>NW_024881328.1:25338014-30138014 GCF_018691265.1 Tyto alba | reverse complement strand
ACAGCTTCTGTCACTAATAGTGCTGGATGGACATAAAGCACTGTACTCTCATACTGTACTGTAGAGATAAATAACAAGCCTATCAACTGTACTTGCACCGTATTTAATCCTGTTCTGGTTGCTCTGCTACATATTCATAGGAAACAGAAGCACAGAGCAAGACAACAGATGTCTACCTGGCTCTTAATTGGATTTTATGTGTCCCCAGTGTAGCAAATACAGCATTATTTATCAGCCAGGCTCTAAGAATTAGATACATCTGGAGGAGTGGCAAAAACTGAACCAGGCTACAAGACTTGATAGATTAACTGAAATTAAGAGTTGCCCCGTTTCCCCCTTCTTATCTTTTCCCTTCCCACCTATGTACGTGTTCCTCATTGTATGTCAAATCAAACCAAGATATTGCCCAAGGGAATGCTTATAAAAATGAAAAATGCCAGCAAAGAATAGAATTTCTGGTCTTATGGAGCTTCATCAGCATTTTCTAATTGTACAGCAATGACGATAATAAAAAGGCTGCCCTCTGCTCTTAGCTATAATTTGGATAATCAACTGAAAGCCATAATGAAACTTTCTGTGATTGCTTTCTGCTGGGCTGCTAGCTCATGGAAACTCATTGTTGTGGAGAATTAGAAGTTGTGATTCCTGCTACGGGGATATGCCACTGTGTTCCAGAGGAACATGTGACTTTTAATTCTCTTCCATACAGCTTTATTGCAGGCAAAACTTAGAGTGTAAAGCAAAGTAGTATAGGGACTTGAGCTTTTTTTTTTTGCCTTTTTTTTAAAAAAAAGTTGTTAAGCATCAAGGTTGTCAGTGCCAAATGATAGGCATGCCTAGACTGAGTGGACTTGTATACACAGAGGACTTCTGAGGTGGTAATGAGGTCTCTGGCCTTAAAATCCCTGAGGATTTTGGTGGGTGGTAGCAGCAGTCAGTGCTCCACCCATAGGTACAAGAGCCACTGGACACAGAGCGATAGGCAAGCCAGATTTTTACCTCTGGGAGGAAGGCAGGAGCCAAATCGTGCTTTGAGTCTTTGGTTTCTGGGCCCTGGATGCTGTTGGGGGTATTTTGAGTGCGTGAGATTTTGGGTGCTAGTGCTCCCCAGCACCAGAGCTGACCGTGAGCTGTCCCTGTATGCGATGTGCTGTGTGTATGTCCTGACTAGCAGAGCCGGGAGTGCTTCGGGCCGAATGGCCCTTCCATCCCCACCCACGGAGGAGGGGTGAGGAGCTGCTGTGCAAGGCGCTCCTCCCTGGCCAGAATAAGGCCGCTGCCACAGTGGGCGCAGAGCGTGACCCCCCCCAAATCTGGCTTCCGAAGCAGGTCTGTTCCCCTGCGTGCCCTGAACGCGCCTTGGGCTTCAGGAGCAGTGGAAGCCGTTGAAAACCGGGCTGGTAATTTAGGTGTTTGCGAGCGCACAGGTTCAAAATCCTTAGGCCGGGCAGGTAGCTCCGGCTGGAGCCCGCCTTTCCCGGAGCGCCGGGACGGGCCCCCCTGCCCCGGGCAGGGTCTCTGGGAGGCGCCGGCTCCGTTCGCCGGCCGGGAGGAGAGCGGGTGGTGGGACACCTCCTGCGGCCCCGGGGCCCGGGCCGGCAGGGCGGGCAGGGCCGGTCTCCCTTCCCGGCGGCGGCTCAGCTTCCCGGGCGGCAGGAGGGGGAAGAGGCAGCGGGAGTTGCTGCCGTGACCCTTGGACCCGAGCTGATGTCCGATTGCAGGACCCCTGCACGCCTTCCCCCCACCCGGGGTTTCCTCCCCTTGCCCCGTGTCGCTACGGCGGGGGGGAGGCCCCGGCCCCCTCCCGCCGGGAGGGGCTGAAAGGGCCCGAAGAGGAGGGGGCGAAGCGGCAGCAGCGCCGCTGCCCCCCGTCCCGCTTGGCGCTTCGCGCGGGCGAGGGGTGTCAGGAGGGGAGGGGATGGGGATCCCTGCAGCTGACGAGGAGCCGGGGGCGGATGCGGAGCGGTCAGGGCTTGGGCAGCGCTGTCCCCCCCTCCTCGCTCCGCCGCCGTCCGGGACGGGGCCGCCGCGGGTGTCCGAGCGGGCGGGGGGTCGGCCGGGCTGCGCCTCCGAGCGCCGGAGCCGGGCGGGGTTTGGGGGGGGGCGGGGGGCAGCGCGGGCTCCCGGCGGGGAGCATCGCTTCGCCCCGCGGGACCCGCGGCCCCGAGTGGGAGCGGCCCCTGGGAACCCCGGCGGGGGCGGGGCCGCGGGGGGGGGGGGGGCGGAGCTAGTGGGCGTTCTCGGAGGCGTGGCGATGGGCGTGGGGCGGGGCGAGGGGCGGGGCGCGGGCGCGGCGCGGCGCGGGGGAGCCCGCCCGCCCCAGAGCGCAGGTGGCGGCGGCGGCGGCGGCCCCGGCCCCGGCCCCGCTCCCGGCCCCGGCGGTCCCGGCGCGGCCCCGCTCCCGACGCGGCGGCGGCGGCAGGTGCCCGGGGCATGCGGCGGCGGTAGGACGCGCGGCGGCGATGGGCGGCCGGGGGCTGCCGGTGCCGCTGCTGCTGGGGCTGCCGCTGCTGCTGGGGCTGCCGGCGGCGGGGCGCGCCGCCTCCAAGGCGCTGGTGTGCCAGGAGATCACGGTGCCGATGTGCAAGGGCATCGGCTACAACCTCACCTACATGCCCAACCAGTTCAACCACGACACGCAGGACGAGGCCGGGCTGGAGGTGCACCAGTTCTGGCCGCTGGTGGAGATCCAGTGCTCCCCGGACCTGCGCTTCTTCCTCTGCAGCATGTACACCCCCATCTGCCTGCCCGACTACACCAAGCCGCTGCCCCCCTGCCGCTCCGTCTGCGAGCGGGCCAAGGCCGGCTGCTCGCCCATCATGCAGCAGTACGGCTTCGCCTGGCCCGAGAGGATGAGCTGCGACAGCCTGCCGGTGCTGGGGGACACCGAGGTGCTCTGCATGGGATACAACCGCACGGAAGCCACCACCCTGCCGCCTTTCTTCGGGAAGCCCACGCGCCCAGCCAGGGACGCGGCCAAAAACCTGACGCCGCATGATGGGCAGCGCCCCTCGGGGCTGGACTGCGGCCGGACTTGCAAGTGCAAAGCACCCCTGATCCCCATCTCCAAGGAGTCCCACCCGCTGTACAACCGCATCAGGACCGGGCAGGTACCCAACTGTGCCATCCCCTGCTACCAGCCCTACTTTACCCAGGATGAGAAGACCTTTGCCACCTTCTGGATCGGCCTCTGGTCCATCCTCTGCTTCCTCTCCACCTCCACCACTGTGGCCACCTTCCTGATTGACATGGAGCGCTTCAAGTACCCCGAGCGCCCCATCATCTTCCTCTCTGCTTGCTACCTCTTCGTCTCTGTGGGCTACATCGTGCGGCTGGTGGCAGGGCACGCCAACGTGGCTTGCAACCCAGAGCACCACCACATCCACTACGAGACCACGGGCCCTGCCCTCTGCACCGTGGTTTTCCTTCTCCTCTACTTCTTCGGCATGGCCAGCTCCATCTGGTGGGTCATCCTGTCCCTCACCTGGTTCCTGGCAGCCGGCATGAAGTGGGGCAACGAGGCCATCGCTAGCTACGCGCAGTACTTCCACCTGGCCGCCTGGCTCATCCCCAGCGCCAAATCCATCGCTGTGCTGGCACTCAGCTCCGTGGACGGAGACCCGGTGGCCGGGGTTTGCTACGTGGGCAACCAGAGCCTGGAGAACCTGCGGGGGTTCGTGCTGGCGCCGCTGGTGGTTTACCTCTTCACCGGCAGCCTCTTCCTGCTGGCCGGCTTCGTGTCGCTCTTTCGCATCCGCAGCGTGATCAAGCAGGGCGGCACCAAGACTGACAAGCTGGAGAAGCTGATGATCCGCATCGGCATCTTCACCGTGCTCTACACTGTGCCCGCCACCATCGTCATCGCCTGCTACATCTACGAGCAGCACAACCGGGAGGCGTGGGAGCAGGCGCAGAACTGCTCCTGCCCGGGGGACCCCCACCGCCCCAAGCCCGACTACGCCGTCTTCATGCTCAAGTACTTCATGTGCCTTGTGGTGGGCATCACCTCTGGCGTCTGGATCTGGTCTGGCAAGACGCTCGAGTCCTGGAGGCGCTTCACAGCCCGCTGCTGCCGGGCCAGGAAGCCCGCGGGCGCCTCCGTGTACGGCGAGGCCAGCCCGGCGCTGGCGGGCAGGACGGTGCTGCCCAGCATGGCCCCCTACCACAAGCAGGTCCCGCTGTCCCACGTGTGACCGGACGGAGCCTCGGTGACCCCAGCCACAGGGAGGAGAGGGTTGCAAAGACCCTGGGCCACAGAAGAGGGGGTGACAGCTGGGCCAGCCCCACCGTGGCAGTCCTGCCCGGGACCGAGCATGTGCGCCCATGGGGCACAGAGCAGCCGCAGCCCCAGGTGGGGCAGGGAGACGTGCTGCCAGCAACGTGGGGGCAGACGGACAGGGAGGCCTGGTGCCGCCGTGTATGCCCCATTTGGGGTCCCACACCCTGTTTGGGGTCCTGGGGTGCTGCTGTCTGCAGGCCAGTCAGGTGGCAGGCAGCCCCAGAGCGCTGATCTGTGTCCCGCGATGAGCCTCTGGGCAGGTCTCACTGGTGCCGGGGTGAAGGGGAGAGCTGCGGCAGGCAGGGCGGGTTGTGCCCCCCCGGACCCTGGTCGGTGCACGGGCACTGGCACTGAGCTGCTCGCCAGAGCCTGGGGGGGGGTTGGGGGGAGCCGGGGAGAGCTGGCAGTGGGTGCTGCCTCCCTGCTGTGCTGCACCCAGGCCCCCCGGGCAGAGCAGGATGGTGCCCCCAGAGCCCCCGGGCACAGCTACGTGTTGCGGAGGAGAGGGCTGGGGGCCCCTGGCACAACGCTGCCGCTGGCCCCGCTCGGGCAGCAGCGTGCTGAGCAGGAGGGAGGCGGCTGCGTGCGCCGGGGGCTTTGCAGGAGGAAGGGGCTGCAGAGAGGAGCTGCCACCCGGCCCTCGAGGCGGGCAGGGACAGGGCATCCCAACTGTCCGCAACGCAGGAGGGGGCCGGGTGAGCCCAGTGGTCCCCTCTCCCCCGGGCAAGCGTGTGCCGGCTCTCCCGGGGCGGGGGGCTCGGGGCCGGGCGGGGGCTGGTGCCGGTGGGGCTCAGCTCTGCAGCACCGACTCTGGGGTTCGACCCGGCGCTCTGCGATGGGCAGCCAGCTCCGGTACTCGTGGGAGCAGCTCACCCCGGAGAGCCGAGGGGCTGTGCGGACGACGAGGCTGCCGCCCCAGCACGGGGGGGGGGGCACCGCCGGCACTGGCACCACCAGCAGCCTCCTCCTGAGCTGCCGTGTGCGCTGGGCAGGGGCCGATGCTGCTCCGCGCCTCTCGCCCCTGCGGCGGGGCGAGTTCCTCGCATCTCCGCCGGGCCGTGCGGGTTACCTGCCCGCCGGCTGGGGCACGCGGCACGGCGGCTGAGGGTGGCACAACCCACCCTGACAGGGTGGCTGTGCTGCTGCAGCGGGGAGCGTGTGTGTGTGGGGGGGGGGTTCCGAGCCAGGTGACGGTCTGTCTCTCCTGGGGAGCAGCTGGGTTTGCCAGCCAGCCAGCTTCAACACTTCTCGCTGCTTTTTTTTTTTTTTCTGAAGCTGTGCCTCAGTCAGAGACAGTGCTGAGTTTGAGAGCGACTAGTTAATGTAGGAGGACTCAGCAGAGCACTCATACTCCCTTTCCTCCAGCTCCCCAAGCCTTTTTCACTTCCCCAGCTCAGGCAGCAGCAGGGCACTGGCAGAACGGGGGCCTGGCATTAAGTGGTGGTGGCAGCTGGGTTTCGATAAGTAGAATGACTGCGGGGTAGGGGTTTGGGGGGCTGTTGTCAACTTCCCTGAACACAGTGAGGGTGAGGGGCTCCGGCTGCAGCACAGCTGGCAAGAGATGGCTGACTGGCTTCAGGCCACTTGTGAAAGCACCCGATTTTATTTTTTTTTTTCCCTGCCCCAAACGGTGATCACGTATGTAAGCACCCAGCCATTACTCGAGTCCTTTTTGCCCTCCTTCAAGTGTGGCACTGTGACCCGGCTGCTCAAGCACCGGAGAACAACTGCTGGCTTTGCTCCCGCGGGACTGCAAGGATCCGACGTTGTTCTTAACACCCTTGGACCACTTCAGTCAAGAAGGCTTCTGCCTCATTTTAAAACCAAAGCCTGGGAAGTGCGGGGCCGCTCGAGTGGCACATCTACTGATAAAGGTGCTGCCAAGGTACCTCTGCAGGAGTGTCTCTGGGGCGTTCTGGCCGGAGGAGCCAGCGGTGCAGGGACTGAGGGCTCGGCAGGGACGGCTCAGCCGCGCATATCAGCACTCTTGCGACAGAGGGCTCGCTCCCTCCAGTGTGTTGCAGTACTTCATTGCGGACAGAATTGCACCATGTTGTGTTACAAACTGTAAATAGTTGTATTATAGCCTGGTTTGTACATACGGAAGCCGTAGTGACCTTTGATACGGGTTTGGGACAGGTGTGTTCTCGGCAGCAAGGCAGGTCAGGCGCAGAGACGCCGTGGGTAGTCTCGTGTTGTAATCCAGGGCATTAAATGACTCCAACCCGCTCCAATCCACGCCTCGCTGGACTCCTCTCTTTCTATAGTGCCTTTTGTAGATACAGCTAAACACACATCAGGCAATACAATGAACAAAACCATGTCAAAGGTGGTGTTTTGTTGTTTTTGTTTTTTTCCAAAGTGCAACTGACTGTGTAAAGCTTGGTTTCAAGCCCTTGTCTATTGAAAAATGCAAGAGCATTTTCAGCTTTGATCTAAGGGTAGGTAGGTTAATACGATCAACTTGTGTTTGAGCCTGGCTTCTCAGCAACAAGTGGCAGGAGGGGGAAGGAGCCATTGCTGTGTGCCCTGTAAACTGTAGCCAATTTACATGTTGGTTTTTGCCTCTTCCGTTACTGATGCTGTTCAATGTTGTTTAAATAACTGTACTATATTTTGTGAAAAGCTGAAGAAATTTTATTCAAAAAGTATTGACATTAGCTATTTATGAGGACAAAAAAGGTGCCTGTTGTTTTCTTTGCTTCTCCTAGAATATTACCATGAAAACTTCACCGCGGGGGACAGGGAGGCATGTCCTGGAGAGCTGTGCAGGGCTTTTCTCACTAGAGCTCGCCGTGGGGCTGGCGGGGCAGCTACACTTGGGTGGCGCAGGGAGAGCCCGCCCCGCGCAGCGCTGCCCTCGGCCCCCGGGGAGGTCGGGCAGCCGAGCCCTCAGCGCGGGTGCTGAGGCCCCACCACAGCCCGGGGGCCGCGGCCGGGCTCTGCACGGAGCCGGCCGGCCCTGCTGCTGGCTGGTGCCCGTGCCCTTGCTGACAGGGTGTTTCCTTGACGGGCCAAGGTCGCGCCTCGCCGGTTGAAGGGGGTTAACTATCAACTTTTATTGGCGTTCTGCGGTTTGCGCAGTATCGGGCCCTCGCCCTGCGCTGGGATCAGGCCTGAAGAGGTGCCCTTTGATACTTGTCAGGCCGAGGAGATGGTAACTCAGCCAAGCAGGATGCTGCACGCCGGCTTGGGTGTCCGTGTTGCCACCTGGCGTGCGCTCTCTTGTGCTGGGAGGAGCACTTTAGGAAGGACAGCAAGGGGTTAAGGCTGGCTCTGTGGTGACTAATGGTGCAGGACTCTGCTATCTAGTTAGGTGTGTAGGCACACAGCAGGTCCCACTAGATAGGATCTCTTACCTGGAAGCAGCATTCCAGCACCCAGAGATAAACCTGACAGCTGCACAGACTGACTCACCTGATTCCTCATCCCCCCCTCCCACCCCGTGCTCAGGTACGGGCAAAACACGCTGCCAGGGGCTGATCCTATCGCACGTGGGGCAACTGGTTTGGGGTGTGGAGGGGACAAGCACCATCTCAGCCCGAGGTTCTTAGTGAGGAGCTGCAGGCGTGCTCGCCGCCTGCCTCCCGAAGGAACTCCAGCACCTCGCAGGCAGCCTTGTTGTCATCCTCACCTCCCAGGAAGCCGCCATGTCCTCAGCTCCTCAGTCCGTAGGAGTCTGGCAGAGCTGCCATCCACCGCCTACCTCACGTCGCTGTTTTTCGGAGCAAGGGAAGGGCTGTCCCTGCAGGCAGCCCTTTGCGACTCAGCCGCAGGATTCTGTTCCTGTGAGGACACGCGTGGGCGCACACAGCCCAGCCTCATGCTGGTGCTGCCGGGTCGCTCCCGTACTCTCTGCGTCCCGTCGGGTCAACTGAGGCCGTCCTCGAGGCAGCCGCGGCTTCCCGGGGGTTGAGCAGTGCAAAGGCAGCACAATTTCAGGCAGGGTGGCACGGGGAATGGCAGTGTCTGACAGCACGGGGACCATGTGCCTTCTCAGAAGGTTTTAGTATCACAGAGCAGAAGCCAAGGTGGTTGTTTCACCTCAAAAGGGCCTTGTCCACAAAGGCAGCCTGAGACTTTTTTTAATCCTGTGATGACAAACAAGCCCCTGTTCAGCTGGGTAAATGCTCTTTCCCAAGCCGGTTGGGGAGGGGGTGGGGGGGCATGGGACAGTGTTAGTAAGTGCACTACAGTCACTCTGGCAGCACCCTGTAATTCAATCTATATTGTCAAACAACTTATTTGGTGCAAGTGTAGTTTTCCCAGATAACGTTATGGAAAGTCAGGCCTGTGTAATGTGCTGTGGGAAACCCCAGTGCAGGAGAGGGGCAGGAGCCTGCATGGTGCTGAGCGCTGAACACCCGGCTCACCCTGCCCCGCACACGCCTGCCAAGCCCCCGGGCAAGCTCTCGCCTCAATTGCTCTTCTGTCCTCTTCTGCTTGCTCAGGTCACGCTCGACGCCTATTCGCTTATCCAGAAGCGATGGTCTTGACATTTATTCCACCCCTGAAGTGCCTGTCCTCTCAACTGCCAAACCCACACTGAAGTAGTTCTCATAAAATTCCCTTAGAAACAAAATACACAGTCCCCGTACACAACGGGAGAGGGCTGCTGGAGCCCAAGGGCACCACGTAGCCCACACACACCACTAACCCACCGTGCTCGTCGTCTTCCCGCTGGCGCTCACTTTATTCTTGCTGGGCCGTAACAGCTCTTGTCCCTGCAAACCGTATTTACTGCCAGAGGAGCGGGGCGCTGCCCTGGAACTGAACGCAGGCAGAAGTCTCCTCAGCATAGATTAAATATATTATACAGCTGTTGGGTTAAGAGAAACAAGGTACCCGGATCCTGGAGCTGGTTGCTCTTCCCTGCGAGCAGAGGTAGGTGACAAGTGCTGTAATGCCAGTATTCCCATTGTAATTTTTCTTCTGCCTTTTTGAGAAAAGTGCTGCCACTCTAGAAAGAATAGTGAAAGTTACAGGGTATTCCCCCTCCCCCAGTTAATCTTCCAGCAGAACCACCTAAACGTCATTGCTTCTGACACAGTCACTGCTCATCCCTTCAAAAGGGAGCTGTATCCTTTGTGTTGTTTACCCAAGAAATACACTAGCTGTGTTTTTTAGAATCTCACTCTTTTAGGGGGACCAGAATGTTAAACATTAAGTGGACTTGCGCTTTTTCCTCTCTTAAGAAGCCAAGTTGTGGTTGAGTCTTTTTTAGCATCTGCTGAACAGAAGAAAATCCTATGGACAATGTGTTCTGGCTATCCTACAGTTAACCTAAAGCCAGTTAAGGTTTAGGGCAAAATGAAGTTCTGAGCAGTGGTCTCTTGCAGGATAGAGTGCAGAAACAGGCATCAGCTCGAGCTGTCAGCCACCTGCCACCCAGATCAGGAGGAAGAGCCTCCCTCTCATTTGGCAAGTGGTTAATGACTGCCCCAAGTTTCTGCTGAGCACCTCGCAGCCACGTGGCTGCAGCTGAAGCCACATGCCAGCCCACAGCCAAGTGTGTCCAGACCAGTCCCACAAAGCTGAAGGCACCTGGCCGTGCAAAGGGAAGAAAAGCTCGTTAGCAGTTGGGTCACAAGTCAATCCAGGAGTTGGGTCACTTGAGAAACACTAAATTGGAAGCTACAAGGGAAGACTTAACCATCACATCACCTCCAGAGAGACTGGCCCTGCTTAAAGGCCATTTAAGTGCAAAGAAACTCTCAGGGAGCAATTGTGTGAGCAGCCCAGCTAAATGCTAAATCCCAGGGAGCAGTGGAAGAGCCAGGCCACTACACAGAGCTCTGGCAGGCCGGCAGCTGAGGGAGGCTGGCAGGGCCCTGCCCCACCTGCCACCGCAGCTCTGCCCCGCTCCCCCCACAGCCACAGCCCCCGGGATAAGGCGAAGGGCTGGTACAGGGAACGAAGGGGCCTTCACCCACACCACGGGGTTTTTCCTTTCTTTTTTCATACTCGTGAGGGTAAATGAAATCAGACAGCTGTACAGAACACACAATTCACCTTTAGCTTTAATTAAAATAGAGTTTATTAGCTTTTCTTTTAATACAAACATGAGAAAGGAAAACCACCTGAAGATGTAGCATTATCTTCAAAATTGAATTGTGATCAATACCTGAAGTGCCAAGTTCCATGGATCAGGGAGCCAGGGGCTGGCATATCTGCATACTGCAAAGGGCTGTATGCATCATTTTAACAGCTGAGTGCAGCCAAGCCGATGATGACACTCAGGCAGCCCCGCTCTCAAAGGCGCATGGACTTGCTATTCAGTGTAAGTTTCTGGGCCTTGGCTGGAAGAGAAGTGCACAAAACCCGTGCCATTCAGAGGGAGATCTGCTCCTAGGACAAAGCGCCTAGAATCTATTTGGATCCAAGAAGGGAAGATACTACAAAGACTTGTAACAGGAAGAGTCTAATAATACTTATCCTGCTTAGAGTTCAGTTTCAGACCCTGAAAGTAAGCTCCATTCCAAAGTCTCAGAAAGAGCAAATCCCAAGCCTGTAGAGCAGTTGCACAAGATAAAATTCACTTTGCGCAAGAAAAAAAAAAAAAAAAAAAACAAAACCAAAAAAACACCACCCCAGGTTTTATAGAAAACTTTTTGATAATTCTCAGTTGAACACAATATTTTTAAGTCTACCTTGTTAGGTAGTCCAGGATTCTCAAATTCATTACTGTCTCACTATGAATGTAAATCCCTCCCAGGAAACAGAAACCCAAGGAGAGCCAGATGGATGCACAATATCAGCTTTAGGAACTCCACTGTATATAGCACAAGAGATCTGCAGTAGAACTCGGAGAAGCAGTGCTGCACACACACCATTCACCACTGGATTGCTACACTGTTTGGGATGGTGATGATGTTTCCAGACCAACTTTCTCATTCAATGCCTCAGAAAAATATACAGATTGCGTCTCTTCCAGAGCAATATAAGTATTAGAAAATGAGAGAAGCACCATAATTCACAAGAAATGCAGCATGGACCCTATACATTTTAACAATACATAAAACCATATCTCTGCCCCCAGTCAAAACATTCAAAGTCTTTTGACGATCTCTACTGGAGTGAAGTTGTGGGTGCAGAGTTGGAATTCCTTCCTGCTGGGCAACTTCTTGGTTATGAACAGATCACCAATAATAGCAGCTTTTAGTAGCCAAACCAGGGAAAAACTGTCAACACGTGTCTATGCTACTGTTTTCAGCTCCAGAGTGGCTTTATACTTTAAGAGTCCCATGTTTTGTTGTGGTTTTGTTTACACTGCATCGGCCTGAAATACAAATGCAGCGAGACTCTGGATGACAAGGGAGAAGAGGGAAGAACATTGTAACTATAGTCATGTGGTTAGTGTTTAAATTCTAAAATTTAAAACTACTTATTATTAAAAACCTCAGGAGTTCACAGCTATAGGCCTACATAGTAAGCAAACATCTGTGGGGGAGAGGAGGAGAGAAGTTTGTTTTTGCACCTCTGGATACATTAGGAGGAGGAGAGTCGCTTTGACAAAGATCTTGTCTTTTGCACCAAGTATACTCCTCAAGCTCTGGGCTCCCTTGGCCAGTTTACCCTCCTCTCCTCCTCTTGCTGGAAGACACCATCACCGCTGGCTTGTGTGCATGGAGTGGTGGTATTCCTCCGATTCAGGTGGATGCTGGTTCATGGTGCAGCACCTTTCTCTCTCCTCAGGAGAGGATGGCATTAGAACGGCGGATACCAACTAAGTTATCAGCACTGAAAGATCGTCTCATAGCAGCTTTTGACAAGTCTTTGTATTTGTCTTCACACAGACGGGAGATAGCCTGGGAACCATGATTAGATGCAAAATGAAAAGTTCACATTAGAAAAGTTTGCACATTTCAAGGAAGCTTTTACACGTGTAATACCAACAGAGCAGGCACTCTGTAGCAGTAACGCTACTAGCTTTTTTTACCTAGAATGAGAGTAAATAAGAACTACTTTGGAGGGAAGATATTAAAGGGGTCCGTCCCTGTGGTTCTGATGGAATCTCATCCATCAGAAAGTAAGACGTAAAGAAGGTGAGTGGTTTCCATATCCAGGTATCTTAATTCTTTTACCAGTCTCACTGTCTAATGGAAAACTTGGATCCATTTCAGACTTACGAGTTTGCGGACATCATGTTCAAAACTGCACCTAGTAGCTAAGTCTGCTGCATGCAGCAGCACGAAAACTTTATTTTAACAGTACAAAAATGCACACAGCCATTTCTAGGAGAGAAAAGGTTCAAACTGAAGAGGTTTCTGCACTCCTGCAGGCACCTTGCCCTTGGCCACTCAGTGCACGTGAGCCTAGGAAACTAAGTTGTACTAGGAAATTAATTTTGCCTTTACCATCGCCCCCAGCGTGCTCTTCCCGGGATCACTCTCGCGATCAGGTCCCTGAAGAGGCCTGAGGAGGGAGGGCAGCCCCTGCTCCATGGCATGGCGATAGCCAGGGCACCATAATACAGCTACTAAATATCAGCACAAGGGGACAACTTCGTATTTAACTGATTTTTCACCCATTTATTGGCTTGCCTCTGCTCTGCTTATCTAGCCAGGCCAGCAGCCCTTATTCTGGTGCAGCTATTCTAGTAACAAGCCTAATTATTTAAACCCTAACAACACATGCTTGTCCAGAAAGCACTGTGTGTCCTCCCCTGCAAGGCCTGTTTCTCATCGGAGCCTTCAGGCACTATCAATGCAAATAAATAAGGATATCTGGAATAAAAAGCTGAACTGAATTTTAGTCCTGAACATTTACTTCCATTAATAATTTACCACCTATTACCAGATGAACTTTCAGAGTCTTGCAATCAGCTACAAGCCTCCACCTTCCCTTTAAGGCAGCACCCATTCAGCACAGCCCAGTGTTCTGGAAGTTCAAAAGGTGAAAAGCACTCTGAGCATGAATAAACTTCTAAGTGTATTTTAAAATAATTATTTACATTTATTTCTGCCGACCTTCTGGAGGCATGCATTTGGCTCAAGTGTGGCATTCTTGGAGACACTGGCTGCACGAGCTCCCAGTGCAAGACCAGGCTCTCCCTCCAGTTTTAATGCTAGCACATCAATCATAAAGCAACCTGTGTTGACATATTTAGTCCCAGTCGCCCATATGGTGTAAATCAGGTTTCAATCCCTGGAATACTGATTCAGTGCTTCATACACGCCCCTATCAACTGCTCATGTCCTTCTACCCGAAAGGTAAATTAAAAATTTTAGCAAATGGTTTAAAGATTTATAAAGTTTTAAAATTAAAACTCAAAATATCCTATAATACATGCATTAGCAAGCTCCTTATGGCAAATCACATACTATACTGAAAATTACTCTGGCTTTAAACACCAAGCCCCTGATTGCTAGCAAAGAAGAAACAAAACAGGCTCACAATCTGTAAATCATCCACTTATGCCTGGGCACTGAGCAGTTCAGTAAACAATTTCCTGTGGAATATGAACTGCCCTACAACCACATTTACAATTAGTGACAGTGTTAGCTTAAAGTGCAAGTAACAAGGGTGAGACAAAGCAGAAGAGTTGCATTGCTTAACTTTAAATAGAGGAATTCGTTGGCATATCATACCTATCGTTCCGAAGGACCAGGAGGGATCACACTTATTCCCAAAGTTCAGCCACTTTGGGGACGAAATAAAAACCCTGGCATTTGGCAGAATTATTGGGAGTGGACAATAGAACAATATAAGCCAAGAATACCGTAGCACACCCCTCTTTGAAAGGGGCTATGGTATCAGTGTACACAGGGCCTGCAGTAATGCCTTTGTTGAAAGGTCAACAAAACAACATGCAGAGTCATCAATTAAACCTGAACAGATGAAAGGTTGCATTGATCCAACAAGAAATTTTGCCTGGGAACCCAGGTAATTTAGATATTTTCAAAATGTCTTACATATCTCCAGCAACTAGGAAGACAGACTCTGCAAAAGTTCAGGTTTTTTAAAATGAGCCTTCATACCAAAGGCGGCTGCAGGGACTCGGAGAAGGGCAGCCTTTCCCATGGAGCAGAAAGGACCAGTAATCTGTATTTACACTCCTCTGGACATTCTGAAGGGCTCCTAAGAAGTAGCTATTCCAAAAGTTTATCTTAAAGCAACATTTATTTGGAAAGGTGAAGTTCTAGAAGTTGTGAAAAGAAACATATTATTTCTGCAGCTGTCCCCAGACAAATGGTTTATTAAACCATGAGAGCAGTAAGAGTGCTCCCTCTAAACCTAAAAGCAGCTGTGCAGTGGGATGCAGTGGGAAACTTTCAGCTGGTAGTATTTAGCAAGGTCTGAGTGTGACTGTCTCTAGGTGCTTGGAATACAGACTGTGACCAGGGAAGGACAGACAATCCATTACATACGACACTAATCCTTTCAATTTTAAGTAGCCTGGCTGAGCTACAGTTCCCCAAATACCATCCATTTTATTCTGCGATCTGCCAGACTTCCGTCCCTTCCTTTCCTCAGAATACTAGCTTAGCCTAGGCATGGTTTCAGAAGTGCTAACTGTAGTTATAAAGGGGTTAAATTAGCCTGTAATACACTAATCTAAAAGCTTTTTAGTTTTTTCTAACTGCCACTTAACATGATTAGGAACAGATGCTCTTACTACACATACAGACAGAGTCCACTGCTCAGCCAATCTCAGACCATTACCTCCAGTTTCTGTGCTCTCTCTTTACTGAGAGGCTCCAGCAGAAAGCTCAGGTTATTGTCATCTGCTAGGGAGCGAAGATCGAAGTAGTATTTGGCGTAAACACTGGCAGGAACATTGATATTAAACTGCAGTAGCTCCAAGAAGTGTCTTTCCATCTCATTCCTAGGAGGCATAAGGGACAGAAGACAAAGGAAAAAAAGATTGTTTCAGCTGGCTGAAAACACTGAAGAGACCTCAAGCCTGTTTTTAAAACCAGCAACTTTGAAATAGTCATTGAGAGCTCCGCATTATTAGTTTCAAGAGACAAGTCATTCACCAGTGCTCAAAACAAGGTACAGCTTTTGAGTCCTGGCACCTCCAGCTCGGAGAGAAAGGTAGTGCCCTGTCGTGCACTCGCTCGGCTGACTGGGGAGGTTCATTCTTCGGAGTTCCATTAGTGCAGCTGTACAATTCATGCGCCATTCTCACTCTCCTACGGCCCCACACTATAGTGATCAGATGAAAGGAATGATGTATGCTGTTTATTAGCTCTGAAGAACTTGCAGACATTTTCACCAGGCTGATAACAGGAAGGGGGTTTATTGAAGTAGAGGCGGACTAACAAAAGGAGTAGGCAGATCACCACGGCAACAAATGGATCTATGAAGAGCTGCTGCTATTATCTCACAGAAAAAAAAGCCTCTTGAAGCAACATGGATTCATCTCCAATAAATAAATAAATAAGCAGCATTAGGTAGGAGAAGGAATTTTCTCCTCAACAGCATTAGGCAGGATAACAAAGTACTATGTCAAAGGGCACTGTCCAGTTTTTACTCACTTGTCTATTTTCACTGGGCAAAATATTTGGAGGGAAGTGGGGATTGTGCCAGGACTTGAAAAAGGCTGCTTCCTCTACTGTACTGTGGTCAGCTAGATCAGAGATGTTCTACACAGGAACAAGAGTGTTTTACAAATTAACCTAAATGAAACTGGTGGCACCCAACACTCACTCAGTGATTGGTCCTACTGGTAGCAGACCTGTCTCAACAGACTTTAGCAGCTGGACAGGCCAATTGTGAACACACCAGAAGGCAAGCTGCACAGACTCCGTGCCAAGGCTGTTCTTGGTTTTTGGGAGCTTTTAAAATGGATGTTTTACCCATCAGAGAGGGGGAAATAAATCAAGGAGTCATCCAGGTTGTGTCCTGTATTGGATGGTGGGTCTCAATATGAATAGCAGCTTTGTGCTTGTTTCTAGCATAGTGGACTTGAGTATCATTGAACCTAGTGCCAAAATTAATTTCCTGTTCATATGGTCATAAGCCTATAGAAATGTAAATCAGATAATGTTTTGATGATCAGCTGATCAGAGCTTGATTTACCCTGTGAATAAATGCTCCTCACTGCCCCTTTTGTACTCACTAGGCTAATACATTTTAATTGTGTAAAAATACACTTCTTCATTGGATTAACAAGTCTATTAATAGTGGTTTAAAACCTGGGAAAGGATAATGCCCATGTGTTCCTGTGCCTTATTTACAAATATATGTAGCCAAAAGAATGAACAGCGTGTGTCCCCTTACAAGCAATCATAGCAAGATTAGCAGCTGCACAGTTAATTTTTCAGTGATTATGGATTCACTCTCATCAAAGCAAGCAAGTTTTGACAAAGGATGACTTCCAAATATCAGTTTACCTTCCTTTGATTTTTTCCACATTAGAAACAAGTAAAACAAACCTTAAGAATTGACTCTCAAAAAAACCAAGAGAACCCCTTTTCAGTAAAAAACCCACCTTTGCTTTGGCCAAATAAGAAAAGGCTTGTGATTGATTGATAGAAAAAATAAGATGAACACTTCACCTATGCTGAGTAGGAAGAGGCTAAGGTAAATGAACTCACCTGCCAGCCATGAGGCCTGGATCACACATCCTTTAACAAACTTCAACTCACTGGCAGGTTCTGAGAGCCACCCAGCTCACACTGCTCAGGGAGCTGTGAGGCAGGGCTGCTAAACAAGCATTTTTAAGCAGTAAGGAGAGCGGGCTTGGTGCCGACGAGGTGCACCTACACTGCCTTCAGAAGAGGTGCCTGGCTTGTACACATAAACATGTGCGCACACACGGATTTACAAATTGGGTGAACTAAACCAGCTAGAAACCGTTTTGCCAGTTCCAAAGTGGTGTAACTCCCATGCTTGGCTTGCAGAGGCTCAACAAGAGTATCCACCAGGTCAGTGAGACCTTTCCAGATATGCAGAGCTAAGAGGAAAATTCACAGGAAGTTCACAAACAAAACTTGCCACCAGTCCTTGTAAACAGACCTTGACTGCACAGGAACGGCCCACCCAGGGAGCGATACCTGGCAGAGTCCTGCCAAGCAACCTCTAGCTGGGGAGCTGTTGAGGTTTTGGGTAGAATTCTTGGCAGCATCATCAGCCATCTCCAACATTAGAATGCAACCATGCCTGAAATCCTCTGCCAATTGTTTTCTCTCAGTAACACTTGTATGCACAATACCTAATACTCACCATCGGGTGACTAGTTCAAAAAAAAATATGAAACTGCTAAAGCTGACAATTAACTGCAGTACCAACTATTAATTGAAATTAGACTTACGAACTTAAAACTCACTTCTGCTGACTATGTTAAGCAGTTCTCTGTGGTGAGTTACCCAGCACAGGAGCAGTGAAGTCTGCCAAGCGGCAGCAGTGCGAGGCCTGTGATGGACACCCCTGCGCCACTGGCAGAAAATGGTTGTACAGTTTCTGCCCATACCTAAATTCAAAGGTCTAAGTAATTTCAAATGAGATGGGATTACAAAAATCCCATCTTCAAATTGGAGGAAAAAATAAGCCTAAATTCAGTTTCTTTTCCTTACCACCATCACTGCTTTGAAAATGTAAGTAGTTACAATTTCAGGAGACCCAGCATCAGCAATAGAGAATAAACGTCCTCCTTTGTTACAGATATTTTCAGTGCTATCAATTTGATTTGTCCCAAATAGGGCCAGAAGAAGAGACATCAAAAAGAGCAAGATGTATACTCCAGCACTGCTAGCATTGCTGACCCCACTTCAGCCATCTCAGAGTTATTTGTGGCAATGCTTCAAGTGTGTTCCTCAGATAGCGGGGCACTCTGAGCCAGGTTGAGTGAAGATGTATGTTGTATAAAATCACTAATTATGCTTTCCTGGGAGACAGAGAACTCCCGGACAAGGGGTACGTATAAAACAAGGCACTATGTTTGCTGTTTGCAATGTGAAAGAAGTTGAATAACAAAAACTGGTTTGGTGTAGATAACTCATTTTTAGAAACGCTGCCCCTCACCTGAAAGGAAGAAAACTGGATGTTCCTTCTCCTAAAGTTCCAGATAAATAATTACTTACTGTATTTCAAACATGACCTTTAGGCTGAATCCAGGGAAGAGAGCTTGGGGCAAGAACAGACTCTCACATCAGTAGCCTCCCAGTGCTGCGGGCAAACCTCTACCACCTCAGTCTGCTCCTGCACTAGATCTGACTGTTACTACGTAGGCCTGGACACATGCACAACTACAGCACAGCAGTGTGGTAAAACTCAAACACACGTAAAACGTGTCATTGAGTTTATTAAGGCCAGAAAGCCTGATATGAAGCTCGCCTTCTAGCATTTCTACCACTGTGTTAATAAGGGAAATAGGGGAACAAGCTGGCAAATAGAATTAAAACAATAATGTTGACATCTCAGAGGTAGAACTTTGCAAGAAGGAATTTAATAGAAAACCCAGTGGGCCAAATCCACTCCACAAACACACTTCCAGCCTGTAGTATGAGCCTGGAGCCACAAGGATGTACAGCCTCTGAAACTGCAGAAATTGTAGGGCTTAAAGCTCAGTGCACTGAGAAAAGACAGCAGATTCAAAATTTCTGCAAAACCGACATCTACAGCTGAGACAAGAATATACCCAAGGAGCAGCCTTACAAGCAGTAGTAAGATTGAGGCTTTCATTCTCAGCACTGTAGGCAAGTCTAAGGACTCACCCAAAGAGGATGAGTGGTAGCAGTAGCTGGATGTAACCAACCACAGATACCAAGACAAGTAACACCCATCTGCCAGCAGCAGTGGCTGGGAATTCAGACCTTGAGATATTTAGGCCTGAGCTGGATACAAGAGCAGACATGTAAGTCACAAGTTATGGCTTACCCTGCAATTTTTCAAATTCTAAAACAGAAAAGGCAGGGAACAAGTTTAGTTCACTTTTTTTTGTCCCCCCCCAACGACTTTTGATAAGAGTATAAATTGGGCACTTTAGAGTTACACCAATGCAAAAAAACTAGTGGAAACAAGCAGCCAGTCCCATGGTTCATCACTGGGGAGAAAGAAGGTAGAGAAAACTAACTTTGAAGTTACTCACCCAAGTCATTAGAAATATTAACACAGATTTATCTCAAAGTAGGGTTATCCAAAGTTTCCTAGGTTAAAAAAGGGAATGAGGCTGGGCACCAGACATACATATATCATAGCTCCAGAGACATTTTTTCAGTGTGATTGCCAAAATTGCTACTCAAAAGAAACCAAACCAACCCCCCCAAAAACCCCACCACTGCAGATTAGCCCAACCTTGCAACTTACATGTCCTCAACAGTAATGTCCTTCAATATTTGGCAATAATCCACATTCCACACAGCCTGATCATCCCAGACTTTAGAAGCCAGCAGAATAGCTCCTAGGACTATCCTCTTCCAGTTACTAGGGCATATGTCAATCTCTGCATAGGTTAAAAGCCTTTCCAAATAAACCTATAAAAATAAAAAACAAAACAAACAAAACAAACCAAAAACAAAACCAAAACACAACAGTAGTTTATGTGTGCAATTAAGACCTGGAGCTGAGTTCTAAGCATCAAGCGTGGAAAAATATATATAATTAAATATAATAGTATGCATTAAAAATACTGAAGAATCGGTTCTGAGCAATGAGCGCTGCTGTTTTGGGGAGACCCTGCTAGAGTTCTTTCTGTCACCGAGTCACACAGTCACCAACAGGTTCTCATTAGGGCCTGTCTGGGACAGTAATCACTCAGCAGCACACTAGCCTTTCATCATGGTGAAGGTTCAGCAACTGCAGCTTCACAGGAAGCGCTCAAACCTGCACTGTGATCTCTAGTCATGGGACAAAGACGCATTAATTGCTGTCTTTCCACAGTGAAAGGCATTATAGTGCTATTTCTGCTTCACTCTGTAAAGAATAGATTTCAGTCCTTCACCTACAACATTATCCTATCCTCTGCTTTCATCTGCATCGCCAACTGCTTAGTGTAAGATACCCAAGTCCAAAGATGTGTCTTGGTCTTTTACTCATTCCTTCCATGTAATCTCAAATCAGCCCCAAGATGCTGAATCAGTCCCTTCCTTAAAAGTTTTCTGATATTTCACACTCCTGTAATGATCCACATACTAAGTAATGTGCACTTTCAAATTTGAATATAAATTGGTTCTCATGTTCTATTCCCTAAACTAAGTCCAAGGTCCTAATGAAACCTCAGATGAAGTAGTGGGTGCAGGAAGCTGCTGTACAGGTCCAAGGCCAGGACTGATCTTTATTACTGGGGTCTCCCCACACTTCCTTCCCATCCTTGGCTGGTAGCCTTCAAGTGGACTAAGGGTGTTCCTGTAATAGCAGAGCCACCTAGTGGTAAAATTCACTTTAAAAACTAACTCCGTTTCTATTTTTTGTAAATTCTTCAGTTGGCTAGATTGCCCAGCTATCATCTTGTTCTGTCAAAACTGCTTGCATGGCTTTGGAAAAGCAAAAACTTCAAACTATTTTCAGAGTTTCAATAGCTTTAACTATCTGTCCTTTTAAAAGACTTATTTCCTTATTAAAGAGAGTCCTTTGAGCTGAGTTTGCTTAATTGCCATATTGTCTTTTGGTGACAGTTCTCTTCTGTTCTCTTTTCAGATTGTTTTTTCAGAAAGAAGCCACAATGAAGACATAAGTTCAGTATACAACAAAGTGCAGTTTAAGAGACTGTCTAATGCAGCAATTATATATATTGCGTTTTTTTCTTTCTCTTCATGTACATGTATGTATACGTATGCACATACGTGTGTATGTATAAATAATCTGTATCAGTGTCAATTGTTTACATCCATCTTGCTTTCTCAGAATCAAACAACAAACTGTAATGAGTTTATTTTCTTACTATTGTTCTTAAGTTCCCAGTTCCTCCATGTCACCTGGGGAAAAAAAGTTGTAGCCTCTTTGGTATAATGAAAGTTTGATGAAAAGGTGGAAATGATTGAAGGACATAATAATGGGAAAGTTCATCTCCCGGAGTTCCTACTGTATTGATCCCTGACCCCTTAAAGCAGTGTTACTTGCACTGTTCTGGTTAATGTGAACTCAAAACTCCCACTTTCCCCTCCACACAACTGAAATAAAAGATGTCTTTGTGTCTGATCTTATTCTACCCCCGCTGTTTATGGTATCTCTCTGTTCTGCCTCTCTCAGTCTCCTTCAGCAAGCTATATATTATGAAACAAATAATGATTGGACAAGTAATCAAGCATTACCTATTCATATATAAAAAAAGGTAGGTTTCTTTTTAGTTAACCACTTCTGTGACTACTTGGAAATCTTCTCTAATGAACTCACTTGTACAGTGTTCATTATTAACACGGTTTCATGAGATAGTGTGACTATTTAGATGTCAGTTCAGCCCAGTTCACTCACTGAGGGGAGGACAAAAAAGTCTTCCAAAAGGTCAAGTTTCAGTAATGCAGCATCTCTTACCAGGGTCACTATTGCACATTCAGCTGTCAGCTGTGCAGCACTGAAAAGTGTCCGAACAAACCGGTAGATGTGCTTGTGATCAGGGTCATGCTTGTAGTAGTCATCTGGAACTTCTTCCCGCTGCAAGAAAGTTCTCTGAATTACTGAAAATTTGTCTTACTTAATACTGACTTTAAAGAACAGTCACACATGGTGGTTGTTTCTTACCGAGCAGAAGTGTATACAACCTTTCCCTGCCACAGAGATAGAATAAAATTATATACTGAAAGCAGCAAGCAGCCTTGCGATATGAATATTCCAAACACAACACAATAGCTTTAGCTGGTATATTTGGTTTGAACACTTTTTTGATCTGTAAGGCTAATGGGAAACAGCATGAAGTACCATCATTATTACAGGTGCCAACTCTTGTCCATGGAACATTTTACAGACTAAAAGAGATTTTAAAAAAAAAGTTTCTCCCTGCAAGAAAATCACCAATATATACACACCAGGAAAGCACTGGCTCTTCCAAAGGCAAAATTAGGAGACTTCACAAGAAACCCCCTTCCAGCTGAGGAAGAGCTGAAGAACACGCCAGTATTTCTGCCACAGGTAGAACTGGAAAGTAACTTACACTGTCTTTGCAGGACTTGTTCTTGATAGATTCCAGAAAGACAACAAAGCTACTGAACAGCTAAGATTTAACTTTGACATGATGCTAAACTGTTTCTAAATATGGGGAGAAGAAAAGCTTATAAATAAACAGTCTGCGAAAGCAATCCTAAAATGAGTGTGTAGGAATTCTGACCCTGTCCCTCCAGACATTCTGGCAAGTCTCTTCCTGGAGGGATGAAGCTTCAAGAGCTCCAACGTTACACACTGGTTCTGCTAGACCGATACTGAGTACGTTTCTATCTACAGTCCAAGTTAGAGCTATAGTACAGTAAAGATACCAGATAAGAACAGCACAGCTGCTTGACATTAAACAGGTAGTGCTAAGGCAAGCAGCAAGCATTTTTGTGTGGTTTTGTAGTTTAAAATAGCCAGGTAGCAGTGTCAAGTAAAATGAAGAGGTAAGTTAACTTTGTACTCTCCACGCAGCCTTCTAATACACCACTAACCAACAGAGGTTACCTCTGCAGGGGGGGCATGCAACACTACAAGTAACACGAGTAGGATCCCCCGTGCGTGGTTCCTGCGCTACGAGCAGTACAGAAGCACATGCACAAGCACATTTTTGCTGACTGGAACTGAGGAGGAAAGGACTGAGACTGGTATTTGTGACTAAGCCCTGTGATGCTGGTGAATTGAAATTTGTTACTTCTGCTATTAGGGTCAACAGAGCCTGGATTTGGACTCCTTGTGACTGAATCTTTAGAGGACAAGGTATTCAGAGACTTCTTCCAGCTAATTCACCTTTTCAAAGGAACTGTAGGTACCCAGGCAAAACCCCATTGCTATAGAAACCAACAAGCCATTTGTATCTTTCCCCTCTGAAGTATGACATACAGCCATTACTGTATTTCTGTCTGTATACTGCAGTAAGATAGGAGAGACCTTTAAGTGTTCTCTAAAGGACACAATTACTTTCCTCTATTCATCCTCATTAAATAGGCAGTAGGCTATATGAAAGGATCAAAAGATGTCAGGTTGCTAAATAAAGAAAAGAAACTGTCTGATGAAGTAGAGTTCATCAAGCATAAATAATTTTCAGTGTGAAACAACAGACTCAGGCAGTTAAAACGGTTTTGGACCAGACTTTTCTCTTGAAGTGCCACAGTCCATACACGAAATCTTCTATACAGCTCTTCTCCTGAAGATCATTATTGCATAAAAAGAGTCATATTTATTCAAGTGTATAATTCTTAGCACAGTGGGTCATGTTTAGGGATGAAACTTTAACAAATTTAATTGTATATTAAAAATGGTTTATCAACAAGTCAAATCTGTGTGATTAAGTTGCATTCACTGAGGTAAATCCCAGAGCAAGCTGATTTTTTTTTTAAAGCCATTAGAGCCTTGCTAAATTAATTTCAAACGACAAACAAAGTAGTTCTGTAGGACAGTCACTATGCTAGCATTGCTCAAACTGGGCATAAAAAGCATGTGCTCCACTCTTGAGCTTGCCTGTACTATGAGGTTTTGCATTGTAAAGATTGTCTAAGAAGGGGCAGCAGGACCAGTCACATTAAAATCACATGCTGAATGCTCCTAGCTGTTACTGCAAGCAGCACTAAACATATTTGCTTTATTATTTTGCCTTTCAGGTTTTTTGAAGACCAAACTTGCTGTCTCCTACATTGTGTGATGCTTCATGTATTATGTTCTCCTGTTTGTAGTCATTTAAAAGGTTAGGCACATATCTATTAGCCATATCTTCCTAAATAAATAGGAAAGACTTAATTAAAAGTAGTGTTAAAGAGGGGAAAAAAGGAAAGTTCGGATACAAAATATGCAAGAATCAGCACGTGCTTGCTTTCTATTTATATTCAAAGCATAGGAAGCCAATCATACTTTGCAACATTTAGAAAGACTGGTTCTGCTCATGATCTAGCTGATATCAAAAGCTCAGGGGACACTCTTTGCACTGTATTTTACATATAAAGATACAATTTAAAATCAATTTGTTTGTTTCCTGGTGCTAAGACATTTTTATGACTTAC
This sequence comes from Tyto alba, assembly GCF_018691265.1. Taxonomy (NCBI): domain Eukaryota; kingdom Metazoa; phylum Chordata; class Aves; order Strigiformes; family Tytonidae; genus Tyto; species Tyto alba. The sequence goes on along the minus strand of NW_024881328.1, from coordinate 30,113,672 downwards.
CAATTTGTTAAAAAAATACGTGTATTGGTATACATTCAGAGGATCAAAAAGTTACACTTACCGTAAGAGGATGAGATTTTTCATCAAAAATATCCAATGATCTGTCAGAATCTCTACAAAGTAAAAAAATCTCTGTTTTAGCAACAGGAGTTAATTCGTAATGCTATGCTCCACTAAAAAGTATTACTCATTAAAAAGCATATAGGGACATATTTTATAGTTCAGCTTTTCCTAGAATATGGCATAAAGTTAGATTGTATTTTTGCAAAGCATTTAATGATGAGATCTTACAACTGAATATTTAAGAAGCTAAACAATGAATAGCTATCCATATCCTCATATTACGCTTAGTACAGTTCTCCCTTAAAATGTGAAACCATCTCAATTAATAGCAGTCATTTCAGAAAGGCAGCTGTAATTTTGAAGCATACACTGTAACTAGCTATAATGGCATTATTTGTACAAGGGACAGAGTCTTCCTCCAGCCACCAAAACTAATCTGTACCTCTGTACTCAGCAAAAGCTAAACAAAGTCCAAGGGCTGATTCTGTGGTGAGTTAAGTGTATTTTCCTCACTCCCTGTTTTGACTTTTTAGGCTTCATTCTTGATGAAGCATGTGCCATTGGATGGGTGTGTTACTGATGCTCCCATATTAGCTCAAGAGGAGGTACAACGAGGAATCAGATACAGCATAAAATACCAGATTTTTCAAGTCCTTTAAGTTATACTAGCTATTACTGAAGTGATCAAGAACATATCCCTGGCTCAAAGAGAAAGTTGTTATATTTCAGAAAAAACAAAGTTCACTCACCTGTTTTTTATATGGTAGAATATTGCTAATGTTACACTAAATAAGAGAAAGAAAAAAAAAATACTTAAAGCATGTTCTGTGCACACTATTCCACTGCAAAAGCAGTCGTACAGGGCAAAATGTTCAGAATTCATTATATATTGGCTTCCTTTCACATTCTCAAGTACTCTGTGTCTCATTTCTGATGTTTACCTGCCTGAGCAGAAACTGGCCGAATCAAATTTGCTAGCCAAACTACTTCTACATTCATTGTACAGGTATTTGTACCGCAAATAAGTGTTATGCTACATTTTAAATACACACCTTCATTGCCTGATTAGGTGACATTTATTAAAAATGAGGACTATTCACAACTAAATTGTACTAAAAGTTCGGCTTGATATTATATATACTGTTGTAGAGATTCTGCTGATGTTTTAACTCTGTATCTCTGGCTGTCTAATTTAGGACCTGTCTAAAAAAAAAAAAAAAAAAAAAGAGAATAATAAAGATATCATCCCAGTATAATCCAAGAAGGGGACAAGAACAGATCTCGGTCTCTGCTGAGTCAAGCAAGGCAATAGATTTCATATTGACACTCATCTACTGTGGCCAAATTTCAGGTACTTTACTAGCAGTGACAACAGGAACACTGTCATCACAGGAATCCATCACGGGCAAGCTCATCTGTTGCCAGCTGTACAGCACTTCAGAATGGCACAAGCACCATCTTTTAGGTTTTTTTTCTTCTCTAGAAAAGGAGTAGTGACATGCTATATATCTTTGTTTGAAACAAAATTTTGAAGTGACAAATCAACTTAGACATTTCCAATCTCTACTAAACCGTTAAAACAGTAAAGCCTTCTGGGCCTAAGGCTACTTTGCCTTTGTTTCCCTTCAGGCACAGTAAAACTCTATTCTCAATTCTCGGCTGGTATCACCTATATGCAAACAATTGGTTCTGTGGTACCCAGAACAATAGTTCAAACGGCCATTTCCACTGGAGAACCAAGACGACTGAATAATTATCAAATTCACCTACATAAAGTAGCAAAACACACCAAGAAATAGTGGAAAGGTTAGAACTAAAACCAAAGCCAGCGATATACTGTTATCCACAACTAGAGGGCAGGCTAATACCACTGGCAAGTAGCACAGTCCCACAAACTTTTCCTGCAACTCGATACAAAATCCATTTCAAGTTTTCCCAGACTGAGAGTTTCAGGATTTGGCTTTCAATGTGAAACCTTTCAGCTCCCCACCCCAACACACACTTTTAAACCAAAAATGCTGACACACTTCTGCACTCCTCAAATTCTCAAGTGCACAATGATAACTACATCAAAATACAGCAATACATCAGACCTGTAACAAAAAAAAAAGCTTGCTTTGGCAGTCATAATTAACCAGACCTCTACACCCCTTCCATGACCAACCTGAATAAGGAGTGCTGTGCTCCTCTCATTCAAGTGTTAAACTGGCTTTGGTACAGACAAGACCACCACAAAATCCCAAATAAATCTTGCAATGCTACTCAGCCCCTTGTTGATGACAAATGGTTCTTACCACTTTATTGTGCTTCTAAGGTTAGGTTGACTGACGGTGCTGTCATCTATAAATATTGTTGAGCATGAGCTGTATTTTTTCGTAAGCTGCCCAGGAGAAACCTTGGAGGGGGGTGGGGTAAAAAAAAAAACAAAAACAAAACACAACAGAAATACATTCAAGAAGGATTCTGTAAGATTTGGTTTACCACACTGGCTTTACAACTCAGGTAGTTACTGCAGAGGGGGTCTAAGTAGATGCTTGCTCCTGCTATGTAAGCTACCCTGTAGCCATCAAGTTCCTGAGGCTACCCTTTGTGTAAGACAGATTTATAACTCATACCTTGTAATATACAACATGATGTTTTTAGGTAAGTAATTTTTAGCAGAAATAACTGCAGCAAGAGCAGCAGGTCCTTCAATTTTCTCAGTTCTCCTCAATTCCATTCTTGCCAGTTCAGGTCTCAGTCTTCCCCCTCTCTGATGTACTTTATTAGATTTCCCTGTGACTCCATAATCATCTTTTCCCCTCTTTTATATCCTATACCGTTACATTTTCTGGCTACCCAGTATCACTCCCTGTAAAGACAGTTTTGCCTTTGGGGTTTTGTCTTGTTATATTTTAGAAAAAAAAGAAACCGCTTCCTAACGTTGCTCACTACACTCACGTCTTGTGTAGCATCTGGAATCTGGAAATAAAATACTACTATTTCCCTTACTTTTAATATTTAGAGCTAGGAATATGTTCCATCATCTATCCTAATCCTGTAGATTTTATACTGTAAGAAATCTTCCTATATAACACTAGTCAGGCTTCCCTGAGCACTTCTGGAGAATGTCTTGCACTAGAACAAGGACATCATAATCAATGGAGGAGTTTTAATCAAGCAATTCAAGATTCACTAGTTTTTGCCAGAATCGTTGTAAATGCCTTGTTTAAAAACTTGAAAGTCTTCCATATGAAAATGTTGGCACCCTTCACAACTCAATGGCTGCCTGGGAATATCTCCCATTCCAGCTGAAGTTCACCAGCAAAACCAATCCAATCACAGAGAGGAGTGAGAAAGGAGCAAAAAAAAAGAACCACCTCCCATAACCATACCAAATACAACAGACTTGAAATATCATTATCTTACCAGTAACTTATCAAGAGACACTTTCTAGAGAATATTTTTTAAGCTTTGTGTTAATAACTTCCATTCTTAGCTTTACTAGTCAATAATTTTTTATCCACTTAAAGACATTGCATCTTTTAAAATATTTTTTTGGTAAGTGAAGTGTCAAAACCAACTAAGATTTGCAGATGAAGCTTAGAACATATTTTCAGATTTTAAAATTAATGCATTATCATTTGTTTATCATGCTGATGATATAGTTTGTTCGTCATTCTCTTTTCATGCTGGATATATTTCTTACAGTTAGTCCTGTAGTGATGCTCAAACAGCAAATCATTTAAGATTTGCCATCTCAGCTGAGAAACTAATCCAGTTTTATTTCTGTTTTAAAAAAAAACAATGTAGCCCATTTGACTTCTTTTTTCTCCTTCACTGTTCTGAAATGCTCAAGACAAATGCTCAACAAAAAAAAAAAATCCATTCTTACACTTTTGACATCAGCCATTCTATGCTCTTTGTTACTGTGCCTGTTTGTTTATTTTTTAAAGACAGACAAAGATAATTCAGTTTTATCTTGCTAAGGAAGATCTGGAACATGTGTAGAACAATATACCTAGAATTACTACAGCTGTTTCTTGAATTTTGATTTGTACTAATATGCTAATATTGTCTATATAGCACATTAAGAATTTGTTTTACTTACATGATTGATGTGGTTGCTCTTCCTCTTCTCTCGCACTAGAAAGAGGGAGAAAGAATGTGAACAAAAAGGTTTCAACTTATGTTCAATAAAGTAATTCTATTAACCTAGTCTTCTGAAGTACATGAATATTAGAAGTTTCAAATTTGACTTTAGGTGTCTGGAAAAGTAGTTTAAGGAAAAAATATTGGGTCTTATCAAGCTAGTAAACTACATACTACTTCCAACTATCCACATGTACATTTAGGAACAACTTCTACCCCTTGTACTAAGGGAAAAACATCTCAGCTTTGAAAAGATTCTGTGCATCATGAAAAACTGGATGATTTCAGATAGTTCACATAGACAACATCCAACAGCAGCCACTTAGTAATCAGAAGTAAAAACATTACACACTGAACCTGCCAAAGACACGCAAGGAGGAAGTGAGGTGCCCAGCATTACATGTGCGTTCTCTCTCCTCCTATTAGACAGCAGAAGGCAAAAAGGTATTTCACTATACAGAAGATGCTGGCACAAGCTATGCCTGCTGATCATATAACTGCAACCATGTTATTTGATCATTTTAAATTGTGTCAGCCTTTCAAAGAAGACTGTAAGGTTGAACTTTCAGCTATAACAGTAGCAGTAAAACAGTGCTGTTAAAGGAGAGCTGACAGTTGTGTACATGCAGAAAGCTGTACAAATGTGACCAGCCTAGACAGGTGACTTCTCCAAAGTTTTGACCTCAGATCACTATCACTTGTCAGCAGGACATTCTCTTACATATATAGAAAACAATTGGAAGAGAGCATTCAAATTTTTTTGTCTTTTTGCATAAATCAAAACTCATAATCCTGATAACACCTCAGTAAGAAAGAACTTACGGATATTAAATCTACTAGTTCTATGGAAGGTTAACTAAAGAAGATCCAGTGAAATGGGAAAATAAATTCTTCTGCCTGACTTGTCCATAAAAATACCCTGTAAAAATCAATTCATCCAATAGAACTGCAGAGAACAGTTTAATAGCTTTTATCTCACCTAGCAGACTATTTTTATACATGAACACAAGCACATACATTTCAATACATTACATTTGAAGAACACCAAATCATGTTTAAAAGCAATACTAGCCCCAACAAGGATGTTCACGTAGTTTGAACATTATTTGCAGCAAGGCCGAAAGGCTGCACAGTGAAGCTGCACTACGATGTTCAAGAACTGTGTCAACTTGCTAATTGCAACTTAAGCAGTGCTCATTTAAGAGGTGCTTGAAACGTGCAAGTTGGATCCGCTGTCTGTTTGAAGACTGACCTTCGAGGACTTGAAGAGGCCTACATTTCCTTGATATCATCTCTTCTGGAGAATCATGCTAGTGCTTGTTTCCACTGCTCACATATCTGAGCATTGCGAACTGACAATTTTACTACTTGCCGTGAGAGTCTGAATAGCAGGACTGCAACTGACAGACCTGTCAAAATAATTCTACTTTTCTGTGGCAAAGCTATGCCAAGGTAGAAGATATACTGCAGCTTTCCATCAACACAGCCAATCTTATGTGCCACACTGTCTTGGAAAAAACAGCACTTCAAACAAGAAGCAACTATAAAGGGAACAGAACCATTTTTAAAATATTATCCTAAACCCCTTTTTAGTTGCAACTTCAAAATTTACTTTTGTCAGAATTCTTTTTTATTTGTACAATGTGGAAATGCCTCCACTTTTAAACAGTATTTTGGAATGCACAAACTATAGTAATTGTTCAATACTGATTTTACTAAGTAAACAAGGGATCTGCAAAGAAACTGAAACACCCAATACATCCATGTAGTTAAAACCAAGATTCAAGAATAATTATGCTACTGAAGCTACTCAGTTTAAAACAACATATTCAAAAGCAATTGATATACACTGATGGCTTAGGCTTATTACTCCTTACAAAAAACTTCCCTTTATTTTTTTTTCTTTTTTTAATTTAAAGCAATTTCTAAACCAGTCTTTGGTGATAAAAAACCCACCACTGCTTGCATCTTGGATTACACCAGTGAAGAAAGTGTTGCTCCTTCAGACTACTAGGATCCAGACTCTGAAATCTGATATTTAAGTGTTTAGAAGAAAAAGTGATTTTAAGTGTTAAGTAAAACAGCCTATGAATACATTTCTGTGTAAATGTGCATATTATTAATCTCTATACTTTGAAAGAATTAAAGCAGTTTGTGTTCTTGAGCTGTATAATTTAAATAGGCAGTTATTTTTCCAGGTTTTTCTCCCATTTTTTTTTTTTAATTGGAAAAAACTTAGCTTACCATCTGTCTGAGACTTGCTCAGGAAAATTGTGCTTGCTCTGGGATGATCAGATGGATTAGATTCCAAGGCTAAATCTGAAACAGGACAAAAAAAAGGAGATACTTTTAACAGAAGATGATGATTACTGCAACGATTCCCACCCAGCCTTAAAACGCTCAAGCACAGCAATGCAGACAAGATCAAAAAGACATAGAATGGGCTGTCTCTCTAAAGCAAAACCTTACTTTTGCCAAGACAAATAAAAAACTGACATTTTCCCCTCTGAAAAAAAGCCAGTGGACTTATTCCTATTGCTGTGAAGCTCTGAAGTATCTTACGGTTTCCATCAAAACAAAATCTGGAGAGAGGAGGGCAAACAAGAGGAGAGAGGAGGGGGAAAAAAAAAAAAAAAACAAAACACAGAGAGAGGGGGGCAAAAAAGGAAAAAAGGGGAAAAAAAAAAACAGGGGGCAGGGGCAGAAAAAAAGATACTGCTGATCTTTATGCTTTAAGAACACGATACAGCAGGAAGCTATCTCTGTGGTCTTCTAAATGAACATATTCAGCAACTTTTACAGTGCTGATAAATTCCAAAAGATGGATCTTACACTATTTTACTCTTTTGGAATTTCAGGTAAAACCTTTTACAGTTCTTAACTGAAGAACAATTATACACAACTATTGAAGAACAGTATTACACACAGCTACTGAAGAACAAAATGATTGCTTTAATCCTTAGCCACAATGAACCCGTGATGACATTAGATGAGAACATATTATTCCCTTTGATTATGAAGGGAATGACCACTGAAAGGTTTGTTGAGAAAACCACAAACATCACGATGAAATTTTGAGCTGCATTATATTTGACAGAAGAAATAGCTGTTCTGAGGAAGTCATGCTACAGACACACTGACTTATGTGAACACATGAACAGAATAATCTAGTACCGTGATCCTATATGTCCTGGAAAGAACAAATTCGCATCCATTTTCATTTGTCATTCTGATCTTCCTGTGTGTTGCTTATGCCATGCTAGCCAAAAAAAGCACGCAAGCTCACAAACTTGCACTTTACATGTTTCAAGATTGCCACACCCTTGAAATACAAAGTCACCTAATAATCACCATCAACTTTTAATGAAAAAAAATAATCTTTAGATCTTTTTATGCACGTAACCAACAGAACTCTGGTTAAATAGTAGCCAAAGTATGCACAAACTGTCTTGGTGCTGGAAGTCTTAACTATTTGAATGTTTTGTGCTACTGCACCTAATCCATAGCATAGCCACAGCCCTTGTATATCAGCAAGAGAACATAATTGCAAAAGCATGTGTCTCCAAGACTTCTCATTGCAGATTCCCACTGGTACACAACATTGGTACCCAGACCTGGATGTTTTCCAAGTACTGGGCTTACAAAATCACTGATCTTAGTCCAACGGCATTGCTCTGACACTGGCCCAGAATGAAGACCACTATCAATATGAATCTCTACTGTGTAAGTAAGGTAGCCAATGTCTATTTAGAAATGCGAAGATTGTTCAATAAGGAATTTCCCCCCCCCCCTTCAAAAAAGGCCAGAGTCAGCTATGAAAGCATACCATCTTGAGCAGTTTTTAAAAGCTAACTTGCAAAAGCAGTATTTCTATCTTTACCTTACTGCATCCATTCATGGCACACAGTGAACAGATACCTGAATTTAATCATGTGGTTAAAATGTAAGTCCTGGTTTAGAATCCCTAGAATGGAATTTGCCTTACAGCTCATACCTGAAGTACCACTAATACACACTTGATTTCTTGGAAAAAAAAAAAAAAAACCACAAAACATCAAAACCAGCACACAACAGTATGCCATACTGGCACATTTTAACTACTGTTTGTAACATCTCAACAAAATAGTATAACTGTTGTTTAAAATTTCTGCACAATGTTGACAAGTTTCTAACACTGATTTAGCAAAATCATTTTTAAGAGACATTTGAGACCAGCTCTAGCTCCTAATGCTGTATAGAGGCCAATTCTAGCTTTAATGCTAGCACTCTATCTAAAAACCAAACATGGACACAGACCAAGTAATTCACTAATAACGACAAATATTAAACAACTTCAGATTTCAGAGTGATTCAGAAATCAAAGTATTTTGCTAGTCTACCAAATAACTTAAGTATCATCAATAGGCAAAACAAGACTGCAATATGCAGATTTAAAATACAGATTATTATAATCAAGTTATGATGCAAACAGAGCAAACAATTCAGAAATTATTTATTTACAGTTCAGCAGCAATTACTTTTAGAATAACTAGGTAAGTCAAGTTAGAAAGGACCTCAAGAGGTCCTTAGTTCAACCTCTTGCTGCTGAAAACAGGGTCAGTCATGAAACAGAACTAGGCTGCTCAAGGTTTTATCAAGTTGAGTCTTGAAAACCTTCAATGAGGGTCCACAGAGCCTAGATCATCTTTCCCACTGAGCGGGACTAATGCTTACAGGGCTATGGGACTCCCTATGGAATGGTAGGGAAGAGCACATAGAACTGTACAAGACTTGCATAATGTTTAGGGGAAGGCAGCAAGGAAGACTGGGGAAGAACAAGCACAGGAAAACAGAGAGAAAAGGGAAACTGAATTCAGTAACTCCTAATACATGACTGTTTTTCTCCTTGTTGAATTTCATAGGGTTCCTGTTGGACCAATCCACCAGCCTTTCTAGGTCCCTCTGAATGAGCAGCCTCCAGCATACTGACAGTTGCCCAACTGGGTGTCATCTGCAATTCGGGCACACCCCATCGACTCCTCCAGGTCACTGATAAATGTTAAACAGGACAGGTGCTTTTTTTCCAGGGAAGACACAGTACAGGATAATGCCCATCCTCCCTCACCTCTTAAAAAAAAATACACTACAATCTTGACTTCCCTGAGGTTTTGATTTACTTTGAAACTGTATGACTTGTTAAAGCTTGCTTCTTATGTTGTTTTTGCCTCTTCTTGTGCTCTGCCAGTCCCTATATCCATGCTTCTTAGATGTGAGAAATCAGGTCTAGGGGTAAAAGCACTACAAGAATTAAACGCATGCAAATATAACCAACTTTCACCCCAAACAAGAAGGGTCTAACATCAGCTGCACTGCAGGACGCATCAAGGGAAATAATATTGACATGGCTACAGAGTCAAACTTGCCCTCCTGAGCCCAAGCAGACACACATACTTGAGGAGAGGAACAGCAGTGAAAGGAAAGTAGATTTTATTGGCTCCAGTTCCATGGTGGCTCTGCCAGACACAAGATGCTTTCTGCTAGACAAAGTCAGGTGTATCAGCACCCATAGCACATTAAATCCACAACACAGACTATACAATTGGAGTTATGATACTAATGAAGTCCAAGACACATTGTGCAGCGGTCAGTCCAAAACCCCACAAGAAGTGATCAAAACCAACTCTAATTAGGCTTCTTACAGTACATCTGCTTTTGTCTTACAAGGCACTGCAAAGAAAGAAAGATGTATTTAGCAGACTGCCTCCCTGTAGCTTTCCCCTTCTAAGCAGCCAGAGAATTTTAACCGCCCTTTCTGTGCTGTTCTCCTTAAACAATGCTTTTTTCCAAGCAATGGAAAAATTAGTCGTATGATTTGCTCTTCCTAAACTGCCAGCGCTGCTCATGAAATACCAAAAAGGAACAGCAATACAGCTCATGAAGGAAGTATAAGGCAAGTGGCAGATAAAGACATGAGAAGAAGCAAAATGTAGTGGGAAACACAGCAAAAGAAAAGCCGGAGGATGAGGATGTCTGCAAACAATTTGACTCACAACCAAGCGTAACTCCTAATACTTCATCCTGGTACCACTTATGAGTCCAAACCCAATATATCTACCCCTGAAAATAACAGTAAATCTGGATCAGAAGATGTATGACAAAAAGCTCAAGCTTCACATAAAGTTAATAGAAAAAGAAAGCAGCATGGTATGCCACAAGAGGAACGGAAATAATGGGAGTTAAAACATGCAGAAACAGGAATGACAGAAATGAGAGAAGCAACAGGGTGATATAAAAAGCAAGAAAACAACACCAAAACATTTTTGTTCTAGAGGCTATCAATTCATTAGAAGTCAAAACACATTTACTATTGGCCCCTCACACTTAATGATAAAGAGGTGAGAAGGGAAGATTCCCATCACCAATTAAATCTGTGGAGCTGCACAGTAACATTGCCACGCTACAATGGCCCTCCACCTCTCGGAGAGCTATGTATTAAAAACAGCCTTCCTCCTTATTCTTCTGCATTTCTCGGTGCCATTTATTCACGTGGTACTACCAAGCTTGTTGGATCAACCCTGTCTCCAACTGCAGAACAGAGAAGCCTGAACTTGCTTCCCTCTCTCACCATAGTAATTTTAAAGAATCCCTTGCAGCTTGCTTGCCCTTCAGACAATCTCAGCTACCTCTGCTGTGCGCTCCATGTGCTGGTAAGAGCATACAGTCCCCTGCAGGGGAGATCATATTACCTTTAACAGCAAACCTCTGCCCCTAGCTCAAGATCTTACATCCTTTCCTCAACATGAAATCCGCACGAATACTTTACTTTTATTCATCTATGCCACATAAGAACATGTGTGGGTTTCAGGAATTTATAATGCTAGGTACTTATCTGTTTTACACACCTCTATGGGTGATTTCTACCTATTAAGAACACATTTTACACACTGCATGTGCGACATCTATTATTTAATGACTAAAGGCAACAGTCAAAGATGTCACTGTTACTAAGTAGCAGCCCTTTGACAATTTCACTACTTTAGGACATGAAAATACTGCATTTCCTTTAATAGTTTTAGCCCCATACTCTGCTTTACTAGACAGCAGTAACATCTTGATACAACACATATTTAAAGCATTAAATCATAATATAATTTCTTTGCAGTAAATTGAGTTTCTTCCCCTGCTCAGTGGGTTACTAGCTTTGATCAACATTTGAGCTTCTCTTATATTTCATTATCTTACAGTGTGAAAGATGTGAGTTACTTAACACTCCCAATAAAGATTTAAAAATTAAATCAGTTTAACAAGTTTGCCAATATGTTTCAGAAAGTCTGCTATTCCTAACAATAACTTAATATAAAATTATTTGTCCTTTAAAATATGTTATTCTATTTCTATTCCCCCAAACTCTCCTAAAAGTTACAATTCTGGTTTCTAAATTCAACCTGCTTTGTTTACTTCTCACCAGCCACACCAAACACACCACAGAACCCAGCATACATACGTTGTTTTCCATTTGCCTTCTCCTGTTATGCCCTCAGTTACACACCAGTTAGTCTAGCCTTTAAAAGCTCCATGGGTGGTTTCTTCCTCAGATTTGGACAGAATGAAAGCACTCTGACCTCCTGATTATTCATATTCAACAGAATACATCTTTCTTCCATAATGTGTTGGACTCAAAAGATAAAAAACTTGATCCATTTTCATAACTAATACAAGCAAATTTGAATACATAAAGAACTGGCTCTGTTGCATAACAAACTGTTTTCAAAACAACCAGTTCTCAGAAAGGAACTCTATTTTGAGGGAGAATCTTGGTGAAAACAATCTTAACCAACACTTGCATATGTCCCTTAAAAACACTCCTAACTCCTCAGAGAAAAATCAACTCTTTTTAAAAAGGAAAACAATTGAAAACAACCCATGCAGCTGGCCTTTGTTCAACAGAAGGACAGAATCGTTGAGGCTGGCAAAGAACTCTTGAGGTCACTCACCTAATCCCAACCTCTGCTCAAGTCTGTCTGTGACACTGTCAGTCAGGTTTTGAGTATCTCCACAGAGACTTTACAACCTCTCTGGGCAAACTGTGCTAGTGTTTGACCACCATCATTATTAAATTATTATTTCTAAAGACTGTGACTGTACACAATACACACAGAAAGATGTTGTAAAGCTATTTAAAATCTGTCAGGTGTTCTTTATGGCACTACTATAAGAACAGCAATATCATTACCAATACCCAGCACATATCTAAGTGCACTGTGATGTTTTATAAGGCTGCAGAAATGACTTCAATATACTACAGCGTCTCCTAATTAAAGAATTATTTGCTCTGTTACACCACACTTCTGAGTTGGACTGGTTCAAGAAGAAACTGACACAGTAAGCATTTCAAATTTCCTACTAAAATAAGAAGAATTTAGAAAGCTAAAGTGTAGACCATCTATTAAACACTGTGGGCTAGCCAGCATTTGTTGTTTATTGATTTCCGCTTTTTTTTTTTTTTTTTTAATCAATACAATATTAGTGTTCTTGCATTTCTTAAAGTGTAGGAGGATCTACACCACTACTGTTGGCCTCCACAGCAAATCCCAACATAACCCTATTGCATTCAGTTCACAGCCCCTGTTCGGATAACATGATCTGTTCCACTGTGCACAATACCTAGCCTTTCTGGGACTGAACAAATTCAAGTAGGCTTCCATTTGTTTCACAATGTACCTGCCAGGGTTATAATCACTTCTGCACATTTTAGCTAGGTAAAACAGCAGAATGTCAGGAGTGCCCCAAACCCCACAGTGAAGGCAGGACCAGTTAAAAGGGAAGAAAACTAGATGCCCCTAGAATTTTATCTTGGAACTAGAAGGGAAACAGTAGTTAACAGGTTATATCCTAAACGTAACTAACATTGTTAGAGATGTGTTTCTGTACTGCATTTAATGTAAGACCACTTAAAAGAAGAAAGAATTGGTTCCATGCTGTCCACTTTTTATTCCCCACACAGGCCTTCACACGTATCACAATTCACTACCAACAGACGCTCAAATATAAGTCTACAGTTCTAATTTTTTAATTGATAAGTCAAACCAAAGATTTCTAACTGTACACATTAAAGATCAACCAAACTTTATACTCCTAAATCCATGCTGATAACTGCAACTGTAAGGAAACTGTAACAACCCCTCACATGCTCTCTGCCTTACTTAGCACAAGACATGGTTCAGAAAGAAAAACAGGTGACAACCAGAAATTCCAGTCTCACCTAATGTCTGCAGGTACCCAAATATTAGATCCACTGTACTGTGTGCTAGGTGTCACACGCCACCTGATGGACTGGCATATGTTAAGTTTTTTCTCCTCTTCCAATTGCTCACATTAATGCAAACTTCAAATGAAGTTTAGGCTTTTATGAAAGTTAACAGTGTCATCAAGTTCTGTGCCGTTTTAGGCACAAGCCTGAACAGAGTCACTCTTTATAGTGGCTGTGTGGATTCTCATTTTACCTGCAGTTTGTTCTGTAAAAGAAAAATAACTATCTGCATAACAAAGCATGTCCAACAGTTTTACAGAAAAGCTTTTTTTTTTTTGTATTTGAAAGAAACTGGCATTCAACAGTTTATTATCCGAGTCTGACTGACACGTTTGATGACAAGCCAGTGTTACCTTTCACACTTTAAAAAAATCCAACAACTATGTTTGAGTATTGCAATGCCTCAAGACCCTTTCAGAACTCCAAACAAAAGCAAAGCTGTGCTGTACACACACAACTCCTGAAACACTGCAGAACACTACCTGGCTGACAGTGGGATTTTTGTGTAAGCTGTTGATGTAACCCTGAAATTTGCATCACCTGCAAGTATGATCTTCAGTTTTAGTCATATGGCTTTACTACACATTTCATTAAATAACGCCAAGCTTTTTAAGTCAATTGTGTCCCCATTTGTCCCTTCAAGTCGAAAAATTCAAAGTTTCCTTCTGAAAACATTATTTTTCTAGTGAGTGAAAGAAAAGGGCACATTCAAACACTAGCTGTAATGAAGAAAAAACAAATATATTTAGAAATGTCGAGATTAGCTTGTTGACAAGAATCTACAGATCCAAGTTCTAGGTTCTTAACGTTTTGTAGAATTTTTCTCCTGCCTCCCAGAGTCACTTCCTCCTGTATGTGGAACAAACATTGTTAGAAACCTTAACGTGTAATGCAAATTTGGGAGGAGTAACTTTTTGTGTTTTGTTGGCTCGTGCAAGAGCTCATTCTCCTGTTAGTCAGCTTTTCAGTATGACCTTACCACATTGATCACACTTGAGAGAATGCATACTTCTAGCCACAAAACTGTTGCTCTACATCATCTACTCTGACAGGTAGCTCAGTTTCCTTAGTTCTGTCAGTTTCATCAAAACCCTCAGGTTAGCCATATATTTCATTTCAGTATTTCCCATTTTATGAAAATCTCTCAGTTATAATAACCGTTACACTGGAAGCCTCACCAAAAACTCTCACCAAAATAAACAAATTACTTTTCCTCCATATGAGCTTCATGTATATATGTTCCATATCAACTATTCTTAAAAATCTAAGGCTTATATACAAACTTGCTCACTGCAGAAGCGTCCAAGAAATAGTGAAGACAGAAAAGCATAGAGGATTCCTTAGCTGTCAGCAGTACCCAAGCATAAGAACATAAATACTGATACTATACTGGGGCAATGATTTCTTCTATTTCCAATTCCCAAATCTGCAGAGCAATTTCATCATTGTTTCTGAATGACTCTGATTCAGTCATTTCCACCAGAGGCACTTTACAGATCATTTTGTAAAGGCCATGACATTAGGCATCTTAAGACAACAACATGGGACGGGTTTCAGGCTTACAGAGTCAATTCTTTCACACTTGTCAAAATCACACACTGTTTGTAACTGCTACAAATACCTTTGCAATTAATTCCTAGTCAGTTATAGGAAAGGGATATTGAGAGTTCTGGGGAAAGAAGAGTAAGCATAGTAGGTGAAAAATGGCAAATACAAGGAAGAAAGGAGAGGGAACATCAGAAAGGGGCCAGAGCACCAGTTGGTTTTCACTCCCAACTTCGTATTTGTCCAACTAGACAACGGTATTTGTCAGGCTATGCAACTACTTATCTTCAGATAGAGAGGCACAAAACCCAACACAAGATGGTTAAGTCTTTCCAGTGTTGAAAACTGCTGGCATCAAAAAGCCAACTCCCTGCATCAAAGCGTTTGGGTTTTGGTTTGGGTTTGTTTTTTTTGTTTTTTTTTTTTTTAATTTAACTTACTAGCATTTTAACCAGGTCTTAAAAACAAAACAAAACCAAACCAAACCACACCACCAGGGAAAAACACCCCTCAAAAAAAACCCTCCACCCACATGCTTTAAGTAAGCTGACATGATATAAGAGAGGAACAAATGAACAGTATTTTGACCTTCTACAAGGAGGTTTATAGACAAGCTGTTGGTGAAATCAGATCACAGATAATCAATATATTCAAGTATCTGTTAATCTTCAACACTGTTTAATAACTGTGGTGTGCAGGCAACTTGAAGCATGCCCCTTTCAGCATGGCACAGCCTCTACCGAGCCAAGGGGCTGTTGAAAAAATAAAAGTAGGCGCTCAGGTGCTACAAGAGTTACTGTAGGCACTAGTATGTCTGAGACTGTATCACTTCATTCTCTATTAACTCTTCTCTTCGAAGTCCCTTTCCAGTTGTTTTCCCATCTAACCATCCCACTCAGCACCTCTCCTGATCCCATTTGCTCTTCTCTCTCATCCCCGATTATCTTTTCTCTTGTCATTCTCCACGCCCACCCATCCCCCAGTTCTCCGGGTGAAGGTACTAGGTCATTTTGTCCCACCAGTTCAACAATCTTCCCTTTGGTTCATGTGAATCAGGCAAACCTCTGCTCAAAACTGCTGAACTCAGTAAACAGCAGCAGTGGAGGAAGATAATGTTTTCAAGTACAAGTGAGAACAGTCTGCCAAGCAAGGTCTTGTTCTAGTTTTAGCCAAGGATCAAAGAATTTATGAAAAATTAGATCTATGTTTAAACATAGGGATCTGGCAAGAAAGTGTCAGCCATAAGAAGTTCTCTCCTGAATAACCAGAAAGAAAAAAAAAAAAAAAAAAAAAAAAATCACAAGAAAAAAAGAAGCCTAAAATAAAAATTAGCAGACACCCGCTGAGGGGGGAAAACAACACCCCCCCCAGCCCCAGTAACTAGCACAGCCCAAACAGCACATTATGATCAAAGAGCTGCCATTTCTAAAACTACATAGGAAAATTTTTTGGTCAATTCCAACTTCTTTGGACTGTTGCTGGCACACTGAAAGGAGGAACACTTAATGTCAGCTGAACAGCCAATTAGCACCTTCAGGTACATTTTAGCTTTCAATAATTAACCGTAGATGTGAACAATTTTGGAAGAAACTATCATTTCCAAAGTTATGCTTATTCCTGTTTACTTAATACAGCTTGTCTTAGCATATCAAACCACAAATGCAGGCTTATTTCTCATTCTGAAAAAGTGTACCCTGAACAGGTTATGGCTCAGGATTTCAAGAACCATAAAAAACAAAGTAATCCTTTAAATTCTCTCTTAGCCATGGATCTCACAACTCCTTCCATCTGAATTAACTTTTGCTGAAACATTACACTTTCAGTTTCACAGTGTGTTTTATCTGCATCTCACTTACCACTCCTTTTTTGTCTTACATAAACAGCACTTCATAACCTCCCTATTTTAAGAAAGTGAGATTTTTCTTGTTTAATTCTGATCTGGTACAAACAAAGCAGTGCCTGTTAAGTAGTGTTCTGGAGAAGCTACAGAATAACCTTCATTTAAGAGCACAGACCTGAGAGGACCACATTATGCTTGCTACCAAAAAAGCAAGACAAAACAATACAAAACAAAAAGTCCAAAGCTCAGTTGGTAACTTCTGCACTTCTGATACAACCAAAACATTCAATTTTAACAAAACAAGTATAAAAGTATTAAGACAGATTTAAGAACAACAAACAACATAAATAGAGAAATTTAAGGCATGAAGGAACTCCATCACATTTGGATGCTAGCTTTCTGATATATTTAGCTGTGTTCTTAGAAACTCCTAGAACTGAGCAGCATGGAACAAAAATAGCCAAGATGATCTTGACTTTTTCCCTGTAGCTTTCTCTCTTTTCCCCCCTGCCAAGCATTCAATGAAAGGCCAGTCAGTTCCCAGCCTTCCATTATTGACAAAATTGGCATCTTAGCTAACCTAAGATATTATACATTAGTAAATTATAAAAGTAATATTTATCCCTCAAATGAATCTGCTGGACTACTTACCACTACAGCAACAAACTAATGCTCTGTGGTAGTCAACAGCACAGAAACATGTAGGCTGTGTGCATGGTTTGGGTATGCTGACAGCTTTTATATCCTAGAGTTAAGAGGGATAAGCATAGCTATCTGGTATATCCAAGTGCTTACAGATCTATTATTTTCACAGAAGGTCTTACAAACAGATAGCACTATCATTTAAAGTTTCATTATACTGTCCATTTCATAACCATTCATAACACTCAAGACTTCACAATGCTTTACTCTTTGAAGTTTACTGCTTCAATCTACCCAGGCAGCACTTTATAACATCCAAAAATTAACAAAAAAAGTTTTACTTCTCATATCAATCATACAGATTTGTGTTTTCAAAAAGATATCAAACTTCAATGCTTTTTTCAGACCTAAACAGTTATATAATTCAGAAAACTGTAGACAAATAGCATCTATTATTTGTAGCAGATCTATTTCTGAGGTCACGCCATAGTGAACCACATAGTATTGTAAAAGTGATCCTTAAAATCATCTACAACCTATACTACTTATACAGTTCTAATTTGAGGATTAACTCCTGCATCAAAATTAAAGTTTCCATAGCCACAAAAGTAAAATTTGTGATAGACAGCTACTATCTCATTCTTGGACTATACACTCTTATTCATGTCTGCAAATTCAAAAAATTAAATACTTGCCTACTTCAAGGCCAGTTCTGACATCTAGATGAATTCTCAATTAAGCCCAGTTACTTCGCACTGCTGACATGATCACATACTAAAGATTCAAACAAATACAACCCTTATTCCTGAGCAGATTTATTTAGCTTAGGCATTTTTGCTTGGCTTATTAGAATCTTTAGAGAGTTTAGCTCCTCCTCCCTTAACGAGTATGGGAAAGTTGAAAGATTTCCGTAGTATCTTCTCACAAAAATAGTTTTATTTCTCCTAGACACAACTATAATTTCTCGTACTGCTGTATGGCACAGCTGTCTCAAAGGAAATCCAAGGGGCTGACTGTTCCATCTTATTTCTGTAACAGCTGCACCATATGGTGCTGTGCAGAACCACGCAAGTTTAATAATTCCATTTCTGAAAGTTTCCTCACATACTTCTGCAGCCAGTTCCTCTCCTACAGCCAAAATTTTTTTTCTGAAATTCAAGATGAGTATGAAGGGCCAGTGTTAATTGTTACTGCATGCATCGTACAATTAAAGATGTCAGACAGGCTATCTTTTTTCAACTGAATATATTTCATATAGGTGCGGTTATAATTAGGAAAAGGAATAGCAAGATGCATGTTAATTAAACTAAGTTTTGAATATCATAAGCTATTACACTGTGCTGTACGCTAATGGTATCACATGATCAGACAGACAGAAGCATCCCTAACCTGTTACATGTTGTCTCGGTAACTCTCACTGCAGCACAAACCCGCAAGCTCTTCCTAGGCATGCCTGAAGAGGAGACGCATTACAGAGCAAGTCTGTGTGACACCAGTGCTCCAGGTATAACTGGAAGGAATCTGAACAGCAAACACCTACTTTCCCATAAACTCAAGGAAAGCAAACTGGGAACACAGGGAGCTACATGACACGGAACCTCGGTGTAATGAGTCCACAGCTATAACCAAGCACCCTGCACTGCTACATTACAAATTACCCACGTCCAGCCACACTGATGTCATATGCACACAATCTTTGTAATTCTTAATTCTCTTATTCCCCACACACCCTCTTCCTTCCTCTTGTTCAACAGAGACTGGAAACGCGGCAGCTTTTGCAAACTGCCTGACCCATACGACTGAGCCACGACTCCATAGTTAAGGAGAAACGAGCTGCCAGACTTCCACATCAAACGGAAGCACCCGCGGGCTCCTGCCATGATCCTTTCGAGTTCCCCGACCTCTCTCTCCAGCGGGCGGAGAGCGGCCTGGGGGCATCCCCGGGCAGGGGGGAGCCGGCCGCTCCTCCGCCCTTGGCCGGGTTATTTGTCAAGCGGCCGCGGCGGCCCCACGGCTTGTAGTTCGGGCAGAGGTCCCGGACACGCAGCCCGTGTCCCCCGTCCGGCGGCAGCGAGGCGGCGTGCCCGCAGGAAACCCCGGCGCCGTCAGCGCGGTGACAGTCGCGGGGAGCTCCGTTCGGGGCGCGGCGCGGGGCAGGGCCCCCCCTGCCCAGGACTGGCCAGACCGCCCGCTCCCCCCCCGCCGCCGGGACAAAGGGGGCGCGCCGCGGGCGGGGAAGCGCCGCGCCCCGGGCTGCCAGTCCCCCCGGGCACCTACCCAGCCACCCACCCGCGGCAGAGCGGAGCGGGGGCACCCCGGGGACAATCCCCGGCGGGGCGGGGATGAGGTGCCCCGGCGCTCCCCGCCGCCCGCCCGGCCCCGCCGCTCACCATCCGGGAACTCCCGGTCGCTGATGTGCTGGAGGTGGGGGCCGCCGCCGCCGGGATCCGAGTCCCCCGACTCGGCCTCCGCCGATCCCGAGCCGCCGCCGCCGCCCGCTGCCGCCGCCTGGTACGCGTCTGCCCAGCGGTCGGGCCCCGGCGCTGCCCCGCCGCCGCCGCCGCGGGCCCGGCTGAGCTTGGGGCTGGCGTCCGGGGATACGCAGCAGGTGACGGTGTTGCCCATGGAGCTCGGAGCTCCCCCGCCGGGCCCCGGCTACGCGGCTCCCGGGCTGTGGCGGGGGAGGGGGCGGAGGGGGAGCCGAGGCGCCGGGCTGAGGGAGGGAGGGAGGGAGGGAAGGGCGGCGGGAGGGGCGGGCCTCAGCGCCGCCTCACCGCCATCACCGCCGCCTCCGCCGCGGCCCCCGCCCGCCCCAACGGCCGCGCGAGCCCCCCCACCGCCACCTGCGCGCGGCGAGCAACGGACCTCGCGCGAGCGCCCACCTTCCCCCAGGCTGGGGGGGGGGGGGGGGGGGGCGGGGGGAGGCGGGGGGAGGAAGGAGAGGAGGGGAGGGGAGGCCCGGCCCCGCCTCGCTCCCACCCAATCGCCTCCCGCCGGCGCGCCGCGTGACGCCGCTCCGCCAATGGGCGCGGCGATCGTCACGCGGCCGCCGCCGCGCCCTTCCTGGCCCGCCCCCTTCCCTTCCCCACGCGCACACGCGCACGCAGCGCCGCCGGCGGCCCCCTCGGCCACGCCCCCTGGAGGGTGGACCCCGCATCTGGCTCCGCCCTTGGCCCCGCCCCCGGAGCCGCCTGGCTCGCGGGGCCCGGCCGCGCACGTGCTGCTGCAGCAGCAGCGGGAGCAGCGTAAAGAAACCTAAAGCAATCATATTTTTTAAAATGCACTAATAAAAATTACCAACGTAGTATCATTAAATAATTCGTAAATATATTAATAAATAACCGCACGAGTCACGCCCGGCCCGCGTGCCACCCCCAGCCCAGAGGCTTAGTGAGGGGCGCGGGCAGCCTCGGAGCTGCTCGTGGAAGTTTAAAAAGTGGTTTGCGACTCTCGCCGGCCCTTTCCCCCTCGTTGTCAAAGGTTTTCAGGGCTTCTGGGCTGGGCCGGGGTCTCTCGCCCTCCTGCCCCCGTGTGCTGCTGGGCGCCAGGCTGGGCCGGGGGCTGCAGCGGCTGCTGCGAGCAGCGCGGGCCCTTCTGAGGCGCTTGTGGTGGAGCCCCTCGTGTAGTTGAGCATGAGCAATGCTGCGTCCCGCTGCTCGCTCACCGCTTGCTCCTTGCTGCTCCACGCGCTACCTGCGGGCAGGCTGGGGACGGAACGTTAGGCGTGGCTGCTGGGATTCCCAGGGACTTTTGTTTTGCCTTTCTGAAAGTCTCCGGCCATTGCGTTTTTGCTTGGTGAGTCTCAGCTACCTGAGAGCTTCTCAGAGGGCTGGAATGTTCAAATACACTCCAGGGAAGATGGATTAGAGGGCAAGATACCCACAGCAGTCAGAGGCCCTGATAAACATGAACACACGTCATTCTGCAATGGATCACCTCGCTATCGCTACAAAAACTTAACTCTGGCCCCTGATAAGGAGAATAGCTCTGCAGAAGATTTAAGAACATACAAAGTATTACAAAATGCTGCTATCATGCTGGCAGTTATTCCAGAGATAGGCAGGCTCAGGGGTTTACTCCATTTTGTAGGACAAATCCTAATGTTGGCTCTCCCATATGATTGTGGAAGCAGAGTTTTCAGACAAAACCATGTCTAGTTGCTTTGAAGAGAGGAAGTCATAGATGCTGCTTTTCTAGAATCTGTAAAACTTAATCCCAGGCACAATAAAGGGAGGAACTAAATGATTTATAGTCTTATATGAGGATTATTCCCTCAGACTGTTGAATTACACTTTTTCACTTGCCTGCAAGTTCTCTAAGCAGTGTTAGCTAAGCCTCTCCACACGCTACTGACAGTTTGTAAAGCCCTGTTACTCCAGAGGAATCTGACCTCGCTGTGGATTACCCGAGGACCTCAGAGAAGATTTGCCTTCAGTGCTTTTTGAACCACCTCAGCCCAACGTCCCTCTGCAGCCTCTGCACTCTCCTTGGAAAGCTGTAAGGCGGCAGGTCCTGCTCCCAGGTCTAGGAACGACCGGGAGTTAACCATCGGGTGGGACAGGAGACTTGCCTGAGTCAGAGAGGGAAAAGAGGGGCTTCATGCAAAACAGCCATTGAGAAGCTGGTGTTTTCCTCCTTCTGGCATTGCATCCACTGATTTTTGGTGAGGATGGGAGAAAGCTGGAGGGTTGGTGCAGTTTAATGAAGTAATTAATTCTCAAGCAAGAATAAAAGCTGGCTTGCATCCACGCTATTTAATATTAAAACTGGTGTAATTTACCCTCGTATGCCAGAAAAGCATCTTACTTGTTTGCACCTGGCTGACTATTTTAAAAAGTGGCAGCAGCTGAGCAAGCTGCAGTGCTGCTGGGCCCTGCCCAGCAGCTCAACGTGGACAAAGGCGAGCCTGCTCCATCCAGAGCACTGGTAGGAATCACAGGCAAATCTGCATATCTCAACCAGATGGCCATGATGCCGAGCATCCGTTTCTTAAACTGTGTCCCTCCTTGTTCCTTGCAGCCATGCCAGTGCGTGTGATGGGGCTGCCCAGCTTTGGTGGAGGGAGGTACAACTGCAGCAAGCGCCTCATGGGATCCCAGCAGCAAGTTGGGACCTCTACTACATCTGGGCTTTGGAGCACCCCCAGGGAGCCCTTTGCCAAGGCTGTGGGTTTGGGCAGTGGAAAATCCTTGTTCGAGGGTGAAGAAGTAGTGAGCAAGAGTGGCTTATCAGGCAGCTGAGCACCGGGACCCAGACATTGAGTGCAACAGCCAAAACCCCGCATAGTTGTCCTGATAGATGAAAAATGCTGGGAACTTGGAGTGGCTGGAGTACATGACGTGTCTCACTGCTATTTGGGTGTGAAAGTTTTGTTTCCTTTGCCTCACAGAGGCTGAGGTTTCCCATGAGTCTCATACTTGTTCTCGGTGCGTAATGCTGCAAAGGGAAAGAGATGAGAGCTGCTCTTCCTCTGTGCTAGAGCTGTTGTAGAGCATCAGGATTTATACAAGCATGCAGAGGGAGGAAAGAAATCAGTAGTCTGTTTCCCTGTGTAGCCTTCCTCATGTAGGTCTTAAGCAAGAGGAAGCTGATTTTAATCTCTGGAAATCACAGAAACAGCAAACTGTCCCACCTCTCCATCATTCCAGGAGAATTTAAGCTTCCGCTTCCACATACCTCACTACTCCAGTAAAGGGTACTTTTCCATATCAGTGCATGTTTCCCTGTAGCTGCAGCAATGAGGAATACTTATTTCCCCCTCCATTTTGGTAAAGTAACTCTTAAAATCTTAATATCCTGATTTGTCAGGATAATATGAGAAAACCTGTTGCTGTGTGTATTTTCTGCAGAACCAGGTGATCCTGTTGATAGGTATAGCCTGAGCAACACCCTGCAGAGGTGAAACACATTATCTTTTACTTATGCAGCTTAGCACTCTATTGACTTACTGCTATAGCAATATACTGAATACCGTCTATCATGATTTATTACTGGTCCTGGTTCTCTTCCTATTTTCTGTCTTGTCTTTCTACTGTTTTGCTTGATTTATCCCAGTGAATCATCAGACAGTTTCCATTATAAAAAAAAATCAATTCCTTTGATGTACAATGGGCAGCACATACCTAGTTTCCCATTTTGCATAATAAGCAGGCATTTTGGATGGCGGATCTTGGCAATAATGAATGCATAAGCTGAAAATAGCTTACTACAAACTGTTAAGATCCAAGCCCTTTTCCCCCTGCCCCAGGAAGAGAGGTCTGTGTCACGGGACCCTCAGCTACTGCCCCTTCTCCCTGAGCACGGGACTCAGTGGGCAGCAACCCCCTTTGCTCACAGACAGCAAAACCCGTGCTTTTAGGTAATCTGTTGGACCGAACAGCTTTCCACCCTGCTTGAAGCTTTTCCCATGAGTTGCAGCACTCACCCCCACCCTGGTTTCAGGGCTGTCCTGGCTCACCAGGGCTGTGGCCGGGGTAGGGCAATTCCCAGCATAGATGACGGTGCAGGGAGGGTGGGTGGGTCAGTTTTATTGAGCTCTCCTGACTGCAGTGCTGGCCCATAAAGATTAGTAAATCCTCTTGCAGAGCAGCAATAGCGATGTCTCAGGTATTGGGGGGAGAGTTGCTGCTATTCCCAGTGAGGAGCAGAGGGTACCACTGGCAAGCGCCAGTCCCACCGATGACAGCGTGCCGTTTCTGCACTCCGCCTGGGAAGGACACTCCAGCTTTTTATGCGTGAAAACTGCCATAAAAGAGAGACCTGCAAGTTGATGGAAACAGGATTCATGGGCGTATTTGCTTGCTCGCTTCAAGCCAGAGGCAGACACTTGGGAAGAAGCCAGATTGTGAGCTACAGCCTGTTCTGAATGGGGCTCAAACCTGCATGTTTGCAGACAAAATTCAAACAAATCGGAAATAACCTATGTCATCCTCTACACTGGACAAATACTTCTTAAAATGGTGAAAGCTTTTTCTTATGGCATGAGAAAACAGTTTATTGCTCAGCCTTAAATGCATGCAGTATCTGTAGTTTGGATTAGCGCTGAGCATTCATGCACAATTAACCTCTTAGGGATTACATTTAGTTTCATATGAACACTGCCTCAGCACTGCATTCGACCAGGATAATTCAGGCAAGGAGGGCACGGACCAAAGTCCTGGACTTTAGGCAGGTGTGATCCTCAAATGAAGGCATTCTGGGTTTTTTAATTCTCTCTCTTTTCTGGTTTCAGTTGCACGCCTAACAGGTTTCAGTTGCTCACTGTGGGGAAGGAGGACCAGCTCTCAGTGCTGTCCTGAAAGTTGACACATAAAAATATTCCTCCCAGAGCGCTGGCTGGGCTCCGAGCACAGCACAGAGCGATGCTGCGGGAGCTGATGGCGCACTGCAGGCCGTGGCCATGTGCTGTGCCCAGCTCGGCTTGGGGCGAGCATCTCTTCTCCCACCTGGCAGCTATTCCCCACCGAGGCAGCCATGCCTTAATATGAAGAGATTCACGTTTCCTGGCGAGTTGGTTACAGCAGGTTTCCTTGCAAGGTGCCGCTCAGCTGAGCCGTGGTGGGCAGGCTGGGGATTTGCAGTGCCCAGAGAGTGGACGGATGCTGTCAGAGCAGAGACACAGGCCCCACAGCTGCCGTGGGCAAGATGCACCTCTCTGGAAACCAAGGGTAGGAGTAACTTCAGTAGAGTCCCTAGGTCTGTTCCTCAAAAGCATACTGCATCTTTCTCCCAGGGTGCAGAGAGGCGCAGAGCAGCTTTCAACTTGTTCTGGCATTGTAGGTTGTTTTGGTTTGTTTGTTTGTTTGTTTGTTTGCTTGTTTGTTTTTCCCAACCTGAATCTTGCTTTTATGAAGATAAAAAGTAATCCTCTTGCATTTGTGTTCACAAAGAAAATGTGACCTAAATGTAACCTACAAAGTAATAGCTCAAGGGTATTGACTGCCGAATGGATTCCAGCGGGTGTTAATGCCAGTGCAGATGGGAGTTTATAAATTTGACACTTAATGTCACTATTCCCCAAAGAGAGCAAGTTTGTTATACAGGCCTTCAGTCCTCCTCCAAGTGATGGCTCATGTCTGACTTTTAATAATGTGTGGTGGGGAAAGAGTGTGTTTGCTTTAATTTTCACAGAAGGGAAAGCAACTTTCCAAAATGTGGGAAATTAATCCTGATTTAAGCCCTCTGGGGAAGTTGTTGTAATCACCAGGAGAACACAAAGTCTTCAAGGAAGGCCAGGCAGGATTCTGAAACAAAACCCAAGTCAGATCCTGATGACAGCCAAGGGAGGAACAACCTATATTCCCAAGATGCAGAGATGAAAAAGACCTATGATTTATTCTGAAAATACAAAGGACCAGATTTACTCCTGATACGAGTCTAATAAGGTCGAAGAATCTATACCAGCAAGGAATGTACTCTGCCAACTACTGAATGCAGCTTCTGAGCTATAAGCTTAACTATATGTATAATTATTTGCAGGGTGCATAATAAATGAAGACTACCAGGCTTGATGGGACTAATATTAGTGCTACCAGCTGTGTTTTGGCTTGTGGGCTCACCGGGGAAGATAATTCTGTCTCTTTACTTGGCCCATTTGCCCCTTACGCATGAGCCGCTGCCTGCTTATGTTCAAAGGAACTCAACTTCTCAGACAAGTCCTTACATTTCCTGCGATGGCTACTTGTAAGTAGATTTGTGCGTGGTTTTATTTAACTCCTCCAAAAGCTTAGCGCTTGTGTTCATAACCACACAACCCTGTAGTCCCTTGCTTCATGATGCAAAATCGGGCTTCCCTTCATTTGTGAGCAGCAGTATCCCTGAGAGGAGACATCTGAAACCATAGTTACCAGCTCCTATCTGAATAACGACTCTTGAAAAATTCCCAAATCCAAGGGTATGTTCTTGCCCACACCAACTGCAACAAGAAGCTGAGAGTCTCCTAAAATCCTTGAAATTAATTGTGGGATTTTCCGCAAGCCATCCAGCTTCACAGTCAATACCAGTCCCATAAATGGAGAATGGCTCCTTGCAAATGCTTCACAGGGCCAAGAATCTTAAATCCTGTAAATTCTGCTGTTATCTTCGTCTTGACTTAGTACCACACATGTCTTTCCAAGGCCATGTGCCTCCTTGCTTGTCTGCAGGGTGATAAGGCCAGCTTTGGGATGTGTTTTGTTCAATTTCTCCCTTCTTAGAAAGTGTCTCAGCTGCAGAAGGAGTGCCTTCTGATCTTACTCTCAAGCAGTCTATGGATAACTTGGAGAAGAGCCAGGACTTTGTCTTTTCCTGGAAATGTAGCTGCAGGAAGAATGAATCACCAGGTTGAACCTCTGTAACCAACCGAAAACAAAAGCTCAGACTTCTGTGTCTCACTGTTGCAAATAATGGGGGGAAAAATAGGCATCCTGTTTTGAAATCCACTACCAGCTGACAGGACAAAAATATTGCAGGCGTGATTGTCTTTTGAAGCTGATAAGTAACATAAGACTATGGCCATTTAAGGGAAAAAGCCTGAAGCAAAACAGTAGTTGGGGAAATAGAAAATTCCAGTGTTTTGGGGGAAAAAAGTAACCAGTGAGGTTGTTCAGAACACATAAAGTGGATTTTCATTAGCCTTAGATTTTCATAGTTTTAAATCTTCTGTATTACCCTTGGCTAGTGGTGAATACATGCAAACCAGGGCAGGGAGACCGTCTTTCATAGCATAAGGACAGACTGCAGTGCTGGTGTCATTGATTAAATTCGTCCTTTTGCCTCTGCAGCAATCTAAGATGTCATTACAGGCAATGCAGAGGCTTCTCAGCTAGCATGCGAGCATCTGGATCACTGCAGGGATACCAACGGCACACACATATGCGAGTTAATGTTTCTTTACCTTAGCTTCTCTTTTCTGATCCATTCTGATCTTCATTTTGCCTTAAGGTAGAATAAAACTAGCTTCATGATTATCAAAGGCTAAGGTAGAGTTCATGGAGACTTAGTACCTGAGAATTTGAGATGTGTTGAAGCCAAGAAAGATGGAGGCCTGCAAAGCTGTGCTTTGTGTGCTTCTGAGCAGACGGCTGGCAGAAAGAACTACTGTTTTGATGTACCAAGTGTTAGAAGTAGCTGTTACTGCGGGTCATGAATACAAATTTCCTATGAGGAAAAGGAAAATGCTTTCCAGTATTTTAACACAAACATTAACATGGATGCATGACTTCATTCAGAAAAGTCAAATTGCAGTGTAAGCCCTGCAGTAAGTTTGTTTAGGGCAAGCTTCTAAAGGTTTAATTCCAACCCTGGACCACTAAAGCCTGGAAGGAGGCTCTGAGGAGCACTTCCTATTGGCTTTAAGGTACCCGAGACTGCTTAGACTTGACTGTTGCTTCTTCTCCATTGTCTTCTAAGGAGTGGGGAAGAGAAATGCTGTCAATACCGTTACAAATAAAACTAAAACCCCCACATTTTTCATAAACCTGGATTCTGCTTGGTTTTAAAAGGTAACCTTTGTATCGAGGCAGATGCTATTGCATCTATACGAATGCTATAGCTTTTGTCCGCCTGTCCATATAATTGTTCTTTTTTAAAATTAGCTGCTGTTAACCAGTTTTAAATTAATACAGTGTACCTTTATTAATACATTACCCTTGAGCTATTACAGTTTAATTAATTAAGCTTGTAGTGTAATTTCCTCTCCAGTTACATAACACTGCACCTATAGAGCACATCAGAAATTTGGCCACCTAACATTAAGCTTCTAGATCCACACTCAGGCTCCACAAAAGGGTGGTTTTTGCAGCATTTTACCCCACCCTAGTATCCCACACGCCAGACACACACGTTACCCTGGCCGACAACCATCAACCAGCTGCAAGGAGTACAGAAGCTGCTGGTGGAGGAGGGAAATCACAGCACTGCACCGTGATGTCCCCACCACAGCCCTACGCTCGTGGGAGCGCTGCCGGGGCAGCCCATCCCGGCACCCACCCGTGCGCACACCGATGCCCACTCATGCATCAGTCACTCCCGTGGCTGAGGAACTCTCCTGTCACAAGACCCGACACGTGGCACCTTGTGGCCTGGAAGTCCATCAACTGGAGATGCGGGTAAGGCTGTAGGTCTGTGAACATCTGAAAGTGCAGTGTTAAGTGGAGGAGCTTTCCAGCAAATGAAGTGCAGCTGGAACTGCAGTGACTGCTTGAGAAGAGCTTACTCATTTTGCTTTTTCTTCTTTAATTAAAACCTCAGAATAATGTCATCTCTCAGACCTGCGAGGTCACATAATTCCACTAAAAGCTAAGTGATCTTTCTGTAACAAGACATTTTAATAAATGTGGTGATTATGTATGACAGTTTATCAAGATGCGAGGTTGAAGACGTGAATGTAATGTTACTGACGGGAACTATTCCCTCTTTGGAGGCTCCAGAAACTTCCTGCATTTCAGCTCAAGCACTTATAAAATTACACTTCTTCATATTTTTGTTCATTCCTTCCATTGTTTAATGTAACTCTGTGTGTAAAGGAAATTACATGCTAGATCAGACCATACACTTATTTCAACATTTAACATTTTTTGCAAGGATCTTGCTGAAACAGCAAGTTACAAGGTCTACTGATAACTTGTCAGTTTCTGCAGAAACTTTGGTATTTATTAATTCACCCCATTGCTTTCAAAGATGATCCAGATTAGTTCAAGCTGAGGCTGTCTTGATTCTGCAACTGCAAGACATCATCAGCCAAGTTAATCTCTGGTTTATTTACCGCCCCATCTATCTCACTGGTGTGGAGAATCTGGAAGCTACTGGTGAAAGTGAAAATGTAAAAATTGTTAAATCATTTCACTGCTAGTCATTTCAATGGCCACTTATGGTGCTACTTAGGGAGAGAGACCGCTTTCTCTTCCAGGTTTTCCTTCAAGCTTTGTGTTAACTTGTGTTTGTTTGGCTGATGAAAGCTCTTAGCAAAATAGCTATTTGTCCAAACTTTACTTAAAAGACAGCTTTTGTATTTCAGTGGAATGACAATCAGAAGTAGCTGCTATTTATTTAGAGAGGGAAGGATTAAATGTGTATGACCAGAAGTTTCTACACAAATGTAGAACAGAACCATTTGGAATAAGGCGTTGCTGTCAGAGGGTTATGAACAACACAGGTTTCTAGATAGTTTTTTTAAAAAAAAAGCAGATTGTTTCTATTTATACCTGCCTTTGCCTTGGTAACCAGAGACTGTGTGAGAGATGCAGTATTTTCCCCACATCATGGATGGCTCCAAAATCCATGCACAGCCATGAGGTACATGCAGTGTCTGCAGAACTATCAACAGGATTGTCACATTTATTTCTAAGAGAAGACTTTAAATATTAAGCAGGAAAGAGAAGATTTCAGAAAGAGAGGTATATTAGTATAGCTTCAAAATAATTTGTACTAATTTCTGGCTCATCTACTCGATTCTTTGATCTTCTAAGTATTACAAGGACCATTGCTCTGAAACACTTTTTCTTAATTACCCCAAGCAGCTTACCTGTATCTGAGGTAGCAGGATTTACTTATAATTGGACACATTATGCCTGCTCTATCAAGTAGGTGAATGAGATAAGAATGGACGTGAATCGGTGTTTCTTTATACTTTAAGTCATTCTTGCTTACCTTAAAATCAGCTATTTCCTACTTTGCAAATTTATCCGCCGCTTAGGTGTCCTTACAGCTTTCTGCAGTGTTTAAAAGGCTGAATCAGGCTACATTCCTGCAACTTCACTGTTGTGCTAAGTTCTAGCCCTGCTGGGAGAAAAAGCGTTTCAGTTCTGGGCAACTGTTTTAGCCATAATTCTTTGTTGTTGCACTTTCCTTATCCTTTTACTGTTAGGAAGGGTGGAAGAAACCAAGTCTCTTTCTCTGTCACTGTAATATCTGGGTACTCTATCTTCTCAGAAAATGGATATGGAAAGGGGAAAAGCAGGTAAATACAGACTTAGAGTGAATATGGGGAATCAGGGCCTGGATTGGGAATCAGGGCAAGTAGACTTGTTTCCCTTTTAATAGCTTCGCTATCCAGTTATGATCTGGAAAGTAATTTTTGATCTCCTGTGTAAGGCTCATAGAAGTCAGTGCCAAAGTAACATTAGCAGGGAAGAAGGGAAAGTAGTTCTGGGAAGCAGAGCCGGATTGGTAAAGAACCTGCTGGGCTCCAAAGATGTTCAGGGATATCTGACTTACAAAAACACATCCATGGGATAAAACCACTCACTGTGTTATCGTCTTTGGGAAGAAATGTATAAATTTTCACATACAGTCTTTTTTCACTCTATTTGCTGTTCAGTCAGACCCCTGGTCTTACGAAATGCTGCAGCGGTAGAAAACTGATCTGGGGTGGGGGGAAAAGGAAGAAGTTGGGAGCACTGGAACCCTGCCACACTCCTCCACATCTTGGTTGGAGATCCCAGGGCTGGCATGTGGCACGGGAGGTGGAGGCAAAAGCTTTGTGCCACTTGGGAGCTTCCCTCCATTTGCCTCCATTTGTTTAGGCACAGCGTATGTGATTCAAAAACTCATCCAAGCAAAGTTCTCATTTCAAGTGTAATCACTCTCTTTGCTTTTCCCACACAACCTATATAAATAATTAAAAAAATAATTGAGATAATAGCACAAGCACTTTCAAACTCTCAAAAGCAGGAGTAGTGGCAAGGGATCAGCACTTTAGGACATAAAACCACAGTAAGCTGAATCATCACACCCACTCTGGCATGTTTATGAGAAGTCTAAGTTGCCATAAGACAAGTATGAACTGGTTTAGGGCAAGTGAGAGTCTGGTTTCCATTCCCCTACAGTAGTAGAACCCTAAAAACAAGCTTCAGTTCCTGCTACCCCTGTGCAGCCTGTAACACTCCTCCACAAAGACTTTCATGAATCTTGAGCCATTCTGTTGAAATCAACAGCTTTTAGAGTAACCACGTTCACTTTTGTCTGCCAGCCAGATTTGCTGCTCCCTGTGGGAAAGAGTGGGGATGTTTTCTGGAGTTGGTTACGCTCCCCAACTCTGAGGGCCAGCCTTGCCCCGTCGCTGGTGACACTGGGAGCTGCTGAGCCACTGGAGATGGGTGCAGGGAAGGCATGCTGCTCCCGTGCCCTGCTCCCCCACGTGTGACCTTCTGTAGATGAGGCCTGGCCCCTCTCAGGGGCTGAGGAGCACACTGGAGGTCCGACACATTTTTGTGGAGTACCTGCAGCAGTGCCTCCAGGCAGCCAGAGCCCAAGCACTGCCAGGACACTTCCCTGGCCCTCCCGTGGCCTTTAGCAGTCTTTGGGGCAAGTTCAAGAAACTAGCGATGGAAGCACACAAACGAGAGGAGCACTGTGTTGTTGTGCCAGACAAGAGATTAAATGGAGCCAAAGGTGAAGAGAAAGCCCATCCACAAACAGTGCCGCAGGGGCGTTACTGCCACACCGCCAGCCAAGAGCAATTTGGCTTCACTGCCTCGGTCAATGCTCTGAGCGAGATGCAGAAGAGCTGTTGTGTTTCTGCGATGGTTACCCAGTTATTGAGGGGCCGCTTCCAGGCTGGTGATGAGCACTTGCAGAGACCACGTTCGCTGTGCCAGCCATGGAGGGTGAGGCTGGTGGGCTGGACAAACGCCTTTCTTTTGCACCGACTTACAAAAACCCCCGAAACAAAAAGCCACGAGCCGGAGCCGCAGCGAGGCTGCAGGGACAGCAGACGATGTCCTGAAAGGCGTTTTGCACCTTGTGGCACGCAGGTCTGAAAATGCGAGAAGCCCCCGGGGCCCTGCCCCTCCCCAGGGACCGGCGCGATGCTTTTCCCCCCCGGGATCCTCGCCGCGACGGGCGCGGGCAAAGCGCTTACGCCGCGGCTGAGGGGCGGGAGCGCTCTAGAGACCTTCCAGCCCCGGCCTCAGCCCTCTTTACCCGTGATTTGATCGCGCCCCCCCCGCCCCGCCGCCGATCTTTCCCAGGGGAGGCCGCTGAGCGCCGCCGGCCCCGCCGCTGTTCCCCAGCCGGGCGGCGGCCCGGGGGAGGCCGCACCCGCCCCAGGCCGCGGCGCTGGGGGCCGGGCCTTGAGCTCCGCGGTGGCGGCGGCGGCCCCGGGCCCGCGGCCTGTGAGTAGCGGCCGAGCCGAGCGGCGAGGGGCCGGCGCCGGGCACAAGGGAGAGCCGGGCCCTTCCCCGCGGCGGCTCCGGGCCTTCCCCGGCCCTCGGCCGGGCCTCGGGCGGCGGCGCGGGCCCCGGCGGAGGCCGCGGGGGGCGATCGGCCGCCGGCGGGATGGCCCTGGTCCCGTACGAGGAGGAAGGCGGCTGGGGAGCGCGGCGGCTGCACAGCCCGGCGGCCACTTACCGCTTCGCCAGCCGCACCATCCGCCTGCGGCAGGACTGGCGGCGGCTGGGAGTGGCGGCCGTGGTCTGGGATGCGGTAGGTGTTCCGCCAAGTGAAGGGTCTCTGTGCCCGGTGCCTTCCTGTAGCGCTTGCCCTAGCTTTCAGAATCGCCTTAGAAAAATATTTAACATCGGATTGGTAAGGATTTTTTTTTTTCACCGTAAGATTTTGTTTTTTACAAAAAGAAACCGTTCCAGCCGCGCCGCACCCCCCCCCCCCCCTTCCCCCCCTTTTTGTCTTCTCGTAAGAGATCCTGGAGGACAGCAGGGGAAATGGGCCATCTTCAACCCTGCATGGCCAGTGGCAAATACAGGAAATATTCTGGATAACTCACAGAACTCTCACCCACTTCTTCACAGTGGCCCATGATGTTTGTTTAATGCTCTTCAGAGTACAGCACGGATCCTGCTGCTTGTAGCTCGAGAGGGACCACCAATAGACTTTATCTTGGGGATAAGAACCATCCAAAACAGAAGGGTGTGTGGCAGGCCCAAGGCTGCAGGGCAGTCAGTTGCAGAACAGCTGCAGGAATCCAAGGGCTTTCCATCGCTCAGGTCTCTGTCCACACAGAAATTGCACTTTTACCTTTAGCTTGAAAGAACAAGCATAGCAATTTTAGCAAACGCCTCAAACTGGTGCACAGGGCTGTTGGCCTTTCCTGACAGGCTTCGACAGAACTTGCTATGGAGAGTGCTCCGTGTCAAGATTTCTGTAAAATGCAACACACATTAGATACAAACAGGTGGAAGTGTTATTACTTTACTTTCTCTATGACCTTCCTGAGGACATGCCAGTGTTGGGCAGAAACCTTTTGATATACCACGCAAGATACTACGAAACCTGGTACTGTGCTTTTGCAATACTCTGTTCATTCACCAGTGTTTGACACCCCCCAGCTTTTCCTTTCCAAATGCAACTCTTTCTGCCTCCTGTTGAGGATTCATGAAGCAGTGTTGCCACATCTGAGTTGTAGCCTCAATGGTTCTTTTTTCCTTTTGCCTGTAAGTCTTCCATAAAACTCAAAAAAGACCACATGTGCACACAGGAGGCAGAAAAGGGCTGAACAAAGTCTTACTGCAGGCCTGAAGTGCCTGACCCTTCCCATAACTTTAGCTCTCAGTGTAAATAAGAAGGCCAGTGTTCAGTATGACTGAAATGAGCCCTGTGCTTAATTGCCTTTGTTTCTTGGTGTAGGCTGTTGTCTTGTGTGCTTATCTGGACATGGGAGGCATTGATCTCAGGGATCGGTCTGTGATTGAGCTGGGAGCTGGAACTGGATTGCTGGGAATAGTGGCCACATTATTAGGTAAGGGTTTTTTTTGTTTATTTGTTTAAAGCAATTTACAACTGTAGTAAAACTGGCACTTTTACATCTACATGCCTGGTATGGAAGTTAACACCAAAGCTACATATGTGAACTGTGATGTTTCCTGTCTGAGTCATTTTCCTTTCTTGTTAGACTTCAGAGCCTGCTGCGTTATTTATTGTAGCGATGGTGCCACTGCAGTTTACTTTATGGTGGGACCCTGTTAAGGCTGATGCCTGTTACCATGGTACTCTGCTCAGCAGCATTCAGTTCTGCAGCTATTCTCCCCCAGGGAGCAAGTACTGTGCTTGCCATCTTCCACTTGTCCTCCTTTGCAGCACAGATAAAGCTACAGACAGAAACCACTCTCAGCTTGTGTAAACCTTGTTAGCCTATCTTGCAGACAGGGAGACCAATGTCTGGAGAAATTAAGTGATTTGCCTGTGATCTGTCTGTGGCTGAGGTGGGGACCAGGTGCTATGTTAAATTTGTGCTAACTGTTGCAGGTTAACTTTG
The DNA here is from genome assembly GCF_018691265.1 of Tyto alba. Taxonomy (NCBI): domain Eukaryota; kingdom Metazoa; phylum Chordata; class Aves; order Strigiformes; family Tytonidae; genus Tyto; species Tyto alba. The sequence goes on along the minus strand of NW_024881328.1, from coordinate 30,078,974 downwards.
TAATTCAAAGCTCTAGTGGCTGTGGAAGGTGTCTACTGAAATAATAAAAACAAAGCAGTTTGACAAAATACAGTCAAGCCATGCAAAATCACACAGGCATAACTTTTGTCTGACCTGTGAAAGAGGCTCTCTAGCCACCTCTCTCCTACTGAACAAATACGGAATTGGAGCAGGCTAATTGTAACAATCCCTGTAATTTACTGTTGCTGCCTATGGAAAGGCAGAAAGTAACTCCTCTACTTTCACGTACTATGAAAAAGCTCCAGAAAACACTTTTTGTTCCCTACCCAACTTAAACTTGATGTGGAATAGACTTTATATTCTTAAGCGACTGATGAAGGGTAAGATGTATGTAGATAGTGGGCTTTTTGCTTGTTTTGTTCTTTTGTTTGTTTATTTTTAATCAGGCAGCTCAGGGGAGTTGTTAATGTTTAACAGGAACTAAGGAGCCTGCTTGACTTAAAGCACTGTATTCCAAATGCTGTATTTATGGACATCAACTATTTGTCTGAGACATATACTCCTGTACTGCTTAGGTGCTCGTGTTACCATCACAGACAGGGCGGCAGCACTGGAGCTCCTGGAGTCAAACGTACAGGCTAACTTACCTTCTGAACTACATCCGAGAGCTGTGGTGAAGGAACTGACTTGGGGAAAAGACCTGGGTAACTTCCCTCCAGGAGCATTTGACTTCATCCTGGGTGCAGACATCGTTTATCTGGAAGAAACTTTCGCAGAACTGCTTCAGACGCTGGAGCACCTGTGCTCAGAGCAAACTGTGATTCTGCTTTCCTGTCGTATCCGCTATGAACGGGATCACAAATTCCTGAAGATGCTGAGAGGCCGGTTCTCTGTATATGAGGTCCACTATGATTCCAGTAAGGATGTTCATATCTACAAAGCACAGAGGGGAAGTCGCAAGGATGACTTTTGATCTGTGCTTTGTTAGTAAACCACTGATGCTGTTCAATCCTTCCCTTACTTCTACTCAATATACTTGTTCCTAAGCATATAATTGCAGTTGTGTTATTTCACTGGCTTCTTGTTCTGATGGTCTCGTCTGATCACTTGATCTCATACAGCAAGGACTGTATTTCTGTTCCGCGTATTGAACCTCTGCTTCATTTCTCAGTAGTTGTGTAGGGTCTTCTACTGACTTTTTATCAAATCTAATTTTTGAAATTGATTTAAGTTGCAGAAATCTGCAGGCATCAAAAATCTCATCAAAGGACCTGCTGGTTAAAATCAAACCTTTTTGTGGGAAACAGAGTAGTGTTTTGTTTTTTTTTCCCCATATCACTTCTTTAACTCTAAAAAAGTGGATAAAATATAAGATAAGACTCCAGCTCTAAATGCTTTAACATGGCAGACCTTCTGCATCTTAAAAGTTGTGGTAAAAAGCCACTTAAAGGGCAAAACCAACAAAGGCAACAGCTATAAAGTTGTTCTGTTGCTGTCACTGCTGAATTGAAGTGGCAAAAGGAAACAAAGACGAAGATCTGTGTACGTGAGTGGGTTAGGAATCAATATTGCGGGGTAAGCCAACTTAGAAATCAGTGGTGTTTTTACCTGACTTGCAAGCGTGGAGGCTACACCTGTAGTACTGAAGCAGTCATGATTCTTGGGTGGTCCCTAACAGGATAACTTTCCCTTGCACAGTTCAAGGCGCTTTGGACCAGATACACATCCACATGTTCCAGCAGGGAAAGTGAAACAAGGAGACTTAAACTGTTCTTTAAATATCAAATCAGTCCCTGAGTCTCAGTGTACTGCTGAATAACATTCCACTTTGCATTCGTTTCTGGCTCACTCTGAGAGCTGTTATTTAGGAGATGAGGGTGCTGCTATAAAGGCTTTGTAGCTGGGGAAGTACTTATTCTTGTACTACTCGGGACCTTGGGGCAGTGTCTAGTTTTCAGTGTGCTTTCTGTGCGCAATGGTAGTTAGATGCTACCTTGAGACTGTAAAAACACCTCTGTGTGTTTATCCCACGAGATCCTATGTGAAAAATGCTGAAGCCTGGAATCTGGCTTGCACCAGCAGCAGACTTCCTTCTCTTTCTAGTGGTGGAAGAATGAAACTGATGAGAACAGTGGGCTAACAGAAGATGGCTACACTTCTAAATGCAGGAATTACTATAGCACTTTTTTTTGGTGGATGTGGAATATTTTTTTTTCTTGAAACTTAACTTACAAAGCCTCAGGTAAGGTTCAGGCTTGGAGTGTGTGCATGTCTTTGGCACTAGCAACAGCAAACACCAGCAGCTGCTTTGGGCCATGGATGTTATCACTTCTGCTTCCATCAAACTTCCTAACTAGAAAAGATGCAGAGGGTCTGTGGTTCAGAACTGATGTGCAGACTGTAATCTGGAAATGACAGTTACCATTGCAGCTCTCATGAATGAGGCACGGAGGTCTTGTGCTTCATCCTTGGCACATCTCTTGTACATTTTCAGTTAAGTTCCTTCTTGGATCTACACTCACAACAGTATCCTCAGAAGCCACATGGTGTCACTAAAACAGTACTTACGCAGCTGGGTGGGAATTTGCAGTCTGAACCTAGAGTTGAAGTCCTTTTGAGTGAAGGAAGACAGCACCTTTAATTAAAAGCAAAACATGATATGAGCTTTAATGTGCCAGATGTGACTTCTATCAACTGGGCGAGCAATGGTTGAAAAAAATTACAAGCTCTCCCCACCCTCTCTCTGGCTCTAGTTTTCGGAGTGTGGCTCTAAGTTTTTACCACTCCTCTTCGTCCGCACTGCTGTTTCCTTGTCTCTGAGCTCATCTGTGGTAACCATATATTAGGCCCCCCCAGCCTGGAGCAGGCAGAAGGCAACATGCTGGTGCCTGGGCTTGTGAGCACGTGTGACTTGGTCAGTGGGGAAAGCCTGCTACCTGGTTGTGTTCGGCCCTCGCAAGAGGCTACAGCTTGCAATAGTGAGAACCCTAGCAGCTTGTGCTGTTGCCATAGTAAGAACATGCTTAAAAAGCTTGCTTAAATAGCACAGAATAAAGCCTAGTTCAGCAACCTACACACTTTCAAGAAGGGGGCTTTGCTCCAGGCCTTGCTTTGACAATAGAAGTTTTGTACTTTTAAAACAAGTTAGTTTAATTGCATCTCTTTCTAATTGTTTAGCTAGTTTTCAGCCTCTGTTTTCCCATTGCTACTGTTACAGCCTGTAGCCCTCCTGTGAGACCAGGCCTGGCTCCTTTTGCTATGTTGCTGTTGCTCAGCAGCTGTATGCAAACCCGAGGGAGTACGTTTGAAGGCTGAAGTAATGCTACTGCCCGTAACTAAATACTTGTGGAGAAAAGCGTGAGATGACACTGGCAGCTCAGGTGAGTGCCTTGCCCTGCAGAGCTGAGTTGTGGGTGGCCCCTCCTCAAGGGGTGCACTCAGCAAGTGGCACTCCTTCAAGGGGACACCTTCTTCTCTGACAGCTCTTGGGGTGTGGGCACCTCCTTTAGGTTCAGGAGACCAGACCCCAGAACATGGTGGTTAGGCCACCACCACAAGCACGTTTGTTTTGGTCGCTTTTTAAGCTCCAGCGTTTAGGGGCAGGCACCAACCGTGAGAACACAACTCAGCTGGAAGCTACAGCCCATTCCTACCGGGCAGCGCCAACACCCACCTGCACCAGGCAGTGAGCAGTGCCTTCTGTTGTCCCAGGTTGGGCTTCCCAGCTTTTTTATATTCCCATCACACTTAGCTTTCAGCGAGATGTCAGGAGTGAACCACACCAGACATGTGGAACGGAAGCAGCAGAGGTGTAATTGCCCATTGAGTTCACCCTCCATGATGACACCTGCAAACTCTGGTGTCCTGATCTACTGGTCCCAGCTGAGTTTCTGCTGTAGCATGAGATGATGCATGGTAATGCTTCAGTGGCTGTTTGGCAGTTACACTAACACCCTGCCCAAGCACCCTCTGTCACCCTGTTCATCCCAGCACTAGAGAAGTCAGTGTGATTCTCCTTTGGGTGGTTCCATTGCATTGGTCCTGTTTTGTAACAGATATGAACTCATCTGCGGGGAGGATGTGTTTGGACATGGGTCCCTGAGTAGTGGGGCAATGCATAAACAGTCTCTTGAGAAATAAAATATTCACCCTAAGGAGAGCATCCAAGTCACAGGGAAGCGACCAGATAAGATGTGAACATGCTGTGAGATTGTGAAACCATCCCTGAAGCATGCCACTCCACAAGGGAACAAACTTCTAAAATGCTATTGCAACCGAAGTCATGTTTGATCAATATTAAGACACAAAGTATGAAATTCAGCTGTGTACCTTATGGACAAAGAGCTTCAAGGTGCAGCAGTGTCAGAAGAATCAGGTTTACCAGCTGACCTACTGACTGCACAGGGATCTGTGTTACCCGATTCTTTTCAGTGTGAAATTCAACCCAAACTGCATTTTTATCTCATGGACTAACCCCTGCTTGTGATTCTTCCTCATTACAGAGATGTAGATTTTTTCCGTGCAAGTATGTGAATGGCACTATGAAAACACTGTTGTGAAAAGCACAAAATCCTAGCCATAATGAGCTGACCTTACTGCTTCCCCTTGATTTCACTGGAGGTGTGTTTACCTCAGTGCTGAATTTGTTCTTCTGGCTTTCATCCCAGTGTTTGTATCCAGCCTTGCAGATTACATAATTGGGTTGTGATCCTTGCAGTGTTTGCTGCCTTCTGTTCTGCTCTGCTATTAACATCAGTAGTACATGTTTTACAGGAATGCTTCAAAGTGAGAAAGACAGCATATTTAAACTGTGAAAGGGAAAAGTCTTTCACACTTTATTAAACAATGGAACTACTTGCCACCAGAATGGATACTGGAAAGCAGGTTTAAAAATACCAGAAGTGGAAAAGAAACTTTGTTTTTCAGGACCTCACCTATCACTAATCCAACTTAATTAAGATTCAAAAAGCCTTCCCTTTGGGGAAAATATCTCATGAATACTTACAGCAGGCCACAGATCATGAGAGGACACCACAGTCTGCTTGAAGTATGCCTTTTCCCATATTCCCATCTAGCTACCATTTGCCACTAAAGTAGTGTAAATGGAACAACCTGCTCAAAAAAGAGACTCTGTAGAGTTTTTTAAAGCATGTTTATGTGACTGCACGTAAATGTTTGTGTAAAAAGGGAGTTATGACAGTTTATACCACAAAGGTTACAGTAAGAAAAAGCACTTCTTTATGACAATAATTCACAAATTCACAAGAATCACTTTAATATACAAAGCAATTACTACCATTCTGAAACACAAAGCGTCTAGTATGTACATAGTGTTAATAAAATGCATTATAACCCAGTACATTTTTTTTTTAAAAACACAGATAAAGCACAAAAAAATAAGTAAAAAAAAAAACAAAACAAAAAAACAAACAGGGATGTTCCTAGATTTTTGGGGAGATGTAAATAAGAATTTATTTTCCCCCAATAATGGATTTTCCTTTAGTCTTTTTTAACTTCCACAAGTATGTGGGAGTCAAGCTCAAATACCCTGTTCTGTGCTGACATGGTTTGAGTAAAGAATCAGAAATGCAAATGAGGTGAAGTTACTCTTCCCAGCTTACATTACAAAGGGGGAATAATAACCCTTGCTCTGGAAGCTTCCCTGAAAAACATTGTTCCAAAATAATTTCAAATTATAAATCCAGAGTAGAAACAAATCATTTTTGAAGTTGAACAACCAATCTGTGGACAAGTCTGTGGAGGGGTTGGCTGCCAACTAGCACCTCTTCTTGCCCTGTTCCCCATCCCATTCCTAGAAGTCCATATAAGCAGCACAGTTTCAAATCTCATACAAACTCTAAGTTCTAGAGCTTTTTAAAATTAATGTTTTAATATAAATAAATGTCATTACACACACAAAAAACGGAGTGGCACCTGGATAAAACACAACTTGTAGAGAGCATCCGAACATCCGTAGTTCTTAAGAGTGGCCATTTCCAGATAACTAACTGGCTCAAGGCCTTCCTTCCCCGTGCTCTCACTCAGCTATCCCCTAATTTAGAGAAATACACCGCTGAGGCTGAGAGTCAGTGAACCAACTGCTCCCAAGTCGTGAGTATAGCAAGTGGTCGGCTTATGAAGCGCGCCAACCGTGGATCACTACAGCCTGTCCCTGGCCCCTTCCCCGCCAGCACACAGCTCCTGAGCACAGCTGCTTCACCTGCCTCTTGCTGCTGGAAGCGACACCCGAACTCACCGCTTGTACGGCGATGCACCAGCGGCATTGGCAGTGCCAGAACGCCAACAGCTCACTGTCTTCCATTTGTGCTACGCCAACTGGCCCAAGCAAGTCTCTTTGAGGGCCAGAGCTTCAATCCATTAAAAAACCCCCCATATTCCAAGGCAAAACACTTGAAATGCAAACCCTCTTTACCCACTGGATCTGGTCCCTTTTCCCCAGAGATGTACAGATCTAAGCCACATCCATCCACAGACCTGAACCTGTCACAAGCACACAGTAGATCGGATTTCAGCACCCTGTTTCTCTTCATCAGTCTGGCTCCTCCCAGACCAACTAAGCTTCATGATACATTCAGGTTTCTGCAAAATCAGTGTCTTTTACATCTAGCAAAGTCAAAAGCTCAGGGAAACGAGTTCCCAGGCACAGTACAGAGAACCATCAATGTACTGTAAGCTTTTAAAACCTGCTCACAGTGACAGATTCAGGGTTATAGCTAAATTATCATTGTTCCTGCAAAAGAAAGGTGGTTGTGCTTTTTTTTTACCTTTTAAAGCAGGGTGACACATTGTCAATGTACCTTTGCTTCCTGGTGTCAAAGAACTGGAAAGCCTTTGGATTTATTTTCTTGGAATGCAGCTTGTAAAATCTGCGGCCAAATCTCAAATTAAGGAAAGGGGAATAAAGTGGCTGAAAAATAGTTTAGCTTTCCTTCCAAATTAACCTCCCTTTCCCACTTGGGACCACTGAACTAGTTCTATTCTAAAAATAATTTCACATCCATCCTGTACATACTGCTCTGAGACACCACACTCTTAATATTCCTTCCAGTCTCCTGTACTGCCAGTTCAGATCTCCTGCCATTTTGAAGTAATGCCTGCTGGACGCCAGGTGCTAATCAGCAAGTTAAATTTGCAAAGGAGTCAACTGCTGCGGGGAGAGGAGTGAATTGTGTGCAGGCAGCAGGATTACAACAATTGTGCCAGGAAGCTTCTCAAGCACACCCAATTGCTCTTAATTTTTTTTGTTCTGTGTTTTTCTTTTTTTTTTTTTTTTTTTTTAAAAAAGTGCACATTTTAATTAAACATTTACAAAGAATATAGTGTAACAAAAATAAATACATGACCTTTTGGTGAGATCATTGGCAAATGTTACATCACTAACCAGCTTGAGGATGAAAAAATGACAATAAAAAGAGGGTCTTAGAAAACCAATGAAATCCTTTATGTATTGTCATAGATTTGCAACCACTGATACTGAACTTGCTTTGATGGGGAGACTTATCTTTAACCCACAGAAAGCACTGGCTGACTGTCATAAATTAAAAAATAAAATAAAATAAAATAAAACAATAAAAAAAAAGCAGTGGCCAGTTTTCACTAACAGATGACTACTTGCAGCTGCAGTCTACTGGAAGCCCAGATTTAAAAAAACCTATAGTACAAATTTCGATCAGAAACTATCAGGGCTGTTTTGCCTTATTAAACCTAACTTTTTTTTTCTCTCTGGGCCTCTTAATGATTCCAAACACCCCACCAATCTTCTGACCAATGTACAAGTACCAGGAGAAGACATTCGTCTACAATGCAAACGCCAACTACGGAATAGCCAGAACCTACAGGTGTCTGTACAGTCCTGACAAGCACGACAGGCTAAAATTGTGCTTTCAGATACAATGGTGCTGGCAACTACCTGATTCTGCTGAAATCGCTGCTTAAATAAAAATGCATCGCCACTACCCCAGGAGGAAAAGAGAAGTCTTACCAGTGGTTCCTTTAGAAAATAACACCTTAACAACCTTTCCAATTGTTTTGCCTTTGATACATAGCTGCCAAAGAGAAAAAGCACAAAAGTGAATTATTCTGGGGGGTGGTGGTTGTTATAAAACAACTGTTTACATAATTTCAAAAATCTCTATCAATAAAAAACAAAAACAAACCTCACAAAAGCCATGAAAGTTGAAATAAAATTCTTTAAAATGGATAACTGAGAAACAGCACAAAACAAATCAGTAATAAGCGCTAGAATAATGCAGCCCAGAACTACTGGGGCGGGGGGAGGCTTTCACACACGCGCACACATCCACACACACCCAGACACACACAGAAAAGTAAAAATTTTTTCTGACCTCCATATACTATAATACTCAGCATTCCTGACTTAAAAGCTCTCAGAGCTGTAGATTATATACTGTGTGTATATATATATATATGTACATATATTATACATATGTATTTTCCAAGAATATCTAAATTAAAAGAGCACCTCTGACAATATATTAACTGCCTGATCGGTGCTGTTGTTTTGCAAAATAATGACATTACAAAAATTATATTTCAAATCAATTCTTGTTTATTATGAACATAATGGATCTAGCCCTTTCTAACCCTCTCTTCAGGTAAAACAGGCTATCAGTTCTTGAAAACTCACAACTGTGAGATATAAAACTAACCCTCCCTCCCCCCTGCCAGCATAATTTCCATCCTACTTCCAAATGGCCTTAGTTTATAGAAGCTGATTACCCCAACCTCACTACTTGGTAAATAGCATATGAATGGATGTCTGTGTCATATTCTTTCCTTTTTGGGTCAATACAAATAGTAAAGCATGTATGGGTAACCCTAGCCAGCCCTGTTCTTGGTCTAATAAATTTTTTATTACTGTAATTTAAAATTTCTGTGAAATAAATCCCAGTCCCTAAATCCTCAGTGCAGCACAAATAAAAATAAAATATTTTTGCAGCTCCCCATGTACTTTAAAATAATGTTATTTTTCTTAGTGAAATGTCACTTGCTAATGAGGTCTAAACTAAACTCGCAGACCACGCACAGACAAACCGGTAACAGTTCTCCTCACAGTCGCACCTATTTGCACCAACCCTGTATCAGAAGAACCCCATCCAGGTACCAGTTTAGGGTCCCCAGTCCATTCAGCAACCAGGCTTTGTGCCGAGTGACTATCAGCAAGCGCCAGACAGTGCTCGTTACCCGCTAGGAACAGCTCTCAGGTCACAGCTAGTCTCCTTTAGGTTCACTGCAAAAACTCAAGTTTTTGGAAATGGATGGTTCTACAAAAGAAACTGCCTTAATGTAGGCATGTACAGCCTCTTCTGAGCTTCTCAAAGCTGGAGGAACCATTCCATATAACTGTGTAAATCAGGCCATCATGATCTTCATGTTTTACAAGAACGACTCCTGCGTTATCAACATTACTACTTCAGAACTAGTTCTGAAAAACTGGTAACCGTTGTATGTATTTGTATTCTTTGACTTTAAGAATCAGACAATTTTTATAAAAGCATTGCTGAGAATTTAGGGTCTTCTTTAAATTTGCATTGCTAAACTAATAAATTTATCTTCTGTTAAATGAAAACATGAAAATCAATTCTCTGTGGCAGATAAAAATAGACCATTTATAAACCCCCTCAAAACTTTGGAAAATTAATTATTTCATAATTCTGATACTTATGCTCTCTTCTTGAAATACAAATGTAATCCAAAATGTTTAAGTCCAGATATAACAAGAATGCTGTAAGTTTAACCCTGCTCCTTTTAAAGTCTCTTGGAAACTGAATGCCCTCTCAAATGAGAAAACTAGAACTTTTAATACTGTTTATCTGTTTGAGACTCCACTGCTCAGAGTCTTCCAAACGTTCTTCTTATAATGTCACATTGATTGTACAATGAAATTTATCTTAAATTTGTCTTAATTCATCTGATTGTACAATTGAAATTTATCTTGAAAACAGACAGAGTGAACAGGAAAAAAAGATTAGCTAATACTTCACTAGGCAAGGCATTAGTACAGACCAGAGTCTTATTCCTATGTCTCTATTCATAAAAATTTGACCAGAGGCCCAAAGTAAACTTACTCCATCAAATGACCCAAGTTAGTATACCAAGAGACTGACTTCAGAGGGCCAGTAAACAAACTGCACATGATTCTTTCTGACACATTCTTTTGACGACTTCTTGACATTCTTTTTTGGTTCTTTTTGAGCATGATTCTTTCTGAGAAGTTCTAATACTTAGTAAATCTGATCTTGCAAACATCTGAGGCACATGAGTAGTTTTACTTACAGGAATAAATTACTCGGTAAATGTGATCCTTTACATGAAAAAATCCTCTGAATAAATTAAGAATTTAGCTAGCCTGGCCAGGTTCAAATAATTAATATTGTCCCTCACAAAGAAAAAGCTGGAACATTTGTGTTTGAAGACCTCTTCAATATTTGAGGTTGTCCTGGTAGTTGTCATACTGCAATTTCATTTATGTATGGAAGGCAGACTCAAAGTTTGAAAAAGAACCTAGCAAACCAGGCTGATGTTTCCATTGAGTACAATAATTTCCATCACATAAGATAGTGGTAGGGAAACAAATAACCTCATTGCATGAGAGGACTTGGGACACAGACCATACTGTCATCAGGGAGTATGTATGTGGAGTTGGCCACGCTTCAACTGCTTAGTTGTTCTGCATGCAAATATGCAGTGCTTTCATGTGACCCTTGCTTCTATGTGACTGTTTTCAAAACAACACTATTGTACCTTTTTTATTCTGAATTCCTTTCCCACCCAAATACCATTTCCCAACCAATATCCTATGAAATTGGTGTTTGCTTTTTGTGCATTCAGAATGCTGAACACACTTGCACACATAAGCTTCGACAAGCAACAACTGACCAGTCAAGCTCATTTCAATGCATTTCTTTCTGAGGTATGGAGAAGTTTTTACTAGTCCAGGAGGACTTAATACAGACTACAGATAAAAACCCCTCCTGGGCTAGTTTGAAAAAGGTATGTTATCTCCAAACCAGGAACATGACTGTGAAGCGCCTTTCATTTGGCATGCCGCTTAGATGTGTATTTTTATAGTTCATAATGAGTATGTGAAACCAATTTGGCAACCATTGCTTCTTCATTGCACCATGCATGCTCCATGTTTGTGGCCCACAGTTCTCTGGACCAAGAGGCTGGGGTGGTTCTGTCTCTAAGGCAATGGAAAGAGCTCAGCACAAGTTCTTGAAATCATTATAAAAGGACCCTCCCCACAGTAACTTCCCAAATGACCACTGTTACTCCTTGAAGAGGATGGGTAGATGAGAAAGAAGCCTGTTCTTCACGCTGAGACTGATGATGAAAATAATCTTGTAGGGAGAGAAGTGGAGGCAAGTACTTGAACATTCACAGTTTGATGCAAAGCACAGATGAAGTATATTCTGTAGTTGCTTCAGGCAGTTTTGCGCATAGAAAAAAAGAAATGTTTAGAAAATAAAAAGTTTACTTTGTCTTTCTAGGTACAGCCAGAACCAGTCTCTAGCCCACCTGGACAAGTGAAAACAGGAATCCAAAATTAATCTGATTTATGGCAGTAAAGGTCCTTAAGTGCTTTCAACTCCTCAATCAGTGTCTTGTTTTGGTTTTCAAGAACAGCCACTCGATTTTCTAGACATTTCACATACTCCTTTTTCTTCCTGCGACATTCACGTGCGGCCTCTCTGCAAAGCAAAAAAGGCCATTCAAATCCAGAATGATCACTTGCAGAAATGGGCTACTTAACTGTTCAGGTCAAACCTTTACCTAGTACTGTCATTTTTATTGTTAAGAAATGCAAGTTAGGAAAAAATGCTGAATTCATAAAAATTGTTCCTCACAAATCACACACACTCAAGATCCACAGATCATTTCAACATTCAGATCCCAGTAAGTCAGCACCAGTAAGATTCTGCTTCTGTGAGAAAAGGATCTTACTCTCTAACAAAACTCTGCTTGCAGGATTTACATTAGAGCCTTTAGGCTGAGTCAAATGCTGCTGCAATAATTTAACTGATTTCATTATAATAAACAGGTGAATAATAAAACATGGATAAGACCAATGTTCATCTACTAATCTCTTCATAGTCTTAACTCTTCCCTTTGTTGCAGTCCAACCAAATACTAACAGTCAGGATGTTCAACTGGTGCAAAAAAAGCTGTATTTAGAACATTCATATATTTGGTCTTGAGCAATACTTTAATTTTATTAATAATGTTTGCATCACTGCGATGGTGATATAAATGACTCAAATAAAAAAAATAATCATAAAATAAACAGTCACTAGCAACCATATAATTCTTTAGGCCTTGTCTGCTGTGCTGACAAGACTGAGCTGCCTGTAGGTAACTTGGTAACATACTATGAACACCAGAGAAAAAATACCTGATTGTTAATGTGCAGCTGAGCATTCTGAAGGCAGTAACACCAAGACAGAAGCTATCTTGCACAGCAGTAGTATCGGTACCAATGTGCAAAGTAAGCACAAGGCTAAGTGCTGCAGGTAGATGGGAGTCCAGGCAGAGGGTTCTCCTGCAATGCAGCTTGTCAAAGCAGCACACTGCAGTTACATATAAATGTACAGGCTTGCTCCTCCTGAACCTTTAGGTGCAAAGCCGAGCAGCTTCAAAAGGAGAGCCTGCATGTGCCTTCATTACAAATACTACACAGATCAGTGATACAGTCAATGTTCTGGGAAATGAGAGGACAAAATTGAACCCAGTTCTTCTGCATATTAGATAAACTGTAGTTGTAGTACTAGGTAAAAAATAATGTCTGGTCCAGGACCTCCCTGGTAAGAAGAATCTAAAAGTAATTTTTGACATTCAGCTCAACAAATGAGACAGGATGAAGAAAATCTAGTTTGTAAGACCTGACTCAGGTATTCATTTCTCACTCCTACAGATACAATTTCACATGCTTGCAGCACTTCAGTGGGCCATGTGCAACATTTAGAGTTTAAGTAATTTTGGGCTGTTACTTGTGTCACAAAAAGATTAAGTACTACTGCATCAGGAAGTTTCTCCCAGTGCAAACAACTAATCCGACTTCGTGGGTGACAACTTTTTCTTTCTTTTTGTGATTTTTGTGCCAGCTTGGGTTGCATATTAAGCCACATCAAGTCTGTGTGCATGAGTTATTCATTATGAACAGCTAGAGTTATACTGAATTACAAGAGAGCTTTTAAAATGTAAAATTTACACAGAAAATTTGCACAATAATATCAATGAATATTTACGCTATAATCTTCCAACAAGTACCACCTCACCATCTGCCTCTCTACATCCCTTTCCCCTGTTTTGCTATGGAGCCTAGATTTGCAAATACCTACTAAGCAGGCAGGCTAAAAGCACCACATGCAACATGATACTGTTGCAAAAGCTGTCAATTTAACTCAAGTGGGGGTAATTCCCCATTGTTTTTCTTGGCTTTCCCAAACACAAAAGCCTTCTTTTACTGGAATAAGACTCCTGACTAAATGAGGGGATTCAGAATGCTAATTAGATTTTTCTCAAATGCGGAGCCTGAAAGAGTGACATCTACTATTCACTGGTATCAGAAAAATATATTAAAAGGGGAGATGGGTGATATTCTGTACAAAAACCTTCTAAAAAAGTGAACTCTGCTGTTCAGCATTATTCACTTCATTAAAGCCCCTCAGATAAGCACTGGGTCTGCTCATGTAACTTTCTATTGAGTTCACAGCTCAGCAATCTACAGAAGATAAATGCACCTGCACAACATAACAGATTTTCGGACTGACAGATGAAGTAAACAGTGCCTTCATGGGGCTTCCCCTCCTCAGAGGGGAGGGAAACTGCTGTTTTCCCAGTATCACATACACGCTCAAATCTGTGGCCTGCCGATGGAGTTCAAGCTCGGTGTGATGGGTCAGCTCAGGCCCACCCCTTCCCTCTGGCACACCAGTTAGGCTTAAGGAGCATCATACCCAACTTCTCACTGATGCTCCCTCCCTTCGCTGCCTCCACCAAGCTCTACCTCAGTAGGCTTGGTTGTTCCTCCTCACACACTAAATCCTACAGGGTTAAGTTTCCTCTCTCTCTCTTTCAGCCCCTCCGCTGTCACTGCTGGCTCCACAAAAGGAATAGCTGCTCATTTAGCCTTTGCTTGAGTCTTTCTGCCTCTAGAGGATAAAACCCCAAGAGCAAGCAGCTAAAGAGAACAAGTGAGACAATCAAGAAAGCATTTGTAAAGAGTGCAGGTGGGCCAGCAGCAGGGAGAATGCATACAGAAGGCTAAGGTAAAGAATCCAGGAAAGGGAACTGCATGAATGTACTACCTCAAAAAAGTCAACTCACCTTGTTGTTTGTAAGAACATATCTGCAGTCAGACAAGTCCCTCACCAGTGACTTTTCTCCTTATGGCAACAGACCAATTCACACACCTCACAGAATGAATCTGACACTTTTACTTAATATTTCATAGTCACAAGACACTAGCAGACACGCTTCTTTGCTTTGCATCTTTAAATAATGATAAATTCTTCCGAAAGCATTTCATATTGTGACTAAGAAAGATCACGATTCTTAGTGCTTAACACTCTAGTTCTACGCAAAGCTGACTGGCAAAAAAGTGATCTAAATGTACATGCCTGTTTTTCATTAGACGCACTTCTCTCTTCCGTGCGGCCTCTTCTGCTGGCTGGGTTGGAAGTGCTGGAGAGGATGCCATGACTACGCCTGGTGCAATGGTGCTGGTAGGGGCAGTGCGAATCTGGTAGGTCTGCACATCTCCTGAGGCGGCTGAGACACAAGGGAACATGTCAGTTTGGTGACAGCACTGTTAAACGTGGTGCAAAGAGCACCTAAGTCATCTATCTACCTACCCCTGCACTCTGGGCTACAGTACAGGAGGGATGATTGTCATCTGGGCCATCGCTGCTATCTCAGTCTTAGTTTATTAATGTATGCAACATTTTGGGCAGTCCTGCTGAAGAAATCTTCACTGTGCTTGTCAACTTGATTTGTCTTACTGTATTCTCTCTTAGTATATTTCTTTTTATTTCCCTAGTTTGTGGGCAGTTTTAGCAGTTTTAAGAAGATGAAGGATGGCAAACAGTATTTCTAGCTATCCTCCAAATGTCTATCTGCAAAAGGAGAAACTGCATGTGTAAGTATTTGGCACAGAAAAAAGGGTGTAGAAATGTAGCATTTACTCCAACGAGACAGTGCAAACTAGATACTTAACTTCACTACTTCTCTAGAATGAACAAGGTCTTGGGTTCCTTTTGTTTGTTTATTGTAATCTAGGATTGTGTTGTATTTGCCTGAGCTCATAAAAAAATACAATACCACCTAAAGAAATCACATGTCCTTGAGAACACAAAAACCGGAAGACCAATGCAACAATAGCATTTTTCTTAGCTATGTATTTTCACCGATGCCTGGAGACCTCTTCACTGGATAACTTTCAAATCACCTGCTTTACAATGATAAAAACAGGGGTACACTTTTATTTTTAATAAAAAATTTTTAATAAACCAAAACATATATATATATTTTAATAAAACCCCCTAACTTATTCTAAGTTGAAGCAGCCCTGCTTGCTCTAAATGAAGGGCTAGACCAAATGATCCCTTAAGGTACTTTCCTAAATTATTCTATGATTCTAGGACTCAACGATTAAGCACTTGGTGACTAGTTACAAAAGCCACAAAAGGAAGAAATTATGACTTGTAATTGAAAAGGGGAAAAAATTACTAATAAATTAAAGTGTCCTTATAGAAAGAATCAAAAAACTTTCTTTCCTAACTTTAATGCTTTGCTTTAAATTTCCTGTTGTCGCAGATGACTATCTGTGAGAAGCTGGAACTCTAAAGTGATATCAGTTTTTGCAGAACATATTAAAAAAAGATCATGTGGACAAAACACAAGAAATGCAACATGGAAAACCAAAAATAAGTATCTTGTTTTAAGAAGTAAACCCAAAATACCCACAATTTTATCAATTTGAAGGGAAAGGCTCCAAGAAAATGTGACAAATAGCTTTGTCCAGAATTTCTGTCAATCCTTTTGGAGACTTATCTGTGCCAAACCTGTTAATTCTGTTTCCTGACACATTTGAAGGAGTTAGGTTGGCAACTTGTATCTGCATGGAGAAAACGTTACACAGAATGACTGGCTGTGAAGTTTCTCACCTTGTACAACAACCTGGTTGCTGGGTACAAGTATCTGTTGTCCATCTGTGGTCTGTGCATATTGTAAAATGGTGGTGCCGGGCTGGGTTGCAGCTGCATTGGTCATAGTCAATGTCTGGAGACCTTGTACTCCATCTGTGCCATTGTTAGACAACTGTATTGCTCCTCCTTGGGTAATAGCAACTGAAGACAAAAAAAAATTGACACAGCATTTAAGACACTAATTTACCCACTAACTTACAGTATTAAACCTAGATATGGAAGAATACTGATCTGAGTTAAATCCCTTGAACGCTTATACACCCTCAAATCAGACACATGGCTTTAATGTACATTAAAGAAATCATGCTTTGAAAGTTTTCAATTTTCTGTGAGACCCATATTGGGGGGGGGGGGGGGGGGGGGGGGGGCGGGGGCAAAAACCACAGCCTAAAACACACATTAGTTTTTCTGATAAAACAGCATCACACAGAGGAGCTATAAACCTTCCCCAGGGAATATTTTTTAATTTGTTAGTTAAGATTTTTCTTCTTGGTTGGTTTAGGTCTTTTCCTCAGTCCTTTCTTTTTTCTTCTCATCTGAACTTCCTCTCCTCTTCCATGCTTTATGCCTTTCAGTCTCCTCTGCTGCTATTGCTATCCATCTTGTGTTTCACTTTCTTCTTGCTTTGGCATTTTTTTTTTCTTCTGATTGTTATCCCCCTTCTCTACAACCTCCTCAGCACCTTCCTAGCAGTGTTTTCATTCATAAAGGTCGTTTCACACATTTTTTTTTTCCTTCAAGCAGTCTTACTTTGCTGGGTTTTTTTCCTTTCTTTCCCTCAATACCATCATGCAGGTGTACTGAGACATCATCCCTCATTTGTGATTCCACAGAATTGCATTGTGTTCCTATATACAGACACAGCAAAATCTCAAGTATCTGCACAAGCAGTTATTTTACAGTTATGGTAGGAATGCAGAGTTAACCACATCAGCTTCAATAAAATTAAATAGAGTATTAGGCAAAGTGGCTAAGGAGTAAAGAGAGATATAAAAATTTAAAAGAGATTTTAAGAGAAAGATGTAAAGAAGTAGTTCTTTCTCCCTTTTGAATATTTAATACTGTGTGTGTTTGTGTGAGACAGAATGTGGATTCTAGCTTTACTGCTGTATCCTCAATCTTTCAAGTCAAAGCACTGTATCTATAAAATCTAATGAATAGAGAAAACATAGGAACATGTATTTATTACATATTTTAAATAAGGTTGATGAATTTCTTATTTTTTCACGACTTTCTAAGAATGTAACTGCAGACTCTAATGTTTTTTTTTATTAATGAAGTTACAATTCTGTGAACCACTATTAATAATCTGCCAGGAAAAAAGAGAAACTTCTGAATTACCTCATCTTGTTCCTGCAGTGAAAAAGTTTGTAATAGCATTATGGTTAGTTTGTATTTTGCCTCAGGATGCATTTAGCTGCACTAACTGGCAAGCAGTCCCAGAATGTTAATCGAACATTTCAAATACTTACAATAGGAATGTGTTTAAAAGGCACAGTTATCAAACAGTCACATTAAAGTACTGTTATTTTCACCTCCTGCTTTGTCCTAGTCCAAACAGTTATAGAAATAATAGTTCTTCATCTTCTCATCCCCACTTACTAGCACCACTGAGAAATTCAGACTACATACTGTACTGCCCACTGCTGGTTTGGTAAATGGGAGTTGGCACCGTAACAGTGGCGATGGCAGGTGCTGCTGTTTCCTCTTCAGACTTTTCTTCTTCGATCCTTGGCACTCCTGGGGCGTCTGAGGACAAGTCATTCAAAATTTTTCTGGCAAAGACAGTGTGTTGTAGAGATTTTAATAAAAATTGGAAAAAAAAAAAAAAAGTTTACTTGATACATAATGCTGGAGAAAACTGAAAAGTGCAGTAAGCCAGCAAGGAAAATATGGGCGCAGAATGAAAAACCCGCACTATCTTCAAACTCTTATTGAAGAGGATTGTTCAAAGTGCCATGCACAGATGGGCAAGGGAGCCAGCACAGAGCAGCTGTGCTAATCAACACAAGATACAAGGTGCTTCTCAACAGGTTCTTCTCAACCCAAGACACAGCTATCACAACATTCCCTTTTACTTAAAACCATGTTTCTCTCTCATCCATTTTTACTTTTTTCCTGCTTTTAGCCACATAAAGATTTGAAGAAAGCCAAGTACATAAAAATCCATCTCCTCACTTACATTAGGGGAACTGCTCTGTTTCAGAGACCGTAAAGGCCTCAGCCAGAGAGCTGAATATAAAGGAAGTTAGCAAAAATGCTTGAAGGAGGAACCAGTTTATAATGTAATGCCTGCCTGGGAGACAATACGCAGTGTTTGAGTAAAGTCACACAGTTACTTTTACAGGTGCCCTGCCTGAGAAAGCTGTGAGATTAGCATGGGTAAAGGAAAGAACAGTTTGTTTAATTACTTCCATGGGTTAATTTTCCAAAGCCAAAACTGCTAAAACATCACTGCCACAGCTCCCACTGAACACGACTGTAAGACTGACCATACCAGGTTTTGCAGTTTGCATCATTTAGACCAAACACTGTCCCTCAAAGGACTGTCAAGCCCTCTTCACTGCTGGCATATTCTACTATGTTGCTGCAAAATGCTACTTAGGTAAAGGGTAACAATTTTTTTGTAATTCTCTTATGTTTTCCTGTGGACTATCACTAGAACTCAAAGTGTGATGAAGCAAACACGGCAGCAGATGCCAATGTCCAAGACAACACTTACTTCTTAAATAAGGCTCCTAAGGCTTTGTGAGCCAGAACATCTGTATGGAGCTACTGAGGAGAACAGTCACTCTGCTAAGCAACTTGACAAACAGAGCTTTGCTGTTGCTGTTTTGACTCTGAGTGCATGCAAGAACCCCAGCATTGCACAAGCACTCCACTTTGCCAAGCACCACTTGGACAAATTAAAAATTCCCATCCATAGAGTTTGCAATCTAGGTGTTAGACCAGAAAAACTAGTAGACAGAGCAGATGAAAAAATATGGAGGGAGCAGGGAGGATGAGGAACAAAACCCAAGCAGCCCAAAATAGAAAAGAAGAAACTGCAGCTCACCACTTTTTAAGCTCATGTCAGATATGATCTGGTGGTTAAAACCTACCTTTGCCATCATAAAGATGGATTTAAGATAGAAGGTGGCAGCTTTAAAAATACAGGAGCTATGAACTGACACGGGGAACACATGATGTACTTCAGTAGCAGGATCAAAGTTTCTGAGGAAGAGGTATAGCTTTGAATTCTGGGAACCTATCTGCACCTAATCGTCTCTCTGGGGCCAGTTACAGCAGCTTAAATAATGCCAACCAGGAACTCACTAAAAACAACAGTAGTCTGGCTCAGCCTTTCTGACATGACCCCTATGCCAGCCCAGAGTCCGAGCTGTGTATACAAGTTGTACAATTACAAAGTTTTGCTGAGTCACCAGGATCTGGTTTGAGGACGGAGGCTCTGGTGTGCCATCAGTGCATGCACAGGAGTCCATGTTAATGAGAAGTTAGCATGCATAAGTACCCTCTTCTCAGTTTTGCTGCTTGTTTACTTAGCTCTGTTGTCTCACGATATACAGCCATTCTTCCATATATAGTAAAAGCAAGTGTCTCACTGCAGAAGCAGACTGCAAGGAAGTCTGTGGCAGCCTTGAAGTTAGCAACACTGCTCCTCACAAATAAAAATATCTTCCCAGATCTATTATAGCTAGGGATCTTCAGCAATGGTTTTCAGTATCTTCAGGAGAACAGCCTTGAAGGCTGTTGGAGAAGGTAGAAAATAATTGGCAAGTGTTAAAAAAAAAACCTGGTTGAGATATGCTCAGGCCTAGAGTCTAGCTTGTATTTTTAAGGCTATGCTTATAAAGAAAAAAGGAGCATCTGAATTTTCTGAAGCAGCAGGAATCCACAGGTCACTTAACATCTGCTGAACTCCAGAGCCATTCCTTAATGCTATTTAGCATGTTTTAAGAACAAAAAGTGAGATTTAGTACAGCCAAAAAAAGCTGTGCAAGGGCTTAATGAATAAAGTAACATATGACTAACATCGTGTGAAGGAGCACCTCAGTTGGTCTTACCACAGAAGTATTTGCCATGACAACTAGAGATGCCAGATGCCTAGCACTACCTTCAACTCATACCCTGACTTCTTGAACTTTAAATGCAACCAATTTTGCTCAAGCTGAAATTTCCTCTGAGCCATGTAACACTACATGTTCATTGAAAGTCTCATGGGATAAAGGAATTAAGTTTGATTGCTGCTAGCATTTCAACAATAATGAAAAACAACAGAGTTGATTTTTTGCAGACTACAGATTACACAGAAGCCACTTTCTTGCAAAGCTTCAGTATATTTCATCTATTAAGTACCCATTAAAGCTATCTCTCAAGGCACCTAGCACAATGATACCTCAATGTTTCACAAATATGGCAATTAGCTTCTCGGCTCATTTCTGTCTTAACTGGGTGTAACAGCTGAGGTTTCTTCCTCCTCCTCCTCCTATTTGCTTATCTTTTTGCATCCTATTCCATGGAAAGACATTGCAGAAGAGAGATTTCAGTTAAATGGTAAATGTAAAAATAACTATACAATGATGCTGTTTATCTCCCCATATGAAGAACGCATCCATCAGGCAAAATGCTTCTGCTTTTAACCTCCATACCTGTAGGAGGGTCGTCTGGAAAGAATTTCTCTTCGTTTCTGTGAGTCTGTGACACTGTCGACTGATTCCTGTGAATCTTCACTTTCTGCTATAGTGGAGATCTGTAAATAAGAACAGCAATCAAATTTAACAAGACACTTCCAATGTCTTTACTTTAAGGAAATGCTGACATCCTGTGAAAAACCCTACAATGCAAGTATTCTATAGTGCTTCTACCTAGGCAATGAACAGAAAGGGCAGGCTGTTCAGTAACAGATCCAGTGAAGAATGACCACAGTCAGTTATCTACCTGTGAGAATGTCCTTTATAATTTAAATACTCCAGAAAGAAAATATAAACAGTAATTACATACACTTTTTGCTTTCCATGATTGCTTGCTTCCACCCATTTTAAGGAAACAAATAAAGATTTTTTTAGTAAAATTTAGGAAGACAATGACTAAAACCAAATTAAGATAGCGGAAATATTTTGAAACAAAGAGCAAAATCCTGAAGTTGAGAAACATCAATTTATAAATAATTGGGTAGATATGTTACAGAGAGACTGCCTCTATTTGCAGGGGGAAATTGTCAGGAAAATGTCATACATGAGAATGCTAAAAAATAATGCACTGCTGCAATTCTGAACATTTGTGCTAAAAAAAGACAAAAGTTTATGAAGGAAAATGAGAATGTTTGTATCAATCACATTTCAATAATTTTATATTTGAAGTGTGCCAAAAATATAAAAACATCTCCAATACATAAAAAGAGACTGTTTTCCAAAAGACTATAGTCACGTGACAAATATACAAAAGCTAATGATAGTGAACAGAGAAATGCTTGTGTGAGAAACTTATCTCACAGCCTGACATCTTCTGCACTGTAGGGAAGATTCCTAAAGGCTCAGAAAGCTTGCTGGCACCCAAATCTCACAGTTATCAGATACAGGGCCTGAATAGGTCCAAGGCTGACTGCTAACTACTGGGCTTTGAATATCCAAACAGGCTGGCTTTGCACTGAGCCAGGTGAATTCCAAGCATGGTTTCATTGTCAGTCTCTTATCTTCTACCTCTGGGTTAGTAACCTGTGCACTTATCTG
This sequence comes from Tyto alba, assembly GCF_018691265.1. Taxonomy (NCBI): domain Eukaryota; kingdom Metazoa; phylum Chordata; class Aves; order Strigiformes; family Tytonidae; genus Tyto; species Tyto alba. Next base: position 30,057,034 of record NW_024881328.1, on the reverse strand, counting down.
AAAACTGCTCACCTCCAATAGATTAAAACTCTAAACTTTTGACTCCAATGGCTGAGAAGGGAAGAACCTGCCAGAAACCCAGCACTAAAGCTGACAAGGAGTAAACAAAGAATATTATCAGAATGGCCTAGTTTTAAATTACGCATGCCTTATTATTTTTTAAAATAATACCCAGCTAAATAACTGTATCAAATAGTCACAATGTCTACTTTTTAAAACTAAATATTTTTTGAGCTCAGTGTGCTAATGGCAAAGGAATGACATACAGTCCCCCTTGCTCTGTGTAGATGCTGTATGCCAAGCAATCTCTCTTTCTGCATTCAGTAACACTGAGCTTAAAGTGGGAAAAAAATAAGAAACATTACAGGTTTTAAAGATTTCAGACTACTTGACTCCTATGCCTTCAAGCTACTTCATTGTATTGCATTATCTGTCTTGCTTTACAGAAAATAAAATGCTAAGGGCTTTTACAAAGCAAACAACATTCAACCGTCAAATTGTAAAATCATTTTTATGGGAGGATTGATAGGTTTATTTTAAGGACCATTAACATACAAACATCTGTTTTGTAAACCAATGCAAATATTTTCTAAGTAGCAAGGACTCTCATCTCAGAATATCAGCCCCATTGATGACTAAAGATTACATTTAAAAAAAAAATCCCTTTTGTTCACTTCAGAATCCTATGAACTCTTACTCAGTAAAGATGTAGGAAAATACAGTAGAGAGAAAAAGTAGAGTAGTACTGTAAGAAAACCACGAAGCTGTTACAACTCACCAACAAAACTCTAGAAGGAAATGAAACTCAGCAATGTTTGAAAGTGAAAAGTGGTTAAACCAGAACAGAAAAAAGATACAGAGTAGCAAATACTGTACAGATTTTGCCTTCAAATTGCTCTTAGAAGTTTATATAAGCAAAATCACAATCCAGGACACAAACACATTAGAAACCAGTGAACTGTCAGGACTATTCAAAAGGCCCAATTCACGTATTAGGAATTTCTTCAGTCAGTACCTGAACTGTCTGGACCTGTGGAGACTGAATAACTGATGGCTGGGCAGCCTGAATTACTCCATGCACTTGAACCGTCTGCCCATTGGGCAGCTGAACTAAGGTCACTGTGGGTGCAGAAGACGTTGCATGAGCTGCTGGCATAGATACCTGCAAAGAAGAGACAGTGAGCATAAATTAGGTTACTGCAAAATCTTATGTCACTACTACTTTCACTTTTTGATGAAAGAATTATGTCTCTTCTAAACCCCAGTTAGATGACCCAAATGTTTCAGCGTAATATAAAACCCCCTGAACTGCCTAAAACCAATATCTGACCTACTTTACAAATTAATCTAATACAGAATTTCTGCAGGCTCAAAACATCACTTGTAAAACCACTGACAAGAGTGAGAAAAACACAACTGCCTCTATTTTGAGGTAACCTAATAAAAACACATTTATTACCTTTCACTTACTTCAGTTAGATACTGCTAGGACTTGGGTGTACTCCTACAGACACTGCTGAGTCAAAGGCAGAAACATATGGGAGTAGAGCTATTTTTGTTCTCACTCAAGAAAATGCAAAGTGTTTGCCAGATGTAAGAAGTTAAAATTTTTAGGGAGTTATACCTTTCAGGCTTTCTAGAGACTAACCATACTGAGTAGCTGGTAAAGTCCATTTAAATCAAGAAAACTGACCGTGTGTTCAGACAGAAAACCCACAGGTTTGCAGTGGAAAGAAATGGTTTGTAGGTAGTTATTGTGATTCAGTGTAACGGGTCAACACAAACTCTAGTCTTAGTTATTTCTATGAGGAAAAATTGTCCACATTTTAAACCCTCACTTCCTAAACACAACTTTGTTTCTACAGCACAGACCTGTAGGCACAGTGGCTATGCCAGCGGGGATACGCTAACGACTTCAGCAGGGTATGTCAGCACTGTGTGTGCAGCCACGCGTGTCCTGCGTGGGGGCTCGGGCTCCGGGGACAGCGATACCCACACAAAGCTGTTCACGTCACACGGGGAAGTCTCACCCTGGCAGGTCAGGACTGCTGTGGGTGGCTGAAGGGCCACGCACCAAGCTTGCTACATGGCTGGGCAGATGCCCCAGTGCACGTCCAGTACTCAGCAACTGCCTGGTGACACGATGCACGTGTTCGTGGCTGGGGGGCTCCTGAAATTCAGGCAGGAGGGTGCCGTGGCTGCCGTACCAGTGTGCACGGCCCTCGGTTCGTGCCCGACTCACACCATCACAGCCCTCAGGGAAGGGCTGCAGGCAAGCGTCAGCTGCTCTGGCAGACCACAGCCAGCCTTCTTCTAGACACCCAGGTTTGGAAAATTTAACAATCCTCCAGTGTTCAACGGCGTTTTCCAGAAATTTGATCTGTGTAGCTACAATGCGAGAAGAGGCTGCACTGCTGTCCTACCTAATCTCAAAAGAGCTGCTTTGTACCGGATGCAGAAGTAAATCCTCTGCTGTCCCCATGAACATGCGGTTCTCAAAAAGCTGCAGTAGCTGATCTCTGAATTTCCATAAACATCCGCCACTTAGAGGGAAATCTTGCTTAACAAGAAAATTAAAGGGAATTACATGTAGACCTCTCTCCTCCACATCTGTCTCTCCCTAATCCACAAATCTGTGTTCGTCTTTACCTTCCTCTTTCAGGAAAACAGCTGCAGCATTACATGGTGGTACTTAACCCACATGTGAGAGAAACCGTGGCTGAGATTAACATGAGCGCACTTTCCTCTGGCAAATTATATTCCTTTACCAAGCAACCTTTTTTAATAATTCAAGTCTGACTAAACAGTCTTTGGCAATGACAGCAAAGCTGATCAAATGGAGGCCACTCTGTGGTTGAATTAAGCCAACAGCAGAGTGTAACTTCTGCAGATGTCTCTGACTCATACCTTGTGGAACTGAAACACATTTCCTTTTGACTCTGAAAACTACCCTGAACTCCCTAAAAATGCAGCAATTAAACTAAGCTTACAAGAGTGGTGACCTTAGAAGAGATAATGAAAGAATTAAATTGACATATGCCTCTGAGGGCACTCCCTAATGCCAAACACTGCCACTTCACATATTAAAAATATCGTAATAACATAACACTGATGTGAACAAGACAAGGAATTATGTTTAGACTGTTACATCACTTCCACAAGGAATATAAAGCCTGGGGAAAAGCTAAGGTACAAATAATACAGTGAATGACAACAGAGGAAATTAGGAGAAATGTATTTCTTTGTGGTTCACGTGGATTTTAACTAGAGCTGTATAGCTTTTTCTTACTTGGAAAAAAATCTCATTCAAGTACCTGGGTAATTTTACCCAAGTAAAGTGCATTCAACCCACTGCATACTTGTAAATTCAGCTACCTGAAGGTTAGTATGCTAGCACATGAATTTAAAACATTCTTGCTTCTCTGGACTAAATCTTAATGCATAGCAAGTGAGAAGCAGTTTACTGGTTTTGCAAGAGAAATAAACTACTTCCACTCAGTTCACACTGAAGTGTTATTTGCACCACCTACATCCTGTGCCTAAGTTAGACAGTGAGAAAACTGCCCAAAGAGGCAAGCTGGTGCAGGGCAGCTGGTGGCCTGTAAATTCACACTACAGCTTCGCTCAACAAAATCACCCTGTGCATTTCAACAGCCCCAACCCCTATACTATCACTTGAATGGAAGTGTACTATCTCTGGTTTACCAAAAGGTGTAATGACTTAAAAAATACATTAATAAATTATAAAATGATAAGTGATTTGACACTTGTGCCACTTGAAAGACACTCAATTCCCCAAACTATAAGATCTAAAAACCCTGTTTGTTCTTTGCAGACTGCAAATAGTTTCACAATTAATGGTTACAAGAGACAGCTGAACAGATTCTGTGCTCATCTGCACAATGGAGTTGCTTCTGTCAACCACCAATGTATCCAAGAATGAAACCAGGTTCCAAAATTAGAGATGTAGCTGGGAACACATTTCTTGTCTCTCCAAAATAATTTGAGGATAATAAATTACCTACTACTACTGTCTCTCTAAACAACCAACAATTCTGTGAAATTCTGGAGAGACAACAGGATAACATGAGCTGTCAAATGCCAGGTTGTTCCACTTGATTGTAATGTTTATAATATTAATCTCATCTGATAAGTCGTTGTATTTGCTGCATTATTTATCTATATTTTCAGTTTGTTTTCTTCAGAATTAAACTGACTGCTATAGACAAGTTTCTAACAGAAAACATAACAGCAAAACAAACCAGTCAATATAGAAAAGACAGTAAATTACATGTTTTGAAAAAAATACCTTTCAGTGGTATGGTTGTGGTAAAGAATGCTAGAAATATTGTCATCCATTATTCTGTTAACATTACACAGTTTACACACATACAGTTCTTCAGAACTAACACAGCCTAGTGTGATGGGAAGTTAAAATCTCTACTGCTTTAAAAATGTGAAGACAAATATTAAAGGAACTATACATTGCACCTGTTTCAGAATCTTATCAACGGAACCTTCTCTCAGGCCCATGAGCAGACATTATCCCTCTTAAAAAAATTATCCAGTAGGTAAAACTATTACACCGTATGATTTTATACCTGGGCTAACGTTGCAATCTGTGGTTGTGCCTGTACTGTCATCTGTTGGGTTTCTGCCTCTGTAACGGCTGCATCTCCACTCTGCTGGTTCTCTGCTCCAGATTCCATGGTCATTTAGTTACCTACAATCACAATATTTGTCGTAAGTCTGGGTTGGTATGCAAGTCCATTATTCTTGGTGGATCTGGTAGCAATCACTAAAGCTGAATTCCCATTACTACATACTGCTTTCATTTGCTTATTAAAATGTTGCCAAACTATTAGCATTCAGGCAAAATTTTTTCATGCCAGGTGTCTGCCTCAGATTTGATATTTCTATGTGTAATGTTTATGAAAAACAGGTCCACTCTCCTCCAATAATGAGACCAGAAAAAATGTGCTTTGCTCATCTTAAAAAAAAAAATTACTTTAGCAATTGCACTATGATAATCTAGTACCTCCACAATTTGGAATAATGACCAGCAGTTTGTCAGGAAGGGCACTCCCTCAGTGCCAAGGTGACAATGTGCCCTGCTACAGCCCTCCCTCTCCCCCGCAACTGCAGTTTGCAGAGAACCAACAGCAATTGCGCCTGTGTTGGGCACTTAGTTTTCGGCCTTCTTCTGTCTGAACTAAATATGCAACATCTCCATGCAAATTCTTTCCACAACCAGACTCTGTATGGTGCTATGCCACAGCAATTTAAGTCCTTTCTCCTCAGTAGTTTTAAAGTCAATATACTTAATGATAGAAGCCATTTCTACTTGAACCTTACTACAAATAAATACTTTCTGTATTTAGAGGTACACAGTAGTTTGTCATGGTATAAGCTTAGTATCATATATAGTTCCTAATAATTTATATTTCTAAGCAGTAACTGAGCAAGACAAGATCACCAGAACATACAACTCTATAAAAAGAGGTTGCATAACTTCCAAACCCATGCATGTAGGCAGAGTGCAATGACTGTTAAATTCTGCACTGATCTGTGAAAATTACTTTTGAGTTCTTCTTTAAATACTGGTATGAAAATATTTAATATATAAAAAAGAACTTCAAAATGCAAGGAAATGCTCCCAATGGTGATATAGCAATAACACTGTATTACACAGAACTCCAAATACCAAATATTAGGAATGGATATTACCTCCATAGCCACGATACTAATCCTGTGCACTGACTGCCCTGCACTGCCCAACCTACTCAGGCCTCTGGCTACCCCAAGGCAGCACACCTCTCTTCCGAGCTGGAGCAAAACAACCAGTAGAGCATTTCTGCTTTGGGAAAGGGCCGTCAGACAGAAGATGCTCAGGATCAGAAGAAAGGTGGAAAGAAGGAGAAATGCCCCTCTCCTTGCTCATCTTCACTGGCCCTCCAAGGAAAAGACTCAGAAGTGTAAATAGAGGTGGTAGTACCATGATCACATTCAAGACATTTAATTTTAAACACAAAGTCACAGAAACTTCCATTTCAATGCAAACTATGCTCCAGTATTACGAGAAAGAGAATACGCTTTGGAGATGTGTAGCAGTAGAATCACACGTCGACCCTGAGTATAATATGAAATTTCTGTCTTGCAGTAAACAACTGCTAATCAACAAACATAAAATAGCATTTCAAAGAAGTAGCTGCATCTCACATCCAAAGCAAGCAAGTCAATGTATATAAATCAAAATCTGTACATTTAGTATTGAAAGTGACTGTTCAAATGAGCTTTTGTATTTGTATGTGTGTGTGAACACTGAAATGTTTAAGTACCAAATACTTAGTTCCCACATCAGTTTAGAAACCCTTAGGAAATGAAAATAAGGAAAAGAATTAAACCTGATTTTCCTTAAAAACAAACTATGAAAAAAAACTTACAAATTTTTTGAAAAAGCAAGTTAAATTCTTCTAAGCACCCAGAATTTTGTTCTGTCTCTCTTTGTTACCATGATTTTTGTCCCACATACACCAGGTATTAGTCTGACAAATGCTCACGGGTAAACAATACTCTACCTATATGCATATACTTGTAAACTGGCCCTGAAAGATATGAATTGTAAACTCACTGCATTTAAGTAGTCTAGATGTTATAATTTCTATAAGAATTCAAGAATAGCCTGTGTCCATGCAAATAGGATAACTCCATTCTTTCCTACAGTACCAAGCCTTCTCCGTGCTGCATTCAATCTTCCAGAAAGCATAAAAGAAAACCCATGTACTATTACTATTTGTAATATACATTACCACACAGTTTTTAAAGACTTAACTAATGACAATAGTCTAAGTGGACTTCTACCTCAACTTTAACACACAAGTTGTATTTTAGCAGTCTTAGTCCTCTATGTTGTACACTCAATTTTTTTTTTTTTTTTGAGTATTCTGCATTTTCAAAAGTACAATCTACAAACCAAACTACCATAAGTTTTGCTTTGATTTTTATAATTTTTAAGGAGGTATCTAGTTTTATCACTTTTTTGCGAGTATTTTGTCCAAGGTAAGCAAATCAACAACTTTCTCCCAATTCCTATGCATGTATCATGGTGAGTCCAGCCAAAAGACTACCTCATCGGAACCATTTCACGAGCAGATCTTTTGCATCAGTAACATCTCCCAGCCAAGCATCTGAAAAGAACTTGAAAAAACAATTTCCCAGCTACAAATTCAAGTATGCTGCAAAACTAATAATGCTTTTGTTTGCTGATAGAAAACATGACTCCAGTATGGAGTCAGTTGCTATACAAATGGGACTAGAAATACATGAAAAGTGCAAGTGAGGAGTCTCTTGAATCAGGTATTTAGCAATGTCTGCAAAGGTAGATGCTGCCAAATTCCTGCTGATAAATGCAATGTTTTCCTAGGAAGAATTTCCAGTCCTCTCACACACTATTCAGCAAAGGACCTCTGGTTTTACAAGCTTGGTTTCCACACTTGCATCATCTTTTGCATATGTAATCAGCAAAAGCATTAACTGTTTGACGTGCTCCCTCCCTTACAACACCAACATTTCACAAATCAAATTCTTACTGTGAATTGCAAACACCTACAGGGAACCTCCCCATAACATATAGTAAGCACCAAGCAATGCAGGAAGCTGCCTGCAAGATTTACATCTTGACACATGCAGTTTAAGCAAGTTTCCAATGTGACTTTTGTAGGTTTTGGACAAGCTCTTAGTCTCGTTTTATTTCCAGGTTCTAAGTACTCTTGAATTTGGTTCAATTTACCTTGCACTTATACATCACAGTATTTGTATTCCAACATCTTCACTGCTACCTTTTTCAGTAACTCGTGAGAAAAAGGAGGAATCAAATTTTTGAGCATCACGACATCATATTCCAGATACATCGATTACTACATTGTTCCATGTTTGCTTTAACAGTATGGTATGATTAAGATTGCCAGGATACACAAGACCAGGCACCTAGAACACAAACACTTATTAAGTGTGTGTAAGAATAAGCCCCTGATGTCTGACATTAAGTTTGTCAATCCCTATTATTTCTCGCAATTTACAATGGAACAGATGAAATGATGCTTGGTTTGAAACCTTAACCTCCCCACCCATACAAATGAATGCCAATCCTGACACATCCTTTCTAAACACTCATACACCCCTAGTCTAGACAAGCTTTGCTGACCAGTACCCCAGGGCCTTTCTGTTCTGGTGGGTGCTTGGGCCCTCCCCGTCACCCCATCCTTTTGCTCCCCCCACCCTGTTGGCAGTGGCCCACCCCAATCCCTGGCACTGATTCCCCTGGCAGCCACCACACCAGGACTTCTCGATAGAGGCGGTGAGCCGACAGTGTCCTGCTGGAGAACAAGTGTCCGGGGCAGGGAAGGCATATAAGAACAGAAGGAGCACACCTTCTTCTCATTCCCCCCTGCCCCCAGGCTACTTGACATCTTGTCAGGAGAGGACACACACCTCCACTTCTAGTTCATCTTGAACCAAGTATTCTAAATGAAACTAGCTGAAAAATCAGTTAGCTATTAACAACCAGAATTGGAAAACCACAGTCTGCTTGCCTAAAACACCCCGGCTATCAACTCTGAACATAGGTTAAGAAAGCCGACAAGATTACCCGGTTGGAGACGGTTTAACTCTCGACTTTTATGTAATACACAATTTCCTTTATTAGTTCAAAAGAGCTAGTATTATACTCACTAATACTTTATTAATAACAAACTTACCAATGATCTGAAACTGCAGAGGTGAAGAGTTGAACAGCAAAACGTGCAGCTGGCACCCAGTAATTTGTTTTAGCCAAATCAGGAGTGAAAGAAGTTCAGCAGAAGATAACTAACTGTACTAGCTGAATTTACACCAGGGCAGCAGAAGATGTATGCTAATAAACACAAACAGTTGCAGAATGCAGGGGAAACCAAACTACACACACTGTAGAAAAATCCAAATAAACCTGTCCACTAGTTGCATAAACCTGGCAAGGGGGCCCGGCACTATTGCAGATAGTTCACTTCAGATTTCTGTTTAACATGCGTCTGTGACAGGAGGAGCTAAAGTGTTGGACTGCAACAGTAATAAGATACAGGGTGATCTTTAAAAATTATATTTGTATAGATAGACCCTATACATCAGCTGGATTATAGTGCAAAGATTGGGAGCCCATCTTAAAAATGCGTTCTGTGGAATCTGCGTGTTCAGAGAAAGCAAGCATATGGGGCAATGAAGATGTCTTGTATGGACAAACTGCATAGAAATGTATTATTTACTCCAGAAAGGAGAGAAATGCTTCAAGCACTAAAAATATACTTAAATTAGTTACAGGGTACGTAAACAAGAAACATTCACTGTCTGATTATACGAACAGTGACGCTGTGGCAAATTTAAAAGTATAAAAATGAAAAATACCTATTAAAAAAAAATATGAACAGTAGTATTTCATGTACTGTACAAATAGAGCATTGATGCTGATGATGATAAGCAATTTATCAGGATTCAAACAGAGGTTAGGCATGCACATAGATAACAAGAATTTCCAAGAGTATCCAGAATTGGTATGGTTATTTTATACCAAAAGTAGTGCAGAGCTGAAGGGAAGATAGAACCTCATGAGTCAGGATTTAAATCAATCTCTAATCCTTAAAAATTCAAGTAAAGGTTTTCATGAAGGGAGTAGATTATGTCAAATGTAATTTCTGCAGGCTCCAGTAGTCTTCTGGGGTGCCAACTGATCTTCAGTATCTTAAAGACAGGATGCTGAACTAGGTGTGCTACAGATAACGGTAACTCCTCTAATCTCTGTTATTTAAAGTGAACATCAATGCTGTATATTCAGAGCATGAGCAGAGTTACCTCCCCTCCCATCTGCTTATAGTCAGGAAGATATAATTCTGTCTTCCCACAGCTTTCATATCATCTTCTTCACTCTTTAGTACCCACCTACTGAGATGTCTGTGGTCTCCCTGGTATATCTTGCTTTCTTACTTCTTTTTCTCTCTCCTATCCCAAATAGCCCCATGAACTCCAGCATCTCCCCTGAACGTTAGGCTCTGCTTCTTGGTTTCTCCTTGCTCAAATGAGCTCATAGAGCTTTCCTGCTCTGCAGACAAGGCTGCTTTTCGTCTCCCAGGACAGACTGGAGAAAAAAGGTGGAGATCTTTTCCCAAACACCACTAAATCCAAGAACCAAAATACTTCACTGTGCCTGTTACAGCAGATACAACTTTCCATCCACTTTCATACAAGAAAGTCCTGAATGCCCCAAAGCTTTCTGTGCTTTTCAGTTGTATCAGTTGGTATACTACCTCTCCCTGCAAGCCTTTCTTTTCTTTGTCTTTAGTAACATCATGGTGACAATTCAGTGCTACCAGTTAATGCTTACGCTGACAGTTATTGGCCATACAATATAACTACACCTTGAGGCCACACGTCTCACTTTACACCACAGATGTACTGTCACAGCCTGCTCACACGCAAGCACAGATTTACCAAGTGACACACTTTAAAGTCTCCTTCTCCTCCACACCTAGATGATGACTTCTGGTTTTGTTTTATTAAAGTACACACCCAGATTCTGAAGAACAACATGACAGCCTCCAAAAACACTGCAGAGGAGAGACCAAACAAACCCATCCCCATTTTGAGCCCAAGTTGTGCCACATCCAGTCAGACATTCCCCCGGCCATCCCCCTGCAGAAGCCACCTCTCCTGTCACGTTAGGTTCCTGATCCAGTTCAACATCCAACCACCCAACTGCTCGCTGCAGCAAACGGCTGGGGCAGCAAGGGGGCTGAGGGAAGGGAAATCGAGGCCTGTTTCAGGGCCTGTTTCTCAAGCACTGTATTTGGATTTATTCATAGCAGGCATACCAGTACGACTGCTCAGGAAGCACATACAGCTTCACCATCCAAGGTTCCAGGAATTCAACTCACTCCCTATTTACTATATGTGGCTTTATAGAGCCACAGATCCACCATGAAAGCACTGAAAAGGTCATCAAACACTGCTCTTGTATGCTATTATTTGTTTTCACCTTTTCAGTGTAATTACCGAGGACATTCACATGAAATCTATAAACATTTCCACTGCTACCTTGCAGCGTGGCAGCCCTTTCAGCTGCAGCTCAACAGCTGCTTTATGAACTCCATTCAGTGGCTGCCAGACTGAAAATGTTCAGAAAAAATAATTTTATTTACAGCTAACACATGGGACGTCAAATAACCAGTAATAAATGCTCAACAGGACAAGACAGGCCCATAATTATCTCTCTCTGTCGCTAATGACTACAGTGGGTTGGCACAGGAATTGCAATTTACACCAGAGCGCTCTGTCATCCCAAGCTGGCACTGCCCCTGCTGCTGCCCCCAGCTGTCTGCTCCTCCTGCCCTCTCCTCGGGGTGACAAGATGGTGTGCCATACTGTGAACACAACCTACAGTTGCTGCTTCGTCTTAAATCTCCTTTTACCACTTCTCTGAATGGGCTCGCCACACAGCTGCTCGATGATCATGCCAACCTCTGGGTCAGGGCCATGCAAGGGCCGAGTGGAAGTGGAAATAGAAGAATGGCATCAACAACCACCTCCACCAAAAAGAAGCCACTGGGTAACTAACATTATTATTGAAAACATAATCCATAAATCTGTTCTATTTATAAATGCTCTGTCCTTATATTGAATGCACTTAGGGTATTAAAATACTAATTCACATGCTTTACGTTTGTGATCTTTAACATGCAACAGAACTGTGAGAACTATTTATAAACACCATTAGTGAATATGTATAACAAAAAAAAAACAAACTCACCCCAAAAGATCTCTGCAAATTGCATTTTAGAGAAAGCAGAGATTGTTAAAGATGTTCTAGGCAGTATATACAATCTATTCACAAAGACTTCAAGAGAACTTGCTTGTTTCTGAGAATTCAGCACATCTTGTAATTCTTACAAATTTGTTGCCAGTATCATTTATGCAGTGCATTTACATACAAACTGACCACACTTTACTACAGCTTACCATCTTTTCTCTGACATTATTTCTAGAACATAAAAAGCACCCAATTGTCAACCTATGCTGATTTCTTGTAGTTTCTACTGTAGAAAGAAGCTTTCCCTCCACAAAAATGAAACTATGTGAAATTGTGAAAATACACGCCTCTTTTCTTCAAGTGTTTGCTGAAAGTACTGTAGATCACTTTGCAATGTGCAGCTGCTGGTTACTTAATAAAAATTATCACAACAATGTATCTGAACAGTATCATGCATATGCCCACATCTTTAACACAACATAGAATACGGGCATCAAATTCTTTTTTATGATAGCATCTGGGAGCTAATTCTCCTGCTCAATACATCACAAAGTCCAGGAACAAGCTCTTTGCAATTGGTTCAGACCCAGCAAATAATCAGGATAGCCATTTGTGATAAGGTTTAATTTCTGGCCCTAGTCAAATTCTCCTTTTACCTTTGACTGAAACAGCAGTGTGTGGAGAACTGAGGAACAAATGACTCTGTGAGATGTGAAGCTGACCTCTCAGCACAACTGACTGCAGTGACATGACACCAGACACTTCTCATAATTGCATTTCTAACTTCAGCCCTGAACTGTGATCACATACTAGCCTGATGGCAGTTTTTAATTAAAAAAAGGAAGATACAACTACACCTGTATTAAGATTAGTGAGGTATCTTTTCTTCTGTGCATGTCTCCAAAAGGGAGCCCCCGTGATGCTACCTACTAGATGCTGCAGTTCACCCATAATCCTCACTTCTGCAAACAGCAGGTACCTCACACGGCGAGGTGGGGATGGCACCTGCTCAGCCCGTGGTGAAAGCTTGCTGGATGTGAACCAGCACCCACCTAAAAGCCACGGGATGTATTAATGCAGCCTGAATGCAAGTAATGTGAGTACAGCCATGGGTACAATAAACTACCACCTCTGTTCTGCTAACAAGGGCCTGTGCCCAAGCTGGTGCACCTTACCTCTTAGCACGGGTTGTCAGCTTGGGCTCAGCACCACACTAACGCAGCTACGTGACCCCTGTGAAAGGAGGAAGGTTGTACCTGGCTGGCACAGCAAGCAATTTAAAAACAGTGCTCTAGTACCACCCAGATACCTAGATAGGCCAAATAAATAATTTACCCTGCTGTGCTGGTCAACAAGCAGAACATTTTGGGCCACCTCCTTTCATAGCAAACATTGGCATGTGAAGGTGTTCCAGTAGATCTAAGGCAGTGCAGAGACAGAAAGAAGAGCTAATTCCACAAGCGGAGAGACCTTCTCCATCCCCGGTGACAGGGAGAAAATGGGAGATGATCTTAGAAAACAGGAGTTATGTCCCTACCAACAATGAATGTTGGTTAGTGTGGAGTATTTGGAGCAGAAAAATACGCCAAGTTAGCAGGGTTAAGATCCATCTAAGAAGGTGCATGTGTTCCTTTTTTCCACGGGGTAGATCTGTCACAACTTGAGATTTCCACTTGACTTGTCAAAGTCATTCCGATGGCTCATATTTGTTCTCTTCCATACGTATTTCTGTGTCTTATGGCCTTTTACTGCCCCATCACCCATTCTGGCAGACTAAGAACCACCTAAATGCTGCAAGAAATATTTGGCGATGTTTTGACATGTTGGAAAGATCTTTGTCCACGTGCCAAGCAGCCTTTAAATACCCCAGGTCAAAAGGCATCAGCTGGAGGAACTGCTGCAATCCCAAACCTGTGGCACCATGCAATTCTGTATGGAGACACTCTACACATTTGTATTAAATAAACGGTTATCTCCAAGGTGGGGAAACTACTTAGCAAACAGGGGTGATGACTGACTGCTCAACAGAGCTACGCTCCTAGAGAGAGTGAAGCAAGACAATGAAGTTGTGAAGACGAGGGTATTTAGTAACAGTACCTCCTGCACAGGCTTTGCTCTATATATGTGGTACAGAGACTCACATATTCTCCATCACCGTGTCCATGGCCAATGCTTAAATGAAGAAAGCTACAGCTACTTTTAAATTATACAGAAGATCACCCAGCTCTCTTTTGGTGCTCAGAGCAGATCATAAACAACTTACTAAAAAATAAAAACTAGAACATTACACAGACTCTATCAGTCTGGTTAACCTCAGTGCTCCAAGCCCAAGGGCCAAGAATACAATATATAATAATCTTACACCTGTAACAGAGAAAGGAATCACCTACACACAGGTGTTTCCTTAACTGTAATAACTTAAATTACATACCAGGTATGATTTAATGGAAGCATATGCAGGAATGTGATAAAGACAGATAACCATATAAACATGTTTATTATTACCCGAAATCTTTCTATTCCAAAATAATTTGTTTCAAGAGTCTCTGTTCATTTTACAGTATAAAAATATTTAACAGACACATCACATCTATCAGCATGCCATAAGACTGAACTGATGGTTCTTCGAGATTACACTGATTAAAGATGACATTTTAATGTAGTATGAATGTAAATTTATATTCAGAAACTTAATTTTCTGGGAAGTCCCAGAAATTCAGGGGACTTTCCCATGAATAAAGTAAATCTTTCATTTCCCATCCTATAATGAGGGAGGGCAACTGTGAGTATGTAAAGTTCTTTGTTTGGTCTAAAATGTTAAATTAGATATCTGAATTTCATCATCCATTTGTTTTGTTTATGTAAAAATTAAAAAAAAAAAAAAAAGTGCCTGCAGTTTGAATACTGTAGGTCACATCAGCAAAATACTGCAGATTGAAAAGGGTCAGATGTTGGAATGCTGAAGTGGTACACATCACTCTTGTTTTTCACATCATCCTTCTATTTCATAAAACTATCAAATCAATTAAGAAATTCAGGGCAAGCATGGAGTTTTAGGTCTTATCAGCAGCATAATTAAGAATTTTAGGTAGAATTTGTGTCTGTGCTGAGATTTTGTCTGTTGGCGAGAAGGGACAGCCCCATTGCTAATGTTTCTAACCCACTTCTGAATGTCAGTGGCTAAAGGATTCATTCATAAAAAAATGCCACTTCATATATTTACGCTGCAAGCTTTATAGGAATAAACTATTAAAACAATCACTGCTCATTCTGTTTGATGTTTGGAACATACGTGGCATTTCTAAGAGTTCAACCCACAGTATATGAGCGTGAAATTATGTAACTTGGTAAATATTGCAAAGTCTTGTTTAAAAAAACCCCACATTTCTAATGAGTTCAGAAAGAAAACACAACAAAATGGATGTTTCAGACCAACGCTTTCACTGTTTTATTAATAGATTACCTTTAGAACTGGTCATCTGAAAGTAAAATAGACTGAATTATTTATACAAAGCTGACAATTACCAGATATAAAGTCAAGTGTCTGAAACAAATTCAGAGTAACCTGTATCTGTACAAGCAACATACTTTTTGTTATAATAGCTTGCTTTCTTTCTTTACAAGCAGTATAGACTATATTTTGCTTCAATGCTCTCCAGTAAGTGAAAACCTCTGAATTCTTTCTGCAGTTGGGAGTGCTACAGTAGAGCATGCCCAGGTATGCACAAGAAAAACAGCACTCCCTTACAAACCTTGCCCATGTCCAACTTCTGAATGCATCCTATTCACAAAATTTATTGCAACATTAAAACCAAAAGATTTCGAGCTTAAGCCACAGCTCAGACTTGGGAATATTTTAAATCCTGAAATTGCTCTGGCTTTACTAGTTATATTGAAATCATCACTGCTTGGTCAATTAGCACTGGTCTTGAAGCAAGAGCAGACACATTATCTTGCTTAATGCACCAAAGTTAAATCTATGACCCACCTTCTCCCTAAAACACAGCTGAAACAGAACGGTGACCAAACTTTATAGTAAAATGATTTTGAGTACTGTTAGCAACTGAGTGGATTCTGGTTTATTTTTCAGGTATGTTTATATTTGTCTGGACAGTGCAGGAGAGCTTCTTAAATGAGAAAGATCTCGCATATGCCTGCCAGGCAGATCTACTCTGCCAAGGTATTGTCTTCAGAAAAGAGAATGACTTATCTTGGTTCTCAAATACTTAACTGGAGTTTAGGACCTGCATTACCTTTGGGCAACACAGCTGCCTCCATGGAACAGAGATGCGACTTGCTGGTAACGCTGAAGGTCAGAATGATCACCCCGAGGAAGCAACGGGAGCCATCGATGAACCAGAAAGGGCCAGAGAAAGAAAGAAAATCTGTGTTTTGCATCAGTGTGTTGTACACAAAAGAAAATCTCCATTTTGCTTTCTACAACTACAGTCTTACAAGCATTTCTGTTGGCAGCACTATCAGCTCAGGCTGGCTCTGCTTTCCTCTGGATTCTTTCTTATTTATACCTTTACAGCTGTCTGTGAGGCTATGCAGTAAGTGGGACTGGGCAACCAGTCTGCACCACAGACAGACCAGAAACCACAACTTATTTTTATCCCGGACCAGTTCTCTGATCCAGGTCACTGGCTCACAGACAGCAATACTGGTGCTACTGGCACAGGAGCAGGAACAGGGAAGGTGGAGCAGACTCTACCCTGCTGCAGCCAGGCCTGCTAATGAAAGCAAAGTAGATCAAATCATGGGTATAATTGGTGTTAAAAGACTGTGGAAAGTCAACAAAGATGCTGAAGAAAACAAAACATCTATATTCTGTAAATTGATTATTATTGTTTTACTGATGACTGCTTAAGAGTGGGAAGCTGGAAACAGGATGATTATTTTTTATACACTCAGCATTAGCTTTCTGAGTTTGGGCAGAGACACGTATTTTTCAAACAGCCACATTGCTGATAAAGCAGTTGTTTGCAGTTCTTCCTATCCCCAGCCCAAGATAACGTGCACTGGTTATACACTCCACATTACCTTTATGCTACAACTTTTGTGCTGGTAGCTTCAGCCACAATTATTATTTTAAAATCAGGAAGATAGGCCAAGGCATCTATCAGTTTGCAGTAACAGTGAAACTAAAGCAAGCTCATCTCCCAGGTGCCTTGGGCCAACTGATGGGATTTACATCAGGGTGTTGGACCTGGGTTCCTTCTGGAGCTTCATCTTTCAATTTGGGCTTGGTTAAAGAAATATTATATATAATTCACCCCATGTGACTGGGCTCCTCATAAAGAAAGGGACCTAAGAGTTACACTGATCCAACTGCTTGAGAAGACTGAAACCTGCCTTTGATAAGGAGTAGCTAGTTCAACCACACTGCTGTCATCACGTTTTCAAGAGGGAAAACTTTGTTTTCTTTTCTTCAACTGAGACACTGTGTTCTAGCTTTCCTAGCTACAAACTGACATGGCTCTGATCACCATGGACAGAGCCTGAATCTTCCTTCTTTCACTCTGAATCATGGATGTGCTGCAGTTCCCCAAGATGGGTCTCCTGACCCACCTCTCTGCTGCTGAAGGAAGAAAGGTGTGTCCTCCTCCTTTCTTTCCCTACAGTCTCCCTGTTGGTGCTAAAAGCATCTCAAACACCAACCGATTCAGCTCACTCATGCAGAAGAAAACTAACCTAAAAAAAAGCATGGTTTTCTCCTTGGTTAGTGATTTGAACTGGCTAATTAGATTTTGCATACACTACAGCCAACATAAGGGATGGTCAAACATCACACAACAAGGAGCAAGAGCAGGAAAGAAGAAAGGACTAAAATGCCTGCCTTTTGAGAGCCACATACAGTTGTATCAGCTCAGATGAAACACAGCAAGACTTCTGTTGGTATTACGCTGTGGCGCTAGTACACAGTGCCCTTTTTCACATCTTTCCTCCCTTGCTATCTCCCAGAATTTTCTTACCAGCACAAACCAGAAAAATTCGGATGAGTTTCACAAAGAGGGACAGCGGTCCTACTTCTATAGTAAAGCCCTTGGCTATTTTCCAATAGAAAGCTCTCTACAATCTACTAAGGCATAAATTTACAAACTCTGCTCATATTACATGTCACTTGGAGAAATGGAGAGGCACCAGCAAAGCTTGAGACTGGGCCAGCCACACAGAGCCAGAGGAAGAAAAATGCACACAAAGTAATGCTTCTCATCCATTATTCTATGGGGTATAAAAAATAAGCTAGATGAGAAGAGATTTTACATTCAAGCCCTAGGAAAAGTACAAGGGAAAGCAAAATCCAGTTGATATTGGAATAGCACTGGAGAATGAGATAAGATTTAGGGTCGCATCTATCGTAAAAATGCATGTAATATTGGAGTTAAAGTGTCACAAGAGGTTGCAGAGTTGCTGGAGAGATGATTAAGAAGATTGCAGCAAAGAGCTGCAGAGAATGGTGATGGAAGGTTAGAAGTTAGAACAAAACATGTGAGAACAGGACTGAGGAAGTGAACATAATAGTTGTTAAAAAAAAACACACACAAAAGGTGTTTACGCCAAGTAAGTAAGTAGCACAACAAACAGTATATATACATCATGATATTACAGTTTGGGAACAGCTGCTGCTCATGTCCATTTGCTCATATTTAGCACACATAAAAACTTAAACTTAGCTAAATGATCCAGCGTTGCAGCAAGAACCACCACAACAGGATCTATGCCATCCAGCTTACTTATAAACACAGCAATAATTAAAAATTTTTTATGTCAGCTTTTACTCATTTAGCAGCACTGCTGTTTGAGCTGGCCTTATCTTCCTGCTCATTCCAGCCCCATCCCTTCCCTTGATGCTGGCAGCAACCAGGGGAGGGAATGATCCAGGTGAAAAATAATCTGGCCCCCCACCTCTCACCCTGCTAGAACATTTCCCCAGTCAGGTCTACCATGCAGCAACCCAAACATTTGTGCCAGTGCAATGGAGAAGACATGATCACCAGATGTGGAGGATGCTTCAGACAGTATTACTGTCAAAAAAACATATGTGGAACTATGGTTTCAGTCCATCAGGCAGTAGATAAACTAAATTCCTGGATGTCTCTGGCTATTTCTTTTTTTTTTTTTTGAGTCTGGTCACGGAAAGAACCTGCTCCTTTCTAAATTTAGAAAGCTATCTGAAAAAGTTTCTACCAAAAGAGGAAAATACAACCCAGCTTCACAGTTCTTCCAAATGCTGGGAAAAAAGTTTTGCTGATAACCTCATTGACCAAACAAGCTATCACTGGAATACCACTTAGATGATCAGAGATTTTTACGTATTGTTTGAACTCTCCCCTTCAAAAAGTGTGAAAACATCAAGGGTAGACATTTTTGTTTCAGTTTCCTGCATGAAGGTAGCTTCAAAATAGTTCATTACAAGGCTTCCTGCAGCTTTGTCTGAACTAGCTAATGTAGTCTTGTGTCAGAGACCAATTGAAAAGTAATGAAATCCAGAACAGCAATTGGCAAGACTCTGCTATCACTGGAAGTACTTTTATGTCTTCCACCTAATGGGCTTGATTTATGACAAACATCAAATCTCACAATACTCTCAGGAGAAAGCCAGGAGGTATGTTTACTATCTTAAGTGGTAACAGAAATCCTGTAGCTATGCACTTCACTCAAAATCACTGAGATTACCTAGCAAGCATCAGTGCTGCTTTAAACTTGTATGTACGTATGTATGTTTTACATATATATGAAACATACACATGCATCTAAACAGCCACACACTTCTTCCAAATTCTTTACCCTCTCCCATGTAAGTGGCTCTTCCACCACCTAGTTTTCCATTCTCTCCACTTTGCACAGGATACTCTAAATCCAGCTCTGCCAGAAAAAAAAAGCAGCAGCATGAAATAAAAAAATTCTTGTCTTGTTTTCAAATGCTTTTTTACTTAAATGACCAACTAGACCCTGGCACATCTTCATCTCCTGCACAGCTGACAAAGCTGGTTTTGAAACATGGAAAAATGGAAGGTGTCATATTTGTTCTCACTCACCTTTTTAACTGCCGTACAACCAAGCGATCTATAAGTTTTGCAGAAGAAAAAAGGTATCAATGCTTTCATGCTGGGTGATGTACAAAGATTGTTAACCGCAGATTGCTCAGGTTTTCATAATCACCATGAAATAGGACCGCACAGACTGCAGATGAGGCAACACGATTTTTGATTCAGAGAAAAATCACTGCTTTGTCATGAAAATTCAACTTTATGCAGGTAGGGCACCAGAGAGCACAAACCAAATCCAGTAGGGTTGTTTTGTAGATAAGGATTCCTGTCATGTCCCCTGAAACTAACTTTAGATTAGTGGCAGAAAGCTAGCATGGTCTTCTCACGGCACAAAAGCCTTGAGAAGCGTGGCATGAGTAATTGATCTCCACTTGCTTCCAGAGATCCGAAAATAGAGGTGAAGTGTGAATATCCCATTTGTTTCAAAAGGGTGTCAACAGAAATTCCTAGTCAGGGCCTTGTCTGCTATCCAAATCTGCATCTGCAGAACTGTAGCTACACTTAGGCAAGAAGAAGCTGTTTGCTTCTTACTGCAGCAGAACCGTTACTTTCCAGAATAAGATCAGCTACTACAGAATATTTTATATCTGACATCAGTACCAGCAATAGCTACGCTGGTGCAGGCTTCCAGGAAACAGATTGATGACCTGACAGTCTAAATGAGATGTTTCTAAATTTTCTGTATCAGCAGACCCCTCTCCCCTTTCAGACCTTCAGGATTTTTTTTTCACCCAGGGTAGCAGGCACCCTTATCACCCAAAGTATGGGAGGAAAAAAAAAAATACATATAGATCTGATGCAGACCATTTATTGCAGATCCAGACAGAAAGCTGAGAGCATTAATCTAAACACTGATGTTCTATCAATGACATTAAAGCATTAAAAATGATTACATCTTTCTTGCCTACCTGCAAATATTTCATTTTAGGTCACCTGTAAGTGATGCTTAGCAAATATACAACAACCTCTCTGTTCTCTTTTGTCTCTCTGATCTGTGAGGATATAAAGCTGCTGAAGAAATGCAGAGATCTGTGGTAGAAAATATGGATCTGAGAGTTTTCCACTCTGTTAGGACATAGAAGAAATAAAATGTTGTGTTTCTGAAGCTACAAAAAACAAGCAGCAAGGATTTACTGTTGCATTTTTCTATTTAAAATGAAGTGCATATTCCATCAAACCAAGAATGAATGAAGTACACCGATGACTACACTCTCTTTAATCACTATCAAGAGCCACACTGAAGTCCTCAGATGTCTATTAATCAATCACAACTTTAGAAACCCTACTTTTATGTTGGTATTATCCAGAGTGAAGTGGTGTAGAGCACCTTTGGCCTTAATTTCAAAAGAAGTGTTGGAAGGGACACAAACCAGAAATTCATATACAAGGAAGGACAGGCCTATCTACACATGTGAATCATAACTAGCCATCTTGAATAAAAACTTATTTCAGTGACTTCACATTTTACTGTAAAAATCCCCTTTTGTTAATACAGGGAAAGAAGCAAGTAGAGTCTCGACATTCCTGTACTCTGCAGTAGTGTTTGGTGGCCACAATGGGACTAAACAGAGATACCCAATATTCCTAAATAAGTTTCTTGTCCTTTATTTAAGAAACAGGAAACTTGTTTCTAACTCCAGGAAAAAAAAGAAGAAAAAAAAAAAATCATGACAGGTGTTATTCCAGAAGCAGATTAGGTGCAGGCATTTTAATATTTCACAAGGATAAGAAAACAAAGAGATTAAAAAAAAAAAAAAATTTTGGGGAAGAAAAGTCATATGACCTATAAAATTTTTTTATCCCTGTATACATTTGAGAGGTATAACAACCTTCAGTTAAAATAAGTTTTTTAAGAAGACTGCCACATCATTTTTACTTTATTACAGTACTCAAAAATGCAGATATCCTGTTTTTGAAAGTAGAAAGAAAGTCAAAATAATGTCTTCTACTCTAGGCAACAAAATGGGAAAAAAAGCCCCACAGCTGCAGCAAGGCAAGGCTGGTGTAAGGTGGGAAAGGCAGCCGAGCTGACATTTGCTATTAAGGCAGAGATAGAGGTCAAATCCTGCTCGCTGTGCAGCACCCAGGAGTCTGTGGAAAACTGGCAAAAGCAAATCCCAAACCGAGATTTACCAGGCACGGCCAGGCTCAAGTTCACTTTGGGTTAAAAATACTAACGGGAGAGAAATAACGCAGCAAAAGGGAACCGTATCTCTGTTATGTGATCTGCGCACCGGGCTTAAAGCTCTTCCCTCCGATATTTCCCCGGAGCGCGGTGTTGGGTGACCGGGTCCCATTACCCCTTTTACAGCCTCCTGGAGACGGCCGTGCCCCGTGCTGCGAATAAAAGTAAAACCACCAGACCAAGCGCTGGCCCGAGCTTCTGTCCACAGATTTTATTAAAAACTTCTCGTTACAGAGCCTAGGAGCGTGTTACAGCGCCTAGGAGCACCCCACGTACTCGCTTCCACCACGGCAAGAGTTTGTTTCTTTATTTGTTACAGCGCACTCGGGTCCCCGGGGAAGCGAAACTCCGCGGGCGCGGGGCGGCGGGCGCCGCAGGGGTGCGGGGCGGCCCCACGGGAGGGCGGGCTGCCCGCCCGCCGCCGCCGCGGCCCCGGAGCCCGGCGGGGCCGGGAGGCCGCGCCCGGGGCCGCCGCCGCCCGAGGCGGGAGGAAGCGGGGTTGCGCGGCGGCGGGGAAGCGGGCTGAGGCGCGCACGGGGAGGGGGCGCCCCGCCGCGGAGGGGGCGCGGGCGGTTCCGCGGCAGCCCCCCCCCCCCCCCCCTCACACACACACACTCGCCGCCGCCGCTCCCCCCTCGTCGTCTTCCTCCGCCGCCTCCTCCTGGGGCCGGGGGGCGCGATCCCCCGTCCCCGCCGCGGTGAGCGCCGCCGCTGGCTACCGCCAGAGTCGCCGCCGCCCGGCCGTGGCGGCCGCCGCCGGGGCCGGCTCCCATCCGCCATTATCCTTTGTTCGCGGCGCGGCGGCGGCGGGGATGTTGCAGGGCTCGGCTCCATCTTTAAAGCGGGCGCCCCTCCCGCGGGCGGTGCAAGGCCGGGCCCCCGCGTCCTGCCGCCCGGCGGCTCCCCTGGTCC
This sequence comes from Tyto alba, assembly GCF_018691265.1. NCBI lineage: Eukaryota > Metazoa > Chordata > Aves > Strigiformes > Tytonidae > Tyto > Tyto alba. The sequence goes on along the minus strand of NW_024881328.1, from coordinate 30,034,053 downwards.
CCGCCGGGCTCCATTTCCTTCCCTCCCCCCCGCCCCTGTTTGCTGGGCGCCTTCCTCCTCTTACCGGTTACCAGGCTGCTCCGTCACTGCTTTCGTTCGCGCCTAGGATCTCGCCGCAGTTTTATTCTCTCCCCCACGTAACACACCGCGTCAAACTACACCTCCGCCGCGTCACTCACACACACACAGGCGCTCCCAGCCCGGCGACAGGCAGGCAGCGGCCGACTGAGGAGCGCCAGCCAGGGAGCAAGCGCCGAGCGCGCCGCGGCCCGCACGGAAATCGCCGAGCGCTCACGGAAAACGCCGAGCGCCCGGCAGGCGGCGGGAACGGCCGAGCGCGCCGCCGGCCCCCGCGGAAAGAGCCGAGCGACCGCGGAAACGAACGAAGCGCCCCAGAGGGGAGGCGGAAAGAGCCGAGCGGCCGCGGGAAGGCGCGAACGGCGCTTCCGCCCGGGGCGGCCGGCGCGGAAAGCCCCGAGCGGGGCTGCGGGCGGGGGGGCGCTGGACCCCCCTTTGCCCGCCTCTTGCTCTCCCGCCGGACTCGCGAGCGGGGCCGGGGAGGCCGGGAAGCCGCGAGCGCTCACGGAAACGGCCGAGCCGCCCCGGACGCGTCGCCCCCAGGGACCCCGCTGAGGGCGCCGGGACCCCCCCCCCCCCACCGTGTTCACCACGCACGTCCCCACGCACCCACTGGCGCTCCGGGGGACGTGCCACCCCCAGCCCCGCAGGGCTGCCCCCTTCTCCCCCCCCCCCCCCCCCCAGGGGATCCCCTTCCGGCCTGCACCACTGCCAGCGCAGCCGCCCAGGCCCCCGATGCTCACCCCAAGACCCAACCACCCACCCCTTGTCTCCACAGGCAGAATATGGCGGGTGAGGTGCTGTGGCGAGGCCATGTTGTCCCGCCTCGATGTTTCCTGGCTGCCTGGCGTCCCCACCATAACCTCCCCACATAGGGAAGCACTCACATCTTTCATGTTGCTCCAAACCTTCTTCTACTGCCTGGTTTTTGCTCCAGGCTGCGACTCCCGTCCCACTCCCTGCCCTCTCTGGCCCTGTGGCTGGCCAACCGTGGCAGCCCAAAACCAGGCGCAGGGGAACAGCGGCTCCGTTGTGACACAAAGACCTCCATTAAATCCTCCAGCGCTGAGCAGCCACCCTCCACCGGTGCAGGAGGGGCAAATGTGTTTTGGCAGAGGTGCAGACACCAGGCACTGAAGCTGTAAGACCACAGTTTTCAGCGCAGCTGTGGCCGAGGGGGCAGTTTGCGCCCATGGCACCAGCCCCGTGCTTCACCACCTCTCAGGAAGTTGTCACAACAGGGCCGGGGACATGCTAAGGGTTTGTGTCTCGTCAGAGAAGAGGAGCAGCCATGTGCTGTGACCCTCAACCACATCTGCAGTGCCAGTGTGATGTCTGTCACTGGGAGTTTTAAACGCTGGATAGGTGAACTTTTTATAGGAAAGGTTTTTCAAAGAGTTGATGCCACTATGGAGCAGGGAACGGGCCAGTGGTGCTCCTGCCGGGTGAGGCCAGCCCCATCTTCTCCAGTTCACAAACGCCATTGAATGCACCTGATCATACATGCTGAAGAATAAACTTTTTGAACTACAACTAGATAAAAACTATATGTAGCCTTGAAAAAACTACTTTTTGTTTCACAAAACCTCAAGATGGCACTGCATAACAAGATTTGGAGGTCCAAATCTGGTTCATTTTTGCAGCCAGCCTGGCACTGACACCCTGTGAGACACCGCTGCGAGGCCGTGACTGTTGCAGACACTGCATCGGACAACTCCGGTGTGAGGCTGAAATTAGTTTTGCTCTTGTCAAGTCTTGTTTTCTCAAGAGGGTTGAACTGATTTTACTTGCGCTGAGTTTTATCTAACTCCATCAAAACTCACAAGAGGCAGTGCAGAGAGCGATTACAGGTTTACTTTGCATTTGATTTTATTAATTACAGTTATTCTAAAATAAACTGAAAAAAACCAACCTTTGACATTTAAGAAAAAAATATGTACTTCAAGTTAAACTGATGAAACATTGCTTTGTTGACAACACATACTGTGGCTTGGGCCACAGCTCGTTTTCTGCTGCTGCGCTTTACCCTCTGCCCTGCTTGCAAACAGGAGCTCCAATGCTGCAGCACAGGGTACCCTCAGCTGCCACCCTCCCAGTGCCCACTCCTCCCCCGGGTGTTGTGGACCTATGCTATGCCTTTGGCTTGTACTCGATCCTGGCTGCAGTGTACAGCTGAAATAATTTTTGGAAATTATTTTCTCTTTTAGAGTCTGCTAGGATATGAAAGGTCAATCCACTAAATCAGTCTTTTACAACTCCCTTCGGGAGCAGAATTTTCCTGCCATTTAAAGCTTTTGAGACAGGCAAGAAATCTAAAATCAGTGTTTCTAATTTGGTCTATTCACTGACAGTCAGTGGAAACGCTTCTCACTCCAAATCACCAGTAGAGGTGTAAAAGGCTTGTCTCACAATCATATCCTTCTCATTTCACTCCACTAGATACTAAGGTGGAAGGTTTTTTCTGATAATGTTTTGACAATTGAACTCTAGCCCCATTGCATTGAGTTTTAATATTTTAATGTGTTTAATAAAGTATCTTCTATGCATTTGGTTACCATACACAGATGTGAATCAAACTAGGTAATTAAAAATTATGTTTTAATTCAGCTGTGGACATTTTGCTGTGTGGATGTCAAAGTTTGTTAAAATTCCTGCATTTCAAGGAGTGATTCTGAGATCAAAGTGTAAAGAATCAGCCTTTGTGCTCCGCTTAGGACTAAAGTACTTTCTGTGAGAAAATACTTACAATGAGCAGAACAAATGTGGCTGCCCAAGTGTCTATTGTTTGACTCATGCGTTTCTTTATCTGTTTTCTCTTTCTGCTTTGTGTTAATATTTGTGTTGCATCAGCTTCTTTTGCTCCCCTTAAATGACCAAAATCATATATATTCTCCACTTGCGCATGTTTCCCAGAACTTGGATTGCTCACCCTTGTGCAGCAAGCCTGAAGAATTGCAGGCAATAAGCCTTTAAGGGAATAAACTCTGGTCCTTGAAAGGCAACTAAAATGCACTAACCAGATCTCAGTGAATGGCTCTAGTCAGAAACCTGGGCAACACCCTCAACCTGAGCAATTAGGGTGCCACTGGTGGCACTGATTTATACCTGGTCCCCCAGACCAGCCATCCCTTATGTAGCTAGGCAGCCCCTTGTGTGGCTCTGATCCTGCTGCCCGTTTGGGGCCGATACTCTGGCATCCTGCTGATTCTTGCCAGCCCTGTTCTCACTCCCAGCTCTCTGGCCAGCTCCTCAGCACTTCTCTGAAAGTCTGTCAGCTCACTGGTGAGTTTGCAAAGGGCATCTTGCAGCAGTGGCTACTTCTCTGCGGCCAGTGTAGGCCCCCCATGTAACAGACAACTCAAGAGAGCAATTTATCTCTAACTAAAACAGATGTCTCAGATAGGCCAGATGCCTGAAGTGATTTGAGATTATGCCCAGTGTTGTATGTCTTTGGTATCTTCATGTCTTCCCCCTTGCTGAGGCTTAGACCGTACATGGACAGGAGCTGGATTCATCCCTGACTCATACTGGCTCAGTGGCAGGTCTGGGTGAACATCTCACACACAACGTCTGTGAAACCTTCTGACAGCTGTTTTACACATTCCTTCTTCCCTTACAGGTTTTCTGGGGTTTTTGTTTGGGTTTGATTTTGTTTTCTTTTTTTCTGGTTTGTTTGTTTGGGGTTTTTTTTTGGTTTGGTGTGGTTGGTTGGTTTGTTTGTATTTTTTTGTTTGGGTGTCTTTTTTTGTTTGTTTTTTGTTTTTGCCTCTCACCACATCAGAGCAAAATTGGAACACTAAGCAAAACTGGAACTTCTTTGCCAGTGGGAGTGAAAGTCTGAGCTGCAAAACCCCCTTCACTCACTGACATCTACTCACTCCTTTCACTGTTGCCTCTTGGGGAATCTGTAGAAAATGGGATAGTAATGATGTGCCAATTACCCACAAAGTCCTACAGGGAGAGACTGACTTGGGGAGTGAACTGGAATGCTCAGCAGTTTTCTTCTTCATCAGCAAAAGTTTGCTTGATGATGAGTGAAACCCAGCAAGATTAATTACTTTTCTTACAATTAAGCCTCAGGCAAATTCATTAGCTTTGCAGCTTCCAGGTTGGTTGCCCTGGGCAGTGGACTCCTTGTATACAACACTGCAGCTTGATTGACTGTGGCCCAGGTTTTGTAGAGGCTAATGGGTGACATAGAGATCAAGAAAGGTTTGGGCTTGGCTGTAAGGTGTGGCAGAGCTACAGTGCATAGATGCAATCTGGAGCAGTCAACACCGCTGACACTGGTAACATACAAGAGAATATTTATTGTGGAAACGCAGATACACATGCATTTTCAGTCTACACACAGCTGTAAAGAGAGCAACACAAAAGGATTGCTTGCAGGCCACAGTCATCTCTGGAAATTATTTATAACAAAATAATCTTTCAGCATCAAATACTTGCTGACAATTTCTAGAGGATCATTGTGGTCTTGCAGTGCAGGGACACAGAGAGGGTGTGTTGCACAAGTACATTAAGCACAAATATTGCTGGGGAGAGAAGATGGCAGGGTGTGCTCTGGAGCTTTGCATCTACCTTCACTAATGGATATTGTCCCAAGGAAAGGGAGAAAAGGAGAGTATTTGCAAATAATGAATGTGGAGGGGGACAGATGTTACATTAGACAGCTAGTAAAGCATCCAGCACTTTTCAGTGTAAAGAGTATTGCATTGCACCTTCCACCCTATACGGAGCAACTGATTTTAATGCAGATGTAGGGGAAGATAGGGTGTGCCACCATACTCCTGTGATGGATGTGGCCATTCAGTAGCACAGACAAAGCACTGAACTGATGATGACTTTCTGAGGAGAAGATGAAGATAATAAATAATTTGGTGTTATTCTGAAACCCAATGACAAAGGCATGTCAGTCCTCCTTTCCGGTCTCTGCTTGTGACATAGATGGCTGCTTAACTTCAAACTCCCATACAGAGCAGTCTTCTATCATTTCATAGCCTCTCAGGACCAGCTGAAAATGCTTACTCATCAGGATAAGGACAAAACCCTTCAGGTTTAGTATCTGCCACAGAGAACAAGATTCACTGGACTCCCTGAGCACTTTATTACAGAAGTAGGTCTAAATTCACAGTTAACTCAGAACAAAGTAACCAAAAATAGAAATGGTTTTTCAACATCATCCCACTTAAAGTTAATGAACTGCAGCTCAGGTCTGCCCTCACTGCTCTTGGACATTCATCATTGCTAAAAGTAATAAATCTTCCTGGCCAAATACAGGCTTTACAAGCAGGCAGATTGCATGCTCAATTAGTCCAAGGAAATTGGTCACTTTGCTTAACCCCTGCCGTTTGAAATATGGAGCCCCGCTGCTGCATCATCCTGCTGGAGCAGGATCACGCTCCTTTCACTGATGGAGTAGCCAGAAAGTGGAAACCCTCCATCCCAAGCCAGGGACACGGCCGTTCCCTGCCATACCTCACCTTGGGTGGAGCAGAGGAACTTCCCCACCTCACAGGCTGCTGCAGCAGGATTTTCCTGCTCCAGCTGGCATGGCAGTTAATTTCTGAGCCCTGAACGTTTTTGGTTACACTCTCTGTGAAATAACAGCCCATTTCTGAATTTCTCAAATATCGTCCCCCCCCCAGAAGCAAAGGGGATGATTCAAGGGCAGGAGAGCAGGAATAGATGAGCACAAGCAGCTTTTTGACATTTTGACAATATGCTGTGTTTTCTATGCATAGCCAGTAAAATAAATCTTCTGGCTCCTTCAGTACACTGCAGCAAGCCCAGCCTAGCCCACTGTCTGAACAACTCCACGCAGACCAGGGAAGAGTCTAAGCTTTCTCTTCAGTTCATGAAAAATGCCTCTTGAAAGTCATTGTTTTCTTGCCACTATAGCTTCAGTTTTCTTTGTCTTCCTCATTAAGCTGGATTTCTTGTCACTTTGTGACCCTGCTTAATCCCTGCTTAACCATTGCTGGTTTTGGTTACTTTCTTCTGAGTTAACTGTGAATTTAGGCTGAATTCTTCATGCAGTGTCTTCTCATTGCAGAGTCATCCTGGCTGATGTAGTCCCAGTGGCTTCTGGGGGGCCCCACTCTTTATCCAAAGATAAATGATGGTGTTCCCACTAAACCCCCCTTCCCACCAGGCCACCTCCTTTGCTCCTATCTCCATCCCCTCCATGCCTTAGCAAAGGTGTGACTGAGCCTCAGCGCTGCAGTACAAGCTCAGGTACGGCCCTTCAGCCTCCCTCCTTCTCCGTGCTGCTTTCCCTGCCTTGGGATCAACAGATGATGGACCTGCAGAAACCTGGTTATTGTTGCTATTCCGTCTTATGGCAAGACCCTTGTGTGCCAGATGTCAGCAAAACTGCTTTGGGCTGAACCTCTAGAGGTCACATAAGCTTTGCAGAGCCTCTTGTGTTTTCACGTGATGGACTGTCACACAGAAGGGGGAACTGAAATGAATTGCTGGCCAGGGAGTGGCTTAGACATGCTATAAATACTTGGTTACACTCCAAACAATGGTGACTTTTTTCTTATCTATTAAACCTTTTATCACATACTTCATGTCTTGTGGGCCTGGGTATACTCAAAAACTTTCTGTTGCTTTAAGAGCTAGAAAAAATGATGACAAATATAACATGAATGGGATACTGACCTGGCGTAGATAGGCACTGTGGGTTTACCCAGGACCCTGCATGCCATGAAGCAATTGCTGTCATGAGGCCACATCGGCCCTATGTATGAGGGAGAAGGAGTTCAGGCTTCCTGGGGACCCACTGGTTGGAAAGCTTTTCCTTTCATATGGGAATGGGATTTCATCTGCCGCACATGGAGGAAAAAGCTGTTGGATGAGGCACAGTGGAAGTCAAAGCTGAAATGAAAAACCAAACCAAACCCAATAGTTGTCAGTGACAACAATACCCTCACCTTTGGCCCTGAGTCCCCACATTTTAGCTTAAAAGTGGCTGCTGGGGTAGTATATTCTACACTGCTCTGCTGGTAAATACCCCATTTCTATCAGCACAGCTTGCTGTTTTTGAGTCAGTTCCTATCGTGTGGAAAATATTATTTAGACTGACACTCACACTTTGAAAAAATAAATCTTTCACCTCCCTAGATGCCTTTCCTCCATGCAAGAAGCTAGCAAACACTAATCTGGTGAATAATTTTGGTGGTGGCAGTAAGAGGAGAGCCTGCTTGTGGTGCTTGGTTTCAGGATCACTATCACACTGTCTTGGTTTAACAAATGTCTGTGTATGTTCAACAGCTCCAGTTTTTAGCATGTCCGTTTACTATAAAGTCAGGTTGCTGGAGTTGTGGGAAGGAGGAGGAGGTTGCTCAGAAGAGAAAAAACAGTGAAAACACTTAAAAAGTAGTGCAGGTCAATCTGAAGCAAAATGCAGGCAAAAAAGAGGGTGGGTGGAAGAGAGGAATAGTTACCATTAGCCTTCTTCGGTTTCCATCGCAGGCATGTGCTATCTATTACTAATTTAGCTGCTTGAGAGAGCCACAATTTCTTTAAAACATGCCAGGACTCCGGTCTGTCTCTCAGCCTGTAATATCCAAACAACAAATTGGGTCCCAGCTGGGCTGTGTTTATCAGCTTAAAAAGAACTGATTTTCTCCTCCACAGTCAGGAGGAAAGCATTGTCTGACAACATGAACCAAGATCAATGTTCTCTTTCAAACTCCCTGCAAATGGGCAACTTCAACCATTTGGTTGTCCAGGTACTGATTTTGGCTCTGCAGGCCCTATAACTGGTGGCACAACCCCATTGTCCATCCTCATCCCCACGGTCCATCCCCCTGGCAGGGTTCATCATCACCTTTTATCCACCACTGCCACCTTCTGCACAATTAATTACGCTTTGACCCAGATGCACTGGCTTAAATGAAAATGACTCTAAGCTGATTTGAATCACACTTAAACTGGCAAGCAAGAAGCCTTGGTTCAAATAACTAGGTTTAGCCTTTTATTGTGCTTGTTCTTGCCTATTGTCTTTCAGGTCAATTTTCATGGACTGCTAACTATTAAAGCACAGTGATTTGTACAATACTTCCACTAGCCTTGCTATTATGTGTAGGTAAGAATGAGATACTGTATCTAATCACAAGTATTTATTTATCCAATTATGTAACATATTTACTTGTGTGGCTATATAACATATAATTTAATTTGTTCTATGAAAATAACAAGCCTTCCTTACTAGATTTGTGTCAAACCATCTGAACATAAATTGGAATTCAAATAAAAAAATCACATTACTTTAAAGTATTCTTATTTAACTATTGATAAAATAGCTCAGATGGGCACAGTGTAAATGACAGTGAAATTGGCGTTTACAACAGACCTATTAGACAGAAGGGAATTGGATGGAGAAAAACAAATCGATTTTTTTCTACACCATGCTTGAAGTGAAAACTGTGCGTAGAGAAGGGATCTACTCATTAAAAAAATCTTGGTGTCTTGGTTGGGGGGCAAATGTTTGCTTTCTCCCTCCGTCTCTCCCCCTGGGGGTGATGTCCTTGGGTAGGCGAGGGCTGCAGTGGGAAGCGGCCTCCAGCCCTCCCTGAGGCCCCTGTCTGAGCTGGTGTCCCCCGCTCTGGGACGGTGGCCCTCAGTCCCGCTGAAGTGACCCCCACACGCCACTGCTGCAGAGACTCAGCAGCATTTTCAGCGCTGTGCAGGGGCTCCCGATGCTGCAGCACGCACCCGCCTTGTTGGCTGCTTCCAGCAAGCCCCAGGGAGCCGCAGCTGAGGGCGGAGGAAACAGGCGCGGGACCACGAGCATGAAAATCTGCATGAGAAACTAGTGTCTGGAGAGCAGCTCCTCACCTGTGGCTTAAATACGAAGCACCGTCCGCTCCGTGGGTTTGTACCTCCTGGCTGACGTTTGCGTTGCAAAGCAGCGAGCTTCATGGCGCGCTCGCCCTGGCCGGGCAGCAGGCAGCCCGCACGCACACGAGCTGCAACGCCGGCCCTGCTCGTGGGAAAACAGGAGGCTATTGACCTCAGATCTCTCTGGCAAGATAACTATTGATTGCCTCCTCCTCCCCCCCTCCCTTAACTGGTAAGGTTTGATATAAATGAGTTGCCACGCTGAGCTGTATACAAAAGGATATTGTAAGATAGGGAAAAGGCAAAGCCAAGCATTTGGCTCAGTTTAGGCTGTTCTGTGCCTTTCCAAGCACGATAAAATTAACAGTATTATCTCAGTGTGTGTGCTAGCACTCGCAGAAGGCTAATGGTGTCAAAACAGCAAAAGAAAACGAGAACAGTTTTGGGGACACAGAAGAAAATTATCCCTAGAAGAGAAGATTTGTGGTTTAATTTGAATAGTGTCATGTTGGAAAGACTCTGCCCTGGATGGAGAGTAAGTTATTCTGAGAGGAACTCTCCTGCCCATTTCTATCTGTAGGAAGAGATTAAGGAGGCCAGTGGCAAGGATGCTGTTGGAGAGCAGCATGTGGGGACCTGTGGTTGCTTAGTGGAGAATATTTCCTCGCTTTTATTTAGCTCCGGGGCATGGGTGATCTCTAGCCCTCTGCCCACTACACCTGTCTCAATTTGCCAAATACATTTAGCTCTTCTGGGAGCATAAGCAAACAAATAAAACCAATGTAAAGATCTATGTCAACAGTTTGTTTTAATTCATGGTTGCTTTTAGCAGAGAAGGAACAAACTGGACAGTGTCTATCCAGGTTTCTCACTGAAATTTGGAATTTCCGGTGAACTGCATCTGGATGAATCTTGATTTCTGCGAAATGGAAATGCAGTAGAAACTTTGTAGTTTGCAAAGTCATAGCCAGGTCTGAACACCCTCCTGATGTCTCTCATTGCAGATTCTCATGGCTGACATAAGACACACCCCCCCCCCAAGTTACAGCAGTTTTTGTGCTCCTGAGCACTGAATTTCATCCTCCTCTCATTGTCTGAGCTTGCCTTCACCGCCACTTCCATCGTGGATACAACATCAACTACAACATGTCAAACAAGAAGGTGGGATAAATATCCCAAAGCTGCTTTTGCCTTCGAGGCTTGGCAGCCCTTACAATTACTGTGATTTGTGAGGAACGGCAGGGATCATGAGCTATACAGGGAGGAAACAATGCAACACGGTACCATTTCAGTGCCAAATTTTCATGGGTTGGCTGACACAAACATCTCGGCAAGGCAGAAGTGTGAGAGCCACAGAAACCTGAAAATGCAAGAGAAAGCATCATGCTACAGCACTAACTCCTGGTTAACAGAAACATGCTGTTTCCATAAGCCCAGCACTGGAGCTCTATTAGAGCACACCGACCCCAATCCAAGAGGAATAACCTCGGGTTAAACATCTGTGAAGTCCAGATAACCTGGGGTTAGCTTCATCTGCAGAGGCTGCCGGGCTGCATGCTGGTTACTTAACCAAGTTAAAATTCAGATGATGGTGTCTGCTCTGTTAAGCTAGATCCTGTGAACTACCCCAGGTCAGACACCTTGGAGGGGAAGAATTTTTTTTCCCGGCACTGATTTCTTTGTGCTGTATCCCTGCTTGCCAAGGACACCTCAACCCATGTGGGCTGCTATGCAGCCATGAGCCCGTCAGTACTTCGGAGCAGTGTCTGCCGTGCCTACATTTGGAATGATAGCTCAGCTGCCAAAAATCCTGATAATAGTGTTCTTTGATCATTTCTTTCCCCATCATTCCTCTCATGTCATCTCTGTGGGGAGATATCTCAAGTGATGAAAGGTTTGTAGGGAGAAGTAATATTTCTGATCTGAACAAAGGATGCCGTTGGGAAAACCAGACGGACTTTAGACCAAGGTCTTCTCCATGCTGCCCTGGAGTCTGGGGCAGGGGTGTCTGCCAAGTGGTCTGTGGGACACCAATGGTCCCAGAACTCCTCCATCTGCTTTTACTGCAGCAGTGGGTCCAACGGAGGGTGTCACCTTTCCTTGCAGATCTGGTCTTGCTTTTGGGAGGGCAAACATGGGTTTGCATGGCAAGGTTTTGGTAGCAGAGGGGCCACAGGGGTGGTTTCTGTCAGAAGCTGCCAGAAGCTTCCCCCCACGTCCGATGGAGCCAACGCCAGCCGGCTCCCAGACAAACCTGCCACTGGCCAAGGCCAAGACCACCAGCAACGGTGGTAGCACTTCTGGGATAGCACATTTAAGAAGGGAAAAAGTTGCTGCGGGACAGCAATTGCTACCAGGAGAGAGGAATGGGAATATGTGAGAGAAACAACGCTGCAGACACCAAGAAGGAGGGGGAGGAGGTGCTCCAGGTGCTGGAGCAGAGATTCCCCTGCAGCCCCTGGTGAAGACCATGGTGAGCCAGGCTGTGCCCCTGCAGCCCAGGGAGGTCCATGGTGGAGCAGATACCCACCTGCAGCCCGTGGAGGACCCCACACCAGAGCAGGTGGATGCCCAAAGGAGGCTGTGACCCTGAGGAGAACCTGCACTGGAGCAGGCTCCTGGCAGGACCTGTGGAGAGGAGCCCATGCTGGAGCAGGTTTTCTGGCAGGACTTGTGCCTGAAAGACTGCACACTCTGGAAAGGACACATGGAAAAGACCCACGCTGGACCAGTTCGTGAAAAGCTGCAGCACGTGGGAAGGGCCCATGTTGGAGAAGTCCTTGTGAAAGGGAATCCACACTGCAGCAGGGGAAGAGCATGAGGAGTACTCTCCCTGAGGAGGAAGTAACGGCAGAGATGACGTGTGATGAACTGACTGCAACCCCCATTCCCCATCCCCTTGCACCATTTGGGGGGAGGAGGTAGAGAAATCAGGAGTGAAGTTGAGCCTAGGAAGAAGGCAGGGGTGGGGGGAAGGTGTTTATTTCTCATTACCCATCTGTGATATGGTTGGCAATAAATTAAATTAATTTCCCCAAGTCAAGTCTGTTTTGCCCATGACAGTAATTGGTGAGTGATCTCCCCGTCCTTATCTCAACCCACAAGCGTTTCATCCCTGCCAGGGCACGCTGCCCTGCTCCCCCTTGAGACACCCGTGTGAATGCCATGCCCAGTGCTGAGCAGGATGGGGCTGCCACCCTGATGGGGTACTGGCATGATCTCCCTCCCCGGCACTGTGAGACAACTTCTGGGAGACCAGGATTGTTATTTTCTTTTATCCTTTTAAATCTTTCAAACAAGAACTTATGTTCAGCCTAAGCAAAAAGTCCTGAGGCTGCAACTAGCGGAGAAAAGAGATATAATGACTGTATAAGTTTAATAGCAGGTCGTAAATGACTGGTGATGTGTCAGCTGGAGGTCTTCAACAGAACAAGACTTGATTCGAAATGGTAGCTGCCACCCGTTATCTGCAATGAAACAAATGGAAATACTTTTGTGTGTTCTCTTGATGCCTTTTTTACGTTTCAGGTTTGGAGATTTTCCTTGTTCCTGTGAAGCAGACTGTGCTGACAAAAAGGAAAATGGCTTGCAGCTGGCTTCTGTGAGGTGACTCATGCTGCTAGCGCAGCCTGAACGCTCCTGGGCTGCTTTCTGGGGCTCAGCTGGGCACCCGCTGCCCTGCTTCCACTGCAGTCAGGGAAGGTGAGGCCCTAAAGACAGAGGCTGGCTCCTTTACCTCTTGATCCTTCACCTCTTGCTCATTCCTAACTCCTTGATCAGACAGCACTGTCCCGAGGGGATAGCACTGTCTGACAGACTGCTTCAACCAAACAAGAGTACCAGCAATGGCAGCTGCTGTAACCTCAGTCAGACTGGGTTATCTCTGTTCCCTTTATTTGCCTTCCTACCTTTGACCTTATCCACCTAGATTTGTGCTCGTAAAGAAGTGAGTAATTTCTCAATGTGTGTTTTCTCTTACATAGCCTGTGGAGTCATACAAACAGTGCATTTTCTGACCAAGTCAGGGAAAAAGATATAGTTCAGATCAGTCCAGATTGTTTGGCTGGTAGAGACCCTCATGGCTTGGAGTTATTTCACCCTTTCTAAAAAAATCCATCTCTATCAGATGCAACAACAAAAAAATCTGTTTTGAAGAAAAATCAAAATATTTTGATGCTTTCCCATTTGCTCTGTCACTGTGAATACTCTATGAGAGTCATACAAACATCTTGGGACTTTAGACACTTATTTTTTGCGCGCTGATTTTGGGGTGGTGTCTGTCCAGCACGGGTCCCTGGCTCAGCAGCCAGCGCCCACTCCTGGCACAGTGCTGGGCCCTCTTCCAGGGTGCAGCCAGGATGGGATCTGTCCGCGGGAGGTATTGGGGGGGGTGTCCCTGCGCAGCCCCAATGCACATGCATTATCAGGGCAGAGCTGAAGATGGCAGCAGGAATTTGGTTTCCCTTCCTGCATTTTGTCTCCTTGGGAAGTGCAGTTGCAAGAGGGGCTGCTGCGGCATGCAAAAGGGGATTGTGATATGGGTTTAATTACATTGCTCCCGTGGTCACTTCAGAAAAAAGATGAACTTTTCTCCCCTCGCATTTAACCCCATTTCATGCAAAAATTACACTGAAGAAACCCATAAATCTCCATGGGGGTCTTGAGCTGAGGTGATTGTGTTTTCTAGGGATCCCCACCTGGTGCAGGGACTGCGGGCTGTATGCCCAGGCCCACAAGCTGCCTGCTCACCTGTGCTCCTGCACAGAGTGACGTTTTCTTGCTACATCTGATGGCTTTCAGGAATGGGCACCACACAGGCTTGCAGTGCGCAACTAGAAAAAGAAAAAAATTTTCAAGGTAACTATGTATTTTGCATGCCGGACGCCTTGCTCGCAGGAGCTGATTGCTAAGGGGCTGGCTGCAGGTGGCTGGAGAGGAGGGAAATGCTAAGAGCTCTGGGTACTGGGGTTTTGCCTGCTCTACAGAAGGGGGGACAGTGGCATGAGATCTGCCTGTTTTATAGCAGTAGGCAAGGGAAGGATGCCTGGTGCTTTGCCAAGTACGCAGTCGTGAGCCCTTGACTCTCAAGCCAACGAGAGAGAGGCCAAGGAAGACAGCAGGAACTTTATTCTGCATCTTAATTTATAGATGTTTCCTTAATCCTCTCACGGACCTCATCTGTTTGAGAAATCAGGTTCATATGTCATCTGTAATGTCCCCTTCCAGACAAATAGCACCACAGCATCTGCAATTTCCATAAGTGTGTTGCACTTTGAAGACGGAGATACATGGGATACTTCAGCATAGCTTGCTTCTAAGTGCCGCAGGATTTGCCTCATCAACATGAAGGTCTATTCACTGTTCAGTGCATGCTGGTATTAGTTTCCAGTTGCTCAGATGCATCAAGAGCAGAAGAGCCCGTTGTTCTGGGAAGACTATCAACTGATGAATTGCCCAGATTGTCATTTAGAAGGCAGAAATTGAGAAGAGGCCTCAAAAAAGAGAAAAAAAGAAAGAGAAAAAAAAAATAGCAACCCCATAAACTTTACATAATTTCCTTGGTTTCGTTCATTTTGCTGTAATTTTACACATCTTCACATTAAGTGCTTATATTGTCAGAGGAGCACTCAGGATAAGTAATGTCACCCAGTGAGTCACAAATGGAAGCCATGTCAGCTGGTGTTGCAAAATGGATCTATAACTGGCTTTTCGTCCCTCGATTTGATATGATCTAATTCGATTTCTGTGGTTTACAGCTGGGAAGAGGATGCTCGCTGTCCTCCCTCTCCCTCCGTACTCCTGGGCTCGATGTTTTCCCCTCTTCTGAATATCCCACGATTTGGAGGTAATTAGTCTCTGAAAGGGCAGCACGCGTATTTCCTGCCTAAACCGATTTGTATACCAGTAACTGGAAGAGGGATTTTTTTTACCTGTGCTTGCTGACATGCCAAGATAACAAGTATCATTCATGCCAGCCCTGAATTCAGAGATCATGGTGAAACTGCATTTGTAAGAATAACGAGCGATGCATTTGGGGTGAATTATGGAGACCTGCAAGAATTTACCGCTGCAACATCAAGCTGCCAGTGACAGCAGCAGTGCCCAGTGCCAGCCCAGACTGCTGCTGCTTGAAAGCCTCCTCTCCACATGTTTACTTACTTGCTGTAGCTCTGACACAAAACCTCCCATGTTGGTGGGTTTTCGTGGGTTTCAGCAGGCTTCAGATCAAAGCTGTGACATATAAAAATAAACCGTCTATAAAATCTCACAAGGTACTACTTGAGCAAAGAAAGATTCAGTGCTTAATGTACTATGTCTGATTTAGCAAAAGAGGTGTTGCATCTCAGTATCAAACACGACTAATATTGAGATAACCATGCACGTATGGCAGAGGGCCAACACATTCATCTTTGTGGACGTAGTTTGTTAAGGTCCCCGCAGCCCGGCGAGGTGCTCCCGCTCTCACTGCCAGCGGAGAGGCAGCAGCCGCCGATAAACCCTCCGGACATGAAAGCTGGGGGTCTTCCCAGCTCACCCCGACTAGAAGCCAGAGCATCAACGTATGAAACCCGTTTGCTTTTACAGCACATCCTCCGCCATGCCCACGCCGGTCCCTGCACCTTCCCACCCCCCGGAACGCGACAGTGAGCCCCCGGCTCCCGGGCTGCGTGGCCAGCGCCGGCTGTGCCACGGCTGCTTGTAGGCTGTGTGTTGGTCTGGTGTGCAGGGCAGGGGCTCAGCCACGGGCATGCAGGGGGCTGCTGCGAGTCACACGCATCTACCCGTGCGCGCACGCGTGCCCGCACGCACCGCTCCACCAGACCGACAGCACTGTGGGGGTAAATCCACTCTGCCAACCTAAAGCTTCTCTTGATATTCACAAGGTGCAGTGGTCTGCCTTTCTGGTGCTGACCTGCTATAGGCTGTGGGTATGAGTGGCTGACTAGCTGCAGGGTCCCAGCAATGGTGGTTCTGGCATGCAAAGAGCTTTCAGAGCCGTCGGGGTGGAAGGCACCCTACAAAAGGAGAGATGATCACCCCTCGTCTTGCTCATCCCACAGACGCTCATGTCACTAGCTCTGTGAACACCCCAGATAAGCTCTGTCCTTGTGAGCCAGGATTTTTGGAAGAAAATGTGCAGGGCTGACTTTGTCCACTTTGTGGACCAGCCACTCACCAGGTCCCCATGCTATGCTCCGCTAAAATCTGGGCAAAATTTGCTGCTGGCTGTCAGCAGTGGCAGAACAGACAGACTCCTGCCACAACCCTGGTGGGTCGCTCATGGCTTCCCAGCACCCTATTCCCTTGCTGCATCATGTTCAAGTCATGAATATATGTATTAACTATGGAATGGTCTTAAGTAAACATTTATCTTGCAGAGCAATGGCCATTGTTAAAGACGTCGGGGATGGATGTTTAGGAAAACAAGCCCATTTGAGTGCGGTGCTGGAAATGAGGACGTTCTCACAATAATTTTTTCCTTGGGTTAACAGTTCCCAAATAAGCAGGTGAAATGGTCTGAGGTGATTAAAGCAATAGAGAAGATTAGTTTTGTTATATATAATCACCTTTGCTTCTCTTTTATGTGTGGAGTGATTTTCTCAGCAGGATGCATTATCTATTTTAGGGAACGTTAGACTTTTTTTTTTCTTCTTTTTTTTTTTTTAATGTAAATCAGCTTTTTAATCTTTTCGTGTCAGTTTGATAGACTGTAATAGCAATTCTGTTTGGTAGTAGTTTCCCCCCTTTTCTAAGGACTTCTTTGCTTTTAATTGCCTTAATTGTTCTAATTTGAATAAATCTGGGATCACACCTTGTCTTGTGGAAATTTGCTCAGGATCTGTGGTGTTCTGTGTGGAGCTGCTCCTTCAGACCTCTCTGTCAGCTCACGGGTGGGGAGTGGAGTGTGGGGGTAAGTGGGAAACTCAGGCAGTGCCTGGTCTTGGCAACAAGAGGGTACAAATGCTGGACCTCCTCTAGGATGGGTTACAGCTTCATCTCAACTCTATTTCACTCCTGCTCCTACAGGGAGCGGACACCTCCTCCTTTCCCCTGGCTGCCTTCATCTTCTCAAAGAGATGAAGTTTCGGGTTAAATGAGGCAACTCTCAAAATACACTGGCACTTTTTTTGACTGTTTTGCAACTTTTTCTAGCGTTAGATGCAGTGCTTGGCCACTTGCTTCTGCAGGATTTCCTCTCCCTGTGCCTCAGAGGAAGGCACTGATTTAAAATGCTTATTTTAAGTGGTGCAAAGCAGCAGCAGCCTTTTTCAATGGCGCTTGGCTCTGCTGCCCTCATCCCTCTCCTCACTTTGTGGGGAGGGCGCAGCTCCCTGTAAGGGGATGTTCCCATCTGGACCCCTGTGCTACTCACTGCCACGGGGAGCTGCAGACCCTGGGCTGCCGCTCCACTTCGGATTACAGCCAGAGAGAAGGGGAGGGTGTAATTTGGCATCCTCCTGCATTTTACGGGTGAGCTGAGATAATTTCACCCCGGCAAAATACATCTCTCCATTAATCCCCAGGGCTCGGTGGGGCATCCTCACCAAAATACGCAATGTAGAGAAGTGCCTCCAACATCACGGGATGCGGTCATGACGGCGCGTGAGCCGGTACAGCCTGTCAGGTACACGATGGGGCAGGGAAGAGCCTGAGAAATGATTTTGTATAGACCCTTTGGAAAACAGCTTCTGGAGCAGCCCCGATGAGAAGGGTTCCCTGAGGAACACTGGGAAATGAGCATTCATCTGCCAGGGACATCTTTAGCAGAGGGTGGAGACGGCTGTGGGCTGCCTCCTGCGCTCCCTGGCCCCGATGGGGGGACCTGCGGACGGGGACGTGTCCCTGTGTTTGGGATGCTGCCCACACTGGCAAGCTCCAAATTCAAGGAGGAGGTAGAGAGGTGATTTATTTCCAAGGAAATTGTGCCCAGCAGGCACAGGGCATCCCAGGAAGTAGTCCTCCTTGCTCAGCCTCTTTCCCTGTGCCCCCCAACACGAAAGTTGCCAGGATGGGGGGAAGGGGGGCACTCTTTTGATTAAGCTGCCATGGGGTCACTTGCCAGATCTGGGGTCACCACCTGCTTTTATAGAAAAGTTAAGCATTATTGGGAAATAAAGAAGGAAAAACACTAGATGATTATCAGGGAGGAAAAAAAGGTTACAGTAAAAAAGGGAATTAAGAGAAAAATAACAAGTTGACCATTATTAGGGAGGGAGATGCAAAGAGATAAGGGGCGGGGGGGAACAAACATCTAGTACAGTATATTAGACTTAGGTGCGGATGTAAGTATAAAATGCTCCACAAGTCCTGTAATTGAGAAAATCCATCAAATGTCCTGACAGCTGTTCCAGCATTTCCAGAAGCGATAAAACTTGAATTTATTTCACTTCTGGAAAGGGGGCAGTATCACCTTCTGGCGGCTTTAATGAAATGCCATAAAATTCGAGGAAAAACTGTGCTGTAAAGTAATAAAAAAGGGCAGTCGGCAGCGAGTTGTTTGCTGAAACACTGTCGGAGGGGACATGGCAGAGCAGATCTGCTCCCGACGGCCACGGCACCCAACCCACAGGCCCTGGGGGGGACGCTTTGTGCCCCGGCCCTGCTCCCCGCAGCCAGCGTGCCTGCGAGCGGCCAGACTGGAGCTGAGCACGGCTGGATCTTGGCCCTGGCCTCAGGGCACGGAGGTCACGGAATAACCAGTGTGTGCCAAGGCCCGGGCAGGGCTGCAGAGGATCTGGGGGAAGCTCTTGTGGCTTCTACCCGCTGCCAGCCGGCCCCGGCCCTTGAGGCAAGCTGAGAGAAGGGGAGGGCTGCAAAGTGTGGCCACTGAGGAAGTCGTTTTAATTTTGGGTGTTCTTTTAACTGCATCATTTGGTGACAGGAGAAAAGGTCGTCACTCCAAAATGCCTCCCCTCATGCGGTAGCTGCTAGGCAGTGATCTTGTTTTCCTATTTAATTTGTTAATTGAAACTAAATTTGCAGCACAACATTTAACTTATTTGAAGACTCCCAGACTCCGTAATTTAGCCCTGACTTGTTGGCAGGAGAGGACACCTTTTGCATACATTTTTCTTTTTGGCTCACCATAATCTCTCACATAATTGTTAAGATGGTTTCCTTCCATTGCCTAATTTTGTGTCAATGCCGCAGGCACCTTGGGAACCAGCATTACTACCCCCAGATGGCAAATATTATGGATCTAGGTAAAATGTTTAAACAAGAGTGGGAGGAGACATGTAAAAATAGAAGAGAGGGAAGGAGTGGTGCTGGCTGTGTGGAGGGGACCCTCTCCTCCCCACCACTGTCAGGGGTCAGGACCAGTGGTACCAGTCATACCTTGCCTTCCCCAGGTGACACAAGGGGAAAGTGGCTAGGAAAACATCACAAGAGCCACTGATTTCCTCCCAGTTAGGGCTTAGTAATGTAAAATCCTCCATGCCAAACAAAAAGCTCAGGCTGAGGCCCTAAGAACAACCTGGCTAACATGCACCCCAGTCGTTACGAGCAGCAAAACACTCTGCGTGATGCTGGTTTCTGCTCCATGACCTCCCCTGCTGCTGGCAGCGTGGCCATGGCCACTGCTGTGTTTCTGCCAGCATCTCATGCTCTCGGGCACCTCCTGCAGTTGATGAACCACAGGAGTAACCAGGATGGCTGTATGGGATATGAAGTCTGTCCTTTGGTCAGACTGTGGTTTCCAGTAGCTCGGCTGGAGGATGAATTATGGGAGTCGTGCGGGAGCGGGAGTCTGTTGGAGGGGACTCAAATCGAGGGAATCATCTCATTGCCAGCCTACATGAGGTGGGGCTGCTCGTTCTCCGCAGCACACCGAGCACTTTCCACTGCAAACCAGAAAATAAAGACAGACAAAAAAGGTGGCCTGTGAAAGGACTACAAAAATCCTAAATGGGCTTGTCTTTTCACACACACTAGTGTCTGTTGGCCAAATGGGAGGGCCTGAGCCCTTCTGATAACCTGTGTGCTTTATTCTGCATACCCAGCCTGAGTCCCCACTGCTTGCAGAGGTGTTGAAACGAGCAAGAGAATGATCCCCTTCAACCAGCGACAAGAATTCGGAGCCCTTTTCCCCCGACGGGCGAAAGGCTGCTTGTGGCCCCGGCTCTCTCACCGTGTGCTAGGAGCCCAGTGGCGTGGGGGGGGGAGCCAGGGCTGGCCCGTGGCATCCGACTGGGTGTCACAGCCGTTTCCTAGGCTGTTTGTGGAAAAGAGCTTTTTCCACAATAAGTATGCCAAGGCAGCCTGTGACTTCCAGTAGGAGTTATTTGAGTGTTAGGGAGGGGACTTCCCAAGGCTTCAGTGACAGCATATGAAGGGCTGATACTAAAATACCTTGGGGTGTGAGCAGGGCAGAGCTAACCCCTTTGGCTAGGGACGGCACTGTACTGGCACCACGCTGGGGGAAAATCCAGCTCCTGGCCAGCCACGGGAAGGATCCTTCTGATTAAGCCAAAGTCCAGATTTCTGCGTGAAGGTTCCCATGGCAACCGGGCTGCAAAGATTAAATATTTAAAAATATGGAAGCGATGCTGGCATGTGAGGTGAATGCAAGAACTTTGGGGCAAGTGGTGTTTCCCTGCTCCACCCACGTGGCGGGGTTGTGGTCCACACCGGTGTCTTGCAGCCGTGCTACTGCCACCGTGCCTGGCAAGGCTTCCTCAGGCTGGGAGCAGCCACCCTGCCCATTGTCACTGCTGCCCAAAGCCTCTGTGGGACATCTCCCTGATTGCCACACAATTTTCTGCAACAGAAACTGCAGGGCATGAGGCCCCCCCTTTTGGCAATTGCTCCTGTTGCTACCAGCACTTCTTAGTAAAAAGGACAGGGGAAAGTGCAATTTAAGTGAAGACCAAACCTTCCCCAGGCCTCTGCCTGGTGAAACATCATTTGTGGAGACGTTCAAAGTCATTCCCCGTAATTTGGGGTGGGATGAGAAGAGCACTGCTGATTTGCCTTCATTTTACAGCACTGCTGTTGGAGAGCACTATTTAATGAAAAGCAAATGCTCTGTGGGAAGTGATCAGTTTAATGATATTTTGATGGAAAGTTTCTAATCCACTAGAAATGAGTAATCTGTTTTGACCTCCTTGTTTTGTTTCTGACACACTGCATTACCTGAAGTGCATCGCTCGGGTGACACTGGTACAGCTCACTGCGGTAAAATCATTGTTCCAACACGAACAGTACCCATCCTAGAGTAAAAGAAAAAATACCACCTACAGCAATTCAGGATCTTCACTGGGAGTTGCACATTTCAAGCTTAAAGTAGTCACCTCTCTTCCCACCAGTCAACATTAATTTATTGATACAGCGATTGAGTAATAGTGGTAATACTAAAGGAAGACAGTGCCAGCATCCGGGCATCCGCAGAGAGGTACAGATGGCCTCTCCAGACACAGAAGAGCTTTAACAGCACCACAATTTCAGCTCCCGTCTCTGGAAAAGAGATATCTCATTTCTGAAATCACTGGAAAGTTAAGGAAGTTGAGTTTTTAATGGCACCCACCATACCTATATCCACGTTTAACGTCTTGTCTCTAAGGTAAAGAAAAGTGGGGCTCATTAGAGCTTTTTTCCTAATTAGCTGCTGCAAACAGATTTTCTTTTATAAATGCTGGAATGTAAAGTTATTTGTGTACCTAATTTCTTTTTTATGTTACATTTATTTTTAAGTGTAATTCACTAAGGCTTAACATTTGTAATCCTTGAAGGGGCATTACAACCAACGATGCACATTTATTACAACCCCTTAAATTGCTGCATTTTATTTCCATATGTTTTTGAATTGCTATTAAGCTTGTTTTGTGCTCTTCCCATCGTTAAAGTGTATTTTTTTATTGTACATAAATGGTAAATAATTGATACCTGCCATCTGGTGCTAATCATCCTGCCAGCCCTATGTCTCCACCCTGTCCTTTCATTCCTTGCTAGCTCTCCCCCATCAGCTCTTCCCCTTTCTTTCCCAGTTTTCTCCATGTCTTCACTCCTTTGCTCCCCGGAGTTGCCTGTAGTGATGTGGTGATGAGAAATGCACTATGCAGTGCCCTTCACCTCTGCTCAGCCCAAACCCTCCTCTTCCTCCCAGATGCTTTTCAGGGGAGGCGATTCCCCTGGGCATGCTCGTCCTGCCCCCCCCCGCCCAAGCACCCCTCATCCCTGTGGTCCAGCCTGTCCCATCACCCAGGGACCACTGGGGACCCGCTGGCTGGAGCCGCTCTGCCCCGACACCGCTGGGCTTTGCTGCATGGCTCCTGCGGCGCCCGTGTGCCTCGTTACTGTGACAGAGGCGGCACCCTTGCCAGCATCTCCTCCTGCATTAGCAGCGTGCATGGACCCGCGTGACATACAAGCACTGAACTGCAGGGCTGGGTTTCTCTCATTATAGACCGTGCTGGAAAAAATCAGCCAGGCATTACGGTAGTTAACGGCAGCAAACCTCAAGTGCTGGTGTCTCCAGAGAGTAGCAACAAGCCAGAAGCCATGATGACATGATGCTGTGCCCACCTCTTGCCCTGTAAGGGAACAAAATGAAGTCCCTCTGACCCCTGAGGTTGCTCAGTAGTGAGCTACATGGGCTATGTATGCTGAAAAACATATTTGCAAAGTATTCAGTCGCCAAAGCCAAAGCAGGGAAAGCCCAGAGCACACTTTCCGTGAGCAAAGCAATTTCTTTCTCTAAGCCTGAATTAAATCTTTCCAGACATAAAAAACCCCTCGGAGGCAGATCCTTGGGATTGAGAATTTCTGTCTAAATGGTTAAAAGTTCAGCAACATTATGAGTGACCAAAAGGTTTCATAGTGGGAAATGCCAGGGAAAATTAGTAGCCAGAATTATTATCAGCCCAGTCCATAATAACAGCTTGCGCTGTGCAGATATGTGACCATCCGTGCTGAGCTAATTGTTGATAAAATCCTAGGAGTTATAATTAGCCCCGGTGGGACTCCTCGTGCTGCTAAACCGAAGTGCATGCCTCCCTGTTTGCAGGGGAAAGCCACAGGGCAGGGTGGTGGCCCAGCGTCCCCAGGGTGCAGGATGCGACCTGGCAGCGCAGGCCCCACGGGGAGCAGGGGAGGACGGGGATGCTTGGCAGGGTTTGGAATAAATTAGCCAGTGCTTCACCCCGTCCCCTCTTTCCCACCTTTCCGTGTGATGGCCAAAACGGGCTGTTATATGACAATTTTGCTATTTTGCCCTTGCCAAAGCATGAGCGCTCCACCTGCTTTTACTGCCCGCGGGATGAGGAGGTTTCAGGATGCTGTACCTATCCATCTGTCCATCTGTCTGTCCTGAGCACTGTATGCAGGGCACAGAAGCGCAACGGCTCCTCTCTGCTCTGGGCAGCATCGTGGGTGCAGGTGTGCAGCTGCACGTGGTGCCCGACCCCTGGCAGGGCAGGTACCAGTGGCACCTCTGCGGGTGATGGGCTTTTTGCCTTTCCCTCAGCGCATACGTGCCGGGCTGAGCCCCCTGAGAAACCAAAGTCTCTGCGTGGCCGTGGCAGGTTCCAGCCTGCGGGCACGGCCGGGGGACAGGACTCTGCGGTGGCAAAGAGCGGCAGCAAAGGGGCTGAGGGCGGGAGGGAGGAGGTGCGAGGAGAGCGGTGGGAGGTGGCAGAGAAGGGGAGAGAGGACGGGAAGGTCTGCGCGCCAGAGCTGGGGCTCAGGTAGCCCGAGCTCTGTGAAGGGGAGGTCGCTGCCGGCTGTGGGTCAGAGGCAGCAATCTTTGCCTCTGAATATTGATGACTGATGATCCTAGGAGATGGTAAATACGCTGAAGGCTGAAGGCATCCCTCCTGATGGACTGATGCCTGCAGTGTGTTTAATAATGAACCGGGCTCCTTTCCATACTGCCTGTATCTTAGTGCACCGGGAACAGTCCTACTGAATGTGCCTCGAGCAACTAACTCCCGGAGAGATGCAGATGGGCTTTACTCTGTCCTGAAACCCCCTTTTTGGCAATCTTGCTTCACTGCGGGACCAATTGATCAGTAATTAAAACACGGGATAATTAAAATCTCATGAAAACCTTCTCTGAGTCTTCACAGTGAAATGTATCAGCTTCTCCACTAGCTACATCGCTTGTCCTGATTTTGCAAGGTCCCCCAAGCATGGTGATCCAACCACGGCATCTTGCTGCTGTGAAGAGCTGGAGACAACAGCCTCCAGGAGGCCCAGTCACTGGTGGCTCCCTCCAGGGCCCTGATGCATTTCCAGCATTGATTGCATCATTTGCAGCACAGCTGCATGGAGGATGTGCTCACGTATGTGCATGCTGGCTTTTGTTTGGAAAATGGTGGTTTTTAGCTACTTACATCCACCAGAACCTGAAAGCCCTGGGTGCTCTTGCAGCTGAGAAATGCACCCACCAGATATGAGAGTCCAAAGTCCAGTGAAATTCCACCACGATGGAGGAAGACTAAAGGCATTTTACCTGTTTGCTGCCAGGTAAAGTGTGACTGTTCTAAGAACTGAACCTTTTTTGGTTCAGCTGGGCCCTTTTTCGTGTGTTCATAAACCTAGTGATGACAATAAAATGGCAGTTTTTCTACAGAAAACACAGACCTTTTCCAGACATCTAAATGTTAAAACACATCAAGCAGACTTTGAACCTGGAGTGCCCCTCGCTCCCTCTGGCAGAGCAGAGCCCTTCTGCCCAGGGACGCTCTCCTGGGTGCATTCAGGCCTCTGAAACACCTTAGCTAAATGGCATTCATTAGTTTGGGGGAACTTCTTTAGAGAAAAAAAACCCTGTACTGGAGCCAGGCGCCACCAATGTGTGATTAATAGCAAGTGGTGGGGTCTGCACTTGCCAACAGGGGGGCAGAAATGCTCTTTCATTCCCAAATGTCTTTGGCACAAGCCTTGGCAGTTCTTTCTAAGCTTTTCCTGAAAACTAGCTGTCTTGTGGGATTAAAAAATGCTGCTGCGTCAACAACTGTGCTTACAGGAGCAGGTGAGACACAGCCCTGACATTTCCAGGCTGTCCAAGCAAGACAGTTCCTGACTGTAGCTTTGCCTGGATGCTAATGTTGGCTGCAGGGACCACATCCCCCGGGCACGCAGGGAAGCAAGCTGCAGACGGTGGGGGGCTGCCACCCGCCTCCAGCTGCCCAGCCACAAGCCCACCCCTGTGGGTCCCTGCTGTGGGAGCCTGGGTCCCCAGGGGCTTGTCTGTGCCACCCTGCAGCCTCTGCATCCCCGCGGACCACGAGCATCCGAAGAAACGGCTGCCTCTGCCAAGGCTGCCGGTGCCCAGAGCTGGCACCAAGGCCACGGATGCATCCAAATCCTCCCACGCCCCAGCGAGGCTTTGAGGCTGGCAGCGGTACCCGCCGGCTTTGCAGCACGCCACGGCGGTGTTTGCGGGGGGGTGAATGTGGCGGCTCCCAGACCTAAATTTTCTCGCTTGTGTCTGATGGGCTAATTATTATTGATTGACATTTTTGGAGTTTTCAGGGCACTTTGGGGGAAGAGCAGAGTGTGGGAAGAGGAATATGTTGACAACTTTTTCACATAATCCTTTCCAGCCCCCTCATTTTTCAGTTAGTCATGGAACGCATCCAAGTATCTGGGATTTTAATGAAATTAAAAGCAAGTGGACCCGAAACCCCTCGAAAAATACAAGAGAAACCACAAATAGCTGTTTCCCTCCTCTCTGGCCCCGGGGATGCATGGCTGGGATGGGCATCCAAGGGGGTCTGGTGGTGATGTGGGGAGGCTGCCCTGGCCCTCGCTCCCGGCCCCACACCAAGGCAGCTTTCCTGACCCCATGGCTCCACGTGGCCGCTCTGCTTGGGTGCTCGAGTGGTGTTTGGTGTGAGTGTCTTCCCTTCCCTCCACGGCCTGCCACCAGGTCCTGCCATAAGGAGTATTTATACAACCACCCTTTGCCCACAGCAAGAGCCACATGGCATCCTCAGTCCTTTTACAAGGGAGGGAACCAGTGGTTTTGGTCCAGCACCCTTGCATGCTGAGCTGTCTTAAGCAACATTTTGAGAGCCATTAGCTGCTGGTGTGTATTTATCCTAAACCCTGAGCAAAGCCCCTCTGGGAGCTGCACCTCAGCACATGCTGTTCAGGATCCCCAAAGGGCTTCAAGCAGGTTTGTCGCAGGGAAGAAAAAAAAAGCTCTTTGTATTAATAAGTAACAATCTACTTTAGCTTAACTGAACGGAAGTAAGCAATTTGCATTGCACATGCTATAAAGATGTAGTTAAAGGTTATTACAAGGGACAAATGATTGTATTCTGGATACATGAGCATCGGCACGTGCAACATCTACCTCAGCTGCTTTAAATGCATTTGCACAAGTTTAACCACCACTGCTGGCAGTAACTCCCATATTATATTATGTACAATGCAAACTGGTGTACAGTAAATACCTAACTAGCAAGATGGATTTTAAACTGGCATGAAAACTTCCTTGGAAATGGCAACCTGAACTGCCTATGTGGCTGGGAGGCATCACTGTGTCCTCACTGCCACGGCTGCTGGCGCTGGGCAGAGCCGGCACGGTAACATGTCCAAAAGATGCTCTGGTTGTGTGCTAATACTGCAAAGGTACAATCCAGGCACAGCTGGAACTGTGGCTCCTACGAGATATTAAAAACTCGGCTTGCAAACACATACTCTTTGTATTTTCCCCGGGCAGCTTGCTTAGCCTTTAGGCTTCTTGGGTTTTGAATTGACTCTGCCTTTTGAGTGGGAGTTCTAAGAAAAAAAAACCCAGCAGGTCGAAAGCAAAGGAGCCGGCTGTGCTGACTAACCATTTTGATTTAAGGCGAATGTGGGAAATACCGAGGGGAGAAGCAAAGCCTCCGCTTTGTGAGCAGCGCATTGGCAGTCAGCAGCCGCACATGCTTAAAATGGATCCCCATACCTGCCGTCCTCAGTTTAGGATTATTAATGTTACTTAACCTAAACAAGACTGGATGGGAGGATTTTCCCCCTGCATGGATTAGTGAGTAAGGAGAAAGCCGAAAATCAGCAGAAATCCTCTTAGTAATTTTTATCGGGTTGATTTTCACATCTGAATCTCAGCTGCCAATTTGCATGGATAATCTCAGATTAGTTTTAGTCCGTGGACAGGTTTCCCCTTCCCCCCCTGCCAAATAAGTGCACTTTTGCAGTGACAAAGGAGACTAACAATTCTTTAGGAGAATGGCTGTGACATCTAAATAACAATGATAAAAAAGTCCATCTAAAACCAAGCAGCTCGGCACTTTTGGCTCCCCCCTCCTCATTATGCATTATTCATAGTAGACAACAGGACCAAATGTGTATGCTCCCTGTGCAATTACCAGGAGAACATATTCAAAGACATATGCTAGTGCCTCTTAGTGAAAGGAGATGTGCAAGTACCCATTATTTACTAGGCACTGTTATAAAATCTGCAAGTTTGACTCCAAGGTTGCAGTTTAATTGACTCCCCCTGGTAGCTCTTGTCATCCATCTAATTCAAGCCATGCAAAAGCCTGGTTGTTGTTTTGTGTGTGTACAATACGCTGGCTGCTTTGGCACATGCTGGTGGAAGAAATGTGGTTTGCATCAATTAGCCTTTTTTATAGCAAGGAGAGTGGCTGAATGACAGGGCATCTGAGAAGTATCTAAAACTTCAGTGCTTCACTCAAAGCAAATAATCACTGAGGTCACCCATGTTATCATCACAACTGCCTTTGGACCCGCTCCTCCTGAGCACAGAAGCCTCGATAAGGATCATCTGCTCAGTTTATTGCCTTCTTGATCCAATAAATACATTTCCTGTGAGAAAACCCTTCTGTGGGATTTATTTAAATCAGCCTCCCCAAATTCATCTCTGCAAACTTCCTTCCTCTTCCTCCCACACTGGTTCTCTCTGCATGCCAGAAGCTGCAAGGATCTCTGCACTGATTCCTTTCCAGGCAGACTGTAACCTCTGTGCACGTGGAAATAATTTTCCTCCAGTCAACCAGACCATTTCAGCTCTTTTTTTTCCCCAAAGCACGACCCCCTTTAGAAATGAGGTACTGATGGTTGGTGGCATAGCGGCACCACCAAAAGCACCAGAGAAGGATGCTTTCCTCCACCCCCTTTCACAGCCGAGATGAAGAAATCTGGGGTTATTTATTTTTAATAGAGGTGTTTGACATCTGTGGCACAACCACTGTCAGAATAGAGAGCTGTGCGAGGGAC
Organism: Tyto alba; assembly: GCF_018691265.1. Lineage (NCBI taxonomy): Eukaryota > Metazoa > Chordata > Aves > Strigiformes > Tytonidae > Tyto > Tyto alba. The sequence continues at coordinate 30,005,934 of NW_024881328.1, read as the reverse complement.
AGAGAGGCCAGTGGATAACTGGCCATCCATCCCCATAATGGATGACAAAACTTCCCTGGGTAGGGGGTTGACAGGCTGACAGGCATCACTGAGGCAATGGCTGAAATGAAAGAGAGCAGCAAAGTCTCTGTTGTGCCGCCTGTACCAGGCACTGGCCTGTTTTAGGCAGCTGGTCCATCCAGGAAAGGGCTTTGTAACAGCACCAGGATCAGACCTGACAGGGAGAAGCTTCTTCACGTGCCGCTGAGGGATGTGCCAGGGCAGACTCAATGCTGGGAGCCACAGCAGGGCCAGCAGCAAGGTGTTGCCTGTGTCACTGCTGCACCTCGTCGTAATTTATCCGCCTCTCCTCTCTCCTTTGCCCTCCTCTTCAGTCTTGCACCAAACGGTGATTCCTCCAGGCTGCCGTCTGTCGGGACAGCCGTCCTCTGGCAATGCCGGCGTGGCTGGGGCCACGCAGCCCATGGCACCTGGCTCTCCCCAGGCTGGACCCTGGAAAAAAGCAGCAGCAGCAGACGTGCCGAGGATGTGCAGGTGTGGAGACGTGGCACCTCTTTCCTTTTAAAGTAAGAGTGCCTCAAAATAGGAAGGTCGTTAAACCAAGTTTTGGGATGACAGTATCATACCATTCCTCAGCCAGTCAAATAAATGTAGGAATCTGTATGGAAGCACTTATCCTAATTTTAATAACAAATTCAATTAAATAGGGATATTTTGGGGCATTTGTGTGAAATACACTTTTTTTCTAAGCAGCCCTGCTCTCTGCAGTGCCTTGGGAGGTAAAGCATCACTTCCAGCTTGCCTAGACTGGGAGGGGCGACGGAAGCGGCGATCTGGTGTGCTTTCCACGCAAATCCTTAATGTAGATATGCTGCAGCACCGCAAAAGGGAATTGACTTCACTGCAAATGAAGCAAGGCCTTAAGTGCTTTGTTGAACAGCAGCCGAGCTCTTTGGTAATGAACAACAGTGACAAAAGAATTAAAGAAGCAAGCCGTGATAGCCTGATGTGGTTGCAGTGGAGTAGCTGTTTCGATGGTTGCTGGCGTGTGAGATGACATGTGAATACAATCTATCTCCGTACATTGCTGCAGTCTTTCACCAGAGGCTACTTTAAAAACCTTGAAGACTTGGCAATTAAGAGGACCTCTAATTGAAACAGCACAACGGTAGCATTTTAATTGCCATGCAGCTCCCCTCCAGAGCATCGTGGTCTAGTAGAAATCCAAGGTTTCTACAAGCAGGTTTAAAAGCAGGTTTTTAACATCATACAGTAACCATGTCATACGTGTGCTTTGCCTCAAGAGCATTTTGCATCTGCGGGGAAGGGACTAGTTACTCCACAACACCAGGGCCACACGTAGAGGTAGAAAAGACACGCTGCTTCAATGGGTGACACTTGCCCTGGAAATCATCATGTTGGAGGACAGGGAAACCAACTGCAAGCACTGGGCAATTTAAAATGCATTAAAACATGCTCTGGAGCTCAGAGTTGAGTCTCCTTAAAACAAATCATTGGCCGCTAATGATTAGCAGCTGGGCAGTGACAGGGAAACCCCCCCCGTGTTGTGCAAACTGAGATAGTGTTGTTCTGGTGCCCTGTGGAGGTGCTGCAGAAATTCAAATCACTTCAAAGAAATGAACGGAACAGGAGGTCAGGATATTCCTTCCCATTACCTGAGTTATCCTTTGGTTTGGTGGCACTGACGTGGAGCTCTTCAAGGAAGGGACGTTCATTCCTCCTATTGCTGGGAGAAGAAACACTCCAGGTAGCACTTAGAGGGATAATAAATGGGATTACAGCAGCAGTCTCACCCCAGCACAGAGTAACCGTAACGCTGCGTGGATGTGGACCCTTCAGGGAAGGAGGGAGATGTTGGAGGCACCGGGAGCGGTGCCAGTGTCCCCTGTGGCAGATGCCAGGGCCCACGCTGGGCAGGAGCCGCTGGCAAATACATGTTGTAATATATTAATACACTTCTATAATTCCTTTCATTTCTGAGAGCCCCAAGACATGCCGCAGCAGATAATCCTGCTGATTAGCCAAATCAAAGATTTGTGAGCAACACACTATTTAGGGAGCTGTGCAATATGAAATCAATGTATTGAAAGAGCACTCTCCACAGCAAGCGCTGCTGATTCACAGCTCCCGTCAGCTTCTTGTTTCAAGGTAAGTGACATCCAAGCAGTTGTGGTGCTGTTTTCCATTGCTAATTATCTGCTGGTCCTGGGCTAGATGGGACTTGACACAGAAAAAGACACCATCCCTTCCCCAGGGAGATGAGGACCAGCACACAGAGGGAAAACGAAGGCCAGGAGAGGAGGTTTCTGCTGGGCAGCCTGTGCAAGACACCAAACCTGAGCTGAAGTCGTAAACCATTTTAGGAACATGTCTGCAAAAAAATGCGTGAGCAGGTGCTTGGCACGAGGCAGAGAGGAAACACAGAAAAACAGATGAAGAATAAAGATCTTTTCCTCCGCCCAAAAGCTGTATCAGAAATCTTAATCTAAAACCAGCCAAAGCCAAACCCCTCACTGGGACCTTGGGATTCACCCCTTATTTTTGCAGAAAATCCCAACGCTAAGCACTCCCGTCTGCAGTTGGTTTCCACTGCGTGTTTCAAAACTAGGTCTTGGTCCTCCTCGAGGGGGAAGTAGGTGGCAGTGGTGATGCCGGGGGAGCAGCACCCAGCAGGACCCCCGACACAGCCCCCCCTTTGCAGCACCCACAGCAGGGCACCACCAGCACCCTTGTTTTCATCCCCCCCAGCCCCAGCAGCACCGTGGCAGCCTGATGCTCTGCCGTGGGAAGGACCTATTAGATAATTGACTGTATCCCCTGCCAAGGCAGGAGGTAGTCTCCTGACAGAGGCTGTAACAGATATTAAACATATTGCTCTTGATCTCAGCAAAAAAAGGCCACTGGAGTAATTTTTTTTTAACCCGCTAAGTAAAAGCTTTCTAGCTAATATTAATAGGTTTTATCTGATGAAAACGGTACATTCATCAGGGAAGGGCTTTTCTTTTTTTTCTCCCCCAATAAACTTTCAAATAAATGTTTTAATTTTTTTAAGCTGTCATTGATTTTTTTTTTGTAAGCAAAAACGGACATGTTCAAGCAGAAAAAGAATCCATTTCACTGTAAACCAATTTTCATTTAGGAAAACATTTCAACATACAATCTCCAATTTGGTTTCATTGCATCCTCCTCGTCCCACTGTTACATAGGTCAAGATGCTACTGGAGATTGATAAAAGTGCAAAAAAGTGAGCTTGTTTTAGCAGTAATTGGAAGTTTTATATTTGTTTCCAGACAGATTTGTCTGGCTGCTTTCCTCTTTTTCTGTCAGCGCAAGAGACTAATGCCCTCTGGTAGCCACATGTTGGTGCCAAACCCATCACGGGGACATTTGTCACTCTCCCTCTTCCCATTTCTAAACAACTTCCTCAACTGGACACGGAGTAAGACCAGTATTTGAGTAAGCAGTCACCAGCACCGCCACCAGAGGTGATGACCAGCAAGTAATTCCCTCGTTAAAAGCAATCTTCTTGCTGAAACACTGCCTGTCCCGTGCTCCCCAAGGCCTTGGTGCCCTCAGCCTTGCCCTGCTCCCACCTGCCCGGCCGGGGGTGTGTGGGATGCGGAGCGGGGTGGGGGGCAGACCCTCAGCAGGGTCCCGCTCCCTCTGGCTTGGAAACACGGGGTCACCAGCACGGTAAGATGCTCCATTCTCCTGGATAACGTCACCCACCAGGCTTTCAGATCTTGCAACGACCCCTTGGTGCCAGTAAACACCGGCATTGCCGGCAGTGCCAGCGCTGCACCTTTTAGCCCCGTGCGCCTTGTGGCCTCATTAGCCCCAAATTATGTACAGCCAGGGCCACGTACAAGCCAGTTTCCAGCAAGCAGGGCTTCCCGCTGGCAGCTCGGCACCTCTTCCTGCAGCCTTGGATGTATTTTGCAATTGTCTCTGTTCGGTACCCACTGTAGGGAAAGAGGGAAAAGGTGAAAAGCAAGGAAAAGGGCTCCCGCATTGTTCGTCTCCGAAGGAGGGAGGGAAGCTGCTGCTACAGCCCGCAGGGGCACCGTCTGCCGTGAGTCAGCAACCAGCCAGATTTACTGCCGATTGATTAAATTAACATTTGTTATAAGCCAGGGAAAGGAGGAAGGGGGGGAGAAATCCTCTTCATGGCTCTTGAATTATTTACGCCCTGGAAGCCTCCACGCCGTGCTCAGGGCAGGCAGCAGCAATGCAAGCTGCAACTCCCCACGCACGGGGACGGGCTGCACTCCTCTAGGACCTCCTGTCCCCTGACAAATTATAGCAACATGAGGTGGTACGAGGTGTGCAATATGTGCTGCTCCAGAGGGAATTTTCCTCTGTTATTTTGGCTACGAGCTCTGTTTTCCCAATAATGGTGTGACAGATGACAGTGAAGCACCGCTGTATTTCTAATGCCCTCCACTAAGTCTTCACTGACTGGTGCAAGAGCGACTGGCTTTGCTCCGCTCCCCTGGCCGGGAGCCAGAGATGGGAAAAAAACCAAGCTGAATTCCCACCAATTTGACATGATATTTTTTTCCTGGGTGCCGATAATGAATCTGGATGGAGTCAGCTGGATGCTTTTAGATCTCAGCGAAACCTGCCTCCATGTGTGATGCGAGGCGCTAAATTCGGGACTGGGCTCATGTCACTCTGCGGGGGCTGTCTGGGCTCGGCGTGTGCCTGGTGGGGACGGGGAGAAAACGTGGAGGCACTGCCAAGAGACGTGTTAACACAGACAATGCCTGAGCGGGCTGGACCTGCCGGGAGAGAATGTCCGTGCAAATCTTGGCACTCAAGCCGACAAGCCAGCGAGGAGCGAGGACTGCGGGTCTTTTGTTCTTGTGGTTCACGTTGGGTTTCAGAGCCACCCAGCCCCGACACAAGACTGTAGCCCTGACCACAGTGGCCATCTATCTGCAGAGTTGGCAGCCGGCCTGAGTGAGAAATAAGGCAACTCTTCCCTACAGACTAATATCCTCTGCGCAAACACCATCAGGATGCGTGGCTGAGTTGCCGTACGGGGACGATGCTGTGAGCCCTTCGTCCCCCCGCAGGGTGACAGGAGAGAAGCGTGTTCCCCACAGGGATGGGGACACACGGGGGGGGGGGACAGGAAAGTGGAGGAAGGAAAGGAAGAGCTACCAAGGCACAAGGGCAGCAGCAGGGGTGATGCTGGGAGCAAGGCCACCTCCTGTCCTCACCAAGACTTTCTGAAGCCCAGCCACTGCCTTTACCTTTGCGGGGTCTCATCTGACAGCCCCTGCTAGCACATGGGGCCTCCCTGGCCCCCCATAGCTGTGAGCAGCCCCCCCCAGAATCCCAGGCTGCTGAGCAGCTCCCCAGCATCAGCAGCGCAGCCAGTGCGCCTGTACTGGAGAATAAATTTAGGTATTTAAACTTCTCATTACAGTCAGCCATCAAATATTCATAGTAATAGATAAATGAGGAGAGGAGGGGCGAGCCTATTGCACAGGGGCTGAAAAGGGAAATAACTTTTTACAACCAGCCGATTAAGTTATAAATCTGGGTATGTCCAGGATTTATTTAACATGCTTTCTGGATATAAGCACGCTGCAGTCTCTGGGGAAAGCTGCAGCCACGAGCAAGGGCAGGAGGCGTGCTGTTTGTCCAGCCCTTGGACAAGAGTTGGAGGTGGCGGTAAGAGGAGGGGGGTTCAAGGAGGAGAGCAGCCTGGTGTTGAGGGTACAGGCAGAAGTCAGGGAGGAAATCGAGGAAGGGCCCCCCCCTGCACAGACTGCAAGGGGATACGGGGGTGCATGGCAGTGGGGGGTGGCAGCAGGGCTGATGCCCAGTCAGGCAGGGCACTAGGCAGGTCTCTCCCCTCTCACTGCCCAGCTTCATCCAATTTGCAGGATGCTATAATCCTACCTGCTGGGATTTAAGCTGAGGGCTCTGACTGCTACTGCAGCACAAGATGAAAACGGTAGCAAAAGCTGAGAAGCGGGCTCAGGCCATCCAGTCCCTTCCCAGACGTGCCCAAAGTGCCATTGTCCAAGGACCGTTTCCCACCACCATCAGCTGGGAGGCAAAAGACTTCCTCTCCCCAACTCCTGCTGTGAGACATAGCCCTGATGTCCTGGTTTGCAATGGTGTGGCTTGAAATACTGCAGAGAAAAAGCCACGTCCTTCACATGAAGGGGTAAGATGTGGGTGGCACCAGGGAGGGACCACATCTGCTGGCACCAGCCAGAAGATGCCCAGGCAGCCCCTCCGGTCCCGACTGTGCCGTGGGGCTGGTTTGGGTTTCCCTTCCCCTCCAAGCGGCTGCTCAGCCTGAGCTCAACCTCCAGTGCCTGGAGAGACACTGACAAGGAGCTGTTTCAGCAGATTTTCTGTTACTGGAGAGAGGGTGGCATACGGAGGGAGCTGCCTGCTGACCTGCTCGCTGAACCTCTGGCAGGCACAGGCGCCCAGCGGGTACACAGCAGCCCCAGAGGTCAGCAGCAGATTTTTCCCCATCACTGACAGAAAAAGGAAGGGATGGGGTGGGAAGGTTGTTTTCTTGCTACACACCCCTTCCCCAGAGCCTGCTCCTCACCTTTGCTTTCCCTCTGGTGGCTGTGCCTGCTGTAGGGGCGCTGGATGTTGCAGAAGCCCCACAGTGAGGGGGAGGCCTTTGCAAAGCTCATTTCTGGGCAAGGATCTTCCCTCAGCCAGGCTGGGATTTTCCTAACCCTCAAAGGCCCAGCCTTCTAAAGGTCAGGGTGTATCTCAGCAGCACAGCGCATCCGGCACAACGAGCGGATGCCCAGACCCCTCTCCCAGTGGCTGGTGCAGATTCCCGGACAATATTGCTTCGTGAAGCTCCAGGTTTTCTGTGTCCCAGGGAGCAGAGTCGGCAGGGAGGGTCGGAGGCGTGCCAAGGGTAGTTCAGTCACTGATGAAGTTTCCAGTCATATTCTATTTTAATGTTAAGATCCTCCATTTGTTCCATTCTTAAAGGTGACCCACAAAGGAAAGTACAATTTGGGCTCATGCCCAGTGTTTGCTTCCCTGTGCCGAATAAAAAGACATGGAAGTAGGTATTTTTATAAAGCTACTTTTTGGCATTAGAAATGTGGATCCTTGCCTTACCTCAAGACTCTGGGAGGCAAAGGGACTCATTAGAGTGTGGTTACAGAAATAATAACGACATGAGCTGAGCTGCTGAGAGGTGACAAGAGCAGGCTGTTTGCTGTCTGGTGTTTCTGTTTGTTTTTTTATTAACAACACTTAATTTCGGTGACCAACTGACATTTTGGATAAAAAGCCTTTATTAAAGCCTAGGCATCCTTTCCCCTGCTATGGTATGCTTTCCATGGCCTTTTCCTCCATCTGCTTCAGCAAAACGTATCAACTACCACTTCCATCAGCTAAAACAGCAAACAGGAAAAATCTTTAATAGCTTTTCCCCTCCAGGACTTTTGTCATACAGAAAAGATAACTACAAGACAGCAACTCAAATAAGAAAACCCCAGCCCCAGGCCCCAGGTGCCGCCAGGGTCCTGGCTGAGCGGGGCTCTTTGCTCTTCAGTGAGCCATGGGTGAAGACAAGTGCTGTCCTGTGAGCAGATTCCTTCCTCAGCACAGCCACCCCCTGCACCCCATTTTGAGGCAGGATTTGTGGCTGTCCTCCCATCAGAGGCCACTGGTGTGAAGCCTGTACATCTTTGTGCAGGCTTGTGTCTCAATCTGTGTGCATGTCCTTGGAGCCTTATGCCTGACACCCCTGCACAGACACCCCCACCCCTCTCCTCTCACCTTTCTCTTATTTCCAGAGCCACCGTTAAGAGCTGGGGTAATTTCTGACCCTGGGTGTATGCCTATACAGTCGACAGTAAAAACACTCAGGGAATTTAATCACTAACAGAAATCAACTCCCCATGGGACTGATACCGCTCTTTGATGCATTGAGGTTTCCCGTGTGATGCCCCCACCTTTCCCAGTCCTTGCTGCTGGGCCAAGGCTACTGCCAGCCCTTAAGTGCTTGCCTCTGGGTGGAGCGCGCCAGGCGTGCTGGCAGGCAGGAGGGCAGTGGCGCAGGGCTGGGGACACTGCTGCAGCTCTGCCTGTGCTGAGTCACGCTCGCCGGACGCTCCTGCAAATCCCTCTGTTTCCTACGCCGCTGGAAAGGTACCAAGAGCATTAGCATTGCGAGCCCAATCTCTGCAAAACAAGACCGCCTGATCCTTGCAGTAGTTCCTTTTACAGACCATGGCTGCCTTCCCTGTGTCCTCCAGCCACCCATCTTGCCTGGCTCAGGCAGCCTCCCTTCGGTATGTGCTGCATGCTTGATGTTCAGATACACTTGGGCCTGCTCCAAAAAAAGACTCCCAACCTGATAAACTGCTGCCATACCTTATTTACAGACTGTTGTTCCTCCTCCCATGATCCTGCCCTCCAGCAAATACAGCAATGGCTCCCGCCTTTTTGACCCATCACATGGCACTGCCCAGCCATGCGCATCATTACGTCCATGCAAGGACCAAACAGACACCAAAGTGGCCTTCAGCAACACGAGAGACTCGAATGTTGGCCTTCCGTTCACATTTGCAAACATGGGGGAGGCAAAGGCTGGGAGGGACTTGCCTGCCCTGCGCCCCGGGAGGCTCACAGCCCATGAGCTCCCCTTCCCTTCAGCCGCAGGCAAATGATTTATGGCCTCTGTGCCTCCATTGTCCTGCCTGGGACCCAGACATGTGTCTCTCCCTCTCCAGGCTGCTGTGACGATGGCTGTGTTTAAAGCCTGAGGTTCCTGGACACTATGGCAACGGGGCCATACAAATACTTAGGGTTGAGCCACCCTTTGTTTGGGGTTTCTGGAACTCTGGTGTGACTGATGAGCTCTCACCAGACCAAAACCATCTCGAGCAGGCTCTGCCGGGGCCAGGCTCCTCTTGACGTCAGCAGGATTTGGACTGGGGCCCATCTTTCACAGGAGGCGAAGCCAAATCTGCTTTTAAACCACGATGCTTCTGCCGACAGCAGTGAGGACAGAGCGGGATGCAGGTCCACAGTGGCCCTGGAGGGACCTACAGGGATAGACCTCAACCAAATACACTCACTTTAACTGGCCAGCACTGTCCACCACCTTTTTTTCAAGACCCCAGAGCTCCTGGAGTGGGCAGTGGGCCTGGCACACTCCCTGACTGGAGAGCCCCAACTGTTTTTTGGGAAGACGGGGCTTCCTCTGCCCAGCTCCTCCAGCACCACCCATCATCTCTCTATGCCTTCCTTTCCAGCAAGATTTCCTGAGGGGACAAGGTTACTGCCACCAAGCTCTGCTGACACCCGGGGAGTGAGGGGGCTGAAAGGCTACAGGACCAGCACCAGTCGGCATTTGCACTGGGGGAGACACCGGAGAGACCAACTGCAAGACCTCATGATCCCAAACACATCCCTGAAGCAGTATTGCAAATGCCAAATAACCAGCAGTTCAGGTTGTCCCAGGGGTCTCTCCTTCCTGTTGGGCATCCAAGCGTCTCCCTCCCACTCTCAGTTCTTACTACAGTGCCAGAGACAAGGTGAAGGTCTGTGGACAGAAAGCAATTCCTTCATCGCCCATTGCATCTCCTCCCCAGCTTGCCCTCCCCGTGCCCCGCAGCTCCTGGCTCTGGCTCCTGCTCTCCTGTTTTCAGTTCATACAGGGGCCTCCCTGGGCTCCCCCTCACCCAAAGGCTCCCAAGGCTGCTGGGCCACCAGCCTGTCCCCTCGGCTTCCAGAGGGGCAGCGGGTGTCCAGGAAGGGCCCTGACCTGCAGCGAGGAGCCCAGCATCCGTGCTCCATGGAAAGGGAGCACTCATTTCCTGGCAAGGCAGCCGTCCCCAAAGAGGCCGTGTGTCCACCCATATGCCTGATGCTCACTTTTGATGTCCCCCAGCAGCAGGACCACCTGTCATCCCCGTCCTGGAGGCTCTGGGGCTCAGTGCACCCCATTGCCCCACTGCCTGGGCTGAGACCATGCCAGCCACAGTGTGCAGGGGGCCCGCACCCCCTCTCTGCCCTGGCTGTCTCCCCCTGGGAAGGAGGGCACAAAGGGAGGGCAAGGGGGCAGGGGGGGCATGAGACATCTGTCCAGAGTCAGGATCCAGCCAGGACAGGATCTCAGAGCCGGGCTTGGGGCACGCTCCCCATGCCCTGGGGCAGGCAGAGCCTTTGCTGGTGCAGGCTGCTGGTTTTGGCTCTGGGCTTGCCATGTGCCTGGGGTCCTGCTCCAGGCTGGAGGCTCCTGGGCAGGACAGTAGCGTAATTAACTGCTAATTCTCCTCCTCCCTGGATTTGTTCAGCTCTGCTAGGTCTCCCTGCTGCTGCTTCCAGGCATTTCATTGCCTCCCAACTCCTTCCCACTCACCCTCTTCCATCCCAGGGCTGCTCTCTGAATCCACTAAAGCTGCTTCTTGGGTCTTACACTAATTTTAACAAAGGCTCTTCCTTACCCTGGGGATTTTGCTAGTGTCTCTGTCAAAGATGCCTTTGAAAGCTTTGCTACATGTGCTCACTAATAATTTAGTGTTTGGCTTCTGCATGGTTTCCTACAGTTCTCCTGGCTTCACCAGTCTCCCTCTTGCTTCACTCATCTTCTTCCTCACACAGGTTGGGAGCAGGAACCAGTTAATATTTGATTGCCCCCTGACTGCTGTGTCTGGGAAACATTGGGGGATCAGCCACAGCTGCCCAAGGAGGGAGCAGGAGACCCCCTAGAGCTATTTGCAGCCTTCCCAGATGTCTCACTTTGCTGCCTTTGTGCCTCGTGATGCCCCATCTCCTTGTCCCTCCCCACACCCACTCCCCGAAGGTCTGTTCTCCCTGTTGATAATCCATTATCTACATTTAATGCCTTGCTTACGTCCTCCCCTTTGTCTGATGGTGAAACCCCGACCAGATGTGAAGCTTCTTCTGTTACGAATGGCAAATCCTTTTGCAATAGCTGGTTGGAAAATGGGGAAACTGTTTTAATGAAATAAAAATTGAAACACTGGACTAAATTTCATTCTGCGTGCCTCACAAAGAACAGGTTTTGTTTGGCATTATTTCTATCTTTTTACAGAAAATCACTGTTTAGAACTGTGGCTCCAAAGATGGGTTTGTATTGTCAGTACTTGCGCTGCTAAATGTTTCCTTTGCTGGTCCAGTGCAGCTACTATTTCTCTTATGGTCCACTTGACTCTAAAAAAAAAAAAAAAAAAAGGCACCAAGACATGGAAGGAAAAAATGTAAATGTTCTGTTACGTGTTCAGACCTTAGAAAACTGAGGTCAACAGTAACATTTCCAGAAACAGGATTGCCCTCTGTGTGTGCTGAGCGCACCTGGGTGGATGCGTAGATGGGCTCCAGGAACGGGGTGAAGCGCTACTCAGAGAGGAAGGTCTCCAGTTAACCCGCAAACTGTGTTTTTCTCATTTGGCATAATTTCCAGAGTCCTCCTGCAAACTTCCTCGCTGATATAATAAGGTGTTAGGTTGCCCCATAGTGCCACCCTCACGCAAAGTTGCCCTCACCCAAATTACTATTAAAATTTAACAGCATGGGCTGCTATGCAGCTGCAGAGCTTTACAGCAGCAGCAGAAACACCCGAACAAAGCCCTTGAGAGCCAGCAGACAGAGCCATGCCACACTGGGCCAGCACCTGAATGGAGACCCCCAAGCTGGAGGCACGCAGATAAGGCGTCAGCACGTTCTCCTTTCTGGTGAGCCAGCACTAGAACGGCACTTTGGTCTTTCATTTGGGCTGTGTGCGCTGAGATCTGCATCATCTTTTTTGCTGAGACAGGTGGTAAGAGTAGATCCTGGACCGCAGGACCCCTAAGCACTGCCAGCAAGCTGGGAGAGAACTGTCCTCCCGACCAAATGCTTATTCTCATCACTACAGATGTGCCTATCTATGTTTTTCTTTCAGATGCAAGCATTCATTTTTGCAGCTAGTCAGAAATTCACTGACAAGTGCCAGCCTGAAATGTTTCATCTTCTGTTCAATGAACTGTCACTGAACCAAAAACAAAAGATCTGCAAGGACACGCATGGGCTCCTGGTGGGTCTGCCCAGAGCCAGGATTTAAGAAGCCTCCCAGACTCACTCATGACATTCTTCCAGTTGAGGAGAAATCTAGCTAGTTTTTAAGTTTTGGTCTAATTCAGAGGATTGGATTTTTTGCTTTTAATTTCTGGATACAATGGCATATCCTGTGAACTGGAAAGCCTGTACACCAGCAAAGCTGTGCGTTTAGACCAGTGGAGGTTCTTGTGTCCTGTCACCTGGGATGAAGTCGTCGATGAACTCATTTGACATCCCAATGAGTTGAAACAATAAACTGAATATGCAAACTGCCGACATACACGGCAGCATGAACACCTACGCTGCCTGAGAGATTCAATGGGAACAGGTGAGGCAAAGGTGCTGGATTGTGACTATGAAGATGTCCTGGGGCAAGAAGAGCAAGCAGACAGAAAAGCTGTGGGGAAGTGTGTGAGCAAACTGGCAAAGGGGGCTGAGGAAAAGAGAGGGAGAGGTGCAGGACCACACACCAGCAAAAACAGCCCTGGAGTCATGAGAAAAGACATTTTTCCCTATGTGATTTTTCCCAGGTGCAAGGAAATGTTTCTTTGTGAAGGTAGAGGTCAGCAGCAGAGGTGTTTTCCCTCATCCTCGCTTTCTCTTCCCAAGGCCAGGAGCCTTTTCTGCTCACCACCACCACCAAGGAGAGGTGGCCATACGAGGAGTGACTGACTTCAGTGGAGCTATGGTTCACTGAACCACCTGGCTAAAGACTTTTGACCTGGGAGGAAATGTTTATTTATTCTCCCCATGCTTTTTTTTCCTGGAAGCTTTTTCTGCCGAGGTGCCCCCCCCAGTCAGCAGGAGCAGAGCCATCCCGCATGTAGCAGTGCCACCGGCACAGGGCACACGCTGGGCATTGCTCCACCACTGCAGAGTGAAATAGAAGTAGGTCAGGAAAGTAGGTTTGACAGAGCCAAGGACTGGACTTGTCACCTGACGTGCCATTGGTGTGGGAACAGAAAACTGCCAGCAGCCAGCGAGAGGGACAGGCAGCTGCTGGGATGCTGGGCAGAGCGGGCAGCCCCTGCCCTCCCAAAGCCATGGCACCGTACGCAGCCCCACTGCTGCACCCGCCTCCGGCAAAGGCTGAAGACCTCCGTGGGGATGATTTGGGTCTTGCAGGTTCCTCAGCCACCAGCTACACTGGCCTAACTGATACCTGAAACAAACTCCCAAGTCCAAGGTGAAGGCACTAATTACAAATATCCACTGGCTCCACCAGAGTGGCAGGACAGCACTCCGCCAGCCAGGGTGATGCTCCCCCTCGATGGAGGGGTCTGCCACCGGTCACAGATAGGGGAACAGAAATCACCAAATGGGGACCCCAAAATACTTGACTTTGCCAGTGAGCCAGAAAATCACCCACCACGCTGCTGTTTCCTGCAGCAGAAGGCATGCTCCTTTGTTTACGACATTTTTGAATGGGCATGCTACCGAGTCACCACGTGCATTTCTGTGATGCCCACTTCAAAAGTCCTCTGAACATCTGGGGACCCCAGAACACTGGGCTCCGGGATGGGACTGGATTTTGCGGGTCGGGGCAGCAGGGAGGATTTATAACCGCTGAGGCAGAAGGGCTGAGGTTGGCACACAGCAGCTTCCTGGGAAGTTACCTGTGATAAACCCTGTGTAAGGGAGGGAGATTCAGATCCCGTGACCTCCAAAGCAACTCCACCCATGGAGACCATGGCTGTATTTTGGCGAGTGGGGCCCTTCCACCTGAGGTGGGGGTGGCAGCAGCTGGGGCTGGGTGGGCAGAAGCGGGACAAAGACCCTGCTCCCCGCAGCAGCTGGGGCAGGCAGCCCGAGAAACACGGATGCGGTCGGTGCTTCTTGAAACCCCTGTCCCTGGCTGCACCCCCACCCGTGGCTCCCCCCGCCCAGCAGCCACCCATGCAACTTTTCTGGGGACTAAAACCGGTGCTGCTCCCTCCTTGCTACCAGCTAATTGCTTTAATGCATCCCGAGGCACCCGCCCTGCCTCCCTCCCACCAGCGGCTCATCATTTATTCACAGGGCTGAAACCCTCCGAGCGGCATCCCGCTGGTCATCACGCTGTGGGGGGCTGATGCGGGGCGGCTGGCCGGCCACGGGGAAGGATGACATCATTTTCGTGTCAGGAGCCAGACGCGCGGGGCCGGGGGAAAGGCTTAGCCCACTTATCTTCCGTCTTACACCTACAATTTTCCCTTTCAATCTCCTTCCAATCTGGCTACTCCCACGTGAGTTACTAATATAGGACACACAACGGGGCTTCTCCCCGCCTGGCCTATCCTCATCTATTTGACTAATTAGCTCGGTTTCGCTAGGGGGGTGTGGGGGTAGAGAAGGGGAGAAGGGATAAAAGGGGAGGGGGGGATCTTGTCCAAAATCCACCCTTCTGCTCCATCTTCCCTAACCCCTAAACTGGTCAAGCTGAGCATGACTCGGCTGACACTGGCCAGTAGGACTCGCTGTGGGGCTGCTGCTCGGTGGCTCTAATGCCATATCCAATGCCCTGAAAAACTGGGGGGCACATTGGTCACTTCCCACCCCCACTGCCAAAATACCTGCCTGTAGCAGCAGCCCTACAGGCACTGGAGCAATATTGTCCCTGTCCTGGGGAAATTACAGCTCCCAGCTGGCCAGCGAGGCAGGGTGAGAGGGGAGAGGGTCAAACATCAGAGAGGTACTAATTTACTTTCCTCCTGTCCCCTCCTGCAGCCTGTCCCTGCAGCAGGTCCGGGACAGATGGGAAATCTGGGGGACATCTCCCCCTGGAAGTGAGTCCCAGACCTCCCAGTGCCAGGACCTACCATCACCAAAACTACCTGCATCTGGACCGGTGGCACTTGAGAAGCTTTACAAGTCGTTCTCGGTGGGGAATGAGTGGTTAATTACCACGCGCCACCACTGTTAACCTCTGCAAATAAGTCTAATTATCACAGATTAATGAACAAAGCACAGGCACATCCAAGGAGCAGTCACTGAGGGTCTTTCCAGGGCCACATTTCATTATCTTTCTGAGTGTTGCCATCCTGCCTCCCCCACTCCCCGCCCCCCATTGATGCTCCAGCTGGTCCCTGAGAAATGTGACCCCAGAGCTCCTGCACTGCCACAGCAGTGGAGAAACCCCATCGGGTACGCCGGGGAAGGCACAAAACCAGGGTCCTCGATGGCTCCCAGAGCTTTTCCTACAGACGTCAGCGTGGACTTACAAGGATGCTTGCACATCAGGGCTATGTCCTCGCATGATGTTATGGGGAGCCCTGTGATGTTTGGATTGTGCCCACCCCAGAGGCTCTAGCTTTTTCGGGTAAATAACCCGATGAGATCCTCCTGCCTCATCCGGGACACAAAAAAATAAATAAAACAAAAAACCTAAAGCATGTCATTAGCTCTTGTGGTCACAGGGAAAAGCTCAAGTGAATCTCACAGGCTGAGAAAGCAGACAAAGGAAAAAAGGACTGTGGTTATCGATTTTTTTTTTTTTTTTTTTTTTTGTTGCTTGTTTGTTTGTTTTTGTTTTTGTTTTGTTTTTTTTTTTAAAGCCCAGTCCTTCCCCACCACTGCCTTACAAGAGCCCGTGGCTGGGCAGAGGGGAGTCCTGGCACCCGGCACTGGATGGGCAGCGGCGCAGGCAGCCACCGCGCAGGGCACAGCCGCAGAACCGGGCTGAAGATGGCAGGAATTGCTGAAGCCTGGGGCTGGTATGGGATGCAGCCTCAGAGCAAGGAACATTAATAAATGATAAGATTTTACGATCATGTCAGGAAAGCTTACACTTCCAGCATTAAAATAAATAATGAAACATTTTTTTTAGCTATTCTGGCTTATTTTCAGCACTTGCTGAATGGCTGATGCTTTGTTATGGTTGCTTACCCATCACTCAGGAGCATCCTTTCAGATTTGAACCAATTAGGCCACACTCACCTTGACGAGCACTGCTACAACACACGCACACAACTGCTGTACTGAGGCTCCCATGCCAGCAAATCGATGGAGCCTTTTCTCATTACCCTGCCTGAATTTAAGAAGTTGTTAGCTCCATCTTCACGTGATCTGACGCCGGGAGGGGTTTGCCAGGAGGGAAGGGAAATGTGCACGTGAGGACGTGCATTTTTGCAACCACTCCCCACAGATGAGCCCCACTGGCTTTGGCCACATCAGGATTGCACATGTCCCATCACCTCCCTTGTGGTGGTTTTGCTGCTGAGCAGCACAAATGCGTCCCCAGCTTTGACACACTCTTGCGGGGAGGAAACCAGCAGATGTAGAGGAAGCTGAATGGGCAAATGAATGTTAAAATAATTGGAGCCACCATTTCAGACTTGATGAATATGTTGCTCAAATTACAGCTCTGCCTTTAAAACAAAACAAAACAAAAGCGCCAATGAATGTAACATTAATTTAATAATAGAGAAACTTGTAAATAATGTAACACTCATTTAAATGGTTGCTCATGCAAGATCTCTTGAGAGGAGAGTAAGGGACTATATAATTTTGGAGCTGGGATGACACATGGTCGGTAAACCACAATGTTTTATTCATCGTCTCCCCCACGAGCTGGTGGGGCTGGCGGGGCTGGGGCCAGGGCTGGGGTGCTCACAGGCAGCCCCCAGCCCTGCCACCAGCCACACATGTGCCCCCTCCTCCTCACAGGTCCCTTGGGTTTCGCCAGCACTGTCCCCCCTCGTGCTGGAGCGCTGGTGGCTCCTCCAGGGCTCCCACAGACCGGGACCCATTCCCCCCATCCCGTGGACATCTGTGACACCCACATGTCTCAGACTTCTCTTCCCTTTGCTGTGACACTTATTTAAATGTTTCTCTTATCCTTCACCCTCCACCATGAGGTGGAATTAAATTCACAGCAAAACAAGGAATGCAGTCCAGGGCCAATCTAGTAATTACCATCAAACCCAGAGAAAACCAGAGCGGAGATACTCAATTCAACTCTGTCCCTTCCATTTTTTTAAGTTGCCCTTTTTTTTTCCTCTTTTTACGGCTGTGAGAGCCCATTACCAGCTTCTACAACTTCCTTTCACCAAGGACCTCTGGGTTTTTCCCTGCCTGCTTCCTCTGCTTTATTTATTGACATATTCAATAATTCAGAGAAATCTTATTTTAAATGCACAGGGCAGAACTTGCCCCCAGGTTTAAAAAACAAAACCTGTCACATTTGGCAAACAGCTGCACACAGAAGGCAGACATCAAACATATATACCCAAATATGTAAATTCAGAGAATCAATAGATATGGCGTATTCTTTATTTTCATTTTTCATCCAGAAATAAAAGCTCATGTGTAACATTATCATAATATTGCCGTATTGATTTCCTTGCGGTAAGGAGCATCCTACGAGACATGCCCCAGGCATAAGCTTTCCTCCCGGCATGAAGGTCAGCCTGCTGCCATGGGGACTATTCTTACACGACCAAAAATGCTTGATGGAGAACTGATTTCCAGGGCTGGGGTCTAACCTAGCATGACCGGTCTTCCTCTTTCTCCTCAGCCCAGGAGGCACCTCAGTGCCAGCCAAGGGAAGCCCTTATGTACAGGGCTTTCAGTTTGAGTCCCATGGCACCCAAGTGCCCCCCCAGCAAAAACCTGGGGTCTGAGCTGGTGACTCCCATCATTTGTTTGCCCCCCCAGTCCATATTGAACCTGTGCACTAAATTTATTCTGCTCCAATATGCTATTCAGAAGGTTACCTCTCCTTTTATAGCCTGTAGTATAATTATTTTTCACTTCTCTGTTGCCCACTACAATACACAACGTCACAGTTGACCGGTGCTCTCCAGCCATCACCTGCCGTGTAACTGTCCAGGTTTGTTTGTAGGTAATTGAGAAAGAAATGTAAATGCACCGATATGACTGAGATATACACAGCTGGTGTCACCAGAAACGGGAAAAAGCAGCGAGTACCAGGTATGTATGAGAGCAGTCCGTGCTGTTTCATACTGACTCATCCAGGACCGTTAGCCCCCAGATGATGCCAAAGGCAAAGAGGCTGCATTGCAAAACTGCTGGGCTGTGCCTCTGGGATTTCTTCATGCATTATCATTTTCATCTCGCTGTTGTCAGTTATAAAATAAATGTGTACATCGATAGAGTAGTGGCAAGCAAGCCTGTTTTGAAGAGACGTTGGCATTGTCTTATAAATGTCAGCAGCTGAACAGCAGCGGGCTCCGTCACCTGCTACTGCTTCTATCGCTTCCCTTTTATTAAAAATACATATTGACAATAAAAGCTCCAGCTAAAAAAGAAAAAGCCCCGCCCTCCACAGAAGAAAGACCTTGCTCTGCTCTTCTTGGAAAATCTTTAAACATGTGCCCTGCAAAATGACCTTACACATCTTCTCCCCTCCTGTGAATGCCATTGAAGTATGCTTTTAAAACGAGGCAGTAAAAAGTGAGGCTCCTGTAAGCGGTTTAACAGCGGTGCTTCTCACAGCTGCTGCTGCAGCAAATATTTGAGCTTTCTAAAATACTGCATTTCATCCAACCTGCCCCGCTCCTGGCCATGCCGTGCTGTGCCGTGCCTGCCCATGCGGTCGGTGCCCCCCGCCCCGTCCCTGCAAGTGGCACTGGGCACGCACGGGGCTTGTGCCACAGGCAGCGGGGATGGACGTGGCCTGACACCAATGCCCGATGCTTCTTGCCGAAATTTGGGGGCACTGAGTGTGGAGGGCTTTGCTACCCCCGGCAGACGGGAGCTGGGCTGAAGTTGCTCCTGAAGGCTTTCGTTCGCTTCTCTGGGCAGTAAGGAGAGGTCAGAAGCTTGGCAGATCTGGAGGGGATTTATCACAGCTGACTGAAGCACTGTGGATGGCACTGTTATAGTTTTACCGTGATATCAGTTTAAATTATTTTTTCCTTTTTGTTAGGTGGACTAATTTTCAATTGAAAATTATTTTTAAAAGTGGGAACTGCTTTCCTTTCCAAGTAATACAGGAGAGAGAATTTAGAAAAGCATCCCATGGAAGCAAAGGGGCTTTATTTCAACAGTCCCTGCTTAAAACCTACTTGAGTTTCTGTCTCTTTTTTACTGATTTCCTTCATCAGGCATCTCGAGGAAAGAAGGCCAGCGATGCTTTAGAAAGGTGGCTTACTGTACACAGCCCACTGGGCATTTCAGACTCTCACGCGTATCTTGGGTTTGCAGTGGAGACGCTGTTAAACAAATGATGGTCATGCCTGCAGTTTGCATCCCTTCACACCTCTGTATCAGAGAACCAGAAAGATGCAAGTCCCAGCACCTTCACAGAAACCCCAATGAAAATACGTTGCTCAGGAACATGAGCATGTGAACACCATCACATAAATGTCAAGTGAATCCCAAACATAGGCCATTTGTAAACTATCTGACTGCAAGTCAAATCCTTTTATGGTTAGAGGAGCATTTAATATACTATGAACAGTTTAAAGTTAGCATTTCATATTCAAAGTGATTAATGGCACCATATTGTATTTCAATTACTATGAGATACTTCCCTATAATAAACGATGACAATAATATTCACATTAAGTCAATAAAAAGCATCTTCAAAGTGTGATGTATAAGTGCCATTATCACAGCCCAATGTGAAAGCATCATACAACAAGTTAGCAACACCGATAACAGAAATGCCAGCACCCAAAGGTAGAGGATCGTTCAAGGCAGAGGTATTGTCCTCTAGCTTGGGAAGCTGTACCAGCTTCCCCACTGCTCCTAGGTACAACTTCATAAACTCCAGCCTGTGAATTGATGAAATGGGAACTGCAAGCACCGACATCCTACAGTCATTTCCTCGGCATTAGTGCTGATAAGAGCTGCACAACAGGTCACACCAAAGCCTTCCGTAATCTCTTCTTTCACGTGAAACCTCATTAACTGAAAAGGGAAATTATTTTTGCTCATACCGTTTTAACCTGCTGGCTTGCTTGCTTTTTAATTGCTTGCACTGATTTAACTTGAGTGCCCAAGAGCACGCCAAAACAGCTGCTTTCCACAGCCTCATACCTAGAATATTGTTACATTCCCCATCAGGAAGTGGAAAACTGGGGAAAAAAAAAAAATCAAACCCAATAAAATATTTAATTTCAATAAGCAGTGAATTGTTTTGCCTTGGCATCTTAATTTAATTCTGTTTCATTTGACTAAAATAAAAAGACACTTGGCTTAGATGTCAAAACAAAACAGCATATATCAAAAATTAGATACAGCATTAAATATAATCTAGAAAAATATAATGATAAATTAATAACCGTTATGAACAGTGTATTTATAGGTAGCAGAAAATGTAGCAAAGTGGGAAGGTAGAAGTAAAACATTTTTGCATCATGAAAATGACAATTCTGTCTCTATCAAAACAAGACATTTTACCATTATCAAAACAAAACGGAAAACCCCAAATGATTCATTTTGACTTTCCTGTTGAAAATTATGTCCAGATTGGCACATTCTCATGAAATGTCTCAGTTTCAAAAAAGCTGCTTTTTCTTTGGGTGAAAATTCACTTCTGATGGAGACCTCTGCAGGTACTCCTGCTGAAGGGCTTGGGAGAGAAGGTGCCTCTGGTCACACTTGGCACCTCTGTCCCTCTGGTTAATGATCTGGGCACACTCGCTCCGCTCAGAGGAGGCTGGACTCAACAGTCCCCCTGTTTGTAAGGTAAAATATATGCAAGTTGCCGCCCCATGCCACAAAAAGCAAGGCTTGCCCTTCGGTGCTACCACTAAGAAGCGATGAGCAATGCATCCATAACAGTGGTATTTCATAAAACTCTACAAGGAATTTTATTTAAAAAAAAAAAAAAAAAAAAAAAAAAAGAAGATGAAAACAGAGAGAGAAAATAAATTTATTTTCTTTACAGGTCAGCTTTAACATACCCAGTTGTGGGGATTGCAGGAGAGTGAGGAAATCTCGGAGGGAGCCATTATCCGTAGATCACTGCTGGGGCAGACCATAACGGCCGCTCCCCAGCTATCAGAAGCGATTGTTTCAATAGGCATCCATCCTGCAATCGATGGCAAGACAAATGGTGATGCCCCTCCAGACTCCCGCTGGTCTAGCGGTGAGGACACGGCCCTTGGGTGCCGAGGGGACGGGAGCCCCTGGCCTCGCCACGGTGAGGACACAGCCCCCGGGTGACGAGGGGACGGGAGCCCCTGGCCTCGCCACGGTGAGGACACAGCCCCCGGGTGACGAGGGGACGGGAGCCCCTGGCCTCGCCACGGTGACCTGGGCAGTGAGGACCGTGCGGGTGCTTGCTGCGCAGACCGGGGCTGGCCTTGCAGAGCTTCCCCACGCAGCTGGGCCCGAGGTGGCTGGTGCCCTCCTGAGGGTGGACGGCTGTAGCTGCCCACCGCGGCCACGGGAGCGTTGCTTCTGCAGTCCTGCATGGAGATGCCTCCACCAAGGTGGTCTGCAAAGCACCGCTGAGCTACCCGGTACCCTGCACCACAGCCACGCAGCTGCAGCCCTGCGCTACAGACTGCCGCTGTTTTGTAAATCCCTGACATTGTGGCCAGTGGCTTTTATTAAAATAAACACTTAGACAACTAGGACCTGGTAGAGACCTCAGCACTGCCTCCTGGTGCCGCAGCCACCAAGGTCTGCATCGGTCCTGCACAGACGCGTGGGGTGACCACATGGGCTAAGCTGAGAACCACATTGTATTGAAACCCTCCCACGGTGCCTGTTCATTTAGAGATTTGAGGGATCCTCACCTACTTTCCTGCAGCCACTGAGCAGTATGCCCAGGGACATGCACCATGTCTACCCTAAGGACCAATTCACCGCAGTGACATCAATGTAATTTTATTCACTGTCTGGTCTGAATAAGAAAATACCAGCTGCTTCAACAAGTCTGTATTTAAGGTTTTATTTCCAAATATGGCTTTATTTTGTATCCCTAGACTTTTCTACCAGCTTGTCCAAAGCAGGAACAAAACATGCAAGACAAATACAGGGGCTCCATGCCCTGACACATACTCTGTCCAAGTCCAATTTAAAGTGGAAATTACCGGTAGAAAACAAAGAAACCTCCATAGTTTATCAGTCCTAATACAATTAATGCTAATAATGTAGGCTACTAATAACAGTACGTTGCTCTCTTCAACACAAATCAAACTTGTACTGGTTACTGCACAGCTGAGAAATGGAGGCAGGCATAGCAGTAAAACACAAGTTGAGTCTCCAGGTCAAACCAGACCATGCTCTGATCATACTGCTCCTCGCTTTTCAAGTTTCATATTATTAATTTCTTGAAACACATGTTCCTACTTAAGCCTATGGGAAATTTGCCATTGACTTCAAAGGGACCTGGAGTGAGCTCCTGCAGCAGTCACTCTCCTTAAGGAGAAGGACTGTGCATCTCCAGTTTTGGCAGGGCACTAGCAATCCTGTCAGTTTACAAAGTCATGGTCACACTTAACACTGAAAGTGCTGGTTTTTGTGGGAATAGTCTGCTAACCCTCATTATGGCAACTTACGAAAAACTCACCCAAACGTCTGCAGCATTCAGTGAATAGGTTCATAAAAATGATTAAAAAAAATAAATGCATGCTGTAGTGGCTATGCCCAGAAAGGAATGAGTCATGGTTTCTCCGGGCACTCTCTGCAGTAGGGCTACACGCTTGAAAAATGCAAGAGGGCAGAGGTTCAGCCCCCACAGTCAATCTCCCCAGGTGGCCCCTGGTAAACTGGGGTCTACCCAGGGTGGAGGAACTGAATGGTGAGAATTTTGTGGCTGGGGCTTTTCCTTCTCATCTGAATAGGAGAGGGCTCATTCCCCAGCAGAGCTGTACTGACAGTAAGGGCAATGCAGAGATGTACATCACACATCCAGGCCACGCAAGCCCTTGTGACTCCCCTGCCAAAAACCCAGTGATGTCTTTGTGCGTTGCCATGGAGAAAAAGTGATGTCAGAGACTGAGGTAGCCACTGAGCCCACTTGCCTGCTTCCAAGAATCTGCAAGAGCTTCTGGAGAGACACGTCTCCCTCTTCCTTCGCTCCTCCAAGGCTCTGCTCCTCCGCCTCTGAACTCCTGGCTTCAGAAATCACCAGGGATCTATAAGGCATGACAGGCACCTGCCTTCTGCGTGGCAAAGCTCTGGCAGGAATGATGACACCCAGCATCTCTACCCTTGGCCACCCACAAACCAGGTCTCAAGGCAAGAGGCTGCAGAATAAGACTGATCTCGCCTATCACTTATCATCCATATGACCTCTTCATTTCTTTCCTTGGAAAGAACAATCTCCCAGCTCACCTCCTGCAGGTGTTTACCTCCAGCTAAAGAGGAGAAGGGAGGCTGTGTTGGTGAACTCCACCTTATAAAATTATTTCCCCCACCCCTTATAAAATAATCTCATAACATTCCCCGTGGCTTCATTAGTAACAGCCAATTATTCACTGGTGGCAGGAATTGATACAGGTAGAAAGGACAAGGATGACACACTGCTGGCCACCCTGCTGAGCACTGCTCCAGAGGAAAGGACAGCTCAGCCAAGCTCCCACAAGTCCCAAATCAAGGTGGGCAGCCAGGAGTCTTCTCCAGCCAAGGAGAGCTCTGAGGGAGTAGGTACGATACCTACAGATTATTTAATCTGCCCATTAATCTGCAGTTTGAGAGGATACAGGGTTTATTCTGGGTTCTGACCTGCTTTGTGACTTTGGTCAAGGCTTCATCTCTCTTGCATTTAACCTGTGAGCTCCTCTGTTGTGCAACCAACACCCCCAGAAGAATGGAGCACTCTTGGTGCTACTGCCTTTCTATCAGCAGCTTGGTATCCATCTGATACAGCGATGCAGCATGCAACACAGGCTAAATAGGCATGAGATGCTCTGCTGGGTGCTGCTCACATTATAGACAGAGAGATGTAGACCCTCAAGGTAAGTCTAAGCCAAGGAACAGAGACTGTGGTGGGAAAGAGGCCCAAAGATTAACCCTCCCTCTTGAACAACATCCATTTTCGTTTCAGCAGTCCACAGTGGCCCAGCAGACGAGGGCTGAGCCCCAAGGAGAGCTTGGTTGTGAGCAATTTTTTTTACAGATTATGTCTGCAGGCCTTGTTCAAAGGTCTGTCTTCAAGTAGGATGAGGGAGAAACCCTGATGAGAGAAGGAGAAGCCTTGGAGATGCAGCTGGTGTTGGGACGGTAAGGGGACGCCCAAGGAAAAAGCTGTTCCCATCTTTCTTCATACAACAGCAGACCCCAAAGAGATGCTCTGTAGATGAGGAAATTCTGCAATACCCAGGTGATGCCCGTGTCATGCCAGCAGAGCCCAACTGTAAACCAGAGCAGGGACTGTGACCCATGGCTGAGTTTGGCTCTAGTCTCTTTGTATGAAGCCTGGCCACTGCTGTGGGCTGTGTGTGTTCTTGTGCCAAGCAGGTATTTTATTCTTCATGCACCTATGTTGTGGAACATGAAAAGCAGCAGGCAAGCACCACCAAGATACCTGCATACACCCAGCACAACCCGCTCTGGCAGGTGATCTCAGACCCTTGGCTTGCTGTGAGAGCAAGCGTGTGTTGACTGTGAGTGCCACAACTTCAGCAGCTTCTCATAAGGAACAGGACCAAGAGAGAAACCCCCAAGACGATGTGAAAACAGTACAGTATGAGGGTCTTGCAGCTTCCGGCTGAAGACAGGCTTTGCTTTCAATGCACTGCATCTGCTTCATCTGTGAAAAGTCTAGGGAACAAATCCCAGCAATGCAGCACTATCCCCTGCTTTCTTGAGTGCCCTCTCCTCGCAGGCACCAAGCGCTGTGAGTGTTTGCTGCAGTGCTGCAGAAGAGCCGTGCACAGCAAGCCCCCTGTGCTGTGTGTGCTACCTGTCCTGTGACAGCAGCTCTTCTTAAAAAGGCTCTTGCTGGTTAAAGCCAAGACAAACCAATGTTTTGTCCAGAGCAATGTGTGTTATTACACAAGCCAGTCCCTGGTTACCATCTGCTGAACCATGCCAGTATCCTCCTATTCTGTTGTAAAGTTTCCGATAAATTACTTGAGTGCAATCCAACTCGGTCATTAAAAGGCCACCAATCCAGAGATGCAACACAGAAATGTGTCCGTCTTACGTTTGCTGACAGCCGCACAGCATCTCCCAGGGCTGCTGGGACCCCATTCCCAGGCCACTCTCCAGCAGCATTGCTGCACTGCTGGCAGCAGCAGCCCAGGAGGGTCTACGAAGTGGTCACCTTGGGTGGAAGCCACGAGAGTCCAGCCTGAGCCCGAGACTCAGAGCTCTTCCTTGCAGCTCATTATTATTTATTAGTTGTACTGTAGAAGTACCTGAGAGCCTACTAATATGATCAGAGACTGCTTATGTCAGATGCTGAACATCAACAGAATAGCAATGATAACTGCCCTTGCCAAGAGGTTCAGAAACATACCGATCGCTTTGGGCAGAAGCGAGGGACTTGAAAGACAGCAGAGGAAGCAGTTAGGTCCAGATGGGTTCAGAGTTCTTGGTGGGACCCAAAGCAGATCTCATTTCTCGCTGGTCACACTGAGGTTGTACCTATCTGCTTCTGGAAGCTCTGACCCATCACCATACCACTCTGAGTGTAACTGCAGCGCTCTCCTGGACAGCACTGCTTTGCAATTTGCCTTTGAAAACTGGCACACAGAGACCAATCCGAATGCGAACAGCCACAGCCACAATATAAAAACAATTGCAAGAAATACGAAAATGCTAGAGCATGTGAACAAACCACAGCAGATGAAGCCTTCTTCCCCAAAGTGGACTCTCAATTCTGTTATATCCTGTATGTGCCTCGTGCCTTTTCAGGATGTGGGGTCAAAAGCCTCCAGGCCAGATCCAGATCAGGTCCCTTCAGCTGTGATTTCTAGCCTTCCCTTGGAGCATCAGGTTTTGTTTTTTTGTCTCAGTCCAGAGGACTTAGCTGGATGTTTACACTTTGAGATGGCATGTCCTGCTTTCTCACCAAACACCTTCTGTTTCTGGCCAGTGATCAGCTTGCACAGTCCACTGAGACTTTGGGATGCCCTAAGCTATGATTATGGTTTAAACCCATTCATCCCTAATCCTGGAGGGTGCTCATTAGCCACCCTGCAATTAAACCCACTGCAATGTCCACAGAGCATTGATTTGAAAGGGAAGGGGAGCCAGCCAAACGGTGCCTGTTTTTAGGAAGAAGAGGCACAGGAACCTGCTGTGCCACATTCTGGTCCCCCTTTCCATTGCTGCAGATCTGGGGAGTGGCTTGTGGCTCACTGGAGGCACCTCCACCCACACAGGCCCAGCATGGAGATGCCCCCACCCTGTCCCACCCAGGCAGAGCCAAGTGCTGTCAGGGGTGATGACTGTGAGAGGGTGCTGGCAGCCATGCCGTTCCCTGAGATGGAGATGGGTAAGGAAACCACCTCCCTGCCCTGTGCCCTTGGGGTGCCGTTTCTGGGCTGCACCTGCCAGAAGGAAGCACGAAATGCTGCTCTGCGGGGACGGGAGAAGGACATGAGGCCAACAGTAGAGGCTTTTCTCCAGGAAACTGAGGTCTGAGGAGGAGGCGAGAGGTTGGGAAGTATTCAACTGCAGGGGGAACAGGGGATGTCCAGGGCCTGCAGAGATGCTTCAGGCTGGGAACAAAAATTTTCTCTCTTTTGACTGCTTGATGTTTGTTGGATTTTGGTTCTCATCAGGCTTGGACACAGTCACAGATACATTTGGGTATCAGAAAGGGACAACTCTGAACAGCAGAGTAGTTTCTGAGCTTTCCTGCTGCGCCTCTGGCAGCCACTTTCTAGCCATGCCACCTTACCCATGAACTGCCACCAAGTCCTCCAGCTCCCCAGCAATAGCTTTCTGCAACTCCTCCTGGAGAGGGTGCAGCTGCAAATCCAACCACGCTCCAGTGGGCTTTTCAGTGCTCTTCCTCCCCTTTGCTCTTTGCAAGGCCTTACAACCAAGGGCAACCTCAACCCTACCAACCTGCAGGCACAGCCTCTTCCTCTCCAGGAGGGACACTTGGCCGAAGAACGAACACCTTTGAACATCCCTGTTGCAGGTTTTATGCACAGGAAAGCTGTATTAGCTCTCAATTTGAGATAGGGAAAGGAAGAGACACAGCCAGCAGCCTAACATGCAGATGTGACAGTAGAAGAAACTGGTAGCCTGGACACCTGGAGAAAGTGCTTTAGTACTTTTGTTGACTAGAGAACACCATGGGCTTTAAAACTGCATTATGAGTTCTGTACAGGGGATCTCAGTGTAGCCTTTTCATTGGTACCAAAGGGAGCGTATCCAGTGAAATGTTTAAATTATTAATTGATATACTACCTGATGGCTTTACGACACCTTGTCACTGCCCAAACCAGAGCAATAAAACACAAACCCAACAACCCCAAGTCCCCTGCAAATCAGCTTTCCCTGTCAGGCCCCCACTATGCATCCCTCGTCATTGCTCCTGGGCGCAGCAGTGCTGGAGGTATCATAAGGGAAAGCAAACATAATGACCAAAATTGTGATTCTGTGCACACCAGTGGCTTGCAGAGACCCAGCCAAGCACAGGGGGTGATTCTGTGCTCCCAAATTGGAGGGGGCAGGAGAGGTTGTTGCCAGAGGTCCTGGGGCAGGCAGTGAGAAATTCAAGCTCTTCCCAGAAACCTGTGAAGTCATCTCTCCTCTTTCCCTAGAAGAGCAGAAGGAACAAGGAAATGTTTTCTTTCCTTTCATGAGTACTAACCACTCCCAGTGCCCCCTGATGCCAAAAATACAACCCCTTCTCTTTTCCCAGGTGCCAAGACCCATCGGCGCTATTGGACAACTAGCCATACCACCTTCCTGCATCTTCCTGACATTTCAGCAAGTCTCAGGAATGATGAAGTTTGAGCCTAGCCTAAAAAATCCTCTCCCCGTCCAGGCTGTTCTCTTTACCCGTTACGAGACAAATTGGTGATATGGCTGAAATGCCCATCCTTACTCCCTGCCTGTCCAGCCTGCACTTTTTGCCTGAATTTTTGTGTAGTCCTCTGTGTCCTTGAGCCCAGCTGTGTAGCAGTGGGGAGGTATTGCTCCTCCTCCACGTCTGATTGCGTTGCTCTCCGTGATGGGTGGTGTGGTTGGGCTGGAGCAGGGAAGGTGGCTACCTGCCAAGAGTAAGGTCAGTACAGCCTGGGAAACAAAAGAATGCTTGGCAGAAATTACCATTCGTTACCTCTGGGTTAGCACAGAAAGATGCTACCTCAGGTGCTGGACCAACAGCATTATACCCGGTGTATCACCACATTCATTTTTTGTCTAGACTTTTCTACTTCTGCCAAGTGACAACCCCATTCTGCTTTCCCAACTGACCTCCAAAGCGCGATATCCAAGACAATAAAAATGCAATGTCTGCCTGGAAACCACCCAGGCAAGCGGCCAGATCTGTAGCTCAGCTCTTCACCTCAAGGCTCACAGTCAAAATCTTGCCCTCAGACACAATTCCTCCCGAAGCCAGCCAGAGCAGCAGACCAGCATCTGCTCACCGGACCTGGCTATCAGTTACAGTGCAACCTGGTCACAGGCCGGGCTCTTCGCTGGTGTAAAGCAGCTGAGCTCCACAACCGAGAATAAACATCACCCTGAGGGTGGAAAAGTGGCTGTTCCTACAGGACATGTGTTCAGCAGAAAGTTCAAGATAAGAGAGACAAGTAGAAAGGTTTTAATTGATTCAAATGACAGCTACTCAGTAGGAAGCAGAGGTGACTATCACTGCAGAGGGGGCTCCTGGGCTGCCTGTATGCACCGAGCTTTGCAACAATCCAAAGCACGAGCAACCCACAGCTTGCACAGGCCAGGTATCCTCTTACACCAGTGTTAGAGGGGATCCTGGACATCAGAGCACTAAACTTTGTAACATATTAAAGTGGTAGTTATGCTAAACAAGGCAAGAAGTGTAATACTAAAATGTTTTCCAGCCACAGGAATTACAGAATTTGAAGACTAAAATGTATGTTCCTTTTCTGCTTTTGTCCTCTGTTTCCTTGCCTAGGTCAGAAAAAGCCTCTGCATATGCATGTGGCCTTGTTCTGACAAGCTCTTAAGGATAAATGCTTATTGAAAGCTTTTTCTGAAACAGGTATTTCTTGCATAACCCTATTGGTACCAGAACTGTGTTGTGATTCCCAAGTGCTGCTCCTTTCCAGATCTGACCACCTTAGTCCAGCTCTCCCCACTCCTGTCCTTAAGTTTTCCCTTCCCAAGGTGCCCAGGAAAGGTGCTGCTTTGTCAGATTGAAGCATGCTCGGAATTGGTAACGATGGTCTGCAAGACTTCTCGAGCACTGCTCGCTGCGCTAACCTTCCCTCTCATCTTCCCACTAACACATACATTTACACATTTATGGGTATATTTATGAGAAAGAGCAGCTTATTATTCACATCCAGCCTCACACTTAGCTTTTCTAAGCTAAAGGTGCCAGAGACGGTCCTGTTTGAAGACAACCTACAGCTCCCTCGGTGAAGGCCGGGAAACAGGCACCGTTTCCACAAGCAGCTCGCAGGAGACAGCTAGCTTCAGGTACGCTGCCCATGGAGCGCCCAGACCCACAGCCTCCAGGTCAAAGCCTGAGCAATGGCTCCTACCAGCCATCCTGCTGCTCCTGCAATGCAAGCACCCAAACAAAAAGCATTTATGCAGAGGTGAGACCATTTAGTTGAGAAAACTGCCTATGTCCAGTCTCTCCTGATTACTGCAGCTCCTCCAGCAACAGCTTCTTTTCCCCCTTTCCCTCTGGATTTTGATTTCTCAAACTCCAGTGTGGTGTTTACTCTGCTTTATTCTGAAGTTACAGCTGTGTTGCTTGCCAGCACCTGTAAGAATTTGGGGCTGGTGCAGACATTATCTGGACTTTCTTGGAGATGTATTCTGAGCAGCGTTCTTCAAACACAGCTTTCAAAATCGTGAACATGGACTCAGTCTTAGAAAAGGCAATTTGTCTTCATCACCAAGAAAGAAAACATACCATGAACTAATTAGCACTGATGAGTTCTGCTGCCTCATACTTTCACATCAGTGGGACACCTGGGATGAGACACATGTGTGTACTAGTGGCATTGCACCAATTTACACCAGCTGAGCCCTGGCCCAGGCACTCTCATCTGGTTGCAGGAAGACAACAGCGAGTAGAGACATCTTAGTCATTTAAAGCATGAGAAGTGTGATGCAACTGCTCTAAAACCAGATAGTTTAACATCCCTGGGCAGCATCTGCTTGCCCTAATACCCAGTCCAACTCACACAGCCAACCACCCAGAGCAGAAAGGCACCAGGGGGACATTCATCCACCAGCCTGGTAGCTACATACAGCCCTGGCAATGCAACTGGTGGGACTGCAGGGCCCTCTGGATTCAAGAGCAACAAAGAGAACATGTTTCTTCTATTACTGAACTCTCCCCTCATCATCTTTAAATAAGCACACTCAGTTCTGCAATCCTTCCAAAAGCAGAAACGCAACCGTGCCAAGACCCAGAGCAATTCTGGGGAAGCTCTGCACTACGCTAACCATTTAAGGTCAAACAGCCTATTAGCCAACCCAAACCAGCGCTCAAAGAGGGCTCAGCTCACAGCTAAGCCTGGTTAAATACCACCAAAGATGCCTTAATAAGCACATGAGCGTTTCTGGAGATAGCCTGGCTGGATTAGCACTCAGCACTGCCCGTGCCTCAGAAGCTGGGTTGCTGTGGTCGCTGAACACAGGAACGGAGCACATGCTGCCTAGGCTGGCTGCTCCTGCTCAGGGTATATTCCAACTCAGCCTCCTTCCAACACCCTCATCTACCGGCGCATCTTTTCCGGGCCATCTATGACTGATGGAGGGGGGAAAAAAAAAAAAGCGTTTTCTCGGCCTGGCCACCCTCAGGCCCTGAGGACTCGAGCGCTAGTGAAGGGAGAGCCGTGCACGGCCGCACACAGCGCGGGAACGGCAGGCTGCTCGGCAGGCAACGAGTGCGCGGCCCCTTCCCCGGCCCCTCCAGCGCCCGCGCCCCGGCGGGGCAGCGCCGCGGCCGGCAGCGGGGCGAGGGACGGCCACCCTGCCGCTCTGAGCGCGTCTCTCTGCCCGCCGAAACCGGCGGCTACGGCCGGGCCACATCGCAAACACCCGCGCCGCCCCTCACCGCGCCGCGCTCTACCACTGCCGCGCGCCCGCCCGCCGCCTTATATAGCACCCTAAAAATAGCTCGCCGCGCGCCGCCCCGCGGGCCGCGGGGGAGGAGGTGGGAGCCGCGTTTCTGGCCAATCGGCGCCGCCGCCGGCGGCCCGGCACCGCCCCCCGTGCGCCTAGCGGCGCCGCCATTGGGCGGCAGTGACTTCAGGCGGGCCTCGGCCCCGCCCCTCCCGCCCCGCCGTTTACCTTACATGGTCACGCGCTGCCTGAGTGGGCCGCGCGGCTGCGCGCTGAGGGGGGCCAGGGGCGGGGCGGGGCGGCCGTGAGGCGGCGGCGGCGGCTGCGGGGGGGGGGGGGCCGGGTTTGCCGAGGGAGGGTGAGAGGAAAACGGGGAGGAGGGAGGGGGTGTGGGGGGCCGGGGGATGTGTTCTCCCGAAAATAAAGAGGGGAGGGGGTGGGGAGGGCGGGCACGAGCGCGCATGGCCGCGGCGCGGGGCTGCGCGGCGGCGGCGGGGACGTGCCCCGGTGCGGCGGCCGCGGGGTGCTCGGTGCGCGCCGGCGCCGCTCGTCCTCCTCGGCCCGGCCCCCGGCCCTTGCCGTCCCTCCGCGCTGATTCTCTCTCTCTCTCTCTCTCTCTCTCTTTTTTTTTTTTTTTAAAGTGTGACTGAAACAAAACAAAGCCAAGGGGACGCTGGATCTATCATTGGTTGATTTTCCTCCTCCTTTTTTTTTTTTTTTTTTTATGATCAAAAACAACCCCCCACCCGAGCAAACAAACACACACAAAAGCAGAAAGAAAGGGTCTTGCTCAGCAGCAGCATGGATGTCTTGGCTAGTTATAGTATATTCCAGGAACTCCAGCTTGTCCACGACACCGGCTACTTCTCAGCTTTGCCATCCTTGGAGGAAAACTGGCAGCAGGTGAATCATTTAAATTACTCCTGTAAATCTCTTAAGCGCAGACAGTCGATGCATTGGGGCTGCATTTCTGACTTTATTTTATTTTTATTCTATGATTCAGGGTTGGTATTTTTTTTGGTGGTTCTTTTTTTTTTTTCTTTTTTTTTCTCCGCGTGGGTAGACCTTTAAATTTCTGTATTTTTTGCCATGACAAACAGCAGTCCATTCAAATCTGTCTGCCTTCAGACCTTTCTGAGCACGCCAGGCAGCACCTGAGATCCGGTGGCATTCTTTGGGGTTTTGTTTTTATGATGACTACTGTTTTTATTTTATTTTTGAGCTTAGATTTTTGTTGTTGATGTTGTTCTTTTAAACAAGGCTGATCACTTCCAGCCAGTGCTGACAACTGGCAGCTGGTGGAAACAGAATAGATCATTCTTATTTTCAGGTAATTAGTATATGTCAATAAAAATCGTAGCCTAAATCAGAGATGGGGAGTGGGCAGATGTGTGGAAGCACTATCAAAAGCTTTTAGGCTAAATTCTGTAACCAGGGAGGTTCACTTACCTTGTTTTTTTTTAATTTTTTTTTTTTTTTTTTTTTGAAGGTGGGGAGAAACACACACTTCTTGCTGTATCTTAAAACAATGACGCCTTAGGCTGGTTCCAGTAAACCAGTGTGTTTTGAGGCACTGTAGGGGTAATATGCATACAGAATTAGGATAAAGATGGAAATCAAGTGTTACAAATGCATTAAAATGATGACTGGTGGCGTGAATAAATAAGATCAAGGGGAAGAGTAGGTTACAGAGAAGAGTTGTATAAAATGAACTATGAGCCCAAATGCATTGATCTATAAATAGTTATCAGCTGGGATTCTGAGGGAAAAGGAAAGACAGGATTCCACATTACGGCAGGGCACTGTGAGGCAATCCTGTTTCTTGATGTGATTTTCCAGCAGAGGTGATACGCCAGGCAAAATTCTGGAAACTAGTGTCTCTTTAAAAGAAAAAAAAAAAAAAAAAATCCGCCGGTGGTTAGGAATAGTGGAGTGTGGCTGGGATGACATGTGGTGCTAATGCAGCGCATGGACTCGTGGCACTATAGGTATAAGAATAATGGGCCACTGGATTTCATCTTGCCAACATTCACCTTAGTCTTGGCTAGCGTAAGGGTAGTGTGTGTTAGGTCTCCAGTAGGTGACAGCTTGCAATGTTCATTTAATTTTTCCTTAGAAGTGTGTGTGGGGAGAAATGTGCATGGTAGGGCTTCAGGGGAGCACTCAGGCTGTAGCATTGTCATCCAGCTGGACGGGGGCTGGATCTTTAAAGGGTTTACCCTAGTAAGATTGTTTTGGCCGCAGCTTTGTGTATGTATATGCACACACAGGAGAGGTTTACTGACAGCTACAGTACGAACACATTCAGGATTTAATTTGCAAAATGACTGATCCAACTTTGCTTTATCCTTTGAGGGGGAGGGGATGCTTTTTGTTATTAATATTCATCTCGCACATCCGTGATGGTCACATCTGCTTTCCTTTTCTGTTTCTAACATGCTAATTAAACTGAAGAGGTTAATATAATTTCATTTTAAAAATTAATTTCATAGCATCATTGTTGTTGAATCAGTTGCGTATTCAGTTGCATATTAGTAACAGTCCAGACAGTCCAAAGCGAGATAATCTGTTGACATAGCCAGCATGCTTTAGGCAATACTGTGTGTGATACTCTGTCTCCTGCTGCCTTCTTTTATGCGTGGAAGAGCAGTAGTTTGTTTTATACAGTAAAATGTACCTACCCAAGCTCACTGTTGTGAAATTTAAACTCGCACTCTCCTGGTTAAACCCCACTGATTCTTCACATATGTTTGAAAAGAGTAGTTGAAAATAATTGATTACATTTTCCCTTATTTCCCCTCAAATCCTCCAACCAGTGCCTGATGTTTCATAATACATCCTGTATTTACAGTTGTTAATTCCCCTGTTGCTGCCTGGACTCTCCTTGCAAACAACAGGCAGCAAAACTGATCTATCAGTGGTGAGAGCAACTGAATCTGGCCATACAGAGCACGCTGTCACACAGGCTTGGCAGACCCACTGACACAGAGACCCCAATTTCATTCTTCTGAATCACTTGCAAATGAAGTCAGGTCTTGAGGATTTATTTATTTTAGGCAAAACATAGCAACTTTGGGACACGGGGCGTGTGTGTGCATGTGTGTGTGTGTTTCTAAAGGTATCCCTTCAATCTGTTGGGCTGCAGCTGAGACGCCAGGGAAGAGAGCTGACAGGGCAGGACCTGATTCCTCTGGGAAGCGTCAGAACTGGGAAGCAGCAGCTTTAATTTTGAGTGAAAACGTTTGAATGGATCTTGCCTCGGCTCCCATGAAGAGCTCTGGTGCCACAGCCGAGCTCCACAGAGGCTCCAGAGCACTGCTCTTCCTAGCAGCAAATCAGCACCCCAGGAGATTACTTCGGTCTCTTAAAAGGGGGAAGTAGTTGTGTGGGTCAAGAGCTGGCTTCCGTATCACACTGTGAGCTCCAGTTGTGTTGAGATTAGCAGCTATTAGTGTTTGATGTGGACAGGTTAGTCCGTGCCAGTTCCTGCTCCTGGAAATGGTGTCTACTGGCATACCATAAAAGATGCGCTTGCCCCACTGAAAACCAGAGCACGCCTTGGGTTGAAGGTGTTGTCACAGTCCTGTCTTCCGTTTCTCCTGAGTCTGGACCACACTTTTGTAGCTGCTGGCTGAGAACTACGCAGCTGGGGCAGTTGCTCATATTTCCGATTGTGAAACGCTCATCGCTCACAGAGGGCACTGACAGCATAGGCGGGTTGTTAAAAGCTTGCTGATCAGCTGAGCTCTCCCTTTTTCCCTTCCCACCGCAAGGGAAATGTGAGCGAGTTTGGTATCTATGCTTTTGACAATTAGCATTGAAGTTAAATGAGAGCAACCCAGCAATACGTACAAAACAAACAGATTTTCCGAAGGAAGAGATTGTAATTGTTTTGTGTAGGGGCTTTTTTTTTTAGGAGGAAAAAATACAAACAGCCCCTTACTCCACCCTGGACATAGTTTACTTTGTAAAAGTGGAAATACCTGAAGTGGAAGCTGGAACAGAATCCATGATGTTTCACATTACTTTAAAACATGTGTTGGGAAGTAAGGGCTTGGTTTTTAGGCAGCAAAAGCTTAGCTGTGCTATGTCAGCTTTTGGTATACTCTTTCAGGCAAAACACTTTTGAGGTCAGGAGAGTTTTTTCTTGGAGTGGGGAGGTCAGGATCTAATGAGTAATTCATAGCACAACTTCAACAGGAGAGAGAGAACTTTGTTTAGTCTTTGTTTAGCTTTCCCCGCAGCATTGAGCCGCCAC
Source organism: Tyto alba (assembly GCF_018691265.1). Taxonomy (NCBI): domain Eukaryota; kingdom Metazoa; phylum Chordata; class Aves; order Strigiformes; family Tytonidae; genus Tyto; species Tyto alba. The sequence continues at coordinate 29,970,485 of NW_024881328.1, read as the reverse complement.
GGCAGTGAGAGAGATTAAAGGAAGAGGTGGGCTCTGCGCATTGGAAAATGAGGCGTTCGCTGTACATCAGCTGGCTGGTATCTCGGCATCTGTGTATTTCTGCCTGGTGCTTCATCCTGGCTCTGACTGAACCGTCCTAATTGCTCTGTCCCTGTGAGCTGACTCTGCAGTTCAGGACCAGGGTGGAAGGGAGATTTCAGCACCTGTGTGGCTGCTGCGGTGCAGCGGGAGGACCTCTGGCCACATATGCTGTTGCTCAGGGGTAGCTGTCTGATGTGGCATCCCCAAGATTGGAACCAGACTGCTGGGAGAGACAGCATGAGGCTGAAGAGTGCCTTGTTACTCTGCAGAGGAAGGAAGTGGGTAGGAGGCTGTTTTTGGGGGGGGCAACTGTGAAGAGCGTAGCCCGTGCAGCTGCACGTGGTCACACTCTCAGTGTGCTAGACTGCAAAGAGGGGGAGAGCAGGGCTGGGAATTGGAAAGGGATGGACATGGGGTTTTGGTCTGTTCTGCCTGCTGGGCCTTCACAATGTCATTTGGGGGGGTCATTAAAAGATCAGTGTGCAGAACGCATCTTTTGTAGTCAGGTATGTGTCTTAGGGGGAACATTTCAAACCATCCCTATTGTCCTTCTTCATAGGCCCCTTGGAGGACTCTGGACTCACCTTCCTTGTGTGGAGAAGGGATCTGATCAGGAGACATTTTGGAGCTCTCTTCATATTTGGTGTGCGCCGTAGGGCAGCCTCTAGCATGGCAATTTCCATAATTTCAGAGCACAGGAGCACAAAGAGCAGGTAGATGCACAGGATGACCACATGTGTAGCTGATGCAGGTGTATAAAATCAGCAGGACTTAGCTGCCAAACCTTGGCTTATTCTAAAGGAGCCAGCCTTTCCCACGTGTATCATTGGGCAGAAGAGGTCTAATTGGCTGGCAGAAGTGGAAATAGCATTATATCATTTGCCTGATAACCATTGCTGAATAACATTTCCTCTTGCCTTGGCTGACCTGATTGCTCTCAGCTGCAGCAAACAATGGTCCTTCCAAGGGAGATGCTTGTTTCCTGTAAAGCGTAGGATCAAGGAAGCCTTTGTTTTGCTCTTGACTCTGTCGTAGAGCCTTCTTTGCATATTTTTAATCAAGTCTTCAAGTCTCAGTTTCCCGCTTTTTGAAATGATTGACAGCAACGATGCTAAGACATGGTCTTTGTGGGTCTGGGAGGCTGAGTTTTGACCCATTCTGGCAACGTGCTTTGAGATCCCTGTGCTGTGTGAGAGCAGAGTATCCTGAGGTGACTAATCTAGCAGAACTCTTACATCTTAATGCTGACTTCTCTTTGGCAGACAGGGTCATTTTCAGGCCTATAGGAAAAATTTCCACTGCTACTGGAAAGGAATAAATCACACTGGAGAACATTCCTGCCTCCCCATCGTCTCCATTGTTCTAGTTTAATGGCATAGTTGGACACTACATAAACTAAACCATCTCTTTTAATATTGCTATTTCATCTTGGTTCCAGTCACAGTGTAACACATTTCTTAAGTGCTTATAGTACATCATGCCTCTTGAGAATAACTTGTAGAAATGGTTGACTTCCAAGAACAGCCACATGTGTAATGCAGTGTATTTCAGACTGTAAGCGCTAGTCCATTTATACCTGCAGGCTCTCTACTTGCTCAATGTGCTGAAAGCATGCTCCTATCACCTTACAGAAAGAGATGAAGAAAGAGAGAAAAGACAAACTGGAAACTGCTGTCTCTATTGTTTCATGATTCCTTAATTACAGAATCTGTTGTTATAAGTGATTATTTCTTGGCATTAGGGAAATGTAGAGCCCCACAATCCATGTTGGAGGTCTTAAATATCTGATTATGTCTGTGACTTGTGTCAGGTGATTTTGAAGGTCTTCAGTTCCACATAGTAATTTCACACTTGGGCTCTCCAGGGTGGAGGCAAATGGTATCTTCTGGATATTGTCATATTTTTTGAGGCCTTGTCAAATGAGTCTCCACTGAGAAATTTCCAGTGTGTTGCTTCTCCATTCTGCATTGGGAAACACGTTATTGGGGAGTGAGAAGGAAGCTGCTTCTGTTTGACTCTCTAGCTGCATATGAACAACCTTGATTGCAATTGTCCTTATAAAACAAAGGGATTTAGCTCACTGGCTAAGCAGCATTGGTGTGCAGTACATTAAGCAATGGAGTAATTGTACACTTCATCTCCTATCAAGTTTGTCACATTTTTCAGAGGGGGAGAAAAATTGTAGGCTTTTGATCACCACACTCAGAACCTCATAAAAACTTATTCACAAGTATTGTAATTGGTGGTGGTTTTCCTTTTTGTTGGTAAACTTGAATTCTGAAGAGTTAATAAAGGTGTTTTCAAGAATGGTGCTGAGTCCCTCTTACTTTCCTTTCTGTTTCCTTGGACTCTGAAGTACCTCCTGCCCATTCCCTTATGTATTCATCTACAATGCCCCCTCCAAACTCCCAGCAACATTCAGGAGTTGGGAGTGCCATTTTTGTGGTGTCTTTCAGGCTCAAGTTGCAGGAATCACCCACCTGAATTGCCGCATTTCTTTTCCCCACAGGTCCTCTTTGTACTATGGCTGCTTCTGCCTTGGTCCAAACGAATCTGGATTCACTTGAACTGCAGCGTTCAGCTGATTCGGTAGCAAACAAAAAAACTGAACCTGCTGGGGAAAGAGCTTCCCCTCCTGCTAAACTTTCCTGTGCAGAGAGCATGTTTGGAGTATACATGTTATGTAGATGTTTTCCCCAGCTTGATGCTGTTGTATTTGGGACTGTCCAAGTTTTCTTCCATTGGCTTCAGTTTTGATAGGTGCTACACATGTTTTGAGTGCCTGACTTTGGTCCTCTTGGCTGTGTCTCCTTCTCAGCATTGCCACTTAAAAACTCATGTGCCTGATTCCAAAGACACTGAGATTGTCTTTAAAATCACAGACTTTTTCTTTTTTAATTTTACGTTCTTTTTACTTTCCTTGCTTCTGAGCCACTGACAATTTGTTTTATTGTCTTTTATTCTCAAAAATAAAAAACCTGGGGTTTCCAACACTGACTCGATTCCAGCAGCATTAATAAAACGCCACTATTGTGGCATTTTGAGAGCTGGCAGTACAGAGATAGGTGTGTATGTCAAAAAAAAAAACTTGCATATCACTGCGTTTGCCAGGCTGTATTTGCCACCCCTGCTCTGGGCCCAGCTGGTGAGGAAGGCTGCCTGGCTGTTCAGGTGGTCTGGCTGCCTGCGAGAGGAGGGTTCACCTCTCATTTCCCTTCTTAGAAGAAATAGTTTCAGCCTTTATACTCAAAGATAGTTAGATGTCTTGGATTTGATCAGGACACCAAACCTTGGCTTCTCAGTTCTTCAGCTGGAAGATGAGTTGGCAGCTCTTCTGTTCTTGTAGGGCTGCTGTGAGGATTTGCGTTAGGGGATTGCGGGGCTGGGGCGGGAGAGGGTTGCGCTAGGCTGTGGGGGGCCGGACAGCCAGCCCCTCTGAAGCTGCTGGCCCAAATCCTGCCACACCAGCCAGCAGGTGCTGAAAGCACAGGACAGCTCCTGTGCAGGGAGCCCTCGGCGGGGTGCGGCATTGCCTCTCCAAAAAAATTAAGGACCCGAAAGGTAAGCTTAAATCCCCCTTCCCAGAGGTCTGTGATGTCTTTGAGACAATTTGTGCATAGCACTAATTTGACCCCTTCTCTATGTTTGTAAAAGATGTTGGAGTTAGGTGTCAGAAGGTTGGGCAAGAAGGCATGGGAATTTTGTTGTTTGAAAGGTTTAGTATATATGCTCTGATATATTAAGCTGCTTTGATGCTCTTAATCCTTTTAGAGCAGGTACCCATCCTCTCCCTGTTCTTACACATGAAGAATCTTTTCCAATCCAGAGCATTTCCTCTCAGTCCAACTGTGTATTCATTACATGTGTTACTGTGTGGAGAACTATTAAGATGCATGTGGTATACTTTACAAAGTACACTAAAGAGTCTGAGTCATTTATGCACAGACTGCGTATTGGTGCTTGCTGAAGGTCCAGTAGGCATACTTATTTAAGTGTCATAATGGTTTTGAACATGATGCTTATAGACCATGTCTCACATGTCCTAATCCTATTGGTTATTTCCCAGCATTGTGGACCTGAGTGCAGAGCTGGGCTTTAAATCATGGGTGGGGGTCAACAGCTCCTACTCTGCAAGGGATAGAGAAGTAGGCAGTGATACAGGCGAGCTTGGGACACAGTGTGATTGATGGAGAAGGATGCTAGCTTGTGAGAGGCTCTTCTGAGATATTCCAATTACTGTCCTGATGTACAAATCCTGCCCTTAAACCTTCAGCCTCCCAAGGTCGGTTTTAAAGGGACACTAGCATAGGGTTGATGTCTGACCGTGATGGACCTTTGTAAACCAACATGTTCTGACGGAAACTGCAATCAATGGAAGTATCTCAATTTATGTAATTAAAAAATCCCTGGAAACAGGTTTTGTATTTTTTTGGACAAGATTGTCTTGCCCACCTGCTGCCTTTGCAGCTCTTGTGCGGCAGCATTCTTCCCATGCAACTGAAGTGACTGGAAATCAAAGTGAAAATGACTGTTTGTTTAGACTGTGCAGTGAGGAAAATGCATAGCAGTATGACAAGTAAATTAGATTTTTAAAATGCTTTCACTACTAATAGGCTACTATGCTGCTAGGCATTTGGTTTTAATCCTGACTCTCAAGTGGGCAAAGTTCACTCTCAGGCATAAGGACAGTTCTTGGGTTTGTAAACATTTGCAATTTCTGCTGACTTGTCTTCACTCCAGCCCAGGAGGGGAATCAGCATTGTGCTGGATTGCTTTGTGCTGGTAGGGTGAAATAGGGGACTGCTGTTAATCGCCTGCCTTTATTCTCCACCAGGGCTGGATGGAAAACAAAGGTTCCAGCGAGCAAAGGCCACGGTGAAAAATGTTCAGTGGGTGGAAGAGTAGGAGGGATGAGAGGTGCTCTTGTCTGCTTGCTTTTTACACCCAGAATGGACACTGGTCACATCACAACTCTTAGGTGTGATGTTAGAGACCTGGATTTGAGTCACTGCTTTGCTTGATTCAGGTCTGCCCTTCCAGATTGCATCTTGGATGTGTGAAATTTCAGTGGAGTATATCGGGTGGATCCAAACCCGATATATTCCAATAAAATACTTTAGAGTGTACAAAAATGTAATTTTTTTGGAGAATGTTTTGTAGAACTGTTTCAACCAGTTCTACTTTCAAGAAGATTTTCTGAGAGCCTGGCCCTGTTTTCAGTGTGAGACTTGATTTGGCTAACATCTTTGGCTTTTTTGTCAATTTTAGCCTTCTATTTCAGGGCTTGCGCCCCTGAAACTCCATTAATTTTTCCCAGCTATTAGCAGTTTGGATAGTAAAAGGTATCTAGAGTCTCTGCATCCTGTGACTCTTGCATCTTTTGAGAACTGCAGCCACAACCCAATGTGCTGCTGCAAGCAGTGTGTGGATACACTCTAACCTGAGTGCCTGCTCTCCCTCCCTGTAGTCCAGGCTCTGGCAAGGCCTGTTGATGTACGAGATGCACAAGAGTGGTGCAATCACAGATTTTCCTTGGCTCCTCACAACTGCTGGTCACTCCTCTCTCTGCTCAGCTGCTGCCAGCGAGGTGCTGTGCTGCTGTGTTGGTGAGGAGTGAGGAGTCAGTGCACTGACCCTCCCTTGGCACCTCTGGCCTACCACTGGGTCTGAGGTGCCCCACATCCCAGGGTGCAGGGTGACGCGAGCAGCTCGGGGACTTTGTCCTTTTCCTGTGGCTGCACAGCAGTTTGAAGGGTGCCAGCCCCTTAAGACCTTGCTGCCTGCTTTGAGCTTGTGAAAAGTACAAAATAATCCTGGTTTGGGGTTTGTTTTCTTTCTTTTCTTTCTTCTGGCCTCCCCTATCAGCCTGGAAAATTTATGCTGCACTGAAGAAAACATTCCACTCATCTGCAAGCTACTACAGCTGCTGTGTGAGTAATAAAGTATGGAAAGGAGGAAGGGAGAGGGGAGAAGAAAGATGGGATCTGATGTTTCATATGGAAAGCATCAGGCCAGAAGTGGCTTTGTTTCCGACACGTGGACAGTGGAGAGGCTGCATTTGCTGCTCAATGGAAAATCAGTGCCAGTGAAAAGAAACCTCCCTCATGAACTTCGGTGTCTCTTGCTTTTATTTTTGATTTTAAAATTTTTCTGCATTTTAAAATAATAAGGGGGAAGCAAAGAGCACTGGACTGACTGGCTTGAGAATATAAGCAGTTTGGTCAAAATAGCTCTTTTCTGTCTCCATCAGTGCAGTCCCAGTTCACTCTGGTGGTGTCACAGCCCTCCCCATAAGCTGTGCCAGCACATTGCAGTGGTTGTGAACACCCGAAGGTTGCTGTACGTCAGGTTCTTAGGAAGGTGCGTGTTCCTTCTGTTTCATTTCTGATCTTTTGGGATAGTGTAAAGTCATGTTTGTAGGCTTTCCTGCACAATCAAGGAAACCAGGAGCTTGGTTTTGGTGCTGAGAAAGGTGTTTCTGATGTAACCAGAAGCCTCTGAGAGTTGGGGCTTTAAGAAACATGTGAAAGAGCAGTGGGGATTGCAGTCAAATAGTGAGAGTAAGGAGTGTTTCTGTCTGATCAGACCAGAGGAAGGTCTCCAATATCTTGGAAGAAAGATGTGACCCAGTGAAAGAGCTTGTAAGGTGCTTCTCTTGCAGGTTTGAGAATTTCAGGGTAAGTGGATGTCACCTGGGGTATGTTCCTACTGTATACTGCAGGAAACCAGCATAGACTTGTTGGCACATCCCTTAGCTCTCGGGTGTTTTTAAAGCGAAAAGAAAGATTATTGTCTACGACGTTTGAAAATGGGAGGGCCTGGTTTAATCTTTGGAGTTTTTTTCTGTAAGGAATGAGTGTTTTGGTGTTTGATTGTACAATTAAGGTCAGGAAGAGCTTTGCTGTTTCTTCCACTGATTACAGGATGAAACCTTCCAGACACAGATTTCAGCCTGTGCTTCCCTGGATGGAAGATGTTTGCTTGAATCAGTGTCTCAGGAGCTGCGGTGATTTGGGGGTTAAAGAAGGTAATGCAGGGGCCTTGCTCTGCTCAGTTTGCATGCCTCTAGAATGGCCTGGTCCCGTGGCACCACACCACATTGTACTTCTGAACAGGCTGCGAAGCTCATGCTCTCTCTTCAGGCAGCCCTGATTTTCTCCTCACTCAAGACAATTTTGTGTTTTCCAGGAGTGACTCCTTTATTAATCTTTCTTGGATGCTGGCAAATGAGTTTCAGGGTACTCAGTTTAAATCCTGTTTACTGAGAGTACCTAGCTCATCTTGGGCTTCCTGAGCTTTGTTGGTTTGTTTAAAACGTGAATAAGCTCCAGTTGTTTGAGGGAGAACGGAAGAATGCCAGTGCAGAGTTACTTTCTGGTGTGAAGGACTTGGTAAGTGAGTGACTTTCCAGCATAGTTTCTCGGAGCTGAGAATACCAGTAGGTGCACAGAGCCCTACAAAGGCTGCATTGGGATCTCTTTTTCCAACATGAGAAATTCATGTTACATTTCTTCAAAGAACACTTTTGAGGTAAAGCAAGGGAAACAAGGCATGGGTGGGCTCTTACTCCCAAATACCTTCAGCACATGTGACATCTTGAAAATGCTGAACTCCATGTCTTGAGTGTCTGTTGAGCTGGACACAGAGTGGATGTCCTAGGTTAAAGAATTGTCCTCACTGGGACTGTCTTGCATGGATTATTGTCGTGCAGTGAGAGCTATACCAGCTACAAGACCTCGTAATTCAGTCAGTGTTCTGTCTGAGCAAGCTGCATCTCTGGTCAGATGTTGTGCACTGTGGTATAAGGGGGGAATTTCTGTCTCCTTTCAGTTTCCTTAAGTGGAAAACATCAAGGAAATCTTTGTCATTCAGTTCTGAATGCTTTTTCTCTTTGTAAATGGGAAGTACCCACATCATGTTGAGGATTTCAGATGGGTCCTGAGTCAGATCCTGGTGTAATGCAAACTGGTGCAGATCTGCCAAAGTCACAGTGGCATTACACAGATTTACACTAGCCTCTGTGTCCATGAAATCACTTGACACCTTGCAGAATGGTTTATACAAATCCCAGGTCTTGTCAGGATGTGGAATAAATATCAGGATGTGGGCAGAAAACAGTACACCCATTTTAATGATTTGGTTAAAACAATATTGCTGCTCTATGGCTCTCATAAATGTATTTCCACTGGTGTTGAGGGGAGGAGATATTCTCAAGTGCCATAATGAGAGAGTACATTTTTTAAAATGTTGCACAATAGGCCACTAAGTTGTGCTCTAGCTATATTGGCTTATTTCTGTTTTATAGTGAGCATGGCCTTAGGCATCCTATAAATACTATTTCTACCCCTTCTCTTCAGCTAATAAATAATGGAAACTGTACCGGAAAGAAATTTTCTTTCCATGAAAGATTGGGAGGTCCTGAGCTGCCCTCTATAAAACAAAGGATGTAGCATGATTTGTTTTCTTTGGTTTTCCAAATGAAGAAAATGTGGGGGTGGGAGGGAATGAGAAGATGTTTCTATGTGCTAAATGTTCTTTCCCCAACACTGCAAAGTAGGATGATGTCTGGTGTGGGCATTACTTCCCCCAGGACAGTAATACCCATCTGTGAAATGAAGACAGATGAGCACAGTTTCTGAACAGTCTCAGTCCATGGGAAGAAGGAAGGATCCCATTCTGATTCACCCTCAGGCTTTCATATCCAGCAGTGGAAACCGACCTGAAAGTGGGTGTAAATGAGGGTCTAAAGGAACCCTTTGTGTAATTCAGTGGGCTGTGTTGTCCAGGGGTCAGACTAAATTATCAGAATGGCCCTTTTGACCTTAAAATCTGCTTTTGTAAGTAAGTCCTCTTAGAGACCTTTGGCTCTGTTTTAATGATGTCAGAAAGCTGTAGTGTAAAGGTGAGTCATGAAAGGTCCCTGTATGTGCACATACGAGCGGCCAGACATGTTTTATTTTGAGAATCCATCACACACGTACTGTGTGTCAGGTTGGAAATGTGTCTCGGAGGAGAGACCAGTTTTGTGGAGGTGGGGGCTTCCTTCTGTGCTGACTAGAATCAAAAGTGAGTCCATGTCATGTCATGTCATGTCATGTCGAGGGTGTGGGGCCACATTCTGACTGCAGCTGGGCCATTAAGGTTAGAGAAGGGTCAGGGAAGACCTTGTGTTTAGCAAGGGGGGTCTTACTGGCTAATTTTGAAGGCAAATGAGGTTCAGGAGCTGGCTGCACATGACAAAAAGGCATTTTTGGTCACTGCCTTCATCTAGCAACAATAAACTGTGCATATAAGCAGATCTGGTCCAGAAACAAAGAAGCTCAGAAATTAGCACTGTTAGATCATGAAATTCTTCTACCTGGGTGCCATTTCTTACTGTTTGCCTCAGTGGTGCTTTCCAGTCTCATTTGAAATCCACCTAGCATGAGGCCCTGCTTTCCTTGGAAACATGTGCTAAAACCTAATTTAGAGGAGGAATATCTAACAGCCTGTTCTCTCTCCTACCTGAGTCTAATTCCACCCCTGCCATATTCTGTCTCTTCTCCATGAGCAAGTCCATTGCTGTGTTTGGGTTCACCCTGTTCATAGCTGCATGGTCTGTGACGCTTTTTCCCATCTTTATCCATATTAATTCTTTCAAGGATTTTTATCTAAATGTGAAAGGAGACCCCTGCTCATTGACTGGAGATTATAACACTGACTGTGGAACAGACGTGATAAATAGTAATAAATGTGCATGTCCCTTTCAATTTTGTCATACTTTCCATCTCTCTGTTCCTTCCAATTTTCCTGTATATCAGATGCTGAGGATGTGTCCTCGAAGCTGTATTGGTCTTCTCTGTGTCTTATCTGTTCTAGGTCTCTTTTCAGCCTTACTGGATCTCTGCTTTGTATTGAGCGTGCATGCTGTGTTGCTGTTTCTTCCGTAAATGCATTAATTTGTCTTTTCCCAAATTCAATCTCAAGGATTTATTTCCCACCCCTGCGTAGTTTTCTTTATATACTGCCTCTCTCTGCTGGCATCACAAAAAAATTTAGCATTTCCTCCTTAAGCCCTTTTCCCTGCTTTTCTTCATAATGAAAGCTTTTTATCAGTTTCCTTAGTTTTCTGATTTGTTTTTATTAAGCATGTTTTTATAGTGAGGGCTGCAATCCATCAGAGTAAACGGAAACAAAAAAATTGATGCCAAATTTTTGTTTGTTTGTTTAATGAATCAGATGAAAATTTAAATGGGATGAAGTCAAATTGATGCTGATGACTTGACTTGATGGTAGCTAGTTCTGAGTGCTGGCTATTGACAGTGAGTTGTGGAAGATCTCAACATTCTGAAGAGCCTAAAAATACAAATACAACTGCAGGGTTGAAAATCACATGGTGGTATTAGTATTGGGAAGAGCAGGGTTGCTGTCCTTTGTTCAGGAAACAGTATCTATATGCTGGTTAGTTAGTTGAAGACCACAGGTTTTGTGTCTGATGGATGTAAGGTGGACATTTAACCTGGATCACGTTTAAAGGGTAAAGGCCCCTCAAATTTCGGTGCCCACCCAGCCCACTTCTGCCGTTTGCTCCAGCAAAGGGAGCCGCTCCGATGCGGGCCGGGAGCAAGCCTGCCCGTAGCATCCCTCTGGGAGGGTCCCCCTCTCGGCCACCACCCACTGGGGTGGGTGGCTGTGATGGCCTTGAGCAGGGTGGCTCCCAGCCGCCCTGACCCCACTGCCTTGAAGGAGGATTTGCCAAAGCTGACAGCATAAGGCAACGGCAGCTGCCTGAGCCGGGGTGGAGCGTTAGCTGCTGGGGACTGCAAGGCGCTCTTCGGTTCGCTTGGCGGGTCACCCCGGCTCTGGACCTTCCTGCTGTGTTTGTCTGCTGTGCTGCTTTTAACCATCTCCGCTCCTTTGAGTCAGCTTGGGCTGCTCGCACGGCAAAGGAATATTTTCCTGGTGTTTCAGAAGATGGGAGATTCCCTTTCCTTCCTGTGCAGGAGGAAAGCTGATCGCCCCATTGAGGGTCTGTCAGAGTTATAACAAAACAGCGGGGCCTCACCAGATAGCAGGGAGGTGTACAGCTGGCTGCAGGCATCAGGGCTCTGCTGGTTTTTGCTTGGTCCTGCCTCTGTGAAAACTTCTCACAGGTACTGTTGTCTTTCTCCCCTTTATTCACCAAGCTCTTAAGCTGTGGGTATCTGTGAGGGGTTTTTGCAGGGAACATGAGGACTGTAAAGGAGCAGGTCCTAAACCATGTGCTCTTGCTAATGGTCCTGCAGACCAGTGTGTAAAAAGCCAAATGTTTTAATGGAAATTAAGGAGTGAAACAAAGAAAGGAACTGCTACAATGAGCCATCACGTGGCACCATCCTTATGGATTGATTGTGTGATTGCAGTGGTCTACATACTGGGTGTATTCTTCCATCTAATGATTTCCTGGAAGAGCTGAGAAACAGAGGGGTATGCAGAAAATCCACTGTCCATCCAGATGTTAATCAGTACAAAAGTTGAAGTTCAGAAATAAAATATGGATGAGAAAATTGTGGGAAAGCAGTACTCTCTGTGCCTACCTCTATTTCAGTACCAGGGCCTGTGCCGGCAAATTTGTGCAGTCTGGAGCAGCAAAAATCCTCACCCAGTACATTGCTAAGTTAGAGGGCCTGACATCTACGGTCTTGGAAGCAAAACTTGCAAGTTGCCTTTATGAAGCTCAAATTTTTCAAGAGCAACGGCAGAGCTGTTTCAGCAGCGAAAAATACATACCCTTTCATACAAACCCCGAAGTTTAGAGCATTCAGATGTCTTGTTTGATTTGATGGTTAGGCTTTGAACAGGTAAGATGCTTCACAGCCATTGCCCTTAGAAAGCAGGGAAGATGTAGCATGCCCATTTTACAGGCTAGGAAACTGGGACACCCAAGGGCTCAGTTGTCGGAGAGAGGAAGTCGAGAGCAGAGCTTGAAAAGGATACCAGCTCCCTGATCTCCATTTTAATTAAATTCTTTCTACAATAGTCTTCCCTAGCAGTTTAACTGGTGGGATGTGGTCTAGCGGAGGAATTTTTGGCTGCAAACTTGACAGGAATATTTTTCTGGGCCAGATCCTTGCTCAGTGTAAATTAAGATGACTGCACTAGTTACGATTACAGTGCTAGCGATTTACTCCTCCCTTGGAGAATCTGGCCCTGGTTTGCAGACAGTGGGCAGCGTCATATAATTTGTTCTTTTTAATTTTAGTCTGTCTAGACACTTTTGCAGCACCCCTTTCTGGGAGGACTTGGTGCCAGCAGCTCTGGAGCAGCACCACACTTCCCTGGTGAGAAACGCTTAGCAGACACAGTGTGGAGGTGGCCTGGTGTGCTCAAACTCAGCATTTCACCTCCCTGGTGCAGGGTTTGGCTTTGATAGTCTCAGTATTTTTTAGTGGAGAGGTGGCAGAGGGGATTCGTGGCAGGATTTCTTCCTCGTGGAAGGGGGAGTGCATCTGTCATTTTCCCCGTTTTTGATGGTGTGTCGTCCCAGCCGAGTGCTGGAGAAAGATGGCTGGTGCTGATGCAGCATTTCTGTGGTAGTTTTTCTTTCCAGCAATGGATGACACACCTCTCTTTGTGGGTAAGAAGGTCTTTCTCCTGGTTTTAAAGGCTGTTTGCTGGTCTTGAGTTTATTATTACAATCAGTCCTTCCTCCCATGTTGTCAGTATTTACCACTCAGCCTTTAGCTTCTCTGCTATGTTTTCTCCCACACTGAGTCACCTGGCATAGGGGTGGTACCTCTCCATCCTTCTTTAAACTTGTCATGAGGCACACACAGGACCTAGTTTTAACAAAATTCTCATATTTGCTGGCCGTGGTTAAGCAGGTGATTAGTTAGGAGTTTTTTTCTTCCCCTTCCATTCTCTTGCTAATTCCCTGAGTTACTCACCAGGATTGTCTGTAACTGTGTTTGTCAAGAGCCAAACACAGAAAGGCGGTGACTCCGGCTGTGGGGCTGGGGCTTAGGAGCAGCACTGATATATACCCTTTTACTACCACTATTTCTGCTTGAATCCTCGTAATCGTTTTACAAAATCTGCTAATCATAAAGTCCTACCTTCTGTTGTTAACCACCTACATTTATTTGTCTGTACCCAGTCCCCAAAAGGAAGGGTCTTCATGGCTGCAGAAAAAAGCCTGAAGATAGGCATCCTAAAGTCGTCAAAAACAAAATTTCTTTTTGAGAAAACCATAAAGCACACACTATTTCTGGGATTCCACCTGAGCTTGATCAATACTAATGAAGCAGAGCTCTCCCAAAAAAGCAGCTTGCATGGAAATGGGTAAGAGATTCTTTGTGCAATCTTAATGATTTTGAGAGAGACATTTCCCTTGTGAATTGCTGTGGGAGTTAGCACCCCTTCCCCCAAGCTCAGCAGAGGCAAGAACATATGACTATCCTCATGTAAGGTAGCGCAGTGTTAATAATGCTGCTGTATTGATCAAATTGGGCTGCTTTGTCACCAGGGACATCTGGGAGGATTTATTCTGACTCCTGAGGCTGTGCCTCCTAAGGTGCATTTTTCAGTCCTTTCACTAGGCAAAGGGTGTGTTGTGCTTTTTGTCTTAGCCTGCAGGATAAACGCTTTCAAAAGATTTCATGGTGTCCCACCATCCACTGCCTCTATCATTTCTGCTCTCAGGGCTCCCACCTCACTCCCACTCAGAGCTGGATATGTCTCAAGTTCAAAAATGTGTTGTGGCGAGATCCAGTTGTTTGCCCTTGGAGAGCACCCGGAGGAGCAGCCACTGGCTGCTGGAATGTGGATAAACACAGGGTGACGGGAACAGGAGAGGCTTCCTCTTTGCTTAGAAAGTGAGCAAAACATCAGTAAGAAAGCAGCGTAGAAGGAAAAACATGTGCAGGGTTGTTTTGTTCACCCCCCCAGCTGTTATTCATGACCTTGTTAAAAAGATCGGTCTGCTTCAGAGACTGCACGTGGTCATTTTTAAATGTAGGGAGAAACCAAATGTGGCTTTTATTTTTCCATCTGATAAATTGCCAATTGCAGGTTTTACTTACAGAACACTCTGAGTAGTCTGAGAAGAACACGATCACCTTGATATTATATTTATGAGTAAAAATGGTATGAGGCAAAGAAAGCTCTTAGCTCGCATGTAAAGAAGACTTCTAATGCAGTTTTTGCTTCCAGGAATGCACCATTACTTGTGATGGGGAAGGGACACGTTAGCAGGCTTGACAGGAGGACTGAAATGCCTAGGGGCGTTCAGGGGCTTGCAGGGGCAATCTGACATCATGCTTCTTTGACAGGTGTCACAGGCTTGGTGCTGGGTAGTGATGGGACACCTGCAGAGCAGGGAATGGTCAGGGGAATTTGAAATGGAAGAAAACCTCTGAACCTTGCTCTGATGATGGTGGGAGCACCTCTGGGGTGCTCTGAGCAGAGAACATGTGTTCAGAAGTGCTGCAATGTATTCTGGAGGGACTCAGGATGGTAATCAAGTCACGAGTCATGCCTGGAAAATTGTGTCCTGAATGTGTAGGCTACCTATAGTGCCAGCTGTAGCTAAAGAAGCACGGTATGAGTGCATTTCTCTCTCCTTCTGAGTCTCAGTTCCTGGACTGCTGGGTCTGAGCAGGTCCCTCCAGCAGCCCCAGTCACCACAAGTCATTTTGGCTCTCGCTTCAGCCCTGATACCATGCAACTGCTTGGGAAGCACAACTGCTTGGGAAGCAGAACTGGCTGGAGGCAAAGCAGCAAAGTGCTCCCAGGAATGTTCCCTGCAAAGCAGAGGCTCAGCCTGTGGTCTCTTGTGTGGCTCCTCCTCTCCCATCATAAAGGTTACCTTTGTATGTTTATAACCAAAATAAAATTGCAGCTCCTGAAAGCTATAATTTGTACTTAGGAGAACATAATGTTTGTGTTTAGCTATTGCAGGGATTGTACCCAAGCATGGTGACAGAGGTCTGAAGTGTTTGGGATGTCTATAGCTGTCAACAGACTCTGCCTTTAGGGGCTACTAAAACCAGCTTTAGTTAAGCAGTATTGATGACAAAATGCCAGGGAGGATTGGTTATAGTGTGAGGAAGAGGACCTCCCTCCCGCAGTGGGAGAGGCTGTCCTTCTTCAGTTCCTAATCTTCCCCTTCCCACAAACCAAGCCAAGAGAGCCTGGTCACAGCCTTCCAAGACGTGACATCGGAGACTTCCATCTCATCTCAGAAAGACAATAGAGGGAAGGAGTGGTATACAGCCAACCCGCAGGCAGGCTTATCTCAGGAGATGCTATATAGGCTTAAATAGAGTGGAAAAGGGAAATCGGGGAAAATAGGACACTTAAGGTAAACTAACTACATTTTTAAATGTCTGAGTTGGAAATATGCCAGATAACATGTCCACTGTTGGGATTATAATGACTACAATATGTTTCCTCTTTTCCTTGTTGGTAAGTGGGTTTGGTTTGTTTCCTTTCTGAAGAGTGGTGAGGGACTGCAGTTCCCTGCAGTGCATGTTTGGTAGTGAGCTCAAGCTGTCTATGGCGGTTTAGTGGGTAAGGCTGCAGTGCCATGAATGTGACATCTTCCAATTCCCGTCATCGTCATTTGGGCCTTTTCATCTTTGCAATGTTGTGTTTCGTTCAGTTTGCTCAAGGAGAATACTTAGGGATGGGGCTGGAAAGCCAGAGGCCTCTCAGAGAGCCTCTCAGCAGCGTGGGTGCAGACAGAAGGGATGCAAACGGCTCTGCCAGTGGAGAGATGCCTTCGCCTGGTATCATCACTGCAAGGTAGTGCTGAGTGTTGTGTTTGGTGATGTAGCTGGAATTAATTCGGGAACCCTCTCAGTTAATTTTAGGGGGAAAGTTACCACTATATACTTGAGGCAGAGTCTGGTGGTTTTGCACAGTATTCTCCAGTACATTTCCAGGGGTATTTTGCCAGGAGAGACAGAAGAGAGAGCATGAAAAAGGACAGGGCCTTGCCTTAACTGTGAGGCTCCTGCCTAAGTAAAGAGTGTTGCTGAGGAGATGCAGTGTGAAGAAACAAGGAAAGGAGAGGGTGCTTATAGGGGAAGAGAGGCTGAAAAGAAGAGCCTCTCTGAGGTCCTGGAGTCAGAGAGGTTTCTGAGCAGGGCTCAAACAGGTCCTGTCCCATCCTCCACCTCCTTCAGGAAGAGTAGAGCTTCTCCTGGCCTCTGTTTCTGCTGATGCTTCATCACAGCGCCCAGCCTCTGCTTTTCACCAGCCTGCTTAGAGTAGCAAAGTACCACTCTTTGGGCCTTTCTGCATTATAGTCTCTGCAGTCTTGGGAGCCTGCAGGCATCCATACAGGGCATTTCTATGAAGGCATGTCACGATGGCTTATCATATAGTTAGCTCAGCTCACAAAAGACAGTCTTCTGCACAGAAACATCTTGAATTAACCATGGTGGCTACCTGAATGCTGGGAAGTCATCGTATCTTCCAGGAATACCAAGACATTGCATTCCTTCTAGGCTATTTTCTGGCTGCGTTGCTATTTATAACTATGTCCTGAAATAGCACTTTCATATTGCAGCATATTAAAATCCATAACAACTGGGTGGGTGTCCACAGTCAACAGACCGAAGAAAGTGAGCCAGCGCAAGAGCGGTGGTTGTGTAAATTGGCTCACGGAGGTGTGCTGACTCTGAGCAGCTGGTGATCTGACCTGCCGAGCTTTCTCAAGTCAATAAATGGCAGGGCTCTTAATGGGATCTCCCGGCTTCCCGTGCCATGCTGCAGCCAGTAGCCGTACAGCCTGCTGGAAATCACGCTGACACGAGGCTGATCCTGTGATCTTTTCATGAGGAGGGAGCAGTGCCTCGTCCAGTTCTGACAGCACACCTTGAGTTGCTAATGATATCCACAAAAGGCCCTGCCAGATCTTCTTTTTGTTTGATCTGATGCACTTTGGGGGTACAGGTCTCCTCAGATACCTGTGGGCAGCTGCCTGGGTTGCTGCTGAGCCGCTGGGCCAATACTGGTGGGCACTTTACCAATGTGCTCTAGGAAATTGCTTTTAAAGAGGACCATACTGCTTTTATCAGGGTGTGTAGCAGCCCAGTTGCACTGCCTGTGAGATTTGAGGCTGATCAAAATCCCTGGTGGCTAGAGTTTTGGAACAAATGCCTTGGCAGAGCAGTATAGAAAAGAAATGCAATGGAAAAACACCTTTGGCTATAAGGAAGCATACTTAGGTGGAGGGCATGTGGATTTTGAGTGACAGGCAAGTTTGCCTGCAGTGGGACAGTGAAGCACGGAGGCTGTTGTTTCTGTGCATAGATGGTGAAAACTGACTTAGAAGTGGCAAAAATCAGTTTGTGAATACCTCCATATAGACTGCCCAGAAATTAAAAAAAAAAAAAAAAAAAAAAAGGGGGGGGGGGGGGAAAGAAATAAATCCAAGTATCAGAATGTCTGAAGTTGGTGTTGTTTTTGAATTCTTCCCATATTTCCATTTGGGTCACATTGTTCCTAATAAAGTAGACAAGATTTGTAATACAAAAATAACCATCTCCATCCGTCAAAGAACATGTCAAATTCTGTTTCACGTAAGCCACAGAGTTAAATGGTGCTAATCAAGAGCAGAATTTCATGGAGTTTGAGTGCTGGCAAGGTCCTCAGCTGATGTAAACAGGAACCATGAAATCAGGGCTGCTCTGTGCTGATTTACCCCAGCTGAGAATCCGGTTGTGCTTCCCATCGCTTTGTTTCTAGGCTGAGGTTTTTTTTTTTCTTGGTACAACAGTGAAACACAAGTCTGTTGTCTCCTCTTTTCCTTACCCAGACTGGCATATTTATCACAGTAGCACATGCATCTTCTTGCTCTTCTAAGATAACAAATTGCTGAAATTATTTAAAAAAAAAAAAAAAAAAAACCCAGCAAATTTTTTTTTTTGTAAATGTGCTCGGACGGTTGCTGTGCTCACGTTAAAGTTTAAACTTCAGCCAAACAGCTCACAGCTCCCCGCGTGGTTGGAGGCAGGCTTTGGTCCTATATGTTTATTATCATTTAGACATGGTATAAATGGTCTTTATTCTTTTTTGTTCTGCCCTTATTCTACAACACATTCCCCTTTTTCCTCTTGCTTCCTGTTTCCCAGACAGGTCCCCACCTCTTCCTCCCCACAGCCAAAAATAATACAAAAGGGAACATACAAAAGGTTTTTTGAGCCGTGAGATGTGATAATGAATGGACATCATATACAGGGTAGATACAGTAGTCCCAGCACAAAAATGTCGATCACACAAAGTCAAGATGAGGAATTGCTTGTTTTTGGATTAGGACCTCAGTGTTATGCATCTTCTTGTTTAATATGTTTTTAGGTCAGAGCAGAAGAGATGACTCACAACCCAGGACTCTTATGAAACATACCATATATTGAGTGTATTGATCACATCTCCAGATTTGATTTAATAAGCTAATTGTGAAGAACTGTGCTTACAAATATGCTGTTGCCTGAGAATGCACAAACACAACTGGTATATACATTTGTGTCAGCTGCTGAGGAGGAAGTGTTAAGCTATCTCTGGATGTTAATGAAACATCTCTAAAGAATATGTTTTTTCATTCATGGTCCTATCCAGAGTAATTACAAGGAATCCAATTCTGCTGTGTAACCCCACTGCAATACTTTGTAAGGATGAATCTTAATTGAGGATCGAGACCTAAAATATTGCTCTGCTTTGTACATTCCACAGCCGTCAGCATTTGCTCTTGCATATCCATTTCCTGTGAGAAGTTTACCACACTCTGGGGCATGCTTTGAACCTGTTCCTTTGATTTCAGTGGGAGCTAGGGCTGGCAATTCAAGGAGCTAATTGTGCCTTTTTGCTATTTATAATGCTAAATTAAAGCTGCTTCCAAACCGGACGGCAACAGGTTAAATATACACTTGATGAAGTTTGGAGAAAAGTTTGCAGGGAGGACTACTAGCCAGCTCACTCAACACCATCCAAGGTTGTTATATAAATAAATGATCTCTTCAGAAAGATTTTGAAACACACTTATGTTGCATATATATCATTTCTCAAATGGTCATTGTATGGCTACTTGCCATCTGGACTGCATGGCAGCATGCAGGGCATGTGCTGGTGTACAAGCACACATGGGTTTTATCATATTTTGATAGTAGCACAATGGGCTGCCTGTGCTTTTGAATTCTTGATTTGGCTATCCTTAATCCTTTGCTGACATTGATGCTATTTTTTGTTGTTGTGACTGATTGCAGATATTTTTTCTATCTTTATTAAACAGACTAAAAAAAACAACAAAAGCCCTCCAAAGCCCTGGTTCAGTGTTTGCAGATTTCTTTCATCCTTTTTTTTTTTTTTTTTTTTTTTTTTATCTAGATGCCTATCAAATTCAGCCACGCTTAGCTGCAGTCCTTTGTTCAATATCTCACCACCAGTACATGGAAATTCTCTGTGCTTAGAGCCCATATTCCACAGATTTTTAGTGAACAAATTTGGCTTGTCCATTTAAAAGAATATTTGTTAGAGAAGATATATTTCATTGTCACTAAGTAATTTTGACTCCTTGGTTAGAGTTATGGGTTCAGACTTTTTTTCATTTGAGACATTTGTTTTACCACCCGTTTCTGCTGGTGAAAATTGATAGTTAATGGCAAAATTGGTTTTGATCCTTTGAGCTTTAGAGGCTGATGAAAGTTTTTGATAACCTTGGTTACATTGTGCGCCAGAACAACAGGAAAATGGCTTGTGTTTATATGAAGGTAGTGATTCTGTCCTTTACATAAATCCACAGAACTTTTCACATTAAAATGCATCCTTGCTGAATGTGATTGAGGCTTCCGATTTCAGCATCTTTTATGCTCTGAAGAAAAATGCTGCGGAGAATATTCAGGGAGAAAGCCATCTGGGTCGTGGTAGGAGAGTGTTCATTGAGAGTGCTGTTGTGTATGAATAACAGTGAATGGGCTGGTTTGGCTAAATAAATTTCGTTAAAGGTTCATTCTTTGGACTGAGACCAAGGGGGAAAATGAGCACAGGCCATTATTATATTGAAGAAATTTGCAAACTGAGGCTTGAGTCCTGTGTAGCATAGCCAAGAGTTAATAGACATGTCCATTGCGGACTCTTGGGGGCTGGTGAGATCCATTCAGCTCATGTTAGAGACTAACAACTAGCGACTAGCGTATGGTGAAGTTACCACAGGAAAACAAGTATTTATGTATCAGACGATCTTTGCTGACTAAGTGTGTGCCTGCTTTTTGCTCTTGGCAAAATCCTGTTTGTTGAGCAAACAGTTAACTTGATTAGCTTCGAATATACGAGGGATTAAGAACATGCATGCAGATATTTACCACAAGTTAGCTGTCAATAAGTGTCTTATTGTTGTACCTGAAAAGTGGTTTTACCTGTCTTTTTTTTCAGTGAACTATATAACAGGTAGACAAGATGTGCTGGCACATGACTAGGAGTTTTGTCTTAAAACCTTTGCGTTAGAAATTATTTGCTATTGCTTGAAACTTTTTCTTACTATTAATTCGTTTCAGACTGCGGTTTTCCCATTTCCCCAAGTGTATTTTGCAAAACTACTTATTTTAATACTAAAATTGTGTTTATTTTATGCTGTCCCAAATGTTAAGCTTCTGATGTGCTGCAGCTTTTTGACAACTAGCAACTGCCCAGTAGAAGTTGCCAAGAAGAAAAGCTGGAGGTTTTGGCAGCTGGTGAGAACAGATGACAATCTTGGAATAGATGGGCAAGAGTATTGGGTTTTGTTGTTGTTCAGGAAGTAATGAAGGCTTTCATCAGTGGGAAGAAGATGCATCTTCCAAACCTTGTTTTAGGGTTAAGAACAAAAATAGAATGGCATTTCAGGGAAGGCAGGTGAGTTTTGAATCTCTTATTCCTCTTAACTTCAGGGCTGCCCTACAACATCCAGTTCAGTATGTGCTTCTGGCATCAGCAATGCAAGTGCCACTGTAGCTCAAAGCTTTCGCTGTTCTGTTGAAGAATGAAATACTGACACCAGGCACTAGACCTGGTGCCACTGTTTGCTCTGAGCTTGAGTGAACTGTGGTGGCACTGACCTTAGAATTACTGGTTTGGATTGCCTTCAGGTTGAGGATGCTTTCTCTTCCTTTGCAGTCTTGAGATTTTCACAATTATTTAAAGTTGGAGATGAGGCCCCTTTTTTACATGACAGTGGAAAGCAATGGGGTCATAATGGAAGTTGGAATTCCACCTTCCTACTGCATGCATAATTCTGTTTTGCTCGTATAAATTATGCTGCAAAGGGAATAATTTCAAGTAGTGTAAACAGAGCTGGTAGATCAGACCTGCTTGTCAACCACATTCGACATTTTCATTCTCTGTCACAGCCTGATCTGAGTATCCAACTTCTTAATTAGGTTTTGGATAACTTCCAAGATTGGTGCTAGATGTCCAATTATATCTGCAGTAAAATGGCACTTAGAAGTAACTAGCACTTCCAGATAAGAACTTCCCATGATCTGCTAAAAAATTTCAAAATCAAGATCTTATAAAATACTAAAGCATCAATAAAACAGAGGAACCCAGTGAACATGTTGATAAGGTGTCTTCCATGACTTTCTGTCCTCAAATCATTATAAGTGTTTGGGCTTTGTTTAACCCTTTTCAGAACTTTACTGTTGCCACATTGTTCTGTCTTTGCCTATGCAAAACACCCAGGAGTTTGAGTGCTGTAAAGGCTTAATGGCATAGGCAGGTGCTTCTGAAGTGACCTGTGATTTTTGAAGATCCTGTATGTATCGGTCAAATTCTGATACACAACATGGCTGCCAATCGAGACCAGTTCTTTACAATTAATTGGAGCAAGTTTAGATTTGTACCCTGGCAGCTGAGAGTTCACTTTGGGTCATCAGTTGGAATTGGGTTTTCCAGAGCTCTCTGGATCTGAATCCAGATGCCAAACTTGCATCCCTCCAGAGGCCCCTGGCCTACAGGCACGTCTTTCCCCCATCATTCTCTAAGGGGGAGACAGAGACATCAGGTACCTACACTGCCTTGAGGCTTGGCACATTGATGGCAATGGTGATCCCAGCTACAGACTTCCTGCTGGTTGCTCTCTGGGGGAGAGTGATGAAATCAAACATCAGCATCGTGAGTGGTGACTACAGATCCTTCATATCTGGATTTTTAGTGTTATGGATTGTACTTTAACCTGGACAGCTGACAAGCACCCCAAAACTTAGGCTGTCTGAGCCAAGCTGAGTATCTATCTGCAAGTCTGGGAGGGATTGGAAAGTCTGGGGTTTGTCTTGTTGTTGCAGTTAGTAGCAAAACTCCTGATTTCTGCCGGCTGCAGAATTAGGTGAGTGCTAAGCTCTGCTGAAAACAATACACACATATCACATATCTACTATCAGAGGCACGTGCTGGGTTTCCCTTGCACCGTATGTCATAGTGGTGAGTGTACTCAGTGTGTTTTGTAAATAATCTTTACTTTCAGTAGATGAGCTTTAGATGAGCTGCAGAGGTAAGAATACAGGAAGATTAGAGGTCATACATTTCTGAATTGACAGGTGTACTGAACAATGAATTTCCCTGGATCAGTGCTTCTGTGAACTCCGAAAGGACTAACAAGAAGTACGATGTCCTTACCAGGCATAGGACAGCATTCCAGTGGGTGTCTTGTACTGTCTGAAGGATCTGGTGCTGCATGTGGAAGTGTCATGGTGTGCAGTTTCCGTGTATTCTGCTGCTGTATGTGCCCCAGAGGACTGAGGTCAACTGAGGTCATAGTATAATATGGGGAGCAAAGAGATGTTCTGAGTTACTGGTGTGTAGGTAGGAAACACACAGCATTTCTTGCAGGTGATGGAAACGTGCCTCTGCTGGGACAGTGAGCCTTTTTCCAATTGTATCCAAAATTGAAAAATTGGACTGAGGCCTTGTCAGGGTTGTCCACATACCAGACTGCTATCCTTTTCTAGCTGGCTTTGTGAAAGTACGTGGGGTCTTGTAAAGTCACATACTATTATTTGTCAGCCATGAATCATCATTTCTTTTAACTGGCTAAATTGAGGAGCAAGGTACAAGGAGAATGACCCTCGTTAATCAGAGCATATGGGTTGAAGTATTGGGTCACTTTTTATCCCTAGCCTGTGAAACCAGCTTGACAGCAAACAGCAATGTTATGGATCTTCTTCTTGTGTTCCTGAAGGGAGCCATCTTCCTTTTCCCATTGCAATTTTTGAAGTCTTTATTGCTGTAAATCCTACAGGCATTGGGTAAGAAAGTTTAATACCCACGAAGTTGCCTGCAACATAGCAACCAAAGGATAGTCAGACTTAATGTCACATGTGGCATTTATTACAGCTGTTACACAAAGCTCCCCCTCTCTTGCATGAGTGGTTAAAGAGAAGCTGAACACCCAACAGAACTTTGACAAGAGCAGCTCACTCCTGCCTTAATTATCCTTGGACCATTTTCCTACCAGGCTTGTAGTGGATGTAGATATGCAGGAGTTCACCATCACATGAATCCAGCAGTTTGGGTTCGTATCTCTGTGGATAGTGGTTAATATCCTGCTGCTCTCACAAAAAAAAAAACCTGGTAGTTTTTGACGTGCTTGCTGGTAAATAACTTTGTGGGAATGGAGACCAAAGAACTCTCCTGCCCCTCCTGATGGTCCACTGGGATGGAGTGGGGATCTTGGTGGTCTCAGCCTGACTGGTTTCTCCAGGCCAGAGCTCAAGACAATGGAATGGGCTTAGCTGGCCTGAAAACTGCTTTGCCAGGGCAGGAGTGAAGACAGCAGGCTGGTTTCAAAACCCTGCCTCACCACTCCCTGGGTGATTTGGGCAGGGAGGAGGGAAGGTCGCGTAAGGTACTTGGCAGAAGCTGGGAAGTGCATATGGGGAAAGACACTTCATTTCTGCCGGCAACTGCCTGCTCTGGCACAGGCAGCAGCAGGTAGGGCCCTGGCAGGGGGTAAGGAAAGGGCTGTGGCCATAACCCCTCACCAGGCTTTGTCTGCCATGCAGATTAGGTGGAGGGCTTTTCTGGCTCAGTGTTGCTAGGCTTTTCCCCCCTATTGACTTGGTGGAGAGGCTGAGGGGGGTGGGAGGGAGGGACTGCATTATATTGTTTCTTTGAGTTGTTTTTTTCCCCCCTCTATGGGGAGATGGGCTTGATCCACTGGTTTTGGATTTCAGAGGCAGAAGGCAAGACATGACCAGCTGGTGTCTTGAAATGGCACAGGTGCAATGGCTGCGGGAGGGGGGAGCCAGGAATAATTACAGGTTTCTGAAGCATCAGGCTTTGCCTGAAAAGGGCTCATCGAGAAACTGCTCTTTATGGAAAATTAATGGTGAAGCTGGAAAAAACTGTCAGGCCCACTATTGTTGTCATGGGGTAGTGATGCCTTAAAGGAGCAGCACCTCCTGCTCGACTCCCCTCCATGGGCAGCCCAAAGCCAGCGTGCAGCTTTCTGATTCCACAGCAGTTGAAATTTCATGTCGCCGTCATCAGATTTAATGGCCTTGAGTCTCTGTCTCTTTCTTTTTTTTTTTTTTTTTTTTTTTTTATATTTTTCCTTCCCCTTTCTACCCCTAATTTCTGATTATGCTTGCTCTTTCCTTTGGAAGCTTGTTATTTATTAGGCCCCTAAACCTGTTTCTGCCCCACTGGATGAAGGCTAACTGGGCCAGAAAGGCTAAATTACATGATGTGGAGAATTCAAAAGCATTGACTCTCCTGGTGGTGGGGGTTACTCCAGGAAGACTGTGTGGCACATTGGAAAGCTGCTCCTAAAACCTGTTAGGATTCATCTGAGGACAGACCAGATCCCCAGCTAAAGCCATTCCTCACGGTCCTAGAAATGCACTTTAAAAAGAAAATGAAAAGATTGCTAAAGGCAAGTACTAACTGATAAGTGTCCCACCTCCGGGCCTGCGTGCAGACACATTGTACATACAGTGTCATGCCTCTGAAAATAACCTGTCCAAGTCCATCTCCACAGCTCAGGTCTATAATCAGCTGTTATTTTAAAAAGAAACAACAGGTAATAGTCTGGCAAATTCTGTTGTGAACTCTGATAGTCATCCCAGCACATTGTATCTGCAACCAGCAGTGCTGCTTCCTGGGTACATAGAATAATCTTGAGTTAGCTGACAGCTCCTAGAGAACTGTGAGTGGGGCCTCTACACTCCTGTTGATGGAACCTTTGTACCCAGAGGACAGGAGTCTCTTGTCTCTGGTCATACAAAGCTTTTGTTTCTTGATCAGATGCTGAACTCTCTAGGTTGAGACATAGTTGACTCACCAGCTCCCATAGGATGAAAATTTTTGCCTAAAATCTCTTTCTTAATATCTCTAGAAGCAGTCTCTGAGATACGGTTTTTAAAAAGTATTAGTTAGAATGTTTATTTCTCCATCCTGTAAAATTGCAGCGGTGGTATTAAACCAGCTAGCCTTTCAGTCAGTGAGAAATGAAAAATAGCACTAATAAACTCCATTAAAAGCTCCTGAAACTACAGCAAATGGTTTTCTATAAACAATAAAAGTTTATAAGGTTGGTTATGGAGAACACTGGGCAACGTGATGGTGCCTGGAGGCTTTATTGGGGCTAGCTCAGGGCACCTCATAATAAGGTACATTTAAGTAGGAGGCTTACCCCATCCTTGTGCTGATGATCACTGCTGTGGAGATGCAGGAACACGTTTTTATGTGACAGCCTCTTTGACTGCAACTTCACCTACTTTTTAATAAGGTGTGTGCGTGTGTTTGTGTGCAAGCCTGATGCCCCATACACAGGAAGCCCCCTTTGACCAGATGTGCCAAAACCCCTCTAAAACAGACAGTAGGTCCCTTTTTTCTGTCACATCTTTCCTTCTCTCAGGCCCTTTAAACAAGCTGTGGTGTCACTGGAAGTTCTCTGTCTCCTATCTTAAAATGCTATGCTTCAGGATTGAGCTGTTTTAGGAACAGATTGGGCCCCAGCCAGCTACACTGAGTTAAATTTGGAGTGAAAGTTAATGTTTGTGAAGGAAGAGGAAGCAGGGTTTTTTTTTTTTATGTGGCCAGGCAATAGGGCCATTGGAATAGTTTCATATGGAAGTGACTGTTGGCCAGATCACACTTAAAACTGGGAAGGGCCTGGTGTCTATGGGACAATGTACAGACTTTCATGAAAATGTAGTGGATGCTTTCTGGTTTTCCTATCTTTACTTCTACCATAATATCTGCTACCGTACGTGGATATTTCCACACTCTGTCTCAGAGCAGCATCAAACAAGTGCCAGATCCTCATGTCTCCCAAAATGTGATCATCTCATGAGAAGATGTTGGTGTGCATGAGTGCTGTCCCTGAATTGCTCTCCTGCCCTAGGTGGGAGCTATACTGTAATCTCTCTCTAACTGTGGTTTCTCTCCCTCCCTTCTCCCTTTCCCTCCTGCAGACATGCCTGGAGTTGGAGAGATACCTTCAGACTGAACCGCGGAAGATCTCTGAGACCTTTGGTGAGGATTTGGACTGCTTCCTTCATGCCTCCTCAGCCCCAGATGCAGAGGACAATATCCGGCGGCTGGACCCCATCCTTTTACCAGTGGAGACGAGTACATGTGACAAAAGCGCCGATATGGACATTATCCTCTCACGGGACAAGCTGCTGTCTGAGACGTGCCTCAGCTTGCAGTCCACCAGCTCTTCCACAGAAGGCTACACAGCCGTCAACCAGGCCCAACTCAATGCAGTAACCTCATTAACACCCCCTTCCTCTCCGGAGCTCAGCCGCCACCTTGTAAAAACCTCACAGACTCTCTCAGCAGTGGATGGCACGGTGACGTTGAAATTGGTGGCCAAGAAAACTTCACTCAGCTCTGTGAAAGTGGGTGTAGCAACAGCGACCACGGGGACGATAAAAAGCGGGCAAAGTGACAGTGAACAAGGAGGTACAGGGGCAGAAGCATCCCCAGAAAACAAGAAGAGGGTTCATCGCTGTCAATTTAATGGGTGCCGGAAGGTTTATACAAAGAGCTCCCACTTAAAGGCTCACCAGAGGACTCACACAGGTACTTGTGTAGGATGCTTCTCTCATCTTGTCCTCCTGCCACCTAACCGTAGCCATCTCCTTTTATTGTCATTTAGAAAAGAAAAACTCTTCTGAAAGTCCAAGCTTCTATCTATAAAACAGGGCAGTGGAAAAATATGGTAGGCCAGCAAATGTACCCATTATTCAATAGAACAGAGGAGTTCACCATCTACCATTAACCTGTTGGGGTTTCATATGTCTTATGGGGCTTGATGCAGAGTAATTTTAGGATACCTAAGGGATGTAGATGTATCATTCATGTTAAAACTGTGGGCATGCTGGTTTGGGTTTTCATCACTTGCTTTCCCAAGACAACTTTAAAAATGTTAATTTTAGTCAAGTGTTAATTGCTTCAAGTAGAAAATAGTAGGTTTTAGTTGCCTTTTGTATGGGGGAAAGAGAAAAATGTATTTCAGATCTGAGATACGTGGTTTAGGAATAACGTGTGCATGAGAGAGCATGTGGGTAGATGCAGATGTGCAGGTACACAGATGTACACACCCTTGAGATACTCAGGATCTTGGACTTCTCTGGTGATAAAATACGGTGAGAACAATCAAAAGAATGACATGGAGTTTGACTGGAATAGTGTAGGTAGAGGGGAAATAAGATGTATGAAAGATATCAGGCCATTATTGTGGGTAATATTTACTAATGTTGCATATAAGCTCCACTGTGGAAGTTTCTTGAGGCACACCAAATGGGCTTAAGTTTGGCTGTTCAGGATCCCCACTCTCCTGTCATTTGTTCATAGTCTGCAGTAGCTTTTCGGCTGGTGTTCATTGGCAGTAATAGCTGTGCATTTCACACGCGTTGCTGCTTTGTTCTAAGCCTCACATGTGATGAGAGATGATAAATTCCCATTAGCACTGTCTTATCATGTGATTATTCTTGTTTCCAAAGGGATTGCTGTAATCAGTTTTCTCAATTTTACTGTAAAATGTGTGGTCTCTTACGATAACTGCACATTTAATTCACGATCTTATCATGCAGGCAGATTCCTAGAAGCGAGGTTGTTCTTGCAAGGTAGAGGATAACATGTTGGACCAGTGCAGTAAATCAAACAAATGTGTGGGTTGTTAAGAGAGCGGCATCCATCAAATACTAGGCAGCCTTGTAAAAGTTACATGGTCTGAAGTATAAATCATATTAAGACATAAAAGACATTGGTTTTGATCTTTTTATATGGGCTTTCTAGTGCTTTTACTGGGGATAGCCACCTTGCCAGGAGTGACCTCACTTGTAATCCAGTGATTTGAAAGCCAGTGAAAGTAGTGCAGTCATTTTAAAATCTGCAGCAGCATGGTTAGGAGGGTCCTCGTAGTGCCAGTGCAGCTGTGAGGCTGGCCCCTGCCGGGCTGTCTGGGGGGACATCCCAACCAAGGCTGTCCAGCAGGCCACGGGGCTCCTGGGGAGGCACAAATGCAGACCGTGAGGGCTGTCGACATGGCAGTCCTATCTGTTCAGGTGTGACCCCTGCGTTCCTCCTCAAGCTTGAAGTGATGGGTCTTACACAGCTCTTCCTGAAGTTAATCAGAAATGTGACACGATTGCCGAGGAAGGGTGAACTGGTAGAGTTTTTCTGGCTTTGTCACCCAGTAGATGGAGATGTGGACAAGGAGTCCCGAGAGAGCACTTGCAAAAACCACTACGCTTTCAACACCTCTACCCTTTGGAGTCAAAATCTTGCAAGATTTTGCATGCTTTTGAACCCAGCCTTAGGTCTGGTTGAAATATGTATCGAGGTCAAAACCTTTCCCCTTGGTAACATCAGCATTCGGTATCATATGTTTTACAATTAATCCATGATGAGAAACAGTTACGTAGATTCCTCCTGCCTTAGACTGGACATAGGGCCGTTGACGTGTATTTGTCTGCCCATCCACAGCAGTTCAACATGTGAGAAAGGCAAGTCCACCTTTGCGGGTGGATGGGGAAGACCTGTATCAGCTGATGAGACTACAGCTGCCCGGGTGCTGTGCCCACACCTTCCACTCCCAGCACCTCACCTAGTGGGTTCAGCTGCCCCTCTGATCTTGCCAGTTAAACCATCAGCGGTTTAACCAGCTCCTAAATCATTTACTGGTTTACGGGAGTTTTCCTGTTTCCATCCACCAAGTCTTAAGCAGATAACATAACTTGTTAGGAAAGCAGGAAGGCAAAAGACAAGAGGGAATACAACCTGGATGAGGAGCTCTTCTGTCTTCGCAGCTGTGTAACCACCCTGTGCCTGACCACGTCCTAGCTGTGCATAGCTGTGTAGAAAGCATGGTTTCATTTTGTGATGAGGACTGGATGCAGCCTTCTTGTTAAAATACATCTTTGATGCAGAACCTGAGAACAGGTAGGTACCTGGCTCCCATTTTTCTCTGTGGAAAGCAGATTGTCTAAATACCTTTGAACATTTACATCTTGGGAGCAATCTGAGTGAATCGAGGGGAGGGTTGTGATAGGCTTATCTAACTAGCTTATTTGAGTCCAAAGCACAATGTCATTCAGACCCCTTCATCCTGCTTAAGTGCTCTGTTCCCTTAAAAAACACTGACCATTGGATGCCTTAAATCAGAGCTGGTACAATCAAGACATTAAATCTGTTCACGCTGACCTCTGCAGTGGGTTTTGCCCTCAGGGATCTCCTGCTTCTGGTAAAAGAGAGGGGCAGAGAGGAATAGCTATGGAAATCTGGGATTGAATTATAAATGGCAGGGCTGCCTCCTTTCCCATGCATGCCTTCAGGGCTGGGGACAAGGAGCCCTTTTCTCCATCGGTGCTTTGTTTTTTTCACGCCGTGAGCCGAGTGTGCTGTGGGTTGCGAATGCACCCAGCAGTGCTGATGGCTAGTAGCCACTTGGCTTAGTCAGCGGCTGAGCCAGAGGGTCTGAAATGATTGCGAGATATTTTCCTTTGGCTGGTAGTTTGTTAGTATGTCATGCAAGAGCAGTCTGCCAGTGTGGGCTCTGTGTAAAAGGGTGTGAGTGCCCTGACAGACAAAGAGCTCTCAGTGTGGGGTTCACAGGCAAGGAGGCAGATGCGGGCTGGTCACCCAACTTGCACGTGCAAAGTCCACTTGCTGGATCAAAGGGATATACTGCAGTGCATGAAAACAAGAGAACCATGGGCCGGGGAGCAGGGGGGTGGAAGGCGGCGGAGGGAGGTTGCATTCCTTTTGTTCGTATGTAAGGCTGACCAGACAGAAGCTGGCTGGTGTTCCTCGCTGCTGCGTGATGAGCCAGGCTGGGCTGGAGGCAATACAGACTGATAGCAGCTTTCTAGATTGGAGACGATCTTCTCTTAGGGCTTTACTTTTCTGGGGAGCCCAGAGACAGTCAGACCCCACAGTGCATTTGGTGCATCCCCCACATTACTCTGCCGCATCTCATCCGTAAGAGAATCAGGACAGCGCTGTAAGGCCCATCAGCGGTTGAACTGGTTATGAAACCACCTTCTGGATGACCTTTGGAGAGGGAAAAACAATCATCTGTGTGGGAGAGAATTTAATCTGGAAGGGA
Source organism: Tyto alba (assembly GCF_018691265.1). NCBI lineage: Eukaryota > Metazoa > Chordata > Aves > Strigiformes > Tytonidae > Tyto > Tyto alba. The sequence continues at coordinate 29,939,854 of NW_024881328.1, read as the reverse complement.
AAGGGAAAAACACTGTCTGGATGGAAAGGGAAATGAAAATATTTGAATTCAAAGTAAGCTGGGGCATCTGAAGCGAAGGGTGTGTAAAGGAGCTAAGAGCAGTGGTGGGATTGACTGTCAGAGGGCAGCAAAGAAGCTACTCAGGGGAGAAATAGTGGCTGGGCCTGTAAACAGAAGGAAAAGGTGAGCTGTAGGTTTGGAAGACCATACTGCCAATGTGAGGGTGGGGTAAAAACATCTAAAGAAGGAGCCACCAGGACTGGCACAGTAATCCAACCCTAGTATATTCTCTCACAGCTATTCATGGAACAGACATCAGTGCAGCCAATGACATTTTGTCTCTTTTGAGAGACAGAAATTTTCATCTAGCCCTTACCCATGCATCGAGATGAATTGCCAATGTAATGGAGAGTAGAGAGGGAAGGAATTCAAATGAGCCAAAACCCATGTATAGTCATCAGTACTTCCTAAATTAGAAAACAGGATATTGCTGGCGAGTGTCTGGATGCAAATAAGTCTAAGGGTAAGCTGGCCCATGACCTATGGAAAGATTAGTCATGGGACATGGCTGTGTCTCCTGGATCAAAGACCTCTGCAGGAGATTCTATCTCCTGACAAAACCATTCATACCAGCCTTCCTTGCAATAATGTACAGGGTGTATGAGGTGGCGTGGGTGCTTTCTGAACAGAGATAAAGCATCACGTATCAACTGACCAGGAAATCCTTAAGATTGGGATAGTGCTAAAAAGTTACCCTTAGGGGGTTCTGCTGGGGTTTGCATTTTGTGAGTATCAGAAGGTTTTTTTTTTTTTTTCTTTACGCATCTAAAACTAGGATCTGATACAACCTAAGCTCAAGTCTGAGAAACAGCAGTTGGGCACCTCATATCTATATTTAGACTTCTAAAGCCTAAACAAGTGGGAAATACCCGTGTAAATAGATGTTATGAGTTTACATGTGATCTTAAAATACCACTTATTTAAGTGGAGTTTGTTTCACATTGTCAGGACATCTTATTTTAAATTATACAGTTCTTTAATCCAAAGTGCTGGCTTAGAGTAACTAAAACAAACAAATCCACCCTACAGGAAAACAAATTACTACATTTGCAAGAAAAAGACAAGAGACACAAGAGTATTAGAAAAAGCATTAATGAACAGAAAGGTTTTTGAGATAGGATTTAAAACAACAGAGAAGAGCTTTCCCAAAGTGTTAGAGAAGGAAGAGGGAAGCATCCAGAATTTGGAAATGATTGGAAAAGACCAAACTGAGGAGAGTAGGCTGGGTGATAGATAAACAAGATTAATACAAAGTAAAGGAATAGTAGAGAAAATAAAGACTATCTGTGCCAGTGATACCAAATGAGTAGGAAGCTGCATTGCTGTATTGTGTTAGTGTGGTAGCACACGTGAACAGAAAGGCAATGAAAAGAAATGAAAAGCAAATAGCCAAACACAGCACCAAGTCTGCAGGATGCAAGTTTTTGAATAATAACTTAGGTAAAAGCACTTGGGAGAGCAGTATAGGTAGCATAGGAGAAATGAAAGGCAAAGCCCAAGACTTTCTGTTGTACAGAGACCCGTGTCTTCATAGCGAGTCCCCAGCTCTGTGTGCAGGGCTGCAACCCAGCAAGGGGACACAGAGGGACACGGAGGATGCTGAAGCTCCTGTAGCAGCAGCTGAAGCAGGGGGTGAATTTGCCACTGGAAACGAAAGCAAGGGAATTGAGGGAGAAGAGCTGTGTGAGGAAGACCTTCATCCAGGGCTAGATTTGTTTTGGGGTACAGTTACATTGCCAAATTGGAAAGATGTATTTTGTTGTGGGGTTGGTTTTTTTTTAAGTTTTGGGGTAAAAGCATAACAATAGTTTAACAAAGCTGATTAAAATAAGCCCAACCAGAGCATGAGCTCTTTAAAACTTTCTGATTTTGAAGCCTCTTAGCCATTTGGCAAGTTTGGAGGGGAATGTTGCGATTTCACTGTAGAGAGCCAGAGCCTCTCTTCATTATTACAGTGAGAGCTTAGGCTGAGGAAACGAATTTTGTGAACCTCCCAGGTGGCAGGAGGACAGGCCCTGCCAAAAGCCACCCTTCCCTTGCCATTTAAAACACTGGTGGTGTTCATCCATTACTTAGTTGCCAATACCTGAATTCTCAGCCTGTGTTCCTGCTCCATCATTTTCCAAATAAATAGCACAGGGCATTCTTACTGTTTGGGGTTGAAAATGTAAATAGGTATTGTTTGATTGTTTGTTTGTTTGCCATGTGAGATGATTTTTGGCACAAGGGGGACGTAGAAAGTGATGTTTGCTCTCTGTTCAGCAGCTGCAGGAGGGAGAGTGTAGACTCCTCCAAGTGTTATGGCAGTCTGCCTCGGTAAGGCACAGAGGAGCTGCCATCTCTAGTTTGTCATCTAGTGTCTTCTTTATACCCATCCGACCCTGAGAACCCGTGATGCACCTGGCAAGGGTGCGAATGAAAGGGATCGCAGAGAAAGACCTGAAAAAAAGCCCACAACTTGTCTTCTGCTAATTTCCCTTTGTGTTGCTGCTGTCCCACACTGGATACAAATGGCAGGCTAATGACAAGAAGCCATGATTTTCTTGTCCATTTGTCCAAAACACTGGCATTTCTGAAGTATCTGAGGTCACACCAGGCTTCAATCAGAGATGTGTGCTCAGAGATGCTGTTTTAGGCTAAGGTGGGCTTGCTGGATGAGGAAGGCCTGAGCACGCCGGGATTGCTGAAGCGCTCTGGGCACGGAAAGCCAAGTGTGCTACCTTTCATCTCAGAAGCAGGTGCCAGGTTAGGCTCTTCCTGAGCACAGTGTGGGCTTTTGAGTCTGGGTCACATCTGGGTAAGCAGCCAGGAGCCTGGATGGACCTGTCCTAACCCAGAGCCTGCCTTTCACACCCCATACACTGTCCCGCATACCTACGTACCAGCAGCAGCAACCTGCAGGCAGGAGCAGATGAACTGCAAGGCTTCGTGGAATCTGACCTAAATACAGCAGAGGCATCCATGCCTCTGTCAAGGGTGGTGGGGTCCCAAATAAAACCATGGGCGCAATGGCATAGGTGGTGCTGACTGTATAGCACAGACCAGCTGTAGGTAGGGAGACCAGCCAGGGCTGCATTAGCACTAGGAATAATGGCTGAAAGAATTGACTTAAAGATAGGTAAAGGGCAAGCTTATAATGCAGAGAATGCAGGGTGGATGTCATGAATAAAATTGTCTCTTTCTGTTTAGCTGCTGTTTTGGAGAAAGTGTGTTTGTGTCTTCAGAAAACTTCTGTCTAACACCACTCTCAAAAGCCGGTTGGTTACCACATGTCATGCAGGGAAAGGTAATGTGCTGCAGTAGATTGAAATGAATGAGAGACAAGGATGTCAATGAGGGCAGTTTCAAAGGCTAGTGCAGCCATTTTGGAAATGGGAGGACAAAACACTTGCTTTATCCACAGTCTCTGAGAGTGACCCAAACTTTTGTGTCACTGCAGAACCAAAATCTTTCCATTGGTCAGCTTTATACATGATAAGAAGGCTAAATGAGAATTAAAAGCTGTTAAAACATTGCAGGCCAGTTCTCAGTCCCAGCAGTCCCCATTTGTAGACAGGCACCCAACTGTTGCATTGGGCAGATTTGCTCCTGAAGGTGTCCGGCCTTCAAAACCCGGGACTGAAAACTGGGACTGCAAAAACTGAATGCTAGAAAAACATTTGCAGGTGTGCTAGCTAGGCTAACGATGACAAGCATGTGTTTCAAGATAAAAGCTGATCACCAGCTGAGTTCTGAAAGAAAGGTGTTCTCACTGTATGGCAATGTGCATTCAGAGGCTTAGCAGGGATTTTTTCCTTCCTCCTGTATGTCTGGACTCTTACTGCCGACAGAGAGAACTTAATAGATCAGTTGGACAATTTTGTAATGTCATTCTAGTTTTTTATGATGACCATAAGCGATCATTAGTGCACTAGAAGCTTGTATTAGTTCTTGGAAATGTATGTTGTAAAAATATAGGCATGCACATCTGTATGTACTTTTGTTCAATATGTAACCGTTATGGTTAATTTTGCATAAACTTCCATTTGGACATCTTCTTGTTGGTCACCTGTAACTTTGCAAAGCTTTTCATTCTTCAGAGTGAATTTTCCCACATTTGGTCTTTTTCCAGTGTGGTTACTGTTTATTATTTTAGAAGTTAGAGGAAAAATATTTGGCTTTTAGAATGTGGCATGTGTGTTGGGGAGGGGCAGGGAGAAAAAAGCTGTCCTCAGTGTAACAAGTTTAGCTAAAAACTTGGCCTATGTAATGGAAAATAGTTATATCTGTGAATATCTGGGTGAAAATTAACTTGAATGAACTAAGCTATGATCTGTTGTAAACTGACTTCCATATGAGGGTGCTACATGTGATGCAATTTCATCATTAATTCTTTGCAAAACCCATAGAATCCCAAAGGTGATTCTTTTCCTGGGCTTTGTTTGGCTTTGAATGTGTGTTAGGAAATGTGTTTCATACAGAAAACCTCTTTATTTTTTTTTTCCCCGAGGATGCAGAATCACCCAGCAATAGAATTTCATAGTACATTTGTGTCCTCCCTCAGTTACACTTCTCTGGCAGCATGAATGACCTGCGTGGTTTCCAGCTGGGTGCTTGTACCTCCCTTAGAGCTAAGGGCAGGTAACCATTTGTGCCTTTCCCAAAATCCAGATGAGAAAACGTCCTAGCTGGTAAAATTAGTTATCTTCACTCACTGCTTCGTGCTCTTGAGACTGTTTGGTTCACCAGGGTTTGCTCAGCAGTGTTGCCATGACTTTTTTACTGAGCCCTGCTCAGTGTGAAGCAGCAAGGAGCTCCTGTGCCACCAGGCACAGCCTGCCACCTCCAGCCCCAGGACAGGGAGAAAGCACCAGGAAGGATGGGATCTCCCTCAGAAGCATCACATGCCTGCCACCGTGTAGGTAGCCCTGCCCTGATACCAGGGCATCCTTCACTGGGAGACCTTCCCAGTGTATTCTTTAAGCCCAAACACATGATTGCCCATCTGTTTCCACCCCCAAATCAAATCCAGTATCTGAATGAATTCAAGCATCCTGGGTCTTCTTCCGTTTTTGTTGTTGACAAAACTGGGAAACAGAAAGAAATGTGTCATTTCTGTATTGTCTCTGCCAGTCTGCATCATCTTTTTGGTCATATTTCTCTGATTTTTCAGTGGCAAAAGGCAGAAAATGAAGTGACATGTAAATGGTGAAAAACACGAGCACTGTAATGGTTTGAATAAGCAAAACCCCACATTCATTAGCAAAAATATGGAGCAAAACCACTTAAAATGTTAGCATTTGGAAAAGAGGGTGTCTGTTCCTCTTAATTTCTTTTCATCAGATCTAGTGCCTGATACATGTGTTATATTTTGCCTGGAATACCTGCCTTTATATTTTACCTGGAATTTCTGAGAAACACTTTGCCTAAAATGCAGATGTCCAAAGAGCACATCTTTGATACACTGCTTCGGATTATGTAAATATGTACCATGTCCCTTACAGGGCTGTCTTCATTGTTCACCCTCTGGGATAACTTACAAAAAACAAAGAGGAGAAATATATTTCAGGGTCCTGGAAAAATCTGACCCAATGAGCTGCTGAATTTTTTTTCTTTTTCATCTGTTCCTTCTGCCGCTTCTACTTTGCCTTGCATCTTTCAGCTCGCAGAGCTCCACTGAATCTGAAACTAAAAGCCCTTATTAGAGGAGATTTTTTTTAAAGTTCTTGCTGCTCCTCTGGGGACCAAAGTAATGGCAGCTTGAAGCAGCGGAGAATGTGTAATTAGGGCAAACAGCGATGCCTCGCATGATGGGGAGAAACAGGAGGAGAGGAGGGGAAGCGTGCAACAGCCTGGCATGCACAGGCTGTTACTAGGAGACCCCGGCACGAAATGCATGAGATGCAGGGTGCTAATGGGCCAGCCTGCCGCCTGGGTACCAGCCCGACCTGCTGCACAGCTGCTTCTGCCCTCCCGTTGCCAAGCAACTCCATCCTTATTTTTTTCTATTTTTCTTTTTTTTTTTTTTTTTTTTCTTCTTTAATTTTCCTCCCCCCCTCACTCACTTATTCTGGAGGCTTAATTGGGTAGTTTTGTTGCCGGTGTTGCTGCGGGGTGCCAGCCTGGGCCTGCCGCTCTGCTGCTGTCCCCAGGGCCCGGGGCTGGGGGAGGATTTGCTGGCAATTAATGGGGCAGAAGCGCGGGTTGTGCGCCCGGGCTGGCGCCGGTGCCCGTCCCCTGGCCCCGCTTCCCGCCAGCCAGGAGCTTCCTTCGGAGAGGAGCTGCAGGGAAGGGGTTTGAAAGAGGAGCAGCATTTTGAAGGCTTTAGCACTCTCGATGGGAGTCTTGCATAGACCCAGGGAAATAAAGCGTGGTGTTCCTCCTCAGCTTCAGTGCTTGGCATGTATGGCAATGGGCATTCGTTAAATGCGTCCTCTTGAGTAGAAAATGGAAAATTTCCATTTCTTTGAATGTTGCTACATGCTTTGCTTTTCTCTGCTTTTCAGCTAGGCAAGTGGGCTTTGTGGATGTGTGTTAGGTGCTTGTGTGTGTGTAAGACATAATGCTGCAACAATTAATTTCTTTTCATGTCCTGAATAGCTACATGCCGAAGACTGCTGCTGGCTCCGTAGCCGAGCTTTGGCAAGGCCCTTAGGGACTAATCTGGAGGGCTGAAGTTTGTAGAAAGACTGATTGGACATTGAGTTTGGTTCTTAACCTCTTTTCCCCCATCTCTAATACAGACACAATCAGAGCCATCTCTCTATAAGGGCACTGCTGACCTTTTTGGATGAAAGGAGCTGTACATCGTTCATGGAAATGTACTGCTTTTACACTTGATCATCCCTGCCCATCTAAAAATAGGTACAACCTTCTCACATTGTGTATTTCACAATCCTGTCACATTCCTCTTCTGCCCCATACTGTCTCCTGCCAGCTTTTCTCTTGTGCTTTGTCACCCTTTCAAAGGCTTTTCCATCTTTCCAGCAGGTGGCAAAACTGTGAATAAAATCCCCTTTTTTTTTTTTTCCTTTTTTCTCTTTTTGGGTAGAAAGCATTGGTGAGCCACTTAAGCACTGACCACTGCCCCCCCTTGCATTCCTTTGTAATAATAAAAATAATAATTAGGCTTTCTATTCTTCAACAAAAATCAATTAGGAGTATATTGAGGAATGAAAGGCTCAGAAAAGTATCTGAAATTGATTTTTGTAATTAGTTTTACTGGTTGATGGGTTGCACGCACATACACTTAGATGTTAGCATTGATCTCCAGAGGATGTGTGTATTAAATAGCCTGCTCTTCCTTTTTGCTAAAGAAATGAACTTATTAATCTTAAAAAGAGGGTGATGTTGTTGTGCACTGAACTGCAGCTGCTCACTAGCTTTTCTGTAACCTCACCAGCAGAGCAGCTGCCTGAGCCATGTGATGGTAACTTGCTGAATCTAGTGTGAAAGTGGGGATATTTAGCAAGCAGCAGGTTTTGGGCTACTCCTCTTCTGTGTCTCACATTTGACGAAGCGTGTGTATGTAATGAGGGAGGACAGGCACGGGTGTTAAGGAGGCCCGTCTGGTTAGATGTCATTTTTTCAGAAGTGCTTAAAACTGAATGTCCTTCTGCAATGCGCTTCTATTAAATATCACGTAGCTCTTTCCATAGGAAGAGAGGAGTGACCAGTAACATTTTCTGTTGTGCCATGTGCTGTGTGCTGATGTTCAGCTAATTAGAAGAGTTATGTCTCATCTTCATTGGTATGCCATGTATGTAGCTTGTAAAGCTCTCAGGGACCCTTGGAGATGAAGAGTGCTACATAAATATAAAATATTGTTAATGTGATGTTCCTCATTAGGCGTCCCATAGTGCTGTGGCAGACTATCGTAATGAATTGCAAAGCAAATACAAATGCCTGCCTGACGTTTCTCTGCAAGGCTATCTGGGGGGCTGCTTCCCACCAAAAACCACACCGGCTTCTGGCACGGCTGAGCAGCTTGTGTCTGAGCCGACAACATCCCCACGGGCACTGGCCTCTGAAGGGTGCCTTGGGTTGTTCCACAGTGACACCACTGCTCGCTGCAACGGCACGGTCCCAGTCACCAGCCTGGGAACCGCAGGTCCCAAAAGGATTTCTCAGAAAGGGGGGTGAGGAAAGTTGTTAAAACACACTCTTGAAAAGCCAGTGGCACTACTTGATTCTTCACACAATTCTTTGCATGGCTCAGGCCCCCAGAGCTTCCTTATAGGAAAATTCAAGCGAGGAATCTTGCATTTAATTCCTTTTCAGTTGTAATTTGCAGTTTGTCTGGTTCTTCAGGAACACCAGTCTTGGAGCAAGTGTAGCTAAAGCTGTCTTTCAATACATATTTTTAGACATTGAGGCTTTTAGAACTAGTTTCATTTTGAATAGTTTTTATATCACAAATTTTAAAAAGGAAGGAAATGTTTTGTGTTTCTTTCATAAAACCTTTTTTTTTGGATCCTGAAACTATATGTAAATAATTCACGATGGATTAGAACACATGGTGATTTTTAAGAGGGTGTTTCTGTTGTTTTCTTAAAGACACTTTTGCATGCTAGTTTTGTGTAGTTACGTAGCATGATATTAAGGAGCTCTTAAAACATACTACAACATATATCTTATTTGAATGGCCTTCAAAATGGGCATACAGGCAGGATTTGAGTTTTCTCCTTCAGTTTCTTTAAGCATTTTTGGTTAAATTGGTCATACTGACAAAAGGAGTCCTCTGACTATACCATGTTTTAGCAAAGAGAGGTACCAGCAAGGATTTTGACTGTGATTCTCCTCTGAAGTTCACTGCAGGACTGGGGGCTTAAACTACTTGATTGTTTTACTAAGTGTGCTGCAATCAACATATGTTTGTGGTGTGGTATTTAAGGTGAGGTGCAGGGGAGGGATAAGGAAATAGATACAGATGGATAATCATAATATCTTTGTTTACTTTTGATTCTGTAAAGATACAGAGTGAAACTCAAGCCTTAATGGGCATTTTTCCAATGACCTTGATGGAGCCAGGATTTCACCCCATAGCATTGCCAACTCTGTGATTTTATTGTGCACAGCCCAAAATCTGGAGGGTTTTGTTCTTAAAGTCCCTGCTCTTGAAATCCAGGGAATAGAGAGCAAACTCCTTTCTCTGTATTTCATTATAAAGGTTTCTAGCCTTCAGGGTTGCAAAGAGAAGTTTAAAATCATGGCCCCAGGTTATCTACAAAGCAGAAGGTAAATGATCTCTAAATACTATTGTTTTCTTCTTTAAAACCTCATTATTTCTCTGGGAGATTGAACTTGTGACTTTTTAACACTTGGGGTTGGCAATAAATAATGCAGATATAAGATGTATAGTATACCCAGTGTCCACTGTGTGCTGTAGTTTTGTCATCACGACAGTGTCCTCAGTTGTCTTGGTTATGTACCTCTGCGTCCTGTAACCTAATGTTTCTCCTAATCGCTCTTTGTTGAAACAGCGACTGTGAGATGTCTGTAGCAAACGCTGCCTTACTCCATGTACAACGGAAATATCCCCGGGACCTGGAGGGTGCCTGCGGGATGTAGGTGGCAAGGAGAGGGGGTCTCTGGATTTTGAGAAAAGACAACATCCCCACTGCTGTGTTTTGTGAGGGAGTATTTATTGCAAAGGCTTGCATAAGGTTTACAATCTAAAGTATGTACGGGAGAGAAAACCTGATGTTCTCTGGTTTGTGCCTGGAGAGCAAAGATGCAGCTACCTGCAGATGAGCTGCTTGCCTAGGCCTCTGTACCGCCTAAGGAGAGAAATTCACCTCTGATTCCAGTCTGACTGAGGTCTGATGTGTCACACTCCACACATGCCTCTCCATTAACTTGAAAAAGAGCCATAGGTGGCTATTTCAGATGATGGCTTTCGATATCTAAAGTTATATGAGATGAAACTCACCAAGACTGCCTAGGGCTGGAAAATGGAGGGAGAAGTCCCAAGGATCAGTGCAGTGTCTCCATCACAGAACCAGCCCGGCTCTATCAGTGAAGTTTGGCTGGGAACTTGGTGTGTGTTTACCACGGTAGTGTTGCTGGGATTGTGTGCTTGGCACTTTCATTTTTTCAAATGATAAATTTTTGGCTTTCAAGAGAAAGCTGTACCAATTATTTGTTTATTTTTGTAACAAGATGCTGAATATTTAGAGTCTTGCGTTTGTCTTAGTCACCAAAGGAATAATGACCTGATTTCAGGGCTGCTGAAGTCTGATGGATTTTTGTTATGACTCATAAATTCTAGCTTCACTATTGCATGTTTCCCAAAAATTTGCAAAGGTCTTTGTCCTCCAGTTACCAGATTGGACCAGGCTGGGTGAAATAAAGAGGATGGAGGGCCGGACTGTACTGAAGTGTGCGTTGGAGGTACTTTTAGAAGAAGAGCTGGGTTGTGTGAAGTGCCATAAACAGAATTGGAACAGGGAGTCTTTTCCCCAAGCATCCCAGTCTCAGAGTATGAAAATATGCTTCAGGAATATGAAAAGATTAAAATGGGCTGTGGACCACAGGACAGAGCCACAATGAAGAGAGTCTACTTCCCAGAAGTATGCAGTCACAACGGACTGAAACCCTAAAGCGTATCTGAAGGGCTGATAGTGTTTCTGAACCACTAACTTTTCTGATGGTAAGGTCCTTCTAGATCAGTAGGTTTCAGCACAGCGCACTGCGTGCCTGCAGGCATGTGCAGGCTGCTTCTGAGGGATCCTCAGCTGGCAACTAAGGATGGGTCCGTGTGAGTGTTTTCTGGTGATCAAACGTCCCCTTTTGAGGTGAGTCTTCTGGTTGCCCCCATTCACTGCGCTTTGGTTCAGCCTGGCCAGAGCACAAGAGTAGCTTTGGATGGCCTGTCCCAGGAGGTGCTCTGCAAGTGCACAGCTGGCATGCTTCACCTATGGAACCTATGGTTCATGGCACGGGACCAGGCTGCAGCTAGCCCGAAATAACCCCCTTCAAGTGCACGTGGTGTGGATGTTGGGTCCTGTGTAGCCGCTGTTTCACACAGCTCGCCTTTACCGCGGTGCGCTGCTCTCTGATGCACATACTGCCCAAGGAAACTGGAATGGGGTCAGTAAGCTTGAAATCACTAGGTAGCGGTCTCCACCTCCTGAGAAAAAAATTAGAAAAAGGTGAGAGCCACTATTCTGGATCGGTTCTAGAAGATTTTCCATAAGCAAATGGTACCTTGTTTTAACACTAGTGCTCATCTCAGAAAATTGCATAATTCAGTGCTTGAATGTATGTCCGCATTGCTGGCTGCCTGCCCTTCCCAGGTGCGTCTGTGGATGTGTGAAAGCTGATCTGGCCCCACGGTGTGGAGCATGTTCTGAGCTGAAACAGCTGAGTATTTAACAGCTGCATATCTGGGTATCTGCTTCTTTTCAGATGTGCATTGGCTTCTCCATCGAGCACATTTGTATAAATGTGGATTTATGGCTTTAAGCACTGCACAGATCCTTGTGTTGAATAAAGGTGACTTAAGGAGTAGAGCCTCCTTCCTGGGTGTGGCTTGCAGGCATGAGTTTTAAGTGCGGTTATTAATTTTGGGGAATTAGAGCCTGAAAAAAGTCAGTGTAGCACAGCTTCATGATGTTCCTATTTTTAATTGGATTTTGAAGCTCATAATTAATTTGTTGAAAAGGGGGAGACTCTGGCCCTGTAGAAAAGTGAGTGGGAGTTTTGCCATTGCCTTCAGCAGAGGAGGATTTCATCATCTATCCTTTTATTCTCATTAATCCACTGCAACAATGGAAGGGCAGCCTGGCACATGGAAAGGATCCTTCCTGTTTCTTTTCCCTGCCATTGCCAGTAGTGAGGTAGGAGGACCTTCCCCCCCTTCTTCATTCCCATGCTTCCTACATGTGTGCACCTTGACAAGATACGCTCTCATTTCATCTTCTAGTTAAGGTGAAAGCAACCATTAAATAAGCAGTTTGTTCTTCGTCTTCACGTGCAGAGATATGGAGGTGTCTCTCCTCCTGCCCTCTCATGTTTTTGAGTAGCTGCGGGAGGGCTGGAAATGTAACCTCTTTGAGGTCTCTAGGTCAAGGAGCCGTCTGACATGGCTGTAAAGGTCACCGTGCTCCTTTGCATTTATTTTTGTGCTACACGGAGCGCTGTATGCCAGCATGCTGTCTGGAGCACAAAGAGGTACTGTCTGACATTTTGTGGAACAGGGGCTTGGGTTACAGAGGAAAAGCATCTGAAAACAAAACTCAGCTCAGGGCTGTGCAAGGCCAGACCAGGAACGCTTGAGAGAGGAGCCCCTGCAGCAAGAAACAGAGATATGTGGCATCCCATGGGTTTACCAGTAATCATGGTTGGCATTTCTGTCTCTCGTAACCTATATAGCACTGTACATTTTCAGAGCTCTTGACAAATGTTAACAAGCCAAACTCAGCTTCAGTCCTAATAGCCCTTGTTTCACAGAAAGCCCAGGATGTTTTTCCTTCACCCTTCTGCTCTGTAGGCGACTGTATCATTCAGATTGGCTGTACCTGCCAGATCTGGCTGAGCAGCTGCCTTCGCGTTCACTTTGCAGCATGTGGAGCAAACACACGCTGCAAGGCGGTTTGTCTGCCTGGCTGTCTCCACTCTAAGGTAGGCACTAGAGAGCGTCAGAGAACCAAGGAAGCTGAGTTATCATCGAGGCCTGTTTACTGGTGGCTTTTAAAAATAATGCATGAGCTGTGCAGACAGAACCGGTGCACCATCATAGACATGGCCAGAGCTGGGGAAACCCCTTTTCTCTGAGAAGGGGAGAGCAGATGCAGTATACTGAGGGCTGGGTAGGGAGAGCACTGCAACTGCAGCTGTAGTGTCTGGGGCCAGCACTGGCGACAGTGTTTGAATTACAGTCGAGTAACCAGTCCAGAAACAAGACACCAGCACTTGGCTCCTAACAAGAAGTTTCTTGCTTCTTCTTTTTTTTTTTTTTTTCTTTTTTCCCTGAAGAAATCTTATTTAAAAAAAAAAAAAAAAAAAAAAGAAAAGGCAAGTCCGCAGAGATGACCAGGCAGGCACAATCTAAGTGGGGTGGTGTTATTGTTGGCTCAGTCCATTGTCCTGTTGGGCTTTTTCCCATGGTGGACTGGGGCACACAACAGAGACATCCAGACTGGCCTTTCTGTATTCAGGGACTGAGGGACAAATGGATATTTTGGCGAAGTCTTGATGGCTGCTGCCTCTTCTTCATTGCTTCACCCCAATGAACCCTTTAATTGAGCTACTGAGCCAAAGAAACTTCTCAGAGGCCAGTAAAATGGCTCAATTTCACTTAATGTCTCAGCCCACTCTGCTGTTCTCTCTGGGGCGGATGACCACTGTGCAGCAGAGCTGCCTGTGCAATAAGTCCTCAGAAACTCACTCACCAGAGAATAGCTTTTTTTAAAATGTATTTTGATGCAATTCTCTGGCCCTTTTCACATTTCTTGCTCCTTTGGCCTCTCCAGTTTGTCACCTTGAAATACATAAGTCTCATATAATCAGATCTCACTCCTTTACTTTCTGAAGAGACATGCTAAATATAGAAATCTACGTCTCTGCACTGAGAAATTTGTCTGCTGTGGCCAAGTGATTGTTTCACGTGACTGACAGAGAGAGGTCATACAGACTGCAACTTCAGTTTGGTCAGTGGTGGGTTTTTTAAGATCACCTTCTCAGCAATTTTAAGAACAAATAAGTAAGTAATAATCCCTTCTCTGTTTATAATTCCCAATTTAGAAGCTTGGTAGTGAAAGTGATTTCTTGTCTGCATTTTATTTCAGCTCCCTCCTCTTCTAATGCATCCATACGGTGCTGACTGCGTGGGGAATAGTGACAATGACTTTATATGGGAGGAGATGCACTGGAGCGTTTGCTCTGGGGGGAGATGATAAATTTGCATGCACACAAATACGTGTTCACTGTATAAGAAAAAGGGGGGCATGACACCTTTGAATTCTTCATCAGAAGGTGTTAATGACTCCATGGATGTTACACCATGGCAGACTGATCCTCAGAGACTGGATTGCATTAGAAGATGGGTAGATGTGAACGCAGCAGACCAAAACCTCTCCTGTGTTATCACTGCACTGTTTCACTGCCTTCAGTGGTATGGTTAATATTTTGGGTCAGAATGACAGCTGATAAAGGTGTAGCGCAAAAAGCCCGAAGGACTAGCTGACTTAAAGAAAACGTTTTTCCTCTCACACTCACTGTCCTGACGCATAATTTCTTGAACCAAGGAAAAGTTGTTGTTGGCAGAAGCAACTAAAGAAGGTGCAGTCCTAGGGGGGCAGCAGGCATGAAAGCTCAAGGGGAACAGATGTGTCTGGCCATGCCAGGGGTAAATGACAGCCAGGGTAAAACATGCGATGCAATGATGGTGGTCACTCTATAGGGGTGCACACCTACAGTATGTTCAGGTGTTAGTACAGCCACTCACAGGTACCGTAGTAATTCATCTGGCAAGGGTAGAGTGAGCTGGAGCCACACGGCAGGACCGGCATTTGGGGATGTTCTGAGGGCTTCTTTGAAGAGTAATTGACTGGTTTTGTTAGCAATGTGAAATAAGGTTGTGCAAGAATTTTAGCAGCGGTAAAATTTGGGCTGGATCTACCCTCAGTACCGTGTTTCATGAGCCCTAAGTTGTTTCCATCCCACACTGGCCATGAATTGTGTGACAGGCTGACCTGCCTGAGTGGGACAGAGGCGAGGTGGGAGGACACAGGGCTTGCAAGCTTAGTGCTCAGTAATCCTGCTGCCACGCTGACTGTTCTCTCCTCCCCTCTGCAGGTGAGAAGCCTTACAAGTGCTCGTGGGAAGGGTGCGAGTGGCGTTTTGCACGGAGCGACGAGCTCACGAGGCATTACAGAAAGCACACGGGTGCAAAGCCCTTTAAATGCAACCATTGCGACAGGTAATGCAGCCTCCTAACACGGTGTTCACATGTGGACTTTGTGAGTATCATGGAGCTGCCAGCTCCCTGAGACAAGAGACTTGGCTCCTGGCAGAGGGGCCTCTTCTGGTGTCCCATCCCACTGCCTCGATCCCCGAGCCAAGGAGAGACCCTCCACTCTGCCCTGTCCTCTCAGCCTCCATGGCCAGGCAGGCTAGCAGAGCCAGGAATACTTCCTAAGTAGCCTAAGCTGTTTCCATCCCACAGCACAGAGAAAGATGTGGAACCAGGCATAGGTCTGACTGAAACCTGCCAGTGTCTGCTGTGGGCACAGGATTCAGTCCGTAGGGCAGCTCTTGTTAATACTCTTAAAGCAGAGGAGATATCCAGAGGGCCCTAGACCACGTCAGTGATGGACCTCTTGACAAATCGCCTCCACAGCTTTCTGTCTCCTGGTCCTATAAGGCTGGTTCTCTCACAAAGGCAGAGCTCCCTCTATTTGCTCTGCTTCAAGGACTATGCCAAGCACCACTGCTGACTGCCTGCATTTTGGCAGGGTGGGCCTCACAGATACTTGAGTGTATGACAGGGGGAATGGGGAGTATGTGTGTATGTTGTGCTACTAGTGCCCCAAATTTATAGGAAACCTCTAGGAAAAAGGCACTTAATTTCTGTATGAACATTGTCTTCCCTTACCACCGAGTCCAGGGCTCCATGCTTCCCCAGATGTAACAGGGGAGAGTCAATAAAAGACAGCAAAAGGCATAATTTTCAAAAGCACAAGAGTGATTTAGGCACACATTACAATTCAAGTTCATGGAGTTGTTTTGTGTAGGATCAGTGATCTATGCACATTCTTACTAATTAGTGAACCTTTTCCTACACTTTTAAATCTTACCCTTGACATCTGTTTAATGTTGGAAATACTCTGCACCTTTATTCTGTGTGGGCCTAGATTTACAAGCCGGACAGATTCCCAGAGCCAGGGTCCCTGAAGGGCCTGTCATGCAACAGTTCTCCTCTGGGCACTCAGAAATGAGATTACCAGCTTTGACTGGTGATCTGAGCACCCAGCAGCTCCCAGTGAGAGCCATGATTGCTGCTGCTCACTGCTGATTCCTTTTTGCGGTCCTCACCGCTTTAGCTGAGTGAATGAATGGTAAGCTCTTCTGAAAAATCTGGTCATCCTTGCTTGGTGCTGAGCATTTTTGAAAGCTGGGTTCTTTGAATTTAGAAACAAACCCAAAAGAAAACTCTCCTCCCCATGCCCAATCCTAATTGATAAGAAATTAGGGTGGAGCAAAAGCAATCACCGCTGTAATGACTCTTGACAGCACTGACAGGATCGAACAATGAGCACTTCTCCCCCTCACACCCCCCCAGTTGGAGATTGGCAGTGCCCTGGGTGAAACCTGGATCCACTATTGAGTAATCAAATAATGTGCTTGCATCTGAACATGTTATCCAGCTAATCCTATTTATATATATTTTTAAAAGAGGCTTAAGAAAATTACCCATCTTTTTAATGCAGCACTAAGGTTCTCTGCTCTGATAAGGAAACGTTTTGTAATACAATAAAGGCTCTAGGAAGCCTCTGGGTACACCAGACCAGCAGAGAACATGCGTGGAGAGAGGATGTGTGGGACATAAACAAGGGACCCCATCCTTTTATGGGAAGGAAATTCGATCATTTTCACATCCTGCCTTTCCAAGAGCTTCATCTCCTTAAGTGCTCTTCTGCCCTTGTCTCCCCTCTTCCCGCCCCCCTTCCCCCATGAAGGGCTTCCTCTTGGATTATTTTTTGTTCTATCCCTGGATTATCTTTTGTTTGCTGAGAATGAGGGACAGGATAAGCCACGTAGGGACCTCTGGAGTTCTGCTTTTGTATAAGCACCTCAGTGAAGGAGAAGAGTTATGCTCTCTGTTTTAAATTTAAGTCATTGCCTTTCTCTTTTCTTTCCTCTGAAGAACAAACTAACCATCCTGGCCCCACAAACACACACATGCACACACACATACACACAAAGCCCCAGGGTTTCTGTGTCAGGGCAGACCATATTTTTAACAGAAATATAAAGAAATACAGTCAGTATTTCTTCAGTCCCTTTCAGTCCTTTGTTAGCTATTCATTCTTCTCCCTCCACTTATTATCCCTTCCTACCTAGGTTTTTTCTTTGACAGCCAACTCAGTCACTGCAGTCAAGAGATATATTCCTCCAATCATCTAATGCATTTTCTGCTCTTCAGCCGAATCTGTAGATGAAAGAAAAATATTTATTAATAAGTTAAAAGTTCTGGGAATTGTGCACTGTTAAACTCCATGCACATACCATCTGTGTGTGGTGGTAGGAGACAGATTTGTCCTTACTCTCCCAGTCAGTTGTTGCAAGCTTGTAGAGTGACAGTGCCTGTTCTTTCAGTCCACTCTGCCATACCACTATTTTTCCTTCTTTTCTCATTCACAGACCACTCTACTATCGCCTATTGCAGATGTCACCTCAGCAAGCACTGAAACATATGCCTAAATCTGTCCTTCGCTATTTAGGCAGACTTCTAGTGTTAAAGCTGCTCCTTCCCGAGCGAGGGTTCTCAGCTGGAGAAGAGTTTCTCTTTATTTGAACCGTACCCTTTATTGCACTCACCATTATTGACAGGAGTTGTGGTCACTCCCTCAGACGTCCTGACTCGTTAAACTTTAAGGAGCCTTCTGGAGCTCTTTTAACAACACTGACATAGCACAAAACATATGCCGGTTGTTGTTCAGAGGTGAAGGCCATACCTTGGCAATCAGAGCATGAAAGCAGTGATTCAGATAACAAAGAAGGAGAATGTTATGCATACATAACATATGGCTGCAATTCCCTTCCCAGCCTGTTTTCAGATGCGTTTGTGTCTCTGACCTTCTGGCTGACTTCAGAGGGGCATTAATGTCCTCATGTACAGGTCAATTTTAAAACAAAAGAGATAAGAAGATGTGATTCTCTTCTCCTGATGTCCCAGCCCTATCCCAACACCATGCAGCCCACGGATCACATCGTTAGTTATAGCTGGCAAACTACCACTGGTTTGAATAGCACCACGTGTACTGCAAATGTGTGGTTTGGTGGCAGCAGGAGAGAAAGGAGAATCAGCTAAAGTGGTGTGGAAAGCAGTGTACAAGTCCCTTCCAGACACCAAGGATATGCTGGTTATTAGCATTCCCCAGGAATTTTGCTTTTCAGAAACACGGGCTAGGGTTATGTTCCTCACACAGTGAGGAGCCCTCAGCACTCCAAAAGGAAGAAGATGACAGGGTAGTGGTACTTTCTTGTTTGGCATAAATACGTGTTTAGGAGAAGTAAGCTTAGTGCCAGACTATTGGGGTATATATTCCTCTGTGTGTGTGTGTGTGTGCACATGTGCACGTAGTTTCCTTTTTGACTGCACACTTAGCTGGAATGAACACATCCCACAGTGGAGAATACACAGCTGGTAAGAAAGATGGCTGAGCAATATAGTCGCTTCTCATCGTAGTTATCTTCCCTTATTCTCCTGCAGAGGCTTCAGTGCCAAACAGTACTGTGTTGCTAAGGAGATAGAGCAAAAAGAGAAAGGAAGAAATCATATTTGGGAGCAAGGAATTTATGTATCGTGCATCACTGTATGACTTTCAGAATTAAGGTATCTTATTCTAGCATAAACTGCCCTTTCTAGGAAGAGCTGGACAGGGGGAGGAATGATGGGGAAGATGTGATGGGCCTATGTACAAAATGCAGAGCTGATCTGGAACTGGAAGAGGCGTAGAGCCCGAGGTGTGGAGCAAGGTTTTGCCTCACGGGCAGGACTAGAAACCAGCAAGCTGCTGTTTCTTAATTTGTGAAGAAAGAAGTTTCCTTTGACAGCATATCCTGTGGAGCCTTTTCCACTTCTGCCCCTATCCCAGAAGGAAAAAAAAAAAATGTGTCCGCTGATCTATAGCTTTTTTTGACAGTGTGATTTAGCTGCAAAATTTTGTAGGGACTGTTTTACCATCCACCAGCCTTACCAAGAGATAGAACTAACCAAATTAGTCAGCAGGAGTATGTAAAGAATTAGTATTGTACCATTTTATTAGCTATAAACTAGCAGATATGGTACCATTTTATTAGCCATAAAAATATTCTAGGGCTTAAAAATATACTAGATGCTAATACTGTGGTTACTGATGTGAAACAATGTATTGGGTCCATATTTTTAAGAGATCTTGCTGTGCTGTGACTCAGCATACTTTTTCTTGGGTTGCATCTATACCAGAGACAATCAGAGAGGAAAAGCCGTGCTTGGGTGGTGGTCTTAGGACTAGTCCTAGACTGAAGTGCCAGCTGGTGCATGTCTTTTTGGCAGCCACTCAAGCTGTTGTTTTGTTTTGGCAGCCCTTGTAACCAGAGCATGCTGCTTTCTCAGTTCAGACTGATGAGAGAGATGTTGGTCCAAGGGTGTATTTTGGCACCCTAGGGCTAGAAAATTCTAGCTCTGCTGAGCCTGCTGTGTTGAAAGCCAAGTGTCCATTGTCAGATTTGCGTCTGTCTCGCTGTGCTTCATGTAGGAGCTTGGAGGAATGCAGCCTCCCTCCTACTTTGAAGTCTTTCTTTTAATTTTAGCCACTCTGAAGGTATTAACCCCCTTGTAAGCTGCTACAAGTCAGTAGAGAACAGCTGACTTGAGCAGAGCTATGCTTATCTGCAGAAGATGAGTATCTAGCTTTTCTTGAAAATAAAGAGAAACCTTGCAGGTTTTGTCTTAAAGGTGCACATCTTGATCGCTCATCTCAGCATGTAGATGCAAATAGGTTGCCTGTGCAGGGGAATACTGCCATCAGGACAAAAAAGAATGCCTAACTATTTAAAATATCTTCATTTTTATGGCTCTTCTCTTTCTCTGCCTTTCTCTGCTTAGCGTGTTTATCCTCTGCATGTTTGCCTTTAGATTGAGCGTTCTTTTTTTTATCTTTGTTTTTTGGCTTTTTTTACTGAGTAGTTCAATTTGTTCTTTTCCCTACTTTCTGATAAATACTAAATACTCAACTACTGCTTATTTGGAAATAGATTCACTGCCTGTGTATGAGCTATCCAGATTCTCATAATAAGCCATTTGGATATTTTTCATACCAGTGTTGGTGGGTCTTTTATACTCTAAATCTGTAAGGCAGTGAAAAGACATTCCAGGCAAGTCAGTTCTGGAAGTAGCTTTTTGTGCTGCCCATGGAGCCCACAAAAACAGTTTACTCAAAAGCCACAGAAATGTGGGGTTTTGTGTGATATTTAGAAGAGATGTTTTCTGCTATTAGTAAAAATAAATAAGCAAGTGTCTTGTGGCTTAGAGTGGAAAGAAGGCAAGCCAAGATTTGCAGGGAACTTGGAAAACTCCTGTTTTTTGGTGCTCAACTTGAAGTATCTAGTAGAATTTTAATTTCTGAGAGTGCCTGAGTCCTGCTGCTCTGACAGTCAGGCTCCATTTTAGGGCTTTGGTGTAGGCAGCCAGAACCACTGCCCGCTTGCCCTGCGGTTTGCTCTCTGGTGCCATACATATCTTTAGTGACACTGTGATGGTGTGTGTGAAATGTGTTGGTGCTTTCACTCCAATTTCTAATGGTTATGAAGTCGAAAAAAATATCCTTGCTTACTAGCAGTCTTGATAAAATGGGGTATATATTGAATGACAGGGAAGAAGAGCACTTGTCCTCCTGAGAACTTATTCCCCTGATCACTCTGACAATATCTTGGTGGTGTGAAGTGCCTGAATTTGGGCTGCCATTCCTGCTGCTATGAGTGCCCTGCAGCATGTCTACTACAAGGCAGCTGTTCTAGAATAGTAATTCCTGATTAACTCTTTGTGGGGTTGCTCTTCTGGAGTAAGTGTATTTTATTCTGAGTATTTTAACCCACTTCCCAAGTGGATTAAGTAATTTCAGAAGAAGGCAGTCATAAGCCTTTAGAGAGGGAGTTAATCAAGAATAGATTCTTCATTTCAAATTCATGCCCTACCTTATTCTCAATTAACTGTATGTTTAGACCAGCCCTAAAACTCAACTAGTTCTCTAGGGTCACTGCACTAAGTCCATCTCATCAGCATCCATCTACATGTTCAGAATGTCAAAACACTGAGTTTTCTTATGAGATGGAGAAAAATGACTTTGTGGATAAAGAACGGGAGCTGAAAGCTGGAGTCCTGGCATTTTTTTTTCTGGTTTTACCACACTTCTTATGTGATTTACAACGTCCTTGCCTTCTCTGTCTCTCAATTTTCACTCTTACAGAACAGGCATAATACCTTATCTTCTCTCAACATCCTTCAGGGAGATAGCATTCATCAACATCCACATATTAGCATTGAGATTCCCAGCAGAGAGAAAGGAAGAGATATGTAGCCTGACGCATTGTCAACCTCCGAACTCTGAACTAGCTTTCCTTACAATTTGGAGATAGAAAGGAGAATTCAGCTTTCAAAACTGGCATCGTACTTTGGTGCTTGTTGCAGGTATTGGGCATTTGAGAAAGCTGGTGGCTTTTAAAACTGGTGTTGCTGAGTACTTGAACAAAACTGGCTTGTTTTATTTAATTTTTTTATATGTACAGACACACACATTTATACTAAATATTTGATTTTATACTACAGGTGCATAGATGAGCACTTTTCCCTGGTGTTTGACTCAGTGACAGAAGAGGGAGGGAGAGGAACAGAGAAGGGAGAAGAGTAGTCTAGCTGTTGCATAGCCAGGATAGTTGGCCATCTGTGGTCCCAGAGTTCAATCACACAGAGTTTGGTGGCAATCCGTGGATAATCTAAGGAATGTCTCTAAACTTGGATATATATTTCCTCCTACACCTAAGGAGGGAGGAGTAGGAACACTCTCCTCCCAAATCCTGTGTTTATTTAATTTCCCGCTTGGTTTATTTTGCAGGTGTTTTTCCAGGTCTGATCACCTTGCCCTCCACATGAAGAGACACATCTAAATATCAGTCAGCTTGGCACGGATGTCATCTGAGCTAAGTGTTGTGAGATGAAAGTGGAACTCAAGTTACAACGGTCTACCTTGCAGGAGAAGAGAACTTGATCACGTGTAATCCTCTGTACAGAGACCAGACACTCACATTGTCATGCACCCAATTATACTTCAGTACGTACATCGGTTCTTTATGCCTTGCCCCAGCTGGATGGGAGAAGATGCAGGCAACGAAATGGTATAGAGGTGAAGTCAATGAGGAGGAACAATTTCTTATAGTACTTCTTCCCTCTTGGATTTGTTTCCTGGTTTTGCCAATGGAAATAAAAGAAAATGGAGGAGGCTTCCCTGCAGATGGATGGCAGTAGGAGGGGCTTATCTAACTTGCTTCTCAGTGCAACTCAATAGGAGAATATGTCGTCTTGAAGTTGCATATTTGTAGCACTAACTTTCTTTTTAAATAGATGGGGGGAAAACAATGACCTAGAAAACCAAATCCCAGTTTGGTAGCCAAAATTAACCTCTTGGTTCATTTGTTCTTTGTCCGAGAATTCCCAATGTTCAGTGCGTCAGACTTCTCACAGACACTTTGACCTATTTTGGTTTTGGTTCTTCTTCCTAGAACTGAGCTATTGAGATCCTTTTAAGTCAATACCAGTAGCCTTAATGGCAGTAGACTGTGGAGTGACACTTGTGACACAAATATCCTCTTTTTGGCCTGAGTTTATGTAGACTTCATGGAGGACTATATTTTTGTTTGTTGTTTTTATTTTAATTTTTGTTTTGGCTATTGCACAACATATGCACTAGGGACTCTGGAAGCTGCTGCCATGATGGCTAAGTGGCCAAGGGATAAACCCATGAGAAACAGCACCTAATATCTCTGTAGGCCTCACCTTATTGCCATAGCTAGGACTTCTTGTTTATTTGTTGAACAAAAAACTTTAAGAGCTTATTTGGAAGCTTAAACATTTTTTCTCTTTTCTCCACGAACAAGTGATCTTCAGAACTCCTTGTCTTCACCTGGATATTGGTCTGGGACTGGCCACACAGGCATGACTACAGGATTCCTTCCACATCATGTGAGCATGTTAGCCACAACCCACAGTGACTTAGTGATGAATTATGTTGCTTTTTCTTGCTGTTCTTCTATTAACCAATTTAAAACATTAGACTTTTGTTTGTGTAAAGAGCACCTGCAGACGTTTTAATTTAAAGCTAATGTTTGTTGAGCATCTTACACACAAAAAAACCCAAGCCAAAAATCCTACTCCAGTCTCTGAGTGGGAAATCAAGAACCTCTTCCAAGTACAATGGCTTCATTCAGCATTAGCCTTTTAAAGAAATTATCAAAGTCCTCCTTTTCCATTGATCGAGTTGATGCTGTAGCCCACTCCTATATGAAAAAAATGTAACAGTGTGCATGGTGAAGGAAGGGTTGGATTTTACATACAGCAGTGAGGCTTTTCCAAATGATTGGTCTAAAGTATTGCTAACCTAGAGGTCCATTTTGGCCTACTGTGTGAACCATCAAGGAGAAGTGGAGGTCATGCTCACCCATCAGTCCTACTGATAATTTTATTTTGTTGGCTCAAAGTGGATTAAAGTCTTCATTATAAAAGAAAAACAAAAAAATGTATCTTACCATAACTTGCATTTGAAACTATTTGGCACTGGCCCTGACTCCAAAGACTGCATTTAGGACCATAGAAATGGCCTATGCAAGCAGGCAGGCGGTCATTAGGTTGTATATTTTGTATATTCTGGGACCATCCCTACAAGATGTGTCTAGAAATGAAACAAAATGTCGCGTGGTCCACAAATGGTTGCTGCTCTTTTATACTGTATTAGCCAACTGCCCTTCTTTGACTGTTTTGACTCATTGACTGTTAAATATTTCCCTTAATTTATGTTTTGGGAGGTAAAACTGTACTCTTAGGGGAAAAAAGAACAAACAAGAGACTTGATAGATGTTTAAGAGCCGTCACCGGGATCCTTGGCACTTGAATTCTCAGCATGTTGCAACCTTTGGTTCCAGTGAGAGATTGAATTTACTCAAAAAATGCTGTTTTTCCTCACAGTTTTCACAAAACACTGTGACTGTCAATGGAACACTTTGGGGACAGTGGGGAAATACGATGTCTGGTCCATATGGTATGAAATACGGACCAAAATCTAACCATCTTTAAGGGACAATGATGTAACATTCGTTGATAAGAGCATGAGAGAGCAAGAGAGAGAGTGAAAGAAAAAAAAGACAGACAGAAAGAGAGAGAGAACAAAAACTGAGTTTATTCCAAAGATTTAAAACTAACTATACTCTATATGTGTATATATATATGCTTATATATATGTATACATTTAAAAATTGCGGAGCACTGCTTGCTGACAATCTCGTATTTCTCTACTTCTGTATTTGCATACTTTTTATGGCCATTCCACCCAGCTGTTCCACTGGGACTGAGGGCCCTAGAATCCAATTTGTGCTGGAATATATAGAGCATCCTGCCAGATGTCTAATGGGAGCTGAAACCTCAGCTGTGTGAAACTATAGAGCATCCAGTCAGTGCATTAGACTAAAAAACAGATAAGAGAATCCTAGAATTTCACTACTGTAGTGTCCTAAAGTGTGTGCTCTCAAACCCACTGCTATGATATTCATTGGCTGTGAACCCTCATAAATATTCTCCTTTGACCTCTGAACACACCTGCCTTTAGACATGCTATCAGTAGTCTACCAACCTTAATAATTAAGTGACAGTTTAAATACCAGATTCTATTTCAGGTGGAAAAAATCAAGCAAGACTGATTATTTGCTTCCAGTTGTCATATATGGTCTTGTTGGCATCTTATTTAAATATGGCAGGACCAGGGCCCCATGGAAGAAAACATGCTGAAATGTCACATTATTTTGTTACAGAGGCCTACATTTAAATCATGGATCCGAATAGTCTAAAAAAACATAGGAAAAAGGGGGATAAGAGACTTAACCAGATTTCCGATTTCTCAGGCTCTCTCTGTAGCAGGTCTGGAACTCTGAAGCCAGATTTTCAGCTTTGGGACCATCTCTTCTGTTTGTAAAGGGAGATATTTTTCACAAGGTATACTCAGTCTCTGGACTTCAGTTTTTGGGTGCTTATATGTAAGTGTCTTAGTCATTACTAAAATTTTGAACCATAGATGGTATTTTGTAGAAGAAGTCTCCATTTTGGAAAGGCATAATTAGTGACACATTCCAGGATTCGTTTTTTACAATGACACATTTTATTTCTTTGCAGACATTTTAAGATGTGCACTTCAAACTTGTGTAATCTGTTATAGCTAGATCCTTTTTGGGCTGGTCTCCTTGCTAAGGTTGTACAGTTGTCCTCTATTTGTAAACTATGAGTAGAAACAGACTAATGAGGAAAGGCTAATCCTCTCTGTAAGGCTTCTTGGAAGCAAACCTATAAATAGATGATTTGGTGATGGTTGAGGACTGAGTTATCCAGCTGTAGAAAGGAGAAGCTTAACCGTGTTTCCTTCATGCTAGATTTATGCCTATTTTCAAAAGAGAAGCCATTATAAGAAAGCCAGATTATGGTTTCCAAGGCCATGGAACTATAGGATAAGAACAAACTGAGACAAGTCTCACAAAATAGCATACATAGAGGAAGAAACTAAAGCAAATGCAAGTTTTTCTGAATAGCTAAATAATATTTTGCAGCAGAGCAGTCAATCATCGAATCATGCAGGTGGGAAGGGGCCTCCAGAGGCCATCTTGGCCTACCTCCAACTAGAGCTGATTGCTCAGGGCCATAGCCAGCTGAGTTTTAAGTATCACCAAAGATAGAAATTTTACAACTTCTCTGTGCAAGCTGGGCCAATATTTGACCACCTTTATGGTTTAAAGAAAAAAAAATTAAAATCCATGTGCCAAGTAGGAATTTTCCATGTTCCAACTTGTTTTCATTGTCTCTTCCACTATGCACCTCCAAGAAGAGTCTGGCTTCTTCTCTACACCCTCTGTTAGATATTTGTAGACAGCAATAAGATCTACCCTTACTCTTCTCTTCCTAAGGTTGAACCATGTCTCTCAGCCTCTCTTCCTCCATCATGTACTCCATAACCTGATCTCCATGGTAGCTCTCTACTAGACTCAATCCAATATGTCAATAATTTTCTTGTAGAGGGGAGACCAAAACCAGACAGAATATTCCCGATCAAGACATACTTCATATATTACAGTGTTGATATAATTTATTTATTCTGGATTTTTCCATTATCTAATTGAGACAAGCTATACTCTATGACAATATTCTGTTTTGAAAACTGACTTATGAAAAATAATTTAGGAAGCACCAATGTAAAGATTTTTCTAATCAGATTTGCTAAATCTGTGTATAAAAATACGCTTCTAGAAATATGCTTTCTATACTGCCAGCTTGAGGCCTGGCAAGCAAAATTCTGTTTTTCCAACATAATAATTGCTGGTTTACTGTAAAATAAAAAAAAAAAACCAACAACATTTTTTCACTCATACTATATCAAATATGAAGACACATGATGCTGTATTTTAGTCACTTTTTAGACAAAACCAGCATTTCAATACATCTTTGTTCTGTTTGGTTTTCCCCTTACAGTATAAAAAGAAACCTAAATTATCACATGTATTTTATAAAAATTAGTCTAACAGAGAAGAGGATTCCAGAGTCCAGACTATTTTTCATTATCCCAGAGTTGTTCTTTTCCAATAGCCAGTACTCAATCTAGAAAATTATATTACATGGATAAATTGGCAAATAAGAGAAAGGAGTGAAATCCTAGATTCTTTCAATGTTTTGGACAAGGCCCTGAGCAGTCTGATCTAACTAAAATGTTTTTTAAACAGAGTGTTGAATTAGGTGACATTCAGAAGTACCTTCCAACATTAATTTTTCTGTGTTGCTATGATTCATTTCAGAACTCTCACTGCTTAAATGTATATTGGTTCTAGTTCTTCCCAGTCTTGTACTGGTGGAACAGAACTTTATAACTCTTCTTCGTGCACGAGACTTAGAGAGGAGGAAATCTTAAGAAGACCCAAAACCCTTAGCAAAACAGTTTGAAGCAATATCATACTGTGAGATGTGTCACAGCTGCAGGGACCAACCAGATATTATGGAAACAAGTTTGCTAGCCTGGAAGACCCATGTGATGTCTCAAAAATGGTTTCCAGGACTTGAAATATAAAACAACATATATTTCTACGAAGGTGAACATTTTTTTTTTTTTCATTCATTTGTATTTTCCTCAGACTTTTTGGAATTGGGTTTACTGGTTTGCATGTTTTCACTTAATACGTGGAAAGCACTGACCAAACACAGATGAGGAAGTAGAACCTGAATGCAAGAGGAGCCCCCAGGTCCTTGCTTTTGGAACTGTTTTAACTTCATGAGTAAAAAAATAACTAATCACTAGGGTGTATGACTAAAATGGAGTTGATCAATGTGATAGTTGCAGTGATTGAGTGTATCTTAACCTGTGACCTTTCTGATATCTACAGAATCAGGCTTTCTCCCTCATTTTTACCTGGCCCTACACAATATGGACTTTTTAGCTGTCTCCAACACAAAGATTGCTCCTCCTATTTAACGTAGTTTATCTGTGCACAAAAGAGATCATAACTGGTGCTTTTGACAAAACAGATGAAAATCCAACTTGCTTAAGTGTTTCCTTTTCTCTGCCTGTTCCCTTATTGTATGTCAAAATCTTTAAAGAATAAAAAAAGGAAAATTTTGTAAATAATTTGATGTTACTAGGCCAGCACCCAGTGGATCAAGGGCTTTTATTCTTGATTTCATTCAGGACTTGGCACATCCTGTCATTCCATCCCCTGAGACTGCTTTTAAGCTTTCATATCCTGGGTGATGCCTCCAATCCAACACTCTTAAAGTTCTTCTTGCTGATTTCAGATAGAATTGCACTTGCAAAGATCCCCACATACCAAGAACAAAACCAATGCTTGATAATAACTCTATTTAACTCTGTCTTGAAAGATTAAAATTATTTCCTCCCAAGATACTACAACTACTCATTGACAAGTCTTGCCTGTCTTTCATTAGCATTAAATCTACACCAACTTGAATGATCATTTCCAACTTGGATATTCTTCTTCCTTTTGTCACATTTGCGTCTCTTTTTATTAATAGTTTAGGGATGACTACTTCAGTCTTTCTCCTCCACAGCTCTACACTGGCTTCAGTGGCAAGATTTAGCATTGTAAGAACTAGAACTGTAGGATCTGGCCTACCAGGTACTAAGATCTGTCTCATAAAGTTGAGACTTTCCTCCTCCCTTAGAGGAAGAAGTCCCAGACAGACTCGTGCTATATAAGTTATATATATAATGATATAGTTGTATATATAAATTATATACGTAAAAATGTGGAGATAGGGGGGTACGCTGCCTTTATCACCTCAAGAATGGGTTTCCCTCCCTGAAAACTTTCAAATGCAGGCGTCATTTTTCAAACAGGGTTTTATAGTTTTCCTTA
Organism: Tyto alba; assembly: GCF_018691265.1. Classification (NCBI taxonomy): domain Eukaryota; kingdom Metazoa; phylum Chordata; class Aves; order Strigiformes; family Tytonidae; genus Tyto; species Tyto alba. Next base: position 29,911,438 of record NW_024881328.1, on the reverse strand, counting down.
ATGCTTGTTAATGGCATTTTTGGTGTAATAATTGAAGTTGGAACTCTTTGCAATTTTCAAAATGAAAGCTTTGATGATTTTTTTAAGTGCTTTCGTCCTAACTTCTATATACTGCCAGAAAACAGGTTCTCCACCCTATCTCTGTGTGGGTGTGGATGTACAACAGTATACTGTATATACCTACACAGAAGAGAAAACTGAGCTACTGACTTACGCTTTGTAGTAGCCAACCGTGCCTATCGCTTTGATTTAGGGAGGGCCCTTGCTGTTGCCACTGCATTTTAGGAATCATGTCAGCTTCTGTAGGAAAGTTTTCAACAGTTCTGGGAAATACATGTTGCTGTGTACTGTGAATGAGTAGACTGCAAATTCGGGGACTAGGAGGGGAGGTGGGAAGGGAGGGGGACGAGGGCTTAGCATGTACACACTAAAAGTGAACTAGAATGGACAGAAAGGTGACAATTTTAGCCTTTATTGTTGGGCTCTTGGGGAAATGAAAAGCTAACACGCAGCCCCTAGAAGGCCTGATGGCTGAAGGGCTGATCTTTACTTTATATTTTGCAACAGACATTTTACTGATCACTGTATTTTAAATTCTAGGCCTGTCATATTCTGGAAGTAGATCAAAACACTGTTTTAAACACTACTATGTTACCAAGGCCATGTCTCTACCAGGAAGTTGCCCTGTGTTATAGTATCAGTCTAGTTAAAATAACTTTTTAGCTGCACCTACTACTTGATTTCAAGGATTGAGTTTGCATTGGCATCCTATGCAGTTAAGCTGAAGTGTAAGAAATGCTTCAACCAATTAAGATACCTCTACAGGAAGGTTCTTGCACCAATTTAAGTACCTGGTTTTGAAATCACTGCATATAAACCATGACAGCTTTTCTATTAGAAACAAGGCCTTAGTTTAGCATGTCTACTCATCTAGTTGAAAAAATAATAATGCAGGCTGAGATTTTTTTTTCTTCTTACTTTGCAAAGTGGCCTGTTTTCTTTCTTACCCTTTGAAGCCTTTCGTGCTCTCTACTACACATTAGACTTTTGTTTGGGGGATTTTTTTTTTAGCAACAACAAAGAAAAGTATGAATGCTCCCTATTTAAAAAAAAAACAAAAACAAAAACAAACAACATTGCTTGAAGGACTTTCATTTTGCACTATAATTTTTCTTTTACCAGATGTGTCTGACAAGTGCATTTTGGAGATGCCCTCGGTCACGTTCTCTCAGGCCTACTCTGGTATTTCTAATATATCACAGAAGTACCCAATCTTGTAGCCCTCAGTTCTGCCTTTTTTTGACATTTTATTTTTTTTAAGCTTTTTATATATATATATATATATATATAAATATATTACTTTGTCAGTTTTTTTGCTGTACAAAAAGTCTTAAGATTTAAAAATATTATTTGTATTATATGATGGTGGTATGTTAATGTTACAAAATTATTAATGAAGAAAAAATTTATTTTTGTTACTGGTCTGTTTCATAATTCTTTTTTAAATTGGTATATTGTAAGATATCTATGCAAAAATGTTATGTGACGCATTTTTATTTAAGAATGTAATATGTGTAATAAACAGTAGAATGTGTTTGGCCCGACAGTGTTTAGTGTGCCTTGTACATTATTTCTTTATGAAAACTTCTTTGAACAGTGAAATGGCTTTTGAGTATCACTTAAGGCTATGATTCTGTAAACAGTTATTGACATAAAATATATAACTTCTAAGTATGCTTTAGCTTATCAGAATCACATTTTTTTTTTTTTTTAATGTATTTCATAACAGTTCAAGTGTTGTTTATATTCATGCTGTATCACATGTTGCTTTTGGAAAAGATGCTCAAGAAGGAAGTTCTTATTCTTAGCAGCTGACCAGACTTGGCTTGTAATACTGCTTCTGTTGGAGCCAGTGACTTCTGTTATTTGACAGTTTACACTGGTTGAAGATTTCAGCTATATTACTTTTGTAAAAGACACAGAGAGGACTTGGTTTGCATTTTCCATGCCTAGCTTTAAAACATTTGTCAGTCAGTGATCAAAACAGGACTAGACTTTGAGGCTCCTGAGCACTAGTGCTATGCTCTAGTCCGTGTATCAGGCTGTCTCGCAGGAGTGCAGTATTCTCTTTCCCCCGCCTCAGTCATTTAGTCTCTTTCTTTAATGTCTGCAAAATTGCAAGCACAATTGAATCCACCTGGATGCTCAAGTACTAAAAATGTATTTAGGCAGTAAAAACAGTCATTCTGAGCACAATTACTCTGCAGTGCCATGGCATAAAATTAAATTACTTTTTCAAGTCAGGCTGGTATCCCTTTAGGTTTTTGCTTTTTTGTGCTCACACATTGCAGCAACCTCACTGGGAATTGCATATGAACATCCTATAGGGTTCATCTGATGCCAACTTGCTAGCTTTTATTTCTGGGACAACATTCCTCACTTGCCTTGCTGGGAACCTTCTAGGGATGTTTACGTCAGTCAGAGAGGGTAGGATTCCCCTCCTGACATCTGTTTCTAGAAGCCCGATGACCATTCTAACCTACTCATTTATACTCCCTCTGTAGCTAATGAAGAGAGACATATCCAGAGGCGACTCACTCCAGGGGATGAGTTGAAGGCAAAAGGAGTTGAGGTGATGTCAAGCATTTCTGGAAAGCCACATGGTAAGTTGGAAGACAATAGTCCCAGTGAGGCCCATGGCTGCTCTGGTCGCTCAAGGTTACACAAGATGTTTGGTGATGGACATAAATTGTAGTGTTTGGGTATATGTTAACAAACAGCTCTTAAGCACTGGAAAAGGGCTCAGTACAGGTCATCATTTTGGGCTTGTGTTCCAAACAGTCAAAACTGCACAGTGCTCTGGCTGCTTCAGAGTGGGAGTGGTATCTTGGTGTCACTCTTACAGAGCATGAGTGAGTGAGGCAGTCAGTTGTCATAGTTTTTGGCATCCTACCATAAAAATACAAGGCTGAAAAAAATTGGTCTCTTTGTTGTAGATTGAAGTACTTGTATGATGTAGGTATGAATGGAGTTATGTATGACACAGAGTTCTTTCTGCAAGTAGAATTTTGACTTTATAGCTTTTTTCTTGTAAAGACAAGGTCCAGATTCCTTTGCTTTCTGTCTTCCTTGAAAACCTCTGGAAGCTTGTAGCATCTCACATACCTTGAACTTTCTGACAGTTATATATCTAGACAAAGATACTTGTAGTGTGAATTAGTCCTCTGCTCTTCACCTGTGAGAGGGACTTCCAGAGATCTCTGGAACAACCTTTCTGAAGGAGACTTTGGGGCGGCACAGCTGGTTCTTTGGCCTGTGTTCAACTGGGATGAATTGGAGGGAGGATTATCAATTACAGGTAAACATATAACCAGTTTGTTTTCCAGGAACTTTCAGAAAATACAATGCTTTACTATCACACACTTCCTCTTAGAAGCAAGTAGGTTATTAGTTTGCAGGAACAGCTGTCAGACACTTCCCCGGGCTGGAGGCCAGGGAAAAGAGATACTGTGAAAGAACTCATTCCCTCTGAAATTGTTCAGGTAACACACAGTCATGCACCCTCGGCAATTCCCACTGTTGGGTTGCAGAGTTCTCTAAGGAAAGAAAAGAAAAATGTATTCACTTCTAAGGTTAAGCTGCATACAACCATCCTGTTGAACTCATCTGATGCAAACTCATCACGTGCAAATTTTTCATGACCTTTGAGACATAGTTCCTCTCCTTAAAATGCATCTCAGCAGAAGCAGAGAAGGACTGAGAAGTCCTTACCCCTTTCTCAGGCTGTAGGAGGCTGAGCGAGCTCAGCACTGTCTAGGCATGACTCTGCAACACATGGCTATCTGGTGGGCAGCTTACTGTAACAGAAGATATTGCCAGATGCATTGATTTCCTGAAGTATCTTCTTTTCCAAGCTGTTTGAGCTGAAAAAAGAAAAATGCTTCCTATGAAACTTAGAAATGTAGATTTTTCTCCCCTATTTTTTTATTTATTTTTGGCTTTACCTCACCTTTTCCTAGTGAGAGTAAATAATGAGAGCAGAATTGAAAGCAAATGAAAGTGAGGGTTTGCCAGCAGCATGATGATATTTTAGTGCTTTTTACAAATATTTGGAATACTGGGTTTAATTATTTTTTGAAGAATGTCAATCAGTTTTGATATAAAATAAACAGTTTTTCATGAACAGTTTCTGGCTGCCTGGCTGGAATTCTTTCCAAAGGCCCAGTTGCAAGCCATGTCTGCTGACTAAGAGCTTGTGTGCCTCATCATGTGCTTCAGTGGTGCTGAGAGCTGACGAGGGTTATTGGAACTATTGGTTCTAGGGGCCTTCTGTGTCCATGGCTTGTCCCTTGACTTCAGTTTTCTGGAAGTCTTTTGTCTGAAACCATAATAGACACATCCTATTTTCAGAGACCTTTCCTCATGTTTCAGAGACCCCATCCTACACATGGTTTCAGATTCATTGTCTGCTTATGTTCTGGCTGATTAATGTTCAGTGATGGAGAGGCAATAAAACTGAGCAAGATGAAGCTGTGCTGTACCTAATTAGCCTTGAGTTGAAAATCCCTCAGGGCTTTGGAGGCTCTTCCAAACTGAAATTTACCTCTATCTGCTGTATTTCTTCTGGCCTTTTTGGTGGTGCAGACTGAACAAAAGCATCTCAAACAGGTGGAACAGGATAAGTGTACCTCAAGTTCAACTTGAGTTCCCCAAATAATATGGAGTGTGGGGACTAGAAGCCAGAGTCCCAATCCAGGCAAACACCTGATCGGAGGCTCCTATATATTTCTAATTTACTGAGGTAATCAGAAGGCACTTTTCCCCTCAAGATACAGTCTAGCTAGTGTTAGCAAACCTAGTACCAGTACTAATTCCATAAGTAAAGAGAAGTATGGTCGAGTGATACTATTTTAAAAGTATTTTGGGATATTTAGGAAGGATCTTTGAGAAATAGGAACTTTCCTGCCCTTCAACAAAAGCCTCTTACCCTTTTGACAGAAAGCTGAAAAATAAATACAAGTTCCTAAAATTCAGTGAAGAGAACATTGGCCTTCTCAGGTGAATATTTTGGTCCCTAAAATACACATTTCTTTCCACCACTTCCATGTGATCCTGAAATAGTGTGCCTTGCTGATGATGCAGAAAGAGCCATTGTAAGGAAGGTAGTTTGGAAGAGGAAGGAGGGCACAGCCCTCATAATCAGAACACCTAATGCTCTGGGAAACAGCAAGAGCTGTCAGGGTATAACCTAAATACGATTCATGAGCTGTGGCACAGAATGGGAGGTCTCATCTACAGATCTTTATCTCCATGTAAAATCACATGAGTAGCTCCAAGACATCACCATAAACACTGTGAAATCCCAAGTAACCCTTATTAGTAAACCTTCACTGTTTCCATTCCGCTTTTCTTTTATTCTGCTCATCTTGAAAACATTACCCTAAATCCTTTTAGCCCACTCTGAACCTCCTCATCTCTCTCTTTTTTCAGGTTTTTATGCTGCCAGGTGACAGTTTCCTTTCTTAGCCCAAGACCATCATCACTCCTTTACATTTAACTGGTTAATTTATATTTAATGATTAAATTATTATTAAATGATAAATTGCATTTTCTTCATTGTGAAGGATGAGTTACAGGGAGCTAAAGTGATCATTGTTCAGAGATGCAAGAAATAAAACTGTGTCTGGGTCACTGTGCACCTCAGAAAATATAACTACATACTGGTGCGTCAATGGTATGACACCCAAGGAACATACGTGCTTGCCAAGTAGAGTTGTTGCGGATGGAGTCATGCATTTCACTCGTAAGAGAGAAGAAGCAATATATTTATAGATATAAAATGACAATTTAATGATGCGACAGTGGTTTAACAGGATTCGATGACAAGGTTCACTTGATATTTACTGCACAGAGGACACGGTCAGACAAAACTGTGAGGGAAACCCTCCCACTGAGTCACGAGGTTCAGAATGGATCCCCTTGCTTTCTAAACTCCTTCTTAGAGAGGAGTCTGGATGCAGCTGGATCCACTCCTAGTCCCAGGCTTGGTCAACGGTTTCTGTCTAAAGGATTCTATATGCGCAATCAATCCTTTATGTGTAAGATATATAGAAGATTTCAAAGTTTAGCATGCTCTTAATCACTTACTGAGAATCTGTTGTGTCAAGGAATCTCTCAACCTTGAGGGGTAGCCTTGAGAGGCATCCCTACTCAAGGGGAGACCCTGGCCTGCAGCCCACTGCCTTGCAGGAGAGCTCAATGGGCCCTGAGCTGTCCGCTATTTATGGAGTAAGATAATTGACTCATATTTACATAGCGACTACAGAAGTTAGTTTCTTCCAAATCTGGCTTGAGTCCGACATTGACCAGCACTGCGGTGAGGTGGGCTCATTGTACAAATTAGCTACTCCGCCTCAATCCACTCTCAGTAGGATGAAACCATCACAGCCAGATGCATCCATTACAATCACCACTGGTGGTTATCATCTGAATAGGGTTATGAGAAATACAGGTTAGGTTGGGGGGGGGAGCATACCACCATGCTCCACTCCGTGACTATAGTCAATTCATCTCACTCTCCCAGCGTGGTGGTATGGTCACCTCTTGTCTCTGTGCCGTAAATAGTATATTGATAGCTTGTGCGCTTAGAGATCCATGGTAAGTAGATAGTGAAGGACTGCAATTTTCTATATATTAGCTTGAATGTTTTGGGTGGTTGGAGTTGGATTGTTTGTTTTATCATGTACCAAACCTTTATATACAATATAATCATAAGCAATAGATATATTAGAATTGGTAAAATCACAACTGCATGAAGCACAAAATCAAAAACTTCCGTTGCTATTGGTGACTGTCCAAGAAGAGTTTCCCACCAATGTTGTTTCCATCCTTCTTTACTTTTTCCAAGACTTGGTGTATCACTTCTTTATCATGATGAGCGGTGATTAGAGTTTTGTGTCCATTGTTTTGGACATGTTCTAGCAGTTGACACAGGCCATTGTGTTGTAGTAGCTTCTTCACCAATGTAAGATTCATTCTGATGGGGGTACACAATAATTCTTGACTCAATGTATAATTAGATTGTAACAACTGATAAGACATAACAGGAGCTGAATAATTAAAGTTGCATCCCGTAATTTTAGTAAAGTTACAAACACAAATATTTGAGTGATTAGTTGTATCTACAATAATGTTATCTAGGAATATAAAATTACAAAAGGTTCTCATACAAACACACCCTTTTCCAATATATACAAGTACGGTTTCGGGGTTTTCACTGGGATGTATTTTAAAATGACGAACATTTCATTCAGTGTCAAGACAGATGTCTTGGGCATTGATGGTGTTACTCTCACAAATAAATCCTTGTTGTTCCCATACAACACATGCATTAACATCAAGATTGCCATTTGTTTTCAGTTTTGTTGGGCCCATACCCTGTATTCTAATGGATAGAGTACAGATCCATTGTGATTTAATCCTAGCACAATGATTGGGTATATGGTGTATAGTGAAGCATTGTGTATTGTTAAGACAAAAGCCGTGGCCTTATTGTTGATGGGGTCATAAGTAGAATTGACTAAATACTACCAAGATTGGAATTATTTTTCAAATTTAGTTGCATTATTTCAAATTACCTTTTGAATTTCAGGGATAAAGTGCCATCTTCGCCTTCTCTTATAATTGCTGCTACTGTGGATTACATCCACAGTTGAGTTTGGATACAGGTAAGAGCTAGAGTAACATTATTTTGGGCTACACCAAGTGCATCCGCAAACAACTGGTGGTCCCTTCTATTAATTCTTTCCCACTGAGGCAATGTATCAGTGTATCAATGTATGGTTAGTACCCAGTACTAATGGAGAAGACTACAACTGGTGTTCTGATTTGTTTAAATCACTTGTTGTTGTGCTTATTTTATCATAATATGAACACAGAATTTCCCTTTGCTATCCTGCGGGGTGCTGTAAGAGAAAATAGAGACTTGTTTTGGTGGTGAGAGTTTAAACAAGTTACCCTGTTAAAAAGAAGGAAAAATCCATCATGCGCTAGTTTTATGTATTGCACCACTACTATAGGAAGCTTCCCAGGCAAGTGGGCCACGAGGTTTAGTTACAGTCATAGGCACAGTACCGATGGATGGTGGAATGACCATCACAGACTGTCCTGGCTGTAATGTCATCAGTTACTCTCTTTTCCCAGTAAGTGGAGTGCTGGACTCAGTTTTAGCAAAGAATGTTTGGCTTCCAGGGCTTCCAGTGGGTCCGTATTGGTTATTTAACCGATGGAGTACTTTGGGAAGTCTCATATCCCATAGAGCTTCATGTGGCTTGAGATTCCTTTTCAGTAAGCCATTAGCTCTCTCTACCATCCCATTTGATTGAGGGTAGTATGGAGTATGGAACACCCATTTAATTCTCTCTTGTTTTGCCCAATCTTGTACTTCCTTACAGGAAAAATGTGAGCCATTATCACTTTGAATAACATCAGGAGTAGGTAGATTTGAGAACCAAAATGATACCCCTTACACTGTATTTTGCCCATAAGCTTTCTGCCACAAGCAAGCCAGAGACCACTTCCAACCCTGTGAGGATGTATCGATACCCCGCAGAGGATTTAAGTGGCCCAATGTAATCAATCTGCCATGCAGACCATAAAGTTTTCCCTTCACTGTTAGGTAGAGGTGGTGCTTTAGCAGGATGATCTGCTTGTAATTTCTATCTACACTGGGGATATTCTATAAGAATAGTTTCATAAATTTTTTTTGTTTATAGGTCAGCCTTTACTTTGTGCAGCAGAGTGTGTCTTTACCTGTGTGGCCTAGGTTTTGATGTAATCATTCTCCCAGTCAATACCATTCAGGATTTAAGGTGATTTTCTTAATTTTAGTTAGCTCATCTACCTTTTGATTCCACTTTGTGTCTGGCTGATTATCCTTAGTATGAGCTTTTACCTGTCGCATCTTGAAAGGTGTTTTCCTGTCTATATCTAGTAATAGTTGCCAATATTTGCTTCTCCAAACTGGGGATCTACTTACTTCCCAATTCAAGGTTTCCCACTGACAGAGCCACTACGTGGCACCAGCCCACACAGTGTAAGAATTTACATATATTATTTTTGTTCCATTCTGTGCTGCCAAAACAACTGTTCTTATTTCTCCTACTTGTGCCCTGCCTTCACCTTCTTCTATTACTTGTTTGCCAGTGGCAATATCTAATGCAACGGCCTTATATTGCCATCTACTATTTACCCTTTTTGCTGAAGCATCCGTAAACCAAATGCTTTCTGCTGGTGTATCCTCAGTGAGGGGTGGTACATCCAGAATGGATGAAGTTTTAAAAGGCTGGTGTAACGTTAAAGGATCAGTGTTTATCGGCATCTGTAATTTGGAAACCTCAGTGTGTCCTTCAATTAATTGCATATTTTCCGCAACTCCTGTTAGGTAGGCGTACCATCTTCTGCTGGTGGGTTTTTGTGCAACTCCTCTTGGGGGAGCAGTCCCCTTTAGGACTGCTTCTAACAAATTAAATAGTCCACTAGTTTGCACAAGTTGCCCCTGATGGGTTTTCTCAACTTGTTTTAACTGCTCGGACTAAAGATAGAAGTCCCTTTTCCCATTCAGAATGTCATTGTTCTGTTTCTTTAAATGCAGTTGAGCTAAAAAATAAAGGTCTTTTTGGCCCATCAGGGACGGTTTGGAACAGGTTACAGGTTCAGCAAAACCCTATTCAGTTGTAATAGGGTTGCAGGGGTGACTAGTCCCAGTGACTGGTATCTGTTTAATTCTTTAGTTAGAGTTTTGACTGCCTTTTTATGTTCTCATTTCTACTCCCAGGGTTTGCCTTTCCATAAGAGTGACTATAATGGATGGGAAATTAAAGAAAATCCAGGTATATGCTTCCTCCAGTATCCTAAAGTTCCCATTAATTGTTGTAACTCCTTCCTTGATTTGGCACTTGCAGCTCCTTGATTTTTCTTGACGTATCTGGAGGAATCACTGCACTACCTGCTATAATTTTTGCTTTATTTAGTGCTTGCCATGCTGCTGCTGCTGTTTCCCCCACTTTCTCAGGGAAAGTTCCCCCAATCAAAACATCACCTATATATTGGTACAGTTTCACTTTTTGGGGGAGTGAGACTGTCTGTAGAAATTCAGCAAGTGCAGCGTGAGCAATTGTGGGTGAATGATTATACCCCTGTGGGAGTCTGTTAAATGTATATTGTATTCCCTCCAAAGTGAAAGTAAACTTCTTTTTATCCTCCTCCTTTAAGGGAACCATAAAGTACATACCTTTTACATCTCGCGCTGCCATCCGTGGGTGTGCAGCTGCAAAGTCGCTGTTAAATTTGTAATCTTTGGTACAGCAAGTGGGGCTGTACTGGCACTGAGGCGCCAATAATCGATAGCTAAACGCCACCTCCCGTCCGGTTTCCGAACTGGCCAGGCAGGTGAGTGGTAAGTTGAGTGGATTCTGGAGAGAATTCGTCGTTTCTCCCAATCAGTGATGGCTTCAGAAATTCCATTTCATGCTGCAGCAGAGATCGGATATTATGGCACGTTGGTGATTTTTGAACCAGGGAGTGCAGGGGCTGCACAAAGTACCCACGCTGTTGCCCCCATTTCTGCTGGGGTCAGTGCTCAAGCCTGAGGGGCACACGCTGCTGCTAGGCAGTGCTGAGTCTGGGCATTTAAAGCATTGAAACCTAAAATACCTAAAAGATGGTGATCTTTAATTGCAAAGTGAGTAGTCACCATGCGTTTCTGGCCCAGGAGCCATCAGTTGACCTTGGCAGCTGGACACATGACACTCGCCCCCCAGTTCACACCACTCTTCTTTACCCTTTGCTTTCCGGATCACACGCCCAGGTTCTCGTCATTTTGTTGTGTTAATATGGAAATTTGTGCTCCTGTATCTATTAAAAACTTCACCAATTGTCTCTGAGGATAAACTGGAATTAAAATGTATAGGCTATCATTACTTACCCAATGATAAGCCTCCACTTTCTGGACAGGCAGGCCCAATAGCCATCTGACCATTACTTTTTTTTTTTGTTTGTTTCATTCCCTGCAATTCCTCCCTGGGGAGGAAGGAGTTGTGTCCCTTTCTGGGGACTGGCATTGGAGGAGTTGAAATACGCTCCTTCCTTACACTCATTTACATTCTCATTTCTGGAATGCGTCAGTCAGATTCAAGACAATGCCCATAGGCTGACCTGGATTGGTGGCTCCGGGAATGCGCATGGCTAATGCATACCTCCACAATCCATCCCTCCATAATCCATTCCTCCGTTCTGGAGAGTCTGTTTTCTGGTTTTTAAATTTGTTTGCCTCTGATCTAGTTTCTGTTCCCGGTTTCACAGGTCTTACTTTATGATCTCCTCCCCGGGGCTTCAGGTTTTGTTTTTCAGCTGGTACATTGTCCCGGCCCATTTCACAGCTGCAGTTACCAAAGCCATGCATTAATTCTGCCAATGTAAGGGAGCTGCTTGTGGGCATTTTGAGTGTTATCACCTAGTATCTTGCAGATAACTCCTTTACTTTTTCCATCTTTTATGTGGCCACTAGTTACTTGTAGGTGGTCTTCAACAGCTTCCCAGTTATGCCAGTTGTCATGAGCCCCTTCTTATGAGAATTTAAGACTTGGATTCAATCCATGCCTCCGTAAATAATTGGTGAAACTATTTTCCATCCTGCCCACTATGATCTGTTGTGGATGGAGTCATGCATTTCACTCGTAAGAGGGAAGTAGCAATGTATTTATAGATATAAAATGACAATTTAATGATGCGACAGTGGTTTAACAAGATTCGATGACAAGGTTCACTTGATATTTACTGCACAGAGGACACGGTCAGACAAAACTGTGAGGGAAACCCTCCCACTGAGTCACGAGGTTCAGAATGGATCCCCTTGCTTTCTAAACTCCTTCTTAGAGAGGAGTCTGGGTGCAGCTGGATCCACTCCTAGTCCCAGGCTTGGTCAACGGTTTCTGTCTAAAGGATTCTATATGCGCAATCAATCCTTTATGTGTAAGATATATAGAAGATTTCAAAGTTTAGCATGCTCTTAATCACTTACTGAGAATCTGTTGTGTCAAGGAATCTCTCAACCTTGAGGGGTAGCCTTGAGAGGCATCCCTACTCAAGGGGAGACCCTGGCCTGCAGCCCACTGCCTTGCAGGAGAGCTCAATGGGCCCTGAGCTGTCCGCTATTTATGGAGTAAGATAATTGACTCATATTTACATAGCGACTACAGAAGTTAGTTTCTTCCAAATTTGGCTTGAGTCCGACATTGACCAGCACTGCGGTGAGGTGGGCTCATTGTACAAATTAGCCCTTGGCTATTGAATTGCCATCTGTTTCCACCTGAAACCACTCTGAGTAGGATGCAGCCATCACAACTGGATGCATCCATTACAATGGGGCGGGGGGGGGCACACTGCCATAAAAGTCTCCCCTTTGCTGAGAGACCCCATTCCTAAAAAGTTAGTTAGGTCGGGCCCCAGCACAGCCCTGCCCAAGTTAAGAGAGAGGGGGCAAAATGCTTTTCCCTGCCCCTCTGAGGCCAATCTGCCGCCCTTTGGGAGGGGAGGGATCAAGGCAGGGGCCCTTCAGGCTGCTACACAGCTGAGGCCCTGAGGAGAGGCACGGGTGCCCTCAAAATGGCGCCTCTCTCCCCTCAGGTCTCTTGGCAGCCTCCAGCCTGTCCCCTCAGACACCCTTTGGCATCAACTGCACGTGCCAGCCCTGCTCAGTGCCTGAGCAACTGGAAGTGGCAGCAACAGCAGGAGCATTAAGGTTGAAGGGAAGTACAGGAGGAAATGTTCTCCTCCCGTCAGGTGGGTCCTTTCCCCTCACGTGGAAGCTATGCCACCCTCTCCCTGTACAGCGATTCTGTCACCCTTCTGTCTCCATCCCATACTTCACTGTTTTGCAGTCCCTCTTGCAAAGCTGGCCAGGTTTTCTGCTGTCATGAGAGTTTACTTTTCACAGTGCTGGTAATCAAAGAATTATAAAGTGCCACCATGTTCTTTATGGTGGGATTGCTATTAACCCCTCATCTGCTTTTCTGTCAACATTTGTGATGCTGGATGCCTGCCCTCCCAAGCCATGGCATGGATAAAAACCAGCCACTTAGGCATCCACAGGTCACATTTTCATTAGTAAACTCAACAGAGCCATAGCCCAGTTGTCTGTACTGTTAAATTGCTGGTATGGCCCTGTCACACAGATCCTGCAACACCGCCTGAGTATGGCTCAGGGCTAGCTGCTGTCCAATAGCATCCCAGACATGAGTGCTGTTTTTGGAGATCATGTGGGACAAGGTGTGAGATTTCAGTGGTATGAGACATAAGCCATGCTGAGCCAGCCAGCCCCAGGACCAGAGGAGGCTCCAGGTGTGTTTACTTGTCCATATGAATGCCTCCAGCACTCCCACACATCACCATTCCCTCCAGCAGCAGCTGCTGGGCTCTTTTGATGAGCACAGCTGTCTGTGAGGAGACCACTACGGTTTTATGGGAGCTGTGTCACTGCGATCAGGTATTGCCTGAAGTTAGTTGGGCAGGTGAGGTGAGAAGATAGCCGTGCTGCTCTCCGAATACAGCTCGTGGCAACCAGGCTGCTGCAGCTTGGTGCCTCAGGTGTCTGCCATGGTGTGGAAGCTTCAAGATATTGGCTGTGCCAGCAGTAGCTGGGATGGTCACCAGGCTGAGCAGGCCTCTTCCTTTTGCTGCCACTGCATGTGCTTGGTGGTAGTGGACAGGAAGAGGTAAGTGCATGCTCCAGAATGAAGCTGACCCACTACAGTGGGCAGGCAAAAAACATCCACAGATTGAACAGTTTTGTTCAGCCCATGGACAAAAGGCCAGCTCCTGTGGTAGTTGCTACCTGACAAACTTAAGGAGGGCAGTTTTCCCTTTGATGTTAGTGGAAATTACATTTTATACATACCAAGGGGAGAATGTGCCCCTAGTTAATCAGAAATCACTGGCAGCAAGTCACTGTGTCAAAAAGGTTTTGGTCACTTAACCCTCACTCTTCAGAAGGGCCCCATTTCCACACAGGGAAGGACTTGCTTGGAAGCAGGTTGAACAGAAGAAAGATAGTCAACAGCTCTGAGAAAATTGTTTGTACGTTTGTTTCAATTTAATAGAGAAATATACACTGAGATTTAAATGACTTCTTGATTTTATTTTTTTTTTTTTTTACAGAAGAGAAAAAGATGAAGAGGACGCTGAAGACAAAACATGCGAAGAAAACCTCAACTCGAGCTTGGTTTTAAATAGAACAAGATGCTAGTGGAGCTGTATGGCAAGCTGTATGACCAGGATTTGGGAGTTCCAGATCATACCTATACCACAGCAGACATTTAAGGTAAATTTAACTCAATATCATCATCTTGTATTGGCTCAGTTTTAGTAATGTACAACCCTTTTTCCTCTGTATGCTCCTATGTAGCAAAAGTATAGTATACCCATGAAATTCACTTGCTCCATGGCTCTAGCAGACACACAACAAGGTGTTAATATCTGCGTAAGACATTTTGCTTGAGTAATTCTGCTATGAAAGGCTAATACTGGTTTCTTCTTTCCATGCGGAGAGTAGAAATGGTTGGCTTAATAGAAGTTCAAACGTTAGTAATAAGCAGTGGGGAGAGGGTTTTTACTGACAGTAGCCAAGCCCAAGGAGGATGATTTGAATTATCACTTGTTATTACTGCATTCTGTGGTAAATCCAGATGCTAGGAATGTACTGCCTAGTCTGCAGAGGACTTGAATTGACTTTGACACTGAGTTGGGAAAGGCATCTCTCCTTAAACCAAAACCAAATCCATGTAACTGTGGTCACTGGTTACAATACCCTTTGTTATAAGCACAGCAACCAGTTTCCTCTAAGGCACAGAAGGACTTCATTACTCTGTGTGTTGATTTTTCTGAAAGGAATTTGTAAATTGTTTCAGAAAAATCCATAATTCCAGTAGAAAGATATGACCCTCAGACAGCTCCATAATTTTCATTCATCTGATTATGGTGTCAGTTATCTTACAGTGTGATGGGACTGAAAACAAGAAGAGTCTGATTCAAAAATCACTTTCTGCTCATGACATTTTTGGTTTTGCTTTGTTTGGGGAAATAGTATGGCTGGTGAACATACTAGTTAAATCAAGGAAGCTTATGATTCTTCCTCCACATGCCATGTACCTCACACCTGACCCTGAAGAACTATTTGAAATGCAGGACTAACTCCCCGCACCACTTAAATTCAAGGCTTATTAACTCTAACTGCCTTTAGCTGTGCCAAGCATTGCCAGCTGTGGAGGTGGATACACATCTATTAAGAACCAGACTAACATCTATTTTGTGTGCTGGCAACTGTCACTGTGAGCAGGTGATCACCATCCACATGATTACTGCTTTATGTGTTGTCCCACACACATGCATATGTATTTAGGGATATTCAAGTTCTTATGTTCTCTCCTGACCTTCCTGGTGGTGCCATAACACAATCCTTAAGACCATTTTCCTACCCCTATACTTAAGTGGTGTGAGAGGAGAGGAACAAAGCTCTTCTGAGTGTAATACTAGAGTGGTATTAAGAGGCCTTGTCTGCCAAGCCAGACACTATTGTGACACTGTAAGCCTGTCACTTCGGTCCAAATTCACAAGTGAAATTCAGTGCCTAAGTATATTTATTGGTATACTCCCTAAACCAGGAATGATAGCATTCATCTACCAGGCAGGGGTACATGCATTAATGAAAATATCAGATTCCAAAGAGACAGAGGCCCCAGACTGACTTCTGTGATCTCACCTCTCTGCTAATCTGTTTGTAACACCATATTGTTCCTGGTTAACATTGCCTTCAATCAAGTTATATCCTGTTAAACACCAACTTCTTAGCTGACTGCCAAACCATGAAGTGGTAGCTTCAGTGGCAACATGATGATATTCAAATATAGTAGGTGAAAGTACTGTGTTACCACGGTTCTCCTCCTTCCATGCCTTGCATTCTCTATTGTATTCTTTCTTGGATTTGTGTGATGCATCACACAGTAACTGTGTGTATTCTGGGAAGGACCAAGCATGTACTTGTGAACTGGCTGAATAGCTGAATACCTCAGCAGGACTTGTTTGTTTTCACACAAAGACTGATAAAAGGAAGCATATATATTTGAGCCTTGGCTGAGGCCATATTGATGTATGATGTATGATGCTGTTACATATTTTGTGATGCCAGTGCACCTTTACTCTCTCATCAGGAAACTGGAAGCAATACTAAAAATTCATTGTCAAAGGTGACTGTGAGGGTCAAATGATTTGAGGGGGGGAAGTAACTGTTAAGAATATTATTTGTTTTGCTAGTAAGCAGATTTTGTTTTTTTGCTGTATCCCTGAATTTATGTTGCCATGAAAGTAAAAAATGTACCATGGTTCTGTAAGAAACTCTGAGATCAGTGCTAATATACTGTGACCTGTTTAGGAAAAAAAAGATACCCGTGAAAGAGGTGGTATGCTATATATCCTTGGGAGTGCTTGAGAACATCAGTGTACGCTCCAGTCTTTTCCTTTCCTGCAGAATTGTAGGGTGCAGGTGTTAAAATTCGTGGTCCATAGATATGTAGGGGAGGAAAAAGGAAATTAGGATATTTAGGTAGAAGTTATTCAGTCTGATGTTTTTGGAAAGAGAGATCATCCCCAAAGTGAGGAAGACATTAAGTTCCAATGTGTCTGAGCAGATAGATTTTTCTGGATCACTCTTCAGGGCTGAAAGCAGAAAAAAATTCCTTTTTCTGAAAAGTTAACCCTAGCCTGTTGTCTGATCTAAAGACCATGAAAGCTCCTAAGCTGGTTTTCAACTTAAATTTAGACTGCAGAGTTTAGGCTTCAGCCTTAATTCTCAGTGTTGAGTATGGAGATTTTTTCGATTCACGCCAAACTTTTTTATTTTGCCATACAATAAAATAGATTAAAAAAAAAAACAAAAAAAAAAACCAAAACAAAAAAAAAACCGAAACAAACAAAAAACCCAAACAAACAAACAAACAAAAAACCAAAAGCCAAACAAACCACCCCACACCAATGAAAGTGCCAAAAGAAGGCCAATCTAATTATAATATTTCCGTCAGCACCTATTCTTTCGGCCCCAAAAGGAGCAGGCTCCTGCTATGGCTCTGCTCTTCCACATAGTTCTGATTTTAGTAAGAACAGGAGACATATAGAGAGCGTAACATTTTCTGCAGGGAACCAGTCCATTCCTCAGCATTAATAATGTAGCAAATTAACAGTCTTCTCAAAGAGCTGTTCCTTTGTGTGATGACAGCCCAGTGTGCCATATTTCCTATGAAACCATAGTTTGACTAATATGCTGGTCAGATGTTACACATGCATTCATGTCACAGATTACCAAATGGCAGTAACAGTGGAGATATTTTCCAAGCTTTACGCAGACTTTTTCTTTCCGTTTCTCTCTTTTTTTTTTTTTTTTTTTAAAAAAAAGGTTCATTTTCAGTCCACCTTGAGTGCTTTTTTTTTTTTTCCCCTCATTTAACTACCCCCAACCCCCTCCCCACCAGTCAAGCTGTGTGAAATCTTTCCAGCAAGACCTAAAAGCATGTGATATCCTTTTGGATTCCTGTTTCATGTGGAATCTCAAGCTGAGAGAGGCCTCAGGATAGAGCACTAACTGACAGGGGGATGGCAAGGCAGTTGGGATTGTGTAGGCGTGCAGAACTGAGGAATCGGGGCTGCTCAATATGTTTTTAATGAAACTAATAAATACAGCCATTGAATGAATTGAGCTGATTGACACAGGGAGTTCCTAGTTCCCCCCTTCCATCTGCAGCCTTTTCAGTTGCAGAACAGAATGCAGAAATTTAAAATGAAACTGGGACATGTATTTTCAAACAAATGTTATACAGAATTGCAAGTGAAATGCTGGATAAAAGAAACATTGTTCTTTTTTACAAAAAGCCGAACAAGGTTTTCCCATGTTCTTTCCACAGAAAAGAATCAAACCCTCTCTCACAGTTTGCAATGAGCCAATGGAAAGACCAGTAATGGAAGAGCTGAAAAAAATTCAAAGTAGAAATTGTTTTTCACTATCATTTTCATGACAAGGAAAAAAATGCTAAGAAAAATCAGCTGTCCCACTGCTTTTTTTTAAAAAAGAAAAAAAAAATAAAAATAGGAGTGAGCTTTGAAATGTCTTGATGATAAAGAGGGAGCATTTCTAAGGGAAAATGCAGCCCTGATATAATTATGGAAAGGGGTTTACAACCACGCAGCTCTGACCTCATCACACCATGCAGGACCAGGCAGCTCATTGTCTGCACTGGATAGGACGTGGGTAGTTAAGTCTTTGGCTAAAAGAGAGCCTGCATTTCCACATACCTTCTTTTTCCCGTATCAGGATGTTGACTCTGTATCCAGTTCTAAAAGATGGGAACAGAGGTGACGGATGACCTTGAGGATAACTAAACTGAAATCACAGTGGTATATTCTGAAGTATGGAGCTAGGCAGAAGAGTTGTTTAAAAATAGGTAGATGGCCAAAAATAAATACTATCCATGTCTGTATACCACAAGCTTAAAAATAATAACAGGTGAAAGCACGGTGTATGACAGTGGAAGGAGAACTTGACATAATGGATATTTCTGAAGAATGAGGGAGTGTCAAAAATCAATGGGTTATTGTAATACTTACTATAATCTCTAGAACAAGGACAGGTTAGGACACAGAGTGAGGGGGAGGAAGGGGACTCTGCAGATGCTGGACACCATTGGATCTATATAGATAAGATTTTAGCATGTGAAGGAAACCAGATAGTAAAATATTTATCTATTAATGGCTGACAAAAAGCAACTGTATATTAGGAGTAAATAAAAGGGACTGCAGCATAACTCAGAGCAACCTCCTCTGGGTAGGAAGCATACCAAAGAGTAGCTTGACAATATTAAAATATAGAAAGGAGGGATTTTCTTATAAAAAATACAAAATCAAATAGAGAAGCTAGTGAACTAGCCATAGAGCTGTGAGTAAGGATATTCAGAGCCTTAGGCAAGCAAGGAGTTTTTTGTTTTAGGTTTGCTTTTTTTTTTTTTTTTTCTGAGTAACTCACAGTGATCACAAACCACATGCAGTAGATTTTAAAGACTAGATTAACTAATGCCTGGTTCTCTACCTTCCCACCTCACATCTTAATATTACATCAAAATATTTTCCAAGATATGATTCCTTCTGGTGTTCCCCTTTATATCTTTATCCTACAAGACTGTTATAGAAATAGTCCAGCTGTTTTACTGCTGCTGTGGATATATGCAGAAGATTCCCACACCATTGTACAGATGATAGGCCAGAATGACTCAAAGGATGCCTGAGATGCTTATCCTTGTACCTTACACATGCTGAACTCAAGGAATTAAAGTGGGGGTGGGGGTTGGGGGAGGGTGGCGAGGACAGGGGATGGGACGGAGAGCAGCGGGGTTACTGAACAGAGTAGTCAAACTTATGCACAAGTCTTTATAGGGACAGAGCCTTCAAATATCATGCAAAAGAAAACAAAAAAACACCCTGTATTTCAAAGTCACAACAAAGATTATTTATATTTGAAAAATAATTTAGCCAGAACCTGACTTGCAGTGGCCAATATTCTCATTCCATAACTAGGTTAGTCTTTCTGTCTCTCGACCGAATTCTACAAATACCTGAATTAAACTAAAGTAGTTCAGAACTGATTTTCTGTAATTCTCGTTTCTCATTCTGGGTCCCGAGTAAATAGGTGCATGGTGTGCATCGTGGCAAGTGGGCAGCAAAGCTGAGCTCTGACAAGTCAACTATAAATGCATATTCCAGGGTCAAGCTCATTGGTATCAATGGAAGTTTTGTCTTAACAGTGAAAGTGGATCAGAGTCCCCTCTGGGCTAATCTATTGTGAATGCTTGTGCTACTGATAGACTATTCTAGAAGGATGGATATTTTTTTAAAAGTATAGGGAAAGGAGCCAGGCAGAAAGAAAATAGTAGCATGAAAAAATATTTAATTAATTAACCTCCCTTCCCCAGTTTGTTCTTCTATTTCTTCCAGGGAACCATCTATTTAATCAGAAGGTTTTAAACAGATGAGTGTTTTTTTGCAGATACAGGCAGTTAGAACACTGCTTGTCACAAGTTTGGCTATCAAGTGATACTCTTCAGGATTCATGCTCCCTATGGACTATCAAGTGGGAAACCTTGTGATAGAATGAACCTTCATGAGTAACCCTTGTAAACACATGAGATTATCTCTAAGGAAGTGGTTAGACTCCTTTCAAGTATTTCAACTGAAATATACTCAATCCAAGATCCTCCAATTCCTGAATCACATTTCTAGAATTTTGTTCCCTGGAGCTCAAATCCAAAATCACAGCAGCTTCCAACCCTAGGGATGGATTGCATTTCTGTGAAAATCAGAATCCTTGCATAGGCTTTACAAGCAACATGTCCTGGCTCTAAGTGTGTATGTCTGATTAAAACATGAGACTGACTTATTAAAATATTTTAAAAGTATTGACAGCATTTTTCCACATTTGTAACAGGTAGTCACATCTTTTGCCATAGTCACAAACACTTAAAATTAGATGGGTAGATGTCCTGGAGACTTAGGGAAGATATAATATTACATGGCAGTTTTATTTCTCTTCTGTTTTGCTTTTATTTCCTTGCTATTTGTGCAGCTCCTTGGTGCTAACTTATGGTTTTCAAAAACACAGTTAAGTAGTTCGTTTATAGCAGACAAACATCAATAAAAAGGCCAGGTATAGTCTTATGTGTACTTAGTCCTCAGACTTTCAGAGAGGTTGAAATGGTTCAGAAGTACAAATTCCTGTTAAAAAGTTGGGAAGTGCTGCTATTTTTATAACTTATTCCCCTCCCTTATTATTTAAATAATTGCCTCTTTGCCCACCCACCGTATTTAGGAAAGGGAAGAACTTTGCACAGATGCATTCCATATGACAGGGAAAAAAGAAAAGGGGAAAGGTTAAAAAGAAAAGAAAAAAAAATAGGGAGGAAATGGGAAAAGGGGGGAGAAAAAGAAGAAAGAAAAAGAGAACAGGAAAAAAGAAGGCACCTAGCTAGAAGACATAGAAGAGAAGACAGCCTCCAGTTCAGGAAAGACTTCCTGTTCCCAAGAGGTGATTAATAATGTGCTTGAAGTTAAGCATGCACTTATGTGTCTTGCAAAATTGGGATATAGGAGGAAATTGTGTGCTGAGTAGAACATCCTGATTTTATTTCCTAAAATGTCGTCTTGTCTTTAAGATCTTGTCTGTTCTGTCTGACAGGAGAATTGATAATCACAGGACAAAATCGATATAGGCTCTGGAGCAACTGATTGCTAGCAGGTTAGCTGAAGCATATCCCGTGCTGGAGACTAATTGGTGTTTTCCAGTTGTTAAGGAATCTACTGGAGAAGACTGTGATACCCATCCTGTGTATTTCTGATTTTATTACTACAGGGACAGAAGTTGGGTATTGATTCTCATTCTTTACATTCATCCTCACTTGCAAGTCTGGGTGCTAGAAAAAAGAGTTAATGGACAGATTCTTATTTAAATCCTGGTACCTTTGTATAGCTGGGTAGAAGGGTCTTCATGTGAGAATCAAGAAAAAAGTGGCACGGAATTATAAAGTGGTATAAATAGCTTTTCTGTAAATGTGAATCAGACCTCAAGTATTAGGAACGCCAAAGTGAAAGAATAGCATTGTTAAAAAATAAAGGGGTAGAGAAGCTTAAGTTCAGGCATGTAATTGCTCTGCAGACATTCATAATGCAAAAATAGAAGGCAAAAACTTGTTAGGAAAAGACAGGGTGATACATAGATATTTACCCCTAGGTAAATCAGGAGCAGTTCTCCTGAAATCAACAGATTGGTGTAAATTGAGGCTGGAGCAAGACAGTACTCGGAGATAACATTTGCTCAGGTTACCTCCCTCATTATTTGAAGGATTGTCTGGAAGGATTGGGAGCTGTAGCACAAGAAGATAAAGGGAGAATGCTTGAGAACTAATTAACAAGTTACCAACTGAGTGGGTCTCGTTATTTTTGAAATGTAAATGCTTTTGTTGATTAAATCTGGACCATTAGCTCTGCTCTGTGATAGAGGAAGTTTCATCAGAAGTGAAAAACAGGAAGCAAGGAGCTTTGTGGTGGTGTGATGGCCATTGAAATAGCTGATCCATTGGGGAATGTCCCAAGAATGTAGAGAGCTGAAAATAGGAGCTTTTATATTTGAACTTTTCCTCTGCAACTGGAGCTGTGAGAGGCTCTTACGCTCTTCAGGCTATGCAGAAAGATAAAACATGACTTACACTGACCACCAGTTACCAAACAGTCAGTTTAATGGAAAGATAAATTACTATGCAGCAGGATCTTAGTAATGTTTCATATAAATCTAAGTTCTAAAGTTTTTTCTCACATCCATACCATAGATTTTTATCTACCCCAGGTGCCTGGAGTTCCTATTCATTAAACCAAATTTCTGCACATGTAAGACATGTAGTGGATTTAGACACCTTCCCAATTGACTTGCACAAGAATAATCACCTAATTTAAACACCCAGTGAAAGGCACATTTTTTTATATACAAGGACAAATTCTATCCTGATTATAGAGCAAGATGAAGGAGAAACATTGAAGTTAGCAAAACAACCATGGGTAACAAAGCTATCCTTTCAAAACTTCTGGTCCTGTGGTGAGGATTTCTAGATCTGAAATATGCAGTAAACTTCCAAACAACCTCTTCTCAACTTATGTCATGGAGCCAAGACCATAGCATTTGGATTTTGCAATCCACTTTTCTGTCTTCTTTCCAAGCACATCAAGAGACTCCCCAGGCGTTTCATTACCAGAAATCATAGTGATCTACCTTGGGGGTAGTGTTATATGAAATGCAGTTATCTATATAATGAATGACTAAAGGGCCAATAGGATCATCTGAAGTATTACTCCACAGCTATGCAGCTCATTCACCCTGTTAAAAGTACCATACCCTTCGTACTGCAACTTTCACATAAATAGTGAGCAGTATTTTTCATAAAGTTTGTGGTGAAGGCTTTGGGTAAGCTGGCCAAACTTGCAATTATGGGGTTATCTCCAGCTGCACTACACTGATTGTTGCTCAAGTTCTTGGGCTACAGAGAAAATCTGTGTGGTATTTGAAAAGATGAGCCCCCTGGAAGAACTGGAAGATCTCATTATGTATTGGCTAGAGCAGAAAATAACCCCTTCTTATTAAACAAGAAACCACTGTCTAATTTTCTCCTCATTCTGTCCAGATACAGAGTCAGTCTTTAGTTTACCCATTCAAGAAATAGAACCTTCACTTTTAACATGACAACATAGATTTGTGTCATGGTAGCACCAGGAAGAACTAATTAGGGCAGGGTGCTCATTATGCTGGGTGCTGCACAAACTTCAGAAGAAAACTGTGATCAAGATATTGACTTCTAGTTTGAGACAAAACATCAGGACCCAGAGTAGGAGGAGGTGGGGAGTTAGGAGAACACATGATTACAGAGACTAGCTTAGAGAATGTAAAATGGGTAAAGATTTTGAATTCTCACACTTTTTGAACTGAAGGCCCCAGGATTGGGATACCAATAGGGCAGGTAAAATTGTGTTCTTTTGAAATGCCTTGTCTTGTCTTCTAGCTTTATCAACTGACTAGCAGTTATATTTACTGCAAAATAATACATAAAGTGAAAAAAAGAGTGAGCATACCAGATACTTTTCATGTGTGTTTAATGCAGCACTAGTAGAACATTATCCCAAATGACTTATACAGTCTCAAACAACAATAGCTCTAGGAAAGAGCAAATATTGACACTCCAATAATGTTTGCCCAGCAATCAGTGAGTGGTATACAGCACTCTGGGCATCTTTGTTACAGGAATCAATTAGGAGAATGGAGAACTGAGGTCCTCCAATTAGAAGTATATAATAAATGCTGACATTATTGAAAATGTCCACTCTGCAAATCTTTCTGAAGCTATGCATTTATCTGCTTCTGAGTCGGTACCACTTCACTTCAGCTGAGTACCTCCCAGTATTCATAACTTCCATTTTAACATTATCTCCCACACGTGAAAATGAGTGTTTGTCACCCTAGATCCATACAGCAACCCCCTGTTCTGCCTCCAAAAATGACCAGCACTGGCCTTATCGGAGGATGTAATCCTGCAGCTGAGGAGATATTGAAAATATGCTCCCAGGCAACGTTTCTTTCTATTCCTATTAACTGCATGGTGCATGACATAGACTTCATATACTTTGATTGCAAGACATCCTGTCATCTTCCTGCAAACACTTGTTTCCTTCTCTCTGCTTGACTAATGCTAAGATTAGCCTTCATGTGTACCAAAATATTGAGATTTGAAAATAAAGGACTGTAGTCTTGAGTATGTTTTCTACCGCTTTATACCACCAGTGAGGCAAGGGAGTCAGCAGTCCTTCATACACTGAGGACTGCAGTTTGAGCTCTTCTGTGTCACTGGAGCACTCAAATCGGTTACAGGAGATCAGTGACTTGGTCCCCAAACATTCAGTGAATGAAAGCTGGTTCCAGTTGTTTGTGTCTGCAGTGCATGGGATAGAACTTCTTACAGGAGAGATTCAGCAACCACTCGAAGTGACTATTGGGGCAGATCATTAGTCTGTTTCTTGTATGCTATTTTCTGATTCTGTTAGCATTCACAAATGTCTCAACATCTAGCATTTTTCCACTACAGCCTCTATAATTTGACACTGCTTCTCCCGGGACAAATATTTGCTGTGGAAAGATTAATGTGATTGGCTTGTTTTTAAGACCATAGCGTTTTCTTTTCCTTCTTTTCTGCTACCTCCATTATTGTTTTTGGCAGCTGAGTCACAAGAAGATGTTACACAAAGGGTATTTACAGTATAATGAGGTTCAATGGAGTTGAAAGCTAAAGTTCATTAGCCTCGCATTTAAGACTATTAGAGCAGAGAGGCTGTAGTGAAGCATTGTGTTTGTCATTTGCACAGTGTTTCTGAAAAGCAAACAGCATAGATTCCCCGGACACTTACTGGCTTCCTTTCTAGCCTCCCAGCTGATTTTCATTTGCAACCGAGTCCAATATTGCAGAATGGAGATTGATGGAACCACTCAGCACAGTGTCAGCAAGTGTACGTAACCTCTGCTCAGACCATCACCAAAGTTACCAGGAGAATGAATCAGAAAGGATTTGAGCAAAAGATGGTATGGTGTCGGTACCATAGTGACCATGCAGTTGCTAAGGATGTGATTAGCACTCTGGTTGCAGGAAAGGGAGAGTTAATTGCTATGTCCTCATTCCATTTCTCGAGGGGAATACCTGTTTGCCAGTTCTATAAGACAGAAAAAACCCCTGCCTCTTGATTTCACGGGATCTGAAGCTAGCACCTGTTTGACCCTAACATCTCCATTATGAAACTAGAATACATAACTTTTATCCACTGAACACAGCACATGCAATGCTAACAATTGCCTTTTTTTTTTTTTTTTTTCTTTTTTTGCTGTCTACCCCTCCCATGCATAACACGCACTTATTTGCTCACTTCTATCTGGAAGTTTGAGAGAGAATTTTTTTTTTTCTCCTGTAAGTCTGCAATTCAGCTATTAAGCTGAAGGAGGCTCAGGGAAATGAACTGAAATGTCTAGTGAGAAGAAAAATGGCACTGTAAGGATGAGATAAAAAAAAGCTCAGGGTAATAGAGATTGATCACTCAATCTGTCCATGGCTTCAAATAAAACTGAGTGAATTTAACACGTTAGGTTACAGTTAAGAAGTTCAGTTGTTTCCGTGGATATAACATAGTTTCAGATTATCATGGGGAGCCATTTATTTATTTTTGCATTTGTGAGTCATTTAGGCAGTCCCTTTATGTGAGTAAAAATATGTTTATTTTCCTACTCCCTGCTGTGTGTTCTATTAATATCACACTAGTTGAAATAGATGGGCACACTAGAAACTATTTGGTGTTGAATTTGTTTTTCAGATATCTTTTTTGCTTCTTTTTCTTCTTTAGACAGCTATTTTTATAAACCAGTTCAAAAGCCCAAGGCACTTTTAATACAATTTTCCTCCATTTTTAAAACACAGGGCTCAACCCTGCAATAACAATCCACAAGGATGCAGGAGCCCATGTAAGGTCTGTGATGTCTTTCATCCTTTCAGACAAGATGGAAGTGACGCTGTATTTCCCTAGCTTTCCAAAACAAAGCATTGGGCACTCAGAAGCAGCCCTAGTCCCGACTGCTTCTATTTGATTAAAATAAAAGGAAAAAAACCTAGAAGCTGTCAAAAGAGAAGCTAAAGTGAATAGAAAAGGAATGTTGCTGTGAGATATACTGTTCCCTGTAGTTTGCCAACAACCACAATTACCATCTCCCCTCCCTTGCCAAGGAACATTCCTGGTAGCTGCTGCCACAGAAGCTGTTGCCCCTTTCTTCATGGCAGAAACTAATGGGACACTGGTAAATTTGACCCTTTTTATTCCTCCCAAAAATTCTTGGAGTTGTTTCTCTTTGCTCTGCCCATCCTATGGCTCCATTTGGATTTTAGTAAAGTATGGACATTCCAAGCAGGGATCTAATGCCATGTCATGCTTGGCACAGTATGTACAGACTATAATAAGGATGCAGAAGAGCTTATTATCTAAAGAGCTGAAGCACAACAGGTTTACAAAGGAAATCAGTGGAGAAAATAGATGTGAAGTGTTCCCAGCTGAGCTGAGCAGTTCCCATCTGAGGGAGGGGACAAACAAGAGCTCAAAGTCCAGGAGCTGGAGCCAGACTTTCAAATCTGACTCAGCTGTTCTTGCTCATGTTGAAATGATGGGGGATTAAAGCATGGCTACTTGATGGAGGTACCTTCCATTTGATGGAAGTAAGAGGTTTGTACTGGGGGCTTCAGGCAGTCATCTGTGAGCTCCTGAACTCACGTAAGCTCACCTGTGCTATTGTGCTGTCTGTGGCAGAAGCAGGAAGGCATGGAAAATGAGTTCTTCATACTCTCAGATAGCATGACCCAGTTAGCTTGCAGCAGACATCAATCAGGATGTTTGCTTCTGCCTGTGACTGAGCAGCAAGCCTGCGCTAGTGCCTCTGGTTTGGCTCTTGCTTTGCCCCCCATTAGTCTCCCCATTATATGTCACACTCTCCTTGGGCTGTGTACTGTCTAGGTAGTAAGGTATGTGCACTGTGGAAAAGGTGCTGTCCTTGTTTTAAATTTTACTATCACACCTTGTCCAGCATGGCCCTGACCTCTTGGTATTGGTCTTAAGAGCTACAGAAATAGAAATTGATACATAAATCCTCCCACCTTATCAATAAAGGATGGGTGGGCTGGTCATGACCCCATGATGCATATTTCCAGCCTTCCTAAGAGCCTTCAACCCTAGGTTGTCACACATATTACCATATTTTGAATGTATCCTCACCAGCTTTCTTGATGGAAAGTACCTATGTCTCTTTGTTTTTTCTTGATCATCTATTTTTGTTCACATATCCCCTTGCCTCTGCCAGTGGGAGGGCAGTAAGTTTGGAAGGGCATTAATGGTCTATCATGTCGTACATGCTTCAGATAGATCAATGAAAGTCCCAGCTCTTCCAAAGATACTGCTGGGCAGTAAGCAAATGTTACATAGAGGTGATAGAGCTACATAGACTGCTCCACTGGCTTAGGCAAACAGATAAGAAGACATGAACAAGCTTCCTGGAGAAGGAATCTAAAAAGACTAGTCAGAAGGAGCAAGCGATAGGAACAACAGATTGGAGGAGGAATCAGGAAATTAAAACCAGCTATACTGGTGTGAGTCCTACTTCAGAAAAGTCCACAAGAGATGTGTCAGTGTCTACAAATAAGAGCAATATCAAGACATGAGAACTTATCCCCTCATTGCCTACCATTTGCATTGAATATGCTGGTATTATCTGCTTTCTCAGTCACTTTATTCAGCTGAGGAAACAAGCCTGGTAAAATGTGTCATGTCTTCCCCAGCAACAAGTCTGCAACATCTGAAAGTATTTGATCTGGGACATCATTTTTCTTTGGTGTTACTAGCAAAACTGGTGGTATCATCTTATGAGTCATCTTGTACAGCAGCATTTTCTGAAGGTGTTCTGTGTTCTAATGCTTCATATCTTTTAATAAGTCTTTTTCCAAAGTCCTCAGGCCCTAGGAAGCCAATTTATAACACATCTCTTCTTAAATACATGTGCCAGAAACCCACACATTCATCATGTCAGGCACAGGATCTTGACATTAAGTTCTTAAACCTGTGGCTGAGATCCTAAAAATAAGCACTAGAATTTTCAAGAGGGATGAAATCTAAATAACTTCAACCCCACATCAAGAAATTATGTATTTTGTCCTTTTGAGAAGCCATAAAATAACAGGAGACAGGGCTTGTAATAAAGGGCTAATTTTCTAGCTGGTGTGAGGTGTTTTACAGCATGGGTTTCTCTTTAGAGTGATATCCATCCATTAGAGGACTGGACCAGCATCCAGGAATTTTCAGCACCTCTTATTGTTGACCTGTTTTCTTGGCTGTAGTTTCGCCTTCTATAAAATGGAAGGTGGGAAGGGAGGATAAAAATGTAAGGGGAAAAGAGGAAATTATGCTGACCGGATTTATGAAGCAGATTGAGAACTGAAATGAAGAGGACCTGGGGAACTACAGGCCAGTCAGTCCCACCTCTTTGCCTGTCAAGATTATGGAGCAGATCCTCCTGGAGAATGTGCTAGGGCTCACAGAAAACAAAGAGGTGATTGGTGACAGCCAACATGGCTTCACAAAGGGCAAATTGTGCCTAGTGAATTTGGTGACCTTCTATGATGGGGTTGCAGTGCTGGTGGATAAGGGAAGAGCAACTGATATCACCTACCTGGGACTTGTGCAAAGCATTTGGCACTGTCCTGCATGACATCTTTGTCTCTAAATTGGAGAGACGTGGATTTGGATAGATGGACCACTCAATGGATAAGGAATTGGCTAGATGGTCGCACTCAGTTGCGGTCGTTGGCTTGATGTCCAAGTGGAGAGCGGTGACAAGTGGCGTTCCTCAGGGGTCAATGTTGGGGCCACTGCTGTTTAATGTCTTTATTGGTGACACGGACAGTGGGATCGAGTGCACCCTCAGCAAGTTTGCTGATGACACCAAGCTGTGTGGTGTGGTCGACATGCTGGAGGGAAGGGATGCCATCCAGAGGGACCTGGACAGGCTGGAGAGGTGGGCCCGGGCAAACCTCATGAAGTTCAACAAGGCCAAGTGCAAGGTCCTGCACGTGGGTCAGGGCAATCCCAAGCACAAATACAGGCTGGGCGATCAGTGGATTGAGAGCAGCTCTGCAGAGAAGGACTCGGGGGTGTTGGTGGATGAAAAACTGACTGTGAGCCTGCAGCCCAGAAAGCTGTGTCGTGGGCTGCATCAAGAGAAGTGTGGCCATCAGGTTGAGGGGAGGGGATTCTCCCCCTCTACTCCACTCTCATGAGCCCCCACCTGCGGTGCTGTGTCCAGCTCTGAGGCCCCCAACATAAGAATGACATAGACCTGCTCAAGCAGGTCCAGAGGAGGCCATGAAGATGAGGGGGCTGGAGCACCTCCCTTAAGAGGCCAGGCTGAGAGAGTTGGGGGTGTTCAGCCCAGAGAAGAGAAGGCTCCGAGAAGACCTTATAGCGGCCTTCCAATGCTTAAAGGGGGCTACAGGAAAGCTGGGGAGGGACTCTTTATCAGGGGGTGAAGGGATAGGACAAGGGGTAACAGTTTTAAAGTGATAGAGGATAGATTTAGATTAGATGTAAGGAAGAAACTCTTTACTGTGAGGGTGGTGAGACACTGGCACAGGGTGCCCAGAGAAGCTGTGGCTGCCCCCTCCCTGGAAGGGTTCAAGGCCAGGTTGGACGGGGCTTTGGGCAATCTGGTCTTGTGGAAGGTGTCCCTGCCTATGGCAGGGGGGTTGGGACTAGATGATCTTTAATATCCCTTCCAACACAAGCTGTTCTATGATTCTATGATGAAAATGTGACAGAAGAGCCAGCAATTATGGGGCACTATATTCATACTGGACTAGAATGTGTACAAATAGGCTTGGCAGAACCTCCCCAGGAAAAGGAGTCCTTGAATTTGTTCCTGTATTTACATAGGGATGTAACTATAATTATTGTAGGACTACACAGTCTTGATGTAATGACAGGGAAATTTTCGCTCTGTTCTATGACTTTCTCAGAGAGCCAAGACTGCCGCATAAATCATTGCCCAGTTATATTCTTCAGCTGGAGAAACTTCTGTTACTGCCCTGAAAACATAAAAAATAAATCTATACTACCTGGCTTTTAGAGAGCAAACAGAGGCTGTGTCTGGAAAATTACTTCCCTGGCAACTCTTTATACTAACAAACCGTGTTCCTTCTCCTGGGATCTGCCTGCACGAGCATTCAGCATTCTGTAACTTGGGATCACAGTGACAGGACTGGGCCTTGAGTTTTTTTATTTTGTTTTGTTTCTCGTTTTGTTTTGTTTGTTTTTTTTCATGACTGGCAGTCTCCTAAGCAACAAAATGAGTAGGAGGAATAATAGCAACTAGGCTAATAACAAAACTAGGGGAAATCCCAGCCTGAGTCATTGTAAGAAAGGGAATTAGCTAGTCCCCTTGAGCCTTGTGACACTTATTCAACAGAAGAAGTTGTTGAGGATTATCATCCTGTCACCTGATGAAGATGTGAGGTATGTGCTTAATGGGTCTTCCTAACTTTAGAGCAAAACTCCCTTTTTTCCTTTCCTTCTGCTTGCTCTTAAAAAAAGCAGTATTTTAACAATTGAAGAGTAAGACAGTCCTCTTTTCAGCAGGAGCTTAATTCACACAGAAACCAGATTTTTGTTCCCAGATTGGTTTTAAATGGAAAAAAAGCCTGGCATTTCTACAGGCTTGCACTTGATTTTCAAGCCACAAATGGGAGCAAATTGTGACTCTTTAGTCAATTCCATCAGGGCAGCTCCTGCATAGCTTATAGCTTCCTCATTTCTCTACACAGGCCTTGTCTGAGATCATTTCTATCTGAAGGATGTGGGTTTTTAGGGCTGACACTTGCTTTATCTCTAAGCATTTATGCTGGTGTTGTAGGCATACTCCTATAAAACAGAAATTTGTCAAAGTTTGTTTCTAGAGAATGCAATGGTCAGTTCTGAGGTAACACTTTCCCAGGAAGTTGCAGTGCAATAATGAGGTGTTTTGGTTTGTCCAACTTCCCAGAGGATCAAAGAACTCTCAGAACCTTTGGCTGAACTCAGGTATGTCCAAACCCACAGCCATTTATGTAGGTGCCACCCTTCCTCTAAATGCCCTGTAGGTTCTTTGCTATTTTTGAGGACTTTCAGCATGTGCATGACTTTAATTAACATGCAGTGTAAGTAATATGTTGATATTGGCTCTTATTGTATATGACTACATATTACATGGCTCCTTGGCATCCAAGCTTCTTTTCTCATCATCTTCTTGTGGTTTGGTTCAGGTCTTTTCATGTTGGTAATGCAATTGAGTCAGCTATGTCTAATAATCCTCATCATTTTTCACAGAAAACAATAATAATACAACCAAGCAGCAGAATTAACGAAGTCTAGTTTCCTCTGAAATTGTGTCCCCACCCACACACAGTCTGTAACCTACTTCTCCTCAATTTCCATCATAAGTGTGCCAAAAAACACCCTCAATTTCCTCTGCTTTCCTCTTTGAGAGGCCCCCCCTACTCTTTTCAAACAAGACCTAATTACTGGCCTCATCGCACACCCCTTTCCTTCTTAAAGGCACTAAAGTGGGGTCTGTACTCCACAGAGCCACCTTTTTTTACAGAGATTGTATGAACTTCCTGCTTTAGTGACCTCTTTCACATCACCAGTTTGTCTGAAAGCAGACAGCTGGTTCACAAGTTATTAAGGAGATACTGAGAGATAGACAGCATGATCTCTCAGGTCTTATTTCTTAAGGAAAAGAGGAGAAAACTGCAAGGTGATTAGAGCCCAAGTTTTTATGTCTATGGACCTGGATTTTTAGAGGTGTCTTTATCCCACAGAGCTGGTGATTTTGTTGAGGACTTATTGTGTATACTTCTGCATATTATCTAATCATTACATTTTACCATCATCCACTGATGGCAATAGAAATGTTTTAGTATAATGGTTAATTTGTCTGGTTTGCTGTGAGAGGCTGAGAACTGCATTTAACCAAAGCAACAATTCCCTTCTTTTTTAAACAGCTTGGAACTTTTCAGAGACCTCATCTGACTCCTGATTCCCCTCCCTTACTGTTCCCTGTCTTCTCAATTGGCACATGTTGCCAAAAGTGCCTGATGCCCAAGGAGTGGATGGCATGGCTTCCTGTTCGGCTGTCAACATAGTTCTTTTAATCAGTCAGGTATTTGTTGCAGGATGAAAGAAATCTC
The DNA here is from genome assembly GCF_018691265.1 of Tyto alba. NCBI lineage: Eukaryota > Metazoa > Chordata > Aves > Strigiformes > Tytonidae > Tyto > Tyto alba. The sequence continues at coordinate 29,878,961 of NW_024881328.1, read as the reverse complement.
CCCCAGACATCTTTCAAGTGAATGGTTTCCACAGAATTCCCAATCCAAGTTGCTGTGGGAAACTGGGTAAAAAGGTTTTAGAAATCAAGCTCTTGTCTAAAGCATGTTAGGATTTACAGGGTCAGATCCAGCATTGCCAAGGCCAGGAGAAGTTTGACTATGAACTCAGTGAGTGCAGGATTAAGCCCATTGCCTCTTAGCTACCATGGTGACAGAAACCTTAAAAATTTCTGAGACATTGCTGGTGTGCTGGACTAATTTCAAGCTTAAATTTAGAATAGTCTGTACAGCAAGTTTAACATTGCCATTTAAATTACCATCAAGTATCTTTTCTCCTAAAACATAATAAATAATATACAAATTTACATCTTAGAGGTACAATGTGGTTTTGCAAATTGTCTTCCTTTTCATCTAGCAAAAATGACGGCTCAGCAAAGAGAATGATTTCCCTTTAAGCAGCTTCTGTTTCCATGTTTGTGATTGGAAAATGCTGCTGTTCTTTAGTGAAGAGCCCTCTGAGACACCCTGGCTTTCTGTGAGGTCAGAACTCCCTACCCGCTCTCTGCAGTCTGCTCCTGTCAAATCATCATATTAATGTTCCTGGTGGGTTTCTCTAAAGTGTCTGTGTGCTTTGAAGCTGAGGAAGAGGTGGAGTCAGTAATTTCACAGCGTACTATAGCACCAAGTCAACATTTGTGTTTAGTCCTCTCAGTAAAACCTGCTGTACTTCATATAGAAATCTAAGGTCTCTCTCAAAAAAATGTGACCTTTAAGCAGGGTGCATTTCAGTAAAATACCTGTTAAACATACTATCAAATGCTTTTCATGGGTTTTCTGTAGAAAAGCAAAATGAGAAATCTGCACTACCTTACTAAAATTACTGCATCAGAAAAATGTGATAGGCAAAAAATATTGATTATCTCTAGGGTGCTATGTGTTTTTAAAGTAGACCTGTGTTTAGAAACAAATTCTTTTTCTTTGAAGACATTTTTCATTTTAAAGTTAGGTGGCTCAGTTTGAATGCTACAGGGTTGTGAATAGGTCACTGACTGAGACTCCAAAGATCTGGACCCATTCTGTGTTCTGTAGTCCACCATGCTAGGTACACCTTACGCAAGGTGTTTTTCTTTCCCCTCAGTTTACATATGCTTTGCTGAGTAGGTTCTCTTGCTACTGAGAGTGAGACTTTTGATAGCCATGTGGGCGTCACAATGTTGGCTTCACTGGAGGTACTGTAGTCACATAGAAGGTAATATTTTTGATGTTCAAAAACATAGAACTCCAAGATAGTTCTGAAGTAGGTGTCATTGTATTCGATTGTACAGGGAAATGGAATAAATAGTGTCTATCCCTGTAAGTTTACAGTATGGGAAAGTGCCATTTTAGCCTCTTCATAAAATAAATAGCTTTCCTGGTCACTTTTGCATCAACATAGCCTCTCTGAGAGGACCTTCACCTGGCAGAGGACTGAAGAACATAACTAGACTGGTGGGACTGACCAGACTACGTATTTTGAGTGATCCTGACCATGGAACAGGTGTAGGATTAGAACAAGCTTTGTCTCAAGACCTATCTCAGGCTAGAGAACACAGCTGGAGCTCCTGATTTTCTCTGGAAGATAGTCAAAGACCTCGATCTTCTGCTAATATTATAAAGAAAGCATACAATAGATACAACATCAGATTCCTGGTAACGTGGACAAAACCCATGTGTTAGAGCTGAAAAAAAACTTCATGACCACCTTATCCGTACAGTGTAAAGGAAGTTACAGTTTCTGGATCTTAATCTTTCTCACTCCCTGGGACACTGTGGGTCACAAGATAGATAATTAACAGGTGAAGCCAGTGGCTGTCTCTGGATTCCTGGAGTCCATGGGATCCACAGAAGTAACTAAGATAAGTAGGACTTGCTAAATAAACCAAGTATATATATAAATATATATGTACGTATGAAACATTTATTTCCTGTGCTGAACAGAGTTATACATATTAGGAAAGGTTGAAAACTGAAGGTAAAAGTACCACTCCACAGTTTGAAGGCTGGCATGGAAGAGGAGACCTTGAGACTTCAGTGACTCAACTAGGCAACCACCCCCAGAAATGTACCCCAGAGAGCAATCCTAGGAGATAGATAATCTTTCAGTGGCCTTTTTTGCCATTTCTAACTTCTTTGATTCTGCAGTTTTCCATGTCCTTTAAATAGAACAGAGCTCCTATCAATCTCTTGATCTGTTCTCCTGGCACACACAATGGCAGTCCTATGTGCAGATGGAGCCAGGGGAGTTTTACTGCCTTTTTTTTTTTCTAAAAAAACATGTCCAAACTGCTTTTCAATTCACTGCTTCTCCACCCTCATCATTCTGCTACCTCTTCCCATTTCTTTGCTGCTTACATTGCATGACTTTTCTCCCACTTGTAAGATATATGCTTTATTTTATAACGTTTCTCATGCGCTACAAGAAGTGCTAAGTCAAGCACTTACCAGAGCTGGAAGATCTAACCTTCCTCCGATTGGCACAGCCATCATGTAATAGCCATCATGTTAACTTTAAGTATAGATTATTATTATTGAGCTTGTATTACCTTGGCTGGTTGCCCAGCATGTCCTTGATAACTCAGGGTCACAAAAAAATGAGTAATACTCTGGTACTACTCAATAAGGCACAGGATCAGCATGATGAAAATGGCCTTAGCATTCAAGAATCCCTTAAATTTGGCACTCCAAATTGAATTAAAAAATGGTTTAGATTGCTTTTCATGAATAATTGCTATTAACTCTTATTCCCCTTCTTGCCCCTTCCCATGACTATTATTGATTCCCAGTTGCTTAGATGCTAAGAATATCCTTGGATAATGTTTTGGGGATTTAAGGCACTAACGAGTTTATGAAATTAATGGGATTCTGCAGGTAGCAGACAAAAGACAGCTGGATAGAATTCTCCATGCACAAGTAGCTTGATACCTGCCTCTGAGATGGGAGCAATGCCAAGGAATGCATTTTGGCTGTGCACTCTTGTGCAATCATTTCCCCGATAGAATTACATTCTCCTGGTTTGGGATGGTTTGTCACCCCTGAGCATGACCCTTTTATAATATTTCCTAGTAAACTATTTAGCACAGAGCTTGCTTTCCCAGATTTTACCTCTAGTTAATGATCGCTTTAAGTGTGTTCAAAATCACACCATAATTGTTTCAGGTCAATGTCATAGGTAACTGGTGAAGCAAACAATTCAGAGACAGTTCCAATATCACAAGTATTTGATCACAAGGGACATTGCTTATACCAATGAAGATTCATTTTTCAAGTAGAAGCTAAAGCATAAGCCCCCTAAACCCAGATAAAAAAACCTCTTCATTTGTTTCTAACTATGTACCTTGGGGGGTGGGGGTGATGGGCAGGGCTGGAAATAAAAAATGATGTTGTGACATGCAAATACAAAGAATATGCAGATACGCAGAAACAGTGACTGAAGTGAGAAGAGAGAATTTGGAGTAAAGTGGCCTTTCTCATAGATTCATGTGTTTCTGTTTTGTGCTTAGAAACTAGGTACACAAACATTAAATACAAATTTACTTTTTGTGTGTTAGATGACGGCAGTGGATGGAGGATCTTTGCTACAGTCAGTTGACTGACCTGCTCTGGCACTAGCAGTAAATAACATAAAAGCCTATACTGTAACCTCAGGATGGAAACTTCTCTTATGTGACTGGCAAATAGACTTTTATACCTAATTATCACCGAGCATGATGCCTACTTATTCGTGTGTTCCTTGATGCCTGGTTATGCTTTTGCACAGTATCTCCCTCATTAGTTTTAGTCCTTCTGCTCCATGTCTCACTAATCAGAGCTAAGTAACTTCATTTGTAATCCTTTTCCTCCTCAGCCCTTTCCCAGGTAAAGCTGTACAGATGTTTGAGATCAGGAAGTTTGTATTTGTAGAACAAGGTCTGTCTCTTTTACATGCTCATACATAAGAAGCTAAAGCTAGGAAAAATGGCATTATTAGTCTGTATGTGACCTAACCATTTCCTCTTTCCCACTGCAAAGCCAGTGTTGCTTATGTCTTTGTTAGCACAATAAATTTCTATCATTTTGGAAGTGCTCTCCCTCATCTAGGGATTTTCCACTGCAGGTGGTACGACGCAATCCTAACTACCTCTCCCTAAATTACATTGCCTTCATTTGAGACATTCCCACACAACAGAGTGCAGCTGTGATGGGAATGTACCTTGGGTTCAGTATACTGAGGTGAAATAAAAGGTGTGAGCATGACATTGCATTTGCTCTTTCTGCTTGCCACTGGCTGCTGTGTGAATAGCACACTCATATTGTTTGCCAACTTGCAGAAAAGAAACCGGGTTTATGAACGCGTACCATGCACATAAACAGACACCGTGAGATTTGGCACACTGGAGCAAGTGATGACAGATTGTCATCAAATTATTCCTTTATACCAACAAAGATCATCCAGATTCATTGGAAGAAGGATGCAGGAGATATAAAATGCATTTTAGACAAGATTTTCATTAAGAGTACCCAAGTTTGCTGATTCTAATGCCCAACTAATCATAACCTCTGTTAATTTTTTGTTATTAATGGTCCCCTCTCATTTTAGTGGTAATGAAAACCAAACGGTCTTGGCCAGCCATTTATGCAGAAGAAAACTGTGAGCACAGCATGTCTCATCAAATCAATGTGTTCTGCTGTGTTTTTTCTGTATGGTATATATGGACATTCCATCTAGTAAAAAAACCACAGCTGTGGATGAATCCAAAAGAAGACATGAGGAATGAGACAAAGCTTATCAGGGCCATGCATACCTACAGGTTGTAGGCTGGGGGAACTCAAGACCAGCTCAGGATACTTTGATTTCCATTCAGAACCTGACCCTTCTGTCTGAAGCAAGTCCCAGGCTACTTTTGGCTAGAGGGATTTGTTCCTGTTAAGATTGTCTCTAATTTTCATACACAGTCTAAGATGTTCTACTCTGAGAGGTTTTTCACTTGGAATAGAATCTGCACAAAAGAATAGTGTTTGAGTGAAGTTCTGGAGCATAAGCAGTTTATCAGGAAGTAACAACTTGCATTGCAAGTGCTTCCCCAGAAAGGTCAACTGACAGGCATTTTCCACACTCCCCTCAAAACTAGGTATTTGCTCTTCCATCATGTGATGCTCTAAGAAATGAGACTACACACGTTCATTTAATATTATGGTTCCCTCATGATATTTTCACTTTCCTTAATGAGAGCAGTGTTGATAACTTGTTAGGATCCTGAGGACTGTATCAAATTAACATAGCATGGAGGAGAAATTGAGAGGAGCTCCTTGCATGAAATGGAATGAGATCACTGATGGTCCTTTCTTCAACCTTTATTTTTGTATTATAGACAAAATGTTAACAAGGATAGTATACAACACTTACTCAGAACTGGACTGCCCTTGTTTTTATTCAATAACCTGAATGACCAAACGTAATTAATCCTTTTCAATACAAATTACATTATAAAGCAAGCATGGTCTGAGTGTTTAACTGTAAGAAATTAAGGGAAAGGGCATGGGTCTTGATAAAATTGTTGAAGAGAAACAATGAGTAAAAGCATCTTCTAGTTTTGCATCATAACTTTTGGTTTTGCATATGTTTACAGATGAGTAAATCGGAAGTCACATCGTTGTCTCAGTAGGATACTGTTGTGCTTCTGCTAACATGCAAGAAATCAGAATGCATCTCTTTTCATACTTCTTCATAAAGCAAAAACTGACAAGGCTCAGAGAAAGCAAAAGAGGAACGCAGGAAAGATAAAGCCAGGCAGTGGATTCATTAAATAAGGGGACTTTCAATAGACACATCTATAATATGTTTTTCTTTAAAATTTTCATTTGCAAAACATGGTTGATAAAATATACCCTCTGCAGTGATTTTTGTCAGCCATACATATCACTCTTCTATAAGCACAAAAAGTACACAGTCAGCAAACTGGGAGGGTGTGTGAAATACAGAGCCGATGTAATGTTTGTAAAGATCAATTTGCTGCAGCCTTGGCCTTTTAGTGGTTGTGGCTTGCTTGTGCAATGATAGTTCCTAAAAGGGGCTGTAAGCACTCATTGCAGGACATCTGCTCTGCAATGGCAATGGGGGAAAGCTGCTGCTTCCACACAACCTTCATTTGTGGTTTCACTGTGCAAAGTTGGTGAGTCATTGCTGGCAGATCCAAGGAGCTGTAAGTCCAGGCATGATCAGTGTGCTGACAGCATCAAACATTCTTTTAGATAACGATTACTGCCAAATATCTAATTTTTTTTTTTTCTGGTGAAGTCTTCCTCTCTGCTTCTATGACTCTTGAATGCCTGGAATGCTGGAGGCAAAATCTCCCCTCATCCCCCTGCCTAGGTGCCATGTGCAGGGTCATCTTCCCTGGCCTGATGGTGGTTATTACAAGAGGAGCTAATAAGGGACTGAGCCAGTCCACAGAAACCTGTTAATTAACTTTGGGACACACCTTGGTGTATCTTGTAGTGGTAAACAATTTTATCAAAAGATACCCAAGGTCAGCAAAACCAGCTCCCTTCCTCTCTGGCTCTAGGTGTACAGGCTGTGCAATGGCTCTGAAACCAGTAAAGCCCTGGTCCACAGCATTTTTGTACCAGTGTAGTCATGGGTTAGTTTTGGAAAGCGATTAGTGGCAGCCCAAGCTTGGGTTGGCTTTGGCAAGGTGAGCGTGTGGGCAGTGGTCCCCAGAGGGCACTGCCATCTGCTGCTGGTGGCACTGGGGAGCTTCACTGCCATTTGCCTGCAAATGGCTACGAAACAGTTGTGGTCAAACCCCACTTGCTTAAAGATAGCTCACAGTCATCGGCCAGATGGACTTGTCTTGTTTCTTACATTTCCAAAGACACAATATACGAATACAAATATAATGACTTACAAATCACATCCTAAACTAAACATAAGTTTGGGGAGTGATGCTCCTGTGGGGAGAAGTGCTAATTAGTGACACCTTCTGCTACAGAGCCCAGCAACAGACAGGTTTTACCGTAAATGAGTGGTTGGTCTGGAAGAACTATGCTCTGGGGAACCTGCAGGAGTTAGACAGATTTAGCTACACCAATTGGTAATAATCTGTGAACAATGAACACAGGAGCTAAGATTTGTCACCTAACAATGCAGACAAAATGACAATAATATGTGTTTAGGAAAAATGACTGGAAGGGGGTTGTTTTGTTTTATCTTGTTCTTTTTAACAGTACCATGGTCAAGTGATATGCATCCTTCTCTTGGCAGGACAGGAAGAGAATTGGACAAAAGAATTTTCCAGCTTCTGCCACAGACCCTCTATGAGTTCTTAGTCAGGTCACCGAGTCTTGCTGTGCTTTATAACTTGAGAACAGTAATATTTCAGTCCTCTCAATGTGCTTTATTTGTGAGTTCTCTGGCAGAAGCTCTTGATCTGCATTTGCCCTCACTAGTCTTCAAACAGTCAGGAGAAAAAAAAAAAAAAAGGCATTCTCTTTCCTAAAGTTGTAAATATTTTGTTGAAAAATCTCTGGTTAGAACACTTCCAGTTTTCAAGCAGAATCTTGAAACTGGCTAAGAAAATTAGACATTTCATACAAAATATTTATTTTTCTTTTTTTTTTTTTTCCCCCCTGGACTCTTCATTTTCTATCAGGAAAAAAAAAAAAATCCTAATATCTGTAATAGCCAAGCCTGGTGGACGTATTTCTGGGATGCAGGGTTCCTGAATTCAGAAGCAGACATAGTACAGATTAAGTAGGTCTTCTCTATCTCAGTGAATGCCCTGCACCCTCTGGTGTTGGCTGTAACAACACAGAAGCTCTTGGTGTTTCCTTCCGAGTGGCTTTGGCAGAGGGTTCCTGCTCAATGGGCTGAAATGTTTCCTTTCCTCTGGCATTCCACTGAGCTTCCAGCTTCGTGTGAGGATCTGGGGCAGATCCCTGCAGGCTCTCCCAAGTGATGGAGAGCCATGCAACTGGGCCCCAGTTCTTCTGCAGAGTCAACCTCAAAGGATTAAGGTGGTTTGTAAGAAAGGCACCCCTCTGTAAATAGACTTTCTTTACATATCATCTGTAATTAAATCCCTTAGGAGTCTGACTTTAGGAGAATATTTGTCTCCACCAGTCACACAGTTTTGGAAGTTGAGGATGCAAAGAAATCACTCTTTGGTTTGCTCTGTAGGAATAGCACCCCATCCTCATCTTCCCTTTCCTTTTCCTTTTCCTTTTTGTATTTTTGAAGGATTTGGGCAGTTTCTATCTTCACTAATCTGACTGCATATAAGTGACAGGGCTACACCTCTTGTCTGTCCCCATGTGCTTGCACCTGTTCAATTCTTCAGCTTGTTTCAGGCTGCTGTTGATGGTTGCCTGATTATGACCTTTCACCAGCTTTTGAGGCTCTGTATTTTCAGGTAAATCCCAATGTGGCAGTTTAGGGAAGGAAGGTGAATGTCAAGGCAGCTGTCCAATTTTCTGTAGTGAGAACTGGGAACATTTAAGTCTCACAGTTATCCTGCTAATGACAAGACCCAGGAGTCAGAGGGATTAGGCAGTGGAGAGAATTGTGACAGAGCAGGACTGTGGTTGACAGAAGGGTTGCATAGGCCCGGGTGAACCCCTGAAAACATGTTCAAGAACCAGGGAGTAATAGTGTTCTTTCCCTGTGTGTACTCACACTGGCTTCTTGCAGAGCCAGCAAGTGAAGCTTGGGAAATTGCCACAGCTCTTCATCCTTTCCTCCTTCCCTAAAACACAGCTATCAAAACCACAAGTGGATGCTTGTATTTCGTGGGATGAGCCTTTATTGAAATACTTGACATTTAGTTCTTCTGATCACATAATTTTGTCTTTTCAAGGGGACATTATACTTTGCATGGGAGTCTCTTGCTGTGTTGTCTTAGCCATTTTTAAGAAACAGTCCATGTAATTACAACACTCAGGCAAAGGCTCAGGCCCAGGCTGCCAGAGGCCAGCATCACAGCCCCACCTGAGAAATACTTCTGATCCACATAGTCTATAATAGTTGTCACAGCCAGCATCGTCTCCTCACATGTCGGTTGGATCTGGTCAGGGGGTAGAACAAATCCATGAGCACCCTTGTCTCGCAGTTCAAATGTGTAGGAGAAAGGAATGCCAATCATGTGAGCCCAGTCCCGTGAGGAGCCTGAGTTATTGTCTGTGAATTTAAAAATGGGGGGGGGAGGATATATGTATTAAGCACAGTTCTTTGAAAATACTTCTTGCTATAGTTAATGCAAGATTATATCAGAATCCCTGAACTAAGCAACCGTATATCACTGTGACATGAAGAGCAGAGTTTGTAGGTGCTGCAGTTCTTAATTATACTGAAAGTCTTCCATGGAGTTTCTTAAGTAAAACAATCCTCTGCAAGATGGTATTGTACAATGACAGGAGATGAGTTCCAGGGATTCTGTGTTTTTAGTGTTTTACTGTGGTTAGTGTGGGCTACAAGCTGGATTAGCTCTTTGTCTATTCTGATACTTCATTTCTTACACTGATGCCGCCTGGAATTTCTTTGTATGTTTGTTTTTAAGGATAATTTTGGTCAAGTCTGGAAAATTTCTGGCTACTCCCTGTATCACTGTTCATCTCCCTCCCATGGATCTTTTTTTCTTACTTATTCAGTATAAGTACAAACCCTAGAAAAATGCAATCCTCGTCGTGAACAAGTTATCTTATACTTACACCTCATTACTCATGCAGTAGGGAACTCATGTGACTCAGGAACTGGCACGGACAGACACTGTGAACATGCAAAACCGCATGGGTACTGGCGCCAGCTACTTGCTGTTCGGGTGACTAGCATGACTTAGTGCTTACTGGGAAAAGATTGGGTTTACCAGGCAGCCTCTAGGGCCCACTGGTCCTCTATGTAAAGGCTGTCAACTAGTATCAACCATGATGGTGTGTTCGTGATGCAGCTATCCAGTCTGTTAGGAACGAGGCTGAAACCAACATATTTCACACAGAAGTGCAAGCAGCTGCCATGTGGTAGTGTCTGGTGTAGTAACTGTACACCTGATTGGGATTTTAATTTTTGCTTGACTCCAGTGAAGGCAAATAGGAGTTTTGCTGCTGACTTCAGCAGGGTCAGGATGATCTATCGCTAATCTCCTTGTGTCCCCTGTGATGTATCTGTGAGGAATTCATGTAGGAACTAGCTTCTGATCAATGCTTCCTTCCTTCCCGCAGTCAGCTTTGTAACATACAGTGTTATCTTGTATTCAAATGACTGCTGCTTAGGTGTTCCACCGAACCAGCCCATTAAATATTACTCAAAGAGGAAACTGAGCAAAACAATACTTACTGATGCCTGTGACACAAGAATGACTCTCTTTAAAAAACAGAGCAATCAAAGGGAAACAAAGAAACTTACATAAAATTAAAGAGGTTGGTCCTACTTCATAGCTGGTCCCATACTTTCCCATCAGGGCAGCAGCTGCTTTCTCTGCAACATGCATCTGTAAATTCAGAATAGGAACAGCACTGTCATCAGTGCCAGTACATTTGGCAATTATTTTGAGTTGACCAAAATTTTTGTCTCTTTCAGCTTTACTTTTACATATGATCAGCTTTAAGTTTTGATACTAGTTGAGGACTTTAGAGAAACCTATTTCAAACATTCGGACAAATTGTTCTTGATTTTTTAAAATGCAGATTATGTTAAAACTTTAAAAATTACACTGCTATTAGGTAGAGAAATTACCTGCTTTGTTGTAAAGCTAGAGGGATGTATTCTGGAAAATTAGAGTCTGTGCTGTATATCATGCTCATTCTGACTACAGCAGTGATTGATCTCTTATGCTTGTTATATTGCCATAGACCCTGTATCCCACTGTCATGAGAAACTGAGCCATGGGCAGACTAAATGACTTCTCCAGTGACTCATAGGAAGTCAGAACCCAAGTTGCTCATGCTCTTGACTTTTCAGCTACTGGAAAGTTCATAAATACACATATTAACGAACTCAAATTATAACACTCAGAAAATGAGGGGAGAAGTAACAAAGAAGTAGATGCCTACTTTGCTCCCATTCTTCTAGTGAGCACATTTGATATAGCCTTTCTGGGCACAGCTGTGACAACCATGTGTGTATAATGTGCAAATGTATTCTTGTATGCAGCAAGAACTTGGTGCTCTTCTGCACTTTCTTTGCATTGCAGTAACCCAATCTGTAATAGTTCAGTTTTCCTGATTTAAGATGAAGGATTAGGATTAATTCTGAGGCAAAATAACCTTGCTGATACCGCATGAAGCAGCAGTAACTCTGTAGCCAAGCCCCTGAATAAGCCTAGCTCCTCTGAAGGAAAGGCAAGAGGGTAAATACAGTTGTGCCACATGCTACTGCCTGTACTTGTTCTCTATAAGTGTAGAAGATTACTCTTTTGCCCTACCAGTTCTTCACTGTTACTTGGAGGTTTAGTTGTGGAACCATATGGAGTGAGGATGTACTGTCCGTAGGAGTGAATTGTTAAATAGCACAAAATGTCAGTCTTCTTCCTTTCAATAAACTGAGCCACAGCTCTTGTCTCAGGCTCTGATCCTGGTGCAGATCCACAAAAGATTTCACTGTTGCAGTTATAAGAAACACCAACACCTGGAGAGGGATACAAAAAAAATAATCAAAGGGGAGACATATAAACACCAGTTCAGAGGGAACAGGGAAATTTACCTTCAAGTGGTAAGTTGTGTGTTTATGTGGGCAGGGGGACTAGACAGCTCAATGGGACTTTAACATTTTACTCTGTGGGTAGCAACTAAAATTTGTTACAAGACTGAAATATTTAACACACGTTTACAGTCTGGCTGCAACGAAAACACTCAGGCACCACCACAGTGTACCACCTGCAAGAGAAGCTTTGGAGGCTCCTTGAAATTCATGACAAACACAAATACTGGCTGCTAAGTGAATAACTCCTAACATTGCTGCCTAGAGCTGATGCTTGCTCCTGCAGTGAGTTAGAAGTACAGTTATGTAAGGAGCAATTTTCTGCTCACAGAAGTAAATGCCAGTTGAAAGTCAATGACTTAATATTTTTACAAACCAGGTTGATGACAACAAGACGAGTATTCCTTTCTCATAAGACTTCATCTTATTTCAGAGACTAGTTATTACTCTTGCTTTACATTTATGTTGCTGATCTGAAATACTTGAAACTTACTGCCCCAGGAGGAATTGAAGTTTCGGTTCAGATCTGTCCCATAGCAGGTGCCATTCATATGTGGAGAACGGTTTTTCCTCCATAAACGATCCTAAACAAAAGTAACTTCAGTTACATAATAACTCAGTGATCCACAGGGGCTAGTGATAATATGATGTAAAGACTCCTTTATTTTAGACCTCTGCATTCTGAGTAACTCTTGCATTTTAAGAGTTCAACTCTGTGTGTGAGGGTGATAAAGCTTAGTGACAGAACATTTTATCTACTACAGCCAGGCTGTCATCTTCCACAAGCCTGCATGCACCTTGAAATGAGCCTCCTGAGCATTTTTTTTTTTTTAAGTATGCTTTTTCTGTAGTACTCGACTGCCTTCATGTAGTGTTGCACTCCTAAGAAAGACTTGGCATTGTGAGGGATACCTCTATGTCCACAAGAGGATAGCTGAACTTATGTTTGTCTCAGATTCAAGAAGATGAATGCTTTTTTGTGAGTTAATCTTGCTACTGCTCCATGGTTCCCTGCTATACTCACTGCTATACTTGGTTCTCTGCAGACCTCACTGCACTGCCTGTATGAGCTTCCTGGCTGAATTACTTGTGCATCCAAGTGCAATGTGTGGTATGCCTCAAACCTTCTGGGGACCAAGCTGTGAGACAGCCAGATCCACATGGCAGTAGGCTGAGCCTGTTGGGCCATGCTGAGGTCCTGCATTAAAATGTGTTTTGACTGGGCTCAGGAGCCTGGAAGCATGATGAAAGTTGCTGAAGATCAACATTTTGCATTACCCTCCCTATCAGAAAAGGAATGTTATTTGGGTGGGCCCACTTATTTCAAAACCAAATAGCCCAATGTTTGAACATTTCTCCTCCTGTTCCATGCTGAAAGGTGCTTAGACCCATCTGCTAGTTGAGATCTCTTGGAAAGAATGACTGACTCTTCTAGACACTCTTAACTCCATCAAGCAAGCCTTGACCTGCTAGCAGAGAAGTAAGTCCATCCCCAGAAACCCAGAAGCCAGTGGTTTTGTCCTTCTCTCTTCCCAAGGCTCATGACATTTGCTAGGAATTTTTAGCCCTGTAATTTCAAGTGACTGCTGATTTACCAGAAGAAACAAAACTTCTCTGCCATGAGAGGATTTGTGTGAGTAATGATTCTGTCACTGTTCTCTGTTTAAATATATTTGCTGTGATTGTATCTAAAATTAACAAAACATGGTGTACACATCTAACTTCCAGTCTAGTTTCTGGATTTTCACTACTTGCTTTTTCCCAGGAATAGATGTAGCCATCAATATTGAGGACTGGCAAGACGTAGAGGTCTAAATTCTGAAGAAATCTGCTTATCTTTGGGTCAGATTTGTAATTTTGAAGAATCTGAAAAGAGAAATTACAGAGGACTAAGCAGAGAATCTAGTGGTAATCACCAGAAAGAGTTAGTTTAGAGGTATCATCAGGGAGTCACTCACTCCTGGATACCACCATGGTATCCAAGATCTACTTGATCTCCAGATATGCTGAGATATCTACCTTTTGCCATTAACTAAGTGACAGTATATCCAGTTACTTCATATAGATACAGTCTTGCAGGTATGAAAGCAGCATGATAGCACACCTGTGTGCCAGGTACTTTCAGTACATGTGGTATATTGCTATACCATGTCTTAGGGTTGCTTTATTCCAGGGGGACTGTGGCTTTGTGATGCAGAGAGGCTTGATGCAAAAGCCACTGTAGGAAATGGGAGAGATTTCTTTGGAATCAGTTCCGGTGGAGGAAACAATGAGCTAACAAATACTGTCCCATATCTCATCTTAAAGTGTGATTTGGACTTAGGTCTCCACAAGTGTCTGTACTATGTATTAATTTTGGAAATAATAGTTTAACAGAGAAAGCATAATTCTTGGTGCCACAACAGGGAGGAGAACTGAAGTATCCAAAGTGATACTTTTTTTGTTATCTAAGTGGAAAAAGTGAGGACTCACTTCTTTCACAAACCACTGGCAGAATGCTGGAGAGATCCATTCTCTGGCATGAATCCCACAGTCCATCCAAATGATCTTTTTGGTTTTATCTGATGGTTGACTGATCTGAGAGAGTGTAAAAATGATCATTTGGAAAACTGTTACATTGCAATAAAATAGGCTAGAATAATACAGAAAGAAAAGGATGTGCTTTGATATACTGATGAGCCATCTGAGATTATTATTATTACAGACATCATTATGACAAGCTCTCCTTCCTAATAACCCCATTTGTAGTATCACAGGGCAAGAGTTTTAAAGTGCCTGTTGAGAAGGAGTGTCAATAAAATAGTTTATTTTTCATTTATATTAGTCATTCACAGGACTGGTTGTTCACTTTGAGATTTTTTTTTTTTAGAAGGGGAAGCACAAAAAGGCAAGGAATGTAATTTTCCTCAGTGATAGGAACAGATTAGACCATAACTAACCCAATTATTAAGACTATGGTTTTTACTAGACAGTCCAATAAAACTGTCATGGAATACTCCTAGCAGAAAGGTTATATGTTGTAAAAAGTAATAAAAACAACAAAACAAAACTCTATCATCACACACAGCTATTGCCAAGCTAGTTTCAGCTTGGTTTGTATTTCTAAACAAGATTTCAGTTAAATCTGTTGTTTTCACTGCATAATAGCAATAGCAAGATTATGGTGATAGTGTATATGAAAGCTGGCAAATCTTACTGTACTGTAGAGGAGTAAAACCATCTCCTGTTATTTCAGCAAACTGGGATGAGCACTGTTTTTTGTTTACTTTTTTGTGAAGATACCTTTTATTCATTTTAAAGAAGTTCCTCGCTTACCTGCAGATAATACATTGTTCGATTCTCAACTGTCTTCCCCAGATAGTGCTGAGTCACCAGCTCATTGTTGCTCTTCTGGATCTGAGTCATCCATTGATAAATCTGAAATAGTCACAGAGAATTCTTAGTCCAAAGTGGGAGTTTCCTTCTCTTTCCTGCCTCCATTTCCAGATTAAAGCATTTTCTTTTGGTTAGACAAGCAGATGCACAGTTTATTTCAATCTGTGATATCACTTAATATTCATGGAAGGACTTTCACTTGCTTCTAAGCAAAGGCATGGTCATATCTCACTGGGTGCTAAAAGCTAACATCATTGTCATACAACACTAATACTCTATTCTGGATCTCATTCAACATGCTCATCCTATTGGGCATCTTTCTGTTGACTTCACCGGACATGGAACCACACCAACAAATCTTCAAAACAGTATTGCAATCTCTTCCCTATCAGTACAGATTTTCCACACCTGAGTTCAGCAGCAGTCATCCCCAATGGGTAGCTCAAACAAAATATACATGAGGATTGTCTCTGCTCTCTCACTCATTACATGGCTAGGAGGAAGAATACGACCATGCTCTACCTTTGTCCAGGTTTACCCACTGGTCTGTGAAACACAGCAGTGAGAACCCTTCACTACCTACCCTCATGACATTATTCTCTCCTAATGTGTCAAACCTCTGTCCTTAAATTACTTTTTCCTAGGGGTCTCCCACCGTTCACCTTTTCTTCCTTGCTGTGGTTCGAGAGACCACAATAGTCATTGCACTTCACATTTGGCTGAGCATCAAACATACTGGGCTGTAAATGAATAAATACTAGAGATAACGATAAAGCACGATAAAGCAGAAAGTTAGCAAACCAATCAACTGAACCCCAGGATATTATTTACAAAACAATACGGCTGCTTCATGCAGAGCACTTAGGTTTTGGTCAGGGAGGAATTGAGGATTTAATCAAAATCAATGGCAAATTCCCATTCAATTCAACGAGGCAAAGATTCTAGTCAAAGACTAAGGACTGATTCTGCAAAGAAGACAGACAGAAGGAGCTCCACTGTCTTCAGCTGAGCTTTCTGCAAGCACAGAGTTGCTTGCTGTGGCATTTACAAAATAGCAGCAACTAAGAAAGCAAGCAGACTTGGGTTCTTCTTTACCTCTTCCATTCGATGATACTGCGTGTAGACATAACCTTCTGGGACTGGCCCGTGGCTGCTCCTCTCCCTTGGCATGCTCTGATCCACAAGTTCCTGCAGGTCAGGTATTAGGACTCTGAGGGGAGGGGAAAGGGGGAGATAGAAAATAAACCAATCCCTAGGAACTACTACAGAACTATCATGGTGGGTACATTGCTTACATCAACAGATGAAAGGATTTAGCCTCTTCTGTTGTGGACTGCCTGGCAAACTCATCACCATCAGCATAATGGTTACTTTCATATAAGAGAAGGTTCAAAGTACTGAAATTTTCACTGGGTTTTAACAATACAGTAATAATTTTACCAGATTTTAAAAGATATTGACAATTTTCTAAAAAAAAAAAAAAAGTTCACTATCTTTCTTTTCTTTACCACTTCTACTTCTGGGCAAAACTCTAAAAAACCACCTTTTGGGAAAAGGAGGAAAAAGTGAAAAAGCTAAGAGTAGCATTTCATTGTATTTTATGGAGACATTTTCAATTTGCAGACTTCACAGAAGTATTCCTTGCAATTTGCAAAAATCAGAACAAGCCCCCTCTTTCCTTCAAAAATAACTGCATGTAGCCACAAATTAATTCAGAAATGAGTGTAGCACAGGTGTGATTCCATGATCAAGGGAGTCAATAAAGCCTTTTCCTTGGCTTCAGAGGCCTTTGTATTATGCACTGTGCTTTCTCACTGCCGTCAGCCCCTTGTAACACTGTTAAAAATATGTGCTCATTGTAAATGCTTGTGTTAAGACAATTGCAAAGGTAGCTTAAACATTGTTGATTTCAAACACTGTAAGTGCTAATAGGCTGTTCTGCTGACAGTAGCACTTATTGGCATTTATGGAAACTGTACATAAGAAACTTTTAAGAGTAGTTACAGCTGACTTTCACTCTGAGCTTTGATGTTTATTCACATCTGGACTTCAAACTAAAATTCAGGCAGTGCAAATTCCCATGAACTGAAACTACACATGCAAAATGACTTATTAGAGCTCTGGAGAATTGAAATCCCAGAGTCTGACACAGTCAGAATATTGATGTCCTGATTATAATTTGTCATTTATGTCTCTATCATTATATACCTAACTGTCATGTTACCTTCCTTGCATGTCAACTGCCTTCTAAAAGGTGGTTCCTGCTTCGAATCTGTTATAGGAACTTTAACTCTAACATTGCCATACTCATCTCAACCCCTTTGCAATGCAAAGCCAAAATTTCAGCTTGTCTGTTAAATTACCCACTTCTTTCTTTAGAACCCTCCACAAGGTGGATACAGTTCTGGCCCCAATCCAAGAGTAAATTAAAAAAAATATTAAGATACTAACTTCTGTTTAGTCTTTAAATTTCCACTATAATCAGTTGAAACCATTAGAAAATTAAGAGCCTAGATACAAATAAGAAATTAAATATCTTCTGGGATGTTGTCTAAGTCCTGAATACTTAAACCTGATGCTAGATCATTTGTACTGGCTCCCACCTCATCTCTCTCCATCTCTGGTTGTCAGGGCATCACATTTACTAAAAAGAATTTGTCAGGCAAGATGCAGAATGTCAAGATCAGCTTCAACTCTAAACAGCTTTGAAGTGGCATCGATCCTCCTTTAACTTATATTTGATTGGTAAATGTCAGTGTATGTCCATAGGCTGTTTGTCACCAGCCCTGAGTGACTACAGGATTGTTTATATGAAATATAGCTAGCTACTGGGTATCTAAAAAACTCAGTTCCAAATGGGAATGGGACTATGTAAGGAACAGTTTATTTAATCCCATTTGGCTTTATAAACACTCTTTGTATCTGGATTAGGTCTTCTGGTTGGAAGTAGAAGTGTGGCAGTTAGTGATGCTGTGTTGCTGGGTAGGTGTGATAAAGCATCAAGGGCCATTTGCAGCTTTGAAGAAACTGGAAACTGGCTGAATATTCACTTTGAAAGGGCTCTTCTCCAAACCAGAGCAGCAACAAAAGACAAGGAAGGGAAAAGGAGAGCTACAGAGACTGCTTCTCTGCAGTAACGGTGATTAAACCTCTGGGTTCTTCAAAACAGGCAGGATCCTGTGTTCAAGTATCCTTGCTTTCCAAGAGCAAAGCATGCTCCTATAAGTAGTGTTTTTACCAACTTTGGCTTCCTGACTTTAGACTAAAGAATGGAGTCATACATCTGAGTGCCATCCTCTGCCACTGAGAAGACACCAGGAAACAAACCAGATTGGACTGTCTCAAATCCCAGCTCCAGATTCAGGCTAATTGGAAGGTGAATAAACAGAGTGTAGAGGAATGTGCTTTCACAACTAAAAGATATATATTTATCTGTGCATTGGGCTGGTCAAGGTAAATAGGAGGTACTTGGAACAAAGGTTGAGTCCTATCATCAGTATTTGCTGACTGTTCATTGGAAAGGGCTAGGTCCTTTTGTGATAGCAAGGAAGATTGTTAGAGCCAGCCTTTCCCCTCAGAAAATTAGAGGTTGTACCTGTAAGAGATCATGTGCTGATCTAAGCTGTCTTTTACCTCCTGCACCAAAGGGGCTGTGACTCTTATGTGCAGGTCTCCTCCAGCCCTGATGTCCTCAGGCAGCAGAGGCTTCCACAAATCCAGCTGTGCAGAGGAGAAGAAATGCACAAATCAAGCTCTGTTGTCAGAATGAGAAAATATATTTGAGATAGAGTAGCTGCATATCAATAAATGAAAGAAATTTTCCTTCAAATTCTCCCCTTAACTATTCTCCAGCCATCTGTTCATAGAGTATGAAGCACAGGTTTATTGTTTTCATTGACTCAGGCACCACTGATAAGGAGCAGCACCTTCACAGAGCCATGCAAGGAAACTCTTTCTTCCCATAAATTCCCTCAGGTAGTGGAAGAGCAATACCGCCCTACACTAAGAAAATAAAAAGTTAGGTAAAACTTTTTCAGGTTTGTTACGTGCAAATCTGTTTTATAGCCCAAGACCCCACTCTGTTTTTTGGGCACACATAGTTATTCTTACTCACCAGTAAAGTGCTGCAAAGATACTGAAGATGTTCGACTTGCTGAAATGTTTCTGGCACAATATGCAAAACCTGATCCCTGGAAATTCAAAAGAGAAACAAGATCAGTTTTAATGTCTGTTAGAGTATCCATGATTTCATAAGTCAAAAGGAGATATTTTATTATGTAGAAGGAAGACAGAGCATGTAACTGCATGCTGTTCCAACAAAAACATGTCTGAGATGGATTCTTGGAACGTTTTAGCTACAAATAGGACTAAGTGATGTGAGTTTTCTGTTGCTAGTGTTAGGTTAACTCTGCTTTTTTGCCAGTGGCAATCCTTTATTCATCATACCAGCTTCACTGAAGCCAACTGCTTGCGTGAACCCTGGTGTGTGTTTCTGCCTTTGCAGGACCAGGTCCAAAACAAGATCATTGATAATGTATGATAAACTTGTTATTTGATAAGATGTCACTTTTTTTTCTCCCGTTCAAGGATTATTCAGTTATTCCAGATAGACTTGATGCTTTGCTGATCTTCTTCAGCATGCAAAAACATTAGATAGCCATGATAAATGAATATTGCTAGGAGATTGAGATGTTCACAAACTACTTGTCATGAGAACAGCAAATTTACTCCACAAACAGTGAATAGTGTGGTCTCCAGAACTGCATATTCTTGCTCAATTCAGAGGAAGCAAAAATGTCTAGTACAGGATCTATCATTTTATATTTATAGAAAAGACACACAGATCCAGTGTCTGAGTATATATTTCATGAGGCTTCATGAAACTGTCATTTACTACAGGCTTAATCTGAAAAAAAAAATTGATAGTTTACAAAGAACAAATTGAAATTGTTGGAAATACAGAAAAAGCAAACCTGTATGTTCTATTAAAAAAACCCCAAACCTTTGTAATTATTTTTCTAAATTTTTTTCAGTGTTTGTTCAGATTGACTTTCCAGAACTGATAGCAAGGGTGACATTTCTCATGAAAGGGTTTCATAATGAGGAGTGGATTTTGATGACTAGATTACAGTACTCAAAGGTGAGATATCAGTTATCCACTACTGATGTGATAGAATGGGGAACCCGAGAAATGTTTGTATTTGTTAGTAACCAATAACTACTGCTTCACAGTCTCCTTCAGTGACTTCAATGGGGCTTGGAGCCTCTACAGGACAAGTACCAAAAAATAACATTTTACATTTTAAAGGTTTTGTATCAGAAGTTCTTGTTGCAACAGACTTGCATGGCCTTTATAAAGCCACAGTCATTATGGTCATCAGTATAATATGCTTTCATCATCTGAACTGCAACTGCCATCATTTGTGCTTTCATACACAAATGCACAATTATCAGCTTAATATACACTCAAATAGAATTCACTATTCATTCACATTATTCACTGAAAAATAGGGGTATTTGTTTTTTTTTTTTTTATCTCTCTTGAAAATATCACCTTTGCTGATAGAGAAATTTAGAACTTGATAGTTAAAATGGGCTGTTTACTACTGGTTCAGGAGATGGTGCTAGCATATAGGATGCTCATCTATGGGGCAAAATGATTACATTTGCATTGCTAACGATTTGGTACAACAGCCATGATATCTTTGTAATAAACCTTGTAGATGCAGGATAAACATCTTTTCTAGGAGAATAAACATCTCAGCTGCAGTTCAGAGTTTATTCTCTCTATATGCCTGGGCTTGCTTTGCTCTTTGTCTATCAGGAAGGGAAACAATATCCTGTAATATCTTTCTATCCTCATTGACATTATGTCTTAATTACACCAAATGAAAGAATTGCCAGACAGTCAGATTGCTGCCAGATGGCAGCTCTTATTTACTGATAAACCTTTTACAATAGCCAGTGTGGAGACAAATAATTTTTAATAGTAAACTAAGATTAGAAAGTACACACTTGTTTATGATTATGGACTAGGATTCTCAGTGGAGAAGTGCAAAGTCAGTCCATGTGACCACGTGAGAACAACAGTTTTGAAATGCTACAGTTAAGCTTTCTTACCAAATTAAAGGACTGTTCTCATTACAAACTGTGTTTCTTTGGGTGCTCATAGATCAGATATTTCATTTAAGTTGTTGAACAGAGCAAATGACAACGAAAATTTGCTTTACTAGTCATTTCATCTTTGTGCAGGTGCTGCCCACCCAAAGTCATACTGATGATTTGATTAAGTGTGTTTTTAAATCCCATGCAAGTACTCAACCGGTTCAGCCCTAGATAGCAATTAGGAACAAAAAGGAACACTACATTACCCAGAGTCTGTTGAATTCTGTGCAGCAAAACTGACAGGCTCTGACTGCATCCCTGGTACAAATCTAAAGACTAAATATTATCCAAGGGAAATAACACATTTTAAAGAGAGTAGTGACTTCGTATGCTCTGCTAGGAGTTTTGCCAGGAGAATTGTTGAACAGGTATACTATGAAGGAACTTACTTGCAGTAGGTATTGCTTGGTTCTCTCTGGTTTTTAAAACTATATTCTGGGGATATAATTAGTCTAGAGGCATTCAGCATTGAGCTACACTCTCTGTTTACTTTAGAGAATTCCATGTATAAACTTATATTCGGATAGTGGGCCTCCACAATGTATTTGAGCCACTCCTGCAGATCTCAAGTGCTGTAAAGTCAGAGTGACCTTGTAAAGTTGAAGGTGGATGAAACAAAATAGTTTAGATATGCAAACATCATAATTTTATAGCACTCATTTTCTCACAAAGCAGAACTGAGAATGGATAATACAGCAAAACTAGACATTTCATAATTTTCAAAAATAATCAGTAATAAAAAATGTGATAATTTCATTCTCTGAACACCTTGGGTTGAAGATTGGACCAGCTCCATTAGATTTTTTTTGGTTATTGTTACATATTTCCAACAGGGGTTCAGTATGTGAGCTGCTTTTGAGACGCCATCTTTTTCACATAACCTCAGCTGTCTTTTATTAATGGATATAATTTTGCTCTGTCATTCTCCACCCCGCCCACCCCCCCACCCCCCCCGCTTTATACTCAGAAAAAGCATTCTATTCCTACAGCATCTGATTTCAAAGTTCATTATGAAAGAGGCTAAGCCAAATTAATTTCAGCTAATGGAAGCAGAGCATCCTGAGGTGCATTTGCAGGGCATTCTGTGTCTCCTACAGTTGCAGCCATATCTTTGTTGACTTGGATTGGTTCACTCTTTCTTCATTTACAATCTTCACATTTTCTTTTCAAATCTTACAAAGCTTATAGCTTAGTAACCCTATCTCCAGGGTTTCAGCTCATAATTGTTATTATTCTTTACACAGTTCCTGGGAATTTCACTGGATGCACAATTCTTCATGGTACCCCATTCACACTCACCTGTCATATTGCAATTTCAAGCTGAGTTTTCCAGGAATTAGCATCCACAGAGAAAAGATGATCCCAGGAAAAAGCCACATCTTTGTGCAAAGTGCCTAGTCCTGACAGTGCAGAACTAGAGAGGACGAGGATAGATCTAGACTGAACAGTTTATTTGTACAATTATATTATATAACCAGACTTATCCTGGAAGGGAACCTGCCCTTGTTGAATCATTAACTTCATTTTTAAATAATTCTACTTTTTCTTAAATCTCCAAGCTCTCTTCCAGACTCCAAAACACAAACACATAAAATTAACAATATTCTTACTGGAGCACTTCTAAGAAGTAAGAAGGTTTTTCTATATGTCACCTTCAAATCTTTGAGAATGTTATGTGTCAAAGTTGGTAGTCATTGGAGAAAATGTTACTTGCAAGGTCCAATGCAACTAAAGAAGTTTAGCTTATAGAAATCATGGGGATGGGAAGAACAAGAGAACAGTGGTAAAACAAGCTCAATCTTTGCTCTCTTCCTTCCTGTGTTTGTGTCTTTGTGAAGCACTTCTTTGAACTCTTGTCTGCAATTCTGTCACTTGCCTAGCCAAAAAGAGGACATGAAAGAAACAACCAGCATTCCTGCAAAAGGGAAAGATGGGGACATTAGAGCCTCATCTAAACCACTTTTAGTTGGACCAGATCAGTCTCTGGCCATAGGCTATTAACTTTACACAGTCATGAAGAGTGTTTTTGTTATATACTCAAAATAGTGTGCTGGTTACTATCTGAAATATTTAATTTCTTGCTTAATTCATATATCAAGAGTAAGCAGTTGAATTCCTTCCTTAATAGACTACAGTTAGACATATATCACAGTTCTTCAGAAATAAATTGTTTCACTCAGCTTCTCTCTTGGATTAAAGCTATCCCATGGTGATTTAATGCAGAAAACTGCGTGGATTTTGGGTGAAAAAAGTCCAGTAAGTCAGTTTGTGTACACATGCAATGGACATTAACTGTGATTATGGTATCTTTGTAAATATTTCTCAGCAAAGTATGAAGTCTTCTTACATTACTACCAAGGCTGTTATCAAGGAAATAGGCAGAACTGTCCCAATATAAAAGAACAACAGCTTAACTCAAGTCTGTTCTCACAAAACCAGTCTGCATGAAAGAAAAGAATATGTTCTTCATAAATCACACCATCCCCCTTCCCATTTTACTGCCACATCATTTAGCCTACTCAACAGCCTTAATCTGAAAATGGTGAATATTTTCCTCCATGTAGATATCCAACCCATAGTGATTTCCAGAAGAGCTGAAGGAAGGTCAGTTTACAGGGTTAGAGGCAGCTCCATTTGTGAGGAATCAGAAAAACAAACTCAAGTTGGAAGACCATATTCCATATTGACATTCAGTACATCTGCTCAGATAACCTTTGCTTTTTCTTCCTTTGTCTCCACTAGTGCTATGAAGTGGACTAATGTTTTGAAGTGTTCTGCAGTGTTGTCGGTGCCCTTTTACCAGATCTGTCTTTGAACTGGGGTTCAGTCCCTTGACAGGGACTCAGAGTCTAGGAACAAGAAAAATGGAGACACAGAGGAAAAATCCAAAAGGCTTCATTTTCTTTTTTTTTTTTTTTTTTTTATATGCACAAATGGAGCAAATCAAGATACGTGCTAAAATTCAGCTCCAGCCCAAAGTGTCCACATCCACATTGAAAGCAGAAGCTGTTTATTCTGTGGTGAAAACATTACTCTTATGATGCCAAATAGTTATGAAGATAGATAAGGTCATTTTGCTTAATGGGCATAGGATTCAGAAGAAATGATTGTTGCTTGCTAGGTCTTTGATTCAAATTCCTTTGAAGTCTAGTTGATTTTAATGGGCTTTAGATGAAAGTCCTGTGCAAATAATCATGGACATTTCTCACTGATTTAAAAAATGGACTTGTTTCTGGACTTCATAAATTTTTGTTCATAAAAGACAATATTTAGGTATGTACTTAATGTTCAGCTTGCAAGCAGCACTGCTGAATTCAGAATAAAAACCATTAGCATCATTATTCTGCCACCAATGCAAAAATATCTTGGGATGAACAGTTAACTTCAACAAGCCTGTTGCCCTCTTGGGCATAAATAATGTCTCTCTCAGTAACAAAATCTGTTCTTTGGTCAGGCTCTTACTGGCAGCTGCTTATCTTTCTAGCAAATGTGCAAGGCAGCTTAATCCATCCATTCTCTCCTTGAAAACTGCATGCAAAAAGGCATGGGACATTCTGGGGAGTGGAAAGGTCATAAACATATGGCACAAGTATGCCATATGAAACCATGTGGTGTCCTTTCTTCCAAACAAGTTTACTTTGCAGTTCTCCCATACGTTCTTCTTAGAGCTTCAGAGTATTTTTTCAGCATCAGTTTAGCCTCTCAACTGCTCTGTGAGACAAGCAAATATTATTTCCACTACTTAAAAGATTAAGAAAAAGGGGGGAAAAAGTGACTCCCCAAGGTGACATAGGAACACTGCTGCAGAGCCAGGAATAGAATTCAGATCTCCTGACTCCCTGTCTGGTGCTTCCTTAAATATATGACCATCTGCTCTCCTGCTGGAAGTATGGATACTATATGCTGACTCCAACAAGCTGGCTGCTAAGCCTGTTAGTTTATCCTCTTTTTATCCCATACTGATATCATCTCAAGCTAAGCTTTTGGCCTGGAGTCAAAGTGATTTCCAGTGTTTGAGTGATTCGACCTGCTTGTGATTGTTTTAACCTTGCACCACACATATGCTCAGCTATTTGTGACTTATCTGCATACAGTTTGTGTAGCAACAGCCACAGGCTAGAACTGTTTTGTTTAAAGATTCCATACTGAAGCATACCACATGTTTTAAACAACTATCATATAGTGGTGAGTTTGATCCTGGTAGCTGCCTACACCCAAATTTCCTACTGAGCTGCATGTAACTTTCAAGGACAAAGAGCTTACACACTTGTGTGTCTCCACAAACAGTTCATCATGTTAAGCTTTCCCAGTTCAACAGCTAAATCCCACACTGATTCCATCTGAATTCAAAGCCAAACTAGAATTAGATGAAATTCAACATGATCGTCACTTTTTTAAATCACCACCTTGATTCTGAGAAAATCAGCCCCCAACAAATCTCCTTCTCGTTGCTGCAGAAAACTCACAGTATGTGTCCAAGACAGAATCATCACTCAGTAGGGTCAACTGCTGACTAATGTGCCTTAAATCCTAGTATTCTGCTTCACTGAAGAAAGGAGGTAGATAATTCAGCTGTTTTACTAAAATATCCCCTGGTTATCACTGTAGATTTACTTGCAGAAAGCATACAATGAATTGACAGTTCTGTTTCCCATTGACTTGTCATAGGAGATAGCTTATTCTATAGGTGTTGTCTTTTCCTATGAGTACTAAAAGATATTTCTTTCTGAGAAATGTTCAAAATATTCCAATTCATTCTACAATATTAAGTTTATGGTCTTAATTCTGTAGCATACGAATATTCAGCAGTACATTGTGGTCTGCAATGCGAATCATTGTTCCTCTCAGTACCAAGTCTTTAGCTTTCAGAGCTCTGCTAAAGGAAGGTTTTTCTGAAATTCTCTGGACTCCATTGTGACTTGAGGGTGCTAACTGTTCTCAAACCTTATTAGCTCCAACAGTAGTCCTAACATAAGTGGGAATATAGTGGAAGCTATGCTGAGTTATGACAATTCTCTTCTAGAGTCATCTTGCTGAGTTTTCTTTTCTCTCTCTTGCTCTGAGATTACACTGAAAACACCCCATTAACCTTACATTAGGGATTTTAAAATAAACTTAAACCAGAAAGAATTCCAGCCAGCATACACTAGATTAGAATGACATTAAAAGCAAATCTTAATATCAGTTCCATCAGGCCAACCTTAAGTGTCCTGCTGATCATCAAGTGACATAAGATACTTAAGCTTTAGCTTAGTGGAAATAATTTGATGATTGGTACATGGTGTAGTAATTACAAGAGATACGCATTTACAGATACTTTCAAAGATTTCTCCATAGTTTTTGCAGCATTTATGCACATGTATACTCACATATTTTGAGCCAAAACTGGAAATATCAGTGAGTTGTTCAGTGTGAAAAATAACACCTGCCTTTTCTCCACAAGTCCTGTGATGCAGTTTTTAGACACCTTTGTTATCAGATAGGAGCTTCAAGTACCCATTCAGTAAGCAGTTCCTTATGGAAGCGGGCTGAAGCAGGCTGACAGAATATGTATTGGTTTAATTAGGCTGGCAGAGCAACTTCCTCAGACACCATTTTCTTTACCAGGAAAGGAGAATGTTATTAATGAATTGTCTTTCCTTAATAACATGTGGCCTGGGTAGTTATTTTTTCTTCATCTTTTAGATAACACAGTGTCACTGCTAAGGAACCTTGGGGGGGTCCTTTAAAATACAATCTGATTTCAAGGTGATATTTAACACCTGTTACTAAAATGTAACAAACACTATTGATTCAGTTCTAGGAGTTAAGGGTGATTGCCTGTCCTGGGTTGAGTGAGTGGTGGGGATTTTTTGGTGGCAGGGGAGGGAGCTATAGGGGCCGGCCCCCTGTGAGAAGCTTCTTGAAGCTCCTCCAGCTCCAACTCTGTTTGGAAACTGAGCCAATCAGCTGCACCTCTGCAATAATGTATTTAAGGGATGTGGTGATGAGCAGTGGGACTTGTGAAGAGGAGTTGCTGCAGCTATGTGAACACCAAGGTCAGTGGAGGAACGGAGGAAGAAAGAAGGGGGGAGGTGTGCCAGAGCAGAGACTCCACTGTATCCTGTGGTAAGATGGCAGGGCGGCCCCCCCCCCCCGCCACCCATGAAAATCTACGGTGGAGCAGACGCTGATTTATGGCCTGTGTTTTGTTTCGACTGGATGATCAAGGGGCTGTGCCCGAAGAAGGCCAGGGTCTCGTGGGAAAAGGTAGCCCCGCTGCTGTAATTCAGTGCTGGGAGGATTGCAGCATGCGGGGGAGTCCCACACCGGAGCAGCTCGGGAAGGGCTGCAGCCGTGGGAGGGAATCCAGTCAGAGAAAGTTGGTGTCCCACGACGGAGCAGTGTGGGGAACGCTGCAGCCTGTGGGAGGGACTCACATCCGAGAAGGTTTGTGGAGGACTGTCTCCTGTGAGAGCATGATGGAGCATGATGGAGCAGGGGGAACAAGATCTGGAAGCTCCCCCCACTGAAGATGGAAAAAGCGGCAGCGCTGACTGCACCCCCCATTCCCTGCCCCTGTGCCGCTGGGGGGGAGGAGGTAGAGATATCGGGAGCAGAGCTGAGCCCGGGAAGAAGGGAGGGGTGGGGGGAAGGTGTTCTCAGGATGTGGCAACGCTTCTCACTGTCCTACTCTAAGTGTTGTTAGTGTCTGTAATAAATGTATGTTCTTTCTTTTCTTCCCCTAATGAGTCTGCCTTTTGCTTGTGCCCATAAAGGGTGATTTTTTCCCCAACCCAGTCCTATCTTGAACCCCAAGCCTGGCTCTCTGTCCCTTCTTATTGCCGGAGGGGAAGGGAGAGAGAGTGGCTGCGTGGTAGTTGGCTGCCGATCAGGCTCAAACCACGACATGGCCTTTATGAAGAGCTGTGCACAAAATCCTGCAGTCCTTACATAAACACAATTCTTATGGAAAATTTGTCTGCATAAGGATTGTGCAATTTAACTTAAAAAAAAATACTAGTGGTCTATTTCAGGTGCAATGGTAAATTGCTGAACCCAAGGTCCACATATACAAGCTGGCTGCAAAATATTGCCCTTGTAGTTTGATCAAAGGAAAGAGTCAATTTGCTGACAGTTTTTAATGTGCCTGAATGCACTGTCAGAAAGACCAGTCAGATTTTCTCATTCATCTTCTCCAGTCCTGAAAACTTTCCCTCATAAGAATACCTTCTGATGACATGATTAGAACTTATGATTTAAAAGGTATTGCTCTGGGATTTTCAGAAGTGTTTGATCCTATGTTGATGTTCTGAGTGGACAAGAATTAGGCAAGAATCCTTGATTTTGTGAGACACAAAGTTTCCTGTAAACCTTTAGCTGTCAAAACAATGTTGTTTCTTTTAATTAGGCCTCTTTAAAGATGATGTCACATAACATTAAAAGACTATTTTGTATGTTTAGATAAAATAATTGCCTTTGTAAGTAAATAAACTAGTATCATTTTACTGCTACTAGCAGAACTGTAAAGGATGGCACATAAGTCTCTATTATTGCTTAATGATTAAAACCCAAGATTACTGCACTGTATTATAGAATAACTAGCATTATTTTTAATGAGTTCTATTACAAGCACTAAAATACTTTGATTAGATGCAAATATGCTTGCATACAATTTCTTAGACCCAAACAATATACACTATATTCACTTTAAGTAATTAGCTTTTGCAGCTATAAAACATGTTCATATTAACCTTTGGCCTCCATTCTATCAACAGTGATACACATACTTAGCTTTCTGTTTAATATTGGCACCACTGAGCATAACACTATTGCTTGCATGTGTGCAGTTATGTACGTACATCCATGCAAGGTGAGTAATACTCCAAAACACTCAACCAGTGTAAGGATCTGTTAAAAATGGTTGTGATGTCCCTGAGGAATCTCAGTGATCATTAATGAACCCAGTAATACCTGATAAAAGATCTCAAAGCAGATCTTGTCTGAGCCAAACAGGTTCATTCTACATAATTTATACTCAGTAGAATTTCCAGTGTATTTTTGCAAATGAGCCTTAAAGAATTTCTAAGCCATGCTTGAGTTGTGCTGTGTATGTACAGGTGTGACAGGCAGTAGAAACAGCTTGTATTTTGGGGTTCAGCATTGTAAAAAATTGCTGCTGATAATAGTATTGGGGGAAGGGACTGGGTAGTATAACTTCGAGATGCTTGCTGTGACAAGGCTGGGTAGATTTGCTGTAAGGTTTTTGACATGGCTTGCGCTGGTCACAAGTTTTGGGGTTCTTCAGAGAAGGGAGATGTTTCTTTTATAATTTGCCAAGATTTTCTCCACTCTCATGGCTGAACTGTTACTACTCTGTACAAGGAGTAGATCTGAAACATCAGCCAGCTCTGCCTAGGAGAGATTACAAATCCAAGCAACTCGACATGGGGACATCCCCATTATACAGACAGGGGACCCAGACACCTGACTGTGCTGGGACTGTGTCTCTGCTACCAAGCAGGGCATTCCTTTGTGTCACGGCACTACTGAGGGGGGTGCAAACTCCAGGACTCTGGGTGCCCCACCGGCACCTCCTGAGTGACTTGCCCATGAACAGAGAGATAAGTGGTGGCAAGCAGGGAGCTGAACTCAGATTCCCTGTGGCTCTCTCTAAAGCCTTAGTGTCAGATCATCTTAACCCTTTGTTCAAAGAGAGTGGTTTTGATACCTTCATTGTTGTTCTCTTTTTTTCCCCTTCAAATACTGAGTTATTAGATTTGGCAAATGAATATCAAACATACCACCAGCAGTGGAAAGTTTGGAAAATTCTCTTTTTATTCTGCATCAGCAGAAATCAAACCAACATTCATCCTCCTCAGTACTACTTTTATAGGGAGTACTGTCTATGAGAAGGAAGTCATCTTGCTGACATCAGTGAGGCATTCACCATTTTGTACTGTTCCTTGAGTATAGACTGATACAGAGAAAATCTCCAAACACACATGTACACGCATGTTTTTTTGCCTGCTTCACTTTTCCAATTGCCATCATTTTCCTTACATTTATACAGAAGTGACCCAAACTGAAGATTCATTTAGAAGATAGTGTGTTCCTGGGACAAATCATGCATTGACAAAATGGAGCATATTCTAAAATGACAGAGATAAATGCATCATCAGTCTTTACCCTCTTCTTGCTTCATACACCACAGTGTACAAGGGGTTTAGGTTGCGTTTGTATTTTCTGGAGAATTCCCTGTGTCAAGGAACTGTCTGTTGTTCTGCTAAAGCAAATACCTAACTTCTAAGCCAGCACAAAGCACAAGTAACAATCCAGTATTGGTATTCAATATGTATATTTTAAAAGATTAAATAGCCTTTTATTATTTGACTGACATTTCATATATGGTCTCCATGCTTGGTTTCTCCTCCCTCCCTAGCTATCATGTGCAACAACATCTTAACATACAAATATATAATCTTCTCAACAAGCCACTGTATATTTCCTGAATTTTGTCTCATCTGTGTCAGTACACATCAAGAGTTCAGTGACAATTCTCACCATTTACACCAGCCTCTGTGCAGTCAAGAATCTGATTCACCAATTCTCCCTACTGCAGAAGGGAAAAACAGGGCTTGCATAACAGTTCAAGTTTTTATCTTTGAAGCTGTAGAGCCACAGTCTCAGCTGCTGTATATTGCTGTAGTGCCCTGACTTTAATTTTAGCCACCTGATGAGCCTCTCCCCCTTTCCCCACACATTTCCCTGCCTTGCTAAAGGGTGGTCAGGTACAGATGACACCTTATGTGCAGTGGAATCTGTACCGTGAAAATCAAACGGGCAAATACAGAAAATCTAGCAAGTGCCCTTTGTGGATTACACGGGTAAGAGAAAACTATGGCACATACTCTGGAAAAACAAAGAGTGTTCTGTCAATTGCTTCTGTCTGGAGGCATGGATGGAGTCCCTTACCTATAGCAGTGAAAAGAAACTCTCCTGTTTGTAAAAATTTGCATTGTGCTACATAAAGCAAGAGCATATCTGGGTTTTGATGGGTGCCATGGCAACAATGTTACTGGAGTATAGCATTGGAGCATTTTCGGAGAGGGGGAACAGGATAAAACAAAGAGCTCACTGTGGAGTCAAGGACTTTTGCTGCAGAGCCAAAGACAGATTCTCCTTTTTCTTGTTCACGGGTGGCTATTTACGGTTGCCCCCACATTCATACTTTCACTTGATACTGCAGTTGTCCAGAAATAATGAAAAAATGGAAAACCCTGCTACAACTAGAAGGACAGATATTAAATGCAGTTCAGAGTTCCATTATATTTGCATCACTTAGGAGAACAATGCAGAACTACTAAAACCATTATGGTTACTAACAAAGAATAAAACCACAGGATTACATGTTCAGTAAAACCTATGCTTAAGTACCATAATTGCTTTAAAAATATGCATGTAGAGAACAACAGATAACCATGGTTCTGCTTTTGTTCTGAAATAACTAATTTCAGCACATTTCACCTAGGAGTGAATGTTCCACCTTTATTGAGATCTACAAAACACCTGCAGTTCTTTTTTAATTCGAATAGTCTAGTGTCAGTAAAGAGGTATTGAAACTGGAACCTCATTCAGGTTTGTGCTCTGAAATTTGAGTGCAAAGAGAATAACTTAACACTAACAAATGACAATATAGCATAATACTTACTGCAATGGCCAGGGAGAAAAAAAAAAAAATGCATTAGAGGGAAGTCAGTCTTAGTATTTTGTTCACTTTAGCAATTGGCCAGAGCCACATCTCTAGGTCTTTGCACACAATGCATTATTCAGTGTCTTGCCTAGGCAGAAACAGTTGCAATATCTGAGAAACAGACTTTCATTCTCTAATTTCAAGCTAAAGTTTATTTAGATTCTGATTTCTTAACAAAAATCAAACTCTTGCAATGCACTTTTAGTCCCTCATTCCCAGTCACTTTTTAACTTCTTGGCCAATTTGAGAGGAAGGTGGAAGTTTTAAAGAGAGTTTGTGGATATTTCTTGTGAACGAGTGGCTAGAATATTTCAAACCCTGGAAGGCTAGAGTTAAGGCTCAAAAGTGGTTTTAGACATAAGCAAATCCAACCAGGAGAGAGCTACAGGTCATCAGGGTCTGCAGATCCAGCTGCTTAGGGGTACAGTTTTTTTACCAAACACTCCCTGTTCTCATTCTGCATTACTTCACAAACTTTGTTTCATTTCTGCTCAGATGGTACTAGTTTATTTTCTGTTCACGCAAGAGCATTCTTCACCCTTGCAGCCCACATCTTCTGCCTTCGTGTTTCTTGCTCTCATTTTAGATCTGTTCACACATCCTGCAATGCTTAACATCATCCTTGGGCCAGTGAAGTTTGCTATATAACTTACATTTGTAAATCCTTCTCACAATGTTTTATCGATTGTGTGATACATGACAATGATCTGAGCTTGTCACTCTTTTGTATGATATCCTTCAGATGACCTGGTGAATTCAAGGGATGAACAGTATGTGCATTATTCTCAAGGAAAAAATTACCAGATAAGCCAGCTTTACCATGGCATTTTACTGTTTTGTAATAAGATAAGATTTAGGAATCAAAAGAATGTCTAACAGCAAGCAGCATGTAAAAAACAGGAATCATAAAAGGCAGTATCTGTTTCTTTGAGATTAGCAGGATAAATACTTAAGTCCAGTATTTCATAGTTCAGAATGAAGGAAAGATTTATATGGCTCTACTTTTCAGACTTCTTTGTGGCCCAGAAATAAAATATGCTGCCTTCATACAAGAATCTGTTGGAATATATGGCTGCTTTGTGCAGCTGAGTCCACTGTCTTTAAGTCATAGCTACATAATTACTCTAAGCCCTATACTTTATCTCCTTTAACAAGCTTTCAATTCATTGAAGATCCTCCCCTCCCTCGGTAATTTAGGTTACTTAATAAATTACCTATTTTCACTTTTCACAGGGTTGAGAACCTTGGCTGTGCTACATATTGGATACACCCTTGAAATACCTTTAGTAAGTCAAACACCACAGCAAATGTCTGGGTTCCATCCGTTAATAAGATACACCCATGGGCTGTATGAAATAAAGCCATATTCAACTTTCTGGTTCCTCACTCTGTGTTCAGAAAATATTTCCAGCCACTGCACCTACAGAATGTTCCAAGTATGAATAAAGGTTAGAAACACAGGTTCTGAATTCTGCAGGCAGACTGTAAAAATGGTAGAGAAAGGTGCAGCTTGCATCTCCTTTTAGCCTTGCTGGCAGGTCAGCTAAGAACAGTTTCTGTTTC
The DNA here is from genome assembly GCF_018691265.1 of Tyto alba. Taxonomy (NCBI): domain Eukaryota; kingdom Metazoa; phylum Chordata; class Aves; order Strigiformes; family Tytonidae; genus Tyto; species Tyto alba. Next base: position 29,845,422 of record NW_024881328.1, on the reverse strand, counting down.
GCTTAAAAAGGTATTTTGCACCTTTCACACTGAGCAATCCATGCAGCAACAAAACCCACAAATAATTATTGTTGATCTTCATTGTGAGTCTCCCACTAATTTTAATAAGCATGATTCAGAAGAGAGAGGAGAATGGTATTCAAAATACAGATTGTAATACACAAAACAGGGGATTAAATCTCCCTTACTACATGAATTGGATACCTGAGAAACCTGGGTTTATTTCAGACATTGCAGCAGAGTAGCTTTTTAGCAGATGTAAAGATTCAAGAAACCCACAGCTCTGAAGTCTCTCTGACAGCAGCTACATAGTGCTTGGAACTATGAATCAGTGTAGGTGACATAGTAATGACTTAAATTACTGAGGTAGCATAAAGCAAGATATTTTAATAAGCAAGGTGATCATTATGGCAGACTACTACACTTTCATACTGCTTGTGTAAGTTTCTACCTATTCATAAGGTATTTAAAAAAAAAGAAAGAAAAGATGGTGATCAGCTAATTTAATGTAATGTGCTATGCCATTTTGTGCCTACTGATGACCAATTCTCTCCAGGCTCCTGGCACCCAAGAGGACAGTATACTTTCCTGCCTGGTCTTTTGTCCCTGAAGAGATGGGAGATATGTGTCTGCTACTGAGGACCTGACTGAAAAGCTTGAAGCAGAGAGAGCAGTTCCCCCGTCCAGGTGAGAGCCACAGCTAACACCACCTTAGCTTGGTTTGCAGAGCTTCAGGTTTGAGTAACACCAAATGCTTTCTCAAACACAGCTCTCTGCACTACCTGGCTCTCCAACACAGAATATTTCAGACCTCTTCCAGTGTAGGCTGGGACCATGGGTCAGTCAACCAGCTCAGAATATCAGAATGGCTCTCAACAGTCTGCTTCACAGGTTAATTTGTACAGACAATGCTTTCTTAAAGTAGCAGATCCAAAAAGGGTACACAACAAACTTCTCATCAGGTCAAGCAGATGAACTCTGCTCTGGTTGTTAAATTTTACAATTGCATTAAATCTGTTTTTCTGCACGTGCTGCATTTCAGAGACTGAAACGCTGAACAGCTCTCTGCTTCTTATGCCACTGTAACAATGCTTCTTTGGTTGCACAGTTTCCTTCATACACGTGGACCATCTTCTATCTACATGTTCTGCAAGAAGTTGGGCAGTGATTTTTTTTGAAGCACATTGTTTCTTTTCACCCCTCATGACTGTAATACCTTTTTTATCACATCATTTTAATACCTTAACCACGTGTCCACACTACTTCAGAAAGACAAAGAACATAGTGTTTGTGGCTTATAAAGTGAAGCAAGGGCACCACCGTTAGGTAGCACACAGTCACTGGAGAAAGCATTACTTTTTCCATTCATCCCAATTGGGCTGTGGCTATGGTGCAGCAAAACTGTGGCCGAAGATCTGATCACACCCCAGAAACAAGCAAGCACTTGTTGGCAAACACATGTATTTTGAGCATTCCGATGTTCTTACTGAGTACTTCAGCAAATCCAGGACAACACACGGATTTTGCCAGTAAATGTTATGAAGAACAGAAAAGATATACCAGCTCTCTGCTCCTTCAACTCAAAGGCCCAAAGCTGCTTTGAACTTCTAGCATTCTATCAACATAATCAATTCCACCACTACAAAATAAGGCAGTGGAGATGCATTACAGTATATAATGAATAAATCTGAGTATTGCAACGCCTCTTTAAATATTTGTGGAGCCACTAATATCAAAAACAGCAAGAGTCAGTTTATAATCACATGGCAGACCTGTGTGCTTGTAGTGAGAAGTCTCAGAAGCTATTACAGTAGCAGTGAAACAAAAGGTTCAAAAGAAAAAGCATACAGCTAACAGAACTATTACTGGCCTGAATTTCTGAAATCTGGGTGAGATTGATTTCTTCAGAAACTTTTCACAACTTTGGATTTTTTAATATACCACTCAGGCTGAGTTATTTACAGCTTTACCATCTATAGCTCTGCATAAAGAACATGGGATGGTGGGAGGAATCTTCCTAGTGTGTATTTGTAGGCCAGGTTCCAGTAGCACTTGAAATAGTCACTGACTTTCCCTGACCCTGCTCAAGAGAAGAGAAATTTGACTTGGGGCATGGGAGAGGGGAAGTAAAGTGAAGGTAAAATTAAAAAATTTCAACAGCATTAAATGTCAGGATGCTTTTGGGGATAATTAAGTAGTTCCACTAAAGAAAACCCACTCCCACTTCACAGAAGAAAACCCCCACTTATCAGCAGGCATTCACAATCTTTTCACAGTCTGTAATACTTCGGAGTAGGCAGTTGTGTATAAAACTACTTATCTCTTCTGTTAAAACGTTACATTAATTATACAAAAGGGATCAGGAGACAAAATTGTTAGCTTATTTTAATTATTATCCTGCACAGTCACTTCACTAGAAGGGAAAGCATCTTCTGAATAAATTTTTCCTTTCAAAAACTCCACTGCACCTTCATTTGTCATTTCCTGGAACTTCTTGTTCAGGACCTGGCAGAAAGGAAAAGGAAAGGGTGCATTAGTTTTATTGCCTTTAGCAAACTATCCTGTCCCAAAAACCAAGCGCTCACTGATGGGAAGGCCACAGGGAATTGCTATATTTTGAAAGCAAGTTGATTTGAATCATTCATTCTATAAAAATCAGGGAAATAAGCCAGTCACATAGGTTTTTTAGGTACAAAGCATTTCAGTGGCTTGTGTGTTAAGTGGTAGCCTGTCTTTTAGAGTTCCTCTGTCCTTTCTCCCTAGTGACACCACCACTACCTTCTAAGTAGAGATGATATACAAATACCATCCTGGAGAAGGCTCACCATTTCCTACAGGGCCTGTTCTATCAAATATACTCATCGCTGTGCTGATGACAGGACCGAAACAGAGAGAATAACAGGACTCTTCTTACCAGAATGACATGATAGCCCAGTTTATTTAGATGCCTCTTCTTCACTGCCAGCTTCCCTTGGGGGTGCATTGTACCCACACAGAAGACAGACAGAGGAACAAAGAGAAAAGCCAATCTACAAGAAAGAAGAGTAGGGAACGCTCCATTATACAAACGCAGAATAAACATGTTTAGGACAATGATTCAATTATTTTCTTTAACACTGCAGAATATATAGCTATCTTTCTGGTAGGCAAAAACATTAGGACTGCATACATTTCATTATCCTTTTCCTTCTCCAGACTTAAGTAATTTAGACCCTCTCTTCTTCCATGAGCTTCACACTAGTATTAGCATCTACCTAAATACCTACAGCAGAATTAGGTCCTTAGATCTCCACTTCTCCCACAATAAGAAGGGAATAGGTCATTCAAAATTCTACGTTATTTTGACAGCTTCTGCATTTACTTTGCTTCTTTGCTAATATTCAGAATCAGTTACTTCCTGCCATAAAAAAACTACCTGGAAAGGTGAGGAAAGCTGAATGCCTTGGAAACCTGACAGTGAGTTTCTGTTACACAATTCACTACCTCTCCCTTTCCCAAAAAGCAAACTCTACAAAATACATTGCTGTGCAGTGATCCAACACACAAATGTTATTACCCAATTCCACTTAAGCGTTACTTAAATGATATATGTCCCCCTTCCAGTTAGTGAGAGGTCATTCTTCTACACAAGATTAAATTAATCACCTAAAATGTTGATATCATGATCCTTTTTATTAAAATTATATTTCAGCAGCTGAATTAATTGCTATAACATATCATTGAGATGCACATTTTAGAAAATTAAGAGAATAACTGAATGTATAATTGGACACAAAAATACCTGGCATTTTAAAACCATAGCGTAGCAACTTTTTGGAAGGGATTTCAGCTGTACTTCAAAACCTGTATCCATTACAAGAGTATCATATTACTGTGATGTTTCCTGCCTCCTTCTCTGAAATGTTAAGTTTTAGCTGCTGTTAGAAGAAGGTAGTGAGCTGGCTGAGTTGTTGCTCTGAACTTGTGTGGCAATTTCTGTATATTTCAGTGAGCACAAATAACAAGTTAGTTATCTACTTCGCTTCTGCAAATCAGTGAACCGAAGAAGTAACTGCATGGAATACACACAAATAAAACTGGCCTACTAGAAAAAATATGCAGTCAAAAAAGACACCTGTGAATGCTTGAGTCAGCATGATCATCTGCTGCAGTTATTGGGAGCACTTTCTTTCTGCTTGAATCCATTACGATTTCAAAATCTGAAAACAAAACAAGGAGACATTTAACACTGCAAGATGTTACAATTAATGTTCTCATTTGAATGTTAATTGTTCAAATTGTTTTCAAATGAACAGTTCGTTTTAAAAAGTTAGCAACACTGTCACTTCTCTGTTTCTAATCACTTTTCTCTAGTAATTTACATATTACTGATGGCTTTTCTCTCTCTGCAACCAATATAAACAGCTATAGCTTGCACATCTCCAGAAAAAAACAAACATTTGTTTTTGGAAACTGTAGATATAACTTTATGCGAGTGAAATCATAGCTTAAAGAAACTAGTCTGTAGTATGTCAAACCTACTCAGATTTTCATGTAATCCAATTCCTCATTAGAAATATTTAGGAAAAAAGTTACTGCAAATACAGAAAAACTGTTAAGCTAGGAGGTTGGCAAAAAAATAGCAGTATCAAAATATAGAAGAAACCAAATGTTACAAAACTATCACCTGTCAAAGGAGATCATATCCCATTTCACAAATGAAAGTAGAGCCCAAAACTCAGATAGAACCTCGGAGAAGAAACAAGTCAGACAACAAAAGAAGGCTGCTGTTTGGCTTTGTTTCTAATGTATTTTAGTACTAACATGTCAACTCACTAAAACAGTTGGCCACATTGGATTTATGTACAACTAACATCTGGTTGCTGATGCTTAACACGAAGTCCAAAGCAGTTTTGTAAATAAAAGCAATCAAAGTTTTAGTAAATTGACTTAAAACACATGAACAGAACCATCCTAGAAAGTAGATTCAGCAATCAAGGACATCATTTGTTAAATATTGTGTATTCAAAATGTTATACTTCTAATCAATTGCGCCCTATGCAAATTTATTACCACCTTATTATTCTGGGGATTATAAATCTACATTAAAAAGAATATGACAGTAATTTGGCTTCATACCAATATGATATTTATATGGCAGCTGAACATTTTGCCGAAACATGTTCTCATCTCCCAGAAGTTCTATCAGTGCCACCCGAGCCTTTCTGAGAGTAAGAGATACTAATGAGGAGAAATTCTCAGTCAGCACAAATGCAGGCTTCGTGAAGGAAGGGCTATCAAGTTCCATACATGCTTTCACACAGTGAAGCATCATTTCCTTTTGTTCCTTGCTAAGATCATCTGAAAAAGGATACAAAAAATATTACATCCAAACTATCATCTCACAGAATTTTTCATTTTATTATCATTTATAGTCTGTTCTAGCAGAACAAATGAATTTCAATATAGGAATCAAAGCCCAATTTTTTTTTCACTGAATATTATTGAATATCTTCGAGTTATTGTTAAATATACACCATCAATTCACTAATTATATAAAGCCTGAAGGCTGGACCTGCCCATTTATCCAGTCTTTCCCCTCTATTGTACACAGTTCTGTGCATACTATCAGTTATCACAGGAGACTTAGGAGAACGTGGAATGAGAGAGCATGCATAAAAACCATTTATAAAATCCAGACAATTAGAAGGCTATTTATTAAACAAAGAAGGGATATCAGACTTTTATCAGATAATTTTAAAACTGTACTTTAGGAGTACTAAGATGTGCAAGTCACACATCTTAGTTCAGGTTCGGTCACAGCAGGCTCAACTGCAAGACACGGTGTTTTACTCTGAGTTTCTATTCTGCTGAACTACTCTACTGGCTGTAGAGAACTGTAATGTGGAAACCAAATTCTACTACAAACCATTCAGATTTCCTCATTATAACTCAGAGCAGTCAAAAAAACACTTTTACTTGTGATTCTGGGAACTAAAGTTGGTTTACAAAGGTTAAGACTTCCTGTGCTTTTAAAAATGCCTGAACATCTGTCAAAGAACCCCTGGCTCTTACACATTTCTACCATTTCCACAAATCTCTATTCACCTCTCCCCATGTGCACACCTACTATTACACTGTTGCCACTGTGGAGCCCAAGACAGTAAGCCCGATGCCCTTGTGCAGAAACAGATCACTTAGATCACCATCACTATATGTTAGCTTTGTCCTGAGGACTTAAAATTTAATATTAATCATGTTTGCATTCTTTAATTTCTAAACTTTTAACACAATTACAACAAATTATGTATAGTGGCAGACTATCCCTTTTAAACCATGAATGTGACAAAGTAAAGCCTGACCTGACTGTAGTTCGTCCCTGCTGTCCTTCTGCAGCAGCTCATCAAGTGCACGATGAGGAACATATCCTAAGACGCAAAGTGAATACACTGCCTTCAGCAGTTCTGTGTCAGAAATCTGAGGGAGGTACTTATTCAAGCAGCTATGAAGAGTCTCAGAAAACCTTTTCCAAAAGCAGAAGAAAAGTATCTAAATACACAAATAAGACTATATAAAATACAGATTTCAAGCAAAAATACAGCTACCTATCAACGGATTTAGTAGCCTGGTCAGTCTAGAAACAAGGTCTCCATTTTCAATTACAGAGAAAAATTCCTACGTAGAAAAAGTGTGAAAAGACACAGTGCATTTACCTTATAGATTAATAAAACAGGATTATGAATGTTTTCACAACTGAAACCAAATACTAGTTGCCATACGTTACTCCGTAATGACTATATAATGTATTATCAGGCATTCTAAATGAAAACCTACACATGCTTTTGGTCTCTGGGAACATAGTTGAGTCGTGAATACACTCGAAGAACAATCAAAAGGTTTTTCAGGTTGAGGAATTCAGGGTCTTCTGTTACCTTCTCAGCAAAAACATCCATCAGCTCACGAGGCTGAAAGCCAAGTGTCTCGAAGGCAGAAAGAAAAAGCATAATCTAAAAGAGAAGATAGTTTTAGAAGGTCAAGAAAGCCAGTGAAGTGGATGCTACCCATTGATTTCATGAAAGGCATTTTTAATGAAAGCAAAATTTTCAAACCGTAACACCCCTTTTATTTCTTATTTCTTTATTGATCAATAAGTAGAAGCATTTTAAAAATTTAACTTAACTGCATCAACTTAATCAGAGTGGTATTCCTAAAAAATATGTTCTCCAAATATCAAACATAGAGAAAAAAGAAAGTTAAGATGGAAAGCACAGATATTCTGCTGGTACCACCATAAATTCTTTGGTCTTGAACTCACCTGTCTTTTGTCCCAAAGGCAGGCAGTAGAATTAACATAGTCTGCTAATGCTGAAAACAGTTTTACATTACGGTACTGAAGACTGTAACAAGCTTCCAGAATGAGAATTAACTGCCGAAATGGAGTATCGTGGACATTGTCTATAACAAAAGAGCAAAAAAGGACAAATGATACAAAGCAATGGGAGCTGTAGGTTGGAGACATTGTGGGAACAGTTTGGCTAAGGGATGGAGGAGGGGAATAAAAAAAATCAGATAAGGAACTGTGGAACAGACTGAGACTAGCTAGGCAAAGTCAACTGAGTTAAAACACATAAAGAAACTGAGAGGCAGAAGAAACCAAACTGGGTCAGGATCAAGCTAGAAGTGATAAATCAGCAAAAGGGGACAAATTAACAAAAGAAGCCAGGAGATTGTGTTCCCAGAACATCTGTTCCAGGCTTCTTGATTTTCAGCACATCCCTGCACTTAGCATGGAAACCTTCAGGCTAGCCCCTCTAGTCCTGACACGAAAGGTTGTCAAGCACTAAAGCATTTGTGTATGCCAAGCTGGAAAACATGGAACCGTAATGCAACCTCCTGATATAAGAGTGTGATGACACTGACTGAATGCCAGATGACAACAGACTTCTACATAGGACTGCTATTTCATTTGCCATAAAAGATGGACCTACTCCTGAGATGAAAAATATTAAGTATGGAAGAACAATGCTCTCTCTTGAACACCCCGCTTTGTTTGCTGCAATGAGGTGCATACCTGTCATAAGACAGTGACTGCAAGAGAAGAGCATAGTTACTGTAGTAGGATCAGCACACATCAAAACTAGACTTTATCTTTTCCACTGCCAGAGGACTGAAGAGGATAGCAGGAAAATAACTGACTTTAACTCCTCTGAGTTGTGCTCAGCATGAAACACTGTGACATCATTTCTTAAAGTGCTGACAACTGTGATTGAAGCCAAGAAGAGCTGTGCATTAAATAAAGTGATTTGTAAAGCCAGGTATTCTTAAAGAAAACAGGCTAAGGGAATCTCTTATTACTGGACACTTTTACCTTAATTTCTTCTTCTGCATAATTAGAAAATTAATATCACCACTGGGTCACTCCCTTGCTACTGCAAAAAACTCAATAAGTACCTATGAAGTGCACAGTGACTACAATTCTGGTTGGGTCTCCAGATATGGGAGAGAAGACCGCTTTCTTGAGAGCCCCAGCAGCAGCATAGGACTTGGAAAACCTGCTGGAGAATTCCTTTGCCCCATGGGCCCCGAAGCATGCCCCTCCCTCCTCTTCCTATTTCATCTCCAGCCTCTGATAGGGGTCATTTCTGTCCAGAAATTAATCACTGTCCCCAGAGCATTATTTGCACAATGTGCAACATGTAAGTCCCGAGAAAACACACTAAAAAAAAAAAAAAGCATAAAAAATTACTGCATAGCTGCTCACTCTGTGTATGCCATCTAGCTTGTGTACTGGGTATGGTGAAAGTCCTATGGGAGAAGCCAGTGTGTGTAATTAAAGACTGTGTCCTAACACATACGAACAACCAAGGACAAGTAAAAGCTGTACAAGCAGCCCAAACACTCCTGGTTCATTTATGTTAGAATGCTATTTTGCTATCTTAATGTTTCTTAAGACACAAATTCATACATATTTTAAGTGTGAATCAATATATACTTACCACGTATACTTAAGAAACATATTGTAAAGGTATGGAGAGAGCTGAAAGCACTAGCTTTCATTTATTTTTTTTCTGGGCTGCAGCATGAGGTCAGTTATTAAGCACCATTCAATAATTAAATCCAGCTAATCAGGGAAACACTATGTTCCCTTTAGTTTATCAACAAATCACACTAAGCCACCAATCCATCCTGTAAGATGTACACTTCCAATTCAGTTTTGTTTTAAAAGTTTATCTGAAATATTTTTTTTCTTGCTAGAATTCAATTATTTTTCCTAAATTCTGCATACAGAAAAATGCAAAGAAAAATATGTAATTCAGGTAAATGTTAAGAAGGGCAGAGATGATAAGAGCTATTTGATTTCATTATCGATCAGTAATTTTCTGTCTTGCTGCTTGTCAAATGGCTCCACATTTCTATAATATCCTGTAAAATAAAGATGTTTCCTGAGTTTTAAAGGAAATGAGAAAAGGGAGATGAGACAATAATTAGGAAGAATTTGGTATAAGGAAGGGAAATCAAATAAACTTTTTTTTCTTACCTTGGATCTTTTTACTGCAGGCATTCAGGATTGGAACGGAACAATAATTCATTGCAACAAGAGCCAAAAACACACGCAGAGCATTCGGGTAAGTCAAGTGGTCTATCTCTTTCAAAACTGCCATCTAAAGTGAATTAGAGTTTATTAAATCCTTCATTCTTCACATATATTACCACTGCTTTCTGGTGAAAGCATTTTCACCAAAACTTTCCCAAATTCCTTAGCCTGTTCAGGCTTATATGAAAGAAAAAGGAGCAGCAAACAGCAAAATCATGAAGTAACTACTCTCAAATTCTTAATACACAATTATAGCAGATCAAGTGTTCTAGAACTGTGTCACTATGCAAATTTGTAACAATTTGCATTTATATGGGTTTTTTAAAAGAAAGAAGTCTCAGTAAAGTTCATTTCCAAATACTGTGAATACGTATCTTCTACCAACTCTTGAAAAAGTAGTAGAAATGTTAACTGGCACAGCTGACTTATTTTATAGTACTCCAATTACTGTTTTGGATGCACGTGAAAGCTGTAAGCTTTCAAAGTGATCCAACAGCACACCAAGTGGCGTATCTTTAATACAAACACCCAGCTACAAATGTGGACTGAGGCACAGAAGGTCAGCTCTGATGCCACAAGAGACTTCATTTATTGAAGCAGCAATTAGATTGATATAAATAACAGTAAAAATAGGACTACAAAGTATATTGACTATTAAAATACAATATTCTTACTGCATGCGTGTTAAAGGTTAAATACAAAATGCGTCTACAATAGAAATTACACAGTATCAAAACCAGCAGCCTGTAGGCCCAGAAAATTAAGAGCTCCCTTCAGTTAACAAGTGGAAATGTTAAGTTCCTCTCACTTCCATATAACACATCTTCAGCCAGCTTCTCACCACCCTGTAAAAAGCGGTACCATGTCCAAGGTTTTACAATTTACTTGTATCTAATACATTGCATGAGCCCCTTGCACTGCTCTATTCCTTCCCAGTTTCCCATCAGTGGTATCTTCCCTCACTTCCTCGTGAATGCTATTACAAACTCTGACTTCAGAGCCCTTCAGCTATGTGATGAAACCACCAGCAGGCTCTGTCTGAAAGGTTTCAAGAAGTGTATTTAAATCAGAGAATGAAACCCAACACACCCTGCCATAAAGCCTACAGCCTGCTCCCAACACTGTATTTCCTAGGGGACCTTTCACGGGAAGATAAGACCATGAGGTAGGTGAGTTCTCCTGGCATCCCACTCCCATTGGTCTTCTAGCCCTGTACCATTATTAGACACAGCCCCATCATAAATTAGTTTTCTGTTTTCTCATCTCCCAGATGCAAGCTGGGCAAGGGAATCAGGGAACAGCCTGTAACTGCTTCTAGGAAACACCATGTGGCCAACCCAAACAAGAGGTGAGGGCACTGCTATTTTACTGCCTCAATTCCTTTTGTACCACCTCCGTTGCTCTCTGCCCCTTTTCATTGTGGGATATTCCCAGACTCCAAATTTGAGTTCTTCCTGCAGTTATAGCTGGACTAAGATTCATATAGCAAATGCAGTTAACCTTTCTATTTTCCCTTTGAGTATCTGGAAAGAACGACACACAATTTATAAACAATGCAAGAGCACAGGCTTTGTGGAAGTAAAAATGAGCCTCCAACTAAATTTACCTCTAATTTCTTTTTCAGAAAGACTGGAGCATCTTTTCCGATGCATTTCATCAGGTTTTGCAGTATAAAGATGTCTCTGATACTTGGAATGCGCTGCTCCACTAGTAATCTGATGAAGAAACACACACAGGGCCTTGAGCTAGAGAAAGTAACTGTTCAGTAGTTTTTCTCAATTCAGCAGGAACTGGCAGGTACTCCCACTCTCCCTCACTGATGCAGTCCCAAGTTAAAGCTGTAATCCCCTGCTCCCCTTCCACCTCCTTTATTGCAAGGCTGGCATAACTCTACAGGATGTAGCTGCAGCACAGATATTTTGCACATGGAAATAATTATGTACACTTTCTTATTAGTATCCTGATAGATGAATGTTGTTGCTGATACATTAACAACAGGGGCACTTGACCAGACTGCACATGTGGCTGTGCAGACGTGAGTGCTGCTAAGCCTCGTGAATTAACACTCTTCTGCAGAAAGAAAAAAAAATTGCACATTTTTATCACAAAATCATCTATGTGCAGGCAAGTTCTGAAACAGGAAACTCTGAGTCAGACACTGACAACAACTTGGTGCAAGTGAGGAAAAAAACAAACAAGCAGTGCCATGGGCTGCAGGAGCAGAAGGGGTTATAGCACAGAGGGATCATAAGCACACGATGAAGGAGTTCTGCATTTCCAGCACCTCCCTTTTTGGCTCAGAGCGGGGTGTTGTAATTGTTATGTCTGAATCACTCTAAATATACCTGCACAGCTACAAAAATATGAAGTGTCACTTTCTAAGGCAGTGCATTGCTCTGATATTCATCCCTGCAGATGCAGCTTCCTGCAAATGGGCAAGAGCTCCACACATCAAGACAGGGAAAGACCTGTAGATGGATCTTCTGCTTTCCACCAACTCAGAACTGTACACCTGAGCTTCCAGGAGAACTATCACAAACACATCCACTTCCTCAAAGCGGGTCTGACACAGGACCAGAAGTACTAATCCATGGCAAGCTTTATGACAACCTCAGTAAAAACAGTCTCATGGGAGTGAGCAGATTGTTTATCCACATAAGTCTCACTGGCCCAGAGAAAAATCACTACAGCCGAAGAAGTTATTCTGATAAAGCACTACATAGAAGGCCTTGCTGGATGCACTGATAAAGTCTAAACTTGTCTTTATCTTAATTTTTACTTACTAAATTAAAAGAAAACATTCCCTGGCTGTGAAACAGCATTTTTCATCATGACAAATCAAAATACTTCACAAAGTAAGCTACTCTCACTACCTAATTTCTACATAAAAAGAAAACAGAGGCATATATCTGCAAAGTGATGTGATCAACACCACAAAAAAACCACAGTAGTAGAACTGCAGTCAAAATATGAATCCCCTGCAGAGCAGTCAGGCTTCCAATGGCATAGGGTGCTATTCTCCTTGAAACGGCAAAGGCAATGCCAAAAATCAGTCTTGTACAGCTGTTACCTCATGTGATCATTAAAGTCCTAAAACCACAGTATGCCTTTTATGTGCAGACATTCCCTCCACGATTTCGAAAAGACATATATTTAAACATTTAAATATGAAGAACATGTGAAAGATATTTTTCTCACTGTAATCCGGCTTGAAGGGCGCTCACATTCTTGTCTTTATCCATCCCTGCTAAAGTAGTTGCCAAAACTGAGAGACATCGGTTATCAAGTTGATTGAGCTTCTCCTGTTAAAGTTTTCACAATGTCAGATTACTTCAGATCAGTAAAAGTTTCAGAAAAGAAAAACCAAACACACTTTAATCTGTACCTTTCATCTTCTCCTTCCCCCCAGAAGTCAATTCCTAAACTTAAATCTGCACTGACCTACAAGGTCTCACATCAGTCAAATTTAGTTGACTTGAAAAGGGTAGTGATTTTTGAGACTTCTCTGTTAAATCTGTATGAAATCAGGCAGTGGTTTCAAAAAGGAAGGAAATTAGAAGTACACACAAATTAACTATGGGGACCCTTTTTCCATGGACCATCAGACTAATTGAGGGACGTAACACAACTCTCTCTGAATTTGCACAACCTTCCAGAATTAGCCCCAAGGTTTCAGCCCAAACTTAGAAGAGGGATTTTGATACTTACTTGGCACACCCTCACCAAAGTCTGGACAAGGAGAGTGTTCTGAGGAACACCTAAGTTTACCACCGCGTGCAGACTGAACACCAGGTCAGCCCGCATCATCCTTCTGGAGTCCCGCAGCACCTGCTGGCAGAGCTTGACAAAAGCCGGGTGTTCAAAGATCAGCTGCTTCTCGTAACGCTGCTGGTCTTCGGAGAGGTTTCTGAAGAGCCTCCATACCATGGTTAAACAGTTTGTGAAGTGCTTAATGGAAACAGCAGACTCTGAAGCCAAGTCCAGTACATCGCAAGGACAGGTACATTTCCGGAGACTATTAAAGAATGGTTCACTATGATCCATTACAGGCTTCACTTTGAAGCTCCCAGAATCACCCAACTTTTCAAGCTCCAAGGAGCTCTGGGGAGCCTGCTCACTCACCAAAGCCTCTGTACTCTTCTCTGGTTGTATTTTAGCACCTATGTTAAAAATATCTGTCTTTTGAGAAAGAAATCGAATAGGTGATCCATGCAGGGAAGGAAAAGTATTTAATTTCCTGAAGTTCGGCTTTTCCAGGGGATGCTTGTATCTGCCAATCCATAAAACGTGTTTGCTTGTTGTGGCTGAATATTTGCTAGTGAGAACATAATTGCACCTATGCATGCATCTACCAGTATTTAACAAATAACTTATTTTATTATTCATTTTTGCTAATGTCTCATGAATAGATTGCAAATGCCAACTCAAAGTAAGGGATCCGATGAAATTCTACCAGTGGAAACAGTCCCGGAGAAACTGTTTAAGATCACTTATCTGTAAAAACAATTGAAAATTACAGATTAGTTACCAGACTTTCAATTCCTAAAGTTTCAGTTGCCAAACCTATGCACATCTTTTACAGGAGACAAAAAAACCCCAAAAAGAATATGAAAAAGATCCCTGGTAAATTATTTGTAAGGGACTTTTACTGAGTCTCCTATGTTTTAGTCAAACATCTCAACGCAAAGCTAAGTCATCCTGGGTGTCAAATCTTTCTCCTCTTTGATATTCTAACCGAGGGAGTCCTTTCCCACCTGAGGTTTCTCCATGCTGACACGTTTCCTGACCGGGCTCTGGTGGGCCTCTGCCAACCTGCAGCTCCGGTTAACAGCACCCAGCCCCGCGCAGCCCGTCCCAGCCCCGCCGCCGCCATCCCACGGGCGAACACCCGCGGGGGCAGGGCCTCTCGCTCGGGGCCCGCTTTCCGCAGGCGGCGGGAACGCTGCCCGGGGGGACGCGGTACCAGCGGCGCAGTCCCGCGGCCCAGCGCCACGGGGACAGAGGCCTCTGGGCAGCTCGGCACCGGCTCGGAACACCCGGGCGCAAAGGCGGGCCGAGCCGCCGGGGAACGATTTACCTGGCACGCCGCGGCGCCATGACAGCCAGTCCCCTCGCCGCGCGCTCTCGGCGGGCCTCGCGAGAGGGACGGCGCGGGCCGAGGGACAAACGGCCGCGGCGCGTTGCTGCGCAACGCCGAGGCGACCGTTGGGGGGTGCAGCAGTCATGGCGAGGCTGGTGCTGGCAGGTGAGGCGCCGCGGCGGCCGCTCCGCTCTGCAGGCTTCGTGCGTCTCTTTCCGTTAGGTTTCTCTTGGGAGCCTGCGTGTGTACGGCACGCTGCCTCATCCGCTCCCGAGCCAGCCGCCTCCCCTTAGCCCGTCGGTGAGGCTTCAGCCTCTCTCTGCTGCTGTCCCCCCGAGGTGGCCTCCTCAGCCCTTTAAACACTGGCTGAAAACACTCAGAAGTCATCCCTTCTTTGCTAGCTCATATGCTTGACTTGTTGCTTTCTGAGAACTGAGAGTATGGTGTTTACATAAGACTCTTCTTTAATTGGAACAATTAAAAAGGCCTGTTAAGCCCTTACCAGTCAATGTCACAAAATCTCCCATGTGTGGTGTTGTTGCTGTGTTCACAGGTAAGGCAGACTGCCCTTACTATGCCAAAGCTGAACTCCTGGCTGACTATCTCCAGGGTAACTTGCCAGACTTCAGGGTTCACAAGATCACTCAGCACCCTGACAAATGGGAGGTAAGGGATTGTAAATCATGTCATTGGTAGATTCCCCAGTGCTCTACTAAGCAACAAATTTGCTTATCTGTAATATGTGTCTTTTTCTCCTGTATTAGCGCTTTGGTATGTGGGTAGAGGTGCTGCATGCAGAAACAGGTTTGGCTAAGAGAGCCAGCCAGAGGAACGGATTGAATGTTGTGAGAGATTAGCATTCTCTTGAGTCTCACCACAGAAGCTGGGCACAAAACGTGAGCCAGCCTAAAGCTGTGTTTTGTCAGTAAGAAGTTCAAGTTTATTATTTTTTTTTATTATGTATAAATGGCTGCTCAAGCTGTAAATCTTTTGCACATTGTGATTGCATATGCCTTCAGAGTTGTTACTTGTCAAGAGCATTTCTGGCATTCAAGGGCTTTGAATTACAATGGAAGTATGAAAATAAATCTCACATACTTGTTTACAGTGTGGATGGGCCTTTCTGAGTACTTTTGCTGTAGACATGTTGCCACATCTACACTGTAGTCCCTCTGAGGAAATGAAAAAAACTTGAGTATTGCTTCATGAGATAGACAGTACTATAATGTTTATTACCTCTCATATTTTGCTTGACACCTCAGCCAAGTAAATTAAAGAGTTAAGTGAATGGTAATTAACCTCTGCATCTTACTTACCTTCTGCGGCAAAAGAGGCATCCTCGGATTACTTGCAGTTTCACAACATTGCGATCTTCAGTACCACTGAGACAAATGAGCAAAATGACAGCAGTAAAATCAAGCAGAAGTAAGACCTTTTGCTCTTTTGCTGAGGTGTCAGTCTGTCACCATGCCTTGCTTTGTGTTCTTCCCCCATTTTGCACACACTGATACATGAGTAAATTGTGAAGCACCCTGTGATTCTGTATTAAGAGGAATATTCATGTTTATAACTGTAAGGAAAATGTTTATAATGGTAATAGTTAAGTGTTATCAAATGTGAAAGAGTATTAAAAAGCTTTTGGCGGTGATGTTTACATTAGCAGTGGCTTCACGACATTTGTGCAATGAATGGATGGGAACACAGATGGTCTCCTATTATTTGGAGAGAACTGTTGGACCGTGGAGGGAAAGGTCTGCTTCTGGGAGGACTTAATGATTTTCTGGAATATGCTCAGGTAATGAGCTGCCTTTAATACTGCAAACCCCTATTTTACATTTTTTATAATATTAATCTTTATTCTTTCTTCAAATTCAAAATAAAGCTATCCTGCCTGATGTTACCTTGTTGCGTTTGGGTTGTCATTTGATTAGAGATCATCCTTTTTGCTCTTAGCAGTATTATGGCATCACCTCAATGATGTTGAATGAGGAAATGTTAGACATAGCTGAGGAGAACCTGCGGGCACATATTGAAATTGAAAAAGAGGAGGAAGAGATTAAAGGTCTTATCAAGCCTTTGCAGATCTGGATCACCAGGTGGGAGTGAAAAGAATATCTATGAAGTTTTACTTGGCTTCAGAAGAATGCACTTTTTTCTATCATGTATAACAGGTGTAACCATCTGAAGGTATACACAAATCCCTGTAATTTGCTGATTTGAATTAGGTTCTGCTCCCCTCACTAGGAGCATTCAGTCTATAATTTAGACATTATTTCTACTTTTGTTGCTTTTGCATCAGTTTGAGGAATGTGAACAAGCAGCATTTAGACACCAGATCACCTTAGAGAAAACCAAATATTTACAAAATAAGCTAGGAATTTTGTGGTGCAGCTATCTTGAGTTAAATGTTTTTGGAAATATTTAAATAAGTAAAGAGTCTCTTGCAGTTCTAGCTTTAGAAATTTCTGTATTTCTGGTAGTCCTAACAGAGCACCTTAAAAAAATTGTGGTTCTTTTAAAGACACCATTTTTTCAGTGACAGTGTTGACTGAAAGGTATAGGATGAAAAAACCTACAAATGGAAGGAGGACCCAACTGTTTTCATTTTTAACCTGATAAAATGACAGGAATAACAATGAAGGATCCAAGATAATGGTCTATTTAAATGTAATGAGATACAAAAGAAGGATCTTTGTGTTTATTTATGTAATACATCCAAACAAGCAGTTGTTAGTCATTAACTATCATTTTTCTATATCCTTTTCTTATCAGTGCATCAGCTCCAATCTGTTATCAGCTGGTCCCTGTGTTGGCAAGCGGAGAAGTTTTTGGGATGAGCACAGAGATCAGTATCCATTTGCTTGACACTGACGAGTTTAAGGAAGTTCTTTATGGTATTGTAATGGAAGCTGAAGACATGGCGTTCCCACTCCTCTGCAGTATTTCAGAGCACACTGAAATGGATGAGGCTTTTATTCAAGCTGATATCATCATTGTTCTTGATGATGTCCTCTTAAACTGTGAAGTCCAATCCCATGAGAACTACATCAGAGAAGTGAGTGAAATCTGTCAAGTGTATGCTCCCCTGATTGAGAAGAATGCCAAGAGTGAGGTCAGAATAATTTCATCGGGAAAAACCTTTGTAAACCTCAAGGCGATGATGATTATGACATATGGCCCATCCATTAAGCCCCAAAATGTCATTGCTATTGCAACGTCCTGGGAAAGTGCAGCTAAAGCCATGCTGGCCAGGAA
Source organism: Tyto alba (assembly GCF_018691265.1). Lineage (NCBI taxonomy): Eukaryota > Metazoa > Chordata > Aves > Strigiformes > Tytonidae > Tyto > Tyto alba. The sequence goes on along the minus strand of NW_024881328.1, from coordinate 29,827,513 downwards.
GCTGAATATGAACACAGCAGGTGAATATTTATGTGTTCTGGTAGCATTTGGGGAATTGGGTGCATTGACACCTTTGAGAGCACATATTTCATTGCAGAACACAGTCGATGTGTGTGCAGAAATGCAAGGGCAGCAGTGCATCCACTGAATTGCATGGCTGTACAGAATGCAAGGGTGTGACTAACAGGTGCTACCGCTCTCTGTGCTTACCACTGTCTGGATCTGTGCCTGATCCCATGAATGTTCATTCTTTTGCTAACTCCTGGATGCAGCTCTGCCATTCTAGTGTGCATTTCATGCTGGAAATACACTAAGAAGGACTGAGTTGTGCTACAGATCAGGAACTAGGACTTCAAGATTGCATTGGCACTCTGCGTTGTTATTTTGGAGACACACAAAGTAGCTGTGAATAAACATGACAACACATTGCTGTTCAGATAATGAGAGTATAGTAGAACTGTGTTGTAGTATTATCTCTGGGTTAATAAGCTTGCTTTCTTAGGTCAATTGTTACAGTTTGGTTATATTTGCACGGTTCTGCACTGCACAGCAAGGGTGTGCTCCAACAGCCTGCTCAGCATCAGGATTCTTTCAGTGTTGCAGTGGCAGGAACTGGTCATCAATGACAAGTCTAAATATTTTGGAGCCCAATAAAATAGAAAAGTAAGTTAAAAGGCTGAATAACCTGTCAGCATGTTATTTGAGAAATTCCTTTTGCAGCAAAGCAGGTACATTTTTTTTTTAATTATTTTTTGCTGTTAGGCATTCTATATTTGCATATACAGGATTTTAAAAGGAAAATTGCTGTATGTTTGCAATATGATTTGTTTTGGTTCTTAACAGCTAAGTATTTACTAGGTTTTGTCTATTATGTGCAATAACATGTTATAAATTAAAGTTCATTTTTCAGCTTGTGATGGGGTTTCACATGTTATGGAGAACCTTGTTGCATTTTTCAGATCAAATGATTTCTGCTGTCAGGGTAGGATACTGAATTGAAGAATAATTAATCTTAAAAGGGACTTCTGAAGGTCATCTAGTCCAGCCTCTCATTGTGAAAGTGTTTGTCTGTCTCTTCATTAATCTACGTATTTTCCTCTGTTACAGGAGTTAAAGATGTGGTTGTTTGGGGCAATATTACTGGCTCTAACTACATTGATTTGTCACATGCAAAACTTTATGGATATGACAGTGCTATTTGGGGCCCACCTAATTTTCCACGTCCTTTGTTGAATATGCTTTATGATAGGTACAGTGCAGATTTATTTTTTTAAAGTAATACTAAATAACTGCTTTTAATCCATGTCTACCTGAACTGTGTAATAAACATCAAGACATTTGTTTTCAAGATTTGTCTTTATTGACTGGTGCAGGACATAACGGAAAACTCAAATTGAAATAGTCAGCCTGCAATAGAAGGCTATACATAGTTCTGATTCTCTTTCCAACTTCGTTTATAACTGTATTTTCCTACATATTAAGTGTGTTTCTCTTCTGTCATATCATGAGCATCCTATAAGAAGTAATGAAAGACTAAATAGTGACATAGGTGTTTAGTATACATGAAGAAACTTTGAAATAATATTGAACATATATCTGCATCTTGAAGCACCTGAATTCCATTGAACATATGGCCTGAGCACACTAATGTCAGTTTCCTAAAATCTGCAATTTGTTAACATATGTAAAAAGGATACCTGGCAGCTAGATAGCTTCTTGTAGAAAGAAAAGTAGCAGAGAAAGGGTGAGTGCAGTGAGAGGACAGCAGATGGGACATACACTCAGGCCTGGCTATATGGAGCTACCAATCTGGTCTAAGCCTAGCATTTACTGGACACCAGACATTTTTTTTTGTTCTATACTTGTACTGTGTGTAGCACAGAGGGGATTATGGTTCATGGCTGGGTTCTTACATAAGATAGTAATGCGTCATAATCATAATAATAATACGTCATAATAATAAGTCATAATAATAATTATTATTATTAAAGGTTGTGACTTGAGTAAATTACCTGACTTTCAGAGATAAATAGTGCTTGTTGTTACCTTTTGAGCCACTTTTTGTTAGACCTGATTTTTTCTGTCTTTAAGTGCCTTGCCTTCAATAGCGAAGTCTGAATAATTCTGACTACTTTTTTCCCTCAAGTTTAGTTCTTTTTTTTTCTCTAAAAAAATACTCTTACTGCAATCATCTTAGTTTTTTCTTACTTTTTTTCACCCCCTTTTTTTGGTAGCGAATGGATCCATTCAGAATTTCTATCTGCACGGAGTTCACTGAGTTCCCGGGTCTCTCATTGTGTAGGAATGTTACCTGCTCATGCAGTAGCCACTGTACTGAGATATTGGTATCATGACTCTCCTCCTGGGGAGATCATTTCTGTGGGAATACTTTCAGAAGGTAAATCTACTTTTGCTTCACATATTCTCCTGTAGCTTTCCCTGGTATGTATAATGCTATTTTTGAATCAAGATTTTTAATTTAATAAAAACTTGTAGAGCAAATCACGATACAATGGGAGGCTGAGAGTTTTTTTTCAGCATAAGACCCTCCAAATCTAAGCAATTTTGCTCTCCAGAGCTTGTGATTGGACTTGCTACAAGCATCTCTTAGGTTAATACTGTCTTGTTTCAGATTGTCTCTTGGTCTTTTAGTTGAAATGCTTTTATAGTGTATGTGTTTTCCACAAGGACTCTTTATAGTTCTTAGAGCCTAAGCTATAAAAACATGTTCTTCTTGTGTAGCTATGTGGACCAATAAATGGAATGTCTCGCAACAGCTATTTAACCCTTGTATGAAATAAAACAATTATTTTTTTCCCATTTTTAGGATGTAAAATTGTTATAGCAATTGTGTTACAGCACAGGAAAGACCTGGACCTGTTGGAGTGGGTCCAGAGGAGGGCCACAAAAATGATCAGAGGGATGAACGCCTCTCCTATGAGGACAGGCTGAGAGAGTTGGAGTTGTTCAGCCGGGAGAAGAGAAGGCTCTGGGGAGACCTTATAGAGGCCTTCCAGTCTTTAAAGGGGAGCTTATAAGAAAGATGGGGACAAACTTTTTAGCAGGGCCTGTTGCAATAGGACAAGGAGTGTTGGTTTTAAACTAAAAGAGGATTATAAAAGATATAAGGAATAAATTTTTTACTATGAGGGTAGTGAAACACTGGCACAGGTTGCCCAGAGAGGTCATAGATGCCCCGTCCCTGGAAACGTTCAAGGTCAGGTTGAACAGGGCTTTGAGCAACTTGATCTAGTGGAAGATGTCCCTGCTCATTGCAGGGGGATTGGAATTAGATGACCTTTAAAGGTCCCTTCCAACCCAAACTATTCTACGATTCTATGATTCATGTACATCTAACTAAAATACAAAGTTACAGGAAAAGGGGAACTCTCTAGTTTTTGAGCCGTACACTGAAAAAGACAGTCTCCACTTACACTAAGTTCTTATAGTTGCAGACTTGTGCAATTCTGTAGGACTTAATCTTGACACCGGTAAGGATATTTTTGTTAATCAGAAATAATATGTTTGGGTCATTTTTTCCCTCTTCTTCAGGTCAATTTTGTGTTCCTGAAGGAATTGTCTTCTCTATGCCAGTGAGGTTCCGGAATGGTAACTGGGAAGTCATGACAGAATTAGAAATTAATGAAACTACCCAAGAAGTTCTGGGTCGCTTAGCCCATGAGCTGGTTCAGGTGATGATTACTTGTATCTAATAGTATGCCCATTCTGCCACCTATGGGTACATTGCAATATAACTTTGAATACTGAAATATTTACTCCAGATGTTAGATGTACAGACCGCACACATGCACTTATGCATGATAAATACCAGGTATTTATTAGTGTAAGGTAGTATTTATATATTGAAATGAACAGATGACTGTTCTGTTGCCCAAAAAGGAGATGATAAAATAAGTTTGCCTATGTAAGTGTAGAATTTGCACCCCCAAGTTCTGCAAGCTTTGTGGAAAACAGAAATACTAGCTTTAATTTAATGTTTCTGCATTCTGTGCTGCTGATGTTGATTTTGTTTGTGTGGTGTTGGGAGTAGCTCTATGCCAGGAGACATATCTTTTGGGATCCTACTTATGTATGTGGTGCTGCATGAATGAGGCCAGATTTTACTAGAATTAGGGGGTTTTCAGAAAATACAAAATCAGTGATCAGAAATTTAATCATGAACTTTTTGTCATTTAGTGAGACAAAAAGGATTTCATTTGACTAAATATGAAAATACTGAAAAGTCTGGTCCCAAACTCTGCATTCTAGCTTTAATCAGATTTTGTGATCTTCAGTCATATTAGTAACATGTAAGGAGTGTTTTATTTTAACATATTTTAAGTTTGTGCTAGAAAGTACAGTGGATTAAAAGAATGGATGATATTAAAACTGTTTGTTTTTTTTTTTTTTTTTTCCATTCAGGAAAAGCTCATTGCACTAAAGGAAATTAAAGAAATGCAGCCATATGGAGCTGATAAAATCACTAGTGAAAAATATTTGTGTCAAGGTGGGTTTTTCTCCCCACAAAAGATGAAATCAAGTTTTAAGTGAGAATTTAAGTAGTGGATTCTTACTTTATGTCCCTTTCATTTAAAATGGATATAAAATCCTTCATGAAAGAATATAAATAACAAGTGCTTGTCTGATGTATCCTGATCATGCCTGGGGCATGGTGATAGGAGAGGCAAGCCTGCATGGTAGCAACCTTGTTTTGATAAGTTTCTATTGTGTCATTCACAGATCATGAATATAAAATCTGAGCATAAATAATACATGTAGCATGACACATTTTATTTTAGGTTATTACTAAATATAAAATATTTTTAACCCAAATAATTATTATTAGAAAAGCACTTTTACGGTATGTCCTCCTATATGTTTTTGAAGCTATTCTTTACTATCTTGAAATAATGAGTTGAATTTCTTACAGAAAAAAATACTGTAAGTTGGAACTCAAACTTCTAATTTTTCTGTTTGTTACAGTGTCAAACAGTTCATTTAGTATCTTTAGTCTTTAAGCCAGTCAGAAGAAGAAAAGGTTGAGACATCCAAAGACAGTGGGCTAAAAAAAGAAATATACCTACTTTCTATAGAGAAGGTGATCTCAGTAAGTGGCAGCCACATCTGCCACTTCTTCCAGTTACAGTAGATGAAAGATCTTTTAGAGAGCCCTACATTATAAGTTATTAAGCCATTTTTCTTTGTTTGTTAATGATACACCAAGTTTATCATGACTTAATTTTTAAAAATGCACAATGACACAAGAAATTTCAACTAGAAATCTATAGAACAACTCCAATAGCCCTTCCTAATATTTACAACCATGTGGAAGGCTATAGGCTACATGATACTGCCATGGCAAAACTCCCCTGAATACACAATCTGCTTTTCCTGTGCAGAATAAAACCCCCATATCTTCTCCCAAGTCTTTCTGTGATGCTTTTCTTACCTATTTTGCTTTTCAATTTCTCTGTCCTCTTAGGATTATATAAAGGAAAGAATAATCATTCATCAAAATAAGAACAGATGAACTTTAAAGTGTATTTTATTTTTGTTTTCTCACTTTTCCCCTATTCTCAGGTTCTAAAATCGCTGCACTTTCCCAATGTTCTGACCATTTCTCTCTATTTTTAGGTCCTACAGGCCTTTTCCCTAGTTATTTTTCTTTCTCCCTTCCTTCAAATTCTTTCCAGTACTTTTATATCAGCACTTACCATACTATGAGCTGTTCTTCTGCATTTAGGGCAGGCTGAAAAATGGGGAAACTGTTTGGAGCTTGATGCCCACGGCCTTTAGTGAGCACATAAGCCTTTTGGTTATTCATGTTTCTTTCTCAGGAAAGGACTACAGACACAATAAAATTTTCTTGATAAATGTAGAGTTTCATTATTCCACTAATTGTGACCTTGATTAACCCAGACAGGAGATTCCCAATTAGATAGGAGTGTTCTTCCCTGTACACTTTCTACTTCCATGGCATGCTTTTCTGTAGAGCTGTCCCATTTTCTCTTGTGGGTACTTGAAACACTAAGCAGAGGGCCTTTGCACTGCTAGCAGCTAACTGCTTAGTTGTGGCGTACTCTTGTGACATTATTATCTATTCAAGTATTACCAAACTTCCCTGCTTATCTCCTTTCATGTGTAAGTATTTTAGGAGGTTGGCAAAAATATGTACTACTTTGTTTTGTTTTGGTTTTTTTTTACAGAGATGGAAAACTTGCCTACTGGTCCACTTTAGCCAGAGTTGTCTGGAGGAGAAAATGCTGAAAATTCCCATACTAAAACAATGTTTCCATTGCTCAAAAGAGCTAAACTACAAAGAAAGGCTAAACATTGTCATAGCTTTTACAGTATCTTCCTCATCAAAAACCTGGAAATATACAGGCAAAAAAATATTTCAAAATATGTGTGAATATAGCATTCTTAATCTGGAGCAAAATTCCTACTGACTTCAGTGAGTCTAGGATTTCACTTAAATCCAACAACTTATTTCTTCAGTAAACAGTTTCAGAAACATGGGTTAATGTCTAAACTGTTCATATTTCGACAATTTAGAGCAATATTGTCACACATAGCATAGTAGTTTTATAACTCCAAATTATTTTTTCAGATGTCATGAGACACAGTACTTGTGTAAGTATATATTCTTAGACAAAATTGATTTTTAACACAAAAATTTAAGTGCATACATGTCCTTAGTGCCAAGATCATTTTTGTCTCCATGTTTTTTTGTTTATTTCATGAGTTTTATAGTGACTACTCATATGTTTTAAGTCAAACATGCAATTAATTAAGTCTTTGCCTAAACACGATTATTGAGGAAAAACTTTCATGTCTTTGGTGTCGTAAAAGACGGAGATTGTGTTAAATGAAACATTATTGTACTTGCTAATTTTTTATCAGATGTGTTGAAAGCAAAATAAAGTTTCCTTTTCTTTGAATCAAATACATATAGTTGGAATAAATTAATTATTTCTGTTCAAGTGGAGTTTCAAACTCTGAACAGGTGTAGACTGCTTCTTAGATGAGGAAACCAAGAGGAGCTTATTTGTTATTTATCAGTTGATGTAGGCAAAATGAGGAGGGGTGTCTCACTTTCTTAGGAGCTCAGAAAGCTGGGGTATCACGAGGGAGTTGGAAGAGTGTAGTTTCTTATATGAAATGTGTATGTGAGAAGCAACATTTACAGCAACCGAGATACTGTTATAAGTATCTTCATGGAAGAGTTCACATGGGAGTAGTAGAGGCAGGTGTTGTAAAAAGTCTTGAAGAAAGTGGTTAGGAGTCATTCATTTCATAAGGAACTGGTCTCCAGGGAATTAGTTTCTAGTAGTGTATGCACAGAAAATTGGCTGTCTCTGAGGAGCATCTGGAGGCAGATGTCTCAGGAGAGCATAGCAGGGAAGGATGCTACCAGTAGTCTTTACAAACTACCTGGTTTGTTCCATAGCTCCTTCTCCAAGACGGGAGAGGAAAAATTAGCTTCTCTAATGTGTATTTACATTTGGTTTTTTCTATATGGAGTATAATTTGGCAGTCTTTTAGTCTTTGAATTCTTTTATTCTACCTGTGGAGATAGTAGCTCAAACAGACAGCAATTCAAGCACCAACACTGCACAGGTGGTAATGAGAAGGAAATAAACTGTTTCTGCAGTATGTAAACAGACTTGCCAGACTTCTGAGTCACTACCTGAAAACCACAGGCAAAGAATTTATTCTCAGAGGTTGGGAGTAGAAAGACAAAACAAGTATCTTGGATGTCTCTTCTATCCGAAATTATTCTGATTAGATTTGCCGAGTGGCCTGCAGGAAAATTCCAAGTCTTTCCTCAAGGAAGCATAGTAGAATGGAAAAGTTTATTTTCCTAGATTTTGCTTAGGAGAAAAAGAATAAAAATATTAGGAAAGCTAAAATATGGTAATATATTCAAAGGTGGTTACTGTTGTAACACAGTGATTGACTTAGTCATCACTAAGTTTGTGTGTCCTATAAGTAATTATTGGCACACATGTATGCAGGCTATGCGTATCTATCAGCTATGTGTGCAGGATATGCATAGCACTGATGAATCCTACTACCTGGGTGTTAGAGTAACTGTTGAAAAATTTATTAAAAAGGGCTTTAAAATAAATGTATGTTTCTTGCAAATATTATATATATGCTGCATAAACCCTAGCATTTGCGTGTACTGAAGAGTGTACAAGCTTTCTGGTTGGTCTGAACAATTCTTATTTGAAGACATTACCACTAGGACTTACTATTTTTCCTCTTTGTGTAGTTGCACCAACTGTTTGCCACAGCACACTGTGCTTTCTGCATTATTGTGCATTATTGTGCCAGCTTCTTTTCAATCTCTATAGCAACACTGTTTCTCAGCAACTAGGAGATGTTTAGTAAAGGCCTCTCAATTTATAAATATTGCACTCCAACTGTAAAAAAAGATTGCTTTGAAACAAAGATCAAAGCAGTTTTATCTTTAATAATTCAGGATACTTATTACTAATTAATTAGTGTTCTCTGTTTTGACTGCTTAGTCAATTACCTGATACTTTGATCTGGGCCTTTGCCAGGCATTTGTTGTGAACAGCATTCATTTAAAAGCAAAACCTTTAGTGTGTCTTGAAGTCAACTTTTAAGTGCTATAAAACGACCAGACTTCTCTGGCAATGTTGTCCAACTTCTGGGCCTTTAGTAAGTAGCTGAGAGAAAGGTAAGCACTGTTGCTGTATATAAGAGGGGACAATAATTTCAGCCTTTGAACACAACATAAAGTGTTTTTACCCTTCACAGGAAACAAAAGTAATTGTACTTTATTTTATGCAGATTTAAAATGTTGATCATATGTTTGATTTCAAAAGAAGGAAGGCCTCTGTGATAAAGTCAATTGATCTACTGGGTGATTTCTGCTTTACTTGATCTGGCTTGTTTTTTCCTGTACTTTAACTTAATTATGTAGCATGCTTAAAAGTTCATTTTATTTGCTAAAGTACATATTCTGAGAACATGTGTAGGAAAATAAAATACATATAAGTAATCAAATATTACTTTTCTTGCACATACCAATAGGATTCAAGAATAAGGATACTCTTATTGGGCATATAAGAGTATTTGTGTTAATGGGATCAGGTTTTATAATAGTAAAAATTTATTTCCTGTACATTTGTAATTAATTTTTAAATTATTTTTTGTTTTTCTGGAAGTGCTTGTAATTATTGTAGCTGAAAAACAACACACTGACTGAAATAATGTATCAATGAGCAGAGTTAGTCCAGATCCAATGGCAGGCAGATACTGCTTGTACTTTCATATTATGTTCATTATAAAGTAGATGTGCTAACACTGAAGAAGATCCTGTTCACTTCACCAAGTACTACTCCTACAGTCAAGATCTGGGCTCTTCATAGAGTTTTGTGTATAGAAATGTAGATCATACATATGTTAATAATGCCTTTTATAACTTTTTGGAGGGAGGGTTCATGGGTATGATGTTACGATGTTGCACAATAACAGCCAGTTCAGTAAAACACATTAACACATACCTAACTTTGAGACCATGAATACCCTAGTATAAAAGTATAGTGTGTTTATCCATATGGGTAATTTAAAGGCTAGACATTGCACTGTGTTGGATAGAGAGCTTGTCATCTTACAGTATCAAGTACTAATAGATTATGCATACTGTGTAACTCAGCAAAGTCAGTGGATCTGTTCTTACTGGAGTGAAAAAATTCTAATGGGTTCTAATTTAAGTGAGTTTAACCTGTGTATTTTTTCATTCATCCTCTTGCTTTATTTTATGTAACTTTTGTGGAGAGAAAAAAGGGAGGAAAAGATGAGGCAAGTTGTGTGTTTGTAAGTCTAGCTTTTAGGTTGCCACATGTAGCTTTCACTAAACACTTATGTTTAATTCATTGCTTAGAATCTTCTGATTTCATTGATTTCCCCACACTGACTTTTCTGTCAAGCTATGCAGAGGCATATACTACTGCACCTATTTTAGGAGTAATTGTATAAACAAATTTACATGCATATGTAAATGTTGGGCAGAACTGCAGTCTTGCAGAACACAGGGTTTTGTCCAAGCTCTAAAGCTGAGTAAGGAAGAAAACAGAAGAATAATGAAAAAGAAACATAGTGGTATTTCTTTCAAAGAAGGACTTCAATAAAAACTGAGGCTTTTGTAGTCTTTAATGAAGAGATTATTAAAGCAGATCTGTATACCATCATTTTAAGTATTTATAGATTATTTAGAGACTGAAACACAAAGTTTCAGCTTTACCAATAAGATGATGAAAAGCATATTTATGGTAGACTCAATAATTATTGAATATTTATGCTTCATATTTGGCCAGTATAGTGTCATGTTTATGACAAACGATCAATGACTCACTGGAAAAAAAGTAATAGAGTGAACATGTGGGTAAGTTGAGATTTAATACCACATTTATTATTTAAGTTTTAGATACTATAGTTTCCAACTATTTAATTTTCATTTATTCTAGCAAATTTCCTTTTTTTCCCTACTATAAGCCATATACGTGGCCTTTGGAGTCTCATGTAATTGAGATCTGTTATACCTAGTGTTTTTCAACTATAATTTTAACTGAAAGATAGTTACTACACTGAATTCATATTTATATTTTTATGTTTAAAAATATAATGTAGTTTAGTGCATTAATGAAATAAATCCTGAGGGGAGACATTCAGTTTCTGTTATTATCTGGGACATAATTACTTTTGCTTTCAGTGTTGTGTAAAGAAGTAGATTCATGGTTATGCTTCCTTTTTCCCTTCCTTCTCAGCTCAGAAAGAAATGTCAGCTCAGCTGAAAACTCTAGTTCAGTTTGAAAATTTTAGAAAATAGGCTTGTGAGGAGTTGCAATCAATGAATCTTGGGAAGAGTCTGGTGTAAAGGTATGTCCTCTCTGACCTGAAATTATACACTATGGACTGTGTAGTAATCTTGAGTGTAAACACTGGACTCTTCAGTAGTGAAAATTCCCATTTTGTGTACTTGAAACTATTTTGGAGACTGTTTGCACCACACCCTGACACAATTTTGCAGTTACTAGAATTACTTCTACTTTATCCTGAGCAGAGAGCATGTAATTTTCTAGCGTTTCTCTACACTTGGCACCAAAACTATTATGTTATTTTATGTAATTCTGTTTAATTTAATTTCTGAAATGCATCCAGTAAATTGTTCAGATTAAAAGGTTTGATTTGAATGGTTCGATATGTCTCTGTCTAGAAAATGTGGTTTTACACTTTGGTTTGTTTCGTTATAGAACGCCTAATGCCATCTGTTCATTTCAAATGGATCCAGACTTGCAGGGTAAGGATTTTTCTCATTTTTTCCCAACTTTTCTCAAGAGACATTTCTGTGTCTGTTTGAACAGAAACTAATTAATTATAATGAAGTCACGTCACTTTCAGAATCTCTGTGCTGTAGCACATAAGTGAAAAATTACACAGCTGTGATGTCCGACCTTTATTTTTGGATCTGTCCTGGCACTTTCCTTGCCATTATGTTGTCTCATGGAACGGTCAGGCATGCAGGAGACATATTTCCTAATTTATAATATACAGTAACTTTTTTTTCACATATTCTTCAATAGTCATGAAGAATGACAGTATACTCCCTTTCCAAATACAAAATCTCAATGGATATTTCATCTCCTACATTAACAAGAAGCACAAAATGCAGAACTAGCAGTTAACCAGCTGGAGATGTCAGGAAACAATGCACTCCTTTCTATATGTGTAGGAATTCCTTTGTCAGCTTCTCAACAAAGGGTATTTATGAGCCTTGAGGTGAAATTTGACCCACTGCAAAATTATTACATGCTGGTTTTCTGGCCAAAGGGTAAGCTTCATTCCTATGAGAAAGAGTTTAGTGCCCCTAAATAGCCTCTTATAAATAATAAACCTAAAATATTTTTTATTTTATTTGGGCTTATTTTTCTTTGTCTGCTGTTTTACTCATGTGCTCTCACAAGTTAATTCTGAAACTGTGCTTGACAGGCACAGAAGGACCTACTTTGAGGTCACATTTTGTCTGTAAGGATGGACTCGAAGTGAGTAGCAGATGGATACCAACACAGATTCCCTCCACTTTAGAAGGTCATCTTGTACATGGAAGGTGTTTGGGTTGGATCATGTGTGTTTCTTGCATTTGTATTTGAAAATAAGCATTTGGATTTTAATCCACAGCCTACTGAAAACTGTGGGAGTCTTTCTGTTACTTTCAAAAGAGCTTTGGATCAGTTTACTGAAGAAAGAGAACTGATGATGCATGGAAGTCACAACTAATTTTTCACATTGTATGACATGCTACACTACATTTCCAAATAATATCACAAAACATAGTATGACAAGAGTAGGACTAAACAGATGGTATAGCAGATATTGGCTTATTTCTATATCTTAGGCAGCATCTGGGAACCAGCAGAGCCCATAATTTGCTGACTATTAATATTAGCCTGGTACATTTGAGGGAAACCATTGCACACAGACTGGCTCATTTCCTAAACAGGTAGAGTTTTGTGAGTTCTCTCTACTCAGTTATGCATATTTGTTGCTTATCTTTGACCCTAATCAATTGTGAGTAACTCTTCCATTCTGAAGTACAGGGATAAAGAGGCTCTGAGGACAGGAGGATAACTGATAAATCCTTTTCTAGTTTCTAAAGCTTTGTGAACAAGCTTCTTTTTTTTCTTGTCTTGAGGCTCTAGGTATGTGTGTAACATATGAGGCATAGCTCATGTTCAGAAGCCTTATTTCCCACTCAGGAAAGCATCCTTTAGTGATGTGAAAGAAATGAGCTGAAATTATGTTAGGTTTGGGATTTAGTCAAGCAGTTTGAGTGGGATTACTAAGAAGAGATGTCAAAAGCCAATTGCTCTGGTAAATTGCTTATCTTCTGGGAGAGTACCAGGTGTTGATCTTGACAGAAAATTTGTTAAGTGCTTGAAACAATATGCATCCAAAACAATAACCCTGCTGTGCAGACTGACAGACTGTTCCTTGCAGAAGAGCATCTCTGATCAAGAAACTGATTTGCCTGAAGAAGTATTATTTTGTTATGATCTTGGCTACAAGTATGCACAATGCATATCCCTTTTTCCTGGTTTGTTAATAGACTAAATTCCCAATGAAATAGGTGTGCTCTCTATGTTAAAAATTATTTTTTATGACTCATCACGTCACTGGTCATAAGATGATAATTTTCCCCATGAAGCTATTGGAAAAAAATAAAATGTTATAATTTTTTAATTTTTTCCAAATTTTCCTTCAGAGTATTGTGGGTTTTCATCAAGTCCAAATTTGATTATTTTAATTATTTTGATTTTTAGTTTAAAAATTTGGTTTTCTTTCCTTTTTTATATTTTTTTTTTTAATGAACCATTCTATTGTAATGTGTACTTGTTTTCTTTCACAGAGGCTTTCAGTGATGTTCAGAGCTCCGTCTACAGAACAGCCTTAAAACTACGCTCAGTACAAAGTCTGTGCCAGTGTTAGTAGCTGAACAGAATCCTGTGCTTTGACAGGGAGAAGAATCAGTAAAAAATTTGTGTTGCTGTCACCATGAGCTACTATGCTACTTTGCTTTCTCATTTTCCACCTGCGAATCTCAGAATGCATTATGAACACTTAAGAGCCAGATAGTACTTCATATACAGATTGATTTTTTTCTCCCTTTTGAATGTCAGTGGAAATATATCAGTGAAATTCTAAAGGCATGGGAGAATCAAATTATTATTACAATCTGCAACACTGTTATGTAGACATTACCAGCAATTATGAATTTTTATCTGTGTCTTATTATTCTTGTTAAATGTCAAATTATTTGAAATAATCATGAATCATCAAAAATGCATTGACAGTCATTATTATTAATACTTATAGTATTAATGAGAACAAAATAAAATATGATAGACCAGAAATCCCCTGGCTAGCACTCATTCTCCCTGTCTTTGAAGTGAGTAAGAATTCTGTGCAAGCAAAGAATTATGGAACAAAGTCCTGGTCACCTACCTCTCTCTGAAATTACTGGATGTAAATTCCATATTGAGCTAAAATGCATGGAAAACTTTAATTTTCCACCTGAAACAGTCTGTTGCTGAAAATGCACGACATTGCAAGTGAGGTCTTCTGGGTAACACAGAAAAGATTACTCGTTTGTTGGCCTTGGCCATATTTTTTCATTTGGGCAAGTTCTTCTATTAATATATTTAGTCTGATCTCAGCCCTGATATGTTAAATCTGCCTGATGCTGTGCCACAGCACGGAAGGACCAATTCACGCAGGTACTGGTTTTCGTTAGCTTTGTTGCCTAGTCCTCCATGTCTCCTCTAGGCATCTATCCCAGTTTCTCTACTTCTTGAACACCGGTGACCAGAATGGCACATGGGTTTCCAGATTGAGATTCACCAGTGTCTCACACTGATATTTTCCCATCTGTGCTGGAAAGACCATAGGTGACATATCCTAGAGTCTCTGCTTCTTCAGCAATCTACAAACTTGCAATCTACTACAACCTTTCTCTTCTGATGTTAATTCTAATTGATCATGCCTCTGTGATACTGAATGTGACTTTTAAGAAACCAGAGCTCTCTCTTCCCAGTGGATATTAGTTATTTCATGGCACATTTATAGTACAGCCTGTTTGCCCCTTTCTTGGCCATAGGGCCCCTCTCCTCTTTGTATTTGTGCATGAGGAGAAAGCTTACATCAAAGCACAAATTGCTGTCACGGTCCCAGGTGAGCTTTTTACTGAAGCACTGAGCAGTGCATAGTTTTATGCTATCTATACATAGAATGAAAGTTAGGTCTATCATTTGGATGCAATTAATCATGCTATTTTCCTCTATAATTCGGATGCAGTTAATCATGCTATTTTCTTCCCTTCTTATCTATTCCAAAATTACATCCAGGGAATTTTAGTCGAGCTGTTCTATGTTTGTAGCCTCACAAGTTTGTGCTACATCCATAAACCCAGCAAGACCTTTCCCAGATTATTTCCTGTTTATGTTGCATATTGTTTTAGACTTCATTTTACAGACTTGTTTTAGCTAGGCGCTTCTAATAAAAAAGATGTTGAGTTCCATTCATAAAAAGGCAGGGATCCTCATTCATTTCTCCCTTAATTTTCCCACAGTGGATTTGATTGATGTTTCTCTGATTCAGCACATCCTATCAAGTGAACAGAGCCAGAAGGAAAAGCAGATTTCTCTGAAAGTGCAGCAGATCTCTGGAATGCTGGCAAAACTGTTCCAAAGGGTGAGATTAGAAAAACCAGGCCAGGTAGATCCAAGAGCCACTGAATTCACGTTGAGCCTGCTAACTGCCATGTACGACAGGTAAGAGGAAGCACAAAGGTAAATCCATCACAAATTACTGCTAGACTAAGTCTCTTTCTGTCACTCTTATACCATTTGTGTATGGATCTCTCCCATTTTGATGGTATTTCGCTTGGTACACATGATGGGAGTAATATAAGAATATGAGACACAAAGCTTTATCAGAGAAACAGTGGTCAAATGTTTCCAGAATTAACTGGAAGTCGAGATGTCTGCCAGTCCATGCTAACTTTTTCTGTAAACAGCTTTACAAAGAGTAGCTCTTCTTTTGACTGCCAAGATATTTTGATATTATTTCTCCTGAAAAACATCCATATTTGCCTTTGAATGACAGTGCCTATGCACAGGTCAAGAATTTGCCTGTCAATTTTCATTATTCCTTTTTCTCCAGCTTAAAAAGTTCATCAACTAATTATGAAACAAAACTACTGTCTCATAACTAAGCTGATCAGCTAGCTCCCTAGCAAATAGTTTACGGGAATAATAAGGAAGCAGCTCACAGACTGTCCTTTTCTCTTGTATTGTTTGTGAATAATTAATTAATTCAGTAAAGGCAGGATTGGTTTGTGATTGTATCAGATTTAAAAGACAGAGGCTAAATTCATTGTACAATTTATTCACCACAGCTGAAATTTATTCCATTCTATCAGAGCAAAGTTTTTTTACTGAGAGTGAGATGTAAGTGGTCTGCAGGATTTTTTCTTGAATCACTATTCATTAATAATATGATCACTACTTCTTAATGTCCATGTTATTTTTTTTGTACTTAAAATCAATTAAGGCTAAGAGTAAACTGGTGTGTTATGAAACAAAACTACAAACATCAAGAGTATTTTGTAATTGGTGTGGACTCTAGGGAAATAATTTAGAAGAATCTACTTAACAGGACTATCTTGGTCTTTTTTTCTGGTTTCTTAGGTCAGTGCATCATTCTCTTTTTGCTGTAATTTCCTTTCAAAAAAGATTCTCACAAGATTCTTGCCATGTATATAGGATAGAAAAAGCTTCTTACAATTTTCTGAAAATTTTCTCCTAACTGTGTTTTCTCTATAGAGTGTTGTTTTCCACTATCAACACTGGAAAATATTTCATTACAAGAGCACATAAGGGCTTTTCCATGTTTGTGTGATAGCTTAATAAGCTTACATAAACCATCACAGGGGTTTTTGATTGTGTACTTTAGCTTTAATGTTGGACTTTTTTCTATGAAAGTTCTGGAAAAAAAAAATATAAATTCAGACTCCAGAAACTTTTGACCAACAATTTCCCATGCAGATCATACTTTAGAGTCTATATCACAGCTTTATGCAGTATGCTCTGTAAAAATGCAGTTTCTCTAAAGACTCTTAAAGACAATTTTATGTAATGATATTCTGAAGTGCAATACTGCTTTGCGAAAGTGATTTCTTAAATACAGAATTCCAGGATTTCCTGATTTATGGTTTCCAATTCATGTCTGCTTTGTCTTCACATAAATAAATGTTTTTTCATTAGGTGCCTAGGTTGCAAACTTGGGTTCTAAATTAAGCTACATTCTTTATGATTTAATTATCAAGACTGAAGTCCTGCTCCTGCATATGTCCTTTTGATTACATTGAGTTGCACTGAAATTAAAGGAAATTTATCATCACTGTGTGATGATAGAATACAAAAACCAGATCGTAATCCTACTTTCTCTTCCATATTTGGGAAGACTTACCACAAATGAAGGACATAATGTTTTAGAAATGTATTGTGAATGCAAAATTATATTTTACTTGGCATGTGAGGTCTTTGAAGGAGATGCTGTCTTATTGTTTTATGATTGCATGGTATCGTGAACTGTTAACTCTGCAGTTATGTTCAGTGACAAAGGGTCTTAGACATAAAATATCACTAAAATGTAACCAGTTATATACATACAAAAGGGTATGAGTTTTGAAGTTGTCTTCCAACATGGCAATATTTTTTTCTTTAGAGGTTTCAGTTTTTACGTTCTTGGAAAATGTAGTGTAACTTATTTTATTTGTCTAGATCTGGAACAGGTTATGTCAAAACTAGATCTGCTGCAGCTGCCCTAATTGCTCTTTCAGGAGACACTCTACTGGCTAAATACAGAGGTGGGAAATGCATGATTTTATACACTGCTTGAAATACTAAACACTGAGAAAAATCTCCATTGTAATGTTTTTGCTTTAAAAGAGAATACAGTTCTGCCATGCAAAAAGTAAATTATGTTGACTATTTAGTTGTAGAGAAAGGCTGATGCAGAAGAATACTTTTCCATCAATATCTATAGCCATCTTTGCATAGAGTCTCAGAACAAGTCATATTTTAAGATGAGTATATCTTGCAAAAGAAGGCCAAGTTCTATTTGTCTAGCAGAAAAGAACAGAAAACCCCTAGTTTTAAATTTCATTGGATTAGAAAACAATTTTATATATTTGATCCAGGAAGCTTTTAGAGCCCTTTTAACATTAGACGAAAATGCTTAA
Organism: Tyto alba; assembly: GCF_018691265.1. Classification (NCBI taxonomy): domain Eukaryota; kingdom Metazoa; phylum Chordata; class Aves; order Strigiformes; family Tytonidae; genus Tyto; species Tyto alba. The sequence goes on along the minus strand of NW_024881328.1, from coordinate 29,809,677 downwards.
AGAACTAAGTATAACAGATAAAGGTAGCCCAGTGCAATGTGCAGCACAAAGATTTCTGTCTGAATTAAATGCTCAGAATGGAGAACAAATGGATCACAAGTGACATATTAGCTTCATACTCTCCTACTGCATATTTTGTATTTCCTTCCAAATTACAATTTGGAATTAACAATTCACAATTCAAATAGGGCATATCTTGTATAAACATAGTCAAATATTTTTCTTACAGCCATGAAAATGATCTCATTGTTTCCTTCATCCTTACCTGTCTTAACTGTTAAGAATAAGGAATTGCCATAATTTCCTTGCTTTCCTTCTTTTTTCCCTGCCTGTAGGAAGAAAGTATTGCCACAGCAGTCACTGGGTGTCTGTTAGATAGACAATAAAGGGGACCTTTCTTGGCGGATTTATTTGGTAGGCTGCAGTTTTCATGTAGATGGTTTGAGAATAAGTAGCTAGAAGATGCTTCAGGCTCTGCCAGGATTCCAGTTTCTTTCCTCTGATTGTTTTCAGCTTTCTTCCAGTTTTATGCTGTCCTTGATGGGAAGGTGTCCTTGATTACCCGTAGTGCCCTGAGAAGCCTACTAACAGACTTAAATCAGGTAATGCCATTGCAGTACTGTTACATAACAGATCTTGTAGGAGTATCTTAATTTAGGAGAAAACAGTACATGGTTGATACATGTTATGTTTGATTACGTTATGGAACTGAAGTCAATAGGGTACTCCGTGGACGTAGGGAGCTACAATGCAAAGTAGGTAAAAGAATCAAATTCTGTAGCTTTTCTCAGTCAAAGTAAGCACTTGCACCAGTGTCTCTGTGCATTCATTTTGCCAGAGTTTACAGGTCCTGGGAACAGCTGCATACAGCTGTTACAAAGTGACTACAAACTTCAGATGTCTGTATTCCCTATAATATCTTGGAGTTGCAGAAAAATGCCGTGGCACACAGGTATTTTCAGCTGAACTGATGCTGAAAATCGGATCTGAAAGTGACCCCTGATGTTCAAATCCAGTATCCTTCAGTATTGTAGTATGGCAACATAGTATGTTGATCCATTTCAGTAAGTGAGCCGGAAGCAAATAATTCTGACACATACTGAACTATGAAATTATATACTGATGTTATGAATATGAACAGGTTTTCTTCTGAACAGTATGTAAAATGACATTTCTATAGATGCTTCACCATCTGTGTGCTGTCACCATATCAGCAGAGCATGATGGGAACATCTGTTTTTTATTGAGGTGTTTCTGAGCCTTTCTTCTTGATGCAGATCCCAGCCATTGTGGGAGAAAGCTGCGCTCCATCTTGTGTGGAAACTGCAACTCACAGCTGTTTCTATGGGGTGAGTGAAATTCTGATGTCCTAGGAAAGGATTTTGAATGTTGCTAGTTGATTAAAATTGCAAATGTATCACCTTTTAATATCCACCAGTATCTACTTTTAAAAGGCAGGACTGATCATCATTCTCACAGTATAGGAAGATCTATATCTGTAGAAAAGATACTCAGCAAGATACTACTGAAGACTCTTGCGTTTATTCTAAAACCTTTGGAACCCAGTAACATTTTACATTAATGGAAAATCTATGCTAGCAGAGTCCAGTATCAGAGCTTTTATTAGGAATTGAAGATCACACACCAGTTCATTTCAAGTAAATGGCTGAACTTGAGACATATTTTTTTCAGGTTCTGAATTCGGCAATTGTTGAAGAAAAATTCCTGTCTTGGCTGAGATTGGAGCCTGCTGTTCTCCTGTGGCTCCCCACATGTTACAGATTATCAGCCACAGAAATGGTTTCTCACCAAGCTAGATGTAGAGTCTGCAAAATTTTCCCCATTACAGGCCTCAGGTGCGTCAGTGATTACTGAAGTCTATAACATCCACATAAATAGTTCTTACCATTGTTTGCATACCTTGGAGGCTCTAACTGCTGTATTAAGCAACAAACATTGGGCATAATCTAATTTAACAAATAAGATAGGGAAAGAGAGAACCATCACAGTCTAGTGTTCAGGCCTGCGTCCTGCTTCTCTTTAGTTCACTAGCACAGACATGATTATGGAGACTTACTGAAAGTAAACTGGCAGTTCAGTGGTAAAGCCAATTAAACCTGTGTATCCCATTTCTTAGTTCTTTATCCCATAATCAAGTGTATTGACTGGCCAGTTAAGTTACCTACCTTAGCATCTTATTCATCTAAGTAATGGTATAAAGGGGCCTAATGGTATAAAAAGAATACTATCCATTACCTACTGACCAGAATGCTCAGAAAAACATTTTACTGTTACTCTCTTCTCAGTAATAGTAAGCTTGCAGGTTTAGTTTTTTGCATTTTTTTTTGCAAAGTTGCAAATCCTACATCAATAATGTAGTGACATTAAAGTTCCATCAGAGCAGCAAACAGAGATAAGCTGGTGCATAAGAAGCATATGAAGATGTAACTGCATTCTCAAAAATGGTGCTGGAACAACTGTTTCTTCCTTGGACTGAATTTTGATGCAGCAAATAAATAGTATCAAAATCATTAGTGGGTTCTGGAGAATAGTCCACTGTCATTTGGACTTAATAACTCTTGCATTCAGAGAATGCTGAGGAAAGTCATTATTCTAACAAAGGTGCTTCTCTGCATTTCAGAACCCAGGGATCATCTGGATTTCCAGTAATCAAACTCACTTACATCAAGTTCTTACTTGTGGGGAAGTAACCTAACCCTTCTGTTTTCCCTTACAGGTATCGCTGTCTGAAGTGCCTCAATTTTGACCTTTGCCAAGTCTGCTTTTTCACTGGCCGTCTCAGCAAACCACATAAGAGTTCACATCCTGTTATGGAACACTGTGTGCAGGTAGAGTCCCTTTGTACTGATTCATTTCCCTGTTCAGGTTCTTCGTGTAGGCAAGAAAGCAGTAGACTCTTGAACTAGATTGAGTATGAAATTATGTGTGTATTAGCCATAATGGCCATGACACATTAGCATTATTAATCTGGGAACAGTGAGTCAGGGAAAGGACTAAAGGGGGCTGCTAACTTTAGAAGGAGTGTTTTGTTCTGAAATAACTGAATAGAGCCATGAAATATCATAGTGCAAGTCCTCTTCTCAAGGAGTTTTATAGCAAGTTTGCCATTTGGAGATCATCCTTAAGCCTGTGGAAAGGGCCCCCAGTGTGTCCCAGTGTTCCTTCCTCCCAATCCCAGTGTGGACTAATTAATCCTAAAATTGTACAAACTGCTGCATGAAATTTCCTTTATTTCAGAGCTTTTCCACTTTATTGTAAACTCATTTGTCTCTGTCAGTTAGGGACCCAGCACAAAGAGGCAGCATTGGTCCAGCTAAGCCCACCTACTACATTACAGGGCCAACCTGTGCTTTCATCACACTAGTGGTGAAGTTCAACACAGGGAATTTCTGTTTGGAAGGTCAGCTTCTCCTTTGAGCAGGAGATTCCAGATCTTGCACACACCACCAGACAGGTTTTTTTGTGGATTTATATAACAGTATCTTCTTCTGTTCCAGTAAATGAGCTGAAAAGCACCCATGAGTTTCCCTAGTTTCCCTTCATGGTCACCTTCCTGAAACCTAACACTTAACATGAAAGATATCTGGGTAGCCAAGCCAGTGTCTGCAGCAAAACTAAATAACGTTAGACTGCTCTTTCTGTCACCCTTTGGGGCAACATTAAACTGTAGTCACTTCATTGCTCTCTTTCTGAAAACCAAACCCTATTGCTAACACTGTGAGAAACTGTATCTTGATGCTCAATATCTGCATTAAAAATAACAGATAGATGTTCATTCCTGCAAATAGTCTTCTTCATCCTCCATCTGTGAGAAAGTAGGGGAATCAAATGATTACTGATCTCTTCATGTAGAGATATCTAATAGAGACATTAAAATCAGTGTGAATGGAGAGTGAGTGGGAGTCTGTGGATGTGGAAGCACCAGAAGGAAGGGCAGGAAGGCTATAACATAGCAGGAGATGGTGCAACCTAGATTAGCTGGTCATCGAGATCACAGCATTTCCACACAGCTTTTCAGGACAACTGAATCAGGAAAACAAAAGGTAGCCTGAGACAAAGGACAAACTGCCATTTGAAGATGCCATCATGAGGTGATGATGTGAAGGTAAAGACCTATACCTGTAAGACACCTAAATAAGGAGGCAAAAGACTACAATGACTGCCAGCTCCTAAAGGAGCTAAAAGCACATCCAAAAAACAGCACATGGTCACACTAAGAGGAACCCAGGAGGCTTAAGGAGAACTGGAATCTTTTGTCCTCCATGTCACTTTAAGACATCATGGCCATACCATGTGTATAAATACACCTTGGTGTGTGAAAGCTGGAAAGACTACTTGGACACATGCATGTTAGTGCTTGTGAGTGAGTGAGTATGAGTGAGTGAAATCAGTTTTGTTTTAAAATTAAGTCCCCTTCCTCTCCTATACTCTCTGACACTGAGCTTTCCGACATTGTTGCTGCCATATTGCAACTGGATCACTGAACTTAGGTTTCCTTTATGAAGCCCTACTCTAACACTAACCCTGTAAATATTACTTTCATGGACAAAATCTATACCAAAATTAGGAAGATAAGCTGTGACAGATACACTGTGACAGATACCATTTTTATATCCTTTGTGTGGGACATGAAAAAATCAGCGGTCAGCCACTTTTCCATACCTTCCACTCTTAGCAGGTGCTGTCCTTAGCTGGGTAAATTTTCGCATTGTCTTTACCAGGGAGTGGGCTGCTGAGTGGGGATTTGAAATATCAGCACTGTTTTTCCTTACCGTGCTGACACCTTGTGGTAACGTTATTACCATGTTGAGAAATGACTGGGAGGCATGCTGTGTGTTTTCTTCGTGTTTTCCTGCTCAGTCTGTTGGGGCTCACCCCTTGTTCTGCAGCAGTCACTTCCTGAGGCAGAATTGGTTTGTGTCCTATAATACAGCTACTGAGCTTAGTTGCTGTACCTGAGCCTGACACTGCTGGGACACATGGAAGTGTGCTTTTTACTGTGTTGTATGAGAGAAGGACATGAGGCACAGAAGGCTGTATCTATTAACACTTCATAGAGGTATAAGAGTACTTCTTCCCACTGATCAAGAGAGAACTTAGGTAATAGTCAGGCAGAATTATCATTGTGACTGTGAGCTTAATCACTGTAACTGCCAAAATCCTACATTAGGCATTTCCAGACTGCCTGAATTTGGCCGAGGCAGAGTATTTTGCTTACCTAACAGAATTGCAACTGCTCTTGCCTGTGGTCCTGCATCATCCATCCACCTCAGCTTCCCTTCTAGGGCTCTGACAGCAGCCGTGAGCCTCTTCAACTGTTGAACAGGTGGACCTTTGTTTTCTTTTGTCTTTGCCTTTGCCTTGGACAGTGTCTGCTGGGCGGCACCTGTTTGAAAGTTCACTCCCTTCTTAATTATCCCTCATTCCAATAGATGTCAGCAAAGGCGAACGCAAAGCACTTTCTCCGCACCATCAGGAACAACCTGTTTCAAGAGCGCTGCAGAAGAAAGGAGGCTCAGAGAAGGAGGGCTCTGGAGGCAGTGGAGGAGCAGCACTTCCCTACTCACAAAAAGATTTTGTGAGTTTCTGTTTCCAATGAGTTTGTAATCTCTGAATAATATGTCAGGCTGTGGGATATTGCTTGATTATGTCCTTTGGCTAAGTGATTTTGTTATGAAAGATACCATGTCATGATTTTTCCTTTAAAAAGGGAAAGCATAAATGGGAAGTTGCTGCACATTGTTCTGTAGCTTAATTGTGATTACCATGCTGACAACCTAATGACCAGTTGTCTTATAAAATATAACATGCTCGTGTCTTCCTTCCCTCCTTCCTTATGTAATTCCTTTCTCTTCATGCCATTTCTTATGCTCGGTCTAGGGTCAAGCATTGCAAATATTTAGTACCTGTCACAACTGTATGGGTTTTTAAGCACCTCCTCTGTTACAAATTCATTGGAAATTAACTGTAAATACTTTGCACATGTGACCCACAGTGCAATCACAGAGTCATTGTACTCATGTCCCATTGAACTGCAGTCCTGTGAGGTTACTCACAATAGTGAGTAGCTGATCCCACCATTCCAGTTCTTTCAGATCGGTTCTGGTTTGTGTGCTTTTAGCTAATGTGTAAATTCATTACTGTATTTCCACTGATCATGGTGGTTAATAATGAACATTGGAGGTCATGTTGTGGTTTTCCCTATAGTTTCTCCTTCCTTTCTCTGGGAATTTGGTTGATATTTAGGTGTAGAAACTGAAGGGAATGATTATACGAGACAAGCACTACAAAAGTACAAGGGGTGAGATTCCTTCCTAGTTGCATAAAGACCTAGCAACTCTCTTGCATCTCACGTGTTCTCCAAATGAGGCTTCAGTGAGACTGAAGTAGGAAAAATATGGTCACTCCTCTCTAAAAGAATTAATTTCATCCTTGTGCCAAGTAGGAGAAAAATGTCTTTATAAAACTTGATTGTGCTACACTGCTAGGTAAGTATATTGCTATTAGAAACCAATTTTTTATATGCAGTAAAACCAATGGATGATAGTTAACAGTGACTCTGACAGAGAATATTATCTCAGTGTTTGTATTTTAGAATGTGGTGAAATGAAAAACATTTTCCATTGCTAATATTTCCCCACTTGTATTCAGCAACAAAAAATATTTTTTCATTTTGAATGTCATTTAATCCTCCTGTGAGCAATCGAGATTTCTGTGTAATTCTGTGGGATTTTGCTTAGCTAATGCTTGGGTAGCAATGAGAGAAAGAAGAATTTGGGGTTGCTATTACAGGTGTCACTGTGGGGCTGATAGGTATCTGGGCTTTTTCCAGCATAGAATGGACTGAACAGCAAGGTATCTGGCCCTTTGCTATCATTTTGTAGTTGAATTTCCCAATATATTTAGCTCTTGTCTAAAGGAAACAACAAAGAGAAGCAGAAAATTGCACTGATACTAAATGAGTGGAAAAAAGAACCTGGTGCTGAGATTTTGTTGAGAGTGGATTTTGTTTTCAGGAGTTTCATGCTTTCAGCCAAAATATGCCAGCAGCATGGCTAAACCATACTTCTTGCTTAGTCAATAGCACAGCTGTCTGTCTACTTATAGTGCATTAGTTTTATTTTGATCTTTCTAGTTACCAAAACTATATAAGGCTTGATCCTTTCTCTACTCATTATTTCTCTGTTGGTATACAGTTCCCCTGAAGAATTAATTGCTTCACCACTACCTGGCCCTGAAAACCTGTCCTTCCCAGTGGACAAACCTGTCCTGGAATCACCCAAGTTCATATCTAAAAACAGAACTGTAATGCAGAAGAGTGAGAATAACAGCAAGACACCAGAGCAAGGCAAGACAAAAGCTCAGGTGAGCAAAACATGCAGCTGTAAAAGTGCTAAAGCTATGAAGAAGACCTACCAAGTTAACTATCCAATTACCAATGAAAAAGAATTGTAATGGGCAGCTTCACCTTTACTGTTAATTTATCACTTATGGAAAAAAATATGGAATCTGAAAACTTAGTGAAGCTTGAATTTGATATCCTCGCAAGAATAGTGACTAACTCCTTGACTGCCATGACCTTCAGAAGTATTTATAAAAATATTTGCCCTCTTTTGTTTTTTTCTTTTCAAGGTGTCTTAGAGTAGCACATTAAAGACTAGCTAAGACTGGAGTCCTCTCTCTATTCTGACAGTAACAAATGCCATCAGGTACTCCTACTGCAAGGAAATGTCAAGGAAGGATGCCTTAATTCTTATTAGGCTCAGGCCATTTTTGTCACCATGGCAATAGAAGAGGACAGAATGGGCCCTTCTTAAGGATAAACCCTGAGTAGTGTCCACTCCAACTAAAATAGCTCATGCATAAAAGCTCTCCACTAATCCATTTCCAGGTTCCCTGCATAGAAACAATGCTAGAGGAGTGGGTAGGACAGTGTAGGTAAAAATAAGTACATAGCAGTTTTTTGCTTCTATATTTATTTGAGAGGTTGGTAGCTCTGCACATACTCGGAATATAGGGAACACTGGGTTGTGTTCAAACCAGTTTGTGTCATCTACTCATCTTGTTCTTCTCAGAAGCCAAGGGTGCAGTAACTGAGAACTAGCCTCTGTGTGTCAGGTCACTCCTTTGGCTGCTACTCCTGTGCTGCCCTTTGGAAGACCTGTCCTTTAGGACTCTGCTGCCCAGCTCAAGAAGTAGTGCCAACCAGCACATATCTGCAGAAGTTGTGGGCAGACATTACTTACGCATATAATTTTGATGGCTGGCATTTATTGTTTTGGAAGACAGCAAGATGGGATTTGCATCCTTGTAGTGGGATTCTGTCACATGCATTGGTCTCCTGTTCATTTTCTCTCTGGGCTGAGAATTCTTTTTGATCAGTTTTATATTGATTTCCAACATCTTATAGTACAGATTATTTCAATGTTGCTTAAAAGATGCAGACCATAAGTCCAGTGATAACTTTTAATAAAATCCATGGGCTTGGAGGTCCTGGGGACCCAGCTCTTAGTCTTATAATTTCCCAGGAGCCCTGATTCCAGCCCAGTTTATACTGTGCCTTTAAAGCAGCTTATCTAGAAAGTGTCTCCCTGACTTCTGGGCTACTGTCCCTTGCATGGCCTATAGACTGCTGCTTCCATCCAAAGACCAGTTTCTCTGTTCTACATCCAGTCTCTCCCTCCACCTCCTTATCCCAAAGTAGTTGTGGGACTTGGAAGACACTGTTCCCAAGTCAGAATATTCCATTTTGCAGAAATTCCATGGAATTAGGTTTTTGTTCTAATTAAAACAAAACAAAACAAATTCTCATCACTTAGAATTTGTCATGGGACAAATAATTTGTTCTATAGAGTAAATTTTACAGTCTGTTCTAATAGCCATTAGAAATACTTTAATGCATCAGTTCGTTGCAATCAGTTAAATAAAAATAATTAACTAGTAAATCTGTAAAACAGACCAAATCCCATATTTGCCATTCCCTCTTATAGCAAAATTTGCATAGAAAATGAAATGTTATAGCTGATAAAGTTATGATCAGATACTTTTCTCTTTTTTATTATAGGCAATAGCCTCTTTTGAAGCAGATGTGTTAAAAATGCATGAATCCATCAAAAGCATTCACAATGAGAGCAGGTAGGTAAATGCAGTAGTACAATGTCTGAAGACTGGTGGGCAATGCTGCTCCAGTGAAGAGCTAGAAGACAAATGATTTTTCCATACTTTAGAGATTTTGAGATTTCTAAAACATGGGGATGAATGATAAAAACTCAGCAACAAAAATTATAAATGGAGAACACCAGAAAAACAATTTCTGGCAAAGCAAAACATTTTGGTTTGATTTCATCAGCATTTCTGCAATTCTTAGTTTACATTTCTAAAAGTCATTTTTAAGAGAAAAAATGTTAATTCACATAAAAACATCAGAATAAGATACTTTTCAAATTTTTCTCTGAATAAGGCTTAATCAAAACAAATTTCATAATTTGCATGAAGCATTTAAATCAAAGTGGGATATCTTTCTAAAAAATACGCTGTAAATCAAATAGAGATTGCAGGCTTAATACAGTAACTATTGGTAAAAATTCCATGACTTAGATTATCAGGGAAATCCCTTCTGATATTCAAACTTCTGACACAATAAAATATGAATCCCTAAACTACAATTTCTTGGGTGGTTTGTTTGGTTGGGGTGCAGGGATGTTAGTGTATGGGCAGCCATGCTTACCTTTTTCTTTTTTTATTTTCCCCTCCTCCTCTTTTGTAGTTATATGAATGAGCTGTAGATATAATCATGTCTGTGAGCACTGAAACTGATTGAATTACAGAAAAGTGTAAAATTTGATCCTGAATCTACTCTTTATTTCCTTCAGTATGTTCAGTTCTCTCTGTTCCTGTTATGTTTCATTCTAATAAGTCAATATAAAATTGCTGCTCCAAATACATGCTAGGACACTCCAAGACCAGAGAAAAACAATTGCAGTTTCATTGTAAGTCTGTGTCCTTACCTCACTCTCTTCTCACATGGGAAAATAAAGAGATATGGCAAAAATCTTCAGCTTTTGTTTAGATTAGCAATAGTTGAGTGGCTATCTGCGAAGTCTGCTCCTGAAATACAGCATCACCCTCTGACCCAGAGCTTATCATATAACTGGGTGAATGAATCACATTACTTGTGGGAAGCTTTTTGTTCTTATTTGTGGACGAACTTCCAGCATTTATGTGCTTGTTCACAGAACTGGGCTCTGAGTTAGTTGAAGGTAGTCAGTATTTTACAATAAAGACCCACTAAATGCTGTTAAAATGGACCACCATAATATAAATTTTGACTTTATATGGTCTGGCTTGCTGTCCCATTAAGATAAATCTTGCATAATTCCAGTGAAACTGATGTGGCTCTTGGCTATGAGCAATGCATACCCAAAAGAACATGAACCACATGAACTTATGGATGAACTAAGCAAGGCAGATAACTATTTCAGCTGTGTGGTATGAAGCGATTGGTTTATCACTGTAGTTAACAAGATTTTCTGTTGGTCTCCATCTCAGCCCTGGAGAAGACAAAACTGTATTTCTACTCTGACTTCTTAGAGAAATCCCAACTCTAGAACAGAGGTATGGGTGGTGTTTTTGTCATACTGTGCTCCGAGTAGATAATTTCAAAATCTTCTCTGGTGTGCATGTGAGGGTGTCACTTCTCATTGCAAAAATCATAGTATCTTTTCAAGGACAAGTGGCCTGTGCAGAAACTATTGGTATCATGAAACAAGCTGCAGAGATTACCAGGAGCAAGAAGGAACTCAAAGGGGTAGAGACTGCTTTTACTCCTTTGTTGCCCAGGGGGAAACAATGGGAATATTTTGCAGGTCAGGGAGTTGCCATAAGTAGTTTTCTTCTAGACAGAGGGACTGCTAGAATGTGTCTCCTGTAGCAGCCGCCTTTGTGAGAAAAGTAAAACCTTAAGATGCAAGACTCAGTCCTGGCCACAGTTCTACTCAGCTCACATCTTTCCTCATCTAGAACACTCCTGTTCTTTCTAATTCTATGGATACAGCCCAGTTCCTGAAATACTGGCCTCTAACCCCAAAGCTGACAAAAATTTCCTGAACTGACAGAGAGGGGAAAGTTTGTGCTACAGTGTTTGCTCTCCTCCATGACTCCGTATATTTGTGTGTGTGTGTGACCTAGCAAAATTCCCAGCTTCCTGTGTCCCTGGCAGGTACATGAAAAAACAATTCAACAAATGGAAGGACAAAATGCAATTTCTTCACAACTGCCAGGAAGACAAAAGCTGTGAAATAGAGGCAAAGCTCCAAAGCCTGAGAGCAAGCCATGAAGACCTGCAAATGAAGCTGCAGCAAATGAAGCAAGAAGTAAAGGTATAGTGATAAATATACCAAGAATCTTCACAATGAAGGGCTATTACTGAACACTAACTACTACTTTTCCTGCAGACCAGCACCCTTGATACTATTTAATGTACCTTCCCCTTGTCTGCTCAGTCATCTTAGGTTCTTGTCTTCTGAGAAAGCAGATAGGCTCTTTGTAGCAGGGATTTTCTTGTCATTCTGTATATATTTAGCATCTAGCACACATATCCATGTCCAGGATGTTTAGATACTGCTGCAGTGAAAATACCGAGAGGGCATTCCAGTAAGAGTGAGAAAATGGTTTCCAACAGAAGTGTTAGATACTTCATTGCAATCTTTTCTTTCGAGAAGAATCCTGTGCGGGCATTGAATAAACAAAATACTCTTTTGTCATTCCTAGTTGCTGTCATGTACTGGGATGTAATAGGGACCTCTTACAGAAAAGATTTTATTTCTTTTCAATTGTGCTGACTCTTGTTCATTTAAAGTATCTCTGAGGTTCTAAAAAGGCCCTTATTTCATGGGGGATGCATACAAATTTGCCACCTACAGCATTTTTGTAGCATTTTCTGCACTGATGTTTTTAGAGTGTTTTTCAGGGATGGTCAAGCACAGAGAAAAGCCAAACACATCTGCAGTGCCCACTTGGTCAGCTTTATGTCACCTGCGCATTAAGTCCAGTATGACCCGACATGTCACACAATCCTGTGTGCATACTGTGACACAGGCCTGTCCACAACATGCAGGACTGGCTGCACGTGTGCAGTTAAGTGTCCAGTGCATGCACAGCCAGCTCAGTACATCCCAGTTACGTCAGACTCGGTGTTCATGCAATGGATGGTATTTGCCATTATAGTTCTGTCTAGAAAATTCCAAGTGTAATTGTGGCACTGACAACCAACCTAGTTTTGGAATTCCAAATGTTAACAGGTGTGAGGTGTTTGATATGTGTTTACTATACATGTATATTTTTCCCTTAGTTTAATTTTTTTAGAACAATTTTCCTGCAAATTTACTCTTGGAACATTATTCTCACTTTTCAATGGCATTAAAGGATATAGTATCTTCAGATGGGAATTGTGGAAAAAATGGCCACATAGATTTGTCCAAACTCAAACACAAAGTTGTATTTTATTGCAGGAAAATATTTTATTTGTGAAAAAAATTGCTTTAGTTCACTAGAAGTTTAAACAAAAAATAACATTCTGATCCAAAATTGGTTTTCTACCTATTTTAGTACTACCAGCAAACCAAAATATCAATTATATTCACAATGTATTTTCTGTGTTTTGTCTACTGTAGACAATGTTACAGTCATCAGAGCATCCTTTTGCCCAGTGTCAGAATACGAAGCCAAGAGATCCACATGTCCTGCTGGACAGGAGAATGCAGGGTGTATTAAATACTGCCCAAATAAGGCCTAATTCCAGAACTTGTGCAGACTGGAAATCTTTGAATCCCCCTAACTCTTCCAACAGACCGCAGCTTTTACAGACACCTGGGGTTCCCACTGCAGTGGACTTGATGTTCTCAGAAGACCCCCTGGAGTCAGTGTCCCTACAGAGCGACAGACCTTTTATGGGACAGTATAAAAAAACAAAAGAGAATCAAACATATCTGCCTGAATTGACAGAAAACTCCCTCAGTGGCATAATGAGGAATACAGTTCTTACTCCCACTGCAGTGCAGATACCACCACCTAATGAGAAGGAAGTCAATGAGGAAGTGGAACTGCAGAAGCTAGTGATGAAACTGAAGGATGCATTGTCTCTCCAGGCCCAACCAGGTATAAGCTCTCCCAATTATCTTGACGCTGTCTTCTCACCTTTATCTAGTTTACTCTATAATATTGCTCATAATAATTTAACCCTCAGAGGAATCTCAGAATCTTGCCTTTGCCATTGTAAAAGTACTCCAGCTCTATACTGTAAGGCAGAACATATTCCTGTAAGGTGGAATATAGCCCCTAATGTTGGACGAATTTGAAACAGAATGAGTCAAAGTGCGAAAGAGGAAATCAGTCTCAGCAGTCAATTAAGGAGCAAACTTATACTCATGAGGGCACTGGAGGTCTTTTCTGTTGGCATTTCTGTGACACTGTAACTATGGCTCTAGTCCCAGACAGACTTCTAGCAGTACAAAATCCCTTTGCAATCAACTGCCTTACACAGCAGAGCTTTGTTCAATGCTCATGATGCCTCACTTTTGATAATGAGGATGTAATAAGGAGAATGATAGAAAAAAAATGCTGTTTCTACAGAGTAATCTTAAATTAGAGATTTATAAAGAGTTTTTCAGGGCTCTGGCAGCATTCAAACACTCTGAAAGACTTCAAATCTGTTCTACTTTTCAGCTCAACAGTCAGCTTTGCAGCAGGAGTTCTTCATTACAGCTGAACATGTTTGCAGATCGTTTTCTGACCTCATCAACCAAGTAACTTCACCAGCTTGTAAATGATGGAAACTACCATTCACCTCAGAGCTTCACTGAACTGTTGAAGGTAACTGATGCTATGTCAGACTCTTTAAAGTGTCTCAGATGTTGCATTGTAATAACCCAGCATAATAGATTTCTGCATTTACTCACTTCACTAGGAACCATAAATAGTGTTGGAGAACAATGTTCCTTTTCTATTGATGGTTTCCAGCTCTTGTGCAGTAGATGTTGGCCCAGGTGATAAAAGTCAACATGTCTTCATTAATATTACACTGGCTTTCACAACTGTTCTGCCCTCTCCTCTCTTACTGCTATGTATCCAGTAATGGCTTGTGTGTCAGGAATTTTTATTTTTTATGTGAGAGTTGCCTTGAGTCATTTGGTTTCAGTGGTATATTTTCTATCACGTCGTTTCTCAGACTAAAGGAATGAGTAAGTTCTTAACTGTCAGACTTCTCAATACTTGATACTTACATATTCATATTTTTCCAAACTATGGAATTCATACCTAAAGGAAAAGTTGCTTTGAACATTTAAAGCAATGTGATTGCTTTAGAAGAGCCTTTCCATTATTGATTAACTTACATATTATTATAGAACAGCTAGGAAGACTGTAATATTTAATATAGCACAGTTAATCAGAATGTAATTTTACCTCCAGCATCTAAAATGTGAGAAAAGTAATTTTTTCCTTGATTACTACTAGTTTGTATTTGATGGAAAATATCTAAAACTTGAAGAGTATTACAAATACTTACCAAGCCTATATACACACATACAGGCATATATATGCATGTAAGTAAACATATAAGCTGCATGGAAGTTTGTAAACAGATAGATGATTGGCTTGTAGGTAGCAGGTTGTACTTGCTGAAGTTGATTACAAAGCATCTGTTAGGCATCAGCAGGGAAACAGGCTGGGATTTGCAGACCAAGGGAGATACCACACTAAATGAAACATTACATACTGCTTTGATCCATTCATAGTACAGTCTAACTGCATTTCTTATAATGATGGGTGAGTGAAAGCCTTAGAAATAATTTAGATAATTCTTGGTAGAAAAATAATAGATTCTCACTGCTTTCATTGCTTCTTGATTGCTACATATTTCTTACAGCAGTGCAACTCAGTGAGATACATTGGTGTCTCTGTGATGATCGTGTCATCAAATGCATATTGTTTTAGTGACAGCAGTTCTGAAGGTTGAAATAATGGGTTAAGATATAGCATGTTAATGATTTGCATGTTATTATCAGATGTCACACTACTTTGGACTGTTAACTACTTGTTCAGTGACAACGTGAACTAATGGCAAGTTTATCAAGTGTGATTCCTCAGCAATGCAAACAATTGCCCATTTCTCTCTTTAGCTGTTGATACACAGTGGCTGAGTTACTTCCTTGGAATTGTGCTGTGTCTCTTATTGATGACATCAACGAGGAAAACATTTTTTTCTCATAATGCACAGAAGTATTTTAAAGATCCGAGAAATAGAAGATATTCAGTACAACTTCAGAGAGAAAAATTATAGATTCAGCCACTATCACTGTTCTATAGGAGATGCATAAAAAATAGTGAATGAGTATGTGCATGTGGGCTCAAAACTAGCTATGGTTCAATAAAATTTGCATACTTTAAAGTATTTTAGTTGAATCACTGGAACTATACCATCTTTCCAATAGAGAAAATAATAGTTTTTACAGGAATTGTCCTGTGATTACTAAGAAGATAAATTTATTTTATGCGAAAGCAAAATATTTTTGGAAGTTTTGGGAGAAAAGTCAGGTAAATTACATATTCTGAAGCTTTGTTTCATGTATAATCAAACACGGTTTAGACTGATGTGATTGAGAAGGCCAATGAAAAAAATAGTGCTTAAGAAAAGCTACTCAGCAAAATGCTTAATTTTCCATAGATTTTCTTGGTCTTGTATTTTTCAAAATGAAGATAAAGGGACTGTCTGACTCATTAAAATGGCTAGAAATTTTGTTTTCTGTTGGTAGCACCTCAGCCACCTTCTTGACAGACCTTACACTGTGCTAGTGGTAGTAATGATCATTCCTGTTCTTTCTGCTAGTTTTGGTCACAGGAGGCCTTAATTACACATACAACAAACGATGGTATGCTACTGAAAGCTAACAAGCAGTTTGTCTCTAGCAAAAGAACGGTGAAGAGGGTGAAAAGTAAACTAACTAATTGAGGGATGAGAACCCCAGAAACCAAATAGTGATGAGGTCACTAGAAAGTGGATATTATCACATAAACAGAACATAGTGTGAGATAGAAGCTTCGTAACTTTTGCAATATACCACTGCCAAGAGGTACAAACAACAATCCAAGGAATTTATCTGTTGATTTTGGGAAGATATCCATCATCTTCTGATGAGGCACCCAAAAGACAATAGTTTGCATAGGTCACATGCATTACAAAAAGCTTGATATACACACAGATTAAAGTGGGCAACTGCTTATAAATCATGCAGTTTATTAAGGAGACTGAATTAATAGGTAATTAAAAAAAACCCACAAGTCCAAGTTAATCAGAGATACAGTGCTCATAGTTATAGGCCTTCTTCCACCATGTGGAATTCCACATTTGACATCAATGAGGATTAAAATGCAAAAAAAAAAAAAAGAGAAATAGTTAAAAAATATCTACAAATCAAAATCTTGAACCAAATGTGTCATTTCCTCTTTTTCCCTAGCTCTCCAATGATTCTTCCAAGTAATGTAGATTTACTCTTATGTGTGTGGGTACTTATTAAATCTTCAAACAAGTCTTTCCTCTTCAGAACTGGTGACCTCTGATTATGAGAAAATACCCCTGAAAAGTGACATGAAAATGCATATAAGTAATCAATTTTCAAACAGCAAAGAGTAGCTGAATACTCAGTTTCCCACATCTATGTTTCCTCCATCTTTTGCTGCTGCTGGCCCCCATTTTATCAGCATTGCCCCTAGACCTCTTGTTTTGGTGATAGCCATATCCTTCCATCTACAAGTTGCCTTTTAGTGGCAAGTTACTTTGATCTTTCTCCTCGGTATGGACCTTTTCCTCCGGTCTTCCTATAAAACTCTTCAACTTGTAATTAGCAGAGTCAAAGCACTCAAGTCTGCTCACAGTCTCACTGGCTTGTCACCAACCTCCCTGCACAGCAGATGACATTTCTCACACTGTTTAGTAGCACATCTGTTACTTCTTTAAGGAGCTATGGGGCATTTAAGCAATCATCTCCAAAAAACCCAGAAGATTTGCTTTATTTCTTTTAGACGCATTTGTCTTCTGAAAAAGTAACCGGTTAACATGGTACCTGTTTATTTACCGGACTCCAAATGCATAATACGACGGCCTTTGCCCCACTACCCTCCCTGGCCCCTGCAGCCCAGCAGAGTCGGGGCAGCAGGTTGTGTCCGTCTTGGGCCAGGTGCAAGGGCTGATCTGAGCCCAGTTGCCTGCAGCTGTGAGGGAGGCACACACAGCTGTGGCCACTTTGAGCAGCCAGGTAGCAGGGGTGGGGAGGCTGCTGGGTGAGGATGAAAAGAGGCATAAAAAGAGGCAGAGAAGCTTTTGAGTTTGTATTCTTTAAGTGTTTGTACTGGGAATGTTCTACGTGGCTTCTTGAGGAGGGTCATCTTTTACAGCTGCTCTTCGGGAATATTTACTGTGAGTACAAAAGCTATGTTTTCCTTGTTGTTCCTAAGTCTTATTTTGGCTCCTTAAGAGTTGTTATAACTATAATGTATCTAACTCCAGTGTTGCGATATGTTGGAACTGTTTTTATGAAACTTGCTTTTTCATAGTGTTTGGGTTTTGTTAGGGGAAAGGGATAAGTTACTAAAGATACTTCGATCAGGTAACTGTAAAGGACTATCCCTACTTGTCTCAGTTTAAAGCTGGCTAACACTTCTCTGCTAGATATCTAGGGAAGTTACAATGCTGTTGGGTCAATTAGGATGTTAGCTGGATGGAGGCAGTTTCTCAGATTACTCATATATAGCTGTTCTGATTTTGTTGTGTTTGTCATGGCTTGTGTAGCGTTTGAAGAGTGTTTTCAGACCTGTTAGTAACTACGATCAGGAGCCTAGCAGGACTAGATTGGTTCAGAAAGCAGTGTTTGAACCTGTAAGTCTGGACCTGGGCTACTTCTACCACTGCCTTGGTATACACTGAGGCTTGTTTTCCAGGATGGCAAAGTATGGGGAACTGTGGAAGTGTTTCTTAAATGTTATGAAGTAGTTCTGTTCAGTACTACTGAAAAACTTTTAGTATGGACTTCACTAGGGTTTTGGCTTGAAGGGCTTCTCTGCTTTTTTTCTTAAAAAAAGCTCAGTTCCTGATACTCAGTTTTCACAATGACTTAATGGAATTTATCTTTTAGTTTTGAAATCTGACACTAAAATAATAACACCTTAACATCAGCATTTCTGTGCCACGTCCAGATCTCTGCCTTGCTTTTCCGATTCAATTATATGTTTAAGGAACTACAGTGAATGCGGCTTACAGATTGCTCCTGATTTATAATCTTGCTTGCAATTTTACAAAAAACAAAACCAAATTGAAATAGTGAATATTTAAGAGGAATAAAATGAAAAACCTTCAGTGTGGATCAATAAAGATGTTATCAACAGTTGGAAAAGTAACAGTATAAAGCAAAAAATCTTGCTTTTTGTTGTTTGACTTGCAGAACAAGCCTAGTGAAAGCTATTCATACCCGCCCATGTAGATATGAAGTACACAAGGTCGTTCAAATGTCGTTAGTGCTGCTCTTTGGGCTAAGGAAACAGGCTTGTACATCTCTTTACACGTAACAAGCGGCAATTCTATTCCTCATCATTTGCTAGGATGAGATTTCTATCTGCAATTATTAACAACTGATTTCTGCTTTCACTGATAAAACAAGGTAGTAAGGTTAAGGGTTACAAAGATTAAAACAGCTGGCTTTGTTAAGAAACTGGAAGACTTGGATGAGAGGTTAGATAGCTCCTCCAAAAAATAAAATTTATTCTGTCACTGCTATAAGCTGCCTGCTACTGACTGATGTTAATCAATTGTACAGAGAAACCAGATTAACCGATTACAGCTCACAAAACAAAGAGGTAAAATAATAGAGGAATCCTTGTCTGTCTTAAAGTGTGAATACTTAGTAGTGCTTAAAATCTTTAAAATCTCTCTATATAGGAGTAAACAAAAGTCAGTGTTAATCACAAAACTCATAATTTGATTCTTCAAAATACATCAGACTTTTACGCTTAATCTTGACTGGAACAAAAGCTCTTTGTTTAGGAAAATCACAGTGTGATATAGACATGAAGACCCAGATGTAAACAAAAGACTAAGGGGGAATTTAGACAGTGATATTTAGAGCTGCAATCCTGAAAGCAAAAATTCATCTGGTGCTTTAGCCTGGTGGGTATTTTGGTAGAACTACTGCCTCATGTGTCTAAAGCCGCATTCTGTTTGCATCCAGAAGTGCATCAGTCTGGTCATGACTGAGCAACTTGTTGACTTTGTGGTGTTTAAGGCCACCTGGGACCCAGAAGGGGGTTCTGTGCTGCCTGCTATCAGCATGTATCAACACAGTAAAGGTCTCAGAGATATGTGACAGCTCAGATTCTTTGCAGAGCAGGATAGGACCTACACCTCGCTTTTAAAATGCGAACAGTGGTGGTTTGGATCAGCGATTAGAAACTGGCCCTGTGTGTGTGAGAGGAGTTCTTCAGTCTGAGGGGATTGAGTCAAACACAACTCCTATCTCCTCACCTAATGTCTACGATACTCTAGGTAATGGGGGTAAGGACCTCTCGATCTTTCCTATCTCAAATCCTATCTTTCAATACACAAAGCATATTAAGGTTTGTGGACAAGAGCTGGACTATCCAGTGGTATAGTTATCCCTGGGGTGGAAGAATCCTGAGTTCAAGTCAGTTTTTTTAGAGACACTTTCATGGATAACTACCCAGAAAGCTTCTTCATTTTTCCATGGACATTCCCTCCAAATATCTTAACCAAGACACTGATCAAGGAAGTAGAGATAAGAATCTGAATCCATTCAAGTTGGAAAGGCAGCTCTACCTTCTCCCTTTGGGCCCAATGTGCTACACTGTTGGTGATGGTAGCAGCGCTTCCACCCCTCCCTCAAATTACAGCACCTTCCCTTTTCTGAAGATGGATATTCTCAGGGGAAGGATGCATCTGTTGGTAGAGGATCAGAACTGAACCCTTGGAAGGGACTGAGATTTAGGAAAAGCTATGCTATATCTTCCTGCTGGGAATGGGGAGGCTAAGTGACCTGCTACCTTCTGCAGGTCCTGCTGTGAGGTGCCAGCTCTCACTTTACTGCATGTAGAGACACTTACTTTAAGCCTGGGGATTCTGCGCTGTGGCTGGGAACCTGGAGATTAGGAATTGCATCATAGGTGGTATTCTTCCTGAAGCTGTAGCTGTGTCTGAAAGCCTGCAAACATCTGAGTCCTAGGTCTGTCTCCACGGTGTGTTGGGCAAAGTTACCAGTATGGAAATAGGAAGTATCTAGTGGTTGACTACTAGATGGCAAGTAAACATATCCTTACTCTTCTGAAAGACTGCTGCTCTCCCTAGCGGCACCAGCGCGATGCACTCCTGAGGTGATGCGCCTCTTGGAATGAGGAATTCAGACCTAGCCTGTCCATGGCACAATAGAGGTAAAAATGCTGGTGTGGAAGAATATCTTTGTATGTTCAGTTGATGAGCTGCCTTCTTTGTTTGAATCCTCCTATGTTTTACTTTCTGCTGCCCTTCCTCCCCCACCAAACTGAAACTTAAAAGCTGTCATTAAAATTCAGGTTATTTGGAGGGCAAATTTTTGCTGAGATCACTTTGAACATAAACATAGCTCTGTACTGGATTGGGGAGAGTGGGGAGCAGTTGTGCAGTGCTGTCCTCTATTTTTGTACTCTTACATAACACAATAAGCCTGTATCTCTTTTCTTTCTTACTAGACTCTAGTTATTGCCTATGAGATGTATATTAAAGGAGTAGTGACCTTGGTTTCTCCCTGTGAACTGAGAACGTAGAGTAGTGATCTTCTGTTCAGCTTCTGCTAGCTGCCTTCTCCCTAGGCCATGGGTTCTGGAGAGCACACAGTCCACATAGATATCCCAGAAGAGCTGAGCCAGGTCCCAGAACAGAGCCCCATGTTTCAAGTTCTCTGATGATTTCAGGAAGATCATGAAGTCCCAAAAGCCACTGACAGAGTCAGAAATGCGAGGCTTCCTCATCTCCAGTAAGACAGCTGAGGAGGATTCCCAACACTGGGGGTCTGCTCGCCCAAGAGCTAGTGGATCAATTTGGCTATGGCAGAGGAAAGGTGTCATGCAGAAGGCTCCCATGATTAGCAGAATGCAGGTGAGTCTCATGTTGCAGTGGATTCTTCCTCTGCTCCCAGGGTCCATTGTGTCACTGAAATGTAACAAAACCAAAAGAAGCTGAAAAACTTCATTCTTAGATGCTCTGGTATCTTACATGATATAGAGGGCACTTCAGACATTGATAATTGTTTCTCCGATCTAAAGAGCTGTGTATGCTTTTTTTGTATGTATGAATATAAATACTAGTGGAGTTGCATTACTCTGTGCAGAAGTATGTGTTAAAATTTCTTAATCACCCTCAAACCCATATGATGAATTCTCTTCTTTGGAACTTCTTCATATTGAGAGTTTGTGGCCTTTCTTGATTTACAGATACCTAACCATTTTCAGTAAAAATCCATTCATTTTTACAGATAACTTAATCCTTTAGGCAGTCTTTCTTTCCTTAAAATTTTGAGCCCTTTAAAATACTCTGCAGACTCACAGGGATCTATGGACAGCAAGTAGAAAAGTATTTGTTGACAGTGTGTTCTAATGAATTAATGGTAGATTGCAAGATCATCTGCTGAACAGGAGTGTTTTACCTGCTAAAATGCAGAACAGCTCTGAAAAGAGGGTGTAGCAAAGGCAGAGCACAGCAGCTGTGTTGTATAGCATGTATACATGCATGTAGAATCATAGAATAAGTTGTGTTGGAAGGGACCTTTAAAGGTGTTCATCCCTCTGATCACTTTTGTGGCCCTTCTCTAGACTCCTCCAACAGGTCCATAAAAGTACAGATGTTTGTTGCAAATCACTGTAACAATTAAAATCACTGTTACATTAAAATTATGAAAATCGTGATAAGCAGCTATAGTAGGAGGAATCCTGAGAATGATAACCTCTTGGGGACTGAAAGGCCCAGCTGTCTCCATGAGATTTCATTTCTAGTACGTGCTTCTATTGTGCATTTTCTAACATGCTTCTAGTATTTTTAATATTACATTTCTGATACACATTTCTGATGTGTAACAGGTTTGGGGGTTGCTTTTTAGTGTAGCTCATGGCACATGGAGAATATCGTATTTGGGGAAATCAGCAACATCTGAGATCAGCTTTTAGGACAAACAATTCTGTTTAATCTGTGTGCTGATCTGTTGAACATTCATGCTTTTATGTTTTCAGTTTGATTGTTGGAGGGTGTTGGGGCAGGAGCAGCTACCTCTCTTAATAAGCTTAATAATCAACTGGCTTTTTGTGTAGCTTTTGAGTCATCAAGAGCACAAGCAATGTTTCTCTGCAATGTGAAGAAAAATGTTGAAGGCAGGATAAGTGTGTGCAGATGGACTGTGTGTGAAAGGTAGCCCAGCCACAGCCAGTGTGCAAGACCAAGGAAGGGTAGGCTGCTTTGTGGAACACACTGCAGAGCTGAAGGATTCTTCAGAGATTTCAGTCCTGGTGGTGATATTCTTACATAGGCTCCTATTTGGCTACCTGGTGAGGTTCTGGGAACATCTTGGAGGTATTCAGACTTTACCCTCCAACTGCTTACAGTCATTATTTGATCTGAGTTGTGATCTCAAGAGGGGAATTGGCTTGAGTCTGAACCTTGTGTTTAATGAGTAGAAGAGTCAGCACAGTCTTACCACATTGCTCTGCCTAGTGACAGGTCACTTATGACAGTGGGGGTAGTAATGGGATTGTTCTCATGCGGCTCCCAAGATCTCCAGAAGCATCATTCTTCTGTACCCTACTGCACAAGGTAGGTTTTGATTGCTTTCTCGGAAGCAAACGCAGAGACATCCTGTGAGTCACTACTCCATTCTTTCTTTAGTGTATCAGAGCCTTTTCCCTGAGCAGCAGACACCTGTGCATATATGCTATGCAATATATGCTATGCAATATGCACATATCTATCTGTTTACTGAGACTTTTTCAAGGGATGTAATTAACTTTGCCAAGCTGTTTTGAAAACTAGAAGCTTGCTAAACAATATCAGATGTGGCCATGGGGAGGGGGAAGAAAAAACAAACAAACAAACAAAAAAAACCCATCAAACACACACCAGCAACAGATAGTTCAAACGAAGGAATAATACTAAAATTGGCTTTTAAGGATGGTTCAGTCACTTGGACAGGGGCAGTCTGGTTTGCACTGGTTAACAATTGAACTGATTTCTTTGCTTTCTCTGTCCCACAGCCCCTTTACAAACTTTCTAAGTTACAAAACTGGGTAGAGGCAAGGACAAGGGTTCTGGATTTGTCAGAGGTGTGAGCAAAGGGACTGCCCTGGTCAGGGAGCTGGCAGGGCATTAATATGAGGGTAGATGCAATTCAAGGTGTGGTGTGAATGGCGTTGCTCAGGGCCAGTAGCCAAAACCACTAGTCCTTATGGTCTGG
This sequence comes from Tyto alba, assembly GCF_018691265.1. Lineage (NCBI taxonomy): Eukaryota > Metazoa > Chordata > Aves > Strigiformes > Tytonidae > Tyto > Tyto alba. The sequence goes on along the minus strand of NW_024881328.1, from coordinate 29,786,125 downwards.
TTAAACTCAGGCAGCATTTTGCTGTTGGTCTTCTATAAGGTTCAGGATTTTATTTTTTAGATGGCTGAGAGCTGAGTGGGATGCTCAGAAAATATCAGTTTTCATTAATCTCTTACCTGTGCTTGTGGTGAACGCTTCCATGCAATTCCACCCTTGCCCTCCGATCTTTAGGTGCTTCTGTCCGTAAATTGAAGTTCGTGTGTGTGTGTGCTATTTACACCTAGCTCTGACTTTTTTCTTTTTTTTTTCCTCTCCTGTCCTCTCCTCTCAGTTTAACCCCCCCATTCCACTCCCCATCATGAATAGTGTCTTACAACGATAATAACTGCAAAAGTTAATTAGCTTATTGGTTATCATCACCCTTTTACTTGGTTGGAGCCACCCGTTCCGACTAGCCGCTCGACCCTAGCCCTTCCAGGTGCCGGAGCCGGTCCCTCGGAGCAGCAGCGGGTGCCCGCCCCGGCGGCGAGCGGTCTTTGCGGAGCGTCTGCCGCGAGGCGTGTCCGTGGGGACCCCCCGCGAGTTCCGCGCGGCGTGGCCCCGAGACGCCGGGCAGCTCTGCCGCGGGCTCCCCGCCGCCCCCCTGCCCCCCGGCCCCGCCGCCCGCAGCCCTTACCTCGGCGCTCCGGCGTGCAGGGCAGGGCAGGGCGGGCAGGGCTGGGCTCTCCGCGCCCGCAGCCGCCGCCGCGCTCCTTAAGAAGCCGGAGCCGGCAGCCCCGCTTAGTTTTTACGTCAGGGCTCGGGGAGAAGCCCCCACCCCCGGGGCCCCGGCCGCTGCTCCCGGGCCCCCGCCGCTCCCTCCTTCCCTTTGCGGAGCTGCCCCTGCGGCAAGCGTGCTCCGCTCCTCTGCCCCGCCTGCCCTCCTCTCCCTGCGGACCTCGGCCCGGCCGCGCCGTTGCCTTTGGCCGACGGGAAGCTGTGCGAAAGGGAGGTGGAAAAGCAACGGACCCGGGCACCTGGCAGAGCTGCAGCCTAGCAGTGCTGCACCGGGCCGGGAGGGTTAGGGTAGGAAGCAAGTCCCCACCTTAGAGCTCAAGTTGTCCCGACCTGGCTCAGCCCCCCAGGCATCTCGCTTGTTGTGCTTGGCTACTGGAGGTCCCTCCACCCCAGAGCAGGGGTCTCTGTGGTACAACTAAAGGTATTTGCTGGCTACGGCTCAGCCCGTTCAGCAGCAGGTCCAGCTCTCCTGGGAATTGAAACAGAGACCCAGGGAAGATCAGAGTCCCAGAAGAAAAGCCAGTAAAGGTGTTAACTGCAGCAATAGGGCTGACCTGCTTACTGCAGCTCAATTCACACAGCTTTAGCAGGCTGTGCACCCTCCAAAAGGAGAGTGCCCTGGCTACGTTTTCCCTCAGGAAAAAAGAAAATGGTGTGGTCTATTATTGCTGCATTTTCTTTCTGTGAGATTCTCAGCTGCAACCCCTCTCCACTGCCACCTCCTTGGAACACCTGCAAAACCTCTGTATGCATGAGGGAAAACAGGCCAAGCTAGTAGGGAAGTGGAAAGAAGCCACTGGCAAAAGGGCCACCTCCTGGTATATGCAGTGTGGAGAGGAAAGCCTGAGCTCAACGCTGCAAGTGACAACTCTGCTTATGTTCACTGTGCCTGCTGTAGCCACCGCCTTGCACACATAGAACTCGGAGCTGGGGCTCCTGGAACAGGCTACAAATCAGTGTCAGGTGTAACTTTTTAAACACTAGCTACTTGAAGCAATAGAGAGGGTGAGACCATTCATTTTTAATAACTCTGTAGTCCATAGGCCAAAATATGTAGCGCACTGCTGACTGGCTGAAGCCAGTGCAGCTTCACCTGTGCCAACCAACTGGGACCTTTTTTTTTTTCCAAGACTTTTGCTGGCAGCTCCCTTCTGTCTTTACACTTTGAACCACACTCCTTTCTCTATGAAGGAACTGTGCTTCAGGACCACTAGGCTTATTCTTTGTTGAAGTCAGTGAGGCCACGCTGGTTTTTACCAGCTGGGAAGCTGGCTTGAAACACTGATTTTTCTGTTGGTCATATATATCCTTACAATTTACATCTTTCTGTGCATCCAGTCCATGTAAATGGAGAAGCATGTTCCTTTCCTAACCCGTGGTCTTACAATGTGTCTGTGACAATAAATACTGTTGTTTTTTTTTTTTTTTTTTTCCTGTTGTTTTATTTCCCTTTCTCAATGAACAATACATGTGAAAGTGTATTTTGTGTAAGTAATGTTACTTTTTAACAAAAGCGAACGGAACTTTTGAGGGGTGAGAGAACATTTGGCTAGAACCAATGTAGATAACTATATTGTAGGACTTTGGCAAATTTGCAAATGTTCCATTTATTTCTCAAGAAGTGTGGGGTTGGGAATAGGGTAATAGTGAGCACCAGTTGCTGAAACAGACTTCAGGAGGAACTGAAGAGTGCAATGCCTTGCAAGGAGCCCTTCCAACATGGCAGGGGGAAGCCTCTCATTGCATGTAGGATCTCCAATGTTTGTTCTCTGTGATATCAAATACAGGCTGTTCTAGCAGACTTGCTTCTGCCTGATTCTAGCACTAAAATGATCCTTAAGTTGTTTTGTTTTTTTGTTTTTTGTTTTTTTTTTTTTTTTTTTTTAATTCTGCCCTGTAGGAGCTGATTCTGGGCCCATGTGCTTTTCCTAGCCTCTGTGTTTGGGGGTTGAACTTGGTGAAGGAGAGAATGAAAGTGTGCCTGTAAGACATGGGTGTTGTGATGGAACCTAAAGGCAGCTCCTGGGTAGAAAAGGTTCTGAGGCTGCTTGTGTTTATGGTTGGCCTGGGTGCAGGAGACCAGAGTAGGACTAAGGGGGTATTTTTTTGGCTGATGTTGCTGGGTCTGTGGTGTATTGCTTTAAGGACTCTGGCCCATGGTGTTAAGGGTAGAGCAGAAGGCTGCAACTGTAAAGGAAAAAGCAAAATGTTTCTTGTGAGTCTTGTGACGTTTCTGCCAATTTGGAACCTTTCTGGATTCATTGTTAAGAACTGAGTTTGTTTGAGTCCCCTTCTGGGCAGCACTTTATCTGGTTTTGGATCAAGAGCAACATTGGTTTCATTCCACTCAGGATCCTTCTGGTAGACCCAAGGGTGCTGAACTAGAGGTTCTTAAAGAAATTAGAGTCACTGCTTGAGAGAAATACTGTTACAGATAAAATACTCGGCCCCACAAATACTTCCTGGGCCTGCTACAATCTGTTCCCTCTGAACCAGAGCACTCATATTCTATTTCTGGGAAAGAGGTTTTTGATAATAGGATTCATCACTTCAACCTCCTAGCGGAGAAGAAACATAGAAGGATTGGCCATCTCATTCAGTTCCACGTACTCTCCCTCAGTAAAGCTTTCTGTGCCCTCTTTAAACTATCAATAATCTTTTTTTTTTCATTACACTGTAGGATATATTCCCCTGACAGTCAATGTTCACGTCTTCAGTGGGTCTCCGTATCTTAAGAATGAGTTTAATTCAGATGGATTGTAGGTCATATCCAGAGTCATTTACAAAAGGTTATTTTTTATCAAGAAAAGCTGGTTCTTTAATGCCTCGATAAGAGAGATTTCAGACTGTGTAACACGACAGAAATTACATTATTTCTACCAGAAAAATATCAAAATAAAATAAGCAAATGTTAAAATGATCAGGCTTATAGGAGTAGGGGATGTGAAGAGAGAAAAGTAGGAGGCCATCTCACTGGTATTTGTATTTTTATATAAAGGCATAAACAACTATGTGCAGTGTTGCTTCCTTCCTGCATTTGCTCCCTGCAAACCCTCAGATGTTGTTTAATGTTAGCAGTTAATAGGCACTGGCTTATGATTTCTTGTTCTAAGTAAGCACTTACAAATAATAATAATAAAAAATAATAAATTCAGCACTGAGACCGAGAGACAGCAATGTGTGATGGTACATACAGCTTGCCTGCTACTTCCATAAGCAGCTGCATCTGGACCCAGTATTAAGCTTTGTAAAATGATCTGCGTGATGAGAGAGCTGTTTAAGCCTCAATCCAAAAAATGCCTTAAACATGTATTCTTAGCTGAAAGTTTGTGTTTTGCTGAATTGTGTTCCAAATTATCCTAGCTTTGTGTGAGCTAAGTGACAGCAAAGATGAAACTTGTGATTATTAGAGGAGGAAAAACCCAAAGGTGTGTTAGTTTTTAAATTCATGGTACAGGGCAGAAACTTTTTTTTTCCTTAAAATCTACAAAGGCAAAGTGGGGAATCTAACTCCTACTTACACCTTTTTAAATTCTCTTTTAAGCAGGAGATTAAACTGTGCTTAAAATTGGCCCTCTGACAAATATACCTAAGAGCTTCTTGGAAATGAAATACTTATGCTTGATCCAAAGTCTGTTTGTGGATATTTTTTTTATTATTTTTTAAAATCGTATTTTGAGGGCTTTGAGTCAGGACTCTAGTGGACTCAGAGTTACACTACTGCCTAATAAAGAACAATGAAAGCCTCTGAATACAGGACTTTTTTGAAACAGAAACTCTACTTTCCAAACAAATTAAGTTTAGCTAGGAAATCATGTAGGGTAGCGAGCAGTCTGTATCCTATTAACAGGAGACTTATGTTTTGTAAGTGGAGAGTGGGGCAAAATTGAACAAACTCTTCACCAGATGATTTGATCACACCTATAGCCTCCATCCACGATGGCTTGTGTAACTCTTGATAAGTTGTCTATATCAAGTACTGGTATCAAAACATGGGTGTGTTATTTTTGATGTCAAGTCTTCCAATTTATTTTATTTTTTTTTTCTTCTGGTGGATTGAATCTGCAGTCACAAAGTGTTTGGTGACCCCGCAAACAATACCCTGGGTCTATTCTCTGTTGAAATGGCCAATAGGAAAGTCAGTGGATGTGATGTAACACTTAACCAGTGCTAATTGGTGGAGAGATGTAGTTACTTAAACATTGGAGTCTTCAGTGTCATGCACTATTGGTGATGACCTGAAACATCTCCATGGAGCTTGCAGACAAGACATGGGACAGGCAGGAGACCAGGTATTTCTGGGCCAGGAGCTGGAGCCCTGTGGACACCCTGGGTTGTCTCTGGCCTGTGCCTGAGAAGCGGAGTTGAGACCCTGATGACTTAGGCAAGCTTTGTGGTGCTCTGCTTCTGCTGTTTTCCTCTGCCAGGATATACTTGTGTGCTCTGTTGGATTTCATGGAGTTTGAGAAGTGTTGGTTAACAAATGATCCTCTGGAGGTCTGTAGTTTAAACTTCTGCTCAAAGTAGGTCTGTTGCCAACACTAGATCAAGTCAGCTGTGGCTGGACTCCTGGTGGAATTTTTTTTTCCTACTATCTAGCTTGAGTTTCTTAATTTGTGGAAATTGCCCCCTATGTGGTTCTACCGAGAAGAACTTGGCTCTGTTATCTTCACAGTTATTTGAAGGGAAGTTATAGATGTCTTTTAAATCATCCCTTAGCTGCCTCTTTACCATGCCCAACAAGCTAAGTTACCTCAACCTATTTTCATGAGATTGCCGGTGCCTGTTTTAGTAGTTTGGCTCTGTGAGAACATATAACACCACTGTTGTCAAAGGGCTCCAGTATCTCACCTAACAAAGCTTGTTAGTGCCTCTGACTTGTCACCTTCTTTGGTTAAACCTTAGCCTGTTATTAGTTGCAATATTCTGGTATTTCTTTTCTAATGCATACTATATCTAGCTGTTCTCCTTACTGGTAACTTTAAAAGGCAGTGTTTTCATTGTTGTTAAATCCTAGCTTTAAACCTGCCTAGAATGTAACATCTAATTTCTCGATTAATTTGTAGACTATTTGAATGCATAGATTTTTGAGACCCTGAAATTTAGAACACAGCTTGAGTTAGGAGCAAGTGTTTGTGGTATTTGTCTGAAATACCATTGGGTTTTGCCAGTTGCTACTAACTGGTAATGGCTTGTATACTCACAGAAATGTGTGTACAGACATTCACTGTGAATTGGTGCTGCAGTTAGTATTTCATATAAGAAAACTAGACCAAAGCCAATCTAATTTTTTACAGGTTTTCTAGTTCTTAATCTCTTCTTGATAAATATGATGTTAGGTGATTATTTGTGTGTCATTCAAGACATGCAGTGTATTTTGTTTGTTTCCCCCCTTGTCATCAAATGGGTTATATTTCTGTTCTGCTTTTCCTACCACGTGACAGATCTCTAGATCTTGGCACTTACAGGTTTAATTCTTATTGCTAGATCTTCTCATCCTCTTTCAGCAGTGCGTTAGGGACCTTGTTTATTAAGGCCTTTTGAATCACTGGGATATTTTGGCCTTAGTGTAAATGGGTTGAGTGCACGTTCTTTTATCTCCTCAGGTTTCTGCTTCCATTAGAAGGTGTGAGGAACTGCAGTTCATTATTGAAAGAGATCTGTCTGTCCTTTAATAAAGAAGTTTTCCTATCTCTCTTTGTCTACTAGCTGTTGTATGTGAGCAGTTCTGTCACCAGGGGCATATTTTGAGTGTTTTCGCAAGAGTAATTTAAGGTCAGAAGTTTGAAGTGACTTCATCACTCACACTGATTTAAATTAATTTGTGAAAGGTAACATTTCTTGTGGCAAATATATTTAACACCATCTTTGAAAAGACATTCAGAGAAGATATTTTACAAGTGCAAACTAAACAATGCTGGTTAGAAAATTCATATATATTTTTAAAAATGTAATTTGGTGACATATGACACTAAATGCAAATGACCTATGTAAAGAATGTGACTATGAACCTCCCATATTTCTATCCAGACTGAAACATTCCAAGAAAATAATAAAACCCCCTCAACTAATTAATATAATAGATTAGAAGTTAACTGTTCATGTCCTGTGGCCCTGCCCAAGTACTCACAGGCAATAAAGAAACCCTTCTCACTTTCAGACACTCCAGGAAGAAGTGAGAGTCACCCTGGGTATGTCACAGTTAAAAGAGCAGTTCAGGGAAACATGCTTTCATAAAACTGCCCTTAACATCTAAGAAACCAAACCTGTTACGGGATCAATTTCTCCTGGTGTGTTACAGCCAAATCTTCTGGGGGAGAAAAGCTTTCACAGTGCGTTTTTTCTTGAAGGTGACTTGGACTGTCTTGTGGTCTCTCCTACCTTTTCTTGCTCTAAGGGTGTTTCTTTCCTGCAGCTCTGGGGAGAAAAGGGTGTTTGAATGTGCTTGCCCCAGGGCAGCTGTGGGCCAGCCAGGGAAGTGTGCCAGCCCTGCAGGGCACTCCCCTGGCAGCCAGGACCCCATGCTGGGAGCTGCACATTCGGATTTGAAGCTGTTTGGGGAAACTAGTCTGCAAGAAGAATTGGGGGTGGAGGACGGGACAGGACAGGCAGAAGATTATTTAGGGCCAAGAAATGGGTTACAGGAGGTTCTGGAGAGTACTACAAGAGTATTCTGTCTCCTGTGAAAGGGATGGCCTTCTGGGGCTCTTCAATTGTCCTTAGTTACCTGCTGGTTCTCAGATAGTCCAGCAAACAATTTGCTTTATTGTACATTCTGCTACCAGTTCTGGCCTAGGGTTCCTTGGCACTCATAAAGTACTTGCATCTCGCTAAACCAGAGATGTGATGCTTTGTAAGCACACTAGTGCTACTGCTGTTGGCAGAGGAAAAGGGTTGTTTTCATACAAAATCTGATTAGTAGTGTGTCTATATGTCATCATGCATAATTTCTTGGCAGGGAAATTTGCCTCCTTGAATGATTTTTCCAAGCAAAGTGATACAAGCTCTGTTATTTAGTATACTTAGACCAAACAAAACCCATAGCCAGACCTTTTCAGTAAGGAATGGTGTGATAGAGGCAGAGCATTGACTTTTTTTAAATTTTATTTTTATTCTTTTTCATAGCTCAGACCACTCAGCATTTGAAGCCCCCATTTTTCTTTCACAGATGTACCCTTTGAAACCTGTTCTCAAAGGAGATGCTGCAAAGGTGATGCTAGAGTGGAAAGTCTGTATAGGAAGTTTAAATCAGAGCTTCTGGAGAGACTATAGTTTGATTTCATCAAGGTCCCTTCTTTCCTGTTCTATTCTTAATTAGGCATACCTAAAGGGCAGCATACTTCATGAAGAATTATAATTTCTTTTGAATGCCTGTATACAAGGTTGTCATAAATGTATCAGCCAACCAGCTCTGCCTAAAATCAGAGCACCCTGGGCTAGGTGCTAAAGGCCACCTTTGAGTAAAACAGTTCCTGTCCTAGAGATCTTATGTTTGAAGTGAAAAATACCCAGCCAAATCAGAGGAAGGAAAACTGAAGCAAAATATAATGGCACCTGAATCTTTTACCTACCTGTCCAGCCCTCTGATCCAACAAGCACACAGTCAGGATCCTGCTATGTGAGGGAATTGTTTCTTTCTTCCTGTGAATGAGGCAGTTTTCAGTCTTGAATTCAGGGTCTCCTCATTAAAGGAGAACTTAAAATCTTTAATTTCCTGAAGATTTTCAGTGAATGCTGGAGGGCACTGTAATAGTTCTAGTTTCTGGGAACTGCTTTCTCATTACACAAAAAGCCTAGTCAAGCATACATTGTCTGTAACTGTTATTGTTAACAATATCTGTAAGAGTAACTTCATAATGGAGCAAGTCTTGCAATAAATACACAGAGTTCAGATGTGCCTGAGTGGAAATAGGGGAGAAATGATTGACACCAAAGCAAGCAGGCTTGCCTGTGCACTTTGCATCCATCTGATTTCATTGTTGTGCCACCCTTAGAACAGGGCATGTTGACAAGGGAATAGGTCTGGGGTGGAAATGGATGCTCAGAGTATGTCAAATGCCTGCATAAATACATGAATGGAGCACAGAGGCTTGGACTGTGGTCCTTGTATTTTAAAGGTAACTTGAGCGTTCTCTTCGAAAGCACCGACTGAGACTGCTTAACGTGACCACACGCACTGCTACTGCGAGTCGGGTACAGTCACTCTGTAATCGTATAGTTATTGTTGTGTTTTGGAGCAAACTAGACTGCTATACATTGTGTTTTGGGAGAGGCCCTTGTTAGAAACATAAACATCCCTGTTTACCTAAGCTGAAGAGATGAGTGGAAGCATACGTTGTGTGACTGCACTGAGGCTGATAGTCAGGCTTTGCCGAACTTAAGTGGCACAGACAGTGGGAGCTTTAACTGCCCACAGTGCTGCTGCCACGCAGCTGGGCACGCTGACCAGTGGGAAGCGCAGTGGGGTTGTGCCAGCACCATCTGGGCTCTTCCTTTGGCTTGACAGCGAAAAGCGCTGTTCAGCACAGCGCCAACCACCTTTTTGCAAGGGTCCTTAGAACACTGTGTGAGCCAAAGCTGCAGGGTCGCGGGAAAATCGGTCGCTGCTGCTGGTGCCATTGTCTTCTGTAACAACCTGGGTGCGGGGACTTCCACTTGGGCGGGTCTGTAACTCTGTAGCTAGCTGGGAGGGGAAGGAGGGGGTGGTTTCTCAGGTAGGAGAATGTCTCTGCTGTTACAAGCACTGTTACTCAGTTGTGCTGCAGCTCCACAGGGCATCCAGGTGCCGTGTTGCCTGGATTAGACAATAGATCTCATCAGTTTTCTGGAATACTGAGTGCTCCTTTCTGGGAAGAGTAAAGCTTTCATGCACTGATTTAGGAGTGTTTTGCTGTCCTGTGAATCCATAGCGTCCTAAGTAATACATGTATTGAAGAGTCCCCTCTAAAGGGCAGATACATAGTAGATATCTGTGGAAAACTATCCTGAATTAATAAGGTCGGTGCTTGTTCTGTTCCACGGCAAATTGTCAAACTTGTATCTTGGATCTAATGTGTGAGGGCAATGTGCATTAGGATATTGATTCTTGTTTCCATGTAACTCTGAATACACACTAAATACTTTCAAAGGAGTCAAATGTGGAAACTTGGAGCTGTCAGTTGTTAGCCCAGTGCTTCCTGCAATTGATATGGCAGCAAGTTTAGCACAGCTGCCATGAAGTTACCATTTTTTGATTTCTCTTAAATTAAAGTTTATACAAATAGCACTAGGTTTGAGGTATCTAGATGCTTTTCATTCTTGAGAATAAACTGGTTGTCATCTTAGCTGGAGATAGGAAACCAGTCAAAAGTACTGTTTGCTCATGTCGTCATCTAGCCGGACTCTGTCCAGGTTATACTGCAGAGACGCAGCGCGTGATTATGTGTGGGGACAGTTCCTTTCTGCAGAAGAGGCAAAACTGAGGTTATGGAACCACAGTGTGTTACCGGCCTGTAATGCAATGAGTGTGTTGCACACTCACGCCCTGCTCATCAGTTAAAAGCACAGCTTTACTAACATGCACTTCGCTGTGAGCTTCTCTGCGTGGCTGCAGGACTTCAAGCAATAGACAAAGCCACAGGTAGTGCAGATGAAGATCTGTTGCTTCACAGTCCCAAAAGCAAAGTCAAAGCTTATAATATTTGGTTGGATGATTGGGGAAATCTGTCAATGTATGGCACATGAACGGTTACACAATTTTTGTAAAGTGGTGCACTGTTGTGCTTATGAAGACGGAGAACTGGCCTTAGACCAGGAAGGAGATTCATTTTATTCTTTGCCTCTCCACAGTTATGTGTCCTGTAACAGTGTGTATCGTATCCTAAAAAGGACCTATTCCTGGGTCTGTGCATCAGGCTAAACCTGGCTTTTGCGGGGGACTCTTGGGAGACCGAGGCATTGTTTAGGTCAGTGCTGAGGGCAGCAGCTTTCCCGGGGTTGTACAATGGATGCTGGGCACAGCTGCATCCTGCATGCAAGAGCTGGTAGAAAATACTGTTGGTTCCCTCATGCTTTGATTTACCAGCTTCGGTGGGGAAATTCTTGTACTGGCTGAGAAAGCGTCACACTAAAGTACAGCCTGTTATACTATTGGTGGTAAAGATGAGGGGTGTCCTATGTCTTATGACAAAAACGAGCTCCTTCAAAAGAATTTTAACAGCAAATAGACCAACACTTAATTGCTGGGTTTCTACAAATTAGTGTGTTCTGAATTATGCTACCTTCAGCAGTTTGTGGTTGCTCAAAAATAGCACACGTTAAGTGGATGCCTATGCTAGTCTGACGTGGAGTCCCTGTACTTACCTAGAGAAGCCATGTTGTCTTGTTACGTGCTTCTACTAAATAACTTATTCAACAAACCTACAAAAATGTGAAGATGTGCTGCTGTGCTTGCTGAGTTCTGAACAATAAATCTCTGAATTACAGTATGTGCGGCTTTAAGATAATGTTTTTGTGACCTTTTGCTTTCAATAGTATTGGTTTGAGCATCACTACTACTGAAATTCCTAGTTACTTATTTCATTTTTTTTCCCAAGCTTTCTGAGGGCACTTAACCAGTGTCTGTTGTATTGCTGATGGATGATTCATCTTAAATTAATTTTTCAGCTCGTGTGGGCTGGAATATGTATTAAGTGCATTTAGACCAAAAGAGGGGGTTTGGGGTTTGTGCAGTGTGACTTGGTGTTGTTGTGTCGGTTTTGTGCTGAAGCCAGATCACTCTTCAGGATTTCATGCTGTAATTGTGAAAGGTTTCAAAAACAACTTTAAGAATTTTTCTTGTAAAATCACAAGCAGATATGTACGTATATATTGCTTTTGGATTCATATACTGCAAAAGGCTTAACTGTTACTTTAGGAATGACTGTCTACTGCCAGAATGTTGCATGTTCATACTGAGTTTACAGATAAATCTTCTTATATTCAAATGACAGGAAGTAAAATTGGGTGATAGTGGTACTGTTAATGACAGTGTTCCCTTGCTCTCTAGTTCTAAATGAGAAACAAGCTTTCATATATAACTTTGGGAGATATTAGGACAAAGGTATATTCTGCTTCCCTGTCTGGAGCTGGAGTTAGTGAAAAAAGTAGTAGTTGCTTGTTACCGGTGTCATGCATGAACTTAGTCTTTCCAGGCTGGCTTCACTAGAGTTAGTTTGGCAAAGAAAAAGGGAAACTGAATTTCATTCAGTAATCCATTAAAACAATATTATTTGGTTATTATAAGGCCTTCAAAATATTTCTTAAAAATTATTACATCATTTTAGACTTTTTGTAAGGACATCATTCAGATTTTTGAACTGCAAAAGGCTTCCCTCAGCTACCTTGGTGAAGCCAGCAGAGGGGACTGAAGCAGGCCCAGCACCCCCCGTGCTGCAGGTGTGCTCAGCCCCGGGGGCTGAGGCGCTGGTCCCACGTGTGTCAAAGCCTGCATGCACTGTCCTCTCACGGACAGACCCCCGCCGTGAGATGGGACACGGTTCTAGCAGTTTTAGAAAACTCCAGTCAATTGCCACTACTATAAAGGTGGTGATATATTGAACACAGAAATAAAATAAAATGGAGAGAATAAACAGGGAAAAAATGATCGAAAATTAAAAACTACTCCATTCATGTTCATGATGTTTTTAATACTCATCTTGCTAAGATGCAGAACAAGGACTATTGAATTTCCATTCACTAGCAGCCAACAAGACATGAATGAGTATTAACTTCAAACAGAAACTGATTTATAACATCAGGTTGTGCACTTAAAAAAATAATTACAAATCATTTTTTAAAGGAAGAGCAACAGTGGAAGAAATAATGAATATAAAACATGACTAGGCTTAAAACATAACTTCAAGTATTCTATGGCATTTCTTCAGACATTTGTCTTAAATTTGTTTGTGCAATACCCATCTTTGCATAGTAAAGAAAAATTAAACTCCAGCCTTAAGTAATCTGTTTTAACATGCACCTATACAGCTGCTAATTTCCCTAGCAGACTTCTCTGTTAGGAGGATCAGATCAAATTGTTGAGATCATGCAGCAAACTGGAACGAGCTATACAGTTACCACAGTTTCTTATCCAGATGAATAGATAAATAATGGAGCAAATGTATAGTGAATGAAATGGAGGCAGTGCTGACCAGGTCCTCTTTTGATGATGCTTTGTGAGGAACAAATTAACACTAAATGGGTAGGTACTTCCCAAAGCAGAGCAAGGGCAGGATGTAGAAAATCACCTACCAAAACCATTTTTTTTAATTGCCCACCATCACAGAAAGCACTTCAGCCTGTACCTACTCTGAGCTGTGTTGCCAATTGTGTTCTGTACACACAGGGCAGAAAGTGAATGTGTTCTTCCACATACAATGGCTGAGTGGAGCATAAATTCCATCAAGAAATCATAATTCCTATGAAACTGCTGGTGTAAATAAAAAAGTTACTCCAGCACTGAACATATGTACATAGTAGTTGGGGACCACTGTGGTCTGATTTAAAACATCACATCACACACTAACACTGTTGTCTGTGAAATGCTTCTCAAAGGTTTATTACACAGGTAGTTTATGAATATCCAGTTGATATTACTTGTTTTAATTTTTTGTAACCGCTAGCATTTTTGGTTACGCTTGCTTTGGAAGCAGAACCCTAATAATGTTGGGGGATTATATTCCCAGAAAAAGTACTTTTAGAGGACAACACTACAGTTGCAAGTATTTCTGGTTTGCCATAGAAGTGTTGTCACTAACTTCATTCTGCTTGAAGCCAGGCAGGAATTTTTGAGAGTAAGATTTAAAATATACATATCAATGTTGACTACCTGTGTGCAGCACCTTTAACTCATAACGTAGTGTTAATGTGATTATGTTAAAGCTGTTTAAAAACATTTAGTAATAACTGTCAACCAAAACAATATATTGTATTTCTTTTGTGAGACTGCTGGATTGAAAGTTATCATATTAAGAAATACAATTGAAATGAGATTGTGTAAGTCAGGAAATCTGCAGCATTTTCTTAATGTTTTGGCTCTTAAAGCTAACTCAGGAAATGGATTTCCACTGAACAAAGAAAATAAGTAGTGTAACTGGACTTCTGTTGTTACTAATATACAACCTTTAAATTAAATCCCAAATTACAGAAGTTTTTATTCTGATTATCAGATGCAGCAATGAAATTTTCAGGTCACTTAACTTATGTAATTCAGTTTACATAAGTTTTAAATCACGATGAAAATGATGAGCCCGGCTGTACAGCTCTATACTTTAAGGGAGGACTAAACTAGACATCTTCATACCTTCCTCAAGCCAGGTACAGCCAGGCTAGCCTGGTTAGGAGGGGAACGGTACTGCTGCCCTGCACTGCTCTGCACTAATTTACGTTTGTACACAAGGTGTATCTAAAAGCAATCACAACACCGCCCTCCCCCCCAAAGTTACATGGGACTTTGCACACTTTGTGATGGTAACTAGCTAGCAGCAGCCGAGGATCAAAGTACTAATGTTGCATTGTACATTGAAAAGTGAGATGTATCAAGGAGGTACAGGGAGCGAGTTGGAAATGTCAGTCACCTTCGCAAGCCAGTTTGGGTGGGTAGGCAGAAGGCAAGAGAATAACTCATTCCAATCTTTTAATGTTCTGTGAGTATCTTAAGGCTTATTTAAGTTTTTATTTGACAGGATCTAGACAGGAGAAAAAAGTACCTATAGGTCTTAAAAAAAAATTGGCACTTTTGTGATTAGTTTGAGAGGGTGTCACTTACAGCTTACATTATATTATGGAAAAACCTGTATAACAGCCAGAAAAAGTAATCCAGACTTAAAGTCAGTACATAGATATGCTTTTATACATTTTAATTGTTTTTGGTTTCAAGCATACAAACTTTAGATCACATCTGTTTGGTGTCAGAACTCCCTGCATCTGCATGCTATTATCTGCCTTTTTTGAGCAAGCCCAGAACATCTGCTGTACAACATGCTACAGAAAAAAAGGGGAGCAAAAAAACCCAAAACCAAACCCAACATCAAAAATAGATTTACATAAAGAATAGAACCTTTTTATATGGAAATCCTTTTCTCTCATTATATATATATTTATATATAATCTGTGAAAATGATACGTCAAAATCTTATTTCCATATTTACACTTTTTTCCTTCTTGGAAGAATTACACCCATCACTCGATGATAGCTTCCATACCCAACAGACTCCTGGCCCTGGAGACCAAAACAAGATGGACAGTGAGCTCACAGTGCAGGGACCTCTGAAGTCCAGCGGCAGAATGCACTGCGTGGCTGGAAAAGCTATCAGAGCTGGGTACCGGCTCCCCAGGGGGTTGTATTTGTTGGGCTGCAGATTCTGCCTGGGGTCAGCTTGCTAGCCTGGTTGTTTGTATGAGCCATGCAGGTTACCCTTTCAAAATTAGCTCCTCATGCCACTGGAGTTTGGTAAGAAAAAGGAAGTCATGCGAACTCAAGTGAAGTTAGAGTGCCAGCTGGGAAAAAGATCTTCTGCTATATCAGTATTTTGGAACAGTTCTCTTATTGCACTTGGTCTGTGTGTCTCCTCCTTTATTTGAGAAAAGGAAAAAAAACACCTGATTTTGAAACAGTTTGCTTGTAACACTTGTCAGTTAATGGTAACAAGAGAAAGGTGAATAGAGGAAGTATTTCAAACTTATCTCCAGAAGGGACAGTCTTCTACCACCTCAAACCCTAACATCCCAACATTGTGTTATCGTTACTGTGTCCCATGTTCTTCCTTACTGATTTAGTTCCTGTGCAGCTACAGCAAAGACATCATACCCAAAATCCAGTAGTGCAAGAAGCAGCTTTTTGAATCGCATTTCTTCAGATAGGGCCTTGTTGGCTTGGATCGAACCTTCGTTTTTTGACATTTCTTCCAGGTTGCATCAAAAGGAGATGAAAAGAAAAAAATGCAAGACATTAGTTAGATATAACAGGAACAAAGCCATTGCCAAGGTCACAGTGAAGTAAGAGGCTCACACTGAGACAGCTTAACAAGTAATTTTTCCAAGGGGTAACAATTTAAGGAATCTGGTTACATGCTTTCTGTAGCACAGTATCAAGTATTGGTTTCCTTACGCAGTTTAAAGATTGTGCTGGCATACAGAATTCAATTATTTCTGTAGTACTTCAAGTGGTGCTTTAAATTTGTAGAAACTTTCAGCTCACAGTAACATGTGAGTCCACTAGGCCAAGAAAGCATGCATCTACCTCAAGGGAATGAGTCAGAAGTGCCAGTACTGGAAATACGTAAGCACACAGAGACTGGAGTTCAGAGCCAACGTCCATCTCTGGCTAGATCAGAATAGCAGAATTCAGGTTACATATTCCAGTGTGACAAAGAAGTGAGTGCCTCTGTGAGCTCTTACCACACTATTGACCTTAACTGCTGTCAATCTTTGGAAAGGTGCAAAACATAGCAAAGACATTGCATTCGAAGGAGACTGGATGGATTTGTAAATCATGGGATTAGAATTTAACGTTAACAGTGGATAGCAAGGTGGTCAGTGATATCCAGTCTCCTGCGATACTGATATCCTAGGTCAAACAGCAAGACATTAGGAAGCAACATCAAAAGTTGGGTGCAACCTCCCTGGTATCTGGCTTTATGTGGGGCATCAAGCAAGGGGCTCATGCATTTAGTTTTAACATTGGGCATATGCACCACTACCGCCACCAAACCAACATGCAAAAAATACAGAACAGGAATTCAAAAATTCCCTAAGGCTACATACCAACCCCAATATTTCCTACTTTCTGCAACTCTGCTAACTATTACCATTGCTACAATATTTACAAATATACTATACACAGTTTGCCTGGTGGTTTAAGAGACTAATGGATGTATGCAAAAGCAACTTCTTTCTGAGAAGACCTCCAGAGACTGGTAGTTCTTGGGCATCCTTTGGTTTGGTTTGTTTTTTCCCTTGGGTACCAGTGCCTACATTTTTGCAAGGTGTATGCTTAATTGCTGGTTTCTGAAAGATCACTGTATTCATCTTTCAATCACTTCCCCTCTAGGAGTACTGTACTAATGCTCCTTTTGAATTAGGCCGACATTAGGTCAATATCTCAACCCATCCTCTTCTGTACTATAGGTAAATCTGAGATGAACAAATTATTTTTTTCAGACCAACTTGCAGAACTGCATAATATGAAGTATGACTATACTGTAACTTGGTTAAATGTGAGTTAAAAGCTGCTTTTTGTCTGCTTGTCCTGACAGTTTCAATGGGGAAAGGACACGTCTGCTTCTCTTCCCCCTCTACTTCCCCCCCCTTTAAATACTGTAGAGCATACTTGAGTTCAAACACTACTGATGAGCAACTAATTAGTCAGTCCCCTTAAAACAAATCATCAAGGCATGTAAAAAATCCAGATGATGCGATTTGTCTTACTCTAGGGAAAGTACCATATTCCAGTTGGCTTGAGGAGTGTAAGTCATTAAAACAGACTGAACTATATTCTGTTACCTGAGCTTATTTTAATTAAAGAAATAGACTTCCTCGGTCTTAGAACAAGGTACAGAGGACAGACACTATGCTGGCTTCCCAGTACAACTCTTCTAACGAAACACAGTTTTGGCATTTGTCCTATAAAATCTTTCTAACCTGACCTCCAGCAGTGTAGTATTCCATTGGGTTGTACGACAGCTCAGCCAGCAGCCATGCCAGGGGACAACAGCCAAAGTCTGCTGTGCCCTCACCATGCATTGTGATCTGTCCAAACCATGTATTTACTCATTTCCTAGTTTTACCCAGCAGAAATACACACTTCAAGGAATAAGATGCTAACCAAACCACTGCCTTTCTTCACTTGGGATATTCTGCTAACAGTGTTGTATGAGAGAGAAATATGTGAAGAACTAAAAGAGCATTTAACCTGAAATAGTCTCTGAAATGCAGAACATCAGGTACAGTGTCAATAAGGGAACACAGCACACATGTGCGAAGCATCCCCTCGAGCCTGCCGCCTCTGTGCTGCCACCGCAGCCCTCCCCAGGGCTGGGCAGTCTGGCGCTGCCCTGCGGGAATTGGAATTCTAGTCTGATTCCCTGACCTGCTGCTTTAACAATTTCATCCCAAATTACCAACCAGTTTTAATACTAAAATGAAGATGGTAGTCTTACTAATTGGCAAACAGAACAAGTCTTTCACTTTCCCAATAAAATTACACTAAAGGAAAGTAGATTTGCACTTCTCTGTAGCTGTGTATTATAGCAGTACAAGTACATCCCTTCAGATATGCTCATGTACCCAAAAAAACTCCACCACTCACTCAACCCAGGACATCCAGTAAGGCAGGGGGCAAGAGAGTCCTCTATTATGAGAATGATGCTGTTTCCTAGTTCTTTGTAGTTTTATGTAGAAAATCTTAGAACATTAACTTCTTTTTTGCATTTAATGTTTTATTGCCCCTTTAAATAATGAGGGTCAGCCTTTCAGTCTGTAATCCAACCAGAAAAAAGTGTCTCTAACAAGAACAAAACTATAGATGATTTTGAATCAAAAGCAGCACACCGTGCTACAGCACATCACTGCCTCTCTAACATGGTCATCTTCACAAACAAAAAATATTTCAGAAAAGAAAAACTGGTTTCAAAAAAGGCTGGATGTATATAAGAAATATACCTTGCAGCAATCCTCTGCAATTTTTTTTGCAATTAATTAGGAATGTGGTTACACAGTACATTCCTTGCAAATCTGTGCCTTTGATCAAATAAATACAAAGCTTTACTGAAGTATTTGAAGATTTATCCCAAGCCAGTGCTCTAACCACTTCACATGGCTAATGTTTGCACACGCATTCCTAAAGCATGGTTCAAATACTGAAAAGCTTGAATACATGACCTCTTGCTACAAAACTGATTCAAGTTAACAAAATGAGGGACTAAAATTCAGCACCTTAAAATAAGATGTTGACCTGCCACTTATTCTAGTAGCTTGGAAAAAAGTGATAAAATATCTCACTCTTGATTCTAATGCTGATGCTTGTGTAGTGAGGACTATTTTGGTCCACAATATGTGCCTCATGGAAATGCCAGTAAGGGACCAAAACCTCCTTCCTCACAAAGTCACCATTAGCATTCCACTGCCTTGTCTTGCAGGAACTTTTGGGGTCTAAATGCACCTTCACAGACCAGGTAAAGCTTGGCATCTGTTATATCTGAGTAAGCCTCTGGTTCATCCACTAATCTTCTATTAAAGGGACAGAAGACCCTGCAGCTCTTCAGCTATGAAACCAGTGCTGGAAATAGAATTGTGCCTACAATCAACTCTTCTCTGTCAGCCACTTTTTTTGCATTCTGACATAATGAGAAGCAGCTTTTCATGTGCATCTCCGCATCAATTACCAGCACTGCCTCTTAGCAGTGTTGCTTTATTACCAAAAATTGCTTTAATACTCTTAAAGTCAGGAACAAAAGCATTTAACTGGCTTATTTTACTGCAGTAGCTTTGCAAAAGTAAGGGAATATATGCTAGGGAAAAAAAAGTGAGTGAAGGCCCTTGAGATTGTGCAGCCACAGCACAGAACTACTACTCTGATGGTAGACATGTCCTTCCTGTATCAGTCCTGTATTACACACTGCATGTTGAAATCTTGCACAGACTTCTACATGGAAACAAACTTCACATTTCATTAATGCCATACTTCTGTGCATTACCCAGCAGAGTCCAGGTAGAAATATGTGGGACTCCCTTACTGCAGTCTAAACACCAACAGCTTTAGAAGTATTATGCAAGGCTCAGCTGAAGTAAAATCTACTTCTTAAAGTTCCCACCCACAGCCTTTAAGCCACCTGAAATATGTAATGGGCTTCTATGCCCCCTAACAGTGCCAGTTAACTTTTTTTTTCTTTTCTATTCTATCCACACATTAACTGGATTAGAAAAATTAACCTAGCATTCACTCTTGAACTGGCAGGGTTTGTTTTTTTTTTTTACTCTAAACTTGCATCAAGCCTTCTTTTACTCCCCCTCCAACCCAGCCCCCCACACCTCAGTTCATGAACAAAGTTTGCTTAGTTGCAGCTTACGTTTGATATGGACTTGACACCACAGTACCGTATGTTCATATGAACATCTGATAACCTGTGAAACAGAAATCACATCTCCCAGTTTGTAAAGCATTAGCTACCTTCTCTCACATTTGCAGAGACGACACATAGCACTTGCTTAAAAAGGAAAAGTCAAAATCCTCTTTATTATCCTCATCTGTCCCTCCAGATATATCTGAAACAAAGTATCTGAGGGTCTAACATGTGCTAGCCCTCTTCTGTATACAGTCTGAAAAGCCTTTTCAGTTCCCCTCTGACCCCCAGAAGAAACATGCACTTCAAGCTGTGAGCTAGGCCAGGCCAGTGTATTTGAGGTTCTGCTACAGAATAAACATTTGTATCATTCAGCTTCAAGAGACATTTCCAATACATTCCTCTATAGGGATAAGCAAACTTCTACATTTGGGCAAACGAATGACACCAGGATGCAAAGCTGAACGCCTGTCAGAGTAGTTTGAGATGTGGAACACAAAGAATAAACAAACAATCGATTAAATATGGTATTATTTCAGACAGGGAGGGATTTTCCAAAGATGTCTGCTCATGCATGTTCTGGAGCGTAGGTATCCCCAGGCAGCAGCCGGCCTGCTCGCACAGCTGCTTGCAGGGGCTGCAGCACTGCTGCAAAAGAGCAAAGGTTGTTACAGCACAAGGCAGCTTAAAAAGTTTCAGAGGAAGAAACGTCTTAAGTTTTTATGTTTTAATGACTTGTACTATGTTTTCAACATATTACCCTTCTGCAATACAAATGCATTATTTAGGGATGAGCACTCCATGTCTGGAAAGTATAAGAATTGCTAAGTAACGAGCGTATGTCTCTTGACAGCACAAAACTGGTCCAAAAGTATAATCTGACATTTATTTTTCCTAACAAAATCTAGCTTGGTTAATTCCTATGGGAACTTGCAATATCAGTGCTTCTAATATTGTAATTTTAAATGTGTGCGCATTGTTGTCTTCAATAAATCAAAAACGTTAACTCAAGCCTTGCAGAAAATTTGGCTTATTTATTTAAAAAGCTAACTGCAGTGAAGCACAGGTTAAAAAACCAACTCAGTTCTGCAACTAACTGAAATTTTTATGTATTGTTCATATGCTTTACTTAGGAGGCAGCTGTCTTTTAACCTATAATTCTGCATCTAGTAGGATACGGTAGAAAAAAAATGTAAATATACTTGTATCAGTTAATGCTATAGAATATGTCCAAGTATTGCAGAGAGTCTGTAAAAAAGCATTATTCCCAGACTAGGCCTTTACACAGAAGAAATCTTTCAGTCAATCAAATCAAAAGAATCCCAATGCCTTCCTGTGTTAACACCACATTCAAATCCATGTCTGTCACTGCATATTCTAAAATACACAAAGATTTGAAGAATCTACATTAGAAATCAAAAATGCATAAATACCAAATTATATGAATATAGGCCATATAAATTATTATTATTAAAAAACTGATTGAGGAATTATGGCTTATGGTTGTATCACAGCTCAGTCTTGATTCTTGTTATTGAAAAGAAATAGAAACTTGAATACCATGAGAAATTACTTGTTCTTCTGCTTAATACTTCCATGATTTGCAAGGTTATAAACATTGATTCTAAATTTAGATCCTTTTTACCAAATATGGATCATACATGTAGGCAGACAAAAAAAGGCAAGAATTAAATCCCTTTGTACGAGACTCTCTTTGCTTTAACAGTCACAAGCAGAATGAATATTATGTTACTCCTCATAGTTACAAACCGGATTGAACTAGAATCAGGTGAGAAATGTTTTTATCTTTAGGGAGACAGTTCAAGATTTCAAAATGCTCTCTCTAAACCTGAATTTTTAAAAAAATTGTGAATTGATAATTTAAAAAAGAAAAAAAAAATCAGTAACCACAAAAGTTGGCACTGCTGATTTGGAAGTACCAGAGCTAACACCATTGTTACTGAAAACTACTCAGCTACTGTTACCACATACCATTTACACATGAAGGTTTTAATTATAAACAAATGTATCTGTTTGAAACTACTACTGCATTGAAAATAAGCACTCAAGACATGTGTCTTTTGGGGTTTTTAACCACTGTAGTCAACTTCTGAGAACAATGCTACTAACTGGAGGCAAAAAAAAGAGCTTGCTCCCTCAGTGTTAGGCTGAACTAGTGAAAGTTACAGTAATCCTTTTATTGTTCAACTTTGCACCCTGATGACATCTGCTAGTTTCAAATCCATTTCTTCCCCTTGTTCAGTGTAAGCATAATTCTCTTTAAAGCAGTTTGTTGTAGTTTGGCAGGGCAGGGGGGAGTTAATTTAGGAATCTTGTAGCAGGAACTCAAAATTTAGTGATGTAAGCAAGAAATAGAAATGCCATAGCCACTGAAGAGAAGACATGCGGCATTGCTTACTTAAAGCCCCATCCTGTCCCCCCAAGGACAATAGCTGCTACCAGGATGGCACCAGCGATGGAGCCTATTATAAGATTGGTGGCACTAGGACCTGTGATAAAGGATTATGGTAAGACAGACATTAAGAACCAACCACTATATTCACATTAAGTGAAGCAACTGAAGGGTAGTCAAACAATTCAGGGAATACAGACAGCACCCACAAGGTGAAGTCTCCAGACAATTATCAGCAAGCCCAACTTACTTTTCTTTAACAGTAAGAATGAACAAAGCTGTTGGTCTCTGCATTGTGCTATGCTGACTTCTACCATAGATAAAAATCTAGTATTAGACAGTAAATTTCATTGTGATTTACTCCATTATGTAGTGGATGAACTGTCAGATGAGGACACTAAGATATTTATGAATAATTCCTTAACTTAAAAGTATGAATGTTGTTGTATGACTGCAGCAAATGAGAAAAAAAAAGATCAAAAAGCCTAACTTTTTTCATGGAGATCCTGAAAGGTGGTAGATATTTTGATTTGAGCTGAGAGCATCTAGCACCACTTGCTAATTGGAGTCCAGACTTCCTACAGTTACATCAATGCTAAATTTACAAACAATTGTTTGACAAAAGGAACAAAAGCTGAAATAAAAGCTGTATTCCCACTGAGCTTTCTGAACATCAAAGCATCTCTTCATCATCCTCAATAAACTACTTAACAACAAAGTGGAGAGGGGTGGAGCAGGAAAAAAAAAAAAAAAGAGCAACAAAAAGAAGCAGCACAAAATAAGTTTGTGCAATTTTCTGAAGAGGGCAAGAGAACACCTAAATAAGAGACCGATAATTGACCCTTAAATGCTCTATTTACGCAGGGTGGAGGAAGACTGGCAATAGGCTTGTACAACATCTTAATTGCTCTGTACAAAAATTTCCTATTGAGCAGTCTTTGATGCAAAGCTAATTGTATCCAAGCTCACAGCAAAATGAGACCAACCCAACTGTTCTTTTGCAGCATATTGCACATGTTTTGTTTAAACGTTCACATATTCAGGAATAGCCTTCAAAACCAGTTCTTAACTCCTATCCCAGTCTCACCAAACCCCCACTTCTACACAGCAACTGAAATGTTCCTGTTTTAAATGTTCTGAAACTGAGTTTGGAAAACCATCAGACAGCTAATAAGGAAGAAAAAGGAGCAGCCAGAGACCAGCAAAGGAAAGAGCAAGTGCAGCTGCAACAACTGAAAGCTTTAATCTGTTAGGTCGGTACCACAAGACCTTCTGCCCAGTCCCAGACACTACAGTAAGTACGTGCCCTAAGTTTTAAAACTCACTGGAGTGACCTAACTTCATTGCATCTATTACATTTTTCCCATATCGCTGCTTCTGGAGATCAGATTAGCTAAAAGAAAACAGAGTTTTTAAAATTGCTTCCTGCAATTCCTACACAAAGAGTATTCAGGAATATGAATAAAGGACTGAAAAAAAGAAATATAGTGAGCTTTACAGATATGAGCAAGTGCACAAATTTGACAACAATAATTAAAAGGTAATTTTTCACAATTGGGAAGAACATACTGTATTTGGACTTACCTTTAAAGTCACACCTGGCTCAAATCAACAGGAGTGAGCATGGTGGATGGTACATGAATGCCATTCCAGAGGCATTATATTCCCAATAAAGGCTTGCTTTCAACAGCAGCCTAAAGGAGCTCAGATCTATGGCTTCCTCTGGATTTTTTCAAACAATTGCACACAACAGAAGACTGAAACCACAGCAACTAGTTTATCTGCAATAAGTAGGAGAAGCTCTGAAAAATTCTAAAGCTGATTTCTTTCTAGCCTTAGAATGCTGTCTTCCCACAAAAGAGGTACCATGATTAACTGATAACAACATAGTCATAACTTAGATAAGGAAGTACCAAATGGCCCATCTTCTACATCCCTCCCTCTTACAATGTTCCCTGGTTGTTAAATGTTTTTGGGAAAAGAAAGTTAAAATCTGTTTCATAGTGCACATCCATACAACAAACAACAGTTTGTTCTTTCAATACAGGAAATCAATACTGGTTTTACTTACTATAAACATGGAAGAATTCAATCAAAATTTAAACGGAAGAGAATAATACACAAAACAATTAGGTTTAGGTAATAGAAAAGTTACTAAAATTATGTTAAATAACAAATAGGTCCTGATAAAAACTTTTCAGATCTGAACCAATTCTGTAAAGTGTCACTGACTAAAGAAGTGATGCTCATTTTTAACACAACACTCGCCCTCGCCCTCCCCCTGCCCTGAAAAATCAAATGCCTGTGAGAATTAGGCTATCTGCTAGAGGGCGCCTAAGGGCAGAGTAAAGGATAAATGGCTGTGGCTAAAGGCATGTCCATTCCTCTGGAATAATTCTAAAACTGTTTCACAGTAGGCTGGGAGTAGCAGTTCCTATGAATGCAAAGCAGCAGTTATTTTTCCAAGTAAATAAACTGAAAAGGCTACATTCAAGGTAAAATTTCATTGATAATCAACAAGACTATAATCGCATTTCTGACTTCAATATACAAAGCTGGTAGAATACTTCTGATTACTAAACAGCAACCATTTATTTACCAGACCAGAGTCCTCCAATTAATGAATGCCTGGTTTGCAATACAGAGATTCAAGAGGATTATCAGTAAAACTGTTTTAAGACCCTAACGGACTGTACATATAACAGGACTTACAATGGGACTACTTTTACATATTATACCTTTCTTTAAAGATGTATGCCTTATGTTTTATTAAGAACTATTAAGGAAATTGTATTATTAATAAATAAGAATTTTGTTGCCAGCATGAAGCTCATTTTGCATCAGCTAATTTTAGTTAGTGACGTTTATGAAGAAAAGTATAAATCAGTATGTTGCAGTTAAATGAGCTTCTCTAGTCCCTGGACTCAGATGCTTGACATAAATACATGCAAACAGAAAGTAAGAGGAAGGTTTTAGCTGCCAGCATACCGTGGGGTCATTTGCCATCCAGACTATCACAAGATGCAACACTTCTGGTGTATTTGTTCTTTCTGCCACACTACTGCTATAACCTGCAGACACAGATTTATCAGGAGGGAGCTCCTGCAACTAACTGCACCGTAACCACCTGGCACACCCCCCACTCCTGCAAGGCGCTATCTGCTTTGGCACTATCAGTGTATCATCTCTAGTCATCTTTTAGGAACCTGATCCAAATCCTACTGAAGGTTTTAAAACACAACACACCTTTAATTTCAGTGGACTTCGGACTATTCCCTAAATAGACCTTCATCAACATCAGAGAGATTCTACAAGAATTAATTTGTACTGCTTTGAAACTGCTAGTTGAAGAAGAGGCAAGTTTACTGCAGATTGTCCTGCAGGTAACAGCACACTGGGGTGGTTTGATATTTTCTTTTCTTGCCTGTCACTGCCAGTGAAATCCTCTAGTTGAAGTTATCAAAGCTAAGTAGCCACACTTCAGGATGAAATCTGGAAAACAAATGACTGCCGTTTTGTCCCCCATGATTACCAAAACAAATTCATACAGCACTAAGACACTAAAGGTATATCAGTACTTTGAAGAAACGTTTGACATTTGTAAGCAAAATGGCAAAGAAGAAGAGCAGGACCTGGCATCAGGTTGTGGTGAACACAACCTCCCCTGCAGCCATGATGGTAACAGCCACCAGGGCCTGAAGGGCATTAGGAACAGAGAGGGTATTTGTGTTCCCCCTGTGCTTTCTTTAAACCAAGCAACAAAAAGTAGCAGTGGCTTGCCTTGAATGTGCATTTTTATCTGAAGGGATCAGGCGACTGAGAAAACAGTGATGGGATCCAGGAAAGAAGAGTGGATAGAAACAAAAAAAAGAATGAGTCAGGTAGCGAGTGGTGAGAGGAGAGGGCAGATAAAGAAAAGCTGGAATTAGAGCAGAAGGATACAGGAACAAGAACAAATGGTCAGGGATGCTGGTCAGAGCTGAGTGGATTGAGACAGCAGGTACAGGAAAATAAAAACAGAAGGGTACAAGGCAGAATTGTGAGCAAAAGGCAAATGGTCCTCAACCTATAGGTAAATAAATATTCTGCTCCAGAATCTGGGTTCCAAACCTCTACAATCCTTAGAGTCTTCAGTTTTTAGCAAGCAGTTGTAAAAGCCACCAATAAAACACAGACGTGACCCTTCTCAAGCAGCTGATCTATTACTCTCTTCCTTCTATTTGTTTTTCTATCAGTTACCCGCTGTGAGTGCAAAGGTGCCTACTTTTCTGAGAAACTAACAGGCGTTTCATGGAACAGTCTAGTTCACCAAAAGCTAAAAAGGTTGTATATAGGGCTGCAAACTCAAACATGCAAAGTACTGCCTACCAGAAGACCGCCTACGCAGCCTTCATTAGAACTGTACCTGAATGCTTTTCCACACAGCCTGATTAGAAATCACAAAGTGTCTTGTTATGGTTGCCCCTTCAGAGAGATGGCACTGTCACCCAACAGAGGTAATATATAAAATTAGAAACACAGTGAGGTTGGAAATCTCAGAAGAGCAGAGTAACAGCAATTTAGTCTATAGTTTGCACAGTGAACGTAGAATGAAGAGAGTTCTTAGATGGGCATTTTTATATGTGTATATATACACACATATATAAATCATAGTCACTGTTAAAATTGAGGTAGTGGGGTAACACTTAAGATTACAGTTTCCTAAAACTATGACAAGATAATAAAAATTGCTCATACATATTCTTTATATATGAACTGTATACTTCAGCATTCTACTGCCTTGAGGTAATAGAATCCTAGCAACAGAACATTCAGAATCCTTCCTGTGAAACTAGCTGTCTATGTAAAACTCTTGTCATGAGCTTTCATCTTGCTAGCTAGATCATGTGGCCTATTATTAGACTTAAAGCCCCATAGATTGTAACAAACAATTTTCTGATTTTATGAAATAGTTACTGAGTCTCTATTTTGCATGATAATCACAAACTTCAATTTTTTTCCCCATTATTATTATAATTTGGTGTCATGGAAACATTTAGACATTTAATTTTACTGTGACAATGTAATAATTTACAAACTTATTCTTTTATGCCCCACATTATCCCAGACAGGAGAAGGTTCAACACTGCATGAGCAAACCACAGGACACAGACACAGTCAAATCACATGACAAATACAGTCACCACATGACGAAGCTAACGGGGTAATACACAGAGGGCTCGGGTGCATACGGTTACCTCACACACTAGGCACCAAACATAAAACTCAAACTAAGAAAAATGCTTACTCTATTCCCCACCCTGTGCCTCCAAAAATCACCCCCAAGGCCAGAATGGTCCCTGCCACTGCACCTATTAGCCTGTTAGTGGCCATGCTCACTGTGTGGAGGGAAAAGGGAAGATTTTTTAACGAAACGATCACATATATGTCTGAAATGAAAACATGAAATAATTCCTCAAAGGAATATTTTATGCTATAATCCAAATTAAAATCTCCTAAAAATCCTTTATTTACCAAATACTGTAGCTTTAAAAATTCTGAAATGAGCTATATTTGGTTTTCTTTGAATGCTTACAGATATTTCCATGAGAAGTTTCCCTGTAAATGTAAGACTATTCCTTTTAGCTTGTGGTTCTATTATTTACTTAAAATGAGAACAACCTACTGCTTATTTAAAACAGCCAAAAATGTAAATAAATCACCAATAAGAAAACTTTCTTTTGATCACCAGAAACTTACTGTATCCGTAATATAACTAAGCAAATGAAAACTGTTTGTTTGGAAACAGTTCCATTGCAGGAAAAGAAAAAAACCCAACTTTTTATTTAATTCCTTTACTAGTTAGCAATATTTTCCTTTGTTACTGCATTTATCAATAGGATTCTATTCATCTGCATGACCTAAAGACACCTTTTAAAAGGAAAAACCTACCCTAGAAATGTGCTTTGGGTAACACCATGGAATTTCCATATGTTCAAACAGTCTGTCTTAAGACACCGAGGCCTTATTTTTTATTTCTAAGGGAACTCTTTTGAGAAAAAATATCTACACATTTCCTATCTTAAAGAGTAAAAGCTAGATATATTCACTGAGTCATAATAGACCGCAAACAAGCAACTGAATTCCCTGTCTAATGGCAACATTTCCAAGGGACAAAAACTTTATAGTCTTCATGCTCATAAAGTCTGCTTTGAAAAATGGTCTCATAATTTTTTCCTGTTTCATAAATATGCACAAACACACACACACACACACTTGAGACATAAGTTTTATATTATAAAAACAAACAAACATTATTCCACTAGTCAAACAAGGGCCTAATTCTGCAAATGAAATTGCAATGGAAGAATCTTGTGTGCATATTTAGAGCTGCCAATTTCAAAACCACTAGCCAACCGTCCAAAGTAATTCACAATTTCTGTAGTAGCCAATAACTGTCTTCCCAAAAGTGCTGGTCTGCTGTGTAGGTCTGCTGGTACAGGATACAGCAGGTTGCCGAGTTTAGAGTAATTCAAGACTCATGTATTAATACCAACAAAATTAAGGACCACTAATTATTTCAATCCTGAAACACAGTATGGAACCAAAAGCAACTGATGGGTGATGGAAAGGTCTGAGAAATACAGCAGGAATAGCAGTCAACTGTCAATTATCATAATAATATATAAATACATAGCAATACTTCCTAGCTAAACATGCTCTAACTGTAGTAAGAAAAAATGCTTGGGTTTACAGTGTAAAAAAATCTTAAATCTATTAGGTGAATTTTCACATCCCGAGTGTTCCGTTTCTGAAATTTAACAAAACTCAAATTTAGGGCTAAGGAAAAGTATTGTGGTTTGTGTCTCAGCCTTGTTAACTAGGACATGAAATGGGCAGTACTGGTAATAAGTGGGAAAAAACTTAATGGAAACTACTTTAGTATGTTGGATCTTTACAATACAGAAATCTACTTCTGTACTCTTCTGACATCTTCCCACAAAGGGATTCCTTAGCACACCAAAAGAGATTACAGTAGATGTCAGTGTTCAGGCTGCTAAATTCATTTCTAGGTGCTTCACCATCAATAAACTACTATAACAATATATATAATCCATCTTTTGAAATAACTGAGCCACCTTGTACAAAACCATAATCTGCCTTTTTGTATATGACTACATTGAAAAATGCAGTCTAAACTTTACGTTCATACCTACTGGCAAAAATCCATGCAGATACTATTCATTTAAGACTGTTTCCCTGAATATTTCAGCACTGATGTATTCATTTTCATAAAGGTATTTCCATTCTGAATTTGATAAATTAATTAGAGTTACAAAAATCTAACCAAGATAAGTATACCTTCTCTGTTGCCTTTTCTATAGACGTTTTTACAGAGGAGGGAATTATTTCTTACCTACAGGATTTGGAAATAAGCAATATAAAATTCATGTACCCTCAGTGTCACAACTGTAAACACTACACTCCTCATCCACACACAAAGAGAAGTAATCAGCTCTATAGTGCTCTCCTCTGCTTTTTTTTTTTAAGACTCTGTAAGCAGTGCTCCACAGTTAGAAAGATAGGAAATGGAAGGACAAGTGGCTTTGTAAGGCAGGGTGGGTGCAAACCAGGCAGCTCTAGAATGAACAGTGGTGGGGTTAGGAGTCCAGGAAGCACCTGCACAGATTCCCTAATCATATCTGGACTTTTCTAGAGAGCCTCCTCCACAGTGGTAACTTGTTTTAAGATGATCTCTTCAACAGTTCTTGGTAAACGTCTGCTGGAACCATTCTGCTAAGGGGCAAAATAATAAGGCACGCAAGATAGAAGTAGAGCCATTCCAGAGGGACATACCAAAATCCTGTCCTTCCTTGAAACCTTGGATATTTTAATGAGTAATCAATTAGAGCCTGAGCTTTAAGGACATTTTTAAACAACTATCATTTTTTCATGAGCCTTGCATAAGGGACAGAAGAACCTGCAACTGGGGACATAGCAGAAAAACTTTTGTCTGGGTTTCTCAGTTGTTTACTGGGAACTTTATCTGTAAATGCATAACACTGGATAAATATAGTCTGATGTTGGGCAATGTCCTGATGACAAGACAGACATAAAAAATTGCACAGCACAATCCAAAGGCATTCTTTGGCAGAGAAGTCAGAGAGAATCTCAAGTGCTTTTCTTCCTCTTTGAAAAACTTTTTTGATGAATTATTTCCTCAATAGCTCCTCTTTGTATTTATACTTCATATGCAGTTGGAATACCTATTAAATACATGAGTAAGCAATAATAGTTGTAAGAATAATATAAGTCCTTAAAACCTTAATTTATTTCTTTCTCCTCCCATTGAAATCTGATTTCAAAGAATCAAAGCTTTTTCCACAGGAACATTCCACTTTTCCTTTTTTTATGCCACAGCTCTCTGAATTAGCTGAGAACAACTAAGGGAATTGGAAATCTCTAGTAAAACATAAATACTCATTTATCATATCAATAATAAGAGCTACAGTTAATCAGATTCCAATCACATAAAAAGTGATTGCAAAAAATCAAGAATAAGGGATGAAGGAAAAAACAAAGTACCTACCATTACCTGTTGAAATCTTCCCTAAATTTAGGTTAGAAAAATAAAAGTTTCATCAGTTCTCAAAGCAGAAAGACCTACTTCATCTACATGAAGCAGAATTTTACTATCTGGTTCTAAGTAGGACTGCACAATATTATTCTCTTTCTATATGCTAATTCTGCTACCATATATCAACAGAAAAATGTCATAAATTCTTGAAAGAACATCAAAACTGAAATCACACAAACCCTTTGGCCCTTCATCCTTTTTGCTACCAGTATCCCTGATAGGATCATCAATACTGCAGTCTGTCCCAGCCCAGGAGAAATTACAAATGCAAGTGGCCTCATTACTGCAAACCTGGAAAAGAAAACAAATTACAGCAGATGGTTTTTAACTACATTTTATAAAGTTCATTTAACATGCAATTAGGTATCGGTATCTAATTTAGAGTATAAAACTTATCCATCTATAAATTGTAGTAAATTTCCTTTAACCCTCTAAATACACTCGGATGCTAGGAAAAGCAGAAGTGTTCCCAGTGGTTCCATCATCACCTATACTACACACCTGAATAGGATGTAAAAATTAACAGAAACTCTCATCCAAAATAATCCCTATCTGGACTAGTTAGATCATCATTAACCAACTACCTAGACCTTGAGCCTGGGTGTCCCCAAAGGAATACAAGCATTTGTGTTTAAAAGGTTCAAGACCTAGTCGTGCTTTACAAAATCTCATTTACAGCTTCCCCCCATGTGGAAAAAATAGTAATATTTTCATTGGTTTTGCCATAGTTTTTATATAAAAAGTAACTTGAAATATGGGTAGTACATTACAGAAGTCTTTACAGTAACTGATGTCAAAGCTTGCTCTTGCTAGTAATGAAAACAACAGTTTGGATATAATAGCAGAACTATTTTGACAACTTTGCTTTCTAAAATTTTATCTCTGCTTCACAGAATGTCAGTCTTCCCCTCAATCTAACATTACTGTTTTCAGATCAACAGGTCTAATGAACAGGTCCAGGTAGAGAACTCCAAAGGGTACATTAAGATCAGATCTAGCAGAGAGAGCTGGAGAAAAGCTTAGCTGCTAACTCCCAGTACAGACTCACCCCGTGGCCAGAACAGACTTTTCCATTAGAACCAATGGGACAGCTGCTTATGTTCAAGGACTGAATTGGCAGGCACTTTTTGTCCAGACACATCATTTGAGGTCCACACGGAGCTCCATCCTCCACATAACCTAAATCTGTATCATCATCTAAAAGAACATGAGCACCACTAGAAGAAATAAGTTTTAAGAGACTATTAGTATTATGAACTGGAATCTTTTGAAAATATTAAACATGTTGGTGTACATACAAAAGCCTCATACCTTCCTCTCATTCAAACATACAGTCAAATTGAACAAAATTATATAGTTTGTCTGTCTGTCCACAGCACTGACAAGGTGTTCCAGTTGTCAGATTAAAAAGAAACCTAGATAATGGCTTAAATACTCACAACGGACATGTTTGGCTTTGGTTTTTTTTTAACATTCCTTGATGGGCCATGCTTTTTTCTTTTTTTATTTCCAAATGCTGTGAAATACTATTGCTAGAAAAAAAGTTTAAAAACTAACCTCCCATGTGATGACATTTAAAGAGAAATACTAGTGGAATAATAGAAGAGTTAAGAATCATTGTTCACTCAGAACCTAACTATGCATAGTAGACTAAAACCCATTTACCTGCCCTTTGACCTTAACCTACCTGTACCTTAACATCTTATCTTGCCACAACTCTTCAGCTTCCTCCCGCTCAGCCTTCAGTTCCCTAAAGCTATTTCTCTGAGAATGTAATACTCAACAAGATTATGTTTAATATATGGGTCTTTGGCAATTACAGACTTCCATTCCCCCCTCCCAATATAATGCTGAGCATTAAAATCTGACTGAAATTCTGCTACTGGAGAGAACAGAGTAATCAGGAGCATAACCCACATTTTGCCCTCTTTCAATGTGGAATATTAGCCTTTTTTTTTTTTTAATCAGAAGAAATGCCACTCAGAATAATGATTTTGCTGTAAGATCTTAATTACCTAAAAATCATACAATTTTATGTTTATCTTAATTCATTTAAATTTGACAAAGCAAAATCACGTTGGAAGACTGCCAATTATCTTTTACCTGCAGTCCACTATTCGTCCTTGATGATAGAAAGAATTTGGGATAATTTCTCCTTGAACTTGACCGACTCGTGGAACTCTAGTAAGATTAGTACAGAGCAAAAAGCCACAGAAAACATCACTGTAAAATGAAAACATAAATCAAAAAGTTACTGGAATAATATTAAGCAACCTTAGAAAAAAGAAAGGCTGGCAATAATGCTGCTGATCACATTAAGTAACATGTTACTGTAAGCCGTATGATAGACTTTCAGAGTACATATCTGGAAATAAAATATGCTTTGATATAAATGACAAGAGGCAGAAACAAGTAATCATTCATTTTAATGCACCACTGAATGTTCACATCAACAAAAAAATTTACCTACGCTCTAAATACAATACAGTACAATTAAGAGGAGCTAAATTGTACAAAGCTTTGTCATATCAGTCTAAATTACATTTCCCTCCCTCTAGCAGCTTGGACACAGTATGTTAACGTGAATCTTAATTTTTTAAAATTGTATTTTATTTCCTTTGCAGGACCACAGAACCATAATAACAATCGTTAGAATGCAGTGTGTGCACCTGAATTTTGGTAAAGAATCTGCTTTTTTGATGTTATTTTATATGTGCAATCTTCAATAGACGGATATCAGCTTCAAACTTCCATCTCTTACTCTAATCATCCTAAGTCATAGAAGCAACTAGATGAATGCTGGAAATTGTATTTGTTAAAATTGTGAAAAATGTAAATGGCCCTTCAGCTAGACCATTTTTCTGCATCTCTCTACTGACCAAGAAAAACTTTTATATAAATTAGGTTTTTAATATAGATACCGGAACACCACTATTCTCATCTAAATGTAAAAAAAAAAAAAAAAAAAAAAATCCATTAAACAACTTCTTTACTTATGATCCTATCTGAAAAGTGACTCATGTAATAAAAACAAAAACAAAACCAAAATGCCACGACAAACATCAGATACTCAAAGAAGGAAAACACCCTTCCAAGACTGAAATTTTTACATGCATACTTAAAAATTACCAAACAGAAAGCAAATTAGGAGAAATTTAAGTCTACCCACTAATGATCGTTAACTTGAAAAATAAATTTAATCAAATATTCATCTACTAATGATCACATACAAATGAATCTGTCATTTTCTCTATAGCATCCAAATGTCTAATGGTACTCTGATCAAAATAAAGGTTGGAACAAACTTGAAGTAGCATGAACTGGTATCAATCCCAGAGCAAGCAAAAATAGTGTGTCTATTTGCAGCCCAGCTTATTCCTACCAAGTCTGAGGTGTTTGTATATTATGAATTTGTGACTTTTTGCTGCCCTGTCCCCCAGCTCCTCTGAAAGAATTAAAGTCACAGTACATTATTCTAAAAATCTGGAATTCTTTATAGGTGTTTTGCTGAGTCACCTATGGATTTGTCAGAATGAGCTATGGAACTTTTACAAGCTGCAAACTTTGTCAATGAAAGAAGATTTTAAAAAATGCAACACAAACTGCTGAAACATTCATGAAAATGTAGACCAGTATTAATCTATAAAATACCAATAATCTCTATCAAACTGAACTTACTGCTTGCTACACTGAATCCATCGGTCTCCATCCTTTCCACAGTTTCCTTTTTTTGTGCCTTCTGTATTAAGCTTTTCATAACAAAATTTATCAGATCCCGAAGACTCTGTTGATGAAGAAAGGAAAAAGGAATGTATTTTCCACTGGCAACATGACAGCTTTGAAAGCCTGAATAATTTATTGCAGTAGTTACCTGAATTTTTTTAATAGAAAACAGAAAACTAAACGTGTATGTATACAGATAAGTATTTTTCAGTGACTACACTAGGAACCTAGCAGACTAAACTGCAATACCTACAGAGGCTTTTCGAAAATAATGCTCAATGTTCAAAATTTGCTCTGAACTTTTAACAAAAAGCAATCTCCACAGTTTCTGTATTGTCTTATGCATTTGAATTAATCTGTGATCTGATTTTGTTCATTTTGTAACAGTTGCACATAGATTTAATCTAGTTGTTTGCACTGCAAAATTATTCCTAATCTGTATTTCAGGACATCAAAGATTTTTATACATGGCATATACCATAAGCATATGTTCCAACATCAACTCAATTTTATTTTATTTTTTAAGAGTTCACAGAGGAAACAAGGTTGAACAGTCAGAGTGCAATTTCTATTGCTTTTTAGGAGTAGAAATTTGAACTAATAGGTTTAAAACCACAATTATTTACTAATAAGCCCATTTCTTTTTCCTAAAAATCAATTAAGAAAAGCATAACAATACAGAGGAAAATAAAATATTAAAGGTAAATAAGGCAGAGTAGTTTCAGTAAAATCACTTGTACAGAAGACAAAGCAAATATTTTAAAATGTGTGCAAGATACAAAGAAATTAGTTAACAAAAACATTTATTGCCTTTAATATTCCTAATAAATGTGAGGTGGCAACATAAAGCTCAAAAAAGCACCAGAAGGCAAAGAAAATATTGTCTCCATCCCATGTTACACTTATATAGCATCTTTTGTATTGTACAAGACAAACAATAAATGGTAAAATTGTATCCCTCCTCTTCCATCTTCCCTAGAATGGAATGATTCTTCTGCCTCAAATAGGCAGTGTCAGCAGTGGCAGTTATGATTAGACAAAATGCACAAGAAAACATTAAGTGCTCGAATACAAGACATCCTGATAGTTCTGCTCTGCTGAACTGTCTCCAAGTCATTACACAGAGCACTTATCCCCTCAGCTGCAAGCAAAATCCATTGCAACTGCAATTCTATTTTATTCAACACCTCTGGGCTTAAGTTCACACTATGTATATTTCAATTGACACCAATGTACTAATTTTCCTGAGTTGTAGGATGGTATAGCAAAGAGAGGCAAGCTGGAGAAACTTTGGCGTGAACCACTGCTGGGATAATGAGATTGACAACTGTTATTTGAAAACACAAAACCATCTGGTTTGAACTATTAAAAAAAAAAAAAATTCCTCAAACCCATTTTCTCCCCCCGGTAACTGGAACTAAAAGTTGCCAATATTTTGTATATTTTCTCACCTAATTCCACCAGAGTCCAGCATTTGCTGCCCTACCTATGTCTGCAACCACAGCACATCAGAACAATCTGTCATCACTCCCAAACTCGAAATTTCACTTGGCAATCAAGCCACAGGTCTTCACGGCAATCTACTCTACTGAGCAGAACACTTTAACTTACAGTGGCAAGAACAAAAAACAAAAATATTAAAAATACAAAACAAAGGCAGGAATGAACCAGAAATAAAATAAGTTTAAGGTAGTTAAAATCAACCTACTAGATCCCCAGATATATTTGCACTGATTATCTCTTGTCTTGCATTCACCATTATAGCAACGACCCTAAACAAAACACAACATGTTAGCAGTGAGAACTGAACACTATTTAATTTCCTTTCCCTCCCCAAACGTCTCATTTTGATTCTTCATGTACATATCGGGATGTATAATAGTGTTCATGAATTTGGGTAGATGGAGTACATGTTTTAGCCCAGATCCTCAAAGTCAGTTGGTGTCTAATATGTACTGACATTTCAGCAACTTCTGCATACTTCTCATTCACACAGTTGTAAAGAACTTACTAACATGAAGTGTAATAAAAGATCTACATGTAAAATGTAAATATACTAAGCAGAGTTTATTCAAAGTAGAACTTTTTACTATTCATAGAGTGCGTAAAGCACAAGCAACATTGATGTCTGAAAGACAAAATTTATGAAGAAATATGGAAGACAAGATTAAAAAGAAAGAAAAAAAAAAAACAAAAACAAACCACACCAACTTGTGTTTGGTTGATTTCTATTTGCTGATGTGTAAGGATTTTAGAAAATTGTGTACCTGATTGGAATCACAGGCATACCCATCTTGCTTATGAAGATTTGGTGGACACTGGAAAAAATTAAGATTTTTTTTTTTTTTCGATCATGTGTACTGTAATAATACATCAAAGGATCACATCTGGAGTTTTTCTGGTTTTAAAAGACAATTGCACAACATATAAAGGGGGTAGATAACATCATTAGTGCAGGAATATTTATAGCTACAAATACAAATGAAAAAATTAACATTGCTGAGCCATGAAATATAAGGTTTAATTCTAAGTTTCTGCATATTTGAAGTAGAAATTAAGGAGGTGAAGTAAAATGAAAATCAGAACAAATGTGTTCAGTAACGGGATATTGGGTAGCTAATACTGGGGCCATATTTGCAACACTGCCACGGCATTCACTTCAGTTCCACTAAGAAAGTAAGTGAGCATCTAGTCGTAGCCTACCAGTCTATTGGTTACAGAGCTGTGGGGTTTTCATTATGTTAATTGTCATGTTCTCCTGGCATTGGAAACTTTTGGGGAATGAACAAGTCATTTGGTTCAGAAGCCTCAGATTACTAAAGCTAGAAGCAGACCATTCTTAAAGCTTTTCCTCATCAAAAACGGACCTGTGAAGATTTGGAAAGGGTATGCTGCTGCAATGTACCATATTAGCTAAAACTTCGAGGACAGCCTTTCTAACTTAAGAAAGCCCTCCTCCCTCCCATTAAGAATGCTCCATCTACAGAATAAAAGATTTACAATAAAATCTTAGCAACAGCTACTTATGTGTAAGTGTGGATGTCTCAGATGATAATATAAAAAGAGGTTACTGTTAATTTATTGGCACCTGTAATTACAGTCAATGCCCAGAGAGACATGTGATCTATCCTGAATCTTATTTCTTCAAAGCTAAGAACCTGATGCAGTAGATGACTGCAGCAGTTAATAACCTTGAAGCTAAATACTCAGTACTGAAAAGGAGCATGCATCACCTAAGCATCAAAGTTGTGAAAATCAAAGACGTACAGAATGTTGACTAGTTAAAAGAACTTGAGTTAAAACAACCTTTGGTTGCTGTTTATTCCTATACTTTTGACTATTAGCCAAATGTTTTCAAGAGAAATGCGTAAGATCCACAGCTTTTAAAATTATCATACATGTGCACACTCTTAAAAATCCAAATATTGTATATAAGTCTTAGGAGCAGCTGAGGGAGCTGGGGTTGTTTAGCCTGGAGAAAAGGAGGCTCAGGGGAGACCTTATTGCTCTCTAAAACCACCTGGAAGGAGGTTGCAGTGAGGTGGGTGTCAGCCTCTTCTCCCAAGTAACAAGTGATAGGACAAGAAGAAATGGCCTCAAGTTGTGCCAGGGGTGGTTTAGATTGGATATTAGGAAAAATTTCTTCACTGAAAGGGCTGCCAAGTACTGGAACAGGCTGCCCAGGGAAGAAGTGGAGTCACCATGCCTGGAAGTATTTAAGACATGTAGATGTGGCACTTAAGGACATGGTTTAGTGGTGGACTTGGTAGTGTTACATTAATGGTTGGACACATTGATCTTAAGGGTCTTCTCCAACCTAAATGATTCTATGATTCTATACTCAGTTGTAATTTTCTATGGTTATATTTTAAATAATTTAAATTTTTATGTCATAAAATCTTACTGTTACTACCTTTGAATCCATTCACATTTGCAGTATATTTTTAGTACTTACACTATAGGCAAATAGTAAAAGGAGCACAAATACTCTACAGCTACACAAAACCCCACAAGTTTTAAAAAACAAGCCTACAGGAGTCATATTCTGAGTCCACTTAGATTGTATTTTTTTGAGTTTATGATAGTTTATTCTTATAAAAATTTTGTTAGGATTAAAAAATAACCCCCCACAGTTATTTTGGGAATACAAGTGTGCAGTTTGTTAATCTGGATTTAAATTGATACAAAAATGAGTGCAAACAAACAGCAGTAGTGTAAGCAGGGAAAGCTGCTGCATACATACCTGGCCAGAATCTCCAG
The DNA here is from genome assembly GCF_018691265.1 of Tyto alba. Taxonomy (NCBI): domain Eukaryota; kingdom Metazoa; phylum Chordata; class Aves; order Strigiformes; family Tytonidae; genus Tyto; species Tyto alba. The sequence goes on along the minus strand of NW_024881328.1, from coordinate 29,747,319 downwards.
TGCAGAACTCTGCAATATCACATTCATTCACTGCATATCGGCAGTCATAGCCTCGTGGGAAAAACTAGAAAATGAAGAATATAAATCAGAACTAAGATTATATCTACATAAGATGTTCCTTTTTATTCTACATAAACCACACTTTGAACTATAACAGGCTGCACATGACTTCCATGGACAACTGAAAAGAACAATAGATATACTGCAGCAGCACTCACAAGACATGATGTATTACAGCAGGGTCCATCACTACAGTGAGCTCCGTTAGAAAGGGAGCACTTCTTACAACAGTCTGCATAGCATTCCTGAAGAAAATATTAAGCAAAATTTTTAGTTTTCCATTTTAAATAAGTTATTTCCTTCACAATCTTTCACAACAAACTATTATGTACCAGCAGACAAAAGATTCAGTTCAGCACTAATGGCTTGAAATTATCAGCTGGAAAAATCCTTTGCAACGCTCAACTACTAAAGTAAAGGGAAAACAGTGATGTATATACTGTAGCAATAAGGGGACTCACACCTTCTGAAGCCTTCTCACAGGTATGGAATATTCTGTGCCAAATGCATGCTGTTTAGACAAATTGCATTCAGTGCAGAAAAAAGATTAAGAAAACTAATTACGGGTGTGACAATATTTAAATACTAGAACTAGGACTCAAATCTATAGGGCAATTTTTTGCAAAAACGTTACTGGAATATTTCTACAATACAGAAGAAAACAACAGTTTACTTATTCTGTCTGAACACAGGCACCAATCTCCAAAGCACAGATAAGGAGTTTACCACTCCAGGCACACTATCCAAGTAAAGTAAAAAGGTGAGCACTTTTACAGTGCAATTCAAAGATTGCTATGAGATGGCTACATCTTGTCATTAGTATAACAGGAACTGCTCTGAGGACACTCTCCATCTTTGCACTCACTTGAAAAAAATGTTTTAACACAGTCCCCTTTAATGAATTTGCTCCCTAACAACAGGCAAAACAAATTCATTTCCATAACCTTTCCCCCCACCCTCGCCAATCACATAATTTATCTTAATATATTTTGTATGAAAGACTTGTGGATTAATATATAACTCTACTTGCCATTCGGAAACCGCAATCACATTCTTCTCCTGCTTCTACATATCCATTTCCACACTCAGTGGTTTCAAAGAGCTGAAAGCAAAAAAGCCCCACCCCCAAGTAAGAATAAAACTAGTATCAAATTACTTTTCTGTCACATGCAGCCCATTTCTGCAACGCTACAGAAACATGGTCTCACAGAGGATATATATGCTGTGCTACTGCAATGGGAAGGCAGCATGTTTTTCAAGTGCTGCTAGTCAGAATTGTTCAGACATTAAAGGTGTACAACTAAATCACTTGAATGCTAGCCCTCTCTAGGAGAATACTGATCTCAGAAAAATATAATAAACAGAGAAACAATTAAATAATACTCAAAGGGATAAGATTTGAACTTCATTCCTATTCTAAAGACTCCCATTTCTCCGACAATTCCTTCAAGAAACCAGTCAGCAATATGATCTCTGGGATCTACTCAGGTACCCATATTTGTTCATGCAATTAGCTAGAATAACACAACCACATACTGCGCTCAACAGTTTATCCTATGACCGGATACATACAATACAAGATAACTTCTACAGTCCAGGATGATATAGATTCTATACTGGTTTCACATATTAAATTACCTTTAATGAAAACTATGATATTTTTTCAGTTTTGTCACATAATTAATTTTGCAAAAAATTATTAATCCTTGTCTGTTTTCAGTATAATAATTCTGCTTTAAAATCCTATAATATCAGGAATCTCCAATTTGACTGCAGTATCACCAACAGAAACACATTCATCACTAGAACATGATTAAAATGAGAAGTTAAAAGTTAACAAGTTAAAAGGAGAACAGATAAATCTACAGCTACATAAAAGTGAAAGATGGAAGTAAACATGTTATTTCTCCATGGGCTTTGTGTCAGTACAGCTGTTGAAGATCATCAAGATATAACATAAAATATACATAACATATACAAACATATATAACATATACAAAACAAATTATTTATAAACTTGGATGGAATTCTTCTCTGTTACTGGGGGGGTGGGGAAACGACAGGAATCATAATACCTAATCAAAAAGAAACAAAACAATTTTAATTTTGTTGCATAAACCATATAGGTAATCATTGGCCCCTACAATTTTAGGTGCCAGAAGCAACACTACATTGAAGTAAAACCCATACGTACTCTTCTTCACTAGCAATGTCAACACGATTAAGAAAACTGAAATGTCTTTTTTTTTTTCCCCCTTCTATAAACCACTGTTACTACTATGCTTCAGTGGAAACAGCAAGATCTCTTATTCCGAACCTGAAATTCAGTTCTCCATGAAACAGACCGGGTTATCTGACCTGTAGCCCTTAAGAAAACAAAAGGTGGTCAACCAGAGAAATGCGAGAAAATAACAGAACACACACAAATTTCCTATGGCATTAATCAGGAACCATGAAATGTTCATATACATGTCAGAGCATAAATAAAGGTTATAATTAAAAATGACATCATGGTGACTGCTTAACACAACTATGTTTTATTTACCTAAAACTGAACACACCATTTTTTACTTTACCTTCCAAACTCCAAATAAGAGCATTCCAAAAAACATGGTATGATTTTTTTTTTTTTTTACCCAAAGTACTTTAACTTCAAAGCTATGAAACACTGACACAGATAACATATAATGATAACTCAACCATTCTCCTGGAAGAATTTTCATGGAAGTGAACCAGATTTTTATTCTGTATGCAGTCAATTTGTTCAAATTATCTTGCTAGACAACCATCATTAAAAAAAAGTGAATCTTTGTTTTCCTTTCTCCCTACTTACTCTTTTCTGTAAGATTTCTTACAGTCTTGTTCTATAAGCAAAGATTTCTACCCTGGGAAAAGATTAAAAAACACTCTAACAAGCAAATTTTTTTTAGTTAATTGTGCAAGGTGTGGTGATCTACCAAAGGATACATCACAGTAAACAGAACAGCCTAATAGTCTCATGTGGTATTAAATTCTATAAGGACAGCAAGTTTGACACCATGATTAAATAGAATATTAATACCTTGGCTTGATCTTACTTTGTAAAATGAGCCACATGGAATATTTTTATACTGCTCAGCTTTGGAAGGATATCATGATACTATTGCCTTAGAAAAAATAATGACCTTGAATTTTTTGGTGAAAAAAGCAATGGATGGTACAAGGAAAGAGTTATAAATTACAGAGTTTGCTAGATGTACATCTGAAATTAAATTAAATTAAGTCTGAGAACAACCACAAGCTGCTGCTGTCTATATGAAATAAGCTACTGATTTCTAATTCCTAGTCTGGTAAATGGAAGTCTTTTTAACAACCTCAGGCAAAAAGTCCAAAAATGTAGTGTATGTGGAGCATGCACTACGACCTCACTTCGGGATTTATTTTGCACTACTTCCAGCTTCATAAGTAGTGCATTTATGCTGAATGAGGATGCATCTAGCTGTGAAAAAATCAGCTGCAATATTTGTCATTATTTGAGCATGAAGAATTGATGGAAAACAAGTTGCATTCCTCCTAAGATTATTTTTAAATGTTATGGGAATAAACAGCTAACTACAAGAAACCTGAAGAAAATACCCACATAGGCAATTGAATAAATCTGGGAATAGATGGGTGTTAGTGAAATTATAACATTTTCATTGTAATGTTCAGCAGAGGTGCTGACTACCAATATATATATTACCTTTGTTGGCCTGTTGAAAAGACAGGCACCTCCCCCACGAAGTAAAAATTCTTTGTATTCTGCAATGCTGCATTTGGAGAATTTCCTGGAATGATATACCCTAAAATGACAAAGAATTAGCCGAGTAAATGCATAGAAACACCAATGGTTTCTGGAGGGGGGCGGAGGTGTCAAAACATTTTTTTTAATACTGTAAATCCCAGTTTCTTACAACCACTGTGTGCAACAGTATACCAGTTCAGTCTTATTCCCAAACAATAAAATCAGAACAAAAGAGAAAGGTTTTAAACATTTGGCATTTTTATATTTCTATTATATTGATCTACACTATATGAAACTGTAGTCTTCTAATCTTCTTAATAAGGTGAAACCACAGTATCATAATAGCTGCTATGCACCCTTCTCAATTGCACGCAGTGTTCTCTTGGGTTTATTTCCCTGCAGCTTCAACTTAAAAGATGGATAATCTTCCAGATCCTTGATTTCATGCCAGCATTTCAAAACTGTTCAATTAATCTGATCCTGTTAATAAGGTTAATTGCCATAAGAACAGCTGTATAGGGTCAGACTAAATATCCCCTTTACCCAAATCCCATCTCTGATTTTGGCCCTGAGAATATGCCCAGGGAAGAGCAGAGAACAGAGCACTGTACTATTACTTGCAGAATAGTTTTCCAGCTTCCAACAATTTTCAGTTCAATTTCTTCATCAGGAAGCTTTATTTTGTCTTATTTAATAATCTTTTCTCCCACAAATTTGCCCAAAATCTTTTAGCATCTCTAAGATGCTACAGCAAGAAGTTTCACTGCTTATTTACCAACTGGTAGAACAATTTCATCCTGGTTTTTCTGTCACCTATTTGCTAGTCTCATTTAATGTCTCCCTAGCTCTTACACTGGAAGAAACAGTAATCATTTGCTATGTTGCTCATGATGTTACAGACTCAGATTCTCATATTTCCTCATCTCCATCTTTTTCCCAGTCTGATGAAAACATACTTTATTAGTCATTTCTCACACAGATGCTGTCTGATATTTTTATTAGCTGCCTGATATTTTAATTAGATATTTTTATTATTCTGGTAAGGACACTATTAAAGACGGCGGTAGCCATGCCATAATGAGGTTCTCCATTCCTTTTCCAGCAGCTCACTGCTACTGAGCTGACACTTTCCCCCTGAATTATTCTATATATAAAAAATGTCTTCTGGTACTGATGGAGTTAAGTGAAAAGGCTTTACACTGCAGCTAATTATTCACTCATTTCATTAGTCAGTCCTTTTTTAGCTTCTGGGTGACTGTCATCTGCTCCTGCTATTTTTTTTTACTGTTACCTTATCTACAAGAAAAGGTTTGTTCCACAGCCTCTTCTACTGATACTTCCATCAGAGACTGATACTTTGATGAGTTCACCATAGGAAGGAAAGCTAGTAATTATTCTGATCAATGCCTTCAGATTCCAGAAGCAAACTTACTGGATAATTTTCTGTTGTATTCATGTGATGGCTGACAATTACAAGTCTACAGGAAAGTCACATAGTAATTCTACTGAAGAACCAATTTCCAAATACCATATGAAGAAACTGAGCTCCTATCTTATTTATAACTACTTTCCTCCATGATTTTTGCAATCATGCTTCCAAAGTGAGCAAGAATTCTGAAAGGAAGTGATTTATAAGACTCAAACCTCTATGTTTCAGAAGCTATCCTTTTCTAATCAATTGCTTATAGTACAGAGAAAAGATCTCTGGCAGTGTGTGAAGGGTAGAGGGCAATGAAACCAGGTTTCCTCCCATATAGATGTGCTTCCCCCTCAGAATTCACTGACCATTTAGTTAAGAGCTCTTGCTGAAAGCTTCAGGGTTCTACTGTTACTCACTGGAATGTAAGCAGAACAATATAGTCACTCAGAATTTTGAAGGAATTGGGGGAAAAATAATTAAAATATAGGAGGAAAATAGAAATATCACTCATCAAAAGTACATTATAATACTTTTTCAGCGGCATGTAAAAAGTATAACTCTAATGAAAAATATAAATTCTTTACTTTTCAATCATTGTAAGTATAGCAATGCATTAGTGAATACACTGGATTGCACTTCAAAATACAAGATTTATGAATAACTTCTTAAAACGTGAATAGTAAAGGGAATGAATTGATGAAAATTGAAGTCATTGATGTGTATGTTTGGGTTGCTCCAACTGCTTCTAGTTTTTCATTTATTAGTACTAAAACACATAGCCAAAACCCAATACATAAATATTTGTGTCATAATGTAAACTGTGAGAGCCCTTAATTACAGATAGTTATGACATACCCTGTTTCCTCCATGATGCAACCACCCCAGGATTCAGTGCAGTCACACTCTTCTCAGACAAGACCAAAATACAACAGAAAAGGAAAGCAGTTATAAATACACTTACAATAAATACAAAGTACTCGCTATAAAAATGGGCCTTGACTAATTATACAAAGGTTAGATGGTTGCTTGGCTGTACAGATGCTCGCCCTAAAAAGGAAACCAACCAACTTGAAGAAATACTAATATACTTAATATAAACGTGGTACTTTCGAATTACCGTATGTGCATGTTCTTAGACTCGACACAAAGTTTCAGGTAGTACAAAAAGCTAAAAATATCTGGCAATGTTCTTCCCTACATGCTTTCAAAACAGGCAGTACAAGGGTACATGCAGTACCCATGATACTGATGATTAAAAATGTTTGTATTTCCTCCTCCCTAAAACGTGTACAGAACACCCTTTAAGAGAATTATTACTGGACAGGCCATGTTTTTTCCCTTTGGCATTCAATTATTCATAGTAAAATGTGAATCAGCCAATCAAACATTCATTAGAAAAAGTAGTTGAGTGAAAATGGATTTACAGTTTACTTACAGCTGCGGCATGTAAGTCAACAGTGATTAAATTCATAAAATAAAAAGATCAACAACTTATGGTTGGTAAAACAGAAGTTACAAACTACCCATAAAAGTTAGCTACCAAAGAAGTAATATCTTCAAGAAGAAAGATTCTGTATTCTAATTACTACTGCAAATTCATACTGTTTCTCCGCAGAAAATATTCACAGATTATTTATATGGTTATTTCTGCTTTATCCAGGTCTTTCATTAATCTTTCTCTATAAAGGGTATCCAAATAACAAAAACAGGCTGCCATTTTAAAAACTTCTATTTTACAGTTAAAATAGATTCCGATTTCCAAATTATATGAACTCTGTTTTACCTGTAATCAAAACCCAATGATATAGAAAATATTTTAGGAATTAGTAAGTTTATACAATTCAAAAGCAGTGCTTTAAAAAACAACATTCCCTAAACTTTTTCACATTGTTTCCTGATTCACAGATTTCTGAAGGGATTCCAAAATAAAGTCAGCATTATCATTCACATTTTTAAAGAAAAAACAGAGAGAAAGCAGCCAAATTGCTTACAAGACATGAGTGGAAAAACCCAACAATTTTCTTTAACCTCAAAAAGGGCTTTTGCAGCAGCTTGTGTACCTACATGTATTAAGGCCACGTTGGTCTGATCTTGTGGCTGTGAAGCAGCAAGGTAACAAGTTGAGCAAACGTCACCCTGGACTGGGTTACATCTTCTTACCATTTCTTCAATTATAAATCATGTGGTTTTGTATTTTAAGAAGTCAGTGATAGTTCTATAGGAATTACAGATTTCATTATGATAGATAAGGAGTTCGGAATTAAATTAATGGTGGTTTTGCCATTATGCCTTTGAATATGGGTCATGAATCTAACCTCCTGACACAGGACACCACTGAGGTCATTGAAAAATGAGTGCTAAACCGGTGGCTCTTATTTTGCTTAAATTCATATTTTGGTGCATATATTTCCAAAAGCAACAATTCTTGTTCTACAGTTACAGCAAGTTTGGTATTTGTTTCAAATATTACGAAGAAAGACTCCATGTCCATGTACATACTCTGTTTCCTGGCTGCTGGGTCCCATTGTATTCCAAGGTTCTGAGCAAGACTTTGTGCTAGTTCCTGCGCCATGGCCAAAGGGAGGCCATACTGCATTTCAAGAGGAGCACAATTTAAAAAAAAAACCAAAAGTATGTTATTGTAACGAACACTACACCAAGCTCATTCTGCCTTACCACATACCTACTATTTCAGTAATTCTGTATAGCCAATGACACTTCTGTGTTCATATAAGGAAAATAAACACAATGAGGTACATAAGAAAAAAAATTTCTCTCTCTACCTGAGGGAATACCTGTCTGCTGGTTAAACGAAAGTAGTCTGTCTGATATATATATATATATATATATATATATATAAAATATAGTATTGTATAGTATGATTAACCCATGTTTAAACAGGAGATTTACATTATTGATTTAATACTGCGATGAAGAAAAAATTAAAATAAAAATAATGTAAAACTCAATACACAGAGACAAAATTTTTCTAGTTTTAATGTTAAAAAAAATCAGTACGAATTACATGTCATCAGCACCTCAGAAGATCAAGCCTCCTACAGTGAGAAGACCCAAAAGGATGTTCAGTGATGTATTTCAAATACTCCTGCCTAAGATTTTGCGGTCTAAGTTTCTGTCAACCATACTAAAAGTTAATTTAAGATCTTATTAAGAGAAAAATGCAGACAGAAGGAATGTTTTTTGAAAAGAAAAGCACAATGAGTAGTAGTTTAATGATGACACAAGATGGTGGGCTGTGAGAATCCTAACTTTTCAATATATAAGTCATCCTTCAAGTCCTGAACACTGAAACATATAAACCCTGAGGTTATAATGTACAGTTTCCGTTTTATTTCACTTTAGTTGTGAAAAAAAAAAAAAAAAAATTACCTCATTCACTCCTACTCCTCTGGTCACAGAGCATACCCCTCCAAAGTAACTTAAGCTGCTCCTTTTGTAATGAAATGTCACATTCCTTACAAACAAATAAAGAGAATATAACACATTGACATTGGGCACCAAGAACTTATTGAAAGATGACACTTTCACACATACTGTGATACACTGCATGCACATTAACCCTCATCTAGCATCAGAAGCAACTGCAAGTTTACAAACAGAACACTAACATTGATAGAGCCAATTAAATACAACCTTCGACAAAAATACTATTTTTAACTTGTAGAGTCAGAATCAGTCCCAACACACAAACCAACCAAGCAAGGAAATCTAGAGTACCAGATTGAAAAAAAAAATGCAATGATAACATTTCATTTAAAAAGATAACAATATATTCCAATTTATAATCTGTCAGGAAGGAATTCTGTACAGAAATGTATAATTGTTGAGAATTTTTTAAAATGATGCTCTTAATCCAAACCAATTCAACTTATAGTTTCAACTCCAAACAAAAAGAGTGAGAAGTATACCTAAAAGGAAGGGAATTTAATACTACTCTTTAACCCTGCCTCCTTTCATTTACTGTTAATAAGTCTCAAATAATTTAGTTAAATTAATGTAATCTGGAAGATATAAATTAGTCTATAAAATGCCTAAATGATTACGAATGATACTTATTTTAGTTTCATAGGCTTAATAATAAATCTACACAGCCTTGGGCATGCATAACAAACAACCCTAATCTTTGAAAATTAAATGCTTTTACAACAGCAGAATCGGTGTCCCTTTTGTTTTTTTAAAATGACAGGATACTGCCAGCAGGTATATATTTATTTTTTCAGAACATTCTGACAGCCATCAAAACTTTCAAACTGCAGCTAAACACTTAAACGTAGATGCTTTACAATAGACAGAACCATAGTAAGGGCTGACGTTGGCAGGCACTTCTGGGAACAGTCTAGTTCAACCCCCTTGCTCAAAGGAGGCTCAGCTGGAGCAGGCTGCTGAGGGCCGTGTTCCATCGGCTTCTGAATATCTCCAAGCATGGACACTCCACAGCCTCCCTGGACAACCTGCTCCAGCGTCCGACCACCTTCACAGTGAACGTTATTTTTCCCTATGCTTAAATGGAATTTCCTGTATTTTTGTTTGTATCTGGCGCCCTTCGTTGTGCATCACTGAGAAGAGCCTGTTTGCCCATTGGCAAACTCATCAGCATGTGACACAATATATGCATAAAAGTAATTGAGAGTGCACATCAGCAAATCTTTGCATATGTTATGAAAAATGCAATTAGCATTGTGTTGCAATGCCTATGTTAAGGCAGTACAACTATGACAGAGGCTGGAAGAAATTCTTCATCCCCTATTTTTATCTTCCTCTGCAGAAGATAAATTATAGGAGAATCACATGGAAGACCTTTGTCACTCCATCATCATAGTATGTCATGCTGCTGGGAGAAGGCTTAAGATCTTTATGCTACACAGGGAAACACGCTCTTCGCTCCTCTTTGCTTACAGTGTCATGAATTAAAACAAGTACTGTTACCCAAGCTGGTGGTTGTGCCTGATGATACAAGTGAATTTCCCCTCAAAATGCATTGTGTCTCAGAAAAAAAATTCATTACAGCTGTAAAGGAAGAGGCCTTCCATCAACAAATCATCACTGCAGCTATATGGGTGAATAAATATAGTAACTGGAATGCTCTTGTGGCAACACATAATACTGTCAGCTCTGCCCTCTCCTGCTCTTCACTGGGAAAGCAGTACATCACACACCTGATTAGCAAAACTAGGTGTCCTTAGGGGCTCATCAGAAGACACTTCAGATACGTGACACTGTCTCCAGGTTGCAAAGACATTAAAATTTCATTATCGATACATATCAACATGACCATGGCATATACTACACCTATTAAAAATAGACTGAAGTGTTAAAAAATAGCATGAGCTTCCTAAGGCAGGCAGATATTGATTTAGTGACTATCAAGGAAAAAAGTAAGCAAGAAGAGACAGGCAGAAAAAAGCAGTAGACAGAAAAAGTATATGAAACTGTAATAGTCTAAACCACTGTATAATGGTACATACGAGAGCAGGTGCACAGCATCCGCGTGCTGTTTGATGTAATGCTGTCGATATTTGGAGAAATCATGAAGCAACTGCAGAGGGTCAGGGTGAATATTAATACGATCTCTGTCTGTCCAAGTTTCCACAGCAACAAGAACCACCCTGGTGTTCAGCTGTTCCTTGTATATCTGAGGGCAGAGACAGGACAGGCACAGGAGTAGAACACTGGGTCAAACATGCACAGTTAGCCAGTAAGAGTAAAGTGGAAGGACAAGAGGGATAAAGCAGGAAGGGAACATGGGGAAACAGTTAGCTGGTAATGCCTTGAATTTCCTAAACTTTAATATTCTGATCAACTTAAATTTTATGTTTTAGAGGACAAAAAAACGTTGCTGTTCTTTTTTTTTGAGCTACTCCCTTTTCTTTAAAATTCTCACGTCACATAATTTCACCACTGAGTTTGCAGAAAACCTGTACAAAAATCAGCAAGAATGTAAATGTAAACGTACACTGGGTGATGTCAAAGAAAATAAAGATGTCAAAGACAAAGAATAACCAAAGCCAATTCTTAAATCAAGATTAAATAGTTTCTCAGCTCTCCAATATATCCAAAATTTAATTCACAGAAAGCTTGATTTTCATTTATAGTATGATCACTTAATGCTAGTCAAGTAATGTGAGAATTAAGTAAGAATATTTATTTTTTGTATTAATTTTAATGTCACTGTAGCAACAGACAAGGAAACAACAATCAGGCCCTAATAATTACAAATCAGCTTTAAAATATCCATTTTAACTTTGTGCACCATACTTGATTCTGAAATGAAACTGCTGTTCTCTTTAGATTTAGGTCATAAAATGCTAAATTTTCTTAACTAAGGTTATTCAGAACTTGCAAATCTACAAAAGATGGATTCCTTATCTTCAATAGACAATCTGCCCGTCAAAAGTTTTACATGAGACACGAAGAACACTTACTGACATACTTAGTTATGATCTAAAAGCAATGGATAATTAATATATTGGCTTCCTAATACATAGAATACACAAAAGGCAAGTTATTTGGTCACTTCCATGAAGCACCATATTACGTATAAGCTTTTATTATCTTTTTGCCAAGTTATACCTACAATACGTGACATGAATTGTAAATGTCATCCTGCAGTTATGATAGATATTTGTACTGAATAAACTAGCACTGACTAGCATACCAGTCTTTTGTATCAAGGCAGCATTATCCTTATAAAAAAGTCAATGTATAATATTCAGCTTCAGGAAGAACGTAATAAATATAAGAGCAAGCAAGAGAGAACAACCAGCTAAGCTCAATTTTGTCCAATAACTTTGAAGGAAAAAAGAATATTTATATGCTTCAATCTGAGGGAGACAGGCTAAGGGCACACACAAAGCATGGTTAACAACATGAGAAAAATCAGTAAAATTAAACTCCAGAAATTACACACGGGCAGATCAATATAGACTTTACTTGTGTTTGCTGAGGAGAAAACCGTATCTCCTCTAGCAAACAGGAAGGAAAGAGTGGAAGAGGGGGCAGGGAACCTGGAAGCCTCTGAAAGCCAGTGCCCTTTTACCAATAATGTATCAGTGAGAAATACAGCCCTTTCCTTATGAACACAAGGGTATAACAAGGCAGAAATTCCTGTTCCTTTTCATGCTCTGTTTAAAGAAAAGGCCATTAAGGTGCGATTTTGCAAGATCTCTATGAGGGGACTGAATTCTACACTAGAGAGAAGCTGAATGTTTCTGTATACACACATACAGCAAATAAAAATGGAAAAACAGAAGGAATAGTCAAAGAAAGGAAAGATAGATTAAACAACTTTTGTTAAAATGCAGAAGAAATACAAATAAATAATCATCAGATGAGGAAAAAAAAATGAAGATCCCACCCTTTCTTTGGGAATGTCCAATTTAAATTGCAGAAATACTATTTCAATTATTTATATTTTTATCTGCTCCTGTAGCTTTTCTTCAGACTACTGGCATTTTCAGACCGTTGCACAAAAATATTCCAAAAACACATCCAGTATTTTGTGTATTATAAAAATATTCACCTAAATTTTCAATATACATAATATTTTATATGTAAGATACTAAGAACAAATACTGTATTGCTTCCTCCAGACTGCTGACAAAGTTTTGCACTGAATCACATCACACAGTTCTATTGGTATCAATAATGTCATAATGGAAAGGGGACAGAGTGAGAATTTTGCTAGCCTTTGCATTCATCACTATTAGAGAATCTATCCTGTTTTCACTACGAACACAGCTCTGAATTGTGTGGTCATTACATGTATATCAAAAAGAGAAAAAAAAAATTATCACAAATCTTACTTTTAGTTTATATGGTCCACGTGAAATTGTTCTAAATTTAGTCACAGATACAAGTATGGTATCTGTCAGTGCCACACATTTACAATGTACTACAATGGGATTTTGTTTGGTTTTAGGCTACAAACACAGATTTATAAAGGAAGATTTTTATTCCCATTCTCTTTTTCTCCCAATAGATATGTATATTCTTTGTGAACTACACTTGCAGCTTCAACCACTTGTGATTAGATTTGCTTCACAAATCTAAACTCAATTAAATCTTGTTCTTAAGCAGTGACAGATACCAAAAGCTCCTTCAAGTTTGAAATCCCCCCTGCCAAGGGCAAACTGGCAGTTGCAAGCTTTGGGAAATACTCCAAGAATAATTTGGCGGTTTCTTACACATTCACCTCAGGCTACTCTTCTGCACAGGAACTTGAAATGAGTTTTAAAATGCAATTTTTATAGCTGCTCTTTTTTTTTATCCTGGTATCTGCTACTGTTAACTTTTTAAATACAGTGCTAAACTAACAAAGTCAATTATAGCTTTCAGAAGACACACTGATACTTACAGCATCTACAAGGTTTACCACAGACTTTGCAAAATTGTTTGTGTATGCATTTGAAGAACGGTGCTTTTTGAACTAAAAGGAGAAGAAAAAGTAGAACACAGTGAGAACTTAAATATTTATTATTAACTCTTTATTTTTACAGCAAGAAAGGAAAATTAATATTTTAAGCAAGAGTAAGGGAAAAACTCCAAAAGCTTTTCAGATCACAGCCTACATCTCATATTCAAGAATCCCTAGAAAACAAAGGAGGAGGCCATGTATGCTAGCCAGGCTTTCACATCTCTAAAAGGAGCATTTAGCTACAAGAAATACCCTAGTTAGAATCAGAGTTCAAATGTTTGAGACAAAATTACAGGTAAACATGAACATAAACATGAGCTCAAAATTGAGAGGATGTTGTACCCATTAAAACCATGCTTAACCTGGTGAGTTAAATATCAGACTGTACTAGCCACATTCCATTACTATAATTATGAGACAAAGATGAAGCATTTACCACTTGTCTTGTATACAGTTCTTTGCAAAGGCATCCTTTCTCTACTACAGCACAAGACTTTTAATGACAAGTAGTATTAGTTATGCCAAAAGACAAAAAGGAGAATGTAGTGCATGGTAAAAGTAAATATGCATTTGAATGTGGAAACAGTTAAACTGAATATCTTAAGTTTTAACTTCAAATTTTTTCCATTTCTATAGACTTAGATGAGCTGTATCACAACATCTGCTTCCTAATATCTGTGCATATCATTAAAATTGTTTCACGTCTTTCCTCATCCTGCCCCACAAGTCCCCTCTGTTCCAAGTCAGATTTTCTGAAGATGCTGCTGTGGTATCTGAACATGAATCCATGACTTTCAAAAAAAAAACCCTGTAAAATTATAAACTAAAATGGCATTACACAATATGATTTGTAGGCAGGAAAAATAAGTCTTCAAAATTTCATAGAAAATTAACACTAATTTGCACAAAATAGAGAGGGTAAAAAGTTTTCATTAAAATCTCTTACTAATTTCAATTACTGGTTAAAAAGCAACAAATCTCAACTCCTCATGAGCAAACATTATCAAGTTCCATGAAAGTGTCAGCTATTCCTACTCTGAAATACAGTATCCAGAAAGAGGCCTTGAAACAAGAGGGTCTTACTCTTCTGAGCAGCTGAGTAGCTACTCTCATCAAGGAAGTTAAACGATTAACTACCTTCTCAAAGTAGAATTACAACACAGACAAGTCTCCATTTTCAAGAACTATGATTACTGAAAAGGTGAAATTAAAAATGGAAGACATATGTGCTTTTAAAATTAAACAATCTGTTTCTCAAATCGAAAGTCAGAAGAGTCACATACACACTGTATTATTAGATAGCAAATTTTCCATCCCTTTAAATTCCAGTTATTTTTGGACAAGCAGTCTGGTTTTATAGGGACAAAATGCCATAGAGATAACAAAAAGTTCATCAAACTTATTGATGACACTCATTCACCTGACTGCAGGAAGGTAAGTTTTTTTACACGTGCAGTTATTCACTGTTAAGTTCCACAATGCTTCACAGCACATCCACAGCAGGTTTTAGTACACAAAGATCCTACAACACAGGTTTGCAGAGACCTCCTCCCCTATAGCTGTTCTCAAAACAAAGAACTTTCAGCTACAGTGCTAGTAGGTGCTTAGTATCCATATCACAGGACTCTGCTACCTAGAAAACCATGATACTAGAACAAAATAACGGGGGAGGTGTGGCTTTGGTTTTTAATTTTGAGCCAATCCCAAACTTTCTCAGGAGTGGAAAGGTAAAATAATATGCTTTGGAGAATGATCTTCGTTTTCATAGAAGTATTTACATGCCAAAATCAATAGCAATATACAACATCATGTGTTTAACACAGCTCCTAAAACAGAAATCACTCTAAGTCAGTAAAAAGTGCAACAACCTATTTAAACACGTTTAGCTGTGTCTCTAGTGTTACAGGAAAGGAAAGTTTTGTGAAAATATATAGTATTAACCACTTAACAGCACAGTGGCCAAAGAGGTTTAAGATACTTCAATACAGAACCTTGCAGCAAGAGAAATCTGCCCTCTACTGGTAAGCAGAAAACCTTAAATGTACATGTAGTAAGCTCCTGGATTGGCAGGCTTCAATGCATAATTGCAAACACTTCCTTAAGTATATTCATTTTACTCCTTGAAAATAATTATCTGCTTCTGAGTCACTGACAACTCTGAAGTAAAAAATCTTGAATGCTTGTGGTCTAAACTTCTAACAAATAAAGCCTGAGAGGAGACAATAGTTAGTGTCTGTAACAAGTGTAGTGAACAGGATGATTGTCCTTTAAGCATGTCTGTAATATGAGAGGCCAGAGGAAACAGCTGGACATAGAAATATTATCTCTTCATAAGGAACACCAACCACAGACCTCAAACAAGACAACAAAATGTCCATAACTTCAGTTACTGTGCCCTACCCCTAAACAATGAACATGTGAGCACTCAGAAGAGTTTCCTAGCAGGTGGCTTTACAAGTGAAAACAGTTGAAGAAATTTCTGTTCTACTCTTCCCACCCATTCAAATTCTCCCCACACTGCTGAAATGACATAGATTAAGTATAGGTTATTTTTGCCCAGACTATTTCTATGATTTATTAAACAGATGAGGGAAGGTTGTATTATCTGTCTATTCAGCACTGGAAGAAATACATAATACTGCATCCTATTCCAATATCTGCCATCTCTGGGTCTTTAAAACCATCCTTCAGTATTTGTGGAAGAGACCACAACAACATAAAGCACTGGGAAAACATGCAGTAGAGTGAGAGATGCTAGGAGCTCTTACAGAAACTTAAAAGTTTATTTTATTTGCACATGAAATAAGCAGAAACTGTTTTATCAACAGAATTTGATTAAAAAAAAAAAAAAAAAAAAAAAAAGAAGAAGGTCTTGCTCACATAGAAGCAGTCATAACAGAAGTTGATGATACCTATTTGCCTCTTGGTGAACAGCTGAGAAAGCTATGTGAGACAAGGGCTCAGAACAAGGCACAATCAAGTTGGTTTTACTTGCTGGAGATTGCAGTATATTCTTCACTACCAGAAAACATATAAACCTACACTGTTTTTCCGTAATAGATATGCTCTAGTTAAAATGTAGCTATTGGACATAAATTTGTGATGCTTTGCAAAAAGGGTCTGTAAAACAGTTGTTTAGGTTTACAAAACGTATTACTCCTTACTCCCCAGGGCCCCCTCTCCTGATTTTTCACAAGTGTAACACATGGACACTGATAGCCTTACTTGGCATAATCAGTGAAAGCAGTAACATTTAAATAACAAATGTCACCTGGTCTGATTTTTCCCAGTCAAGACAAAGAGGAAAAAAAGGTGGGTGCTTTTTTTTTTTTTTTCCCCTCAATAAAAATTGAATGACAAACACTTTCTGAATTGAACAAAAAACTCATCTTGCACTTCATTATGAATCTGATTTATAAGTGTGGAATAGCCAGAAAGAACAATCAGATAGCTTTGTCACTATGCTTTGCTGCATTAAAATTTAAGTTACTAAAACTAAACTCAACATAACAAATTCTGACCTTTTTCTTTACTACTTTAAGGATACAATGTAATTTTAGAATGTTTTGTATGTTTGTTCTGGACAGAAATGTTTTATTGCTTTACTTTGTTGGCTAAGGGCATATAAATTATCCATATGATACCGAAGTGTTTCATACGTATTTTGAATATATAATTGCTGTAGAAAACCTTAGATAACATTAAACATTATTAGGTATTATGGCCTGTACTGTATCTTGCAGTACAAATGTTAACAGCTGCTGATAAACAAAACATTTGACCCAAAAATACCTGATGCAGTAGTTATGTACATCAACCTACAAATTATAATCAAAAGGAAGATTATCACTGAACTGATATACTTACCATTTTATGGTCATTGACTATCATGAGCTCCAAATATTTCATTTCTTCAAAGATACCACGAGATACCTGATGGATTAAAGAAGTTCTTTGTGAATCATGAAAATGTAGTGATTTTCAAAAATAACTGCAGCTGATCTAATTGGATTACCCATAAATATTACATAGTATGTGTAAACCTGTAAAAACTGGGTCAGACGTTCAACTAGGGTAAGTATTCATAGCTTCAGTAACTTAGTGAGTTATGATAGACACTTGCTGAGAATCTTGAGTCACATCATTAAGGATGTTTTAGTTCAGCACAGAAGCCACCACTGCTTCTCTCAATTTCACAAAGGAGAAAAATCTCCAACACCAAAAACTCTTGGTCTACTGTACTATTCATCACAGATTTAATAAGGAAGGAAGTTTCTAAAAATAGATGTGTATTAAAAAAATATGCTGTGGATTGTGCAACTTAGTAAAGAAATGGAGATTAATCTTCTTTAACTCAGCTACTCCCCTAACTGACAAATATGCATGTGCAGTTCATGAGGACTGTCCACTTCTGTTCTCTCAATAACCCAGTTCTGGGTGTCATCATTTGGATTTTTAATCATGCTACTTAATAAGCCAAATGAAAATAAAATCAGATATCTACAAAGTAGCAAGAATTCATTCAAAATTATTCTTTATCCTCAAGCAGACTCAAAACTTTAAATTCTAAACTCATTTTCACTGCTAAATTTACATTCAATTGATACATAGTATTGCTGTCACATTAGAAAGCTTATCCACTTTTCTCCAAATATTCTATATTTAAAGAATAATCACCACCTTTTATCATTTGATAATTGTATTATGTTACAATATTAAGCTACCAAAAATATTTGCTTTCTAAAGCCTACGTTGTCTCAACATTAAAAAAATGCAGAAATTAGTGGGTTTGCGTTTTTCGTAAATGATCTTAACTCAGGGTCACACTTCTACTTACTGCTCTCTTTCTTCTCTTTCTCCTCAGCCACTGTAGTTCAGACAGAAAGGGCCATTCAGAACTAGATTCAGTCTCTGTACAAATTACAATTTAAGAATTTCATGGCATTATTTTAAACTACTTATGTATACTGTCCAAGTCAAAAGTCGATTAAGATCACCTTATCAAAACTCAAGTAATTTAGAAATCTAAAGTTACAACTAAAGCATGCAAAAAGAGGTAAGGAGATTGTAACACAGGCTTGGAATATATGTTTTCTTCCACCTCATGTCCTCAATAGCATTAATATCACTGATTAAATTAAATGATCTGCAGAAGAAAGCTAAATACAGGTCTTCATGGATGGAAATCTTTCAGCTGCTTTTTAACAACTCTAAATTCCATTACAATAATTGTGAACAAGGTCAGGTTAGTAAATATTTTTCAAGTTTTTCTAAACAATCAGCTATTTTATACAGACTGTTAGCCTAACATTCAATTTTTTCAAGTTGTATATACAATTATTTCCAATATTGAAAAACTCATAATCAAAAACATACCAAGGTCCTGCAACTGCTTGGAGGCTTGTGTTCCGTAAGTTCGTTGGATGATATGTGGCCTACTTTTACTTTCCTGATAGGAAAAATATGTGACATTTTCTTCTAATTAATAAAGTCAAGTGAAAAGTGAGGCACTTCCTTCAGTATTTATAATTTTTACTATTTTTCCATAAAATGTAAGCAACCATCATACCAATTTGGCATAGTACTAATTTGAAGCAATCTATTTGCAATCCTGAGAAAATCAAGGACCTTCTCTGCTTCAGCACATTTACTAGCCTACAAAACTGAAGTATCACAGAAGTTTGAGATTACTTGGAAAAAGTCCTTTACAAGTCTTAGTGTTAGAGAACACTGACCATTATTCCAATATATCAAATTAGAGATTAGTTGAAATCTTCCTCCCACAGATAAAAAGTAACTGCTACTATTTATGACAAAAACGTATCTTTCTAATTGCAGCAAAATTCAAGAAACTAATCAATACACTATCTTTAAGAGGATTATTTCACCCTGTTTTACTGGTGTATACAACACTTAAAAAGGAGACTTTTAATGCATATTTCTTTAGAAGTCTGACATGCCCAAGTTATCACATTTTGGTATCTGGTCTAGAAAACAACTATCTTTTCTTCCGTAGCAACTCCTCTGCAGAGCCTGCCAAAACAAGCATTTGTTTTCAAAGGGTAGGATGCTACTGTTCTGTAACTTCCATGAGAAATGTATAACACATTAAAGGAAAATACTGCGTATTTTTGCTGGTTTTTCACTTTTGATGGGGGGGGGGGGGAGAGAAAAAAGTATTATCTAATATCTACTATAGTTAAGCTTAAGTAAGCTGAATAAATTACATGACGAAGGCTGTGTCCAAGATATTTATCACACATAGTACAATCAAAAATAAGCCTCTGAAAGCATTCTGTAGCTGTATTATTTTGATCTTCAGTAGTTTTGAGAAAAATATTCATCTCATCTATCTTATCATTTAGAATTCCACTTCAATCCTCAACAGAGCTGGCAGACAGTATCTCACTTTTATAACTAGAACTTTTGCTCTACTTCCATGTTCTACTGAAATATCACACAGAGAGAGATCCTGGTTTCCTCTATCCACCCAAGCAAAAAAACAGCTTAGTCAAATTCTTCTCTGCCTACCATATGGATACCATTGTATAAATATTATCTCTATGAATTTACTGTATCTGTGCTGTCAGTTTTCAGCCTTACAACCTTTATGAACATGTGGCACCATTAAAATGCATTACATAGCTTAACACATGGCATGTAATATTGTTCCCAAGGAGTCTGAGAAATCTTTTTGGATGTAATATTTCCCTGTGTGTCTATAGTTTCATTTACAGACCAATAATTGACCATTCAAATTATATTGATTCCTCTGAATGTTGATTCAGTTTCTTTGAAAGTGTCAACACTCACAGATTTTTCAGATCTTTCTTTGGACTGTAAGTTAAGCTTTACAGTCCTTAAAATGTATCAGTTCTGCAGCATTACATTATTTGCCATATACTGGTAAGTACTAGAGCATGATATAAAGTGTAAGATACCCAGATATAATTATCTACTTCATTAAGTTCTTTGTGGAAACACGGCAGGTCAAGAGCAATATGATACAATTATTTAGAGGGATGAATAAATGACGTCCAGAGATCCCTTCTACGAATTCATAAATACTTTAGTTCAAGTACTAGAGCAAACTGATAAATGCTTTTTGACAGTCTGTAACCATTTGCTATGGAAACAGTCTTATTAGTTTACTCCCAACATCTAAAGGATCAACAATACCTAGGAAAAGAAAGATTAAAGAAAAGCAGAGAAAAATCTTTGGTAATTCTCACTTAGACATTTCTTGCCTTTAAATAAATTCCAATCAAGTGTTTTAAAATATTTTTGTTTCTCATATGAATGCATGGGAGAGGTCACTCATTTATTGATTTATTCTAACACTTCTTTCACTATTCCTTTGCTACTCCACTCTTTCCTAAACCAAATAAATTAGATAAAAGTAAACTTACTGCACTGTGGGTCAGATCCATCGGTTCTATCAAGTACAAATAAGTACTATCTTCAAACATGCCACTAGAACATGAAGAAAAAGAAGTGGTATTTAGGATTACTAGGCAATTCATTTGACTCCAGGATATGATTTTTGATGAGACAAAACCAAAGTTATGGCTGAAAAACTGATCAGTATTAAAATAAATCCCATATACATTCATTACTACACATGTGGCTAAAAATATCTTTTTTTTTTTTTTGTATAAGAACAGGTGCATTTTAATAAACTATTACTGAATGTAATGGCAATGTAATGATCAAGCACCAAAAAGAGTAAAGATTTTACCTTGGAAATAGGAAGTCCAAAGACACACATTAAAATGCAGAATATAAACAAAAGCCAAGCTGCACTTAACAGTAACTAATCCTAGTAAAGACTAATTTCTTATATTTTTTCCTTGTACAGTTTAACAAAAAGATCAGTTTTTCTTTTGGCTGACAGAATCATACATAAATAATGAACATGCGCACTGCTAAAGTACAATTCTTGTTTATCTTTTAGCATAAGTCATCTGGTAAAATACTTATTTGCACTTATCATATTCAAATGTTTCATGAGACAGCATCAAAAGACTTTAATCACAATGATACTGAAAAAAACACTAGCAGTTTGGCATAGCTGGTACTGGCATTTCAAAACATCAAAAATCTTTGGTCCTCTAGAGTTTCAGTCCCTCACATATTAGAAGATAATATTCAAGAGTAATAATTAATTAATATCCTTGCTTGAAAAACGAGAACGTGCACTTACTGAAGTCCATTGCAAGTTGAAAGAGCAACTTTAGAATCCTTGATACCTCTGATATTTCCATGGTAATAACAATGCTCTCCACCCTAATAATTTTTGAAAACAAACAGTCACACACACACACACAAAATTACCATGATTTAATGTCTGTTGCTTAAAATCAAGGCAAAAAAAAAATCTAACATCTTGCATTAGGTAAAATTTCAGAGAAACCAGTGATTAATGAAGTAAACACCGATGACTAGCCCTAATTGTTTATGAGAGAAAAACTGTGCCCAGTAAAGACTAATTTATTTAAGTCTTCAAGCCGTAACATGAGTTATTCTTTTGTTGAAGTCACTGCATTCTTGATGGTTTTAAGTGCATTTCTTTGCTGTAAATTGATTCTGTAAAAGTGTTATGTAATGCAGGTTACATAAGCACTGAATTGCCTCTTGATGCCTTCAGATCAGTTAAAATTACAAGTGATACAATGTTTATCAATCATCTGGCGTGTATTGGGCTTAGATCTGGATTCTACCAATTCTGTCAATTAAAATGTGACATCATTAGACTGTAGATACCAATATCACTAATGATGAATCAGCCAGAAAGTGAATCCAGTTTAGCAACACTGAAGTGTACAGTTGCATTTTTATTGTACTTATCAATTGGGTACTTAAAAGATAACTCTTGATTGTAACTGCATAAAATTCCAAATAGGTACAAAACCCAAATTATTCAAATAAAAAGGTAGGATATTTGTGTTTCTCTAAGCAAGTGAGCAATCATGTTGTAGACAAACTGCTGCCTTTTATTTAAAAAAAATAATATTTAAATTACCTGCAAGTATGTTTAAATGTTAGAGACTTTTTTTAGGAAAAAAAAAAAAAAAAAAAAAAAGGCAAAACAAATTAGGCAAACTACATCTCAAACTGCTATCCAAAACCCTCCGTTCTCAAAGGCCCTAATAATATGGAATAAGGGAGACTCTCCTGAATGTTGCAATGCAAGATTTGAACAGTCAACTGATGCAGGGATTAAGCTGAATAGAAATAGTGCAAAATGTGTTACCAAATGGGCATGCAATGAGCTCTGTGTATAGACTTCCACTTCTCCACAAGAACATAAGGGAAATTGCAATATGTGTATATATAGGGGGGAACAGGACAAAGCAGGAGACCAAAATACCACAGAGAAGAGTTGGTACATACTGAAAATCTTGAATTTCTGATCCAGAAAAGCCTTGCTCAGAAGACAACTAATCTCTAGTGAATGCTACACACTTTCCACTGAATTAAAAGTGCAGGTTTCCTGGACCTGCCTGGTTTTCATCACAGAATGAGCTAAATTGAGCTCTCCTCTCCTGAAGCAACTAAGCTCAGGTCTAAGCTCTCCTTAAAGTGGTCAGAGAACTTCAAGCATGCTCAGAACACACCTGAGTGACAAGATGGATCCTAACAAAATAGAGTCAGAGTGGCTTTCTTTTCAAAATATTGACCATTACATGCCAATGCCCCTTGCAGGCTAATAACTATACCACCAACTGTTGACCAATTTCCCAGGTCACCTTGAGGAGAGTCAACTCACATCTCCCCACCTTTTAAATGTGTGCTCTAACTCCAAAGCTACTGGCTACTTTGTGTCAGAGCACCCTACCTGAATCAAGCTATATCCATCTCATTTTGTAGAAAACACAAAGATTTATGCAGTCAGAAAGAGCAAGCATGATTCTGTATCCCAGAGGCTGGAAAGCTTCTAGAAGGAGGGCTTAAGAGCAAACTTGGACTGCAGAATTACCAATCCCTAAAATCCCATGAATTGCTGGGAAATAAATTGATTAGACTCTTAGAGGCTTAAAGAACTACTTATCATGACTAAGGATAAAATAAACTGGCTTCATAGGAATGTTTCAACTGAGTAAACAAGTAGAGTGTATTTATTTTCTATGAACAGAAACAAAGCATCAAGAATAACACCAATAGACTGTTCAAGCTATGGACATTTAGAAAGAAGCCAAGAAACATTACTTTGACTTTCTAAAGCATTACTTTGACTTTTCTAAAGAAAAAGGACTAATTAATTTAGAAGCTCTTAAATACCAGAAATTCTGCTGTTATATGTCAGTGAAGCCACAATGAGGAAAACTGAATGATACCAATTTACCTTATTTAAGTAGTTGATCTTTAATGTCTATCAACAATAACCCCAGCTAAACTAAAGATTAAAAATAAGCTCAAAAAGTTTTATTAAAAATCCTTCAGTGTGGTTGCCTCTCTCACACATTGTTTGAAAAAAGTACCATTCATCATCAAAATATTCTCAATGCTGGTGTCATGTCATCTGAATTCCAACATGCATAATTAAACCATTCCTTCTAAATTATTTAAATTCAAGGAAGTACCAAAAATGTAAACACTTTTTGTTTAAGTATGCACAGCATTATTTCCATTTTGCATGTTATTTAATGAGTTATTCAGATTTTTAATTAAATTCCTAACAGACTATGTGCATAATTAAATCAAAGTTCTACACAGAAAACAATCACTACATATTTACCTTTCCATCAGTGAGAATGAATAAGCCATGCTTTTTATGAACTAGTGATTATCTCTCTCACATAAGTAGCTTTTCAAGAAGTTTTTAGAAAACAGCTATCCAAATAAAGAAATATCTCTTTTTTCTTCAATGTGTTCACTCTTGAAATAAACTACCCCCTTCTAGAAAATAAAATACTTTCCATCAAGATATGCCCTTCTTTACATCCACATCAGGAAACAAAACAATTTTTTACTTACTAAGGTGTAAAAAAGATTATAAGATACTGCAAAAGACCAGGATACAGTCCTTATTTGATCTCCTACACAAATTGCGTGCATATCTTCTGAACTTATTATAAAGCCTTTTACAGATTAATGTGACCTCAGGAGCTCCATTATTATTTCTAAATAAATCAATTCAGAGAACATCCCCTAGGAAGTCTGGATCAAGTTACTGCAGCATACAAAGGTAGTCCATTTGCTGAGTCTAAAGTTCTAATATAGTTTTCCAGTCAGATTCATGATTCAGCAACCGCAGTGCTCAATGCTAGTGCTGCAGCTGACAATTGCATGAGCTTGTCTAAATGCCAGAGGGAACTGTTTTCTTGCATTATTTAGCATTTTTGCCTATTCTGCACAGTTCTGAGTCCTAATGAAACAACTTTCTTAGTATGTTGCATGAAACTTTTTCTTTGGTGGAAGAAAACAAAACAGTATATTGCAGTAATTATATTGCATTGTTTCATTTTGCCCTAATCTGCAATATATTGTTTTATTTGAGATTCTTTATAACAAGGGCAAAATAATAAACTAAACATCTAATAGTTGGACAAATAACAGTCTTAACTTGATGAAGGCATAAATGCAACTTGAATGATTACTCTCCTCCACCCTAAAGAGACGTATTTCACATGCAATAAACTCACAACAAATATTCCAGCATTCACACCAAATATGAAGTCGTTCCCTGAAAACATAGTTTTAAGGGAATAACCTTTCTAGGAACCTATTAGTCCTCATTTTGTTACTACAAACAAAAAGACTGACCTGGGACTCTTAGTCAGGGCTAAACTATCTTGCATAATTTTAATCTTTTTGTCTTTGGATCAATAGCCTATGGCACTGAATTAAATTTGGGAGCTAGTTTGACAAATGTAATTAATTGGATGTCAAGCAATGTGCTGGTTTTGTAATAACTGAAGCCTTAATCTCTGGAGTGAAGTCTTTCATTTTTTGTTTCACAACTGTGTAATTCTTACAAAGAGAAGTCACTTCAAATTTTCCTGGTTTGAATGCCTTACATTACCATTATCCCTCCCTCTCGCACTCTGTGCTAAGGACATGTGAATAATTAATGAAGACTATGCTATAGTGACTTCAACCCCTCCACCTCCTACATTTTACAAGATGCAATTGTTCCAGCAGTATCTGGATCATCTTCACTACTACCACCTACCACTGCCTACCCCTCACCTCGACACACAGCTTTCCTCTTTTGTACAATTCTTCTTGTATTACTGAGGTATCCTTACAAGATGAGGTCACCTTGTATGTGTGGAAAAGGGCTTACGGTGTTTTTAAGTCTTGCAAAAAAATTATTTTTTTTTTTTTTTACATTTTATTGGCATTGTCCCCTCAGAAAGACCATTCTGACACATTTTAAGAGCACAATACCTTAGAAAACTTGGGGTTTCCATCTTCATAGTGAATCTCCACATAATTGGAAGATAACAAGTCACTGTCAAAGAAAGGAAAAATCAAGATGAGAAAAATCTGAATATTCTTTCTAATGCTATGAGTGGGTTTGGGGTTTTTTGTTAGAATTTTTAAGCCATTTCTTCTTTCCTTGTAAATTAGTTTTAAAAAAATCAAGCAGCTTGTGTCCAGTAAATGGTTTGTTGGTACACTGGAAGTCAAGAGTGTGGTACAAAAGGGGGAAATTTCATTCTGCAATCTAATTCCCTATATTTTAGCTTTACAAATAGATTATCAGGTTTTAAAATATGCAAAAAAAAAAAATCCCATGCTTTTAGAACTTTGCTTGCTGCCAGTAACTGGTACTGACAAAATGTATAATTATTTCATTATTGTTTTTGTATTTTAACTAAAAGTTAAACAGAGTGCATATAAGGCTGAATGAATACGTACATGATTGTTCCTAAGATAAGAATGTATACTTCACCTGTACCTCACCTTCTCAGCTGCAAAAACTCATTGTTTTCCAAAACCAGTAATGTTCTTAAAAAAAAAAAAACCTTACCAAAAAATACCCCATACTACCCCTTTTTTTTCCCTTTCACTTTGTCTTCTCAGATTCTTTTCTCACTCTTATTTTCTTCCTAACTCTGGCAAGACAAATTTCCGAAGAATAAAAGTTTCCCATATTATATAATTCACAGTTCAAATTTCTCATTTTTTTTAAATAGGATTAGCTAGCCTGTACATAACCTGGGATAACTTCAATGCCCCATTCACCTCTCACCCCACTATAATCAGGGTTGCAGCATAGCGACCCAGGGAGAGCAAAGCAGTTAAATATGTTAACTGGCCCCATTATATATGCAAGTTAAGCATTTTACTTAATGTGATCCAGAATTCTCAGCATTTTTCAAGCCTCTAAGAGGCTGTACCCTTTCAAATAACAAAATCATTACAGGGTCTGATAGTGGTACATATACCAAAACAAAAATATTGTTGCTATGAATAAAAATCATCATAATTATGGAAGCCTGGTCTGAAAAAATAGCTCTGATGGGAATTCACAACTAACAACAATTTACGATAATGGGTATCTCAAACTCAGATTAGGCTATTAGCAATCCTGATAACACTTTAACTCTGGGACTAGTGGCTCATAAAATCAATTTTCATGCCACATTTATAAGGTACTACACTTATCAGAGAAGATCCTGCAGAAGTCAGTTACCAATGGTTCTCTTAAAAGCCCTTTTTTGTGGAACTGAGAGACCACATTATGGGCACTCTGTGCCTGCAAAACCAACACTAATAGCCATGAATAATTACTGAAGTCTCATAATTTGTCTTAAACTTCATTTTGATAGCAAAATTTAATAGATCTGTTTTAAAAATGCAGATTTAAAAATAAATTCAGTTGCATAAAATAATTTTAACTTTATTTATATCATAGCAAGCTATAGATTTTCTGCAAAAAAATACAAATGCTTTATAGTGTAAGCACCTGATTACGATGCAAACATTCACTTCTTCAATATGGCAAGGTTTGAAGCTTCTGAAGAGAATTACATATACAAAGCAATTAAACTTTAGTGTTGATAATGTCCTTTTCGTCTTTGAATTTTTCATACTTATTATAAAACATAAGGACTGCTGTTCTCAGTACTTAATTGGATAGTATAGACAAGTCTAGAGGTAACTGATACAAGTAGGAAAATGGAAAATTCTGATTAGATATAAGCTTAAAAAAAATCACTGAGGTTGGTTAAATTCTGGAGCTATGCTCAGTTTGAAAGGGCCTTGACTAGCTTCAGGTTTTTACAGACACTTCTTGAATTCACCGAGACTATTTGGTTTCCTCAAACCAATTCCAGGATCAGTATTTATCTGTTTCCAAATCAAGCTCACACTCAAACCCCATTTTTTGCCCTCTTCTAGTGACCTTACACAACCGACCTCAGAACTGCTTTCAGTGCTATCTAGTGGTTTTGGCAACTCGTAAGACTTGTGATAGGTGATTTCTCACTGTGTCTACTGACTCACAGCTGTAGTTTAATTACAGTATTTGTCTTGTAGATTTATCCCATTTCATGTGACATACAAGCTGCTCAAAATTTCTTTAGTCCACCCTTTGCAGGATCTTTACAGAGTTCAGTGATCTTTTCTTGGATTTTGGTTCAGCTGTTGTAACCCAGTTGTTTCCTCCATCTGCCAACTTTTTCCATTCTTTAGCTTCTCATTACTTCCAACTGCAATGGGATTCAAGTATTAAATACAGTGTCCCACATGACAGGATACCTAACATGGCATGCTTATGATGGAATACTCCTATATATATATATATATATAATGTTACAATTATAAAGCAAGGATGCGGCAGACAGCAGCTTTTCCAGTAGACTCTACACTTTTCTCACTGCTGACTTTCCAACACTACTGTCCTGTGGGATCTGCTGCATACAAGGCACATTGATGAAATTCTCCATACTGAACAAATTCCCTCCAAAGAAAATTGAGGCCTGCTATTCACAATACACTTCCCAAATGCCACGCTGTAAACAAAACTCACTTTTAATTTGTGAACCACCCTTTGCCAAATGTAACACACTATCTACCACCTAGAAGTTGGAGTAGAAAATCTATTATAACGCTATTGTCTTCCACAAACCCATTCTCATGCTATGCTGTAACAGGGTATTTAACAGTAGTTTCTGATCATTACTGTTTATAAGCTTGTCACACATAACCACCAATGACGTACTGCAAGGGCATTTTTCTCTTAACATTTCACACAGGGCAGCAAGAATTTAGACCTTTCCATTGAAAAAAAATCAGTCAGCTTCTCCTTAAAGTGTATGCCTCTACCTTGGTAGGTACCTAATTTTTGCCAGGTACCTTGTATCACTTATTTCAAGTGTCTGTCTACCCTAGGAAACATCCTAAAGAACACTTTACTTTCAATCATCCAGAAATCCCTCAATGTATACAGCTAATCTGAGACAATCATAACCTTATTCAGGGATAGAGGGAGGGAATGGGAGGTGGACAGAATGTTTGCAGGCATTTTCCAATATGGCTCTGCTAGTAACACACAACCAGTGGCTCCTATAATAAAACTAATCATGGTCCTGCTCTATATTCATAGCAAAATTAGTACAAACACATCCACAACTGTGCTTATAAATGGTTAGTACTGAAATGTGATATATTGCAGAGAGTAGTCTAGGACTGAAAAATTCAGCAAAAATGTTCCAATACTGATGCAAAGAAAAATACAGAATTTGGGGAAGGGAGTTTGTTCTATATTTTGCTAAAGTTCCAGGACAAAACAATAGCTGTAAAAGTAAGTGTAAAACTGCTACTGCAAATTTTCCCTACCAAAACTTTTACTTGTTACTAATGCTGAAAAATCTGATAAAAGACAGAAGACATTATTTAAGGGGGAAAAAAAAAAAAAAAAAACAAAAAAAAAACACTTAACCAAAATAACTTTCAAACATTTTTTTTCCAACATGACAGATAGAGAAAAGCACTGTAATTTCACCAGTAGGTGTGATGAGATCCTTTATGCAAGTGTCATGAAAAAGAAAGGCCTGGAATACACTGATTAAGAGCTCATGTAGAAGCATAAGTGCCTGAGAAATATGAGATACAGAACTCATGCATAAAGTAGGGGTCTCCACATCACAAAATATCTCTTCTTCCTTCATTACCACTTACAGAATTCCTAAATTTACCTCTGAATCACAGCCCTGAATCTTAGAAAATACATTTGTGCCTCATCTACACTGGACTATGTTTTGTCACCTTGATCTGTTTACATTTTGATTGATCAGAAATGAATCCAGTATAGCAAATTTTTCATTATGAGCACCAGGAACAGTGCAAGCTTTATTTAAAACAATTGTGTAAGTCATAATCACATCAAACAAAAGCATATTTTGACTAGTGACACATCAGTATTATGCCTTACAAAGAACACATCGAATTGCAACATGCTGAATGAACTCATGAAAAAAAAAGTCTGCTGTGTCCTTTTCTATAGTTCCTCCCACTCTGGTTTGTTTGTCTTAGGTAATTGTTTTTATTAAGCAGCCCTGCATCACCAGCTCTTCTATCAGAGTTACACTGAGAGATGCAAAATAAGCAGCAAAGGGATATGCCAATCCCAGCAGTTGCTGTCTTTGAAGACACAGACCAGCTGTTAAAGCAAGCAGCAGACGCTTTCTGATGAACTCATATCCACTTCCCCAGCACGTACCTCACTGCTACTGTTTCCATTAGCAGGAGAGCTGCAGTGTGAAAAGTGGCTTACCTCAGCTTGCATCTAACTATCCTGATGAAAAGAATTGATTTGGGGAGGTAAAGGCTATGAAGTGACTAAAAGATATCTCATACACACTTAACCAAGTTAGCTTCCATGAACCTAGTACACAGCCTGTGGAAAATCAGACTACAGCTCAATTATCTTTCTTGCATACTTCTTAAATTATCTCTATACCAACCTACTACCAAGCAATTTTTTTAAGTATTCTGAAATGATTCAAGCTCAGTACCAGTGTCTGAACAACCCAGATTAGTTTAATGACTTAACAGAACATCCATCAGATGTTTTTGTCCATTTGACAGATATAGTTTAGCAGCACATGAACACAAAAAAAAAAACAAATTAAGATCTTGCTACAGCATTTTGTTAAATCATCAAGACACTGTCATCTAATGAAATGGCTATCTATAGTCTTGTTTCTATTACCAGTTTCAATTATATTCACAAGCTTTGTTGATTCAACTGTTCTTATGGGAATTTATTATTAAGTTTCTAGTATGTATTTACAGTAGTTGTCACTTGACTATTGTCTTTGAAGCTGCTCTGACAAGAGTCCCTGCAAGGAATAACTATACTGCAAATATTCCTTGTTTTTTTTTTAAAACACAGCAAGGTTTCACTACTTCATATTATGATTAAAGGAGCATAAAAATCAAAACATGGTACAGTAGATCAAGCATCTGTGTTTACAAGCAATTAGAATAAACAACTGATGATGCAAGTGTATGGGTTAACTTTTTCATAACTATGGAATCAACGAAAGTCCCCACTCACTTCTGCTATTAATACTATAAAGATCCTGTAACAGTAAACAGTACATTTATTTTAAAATAATTTCTTGCATGGTCTTGCTCTAGTTGCTTGTTTTTGTTAGGCTGGTCTTTCAGGTAGAGAAAGGGATGCCTGGCAACAAATTTATTAAACTGCAACTATGTGATATTTTAGGTATTTTTTTGAGGTCCTGAAATGGGGAAATATCTCCAAAAACAACTGACAGGAAATCATGTTCTGAAGTCATATAGAATGGTGCAGAAAATTCTGGATCAGTCTGCCTCCCTCAGTGCACAAAGCTCTGAGCCAGTTCAAGGGAGTTCAGACAACAAATTCTTCACAATCCTTTCTCTAGCTATGTCCTGAAGCCCTCCATCTGAGAGTGGAGCATGCTCCACTTCACTGGCTACTTCAGCAAGCATTTTGAAAGTAGGAGCTTGAAGAGTTCTTCAGAATATTAAGAACAGTATGTTGTTCAGATCTACTATGTCTTCCTTTACCATAGCACTGAAGATGACACCACTTTAAGAAGTGCTGTGTAAAAGGATATGAAGAAATGAATAGCTAGATAATATTAGAGAATATAGGAGTTCTGTGTCATGGAAAGTACCTCAGTGTAATTTACTATGACAGAAATTTCCCAGAAAAGCAATTGACATAATAAAGATTTCATTTAAACAACTGTTGAAGGTCATTCAATATTGTGTCTTACTTGATCCCTTTCTTCCATCACCAGCATGGAAAACAGGTAGTTTTGAACTATCAAGGAGAATTTTATTAACCTGTATTGTAAGGTTGAGGGCTGCCATCTGTCTTTGCCAGAATGGTGTCGCTCAATGGTAATCATATTTGCCAAAGCTTCCTTCATTTAAAGCAAGCTTTTTTAATACACAAAAGACCTTGTGTTTCTTCCCCTCTTAAAGAATTCACTGTATGCTCCACATGTTCTGATACTCTGGGTCTAATGACAACAGAACAATTTAAACTAACTCTTACTATGAAGGAAAAATCCAACCAGATGTGAGTGTGGGTTTTTTAAATTATTTTATTTCACTTCTAATGCTAAAACTAGTGAAATAAGTTTACTTATGCTAAGAGAGCTGACTTCACCACCTTCAGATTAGATTAATGATTATAGCAGAATCAGAGATACATTTTGGTACTCCAGCAAACTGAAGTTGGTTCCCATAATCACAGAATGTCTTGGGTTGGAAAAGACCTTAAAGATGATCTAGTTCCAACCCTCCTGCCATGGGCAGGGACACCTTCCACTAGACCAGGTTGCCCAAAGCCCCGTCCAGCCTGGCCTTGAACCCTTCCAGGGAGGGGGCAGCCACAGCTGCTCTGGGCACCCTGGGCCAGGGCCTCACCACCCTCACACTAAAGAATTTCTTCCTTATAGCTAATCTAAATCTGCCCTCTTTCAGTTTAAAACCATTACCCCTTGTCATATCCCTATCCTCCCTGATAAAGAGTCACTCCCCATCTTTCCTGTAGCCCCCTTCAAGTACTGAAAGGCCACTATGGGGTCTTCCCGGAGCCTTCTCTTCTCCCAGATGAACACCCCCAACTCTCCCAGTCTGTCCTCATAGGCGAGGTGCTCCAGCCCCCCCAACCCACCCCAATCAACTTCACGGCCTCCTCCGGACCCACTCAAGCAGGTCCATGTCCTTCTTATACTGGGGGCCCCAGAACTGGATACAGTACTCCAGGTGGCGTCTCTTGAGAGCAGAGTAGAGGGGAATAATCGCCTCCTTTGACCTGCTGGCCACACTTCCGATGCAGCGCAGGATACAGTTGGCAATCCATGCTTCCATGTTGAACTACTGCACAAGCTCCATCATTGAATCATGTTAAACTCAGTGATATAGGATCTTAGGAGCTTGTTTGATTAACTTAATTAGTCGTATGTAAAGTATACACAAGCTTTATATTAGCTCCAAATGCAAAGACTTCAGCCTGACTACAACAGAATCTGAGATCCCAGTAATTCACTTCAGCATGAAGATTTCACTATTGACAAGACTGGACCATCTCAGAAAGAGACC
Source organism: Tyto alba (assembly GCF_018691265.1). Classification (NCBI taxonomy): domain Eukaryota; kingdom Metazoa; phylum Chordata; class Aves; order Strigiformes; family Tytonidae; genus Tyto; species Tyto alba. The sequence continues at coordinate 29,714,082 of NW_024881328.1, read as the reverse complement.
AGAAAACATCTACTAGATTAGAAAGATAACATTTCTTCATCACTGCCACATTACAGTGGTTACAGGTGAGCAAGGAGTAAGAACATAACCTAAGAAAAGATGCATCAAATCAGACAACTGCTTAGTATGTTGTTTGACAGCAAATACACACATGTGGCAAATTTTTCAGGGAGTCTTCTCAGCACCCAGTGATCTGTGACACCAGGATTTCCTAAACCAGAGTTAGTATAATAGCTTTCAATGGCCCATAGTAGATTTATTTTCTGTAAATTCTTCCAATCCTTTAAGTCCTTTAAATAGTTTAATATGCACAATGTCCTGTAACAAGACTTGCATTTAATCTTTTTTTTTTTTTTGTGAGAAGCACCTCCTTTTAAACCTCGTCCTTCACTTGATAACTATAGCAGTTACACAGGAGGAAGCAATAAACATCCTCATCCTGCCACACAGAATTTTACAGCATTGTCATATTGCCCCAGGTGTGTCTTTGCCTTGCCCTGAGCTTGTTGACCCTAACAACGCACCAAACCAATGGATGCAGTTGCATCTCAGCTGACAGGCATTCAAAACCCTGTTCAGAAGGGTGTGAGATCCACACTTAATTAAATCTAGGATCAGGAGTGGACAGAATAGTCTTTTCATTCCACAAGCAAGTGGTCTGAGAAGAGGGTTAACATTCACAACACTGATGTCTGCATTTTAAAAGGCAAACAGCATGTCCTCTCAGATTTCTGGGTTCAGAGGTTTTTTTAGGTTGTTTTTGTTTGCTTGTTTTTCACAAATTCTTTAAGATGACTCTTCCCAGAGGCTCCCAGATCCCACACAAGGACATAGTTCCCAATAGCTCTTACATCAGCACACAAAAAAGTGGAATTTCAAGCAAATTATCCTATGCTCAGTTTCTTACAGTCTGTTGAAATAAGCCCTGATGTCAATGATTCTGCTGACAGCCATTTTACGAAGCATAACTCTACTCATGCATTGCACAGAAGGCATAGGGACTTTCCTTAATTACTACAGAGGAATCCAAAACTTGAGTGTTTGAGTCAGAGACTGCAACATTAATTTCTACAGCTACAGTTATAAGTTCTCCCCTATCAAACATACATAGAAACAGACACACATAGACAATTTTTATTTTATAAATATTTGCTGAAGACAAGGGGGTGAAATTAAGAAAAATGAGATCAAAAAAGAAGAAAAAATATTAAAAGGACTGATCTGGAAAGTTCTAGGAGGAATGAAAGTAGTATATGACAAGGAGCTGGAAATACTGCTGAGAAATATTTGATACATTGAGCTAAGACTGCAAGCCCTTGGTCAATGGCAGGATTGGTGCTGCCTCCTACTGTACTCCTGGAAGAGTAACTGAGTAAAACACTAGGCCGTGCATATTAGTGAACATACAAATGTGCATGCATACATAATATTACAAAATACACATTTTTATTATAAGCTTAGCGACAGGATGGAAAAAAATACCTGAAGAGAATTGTACTAAACACTTTAAATTACAGAAACAAAGTAGTAAGAGAAGACAGAATAAATTAAATACTGCTTATAATTAATGCTTCTAATTATAACTGACAGAGCCCTGCTTTCCTGGAGGTGGCTGAACACCTGCCTGCCAATAGAAAGTAGTGAATGAATTCCTTATTTTGCTTTGCTTGTGTGCACAGCTTTTGCTTTACCTATTAAACTGTTTTTATGGGGAACATAAGGCTATCGGGTTTGCAGTGGTATTTGGTTAAGAGCCATTCAGCTTAAGAGACTAGGACACAAAAAGCAACCAAATCCCAAACACACAAACCGTAATGAACAACAGTTAAGAGTTCTGGTCTTTGTAATTATCTCTGTTGGGTCACTGACTGATGGGCCATGGAAGGAGCCACTCAGAAATAGCCTTGAGGAGCTTCAACCAGAACTTTATAGCAGATAAGAAGTAGTAAACAATGTCATTGTGGGTCTCCTGGGAAAGAACAAACTTATTACATGATGTTTGCAGGGTCTTGTGGAAATGTGCAAACATTTTTATGTGATATTCAGGGAAGTGCCAAAGGTAGGGAAGGTGAATCGGAACAGAATAAGTGTGAGAAAATGGAGAGGAAGTTGCTTAATGAGGAGTCTTTAGGGTAAGCTGCAAGTCAGTAGGTTGGTTTGGCCCAGCCCTGCACCTGATCACTTCAGTCTGTCCAATGTTTTTATTGACTCCTACTTGTAATAGTTTCTATGTGACTTTGCTCTCTATTCTGCTTAAGTGTGATGTGCAAGTAAACCTCAGTCAACAACTACGAGGAGACCTGTATTTGGGAAGACCTAAGGTCTAAACTGGTGAGCAAGTAAGAGACCTCAGGCCTAGACATGAATGTTTGATGAACTTAAAGTCTGTGTTAATATTTGAGTCTGTGAGTGCAGCCATGTTGTCAATCAGGAGAGGGCTGGTGCGGGTATTCCACTAGCAAACTTTCAATTCCCATCAGCTGGAGAAGAACTTTATCAGGCTCTTTGTATTCTTGTTCGTCTGTGCTGTTTTCATTTACACATGGTACCAGTAAAGGCAATGTTTCTTCTCTGTGATGGTCTGTGTGACCAGCCATATCCTAGGTATAGTACCATCTCAGGAGTGTGTGCTCAGTCTGGCTACTAACTGGACATGCAAACAGGAACAGTGGCAAGCAGACCAAGAGGAGAAATTCCCTGTAGCTTAGAGGCTACTAGATATAGGCTCCCTTCACAAATGTCATGATTATCCCACTGGAATTACCCTACATGGGTCCAACTCTGACTCTCATAAAACACCATAGTCTTGCACTACACTATAGTTCTTCCAGAGGCTAGAGAACACCCAGTTATCTTCAAGACTTCTTTTTCCTTGCATTTGGTGTGCCAGCCTCTGCCTTTGTACTAACTCATCTTTTGCCAGCCACTCAAGACTTTGTGTCACATTTTAAAAAATGGAACTGCAAGAGCAACCTAACTTCAAAATCATGCATGGATGAAGGAAAACTTTTCAGTTCACCTTTACAGCAAAATATCTCATAGCTAGGAGCTAAGCAGCAAAATGTGTGAATATAACAGTTCAGCAAATTTTATAAAGCCATAACTTGCTGCTTTGAAAAGCTGTTAGATTTAATAAGCTTGCATTTTTCCCTCTAACAAAACTTCCATTACATAATAAAACCAAAAGAAGACCTCATGACCAGAGGAACATGTTGGGTTTTTTTAAACCAGTATGCAATTGTTTCTGTAAATTTGCTACTCCTTTAAGTGTGCTGAAAGGCTCAAGAGCAGCAGAAGGGGCAAATGCACTTTTATTCAATACTGTAGATAATTTTACCCATCCAGTATTTAGTACCAATTTTATACTTCTACCTTAAACTTTCTCAGTGTAAACTTTCAAAGGCAAGAAAACCTTCATTACAATTTTGAGAAAAACACATAAATCCATATCTTCAGCTGGGGATATAAATAGATGCAATACAAACAACTAAACCATCATTGACCTATATTACAAGTCAGATCTTCAAGACCTGACAACTGTGTAAAATTCTCTATCTTATTGGTAAACAGACTCTAGTTGTACCTTTCAAGTACAGCCAAACCGCTAGGATTCCACCTCACTGGGAACTTCATGATTATAGTGACAATTGCATGTTTTGCAGATCATTAAAGATGAGCCATTCATACAAGTATTTACAATATTTCTACACACTGACTTGAGCAACTAAAATAACATCTACAAGACCATTCATCAATAAGTAAAAAAAATGCACAAGAAAATTCATACCTTTCAAGCACTACTGGTACTGGAATCTCTCTATCATCATTTATTTTATCATGAATGATAAAATTTTAAAGGTATGTATGTTATGGGTGTCAGCAAGTGTAACAGTTACCTTGGTTAAAGAAGGCTAAATGTTATTTTATATTAATAAACTTGATAACAGCATATTTTTTCCATAGATCCTGGGAATTCACGTGCCCTCATCTTGTACCATAAAATAAAGATAGTAAGAGCAGGAAAGAAAGAAACCTCAAATTGTGCACTTACTTATTCAATGTGAGGTCAAGGATGAATTTGGAACCAAAGGCCTCAATCTGGAAACTTGCCTGGGCCAGATGTACAGCCTGTAAACATGAACACACAGGTGTACTATACAGTTTTGCAGAACATATAAAGTTGTCAAAAGAATCACTAAGTTTTATATGCAACAAATGTGACAAACACCTGTGAAAAACAAAGTTATGGAAAACATGCTTATTTGTGTGAATCTCATATGCATATGAAAAGCTCTGCCCTTGTACCAAATTCTGATTCAAAAGCATTTGCCTTTTTAGAGGGTAAAGGAAGACAGGGAAGCAAATGGTACCTGAAAAGCATGCTTTCAAATACACACTCATTCCTCACAAAAACAAGAAAAAAAAAATAAAAAGATTCACATGAATGTCTACATTTTGCCATAACCAGATAGCTATGTAACAAAAGCATAAGTAAGGCACTATACTGTTCTTTTAATTATGTTACTGCATTCATTCACTTTAAAAGGCCTGAAATAATTCAAGCATTTGTAGTACATGACTTCAAATAAGAAAATCATGGCAAGGCTTGTATTACATATTGAAAACAACTCCTTCAAAGTAATCCCTTCACAACTAAAGGCTTTGAACATTGTAGCCAAACCAGTGTACAGAAGACTGATGCTGTTCAACATACAACAACAGAAACATTAGCTTGTCTTGCATAGGGAGTTAAGGTTAACTTCCAGGATATTCAGTTTTTGTCAGATATATAAATTGTATTCTTTATTCTTTTCTATACTGTTGTAAATGAAGCCAAAGACATTTAAAACATGCTGTTTTCTAAAAATAAGAAGACATGATCCAGTAATTTCTTTTTGTGAAGACACTGTTCCAACAGGGTTGAAGAAATTAGATCTAAATTTCATAAAACCTCTTCCCCACTACTGTTCTAACTAAATCATGCTTACTTATACACTAATTTGATACAGCATTAATAATTACATACTGTTAGAATATTATGACTAAGCCCTTTAATCAAAAGACAATGAAAATACTATTAAACACCACAATCTTCAGGTATGTCACAAAAACTACATAAAGTTCTAGGTAGCTTACAGCATAACTTCAGTAATATGAAGGTTAGCTTTTACAGCCCACAAGGCCTACAATTGTGTTCTCCTTTGGAAATTTTTTCCACACAGTAAATTCTTTATATTCCTCTTCCATTCTTGCACTACACAGAGCAGCACTGATTTTCATTTTACTTCTCAAAGGCAGGCATCATCTTTCATAAAACCCATCAATATAATTTTAAAAAACTATTTCTAAAAGTTGTTATAGTGACTAAAATCAGCTGTGATGCTTCCTATATTAGTTTATCATTCTTTGCCCCCAGAATTACATTTCCCTTTCAACAGGGTCACAGAGCTTTTTTATCAAGCTTCTTTTTTAAAAGTGTGTAATTACAAAATATTTAAAGTATCTTTAATATCGTTAAACAATCTCTTACCTAAAGCCTGTCTTTTGTTTATTAAAAAAATACAACTTTAAACAAGAATTTAAAAAATAATATTACTAGGTGATAGCTAAAGTAATATGAAAGCAAACCAGCATCAAGCTTTCTGTTACATTTTTTGATAAAGGAATATTAACACTTGTATCACCAGTTTACCAATTCACTTAGATAACACTGACCTGGAAAACTGAGTTTACAGCTGCTCTACAAACCAGAGTGAAACAGTTTAAGTATAATGACAAACAGGTGGCTTGGAGAGAATCTCCTAGTAGGATGCACACCTTTTCAGACCCTGCTCTGTTTTTTTGCACATTGAAACCAAGGGACAAGTGTCAAAAGGAGCTTTTCAGGCACCTGTTCATGACAAAAACCTCATTATGTTTGTAATACACACATGTATTATTTAAAAAAAACAAAAACAAAACATGAAAATTTGTTGCAGAAAAAGGGTTGCAATTAGTTTTATCCCATAAAGATTCCACTTAGAGTTACTGGAGCTACTGCTTTGAGTCTCCTTCACATATAACATTTACCTAAAATTATGTGTCTCCACTTATATGCCACAAACACGACTTTAATATTAACTATCTGGAAAGTTTTAAAAAGTATGTACTATTCCATTAAGATCTAATAAATGAGAAACAGGAACTACATCTCAAAGTACCTAGCTTTTATTATCTTTTTTATATAAACATTTCAGTTTGGAAGCTTTTCAAAATATCTCCTGCTTGAGGATAAACATGGCACTTTTTAATATATTGCATTTTTACATACAAACCATGAAGACTGAGTCTTTTCTTTAAGATAAGATTAGAGTTTACAGACCTATGACATAACATTCCTGACACACGTAACATGGCAAAAAGTGACTGCCCAATCAGGATTTACTCAGTATAGTATACCATTAATGATGTTTACAAGTCATTTTAGAAACAGTACTAACTACCAGTGATCCCAAATGATATACTTAGCTAAGCTGAGCAAAAAAGTAACATGAGAAGTGACTATATACTTTTTCCAGGGTTATTTTAGAAATAAAAATACACTCTTCCCTTTCAGTTTATATAAGTGCAGCATTTCTTTCACTTCTCCTAAAAGATTATGCATTACTTAAAATGTGTATTCTTTGAAACACTTTTTAGAACAAGAGCAGGGTGAAGGCTAAATAATTATCTACAAGAAAAAGATACCAAGTATTTTGTTTCCCACTTTAGATGTTGTTTTCGTCACTACTGTTGTTCTGACTGCAAATTCCAAACCAACTAAGTAAGCCAAACTCCTGAATATCTTTCCTTTCAAGAAGATTCAAGCTACTTAACTGATTAAAAAAACACTTAAATGTGGAGGATGACATACCACCTCGAATAATAAAACACACTTCAGAAGCAATCATGGCGTACAGAAACACTCCAAAATCCTGAAACTTCAGCACAATACATAAATGTAATTAAAATGTACCAATATATATAAAAAAAACCCTGGATAACCTCAAGATCAGGAACTCCCATCAAAGGCTATTAAATCCAAAAGAGAAGTTCTGGTTCCCAGAAGACCCTGAGCCACAAATTGCTGGAGTCTAGGAAGTAGCACCCCATGACTGTTATATGCTCCTATATGCCTCCCTAGGCATCTGCTACCAATTGCTCTCAGGGACAGATAGATAGATGTCTAGTCTGATCTGCTATAGCTTTTCTTTTGTCCAATCAAGCCCATCCACTGATATATGTATATCATCCTTTAAGTTTCTAAGCCATCAACCATGTATTCTTTATCTTTCTGCAATTTAAAAATTTTTAAATAACTTGCACTCTTGGTCTACAACATCATCAGAAAAAGTTCATCTTGTAGGATTAGATATACTGTCATTGCTATTTCTGAAAACAACTACTTCTGCATATAAAAACCACCACTTGCTCTCTATTCCTATGTTCCACTTAACAGATGTACCTAGCCTATACACATCAGCAAGAGATGCAAAGCAGCTGATACTCGTTTGCTACCTTGCAGCAGGGCACATTCTCCATCAAACTCAAATCAAACCATTGGTTACAAGAACAACACTGGATTTTAATTTCCTGCAGTTTAGCAAAAACATGGTTTTCAATTCAGGTGAATGTAATACACCACTGCTGCAGCAAAATACAGATTTTGTTAAGCCAGTTTAATAATAGATAACCACACATGAAAGCCATAAACCAGAAGTTAGGTGACATAATGAGACTAAAGTATTTAATTCTGAAGCTGACATTTTGCCTGTAACAAGTTAGCAGAGAAATTACCAGGGAGTTGGCACCAGGTGTTATAGCCCTTACAATTGTCAGGTGCCACCATGATGTGAGAAAGTATTTCAGACAAATGCATATGTAATTCTGTTATACAACTTATCATTTCACAGTATTCTTTTACCAGCTACTGTGTAATACAGTGCCTGAAGTATAATCTGAAATACAGTATTCTTCTGATTGGCACAGAAATATAAATACAAACAAGAATATAATGTAGATTAGCATATATTTTGAGGTATATATATGGGCTAGATTTCTTACCATGTCTTTTCACAAGAAAAATAAACATCACCTTCCTGTACCACTTGCACACATGCATATGTTCACATTTGCATGAGAATTCTTTATTTACATAAACAGGAGACCAAGTTCCTTTGTACATGTTTATCACTTAAAAACCGCTGCAGAGGCTCCTGCTTTCACAGCTATAAACTATTCCAACAGCAAAGCTGCAAAATTACATAAAGTTTTTCTGCAGCAAAGACTTACTGACGATATAGAGGAGTAGGTTGAAGGAGGATCTGAGACTAAAATTTTTCCTGCCCCCAAGTCCAAATTTAAAAGGGAAAAAAAGTCTTTTTTCACTGTTCTGGAAACTCAGATTACTAGTATAGTCATTGTAATAAGAGATTCTTCATACTAGGGACATTCTAAGAGTGCTGTAGCTGCCTGTGCAAAGCAGTAGCTCTCAGGGTTTTTTCTAAGCTAAAAATCCATATACATAAAGAATTCCAGTTTCTTTCAAATCAGTCATTAGCTTACTGTAAACTTTGAGATAAAAATGGACTAGAAGGCTGTAACTGGAATCTCAGTTCTACTGATCCATGTCACAACTCGAATGCTTTGTTTTCATTATTGCACTTGGGCATCATTAGTCCACAATTCACTTTTTCCAGACTTTCAGCAATTTCCCAACCACCATCACCAATAGTAAAGTACTACATTGGTTTTACCTTCTTCACAGTAAAACTATGCCAAATGCAATAATGTCTTACCCCTTAGAAAATACTAAGTTCTATCACAAGTCTTTAAACAAAAGTAGCAGCATTATTTAACTGAGAGTACCTGTGGGTCTTCTGCTATATTCATACAGATATAATCTCCAAATGACAAACTCATTGCCTTTAGAAATCTATTTAGTTCTTCTGACTGAATAGCCAAAAACTGTCTCACTCCAGTAGCTGAGAAGGGGTTTCATGATGCCCATTTCGGAATTAGAAACCTAGAGTCAGATTTAGATGGATTTTACACCATTAAAACATTTTTTGATCTAGACCTTCATTTAGATAAGAGTACTAGTTCTGTCACAAATTAATGTGACTTACTATATATTAGTCCTTTACTCTTCTTTTAGCTTGTTTGCCTATCTTCAGACTTCATGCAGAAGATACACTTCATTAGTGTTTGGAAAATATCTACTATATATGGCACATATGCCAAGATAATCTTCCTCTATTCATTGGAAATAAAGCATTTAATAAAAAACCAGCATACATAAGCGTTACAGCAGCATGTAACAACTCATGCTTAAAATATACAGGATTTCAGAAAAGGTCCTGTTGATGATTTGTCTCTGGTCTTTAATGACTAACAATGGAGAGGTTAATTTGATGTACTTGAACCTCAAGCCTTGAAGACTCTTCTTTAAAAGAACACATCAGCATGTGAACAAAGGCTCAGCCCTACCTCTGAAAGCAATCTTACAGTTGCTCTTTTAACCCCAAGGGCCAGAACCCACCATTCTCTCACAACATGACAATACTCAGATACCCATCTGTAGTGACACTGGCCTCTAAAATCATATCTATCCCTCTTGGGGTTTTGTTCATAAGACTCTACAAAGTAGTGCATCCGTATCTTGGACCACTTTCCTGCAGTACCCAGCTTCCCACACATGCTAGAAAACATAAATTTATTTTTCTTTTGATGTCAGAACAAGGCCTAACAAGTGCGAGTGTTGCACTACCTAACACTTAGGAACTGAAACCTTTCATAGGTTATCACTTGAAACTCATGAGAGGAACTAGACATATCTTAAAAAAAAAAAAAATAGAAATTAAAAGCTTTAGAAATATGACACTTCAACTAGGGAACCAAGATACAGATGTACTTGAGAAATTGGCATAAGAAAGATGGCCTTCTACTCCCAGAAACCAAAGGAAATAGGAAGACCAACTTCAACCTTCCTGTTAGTCAATAACTACTGAAGACACAGAGTCAAGATAAGCCTTTTACATTAATATAAATTCAATATAGAATAGAAAAAAAGACAAAGTACACAAAATCCTCCATTTGCAAGTAGTGTCTATTGAAGCTGCTCCACAGAAAAGTCTGGGGGGGGGAAAAAAAAATGCAAAGCCAGCTTCTCCAACTGTCTTAAACTCATACACATAAGCCACATGAAGTTCATTCATTGTTTTGTTCAGTTTTCCTTACATAGGGATTAAAAGTGAAGACCTGGCCTAAGATAGGAAAGGGAAGACAATAATTAACACATAGGATTTTTATCAGGATTTTAGTAAGAATTAACATGATGCCACCGCCTGAGAAATTATTAACCATGATGTTTCATCATTTACAAAACAGGCCTGCTTTTTCTTCAACAACACCTCCTTTGCAATGGCTGAGATGAAGGTGGTGTCCTTTTGTCTTAAGGATGCTTTCCCTCTCAACTTTCGTATGCTACATACCAAAGTTACATAAAGGACTGAGATAGCACTGTATCTCAACATTTAAAGCAAGGCAACATAGCAGAACACATAATAATCAGCCTAGCAGGAGTATTTTCTTTAAATGACAAACAGCTGAGCTGAGGTCCTAGTTTTACAAATGCCTGGAGTTTTCACCCCAAGAAAAATAAACTAAAATATACTTTTTTTTTTTTTTGGCAGGGGGGTGGGGGTTGAAGGTGGATGGAACTGTCTTCACAGTCAAAACTACTATCATACATTTTTTTTCCAGTCACTAGGGTCTGTAAAACAGTTTTCTTAATGCCTCCCTCCTCCCCACAATTACACTAACATCTTAGAGTAAGGCATGAAGACATTGCTTCTTTACAGTTTCTGAGAACTTATGATTCAGTGATCTAAAAACAGTTAGCAACTGTCCAGCACATAAAATTGTCCTTCATATGCACCTAGTTCAAACTACTTTCCACTCCAAATTTGATAAGGTTGCCCTGAACTGTGTTTCTCTGCCAATCCCTTTGTCTTGAGATCACATCTTGTCTTGCAAGATTTTTCCCCCTGTTGGCCACCATAAGGACTTGCTCCTAGCCTTTCGTGACAAGTTGTGTCCCATGCAGTCTTCTCACTAGGTCCTAACAATCTTGTATATTCAGCCTGCAATGCTACCTTCATCTGCAGAAGTTTAGAAAGACAGAGCCACAGAATACAGATGACTCACACCCCTTCATCAAGTTTAAGGATTCTTGTGAGCTTTTTCAGTGTTTTTTCTAAACAGATGCTCATTTTTGAGCATTTCACACTAAAAATAACTTCAGAACTCAATACCAGCTAGCTTTAATTTGACTATGAGCAAACAGGTATTCAGATTTTAGAGTCTTCAAGCACCAAGTATTTAAAAATATGCTTTTTTCAGAGCACAAAGAGAAAGCAGATTATACACTAGAACTCTGTCCACCTTGGAAACACACCACTTAGTCAAAACTATGGTGAACATTTCTTATTTTCAACAGTCAGAAAAAACTGCTTAGAAGAATAAGAAGGAACAAGAGAAGTTCTACCAACAGTTTAAATTTCATACACCCTCTCATTATGATAGCATTTCACCAAATTCAAAAGTGGATAGAGAGTATCAGTGCTAAGAAAGCAATTTATTATTTCAATTTTTGATTCTCTGGTACGCTGTTTTCTCCTCCAGCCTTTCATTTCTACATACATTTCATGAAGAAGGTTGCAGACCCTTACTTTTAGGAAGAGACTTTAAAAAATAAAATATTTTAAATCATTTTACACGATTATGTTTCTCTAACTTTGCCTCTTCCCACATGCACACAATTGCTTCTGCTCTTCCCCTCTCCTTATAGTGACTCAGCATTTCTGAAGTACTCAGGCCTAATTCCACAAACTATCCACATGGCTTATATTCTTCTGGCCACTACAATGAAGTACCACAGAAAGGGTTCTACTGAATAATATCTATAGTTAGGGAGTATATTCACATCATATGCTTATAAAATGGTATATTAAGGCATTCAAGAAAAAGCAGGTTAAAGGATGCATGATTCCAAGAACAGTAAAAAAGATATTTTTCTTCCTCAACTGTCCGCTATGTATATAAGGTCATTGTATTTGTCTTTACCTTTTTCACATGCTAAAAATCAATCCTAAATATAGATTTCTTTCTTTACCTAACTATAAAGGTATTTTGTTTTTTTTTTCTTTCTATTACCAATGTGGGAGATAGCAAAATATCACAAGTAGGATGTATTACAATATAGCATTTATTTGAGTTCTGGGAAAGAATAAAAGCAAGTACTAAAAGATTCCACCACCACCCCAAAAAATCAAAACCCTCATGTATCTTTCACAATCCAAATGCATTCCATTTTCTTTATAAGTTGTTTTCCTCTCACATCCTAGGCAGACTTCCTCCCCACCCCATTATTGCTCTACAGAAATGATTATAATGAATGTTAAACAGAACAAAATAACCAAACTATTTATTATTATATTATTGGTAAAATAGATGGAAGGGCAAAGAAATTACTCCATGCAAGGAAAGACACAAGATGCAAGTTGTGGGGAGGAAGCCCTCTATGGTGCTCTGGAAGCAAGACATGCAAAAATCAATCCAGACAAGGAACATAATCAACTCCTTCCTTCCATTAAATGGATCAAAGCAACAGAAGTTTCATGCCAGAAAAATGAAGTCAACATAGTATCATTCCCCATGAAGCCCCAAGTTTAAAGAACCCCTCTGTGGGAAAAACTGCAGTGTTAGCATTCCCTATGCTTAAAAGGGACACAGTGAATAGAAAGGAGATCCACTTTACACAATACTCAGCAGTAAGCATACCCAAGGAAATCAATACCAATTCTGTCAGCACTGATTTCTGCAGAGCTTTACCCCAAGTAGATATAAGATAGGGCATAGGAAGGATAGGCAACAGCAGCAGTGTTCTTGTGGGCAATGCTGGGTAAGTAAAGAGATTGGCAGACATTCTCCTCTGTGAATTCCCAAGAAAAAACTCATGTAGATACATGGGTACTATTCCCAAAGGCGAGTCTGCAAGCGTTGGCAAATCCCTTTCTTCCAAAACCCCTCTTCAAAGAGGTGAACAGAAAGTCTCTAGTCTTTAAGATTAAGTGGTCTCACTTTAAAGAGGTATTAGTTCTGAACGTAGATTTCTCTTAAGTAGCTCCAGTTTCCAACAATCAAACAGTTTTTCTGTGCCATCCATAACATACTGGTGTATTTAGGTGCATCCAAAGACACATACAGGTATCCAAGTTCAATAAGCTAGGAAGCAACCTTTCTTCCTATTAAAACATCAAAACTATACAACTATCTCATCTTTTTTTTTAAAGATTATACAGTGCCTCCATATTAATTCCACATCTGAAATGGCACAATCAATATCAACAAAAGCACATTTAATGTATAACGCATAATAAATTCACTTTCTAAATTTCAAAAGAAATGCAATTCAGTAGGAACTCCATTATAGCCAAGTCCTCCTGTAATACCACGCACACTGATCTGCTTTGCTGCCTCTCTTTTCTACCATGATAATCTCTTCCTGTACAAAACATCTTTACCTTCACTTTACCTTTTTAACCTGTGAGAATAAATTAATTCTTTAAATTCAATTCTATAAAAATAAGATGGAATCATTTTAATCCTAATCAATATAGTTTAGAATAAGCCTACTTCTTTACCAAGTTATTTCACAAAACCAAACTTTGTTCAATCCTTTGCAATTTCAGGAAAAAGATTTACTATCTGCATCGATACAAAATGAAATCTTGTCATGAAAAATGCAGGTATTATTTGACAAAAACTGGTAGCACTTTACAGTGGTCTTCACTGGTCATACACTGGCAGGAAACCAGTATTGCATTTATTAGGTAGTGCATGACACACTCAAAGCCAAGTAACTCATGCTATAAGGTCAGGATTACTAAAGAAACTCCCTATGCAGACATTTCTGCAGTCTACAGCTATTTCAGAACAAGCATTTTGTTGATGATGGTGTAAGTCAAGACACTGAAATGTGCACTGATCAGACAAGTCAATTTTGCATAATTCCCATTTGCTTTATCTACACTTCAGGTTCTGAACCATCCTGAAATTCAAAATAATTATTTTTAAATTAACATGAGATAAATTACATTGTTTAATTACAGATCCTCCTTTAACTCCTAAAAATAATGGTAAGGACCACCATTAAGTCTCAAATACCTACAGAACAAAACATTCAAACACAGTTCCATATCACATATTAGTGTTTTGAAAATCCTGCAAATGACCCTCTTTTTACCCTACCTTGTCATGTTTCTGCTGGTGCCTTGCCCTCGTATTCAGGATATGGTAAGGGGTTTCAGAGTCTCTGTTGATGTAATAGATTAGTCTTGAAGGCAGCGTGATTTCTTTCTGGATTGCATTGCTGTAGCTGTTATTTTTACTGTTACTGCTTTTATTCTGTTGAAACGTATCCTCTTCATCTGCCAGTACTCCCTCTATACTGCCTGCCGTTTCATTCCAATGCAGGTCTGAGGAAGAAAGACATGCCACCCATAAACTACATGGCAGAATGTGTTTATTTCCTTTTAAAAAGCTACACATTTAGCTTGCACTATTCTAATATTTCATTAATCGCTCAGGTAAACAAAAAGATCGCTTACTCATTGAGCTATATCTGATTAATTTTTCACACATAAAATAGCTTCATAAATAACATTATTTATTTAAATGCATATACATTTTCATATGCAGTCATGGATTATAAATATTTTAGTGCTTCTCAACCTCCAAAAGGGAAAAAAAGCACCTTAATGGATATGTAATTACCCCCCCTACTCCCTCCTTGGCAGCTAAATTCTCTTCTTTCTCAAAGATGTACATACACACACAAAAAAGCCCCAAACATACATCTACAAAAGGATAAGAATATTCCCGATGTTCTTGAGACAAACTGAATTCTGAAGAATTTTCTACCTCTCTCAACTTTGACAAGAACCGTTTTTTTTCAGAAGCAGCTTTTCATATGAAATCCTGCATCCTTCCTCATTAAAATTTCAAGATACAGTCAATCAACAAGCAATGTAACAGTAACTGTAATAACACGATGCACAGACCGAGTATATTCAGCATTCCAAATGTCTATACGCAATCAAAAGCAAATAAACAAAAAGCACACACAAAAATCCAAACAAACAAATTAGCTTCCCAGTCAGATCCCCGTACACACGCATCCTAACGCACAAAAAAAACACCTAAGCCTTTTTTCGTCGCATACCTCACCAGCGTATTTCCATGCACACCATCCTCTACCTAAAACACTGCAGCACTGGTTTCAAAAGATGAGAGGGCAAAACCTCACATTTCTTCTTCGTAAGCAAGCCAGCCACGGAAACAGAAACAGACACGTACACAAAGCTGGAAGAGGCGGAGGAAGACATCGTTCAGGGGAAATGGGTGCTATCGCAGTTTCTCACCCCGGATGGAGGCAGGGAAGGCGGAGGACGGGGACCGAGGAGCAGCAGACGCCTCACACACACACACACACACAACCCGTCGTACCCACCGGCGGCCGCCGCAGCCGCGCGGGCCCGGGGGCAGGCGGAGCTATGGAGGAGCAGGAGCAGCGAGACGAGGCGGCCGAGGAGCGGCAGGAGCGCGGGGCGGCGGGCGGCGGCGGCAGCGGGGAAGCGGCGGCCGCGGCGAGGCTGCCGCGGGGAGATGCTGCCGGGCGGCTTCATGGCTCATAGCGCCCCGGGGGCGGGGGGGGGGGACCGGCCGGGGGGCAGCGCGGCCCCGCTGGGCTGTACCCGGGGCGGGCAGCGGGCGGCAGGCGGCTCCCCACCCGCCCGCCCGGCTCCTCTCCGCGCCGTTAACGGGCGGCCGTTACCTCCGCGCGAGGGCGGGCGGGTTAACGGCGCGCGCGCGCACCCTCCCCCTTCACACCACACCCCAGAACCTGCCCCCCGCCCGCCGCCACGCGCCAACCTCACGGCGCGCGGGCGCACGCGTGGCTCGTCCCGCGGCGGGAGCGTGGGCTGGGGCGGGGCCGCGCGGCCCCTGTCCGTTGTGCTGCCGCCGGGGCGGGGGGGAAGGACACGGGCACGGGCACCCGAACCGCGCCCCTCAGGTGCGCCGCGGGGCAGGGCACGCCGCCCCCCACTCGCGCCGCGGCGCGTTCTTAGGGCGGCGTGGAGGTTTAGGCTCCCCTGTGCTGCCTCCCGCCAACGCGTTTGTCCCTGGTGTCTCCCCACTTGTCTCCTCCTTCAGTCCCTGCGACCCGTTCAGCCGTCGTGACTGCGGCCAGCGTGCAATAAAGCGGTTGCGGAGGTGAGAACAAATACAGCCAAAAGAGCGTGCGTCTAACGACAAAGCAAATGGAAGCGTGTGCCATAAGCAAAGGGGAACACGCACTGCAGGAGAGTGCACTGGTGTAAATCCTCGTTAGCATTAGCAGGCAGGACCACAAACAGAAATATTAGTGCATTTCTGTATAGTGGCTATTACATCGCATACTTCAGCACGCCTCGGGTGAAACACCAACGTGAATATTTGCAAAGATAAAACGAACTTCAAAGAGATACAGGAAGATAAACCTGCTGCTTTGTATTCATTCCAGGGCTTCAGGAGTCAGAAGTAGTTTAGGTATTGAGTTCTTAGTGCACCTTTTGCCCAGCAGATTTCTAATACCCAAGAATAGATATGCTTTGTTTTGGTGCAGGTCTCCCTGCTGAGGAAATAAAGATGTTTCTCATTTTTTGTCTAGATATTGCCTTTTATTTGTCAATTTATTCCTTCTAATCTGTGTCTGGGTACCACATGGATTTCCAGAAAGATAGGAATTTTCTCTGGTTCACATAATTTTCTTTAGATTCCAGCCTGAATTCGTTATCATTATTAATTTAGAAAATATAAGCAGTTTTTCAAATTATTACCATGCCGACTACTTCATAGCAGTAGTGTTACTACTTTTTAAAAAAACTAATTCTGAATTCTTATGCTGGTCAAATAGATGTTCCTTCTGGAAGCTCAGAATCTAGGCATGTAACGGCAGACAAACATGTAGAAGACACAGACCCACAGGATGACCAGGTGTGAAAAATAACAGAAAGTGTGCCTTAGGATTTCTCTGTTCTTTGGGTCTAGGGAAAAAGCTGTACTGGTTTTCTACATAAAATGATCTTCCTTGATACTTGCATTCCCAGACGCTTTCAATGCAGCCCACCTAGCCCAGCTGTTCCCCATCATTTGATATCACTAGAACATTTCAACCAAAAGCAGCTCCTGTTTCTCCCCATAAACATATAAACAGATCAAAGGACCAGTTATGTCAGTGCATCTAGAACTAAAATAAATACAATTTTAAAAAAATATTTTAGGAGCAAAGAACTAAAGAGTAAAATGACCATGCAATTAGAAAAAAATAAATAAAATCCAGAAACTAACCTTCACCACACAACAAAAAAACGAGTCTAGTAACAATGAATGCTAGAAACACCTGCTCTCTAAAACTATCTGTTCTTATTTTTGCTGTCCAGATTTTGAGGGGAGAAAATAATGATTATCTACAAAGGTTGTCTAGGGCAAAGATCTTCTAAAGTTCTTTTAACTCATGTACAAGTCTGCAGCAGAAATAATCACCTAAATAACCATCTGAAGCAGACTTGCCTCATCTCCCAGTCCCTGATGGATGTGTAACTCAGTCAGCTCAATCTGTGTTTCATAAACCTGTTACAAACCTTCAGATGGTCATGTGCAGTTCACAGAGCATAATCAGCTCAAGATGAAATACCCCACTAGGAATGACAGCTGCTTTTTTTTTAAAAAAAAAAAAAAAAAAATTGCTTTCATCTTTGAAAGACACTATGAAATAATCCCAGATAGATTGCACTGCACATGTCTGAAAACATAATACCAGAAGCATGGATTATTGTAGCAGCATCTGAACCAAATGAAAGAAATTAAAACGTCTAAGTCAGAGGCACGCAGGAAACCGGTGATAGGCGGTGCTTCAAGACTGACTAGGGAGCAAACACATACTATGCTACTCTGGTATCACTAGAAAAAAGAAAGAGGTCAGCGTATCACTTGACTTGGGAAAGTCTCTATGTAGAATACCTTTTCTAAAGACCATAAAAAGGCATAAATAATATTGATCTTGCTGAGTGAGCACAAGACTGTGCCTTACGATGAAAATAAAGAAAATTTGTGGATTTCAACAGCTGTCTCTTATCTAACACTTATTTCAAAAATCCAGTTAGGTCCTGTAACAAATGAGCAGGTGGGATATTCCTCACAAACTGTTTACCATTTTAACAGAAAGAGGAATATTTCTGTTGCATATAGAATACGAAGGAGAGAAGTTCAGGAGATACAAACATGGATGACTAATTTATCAAAAAGTCTTTGCAAGGATGCCATGAGAACACTGACTACAAAAGAGAAAACTACAATAACAAATATTCAGTTTAACAGGAGGTTAAACATAGGAAGACTAGCATGGTTACTTTGATAATAAGCAGGTGATACTAATTGAGCAGGTCAAGACTGGCCTTGGGTGATGAAGGGTGTAACCCCATAGGGAACAGGCAGCAGAGTAGAAGCAGCCGTTGCTGAACTCTGCTGTCAAGGAAGTGCAGTAGCCAAGTATGATTATGGTTTGTTCGTGTTACTGTAGCACTAACAGGCTCAGCTGTAGGCCAAGGTCCTGCTGTGCTCCACGCTGTACAGACACAGGACAAAATAACAGACCTGTTAGAGAAATTTCCTTTTGCAAGAGCAAATAACCCAGCCAGTGCTGTAAATAATAAGAAATAGAACAGCTCTAGGAGGGGTACCAAGCACACTGCAGGTCTAAAGAGGGGTAATTACACAGGGGACACTGAGCAACAATAGAATCTCATTAGCTGGCACATACCTAATCCACACAACCTGTAATATGCATGTAAAAGAAGGTGGTAGCTATTATCTGTTTCTCATCAGCGGGTTAGCAGCTAACACAAAACTGTATTGAAACTTCACACCACTTATATTTCCTTACTTTATATCATATACAGTATAAATATAGATAATTTATACCTAGAAGAAGCTTGGTAATTGCAATGAACAATACATTGCATTAGTATAACTTTTCTTTACTCATACACGTATGAACACTCACTGATTCTCCATGTTCAGCTATTCTCAAAGAGCTCCTCAGTCATTAGTGTGAAAGGGTATTTCTATATGAAGGGCTGTTACAAAATATTTTTTAAATGTGACCATCTCTTGCTACACATACCACCACTTAACAGCCCAGCAGCAACCCAGCATTTAGTCAAAAAAATAAGTATTTCTCATTTATTCTGCTTCTTATAGCTTCTTTAAATGCTTTCTGGCAACTGTGGGGTTACAGTGGGGAGCATATGTGTTGCAGTAATACAATACACACTTAAGACAGATTCAGAAAACAGCACTGGCTTTAGATTGTTCTGAAGCAAGCATCGCTTTCCAAACTGTAGGTCTAATAGAACAGGGTTTCCACCGCTCTTCACTTTTCTGTCTTTATTTCAACCTCATACTCCTCAGAGGAAGAGCTTTCTCCTGTTACCTAGTAATTCAACAGAGCCCGAAACCCAGCTTTCCATGGACAATAGTGGAACAATGTACAACATATGGCACAACACTGTTTTAAACACAGTAATACTATAAAATAGAATACAGTAAAAATGCCACTTTTTCATCAGAACTGTCACTCCTTTACAGAGATCTGCATGCATATCATCACTAGATACTTTCACCAATGGTACCACACAAGTTAACTCTTTTGTGGTTACCATATGTTGCAGCACAGCAGGTTAGAATGAATAAGCACAGTAATTAGGATATACTTGCCATCCCTCTCTCCTCAACATTGTGAAATGTTAGTGGTAAGGTCAAGTGAAGAAAGTAAGATCACAAAAAGAATATATCTTACCAACATTCAGCAAGGAAGGGAAGGGAACACAGCTGTGCCACTAATAGCAAACAAGTCAGGTTTTATTAATTGCAGTTCAATTGTATCCAGGTGAAACTTAGTATCAGTAATCTACTTCTGATTGCAGGGAAAAAATTATTTTGAATAAGATACACCAGACTAATTTCAGAATTAACTCACTGTGTACTCCTGTATAATTAACTAAGCATTCATAGCCAAAGGATTTTACAAGTTGTTTAGCAGGATTCCTCAGCCATGTTTAAACAACTGCATGTAAATTGTATAAAAGATACTGCTGTGAGGTATTTTTGCCATCAGTGGAAATAATATGATACTAAAAGCTCCAATTATTCACTATATTGTCCAATTTATTAATAAGATACAGAGCAGCAGCAGAAACGTGCTGGTTAGTGAGGCTACCTAGAACACATTTGTAAGTTGTTCTGATATGGATATACTTAGCAAGTAAACCATATGCTACCAGCAGGGGAAAAAAAAAAAATACTGCTCTTCTAATAAGCAAGCACTTCTAATTGGGGTTGTGACATCAGCCTGCTCTTTGCTAGCTTGTTTCACTCTCATGAGTAAAAATGTAAAAACGGTGTTGAGAAAGGAAGATGGGGTGGCATGAGAGATCTTACTTAAATAGGTATTTTTATTTCATTTCTAATCCCTTCAAACTAAATACATGGAGTTCACATCCTGTTGCTACAGCTGATCAAATACTTCCAAGTGGTAGCTTCTAAAAAAAAACAGATTGCAGCTATTCCAGTGTGACTTTGTAAAGGGGAGCAACGATGCCACTCTTTCTCTGACCTGCTTGAACATGCACAAGGGAGAACAGGGCTGCAAGGGATCCCTTGACTCATCAAGTCCAGTCCCCAGCTATCACTGGCTAGTCCATCACACAGTTCCTTTCACACATTGCATTTAAAAGTAATTGGGTTTTTTGCCCTTCTACTACTGCTGGAAGACTGTTCCAGAAACTCATTGTTAGAATCACTAAGTAAATCCTCCTACTTCCCAGCCTAAATTTATTCATGCCTAACAGAAACTCATTTGTTCTTGTGCCAACACTAGCATTAACAGCTCATTCCTTCTGCTGGTAGAAATGACCAGACTCTCAATGCTTACAGCATCAAAGCCCTAGTGATAGATGAAAATTTCATGAGACTGTAGTTGAAAACATTGAGGATGTTATCTCCAGCATAGAGATGCCCCAAATAGCAAGGACTGCATTAGCTTGAGAAGCAGAAGGAACATGGCTATGCTGGTACAACACATGCTTGAGCTATTAAACCCCACTTGGAAAAGGAACTTTTTAGCTACAGGTACTATTACTCGGAAGCTAGCTTGCTCGATATGGACATGAAGCATTTAAAGGTGTTGTAGTTGCTTTTCTTATGTTCACCCAAAAATAAAAATAAAAGAAGTCTTTCTCCAATAATTTGCAGGTGCTGAAGCTGCTTCTCAGGTAAGATAGTTCTGCACAGTCTTGCCTTCTACACTGTCTTGCATTCAGCAGAGACACCTATGCTGATGCTGCTGCCATCGCTGCTATCATCCTATGCTATAAAAGGTAGGTAAAAATGCTGAGAAGCAGAAATGTTAGCCAGATGGGGAAAATCCTGGCATTTCCATAAAATGTAGCTCTACAAAATAGGGAAAAAATAGAAACTGTTATATCCAATTAGGCGTCTTGCCTTTTCTCCATAGACAAACTTGGACCAGTTTCCCTGCTCCTTCCCTAATTAGGCATAAGGATGAATCAGACATGAAACACACTATCCTGAAAGATTCCTATTTGAGGTTGTATCTAGGCTTTGGCACCAATTCCTCTAGAGAGCCTAAAACATTTAACCATGATTTCTCTGGAGACATGGTCTGACAGAGCAAAGTATTAGCAAAGTGTTGCATGTTGCACTAAAGTCCTAGGGCATCTCCAACACATTTGAGTTGCTAAAATTCAGTTTTTGTCACATAAATAACTTTCAATGTTTGATGTGGATTTGGTGTGTTATCATCTCCCTCACCATATACATTCTAAACTAATTCTCTTACAAGTTTGATATACGACCGAAGAAAGTCGTCTTTCAGCTTCTCCCTACCAATCAGTCTGAACCTATGGATTCTCAAATTTTAAAGAGGTCAGTCACGGATCTGATGATTCTCATGACCCATCTGCCAAAGACAGCATCTAATAATGTCAACATTGTTGTTTTGTAACACTGCATCAAAATTATGCACAGATCCCAGTCAATGCTTTGCATAATTTCTGCTGTTAATTCCTTGAGCAGATTCTTGCTTCCTAAGGAAGCTCCAGTAAATTTTCAATCTCTCAAAGCACAGTAAGGATCACAGCCCAATAATAATATTTTACTAGTTTACTAGACTCAAACTTCCAGTGCCATAATGCAACAGATACTTCAGGGAATTACTACTTCTGCTTTGTCAGCTTGGTACAAAGGCAAATAAGACCCAAACAGTCTTTCCCAATGTAGTATGCACCCCACAGTCTTCTTATTAATTTCCTGGACAAAAATCTCAGTCAGAAATCTATAGAACACAAAACCCCCCCAAGTCCTCACAGCCATGGAAGTGGATACTCCTCTCTAGCACCCACAGGAGCCACACACAGCCCGACCATGTGGATTGTCATGTCAAGAACCCACACTTGAGGGATGTGAAATTATGCCCTTTACCCTGCTGCTTCCATTCTTCCTCTCGCCCACATGAACTCACGCTTAGTCACCCTTCAAAGATCTTATTATTTCTCTATAGGCATATGCTCCCCATGATTTTCTGGAGTTGCTTATCCCACTAGTTAACTATTAATTTGAACACACATTATTAGTTGTTGTTGCTATGGAAATATAGCTTTTCTTTTTTTTTTTTTTTTCTTTTTTTTTTTTTTTTTTAAAGACTTCCTTGGCAATAAAAGCAGCATTATTTTATCCTGCATGGAGTATCTTTGTAGCATACATGATTGAAAAAGTGCTAGTTTTCCTATACTAGCCCCCACCAAGAACATGTTTATTATTCAAAACCCACACTTCAGAAATAACTTTTCCTATTATTACTTACAAAACTGCTTCTTATGGGGAATTAATTTGCTTTTCTCTCTTAAATTCCATCCACATCTTATGGCTAAGAAATGCTCCAAGTTTAACCACTTTCCAGGTTCTCATCCTCTTCATCCTGCTTTTTACAGGTGGGCACTAGAAGCCCCTGTAAATAAATAAAGAGGTCACTTCCTTTCTCAAGACTGTTGCCTTGAGAAACAAAAAGCTTCAATGCATAATGATGCCAGAACTATTCCTTGCAGCAGACAGGCTAAAGTGGCATGGCAAAGTCGTCTGTATGCACACATGTGCCAGCTACTGCTTTAAGTGAGACATCAGCAAAAGCAGTTCACACCTCCAGTTAAGGTTTAGTTGCACCAACTACACTATTAGAGTTAAAGAATTTCACATAAATATCAAGAAAACCATAGGAATGCATTAACTTGCAGCAGAAAATATTTGCTTATTGCAAGCAACTCCAGAAAATTAGCTGCTCTTACTTGTAGCTGAAAGGGACAAATTTGCTGATAATCGAAGCATTGCAAGCATCAAATGTCTGGACAAGAACCAAACATCAAAAGAAGTCTCACCTCTGATTAAACTGAGTTTCAGACCAAACCCTCTTCCCATAACAAATGCACACACAAAACTTGGATCATAGGGCTGCAAAGTAAATAATTTAGTCACTGAAACTTGAATTATTCTTAAGTTTTATTACTGTTCTCATGTGCTGATACTACATGTGGAGCTTTGAGCCCAAAAGAAATTCTTAAATAAACAAACACGCTCTAACTGGTAGAGCTTGGTGAATTGAAGCATTAAACAGCAGGGGAACATGCCCAAAGGTACAAAGCAGATTAACTGCACAGTCCAAAGGACAACCTGACCTCTGCAGACCAAAGGCACTTCCCACCAGACAGTGTTATCCTGCCTTTATTTTTTTATATTATTTTAGCTCCATCCCAAAGTAGATGTTGCTCTCCAACACAATTGCATAATCAATGAAACTTCCATTTACCAAAAAGATCCTGCTGAGCACAAAATGTCTTTTCCCTCATTCTGCCTATAGATAAATTGAATTTTCTTGTAGAAGAGAAAATGGCTTCTAAACAGCCACAACCATCCATTGATTTGGTGGCTGTTTCAGCAATACAACAGTTTTTCTTTCACAACATTATACCACCTACAATCTTTATGGGGAAAATAACAACAGCTGGATGGATATGTATAAGGAGCATCACTGTAATAAAAAATGAAAAAAATGCTTAGAATGAAAGCAATGTGATCAGAGTTATAACATCTCTTTTGCATTATTTTGCCAAGTAACAACCACAATAAATCCATGCAATTCTATTTCTACTTCAGGAAGATTGGTCACTCAACAGTACAGTTCAAAATGTCAGCCTGCTTTCTGATTGCTAAAGAATGGCTATTTTCTTGACCCCAATTGTTTTAAACTTGACTTTCCCACTCTACACTGTGACGCAGCACCCAGACCAGTGTAAAATAGCACTGGTTGCTAACTAGGAGTTACCACACTTAAAACTTCTGCCTGGTTTCCAAGTGCATTTAGTAATTTCTAATGTGAGAGCAGCCCTTACAGATGCAGGCATAGGGTAACAGCCTTCAGTCTAGGCTTAGATAAGCACGTGAATAGATTTAAAGTGACATTTAAATGCTGGTTTCTGGAACCCTTTTTGGTCCCAGACATACATGTAAAGGCAACAAGTTGCAGAGCCAAAACTAGAATCTGTACTGAAAGCACTAATGTGCTTAATCCAGTCAGGGTATAAAATGTTATTTGGCTTGTATGAGCTGTCATGCAGATGAACTGCAAAGCTCAGATTTAAAATATTCATGATCATTCCAGCAAACTGATTTCCCCCCTACCCCTCCCTTCTGAGAGAGCAATGAAGAAACAGTCTTACATTTTCAGATGTAACTGTTTTACCGAGGGAACATCTTTTGTTGGGCTGCCAAGCCTGAGTCATCCCTACAGACTCATTTCCAGAAGAAGCATGCACATAGGACTGACAGTTGATCACAAGCTACCTCCTAACTCCCATAACGATCTTATAGGTTTTAAAGCAACCCAGTAAAATTAAGACACAGTAACCTTTTCTCTATAGTGGCAAACATGAATAAAATTCTCTGTTGCTATCGTTATGAAGAGGGAAGACTTTTTTATTCATAAAACTAGGTCACTAAGGAAATAAATGTGCTCACACAGCAGGGGAACACTCTGAGCGTGCAGATAGCATAGTTCCCAGCTTGCTACCGTGGCCTGGACTGCCCCATATGCCTCTCAGCTGCTCTCACCATGGTTCTGGCACTGGAGCTCGCAGGGCCCCCAGCAGCAGCAGTACAGACCATGAGCAACAGACCCCTGAGAGCTTCTCCACCAGTATTACCGTGAGTGAAAATAGGACTTTCTAGTGGCAAGAGAAGAAGAGTCAGCACAGAAGCTTTAGAAGCTGGTATGTCAGAGTATTAAGATGGCAAATAGCAGATGGTAACAACTTTATCTTCTAAAAAGCACAGGTATTGGGTAAATAATAATCTTCCCTTTGGGATTTTTTTTGGCTGATGCCACTGTATCAGTGAGCACCATATCCTTTTGTCTTTACCATCCCTTGGCTCCCCATCATGTTGCTGTTGGAACTGAGGCACCTAGGAACGAGAGCTTTGGGTCAGTGTTAGGGGTGCTTCCCCTCCTTGAACACCTCTGGAAGTACAGGAGCTCTGGGTTGCTTTCACAGTGGAGTGTCTCAGGTTTCACTGAGCAATTTTCCCATGTCAGGCAAGAGGCATTTTCCTGGCCTCTTTCTGGCTCCTCTGCTGCTATGCTACATTGTCCCTTCAATGGAACTGCAAATAATGAGACAAGAAGCACCAAATGCTCATCCAGTGATCCTCATACCACATCTTTCACAGGTCTCAGATGGCCATGTTACGAGGAGACACAGAGATCCTTTGCTGCCAGACCTAAAAACTCACTCTGTTTTGATCGAAGTGGCTGTAATATCTTCCACTTATCCTGCCAGACCTGACCTCCACCCAGCACATATCCCTGGTGGGATCTGAATTAGGCTGACAGCAAGCCCTGTTACTTTTCCAATTGACATTTGGAAATAGCAGAGATTTCTTACTTTTTTTTTTTTTTTTTTCATTTTTCCAGTAAAAATGTCCTCAAGGATTTTACATGGAGATCTTTCAGCTACTTTCCCCAACAGATATTTCTGCCCTGATATGAAAGGTGGCTGAATATCTAGAAGGCTCTCTGCTCAAGGCACATAATAATTAGCATACCTTGTGCCAGGAGGGAGAGGATTAGACTCTCCTCAGCCATCTGCTGAATATATCTTGCCAATGTCAGAAGAGCATTTTGCTATATAGACTGCACAAAGAGTATATCCATATAATACAGTTTTGAAATTTAGCAATTTTCCATTGAAAATAAAATCTGGTTTTGCATAGTGCAAAAAGTAGAAGTAAAAATGCACCACAGCATAACAAGACGTAGAGAGTGATGTTACTGAATCTTAAATTTTAACTTTGGGTACACTGACACTAGAAGGAAAAATGGCCATGTAATGCAAGTTCACAGAGATTTCAGATCACCTTCATGACATCCATACTTGCTCAGCAAATACTTGAATGATAAACCAGATGAATAGAAAAAGTGGAAAGGATATGAGATTTAAAACAGAGACTATGAAATTTATTTGGAGAAAGTAATGCTGTAAGGCCTAGGAGGAAGAGACACCCATGTTCTCTCAATTCTCATTTGTTATACCATCCTTCACCAAAGTATTTTCAGTCACAACAACAAATAAATTGTATTCTGCAGAAAGGTAATTCAATTTTCTGGTGGATTTTGATACATTCTTACATTATGTTTCATTGCACTCTGGAGCAAAACAGACATGTTTTGTTTTCAGTTGCCAATCAAGGAGGACAGAGCTCCAGCTCTGGAAGAGCCTGTGTCTCTCCTCTCCAGAAGCTGAGCTGCTCAGAAGCTGGCAGATATCGTCACAGAGAATTTTCCATGCCTGACCCTGGTCCACATGCCCAGGATTTGCAGTTGCTGGGTACCAGGCACATTGGTATCCTCTAGGCAAACCACGGAGAGTTTGGGAGTAAGAGCTTCCAAATATTTAATCCACACCAATCCACCAGCTATATACCTACAGGTCGACCTTCCTCCTGTCAGTCCTGTAAGCAAAACAGGACCTCAGTGCTTCTCTACCTGCAGTCCTTAATGCAAGTAACAGGAGAAGCAGGAAAAGAGAGAGAAGGTGACATAACCTACTGCCAACCCATGTCTTTTGTCAAGGCAGAAAATGCTTACCAATAAATCATGCCTTAAATACCAGCTTCCCCCTTGTTTCAGTATTCATAGCCTACTAGCTGGACCCTGACATATGATAAAAACTTATCAAGAGCTGCTGACCAGCCTCAGCATCCACTGATTGCAGAAACAGAATGCAAAATAGGCTATAAGGACCAAACCTGGATGGAGCTTTATGCCTAAAAATATATTTTTTTTCTCTCTCTAATTTTTGTAATTCCTTTAAAATCCATACAACAGCTCTGTTACGCTTCATGAGACTTGTCACAAGTACAAGCCTTCACGTTGACACATTTTAAAAATAACCAGTGAGTAAGATCCTGTTCTCATTTCTATAAAAACTCCCCTACAGATGATAAAAACTGGTTTATAATTTAACAAAGTAACCTGAGTGTTCTAAAAGTGGCACAGACATTTATTTTTAAAGAAAGTGCTTAGTTATAGGAGATTAATCTGCAAGACTATTATTTAATAAAGAAAACACTTCCAAAATCATTTGCATAGGCTCCTAGCATCACCTACCTATGTGTAACTATGGGCTATTTGTTCACCATGTTGCTTGCTCTCATGTTTAGAAAGACCCCCTACTTGCAGACTAAAATATTACTCCACATGAGGTTAATGCAGTTTGGCCTATATAATCAAGATCTAAACTCCACCACTTCACCCAGGCCCCAACAAGGTCATAAGAAAGGTTGGGCCCAAGCAATACAGTTTGCTATCTGAAAATCAGAAAGAATTGGAGGGTTTGCATTTCTTTTGTTGACTCTGGAAGGTTGCTTATCCCCACATTATCAAGGATCTCCATTTTTGTTGAATGCCATTTTTATTGACATTTGGTTTTGGTTACTCAGAGCCTGAGCCTCATAAATATCTAGCAAAGACTTGGACCTGTATCGAGGCCATTCAAACCTCTAAAAGTTAGTCAGTGCGCATCTTGATTTGAAACTGAAGGTCAAAACTACTGAACATGTTTAAAATGCCTCACTTAAGCATTTTACCTCACTTTTCCAACCTTTAAAACAAGCATAATACCAATTTATCATTAAGAAATATTTTGAGGAAAAACAACTAATTGCAAATAGTGGAAAATGGAAAAAATAAATATGCATTTTCTTTATTTGGTTAGTGCATCCCCACATCCTTCACATTTCAGTTTGCAGGTAAAGGTATAAATATATTTTTAAATGTTCTATGACTGATATCTATACTCCAAAATTTTAATAATTTACCAGGGTTCTTTTTGTTTTGTTTAATATATTATTTTTATTCTTCAGACAAATTTTATAACCAAATCTATGAATATGGAATACTGAGCTTCTGGATAGCTGAAAGTGAAGCCTGGGGAGAAAAAAAAAAAAAAAAAAGACAGTTCCGATGCATTTTCTAATTTGGTTTATAAATAGATGGCTTTGACATAGCACTCAAAAACAAAGCTATAGTTAGCTTGCCTGAGGCAGCTGTGAAGCTGGGAGAAGAACGTACACTGGCAGCCTAGCTGTGCAGTCGCAGGCACTGTGATACATGCTATCAAAACACCAGTTAAGAACATAGGAAGCATTAGCATTTTGGCTCGAGGCAGAGTGATAGGAAATGGTCTTTGATTTTATGTTATCCAACATGTAAGTCATTGAAGAAAAGCAAGCTAAACAGATTCTTAATTGGAAGCAGCAGGTAAGAAACTCTAATGCAACTAACCGTGAGGGTTTTGGTACAAGGCAGGTAAACTCATGTGAAAATTACTGTTTCCCATAGCTATAAATATTTTTCACTATTTATAACTGCATAGCAGAATAATTCATATAGTTAAGGCAAACGAATGGCACAAATATTCTCAGAGTATCACTAGTGGAACGGATACCCTATAGAATGGCATATCCTGTTTGGGGCCTGATCCAGGCTCTCATCTGCCACTGAAGGTCTTTGCGTTGGCACCAGCTGATTTCAGTCCAACCACGTGGAGGAATATTCTGCTATACCTGCAGCATTCTGGTGCTGAATCAGCACAAAACATTAAAGATCTCAGTTGAAGCTCAGAAGTAGGTGCCCTTGAACTGACAGAAGCTTGCTGGTTATCACTTAGATGATTTGGGCTCTAACTTACTGGATTCATGCTCTATTCTCCTCCCTTGAGAGCAGCAACAGCAATTCTAAAGTTTATTCTGTATTTATTAAATTCATGTATTCAAACTGCAAAATTAGGATCCACATCCAAACTTTCCAAAATCTCAGTTACTTCAACATAATAATTTGTTTCAGATCCATCTTTCAGTGAAACACTTCCTAGATGACAAATAAGCCCAGTGCATGCACAAATATGAATGGATAAAACCTCGATACCACACAGTGAATGCCATAAAGGCCTTTCATGCTATATGCAACTTTTCTTTTTTAATCAAGAACAGTGTTTCCTGCTCCTTGACTTAATACTTCTTCCAACATTCATTTTCAGCATAGTAGACATATGTATTTTGCAATCACAAGAGAAAAATTCTATGTGCATTGACATAATACCAAGAGGCTGAAAAAGAGCAGGTATCCTCCCACACACTGCTTACAAAATGATTTCTAGACATCTGAAATGCTACGTGACCTTCACTTACATCAAGTGCATTAGAAGTTCAAACATTTACTTTAAATAAAAATAAAAACCATCACAACCTTTCCTCACAGAAGCATCCACGCTTAGCATAAAAATACCATCAGAATTCATCATTTAGAAACAAAATTTTCCTTCCTTGAAAGTACAAACCTGAGACAGTGATATAAGTGATAGTCCTCTTCTAAGTGACAGAAACATGGAAGTTAAAACCAAGAGTCAACTTGTGCTTGATTTTCACCACTCAGTTCTTTCAAATTCACTACCCTGAGCATTTTGACTGTCAAGACATTGATAAAAGCACAATGTAGCTCTTTAAAACAGTGCTGAAGAAAAAGAAAGGGGAAAAAAAAAAACAAAACAAAAACAAACAAACCCGCCACAACTTAAATAGTTTACATAAAATTTCCAGAGGAGTTTAAGTGACTTGCAAGCTCATGTCTTTTCCCACTCTTCAGATGTAATTCAAGAATTCAGTAAAGTTCATACAAAGTGATGACAATGGAGCTCAGATTCACATGTACACTTTTGACAAATGTTAATTCTTTGCCTTATAAACTTGAGAGAAGTGAGTACATCTATAAAGAAAAAATACAGCACTATCATCCTATACAAGATGGACTCAGAGAAAGAACTTAAACTGTTAATAGAGATGTGCTACAGTATTCAAACAAAAAGAAAATTAAACCAGAATGCTGTCTTATGTCAAACAATTATGAAGTTTTAGATGTACGGTCAGCAAACCCATATAATTTGAAATATTCAAAATGTATTTTGAAATATGCAAAAGAGTACCAAGGAAAAATCTTCCATTGGAAAAAGAAACCACCTAATTCTTGTAAGAAGTTGGGTTTAGAGGACTCATTTTGCCACGAAAGCCAGGTAAAGCACAGGAAAACCAAAGCCTGCTTAGGTCCTCATTGGCATGGGCTGGGCTCCCCACCAGAGGACAAATCTCCCCTGGCACAACTGAGCAAGGGTTTTGGCACCAGCCACTGCCCGTGGCCCATGCTCGCACACTGAGGGACCTCCAGAACCAGCAGCGGCCCAGCTGCTGGCGCGCAATCAGGCTCTTGGCAGCGGTGCATGGTGAAGGCACAAGATGCACCAAGCACAAACTGAAATACAGGAAACTCCGTTTAAACACAGAGATAAAAACCTTTTTGACTGTGAGGTTAGTGAAATGCTGGAACAATTTCCCAGAGAGGCTGTGGAGTGCCCATGTTTGAAGATACTCAAAATCTGATGGGATGTGGCCCTGAGCAGCCTGCTCCAGCCGAGCCTGCGTTGGACTAGACATCTCCAGAGGTGCCTGCCAATATTAGCTCTTCCTGTGGTTCCGAGAGCTTAGAGGACACAAAACGCTTGCCAAAATACAACTGTCAGGTATTTTTGTTTTTTCACCCCCCACACCCACTAGAATGCGAGTCTCTCATGGGAAAAGTTGGTCGAAAATTAAGTTTCAACCCATTTTTTTTTCTGTGAATGAAAAAATTCTGTTTTCCAACATACTCTAGAGTTAAATGAAATAAAGAGTTGACCCACTGGCTGCAATAGGGAGCTTGAAAAAGATGCAGTAGGCAATAAAACAAGACCCAAGGATTAGAGACAAACAGGTGTGGATGCTTGGCTCCCTTTCACATCTTCCATGATAAGGCAGAGAGGCCTTCATAGACATAGGCAATAACTACATAATTACATAAAACTATATTCCTGATGCAGCCAAATTACACTCATCACACCCTACTCTGAGAAAATAAAGATGGAGAACTCTGCATTGCAGATGAATTCTTATTTTAAAATGGAGGAGTGTGAGCGAGAAAAAAGAAATTTGCTAGGCACAGAAAAAGTGGACAGTCTCTCTAGTCAGAAATAAAAATATGTAAAATACAACCTAACTAGTGTGTTCTCTTTTAAGCTCTAAAAGGAGAAAAATACTGTGCTTACCAATGCATTTCACAAAAACCATTGAATACTAACATCTAAAATACGACGACTACAGAAGACAATTCTTGGTAACACTGAACACTTAAGAGTTCTTTACATCCACAAAAAGTGCTGTATGGCCACTAACTAATTGTGGTAGGTGAAAATACAATGACTTTGACTCCAACATTATTCTGACCCTAGAATCAATCAAACTTCCAGTGTGTTGGCAATAACTCAGGAAATGACAATTTGCTAGAACAGATTGGAAAATTAAAGTGTTTGACACATTTGGAAAGCCGTATCTGTTACAAAAAAGTCAGTATATTTGATTTTAATTGTATGCAGATTGAGTCTAACACCATTCAAACAAAAAGCACGAGTGTTTCTATCATTATATGGGCAATTGATTGATTAGTCATCATTAGATTAGAATTTCAATAGAGCTTCTTTTGGTGTATGGAGAAATCTGCTGGTAGCCACATACTGCCTTACAACTTTTTTCTTTAGCCTTTGAAATGAAGCATGTGCACAATCATTGTTATAATTATTTTTCCTCTCTAAGCAGTAGATGAAAGAATCAAAATGAACAGCAGTAAACAGAAATATTATCCATGTATTAAGCAAATTAAAGTAATATACCAGAAGAATGAATGAGGGAATCCCAGCTGAACCACCACAGGAAGTAGATGGATTTTGACAACCGTTTGCCAATGTTCAGACAAAAAAGAGATAAATAATAAAGAACCAAACTGGAATATTCATTGGTCTAGTTCAAATCTATCCTACATCTTTAAGTCTTACTCCTCACTTCTACCTCTTAATCTTAAAACTTTAGTGTAATAAAAAGCAAGTCATGCACGTGCACTACGTCCACAAGGAATGCAACATGTATGTTGAGGACTACATCTACCCCCTTCACTATTAATTCTTACAGCACAATCTCCAGGGCAGCAGACAGTGTCTAAGTTCTCTGCTTGAGCTAGCAAGGATATATTTCAATTCTGCAACTTGCTTGTAGAATATCAATAATGACTAGGTAAGCTAGAACCAACATTTTCAGTTGCATCAGTGCCAACATTAACGGAGTATGACACATCCAATATGAAAAGCTGACAAACTTTAGTACACTAAATTACGTTTTTATTTGAGACTGTGAAATATTTAAAAACCTGTTTACACATGCTAATATTCTGGAAGAACCGTTTTTCAGTTTTCCTTAAGGAAGGAACGCTGACAAAGAAAAAGCCTGGGTTTAGAATCAATGACACTGTTAAATCACATAAGCTGTAATGATCTTGTGTTCATACGGTTCACCAAAAACAATGCTTCTGCACTTCAAGAAAATCATGATGACTTCCAGGACCACAGAAACCCAGTAATTTTGTGCATCAAACCACTAATGACTCCAACGAATCCAAAGCCAACTAAAAGCATGTTATTGATTTCATCATAACTCTTAAATACTTCAACTTGAACTGGACCTACATTGTACTTGAGACTCTATAAGCATATCATTATTTCATCTTTCATGGGAAATATGAGCAATCACCAGGCTTAAAATTTTATTAGAGTATCATGTTTATAATTAAATATTTAGATGGCTGAATAATATGTTATATCTTTAATTATTTGACAGTAATACCTTCATTCAGCCAACTACATAATACATAGCTATCTTCAAGTATGGGTTAAAAACTCCAAAGCATGTGCTGAAATTTTATGACATTCAGGCCTCAAGAAACATTATACCTGTGGCTTTCAGCCATTTATTGATCCAAACTGACACATCTGTGTGCATCGCTCCTGTGAAAGATCATGCTGGTTTAAAGTGGCACCACTGTTACCAACAGCAGATACTAAGTTTAAAGAACAAGGTATTCTACACAGGGTATTCTACTGTTCAAGCTATTCTCCTATTCCATTTACCAGAAAATCTCTTAAAAAGTATTTTTCACACAGCTTTGAAGACAGTTTCACACACATTATAAGATCATAATCAGGATTGATTTGGTCTATGATTACAGAGAAGCCAAATCATTTTGCATAAAGTAGAAAGCTACTTAACATTACAACACTTCTGGCCACTGCCCTCATCTACTAAGCACATGTTCTGAAAAAGCAGTTCATGAGCAAGTTCTGCACGATCTGGCTTGCCACGCAGTTGGTACTTCTTGGCTTCCTGCTGCCAAAATGCAACTAGACATCTAAAATACATCTGGCTCTTTTTCAATGCCATTTTAGGCTGTCATTGCTTCAGTTGCCATAGGATGGGATGAATCTTGGCTTCACTGAAGCCAAGAGAGGACTTCACTGGGTCAAAATATCATACAGTTGTGAACAGCTGTTTAAATTATGACTGGCCTTTTTCGTTGTAGTAGCATATTCCACAGCATTCTGTGGTGTTTTTTCCATGACAAATTATCGGAAATAATTTCAACTTAAATTCCACTTCAAGAACAAATAAAGTACAAAAATGCAAATTGTCTTTATTTTATTAAAACAAGATTTCTTCTGCTGAAGGAATGATAAATTCCTAACTGCAAAGTATAAGCAAACAAGGAACAAAACCTTTGCTTCTGGGCATGCTCAGACCTATGCTACTACAAAGTTTTCTGACAAATATTATCAGCAATGCTGTAATTCATAGCAGATACATCCTTCTGGGATTTTAATTTTATTAGCAAGTGAGACCCATTCTACTTATCTGTCCCCAAAATATCAACAATTGAAACACTGTTCTATTTCCAGAATAAGTATGAAGTCAGATTATTCCATTCTCAGACAGTTACCCTAGGAGAAAGAGAAAACACAACAGCTAAAGAAATCAAGAATCACCATCCCACTCCTGTTTCACATATTCAGTGGACTCTCAAGCACAGGAGCATATATACCAGCTCATCCTCTATGTTTCAGATGAAGACAACATCCACTTCTGTTACCTGTCACTGATTTACTTCCAAATAGAATATCCTGTCCTGTGATTTAGCTCTTCACAATATTTAAAAAAAAAAAAAAATCCAAACACATGACTGAGGCAAAACATGGAAACAATAAATCTGAAATTAAATGAGCTGAAGATAAAAAGAAAGAACATCCAGCAATAGCACTGGACAAGTTTGTAATATCACTGTATTTTTACAGGCTCACATTGTGTCAAATGACCAGACAGTAGAGACAGAGAAGCAGATAAAAAAATCATAGCATTGAGCAAGAGTATTGCTAAATGCCTCACCAAGTACGAGAACATGACAACCACAAAACCCCATATTTCAATTTGGGCACATATTTAGCATGAAACTTAGGCACAACTTCAGATTAAGTCGTAGGGTCGTTATAAATACAACTAATATTTTATTTTATCAGTCACAGAGAGCAGCACTTTCATACTACAAGCACATTAGACGCAAACTTGTCAGAAAGAACTAGAAAGTAAATATCCTATCAGAAAAGGAACTGAGTAACTGCTAGGTACAAGCATCAGACATCTAAAGTTTTGGGGACTTGCTAGTCTATATTGAGTTAGCACCTGGCACAGTATGAGTCTGGGTCACACTCAAGGTTCACAATACAAGTAAATAATAAAAATCAAGCTGCTTAAGAATAAGATAATTTTAAAAGGTTGAATGAGTACTTTGTGGGGAGAGAGCCTTTTTGTAAATTATGAACTGTCTAAAAAAACACAAGTATGAACTTGCAGAAGGTCAAAATTACATATGCATTGAAAAAAAATAACATTTTCCTCAACTATTATGTAGGTAGCCACCTATTATGTAACTGCTATTATGTAACTGCTACCTATTATTCAAAAAGCATGATTTTATTTCTTTTTAATCCAGTTACCTTTTCTTGCTTCACTAGATTAAGCCATGCAATCATACTGACAAACATCTTTGTCCACTAATGTTAAAAAACCACAACACCCCCCACCCCAAACCAACCAACACTCTTCCCATCAATTTCAGTGAGAAAGTATTTCAGCTCTGAAGTCTTCCATTGGTGTAGACTTCACAGTCATGTTTCAAAGTTTCAGCCATGATGCTAATGAAACATGCTATACAACAATGGCAGCAGAATCTCTGCCTTTCATGCACATGGTATTTTGAGCGTCTCTGCAATTTTTTGTTTTGCACATATCTTCATCAATTCTCTTTCCAAACCAGTTTCTACATTTTCTTCTCATACCACAATCTCCCCTCTTTTTCCTAGTAGTCGCTGAGCATGCACAGAAGAGGTTTCTAAACAGTCAGAGGTGAGGCATAGAATAACATCCAAGCTTATAGTAAATCTTATTTTGACACTGTCAACCACACAAACGTTTCCAGACTTGTACCAACTCTTATTTAAAAGACATTGTTACATTTCATACTTGTTATTGTGTTTTGTTTTTAAGGAAAATATATAGCTATTTACACTTTTATTTAATACATGTTTTTCTTTAAAAAAACAAACAAACAAAACACACCCTGACAAGGGGGTCTATTATTTACAAAGAGACATTACAGGCTAAAAATGTTAGTCAATTTATAGTCCTCGATATTTTTATTACTCAAGGTTTCAAGGAAAAGTTTTGTGCTGGCGAAACACAAGCTTGCAGTGAATGAGTATGGAGAACAGTATTTTTGGCTGTAAATAAATATGCACTAGTGATCTTAAAGTACAATGTACATTAAACTTTATTCACACACAAAACGATTCATGCTCTTCATGTGTACAATATTGTGAAAAATAAGATGAAGTTAGGAAAACATTCTTGTATCATAAAAATATGTTAGAATGGGACTTATCTATAGAGTTAATTTAAAGCTTTGCTTTAAAACAAACTTTGTTTAAAAAAATCTTCTCTTGCTTTATCTAAAAATTAGCCTTTCTATAAAAACCATTCTTTTAAAACTTTGCTTTAAAAAAAACCCCTCAGTTTTATATTAGACAAAATATTAAATTATACAGGCACAATTACTTAAGAGGGCTACAAGAACTCATATAACCCTTCATTTTCCAGTGACTTGCAATATGGTCCTAAGATTTTGTCTACTGACAGCTATAGGAAAATTTATCCATATACATAAGCTTTTATTTTAAAAATAAAATAAATTAAAGAAA
Organism: Tyto alba; assembly: GCF_018691265.1. NCBI lineage: Eukaryota > Metazoa > Chordata > Aves > Strigiformes > Tytonidae > Tyto > Tyto alba. Next base: position 29,677,060 of record NW_024881328.1, on the reverse strand, counting down.
AAACAACAAACCTCCTAACAGACCACATCTGACTTGTAAAGGAACTTAGTTTCCAGCTGGCTTAAGTACATGCACTTCTTTTATTTATTTTGGAAAATATGCACATACATTAAAAAAAAAATCCCCAAAATATTTATTGAATAAGTGATTTATGATGACAGCTTTTATATTTCCTTCAGATACTGTATATTAAAACAAAAAATTTCAAAGTCCACCTTTATCCCAATCCAAACGAGTGACCCTTGACACTTCAGAAAATGAATCAAGAATGATTTTGTTTTTTTCAGGGACAAATGCACAGATATTATGTTCAATGGCAGAAAGAGCAGGGTATAGTCTTTTCTGTTTTTCTTGTGTTCAGAAAGATCTATTATACAACTATAGAATTTACAGAGACCTTTAAAGTAAAATAGATTATATAATATACCAAATTGCAGATTTACAGACCAGAGCCCTGATTCTGATGTATAACTATATGCTTAACACAAATGAACAACTAATCTTGGATTTTAAAGCATAGTAACATCTGAAAAACTGGGGTTTATGTCTCAAACACAATAAGCTGTCATCATAATAACTGTTAATAAAAAAAAAACCAAAAACCTAAACCAGAACAATACAATACTTTTTGTCATAAAATCATGGTAGTTAGAGAGCATCAGTGGCCAAATTTGATTCTCTATCGAATATAATTTAAATTCAACTAAATAAACAGATATTTAAATATCGGTTTAAAGAGATATTTGAACTCTAATACATTTAGATGGATGCTGCTTTAGGTTAATTTAATCATTTAATTAAAAGTTTAAAAAGAAGGTTGCAACTATAGTACATAAAAATGTAACCAATAGTACACCCAATTAAAATCAAAAGCACAGAAACTCAAATTCAAGGTTGAAATTCTAGAAAAACTCACTGCTATTTGTTTGTACTATAACTTTTCCACCTCCCCACTAAGGAATATGAAATTCACCTATAAGCTTAAATCAATATCTAAAAAATTAAAAAAAATAAATTAAAACCCCAAACCCAAACCCTACGCCTGTACTTGTTTTGGAATTTGAGATTTCACTTTAGCCACCACAATTCGAACAGTGCCCTAGAGACACATATTTCCTTACCAGCATGGTCCATTATTGCTTGATGAGAGCCCACAGTGACTTTTTGTCCAAAGTAACTGCTTTGGACATGGTTTCAAGAAAAAAAGTCAATATAAAAACATGTACAATTATATTTAATTTGCAGAAAGCACTGAATTGATCTGAATTGTATCATACTGTATTAATTTTAATGCCATTCCATAGGCAAGTATATATCATGTGTTGAAGGAGGTGTGCATATACACAGACACAAAATACATACACAGAATTGAGTCCAGATTAATGTATCGGCATTTAATTTCTAGTGTAACAACCAAGTCATTTTTTGCACTTTAGAATTATGTGAAAAAATTAGAATAGGCACAATTAATTAATACAGCTTCTTATTTACCTTATTTTAGTGCACTATTACGCACTTATAATACCATAAAAACAATATGATACTATTCAAGCTCATTTTTCTGATGTACAGGTAGAGTCTAGTAAATAGGATTCTAAGTGCTTTTTAACACAAATGCACAACTTCTGCAGCTTTACACAGTAGGACAGTGCAATACATTATGTCCCCATATTCCAGGAACAAGAGCTGAGTTTACAGTTGTAACTGTTTCACATTAGACTGGCTTTTCACTTTCTGCAGCTCCAGCACTTCAACTGCTTTGTCTATGACCTCCTTTTGTTTCCTTTCCTTTTCCTCAATCTTTTTCCAGGTGCTGGCTATAAAAAAAAAAAAAAAAAAAAAAAAAAGTTCTTTCGGTTGCTAGCTCTCACCTGGTAGAACAAGACAGTTTTGAAGTAACAGTACAGGAGAAGTTCTTCTAGAGGACTGGTTCACAGTGCTAGGGTGACCCTGATCTCCACTTACTTCCCAGTTCCTGACTTTGGAAGAAACTCACTCTGGCTTTTTGGGAAAAGATTCTGATGTGACTTTCTGCCTCTTTTCAGGAATACCTGTGACAACTGTTGAGTTCAGAAAGGTCCTTTTTGGTTTCCTCCTCACCTTTAATTTTTTAGCATCAGGCTTTTCTTTCTTAAGGTGCTTTCCCACTGTAGTTTTCCTTGTCTGGCACCTCTGGATGGAAAAAGCAGATTTCTGGGCACGAGGACAAAGTTTCCTTCTCATTCCCCCTTTTTGCTGTTTTTTAGTTCTGGAAGTTTGTTTGCCTCTGGTTACTCTGTTTCCTCTCCTCCCAACAGTACATCTGACAGACACAGGTCCTGCAGCCTTACTGGAAAAAACTGGTTCTTTATTAGTGCCTTCTTTTCTCTGCCAGATTGCCTTTGGATTCTCTCTCTCTAACCGCTCACTCCTGACGGAGGTCAGAGGAGTTTTGGTAACTCTACTGTTAAATGGAGTTAACCTACCATCTCCTTCTACCACAGGCTGGTGAGAGTTCACAGGCGAAATGATCAGGTGTTTAAAAGAGTTCTCAGAGTGACCAGATACCAGACAATCTGTTCTTTCTGTGGAAAGAGAAGATCCATCTGCCTTTTGACTTGAAGCTGCATCATTCCCTTTATCTGGATCTGGCAGGAAAGATGCTGAAGGTGAACTACAGAAGCTTGACCAATTGAATGATTTTGATGGTGTGCTTTCTCTCTGTGCATCATCTAGTTTCCTCATGTTTGCATCAAAGCTGAGACTTCTGAAAAGCTGTCGAACATGGGAAGGCTTCTTGGCCTTTTCTCCAACTGTACTGTTTGGAGGTGTTTTCAGAATTCGATTTGTCAGTGGGTCATAATACTTAAAAGAACACTGTTTGTATTTATACCTTACAGAGTCCTTGACAACTGTGGAGTTACGATTTTTCCTCATTTTGGGAATATCTATAGGTTTACCTTTACACTGTTTTATCTCTGGGCACGAAAGCACATAGACCACTGTCTTGGGCTGTACAGGACTCATAATCCTGCTGTAGGACTCAGGCAGTTTAAGGGCACATAGTCTAGTTTTCATGTTTGGAGTTTTTTCATTCTCTGGCCACATGCTGCTTGCTTTCTGATCAGCTGGCTCAGATTCCCTTCTAGACATTTTTCTTTTTGCTACAGGGTAGTTCAATAGACTTGTTTGGGTGCCATGGCTGACTTTAACCACCTGGCACCTTGAAGCCAGGCGCCATGTCCTTTTCCTAGGCATTTTAAGAATTTGTGGGTTGCATAGTGTATCTGAGACTAAAGATGGGTTATCAAAATCAGAGCCACCACTTAAAGAATCATTAAATTCTGGCAATGCTTTAACTGATGCACTTTCTGTTTTATTATCCTCAACAATATTGTTCTTTTTTTCATCCTTCTGCTTTTTCTTCATTCTCTTCCCTGTACAGTTGGCTGAGGATTCACTGTCAAAGTAGCAGCGAAAACGACCTTCCCTGAAATCACGCACAAGTTCTTCTATTTTTATATCATCTTCATACATTATCTGAGACCAAGTCTTTCCCACAAAAGAAGGAGGCACATGAGGCAGAGCTGGAAGAACTGGTTCTTCAGTATGAACAACATCCTGTTTCACTGCTCCTGTTTTCTCTACTGACTCACTTTTTAAAACAGAAGACAGCTGTGTTTCATAGTCTTTATCTTGCAAACTTATTTGGACCTCTTTTAGGAATTCTATATCTTTTATAGCTGCCTTGGGTAAATCGGTTCCTTCCTGAATAGGCACATCACAGTCAAAACTCATTTCAGAACCCTCCAAATAAGTATGGTCCAGAAGTGATGAAACAGCTAAACAGGGATTATTCTCTTCTTTGAAATAAATTTCTTCAGATGTAGTTCCACAGCAGTATTTCAGAATAACATCTTCAGTAGTTTCACCTACTGAACTTTCATCACCTCTGTTTGTCTTCACATTTTTGCATCTTGCGAATTGTGGGGATGTCCCAAGATCTAAGGAGCTGCTGATACCCACAGTATCCCTGAGATGGAAATCAGACACCAAAATTTCATCCTGAGTTCGTAAACCATCTCGTTTTGAGAGAGATTGACCTGAGGTAATACATAAAGAATTGCTGTGGCTGTACATAAGATTCTGATGAGAAACTGAAGGGTGTTTTTGGTGAAGTGATGCCAGAGCAGGATTCAAGCCTGGGTTCAATGACACATTGTTATTGCATACCTCCATTCCTGTTTTATCACACCTGCTCACAGCTGTAAACTGGCCTTCATGGCTACAATTTGCAATCTGAGCATCTTTCAGGGTATCCCATTTCTCATTGCTACAAATACCCATGGACTGCTGCGATACTCTTGTAACATGTTCCTGCCCTCTTTCTAGTTTTTTAGTAAATGCTTGTGTTACAGAAGTTTTCTTTGTGCCCTCTTGAGACAGGCAGGGAGCAGAAGAGCTTATTTCACCAATGGACTCCTTGTCTTTGCTGGAAATCTCCTGTCTGTCTCTCTTCCTCTGTCTCTCCATCTCTTCTGGGGACAGGCAAGCAATCCTAGCAGCCTCTGAAGTGATGGGGAGTGGCATGTCATCATAGCTTGGTCTGCAGGGGAAGCAAAAATACCACCTTTATATAAAGACTGTAAATATGCTTAAGATTTTTCAAACAATAGTGTTCTTAAAAAAAACAAAAAAAAAAAAAGGAGGAAAAAAAAAAAAAGAGTAACTATCCAGAGTGTTTGTTCACTTAATGAACAACCTCAAGTTACCAGTCCTGCTACTTTAGCAGAGATATTCCATTTTAAAAAAGGGTAGAAGGGGAAGGGGGAACATTCCACAAAGCTAAAGATAACAATTTGGGCATTAGTCAGTTACCTTCCTCATGCAACCACCCACTAAGAATGGCCAAACATATATTAGGATCATTTTATAAATACAGCAAAGCAATAAAAATTAAATATATTTCCTTTGTTTGAAGTTGTGAGCTTATAAAGAGGTTATTTTACTGGTAAAACTATCATTAATTAATATCGAACTTTTGTAGAGAAATGGAACATTATAATATGGCACAGTATAAAAATACTATTAAGTACAATTATCCCTTTTCCCTACAAAACATGGCTGCCTGACAGGAACTCTGCACATGTTGCCAAGGAATTCCATGCTTACTGTTTCTCAGACATACCACAGCTTCTGACTCACTTCTATAAGAAGCCAAGTTATGATTGTTCAGCCTCACTGTGACAACAGCAGATTTTTAGATATTCTGTAAGTGGCAGTTCTGTCTTTAGGACTGTCTCAAATACAAGTGCTTATGTCTTGCAGAATTAACAGAATAGACAGATACAGACTATTTCTCCTATGCAACACAGAAACCCACAAAGCTTCAATGTGTAATAGATGGGAAAATCCAATCAAAATAATTTTTAAAAAGGTAAATATAACTGAAGAGAGAATATTATGTTTCATTTTAAAGTTATAACCAGACCTTGCGAGACTCAAATGGGTGCATGGCAGACAGCCACACACCTCTTACGGTGCATTCATCTGCTAACAGAAGTATTGTGAATAAATGTTATTGTACAGTAATTTCCTTGACTATAAACATTCAGCTTTCACATTTACTGAAAGTTAAAAATCAGTCAGGGGCCAACAGAATTAGCAGTGCTTAATAGTCAACATGTGCGGAAGTCCTTGAAGGTCTCAGACATTATTTATTAATAAAGCCAGCTGATACCAAGCAAACTTGTAGCAAGTATTTCTAACTAACTACTTCACACTGAAAAACAATCACAAGAGAACTTATCTGAATATAGCTATGTCTCAGCTTTTTACCAAGAGATGACATATAAAAGAAGAATTCTCAGCTTGGAAGAACTGTTTTATAGTTGGAAAAAACAAACAAACAAACAAATATATATGATAGGCTTGTCCAATGTTTAAAAAAAAAAAAAATCTTTAGAACTGACACTTGAACTCTACAGAGTTAACAAGATTTAGTCCAGAAAAGCATAATTCATAGGATCACCACCAAAACAAACAAACAAAACTCCTTCCCTTCTTTCCCCCCTCCCCCCAATAAGTCATACTTGAAAATACCAACTTCAAACCTCAGGATAAGGCACAGTGATAGGGCTCATGATCCACCATTAGATTTTGTTCTCTCTCTCTGTGCCACTAACAATTAAGAAAATAGGTTTCCAGCCAGCTACATATTAATTTCATTACCCTTTAACCTCCAAGCACATTTTCCTTAGCTTGCTTATAAGCCTCATCCAAGAACATGCCAAAAGCTAGGCTTTTCAGATGGCATGATAGATATGACATGACAGATGGCACCAAGATGGATGATTCTCCTCTATTCACACGGTCTGTTATCTTGTCAAAAGAGGAAATTAGGATGGCCTGCTGCAATTTTTCTTGACTGAATCAGCAGTAACCATTACTCGTCACTTCATTGTCTTCTAGATTCTTATGAACAGTTTGGTTATACAGTTCTCAGGGAAATGCTGTAATTTAAGCAATGAACTCTGTGGGCAGATCCTCTCTCTGCCCTACTGATAATTGACAATCGCTACATTTGTTTTTTCCCAGTCCTTCTGAAACATCACACATTTTCCACAGCCTCTCAAAATTACTAACAGCTCCCAGACTGCCTCAGAGTACTAAGTACCAAGAGTGACAAAATCCCTATTTACTGAGGTCATGTGAGAAGAACTACAGAGCTATTAACAATCATAAAGAAAACAGATTTTTAATACAAAATAGCATGGAAATTAAAGTTATAAGAAGACCAAGTCCTACAAGTTATTTCACAGTGGAGGGACTGAAGCACTTAAGCACTTTCTGTCAAGAAAAAAAAAAAAAAAAAAAGCCATCCAGGGAAACACAAGGGCAGTCACATGAACATCCTGAAGATAAAGGACCCCTCCAGTCACTGCAACTCATAACAAAAATCACACTGGGCTACATGAAAAGTGATAAAGCACTGCATGCTATTCACAATGAAGTAACTTATATTTTACTTCGGCTATGAGCATATTATTCTTCATTCACTAAGGTGATGTACATCTCAAATATCGACTGCCAAAACTTGATTTGAACTAATGGTGCAAGTTGTATCAACATGCACCCCAAAACAAGATGTTTGTTATTACAGGCTCACTACCTATGGCTCCATAGGTCAAGTTGTGTCCATGTTTTTCTTCCATTCAAACACTAAAGGCTGAAAAATTCATGTTGCAAAATTTTACCTTTGTTTACTTTCCAGAGGTTAGAAAGTAAGGCCACCATGCCTATCCAACTTGTCATAATTTTACAGTGTTCAAAAGCATGTACAAGACACGCACATGTTCCTGTACCTGTGAAAAGTGTGTGGGGAGAGAGTGTGTGTTTGTGTAAGAGTGAAGTATGTGTGAATGTATATACCCTTACATATTGTAATAATACACAATTTAAGTGAAAGTAAGGAAGTACCTGCCACAGACCTTAGGTTTATTCCTGATAATGCATATGAAATACAATCACAGGCTGAAAGTCTGAAGAAAAAAAATGTGAAAACAAAACTTTTCTATTATAAATAGTTACGAAAGACTGGAAAGGTGGTAAATACATTGCTAACATTTTAAAACATAATCAAGTTATAGGTGGCAATACAGAAAGTTTCATAGCAACTAAAAGCTTTTAGAGCTGTACCTGGCAAGTTAGCTCAAGTAACAACAATTAGAATAGAATAAAATAGCTGGAACACTACAAGATCTAGTCACCATCAAGGTTTCTTAAAAGGAAAAGTTGCATCTCACTGGACCATGTGTTAGGCAGTAATAAAGGAGTAGATAAAGAAGAAAAGATTTACTACTTTGATATGCGAAAGGATTTCATTAAGGTCCCTGGGAGTCTATTAAAAAGCTAAATAATCATTGGAGGAGTGAAAAAAAAGCCCAATCAAACACCAAGGACTGGTTGCTAATACCAAATATGAGGGTTGAACAATCACTCATCACCACAACAAAAGACTAGAAGCAGAACGCCCCCCAGTTCAGGCTAAGTTTGATGACTTACTTGCCCGTTTCAAAGTTTTTGAAGGGTAAAGTATTAAAATCTTCAAATGACAAGGAAATCCTAAAAGGATCATCTGAATAACTTAAATAAAGAAACGCAATAGGGATGTTCAGTCAAATTTTGATGAACAAGGGATAAAACTTACAACATACTTTACATGACTCTGACAAGCCACATCAATTCACTAACAGCAGTATACAATTCCTCCCTGCTCAAGATGCATTATTTTAAGAGAGAACTAATTGAGTTTTATGACACAACCACACAACCTGCAATATTCCTTGTGTACTCCAAAAATATAACATTTTCCTCAAAGCTGTATCATCTTTTAGGATACAGTGGAATTCCAGTTATCCAAGAAAAGGGGACAGAATTAATCAGAGTACAGATAAGGGTTATAGGACTGACCAAGCAAAAGGAAAAACCTCATATAATGAAAAATTAAGGAAAAAAAAAATTATTTTTATTATCATATGAATGCAATGTAATCAAATACAACAGATGATCAAACAATGCCTGTCAGCTGAACTGCTGTACCCTACTGCTGCATGCATTCTTGTCTACCTAAGCTCTGAGATAAAGCACTGTTGTTCAAACTTCAAAATCTTTTCAAAATCTTACAGATCAGAATTAGACCTAAAGTGAAGGCCAAGGGTAGTAATATCTTAAGATTTATTAAGATCTTTTAAGTGAGAAAATTTCAGAGTTCTTCCATCTTTGAGTGAAGCACTTGGCATCTGGATGCTTCTGGAAGACTGAATATAGGACTAAATAAGACTTTGGTATGGATAAACTCTAGTAAATTCCCAGGCTTCTAGCTCGCTTAACAGACTATATCCATTTTTCAAAAATTATTTATAAGCAAATGTCTCTGGGGTGGAGAGAATAGAATTATAGTTCTATACATTTAGGAACTTCTGACAGTTTTGCTACAAATTACCCCCAAATGCAGAATGAAAATTTACTCTCTTGAATGCTCAATATTATTTCTTTACATAAGAAACTTCTACAACAAGAGTCTTGAGGAAGGAATGATTTGTTGGTTTGTGGGGTTTTTTACTGGGTGGAGGGGCAGAACACCAATATCCTTTGAAATTCAGTATAAGTTAAAGCTCTGAACAGTTTTTTTCCTTTTTGCACATCACTACTAGGTATACTAGTTCTGCAAACCAAATCAAGTCTTACAAATATTTCTATAATCCCTTTAAATGACACTCTTAGGAACCCTTGTGTGAATTCAGCTAAATAGTAAAATCAGGTATTTAAGAACTGAGCGAAGCTGGTATCAACCCAAATGTTTTTATGTAAGAACAAAGAGAATCCAATTCTTACCTCAGATGTCAGTTAAGAATGTGATGGTTTTTTGAGTCATTTTTCAGAGCAGGATTGCAACATAAATCTATTCATACTTTCCATCTTCACTTTTTTTTCCTCCAAACCCTGTCTAGATTTGGGATTACTCCTCCCTCTTCTCCATCTAGATTTTGTACATTATTTTTCTCATTCTACTCCTTCTTCCAACAACTTAAGAGGAACATGGGTAGCTTGTTTTTCCTAGTTAGTAGTTTTTGTTCACCAAAGCAACAACCTTGTATTAGTGACACCTCAGAAGATGGCTTTTTTCATCTAAGTGTTGCCTTAAAGTGAATCCTGTATTTTCTCCATCGCAAAAAATTGTGGATGTTCTTAAAATAGAAGGATTAAATTTATTTACTTGAGATGGAAGGATTAATTTACTTATTCATAGTGATGTGTACATTTCCTGGGCTAATTTGGCACAGACACACCTATTAGCTTGTTCTGTCACATCCCTGATAGTATCAATATGACCACATTCACACAAAACATCCTTCCATAGATCTGACAAACAAGTAGAAGAGTTGTATATCAAGATACACTGTACAGGGCTCAGACTGAGATTTTTGTCTGCCTTGCAGATTTAATTGATTTCCCTTCATCTACAGAGAAAGCTTACACACTGACCCTCTTATGACTCTCAAACATAGACATGAGAACTAAAGAGAACATTGTTTAAAAACTGTACATTAATGAGTTGGCCAATTAATGTAATTCATGTAAGCATTAACTGAATACGTGAACTGCAAGGATAACTTAAAAATAAACATATAAATATTCACCTGACATTATCCACAAACAATAAACCAAAATTATGAACTCTTTCAAAACATACCATAAAATATACTGGCATATATATTTAAAGCCCAGATTTATAAGAATCTTAATAATATATATAAGTCCAAATTATAAGAATTTGTAAATGCACGTCAGACTGTACAGTCTGCCATTATACTTGCTGACCCATACATTTCCTCTTTTATATAGTCTTCATGTTTAATTGTTATCAATTGTGTTGTATCAAATTCTTAAGTAGTGAAACAAAGTTTAAAAGTGCAGAGACAATACAAAAGCAATATACTTGGACAACGTTTCTATAAACAAACTCCTTTCTAAATTGTCTTCAATGTGAAAGTTTCACCTCAAATGGGCAAAATTTACTGCTCAGCAGATGAACAGAAATAAGAACTTGTAATATAATACATATATTCGACCAACACATTTAAGAAAAAAAAAAAAAAAGGCCAGCTATATTATACCTGTTGTCATGGTATCTGTGGGGATGATAGCATAAAACATCTTGCAGGAAACGCTTCACCAAGATATTGGTGTCCGTATGATTCCTACAGCAAGTGGCAAAATGTCTGTGTTGGGAGCTCAAAACATGCTGGTGAAAGATAAAACAGATGACTAGTTTAATACTACTGCTAACACACTGGTCTCCTCCTAAAAATCACTTTCCAGGTCAAACATTACATGGCTGCTATGAAAATAAAAAGAAAAGTCTTCAGCCTTTTCTACTTTAAGGCCTTGATTCAATGGGATTTTTAAGCATGCTTAGGGGGTCTCAAATAATACTAAAATGTATTGAAACATCTTTCTGAGTTGGAACCTAAATTAGCAGCTCTGACAGTTACTCACAAGATTATTACAACTAGTACAAATACTCTAAATGTTTCTATATATTACTATTAAAATATTCTTGAACTTCATATGAGTAAACATCATATAGTTCAGTCAAGTTAAAAAGAATTTTCATAAGCGCAGAAGATGAAATAAGCTTCTAATTTTAGAAGTCTAAAAGACAGGGGACTGACAGAGTTAAAGAACAGAAAATAGTTGATCAAATGTCTTTAGCCTTGATATCTAACATAGTAACCCTAATACTTTACAATATATACAAATCTCAAGATTAAAGCCACAGGAATAAACCTAATGGATGCAATGCACAGCACTGTACCACTCTGGAAAAGCAGATCGCAGTAGCCATGTCACTCCATCAGCATCTTTTTAACAGGTAACAGATAAGAAGGGTATCTTCTTCTGAGTGCATACATTGTGCCATTCACAAATTGATTATTTTTCATTCAGCATTGGTTGTTCAGTGTAAAGACTGATATTTTATAAGCTGATAAAGCCTTTTGGTACTCATTGCTATCTGTTGCTGAATTATGCATAAGCCTTCTCACCTGTTCCAGATTACCGTAGTGTACACGACAACAATTGCAGTATCCTTGTCTATTTTGCACAGTGGATACTCCAGGCTGAGGATGTTCTTGCTCTCCTGTGCGTAAACTGAAAGAAGCAGGTAATATTACCAAGACAAGTTGGGTCGTTTAATTCATGTCCTTAATATGGAAATAATAAGTATCTTACAGTAGAGCTGGAACAAACTTGAAAGATAAACATTTCTATTTCAGAATTGTAATGGCAAATAGGACTACATATTTTAAGGTATTCCCAAGCAAATTTCACTAGAGAAAATTTTTCTGAAATGCAGAACAAAGGATAACAGGTTGAACCCACAGCTAACACAAATGCCCATTTCAGTTGGCTGAAATCTAAAGAGAACTGTCTCTCCAGAAAAAGGCAGAGTCATCTTTACATTCTTCTTTTAGTATATTAAAATTTAAAAAAAATAGACCCAAGACAAAGAAATCTTGACACCCACACATTAGTTTTGGGCACTACAACACCCCTTCCCCACAGTTTTTAATAGTATATGGGTACAAAGTAAAAAGGACCTCCACTGTACACTTGATCTATACTGCATCACTGTCATTCATCATGCAAGATAACAGACAAGGTTGAAAAAACAGATTCTTTCTATTTCACCTTGTGTAAGCAGTAAGCTAGATGCCAGTTAGATCATGTTGTGGCTTGAGCCCAGAGGGCAACTGAGCACCATGCAGGCAGTTGCTCACTCTTTCCCTCTCAGGAATAAGCAAGGGAAAATAAAACAAAAGGCTCTGGAATCGAGATAAGGACAGGGAGGGATGACTCACCCCTTATGGTCATGGGCAAAAGACTGACTCATTAGGGGAAGAAAAAGAACATCAATTTCATTCAAACACCACCACCACCACACCACCACTTAACAGAGTAGGACAGTTAGAGGCATTACCACATCTTTAAAAACACCATCCCACCACCCCTCACTTCTTCCCAGGCTCAGCTTTGCGCCCAATTTCTCTACCTCCTCCCCACCAGTGGTGCAGGGGGCACAGCATGGGGGCTGCAGTCAGTCCCTCACACACTGTTTCTGCTGCTCCTTCCTCCTCAGGGGAAGGACTCCTCCCATTCTTCCCCTGCTCCAGTGTGGGGTCCCTGTCACAGCAGACAGTCCTCCACAAAGTTTCTCCAATGTGAGTCCTTCCCATGGGCTGCAGCTCTTCACAAACTGCTCCAGTCTGGGTCCCTCCTGAGTGTTGCAGTCCTCCTGGCGCCAAACTATAACAGCGAGGGCTTCTTCCCACGGAGTCCCAGCCTCTTTAGGCACAGGCACCTGCTCCAATGTGGGGTCCTCCATGGGCTGCAGGTCAGCATCTGCTCCACCGTGAGCCTCCATGTGCTTCAGGGGGACAGCCTGCCCTCTTACCACGGGCTGCAGGGGAGTCTCTGCTCCAGCACACCTCCCCCCACTTCCTCCTCTTTTCTTCCACTGACCTCGGTGATTCCAGAAGTGTCTCCCTCACAACACCCAGGTTCTCCTTATTAAATGTTACCACAGAAGCACAGCCACCATCACTAATTGGTTCGGCCTTGGCCAGAGGTGGGTCCAATTTCGAGAAGCTTCTCACAGGGGCCATCCTGTAGCCCTCTCCCCTGCTACCAAAACCCCCACCACACACACAAACCCAACACAGATCCATCACCTAACTTACCTGCTATCGCTGTCCTGTTGTAGAGAGCCTTCAACACCATGTCTTTCGATTCCTATAGAAAAAAACAAAACAAAACAAAAAAAAAAAAAAAAGAGAGTATCAAAGAGATGGAATGGTTTTACCTGCAATTAGTTATTTCTCTTACACTGCATTTGTCAAAACTACTACTTTAAATGAAGATTAAAAATTTAGTAAGTTCAAGGAAGTATGAAGAGAGAGATCCTTTTGTCCTCAAAGTTCCTCTAAAAGCTTCATAAAATAAGCTTTACTCTTTCATGGTTCAGGTAAGTGGGAATTTTTCTACTGATTTGTCTGGGATCAAGACTAGGCAATCTACATTTATACTGCTACATCTGTGATCACTAAGATAAAATGTATCATATCTTAAAAAGCTTATTATAGGACAATAAAATTACACCTACATGGAAACTCTGTGGATGATTCAGAAGTGATTTCTTCCATCTAAGTTCCATAATGAAATTTAGGAAATCAAAGTAACTGAAACTATAAGGTGAACTAATGCTTCTACTGTTAATTATTACATTAAAAAAAAAATAATAATTGCAACAAAAGCATTTACTTTGAACTTCTCACCTTGTGCTGAAGAAGCAGAAGCTTCATCAGATGCTTTGATTCTGTCAAACATCTGCAAGTAAAAACTGAGAATAAAAAAAAAAAACAAACAACAACAAAAAAAAAACCACACAACCCATCCTCAAGCTCATCCTTCAGTCCAAGATCAAAGCTGTTCAGAAGCACATTGTTTCAGTTATAGACCAAGACTTCAAGACTTGACATAAAAGAAGCTGCATTGTAAAAATAAATGTTTGCTTTACTAGGTTACCCTAATGTTATGTTTAACAATGCATGTTAGCTTTGATAGAAAGGGCTAATTTCTGATCTAATTAACAAAGTCAAGTACTATACTTACGAATACAGCTTAGACTCTGTTATGTTATTAAGCAATAACTTTGTCAAACTCATTTAATTACTTAATTTCCTAAGTTGCCTTTACAATAAAGATGAAAGATGTATGCTAATAAAAACCATACAAGACCTAGACCATACAAAATCATTATGCAGGCTGGAAAAGTAATCTTTATTGCCCAAAAAACCTGCAAACCAATACTGAATCAAACAATTTTTCATTAAAATATGATTGCAGCAACACAGTTACGTGCTTTAAGGTGCCCAAACACAAAGGGCTTCTGAGTTCCACAGTCCTTTTACATTACAGAACACAAGCATAAAAACAGCTTTCTAGTACAAACCTTAGAGAGATCAACCTTCTTCATCCACCAAAGCTGACTCCAGACTAGTAAACAATAAATGTCAAACAAGAGGCCATCTGCAGTGCAGGACACTTATCTTCTCATCCCATCTGGCAACAATTAATTTAAAGTGCCTTTTAAAATACAGTTAATAATGCATGTTTTCCATGCCCTAAGGCATGTAAATTTTTCTCTGCCACTTTGCAAACATATCAGTCAATAAAATGGATAAATCTCTTTTGAAGTCTGCAGTAGATCCTTCTTTTTTATTATGGAACTTGTTTTGACAGTCTTTCCTACATAAATGTTAACCATTCCTTCTGGAATAACTTTGTTCCTTCTTTCTTCCTCATAGTCCCTATGTATTAAATATTTTTGTGGATGCTAGCACTCATGAAATTAAGTATATTTCTACAGTAACAGAAAACAAATTCCTCCATATTAACCAAACTGAAATGAATCTATTTTGAGCATCATTCATGAGCCTGCTCAAAAAACCAAGTGTTTTATTTTGCTTATGTTACAACTAGTTAGATATTGCCAGTAATACATTAACTGGAAATTTCGCAGGAGGTTAGATATTCAAAGCATTTTATAAATTAATCATTAGATACTCAATGAAGTATTAGCATTAGCATTACAGCAGAATAGAAAGGCCACAATAATTTGCACAATCACTGTCACAAGAGCCACTGTGAAAGTACCACATCCTGTCTCAAAACTCAGGACTTAGCAATCTTAGATCTGTCACTGATTTACTATTTACATAATTGTGGGATAACAAACTTAAAGCTTCAAAACAGCCATTTTTACTTTTTATCCTTTACAAATTATTTTTATAAGAATCATTCCTTTCCTTCTCCTTTCCTGTTCTCATGTATGTAGAAAAGATGCTCCTATATGAGGCTACACACCATCAGGTTTGACAGATGTGTGGTTTGTTGTTTGTTTTCATTAAACTTGTTTTGTTCTTTCCCCAACTATGCACTGCTCACTATAAAATATGTGGGCTATTATAGCAGTTATTGTCAGAAGGAATATCTTAATATTTTAACTCAAAACCAAAAAAAAAGAAGAAAAAAGAAAAAACACAACAAACTACCCAACCAAAACACCAGACTCATTCTTCTTCCCATAGCACATCAATTCATGTACTACTATTAAAAAACAAACAAACAACACACACAAAAAAGCCACCCAGATGTTCTTATAAGCCTTCTAATCAGGGAACTGAGAAAAGCTTTGATAGATCAACTGATTTCATGCACCCTTTCAGTGTCCTATACGCAGCTAGGATCCAAAAGAAAGCGAAGTAAAAACCTTTCATAGATGATGCATTATAGAAAATAACTTGTTCCACACGCTCAAAGCCAACTTAATGATTTTTTTAAGGTCTTACTCTCTATATATTCTTAAAATAAAGATACACATGTGGAGCATACTAAGAGGAGGCTACCCCAATCACAGGGCAGTCAGTCAGCAGGGAGCACCACAACTATTCATCCCCACCTACTGCCCCAACACTGGATTAAAGCACTTCAGTACACAACTACCTATGAGAGCCCACCCATCTGTGAGTTATAACCCTAGTTTGAGGCACGGACTCATTCACATTTAAACCGAGCTAGGAGCACAGTACAGGACTATGAAAATAACTGCACTGAATTACTCCAGTCTGGATCTCCTCATCATCTTTCTACAGTTTGAGGAGATTTGATGGACTACATTTTCTCACTGGAGGAGGAGTGCGTTAGGTACAACTTGCTTAGTAACTGACAGAAAAACAGCAGAGGAAGGTCTTTCAGAGATATTTATACACAAAGCTGACAAGAGAGGAAAACCCGTTCTCTTTATCTCAGTGATTTATAAGAACACTAGTGTACCAGATAGAGAGAAAAATCTGAACTCAAACTATATACAGTTTTCTTATCATCTGAAGTCAAGCTCAAACAACAGGCTAGTAATCTGCTATGTAGATGGCCTTATTTATGTGGACAAAATCCAGACAGCATAACTGCAATCCTTACTTTATCAAAATAGAAACTACAAGTCTGCAAAGGATTTTTCAGATGTCAGTACAAAGCCTGCAAAATTCTAGTTTAGTTCATTTCAAATGTAAATATCTTAAATTATATCTGTACAAGCTTTACCTTAAACATTATACCACTGAAAAATCCTGTAAATTGTAACAAACATAAAAACAACTGGCTACGTACAGAAATCTTTGATTTGTTAAATTCCTAACCAGGCTACTTTAGCTGTCTCTTAACACCAATGTTTCTTTTTTTGTTTTATCAAATTAGTCTGCATACAGCAGCCACAGGATGAAAAGCATCAGGAAATCCCATTTAACAAGCGAAACCCACAAAGAAGCAACCAAAAGGCATGACATGAGCCTGGTTGGCAGCTGAACGCCATGCAGTCGCTCACCCACCCTCCCCCGACTTGGGAATGGGGAGGGAATCAGAGGGGCAAAGGGAGACTCGCGGGTTGAGATAAAAACAGTTTAATTTAAGCAGGGGAGCACAGCTGGAGTGCTGGGCCCAGATTGGCCAATATTCCGGCATCGGAGCAGCCAGGTAAGGAGGTGTTCACCTGGATGGTGGCTGAAATCCTTTCTCATGTCTCGTAGTTCACTCAGGGATAGAGATCGGGTGATTACCACTGGCTCTGCCTCCTCCTCCAGCTACCAAAACGAACATGAACTCTGTTCCAGCCCGAATCAGGACACACGTACACATCAAAAAAATCAGTCGTGCACTCCGGTTGCATATAGAAGTGTAAATGGCAACAAAGAAACTCTCCAGACAGTATCGCTCTTGCACTGCAACAGGTAAAATATAAAGGGGCAAACAGACCAATTAAAACTGCTTCTCCAAAAACGCCTCACAAAAACCTCTGCTACCCCTTCACCTGAGGTCTGTGCTAGGTAGGCAGAGAGATAACAAAAGGAAAAACCCCTCCCTTTAAACAAAGTTATGTGTCTTCCAACAGCATTAGCACAAACAGGGAGGCGGTAACTTACTTCAGGAACCGCTTCTGCCCCGTCGCCACACAGCACCAGCCTGGGGCTCCGGGCCCCGTCCCTGCTGCGCCACGGCCGCGGTTCCCCCGCTCGCCCCGGCTCGCCGCCCGGGCGGAGCCGCAGGCAGCTCCCGGGGCCCGCCACTACCGGAGAGGTGCCGGGGCCCGCTGTACTTTGAGGGAGCTGCACCGCCGAGGCGCAGGGGCTCCCCGCCGCAGGAGCGGGCGGCTGAGGGGACGCCTCAATGGCCCCTCCCGCTCCCAGCCGGCCCCTTGCTTCCCTCCCTCCCTCCCGCCCGGCCGGCCCGCCGCTCCCGCCGCCCTGCTCCCTCTCCGGCGCCTCCTCACCTCCATCCCTTCTCCCATGAGCTTTTCCCGTACCACGCCGGGGTCAAGGAACGCCGTCCCCTGCTTCCTGCTCCGGGTCGGCGCTGCGCGGCGGGGGCGGAGAGTTGCGTTCCGCTGTTCCCGCCCAGGCCTGAGGGGCTGCGCCGCCGCGCCTCGCTCACCTCACGGCACCCCGCCTTCCCCTCACGGCACCCCCTTCCCCTCACGGCACCCCCCTTCCCCTCACGGCACCCCCCCTTCCCCTCACGGCACCCCCCCTTCCCCTCACGGCACCCCCTTCCCCTCACGGCACCCCCCTTCCCCTCGAGGTCTGTCTCCGCCCGGCTCAGCCGTGGCGGGGGGCGAGCCCCTGCCCCTCCGGGCCCGGCTCCCGGCCGCTAAGGGAGCCCGAAGAGCCTTGGTTTCTTCCAGCCGAGGCGCTAGAAACCTGCTCCAGCAAAACGGGGCGGCTTGTGTCTTTCCGTCAGCTCCTGTCCGGATTTTTCTCGTTTGGGAGTTAGCGTCTTTGATAACTATTGAAGTTGTTGAAATAACATTTATTTTCTCCTTCGAAATACATTATTTCATAGGCTTGAGAGCGGGCTGTAGGATTTACATTGTTTTTCTGTCATTAAAAACAGCTTGCTTTTCGTGGTGTACTTTGTTCAGGTAGATTTTATCATAAAGTGAAAGGTCTTAGTTTGACTTTTTAATTGAGTTAATGCTAGATTTGCTTTTCTTTTTCTCAGAAACAGGTTTAAGAACATGACCTTTTTTTCTGATTCTCTCTTGTTTTCAGTTGTAGTTTATTTTAACATTTATCTAATCTCCCGTGGGAAACCAGTTACTGCATATTTCTCTCATGCTGAAGCAGCAGGAATTCTTGAGCAATCTGAGCAGAGGCAAAAATAATGAACACCCCTACGTGTGAAGACAGGTGCAGATACAGGCTTGGATTGTGCAATGGGGGGTGGTGGGAGGAAATCTTGAATACACCAAGATACAGAAAATTTAAACAGAGGCTGTTGTAAAAAGATGATGTTTTGTGGTTGTGAAACCATAGTTTAGAAATGTCCACCCACACTGAACAAGTATTTGAACACAAATTGCAAATGGCAGAACAGCAGGAGAAGGAGGGGACTACCTTAATTGCTGTTGAATTCTTTTGGCATGTGTATAGAAGTGAAAGGTCATCTACCTGGACTTGTGCAAAGCTTTACATACTGTCCCATACAACATCCTTGTCTCTAAAATGGAGAGACATAGATTTGATAGATGGACCACTCAATGGAAAAGGAATTGTCTGGATGGTCACATTCAAAGAGTTGCAGTCAATGGCGCGATGTCCACGTGGACAACAGTGACGAGTGGCGTTCCTCAGGGTTTGGTGTTGGGACTGGTGCTGGCTGACATCTTTGTTGGTGACATGGACAGTGGGATCAAGTGCACCCTCAGCAGGTTTGCTGATGACACCAAGCTGTGTGGTGCAGTTGACACGCTGGAGGGGGGGGATGCCATCCAGAGGGACCTGGACAGGCTGGAGAGGTGGGACTGTGCAAACCTCATGAAGTTCAACAAGTGCAAGGTCCTGCATGTGGGTCAGGGCAATCCCAAGCACAAATGCAGGCTGGGCAATGAGTGGGTTGAGAGCAGCCCTGTGGAGAAGGATTTGGGAGTAGTAGTGGATGGAAAACTGACTGTGAGCCAGCAATGTGTGCTTGCAGCTCAGGAAGCCAACTGTGCCCTGGGCTGCATCAAGAGAAGTGTGGCCAGTGGGTCAAAGGAGGGGATTCTGCCCCTCTGCTCCACTGTCATGAGCCCCCACCTGTGGTGCTGTGTCCAGCTCTGGAGCCCCCAACATAAGAAGGACATGGACCTGCTTGAGCAATGAACTGGGGAGCTGGATTGATTGGCGGGGCTGGAGCACCTGCCTTGTGAGGCCAGGCTGAGAGTTGGGGTTGCTCAGCCTGGAGAAGAGAAGGCTCTGGGGGGACCTTAGAGTGGCCTTCCAGTACAAGATGGGGAGGGACTCTTTATCAGGGAGTGTAGGGATAGGACAAGGGGTAACAGTTTTAAACTGACAGAGTGTAGATTTAGATTAGATATAAAGAATAAATTCTTCCCTGTGAGGGTGGTGAGGCACTGGCCCAGGGTGCCCAGAGCAGCTGTGGCTGCCCCCTCCCTGGAAGGGTTCAAGGCCAGGCTGGACGGGGCTTTGAGCAACCTGGGCTGGTGGAAGGTGTCCCTGCCCATGGCAGGGGGGTTGGAACTAGGTGATCTTTAAGATCCCTTCCAACCCAAACCATTCAGTGATTCTGTGAACATGGTTTTACTGATGAAAAGTAAGTATTTAATACAGAACTAAAGTTACTTGGTGAAATTTTGTTGTCTAGTACAATACAGAACACGGCAAAACTAGAACTCATTAAAAAAAGGGGGTGGAGAGGAAATGAAGCTTTTTAGCTTTTAGTTATGTATAACATAATGTTTCTGCCTTTTAAGGTTGACAGGAATTACCCTTATCATTCTACACTCATTTTAGCTACATTTATTTTGTTGAAGATAATTTAATAAGATGATGGCTTAGTTGAGGCATCTTGGCAGACAAGATTTCAATACAAGTATATGTGGAGGAATCAGTCACTTTGGTAACATGGAAAGGATTTTTGAATTCAGTGTTGGACAAGTGAAAACCTAGTTTTACATGGAATCCTATGGGTAGGAGTGGAGATTTGTAAGAAGCAGTCATCAAATTTTGCAGATGCAATATTTTTGTGGAGATTTACATGCATGAAAGCTCAGGCAGTGCCCGAATTATTGCATGTCAGCAGAGCTGCATCCTTTAAACATGTGGAAACACACTCTGAAACTTGTTATCTTAGGCTAAAACAGTTGACCTTTACGGCGCTTTACAGCAGGCTTAGTGCGTTACTGTAGCTCAGCAAACCCTTTATAACTTGTTGCAACAAAGTAAGCTTGGTCACATACCTGAGGTACTGACATTGCTTTTCCCGAGTGGCTCTTGTAAAACGGAAGTCCTTAGCAAAGTGAAGTCTACAGTCTGTCTTATAATGCCATACAACTTGTCCTTGGAATGTTCCTGTAATACTGTAATATTCTATTTTTTGGACTGTCATTCAAAGGTAGCAGAACTTAGGCTTGTGATGCCAAGTATTTCTTGGCTTTCAACTCCTTCTGTGTTTATGAACCTTGATTCAAGCTCAGGTAGGGTATTGAGTGATAGCCCTTTCCCTCAGTCTCCTCTTCCCTCCCTAGGAACCTGCTCCTCACATATGTGCATGAACACTGAGCAGGGCTGACAAACTTCCTTTCCCCTTTTAAAAATTATTCTTTCTCCTGGTGTAAGCATCAGACTTTTTTTTTTATTTTTGTTGATATCTATACTCATCTATTCAATTTCCATAAACTGTCCCATACACCTTTCACTGCTCTGCTTTCTACTTTTGCTGCCTTTTTCCACTTCCGTTAGCCAAATGTATGTCAAGGTTATACCTATGAAAAACATGAAAAAAAAATGACAAATGTGAACAACAGCTATTTTCCTAAAAAGAGTCTCAAGTTTCTTCCAACAGTTGAGTTCAGATTGTAGAGAGAGAATGTGACAAAAGAAAATCAAGGTTGGTCAAAACTAGCTGGCAGGAAAGTCTTGCTTAGATTTTTAGTTTGTTGCACATGTGCTTTGGACATTCTAATCTTAAAAGCCTAATTTATCCTTAAATTGTTGTTTTGCTAAAATTCTTCAAAGGATCTGAACTAAGTGTTGACTGACTGACAGCATTTGAGGGCTGGGGTTTGAGCCGTGCAGAGAGTACTTTTGCCACATGACCACAAAGATATTTGTGGACAAAGGATTGCCCGATCTAGCCTGAATTCTGACAAGCACTGCAACTTTCAAGACAGTCTGAGTACATGCGTAGATTTTTAGAACACTTTGCATTCTGTGTAAGCTTGGGAAAGGATGACCTTTTCAACTTTATAGCAGAATGGATGTTCCATAGTGCCTGGCACTACATTAAATCTTTGAATTACTAAGAAGTGTAAAATTCTCTTAAAATAATTTTGTTGTCTTTCTCTGAACAATCTGATGCTGGCCACTGTCCAATATCAGATACCAGACTAAAAGGAGCAATGATCTGATCTTCTATGATATTTCATTTTTTTTCCTTTAATATCAATTCAATTATATTTAATAATAAGGATTTTCAAAGTAAAAGAAAGTAATTCCTCATCTGTGTAAAAGGCAATAATCTCAAAGCACAACTTCTTGTTCCCTTTGGTCTGTTTTACTTAGACTGGTTGCTGGGGTTCGTGGATTGCTATTAAACATTTATTTTCTTTATTACAAGTATTTTTCTCATTCTGAGATAAAATTATATATATATTTATAAATAATAATATTTTATTTACGTTGGTATGGCACTGGAATTACATGCAAGCAAAAAACTATTCTTTTTTTTTTTTTTTAAGAAAGAGTCTTATCTTACAAGAAGGCAAGTTTATTATGAGTATTCTGCTCACTTCCTCATTATCTAAAACTGAGCTTTCTGTTGTACTCAACGTTTTGTAAATTTTATAAGAGTTTTTCCTGAGTTAACAATAAAAACATCATCACTATGTGGGATATTAGCTTAACCCTCAAACTTAAGGGATAGTCTAAAGGGGGTTCTTCCTATTTTTCATTCTTCTGCCAGAACTACCATTTTCAGATTAGGAAAATGCAACTTAAATTATCATTTTAATTGCCTAATCATTTAAACAAACAAAGCTTAGAAGTTGTGTTATAACTGAAATATGATTGGATAGTGGCCAAGGAAGAAGTTTAAAATACCTTTTAAAACTGAGAGGGTTATAAAAAGCATTTTTAAAATGCATGGACAAAGAATTTTCTCCTAAAAATATTATTTTATTTTCATGTAATCAGGTATTTCATTTTTAAAAGTTTACTTGAAGTACTTTGTAGTTTGAATCTTTTTGCATATCTTACTAGAAGCAAAGTCTTTTCCAAGTCTTTTTTTGACTATTATTTGAAGGCTGTGCTGTTGCTTTCACAGACTCATGTTTTAAGTTTGTGGGTTTTACACTTCCTTTTTTGCACTAAAATTGTTCCCAATAATATATTTCTGTATACATGTACTTTGGAGAACACAGAGATTTTTATTATGATAGTGATGAGCAAAATTCTGACATACTCATGCTGCTCCCAGAGCATTTTATTGTTACTGTTACAGCTGCTGTTGCTGTTTGTTTGCTGAAAGGTCGTCTAGAAGGAACAGCTGATGAGTTGGCAACTCTAAATCTATCACTTTAAACAGCATGGCTACAAGATTTATCCAAATTCAGTGTTTTCAGAAGGTTTCTGCAAGATGTCCTTAGATTACTTTTCAAATCCATACCCTAGCTTTGCAGCAATTGTTTTGAATCTGTCCCATAGTTTAAATTAACATGTTTCTAGGGATTTTTGTTCTAGAAGAAAATGAAAATAAATTTAAACCAGGAGTTGAGAGGTTTGTATGTCATGGCTCTAACATTGCATGGAATTTTTCCTTACTGGACCGAGGCTAACCACGCTGTACCTAAGACAACATGGAGAAAATGTGGTCTCGGTGTCCAGACATCCAAGAGGGCTGTACAGTAAAATTTGCTTGGGTTAAAGCAAAGAGGAAACTCGTCTCTGGATCCTTTTCCCGTTTGTAACCTGAAAGAGCATTCTGCTTTCAGACAACTCATCTTTCATCATAAAGTGGTGAATAGTTTACTGTTACATTCACAGTCATTTCTGTTTTCTGTTAATGATGGTTCAGTGAGTTCATCTCTCTGAAATAACCATGCCTGTTTTTTCAAGGAAGTGACATAAAGAAAAGGACCAGGTCAGGAAATAGGCTGGGGGTTGCCTTTAGGTGACTGCTTTTGAATTGCAGGATATTCTTTGACCTTCACGTTGTGCATGGAATGTTTTTTAGTTTCAAAAATAACAGTCACTTAGAATTTCTCAATTCTATTTGCCATTGTTTCATACTTATTTTCAAAAATAACATGGATTTTAAAACTATCTGATTGATATAGTCAGATTGACCCTTGAGGCTTGGCAAAGTTTTCAAGTATAATTGTTCATTACCAAATTTTTGGAAATATATGATAATTTCTGACATGTATGTGCTGAAAAATGCAGTGGAAAGTTGTAAAGTGAGTCCATTTCCCTATACTGAATGTAGCTCTACAACCCGAGAGCCTTCAGCTATGAAGAGAACAGAAAGACCAATAGGTTCTTGTATTAACCACAGTCAGATAACATGGCTGAAATACACTCATATTCAGAACAGAATTATTCTCATATGTGGGGCAAAATGTTTCAATTAGCATGTTTTAAACCATCCTTCTTTTTATTAGTATAGATAAGGTACAAAATTAATGTGAATTTTTAAATCAGATGCTAATGTGGGAGTCTTAAAATATTTTAAATAAGTTTAGTAGATGACTATTACTCCCTTCTACCCTACCTCACACTCTATCATAGTAGGAACTCCAAGTGATTTCTGCTGAAGTAAATATTAATTCTCAATCATATTTCTGATACAAAGAGGTAATTTTCTCAAAGCTTCTTAGAAGGTTATTAATTCTGTTTTTCAAGAATTTTCAAGCTCCCAGAAGTTGAGAACCTGCCTTGACCACTCAGCATATTTTGAATTAAATGCTTATATTTATCAGTTTCAGTGGAACTGATCTGGTTTTAAATAGATGCAGATGAATGTAAGATGATCCTGAATGTAAGATACCTTTGCAGCTTCCTTGTCCGTAGCGTAATTTATAGGAGTCAGGGAGCTCCAAATATATACTCTATTATGTTGAGTCACTGAATGTTCTGTAGTCAGTTTAAGGTGGGGTCAAAATGTATTGCCAAGGTAGTTAAGTAAGTGCTGGCTGTTTTAAATCATGTTAAATTTTTTTAATGTTCCCACAATAAACCACATAAGATATTTTCTTACATCTGAGAGCAAGCACACTCTCTACCTTGCTTTACTCCAGGAATAATTTAAAGAAAGATGTCTTTATCCTATTCAGGAAAAAAAGCAGAAAGTTAAACAAGAGAAGTTTTGGGGTTTTTTTCCAAGGACAAAACTTAATTTTAGGCTAGGAATGCTGATAAGCAAAAACATTGGCCTTTGAAAGAAACCTCTTTCACAGTTTGAAAATATAGATACTTTTTCATGGAAAAATTTGAAGAGAGAGAAAAAAAAACTTTTGAACAAAAAGTGTTTTATTTTATTTGTGTTTCTTCAGCATTTCACATATGATTACTAGAACTGCAGTAGCTCTTTGGATCAGAGTTTAGCCTCTCTCTTTTCTGATCCATCAGTAAAACCAGAAGTCTCTTCTATGTTGTTGGATGGTCTATGTTTCTAATACTGGAGTAATCAGAGTTCAGTTTCTAGTTTGCACCCAAGCTTTAGTGTAATTCCTCTTTGCCTCGTTTCTCATCTTGAAATGGAGAAGTGGCTGTTCCCTTCTCCATAAGCTCCCTTCTCTTCCCTTGAAAAGAAGGGAGCCTAGCTGTCTTGAAATTACAAGTAGCTACTTAAAAAGCCTTTACAGAGAAGGTTGCAATTCTAGTCTCTACATTAATGTAAATTCCATATTCGTGTTCATACTAAGCACTAAATTTGGGGCACGTAGTCTTCCTAACAAACAAACAAAAAAATTTTGCAAAAAAAGATTTAGAATTAACCTTTGTGTGTCTTGATACAGTTTAAGGAGTAGAACTAGAATGGACAATAAATATTGGGGGTTTTAGCTGCCTCTTTGCTTAGACTGATTTCCTATGCTTTCTTCCCTGAGCCCACTGTCAATTTACTAGAGATAGTGCTAGTTTTACTTTCATTGAAGAAAATGGAGGGTTAATATTAACTTCATAGACTGAGCCTTTAACTAGTGAAGTATTTTTCAGAGCTTCTAATAGTTTGCTTTGCCTATATCACAAGCAGCAGGCTTATTGGGATTTAGCAGCTCCCATTTTGTTAGAGAGGCTGAAGGGTGGGTAGGGTTTAGAAGCAAAACTTTGCTCTCTCCCCTGAGAGTGATCAGAAGAATGGTCGAATGCAGAGCAGTAGGCAGAAACTTGCATTGGTTCCCCCTGTCTTGCGTTCATTTCAATGGAAAAATAACTTAAATCCCTGTGGGATCAACATTGCCTGGCACCTTTCACAAAATGTGTTTACATCCACTAAGTAGGAAAACAATCTGGCAAATGTAGCTGACTATAAAAAGCAGCTTTAAAAATACAAATGAATATGTGCTGAAACCACTGACCACAGCTGCTCGGAACATCCATAGTTGATTGAGTTTGATTTGTATTTGATTTGCACTAGCTTTGCACTGATGATTAGGAACCATTCTCCATTGCAAGGAGCTACTGTTCAACTTAAAGCTTTTGCATCTCCATAAATCCTAAGGAATGTCAATGGCTGATCAATATTGCATAGAGTAACCAGCAGGCTCCATGTTTCTACATCTGCATAGGTGTTTCTCTTAGTTAAGATTTTGAGTAGTCATGCTGCAAAGCAACAATTTTGCTTGATCACCCATGAGTCCTGTATAGGCACCCTGCCTATTAGCATACATTTTCAAAATTAGGGAGCTGTGCCTGATTTTGTATTGACCCTCAGGTTTGCTCTGTGTCTTTTGCAGGGGATTATAACTCCTTTTCAATTTCCCTGCTTGCGGTTTGTTACTGTTTAAGACCAGCTCTGTCACAGTGAGCACAATAGCTGAGAGCAATAGTCTAGCTGCAGAATAGTTAGGGACTGGAACTTGTAATTGCCTCCTCCCTGCAGATCTACTTGTTTTGTGTGTTGTTATTCATCATGACAGGCTTCAACAACTTGGTTGTGAATTGTTAATAGATGAGTGCAAAACATAAAACGTAAATACCCCTTGGGTCGCTGAGTCATGTCCATTGTATGTAATGCCATAATATAATCCTATTTGAACTGTGGATTTGGGGTTTTAATCAAAAAGCCTATTACATAAAAGATGGATGACTGAATCTCCAGAGTTTAAATGGAAAATAAGATCTCAGTTCTTTGAAAGAATATGTGTAGGCAGCTATGCTGCTGACTTGGATCCCAAGTGGATGGAAGCAGCTAAAATCCTGAAGAGGTGTGGCTCAGGTTCATCTCTGTGCTTTAGGTTTCTTTGAACCTAGGCTGGTTAGGCTTTGGGCAATTTTTGAGACATCTGACTCAATCTATATGTTGTAAGTTAGATGCATAACAGTAAATTCTGTCTTCCCTTTAGAGGGCTTCTCTCCTAAGACCTCTCTAAGTGACTCTGTAGTTCCTGATAATGTATGTGAGATGGAAAAGTGCAAATCGTTTAATCCCTATTGTGAAATAGGGATTGTGAAATATGTAGTGCAAGAACTATAGTTTGCGTAGCCTTATTTTTGTTTCTGTAATCTCTGTAGTTCTCTCCCAAATTATTTTTCCAAACACTGGCATTCCTTTGAATGGGAGGAGGCAGCACTTTGGCTAAAATGGAAAGATACTGTTGTCAAGTTGGCTATTTAGCTATTATTAGCACTCAGTGACATATCAGAAGGTTCATTGTTAAGACACCCGCTGAAAATTGAATGGCTTTCAAGCATTACCTCAGTGGCAGGTATAATCTCTTATTTTATTGCCATATGAATACAAAATTTGAATATCTGTGGTCTGAAAGTTGTGTAGAAAACAATTCCTACTTATTTGTGGAAAATGAGGAAAAAATGCAAGTGTAAATGTAAAATCTATGGGAGGAAAAAGGCCATTTCTAATAGTATTTTTTCTAGATATCATTCTCTATAATAAAATACACCTCTTTCTTTCCTTTCCTTATAAATTATTCTCCGATATTCATTATTTCATGGAATGCAACACTCTGCTGACTTTGTTGCAGGAGTTACATGAAGTGCTGCTTTGAAAGATCCTGCTCTAACTTGTATGTATATGCATAAATATATGTATACGTACACGTATAACAATTAATGTATATGCTTGTGTGTTTTGACCTGACTAAAGTAGTAGTTAGATGAAGGATTTTGCATTCTGCAGAATTACTGAATTTCTTCAACACATCCATTAAAATCTTCAGATTTGTAATATCAGAGTAGAAAGAGGATGTGGACCTGCCTAAATGAGCCAAACCTCCCTTCACCAGGTGGTTTGGTTTAAATGTGTTGCTGCAGAACTTTGTCATAGTTGCTGACTATGGTATACAGTGGGCAGTTAAGCCACAAGTAAACATTACAGCTTTACCAAAAGGATAGGCATGAATAGTCATTAGTTTCACAGGAAGGGAGGAAATTACCCTTTTCCTGATTGTCAGGTAGTTAAACTCTCTCTTTCCAGAGTGGATTTTAATCGATGAGGTGTTAATTCAAACAGTGAGAACAAAGGAGCAGTGAAGAATATTTAAAAAAAAAAAAAAGAACAGAACTGTAAACAGCTGAATCCTCAAAAGGTAAGTAACTTATTTCTTGTGTTGTTCAGTTTAAATTAACCCTGAGAAAAACTAAATATCTTTTGTTTGACCTAATTTGCAAATTCATGGTTGGTACAGTTTCATTGAATTAGTGCACATTGAATTTAGTACGGGGTGTTCATTAGTGCTTAATTGTTAGAGATTATCAGCATATACTAATAGGCAACTTGATAAAATCCCGTGGTCCCAGCAATGGGAAATAATTATCAGAACTATCAGGCAATTTTTGGTAATCCAGGTAAATTAAAGCCACTTTGTTTTTGTTTGTTGCTTTGTAATTTGTGCTCTGTTTAATACTGGTAAAGTATTTCTGAAGGTTTTTTCCATACATCCTCTGCCTTTGTTTTGCTTTATAGGGTTAAAAAACCCACAAATAATCTGAAGTGCTTTTAAAACTCATTTGTTTTTCCATAGAACTGGTTTATTAGTTGTTGGACAACCCAATATCTATTATTTGTATGAAAATGCTCTCCTTTGTTCTCTTTCCATTAGGTATAAAGTAGTATTTATCTGCTTTGCAAATCTTGCATGCACTGTATGTTCATGAATACATGTCCCTCTTCAGTATAACTCTGGCATATTGCCATACTTAATGTAGAGTAAAAACTCCAAGACTTCATTAACTTACCCTGTTGAAAAAGCCCAAATGACATGGCAAAATAAAATACAACTTCCAAGTAGAAAAAGGAGAAGACACAAAAGTAAACAAGGTAATTTTTTTTTTTCATTAATTTTCTTTCAAGCATATAACTTTCACAAAATTATCTGAAAAGATCATACTCATAAAATGATGTCAGTGGTTAATGGGTTGCATGAAAGCATAAGTTAAAAGGCCATGTAATTTGGGACTCACCATTCCAGTTTTACTGTGTCTGAACATAGAAGGAACTAAAACAAGGAAAGGTTTACAGCTCAAGCTTCTATTCTTCAGGGATTGTGGATAATTGAAACTGTAGGAGAATAAAATGCTGCATTTAGCTCTAAACAGAAAACAAGCAGAACAAAATATTTTCGGTTTAAATGCAATTTTGTCTGTAAAATTATGTTTTCCTTTATTTATTTTTTTTCTTCCAAATATGTTACATATGCTGATTATACTGTTCAAATTGAGTAATCACTCATCAGAGCAAAAGTACCTTTCAATTGAAAAGGAGCAAATGTAGATAGGACAGATTGGTAGAAAAACCCTTTTAAATTCAGTAATCCGCTGTTCTTGAAAAAAAAAAAAAAATCTCATTTACTATGAAAAATTGTCTCCACAAAATGTCTTCTGAGTCCTTAGCAGTATATGGTATCATATTTGGTACAGTGGCAGGAAGGGTGAGGAAAATTGCATGATCTATATGTGTGAGGGTTATCTACTCAGTAATTTCCTCTTTTGTCCTACTGAAAAACTGCTGAGCAAGCCTTTGAATTAACTGTCTTATAATAAGTAGATTTGGCAAAATACCTACATACACAGACTCATGTGCCATTACAAGCAAAAAAAACCCAAACATGGCAAATCTGCTGTTAAAGAGTGCCTATATTTACCCTATCCCAATATTTACAGAAGAAGAGAGCTACTATTAAAAAAGCTTTTATCAGTGTAGGTTTGCCAATCAGTTACCTAGAGAAAACAGGAACACTTTAACACTCAAGAAATACACAAGTGTGATGCCAAATCAGGAGGTCCTTGAGTCTTTCCATACTCTTTCCTCAGGCAACCCCTCTCTGTTCATCTTCCATGTGATATATTCAAAGGAATCATGCCCCTCTATGCTTTCCTCATGGTCCAGGGACACTGTGTCCCACCAGAGCATCCTCCATCCATAACTTCTCCCCGTCACGTACAGGTTATCAGCATTTTAAGTTATATTTGCAGTACAGGAAGAGCTGTCATGGAGGAAAGACAAAGCAGGATACTTTTGCTGGAAGGAGTTTTTGGTTCCTGTTAAGAGAAATCTGTGATCTGTGGACAATAAGAGAGATGCTTAAAACTGATAGCCTTGCTAACCAGATGCTGAAATTTTAGTTTTGCTGCTTCTCACTAAGCTCTTCCATCTTCTGTGGTATTTTTTTTGTTTGGTTGTTTTTTTCCTTCTGATTTTCACTGGAATCAATGGAGTTGATATCTGGAAAGTTTGAAACTGAGTAGGCTAAATCAGTGTTGAACATATTACATGTTTTGCATTAATGACAGAGGACTACTCTTAGATTATTTCTTCCACTAGAACATTTGATTTTTGGTAAGGGTAGACTGACAGATGCTCAATGGATTTAAAGTGGTATGATGAGCACAGCACCATCAGAGTCAGGTGAAGCTATGGTATGTAGATATTAGTGGAATAATATTCCCATTTTACTGACTGAGAAACTAAGCAACATGGAGATCGTGAGGGCTGGCCACAAAGACTCAGCAGGCTCTTTACAGAACTGGGAATCAAGCCAAGTGTCTTAAAACCCAGTTCAAATTTCTGACCAGTGTTGCACAGATTGACAGACAGAGGCACTAATTAGTGATGTTTTGAGGAGCTCACTTCTCTCTCACATGCAACAGGAGATTACTAGTCATAAATACAAAATTAATGTATCTTACCGTACAGTTACAAAATGATGCTTTCAGTGTAACCTTTTAAGCATCTTTCTGCTCATTCAACATTATTTTATATAAACCAGAGTGCTTACAAAGAAATACTGTTCAACCTCTTCTCTGCATAACAAAAAGCAGCCTACAACTGCAAGGTCTCTTTCCATTCATCAGTCACCACATCTGTTGCTTGCTTGGACACTGACCAAAATCATGCATTCACATGTCTAACATTTATTTTTGGTGAAATACTGGATTATACAGAAAGGCAACATTTCAAAACTGGGTCTAGAAAACCAAGGGAAGTTGGAAACAACTTCCTCAGCTGAAAACAAACACGGCGTTATATCATTCTGCAGCTTTATTAGCAGGAAGGCAGTAGCCAAGTGAAGCAGCTGGAATCACACTGAAGTCACTCTGAACTCTGCAGATCAGATCATTCTTCCTTCTCCTACAGAGCCCACATCCCTGATTTACAGTGTGTTTAATTCTAAAGAACTAAACAAGGTAGGTCAATCTCCTTGTTATATTTTAAATCTTTCTCTCCCTTCCTTCTTAAGAATGTGTTTCTGCAGCTACAACACTTGCAGGCAAATCCTGTAAGGTACTATAGCATATACTGGCTAAAAGGGCTCCCTGGAAGAAAGAATGTGATACTCATTTATTTCAAAGATTATTTTGAACCACTCCTGCAGCAAGAAAAGATATGAAAGTATATGTGAATTTAATTTTTAATTACTTTTTAGTGTGCTTATACACACTTCAAGGAGTCTTTATCATATTAGAGAATGGTAAGTGACCGTGACTTAGATCTCTCTCTCTCCCTGCTGCTCCCACCTCCCCTTGTGTGTTGAATTCTTTTATTTGCTTAGGGATAGTATGTCTCCTATAGTTATAGCAATTCCCATTATTATTAAATATATCAGTTCTGATCTGAACAGATTCTAGAACAGAAACTGGAAATAATTTAAATTTAAATATCAGATTAACAAAATAATTCTGAAGAATTAGTCATACAGAATTAAAAAAGGTTTCTATGATCTGAGAGGGAAGGTTTTGTGTGTTTTCCTTAACCGATGTGGAATAAGGTAAGGTGTGGATACAGCTGTCATTAAGTGCATGGGAGCGTGTTTCCTAGGAAGTAACAAGAAGACTTGAAGCCTTATATACTACTACACCTTGAGACAGGGTGATGACCATGTAATTGTCAGCTGCAGCCTTTCTAAATGTGATCTTGCAAAGCCAAAAGATATCCCAGACCTAGTTCTGTAGATTTACAGAAGATGTATAGATTGTCTATGAATTAAACCACATTTGCTTTCTAGCTGAATAAAATTGTATTACTGAATAATTTTAGATATTTATTAATTCATACCTAAGGAAAAGAGAGTAAGTGAGGGTATGTCAGGGTACAGGAATTTGTCACACCAGGTTTGTAGAAACTGATTCAGGTTTCATTTGTTTATGACATCTTAGTTTCTCTAGCATCATATTATTGTTTTGCCTCAGTTGAACTAGGAAATGCAAATATTTTGATAACCCAATTTAGTTTTGTTTAATGTCACTGCAGCTTCTGTCTGAATTTAAAACATTATCAGCCACTTATGCCAGGCAGACAGGATAGAGGTCCTACCAAGTTACTTTAATCCTGGGGATTTTATAAATTGCATGAGTGATATTAAAGTCCACTTTTATTGCACTGAGAATATCTTCAGGTGTGGTGTAGTGGAAGTTATTTGACTCTGGAGAATGAATTTATGGTTTGGATTCTCTAATTGCCTTTGTAGAAAGGCATCATAAGTCAGGGAAACTCTGTATGAGGATTTCTAGGCAGAATCTGAGTACAGATTTTTACTGCACCGGTATGAGCAGAGGAAAACTGTTGATGACAGTAATGCAATTTGTATGTACCATATGTTCTAAATTCTTCCTTTTCATTTTAAGAACTTCTTTCTCTGCTGACAACTGACCCACTTCTGAAATGCTGTTACATTTGTGTTTATTTCTGATAGATTGATTCAAGAGGAAAGTTTATATCTCTGTTTCCTAGTAAAGCCTTAACGAATTTTCTTCTGCTTATGTTTCTTAAAAGCCACTCACAGTTTGTTATCTGTCCTTAGATATTACTTTTTTATTAATAAATCTGTTATTTCAAGTACTAAGCAGTTAGTTTTGCAGAGTACTGTAGTTTGTTGAATGGTCTTGTTATTTGTTTATTTATTCATTTTGTCTTACGGAATGGGCCAGCAGTTCAGCTGTCTCTCTTAATGTGATGGTTGGTTGCCTGGATCATTTTCACTCATTACTTCTGATAATGGTTTGATTTGTGTTCGTTCACTCTGAAGATAAAGCAGTTTCACAACAGCGCAGGGCTCTGTTGTTGCTTGCTTTGCAAGAGAGCTGAGTAGGAGGAACAGTTTCTCATGGCCTGTGACCAGAAGGGATTGCTGTGACTGGTGTGGGTGGTGTCCAAGAGACATTTGGGTTTAGAAGGGAAGATGCCTTCATGTGCAGATCAACTCTCCCACGCTTTCTACTGCTTTTACAATGTGCTTGAGGCTCCTGAGACAAAGAGACAAGTTATGTATCCTCAAAAGAAGCTTATAGTACTTCCAGGGGAGCTCAGCTAATTCTGTGCTCCTTGTATCTTCAATACATTCCAGAGGTTGAGGGCCTGGAGATAGGAGCAAAAAGCCCTGTATTGGCCCATGGCTGCTCTTTGCCAGAGAGAATGTTTGCTGGCTTGTTCCAGCTCTCTTGCAGCTGGGCTACCATTTTACAGCATTACAATTCTTTAGATTAACTGAACAGACCTGCTGCAGATACAACACTTTTTCATTAGTGGACTCAAAGGGAAACTAAGAAAATTCATTGCTTAGAAGTCAGGTTTCTTTGCAAGGGTTATCTGCAAAGGCCAGCACTCTAGAAGTCTCCAGTCCTTGTCAGGGACATTAGCTAGCAAAGAGTTTGCAGCCTTCTCTTACTTCTCTTCCCCAACCGAGGCTCTCTTGTCCCATTTTACTACTTCTCGAAGGACGTATTTCAAGAATCACAAGGCATGAGTATGAAGAACCAGCACCTTTTCCCTCTACCCACAGATGATATTCTTCATTCTTTTGATAAGGTCTGAATTCTGCCTCCATCTCCATCTTTGAATATACTGTTTGGCTTTGGGTAAGATACTTCTGTTCCTTTCCTTACTCTTCTTGTGTCTGTTTTTTCTGTTTAAGTATAAACAAAGAAGGAATTGTCTATCATTATGCACTTTTAGTTCCTAGATCCAGTGAGACTTTGATCTCAAAGGCTAGGGCCTTTGGGTACTTTCCCAACACAAAATGCTTGCTTCTTTCAGCAAGTATGAGCCTGGCACAGAAGTTTTATTCTCTTCTGAAGACTTCTAGATGAGAGAAAGAAAGTAGTAAGTCCTGTACCATCAATGTAATATAACTTTCTGCACTCCCATTTCTTCTATCTCATGATCTTTTTTTAATGAGCTCAGCCCCACATAATTTTAATGAGATGTTTTGGAAATGTTAAGAACAATTGTCCATTTAAGAAAACTGAGTAACCGTGTTGTTGAGGTCCTAAACTCTTAACTGAGGGTATTGTATCATATCTGGTGCAGTCAAGTGAGAAGTGA
The DNA here is from genome assembly GCF_018691265.1 of Tyto alba. Lineage (NCBI taxonomy): Eukaryota > Metazoa > Chordata > Aves > Strigiformes > Tytonidae > Tyto > Tyto alba. The sequence goes on along the minus strand of NW_024881328.1, from coordinate 29,642,410 downwards.
TTTGCAAAGGTAATATGGTTAGCCTGTAAAACCAGTATTTCAAAGCTCCTAATTTAACACTTTAATCATAGGCGCCATCTATTCTTATCTGTGCTAGGGAGTGTTCCCAATGCCATATTAGGGAGACAGATAAATATCCAGCCTCCTGAAATTGTATTAACAGTATGAATTCTTCAGTTTTGCAGGAATAAAGGCAGTGCTTATTTTACACTTGATCTTAAAGTAAATAAAAGTGTTAGCCTTGTATGCGTAGGAATATTAGAGTAACACTGATACAGAAGTAGACACCCTTAATCTATTGTACACAGTGATCCTAGAATGTTAGCTGTGAGGACAAAATAAAGTATGCTATCTTATCGGCTGGAATGTTTTCGTTATATACTAGCCAATCAGAATTTGATGTTCTGATATATCCATGCAAGAGTATGAGTCAAGAGTAATATAACCATAGCAATATTCTTATCATGCTAGAAGAAACTGCTGAGATAGATTTAATGAGAAGTAGGACAAATCTAGAATAACAGAGATCAATTTAGAGGGCAGTACATAACCAAGCACACTGTTAGAAGTGAATGGGAAATTAGTATGTGAAATAGAATAGGATATAAGAAGGCATATTTGACAAAGGAGTTGTGTTGTTAATTTTCTCTGGGATTAGCTCTTAACTCTTCTTGTTAAAAGGACTGTAAGTGTAACACATTGTAAGCATTTTTTTGTCTGTTATTGCATAGAGATTTTGTATTTTGCTGGAGAGGGTTATTTTATTTTTTCTGTAATGACCTGTTGTTACCCTGCAGTAACTTTAGAATGGCTGTTGTCTTAACATATATTTAATTGCCCTTAATCAATCTGCTGAGACAATAGTTGATAGTCTGAAAGAACTTGCTTCTTACTACAGCATTCACTCTATTTTCTGCCCTCGCTTTACTACCTCGTGTTAGGAGGGAGTTGTGGTTAAATCAGGTATCTCTGTTACTCTAAGTGTGTAGTTATGGTGGTTTATAGCCAACGAAAATACTGCTGGCATTTGTGGAGGAATAGAAAACATGTGAAACTTTGCTAGAACAGTACTTTGTTAGTGTGTGTATCTTATATGCTGAGGACAGCCAATATAACATATGGTGTGCCTGCTGGGCTTTGGCTGAGATGTGTGCTTGATGGCTCTGAGGTATGTCCTGGGCCTGCTGAGACAGATTAATATATATGACAAGCCAATGGTGCACATCCAGGTTCCTTATCTCTTCAGTGTAGAGAAAACAGACCAGAATCTGCAAGGGCTGCCCAGGTAGGTGCTGGCTCCCTCCAATACAACAGGCATGATGGCACAGGGGGAGAGCCTCTCTTCAGGAAGGGGAAGGTCTCCCAGAGGTGAAGCTGTGGATTCTCTGCTTCCTCATGGGTCAGGGAACAGTGTTATGTTTAAGAAAAACGGGTAGGACTGTGGTTGAACCACTAGGCAGGGACTCTAGGTTTAGTACCTTGTTTGATCAGAGACTTCCCGTAGGTCATTCTCAGCCTTCATTGTCTGTAAACTAGACTGATGATACTTCTCACTTGGGCCTGCTTTCACTAAGGGTTATGAATACTGAGGTTTTATGACTGGTTATGTAAATACTTTAGCAGTGCTGACACATACACTATAAGACCATATTTTAAATCTGAAGTAGCACTGTTTACCTAAGCTTTTTTAACCTACTTGTAAGAATGCCTAGATTATTTTTTTTTTAATTTCCTTCAAAATGGGGCCACTTTAAGTGTTTCACAGATATCACCTGTCATTTTCTTGTCTCTGATGTAGTATGTCTATACTTACATTATATATTTGCAGTGGTTATGGCAACTCCTTACGTTCAAAAGGAATATTCAACTACATTTTTCTACTTTTATCTGTATTAATGGAAGAGAATAAGACCAGGAGCAAGCTATACCAAGGACATCTGAGTTTCTTTGTCTTCTTGGGGATGGAAGTCTTGGTGCCATTTATGAGTTACCTGATTGTGAAAATGGCACACTGTTCAACCGCAGCAGTTGTTTTGCTGATGTCTCGATTATGATTTGTTATATTCAGGCCAGACATACGGTAGATACTTTTCCTATTACAGCAGCATTACTTAGATGAAAAGTTGGGTTTTCCATTTGTTGTTTAGCATTTCTGTGGCAACAAAAGTGCTGGTCTGAAATTATTGCTTTATCAGTATTAACTGAGTCTGCTCTATAATGTTTTGTTAATCCTGCTGTAACACTCACTGTGTAAAATGTTATGAGACTGTTATCTGGTCAAATGACTTCAATACCACAGATGAAGTGGTGTGTTATGACTAACAGGGTCATGTTTGGCCTTGCTCAAAGAAAATTGTTTTGGGCATACATTTTAGGAGATGTCTAGCTAGTACATTCTGTATACATTTCTAACATAGCTTCACTGAGAGACATAATGGAGAATGATGGTTATTTGCATTCTTGTCTTGTCTGCTAGAACAAATACATCTGTATTGGTCTTGAAAAGGTTTCCAGTCACATATCATATCTATTATGACCCATTCTAGTTGTTGAATTTGAGATGGCTTACAAGGTCATTTTGTTATCTTATGTCTAATGACCATTAAAATGACAGTCAAGAGATAGGCCTTTGTGTATGTGTCTGTGAAAGAGAAAACATACACACAAGCCTTGATTCTGCTTTTATGTATAGTAGACTAAAGAGCTCATTTCCTAGTAGCTTTGTCTGCAGGGCTAGTGTTAGGCTTAAATTATAGTATAGCTATGATTTAATTTTGTAGTATGAGTGAAGCAGTCATTTCCTGCTATAGGAATGTTTCTGTGTGGAGGCAAGTAGTCATCCTGGCTTTGTTCTTTTGAGGGAGAAATATGAAGCTATGACGGTTCATAATCTCATCGGTGTTTCTTCTGAGTTTTAGAATATTTAGAATTTTTTCTTATGTCTTTGTAAAATACTTGCCAGAGATATACCTCTAACAAACTTGCTCAGCCATCAACGTTTTGACCTTGACAGATAAACTACTGAGTGAATTTCATGTTTGTGCTTTTGAAGCTAGATAAATTCAAAATTTAGCACTTCAAAAGTCCCAAGAAATATTTTTGAGGGCTCTCAAATGAATTCAATATCCAGACAAACTTGGTGAGACACAGTATGACAAGCAGGCTTTAGTTGACCTTTTGAGAAAGTAGTTCTCCAACATTTGAGTTTTGCAAATGACAAAAGTTGAAGTGTATCAGTCAAAGAAGCTTTCCTTTAGCCATAGATCATATATGTGAAATGTGATACGCTCCAAATTATTCATAAAGACATTAAAAGTAGGGTTTGTGTAATATATTCCCTCTATGCAGTTAACTGTAGAGACAGCCAACTCCATAAACCATAATTTTCCTGTTAAGTCAGGATCCACTATTGTGACCTCTGAGATCAATTTAGCTGGACAGAGGCTCTGAGCACTGTTTATCATGCAGAACAAATAGATTTCAGGACTACCACTCAAATATTTGTGTTAACTTTTAACTAACATAGACAATGAATAAGCTCTTCCCTTGGACACCTCTGTAAATTTTGAAAGTAATGAGGACCAAATGTGAGAGAGAGGTTGTGTGGGCTGTAGCCCAAACACATGGCATAAACTACCAATGTAATTAAGTGGGGCCCTAACTTAGGTGGTGACCAGAGAACTTTGAACCCCCAGGAAGACTTCACATCAAGTGAAGTGAGTGGAAATTGCAACTGTTTTGTTTGTTTTCTCCTATTTTAGACTGAAAACCCAATGTAATTGAATTCCAAAGCCATTCCACTGACCTCAGGGCTGAGGCGTGGAGAGGCCAAATGACTTCCACTGGTGAAACAGGATGCATGTGGCACAGCCATGAATAGAGTCCAAAGTAGTGGTCCCATGTCATAACCGTAAGGCCATTCTTAGTGTAACAAAAGATGTTCTATTTTGAGCAGATACAATCATTTGTCCAAGTTGTCATTATGGCTCAACTTTATGAAATACCGTAATGGTGGCAGAGAAAGCAAACTCTAGGTACTTGTAGTAAAAAGCTATGAATATGTCAATTGAGATCTGATTCTGTAATTCCCTGCTGAAATTCAGAGAAAGGCAGGTCATGTAATACATGATGTAGTCTTTTCCCAGCAGTTGTGTGGCTTCGTATTTTAGAAATATTTCCCAACAATCTGTATTTCTTGGTAATTCTGTTTTCCATCTCAGGATCTAAAAGGCACTAGGACCAAGTGCCAGCCTGTGACATTCCTATGAAGTCATTTAGTAATTACCTTCTGTTTTACAGAAGGGGACAGGAAATGAAACCTCATCGTCAAACGTTCTGAAACCTGTTTGCTTAAAATTGACTGTATTCATAATCAAGCAACTGAATGAGGGAGGCTCAGTTTTCAGAGCTGCTTGTGACCTCAGCCAACAAGAACAGACTCCAGTCGAACAACTGCTGAGTGTACCATTTACACAGGCTGTTTATTATTAAAAAAAAAAATAAAAAAAAATGAACAGGATGAAACCTAAACTTGGTTATATTCATCCATATGCAAAATAGAACACTGTTCTGTAACCTGTGGCTGCCCCCAAGTCCTGTCGCCAGGCCACTAACCACACTTTCCTGTTTATTGAAAATTATTTTCCATGCTCTGGCTCCTTTTTGCAACCCTGGACCAGCAGAGATGGAACCAGTGAACTGTATCAAACCTCCCTTACCCTTTCTACCAGGTGGCCTGAAAGCCAAGCGGAAACTGCTGCAAAAAGTTTTGTTTTCTCTACTGAGCTTCAGTTCGCAGACAGGTTCATGAGAGTCTGTCTACCCAGGAAATTAGGCCATTTGTCAAAGATCATACAGGAAATCAGTGACAGAATAAGGAATAGAATTAGATTTCTTCACTTTCGAGACCTAGACTTGAACTGCAAGTCTGTTCTGATTCTGAAAGTTTATCAATAAGTAAAAATCAAACTCATGTATTTGAGACTGTGTTTCAAGAACACAAAGAAACATCCCTGCTGAATGATGGTTAATGGTTATCCCGGAAGAAAAATTCTGGGTCTTTATTGATGTAAACCAGCATAGCCCCACTGACAATCCCCTACTGCTTAACTTTTTTCAAGGCAGGGCTTAACACTGCAAGTCCTGTTATAGAAGTGCTTCATATATGTGGATGTCCAAGGTAAAAGTTTCTGGGCTTTGCTGAGCCTTGGACACAGAGTCCAGTTTCAGCATCTCTGCACTGGGAGAAATGGTAAGCAATGTTCCTCCTGCTTTTCTGCCCCCACTGATAAAGAGTTACTGCATTGGAAGACTAGGAGTTAGAGATAAGGAAAAATACAAGCTTGGAAAAATTATTGCATTCTGAAGGTGTGCTCTTTCAATGGAGGAGTTTTAAACTACAGCAGGCTTGGTAAATATTTGGTATTTATTTAGGTACATTTTCTTTCTCCTGCTATACATCCTCTTTGAAATTCTAAATATAAAATTAATATTTTTGGGCAGTAGACAAATGTTTGTTATTGTCATTATGGTTTTTTTAGCACCAATAAGAAAAAAAAGGGTTTGGGAGGAAATGTTTGAATCCAAGTATTGTTTTGTGGTGTTAGCTCTTGAGAAACTTAAAAGCAAAATTGAATAGTGACTGGAATCATCAAGACTCTGAAAACCTGGATTTTTTTTTTGTGTGTTTAATTGCATGTATTTAATTTGAATGTATAGTTCTGTATATAGGCAAAGACCCTTAAAAAATCCAGTTATTAACTTGAGTGTCCTCTGAAACTGTCCAAATGCAATGTTGTTCCAGATGTTAGTGGCACAATTCCTTGTTTATACTATTTCTCAGCAGCTGTTAAGCTATTTGAAAAAATGACTCAGATGGGTGGTGCTGGTATTTGATGCAGAATCTAACCCCAAGGGGCATGTAATTACATAAAATGATACTTATTGGGCTGCATTTATCAGGACAGCAAACCAAATAACATTCCTTCAGTCTGATAAAAATTACAATGGGCAAATGTTATAGCTTCTTGACAGAACAGGCTGTATTGAATCACAGAATCACAGAATGGTTTGGGTTGGGAGGGACCTTAAAGATCATCTAGTCCCAATCTCCTGCCATGGGCAGGGACACCTTCCACTAGACCAGGCTGCTCAAAGCCCCGTCCAGCCTGGCCTTGAGCCCTTCCAGGGAGGGGGCAGCCACAGCTGCTCTGGGCACCCTGGGCCAGGGCCTCACCACCCTCATAGTGAAGAGTTTCTTCCTTATATCTAATCTAAAACTACCCTCTGTCAGTTTAAAACTGTTACCCCTCATCCTATCACTATGACTCTTATTACATATTTTTTCTATCAAGAGATATAATATTACAGAACTTTTTCTTTTTTTTTTATTTCTTCCCCTTTACTGTCTATCTACAAATGAGAAATCTAATCCTGTTAATGTGTGTGCACATGCATTGTTTCACTTGTGTGAGTAATCCTTTCAAAATAAGCAAACCACTTTTTTTGAGGAAAGGTATATACAAGCTTGTAGATGTGGTTCTGCAGGCAGTGTACTTTGGAGACCCTGCTCCTGTTGTCCTTAGCATGCTCAAAATAGTGGAATTGCAGGAATACAGGGCTGGATTCCAAAATCATGGCTGAATTTCAGCTTCTGAATGGAACTAGCACTCACAAATGTACTAGTGAGCTCATCCATAGTACAGCTAATGGGCTGGTCATATCATCCTCTCAGGGACAGATTTTTAGTTCAGCTGAGTCCAGCCAGACAATATAGCTCTAAATAACGGCAGAATTTAGCAGAATATTTGTTGTGACTATGGTAGGTACTTCTGTCAGGCTGTGGCCATCTGTGCTGTGCTGCGGCTTTGTACTGTGGAATGAACACATAACTTCTGAGTGCCTGTTCAACTTCTGTTTGTTATCTGGTTTTCCATTCATTAATTTTTTCTGGGTTTTTCTTTTGGTTTATATTTTCCTTTCCCTCACCCCCTTCTCTCCCTCCCACACTCTTCCTCTGGAATTTTAGAAAAAAAATCATATGTAAAAAATCACATTGTACTTGTAAGTTCCAGAAGCTTTTGCAACAGAAGAAAACCGAGACTGTCATTGTGTCTTAAAAAAAAAAAAAGAAAAAAGGACACACATATTTTCATCTATAGCTCTTACTGTGTGTCTTATTCTCCTGGGAAGCTTTATTTTCTTTCATCTATTAATGGTTTTTCAGCTCACTAGTGGAAGAATACCATTTGTAAGTATTATCCCTGAAATACATTCTGTATGTTTCTTTCTCTACATCCTTTGCTGCACTAAAGAAATCTAATACATTGAATGTGTCTGAAAATCAGCATTCCTTGATACAAAGATAGATACATGATAGAGAGGAATAAAGCCATGAACTTTCAGTTGCTGAAGAAATCAGTCTACCACAGTGATTTTGTTAACTATAATTTGAGGGGGGTGGTGTGGTAATTTTGTTAAAAATTATTTCCTGGCATTTTAACTGCATTTTTTTTCCTACATAGATGCCTTGTGCTTCTCTGATTTCTGACAGATATAATCCATAACTTGCTTCAAATAGGAACAGAGCAGTAAAATATAAAACCCCACAAGAAAATAACAGAAAAATCACATTTCATTAAAATTTTGCATCTGGTCTCCCAGCAGTGTATCAGTAATACTGTGCTCAGTGCTCTCTGTTAAGAAGTAAATTAAAGGAAAACAGTTTCTGAAGATTTCAAGCGTTGTCTTGATCTGACCATTTCTCGAAATGCCTGTGACTGAAATACTCCACAAGCTTTGTGCTACCAACTGACAGCTAACAAGTGATGGATATGTGAAACCAAGTCAACGTTTTGTTCTTTTTTTATGACCAAGAAATTAAAGGAATTGCAAGTTAGTATTGGCAGTGCAGTAAAACATTTCTCCTTTGACTGTTCTATTTCTTTTCTTCCCCAGAAAGCAACTGTGCAACATGACGTTTGAAGATTTTGAGAACTACTCTTATTTCTATGACCTGTCTGAGGAAGATGAATCACCCCAGTCCTCCCTCAGCATTGCCCATATGATTTCCCTTTCCTTTTACAGTGTGGCATTTCTGCTGGGAGTGCCAGGTAATGCCATTGTCATCTGGTTTATGGGCTTTAAGTGGGATAAATCTGTTTCTACACTCTGGTTCCTCAATCTGGCCATTGCAGATTTCATTTTTGTTCTCTTCCTGCCCCTCTATATTACATATGTGGCAATGGGCTTCCACTGGCCTTTTGGTAAGTGGCTCTGCAAAATGAACTCATTCATTGCACTACTTAATATGTTTGCCAGTGTTTTCTTCCTGACGTTCATCAGCCTTGACCGCTACATCCGCCTAGTCCACCCCATCTTTTCCTACAAGTATCGGACTGTGAGAAACACCCTCATTCTTAGTGGGATCATTTGGATGTCAGCTGCAATTATTGGTGGCCCTGCCTTGTACTTTAGAGACACAGCTACAGTTCTCAACAATGTCACCATTTGCTATAACAACTTCCATGTGCATGACAGAGAACTTATTTTGCTGACACATCACATTCTCATTTGGGTGAGGCTTGCATTCGGTTACCTCTTTCCTCTAGTGACCATGGTAATTTGCTACTCGTTGCTCATTGTCAAGGTGAAGAGGAGAACCGTACTGACTTCTAGCAGGCTTTTCTGGACCATCATTGCTGTAGTTGTAGCTTTTTTTGTTTGCTGGACACCATATCACATATTCAGCATTGTGGAGCTGTCTGCTCACCATGATGAAAACTTGCATGACTTACTGCAGGATGGCATTCCCCTCTCCACTGGCCTCGGTTTCATCAACAGTTGCCTAAATCCAATCCTCTATGTTCTGATTAGCAAAAAGTTCCAGGCCCAGGTCAAGACAACAGTCTCTGAGGTGCTGAAATTGGCACTGTGGGAGGTGAGCCGCTCAGGAACTGTCAGTGAGCAGCTGTGGAGCTCGGACAACACCCATGCGCCTGTGCACTATTGTGAAACTGCTCAGTGACTGCTCTTGTCACCATCCCTCTCCAGAACAGCTGACAGGAGATTTGAAGGTGTTCTTGACGTCACATCTGCCAGTCAGATGTGCATCTTTGCATATACAATTTTATGTAAACAGCTGGCTTAATTGCAATTGCTGCTTTCCTTGAAAGGTTTTTAAAGGCCACGTCATTTGGGTGTGGTGTGCTTACAGTGCACACATAGACTGAGCTGAAAGTTGTTGGCAAAAGTGGAATTGCTCTAACTAGGTTTTTGATCAGGAATGTTGTAATCATGTTGTTTTGTTTGGGTTCCATACCTCACTGATACCAAAAGAGCACATAATAAAAATACTCCTCCTTGCCATCACTGCTAACGGTCTTGATCGAGGCATTCTCATCCAAAAGGTCATGGCCATACAGCAATGGGTCATGAGTCTCCTGATTGTCTGGTATTGCCCTAAGTAGGAATCACTGGCTACATCCCAGCTAAGTGAAGCTATGGGTGGCTCCACTCTGCAGTTGGAAAAGAATCCCAAACAAGAGAACACTGAATTACTGCCTGATCTTGTCACAAAAGAAAAATATGGAAATAAAATCTGTTTAGCCCCAGTGCTCTTATACTCAAAACTAAGACAGGAGATCACATGTTTTCTGGTCACTTATTGTGCTTTTAGCACCAGTTGGGTACAAAATGCTGAACAGATGTTTCATATAGTTATTATGCTCATTTGAAATGTGCAAATAATTAGTGAAAATGTTTCTTACAGAAGCTGAAATTAAGGGCTCCCTACCACACTTGTTCTTTTTCTATGTTTAAACTTTTAGGCTCAGAGAGATTTACAACTATCAGTTGCTCTGTTAAACAAAGGTAAAAAAATAATATGGCATTTTTTACGCCTTAATCCCAATCTTGAAAAACTGGGCAGAGTGAATTCAACAATAGTCTGTTACAAGTCTCTTTGCCAAATCTGGACTTCTTTGCCAAATGAGAGGCAAAACACAACATCCAGGAAATGGAGTCTGTTCCCTTAAGAAAGATGAAATAGTCCCAGTTATGCTGTATTCTGTTCCAACTTGTTACTTGCTGTAGAATCACACATGCACCAATGCAAATATATATGCTAAGTGGAACGGACCAACTTCTGATGCAATACCACTTAATTAAAAAGGTGAATGTGAGATAAAACTTCACTAAAACTAAAAGCATAAAGCTTTGGGTAGATTTGAGCTAGTTTTTCTTGTTTTTCGCCGATGTATATAGAGTAAAACTGCCTTTCAGATAATCTACCTAGTTTCTATGCCTGCCAACACACATAAGTAACATTTATAGTGTAATTGAGGCCTTGTATGTAAATATATTTGCTTTTGTATAATATATATATATATGCATGCATGCACACATCCAGTATTGGTAGCTGTACAAATAGAAACAGTCTGAATGTGGTCTGTAACTGTTTTTTTGAGCTCTGGTTTGAGTTTGGGAGAGTCAGGCAGGATCAGTGGAATTTCAATGTATTTCGCTTTGGGCTGGAAAGTTGGTAAGCAGCACTCTTCCTCTGAGTCATTTGCTGCCTGGTACATAGTGACTCATCATAATATTTTGGAACTGTGGTGCTGAATGTGCCTAAATCAAACATCTTGAAGGTTTTCTTCACATGTTCCCTGACATCTTTCTAAGAATGATGTATTAGTATTACTCTCCTGACTGTACTCTAAGTAATAAATTTTTTTTGTTTCCAAAGAGTGTGCTCATTTGCTTTTCTCAGCAGCAATATGTAGTTACTGTCTGTTGCAGTTACTGTCCATTCGTAGAACAGCTCCTTCCCAAAGACTGTGGAAGGTGAAAGCAAGCCCTGGCCCTTTCTACTACAGGAATTAAACTTTGTCAGCTTTCTTCTTGCATGTCAGCTCTGTGAGCATACATACTGCTATATACAGTAAAGAGATTGATTTTCAAATGGGGGAACATACATATGCTGCCTTACATAAATTATCAGAAAGTGTCCCCTGAAGTAGACATCAGAGATACAGAACAGAATTGAATAAGGCCAAAGTCAGCCCTGGTCAATGGAGTTAAGTGGATTAACAATTTTGCAATGTAACTGCTACCTCATTCACACCAAGATCAGTGACAGATTTATCTACAAATCATTTCTGCAAGAGTAATGGAAGATACTTAACCAAAACAGATAACACTGTAAGTTTGTTTCTGAAGTGTCAGAAACAATACCAATAGTTCTACACTGCTTGGACTGAGGAACACTCATTCAACCCACCATAGAAAAAAAGCTGGGTGAAGGAGATCTATTTCATTATACTAAAAGATACTATAGAAAAAACACTTCATAGGAAATAGCTCTATGATTGACCATTCATTCAAGAATAATAGCTATTGACACATTTCATAATAGACAGGTTCTGGTTACTTACTCTTACCTGCTTCCTGAACAGTTTGTGCCTCTGAAGGTTGTTATGTAGATTAGTTTGTAACCAATACTTTTGTGGAAAGATTAGTTTGTAACCAATACTTTTGTGGAAACCCTTTCCCAGTATTCCTAGATATCACATATTTAAGTTATGAAGGTTTCTACTGATCTTTCTGTCATGAGGTACACTTGGGGTAGAAGTGTCTCATTTACCCCAAGATGCCGATTTTTCACAGGCACAATGACACCATAATATACCAGCATATACTGAAACAGTACACAAAACCCCATAACATAGATATATGTGGATTCTATGGAATTCTCTTGTCCACATGCCTATTTTTTAACTGAGGAGACTCTGCTCTCTAGCTTTTTGTTTTGCTTCTGTGCAGCAAGTTTCCTTCTAACATCAGAGAGGAAAAAACACAAAAGAAATCCTAACAACTGATGAGTTTGTAACATGCATACTTACCATAAATGAAACAAAAATCCCGTCTGGCAGGTCAGATAGATAGCTCATAGTGCTGTATTTTAGCAAAGTTACAGTCTGTAAATCAAACTATTTATTCATTTAGAGCTTTAATCTAAATGTCAAGGAAAGAGCTTAAAGGTAAGAAACACATTGAATGGGAGATCAGAAACAGTGATGGCCAAAAATAATAAAAATTACATTTTTGTGGCAGAATTTTTATTTAATTTTTTACTGATGTGGCATTTATTAATTTCTTGCTTTTAACAGCACCATGACAGACTTGCTAAAACTAAGCTACGTGATTTAACGGAAGTGACAGCTAGAGAATTGCCACAGAAAGGGTACTGTGCATTAATTACACACAGGATAAAGCTAGTCCTTTAGGAGTTAAGTTTATGAAAGGTGAGAATGAAGCCTGTAATTATACTTACTTTCAATTCTTTAATCATGCTTTAAACCTCTAGCAGGCAGATATTTTTCCCGAGACAAATTATAAAACAAAGCTCTCTCATAATCAGAAGTTGGCAGACCTTTAAATGGAAACAGGACCTGCTGTGCCAGATAACCACACACAGATGCTCTGTGAAAAAAAGAACAAACAGTTACTTTAGCTGCTGCTGTCAGGCTTCAGCACTGACCATCTTCATCTCTGAGCGAAGAGTGTAGCACATAAAAGGTTTCCGTTTCATGGTCACAATAAATTCCCCTAGTCCAACAGAAGGCCTAGAAATGTGCATTTGTCTAGAAGCTTCGTAACTTTGACAACTTTTACATTTGTATTATTCCTATGGATTGTTTTTGGAAAACAATTTAGTTCTGATAGGTTCTTCAACCTTTGTCAAGTGTCAGAATCAACCTAGATACCAAGCTGGAGCCATGGAAGCAGCTCAAATCTGGTGCTAATTATGCTACTTTATCTTTGCATTTTCATTGAACATGTTTTTTTTTTTTTAAATGTTTTTTTAGCCTGGAGCATGCTTCAATTTTATTATATAAGTAAATTATCCAGCTGCATTGGCTTTAGTGTGGAAGGTGCCTGCTGCCCCCTAGTCGCCTCTGAGGTGCTGGTGCCTTTCAGGGAGCCCTGCCAGGGACCTTTGGAATATAAAAGGACCTTTTGTCACCATTATTTGCTGTACTAATTAGCAAGCCCCAGAAAAGATGTGAAATCTACAGCAAATGTTTTCACACCTGAGGAAAAGAGCTCCAAGACCACACAACAGGAGATGTGCTGGGGTAGTCCCAGATGTGATCGTTTTTTACCATATACCCCACCACCTCCAGCACAGCGCAGGTGCTTCCAACCCACCTTCAGCCCCACTCCCTCAGTGAAGCTGATTCTTGGCTTTCAGCATAAGCCACAGCGTATTTGGTTAGTCACCACCCTTATTAAACAAAAGGAATTCATACTACTGTCTGCTAAAAAAAATTATTTGCACTTCTCCCTTAAAGCCATCCCTCCTTCCAGAATTACAGAAATTTCAAAAAATGCAGCTTCCCCCAAAGATGGAGCAAAGAACATTTCAGATTTTTAAAGCCATGTAAGCATTAAACCTGGATTGATGGTAAATGTAAATTTTGAATTTCCTCCACTCATGCTCTTGGGTACTACAGTGGGTTGTTGGAGCAACCCTGAAATTCAGTTTTAGCTTCTAATTTACCCATCAACCATATTTTACGAGTTGGATTACACAACTATTTGGAATTAACCAGACACAGCCCAATTTTTGCAATTACATTTATTCTAGATATATCAAGACTTAAATCTTATTGAAAGCAGCTACATCCATTGATTGTACATAATCTTCAAAAGCTGTTATTCTCTCTTCCAGCATATCTGTTCCAACTTTATCATCTTCAACAACACATTGGATCTGAAGCTTTTTTATACCATAGCCAACCGGTACTAGCTTGGCTGCAAAAGAAAAAAAAAAGCATTCAGTACTCCTTGATTGTTGGAATCTCTTAAAAATGCAGACGTAAGATTGAACCAAAGTAGCTTGCATAATTTGTTCTGTATTATAGACTGCCTAATCAACAACACAGCATTACAAGGTGGTTGAAAAGGGTTTGGTTTTCTGTGAGTTTCCAACCCCCCTCCAAACCAGTGACCTGGGTATGTGGCTGTTTGCTTGCTGCAACAGGAACAGTACAGGGAGATGTGGGACAGCAGAGCCAAAGCTTTTAAAACCTCTCTCTGAATCTTAACCTGGCTGCTGCACTAACCTTTTTGACTATGTCAAGACACTGAAGTGCAGCAATTCCAGCACTGTTTTGGCTACCTACATTTTCACAGACTGGCAAAAAGTGACAAGTTTACCTACCCATACACCATCTTAAGAGACCACATTACCTCCCTCTCTGCTTATATTTTTCTCATACTTACAAGATCCCCACACCAAGCCATCTGCTTGAATGCTTCGAACACACTCCTCTAATTTGGCCATGTCTGTCTCATCGTCCCAAGGTTTCACATCAAGCAAGAGTGATGATTTGGCAACAACAGCTGGTTCTGAGGGAAGAAAAATCACCATTAAAACTTAGGAAATTTTAAAACACTCATGAATATACTTGCAAACTAGCTTTATAAAAGAACAACTTTTCCAATATCATGAACAAGAACTCCTTACATAGCTGTGACAGGACTCTTGTACCAAGATGTGTTTCATAAATATTTAAGCTATGCATATCCCAATGCTCAAGATGCAAATACGTATGTTCTTGAGAAACAGTCTCATAAGAAAACAGATTAAGCAGCTGACACTGTTTGTTACATAGGAAGTCCTTTTCAGAGGATCTGAGAAGGAGCTTAGTACCATGTAACAGTTTAGTCTTCCACAGAGGGAATTCCGCAACTGCTACAGTTCTGAACAGTTCCAGATCAGTAGCTGTGGAGGGACCTGCATATTGCAGCCTTTTCTCTAAACGTTTAAAGAAAATCTAGTGGTTAACTCTTTTTATATAGAAAGCTCAGCCTCTGGGTAAGGGTGTATATTAAACAGTACCAAAGCTATGTTAAGGTTCCCACTTGCTATGGGAAAGGCTAAGCTCACAGGCAATTTGAGTGAAGCTTATTACTCCCATCTCATTGCACTGAAGTTTATCTACTACAGTTAACTAGCATTTCTAACCATCCTGTTCAAATGTGTGAAAATTAACCCAAGCATAAAAGATAAGTTGTTGGTAGCCGTACTTTTAGACTTCTTTGATTCATACTGGGCCAGACGTTCCTCCCTCAGCTTCTTTGCTTCTTCACTTTCCTGAAAGAGAAATCTGAAGTTACAGAAAAGCACCAAAACCCGGCATCTCTAAAGCATTATCAAATTGACTGGCATCTATTCAGGCAAAAACAAATCATCACAACTGTCAGCCGAAAGATGGTGATTTTTTGTTTTACTCATCATGTAACCAGTCAAAGTAGACAGTTTACCCCACTGCAAGACATTCCTTTCTAACTCTGAGTTTTTACCTTCCAAGCTTTTCTGTTCTGTAAACACTGCTGAGTTTGAGAATTCTAAGTAGGATCTGGTATCAAGGTAACAAATTTAAGTAACTTTAAGTAAGGCAAAAATCTGCACACCTGGATATTTGTAAAAAAGCCAAATAAAACACAAAAAGGACATAAGTACCTCCTCATCATCAGATCCGAAAAGATCAATGTCATCATCATCTTTGTTATCTGTGGCTCCACCTGTTGTGTCCTCAACATCAGCAGGACCGTATTTCCCCAAAGCCTTCTTCACTCCTGGCAAGCTGAAAGAAAACAGCAGATATTAGGAACCTACTCAAAGGTCAATACAAATATTGCCAATCTGTCAGTGATTCTACAAGTGCATTCATAGTGGAAATGCTGTGCTAAATAAAAAATATCTAATTCCGCTACTTGAAAACAAACCTCCCCCAAAACAACCCCCATGCTGATGTGCTAGTTGAGGCTACAGCAAATCTCATATCCAAAGATTGTTCATCTAAACTGACATGTTCCTGCCCATCACTGCTGCTCCACCGAAGTGGATGGATAGAAAAAGCTTTTGTATTGGAATAATTTATCTGCAATATATTCTGTATAGGAAAAGTTATCAACTTCTTGCTCATGCTTCCTTGCAAATACTTTAATTTGTCTAAAAACTAATGGTGACAGAAAACATGTTGCCAGGTAATTGATCCTGTGACTTTCGGCGTGTCAGTGAACACTTTACTCGGGAAACTAGCCCTTAACAGCACGCAAGGGACCAGAATCCCCAAATTCTCCTACAGCTCATATAGTTCTGTAGTCTTAGAATAAGCTTGTAGTTCTACTGCTTCTGTGAACTGCTCTTACAAGAGTCATAAAACTAGCTTTAGTTTTCAGGGACAAGTAGTAGCTTCCACAGAGTGGAGAGTTTGGGAACTTTATAATCCCAGTCCTCTCTGGCGTTATATGAGCTTCAGAAACAGACTGGTGACTGAGCCACCCAGCTTTATGAGCGTTCCCTCCAACAGGACTGAGGCACATAGAAGAGGCAGTGTAGCAATACTGACACTACCTATGTTGTACCTTTTTAGAGAGGCCTGCAGTCTCCATGGATGTCAATACAGCACCTTTCATGAACACTAAAATCACTAAAAAAGAAAAAAGATAACATTTGCTTTCATATTTCCCCTTCTTTGTATGTGCTTCTGCATTGCAAATCAATTGATAGTGTTTTATCTTCCAGGACTAAAAACCTGAACGATCCACTTCCCTGATTTATCATCTACATACCACATATTTATCTTTAAAGACTCCTGTAATACTTTCTAACCCGGTTTGGTGTTGCCTTTATGGTGTCTATTATTGGTATGTAATTTTCAGCTTTCAGCATAGTTATCTGTGTGAATGGCAGTAGCAAAACTTAAGCTTTTCTTGTAAGCTTCAGCAGAAAAGTCAGCAAGTGAGCAGAAACAGAATCAGGTTGCCTAAATTCTAAGTGGAAAGTGACACGTACTGACAGAAACCTGCTCTGCCTCTAGAGCTGTTCCTGTTCCAACAGCAACAGGAAAAGCCACGTGGCACCAGTAAAAGCCAGTTTTGCTCAAACTGGAATAAATACAGTATTTCGTAGGCCAGTTCACAGATATATTCCATCTTTGCAGATTAACCGTACCTTGCCTTTTGCTTTTCGTAGGACTTAATATGATTGTACCACCGGAGAGCGTGAAATAAGTCTGCAGGAGGCGGGGAGGCGATGGCTTCAAAGACTGCGATATCAGCCTGAGAAGGGACGTACCTGCGAAGAACAAGGCGAAGTTAACCCCCTTCCCGGGCGCGGGCAGGGAGCTGGGCGCCGGCCGCATGCGACGCGCAGCGGGGGCGGGAAGCCGGGGCACCGAGGCACACGGGCGGCCCCACACGGGCGGCCCGGGGCCCCCCGCCAGGCCAGCGGGCCCTCACGGCGGCCCGGCCGCGCTCGCCTCCCGTGAGCTCCAGCACCGCCCCCCTCCGCCTCTCACCCCTCGATATAGCTCCTGTCAGCCAGGAAATCATTGAGGACACGGAGGCCAGCGGCGGACTTGAGGTCCCCGAAGCCCATGACGGCACCGCCGCTGCCCCAACCCGGCCGCCGCGCAAAGAGGCCCAACAACCCCTGCGCCGCCTTTATATAGCGGTTGTATCCCTCCGCCACGACACTGCGATGTGTAACCCTCCGCAGGAATCAACCGCGAAGTAGTCCCCCACGGGTTGGTTGCTCCGGCGCAGGGCGGGCGGGGCGGGACCGGAGTAGCGCACGTGAAGTTAGCGGTAAGGCGCAGGGGGCTTTTCAGCGTTACGGGGGCACGGGAACATTCCCCGTGCTGTTCGCTCCTTCCCCCTCCCCCCGCCCGCCCCGCAGGCACCAGCGGCAGTGTCCGGAGTCGGGCGAAGAAAGAAGCGGAAGGGGACGGAAATTGCCGAGTGTGGCGTGTCCGACGGTGGCCGAGAGGGCGCCGAGGAAATCGGCGGAAATTGCCGATCACCTGACGGAAATCCCCGAAGCGGCTAGTGCCGAAGATTGCCGAGCGCGCCCGTAGGGACCGCCGGGCGAGGCTTCGGGGAGCGGCGGGAGGGCCCGGGGCCGCCGCCACACAGGCCTGGGCGGATCAGCCCCTGCAGCGGCGGGAAAGGCCGAGGCGCCCCCGCCGCCCGTCCCGTCCCGTCCCGTCCCGTCCCGTCCCGCCCACAGGTAACGGCGGAGGCGGTGGCGGCTCCAAGGTGACCCCCGCGCCGGGCGGCCCTGCCCTCGGCCCCGGGGCCCGGCAGCGACGGGGAGGCCGGGCCCCGGCGCGGTCGCTGTGGGAGCGGGGACCGGGGAGGCGGCGGAGCGCTCCTGGGGCGGCTCGGCGTTGGGTCGTGAAAACGGGCCGGTGGCAGGGGAGCTGCCGCCCGTCCCGGGGGCTGCTCGGCCCTCCTCCGAGCGCCTGCCAGCGCCCGCAGGGACGGTGGCGTGAGCGACGCTGCCAGCCATCTACCACCGTGACATTTATCCCGTTTAATGTGCGGTGACATACGTGTGTATGAACCGTAGGTAGCTATAAAAAGAGAACCATGCATTGCGGTTTAAGAAAGTAACTTCATATTCTCTTACAACTGTGCGCTTGCGGGCATGTACATACCTTTTTGCAACTGGTATATAAGGTTTCACTCTGCTTGTTTAAAACTTGTCAGCAAACGTTTGAACTGATAAAAACTCAGTGCTGTTTTCTCTCTTGCCAAAGCACCATGCTTCGACTACCTGCAATCCGCAGGACCTTAGCTGGGGTCACCCAGTCCTCCAGAGTGTGTGGTAAGTGCCTCTAGTTTGTGTGTGCGTGTATGGTGATGAAATTCCCATGTGTGTAATTGATTTATTGAAGGGTGTATATGCATACTTCCATTTTCAGCTCTGGAATTCTACATTGTGCTGCTTCCAGAACTGGAATTCTATCAGTAGTGTATAATTGTAAGATCAGAAGCATGGCTTCTGATGGTTTGCATCTAGCAGTAACTGAAAGTTTTTGTGTTCTTTTTCTGTGTCCCTCAGGGCATACAACTGCAACAGCAGCCAGCAACCAAATAGAGGTGTTTGTGGATGGTCATCCTGTGTTGGTGAACCCAGGAACCACAGTACTTCAGGTGTGGGAAGTGGCATGCTGATTTTTTCTTGGACTCCCCATCTCACTTTTTGTCAGCTTGTTCTATATAGCAAAAAAAAAAAAAAAAACCCCAACCCTTTACAATGTTTCTTTAGGGGTCTTTTGTGGCAGAAATCCTTTGGGGAGTTCAGTATTTGAAAAAGAAGCATCTGCCATGATTGTCTGAAAGAAGATGCGTGCAGTGTAAATCCCAGCTGCAAAAATTTCTGCAATGCAGTAACAGATTTTGATAAAGTCTGGTTGAAAGTCTAGCTCTGAACTCTGTGACCTGGTAGTCTTTCAGAACCTGTTAATTTTGTATTTTACTGAGGTGGTGTCTCTGGTAAATGAGGGATTGTCTCCTTTTGGTTATTAGTTCTTATGATTCAGAGTGTTGATCCTTCACTGCTTTTATTCTTCTTGGTGTGGGAAGAAATGGAACCTGCATTTCCCAGCCTGTACTCAGCATTGTTGTTTTTCAGGCCAAAATTTCAAGTAGATCTTTTTCCAGTCTAACTTTTTAAGGAGCCATTAAATGGGGATGTGGTACAGTGAGTTAAAATGTTAAAGTATATGATGTTTATTTCAGAATACATCCCTCATTCTTTGGATACAAGTTGCTAATTTAGTCATTAGAATGCCCTCAGGAGGGATCTAGTGTAAAATTTTCTTAAATGCTATTTTTTATTAGCTTTTTAGTTTTGCTTACCTGTGATATTTTTTTTTTTTGTAGAAATCATCAGAAAAATTAGATCTTGTTAGTTCTTTCTTATTGAATTCGGTGATATTTCTTCTGGCAGGCATAGCTAAAGCTTACAGCACAGATCCCATCAGCCATGGGGATTTTGTGTAGGAAAGGCTGTCTTTATCTCTTCTCTGGAAATCTGTTGCCTCTGTCCTCATGTCTCTTCTTCAGATGTGTAATGGAAAAATGCTTCCTTGAGTTTGGGTTTCTAGTGGCGTTGAAGATGGGCTGTGCTCCAGTACCTTTATAGACAGTATCTGTGTTGTTGAATTATCAGAAATCATTATGCCCATTGTTGTTTATATTTTTCAAATGTTCCTTTTATGCACTTTTCTTTAAGTAGTGCATGTGTTCTTTAAAAAGTTATTTGTATTGCTAGTGTCCTGTCAGAGATAATTCTGTTTGTGGAGGAAGGAATGAATGAGAGGTCTGTTCTCGTTTCCGCAGTCAGTTACAAATTCTCAAAAACATATATTTGTAATTGGTAATCTGACATGATTCTGTTTGATCACAGTTTTTTATTTATAGTCACATCTTAAAATGAAAGGTCGAATGCACTATATTCCTGAGCACTGACACTGCTATTCTTTGAAAAACTGAATAGTGCTTTATGAGGTGGAACTGAAACTTTCCTTTGTTTCTTATTCTTTATAGGCCTGTGAAAAGGCTGGAATTCAGATACCTCGTTTTTGTTACCATGATCGTCTCTCTGTTGCTGGAAACTGTAGGATGTGTCTTGTGGAAATAGAGAAAGCTCCAAAGGTATGGTATGTGTTTCACAGGGGTTGCAATTTTCTGCTGTGCTTGGGGCCTAGTTAAAATCTTGTAAATAATTGTTTGTACTATCATTAGCGCACAAATTGTTGTCATTCATCTGCTTGAAGCAGTTTTTTCCCTTCTCTGCACCAGACCACAGTGAATGCCAATGGATCAAAGTCAATTCTCAGGTTCTTATGGATTATCTTGCTCCTGAACGTGAGCATTTGATAGCTGTGTGTTTTCAGTCAGATGTATTTTTGTTCTGTAATTCAAGCTTCAATCGCACATTTTCAGCTGACATTACACAAACAGTAAACTTCAGGTACTCTGTGAATTCAGCTGCAGGATTAGTGCCTGCGGGTTTGTTTTAGCTAAGTAGGGATTGCAGTTACTTACTAGGTTATACTGTAATGCATTATGTACCATTCATGTCTGTTGTGCAGTAGTAGTTGACTTCAGGATTGAACGCTGTCTTCAGCAGTATTAAGAAATCTGTGCAGATAGTTCAGTCATTCTTTTTGAGTTCCATCCTGGCTTACACATTTATATTCACATATAAAATGCTAGCTCACCTCAACTTGAATTCCATAGTTTGAACTTCATGTTTCTGGAAATGTTGGGTTATCACTAGAGATGGAAGTCATGATGGTCTATCTCATGATGTGATTGAAAAGTAGGAGGGATTTGTTTTCTGAGCAGGAGTTTTTAATCTTGCAGTAATCTTGTGATCAATTTTATTCTAAAACTCTCTGTATAGGCTTTGTCCAAATAAATGTCTTGTAAATGATGCATATTCTGAACTTCAGTTCTAGAGGTTTTCCCCATCTCTGCTGAATCTCTGATTTGCCTTATACCTGTTACAACTGACTTTCTTCTTTCTGTAACTACTCGAATTGGAACTGGAAGTGTAAAATTTTCAACTTTGAAAATAAATACATCATAACTAATTTAGCCTCTTTGTGTAGTAGACTATTAATAAATATAGCTTCCAGTGGCTTTATTGGTTAAACCTTACTATTTTTTTTTTTCTTGCAGATATCTTTTTATTTCCACAACATGTTAAATGAATAACCAATGCCTGTGTAAGAATTTGGGGGGAGGGAGAGGTTGGGGCTTATGCCCATGTTGAGAAGAAATATGTTGTGTTCAGGTTTGCTTTTTATGATGATTGCAGCCAGTTGCTGCTTGCGCCATGCCAGTTATGAAGGGCTGGAACATACTGACAAACTCTGAGAAGTCCAGGAAAGCAAGGTACCTTTCTTTTCGCTTTCTATAGCCTATTAGTTGTCAACTGTACATCATTTAACAGATAGTACATTAACTTTAATTCCTGAACCCAACAGAGAGGGTGTAATGGAGTTCCTGCTGGCAAATCACCCGTTGGACTGTCCTATCTGTGATCAGGGTGGAGAATGTGATCTACAGGTACAACATCCAATTAAATTGTGTAGAATTATGTATTAAATACTCTTCTCTTAGGTGAAATTGTGCTTTCCAGCAGCCTGGATATGCCTGTTTTCTGTTATCTGTTCTAGGATCAATCGATGATGTTTGGCAGTGATAGAAGTAGATTTAGAGAGGGAAAACGTGCTGTGGAGGACAAGAACATTGGCCCATTAGTCAAAACAATCATGACTCGGTGTATACAGTGCACTCGATGTATCAGGTAATGTCTGTTATTTTTTATTGGAGAGATTACTGAGCAGACGTATTTATATCAGTTTGTTACTTGTGAAAGAAACACCATGAGGGGCAGTCAATTTTTAAATTTATTTTCTGAATGTACTTAAGAATTTTATTTTTAGTAGGGACTGATAGCTGGTTTCCCAGTGTTACCAGACAGCTGTCATACAGGTAACAGAGAGAGGTGGCTAAAACATGAAAGTGAAATCAGAATTCTAGAGGGGAGAACTGGTCCTGTGGTAGTAGTGCCAGAATGGATTTTAAAACATTCAGTCCTCAGCCACAGTTGCAAGATTTATTTATTTTAGACAGCCTCTGTTAGCTATATTTATGCTGTTCTGTAGTCCTGAAATTCAGTACCAGCAAACTTGAGCCAGATGAGAAGAGAATACAGTGTATTCACCTAGTTCTAGAAGGAACTTGTTTGTTAGGACTAATCTTGGACTCAGACTGTGAAATTCAATGAGCACTGAACTGCTGTGTTTTTTGATTTAATGCCACCTAGTTTTTGTAGTCCCATCTGAATGGAATTCTGCAGATGTGTAGTCCTGCATGTGACAGCAGTGACTAATGCATCTAAACAACTGGTTTTCTTCTTTCAGGAGTATGAACTAAGGCTAATGTTTTATCTTAAGAAAATGAAATAAGGGTTGAAAAATGTGCTGTGTTGCTGTTGTACATTCCAGTTTTGTTTTTCATTCTTTTTGCAACTACCAGGTTTGCTAGTGAGGTTGCAGGGGTTGATGACTTGGGAACAACCGGAAGAGGAAATGATATGCAAGTTGGTACTTATGTTGAAAAAATGTTTATGTCTGAGTTATCAGGAAATATTATTGACATCTGCCCAGTTGGTGCTCTTACCTCCAAGCCATACGCCTTTACTGCACGCCCATGGGAGACAAGGTATGTATCTTAACTCATACTGAAAATGCAGCTTTCTCTGTTTCTGTCATGCACTTTATTTTAGAATATGTCAATCTATGATACCAAGGGTTTTCTCTGATTTTTATTCTCTGCGTTTTTGTTGTAGACTCTTCCATTGACTGAATCTAACACAAATTCTGTTACTTACTCACAGCTCATTCAACACAAGGAAGAATGTTACAGTTTGTAGACTATTCTTCCTTTATTCTTACCCTAGAATGTTTTGGACTTGTAAGTTGCGCTGACTGCTCAGTAAAGAAATATCTGTAAAGGAAAATTCAAATTCATTAACTCAATAATTGTTGAGGATATTTAAAATATCTTGTGAAACCAAGTTCTTGTATATCTAAAGCTAAACCTACAGCACTTAATTTGGTTTTTGTTGTTTTGCTTGTTATATACAAGCAGTCTGTTGCTGCTTGTATACAGAAAACTGCAAATGGTTTATTTCTTCTTCTAAACAGGAAGGTAGAGTCAATTGATGTTCTTGATGCAGTTGGAAGCAACATCGTAGTGAGCACAAGAACTGGAGAAGTGATGAGAATTTTGCCTAGACTGCATGAAGATATCAATGAGGAATGGATATCTGACAAAACAAGGTGTGTGGGAGGTGTTTGTACCCATGTGCACATTTATGCACGCATTAAAGGCACAATTTGCAGAATCAGAAATGTGGACAGGAGCACTGACTTCTGGATTCCACTGCTGGTATTGTAAAGCTATAGTGAAGAATAATTGGTAAACCATGTTTTTAATATTATAATTGAAATTACTGAATATTCTACTGTTTTTATTTTTGTAGCTTTTTTTTTTTACAGTAACTTATTTGTATCACAGATTTCTTGCTTGTTTTTGAGAAGGAAAACTTAAACTTTCAGGGGAAATATTTCTTGTGTTTCTCTTTTCTAATCATCGTAGGCTGTTAGAAAACTCAGTCGTAGAAAATATTTAGTATACACAATTATCTTTGTCTTTGCTCTTTACTAATATTAGTGGTGTTTACTTAGGTTTGCTTATGATGGTCTGAAGCGTCAAAGACTTACTCAGCCAATGATTAAAAATGAGAAAGGACTATTTGTTTATGCCTCATGGGAGGATGTATTAACTCGTGTTGCTGGTGTGGTAAGAACACTTTTCAGTATATGTACCGTAAAATTAATTTCTAAAGCTGGAAATATTACAATGATTAATATGGACACAGTTATATAGAAAAGCGCTTTTTTCTTGAGGGGAGCATTTGACTTCTAATCCATTGCATTTCCACTTAAATTTCTCCTTTTGAATATTGTTTCCTGTTTCATGGATCAGACCATCTGAAGAACTTTGTCTTATCATGAAATCATGTGGGTCATTGGGAGAGAAATTACTTTTATTTAAATAGGAAATTAAATGGTTCCTTCAGAAATTTAGGAGAAAGCAACTTGCCTGAATTACTCTGATCTATCTGAAGCCTTCTTTAAATGTATTTAAACTGTGCTATCACCACTTTTGCCATCAAAGCCATTAATTCTGTATTACTTATCTGAATTGTGCTTGCCTCAGTGCTTTCTCTGTGTGGTGATTGATTCTGCTGCTTAAATGAAGTGCTGCATGACTGCTCTGGATTTTGATTAAAAATTTTATGTGGGACCAAGTAGAATTGAATAACTGTAATTGAACTTTCCTCAAGGATGTTTATGCCCATGGAACAGTCACAGAGTTTGTTACGAAAGCTATTGCTTCTAAGGTGTAATGCCTTTGAGCTGAGTTTACTACCTGAGTTTGTGTTATGGAGGTTTGTATTCTGTCTGCACTGTAGCTTCATTAAAATAAAAGCATTCACAAATCTTCTTCTCACCACACCAAATGAGAATTAGCCACATCTGAGCAATAACTCAAGTGGGAGAGACCTGCACAGAATAGAGAGAGCCGTTCTTTGCTGATAATGAGTTCTGAAGGAGCTGGAGTTGCTGCCTTGTGGAAGTCAGTCATTGCTGATCAGTTCGTGCTACTCCAGGCCAGCAGTTGCACTGCTGGCTTTGGCACATCCTAATGTAACATGCATTTATCTGGGCCAAATGGGAATTTATTTCAGTGATTTCTTTTGCTTATACTTTCTCCAGCTACAGGCTGTGCAAGGTAAAGAAGTAGCAGCAATTGTAGGAGGACTGGTGGATGCAGAAGCATTAATAGCTCTGAAAGACTTACTGAACAGAGTAAATTGTGACACACTCTGCACTGAAGAGGTCTTCCCAACTGCTGGAGCTGGGTAAGAGTTCAGACAAGGTTTGTTGGTAATTAGTATGGTAATAACCTTTCCTGTCTGCAAATCACCTCACAATAAGATTCTGAAATTACCAAGGATGTCAATTGCTTATGCATTAGCAGGTTTTGTTTGAATTTAGAGTGTTCATTTATAGAGAGTATTTATGGATTGTGAGTTGATACATAGTGTCTGCTACAGCACACTTTACTGTTTGTTGAGGCTGCTGCAGTTTAATGGTATGCTATTGAAAGCCAGTTACACTCTAAATTGGATAATTTAGTCTATTTGTGTTGTGAAAACTTTAGTACAATTATGACATTGTAAACTGTGTAACAGCAGATGAAGTTTGTGAAGGCTGACAGTAACTGTAGGAAATACCCCCACTGTAATTCCATTAATGCCTTGCTGTCCCCGATACTCACGAAAGAAAGAAACTTTTATTTTTAATTTGGGTTAGTAATTCAGATTGAGAAATCTGAGGTTTTCCTTTCTCTTCCTGAGATGAAAAAATATTTTTAACATCTAGAATCTTTACCACATCTTAATTCCTTCTCTTTATTGAGTTCTCATCCTCTTTTAAATCTCTTTGTTCCAGCACAGATTTACGCTCTAACTACCTACTTAATACCAAGATTGCTGGAGTGGAGGAGGCAGATGTCCTGCTTCTGGTTGGCACCAATCCACGCTTTGAGGCACCGCTTTTTAATGCTAGAATTCGGAAGAGGTTTGTATTCCCTGGTGGTGAATAAGCATGCAAACCCATCTGGATTTGATACAGTGCTCAGGTGGAGCCGCAGGCAGTAAGTTGAGAGTGTTCATCCAGACGGACTCACTGGATTTAGTTCACCTTTTAGTAAAGGGAATGGTGATATGCAGGTAGAAAAGGGGGGCGTCTCTTCTTCCTGTAGTATATAGCTATGTTTTGTTCATTCTTGCTGTGATGTTTTACCTAAGTTCATATACTCAGACTTTTATTCATTTGTTACATTACACAGACACCTCAGATATTCTGTCTTATGAAAGTTGCTGCTTTTTGTATTGTAACAAATCAAACTTGCTGATTTTAGAAGCAGTCATTCAAGTTTAACATTTCTCTTGGCAAGTAATGTGGCTTTCCCAAGCTTTTAAGCATAGCTAATTCAACTCTAACAAGATATGCCAGCAGGAGACAACTGAGGTTTATAAAAGCCCTGTCCTACCTAATGCTGTCATCTTCCAAAATACATAATTTTAAACAAGTGGCCTTAAAATTTTGAGAGGAAAAAATGCAATTAAACTTATGAGTGATTCATATATTTTAATAAGTCTGTGCTATGAGAAGCTGCAAAAAAGGAAAAGTTTCTAACCAGATAATTTTTTCTCTGTTTATGTAAGTAGATTTCTAATAGCATGAGCACTGTTAAATTCATAACTCTTTACTCCTACAGATGACTTAGTCACTTCAGAATTGAAGTTTAAGAATTAAGTCAAGCTAAGTAAACTTAATAATAGCTGTAGGTGTGAGGTTTTCTTGTTTTATTTGTTTTTGCCTAACACTGGAAGAGATGGTCTAAAGTTGTAGCACCTCGGTTTGTGCAACCTTTTTTCTACTGAATTGGCAAAAGTCTGAGGGAAGGAGGAAATTGAGTTATGAACTTCTTATGTAAGATATGTTGCTGTATTGGTCATGTACATAGAGAAATAGTCCTAAAAATATAGTAAGCACGCTTGACTGTCAGATTCATGCTAAACTGCATGTTACTAAACCAATGAATGCTGTTTAAATACCTTTGAAAGAATCTGCATACTATTTAAGTTATTGCTAAAATCATAATTATTGGCTTTGGTTGAGTAAAACCCTGGATTTCTTTGATTTTTATAAGATATTTGCTGTGTTTTCAGCTGGCTTCACAATGACTTGCAAGTGGCCCTTGTTGGCTCTCCTGTGAATTTGACCTACACATATGATCATCTAGGAGAGTCCCCACAGATGCTCCAGGACATTGTTTCTGGAAAACACGCATTCTCTAAGGTACACACAACTTAAGAGTGTGACTGTTAAATTTCAGATGTATTGAACAGTAATCTGAATTCCCCATAGAGATAGATTTGAAGAGAAGTACCATGTTGTATATGGGTTTATTTGCTTTTAATCAAATGCAGAGATGAGGTAATGATTAGTGTGCACCAAGTATGTGTGAGCGGTTTAATATATTCAGGTGTGTAAAACTTTGCAGTGCAGGAAACTCCTGGAATATTTCTTAATATAAAATAGGCTGTTTCAGCTGCTGCTGTTTCCACTTAAATGTCTGGTTATCAAGAATATAGTTCTGTATTGACAGGGTAGTGTACTGCTTATAGCAGTTTCTCTTGGATTAATCTCTAAAAGAAACTGACCGTTTCAGAACTGTAGCTTTGCATGGAAGACTTACGTAGAAATTATGGGATTTATTACATTATCTGCACCAAGAATTCTCTTCAGAGCCTTGGAATTAATTTCTTGGTTCTTTACTTGCACAGGTCCTCGACCAGGCCAAAAAGCCAATGGTGGTGGTAGGTAGCGCAGCGCTGCAGCGCAGTGATGGAGCAGCTATCCATGCTGCTGTTTCCACCATTGCACAAAATGCCAGGACTAAGAGTGGTGTTGGTTCTGATTGGAAAGTCATGAACATCCTCCACAGGTTTGTTTTAAAGCTTTTTTGGGAGCCACTTTCATTCATGCTGGGCCTACATGTTACCACAATGTATGTGCAGATTTCTTTGTGTACACACAAGCAGCTTATCAGGTTAGAACCTGTAGGTAGTTTTATATTACCTGTAGGTAATATAAAAAATAGAAGTACAAACTAGCAGAAACTTTTTAATAAAAATTAGTTCCTTTGACCTGGCAAACTTCTTTGGTTCTCCATGAGATTTTATTAATGTATTATTTTTAAATGTAGCATTTAAAGTTTAAATTCAGAGGTATAGAATACAAGACAGTTTAATAACATACCACAGTGCTCAGTAGAATGCACAGCAGACCAGTGTCCCTTGCTAAATGATTGCTTTTTATCTAGAGGAAGAAAAACAAACAAAATTACAAGAGTATTTAAATAATGTGGTTTCTTATAATATTACTTTTTCTGTGGAGTTTCTTAACTGAATAGTTAATAGAATTGCTTCAAAGCTTTTCAGTTTAGGGCTTTTGATCTTAGTTATTCAGTTTATTGGGACATTATTCCTTTTAATAGGCAAGCTTCTCTTGGGACAGTCCTTCCCCATTCTCTTTCTAAAACTAACTCTCCAACTGACAACCTCTGCAAATGAAAAATTATTTCAGTAAAGGTAGTGCTCAGATTCAGAGACTCAACAAAGTCCTTCTGCCAAAAGCAGCTCCACTGATGTAAAACTAGTATAACAAGAGTAGGGCTCAGTCCTCTGAAGAAAAATGCATGTAGAATCCTGCTGTTGAAATGGAAACATTTAGTACCAAAACACTGATGAGTTAAAGAACACTCACGATACCTTTTTTCAGTGTGGTTTGGCAGTTTTTCATATGATTGACTTTCATGCTTTTGGTGCACAATCCTCTCTACAATAAGTGTAAAAAGCAACTTAACTTACAGCAACCTGTATGTCTGACTAGGTCTGACAAACATGAGTAACACTGAAAGAGCTGTACTTTACAGAGAGCAGCTTTTTTCTTTTCAATATAATTGTAAGTCTGGCACCTGATTATACAGGATTATACAAAACTGTTTCTTTGGAAAAGTCTGCCAGAAAACAAGAGTGGTTATTTCATTCTTTTAAAAGTATTTTTATGTGTGAATAAATTAATAGTGATGAAATAGTGGTCTTAAGTCTTAGATGCTTTGGAGTAGCTGATGGTCCAGTAGCTGGTCTTTCATCTTCCACGTAAGTGCCCTAAATTAAAGGCCTGGTGAGTTCAATTCATAGCTGAAATGTGAACCTTGATGTTCCAGATGACAAGTGAGCTGCCTGCCACTAGGCCCTGACCTGGAATGTATGCCTTTATTTTGCCAACCTATTTTAAATAGGTGAGATTCCTCATGAAAACTTCAAATGGCATCAGTTTGTCAAAATGCAAAACTAATCTGATATTCTGTCAAATATTCTGTATTTTCAGCTGCCTTTATGCTTTATTTTTGTCCTGTTACCGTTAGAGACCTCTTATGTCTCTCCTAAATATTTAGGCAAAAAAGTAAATTAGGTCTGTTCTGATGGGAGAGGGAAAATTCTGAAATAAATTAAAGTCGAAATGTGTTTGTTCCTACAGGGTTGCAAGCCAGGTAGCTGCTTTGGATCTGGGTTTCAAACCAGGAGTGGAGGCAATTAGGAAAAGCCCTCCCAAAGTATTATACCTCTTGGGAGCAGATTCGGGTTGTATAACACGTCAGGATTTGCCAAAGGATTGTTTTATCATCTATCAAGGTAATTAGTAGATGTAAATTAAGAAATGTTGCTGTCTAATAGCTGGAGAAAATGCCTGAACAGTGGTGTATTCTTACAAACATATCTGACCCTTTGATAAATTCTAGCCTTTATTTTCTGCCAAGGAAGGGAACTTCCATCACATAACTGCGGTGCTGGCTATCTATTTCTTAGAAAAAATTAGAAACTTTGGTGAGTAATAAGGGAATATAAACCAGTTTGGTCTTCTAGAGCATAGCTTCAAACTTGGCAGACAAAATGCCAGTGGTTCCCAACTGTTCAATCATACCAAAACATGGTCCTATCTGAATTCACTAAGCATCCCTGTTCCAGGAGCCCCCCAGAGCTGAGTGGCTATAGAGACTGAACTACCATTTACTACTGTTTGTAGGCTGTTCATTCTCTCCAAAGTATTAGGCAAGTAAGACTTCAGAGCAGTCAGCCTAACAGGCTTTATATTACTGGTTAAGCGAACTTCAGAAACTCCTTTTTTCTGGGAACACAGAAATTCTGTATTGTGTTAGTAAAGCATTTCTTTTTATTTTGACCTAGGTCTTACATGGTTATATACTGTTTCCTCTTTCCATGTATTTAGGACATCACGGGGATGTAGGAGCTCCCATGGCTGACGTTATTCTCCCAGGAGCAGCATATACAGAGAAGGCGGCCACATACGTGAATACTGAGGGTAGGGCCCAGCAGACAAGAGTGGCAGTAACACCGCCTGGGATGGCAAGGGAAGACTGGAGAATTATAAGAGCTGTCTCTGAGGTACTGTTGCTGTTGTAAATTGCTTCTAATAAAAGTATACTGAGAGGTTAAGTTTCTTTTTTACTGAAAAGCGTTTCCAAAAGAGAGGTACATTTTTAGGGAAATACATGATTGTCGTCTTAAGAAGTAATGTTTTGTATTGAATTGTTTGTTAATTCTGTGAGTTAAATCATATTGTTTCCCTTTCGAGGATAGTACTAATAGTGTAGCTGCTGTATGCTACTGAAATGCATAATGGGTGAAGCTTTGTCTGCTAATTCTGCTGGTCTTCATGAAGTTCTGTAGAGGAAACTGGTGGGAAGATGCAGTTTCTTGCTGTTTAGAAAGAAACCAGTATGAACTCTGAGGACAGGATCTGATATCATTAGATAAGGTTAAATATGTGCTTACTAGTCACTGGGAACAAGATGCATTGATAATTGCATCAACTTTTATCTCATTTGGTGGTAAGCTAGGGAAAGTACAACTGACATCTGTATGGAAATAGAGAAGTACTTCTTGTCTATTTTTCCTTTGTATAGCAAACAGAACAGCCTAGTTTTTTAACATGGGGATGTCTTAATTGTAGGCATCAGAAGTCCAACAGAATACTGTGACTTTGCTTCAGTTTATACATTACAACTGCTTGTGTTTTCACAAGTGTAGATTTTTTTCCTGAGTTTACTTTAGGTGTGTTAATGGATTGGTAATCTAAACCACTATGTATTAAATCCCTAGACTTGATGGCATTTCTTTCTGTGAATCTCTTAGTTGGCTGGTATGACCTTGCCTTATGAGAACCTTGATCAAATACGGAAGCGTTTAGAAGAAGTATCACCTAATCTGGTTCGATATGATGATGTGGAAGAGGCTAACTACTTCAACCAGGCAAATGAATTGTCAAAGGTAACCAAACCTGGAGCATCTGGTCATGATTTAGTGCTGTTACATAGCTTGATGCTTTTTAAAGAAATGGGCCTTCTTCATACGTAGTACTACACAAGCATTCTTTGACCTGCACTGAACGCAGAATTCACTAAACAGATGCTCTGGTAATGAGTTCCTATCGTAAAGCTAATTTCTTTCTTTTTTTTCCCCTGCCACAGTTAGTGAAGCAACAGCTTCTTGCTGATCCTCTTGTTCCACCTCAGCTCACAATAAAAGACTTTTATATGACAGGTATGTATAGTATGGCCTTTCCATTCTGAAATCAGCAATACATTTCACTTAGCTGTACAATAAGATTCTTATGAAAATATACATTTAAAGCTTTCTGCTAAGAAGTATAGGATTTGAATCTTTTGAAGAAACAATTTTCCAGTAAAATTACTTGGAATTTGCATAAAGCACAGACTATTGGACTATACTTTCAACTAAGCACTTTTCTTTATCCTCTTTGTATGCACTCTTGTGCTAAATTTTTTATATTGTGTCTGTGTATGATTTTGAAAGTGAACAGTTATAACACACTGACATGTGTTCGGATTTTTTTTTTTTCTTCAGATTCAATCAGTAGAGCTTCCCAGACAATGGCCAAGTGTGTGAAAGCTGTTGTTGAAGGTGCTCATGCAGTAGAAGAGCCAGCCAGCTGCTAAAGACTAATCAGACTGCTACCACCTCCATCCAAGTATTTGTTGGAGTTAACTGCTGTGACTGATATTTTTTTTCAAAATCTATTTGCTAGGTCATTGTATTTTTCTTTCCATTCACATTTTCATCAGTTCAGATAGTCCCATAATATTAGAGGACTATTGTGTCTGAGAGAACATGCAGCACGCAGCTTACCCAGAGTATGTGATGATTGCATACAAATAAATTATAATACCAAACAGTCCATTACCTATGTAATTCATATAGCTCACACTTCTTGCATGAAAAGAACTCAGTAAGCAACTCTGACTCAGTAAGTCTTGATCTGCTAGGAACAAGTCTACATGGCAAAAATAGTAGATTGTAACCTTCTTCCAGAGTATTCAGTTATCTTAATTTTAAGCAGAGGTGAGAGTGTGAACATGCTATTTTTGTAATGCGCTTTCAGAGCAAGTTGTCCCTCTTTTGAGTTAATCATACATGGCTTCTGTCAGTGTTAGATCTACCACTGCTCTAGATATTTGTATGTTTCTCCATTTTGTTTCAGCTGAGAAACTACTCATGGAGGAAATAAAAATAATTTTGATGTCATGAAAAAGAAAAGCGGTTTTCACGCAGCTTCCTCATATTGAACTGCTTTAAAAATTTAGCAAAAAGACAAAGGCCTTTAGCTACACCAGTTCAAATACAGAGATCTCAGAATAGTTTCTCTGTGTGCTGATCTTTTTATAGCAAAGCGGAGGACGGGGTAGTATGTGGTATTTTTTGGTGTTTTTTTTTTTCTTAAGCTTTGGAATGACTTCAGAACAGTGACTCTCTCCTCTGTTATGTTGGCTAATGTAAGTTTAGAAGGATAGCTTCCACTTCAACAGGCTGCTAGGGTAATAAGGTTTAGAGTAATCTTTCCAGGAATCATGCAAATGGGAACAGTATCATAAAGCCATCACTTCCAACTTTCATTGAATCACAGAATACTGGGTTGGAAGGGACCTTAAGGATCATCTGGTCCAACTTTTCTGGCAAAAGCAGGGTCTTGACAAGCTGGCCCAGCACCCTGTCCAGCCGAATCTTAAGTGTCCAATGTTGGGGAATCAACCACTTCCCTGGGGAGATTATTCCAATAGATGATTGTTCTCACTGTGAAAAATTTTCCTCTTGTGTCCAATTGGAATCTCCCCACAAGTAACTCGTACCCATTAATTCTGTCTTTTCCATGTGAGTTCCTGTAAAAAGGGAATTTATTAAAAAAAAAAAATGTTCATTTTGCATGAGGAAAAGCTACATTTTTCAGTGTAGAATAATACTGAGTGCATGAGAGTGCTGCTGTAGAAGTCTTAACTTTATAAAATTCCTTTTTTTTTCCATGTTTGACATTTTTAAGTAACAAGCAAGTAATTTTTTAAAAATTGTTTTTCTCCTGCCAATGAAGAAAATTATTCCTGGTTATCCTGGTATAGCCCAGTGTCCTTATACTAGCTGACTAAGTCTTAAATATTGGACATTGTTTGACTTGGCCTGCCATCTTCCAGTTACCAACAGGGTCAGTTTTCCTGGTGGGACAAAATAAAGGCAACTATTCACTTTGTTCAAATATACTACTATGCATGTTAATGAGACATCTAGAAGTACTGTAGTCTATTTTTAATGTGGCACTTCACAGGACCCCATAGTATGTATGTCCACATGTGTGACCAAGTACAGCATAAAACCTTCATGTTGTCCTTGTGGAATGTTACTTCTTTAGAAGGAAGAGGGGTTTATGGCAGGGACATAGCAAAAGAAGAATGTGTGTGAGAACATATGCCAACAGCAAGGCAGTTGGCTCTTCTCACAGATGGTAGGTTTAAGAGGAAAGGGTGTAGCTGAATCCTATATTCAGTAAAACATTTGGTTCTCAGGTTCTTAGGATGAAAACCTTATTTTTTTCCTGAAAATCTATGTTGTACAAACACAGAGGAATGATTTCAGCTGTGCAACAAGTCAGTTATCACTTCTTCACTTCAAAATTTATAAAGGTTCAAAAGCTTTAGAGAATTTTTTTTTTTGCCTTAAATGTTCTATCATTATTTAACTCTGTGAGCTCTGGCACATACTACTTTCAAGCTTTTTGAAAGCTCTGCATCCTTCAGTTAATGTCCTGGTTTCAGCTGGGATAGAGTTAGTTATTTAGTGCTTAGTTGCCGCCTGGGGTTAAACCATGACAAGAGTGTGTAAGAGATCCTTATTTCTATTCAAAAGTTGTCCAGCCCTTATCTTGAAAGACAAAGGATAAGAAGTGGATGTGATGCTGTCTGTCTTGCTTCTGCCCTCTTCCCCACCTAACTAGTCACTGAGTATAGAATTCTTCAGCCAAACTTGATAATAGCAACAAGGCTCTTCACAGATTTGACTGTTGGAAACAAGGTAGTAAAGAGTAGTCTAAAGTAGCACTCTTATCAACTGAGTTTACAGTGTAGCTGTTCCCTTATCTCTTCTGTTTGTTCTGGTGGCTGGACAGTCAGTGTACATGTGGACTTTCACCCAGCTAGCAGTAAAAGGATAGTACAGGTCTGCAAATAAGAGAGGTAATATAGCCTGGGCAGAGTGCTAGAACAGAAATCTATAGAAACAGGGCTATTCATGCAACTTAATTCTGTTTATTTAAAAAAAAAAAAGTTAGTGCTGCTACTTGCTGGTTCTGAAGCTGCAACCTCCGATTAAAGCGGAGCGTTCTGAGAAGGCAGCAGCAAAGAGCTGGGATGATGGGAGGTGAACATGTTCAAAGCATTGTTCTTGACTGTAAAAGTAAGGGCTGATTAGTTAGGTGATACAGTGCCTGGGCAGTCAGTTCTGCTGATGCAGCTAACTTCCAAATGCAGTGTCGGTGTGTGCATTTATCCAGATTCTGCTGGGGGTGGGCAGGGAAAGCTAAAACCAGAACTGAAGGCAATTTAATTCCCCACATGTAGCCCAAGTACCACCTGGTGGTCAACTGGCAGAATTTCTCACTGGTTGCGTCACCACTTATGGTCCGGTAGCCTTCATCTGGCTTCTTCCTGTATGCTCCTGCCTGCACAGTCAGCACAAGAACGGACAGCTATGTGTCTGGGAGAGAGATGGATGGGTTTGGTCATTAAGTATCCTCTTCTCTCAGCACATCACTGTCTGAACATAGCTCTTTTGTGCAAGCGTGTGCAAGCAATTAACCCCAAACATGACTTAGACTAAACCTTGCCTTTATGTAGGCTTTGTCTTCAGCAGAAGGTTGTGGGTAGTGGAGAAGGAAAAGTGTGTGTTAATTCAAGGTAAAGCCCTGCTAAGCACTTATATTTTCAAGCAAGTTTAGGCTAGGTTAACACCAGCAGCCAGACTGAAGAGAAACAAACGTCAAAATACTGCAGGCAGATTTAAGCATCTAAGTATAAAGCTGTGATTTTAAAACACATTTTTTTCAAAGCCCTGTGCAATAGCTATCTTCCTGGAAGCACCAACATTCCATGGGAACATCCCCACAGTTTCAGGGGGAGACTGCTTTAAATCCTGGGCAATTTAGTGATCTGATTCGATAAAGAAACAGACAATGTCCCAAATGAAAAGTCAAGTCAAACTGAGATAGGTTCTCAGCAAGACTCTGAAAGAGCCAATGAAACTAGGCCATTCATAAATATAGGTGTAACTGAATTTTGAATCATAGCTCAAGGCAGAAGAGGAAGTGGCTGTAACATTTCTCCAGGAAGTAAAAGATTTGGGATCAATGCCTCTTCTGAGGCTCATAGATGCTTGCAAGACAGCAGCTGCTATCTGCTTGCTGGGGGCTGTGCTGTATATTACTGTTGAAGCCTGTAGAAAAGCAGCTGAGATTCCTAGAGCTCAAGAAAATGCAGAGCAGCAGCCTGGCATCAGCCTTAATCCAAAAAGGCAAAACCTCATGTTTATCCCTGTCCCCACACACCTGCTACTCCTAAAATACTCCAAACAATGGCTAAGCCAAAACATCCTCTCCCAAGACAAGACAGTCTCTTAATAATGATTTGTTTTGTTGTCCTTCAAACATGCAATTAGATGAAATCACCTTCAGTGATGAAGGGTTTAAAGACTGACTCTTTCAAGGCACTGACAGGACATCAACAGAAAAAGTGCTAACAAGCAAACTGATAGAAGAGGACTTAATTGTGACTACCATCCTTGGAAAAAATTAGCAATGAGTAAGTGGAGAATTATGGACAAAACCTAAAAGTTAAGGACTTTACTGACAACTGAAGTAAGCTTTTTATCAGGAGTATAAGAACACGTTTTATGGAGTACGTTCTCCCAGAGTTACCCAAGAAGTTGCCTTGCTCAAGAAACAGTTTTTAAAATTCCTATTTAAAACACCAAACAACCCTATTATTAATTTAATAACATATATTAACAGATAATTATTATTAATAAAATGTCAAATGGGCACAGGTACCTTTAGGAATGAACCACTGAAGTTTACAGAGTCACAAGGAAAATTTTGTTCAGAAACACACTGAATCCTTAGCTGTGTGTGGGGGCTTATACAAGTCATGGTCCTCTGTTCTCTAAGGCTTTACCCAAAAGACACTTTACAGTAACACATTTTAGCTGATGGAATGATGTCAGCAATGTGTTCCAAAGCACCTGAGTATCCCCAACTCCCCACAGCTGAGCACAATGGAGGAATGGCACAGAAAGTCATCAGCAACATATATAAAACCTTGCGACTCAAACTCTGTGAGCGACTCCATAATCAGCAAAGCCTGCTATGCTAAATGCTGCTAATAAATGTTTTCCTCTGGCTACATGTAAGCATCCATTCACTGTGCCTAAGGCTGAGAAGCCTAGTGAGATTGAGAGGCCTCTGTGCAGTAAGACATAATACCTGGTAGAGACATTTCCTCTCTCTGATGCTAATATTGAATTTTGAGTATACTTAACTAATACCTCAAATAATTTTCTTTCTTCTTGTCACTGTCTGTACACTTGTGTCTGAAGTGAATCAGAGAGGAGAACCATGCATAAAAAGAACCATACTAAGAGCAAAAAGCTTCATGTATAACAACCAACTTTCAAAATCCACTGGGATCTCATGACCGTAGACACTCATTAAGCCTCATGCTTTGATGTTAGCTCAACTTCAACTATTTTTGAAAAATCCTGTCCTGCATGTTTTTCATTTCTGAATTCTCCATCACAGGGTATTCCACACTTTTGTTTGAAGCATCTTAAACTGGCTACTCTCAGAAGACCAAGAGATCACTGATTTGGTCCAGAGTGGGAATTCTCAACTTTCTAGTTTCCAGTGATGACCAAAACCCACTCTAACCTGAAATTAGTAACTGAACTAATAGCAGAAAGAAGGACTGCTGACAAACTGTGTAGCTTCTTAACCGCTACAGTTACAGTTAATGAAATATCAATAGACAGAAGCAGATAGTAAAAATAGAATAGTATACTTTGAATTAACAGGGGGCTTCCCAGTAAAATGGGACTGTAGTAGAGCATTCTGCTGGGACAGTTTATTCTATTCATTTGGGTTCTATTTAAAGAAGTCTCCACAGGTGCCTGTCACGTACTCTGGACAGCCTTCCCACAATTAACAGTCTTACTATATTGTCTTTGCTGAGCTTTTGGAAGACAATACCATTTATTTAATGCAGATTAAAATACACATTGATAATGAAGAACAGATTAGTTAAGTCTCAGCTAATTACTATTTTCAGTACAGTTCACTATCAGTTACGTTATCATGCAATAGCTAGCATATGTCTGCTCCCAATTGGTTAAATATTTCCGCAACTGTACTCCTACTGAAATCAACAGCAGAATTCCCATTGCTCCAGTAAGCTTTAATGAAGACCCTAAGACTTGGGAAAACAAGGCCAGCTATCTGTACTCTGCATTGCTTTGCTAGCATTTATGACTTTAAATGAAGTAAAGCAAAGTTACTCTGTTCTACATATGGCTTGTCCTATACTTTCAGCTGTGCTATCTGCCACGTAGGAGTGCACTGAAACATGGGTTTGAAGGGGTTTAGCAGCTGAATTTATGCCATAACTTGGGTGTATTTGCTAGAGAAAAATCCTTGGACTGTAGACAATGTTTTTAGTATAGGGATTCTGATGTTTGGAAAAGTGGCAAAAAGCAGGCTGGTTATCAAAGACATACTACTGCAGCAGACAGGATAACTGAAATTCAGATAGGCTAGACAACCACTGCAATCACGTTTCCATGTTAAAGAATTGTTGAAAAATAAGAATAAGCATTTTTCAAGAATATCATTATGCTGGGCTTTAATGGTTAACTTGACATCAGAGCTTACCACAATTAAATAAACCAATATGACTTAAAACTTCTGCTTAAGACATTGCTTAGAAGAACGCGCCTCATCATAATTTTGGTTTTTATTTAATTTGTCACCCCTTTCAGTGTTTAAACGCTTGAAGACAAGATCTTCTATACAATGTGGCTTTATATGTGAAAGTCTCTAATGAACACCTCACACTTAAGAGTTGTTCTTCCCCTTCACACTATTTACCTGCATTTTAAATATATTGCTAATCTCTTTCACAAGCACTTGAAGACATTGGAACTGTCTCTTCAGAATGTGTGTGTCTTTCAAGGAATAATACCAAGATGATGACATTATAATACTATTTGCTGAAACCCCCAGACTCTTTACCACATGCAGAGTCTAAGTCATGCTTTGGAAATTTCTAAGGTCTGTATTTGGGGTACATATGACCTTGGGAGAGAGTCAAGGTTCATTTCTTGATGTAGCCTCTTCCAGTAACTGGTATACACCCTAAAGCATTTACACCATTACTTTTATTAGACTCACAAAGCTTATTCACTATGTCACTGCCCTCTGTCTCACTACTGCCACTGGTGAGACACATCAGCGAAGTATGCTTCATGAGCCAGAAACTAGTGATCTAGGGAACATCAATATTCTTTGACCACTCTGTGCTCAAGCGTACAATATGTCTACTGGCTGGAGCGGTTGGTCCAGGGATGTGGCCACTTTAAAGTCAAGGCAGACAGACCTATGCTGTGATGAAGAAATGGAATTTTCAGAATACAATTCTTCATGTGGTACAGAGGATGTTTCTTGCTTTGGGTTTACACACTGTCCTTGTACAGGTGTCCAATTTGTTCGTCAACATAATTTCAGAGTACTGCTCTACTCTATCAAAATGATGCATCTCCCAACATAAGAGTCTTGTCCATAAAGATACACAAATTTTTTAAAAAATCTTTTAATTCTGCATTAGTACACAGACTTTGATCATTTAGGGTGTTACTGTGTAACATTTTGTTGTCAGCAAAACAAAATAATATTTGCAATTTTTAGTAAGTTACTGAAAAGCAAATCCTTTTAATCCTCTCAGGTAAATAAAATTTTGTTAAATAAATTTCTCCATCCATAACCTACAGATTTTAATTTGTCTGCTGAATGATTACACAGTAGTCCATGTAACTATCATCTAGTGAATTTTTCCTCTCTACTTTGTCCTCCTTCAAAAGATTCACATTTTTTTTTTTTTACAACACACTAAAAAATATCTCATTTCAGTTTTCCCCTTACAAACTAGATTCCAAGTGCTTCTCCTTTCCCTTAGCATTAATCTTCTGGCTTTGCAATTAACACACATCAAATAGATCTCAGGATGCCACCAAAATGTGCACTGCTACTATGATGCATGTTTAAATTTAGGCATGCAAGTAATCCCATTAAAATCAGTATCTGCAAAGTCAAGCACATAAGCCAAATAAAAGGTTTAATATTGTTCCTGTGTTCAGGTTCTCAAGTGCTTTCATAGCCATTTCTCTAACATGTTGTATCATCTGCATCCCATTAAAAAAAAATACTGCGATACCCCTCAGTGTGCTGTACAGATATTCTCAAGAGTATCACAGAAAGACTCAGTATAGACCAGTTGTTCATGGTATGCCTTTCTTCCCAAAGCACTAAAAATTTCTTAATAGTGCAATAAAGAGAACTAACTTGGATTATAGTTGAATTATAGTGAAATATTGAATTACAGTTAAAAGTAGTAATTCTCTTGTTTAACATAGTGCTAGATACAAGATATCACTTAGTGCAGAAACTTGAACTCCGAACTCTAGCAAAATCCTACCCACTTGGTAAAAGTCTTATGCAACTAAGTATTGAGCGATTCTTCAAACACTTTTGAATTAATCAAGCCTGCAAGCACTTGCAAAACTGGGGTCAGAGAATTTTGTCCTTTATTTATTTAGAATAAAAGAAAAGGAAATACTAGTTTATGCTGCATTTGTTGAATTTCCAAGTCCCCTGAGATAATTTATTCATAATATTTCAAAAGGGTTTTTTTTTAATCATCCCATATATGACCAACATTTGTAATCCCTGTCATTCCTGTAATGAAATTTAGATACAGAATATAAAAGTATTTTTTGTTTAAATATCTTACAAAAAGAATCATTATACTTCATGCTCCAAAGCACACAATAATGACTGGTAAGATTATGAAGTACACTAATTATCGCATTACTTTTATACAAAATCTTTTAAAATACGATATAGGAGTAACATATTTGATTATTTTTTTCCTAATGTCAGAGCAGATTAATGAATTTCATGGATTAATAATATGATACAGAAAAACACTTCCTATGAAATAACTCCACAGAACGCAACACTCTGGATTAGTAAAATATGCTAGGTAGACTAACCATAATTTAAAAAAAATCCAGCTGATCAAAAAATAGTTTGACACAAAGAACAGCTGACTTTAATTATACTTTAATTCAAACTAATTTATCTAAACGAAAAACCCACTATAAACACAAACTACGCTCGCTATACTAGCTAGGCAAATGCACAAAGTATGTTTTGAAAAGAGGATGTATCTAAATTCAGGATTTTTTTTTTTTTTTAAATTACAGTAACTGAGCTAAACCAACATATTTCAGATTTGTCAGAGGAGGGGGAGAGGTTGATAATGTACTAGATAATTCAATACCTTAATTCTATGACCTTAGTCTGACTGCAGTTCAATTAGCCTATACCACCTGAATAATTTTTATAACAGAAGAAACTTAAGTACATTTTTTTGTATCTACAGCTCATTAGTTTCCTAATTATTTACTTTTCCTTTAGGACAAATAATAATGCATCTTTGCAGTTCATCTCTGAACAGGGCTGTGCATAATTGTATTGGAAGAAACATTATCATAGGTCTTCTGAATACAGTGATCACTGTCCTCACCTATAGATTCACCAGAGCATCTCACATAGTTTTGACAGCATTTCATATTTTTTTACAATCTAATAAAAACATGTGCAACAAAAAAACCCCACAATGACTATTTTATATTACAAGATACTGTAGTATAAATTTATACCATTTCTCAACTCCATAAAGAATTCAGGAATAGCAGTATTAGTAAATATCAGGAAAAAAGCCCCCAAATCAGAGCAGTAACTTAAAAACAACTAAACCAGATTTTAAAAG
Organism: Tyto alba; assembly: GCF_018691265.1. NCBI lineage: Eukaryota > Metazoa > Chordata > Aves > Strigiformes > Tytonidae > Tyto > Tyto alba. Next base: position 29,600,809 of record NW_024881328.1, on the reverse strand, counting down.
GCTACAAAGTGCTTTGAAAACGTTAAAACCGAAACTCAACTATTGCCTCCAAATTTCCTGCTATGAATTTTATTTTTTCACCTGCCATCCTGAAGGGCTGACAACGACAAATTTATGATAGATTAGCAGAATTTCTCAGACATATATCATAAGCTCTACTTACTTGCACTAGATCCCCCATAGTCTCTCTACATGGCTTAACTCTATGGGGGCGAAGGGGAGGAAAAAAAAAAAGGCTTTTTTTTCCTACCTGTACATTCAGTTTTATCAGTTTTATTTACAATGTCTTGAAAGAAAAAGACGTCATGGTACAGTTAATTCCAAACTATCCCACATCAATATCTGCTGTTCTGAGAGTACGACTACCAAAAAAAAAGTTACACTAACTTTCACAATTACACACTAAATTTTAGAACTATCACACAACGACAAAAAAGTTATCAACTTTATAAATTACAGGAAAAAAAAAAAAAAAAAACAAAAAACCGAAAATTGAATTTTTAAAGAAAACCAAAGTTACTAAAAATATATTTTTTACCGTACCTCCTTTTATTTTTTTTTTCCAGAAAGATGATCTTAACAGGTTATAAAGAAAATTATTTCTTCAGCCACGTGCCTTTGTATTTTATTTTTATTTAAAATAAAAAGTCACATAAATGATAAAAAATTTTGTTTTGGCTATTTGGCTCCCTCCCCCAAATTGACACTTTATAAAAACCTTCTGTACTTTTTTCCCCCTCCCTCTCTCCCTCTCTACTACCTCCAAGATGGTAGGAAAGTTGTTGTTTTGGAGGGCAGAGGAGCCGTTCTCTGATGTTATGTCCTCTCAGTGCCTGTAGTGGTGCTGTAGGAGGCTGCTGGCTCTCTTCTTGAGCAGCCCCAGCAGCCCTGCCTTCTTTGCTGGAGAATATATTCAGGGAATCCCCTTAATAATCACCTACCCTCTGAGCACTTTGTAGTTTTAAAATAATAAAGAGCCCCCAAAGCTTCCTCCCCACAAAAAGCAGGATCTTCTTAGAGCCAGGGGGGCAGCAGCTCCTCAGCACAGAGCCCGAGCCCATTCCCAGTCCCTCTGCTGGGGAGGAAACTCTGATCTGTCAGCCCAACAGAGGGAAAGGGGGGAGAGGAGAGAGAGGAGAAAAAAAAAGCAGCTGGAAAGGTAAGCCAGGCCCGGCCTGCATCCCCGGGCTCGCGTAGCGCGGCAGGCGGTGCGAAGCGTGCAGGGCGGGCGGGGAGGCGGGCTACGCGAGCCCGGGGATCGGCCGCGGCGGTGTAGGCCGCAGCGGGGGGTGAGGGGAGCCACGGGGGTTTTTGGCGCTTTCGGGCGCCGAGAGGAGTGCCGAAGGGGGGTGAGACGGCTGCCGGGGCCCAGCGGGAGGGTCGGGGCGCGGCGCCGTGGCGCCTTTGCCCGGGAGGTGAAGGGCGACGGGGGAGAACGGGGGCGGCGGGGCGCTAGGCCTCAGAGCGGCGCGGCCCGGCAGCTCCGCTCCCCGCCCCGCCGGGCCCCCTACACCGGGCCCCGGGGCCTAAAGCGGGCCGAGCCCCGCTGCCGCCGGAGCTTGGCGGCCGGGGGGGAGACGGCAGGGGCGACTCGGCCGGGGCCGCTGCCCCCCCTCCCCTCCCCCCCGCACCGCGCGGGGCGGCGGGGCGAGGGGGGCCCGCGGGACGGGGGAGGCGGGGGGCGGCATTAATTTGCCGAAATTACTTTTAATGAGTGGCGGTGGCTGCGGGGGGGGGGTGTGGGGTGTGTGGGGTGGGGGGGCGGCGCCCCCTCCCCCAGCCCGGTGCGGGGCCGCCGCGGCGGAGGCGGTGCCGGTCCCGCGGGGCGTGCGGGGCCGCGCCGGCCGCGGCCTGGAAAGTTTCGCGGCGTTTTTCGGGTGCTTCCCCCCCTCGCCGCTCGCTCCGCGCCCGCGGTCGTGGGGACGGGGCCGGCGGAGTGGGGGCGCCCCGGGACGCGGTCGCGGTCCCCCCCCCTCCCCCCCCCCCCCCCGCCCGTCCCGTCCCCCCCGCTTCCCTCCCGCCGGTGTCCCCCCCCCTCGATCGGGCCGGCGGCGGGCTGATTCGCCTCACAACTTTTTGGGAGGGAGTGGGGGGGGCGGTTTTGGGGGGTGTGAGGAGGCCGTTAGTGTGCCCCCCCCCCCCCCCGTAAGCTGCCAGCTCATGGGGGCCCCGGAGCGGCCCCTGAAGCTGGGAGCGAGGGACAGGAGTGAGGGGCTGCATCGCTCTCGCCTTCGCACCAGCCATGTGCCGGGACTGGCAGCCACCTCAGCCCCGCCGCGGCCCGGGCCGGGGACCCTCAGCCACCCCCACTGTCTTAGGACCGGTTGGCTTCAGCAGGACACGGGCAGCAGCCCCCTGTCCCCGCAGCCAGGGGAGGGGATCGCCTCAGTGGCCCCTACACAGCAAGGGCTGTGTCTGGACTTGGGCCCTGGTCCCCTCTCGTGTCCCTGCTGGCAGACCCTAGCTCTCCCCGTGGGCCGGGGTCCTGCTGGGGTGGGGGTCCCCTACGAGATGCCGCTGCCCCCCAGGGTTGAAAATGAAAGGATCTTTTTTTTCAGGGAAAAGAACGTCTGGTAGTTGTGAAGTGAGTCCACCGGAAAACCCACCAACGCACTTCACCCTGCACAGGTGAAATAGCTCTGGTTTCTAATGTAGAAGGTGTCTAGTTTTGGTCAGATGTTCCTTCATATGTCGTTTAGCTCAAAATGCTAATGGCTTCATACGGGTAACCTCAAATGAATTTTGGAAATGACAGTAATGTTTACCTTAAAGCCTTATATTATAGCGTCTGATTAAAATATGTAGATCTATAGTTAGTTCTAACTTTGTTACTTAACAACATACAATGGTTTATTTTAAGGCTGCTCTCAGTTTTTGAGGATTGGTAGACTTAAAAAGAAAATTGGCAAATTTAGGGCAACACATTGTTCCCCTGTAGTTGAGTGTCCTCTCATATAGGCACCCCAGTACTGCCAGTGTTTCATGCTAAGGCTGTACCCACCAGGTACTGCTGCTGATTGCTGAACTGGAGTGCTCATGTTTTGTATGAAGCTGTCACAACCAGGTGACGTTTTCACAGCCATCTTCAGCTTTTTATGTGATTTGTTTCTAGTATATATGTATATCAGTCAAGTTTTATTAATTGTGAGGCTAAATTATATACAGAAAGCAACTCAAAATTTACTTAGGGGAAGTTGTTTTGATGTTTCAATATTTTTATGATGAGTGGATGGATTTGTACATAGGGCTGGGTCCTACAGAGTTGCATGTACCATGTTCTAACAGTACGGTAAATCCTCAGGAGGTACAAATTTATTGTAATACCATATTGAAACTTGGATAGCTTTTAACTGCTAAAAGGCTTCTCTGTAAGAATCTCTACTGATTTATTTTATTTGTTGAGTATTCCTAGTGAAGGAGGAACGATATTCCTGTACTGTGTGAAAATAAACTTGTTTGTTTTTGCAGTACTGGGACTAAAAAGATTTAAGGTATTTTGTTTAACCTCATATGCAAGTGCAGGTTATCTGTTATTTGAAGAAATAAAAGACTTGGACTTGCAGCCTTTTTCAAGTACAGATGCAAGGTATGCTGTGGTATATTTAGTCCCTGCTTTCTCTCAGGGTCATGGTTTTGATATTTTGAGATAACTTTTCAAAGTGCATTTCTGCGATGTTGCAGTGGCCCAAATGTTCCACTTAGTGCTGCATCTGAAGGCCGCCTGTCTGCAGCTCCGCTCACCCTGGCAAACCCTGGGCCTGTGTATAGCCACATTGAAATAAGTGTGCTTCTGTGCAAGCACGAGAATCTGTCTGCCTGTGAGGGTGGGATTGCAGGACTGGGACCTGAGACCTTCTGCTCAAATAGAGAAATGCTTGTTCAAAAGACTTCCAAGGATATGGAGCCTGTCTTGAACCTTTTGTCAGGAATAGCCATGTTTAGGAAATTATTTTATTGAAATCTATATGAATGTGCTCTTGACGACAGTTAGGAATCTTCCTACTTAACATTTTTTCTCTTTAGAAATCCTTTGAAATTTCTAAAATTCCTAGAGTCTTAAATGTTTGTTGTTTTTTAGGCTTTGGGCTGTCTTTGTCATGTTTTCTCTAAGGTACTCTTTATTGGATGAGTGAATTAGCCGAAATTAAAGATCCTGCTTAAGTTCATTTTGTGTAGGAAAACAAAAAGAACCACCTGTTCATTTTTGGAACAAAAAGTTATTTTCCCTCTTAGTTATGTTTTCTGCTGTTGGTTGAAACTTGGTACAAATCTAGGTGTTCTCTAGCCATTATATTACTGGGAATAATACTTAAGTTTAGTTCTGTATTTATTGCATTATATTCTGAAGCATAATCTATATTACCAGTATTGCATGAAATATACTACCGATTTCTGCTAATATACTGGATATCCTTATGCAATATAAACTCCCTTTTTGCAGAGTTGAAGTAATAAGCTTTCTAAAAAGGCAGAATGAGGACAATGTTGCTGCGTCTGTCTTCCTAGGTAGATTTTAACATATGAAATAAAATACTCCAAAACGTGATTCCAGGTGGTAACTAGAAATGCCTAGGAAGATGTTAACATATTAAGTGCCTTGATCTGTCAGGGTACTTGCATGTGTGTGCAGTACCTTGGCTTGTGCAGGGCTCTTCAGAGGTCTTCTTGAGTGTAAGGATTGTACTCTAGTTAGTAAAAGTAAAAAACAGGAACTCTTGTAGTTGACTTTGGTTGCTTCCCAGTGATTTCTGTCTCAATTTGGATGCTTGTACTAACAAAAAGACTCTTGTTTCCAGAATTACAGCAGGCTTGGTTTGGTAGCTGATTGTAGTAGAGAATTGAGCTGTTAAATGACCAGAACTAAGCCAAAGTTATGGTTAGATCACAGAACAGGGCAGAAGTTACAACTTTGTGGTGTTGATGTTGACCACAATTAGATGTGGTGCAGCTTCTCTTGATAGGACAGGGCACTTCAGAGAGGTACTAGTTGCCTAAAGTCTCTTAATATGAAATAGAAAAAAGAAATGTTTTTGCTTTCTCTCTAATAGTATGTTTTTTACTTATACTGACTGAAACGTTTTACTGTAATGTAGCTTTAAATGCATGTCTTTTTGCAATGATTTTTAAGGTCTCTTCATCTCTGATGCATGAAATTCTGTGTTGCCTAAACATCTTAAAATCTATGTATTTACTGTTGGTCTCAGCAAAAGGGTCAGACAGTGACAACTCAGGGAATTTCTCTTTCTTGGTCAAGTTGAGGAACCAATAAAATTGCTATCTATGTTATTTGTGTTTGTGGAAAAGCTTAGGTTCTTGGAGATCCATGTTCCACTTGTGGCCCCAAGCTGATGGTTTTAGAAGCACGTGTAGATGGTTGTACTTTGTTTATGACAGGTCATGAACACACTAAGCAATTTAACATGAAATCTGTGCTAGTATTAGCAAATGCAAAACAACACATTTAAGACCTCTTTAATCGTGGCTTTTGTTTGGATGCAGTGTGTGAAGCTCTGAGCTCAGTCCTCTTAATTATACATCTTTTAACCACCGACATATAATTGCCTTGCAATTTACAATGCATTTGGGGATTCCATTGCCTAAAAGGGTCTTACGTACTTTGAATGTCAAGTTTTGAGCATATGTTTAAGAATGTATTCAACCCACATGATTTAAAATATTCTAATATTTTCAGCACCATGTTTTCTCAAAATTACCTATTGAGTTTTGGGGCTATAATGCTTTGAGCTTTCTAATAATGACTAGGTCATTAACTTCTATATAGACTACAGATGATGTCAGTTAACAAATTTCTGGATGACATAATGCTGATACTCAGTATGATCTAGCAAAGGTTGCCCCCTGAAGTTTCCTGCTACACTTTTTCCCAGCCTCTCTGAAGGACTGTTTAACTGTTTTGGGAGAGAGTATGTGGAATGAAGAGCTACAGCTTTGTTGTCTTGGAGCTGATGTGTGCTGCAAGGGAGCTGATTTTGCTTGCTTGCCAGTATGAAAAGCAGTCAGGAGCTGGCTTTTTCCTATGCCTGACAGCAGGTACTGACAGTTGCACAGGTGTGTACCTGTGTGTATTTAAGTCTTTCGTTTCTCTTTTTACAGTTGCTTTGCAAACAACCTTCAGTTGTCTTACAGACCACCAGTGGCTGCACGCAGCAGGACAAGTAGCTCTGCTCTAAGTGATGGTGCCACAGTGTTGCCTTGCTCTGTGTCCTGCCTGTCCTTGATGGGCTGCTAAGTTGGTTGCTCTTCACATGTCCAGATGGGGCTTTTACCAGAGGAAGGAGATTTTCTTCCAGTTAACTGCTCAGGAATAAAAAATGGGAGAAAGGGAGAAACAAATGTGTTATCAAATTGTAGATGTTAGTGGTAACCTCATAAGAACATAAGAAATACCCTGCTGGATCCGATCAGGGGTCGATCCAACCTAGTGTTCTGTCTTGGGCAGTAGGAGTAAGTGATACTATTTAGGAAGAGCATGAAAGCCCAGCTACTTTTTAGTGTTTTTTTCTCTTACTCCCCCACCATCCATATTTGTTAAATTAGGCATACTAGCAGGTATATCACTTATGTCTCCACTGCCTGTGAACTTTTTTATTGTCTTTTTGAACCTGAGGGTACTGTCTGCTTCTGTAGCCTCCTGTGACAGCAAGTTCCAGCACTTCACTACCCATGAGTAGTAAAAATGAAGAATTCTTTTGTACGTTTTGAGTCAATCTCTTACTATCTTCATCAAATACCCCTAGTTCTAACACTGTGTGATAGGGTCTATGACTGTTCTATATTCACCTAATCCCCTACCATAATCTTTAAAACTTCAGTCATGTCTTACGTCATTTGACAATGGCACACGTTTCTGGATTCACTTACGTTCTTTGTCCCATTGCTCCTGACTAGCTCAAAGTCTTTTATTTAGATGCAGTTGTTCAAGGAAAATCTAGGTTCCTCAAGAAGCAGCCTCTGATTTCTCATTCATGGATTGCAGCTAAAGCTAGTTTGAGCATATGCAGGCATAAATCATGTTTCTGCTGAACCATTTTACAGCTTCAATGTAGAGTATAAATGCAAAACCCAAAACAGCTTCCAGAAAGTTTTGTACCCTGATATTTTTGCAGTGAAGTACAGCTGCTTAAGCATTTCAGTTTTCCAGGGGAAGTCCATGTTTCCGTCATCTCTTACTGAATCCTGTGGGACAAAAATAATTTCTCCCCCACCCGCTATTTAGTTAAGTGTAGTTTCAGTTCTCTTCAGTTAAGTGACATGTGCCTATTCCATGCTTGTGCTACTTTTTACGTAGCAGCAAAAAGCTCTGTTAAGAACTTCTGTATATTTTGTTTAAAATAAAATATTGCATCAGATTAAATCAGAATCAGTAGATTTAAAAGTATTTTCTGTTTTTATATATACATATATAGATATATATATAAATAAAAATATATCTGGTATTCTATGGAAGTAAGACCAAAAAGCTCTTTTTAGATTAAGTACAACTTTAGTCTCTGATTCTGGCAGTGTGTCCACATAGTGCCACTCTTTTTTAGAGAGTCTGTGTAGGGATCTACCGATAAAGATATAATTGTATGTTTGAGGGAGTTGCTGTGTGGGGGGTGTTTGTATAACATTGGCTGCTAGATATATTAGATTTCTTTTTGTTCGTTGCACTAATTGATTTCTATCAGAATTTTGAACATGGTTATATTTGCCTGAGCTTCTCTTAGTGTATATATAGACCCAAAAATTCATGTTCAAGCTCATCGGTTTCCCTAAGGTTTGTCAGTATTTTTGCTTGAGTGTTTCATATGGCATTGTACTTCTGCCCTGTATCTTTCAGACAAGTGAGAAGTAAAATGCTGTGCCTGCCTTGACACAGTCATGTTAAATGCAAAAATAAGACTTAATTATGAGTTAAATCCAGAAATAAGACTGGGGGCACAAGAATAAATCCAGGATTATAGTGGCTGGGATCTGTGGAGCAGTTTCTTTACAGAAGCTTAACAGAGGCACATCAGGTACATGTTTCTCGCTGTTTACTTTGGAACCGTTCTGAGGAACTCTTTTTCTTTGGTCTGTTGCTGTATAACCTTCAGAAAGGAAATATTGCTGGGTTGTGCAAAAGAGGAGAAGGTCATTGATCCATCAAAAACTCTGCAAAGCATCATAGTAGTAGCCTAAAGAAGGTGGTAAATAAAACGAAGAGAAATAGAGAACAGCATGTTACCCCAACTGCAAGGTGTACTTGTTCTTTCTAGTTTTTCATCCTGTCCAGTATGCAACCAAATACAAGCCTTGGTTAACTGTTGAAAGAAGCAAACTCCAGAGCAAAAGGCCTTCTGTCAGCTTTGATGTGTGTATGAGGTGCAATTAGTTAAGACTCATTTGATTAGTTTTGCTGTTATAGTAAGGGAGGAGGCTCTCTCTCAAACATAACTCAAACTCAGATCAGAACTCCTGTATTGAACGTGTCACCATGGGATTTATGTTTTTCTTTCACATTGTTGCTGGATAATACTGACATGGATGTCAGTATATACCTTAACAAAGGTGTCTGAAAGGATTATTTGGTTCTTGGCATGCTAAAGAAATGATAGTTCCCTCTTCCCCTTCTGTGTTTTTGAAGGACACAGCCAACAATGAACTTTTTTGTTCTTAAGAGTGATGCCTTGTGAAGGGTCGTACTCCAGTGATTAGTTTCAAATGTATATAGTACATGCTTTGCATATTGCATATATTGCATTGAGAGAAGCTGGGAAAGATGATTAGATGTCTCTGCTTGTATTGTGGCTATCTGGTGTGAACAAAGTGTGAGGCCCCTGCCCCTCGCAGTGTGTGCTTGCATGTGTGCATGGAAAACGAACTATGTTTATAAAGAGGAAATACAAAATGATCCTTATTCTTGTCAAATGATTAATCAGGTCACTTGTGCTAGTTACGTTCTGTAGCATGTGTCTCCATTCTGTATGCTGTGTGTGCTGCATGTGTACATATACAACTGTTCCAAGAATTTTAAGTGTGTTTTTAAATTTTCAGTAAGGTTCTATCCTTCTGCTCTACAGCTAGATATATGCTAATGAAAGGCCTGGTTTATGCAGTTTACTGTTAGAGATGTGATAGGGTGTTTTGTTTTGCCCTGGTGACTTAAGTTGTTTTTTGAGATCCCTCAGTGCCATAGTGCTTATCATTTTCTCAAGGCACTTTTATACAGCTTGTACCTTCACAAGAAGAAACTCATCTTTCCTGCAAAGTCTGTGTAGGCTCCCTCCTTGCAATCGTGTTCTTGCTGTTTTGGGCCTTGGGAACAAGTAAGTTGATTGAGGTGCTAATCGGTACCATTTGTCACATGCCTCTACTTTATTACATATTTCCTGAATATCACCTCTATGTACATTCTTTTGCTTGGTATATAACACATATGAAACTGCACTGAGTACTGAATATATACCATGTTCAAAAGAGTTTATTCCAGTGCTTCAGGATGGCCTTTATGAATAAAAGCTGCCGTTTAGGCTAAGCTGAGTGTAGCAGAGTAGCTGCAGAATATGTGTACTGTTAATTTTATTTGAAAGTACTTTGGGGTGTTGTTTTGTTGTTATTTTTCTTTTTTAATTTTTATGTTTGTTAGTTTTTTTTAAAAGATGCTTGCCAAAGACTCCATAGTATTGTGAAATTAAAAAGTGCCTTACGATTGCATGGATTTGCACTGTAGGAGTCTATTTTAAGGGGGAGAAAAAACAGCCTCTTGCTGAAATGACATTTCATCCCTCCTGACATTAATGGGAGTATTGCCTCTGATATTATTAATGCCTGCATTTACCTAAAATAAGTACAATGAGGTAGGAAAAGCTCTGAAGAACTGTGGTGACCTCAGGAAGGACTGCATATTGATGCTTGCAGAAGCTGTGGGCATCTACAAGATCTGAAGACTGTTTATCAGGTGTGGTAAAGAAAGTTTTGTTTTGTTTTGTTTTGTTTTTTAAAAAAAAGCTTTCTTGTACTGCCTGATGAAATTAAAATTATACATAGCAAGGATAGTCACCAGCATCTTTGTAAGCAAAGATACTTGAAGTAGAACCTCTGCAATCAAATGGGTTAATCGTCATTCAACTGGATTCCTGAAAGCAAGTGATCTTATCTGATGCTTAACCTTTTTTCAGCTTGTAGCTCCTAATCACTTTCTGGTAGATGAGTGGAGTTTTGTTTAGCAGGTTTAAGTGTGGTGGCAATAGAATTCTGCCCTGCCCCCCCCCCCCCAATAATTTCCTTTCATGGTTTCCAAAGATCTGTGACTACTGATTGAAAACTATAGTACTGGTGGATTTGGCTTATTGGATGCTAGATGAAACACAGATTTTAGTGGCTACATCTGGCCACTTACTTATTAAGCAGTAGTAATATCTATTTTATTCTGATTTTCTTTGACTTTTTTGATATTTTCCTTAGACAATCTGCTTCATCTTGAATCATCATCATTCCAGGATAGTGGTGTCCTTGGGGCTCTCTCTTAACATTGATATGGTACAGAAGATTTAAAATCAGGTATTGTTTTGCATCCCTCTTTCCTGCCAGAATGAAACACACAATCTAGAACTGAATGCATTTTTTCTCCTTATGTGATATGTCTTAATATTTTGGTTCTTTCAGCTGATGTTCACAAGGAATAGAGTCACGTGATGTATGAAGGCAAACACATACACTTCTCTGAGGTTGACAATAAGCCCTTGTGCTCATATAGCCCCAAACTGTGCAAGCAGAGGCGACTTAACGGCTACGCCTTCTGTATCAGACACGTTCTGGAGGACAAGACTGCCCCCTTCAAGCAATGTGAATATGTGGCCAAGTATAACAGCCAACGCTGCACCAACCCCATCCCCAAATCTGAGGACCGTAGGTGAGTTGTTACCCATCTACAAAGTGGGAAGTGGCTGGGACATAGACATGAGTTTTGTTTTAAAATGCTGCCTGGTTTCAGAATGAGGGAGAAAGTGGCCTGAGTGGATTGAATTCCAGAATGTTCCTTTGAGGGTTTTGTTTTAACACTGGTAAACTTTATTTTATTTTCAGTTGGAGTCAAGTACTCAGAAAGGGGGCAGTAACTTACTGCCAAGGAAGTTTTCAGGAGAGTTGATTGCTTTTCTCAAATTCACTATAAACTGTGCACCAAACCTGCTATACAGTACCTGCTGTTCTAATTAATTTGCTTTGTTGCTCACAGTACATGGTCTTAAAAAGGCCTGCTTGTTTGGCCAGCTGTGCCAAAAGCACACTTCCATTTTCTTTTTCAGGACAAACAGTTGAAAATACATACCTTCTGGCCTTAGTGAGCAGTGACACATAGGAATGAATCCAGAATTACAGTTCGGTGGTTGTGATTTGGTACTGATCTGTAGTGTTGTATTACTGGAATAAAATAAATACTGCTTTATAACAGATGAGCCAGCTGGGAAAGTGCTGTCCAGTCCCTTTCTCCTTTGCTTCCCCCCTTCCTCTCCCCCTCCCGGCACAAATGAAGATGCCCAAGGTGCCCAGATATTAAATGCCTTGCAAGAATTAGGGCTTGAAGTTGTTGGAGAGCTGGGAATTCAAACCAGATTTCCTGAATTGCAGCCCATACTGTAGCCACAAGGAAATTCTTGCTCTTTAAGACCTTCTGAAGACCAATCTCATTGGTGTCACTTGGACTGAAATAGCAGAATTTGTCTAATCTTAGCTGCCATGTATATATGACTTTAATTTTTCAGAGTCATTGTTGCAGGTTTTGCCATTAACACAGTATTTAATTAATATGTTTGTTAACTATCTGAAGCTTGTTCTGTTAGAAACTATTTTTTAAACATAAAATATAAACAAAATCTGCCAAAAAAGAATCAAACCACTATTTACTGACCTTTCACATTATTAGCTGCCATTCACTAACCTTTTGCATTATTAGCAGTGTTCCCACTGTGCCCTACATAAAACTTCCTTCTCAGCTCACAGCTCCCTCTCTTGTCTGAAACAACAGTTGGACTGTGCTCTAAATTAACTTGCACTTCACCTGCCATTTCAGTTGAGGAGACTGATGAAGTGAGAAAAAAACATGAATGTTTGTCAAAAGCTGTAGGGCAAATGCTCAAATGCCACAAGATGAATAACTTTAAGCTGTAATTTGACAGTCGGTGACTGTTTCTTTGCTACTGTACAATTGAGGCTCTTTGGAAATAAGCTCGCAGAAATGATCATGGAAATTGTTAGTGTAAATGGTATGCTGTAATTTCAGATGTAAGAGCTGACTGAGCCAGAGTTACTGTTTACCAGGGGTCACACTTAAAAACAATAGAAATAAGAGTACTTAATGACACGTTTTTAGGTCTCATATGTTCCCATGGAATTTGAGATTTTTCTTTACACCTTGAATTGAGTTCACACTTTGTTCTTCTTGATTTTTCTCAAGTTAAAGTGAAGTGTGGTCATGACATCTGGTGTATGTTATATTAGAATAATTCAATTGCATGTCGAGTGTCGCATTACAGTACTTGAAGAGGACAGCAGGTGTCTGAAGGAGAAAATAAACTTTTAATTTCAAATGAGAGGATGTGATAGTTTGAAAGAATATTTTAAAAGACTGCTTCTCAGGGCAGAGTTTAATTTTAACAATAAAATATAATGAATGCTAGTGATAAGACTGTGCCTGCTCTAAACTTTTTTTTTTTTTGGCAGGCAAACCTGTATCTGTTTCTTAGGAGACTTTTTTCACACTCCGTTCGATATAAAGATGTTTGCTATGTCTGAGCTCTTCACTTGTAGATTTTAATTTTCTGTGTACAAAATTACTGTCAGATGGTCATTTTGTCACAGTTTTAGACATGTAACTGTACATGATCGGAAGCAGCCTGTATGATGCTCTGACAGCTATCTTCTTATCTACTTCTAAAGATTATAAAAAAGAAAATAAAAACAGGATGCATGCATTATATGCCAAAAGCTTCATAGTCTGTCCACAGATAATTTAAAAAATTATCACTTGACCCCAGACAAATGAGAAGTTACCAGCCACAAAGATATTTAATATGCTGCCATATTATTAGATTTCTTATTAACCATTAACATTCTACAAATTAAATCTATTAATAGTGCATGACTTCATTGCCTTACACGAACTCTAGTTTCTCTATTCAGTGTCTTGGTTTTATTAAGAATATATATGGGATGATACAGACATGGGTTTTGTATTTGCTTTTCCTCTGAATATGTGTCTCCTTTCTTATCCAAATACACATATAGATAATGAAGTTCAACTTAAAAATTAAATACAAGGTTATTACAATTTAGCTGGGTTAAACACCATTTTATCTCTAATTCTCCTCTTTGAATAGACTCTTTAAATATTTCGTTAATATGCAAGATGCTCTCCAGTTTATTTGGACCTTCCTTTAAATAAGTGATAGAACTTAATACCAGTCTGGGATGTACTGGGAAACAGAACGCAGTTGTAGGTGGGAAACCTTGCTGTCTGGATTCTTGGAAACTGTCCAGCTGAAGCCTTCAGAGCCCGTCACCTTTTGTGTGCTTTATGTTATGGTAGTTTTCATGGATCTCAACCCGCCACTCTTACCGTATGTGCTGACTGCACTCAGTCTCACCTGCACAGGATAAGTGCCTTTGGCACCGAGTGAGGAAGGGGAGTCAGCTGCGAGTAACTCACAAGCAGGTTATAGAAGTGACAAATCTAGCCACTCACACAGGCACATCAGAATTGGCTCTTGTAGGGCCAGCTTGACCCTAGCGGGTTTCATGCTCAGAGCTATGTGAAAGGACTGTGCTACTTGTAGGTGCTATTGCAGTCTTCCCGGTAATCAGTCTGCCATGGAGCATGAACTGCTCATGCCTTCCCTGGTCTTTACATCCTATCTGAAGAGTTTATTGCCTTAACTCAGCTGATTATAGACTGGTTCTCACAGAGTTAGTTAATGTCTGCACCACATAGTCAGGGACAGTTTGAGCCAGGACCAACTAAAAAGCCATCCTAGAACTGGAAGGATGGGGAAATGGGTGTGTGTGCCTGCCTGGCTCCATGGGGGACTAGCTAGAGCCTACGAAGGCCAAGGTTGAGTTGGTGCTAATAAATTATGTCTAGCCAAAACTGCCTGCATGTAGTCTTCTCTACCCAGGGAAGACTTAGGTGCTCTTTCTAGTTTCTTCTTGCTCCTTCCAGTCCAAGGGGTATCAGCCTCAGTTATGCTGGAAGACAGGGAGTTGATAGACAGAACTTGAAGCACAGAGCCACGTCAGTGTGTACTGGAGTCTGCAAGTGCATGTGATCTGTATTTTCATTATCTATGGATTTGTGTCCAGGGGTAGTGTCTGCATTAGATACAGTTGGCTTTCAGTGATGCAGTATGGTCAGTTATAAGAGCCAAAGCTTTATTCTCTGCCATATAAAAATGATTCTGTTGGAGTTAAGTGAACAAGCAAAACCCATAACAGCCTAAAACTGAGAGCATGTTAGCAAGCTTATTACCTTTTCATAGTTTTATTCACCTTTTTTTTTGCTTTCACTTTGTTTTTCACAATGAAAACAGACTAGCCAGTTTAACTTCTCACGTCAGCACAAGCACAAGGTGGCAATATTTAAGTTCAGAACAATATAAGGGAAGCATTCATATTGAGCACAACTCTTTTTATTGGAAGAAGAGGGGGGAAAAAAATCCCTGGTGTTTGTTTTGTCTATTTATTGGTTTTGTTCTGTTATACTAAAAGTGCTGTTGTAAGTGATCTCAGTCTTGTTCAAACAAAATATTTTACAAGTGCTTAATTTTAATTATGGGAATAATGATGTTGACTTTAAGGGAAGCTTTATTGATCCCTCATTATATAATTTTATTTTTAGAAGTGCATTTCTCAGTATGAATTTACAGTATTCCAGTGTGTTCTAGTAAGGACTCGACATGTTGCTGGCTTTCAGCTTGCCTCATCTAGATTTATTTATTACTTACAATTTAATGTAATAAAAGAAATTATTTAGGCAATAATAAGTAGCAGTACTTTTTAGCCTTTTCTGATTTTTGAATCCTATGGCTGTAGATCCCTTGAGAAACTACATATTTGGAGATCATTAAGGAGCATATATGAATTTGCTTTTTCTTTTTTACCTTTTATGGACATTTTATGAGTGGTTCACACATTGCTTCTTTAGGGGGGTGGATCAAAACTGAAGTTTTGGGCTTTTCTGCTGTTTTTTCTTCATGAAGACCAAGAATAACAAAACATACTTTTCTCAGATTCATACTGGTCAGATTTTAAAGAATACCTTCATAAATATTTCCTTATCTTGTCCATAAATACCTCAATGTAGGTATCACTCTTTCCTCATATCTTTATTTTAATCTGTAAGCTGCAGGTTATAGATGGAATCCTGCACGGGCAGAAGTCTGATTGCTGGTGGCATTTTTTCTGTGAAACAGGAAACAGGAAAAGGATCAGATTATGGTTCCTACATTTCTATCACCTGCTTGTTTTAATCACAAAACAAAATTGTTTACTTCTTAGTATGTTATCTGTGGCCATAACTCTTTTTCTTTTAATTTTAATGACAAACTTTCAAAGACTTTTTTCCTTTTCCTTTTTTTAATAACATGATTTCAGAAGCTTTTTTTTTTTTTTTACATTAGAAGAGTTTAAAGCCCATGTTTGCGGATTGTATGTATACATAATCCTGGCATTGCGTAAACATTTTCTAGCAGCAGAGAATTTCTTCTAAGCTAGATTTTTATTTGAAGAACATTCAGCTAACCCTCCAGCTACAAAATTCATCATGCTAAACTACTAAAACAGAATTTAAATATTTATGTTAATTGTTCATTAAGTGCAAATAGTGACCCTTCTCAAGAGGCATCTCTAGTGAGATTGTCCATATAAGAAACTGCTCCCTAATACAATGGAATTTATAATAATAGTAATGCGTGCACTGATGAAAATGTTAGCTACTTTCAGTGAAAGTACAGCCAAATGAAAGGAAGTAGTCTTCAATGTATTTTTTCTTGGGAAATGTTGAAATGATCAGAGTTAATGGCTTGAGTTCTTACTGGTTTATGTATCAGACAGTCTATTTGTTTTGTTCACTTTGTTTTGGATTTACCCTATTAGTAAATATTTTGCATGGTGGTGTGTGATTCTCCTTTGAATAACGAATGAAGGCAGTTATATTTTAAGATTACAAATTGTCACTTGTATAAGTTTTTGTTTTCTGTTACAGGTTGGGAACACTGTAGTTATCTGTTGTATTAGAAGCAGTTGTGTACACTTATAAAACCTCTTGTGTTTTGAACTATATTCTCATGAGATGGGTGCATGTGGGTTTCCGTTTAGTAATGTCTGTTTTCTTCAGATTTTACTTACAAGAGTTAATAACTGACTGCTTTTACTTTTCAAAGGTACTGCAACAGCCACCTGCAGGTACTTGGCTTTATACCGAAAAAGGAGAGGAAGAAAAAGAATGATCCCATAGAGGAGGTAAAGGTCAGGCATCAGATGGATGCTATGGCCTTCAGTCTGACAGTGCCCACCCTGGCCTTGAAGATGCCCAATGGATTGGATGGGATGTCCCTCTCCCCTCCAGGGGCTAGGCTTCCTCTCCACTACCTGGAGGCAGAATTAGAAGACCCCTTTGCTTTCAACGAGGAGGATGATGACCTAAAGAAAGGGGCAACAGTGAGGAAAAAGTTGCAGAGCAAGTTGGCTCAAAACCGGCAGCGCCAGAGAGAGACAGAGATTTTAAAAGTTCGCCAAGAGCACTTTAGCCCCCTTCCTGCACCTTTGCAGCAGCAGCCTCTGCAGCAGCAGCACTCCCATCTGCCACCTTCATCAGCTTCGTTAAAGCCGACAGGGCTACCGCAGGGCATAGTCTGCAAGTCACCTCAACCTCCGAACACCAGCCTACCAATGCAGGGAGTGGCACCCACCACACACACTATAGCACAAGCCCGGCAGTTGTCTAACAAGAGACCTCTGCCCCTCCTGCCACCCGCTAGGGCTCCTGTCACGGACCCTCCAAGGACTGATCGGGTCCTCATGAAAGCCACAGCCTTCTCTCCTCACTCGTCCTGCATGAGCCGGCTACAGAGACTGGTGAAACTGTGCACTCGAAAACAGCAGCTGGACACTGATCTGTTTCCGCATTTAGGTGGGTAGATAATAGATGCACTGCTACCTTATTTTTCAGCCTGAAACCGAAAGATGAAAGGGGAATGTTTTCCTACCCCTGTCCTGCATTCATGTGTGGTACTTACAAAATAACCCTGAACTAGGTCATCGTTTGGTGTTTTCTTTAGCCCTGTTCTCTATGAAGGGAGTGCCTGGACCCATCACATTATGGTTTATGGCATTTTGTTTGTTCTTCTTAATGTTCTGTTAACCATTTGAGAAATGAAACTGAAGTGTAGGGAATGTTGTTTGGATGATACAGACATCGTACAGAAGGTTTGCAACTCAGGGAGTAAATGTGGTGCCAGCTGTACCTATGTGAGTGGACAAGGTTAGGTTGAATGTTAGCTATGTGACAAGTGCATGTTACAAAATGAGTGCAAGTAAAAATTTGGAGATTTGGCCCATCCTTCTCAGGAGATCCAGATTTCCAGTTGACTTGACTGGGAAAAGTGGAGCACAAGAGAACTGCTCTTGACTGGGCCTGTTTGTGTACAGAATGTGGATGACCAAAAGCAAAAAACTACTGCAGGTGGGCAGCACCATTACAGAAGGTAACTGGAGGGGGTGGACTCTTGTCCACATACCAGTGCAGGAATAGCCTCCTCCTTACTTATTATCTAGAAACCCTAATAATCAATTACTGCTTGTGAAAATGTAAGTAAATAGAACCAACTTGCTGCAATGGTTGTAGTGCTCTGTAAAGCTTTAAAAAGGCAGCTTTGTGGCTTATTTGTCTGGCTATGAATACAGACCTAGGTAGACCTAGCTATCCTTGTTAACTCCCTTACCCTCTGAAGTTACCTTACTTTTCTGCGTAGTTTTAGACTGTACTTTTCTAACAAGTAAAATACTGACAGGGAAAAGGGCAACTGGAGTCAATGTGTGATATTAAAGCAGGAATGCCATTTACGGTGTTTAAAAAAAGGAAAAAAAAACTTCAAATAAATTTGGACGTTCTTCATATAACATTTTATTTAATTGCAAACATCTGTAATTTTTGCTATTTCAATTAACCTTTTTTAAATTTGCTGTTAAGATCTGCCCTTTGGCACTCATGGGATAGCTTGACTATTTGTTCAGAAGATAATTAGCATCCCATAGCATGTCTCCAAAGGACGTTGTTCATCAGAAAACCGCTTTGATGGTCCTATATATAATGCAGGTCTTTTGAGGAATGGCAACTCCGGAGGCACTTTTGAGTGTCACAGACCCCAATAGCTTAGAAAGTGACCTGCGTTTTGAAAGACTGTAGAAAGATCACTTTCTGTGTTTAATGTTTTACATTCTCAAGTGGTGAAGAGAATACATTTTCCTAAAAATGAGGCATAGTAAAAAACCTGATTAGACCTATAAATGTACAGTTATGCAAATACATAAGCGTATATGTATGCAATTAGAACATTTTATATTCGGCAAAGTAATGGAATTCACATATTAATTATGTGAGAGTAGAAAATATATTTGTTATTTATTCATAAAATGCCTTAATATGAAAGACTAGTTATGCCAGTTCAGAGAATTTCAGGATTTCTTTTTTATGATAGAGTAACACTAGAGATGACTGCACAAAATCTAGATGCAGCCTGTTTTATGTGTACCTACATCAGAGCTATGTAATTGGATATTAAAGTAGCTGCAGTCTTCAGTGTGAGTATAGCTGAATCTGAATTAGATTTTATTCCTTCTTTTCTGCAGTGCCCATTAGAAGCAAAACAGTGCAACCTCTGATTTTATTTTTAAACCTTCAGTAAATAATTTGTTACATGGCACCAATTGTAGACACCTTTATCCAATGATTAAGTTGGTTTTTTTATTCCTTTATGGAAGGGATGAGAGTAAGAAAACCATTTAAGTTGAAAGTATAATTCTGGCATTTTATCAAGTATCTTAAGATATCTTAATTTTATCCCACCTACTGCAAGGAATTGGCAAGAATTTCACTGGATGTGGGAGAGGGAGTAAGAAAAACTGCAAAAGATGGAACTCCAGATAAAACGTTCCACCTGAGAACTCATTGGACTCAGTTTCTGGCTGTCCTGTTCAACGATGGTGTTTAGCTTGGCTAACAGATTGCTGGTGCATACAATAAATTGATGCTACTGCATCATCATCAAGGGAAGGCATGCTGCTTAGTAAAAGTGCAGGAGTATTTGCATCTCTCCCTTTAGCTCTCTTTTCATGCTAATATATGCATTTGGCAGGCAATTACAGAGACTGAGCAGAAGAACATCCTGTGTAGCTGTGTATCTGTCTGTCCATGCTGCTCTGTCTTACGGTTTTCCTATTCTCCCTGTGTTTTGGCACAGAGCAGGGGTCAGAATATAAACAGAAATGGAAGCGACCTATTTAGATCATATAGTATTAAAAATTACCAGACAGTCAGTTCTTCATGTCAGGGACTTCTCTCTTACCTCTTCTCTAAAGATTCCATGTGCTTGGTATGAAAACTATGATATTTTTCTGTGGGTAAGGAAGCTGGTGATTTTTCTTCCACTGCTTATAGGTAAAGAAGCCAATAGGGATTTTAAAAGGAAAGCTAAAATTTGACAAAAATCAATGCATGTTATTTGCACACTATAATGGAGCTGTTACTGTAAATTTTCCCGTGTAACTGAGAATATTATATGATTTAATCAAACATAATTATGCTTGTGACTATACTGTGCATTCATCTTTTGTGCCATAGGTTGCTCAGAGACTTATATGAGGTGGATACACTTTTCATCCAGCTTTCATGTTTTCAATTCCCTTAGGTCTGGATTGGTCTGAAGACAGTGGAGAAGAGTTGGAGGATTCAGAGCAGACCTCCCCTTACCAGGTTGCGTGGTCTATCCGAGAAACCCTCGGCTATGAGAGACATGAGTGAGTATGATTCTTTAGTATTCATGCTGGCCTTGATGGAATAAATCATGTAAATGTGAGCTTCACTTCAAGTGAAGTCAGTGGAACCTAAGCACTTGCTCGAGTGCTTTGCTGAAACAAAGGGTTGTTTGAACTCGTTTGTTTCTAAGAGCTATGAAACAGCTTGTCGCCTTCTGTCCCAGTTTCCACCTAACTTAGAGACTTTTGTGCAGTCTGCTATCAGAAGGATGCATCAGGAAAGAATTAAAGCTTATTTGTCTAAATTTGATTGAGTTTAGTGGGATTTATTCATGAACTTGTGTGCCTTTCTAAGTAGAGGTATTTCCTCAATTAGAATCAAAGGGAGTTGCTATTGGTCTCTTGTCTTTCCTAGTATTTGTGAATAACTTTGTTAGTAAACTTGGTATATTTTACTCATTAATCCTTATAGTAATTGTGCAGGATGTTGTTTTAACGTGTTTTTTTTAAAGGCCACTGCATTTATTTTCATAATTAAGTGTTGAATAATTCTCTGTCAAATAGTTGGGAGCATTGAGAGGAACTGATGTGATTGAAGGGATAAGCAGAGCAGGTATTAGCTGCTGGTGCAGAAAGGCTTACGGTGTTCTCCATATACTGCTAAGTCATGAATCTGAACTCACAGCAGGATATGATAATATATGTCTACTGCTGTAAAATTCAAGGTGCAAAGTTAAAACCAAGCATCCCAAGCATAATATTGTAATGAAACTGAAGCATGTTAATAAGAAAAGGAAATTAGGGTCTCAATAAATTTTGATTATAGTTTCTTTAATGTGATTCTCTTTCACTATGCAACCGGACTTCTTGATACTACAACTCTTTCCCATTTGTTTAATTTTAAAATATCACAGTTAGAGTAGTGAAGATGATGAAACATTATTTTGTTGTTACACGGAGATTCTGAAACTCACCAGATCTTCTTACCATCTCTAAAGATTGTCCACAGGCGAATAACAAAGCTATATCTCTGTCATCAGGGCAGACACTAGATACTAAATACTGAGAGCCTTCAGTGAATCAAAGCATAATAGCAGTGTGTAGACTTTCCTTTTTAAAATGAAAGTGCTTTTTCTGTTATGAATGACCATTGTTTTTTAGGGCATCAGTGGTCAGAGAGAGAGAGTGAGCTTTCACAAACATTAGTTTTAACTTGAAAGGCAACTTTTAAATAAACTGTTTTGAGAAAACATGAACAGACTTTCACACTTTTAAATCATACATAATTTTCAAAGCAGATATATCTATTAAATAACTTTACTTATATTCTCCTCTCTTGACATTTGATCTGGTTCTTTCCATAGATCCCTATTTTTTTGTCAACTTATAAAGGTCATCTCTGTGTGTTTTGTCTTATATTTGTCTTAACTTCCTTTGGATTCTTCTCTTTTTCACATCTGAGAGAAAATAATACCTTGTCTTGAATTTTCTGTTCCATTCTAGCATTTTATGCACTTCAATTAAATACTGTCATAACTAATCATGGAAAAATTTTTGTATGGTACTGGCTACTTTAGTACTTTCATCAGCCTGCCCAGTGTTAGCTCTTCAACAACCTTCCTCAGTTTTTTTTATGAATAAACATTGATACATTCACTTGATGTCAGCCTTCTAAAACTTTAATTCATATTCTGCATGCCTCTGTAGAGGTTTTCATTACCTGAAATGTTTCACTTTGACACTTCTGCAATGTGGTCTGTATTGCTCATCTGGTGGTGCAGACTAGTGGCTCCTAACATAGTCAGCCAATGACTTGTTATGGCTCTGAATTTTGGAGGCTAATTTTACCAGAAAGCCAAAGGAGATTGTTTCTCAAAACCTTTAGATTCTGAAATCACATACCTAAATTTAGAGGAATTTACTTAATGTTTTTCATAGTAAAATTAAAGCTTTTTTTTCTCTGTTCATTTGTGTCTGAGCTTGTGATCCCTGTGTGAAAGGGATGACTGTCCACCAGCTAACTCCATTCTGTCGTTTCCATTTGACTCTGTGGAAGACAGCAGGAGGGTTGCTTCTCAGAACAGATTAGTGAAAGAAAACAAACAGTAAATTTCTGCTTACTGGACAGCTTGTTCTCAGCATTACTGATTCTGTGATTGTGGGGGGAATACTCTAACTTTCTGTTGAACTTCTTGTGTGATACTCTAGCTGCTCTTAAATTCTCAAAAGTTCACCAGATTGGTTTAAAATTAATGTCTTAACAGGAATACATTTTTGAGTTTGCTTACATTCTGGCCTTTTAACTGTAAAATTCATATTGTTGTAATCATCTGTGGAAACACTGGCTGAATGTTTGCTTTTATTATTCTATCCTTTAATTTTGAAAATTTGGGTTCCTGTGGTTGCAGGACTCCAGGATGCAGCACTTTGAGGTAGGCAGAAATGTTTGAGTTCAAATCGTAGCAGAGGAATTGGGAGTGGGCATAGTGCAGGCTGCTGGAGTGGGGAGAAATTCCTTATGGGAGCGGTAGTTTGGGGGGAACACAGGAGCTGATCCATGCTGATCCATGATCACAGATTAGTGATTTCATTACTGGGTTTTGTAGTTTAGAAAGTACTGGAAAATAGCTGGCTTTTAAAAAAAAGTAGTTTTTCACTTCCTATGCTGAAATACATAAAAAGTGAGTATTTCAAGTAGTGAGTTTGAAAAGGGAGTGTGAGGATTGGAGTCCCTCCTTGTACCAGCTTACTCAAAGGAGCAGTTATCAACACTGTATTGTCAAAGTTGGATTTAATAACTCCCAATAACTAGAAGAACTAAAAGGAAGAAGGGAAGGTTCTTCAAATCCCTCCTTACAGAGGGATTTGAAGTATAGTTGCTGGGGTGTATCAGAGTAGAGAGCATGTTTTCCTGGATCCCTGTTGGTGTCTGGATTCTCGTGCTACCCTTTTGCTCTTCCTTTCTGCTGCTTTGTGCTGCCTTTGTTTTCTTCATGAACACATAGCGATAATTCCCCTGGTGTTTGCATATCACAATCTTAAAAGGAAGAAGCATTTTGGATTATCAAATGGTTTGCATGCACTTTCAGAAATCTTTGAAAAATGAAATGCCACGCAGTAAGTTGAACTTCAGAAGTTATATATGCAGCTTAAGAGAATAAACTAAATAGAATTTGGTAAACTTGTTTATGAAAGGACAACAATAAAACTACCTTTCAATTCCAGTACTTGCCTAGTGAAAAAGAAGGAGGTGTTATTGTGATATTTTTAGGTTTCTTTGAACATATAAATATGTTTTGGCTAATCTTACTGGACTGGAAACAAAATCCTGAATAGGCTTTTAGAAATGGTTTGCCTCAGAATTGCATTTGACACCATCCCACACAAATCCTTGTCTCTAAATTGGAGAGGCATGGATTTGATGGATGGACCATATGGTGGGTAAGAAATTGGCTGGATGGTCTTGCTCTGAGTGGTGGTCAATGGCGCGATGTCCAAGTGGACAACAGTAACAAGTGGTGTTCCTCAGGGTTTGGTGTTGGGACTGGTGCTGTCTAACATCTTTGTTGGTGACATGGACAGTGGGATCAAGTGCACCCTCATCAAGTTTGCCAACAACACCTAGCTGTGTGGTGCGGATGACACGCTGGAGGGGGGGGATGCCATCCAGAGGACCTGGAGAGGCTGGAGAGGTGGGCCCGGGCAAACCTCATGAAGTTCAGCAAGGCCAAGTGCAAGGTCCTGCATGTGGGTCAGGGCAATCCCAAGCACAAATGCAGGCTGGGCAATGAGTGGGTTGAGAGCAGCCCTGTGGAGGACTTGGAGGTATTAGTGGATGGAAAACTGACTATGAGCCAGCAATGTGCCCTCACAGCCCAGAAAGCCAACCCTATCCTGGGCTGCCTCAAGAGAAGTGTGGGATTCTTCCCCTCTACTCTGCTTTTGTGAGACCCCAACCTAGAGTTCTGTGTCCAGCTTTGGGGCCACCAACATAAGAAGGACATGGACCTGCTCAAGCAGGTCCACAGGAGGCCATGAAGATGATCAGGGAGCTGGAGCACCTCCCTTAAGAAGACAGGCTGAGCGATTTGGGGTTGCTCAGCCTGGAGAAGAGAAGGCTCCAGGGAGACCCTATAGGGGCCTCCCAGTACTTAAAGGGGCTAGAGGAAAGCTGGGGAGGGACTCTTTATCATGGAGTGTAGGGATAGGACAAGGGGTAACAGTTTTAAACTGATAGAGGGTAGATTAGATTAGATATAAGGAATAAATTCTTTCCTGTGAGGGTGGTGAGACACTGGCCCAGGGTGCCCAGAGCAGCTGTGGCTGCCCCCTCCCTGGAAGGGTTCAAGGCCAGGTTGGACGGGGCTTTGGGCAACCTGGTCTAGTGGAAGGTGCCCCTGCCCGTGGCAGGGGGGTTGGAACTGGATGATCTTTAAGGTCCCTTCCAACCCAAACCGTTCTATGATCTATGAAAATAAGCCGCTGTCCACTGCAGGCATGATTTCTTTCCATATCTTGTATACATGTCTTCATCTACTTTTTAAAAATTACCTCATAAACCTGAGATTATTAGATTAAATATTTTAACATACAGTGAGTTTTTTCTGTCTATTTCAACGTGAGGGAAGTAAAAAGTCTCAAATACATAGACATTTGCATTAAAATATACACCTTCCACCCAAAAGAAACACTTTTTTTTTTTCCCCATAAGGAATACCCGTCTTTCCTTAATGTTAATTTGTAACCATATTTATAATTGTCAGTATATCTGCAACTTCTTTTAAAAATCTTGGCCCAGAGCAGTAATGAACTATCTAAGACCTTAAACCTAACTGTATGTAACTGATGGCATCTATGTATTCTTGTTTTCCATAAATACATTGGAAATTTATATTAAATAGCACACAAATTTTTCTAAATGGGTTGTTTTTCCCAGTAGACATTCTTTCCTAAGAGATCTTAAAAGTGTATTTTCTTTTAATTTTCAATGTGAAAATATTTGAAACATTACATATGTTAAATATTTTTAACAGGTTGTATTTGCTGCTAAGCATTTAATTGCAGAGGTTAATTACTTGTAATTTGTGCTTCTAGAAAATAATCTGTAGTCTGTTTTAACAAACAAAATACATAGTATGTTTGACTTTACATATGTCTAGGCAGTGTTTGCTCCTGCGTTTTTTTGTGGGCAGCCTTAGTGGATATGGATGCAGTCTCTTAAATTTGGCCTGCATGTGAATGGAATAAGAGTTTCCAGAAAGGAAAGTAGGTCGTAGTCCTATTGCCTTTCAGGGACAACTGTTCTGCTTGCATTTCTGGATCTTACTTTATTTAGTAAAAATAATGGCTGGTATTTTACATCTCTTTAGTCATCAGCTGGTTGTGGTCCACTTTGCTGTGTGCAGGTTTGGATGTCAGCTCATTCAGTCTTGCTGGCCAAGCTCTGCAGTCTGAACCTTGGGAGCTTTTGATTTGCGTCATTTTTTTGGACATGTTTTCTTCCCCCTGCCCTTCCTTTGTTTTACAGATAGGAAAGCTAGGAAAAAGTTTCTCTGTTCTATAAGGAAAAACTTAAAGGAGAAATTGAACAAAGTCTCCTTTGCTTAGACTCAGTGCTCCTTGTTGCTCCATGAACAAAAAATCATTCTGTTAACTAGTGCTTGTTGTGGAGGACTTCTGGGTAGTTTCATGCACTTTGTTTTAGTAAGTTCCAGTGATGATTTTATGTTTCACGATTTTTACTTCATTTAACTGAATATGTTGACATGGCTTGATGGTCTTGTTGATATGTGCCAGGACATTCAGAAAGCCAAGATAAATGGGAAAAGGCTTTCTTAAGCAAATGAAGAATTGGATCGGTCCTTCATTTGGTCATTGCTTAGCCCTGGTCTGATTTTTCCCTCAGTACCTTTGGAGTTAAATGTGAATTTCTTCTCCACAGCTCTACTGTAACTCAACTTTAACTCTGCAGCAAGGGGAAAGCAGTATCAACTGCTGATTGTGAGAGAGTGTGTTTTGGTTTAGAAAGGAATGCACCACCTGGCAGAGTAAAAGGAATTGGAAAAAGTCAGCAGTTTTGGTACTTGTTAGAATTTGACCATCGTCTCCAGCATGACCTTTCTTCAATAAATTTCCACTACATAGTTCCCCACTCTTGTCCTCTCTATTAATTGCACTTTGATTTAAGAGTTTGTCTCATTTGCTGAGACATTTACAGTAAATAAAGGTTAACAGTATAGATTTTTTTTTTGAACAGCAGGCTCCAGACATTTAAATGTGTCAGACTTGATGATAAATTGATGTAATCTCTAATAATGACATACTAAGAAGGGTAACTACCCTTTGAATTCAAAAGGAATCCTGCTCTTACCATTTCTCAAGCATCCCTGCCTGATTTCAGCCTTTGGATGTTTGTGGGGCTCGAAGATGGATACCAACTTAAAACTCTATTAAAATGACAAATTCTCTTCCTTTAAAAAAAATTACTTAAAGCTCATTTGTATTTATTTTCCCTCTTTCAGGTCCGATGATGACAATGCAGATGACAGGAGTTCCAGGGTGACCAGACTTTGCACTTACTTTCAGCAGAAATACAAGCACCTCTGCCGCCTGGAGCGGGCAGAATCTCGTCAGAAGAAGTGCCGGCATACACTCCGGAAAGCCTTGCTGCAGGTGGCCAGCAGAGAGCCGGAGCGTGCTGGGCAACTGATACAAGAACTCCGAAGAGCTACGTGTGCTCGTACCAGGTTAGACCTTCTCTTGTGACTGCAGTAACCTGGGGTCTGGACAGGGTGGAGATGGGCAGAGTATCCAGCAGCTCAAATGCTGAACTCTGAAACTGGTAGGCATGCACAAGGCAGAAAAAATGTGACATGTAAGTGCCTGTCAGTGGAGTAAAATAAACATGGCATACAGTGTTTTCCATGAAGACAGGCATTCTCTAGCTTTGTGTTTTAAAATGTGGATTGTTTGTTCATCAGTATCTGGGCCCTATTTCTTAAAAGTCACAAAATAAGTTATCAGCCTGCGAAAATTTATTGATTGATTTGTGTATTTTGGCTGCCTTCAAATACCTGGTACTTTACTAAGCCCAGTTCTTTAAAAGGTGTGCAGTCTGGTCTGCAGTTCACTGCTTCAATTCAGGTTTTGTTTTTCAAACAGCTTTTTTTGAAAACACTGTACCTCCTCTTAATTATCTTCCCAGCAAATCAAACTTAAGCTCATTCTTTCTGTTAGATTTAACTCAATCTAACATTAAATGAAACTTGACAACAAAATAAATATCTTGTAACAACTCTGAAGGTTACCTTCTGTGGGAATTCTTTCTAGATAATGTCAACATCCCTCCAGCTCTCAGCATATTGAGAGTTGGTTGATTCATATTTGTGCAGGAACAGAGTAAGTCTGAACCCTGGCATTATGTCTGGAGTATCAGCAGCATCCTTTTGCTGTTGTGGTTTTGCTTTACAGGATGTGTGATTGGGGCGGGGGGGTAGGGAGGGCTAGCATGAGAGGCAGGCTGGAGCAGGGTACTGAGAGTATATTCTGCTTATGGGATGCTTTTGTTCCTGGACAGTGGGCTGTGGTTCATGACAGGTTGGGGGGGTTTATTGTTGG
This sequence comes from Tyto alba, assembly GCF_018691265.1. Lineage (NCBI taxonomy): Eukaryota > Metazoa > Chordata > Aves > Strigiformes > Tytonidae > Tyto > Tyto alba. The sequence goes on along the minus strand of NW_024881328.1, from coordinate 29,573,182 downwards.
GGAGGTGGAGTGATGCTGAAGAGCTTCTCAGAGGTGTATTGTAGAGGTACATTACTGCTTTAGGAAGGTGTGTAAATGTCTCCAAACTTAAACTGCAGCAAAACCTTGCCAGAACTGGCAAGCTCTTGCTATTTTTTTTTTTTCCATTATTTCTGCCTTTTATTATGCAAAAAAAGATCTTGTTGTTTTGGGCAGACTGGCAAAGCCAGGTATGCCTGTCATCACTGCTCCGGTTAATTTAAGTAACCACAGAGTCTTTTCAATTATGAAATTTTTCACAGGAGTAGTATTACTAACTAAAACGTTGCTCAGTCAAAGTGCAGTCAGTGACAGAAATGGCTGAAGGAGAACAGTCAGGCTACAGACAGCTTTTTGTCAACCTAGAAAACAACGTGTACAGAGGTGAAAGTCAGCTCTGGAATTGCCAGCTTTATCTACATGAAGGTGACAAACGCCTCGAGAGCAGGCTAACACCAAGCGAGCTGTGTAACGCTTGCAGTACTCATCCACACTGCTGTCTGGTCGCCTGCTTGCAGCTCAGGCTCAGAGCATTGAGGCTGTGCTGAGGAAGCGCTTAGCTCCGGGCACCTGCTGGTGGATTGGGCTGTAGCATATTGATGAAGGAGAGCTTTTACCCATGTTGAGCACGCTCAGGTTCTGCCACTCCAGAGCTCAGTCTAAGTTTGTCTGAGCACGTGCTTGCATGTAAGTTCTGGGGATGCTCGGCATGTTTTGAAGTGCACTTGACTGACATGTAGGCATACCCAGTACATTGTATTCTAGAGATTGACCTAATTTTAAGGGTCACCTGTGTTGACACTCACCTACTGCCGTCCTTGGCCCTGTTGCAAGGTGTTGTAATATTTACATGGTAGTAGCACACAGCACCTCTCATTACAATTAAGGCCCTTTGAAATAAACAATGGTCATGTTACTGCAGTCACACCTCTACTTGTCATTGACATTATTCTGTATCCCTGTGCAGAGTCTGGTAGTAGTGTGCACCCATCTGTATCATGACACACACACATGTGTTATAATTCTTCATCCTGCTGTGCCACATCCAGTGCAATGGTTGTGCTAGGTAACCATCTGAGATGGGGTTTTTGTCTCTAAACTCTTTTATGCTTTTTTTTTTTTTCAGCACAAGCCAAGCAAGGCAGAGAGATGCAGAACCAACAACCTGTAGTGGGACTTCGAAGGGAGAACAGTGCACTAACAAGGCCCTTCCATTCACCAGGCATTGTTTTCAGCGTATCCTCTTAACTCTGAGAATTGCATTCAGGCATGGAAGCTGTTCTGTTTTAAGGGGTTTTGTTAGCTTGTTAGGTTTTTGCATTGACAAATACGTTTTCACAAAGAAATACCTATTTGAGTGTCTCATCAACTACTTTGCGATTAATTTGTCTGTGATTTGGGTCTGCAGACAGTGAAGAGTAGTAGTTTGCCACTGGTATCTGTCATAGTCACACTGTTTTACTTTAAGCTGTACTTAGTGCAAGAAGTCTTTACAGAAATTATTATCTTTCACGGATGACTTGGTACAAACCATGTGGCTTTCAGCATTGTGGCTTTTGTGCAGTTCTTGGTAGGTTCCAGTAGGCTGACTACCTATGAAGGGTTTATGGGAGCGAGTTTTTACACATAGTAGCTTACAATGACTAGAAAGGTGGAATTCTGATACTTTGCACTGTTTCAAGAAGCAAAATAGAAAGAGTCAGAGAATCCATGTTCTAGATTAGGAAAAATGAATTATTAAAATTGTCTTTTTAGCTGAAGAATTGTCGGCGCTTGTGTTGGAGTGACTCCTTTTGTTGGACCTTTTGGTTTTGGTACTTTAAGTGACTACTGCTGGTCTGTTCTGGTTGCTATCAGGCTGCAGCACCTTTTCAGTCTTTTTGGTTTGTAGATAGCTTGTTTTTCTTGGTTGATTTTGGCAGGCCCCTTAAAAGTAGTCTGCAGAGCAGTTCAAAACCTCTGTGGTTCTGTTGAGGATTTGCCTCATGATTTGGATTTTTTTTAATTTTTTTTTTTTATAAGTTTATGTGGTCTTGCTTGTTGGTGTGCATAGGACAGAGAAGTCAAGACATGATTTTGAATTTGTGCCGGTTTTTTTCCATCTGCACTTTCTTCTCAATGGAAGCAGTCTCTCCTAAAAAGAACAGCCTCTTGGTTCTGACCTGTCCGTCCAAGTCTGCCATCTGGACAGTTCTGCAGGTTTTCCATTTTCTTTGTCCTTCCTTTTGTGTTTTAACATTTTATGAACATACATAGTGATGTTGGGGTCTGTGAACTGTTCAAGATGGAAGGAGTGCTTCTAATGTTGTTTGAAAAAACACAATGAAATATCTGTTTGATTTGCTGTAAGTCTGGAAACATTTTCACTCCTGCAGGGGATTTTTCTGAAGGAAATCTCAGCAAGCTTACGTTTGGATTTACTTGACCTTTCTGTCTGATTGCACATCTTTTTTTTCAGAGGAGCAGGAAGAATCTTGAAACTTCTTTGTCTGTGCTCTAAAGATAAATGCCAAGAATGTACCTTAAAAGATTGAATTAAGAAATACTCTTTCTTTAATGTTTCAGTATAGATTGTCATTAGTCTGTAAGGAAATAGTCCTGTTGACTACACTGTTCCAACTTCTACTATTGATCTATTGATTAAGACTCCAGGAAAAGGCTTCTTTTTGCTAAGAACTCATTAGTGAAATGGCTGCTTCTATAAAACTATCTCAATATATAATAAAATCATTAGAGATTCTGCATGAATGCAGTTTTTCACTTTAAAATTTGAGTTTGAGCCTTACCTAGCTTTGAACTTGAATAACAAAGTTAAGGTACTCATTAAAAATAGCATCTATGGACAGGTAGAGTTGAAGGCTCTGATCTTCATCAGATTGATAAATCAAAGGGCGTTCCTCCATCGTTGCTTCATATGTTATTCCTGATGCAGAAATGCACAGATATCTTATTGAACCGTTCTCAGCAGCTCTTCTCAAGTTGTACAGCCAAGTTTGCAGATGGTCAACAGTGCTCTGTGCCAGTTTTTGACATTACACATCAAACACCTCTGTGCGAAGAACATGCCAAAAAAATGGTAAGTACAAAGGGAAAACTGTAATTATTTGTGTATTGGGATGATCAGGAGTTTTAATCCCAGTGTTTCTATGAACTCTTGCTTGATAACTAGCAAGTTTATGAACTTAAGAGCCTGTTTCCTTTTATTTTTCTTAAGAGGGTAAAACATGCCAAACATTCCCAATTAGTATAGAGTACGTCGTGAAAGTCTTTTACATGCTTTTGAGGATATCATAAAGAGTGCATGAGAATATCCTTCATTGGAAGAAATTTGATTCTTCTCTTGATTTGAGAAATAGAAAATCATTGTGAGAGATTTTGTGGTCATTTTATCTGGGCTCACTCCTAGCCCTTGGATCTGAATACAGTATGAGTATGGTATGATAAGAACACTACACCTCAAGCAGTCTCAGTACCTGGAGCCCAAAATATTTTCTACAGGAAGTATAGATAGCAATTACAAGCATACAAATAATGGGTTTGCTACCTTTTTTTACCTTTTGTTATCTATTAGAATTTATCTTTAACCTCCTTCAGGGATCTGTAGCCTACTACAAGTTGAGAGAATGCAGAAATTAAGATGATGTCCTCTGTTCTCCTGTTATTCCTCCTGTCTTCCAGAACAAAACTTTTAGGATAATTCACAAACCTGTTTCTGTCTTTCTGCCTTGCCCCCCCCTCCTCCAAGGCATTAGGCATAAATCTGCCTTTTTTGTGTGTGTGTTGTTGGGTTGTTGTGTGTTTTCTGTTACTGTTTTTGCCCAGTCTCTCCAGTACTTGTGAATTCTGGAGTTTTCTGGTTTAAAATGTGAGAGTCTGTGCTACACAGATTTGTATGGGATTTTCCCTCTCTCCCAGACAATCTTCATTGTGTCTCTCAAGTTTGACTTCTGTAGCTCATACAATCCTCTGCCATTCCCAGTATGATGGCAACTAAAAACTGATGATGGTTTGATTTATTTTCCATTGGTCAGTGATTGCTTTTCAAAAGCAATGAGGCCTTAGCTGTTTACCCACATCCTTACCCTAGCCTACAGTATTAATTCCATTTCCTCAGTGCTGTCCCTCTTTTATGGCAGTGGGCACTTGAGGATTATGGCTTCGGCTGCTGCACGCTATCCCCATTATTGCCACCTCACAACAGTGTTCTCTCTTTAATACTTACGGGAATGCTGCCAAAGGTTACAGTTTTGCACTGATTTAATTAGGGTTTGCTATGATAATTTTTGAAGCGATGCTGCACGATTTCCTGTTTAGCATACCTCATAATTCAGTCTATGTGATTTTTGCCACTGGGATCAATGAGGAAAGAAACAGCTTAATTTTTTTAACCTTTCCTGGGTGTATGTTAGCAGTCTGTCTTGCGTTACATGTGAATGTCTGGAACGACCAGGGGAGAAAAAAGCAAGGAAAGTACTTGTTCTTAATACGCTCCCATTGCTATTGTTTTATTCCCAAAGGACAATTTCTTGAGAGGGGACAGCTCCCGTAAAGTTCAGCACCAGCAGCAGAGGAAACCCAGGAAAAAAACAAAGCCACCTGCACTTACCAAAAAACACAAGAAGAAGAGAAGGCGAGGCCCACGCCGGCCCCAGAAACCCATTCCTCCTGCAGTGCCCCAAGGGAACCTCACCATGCCTGCTAGTGTCTCACTGCCAGTAGAGATGCCCCACATACGGTCAGTGGTAGCCCTGCCCCAGTTTGCCCACTGCTAGCTTGAACGTTGTCAATGAGCACTGTAGAAAGGTGTGATGTTGCTGTGCTGATCAGCATCTGCAGCAGGGCTAGAAATTGCATATGACTGTTGAGAAAAAAAAACCAAACACCTTAGAGTGGGTCGTTTCAGATTTGATCAATTACTGGGTCGTCTTGCTTCTGATGCCGCATTTTATGTATTTAATCAATAGGCTAAGTTTAAACTTCTTAAAGAAACTTTCTAAAAGCATGTTTTTCCTAGATGGTGGGGGGGGGGGGGGGGGCAAAGGTGTGGGGAAACGACCATTATGGATGGATATGCATTCATAGTTGTTGTTTGGAGGAATCTGAGCTGAACACTGAGGACTAATGGTGTTTTCTGTCCAGGAGCCCCTCCACACCAGAGCTGAGTGCCGATGAGCTGCCTGACGATATCGCCAATGAAATCACAGACATTCCACATGACTTGGAATTGAATCAGGAGGACTTCTCTGATGTCCTGCCACGGCTGCCCGATGACTTGCAAGATTTTGATTTCTTTGAAGGTACCATTTTATTTTATTTTATGCTAACATGAACACAGTCAGTGAACTGAAATGCATTTCTAAAATGTTTCTAAAATGCATTTTGAGGGGTTGCTTGCTTTCCTATGGAGGTAATAAATTCTAGACAAGGAAGTGTGCATTTGCTCTATTATTTGTTTGTGAGCTCTGAAGTAAAGCAGACTTTAAGAAGGCTGGTGTGTGTAGTTCTCTGCTTCCTCTTATAATTACTGCTCTGAAAATCCTAATTGGTTTAGTATTTTAATAATTCATTTTATGTTTTTACTGCCTGTCAGTGTTGCAGTTTAATCGAGAGTATTCTCAGTAATGGCATCTTTCTGCCATCGAGTGGGGCTGGAATCACAGTCAATGTTGGCCTTTGATAAAAGGAGAAGAGAGTGAGAATAAAATCTTTAAATACATTTTTGAAACAAGCTTTTGATCAGACCTGTGCCTGAATTTCTGGATTCTAAAGCTCAGTACCTATAATGTATAACAAAGAAATTAGAACAGCCCAGAGTTGGGGCATGGGATTCCTTTGGTCATTTTTTGACATGGTGTGGCATCAGACTGTGTTTGAGTTGAAATTAACCTAGGTTATACCAACTGTGTAAATTTTAAGTCCAGGCTGTAATGTCGTAAGTAGAAGGGAGTTTGTGGACTATTTGTGTTATTGCAGCATTGAAGAAAACCTTATTTAAGTGTTTTTACTTTAGGTCTAGTAAGTTTGGGAGGCATCTTGTATTGTAGTATGTGGAAGAGGGGGGCGGAGAGAGGGAGTTCCATTGAAGAGGAAGGTGTAATTTCTCGTTTTCCTCCCCTTCCTTACCTAGTGAACACTGGTGAATGAAATTTTCTGTGTATTGCAAGCCATTCTGGAAGGTTATCATACACTGCAGCTCTGTACTGAACTGTTTGTACATATGCATCCTTAGAGTGCCAGGCTCACCTGAGAGGAGTGCGCTAACTTCTGGTGTCCCTGTTTCTGCAGGTAAAAATGGAGATCTCCTTCCAACTACAGAAGAGGCTGAAGAACTGGAACGGGCCCTACAAGCTGTAACTTCTCTTGAGTGCCTGAGTACCATTGGAGTACTTACACAGACAGATGGTGTGCCAGTTCAGGAGCTGTCAGATAGAGGGATAGGGGTGTTCTCTACAGGTGCTGGAGCTCCAGGAATGCAGTCCTTGAGTCGAGAGGTTAACACGGATCTGGGGGAGCTGTTGAATGGGCGTATAGTACATGATAATTTCTCCGGTCTGGAGCTGGATGAGAACTTGCTCCGTTCTGCTACCTTGTCCAACCCACCTACGCCCCTGGCAGGGCAGATCCAGGGGCAATTCTCAGCCCCAGCCAACGTCGGCCTTACTTCTGCCACTCTGATAAGCCAGAGTGGCCTTGGGGAGAGAGCCTTCCCAGGACAGTTTCATGGACTTCATGATGGCAGCCATGCCTCCCAGAGGCCCCACCCTGCCCAGCTGCTGAGCAAGGCAGATGACCTGATCACCTCACGACAGCAATACAGCAGTGACCATTCACACTCCTCACCCCATGGAAGCCATTATGATAGTGAGCATGTGCCGTCTCCCTACAGTGACCATATCACATCCCCTCACACCACATCCTTTTCTGGTGATAACTTGGCAGCTACCTTCTCAGCAGAGATGCCCATGATGGCACAGCACTTGCTCCCAACTCAGCTGGATGTGCCACTTAGTGGGGTGGTCAACCCCAGAACTCACTGGGGAAATCTTCCTGTCAATCTTGGGGACCCCTCTCCGTTTAGCAACCTTCTCGGTGCAGATGGACACCTCCTGTCCACCTCCCTGTCCACACCACCTACCACCTCGCACTCAGAGACCACACAGCCTGCCTTCGCCACTGTGACCCCCAACAGCTCCAGTGTGCTTCCGGGGTTACCGCAGACCAGTTTTAGTGGCATGGGTCCTGCCTCCGCTGAACTCATGGCCTCCACCTCCCCTAAACAACAGCTCCCTCAGTTCAGCGCAGCCTTTGGGCACCAGCTGAGCTCCCACAGTGGCATCCCCAAGGACCTGCAGCCCAGCCACAGCTCCATAGCTCCTCCCACGGGCTTCGCAGTGACCGGTGCCACCGCTACCAGTACCAATAATGCATCTGCGCCCTTCACCACCTCCAACTGAGCTTGTCTGCCTGGCTCTGTGCAGGTAGATGGGGGACCTGTGTTTTCTATCTTTCCTTTTTTCCTTTTTCTTTATTTTTTTCTGTCCTCCCTTTTTTTTTTTTTTTTTAAGAGGGGGTTGAGAAGAAAACCCCTGCTTCAGTACTGACCAGGGTTAGCCCTCTGTGAACCTTGCTGTAGCGTTCACATGTGCTTGTTACGCACCGGTGCTCATTTATTGCAGGCAGGTTCACCGTTCCCCAATAATTCCTTAAGGATACAGCACAGTTACTGGATGTAATGGATCTTAGCAGTAAGACCTAGAAATGGGAAGATACCTCAGATTACTGATGCATGTTACTGTTTCCTAGGGTTTGGATCAGTGCTTGCCATCCCATTAGCATCTGGTAGAAAGTTTTCCAGTGGGCAGAAGTCTCTTGATTTTGCTCTTTTTTTTTTTTTTTTTCTTTTAATTTACATTTTTTCCAAAGGTAGCATCTGGCATGGAAAACTTGGCTGCACACATTGATTTGAGAATGGTGCACTGAAGTCCTAAATCAAGATCATGGTTCAAGGATGAGTTTGGCAGTTTCTTAAAATAGTCTCTTGACCTCCTCTGTGTGCATGTGTGTGTTTGGGGTGCAGGAAGCAGCAGTTCCTTTTCTTCTTTTGGTGAAGAAACGGGAGTTGTCCCCTTCCAGAACTGGTCACTGTTCTTATTGCATGCTGATTTTTGTTTTTTTGGGGTTTTTTTTTGTTTTTGTTTTTTTTTTTTTTTAATTATGGTGATTTTTTAATTCATTGAGCAGCAAGGGGATCAGCTGACTGGTTGCCCAGAAATCTGAAGGCTGATACAAAGTTAGTCCAGGGAAAAGAAATAAAACCAGAAGGATTGAAATAGATCATGCATGGAGTAGTAAAGATTCCTGTGCAGAAATTTTCTCCCTTGCTGAATTACTGTGGCCTTGTAGCATTGATGATTTGCCTTTTCTGGTGTGGCTTTGTCCAGAACTCTTTGCCTGACAGGCTGACAGGTATTTCCCAGCTGAAACTGGAAAAATTTGGTTGGTATTCTGCCCATTCACACAAGTCTAGGTCAGACCCTTTGATAAGTTTTAAATGGATGCATTTCTCAACTTATGTCTAGCTACTGAGACTTTCTTGAATAGTTTTTGCCCCCCTGGGAGCCATATAGTTTTTTTCAACACTCGTAGGGTTTGATGCTCCGTATGTGAAGCTGAATATATGTAAGGAATTAGCAGGTATCTATCAGCAGTCATAGCTAACCAAAAGAGAAATCACTAAAGCAAAATAGATAAGAATTCCTTCTGTGTACAGGACAGTTTTGCTTTTATTGCCCACCTGCTAAAGATAGTGTTCAGACTCCTTGGTAGTAATTTCAGTTCTTAAAGAAATGAGTCCGCTAGCTTTTAGACTTTTAAATTTTTATTTTATTTTTTTTTATCCAACAGGTAAATGCAGCAGAAATTATAAGGTGTTTACTTGCATCTCTTTATCAGGAAGGGAAAAAAGGAATTTGCTTGTGACTTTATAGGGATCAAACTTGCTATTGTACTTTGACTTTGACTGTAAAAGTAGGTTCTACTTAATATAACAAGTCTCTATTCTTCTTGGTTTGTTTCTGAGATGCAGATAAGAGAGAATAGAAAAATTTCACATTTCAGTCTCTTACTGTAGAAGACAGATTTCATTCTACCTTACAGTAAAATGTCTTACCTGCACATATTCTAATTCAGGAAATTAAGAGATACCAAGCACATGTAATGGGGAGGCCTAATAAATTGTTTGAGCAAGGGATCATTGAACGAAGTTTAGTTGCTATAGAAATTCATTTTGTTAGCAGGCAGGCCCACATCAAAATCTCTGACTCAGACCTCTCCCTCCACCTTGCTAAGGAACAGAATTTAAATGGGATAGGTGTTGTGTCTTCTCACTGTTGTAGCAATCATACTACCCCTCTTTTCTTGAAAGATTTGTCCTCCTTTATATTTAAGGAGTATGGATGATGCATATGTCCTTTTCTGAAATTGCAAGTGTATGTGGGTGGAGAAAAAAATTATTTTCATGCTTCTGTTGTTATGAAGTCCTTCTTTCATACTTGGTAAAATAGATCTTAATAATATAAGCCGAATATTTTTAAGTGGTGATTTAAATATGTTTGTAACATTTAAATGTTTTTAAATCATGTAAAAAGTTGAATTGAAGCCTATGAAACCCTGCTTGTGATTGTCCTGCTGATTGAGGAATGCCCAGTGGTATTGTGAAATGAGGCAAATCTGACAAGGCATTTATTTATTTTTGTATTATGTTCCCCATGCTTTGTTGAGGAGACACTGTTTGATTTGCAAATGATTTTCGTTATGTCCATATACCTTCTTCAACGTGTTTGGATGACTGGCTGAAAAAGAGTGGAGAACTAGTATACCAAATGGTCAATTTAATCTGCTTGTGTATTCATGTCATTTTAGAGGATGTTAATTTCTTCAAGCTGGTTTCAGGATTTGGTCTTGAAATCATTCTTGTGCCCATCAAGCTTTTTAATGAAGCTGCAGCTAGTGCAGAGTATGTTTGCCCCACATCACATTTCTCTTTCTTAGCAAATGCTGAAGGGGAAGGGAGGAGAAGAACTGAGAGCCAAGTTCTGCTTGATCACATTGGTATAAATTACGAGGACCTCTTCGGTCTAAGGTCACTGTGAGTTTGTACTGGTCTAACTCAGAACAGAACCCAGCTCCTAATCTGAGCATTGATTTAGACAGGGAATTTCAAAAGCTGTCATAGCATGCAGGTCCGTAATCCTCATTTGAAATCAATGGCTGTTATGTACCTACGTTCCATTAAGGCAGCTTAGGATATCAACTCTCTTCCCCTGCCTAGACTTCAATTTTTGTATCTCCCTTGATGACTCTTCCCTGAAAAGTGATTACGTAACATTTTTCAATGAGCAAACTAAGTTTGCAATAAAGCTGCACTTTTAAAAATAAACTTCGGTTTGTATACATTTGAAATAGGAATCCCTCTGTCCTGTCTGACACAGAGTTCCGAAATGGGCCACCACTCTTGCCTTTTCCTGGTTCACCTCATGTCTTTTCACTATCACTGATTTCATGGTTACAGCCTACCAAGCAGTTACGGGTCTTGATCTTAGCTTTACAAGGTGGATCATTCCAGGTGGGCTTCTACACCCCCACAACCTGTTGAATCAGTGTCTTACTGTTGGATGTGAGACATCCAATCTGAGAGTTGCGTGAAGCCAGAGGTGTTTCACACCTATTCCTCTGGGAACTGCTGCAGGTCTGGTTAAGGTAGTCCTTGAGGCTGTTATTTATGTGGTTCCCAAGCAGAATCCATGCTCTCTTGCAAAGGTTTTTGAGTATCATCTCCTGGTATAGCAATTAGCACTCTAATCACCCTTTCACCAAAGAGCAAGTGTAGCAATTTCAGTCCATTGATTTGAGATGGTCAATACCTGTCGTGCCCTTTACATGTTAACAAATAGAATAAAGCTAGTTGAACCTAAAAGTTAATTTCTTTACATAAGATTTGAGTTCTAAAGAATTGAAGAAAAATTAGACTTAGGATAAAATACCAGTAACATAATTCTTGGTAATAATACCACCTCAATTACCACCTTGTACAAAAGTACTTAACACAAGGTGAACTTTGTCATGACAGTGTACAGAGGCTCATCAGGAACAGCCTTATGCTGGCCTGTTGTATAAGGCATTCAGTAAGACATGCCTTGATGTTTCCTTTCACTTAGCAAGACTTTACACCAACTTTGAGGGGAGCCATATGCACTTAGATACCTCAAAGCTGATTTGTTCTTTGGCCTCGTAATTACAATGATACAAAAAGATGTATGCATGATGCAAGAAGATGGAAAAGATGCATTACTTTGTCTCCTCCTGCCTCCCGGTTCCTCCACGTTCTCTTGCATAGTTCACTTCTCATTAGTGACATGCTTCTCTCTATGCCTGGGCATAAAGGCTTTAAATCGATAATGCGGGGAGGTAGCACAGTTGCCAGTCAACCTCAGGCAGTGTGGAGAAGGTGGCAGCAGCTAGATTTCCCACTTCATTCAGCAGGTTAGTGAAACGAGGATTTGCAGTTCTCATTTGGAAAGCATTAAGAGGCCCCAAAATCACCTGCTAGGCAGAAATCAGAGGTGGTATTGGAAGTACAAATGCAAGGAAAAAACTGTCAAAGGAGAGTCATCTGTAACAGCAAAGAGAAGCAGTTTGGGGTGGGTTTTTTTTTTGTTTGCTTTTGCTTTGTTTCTTTAGAGGGAGATGTGTATTGAAAAATTGGGGGATTCTGTTGTGAGCTGTAGGCACAGTGTGATGCCACTGGCTTCAGGGGCATGGCCCAGGTGAAGGGCCTAGGATTGAACCTGCAAACCAGTAGCCAAATTCAGTTTGAAGCTTCACTTTGCTGTTAGCACATTTGGATACAGTCTGGGATTGAATCTGCCAGGAAAGAAGAGTCTCACGAAGGAGTACAATAAACAGTGGACAGATGTCTCCCTTGAGAAGCTGGCCTTGGTGGTCACATTCGTGTGTTGTTAGTCTGCTTCTGAACTCCAGCTGCTCCCTGAGCTCCTGCAGCATGGTGGCTGCTGCTGCATTTCCCTGTAGGCATTGGCAGGGCTCCAGGGGTATTTCTCCCTATCTTTGTGCTGCAGTAAGCTTAATACACTTGTGAATTCCCCAACAGTATGAGCCTTTGGGCAGGGAGGAGGGAAGAATTTTTAGAAGAGCCAGCTACCTGCAGTTGAATCTTTCAAGACTTGTAGGGTGCAGGGATGGTGGCAGGAGGTGCTTTCTGCAAACTATACAGACAACAGAAAACTTACCTGCAGTGATCTTCTGCAGTGATGTATTTGTGTGGGTGTCTGGGTAGCTTCTCTGGTGGGATGTTTAGTTTTGCTTGTGTATTTTTACCGCTACATGTGGAGTCTCCAGTGCAGGCCTGTTGCAAGGTCCAGTGGTAGAGATGGAAATATTAACTGAAGAAATAGTTTTGGGGTAGTGTGCTTACCAGATCTTTAGGTCTTTGATGGGGTGTTGTGGGCTGCTTCTCTTACCTCCTTTATTTCCTTCCTCTACATTCTTCATCATTCTTTCTTTTATTCTCCCATTCTCAGATACTTCTCCAATGTAAGTAATGCCAACCGGTAAGTCTTCCGTGGTCCTGAGCAAATCTGACTGTAAAATGAAAAGGAGGAGAGATTCCTGCAATTCATAACATACATTTTGGATGCTAGAACGACAGTGCAATAGATCAAAGTATTTCTCAGATCAGTGAGTAAGATGATGTTTCACAGCATGCTAATATGGCATGAACTAGATGCTGAGGGTACAACGCTGATCATGGAAGTGCACACACTAGCAGTGAATGTGCAGGCTTTTTTAGCAAGTTTACCTTCTCAGAAGTTCCTCTTCTTAGAAGTGGATCAGTAGAAAGTCATAAAGAGAAATTTAAATTAGTCTTTTTAATACCCACAAACCCCAATAAAAGTAAGGAGGTTTGGTGGAAAAATCTACATTTATGTTTTACTAAACTTAAACTTGGACTTTAGGAGGGGTCTGGTCGTAAGAGACCTTAGCTCTATCAGGTAAAGTTTTGGTTTTGTCTTTAAAACTAGATAAAAACACTGTTGTTTGGAAATAAAAGTTTGGTAGAGGAGAAGGAGTTACAAAAGATGTGTCTTAACAATTTTCTCCTGTCTTCAGCCTGGTTTTTTTTTTAAAAAAAAACAAACAATAGTAACCATCGTGGAAGCTTTTCCTTTTGCTGTTCTGCTACTTCTCATGGTTATTGGGTTCTCTGCTTTCCCGTTTTATTCTACTTTCACATAATCCTTCTCTGGCTACTGTGGAATAAGGTAACATACTGGAAGCTTGAAAGAAGAAAGTGGGCTTGACAACAGTTTGACAGCAATAGTTGGAGGCTTTCTTTTTCTGTCTCCTTGAAGTAAGTGTTGGCACCTTTTCACGCTACTCTGGTTCATAGCATTCAGTTTGGAAGTGAACAGGATGAGACTTGGGCTTTTGACCTTAAAACTGTACTTACTCAATGTAGAAAATTGCATTCTTCCTACTCCTTCCCCCTGCTAGTCCCCCAAACACACACAGAGTGGGATGTCCAGTGTACCCACCTGTCAACAGCGTACGTGTGTTGAACTTGGTCCAGTAATGCTAATGTTTCACCTGCTTTCTGTCGTTGTCAGACAGTGCCCACAGAGGTGAACTCTGGATAGGTAACATTCCCAGATACCCTCTGGAAAACTTTAACTTTGGTGCAGATTGCTCTGATGTAGCTAACTGCGATGGCGTTGGCTTCTACCTTGAAGTGGACTGATTTACCCTGAAATGACTCTAACCTGCGTCTTAAAGAGTGTAGTTGGTTCCAGTGCAAATAGATTAATTCTGAAGTGATGGACAGTTTGATTCTCATGCAAAATAGCTATATCCTACCAGAAGGGGTTGAACCAGTTTCTCTGAACAGTGATGACCTTCACTGTACGGTTTTGGGTATGTCTCAGGGATTCCTTGTGGAAATAAGGGCAGTTAATAAAAAAAAAAAAAGTAAATAGTTTTAAAAGTAGGTAATAATTTAAGGTAGAGCGTCACCTAAGTGAGAGCGCAAGAAGAAGAAATCTTTGTTCAGTTTTATAGTCCATGGTGTCTGGCTTAGGGACTCTTTCTCTTCTCGGGGCTCTCATCTCAAGTTCAACATACAGAATCTTTTTCATCACGCTCAGCTTTAAACTTTTTATTTAAAGATACCCTTCCCCAATGAGCTTTCAGAATACTTATTGTAGATTTTAAGAGAAATGGTATATTAATTTATGCTATTAACATCACCTCATAAATTATAAGTTTTATACTAAAGCTGTATTGAGTGTAATGAATTATGTTGCATATGTGTTTTTAATAGCTATAAAATTATATACAAGCTTTTTTGGAAAAACAAACTAGTGAAGCACCTTTTTACACTGGATCTTTGCCGTGTCAAGGTGTACAGCTATTCTTTGCTACCTTGCAGATATCTATATCTATATATAGATATATATATATAAATAAAATAAAATGGTATCCTGTATCAACAAGCATAGAACTCTTTTTAACCCTTATATTACTATTCCTATAACTCTTTTTAAATTTTATTTTGAGTGTTACATTCTGCAATAATTTATCCGTGGTTTGTACCTATGATTAGAAATTTAGTTACAGGGTAAATAGATCAAATTAAAACAATCCGACTGCTGTAGCTGGAAGTTGTGAACCAAGTTTGTAAGACCTTTTCTTTTTTTAATGTATTTATTTCCAGTTAGCTCTGTGAGTTGGAAATTGAAAAGTCAGAACATTAGGTATCTACAGAGTCTTATTCAGGAATTTTTCCCCTCCTTTCCTCACAAAGGAATTCCCACTGTGACTTATAAATAGAATTAGACTGCTTGTGTGCATGTATGTATTATATATACACACAAAAATTATGCATTGGGGGGGATGTATGTGCGATACGAATGTGTATATTGTATGTAGGTCATAGTCTTGTAAAGAGAAAAGTAGTTGAGAGGTGATGGAATGTATTGTAGAAATGTGATTATTTAGTAGGGGGTTGTTACGTCCTCACTGTTGTATAAATAACTGATACTCTCTACTACATAATCTTCTGTTATAAGGCTAACTCTGATATCATGTCAATTTTACTGTTTTTTAAATGAGTTGCATTGAGCCCTGTTTAAAATGCCATGAAAATACCAAGCTCCCAAAGACAGCCTTTAAATAAAACAAATGGGGGACGAGGAGAGATGGGAGAAATGAGTGGTGTTTTCCAGGAGAAACTGAAATGGGAAGGGTTGCGTTCGGTGGGATGGGGAGACATGGCAACTGCTGTATCTTTGCAAATACCCGGGTCTCTTATGGTCTGACTTGGAAAATGTTGTCAATCAGTGTACTTGTGTTTTCAAATTAGGATGTAAGGGGCACTGTTCGTGGAGTGATCTCCATTCTGTAAAAGGATCTTGTCGTAGATTATTTTCTTTCCTTGAGGGTCTTTGCGTATATTAATTTTGTCCCAAAGTTGCTATTGTGGGATTGCAGAACAAAATACACTTTCAATCCAGGGACTTTCACTTGTGCTGTGAAATTCTGAATTTAATTATGGCCACTTAACTTTTTTTTTTTTTTTTTTTTATAATTGGAGAAGGAAGATTTCTTTATGGGAGTTCTCACTTGAAATTGTGAGAAGTCAGAAACATTCTTACAGATTGGCTTACTCTTCATACTGTTCTATTTAGGCTGGAAAAAGTAACCTAATTGTTATTTATTCATACAGTATCACTTTTAATGATGATGATCCTGGTGACTTTAAAAATCTGTTTAGAAAAACAGAGCTTTCAGTATTGCACAGACATTTGAATTTTTTGAAGGCTTTTTTTAAGCAGTTGCAAATCAAATCTTAATTTTCAAAATTTTTTTTATATCCCCCTCCCTATCAGTATGTTGATACCCCCCAAGCATTCCTTCCTCTTTCCCCCTCCTAGCAATTTGTTTCTGGCACATATGCATACAAGTGAAAGGGCAGGGAGGTGGAAGTTGTCAGAGGCCTTTCCTTCTGCTTATTTGGTGGTAATGGGAGTTAGCAGCATAAATCTTTATGCCTTTATGGGGAAGAATAGACCCATTTTTGTGTATACCTGTACAGAGAGATATATCTGTATATGAGATGTTGGTAGCACTTTGCTGAATGTGGACTTGCCCTCATGATGTACAATAAATACGTATGAATGCAATCAATCTAAATCTATATATACGTGCATACAGATGTATAGATGGAATGTACGTTGTATCACACACGTGTACATTAGTTGTAACGTGAGTAAGTGTGTGAGCTAAGGAGAGAGACTATCCACGTAACATGTGTAACAGGTAAGCACTTGTGCCAAACAAGGTTGTTTTAATTCTTCTGAGGGATTTGGATGACATCAGTGACTGGTCTGAGCTTGGTCACCGTGGATTTGTGTTACCTCAGTCCTCACAGTGGAGTTTCCTTGTACATTTCTGCTTTTGTTTATCCTATATTAATGCTTGTTGAGGCCTCTTGCAATGCCAACCTCTTCTGCTTCTCTGCTCCATTGCCTCCATTCCAGCTCCTCCTTGTCCCCGCATCTCTACAGTTTCTCTTGGTAGCAGCAGTCAGCTTTACTAGCCCAATCCAGCTCTGCTTATGCATTAAGGAAATTCTCTCTGTGACTGTAGTGGCAGCTGAATTGGGCCCTGAGCACTTGCTTGAACTTATGCAGAATTTCTCAGCTATTCAATTGTGCTTGAGTATGACTGCGATCGATTTGCAGATGAACACAAACTTTTCTTAGAACCTGATGCAAAGCTTTCTAGCATATTAAAAGGTTAACCCAGCATCGTATTTTAGTTCAAAATGAGAAAAAAGCACCCACTGAAAATTGTCTTCAATTTTCAGCCCCAGGGAGAGTTCAGTTTGTGTTTCCTGTAATGCAGGTAGTAGGCGGAAGGCAGCCCTGTGCTCTGTTCTGAGCAATGGGGTTGTCATCAAACATATCAAGAGAAACACAGCTCGTTACGTTTTACTATTAAACAGATTTTGAAATGAGCTGCAGAGTTGACTATTAACGTGCTAGCACTTTGCATCTAATTGAGTATTGAATGATCTTGCTTATGCAAGTAAATTGTGGTTTTAAGCATTTTATTTTCTGTTTTCTGGCTAAATGGAGCTTCTGTATCCTTTTAGCAGAAAGCAGCTGTCAGAAACCTTCTCAGTCACATTTAAGCACTGTTGAAGCTCCTGGCTAACTTAGGCTTCAGTTTCAATAGAGAATGCTGCTCCAATTCAGTCATTGAGCCGCACAGCAATTCCATGTTTTCAGTATGGATATGGCACGATTTTTCTTGGCCACAATTCATCCATGGAGTTTTGTCTTCCTTGCATTTCTATTAGAAAAAGGTAACTGGTGTACTGTTCCATCTGAGCTTTCATTCAATCATATACGACTATTTCTATACTACATATGTTTGGGCGTGTGTATGGGTATGTCTGTGTACTGTGTGTGTATAATACCTATTTATACACACACCTATATTATGCTATTTCAGTTTATGTATGTGGAGAACATACCTGTTGGTTCTCTCCTGATATATACTCATGCATACGTATATTAAATATGTATATAGAGTGTAGATGTCCTGCATATACATGTGTATATGTTATGAACCTTGGTTGGCAATTTTTTTTTCCCACTTTTTGCAAATTGCTGTCCCTTATGACATATTTTCACTGAAGCTGCATTATATAGAAGAAATGGAGAAATGTGTTATCAAAGTTTTATTTTAAAAAGGAGACTCTTAATTATCTAAAGCCATTTGTAATTGTCTTTTGAATTTTTACTAGAAGTGTTGTTGTTTAAAAAAAAAAAAGAGAGAAAACAAAAAACCAAAAGCAAGCAGACAAGCCCTTACTCCCACCATCACTTAGATGGACATAACAAAGACAAAGAAACACAAGTTTCTAAGTATTTATTTCTTTCAGGGGTTTCTGAGGCATACTGTAATAGCATTCTGCTCCATCCTCCCTTTTGTCCAATTATAATTAATGATTCATAGTTTCTTTTTGCAGCTTTTTTCCTCATTACTTTTGTCAATCATTGTTCACCTCCTACATTCAATAGTACTGATACCACTAAGGAGATTTCATGTCCTTCTGTCCTTTTCAGGAGAAATTCCAGTGCATCACTATTGTGTTACATTTTAACATACTTTGTGGAGGATGGATGTTTTTATTGAAGATGTCTGTAACAAGTCTTTAACTTATTTAATGTGAGAAGCCTTCATTGGAACCTGTCGTTTGTTTCTAACGAGTTTCTGCAACTGTTTCACCAACATATTAAGTAGTTCCCTTCTTATTTGATGCCTGCTGTTTTAAGGTTTGGGTTTATTGTTGTGGGTTTGGGTTTTGTTTTGTTTTTGTTGTTTTTTTTTTTTTTCCCTCCAGTTCCCCAAAATGTTTATCTGCAAGTGAAACAAAACAGATGTCAGGATCTCAACCAATACCCTTTTTGCAGTTAAGGGTAAATATTTTTATCCTGGATTTAATAAAAGAGAAGGTGGCAAATGGACAATCCGAAGTGCTTGGAGGGAATGCTCACTCTTTTTAAGGCTGTCTCAGAGAAGTTTGTGTTTGGTGTCATTTTAAAGGTAGCTTGATGACGCTTTGATATCAGAAACAGCCTTGTAACAAAGAGCCTCGTACAGTTGTTTGGCCACTAGAGTTTAAAATGTAAACAAGTTGCAGTGGGAAAGCAAAGGTGAGGCAGTGTATTTTGAACCAGTGAATTGTAGCTTGCAAACGTACCTGATTTTGAAGTAACTGCATGGTAGCAAGGATTAGCAGTCTCTTACACCCTTTCCTTCTTCCCTCTCATCCCTGACACATGTGTTCAGCATACCGTACATTGGGAAAAATAAATGACTTACTCCAGCAAAGCTAAATCCACTTAATGACTGCTTAAAGGGAACATACAAACTTGCATTGCCGCATCCCGTCTCACGATATTAGCTGGAAGACTAGCTAATACGCACAAAAAGCCCAGTCCAGGTCGCTTCTGCAGATGTGTCGCTTTCGGAGCGTGCGGTGCATGGGGATGCCCGAGAAGAAGGGTCGCTTCCTGCGGGGTCCCCGGCAGCAACAGCAACTCACACTACTACTTCTAGTGCTGGAGGCTCACGGACAGCATTCCAGGGGCGGGTAGGAAAGCTCGCGTTTGTACTTTCCCTTTAAATAGGAAAGGTTGGCTCACATGTTCCTCATACTTCTCAATGAATGTACTGTATTACCATTTAAAAAAAAAAAAAAATTAATGAAATGATAATAGATTGGTCTCCTTTTGTTATCTGGTCCTTGTTTAATTTGTTTAAGGGTTTTTGTATACAGAAGTTTACATTTTTATGTATATTTTTCTTGTGTAAAAACTGATGTAATATGTGTATAAAACACTGTATGTATTATCTGTATATAGTGTGACAAAATGATTTTCTTTCTTTCTTTTGGATGTATTAATAAATCTTGCTGTGAAGTAGCTGTGTTTACTATGATGAAACCCTCTTCTCCAAGCCATTTTGCTAAGTCCGAGATGTATGAATATTGCCAGGGCTGAAATCTAATCCATAAAATGATTTCTTTTTTCTTTTAAAATATATCCTAAGTACAGTTATTAAACTGTCCTTTGCTTAGATAGCTGTAGAGTCTGATGCTGCTCTTGCTTATTCTCTGATTCTCTTGCTTTCTAATGACATTAGATAATTAGCTTTGCAAACAAACTGGGGTCTTCAATCTCACTCCTGATTCATTCTAATTATAGTGCTTTCTAGCTCTGGATCACTGGCCTGGAGACCACCAGATCTTGTTTTCTGATTTGAGTTTGCAGAACTGCACTTGAAATATAATTTAAGGGGTATAGAGTAGAATTTTGTCTTATGCTGTTATGTTTTCTGAGATTTAAAAAATATATACGTGCTTCATCACCAAAACTGGTAAGTAGGAGTTTGGTGTTATTTTGAGGATTAGCACGTGGGTGAGAAATGGTGATTGCTGAGGTGCTGCGGGGCTTGGGGCAGCTCTGGGGCAGGAGTGCGAGGCCAGGGCACACGTGGTGACTACCTGGAGAGGTCGGACACTGGGGATCGCTGCTGCCTTGTCCGGACACAAGCAGCTCAGCTGCGAACTGGGGAAAAGCTGCCGTTCTTGCCACCTTGCTGTGAACTGCCCTGCCTTGGCTGGCACCGAACTTTCAGCACTGGGTTTGCTCTCAGAGAGCGGCTTTTCCACAGCAGCTTGGAGGATGTCCTCTCTCTAAACAGAACTACGCCTTGGACACTTTGCTGTAAGTAGATGGCTGCTGCATCTTCCTCTCAGCATTTGTTTTGTGACATCTTCCCCTTTGCTTTATGACACGAGGGTATGTGCTTCAACAGGTGTTTGCTTTGCTAGTCTCCATCTCCAACACGTTTGAGGTGACTTGCAAGGGAAAAGCAGTTGTGTCATAGGTGAGACCATCTTCCAGGTTCTGTTTTTCATAAGCAGTCTTAATGCCTCGCTGATCATCAGAATGACTGTCAGCAGAGATTGATGAGAAGGGAATTCAGTAATTTGACTTTTCTTTTTAATGAACAGTGGCCCAGCCATTCTAGACAGCATAATTAGAGCAGCATTTCACAGTGCCTGGTT
The DNA here is from genome assembly GCF_018691265.1 of Tyto alba. Taxonomy (NCBI): domain Eukaryota; kingdom Metazoa; phylum Chordata; class Aves; order Strigiformes; family Tytonidae; genus Tyto; species Tyto alba. Next base: position 29,552,445 of record NW_024881328.1, on the reverse strand, counting down.
GTAATTCAGGCTGAGGGGTAAGCGGTGTCAGTGAATGATGTAGTCTTCCATGCTAACAGATGCTGCAAAGGTTTCATGGCAAAGGACAAAACTGGTTTGTGCTTTAATAGCTTGCCTTCCTGGGAGATGGGAGTATGCTGAAAGTGCTGCATCCAGCCATTTGTCAAGACAGAGCAATGACAGAAAAGATCAGACACTTAAAAAAAAAAAAAAAAAAAAAGGGAGAGTGCAGCAGCCTAAGTTCAATGCAGTATGGCTGGAGAAAATCTACCCCAACCTTGTCCATTCTAGGGGATTTCCAAGGTTATGGGCCTGAGGCATTTGGACACTATAGGGGTAATAGTGACAAGGCAGTTCTGGGCTGCTGATGCAGTTCTGGCTGTGCATGTGGTTGTTGCAGAGCTGATGCTTCAAAGTGCTCCTGCCTCAAGTAGCACTCAAAGTCATAATGGCGAGAGGTGGAAGAATTGATTCTTATGGAGAAAATGGTTGTTACAAATCTGCTTTTAACAAAACAGCAAAAGTAAGTTGCTATCTGGTGTAAGACTTGAGGCTGTAATGAGGAGTAAGAAGGTGGAAGTTAGGAAAATGGGGGCTTTTCCCTGGGGATGACTCCCTGGCAGAAGCAGAGTTGCCCGGTCTGGTCCCGAGCTGGGCTTTCTCCAGCATGGGCTTGATGAGAGATGGGCTGAGACTCCTCTGCTGACTAAGGCAGAGACCAACTGCATCGCCTGTTTTTTTTTTGCCAGCATTTCCATGAACAGCAAAAAAATGCTACTCTTGGAAAATGATTGCATGGCTCTCAGTCTGAAAATTTACAAAAACAACTGGTCATTGTTCTAGTGCCATATTTCAAAACACAAATATGTTTTGTTTGAAGTATCACTTCAGGAAGAATATGGTACGTCTTTCTTTGTATTTTAACAGTCCTCTTGAGTTCCAACAGTAGCCTTTTAATAGTCAGAAATTATTTTCTCAGGAAAGCTTGTTTAGTTTGTGCTTGAAAAGCAGGTGAAATTTTGTTACAAGAGCAAGTGTTGCTCTCATAATTCAGTGAAGCAATTGGAAGGAGAAACCTTTATTAAATTGGGGAGCTGGCTTCCTGCAGAGTGAAGACAACCTCTCTTTGTCCCTGCATAGTCAAGGGCAATTGTCCCATCTGCAGGAAATAATGAGAGCCACCTTCCACACTCCTCCCCGGAGCCTACGCCCAAAGCACAGGGCTGGTACTCTGCAGCTCTCAGGTCTGAATTGGAGATATAGAACGCTTGTTTTATGGGACTAAGAGGTGATTTTCGTGTTTACTGGTGTGAGGTTCAGCCCAGGAATGGCTGCCTTGTTTTACTACTGGTGCTAATTTATGACTTGTGGAATGTGCTGGTGAAGATTCTTGGTACCACTGAATCTGGTAAGAGAATTGAAGTGTTGTGCTAAAAATGGAGCCGAAAGCAAAGTAGCTTTGCTATTCAGATGCATTCTTGTGCTTCTGTAGGGGATCAGTGGTACAAACTTTCTATGCCCACATCCAGTAACTCTTAACAGATGTCCTTAGGACCAAGTGGTTTGTGAGTCTTGTTCATCTCTCGCATCTCACTTGCAATGGCTGACATAGCCACCAGTGTAGAGAGGAGTCCTGTAATGTGAACTCAGTCTGGCTCTGACGCTTCATGTTCTTGCCTGTTTAAATTTAAAAATTAAAGCCTTTACTTTCATGCTGTGCAACTCTTGATGGAAGAAACCCCCAGCAACTGTCCTGAGGGGCTCCTGCAAATCTGATCTACAGGGCCCTCTAACGTGATGCCTGCCAGAGAGCTGATGATGGTTAGGCTGCTGATACAGGTGTAAACTCTGTCATGCTGACCAATATTTTCTCATCGTCTGCAAGCCCATGTTTCCTGGGAGGGTATAATGAACTTCAGCCACTTTCAGCTTCCCCATTCAGCCATGTTTGATGCAGTGGTGGCCTTCTGCAGCAGGAGAGAAAGTGCTGTGGTGAGAGGGAGGGGAGAGGGTCTTTGCAGCTGCAAACTGATGCTGTTCACCTGTGCTGTGACCCCGGAGAGGTCAGCAAGGCTTGTGAGGAACACAGCTGGCATCTGATGCGGCCTCCTCCCTGTCTATATAGTCCTTCATCAGAGCATCTGTGTGGTATCTGGTACAACAGACTATGGCTCATGCTAAAAAGAACTTCACATATGCAAAAAAATCTTGGTTTCTCGTAGGTTTTAAGCGTGCCAGAGCATTTCTCTTCAAGCTGTGGCTTTCATGCAAGTGCTGATGGTGGTAGCACTCACGAAAAAATGTATTGGGCCCAAACTCCAGCTGAAGGGGTAGCAGCAACCCTGCCTCAGCCAGCTGATGCCAAAGTATTGGCAAGAATAGAGAGGCTGATTTGTGTTAGATTTGGGCCAGTACTCTGCCAAAGTTGGATTTCAAGCTGTGAGTCTCAGTTACAATAGCACCACATCAGCAGAGTTGGTCCATGTTTGTACCAGTGGAATTTGTGCAGAACTGGACCCTGGAAGTGTTCACAGATAGTTCCCAAAGTGGTTATTTTCACAATTTCTACAAAGGGCATGTGGTAGCCAGTTACAGCTTCCCTGTGTCTCTCTGTGGTGGTTCTGATCCCTTCCAGTGCTGGGAGAGCTGCCTGAGTCCAGGGGCCTTGACGTTCTTAAAACTAGTTTTGGGTAGGTCTTCAAGATATTATCTTTGTTGGATTTTATTTTCCATTTGCTAATGAAAAAAGTTCTTTACCATTGCCCCATTAGGATGGGGAGAGAGGTTTAAGGGGTGATTCTTTTCTTTAAGTGCCTGGAAACGTGTGGATGCATTAAATCCAAGACACGTGAGATATCTGGGGTTCTTCTCTGCACATTCCTGCTGCCTGTTGGTGCAGGTATTTAAACTTACTGCCTGAATCAAGAGACGTATTAGCATCAGCAGAGGATACCTCCCTAAGTGTGTAGTCTTCCACAATTTGTGCTCTCAGCAATTTGCATGCATTTACTGTGGCTGCTTTAGTAAAGAGCTTTTTCCAGTCCAGTTGAGTGTTCAAAGTCAGTAAAGCCACTTGATTTATATCTGAGAGCACTTGGTTGTTGCTGGTTTTGTTGGGTTTTTTGTGTTCCACCCCCCAACCTGTTTAATGCCTTGTTTAATCCTGCAGAATTTAATTTTTCTGTTAACTAGCATTTGCTCAGTGGAGCCAGTCAGTTTCTTCTGTTATTAATCTCATTTTTTCTGCTCTCCCTTGTGTCCTACTGTTTAATTTATTTTGTGTTTTTTTTTTTTTTTTCCTCCTCCTCCTTTTTTTGCCATGTATTTTGCCCATTCCATACAATGTTTTTGTCATGTCTTCTCCATCTACTTTCCCTTCAGGCTGCAACTGAAATTGTTGCTGAAGAGATTCTGGTAAGCAAAACTAGATTCCTAGAACTCAGAATTATTCCTTGTCAGACCTTATCCTCTTCAGTTGGCTCCTTTATCTCTACCAGCTCTGGCCAGGTCCAAGGCCTTGCTTGGCAGAGCTACTTCTAATACCCCTAATTAAGAAATTAGAATCAGTCAAGGTCTTGTACAAATATATATGTTGTCTGAGGTAGGCCCTTTCAAAGATGATAGAGATGAAGAGCTTGACAAATAATCTCTCCCAGAAAAATTCAGCAATGCTGTTGTGATATTTTGCATGCCCTGCAAATCTGGCTCCCTGTAGCAAATTTCCTGTGATGACATGCCAAAAAGATGATGCCTTTATCAGACACCATTTCCCATTAAAAATGCTTAAAAAGCTAGCAGTTCTGCTCGTATTGGTTCCTGGTTTGCTGTGATGTCGGCTGCTTTCACATGGCCCTGTGCTATGGGGAGCAGAGCGTTTCACAAAGTCCGTGCTGTGTCGCTTTGAGCATGTCCCTGCTTTTGGGCAGACTTTGCCCACAGGCAGCACTACTGCCATCTGCCTTTGCCAGGTGACAGAGAGCAGGGCTAGTGGGTGGCAGCTTAAATATTACTCAATTAATTGAATACTTTCAGGCACTCTCTTCCTTAATTTTCCCTCAGTAACATGGGATATTTATCTGCAAGCTTTCTACCTGTCTCTTCCTGCTTCTGGGATTTTATGACCAGTGGTCTTAACCAGTGCCAGAATCTGTATCGAGCTGCTCTAAGCTGAGTCTATAAGAGGCAAACAATGCATGGAGCTTCTAGTGGCTGTAAATGAAATCTAAACTGTACAGAAAATGATGGAGCATACCAGCAGAGAAGTGCAAGTGACTCAGTGTGACTGAATCTGATCAGCATCTGTGGGTGATACAAAAGACACTGTCCTTATCTTTCAGTCATGGTGCCTGCATACATTTTGGAAGCCCATCTCCCAGGCTCGCCATTGTCCCATGCTCTGGCAGCACAGCTGGCTTCACCGTCACCCTGCATACTCTCTGCTCCACATCTTCCTCCTTGTCTGCGTGCTGCCCAGTGGCTCTCTCCTCTGGTGCACGCCCTGCAGATTTTGCTGTCCTACACCCCAACCTTTTCCAGTGGATCCAAGTTCTTACTAGCAGTTCTCTCCGGTCTGCTTTCATCTCTTGTCCAAAGCTCCAGTTTGCAATCCATGGAGCTATGACAGACAGTAATTTTCATCCTCTTGCTGCCTTATCAGCCTCCCCTGCCCATGTTGCTCACCCTGTCCTATATGGGTGAGACTCCCTGGATGGAAAACGGGTGGCTTTTAAACACCATGTTCCCTCCGTGTTACTCTCTGGTTCTGTAATTGAAATGCAGCCTGTGGTGCATAACTTCTTTATCAAAACTACAAACCAAAATCATCTTTTTACTTTGGTCATCTCTAATGCCTTAAAAATAAATCCACTAATTCATATAATTCATTACTCACCCTTGTTTTCCTTCTGCCTCCTGTTTTTCCACTAGCTGTTTGAGACTTGATTTGCAGTGAAAGGGTGTGTTTGATGGAATGGATACACCGATCAGAGCAAGCGGCTTCAACCTCTTGTACTCGGAGTATTAAGTTTTATGGTTTTCCCAGTGCTATAAAACCAACACATGCTATTTTATTTTTCATTTTGGACATCATTCTGTTTATTTTTCTTGCAAGGTTTTATACCAAGATAAGCATTCTCAGAGGTTTTTGTTTACTCTGGGAAAATGGCTTGGCAAAGGAAAGTATTACTGTGCAAGGCTTGCATTGTGAAATTGGTTTAGGGCTGGAATTTTTATGAAGGATGCCAGACTGTTAACAATCAAGAATTAAGTTTTCTACTTCTATTTTCAAACAGGTAATTTGCTAATTATTTACCCAGGGATTGTTCCTTGCTAATGGCCTATCTGAGTCTGAGTCCATGGCATGCTCATAACAATCCTGCTGTCATGATCTATGCAGGAGAGAAATGCCATTCCCTGGGGTAGAAGTGGAGAAGGCAGGCAGTGGTCTGAGATCTGCCCTGCTCTCCTCTGCGATCACCACAGCTGCCTTGCTGGTGGATGCATACAGCATGCAGTGGCCAGGAGAGACACAGTTTCTCTAAAGGACATAAGCTAGTGTTAATGCTGTTAACCAGAGGCCTGTTTGCCCCAGCTGCAGAGCAGGACTCGGGTGGATGCCTGCTGAGTTGCTCTCTGGGTGGAGGCAGCCCGCTTGCGCCCACATGAATGAATGTGCAATGGTAGAAGAGCATTGTCATCACAAATTCAAGTATGGCTAACGCAGGACTATAATATATTGATGCTTGAGATTCAGGCTATCTTCTGCAACCTAAGACCAGGACCTGAAAGCCATGGTTTTGAATAATTTTAATTTTACAGCTGTAGTCCATGCTGAATCTCAGACAGCACCACAACCCAGCAGCTGCCTGTCAAACTCACTCCCTGACGGTGAGAGAGCTCTCTGTTGGATCAGAAATCTTCAAATCAAACGGTTTTAATTTTCTCTTTTCTTCACTGATGAACACTTGCTGGCAGTGCAACACAGCTCCCCCATTTAGTGCCCATGTATCCGAACTACACCCAAACGGAGCTGTGTCCTCCAGACCAGCACTGGTGTTGACACTACCTCTGACCTGTGCCAGGCTGGCAGGGCTGGTTGAAGGGACCTTGGTCAGAAGTGTGGTCCCCAGCAAGCGTGTGGGAACTGCTGAACGTGGTGCCAGGCCCTGGGAAGGAGCAAGCAGCAAGAACCCAGGCAGACAACCAAGGGCAGGGAAAAGGTGCTGCAGCTTGCCGCAGAGGGTGATTTGACCTACTTGGTCCTTCAGCTTTAGTTTTGCATTCCTGGTTTTATTGCATTGCCCAAAGTCTGCAAGGAGCAGCAGGCTCTTGTAAGAGGTTTTTGTAATATAAGTATTGCCTGAGTTTTTAATAATCAACCCAAAGTTGTTTCTGACCTGTGCTGGGTTTATTCTAGAGTGGCCATGATGGCACTGCCGGCACAGTGTGAGCTGTGGGGTCGGGGCAGTGTAGGGGGTGCTGAGGAGCAGGACAGGGACCTCAGTTCCAATTGTTCTTTTCAAACCCAGAAATTACATCCTGCAATATGTGATACAGTCTGTGCAGAGGCTCACATGTGCAGAACCGATGCTCCCCAAGCAGCGTGAGATAAGGGAAAGCGTGGGGAAGTGGAATATCTTTATTACTTTTTTCAAGGGGTGATTCTCTTTCACTTTTCATTTCCTCTTGTGTTTCCTTTCTGTATTTGTGCTTTAACATTAGGTTTGATTCTGTCTTGATAGCATTCAGGTAAAGGCTTACATATTTCATCAGGATTGTCTCTTTTGTTTTCAGGGCTGAAAGTCCCAAACAATATGAAGCAGTCACAGCCACGTACATGTCTGGAGTCCTTTCATCTGCTCCAAACAGGCACTTTCCTTTATTCCTATTCGCCCTCATTACTTAATTTCCTAAAGAGGCTGCACCTCTTTAATGCCTGAGTGATGTATGTCAAAATGTCTCGCTAGGCTCTTCTACTATGTGATAATTCAGTATATCCTGTTTCCAGAGCTGAGGAAATACATTTCCTTCACTTTAGCTCATTACTCTTTAGGAAATTGCTTTTCTTCAATTATCCTGACAACCTGGATTTTGACAGCTCCAGACTCACTGGGTGAAGCTCCTGCAGTCTCTGCAAACACTTTTTTTCCTCGAGACTTCTCTGTCTGTCATCTGTCATGTCCTTCCTAGAAAGGACCTTTTATTTGGGACTTTCCTTACCTCTGCCAATGGAGGCTGTGTGTCAGGACACAATTTACAATGCTGATCCTGAAGGTTTGCAAAAAACTGGTTTACTGTCCCCTCTATGATGAGGTAATGTGTTGCTTTGCAGGCTCATGGAGATCTCCATAGGTAAACTTGTATTACCCATTCCTGTGCTAATGTAACTTTTATGGCCAAGTTTTTATAAAAAGAGCGATCACTTGCGTTGTCTTGAACAGGATCTTAAAGAAAGCATTAGCAAAGATAAACTACAGGGAGCACTCCTCAGCACTTTCTAATCCAAGAGCCACTTAACCTATCCAGAGGAAAAAACAGAGATTATTTTGCAGAGAGCTGTCATGAGAGCTTTCACTTACAACCAAATACAGATGACCCCAAAATTCAATGGTCTGAACAGCTTTTCTTCCTCCTCCACGCTATTGTTTATGCACGTAGGAACATGGGCTTCCCCTTTCCCACACCTCGTGGTCCCCAAGCCCCCTCCCCAACAGCAGCTGGGGGAGCTGGCATGGCTCTCATGGTGCTGGTTTGCTCAGTAACTCCAGCAACTTCTTCCTGGTCCTTTCCCAGTGCTTGGAGATGTCCGCTGGTGTTGTCTTAGGAGGCTCAGGTCCAGAGGAGGGTGGCCTCAAACTGAGACACCTGGCTTCTAGTTTATCTCTTGACTAAATTAGAAATATCCTGTGTTCCTGCACATGCTTCTTGATGCTGTAGGCTGCTAATAGTGCCTTCCTACCTCTCGGGGACATCTTGAAGAGAAAGCATGTGACTGTAAGGAGTTCTGTCATGGTTTGAGCCTGGTAGGCAACCAACCACCGCAGCTGGTCACCGTCCCTTCCCCCTCCCCACCTGGGAATGGGGGCGGGAATTAGAGGGGTGAAGGGAGACTCGCAGGCTGAGATAGGAGCAGTTTAATAAAGGCAATAAAACGAGAACAATGACGATGATAGGGGAAAAAGAAGAATTATATAAACAGGCAATGCACAACGTAATTGCTCACCACCCGCTGACCAATCCCCAGCCCGTTCCCGGCCAGCGACCCCGAGATACCAAGATCCCACAATCACAATCCTGGAAGCGAGAGAGCTCCTTCCCAACCACCCCTCCTCTATACAGTGAGCATGACGTGCCATGATATGGAATATTTCACTGGCCATTTAGGGTCTGGTGCTCTGGCCGTGCTCCCTCCCTGCTCCCTGTGCCCTTGTGCACAGGCAGGACGTGGGGAGTCAGAGAGTCCTTGAAGTCTCGGTAGCAGCTGAAAACATCAGTGTGCTATCGGCATTCTTCTCATACCAAACCCAAAGCTAAATCCAAAACACAGCACTCATCTAGTCCCTGAAAAGGAATATTAACTCTATTTCAGCCCAAACCAGGACAAGTTCCCATGCCATGTGAGGGAGGAGGCAGCACAAATAGAAATCTAGACCAGTTCATAAGAAGAAAACACTATACCAACATCAGGGACTACTTATACTTAATGTGAATTTTGTATTTGAATCCTAGACCTTAGCAAACTTCTTTTTCCTTCAAAACTGTTCCACCCACATGAGGGTCATGACGCAAAATGCCCCATGTTTTTTCTAGGGACCGTCCTGATGCAGTCAGTCGTCTGCCTGCTGCAGAAATCCCATCTGCAAGCAGAGTGCTTCTCCTTGGTTTCTGTTTCCATCAGCTCTAGGTGACAAACTGTAGAATGGCAGTCCATGGCTCCCTCCAGGCTCTCTTGGGAAGTAAGATGTTCCTGGATTTTCCCTTTCACCATACCCCCCCAAGAATGACATGTTTTATGGCAAATTTTCCCCTTCTTTAACCAGCCCTTCACTGGTGACACCGGGTAAGATGCATTTATTGCTGGAGACCTGCAGACACACGTTGATGTTACTCCCTTCTTAACCACTGCTCTAAGCATGTATCTCATTTTCGGGTGTAATGAACCTCTCTAACCTTCTCCTTGTCTTATCTTCAACTCTGCACATTTTTTTGGCAGTTTCTCATGACAATCTGATGGGAAGGAAGCTTTGCCAAATGAGTGTACTGCTTGTTGACTGGTTTTTACCTCTTTTGTGATGAAAAACCTCCTACTGGGTATTCATCACCTGGGCTCTACTTCAGGAAAGAAGATGGACTGACCGGTGGCAGCTTCAGCATTAATGGGCTGTCAGGTAAGTGGGTCTCATGGTGGCACCAGCTGCTCTATTTTGCTGGTGTGGCTCTTCTGCAGGCTTCACCAACTTGCCTTGGTTTGGTTCTGGGTTATGTAGCTGTTCTGTTGATGCTTTTAAGGCAGCTTCAAACTCACAGGTGTGCTTTCTTGTTGACAAATCCATTGCCTGCAGTTAAAACCAAACACCAAACTGTGGCAGAAATTAATGGCACCTACAAATTATGTGTGCTTAAATATTGAGCTGCTTCATTTGCAAGTATAATCAGGTATTTTGGTATCTGAAGCCTGTGCCTCATGCATCTGCATATCTTAAGCACGTAAACAGCTGGAATTTGCTCCACAGACCTACTTGTGTTAGCAGACAGGCACGTTGGCTTGGCTGTGCACCGCGTGGTGGAGACATCTCCTCTGCATGTACAGTGTTGTACACCCAATGTTGGTGATCCCTGCCAAAAAAGCAGCTTCTGACCTTCCCCTGTCATCCAGTGACTTTGGGAATGGCTCTCTGCAGTTCTCTTCAGCACACCCAATTGTTGCTGAGGACCCAAGACTCAGCTGGGACCTCACACCAGCGTACCCTAGCCCAGCTGAGATCCTGCACCACAGCCAGAAGGTGAGATTTAGCTGCCTGGCCTTCACTGAGCCTAGCACAGCCTTGGCCACTTGTGAAGAGGACCCACATGCCCTCAGCCAAGGGTGCAGTTTTCTAGAGCCCACCAGGTCCTCTACACTGCCTCTGCTTTGCAGGACAGTGTGTGTGTGGTGTGCAGTTAAATCGAGCAGGGATGTGCTGCACTTCCTCTTTCTGTTGTTTCCTTTCGGCTAATCTCAAGTCATTTTGAAGGCTCATATTTTGATCTTGCCATATGCAGAAAACATGACAGCTCCAAACCCTCATCCCGGCAGCACCCAGGAATGCCATTGCTGCTCTTGCTGTCAGCACGCACGGCTATCTGTCATGTCTTGGGGCTCAGGGCAGCAGGCAGACCTCTCCCGTGATGCTCCCAGGCTGGCGGCGGGTCAGGCAGCTCCAACACCCTCACAGTCCTTCCAGCAGGACCTCACACTGGGGAATAGTGGTGGAGGTCGCTCCCTGGCCCCATGTGCACCTTGGAGATGGGCAGCAACAACAGCCGCTTCCTTGAGGGGCAGGGAGATGGCAGCGGGGCGGGGAGGGGGTTGCATTGCCAGCCGAGGCAGCAGCTTGGAGCAGCCAAGCCCATGGCAGTCCTGAGCTCTCACCCGTGGGGCTTCTGGGGCAAGGGCACACGGGGACTTCCTGGGGAAATGAAAATGCTGTTCTTTTGATCCAAAATGAGGTTTTAGGCACCTTGTCTGCCAGGTTGCTTTGTGGGTGGCTGGAAAGCCAGAGGATGATGGCAATGTTGGGTCCCTTGGGCTTGCTGCTGGCCTGCCAGGAGCTGGAAGCCCCAGGGACTGTCTCCAGGGCTTCAGCGTGGCGGCCGGCAGGGTGAGGGAACAGCACTGTCTCTTCAGTGTTATGAACGCGTGGAGTGCAGCACACAGCAAATCCTAATTTTAATTCCAACATTTGGTTGCTGGAGCAGCTGCTTGACCCACAAGCCCCTCTGCCCTCCATCCCATATGGGTATGGCCTGCGGTTCCTCCTGCAGCTGAGGCTGGTGATGTTTTCCGAGCAGAGCAACCCTGTGCTTGGCCAGCTGCTCTCCTTCTCCTACCCCATCTTCCTCACCTCTCAGAAAGAACCAAGGCTGCCATATCCTCCATGGTCCTGCTGTGGGCAGTGCCGTGCAAGGTTGGTGTTCACAGCCCGGCCCTTGTGTCGGATAAGAGGGAGATGCATTTCTGAAGCTAAATTGCTGAGAAAACACCAGGCTGAGCACGCAGGTGGGACAGGCAGAGCGAGCTGCTGTGGAGGCAGCTGCCCTGCAGGACAGACGGACCATGTGAAATCATTAGACAGGCGAGTGAGCTGTGATCAAATGGAGCAGAATTACCTGCAAATGCAAAAAAAAATCAAAGCATGTCAGGGAAAGCAGGAACACAGAAGGGATAAAGAGCTCAGCATTAGCCTCCTCTTGGGAAGAGCGTCAGGGCAATAATAACTCGCAGGGCTTTGATTTCTGGTGAACACCTACGACGTGAGTGATTTGTTCGCTGCTGTCAGAAGATTTTGTTGGGGGTGAGGAGACCAGGGTGAGAAGCCCACGCTCATCGGCTCTCTTCAGATAAGGAACCGTTTGATGTTGCAGCGTCTCTGCCATCCGAGCGAGGAGAGCTGATGGGCTGCTCTGCATGGGCACTTCAGTCCAGCCAGCAGCATGCAAAGTCTTTTATTATGGTTTGTTCTTACTATTGTAATTGTTATTATTATTTTCACTATTATTTGTTATTACAGACACCTGCCAAAACACACAGGCCATTTTTTCTGCCTTCCTAAATGCCAGAACCTACTTTGTTAGCCATGAATCTGTGGGCACGTATCTGGGCCACAGCCTACCCTGCCTGTGTGCTGGTGTGGGGGCATTCACAGGGGACTATTCGGTGTACAGTGGGCCAGGTGGGTGGCGGTGCATGTGTACACATCTGTAAGACAGATTGCCATCTCTTAATGGTCTTGCTCTTTCTTCCATACTGCAATGCCCAGACCAAGTAAAATCAAGTTCCAGTACACAGAGAAATACATTTCTCCATACCCCTTTGGATGACCAAGCCTTGGTGTCTCACGGGGCTGTGGGATGGGTGTGTTTGTGTCAAGTTCCTAATATATCTGTGGAAAGTCAGAGCTAAAAGACTGAAGTGGTGATGTTTACAGGTGCAGAAAAACTAAGACCATTTGGCATCCTCTGCATCAAAGGCAGTTTGGGAATCGGGTGCCCAATGCTATTCATAGGGAGAATCAGTGTATGTTTACATCCACGCCCCAGACCACCCAGACAAGGGTAACTGGGGTCAGGCTCTATTAAAAGCAAGGCAAGACATTGCAGTGATTTAGCTGGCATGGGGTTAAGCCTCAGGCCAGAAGAGATGTGTAGGTGGAGGGATCCATGATGCAGCCTCCATAAAACAAGCTCAGAGCCAGTGCTGCTATGGCAGGCGGGCAGCCAAGGCACAGGCAGGAGCACTGCTAGCAAAGCTCTTGCAGACCCTGATAAACGCCTTGCTGCTGTCTTGTCTGGTACGAAGGTGCATGGAGGAGGTGATGATGTCTGGACTCAGCTGATTCAGAAGGTGGAAGCAGCCAGACAAGGTCTCTCTCTGCTAGCACCTTGCTAGCTCGGCCGTCAGCCCTCCCCAGGCCCTTTCCAGGTGCAGGCACTGCATGTGGCACTGGCTCTGAAACACACCACACACGACGGCAGGAGCACGGTGAGGCTGCGGGAGAGCCTGGGTTGTGGATGAGGCTGTTAGTGCTCCTTCAGTCATCTAATATACAAGTCCTTATGAGAAGACTCTGGCTTAATCTCAGCTCAACTGGAAGAATGCCGATGACTGGAAATGTCATCAGCTGCCTGTGGGCCAGGCTGGCCCTGAGCTGATAAGGAGCAATGCAGAATAAAAATGTCAACACAAAATTGGAGGAACAGAGGCTGGTTGCATCTCTTCTTCATCCTGAAGGAAGCAGGTCCCCTCTGCTGCCAGTCCTTCCAGCATATGGGCTTTCCTTAAAGTCTCAGTGAGAAACTCTGCTTTCCCTTAGAAAGGAGAAAAGTGGCTGATCTCAGTGCTGCAGAGAAAAACTGAAACTCTTGCCCCCTAGACTCAAAGAAAGAGGGTAAGTAAACCCAACTTCTGTTGCTTTCTTTAACATTTTAAGGCAAATCTTGTGATGTTCTGGATTGGAAGCTTGTTTTCTTGAAGCTCTGGTAGGTGGTGGGGGAAGGAGGCCCAACCAGAAGGAGCGCTGACTCACCTCCTTCCCTGGCCACCTGGAATGTGGGCTTGGAGCACCACCCCAGCACTAGGTTTGGGCAGCAGCTCCTCTTGACCCACGCAAAGTATGCACTGAGGATCCCATAGGAACACCAAATACTGTGGTCCTTGGGCAAGGAGCAATGCCAGAAGTAACTATGTAACCTTCCCTCTCTGGAAGGAGAGGCATGTTAATTCTCCACAGGGAATAGAGTGCAAAGCTCAAACTTTGCGATTTCTGGAACAGAACAGTGTCTGAAAACCTCACCTGGGTCATGAATCTGTCTGCATCCCTTCTCCAAGTTTACAGAGCAAATAAAATCTAAATAAGTTCAGAGAACTGTACTTGCACAGCCAGCAGATTATAAGTAATTTACGAACTCATGAAAGCAACCTGTGAACATTTCCATCTGTGTTTTAGTGAGGAATCTTTGAAAGAAAGATAGGAGCTGGAGAGAAGAGAGGCAGAGCGATTTACAAAGACAGCAGCTGGCATCAAGGATGGCTTATGTCACCAAAGCACTGGGGTTTAGGAAGGAGGGAAGATGCATACACTCCTCGCCCCGCTGGATTCCTTGGCCAAACTCCGACCCTGGGACTTGCTGTCTCTGCCCAAGGCGCAGGAACCACCCGGGGTTGGTCTCCCCGTGCTCCACCCCACCAGCCCCGATGCCGGCCCTGCCCTGCCAGGGCCCGGGGAGCGGGCAGTGCAGCGCGACTGCGAGCCCCGAGGGTGGCGTGGTGTTTGCGGATGGTCTCCTAGAGGCGACTCCGTCTCCGGCCGGGCACGCGGGGCCAGCCCATCGCCAGCTGAAACAAACGAGTTTCGCCCGGCTCCCTTGTTGACAGCATGGGCTCCCGTGCCTGCATTTACGGGGTCACCTCAAGAGATTAAACCCCGCGACTTCTCCGCCTGCTCCTGGTTTCACCTGCGCAGGCGGGGGCCCCTGTGGGGCGGCTCCCGCTTTCCGGCGGAGCCCGCGGGTGTGGCTGAGGGCGGAGGGCCCCGGCCGCGGCGGTCGGGCGGCTGGGCGCAGGCCGCGGCCCGGCCCCGGCCCCGGCCCCGGCCCCGCTAGGGGGAGCTCGGGGCTCACGCACCGGCCGCGGCCTGCGCGCTCGGCCCGCCGCCACCGGGGGCTGCGGGGGGGGCGGCGGCGGCCCCGCCGAGCCCAGCTCCGGGCCCAGCCAGGGCCAGGCTGCCGCCCGAACGCTCCCGCGGAGCCCCGACAGCCCCTGCTCTCGGGAGCTGAAGACGGAAGCGCGGGGCTTGGGTGGCAGCCACCGAGGAGCGGGCGGAAAGCGGGTGTTGGGACGGCAGAAGGAAACGGTGCGGTGGGGAAGGCCAGCGTGAAAAATGTCACCCTCGCTGTCGGCCTCTGCCGCGCGTCTTTGAGGCGCTGTGGCGGAGGTGGGTTTTAAGGAGAGACGTGAAGGCGCACAGAGAGGTGGCCTGGCAGGCACGGAGCTCCTGGTGTGGGGATGTAGGAGAAAAGAGAAAAGCTTTGCTAGAACGCCTGCTTTTCGAATGGATAATTTAATCAGTGACATTAAGTCCTCCCAATTATTTCTTGCCATGGGTGCTGCCTATTTATTAATTTACTTCCTATAAATCCATCAAGCGGTTGTCACACGGCAAGTAAACAAAAGCACCCCAGAGTTTTGAGGGGACCGCATAAAAGTAATCAAAGAGGTTAATTATTGCTGTTAATTACTCGCTTTGCAGACTCGGCTGTGCACAGCACCACGTGGTGCCCCCGCTGCTGGGGAAGCCGGGGCGATGGGGCTGGAAATGGCAGCAGCAGGGGCCGAGGGCAGGGGAGTCCTGCTGTGGGCAGGACACGCGTGGAGGGACGGACGGTTGGCTGGTGGTAAATCCAAACCGGGACGAGGAGGCTTGTTGGAGGCCTCTGGACATCAGTGGTGTGACCGGGAGCATGTTTCCTTACCTTCCAGAGTGAATTGCTTAATCAGCCTTGACTTCCTGCTCAATCAGCCGGCTCCTCTGGCCGGGCAGCCTGGCCCGAGGGGCTGCGAGGGGCTGCCTGAGGAAAGACGGAGGTTCAGAGGCTGGAAAACTTTCCCTGGAGGGAGCCATGAAGGAAGTTTAAACTAATTTAGCATAACAAAGGAAAGGTTAAGAGGTGACTGGACCATCATCTCTAAATACTTATTTAGGAAAGCGACTTCTGGGAGCAGAGGGCTCTTTAATTTGGAGGACAAAGGCATAACAACATACAATGCCTGAAAGATGAAGGTAGGCAAAAAAAGGGACGTCTCCCTTGTTAATGCTTAAGGTTATCTACTAATGTACTCAGGGATGGTAGACTTTCCATCTTTCAATATCTTTAAATCCAGATTGAAGATCTTTTTAAAAGACATTCCTGGGGTCAGACAGAAATTATGGACTTGTGATTCTGTGGCCTGTGTCTTGCCGGAGTTCATATTAAATTATTTTATCTGATCCTTTGGCCTTAACATCTATACCTCTCCTTGCAGTAGCTAACAGCTGCCACAAACCTGCTAAATCCATCTGGTAGTTTGTAGATGACCGTGACATGATACACTTTGTGTCCACCTCACCCCAAAACACAGTCCTGGTGTACAGCCAGGGCTGCTGTGCCATTGCAGACAGCAGGGTGCCCCTCGAGCCCCCCTTTTCTCTCAAATGGATTTCAGTGATGCAGCTTTTCCCCCACACTAGTTTTCTGTCCAGGGAAGGCTGAAGTCTAGCTGCTGCACAATTTGACGTGATCATGTTTTGCGGTCTGGGCTCTGCAGTTTGCTGAGGACTATGGAGGTATATGGCATCATCTGCAGAAGCTGTATGGCTTTATTTCTGTTGAGCTCTGGCTACTCTGAAAAGTGACCGTACTGAAATAGTGGGAACCAATACCTGCTTTTACAGAAAACTCTACAGTTTGGGAGAAGGAGTCCTCTCTTGCCCCCAAGAAATGTTCAGGTTTCTGTTGGCTAAGTCTAAATTTGCCTGATGGGGGCATGTACCTAAAGCTCTCTGCTGCCAAATCCTCCTGATTTAAGGCTGCTGCATGGTTTGAATTTCTTCTCTTCGGAGTCCTTGAGTTGCTCAGATGAGCATTGTATTAATGCTGGGCTTTGAATTTGATATTCCTCCCTTGAATTGCTATGCTCTGTTGCCCAAGCATGCAGTAGTTCCTCAGCTGATGTAAATCAGTTTAGCCCAGCTGCCTTCACTCCTCTGTCACATACCCCAGCTCACGCCGTCTCCCTGCAGCCTGGCATCCCAAGGCAGCCACCACAGCAACCTCGTTTGCCCCCACAGGCCCTGCACAGGAAGGTTACATTTAGCTGGTGATGCCAATTAAAGCCCAGTCAGCTGGGGCAGAGCTTCAGGGGAGCTGTGCTCTTGTCATCTCAGACCTGGGGCCGGGACTGGGCTCTTTTATCTCCCACAGGCAGGTGAAGCGTTGCTGCCTGTCAGCCCCCTCGGCGCTGGGGGTGTGGAGGATTCGCCCTGGTGAATGTCGCCATGAGCAATACGTAAGAAGGCAGCGTCTCTGCACTAGGTCCTTGACTTCAGCAGGCTTCCTGGTGGATTCAGACTTCCAGCATGACTCAGGGTATTGCAGTGTATCCTTAAGATAACATCTTTTGCTTGCCAACATGTAGGCTGGCTGCCAAAGGTGGGGGAGGAGATCTGTTGTGAGTCTTTTGTATCTAGTCACAGTAAATACATACATGCTAAATTGATTGCACTTGCCATTCTCTTTCTCCACCAGGAATTGAAGGAAGGGAAGAAGTAGTTGCCCGTGGTCTGCCCCAAACCACTGCCCCCCACTGCTTGGTTCCCCGAGTGCCGGCAGCCGCCCGCCACTGCTGCAGCCAGCATGCACCCCATAAGCAACGGCGTCGGGATCCAGGTTTTGCAGCATGGTTCAAGATCTGTGACCTGCCAACCAGGGTGTTCTCCCACTCCGTGTCTGAACATGCTGCTGGATGAAAGAGGTGCTGGTGGCCCTGCTTATGGGTGAAGGCAAAGTGACAGGAGGGTGCTGCTGGGGGGGGTCAGCACTGCCTGCAGCGGGAGGGCACCCTGCCCGCCTCAGCCCGTGTCCTGCAGAGCTGAGCAGTGTGCTGGGCCAGCCCAGCCCCACCTCATGCCCTTGCTTCTTGCCTGCTTGCAAAACCCCAGGACAGCATCAGGTTTTGATCTACTGACTCGTTGCCAAACCATTAACTTTTCCAGTTTAAGCGCTTAATACAGTGGCCTTATTTTGAAGACTGCCAGCTGAGTTGCCTTTGCTTAGGACTATCATTTCCAACTGTTCTCTGGCAAGATGCTTTCTCAAATGATTTAAAAAAAAATAATCAAAGTTGTAACCACATCTGTGGCTGCCTTTATCTCTGGGAGCAGGGAAAATTAGCTCGGAGGCCATGAGGTGCTTTATGAAATGGAAGTCTTCTCCTGCAGACGGCACAGCTCCTGGCGGTGGAGAGACCAGCAGCTCATGTGGGGCTCACTGAAATTTCTGGCACTGGTGTTCTGCGGCTGAGTGAAAAGAGCAGCCTAAAAGCCACCTGATTTTTGCTGTTATCCTAAATCAGCTGTGGGTTCTCTTTATGCACATCATCCAGCTGTGCTAATACATTGGCAGGCCAGCCCAGTAAGGAGATCTATAGTGTTAGTGAGTGGTTTTACTTAAACGCTTCTCTTTTTCTATTAGTTCTTCCTAGGCTGCAATATCAGTCCTCCACCCTTTCCTAGCACAGCTGACAGAGGAGGAAGCAACATAAATTTTTGCCTTGGTGGAAGAGAACGGCAAAGGTACAGAGCATATCTGGAGCTGTCTTTTGTGCATTGCTCTTGAATTAGTGGGTCAAATTGTCCACTGGTGTAAAAAAACCCACTTCAATGGCATACCAATGAGGTTACACCAGTTTACTGCAGCTGAGGCTCTCTCCCCATCATCTGTAGGAAAAGTTGATTAGGTCCAGTGGATTGCTGACTTCTTTTATGAAGAAGCTGTAAAAAGTTCTTTTCTTCTGCTAGTGCTTCTCTCTGGGGAGTTGTTGGCAGAGAGAGGCAAGTCTCTCAGCAATAATACATTTCAAAGTTATTATGCCAGCAGAAAAGAAACACAAGGATTTGAACTTGGTAATATATATTTTTTTATGACAGGCCAGACCACTAAAAGGACCTGCCTCCCCCCCGCCATGCAGACCTCCCCGGGTCTGCATGATGCCTGGCTTGCTGTGCCGTGGGACGGTGGCGGCTGTGACCGGGACCCATTTCAGGGCTAATCCCTCGGAGGAGATCATAAACTTGGCTCTTGGATTCGGTGGCTCGGTCTTGCCACGGACCTGGCTCTTGCGCTGGCTGGGAGGGACAGAGATTTGGATGGAGCTTGCCTGGCCTCTGGGCGTCTCCCTTCTGGCTGCAGACAGACGGACAGGATCACCTTCTTCCCCCACCCCACTGCTATAACAAACCTAATGGTTGCGGTGATGTATATGGCTTGCAAATGATGCAGCCGAGCCCAAATCTTTTGCTGCTGTGGTAATAATAGTGCTTTCACATAGGAAATGAGTGAATTGTCAGCTGAGACCTCCTCTTTTTGTAATGATTAACCCTCTGCTAATGATTTGATATAATATTGGGCGACACTGAGTGCTACGATATTGATGTTTAATGTGGTCCAAAGCACGGGCTCAGGAAGCAATAAAGATTTACTCCAGCTAATGTGCGAGGGCCAGGTTGTCCCTGGGCCCTGTGCTAGCCGATGGCCTGACGTGTTCGCCGTGGTGTGGCAGCCTCGCCTAACAGAAGCTGAATTTCCGGCTAATAATTTAATGAAGGCTTCTCTGTATTTCCAATTACTGGAAAAAGCCATGATTCTTTTTTGCTACGTGTTATAAAATCAGCCCTTCATACTCCATGGAGAGTGGGAGAGTACCTCGTCCCTCTCTTTGAGCTCCTAATCAGTCCTGCAGCAAAGCCTGGCTGCCCCTCAGTGACATGCCAGGCTGTACAGAGGTGCTGCCCACGGGGCCAAGAGGCTGCTCCCAAATGGAGGAGGGTAGCAGAGGGAGAGCACCGTACCAGGGCACCCTCCTTGTCCCACGCACGGCTGAGGTAGGTGGAGCTGGCTCAAACTGGCACCACAAATAAGGTGGCGTGGGAGGAAAACTTGGAAGGACAAATGACTGTGAGTATTGATTCCTCCGGCTGCTTGCAGAGGGATTTCATTTAGCAACACTGCCAATGACATTATGTGCAGGATCTTGTCCATGGCTGGTTCGATGGCATTAAGAGAATTACTTTGGCCTAATGAATAAGAATAAGAATATTTCAGCCTCCTCCCTGGAAAGTAATGGTGGATCATCAAGTGTGCAGCCAAGTTCAGGTCTAGTCACTTGCCAAGTGAATGCAAATGACAGGTTGTTTTATTTAATGGAGACCATGGCATGTTGGCCAAAACTGTTGTATCTTGTCTCTGTGGATTGATTCCCCCTTCCTTCTAAATCAGACTTGTCTCTGCTTCTGACTGCTTTTTTTTTTTTTTTTTTTTCAAGCAGAAGAGATTTTTTTTGCTGACTCTTGCACTGAAATCTCTCTGTAGATTGCACCAAAACTCCTCAATCTGCTGTATTTTGTGCTGTGCTGTGGGAGGAGGCAGGAGCTGGCGTGCTGGCAGTGGTCATCCTGCAGTGGAGCTGGAGCTCCCTGTCTTCTTCCAGCTCGGAGCCAGTGAGATGCTCCATCAATGTCACTGCTGCTCCATCCCACCGAGGCTAAATGGACATTGTGGAGCCCCACACCCTGTCAGTGGGCCCTGGCACAGTGGCATGGGAGCACCTGAGCTATGATGCCCTTGGGTTTGGACAAACAACCACTTGCTTTCACAGCGCACCAACATCTCTGCTGTTTGCTCAGCCGGGTGCCTGCCAGCTGCTTCCCTCCAAAGCCCATCCCTCCTCCTCCAGCCCAGCTCGTGGAAACGCCGCTGCCCTCAGCCGCTGTTGTTAACAAGATGGTTGCAGAGGTAAAAGCCCCTGTGAAGGGCCGGCCCCTCAGTTGCTGTATGCCCACGCAGCTGAAATGCCAGGTGGGTGCACTGGGCCGCAGGGTCTGGGTGGTGCAAGAGCAAGGCTGCACCCCCAGCATGGCGCAGGATCCAGCAAACTGCGGCCAGGGGTGCTGGGGATGGGGCGTCCCATCTGATCAGGGCCTTAATTTCATGCTACACTTACAGTGACTCTTTGAACACAGGCCATTCCTCACCACGGCTCACAAATTAGATCAGCGTGAGACAAAATAATTACCATCGTGAACAAACATTTTCAGATGGGACGCGGCATTTTGCTTCAGACAACAGTGATGATTTGTAACAGTAATGACTGAGGGTGTTTTTTTCCCCAGTTCTTTCATAAAAAACAGAAAGTGTTTGCAAAGTAAACTGACATTTCAGCTACAGACCAGTCACCTTTCAAATGAAATGGCTGTGACTGCTCACCAGCAGTTAATCCTTGCACGGAGATTTTTGCTTAAAGAACTGGAGGGAGGTGGGGTTTTTATTTCTGTGTTCAGAATCAGGGTTCTGTCCTAATTAATTTTTTAGTTGACAGGGAGAACAGGTTTCTGTTTTGTTTCGCCAAGTGTTTTGATGTACGAGCAGAGGTGTCGCACGGGATGTATGTTTGCAAAAGAGGCTGACGGGAAAGATCAAAACTGATTTGTTATGTTTGCAGAGAAAGATGCTCTATATCCAGAAAACAGAGCAGGGAATGACTGAAGGCCCCAGGCACCAGCATTTTGGAGCTGAAATTGTGGCTATAAAATAGTGACCAAAGTCCTGTTGACCTTGCAGAAGCCATGATTTTGTGCCAGGTGTCTGTCATGTCCCAGTCCCAGTCGCTGACCTGCCCCGGACAACATAACTCAGCACAGCTCTGGGCCCTTCTCCTGTGGGATGAGCCCGAGGGCTTCTCCTGCATCAAGGCTGAGCCGAGCAAGGGCTGCTGGGCGATTCAGGAATGAGCTGGTCTGGGAGAGATGCTAGACAAGTCTCCGACCATTTGCAAACAAGCTGCAAAATCATGCTGACAATAGGCCTGCAGAGCAGCCTTTTGGCTGGAACCACGCCTGGAAAATGTATTTCCCCAGCGGGGACTTCAGCAGTTACAAGTCCCTGACTGATGTGGTCGAAGGACATGGCAAACACATGACCCGTTACCATGATCCGACAGGCTGGATCCTGCTAATGTGCTTGTTTAACCCTCTCTGACACCACCCAGAAGCTTCTGCCTCTGAGTGCCTCCAGTGTCAGCCCTTCCTGGTGCAAAACCCCCCATCCCTGCAGGCACGGGTGGATGGGAGCTCCCTGGAGGAGAGCCGGCCCAGCTGCTGGGAAAGCAGCAGTGGAGAGCATGGGAACAGGCGAGGAGCTGGCTGCGCTGCTCCCACAGAGAGCCCGAGAGCGACTGCTTGGCGCAGGGGCTCACCAGGGCGGTGGTACTGATGCTCCTTCCTTCTGAAGGCTGTCAGTCACTCTGGCTCTTTTTTTGCTGCGTAATCCTTCACTTGCAGCCTTTGTCTTTTATGGAAAACACTGCCAGGGTGGGTGGGCAGTGGCGTGGGGTCTATGCTGGGTTGGATGGAGGTACGATGGAGGTTGTGTTTGGGCTCCACAGCCCAGACCTGTGGTTTCTGAGCATGGCAGCGTGGCTCTGGGGATCGTGGGGAGCCCCCGTCCCACCCCGCTGCTTGCTGAGGACATTCACCTTCACAGGCAGGCAGCAGCAGTGAGCTGCCATAGGCCTTCACGAGCTGTCCTAACTTATCTCTGGCAGGTCTCTAAGAGCACAGCCCTCCTGGACAGATTGTCATCCACAGCCACACCATGGCTGGGCCTGAAGTTGGTGCCAGCGGAGGCGCTTCGGCTGAGGTGTACAAATGTGGAGCTGGGTGCTCTTGCCTCTCCGAAGAGCCATGGCACCGTGTCCCGATGTTGACATGACCCAGCACTGTGCCTGGTGAGTTCAGAGATGTTTTTACACAATTGGGGCTGGGAAGGATTGAAAAGGTTTTATTTTTCTTCCCCTTTTTAAACAATAAATAACGGCAAAATCCATCTCCTGCCTCTTTTAAAAACAGCTCCTCTACCTGATGGATAGATAGATATAATGAGATTCTCAAAGTCATAAATCTGCTGTGACTTTATTACCTGCATCTGTTGGAGATGATGTGAAGAGAACTTCATACAGAGAGGACTCTTGAAAGGTTACAAAGGGAACCAGTGGCCTTCAGAGAAATCTTCATCTAGAGAAAACAGCCAAGAAAACCCATGAAGAAAAAAGCACTTGAGCTGGATGAATAGGTGTCAGGGCTGAATGCGCGTGACACCGGCAGCAGAGCACCTTGCTGTGAAAGCGAGCCGAAGCCAGGCCCCTGCATGGGCAGCTCTGGTGCAGGAGCCGGCCTGTGGCTGTCGGGCACAGCCCTCACCCCTCCCAGCACCGGGCGTGCAAGGGGCAGGCTGGCACCCCTGCCCTCGCACACCCGAGGTCCCTGTGCTGGCGAGGGGGGGGGCCACAAACAGTGGCAGTCTCTGGGGCAGGGAGACTGGGGAGGGGTGGCCCGGGGGCTCAGACCCTGCTCTGGGCTGCTGGGTCCACCGCAGTGGGCAGCCTTGCCACAGCCCCACGCTGCCCTACCTTCCCGCTGGGCTCTCACTAGGTCACCAGTGGGTACGTGACATGGGAACGGGGAGGGATGCAGGAGATGGGCACAGAAAATAACCATTTTGTAAGCTGGTCAGTGAATGAGTGGAGATCAGACCAGTTCTCAGGTAAGCTGGTGGCAGCTTTGTGCTTGGGTGTGGAGCCCTGGCCCAGGGACTGGCAAAACTCTGGAAAGATCCTAGTGACTCCTGAGCAGGGTGGCCATTCCTCAGCTGGGACTGGTACCTGCTCGATGCGGCTGTGGGCAAGAAGACAACAGGTAAATGAGGATGTCGCAGCCCATGCCTTGCCCTGGGGCCAGTTGCAGCATTGTCAGGGTGCTGTGATGGCCAGACATGGTGAAAATGGGCTGGAAACGGAGCTGGAAAGTGCAGCCTGCTCCCTGAGCCCAACGAGCTGTCGTGCAAGGTCATGTCTGCAGTGTGATACAATGATGTCTTCATGATGTCGTAATGCAAGCTGGTAGTTATTTTAGTGACAGCAAGTGAGGCTTAAACCTTCCTCTCCCCATCGCAAAGGGGAAAATAAAAGGAGGAGCTTTGCTTGCGGGCTTTCCAGGCCAAAGTAGCCTCTGCTCTCGCTAACACTTCACCCTTCCTTACTGAGCCAGGGAGGCAATCCAGAAAGCAGAACTGCAAGTGAGGCGAGATCAGGCGACATCTTTAAGCTGTGATCATTGAAGACTATTAACTGATCTCGGGCCTTGTGGCTGCCAAAAAGTGATGCTTGAGCAACGTGGCGCCAGGAATCCTGAAGTCATTTTTGTAGCCTTGGAAAATGCAGCTGCTTTGGGATTTCAGCCCAAGACGGCTGTTATTATCCACTGTGCAGAATGAAGCTTCTGTTGGGAGTTTTTACAAAGGCCATCAGTCTTCCCAAATAGTGGTTGTTTTTATCACCTGGCAGTAATGATACTCTCTGGTCCCTTTAATATCTGAGCGTGTTCCCAAAGTGAGACTGGGAAACTCATTTAGGGCTCACCCCCTCCGAGGGAAACAGCTTACAATTTTCTGCCAGGTAGCCCTTGCTGTTGTGAGAATGGGCACAGCTCACCTAATAAAAACCTCGCTGACAGACACGACCTCCTGGAGGTTTATCTAAGTCGTTTGTTGCAGAGCAGAGCAACATATATCATGGCTGAAATACGCGCCAAGCAGCAATCCTAATGCACGCGGTGTCTTTGCTGTAATTGATTCACAGGCAGGACAAATACCCAGCGGAGGGTGCAAGGCGCTCTGCGTACTCTCCTGGCTAAACTGTTATAATGGTGTGTGAAAAGGTATTGCTGAAGCCTGTGGCTAAAATCCAGCTTGTGGGCTGGCTGGCTGTGAAATCCACATCATCCGAAATGTGCCCGTCCCTGCATGTGTTGGCTGGGTCACCCAGGCTCCAGTTCAGAAGGAAACGCATTAAAAACTGGATCAAATGGGATGACTCTTGCCAGTAATGTGTGTGCAGCATCGCACATGCATTGAGTTTCATTTTTTGGCCAATGCCAAGATTTATTGTTCCTCCAGGTAAATGCTGAATGAGGAAAAGCCTTGTTCCAGTTGCTTGTTTCAGTTGGTAAATGCAGCAGGTGCCTGGGGTGGGAGGCAGTGCTGCCTGGGACCCTTGTGTTCTGGCCCCCACTCCCAGGGAGGGGGTGAGCAATGGGACCTATGCCACTTAAAACCACAGTCAGTTGTGAACTTTAGGAATGGCTAAAGTCAATGGAGACTGCTCAGTGTGTCACTGTGGTTCCTCTCCCACCCTGGCTGTAAGGCATGGGGTCGCTCTGGGCGCACCCATGTCCCCTGCTAGGAAATAGTCCTCAATTTTGTTGGCCATCCAGCATCTCATATGAGCAAGTGGGGACAGCTGTGGTACTGCCTCCCCATTGCTCAGTGGGCACGTGGGGCACGGAGGTGCCCAGAGAGATGTGAAACCCCTAAGCAGCCTCCCCCAAAATATGGGCTGGCTGGGGGAATGGGTGGCGGGGAAAGGCTGCTGTCTCCCAGCGAGCTGCTTAATTTCATCAGCTGTGCAGGGCTGCTTTGCCATGCGTCCCCCTGCACGGGATCAGGTGGTATTAGAGACTTGATCCTTGGGAGGTGCTGGGGGAAATGTCTTACAGTGCAAAACCAGAGGAGCTCAGCCTGTTTAGCTTATTAAAAAGAAGATCAAGAGGTGACTTAATTGTGCTGTGTGAGGTACCTTCACGGGCAGAGAAAGGCAGGTATTAAAGGGCTGTTTAATCTAGAGGAGAAAGGCATCACATGAGCTCGCGCCTGGAAGCTGAAGCCAGACAAATTCAAATTGGGAATCAAACAGACCTTTTAAAAAGTGAGTGTTAATAAAGATTAAACTACCCAGGAGAGCAGTGTGTTCCCTTGCCTTTGATATATTTAGACCCAGACAGGATGCATTTCTGCACCACAGACTTTAGTCAAGCAGGGGTTACCAGGCTTGGTACAGGAGTAATTGGATGCTGGACTCGGCCCTGCGTCAGTGAGAGGTCAGGCGAGACGGTCTAATGGTCTCTGCTGGCTGTCGGTCCTCCCGTGCCCAGCGGCTG
This sequence comes from Tyto alba, assembly GCF_018691265.1. Taxonomy (NCBI): domain Eukaryota; kingdom Metazoa; phylum Chordata; class Aves; order Strigiformes; family Tytonidae; genus Tyto; species Tyto alba. Next base: position 29,526,886 of record NW_024881328.1, on the reverse strand, counting down.
TGACTTGTGTGCTTGCGGCCGGCTGGCTGACAGGGACACAGCTCTACCGAGAAAAATCGGCGGGGAAACACAAGGAACGTGGCACTGTGTCAGCAGGGACAAGAAGACAGTCAAAGACGGACTGGTATGTGGGGAGAGTCAAAGTATTAGAAAGGAAAGGCTTTTAACCAAGAAATGGGTTTTCATAAAGGAACAGGTCAACTCTGTGGACATTATGTGTACGTTTTTTGTGCGTAGACACCCCTAATTTTTCTGACAATTCCTTAAAAATAAAACACGTGTTAAGTTTTATATTGAACAGAAAATGAAGGTTTGAATACAAAAACCTCATCTGGGGAAAGAAAAAGACAAACCATATCCCAGGCTCGTGTAAGAAAGGTATGATGAAATGGTACCTGAAAACCTCATGAGACCCAGGAGCAGCTCAGGAACCACCGCTCACTTGACAGTGAAGTATGTTGTGAGCGTTTTTTCCTCTTCATGTTTATGAACCACTCCTGAGGGCTGGCAGGTCAGTATGGCTGCAGTGAGGCACTGCCGTGGGTTGCCCCTAGACATCTTTAATAACACTTTGATTCTGCAGAGCTCATCTCCTGCTCAGTTCCAGGAGTCGCTGCCCTGTCGGCATGCCAGGAGTGGGATTTTGAGATGCAGAACAAAAGTGTGGAGGGACTTGCTGAGCCTCAGACAACCCCGGGCTGAGCCACAGGATCCTTCAGCAAAGGACTGAGCCTGCAGAGGGCTCTTGCTGAGAAGTTGTTGTTCAAGGTGCTTTTCATAATATTTAAAAAATGTGTTTGCTTCCTCTTGCAAATGTTCAAACATCTTTAAAGTGTCTGTGGTGCCAAGCTGCTTCTCGCCCTGTTTTAAGAGAAAATAAGCTTTCTTTAAGGAAAAAGAGCCACAAAAAGCACAGCAAGCCCAAAGTTAACAGCAAGCAGACCGAAACTAAATTAACACCAGCAAGATTTCAGCTGCCCCTCCAAAATATTGTGTCTCACGGCAAAGTGTCCAGGAAAAGATGGGAGAACAGATTGTTTTAGTGCATCCTCACGGTGTCTCTGCAGCACAGATGAAGCTCAGGCTGGGTCCCCTTCCCCTTGCCAAACCTGCAGTGGGGGCTCCCAGCACCCCAAAGTGGACAGCCGGGGGTGTGGGCTCAGCAGTGCCACGAGCACCTGTGGGTCCAGCGCTGTGGGGGGATGCTGCAGGACGCTGCAGCTGGCCAGTTTGGAGAAGCACCACTTGCAAAATTGGAGCATGAACCCCCCACAAAAAGGAGCATGGCAGTGAGAAGGAGGCAAGGGACAGGGAAGGAGAGCCTGGTCCTTCTCCACTGCCATAAAGGTGGAGGCGAGAGAGTGGGAGCGTTAGCCATCGGTGGTGGTGTCACAGCTCCGTGTGGATTACGTTGCCCAGCTTCAGCGATGGAAATAGGCAGCTAACAGCGAGTTCCTCTTTGTAACAGATAATAGTCAAAACAGCTTGAAAACTATTCATAATGAGAGCTCTGAGAACAGCCAATGCTACACACACACAGAGCGAATACTGTCATTAAGTGCTCTTTGGATGACAGTCCCAGCAGTTCATTATCCCCCATCACTGCTTGGGGAGGGCAGAGGAGGAGAGAGAGAGGGGGAGAGGGGTGAGGGGTTTTTTTAAATAATGCTTTTTGTTCCTAAATTAATCTCCACTGTAAAACAGCAACAAAGGAGCAGTATAAAGATGGCATCCTGCCTCGCCATTGCCCTCTGAGGCTGGAGCGTGGGGCTTTTGCAAGAACCAGTCAGGAAAATGGGGCATGGACTGGTAGGGGAAGGTGAGCATGGCTGAGCTCATGGTGAGCAGGGCTGCAGCCTGCCCCAGCGGGGCCGAGGGCCCTCTGCAGAGCGGGGTTACGCAGGATGATGCCTGGCACAGGGATCCACTGCCGTGGATGTGAGTTAAAGGCAGGGCTGCGGGGCGGCGGCAGTGGTGCAGGGAGGGGACAGGCCAGGCTGTGGGTTGGACACACGTCTGTGAGTCTGGCCCAGCTAAGTGCAGCCCATGCACCCGGGCAGCAATCTGCCACGCTCGCTCTGCACGGTATTTGTTGTTAATGGTATATTTTGTTAATGTTGTGGTATTGTGGTATATTTTGTTAATGAATTGTATTTATCTCCATGCTTTCTTTTTTTTTTTTTTTTTTTTTGAAAGATATGGCTTCTGGGTGTATTTTTTTCCTCTGGAAGTGCAAACAAAAGTCTACTTTTAAGACCCTGGCTAACATTTCTGACCCACATTAGGCAGTGGCTCCAGCAGACATCAACTCCAGCCCCACCACCCCTTCACAGCGAATGATGCACCCAGCGCCAGGAGCCTCCTTCTCCGTGTGAGGATGCTCGTGAGCAGGTTGTGACTTCCTCACGTGTATGCAGGTGGGTGTCCCGGGCTGCGCCTGCAAAGCCCCTGCATGCACATGGATGCAGTGCCCCCTCCACGTGGGGACTTCAGGGCAGGGGGGCAGCCAGGAGGAGCGGGTCTCCCAGCTCTTGTCCTGCAGTGGCTCAAATCCCCAAATCCCATAGTTACCCCTGCTCAGGGAGGAGCCTGGTGTGGGCACAGGGCTGGCAGCACTGCCTGCGTCTGCAGACCGAGGCAATGTGTATCCTGCCTAGGCTAGATGGGGGCATTGAGTGTTTTATAACTAGCCTCCTTGTTTGAAAAATAAGTGTTTAGTTTTGTCAAGGGCTGCGTTACAGTGCAGCTAGGATGTGAAAAATCCCTGTGTGCCCAGAGGAGACCTCTGTGCCCTGCTGGCCCGGTCGGAGGAGCCGGGCACCCTGCTGCTGCCATCCAAATTCATCAAGGCATCCCTTGGGCATAAGGAGGAATGTGGATGGGGCTTATTAAAAATTGTGCAAACATTTTCCTAGCCTGCCAAGTTGCCTGGGCAGCTGCGAGCATCACTGTGGCTGCGCTGTTGCTCCGTCCCTGCACTTCATCAGCATTATCACCCCTTCATCTCCCGTATCTGGGGACTCATCATCATTTATTCCCGAGTCAGGATGCTGAATCTCTTCAGTTCCAGCAACATCACCACATTCACAAACTTGTCATTATCCCGAGGCTGATAACCTCAGGCGGAGGTGTTCATTTTTTAAGTCATTGAGCAATGTCCTGTTTGTGACACCATGGATATCCAGAAATACAAGATACAGCAGCCCTTTCCACCCTGCCAAATTACCTGCCAAACCCTCCACCGTTTGACCCAGTCTCACTGTCCTGCTTAGCCCTTGAAATAGATCCCGATTTAGAGCAGCTCGGCTGCCGGCCACATTACAGCCCCCTCCTCACGTGCTGTGGCCTGGCATGGCTGCGCGGCAGGGCCTGCCAGGGACTGCAGATCACTGTTTTAATGGTTTTATCATGACACCCAAAGTATTACACCAGCTCATTCCCAAGTGTGGCTCTGCTCTGTTTTAATGAGCTTTGGAGATTGCATCGGCAGCATGGACCTGGCTGTTTGATGACAGTCAACAGGGCTAATTAATCTGGTGTGTGCCCAGAGCCCCGTGCCTGCCTGCAGCCCCGACTGGGGCAATGCTGGTAGCACGGCTGGGCTGCAGCTGAGACGTGAAACTGCCTTAGAAAGTGTGCTTAAAGGGCCTGTTCTTACCCAGCTCTCCCCCTTAAAGTGAGGCTAAAACTGTTTCTAATCTCAAAGTCTAACTTCTTTCTTTGAAAAAAAAAAAAACCCAAAAAATCTTTTTGAAACAGCCTCCAAGTGGGACTCTGTGACTTGCTCCATCGTGCCACCGGGCCCAGATGAGGATGCTCCTTGGTGGTTGCACCTGCACCTGGCCTCTGCAGAGCTGGCAGGGCCGAGGCCGGTGCTCCCCGAGTTCTGAAGGCACACAGCTCCATGGGGGTGCCTGTGGGAAGGGTTAACTGTGCCACCACTTTTGCCTTTGGCTGCTTCAGCCTGTTTCCCTCCTCGTTTCCCCCAGCCCTTCAATATGTGATGCTGTTGAAGCTGGAAGGATCGGCTTGGATGGCACTGTTTGCGTATTTGAAGTTCAGAAAAAACGAGAGTTGCTGAGATGGCTTTTCCTTTCCAGGAGGAAAGCCAGAGCCAGGGCTGGGCTTTTCTTCCTTTTCATTCCCCCTAAACCAAAACAAAAACAAAACGTGAAGGATAGGTGGCCCCAGCGTGGTGCTTGGCTCAGCCTCAGCACAAGGCAGAAGGTGTTTGGGCAGAGCCCCCAGCACCCGGAGAAGCCCCCCCATCAGAAGGTTCGCCTCTTATCACCCCCCCTGCGCGGGTGCAGGAGAGACATGTGGTGTGGATGGGTGCCTGCGAACCCACGGCTCCCGGTCACCCTGTCTGAAATAGCACGTCACCTATAGAAAGCACCAGGCCTGGTTTGCTACGTGCTTGCAGGATGTCTCATCATCCTGCAAAATAAATAAATCAATAAATAAGAATTGCCGGGCGAGACGTGATGGCAGGGTGCCAGTCCCAGCCCAGCCAATTCATTTGCAGTTCTTATTAATTTGGGCTGACCTTTGCTCACATTTCCACCACGAGCACGTTCAAAACAAGTCAGACATTTAACTTTGTTTTGGGCAATGTTACTCTAATGTGGCTTTTTTCTGCGTAGCTCTCTCTTTTATGGTAATCAAACGTACTGCCAACTTTTCTCTTGCTATGAACACCAGCGAAGGGAACCAGATGCTTCATGTTTTCCTCCGAAATGTATCTGAATGTTGTTTTTTGTTTAGTGTTTCAGAGGGAGGGCTGGCTTACAGACAGCATTTCGTAAATCCAGCCCTTGCTGCACCCTGTTTCCCAATTTACGGCGGGTCCTGGCTGTGGCTCCCAGCTGGATTTGCAGTCTCTCCTCAGCACAGTGTGGCCGCAGCCCATGAAGTGCTGTGGGGCTGATGCCCAACTGCCTTGGTCTCTGTGGGTCACAGCTTCCACTGGGGGAGACCCCACGGGAGGAGTCCCTGGTGACGTGGGGATGAAAGATGTGGAGCTGGGCCGGTCCATCCCAGTGGCTTCTTGCACCGCAGAGCATCTGCAGCCTGACCATGTTGTGCAAGTGGCCTCTGCTGTCGGGGAAGCTCTGGGATCAGCCCAGAGCCACGTCTCAGGGGAGCCGACCCCCAGTTCAGCAGCAGGTTGTGCTGCTCGTGGGGAGCAGTGTGTGTGGATTTGCCTTGGCGAGTGCCAGTCTGCCTCTGGAAATGGAGGGGTTTCGCTCCGGCACGCCTGAGGACGCTGGGGTTGTGTGGGGCTCCCTGCGCCCACCCCTCCTTGCTGGGCAGTTTAAAGCTGGTGTTCTGTGTGGTAGGGGCTGCTCCTCCTTATGTCCACGCAGGGTCTAAGTTGTTGAAGCCCACCCAATGAAATCTTGCTTCACAAGGAAAACAAGCGGCGTCGGGCAAGCGTGTCAAAAATACCTGTGCCTCTGGGGCACTTCTGGCCGTTTTTAATAATTTCTCTCCTCTACCTCCATCTCTACTTCTGCTGCTATTTTTATAATCGCTTCTCTGCTTTCAACTCCTTATCTTCTTCAGCTTTCCCTCTCCTTTTCACTCTTTATGCCCTAAAATCTTTTCATCACCTTTTTTTTTTTTTTCTTTTTTGGTTCTGATTGGGCTTTATTTCTTCCCCTCTGCCAGATTTATGTGAGTTGTCAAGTCCAGCAGCCATTTGTCTCTGCCTGATGACAGACTTGCCTTCCCCCCCACCCCCAAATCAGATTCATGGCTGTTCTTTAAGGCCCTTTAATATTTTAATGCTCTGACTATAAATTTAATTTTCTTTAAGCTTCAATCCTTCTGTGGGCCTTCCTGCGGCTGGGTTGGTAGCTGACCCCCCCGTCCCCCCCTGCTCCCTGGCGTGATTTGCAACGTGTCACAGGCAGTGTTTGGGGTGGCTTTGCTCCATGCACGGGCACGGAGGACAGAGGAGGGGCACGTAGCAGGAATTCACTTTTCCTTAAGCTCAGACAGTTCTTCAAAACTTGACAGGAATTGACATTTTTTTTTGCTTCCAAGCCGTGATTTGTTGTGAGTTTGTTGTGCTTTTTATTAAAATGCTCTCGTGGAGTGCTTAGAAAGGTTGGCTTTACACAGCTCCAGCTTCCTTCTTTAATAAATGCAGCCTCGGCTTACAGTTTTTCCCTCTGATGTGTCAGCTGGGGGACTTACTCTCCAACTCAGATACACCCAGACTGCTTAAATCATCCTTATTTCTCTTGGAGGGAGAAAGACTTTTTGCTCTCTGAAACTTTTCACACCCTAAGTTAATAAAACTTCTCTGATGAAAGGGATGGATGTGACACTGTGCTGAGGATTTCATGGCCAAGCGCTGGATTATTGCTGTGGTGTAAAGGGCTCCCCAGCTCTGGTAAGCACATTGAATGTCTTCTTAAAATACGAGGTTGAAATTTATTTGGCAACAGCTGTCCCTGAAGGCTGCTGGAAGATCTCACCCCCCCTTTGCCGGTGTGGTAGAGCAGGACACCTCAGGGGAAGCGCTTTCTAAGGGGCAGCACAGCCCAGGGCTGCCTCGGCGTTGCCCAACAGAACCCATCAGCGAGGTGGTGGGGCGAGAGAGCTGCCCCGTGCCCCTGCTGAAGGCCACCTCTGCTTGGGAACGTGCTTTGAGGGCTGCAAAGAAAGCTGGGCTTAACGCCAGGGCAGAGCTACTCTCTGTATATACCCACAACACCAGGAGGGCAAAAATAGCACTAGAAAATTTTGACAGTGTTTCTGAAGAAGCTAGTCAACGCCATTATGAAGTATGAGATTGGCAACTGATCCGAAGGGTGTCAAAGCAGCCCTGCACCATGCCAGGAGGGACCTGATAGGAAATTATCAGCAACATCTGAGACAGCTATTTCCTCCGGGTTTGTAAACATTTAAACGAGGAAATGTTAGCAGTCTTTTGCAGCAACCAGTCCTGAGCCACCAGCCCACTCTGGCTCATCCCACAGCCCTCCGCCCACAGCAGCAGCACAAGGAAGCAGGGCTATATTTCTTCCCTTGATTTTTGGCACCCAGGCCAAGGCGGGGGTAGAGCTGCTGAGTGTTTAATTCAGTGCTTTCCATTTTGGATATTAGTGGTTCAACTGAGTTATGATACAGGAGCCTAGAGAGGAGTTATTCCCCCTCAACACAATAAGGATTAGTTATTTTCCTATTAAACTGCTTTAGTCATGGTGAGTTTGTTGCCTTAAATGGGTCGCTGCATGTACCAGGCATTGATGGGAAAGCCTAATCCTACCTGATCAGTGCGAGTGACAATAGGGGCTTATTGAATTCAATGCAAATTTTGCTGTGGACGTGTACAGACCAAAACTTGGTGCCATCCTCTGTATTTACATCCACAGGGCTCTGCTGAGCACCCACCAGAGCAGCCAAAGTAAGGCTGAAAGGACACAGATGACATGGCAGGGGTGGCACCGGCTGCACCCCTGCACAGCAAGGTCCCCAGTGCTCAGCTCACTGGGACGCAGCACTTGGGGGTTCACCAGCACCCCTCATGTCCAGGCGGGTTTGACCCATCTGGGGTGTAAAGTGGGAAGGGGTGAACTATTTCAGTGCAGCTACAGTAAACAGAGCAATGAAACTTCCCCAGGGAGGGGCAGTAGGGAGCTGTCTGGCAGGGAGAAAGGTGCCTTTATGGGTGCGGGTCATCATGGTCTGAGCACAGGGAGCCTGACAGGTATGGAGATGTAAAGGCAATCTGCTGCAACAGGCAGGCTCCCCGTGCTGCCGGGGGGAGAGCATGGGAGCACCAGCCTCTGTCCTGCCTGCCAAAGTCACTGTCCCCTGCAAAGCCGGCACCAGGTTTCGCTTAGTCTCCTTGGGTGGTTGGTGATAGCGCCAGGCTCCAGGAGACAGAGAAGCTCTTCAAACAGGAGAGAGAGGCAACTAGAGGCTCCACTTGCACCTGCCTGCAATTAATTAATTACGAATCCACTCATTAGCTCAACCCCATGGCTCCCCCTCACTGCCAAGCCCCCAGCTGTCCAGAGAGCAAGTCATTATTTGAAAAGTTTTCCCATTAAACCCGAAAGCAAAGGAATATTTCAAAGAAGGGGCAAGCGAGACAGCGAGGGTGCGTGCACGATTGCAATCAGCTCTCAAGGACGTGCTGGAGCGGCTGGATCCCCATCTTGGAGCAGCCTGAGAATGGTGAAATCGATTTCATTAGCCCACTCAGCCCCTGATTGCTCTTGTGCCCCGTGAAACGCCCCCACGGCCCCCCTACATTCCAGCCTCGGCTGGCGGCGGGTACCTGGGTGTGCGTGGCAAAGGCACACAGGCACCCCCAGGGCCCACCCCAGCCTGCCGGCCGCAGAGCAGCCCACCCAAATGCAATACCCGCTCGTGCTAAAAAAAAAATAAACAAATGCTAAAGATTTCCATTTCCTGCAGTGGGTGTCTGCCTCCCCTTTGTGCCCAGGAGGCAGCTGCAGCCCAGCTCTCAGGCTTTTAACCCAGCCAGTGCACACATCTGCTTCGCCACCCATTTTTCTATTACCTGCTTTCTGCTCCTTGCTTTAGTGGAGGCGCCTCTTTAACCGCAGTGATTTACAGGCGGTGTTACGGCAGGACAGGTCTGACACTGATTGAGTCGCTTATCTGCCGTCTCCGTCCTGCTCTCTGACAGCCTCTCCCCCAGGTATCAATCTGCACATCAGTTCTTTATTCCTGGGTGAGGGAAGAGCTGTCAAGGTTGCAGCTACACTGTCATCTTCATCCAAGCTGCCAGCTGCCCTTCATCGCTTTAAAGACCCTCTTTAACGCCTGTGCTTTGGGAGGAGGCCACCATGTTGGAGGTAAGGAAACAGCAGCAAAATTTCATTTGCTCTTGAGGTGTCTGGGGCTTGATGGATTGGCTCTCGTTTGTCAGAGCGCCCGTAAATAAACAAGTTTCCATGCCATAAGTTAAGCCCCACTGCATCTCCACACGGCTCCCTGCAGCCCTGCGCTGTCTCCCGACAACCCGGTGAAGGGAGAGCAGCAGGGTGCTGAGACCCCTGCAAAATATGAGGCTCCCCCAGGCCAGGGCCACCATCAGGGCTGTGGGACAGAGCAGAGAGAGGGTGGAGAAGACAAGTGCGTGGGGCCAGGCTTGACTTTGGGGTTTGCTGGGAGTCCCCGCTGCCGGACACCTCTTGTAAGCCGCAAGGACGGGGCTGAAGCCAAACCGCAGAAGACCATAGCGTCCTGCTCACTGCCCGCCATGGCAGGGCGGGGGGACCGGGACAGGGATACATTGGCACCCAGCACCTGCACCCCAGTGGGGTGGCCGAGCTGGGCCAGTCTGGCCCCCTGCATGTCCCCGAGGCTGGCTGGAAGGGGGCTGAGAGGGCGCAGGCAGCTCCCGGTGCCCCACGCTCTGAGAGAGACCCAGCCCTGCGTGCAGCCAGTGTGTCCCCCCCAGCCCTCATCCCCCCGGCTGGCCATTACCACGCTACGTGGTTGCATTGCAAAAGCCTTGACTGCACCTTCTGCTCAGCACTGAGCTGTTTTTGTCCTAAGTGGTGTTTTTCTTAGCCTAAAATCACATTCCCCTCTGGGATGGCCGGCAGCACCGGGCAGCAGCACAGGGTGGCAGGAAGGGACCTGTGCCCACTTTTAGGTATATGCTCAGGTGCTGCTCTCGGGCCAGAGCATCTTCCAGCTGTCTCCAGCTCTGGGAGGAGAGGCCGTGTCCGAGCGGGAGGATGCTTGAGTGCATGGGGGCTGCGTTAAAGCCCCAAGTCACCTGGGGGTGACAGGCAGCTCGGGGTGACCCAAGGGGACGGGCAGCGTGCAGCAAAGGAGGATGGTGGACATGGCCCTGTGCACCTCCAGCTGTGCCTCAGTTTCCCTGAGGTTTCTGGCCAGCCCTCTCTGTTTGGTTTCCTTGTTGCTACTCTTTCATAAATAGAAAAGCCACTGAAACATAATCTCTAACATAATGTTTATTAAATAGTAATTTTAAAAGGTTTTCATACAAATCATATAAACACAGTTTGATTTTTTTTGTTTTGTTTTGTTTGGTTTTTTTTTTTTTTTTACACCGAAGAATCACAGTAAAAGCTCTTTAAGTCCATAAGTCCTGGCTCAGCCAGTGAATGGTCAAATACCTTGAACTGCAAACCTTGGAGAAGTTTCATTTCTGCATATAATTTCTTAATGGTTTAATTCCCATGCTCACTTCCAACACCTTCCCACAAAATGAAATCACCTGGCACTACAGCCCTCCTGTTAGCAACACGTCCTCACCATGAGAAGGGTGTGGAGGCAACAGTCCATTTCAGCAAAGGCATTAACACCAATTTCTTTTTTTTTTTTTTTTTTTTTTTCTGAATTTCACAGAGGGAATTGCAATCATCAAACCTAATCTATTTGCAGAGGAGGATGCAATGAATTGAATGCACTGATGACTTTTTTTTTTTTCCCTGTTGAAGTTACAATCAAACACAGTTTTCTGTAGAAGAACAGTAAAGCACCCAGCAGAGGTAAGTGAGGTATCAGCTTTGCAGCATTATTGGCCTGCTCCTGCCTGGCAAGCGCACGCGTGTGGGCCCTGCCCCGTCTGGAAGGGGAAAGAGGGACACGCAGGGTGGATGCTTTGCTGGGCCCGTCCCAAGTTAGTGCCAAGATCAGCAGTACTCTCCTGCCCCAGATCAAGAGATATATTAACACGAGTCAGTCCCACGGAATAAGTCACATACACGATACATACAGAGAATTCACGTGCGTGTTCAAACACACTATTTCTGAATATATGTATATACGAACTCTTCTCTCTGTACGCCTACTAGACACCATAACGTCACTTTTTAAATTATATATTTCACCTATGGTTTGCCTAAGTCAACTTTTCTACTGTATGGTCCTTTTCCATTCATCCTTCCCCTCTCCTGTGATTTGAAGGGGATAAAATCATCGAGCAGCAGCAATCCAGCTTTGAAATGGTCTGGTACATTTCCTTTTACTGCCTCTGTTTCTTTTGTACAGTAAAATAACACCCCTGTGGAATTTGTCCACGAAGAATGCCAAAAGAAATAAGGTGATTTGAAAGGAGAATCTGAGATACGTTTACTGCTGTTTCTGTTGGGCACACAGTGTGAATTAAAAAAAAGAAGGCCTTTGTGTGCGCGTGTCTCTGCGTGTGCATGTATGAACCGTGGATGTTTTGATGACACAGCTGCTGGTATCTGCTTCCCCAGTAACACAGGTGTCTTTCTTATAGTGGAGAAGTCTTTTTTTTTTTTTTCCCTAAAAACTTAACTGTCTGCTGGAGCTCTTCATGAAACACTAGACAAATGTTCCTATTCCCACCACACCGAGGAGCAGCTGTGGCACTGTCCGTGCTCATCTCCTCTCCAGATGTTGCTCACCTCCCCAAACACCTGGCCTCCAGCAGGATGTGTTTGCAGGGGCTGTGCAAACTGAGCTTCACAGCACATCACACCTTCGGCGCTCTGCGGTTAGTGAGGAAAAAAATATCCATGCCCAAACCAAACTATTTGCTAGGCAAAATGTAAAATCGGAACATATCAGGTATTTGCAAAGAGCCCCTGGAAAAGCAAACCCAAGGTGCTGGAAAGGTTTCTTGCTTATATATGTGCAAACTGATAGGGGCAATCTGTCTGTACTGAATTGAAGATGAAGGCATTGGTTTGGGGCCCAGTGTTTGAACTCTTTTTCTCCAATAAATTGTTTTTATAACACCCCTCTCCCATGGCACAGCGGCAAGTGGAGAGGTATCAGCTGCCAGACAATGTAGCCAGACCACTTGAAAGTAGAAGGACCAGGCTTCTTCAGCTGGGCTCTACCCAGTAGAGAGCAGTGAAGCAGCAGTGTTTTGCTGGGGAAGGATGAAGGCCTCACTTGTTGTTTGATACAGCACTGATCATCAGATGGAGGAAAAATACTTCTTCTAAGGCACTTGTTCAAAGTAAAACAAAACACAGCTCATAAATAAAACTTCAGGTTTTTGCTACTGATCAGGAGCAGCGCAGCTTTGCTCCGAAGGGGATACGGCGGCAGCCGTTTGGTCCAGTTGTGCTGACGGTGCCAGCTCGCGCCCCCAGCTCCAGGGAGAAGGGGAGCACCATGAAGGTGAGGGGGGTCAACAGACTCCGTGGCCAGGCTGCCAGGGCCGTGGGCACAGCTCCAGCCTCCTTTCCTGTTCATTTTCCCTCCCTGGCACTTTGGAGAGGCGTCGGCACTGTGCCTCAAGTCAAACCCCAAGTGAAGCCCCCTTCCCAAAGCCATCACCTGAGCGCTGGCAGCCTGACACACTCTATCTTTTGTTTGCTGAAATCTTCTCATTTTAGCAAAACGAAAAAGGCCAGGATCAAGAGGGGTGGGAGATTCAAAGAAAAGCCTTCCTGATGAAGGCCTCAGCTGTTACAATCCAAGATCTGGATTTAATAAATGGCTCTTATTCACAAATCACTTTAAGGCTCTTCAGATTCTCTCAAAGAGGTGCTTCTACACATAGGGTTTCCTTTCTATTTTATTTCTTAATGATTTCAGAAGGCGCTGTTGTTACCATCGACACTAAAGCCAGTATCGCACCTTTCGCCCCTACCAGGAGAAGAAAAGTTGAAGATAACAACATGCTTCCATTTTCAGGACTGGAAACTGCAGCTTCCTGGACTTAGTGTGAAGTGCACAAATCCCTACAGCCAAAATGGTATCTGAACGGGGTCTAAAATGGACAGGGTCTCCGTGTGTGTGTGTGTGTGTGTGTTATTTCTAAAGACAGGGTGGCCGAAGAAATCCCTCAGCCTTCTCAGCAACTCACCAGAGAAAGGAGGTGGGAAATAACAATCAACATTTAGTTTCTCACATCCAAAAGGTACACCAGTCTCCCTTGCCACGTCTCAGCCACTCACATCAGCAGAAAATGAAGATGAACCAATAAACAAGGGTGTCGGTACCCCCTCGTCCGGCACAGTCTGGTTTGCGGGAAAGCCCGCTCGGTCCTGGCGGAGTGCGACCCGCCGGCGGGACCCGGCGGCAGGAGCAGTGCCTCCCCTTGCTCCTCCCGCACCCCTCGTTCCCCATTATGGCATTCAGTTCCCATAGAAAACAGCAAAAAAGTACCCCCCCACCAGCCCGCCTCACCGGGTGCAACACCGAGGGTGACCCCCAGGGCACCCGTCAGGCCTCTGAGCAGCACTTCTGGTGGTTCATCTTAACCTTGTGCTTGATGCCGTCGTACAGCTCGAAGTTGTAGTTCTCCAGCGTGGTGGAGCTCCGCGAGGACAGCCCAGCGTACGAGCACGTGCAGTAGAGGAGCAGACCAGCGCAGATGGCCCCAAGGAGGACACCGAGAGAGCTCATCGCTATGATGGTCACCAGGATAGGATCCAGGGTGTAGAGCCAGCTTTTTTCTTTGTCCAGCTTCGGGGTTCCTGGAGAGTTAGTAGAGAACAGTGTGTCGTTCCTATCCGATCCAAAGTAATCTGCAGTGGAATGGGCACTTATTATCCAGGGATCACTTTTTTTTTTCCACCACCTTTATGCGCTTCTTACTTGGAGTTGTGATGGCCTTACAAGAGAATAAGCACCCACATGGGTATATCTCAGTAGAATTCATTAACCCAGGTCTAAAAGTAATGCAAAGCACCCAATTACCAAGAAATTTAGGTGCCCTAATTCACTTTTACACCTACAGCTATGGTAATAGCATGCTAGCATTTTACACACACTGAAACTCTGGACCTTCAGGTGCCATTGGGTTCAAAACTATGGAAACAATCTATCACAGCTCCCAGACTTAATTTTCTCCATTTACAAGTCAAAATGCCATGCAAGCAGCAATTAATGCCTGAAAGATCAGTTCCACTTGTCCTAACACAAATGCAATATATTGACTTTGCAAGGTTGCTGGCTGTTGAAAAAGGAAAACAAGAAAAGAAAACTAATGTCTTTGTCCAGACACTAAGCCACCGCTTCAGTGTACGTTCTCAAGCATGTTGTAGCTCCTAACCCCCACTAAAGCTGAGGTCTGTGAGTAACTGTAGCATCTGATACTGAAACACAAGCTCCCCCAGATAAATTGCTCATGAGGAATTTGTGTACTAACCTGGATCATTGTTGTCTTCAAAGTCTTGCTCAGAGATTGGAAAGTCATCCTCCATTCTGGGGAAGTTCACTAGAACAACAAAATGGGAAGCACGATTTGTTTTAAGAGGCCTTTTGGGGACATTATTGCCACTGGTCACTGGATTGCAAGACCAGCCAGAAGAAAGCAATAGTTAAACCACTGCAAGGCTCTTCCTCATGGAAGGAGCAAGAACTCTTCCTTTTCTTCCTTTGGCCAAAGTCAATGAAGACTCTTGCATACTCAAGAGAACAGGATCTTCCCACTACATCACATTTCACGACCACCAAATGACCAGCTTTTAAAAGAGAGTGAGCAAAAAGCAAAGAAACCAGATAACTTGAATAGCACTAAAATATTGTCATTGGTGCCTGCATAATGGCTATAATTCACTTTTAACATGCTCATGGGTATTATCCTTACAACTTTGAATAGGATCTTAGTGCCTATCATTACTTGCCACTAATGCTAGATCCATTTAGCACACTTTACTTATAATTTTTTCCTATATATCTTACTGGACAGAGAGCTTCAATGACCCAGTTTCTCTTTGGGTTTCAGATAAATTCATAGTAATTTGAGGAAGTCATGTATCATCATTATATGTTTTAATGCAAAAGCTGGTTGAAAATGGGCAGAGCGGCAAAAGGGTGTCCATATCTAGGCATTTATGCTAACATTTCTCTGATCCAAATTCCTTTTAGTGGTGACATTTCTTTTTATTCTTCAGAACAGATCAAACACTAGTAACCAAATGTACATGTAGTAATCTGAGAGAAGTTATTTTCCTGTGCAGTCTTCCTTGCATTATCTTTACCTATAGTTACCATGGTCCTTTTTCAGTTTTCCAAAAGAAAACACTCTTTCATTCTGATCTGCTTTTTCAAAGCTGACTGTAACTTGGGGTGCTCAACTGGGAAGCCACCTCAAAATTATCAGGAATGCAGAAAATCAGGGACTACTAGAAAACAGTAGAAATCACATCATTGAAATAGTTGTGGTTGAAAACCAAGGCTACTTTGCACTGTGTGCAAAAATGGCAAGAAGAGTTTAAAGAGGTTACTTATCAACAACCAAAACCAAAGAATGTAACTTGTGCCCAAAAAGCCATGTGTAAAGAAATTAATCAAAACCTTATAAAAGAATATTTGTGTATATTTGCACGGAGATTTAGGACTTCAAAAGGCCTCCTGAATTGTCAAATCCATTTTTTTGCTATCCCAGGCAATGGTATCAGGCAATCCCCACCAGCAACTTTTCAGGGTTCCCTTGGAGATTACGGGGCTCTGCTGAATGTCACGCTGCCTCAGCATCACCTTATGACTGACTGCAATGATCCTCTGTGCTGGTACTAATGATACCTTCCCAAATACTCATTCTTTGGGAAGAACTGTCTTTTGCCCTCAGCACTCAAAGGATTATGAGATTTCTTTGAATTTTCACAAGAACCTGGCAACAGGAACACACAAAACCCAGCACTTGCCCCTCCTGACAATGAGCTCTGCATCTAGTGAGCCAGGTAATTAAGCTGACTCGAGGCTGCTAGTAGCTTGTTGAAGAAACATAGGTGCACACCAGCTTCTGTAAATCCTCACTTTAGCAATGAGTTCACATGATTTCTCAACACTTCCAGAACTGACAGGCCCAGATGGCAACATCTTAGGGCTGGGAGAACTGCCCGAGGGCCTCTTGCAAACATTTAGAGCTGAACATGTGGAAAAGTAACTTGCAAAGCAGTTCACATGCGGAGATGTCTGCTTTGCTAGTCCTCCATCAGAAGACAAACAGTGAAATTTGCCATCCATGTCACCCACACAACCCTAGGAAACTGTAGGTTCCTCAAACACCAGCAAAGGTCAAAACTGGACCATGTCTGCCCAAGGAGCCCATGTGGAGGGAAAGGCCGTTGGAAATCCTTTGCCTTTCCATACTGCAGCTCCTCTAAATTTTGTGTGAGAACAAGCTAGCAATTTCGTGCTTTTTTATTTCCCAGGGTAGCCTTGAGGGAAAAGCCAGAAAAAACAAAGTATTGGTTAATCAACACTTTCAAAAGAACACCAGTTATTTCAGCCTGAAAGGAAGGAGCGCTGGGAAAACTTGAAAAGAGAGAACATTTCTACAAAAATCCCAGCCGAAAATCTATTTACTCTTCTAGCAATTTTCTCAATTCTCCATGCTAATATGACTCCGAGTCCTGCTTAAATGATATCTTCCCCCTCACCCATTCTCCTTCCTCCTTAGGCCTGTGGTAGGTCCTCATTCTTCGGTTCCCCACATGCTGTATTATTGCTATCAGATTATATGTTGTCACACAGGGTTCTATGCTGGCTTTGGAAAAATATAACTCAACGTTTCTTTTTCCATACCGGGGTTTCTTGAGTCATTAACAAAATCAGCTCTGGCTGTGTGGCTTTCTATGGCAACTGAAGCTCATGGTCTCAGTTCAGTTCCTAGTGGAGATGATTTCCTGTCACAGAAATTAGCCTGCTATTTGTCGTCAGTTAGGCTCCTTTGTGACAAGTCTTAGCAATATTGTCACAAGTGGAGCAGGCCATGGAAAGTGACCCCCTTGGAAAGCGGTCCCCAGAAGAGCCCTGCAAGCTGCTGAGCAGAATGGGAGAAGCATGCATTGCTCTGTGCTGTGGAGAGCTGATTCCTTAAAGGGCAGCTTTCAGGTGCAATTTACTTTGTATTTTAAAAGGAAAAAAACACACTGGAGAAGGGTAGGCACGAAAGCTAGTGGAAACTGTATTTAAACATGAAGAATGCTTTCTCCTGAGTGAAAGGACCTTTTTAAAGTGTGTGTGCTGGATGATGGCTGTGAGCACCTAGCCGGTCATGCCCAAAAGATGATGTTAGTGATGCCGTTGGAAACAGCCGGATGCCGAGAAAAGGCTGTTATCTGTTGGATCAGAGAGCACTACCAGCTAAAAGGCTAATTTATGGGACCTGAAAAAAGAAAGATGAGATCCTAATCAAAGACAAGGAGTGACTTAAGTACCACATTTTTATGAACTCACATGGAGGGAGAGCAGGAGAGAATTAGTATTTCCAGAGATTAAGGAGCTTTAATGTACATCTGTTTTAAAATAGTAGCAGGGGCGGGAGGGATTAGGTCAGGGAGGGGGGTTACTGGAAGGGGGGTGACACATGATTGATCTGCCTTGCCAGGGTGGACAGGGGAGGCACAAGAGCAGCCGAGGTTCACCAGTGTCCTGCCACAGACATACACGTACCTCTTGCAGGAAAACGCTCCAAACCCACTTGAAGCAGCTCACCTCTGCAAGGCTGACGTCAGCACATCATATGGACCAGCACATCCTTCCCACCACCACACACACTCAATGCCAGCCTGCCTGTGCGGGCTTATCGGCAGTGCCCACCTTTGCACCAAGCCAAAAGCTATTGCTTTGGAGAGGACACCCAGTCCCAGTTCCTGGAATCTAGACACATTCCTCTAAGGCAAATGACCACCAATGAGAAGAATATTGCTGTTTCTTTCTAGACTGACTGGTTTAAGTCTGCACACCTGCCTCATGCCGGGTCCCTCCATCCCAGGGCAGAGCTCTTTCACCACGCATCTCTCTACACACAGGCATTTGCAGATGGTGGCTGCAACACCTCTTGGGTTCTTTCCAGGTGAACAAAATGAGCCTCACAGCAGAAGATGTCTTTCACAAACGATGTATCAAACTTGCAGCAATCTCCAGCCCTTTTTGTTGACCGCCTACAGCCTCTCTGGCACAAGGGAGCCTGGCCTGGAGAGCGCCCGGGGTGCACTCCCACCATCCCTGTGCTCCTGCTTCCCTCTACCCGCAGGGGTCCGCGGACTCTGGGGCTGGAGGAGACGCACCAGGTGATGGTGGCTTGTGGGCTCTTTCACTTTCCAGTGATATCCGCGGCTGTGCCTCCTGGTACAAAAGAGGGGTAGCTGGCTCCCTCTGGTCCTTTCCACACTGGGGAAACAACTGTGTGCTGCTCACTTCCCTGAAAACAGCAAGTACCCTGTGTGCTCACCTCTCTCTCCCGCTGCTACAACATCCGTCTTGGCCAGTGCTACCCTGCCTGGCAAGGGGAGCACCAGTGGTGCACAGCTGCTCTGCTGCCAAACAGCGCCCACAAGGGCCCAAAACATTAAATCCAGGTAAGCCTAGGAAAACGGGGTCAGAAATTACTGCTCCCCAGCCTTGGCAGAGAGCAGCAGAGCTCCAGCTCCACTCTCATCCTTGCTTTTCTCCCTTTGCTCATTCCCAGGCCTTGACTCTCCGCAGCAATAGCGTGACTCCAACACACATCGTTTTGTTTTGACACAGCAGAGCAGCTGCCGTGGCCTCACCGTGACACCGCTCCTTTTGGCAGCGGTGGCCGCTCCTTCGGCTGGGAGCCCGGGGGGCTCGGGGGTGACACCTCCCACCCTCGGCAAACGGGGAAGTGCTTCACAAAGCAGCAGCCCAGGCACCAGGCAGAAACACTCCCCCTGAATCCCCCACAGCTTATTTCCAGCTGAAAATCCACCTCACTTCTCTCTTCCCCGCTCCTCCAGAAACACAGAACGACTTTAGTTTACAAAAAGGCTAAATCCCTGCCAAATTTCAAATTAAAACAGTGCTTTGGCTACAGCTGAGCATTAAAGAAAGCAAACAAGCAGCCTCTCCCCTGGCCCGGCCACCCTCTGCAGCGCAGGAACCCCTGAGCCTTGTCCTCAGATTGCCTTGGGGCTGCCCCGGCGGCAGTGCACACCACAGCACCATCTTCATACCGGGGGCACCGAGGAGCCTTTTGTGTTCCTTGGGCTTCCCATATGCAGAGAAGATGGGGAAGTGCACTCGGGCAAGTGAAGATGCCCACCGAAAGCACCCAGAGACGTGAAGCCAGGCTGAGAGCTTGGTGTGGGGGTGAACGCGAGCAGGCAGCTATTTCCAGCCCCGGCGCTGCCCTCCGACGCGTGGCACCCTGCCCTCGCTGCACGCGTGGCAGATGGCCAAGGTGGCTGCCCAAAATGGGGACCCTGCCAAACCCTCCCTGCAGCAGCTACATTCCCCGTTGCAGCCTGACCCTTTCCCCGACATGTCTTGCTTTTGCACCTCTGCTTGGTGCCAGCACCAGGCCAGGGAAACTGGTGGCAGTGTGCATGCATACGGCATTACAGTGTCATTATACAGCATGGTTTTCCTCTCCCTCTCCCTTAGCGCGGGGCTACCCGGGTAAGGAGCCGCTGCTCGGGTTCGGTGCTCCGTGCCAGAGCTCACCAGTCCCAAACCGAGCAGCTCCTCGGCACAAGGGCAGCGTTGCCAATCCACCACCGCTGAGCAAAGGCTCAGAGCTGGGGGAGAAACCAGCCACACTGCAGCATCCTGATATGTTATTGCCCTCCCCGTTGTTGCTGTTTGTTTTTACAGTGGCAACGGCTAACGACACCATTCCTCAAACTGGCAGCCATGCCTGCAATCGCTGCTAAGAGCCGCCAAAGCCACTGATGGAGGAGCTGTGGCAGAAAGCCAAGAGTCTGTCCAAGCTCGCCTCGGGGCCCTTGTCTGCTGCCTGCGCACCTCACTGCTGCCCCGGCACAAGGGAAGCAGGGGCTGGCCCCGACAGAGCCAGTAGGTTTTCACAGGGGCAAAAATCCCAACACAGCCCTGCGCGCAATCTGGTTTCTCCCTTATTCCCTTGCATTCACTAGCAGAGGCATTTCAGCCCTGCCCAGGAAGAAGCTGACCTCACCCTTCCAGCCCGGGGGAAGCAGCTTTGGGTTCCCTTCACCAAGTGTCACCTTGCAGGCGCTTGCCCGGGCAGGAGGCTGACCCGGGTGGGTGGGTGGGTGAGCCCTGCACTTTGCAGCCTGCTCCTGAGCCATCCATCACCCATCTCGGGCACGCTGACCTTGCCCGGGCGAGGCACAGCCCAGCCCAGCCCTTCCCACGGCGCCCTTTGCTTTGCCAGGCCATAGCTCCCTCTTTCACACACCCGCTCGCCACCGGCTTTGCCCCATCGCTTACAGAGAGTGAGGGTGGGCCCTCTCCCGCCAACCGCACGGAGTCGTTTTTTCCTATAACATGGCAGCAACTGCAGAGATAAAAAGACCGACACCATGACCCCACTTGCAGCCAGGGGAGCCACATCCAGACCCTCCCCGTGGCACACGGGAGACATCAGGTCTCCGCCCTTCATGCCACTCCCCGAAATATGGAGCCCCTATTGCTATACCACAAAGTTTATTCCTTTTTTTTTAAAAGTAGACTCTTAAAGGCCTGAAGTTACCTGCAGAGGAGGTTGCATCAAAATAACACTAAATTGTATTTATTTTCTTAAAGTGTGCTAATTTTAGCTGCTTTCTTCCCTATGATGAGCCACAGCCTGAGCAGCACCCAACCCTCTGGTCAATCTGGCTGCAGCACACATACAGAATAATTAAACCATGAACAATTCCTCCCTTTTCGTCTGTTTACTTAACAGAATTTTTTTCTTCCTTGCTGGGAAGCCATCAGCCAATCTCTCCTCTGTTTTTCTCATGTGCATATTTGTTTTGAATTTTGCTTGGACAGTCACTGAAGTGTACAAAATGCAAATTACAACTGTATGGGCTTTGCTGTACAATTAGAGGGAAAAAAAAAGCCCCCCACATCCTCCAGAAAAATAGTATGGGCACTCAGCTTTCCTTGTGTTTGAACAGCCAAAGCAAGAGATCACATTTTTGTTGATGGCCTGAATTCCTAGTAAAGCCAGGAAGTTTCGTTGCAAAGCTGAGCTGTATGCCAAGGTAAAGAGCATGATAGAAGGAAAATAAATGCAGGAGGGAAAGAAAAACCTCTCCAACTGGCAACAAAATGTATTTCATGTGAAATGCGATGCTGCCAACTCCTCTGTGGGGGAAAAAGGTGCACCTAGAGAAGGTGAGAAGGAGAAATGCTGCAGCAGAGATCCCTGTAACAAGCTGGGAGGACTTGGGCGAAGGGAAGGCAGGGGATGCACACCCCCAAACCCTTGGTGCTGCGGCACTCAGGCAGCTCCCACGCAGCTCTCCTACACAGTCCAACATGCAAAAGCCCAGCAAGGAATTCACAGAAGAGGAACGCATTGCCGTTTTCATCATTAATTTTGGTAATGGGTTGCCCGATTTTCATTGTGCTCGGGGACGGAGCGCACGGCTCAGCTGAGCTGGCAGCCAAGCCGGCCCCCGGGGCCCTGTGAAGTCGGATGTCCTGTCTCCAGGGGCTCTGGACAGAGAAATTCTGCATAATCACATTGAGCAATTTAGCACTTAAGCAACGTTAGCAAAATCCCCAAACAATCCCAAGTGTCAGTCCAGCCGCCCAAAACTCCCGCTAAGGACTGGTACAAACGTAATGGATCTAAAAGCCGCTATTAACGGCCCGATCCTGAGTGCAGCGAGGCAGGGTGAGCACACCAGCTGCGCTGCCGGGAGCTGGGTCTGCACACAGCAGGAACAGGAGCTTCACTTTGCTAAAGGAAATAGCCCTGATGCTCCAAAAGAAAACCTGGAGTTCTGAAACACCGCTTCACTTCAACTGACAGCAGTCTCGTTGGCAAAGAAAGAAGAAGGAAGAAAAAACCCCAGATATTTGTATAAAAATATCATCATTTTATTACATTCCACACAATACATCTTCAAAGAGTTTCAAATTTCCACAAGATATTTTTCACACACAGGCAACTGGGCAATGCTGGGGATGTCAGGGCTCAAGGAGTGGGGGAGAACTGGGAATAAAAATCTCGAAGTGACCTTCTGTTTTGTCTTTGGTGATTTTGGTTTGAAAGACAGGGTGCCACATTCTCCTCTCTTGACACACCGATGCGTGCTTGCTAAGTCCGTGGGGCTGAACCTGATCAAAGCGAGGGGATCGGCTGACCTAGGGAGACTGAACTGACTTTGGAAACATGACGGTATCATCTGCTGACATGGCTTGGGCTGACCTGAAAAAGCAGCAAGCGCATGCCAATATTTCACATCTGTTTTAATTTGCAGCTGGCTGAGGGGTGGGATTTCACATCACAAACCATATACACCGCAACACCAGTGCTGCGTAACCAGGAGGCTCACGGAGAAAGCACCCTGGCCTTGAAAGCCCCTCTCTGGGGACCTCTAGGCAGCACCACCTGCAAGGTGACAGGAGCTCCCCTGGGTCCCTTTGGGATCTGCTGGGACAGGCACGTCCCTGCTGCCCTCAAAAAGCTGGTGGGAGCCAGGCCCCGGTGGGACGCTGCCCCGAGCACCCACCACGCCTAACGTGCTCACCATGCCAAATCACCCTGGGTTTTTCTGCACTCCCTGCATGTTTTAGATGGTTGCTGCAGCAGCTGCGGGAGCCCTGCTGAAATCTGTTGAGTAATCAGCATGAGGAGCTAAAAGAAGCTGCATGAATAAAGGCATGGAGGGAACGGAGAGAGAGACCCCCATGGACAGAGATCCCCTGGGGAGAGGGCTCCGCTACAGTAGGGGCCAATACCACGTATGCACAGCACCGTTTGTGTTCCCACATTTTCCCCAGATCAGAAGGAAGCTCAAGACTGCAGGGAAGTTAACAGAGCTGCTGTCTCGATTCATTTTATGCAATATTAATGGGCAAAGGAGGGGTGGGGAGCACTAGCAAGTCTAGGATGGGGGAGGGAATCTGATCACTCATCACAAATGAACACAAACAAGATGGAGAACCTTGCTCACTGGAGGTACTTGTTTTGCCTGCAAACAGATTAGAGTTAACGATTCAAACCACTTTTGCATGTCATCATTCAGTAATTTATATAAGGCATTTCCACTACAATACGCTGGGCCATTCAACAGTTGGAGGCATGTTGGAGGCTCCGTCTTGCCTACCCAGTTAAAGCAGCAGCAATGGCTGGGCCCCCCAGGTGCACCTGCTATGTTTTGCTTGCTAGATGTTACTGATGCTTTAAGAAGCAGAACATTAGCAAATGAAAAACTAATTGACATTCTAAAAACTCAACTGTCAATTATTATGATTCAGCAGCTATGAATTGGGCAAAGGAAAAAAAAAAAAACCAAACCCAAAACCCAGAAAGGGGAATTATACTTGTCTCTTGAACATTTCTAGCAGAAAGACAAAGAGGAGCCCTCTCCCCCTTCCCCGTGTAAGAGCAAAACCATCAGCACCCAGAGCGAGGATACTTACAAAATAAATAAACCTTCAATTCTCAAGAAACTGCAGTATTTAGCATCCACCTTAGACCTGCTGAAGTCTATGTGTTACCCTAAGGCTGGCTTTAACAGATACAAACAAAACATTCATTATGAGCTTCTCTGATATAAGGCAACTTTAAATAGATTCACTTGTGGGTGGGGGAAGAGGAGGGTTTCCCCCCCTACTTCCAAACAATGGCTGTGTTATCATGTTGGCTGCAGAAAGAATAAGATGGAGAGATCTTACTTTTTGGACGTCTATGAACCTCTCTGGATTCTTCTAGCCATGAGGTGGACATTCCTACTGTCCAGACTGGCCTCTTCTTCTCATTTTGCACCCAAGACATTAATGCTAGCAAACAAGAAACCCAGCCAAAGCTAGATAAGGCAACAAAAAAGCATTGCGCTCTTCCCCAAGTAAACAAATCAGGGTATTTACCACAAACATGTCCCAGACCTTCCAGAGGGGAGGCGGGAAGGGGGGGGAATTTTAAAAAACAAACAAACGAAAAAAACCCCACCAAAAAAAAAAAAAGCATTCCCTGTGCAAGTAGAAGCAACAACAAGCAAATTAAAAAGGGGCTGTTTCTAAATATACATTCAGTCAGTCAGACGCGTGCACTCCCATGCACACTTGCATACACATATTTAGCACACACGTGCATGAGCCACACACACAAGCTTCCAGGCTCGCCACCAGGTTTCCTTGCAGGTTGCCTACCAGGAGGAGAAAAGAAACCAAACCAAACAAGACTACCAACAAAAAAATATTCCCCAAACAAACACAAGAAAACAAAAAAACCCCACCCGACACCCCAAGAGTCCTTGAAAAGTAATCGAAAGGGAGCGTTCACTTCTGAAGTGAAGGGGCGGTGTGTCTCTTCTGGCAGTCCAAGATGCAGCATTAGTTTAGAGTTTGTAAAAGATTCGGGAAGGGCTTGGGGGATGGAGAAGGGACGGAGATGTCTAAGAGTTCACACGTATGCTAGGTAAGGAAAAAAGTGCAAAACTGAGGCAACGTATTTGAAGTCTTAGTTTCTGTCTGTCTGTCTGTTTTGTGTTTTGTTTGCTCTCTCGTTCCTGTTCGGCTCTCAGCAGCGTGAGCTGGGGTCTTGCTCTAGTTTTATGGTTAGGGTGGGCTCCACGGCCACGGGGGCCCCGTTGGCATAGTGGGAGGTTTTGTAGGTGATGGAGTGATCGCTCTTCTTGGCCGCATAGCGGAACCGGTGGTAGTGGAGCACAAGGGCCAGCGCGACGGAGACCAGCACCACAACAGCACCTCCGGCGGCAATAACGTAATACCAGTAGGCTGGGATGGGCTGCACTGACACCGTGTCCACTGTGGGCTCGGTCCCTGGCAGGAGGGTTGGCCCTGGGGAGGAGACACAGAACAGGGTTGCTAGGTGGGAGGCATGCAGACGCACAAAAAGAAACACACATGCTTTCAAGAGTACAGCATGGAGTAACACAAGTTCCCAGGGCTGCCTCTGGATACGGGGCATGCTCCTGGAGGGGAGCACAGCCTGGCGTTTGCTGAGCCCACATATTCAAGGGCCTTTTTCTTCCCTTTTAATTAACCAGGCTGCCTAGATCGCAGTACAAATTCCATATGCACGCTATTATTACTGTTATTTCTGGCATCAACAAATGTTTTTTTCCCCCTCTGTTTTTTTGGCCTTCTCCAGATCAGCCGCCTGGTTTTGTCTCCACATGGCAGATGTTGTTAAGCAGTGACAAAACACATCACGTTCCTAATTGGAGGAAGAGCGTAATCTCAGATGGCCAAGGAAGTTACCACAGGAGACTGGGAAAGAAATTACAAGGAGAAACATTTGTCGTTCTTATGGAAAAGACAGAGAAGATGATGTCTGTCTGAAAGTGCTTTGCACACAGATTTGGTCTCACTAGGTGCCCCATTCACAGACTTCCTTATTATTTTTTAAAGCAAGGAAGGATGGTTATGATTATTTACACGGCACAGGCTGTGAAATTCAACCCAATGCTCACGCAAGAAACTCACGCTCTCTGCAGCTTAAGCAAGCCAGGACTATGAGTTCATGCTGATAAAGCAAACACACCTAGGGAGGGCTGGAAAAGCACCTGCCTCCCTTGAATTCAGGGGCAGGCAGCTCCCAGGCTCAGCCCAGCGATGGTTAACCTTTCCTAGGGTTGCAGGTGCAGCCTGTCGCAGGGCAGGGCTGCAGGGCACTGCTCTCCCTTCCCAGGTCATCCCGGGACAGCTCGGCACACCTCTGGCGCTCAGAGGCGCGCAGGAGCCCGCTGCCAGCCCGCAGCGGCTCGGACCCACACGCACCTCCGGCCGGCGTCCACGCTCACGCCCACGGCCCCAGAGGGGCTCCGTGAGATTCCTCCTGCTCACGCTGCTCCCAGCTCCGCTCGCGGGGGCGAGCTGTAAGTGGTGTGGGAGAGATGCACTTTTGCACCCCGTTTATTCACTGGCAACTTCAAGGGGGCCAGAGCCTCTGGGGAGACTCTCAGAAGGGTTCGTTCTGCCACTGGATATGTCGACAACCTCCCTGACTCCTCTCGCCCTCTCCTTTTGCCCCGGCCCGCTGGCAGAGGCAGCCCCTTGGCTAGGTGCTGGCAAGCAGAATTTTGGGGGCTCCTGCAGTTTGTCAGCATATTATTGAGCTCTTCACTAACCAAACACCGGCTCGGGTTCCTGAGCAGGCTCAGAGGATGCCAAGGGGAAAAAACAAAACAGTGGAGGATGCAGCAAGGTTTGCTAGCAGCAAGGGCATCTCGCAGCACGGCTTCTGCCCTCCCCTCCAAACACTACCCTGCCAGCAGAGCCACTGGCTGCCAAATTTGGGATGGCAGTGGCTTTTCTGTTGCTGGTGGCACAGGAGATGAGGCAAAATGATGCAGCAAGAGTGGTCACAAGGCTTTCCTCCCCAAAACCCAGGCACAGGGGATAAAAATCAGAAGGAACACTGCACCCAGATGCATAGCTACAACAAAAAAAGCCCTCAAAACCAAGAAAAAAATCCACACAGGCAAGACAAATCCTGCTTTTACAGAGCAGGAGTCTGGGAACCACCCACATATTTGTCATTGTAGGCAAGAAATTCGGATGTCTCCAGAGAAGCCTACCTGCCAGATACGCCGCCCTCACCCCATCTCACCCCAGCCGCCCCTCGCTGCTGGGAATGAGGGTGGCCCTGTCTCTCCTGCCCCCCCCGACAGCGCCAGGGAAAGCGGGGTACAGGCAGTGTGTTGGGGGTGGCAGAGGCAGGGAGCAGGCAGCCCTCCCACCTCCTTCTCTACCTCCACCAGCGGCCACCCTGGTGCGGAGGAATGAAAGCAGCACATCCCTGCACCTCCTCGAGCAGCTGCTGCCCCTCACCCGGCTGCACAGGGGGTGACGGTGTGGGACACCCCATGGGGGGCTGCCACTAGCCCCCCCGCCGGGGTGAGCACGTTCGACACCGCCCTGAGCTTCACTGATAACCTGGCTGCTGTCTCCCACCGCAGATCCAGCCAGCCGAGCCGCCCCAGACCTGCTCGCAGCCCACCGCCATCCCTGAGGGATCAGCAACACCTCGCCGCGCCTGACAGCACCAGGGCGCGGGGCCGACCCCCGGGAAGGTGGCAGGCCTGCTCGCTGTGCAGAGGCCATTTGTGTTTACACTCGGTGACGGTCTCTGCTTACATAGCGCCTTGCTCCAGCAAGAGATTTACAGGCAAACAGCCTCTCGCACCACTGATACGCGCCGGGGCCCACCGGTGGAAACCGGGTTGGGGAGAGGGGGGATCAGGTGTCAGGGATGCTGATGGCTCCTGAGCCTGGAGGGGAGCAGTGCTCCCCCTCCGAAAAACAAGAGGGGCGGAAGGTTTCCGTGGCCTCCCGATGGCTGTACGTTGCCTGGTGCAGGGCCGGGAGTACAAAGTGTGGGTCTGGCCACAGAGGAGCGTGTGCCATGGTGAACAGCCTGTACCCCTTGCCCCTTCCCCATTGTACCTCTGTCCCCTGCCTGCCTGGGGATGGAGGGAGGCAGTACGACGCACCCCAGATGATTCCACTTGTGGGAAGGACCCCTGGGGGATCTTGAGGTGGCTGTGGGTTCAGGACAACCTCTGCTTGGCTCTGACCCGCTTCAGATGTCCCCATGCAGCAGCCAGGGCTGCAAGCATGAGGGGTGGTGCAGAGCCCCTCCTTGGCCCCCGTTTCCGCACCTCGCAGCCCTGCTGAGGAGATAGCAGAAGTCTGGAGAGTTCATTTAGCAACTGAAGTCATTAAGGAATCACACTCCGTTGTCTCCAAGCCCTAACGAAGCCAATTCCCAACATTAATGATTGTTCTTCCTTACACTGCCAGCCACTAAATATAGCTGCCCATCCACTCAGCACACAGCGTTGATGTTATCTTCTCTGTTTTTACTGGCTTTGCTGCTCTCTGGAAGTTTTCTCTTATATCAGTGGAAAAGTTCTCCGCTCAGGGAGATGGAAAAAAAAAATCCATCTTCTTAACTTAATAATTTTTCCACTCCCCTTTGCCTTCCGCCACACACACACACACACACACACACACTCACCCTTCCTCATTTATTTGCTAGGGCTCTTGCCTTAATAAAGAAATGCCTCTCACTGTTGCTGTCAGGTTTGTGGGTCCATACAGGGTGGATGATTTCATGCGGGTGTGCTGCTGCTCTCACTGCTCTCACACCTCCAACCTGGACAGGTACCGCCCCCTCCCCTTCCCAACAGGGAAGACTCTACAGGGACCAGTTTTAAAGCTGTGCAGCAGAAATCAAAACCCAAAAGAAGCAAGAGCAAAAGCCATCTGGGACAAAAAAAGGAGAAAATCCTTTCCAGGGAGCCTCCTAGAGGGCTGCCTGCCATGCTCTGCCACTGCCGTGTCACAGCTCATATTCCTCTCTGAAATCACTGACATTAACTGCTGTGGACAAGCAACAGAGCTGGACATTTCATAGATGGCACAGATGAAAGCGAGTATTACACTCATCTAATCCGAATGCCACAAAACCAGTGTCAGCCTCAACCCCTTAATTGCTGCCTGTCATTTCTCCAGGAAGATATCCCTGTTTTGATTTCAGGATACCCAGTGTGGGAGAATCCACCAGTCCCAAAGGCAAATTCTCCCCATGGTTTGTCTCCACACTCTTTGGAATATGTCTCTTATTTTTAACCTGGTATTTATCTAACTCCTTGCTTCCAGCCACTTGTTATACCTCTTCTTTAAGGGTGAGATGCATCAACTCTCAAATGCAGCACAGTTTAAGCACACTTGACTGGTCTTATGAGATCCCGACCCACTAGCTGAAAGATATTCCACCCACACAATTCTCTTCTTATTATTTGCGTTGTGATCCTGAAGCCTGGAAGGTGCATATTTTCAGCTTTGCTCCCAAGTCAGGAGAGGAAGGAGTTGCTATTATTTTTAATGGCATCTGACTTTTTCAGCTTGTCATGTAATTGCAGGAGCGGGGGCTACAGAACACCTCAGTACTTTCTGCACAGTCTTTCCTTGCCAGCTCCCTTTTTTTCTCCAGCCAGGGATTTCTTCCCCTCCTTTTACTCTCTCCTGCTGTGCATCTCTCTCCCTCATTTTAATTACTATCTTGTGCTCTCCAATCTTCATCTTTTCCCTTTGTGTTTTGCTCTTTCCCTGGTCACTCCATTCCTCTGCCCCATCTATTCCTGCCCATCAGCCAGGGAAACCTTTTCAACCTTTTGCTGTAATTGCTCCCCTGTTGCGACCAGTGCTAGGATGTCCTTGAGGGAGCTAGCAATGGGCAGGAGCCCACTGGCACAGCTGGCAAGATCCTGTGTGAAAGTGAGGTGTGCCTGCACCAGCATCTGCCTGTGCTGCACAGAGACCGCTCTGTGCTGGGCACAGCAAGCACTGTCCTTGCCCAGCCAGTGTGCCCTGGGGAATCCAGTGGTGAAATGGAGGCATAAAAGCAGCAGGGCATGAGTCGAAGAGGAAAAGAAACAACATGAGTTAGAAGGACTTTGGGATAGACTCAATGTGAGGACCCAGAGGGATGTTCAAACTGAAGAGGACACACATGTTAAAAGCTCTAAAAGACAAGGATCATGTCTAGGTACTGGACCAGACCCAGGAGAACACAGAGCGATGGCATAAGTAAGGAAGGGTCGTGAGCCTTTAACTGCCAGCTGAGAATATTGCACAGCTTTTCAGTAACACCATAAGCCTGAGTAGCAGATAAATAGGCAGCCTACAAACAAGAAAACCCAAATTCCCAGTTGTGACGGTATGGGTATGACTGTAAAATACGGTGTTACACCCCGCGCATGTCCCTCCCGTTGGTAACGCTCCACAGCCTGCATCACACCCCAGGGACAGAGCTGCACCCGTGACTTCAGTCTCAGCGTCTGCTTTTCCTTTACTGCCACAGCTCCCAACACAAGTACCCATCAGAGACAGCTTTGCCCCACACAGAAACGCAGCTGTTCCTAGGGTAGAGCCCAGCCGTATCTTACAGCCCACCAGCAGAACAAGGGATGGGAAGAGTACAGACATCCTGTTCAAATGAAAGCAAAGGGCACGTGGATTGAACCAACAAAACAACTTTCAAAGTTAAGGGGAGCCTCAAGTTTGCTCTTCATCACAACACAACCCCCAGACGCGTCCCTGAAGAGACAGTCAGGAAAACAAAATCCAAAAACAAACCATGGGGAAAAAACTTCAAACAGACTAAACTGATCTTCCCCACAAAAGCAGACAGTTTTTCCCACCTCAGAACAAGACAAACAGCATCCCCACTGACTGCTCAAAGAGCGAGACAGTTTTTCAGAGTTCCTCACCTTTTCTCTTACTCTGTAGGTTTGATCAGAGAAATGCCGGTTTCCATCCTCCAGGCTAGTATTAAGCTATTAAATGCACCATTTCACCTTGTTTTCCTTCTATTGACTGTCACCTTCAGAGCTCCTCATGGCAGTTTGCTCTCCCTCTTCTATCTCCCAGCTCTCTTTCCCTTCGAAGCAGACCAGTTCTACCCTCCTTCACCAGCAGCTCAAGCACCACCACTGCCAGATCATCTATAGAGAATAACCTTTCCCCTCACTAATGCAAGTTGTTGCCACCTCATTTCATTTTTAATTAGCTACTGGTGTTTTATTTAAGTCAGTTGATAACTACCCTTCACTCCACAGGAGGCTGGGTACCTCGTGATGACAGGTTTCCTAATGCCAGTCAGTCCCAAGACAGTGGGACTCATCTGTTTGGCGGCTCCCTGTCACCTAGCAGGAGTCAGAGGGTGACACCTCCTGATGCTGTGGTGGCAGAGGTTTAGCACACACTTGCCATTTCACTGCTCAGAACATTTGCTGTTTGTACAAGCACGCACACTGCTTTCCTTCAATGTAAAAGCCCATGCCAGCAGAAAGAAAACACCAAGAGAAGTGCAGTTTTACCTGGAAAGAAGAAGTTCTCACCTGGGAAAGCTGTGATGGGTTCTGCAAAGGAAAAAAATAAACCAAAAAACGGTATTAGAGACGGTAGTACTACACACAAAGCCACAGTTCATGTCTCTGTTGATTTGCAGGAGCCAAGGGAGCAGGCATGCAGCTGTACCCCACAGAAACCACCCTCACCAGGGCGCGGAGAAAGCCTGTCTCAGCTGGAGACCAGCCAGATGCAATAAGCTTTGATTCAGACACAGGCTTCAGAGAAAAAATATGTCCGAGGTTGAGGGTCATTTGGCTTCAGTGGTCTGGCCTGAGTCATCCAGAAAACAAAGCCCCACCTGGCCCAGTGATGAAACCTTGAAACCCCCTAAAATTTCCAAGAGCGGTTTGGTTTCTGGCTCAACTCTGGCATTGTTATTCACATGGGAACTGTGTTACTTCTGGGCATTGATGCCATGCTTCTCTCTGTCTCACAGTGACAAGAAACAAAGGTAAGTGATTTTTTTCTTCTTTCAGGATACTTTGAAGAAGTAATCTATTACAAATTACTGGATCTGAAAAGCAATAATTGGTACTTATTACTGATTACTTTCTCACAGAAGTAATAGACTTCTGATTATTTTTAGATTACTTCTGCATTATGTCTGTGAGTCACTGAAGCAGACTCTGGCTCTACAGAGTGCTATGAAATCATCACTCAAGTTCAGAATGTGAACGACACATTTGTCAAAGGAAAAAGTTATTGTGACTTACTAGAGTTCTTTCACGCTAAAAAGGAATCAGATTACTTCCCAGGATTACATTTGAAAAAACAGTAGCCTGTAATGGAATCAGCTATTCTCATGGCTCTGACAGAGAGAGAACAGCACTATATCTCTACCATTTCATTATTATCTTGGTGACATCGGAAATGACCCATGAGTTATGATAAAGTTTGCATTGGGAGCCCTTTGTTAGAAATTAACTGAAACAAACTATCCTTATCAGTTTTAGGATTCCCATTCAACTTCCTAAAACGGGACAAATAATTTTGTGTAGCAGTTTGGTGTTATTTTTAGGGCTGGCAACACTGGAAACTTTATAATTTATTAATGCTTTTGTTTTGAAATATCAAGCTTTAGATTCATGAGGCCCAAGATGCAGTAACACTGGAGCTAGGTGAATTGCTGAGTTCAAAAGAAGTTAGATAGGAAATGCTATTAGTGTTAATCATCAGTCTTGCTTCTCTTTAATGCCATAGAAGGCAAGGGATTAAAACACCACTGTCAAGCCTTAAATACAGGGAATTTGACATATGGAGTATTAGCTCCTTTGGCAGATGGGAGACCAGCAGAGTTCAAAGCATCAAAGAAACTGGGACCAACGGTGCTCA
This sequence comes from Tyto alba, assembly GCF_018691265.1. Classification (NCBI taxonomy): domain Eukaryota; kingdom Metazoa; phylum Chordata; class Aves; order Strigiformes; family Tytonidae; genus Tyto; species Tyto alba. Next base: position 29,494,825 of record NW_024881328.1, on the reverse strand, counting down.
AGAGCATCTCTGGGGCAGTCTCGGTCCTCTGTTCTATTATTAATGCTGGTTCCTGCACCATCTTCACCGCTGCCTGCTTGCACAGAGAGGCATGCGATGTGACCAGCCCTTCCTAAGCACAATTTGTTCCATGCCTCCTAGTCTGAGTGAGATACACCCTGTGAAAGAGAGCATCCGTCCCACTTGGGTTAGGGAGCATTGGGATCCTCCCCTCCCTTGATGGGGGAGAGGACAGCAGCTTCACCAAATGGGGCCTTTCAGAGCCCAAAGAGCAGAGTGGCTCTGCTCCACCTGACTTTTTCCACTGACTTCAGGATGGGTCAGACACTTTATGGGTGTTTAACAGAGAAACACACCTCCCTCAGGGCAGGCAGAAGAGCAGGGCCTCCCTCTTGTGAGCAGCTCTCAGCACGGATTCCACTAACTGAATACTGTTGGCCCCATGCTCAGCTGAGATGGCTCTAAATCCAAATCCAAGCTAGACAGTGACCAGAGCCATCAGAGTGTGTGCATGGATACACCAGCCAGAGGAAGAGGGCAGGGCAACAGCTCCACCAGCAAACTGCTAAAACACACTTTCACACTTTTTTTGCTCTTTTTTAAAAAAAGTCCTCCCTGTCTTTCACATTGAATGAATCCACCTGGCTTTTGGCCTGGTTTGAGGAGCAGTGAATTCTAGGACAAAAATTTCTTTTGTCATTCTGTTAACATTGCTGTCAAACCCCTCTGCTATTTTATTTCTTATTAGAGAAGATTCCTTTTGAACTCATCGGCCCCTCTAAGTGTGTAATACTGATTGACAGCTGGTTTCTTTTGTCCAGCACTTTCCTTTTAAATTTGGTGTATGTCCTTATCGCATAGAATAGTCCCCAGTAACCCTCAGCTGGTCTCTCAGCTTTGCACTGTAGAGACACGTGCTTCCTGCCTCTCACACCAACACAGCCAGAGCCCCCGTTCCCCAGAGACTGAGTCCCCCTCATTTCTTTCATGGGCCAGGGAAGTCTCAGCTGAAATCCAAAAACTCCTGGTAACTCAAGCAGGAGAGAAGCAGCCCACTGGCAGCCTGTAAGCGAATGTTCTCCAGCCCCAGCCGTGCCCCCCACCACCCCTGGCCCCCATGGCACGTACCCATGCAGTTCTCCAGCGGGATGTCGGTGCCTAGCCGGATGTCATCAAGGGCGAGCTCTCCTGAGTGGCCGTTGCGTATAAATCCCTCAAACACAATCTGTGAGAAATCGAGACAGAAATGTCAGTGCTAAACTGGGAGGCAGAGAGTGGCTGCTGCTCCCGAGGGAAAGGGCAGGAAATCTGCTCCTGGCTTTCCCTAGTCCTGCTTCCTCACCCTGCGTCTGCCACCCCTTGCCCAGGGAAAGCTGCTCTGCAGGGATGGGTTTGGCAGAGAGATCATTACCTGGCCTGGCAACACTTGGCTTGCAATTTGTTCAATTAAATGCCTCTCACGTGGAATAGAGACTCAGTGAATCAATGTTCTGCACCGCAGGCCACCCCCTGGCCCTTGCACAAATGATGCAAGTGGCATAACACTGACTTAACAGTAGCAGCAGATCTGGCCCGGGGTATTAACTGGGCTACGATCAGAAAAAGAAAAGGAAGGACACAAAATGCACAGCTACATTAACTGTAACGTGCTGTTCCCATCAACATTACATAAGAAATATTGAAATGTTAGAGGAGAAGGGTCAATTTATTTCTACTTAATCACAGGCAAAATATATTTACAAGAATAAATAGAGTCGTTAGCTCTAAGAACTGCTGAGTGGAGAGACTTGCATTATTTACATAATGATGCTGTTATTTAGCTAATGCCGGTATATTCACGTTTAACACACAAAGTAGTCAGCCAGTGCCCATCATTCTTATCTGTAGGCATATTGAATTTACTGATATTTTATCAAAAAGCCAAACACACACATGCAAACTATTCACACAGCTGCAGTGCAAACCTTTTGCTTTATCTCTCCCTGTCTACTCTTGAGAGTCCAAATAATTTCCTAGGGCTATGTATTTCACAAACCTCCTCTCCCTGTTTTAGGTGCCCCCTTTCCCATGGGGTGCCTGGGCAGCCCAGACCCACGCCTGCCTGCACGGACACCTCCCTGAAGGGCTGGGCACCTGGCTGTGCTGGGGACAGTGTCAGAGCTGTTGGTCCTGAGATCGGCCCATCAACCCATGTGGGATGCAGCAGTTTGGAGGCGTCAGTGGCCCGAGAGCAGCAGCTCTCTGGGTCAGGGTCGGGGCTGGGAGCCAGCTGGAGCAAGGCTCCCTGACAGGGTGGTCATCGACATGCTGCCTCAAGCCTGCAGATACATGTTTTCTTCTGTTTTGGAGGGTGCTGGATGCTGTGCTGATGCTCATTAACAAGTGACAACAGTAGCCCTGGCTCCCCAGCAAACGGCACGCTTTCCAGAAGGTCTAACCACGCCAAAGGCACTTCTGCAAGCAGCAGCCCCTCTGCGGGGTGCTGGCACAGCTGTGCCAGAGGGGCTCAGGCAGCTGCGGTGAGCAGCGTGGCTCCCTCCAGCTCATCCCTCCTCTTCCACTGATCTCCGGACAGTGGGACAGGGCCTTGTTCCCACAGTGCTGCACCCAGCCCTCTGATCTGATCTAAGGTATCCAAGAAGCAGATTCATGAACAAACCTGCATTCCCTCTTTCTTCTCCCAGGTCAGCACTTGCAGCCGAGGCTGGAGAAGGGTTGTTTGCTGACTACCCTTAAGAGCTGGCCGTGCCCCCTCCCAGCTTCATGCTTTTCCTGCTTTTCCTGGCTGCAGGGTTTGGGTTTGCTCCCTGGAGCTGTGCCCATCTGGTGACCATCAGTTGTGGATGGGAAATGCACAAAATAAAATGAAAAAAAAAAAAAAAAAAAAAAAAAAAGGAGGGAAAATATTTGCAAAGTGGGAGATTTGAGGAATATAAAAGGCAACAGGCTGAACAAAGGCCTAAGTCTGTGAAGAAGACAGGCACTCTCTGAATAACAAACAGTATCGTTTAGTTACTATGGTAACTCAAGAAACACAATGAAAACAGTCACATTCCCTAATGATGAATGGGGCCCTGGCTCTGGAACACTGAAATAAAGATGCTGGAGATGCCTGCCTGGTCCAGCACACCTCCCCTGAACATCTCACCCGGTACTCCATGTCATAGCTCGGCAAGATGATGCGGCCTTCCCTCCACTCTTCTCCTTGGTCCTCCATGATGACCCACAGCGCCTTGTGCTCCTGGCTGGCTTCCCGCCAGACCCGCAGCATCACCCCGTTGCTGCCCCATGCCTGGTACTGGAAGACCATGCAGACAGCGCTCCGGGGTAGATAGATGGTGGGGCTGATGAGCCGGGCTCGCTGGCCTTCTCTCCTTCCACTGCTCTGCAGCTGCAGGTAATTCCTGCCCCCTGTTCAAAGAGGAAAACGCCATTATATTGTTTTCTGTGGCTACTTGCAACAAGTGTCTCATCTCCTACCAGGTGGCCTTGGCAGTGATCTCACACCCGTGCCTGCAGGAATGGGGTCTCGCGCCGGCACCCTCCGGGTGCGCGGCAAGCCGTGCCACTGCTGCGCCCTGGGCAGGGCACTGAGGAGCACGCCTCCCTCACCAGCCACCACCGTCTGGTAGGAGACTGACAGCAAAAGCAGAAAGCGGTAAGCCAAAGATTGACATAATTAGGAGAAGTTAAAGAGTAGTTATTGTCAGAAGTGACACCATGATATTGACATTGGCAGGGGCGCGTGTTTATTCTGCTGGGAGCTTGCTCAGTGAACAAGCCTGAGGTGTGTTTTCTAACTGCCAGTGCTGAAAACTCATCTTGGGATGGGGATCTCAAGCTGTGTTCATCCTGTCTCTTTTCATCCCCAGCAATAAATACTCCACAACCAGGATCCAGCTGACAATTCTGTTTAGAGGATATGTGCGACAAAATGAAAGCCTGGCTCTCGGTTTTTCTGTAATGCAGCAAAACAGCCCCTAAAGCACAGTACTGAGGAAGGACGTGATTCCAGTGAGTGAAGTATGCACAGGTGACAAGTGGGTAGTTGCAAACTTGAAGGTAGCGGAAATACATACAGCAGGGGATTCACTTGCTTTAATATTACATTTAAATTGTGCTATGCTTTTTGTCAATCCTCAGGGAGGAGATTCAGTACATTTGATATCCCAGGAGAAGTTCAAGGCTGAGACTGGAATTGCAGATACTTGATCTGAATACCAATAGCAGCAAAAGCCCAAGGATATAAATCCCTGGGCACAGCTGATCTGATCTGGAATCAGTGGTTTCCAGCCCTCTCTGATGAGAAGCCTCCTCGAGGAGTTTCCCATTTGCAACTTGGATGCCTGAAGTCCCTTAGCACAGACTGAAAGCCAAGTGTGTAGCTGATCTGATCCTCCCCTGCCCCCCCCCATCATGACCAGTGGCAGGACAGAGTCCCTTGGGTTGCTCCGACTGCTGTGTGGGCAGTACAAGGTGACACAGACAGCCCAACGACAGATACTGCTGTATTTCATGTTTCATTCAACAGAGAGACGAATATGCTTGCTCTCAGCTACACAGCGGGCAAGTGTCCCTGGTGCTTCATGCCAGAGCCGTCCTGCAGCCCAGAGGGATTACTTCTGACCCAGGACCACACCGAAAGGTCTGTTGCTTCCTTTCCCCACATCTTAGCCTGATGTACTGGATGGGCAAAGCTCTGAGCAGCAGCTTGCCTCCTGTTTTCCCTGCTCCCTCTGCGGCTTCAGTGCCCACAGCAATGGCGGAAGAGTAGCGTCTGCCCTGAGAATGGATGCAAAGTACACCCAAAACACTTCCAAAACTTAAACCAGAGAGACTTGAACTTAGAGCCCAGTTCCTTTCCTGAGCATCGAAAGACAGATTGCACCCAGAAAACAGCAGCTGACCTCGCTGCCGCTCAGCAATCCAGCGACATCCCAGCTCAAGGGAGACATATCGGTGGCTGCACAGCCACTGGCCCTGCTACAAGTTTGTTACTGGCTGAGAGCTGGGCTGAAACCAACCACTGTGAGCTATGCTGCTTTCTAAAATAAATTTAGGACAAGACAGCAGAGAGATTTGCCATCACTCTACTCCTGGGATGTATGATCAAAATATTTCAAAAGCGTATCCACTCCATATGAACTTTCACTGATTTTGCTGCGTGAAGGACAAATCTGTCCCTGACCGGTCACACAAAGAAAGAGCAACATTTTCCAGCAATATTTTCTACCACCTATGAAATATACTTGGGCAGCTTGGCACTTTATGCTAACAAACCGTAGCAGAAAAAAAGATGAAAGCATGTTTGCCCACTCCTGCTTGAGTGAATCACTTGAAAAAGTACCATGCCGTTCTCTAATGGAGGAGTGTTCTTATGATTTACCTCAGAGTGGTAGTAGTGATGGAGGAGATGTGGGAGATAAACAAGTGGAGGAAGAAAAAAAAAAAAAAAGAACAAGCTGTACTCCATGCTTAAGGAGCAATAAGGCATAATAAGTCATCAAGGTCTCCTGAATTAAAATCCTCTTTTTGTAATTCACTACAAGCCTCTTCAAAGAAAAAAGCAACAACAACAAGAAAAAAGCAGCAACAACAAACAAGGTGGAAGAGCAAATCAGACTGCGATCATACAATTATCTCACAGCTGAAATGGTCTCACAGGCAAATCTTTAATAAAAGCACCAGCCAGGCATAAGAGTGATCAAATCCAGAGCCTCAAAGTTCAGAACTGACCTTTGATGCCAGTATCTAGGCAGCCTGACTGAGTGCAGGGATGCAAGCCATCCTTGGATCTGCCCAAAGCCCACAGCTGACCACAAAGGACTATGTTAATTGTGTGGCTGGACACCCCCCACGATCTGCACCCCTCCCTGGGAGCCGGTGGTACCCAGCGTTGCTGCCTTCTCTGCTTCAGCAAAAGAGCCTGCGTGCCTCTGAGTCACATCCCTCCTGCCAGGGATAACACCGACCTCCTGTTTGTTCCCATTCCTATCAAGCTGTTAAATCAAAGAAACAAACTGCAGCCAAAACCAATGCACCCCTCAACCACAGAGGCTCTTCCAAAGCCCTCCTAAGCCCTGCATCTCCTGTGCTCCCTGCCCAGCACTTGCTGGGGCCCACAGAGCTCTCCAGGACCTACTGGCAGTCCCAAGAGCTGCGGGGGGGCCTTGGTCTTTGGGTAATTAACCTAGCTGCTCCCCTGCAAGTAGCGGTGGGTTTGGGTACCACGCACTCCCACTCCTGGTACCAGTTTCTGGAGTGGAGAGATGAGCGCGAGCAGACACGACTTTCTGTGTCATTTGAAGATGAAATGGCTGGATCACTCTAATGGCTAGTTGGACCTTCTGAAAAGCCCCGCGAATTTGCTGAGACTGACTGAAAAAGGGCACTGTGGCGCTAATTGTTGGAACAGCATGTGGGAGCCCTGGTGGTTCCAGCAGTAGCTCTGTTTGATACAGTAAATGGAAGCCTTTGGCACAGAAAGCACCTGAAAGGCTGATTTCCCCTGCTAAAACACTTGAAGGGAGCCTTGCAACAATGAGCTGATCAATTCTTCCAGGATCAGAAATGCATTTTAATCTCTTTCCCAGAACTTTGCTTTGCAGCCTCTATTCCAGCTAACACAGCAGCTACATCCCCCACCTAACTGGCACTGGTAGTTCAAAGCACCAGCTCAAAAAAGGCAGGACAAATCTGCTCAGGCATTTTAACCTACTGCTGTTTTTGCAACCGATGCTATGGCACAAACCTCATGGAAGATTTATGGGATCATCTGGATGTAGGGGAGCCAGAGGAGCGTGAACACGCAACCATCCCCAGCCAGACGATGGCAGAGTCGCTAGAATGTGCAAGGCAGTGAGTCCCAGATAAATCACCAGCAGGGCCCTGCAAACAAACCATCTGGCCCACACGGTTTCCTCTTGGCGCACCCGTCCCCTCCTGCTAGCAAGCCATCTGAGAGGACATTAGGAGCAGCAGGGGATGAAGCCCCACGGTTTGGGTCAGGCTGCAAGCATGAGCCATGGCAGCCGCCCACTCTGCAAGGTCAGACTGCCTGTGCTTGGGTCCTGCACGTCTCACCCCCTCTCCCAAGAAAAGCACCTTCCCTCATCGGTCTCAGCAGCACATCTGGAGGCTTTCCAGCAAAACATGTCGGGCAGGATGTACACAAGCAATTACTGAGATTTCGCATTCCCTTCACATTTCTCCCTTGCTGGATATTGTTGAGTTACAGCTGCTGCTCCTAAAGAGTATCCACGCTGAGTTGCCTTTACTTACGTCCCTCCAAAGGTCACTGCACTCTTCTTCATCGCAGAGCTTGTTTCTCAGTGTGTTTTAGTGGCAGGACCACAGCCCATCGGCAGCCACCTCTTGTTTGCCAAATCCCATAGGTGACACCTCTGTTCTGTGCCCTGACTGCTGCCTGCACAGCCCCAAATGCCACCACAACTATGCTGTGTCGGGGCCAAGGGGACATCCCAATGGGGCCTGATCGTGCCATTCTTCTGGGGCATGTGAGCTGGAGCTTGCATCAGCCCCTGCCTTTCCCGGCGAGCGGATCAGCTCAGCTCCCCTCACAACTGCAGGGTGCTCTGGTAGCAGGGGGATGGCAGCTGCATGAATATGCAGATTGAAATTGGATAGTTATTATGTTTTACATTTTTTTGGCACATCATGTAAATTCACCTCAAAAGGCTGCTGCTGTAATTTCAGTGACAGGCTTCTCAATGACAGACTTTCATTTATGAAGGGAAATCAATCCTCCATAAAACTAATATTTATATTAACTAGATCACTGCGTCTGCTGGAAAATCCCCTCAATTTTGATTATGTGTTAATTAGCTTGCCAAGTCCTTGCCATTTCAGTCTCTAAATCAGTCCGTGAAAAGGCATAAAACCCCATACCTGCCCAGAATCAAGCCCTCCATCTGCTCTCCAGGGCCCTTCTAATGGATGGGCCATTACATCCTCTCTCTTAATTAAGCCTCACGTCCGCAACAGCATGGTGCAACTGTGAGTCCTACTGCCTCCCCCCAGGAGCGTAGGGAGGGCACAGTGTCCCTGACAAACCAAATGCCAATTAGAGCCTGACATTTATGCTAAGTGAGCTGCTTGCCACCGCACCGCATCCACCGCCAGCCTGGCAGGCACCCTGCATGCCCCTACACGAAAGGGTGTGCGCAGACCCACCCACGCCCAGCGTTTGTGCATGCACAATTAAAGGCATTAACCGAGCCGGGGCTTCCACTGCCCAGGCTGCACATTGTGGCTTGCTCGTGCGTGCACACGCTTTCCCAAATCGGGCTCTGTGACTCACAGGCTGCTAAGTCACTGCTGCGAAAGTGATGGAGTGATGCATGCACTAGGATTTGAGAGACAGTGTCTTGCTTCCCAGAGAGTATTCCAGCCCGGTTTTATAGGCAGCATGTGTCACTGGTGTTTGGGTCCAAAAAGTGACTAAGGACTCAGACAGGCAAGCAGCAAAGAAATGGGTGAGCCCCAGAGAAGTGGTTTCTTCTCCTCTGTCTCCAGGCTAGCACAAGAGAGTGGGAGCTTTGCTGGGAATGCAGGGACAGACTGTGGCCAGGCCCCTTCTCTTAATGTGGGCACGAGGACGGGACAGCCTGGCCTCAGTTTGCAGTCAGGGCACTCACACAGCCCAGCCAATGCTCAACAAACCTCCAGTGATCTGGGTGCCAGGGTGTCCCAGCTCCACCACGTTGGTATGGGCTGCCAAGGCACAAATGACTTTTTAGGGTTTGCTGCCTTCACTGTGCAAATGAGGGTCAGGAGAGCTGCATATACTTTGCTGAGAGGCAATCTGTACCACGCATGGGGGGAGCAAGGAGAGACAGAGCTGGGTATGTATTCTCCTTCCCACAGCGTGCAGCTGCTCACTCATTGCACAGAAGTGTTTGACTTTCGCACCACTCCATGTGCAAAACTCCTTCCTACTTCAAAGGGGATGGGATTGACCCTAGAGGTCAAAAAATGTCTCCGAGGCACAAGCCCTAAGAGTAAGTCTAATGAGAGTAAATGCAGACTCAGTTCAGCCCAGCCCTGCTCTATTAACACCATGAAAACCTTTCTGCTGGTTTGGACAGAGCAGGATCAAGGCCTTCAGGAAGAAGTTCTCATGGATTGCAGGAAAAAATATGAAACTTTCCCTTTTAAATATCCCATGGGAAAAACACAGGAATGATAAAGGGTCACCATCAGCTTAAAAACAGCTCAATATTTGTTTTCCTTAAAAAATAAGCTCTTAGGAAACTTCAGAGCACTACAAACATTCCTCTGTTGGAAACACTTTGAAACAAATAAACCTTTCCCTGCAGCGACTGCAACCCAAATGAGCAGCATTCCTGACCCTCAAAGACTGCAAGGCCACAGCCCACAACAGAAGCTCTGGGTCTGTTTTTGCAGCCCAGCCCAAGAGCTACATGGTCAGGAGAGCTGCAAGGTTAAAATTACATCCTTTTCTGCATGCATGTACAGCTGCCAACATCTGAACAACGCGGGGTTCACAATGCCGCCAGAGCTCTGACTCTGATGCCACGCTCATCTAAATGAGCAGCAGTGTGTGGTAGAGGTGCAGACCCCACAGTGGTCTTCTAGGACCACAAGGCATTTACCTAATGACTGCAAGAAAAGGAGAGGGGAAAAATAATGGGCAAAACACACCAATTTCAGCTTTTCAGTGCTGGCTTATTAGTGTAGCATCACTGAGAGCAATGCAACCACACTTACCAGCTACGGATACAACTGAGGGTCTTTACACCCTTCAGGATCAAGATCCCAGTGAAATTCAAAGATGGTGAAGAGCTGAGCTGTCCAACTTATCAACCCAGATTTATTGTCAGGTCTTAAGACCTCTATCTTGACATCAATGGCATATTGCCATTGTGTGCAGCAGGAGGGGGGATGAAACCTCACTGAAACCTGAACTTGTTGCTCCTTGAAGCATGCTAGGTGCTGCTAAGGGGAATCTTTTTACAGATGGGAAGCATCTGAAAATCCACAGAGGGAAAAATTCTGGCAATCTCTTGTACTGGGCATGAAGAAGGGAGCAACAGTATTTTCTAACAGCTGGAACCATGCTGGGTTTCTGCTGAGTTGAGCACTCTGGGTCCACTTTCACCAACGGGGTCCCCAAATGTGTAACGGGAGCCTGAAGGAGAGGACGTGGAGCTAATCCATGGTGTGAAGAGCCCAAGGAACACGGGGCTAAAAAAAGAAATGCAGAGCTGCCTGAAAGAGTATCTTGGAAATAAAAATAGTGGAATGAGAGCAGTGGGTGTCTTGTCAGTCTCGAGAAGTTCTCCGCGCCAAAGACGAGGAGGAATTGCATGCAGCGCACAGAATGAAATTCGGGAGATATCTGAAGAATTCAGGCCTGTCTCAGCAGACTTTTCTAATCAAGTGCCTCACAGAGGATATTTCACCATGGTCATTTCCTTCCCTCTCTCTCTCATGCAGATTGAGCCAGGGCTCCTCCTTTCATTATTATTTTTTTCCCTTCTAATTTTAATTTTTGTTTTGCCATTTTCAGAAGAAATAGAAACACATCTCACATGGCTCTTAAAGGCACAGCATATTTCCTTGCTACCGTGGAGCAGCCACAGCCTCTAGCTCCGGCCAGCACCTTTAAATCAGAGTAAATTGGGCTCCAGCAGCTTTGCGTTCCCATTAGCTTTTGCCCTGCCCCTAAACCAAGCACAGCTGCTCTGCTTCACCCAACTGCTCACCCCAGGGTGGGGAATTCACAAGAAAAGACCACCCCGAACAAGGGCTTTTCATTCTTTGCTCCCTGGAGTCTGAGGATGAATTTTTTAAGTAGAAACAAAGTGCTGGAGGGAGCACGAGGGAAAGGCAGGGGAAGAATGGGGGAGTGTGAACCAAACAATGCTTCGATTCTGTCCCCAACGAGGGGCCAGCATCGCCTCTTTTTCATGTTTCTCAAGTTGCTTTTAAAAGCTGTGCAGGGAGGAAAAAAGCAAATAGCTGTTTCCTTTTGTGTCATGTCTTCTTAATTTCTAAGAGCAGGACCAAAGCAAGGCCGTTGCACTGCCAGCCCCTCTGCGACCCTGCGCTGCGTGGGCAAGGCAGCGGCACGGCTGCTGGGAGGGCACATCCCTGCCTGACCCAGCCGGGATGCTGACCCCGTGGCAGTGCCAACAGCCATCCCTCAGCCTATGCCTGGTGTCTGCTGCTGACTTCCTCGGCCGCCGTGGGCAAGTCGCTTCGGCCCTCTGGAGCAGCTGCCCCCTCCTCCTCCTCCTCCTCCTCCTCCTCCTCTGCCTGCACAGCCCGCGACTTGCCGGGCAGGGTCTGAGCGTGAGCCTGCACCTCATCGGTGCTCAGCTCGGCACAGCACCGCGAGAGAGAGCTCCCCACACTGACACAAAACCAGATCAGCGAGCCCAGTAGGAAAACGATCCCCTGGTCGCAGTGATGAAGTTTTGCAATCCATAACTAAGAAAGAGAAGAAAGGGTAGAAGAAGGGTGAAAACCAGAACTACGTGCCAAGCTGTCTGAGGCAGCACCAGCCTCTCCCAGGCTGTGCATGCGCGCACACACATACGCGCATACATACAACAGAGTCTTCTAAGAAACTATGGCCAGCTAATTGTAGAGAGACTCGGGGGAGAGGAAATGAAATGAAAAATTGAGTCTGAGTTATAAAAATAAGTAATTTTTATCCTACTTGCAGGAGGCTTATATTAATTAAACATTATTACAGCGAATGAGATGGGGAGGGTTATTAAGTCTGGGGCTGGCTGTAAGTGTTCTCTCCTGTTGCCCGAGGCTCTGCTGAGCTCCAGATATTAATCTTTTAAAGCACTCAAACACTGAAGATATAAACACTTGAAATAAGAAAATGTTTTTCTCCATAGCAGACACTGTGACCCTATGTCATGCCAAAGAATTTGTCAGTTGTCCATATAGGCTGTATTTACAGCATTACAGTGTCTCTTAGTAAAATGCCGAGCACCTCAGGAGCTGAAGAAAGAAATGATGTGTGCATTTGTGTGGGGGTGATTTGTGTGTGGAGATGTAGCAGATTCTCCTCTTCCCATATGTTTCTGGAATACATATTTTCCTCTTTAGCACTGCCTACCAGGTGTTGGCTGCATGGCTTTCCAACTGGCTGGCGGCACTGCCAATCTGGCCAGCGCCTCTGCCAGGTGGCTAACAGGTTCGCCTGAATGTTTGCATCTCAAGACTCAACCTTACTGAGGGGAGGGTGGGGAGGGACCCAAAGCATGCATGGCTCCCTGGGCACGTGGCATGCAGACACTGGAGTCACTGGGCATCAGGGCAGAGCCAAAGACAGGTAAGATCAGTCAGCTCTCTCTGGAGGAGCCTAGAGTTTCATAAGCAGTGACTGATAGTGAAGAGAAGTGATGCTATGGTGACACAGTCTACTGTTATAAGGAAACTGGCAAACATTCTTCATAGCCACCCATGCCACAAAGTCAATGAGGGAAAGGAAAGGGCACTAGTCCTGGGGCAAGTTCCAAGATGTGAAGCTGAAGAACTTGACCAACCACACTGCCAGTGGCAGTCTCCCTTCCAATGCAGGCCAGCACATCTCAGTGAGGTCAACCATAAATTAGGCTCTGCCATACTTGTGCAAATCTTCTGCTTCCAAAGCACAGAAGAGAAAAAGAGCAAAAGTCAAACAGCAAGAAGCTGACATATTTCAGCATTCTTTGGGCTTAGCTCATCCTTCACTTGGAGGAGGCTGAAATCTAGCAGGTTAGGTGCAGAATAGCTCAAGACTAGACAATCTGAGCAATGTATGGGAGGAAGAAATGCATCTCTAACAAAAGAGAAAATGCATTCTTGGGAAAAAGCATTGGGTCCTACAGAGGACATTTGTCTCAGGATGTGGAACAAAGCCCAGGCTAACCTTCATGGTCACAGGGGATTCAAAGCCCACTGTCTGATTCAAGACTATCTCAAGAGGGTAGTTAGTATAATTCAGTGACAGTGGTCAGAGTCCTATAAATAAATCATGAATCATACAGCAAAGCATGTGAAAGCTTCCACAAAAGAAAACATTCAGCTCTGCAGGTCTTGATAGCTGTGCAACATTCAGTCATACTGTCCACACAGAGAAAGCCCCACCACCTCCCTCTTCCCTGCTTTGGTGTGGTATTAACCGTCTTACCAGGCGCAGTCTCAGGGCTTGGTTCAGAGTTGCCAATCCAGGTTCTTGTAGGCTGAAAAGACCACGTATAACCTGTTGCCAAGTCATGTGACCAACCACACAGGTCTTCAGGGAGATCAAAGTTGCAGTTGAAGTTTACAGGGAGGTGAAAATCTTATAAAAAGAAATAGAAGCAAAATAAAGGTGGATTAAAAAGTGACCTACCCATGAAGGGTTGCTATTAAAAAACAGCCCAAAAGCTAAAATAGCTTGCAAGCCATGAATACTGAAGAAAACATGAAATCTCACTCACACTGATGCTTTTAACCTATCTCACATTTTGTCAGCTCCAGGGATCAGCCTTAAATTCTGCATCATCAAAATGCTCACACCACATCCTGCAGCTAATCCACCAAACTAAGCAAATATAAAAGCAAGTACCAAATGCTTCCAGACTCTAATCAGCACCTTCTCGTCATCCCCTAGAGCAGTCAAATATTAAATACCTTCTTAAATGTCAGGGAAGAGCGCTTCCTGAGTGCCCTGTGCTCATCAGTTCCTGCTCTGGCTCCAAAAGGAGAATCTCAAGTGCTCCAGAAACCCAGCTCCTCAGTGACAGATCTAGCCACTTGCACCAGACGGGAGCTGTCTGTCAACGTGGTGAGCTGTCACTCACCGCTTCCTACCTTCTCGTGGAAATGCTACCAGGGGAAACGTGGGGCCACCATGAGCTCAAGCTTTTGGATTCTGAGTGAAAGGAGCCAGCCTCTATTTCTAGCTCTGCTATGGACCCACCACATGGTCTTTGGGAGAGTCATTTAACTTTTCATCTGTGAAACAGGAGCAGAGCTAATTCTCCTGTGTCAACAGCTTTAAAAGCTCTGGAGAACCTTCCTGCAGAGACAGGTCTGTGGGCAGGAGGGCACATGCCAGGGGCTGCATGTAGCAGCGAGGCAGCTGCTGGGGGAAGCAGCCATAAGGCACGGAGGTCTGAGACCATCTCAAGCACTCAGCAGACATCCACGTCAGAGCCCAATTATAGGCTGGGTTTTTCCTGAGCAAAGAGGAAGTTTTAAATCACAGTGCCCACAAAGTGAGCGATAGCCAGAAGGAGGTGAGTGACTCAAGTGATAGGCATCAGAGGAACTTTGCTGTGAGGGGCAGAGGGCTTTCTTTACGTGCTTCCACTCCAAAATAAAACAATGCAGATCATGGATCCTTTTATTCCAATCTGATCTCATACCCTGCAGAGCAACATTGTTTCTATTTGGCTGTCATAAATCTGATTGTCCAGAGAAACACACTCATTGTTTGTGGAGTATGAGAATGAAAATTGTTGCTAAATCTGAGGGAAGCTGATGGGGAGGCTGGTTCCACGGCATACTCTGCTAGCTCTCTTGCCCTGGACGGCACCCAGGAATAGTGTTGCTGCAGAGACTATTACTGGACTAAATCTCCTCTCAGCAGTTTCCCAAGTGCCTCAATGGTAGCAAGGTTGCACAGGCTTACCACTGAGGCAAAGCAATGAGAATCAGGCTCTTTGAGCTACTTCTGCAACATGCATTTCGAGAAGTGAACCATGGCAGAATCCCAATGGGAGGTGTGAAAAAGCCAATTAATGTTCTTTTTTTAATTTATTTATTTTAAAACCCATTAATTCTTTCTCTGGGACTGTAAGCTGAAGTGACAGAATTCCTAGGAGCTGTCTCAAAGGATAGATATTCCTCATGAGATTTCTTGTTTAAGTCTTTGTGTAAATGCCCCAGCCCCAGCACTAAGGCGCAGGATCCACTGTCGTGCCGAGGGGCATGCATCTCCTGCACACTGCACTCTACAACCAACCCTGCACAGCTCTGTCAAGCCCTCTCCCCTTAATCTGGACATTTATTTCACAAGATTTACATGCTCACACCCCCCTTGCAAGGAGCAGAAGAATATGACATCTGCTTTTATAGGAAGGTATCTGAGGCAGAGAAGATTAGTCCCCCCCAGCACAGGCTCTTAACAACCACAGCATGTGGTCTAAACTAACATTCAGTCTCTTCTACAGTCAGAAGAGGCAGGCAAGCACCACAGATACCAAACCATTCCCTCTGCATCTGACAGCCATCTAAGACTGGGAGAACAAACTCCTGCCTGGAGTTAGTGTTCCCCTCTGCTGCCTGCACAAGGAGCCCAGGCTGTCCTCCTAAGTTTTAAGCAGCTGATATTAGGGAATATGATCCTTAACAGACAGGTGTTCAGGACATCAGCCTTCCCTACATGTCATGATTTACTCCCACAGTTGTGACCTCTGAAAAAGGAGCCCTGCATACAAGGCAGTCTGAATAGCTCCCCTGCATCACCTTCTGAATTCATGACACCTAGCCAAGGGGATCTGGAACGGAGATGGCTCTAAACAGGGCACTAAATGAGTTTCTTCAGGTCATGTAAGGAAGCTGGGATTACAGCTCTTGAAGTCTCATACCCTAGGGACTGAATTAGCTGCTATCTCTTGCTCATGCATCCTTTTTTGATATAACTTATCAGATTCTGGCAGGTTTTGTTTTTGTTGGGTATTTTTTTTTTTTTAATCCTGGCCTATCACTAATAATATTACTCTAAGCTTTCCAGGAATCAGCCCCATGTATAGGAGCTAATGGGAAGATAAGAGTATTTACTTAGCTCTTAACCCATCATTTATTGACATAAAGATGTGCTGCTCTGATACATACCCTCCTCTTCTCCACAGCTATCACCACACTCAGTTGTCTCCTCATCAGTTGGGTATGGGGTGGTGGTCTCTTCGCTCTTCAAAGTGGGCACCAGTGTCTCTGCAGTGGGCTTTACATCTAAAAAAATGGAAGTAGAGATGCTATTTGCAATAAACAGTACAAAAATCCCAGGTAGGAGGAAAATAAGCAAAAATTATTTTTTTCCTGTTCTTATAATGGCAGGGAGAGATAGAACGAGAATACCATGAAATTTCCACGTGCTACAAATATCAGCATGGTTTGAACTTCAAGTGAACTGGCTGTTTCCATATGGGAGTTCCTCTGATTTAGAGTTTCCCTTGGACAAGGCTCTCCTCTAGACATACATGCTACTTTTTCTCTTAATTTTTTAATCTGCACTTGTGTTGGCAATCTGCTTAGCTGTCATTACTGGATAAGAGAGATTGCAGGCAGAATGTCTTTTTCTTTCATAAAGGCATATGACACATTAAAAAAACACACATAACATTCCCACCAATGGTGCCAATTTATAAAACAAGTCACTCAAACCCACAAATGACGTAACCACAAATGGACCCAGAGGATCCCCTAGTGCGCTCTGGCTCACTGCAGAAAGCATCTGGTTTCACACTCCAGGCTCCTGACTAGGCTTTCAAAGGGTCTCTCTCCAATTTCCCTCTCTCCAACATGGCCCATGTGAATCAACCTTCAAGCAGGTGTCAGGGGAAATTTATGCAAGAAAAGGAAGGATATTAAGAGCAACAGTAAACGACATTAGGTTCCAGCAGTCTCTCCTTTTATGGGTGCGTTAACTGGAATACAGCAGGCTTGATTCCTTCTAATTTTAAAAAGAGGCTGCTTTGCTCAGTTATGTGTGCTTGTGTTTCTTTGTCAGCACCCTTCAGGATATCATTTAATAAAGCCAGAAACAGGAGGAAATAGCTAAATACATTGAATATTTTCCATAGGCTCCTTTCTGTCCTTTTATTTTCCTGTTATTAAACATGTTGCACATAAACTCTCAGGGTTTTTTTACTTTTTTTTTTTTTTCTCCCAGTGGCTGTCTTTTGTTCAGGATAAAATACCAAACAACCTCAAAGGCTTTTAATTTGTAAGTTCAAATTTGTTACAACCCCATAAAACTCCAAATGCAACCAAGAAGCAAATTGCAAGCAGCCAGGCACAGAAAAATATCATAAAAAAAGAAAAGAAAGAAAAAAAAAAAAAAAAAAAGGCAGCAGGTGAAGGCAACATATCGAAAACTGCAAGTTATTTAGAGCTGATACATTTTTTTTTTTTAGGTTGTTGTTCTTGTATATTACGATTTATAGCTGAAATGTGACAATATGGAAGGACCTTGAAAGCCAGATCCCATACGGGACACAGATGCTGAGCGGATGTAAATCAACTGAGTTGCATTGCCCTGGACGAGCCGCAGAAATATATCTTGAAAAATCAGTTACCATGGCAGAGCCGAAACATGATGGTTACAAGAGATAATGAAAATAGCAGGGAGGACAATGTGATGTGTGAAATGGAAAGTGAAAAAGAGGTCTTGCTTGCTCGCTTTCTCTGTCGCTGACCCAGCAAGTGTCTGTGCAACTGGTGGTAACTGCTGATCAAAATGCAAAGTCACTGAGCAATTGAAACCAGATGTTTGGAACTTCAAAGGAGAGAAAACCAGCTGCAAGTGAGTGTTCATCAATCTCCACTCTTCAGAGGAAAAATTTTGGCAGGTCTTTGAAAGAAGCCAATTGCTGACTGCCTGCTTCCCAATTTTTGAGTTACTAGACAACTAGTTTGTGAGCACAATCGCTGTTAAGTTACCTGTTTGACTCAGTAATTAAGATGCCTGTTGCTGATAAGAAATAGAAACAGCTGGGCAGGGTATACATGGGCTTAGGCTCTCACTTGAAAATATTTTCAATCACCTTGTTTTAATCCATCTCTTAATCTTGTTCCCAAGCAAGTGCAATTCCCTTGTTTTTCACAGCCCATTCTGTAATGTGCCTGGGTCCTCCCAGCAAAGGAGGGCTGTATCTTGGCATTGTCGAGGACTGCTGCATGTAGCCAGCCTGGATTTAGCATGCAGATAATGCCATGGGCTATCTCTGCTCCCCAGGTTGCATCAGGGATATAAATGCTTTATATAACATGGTGAATCCACAAGATTACAAGCCTTGCTCTGATTACAAAGCTGGATGCCTGTAGATCAATAAAGCTACGAATATTTATGACTTGGCAGCTGAGTTTTAAACATTACAATGTGCAAATGATTAGACAGCCACACTGGGAAATGACCATAAAGCACCCTGCCTGGAAAAAACACGGGCTGTTGCTGCTGATATTGAAACTGAGCGTGGACATAGCTGTAAAAGAAAATTTGGACCAAAAATAGCACAAGAAGTTGAGGATGCCAAACCCCTCTTATTCTCTCATTTGGAGGAGTGGAGTGGAGGGGCTGGCACGTACGCGGTTGGACATGTTGTGCGACTGCCTCCCTTTGCAGCAGTGATGCAGCGCCGTGAGGCACCAGCCAGCAGTGGTCTGCAGAGATCTGGCAGCTGGAGACTCCCAGCAGCTGCAGGAAGCAGAGATGTGGGAGCTGCCCGGCTTCTGCACGGAGCCTCAGCTCCTGCTGCTCCCATGAAAGCCACAGCGTCTGCTTCTCCTACAACATCCCAAAGATGTTGTAAGATTTAAATTAAGATCTAATCTTGATTTAAAGTTTGGATCGTTTACAATGGGTTCCCGGTCCAGGGGGAGATTTGCCATCGACTTCAAAGGTGACAAATGATCATTATTAATTGTGTGTACGTCAGTTGTGTGATTTGCTGTGAAGTGTTTGTAATGCATCTCACAGCACAACACAGGAGGAAAGACTTCACAAAGGGGTGGAAAAAAGGTCTGTGTCTTTTAAGGTTATTAGAATGGGAATTCTTACAAGAAATTTCCTTCTACAGATCTGTTTATAAAATGAAAATCATACCTCTTTATCATGGACATCTGGACACCAGATTAAGATCTACGCAGATTATTAAAAAATAAAATAGATTACAAAAAGGGACAACTAGCCCCTGAAGCCAAAAAGCTAGCATAAGACCCAGTGAGCTGTTGGGTGCATTTTTGGTTTTGGGGATAAAACTATAGAGTAATCAATCACCACTGAGCCTCAGAGGGTCCGAGGCACAACCTCTACTGATTCCAGCAAGTGTGTCAGACAGTTTTCACCTCTGTATTAAAAAACAATGGTGGCTGCAAGGCATACCACTTGTGAAAAACGGGTGGCCAAAAGTGAACAAACTTCCCCGGCCTTAGGGATGTTGTAGAGACTTCATAGAATTAAATCCCCAACCTTGTCTGCAAAAGGATTTCCACATGGGGTTCAATGAGAGAGGGACGGTTGCCTTTACAGCAAGGTCTTATTGTGGCAGCTCAAGATATCTGTACTGGTCACTGCACCCCTTTTCTGCACCTCTGCTTCTCTTCCGACTTTTTGTCTTATCCATTTGGATTAAAAAGCCCAAATTTTATCTAACACAGAGACTGGGAAAGCCTGCACAACATCCCACATAAAAGATCTGAAAGGAGGGAGAAGGGAGTTGGAGACAAATCCTGGGGTCAAGCCTGCATGGGGCTCTTTGTGAAAGCTTGGATTGTGGTCCAAACATTGCTGCTACATCCTGCATCAAGGCCAGTTCTTTTTAAGGTGGAAGTAAAAAGATGGGGTCAGGCCATCCTGCAGGTCTTGCTTGCCTTCATGGCTGAAGTCTCTGCTACAGCATGGCCCTGAGGTGGGACAGCAAGGAAAGAAATAACCTTACACTTGCACCTTGCTGGTTTAGTGCCTGCCGTGGCCCCGAGAGAGCCAGTGGGCAGAGGTGCAGGGGCTCCTACCTGTCCAGTCGCAGCCCAGCACCTCCAGGCGCATTCCTAATTCCTGCTGGGGACCACCTCTCTGGGTGCACTCGGACGTATTGGGCAGGAACAGGGTCAAACCTCCGGATTTCAGGAATATCATAGTGGATGTTGCCTTCAAA
The DNA here is from genome assembly GCF_018691265.1 of Tyto alba. Classification (NCBI taxonomy): domain Eukaryota; kingdom Metazoa; phylum Chordata; class Aves; order Strigiformes; family Tytonidae; genus Tyto; species Tyto alba. The sequence continues at coordinate 29,474,915 of NW_024881328.1, read as the reverse complement.
AAGCTGGAGAGAGAAAGAGAGATAGAGAGAAAGAGAGAGAGAAAAGGCAAGTGATGTGTGCATCCCACATGTTCTCTACCAGACTCAATAATTTGGGTCTGGCAGGATGCAGCCACAGTTTGAAATAGTTCAACTGTCCGACTCTGGGCCATTGAGTCCAGCTGAGCAGAAATTGGGCTGTTCCTCCTCAGCTTCAAGAGGACCAGACAGGCTGTTTCTAAGAAACTTGCACAATCTCTCTTGGCCTCTGCTTTATATCCAGGGGTCAGATTCTGATCCAAGCCACGCAGGGGAAGCCTGGGGAATATCTACTAGCTTCACGTACAAATAAGATCAGATTTGTCCTTTGGCAAATAAAGAAGCTACTGCATGTTCTAGGATAGTGTAAACGCTCAGTTTTCCTCACAGTCCAAGTACTGCTGCTTTTCAGCTTACATGCACGAACTCAAGTCTGTGGGGAATAAACAGGGGGCTATAGATAGCATTAGGTCTTCTAAGACTCATTTGTAGGATCAGGGGAAAATAAAACTTACTCAAATTTGCAGAAGCAGATGAGTTTGCATAAAAACAGAACAGGCAGTAGCAGATAATTAATTTATTCCTCAAGCCCCATGCCATTCCCATGCTGCTAAGCAGAAAGATTATGGGGAACTCCAACTATACGAGAAAAACACAAGGAATTTCAGGGTCATACCAGTGTGGCAAAAGGGACTTCAGATATAGCAAATTTTCCAAAGAGAAGTTGTGATTCATCTTCCTCTTCTAGAGGTGCAAGCCACAACGGCAACACCTTTCCCCTTAAAATACGTAATTAGCTTGTGTCAAACATAATCAAACACAGCATCTTGTGGGCTCTAACCTGCAGGAGCTGGGAGGACCAGAAGGTGATGTCCACATCCCCAGGCCTGGTCCACAATAAGAAATGAAGGGAAATTGCCATCCCTGGGACAAGGTGAAACCTACAGCTTAGGAGCAGCACCAGCGGACACAACCTGGGATTTCAAGATGAATCTAAACTCCCAAGGTCTCTGTGGGGAGAGACACCTAATTTCCCAAGACCCTATCAGGCAGACTGAAGATAGCCAGAAACATATCTTGTTTTGTAGCTCCTCCAGGTAGTGCCTACCTTGGCCTGCGTTGTTTTGGGGTCCTGAATGAAATCCCAGTCCTTTCCATTCATGCTGTAGGCCACCTTAAACTTCTTCACGAAGGAGCGGGACTCAGTGGTGGTCACGCTGTCCCCTCCTCGAGCCCCCTGGATAATGACGCCTTTGACATTCTTCGGGACGCCAAGGTCCACCTGCAGCCACTCCTCCCCAGGCTGGGCTTGGGGGACACGGGGAAACCAGCCTGAGCGGCTGCTCACCAGGCGGGCCATGCTGGGAGACCAGTCATAGCCTCTGATGGAAGAGGCCGAGATCTGTGAGTCGGGGATGAGGCCGGAAAGCATTCCCAGCAAGTTGGAGCAGGGTGAATCTGCAGGGAAGGAAAAGGGCAGTTGAAGGGAGTGCTCATGGTTTTCCCCACAGGTTTAAGCTCTGGGCACTAAACCAGCACCAGCACTGGGTGCTTCCCCCTTGCCTCTGGGGTTTGGGTGCCTGTCCCTGCAAGCACATCCCTTGGGATGGGTGCCTCCATGCTACTCACAGGGTCACTGTTCCCACCCCAAGCAGCCATGACAGCTGCAGGGGACAGCACCCCAGGACATGCTGTCAGAGGGACAGAGAGGAGGGCTGGGGCGAAGGGGAGGAAGGGACCCTCACCGGTGATGCGGCAGCCATACAGCTCCAGCCTCAGGGCAATGCCGTTGTGCCAGCTCTGGGGACGGATGCGCACAAAGCGTGTGAGCACCGGGCTGTGGATCTTGTTGAGAACCACCTCCGTGGCATCCTCGTTGGCCTGAAATGTCTGCAAGGGAGAGGGGGCAAAAATACGGTTACGTCCTCTCTAGGCAGAAAGAAATAACCAGATCAGCAGTAGAAATAATCTCAGCAAGGAAAAGTGAGGAGAGACTTTCCGGGCAAAGCAAGCACCCAGGAGCAGGCAGGGAGAGCTGAGCCACTGGCAGGACAGTGTGGTAGATGGACTTGCTCACCATGCAGAAGACCCAGGAGCTTGCTCTCACAGCACCTTTGAGGCACCTCGGACTATCAGGCCACAGCTGGTTTGTGCTTGCCCCCAAACCTAGAGCCGCTCCAATGCAAAATGCCAGATGTCCCTGAATGTTGCATGAGACCTTGCCACCCCTCCGCAGGTAAACAGGCTGACATCCTGCCGCTTCCTCGCACCGGTCTCCACCAGGAAACATCACATGCAAGCAGTGGCGTGAGCAAGGAGGGTGCCACCTCTTCCTGGGGTGGGCGACAAGCTGCGGTCCCAGTCAGCCCCTCACTGCTGTCTCTCCAGCGCACATGCAGCCTGCCACACAGAGAGCCTTTCGGAAGAGTTTATGATCTGACATGATATGAAAAGGCTGCTGCCTTACCAGATGGCCGTAATCAATAACTACCAGATGGATATTAGATCCACCCCTCCTGCCCATTCTTTTAATAGGCTGGACAAGGACTAGATACTTGTGTTTCTGTTTAAGGCTGTGGAGCCATAGCGGGGAAGAAAAGGGGAAAAAGAGGAAATACCCAACCTGAGGGTAATTTTCAACCCTTTCTCTGCCCCCAGCATAAAGCACTAAAGTTCACAGATCAAGGCTGCAGGCATTGCCTGCTTCCCCTCAGTGCACAGGCTCTCAGGACAAGGCTAGAACATCATCCAATCTCAGCCAGCAGCCACATCCACACTGAGATGGTGCCTGGGCTCTTCTGCAGGCTCCTACCCTGCATATGCCATGCTAAGCACAGGAGAGCCTGGCTAAGTTTATCTCGGAGTGAGGCAGGAGACTGTAATCTCCGGCACCAATCTCCTTCCATCAGAGGCAGGAGTCAACTGATTCAACTGCAGATCCCTGTGATCCTGGAGAGAAAAAGGCGTGAGGCTTTACCCTGGCCTCTCGCCTTGAGCAGTGGTTAAGAAGCATTTTATAAGCCTCCCATCACTTTAGGCCTCTGGGCAGCACATGTAACTGCTCTCCTCCCAGGACCCAGCACGCCAGGGTGTGCAGAGGGTGCCTGCGGAGAGGGACAGCGGCTGTTCGCAGCACCACAGCCAGCTCTGGGCTGCCCCTGCGCATCACCATCCAGCCTGGGATAGTGGCACTCCTGCCAGAGCAGGGAGCAGCAACCCCATGGGGGGCCTTGGTTGCAAATCTGGCTGGTAATTGGGATTTGCAGTTGATGTGAACTTGAGCAGAAATGCTAATCTGGAGAATATATATCATGCTGCTACCGTTTAGCAACACAGCATGGTTTATGTGTTTTTAATATCCTGTTTTATCCTGTCTGACCCCACTTCCCATCCTTTTCCTTGCTCAGCAGACACCAAATACCCTTTTTTCCAGCAGGAGGGCTATAAGAAGAGTGGTTACTCTGAAGCACTCTCCAGGCATGCGTGTGTGTGTGTGTGTCTTGTAAACCTGTGGGAACACACACACACAGGCTGAAAGGATACATTTCCACACCACAACAAAGCCTCCAGCTTTATGTCAACACAGAAGCTGACACGCAACACCTTACCTCCGAACCTAACACTGGATGACAGGAAATGTTTATCTGAGCCGGTGCAACTATTTTAGCATGAGGAGCAGCACATCAGGTCAGCCCCAAAGGTCACTCTGTCCCAGGGGGCAGCTCCTGATGGTGGCCCCAGCAGATGCCTGGGGGCAGCAAGCCCGGGGGAGTCTTCTCCTGGCAACCTCTCTTCACTTCCCACAATCAGCAGTTTGAAGACTCCACGAGCCAAAGGTTGCATATGGACCAGCATGTTTAACAGTCACTGACGAGGTTTGCTGCTCTTTTTGGTTTAACATATTTCCAGTTTTGTTCTTTTTTAGCTCACTTCACACATACGAGCATCAGGGGCCAGAATCCAAATTTACACCAGCATAATTTGTTGCTGACTTCTGCAAAGTCAAGCCTGACAGAAAGCAGAAGCAGGACTGAGCCCAAAAACTTTATCACTACCACATGCATTGCTGAAAGAATCTCTTACACGACCTTAGTCCCAACCACCTGCTTCCAAGGAGAGCAACCTCAATTCTGCTTTAGATTTGGGGCCCAGTAATTTCCTCAGACTAGATCACATTCAACAAGCTACATAACTCTGAGGCCTTGACACTCCAGACTGACAGTTTATGGGAGCAGAAACGGCACCTGACTTCCAGCTCTAGTATCAGCTGCACTGGCAGGATCAGCCCCACTGAACCTAGTTTCTGAAAAGCCCCAACTGATCATAGCAAGACATTGCTTTGCAGCCTGTTCAGCATAACAGAAAGAGGCCATTTTCAGAGGGCAGGTGCTTAAAGCCCTTCGAAAAGTGAGGTCCTCCCGTGTGACTGGCCTTTCAGCCTCCCCCCCAAGTGGAAATGCATCACGAGCCTGCAGGTCCCAATGCTGCTGACCAGGGTCTGACCCTGAGTGTACAGTTTCTCTCCACTGAAAATGCTGACCCCAGAGCCTGAGCACACTGTGGAGAGAGTCCCATTGACTTGAACAGGCTCTACATCCTGCCTCAAATTAGCACTCACGGCATGGGAAGAACTAGCAGGAAAATGTGTGAAATTGGGAGCGCCAAGAAAGCAAAGATTTCTTCCCCCTTACCAAAATAGAACATTGCTATTCCTCCCATCTTATCTGCTTCCCATCCCACTCAGCACATATTTTGAGCCAAGTCTTCGAATGGTGTAAATCAACATATCGCCATCGAAGTATAAGAAGTCACAGTAATTTACACCAGCAGAAAAAAAAAAAAAAATCTGGCTGTGATCTAGGGAGATAGATAGATACACCCTCAGCAAAGAGCACACATGCGCAGGCACACACACTGAAGGGTGACGGAGCCAAAAGACAAATGGGAAAACGATTAACAAATTAAATGCACCTTCCAAGAAGCAGTCAAGGGAACTCCTTTTCACTGCTGCATCAAAAAGCTGCCCATCGCCTCCCCATATACTTTATGTTTATTTCCATTTTAGTCCAGTCGACAGGTCTACATGTAAAACTAAATTGATAATCAATGCGATCTGACCTGCTTAATTAATTTGCTGCAGAAAGGAAGTGGTGGGAGGTGATGTCTAGGCTAGAGGAGGATTGGGCAAGTTTTCCATGTGCACACACATGCAAGCTCCGCACCAACACTTACAAGTTGTATTTCTGACACGTTGGAACCGCTGTGGGGCAATGGGGGGGGATTTCTGAAGCTGCATTAGTTCCAGTGGGTATAGGAATTGTGCCAACAGCAGTTTGGAGTGAAGGGAGTGAAGGACAGGGAGACAAAAAGTGCCATGAAGCTGAAGTGGCAGTGAGTCAGGGAGGGGGCAGGAGGTAACCTCTCTCCCACTTTATTTATTGTGCTGCTGGGCCACTACGCAATTTCTTGGGGAGCTAAAGAAAGCGGCTGGGGGAGGCAGAGGAGAAGGCCAAGGATGGCAGCAGCCCGGCTTTTGTCTGTATGTATGTGTCTCTCTGGACCCACTAGATTTACTGCAGGATTATGTTACTCCCGTGGAGACAGAGCCCTGGAACAGAGTATGCTAACAGGATTAGGGCTTCAGGATTTAGACAGAGAAGCATGAAGGAGAAAAGTAGGGGAGATTATTTTCCTTGTCAGATAGGGAAGGCATAAAATGGGGCATGTTTGATGGTGGGAGGATTCTGGCTCGAGTGGAAGGTGGATAGTTCTGGATTTATTAAATCCAGGAACAAGGAGGTAAAAGAAAAATGATACTTGGCAACACTCAATGAAGCACAGACGTCTGGGCAAGGCACAGTGTGCTGGGTTGGGCTTGCCAGTGCCGTGTCTTTGAGAGGCTCCACTCAGATCCAGGAATCACCAGGGACACGAGGAGTGGCAGTCTGTTAGCCTGCAAAGGAGATATCAGGCCCAGAAGTACAAAGCTACAGCCTTGCTAGGAAAGCCAGGGCTGTAATTCTCCCCTGGTACTGCACCAAGGGGGATGTCTTTCCCAAAGCCTGATGTCTTTGTCCTGCCTGCAAAAGCAGCAGAAGCAGACTGGGTCCTGGGGATGCTTCTGGGCAAACCCTCTGCACCATGATGTCTCTGTGCAGAAGCACTTGTGGCCTTCTGGCTTATCACGCAAGCCTTTCCTGAATTTTCCAGATAAAGAAGCCATAGGACTGAAAGCTTTTCTCTCCGTCCTCAAGTGAATGAATGCAGGAGACCTCATTAAGAACTGAAAGGACAGAGGAATGCTCCTAAGGGAAAGGGCATTTGGAGACAAGTGTGTCCAAAGAGTCATCCTCAATATCCCCAGCCAGCACCAAACACCTCTGACATACCCAGCTCCATGCACTGCTGAGGTATTCAGTTCTTTGCAGCAATTTAACCTGCCTTCTTGCATCCACCTGAAATACCTCCCACAAAGGTAAGCTGATAACAAGCACAAAGCCATCAAAATTAGTAGGAAATAGAAAATGCACATCAGCTGGATCTCACTGCCATTTCTCATCCATTGGCTTCTATAGATTCTCAAAGCAAATATTTCAGTTGCATCCTTCCATTTTATACATAGAGCAATGGAGGCAGCAAGAGCGCTCATCAGAGCCCCAGCCCCCCCCGAACCCCATCCTGTCCCCCAGCCCATTGCCACACTAGATGATGCCTGTGAGCGGATCTCCACAGTTACTAAGATGGAGCCAGCTCAGACCACACGGGAGATGGAACCTGAGACGCTACACAGAAGGAAGTGGATCAGAATGGATGAGCACTTTGTTTTCTGATTAAATCCTCATAGTTGAATCTGTCTGAAGAAAATGGCAAAAAAACAAAAGGTCAAATCCTGCCAGGTGCTCTTTTCCTTCCTTGGGTTCAAGAATGAGTTGTTGTTTTCTAAAGACATTTGCAAACCGCTAGATAAGATCTCTGTGTGCACACCAGGGTCAGTGCCTGGAAGATAACCTCTGGGGCCATCACGCCCGGATGATGCAGAGGCAAATGCAATAGGGAGGGCAAGAGCCAGAGCAGCCTTTCTGGAGCAGGGGTTGTTTGGTCCTGTCCCGTGGGGATGTGCTGGTGGGTCGTAAGGGGCAAGTGTGGGGCACCACGTGATGGTGGCTGCTTTCCACCTCATCTCCTCTCTTGGGGGACACACAGGAAGACAGCTCTGCACCTTCAGCCAGGTTGCTGGGTTAGCCTCTCCCCCTGGTCCCATGTCCTGGGCAAAAACAGAGCATCACCCGGTAGACAGGGGGATGTCTGGGGTGTGCTGGGCTGGGCTTTGTAGGGATTGGGCTGCCAGGCAGGGGGAAAGCCTGGCAGGGATGGGGTGGGAAGGGGAAGGCCTGAGTGTGGGGCTCCTCTCCTGCCGGCTGCAGTCCTGCCGCTGCATTTCCACTGCCTCCCCACCCCAGAAATGCAGCAGTGCTCAGCACGGAAACAGCCCAGCCTGTCTGCTGTGAACATGTATTAATCTTGTTTTCCTCTGCTTCATCCTGCCTTTCCCGTTTCCCTCGCTGTGAGTGCCAGCAGCTGGGGACTCAAAGGTGAGCCATCACATTTCACAGGGAAACACCCTGGCCCCACTCTTCTCTGAAACACCGGAGGGAGGGGAAGCGGGGGGCGAAAGAGAGGAGGTCAGAACTCCCTCCCCATCCTCTGCAGAGAGCATCATCCCCTCCCCACCCCTCCTGTTCTCGCTGGTTTCCTCTTGCTTTAGTTCCCTGATGAAGATGTAAATGTTAGCTGACCTGCCTGTAACATGGCAGTTCTTTGCTTTTGGCCCACACAGCCGGCAGAAATTCAGAGCAGTGTTTGATACACCCCATATGCCTATGTGTGCATGTGCATATATATATATATATATCTGGATGTGTATATATATATCTGGATGTGTATATATATATATACACATATATATCTGCATGTATATAGAGGAATAGAGAGTCCCTGTCTGTCCACCCCTTCCCCTCCCTCCCCGCTCCTCATGGCACCAAATCAAGCTGCGGCAGACTTGACAAATCTATTTGGCATGGTTCACTCCACTGTTGCAGCCTGAACCATGCGGAGCGCCTCACTGACGCAGGGAGGAATCTGCACCTTGAATACAGACATCTGGGAGCTTGCCTAACGCGGGAACGGCAGAGATTAACATGGGTGTGGAATGCAGGGCCAGAGCCCCCCAGCACCAGGCCTGTGAGCAAGGGGCTTTGCCCTGGCCCCACTGCGCCTCGGTGGCTGGCAGCCAGTTGTTCAGTGGGGAGGGAAAGCAGTCACCCGGATGCAAGGGGCAGGCGAGCCACCAAAAAGCAATTACTTATCCTCCAGCCTTGGGAGGTGTCTGCTCAACTGAGGCCAGAACATGGAAATGAAGTGAGATTAGAATAGAGGAGTAAAAAAGGAGAGGTTTGATTTTTCCTCTTTTTTTATGAAGAGAGAAAACAGAGCAGAAAAAAGCTGATAGGACTGAAGGGCCAAATTCTGAAATAGTGGCAATTCATGTGGTCATGGGACTGCTTTGGGTCGACACCAGCCAGGCTTTAGGGTCTTGCTGGAATGATGTAAATTGGCCCAGCAGCACTGAAACCAACCATACTGTCCTGCTCCACCCTGGCTGGGGATCCAGTGTCCAATGCTCAGGACTGCAAGGATGGGACATCTACTCTATCCTGCGACTAAAACCACCCTCCGGGCCAGATTCCCACCCCAGTTAGACTGAAAGGTAAATTTATTGCCAGTGGTTATTTGAAATGCTGAGCTGTGTATTTAGCCCATCTCTGCCTGACAGGTTGCCAATCTCCCGTTTGCCTCAGCTTGCAGAAACAGTCCCAGCGAGACCTCAAACTCAGCCATGTACCCAGGGTGAGGAGAGATGGCCCTGGTTCACAGAAAGGTCTGCCGCAGCTGGTGGGTCCTGGGGGTGCACAGAGCCTCCACACCAGCACACAGCCACTGTGTTAGGGTTATACTTGAGCTCTGCCATGAGCTGCAGCCCCAGAGCCAGCACGCCTGAGGTCTGGGGGAGCCCAGTGGCTGACTCTCTTATGGGGTGCTGGGATGCCCTGTGCCTCCACTTTCCTGCCTCTAAAATAGGACTAACACCACCCCACTGGTATGCAAGGAGCTTAAATACTCCAAATATTGGAGGTATGAGACCCTGCTAGGGGCCTCCGCACAGAGAGGACTCATTCTGGGAAGCAGAGTGAATTTGAACTGTGAGACACACTTGTGGGGAAGGGGAAATCACACGGCCCGGAAGGGGAGGAAATGTCTGGATGAATCCTGGACAAGGCAGGCTACTGCATTTCATGCCAGCAGTGCCTGTGCCAGCAAATGGAGGGGACAGCTAATTTAACAGAAGCGCTGAGCAAGCAGAAATCGCTGGAACGTGCGTGCAGGGGGAGGTGTGTGGGACCCCAGCCACTGAGTTCACACGTACAGATTATGGCACATCAATGGGGAGGTCCTGAGCTGCGGCAGCAGTGCTGGTGGGCACCCCAGAAAAGCAGGGAAGGGCTTTCCCGAGGTGCCCTTAACCAGGGGACAACAACGCGACCAAGGCAAGTGACAGAGCAGGACCAGCCCAGCACCAAGGCTGCCTTAACCCCCTCAACCATACCACAAATGTCCTATGTGGACCATCTCAAGCTTGCTTCGCCTGGCCATGCAGCAGCACCCACAAAGCTTGAGAGGGCTAAATACCCATATTTACCTTCCCTCCCCCTCATTCCCATCTCTGTGCGCCTTCCAGAAACACAGCGAGAGCGTGCAGCAGCTCCCAGGGCTCAGTGCAGCCTTGCCAACCATGCCTGCTAGTGCAGATCCCACAGCTCTGGCAGCCTGAATTGCTCCTCATTATTTATTGCTCATTTTGTTCTCTGGGACGGTGCAATCCCCTCTTAGGATTTGTGCCCTTTCATTTCCAGGCCTCAGTAACTCCTGAACTACAGTTTCATGTGGTTTTGTGATTGTTAACCCAGCATGAGGACAGGGCTATGGCCATAAAAGCTCAATGAATCTTGTAGGGCAAAAGACAGGCTGTGAAAGCATTTTCTCCTTCATTTGCAGTCAAAGAACATGTTCTCACCACCACGAAAGATGCAACAGCAGCCAGGTTTTCCAAGGAATAGTGTTTCCTCATTGCTGTGCAGAGGAGAAAGGACTGTTTCTGCTCAGAGCATGCATCACCAGTCTCTTAGCCCTCATCAGAAAAAGGGTCCCTCACAGATTAAACCCTCCAGGCCTTCAAAATCTGTTCTATTCCCTTCTGCTGGCTGTAAGACTCACAAAGATGCTTGCAAAAGAGACAAAAAGGCCTTTACCTTGTGGTTTTTCCCGTGTCGGTACATCATCCAGTCCTCCCCATTGGTGCTGACCTCCAGCTTGTAGGTACGGACATAGTAGCCATTCTGGGTTTCTCTGGAGATGGCACCCTGTGTGGCAATGGCTGTGAGCACAGTCAGGAAGTGGAGGTCCACCTTTCCAAGGGAAAAAGGGACAAGAGAGAGTGGTGACCACCTGAGAGCCCAGGCTGACTAGTTAGTTCCTCCCTCTGTCTCTGAAAAATTAAAAGGTGTGAATTCAGTCTGTCTCACTCCATCTGTGGGCACACATTTCAACAGGCACAACCCCCCGAGGCTGACTTCAGCAGGATGCTTGCAGATGGGACCATAGGACAAGACTAACTAAGGATCTTGATGTCTGTCCATATGGGACCAGCACAAAGCCTTCTTTCTGCCTCAGAGTAAGCAACAGGATCTGCACAGAAGCTCATGTCCCTTAAAGCAGGACTGAGGTTGATTTTTTCCATATAAAATAAAAGCATGATGTCCAATTAGCAAGTGCTGCAGTTCTCAGTTTTTCCTTGTGTTTTTTTGGGTTTTTTTTTTTTTACAATTTGTGTTGAGAAAGGTCAGCAGGGCTGGCTTGATGAGATGCCTGCTAGAGGCAATGACACTCACCACCTCTGGTTCCTAGTGCTCTCCAGCAAGCAGTGTCTCATGGCAATGTGACACAGCCAGAAGTCCTGTGCAGACAGAGTCTGTGGCTCTAACCAGCTCCCAGGGAAAGCCTTTGCTCTGTCAGCCCCCTACCTGACATTAGCCCACTCAGGCTCCCTGCCTCACTGATGAGATAAATATTATTCTAGTTGTTTTTCCATGCACCTCCTGGAGACTTTGGTCATCAGGCCAGTGGCAGAGTCAGTGGCCTTGGAAGTGGCAGAGGTCCCTCGGCCTCTGTCAATGTTCTGGAAAGTCCATCAAGGTTTTAGGCAGGGAGGAGGGGGTGGGAGAAGGACAGTGAGTCGAGTCAGCCCTCATGCAGGCATGCAAATGGGAGAGCCAGTCCATCACATTTCAAGGAAGCACTGCAGCTCCCCTGCTGCTTGCTCCCCATGAGCTACAGAGGCAATAAAAAATTCAACAAGCTTTATGGTCAAGGATCAGTTTAACAGCACGACACTCGATTTGGTGGGGGAAGAGGTGAGGGGGCTGGAAAGCGTGCTTACCTGGAGGTACTCTTTGTTGCTGTCTACATTGGGGGTCCAGCCATTGTCATCACTGTTGAGCCGGCTTTGTTGAGGGGTCCATCGCCCATCTGAGTAGGTGGAGGAGGCACTGATCTGCATGTTGGAGATCCTGCCGGACTCCATTCCCAGAGGCACATTGCACTGGAAGTCTGGACCAGATACACACACACACAGATCAGCATACAGTCTCTGTACTTCGCTCCCAAGTGGAAGGCAGCCCTGAACTATCCTCCCCAGCTAACTCTGAGCAAAGCTGCCTGCCTGGAAAGATGAACAGACCTGCACCATCTTGCAGGTTGTGTGTGTTCACGGGTGGCACTGAAAAATTAAACATGGGGCAGCTTTATGATTGCATGGCCCTCTAATCTTTCTCCCTTTATCTTCTTCACCTTTGCACAGTTTTGACACAATTCTGTCTCTTCCCTCCCTCCACCCCCACCAAGATGTCCCAAGTCCCCTTGCCACAAAGTTCCCCATCTTCTTTAAGACTGGAGGTGAAATCTAAGCATTGACAAGGCAAGAAGCATGGGCAGGCACAACAGGAGGGTGCTCACTGCTGTACCACCAGCAGGAACGTCAAGGCCTGGAATGGGCAGGTCTAAAGCTTTTGTGTGCATGAGAGAGTATGGATGCATGTGTGTATGTGTACGTGTATACGTGCATGCACTATATGTGATATCAGGCCCATAGGAATTAACCAGCCAAGAATATGAAAGACTTTCTGGTATGCTTTCATTTGGATTTCCTCACTTCTGAGACTTTAAAAGTCACAATTAGCTCAGTTTTATTGCACATCTCATATATTTTATGGCAGCTGTCCTGTAAACACAATAGCAAAGAAAACGTTGATAGGAAATACCACGTGGGCCCAAGCATGCTGCTGCTGTAAACCAATGGGGCTCCACCAAATTGCCTGTGTTTTTAATGTGGCCAAGTCAACCCCAGGTGGAAATGATGGGGCCAAGTTAAGATCTCAGTAGTATTATTAAAGTTTCAATTTACACCAGAATAAATAAGAACAGGCCTTGTGCTTGATTTCTTACGCTCTGTGTGTCATTAACATTTTATTTCCCAATCCTTTTAAAAGTAGAATAGAAAGAGGATTAAAGAACAGATCATCTGAGCGTGGAGATAGGTGATGGTGGTGAAGAGTTCATGCTTGTCTGTATCTCTCACAGCCTCAGCAGAACATCCCTAACTCAGAGAGCAAGAGCCTGTAACCCAGCTGCCCTAGTGCTGCACAACCCCTGCTCTGCACTGCTCTCCATCACAGGCTTTCAGTGTCAAGTCAGGGGCCCCCTCTCTTTCTCTGGGACTGAGGGGTGTCCTAAAGGCGTCTTCTGTTGTATCACAGGTTCACTGCAAACAGAGGTCAAGAACTGTAGATGTGATGTAAAAATACCATGGGAAAATAAATCGAATCTTTCCTCGCCTGCAAGTGTTATCAAAAAGAATCAAAATGCACTTTATTTTCAAAACACACAACTTACTTCCTCATTCCACATCAATTTACTTCCCTTAATAAGAGATCTAAACCAAATTTTGGTTTTAAATTCTTAGAGCTTTAGGCATTTTTTAATTAAACAGCCAAGAAGTTCCAATTTGTAGTTTGGGCCTGTGAATTTCTAGAAAACCAGAGAGAGGCAGAAAGTGTTTTCCCCCGTGCTTTAATGAATCTGCTGCACCCGCTGGGCTGAAGTCTTCCACTAAATCCTTTGGGCTGAGCACATACATGAAGGATTCTATCCCAAAAGGTATTGAGAAGACTTCATGAGCAAGTGAAAAGTCAAAGAAAGGTCAGAAAGTGTGATTCTTACTGAAATCTCACTTCTATGAGAAACAGAGAACACATCTAGTGTAACTGCTGTCTCCACTGCTAGTGGGGGATTGGCCCCTGGACACAATCCTGCCTGACTCACTCTCACATGTGCCCAGTGCAAGACTTGGGAAAAAAATGCAGCACGACTGCCTAAGTCATACACAGACGTTTCCAACTTACTTTCTGGGACTTCCTGCTGGAGCAAGTAGTACTGAGCAGAGAAACCATCTTTAGCCACTGCCAGGTCCGTGTGGAAGGTGAGTGAGAGGACGCCGGTGGTTGAACGGATGTCCGACGGCATCTTAGTGCCACAGTACCTGCCTATCAAGGGGCCAACTGCAAAAGAAAGACCAGCAAAGTTAACGCGTGGCTTTTCCACTGGCCTTCCGGGTCGCCAGCCGATTGGGATCACCCAACAGAGATGCCCTAGCAAGACTGATCAGAATGAAAAAAAGACAGGCTTCGGGGATGGGCTATTTTTTACATCTGCTGGCCTGGTGTCATGCAGTATATCATGCAGAAATATCCACCGCAGCAGGCGTTGCCCTGCAGTTGCTGGGAAATGCTCCAAACTGCTCTGTTTCTCAGTGTTGGTACAGGGTAGAGAAGTTCTCCCACCACTGCACGAACCCACTGCCCTTCCCTGAGGGAGGGACCAGTGGTATCTTGAAGTGTCCCATGGGGCATTTCAGACCAGTGGTTACAACAGAGCAGTAGTTTGGGGTTTAATGCATGCAACCTTCTGCAAGCGCACCGTCCCCACAGCTGGACATGGAGCGCCCTGATGGCAGGCTGGTGTCTGAGGTTACACACCTTTGGTGTTCAGATACAGACTGCACAGTTTTGGAGCTTTGTGAGACATCAAGAGAGACTGAGGGCAGCAGCACAGCACCCCATGGCTTACCCTGAGGGATGCCATCCCAGATATCCAGCCAGTCGTACTTGCAGTCTCCTTCCCCTGCCTGCAGCGGGTCGTGCTCGAGATCGAAGAGCAGAAAGTGGAGGAGGATTTCTGTCTTTGGCTTGGCTATGATGGTGAAGACACAGTCCAGGTTGTGTGGATACTTGTCAGGGAAACCTGGAGACTCAATAGTGCCATTGGAGGCAGTGAAGTTTCTGGAGCAGTCCTCAGAACCTGTAGTGGCAGGAAAAAACCCACAGCCTTAGCTACAATGCAGCTTAATGCCAACAGCTTGACACTGTGGAAACCCCATTTTGAGCTTAGAGGGGTTGTGTATTCACTTCTGGTAACATCCTGTAACCCAAGAGCTGTGTGAATCCCTGCAAAGACCAAGAAGGGGATTTTCAAAGCTTCCCACAGGTGGAGAGACAAGGTCCATGTGTTCACTGGAGTGGGCAGCGTGGTTCTAAATCCCTCAGAGAGCTCTGAAAATGTAATCTGTATACCACTGCTGATCCCCTTGACAATTACTCCAAAAACAGGACTAGAAGAGTGATCCCACCCAAAGCCACGGCTGTGATATGGCAAGCCAGCACCCCACCATGTCCCTGACACTGGTAGTGATGGCCTTGGTGGGGAAGGGAAGCCATACCAAGCTGGGCTGGGCTTTGGTCCTATCCACTGTAAGCTGGCTCCCAAACAGAAACTTGCCAGGAGACCTGTGTCTGCCACTCCAAATCCCAGGGAAGGGCCAGTCAGCACTCAGGGGGCTGCCGTACGTGGCCCTCACCGCCACGGCTGCCACCCGCTGCAGCAGCTCCAGGTCTGATGCAGGAGTCCCCATTCAGGGAGGGGGCTGCCTGGGAAGGGGCAGAGAGGGGTAACAGGAATGTTGTCTCTTTGGAAAAGCTGTCCCCAGGGGCTGGTCTCCTGCAGTCTCTACCCCTCCAGCACAGACATCTGTGCCTCAGTTTCCTTTTGAGAAAATCAGTAAGCACAAATATTTACACAGTGAAAGGGCCCAGGGGAAGGTGCCAACGTCTCCACTGTTAGCTGGCAACCCTCAGCAAGTGCACAGCTAGCCTGCGGCCCCCCGAGACACATTCAAGGGACGAGGGCCAGCTCCAGCATACATCTGCACAGCATGGCCATGGCAAGAGAGGGGGTAACAGGGCCCATGGCAGGGGGGTCTCTGCCGAGAGGAGGAACAGAGGCCTCTTTCTCACAGACTGAGCTGTCCACACCAGAAATGCAAGTTATTTCTATCCTTAAGGAAGATCTTTGCATGGCGAGAAGGGCAGACAATGTTGCCTCTTATTTATTGCTGACCTCGGCACTGGCCTCGGCTGCAGCCAGGCCAGCTCGGTGCCCCCTCTCACACAGCCAAGGTGCCTCGGGGTGGCCAGGGAAAGGGGAATTTGTGTCGTATTCATACCACGGTGACTTTGAAACTGCTGCACTGTGGAGAGAGGACAATAGGCAACAGAAAACTGCAGCCTGGAGCTATCAGAGGCAAAAGGGGATGTTAGAGAGGCTGCCAGTCAATGCTGCAACCCGACATTAGCATTTGCAAAGGTTTCTGCTTAGGTTTTACCGGGAGACCCTTCTTCTCCTCTACAAACCCTTCTGCTCTGGTTCTTCCAGCCAGCATGAGCCTTCCCAGGACTAATGGGAGACTTGTTATTCAATTCAGCATTAACCTACAGGAGTCAGGCCAGCAGCCCGCAGTAATAGCAGGATCCCAGCACTGCATTATGCAGTGCCTAGCTGGAGAGCTACTCAGGAGAGGCTCTTAATTGACTACCTAATGAAGCAGCCAGCTTTTCTGGTGTGAACCTGTGGGGTAAAATGCAGAGGCAAAAAATAAGGCCAAACACAAATCACAGCATAATGCTGCAAACAGGGATAAGGGTGTACTTCATTCCAAACAGACTGAAAGACAAATAGATAAATAGGGAAAATAACATAAGCTCCAAGCTAGGGGGAAAATCAAAGACTAAACCCAGAGTCAGAGTCTGTCCTCTAGAGACAGAAGAGACTTAACTGTGTCACTGCATTAGACAGCAAGTTTCCTCATGTGGGGCTCTTATCGCATTTGGCATCTTTGTCTACAGTTTGGCTGATAGCAGCAAACACAATGATCAGCTTTTTATAAGGAAGCTGCAGATAATCAACGGGAGTCATGCTGGCTTCAGCAGCACCGACCAGCCTGAGAGGAGACTTTGATGCCCTGCAATGGAGAGCTCAGGCCAGCCTTGCCAAACTGACTCACAAAGTGAGCAGCAGGGAGGCTGGACCAGCTAGGGCAGGCGGCTCTTTTGTCAGCCCACAGACCGCTGACTGATACCCATCAGGGGATTCAAAGACTGGTATGCAGTTGTTTGTATGCATATTGCTCCCCTCTCACACTGCGATAAGGGAAATTTAGCACAAGGTGTGGAAATAAATGCTCAGTTGAAAAGAGTTGTTTTTTTAGGTCACCTTTAAGAAAGAAAAAAACTGCAGCCACCCTGCCTTTACTGATGCAGACAATTGCAATCCGATGACCTTTAAAGCTGGTGGTGACACCCTTGCTGGCTACCCTGACAGCTCAGACGGAAACTGGCACTGCCCCCCCGCCCTCCCTGGGAGCCCCGGGCAGGGGGACAGGGGCTGGGCAGATGAGGTGGGCTGGCAGTGCTCCCAGATCACAGGCTCATCCCCACTCCTATGCCAAAACCTGCCTTGCCAGGCTGGATTTCGTGGGCTGTGGCTGGAAGAAAGTGTGACTATTTCTGGAGAGGATAGCTGCCTGTGGGGAGTGGTGGTGGTGAAAGGAGCCCCAACACCACCTCAGACCTCAGGGCAGCTCTGCAGGGACCTACAACAAGAGACACAAACTCAGTTCCAACCTCCATTCAACATCTGCTCTCTCTCAGATCAGCCCTTGCTTCCTCTCCCTCCCTACCAGTAGCAACAAAATCTCCTTTTCCCATGAATTTGGCCCCTTACTGGCTCCCACCCAGGCAGACAGGGTGTCTTCCCACAGCCACACTCAGCCTGGCCTGGCCACCTCAGCCAGCTAGACCACCCCACATTTTGCCCCATGCCCTGACTCATGGCACGGACCCGATGTGAGGACAGGGACCACCCAGCACAGTCTGCTGGGCTCAGGGTACGGGGAGCAAAAGGTAAGGGAGGCTGAGGTGGGTCAACAGTCTTCCCACCCGAACACAGGCATTCTTTGCCATCCTCCATGCTGGCAACCGGCCCCAGCAAACCCCAATAGCCAGATGAACCCCTAAACTCTTGAAGGACTAATCTGCAACCTAGCCATTAGCAAACAGCAGTGGCGAGCTAGCTGTACCACAACAGCTCAATGGCCAGTTATACAGCCCAGGCAACCACCAGCATCCACCTAAATGTCCAGACACCTCCTGTCCTCACCATTTCACAATTAATTTGGGGAGTCTTATTCCCATCCTCTTGCAGCAGAGTCTCTACATTCACATCTACCTGTATCTAGGTTGTGGGCTGCCTGTGCACCTCTGCCCACTGCAGAGCTGGGCCAGGGCCCCGGGGCACTGGTGCCAGTGCTCCCTGCCTTCCCTTTGAAGAGCCTGGGTAAGCGATGCTGTTGTGCTCCTTTGTGGTTCTTCACCAGGCGTGGGAATTCTTTTTCATGCTGGATGAGATGACGTGAAAGCCGCACATGTGTTTTCTTCCAATGCACCACTGAAAGAATGTGGGCACAGGGCAGGCGCCCGCATCCTCATGCAAAACACACACTTGTTCCCTCAGCGTGAGGGCACACCTCTTTCACCCGCACACACTGAGTGGGTTTTATTTTCTCAAGCCTCCTTCTTCCCGGGCACACAATTCTGGCAAATATTTAGACAGAAACACTATTACAAGGCCTTTGAGCAGCTTCTCTTTTCCTCAATAATAGTTCAGTATTAAACAGAATTATGAGTAGTTCCTCTTATATCTGCCTGGAAAGGCACTGCCTCAGCCCTTGACAGCACTGCTGACAGCAGTCCCTTGAAAACCAGAGCTCCCCAGTTACAAAACCCCACTTCCAGTCAGAGAAAACACAGCGTCATTCATCAGCCCTGAATTGCAACTCCACAGGAGGGGGAGCTCCATGCACTCCTAACAGAGGGACAATCCCCTCTTAGCCCTAACAAGCTCCACACGTGCCAGAGAGAAAAGATACGTGTTTCTAGTCCTCAAATGCAAGACAGCATTTAAGAAGGAACCCTGCTTTTGATGCCACACTGTGATCTAAAAATGCACTATCGCGCACCACTAAGATCTTTACCTTCTTGGGAATGTGATGCAACAGACTTTCTTAAATCAAAAAAGAACAAAAACAAAAGAGCCCTTTATATCTGGAGAGCATGCTAAAAATCATATGGAAAAGGTGGCCAGAAGACATCTCCTATGAAGATCACTGTGGCAAACAGCCTGGGCGACAGGCACCAACTCAGACACTCACCTGTCTTGTAGATCTCATAGCGCAGGGAGAAGCCAGCACCTTGCCGTGCGTAGTCCGAGGTGAACTTAATATAGAGAGAGCGGCCAGAAGAGATGATGGTTGGAGGTGCTATGTTCCCACAGTGCTTGCCCAGCAGGTCTGCCACTTCACTGTCCCCATCTCGTATCTCAATGTAGTCGTACCTGTGGAGGCAGGTGAAATGGCAGTAAAGCCATCTGTCAGGGAGACGCTTCAGGATGCCAGGAGCAAACACTAATTACTTCTTTCTATCTGAGTATTTCATAGAACATCTTCCATACAGGTACCTGGGATTCTGTCTGTCACTCACTCACTCACTCACTCACTCACTCACACCACACCACACCACACCACACCACACCCCCACCCCCCCCCCAGTATATTTTTTCCCTTTTATCTGTCTGGCTACATTAAGTCCCTTCCTCTGTTGCTCGTCACATCATTAATTTATTGCACCTGCATCCACTTCAACTTCTGAGCCAACATGCAATATTTAGGACACAATTTTCCTCCATTTCCACATGATGCCTTTGACATGGTAGAAGCGGAGATACAACTCTTCCAGGGCTGCTCTTACCTCTCCTCAAGTGCCATTGTGCTACTTAACACAGCTCAGTTTATTCCACTATTCAGATGGGATTTGGTCAAGCACGCACCAAGCACTAAACAAACAGTCAATGTTCAATCCATGTGAGCAGGTAACATGTTTTGTGCACTGTCTGACACTACACTGGTCCTCTAACAAGTGTGACCAGTACACTTACTTAGCACTTGGAGAGTAAGACTGATCCTCTTCTATTAAGTGCTAACAAAGATTTCCTGTGGATGACAAGTGCTGCATAAGAGCTGGGTAATCACATTCACTACTGCCTGATCCTTCTACACCCCCTTAAAGGCAACCTGCCTTCGCTAAACCCTACCTGGAGGTGTCCCACCTGCCCACTGGCATGGCTCCCGGGTAACTGAATGGTCTGGGGGAGGGATGGATAGGGTTGGATTGCCTCCTGGTGCAGAGACAAAAGCTTGTTGCAAAGCCTGGCTGGAAGGGGAAACTCCCACAGATTCCTTCGTATTTTCTAGGCCATGACTAATGGCAAGGTAGTATCAGGCTCTGCATGCTGTGAAGAAACAAACAGCTTTTACGTGAACATCTTGTTCTTCAGCTGCTTTCTAACACCCACGTTCTCCCACCCCTCTTTCTCCTCTTCTCTGGCCAGCACGCTGCTATTTACAGAAGCTGCCCATCTCCCTTGGACTGTTTATTCACTTTGTATCAACCTGTTTGAACAACATGCTACAGCTCTTCTCACTGGGCCAGGGAAGGAAAAAGCATTTCCAGGCTGCCAGGAATCTGCCTTTCTTCTTTGTCACAAGATCTCCTGTTTGGGAATGGAGAGTTGAAAGGAGAAGTAGCTTGCTGGATACAGAATGATTCTCATGTGACTCATTCCTGTTCTGCAAAGCACACTTCGGCAGGCAACAACCTCAGAACAAACTTAAAGGGACTCAGTGTGCTCCTCCTCAAAGAAAGATGGCCCAGACAGCTTTGGTTTCACTCCTTTCTGGGACTATATTAGGCTAAGAGCCAGAAGGAAAATGCCTGCAGATAAAATCCTATCTACACTGGACCAAGCACTCAGCTAGCTACAGCCACCCAGCCTTTAACTTCATTACAGACTCAACTGGCTTGGCCAAGGTGAAAGCCAAACAGTCTTGAGAAGAAGCACTCGCACAGGAAGAGCATTTGGCTTAGCTGGTGGGTGGACACAGAGTGATGTAAATGAAAATCTGTTCCCTCTGCTCTCTCCTCAGCTCTGTGTAGCTCCGTATCACCTCCTGACCCCTTATTACCCTGACACTGTCCAGCAGCACCCTGTGTGACCCCACTAATGTCCATCATGTGTGGCTTGATCCCATTGTCTCTCCAGGGAGAAGGAACATAGAGGACAGTGTTAGTGCTTCTTTTAAGTAGAATTTTTTCCTCCTTGTTTGTCTATTTGTTTAAAGTAGTGCTGAGCAAACAGTGAGGACATTTTGTTCTCTAAATAACTCTTGCTTTCAGTGTGCTTGCAGCCCTTCCACATCTGAAGTACACATCTGTGCTGCAGGACTACTGGCTACTAGTGAAATTGTGAATATGTGGCAAAAAATTAATTTGGCGAAAACATGCATGTTGGCAAAACACAGCTAATGGAGCGGATTGTAAAAGCTGCCATTTACATGGCACAGGCAGAGGTTAGCTGCATCCCAGGGAAGCACATCTGTTTGTGTCCTCGTGGGGTTACAACTTGCCAACACAGTACACAACTTCAACAACTTTACTGTAATGATCATGGCTTCTGCTGTAGCCAACACACCAAACATCCGAGTGCTGTCCACATGGCGCCTCAAACCACCCAGTGCTGCAGGGGCCCTGGCAATTTCAGAAGCAAATTCTGGACCAAGAAATATTTGCTTATTGAATGCGTGAATAACTTCCAATAATACATACAATTTGGGAATATTGCAATCTGCTCATGGGCAATCTGCAAATGGAAAATTAAAAGAATGAATCTAGTAAGTAAATCATCAGGAAATATTTGCCTCTCTGAATTAAACCCTGTTTGGCTTCATCCAAGCATCTAACTGAGCTTTCTCCTACTGGAGCTAATCCTTAATAAATCAAATGTTACAAACAACTAAAAAAAGCCCCTAGGAGAAGGTCAGGTAATCATTTTTGCCAAATGTAAAATGAATATAAATGCATAAGAGTTTTCTTCCCTAGTTAAAAAATCTTGGCCCAAGCCCTCTGCTTCTCATGAGGCAAAACACTCTTCAGGTCATGTAAACAGAGCGTGAATTGGGAGAGTATTACACTCAGGAGGTAAACTCCTGCCCAGATGAGCAGCAGCACCTACTTCCTCTCCAACATAGCAATTAAGCTTTAGGCTTTCAAAATGAAACACCAAAGATGTCTGGTCCAAACTGTGAAACTTTCAAACTTCAGCAAGAACACTGGCTAATCACCAACACAAACTCTTTTGGCATCATGTGCTTCAGTCATGTCCACGCCTTGACCCACAATCAAACAAGCTGATAAACCCCATTCTCCTCACGTTGGGTCACTTGGCCATGTTAAAATCTAGTTTGGCCAGACCTTTGCTTCTGGTTAAGCTTAAGCATGGTTTCCAGACTTTTTTCTTCCCGTGTGAAAAAGAAGAAAAATTGAAAAGAAGAAACACCAACCCTGGGGATGCTTTCTACTCTAACCATTTAATTTCCAGATAATTACAGACTAGGGCACAGCTGGGTGGGACACATTTATGCAGTGATGGCATCCAGACTGTCTTGACCATCACCCAGCAATTTGCATTTTCACTCATAGAACCAAATACATTGTTTCAGCCAATGTGCACCAACATCCTTGTGGGCTGACCTCTCCTGCATTACCTCCGCTGGGCAAGCTGCCATCTCCAAGCACATTTCATGGCCACTTCTCCCTATCTAGGCATTGCTCCAATGAGCCAACCATAAATATGTGAGGGCAGGGTGCAGCATCTGTAACCCACAAGTACAGTCAATGGATTAACCAACTCTTCTTGCAGGGAAGGTGACCGCAGTTGGCTGCTCCTCCAGTGGCAGGATATTTTCAGCTGTTGTTTGAGTGGGAAGGCCAACCAGTTGGTTTGAAACCACCTCAAAGAGGTTTCTACCAGGGAATTTGAAAGCAGGGAAGCAAAGCTAAAATGCTTTTAACTGCCCAGACAATGGGGGGTCGAGAAAGGAGGGAAATGCTTTGCTTAGACGCTCTTCTTGGAGCTGTTTAACAGAATTAAACAGAAAATGTACAATGCTTACAAATATTGCTACATTTTTATTAAAGATTTTTAGTAGAAAGTGCTTTGCTGATGTTAAGAGAGCTTTTATGAACTAATTATAAAGCACTTCTAATGCCTGTATTACACATGCTTGCTTGCTTGCTTTTTCCTCCAGTCAAACCTCTCTGCTTCCCAGTCTTTCCTTTCTGTTTTCCCTAAGTCACTTTGCTGCTGGCTTTCCAAACAAGTCTACAAGGCACAATAAAGGCAAACAAGCCCCAGTTGCAGTGATTACGAGAAGACCTCCCTCCACCTTTTTCAGTCCTTTTCTGCTGTGAAATGGCTAATCTGGTCCCTGGCCATTCAGCTGTGCTCCTCACCGTGCCCTGAGGCCAGCCCAGATCTCCCAGGCGCCCACCCTGGCACTGGTGAGCTCCAGAAGCCCTGTGACCCACCTGTGGAGGAGCACCAGAAAGCCTCCACCATTCCTCTGGGTGCTCCTCTCCTGAGGCACACAGCTCAGCACAAAGCACAGTTTTGGGACTCCTACTGCTCCACAGATAATCAACAAACCTATTGCCCCTCAGCCCCAGGTCATAAGAGATGCTGAGTCCTTCCCCACTGAAACATGCTTCAAGGACATTACAGGGACATTGTCTTAGGATGGAGAGAAACACAAACAATAAATCATTTATATGTTCGCAGCCGTAATGTGAGTCCTCCCAAAACATAAACTTGTGCAAGCCTTGCTTGAAAGCCCAAGGAGGGCTGGCTCCCCAGACCAAGCTCTGACCTAGCTGGCACCTTTCTCAATCTCTTCCTAGAGCTATGATTTGAGGTAGGTGAGGGCTTGCACACAGCTAAGTCCAGTTTACAGTGCTTGCCAGGGCTGGAGAGAGTTGCAAGGCTCTAACCTGAACTTCCCCAATGTTTAATTTGGAGCTGTTATTTATAGGCATTTCCACAGGGCTCATGACTGCACCTGGCAAACAGTACTGATGGGATCCTCAAGAGACCCTGGGAGGTAGGAAGGCAGAGAGGAGCAGTGGCTGGCCCAAGGTCACACAGGAAGTTTGCAGCACAGCCAGGAATAGAAGCCAGCCTTGATTAGATAGATTATATTATATTGGAGGAGTCTGGCCTGGATAGACAGAGAGACAAATAGGTGCTGACTGCATGCCAACAGCCCCAAATTTGGGAATGCCCAGTGTTGACTTGAGCCTTCAAGACTCGTGGTATGCTTGAACCGTATGTCATGGTATCTTGAGTGCATCTGCTGAGAATAGGAAGAGAAACTGCAATTCTACTAAAATTCAGCAGGTGTTAATACTCTGCAGGTATCTGGGGGAAGGCATAGGGCACCTGCTAGCCTACAATGGCAGCTAGTAAATTCAATTGTTCCCTTTGAAAAGGTGGCATGTGGTTTGTTTCTCAGAAACTGTTATAAAAAGCATAAGGTTTTTTAAACATCCTGTAAGAAAAATCTGTTTCTTAGAAATTAAATAGCAGCTGCAGTATAGAGATGGTTAAGAAATGGTAAACCAGCAGCTTTGTGCTTGTTTTGCAATCAAGGAGCGGCTAGAATTAATGTCCATTACATGCTAGCCGGCTTAGTCAATTTTTCTGTGTCACCACCCATCTTCATGCTCTTTCTTATTTCACCTTTAAACCAAATCCTTATTTCATGGGTGGTCACGTTATGAAAGACAATAAAACTTTTCTGTGATGTTT
Organism: Tyto alba; assembly: GCF_018691265.1. Classification (NCBI taxonomy): domain Eukaryota; kingdom Metazoa; phylum Chordata; class Aves; order Strigiformes; family Tytonidae; genus Tyto; species Tyto alba. The sequence goes on along the minus strand of NW_024881328.1, from coordinate 29,450,579 downwards.
GTACAATCTTGAGCCACTGCAGGATGTACCCTTCAAAGGTTAAATTGCTGCAGAACCTACCGGGGACTTTTAAAGGATATTTTTTTTATAGCCATGATAGCAGAGGCAAGCACCACTGCTGTCTGATGAAACAAGAGCAATGAAGTTTGATCTTAGCTGCCAGCTCTTAATCAGAGTAATTAATTATAAATACAGCAGATGAATTGGATTCTCTTTTGACTTGAACTGGGTTTACACATGTGTAAATCATCATTTTAAGGGTAATCACTCCTAATTCATCCTGGGGTGAGAGGAGAATCAGTCCTCATAGACACAGATCCTGATATAGATTTGTGCACAGACCTAAAAATCTTGTATCATATCTAGCTTTATCCAACTAAACATCCCCTGCTCTCAGTGGAAGCAGACTCCTCACACCCAGCTGCTTTGACAACAGAGGTAGTTTAAATCACTCTTGCTGACTGGACCTGGACTTTGGGTGGCTGAATGTCGGAGAGACAAATCTGGTCTCAGTCTGCAGCTTGTGGAGCCATTTTTGCCCATGCTGAGGCAAAAGATGCTCACAGAGCAGGCAGAGCTTGCCCTTGTTTCGCCCTGATGGAAATAACTACCCCTGGCAACAATAGAGAGAAGTAGGCTACCATTGCTCTGAATCTGAAGGGGTTTCACTGGATTCAGTGACTAAAATGACAAAAGTCTAATGGCAGCAGGGGGAGAGCCAGGCCCAGGGGAGCATAATTTCTTAGGATTTCTCAGAACTTTGGTTTGAATTTGTTGCATCCAGTTACATCTTGTGTAATCACAGTATTGTGGGATTTTGTAAACATTCCACTGTGCCTTGGATTATTTTCTTATCTCCCCAAAAATCTCACCAGAATTTCTGAGAAATGAGAAAAATCCAGTCATCCACTCAAAAAAAAAAAAAAAAAAAAAAAAAGAAATAAAAAAAGAGACAGAGAGGGAGAGAAAATAACCCTAACAGATTGGAAAACTTCTTCAAAAATGCCTTGAAGACAAAAAATGGAAACTACAAATAGCCTCTATTTATACTCCTTGGGTTGTTTTCACCCCCGTACAAGCAGCACTGATGGGAAGAGCCTTTCAGCAGTTACTGTTAACTTATGTGGCAAAAAAAAACCCCAAAAAATAAAAAAATAAGGTAGCCAAAATACATCTTGCAAAGGGAAGAATAAAACATAACTGCAAACTGCTCCTGTGGCAAGTTCTGATTCAGGAGGGAATTTCAGCTCCTAGCACGCTGCATGCTGCTGCCCCCCCTGAGACAGGAGAGCAAAGGCTCCCCTGCACTTTGCCGTTCATCCTCAGGCTGACTTCTTCAAGCTGTGTTGCCAGATCACTGCGGAAAGGCGCGTTGGAGTAGAGAAGTGCTCTCATCTGGGGCATGTCTGGAAAACCGTTCATTATATAAGAAAACAAGATGTGCTAATGTGCACTTTAGGGGTTTTCTGCAGGCTGTTGTTCAGGAGTTACGCATGGCTGTTTAATGTTATTTCTGTCTCCAAAACCATCTCTATAAATTCCTCACCCTTCTATCTTTAGCTACAGGGGTCTTTTGTTGCAAGATGTTTTTGGTATTCTTTTGGGGGGGAAAAATCATGGTGAAACCAGGAATAAAATATATAAAGCATGTTAAGAATTAGCCCCCTTTCCATGGCATTCTGCCTTCTGTTGCTGCTCTAAGGGAACTGAAGCAACTCACAACCCTTTCATACCCCAAAATGCAGGACACTTGAGAAACTGCATTTGCACTTTCCTCCTTCTGCCACAATCCATCTGTGGAAAAAATTAGACTTTGGTTTCTATGTCATTTTACTGTCACCACTCACAGGCACTTGATCACTAACAGAAAGAAAGAAAAAAAAATGTATATAATAAAAGATAACAACCATGAGAGGAAAATTTACTGCCAAAAAGCAGCAGAGCAAGCAGTACACAGAGGGCAAATGCTCGTTTTGCTTGATTTGCAGCGGGGGCAACAGGTGAACAGGCTCCCATCTCCTGATGGGATCCAGTGCCTGACAGCCCAGGCTATAGATGGAGACCAGCCTGGGCCAGGCTGGCCCTGGAGACTGGCTGGCAAGTGTTAACGAGGATTAGGGGATGCTCGGACGCTCTGCTGTGCCAGCCCTGTTCCCAGAGGAAAACACCCTCCACAGAGTCATCGTGAGCGATGTTCCATCACACCTTGCCAGCACAGTATCAGTCATGGCCTTAGACACAACATGCCCTGAAGAATGAAAGAACTGGTAATAACTGGGATCAGATGAGAGCTTTGCAGCTCGGCTTTCCACATATCACTTATTTGCACTGGCTTTTTTCAGCACAAAACCAAAACAAACACCTCATTAAGCACCAATTGTATAAAGGAGGTTGCAAGAACAGAGCCCTGACCAGCCCACCCTCACGCTCCTGGCTGGCTACAACCCTTGTTAATGAAGAATGGTCACCCCAGGACCAGCCCACCACAGGACAGCTTTCTGACCCTGCTGTTTCTCAGACACATTCTGTTCACAGCCCAGCTCCTGTGTTAGCTGATGCACAAGTAGGCAAAACTTTGTTGCCAAGGCTGGCCGGCAGCCTCTGCTATTTGGGCACTTCCACAACATCCCGACTGTGCCAGCTTGTAGTAAGAGCGGTTTCTGGGGCAAACAGCACACCAAACCTGCCTGATCCCACCCTGCATGCTGTGTAGGTAGCACAGCATCTCTTACCCCGTTGTTCCATGAAAATAAGGGCACTTGCAGCTCAACAGCCATCTGAAACAAGACTTGTTGAATTTCTGAGCACACCCAGTCAATGCCTGGATGAGGGCAAGTGCTCTGCCACGCACACATCACACCTTGCTGTGCGTTCACAGCAGCAGTGGCCTCCCACCCGGGTCTCTGGGGCATCAGTATCTATCTGAGGGTGTGGGAGGAATTAGCCACTTGCAGGGGCTGGTTGGTATCCCTGAGGTGAGTTCAGCCCTGCTGGGACAGCAGGTTGGAGAGGCAGTCACACCGAGGCAGAGACGAGGGGCTGCTGCATGAAGCTGGTTGGTAACTTTTCTCTTTAATGCACTCTGGGAACAGGGGGATGGGAGCATCCCTGTTTCTCCCACAAACAAGGCCCCCGCCACTGCTTTGTTCAGGAAGATTTTCTTTGAAGCAACTCTTTGTGTCACCCTCTCACTCAGCTCGGCGGTGCATCTGCTTTGTCCTGCCAGCTCAGCCATGGAGTGTTTACAAGTCTCCCTCACCCTTCCAGGCTGTGGTTCAGCTCCATTGACACTGAAGGCAACAGGCTCCTCTCTCGGCGTGTGATGAATCAATTACTTCCTCTGACACTCTATTACTATAGCCCTTACATCTCCAGATTGCAGATGAAAAGACAGGCTGAGAAGGGGGACAGGGAAGGGGAGAGGTCTCCCGAGGTCTCCTTCAATTGAGTTGTTGGACATCTGAAGAAATCCCCATCTGCCATACTTAAAGACACAGAGAGATGTTTACTCCTGAACAGCAGAAAAATCAGAGGGTTTTCACAAAAGAAAACCTAAGAAATCAAATGGGTCAAAAAACTTCAACAAGATGCAGTGAACATAGATCAATGGTGAGTCAGACCCCTCTGCTGATGGAGATTCCAGACCTTGTTCCCGTCCATGATGATCAGCCAAACATCAGCATTACCGAAGGCACAACATGCGAAAGCCAGGCATTACACCTTCCCTTTTCACTGCAAAACAACAATGTAAATGAAACCTCACACCAACACCCACAAAAGAGGAAGGAAGCTGAGCACATGCCTCAGACTCTCGTGCTGCCGGCGGTCTTACTCCTTGTTGGGCATCCGTCAACAACCCCAGCTCCAAGGGTTCCCTGGAGGTTTCTAATACGCTGAGCGCTTCCCATGAAAACACCCTGCACGCGACACAGCCTCGGCAGGCATGGGGCTGAGCACAGGGGCTCTCCCGCCGGCGAGTGCTGCCTCGCTCAACAAAGGGGGACCCCACCTCAAAAATAGGGGCATGCCCTTCCTCACACCGACCACAATGTCTTCTGTACCTCTACAAGAAGTGACATTTGGGGCAGCCACAGCACACACACAGAGCAGCTGCCCTGCCAGTTTCTGTGCCATGTGTAACAGGACTATGTCTCTGGCATAGGATTTCTGCAATCAGACCCCACTGCTTCAGGCTCTGCTTCTAGCAATTTATTAAACAGTAATATCTCTATGTCTGACCCAGTGCTGCTTTAAAACCACCACCATATGACTGGACTGTGACTGCTCCACAACGCTGTACATAAATCTCAAGAATCCCTTGGGATTCAGGGCGGGGGGGGAGGGGTGGTGGGGGGAAACCAACCAAAAAAAACCCCGGGTTACTCACTGATTCTAATGATCTACTAGCTAAACCAGCATAAGGAAAGCTTTCTATGGTGTGTTTGAACTGATATATCAAAGACAGTTGCTTAAAACATCCTAGCTGTGATTAGTGGACCATGACTGCTATTAACTTATAAGGAATTCCAGGATCACCAGACTGTGGTTTGCAACATATTATTACATTGCCATTCAACAGTGGTGTGCAGCCGCTTGATTTAAAGAAAACGGAGAACTAGTCTCAGACTAAAAACTAACCTCCCCCAATTCTTTCAAATAAGCTCTGTGCTGAGCTCTGGCCAAAAGCAACCAGAAATTTCTTCTGTTTTCAGTCTGCTCTTTGCAGTCTGTTCTTTTTATTTTGCATTCATATTTAATTGCAGAATTCACACCCGGCCAGAAAAGGCTGGGAACAAATCAGTCATCATCTGCAGTGCTCTGACCTGCTCCTGTGTGATGCTGCTACGCAGCAGCCTTTGGAGGGGAGTGTGCAATGCACTGTTGCTATCTAGACTGGTTTTTATGCCTGCAGATGCCCAGGCCTTCTCTCCTTTATAAGGCAGGGAATTTAAAGTGATTTGCCAAAGCAGGAACAGTAAATCGATAGCAGGGAAGGGGAAGAACCCAAATCTCACAACTCTCAGACCCGATATTGCTGGCGAGTCTGCCACTCCTCTGTTACAGCCTGACAATAGGCATGATATCCATTAAAAAGGCTGCATGAAGCTAAGGCAAACAGTTGCTCATTAAAAGCCCAAACCAGTTCCTATGGAAATCAAGGTAAAACCTCCTGCTGCCTTTATTGGGTTTTGCGTCTGGTCCTCAGCAAAAAAAAGTATAGCTTTTTTAATGTCATTCTGGCACTCTCCTTACATTCACTAAACCTTCCACCTCCAGCATCCAGACAGCAAAGGCGTGACATGGAAAAGCACCGGTAACCCCACTGCGATGCAAAAAAAGTGACCGAGACTCATATTCCCACAGACATTTAGGCTCCTGAGACCCACCTGTTTGGGATGAGCCTCTGTGAATAGTGTCATCTAGTGTCAACCACTCAGCCAGAGCACTGTTGCAAAGACAGCCAAAGGCCTTGGGCTCTTTGCTGAGAGCACGAGCATCTCAGCACTAGGGTTATCACCGGGCCGTTTCAGTGGGGTTGCTCTATTCCTGTCCTATGGCATCTGCGCTAAGCGGGGTCAGGAAAGACGCAAGAGGCTTAGAGCTGGAGTGTGGCTTGAACTGCACACTCACAAAAGGCACACATTTCTGACACTTTTAGCTGGATCCTGAACCCAGTTAGCAAAGAGTCACCGCAGCCAGCCCTGTGCTTGCTCAGTTGCTGTGCTGAACGTTCCTTCCCTCGCCGGCCAGAGAGACCGAGTACACCACCACCACCTCCTCCTCCTCCTCCTCCTCCTCCTCCTCCTCCTCCTCCTCCTCGCTAGCAGGAAGGTGGGAGAGAGGTCTCTATCTCTAATGCTATTGTTCCCAGTGTCACCATCTGGCCCTCAATTTGTCATTACGCCAACAGGAAACAAGGTGCAAAACCAGATCTGACTCCTACGCACCGGATGACGGTGAGCTGGTGGGACATAGAAGACCCCACGAGAGTGCCTTTGGGGCCATCACCTCCTGCAGAGCCTGGACTTGGTCTCTCCCTCTGAGGAGAGGCTCTGGGACATGGGGAAGCACAGCCGCTGAGCAAGCAGAGCTCTCACAGCTCTGCAGATGGGCAGCAAAGAAAAGAGATGTGAAGAACCTTGAGCTGTTAACTCATGCGCTGGTCTAATGCTGTCACAGCTAACTCATTCATTGATGTTTCATTTTGGAAAATGACCAGGGCTTGATGGAAATTGTTAACCATACAGCGGATGCTAGATGGAGTTAAAAAACAGCAGAAGTTCATTTGAAGACAAGTTGAGCTGCAGCGTCATGTTACCCAGACTGAATTATTTCCTGTATGTTATAAATGTTGCTTCTGGCTAACCATGCCACAAATGTATGAGCAAGCAAATGCCTTCCTTAACATCTCATCTTTGACTTCCCCTCTCTGCAAAATTAAAGCTCAACTTCCCCAGTGTTGCAGGAGATGCAGTCACTTCCCCTTGCATCCCAGTGAGGAACCGCCCCCCCCAACCCCCGGCGTTCTGTAGTGCTTCAAATGTATTGCTCCTCTCAAAGCATCTTCCCAATCTCAAGATGAACTGTATTGTTTCTAAAATGTTTACTAACAAGATAATTATGCATACTTTTCAAAGCATTTACTAATTAGCTGTCCATAATTGCTGCCTTATCTACTCATAACCTTTGCTGATGGAAAGATGGCTTCTTGCAATATTAAGCTCTTGTTTGCAGGAGATGGTCAAGAGAGCCATGCTGAATACTGCAGCCACCAGCTGCCTGCCTGTCTGTGGGCACTGGGGCTGGCTGCAGCTCCCCTTGCTGCCTGAGCAAGGGACTTGGGCCAGCGTCTCTGCTGCTCTCTAGGAAGGATGCAGAGCTGTTTTGTTCCAGTGCCCAGCTTCCTGGAAGCACAGGAGATGGCCATGCTGCCATAGGAAGCCTTCACTGGCTAGCTGAGCCCACGTGCCTCACCCTTTGTACTGTGGCCTGGGAACACCAGCCTGTTACTGCCAGTGTCCCTTGGCAGGCAGTGCTCCACGAGATGGGCTCTGGGAGCGTGCTGTCTTCCCTTGCCAAATCTTGGTCACCTCTGCCCTTCAGGCTGGGAGCAGGGGCATCTCCTGCCATGCCTGCCCATATCCAGCATACACCAGGATGCTGAACTCGGTTCAACTCTCTTCACATTACCGTGGCACTTAAGGTCACAGTGACAACTGCATAAATTTCCTCATTACGGGGTGGTCCCAGTTCCCGTTTTTGGAAACTGTCAGGGTTTGACATGGGGGGCCAAAGTCAGGAGGAAGAACCTGACTGTGCAGCTTCAGGCTGTCTCCAATTTGCCAGCTCCTGCCTGGTTTTGGAGACCCGGGCCCCTGTCTCCAGAAACCTTTACCAGCATTTGGCATATGCCACCAGAGGGGGCTGCGAGCCACAGCAGCAGTCCCCCAAATCCTGCCCAGGCAGGGATACCACCGATCACAAGCCAGTTGCAGCATGTGTTGGAAAGAGCTACAGTAAAAACCCATTGGCATGGTCTGATTATGAGTTACGCTTTTTTAAAAAACAACATTCCTCTGGTGCAGATATTATGACTCAGCTGAAAGGTCTTCTGCTTGCAGATGGAGCACAAGCCTGTCCTCTGCATTCTAGAGGGAGCGTGCCAGTGCCGTGAGTGTACCGCAGTGTCCCGGCACTCAACGACGGCTCTGCCCAGCCCAATCCTCTGGCAGAGTCAGCCAAGAGTGGCTGGGGATGGCAGAGTCTGTAGCCAGTCTCAGGAGGGAGCTTTTAATGGTCCAAAGGGAAGACCAGCAGTAGGAGGGAGGCACAAATGGAAAAAGTGATTGGTTACAAATGCAGTGATTCACTCAGAGCTGAGGTTTCTGACTTGGATTTTCCAAGCAAGCAATGCAAATAAAACAGCAAAACGGCAATTAGGAAGGAGCGGGCAGCTCGGCTACGTGACTGAACAAACTTGGGGACAGCCATCCCTGTTGCACACCTATTGCAAATGGTTCGTGTAGCTCCTAGGATCACAAATAAACCCTGGCATGCACAAGGCTGTCCAGCTCCTGCCATGCCATGAGGGGAGTGGAAACATTTCACCACTGCAGCAGCAATGTGCTCTTTTCCACTGGATGCCACTTCCCTGTTCAGAGAGCAGATACCAATGGCGTGGGGCCGCAGTGCCTGAGCAACAGCTGCACTCTCAGCACAGAGAGGAAGAAATGGCGAGCAGACAGGCTATTACAATTATTTCCAAATAGTTTGGCAGGTCTTTTATCAGAGCATCAAACTTCCCTTTTGGCTCTGCCATTTCTAGTGTGGCCCCACAGCTGCAGGACAGCGTGAGCAACGGCCTGGGTCCCAAACTCCCTGTCACAGCGTGCCCACCCTCCAGCTGGCACACCAGAGCCACAACAGCAGGAGGAGGCCAATTCATGTAACCTGAAATGCCTTCCCAAAGTAAAGTGCTTCCTCGGAGGATGGATAAGGGAGGGAGGGTGGGAGAGGGGGGGATATATGTTCTGGGGCTTCAATTACACTAAATCACTCCTTTCATGTTGTTGGTGGTGGAGGTGCAGTTACTACTTAAAGCAGCTGGACACAGCTAAAGAATAAAAGCCCAGATGTGCCTCCAGAAAAACAATAGCAACAACCAGCATGGAGCAGCTGCCCCTGGCTGCCACCTCTGGGCACCCGTCCCTGGCTGATGCTCCCGCCCTCCAGGCAGGGAGGGCCGGCGGCTGCCCAGGCTGCTCTCAGCAAGCAGCTCTGGCGTCCGGGCAGCACCAGGTACACAGACCCTTTCCGGCCAGCTGCCTGGCGAGGGGAAATCACTGACCTTTCCACAAATGTCCCCAGGGTGCCAGGCACTGTACAAAACACAGGAGGAAATGCCTCCCGTCCCAAAGGGAAATCTAAAGCAGATACAAGGAAGGCCAGAAAGGACACAGTGAAACTAAAAAGACTTTTGCAGATATTTTTGTAGGCCTTAGAGTGGGTTTGAGGAATGTAAATGTTATGTTTTATGAGGGAGAAACTTTAGCCTAATAAGGTAAAATGAAGTGTGGAAGGAAGAAGCAACAGAGGCAGGGGTTACGGTGTTTACCTCTGGCAGCTGGAAGCACAGACCAGACCGGCTCCCACTCCAATAGCTGCCAGGTAGCAACACCAGAGTAGGAGGAACCTTCTCTGCCCTGAGACAGAGTGCCACGATGGGGTTCATCAGCCTGTCACCCTTGTGTGAACGTGCTCTATATTAATGATCACATGTCAAAAGAAGGGCTCTGCTCTGAGACCGCTTCTTTGATGCTGAACTCCTGTTCCTGTTAAGGTTCCCACCTGCAGCTGCAATGAGGCCTTTGCTTCTTCATAAAATAGCCTCTGACTTGGATGAGATTTATTACCAGATGGTCACCTATTAGTACTGCTTAATGCTCAAGCATTACACAATGTTAATACTTGTCTCCTTCTGGTAGGTCACTTCAAAAAAAATTTAAAACCTCCCTCCTATCAATTTCTTTCAGGTAGTTTATCATGCACTGTTTTCATTTGTTTTGTTATGCTTTCTATCAAGCACTGTCCATGAAGTTCTTTCAAACCCATTCCTTTGCAGTGCTGGCTCTGGGGAGCAGGCACCCAAAGTCAGCTTGGCTCCCAGCTCACACCTGTGGCCAGCAGAAGCCCAAGTGTGCTTTGTATGAACCCTGTTTCACCTGCACACAAGTGGCAGCTGAGGGGATAGAGGTGCAGGCAAACTTCACTTTCAGGAGAGGTTTGATGTTCGTTTCCAGAGAACAATGTTGCTGCAGGAGCTGAACTGAATCAGAGACCCAGAGAAACCCTCCACCACTCATGTCCCACATAGGGGGACCAAAACCCTCCAACTCAAATCTTTCTGCTTTAACTGAAGGCTCCCTCATGGAAGTACACACAGAAAGGGCGAGACCACGTAGCAGCCACTCAGATCCTCAACAGTAGAACAGAAAGCAGCAAAGGGACATCTCCAGCATCCAGGCAGCCCCTCCAGCGCACAACACCTACAGCTTGGGACCAGACCCTGCTCTCTCACAGGCAGCAAAACATGGCAAAAGTTGCCCAAGGTCCTCAGAGCTAAAATTGACAACTTCCTACATGTGGAGGAAAAGCCAGGTGCCCGTGGGGGTTCTTGGCTCTCTGACCAGCCTGGCTTTGCTTGCCTGAGACCTTGGAGAGGCAGAAGCTGGAGTTCCTCCTGCCCAGCTCAACACCTGCCCTGCACACAACATTGCCCTGCCTGATACATATCACATACTTTGTAGACTACAAATACAGGCCTATAAAGCTTTTATTACTGTGAATTTGGGGCAACTGCATTGGCAACTGCATTAGCTAGGAGAAGGCTATACAGTTCAGCCTGTGCAAGCAATAATAAAATATGATAGCAACCATCATTCTCGCACATACTGCCGAGGCCTTGTTGTGTTCATCTATGCCTACATTAAGCCCTTTATCCTCTCCCCTCTCTAAATACATGCCTGATCCTGCAAAGTGCTAAATGCCTTGCACAAACAGTGACTTCAGGCAGAGCCCATGGTGCTCAAAGCCTTATTAGCCTAGGCTTTATCTGTAGGGGGTGATGGGGTCCCCAATTACATCAATCAGCACACCTTCATTAGAGTTAGAGGAGCTACACTGATTTATGGTAGCTGAGAATCCAGCTCTACACTTCATAACCTTCAGTACATCATCAAACCCATGCTGAATTCTTTGTTCTCCACAGGACTGATTCTCCAGCCCCATAAATGCTTCCCCTGTCCCTCTGTCCTTTTTGCAAACAGAGTTCCCCTCTCCATATATAACCCCCTTTTAATCAACAGGACCAGCATGTCTGGCAAGGCTGCTGTGTCAGGCCCATTTTAGGAGATCCCAAGCTCTTTCACAGTTCAGGCACCCCTGTAGCTGGCTGTGGATTCCAGATTAAACACACAGGTTTATATGTCTGCTGAGACCATGTTATTAACTCAGCCTTTTATGGTGCCCTTTGATGCCATTAATTATTCTTTACTAGTTGTTAATTGTTTTTCCTGGACATCTCGTTTCCAAGTCCCTTCTTAAAAGAAAAGAGACAAAAAAGCAAATAAAATCAAACCCCAGTTTACCAAACACAGCAGAATAAGCACTGTGGAAAGTCAGATTGAGCCCAAACAGCTCAGACTCCCCAGGCCCCAGCCTCACATGGCCTGAGCCTGAGTCTCCAGCCCTAGGGCTCTCTATGCCATGCCTCTGCCCAGCTATATGCCAGGAAATTGCTCTGCTCTCCCAGCACAGTTTAAAAGGACAGTGAGGCCACTTCAACACTGAGAAAAACAAGCTGCCTTTTAAACAAAGCCAAATTTAGGTTGAAAGCCAGTTAGCTTTTGTTTTCAGGTGATACCAGGCTGAGTTAAGAACCACCAGTTCAATGCAGAGTAGGCTCATCCTATGTGTCCAAAGTAGCATCTTATAACCACCCAGTCAGTAGAGGCACACTTGCCCCTGAAAGGCAACGAGATACAGCGCTATGGGGGCTCAGGACGAAGCTTGTTTTCACACACAAGGAAGCATGAGGCCCGTACAGCTAAGCAAAAGCAGGAAGAGGAGGTGACAATGTACTAGAGAGGAAGAGGAAGGCTCTTACTTGCAGTCATGCTTTTCGATTTCAAAGTGAGGGTTGAAGTTGAGGATAATCTTCTGGTTGGATTCAGGGGCGTAGATGACCCACTCGCAGTTCTGGTGGGAGGGGTAGTCATTGGGGTACCCCGGGGAGGTGATGTACCCGGCATCCTTGGAGTTCAGGCGGCCCCCACACGGCTGAGCTGCAGAGACACAGAAGGGAACAAGGCATTGAAATGGGCCCTGGGCACTGGTTGCGCACAGCCAGCCCCTCCGGACCACTGCTAGAGGTGGTCTGATAAAGGCCATTCTCCAGGCTGTTGACATCCGTTTGGTACTCTAATATTTCATATTAATCTCCGTGTGAGGGCAATTATTCTACACAGCAAACATACTCCTTTTTCCCTCTACCTCCTGCCACACTTAAATACCACATTTCACACAGACCAGAAAAGAGAAATAAATGCTCTTGCCAAGGCAATTACAGAACCATAAAGTAAGAGACAGATTGATATCAGATCATCTGGAGCTGCCTCGTTTTATCCCTTCTTTTGCCTCCTTTGCAAGCTGCTCTGTGGCAGTCTCCCACAGCTGCCTCGGGAGACACCAAAATTTGGATGCTACAAATTCAATGCAGCTGCATGAGTGCAGGGGGCTTTGAGGTTCCCGAGGAAGAAAACTGAGTCATGGTGCCCAGGCCCACCTGTGTGGCCAATGGCAGAACTGAGGACAGTGTCCAGCCCTCCTGGCCCTGGCCTGCAGCCCCACGATTGCCCTTCTCCACTTGCTGTGCTCTCTCCCTTCCCCAAACCTACCTGCCCCCATGACCCCATTTTGGCAGATTGGTCTCCCACCTCCCCGTAACCTTTCAGGCTAACCCAGCCATCGCTATTGCAGACTCAGATAAGCAGCAGTGGCGGTTTTGTGGGGCTAGCCCACAAATGACTGGCAACAGCTTCATGGTGAGCGGAGGAAGCACTCTCAGCTTTGGGTTAGAACAGGCCCTAGAGGGTGATTTCATCTTCAAAAAACACATTTAATCTCATGAACACTGCAAATCAAATTTATTACTGCATTACTTACTGGGAGGAAAATCTGCATCACAGGGTCAATTGATAACTCACTACAAATCCCAACAAAGTCCCTTTCTTCACAAAGCCCATACTGCGTGCCTCTTGCTGCCCCTCCACCACCATGGCCCCACAGGCTGCCACAGCTGTCCCCAGAAGACAGCATTGCCTCTTCGCACCCAGCGAAACGGGAAAAAAAACCCGCAAAATGGGCAAAACCCAGCAAAACCCCAAGCCCCTCCACAGGGCAGGCTGGCAGACACACAGGGTGACCCCAGTCCCGGTGTTGCAGAAAGGCTTTCCCCTCTCTGATGATAAGCAAAGGACTACCACATGGCACCCAAACCCTTGTGGGTTGTCCCCACTGCGAGGCTGTCCCAACAGCCTCCCCACAGCCCTGGTGGGTTCCAGTCCCATAGGAGGATGTGCATGGACATTCCTGGGACCCACATGCGTACACCCTGCGATGGGGCCTGAGGCACATCCCATGCTCCCGGGGGAGCAGAGGCACAGGAGGAGCATCACCCTCAGTGTAGGAGAGTAACAACACATCCCACACCCCATCGGCTCGGTGGGCAGAGGGACTCTGTGGGGCTCCCCGCTGCCCCGGCCCCGAGGGCTGTTCCTGTCCCTCCTGCAGCAGCACCCACTGCAAAGCCCTGGGACTGCCCGGGAGAAGCAAAGCAGCGCAGACTCGCGTGGGCTCAACCCCACGCTGCAGGTCTGGCTCTGTCCCTCTGCCATGGGGTCCGTCAGGCCTCAGGAGTGTCCCCTGACAGGCTGTCACGAGTCTGCCCACTCTCGGTGGGGACATCCCAGCCCGCCTTCAAACTGCCCTCTTGCCAGAGCCAACGTGAGCAGCGGGAGTGAGGCAGGACCCCTCGGCGGTAATGCTTCCTGGGAAAAAAGCACTTTGAATAAACAACCTGCTGCCTGCACACTGCCTGTACGCTGCCTGCAGAAAACGCATGTTCCCTGTGCAGGAACAAGGGCAGCAGGAGGGCCCTTCGCGGGGGAGCGAGGCTTCTTTTGCCATAAAAAAGAATTGTCTCAGTTTCCCCCATGTTTTTCATGCCCTCTAACACATTCATTCTTCAAAATAACTTTCTTCTCACACACCCAAAGGCAGCTCTGCAGCCTTGCCTTTTTTCTTAAAATAATCCTGTAAGTATCCTGAAAAATACGAGGGGAAAAATCGCAACACTGCCACGGAAGAGCTGAGAATACCAAAAAACATCTGGTTTTGTTCCACAGGAGAGAGCTTGCTCAACACACAAAACATTTACAAACCTACGTTCTTGCACAAATCTCTTCTCTCAGCAAGACATATTTGCCCACACACGTGTCTATGTGGGTTTGGGGGGAGAGAGAGAAAGAGAGACATTCACGTGGAAGGAAGAAATTCATGGACTTGTTGACATCAATGTACAAATAGACGTGTAATTCACACTTCACTCATGTACGCACTTTCACACCTTCTCATAAAAATCCACACCTCGTTTGCACACATGTCCACCCCCTCCAGCAAAGAGAAATATTCAAGCTGCAGATTATTTTTCTTGGAAAGGGCAAAGTCTCGAAGCAATGAAAATACAGTCAATCCTTCCACACCTCATCATCCCGTCCCCGTCTCTCCAGCTTTCACACACATGCTACCCGCTAGGCTGATACCACCAACATCACCCACCACTCAGAAGCTGCTAGCCCCTTACTCGCACTGGATACTATGAATACTCTGGGAGCCGTTGCAACTCAACCAGTTGGAGGGGAACTGCAATGTGAACAGGGGTGTCAGGCTCCCGCTTGCTCCGGCTCTTCCCTGACAAATGGAAATCAGCAGCAGAAACTCAGGTTTACCCTGATCTTAAAACTTTTCCTTTGCCCTGTGAGACCACCACAGGTCAGCAAGACCAAGCTAAGGAAGTCCCTGGGCTTGATCCTAATTTCAGATCAGCTTGGTGCCCAAGTTAAACAGCTGGTGCTGGTGAGGACAGTCTGAGAAAGAGGGGCCGGAGCCCAGCTCTCTGTAGCAAAAGGGGAGAAGCAGGTGAAACCACTGAGCAGGCAGGAGCACCAGCCACATCCCTCAGGTGTTCAGATAGCACTAGGAAAATTTCACCATCCTTCTGCAGCTGGGAAAGTCTTCCACCTGCAGAAAAGCTTCTCTGTGTGTCTCAGAGGAACAGATTTTGCCCTCTTGTTCATGCCTCCCCAAGAAGGTCCAGCAAAATGAGGGGGGCTACTTCAGTACAGTGCTGCCTTGTCCATGCATGGCACCAGGCCACATGGTGGGCAATAGCATACCAGGGAAAACAGGGCTTCTTAGAGTTATCTGAAGAGACAAAATAATACATTTGAAATTGTTCTGTTGGGTTTTTTCTCTTTTGATTCACTGATATTTAGCAGATAAACACTTGCAACAAAAAAAATCCATCACTGCGCCCACTGACGGGCAAAGGGTTTGCGGCAGCAGACACGGCAACCACTAGCTTTCTGCATCAAATCGGGCCTGTTTCCTACACAGTAGAGGGTTGAGCTTCTGCATAAATATGTCTTTTCAAACTGATGCATTGAATCCACACAAAAATAAAGCAAAAAAGAAAAAAGGTGAGTGGCATGGCTATTGCCCAGGCTGTATGCTTTGGAAGCAAGACATGCTCCACAGCTAATGGGCTCTGGCAGCTTTTGCCACCCCTGAATTCACTTAATAAAATTAAAATTAAATTCTGAAGTATAAGCCAAGTCTGCCAGGTGTGTGGGACATCCCGTTGCTCAGTAAGCAAAATGCAGACATTGAAAGCAAACTGCTAGAGCTCCTGCCAGACCACATGGTGCAGGGGCCAGTGGAGCTCTGTGCCGACAGTGAGGCCACAGGAGAGCAGCCGGGCTCCTCAGCGGAGGCTACAAAGGTCGGCACCCCCAGGCAGTGTCAGAGCAGGCTGTGTTCAGGATAGGAAATCCCTAGATCCCCCTCTTTGTTAAGGTTCACCACACGACTTACATTATCACAGCAACCCTCTCCTTGCAGGAGAACTACAGCAGAGGACAACCACCAAGCCATAGGGATGGGAAAGAAAGACCTGAAGAAGCTCACAAGGGAAGACTCCTGCAAATGCCACATCATACAGTGGGCAACTCCAAAGTTTCCCACGGAGATGGGTATCAGCAGCTGAGCTCTTCACCCTTTGTGAGGGGCAGACCCCTCTTTCCCTGCTCGGACCTGCTGAAGACATCCAGGCTGATGAAGTTTCCCCCTGCCTCCCCCAGGCTTCAACTAGCAATCATCACTCAGGGGACCCAAAAATAACAGCCAGACCCCAGGAACCTCCACCCACGCTTGGGGTTTTTCAGCTCTGCAGCTCATCAGCACACACTGAAACCTTAGGCCAGAAGCAGAACGTTCTCCTACTTGAATTTCCTGCCGATTAAACCCCTCTGGATTTCCCTCACCCCAGGAGAGCAGGGCTCACTGTTATTGTTGGACCTTCAACACAGAAACTAAAGCCAACTCTGCCTGTAACAAAAATAATCATCACCAGAGAGGCCAGTTTCACAACAAACACACACACTACAGCCTCTCAGAGCTTGTAGCATCCAGCAGAAAACTATCACGTGCTTTGATCTAGTGGGTTCAGTTTACTTTGGGGATGTAATTCAGGGCTGCGCACAACATTCAAGGCGTTCTTGTTGCCTTAGAAGCAAGCAGCAGCATTGCTGTTTGTGCTGCTCAGAAAGAACAGCCTTCAAGGCCCGCAAGGGAGCAAGAGAGATCCTGGGAGTTCCACAGCAGAGGGATGCAATGCCTAGTCTTGTCACTTATTTCTCCTCCTCTCATGAGGCCCACACAGCCCAGCTCCACACCCTCACGTCCAACCACTGCAGAAGATTTCTACATCCTGGAATTCAGCTCTGAGCAGAGATTTGCCCTGCCCACCCTCTGACAGTGCAGCAAAATATGGGTCCTAGCACACAGAGCCTACTGCTCTCAGAGCTGCTGAACTTGATGTAAGGCCTTGTGCAGCAGACCCTGAATTTCAGTCCCGTTAGAGTCAAACAGCTCTTCAAGAAGCAAGGTCCATGTGCGTCTAAGCACTTTGCTGAATCCTGGTATGGAGGGGACAAACAGATCTCCTCTGCCAAAGATTCATTATCATTAATATTCATGCTACCTCATTCCCCCAGCTCTGGGGAGTCTAAGCATGGCTAACGTGACAAGGGCTCTTACCCCACACCATACAGCACAACTTTCGCAGCAGGCAGGCACACAAATGCGAACTCTTGGATTTAAATGATACAGCTTAGCCATTGGCCAAGGAGAGAGACACAGTGCAAAGGAAGCCAAAAAGATTATGTGTTTTATCCCCAGTAGCATAGATCATTTTAGCAGAAGTGTGTTTGCTTTGGATTGCAAGATAAAGCTTCAAAGGTTTCCTGAACAAATTAATGGACAAACACACCCAAACAATACAAAGCACTTAAACGCACATCATCCCAGAGCAGTACCCACATCCATGTCTTGGGATTTCACACAACCAGGGAAAGTCCCCTGAACATTTCATCAAGTGCCTGTACCAGTTTAAGTAAAATTTCAATTAAAAATAGAGGCACAGCAAAGCAGAATGTAAAGACTGCTTTTGTGATCTGAACTACGATTTTGATTCAAAGTGTCTCAAGCCTGTCACGAGACAGGCTCATAAAAACGCTGTCTGGGCTCAAGCAAGAAAGGAACGCGCCAATCCATCAGTTGAGGAATGCAGCTGTTTGACCACTTCCTAAGGCAACTGGGAGGGATGCAATATATTCACTTTATAGCGCTGGACAGCAGTGAGAGGGGAACGCCGGAAAGCTCAGCAAATGGAACATTTTAGCTGTGAGCCTTTGCAAAAAGAGATCATTTTAAATTATTTTTAAATAAGAAGGGAGTGTTGGAGGGAGGAAGAGGGTTAAGGAGATTTGGAGATTTCTGATACCTGTGCTTTCTTTGCCATGTTAATCCACAGAAGAATTAAGTGCAAGCCTGAAATAGAGACCTACTCAAGCTTCACTGTGGAAAATGAGAGGGTCAAATCCTGCATGCAAATCCAGCTAATTTGCTTTGAAATCACTGGAGTTCAGCTTATTTCCACCACCGTGGTTCTGGATAGCTGCCTTCCAGGGGCTGGCATCGCTTTGTACCACTTGAGTCAGTGGCAACCTGGACTTTTAGATGTTGCCGCTTTGGGGTTTTGGTGGTTCTGCCCACCCTGCTCAAAACCTTGTATCTTTGACAAGCTTTTATATCCTGGTTTTACATGGTACCATCTCCGCTAACTGTTAATTTGTCATCTTATATCACAGACAAATGCAATTCCAACTGGGCAACCCGCTTAATAGTGTTAGCCTTTATATAGATATGTGTGCACACATTTCTCCCATCTTGTCTGCGAATGTAATCGGTGGGTCTGGAATTACAACTCCTGGCTACTCCGGTAATCATTTGGGAGAGTGAGTGAGTGCATATGCAAGGGAGGGGGATAATTGCATATTGAACTTGCAGGAATCATGCCTGTTTATCCTGCCTCTGTTAGGTTCCCAAAGGTTTGAAGTCTCATGGAAACACACTGCCATCTCCCAGGAACAGGTGGCAGCTTCAGGAGACCTTCAAGCTGCAGACTGGGCAGTTTCTGAGGAAATCTTGCTGGTACCGCAGGCAGGGAAACAGAGACTCAGGGCAGCCTGAAGGCTCAGAGCAGAGGCAGAAATAAAGGAGAGGCTTCCTGCATGGTAGCCTGACACCTTACCTATAGGCTACACTAGGAAATAATGTGAGGATGAAACAATTTGCTGAGCCACCCCTGTGAATGCTATCAATAACAGGGTGGTTTGAGGGCCACACATTGAAAAAAAAAGAGAGGATTCACCTAGGATTCCTCTCTAAAGAGCTTCAGGCTTCATGAAAGGTGTTCAGTGCCTCTGAAATACTAATTAGTATTGTTACTGTGACAATTCCAAGAAGACAAAAAAGCCTATCTCATCTCTCATATCCCCCACCCCACACACCCACCCACCCTCCCAGCTTCCTCACACCTTTCAAGGCCATCTGTCAGGGTCCGTTCTGAAACTGAATCCTGGCTTTCCCCACTGGGCAATGGCAGTTCACTCCTGCCTCTGGCAGAGCCTCTCCGAATCCCGCAACACCCCTGGCTCAGCCCTTCCTCCCAGGGGCCCTGTTGGAGCCACGGAGCAAAACCCAGCGCTTTGGCAGCAGGCAGCCCCACGGACGGGGCGGGATGGGATGGGATGGGATGGGAAGGGAAGCAGCACCTCCCGAGCCGTGCAGGCGGAAGCCTCACCACAGCTCCCTCCGAGCACACAGCCGAGCAGCAGCGGCTTCAGCTTTTACAACGGCTCGCTCAAAGGCAGCTACTGCTGAGTCTCACTACTAGCGCCGAAGTTATTACACATTCTGGCGAGTGTCTTAAACACATTGTTTCCTGCTGAGCACATATTCAGAGGTCAAACAGACAAGAGAGGAAAGCAGGAGCAAGCCTGGGGATGTGCATGGGGGAGAAAGTTGCCAAGGGGCTCTGGGTGTGTGAGGGAGAGGACGGGGAAGGGAAGGACGCAGGAAGGTGTGTGTGGCAGGCAGCAAGGTGGGGGGACCGGAGGGGCTCTGTGCACAAGAGAAAAGGTAGAGATTTGTGTGCTTGTGAAGGGAGAGAAGGAACCAGGGAGACAGTAACTGTGTGTGTGTCAACATGCACAAGCGGTTAAGGCTTTCCTCCTTCTTCTTCCCACAGCTATCCCCTAAAAAACAGCGTCCAAAGGAGCCTTTCAACAAAACATAAGCAGAGTGAAAGGACGGTGTCCTTTTGGCTTCACCATCTTCCTAGGAGGCATGTAGAGAAAGGCAGGCGTTCAAGCCCCACACAGACAGCACTTCACAGCGAGGGGTGACCCGCCAGAACAGCTGGGGCAGATGTCTTGCCTTTGTCTCAAATGCACAGGGAAAAATTAGGACAGGTTTCAAAGACCCAGAGCCCAGCATTTCATCTCTGGAGCCCATTTTCTTTGACTCATCAAGTATGAAGAGAGGGGGAGAAGCATTCAGACAGAAAGTCTCTGCAGCCATCCATCCCTGCAAGTAATACACCGCATGTCGACTCACCGCTTGTACCCCTTTCCCAAACCTGTTTGGGAAGAGGCTGCCTCAGCCCTGGCCCCCCAGCGTTACACCCTAGCTGTCCTCCCCCACGCGATCCCAGGCACCGCTTGCACATAGAAAGGGTTACAGATCTGAGTTGTGATTTCGAGTGTTTGGCCCTGTGCCTGCCGACCTCGTGCTGACAAACCTCTCCTCCGTGTCTGCGCCTGGGTCTGTTCACTGCGCAGGCATTAAGCCTGGCTCAGGATCTGGCCTTCTGAGATTGCGATTTGGCTCAGGCAGGGAGAAGGCTGACCCTTTGATTCTGAGTATGATTAAAACCATGCTACTGTAGCGCTAAGCCGTGTGCAACACTGCTAGCAACAGCCCTGATTTATGTTGTTGCTAGTATTGCGGTTTCCACCAGGGTGTAGACAGGGATTTCGAAAATAGCCCAGCTACCTCTTTGTCTGTGTGTGTATTATAATTAGAAATGTGTCAAAGGGCTGTTAGAGAGCGAGGGTAGAGCTGGAAATGTTCACACCCCGCTTCTGCCCCCACCTCCGTGCCGACACCGTCGGCCCCAGCTTGGGTGTGCGCAGGCACATCAGCTCTCCACACTTCCCGGATTAGACAACTGTATTCCCGAGACCCCATGGGGACGCGGTGGCGGTGACTTCACCGCACAATGGAGAGCAAGTTTAGCAGCTTCCAGTTTGCTCTCAGGCTGCTGCAATCTGCCCCCACCATCGCGGCTAAATGCCGCCTTTTTCTATTTCGATTTCAGATAGGATCACGGGTCTCAGATATAGACAATTTATTTTCCTAGCACAGCTGGTCTGTCAGAGGTCATATAATTTGGCAGCAATCCCAGTGCTTAAAAATTAATTTTTCCTTATTAATACAACTGGGGGTCCCACAGGATAGGATCCCAGCCTTATCTGAACCTGACAGCTTCCTAAACCCCATGAAGGATGCTCTCTCCTCTCAGGCTATCTGCGACACAAGGCCACCATGTCCCGGAGCCCAGTGGCACTGGAGGTTTCTGCTAAGAAACCAACCCACCTGCCTGCCTGGAGCAGCACGCTGCTGGGATGGGGAGCGCTGCCTTCTCCAGCCCAGCAAAGGGAGTTGCTTTCTCATTTTAACCTTCTAAGCCAAGCACGAGGTACCAAGCCCAGAGTAAATACTGGGAAGGGGGCTGGAGGGGAGAAGGAGCAGGGCAGGGAGATGGGAAGCACCTCCACAGAGCCCCATGGGACCAGTGTGCCTGCCTGCCACTCCAGACACCACACACCCCGATTTTTCTGCGGCAGGAAAGTTAAGAAAACAAAATGCAGCATCCTAACCTGGGTCAGAGCCCCCCACTGAGCTTGTATCAGTCGTTTTCAGTGATGCTCCTGACAACTGTCTGATTCCTAGGCTAAAAAAGCTTTTGTTCCCAGTAAGAGACGAGTTAACAGCACAACGGGCAAAATGCATTACATTCAACGCTTGCACGGGTGTGTGTGCGCAGCCGCGTGCCTGCTTGGCAGCAATTTGTTTTGGTCCCCCTCCTCACCTTGCTACATCTCCCAAGTCATTACTAAAAATACTAGCTTTTAAGGAAACTATTTGGAAGGCTTCAAGAGTGAGCTTTGCTCTGAGCTGCATAAACATCATCTGAACGGCTCAGTACTTGGGTCACTCAAATCTGTTACTTTCTTACTTGATTGGTTTTTACGGGAAGATGAAAAACACACAGCCATCCAGCCTTCAGATTTATCTTCCAGGGTCTCCCACCCACTCCCCTCCATGGTTATCTCAGGGTTTGCTTGGCTACATACAAATTGGCAGCTGCACTGTTTATCTCTGACTGTAGAAATATTGCACGAGGGTTTTTTCCATGTGGATTATCATATTATTGTCTATTAAAAACATCTCCCCTCTCTACTAACCTCCCTTAGGGAATCTTAAGAGGGACTTTCATAATGGGGGAAGGCTTTCAGATACACCAGACTGAAACATAAATCCATCTACCTCTGGCATGTTTTTCTTACTAGGCTGGCTAATTTACTGGAGCCGAGTGTAGCTCGACCAAGGTTCACATCCCGTTACCCCATACCTTTTCTCGCTGGGCTAGCAATTAAGTCATTTGACTGGGTTTGCAGCACCACAACATCTCAGCAAACAGCCGCTGGTGTCAGCCGCAGGAGACAACTTCCTCGCTGGCTCCAACACCATGTGATGTTCCTGCTTAGCCGGGAAAACCCCGCGTTCAAATAAACATTTCTTACAGTGACTGGATGGCCTCAGAAACACGGTTGGCTCATAAACCCCTTCCCAGTTAGAAGTCCTGACCCCGAGCCCACTCAAGGGTAGAAGGAGGTGCACATGCAGATGCAGGCACACGCAGGGGCTCAGCAGCCGCAGGGATCACAGCCAGCCCGGCCAGGGCACCCTCAGGAGCGAGCCTCGGGTTACAGCCCCATCTGCCTCAGCACAATCCCCACTCCGGGAGATCAGACACTGCCCCTGCAACAGGGACCATCGGAAAAGACTGTTGCACTCAGCAGGGGCTTCCCAGGACTTTGCCCTTTCTCTTCACTCCATCGAGTGCCTATTCATTTGGTATTCTATTTGAACAAAAGATGGTGGGTTTCGGTGGTTTGGGTTGTTTTTTTTTTGGTTTTTTTTTTTTTTTCCCCTTGCCTTTATAACCATAAGGAAGGAGGCGATGCCAACCGGCAACTGAATGTACGCGGAGCGTGTTTGCCGGGAACGTCTGTGCTTCGCTGCTGCTGCAAAAAAGGGACTTTCTGAGGCAGCAGAGAGTCTCCCACTTCCCTTTCCAAGGGGGAGCTGGTGGCCACGCCGCTGCGGGGCAGGGGGAAAGGCAGGGAGCGACGCCGGCACACTGCGCCTTGCCCTCTAACGCTGCCCAGCACAGACCGCGGCTCAGGACCCGCGTCCCCTCGGGCTCTCCGGGGCACGTCCCGAGGCTCCGAGTACCGGGGAGGGAAACCCACGGCTCAGCCGCCGCTGGCTTGGCACCACCGTCCTGCCAGGCAGCTCCTGAGCTGCCGGCCGCAGAAGGAGCCCCGAGACAGCGGTGGATGGCCGGGTGAGGCGCATCCTCTTCCTCCGCTGGCTGCTCCAGGTGGGGACCCTGATGCCCCCCGTTAGCCAGCCCCAAAGCCAGCGGCCGGGGAGCACTGGGCCCTGCCTCAGCCCTCCCCTGCCCCTCTCCTCTCCCCGAGCCGAAGCAAGGCAAGCACCGGGGTTTCATCCCAGCGTCTCCTGAGAGCCCAGCCTAGTTCTTAAGCGAAGACCAGAAAAAACACCCTCGCGCCTCAAAACCTGCCACGAACCCGCCAGGTCCCGGGACACCCCGGCGTTTGCGAAGTACGTGCGGGTCCCGCGCGGACCGTGGACGGGCTTCCCCGCGGGGCTGCCCGGGGGCCGCCTCCGGCGGGTGGGGGTCGCCACCGCCGCTGAGCCTCGCCTGCTCCCCCAGCGCCGCCCTGCGCGGCTCCCGGCTGCCCGCTCCCTGCCAGATGATTTTAATTTCTCACCTAAAGTTTCCCGAGGTTACAACCGGCCACGGAGCAGCGGGCATCCGGATGCGGGTGTCCGGGATGCGGTTGGTCCCTAGCGCTTCCCCCCCTTTCCCCGTCACCCCCCTCTCCAAAAAAAAAAAAAATACCAAGACAGCACTCAACTTTCCCGTGCGGCTCCGTCCCCTCGCCCCTTCACGCCGGGCGGTGGGGGCCGCGCTGTTACACTCGCTGCGCGCCTTGCCGCGGGGGCTGCGCCATCCCCGCCCCGCCACACGCACGACCCCCCCCCCCCCCCCAAAAAAAAAAAAAAACCGTACTGCGAAAGCTGCGCGGCGCCGCCGATCCCTCGCTTATTCCCTACGCGAAGCCTCCGTGCGTGAGCCCGGGACCGCGCCCGGGCACCCGAAAGTTGGGCGGGCGGTGCGGGCTCCCTCGCCCAAGCGCGGCCGCGGGGGGGACCGTCCCCCGCCCCGGGGGCCGCCTTACCTGTCTCCGCCGTGCCTCCGGAGCCGGGCAAGCACA
Source organism: Tyto alba (assembly GCF_018691265.1). Classification (NCBI taxonomy): domain Eukaryota; kingdom Metazoa; phylum Chordata; class Aves; order Strigiformes; family Tytonidae; genus Tyto; species Tyto alba. The sequence continues at coordinate 29,426,685 of NW_024881328.1, read as the reverse complement.
GCCCTAGAAATCCCCACGCGAGAAGAAACGTATCCATCCTTCGGAAGAAATTAAAAACAAAAGCAAAACAAAACCCCAAACACCCGAGGCTGCGGAGCCGGGCTTCGCCTCCCTACCCCGGGGCGCGCCGCGCCGCGCCCCGCGTGGGCGCCCCACTCGCGAGCGGCTCCGGCGGGGCTCAACGGCGGGCGGCGGCGGCGGCGGCGGCGGCCTCCCCCGGGCCGGGGCTGCGGGGCGGGCGGTGCCGGCGGAGCGCCTCTCCCCTAGGGCGACCCGCGGGGCCGGCGCCTCGGCATCCCCCGGGGCGCGGCGGCGGCGGTGCGGGCTGGGGCGCCGTCTGCGCCTCCTCTCCCTCCCCGCCGGCGCCTCGCAGCCTTTTCAGGCAGGGCGGCATGTGGCTGTCAGCGCCGAGCGCGGCGCCGCCCCCCGCGCCCCCCCCCCACCCCCCCCACCCCGTCCGCCCGCCCGCGCACCGCCCCGCGCCCGCGCACCGCCCCGCGCACCGCCCCGCCCGCCGCCGCGGGGAGACGCGGAGGATCCCGCGGCGCCGGGGCGCGGAGGGGAAGGGGAGAGAGAGGGGAGGGAGTGGGGGGGGGGTGTGGGGTGTGGGTGACCGTGGGGGGTGCGCAGCGCGGTGCGCGGAGCGGGTCCGCGGTGCCGGGCGCATCCCCGGCCGCGCCGCCGTGCCGCGGGGGCCGGCCCGCCCCTTTTCCCCGAGGGCTCACGGCCTCGCAGCGCGGGCGGGGATCAAACACCCCCCCCCCCCCCCCCCCCCCGCGATCGAAGGAATTGCGAAAGAGCAGGAGGGAGACACCCAGAAATTGTCAGATGGGGGAGCATCAGGACAAGGATTGTCCCTGCTCGCGGGCCGCCGCCGCGGCCGGCCGGCCCCCAGAAGCGCCGTGCCCCGGCGGGGAGCGGGAGCGGGCGGCACACGCTGCCTCGCTTCTCACACCCGGCCTGCGGCGTGAAGGCAAGGGACAAACGCGAAACCCCTCCGGGGCTGCACCACAGCTGGCTTCCACGCTCCCGACCGGTTTTCTCCGAGACGCGCCTTTAAAAGCGCAAGCCGAGAGCCGCCGTCGCACACGCTGCCACCTCAGAAAGTTTGCTCGCCTCTGCCCCTGAGAAGTGAGGAGTCCCTGGCCCGGGTTGGGACGGCCGGGACCTTGGCCGCTTAAATTCACAGACCGCAACAGGTTTAGAAGCCGGTACCCGACCAACTGGGGCTAACTCACACCTCCATCCTGTTTGAGAGGTGAAATTTCAAAGCACGCAAGTGAAACGAGTCCTAAAACCCCGCACCAAAAAGCTACTTAAAACCAGATTATTTATGTTGCTGATCAGTCCCTAGATTATAGACTCCAGCTTCCAAATATACTGTAGACAAAGGGACCAAAACTACATTACCTCAGTTTTTTTAAGTTGGTAATTAGTGCAGAGATACTGGCATGTGGCAGAAGTGAGATACATCACTGTGTGGGTGAGAGGGAAAGTACGAACGTTTCACTGGTATTCGTTTAGGGTGATGAGACTAATTATTTTGTACTCTGCTGTCTGTCAGTTACGGGTAGCATCACCAGCTCACGTCAATAAAATCACGATGCCAACCTGTTTGAGCGCATTCACACAACACGAACACACCGAGTTCCTCCGAGGCCAGTGGAAGTTCATTGACAGCAACAGATTTGGCCTGACAGACAGATCTGATATTTCAGCCATTACCCCGAGGGCTGCAGCATCCCTCTTCCTTCTCTGTGTTTTGATACCTGATTTCACATCTCCTGTGGCTTAAATGTGCTCCGACACCTGTTGAAATCAACGCAAAGCCAGTGGCAACTGCGTCTACTGCCTTATTTTTTGTATTTTGATGCGGAATTACGCAACTATTATTTACTACTTGCTTGTAGTTAGACTACTATCAAGCCAGCGAAGTGTGATTTTTTGTGTGTATAAATAGCCCTTGCAAACCATAACACAGATATCAGAGTGTAATATAAACCCACAACATGAATCATTCCTCACTTGAGATGTGCATGGAAAAGGAAGAGGTTACCAAGCCCTAATCAGAGATGGCCCCATCTCACACACCATACAGCACAGAGACAATTTTCCTCCCATTACATTCAGGCAGAGTTTCCCCTGGTTAAGGTCAACAGAAGAGTGCAAACACAACCTGGAACTGATATCAGCTCTGATCTGCTACCAAGTGAAGAGAAGATAACCCTGGGAAAGAAAATGGTGATGGGAAATGAAGTTACCTGCTGCTTCACAGAGGTTTCTCTCAGCTGATTTTCAATGGCTCTCCACAAATCCAGCCCTGTGTTTAGTGCCAGATCTCAAGGCTCCTCTCCACAACATGCCACTGTCGGGAAAGGAAAGGCACAACTATAATACCAGGCAGCACTGCCGCAGTTTCTACTGCTGCAGGTGTTCAGGACAGGGTGACAACCAAGCTGGTGACACCTGCTAGTCCAGCTCAGGCACAAAAGAGTCAAATGTACTTCTTTTGGGAGCATTTAAGACTCAGATCCTCTCTCAGGTTTGATGGAACTGGGCACAGGTGATGCTACGCACCTTGAACTTACCTCTGCCCGTTTCCAGGGGCAGCTGCTGCTGCTGCTGCGGGCCGTGCTCCGTGCCCCGAGCAAGGCTGGACCTCATCAGCTCTCCATGCCAGGGAAGTCCCACTTCTGCCAAAGGGCTCAGGGCTCTGCTCTCTGTTCAGTCCTCCTGTGGGTATTTAAAACCCACGAGTAAGTACCCGCCAAACCCATTGGGAACTACAGCATTTTTCCATATCCGTATGTCAGAAACTTCCACAAAACCTCACTGAAAATGAGACAATATGTAATTTAATGGTACTGTAATATTTAATGTGCCATCTGCATTAAATTTGGTTGAAGGAATTTTGCAGCCCAAGCGTTAGTCAGAGCTGTGATGCAGTGAAATTTCCCCCATCTCCAGCAGAAAGCCTTCGCCTCCTCAAACACTGCCTAGTTCCCTGCTGCTGACCCGAGGGCCCGCGTACCTAGGGTTTTCCCTGGCACTCTTCCTCTCTGCTCTTCTCTTCCCTCTGATTGCAGCTCCTTTTCAACATTGATCATACAGCCTCATTTATTTTCAATCACAGCTTCCTCTTTCTAAATGAGTCCTTCTCACCCCATGAACTGACCATAAGGAGGTGTCTGTAAAGCAGGAAACCCCCCAGCTTTTCCTCAGAGCCTTTCTCAATCCTGATTTAAAAGAAAATAAAATTAAAACCAAAGTGTGATGTATTCTAGTAACCTTCTCTGGGCTCCAGAGTAGCTGGACAAACAGGGTCTCTCCCCAGTTTTATGTCAAAGCACACTATTTCCAACACAGAACTTGACAGCCTTCCAGAGGAAACAACACTGAAGCAGGACTGAAACAGGGTTAGGAATGAGAGCAGGGAAAAATGATACCCGGCCTAGATAAAACCATAAGTATTGTCAGTCAGCAGGAGAGCAGGGACTCAAACATTTTTGGCAGGATACCCGAGGAGCGGGAGCGTGGGGCACGGGGGCAGACGGCATGGGTTGTCTCCCTGACTCCTCACAGGAGCTCAGACTTCTTGCTACAGTTTTCCAGCTCCAGACAGTGCTCTGAGATCCTCAGCTAAAAAGCTCCAAGTACATCATATAAAGTGTTTTTATTAGTCTATCAGGTGCATAATTACGAGATCTCATTTTATAGCCACAAATAGCCAATAATTACCTTAGAATCCCATTAGCCCTAGTTTTCAGCCAGACTATTTGCTTGGAAATTTGTCCATATTCAAAAAACAGGCCAATACCCCAACTTGGAGAAAGCAGTTTGGCATATTGCATTCAAGTTCATAAACGTCCCAGTGTAGAGGTGGCTTAATTAGCAAGCTGCCCAGTTAATTTTTCATGGGGGGCTGCTAATCTGCAGTTGAAAGCAGCGGCTGCAGGGCGAGCCCAGAGCCTGCCCCTTCCACCCTGCAGGTGCTGCAGCAGGTCAGTGCTTGCCCACCCCATTACTGCCCACCCACCCCGTTACTGCTCGCCTACTTCTAAAATGCCACCCCCACCCCATTTTTCCAGCTGCCAGCCCAACAGCAGGGCAGCAGGGAGCTGCTTATCCCCCCCGCCTCCCCCGCTCACAGATATTTTGTACAGGAGGAGCGTTGCTGATGTGCAGAGGCTACTCCAGCGTTCATGCTGCCTGCCCGCGGTGTGGCCTGAAGCTCGGGTGGCCACTGCAGGCCCTGGGCCAGTATGGCCCTGCTGTGGTGCCAGGAGCTGGCCAGGACTGTAGGGAGAGCTGGGGAGCAACACCACTGCAGGGGAAATGAAGGGAGTGCTGAGGCAGCCTGGAAAGGAGAAATTAAAAGAAGGGAGGAAAAAGAGGAAAAAGGAGAGAAGACCAAAGGGAGGTGGTGAAAGAAACAAAGAAACAGAACAAGGGGCCGGAGGAAAATGAATAAACGGCAGAAAACAGGGAAGAGAACAGAGGAAGCAAACTAATGGAGTTAAAATCCATCATTGGATTAGCGGAGAGAGGGAGAGCGATTCCTCGCGGCTCAGGAGGTGCTCAGCCGCGGGAGGGGGCAGGCATGCTGCTGGGGGCTGGCTCGGAGAAGCAGCCCGTGCGGGGGGGGTCGGTGGTGCTGGCTAGGGGGAGGATAGCCCCTGCATCTTCAGAGTTAATAAAAAAAAGCTTTCAGACTTCAGCAGGCTGACTAAATTAGGCTGAATACAAAGGTGCTATATTATTTCTCAATACGGCAGCGGTATGAAAGGAGGCAATGGGTTTCTTTTGAAGCAGCTGCTGTGTAATCCAGGGCTTTCAGGTGTACTTCAACCAAACGCTCTCCTGGTTTCAGCAGGTTAACTTCATTAAAGGCTCCAGCTAGAGCTTTAATGTTCACTGAAATCCCACTGGGTGGGTACATTAGGCAGAAATAACCCCCACAAGATGATTGCATGCTGTTGTTTGGCACAGCGAATGGACCTGGAACGGGAAATGGAGGAGGGGAGGGGGTCACAGAGTGACCCAGGCCGGAGACGACAGATTCTGAACCACTGTAACACACCAGTGGGCCTGGCCCTTTGCTAACGACAGCAGAAGCCGCTGCAGCAAAACCCCAAGCCTGCGGGGAGCCAACCCTCCTGACCCCGTCTTTCGAATAACCTGCTGGTTCCTGCTTCGCTTTGGCATCCTGCTTCTCCACGCAGCCACTGCTGCTGGCTCCCAGCTCATGAAGAAGGCGCGATACCCCCACAGCTTCTCCTCATCTGCAAAGAAGAGACCAAGGAGCTGGAAAGGCCATCCGTCCCTCCAGCAGGCCCTGGTAATTCTGGTTTTGCCTTGCTACTGAGCGCTTTGAGTCAGGCTTGAGTTTCTTACCCCACTGTAACCGTGGGGTGCAATTAAGACCCTTGAAAAATCAAATAACCTCTAGGCTAGTGTGAGGTGACCCAAGCTCTGTGCTTTCATCTGCTAAAAGCACCCAAAATGGCCCACTGATCATGGTCTCTGCAGGTCCTACCCACAGAGTAGCATTGGTCAGCTTCACGCTGGAGAAGCTCCAGTTGGACCACGCTCCAGGTAGGCTCAACAGCAATTTTTCCACAGACATTTGTGGACCCTTACTCAGTTACAGTCACAAAACAAGGGCCTAATTTAAAGTCTGCTGAAGCTGGTGGGAGTTCATCCATCAACTTCACTGACGCCTGGATGTGACCCAAGTGGCTGAGCCCTGCAAAGCCAGCATGACGTCTTTAACTGTAAGTGCTGCCATTGACTTCCGCCAGGCTGGCTTCCACGGTGTAAGTGTCGTGCTCTGTAGTAAGTACTTACAGGGCTGTGTGCTTGGTGTTATAAAGAGCCATGCCAGCAATCTTATTAAAACACCTCCTTAAAAATACACAAATTCTTAAACCAACAACCCCTCTCGCCTGAAACTTGGCAAAAACATTCTTAGGCTAGAAGCGATTTCTTTTTCCTTACAAACAAAATGCCACTGCTGTGCTTTGGCTCTTGGCTTGATAGAGCCTGGCAAGAAAATGCGTGTGTATATTTTAAAGGGTCTTCTCCTTTGCTTATCATGCTTTAGCTTTTGACCTCTCCTCTCTCCCCCTGTGCCCAGGTGCATTCCGGCGTTGGCTCCCATGGTGGTACGTCGCACAGCTCTCCCAGCAACTGGGGTTAGACACTCCCTCCAGCAGATAGCACATTTTTCTGGAGCTCTGTCATGGGGGGAAGCCTTGAGCTATGAAAGGTTTTCTTTCCCTTTTAATCTTTTATTTTCTTTGATGTTCATGTTAAAATAAATTATTATTTGTATTATGGTACCTGGCTCTGCAAGGACTGGGACCCCTCTGCTGTCCAAACACAGAGTCAAAGACAGTTCTTGCCTCAAACAGTTTACAATCTGAAGAGACAAAGCAGACAAAAACCAAGAGCCAGATACAATGTGGATGACAAGCCTGTGGATTACTTTTGCATTTAGTTAAGTTATAAACTGTTGAGAGAGGTATTGCCATTTGACTACGCCTGTGCAATATCAGAGGTAGGAACTTTCTTCTGATGCTGCTGGATACACAGTGGTTTGGGCGTGGGTTTTCAACATGGAGCACTTTGGTGAGGATGTCCCAGAAAGCCAGTGATATCCAAGGGAGCCTCTGCTTTTCACCTGACGTCACCAAGCATGTGTCAGTGACCCCAAAGTACAAACTCATAACAGAAAAAGCCATGTATGTTCTGCTAATAAAAGACAGATGAGGACAGGAAAGGGAACAGAGCTAGAGGATCCCAGCTGATAGTTGGAAACGAGGCCAAGCTGTGTTTTCATCATAGCCAAACACTCCTGTGTTTTGAGAACATTTCAAAGCATGTTTGGCACAGAACTTACGTACACGCTTACCTTTCTAAAAACTCCACAGTGGTGCTATGATCTTCCTGGAGACAGCTCTGCTGGACCTATCAGGCTGAAAATTGTCTTCATAATCCTCCCTTTGACATGTGTGCACATCTCAAGTCAGAGCTCACATTTATGTTGCTTCCTAGACAAGAAATCCATTATCTCGCAGGAGCTCTACCTTGCTCTCTTTCCTTTTCTGTGAACATTCTGAGTCACAGTCATCACCCTTTCCCTCTGGAGATGGAGCTGCTTCCTTATTGTTGCGGAGTAGCTCTTTTCCCCAAGAGGTGTCTTCCCTCTCTCCCCAGGATCCTGCACACAGACCCCATTGATTTTTCACTGTAGATTCTCATGGAAATCAATGGTGCTAAGGCTGCTTCACAGTCAATAGGACGGCACCGAGACCCATGCCTCAAATAACTACACTGGATGGTCCTCCAGGGAACTGGGAGCCGCAGAGCAATAGTCAGGAATCTTCCTGTTTTCTGGGCAGTTCCCACGGCAGGGCAGCGTTTCCACTCTCGTGCTCAGCTGCCTTCACAGGACACGAGGAGTATGTGGCCCTCTGCAAATTCTCAGAAGTTCAAACTTTGGCCATAGCACTGAGAATTTGCTGAAGTAGGGATGCACTAGAATAACGACTATCAAGCACTCTGAAATGAGGGGTGCTTTCGTGGCCGTGCAGCTGCAGATTAGGAGAATCAGTAGGGTCTTTGGGCCTGGCTGAGCCACACAAGTGACTCAGGACCCAACGCAGTGTGAGTCTGTGGGCAGTACTGGACCTTTCCCATACTTCATCTTGTTTCTACGTTAGCAAAATGGGACTGCTCATATCTTTTCTCCCCCACCCCTTGTCCGACTTCTCTGCTCGATTTTGAACTCCTGAATGGTCTCTCCCCATGCGCAGCACAGTGGGTCCAGTGGCTACTGTAATACAAACAATTCTCAGTTGCAGGTTTTCCTTTTTCCTCCTCAGTATGCTACATTTATCAGCATCAACCATGAGCCCAGCACAGTCAGGCTTTCCCTTGCTCTCAGCACCTCAGAGCATTCGGGTTCGCAAATCTTGCTATTAATAATACATTGTGCAAAGTTGGTACAGAGCTCAAAGTTTTCCATGTGTGTGCTGGAGTTTGATTGTAACTGTGGGTATCATTATCATCAAAGAGACTGAGGAATGGCAGCTTTTAGTTAAACAAATGGAAAGCTGTATTTAGTCTCTTTTGCCACATTGTGATAGGAAAGAATAAAGGCTTTTAAATATATTTTACAGCTGCCGTTTCTTAGGTTTTTCTGCTTTACAATAGTCTCCGTGGTTCTGACTGGGAAGTTGTTGCAAGAGCTTTTTGTTTTTAAGCTTCCTATTGAAATAATACATATTAATTGCCTCATTCCTGAGTTTTTGTTGTGGTGGAAATTTCAGATGGGGGGTGGAGGGATGAGCTGTAAAGCACCAACAGCTGAGAGGGGGTGCCCTGGGTGAGTAATGAGAGAGGGGACTTAGATGACACACTGCTAGCAGAGTGCAAAGAAGAAATGTCTCCCTGGAAAGTGAGAAGGCAATTGGCAGAGGAACCCAGGGCTCTTTGGGGGGAGCAGGGCAGGGGCAGAGCTGAGAAGGGGGAGCTGAAAGTGCTCAGCAAGGAAGCCAGGTGGGAGCAGGGACAATGCTAGAAAGGAGCAGCATGGGAGCATACTCTTTGAAGCAAAAAAAAGAGCTGGATTTGTCATACTGTGGCCACCAAAAAATGAATATCAATGAAGCAATTAGCTCTGTGAGCAATGAGACAAATGAACGCTGCTTTCCTAGAGGTGCTTAGCATGTGGTTGCATCCACGGGTGTGTAATAAAGGTTGAGCCCAGGTTTTTCCTGTCGTGATGGCACTAACACGGTCTCTCTGTCCTACCTCCCCGACTGTTTTTACAAACCTTGCAGGAGATCTGTGTTTCAGATGAAATTGCCCAATAGTTCAAAAGTTATTGTGGTAGCAGAAGAGAAACAGATGGTCATATACTATATACAAGCCTCTTCTTTTCCTTACAAACTTAAGCTAAAACTATATATTTATATCCTAATTCTTGCAACACAGTGCTATCCCAAAGGGCCACAGGTAGTTTAGGAACGCCACAGTGATTGCAATTACCTCCATTTTACATGGCACAACACAGAGTTGCTAGACCCATTCCAGGCAGAGCAGAAGCCTCTGCGCTCCTCACCACCACTCACCTCTTTGCTCTAAGAAACATTCTGGCCTTTCACCTGCTGAGAAATACGGTGGCAGTGGCTTTCTCTTCAAAGTCCTGCAACATGTCTTGAGCGCAGGTGCCCAGGGATGGCAATGTGAGCTCCCTCCTTCCCTCAGCTCAGTCCCACCACACAGCCACGGCTCCCATGCGCGCCCGGTCCTGGGTGGCCGTCACCCAGAAGAGACCGGTTACAGTGCTGATGCCAAACAGAAGGTGAGCAGCACAAAAAGCCCCATCTGTTAAACACATGAAAGGTGAATTGACGGGACTTCAAGCCAAGTACTAAAATGTAGCTGTGAATCTGAAATCTTTGTTCCAAAGAAACAAAGTCCCACTTTAAAACAAGTCCAAAAAATCCCATCCTGCTTTCATTGAAGTCAGTGGCAAAATTCCCACTGGTTTAACCAGGAACAGGATCAGGCCACTTCCAGACAGATTTACAGCCAACACATGCTGTAATGCTCGCATGCTGCATGCGCTTACTTCTATTTCCAGCCATGTTAAAAAATTATAGCAAATGCCTACGGATTTGTGTGTATGAGTTATTGTGCAGCTAATGAGAGGAAGAATTATCTGAACATGGTTTAGATGGTCATCCATTGCCAACACAGATGAAATTGCTGGGTCATTCACTGGCTTCATATCGCTGTTCATCCCATTAGCATTTCCATTAGAATTATTGCAAAATGTAACTCAATTTCTCCTTTTTTTTTTTTTTTTGACGGATGTGGGGAGGAACACAGGCTGTGTTTGCAATTAGAGCTGCTAAGGAACTGGAACTGAAGCTGTAGGCACACTCTTGTGCCACACTGCAGCCACTAACGGGACATTCCCCGAACAGAACCGCTTCTGCTTAACTGGGGGCATAGGAGTTTCTAGGTAATGAAACAAACCAAAATGACTTCTTACAGCTGAAGGCCTCTACACATAATCCGTGTGTGCTCATGCACTAGACAGCTTTGCCTAATTCATTCCCACATGCTCCTTGCTTTGGGCAGCTGAGTCCATCCCTCTTAAATTTTAAGAAGTTTGCAGTCTAGACCCCACATGGATCTTGTTTTTCAAAAGTGCTGCTGGGAGGCAGCAACCAGCGTGGTTTCCCAGAAGCCACTGTTTGCCAGTCCCTTCAGTAACCAGGCCCAATGTTCTCTGCAGCTATCACTACCAAAAAAAAGGAAGAAAATCATCTCATGACTGAAGTCTCCCTCCCCTCACTCCTCCCACTTGGAAAAAAACCCCATCTATTGTTTTCCTGTAATTGATGAAGCATAAACATTCAGCTCTACAGTTTTACGACTAATCACTCTACTTCTAAGACACGTGTTCGCAGCTATGCAAGGCACCAGCTGCTGTCATTCCAATGGATATTAATTTATATTGTCTCCCACTCCTGTCCTCCCTGTGCTGATACACAAAGGGAGTGGGGTGGCGGCGGGAGCTTTAGATGAAGACATCTGCTTGAAAGGCAGACAGTAGCTGTGCTGCCGAGATTGCACCTGGACTTTCACTGGAAAATCAGACACACCAGTTGCTTCCTGGCACTCCAGGCTCTGGTACACACACAGGGTTTTGACTACCGTTATTTACTTATTTACCTCGCTCCAAGGGAAATGAAATGTCAGGACAGAGGGAGGGAGGCAGATTTCAGGAGCAAAACTGAGCTGACTGAAATAAAATATCACAGACATGAGGCGCACTGTGGGAGTAGGGGGGTGAGGAGGGGGAAGTGGAAAGCTGGAGCGTCTAATTTTGCCCCCTAAAAAGGTTCTTTCATGATGGTTGGCTATGCTCAGCTCCTCTCTGGAAAGGATGGCAGCTGCCTGGGATTGTGTGCAGGATGAACCCAGCCACCTACAGCCTTAGGAGGGGGAGGCAGAGGAGAAGACAACTTGCTGGTTGTCCCTCTGTGAGATCCCGCAGAGACAGCCAGAGCTCGACGCCGGTGGCTCGAGCCTGTGACCCCGCTGCAGCACACAAAGTTGGTCTCCCCCAACCACTGAACTTAACCAAACTTAAAAGCATCACACACAAATTCACAAGCTCTCCCTATCCACGGTGTGACGGCCACAGCCCTGCACACAGCGGGCACACCAGAGGCTTACAGACCACCACAGAGTCTGCCACAGATCTCCTCTGGGACCGCAGCAAGCCACTTCTCCTTCAGCCGGCACCTCCAGAGGAAAGTCCTGTGCAGAGGGGCATACAAGGACTAACGTGCTCTGGTAGAACAGCCTGTTCTGCTAAAGCTTTCAGATACCATCTCCCAGATAAAACAAAGCTGAGGGCTTGACTATAGGGGATATGAAAGATTTCTTTCTCCTAAGAGCAGGGCTGTTTCCCGATCCCTTTGCGTTCGCTAATCAAATACCAATGTGACTGAGGTCACATTACATTATGGCTGTCAGCACTAAGCGCATGCTGTATTTTTCATGTTGGGTCCTGGTCTGCTGTGTTGTGTTGCTGTTTCACCCCCAGAGGCAGTACTAGAAGACTTTTCCTTATTACTCACCTCGTGGTTTTGCTTGGATGCCCTGATCCAGGCTTGGGCTCAGTACTGCTACATCCAATGCAAATGACTAGTGAAAAGTGCTAAGCAAAGAAGTTGTTTAAGCAGTAGCTCTGTGGCGTTTAACTACACTGGTAAAGAGCTGAGGGATGGTAATGTGCAATTCAGATGTGAGGTGCTGTTTGTACACGTTTCCTGCAGCAATTTTTCAAAATAAAGAACTAGGCTCAAACCAGGGACATATTTCACTCTTTTTAAGACTCAGATGGACATAAAGGTTTGGGATTCTTTTTTATAATGTCTGAGCTAGCAGGGTTCCTGAGACAAATCTAAAAATCCTTTCTTGTTATTACATTACATGCCTGAATTCCCACTGCTGTGTACCACATGAAGTCACCCTCTGCGAGTGAGTATAAAATACTGCTTCTGGTGGAGAATTCATATCTAGGCATGTTTTATTTTGCTTTTTGCCCAAGGTAAATGAGAATGTGGGTGCAGGTTGGGGAGGGTATCCTTCTTCCCTGTTTTTTTCATTAGCTTAAGCTGAACCTATTGATTCTTTTGATAATCGCCTCAGAGCCTGTAGTTATGGGAAGGTGACACAAACATCTCTTTTTGCTCCGCAAAATTTTCCCTGTTCCCTGAGCACATGGTTTCTCTCATCTACTCTCCTCACAGGTCTCCAGAGAGCTCTGCTTCCCCAGGGATGCGCAGGTTGCAGGGCACCAGCCATGTGAAATATTAGCGCTCCCTCTATACATACACCCTTGAATAAGTCAAGATATTTTGGGACAAAAATGTTATTTTTAGCATCCCTGTCCCTCTGCCACAGCCACCGCGAGGAAGAAGCTGAGGAGCAGTGACCGTTGTGCTATTAGACAGTTTTGGCTGACTAGTCCCACTAAAATATATAACTCCTCAAAGATGACGTCGGGAAGTAATACATTTTAACAGTTGCTCTCCACCCCCTTCTTTTCTGTAAACAGAGACGACATCTCAAAGGGGCAGGCTGCAGATGGCATTGTTTGTCTCTTAGTGACACACATACCCCAGGTTGAAGTTTCATGGGGAATTGTACCTAGGCCACTGGTAAGTCAATATCTCTGAAGTAGTGTCCATTTAAAGGGCTGCTTTCTAGCTGCACTCTTAGCAGAGACCTAAGGTCTCGAGGCAGATCAGGGAAGAGTCTTATCTTACGGTCTCATGTTCCCCAAAACTCTCCCGTTGGATTTCCCAGCCCATTACACACACTCTCTGTCAAGGTTGTCCAGATTCCTAGGAGCTCTGAGCCAGATGATATTGGGGTGATTTACTGACAGTGTGGGATGACAAACAGACTGTGGCAAACCTTTCTTTGTGGCCTTGGCTGCTCAGACAGCTTGGAAAGAGCTTGGGGAGTGAGAGAGGCTATGAAGCAGGCACTGCACAAACTTCCACTGCCCCAGCCTATTCCACTCCATGTCCACATGGAAATTCTCACAGAGCACACATGTATCAGATTTTTTTTTTTTTTTTTGGTATTAGATAAACTATTAGATGTAACCTGGGATCAAAATCTCAGGGCTTGTCCACACATTTATCTGTATACTGCACCTATGCAATACAACTCCGTGTAGAGACCTGTATTTGAAATAACAGCTGACTTTTTTTTTCTTTTTTTTTGATTCCTCTTACCCTGTTTTTCAGCGTGTTAGTGATTCCTGTGTGCAGTCAGTGCTCCCCTCCACGCAGAAGACAAGAAGGGTGTCTCTCTCTTGAAAGAGTTAACTGTGTTGTGTGTGTAAAGATCTTGGAGAGCTCCAGTCTCTGAGTGCCAAGTCGTCTCTTTCTTGCTCTTGCTTCCAAGTACTATGAATCTGTGGGCCAAACACAAGTTACTTCTACACGTACTGCAGCTTAGTCCAAGGGAGAGTAAAGGTGCAGCTCAGATCTCCAAGCCTTTTCTACACATACATGGTGCCTTTGTGCTCTGGGGCTCTTCCTCAGGAGGGACTCATATGGGTCAAGCTATTGGGGTGTCAAGGCTTTGGAGCAGCCTGTCTTAGGAAGGCACAGAACAGCTGTAAAGCAGCTACACTAAACACTATCCAGCCGCCATCCAGGACCATCAGTTAATCACAGGATCTCCAGTTGCCGGCTCCACTGAGGAGAACCATCCCTTGAAATGCAACCAAGTCCCCAAGGCCTGTCATCACAGAGTTGAAGGGGGTCGGCTCAACCCTCGAGGGGACAGGAAAACTCCCAAGTGCCCGTGACTATGACCAGACTATGCAAGTGTCCAGGAGAGGTGGAACTGGAAAATGAGCCCCTCTGCCCTCCCATTACTCCCTGGCCTCCCTGCTGCTGCCAGCCCTTCAGCATCTTTCCACGTGCACTATGGCAAGAGGGGTGACAAGGGGGACACAAGGAGCCTCTTTCCGCAGCTTAGTCGCAGGGAAGGCAGATGAAGAAGTGGCAGGAGTAGAGGGATGTGCTGTGATGACTGGCTCAGAGCAGACGTGGCCCTGCTGCAGTGAGGAGAGGCTGGGGAGCAGGGCCTGCTCAAGGAGGCTCCCATCTTGCTCCCTAGACAGGTCTGCAGAAAAGAGGAGTGGGGGCCTGGGAGTGGGCCAGGCATGACACTGCAGCGGGAACCTCCTTCTCCTAGTTGGTTTTCAGCCACGTTAGCAGCCCGCATGCTTGACCCCGGCTGATCAAAGCCTCAATGGGACATTGCCCTCATCTTCCTGCCCTGTCACTGCCAGCAGGGGCATGAGTTATTCCCCTTTTGTGTGTGAGGCCCTCCTCCTGGGGACCTCATCTTCCCTCTAATCAAATAATCAGATGCGTTTATTGTTGTGGAAATCATGCCCTCCCCTGAAATGCCTGACCAGCAACAGCTTCCTGGCTTTGTCTGCAGCCCCGCCGCCCGGACCCCACCTCTCCTCTGGTGTGGCCTGGGGGGGCTGCGCGGGGGCAGCCACTCGCTCAGGGGGCTGGTCCTGCTTGTGTTGTGCCTGCACAGAAGGGACCTCTGAGGGGACCCCAGCAGACAGAAGTAAAAATGCACCCACACCAGGGTTTCTCTCTCCACAACTAACCTTTGCCAGGGGAGAAAACCGGCCACATCCCAAGAGGAGGTTTGCATTTGGAGAATATACTGTGTCACTGGGACACATGAGTGAGGGAGAAGATGGCCACAACCATGGTGCTTCCCCTGCTTCCCCAGAAGCTGGCTGAGGACCCTGCAGACTCTCCTTGTCCAGCCACAGCAGCCGTGGGGCACGACGAGGTGCCAGCCCGTCCCACCCGGGTTTCCCCCCACCGAGGCTGAGGGAAGCTCTGCTCGCTTGGAGCCATCCCACCCGCTGCAGTGGGGCTGCCAGCGAGGGAGGCTGGCCCCGTGCCCGCGGGGCAGCAGCTCTGCCCGGGACCCTCATCCGGGACCCTCACCCGGCCGGCCGCCCCCGCCGCCGCTCGCCCCGTCGCTGCCGGGGAGCCCCGCGGGCGCTGCACCAAGGCCAGCTGAGCACCCCAGCCGGGCCCTGCGGTGCCTCCTCACCCGCCTGCAGCCCCGGCGCGGGGGACACACCACTGCAGGGGCCTGCTGCTAAACCGTCTCGTATCACCAGCTCTTCAGCTCGGCCAGCAACACGCTTAATTTGTCTACTGACCCCCTGCCCCCTGACACATGTTATAGAATGCATATTTTTTTCCTCTGATCCCATATCCTGTTAGGAAAAGAAATGTCGTGACTGCACAGCACCAGTCTGTATTTTTGGGTGTTTTTTGTTTTTTTTTTTTTTTTTTTGACCTGTTCTTTTCCTGTGTTTACACTCGCACAGTGCAGCATTTATTAATCTGAGGATAAGGACAACTTAAAACATCTTATCTTGATAATGCTCGAAGCAAGGGCAAGAGTAAACTGAGCTCACGCCCTGCTTAATCATCAGCCAGTGCTGGCCTGAAGCGTCAGGGCAGCCCCACGCAGCCCCAACACCCTCCCCTGCACACAGACTGTCTCGGATGTGGCAGGAGACTGCACATTTGGGAGTCTGTAGCTGAATCACCGTATCTGGAGCCTGCCTGTCTTGCACAGGGACCCATGCAACGCGCCTGTCTGTGCTCAGCGTTTGTTGGGCCTATTTTATGTTTTCATGCCAATCGGTGTTCAGGCTTGTGACCCAAGGCTCTGGCTACAGGAGGTGTGGGGAGAAGGGCAAAATAGAGATGAAAGGAGCAGAGTGAACTGATTGAAAGTTCATTTTTTTTTTTTTCAATAAATAAAGGATTTCTTAAAATTAAAAAGCAGACAAGCAGGTTACTTGGCAGCTAGAGGATAAACCTGAATGTCCTGCGTAGATGAAGCATCAAAGCATTCCCCAAAGCAGAGAGCCCTGAGAGCCATGCCCCGTGGGCTCGGTACCCAGACCCTGCTCTGGTGAGGCTGTTTGCACAGTGTGTTTTCATTCCTGCTCCTGGGAGCACAAGGACAAACACACGTGCCCAGGGCAGCACTGCGCCCAGGCTCTCCTGAGATGGGGCAGCTGATGGACATATTATTGGCTCTCTACACCTAAAGCACAAATCCAGCTGGACTCAGCCTCATTGAAGTTGGTGAGAGAGCAAGAGTCTCTTGTTCAGCGTAAACACCCGGGAGAGGACATGTAACCAAACAGTCAAAACAAAAGCCACACTCCTTGAAACACTGCCCCAAACGCTGCCCATGCCGGGCCAAGGGCTCTTGTTTTTCTACCAGAGTCTGTAGGGCCAGGGAGGACCTGAGGCTCAGCTGGCAGATGGGCTCCCCTCTTGCCTCTGGGGCCCAGGGAGCACCGGCCAAATGTCACTGCTGCTGGCCAAACCCGTGACTGATACATACCACGTTGCAGGGTGACTTGAATCATTTGCTGGCGTCCCTGAGCCAGCCCCTGCCAGGGGAACAAAAAAGTCCTACAGAAAAACCACCATGATAGAGCTCCTGCAGTGACGGTGACCACCCCGGCCATGCTTTGGGACCTGCTGCTCTGGTCACCACCTCGCTGTCCCCCCTACCCCTCACGCAGGAATCTTTGGACAGCAGCCATCCTGAGCTGAGGTAGCCCAAGCAGGTGGGAACCTCAGCGTGCCCTGCACAGCTGGGGCCACAGCTACACTGTCTCCCCCAGCGCCCCGCGTCCCCAGGCCATCGAGGTGACGTGTATCACCCCCAGTTTGCAAGGGGGAGAGGGGTCCCTGGGCTCCCTGGTGCCTCCATGCGTAAGTCATCCCAGGAAGGGGAAAAGCCACAACCTAATTGAATTCTCACGATTTCCCCTCTTTTCCTACTGCTGAACACAGAAGAACGTCCACGGACAAAAGCCTCAGGAATTCAGACTTGGTGAATGCTGTGTCTGCTCTCAGGAAACTTGGCCAGAAGTAAACGTGCAAAGGAATGTAACCACTGCAGAAGATGGTGCGTGGCTTTTCAAATTCAAGCCCCTAAATACATTGTGCTTTGGCTGTGAGTTAGCGTTCTTGCTTTTCTTTTCCTCTTCTGTTTTGTAGCAACGGCAGTCGAACCACTCTCCAACCCATTCTCACCCCCCAGCCTTGTTCCCATCACCGCTCTATCTACTCTGTTGTGCCATCAAAGCAATTTGGGGGACTGAGTTGGGAAATGATTCACGTCAAAAACAGCCCAGCAAAGAAAAAACAAGTCAGTCTCTTTTTTCAATAGCAGCTCAGTTACCTTTGTCCTCTCACAGCAATGAAAATCCCTACAATCGGGGAAGGAGAAATGACATGGGGGATGGGATGGGACTAAGTGCTAGGAGGGGAGGATGGGGCAGGAGGGGGACTGGAAGCATGACTGCATTAAATGCACACTGGACTGAGGCTTCACTGTCCTCTTGTTATATATAAAGAAAAATGACTGGCCTGGAGGGCTTACTTCCAACAGAGGGGAGAGAAACAAGGAAGGAGGGAAGCAAAGAAAGTCATTTTCCATGGTAGAGCGTGTGTGCATGTGCCTCTGCGAATAGACCCAGAGACACCTTTCTTGTACCTAACACTCCCGTAACTGAATTAGTTGTGATTGATTTGGCCAAATCTGAATGCAGAGCTGGCAACTGGACATATTAAGAGTGCCTTTGATTTCCTCTGCTTGCTGAAATAACCAGCAGGCTGTCGGGCTGCTTAACATAATCTTAGAGCAGCTTCATGATTGCTCTTATTTACGCTCTGATTTCAACCTCCCTAGACATGCCACCCGCCCTTCCCAAGCTGGCCAGGCTAGTGAACACACTGCCGCTGCACCGTGGCCCCCTTGCCTCTCTGGGAGCGCTCACCCACTGCAGCAACCCTGGCAAATCCCTTCCACAGCCGGGGCAGGGACCTCCCTGCAAACAGCCCACCTCTGCAAATTACCACTTAGAGAGATGCAGGTGTTGGGGCGATGCGTAGCATGTGGAAATGCTTCTCTGTCTGAGAACTTCCTCCTCGGTTTGCTGTGTGAGGCTCAGTCCCAGTTGTTCTGTACATCCATCCGCTCACAAATTAGGAGGTCACCATTTTTACTACTTTTCTCATGTGCATACATCGCTGTAACTGCTGACTCTCCTTCGGAGAGAGAGAATGGCTAGAAATAAGTTGGAAGAGTAAACTGCTTTTAGATCAAAAGCAGCAATACCTAAGCATATATGCATGTATGTATGTGCATATATATACCTAGGAGGAAGGGAAAAGGGAGGGAAAGAGGAAGGGACGGCTGGTTTATTTCCTTTTATTTACCTACAAACTATTTTGTTCATATTTACTCTATTTTTTAATTCTCTTTTCATTCCTAGAAAAATTATGGCAGATGAAGCCTCTTAAAATCGTATCTTGCTGGTTTGAAAATCTAGGCTGCAGTTTTTTACTTTTTTTTTTTTTTTGTACTCTGGATTGAAGGATGTGATATATGAAAACTCCAATTTAAGAGAGACTAGAGATTAAATCACGTTGCGTAGGTAAGGTTTTGGCAGAGAAGCAGACACTGCTTCCTAACCAGTACCAAGAATTCGGAGAAGAATGGGGTAGGTTTTAATGTAAGTTTACTTTTCTTGTAATGAATTTTAATGACAGCTTTCACTACTGCTTCTGTGATTCATAAGAGAAAATTAAAAAACCTACACCTTGAAACTTATGCGACAATGCTGCTAACATCTTGCAGCTTCTGGCATTATCTTGAAGAACCTTTCAGTCCTGTTTCTATGCCACATTGTTTTCTTCACAAAATGTATTTTAAATATAAAACATTGAATGTTCATTGCTTCTTTATATCATTTTTATTCATTACCTGCTGGAGGCAAAGGGCACGGTTTTATATAGAATCTTCATTGAATGTCTTATTTTGCAATTTTACTCCACTGTACATATTTCCCAATAAATTATTTTCTTTCAGATGCAGATATTCTTCTGGAAAAGCGAAGCAGGGCTTTTTCCTCTGCACTGAGTTTTTTTTGCTGTGAGCACAGCCAACTCGTCTGGCTTGGGTTAGTTTGTCAGGCATATTTTGGGAACAGTTTGAGAATTAATTCTGTTTTAAAGACTATAATCACCTTTTTGGACCCTGAAACCAGTTCAGGGTTTTTGTGCCAGCCCAGCAGTAGAACAGCTTTTGCACACGTCAAAGTCTTGTTCGAAACAAGCAAAAAGACAGTGTAGATAAAATCTCCGTCTCTCTTGCAATCTATACCCACAAAGCAACTGATTCAAAAGTGACTGAAACCTGTCCCTGTCTGTAATGACAGCACAGCCCCAGCCCACGCTGCGTGGGAATGCTGGCCCCGGGGGCTGCATGCTTTGACTCCGTATTGCTTTCAGGTGCCAGTAAAACTCTTGGTGTTGGCTACCTACACTCACAGACAGCTCAAGGCTTCTCACAGTGAAGGCAAAAGTGGTATTTGAAGCCCACTGTGGCTTTGGGGATGTCAGAGATCAGGGGGAACCAGGGATGAAAGAGGCAGATAGGGGAGGGGACTTTGTGGTGTCGCTGGTACCCAGGGAGGTAGAGTGGTGTGTGGGGAGCAGGCCGTGAGATCTGGGTGGCAAGATATGATCTAGGGGAGGGGGCGGTGGCAGGTGAAGGGTGCCTCTCTCTCCCCATGCTGCTTGATAGGTTTCCTCACAATTCCTACTTGCCCTTCTGCTTCCCACCTCAGGCATGGGTAGCTTTGTGCTGCAAACAGGTCCTGACTGTGGGCTCAGTGGAGAGGTCTCATAAGCCTGGGATGCAATATGGAAATTGGGGAGCAGCCACCTTACTTGTTGGTACATGAACTTCACACGAGGGAGAACCCCTTCTTCTCTCTACCACATATTTCCTGCTCAAGTCTGACACCCCCCACCACGCCCACCCCAACCTATTTTAATTTCTCATCCCTTTTCCTTTGTTCCAGTTGCCTTTCTCTGTCATTTCCCACTCTCCCACCCTCGCCTCTCCTTCCTGATTCCCAGAGCAATCCTGTCTCTCCAGTTGCCTGTACCAGGCACTCCCTTCCAGCCCATGGGGAAAAACAGCAGCAGAGCTGTCCTCCTTGGAGCAGATGCCATGTTTGGGAAGCAGGATCCCTTCTCAGTCTCATTTGTTTCCACACTTTCCCAAGCCATGCCTCAGAGTCTCTGCACCTCCTCTGCAGGGACGAGCACACCAAGTCCAGGGAGCCTGAGGAACCTCCTCAGGAGGCCTCCAGAGCCTTTGAGACTGAGGCCTCTGGGGCTCATTAAAAGCCCCAAATGCCTTCTGGGAGGCTGCAGGAGCAGCCCAGCTCTACTCCAATCTTGGTAACAGTATTTTGCTTCCCAAAAGGCTCCCAAGTAGCACAGCTGCCATGGGCTCACCTCTGAGGGGCTGCTATGCTCTGCCCCAGGGTAGGGCTCAACGCCTGCCACATCGCAGCAGGTCACTGCATTTCTGCTGGGGTGAGTAACCCAGCTCTGAGACCTCCATGGGGAAAGGCACTACATCCCACGCAGCTTACAGCAGAACACAGGTCTCATCAGGTTGTAGTCTGGTTCATTAAAGCTAATTAACAGTCAAATGGCTCCACATACTTCTTTATGCAGACACAGCAGTGATGGCAAAACAGATCTTAACTTGGGCCCAGGTCCCAGGGAAGTGAGTGCTGCTGTGGGGAAACCATGGAAGACCACCAAGGCAGAAGAGCACCTTTTCAAACTGTGGTCAATGAGTTTCCAGCTTTTAATACACTCCTAGTTTGTCTTTTGCTACTCTTTGTACAACTTCAGCAGGAGAAACTAAGGTATCAGTATTTGTCCAGTTTTTAGCTGTAAGTGCGAGTTATGACCTGATAACTTTTAAAGTTGGCATCTAGGTGAATTATAATTTAATACATGCTAAAATTGACTAAGAGTTGCCCACAAACTGTCTTGGCCATAAATACTGAGATCTGCATTCAAAATGTTTTGGAGTGCAGTACACATTTATTTTTACTGAACCATTACTGCAATTTCTGCTATATCTTGTGTTGTAAACCTTCTGCACTTTTCCATCCTTCTGTTTTGTTCTCTACTCTTTCTTTTTTCTTTGTGGTAAAACAAAATTTTTATCTCAGAAAGGCTACATTCATCCTTCTCCCTGCTCTAGTGACTTTTCACTTAAATATCTGCTATTTTGAAAATTACTTCATCTAACATAACACTCTTGCCTGAATCTCAGTGTGCTCTGCAACCTATAGCTCTGATCCTACAAAGATTTATGCTTGCACATAATCTGGAATATGAAAACTAGTGTCATCAGCTTCAGTGAAATGACCCACGTACCTGAAGTTAAGTACCTCTGTAAAACTTCCAAGGAGTCCTAAATCTCTGGCAAGATAGTGCTGCAGCCATCTCGCTGAAATACAGCCTCAGCTGGTTGGACCTGGTACCTGCTGCACAGCCGCAGAACGTTTCGGTTGTTACCGACAGCAAAAGAAGAGCTCGACGTTGAGATGAAACTCTGGGGAACTTTAGCAACGAACATGCAGTTGCCTAAGCTGAAATTTGCAGAGGTGGCAAGGGACTTCTCTCTTGCTTCTCCTTTCAATCAAGGCTATGAAAGCAGGACTCCGGCTCTACAACTGAAGACAACGCAGATTTGAGAGGGAATCAAGTTAAGCCCTGTGATTTTTTTTTTTTTTCTACAAGGCAGCACATGGCTGTTGTAGTTAGTTTTTCTTTTTTAAAAAGTCACCTCACCAATTCTGATCCGGCCTGATCACTCACGGTCTTCTAATATCAAATCACATCCCAGGGTGAGTATGACTTTGTAGGTACAAAGAAGAGAAAGACTGTACGTACAAATACATAATCATATATAGTCTTAAAGCCTTTATTTTAATGCAAAATAAAACAGGTAAAATTTATATAGCCATATGTAACAAAAGATCAAAATCTCTGATGTGGTACTAGAAAAAAACCTTTAAAATTGTGTGCTGAATTTCTCCCCGAAAACAATCACACATGATTTTAAAATCAGTTTCATTTAAACACACAGATATTGTCAGGATCACAAACACCTCTCTCTCCCCCACAATAACAGAATAGCGTCTTATACAGCCTTCTCTTCTACGCAGAGATAGTGAATAGCGCTTCTGTTTTTGCATGTAAGGCTTAGAGACTCTGCAGAACAACTGTGACGGAGAGCTCAGGTGTAGGGCCTTTTGGAAGTGCAAAGCAGCCCCTGCTCAGAGCAGAGTGTCTGGACGTGGCCCTGGCAGAGCAGTCGGTAGGATTCACTCACAGCACTAACTCTGATAAACAAATCTGTGATGGCTGGGAGGAGGAGGTAGCACAATTCATCCGTAAAAAAATTAGGCAGCACGTGAAGCTATTTCTAGACCAGGAAGCTGGAGTGAATTGGAATTCAGGGCTGCATGCACTTTTTCAAGGCAGGAATTTTTTTTTTTTTTTTTTTTTTTTTTAATGCTTAGTTCCCCGTTTTTTTTTCCACAACGGGTAATTGATATTTCTTTATGCATCTGAGGGGTGCCTAGAGACTTCTGCATCATAATATATCACAGTGGTAATGTCTGCTTGCAGGCCAAGATCGTGGCTCACTAGTGGGTGGTCACTCAGAAAATCCACAGGCTCCTTCTCTATCTCTTAATCTTTCAACTGCTGGGCCCGGCTGGCCTCACGCCAGAGCCAGAAACGCAGGCGGCGCGCCACCAGCTCAGGAAATCAAAGCTTCCAGCTTCACGTGAGAGTGGGCCTCTCTCCCCCTTGTCTTGACTCCTGTTCACACGCACGCTTATGGCATACTGCTCCTGTAGCAAACCCAAACTCTCCTTTCACACCCGCTACGTCAGTAACTTTACTGCTGGACTGGCACATTTTGGATGAGGGAGTGTGAGGCAATTACGTGTCAAGAGCATTTCAGACTCATAATTTTCCCAAACATATGGACATATGGGGAAAAGAACAACTTGTTACTTAACGGCTCTTTTGGATTTTGCAAGTGTGTATTTTCAACCGTCAGTTGTAGCACCTCGTGAATTCTGCACGGTACATATTTTTCCACAATATGGTGCTAAAATCATACATTTTACACTGCAGAGAAGCTGACTATATATACTGTAGTTACACATTATACTTTTGAAAATACTGCACGTCTACCAGATATTAAACCAGCAAATGGCAATTTTCTCCCAGAACAATGTCACCAGAGATTGATGAGATGCTCTGTAATACTTTTTGTTCCTGTTCCCCCAGCTAGGTCAGGCTGTTCTTCGTCCTTAGCTCCTCATAACACCTGTAGGATGCATCCATATATTATGCTTGTAGCACTTTTTTTTTTTTTTTTGGAAGAAGCTCTGCACTGATCTGACAGTAGAATCATCATTTAATAACCTGTTGGGTAAGATTAACAGCTCAGAAGGTATTTGTTTGATCTGTCCGCCTCAACCAAGTGGAGCTGATGCAGTCAAGGGGAGCTCTTAAGGAGAGATTCAGGTTACGGGGAGACAATTGCACAGGTCCTTCAGAGGCTATAAATAACCCAGGAGCTGTTTCCATCCAGATTTTATTTGGCCCTGGCTCTTGAAATACTGTAAATAAGTTCTGTTTCCTGTGCTATAATGCCATTTGAAGGGTTAGTTGAGAGTGATTTATAAAGGCAGTAGCTTATATTCAGAGCTGGTTTTAATTGTGGCCTGGCTTGATAAAGCCACTGTCGCAAACATATTAGTTTCTTTACAGCTGGATCAAATGTATCAGGGGTTATATTTCAAGGAGGGAAAGGAAAGTATTTTAATTAGTTTTCGCTTCACTTTCAGTGGGCCTTCATAACACCAACGGTTACCCTGTGGCTGCCAAGTCCTGGCTGAGTATCCTACAGCATCTAAAACTCTTTGAGAGAAGTGAAAGGCTGTGTACAGCACGTACATGACAGGCAGAGTTTCCTTGGGGAATGTGCCTTATTTATGGAGGGTAGCAAGAGACATCCAGCTTTACATCCAACCCTCCCTCCAGAGGTTTTTCCCTCCAACATTACTAGGGAAGAGGGCAGAAAAGAAATGGAACAAGAACCAAACACTCTTGCTTCATAATCGGTTGCATTCCTCTCCCTCTCTCCCTCCCACCAATGCTTCCTCCTGACTGGATTTAGAGCTGTGACTGCCCCTGCCCCAGGGAATCCAGCCCTGTATCTGAATCACAGAGATGTTTCCCCACCACCCCAAAGCTGTCTCCTCTCCCCTGCTTCCCAGCCCGTCTGGTGGGTAGAAAGTGGTGTGAATGCAAATGCTAGAGCCTGCTGGCCAGGTGGGCAGCTGCAATACTCCCTGTGCCTCAGTGTTATGCCAGTCTCCCATCAGCATTAGCAGCACAGAAGAAATGTTGGCTGGGATTAAACGCTCTTTCTCCTCAGGGCCATTACCTGCCAGCAGTGGCCCCTGGAAAGCAGCAGTACACAGACCCACCCTGCCTTGTGCCTTATGGATCTCTTATTCTAATGAGACCTCTTCCCAGGGATATCTAATAAAGGGACATGCTCCTAGCAGGACAAACCTTCCCGGTGATATTTAATACCTGGGAAATGACCCATGTGATTTAATCTGTTGCATACCAAAGGTGTCAAAAAGACATCAAAGAAAATCTTGTGCTTAATCCTTGGCCAGGTCACAGTCTCTCCCTGATGAGGAGAGGAGCCCAAATGGTTCAATAACACTCCTAAAAGGCAGAAGTTGAGGAATTAAGGACACTTGGAAACTTCACAAAATTTATTTCTAGGTGGCAAGACTGTATGGTTTCCCTGTGACAGCAAATCCTTGAGACAGATCTCTGAGCACCTGCAGCCCTGTTGGCTGGGCAGCACAGGTCCCTGTGGCTGGGGACACGCATTTCTGACCTCCTCCCAGGCTGGCTGGCTGCAGAGCAAGCTCAGGCTGCACGGGGCAAAGCCGGGCACGTACCCCACTGCCCTATCGCCCCACAGCTCTGCTGCGCTGCTGGCCCCTCTCCCCACTCACACCTCCTCTCCGCCTATGTACTGCTGCAAATAACTTGCTACAAGCAGCTATTCTCTCCTCTTCCTCCTGGGCCCCAGGGTCTTGAAGCCCTCCCTGTCGCTCTCCTTGTCTTTTCCCTCACCCTGTGCTTTGAAAAGCCCCTTTCCCCCCCAGCCTGATGGACCCTGGCTGCAGGAACTCGAGTGAATTGGCACTTGGCACTGCCCGAGGCCGAGCTTCCCGTGGGGGACTGAGAGTGGGCCCCGGGCCGAGGGGTGCCTTCGCGTGGCGGCTGGCTTGCGAGGGCCAGGCACACCGCCGGCAGGCACTTTGCTGTAGCCCAGGCCAGAGAAGGCCAGGAAGGGGCTGCCCTGGCCAGAGCCAAGGCAGCACGATACAGTAACTTAACATGAGTTATGGAGTCCATGCCCGCGGTCACCTCCTCAGCCACTTCTTATAGGCCAGCTCCACTGAAACCCCAAGAGTGACACTTACTGACAGCAGCTGAGGATCTGATCTCTAGGCTGTACATTTAAAGAGTGCACACTGTACAACTAAGAAATGCTCACAAGCACACACGCGCATATCTACAGACACACACTTCTCAGGTGGCTGGCTGCCTTGTCCTCTGCGAGCCTGCCCAAGGATGGCAGATAAAGCTTTTTGCCTTACTCCAAATGCAGCCAGTGCAGTAAGAGGAGAATCTTCCTACACCAACTGCAAAAAATGAAGGCTGCAAGATTGCTGCCACCACTAAACAGAAAGAGGAAGACGGAGGCCAGATTACAAATCTGGAACTGCAGCATCCTTAAAGCACAGGGCTGCTGGTCTGAACGTGCCCGGAATGTGGCCGCTACCTCCACAGCAGCCCTTTGTCAACTCACGATCACACACTGGATCACACCAGATCCCCAGCTCTGCATGGAGTCCGTACTGCATGCTGTGTTCTCACTTAAAGGCTCTACAACAGCACTCTGAAGTAAACTCTGGTGACACCACTGCCCTTATACAGACAGCTATGTACTGTACAGGTGTAACTGGATTCGGTAAATAGCCCTGAGGTGTATTAAGTGTTGCGCTTAATTTCCAGCAGCCACTTTCTATTTTTAAAAGGAATTAAAAAATACTCAACTGTCTGGTACCTCACGTACTCAAAACACATCGTACCTCACGTGGCTTTAGTTTGCCTGTTAGAAAGCACCTACGCTGAGCCCAGCTCAGTAAGAACGACTCCAGGTCTCATGTGCCACTCTTACAGGCAGCTACGCTTAGGAACAACTCTACAAGGATGATGTCCGACAGGATTCCTCCCAGGCTGTGCTGGCAAGTCCAGTGCATGGCTATACAGCTGCAGTCATGGGATTCTTCTGCCTGGGATCCTGTTGCCTGTACTGGTACTGGTCTGGACTGGTCCCACGGTGTCGGACAATTTCATTATAAGCTGGTGCTCGGTGGGACTGAGGAGGGGAAGGAGGCACATCCTGCCGGAGGGGTCCTTTATGCTGGTTTGTGATGGGCTGGGCTGGGTAGTACTGGGGGTATCTCAATTCTGCCACTCTTGTGTCTGGTGCACGGATGTAGTTCCCCTTAGATGGGTGGACAACAGGCTGTCCTCCTTGGTAGTAGGGAAGATCTCTCTCTTTGTATATTACTCGTGGCCCAGTTAAATATTCCAGTGGCTCTGCAGGTCCACGTCTGAGGAGGAAAAACATAATAAAGCACATAAAAAGGCTGTCTACTAGCCCAGCAACACATTATTGCATTCACAATCTATGTTTACTTTGGGAAAGGAAATGCCACCTCAAGCATGACAAGTCCAGATGAATCAAAAGAACTTTTGAAGGGTAACAAGCCTCCCACCTGCTCGCTACAAAAGTCTGTAACACCCAGGACGCTGGAGGAAGGGTCC
Source organism: Tyto alba (assembly GCF_018691265.1). Taxonomy (NCBI): domain Eukaryota; kingdom Metazoa; phylum Chordata; class Aves; order Strigiformes; family Tytonidae; genus Tyto; species Tyto alba. Next base: position 29,399,662 of record NW_024881328.1, on the reverse strand, counting down.
AGCGCACATCACAGACCTTTTACAATGGGGGAGCACTGGAGCCCTTCAGCTCCCAAAGTCAGCCTCCTGTGATCCATTTGCCATAATGGAAACAAAGCTCCTTTAAACAATGCGTGTTTGACTGAATCTTATCTAGCCTGAGGATAAACAGATGAGTTGGGTCTGCATGTCTGCAAATCCCATAAGCTTTACATGCACAAATATTCACGCTTTCCAAGCCATTTCCCACTGTTTTTTCTCCTAACATGTCAGACTGTAAAACTTTCCAAACACTGTAGTTGGAAAAACTGGAACTCCTGGAAGAAACACTAGGGATGTCAGGCTACAATACCTGTGTTTAATGGGCCAGCTGCCAATGGAGTTTCAAAAAAACTCCTGTGATCTAGAAGGTCTGATATTACAACAGCCCTGTAACTTGTCTGCATCAGTATGGATCGGACAAGCTCTCGTTCATGTGAAGAGCAACATGTGAACATGTCATCCTTGAGGATGTGCCATGGAGACCTCTCTGTAGCTTTCTGCATCTTAATTCCATGATTCGCACTAATGAAGCATTGATATTTTTTCCTAATACAGCTTAACTTGTGATACTTTTGAAATGGCAAAAATAATTGTTCTCACAGACTTGTCACTAGAGCAACCCCAAAAGTTCAACTCAATTAGGAATTTTAACCAGTCTGATCGCAAATGTCTTTGCACTTTGGGCAAAACCTCCCACTGACTGTAGAAGCAGCTCCTCTCCAAGTGAGAGCTGAAGGAAGAGGACAGGGTTTTGACCCAAAACAGGGTCTGAAAGTATAAATCAATTACACCTGCTCTGTGGCTTCGTGCCTGAACTCATTAACTGTTTAAATATTATTTGCATAGACTTATTAAAAAAAGTCATCATTCTGGTAGGGCAGATCAGGTGTTCACAATTCGCTAATGCCTCTCTTCTGTTCACACAGAGATTTTACAAGCATGCTCCCCCTTTCTTAATCTGGGCTCCCAGACTCCACTGGAACTTGTTTTGCATGAAGTAAAACAAAACATGTGGTTTTCTGCTGCACTCGTTTAAGCCCATGGGGTAAATCATGGACATAGGCAATGAACAAACACTATCTGCCTTGAAATGAACCTACAGTTCTCCCCCTGGAATAACTTAGTGCAAATGTTTCCTGTTTAAAATGGAAAGAGCAAAAGGAAGAATTCCAGGCCCTGGACTTTTAGGACCCTATGCTCCCCAGAGACTTTTTGCTTTGAAAACAGAACATTATAAAAGACAGGCACTCCTGGCTTTCCCTGCCTCCCCCCTATCCCCCCCACCTGGTGAGACAGTCCAGATAAAGTGCTGAAGGGCCTGAAGCCACCCTCTGAGATACTGAAAGAACTCTTAACTGCATGTATTGAGACAACTGCTGTCTCTGCTCACACACCTACGCCTTGTAACAAAGCCTAATTTCCACAGCAGGCCAAAGAGTTGCTCCATGTATTTCTATACGAAGACTTGTTCACTAGTCAGTCCCATCACACTCAGCTTTTAATTCCTCTGTGCGCGAAAATGCACTTCCAATCACAAAACGCTTCTGCGACGGTAGGAACTGCTTTGTGTCAAGCAGCAAACCAACAGGAACAAATGTCAAACCTACATCCATCACCTTTTAATATAAGGATAATGCTTAAAATCCTGCATATTAGATTTTATAAGATGTTCTCATCTGCAGCTATGATCAATCAAATTCTTGTGGATTACACAAAAAGGGACTGAGCTTGGAACCTGATCCAGAATTCACTGAAGAGCCAGGTAGCTTTTGGACAGAGCTCTAACTACAAAATTGAATTACTCTACAGTAACAAATTCAAGATTAACTAGTATCAAAATGACTGCTGAGAACAGGACTGAGCCACCAGTATCATCTAACGAGCCTTCAGCATACAATTTATCCTTCAACTCACACGAGAGGTCTGGATGTTGCAGGGAAAGAAGATGTGTTTTGCCATCCAGCCAAAAGAGCTGTATCTAGGAAAGCCCAGCCAGTCCGGCTCTAGGAGACAGTGACACTGCTGCCACAGAAGCTCTGGCTTTGCAGTGAAAATGAGCCTGAGCAATCAAAGCACAAGTGTGCCAGACCTGAGGCATGTACCCAAACTGCTTGAGCTTGTGCTATCAGGTCTTCATTGCTGTAACCTATGCTACAAAACTAAATCCACCTTTGGTTCACTTACAGCTAATACCATCTCTGGTTGTACAGACAAACTGCAGAGACGAACATGCAGGAAGGGCAAAATCTTTCTTTAAAAAATAAAGAAATATCCAGGCTGTCCACTCTTAGCACCAGTTTCCCTTATCTGAGGGTGAAACATCCATAGGTGGTGTCATTCTCAAGTGTCTTCCCCAGAGTCAGGGCTTAGCAGCTGGGAGGAGAGGTTGTACACGGACACAAGGCTTGAATCCACTTCACACGGATCCTTTAGGAAAGCCCCAGGAAGACAGAAGGCATGTGAGATTTTTTAGAAGCCTTGGGAATTATACAAGCAGTGATCTAAGCAATGATAACCAGAACTCTTGCATGACTAAAACCTTGGGAAACCCTGGCAACTGCCCAAAAGGCTGCCCCTGGGCAGCATGGCCAGGGGGAAATTTCATGAAGATATCCTCATGGCTGCACCACACTCTTCAGCTCAGTTCCCCTGGTAATCCCAGTGGGTCTTATGTGTGCAGATACACATGCTGCAATGATGACACTTTTTTCCCCTTTTATGATCAGCACTGCATGATGAAAACAAATTATTTTCTGAGGATTCATTCTTCCCCACCTTCCAGCCATGCCTGGTGAAGCCTGCTCTTAGGGAGCTGCTCACAGTGCAACCAACCAGCCTGGGGAGTCCCCATGAAGCTCTAACATGAACCTCCATCTGACAAGTCTTAAAATACAGGAAAAAACAGCCCTTCCTTCCCCAAGCGTGTCAAATTATCCATCAGAAAGTCAATCAAAGAAACACCTACAGATACCAAGCTCTGGCTTTAGAAATGTTGTCACCATTAGGATTAAGTTTGGAACACTGGGGGCAGTTCTTGTCAGGAAGAGCAGGGCTCCTCTGAAGCAACACCATTTTCACTTGATAGCTCATGGTGTAAAAGTATATGCTGTTGTTTATCCTTAAAGAAATTGCCATAACAACTCAAACCAAACACTTTCTACTTGGCAGCCTCTTGTAGATGCTATGCTTGTTTATGCAAGAAGCAAAACAACCGCTGCCTTTTCACTCGGCAGACATTGCCACCTCTGAGGAGGCCCTAATGAAATTCTTCTCCCCTCCCTCGCTGTTTTTGTTGGCTCCTGATGAGTTCACAGTTCACAGGGCCATATCACACCTCCCAAGTGACCCACAGTTTGGGGGTCAAACCAATAACCTCAAGTGGAAAATCAGTGACCCAGGGGAGTGATTAGAAATCCACAAATTGGGTCAAGCAGGTCCAGCCACTCAAAAGGACCCGGCCAGGAGCGTGCCCTCTGAGAGGACATGCTGAGTAGGAGCTGCTCTGACCGTCAGCTGTTTTCCAGATTTTTGGCCAGTTGTTTGACCTGGGGGTCCAGTGAAGTTAATGGTAGGCAGAAGGTAGGGAAGCTGACACAACATCCTGGGAAGGAACTGATCTCAGAGCTCAAGAAGCGTTTTTGCTGATAGTTCATCTCTCCTGGCTCCCACTGGAAGATGCATCACTGATGTGGGTCTAGCTAAAAGCAGAGGCTGCTGCTGAAGGAAGCACTGGAAGGGAGGGAGGCAGAAGCACCAGGTTCAAGAAGGTGAAACTGGTGAGGCAGTGAGATGCACTCCTCAAAAATTTCAAGGGCAAGGTGGCCCTTAAAATGTTTATTTTATTGTGAGGAAGCAAAATCTCACCTTCCTCTGTAGAGAAATTATAGATCGCACACACCGGTAGTTACAAACATGTTTTGCCATATCATTTCATATAATGGTTAGCAGCTCTACTGGTTTATCTTCTAAATTATTCACCAGGTAAGAACTGTGATCCATTTTGAGCTTTAAGAGTACAAAGTAGCCTTGTCCAAATAAAGCAGGTAACTTGTGACTGATGTTCAATTAACAGTACATGTGTTGTTATTTTCTCTATGCCAAGTAAAGCCTGAAGTAGTTTGTTTTTCTATCCCTGCTTTATTTATCTTCCAAACACAAAGAATATAAAATCTAATATTTTCTGGCTTTACTACAGAATTTTTAAGAGCTTCAGGGTTTAAAACTGCGCCAAAAGATTCCGAATTCTTAAGAAAGGCTTATTTTACCCAAAATGTTATTTAGTCATTGAAGTTAAATAGTTATCTGTAGGTTTCAAAAAACCTACCTAAAATACTTTTTTGCTTTCTGCAGTTTCCTTTTTTTTTTTTTTTTTTAAAGCCCCTGTTTCAGTAATTCTTCAGTTGTGGAGAATCTCAACGGGCAAACTGGCCTAAATACCTGATGCTTCAAAAAACAACCAGAAAAAAATAATTTCACTTTGGGTTTACTGTGTTTCATTGTTAACCCCCATTTGCAGGTCACCTTTAATATCAGCCACGAGACACATGCTTGGGTTATCTGAAAGGAAAGGGAAGTAAAATGATGGTCTGGCTGTTCATGCTGTGCTCCTTCATGTTGGGGGTTTGGATTTCATCATGACAAAGAGTATTTCTTGCCTCTGTTCTATGGGAAGAATCACAGAGGTCACCCTCTTAGTACCTGGTAAAAAGCAAGGAAGGGAATGCTCTCTTCTTACATCACTGTCTCCTCCTCACTGTTGAGGGAATATTTTGCAAGGGATATAATCTCACATGAAAACTACCTTCTTACTTTGTCAGGGAGTACTTCTTGAAATAAACTTCAAAGACAGCCACAGGCTAAGTGGCAAATGGAAAGCCCACATTTGGCTGCAGTCTCTTTCATGTCTAAGCAAGACATACAGAGGCTCTGGGTGATGCCATCAGGCAGCTCAGGCTGTGATTAAAGAACGGGAGAAAGCAACAAGGTCCTATCTGTGTTCAAATTCTCACCGAAAAACTCTATTGTATGCGTTGTGATTGCATGCTGTTTGCTCTCAGCCAGGAAGATTTACTTTTAAAGAAGAAAGGAGAAGCTGATGTAAGAATTAAATTATGCAAACAAACAATCTTACAGTATCAAATACATTACACTGTCTTTATGAAGCTCTTCTCAACATACACTGTTAAAACAACCGACTGAAAGACCATGTAGTCACTATCTCTCCAGATACAGCATTGAAGTCACCGCAGTGCTGTTTGTAGACAGCGGCACTAAGAACTTCTGTTGCTTAATATTCAATGTGCATATAACTTAAAAAAAAAATAATTTTTTTTTAAGCCACTGCAGGTTTCAAAAAAGTCACTGCATGACTCTGAGCTTCATTACAGTCTGTTTCTGTATCTTAATAGGCGAGATACTCCTATAACAAACATTCTTTGCTGTTTCAGACCAACACTTCCCATAGCTGATGATGGGGTTTACATTTTAAAAAGACACTGGAAATCAAATTTGGTATCTTAGTGCTGGGAAGAATCTGCAGCACAAGGAAGTGCTCAGTGGCTGCTGTCTGTGAGAGAAGTTTGTACCTCTCAGAAGAAGACAGATGTCTAGCAATGTCATACTAAACTCAAACACACCACACACAGATTATTTATGGGCTGAGCTGGTGGAGGTGCTTTCTTCTCCTGTTCTTTTATCAACAATACAAGGCTAAAAAATCAGATAACGTAAACGAATACAATCCCTGGCTCTCATGTAGCACATGCCATGCAGAGAGAGCTGTTTTTAGTTTGAGGACTGTGTTTGGAATTCCTTCAGTGTCAGGTTTCCAGTTACCAGACCCTCATCCCTGGGCCAGGCACGACTGTGGTTAGACTGGATTAGCAGAACACTCTGCAATGTATATTACATAGCTTTGACTGCTATAGGCTTTGCAGACCCATAAAAATAATGATCATTTCATGACCTGCATTACTTTGGGGGGGCAGGAAGAGCAGAAAAATCTCTCTCTCCCCTTTTTAAAGAATTCATACTTGTTTTAGATTTGGAGAAGGAGGGAACCACACAAGTCTGTGTGAAATTCAAGCAAGAGTGCATTTCAGATGCAATGCAGGCAGGGTTGATTCTCTTCCCTTCATGCAGTTTTGCAAAGTTTACCAGTGGCCTTGACTGGCCTGATCATAAGAGCTTATATGCATAGTTTTCTCTCTCTACAGTACTATGGATTGGAATATTTAGAAAGAAACAGCAAAACCACCACAATCCCGGAAGGTAAGTGAGTAGACATGTTTATATTATTTTAGTTGAAGTTTAGCCTTAAAGCGGCTGGAGAACAAAGTCCTTTACTGTTTGCAGAAGGCCACATTTTGAGAGATGTTGGGCCCCAGTAGCTCCCTGCGCAGATCTTAGCAATTGGAGACATTTAGGTGTCCCACTTGTTTTTACATCCAGGACCAAACATAACATTTAGTCAGATACTAGCTTTCCATGCAGATAAACAGACTGAAGAAACAACTGTTAAGATAGGAAAACAGTAGTCTGACAGGTTTAAAACTTTACTGTAAGATTATATAAGATTTCTTATGACAGCATGAACAGTCTACTTTGCATGCATGCAAATAGATTGTTCTCAATCCCTAACAGAGCAAACTATGTCACAGATTGGTTAACATCAGAATTCAGGGTGCCATTTAATTAAACCCCCTCCCATCATTAATAAAATCATAAAACACTGAGTTGCTCCTTTGCTCCAGCATTAGTTTATTTTCCACAGCAGATCTCAGACCAGCTTCCGATAATCCCATCCTGCAGGCAAAGCTCGCCTTTCTTTCTTTCCCTAAATCCAACCTACAAATATAGGAACTGCAATAATCAGGATTAAGACCCTCAAATCAACAGCAACAAAAACCTGAATATGCTAGCCGGTGCTCTGTAAATGTCCAATAAGCTTTCAAAACAACTAGTCCAATAATCCTTCCTACTCAATTCCTCACTTGTTTTGTTCTTATTCTCTCATGCATGATACATCTTTTCTACCAAGAGGCATAAAATAAAGTAGCACCTATTGAACAAGACATCGCTATTCTGTGATCTCTTCAAGCTTAAAAGGATCTTAAGTAGATTGGTACTTTAAGTAGCAAGTCATTACAACATGTGTCATTTCATATGTTACTCATTATTCAACACAACATAATACCGTGTGAGTCATTAACCTCTTGGCACTGGTAACCTACTCTCAATGCTAAGCAGTCATGCTTGTTGCTCAGGAACCCCCATGCTCTGTTGGGGAGAGACCTGGATGAGATTTTAAGGTCTCTTTGGTCTTTTGTTTTGCAGATCAGCAGGGGCTGAAAGCTCTTCCTATAGACTAAAAGAGCTCTTTGCCTTTGGTCTCTTGCATCACATTTCTGAGATGATGATGGCAAAGTTACATTGGAGGGGAGAAAACTTCTTTTTAAAGGATGTATGCATCTTAAGCCGGCAAGAGAAGCAAATGTTTAGGTTTCTCAGTTGAATTTTGCATTTTAATGCAGACTCAAACTAATATGAAGTAGTACTGAACGCATACAGAACTGCCACCACTGGGGTGAGATGCTGAAGTTAAATCTCGGTTATGGTAATATTTGTACTGCATTACTGTGCAGTAGCTCCAAGGGCCATGGGGACTCTGCTATCCCTGCCGTGAGAAGAGCCAGCTACTTCCCTCAAGGGCAGGCAAGTAATGAGAAGGGAGAGACACACGCAGAGGGGAGACCCTAACGCTGGCCCCAGCGCAGCAGCAGCACAAAATCCAGAAATACTGTCCAGATCTCTTTGCCTTGGCCTAACCTCTACTGATTTTTTGGACGCTATCAGTGTAGAAATTAAAGGCCTTGTGGTGGGGTTCAGGAGATTTTAATTTGATTTAAATGAAATTCTGTTGCCATAGTTAAAATCCCTCTTCAGAAGGAAACAAACACACAGCTCAGGCTCCGGGAGAGCTCCTCCTGAGCAAAGGAACCACTTCCCTTTGCCTATCCATTCATGGCACTACTGCTATCCATGCCGTTTTTGTAAAGTGCTTTCAAAGACATATAAACCCAAAGTCTATCCTGTTCTCATTTTTCATGTCAAATGAATTTAAAGCATGGTGATTATTCAGCTGTGCTGTTCAAATGATTTTCAACAAATAACAGAAATCATTAAAAGAATCTTCCTAAGTAGTAACAACCTAGGCCCAGGTCTTTACAATTCAGCTGCTGGGAACTTAACACGCTGTCTGATCTTTAGGGGGCTAGTAAAAACCCATAAGAATTAATGTTATTACAAAGCTTTTAGTTTTTTCTTTTCTTTTTTTTTTTAAAGCATCTCTCCTTTAAATTAAAGCATTCCTTGCAGCATTTTCCCCCATTGCCATGATTAAGCATGGCTGTCAATTCTGCCTCCGATGGCACAAACTGGGTAGTAAAACCATGCTTCAATAAAAAAAGAAAATTTTTGAAACTGATTGTAGCTGGTTATTTTTCCCTTCACTTTGTTTCTTTCTGGGTCCAGACATTCTGTTAAACTCACTGGGATGTGCCATTCCGTTTTTTCCCCTTTGCAACAAAGGCAAAGCTGAAGATCCAGAGGAGAACAATGGCTGCTTTTTGGGGGTGAGGGGGACCTTAGAAACAAGCAGCTCTTATTTCTTTCTTCAGGCAGTGTTTCAGTCCCCATTGTTCCCCTACTGCTCATGTACTGATTTGCTCCTAAACAGTGCAAACAGCCTGTAAGTACATCCTCCCCCCCTATATTTTCTTTTGTTAGAACCGTTCATTTCAATACAGGCATTAGATTATAGATTTCCTGGCTTGCCGCACGCCATTAACACTCTGGTAACCACCCCTTTTCCAGCCAGCCATTAAACACCACCTTTAATAATTGAGATTTAAAGGCTCAGGGCATGATAAACAGCTGAAGTTGTAACTTTACAGCTGCCTCTACAGAAGTGTGTAAATCTCCAGATTTGGATAGGCAAATCAGTTAATTAGACTTGCATTAAGTCACAAACTTTGTAGGTGCTCTGACAGCAGATGTCCTGAAGTTGAGCTTTAAATAACAGAGGTCAAACCCCTCAATCCCACTGGGCTAGAAGAGACGGAAACATCCCACCCGGTGCCCGGAGAGCAGTAGCACTGACTGCAGCTGCCGTGACTTGCAGACGGCCGCCAGCGCCCTGCGACGCAGCCCGTTCCAGCTGTGTTTATGCTGGCTTCTTCCTTGAGCTTCTACAGTTACACCAACACCAGCGCAGCTGCAGCAAGCCGAGTGACTGCCGACTGGACACGCTCTACCTGCTGCCCCATCGTGGAGACAGCCCTTGTTTTACCACCCTGCAATTCCTGCCCACCAGCACACAGGTCACTCTTTCAGAGCGGGGCCCTGCAAGTCGAGGGGCTGAGCACAGCTTCACCCTGCCCCTGTGGCTGTGGAAATGCTCTGTGGATGGCCCTGAGTCACTGCTAGCCACCAAATGTCCAAAGCTGGTGAGATTCAGAGCTGCAGGCCACTGATCTCTTTAGGTTCATGGATAGTAAGAGGTTAACCTTCGGTCGTGAGGCCCAAGTGCCTGTGCTCCATCTCTGCATGAGTTATCTCCCTGTTGCTGCATTTAAAAATACTGTATGTAATTAACTGTTATCAGGTTGTTAAGCAGTGTGCTGAAGTGTGAACTTATCATTCAATTGTTTCCTTTATTTACAAAGTCCCTGCCATTCTCTGAGGCGGCAGCCTGGGACAGGCTGTTGACTTGCTTAGATGAGGAGGGTTTAGCGCACCAGATTCTGATAGCAGAAGCAGATTCTGGAGACGTGAGACACAGCCGTGAATCTGCTCGGTTCCTCAAACACCCCCTCAACACACCCTGCAGAATAACTGTGTGAATGAGACACACACACCCCCCTACCACTGCTACCAAATACATCACTGTAATGTTGCTTTGAGATCTGAACCACGCAGCATGGAGGAAATGCACAATCCAGCTCCCAACCACCGTGACCCAGCCTTACGGGCACAGGCAGAATTTTTACTCGTCTATATGGCACTAACTTTAATGTCTATAGATATTTACCCTACGTGGTCCATTCACAGATGAAGATGACGTAACTTTCTCACACTTCTGTGCTCAGTTCTTCTGCTTCCCCTTTTCGTTTGCTGGCCTGTGCTCCCTTAAGAAAAGCAAATCTGGAAGTCAGTGGACACCACGTTAGACCACAGGCTAGAGATGGGAGGACATGACAACAGGGCAAGATGCCACATCCCTCGCTGTCCTCTCTGCCTCCCTCTGTAAGGTCCAGGGTTTGGTTTCCTGGAGCCCATCGCTCCCACCACTTTTTTTGCCACTTTCCCCTCCTGGCCTGGCTACTCTTCTCTTCTTTGTCTCCTTCCCCAGCAGCATCAGCCCTGGCAATGCCTGCAAGGAGTCCAAGATGACATGAGACATCATCAGATCTATGCGATTTTCTTCCATGCATTCCTGATCTGGGGCAGCACCATGCATCCAGCAGGACTTACTAGCATGGTCCCAGGGCATGCAGTTCCTTTGCTCTTTAGGAACTGGTGCGATCATCAATATCCCAGATCTATGTGCACTCAAACCCACCCCTCACCCCCTCCCCCCCCCCGCAAACACTTGTAACAGAGGAGATATGTAGCTTCTAAACAAATTTCTTCTATGCCATCTGCACACCATGTTGTGTGCCAGATGACAAGATAAAATTTGCAACAGCAAAGTTCTTGGAGCACAGCAACCTTCTAGAGAGAGCAAGCACAGCCTGTGACAACACAGTTTTATCAGCTTAGTCATGTACCTAGAACAGAAGACATCAGGATGCTGATGCTGGAAGAGGAAGCACACAGAAGACAGAAAAAAAAATGCTTTAAAGACACACCAAAACACTGCATCCTTGAGCAATGGGAGAGCAATGCCAACAGCTGGAAATTAGTGATACTTTACAGAGGTGACAGCACAGCAATTGGAAGACAGGGGCAAGCCAATATTGAGAAGAAGAAAGGCTTTGGACAGCACCACCAGGTATAGACTTTAATTTCTTTTGAACACATATATACATCATGTGTCAAATACTATGATGTGCAGTAGAGTCTTATGTGCAAGACATGATGCTGTCAGTAGCTTCAGCTCAGATTATGGTGAACACCACCTCAATCAGAGAGGCACCCCTTCTCCACCCAGGAAGACTACTACATGCCATCAGTAACAAAAGAGAAGCAATAGCACTTCCTGATCTGAACCTGGTAAGGACCTGGCAAAGATTCCAGACAGCAAGTCTCAATTTGGCTGGGGGGAAAAAAAGAAATTAAATAAAAACACCCTCTAACTTGAAACAATCTTTTACATAATGAATCAATCAAACAATTATCTCTGCTCTAGTATGTTTAAATCAAGGGAATCATCATTGAAAATAACAACCAATTTATACAGCTCATTTAAAGCCACAGTAAGTTAGGCTGCTGATTCACTAATGAAGAATAAAGGTCACTACTACAATATCATTCTAAGAATTTTCAGACTGTGCAGTGTGATAGACCTGAAGTGGCACGTTCATTAAAAAAAACATCAAGATACTTTGCAGAGCGAAGTAAAGATGGAAAGAGATCTGTGCTCTGCCTAGATACCAAACTGAGAAGAGGGAATAACTCTGTATGATGAGGAAATTTGTGCCCCAGACTCATCCGGCCTCAGCCAAAGCCTCTGGATGTCAATGGAAGCATTTCAATGAGTTTTGGATTAGGGTCTTGTATAGGAGAATGGTATCCGAAAGGGGAGGAGAGGGCAGGGAGAGAATGAGACATCTGTATCCTGGAATGAAGTCAGGAAGTTAAGACCTGACAGCCTTAGACAGCAAATAAATAGCTGGAGTACTAGATGTGGGTTGCTGAAATGCCTCATTCCACGTGGAAACATTCCTTTTCAATTGTGCCTTTCAGGTATTCAGAGGAAAGACTGACGAAAACACAGTTAATTTATTTTTTATTTTTTGAGTGCTCATGATCTAGAGATGTGTACATATATGCAATTGCTAAGAAACAAGACATTCTACCAGATGAACAACAGCACACCTCTTCTATGTGGCTGTTACATTTACAATTATTAATAGTGTGGCGACTGGGGCAATGTAGCAGAGCGTTCCCTAAATTGCAGCATCACGTCTTTGACTATTACCAGAGCCAGATGCTTCAGAGGAAGCTGTAATTAGTGGACAATTAATAGTTTGCATAGGCCTTACAGAATAAAAGCAACCTCTCCTTTCTTCCCCAGAAGCTAACTCAAACCAAAGCAACTATCGGTCTAAGTCCAGGTTTGCAGAAAGATGCAGGTTTCAGAAACACAAAACACTTGACAGCACCTCTGTACTTACACATATTGATATAAAAACCCCTGACAATGATAAAATTTAACCTTGACAGACCTACTATTTGAATCCCATAGTAAAAAAAGCACAATATAGTAGAGAGAACCTGTGGTGAGTTTAGAACGATGTTTTTTCCAAACCTCAACGTTAAATCTCTAATGCTGACTCGGGTTCCCTCTTTAATGAAAATATATGCACTTCCGGTAAAATGGGATTTTCTTTAAAAGAACTTCACAACATTTCAAAGGCCTCTCTTTTTTTAATGATCAAAAAGTAAAAGGGAGAAATTTTGTATCATATCAAGCAGCTACAATATAAGCCATTACTCAAGAAGAGCATTGCAGTTCCTAAGTCAGAAAAGCACAAAGCACCAAAAACATTCTGAGGATGCAAAATGGCCTCTGTGTATTAAAGTCCCTTGAAAACCTTATAAAAGTTGTGGAATAAACTAGTACAACTGAAAATGAAATGTCTAAGGAGGAAAAGACTAGGGTTAAGAGTTCTGTATTGATTTTTTTTTCCCCCCCAAATTGAGATTAAAGTGATTTCAGCTGGGACCCAGAATTACAGATGTAATTATAATTTTCATTTATATTTTTAGACTGTGTACAAAGAATTGCAATAATGGACAGCTGAACATTTTCCGTTGTCCATTAAAAACTAAATGTTTCTGATGAAAACTCTGTAAGACCAAGGACCACTGCAGTAATCTTTCAATAACAGAGCTTTCTTCAGATGTTTGGTGATGAGAGAGAAGGGAGAGCTGTCAGCCCTTCACACAAAGAAATCAAACCAAAATGGCATTAAGGTTGTTATTCCCCTCAATAATACTAAAGAGATTCCAAGTTAAGATCAGTAACAAGTCTCTTCAAAGAAAAAGTCAGATTATTCATTAAATAGCCTTTCTTGATATTATTTACAGGATATTTAACAAAAAGCATTGCATTAAGGCAACATTAAGGAGGCATTATTTAAACCAAAGAAAGTGCAGGGAGTGAAAAAGTGAAATTTCTCTAAGTACTACTGACTGTCTGCCATCCTTCCCCCATGCTTTACAATGCACGTTTAAGTCCAGGTTTCCTGGAGGTCTCTGATAGCTAGGCAAATGATTGCTATTGAAAAGCAAAATGTATTCAAGGTAAAGCAGGTGCTTAAGTGCTCTGATGGATCTGGGCCTAAAAATTCAAGTTGTAAACCCCAACTCAATTTCAACTGACTAATTGAATTCGTCTTTTTTTTTTTTTTTTTTTTTTTTTTAATTCCCTTTCATTTCAAACTGATCTGTTCTGTGCTTTCTGCCATTTACTGCAGCACAGCCTGTACCCGAGCTGCTTCCACTCACCATTCCAGAGGGGGCTGCAACACACCACATGGTAAAGAGATTCTTACAGAAAATGCTCAAACCCACCATGTATATATTCAGGCAGCCTAAATTCAGCCTAATTCCCTAGTCAGTGAGAAACCCAGATGCCCTCAGAGACCCCTGCAAAGCTAATTAGAGGACTACCAGAAGTCGAGTCAGCCAGTAAGGAACAGTACGCACAGCAAAGTCTCACAGGCCTTCTGAGCATGGCTACTGGGATCCTTAAAGCTTTTAACTGATTCTGGAAATCTTTAATCGCTGAACATATAGTTGTAAAGTGTGTTTGCTGTTTGAATATCATTGGAAGAAAGACTGTTAGTATGTCCTTTCTTCTACTCGTTTTGTCGCAGTTATTGTTTTGGGTGGTTGATTTCAGTTCAAGAGCATACCACTATTACTTCTTTATGAAACCAAAACAAAAGGAAAAACTGTGACCATACCATGCTTCTAAAAATACATTCTTTTTATATTGAAGACATCTTGGTTCTCAGTAAACAAATATTCTCTTTCTTTACAGCATAGCATCTGAAATCAAGCCAAAACTCATAACAAAAATGCTAAATAAGGGACCAAAACCTGGTGACACATGGGTATGTACAACAGTACGCTAACACCTAGATCCAAGCAAAAAGCATTCACATGGATTTTCAACTGTGAAATCCTGCTGAGACTGGTTTTGCTTGCCAGATTTTGTCATGATCTACAACAGACTGCTCTCAAAGTACTTCCCTTCACCTGGAAAACAAAGGCTATTTTTCTTCCTTAAATGAAGAAAAGTGCCAGCTACTCAATATCCAAGGAACACCGTTAGCTTAGGGTTTTACTTGATAACCGGATCTGGGTTTTGTTCACACATTTACTGCCCTCTCCAGCTGGAACTTGCTGCCAATTTCCAAGGTACTGTCTCAGACTATCTAATGCACAGATCCAATCTCCTCGCTGAATTACATCTGGAGCGGAACAAAAATGGCAGATAATTCACTTTCTATTAAAGTTAACACTCTCCTCCTCTTGCTTCCCACGTATGTTATGCAGTGGATGTGTTTGCATGTTCTGCTCTGTTTTTTCAGCTGTTGCAAGCACATGAGCTATCATTTAGTCTGTGTGCAGAAAGAAGATGGTGACTTGAGGAACAGCTTCCAGTTTACATGACTCCTCACCTCATCACCGCACAAACATTTAAATGAATTCTGTTGGGCAAGAAGCCTGAAGCAGAGAGGTTCCTTAGGCGCTCTCTCCCCCAACATTTCCCACGTCATTGAATGGTTAATCAGAGCAGAATAACTCTTTAAAACTAATACTTATTCAAACAGCTGTAGGATCCCATCTGCTTGTGCAGAACAGAGCGCAAAACTAGTGGAGGCTACAGCGTTACCAGACAGAAGCCAGCAGAAGGTATGAGTTCTGTCAATATCTCTATAGCCAGACTAAGTTTTTGGCAGACAAAGTTTCTGACTACAGCAAAGATGCTACCATTACTGTAAAGATGTGGGTTTTAGCATATGCATTATGGCATATAATGTATTTCCAAAACAATGCTTGCCGAAAATCTGACTAGTGACCTATGTACTATTTAACATCAACCACGTACCTACAAAGTTTTGCTGGCATGCTTCTGGCAACATCCATGACATCTTTACCTGTGGTAAAGATGCTCAATAACTTATGCATATTTTCCCAAATAAGCATCAACAAAAGAACAGTATCACTATGCATCTTGTGCTTTGTTTATGTCATATTTTAAAGAACTGTTCTAGTAGAAAATTTCCTACAGGTGCTAAGTGACAAAATTAGTGCTAATTTACATAACTATTAAATGCTAGAACAATGCAATCTTTTCCAAGCCTGGAGATGAGGATAAAGATCTTAAGTAAGCAGGAATTAATTTTCTCTAACAGTGTACAACAGGAGGTTCAGCTCCATGCTTGCTCTTAACAAAGTTACTGGTCCATAACTGCTCGTGATGTGAACATTTGCAATTCTTCAACAACCTTGAATTACGTTCATTTTTAAGTTCTACTTTTACTTCATTTATATCTGTGGTAAAATGGGATGAGGTGGAGAAGAACATAGAGAGCAGGCAAAAATACACTCCTTTTTCAATGATCTCCAAATTACAGAGGGAGACTGCTAACATTGGTGGGCAGAGTTCCTGAGTAAAAAACAAATATGCTAATTAGAGTTTATCAAATTACTACCAGACTGACCCAGACAGCAAAGACATTAAGGAATATGCTCTAAGAGTGATTGCATTTCAGTATAAACCTACTGCTGACTGCAATTGGTAGGAACATGTCCAAGGATTGCAGTGGTTCTGGATCAGACTTGTACTAGCTTCCACAACATTTCTTGAAGAATAAAGTACTCAACCTGGATCAACATATCCAAAGAATGACTTTCAAAAGTGTCATAGTTGAAGAGCAATGTAAAAGCCTTAGGTGACTATATTTGCAAAGAAAGTTGGACAAAACCCTCTAGAATTTAGAATATTCTCTTGATAAGGGTTTAAGAGACTTCTCTGCAGAGAAATTAAAGATGTCACCTACTTATGAAATGCAAGCAGTTTGGCTGCCAATTGTATGAGCTGTGTTGAAACAGCTGCTCTAGCAACTGTTTTTACTATTAAACTCTTCAGTGATTCTCTTAATCCCAAATTAGATACCTCTTTCCTTTAATCACCAGTTGATAGAAAAGCTCTCCCTTCACAATGCAGGGTTTCACTGAGGATAACAAACAACTGCAGGTCTTCTTAAAGCACTGCCCCTGTGTTTCTCTACAGTTCGCATCTTCCCCACCCTGTTTCTTATTTCTCAGTGGGTGGCATGCTGAGTGCTCACGACTCTGTCCCCTGTGTGTTTGGAAAAGAACCCAGAACTACATTTGAGTTCTTAAGATCTCACAGCCTGTCGTTACCTTGCAGTGTGAAATTAAGACTGTCCACATACAATTCACTTTCCTACTTTATCATCATAATCCCCTTTCCTCTCTCTTAAATATGTACATGAGAATACCTGTAACTGACTCAATTTAAGTGGCTTGCTATTAGAAGCTTGAAACTTGCCATCATGACAGTGCAACTTCTGTGTTCTTTTTAACATCTTTTCTGTTTGTTGTTTTTTGTTGTGGTTTCTTTTTTGTTTGTTTGCAATGTTTGGTTTTTTTTTTTTTTCCTGAGCCTGCTTTGCAAAGATTGGACGGAGACAAAGCAATTGGCTTGATTATGGAGAACTAACAGCAGTCTGCCTCTGAGCAATGGGTGCCTTTGCAAACCTGCTGTTTGCTTACAGGAACCTAGCTGAGCCATGGTAGAACATACAGGAACATGGGAACATGCACAATGCTGTGAGAGCTGCAAGAAGCTTGCTCAAAAAATCCTAATCCAACATCCTCAAAAATAATATATTTACACCTGATACTGTTGGCTTCCTACCTTATTCATCTGTTAGCTGTTTTTAAAGCATGTCTGCTGACAACCATCTTTCAGCCACAGGCCTATTTATCAAGGGAAAGCAAAGCCAAGAACTGCTATGGAGTTGGCTTATTTTACAGTGCACTTTATCACAGGAACAAAAACTTACTTCCTCACCTTTGCAGCCTAAACTCCACACTTTTTGATCAGTTGTGAATTACAACCCAACACAAGCAGCAACATTTGTATTCCAAGTATCTGTACCTATAAAGCAGCCAGCTGAGCTTCTCAGTCTGTTGGTCTCCTGAGCAATTTTCAATATCCATCTTAACAATGCAATGGATATATTTGCATTTTGTGGCACACATCTTATTCCCCAGGTTTCACTCAGCGCATCACTCTGTTGATGCATTCTATAGGATATATGCTTTTGTTTTTTAATTTGATCATCTTCTTTTTAATTTGTATTCACTTATTGTTTTTCCACAGATCCTTCATCTTAACCTAACCATTTTGTACTGACACTTCTTTCTTTCATTAATATTTTGTTCCCTAACAGTTGTTTTGTTCTTTTACTCACTGGAGGCATAGCTAGTACAGCTTTCTTTTCTGAGGCAATGTCTCCACGATGTCATTAAATCTTATAGTATTAATTCAAGCCCTTTTGTTCAAAGGCAATATTACCCTCCATCTCCTGTATTTTTAAGCTGAATTTGGTGCCCATAGTTTGAGTAGGAGGTCCTTATGCCTGATTATACACTAAAATCCATACCAGATCCATGATTTTTTGTAAATGTGACACTTGAAAGTATTTTTATTTACTCCGGCTAATATCCCCCTGCAAAAAGACTGGCTGTTTAGTTTCAAAATATTAGTTGACTTTTAAACGATTCCATATTGCATTAACTGGCCTTTTGCTACGAGGAGTTGACTGACTTATTAGAAAAATTGACAAAACCCATCCCTGTCTGCCTCCTTCTACACTTCCAAAGTATTCATCTGGGAGATCTGTGTTTTAGTGTTTTTTTTTTGAGCTATATCCCAGTTGTTGCAGGCATTTTCTTTGGTCAATTTTCTTTAGTTAGTCCCATGGAAATTGCAGAGGTGGCCTGCCAGCCGCAATCCATGATTTGATGTCATGAACCTTGACCTTTCTGACTTTCTAAAGCATGCTTTTTCAGTATTAAGACTTAATTTGGCTTGGATAGAGGCATCCCATTCATTTCCAGTGATACTTCCATTTTATTAGAAAGCTGGAGGTATGTTTTACAACCAAATTTCCTTCCTTTTCAATTCACCGTAGAGATTTCTGTAATTGTGATCCCATTTACAATTTTCTTTCCTCCTTTCAGCCAAGTCTTGGAGAAAGACACAGGACCATTTTTTGAAATGTCAACAGTACACTGACCCTTTTCTACCTGCTCTGCTTTTAATGCTCGAGACTCTCCCTGTAGAAGGTATACACAGGTTATTTATGAACTCTGCACATTTTTGGACAAATATGTTTTGACAACATACAGAAAAAAAGCCTTCAGACTTCATGTACGATACTGAGGTGATATTAGTACCATGGCACACTGCTGCAGCAGAGTAACTGAAACTGAGATAAAACAGAACAAATTGCAGCTGAGCACTTCCAGCTTTCTGCTCCACATACGTATCACAAATCCAGTGTGCCGCTATGGATTTGGACTCTGTCCTTCTTGAAATACAGTGACTTCCCTGACATCTTAAAGACACTGGGCAGTTTCCACAGCAATCAGTTTTATTATCTTGCAGATTTAAGTCAAGTTAGTTAAGCAAATCTTAAACTGTTTGATATTGGATTTAAGCTAATCTTTTAATGAGCACATCAGCTTGGTTCCCAAGATTGTGCTCTAGCATGTAAGAATGTTTTTTTTCTTTTCCTGTATTTCATCTTGGCTTGTTTACTGCAACGTATCTTGGAGGTCCTTGAGCAGGACCAGTATTTCCATTGAAACTGATTCTAAATTCACCTGCCAGGACTTAAAGCCCAACTAAAACCATACACATATTTAATTTATATTGAGATCACCACATTGGAAGATACAGACAGATAAGATTTTGCTGCATTTTCAATGAAAGTACAGCTGTCAAGATAAAAATCATATTTAAAAAATATCCCTGAGTTACTGATATTACTTTAGATGATTAAAACAGAAGAGAAAGCTAATAATCAAGGATACCGTAGAATATACTGTTTGAATATTATTTATATTTCATATGACTAGGATGATGAAATTAGGTGGGCCATTCATTTTTGCACCCTACTTAGTTCTAATCCTATTTAAGACTCTAAATTATCCAGTCTTCTTAGTTTTGCAGTTATGTCAGGGGAATATTAAAATAAAAAAAAATTTACATTGAAAATTAAAAAAAACTCACTCACAATTGGTTCCCAAATCTTTCTCTTGACCCTCTTTTCTTAATTTTAATCAATATGAGAAATGGGGGAGACACAGATCTTTTCCAGCTTCCTAGAAGTACAAAACATTTTCCCATTGTGCTGCCCTTCACTGTTTTCCACCACTTCAGAGGGAAAGTCCGGCCATTAATAAAAGCATCGTGTATTGTATTATGCAACAAAAGTTAATAGGTTTGCTTTGTACTGTATAATATATGCCCAGTAACATGGTTTCACTGACAGATTATGACTTTGCTGATTCTGGACTGGGTTGATGAATTATTTCACTGCCATTACCCGTCCCCACTTTATGAAAATATATCTGCAGATGCTCTTTTTAACCAGCTGAACGATTCTCCAATTTAAACAGTGCTACAAGGCAGAAATGGCATTCCCTGTAAAACCTGCAGTCTGCCTCCCTCTGCCTGTCATAAAGCACAGTTTTGGGCTAAAAAAAAAAAAAAAAAGAAAAAGGCATAATCAGTAGAGCCTTGTAACAAAGTCAACTGAAGAGAGGAACAGTGGAAAATTGAGAGGCAGACTGGTCCTAAGAAGTATTTGAGCACCAAGAAGGTCTCTGGAAGATAACTTGGCAGAAAAGCAGCAGTATTATGGGACAAAACAGCACTGTCACCACTACTAAGAACCACCATGCCACTGCATGGCATTTGTTAGTGTAGACAGGTCAACATCAAAACACAACCAGGACATCACCTCCCTCAGCTGATGGCTATAACCATGACTGAACTGCTGGGCCAATGATGCTCAACATACTGTTGGATGTCAAGGAGGAATGTAAATAAAGTATACAAGATGAGAAGGGGGACAGATTTTTGCAACGTGGAATGGAATAAGTTAAATCAAAGTGATTTAAAGCAAAAAAATTAATTGTGATTTAAACCAACAAGCAGGGAATTTTGATTTAAATAACTGATTTTAAACCTTGCTTTTTCATCTGTGCTCCTTGGTTAGTCAATTCCCACAGGTCGGGAATGCTCTGACAAATTGATTTGCAGCTAATTATAGTCTGCACTAAAATTGTGATTTCTTTTTGTTAACTAGGAAAATACACTATATACATATTTAAGCAATGTCAGTATATTAATCTCAGGTTCTGCTAGACAATGGTGAATGATGACTCTTCTTTAATAGACAACTGACTTGTGATTTGTGTCAAGTAACTTTCTGATGATGTTTTTGGGGTTCAATTAAATTGCAGAAATCCTGCATTTTGAAATAAATTTGGTTAGTAAAATAAAGGCAAGAACACTCAAGCGCAAGAAAAACCTAATGAAACTTGCTAGGTAATCCATTCCTTCTGTTTGAGGAACCTTATCTCTTCATGACATAGGTGTTACAGAAACTTTGCTTTTGAGCCAAAAAGTTGGAAATGGTTTTGACTCAGCTCTAGAAGCTACCTCATAAATTGACTGCATGGGGACTCCGGCCCCTTGAGTCAATGCTGTTTTCATGCTCTGTCTGTAGTGTAAGACCTAAGTGCTCAGTCTAATTTATTGAAAGGGAAGTTAAAAGGTAACATAAATGATCACTGCATAGAAATACAGAAGGGGAGGCATTTTGCAGGCTCGGCTCTTAAAATCTATCAGAAAAAATATTTACTGTACTATCTAGAAACTGAAATTGGGTAATTTCAGACCTAGGGAAAAAAAGGCATAATTTTTTTAAACATTAAAATAATTAACCTCTGAAGAATGTAACGAATTCTTCACAACGTGACATTTTAATTCTAGGTTAGTTGCTTTTGTAAATACATTTATAAAAGTAATGCAATAGATCAAAACTGAATTTTAAGTTTGATGCGGAAATGTAGACAGTCTTGGAGGGCTCAACCAAGATGATCAAAATTGCCCTTTCTGGTTTCATACCTAGAAATAGAGGATGTGCTGCTTTTAGCTACTGCCTTAAGAAGAGCAAGTTGCATGGTCACCCTGAAGAGAAGCTTCCAGCATGGCAAGACTATGTGCTGCCACGGCACTCCAAGGCTAGTTCCTTAATACATTTGAAAGTTTCCCAGTTTTAAGAAGCATGCTACATTTAAGACAGATATTCCTGTGAGCCAATTACCATTTGCTCAGCCATCTCCTCCCAGCCACAGCAATACAGCTGAACTCATCTACACAGCCTGAACTCATTTTTCCATGCTAGCAGTTATTTTCTAATGCTCTTACTGCCTTTCCAGCCCCACCCCTTTCCTCTACAAAAATGCATGGTTTTCAATAATACAAGGATTCCAGAGAAAGTCTGGAGTATTAGATTTCCTTTGGAATCAGCATTTCTTACCAGGAAGATGGCTGAGCTTTCTGATCTACACTCGTCACCAGTGTCCCGTCTCAGTGTCTGACAGTCTGCTTTTGGTCACAGCCAGCTTTTCCATCAACACAGAAAAGAACATGTCCTCGAACACGAGATTTCTCCAAACAAGGCTGCCATTGGCAAGACTGTGATTTACATTAAGACAGATTTCCATAAAAGCAAGCTCAAAATAAAACTATGAACAAACAGAGCAGCCTCAGCTTTGTATCTGTTCCATAGCTCCATCAGGAAAATATTCTGATTACACCAAGAAAACAGGCATTAAAAATAGTTTAAAAAGTACAAATGTTTTTCTGGCTCCCACACCCTTGCCCTGCTCCTCTACCCACAAGAAGAGGCTAAGAGGTAGAAGAAACAAGCCATTCTCCTTCTAAGCAGGAGGATTTAACATTGCTTAATACTACTACTCCGCACTACTTAGCCATAGCCCCAGGGCAACACGTAAGTATTGAGTGCAAAGAACTGTATCTCTCTTGCAAAGCCTTCCATTCTGTCTTTCCCACTTTGCTGCTTTTCTGCAGACAGAACAGCACAGTGCAGTGTGAGATGATGACCTGCCACTCTCCTGCCACAGCCACTTATCATCTAATTCAGATGTTTGCCTCTGTAGACATTTCCAAACCAAGTCTACAGACTGGTATTATTTTACGCAGAAACAGAACTACACAACTCTGCTGGCCACTCATTAAGCCAGTCACATACAAAGCCTTCCTCCAAAGGCTTCTGCTTCCCGTTTTCAGCTTTTAATTAAATATGTAACCTTACACAGGAACAGATCCTCCACTCAAAGGCAAAAAGGGCATCACTGAGCTCAGTGAGACCAGGGCATTGGATTTGCTGCTGCATCTACCTAAAAGGCAAGCACACTTGACAAAGCTGAATGCCTTAATTCCTTAAATGCAGATTTATATCACCTAAATTTAGCCCATAATATCTAGGCTTAAATTAGCAGCTTCAGAAAAAGACAGAGAAATACAAAACAAAAGGGCAAAGCAGCAATGATGTTTCAAAGCTTCGATTTTTAAAACCCAGCAGCAGATATGTTCAGATGTTGCTGGCAATCCGACTTCCCCTTCATGCACAGTGCGTGCCTTTGCACAGGAATGCGGTAGTGCCTTAGGGGCACCAGACATTCATAAAGCTATTTGGCAGGTGATCATTTCTCCTTCTTGCCCAGTGAGGAGGAAAACCAAAGCTCTCTTACTCCATTTGTCCATGCCCACACACACTGGCACGAGTCCTGCTGGCTTCCAGGTAAGCAGAACAGTTTCAGTGCATAGGTCCCAGCTACTCTTGACACAGCACAGATCCCCTCCTCCCTCCTCAGCCAGTGAAACTGGCTGCAGTCCAAGCGCTTTCCTCTCTTCCTTGTGTGTCTCACACCAGAGCGGCAGGCAAAGGTCATATCCTCCTGGACCTAACACAATATTGCAGTAAGAATCTGCCTCTCAGCATCTACAACCTACATCTGAAGCCTCTTTAGGTATCTCTTATTAAACTGGACTTAAACAGCTGAGTATGCAGATGATTATATACCAAATGCAGCTCAGTGGTTTGACCAAGATGAGGACAGGACAAGACAAGGAGGGGGTTAAACCCAATGGTAGGAATCCATGAACTGATACTAGAATGCCAGGGAGAAGAAAGCTGCTGCTTGAGGAAATACTACCTCTATATTTCTTTCTACCTTCTTATTTCTTTCTACCTTCCTATTTCTTTCTTTCTCTTATTCTTTTTTAATAATGCTGTGCATTACAGTAGTATTCATGGATCCTCCACTGAGAATAGGTTGGCAAATGGGTGGTTTTTACCTGGATTCTTTTATACTCCTGGGCAGTTAGCCATGAGAATAAAAGAAATCACTCATTTCCATTAGCAGCTGGCAATGAGAGTGCATCCCTTTTTTCTGGATTTAGACTTCACTGTAGCAATCCAGTCATTTGTGACTGCCAGGGCTTAATTACTGCAGTAACATGAAACTGCAAAACTTAAAAAAACTAAGTATTGAAGGCAAGAACCGATTGCTGGGCTGCAGGCACACCCAAGGGTGTGCTGTCCCGAAGCTTGGCCCCTGACAGGGTGGAAACCCTCTGGAGAGGCGGCAGCGGCACGGCCTCGGTGCGGGCGGCAGCGCGAGTGTTGGGGTCAGGGAGCACACACAACCCTGCTGAAGTTCAGGCCCTCTTGCTCTCCAGCATAATCTCCTTAGGCACTGAGAGAAATGACACTCTTCACACCAATCTTCAAAAGCTTATTGAATGTTTGGAAGACTTCCTAAGTGGCGAGTCCCAGCCAGCTAAATACTCAAATCTGTCATAAGAGCTGGAGAGTCATGTTTCCAGCAAGTTAAATGGAGGTTCGGGGAAGAACACTGTGAAATTCATGATCTGATTCAGACAGACCTACTTATTAAAAAAACAAAACCAAAAACCAACACAAAAACGCAGGGTGCAGAGGTGAGCAGTTCACACACCTAAGGGATGTGCTGAGGATGCAGCGGGTTTGAAAAAAGAAAGGGATAGAAGGAATACAGAGAATGCTGCTGCATAAAGCAAGGGTATGTCTGCATCTGCACTGCTGTGCTCACTTCTCGTCATCCTCACTTGAAAGGAATAGCAGTGAAATAAAAAGAATTCTGGGTGGTGGAAGTTACTTCACTGGGAAGTTTCCATTTTACATAGATTGAAAAAGTAAGGTTGATTAGCTTAAAGGGAGAATGAGTAAAATGAGACAAGATACAGGAATACGTAAACTGCTGTAGAGAGTTACACTGGGCACCAATTGCTAATATATTCTTGTAATTCACAAGGAAGTATTCAACAAAACTGAAGTTTAAAATAGATAAAAAAGAGTGTGCATAATTAAACTACACCTAACTAACCTGCAAAAATCAGTGCTAAAAACATGACAGGAGACAGAAGTATTGGAGGACTACGAAAAAAAGGTGGCCATTTATCCAGGAGGGTAAGAATATCCAGAGTTAGTCAGGAAATACATACAGGACACACTGATGTAAAGCAGGCTTCTGTTAGAAATTCCAGTTACTGCACAGGATGAATTTCCAAAATTATGGCTGACACAAGTATCGTCTGAAAGCAGTAACTGAACTACAGACACATCCTTTGGTTTAGAAATGACATACATTAAAAATGCTGACAAACATCCAACAGTGTCTTGTGAGACAGCCTTTATATATCGGTTTCCGAAAGCAAGATATTCTTTGTATTTTCATCTGGAATTGGACACAGCATTACATATTTATCAATCAATCTCTCCAGTGACACCTTTGAATGTAAACAGCTTAGTGGAAAAAGAAGCAAAAAGAAACTATTCACTGATTTCCTAAATGCCAGTGCTACTTCACAGTGAAGAATCTCTTCTTGCTTGTAAATAACTAATTTGTAAAATCAAAGTAAAAATATCTTGCTTGTTAGGTCCAAGAAGTGGACTGAGCAACTGCTCTGAGGTCTTCCCCAGCTCTCTAATCCTAAAGGGGGAATATTCTGCTATTTTGTTTTCCTCCCACTGCTTCCCACTATCTTTTCTAGCATCCCCTTGCTCCCCTTTCCAGTTTGCTCAATCTAACGCTCTGGTATTAGAACTCCCATGGAAATGCAACTGAAATCTCTGAGATGCTTCCTTTTTGTTATGCCCCACTGGTTTCAGACTAGAATTACTCTTCATTGAGTTGATAAGGATTAAAAATTTAAAAAAGCCCTCAGAGAATTCACTCTCATTTCCACAGTGTTCAGGTAAAGCACAGAGATGCTCTACTGGAACAGGACTGCTAGTCAGACAGTCCTTGCAGCAACAGTGGGACTTCAGTAGCCGCGGCTGCTGTAGTAGAGGCTTTCCACAGCAGTACTCTATCAATGCCAACTAGGATTATATCACTATAAACTCAGTCATTTATGCCCTGCTACGACCTGCTATAACTCTTGCAGAGCCAGCTTCTTCAATGTCATGTTTCCTACCTGTGGATCATGACTCTTGCTGACATGTTCAATGAGAGACTTTTTTTTTACAATTCAAAAGTCCAAATTAATAGTACAGTTGTAAAGATGGCACTAAATCAGCAGCAAGAGGTGACAAGACAAAACTGCAAAATAATCTCTCCTGTCGGAGCCAGACATCAGCAGTGGGTTGATTTCCCTACCCATCGGAGAGAGGGTGAATCAGAGTGTGTGTGTACGAGGCCTGGTGCTGTACCTGGGCAAAGATGCATACTGCCTTTCCATCCCCTCGAAGTGGAGATTGTATGAGCTCCCATCTGGACCTTTTCCAGGCACCTGTGGAGAGGAGAGTAATTAGAGATGAAGATCAATTATGCAGCCCAGCTACTAACAATGCATCTCAAAATGATAAGCAGACAACACATGATGCTGCAACATGCCAAAATCAACAAAAGAAAGTCAGGGGCTCAAAGAAGCTCCAAATCCCATACATAATCTTATCACTGCTAACAGGAAAGGCTTCCATATCAAAGAACTATTTGGAACAGGTACAATCTTCAGAGCCTTTTCCTCATCTGCGTATTAGCCGGGATACTCTCGCTCCTTCCCTGGCTGGCCTTCCTCCTAGAATTCAGTAACAAGAGGATGTAATCTAATTAAGCACACCCCTTCTGATTCCAGTGGCATAACTACTTGAATCAAAGCTAGCATCTTAGTACCAATTTTACTGTTTTTTTCCCCACGTGTGTGTTTTGCTCAAGTATAAAACGTGATATAAACAGGCTTTGCTTTCAATCTTAACGCAAACCCAGAAACTTTTCCTAACACCACTGCAAAGCTAAGTATCCAGCTGGGAGTTAAGTGCATTTATCATGCTCTGGTGCCATTTCAAAAGTGAAGCATTAGCGCACTCAGTCAAAATGCCAGTTCGCTACTTCGTTTGTTTTCAAGATGGCAACCAGAGTTAGCTGGAGAGCGCGGTTCTATCAGGAAGGCTCCAACTGGGGTACAAAACGGTGAACTTCAATGCTTTTAGCACACAGGAGCTCTCCCAATTTCACTTACTCAATGCCTACTGATGGCCCAAAGTGTTAAGAGCCTTGTTAAAATGGAGCTATTAGTCTTTTCCTCCATAAACGCAGGAGGCTCTGTCTGCCTCCCGTGTTTCCTACATTAGTATGTATTCTTATTCCAGTGCTGCTAGAATCAGCAGTTTTATAAAGCAATATACTAAGAGGCCATTTAAAATCCCCTTCCCCTTTTACAGATTAATAGCAGAAAGGAAGATTTAATGCCTTTTCAAACATTTTTAACAATTCATTAAAAAGAAAATAATAAATCACACCAAGCTTTCGGCAAATGCCTGATTATTAAAAGAGAAAATAAACAAAAATTAACATGTTTTTCACATTCTACAGGTTATAGTACATTTCTGTCAGTCCTGTAATTTATCCATAATACACCATTTTCATTGAAGAGATGTAATCTCTTGTGGACCCATTATGTAAGCCAAGTCCAATGCTAAGAGAGGCACTGTTCCTTGGAGCTACTAACTAAGCGCACGAATTACTCTAGACAAATACCATTACGCACCTTGCCACTTACTGGACATCCAAGATACTCACAAGTGAAAAAAATTATTCAGCACAGGCCTCTTGCTAACTCCCCTTTATCTGACTCAAAACAGAAAGAAGTCCTCATGGAACTGAAGGCCACAAGAAATAACCACCTCCGATTTGAAATGACCCATGCTTTAGCAGTGCCTGACTTTGGATGAGCAAAAAATAACAGTAATTGCCCTACATTTCAAAAGGAGGGCAGTAGCCTAAATGGATCATTCATTCATTTTTTCCATCAGAAAAAGTGACACATAGAGAGAATTTATAAAGATAGAGTCACTTAGGTGAAGAGTCACAGTCACTTTGGCTGTTCTTATACTGCTAATTCGATCAGGTATGCCGGTGAGAGAAGAGCCTCTGGATTTCTGCAGTTTTATGAAGAAGAATGAGGAGAAGAGAAATGAATGTGTAATTTGGTTCGCTCAGCACAAAAGCCACGTAGTACACAGCCTACCTGCGTGGCTGCAGGTAGGCTATTAATTATGTGCAGTGACAAGATGTTTATGAGCTAAAGGATGCGCCTGGTAACTGTGCATTCACAACCCCGTGCAAGTTTCCTGGTGATCGCGCTCACACCTAGCAGGAGTAACAGCAGCCAGTCAACATGCAAAAACACAAACAGATTTGGAGTTGTGCCAGCATTGAGCAGCAATTCCAAAACTTATACCAGTCACCAGAAAGTAAAAAATATTTACATCGCAAGGCCTTTTTACAGCCTGAAAACACCCCTTTTCCGGTGGTTTCCTACAGACCAAATAGCAGGCGATACCCCCTGCTAGGCCAGTTTGTATATATGATTTGAGAGACAGTTGCCATAGAAACACGCTGATGGTAGATACACAATTTTGCTAATTTGGATCCATTGAGCGGCTGAGTCTCCATACCCTATATAAAACCCCCGACGCACTGGAAAAGCATGCTCTGGCTCTGCACGGCTAATTAAAGACTCAGCAATTTCTTCTCCTTTCCCTTCTCCATCTGTCCATGCGACAGTAAAAACGTATCATCACTCAGCCACCGGCAAAATGGTGCCTGGAATAAAATACTACCCTGATGAAAAGAGAAATTGCGAAAATGGAAACACCTCCTTCGTGGAAGTTATTTATGTTTCAGAGAGTCAAAGCAAAGGGTTCCTTGCACTCTTTTACAACAAACTAAGCTAAAAATCAGCATGAAAAGTACTAGTTAACAAGATCAAAATATTCCAGCTTTTCCTCCTTCCCTGAAACAGGACATATCCAGCTGGCCCTCAGTCCAGGTGTGGAGGTTTTAACCACAGAGTTAATAATCATAAAATATTTAGGTGAGTGAACAGTAATTTTAATAAAAAAGGATTAAAACCTGAAAGTCCCATCAAAGTGAAATGGACGCTGGCCATGAGGTGAGCAGTGAGGTGCTGGAGCTGATGGAAGGTGCATTACTTAGCTGAGTTGTGTCGAAGGCAGCTGGAAGAGCTTTTGAGACCAACAGCCCAATCAGTAAAGAGCAAACACGACAGCAGATGAATTAAACCTTTCACAAATATATGGTAATGCACAACAGAAAGAATGATCCAAAACATGCTCCTGTATTTTTAGGGTTTAAATTAACGACATCAACTTAAATAAGAGCCATCATTATGAAGAGATCATCTCTTAGTCTAGAGCGGCCTCAACTAACAAGCAAAACATGAATATGCAAAAATAACGGGGTAGAGATAAACACAGAAACAGCCATCATCCCATCAGTGCAATTAAAAGAGCAGCATGCTTAAATTGAGGAAAGGAAATGCTATCTTTATCAAAAAACAACAGCAACAAACAATTCATGAAACTTAACTGTTGCAAAGTATCAGTATGGCCAAGCCCTTTGTAGAATGGAAAATCAACAAACTGGATACACACATGAATCAAACCAACTAGCATCAGGTTAGTAGAAGATAGTAGAGCCTTTGACAGGCTGAAGAGAGGTAAGGCCTCAAAGAGTCAGCCATTCCCTGAAAGAGAGAGCAGGTAGAAACCTCTGTACGAGCAGGTTATTCTCCTAATCACCCCTTTGGGAATCCCAATGAATTCTTCAAAGCACGTCACAGTGGCCACACTTGGAGACAAACAGGAAAGAAATTGCATTCATATAACTAAATGCCTTCATGGTCAGGATTTTCTGTGTGCAAGAATGGCATTGCTAATAACATTTTTGTTGTTCAAGTCTCTTTTTTTTTAAACAAACAAACAAACAAATAACAAGCTCAGTAATTTCCACTGGCAAACAAGATTTCTGCAATAGAAATGTGTCACTTCAGAAAAAACTCCATGGCACCTCTGCGTCTTTAACGAAACCCTTGCCAGTGCCCAGTGGCAGAACCAGGCTGGGGAAGCACAGACTGAAGGGCAGTGTGGGCACTGCGTGCTGCTCTCCTCAAAACCCACAGCCTTCAGCAGGGGACCAATGTGCAGGGCTAAAAGGCAGAGAACCAGCGCAGGCTGGGGCTCCCTCCCCTTCCCTGGACAAATGCAGTCCACATTTGTTTTAAGAGAGAAAACTGTAGAAAGATTCATAGTTTGACATGCAGATCCAAAACAGACAGGAAGGGAAAGCAACTGTAAAGAAAAAGAGAAAACAAAAGCTCCGCAGGTGTCAGTGCAAGCTATGTCCGTGGCAAACATGGTAACTCTGGGGCACTTCTGAGGAGTTTTCTAATACACAGAAGTGATAAGCTAGCAGCAAGCACCTCTAACCTTTCAATTCTCTCTACGAAAACTTCCCAGAAAAAAAATAAAAAAGGTGATGTGAACATGCACTTGTAGATCAAGCCAGAAACAAATACCTTAGAGCATTCAAATATTTGCAAATAAATTATAAGGCATAAGTAGAGTATAACTGCAGGCAAGTATCTTGAAATAAGTCTAGGATTAGCCTACAGGAAAATTCTGAAGCTGCAGAAGAACAATTCTTTAAGAGCAGGGAAGGGATTTCCTTCATTCTGAAGCTTGAGACTACTTGAAAATTGTGCAGAAAAGTGCAAGAGGCTATGTTTTTTCCTGGGAGACACTGCATTTCATTCCTCCTCACCTGCTTTACACTGCCTTCCTCCTGGAGCATTTGTTAAAGGCTAAAAGACTAGCTGCTAGAAGGAAAGCCTCCCTTGCCCCTTTCATATGGATCAAGGTGTTTGGGGTTGGACAGATGTTGAAGCATGAACAATAACAACTATAGTGATCTTTTTAAAAGTTTAAGCTTCATGAAGCCAGAATCAACTTTTTCTTGTGAATCTGCACACAGCTGAAGGTGAGAGCTACCACACTGCAAATATACGCCAGCAGCAATTCCTTGCCCCTAGCAGTGGGGACACATTCAGCAGGACAGTGTTTTCACCTGGGGCTTTACCTCCTCTCATGATTTCCCACCGGAGGTACTGGAGCTCTCTGCTCCTGGTCCATCCCAAGGGAAGATGGCATGCTGAAGGCCCAAGACCGCAGGTACTGCTCGTAAGGAAATTAATGACGCAGAGCCATTTTCAGGGTGGCTGTCTCGGAAAGCTGCAGTTACCATTCCCTCTCCTGCACGTATTTTATTTAGAGCTGCACATAGAAAACTTTGATCATCTTTGTAGAGATCAGTTTGTTAAAAAGAAAATGTCTAAAGCTTCTTAACTAGCTATAGAAAAACCACATCTCAGAGTCAGAAGTTTCACACTCTTAAAAAGAATAATACACAGTGGGTATTGCATTCAGGCTTATTCATTTTTCACTTATATGCTAAACGTCTCCTCTGCCCTTTCAAGTTTTCTTTTTAACCCTTTTCCCCCCCCACTTCTGAACAATAAGCCTTCTCCAGACATTTCAATTATGATTAAGAACAGAAAGAAAATGCGGAGTGTGTGCTGCCCACTAGATAAGTAGCAATAGCATAACTTCATCAAGGCTGATGTGATTTTAGCTACATGTGTGTGAACCCAGTGCAAACCACCACTGACTCCACCTGAGTCATGTCTGAATTAAAATGATGTGAGATCAGGAAATGCTTATGAAGACAGGAGTCCTGGGACTCCTAACTTTTTCACTTATTCACTGTGTATGCTCAGGAAAGTCACCTGCGCTTGTGCGTTGTGGTTTTCTCTCCATGAAAAATGGCATGATACTACAGTTGCATATCTGCACTAAAAGACAGGAGCCGTCCCAGTAAGGCTGTAGAGTGAGGCATGTGCTCTGCCATCAGCCAAGTGCTTTGAAAATGCCACCCAGTTCTGCTTTCTGCCTGAAAGTCTGTGTATAAACATGGCACATATAACTGCTGCATTGCTTAGTACATTTTTCAATAGTCTTGTGATCATCTGTTAAAGGACTTGATTCAGATGCTGGTTTGACCTCTGTTCTCAAAGCTCTTCTTTTGTCTGTGAGCGTTTCTAATCACATGGGTTGAGATTCAGCATGCCAAAAAGAGCTGTGGTATAACGGAATTTGCCCTTTAACCTTCAGGTCTCCCCTCTGCTGAGACACAGTTGGTTTTTGTTTTCAATTAAGTGGAAACCGAAGAAAAACTGAGAGGTAAAAGTGGATTTGTTCCCCAACCCAGCCTCAATGTTTGATACACAGGTGAAGCACCAAAATTCACCCACTTTATTTTTTGCATTTCAACGGTCTGCCTAGTTCTAGGGACTGCAAGTGAAATTTAAAAGCAGTATTTGACTTGCTAGCGCTTTCTTCTGCTGTTAAAACAGAGGTGGGTTATGTAAGGCAGTGAACTGCATGTTCCATGTGAAATGGAGGAAGTTGATTGAAGGGGTCTTCATAATTCCTTACTGCTATGATACCATAATTATCCCACCCTTCAAGACCTCCAGCATTTCCACAGAAAACATGTTTTCCTTCATCCAGCTTTTTTATGTTTTGCATCAAAAGGTAAAAATTAAAAATTCTACCAGTGTCCACAATTCAAAAGAATTTTCCTGATGTTTTCCTTACATACACAAAGAGGGATGTATTTTGCTTTCCTGGTTTTGCAATGAAAGTTGAAACAGTGATTTTGCGTTATTATAACACTCATCATTTCTCCCTCTAATTTGGATGGTTTTTAATAAAGCTCCATTGATTCCACTGAAAGAAATCCCTCCTGGCAAAAGCAGAACACACACGCTGATTGCTAAATATGCAGCAATTATCATATTCAGCAGCACACTTTAATATCTTATTTATAGATGTATCTATCTATAATTTGCTTTAATTAAGTTGCATTGATTTTAATGACAGAAGCAGTCCTCAAAGAAGAGTCTAATGTTATATGAGCCCATCGGTACTGCTTTACCATTGTTTGGATATAAGACAGCACCTTTAATACTTATTTTAATACTTATTTTTGATATTCTTAGTGGTGCTTTTCTTCACTAAGTGGCTGCAATGGCAAACCAAGATGATGTTCCACAGGAATTCTCAAAACCACCTCCATCACCGGAGCGAGCACTTTCAAATTCCCTGTTACAAACCTGCTCATAGGACAGTTTTCAAGTACAAGGAAGGAAGCAGTATCTTCCCAGCAGGTCCTGAGAAACCCTGTGTTTCTGTTCCCATTCCATTTTACAGACATCTTGGGAGTGTATTGTTAGAGGCTCCCAAACAATGGTCTGATGCCTTCAAAGTTTGTTTTGGGTAGCCTGACAACTAATTTAAACTTTTTCATTTTCTTGCCAACAGAAAATACAGGGTAAATAATTTGGGAAAATGAATCAACAGATGGCTATAGGTGTCTCTTCGGAGCCCAATCACCAAGTCATGATCTCACAGACTCTTAAAGTTGTTTTCTGGGCTTAGTCATTGAGAATGTTGAGCCTTGCTTTTGTTAGACACACACTCACTTTAAGCATTTTATACTAGTCTGGGTTTGGGATTATTCCAAAGAACACTTGATGCTATTAGAACTGTGACTAAGTTTGTTAAAAAACATCTTGAAGAGATAAAGGAAGGTATCACTGCACTCCTAATAGTCTCACAGCCCTGGTTTCTGCTGTGTGCTACCACATACTTTGGCCCTGATTCAGGAAAGCATGCTAAATACTGATGAGGGTGGTTTGTTTTAATTTCAATAGCATTTGATTCCTCTTGGAGGCATTCCCAAAGCTGACATACACCTGCATCTCTCAGTGGCTGTATCTCCTTTTTGGGTGAAAATATACAGGAAAAACATTTATATCTCTGTATCTTGAACACGTCTTCACACATTTGAATGCAGTATTCTAGCGATGATGAACTCGGCATCTCTGTCTCTGAAGTAACCCCGTAAGATATTACTGGTTCACATCAATTGAGGATCTATCTCAGAGACTACTGAGGTAGCTTTATAACATTACTTATGCAGATCTCAACGTATCATTCACTATTAATATTTTTTTTTAAAGTGAAAAATAAGTACTGGCTTTTTAAAACACCACCTTTTGAAATACATCAGCACTAATTTTATAAGAATTGTTCATGTTAAAATGCAAAAGCATGATCCAAAGGAAAAGTGACAAAGTAGTTATGCAAGTACAGTTTTGGTTCTGGTCATCATTTTTCATTCACTGATTATTGCTTAAGTGTTGATTAATAGTTATGTTCATGCTGATAGAATGCATTTCCCTTGGGCAAGAAAAACATCCTTGTCTAAAGGAAAAAAGAGCTGGTAATCAAACCATCCTTCCTCTTTCCCATAAGAAACAGACGCATAAACCAGTCACTGATGATCTTGGTTTGGCTGGTGAGTAGTTCTGAAGATTTTCACTTAGGAAATCAGCTGTATGCAATCAGAACACTACTTGGTTGGTCAGATTGCTAGGCAATTAAATGCTCCCATTCTGTCTCTCTATACACATACTTACACATCTATACACGCACACACACAAATGCACATACTTACAGTCATTGTCCATTCTCTCTATGCAATGAACACCAGGAACACTGATGACAGCAGAGCTCCATGCTGGAATTAAGCAGGGCTGATTATCCCAGGATTTACTTTTCCTCAGTAATGCCCTACCTCTTGTTCAAGGAGGTGAAACTAATGGTTTAGATTTAGAGAGAGAGGAAAATTCTCTATAAAAGCAAGACTGAGGGAAATACAAACACAGATGGGAACTTTAAAAGGGAAACAGGCTGTTCCCATAACAGTTTAAAAACATGGCAATTGCTTTAGCTTAGTAGAAAACAAGCTCTCAGCATTTGCTGTATCTTACAACACTAAGTAGAGAGAAAATAGCAAAGATGGAGGTGAAGCCAAAACTGCAAAGGGTTTTTGCATAGCCCTACAAAGATAATATTCTGCTTTTGAACCCTAGCTCTGCGATCCCCCAATCCCTGGTGCTGGAGGACTATGGTTTCCTGTGACCATGCAAAATGAGATCATTTCCTGGCCTGTGTCCGTCTCTGTGGGTGGCTTCTTTTTCCATTAGTTGTACAATGTGTTTTGGTTAATTCTACCTCTTAATTGTCTTTAATGAGCACCAGATTTGCAACACCCTCACTTGCAAACCTATTCTCAGACTAAAGGCAGAGACCCTTGAGCTGAGAGCAAAATTTAAAAGCAGCAAAACAAAAGAACCTCAGCACCCATCAGCATTGATTCTTTCCAACTACAAGGGGGCACTTCAGTTGCTCTTCCACTGAACCAGGCCAATGTAATTAATCTCTTCCCAGACTCTAGAGAGAATAACTTAACTTGTCACCGATACACACTTGTGATGCAATGTACAGCATACAAAACACATATATGTGAATACATTTCTAAAGCAGATCTCCTGTAGTTGTCCTACAATACTGTGCATGATTCCTTCCCCCCCCGAAACCAGTCCTCTGCCTTAGCCTGTTTGAAATGAAGCTGCTTCTTATTCCTCCCAGTCTTGCATTCTTTGCTTCTCTTCTCACTGTAATTAGTTTACAAGACTACTTATCCAGATGATTACTGCTTTTAAATGACAGTCGTCTTTTTTTTTTTCCACTCCAGTTCGTTGTTGCGTATCATTTTGTCTTGCTATCTGAATACCCAGTTCTCTTAAGCATTTTCTCATAATGTTATTTCCTGATATAAGGCATTTTGAAATACTCCATGAAAGACAGTGTATGAAGTAAATTGAATTGAATTTTCTCTCAAAGTCAGGAGCTTTCAGCATCTTTCTCTAGCTAAGTCAGCAGAGTTCTTGGCACCAATGCCAAGGTGTAATGGCCATGCTTTGCAGCCCAGCCATGAGCTTGTGTTCTTTTTAGGGAAAATGAAATGACAGTGTCAGTACCTGGAGAGCAAACAGGGGACAGATCAATATTTCCATTTATGATGAGGATGGCAAAATTAAAGTGTTTGGGGTATTTCTGAGGTTTTTAACGCATACATTGAGATAATGCCTTTTTGCTGTATCTACCTACATCTGTTGTTGATGCTGAATGTGTACATGGGGGGTATATGCATGTGTATGTCAGGGAAGGAAAGAGGGAGAGAAGGGAGAAATAGCAGGGCATGGAACTTAATTGCAGAACAAGTTGTGGAAATAGACAGTGAAAAGCTTCCTGCAGGCAGGCAGCTTCACAGGGGAGACCAAGCCTTTCATTGTCTATAAAATCATGCCTTGCTGGAGGTCCTCAAGAGTAGAAGGGGTAGCGCCTAGAGGCAGTAAATCTCTCACGGTTGTATTATTACATTCTAAACACTTAGCTACTGTACAAACCAGCACAATGCTTCAAGAGAATAAAAGAAGGAAGAAGGGGGGAAATGAACAAAGGGAAGAAGAGGAAGATGGCAATAACATTGGGAAAACCCCCCCCTGCCACATCTCTCCTCAAGAGTACTTCACATCAAAGAAAAACAGCAGAGTAAATTGTCACAGAGTTAAAAGTTAACCTCAACTCCTTCCGTTGTGATTTGGCACCACTCTGGAACAGTACTCCTAGAATTAGAATGGTTAGTCTGTAGCACAGGGTATTAAATCCACCTTAATCCTGTTAAACATAGATGCCACTAAAGAGAGGCGCACTCTCAATGGCATCATGACAAAAGCTCTCTACACTGCAAATTCAATATGGTTAATAAAAAAAAAAAAAAAAGTACAAAAAAATACCCCAAACCTGGATTAATACTGGGCAAACAACATCAGCATAAGCAGGCTTAGAGAGAGGAATTGCTTTCCATATGCTATGGCATCAGGTTCCTCCGGATCTTTTAGATATCAGTCTGTAAATGTTACAGACATTGTTTCTCCTGCTTGCAACTGCTGTTGGGTGGTGACCTTCTTTGCTTGCTGATACCAGTTTAGCAGTTGGTACAGTTTCTCTGTGATTTGGTACTGTCTGTTGTTTGCTGGTACCAGATGGATACCAGATGGGTAACTGTGGGCAATGGTTCCTCTGTGTTCCAGTCCCAAAAATCACTGCCTATAGGGTCAGTCTTGTCAGTTGAGTCCTAAATGGCACTTCAAAGCAGCATTCTGAAAAACCTCAACATCTGTTCCTTACTCCTAATGACCTTAAAAAATGTTGCAGACATACTTTCCTTCAGCCAGGAGTTACTGTGCATCTGCAGGAAAAATACAACCTTGCAGATGCTTGCAGCCATCAAACTCACTCCTCACTAATGGCAGCTCCAGAAGCCACCACCTCAACTCTGAAAGTCAGCACTGAATGCGAAGTATAATCAATATATTCTTTTCTGTGGTAGCTCTACTGTATAAGAGTTCAGAGATACTTGAAGGCATTTTTCAAACAGTACTTTCACAAGTGAAGTGGAAGAACAAGAAAACAAAAAACTTAAAGTGCCTTTGAAAGGCAGCAGGAATACCTGAGGGCCAAATGTAAAGCGTGGAGGGAAAGCAAAGAGAGAGAAAGTAATGGAAGAGATCTGTTTTAAGCATTAATTTGTGATTGGACTTTCAAAACTTTAACCTAATTGTCAAACTACAGACAGGAGCTGAAAGGTCAGTTAATGGTTTTGAATACTGAAAACTCCCTCCTATCTTATTCCATGTGACTGCTTCTGTTTCTAAGAAAGGGAAATAAGTTTATTTAGGACAGTACGGGAGCATTTTGGTAAATGTGCTACAGCAGAATGCTGTCTACAGAAAAATATAGCTGACATCAAAGCATGTTCCCCACCCCCTGTCTTGCTTCATGAAGAAGTTATGATAAACAGGTTATGTGTTCCCTAAGGTTACCATGGAAACTCATTCTTTTCAGGCCATCATTTGCAAAGGTAAAATTTGCATTAAAATGTGATGGAATTTGATTTTGTGCATGTGTGTGTGAAACTCAAGTGGGGTCATGCTACCACGCAGAATAGCTATTATTTCAAACCCAGGAGCATATGCTTATGAGAGAGATCTATTAATCCGTGTAAACACCTCAGTGACCAAATTACAGTTTAATTGCCAACTTGACAGGTATCTTCGTAGCAAATTAAGAGAAATACTTTGAAAATTAGCTTCAAATGCAAATGTAAATGTTAATACTGATCCACTGGTGGGTACCACTAGATA
Source organism: Tyto alba (assembly GCF_018691265.1). Lineage (NCBI taxonomy): Eukaryota > Metazoa > Chordata > Aves > Strigiformes > Tytonidae > Tyto > Tyto alba. The sequence continues at coordinate 29,361,681 of NW_024881328.1, read as the reverse complement.
GCATTTTGCTAAATTCCCTATAACCACTTCACAGGAAAGACTGAATTTAGATTGTTGGAATGACTTTGTTTTGATGATGGCAGACCACGGATGGAAGGCACAGGCATGTATTACAAATTATAATATTTTATCTTCTCTTGAAGGAGTTATCATTCCATTAAGAAGTATAGAATATAATTTGATATAATCATGATTACTGTAATACACAAAACTTTCAGATCTCCTCAGAATCCCAATTTGGTCACTTTGTTTTGAGTCATAACTTCAACGTCATAATTTCACTCTAGGTATCTCCTACTCTGGCTTTTCTTGTAATACCTGATGGTGTAAAGCATACATCTGGTCCAGGCCTCCCAGGGCCCATGTTCCTTGAAAGCCACTGCCATCATTTGTTGCCACATGCAGCATTTGTCTTCCTAACATGGGACTTCATTATTTGCAATAGTAATTTTGACAATCATTACTTCCAGTCTATCAGGAAAACAAATGAATGGACTAAACCCAGAAAAACCTGACAATTGGTGATCAGACTGCACTTTAAAAGATAACAGTATTTGTTCTCTTGCTCAGTTGTATGCATTCACAACATAGTTGTTGAATTTGATATACTACTTTATGAAATCTATGCTATTGCAGGGCACTAGATTATTCACGTATCATCTGCCTTGAATAGCAGGAGCCCCTTGGAGGCAGCAGAGCCAGAATTCATATTTCTACTCGAAAGGCAGACATCCCAATATCACCTGGATTACAGAAGACTCAATATCTCCTATCGTACAGAACTTATGACATACAGTTCGGCTGGAATGGCTCTACTTAATATTGGGCAACATGACACTTAACACAGCAGTCAGGCCATTTGATGAGGAAAAAGAAGCAAAACCACAGACAGCAGTATTTGTCGCTCTTACTTCCTTATTGTTAATAAAAACAGTTGCACAGCAAGTGTCTCAAAAACACCAAAAAAAAAATCAAATCAAAATCAACCCTTCTGATTAGGTTGCACAGTGCCAGTATTTGTTGTTAGACTGCCCTCTGCATTGGGATATTCTTGCTTCCAAATTCAATTTACTAAACAAATCAAGAACATAAAGAAGGTTTAAAAAAACAAATGCAAACAAAAATGAAATTGATTACTAACTACTCAAAACTCAGCACATTTGACAGGAGGAATGAGTTCCAGCCAGATCCTGTATTGAGCAAGAAAAAAGGCACTAGCGCTCCTTTTTCCAACTGTTCCTTAAGACCAGAGTTGAGGTTGAAAGTTGAAAAGAGCTGGCCTTGAGCAGAAAAGCCAAACTCATGTACAGCACCAGCCTTACAGGGTAATGGAGTTCTCTTTTCCCATATTTTGTACTTTATTTTAATACAGTCTTGATATTAGATTAGCATCTGCACTACAGACCTTAGACTGGGAACTAATAAAGTTATCCGCCCAATCTCTCCATGTCTGAGTCAGTGACTTTCTTTTTCATTTTAAATAATTATAACAATGTCGCCTGTTTGTTGAGAAAAAGAGAGCCTTTATATATTCATAGATAATTGCTTATACCCAGCACCCAGTGATACATTCTAATTACTTTTCACACCTTGGCTGTGAAGAAATCTTGAACTCTTTAGTGTTTTTAAACTGCAAAACAACAATGTAGCCAGAGAACAGCACCCTGACTGCTGAAAATTCACCCAGGATGAAATTTAACAAGCAACTCTCCTAATGCATTTTGCAGTGAGGAACTTCAGCAAAACTCAAGAAGATCCAAGGCCTCCACCTCAGATCTTGTGCTGCAATAATGAGAAGTGCTGTATAGATGTACAATAGAAGAACTCAATCCAGAAATCAAAAGTAATCAAAAGTCCATTATTTCAGTTGGCTTCTGTCACATACTTAACTGTAACAAATAAAAAGATCTGTACTCTGTAACAGCCTCAGTGACATAGTTGTATTGCTTGACCCAGCTTCTTTCAAGCTCGACCCTGTTCTGCACACACTGGGCAACCGTTGCTGTTTGCCTCACTGAGGTCATTCTGCTTTCCATTATGTTAAATGGACAAATTTTGCAGTCCTTTGTCAAAACTGCTTTCTGTTTTAGTGGAATTTTATCCCTAGCAGGCAGAGCTGGACAGTGACCAGCATCTTTAGGAAACAGGGTGCTGTCTGGGACAGCAGTAGCTAGGCAACTCTTTGCATCATCAGGATTTTTGAGGGAAGAGATTTTTTTTTTAATCAGCAACATACTGAACATGAACATAACCCAGAGAGATTAAACTGTGAGAATTCAAAAAGAAGTCAAGCGTGTCAGCATCTATTTGATAAATGCGCCAGATACCTGGTAGTAAAAGCAAAAGCTTGTGCCTAAGAAGGGGTCAAGTTTAAGGCCCAATTTTAGGCCCGATCTAATAAATACCTAAGTGAATGCTTAGCTTCAGACATGAATTTTAATGGCATTACAGACTTGTCTTGTGATTAAAAAATGAGCGTTGTTGTAACTGGGGCCCCTTTCCAGAAGTTGAAGCAGGCCTCTTACTAATGGCCTGAGGAAGAGGAGGTCAATTTTAAAAGGAAACCTACCTCCTCTCTCCCCCTACCCCCCCCCCCCCCCCGCCTTGTAGTCAGACCCATGAGCAGCTGTATTTGATTCTATGGTATGTGGGGCACCAACTTGCTAGGGGTCGGGACGAAGCTGTCATGGAGAAGTACATATCACTGAATGTAAGAGAAGGTTCAAAGTGCAAAGATTTAGCTTTAGCAACCTCACATGTGAAGGCTCAGTGTTAAAATCTCAATCTTCTTCCACCTTCCCCATGTGATGCTGGCCTGAGATTTGTCAGTGTGCACACATGCTCAGGGAAAGTGGCCACACAGTCACCTATCTACAGAATGATTAACAAGTAGGCAGAAAACTGTTAAAGCCTATACTGGCACAAGCTTGACAAAACCAAAACCAATTGCAAAGACCCAGCTACCATGCTACTCAGAACTGCAGTGAAGCCAAATTACAGTTTACCTCTGAAAAGGCTATTTGTGCCTGTTCAACTATGCCCCAAAGGATAAAAGCTGCAGAGCTGTGGCCTATGTGCACAAATGCAGTAACTGTTCAGCACACCACATAGCATGGATTACCTGTTCACAGACTCCCCTCATCAATATAATTACTAGTTAGAGGTTTGTTTCTTGCCTCCCTAAACATATTGGCAAATTAGGAAAAATATATACAACAGAAAACCTCTAGGGCCCTTCATATCATATCAACATGATCTGTGGCAGCTATCGTGTTCTCTGCGATGCCCCACTTCAGTTCTCCATTTGGGCAACATCGGAAAGACCTCTCCTAATTGCAAGGGGCATGACCACTGGCACATGTGTTAATGTGGAACCTCTCAGTGCTGCAAGCCTGCAAGGATGTCCACGGCCTGGCAGAACCACATGTTTTTGTTTGATTTCCTTCAACTACTTGTATGAAGTAAAAGAAATGCTTAGTGTGTTTGTCCTCCTCAGAATTACCCCCTTGTGTTGAAACACAACAAAAAGCAGCTGTGTGATGAGGTACCTTGTGGAATAGACAGCATGACATATTTCTGGAATTCACATAACATTGTAGGGTATAAACAGTACCAGTGGGCTTTGATAAGACGACATATGGCACCAGAACTGTTTCCCTTGGTAAATAAGAGTGTGTACATAGTGTTAGCATGAAGACATGAGCATTTCAGACTCCCCTCTGGTTCAGATAGTCTATGCCAAATTCAACCTTTGTGTAAGTAGGAATGACTCCAAACAAGTTATAAGAGTCACTCTTTATTACTAGTATTAATGGAATTGAATTTGGCTCTCCCTGCATGTGCCATTTGGAATAGTTTATTTTTCACATGAGGTTTGGCAGGGATTTCTCCAAAATAACTTCCCCCCAAACCCACCCCCAAAAGCCAGCCTCTAAATTTCAAAATACCTCAGCTTAGTTTGAAAAGCTCTTTAGAATATATCCCGGACCTGAAACATTCATTATGCAGAGATAAGTAGTGACCATAAAAAGTTCTTGATTGGTAAGTTAATCCTACATCCTAAGAAAATGTTTTACATACTCTCTTAATATTTTAGTAACATATACACAAATACTTCTGATCCATGGTTTTCAAAGCAGCTATATTTTAAGTTAGTCTTTTCTTTTTTTTTTTTTTCCCCCTCCCCATTTACTTTTTTCTCCCCAAATTCAATGTTTTCTGCTAATAGCCTGTGGGCTCAGAAAGTCTGGAATTTGCAGCAGTTTCTGCTATATGGTTTCACATAGTACATAAAATTGTCAGCTTCTCCCATTGCGCTAGAAGACAGGAATGTTATTATTCTAGAAGTCGGAGTTTTGGTTTCTAACCATGGTCCAACACAAACGTCTGTGCGTTTTGGGAACCTAATGTATTTGAAATGCAACATCCTGAACCTGGAATTAATTGATCATGAAAAGTACAAACAGCTCCTTATTCATCCTGAAGCAAGCGTAGAACCCTTTGACACATTATGGAAAAATAATGCAGTTCTTAACGCTCCTTTTTTTGTTCTGGTTGATTTTTAGGCTTGGATCCCTGCCAGGCACACAATAAAGTACTTGGCCTTTAACACAGACAGGCATGATTCTTCTTTCATACTCTCAACTGGGAACTGACAAAACTCAGTACATCACAGATTTGTTTCAACTGAAATGTTCACAGCTAGTACCCAGAGACGGGTTTTCTTGTATCTTTAGGTTATATATCAGCTTGCAAATCTGATCTGTAAATAAGGAAATGGCTTTTAGAACCACTTAATGTAAGGTTTGGTACAGTGAAGCTGATGTGGTCACTAACAGGTGAAGAACTGTTTGCAATGTGGCCGGTGTTACATGTAGTCCTTGAACGTACATTAAAAAGATAGTGTTTCAAGGATTTACTGCCACCCTGAAGGAAAGAATTGATGTTTTAAGTAACTGGATTTGTACAAAGTCTGTAAGACAATCCAAGTAAATCCTCAAATAGATGATTAATTCCTCATTATTTAAATGCCCTTAAATACAAGTGCAGATGATAACTTCACAGCTTTGTCTTGACAGCTCCTTTGATATTTCTCATGATCTGCTATTAGTCTGTGACTCTCAGGCCCTGAGAGTGCCCCACGAAAAAGCCCTCTAACTCCTAGGGAGACTAAGTTCTTGCAGCTTATTGCTTACATAGTTCTCTCAGGGTCTGGCTGATAACTGCAGTATATGATAAGACTACATAAACATATTCTGCCTCTTTCTGTAGACCCAGATTACATTTGTATAGGATATGTTCATGAGTGCTTTGACTATCTGATGTCCCACTAAGTCACGAGTATGTATGCACATGCCTAAACTCTGTCTTGAGCTGATACTTCCCAATATACCCTAGCTGTCAGAAAATTTTAGGGTAATCTCACATTATACTGACAACAGGAATTAATTTTCCTAGACAATATTTATACTTATCATCAGCCTGTCCTTTGGTTAATTAGCTGAAGGTTTACTTGTGATCCACCCTACAGAATTTGGCTTTATCGTTTATCCTAGTTATAAACCTGAAAGGGGGTTGGCGGGGGTGAGGAGGAGTCCATAGGATGCAAAACTCAACAACAAACCAAAGCACAAAGAAACTGGAAAAAAATTTCAAAGTATCTGGCTCTATAGCACAGACAGTGCTATATACATGTGTCTGTTTATAGAGATACACTAAACTGAATTATTCAGTTACTTCCAAAAAGGAAAAGAACAGACTGTGGGGAAGGGAGAGCAGAATGAAGGCGCAAAAGAGCAAAAAATTCATCCAGCAACAGATGAGAAGAGCAGAGGAGAATTGGAAAATGGATGCGGGGGGGGGAATGGTTGAGAGAATAGCAGGCCTATTTAAAATGAATTTTTGACCTTATTTTTAAAACATTTATGGATCCCAATTGCCTGTCATGAGATCATTTTCCCTTACAATGCTAGCTTTTCAGCCGTCTCTGCACTTTAACTTGATTTATCCCACTTTAAAAAAAAGTAGATTGTTAGAAATACCCCTTCCACTAGAAATTCTGTCCCATTACAGTGTCAACTAAAGGCCACTTGTCAATGTCAGCTTTATCAGATAGAAATTTGCCTCATGACTTCTCAGATACTTTTTTGGAGGACAAGACCCAGGGTCCATTTCTGAGGCTGTTGATTTGTGACGGGATAGTGTCTTCTCAAATTATCCTCTGTTATTTCCCAACCTATCTGCATGTTTCATGAGATGGTGGGAAGTGATTACAGCAGCTGCTGTACATTAGAAGGACATCTTATAGGAAAGCTGGCTTAGGTAAAACAGCTGACTGACAAAAGCATATAAAGAACTGAGTATTAAAAATACATAGGGGGACCCAGTCCCCTCTTTTCCAGCTGCAGCTTCCCTGGTGTCATAACCTGCTGTGGGAAGGAAGAAAACTTATACCAGAAGGTTTTCCTCCTCCTCAGCTGTCTGTTGACTCTTTAAAGACAGACCTGACATCCTGAAGATTAGAGTAAGTTTTTATCTATTCACCATTACGCAATTAGTCATCAGCATGTCTCTTCACTGATGAGTAAAGGTGGAAAAAATCAGCTGTTGTTCAATCTGTGTTACCACAGTACAGCTGAGGGTCAGCAGCCTGAGGTGGGAAAGATGACATTGCTTAAAAGATATCTTGAGGACTCTTCTGGCAAGATGCTTTGAGACATTTGTTTTCTTTTTAATATTTTGATTTTATTTTTGTTCCTTCTTTTCTGTCAGAATGGATTGATGTAACATATATGTTTTAAGGGTAAAACTACATGTAAGAGTAGAAGTTTCAGCCAGGAGTCAAAAGAGAGCAAGTTGTGGCCACAATATTTTTCAGACTGAAAGACAGTGCCTATGAAAGCAAGACTGCATGGATCAATGGATGATATTGTTGCAGTGAAGAGACCATACGTCTTTGAAATTTGTAAACTGCTTCAACAAGAGGAACTGTTGCAGCAACAAACTTCAGAGTATTAAAGCCCTCAAGATAAACTCTGATTTTTGAGCAGACTGCTATTCGTCACAACAAAAACACTTAAAAATATTCTGCAATGGAAGAACAAAAAGAAACAATCCTGGTTCCACTGTTATTAATCAGTTAAAGATCGAGATACTTAATGCTCCCTTTCAGGTGCTCTGATTAAGAACAACTTGGCTCAGAGGAAAAGCAAAGCTTTGGAAATCAGTAATCTCTGGGCATTATACCTAATAGGAAAGGCTTAGAAAGGATTACCTAGAAGAAACCTTTGTGATTATTAGGAAACTACACTGGACCATAAATCTCAACTTCCTCTGAGGATCAATAAACCTTTATCAATTTCAGATAAGAAGTAGAAATCCTTAGGCTGCTGAAGAGGTACCAGTGACACAGTCTGGGGCCTCTGCCAGGACACTTAGCATGCCATACAATTTCAACAGAAAGACACATTTGATACATATTCTCATTTCAGTTTACAAAAGCTATTCAGAAGAAGAATGGCAGCTACATAGATTCTCAAATTTGGGTCACAAAATCTAAGGCAGTAGACTAAAGTTAACTGCTCTTAAGGAAAGAACTATTTTGCTGAAGGTGACACTTCTGGTAATTGAATCAGAATAATACATACAACAATATTTTTTGGGTTAATGAACAAATATATATGATAATTTATGTAAAAACACCCCTTTTAACTCTGTCTCTCTGTGACTGCAATAAAGTCTAGTCTCACATATGATTTTTTTGGACGACAACCCCGTTCAGTGAAGATTTAACTTCAGCATTCACACTGATAATTTGGGGGACATTAAAATCAACCTTAGTTCAGACTTCAGGTGTACTGAGATTCTTAAGATTTTAACATAATTCTCTTTTTAACAAATTTAACAAATGTCTCTTTAAAATAAAATTTAAAATTTAGCATAAATTGCATCTTATCAAAGTTACATTTTTGAATGTCAGTTGATTATAATTACTTCTAAAGAGGCAGAGTCCAACTCTGAAACCTGCTCAGGTGGAGCACTTCAGTACCACAGTTGTGATCCTACAGACTATAGCTGTTGCATTTATTTAACACATTCAAAAATCCAGCACTGTTGATTTAATCTCTGGTTCTCCCATAGGTCACTCTTCAGTAGTGGGGTAGATAATATGTCTCTGTGTAGTGTACTCCTACATGTAAAACAGGGAATACAGCATGTCTGTACCAGTTCTATAGTTTTGATAGAATATTTTAAGACCTTTTGATGGGGGAGGAGCAAATTATTCCATTTTTCACTCTATGAAAGTTACTGAGGATGTATCATGGCCAGATTGCTACTATCCAGTGTGCAGAAGGAAAGGCTGGAGCAGACATGCCTCTATATCCTCCCTCTCACTTTGCAGCTAAGCACAGTGAGAGTCTGCTCTTCTAAGGCTCTTGTTAACCCAGAGAATCACTGGATGAACTGCCAGAGTACCATAAATCCTGCTGAAAAGCCTTGATGTTACCACATGTGACAAAGTTTGGCAATGACTGTGTATCTTGGGCCTAAAGAGAGTAAACCTGGGCCCAAATCAAACACAGTGAACAGACAAGTTATTTTTACCCAAGTTTTCATGTTATTAATGTTTTCTTTGGTGGGCTGGCACTAAGGATTTTTCCATTTCTACAACCCACTCCAAATTCATGTTAAGCTGACACAGGATTTCTGGGAAACACAAACAAATCAGCACCTTCTGCTAACCCTGAACACTGCAAAAGCACTTTGCATCACATTGTGGACCTACCCAACGCTGGTCGTAATCAGACAGCTGTGTTTTAACTTCGTCATCCTCATAAAAAGGTAAGCCTTCGCGCCTGGCCTGATGGTACTCCTTCCGTAACTTCTGGATACGATCAGCATTCCCACCACCTGCGCAGCCACTGAGAAAAATAAAAAAGTGCTAAATAAAACTCATATGTACACACATATCTAACACTTACCAGGTACCTATATGAACACACAGAGAACTGCCACACCTGAGGCAAATGCATTATGAATTTTTGGTTCTCCTTGACTTGCATAGCGCCTACTGGCCCACATCACCCTTATTTTTCCTTTCTTGTATTAATAAAACTCCTAATTGTGAACTTGATTCCCATTTTTAAAAAAGGCTGTCCCTGTCCAAAGAACGTAACAATTCCAGTACAAGACAAGAGACAACAGATGGATGCAGACAGATGGGGGAGCACAAGGAAACTTTTAACATTCCTATGAACAGCTATAAATGGCTATCATATTTTAATAATAATAATGATGATGATGATGGTAAGCTGCCAAAAAAATGCTTCCTTTTGCTCCCATGCTAAATGTGGAATTTCCCTAAAATTACATTTGTTCTAGGTAAAGAATAAACTGTATTCACAGAGAAGCACAGAAATAAGTTTTATCTCATAAGAAACATTCCCCCTCCCAATTATACAATGAACTAAAACATCAGCCATGAAAATACAGGGGAGGCAAGAGATGGGAAAGCACACTATCAAATCTTGACACCATTTTTTTTTAAAGTGGTAATTAAACAGTAATCCATTTAGTAATTCACAAAGACTCAGTTGTATGCTGAACTGCATAAACTACAAGCTACTGTGGTAAAGCTAGTGGAGTTCCTTAGTTTATCAGGTTCAACACATGCCTGTCTCTGTGGATTCTGACCCTGGTGAGCCTTCCAAAACCTTACAGCTGGACTTGTACAACTGTGGAAGCTCAAGCTATACCTGGAAGGATTAAAAAAAAAAAGAATCCTGAAAATGCCTAAGAATTAAAAAAAAAATACAGCCACACTTAAAATAAATAAATTAAAAGTTTCCTGCATCTATTTCCAGCCCAGCTCTAGTCAGCACTGGGGTGAATACTGACAATATGGCTCAGTAGCATTTACTGGCATTGACAGGGAATTGTCATAGAATTTATTTGTGGCCACTCCTAAACTCAGATCATTGTTATTGCAGCACATCATCAGTTGTTCTCTTAATCTGCAACCTTAACTCTGCCTCACCAACAATGGGCTATAGAGGTACAGATTTATTTACATGAGCACAGACTCTGTGGAGAATCTTGCCACACTGCACTCCACTACGAGTATACCACCATCTAAAGAGGCCTTTATAGGATTTGTATAGCAAACTGAATTTGGAAAGCACACACAAAAGATTGGACATAAACCTATCAGCTCAATAATAAGTCATTTCTAGTATCTAATAGCAAACTAGATTGGTTGGAAATTAATTACCAACGATGGGAAATTCCACATAGGGTGCAAATACAACTGAACATGCAGCCAGGATTGGAAATGTTTACTTGCAGCATCAGTATGTTTCCATGAAAAATCAAACACTTAAATTACTTGCCTTCCCTGGATCCTAAATTATCTAGCCCCTCTACTCTATGAAGTCCCAGAGGTTTCTGGCTGATTTACTGAACTCTTCCAGAGCATACAAAATTTTTCTCATGAGCTGCCAAGACAGTGCACAAAGCCTGCACAAGCTCTGTGGACTATTGAGGTAAAAAAAGTACATTCCTTTTTCCCCTTGATTCCCACCACAGCTAAATGCCTCTGTTCCACAAATGAATTCTTGTCAAATAGTGGAGAACCATTTCCAGTTTGCAAAACACTGGAATTGAAGACTAGCTAATGGGAGCTATGACTTAGAACAGTGAGGCTTGGTCCACAGCTCATGAGCAATACAATACCTGTGAAATCCCCTGACTTTACTTGTGAGTACAGATAAAGCATTTAATTAGGGCTGCTAACATACAGATAAGGCCCAAAGTATTGTCCCTGTTGCTTTGCCAACATCATTACCCAAAGCAGCACTAGCTAAGAGAGGGAAAGGCTGAAATACAGGCAACAGGTCTAGTTTGATTCCAGATGACCTGGCTCCCTGCAGCTCTGAAAACTGCATTAGCACCTGCCACCAGTGGTCTAATGGCCACATACCCACCTTCCACCTCCAGGTCTTCTGGCTGAATCCATACCATACAGGTTTTTGTTTGTTTGTTTCATTTTAAAATGAAATCTGAGATTGATATATTGTAAGAGGCAGTAACACCAGCCTGTGCTCCATTTGCTGCAGATCTTCTGCAGGTGAACTTCCTTCTGCTTAGACCCATCTAGCCAGCAAGTGGAAATAGGTGTTGCAGAGATCAAGCTGATTATATATATTAAAAGACTGGGCCTGGCAGCTTTTTCTTTGGCAAACCTCTGCCACACCATATTAAAGTACAAACTCTAGCCATGAGAATGAGTAGGAACGTTTAAATGAAAGATAGCAGCACATGGAAAGTTATCCATCTGGATTAGTGTGAAAACACAAGCATAATCTCTGTGGAAACAAGCAGCTCCGTGAAGCCTGATTTCCTGCACTTCTCTCCTGTGGGTTCTCTGGTGTCTGACAATGGGACTGAGCTCACACTGCAGCAAGGGCATTTGTCTGGGCCTCTCCAGCAGGCTGCTTTATTTTCATGAAACTCAGTGATCTGGTATCTTTTGAATATCGAATCACCTGTCAAGTCTGGTCAAAAATGGCCAGCAGATTCAGAATTTGTTAGAAAGGCGGGGGGAACACGTTGGAAGAGGGTTGGTCAGTACATCAGCTTAATTTTTTCATGAAACTGTTAATACTTCACAGATTGTATTATTTTTTTTTCTCCACTGCTGTTTATAGGCACAAATGTAAAAGACACTGGCTTTTGAAAGAGCGGCATTCTAGCTTACCATGAAAGTTTTACCCACTCCTGAGTAATGTGAGATGAATATGATGCCCTGTGCAATGCTCATGAAACAGTTCTGAATTTCAAGTTGGCTCCTGACAATTATGTGAATATACGAACCACATTCAAACTCACCAGATGAATTCAATCAGCACTGTGCAAATATCGCATACATAATCTATTAGTTTACCCCAAAGAAACTGAAGCATTGAATTCAAACAGAATGAAGTCATCAGTAATAAAAAAAAGCAACTGATAAGGCAATATTAAAAAAAAAACAACACAATTTCCCAAGATTTGCAGAGAAGATCATACATTGACTGTAAACTATTCTTCCATCTGCGTATAAATACATAATTAAAAAATATTGGTTTGATCAGATAGCAGTTCTCAGACAGGGAAACAGCAGATGAATACCAGTTTAAATGTTTTGGATGCATGACTATTTATACTGAAAAGGAACCTGAGCTTACAGAAGAAATATAAAAACAATACTCCAATCAAAATCAATTTATATTAAGGAGACTTACTGAAGCTTTTCACCAAGCCTGGACAGTACAGCAGACAAACTTCTTTTACAGTAGTTTTACATTTAATGTAGTGCTCCCTCCCTGAGGAGATATAAATATTATAGTCCTCATCATATCTACAATTCTGCACACAGCTCAATTCCCTGACATGGCTCCCTGCTCTGTACATTCTCCAGAGAACTGCACAACCACACATTAGCCATTCCCCTCCACCAACATGTATTCCCAGGCTCTAACATTTAATCTACCCATGGACTTCTCTGTTGTCATGACAAGACTGTAAGAGAACTGTCTACTCCGCATTTGGTGAATGATTTCAGAATGATTTTTCCTAATATTGTGCTACATGTAAGGAGACAGATTCAGAAGCAGCTGATACTGGGACAGAACCTGAAGGGTTTGGGGGAACCTTTAAAATAAGGTCTAGGTGGGAGAAAAATCTCTGAGAAACTTTACAGAGTTTAGCGAAGACTCAAGATGCTGATTTCAAACAACAGTAACAAAATCTGTCCAAAATCTCAAGCCACCAACAATCTTAAAAGAAGTTCAACAGTTCTTTGAATAAGCTGCATACACGGCAAGGACTTTTTTGGGAAACAGAAAAGATATAAATAATAAATCATCTTATATGAACATTCAAAAGAGGAAAAAGCACATTCCTGTCAGCCATTCTGTAGTTTTGCTAGATACAATCCTTACAAACCAAAGCTTTCTTCTGGCCTGGGAGAAAGATAAAAAAAAGTCTGAGTGATCATTCTAACCTGCGCTGCTGGGGCTGTACTACCAACTACCTAAACAACCACCAGAAATCACCAACCTCTGCCTTGTGCCTGAATCTGTCAGAGGCACTATACAGGTTCCACCTTGCCTACTGGGACTGTAAAGGGACCTGCTACAAAACAGCCACTCAACCAATACAGTTGGAACTGCATCCCAAAACAAAAACGAATCCATAATTTGGCACAGACTTAGCTTCAAGCTATCCCTAACATTATGTAAAATATGACTGTGAAATTTAATCCCATCATCTCTGAAGAGACAGATGAACAAGCACCATAGCAATAACATTATATACCCAATATGACAGACAAGTTATTTTTTTCAAAGGATCAAAACATCATCATCAGTATTTAATACATATGGCTCAAGTTTTGCACAGTAGAATCTCCCCTCTGCTCTTCCTCTGAGTCGCTAATCTGGATTTCAATCATTCAGGTTAAAAATGTAATTTTTTAAATTAGTGACTTCTTTCTGCAGCTCTCTAGATAATACAAAATTAAAACCAAGTGTTGCATGTACAGAGTAAGATGAACCACTTAAAGCTGTATATAAACATACATTTAAAGAGGCAATAAACATTTTGTTTCCAGTGGTTTTCCTAAACACATTAATATTGCACAGGGCTTTTTTGCCAGCCACTTCTTTCAAATGCTGATTTCACCCAGCTGACTGTCAGCCTCTGAACACACAACTGGTGCTTCCAAGTTTTAAAAAAGAAAAAAAAAAAGGAAGAAAAGAAAAATTATTCTTTTAGCGAATTTTCCATTAACAAACAAGTCCAAGACAAAACATGATTCACAAACTCTAGAGTATGGACAATCTTCCATTCATGATCTGCTATAAAACAAAATTTATTTTATATACCGAAAGGAACATAGTGGTCTGAAAAGTTATACAATATACAGGAGTCCAACAGAGCATGTAAGAGTATCTTTCATGTAGGATGAAGCTTTCATTTTGAAGATATAAAAAATTATTTTTTGAGCACATTGCTCTCTCAGTTTCAGCCCTTGTCTTTCTACCCTGAAGTATTGCACTGCTTATGAAGATATTTCTGCAACCTCAATAGTAAGAGGGAATAAAAAGAACGGTGGGAAGCGATAAAAGGAAAATCAATGATAAGAACATAATTCTACGATATTTCAGCTTTTGTCTTTGTCAACCACCAAGAGAAAGAGAGTTTAGGAAGAAACGAACGTTTGTTGTTTGCATATGCACTTGAGTAACTTAATGATATTGTGATGAAAGACTTGTCAGAACTACCTTGTTGACACCACCAATACTGCCTTGCAGGCTCAGGAATCATCTCTGACGTTCAGCCAGAGCCAGCCTGGGTTTTGGCTATACACACCCCACGCTGAGGACCCAACTTAAGAATGATGTCTTTCTAACTACTGGAACTATGAAAATGGTTTTATTTGTCTCCATAACACTTGCTTTCTTGCTCTGGGCAGGAATATACCCTATGTATATACAATTACTCTCTTTCTCAATGGAGAGTGGCCCCAGTAGGACACTTGATTTGGAAGCCTGGGCAAAGTGACCAGGAGGAAGACTTTGAGACCAGTGTCATTTATACAGGACTATCCCAAGAGGGTCTGTATAGATGGGCTGACATGAGAAGCATTAGATGGATATGTTTTTTCTGTATCCATACATATATAAATACATATGAAGTCAAGAATCATAAATAAACTGCAGGAAAACAAACTACACTGAAAAAGCTATTTACGCTTATTTGAGCTTATTTGAACTTGTATACTAAAGTCTCTGAGTCTTAATCTGCTTCACAAAATTTAAAAAAGTCGTAACTGTGCTTCAGTTGAACATACGCTGTCACCTTTCAATTCTTTAGGCTAACATAAAAGCAGTACAGCCACTTCTGTCCAAAAGGTCAAAGGCTCCTAGGGCAGCACATGACTACCATTTGTCTGGATGTAAATTGAGTCTTATTGACCCTGTAACATCACTACTGACCTCTTGACATTAGAAGCTTAGTGGAAAGAGAGATGATGATATTCTTAGGTTCCTACAGACTCATTAGGAAGAAAGAAGGAAAGAGAACCTTGCATGATATGATTTAGCAGTATCATTAACCTTTTCTTTCCTCAAATAGCTCATAATGTGTCTACAGAAGCCTCAAAAGAACAATTTCAAGATTGAGACCAACAGTTTTGTATCACTTTCAGTTTTTCCAAACTGTTTAAAAAATATCTCTCAGTGGCTCAGCATAAAGCATCCTTTTATATTCTTCTCTTTTCACATGACATACAACACCTTTTCCTGTTTGTCATGGCAGATGGCCTAGACATTCAGATGAGCATCATCTTTTCAATCCAGGTCACTTCTCATCTCCATTACTCTCCTTTATAATTTATAGTTGACTACAGCTGGCCAGAAATAATGGGAGATATAGCCTAATTTGTAGCTTTACAGAAACAAAATTGGCACACTGAGGTTTAACTTCATCGTAACAGCAGACATGGTATGTGCTACTCTAACAGAAACAGGTTACTTGCAATCAAGTAGGAGACAAAGAAAAAAAGGGGACATTTTCTTGTATGTAGCCACCTTGTCATCTTTACTTCAAAGAAAAGACTTTTTTTTTTTTTTTTTTTCCTTTTTTCTGCTCAATATATTGTGCTTCATCAAGGAAGGCAATCACCAGATTTTAACCAATTTTTAAAAAAAGACGCCTTACAGTTCAGGCTGGTTAGTGGCAATGTCTGTTTCTGGCATGTGACCACTTTACTGCTGTCTTGTTGATCCGAGATGTGCACGTGTCTCCAGAAGACTAGGAAAGCAGGGAGATTAGGGACTCGGCTGCTGACAACAACCAAACTCTCTATAAACAATACACAATGAAAATAATGAAAAACAGATTTTCCTGGTATTTTCAGTAGCCTCTAGACAATGCAACAGTTTCTGGTTTCTTCACTAAAGATGATATCAATTATGCCTTTTATCCATCATGCAGAAGTCATGTGTGAGGCATAATTGAAGGCCTTCTCTCCAAGGTAATTTCTTCTGGATTTACACGGCAAAGTACTTAAGTTGCCTTTTTTGGCACTTTGTATTACAACACAGCTTGGGAGGGGGTATTTTACTTTACTGATGTAAAGCAGCTGGCATATTTACAACAGATAGGTCACATCAACACAGAGCAGATTTTCAGCCCTCCAAACTCCATTTACAGCAGCTTTAACAATTCAACAAAGCAAATTCTGAATGCTAAACTCTTGTGTGGAAATATAGTTCTATTTCTTAATGGCTATCACACCTGCCTGCAACTGGCAGCTATTTTTTGTCACTTGCAGGCTATTGCTTTTTGCACTGCAGTTTATTAAACTTATCGCTAAAGCTGAAATAATAAGTACTTTACAGACTTCCAATGAATTAGCCATTCAAGAGTCTCTCAGGAATTCCCTTTAGCACACACAAAGCAAAGGCAGGAGGGAGAGAAGTTGACAATTCAGTGCAGTCTTAATTTCTGCGCTCCCTTGTGAGGGAAGAATCAAGGATCTAAGAATTCACTCACAGTAGATGCTGCTGCCCATGTTCTAAAATGTATTTTGTTGAAAACTACAAAGCCCGGAGTAACTATCCATTTTTTCCCAGAAACTACCTCTCCAAGTGCCACACTAGAGACTATATCCTGCTTTTCATTACACACATGCAAATCTATGCCACTGGCAGAGTGGCAGCAACTAATCCTCTATGTGGTTTGTTTTTATAATACCTGACCTAGGTAGAAATGAGGTAGAAATCTCAACATCAACTCAAAAAACAAATGACTCAGTGTCTGTAATCCTGTTACAGATATAGCTTACATTTTAAAAGACACAAACAAACAATTATACTATGTGCAAAGCATCAGGGAAAAGCACAGATCTCATAGCCAAAATGCATCCTTACTATAAAGTTGGCTTTTTTGGGTGTTTTAATGAATGGTCACCACGATGATAACACTAATCCAGCATGAGGACTTTTACGGGAAAAAAAATACAAACGTAATTTATCTTTTTTAACTGTCAGCTGCATTTCTAAAGCTTTAAAGTCTGTAGCTTCCAGCGGCCTTTTGTCTTTCTGCCATGGCAGGAATATCTTGGACAGCTGTAAGAGCTTTGTAAGCTATCTTTCTCAAAATCCATTAGCTAATTCAAGGAACCTAATTAGAGCTGCCATTTTGATGGAGCATATTGAATACTCTGTATAAACTAGTAACACCATCAATGTTTATTAAAAATTGCAAGAACCAAAGCTCTCAGTTCCATATAAATATTAATGGACAGATACACAATACTTATTGAAATACAGACGGCATTATGTCCACAGAAATACGCACAGGTATACTTACAACCCAGTGTGATGCATTTATTCACAAAGGCTGAAATACAGAAGCAAAACCTAGGGACAATTTTACACAAACTGTTGAAAATTGACCGGCTTCCATTTACACTATCCTTATGTGCATTAAAGGAAGCAAAGCACACTAAAGATGATTTGTTTCTTGTGTTTTTCCTGAGTAGTGTGCTGACAATTTGGAGTGTATTTTGAGCTTACCTCAAGAATGCACTCCAGCTGGAACTGTTTTATAGCTCCTCTTAAACCAGCCACTCCAATCACCATACTTTGTAGACATTTACACATATTCCAGTACTACACTGTTTAAGGGCATCCAAAGATTCAAAGGGAATTTGCACTGTAGAGCTAAAACTCAAATTTTGCTGTAGACAGCAACAAAATTGGTGAAAGGGGCCAGACATCTGGCGCAATGCTTTCCTACATTCTGCTGCGTAAAAGCCCAACTATAATGAAAAAGCAACTTGCAGACAGTGATACAACACATGAAATACTGACCATTCTAAGAATATATCAGAGACCTAACTAGGTTAGGCTGTACAAGCATATGCCTTTGGCTGCAGAAATAAAAAGTTTTCTGGCTACTTCACAGCTTTGTTTTTAACTTGATACTTCATAAATGGAACTGCAGAAAACCTCATATGTTACCATTTCAATCTGACGTACACTTTCATATGCATCTAACAGTGCCTGGATTCTATTTATATGTACAACTAAATATACGTGCATAGAAAAGTCATCAGATTTGCTACAGAAAGACAGCAGATGTTCTTATTAAGCCACTGGCACATGCAAGGTGAAGCATGTAAGCCTTATAAGGAAAGCATTTAACATTCCAACTACAAGCTAAATAAAAGCAAAGACAACAAATGAAATTATTTCTAATGCATTTTACTAGCTGTGAGTGCAATGCATGGCAAAATTAAAGCACCGTTGAGCATGCTTGAATGACTCTTACAACACATGGGGCTTCTCACAGAGGGGAGTATAATCCATACGCACCCTTTGGAACATCCTAACTTCAATATAATGATCCAAAGTTCACTTCTTCTGAATATATACTAAAATGACACAAAGCATTTAACAGATGTGCAAGACAAACAGGCTTGGTTATACTTTTTACACTGCGGTAGTGCAAAGGACTAAAAATTTTATGACAATCTTACCATGGGGACAACTTTGAGGGTAAATTGACTTTATTTCTCTGATAGGACAGTATTTCCAAACTACAACTGAGATCTGAGCAGTTTCACAGGAACATGCTCAGAAGTCAAAACATCAGTTACCACTAGCTTCTCTCAGGAATTATATATGGCAAATTTAGCTTGTGGTTATTGCTCAACAGAAACCCTGCCAGATGCTGAAGCGCTTGATGGATTTTGCAAAGTTCTGCTGCCTTTGAGGCCACCGTGACTACCCTTCTAGCAGCCTCCCTCCTCGGGCACCTCTCCCCCGCGCAGCTGGGCTCCTTGGAGCACAGTTGTTTTGTTCGCATTTGCAAAGACTGGGGAGTGCACATTCCTTCAACTAGCTTTCATTACAAGCTCCACATCAACAGAGTTAAACACTTTATAAGCTGAACTGCATTTTGGAGAAATATTTCTGAACTCAGGGGCCTAAAGTTAGCAGTACAACTTTATTCATTTTTATTTCGCAGGCAATGGAAGCTCCTGGACTTCCAGACATGCACAGCTTTTCTAGCTCCTTCTGGCTGCAGCTCCACCTCATCTCTGAAATAACTCCCACTGTTCCACTTGGAGAAGTCAGGGATGAAATTCAGGTGTTTATGATTGCAGGTAAGCACTGCTCCTTTTCAGTAACTGTTTTGAAAAATATTAAAGTAAAATGGAAAAAACCAAAGTAATGGAATCTTCAAACTACACACAATAATTTCCTGGAGTACCTCACCTGGAAGAGGAAGAGCAAGCCTACCTCTGCATTTGGCTGGAAAGTCTCAGAAATGCTAAAGCCAGTGTTCTGGTTCAGGTCCATCTCTGTCTCTACAGAATGACTCTCAAAAGGTTTCAACTACCATGTTTAGAGACACGCCTTATAAATACTTTCACATCTCTTTTTGTCTTGCTCCCTTCATTCCCTGTTTTCATCCTGATGTTCAGAAGTCTTTCCCTTCATACCTTTCAGCCAAGGATGCTGATTTCCTCCACTCATTTATTGGCTACCCATACAAATACATCTGTCCCACAGGCTGCTCGGGTACAAAACCACCTCCTCTGATGTGTCTAGGTCAGTATCCCTCCTTCCAGCACTCCTTGAGACCCATCTCTCAGAAGCATTTCACAAAGCAGCCTGCCAGTAATGATGAGGCTGCAGGTGACATGGCACACCCAACAGCCCTTCTTCCTTTCTGTGCTGGTTCAAATGAGCGTGTTCATGTCTATCTAATGCACTAACAGGGTGTTAAACTTGCAGTGGCAGTAAACTTCTCTCTACTCTGAAGCACCCACTTTTGTCCACAACTCTGCCCATGCCCAGCACCCCTCCTTTGTTCTCCCCATCCTCTAGCTGCTCCAGCAATTCTGCCTCCTCTCTGTTCCTATTCTTGTCCTGCCCCTCCATGGCATTTCTTAGGATTCTGCATTCAAATCAGCTCACCCTTTCCCCTGGAAGGTGGGGCGTAAGGGCAAGGGGACGCTGATCACACCCCATTCACCTCATCCTTCATTCCTGCACCAGGAACCTCTCTGGTTCCTGCAGCCAGGAGAACCTACTACTGGAAAAACATGTCTAGGCTCTGGCAGTTCAGGACGAGCACTTTTGGTGAAGTCAGCAGCCAAGTTTCTATCATCTGTGTGGGAAGTACTCTAAATCTTACAACTTAGTCAAATTGTCAACGTTCAAGGGGTGGCAAAAGGCACAGTCTGGTATAAGACTAGGCTGTGTTCCCTTCCTAAATATAAAGCTCCTATTCCAGCGTATGGAAAGACTACAGCTTCTTATTGAAAGAATCATATGCTTCTTATTTTTACTTTTTACAGAGACAAAATAACCTCTTGTCTTCTCCCTCCAGGCCCCCCCAAAACAGCTGTCATCATGTTCCATAAGATTTCAGCTTTAGCACACCTCCTACATAGGCATTTTCAACCCAAATGGTTGAAGACTGGTTATTAACAGGTGGAAATACAGTTTTCCAATGGAAGTCAGGCCAGCAACTCCCCTCGCACAGCCAGCGCAGTCGGGGTTTGTATGGCTGTTCCCCTCCCTGCCCCACAGGGCTGCACACTCCCTGGCCCAGCGGCTGGCTGCGTGTTCCTGAAGGCAGCATAAAGCTGGTTTGCTCCTGGCACCCATGGGATGAGCACTGAACAAAAACCACCACAGCGCCTTTGAGGTACAGCCTGGTAAGCACATAGTACTCCTGCATGTGCTCCAGGTTAAGCTGTAGTCAGCTTAATGAGAGACTTAATTGATGAGTGCTACTTCCTTCGCTTGTCCATTAAGATAAGTACAGCACATGGACATTTCAACCCATCAAAGACGAGAAAATGCATTAATTTTGGTTTTCTTAGAGCTGTTAATAAATCTGACACTGTCTGGCAGTTTTCTTCATTTCCTACCATTTGACAGATACTGTGATCACAAGTTACAGAAGATGTTTTTCCTCTGAAATTATCACTCTGGTAATACAAGCCAGAAGGAAACTTTATCAAGATACCAAGAAGCTGGGTATCGTTTTTATTTTTAACTTTATGTGGATGGTTTGTGAATATCTCAATGTGATAAAAAATAAACTCCATCTAGTACTACTAAACATACATATACACACACACACATTACAAATGACTGTATTACAGCAAATAATCACACTGTGTATTAGTAAAAGTCAGTATTTCTCTCATATAACCAGACTGGCTCTACTTAGACCTCTCTTTACTGTAAGAATTCCTGGAACTGTTTTCTTCCTCTTTCTCTCTCTCAAATTGACATTTGTATGGAATCAAGAAAAATCTTCCTTAATAATTTTTCATTACTAATGGCTTTTTTTGGTATGTGTATTTGGGAGGAGGGAAGGCAAAGGGCAGGAAAAAGGAGCTTTAAGTGCTCTGCAAATGATCCTCCTGAATCTGGGCCTCATAAATCCTATCAAATGTTATATTTCATCAATAGGCTGGAAAAGCTTTTTTCTCTGCAATGATGAAGCCTGGCTTTAAAATTTATGGTTTCATTTTAGAAATGGACTATAAAAAGAGTCTGACTTAGCTGTCTATCAACTGTAGCTGACATTAGCAAGTTAGGCGTGGACTTTCACAGTGTTATATGTATTTTTTATTTATTATACATGTACATACATACATATAGAGATATATGAGGACATGTATATATCACTGTGGGTTTGTGCAAGCATAAGTGCACAGTTCACTTTTTTTATTATTTTGTCTTAAAAGAACATTTTCTTTGCAAGAGGTTTTGAGATATTCAGCAGATTAGATTGCTAAGTGATAAAAGCGTCCAGACCAGAGTTGGCTCAAAGATCTGCAGCAACACAAGCAAATTGCATTTTGCTGCCCAAATGATCGAGATAGAGTAGTTTATTTTGTTCTCATTCGTGGGGTGGTAAAATGCAATTCAGCAATGGCAGAGCAAGTTTCAGGGGGAGGCAGGGAAGGTTTCAATAGGCTGTGGAGAAAAAAAGAGGAGTGCAGGAAAGGACCAAAAGGTTTTAAGTGGGAGAAGACAATTAGCAAAGGACTGATAGACTGAGGAAGAGGGAGTGCAGAACTTCTGTACCTCTCATGCATGGGGAGGGAGACAGACAGACAGCCTCCCCTGCCTCTGTGCAAATCTCTAGCTCTACTCTCTTCCACAAGACCTAGGAACAATTTTGACTCCCCAAAGAGCCACTCCTACTTGCTCTCCTGCACTCCCTGGGGAAGAAGAGTGCTGAGAATATGTCTCTGATTCCTGTTGTTGCCACCACTGATGGGATCCGTGTGGGTGCCACAGCTGTCCCCTGCAAGCCCAAAAGCTTCCTCTGGCAGCCACAACAGCAGCTTCCTCAGATGGAGGAGGAGACAGTCTGTGCACGCTGCCGAAACACCCACTCCTCTCCTCCCTCACCACCAGAGCTGGAGGTCTGCAGCCAGTGACTACTACTTAGTCCTCCCTACGCTTAAAAGCAGCCTGAAAGGTAACCCTTCTAATAGAAGCATTACTGCTCCCCAAATTCCTCACGCTTGAAAAAGCAAGCCACGTTTAAAATAAAAAACAGATAAATGAAGTGACATAGCTGCAGCTGGAGAAAGTGAAGCTCCACTCTTAATATAGGGGAGGCCATCTCTCTCCATCTGCTACAGAAGAACCTAGTTTCCTAACTCAGACAATTCATGATGGATTATGTGAAAACAGCAAAACAGATCATGCTGTTGAGGAATTATATGAACTGAACAGAAGACCAGTTAATCAAATCTCATGTAGGATGGTTATTACTATGTGTTGCCATCGCTGCTGCTGAGTCCAGCTGTAGCATCAGTTTTGGTGGCAACACATAGGAAAACCTGAAAGTCCTGTTCCTCATTATAAAACAGGGAGAAATCCCACCCTGGGGAACACGGTCAAAGCTGAGTGAATACTACAGAAAAGGTTGGCGGGAAGCAGCTAATGGTATTCTGAATCAAGACCAAGAAAACTAATCTCTTTTTCCACTGCCTCTATTTCATAACATGATCAAATAAAAGAACCCATCATTGATACTGAGGATGGGTTTATACCACGGCCTCAGTTCCCTTCTGAAATTCTCTGTTGGGAGGATATTTGCCAAGGTTCCCGTCACCAGCCTGCGAGGAGGGCAGCACCCCGGCTGCAGCTCCCCTAACACACCCGCTGCAGGGGCCTCCTCTGACCACGGAAGAAGGCTGGCTCTGCTCCCCGGGGTCAGCGATGGCACACACGAGCAAGGGATAATCACTCATTTGGTAGTAGAAAGCAGGGGAACAAGGTAAGGGAAATACCACCCATCCACATTCTGCAAATCAAAATGTGTTCTGCTTCTAGCGCTAATTTTCCACTGTAAGTATACAAATACATGATGCTTACACAAATTTATGGAAATAAAGAGGAGCTGAAACTGAAAAAGGGGTACTTGTATTAATGAAGAGTATCAAATCTTGATCTACATACAGCCCATCTCTGTAATTCTACATTTTTTACTGGAAGGAGGCATATAGAAGTGTCATATCACATGAGCAGAAGTTACTTAAAGATGATCTCAAAACGTTTCAGTGTCATACAAGTTAACTCCATTTAACAATGAAATTCAGGACACTAAAATAGTATTGACATGATAGTGTCTTCAAATACAAACACACTCATCCCATAGCAGATCAAGAATATTTCAAGCACTACACTTTTTTTTCCACAGTTTTCCTGTCTGTTTCTCCTCAAACATTGCAAAATAATCAAGCAATTCAGCTTTCCCTGTAACTTTTGGACTTTTTCAAACCTGAATTAACTCTTTTACACACAGACATCTTTTTGCCAGTTTGTAAAGAGAAGCTCCTGGTACTGTTCAAATCCTTAATTTTTTCCCTTTTATAAATCTTTTCATCTGACTTCCCCCTCCCCCAAAAGGACGCTTTTTTAGTGTTGTTATTTCTTCTTCTTTCCTTGCCTCCTTATTTCCCCAACTCTTCCCTGAGACTCATCTCCTGATTTTTTTTTTTTGTTTTTTGCTTGAGCTCTTCTGAAACCCTGACCGGTTTACAGAGAAAAACCCAGAGCTCAGAGGCTAATGTTTTACCCCTTACTCACCATCCCGTATCTGCCTGCAGTCAACAGTAACCAGAATTCATCATCATCATCAATGGATTTTCAGTGACATGCATTGTATTTGCTCAGATAATGGCCCCATATATTGCCTTTGAAATGGGGGTGTGACCATTACTTAGGGATGTTCTCAAGAGTCAGTAATTGGCATGTCTGAGGGACATTCTGGATCCATGTTTTGAAGGCAGACCTGAAGAAAAGCAAGCTGTGAAGACTTTTTGGATAGTACTGTGCTCTCAGAAGGACACACCAATATTAACCTAAGCACATCACCTTGGGATTGGAGCAGGCCATTTGCTAGCTGGTTTGGAGCACAGGGGAGCAACAGACATACGCTGCCTCTGAAAGGTCAGGCAAACACATGAGGGTACAGACCTTTCCAAATTCTGTAGCGAGGGCCAGGCTAAAGAATGTAGGCTGGAGTGGCCTCACTCGAGCTTCTTACAGGTATCTTTCTTACCTCCACACAGTTTTGGGATGGCCTTCAAATCTTTCAAGACTGCCTCAGGAGCACCTGCAGACAAAACACCACTGCAACGTCCCTGTCAGAGGTACAACTCTCCTTGCAATAGGCTCTGCACAGACGCATAATAAAAAGACAGTCCTGTTCCCACACACAGCAGAACGATGCAAACAGTAAAAGCGGGTGGGGGAGTGCAGGATAATATGGAAACAACACTGGTCTGTGGGATGCCTGACAGCGATATTTGGTGTTTCAGGAAGGAGGCAAATGTAACATGCCTATACAGACTACAAAAACAATTTCAGAGTTTATGGGCCTCTCTGCTCTTTAAAGTCACTACAGACAGACAGTATACCATTTTTTTTTATTTAAAAGAATTAACAACTTGATAGAGTGAGTGGCCAAATAGGACTAAGCCACTTTGGTGCCAGGTAACTATAAAAAGTGTGTACAGAATACCTGTGAGAATTTAGCCTCCAAAATTACTATTTCCAGTGTAGGATAAACATCCATTCACTTCTCTAGTCCCCAACCTTAACTGAGTGCCAAGTGAGCATAAATGTGGATCACAGCCTCCATTGCTGAAGCAGGAAGCAGAGAGATGGAGAAGCTGCATCCAGTCCAGCTCTGTACTCTTGTCCCACCTGGACAGAGGAAAGCAAGACAGTCCACCAACATCTGGGAGAAGGAGAGAGCACTTCCATCTGCTATATTTTTTCTGCAATGGCCAAGGTTTAAAACCCCATGGATGTGCATTATTACTGACTTAAGTACAGTGACCATAAGATTTTTCCTTCCCTCATTTTTCTCCATTCAAGTATATTCTCCACTAATGCACAAAATTACTAATTTTTTTCGCATCTAGTTCACTGCTCCCCATGGGATAGACATTAAAATTGATTCATGAGTACACTACATTTACAGGCAAAAGTGGGAATGGTGAAAACCCCTCCCCATCATGTCCCTCTCCAGGAGGGAGTTTGAGACACATAGAACAAAGGACCCTCAAATCTTCTGGCATACAGCTTAGAAACCAGAATGTGATTTCCAGTCTGTATCTCTTGTTTCATTACAGAAGATATGGCCCTTAAAACAGACAATTATCTTTGACCAGTGATGTTTTAGGCTCTAGCTTTTAGTTTTTTCTGTAGATTTCACACTGCCACAGGCGACTTCCCTCCCTCCAATTTTGCCTGCCAACCCCAGCTGCAGAAGTGAAGATACCTACAGGATTCAGGCAGCTGGAGAAAATACAAGACCCTGGCTCTCAGGCCTCATCTGTGTTTCACTCCTTTCACTCCTGAACATACCTTGGGATTTGACAAAGTCATGCTTATCAGACAGATCAGCAGATACCCTGCTATCTGTGTTGTGGTGCAGAATTAGGTCAGAAGAGCACTCTGCCGGCTTGTGTTTTGCTGTTTAATCCTGCATAGAGTAGTCATGGAGACAGCAATAAAGGACAACTCATCACACTAACCAAATCCTTCACCTACTAATCCTGGTCAATTTTCCAATCTTGAGATGAAAATGAAATAAAAATCATACATTACTACTATTTAACTGCATATTCCAATAGTATAAATTTATGAGAATACAACAGAGTCCAGGAGGCAAATTTATTTTATGAAAATATATCATGTTCAAGGGCAAACTGAATGTTATAAAGTCTGAAGAATGGTTTTTCTCCACTTTTAAGCTGTCTTCTTCTGCGATGCCATAGCTGGGTCTTCCAGCTGGCCTCACCAGATGGCCACATTGGCCACCATCAGAATGGCAGTCTGGAAACAAGTGCCCTACAGCCTTGCCTCAGCATCTTGGCTGGAATACACTGAGGCAGCAGTTCTGTACTCATAGTTCAGAGATATTCCCAGCGCACTTGCTTAAGAATTCCTGAAATTTGTGAAGAGATTAAAGCCAAACTTCTGGTCCCATAGAGGTCAGGGAAAATAACAGAATGTTGCTTACTGGCTTTTAAATGTTAATCATCACTATTCACACTAAAACTTTGTTACACTAAAAACAACCCCTCCACACACCAGCACACAGTATGAAAATCTGCTTAAAAGTAGTATTAAAAAAAAAAAAAGGGAATTTTCTCTTAAGCTGTAGGTAAGTTCAGCTGTGGAGGATTCCAGCACCTACACAGAATTTTTGGTTTCATGGAGGCTGTGCAACCATTCCTCCTCTTGCATACAACTGTGCAAATCAGTGTGTTAGTGATGCTTTTGCAAAGAGGGTTTGACAACAATAGAGAATCCCCAGCCTGCTAAATAAGAAGTGACAACTCCATTTGAAAGCTGTCTCTGGATGTGTTTTATGTGCAGAAATTATCTGTGACAGTTCAGATCAAAATAGAGTTTTCATTTCATGTGGGAGGTAAATGGACGATAGAATAGGTTACTTTAAATGCTGTAGTCTAGTCCAATTAATGTTTCAGACTTTTTTTGTATGGATTTCTTCCATATTCTATGCTCTAAACTTTGGGGTAAAAAAATGTAAAACTTGTTTTGTCAATAGCATGATGCAAAGAACAGGCCAAAAGGTAATAAAAAGTGGTTAACAAAAACAGTCATGCAGAAGTATGGCAAAAAGGCTCAAGTTACAGTAATCTGGCTGTGCAACTAATAAGTACAAAACATTAAAGAAAACATCACTTCATCATTCTTTCAGGGAGAACCAGGCAGGGGAATCAGTTCTGATTTCCCACCTCAATCAACAGAAATTTTGCCACTTACTGTGATGGAAACGGGACTTGCACATCAGTCTTCCTTTTGAGCAGCAGACACAAATCCACAGGCTATCATTTGCTTCTTAGATTGTGCAACATAAATTTACAGTTTCTAGCTTATGTAACTAGACCAATGACACAATTTGTACTTTAAAAACATGTCAGATCCAAGATACTGCTTTGACCTCTGATGCAAGGTTGTGGATTTTCATGTCTTCCAGAACATCATACCTGCTGATTCTTTCAAAGATATGCCCCATTAAGTACTAGGCATGCTATGTTACTGGAAATAAGGCAGGATACAATATGAAAGCATTAATGATTTCATCTGTTCTTGTATCCTTTTATGTACTGCAGTAACTGCTGTGATCCTATCGTATGCAGTGACTATCATGTGTTACTACCTACAACTACAGAAGAAGCATTCACTACCAAATGTATGTGTTTATCTATATTCAGATGTGAACTGTCACTTTTCTTCCCAGTAAACACACATTCACATTTGTTACCTGCAAATCAATCAGTTGTTTCCTGACCCATTTTAAAGAAATGTGTTTTCTTGAAGGTCTGGAGCCACTGCTATGTTACTCAAGCACAACAGTGGTTCTCATGTAAAACTGAAGGGAGCTCTGCTGATTCAGTGCCTGTAGCTTCCTAACTATCTTTTTTAAAGTAGATGGAGAAACCAGTAGTTCATACATTGCTTTTTAGTTGTGAGCACAAAGTATTGTTAGGAGAGAAGCTATGGACCCACAAGTGAGTGATCTCATCCCAAACAAGGGCCCACAAACCTTACATAATCTATTTTGTTTATGCCACACATTAAACAATGCATATTTTGAATCTTTTCTGAAAAACAGCATTTTTATTGGCATGATTTTAAATTTCCACCCACTTGGAAGAGCAGGTGTCTTTGTGTATCATTTTTCAACCCTGGGAATAAAGAAAACATTTAGAAAACATGTTAAAATTGTTTTTGTAAAGTCAGGGGACATTAATTTAAGGTTCCATGGGCATTACAGAAGAACAGATCTCCACTATAAATGCACTGAGCTAGTACAAACATTAACTGAGACAAAGCATTCAGAAGATATGAGACCTCAGTATCTCTATCGGCCAAAGACTGAACACTGGTAATCTTATTCCTCAGAGGCAGGTTTTAACACAAAAGAGAAATTAACATCTATCTATGCACGAGGGTCTTGAAAAGAAAACCAATGGAACAATGAAGCTGCTCAGACATCTGGTATATTTGCCATAGCTAATAGTAATGAGATAGCAGGCAGAGCGCAGATTAAAGGCAAAAAGGTATGAAGGAATACTGATAATCATTTCAGAAGCCACACAGGCATGTAAAAAAACACCCGTACTCTGACTAATAAGTCTAAATTTTGGGAGGAATTCTCAAGCACTTATTATATTTAGATTGATAATCTATTTGTAGCAGTGCTCAAAGAAAGAGAATTAGACTTCTGCCTATTCAGTTTTGGAGCCAGAACATGTCACTAAGTGCAAGAGACTTTTCAAGCTCTGTAGCAAAGGGGTCAAAGCATCACCACTGATGCAGACAGTGGTATTTACAGAGAAAAGGAGGAAAAGATCAATCCCTTCCCCCCAGTCCTCTTTACTCTCCCTCTCTGAAGCAGCTGCTGCTTACACATTGCCATTGTATTCAGAGGCACAAAGTAACTGCCTCCTGTTTTTTTTTTTTCAAATCAGGAACAGCAGAAGATGTTAAAAGAAGAAAACACCACCTTTAGTCAGGTGAAGGACTTTAGATTGCTTGTAATTTGTGTACTGACAATCAATAACAATTAGGAACAGGTTTATTGCTCTGATGATGTTCCCCAACCCTCCTCCACAACCTCACATCCCTTTGTCATGTTATGAAAGTATCTGCTGATGTGTAAAGCAGGGACTCCAGCCCCAGAAGGCCTCCTCTGTCATTACCCAAGAGCAGAGAAGAAGCAACCTAGGTCCCCTGGTCAGCAGCACACTTACAGCATACAAGTGTTCAATTAAAGCAATCCTTTCAGACAATTACTGAGCATTATGGTGACTCAGGCATAGAAAATAGTTGCCCTCTCCCCATCTCACAGGACAGACCATGTTTTGAACGTGTTTTCATCCCTCTGAAGGTGTGTTGTTGCTCACTTTTCAATTGCCAGGCCATGTACAACAATTCCATTAGAAACATGCTCTATGCTTAAACTTACAGGCCAGTCTTCAAATAATTGTTTTGCATGCATTTTATGTAAATACCATAATGATCATTTGTGGTTGATTCCCATGTACAAGGTAATAACCGTATCCAGGACTAAGTAGGCATCAAAGCCTAAGGATGTAAGTGTTTGTAACAGATAAACTCCACAGCTGAAGGACATGTTCTAGCTAAAACTGGTTTGAGAAGAAATGCCCCTAAGATACTATTATGCTGAAAAATTTAAGATTAAAATATTAAGTGAATGAAGACATTAAACCATAAATATGGGTCAAAGACTGAACGATAAGACGTCGTTTGAAACATTAAAACATTGGTTGCCTCTTTCTCATTGTTCCTCACTGCTTCCGAGTCACTGGAGGGAAAGTGCTAACAACCTCCCAGAGTGCAAATTCGAAAGGACTGTGACACTGCACAAGTGTCACACTGATCTACGGGTACACAAGTGGGAAACTGGAGAGAAACTGGAAAAAAATAAAGATGACATTTATTGCACTACAAGTATGTTATATTTATTTAATTTTTAGCACTTTCTAGAGATATCTCATACTCCTCTTCTATCTTTTCTACCATGATTTTTTTTTTTTTGGTTTTCTCCACTTCAGCTTGATGGAATGAATAAAATGAAGGCAGCTACTTGTTTTGCAGGCAACTGAAGAGTATAAAATCTTTCATGCAATCACTCTGCACTGCTTTCTAAAAATGGCCTCCAGGCATCAAGGACAAGTTAGTGATAAAAAAAGATAACCAGCATGGTTATCTGAAGCAACATAATTTTCTCATGTCCCTCCATCCCAATGAAAGACCTCAGTTTCTCTCAGATGCAGGCCACAATGTAGTTTAAGGCAAGTTATTTATTTCATTTCCTATGACAGTCTAACATCACTCTCCACAAAATAATCAGAATTCTCTTAGACCACCTGAAGATCAATACTGATGCCTTGATCAATGTCAAAAAGTGCTCTGCTGCTGCTTGGTCTGACAGAGAAACTGCTCCTTAGCCACAGTGCACGTGGACTCCATATGGTGCCATGTCTCCTTGTGGGTAAGTAAGGATAGTCACAGTGTTTCAGAGTATATACCAACTTAACTACATCAGAAGACTTGAGATGATGAAAGAATAAACTATTTCTTGGCTTACTATGACCCCTTGGATTGCTGTCTGTGCCAGTGGACTTGTGATCGTGGATTGAAAAATAGCACGTTTTAGAGTTTGTCATTGACTGTATGCTCTGCACAGCTGTCAGACAATAATCACAATTATTCTCTTTTTATTCAGCATCCTGTTGCCTATTAAGCCATTTCCATCACATCTCATCAGTCCTCCCAATATTTTTGCTAACACAATGTTGAGTGATTTTCAGCTTTTCAAACAGCATCAATCCTTACAGTTTTCTGGTAACCAAAAGATCTCATTCATGCTTCTGCCTGTACCTGCTGTCAGCAATGCTGCTTACTAAGTGCTTGGGTAACCTTTCACCACTGGCATCTTGAAACAAGCAGGGAGCAAGGTCCTAGCCTCTTTTTAGGAGAAGTTGTTTTATCTTGTTATTAGATGCTTGAACCCTCCATGAGAAGGTTCCCATTGACTCATTCTGAGGTCAGATCTATGGCCCCGTTAGATCTTTTATATCTTATTATGCTGAGAGCTAAGTTACTCAGTGGAACAGAAGAATTAAGATTAGCAGAAAAATCTTAAAGATCTGCCAGTGTAAACCCCAAGTAAACTAGGACTGCAGAAAAATGTGTACGGCAAGAATTCCCTACATCTTATAGACATGTAGAGTTGACAACAGTTTCCACTGTAAGGTTTCTACTACGCACTTCAGCTGTATGAGTACCATACAGATCTAAGTACTCTGCCTAGACATGAGCAGCCGTACTGAAAAATCCTACCAGAGTTACTGCATTATTCCTGGTGGTCTGAGGTGTGCCCCATGGCTCCCTGTGCTGCAGTCATCTCAACTGGTTTAAGAGTTTCCTGTTGAACTGAGAAAACCAATCGAGTGTTTATTTTGAGAATCTATGAGAAATTGTGGGATGTTGCTTGAAGACTTTCAAGACTCAGTAATGCTTCTCACTGCTTAATGAGGAGAAGGGCTGAGGATTGTCTTACCTGTAGCTCAGAGGAGACTGTTAGCACAAGTCTCACTGACCTTGGATAACCTCAAAGAGAAGTGAAGACACTGAAAACACTTCTCATGACTCCAGTCAGCCTACAAGCATTTTCCCTGTAACATCTAAGAGTCAATTCTTCATCCTTACCAGACAGGTATCACTGCTCTCTTAACTGGAGCTACTTAGCATTTTAAAGCAGTCCAGTGATAGTGTTCTTTACCCCTCCTCCAAACTTAACCCTTTGTCCATTACTTTAAGATTTTTGGGAGACAATTCTTTTGTTTCCCATTAAACTTTGACTATTTTTTAAAAAGAGTGTAATCAGAAGCCACTAATTTATCTCAACAAAGGAAAAAAGTCAGGACAGAGCTTGCTGTAAGCTCATGTCATCACCCAGAATCTGACCATACGGATGCTCATACATATGAGCTGGTCTGCGTTCCTCATGTCCAACCTGGTCTACCTCCAAAGAAGACAGATAAATCGTATGCACAGACTTAAAAGTCTAACACAACAAATTCCCATACCCTCATTTACTCGTCAGTTTTACTAAACCAAGATTATCTCTACAATGAAAGAAAGAATTTATTTATTCCATTTAACTAGTAGCAGCTAGGAAAAAACTTAGGAGAGGAATTTTTGAAAGTCATGGTTTTGGATAGAGTGTGAGTTCCCTGAGGTCAGCAATGTATATTCATCTTACACTGGGCTACACAGCAAAGCTTGCACGAGGCCAAGTCACCAGGGCTTTCTCTGGAGCTACTTACATAACCAGAAGCTAGGAGATTGCAAGGCAAAATGACTGTGTCAGGAATTGGGGGAAAACCAGCAGAGAGTTAATAAAAAATTGTGAACTGGGCTGAGAGAAAGGGTAAACAAAAGAAAAGCAAACAGTTTCTTGGCAAAAGACTTGCTGGAAGGACAAGCCTCACAACTGTGAGCAGCATAACGACCTTCTGCCTGTTGTTTCTCTTCAATCAGGGAAATGGGATTAGGTTAACATTCATCATTTAACCAGAACTGCAGTAAAGAATAAACCTGACTGAAAACATACTTTTTTTTTTTTTTTCCTTAGCTAGAACAACTCTGCAAGGCTAATGATGGGGCCAAAGAGACTCATTCTGACAGAAGACAACCTGAAGCAATGTAAAGCTGGGCATTTTGAAAACCCTAAAGTGTATGAAGTAGAACAGACGACTGGAGAGTAGTGGGAAAATAGAACTGCATCAGATTTAACCATGTCCCTTACACTTTAATAAGATTTAGAAATTTTATTTAAGATTACCAAATTCTCAGAGGGAATGCATTTCTCTGTACTGCTACCAGACAACTATTAATTAGGAAGAAGAAAACACCGTACACAATGCTATATCCATCTATATTGTGTATCCAGTAAGGTAGACTTCCTTGTTCAAGGAAAATATCCTAGTTACATTGCTTGACTGCTAAATGGAAATACCACATGCTATTAGGGTTTGCACTTTAAGTATGGAAGTGACTGGCCTATAAACAAGACTTTAACAGTTTCTCTTTTGAACAACTCTGACTGTTTAATTAATCTTCAGCCATTAACCATTCATTTAAAATGCCACTTACAAAATCTTAATTTTGCACATTATCAGCTGGTTCACAAATAACTATCTATGAGCAGAAGTGTAATGATCTTCCTCTCTCTTTCTTGGAGCCTACCAGCCTGACTTCTTAATTAACCACACACACATATTAGCATTTAAAATTAAATGGTGTTTTGTTAAAAAAAAAAAAATATTGTGCAGAGAAAAGTTAATACATACACACATTATTCTGCTGCTCATTAAAGGAGCAAGTATGAGCTTTTGGTCAAACGACATCCTGCATAAGACAGAATTTAGCATTTCTTGCTCACACTAGGAAATACGCTATGGCAGGAACACATGGAAGGCCATATGATTTCATTCCAGCTGCATGGACGATCTCATTTTGTCTTTATTTGTACATTTAAGAGGCTGACAACACCATCTGCATTTTGCTCTGCATCCTCTGGTATGGTCTCATCTTCCAGTAACAGACCTGCTCTTTCTCCAGGGACCTATCTTTTGCATTTGCATCCAAACGACTGAAAGAATGGGACATTACCAATAAATAGGCAGAATTAACGTAAAATAATTCCATGCAGTAATATATCACATAAGAAATGACAGGGCTGGAGGGGAAAAAAAAAACCCAAACCTGAATGCTTAACACAGCTGCCAAAGCTCAGGCTTACCAGCATCTGCAGAAGGACAGTCACAAGGGAGTTGTGGGAGTGCAGTATATAAAATTTTACACTTCTGTCAATAAGTGAGGTGATCCAAATGCAAACCCTAGCAGGCAGGATGCACGCAGGCAGATTTGTGACTATTCCTGACAGCATTTATTTCTACTGAAGAATGCATGGCCTTGAACAAGCATGCACACATTACATGGCAGCAGCAGCTCTGCTCTGGTTAAAGTTTGACAACTTCCTTCTGTTAATACATGCTCTAAAATGCTCAGGCTCACCTGAGTTCCATAAAATCTGGGGTTTCAATGAGAAGTGAATGATAGGGCTAGGGTCCCAAAGCTGGAAGGATCTGGATGAGGGGTTCCTGGGAAATAGCACTTTGAACTCTATCTGTAAAATAGTTTTTCTTGAATGCTATCAGTAGATATTTTTTTTTCCATATAGGTGGGAAATAAAACCATGGCTCATTTAAACATATCCCAAGAGATACAGTCACTTAACATTTTCACTAGTTAGCACAGTGAGTACACTGCACTCATTCATTCTTTCTGAGGAAGAAAATTGCAAATAGTATCATCAGCAGAAAACCACAGTACAAGTGTAACTCCAATGGCACAACGTACATTCCTGTGGAACTGGTGGCCAAAGGGGCTTCCATGAGCAGGACAGCTCTACTAAGAGCCCACAGGAACCACTGAACCTCTGCTGTATTTGCCAATGCCAGTGTGAATTTAACTGTTGTCAGAAATCTATCAGCCAGGAAGGACAGTAAATTGTCAAACCTTAAGCTTCTGGTTTTAACATTATAGGGAAGAGTGATCGGATCGCAGCCGAAGGTTCAGAAGGCCCTGTGGTACATTTCAGAAGGAATAAATTCCAGAGGAATCAGAGGAGACTCTCAGGGGATGTAGGGTAGTATAGGACAGGGAAACAGCATAGATGATTTTAGCACACCAAGCAGAAGAGACTATATGGTAAGAGAGAGTGCATGCCTCACTTGGATTTGCCACAAATCAAAATATTCCAATGCATGACCATAATTCTCTTTCCACTGTAACACAAGGTGCAGTGGCAAAGGGTATGTAAATATTACACAGCCTCATTCAATAATCATTCCTAACTAAAGGTCCATCCACTCCTGCAGCAGTGGACTGCTTTTTTGCTAGTCAGTAATAGGTGTTGTAAATGGACACACAGTGAGCAATGCCCACAGTACTTTGAACTGAGAACAATAAAACTTCAGTTTCTGGCTTATGAGACATATAGGGCTAAGTAACATACCTGGGCAACCCTAACTTGCCTTTTTTGAACAAATCCTTTTCTGTGCAGCTCTGGATTCCTATGGCCTTGGATTAGAGCAGGATGGGAGTGACCTACAGCAGCCCAAAAGACAAGCATTTAACCTGCTTT
Organism: Tyto alba; assembly: GCF_018691265.1. NCBI lineage: Eukaryota > Metazoa > Chordata > Aves > Strigiformes > Tytonidae > Tyto > Tyto alba. The sequence goes on along the minus strand of NW_024881328.1, from coordinate 29,326,293 downwards.
TTAGTAAGAAATGATCCCTTTGCTAAATCTCAAAACTCTGGAGCCCTTTTACTCTCCTCTCAGGCTTACACATAGCTTACATTTGCCATCTGGTTTCTCAGGACACACACAGCAATTTTTTCCTTTGATCCCTTCCAGGGAGGGGCAGACTGCTCCATGTCTTGCCCCTCTCTCTCATGACTCTGGCCAGCTCTCAGGGTGGGATGTGAGGGGCAGAGTCAGAGTTGTGCCAAGGTTTGGGTTTCATTTCCCCATTTTCAACTTTGTATGCTGCTAGATTGAACATTCTGGAAAAGTGCAATTTTCCATAAGGAACCTTTCACCCTGAAATAAGAAAGATCAATTTTTCAATTAATTAATTAACATTGTAGAGTATAAGATCTTGCACAGTGGGACCCAGCATAGCATCTCCAAAACCAGAAAGCTGGATCAAACTGGGGCTTTGGACTCTACTCCTATGTAATAAAACAGTGTTGGGGTTTTTTTATTGGTATTTTTTAAAGTCTGCAACAAGATACAGCTCTGACTATTCTCACTAAACAAAGGAAAACTGTTCGTTTTTGTCAGACCAGCACTTTGAAATTCCCCAAGATAAGGCACATAAATAAATGAAGAATTATACTTGGCAATGAGTTTGGCATCAGACTTTAAATGTTTCATAGTTCTGGGCTGAGGAAATAAATTGTGCAAATTCTCTAGAACCTTTCCGGAGATGTACGCGGGGTGTTTGGATATACTTGACAGCACCATGTTCAAAGGAGGAAAAAAGAGGAAATTGCTTATTCGAAACATGAGAAAGGGTTGCACCATGTGACATGCCTGACATTTAAGTGATAACAGTGTTGTGCATATGCTCTTTTGGCTTTGGTCTGACACCTAGGCTCTGCCATGGTGCAACTTAGCACTGTCATGGTACAGCCTTGATGACTAAACTCAGAGAGATGTGACTTACCACTCGTTTCAGGAACATATGGGCCACAGATCACCCAGTCTCTGTTGCAGGCTGGGGAATTGTGTAACGTCTCAGGCAAAGACCCTGCGAGTTCCCCAGCTGCACAAGGTGGCTGTGCAGGCTGCACCATCCTTTGGGATGCCATTTGCATTACAGAAAATTGTGGCTAATTAGAAATAAACAGAAAAATGCTTGATTTACAAAGAAATGTGTGATTTTTGCCAGCTTTTTTTTTTTCACTCTCTTTAACTTAACATTCACAGAATACACTGATCATGCTAATGCTTTCACTATATTCATTAATAAGGACAATTTACATTTATATAGCACCTCTCTTAGTTAAGAATTCCAAAGCTTTCAGCAAAATATACACAAAAAATTACATCTATTTCACTGAATATAGTCATCGTCGGAATGAAAATCAACAATTGTGAAGCAGTGCAGAAGAACGTTACACAACAGTTGCAAATAAGACACAAAGCAAACCCCTCAAAAACCCAAAGCAAAAAACCCCTGAGATGCCAGATGCAAGTGTAGGTAAAGGGGACGTTAGTATGCAAGCAGCAGTGCGAAGCAGGTCTGTGTGTGCCCTGAGGGGCAGTGCTTGGAGGCAGCAAACACACTTCATTGTGACTAAAGCAACAGATTTCATATATGTGCAGCCTATTGCTTTTCTGTGTACTGAGGGAGATTCTCAGTTTAAACTGCAAATCTACTTAGAATAATGAACCAGGAACACTCGATGGATTCCGGTGATGAGAAAAGGGAAGGTAAGTGTATGCAAATTGTGAACAGTGCTTTTCTGTCCACTAAGCTTCTCCCTTTACAAACTGCCTCCAAATTTTAAAAGGCATTAATTATGTTAATACAGTCTTCTGCAAAAAATAAAAGAAAATAAAAATGAACTTCTTGTTTCAAATGATGAGCTTTAATTCTCTATCATAATAACATATAACTGGAATTGCCAGACTGAAATGAAATCATCTATTCTCTCTGTATTCAAATCCCCCTTCTACCCCAAAACCCATTTACTTTAGTTACTGATCAAGTCTTCGCACACTGTGTTATAAGTTGAGAGTCAGAGGTGGGAGAAAAAGCCATCCATCTAAAGTAAAATTAATAGCAACACTTTGAGAGAGAGCATGCATGCGTTAGCAAGACCAAAGCATGAGCTATTACATGACAAATGTGTTGATAAATGTTCAGCCCTGCAAACACAAAATAACTTTGGTTTGGCTAATAAGCATCCATTATAGCCCTTTCCCATCATTTTGAGGCAGACAAAGTAGTTTTCATAGTTGACCCTTGAAAGCAGATTTGTTTTTGTAATTAACATGTTATCCAGGGGTTTTTCTTTCCACATCTCTTTTTCCTTTCAATACTCTCCCTCTTGCACAGAAAGATTTCCTTGCCTGAAGTTGCCACTACATTCAACAACTCCTGCCTGAGACCTCATGACCCACTGCATAATTTCACGTAAAATTATTCACGTTTGGCACATTTCTGCTGGCGAATAACAACAACCTTTTTGTCTCTGAAACAAATAAAAGAAAGATTTAAAAAAAGAACAAAGGCAGCCTAATAAGAATCCCACATTTCCTATTTTTTCCTAATCTGGTTAAACAGCCTCTATAAGCTTAAGAAATTCAACAAAGTGAAGTTGTTGTGGACTGTTTGTCTTTCAGTACAGAATCAACACAGATGGAACAGACTCTCAGTGTGACCTCTGATCATGGGCTCAGATATAAGGTAACTTTTCTTGCCTGTTAGATGTTTTGGTTTTAGTTTTTCACTGAGTTGTCATGCTACCATGCAATTACAGCTAAATCCACACTAAAATCCAGGATCCCAACACCAAATCCAAACCTGGTTGGGACTTCAATCTTGTCTGCACAGCAAGTCAAGAGTTCTTTCAGTGTAGCTACAATCGCAATACAAACAAATAAAAGAGGCCAGAAGGAAAGACTTGAGCATTTCTTTTTGCTGCATGGAAAAACTGTATAGACCACACTTCAGAACTGATGACACTTATAAAATGTAAAACTATAAAGTCCCAATAAAGCTGAAATTATGAAGCAACCTTTAAGACAATGGCTTATTTCAGTTGAGTTACATCTGTATATACTTACACTTGAAAAATACATGAACCTGAATTTAGACTCCCTCCTGCTGGGAATTCTCAGATCTTTGTTTACTGAGTTAGTATGAACTCAGTTTCTGATCCCTTTGCTATATACAAACGTTCCTGTGACTTAAGTGACAATTGCCTCAAGACTTTTATAGTAAAGCAAACCTGCTAGATAGCAAAAAGATGCGATCACTACCTCTTACTTCACCCTCTTCACTCTTATGCAGTAGGAGAAGAGTTAATAATAAGGAAGAAAAAAATTAGCAATGCCATTATGTTTGGGAAGATCTCTACCATACTGTATTTAGGTGAAAAAGAGAGATACTTGGCCCATTCCCTTCTACAAACTTAGATTTATGTCAGAAGTGTTTTTATTACTATTTATACCAATGACTCAGTAGACATTTTTAAAGTACTATGATGCCACAAACTGAAAACACTCCTATATCTGTGCTCACATATTTCTCCAAAATTAACAAGTGTGGTATCACATAGCACAGATTGAGGCTATGGGAAGCTGCTACAGATTGTAATGTGAACTCAAAGCGTGAACAATTCCTCAAGTTGCCCATGTCTTACTCTGTCAGCTCTTCTTTTCACACAGACTTGTATATCTTGCCTACACACTCATACGCTGGTTTAAAAAACCCCAACATCAATATATTAATGTCATGATAGTAATGAAGTCTTATGCTCTTTTAGCCCCAAATTCCAGAAGCAACCAGTATTAAAATCATCATAATGGTGGGTACATCATCAACTCAGAGGAATTTTCTGTTCTCTTTTTAACCCAGGGAAAGACTTGACCATCTTTCTTTAATACTATCAACCTGGAAGCTTGACAGTAAGGATTAAAAATTGCTCTTTCCTTTCCACTTGGTTACTGGAAAGGCTGTGAAAGGCAATCAGTCTTGTGAAGCCACACTTCACAGTCTGCATAAAAATGCCATGATTCCCAGTCCTCTCCCCAACCTAATTGAGAGTGCATAATATCACACAGCTGGGGAAAACTAAACCATAAACATATGCAATATATCATGCTATCATACAAAACCTGTTACTAACAGGCACTTGATGATCAACAGGATCCTAAAGGATCTGAAAACAGAAATTATTTTTGCTTCAGGGTAAGAACTTTTCCCCATTGAAAGAGGAAAAAACCACTCTCTCAGCAGTCCAGGAATTGGACTGAAGTCAGTTCATTCATTCTGTTTGTGAAATATAGGCTTTTCTTTAATGATTTCTGTTTGACTGCTGTCTTGCTCAAATGCTTTGGCGGTACTACTGCAGCAAAGCATGGTTTCGGTCAAGAGGAAATCTAAATACAGGGGTTTGGGACATTTGAACAGTCCCCCACCTAGCCCCCAGCACCCTCCCCACTCAGCTGTCATCGTTTGTAATGCCAGGTGGCAATATTACCTGTCACCAGGAGTCTGTGGGTAGTGTTGCTTGTTTATTTTTGCATACAGTCCCTCTAAGTGCTCCCTCTCCATCGGTGCTGAAGAAGAGTCACGTGGAAATACAAAGGTTTCTGCTACTGCTGGTGATGATGGCCTGTAGATGCTTGGTGCTGGATATGCCTCTCGGAAATGGTTTACTCTCGCATAATTTGGATCTGCCTCATCATCATCAATGTCAGGTCCTCCAGGACCAGTAGAATAATCACTTAGGCCTCTCAGTTGCTTTTGCCGTAACTCCTGATGCTTTGCACCAATCCTTATAATGAAAAAGAAAGAACAAATATACAGTTGGATCTGCTTCAACAGCAACCATAGACACTGATTCATCACACAAACTTGGAGTGCCAACCCCAAACCCAATTGTTTGGATTGGTCATCATTCTGATGAAAAAAAATAATGCTGAATATAGTGTGGCTTTTTGCAAGTGTATAAACACATGTGCATATGCATGAACACATACAGTTTTAATTCTACACTTACGCTCCATTTTGCAGTTAATATACCTAACCCGATCCTGAAACTTTTTATCTAAATTAGTCACGAAAATTGTTACTGCCCCTTGGTCACTTGACCCACCCACATTCTCCTAAATACATTAACTTGTGAAAAGTGGATTAAATGTGAGTGTAACTGGAGAGATGGCACTGTCATCTCAAAAGAGGGACTGCAGTTAATTTGCTGAAGATCTTTTTTTTTAAATTTTATTTTGGCTACATAAATGTGAAAATCATGCCTTATTATATAGGGGATAGGGACAAAGTAAAACAGCAAAGAAATTAATAGAAACCTGACAGAGATGAATTGGTACATATAAGTGAATTAAAGACTATTACTGGCAGTACTCCACTGTGATAAAGTCTTAAGTGGTATTACAAAATGCTGCTGCTAATCAGGGCCATTGAGTAATCTCTCTGGAATAGTAAAACATATTCAGGTAAATTTCAAACTCAGCTGATATTCAATGATTCAACATTCATGCTGGAGGAAAAAAACCTACAGCAAGGCTCTGTGAGCAAACAACTTCTGTTAACTGCTCGGTTCCTTTTCAACACAGTGTAATTAAACGCAGTGAGATGGATCTGGGAGAATGCTGACCACAGTACATAATAAATAGCATTTACAGAAAATAATGGAGCATGGAGGAAGAAACAAAGAACAGAAGACACATAAAGAGATGCAGTGCCTGACAGAAGAAGTCAACATTTGCTGTTGACTGTATCTGAAGTACAGCAGCAGTGTAGAAAGGACAGTATAGTTTGTACCATAACAAAATAAGTAGAAAGAGTCTAGCAGATTCGGTTACTCCAGTAAAGCATAATATTACTCCGCCTAGTGAAAAATGAAAATGTTCTGGAGAAAGTCTTTAGAAGGCATGGAGAAAATGGTTCCCTAAAGAAACAGAGGTGAGCACACTTGGAGCTTCCTGACAGACAGGAGCTATTAAGTGCAGAACGGGATTCATACCATTTATTTTGTTTCATTAGAATTGTATCATGAAAATAAATGCTAATATTTTTCAAAAAATTTGTAGCTAAAAAGGTTCACAAATAATTCTAATGAGATCAACATGCCTTTCTACACGTGCTTTCCAGTCACACCTCTGTGCTAGGACATATCTAGAGGTGATGCTGGTTTTTAACACTTAAAATGTAGTCATACTTTACAGTGGGATAAGCCTGCGTATGAGCCAGCCCTTGTCAGCTGGAGGGGCACCCACTACCCACCCTGCCTTCCCTCAGTGAAGCAGATGACCTTCCTCCTCTCTAGTACTTGAGTACTGTGTGCAGGCTTGAGCGGCTTGATAAGGCCATCAAACTATTAAGAGTGTGTCCAGAGGAGGGCGACCAAGATGGTGAAAAGCCTTTAGGGCAAGACTTTGGAGGAGTGGCTGAGGTCACTTGGCTTGTTCATCTTGGAGAAGAGAAGGCGGAGGTGTGACCTCACTGCAGGCTACAACTTCCTCATGGAGGGCACTGGAGGGGGAGGTGCTGATCTCCTCCCTCTGATGACAAGCAACAAGACATAAGGAAATGGAATGAAGCTGCATCAGGGGAAGATCAGACTGGACATCAGGAAAAGGTTCTTCACCGAGAGGGTGGCTGGTCACTGGAACAGGCCTCCTGGGAAGTGGGCATGGCACCCAGCCTGTCAGAGTTCAAGGAGTGTCTGGATGACACTCTTTGTCATATGATTTAGTTTTAGGTAGCCCTGCGAGAAGCAGGGAGTTTGACTCAATGATCCTTATGTGTCCCTTTCAAGTTGAGATAGTCTATGATTCTATGCAATATTTTACTATAAAGACCATCTGAGAGAATAATATCTTCCTAACACATCATTTCTGCTTTTCCTCAAGTTCCTGATCCCAGCCCAGTTAGTTAATTTTCTTGAATTTTTCTTTAGGTATCATTTAAAAATACTCACAAAGCCTTAATGTAATTTACTACAGTAGTTCTTAGAAATGAAAGGATGGTAAGAAGAAATAAGCTACAATCCATCTATATCCTTAACACCTCTCAGGCTTCTACACTGAGGGTTCCTAAGAATTCATAAGAATTTCTCCTTTCTTCTTCCAGAAGCTTCTTTTCCCAGCGCAATCACTTCCTCCTTCTGTAACTTTTTATGGAAACTTATGGAGGGCATAGCCTGATGTCAATATGTGATAAATTTGGTTAGTAAGGCACATATTCTCGCTTTTTACTGCTGACTGCACTGGCTTACCTAGCTGATGGCTTCTTGGGACAGTGAGAGTTTAATGGCATTTGCAGAACAATGGGACATACAACTTATTCTGTGTAAAACTAATGGTGACACTGGTACAGACGTTGGTAAACGTCATGCTTTTATTCATAAAGCAATGGACAATGGCATGGGGAGAAAGTCAACACTGAGGAGCTATATATGAAAACAGAAACTAAAAAACAGTGGTTAGCTTGCATTTCTATCTAAGCCACAAACCATTGCTAGCAAATGAGTAATAATTAGAGAGAAGCTGAAAGTGTGCAAAGCCTTTCCATCCAAGGGTTTGTGACTAAAGATAAAAGAGAGATTATGCAGCACAGAGTGGTGGAGGGAGACAGTCTGCCCATGTCCATGAGTGAAACACCACATTTGTCATTCACATAAAGGAATTTGAGGAAAAGTTATCACTTGGTCCATTCACATAAAAAACAGTCTTTTCAGGTAGCTCATTGTCCATGAGTACACGTACTACAAGGACAGGGATGGATTTCCATTGCAAATAAGGCCTCAGACATCAATGAAGCAGGGAGAGGTCTACGCTGCTGTTTTCCATCTTTTATACATACAGGCACTTCAAGAAAAACCCCCTTGCAGAAGGATTAATATTTTACATGTCCCACATGGGATTATGTCAGAAATGTAAAAATGAAGGCACGATCTTTGTTTAAAAAAAAATCACACAAGTAACTATTAGCTCCTGCACCCAATAACTGTCAGTTTGGTAGTAGTTCTTGTCTTCAATTATCCTGCTGCTCTTATAGTAAAATGCATAAAGCACTCTGAGATTGTTGCTGTCTTCCAGATTAACTCTGAAAAAGTGCCAAATGCTCTTAAAAACATGGGAGAGTGTGGAGGGCTTCACCCTCAATTAGTGACCAAAAAAGCTTAAACACAGACTTCAGTGCAGGAATATATCATGAGGTACAAGTTTCGTGGCCCACACAGGTCCATGTAGGATGATGCAGCCAGAAAAATGGAAGGACACTGCATTTCAAGGAATGGTCTTATCACACGTCACAGCAGAAGGCATGGCACACAGTCCCAAGGAAAGTGACAGCAGTTTCTCAGAAAATGATGAGCCATAATGTTCTTTAGACCAATACATCACCTGTCCCCTAGGTGTTTAAGACCTATTTGAAAGCAAGAGTAGTGCAGCACAGCAGCATCACGTGAATCTTTCTTTCATGTCTGACAGTGAGAGTAATTTGTCCTGCTATCAATGCTGGTATATTCTGCACAACAAAAGCTGGAATTAGGTCACCACAATTTTCTTTTGTTCCTGTGAATAAGCCTAGCTTCTTCAACTTCTTCTGAATACAATCTTCAATCGCTGCTACTATTGTAAGTCGAACCTGCTTAAGAACAATTATTTCCGTTCCATATTATACGGACCAGTCAATACCACGTTATGTGAAATTCTTCATGATCAATGTTTCATCTTTTCAATAAAGCTATTATAATTGCAATAATATTTCGTGTTTCCTTTTCACTCTTCCACATGAATCTATAAAATTTGCTCAGTGATCTTGTTCATTTCAATCCAAATGTTCAAATATAGGGAAATAAACTATCAGATGGCTCGTTTTTCTTTCTATTTACCTGTCTTTCCATGTCTTCTCTTATGCTTTTCATCTTTGAAGATTCTTTGCATTTTTGTGAAGTTTTAAATATCCTCACTGTAGTTCAGCCTCATGTTTTCACACAGTTTTAAAGCAGTCTTTTCTATAGCACACCCCAGTAGGTGCCCAGGAATTCTTTACTGAGGCACAAAAAAATGAATGTGCTTTTCCTTCCATCACTCCTGCAATGCTCTGCCAACCCTGCTAAGCAGACTACTTCTGCTATATCCCACTGTAGTTCTGCACCTCCCTCTGCATTTCTCACTATTTGAAACAGCAGAATCTTTACTCCTCATCACAAAAAAAAAAAAAAAAATAAAAAAAATCTTCCGAATCAACACAACTATCACAGCAACCAGCTTATTGAACAAGCAATTACTACAAGAGAGCCCCATACTTGCAGCACAGGATGGGTCTGGTTAAACAACTGGTGCAAATTTGTGACAAAAGATAAAATGTCACTCAGCACCATGATGCTGGCAGTGAAACCAGAGATGAGGAGAGGCACAGGTCACCATCTGAACAATTTAGTGTAGCACTAAAGTTTCTGCAAGCTTCCTGATGAGGGAAAGGAAAAAGAAAAACTTACACAGAATGAAGGGAAGTTAGTTACATTTCCTTTTGGGTATCCCATATCAATCCTGCTTGCTCTCTTTTGCCATCTGAACACCATGCTCTCCAGTTAAATCACTGCATGACAACTACATCAACTTCCCTTAGCTGTGTTTCTGTAAAAACACAACCTTTGCACACATGCAGCCAGAGGACAGGCAACAGAAGTGCTGTATCAAGAAATGCCCTTTTTGTTTTCCTGTGACCCATCTTTTTCTCAATAGCATCCAAACACATAACATATCCTAATCTTTTCTGTTGCTCTCAAGACACACTAGCTATCACTAGAACCATTCTCTACAACAAATAATTTCAGAAAAAAATTAACAGTTTGATAAAATATATAAACTCAGTATAACTATAGGTAACATTTCCAAAGCATGTTGCATCCTATTTGTAGAAGTCAAATGAAGACAGGATCGTATATACCTAATGTACTTCTGGAAGTGGGACATGATACCTTGAAAACACTTCTCTACACCTCACCTACTCTTCAGTAGCATGCCCCCAGAACTATAACTCAAGGAAATGTTCTCATTTATCCTTCAAACAATCTTCCTGTCTGACATACCCACGTAAATCATATATGGTGATTTCTCATTTACTAAAACATGAAAAGATGCATAAACCTAGAGTGCAGCAGTCATAGAAGGGTTAACAGCCCAAACAGCTCCTTCCAGCTGCAGCTCAGACACACGATTGAGTTACTGTGGCTTAACAAGTTATTGTGTTTCTGCTGAGCTACTGTCAATGACCACATATGTATTCGCCGCCTGTGACAAACACAATGTAAAACGCTTTAGCCTGACATCAGTGACAGAGATACTGACAGGCAAAAGCTGGATTAAAAGACTGCAGCACACGCAGAGCGAGGCAGCTGCAGGAAGGGATACAGACCACCTCAAGAAAACTCCAGAAGAGCTGAGCAGAAGTGACTTTTGGAGCAGACCCAGAAATGCTTTTGGAAATGGAAGGAGAGGGCTAGGAAAAGACGTAAGAGTTACTCCTCAGCTCTTGGCTCACCAGGCAGAATCTGGGTGGGTGGCTGGGTTATGAGTGGGGAACAAGAAAAGGCTGAAGCTTCTAAAACCCATGCTCTAAGTCTGAACAATCAGCAAGATGCTGGATGCAGCCCAACCTGCCATTCTGGGGGCCCAACACCAGCCCTAGCTCAAAAGGAGCTTTGCATAGTGAGTCACAGTCTAACAAGCCGCCACCTTGGACCAGGACAAAACTCAAAGCAGCATGTCCTCCTAGCTCTGCCACCCCCAAGGGAGGGACAGGGCACCTGCTGTCCAACACCTCCTCCCTTGCATTCCTCATGGGCTCTGGGTTGTCCAGTTTCTCCTGACTTTCCAGGGAAAGTGTAAAAGTGATACACCATGTTTATATTTACCATGCACTGACTGTGTGCTTAGTACTGAGCAGAGCATGAAGAATGACATGGTTTGAGCACTAAGGTGCCTAAGTAATCAAACACACAACAGAAAATGCAGTTGCTGACCAAAACAGCATATTTCACAAAGGGACCTTGTTTATACTTCAGATGAATACAGCAACATTTCTTGTATGGTGAATTAAAAGCAGTGGACTTTGTGGAAGCACAAACAGGTACATGAATGAGCAAGATGCTTGCTAATGAAAGATGTTCCCGAGGGAAACGTATGAATAACAAGCAAAGACAAAATGTGTAACAGAAACAGGGCTATACGTCTTTTAGGATAATTTCTATTCTGTTCTCAATAAGAGGAGCAGAATAAGAACAGGTAAGCAAGTGCATACACAGTCAATTTGAGGCATGCCTAAACTCTGAAAAAGGACCTGATCCTTTAAGTCTTCTGAAATACATTGAGATGCTAAACATTCTTCCACTCATTCAGTTGTTCTTGTGAACAACAGAATAAAAGCTGCTGCACTGTTTTTTCCCCACTCATGTGACTCTCCCCAAGATCTACATACTGCAATGATTACCCAATTTACATCTGATTTAATGTCTTAATACTTCAACTGTGATTTTACATAACATTTCTCCTTTTGTCTCTCATTTACCTAATTCATACATATATTGAGTAACGGCTTGTCTAGAGGAAAGCAGCCTTTTTCTGCAGGAGGTCACTTAGATTTCCATTGGGTTTAATGTTTTAATTCCTTTCTAGCTGCTAGCAAAATATATTTTGGTAACTAAAATCTTGTATTTTCATTCATTTACATAATACTGGACTGAACATATCCTGCCTTCAGATATTCATAAGCCATAATCACTGATGGGAATGGGTATATTTCACTTGAATATCTGAAGAGACAATTTCTGTACAGTGCTTTTAATTTTTTTTATTTCATAATTGTTTTTCAGATAGACATGGTCTATAATGACATTAACAATCTTATTCAAATCTGTATCTTTTGTCAGAAAAAGACTAATTTTTATTTTTTCAACCACCACCTATGAAAACTCTAGAGGCAGGCAAGTCTCGTCGCTAAAAAAAAAAAAAAAAAAATCTACCTCTTGCCAGTAAATTGAGGACATCTGATATGGACTCATCAAGACTCAAACAATATCTAATTTAGTATTATCTTTCAGGGTATTCTACTGTGGCATATTTGTTGAAAACATCTTCCCCATAAGCTATGCAAACGTTTCTTCATTCCAGCTCATTCTATTGTGCTGGATTTGAACATCTTCTCCCCCATAATTAGTATCTGTAATTGTAAACAAGAACAGAAACAGTCTCAGAAATAAAAAAAGCAAGCCACAAATTCAAGGGAGTAAGAGACTGTAACTCAGGCTAAACAAGATAGATCTTGTAACAGTATTAACCGGTTCAATGATAAAAAACACCAGAGCTAAACATAAAATACTGCCTGTTCTCAATAACTACCCCATACCCATATAACGCTGAACTGACAAAAGCTGCCTTTGGAGGGTTGTAAGTAAAGAAACGGAGAAAAGAAAAACCTGAGAAGGAGATAGAACTACACTGACCTTAAAATTTAAGATTATGACAAACTGAAGATGAAACATAGCCCTTTCATACCACAAAATGAGGAGTGTGAGCTTTGGATAGACAAGACAGGTCTTAATGTTCTTCCATTTATTTCAGAGGTAACAGGGAGAGATTACCAACTTACACAGGATCCTGCTCTCTGAAGAAAATCCTGGCTCTAATGAGGTCAGTACATTTCCCCCCTTCTCCCCCTCTCCACCCCGTGAACTTCAATAACAACAGGACTTTACCTTTGCTGTTAAATCTGAGGAAGTTTTCTGTCTCTCTTTTGTCTAGATTAGTTGTACACTGAGTAAAATGCAGCAGATTACAGAAAGCCAACTACTGGAAAAGCTAAGCATATTATATTCTGTATTTTACTAAATTATGTAATTTTCTTCACAACTATCCTGAGTTATTTTTTGAAGTGCCAGTATCAGTAAAATTTAGGTTGGAAGGAACTCTCTGAAGGTCACCCCGCTCAAGGCTGACTGCACAGACCAGATCAGGTTGCTCTGTTACCTGTCAACAGGATGTTCCTTGTTTTGTGACAGTGTGGAATAGACAGCAGAATCATTCCTGTTTGTCAAAATTACTTTGGCATCTTTCACCTGAGATGTTCTGATGCCTTAAGAGCTCCAAGCTCCTCCTGTAAAATGGCCTTGAGTGTGCAGGGACTTTGCAGACCACAGCCAAGTTGCAGGCCTAGTTCTCAACACGAATTTAACCACATCCTCAGGCTGCTGCAATTGGTACTTTCCCGTTAAAAAGTAAGGTGGTGCTGTGAACATTATACCTAAGTCCCTTGTGCAAACATTAGCTCATTCTAGAACAAACAGTAATGGAAAGATAATAAAAGTAACAGAATACTCCTAGAAAGCAAGATTTAACTTTGCTTATATTTTAGTCATTGGGAACTTAATGTCTGAAATGGAAACAATACCAATTACAGTCAAAACCACAGATTCACCTCACCAGCCAAGACATCAAGCAAATTATTTCAGATAAATTAATCAGATAAACAGTGAACACGGATAAAGTTACTGCTGTATACCTACAGAAAAACTATGGGGAGACAGAGACATCAATCTATGAATTTATTCATTGCCACTGACTAGCTCAGCTCCAGCAATTCCTGTAGTAGATATCAGTCAAAAATACTGAGGATTGTAACATTGACTGAAGAAAAGTACCAGAGACACTCTAATAACTATGGAGAGACACCACATTGATTTGACACCTCATGAAAACCCAACATCCACAACCGCATGCAGTAACATAGCTCAGAACAGACCCAGGAAGACTAACACTTACTGAGTCCCTGGGGCCTCCTCCTTCAGAACGTGGCTTATTCTTGGAACATCTCCTCCACAGGTACTCACAGCTCCACTTAGCTAGTGAGACCTCCTGAGTTTGCACAACCATCTCTGCAACTGCATTATGCCATCATTTGAATGAAATCCTAGTAGGGGAAGAAGCAAGCCTGGCTCCATCTGATACGATATTCCATGCAGATTTCTTTATTCTACACCTCTGACATTGAACCTGGAACCCATTGAACAGAATCTCTTTGTTCAAGAACAGGAACAGTCTTGATCTGTTGGTTTGGGATTAACATGTTATTTCTAATTAACAGTGCTAGATTAGAAAGCAAAACTCATCTTTGACTGAGCAGACAAAGCTTTAAGACTTTCACGTATTTTGGTTTAAGATCACTATGGAGTATTACACATGCAAACCGATTTCCTGCCCGACTGTCCATCCTCATGAATTGTATTCTCATTTTTTATCCTGTAGGTAAGGGAGTCTGAGAACAGGAATTCTGTGCTGTGGCACTACTTCAAAGTGCATGCCAAAGATTTATGATAGACTGTCATAAATCTCATATAGAAGGGCAAGGAATGAAATGCAGCTTCCAAGTCATTCTTATGCCCTTATTGATTTTGGGGTAGGCAAGAGCTGACCTACATTCAGTACTGCATCGGAGAAATCTCTAGGCCAGATTAGTCTGTCTCCTAGAAAGCACTCTATTACCCAGGTTGTCTAGTACACTGGGCAGCTTCACTTTATTAGTTTGGCCTGTAAAAGTTACTAACAGCAATATTTCTGTTTTACAATGTCATTTTAAAAAACACCAAGTAATAAAACTCTGATATATACAGAAAAAGAATCACACGTTGGCCCATTTATGCAAGAAACAGCCAGGATGTTGCCCCTGAGTTGCTCTGACCTTTTAGGTGGGCAGGTGGCAGAGCTTGTGAAAACTGGTCTCCAGAGCAAAGTGAAACCAGTGCTTCAATGAAGAGCAAAATTTGCTTGGATGAGAATTTGGGTGCTTAAATTTAGAGGGTGCAGCTACGACACCTGGAAAGTGCTGTTTCCATCAGTTTCCAATACCTGGTATAGTACTGTGATAGTTAAAGAAAAAGGCCAATTCCATGTGCCATTCATTTATTCTCAATTCTTCATGTTCTTGAGCTAGGACAATCTGGGATCAACTCTCAGCTTAATGTTGTCTTCAAATGGTCCTCCAGCAGTGGGTTAGCCACATGAAGCAGCTCAAAAATTGCTATTTGGTTCTAAAATGACACATCACAACCTGTGAAAGGTAGGAGAGACCCATCTACCTCAGCTACTTACAACCAAACATTAATCTTTCAGTGTTCTGTGGTAGGCTTTTATTACATGTTCTGGTATGCAGAGCAGCAGCAGATCTAATATGAGAATCATTCAGAATCAATGGGTTGGGATTAATCTGTCCTCCTGTCCAGTGCAAGTGCTGCCACAGTAATAAACAGAAATCTGATAACTTCATACTGTCAGCACAAAATGAAACTATGACCTTGACCTGTGCAACATCATCCAGTAATTTTTTCATAACTTCAACATACCATACTACACAGCTATGATCTAATAAGAATCTAAAAGTAATTAACTGGAATTTTTGAAAACTGAAGCCTTAATCAAATATGTATTCTTATCAGGGTTGCAAGCCAGCAATAAATTGGGACATTTAAAAAACTGGGATCCAATCCAATCCGTGATCTGATCAGGGTTCAATGGTTATAATAAATTGGGATTATTAAAACTGGGATCACATCCAACACTTTGTCTAAACCACAGGACCTAGCTGTGCTGCAAAGTCACGAATACTCAATGAACAGATATACCATGTTGGATTAACCCTTAATAAATAATGATGCATAAGCTCAGAAGTCCCGAAAACATGTGGTTTAGCACAGAGCTTAATGGTGAGAAGAGCAATTACCAACATTTTATCAGAGATCAATATGAACTATAAACAGCCATAATAATGCTTTTAGACTTGGCAAGTGGATAACACAGGCACAATAGCTCCATGGGGTCAGCAACAATGTGTGTGTGTATGAGTGCACTCTAAGATGTACTATGCATTTAAAAAATCATACTTTGATTTTTGTAACAGTCTGAGTTTCAACTTTTGATTCAAAACAATTTGGCTTTTCTACCATACTGCCATGCATGCAGCTATTCTTGTTTTCATTTTTATTTCCAGTAACACACAAATTGTTTGTAATTAAATATAATGAAACAAATGCTGACAGAAATGGAATGGAGTTTCGCTTACAAGTATTCTCTCATATATAAGTGGTCTCTAAATGTTTTTATATCTGTAAGATGCATTCCCTTCGTACAGGGATCTTGCAGCTGCAAAATTAAACCTCAGTTTGCCAAATATCAAAAACATATGTATTGATTTTTTAACTATGGGAACAGGCAACAAGCATCAGAGCTGATAAGAGAGAAATGCTCTTCAGTTGCTGGAAGGTTTTTGAAAAGTAAAGGAAATTCAGTCTTTAATATAAAAACTGAAACCATTTAATTTTACCCAAATTTGAGATTCACTGTAACTTAAGCATTAATTTCAGACATTCCGACAGCAAGGGCCAGATGTTCCTTCTGTTTCTGTAACACTCTACTCAAAAACTTAATACTATTAAAAAAAACCTCCTCAATCAATTCCAATGAGGACTACAAACCCAAGATTTTTAACAAAACAACAAACCGCTACACTCCTACGAACAAGTGCAGAGTATGATTTTTTTTACACTGAGTACCTCCTTCTTCACCAACTCATATGCTACTTTTTAAAATCACCCCATTCTCAACAGGGCACTTCATTTTGTGAAATTTTAGTCTAATGTCAAGGAAATGTTCACCTCTGCTGGAAGAGACACTTTGGTCACAGCAGGAATATTTCAGTAAAATAATCCTAAACAAACAGGAAAAAACAGTTTTCTTTCAATTGATAGTCACTTTATTTGCATTGGAAAGGCAAACAAACTATTATATGTAAAACTCACGTGCCTAATATATTTATCCGGTTTGTTTTACAATGATTTTCATACGTTAAAAAATTAAAAGACAATTCCAAACGAGTGGGAAAAAGATGGAGGAAGAAAAATCTTGCTTTTTTGGAGAAAGTAAAGAGAGGATCTCTTCCAGTGTTTAATAATATAGTGAACATCTTGTCGGTAAAATGATAAATTCTGAGTAATTTACACAGAACACACTAAAAATACAGATTTGAGTCAGCTTGATCAAAATAAACCTCAGACATCGCATTTGCTTTTTCCTTTTATGGGCAGATTCTAGACCTTTGGAGCACATGGTTTATTACAGCCAAACTCTTTGAAGCATGAACAAAATGGTGAGTTTATTTAAAACAGGACCTCAGTCCAATGAACCACTTGACTTGTGTTAGGAAGGATAAACCACCATCTCAGAGAACTATATCGCCAGTTAAGTCAGTCCTCCTGAACTATCTGTATCATGAACTTGTGACTTTCTCCAGTCAAGTTTCAGTAACATTGCATCGCTGTGGCACAAGGAAAGCTAAGGGAGGCAGGGGGAGAAGAAGAAAATAGTGAAATTTAGAGGAGGTGCTGAATTCATATTCAATTGGACACAGATAATGTTATTACTAAAGAAGGAATGCCTAACATCCTATGTTCTTGTTAACCACTTGAAGCTTGCAGAAGTAGCAGTCATATAATACAGTACTGGCTTTGAAAAGAAAGGAGGCCTGGGGCTGAGGTCTGGAACACATTCCTAGCCTGACAGGGACTTTTTAGGAACCTGGACAAGCAGCTGCACTGCCTGCATGTCAGATTCCCACCCCCAGGACACTCTTTTTTTCCTGCCAGATTTTCTCTCTTCTACCTCAACTGTAAGTGCCTGGGGTCAGGCCCAAGCTTCCCTAACGGCAATGAGCACAATGAGACCTTGATCTTGGTGGGGATTGCTAGGGAATATAAGCAGTAAAAAAAAAATTATATCAGCATTTCAGAGCAGGATGTGAAGCTGCTTCAGACAACTGCAGCTACAAGGCAGCAGAGTTGCACTGAAAACTGAGAACAGGACAATGTGGAATGGAAATAGAAATTACTAGGCTAGTGAAATACTAAATTTATTTTCACTTTTTGAGGTTCAAATCTGAAACTTGGCAGTCCACAAAAGGAGTTGCCAGACAAATCTATGCTGAGGACCAATGTGCAAGCAAGTCCTATCCTTTCGGGAAGCATCTGCACTACAGTGAGTGCTGTAAACTCTGTCTGCATACGCCTACTAGCTCTAACACGTTCTGGATGTGCCAGACTTGTTGCACATGCACTGTACAATTCCTTCTCTGTGCAAGCAGGAAATCCAACCTATTCTGAGCATGATGGACTTACGCTCATGCAGCATACCTACGTAAGATCTGATGTTTCCTGCCAGAGTCACTGAGTTTGTACTGCACAGCCAACCCGTAATTGTGCAGTGAACACATCTGATATGTCTGCACATCTGTAAATCTTGTCAAAATTTCCAGAAGAAGGCCGCATCCTTTACAGAAAGCCTATCCCTGTAATTTTGTGAAATATTATTGTACCTATACAATACCAATCAAAAAACCCTGCAAAACTCCAAGAGATGGCCTACTCTTGTAAACTGGAAACGCACTTCCTACTGAAAAATATTTCTCAGCTGAGATCTTGGAACAGTATTCTGTTTTTTGGAGAGCTGCCAAGCATATATTGCATGCAAAACCAACATCCAAACCCATGCGAGGTCCACAGCTGCTAAGATGCTGAAATGCACTTGATCATTAATCCTGTCACACCCAGCCCGAAAATCAACTACTCTGACCTCTTCCACCAGTGTCCAAAATGGACAGCTCGGCCTCTGAAAAAAAAGAGTCAGACGAAGAATCATAGTATCACTTAGTATGACAGATCTTGAACTATATAGGCAGTCAGCATTTAAGAAAACTGAAGTTTAAGCAAAAAACCTGACTAAGATTGTAATAATTGGATTGAGGATCTGAACAAGAAATACTTATACAGATAATTTTGGAAAGGTAAAATTAGGTGCGTGTTTAAGTTAATTCTAGAAAGGTTAAATGTTAGAAAAGCAATTTGTATTTTGTTCAAGCTGTTAAATGCAGGATTTGTTCACATGTATCAGGGGACAAAAGATGCTACATTTCTATCAACAGTTTTTTAGTCTCCTATACTATTAAATTCCTAGTAGTTTTAACCTATACTCATTTAATTCAGCAGGAACAGATCTGAAAATACGCCTATGTTCTAGCAAGCTACAGTGAAGTTTGATTTTATAAATGAGACCAAGTATGCAGGATTGCGGCTAGTGAAGTCATAGAAGTGGAAGATCTATGGTATGGATGTGCCCCAAGGTTTTCTTTGCCAATATGTGCATTAAAATCTTGGACTTGAAATACATTATAGAATTACTAAATCTTGGGACAGAGCTATAAAACTTGTCTTTACTGTCTTACTGAGCATCATCACTAGGTGAACAGTCAACAACTAAGCAAAAGGACTGAATTATCTTCAAGTCAGGTAACATTTCCTTCCACTGATTTTAATTAATTTCCCAAACAGTTCTTAACCACATATGAAAACTAGCTTCCTTATATAATTTTCCTCTAGGAAAGGTAAAAGTCTCTTTAGTTATATGATCAACTCAGGGAGGGTTCAATAGTCAGCTGTAGTCTTATGTGGGCAAACATATACAGCCATGCTCTTACTTCATTCAGAAAGCTGAAGCGAATTGCTTGTTTTTAAAGCATGTGTTGCATTGGTTTGAGGATAACATAGGGAAAATGTCTTTGCTCTTCTTCTGGTTTTTATTTTTATTTTTTGATTTTAATCCCCCAAACATATAAGATATATTACCTGATAAAAAGTGTGATATTTCTATTCTTGTGCATTATAGAAGGAGAATCAAATAAGTGAGTTAAAAATATCATCTTGGTTCATCCACTTCTCAACACACCTGCTGTTCTCCATTTCAGTCACAAACTCTTCCAGGTCAAAACTGAAATCATTACTAGAGAAACCAGAACACTGAAGACATTGAGCTGCCAGTTTCTAATGCAGCTTTACCAAGTTACTGTCAATCAGTGTCTGTATTTTAAAAAAAAAGCATACAATGCTGAAGAAATATTAAGAACAATTATCTTGTGTCCAATTGGAACGTTAGACCTCTAGACAGAAGGGTTCATTCCTTGCAGCCTGCCAACATTTTAGTAAATGACACTGGCCCTTTAACAGATGGGATACATGCTTCTTAGCTTGCCAGGTTCCTAATAAAAGACACTAGCTTCTTTAAAATGAAGGACACATACCTCTCAAATTGCCAGTATCCAAATTGGGAGTCAGCAGTTTAAAATAAAGGCACTCATCAATCTGGCAAAATCAAGGACACGGCACAGAAATTTTAAAACAAATGGTACAAAGTTTCTCCCGACACTACTTAATTTAGATGAACTAAATACTTAAACACTGGCTAAGCATATCCAGTAGCAGCACTGTAGCAACTGGATACCTTACTAGCTTTTAAAACAGTAAATATTAGCAGCAGACTTCAAGGTTTGGGGTTTGGATTTATTTCTTTTCCCCATTAAACCCATTAGCTACCAGTTATACAGCTGTCCATGCACTGCATGACTAAAATGAAAGCAGGGTGTCTTCTCCCTGGGCACTGCCCAGCACCACAAAGGCTGGCCCGTGTGAAAAGACCCTGCCTGCCCAGAAGGAACCATATCTGCTTCCATTCCATCTTCCAGGAGAAGGGTGATCCAGACCTCTGAAAGCTTTCCCCATGCCCTGACAACCCATATTACTACAACTTGGAAAGTTTTACAGTAACTGCTGACACCTCTTGAAAGACAGCAAGTAAGGACTCTAACTTTCCTGATAGCAGTCATCAGAATGAAACAAAGACCTTCTTCAGCATATCATGAAGTACATCTGGATGAGTTGGGAAAAGGTAGAGAGGAGTTCACTGAGCCTTGTCAGCACCCACAAACTGTCCCCAGTTCCTAAAAGGCAGACATGGGGGAAAGCAGAAAACTATAAATTCTCTTTGTCTGGAAAGATAATGAAGTTGCTATGATTGGGCATGAAAAAGGAGTGTTTTATGAATGGGAGAGAGAACTAGGCTTATTCACATCAGTGTTTCCTTTCATTTCAGCCTCAGAGCCTTACCTCAAAAATATGGCATCTCATAGCTGGCACATATCCAGCCTCTTGCCTTGCCTATCTTATCCACCCCACTGCACGCAGACTCCTGCCTCTTCAGATTGATTTTAACAATTTGAACTTGCTTTCTTCCTGGTGTCTCTTGGCATACTCCGCATTTGTTGAGTAGATACTGTTGCAACATGTGGCTAACCAGCAAATGCTGTGCAGAAAAGAACATAGCCAAGTACAAAAACTACCATGTGATGGCACAGCCAACTGAAGCCAAAGAGGCCTGAAGTGCTGGAAGACACAGCAGAGGCTGTCAAGAGAGAAGGGAGGAGGTTCTTACTTTAGAGAAGTAGAGAAAAAAAATTACTAAGTCACCTGGTCTTGGGAATGGACAGAGGTGAAACAGGTTTTGAAGGAACTGATCTTCACCAGCTTGGCAGAAGTTGGGATCTGAATAACAGCCTCCACAGAAACTGCAGGAGACAGACAAGCTCCTGTCACAGCAGCCCTGACTTGCTCAGGAGACTGGCCTAAAGCTCTGCCCGACTGCCAGAGGGCATGGTCTGGGACATCTCCAGCCAGACTGGCTGGCTGTCCCTTCAAGCAATCCCTTGCTTTGAAGTTTTTCATCTGATGAACAAAGATGCTGCCACCATTTACTCACCTTTCACGTTCATCTTTCATTTTCTCCAGCTCCTCCTCCTTAAGCATGCCTTGCTTTGGATTCCCCTTCTGATCTGCTTTTCCACTTTTATCTTCTTTTTTCTTTCCAAATCTGTTCAAGAGATCAAGGAAGGAGTCAGGAGGAAATAACTGCTAGAAGAAAAAACAGTACTTATCATAAAGCACAGACATTTTAGGCAATCAAAACACTGTGAGTTTTTATATTAGTCATTCATAAATTTCCCATATTGCAAAATAAGTTACCAGTATTAAATGGGCCATATGCAATAGGAAGGACTGATTACAAATTGATTTGGACCCTGTACTTTTGAAAGCTATTGCTTGAAACAAAGTTGAAAAGCCCCACAAAATCTGAAATGCAAGGCACTGAAGGGCTGGACTATTAATATGGCACATTTTAAAGTGGCTGAAAGTTGTTCTTACCACAGGACAGCTCTCTGAAAGTAATCTGCAGTGGCTGTGGTGTCAGCACCCAGACTGGAACATGTGTTCTGCTCTTATCAGTAACTATTGCCTCTCGTTCATGTCTGGCCTTAATTTAAGGATTTGTAGTTTGTTTAAATGAGGATGCAATGAGAAAGAAAAAAATCTTGCTATAGTCTGAGAGTACAAAACTAGACAGTTCATAAGACCTCTCTTTAAAAGAATTTCTGGGGTTTTCTTTCAGCCTAGTAATATACTATCATGTAACGTTTATCCTGTGAAAATCCCCCAGAAACTTTAATTGTTTTGGGGGGTCCCGCTGTTCTATATAGTGTACAAATATGTGTAACATAAGTCTGGTTTATGCAGCCTATGAAAGGGTGACTGGACTGAGGAGCTACATTTGATTTCTGATGGAGCTAGACAGAATACAGGGGTCAAGTATGTCAAATATGCTCATGAATTATGGGCCGACAAGCATAAAACCCTTCCCTCCTCTTCCCCAATTTGAAATTCTCAGTTCCATAAGAAAATGACCAATCTGTACCTTCCCATGCAAAATAATGTGTCTTTGCATGCATGACAACCATGTAAAGAAAAGATTTCTTCACTAAATATACCATATTGCAAACTAATTACTCTGTCTCAAAACTGAAAACTCTTCTGTGAAAGTCTGCAGCATTGACTTGGTGATCTTTCTTTTAGCCTTTTTATTTTTCATGTCAGCCCAAGCTGCCTCAAGTGGAATAGATGAACTACTGTGCATATACTTAAGCTGTAAATCACTGACTTCAAGTTTCTCCTCTGATGAAAGCAGAAATCTTCTAAATACTCTGTCAGGCTCATAAGTTCATGATCAAATTTTTTTGTGAATTTAATCAACAATTCTGAGCTTGTGGTCAAATGAAGTTTTTAGGGACTCTGCAGCAATTCTTCCAGACAATAAGAACTTGGTTAGGAAGGGAATGATGAGACACATAGTATGTGGTGCTAACAAGAAAGAGGGCAAATACTACAGGTAATAACTTGAGATGCTTTATTGTAGCTCTGCCATGGACTGTGCTGGGGAGAAAGAGAGTCATGTTTCTCAGTGCATGGTTTTCTCTTCCTTTTTCTTATGTGTGGCAATAGAGGTAGATGGCGTCTTACATTCTTTGAGGCATCCTTTGATCAAAATATACATACATCTCACCTACAAACAATATCCAATTCTTTTTTTCATGGTCCCTACTCATTTCAGTGCTTCCAGAAATATAGCAGATAGTTTCCATGCTTTTTCTTTTCCTGAGTACAGAGCAGCACGCTGATTCCACTGCTGCTGCCTGAGTTCCAGCAGTCCCAAGAGACTGTGGAGCCACAAACCCTGTCAGAGGGTGGTGGTAGCAGCAAAGGCAGCAGTTGAGACAGAGTGAGAAGATACAAAGTGAGAAGGGCTCACAGATAAGAGACAACCCAGGTGAAAAAGAAAATCTAGATGAAACTACATATATTGCCTTCTACAGAGGTGTCAGGCAGCCAAACAATAATTTGCCTGGGGATGAGCACCAGCAGGCTGCACCTGAAACACCCCTGCTTTCTAACACTTGCACAGGCTGGGAAGGTCTCATGGCAGTTTTCTCAAGAGAGGCTGTTTTAGCACTTGCATCTTGGTCATAATCCAGCTCTGATACTTTGTTTATATTCAGGCTGCCTGCTTTTCTCCCACGGTTTCAATTATGGGTTTGCGGAGTCTCATATTCAACTGTAGTGTGTATTGATCTTGAAAACATTATTCTTGAGCATTTTGTATTGCTGCAGGGAGCTGAAGTTGGATATGTTGCATACTCAAGAGAAATGTAAAAAAAATCTTTAACATACGTCCCTTTCAAGTTTTGGTATTATTTCTTGCTTACTGGGGAAATAAATTTTAAATAAAATAAAGTGACAATTTTGATTGTAATAACTGCCAACATGATAACTCTCAGCAAAAATAGTGCTGTTTGCTGGTAGAGCTGTTCTTGCCATAAAATTGGCAAGTTCCAGTGTAATTATAAATTGAGAATAGTGAGTTGGTCTTGAGAAAAACAACTCTTGGTTTTTTTTGCTATATTTGGCTTCAGATGGGATTTCTGCAGGCTTATATTTTTTACCTGTTACACTAAGTATAGAGCATATAGCTGAAGGCTAGGGAAATGTTCAGATTTTTTGCCTCTTTTGCACATTGCTATACCATAAAAATCCATTCTCTTTTATTATTATTGTAATATGTTTTTCACCTCAACAAAAATCTTGCAAACATTAAAAAATAAAAGCAGCAAAAAATTTAAGTTAAGAGAAGCAATATAGAATAGACAGCATTAAAACATAAAAACCCCCAGTATCATCTCTGCCTGGATTTATACACCCTGTCCTAAAATTTATCGTTTGCTCACTGATGCGTTCTAATTGCCACGGGATTCTGGTGATAAAACTACACCCACTGTAATTTTGGAAGGGTTTGTGCACTACAGGCTTAATGGTTCTCTATTGCTTATAGGAATCAAAGAAAGAAGTAAGAGTACTTGCTGCCCAACTGGGTTTGATCATGTTCTCACTGATATCAGTGTGAGGCCCTCCCCTGATTTCAACGAGGACAGGATAAAATCTATTGTCAAAATTATACTATGGAATTAATCAAATCCATATTAAAATTCTATGAAAACTGAATGGCTTTGGGTTTTGAAGTTTCCAGTTCTCCAGGCAACAAATAATTGGATTGTGGTAAAATCTGCCTTCCATATTAATACTATTGTCAGAAGAATAAAAACATTAATGAAAAAATGTATGGCACACAAATTTTTAAAAGGTCTGTTTTGCTATACTGTGCAGAGTGAAATTCTCTTCAACTTAGTATCTGACGGAATTGTTATTCTGAAAACCTTATGTAGCAAATGGAGAAATATAGCTAGAAGATCCGAAAACAAATGGGTCAGCTCTATCCTCTCATTTTATAGCCATCTATAATCAATTTATGTCAAATGAAGCCATTTGTAATCATAATGACAAGTAAGGAAATAAATCCGTAGCTTCCCAGGTTGAGTGCCTGCCCCAGTTCTCCAATTATCCACCGTAAATGCCTGGGAAGTACTGTTAAAGAAGTTAAAGCTTTAGCAACCTTAGTATACGTTTCAGTTGAGAAAATTAATATTTCAACTACTAAGAGCATCGTTCTGTAAACAAAAGCATAAAGGAATTTTCTTTATGTGATCAGATCTCCAAGCACTTCATCCTTATGGGAAAAGCCCCTACGCAACAGTTGAAAACATGCTGTGCAAGAGTGAGAAACTACTCTATTTCTATTAATTTCAAAAGGTGTCCTGCAAATAACTAAATTTTTTTCCCTTAGAAGCATTAAATGAATGAAGTCTGAATATCAAATGTGTGTTGTCTTCTTGCAGTATTTATTACCATTCTATTTGCTACAGCATTAAAGCATATGTATGCTTCTTTTCAAGGCTTCCAAGGGATAAAAATTAAAACAAACCTCCTATAGACCTGCTCTGTTATACTTGGATAAATGTCTTAAACGCAAGACCTGAAGCTGTGGTCATGGCAACACTGTTTCCGTGTGGAATTGTGAGCTTCCAGATCTCAAATGTGTTGATATTTGCTTCAAGGATTAAAAAGCAGGCAGGTCTATAAAGTCCCAGACTTCTAAGCAAGAGAAACATCTGGTGAGCGGAACCCTAAACAGCTTGCTGACTAAATTCAGCAATTTGAATTTCTTAGTTAATTCAGCTGCCCTAGATCAGTAGGTGTCACTGCAGCTAACAGGGTACATAATGGAATTGCAAACATCTGCGGGGAAATAATTCAAGAGGGTCTATGACACAGTCAAGCAAGATACAAAGCCTAACAATGTCATAAAATCTTGACATCTCCAGAAATGATCGGTAAAAAAAAACCAGAGTGATTTGTAAAGTACATATAACAAAAGCTCTGACTCCTAGTCATTTCACAGCAAATGGGGAAAAACGCCGAGATTATTAAAGCAGCTCCCTTATGAAAGACTAGAAATAACCCTTAAAATTAAATTTAAATGTGAGTAAGAATGAATAAGTGAGCAAGAAAGATAAAGATACTAATAAGGTATGATTTTCAGGTCCACACAGGGACTATAAAAACCTTATTAACTGCCACTACTGCCGTGTGTTTTAAGTTATTTTATCACTCAGCTTTACAGCAGAAGAAATACTCTAGAAGCAGTGCTGTGCTTTGATTAATCACTTTCATACATACACTTTTACAGAGTATTAAACATTGCCATAAAGATCCTTAGTGAGTCAGACTTGTTGGTGATTACAGGCCAGGATCATTTTACGTTTATGTTAATAGCAGCATTAATGAAATACATCTTTTACATTTTTAGTGGCTCTCTAAATACCTAAAAAGTTTGTTATTAAGTGTTTACTTATTGGGCAGAAGTATGCCATTGAGTATTATACCAGTGGGACCATGAGCTTTGCAACAGTTGAAAAAACTACTGAAAGAAGAAAACATATTTTGTAAAACAACTTTTGGCATTTTGAGAATGAAGGATACACAGCAAGGGCTGGGTAACACTGTTCAAATCTTCACCGATATCCAAGAAGATGAAAGAACCTCCATGACACGAGTTAAACTTCTGGTAAAAGGACAGCTGTGTGCAGGGGCCTGCGAGCCAGGAGGGGTGAGCATCTCTTTTCCTTGCCCTACTGCCAGCCCCCCGCTCCCAGAGAATGGATCTCATTCCCTCTGTGGCAGATTTAGCCCCAGCAACGTGGAGATGCCCCTGTGTACAAGACCTATTGCAGCAAGACCTCCTTGCCCAGGAGCAGGTTTTGACCCAGCCTTCCTGATTTGGCAGGGTGAGAGAAAAGCCCAGATAAGATGATGAACACAGGAGAGGGCCATTTCAGCCCCTTCTGCTCTCTGCTCCTGGGTGGGGAGTGCCTCCAGCTCTGGAGAAAGGGAGAGGAAGGGGTAAAATGGAACACCACCGCTGGGCTGGGCACTGCCGTGTACACCACCAACACTGGTCGGTAGGTTGGAAAGAGATTTGGAAAAGTAAAGAAAAAAATATTTCACTTTTAACTAAGTTTGGTGAGGTTTCCTTGCAGGAAAGAGCTTCAGGGCTTGCCTGGCGCCTCCCTGCTCCTGCCTGCCAGGGCTCGCTCCCCGGGCAGCACCAGGCGCGAGGCAGGCGGCAAGAGCAGCAGCTTTCCCTAGCGAGCCACAGGGCACCTTAGGCAGTCAAAATTGGCTCCTACGAAAAGCGAAAAATGACCTAACCTCTGATTCACTGTATCAGTGGAGGCACGTGACAATTTGTTAAAATGACCCGTGCTGCAATTATTATTTGTATTTTGCAAATATTGCTCAACTTCACAAATGTGAGTATCCTTATATTTAGCCATCTTCAAATTATTCTGGGAGATAATCCACGTTATTCTAATGCTGCAGTCAGAGTTAGACTGGTTATGGTCAGCAGGAAACGAGAAGGTTATGTACAAAACGCAAATGTGAAGAAATGGACGATATTAACACCAATATATGTTGCTCCTGTTATGTCAACATTAACTGAACAAGTGCCTTTTTTGTATTTTTTGCAAGATTTACTTTATCAGGCTGCTGGAGCCAGAATAAAATGACTGAGCTTCCAGATCCAGTCTAATGGGAGTAAAACTTATCTTTTTAACAACTCTGATTAAACACAACCTCCCCCCACCCGTTTATTTCTTTGATGCCCAAATTAGCATCTTTTCTGCAGCATGCTGAATTAATTAGTACAGTGACAAAGAATTAGTCCAGATAAGATCAAAGCTGAAACCATATTTATCTGGAATTTGAAATTAAGAGCAAAGAGTATTAACCCTCAGCACTTCAAGGAGCTTTCCACACGGCATACTTAGTAAGCCTTCCAGGAGTTCATTCAAAATAAATCAACAGTGCAATTTTTTTCCCCACTGAAGTTCTGCTAAAAGGAAAATAAATTTGCCATGAAGCCTGCTACAATGGGGAACTGCCTTTAATGCATACCCTGTACATGCTACTCATTATGTAACTTGTAGGCATCAGTAGAACAAAGCAAACAAAGCTGAGAAAATACAGTTAATCACATTTGTATTAATGCTTGGATCATCACATTGTTCACAGACTTAAGGGCTAAGGAAAGAATTCCCAGCACCAAGCTGAGAAGCTGCTTGCTGCAATACCTCACAGGTAAATAATCTATAATCTCCAATGGAGAGGGTCACACAAAGAAACAAAATGTCAAACAGAAGCCCTAAATTACACAGTGAAGTTTACTCTGAGAGTACCAACCATGTGGACAGCAATAAAATCTTCATTGCTGGCATCACTGTCTCAGATATTGTGTTTCAGAATCAGATAAAAGACTGCAGGCTATTTGCCATGTGAAATGCAAGAAGTTGATCTTCTGCCTAGAAATTGCAGAACAAAGGCAATCTAAATCATCATCCCAAAATCTTTTCACTCATCTTCCCTAAGCCTCTGAGTCCCATATCCTTATTTTTTAGGTGTAGAATTTGCTCTTAATTTAGATAGAAGTGAGTTACTGTAACTCATTCTGGTCATTAGGTATTAGGAAATCCTTACCAGTGGGGCAGTACTTTCCACCTGTACCATATACCAAATCTTACTTCTGTAGCATATGAAATGGCCAAAGGAAAAAAACAAGGAACATGATGGTACCCTAAGGATCGGGCCACCTGAGTTAGAAGTGGTTGCTGCAAAACCAGAAACTCCATCTACCGAACCAATGGAATGGAATAACTCTCATCTGAGTACTATGTAAATGTAGACAACAGAAGGCAGCTATGAAGAGTCATCCTTCATACTTCAAGAAACTTATTTTTAGAAAACATGCTGAGACAGTCTGAGCGTTGGATATAGCATTTATGAAGAAGGGTCACCACTATTATTATTGGACCAGGAAAACAGTGATGTTGAACGGCAGCTATGCATCTTTTTTCACAAAATGCTCCTTCAATCATCTGATGAGCAAGTTGCTGGTCTTTTTGGTCACCAGTACAAGAATTCTGCATCCCACATCACATATATCAAGAAAGAAAAAATTGCAGTAATAGAGCGCAGCTGTGATTTACAACTTGATCAGAAGGAGGAAAAAATTGATTTATAGTCTGTCCAATGCAACAAGCCCTGCCTGCTTGTCCACCAGACTGTGGAATTACCCTCCACCCAAGTAAGGAATTATTCCAATATATTCTTATTCTTCCCTACTTTCATACAGCATCAGCCATTTCCCCCTCTTGGTTCCACTCTACAGGCAAGTAATTTCTTCTGAAGTGAACGCTCATTCTGTCCCAGACAGTGAACAGAAACATAGCCATGCCTACTCTGTATGGAGTCTGCAAATGCTAACCTGCCAACCCCAGGGAACACGATAATCACACCCATGTCTTAGGGCAGGGTAACTCCAGACTCAAAGGAAAGGAAAAGGACCAGAGTATTAAACCTTTGACTTTGCCTTCTTAATTCCCATTTCATAGTCATCCATTTTTCTCATCTCTCCATGAAAAGAAGAGTGAAGCAGGCAGTTAGGCTAGCTACTAATTTTTCTGGGAATTTGTTATTCTCTGTCATGCGGGAAAAAGATAAATGCAGTTTCTAATTGAACCTATTCCTCTAAGGTTCAGTCAGTAAGACAAAGCAGGAGACAGAGACTCCCTGTGCAGTCTGTGGATGTTGTCAGCTGCCCCTCCAGAACTATTTGCTGACTTTGTGGTTTTCTCAGATGTGGGTTTGGAAACTCTGCAATCAAGTGAGAGCCAGCACGCCTTGGGGTCCCACCAGCACCTCCAGCACTCTGCAGGTAACTGAGAACCCCCTGAAGGTGGGACAGGGAAAAGACCAACTGAAAGGAGCTAAAAGATAGCTCTTTGGGTGCCAAACTTGACAAGAACAGGCTGCTGAGATTTTGATTTTCTTTCATGTTTTCTTCTCAACTGTTGTGTGTCTCTTTCCCCTATTACTAGCCACATGACCTCAGAATTCACTAAAGTATCAACTACATACATATCTATACAATATGTATTCTATAATACATATTCTATAATACATATTCTATAGATATGTATGTATTATGCATGTTTATAAGGGGAAGGATTTTTAATTTTTCTCATATCTTAACTCTTATGGTATTTGGTACTATTCTTAGCATTTCAGCTACTGAGGCACTATATGAATATCTCCACTTGCACTACAAAACTTTTTGCTCAGCCCTCTTGCCTATGGAAAAACAACATGCAACTGTGACATTATCAGAACTGCAGAGAGAAAACTCATGAGGCGAATTAAATACATGACAATTGCAAAACAAAACTCAAAACCTGCTACATTAGCACTCAGACCAATGATACTTCAAGGTGTCAGACTTGCTAATCATCCTACCACTGCAGTACTCATCTTCTCAACCAAACCACGTGCCTTCCTCCTCTTACACACCACGGTGGGGATTTGTTGGGGCTTATCTGACTTTCATAAAGTGAGACTGCTCACTGCAGGTTCCAATGAGATAAAATACGACCCTTGAAAAATAGCAGGAATACAGAGGACTCCCCTATGGTTCAACTGAGACAACACTCCAGCTTTCATGAAAGCTCCATTCTCTATGGGACTGTAGTGACTCTCTAACAATCAATTAATGTTGAGCATTTATCATCACATCTGTTCTACAAATGAAGACACTGAGACATGGAGGGTAAAAATGACTTGCCAGGTTTAAAAGGTCCTATTCTCTTTCGCTACTGATCACCTCAGAGCTATGATTACATTATCACTGCATATCTACCTGTCTCATTTTCCAACCAGTTTGCTATGATGCTTTTTCCCCTTGACTATTTCCCCCACATCTCCTTTAAGTTATCTCCTCATTCAATACTCCTCTCCTAATACACTCGCTCTCCCCCTCCTTGCTCCACACTCCTTTCAATGCTCTACTGCTGCACTACTACAGAAATACCTCCTCCTGGAGATTTCTGCTGGAGATTGCACAAAAGGATTGTGCCTTGGGAACCAGCACTCTTGCCTCCGAGACACTGCGCAGCAATATGCAGTAGAGACATGCAGAGATCTCTACGGTAGCTGAGCTACCAAAAAATGGTCTCCACTGTTTCTCAGCAGGATGCATTAGCCTGTGTTTGAGCTCTGCACTGCTCAGAGTGCTTGAGAAATTCTGAACTAAGAGACAGTACACAGTGAAGAGACTTTCGAAGGGAGGCTTATAAGAGGGAGAGAGATGGTTTTTGAATAGGAAAGGGAGGTTGTAAAGGCAAAGAGAAAACCTAAGGTGACTGTTCTTAGGTTCCACAATGGACTTCTAAGGTTAAAGCATCACAAATTCCATCTCTGCACCTCTACTATAGCTGACATTCTTACAAAGCAGTAACATTCAAAACAATGCCAAAGTAAGAGTGGAGCTACATATACTGTATTTTGAAAGATGTGTTTTGGCATAATAAATAATAGATGGTTCTGCATTTTTAAAATGTCAAAATCAGTCCTTCTGATAAATAATACCTTCCCTCCCTGGCCTTGGCTATTGTACATTACTAATTAGACATAGTAGTTTATGGTTAACATCCTTCCCTACAGATTTATTATTAGCTTGTACATCCTTTTCAGTAAAATTGTGCTAATGGTAAGGTCTGCTGGAGGCCAACTGCATGAAGCCACTGGGAGAAGAAATCTGTTTGCCTGTCAAAACAGTGGCTATCAATTAGAACTGTAAATGTGATTCCTTTAAGTGTCTTGGATGGTAGCAGAGATTTCCAGTGATGGATTAGGGGGTTGAATCACTTTCATATTGTACTAAAGCAAGCTTTCAGACAAACAGCTGTCCACATGAAACAAATTCACCACTATTTTTGAGCAAGGCCAGAAGAACCAGTCTGACCTGCCAAAATTCCCTCTGCTATTCTCCCAGAAATCCCAGCTTTAGAGCATTTTATGTGGCATACTGACAACACCGATACTAGATTACTCTGTGGTTTTCCTAGGAAAAGTTGGCTTAGGATAGCTATTGCAACAGGAGAAAAAACAATGAAACTGCTGAAAGACACGATGCATCAGAAAAGAACCAGTGAAACGATGCAATTCCACCGTTCACTGATTCAGGATGCAGCCCTGGCACAAAGATAGCAATTTCCCCTTTGATACAAGCACCCAGCTCTCATTAGCATCAGTAAGAGTTGTGTGGACATACTGATGGGAATATGTTCCCCCATATTTTGCAGGAAATTAACACCACTCACTTGGGGACTGAAGGAAGCGCTGTCTGTCACTCCCAGGCAGCCTCTCTGCCAGTTAATTAAGCAAAAACCTCTGCCACAAACCTCAAGAGGAAGCTCTACCCTGTTCTCAGTATGGCAAAGCTGACATGAAGCAAAATGTCAGGAGCAGGAGCTGGGAAGTGGTGATGCTCAGGGAAGATGAACTTCAGCCTGCCCTTGTCAAGATCTTTTGCCACTAGGTTTTTGTGGATTTAGAAAATACTTGTTAGAAATCAAATTGATTAGTTATAGCTGAATTTAAGCTTTAAGAACAATTTAAGAAAGTATTTTCAACTCTCATACATTGTGGCTTTTGGTTACTGGTTATTTTCAGCAGAGGTAATCCTAGATGGCATGTATAAAAACAAGTCAGCAAGACTACTAACCCTCTAGGACTCCACTGATAATTTAATGCCAAGAGAGTGACTAACCAATACAGGAAAAAGCAAAGGATTCTGCCATACTTACAAAATGTGGCTCTGGCAGCTGAAGGACAGGGGTTCAGGACAGGGAAGGTTTAAACCAGTTGCTACACAATAGAATCTCTCATCAGGCTGGGAAACTAGACTGAACATATTAAAAACCTTTCCTCAGTGTCACTTCATAAATAAAGAATGAATATCAGAACTAAGCAACTTAAATTTTTAGTCAATTACATGAACTACACAGCTCTGTCATATCTGTTTTCAATAGTATTGCTCATGAACTATGCGCCAGAAACTTTCTTTATAAGGTTTCAGTGAAGACCTGGCAATCACTTCTGTTTCTTGAATCTTAAAAGCAGTAATTCTGGAGCAATCAGATAGAGAAATACATTTTACTGGATAAGGTCAGAAAATTGCTAGAACAGTGTTTAAAACCATGAAGTACTTTCATTTTGCTGGCTATTACAACTGCGTAGCTTGAAGTTGCATAAATAAAATAAACATCCCAGATTCCCCAAACTTTTTCCTCCTTGCATATTTCTTGTCTTTCACACATTGACTCCCTACCACAGATGTTTATACACTATTTTTAGAAGAATTATTTGTTATTGGTGTTTGTATTACCAGCCTGTTAATTTTTGTATGACAATGTACAGAAAAATCTCTATGCTTTCTTGTTCAGACACAACGATGCTTTGTTCACCACACAAAGGCTTTGATTTCTTTTCTCACTACCCCCACAGCTCCATGTCCTAAGGTTAGATTCACTCATTCAACTATCTGCAATACTAAACCACCGGCACTAATTTTACATAGTGACCAAAATGAGCACAGATACCCTACAAACTGCACGTTATCATCTCAGCATAAAAAAAAAGTTAGTCTGAAAAAGAACTTAATTATAAGGGTGATAAAACAAATGTTAAATTCAAAGCCCATAGCAGCATAGAGGACTGAAGAACCTAGACGAAGTCTGTCAGTCATTCCATTAAAACTTCTGCCACAGGAGCTGCCAGGAGAAAACAGTATCACATCATGAATAAAAACTAAATGGTGTTGATAAAAAACTACTCCAAGGTGTGTAGCCAGTCAATGAACTTAACTTGTTTTTTGCTTCCAAACTGCCTGATTCAACCATAATTTCTCCTGAATGTATTAGTTGCTAGCTGTTGTCCACGAAATAATTTGTAGGTAAAAATCTGGCTTACACGTAACCCATGAATTGAACACAATCAGTATTCATTACAATGAACATTCTGCTTATTCATCATTAACTGCAACTGATCACATGTATTGTTTCTATTTCTTAACTTGATAACTCTTTGTTCAAAAACTACCTTCACAAGCAGAGAGGAGAAGCCACTCTGCACTTCTTGAAAAACATGTTTTGGCCACAGGCCCAAAAATTTACTGCACAGAAAACCCCC
Organism: Tyto alba; assembly: GCF_018691265.1. Classification (NCBI taxonomy): domain Eukaryota; kingdom Metazoa; phylum Chordata; class Aves; order Strigiformes; family Tytonidae; genus Tyto; species Tyto alba. The sequence goes on along the minus strand of NW_024881328.1, from coordinate 29,292,013 downwards.
ACAACTGTATGAACACAAATTTCACCACATGAGTGCTCACAGTTGATGAATTACGTTTAGCTGAAAGTATTTCATCTGTAAAACAAACTAGAGACCTGACTGTGAAACAACTTAAGCATCTGCATTTCCATTTCTTTAGCTGTATTGTTGGTCTTCTATCATGGGAAAGAGTGAAAAGAGTGCCTAATTTATCAACTATATGCCACTCATTATTTGATCTCTCTATCCCACTAGTTCTTTCGATTTATTAGATACAACATTTAAAACAGATATTTTGTCATGACAATTGAGTTGTCTTTGTACTCTCATATTATTGTTGTACATCTAGACAATTGCACCAAAGATGCACAGAATTTTAGATGAAGCTGTATTATTGATTTATAGTAGCACAATGGTGTTATTTTGTCATGGACTTATAACTAAAAAGCCCAGTTGACTGGCCTCAATTTTGTTTTCCTTCTCATGTGCGGAAATTAAACCCTTTTACCCCTTTCCCTCCAGTCATACAATTTTTCCTCCCATCTTCTGTCTCACTTGTACTTCGCTGTTCACTTGTACCACTGTCTCTTTTCCAGCTGCTGCTGAATAGACGAATATCACTACAAATATAGTCCAGTGATCCTTGGAAAAAAAGAAGCAATAGGATATCGGAATGCAACGCTGGAATCATGGTCAAATCCAAGGTCCTGAATTTCAATAACTGAAAAGCTGTACACCTGGAAAAAACATTCCCCAAAGTCCACTCACAATAGAGGTGATTAACAACCACATCTTTTGTGCTGTTAGACATACTTCCCCTAGTAATTAGCTGCATACTCTCTAAATAATCAGAGTAGTTAAGAGCCAGTTAATGCCCCAGTGCCGCTATTGGAAATCTTTAACAAAAATCAGTAGTATTTAACAGATTGGTTGAAATTTGGTTCCAAGCAGGGGACTTTCATGTTATGCAGAGGACAGTGAGAATTTTGTCTTATATAATGTGGCTAGTACTGTTTGATACTGAAATGAAAAGGGAAAGGTAAAGAAATGGAGATACATAAAGGTTCTCATCTTGCTCAAGAAATATCCAGAAGGTGGATTGGAGAGTCTGGGAAGCAAAATGCCTGGACAAGGGAAGAAAGTAAACAATAGATTTAACTGCACTAAGGTGCAAAATATTTGATTTTTTCTGATTTGAATACAAAAGAACTGAGGCTTAAGCAAAAAAAGACAAGGAAAATATACACGTGTGATGAGCAAACATCAAATATCTGTGTGACTTCTGCTGCAGAGGAAGATTGTCAGGGAAGAGAAAACAGTAGCATCAAGATAGATGCCCAATGTTTCTGCATTAAATATGTTGACCTGAAAGTTAATTTTATTTCTGTTAAATACACTTTTAAAAAACATATTTAGTAGACACCACGTTCCAATTTGTTCCAATCAGCACAACCAGCCAAAACCTAACATACACAGAGGCCTGAACACCCTCCCACACCTGGGAAATCCCTTCTCCTCTTTGCAGTAGTTATTCTCCTGAATTTGAGCATGGCCTAGGAGACAGAGCATAGGCTTTCTGTGTCCTTGTGGTTCCAGTCACTGCAAGTGCTAAGGAATGTTCATTTCCCTGAGGCAGGACCAAAGGAGAAAGGCCTATTTCATTCTAGCCCATCTTTTAAATTCCCCCAGTAGATGCAGTGTTCATCATTTCACAGAACAGCTGCTCAGAACAAATGCAAATGCTGTGTTTGTCCTGTGGTATTCAAGCTATCACACCACAGAAACTCCATGTGTCCTTTCAACAGAAGAAGGTATTTCTCAGATATATTATTTTCCCAAGTATCGATCACAGAGAGAAGACTGGTTGAAAATAATCACAACTTTATTGAGACATGGAAAAGTCCTTCTAAAAGGAAAACTGTTAAGATAAATCAGGAAAGACCTCTCTTATCATCATTAAATAGTAACTTAAGCACACGATTAAGCTTAGCCAGATCACTTATGCTATTAATGGCCTAATTTTTTGAACCAATCTTTATCATATCCCTTGCTGCTCCAGAAATAAAGCAAACTCTTAGACCCCTTCTCTCCTGAATCATAACCCTTTCCGAGAAACCGCTGTGTCCCTCCTTTTCTGAACCTTATACCTAACCGAAAACAGGACCCAAAATTAACTCAGCAACACGTGTTCACAAGATGAAGAATCTTAAGTCCTACTTAAATTCCTTTTACTACTGGCTTTCACCATTAGCCTCTGGGCCCTTTGATAGCCAGTGAGAAGCTCTGTTCTTTGAGCTCTCTTTTCAGATCCAAATCATAATCTGTTACGAAAATTGTCTCACCTAAAGCTTTGCCATGTCTAAGCCATGTCACTGCAACACATCCTTGTCCTTGCACAACATCTGTAGAAGTCAGCTGGCATAGAGTTGAGTTCATTTGCTCACCCCTGTTCTTGAATGTGCCCTTCAGGCTACTGGCAGTGGTTTCAGGCTGGGAGCACAGCTGGGCTGTCCACTGGAATGCTTTTCACTCGGTACATGTTCATCATGCTAAGACCACCTGGGATCCTCCGCTTTGAGACCGACTAAAACATTTTCTTACTTGAGAACCAACGTCTGTGAAACATACTGAACCTGGCAAACTGATAGTTCCAGAGTTCAGTGATGTTCAGAGAAGAGTATTTTCTTCAAGTTTTTTATTTGTATTTTTGTGTATCTGGCAGAAGACAGAGTGGGAAGAGAGAGCTGATGCAGATTGACATTGCAGTCAGAAAGCATATGATAATGACAATGAAGAGGTTCAAAGCTTTCTAAAATTTTATAAGATGAACTGCATAACAAGGTAAGTGCCTTAAAACAGCTGTAATTTTAAAAGTGCAAGCTGTCCCCTTATTTCCTGGAAAGCCGTTAAACACTAAGATAGAAGAGAAGGATGAACTCAGTGGGATAGCTCAGTGTTAAATATGAACTAGTTTGGCTTCTCTCATGAATTCACCATCATGTAAACTGTGGTCTCTCCACTCAACCAACAGAGCAAGAATTTAATCCATGTAAGTCAATGTATCAATTTCTACGACTCTCTAAAGCTCATTAAAGCCTAAAAAACTAGAAAAATTGATGCTTTCAACAGGCTTTTGCCACCAGTCCACCAGTGTGAAACTTGCCCCTCTCCCCACTCCTTCTTTATTTTGCTTACATAGGATGATTTCCAAAGTCACAAAGTTTGGCCTCCCCAAAGCTGCAGCAGCTGTCAGTTATCTCCCACTGCCCTATATGCTTTCTAAGCTTTTGCATCAGAGCAAGAATGAATTTTCTCCTGTAACACCTTAGAAAAGGGATTATGAAAACAGTGGCACTTCTGAACTGGAATGAATAGGACTCCATAGCAACAGATTCTTCCTGGGAAAGAGCCTCATCAGCAAACCAGCAAAAAAGAAAAGAACGGATGGTAGAACTTCTTTAGCTTTCTGGATCCTCATGGCTTCCTGTTTCTGCCTGTTACCCTCTCCCAGAACGGATTAAAAACTAGAAAAGAAAACTCAACACTGCTGCCATGTACAACAAGGTTCAGCAAGCTTCCTGATCACCTGAAGAATGTGACAGCCCATAGGGCTAGGAGAGAGACAAAGCCTAGAGCTCCAGCTGGAATGTGGCATCAAAGAGACTGCCAAGGAAGCAGTAGGCTGCAAACAGAATCCTTCCCTGAGAACTTGTTCTTTTGGGCAAAGGCTGAAGGTCTTGGGCTAAAGCTAAGTTTGAGGTTAACAAGCTGTATTAGCTACTATGAGACTAAGAAATTTTCAGCTATGCTGTCTGTATACTGATAAAAGGTTATCCTCCCCCCCACACACACATCAACAAAAGTAAATCAGTATTGGAACAAGTGGAACTAAAATCAGAATAAACAAGAATATTTTGATCTGACATTAATTGTATAGTAGAGCTTGTTTCAGGCAATGAGCAAATTGTGCATGCCAAAGTTGAAGTGAATAATATAGTCAAAAACTTTTCTGTTCCCCCCTACTTCTACTTCAAGAAATCCTTAGAAATTCTCATCTGAACTCTTAAAAAGAAACCCACACATGCAACACCATACCTTATACATTAACACATTGAAAAAAGATGTTGCAAGGCTGCTGCCCAATTTTCTTTTTCCATATCCCTCTCCTAGGCAGAATGTGTTCACAGTGGAAATACCATCACTCCACTTTTATTAAATGCCAAAAATGTACCTATACAAACCTACAAGTCCATAATGCTCTGTTTGATAATGAAGCAAGACAGGCAGACTTGACTATATTCCATAAATCTAGCCTAGCTATTATTTTTTCCTGTTATTAACTCATTGGTGGTGTAGATTTTTCAAGAGCTGCAGAGAATCAGCTTCAGTTGGATAAAGGGGATCAGCACTAGCCACTGCTGGGGATCTCTGTCCCAGGAACATATTCCTTCCAGCTGCCTAGCTATCACTATGCTTTGCCACTGCCACAGTTGGGGAAAAAAAAAAACAAACCCACAACCAAAGCATCCAGATCTCTCCCACGCCTACAATCCCAGTATCTCCCCCTTTACATCTTGACTCTGCAGCTAGTAACACTCATGACTTCCTCTTGTTAATACTGAAGTTTGCATTAAGTACTTGACCTTCCCTTCAAAGGTTTCAAACAACCACCTGCCTGACATGTATCTCAAGCCATTCTGCACAGCTTCAGCCAACACATGGCTCAGCACCCCAAAAACTGGGTCTGGCACAGCAGCACTTGCATGAACATGAGCAAGCACATGAGAGCAGGGCTGCTAGCCATGCACATTGTGGGGCTACAGCTGCTGACCAGCACTATCAGCTCCTGTCAACAGCAGTGCAGGAACAGTCACCCTGAACCAAGCAGTGCACATGCAGCCCAGTGCGAATGTATCCTTTCTCATCTCCCTTCTGAATTAAAAACAAACCAGCTAGCCCAAAGCAGCCTGTGGGGAGAATACAGCTAGAAAGTTATCACTTACAAGTGTCGGAAACAACCAAAATGGCCATCTTTCAAGACACCTTTATTATCTCTTAGGTAGTTAGCCCTGCCTAGTAGCAGGTTCACAGGAAAGGATGGTAAAGATTGGTTTTGAAATTTAAAGAGTTACTCACTTCTGCCTGTCTAATTAAGAGTCAGTTAATGACTACTGAATTTATAATCTCCCCTGACCCTCGCGGACGCAAACACAACAAGGCACCAGATGCAGGAGGAATGGGAAGTGGGCCCTGGTGCTCTCCAGGGCTGGGAGCTGCTCGCTGGCTGGAGGCGCTGCCGGAAGCATCTCCCGACCTTCGCCAGCCAGGCTCTCACCTCCACGGCACAGGACAGCCAGCCACCTGGGAACCAGGGTCCTCCGTGGGGAGGAACTGGCACTCTTCTCAGGTATGTATGTAAATGTTTGCCTACTTAGCTATACATATATTTAAATATGCACATAATCATACCCATACGCATATACCCACATTTTGCAATACACACTTATTTAAGTATGTACATACTTAAATAAGAATCCTAGGTAGGAGAATAACTTCACTCTTTCTTTCAACGTGGGCCCAACCCAACTCCTGACGAAACAGCAATTTGTAAATCGTCTTCACTGAGCATTTAGATTAGGCCTCAGAAATCTCCCATGGCTCCCTCCTGTACATACACTATCAAAATTCTCTAACAGCTTAATATTTTCTGAGGCCACATATTATAATGATCGGTTTAGAGAAGGGAATATCAGGACACAGATGCCTTGTGAGAAGAGAGGTCTGGGAGTTTCAAGCTAGTCAGAAAGGAGAGATTTCCTCCCGTGTTCCTTTCAGCACGTACTTTTTCATCAGATAAATATAAATAAGTAGTACAGCAGTTGTTTAGTGAGCAGCTTAGGGACATATTGTTCCCACTGTCCTAATTTTCCTGACACAATTGGTAAATTTAGACATCTAATTAACAGTCTATGCCATTTATCAGGTTACTTGTTGCTGTTTTTTTTCAAGGCTGTCAATGAAGCTTTCCATACCTTAGACATATTCTCTACCTTTGGACTGAGTCCTAGGCCTCTCACAGAATGATTATAAATGCCTCTAATACATCCTCATTCTGTTTATAAGGACCTTACACAGCCCCGGGGAGATGAACCAGGGTCATAGCTCAAGCTAGTTTCAGAGTAACAGTGAAACACCTGCATGTGTGGGATGGAGCAGACCAAGCAAGGGAAAGAATGGGAGAATTTACAGTTCATCTCTAAAAATTCAGCTGGGTTACAGAGTCATCAAGTAAGAGCCCTAGTATAAAACAACTGCATATTTGCTGATATTTTCATAATTATATTTGCAACTCTTACTTTGTAGGCTTTGCTGTTCTACATTTATAAATGCACATTTTTACCTTTGCTTATTTATCCTCTTTTGTGCTAGTAGATCTTACCTCTAACATGTAGGATTTTCCATAGTGAAATATTTAACCCTAGTAGTGACACTATTTGAAGTACCTTTGATCACAGAAGGAACAAAAGAAATTTAGAGTATTAAAATAAAAAGGAAGATCTTTTAGAAGCTCATTGCCACATGCAGATACAAAAGCAGCTCATAATGATATGACAGATATACAAGTTTTGTTTGCAAAGTAAAGAGTCTTTGACCAGATCAATGCTGCAGGCCTGCACTAACGTGAATCCTCTTTAACAAGCAGTGTGTCTATTATCCCTTCTTTAACAAAGACTAACAATCATGTAGCATATAAAGCACACCCTCTCACTTGCTCTCCCCTCACAGGTAGGGTAAAATGGGTCTTCTAGTTTACTCTTAGCTAAAAAAATACAGCTAAATGTGTGTATGCATCAAGTTTCTATAATAATATTCCAGTCTGAGAAATGTAGAGGCAGCATGAAAGAGTCCCAAAAGAAAACTAGGTTGTCTTCACCCCTGGTTTGTTTTGCTCCTGGACCATCTGGGTAATTGTCACATAACTACTACCAGAAGCAGGCAAAGGGAGAGAAAACTCTGCAGAAGTATCTATTCATACCTGCTCAGATGAGACACAACACATTTCTTTTTTCTGTCCGTAATAACAATCCAACTAAAACTGCAAAGGTAATTACCTTCAGGGTCATGCCTTGACCACATGAAACCTGTTTACAGAAACGCAGGACACTAAAAATCAAAAATGCCTGCAATGAATATTTAGAAGGCAAAGACAACCCCTAACATTATTCAGTGCCAAAGAAAGCTCTGCTACACCTTTCTTTTTACACACATGCTTTAAATAATCAGTTTTTAGGGTGCAGGTGCTGTTTGCTTTGCTAACTCCTATGAAGAAGATAGGGTGTGCAGCCCCACATAGAACTAAAAGGAAAAATTCTGACAAAGTTTTGTAAGAGATTAAACACCTTGTAGTGAAAAATCCTGTCTGGCATTACTCTAACATCAAATAAGAAAGGCCTCCACTATGATTCTCAGCAGCTCACCCAACTTCCTGTGAAGAAGTCTGACCTTACTGTCTGTAGTAGTCCCAGTGCAGCCCAGCATTCCTGCTCTCTGGACTCCCAGAGCTCGTGAAAGAGCAGTCCAGAGCAGCCCGTGAGTAACCTGCAGGGGAGCTGCCCACGGGAGCCAGGCCACCCCACAGCCCTCCCCACTCGCTCTGCCCCACGGCTAGCAGGACTGCTGCTCCTCTGCCGCAGCTGCAGCGCGCTGGGAGAAGCCAGGGCTTCCAGGGCCCTTAACTCCTCAACAGCTGACCACTTGGAGTCCTCTGGGCTCTCGGGAAAACAATCTCAGCATCAAGGCTGGGTGCTCAGGGAAACTAAATTGCATTTTCAAAAAGTCACTAATGCTTTTCAGTGCCTTCCTCATCCCTGAAATATCTTTAGCTGGGTTCCAATTTTTGTATCCTGCCTGGAGATGAAACGAGGGGCTCTTGAACATAACTTAGTAATAATAAACTGGGCAACACATGAGGTTTAAGGCTTTTTGTTTCAATTCTTTTGGTAGCTCTTTCATGCCATGGACAGATTTCTACAGGAAAAATACTAACCCAAGTTTGCTGGAATTGTGTCACATGCATGCTTAGAATATAGTCTGGCTGATACGAAGAAATTTGCAGCACTTCCTATCAAGATATTCACGTCAGAGATCATCACAGAACTCCAGAAATTCAGGTCACAGGGAGGTTATTTTTCTGAAAGGGGTAAAGCATTAGGATTCAAAATAAAAAAAGCACCTTACAAGTTTAAGCACAAGGTTGTGACCAGTGGCTAGTGAAAATCTACAGAATGTCTGTGAATAGAATAATTATTACTGGTTTCCAAGGTGAAAGCTAGCACCTTTGACTGAAGAGTAACAGCTAACTTGGGTTAGCAGAAACCTTGATTGAAACCATTATGTTTCACTCACTCTCTGTGCTTGATCATGCCTAGGGAGACTTCCTTCATTATATAAAGCATGTAGGAGATAAATGGAACAAAAATCTCTAGGATAGTTAGGTCAGATGACATACACCACAGTGACACATTTTCATCTACGAAGCCAGAAATTTCCAGTCCTCAGATGTGATAGATGTGTCAAGTTTACTTTTCAGTGAGAAAAAAATGTGCTGTTGTAGTTCTTACTAACCTTTGTAGAAACCCTTAATTCACAGAACAAGTGTGGAATCTTGTCTGGGAAAAGTTGATTTCCGGCTTCATGCCTTGAAGCTACTAGATATCTTAAGTACCTTGACAAGATTTTGAATCAGACAGTAAGGATGAAATGGAGGAAGAGTCTGTTGGGGCACAGAGAGGGAAAGGGGGGGGGATGAGAGTAGCAGATGGCAACATTTGTTATGTTTCAATTTTACAGTCCAAATAAGTCTAAAACCCAAAGCAACTATGCTGCTCCTATGTAATTAAGTGCTTCATTAATGTGAAAAACCTTCCTTTATGAGACACAACAGAGTACAGAAGAAGGTTGCCTCTTACTGGACACTCCAAAAAAACACCCTAATCAAATACATTTGCTAGCCTTATCAAATACAGATGCGCAAAGTTGGGGGCTGGAGAGCATCAAAAATTGGCTGTAAGTCTTGGGTAGATTCAAGTACCCTAAGACAGAATTCAGCTCTTCATCATACAAAATCCTAAATAGATTTGGAGGTTCTTCAAAGTCCAAACACATAGAATAATGATGAACACATGTCTGTCTTCAGTGTACTTTTAACTCAAACTCAAGTATTTAATAAACTAATCCAGACTAGTACTCTCTAGTATATGAGAAATAAGTATGAAGTACTGACCTTAGTGGTGGAGAGGGAAACGCAAAAGTTGAAGAGGATCCGGCTGCATTTTACCCGCAAAGAAATAACCAGTTTTCACAGCTGACTCCTAAGATCTTGAGAACATTCACTTTGTAGAATTACAAGCATGTTCCAAAAATTTACAAGGCACTGCATTTGCCTTCATACTAAGAAAAAATGATCTTTTCTTTGGAGAAGAAAACAATAAACTCCATTTTCTAAAACACATCATGGGCAAGACTTCGTTCTATGTTATCTGTGAAGAATTAAGTACAGCTATCCAGAGTACAAAATATAACTCAAAAGTAATGGGCTCTGTGATAAATTAAGACGTTCCTTTCATAGATTATAATGCATTCCTGTCACATTAAGGCATTTTGAGCTATAAAGCCAACCTAGAGATTGATTTGACTATTTTTTCAATAACTGAAGGGATTATATGCCAACATTTATATTCCAAACAGTTTTCTTAAACCTTATTGAGGCTATTTTTCTCAATGTTAAAATGAAATAAAATCAGATTTATGATTAAGCACTGCTTTACTGAGCAAGTTAAACTTTGGAGCAATGTTACAAAGCAAGAGGATCAGTATGTGCAACTGACGTGTATCTGGAAAAAAGTAAAAGTTACACAACTATAGATGGTAAAAAGTAGGTGGATTTTTTAAAATACTTCTAGTTTTTGAGTATTATTCTAAGATATTTTTAGAAACCCAGATAATTCTTCCTATTATTTTTTAAACATTAATGACAGAGAGATGTAATGACCACAATGATTCTTTTCATGAACTCTGAAATCCCACCAACTACTCAAGCCTTATTTACTAAAAGGGGGCGAACAATCTTTTCTGTGTAAAATAACCTGTGACTGAACATACAACCAGGAAGCTATGTGTTTTAACTTGGTTGCAGGTCTCTCTTCCCACAGCTCAAAGTCTCTTAATCCACTGACCAATAAATTCCCGTTGCTAAGATAAAGTTCTTGTCTTTATCAGGCTCCTTTTGTAAAGCAACTGCAAAGGTAAACAACATGATTGGCTCTTCTTCCCCTGGCCATTTAATAAAGGTCTGCAGAAAATTAGCAAAAAAACAAACCAAGCCAAACAACTCCAAACAATGACATCACAAAAAAAACCCCAAAACCCAAACCCCACAACACCGGACAGCTAGACTCAATCAGTGATCAGCAACAGAAACCTTTCCTGACCTCTTCCAGTCTGCACAACTACAATTCCCTTGCTAATTTAGATAGGTTTGACTTTTACTTTGGCAAGAGATGGGCAGCCCCCATCCACCCTGGCCCTTTCACGGGGATGATGTTAGTCGCAGATGAGAGCCTGGACATATGTTATCATCTAACAAGGTGGCAATGGCAGAGTCTATCCTCAAAAGGTAATGTCCCTATCACTGGACAGGACTTCCTTGCTCCAATAGCAGGCCAAAACTGCTACCAAGCCACTTGGTAGCAGAACAGACTGAATATTCAAAAATTCCTTTGAATCCCTCTATCTCTCAGCACTGTTTTATTTAAATATAATCCATCTTATGTACTTACTCAGTCATTGCAATAAATAACTAGTGTTTATAAAATGATATGTTGATTTTTTAATTAAAATTATTACAACACTCCCCCCAAGATAGATTAGCTAAATCTTATATGTGATTGAAAACCAAAACACTATATAAAACTTACTAGAGATTTGTTTGCTCTTCAGCCCACTTCCTAATATCCACTAAGAAATTCAGCTGCCTGACCTATGCTGCCCTAGTTCCCTAAACGAATACTTGGGAGAGGCAAATAAACAACATGAAACAGTAAAGCTAAAGAGATTACCAATTTCTCTCTTATTTCCTGCTGATCATTGCCAGACTATGTTTCTGCCCCAAAGTGCAGGCTTCATTATTAAAGATGGACAGAATACAAGTATATTCAGCAGAGGCCGGCTGTTCAGGAAATAGCTATAATTTAGTAAATAGCATAATAAACACTTGAGCATCCTTGATGCAATGGGTAATGAGCCAGTGCAGTCATAAGTACGTACGTAACAATGTTAAGATTATACTGTATTTCACATTATATATCTATGCACACACTCATGTAGAGATGTCTGTATAATATTTCAACTATTATATTTGCTTCCCTCCTGACATAAATTTATTACTTTTTCCTCTGTACTCAACTAGTCACTTGTAAAAGAAAGCAACATTGTACTTTCATTCTTGGCTCTTTCTCTTTCATTTTACTTCTAGTATACCTACATACACCATCAGAAGCTTTTGTTCATCATGGCAACCAAATGCATTACACTCTGAAGCACCAGAGATCCTGGAACTAAATGCAATCTCACAGCAAGTCATCAGCATGTCTATAGCCCATGTAGTGGAAGGCGATTTAAATCCCCAGTCTGTTCTCCTTGCCACCATGGAGAATAATGACAAACCATAACACATCCCATTCATCTAACAGCTGAGAGGGTAATGAATTACAGAGACAATTCAGCCACTCATTATTAAAAGATTACAACATTAAAAATGAAGTTTTTTTTTTTTTTTAAAAGGCAAATGATCATGTTCTCATATAATGCGAGTGAAACAGTATACATTATTGATTCCCAGCTATATTGTAAGGGTCAGCTTGTAATGAAGTCCTCAAACTGAATTAGATTTAAAGTTAGCACTTCTCTAGCCTGAAACTCAATCCCAGTTCATACTCTTTTACTCCAAATACTGAAAATATCAGTATTATTTAACAGAAGTCTTTAGAATTTCTTGCTATTTTTCTCTGATAGCATTACCCATTTTTAATGAAACTGCAAATGCCCATAGTTGATTTTGCTTCATACCATGCTTAGACAGGATTTAAACAAAAAAAAAAAGAAACAAAAAAACCCCAGGAACTCCCCTGCCCCAAACCAGTCTACATTGCTTGGTGCAAACTATGAAAAAATGTAACTGGAACAAAGTCTCTACATTACATGCTGGGCTTTTAAGTCTGTGCAGCCTACAGTTCCAAGTGAAATATCAGTGGCTTCATTTCAGAACAAACCTGTTAAGTTTTAGTACTAAAAAAAAGTTTTTATCAAACAAGCATCAAGCCAGCCCTTCCATCCAAAGGATCTAGTTACCCATAGACTTTTCAGGTTAATTCAGTGACAGATGAAATATGTACGTAACTGAAACTACTCTGTATGTACTATGGGTAAATGCATGTTTCCACAGGAGACTACTCAATCATTAGATGCACGACACAGCATCATCTAATATGAAAAGACTTTTTAATATAGAACATCTGCAACCTTTCTACCAGCTCATCTAAATGTCTACCTGGGGTCAATTAAAAAATACCTCAAAGGTTTGATTCATAACCTTTTCACTTTTCCAAATACATTTCTGCTGTTTGCACGGTAGAAATTGGGAGGTGGGGAGAAGTGGGAAGAGAGGGGAAGGTCTACAAGAAAAATTAGGTTGTCAGAAAATGTCAATAGTCACAGCAAATCTTCTGTAAATGATTTTTGAAAGTCTGTTTCACTTTATATATAGCTGAACGATAACAAGCATAATGCCAACTTTCATGTTGGAAACAAGTTGCGAAGGGCATCTGTATGTGGACACAAATCATAATGGGTCAAGACAAAGGAAAGCCCTGCGTCAGTACCTCTACGAGACAGACTGTGGAGCGAGTACATTCGTGGCTGCCATGGGCAGGAGAAATCTGGAAAGCTACTACTACAGGGCTCAAAGGAAGGGAATGAACAGTGATTATTTTATCTCTAACTGTAGTTTCTTTTGTTCATTCATTCACATTATATGGTAGACTTCTTTGGAATGACTGGGAAGGGCTACTGGAGGGCAGCTGCACTTCTCTCGCTGTCCCTTACCCATCAGTACAGGGCACTGTCACCGCTGTGAACACAGGACGGGGACAAGGGGGATCCAGAGAGGAGAGCACTACTGGGGAACCTCTTAAATTAGTATTCTTCTCTTTAAAGGAAGAAGACACACAGCGTCAGCTCCACTTTAACAAAATAAGAGGCACAAAGGAAGGTAACGATGTGCCTTCATTTTCATGTTTAGTATTCACTCTCCACTCCTGGAGAACTGCCATTACTATTTATTACTCTTTTTCATCCTATAACCTTTCAGCTGAATCTGCTGAGTGGCTTTCATATGAGTCTGTCTATTAGTTCATGATATTTGGTTTTACTTTTAGCAGGCTTCTTACTTTCCTCAGAATACTTTCAGTGCCACACTAAATCCTACCAGATCCTCATGGGCTGCAGCAAGGACCTGACTGGCCATCACCATCTGTTCCTCACAACCATGAGTCGGTGCCTTATCAAAAGATTATTATTACTACTATTTACAGTTTGGGATCATGAGTTGATGTCACTTAAAAGTTCTTTTTAGCTCTGCTCCATGTTCTTGTAAGGCCACAGGCCAGATTTTTAGAATTAATAGCAGCAATGACTATACAAGAGAGGTTACATTTTTCAGTTGCATCATGCACACTTTTTTATGATTTTAAACCCTGGGTTCAGTAATCACTACGGCCCTTTTCCTAAAGTACTATAGAAGATCATTTCTCCAGGATTGTAGGTTTTACCAAGCAAGTAGACTGTAGAGGTTATTAGGTTTTTTGTTTGGTTAGCAATTTTTCTTTGTTTTTCAGTAATGTTACAAATCCATTTTTTTACATTGTCAGGTTTTCTTATATTTTCTCAATAAGCTATTAAGGATTTTAAAGAAAGTGACTCTTCATATTAATATCCATCTTAGTCCTTATTAAAAGGCTCTAAAAATTAAAAGCAAGAATAAAAATAAGTATTCTTAACTGACCCAACCTTTTTCTTTTTCAGAATTATCCCATGAGAAACATCTGAGTTTTGGAAATGTTGTCTCAATCCAGGCAAGATACCGTATGAAAATCTAAAAATTCTCAGGGAAAAAAGCCTGCTTCCTCCCCTACCCAACACTGAGCGCTACATGGCAGAAATAGTACTTCATAGATCTCCTTCCTCTGGGAATTCAGCCATATACTATTAAGGAAATAAAACTAGTCTCTTCCACTTTTTACTCCTTTTAGCCCTGAACAACCAGCAAAGCCAATAGACAAACCCCTGAATTTTACTCTTTTTCATGAATTACAAGGCTAAAATCCATCTGGAATTATTCCTGTGAAACACAAGTCAAAAGAATGGGATTGCAAAGATGCAGCTACAGGAAGAATTTGGTTTCAGAATCTTTGTATATCAGTGAGAATAAATGAGTAGCAGAAATATTTTTAAGTTTAGACTGCAGTTTTCAGGATTATCAGTTATTTCTGAAGAAAAAGAACTAAATTTGATACTGTGTTACAGAAAGAAACACAGAACCTCAATATACCATTCTTAGGTTCATTATTTAGGTATTAAGTGGACCTTATGAGCTCTCAGTTTCAAGCTAGGATCTTCCCAAAAAGTCTGAAAAAACATTCATCACTCTGAAATCTATACAAAACTGGGACTAGAGTTAATTCTCCTACACCCTTACAACCCAAAGGAAAAAAGTGTTAGCCACAACTTTATACCGGTTTACTTCAATCTCACAGCTGTACATACCCGGGAACTTTGCGGGTCTCATCCAGTACAAGACTTCCATGAAGTTCAGCAAGCTTTGACTCAGGCCTGGAAAATTTTGCCACAAAGTCACTACACGTTTGTATTCCTGTGGTTTAAGACCAATCCATATCTCCTGGAAACATCTGCTATTTTTTAGTTCAGGAAGACTGACAAATTCCAGGATGCTCTCCATTATTTTGAAATAACTGTTGGTTATTTAGGTTTTTGAAACCCTTCCTTCTGAGGACTCTGCTCTGCCTCAGTTGGTATTTCTATCTCATTTTCTGCAATCAGGTCTGATCACTTGTGCAGCTGATCCCTATTCTTTCCACTTTTGCCATGAAACGATAAACATTTTTACCCTCAATCTCATTGCTGGTCATGCAAATTTAGTCTGAGCTTCTGGAATTTAAATGCACAAATGTTAGCTGTGCTTCAAAAGAAACATGATATAAAACCTGCTTGTTACAGTGTTCTCCCAGCTTGTTTTGTTCTGTGTTTCAGAACTGCTACAGTATATTGACTTTGATAAAGTTTTGTTTTTTCAAGAGACCAACACAATTATTAGAAGTCCAAGTTCCAAAATGGACAGATACTGAACTGAAACTGCTGTATTAAAGGTCTATAATGATCTTTCTCTGCTCAGCCAAATGGATTGTCATCTGTGTGGATTCAATGCAGCTTGACTGTGCCATTCAATACAATTGATCACAAGATGCTTTTATAGGGCATTTGGTTATCCTTGAAATTTGGTACCCAGGGGTCCTGGAAAATGGCCACAGCTTGAACTGTTCTTCAGTGAATACCTTTCTCTATAGCTCATAGTAAAATTGTTCCTCTTATCTTGCTCCTAAAATTCCCTGTCGCATTCAGAGAAATTCCATCTAAGCCCCACTGTCTTATTTTTGGTAGCAACACCCACTTGGTAATTTTAATTAAACCTCATGACTTCAATTATCTGTATGCAGACACTATATCAATTTAAGTTGCTTTCTAGGTTTTTTTTTTCCTCCTCCCTGATGTTTTACTTTGGTCTCCCTCTCTTTTGTTTAATTGGCCTTTGAAACTGGGTCCTTGAGAAGGCTACCAACCACAATTTGGGTTTATTTTTTTTTTTATTCCTTTTTAAAGCTCATTTTAAGTCAATATTTACAAACAAAGTGATAACCTCATGCTTCAGTGCTTCATTTACAATTTTCTCCTTTTACCTTATAAACTAGCATGACATTTTATGCAACCAATTTAATTTTGTATTTTTCCTCCTCCTCTGATCACTGCTATATATGAAATTTCCTATGATTTATATTACAGATTTCTATATCAACCTTTATATTTGCAGACTTGTTTTAGGTCTGTATTTGCTTGCATGGTGGTTATTAAACATAAACCTAGATGTTCAACATAATTTTCCATTTAGCTTTTTGAAATCTTAAGGATGGAGCTGGTTTAACACTGCTGGACAACATAAAACGTTAACCTTCCTAGAGAAGGATTTCTCTCTACAGAAGAGAGTGGTCCCAGTTTCAATCTGACTGGCATTTTCTAAATACAACACACAAGAATATTCACAAGGAAATCTGCTTGAGTTAATGACAGCCCAAATTTATCAAGGTGTCATCTACCTGGAACAACTACACACCAGAAGTTTCTATTGAGCTTTAATGATTGTGCAAAGACATTACAATATTACTGCAATAAATATGGTATCAAAGCCAACAGAAACCAAAGCTATCACAGGCAAGCAGCCTCATGAGAGCGACTTAACCTTTGACCAGTAAATTTGATCTATTATAGGCAATTTGTGTCCCAAGGTACACAGTGAATGTCTGATGTACACAAAATAAACAAAGACTGAGAAAGACAATAAACTGACAGCCAAGATCAACAAATGGTCTTGGTATCCCATGAAGCCATTAATACAATACTCAGTTAAACAAGCTTTTTTCCAGATGTGAGCTGTTTCAACATGTTTGAGTGCCTCTGTGTCCTTGAGAAAATGAGTGAGATATATAGTGACGTGACAAGATTATTCTACTGTAAAGGAGCTCCTTTTAGTTTATGTAGCCCTTAAGCACCTCCTTGTTTCCCTCCCCTAGAGTATTTATAGTACTCAAACACGTAAATCCACCACCTCCTCTACTAACCTTTTGCTGTTCTCATTATAGAGACAGGAACAGCCTGTCGAAGAAAGAGACCAAGCCTTTTATTTGATATTCTGGAAATTAATTATAAAATACTTCAAAAGATTTATGTGCTAATCCACCAGTTCCATAAAAATACAAGAATATAGGTAACAGCTTAAAATAGCAAAGATCAAAAAATCTGAGTTTCCATTTGTGATGCGTGAATTATATATACACACAGAATCTATATACATAGTCAACACACTTCTCAAAAGATTTACCTACATATTTTAATTTTAGTTTCACTGTAGCCTTTTACTATGGTGTGAATGCATTGTTTTAATAAAGATCTAGAGCAAGAAAGACAGAAGCATATATAATACAGATGTAGTTTATTGCTTTGCTGTGCTGGATTGAGGCCTGAAGAAGTTATTAAACTGCTGAGGTAAATCTTAAGTTAACTATTTAGTTATTCTGAACCTCTATCATTACTTTTTGGTTTTTTTCCTACTCTCAGACTGCTGCTTACTTCTCTTTCATTTCTTTCCTTTTTTTCATTTTTTTTTTTTCCTAATCTTCCCCAGTGAAAGATCATCTTGTCTGTGTTCCACTTTCAATTGCATACAAGTATATGGACAGCAGTTTATGGTATAATTTAAGTTTTCTGCAGCAGGTCTAGGGCCAGTAGTGATCTTTCTTCCCACTATGACAGGAACATCATCTTTCAATTTCTTTAAACTCTAGCCTAAAACCAAAAAAGATTAAACTCATTCTCTCCAATCTGAATACTCCCACAAGACAGAGGAAGCTGGTATTTAAACCAGAATAAATGTTAAGGATGAACTAAATAAATATCCTGCTACCGGAAATTTTTTTGTTAGCATACTTTAGACTGCCTTAAACTTGGTATCCTTCTAATTAGACCACTAGAGCACATATCTTGTATGAGTATGGCTTCCTTCCTCCCCTCCAAGCATGCAGAAACATGTAAGTCTGTAAAACACTGAAATATCTCTACAACACAGATTTTTAATAGTAATTTCCATGCAGGAAATGCAATAAAACCGAATTTGCTTTATTACAGCACTGAGGACTAAAGCCAGTATCCACTCAGAATTAGCAAGCTTGCATGCCAAATCAGTTTTCACCACTCACTGAGTGCAACATAGTTCACAGGCGAATCAACAAATTATGCAGTTTACAGAGAACCAGCACCATAGGATTTACAGGTCTCACTGTGGTCTTACAGAACATCGTCAGCATTCATACTACAGACACATAAATACAACTTCCACTTTGTAATTACTGAAATTAGCAAACATCTCACATGTAGGAACAAAGCAGCTAACACTACTGTTACAGGCAGAGAGAATTCAAAGCAGATCTATACCTAGAAATTTCTCTACATATCTTCCCAAACCACTTCAGTGCAGAGCTCCCGGGTCTCTGCCTGTGCCTGCATGCAGCACCCTCCATTGCTGCAGGTGACTGATGGTTTGGGAAGCAATGAATGACAGCCAAGCTAAAATAGCCTAAATAGGAATTAATTAAGAAAAAGATCATAGAATTATAGAATGGTTTGGGTTGGAAGGGACCTTAAAGATCATCTAGTCCCAATCTCCTGCCATGGGCAGGGACACCTTCCACTAGACCAGGCTGCTCAAAGCCCCGTCCAGCCTGGCCTTGAGCCCTTCCAGGGAGGGGGCAGCCACAGCTTCCCTGGGCACCCTGTGCCAGTGCCTCACCACCCTGGTATTAAAGAATTTATTCCTTACACCTAATCTAAACCTACCCTCTTTCAGTTTAAAGCAATTACCCCTTGTCTTATCACTGTATGTCCTTGTAAAAGGTCCCTCCCCACATTTTCTGTAGCCCCCTTTAAGTACTGGAAGGCCACTGTAAGGTCTCCCCAGAGCCTTCTCTTTTCTGGACTGAACAACCCTAACTCTCTCAGCCTGTCCTCATGTGGGAGGTGCTCCAGACCCCTGATCATCTTTGTGGCCTCCTCTGGACTCGCTCCAACAGGTCCATGTCCTTCTCATGCTGGGGGCCCCAGAGCTGGACACGGTACTGCAGGTGGGGTTTCACAAGAGTGAAGTAGAGAGGGAGAATCAGCTCCTTTGACCTGCTGGCCACACCTCTCTTGCAGCACAGGATACAGCTGGCCTCTTGTCAACCAACACCCCCAAATCCTTCTCTGCAAGACTGCTCTCAATCTACCCACTGCCCAGCCTGTATTTGTGCTTGGGATTGCCCCAAATCATGTGCGGGGCCTTGAATTTGGCCTTGTTGAACTTCATGAGGTTTGCATGGGCTCACCTCTCAAGACTGTCTAGGTCCCTCTTGATGGGGATCCCTTCCCTCCAGCGTATGGACTGCACCGCAAAGCTGGGTGTTGTTGGCAAACTTGCTGAGGGTGCATTTAATCCCACCGTCCATGTCACCAACACAGATGTTAAACAGTGCCAGTCTCAACACCAACCCCTGAGGAACACCACTTGTCACTGCTCTCCACTTGGACATTAAGCCATTGACTGCAACTCTCTGAGTGTGATCGTCTAGCCAATTCCTTATCCACCAAGGAGTCCATCTAACAAACTCATGTCTCTCCAATTTAGAGACAAGGATGTTGTGTGGAACAGCATCAAATGTTTTGCACAAGTCCAGATAGATGATGTCAATTGCTCTTCTCTTATCCACCAACACACCAGTGCTGCAACCCTGTTGTAGAAAGCTACCAAATCTGTCAGGACCAACTTGCCCTTAGTGAAGCCACGTTGGCTGTCACCAACCACCTCCTTATTCTCTATGTGCCCTAGCATAGTTTCCAGGAGAATCCACTCAATGATTTTGCTGGGCACAGAGACGAAACTGACTGGCCTGCAGTTCCCTGGGTCTTCCTTTTTATAAATGGGGGTTATGTTTCCCCTTTTCCCATCAGCAGACACTTCACTGGACTGCCACGACTTCTCAAATATGAGGGATAGTGGATTAGCCACTTCATCTGCCAGTTCCTTCAGGGCCGGCAAATTCATCTCAACAGGTCCCATGGATTTGTTCACCTTCAAGTTCCTTAGATGGTCTCAAACCTTATCTTCTCTGACAGTGGGTGATTCTTCATTCTCCCAGTCCCTGCCTTTGCCTTCTGCGTCTTCAGCACTGTGGCTGGAGCACTTGCTGGTGGAGCCTGAGACCAAAAAAGTCATTAAGTACCTCAGATTTCTCTATGTACTAGGTAAGAAGGTCCCTCATTTCCTTCTGGAGAGGGCCCACATTTTCCCTAGTCTTCCTTTTGTCACCCACATACCTACAGAAGCTTTTCTTGTTGCCCTTGACATCCCTGGACAGATTTAATTCTAACAGGGCTTTAGCTTTTCTAACCTGACCATGACTGCTTGGACAATTTCTCTGTATTCCTCCCAGGATACCTGTCCTTGCTTTCACCTTCTGTAGGCTTCCTTTTTGTGTTTGAGCCTGTCCAGGAGCTCCTTGTTTATCTGTGTAGGCCTTCTGGTGTTTTTGCCTGAGATGCATTGCTCCTGAGTTTGGAGGAGTTGATCCTTGAACACTGACCAGCTTTCTTGGGTCCCTCTTTGCTCCAGGGCTTTATCCCATGCTACTCTGCCAAGCAGATCCCTGAAGAGGCCAAAGTCTGCTCTTTTCCTGAAGGCCAGGGTAGTGGGTTTGCTGTGCGCCCTCCTCGCTGCCCTAAGGATCTTGAACTCCCCCATTTCATGGTCACTGCAGCCAAAGCTGCCCTTGAGCTTCACATTCCCCACCAGCCCCTCCTTGTTGGTGAGAACAAGGTCCAGCATAGCACCTCTCCTTGTTGACTCCTCTATCACTTGGAGAAGGAAGTTAGCATTAATGCATTCCAAGAACCTCCTGGATTGCTTATGCCCTGCTGTGTTGTCCCTCCAACAGATATCGGGGTGGTTGAAGTCCCCCATGAGGACCAGAGATTGTGAATGTGAGGCTGCTCCTATGTGTCTATAGAGGACCTCATCCGCTCGGTCTTCCTGGTCAGGTGGCCCGTGGCAGACACTGACTACAACATCACCTGTCCCTGTCCTCCCATTAATTCTGACCCATAAGCTCGCGTTTTGCTCATTATCCATCCCCAGGCAGGGCTCCATGCACTCCAGCTGGTCACTGACATAGAGGGTGACAACCCCTCCTCATCTCCCCTGCCTGTCCTTCCTAAAGACCCTCTATCCTTCTATTCCAATACTCCAGTCATAGAAGCCATCTCACCAAATCTCTGTGATGCCAATAAGATCGTGCATGTGTGCGCACATCTAGCTCCCCTTGATTATTCCCTGTGCTACATGCATTTCCCGAGAGGCATTTAAGTTGGGCCCTCAATGAAGCTGATCTACTGGCTGGGATTCTTTTGTGCTGCTCTTCAGGTACTCTCCTGTTGACCTGTGATCCTTCTTCAGGCTCTGGACATCTGTTGCTGACACTGGCATCAAACTGGGAGGACTGGGATGGATTGAGGTTTGCCACCCCCAGCAACTTTAGTTTAAAGCCCTCTTCACCAGCTTGACAAAAGGTGGGGCAGAGATCTTCAGAGATGAAGAGGTACATTAACCTACTGCAGCACTTACACCCATAATAATTTGCCTTTTTAAAGGAAAGAAATAATTGCTAATTTCTTCTTGAGTAGTTTAGATCAGGTCACTCACTCTCCAGTGTGTATATATATACTAGTCATAGTAAAAATGATCTGCAGCTGTATAGTCTAAACTTTTTTCTCAAGAGCAGTGCAGTTTGGTTTTGTGAAATCTTCATGTTTTGACAAAGTTTTTATATTAAGAATTGTATTTTACAGTGCAGACTACACCAAAACAGACAAAAATCAGTAATTTAAAAACATGTATTGCTAAGAAGACTTAATGAATGAAAGTGAGCTTCCTTGACAGTCCTTCCTCACTATTTGTTAAAGAGTTTGAACAATTCAAGAGCATGTGAATGGAAACAAGCACTTTCAAATGCAGAAGAGGATATGGAAAGCATATCTGTGGGGGTGGGGAGAGGAAAGCTAACTTCTTTGAATTGTTTATTTCCTCAATCTAATTTTAATTAAAACCAGAACATTAGGATGTCTGTTATACGAAGCTACTGTAATAGAGATTTCCACATTAGAGAATAAAAAGCTAAACAAAAAGACGACAGAGGTAGAATGAACAGTGCCCAACTCATTACTCACTAGGGTTCTTTGGCTAGAAGGAAAATAGCAGACAACAGTGGTGGCCTTCTGTCACCAGAAAATAGCTTTACAATTCTATTTACACATTATTGCCAACCAACCCGATAACCTGGGGTTAGTGTGAGGCCAGGTATTCACTACTTTGAAATAAGGGACAACGAATGGCACAGGCATACAGTTCACTACTTCAAACTCAATACTGAAGTTAAATGCTAAAGAACAATAGCAGATACTTAGTGGCCTGTGTATCTTGTACTACATATATACAGAGAGACAGACAATTTTTCACTTGGTGAGTCAAACTTTAAGACTTGTATTTCTTTTTTTAAATTCCTAAGCCAGTGGTGACACGTATTTCATATATATATACACACACCGAGGGTGATAGTTTTTTTCATGTCAGCATTTGGTTAACACTTTATATTTGCCCAGGTTCCTTTCCGTTCATTCTTTACTGTTTCTTCTCGACAATGAAAAAAAAAAAAGAAATAGGACAGAAGTGGGAAGTTGCAAGAACAGAAAGGGAAAAGGGAGACGTCATATTCATTTTCACCAGTGAAAATTATTCAAAGACTTCTAAAGAGTAACATCAAATTCTCTCAAATGCCCCATGTTCAAGCCAAGACCCTACAGATGTCTTTTCCACTGAATGGAGGAAGCAAGCAGGGGAGGGTTACTTCAATGTAAATATTTCTGTGATGGGAGCACTCAATAGAAAAATTAACTTCTACGGTAAACGCCACGCGGCACCATGACTACTGAGAAATTAGAGCAGTTGCTCCTCAGGACAAGGTGCAGAATAGAAGCAACACACATAAAGGGTGGAGCCCAAACTAATGAACTGCGCTAGGCTTATTAGTCAAGACTCTGCATAAGTTGGATGATAGCAAGGACAAGAGAGAGCCCAGGGTGCAGAGTGGGTAGAGAGGAGGAGAAGGCAACGAAGGCAGCAACCTGGTGACAAACAAATGTCGTCAGAGGATGGAGGGCTGGAGGTGGTAAGAAGATGGTGTTAACTCCAGTTAACAGCCGAACGAACATCAATCCTGCACCTTTGCATTCACATCCTAACACATTCCAAAAAAAATGAGGAGAGATGGAGGTAAATGAACACAGTTAAATGTGGTGCAGGGCAGGAAGCTGTAAAGAGCTTTTCTTTCTTACTACTTTCTTACTTACTGGTGGACAAAGATAGAAGGCAAGAGCTAGGCTGGAAAGGATATAAAGCCTTACTTCATCACTCATTTAGTCCTGCCAATGTTCATACACATCATGGAAGTTTTACAGCAGAGGCAAATCTAGGGAAGTTGAAGGGCTATATAAAATACTTTCTGCCCAGACATGTTGCAACATGTTATGTTGCAGTAAGGAGTATGTGACTGAGACAGGCTGGCTAGTAAGTGTTTATGGTTGCTCAAAGCAGTATGCTACCACACTGGTCTGTTAACGCAGACCAAACTGGAAAGGAGACAAAGTTCGTGGGTGTGCTGACAAGGGCAAGTGAGAGTAGTCAGAACAACAACTCAGCAGTGTGATCCACAAGAGAGACTTACAGAATCTGGAAGCAACAGGAGTCCAAGCAGAAAGGGAAAAAACTTCGATTGTGTGGTCAGGTCTTTGGTGTGTTGTGTAAGAAGTGAGCAAGTTTTAGGCACTGCCCTGTTGAATGGGTTTAAGGTTCGCTGAAAGATGACATGCCATGTAGGGGCTTTTGTGAAAGAGGGAAGATGCTGCTAGTTTCCACGATGACAGAGTAAGGACATAAAGAGGAACAATCCTCAGAGAAAAAATTAGTTTGCCCATGTTAAATTTGAAATGACAAATCAATTTTTTCTAGCAAGAAGGCATAAATTCAGCGTAAAAGATAGAAGGTTGACTGTGATTCCAAGGCATTATATTCCAGACCACATTTCTGAAGGTAGGAGTATCTGTAGCTAGGAGGTAGTACAGAGAGGAGGAAGAAACCCCAGTTTGGCACCTCACGCACTAGCAGTAGCAAGAAGCAGTAAGGGTGAGCAACCCAGTATTCTGTCAAAAAGTTCTCAATAGCAGTGAAACAGCAGAAGACTGAGCTTGCAAACTGGGCTAGGTTTGTTTCATATTTCTTTTCCAAAGAGAGAACAGACCAAAGTTTGATAAAAATGGATGGGAAGGTAAGCAATAATGAGACAAGGTTACAAAGAGAATGGAGAGGTGCTATGTGGAAATAAGAAACTGGCCAACAGAAGATTAACAAATGAGAACAGTTGGAATCAACCGAAAAAAGTAAAAGGAAAGACAGTAAGAAGTCCTCAGGGAGAGAAGAAGCAGCCTAGAGATTAGAGGAAAATTAGTTTGAGAAAAATCACACAAAAGCTTACTACTTTTTAATTTTAATTTTCTTAAAAAATAAAACTATTTGCCTGCTATACTTTTACAGAAGTGGCTAAACTAGTTTTTAAATGTATTTATTTTTTAACAGATTTTTCAGAAGAATGATCATACGAAGCAGGGAAATGCTGTTATTTTTATTTGTTATAAGCACAGAGGATAACTTTTGTATAAGGACAACTGTGGCTCAGAGCAGATAAATGAGTTAACCAGTGTCATCCAAAGTATCAGTAGCAGAGCAGGCACTTGAAAGAAAGCCTCTCTCAGACTATTTTCCTATCTCCTAAACCATTTCTTGTCCATTTTCTTTCAAAAATCCTGTGCGGAAAAGAGGAGGGAAGAAAGAGACAGAGTGGTTCAAAGAGGTCATTTTTTTCTGACGCTATCATACTTCATATGCTCTGAAATTGTGACTACCCCAAAAGGAGCTTTGTTCCTTTCATATGTCAGCAAAACAAAAGGTCAGCCTATTGAAATATTGGTCAGGTCTGACTTTCTTCTATTAATAACAAGTAGAGACACATTTTTTAAAGTAATAGTTAAATAAATGGCTACATGTCTGCAATCATTTCAACTTAAAATGTCAACTGGATTTGAGATGCCATGTGCATTTAATCAATGACTCTGCATTATAATATAAATATTACTTTGGTTTGACTGCTTTGTCTGGCATAAATCATAATTCAGTGAGATGAGTACATTTCATTTTCTCTACAGATGGTTGTTAATGGCAATACCTATTAAACTGGCACCTGCCAGCACTTTGTAGTTAAGGAATCTGTCAGGAGCGCCCTTCTGTATAATTTCTCTGTTAATTGTTGTCTCTTCCTCTAGCCCCCCATTTACCAAGTTCATGTTACAAGAACTACTGAAACAGAAAATCAGCACAACTGCTGGGTTTTTACTGTCACAAGGTAGAACTCATACTCCAGACTGTATTCCTCAGCAAAATATACATTTGTTGGTTAAAATGCAGCTCAGGAAACCTGAATTCAAATTCTTGTGGGCATGACTTTAAACCCTCAAGGATCTTTGACCATAATGCATCTGTACTACATACAGAAATACCCAGTGGACCATAACTTATATGGAAAATCTGGAATTCAAGTTTTATCCTCAGGTAAGAGGTAGATTTTATAACAAGTAACAGCCAGCTATAGTGAATGAAGGATAAACACATTGCCACAGTGTTCAGTACTCATCAAGAATACACTTTGCTTTCTATGACTCTTTTTGCAGAAGGTATTTCTTGGGAGAGAGGAGACAGACACTTAGAAAAAATATGCCACCTCCAGAAAAACCTGGAGTTTGCTTTTGTTATAGCAGGTGTGGCATGCACAGAGGTTAATATCGAATACGCAAGAATACATTTAAGTCGACACATCACAGAATTTAGTACACAAAGTTAATCCTCACAAAGAACCCTGACTTTTTTTTTTTTTTTTTTGCTTAGTAATGGCTTAAATAATGATATTTCAACTTGAAGTGAACATGCAACTATTTCACAAAAAGCATGCTCCTTGCAAACAGTTTGTAATTTCCAGTCCTTTTAAATAGTCAGAGGGAACTTTCTCCTCTGATCTGTTAAGTAAATATAAATCTTGTTATCCAAGTTCAGTAATGAGAGTGAGGGGTCTATTCTTCTTCACTGCACTTGCATACATCTAACGTTAATGAGATTTATGCATGCATATTAAAAGGAGAACAGATGCTTAATTAAACAAATAAGCCTTTAGCAGGCAGTCCACATGATCATTTTTAGTACAAAACCCCCTTATTTTGTCTGTTTTACTTTGACTATGAATGCAGCCAAGGAGGAATCAATACAGTGGAGGAAAAGAGAAAGTGATACATGTAAATTGAAGTCTTTGTCTTTTTTTATTTTAAAATACTTGACAAACTTGAGGTACATTAAAGTGATTAGGTACCTCCTCTCCCTCATGCTCTTGTGCTCTTTAAAGGAAACAGGAGTTTTATTTACTAATTTACCTATTTGAAAAGTGGGAATTTTATTAGGCAAAAGGAAATCAAGGCCTCTAAATAACTCATCTGCCTCATTAACTGATTCTGTCTATCAAACACACAGGCATGATCCATCTCAGAACATTTTGCTATTGAGGACAAAAAATTCTAAAATAACTTCAGCCTAATTAAATTATAATTTAATCTAGTCCTGGTTTGTTTTTTTGTTTTTTTTTTTTTTACTCTATCCATGTCCATACTGATTTCCATCATCCTGTGTACATACATTTAAATACATTAAAAAGTTATATACGCTGCCTCTCTCAAGCAAATCACATCTTTATTATTTGCTCTTTCTTCATTATATTGCTAACTTTTCTTCCACAATGCTCAACTTCTCAGGGCAACACAGAGCAGAAAAAAATCTCTCCATAAGCTATCATAGTGCTATACTTAATGGAAGTCAATGTCTGTATATTATGTTATCCACTCTGCAATACCATTACAGGCTCAACAGTGCTGGTTGTAAAAAGTATCATTCTGAGCACAAGGACTATAATAGTAATAATGAAAAAAGGGTCATTTCTGTCTTCCAACTAGAATGAAAAATTAAAATCACTAAGGCACTTAGCTCAAAGGAAAACTGGCAAATTAAGGGGACAAAAAATAAAATATTCATGGCTCATATTGTGAAATGGAAGGTAAATAATTTAAGATGAACTATTATGTGGGAAAGTGCATTCTTTCTGAAGAGGAAAAAGCAAATGTAACTAACACACACATATATAGTCTTACTTCCTGGGCTTGCAGTTACATGTATACATGCACAAATATGCAAGTCATGGTCCACGTGCAGTATTTCTGAGAAACAGACATTTTCTCATCTATTCTAATTTAGAAAATATTTGCTACTGAACTAGTGAAGTCAAGTTGACAAGAATTGCCTTATATGAAGAAGGTTGGGGTTTTTTTCTCCTGAATCCAGCCTAGAAATAAAGACTGAATGAGAGGGTGTTCTCTCAGTGCACTCCAGCAAAACTCTTTACTTTGAGTCACCAATTACATACTTGCTCTTAGATTTTCATACCCCCAAAAAATTATGACTTCAGCCTACTGGTCTCTGCCTGGGGGAGCTACCTATTAAGATGCCATTGATGTGGCTGCAGTCCATTAGCTAACCCATACCCATAAGGCTGAAAGGGCTGTCCAGAACTTTTACGATCAATATCTGGAAAAGGTAGTGAGAGTGCGGTAGACTTATGTTTATTATACACCAGGACTGTAACGACTGCTATGGGATTAGGATACAGAGCAGCATGGCCCAGCAGAGGTCACATTTCCCTGGTGATTTAAAGGTTCAGTCTTTCTCCAACTTAATTTAGAAACCAAGACAAAGCCTGCCTTTGCTAGAAAATAATATTTTGATAGTATTTCAAAGTACAGCAGTGAAATAACTATAGATCACAAATTTAAAATCTGGAGTTCAAAACCTAGCAAACCGAGGAATCATTTATTTATTTTTTTATTAACCTCTTGGTTGGATCAGTTTTGCATTCCCAGTGCTAACTGATAATGCATTTTGCATTAATGCTCAGCATCAGGGATTTTCAATACTCTGCACCAACAGGTTAATTAACCCTTCCAAGCAGCCTGCAGAGCTACCTCACAAGGCTTCTGACAGTTCTAAACCAATGACACTACACGCTACCTTTATTCAAAGGCACAAACATGCCGTTTCACTATAGTGTTTCTCATGAAAATGCAAAACACCTTCAAAAAGAAGTATAGGTAAGCTCATTTGAGGTCCAGCAGTCTCAAGACTCACTGTGCTCTGAAAGAATCAGTCAGCTCCACGTAAGAAAACAGATGAACCAAGAATTGGATGTAGCATCGCTTAATCTTGCCACTGTTATGTATCTGCATAGAACTGAGTATTATTTCTGTTCCAAAAGAATTTCAGCAGAGATGCTAGACCCTGTTTTTTTCCTGAGATTGCTGTACACATGTAGTCACAGCTCCAATAATGAAAGTACTTCATGTAGTTGTTTTCCTGATAGAGAATATCAATTTACTTTGCTGTCTGTTGTCTACTGGTGGGTTGTTTAGTGAGTTGTGATGGTACAAATGTGCCAGAAAACATCAGAAAGCAAAATCTAATGCTGCTTAACCAATGTTACTTACAAACATTTAACAGAGTCCACTTCTGTTGTTCTTTGGACAGCACATATACACATCCAGTACTAAGGCAGGCAATATATGCATCAGAACTGTCCAAACAAGTAAACAAACACTGTCCAGTCTGCATCACAGCAAAATAGTACTTTGGACTATAGAGACGTAATTAATCAGTAATAACCAGTGTCATCTGCATTTCAAATCTCCAGTATATTAACATACTTTGCTCCAAGTGCCACAGTCATTAAAATGCTGCAGCCAAGAGTTCCAGTTAATACTGGGTGAAACAAGAGGACTTTTTAAAAAACAATGATTAGATAAATAAAAGCATGACTGCTTGATGGTCTCCCTGAATCATAAATCACCTAAATAAAGCTTCAATCCAGGAAAATCTTAGCAGGAAAGCAATCATTTTTTTTTTTTTTTTTTTTTTTTTTTTTGTATGTGTAAAAAAAGACCAGGAACTACAAGTAAATAGCAGCTGAGCAACAGATGAGGCACTAAGTGAAATCTGTTAGCAACTGCTAACAGCTTTGCTATTTTCTGTTGTTAATTTAAAAAAAAAAAAAAAAAGTAAAAAACCCAATGCAGTAGCAATTCCAATATGTTCAAAAATCTCAGATGCAAAAGACTAAAGCTCAATGCTTCTTGTACTACAGATAAATACTTGGGTTTGGTTTTAATATCTTTAAATGCTTTGTTATTGATTATGAGGTAGAAATAAGCCAATTCACATGGACATACTATCAAGATAAAACTTGTTATAGCTGTATATGTGACCCAGCAACTATATCACAAAAATCCCACCATAGACAAGTGTGACTTTCCAGCAGCTGCTTTAGCTTCAAATTCTACTTTCCTTTGTCCTTTACACCTGATCCCCAGTCATTCACCAGAAAGTGCATGTGTCTTAATTAGCACTGAGCTTTCTGGCAAAATCTCAGAATGTTTTCATTGTCCTTCTGGTCCTGGAGCTTTCACCACAGATGATTATTTCCTACTTAACCCAATCTTGACATGGGTTCATCAAGTCTGTTTTCCTGTTTGGATACATCTACACAGCACAGCAGAACTATGCAGGCACAGCTAAAATAGCTCTGAACAAAGCAGCCCACAAATCACAAACAGTATGAATGTATCAGTGTGGGGTTCCAGCTCTTGGTAGGATCAATTAGGTACATGGCTGCAGTCATTGGACTAGTTCAAAAAATTCGCCCAGTCCCAAGAAGATATATCCTCTTCCTACTCCTGCCAGTTACTTCCTTAATTTCTTTTCTCTTGGGTCTTTCTCTCCTGTCAGTCTAGCAGGGGCTCTGTTCCTAGTTCCTCATTTTGGTGGTCTCCCACATGGGGGGACCACAGTACAACTACCACCATATCTACAAAAGGCACTCTACAGATTCCCTCTTTATCCAGCTTTCTGCTCCCTTATGGTGTTTTCATTTCTAATGCCTCCTACGGCAGGTTCCCCTTCCAATTTAAACTCAGTATGTCAAAAACTCATCTCATCTCTGTTTCTAAATACTTCTCTCTACTTCTCTCTCTCTTAAACTACCAAGAATTAGTAGTCACCTTGCCTGCTGCAGAAGCTCACAACTTTGTCGTATTCAGCTTCTCTCTTTTCTTCCACAGATGTTCTACCAATAAAACATGCCAGTTTCATCTCCACAATGTCATGAAAAATCTGGCTGTTTCTTTCCATCCGTGCTGTTAAAATACTTGATTATTCAAACCTTCTTACTGCAGTAGCCTCCTCCCTAACCCTCCAGACACTCACCCCTCACTCTTCACATCAGTGCAAAACTCCAGTTTGAAAAATACCCCTTGAATTTAGTATTTAGTCAGTATTTGACCCCTTCTAAGTTCTGCCATTAGTCTCCCATTATTTCTTTTAAAAACATTCAGATTGTTTCTGTTTTTCATGTCAGCCACAGCAGTTTCTCCTCAAAAAAATACCAGCCTGTTTTTTCTCATTTTGAGCAGGACAAACAGTCCCCAATTCTCGTTCTTCTTCAATCTTTACAGGTCATTACCCTTCTTTCACTTGTAGCATGGCTGTGATTCCCTAGGACTCTCACCTTCTCAGGAAGGAATTTATTTTCAAGAACAATTTTTATAAATTTAGAAAGAAACACTGATGAGGACATCGAACCGCTAAAAACCTCCCAGCTGAACTGTTAGCTCTTACAAACAACTCCTCCCCTGTTCATTATAACCTGTTGCTTCCATCTTTGTGGCTTTGTAGAGATTTTCAATGGTGTGGGATAGAAACTCGCATTCTGTGCTGCCATACAGATAAATAAATACTATTGACAATTATGGTCTGCTGGAAAGATTGTAATTCTAAATAAAAAGTAAGCATATGAAAAGAACAGATGTATAAAGCTCATGTACAACCAAAATGTGAAATATATTCTGAAAAAGGGATTCACTAAAAATGGTAACCTATTGTTCCCAGCTTTGCATATTGATCATTGTCATATTTTTTTGTCAACTACAATTGCTTGTTTTGGATTCTGATGTCATCCCATGTTCTTTCTGGCTCAGGCATCACACCCCCGTAAGTCTTTACACTTCAAACTTCGAATATGCCAGTGATATATGAAACAGAATACTTGTGCTTTTGTCAGACCTCTGTGTCACTCTCTTCCTCTTCCAACAGCCCTATTCATGCCAAAGAGTTAAAAAGAAGAATGAAAATACACAAGAGACTTGTTGAAGTCACCCTCCTAATTATTCAGTGTTTTGAGTACTGTTTCATGTTAAGCCCTATTTCTTTAAGCAGTATGAACACAAACGCTGAAGCAATGCACAGGTCTGAACCAATGCACAGGTGTGAGTATGCGCTATGCGCCGCCTCAGCATTCCTAACGAGCCCCATTTGAATGCAGACTGGTATGCCCAGGCACCTTCACCTTACAAACACTAACAAGTGTTGAAAGGATGGAAATTTGGCACATAAGCATGCCTGTATATTTTTGACAATATCTCGATAGTGTTCAAAAGTTGATAGGACAGTTTTGAGGATTCCTATTGATGATACATGGAAGAAAGTCAGCTAAATCCTTCCATGTCAGGGTAACACAAGCCATTCGACTCCAGAGGATATATCAACAGAAAGCTGCAATGAGAATTCATATTTCACTGTCCTAATAAATATCATTGTAAGTGAATGATCTTGTAGCTGAATTTCTTAGATTACTAGTTAAATGTATCTTTGCCTAAGCACTGATTGTGGCTTTTGTACGTATCTGGCTTGTCTACAACACAGCATGCTCAGAAACACCAGTAGACTCCTAAAACTAACATTAAGTTTTCAGTGCCGCAAGCAACTGCATGGTCATACAGTCTAATCTCCTCCAGGTGACCATTAAATTTAATTCACATACTCTACATTAATTGCAATGATCTACTTAAATGTAAACACTTTAATCCTCCATAGAGTAAACAGGTACCAGAGGCAGCAATGATACCAACCAGAGTGTCTACCGTACCAAAGGCTCCAGCAATAGCAAGGATATGGCCTGAAGAACTTTGTCTAATCTCTGATGATTCCAGAGATGCAAAACCAACCAATAGCCATGGAAGAAATGCAAACACTTGCAAGTTGGGCAGGGAGCATGGTGAGCTTTTGTCCAAGGCAAGCAGTGGCTGAAGCTGTGAAGCAAAGATTTTATCACAGCTAGTGGTTTTCAGCAACTGCAGATGTTACTAGACTGTTTACAGTAACACAAGCAATCCTGCTCTCCCAAGGCTTGTGAAGGAAGCAGATAAGCAAGGGAAGAGAAGGTGAAGGTCTGAGTGTGGGAGTGGGTCGCGTATTACTCAGAAATATTCCCCACAAAGCCTTCCCACCAACACACACTTGTTTTTAGCCTGAAACCTTGATTCTTTTCTGACATATGGGAATGAATTTCAAAGGCACAAAAATACATTTTGTCTGCCAAATGTCTTCTGCCTCAGCTACAAGTTTGGTGTAAAAGTATAAACTGCTTTCTTTTTAAATAACATAAACATTATTTTGAGTCCAAGTGAAATAATATTTCCATTACTTTATGAGAGTATCAGTTGTTCCCTACATTAGAATGAGAATGGGTGGCTGTTTTGCTTTGTAAAATGCCATACCTCAACATGACACCAAAGCCTTTCTTCTTTTTCTTTTCTGGATCTTCATTTTCTTCCTTCCTTTTCTTCTCCTTGATTTTAGATTTGCCCTTTTCCTTCTTCTTCTCTTTCTCTCTGTTTTTTTTGTCTTTTTTTGCTTTGGTTTCTGCATCTTCTGTTTCAGTGTTCCCTGGAGGGGTAGATTCCATGTTCTGAGCTTCTTGACCAGAGTGAGAGCTCTTATCAGAGAAACCATCTGCACAGAATGAAAAAGCAGCAGTGAGGATGGCTAGGGGCCACCAAAATGCAAACACATGAAATACAGTATGAGTGTCTACTAAGTGCTTAAATGACTCACTCATTTACTCATTTAATTGAGTAATTTAAAAAAGCAGTCTAAACATATCTAGTGAATTCAAGCAGATTTCTATTGTAAATTAAATACAGAGTTATTTTAGTGACTTGTTTGCTAGTTATTATTCCTGATACAAAAATCCTGACATGGTAAAACACTATTTTATTTGAAATCTAGCTTGTTAACCTCCATCAGCTCGAGAAAACTGACATACTGGGATACAAACACTGTGAGCTTACTTCAACAAGTGATTCTGGCAACTGACATAACCAATCTATGTAACAAAATGATTTCATTCACTCCCTGGAATCTTTCTATTTTAATGGTTGAACAAGAAATAGATAAACTGTTCTGTCTGGTTGGAGAAGAGCTGTGTTGTTTCTATTTGGGGGGCTCAGGATCCAAGCACAGTTTTTATGCTTCATGCTAAAGGAGACATATTTCCAGACTGGGGTCTGTAAGCCCATGGTGACAGAATGAGCAGCAGGGTGCTATCAATACACTCTGCCTTGTCTATAACAGGAAACAAATTTCCTGGTTGGAGAAGCGGGAATTGCAGACAGCTCTGTAAAACAAGCAAGATAATTTTTAATGTAATCTGAAGAAGGCAGCTGCTTCTTGAAGTTGAAAAATATAATTATTTAAGGATTGAGTTCTAAATCCTCCAACTCACCCTTGCCCCAAAGGAGATCAGTGAAGGACTTTACACTAAACCCAGTCAAGGTTGGATGGGGTATTGCAAAGACAGCTCTATTCAGTGGAAGACAGGAGGAGCTTTTAAAATGTGATCAACTTCAATTGGACTAAATCACTTGCTTATGTGCTTTATTGAGTTGGCCTTCAGCAGTGCTAAGTGAAGGTGGCTCCCTCCGTAAGTGCCATTAGCAACATACCCTCTTCTCCATCTTCAGGCCCATCGTATGATTTGTCAATGGCAGCTCGGAAACTCTCATTACACCCCCGACCACGGACCACATGAGGCCTGGGTCTGTGAAAAGGGAGTTCGTTCTTCCTAACTTCAGCCACAGCCGTCTGAAGACTCTCAAGAGAACTGGACTTCTTCAGTCCCAGAGTAGGACCAAAATCTTTGCCAGAGGAGTCTGGAAAACAAATATGTTAGCTTTTATACCTAAAACCACAAAGAGAAATTAAACTGGTCAGACACATTTAACTGTGTACTTTATTACTTGGGGCCTTTGAAATAGTAAGCAATCAATGTAATTTGTTCTAAAAATAACATCAAGTTAAACCTAGTTCAGTATATATCCCTGCTCAGACTTGGAGGGAATGGCATATAATTTACAGACCTGACAACAGTGATGGGCAATAGCTGGCTTGCTCTGTGTTACTTTAAAGCCCGCACCAGTGATAAAGATGGGGTTGCTTCATCCCCCTTTGACAGTGATGTCCAACTGGACACTGCTAACAGTCTCAAGGAGAACATTATCCTTAGACTCACAAAACCAAACTCTACTACACAACAAGAGTTGTTTTTTCGAATGAGTCAGGTTGTATGAACGGTTGATATTTTCAAACACATTTCTCCTGTGAGAAGATATTATTAGTTCTCTCACAGCCTTATCCAACCCTTTTCTTCAAGTTGAAACTGGTGCTATATCAACATACAGAGCAGGTTTTTCAAGAAACAAGTATTTCCAGCAAAGTAGGGGTTAACATAAATGATGTTGCTGCCTCTTCCTTTGTTTATAGGCATAAGAAAGCACTTCATACAAAAAAGAGCAAATACCTTCCCAGTCTCTCAAACCTTTCCTCTCTTTGAATGCTTGACTATCTGACCTTAGAAAGGCTTTTTTTTGTGGTAGCATTAGTGTTAATTAGCATTAATGTGATAGTAAAATAGGTAAAGAAAAAAGTTCAATGAATACATGCATACCAATCAATGAAGAAATTTACAGCTTAATTTAGAAGCCTTTGTAGCATCTACTTAGTTTTTGTATGGCAAACCAGTAAATGTGGCATACAGACCCTGAGGAAGAGATTTTGCCTTGCAATATGCCTTCCGTCTTTGAGAACCACAAATGCTTTTGTTTTCAACTTTTAAATGATACTAATGCAAGCAACAGGAGAATATAAGAACAGAAGACCTTCACATACATGTCCATATACTGTCATGCCTGAAGAAATTCAAGGATCACAGAAAAGACAGGTATGTTAGTATTATATGTTGTGATTTTGGCAATCCTAGAGTGCAGGTATTTCTGAACAAAACGGTGTGACCAGTGAATTCTTAAAAGGAAAAAAGCTAAGAATTGTCACCAAACAGACTCATCAGTAGTGTCTAGATAAAGCAATTTACACTTCCATTACCTGCAGACCGATATGTAGCTGAAAATAAGGTTGGGTGGGGTGTGTATGGAGACAAACAAGTCTAAGGGAAGCCTGGTTGCTCCCTCACACAGTGTAGCCTTCTTTTGTTCCCTAATTGCCATTCTGGAGACTAACATTATTACCAAATTAGCAACTGCTAAAATGGAGTTAGAGCAATGACTGGCATACAACATAAAGGTTCTTAAAATCACTAAAAACTGGTGCATTAATAAGAGGCACTGTAATGCCTATCTCAGGCTGAGGAGCAAAAACAAGGGAAGCATAATCCCTGTAAAAGGCAGCAAAGTGAAAGCCACTCTGATCAGCAGAGAAAAAGCTTTATTGTTTTTTGGTCAGCAAAGAGCTCTGATGGCTTGCTTTCACAGAAGAGAGGGCACAGTGGTAAATCTGGCAGAGCGTGGCAGGCTGCAGCGGCGCGGGGGGAGCGGAGCTCTCGGCCAGGCTGGGTCGCAGGCCTCGGCCGAGGGCTGCCCGCGGGGAGGTAGGCCGAGGCACGCCGAGGCTATGGCTCCCGCCGCCGTGGGCAGCAGGCACCCAGGGCCTACAAACCAGTGCCTGTGGAGCCCCGGGGAGGGGTGTCCACCGGGGATGGTCGCGAGGTGACTTACGGTGCTGTCTGCAAGGAAGCAGCGTCCGCACCCCACCTCCAGAAGCAGGCGGTGCAGTTTTGGTGCAGGGCCACCGCTCTGCATGGCTGCGGGCATCGGCCGGCACCCATTGCTTGGGGAGGTTCGGCTGCCAGGGCTGACTTCCAGGCTGCTGCAGCTACCCAGCTACCTGAAATCGCGGTGTCAAAAGCCAGCGCAAAGGTGTTTATATACACATCCCAGTACAAGCTGTACTACATTAAAGTACAGCCCTAAACTGTATTACCTGAAAAAAAAAGTCTCAGGTTAAATGCCAGTTAGAGCCTGTCTTACATAAAGCTAAGCCAATTACTCAGGCTGGAATACTACTCTTAAGGCATTAATGTCATTACTAAGAAAATCCAAGCCAATACATAAGGTTTAGAGCGACACACTCAAATGTTACATGTAACAGAAAGCAAGCTGCCTGCTCAGCCTTGCTGCAGACTGCCCTGCACACCCGGTGATGCAGATTTTAGGCACCTCATCACACACCATCTAGCTCAGTCAGGGTCACCGAGAAAAGGTTCTTTGTCCAATACTTGCCTTAAACAATTGCATGGGAAACTCAGGCTTACTGGCAAAGTATGACTCTTTCTGTATAAATAGTCTTTATTTTGCTATTTTGTCCTAACATGAAAGTTCCCCTGAGTAATTAATTTTAGTAATAACTAGCATTAACTTCCTGGGGTTTGATATTTTAAAGAGAATACAGTAACTTTCAGTTTGGTACTAAAAAGAGGAAAAAAAGAAACTAAATGGAGCACTCTTTAGCTACCAAATACGTTCAGAACACCACTGCACCGGAAAACTAAATTTTTTTTCTACTGTCCCTGGAATAAATAAATTGGTTTATGGTCAGTTCATTGCCTAACATCATCAAATAATAGGTTACCTTAAAGGACAGTATAAAACAGCAAAGCCTAACTGTATATCTCTCTTACAGACAAAGAAAGTTAAATTTCATCTGTGATCTTCCTGTGTTCTACCATTTAAAGGTGTCCTCATGTACTCAAAAACTTATGGAGAACCTTTAGTAACAGATCAGTATTAAGCATTTAGTTGCCCCTTTCCAAGACTAATTTAGTCTGCAATTTCACTGGCAATATTGGAAGTTTCTCACTATAACCGTCAAAATCCACCCATGAAGAAGCATCTGAACCTAGGTGAAAAATAGTTTAGTTTTTTCTTATTGATAAGAGTAGTAGCAATGCAACCTCATTAAGAAGGGGAACGTTAAGTCAAGGATTTTACATCCTTGGATATTCTCACCAGGGTTTTCAGTGAGAACTTAATACTTTTGCAATTCAACTTCTATTCCTTTTTTTTCTTTCATTGTAAGGCTGCAGCAATCACGTATTAGTGCACAACTACAAATACAGGAGCTGAAGAGCTTCCTTAAGCAGGGAGACCAGTCCCCTTGCTTTCACAGCTAGCATCTACTACTGGATGCTTTACAGAGAAATACGCAAGACTCTGTTACAAACAAGTACCAGATCCCAATTAGCAAAATTTCCCACCCCTGTCCCCCCCTGTACCTTTTCCATTTCTGTAGACCTTCAGGAATGTTGTAAGCCTGAAAACATGATTTTTTCCTCATGGGTTAAAAAAACCCCACCAACCAACAAATAAACAACAAAAAACCCTTCTCATCTTTTACAAGTTATTAACAGGCATTTCTGGGGGTGTGTGGTATGTGTGTATGTACACATCTAGCCCTACCCACAATCTTGAATACAAAAACATAGTTTGGCAATGATAAATTTAATTGTTCACTGTGTAAAAATGTTTCTTGATAGGGATTTTAAATTCTTGATCCCTCGTTTTACTGATTATTGCAGTACAATAATAAAAAGTCAACTGAAGCATCCACCTTTTTTTTTTTTTTTTTTAATAAATGGTGAACTACTTCATGCATCTCTACTAATTCATGAGAGAAAACAGCAACTGACGTCAATACCTGCCTAAGACTGGTTGAAAACAAGTTGCTGGTTCCTAGATGATATCTGTAACTGACTTTAACTAAAAGATTACACATACCTCAATTTTCTGCTAAATGTCAACATGGCTACCACAGATCTTTTTCCTTAATGTACTAATAAAAGTAAACCTGCTTTCTGTTCTTTTATTACTATTATTAATAGTTTCAGGTATTTCCAGGCTTCTCTTTTTCCCACATCTGCACATTCCTTTCTTTTTTTTATAGCCCAGCAGAAGGAAACATGCCAAAACCGAGATGTCAGTCATGAAAATCAAAGGGAAACAAATGACACAGCGTTGTGGGCAATGCAAGCCACCCCAAAGGTGTGTGTAGAGAGAGTGGAATTGAAGTCATGAATCACTGCCACACTAAATGAAATATGACTCCTAAGACACTCTAAACAGTAAACATTATATATATATATATATATATAATATATAATATATATATATATAAAATTAATTTTACTTTTTAGATAATGATTATTCTTGAAAACTGGAACTATACAAATATGCCTAAAGGATAATATTTAGAGGAACATATTTGTGTGACCTAGACTAATTCACTATTTAGATTTTGAAAGCGATAGTGAGGTAAAAACCAGTTATGAAGAAAAAAAAGGGAAAGTGTCATTGAGACTAAGAAACTAGAATAAACACAAAGTTGTAATAGATTATAAATAGTCTGGCTCTGTATTTAACTGAGCCCTAAATACACACATTCCTGGGTCTTACTGCATTGCACATGATGGAGGTGAATGTGATACTGAGGAAAAGAAAAGGGTTATGAAAACAATGAGTCTTCTACTTGTGGGTACTGGGATGCTGGAGAGAGCACAAGTGCTTTTAGCAGACAAACAACTGTTCATGAAACACCAAGGCTGACTTTTGTGGTAGGACTCTGAGTGAGATATGCCAACAGCTTCTCAGGAAGCAGCCACAGCCCACTGCCTGTTCTGCTTTGGACATACACTTTGGGTAACACTGATGATGTCCAACTTAGCCTCACCGAACTTAGGCCTATCCCAACCTAACTGATCTAACTGCTCGCTCTATAGTTCTCTCTTCTCTAAAGGGATTGGGGCATTTTTAAAATAGCTTTTGATAACATATATGTTCCCATGATTTTCCAAATACAACCGATTCACTGATCACATAGATGTTTGGGGTTTTTTTACACAAATTAATGTATTGCTAACCGTACATTACCTCTACAAATGTGAGGATAGCAAGCATGGTTTCAGAAACACTTCAACTTTTGTTCACAAAGGAAAATGCAGGATTTCTGTTGTACAGAATCAAATTATATAGGTAACAGGCTGGCAAAACAGGTCCCTCAGCAAAATTCAGTCAAAATATATCCTTGCTTTAGGAAAACCTTTTGTATAAGAATGAACCAAATCTGTTACCCAAGTGAAAGATGTCCAAAGATACAAAAGGCAAGAGACCACAAGTAAGATTTGACTGTTTTACTCTCCCCTTAGCTCCTTTTGGAAATTTACCTCTAAATAAATTGGTGTATGAGGTGAAAATTGTGTCTCTTTTAATAAGTGTAAGGTCAAAAGATAAAACATTTGTCATTATTACCAATCTCTATGTGCCATAAACATCAGAAAATAGGTAGACAGACATGGTTCTTGTCCACAGGGTTGCAACATCATATGGTAACTCATATTAATTTATGTACAATTCTTTCTGAACAGTTTTGTTTCATGCAGTTCCATATATTTCTGGTAGGATTCACATTACACACAACTGCAAAGGATTTTTTTCCTATCATTTATATTTTTATATTCAGATACTTCCTCAATCATCAATCGATTCAATGCAGAGAATGATTTAGGTTGGAGGATTCTGAAAGTCATTATAGCATTTAGCTTGTGATTTTCAAATGAAGAGCTTTAATAAGACATTTTTGTAGAATAACCTTAGATCATACTGTAGCCTTTTCTTCAACACTAGTTTATAAAGGTAGTGCAGAAAAGATTATGAAGGGCTTGATAAAAAGAAAGAGAAAAATCACTATCTTGCACTCACATATTAAAGACAACATGTATCCTTGTGCTCATTTTATACCTTAAACCAAGCATTCCAAATTAGAAGCAGGAATATTGAACACAGAACAACCCCACACCTGACAGGGGAAAAAAAAAATATCTAAGAAAGAGAAATCATAGCATAGGAGAATTTTAACAAGTTCTCTGATTAAAAGAGCCGGCTACAGTCCTCAGATTTACAGATATTTCAATCTATTTTACTACATATAATGACTGCAATTTAGCCCACATTTGCACAAACTGGAATTTCAACAATGAATAATGGCAGTTCACAATTTGTAGCCTAGAAGGTACACTGAGCT
This sequence comes from Tyto alba, assembly GCF_018691265.1. Lineage (NCBI taxonomy): Eukaryota > Metazoa > Chordata > Aves > Strigiformes > Tytonidae > Tyto > Tyto alba. Next base: position 29,251,539 of record NW_024881328.1, on the reverse strand, counting down.
TTAGCCAGCTGAAAAGGAAAGGCTTTGAATCAGGCAGCCATTAGGCAAGAGGTGAAAATGCACTACTGTAATCCTAGAAATGTAAGCTGGCATTGTTTTCTATAGTCTTATCACTAACAAACAACACTGCATAAGAATGTGTCAGTATTTCAAAAAGAATAATATGTACAGCATTAAACATCTCAAAAATGCTGCTAAGTTTCACAGTGCAACATTATTAAAGCTAAGAATTAGCAGCAAAACAGGAAAGAGGTTCAACCAAAAGCACTCAGAGAAATGGCAGGTGCATTTGCTAGGTTAGTGCTGAATGTTGGACAAAATGTAACCAAGCCGGTCTTTGCATAAAAGAAAGAACATCTGATGTTATCTGTTGAAACAATTAGTTTTCACTACACAATAATTAGTTTTTGGCTACACAAATTTAACCTCTCACACACCCTTCCACTTCACAGTATAGCTCTGCATTCAGTGAAAACTTTTCCCGCCCATTTGAATCCCTACTCCTCCAGCAGGCTAGTGGTCTCTCTCTAGCTGGTGCAAACTGAAGCACTTGCCCTTTGAACAGGTTCCAGTATAAATTAAAGTACCCAACCTTCTACAAAGGAGGAGCTTTCTCCTCAAAGATATTTCTGTATATCAAATTGATTTTAGACATAGCTGTTACAACCTGCTAAAGGAAAACAGCTATAGGAAAAGCAGTGCAGACAGGAAGGAGTCCAGTTTTTAGAAAATATGATTCCCCAGTGAATTCAGGCACGTTGTAAATTGATCAGACTGGAACTGAGAAGTAGTAAAAAAATTCCAGTGCCCTATGATTCCTTTACTTCTACTTCCACACCCACTCTCTGATGAGGTCAAACATTTCAATCCAGCTTGAAAAGACTGGGAACTGTGACGCTTTCTGAGATTGATATAAATTACACTTCTCAAACTAAACCAACATTTTGGTTCCCAGGCCAAAGTTTAACACAAAGTGAGAGTTCCTGCACTAATATTTAAGCAAAGTGACTTTTAATGGTATGAGGTTAACTTTTAGAGTGTTACCTTTAACCTGTGGGACAGAGGAATAAACTTCTTCAGTAGCAGAACAGAAGAAAGCAAGCCAATATTTATGTTAAATTCATGGTTATGAACTATATCATTGAGCCTTAAGCCTATTGTGAAATAAGATGTTGAATTATTACTCAGTCATCAGGCCCAATATTTTAAAAAATTCCTAATTTAAATCAGAAGTAACAAATTAAAAGGATGCAAAAAGTTCATATTAAGCTTTCTGTTTTCTTTGCCAGTTCAAAGCTTTGAGCTCTTTACATGTGAATGCAGAAACAAATTCACTCATATAAATCATTTTATCCACAACTATTTTCTTTTTTGAAAAGCGGTATGTCATTTTTATGCATCATGTTTTGGCCTGGACACATTTTTGCAAACACTCATATAAGCAGCATGTAAAGATTGCTTTGAACGTCATTCAGGGATTAATTTAGGCTATTGCAACAACAAGGAAGATGATTATTGTAAAAGAAAAGCCAAGCCAAGGCAACAAAGAAAAATATATTTCAATTTTACCAATTTAACTTGCAATTAGAAAATAAATTATATAAGACACTTCCTTTGTGTGTGCTTTTCCTTATCTGTGAACATTAAGACTAGGAAAGAAAAGCTAGATTTCTAACAAAATGACCTGGAAAAAGGATACCTTTTGCTAATAATGGCATTGCTTTTGTACACCTGCCCACATTCTGACCAGTGAATCCTACATGCTTGAGATATTTATGAGCTATCTTTATTGCTAACCCCCCTCCCCCCCCCCCCGACTGCCCAACAGCCACTCTAATTTAAGATGCTCTAAATATTGTTGCCATGGGTGACACATGAACATGGAGTAAGGCAAAGCTCTGCTAATAAAAAGGCTTTCACAGCATTTCAGTCCTTGCTCATAAGTAAAGGTAAAATTTATGGCTTTTAAAATACTGGATCTGAGAGAGGTCAGGTTAAATGGCTGCTAGTAATAAAAGGAATCAATATGCCACAGCATCTGAAGCAGCCAGCAAACTAAATAAACACTTCATCCAAATCCACTTGGCCCTGAATTAAAAGAACATAAAATACTGTATTTATTTTGTTTGCCCTCCACCAGTCCATGGTTTGCATCACTACATCCGCTAGAATTCTGCACAGAGCAAGCAACAAACGTATGTTGGCCAAGTAGCAATTAAACTGTATGTCAAAGCTAGGAGCAATTAACTGGGCATTAACCTTATCAGGAAACCACTTCTGGATTAGCCAACTACAAACAGGCAAACATCTCAGTCTGCAAAGATTCAGCAACATGTATTTACAAAAGCTTCAGAGGACTGAGACTTTCTGTCTCAGGCACATAGACAGTAAATGAGCCGTTTCCAGTAATAACCCTTTATTCATAAGCCCTGAACAAAACCAGAATCACCTTTACCAGTGATTAGTGTGTCCTATTAGCATAGAAATGCAAGACAATTTGTTCCATACAGCATTTTAAAATAAAGCAGACCAAAAGAAGTAGTGAACTCACATCTTTTGTTCCTAAATCTACATTTGGTTCAGTTCATACACTGATTTCCAGAAGAAGTTACGAAAGCTATTTTCTTCTGTTTATTTGTACATATTTAAACAGAAAGTGCATAGGTTAATTTTCAGTTTAGGAAATTAATGTACATTTTGCTTGAACTTGCCAGCAGATAACCTGTAAAACAAGGTACATATGCACCTGTAATCAATTTATCTATCTATATACACGCAGACAAAGAGGACATTCACAAAGGCAGGCATATTTTTGAAATTGCTTTGTTTGTGAGCTTAATAATATTTGTCTTGAAACAGTTTTGAGAAGTTGATGTCAAAATCCAACTCCCGAATGGCAATATGCAGAATTTTGTCAAACCTACTAATAACTAAGAGAAATGGTTATCTGGCGCACCTCTGACTCAAAATCCCTACAGAATTTGAAAGGATTATGTAGTTTTTCAGCAAAAGTCCTCAGCCAATGTTCCTTCTTATTTCCTAGTGAGATTTTTAACATCATTTGAATGCTTAAAATTTTTATTACAGTATTTTATTATAGAATCCTCACAGCTGAATCCATAGTTGTAGTGATATTGGGTCTTTAACCTAGCTTTATTTTACATGCTTCAACTTCTTAACTTTTGTTTCTAGATTGTTTCTAGAAAAACAAAAAGCCCCGAGGATTAAACCTCCCTCTTGCCACATATGAATAACTGAAGAGTGGGAAAAGGACATCTTCCATCTGGGTTATACATTTTTCCCCCTATTCACCAATAACTGCAAGAGGACTGAAAGGAAACTTCAAGTTTTGCATGCAAGTAGGCTGTGAATTAGGTTCTTCATTACAGCTTTTAGGGAAGGAAAGTTTAATTTCCACGTCTAGCTTATTTCCTCTAATATTAGTTGGATCTGGGTAAGCCTGGCAGTAAACTTCTGCCTAAAGTACAGGAACAGAAATACATAAGCATTCCCATAGGTATGTAAGCATACAGTGATATTCCACATGCACATTTTCAGCAACTACAATGATCCCATGTACTGACATTCCACAAGCTAGAAAGGAATATTCACACATGCTCCTCAGCCTATGTGTTTAAATAAGTTGCAAAGTTTAATAAGAAACTCAAGGAGGCAGAAGGTCATGTGAGCAGAGAGAACATAAGTAACGGCATTGCCATTAAGACTTTAATATTAAGAACAACTATTCTGTAGGTCTTAAAACATGAGAAGTATTTTCAAGGCTTTCTTTCATAAAACTGAATCCTTAGAAAAATCACATCCAATCCATGGGACAAATGGCAAGGAATTTTCCTTCTAAACAGCTGCAGACAAGGATCTTGGTAAACTGTTCTGTAGTATGCAAAGACACAGTCACACCCAATGACATCTGGCTGTCTTCTAGGGTTTTAGGAGATTCACAACTGAATTACAGTCCCATCCTTGCTTAAAAGTAAAGTCAAAATACTACTTTAGTTATACTGGTTAACTCCAAAACCTAGTCTATACAATTTCCTTCTTTACAACTTGCATTTGTTTGGGCATGTACAGTGCAAGCCTTCCTTGAGAGGTTTGCAGCTCCCTTGTTAGATATGTCATGATGTGTGATTTTAATGAAAAAGTTATTTTTAAAAAGAAACTGGCAAGGATGTGAATGAGAGATCAAATAAAGCTGGTTTTGCAAATCTGTATTTTTGGAAAACTCATTACATTCTTAGATGTTTAGCAAATGTGAATCTTGCCTTTAATATCCCCCATGGAAAAGGGGACCTCTCCAGATCCCTAAATTTTGTTTCCCCTGAAGCAACTTGTTAGTGCCCTAAAGATGTTACTCTATTAATTACCGACTGACGTGTTTAGGATCTTCTTAATATGCAGAACATTGCTACGATGTGTTTAAGTGGCAAATTAGAAAAGCAAAATCGCTGCATGGAACAACTTGGAATATGATTTAACTGTAGTAGCAAATGAATACAAACTTTTCTTAAGATTTTCTTACCCATTTTTCTTGCCTGTGTACAAATGACCTTATTCCCTTTCACTTGTCCAATAAATGGAGAGTATGTACAAATAAGCTTCCAAACATAATATTGTACCAGACCACAGAAATGTAGGGTCAAAACAGAAGAAAGGGCCATTCCAATCTTTTTTGGCAGCATCCCTCATCAACCAGGGGACATTTCTGAAGAAGTTAGTCAAAGCAATATGCTAAATTATGATCATAAATTACAAAATTCTCCAGGTTTAACAGGATGGTAAGCAGTAGCCACAGTGATACTGCAACCAAGATAACTTGATACACGTTAAGCACAATCAAACAACATTTTAATACAGACAAATCCAAAGTGGCTTATATTGGAAAAAATAAAGTTTTCCTCTAAGCTGGAACTCACTATTATTGGAAAAACACATGATTCTGCTCAGTGACTTCACACACTCTTGAAGCATGAACTAGAATCTAGCTATGAGTAGATCAGGATGTACTTGATTAATCAGACTTTTAAACAACTGCATCAGAAAACCAATACAGTACCATGGGTCAGGTGCAAAGCTCAGTGCCCAGTTTGATCTACTTCAGCTACGGTGGTTGGATCCTTGGATGACATTTCAAAATCTGGTATTACAAAGGCAAGTGTTCTACAGGAACAGGCAGTTATTTCAAGCATACAGTGATCCAGTCAAAAGACATCAGTAGAATGAAATATCCGAAATGAATACTGAACTGCAATCTTTGCCTAGAAGAGGGTCCTACACAATTGATAGCAACTGCAACTTTTGGGAGCCTTACTCTAGGATCAAAGCCTATGTGTGCTCAAATTAACAGGGACTATAGAACTGGAACAGGTAGGTTTATTTCCAACCTGGTTCAAGCCTGGGGGTCAAATCCTCAGCTGGAGTAAATCAACAATTTTCCACTGTTTGCCACCATATAGCAGCTGAGTACCTGCCTTTTGATCTTTGTACTCTATTGGCACCATACTTTGGCATTACACATACCTGCTCACGGAGAGTCAGACAACATTAACTCATTTTATGTAAGCTACAGCATGAATGTCAGATGCTAGTAAGTTCAGCCTGTGGTGATCCAAAGTAGTGATTTGTAGGTTAAAAACCAAAAGCGTTTATATTATTTTAGCAATCAAGACAGCCATCTTCGTTTGCCCTGCAGTCCTGCTAAAGGACTCTCTGAAAGCTCTGGTTTTACTTATTCAAGGAATCAAAGGTCCAGAAAGAAGTAATAGCTTTAGAAGTGTAAGAAGCATGAAGATGCATCATCATAGATGATCAGTAGTTTTGAAATACTACGCCATGCTTTAAGCACATCATCATGTGAACTTTATGAGACGAGAGCACCTCGCCTAAATTCAGCTCACAAGAGTGGTTTGTTGCAGTGTTTTACCTGGGTTACTTTTTATCTTCTGTATGTCTGTGGTGAGTGAAGTCCAGATTAAAAAAAATAATCTTGGAAGCCACTTATGTATGTTACAGGAAATTTCCACTGTGTTCTTTTTCTAGTTCTATGGCATTTAAAAATTTCTAAGTATTTACATATTTTTAAAAGAACGTTTTCCAAGTAGTGTGTTTTGATCTGTTCCTTCTCTTATTTTAAGTAAAGGTTTCCTCTAATGTTTCACTGGTTCTTTGGTCAAGATTGATGGAATCTATTGAAAATATGCTTGACAATGCTAACTTGTGAAATATTAATTCTGCAGCTTTGGTTTTCCTTGAGTCTGACAGCTAACTTTAGTAGGGCCTGACCTCTAGCCAGAACACCTTAATGGAGAAAAAGTAACTATATTAATGTGCAAAGCAGGAGTTACTGTTGATCATCAACCAAACAGGAAATAAATCTGTGCACAAAGAAATGCTGTCAGATATACAGCACAAATAAATAAAATTTATTTTTGTTAACTGGTTTCTGTTATGCAAATTTGAGAGTTAGCAGGTATAAAGTTTTCAAATTCTAATGTGATATTGCAAATGACATATTGCCATTTAATACCCTGAATTGTTTACAACAATAAATGTCTTCCTTCCTAGTAATCTCATTTGAATTTTATATTTGGCTTATTTAATACTAAAAGGATAGCACATCAATCTCTCTTTGCCCTCAAAATCCAGATATTGTCCATAAACAGTTTACTTACACATGAAGACAAATAGATTTGGCTATATATACACACAGTCATATAACATAAAGGTATAAAATTTCACTCTTCACAAACATGTTGCTTCTCAGCTGAATTTCTAAATGCTATGAGAATATAAAAATCAGATACTATTACTTGTGTTACTAGCCCTTCGGCAGATTCTTAAAACTAAGTAATGAGTAACACTAATATTCTTGAAATTACAGGCTTTTGCTCCAATTACAATAAAAACTAGTCTTATAAACATTAAGAACAAATGTGCACAAACATTTTGAACAGTTTTAAGGGTATTAAGTAGCTCTGTCAGATTTCTCTCGCAATATCAGAACACGTTATTTTGCCTTACTACAGTGGCTAGTGCTTCAGTTTAACTTTATCAGGTTGACGAGCTGTATAAGAAAACAGCTCTCATGTTCAGTGATTACCTTACATAGAAACCTTTTAGTATCTATACAATTATACTAACCTTTTGGTTCTTCTGTATCAAGAGAGAACACCTGCATCTGTATTCTGATCTGTATCCTATTTGTCATTAAATATTTTTGCCTGCCTTAGTCTTTTTCTGACTGTGGACCAGTAATTCCCCTGCTTTAAGAGGGAAATTTGGTTAATCTGTGAAATGCATCTCATTCCATTTCCTCAAGAAGAATGCGAAACAAGCTGTACTGCAGTTGGGTATAAACTTAGGGCAATCAATTACTTCAATATTTATATAATTTGTAAAACTTCATGCATATTATCACACAGTTAATTGGAGCTGCTTGGCAGCTTCTTCCCTCAACCTTTAATGAGTATGTCAATCCTCATATTGGATAGTGATACATACTAAGGAATTTACTTCAGAGCAGAAAACTAAAACCAGATTTTGAAACACTGAGGTTAATATTATTAAAATAAAAAATGTAATGGTGGTTCTACCATATACTTAATTGGCCCCCCTGTGGAAAAGCAGTCCCACAGGAAGGAGCAGGAAGCTACTAGTTGGGTTCATATCTTGCTGTAAGAGAAAAAGAAAGTAATGGGTAATCAATCATAATTTCTCTTCACAGCAACAACCATGATAAACATTTACGTGAGTCATATTTTTTTTGTTGTTGTGGATAATAACAGTTTACATGTGTTCAAAGGGAAACAAGAAAACTCAAGAAAAGCATACCTATTGAAGAGTAGTAGATAAATAGAAACTAGTCTTGCCTTCAATCTTTAAGTCTCTGAATAACTGAAGGCAAGGAGAGCTCTTGGGGAGATAAGATATAAACTTGTCATATCTTTGTATTTCTTATTAGGCATTAGCATGTGGTGGTATCAGAAAGAAGAGATGGTCTATATAGAGTTTCTCTCTGATCCAGTATGACCACTGCTACCTTCTTGGGATGTGTTACAGATGAAAGGTCCAGAACAACAAACAAAGAAAACCAAAACCAAAAATAAAGATGCTGCTGCTTCCTGTTCCTATCAATTCTACATTACTTGCATTATAAAAGTACACAGAATCTCTCTTTAATCATAAGCCAAAAACCTCACTGCACTTAGTGTAATACCAACTCTAAACAGAATTATATTTAGTACCTCTAGTAATTTTTGATCAAGACTACCTCTATTTCTACAATACTGGCTGTCTTTTGAGTTGCAAAACTATAGAGCTCTTTCTGCAGTGATTTATTTATGATTTGTCAACACTTTGTAAAGTACAGTTTAGCTCCTGCTACATTCCCCCTTTATGCTCCTATGCATCAGATGCTTTCTATTTTAAACAGAAAAAAACAGATGTTTTGGCACAATATTAATTTACTCAGATTTAACGTTCAGATTGAACCTGCATTGTTAAGTACAGTATTTCAAATGAATGTTGCAAGCATCAGCCCATAACAGAACTAATAACAAATTCCTTCCTCACCTTTTAAAGATGACATTAGTGGTTCAGTTCTTCTGAACAGCAATATAGAAGAGCTGAGCACAGAATTTCCTGATGTTCTCTTAAACTGTTTTTGATATTTGTTCATTTCAAGTCAGTTCGGACAGAATGGTCCCTTCTTGCTTAGGTTCTGTTCACAGAATGGGTTCATTTTTCTCAAAATAGATTATAAAAAATACTCCAACAACCCTTAAATCTATTAATGCAGAAACCCTCTGATTTGGAGTTGGTATTTTGTAACAGCTTTAATACAGTCTTATTGCTCTGTCATTCTTCAATGCCTGTGCTCTTAGAGAAGACTTAAATGATATTCCTGTATGCTAAAGCACATTACAAACATACCACCTTCTTGTTCATTTAGTTTGATCTAAAAGAGCAGCCTTGAATAAGAACTAATATTGACATTGCCTTATACCATATGACTTAAATTTTAATCACTGGGTTTTCTTAGTCTGATTAGGCAATTAAACTGCTTAACTGAAAACTACAGGCAATTGATTTATATGAAGGTACTAAAAAATTCTATTTGAAGTTTAAGAACAATTCCCTAACAAAGATAACAAACATATGAAAGCTCAAATTGCAAAAGCATATTTCAGTATTAGTCTTTCTGGTATTGTTGGCCTTTTCATTGATTATTGATTGGTTTCCGTTTTGTAAAAACCACTAACAAAATGGGCACTCTGTTCTGCTAATGCAATTTGCAGTGCAAATGAAGACTCTTCATACACTGTAAGTGTAACTCATCATTAAACTAGGAGAATTACTGCTTCTGTTTCTTTAGCTATAAAAACTTCCTTAAAAATATCTAGGTTCCCTAGAAAGTATTTGCTGTAACAAGACAGAAGGAAAGAGTTGGACCTTTTAATGCCAAGCCATGTAGGCCTGAAAGGAGTTATTGTTGCAGAATCTTTATTTCACTTTATTGTCACTAAGGTTTGAGGAACATGAAAATGAGCAGGACTACCTGCAAAGTACGTAACTGCTCAAAACCAACAAGGGCAGAGTTTGCTCTACATGTTATCATTTTACTGTTTCTTTTACTCTAGGTGAGTATCAGAAGATTCTTGCATCTCTTCAGCTGAGATGAACTACTAAACATGCGAAAGGATGTCAGAAACTTGCAAGGCACCCTTGAAAAAAATTAACAACCACCACCAAAAAAAAAAACCAACCAAACCAAACCAAACCAAACCAAACCAAACCAAACCAAACCAAACCAAACCAAACCCTCCCAAAACAACAACCCAAACAACATGGAAAGAGGGTTGTGTTGATCTGCATATATGGTGCTAGGAAGCTGGGGTTTTTCTTATCTAACAGAAGTGAAAATGTTATGTTGCCTTGAAGCAATCAGGTACATATCCACATCTTCTGTCACTAGCAACATTCACTACCTACACATAGTTTCTCTGTTGCTTTAGTGTCTTCCAGGGTGAATGAGTGGTACTAAAGACAGGTAAACTAATCACAGACACATACCACTGTGCTGACTGGTGAGTGCTCAGGTCAGAATTTTAAAAGATTACTTGTGGGCCCTTCCATGAAGGGAAGAAGGGTAGAAAATTAAAATGGAAACTAGGAAAGTAGAGGGTCTGTACAGGGATTGGATTTTATAAAATATTAAGTACTTGCTTTCGGAAAATGAATGCCTTAAGATTTCAGCTTCAGTGTTGTGTCCTATAACTCATGACCCCACCATTTTAATTACTTAATCTTTCTATACTGTTACCCTATAATATTCGAAATCCAGAGGTTTAGGCCCAGCACTAGCTACTTGAAGACAAAGTGGTTCTTTAGAGCATATGTGCTTTATAGACTACAGCAGGATCTTTCTATATAGTTTGCTATTTTAATAAAGAAACATTTTTATTTATTTACATATACAGTAATACTGTATCTACTACATACATAAAATACATTATTTATTTGCATTTTCCGGTTTGATTTTTCTGAAAAGACTCATGAAATTTTAATATAAGTCGTTAAAGCAACAGACTATGTATTAAAATTATATTTTAAAAATGACCTTAAAAGAGTACATTGCAAAGTAAAGTACTTAGGCTTGGAGAATGTCACAGCAAAAGTGTCCATCATTAACTTATCTTTCTCTATGTACTCACTGTATAGACTTTCACTTTATGTCCCAAATACACGATGACAATTTTATTTACAAAACTCTAGCTTCCTTCTTTCAGAAAAGATCTACAAATATTTTCTTCCACAGGTACAGCAATTACCCCCCTTTCTTACGCAACATCCAATTTAATATCTACTCTGAGATCAGCATTAAACAGTCCTTCATGCATCTTTCTCTGAAACACCTTATCAAATAGTAAATTTTTAAAATAAACACTAACTGTGTCATTTTAAGAGAAATGTGTACTACCTGTGTCTCAGAGACAAGGAACTGAAACAGAAGGATGAAGATCAATTCAGCTTCCCGTTTTAAGATTCTCAAGACCTGATTCCCCTGCCCTCCACTCCCTCTTCTGAATACTTAACACCTAGCATTTCCTGGGCTCACAGCACTGTTGGCACTGACTCTGGTTGCAGCCTGAATACATTCAGCACTTCTGCAAATCAGCACACATGCAGGTCAGGCACCAACAGGGTGAAGAACACACTATCTATCTCATTGTGTGTGGTTTAAAGACACCTCCCCATCCACAACAATGCTGAGGTACAGGCACAGCTAGAAAACAATTCAAGCAGCATTTAACAACTAGAAAACAGAAAAAAAATGTTTCTTTTTTCCCGAGATCATCTACACCAATAACATCACATCCTCTAACCAGAATATACACAACAGCCTTTTGTTACCCTAAAGCAGATCCCGCTTGTGCTCTGAAAGTTAAGTCTATGGGAAGAATTAGATTTTGATTATGTAAATCTCACACCATCAGCATCTACTAAAAGGGTCCGAGAGTTGCCTTTGCAGACATCCTTACAGCTAGCCTTTCCTACTTAAGACACCTTAAACCTACAAACTTACATTCGTTTAATAGAGATTGTATATACAGTTTCCTAGATGTGGGTTTTTTTCAGTTTGTTTGGTTTTGTTTGTTTTAAAGATGCAATGCTGGCTGCCACCCTTTCTTTCCCGTGTGGTTTCTGTATCCACTGTCCTAGATGAGCACAAGCTAGTCTCCCCCTCTCTCTCCCCATTATCTCACCCTTTCCCACACTGCATCTTCTCACCTAGCCACATGCCCAATCTCCCTTTTTCCCCCATCCTAGCATCCTTTTCTAGCTCCCCCCCTGCCCACACTAGCTTGCTATCTTCCCAGCCTCTAGCCATATATTCTTACTTCTGCCTCTCCTAAATAAAAACAAATATCAGAGTTATTTCAGGAGACAGTAAAAGAACAACCTCTGTCAAAAAAGCAAATAAAACCCATGCTTCAATTGACACTCGAATGGAAAGTTTTACTTCAAACAGCTCCAGTTTCACAGAATCTGTAATGGGATGTGTCACATATGACACTTAACAGGTGATAACACAGTGACTTTTTACACCCATACTTTATACACAAAAAGAGAAAAGAAAAAGCAAACCATGAGTAAAGGAGACCAAAGGTTTTTCCTGAGGTTTAATGATTTACCCATATTTCCTACAGGACAGCAGAAAAAGAATGATTGTAAGAAATAGCTTTTCTCCTGTTTTTTTTTTTTTTTTTAATGTATTTGCTCTTTTAATATAAACTCAGACTGGGAATTGTTCTTTGTAGCTATTTTGTGATTTACATTTCAGTAATAAGTCGTGAGTTATTTGATGCAACGGCTGACAAAATTTAGTCCTGAATGTAATGCTCATTCTTTTTTGTACCTTTAAAATGAAAACCAGTGTGCTATTTTTTAGAAAATAATTAAACTCTAGAAGATTCGATCAAACAATTTTGTCATTTTGTTTTCAGAATTAAGCATCTGAGCAGGTTATAAAGCAATAAAAAAAAAAAAAAGGCATCTGAATAACTACGCTATATGGGATTTTGCTTTTATAACATCTCTTGTCAACAGCAGTATTACAACAGGCAACCAAAAAAAATCCAACCCCTTTTTTGAATACAGGAATTTATGCCAACTACAGATAGCAACAAAAATCGCAATTACATGAAAAACCCAAACAAATCAATGCCAGATCCTCTGTTCTGGTCCTACTGCACAGAGAGGATTGAAAACTGCCATAGCAAATTAACTGAGGTTTTTGTTTGCAGCCTTCGCAAGTGCAACCTCCCTTCAGTAACAGATGCAAACTTGTAGTGTCTCATTTGTCCCCTGCCTTTGCCAGGTCCTGATCATAGCACTGAAAGGGAACTGATCCCTATTTAAGCTTTCAGTGTAGCAGAGTCAGGGTCTTGCTGCTATACGGCAGTAAGAAAACTATCATTCTATCATGAGGCAAGTTGAAGAATTAGGGTCTGCATCTCTCCAGCAAATTGCCTGCTTTGCCCCGAGCCTACTACTCACACTAGACAGAACGGCTCCTTCCTACTCCCTTCAGTCTCTGCAAACAAGCAAGCGACAATAGAACAGGAGAAGGTTGCCCAGAAAAAAACCCACTAATACTGAAACACGCTGTGCAAGCAACTGTGCCCAGGACCTGACTATGCCCTGCACGCTCTCCTGGCCATAGAGGACAGAGGGGAACCATAAGCAGAACAGTAGGCAGAAGGCTTTGCATGAACTAGTACCAAAATGGCCAAAAGAACTCAATGAAAAAAAGATTATGTAGCTGTAACTGAGCTAAGTCTGCTAATGTCCTTGAAAATCTGGAGGTGAAGCTTTCAGGTCACAGATTTGCTCCCCTCCCATCCACAAAGGTGTCTTTTAGATACAAGAGCCAGCTTGAAGAGGAGGGAGGGATTAAAGAAAGGATTTTCACAACAGAAGGTGAAGAACTAAAAGGGCAGGAATCAGATATAAACCAGCATCGGCAGATGTGTCAGACTATTCGAGGGGGGGGGAAATATCAGCATTTAAGTTTTTTTAGAAAAAGCCCAACAAACATAAATAAACTTGGTTGGATGTCAATATGGATCTTCTGTGCACTGATAGGGTTAAGATACTAATCATTATACTTATCACTTGTAGACAAAAATGAAATGATTGGAAACTACATCACCCCATGCAAGACTAAAGCCAAGAAGAAATTTCATCTATCAAGACATTAGGCAGAAAAAAGGGTAAACACTAGAGAAGCTCATATGTTTTGAAAGGGCAACATGGTGCCATTGTCTGAGGTAGGAGGAAAGTACCTGCTGGTAGTTGATGGTAACACAAGGAAGTGCTTTCTACTCCTCTGTGAAATGTTTTCCATTTGGGTTGCCACTGCAACGTACAGAAAAACTCTCCCACTCTGCTCTTAGGTCAGAAAAAAGCATTTCAGTAGGACACTTAATTAGGGATGATATTCTGGGTACTTTTGAAGTGCTGTGCAGGTAAGTGCTAAGTAGCACTGCTGTATTGAAAGACCCACTAAAAATAATGCTGTTTCATGAGACATACAAATAGCAATGTAATTCTGTCCTTCAAAGTTAATTTCTGAGCCATATTCCTCTGCACAGCTTTTATTACGCAAATATGTGTATTAATAAATAGCACCAGAAACCCATTTTATATAATAATACCTTATTTCATATGTTATGGAAGGCAAACACTGCACAAGATACTATTCCAGAAGTGAGCTGGACTAGAAATACCAATTACTGGTAGCTACCTTCAAAATCCTTCTTATTGACATGGCAACATGATGGGACTTCAAAACAAAAAATGAAGGAGAAGAATCATTCAAAGTGGAGAATTAGAAATACCTTCCTGTCCATACTGAAGCCTCAGAACGTAACATAGCTGGCAAATACATGGTATTACAACATTTTTTAAAAACCCCACAGACCCAAAACCAAACAAATGAAAACCCAAACAAAACTACTACAGTTTGATCTTCTGTGAGGATATGTAATTTTTAACTTTCAGTCAACTAGTTTAAAAAACAGAAGTGTCCCTTTTCCCTCTTCAGTCAGTAGCTCGTTTAGTTCAGTGCTCTTCTTTCTACATCTCATACTTCATACTCCAAAATGTAAGTTAGAAGGCCAGATGTATTATCTGGGAAGTTTTCCAAATTCATTAACTCATTGGCACCAATGACTTCAGGATATCCACTGCCAGCACTGAATATTATGCCCAGCAAAAACCCAGCTCCTGGAGGGAAAGGATTAATAAAACGAGGCATTCGGTGGTGGCTGTTGGTCTCTTTGGTCACAATAAGCAACTAAAAGAACCACAGTAGCTGCCAGCACTGATCACAGCCAACTTTTCAGCACCTACTACTCTGAAGGTCTTTCCTGAACATCTGCAGATCATTCACCACAAAGCCTGAAAAATGCACAGATGCTGCTTGAAGGAACACAAAACCAATTGTCAGAGAAGACTGGTAGGAAGGCTGTGACTCCAGTTCTAATTGCAGACGGTGATAAATGTTACCCAGGAGTGTTAGAATGATATCAGCACTTTCTCCTCAATTACAGAAGATGCAGTCTGAGGCAACTCATTTTGCTTTCTGAAATGGATGCAGTCTGACTGTCACTAGCTGAAGGGCTGATGACTGAAGAGCCCTACAGGGCCCTAGAAATGCAGGAGGCTTATGGATCTACTTGCTGCTTTCAGCTTTCTTCTTTGGGCAAAGGAGGGAGTTCCATGAAGGAAATCAGCTTCCTATCAGTCAAGCAGGCACTTTCATGAGCCATCTGTTCAGGTACAGTCACCAGAGAAACTCTCGGATTTAAAGATCAACGTACAGTGAGAGGTCCCCAGGATTTTAAACATCAAACTTATCTTGCTGGCTGTTGTGCCTTACTTTGAATAGCCATCGTTTCAATAAAAAAACACACCAAATTCTTTACATTCTTCAAACTTCAAATTTACATTCTTCATTTTTCAAACTTACTGCTTTATGCCAGCTTTCCTGTTGTTTTTTTGCCATCTCCAATCACTTCACATTTAGTAACAACTCTTATTGGGTATGATATTCCAGGATCCAGAGATGCCACGATCTGAAGTCCTAATAACCACTTCTGCAGAATTACAGTATCTGTTATCCTGTGTGATATTCTGCACTAACACCGTTGCACTGCTTCTGCTTTCAGAAAAAGCTTTATTTCTGCCTGATATAGCACTCCTCATATAGACACATCCACGATATTTACAAGTTCTCCTACCCTCACATTGGAAACAACCTGGAATACAAGGCAGTAGCAAACTCCAACTCAAAAGCATAAACTTTCAGCAAAGATAAGAAATGTGGCAGGCTCAGCACTGACAGTCACAGGGAAAAGTATCACCAGGTCTCAGGAGGAGAATGCATGCCCCAAACAGCCTACAACTGCTAACTCATGCCGGCATCACACCATTTACTAGAAAGAGCATTTCAGTGTGCAATAGATACAGACTTCTGCAGGCATACCTCTTCTTCAGTCCACTGCAAGCTGACACAGACAATGTATTTACCACAGAAAGTTGACCACTTATTTCAAACACTAGCAGGCCTTATGGTAAAGGGATGCATGCATTACAACTATTAAAAGTCTGTACTTCATTCCATACTGCTTAAACATTCTGGAGTTTTTAATACTCTCTCAACTTGACTCACTGAATTCTGCACAGAATATTCAGCAATACTGACCAGGGGGAGAAATAGCAACTGTGAAGTGCGAACATCAAAACACCCCCCCTCAAGCCCTAGTTAATATAACAACATGCGCAGAATCACTTCAGGAAATTAAAGAGGGGAAAAAAAGGAGGTAGAAGAAATATGAATGTGTGAGTATCTTGGATGGAAAAAATTCTTGTGCGTTGGATTTTTTTTTCTTTCTAGCCACTTCTCCATCGTAAGGGAACTGTAACATTGGGTAACTACAGAGCATGAAATTTCCCAGGTCATATTAAACAAAGTTCCTGCCCCCTTCTCTGCTCCTGGAGCAAAGAATACTCCCTAAGAAAAAGGCTGCTGGTTTGCAATTTGTAGGTGCTAACAATTCAAACTCCATAATGCATCATTCCCATATTGCTGAGATGTGATGGAAAAGAAGTAAATCTTTCACCTCTATTGTTTATTTTTGAAGACTGCAGTTTGGATATCTGCCAGACCAGGCCTTCTCCTCTGAGAAAAGGCCACCATTACTGCCATGCAGACTTCCCACTCCCAGTTTACCCCCATGTAAAAATGAGGCATTCCTGACAGCCAGAATCACTCTCCTGCATCTTGCTCTAATAAACTTAAATGTGACAACTTCAGCAGGCATTTCCCTAGCTATGCATTCACAGGAGTGCTCTGCATAGTTCTTATCTGCAGGAACTCTGAAGTTCTAGTTTATGAGGGTCAAATTGAAATATCATCAGTACACTTTTAAGGCACAATCTTCCTTCACAAAGTTGTTCAGGACTTTCTGACAGATGTACATACACTTTTGTTCTTAAAGTGCAAACATGGAAAGGGCTTTGCTGTTAAAGCTAGGGCTATTTTACTACACTTCTGTAGTATAGAAAAATCACATTTTCTGGGTGAGACAGAGTGCAACAAAAGATTCTGCTCAGCTTATGCTTTTACAGGTCATTTGTTCTCTGGTTCAAGAGCTTTTGGTGATCAGCTGGATTGAAACCCTACCCAGTCCCTCTGGTTCTTAAGGAAAACTGTCCTTTCTGTCTGAGCTGCCTGTTCACTCCATCTGGCACTTACGAAAGCTGCTCCCTGCTTGTCAGACCCAGCTGCTCCCAAGGGCTGCTCAATCTTCTCTCAGTCCTTAGGACAGGATGAGACCCAGAGCATAGCAGCCTGAACGAAGTTAAAGATAGCCATAGTCCTTTAACAGCAAGTAACATCATACAGTCAAAACCAGACAAAACCAAGTTTTACTGGCCCTTAAACAAACCTCTCAGAAACTCACTTTCAGTTTAGTCTTCAGGACAAGAAATAGACTCAAACTTGCTCTCCCACTTCCTTTCTTTCAGCACAAAGACATCTGTGAAGATCTGCAAATCTTCTTTCATCCACCCTTTCTCCTTCAGATGTGTCTGCCTACCCTCCCCCACCCCAGTCAACTTCCTTCGTCTCAGACTGATCCTGGGATCAAAAACTGTCAGTTACAAAATCATTCTTCTCCTGAACTTCCTTCTTCTTGCTCCCTTGGCTAAACCAGAAGATCACTATTCTTTTTGTAGAATTATTTTTTTCTGTTAGATTAGCTCCCCACAACAGTTCATCACAGAATTATAAGAATAATGCAGGCACAGAGAGAAAGGGGGCAGAAACATGTGGCTAGGCATTTATGAATACAAGGGTATCATGGGATCCTCCTCAGGAGACAGGAAACCATTAAATCAGCTATGCTATGTTGTAAAATCTCAATCACACACCCTTGAATTTGCATCCACACTGCAGTTGGTCTACGTTCAGCTCTGCTCAAGATCCTAAATCTCACACAAAAACATTGAGGGAAACAGGTTTCTCCTGCAAGTTTGTTATTGTTCTCAGCAGATCAGATCTATGCACTTTGATGACTGCAGTTCAAAGAAAGATCAACGGGTACTGCCCTGACGTATCTTAATACAATGCACACTAAGAGTCAGTTACAGAACACAAGGAATTCATAAAATTAAAGTGGGTAAGTGATTTAAGAGAAGATTCTTGCAATTCAAGGATGAGACAGCAGGGATGCTCCTCTTCAGTTTGTAAAGGTTTATTGCCATTTTTTATTCCTTGCTCCTGCCACTTGGAAAATAATTTTATCCATGGCAAGTAAAACAGTTTTTTTTAAAAAAAAAAAAAAAAAAAAGAAAGAATTGGTGTAAGTCTGGCATTTGAATTTAATAAGGATATGGTATGAAATGGCAGATAAGGTGATTTAATAGGCAGCTGCCTCTGAAAGGCACAGTTCTCATGTCCATCCACTCGCCGAGTTCCCCTTCCACTGGCATGCAAGCTTGTCTCCCTCAAATGAGTGGTTCAAGGTAAGTCCAGCACTATTCACTTTTGCCTTTCTTGTCTTAGTTTTTGGCTGGTTTAGCTCTTTCAACCATCTCACCAGTTAAGCTGTAGGACTGGAGTAAAAAAAGTAACAGGAACCAGGCTGCTGTAGGTAGGAGGTATGGTGACTAAGGCTGCCTCTTTCAGCAGCAGCAAGCTTTTAGACCAACATCATAACATCAAACCGCACCCTCAAGTGAGGGATTTTTATCAACAGATGACTTTCTCAGGACCTAACAAAAAAGGGGTCACAACAATCATCATCACATGGCTAATAAAGTCTTCAAAAACAGAAAAAAAAAGCTGTCAAATGAACAGTTACAGCTGTGAGTTCCTCAGTGCATAAAATGATTCTTCTCAGAGTAAAAATGAGAGTGTGTTTCCCTCCATAGAGGAGAACCATCTTACTAGGTTGTCCGTGAGAGCTGTGTATCAGCCACACAGGCCTGGCAGGCAAGGGGGACTATAAAGATTGCCAGCCTGGCATTCAGAAGAGATTTTGACCAACAAACTGCTTCTCATTCAAATTCAACAATACAGCAAGTTCTGTTAATTCAGAATAATTGTTTGAAGCACAGGAACAATTAAGTGTCTAGCCTTCCTTTTCCTGAGTCAGTGAAAAATGAAACTTCTCATGCAGAAATACATACAATTTGATTGGAGGCAGGGGTAGAGGGAAGGGAGAGATTGCTGTATCAGTCCCGTTTTTAATAGCCTCTTAAAAATAATCAATATCTGGAATGTCCAGTTTGAGCTTGTCTTGCTCAAAAAAAAAAAAAAATTAGGACTTGACAAGAGTTCTAATTTTGTTTTCATTTTGCTTCAATACACTTTCCTATCTCTGACAAGTTAAAATACATGAAGTTCCAACAGACAAATTAAAGGTTTTTCCAACTAAACAACCATACTTTACATTTAGCACTCTAAATAGTAGATTAAAAGAGCATTTTTCTCAATGCTAATTCTTAAGACTTAGCTCATGAAAGTTGGAGGCTCAGGATTTATTGTTAGACTTCCACATGATTTAGACGTGAAAAAATTCTGCAGCCCAGCAGTTCAACAGTGTGCTGAACTGTTCCATAGGCTTGGTCACAGCATAGTCTTGGTTCTTGTGCAACTATGCAGTTTTAAACACACTCCACCTTGCCAACCTTCCCCCAGCTCTAACCAATATAGATGGCTAGAACAATCTATAACATGGGAACTATTATACATATTAAAAACAAAACAAACAAACAAAAAAACCCCAAAACCCAACCAAACAAAAAACTTTTAAAAAATAGAGTCCATTAAAAAAGGAGTAGTAAAGCCATATGGGCATAGAGTACTAAGTAAATTAATGTTTCATCCTAGTTTCACTAGACAAGTTCTGTTTGAAGGTAAGTATAAAACAACAGTAGGCTGAGATTCAATGAAAGCTAAGCATTTTAACTTTTGGACTAGAAAACCTTAAAAACCCTAACAATACAATTGAGCCAATGTAACATCTTTGACTTTAGACCTTACCAGACATAAGTATAGGAGAAGATATTAACTCCGTAAGTGACCTGCAGGAAAAAGGAATCTTATCTTTTGTTTCTTGGCTGCATGAGTTGACACAGATTCTCAGATGACACTTTATTTGGAACTATATGGTCAGGGGAACACTTTGCTTGCAGAGTCATAATCACAGTTGATGATAGTAATAATACCACCACCATCACCACCACAAGAAAAGAATCATCCAGGGAGAGATGCCCAAAGTGAAGGTAACAATAAAGAATGAAAATCTTGCGAAAATATTCCCAGCAATAAAGCATCAACTTAACCCATAGCTTAACAATTCAAAGCTTAGAGTTCATCAGTAATACTGTTTACTGAATCAGCATGGAAGGATATTTGCAATTGTTTTTGTGTCAAACTGAAATAGCACTGAGCACCATGCTGGATGAACTAAGGGAAAATCAAACTGCACAGCTTCCAGTGCCCCCACAGTTTGCTTGCCTCCAGTACCCAAGCCAAGACACCTTGGTTAGGCTACATCAGTATCGCTATGGTATACTGCAGTCTGCAAAGTAGGTGACTCCTCTTCACACTTGAAAGAATGATTGATGCAGCCAAGTATTACACACTTATTATAAAAGAGAAATAAAATGAACTAAAAGTCAACTTTTTTTCTTCTCTCACAAATGCAAAGACAAGTGTCAGATTCTGTATGCCACGTGCTTTCACTTGCGATAGTGTAAAAGTCCTTGTTTGGACAGGCACTTCACTTGCATATGCCAGGCAGCTCAGCCATTTACATGAGTCTTCTACTGTGGATCTAGTTACTACATAAATCCTTATGAACTCTGTACTAAACCCGGTGAGCCCTTTGAAAAGCTCAGTTTTAATGACGTCTACAGTGGGAAGAAGTCTTTCTTAATAAAATTATGAGATCTGGCCTGAGGAGAGGAGAACACCACTTCCCTACACACCTCTTTGACATAATTGTGTTACCTGCAGAACAAAAGCACAACAGAAGTCAAGCTTGCTACAATGTCACCAGTCTCAAACAAGCCTAGCAGCATCCACTAAGCTTTCTGCAGTCCTTCCTAACCCTGCTACTAACCCCCAACAAAACTTTTGATTAAAAGAAAGCCTTTTGTGTTGCACAAGCATGCATAAACCACTGGATTTTGCTGGTGTTCCAACAGCTCAACCTTTGCACAATTCTTCCAGTGAAAAAAAAAAAATATTCTCCAGTTTTGTCTGCCCTTCCAAGTCTGAACTCAAATTGCAGCAATAACCTTAGCCTAGCCATTATTTACACTTTTATCAGAACAAACTTCAATGCACTGGATTCTGCTTGCACTAGACCCCACTTTGTCCCTGCAAAAAACTAAGCTGAAGTTCTTAAAATCACAGGTTATGTTTATATTTGGAAATTTCGCAGTGGCTGGGCACACCTGAGTTTACCAAAATGTAATCATCTACACTATAAAAGTATTATAACAGCTATTCTACTCTCACAAACACTTCCTAGAAATGGTTCAGGAGTTAGGATACACCAGGCGCAGCTTCCAGAGGCAACCTGAGGCCATCTTACAGTAGAAGCTCAGAGCACAGATGGGCATCATCCTGTGCCATTCAACTTTAAAGCCAATGGGGACATTCATCTTACACTTGTATAGATGCAACTTTATCATCTCATAGACTTATTTCACCTACCAAAGCAATGAAGGCTTTTGCAATAGGCTGGAGAGCCTTTCCTGAAGGCAACGATGAAGCTTAATCTCTTGAATTTTACATATCCTACTCCAGTGGGTCATATAAATTCTTCCAGTAAGCCTAACTTTTCAATCACTACTGTATCCTAAACCATAATCTTAATCTTCATCCCAGCCTTCAATAAACCTCAGTAAAGTTTATTTAATGCAGAATAGATCCTGACATTAAAGGATGCAGTGATACACCAAGACCTTTAACCCACCTTCTTCCAAACTACCTCCAGTCCCAATCTGAATCCCAGATTAACCACAACTCAGTTGCCCATACCCGAATCAGTACAAACTGGAGGTCTACCAGACGTGTCAGCACTCAGACCTCATGAAAGCCCTGACTTTGCAGGATTTAGCTGTACCCATACATCCTCAAGCCTTCTTTTCCAGAACACTAATCCTAATCACAGGCTGAATAGTAACCTGGTAATTGCACTGTCAGCAAAATTAACAGTAAGGGGCAGAACTTGACCAGAAACACCCTTTAAACAATCCTAACTGGCTTTTTCGTACTCATGTTCTAACTCTATCTCTTGTCATATAGCATTAATTCAAATTCAGGTTGGTAACAGAGCTATCCCTGTTTCATTCAATCTTGCTGGTAACTAATCCATAGCCCAGTCACATGTTTCTCACATAGCAGCCAGCAAGAAAATAAGATCTTCAACTCATCTTGTCTCAAAACTGTCTTGAAACATAGCCCCAGCCAAAAGCATGGTCTAGTGACATTAAAATAAAAATAGGAAAGCTTTTTTGCCCATTTTGCTAATTAATATGTCAGAGCTCATAAAGAAAGACTCATCAGCTTTTCTCCAGCACTGCATCATCTGAAAGAGCTGTGTCAGCAGAGACCTCAGCAGACAGTCAATACATACTGAAAGTGTTCTAAGCAGTAAATCAGAACACAAAAAAAAGTTTCAGAAAAAATAAAAATAGCTGAAAAGAATTCAGTACTTGATTTCAGTATTTTATATAAATCAGGCTATATCCGATATACAACAGTCTTGCCCTTCCTTATGAAGGCCATCCTCCTAGCTGTCCTGGAATTGCTTTATTAAAAAGCTAAAAGTTCATGAAAAAATGAGCTAAAGTTTGGTGATTTTTCATTTTTGTGAATTTTCAGGGATCTTCTCTGCTTAACGATAGAGGCACCATTTGTCTGTTTCTCAATCTCATCATTGGAAATGAGTTTAGGGAATGCAGACACACCACTGCAGAGCATACAGGAAGCTTACAGAGGACAAAATCCTCCTTAGAGGGTTAAGTGAAGATGTCTTACACACTCTCTGAAGTCTGTTTTTTTCCAGAAAGGGCCAAGTAGGCTGCATCATTACAGCACTGCACGGCTTTTGCCAATGGTATTGTGGAAAACATGTGTAACACTAAAACCACCTGTAAGCACTGCAGGAGTCTTCCATCCAGCAGGATGAAGGGCAGGCCAGCTATGAGAACCAGAGGTCACAGATGCATTTGTGAGAGTGAAATACAAGAACAAGTTTCCAGCCATCTTCCCACAGAACGTGCTTACAAGCTCAGGATTGTGTCCAGATATGCTTCTAAACATAAAATCTACTTTTTAAGGGGGAAAAAAAAAAAAGGAACTGCTGTTTGTGGGTGCAATATATAAAAGGACAGAAAGATGGGGCTACAGCTACAGATCCTTCTAAATGCCTTGGTCTGCAGAATTGTGATAAGGCTTTTTGAAATGAATACACGCTACTAACTCCTGCTGCAGCTCAGTAACATGCAATATGCAAGGCATAGAGTAGCTGTACCAAAAGCTGAGACTAAATGCTTGAAGAGCCACTGCCCCAGAAGGAATAGAAAGCGTATTTCCCTAGAGGGAATTACTCAACTGTGTATTTCATAGAACAAGCCATGTTGAAGGAGAGAAGGGATAATTGCATTGATTGTTTGTAGGTGATAATTAATTCTGTAGAGAAATATGTTTAATTTCCTGAAGTCTACAATAGGATAGAAACTCTTCGTTCTGTAATGAGAAAATAACTGTGTTTTGCTCTCAGCACAAGCTGCATTGTCTCTCTTAGCGCGTTCTTAAAAAAGGTATCTAGAGAAAGTCAGCACAATGAACGATGTTAAAACAAGAGTTCTGTGATGTGACTGAATGCCAGCAAAATGCGTACGATATACAATTCCGAAAAGCATATAGTAAAAAGGGACCAGAGAGAGAGTACACCATGTTCTTGAGTAAAACTTTAAAATAAGTATTTGAATGGAAAAACGAGAAAGCTGGAACTGCAGACTGATTTCTCTTTATGAAGGGTTAGGAAATGGAGCATAGAGAGGGAAGAAACATTTTTCAACAGTAAATGAACAGTATTTAAAGTGAACAGAACAAAGAAAACTAATTTACACTACAACCTTCGCAAAAGTTAGCTAGCTCCTTTTATTATGAACAGGAAAAAAAGAAACAACCTGTAGGATCTTTGTATTTCTTCCTTAGATGATCTGTTGACCACTGACTTTAGTCTATGAAAAATGATCTTAGGTACATGTAAGAGGTCTATGAAGGATAAGTAAAGCAAACAAGCCGAAGTTCAATAAGCATGGGTCCACATTTTCATACAAAATTTGCAGGTGTCTTCAAATAGAAAACTTTTCAAAGCCATGGTTTTCAAGAATCTGGAGAAGTGTGCAGAAGAAAGATCAAATGCTGCTAAAAATAATATTATAAAGCTTAATGTACCTATAACAACTGATTGCCAAAGAGTTCTGATCTCACCAGGTTTCCCTCCAATATTCTTTGATAGCAATGAATTCCACTGATCTTTGGAAAAGTGCATGATGTTGCAATGCTTGTAGTAATTTTTCTGCACATGAAAAAACCCAAGGGCAACACCCCTAGCTTCTTCAAGTTGACAAGAGCATTTCTTTGAAGCTTTCACATTCCCAAAACAAAAAGTTGAAAGAATTTTTTCTCCCCAGGAGTGATAAAGTTACAAGACATATGAACTACCCCCTGATTCAGAAAGAGAATCCAAGAAGTTCATGGACTTAGGAAAGATGCCAGAAAAATTTAGAAAGAATTTGTCTACTAAGTTCAGGGAAAGGTCTTCAGATAAGGAAAATCCATACCAGAGAACTAAAGGAGGACACCCAGTTGCACAGAGAAGGAATACCATAAACAATCAGGAATCTCATAACTGACCTTCCTCTACATGAATTCAGCTTTTTAGTTCTGTCAAAGGAGTGGAAAAAGGCAACGTGCAATCATGCTATAAAGAGGCAGCCTGAAACTTCAGGGTTTTCTAACATCAGAAGAGATTGCTGAATAACTTGAGTTTTCTAGAAAGTTTAAAGTTTCTTATATCAGCTTATCTGCAGCTTGTGAAAAATTACAATCTTATGTGACATTTCCTTGAAAGTTCTTTTAATGCAAGAACTGCAAGTTGTACAGCACCATGGTGTGGTTTGTGGAACTTATTTAATAAGTAGGTACAGTAAAGACAGCGGTTTGGATATTTTTTTTTACTACTATAGCCTAAAAAGTTTAAGAAAAAACAAATTATTTCTACTGCACAAGCACAATGAAAGGAAAAGATCTGACTTTTTTTTTTTTTAATTTGTAGAATTTTTTTTAGTGTTATCTTCAATATTCCTGGTAATGGAAGTGGAACTCAGAACAAGGAGAAAAAGGAAGAAATATTTATATTTTTCAAAACATACTGTTTAAGTATCCACACTCTACAAGACATACTGCACTTGCCCTTATTTGAAAGGGTATCTTCTTCAGTTTACAACACCTGGACTGAAAAATAAAGTTACAGATCCTCCTGCAAATGACTCAGCTACACACACTGCCTGGCAAAGAACAATCCCTAATTCATCACTGTACAACTTGGAGTCAGTGCCTACAAAGCAATGCCTTAATTTGCAACTCTTTTTGTCACCAAAGCTTGAGTAAGCTGATTTAATTTACTGCCCATACTACTTTCAAGTTGCTGACTTTTCCTCCAAGATAGGAGAACAGCTTACCCGATTTGTGTCCGGCCAACAAACCAACTTTGCTTTCATCTGCCACTGGAGGAATAAAAGAAAAGACACAAAGATCAGAAACTTATTTAAATTCACAAGCCTTTAAAAAACTGACAAATTATTTCAGACACATAGCATCCTAAATCTTTAAATTATAATTGTTTGTAAAAAGCCTTTTTTAAACTAACCCACCTGGGGTGTTTCAAAGTCCAAATATCTGAATCAAAGTCCGCTGAAAACAATAAAAGGACTACCAGCAGTCCTTGTGGGTTACAGATCAAGACCTCAGCACTTACACACTCAAAACTGAGCTGTCAGAAGAGCAATTGAATTTGTAAATAACTCATCTTGCCAGACAAATCACAGGGCATAGGAGAGTTGTAACATTTTCAGATCAAAGACCTCAATTGTAAAAAGAATCCAGATGTGGAAACCTTCCCATCTGCAAGACATCGCACTGACTCACAGGACCCTCTGCAGACAATAAGGTCTCCCAAAACCTGATCTTTTGGAAGGCTTATACTTTTTTCTATGCTATAATTTATTTTAAAATAATTTTCTAGTATTTCACAAAAACTTATAAAGAAAGATGTTTACAGTAGCAACAGTTTGCAGACAGACTAGTGGAGGAGCAAATTCTCAATGCAGCAAAAATTGTAATTTTTCTTCAGTAACTGTACTTCAGTTTATTATCATATATCTCAAGAAGCTAATTAAAATACTCTCCCAGAGGGCTGAGGGGAAGAACCAATCACCATTTCTTAAAATGAATTCTAGGCAAAGAAACAGTGCTAATGTAATGTTAGGGATGATAAAACAAGCACAGGAAATGAATGTTAGGGTTGAAAGCTTCAATTCTGCCTGCCCAAGCACTCCCCTATATTATGCCTTAAAACGTGATCTCTTTATACGATAAAATAAATTGTCACGTTATACCAAAAATGCTATAAATGGGAACTTACACAAGATTTACATAGTGGTCACCATAAAACTTTACATACAGGGTTATCTGCAATGATACAGGAATACGCTACTTTCTACCCAGGAAAGAGCAGTGCAGTCGTTACTGATATCAGAGCTGCTACTAAGAAAATAGTCACGGTAAATATTTTCTACATTGCCTCCCCACTTCACTTTCAGGGAAGTTTTTTCCCCATCAGAATCAGGACTGGGATTCACAACTGGAATCATGAATCCACAACTGATCACTGTATCACTTCCCTCCATTTGTAACCTGATTGTCATCTGATTATCAGTAAAATTGACACGTAGTTTTGTTATGGGATGTAGATGCTAATAAAGTAAGACAGACTGTTTGTAGCACTATGCAGAGATATTGCAGAACAAAACAGCTGTAGGGCTAGTCAAAATTGGATGTGCGACCAAAATTCAAGACAGTTCTGTATTACTTGTCCTCCAACCTTCTTCTAGGTTTTTCTAGTCCCTGGCAATTGTAACTATTTAGCTTCTTGCTATACAGTTTGATCCTATAACACAAAAAGACCAGACAGCGATTTGTGATAGGGATAGTTCAAACTCTTTTTCCTCCTCCCTGCCCCCCAGATGTACCTCTAAGCAGAGCTGTGGAAAACTTTAGTCCCAAAGGTTAGTGTTTTGACAAGTTACGATTGTGTGAAAACAAGGGATTATAATGGAAACTGATTTGCAACCTTAATTATAGCAGTCACTAATGGCAACCACTATAATGTATGATAATTACTTGGAATAGGTTACGTTACAGTACATAGGAGCTTTAAAAAATAGATACTAAGGTTCACAGCATTTTTTTAAAACTATGCTGATGACTTGGTTTGCCTGAAACTAAACTAAGTTTTACATTATTAAAAGGGATAAATCCATTTAACTTAATCATACTTTACACACCAGCTTCACACACAAAAATTAGATTTTAATACTGGAGGGAAAAAAGGAAGACTAAAATGATTAGAAAATGAAAAATAATCTTACGGGAATATAAGGTTAGCGTTATTAGTTTAAGCACACACACATAAAAATTTGGAAATGCAAAAATTAAAGTTTGATATCAAAGTTTGAGCAAAATATGTGTGCCCCTCCACAGGGTAATTTTAATTTCATGGAATATTACGCTTAGGCAGTGACTTCTAGGCTGGTCATCTTTCATTAGACTGAAAAGGAATGGCACAGATAAGTCCATTGGATGAGAATCCCATTCCTTCCCTTGTTTCCTCTGGGAACAAGGAGAAGACAACAGAAAAGAAGGAAATGACAGAAAAAAAAAAAAAGGAAGAGGCTAACGGGAGATAAATACTTTATATGCCAAAGTTGAAAACTCTGCAACTGAAGGTTTCATTTAGGAAATATATAAAATGTCCTGTTCCACAAAATAGCATTTGAAAACACGGCTCTCCATGTTGTTAAAAATTCATGTAATCATTCAGTTATGTCAAAACCAGTATTTCTCTTGTTATCTTTCTTGGCTTTTCAAAAAAGCAAGAGCTAAGTGGAAATTTATTTTCTAAAATACTACTAGTGTTGGCCTATCTTTGCAGAAAGGCACCTGAAAGACTTTAAACACAGAAAAAAATCCTATCTACTCTTAAAACTCAAGTAAGAAAAAAATTCTAATTATTTTTATATTGCAACATCAAAAAGTAATTACATTGCAACTAATGATGAAAAATTTCAGCTCCAGACAATCACACTTGGGAACGTGCAGTGCCAGACTGGAATATATCAGGAAAACATTTATAAAAAAATTTCAACTGTAACTATTTTTATGATGATGCTAGAAATAATAAATATTCTTGAGTTAGAATTGTTAAATGCAAAAAATATATATAAAAAAGAAACCACCTAATTTGGGGACTGTAAACACAAAACTCAAACAAAAATCTGGGAATGATCAATGCAAGGGAATAAGCACATTCACAAACAAGAAGACATTTCTTAATTTGTAAATCAAACAAATACTTCTCATTTTGAAATGTCCCTGGAACTACAAAGGATGTTAGTTCCTGAAGTTATTAACATCTGTCAGTATAGAACATGCTAGCTCTTTTAAAGTAACATCTATAATTTAGGAACCACATTTTCGCCACAGAAGCCAGTTACATATTCCTTGTCAGTACTCAAAGTAACTGCTGAAATAAAAGTGACGGAATCTCTACGAATACTTAATAAAAGCATGGGCATTTAGGGGACTAACAAAACCACAGATTATGAAAGGTGGAATATTACTAAAACAAACAAATCTTTCCAGATGATAGCAAACAACCAATTTTTTTTTTTTTTTAAAAACTATGCCAACAACAGCAAATGGTAAAAAACTCCAACCCTCTACGCGATGAAGAATCAGATGTATTAGGATTCCCTATGGTAATATTCTGGAGTGCTGTTTTGCTCTCTAAAAATGAGTAGTATTGTTCAGCAACAGTAAAAGCACCCAACAATACATCCATCTCCTTTTCACATAATCTTTTGATTGCCGTTTCTGTGCCCTACTGAAGATAACCAAGGTAGCCATTTTATTTGAATCGCATGATTTTCAATGGTTTAGTATACAACAAACCTTCTGTATTGCCTCAAAGTTTGCATCAAAATACAGTCCAGGTTTACTTAAAGGTCAACAAACTGCTTCCCAATTATGGTTTAAAGAAGTGCAAATCAGTGCTGCTGCCAACTGTGATAACCATTTCCCTCCTTTTGCCCAGTTCAATCGCTGTACCATTGTATGGTTTTTCTTCAAAAACAAGGACTATTCCAAAGATACAGGGTACTACAATTCAATTTAGTGCCTCTTTTCTGAAGAATCAGTTTCACACACTGACTTAGAGCTACTTAATATCTTCTAAATGTGTCAAATTAACTTGTATTTCTGCTGGACAAACTGACAGATACCTCAGAAGACCAGCTGCACTTCAGTACTTGGAGAAGAAGCAAACAAGTATTACAATTACAATTAATGAGAAATAATAATAAGAGAACCTGAAACATCAAAAAACTTCCTAGAAAATGAATTTCCTGATACCTTTATTAGTCTATAGGAAGACCAATATAAAATATCTTATTATACATTAGTCACCTAACAAGGGCTGTAGTCCCAAACCACATATACAAATGATGCTTCCTGTGCCTTTTAGAATCCACCAGTTTCTATGGCATAAACACGTGAAAATAAAGCAAAGCTACAAATTTGTCATTTTCTTCTGATGAACTGTATCCTTACCCAGATCTTTCATCATAATGAAGGCACTGCATCATCAATTAATTTTAGTCAATGATAGTGCCAATGACATAATTCTCCTGCCATTTTTATTTTCTTGGTGAAGCATTTCCCCACCTAGAAGTGTCATAAATCAGAGAAATTGTGTCAGATATTGGCTCACAACTATCACTTAGAAAATGCTGCTTGCTGTTCTAGGTTTGTTCTGTAGTACTGCGTACAAAGACCACAGGCTTTTATACTGAAATCTTCAGGAGAAACAAAATGTGTGTCTTTAGAAGGGTAAGCTTCCACTGTCTTGAAATACTTTCCCTCAATAATTCCCACCTCCTCCCCTCTCTAGAGACAGTGAAACTTCACATAAAGGCCCCATCTCTCCTGTTCCAGAGTCACCTGGTTATCCACCAGCTTCTCAGACTTGAGGGATTATGAGTCCTTGATAGATTCCTGTTCACTTCAGTGTTGAGAAGCAGTGAGAATAGCAAAAAGCTTGCACAATGGTCAAGGATAAATTATGTGGTAAAAAAGGTAAACCTGTTCCAAACTGGCATCTGATACAACATTTGGGATGCCCTGTTCAGCACATTCAAATACAGGAATAAATCACATCCAAACCAAGATCCCGGATTCTTTTTCTCACCTGTACAAGGTTTTTTCTAATTAGATTTTTCAGAACAATTTTGTTAGAACTGATTTAACACCTCAATTCAATTGTATTCAGAGAAGGTCCCCAAGGGGTACATCTTGTGTGTCAGCACACGAGGATGAAAATGCCTAGGCTTCCACTCACTATCACTCCTACTTGTTGTTGAAGAACCATCAGTACAGTTGATGCTGTCCACTGCACACATTTACCCTGAAATGGAAGGTTTTCTCCTGGCAGAAAATAACATTGTTTTACAATTTCCCAGCCAGTGTGATATAAATGTCTTTGCTTTCTTTTAGTGGCACAACTACTCATTCTTGAAGGTTACACTGCTAATTGAGGCCATCACAGCTTCTTTTACACTTCTGTTGTCTTCTCTAATCCTCTCTCATCTCTGTTCCAGAGAAACGGTACTGGCTAAAACTGATCCAATTCCCTCCTTACACATCTCCTGCATGTCATTAACACTTCTTTCAAACTCCTAGGGTTAAACCACAAATTACTAATCTAATCTGTCATTCAGTGGTTGAAAACATTGATAGGGAACAGATTTAAGACAAAGTATAGAGAAACAGATTTATAACAAAGTGTTCTTAAAAGTTACTTCATTATCATTTCTATTTTCTTTCTCATAGTAGCTATACTTTAACTTCATTGCTATGTTCTCCCCCTAACACTTTAATAATCTCTCTACTACATGTTACCATTTTGTCAGCTATCACCATCATAGCTCATACAATGCTGCCAGTCCACTCCACAGCAAGCTTCCTTGAATCTTACACGATTTCTACAAAACTGGCCCAAAAGGTCGATATTCCCTCCTGCCGACTTATGCCTTTATGCCACAGCTCACCTTCCCCTCAACCTCATCAACACAGATATGGTGTAAAACTGAATAATAAAACTGACTCTGTTAAAAGCCTTTCTTCTCATACAGAATAAACCTAATTTCAGTCTCATTTCAATTCACAGTGTCCCTACCACTGAAATGACTTTGTTTCATTCCCTTCTTATAGATCTTACAAACAGAAATTTGAAAGTCATTTAAACTAAGAAAACTACATTATGTTCATTTCAAAAAATTTATTCTGCAAAGCGAACTCAGAAAATATACATCTAATCTGACAGTACTAGAAAGTTACTCATGACATAAACTAGAATAATTTAAAAATCTCTCTTGGCCCTTGATCCCAAAGATAATCACAGCCATAAGCAATATAGTTTTTCCTAAACACATGACATTTTTGGTTTTGAGAAGCCTTTCTCTTCAAGAGGTGATTTGTTAAATTACTGTTATAAACCAGTAACATTAAAAAGTCTCTTAGAATTCTGAGCCATCTTCTCCATTTCCTCATTAATGTTCTAATGAGTTTAACTGGCTCCTAAATGCAGTCCTGAAGTTCGTTTCAACCCAAAGTAACCTGACAAATCTATTCCATACATACAACATGGTTAACAAACTAATGGCTTTAATATACTAAACCACTGTTTATCCCAGTAATACTGTAACTCTCACTAAAGATCTCCTAGAATGTATTAGTTTAATGGTATGTGAATCAAAGCATTGTTTAAATTGAAGAGTAATCTCCATTAGCTCTGCTTGGTCACCTTTTGAGATATTTATTTCAATATGCAAAATTACACTTGGAATAAGAATAATTTGGTTCAGAGCATACCACGAAGTAGTTAATAGCTAGTAGCATCTTGACTGCATTTTCCACATCCTTCTGGATGAGAAACACTGGTTTCTCTTTGTTTTGGGGTGTTTTAAAACTATGAACTGTAATCGAATGCATCCCTTCACTAACAAAGAAATTAGCATTTAGTTAAATACTGGATTCCTTGCAGAATATTCCATACCTTACATCTTGCATATTCACTTGCTGATTAATCTTAAATTTATAAATAAATTGGCTGTTTTCTTTAATAAATATGCCCCAAGGTTAGGGGACTCTGAGTATGTCTAATGATGTTTTAGCAAATAATATTTCAGTCACATTTAAAATCAAGTAAAGGACATTTCCATTTCTTCAGGCTGTAGAGCTTAATCAGTTAAGATCTATGGGTTTTTGTTATTTATGGGGAAAGGAAGGGGGGAGTTGAGCAGTACCTTGGGATAATGGTCATGGGTTATTATACCAACATCCTCAAATATAAATCTACACAGTACTTGGCCTGAATTGATACACAACAAAATTGCTATATACTCATATGATTCAATTTCACGTTGCTTCAGGTTAAAACAAGCCACACTTTCATGTGTTTGAATACAATTCCCATGGCTGTATTTTTTCACAGTACATTTATGCATAGCCTAAATCACTCCTGTGCATAAAGATTTACAGAAAATAAGGGTGTTGAAGATAAATAATAAAACACCTTTCCTTTCTTTTTCTCAGAGCACACCGATTTTCACCTTCCAATACAACATTAAAAAAAAAAAATCCATATTGCCATTCATTCTCCAGAAAAATTACCTTTTTAAGACAGTTAAAAGAAATAACAAATACTTCTGAAAATGGATTCTGATAAATTATTATATAGAAATTCCTCTCTAGACAACTGTGGTAATGTATGGGAAAATGTGTGTGTATAGAAAGTTGTTAAAAGAAAGGGAAAATCATCCTTCCAATGACTTGTATAGAAGCCATTGATTTCTTCTTCATTTTCAATCTGCCATTAAGTTTCAAAAAAAGTGTACCACTTAAATGGGAAGGAACAACACAACATTTATTTCTAGCATTCCTGAATTTGTTTTGCTTATTTTTAACACTTAGTATGCAGTCTAAATTTGGGCAGTGCAGGCATGCACTCTAAGTCAGACTTTGTTTGGCCCCACACAAATTCTTGAAATCATAGTATAAGGAGAATCTTTTCTTTGCTAACATATTCAAATACCATCATCCATAACAAAAAAATTAATGCAACTGAGTGGACGTGTCAGGTGCCAGGATAAGTAGAAGGAAAGGGGTGGCTGTGCTCTTTCATCACCACCAGTTCAAAAAAAAGTAGACAAGACAAAGAAAAGTTATACCATAAGACAGAGCATATGAACTCTACCAGTGATCCAGAAAGTGCTGTCATTATCTCAACTCAGCAGCAAGGAAGAACATGAGGACTTATAGCTGATATGGAACTAATCTGTACCCTATTACTCTGAATGAAGCCGTTAATTTTGAGAAGCCTTTGACCACTGGGTAAAATGATGGATGCTAAAGCAGGAAACCAGTGACCCTGCCTCCATACACTTTTTGCAAGGACATCTGTACATATGAAGCAAGGTTCTGCTCATGCCTGCAAACCCAAAGGAATTATCACAATCACTTTACTTACCTTTCTGTATTTTTTTTTTTATTTCTACAACAGTAGCTCAGTAAACTCACACATGCCACTGATTTTTTATTTTTTAAAGTAGATTGAAGCAAAAACTAACTCATCTGCAAGTAACTTGAGTTCTTCAAATACACCAACTCCAGACAATGCTACTTTTGGATTCATGCTATTTGTGAATTTAGCAGCTAAGACTTGGGTCAGTTCATATGACTCGTGGCACATGTGTGATGGCATAGAGCCCTGCCTGAATAACGTGGCGGCGGTTCATGTCCTCTGCTCCTGTCCAGCAGCCCAATCAGCAGTACAGAAATGCACCAAGAGTCAATAAACTAAATTATATCTGCCCTGCTGGCATGTAACTTACAATTCTTGCTGCATGTGCCAAGTTCTCTTCATTGCACGATTTGCTCCCAAGAGTAAAAATGACAAATTGATGCAACATGTTAGCATTACTGAACACTTTTTGATCACTCATCCTTATTTCCTGATATTATTCACTGAGGACATTAATTTATAGCTATAGCAATTATTATTTTGTAAATAGATACAACTGGAAAACAGGCTAAGCACTCAAAGGTGTCTGGGCCTAAAATATATAAAACTGAAAAGATAAACATCAATGTTAAATGGGTTTTCATTGTGAATCTATATAATTATAGACTAGTTTTTACTTAACAGATTTGCTTCTTTTGTACACATAAACCCTCATCAAAGCCATAAAGACCCTTGCTATACAATTTAATTAGCTCCCTAATTCAATGAATTTACGGTTTTCTCACAGGGTTCACAATCTGTAGCAGTATCTGGATTCTCAGGTCTCTCATGTTTAAAATTTTCTGTTATTTGCATTTGTTGATCCTTCTGATGGTGATGCCATTATGTAATCCATGCCTTTGCAATCTTATAATTAGGCAATGGATGCATTATACATGTTTCAAGGTAAAGTAGAATGCTTCATAAGTGAATAGCAGTACAGATTTCACATGTATGCCCTGTATTACACCAATGCTGTTGTCTGCTGGGTTCCTTACATTAGTCTGGTCTAGAGAGACATCCGGGTGATTTCTGGACCTTGTAACCTGTATGGCTGGTTTTGTCTTCCCAGATCTGTGGAGACCCAATTCAGAGACAACTTGGTTTAAGAGGAAAGAAATGTCATCCAAGTCACATTTTGTAAGGTCTCAGTGCTCTCTCCCTGGACTTCAATTCTGTGGGTTTTCTCTTCATTATGTTAGATTTATTTTGGAAGGGACTGACAGAACGTGAGACCAAAAGAAAAGTAGTAAGTGGACAGCATCCCATGACTACTGGAAAACAGAGAGCCTAGCAGTTATATAAGCATTTTCAGATGGGGAACACCAACACCTCCTCTTTGTTACCCAATCTGTTGCATTCCTCTGTGGTGCTGAACAAATCTTTTTCACAACCTCAACACTGGGTCTGGAAGATGAAGACAGCAGCACTCAGCACTTTTCATCTTTTTTTTTTTTTGTTTATTTGTTTGGGTTCTTTTGGTTTGTTGGGTTTTGGACTTTTTTTTGTGGCAAACAATGCACTGAAATCAATAATGGGTACACAGCTGCATGTTGGGGTAAGAAGTTACTATGCGTCATGAATTCAGTTAAGTAATGAGTGAAATATAAAAACAAACTAAGAAATAACTTTCCTTCCCCAAGAAATCCATTTTGGAGTGTACACTCTAAGAACAGTCTATTTGGAAGCACAATTTTATATACCAAATTATTGGGATTTTATTTGCATTAGAAGCATTTCATATTGCAGTTAATTCACTTAAGACTTTCATGTTTCTTTCCCCTTTAACCTTCCAGCCAGAAGCTTCTGCTTAAAAACTTTCAAACGTGAAAAGTTGAACATGGTGCTTCACTGCTTCATAGAGTACTCCTAGCTTTCATCTTCCTCAGTTTCTTTATTTGTCAAGTTATGTGCAAGCAATTTTACTTCATCTATTGTTATTTATATAACACAGGATGGGTGCAGTTCTGCCACAGTCTCTCCAGTTCTTTAAATTACTACCTTGGGTAATAGATTTACCTTCACATCACCATATATGAGAAGTATAAAACATCAGTGCCTCTAATCAGGCTGATGATTATCCCTTTTGTTTTTTACTTTTGTAGCACAAGAGGCATTTTCAACAGCTACCTCCTAGAGCAACAATTTTTGAAAGACTTTAAAAACATCTTCGTATCCAACTTTTATTTTATTTTTTGCACGCTATTTCAGTTTTTAACCGCTACGGTTTAGTGATTCATACATTCTCAAAGCATTGTTTCTGGGTGTCAAGAGCAGATTGCTTACATGAATTTGAATCTCAAAATATAAATGAACAAAGACCAGGACAAAAGGAAGTACAAGTTACCTGGTATTTCTGAGTATGCTCTCCAGTTCACTCCCACTGCCTAATTTTACATTGGTACTTGTGAGCATTCTTTCTATTGACTTCTGTGGGAGCTAAAAATAAACCTTTCCAAAAGAAGACTCAGTAAAGATGAACATTATTTCTTCTAGTAGACTATATACAATGTATGTTTTGACTCAAGTCTGTAAACTCATTCCTTTGTTGAGGAGCATTTCCATTTAAAAAAATAAAAATCTAATGCATTACACTTTGTCAAAACAGTGGAACAGAACTGCAAAAGAAAGAATTTCTGGTCTGGTCATGCAGCAGCTTTAAAATTCTGCCTTAAGAACTCTTCTAAATGAATTCTTATCCATTCTTGTTCTGCATTAATAACTGTTTCACTTCCCTTACTCCATTAGAGGAATACACACATTTTATGTTACACTAAAATATTACATTAAGATGACAGTAAAAATCAACAATACAAAACCTAAGATCAATCTAGAGCATTTCAGGAAAAAAAAACATCAGCATCACCAAAAAGCTACCTTGAAACTATATATGAAATTAATAATTTTCTA
The DNA here is from genome assembly GCF_018691265.1 of Tyto alba. Lineage (NCBI taxonomy): Eukaryota > Metazoa > Chordata > Aves > Strigiformes > Tytonidae > Tyto > Tyto alba. The sequence continues at coordinate 29,214,553 of NW_024881328.1, read as the reverse complement.
TTAATGGCGTACAAAATCTGATCCAACTAAACATACAAATGTATTATTAAAGACATCCTAATGGTAGATCTCAAAGTTACTCCATCAACACTTGAGTTTGAAAATAACAGATAAAAAATTAGTGCCACAAAGAAGAATTAAAAGGGAAAAGAAAATCTCATTTGGTTTTCTTTGAGGCTTAAGGACTCTGTGAATTTTTCCTTGAACTCTCATTAAAACATGACTCGGTTTTCAACTGCAATAACCCTTCAATCTTCCACCTGCAAATGCTTTCCCAGTATTGAAAGAACCATTTACTTTCTGCTTCACCCACTCTGCATGATTTTCTGCACAGCTTTGATGGGTAGAGGACCATAACCTTATCACTCTTCAAGCATTTATAAAGATCTACTGCAACACTTTGATTGCCTGTGTTTGTCATTGTCACTGAAGAAATATACAACTTGTCTTAGGAAAGTTAGCCTTTGTCCAGCATAGTTTTGCAATCATTTATATTCTATGCGAACATGACTTTTGTTATTGCTGCTTTGCTATATTTTTTAGACATATAAAACTTGTACAGCATTTCTTTCTGCTCATTTTTACAAATGTTCCCTCTTTTCCTCAGCTAAGATTTCAATACAGTGGATAGAATGGCATTTAAGAAAAAAAATAAACCTTTCATCAGCTTCAGTAAAAAGGGTACTTGCAATTAGGTGCTACAGAAGCCTGACCATCCTCCCCATCATTGTAGCTCCTCTGCAGAACTTACTCCCTAATGTTTGTGTTTAAGAAACAAAAGAAAGAAACAGAGATGGTGCAGATGACCTAAGGCTAAAAAGCTGACCTATAAGTCACCCCACCCCTTCTTACCCAGATCCATGCTTTTTGAGGCTTTCAGATTAATTGATTCAGACTGCTTGGCTGGTGTCAAAGATCTGAAGTTGATGTGCTGATCTGTTAAATGCACTGCTGAATTTATGATTGGGCTGCAGGAAAAAAAAAAAAAAAAAAAAAAGAAAAAGAAAAAGAAAAATACTTGTAAAATATTTAGGCACCAGTTCAAAACACAAGTGAACTAATTAAAGCATGCACAAATATACATGTGTTTCTTCCTCCAGTTGCTTACAGTCATGCATTTTAAAATCAATTATTGATCCTCAACTTTCTTCTCTGAGACTGAACACCTCCAGTCAGGGTTCTTCATCACAGATGCAAATATAAATGCTTAGTGATAATTGCATTTAAACAATTCATATTTTATTTAGCAGAAGTGGAACATACCAGTACTTGCTATTTTTTTTTTTTTTCATTTTGCATATTGCTAGTTCTACCTAACCACTGTATTTCCAAATAACATGCTACAGAAAGTTGAAAAACATTGACAACATACCTGGCTCAATTCTACTTCATCTATTAATACGCAGTTATTTTACAGCTATGCACCACTTCTGCAGAGGCTGGAGCCTGAAGGTCTATGAAGGGTGCCATAACACACTGAAGAATTCCAAGATACTGTGGTTCAATTTGTGTTTCAGTTTGTTTTTTAGTTATTTTACTTCAAGTTAGACAAATATTTCAAAATTTCAAATGTTTCAATATTCCACCTGAGTGAAACTTTCACCTGTGAGGAGTCAAGTCACCTCACTGCAATTCATCTAATATCTTTTGTGCTTCTTTTCAATTAGAAACAGAAATTAGTTTTTAAATATTCTAAAACCAAAAAGCTGTTCCAAAATGAAAATAATTTACATCCACAATGTTCAAACAAAAGGTTTGGTTTTACAGTGTCAAAACAATTTCCGCAGTTTTTTGCTGAAATGAAATTTCAGTGAAATCATCGTGACTTGACAGAGCAATTCAGTTTCAAGAGAACTTAAGTTCCAAATGGAAAACGAATACAACACTGGAAAAAAGTCAGGGTGGAAGAAAGTGCCTGTAAATTCATCATCATAATTTTAATACATCATTATCATTTAAGAAAATGTTTTTGCTCCCACCTTGCTGAAAAATTAGGAACAGATTCTAGCAAACAACTGCAGTTGAAAATTTAATGCAGAGTTCCATTAGCCTATGCAGACTTTTGTTTGTTTACCATGTCATACACACCTGTCTGGGAGACCAGATATTATGAAATTACCCTAGTGAAATTACTCTATATTAACAAAAAGAAAATAGTTAGAAGAGTCTTCATTGTATCAATAATTCAAGGTACCCATAATAAAATATATCTACTCTTCAATACTACATGCAACCAATCATTGAAAGCATAGTTTTTAATCATATCCCTGTACACAAGGACAGAAGTATGGCTAAGCTTTCAGTTGAAATGAATATTTTCATAATATCACTGCAATATAACAGTTGCATGACTATCGAAACTGAATACCCACAAAATGAGTAAACAGTGTGCCACATTGAATTTTCAGCATCAGAAATATGATAGGTTGAAATGATGCTTTAATTTGAATCCTGTGCTATGTGAGACAAAGTATATGCCATCATGAACTTCGACATGTTTACACTTTTTTCTGCACTTCCAAACTTATGTATTTACTAAGAAAATCAAAGCTTGTAGCTGTCATCAAGCATATCTGCCTTTACAAAAGGTATTCTTAAAATATCTGAAAAATCTATCTAATGTATTTACAATTGGTAAAGTGTCCATTAATTTATCCCCTACACATTTCAATGTTCAAATTTACTGAAGCTTCATTTTGTAACTTCATGATTGTCTTTGGCTGATGTGCTGCACAAGAAGATTTAGTTTCCTGTAAACTGAATTTGGCTAGGACTTTTAAAGCTTTCTAAAAGACTTCAGGCACTGCATCTACACATAGCACCCACTAGTATAGCTTTAAATTAACAACTTATTTTTTTCAAAATTGGGATTCTTTTTCTTTTACCGAACACATGCTGGGTACTGTGATCCATATATATCATAGATAGCAGGAGCACTGCAGCTTATGAACAACTGAAATGAACAGCGCAATGAATGCTAAAATAACATTTCCAGCTTATACTAAAGGATCATCCAAGTGACTAAAAACAGTGGTACAAATTTTTACAAAATAAAAAGCGGTTTTAGAATCAATGAACTATCATCACAACCCCTAATAGTTACAGATCTAATTTGCTCATTAAGAATAGCCAAAATCCAACCTATGATTATAATCCTCATTCAGCAGATCCTCACTGGGATGTGGTGGGAGAGGTGGAGGGGTTTCGTTTTCACCATTGCCACAATCAGACACTGGCAACTCTGAAATAAAATTTAAAAAGGGGTTAAATAAGCTGCAGAAACAAGTACTTACACCAGTTCACTGATCAATGACTGGACTGGAAGGCCTCAAGCAATGCTGAAGTGAGTCACAAATTATTCAAATCCCTAAACTAACTAAACTAGAATTAAAATCATACCAAGCAGAAAATATACCCTTTGGGATTTCCTGAAGAGCTGATTTTCAGATTTGCATATGCATAATTAAAGATAAATATAGGGAAACTTTGTGCTTATAGTGAAGTTGAGTGCAAGGCACAAATTGTTTTACTCCATTTGAGTGGATTTTCACTTCTACACAGCTGCATCCTAACTGACTGTAGGTTCATGCCTTCATTCCCTTTGATGGGGAGAATTTACCATCTTTCACATACAGAAGAGAACCACATTCTCAGAAAAGAGTTCAGAAGAAGGAAAATTTCTGTTATCCATGGCAAGAGAAGGAAGAGGCATTTCTGAATTACAGTTTTTATTTTCCTACCATTATGGTAATTCCTTCTTTACCTTTACAAAAGGCATTCAACTCACACCAGAAAATTACTTTGGACCAAGAAAAACATGAACTACCTAATTAAACCATTCAGTTATTTACTAACCAACAACACTTACACACCTGAGATATTTAACATGACTGCTGTGCCTGCAGTAGGCCAGTTCATTATTGTCCTGTAAATTCACCTCTCAATCTAAAGATTAAATCTTATTAAAAGTCCCTACATCTTTCAATGTAGAACATGTCTTCACCCCTCCAAAACTTAACAGGAAACATGGACACTTAATAATTCTTGGGTATGGCAGGTAAGCAATTTAACAATACTAACATACCACACTTTCACGTTAGCTGTTCTGTTCCACTGAATGTTGCTAGTCTTTTTGCACAATTCTGCGTGAAAGCACTAATCTAGCTTGAGAGAAAAAGGGTTTGCAAGGAGAAGACTGAGGCAGACAGCAATCGGTTATATTTATTAGATAAGAGCACTGAGATAGTTCCCTAAAAGCAAACAAACAAACAAAAAAACCCACCACAACAAAACCACACTATTAGCTCAAGAATCCTATAAAACTCCTATTGGCTGGATAGCCTCCTAAAGATCAGAAAGATAAGAAATAGTTTGAACCTTGTATCTCAGGAAAAGTGAGAATGTCATCAGAAGAAAGTGAAGGAGAGCAGATAAGGAGAAAAGTTCTAATGAGACCTCAAAAAATATTTATTGCCAGTCTGACACAGAAAACTGGCATGCTACCTAACATATATGCACACCGGCTTCTTGCATTATGATCACATTCTTTCAGGTTTCAATTTAAGGACAGAAAACAGAGATGAGGAATAAATGTCAAGTTCTCACAGTAAGAAGAATTTAGAACTCACAGGGAAGAATTTAGAACTCAAAGGGAAACTCACATTGTTCAATGTAATTAAAGGATCTGAAAGATGAATCAGGTAATGAAAAAATTTACTCATGTGAAAACACGCAGAACCACCAAAAATAAGCAGACTATGAAGCTTTGCAAAAAGATTGCAGGATATCAGGTAAGCAGGAAATACAGGTGAAATTCTGTCAGTGAGTGCAAAGTGATACACATGGGAGTAGGAGAAAACTCTTAAAACATACATAAAACCTATTACTTTGGAGATTAACACTCTGGAACAATACAATAGAAGTGCAGTGGATTGTTCTTTAAATATATACTTAGTGAAGTCAAAAGGGTACAGACATTTAGAGCCTTAAGAAAAGTCCAAATACTCCATCTAGAACTCAGAGTTAACGATGTGCCTAGTTTTTAAATGGCATCTAAGGTTTCATACTTTCTATCTGAAAAAGCATTTAATATAATTCAGAAACATATTGAAATGGTGGCAAGGGTAGTTGGACACATGCAGAAACATTCTTACAAGGAACACAGAAGTAGGATTCTTTGTTTTAGAGTAAGAAGCAATGCAAGTGGATACAAGGAGTCTATGAAATTTTAAAAGCTACGCATAAGGTGAAAAGGAACTTCTCACTGATTGTCTTGTGTGCAGTAACTACAAGGCACCCAGTGTAACTATCAAGTAGCACACCTAGGACAAACACAAAGTAGTATTTTTTCCTCTGCGATTAAATCATGAAACTCATTGCCATGAGAATGTTTTGGAAACCAGATTTTTAAAAAATACTAAGAAATGGACTAAAAGTCAGAAAGGTATGAATGGCACAATGGTCCAGACAGAACCTCTGATTTAGGAAGTCCCTAAACCCTAAACTTCTGACTACCCAGAGTAGGAAACAGATGTCTGATGGAAGAAGGACAAAAAAAAAAAAATCATCACACCACACCTTACACTGTGCCTTACCTGCTTAGAGCAGCCTCCAATAGCCATAGCAAGAGACTGAGCATATCACATAGTTATATTAACTCTGATTCACAGTAATTGATACATCATTTCACAAAGGCTGGTGACAGGTTACCAGTGGCATTTTTCTTGCAGTACACAAATGGTACACACAGAAAAATGTTAGAATTCCTGAGCGAGTCGGAAATGATCAGAAGGGACTACAGCTCCCAGCAAAGTGGCAGAAGGAGCAAAAGAGAGAGAGAATTTAACCTAAGAGGCAGTCACTGGCTCCGTGTTCAAGACCTCAGGAAATGATCTTAACAGATCCAGAGAGATCAGAGGAACAGCTAAACCATGACGGAAAATGTACTGAATTTTCAGATATTAAAAGTTTAGGAGAATAAATAATTGAGTCTGTCTATAAGACACATGTAATGTTTACAAGCAAAATTTAAACATTAATTTAAAGTTTAACTTCTTCATTTTCTGTCGTGACATTACCACACATTACCACAACAACAGAGCTGATTGTACAACCATGAAGACTTGGCAGTCTATGATAGTAGAGAGAGTTTACGATTATTCTACTACTTAACCAGAGAGGTGACAGCATGTCCCCTATAACCGTTTATAATGTAGGGTTATAAGAAATATATAAGAACCCCTAATGAAACACATTCCAGTAATCTTTCAACACCAGAAATGTAAAGCTGCTGGCACTGAAGCACCAATTCTCAAAGAGGTTGTTCTAAAAAACACTGAATCTGTGCAACAGCTTGGCAGCAAAAGAAGTGAGGACCTGAAGGCAGCAAGTATTATTCATGCAAAAATAGAACAAACACTGGCATTTCAATATTGGATCATTATCCCTTCCCCCTTTATTTAAATATCCACAGGCAAGACAAAATGTAATGTTTTGGCTATAACCACTTTTCCCCAGACATTAGTTTTTCTTACTCATGTATAATATAAAAGTCTGTTAAAACAGAGAGCAATATTAGCAGGCCAAGCTTCAGTGTATTTTTGCTGAGCTTTTATAAGAATTTTATTGGTAGGAGCAGTGAATGATACAGGAAATAACTATTAGAAAACATTAATTGGGAAAGTAACATTTTATTAAACATAATACAGCTTCTGTCATTAAATTCTTACATTAGATTCTATAGTATGTTAAAAATCTCTTCTATCTTTTATTATTCTTTGTAAAAATGTACCAACTGTACTTCTACATCCAAGATCTGGATAGTATACCTTATGAACGTACAAGGGACTGGTTCCTGTCTGCCACAAGAAGCTCACCATCTCTGTGGCTCATAACCTTAAACATATATACAACCTAAAGTTCGTAAATGAGTTAAATGAGAGTTGTGCATAGCTGTAGTGTTTTGCCTTTACAGATGCCTTGAAAGATTTAAGACAAAACTTTGTAAGAAACAATGCAAAAAAAAGTTTTGAACCAGGGACAATCTCATACAGAAAGCAGAATAAGTATTAGCTCAATGACTTCAAAATTAGAGAAAGATTTCTACAATGTGCAGGACTGCTGTAAGCCCAAAGTGTCTTTCACCAAGAAAATTTCATACTGGAGCCCTGCTGCAGACATGCTGCTGCTGAAAGTGTCTGTGCAGTTCTCCATTAAGATCACTTAAATTTTACACACCAAATGCAAACCAATGATACTTCTAGTAAGTGCTAGAAACATCTTTGTCATCTGTTGTCCACTCCAATTCCAAACTGCTCCCAGGACATGGCCAGGGCTTCCCAGCCACAGCAAACCCTCCCTGACAGTAGCCCTCAGCAGCACTCCTGAGCATCCTTTCCACCTCTGAAACATCCTCTTCTGAGGCCATTACTTTTTTTCTTATTATAATGCCTCCTTATCATCATTCTTTAATTAAAAAGACATCTGTTGAAAAGGATTTTATGAATGAGGTGTGAACTACTCATCCTGATTTTTGAATTGCAGTTGGAGAATCCTTATCTGAAAGTACAGCTCTTCCACATTCTTTGTTAAATTCACCTGTATCAATGGCTCCAGAGCACTGCTTGTATGTTTTTTAAGGAAGTGTTTAAAGGCATTTGCTGCTTTCTCATCCCTTGGCAATGACTAACTCTACAGGGCAGGTTAGCTCCAAGGATGACCCTTTTCTCCTTTAACTACAGAATCAGTGTAAGTTCCATACAAGAGAATTACAAGGTAGATCTAAACAAAAGGATCTCATCTTCAAATACTTACAATGCTTGAGTCTATACCTAATTTTTTGCCTGGAGTCACATTGTCAAAATATTGAAGTCAACACAAATGATTTAACCCTAAATTATATGGGAGTTTTTCTGGAGCTTTATAGATATGGGCTCTTTGGTTTTGGTTAAAAGTACCCCACACAGTCATCACAGCTGCCTATGAAATTACTTTTTGCAGGCGACCCAGATTCCACAGTTGTCTAGGGAAGTGGGAAAAATCATGCATAATTCAACTACATCAAAGAAAATCTTTCTTTACTACTAGAAGGTATTTAAGTATGTGCTTGGCTTGAAGGATAAGAGCACACTTAAAACGATAGGGGTCAAGACCATCTAAAACACTTAAACTTTTCAAATAACTAGTACCTTGCTGAGTCAGGTGCAAATTGGACAGAGAGTGCAGTATGCCATCAGAAATGAAAGAAGACAGGAAAATAAGTGGTCTTAAAAGCTCTTATATGTTTGCATATGCTCATACACGTAGGCTTTCTTTGTACAATGTACATGTCTACCTAATTCTTTTTATTGATTTCATTATGTAATTCCAATTTGTAAATTAAGGGAATGCTACTAACCTTTGAACAAATTTTATGTTTAAGACTAAAGTAAGCAAGTGTACTTTATGAATATCATGCTTTTGTATAAATTATTTTAGTTTATAATAATCTAGGACATAATCTAACAAGTCAATAAAAAAATCATTGCACTCATTAAAGATATATAGAAAATAAACATTTTGACAACATATATTTTGCACTCATCATTTGTTTTTTATCCAACCTTACGTGTTGGGGCAGCGAGCTAGAAACTGTTACTTAAACTGGAATTTCTGCCAGGAATCTAATTCACAAGTTCTGAGTCAGCTCTCCCACCCTCGCTGGATCTTCAAGCCTCAAAGTAACATAGTGTGCACTTACTCTAATTAACCGCTTTTCTAGTGGCTGTGGTTTTCAAAAAACAAATACACAAAGCACTTTCTTTTAGCACCAAGAAGGATATCTAGAGACTACCTTTTGTTCTTTCCTGAGGACTGCATGTTACAAATTGCTGAAGAATAGTATCATTGCGTCGGGAAGCAGCTGCAAAATTATGACTCCCGTCAAAGGCTGATTTTTGAAAGACTCCCTGGTCTGAGCGTTCCTAAGAGAAAAACAGAACCACAGATTGTAACAAAAAAATTAAACGTTCAGCTATGCAGAAGATCAGCCATCACTACAGACAGTGCACAAATACAGTGAAATATGTGTTCACTGTACGCTGCTTACTTTCAAATGAGAAATTTGAAATATATCTTCAAAATTCCTATCTGTTTTTGCTGACCATGAAATAAGACAATATCTAAAGAAATAACAATCATTAAGAATGATGCACATAAACGAAGACTTTTTTTTTTATGACCCACAACTGGCTTCATTCAAATTCTCCATCTGGGAGGGCAGCTTGTGACATTGTCAACACAAGAACACGGGCAATGCCAATGGTATTTTTCTGCCAGCCAGCTGGTTCCCTTCTCTCAGAGACTGAGTGCATATGTTCTGATGATCACACACTAGAGCAGTTTTGCAAGTAAGGAGTTACACCAAACTCCCAAACGCAGGTCTTCTGGCTAGCAGCTAAACAAACTCCTGTCACACCTCTAAGTCAGCTTTTCTTTCGAGATATTTCCCACCCCCCATGCGTGCCATATCGCTTAATTTATTCTCCTGAGCAGTTGCTCAAAAGAAAAAAAGAAAAAAAAAAATAAAATCACAGTTTCTAAAACTGGGACAGACCCAGAAAGACGTTTCTGTACTTGTTATTCAGTGAAAACAGAAAACCCACACAGGGGAATATTATGGCTAGTTTTCAAAATAACCTTTATAGTTTATGTGATTTTATATCTTGTTTTTGAACGGGCCTCCAACAGGCTTCTATTTTTAAAGTGCATGTTCATTATGCCAGCAAATGTTACACTAAATATATCATTCCTTAAATTTCAGAGTCATATCTACAGAAGAAATGCATGTATCTAACCCATAGGATTTCCTTGTAAAATGATGCAAGAGTTTTAATGCATTGGCAATTGATTGCCTGCAAACCAACGCATAAGGACAGTGTTACATCACCTTGCAACATGCCGTTCAAGCTTAATAATAATAAATAATAGAAATAATATAATAACAAAAATAAAATAATAATGATACATTAATAACAATAAAAATAATATTAAAATGGCAAAAGATGCACCTCAGAACACAACTCAATGCTGGGATGCTCATGGTGACAACATGGCTACGAATGGAGTCTCAGTGCAGTATCGCTGCAGCACATGCAACATTCTCTCCTCCTCAGCAGTGCAGCATAAGCCATTTGAAAAGGCTATTTTGAACCTCTGTACAGAAACACACACACCACACAGCCACTGACAATTATGTTTCTTCTCTGTACTTTAGAAATTCTTTGGTTTACATAAGATGACTTACATCGTGAGGTCCACATTTACTACTTTCTCATGGATACTGCTAGCTAAATTAAGCCTTGTAACATCCAAACTACTGCTACATTGGAGATTTTACCCAGTGCGATAGGGAGTCTTAAATTAACAGCAACAACTGATCTGTTTTTCTAGCTCTTTGATAAATGACACAATCAATATCCCAACAACTGATCAGTAACCAGCCTAATAAGAGTATTCAGCTTATAAAACATAGCTGTCATGGAAGGCCTCCATTAGTGTCCTGACCAATAAAAACAATAATGCATTTCTAAACATATTCTCCCTCTACCAAGCTGAGATGCAATACTCAGGAAGTCATTCTGGGGAAAGGAAAGAATGGGCAACAACTCATTTCTGCTATGGTCTCCAGACTCAAATGGAATTACAATTGAACCTAGAGACTACCCTATAAAAATTAATTCCTGTCTAAAATGAATTTGATTCAATCAAGACCTCATTATGCATTCTTCATAGGGTATGAGTCAAGATTATTTACCTCTTTCATACATCTATTAACTAATCTATCTAAAATTCATATATCTAATATACAAAACTATACACTTAACCATACAAAGCTGTCTCGTACTTAGGTTAAGCTGATGTTTGATTGAAAGTTGTTTTAAAAAATTTTGGCTTTTGTTAAGTGAAGAAAACTTGCAGAAGTGAGCTTTATTTGAAGGTGAGCTACCTATCTTATGTCATAGAATCACAGAATCATTTAGGTTGGCAAAGACCTTTAAGATCATCAAGTCCAACCATTAACCTGACACTGCCAAGTCCACCACTAAACCATGTCCCTAAGTGCCACATCCACATGTCTTTTAAATACCTCCAGGGATGGTGACTCAACCACTTCCCTGGGCAGCCTGTTCCAACGCTTGACAACCCTTTCAGTGAAGAAATTTCTCCTAATATCCAATCTAAACCTGCTCTGGCACAACATGAGGCCATTTCCTCTTGTCCTATCGCTTGTCACTTGGGAGAAGACACCGACACCCACCTCACCACAACCTCTTGACAGGTAGTTGTGGAGAGCCATAAGGTCTCCCCTGAGCCTCCTTTTCACCAGACTAAAGAACCCCAGTTCCCTCAGCCACTCCTCATAAGGACGGTAAGCAGGTTATGAACACAGCCAGCCTTCTTGTTCTTCGCAGAAGAGACTTCTAAATTCCCAAAAAAGAGGGAGGTGTGTTCTCTTATTCATACACATTGTCAAAAGACAGTTGCTGTATGACAAGCATATTGAAAAGGCCAGTGCCGTCGCCATCCCTACAGCCTTGCGCACACATCAGCCTCTCTGCCCCACAAAGCGGGCACTAACTCACACCTGCTTGGCACTCTCAACACAAGTCTGCTCTGCTCCAGCTCCTCGGCTGCCTCCTCAGCTGAAGTGTGGAGCCAGTGCCCTTTCCAACCTTCTGGACTAAGGCAAGCTTTCTGTTAGGCTCCGTATTGCACGTACCAGGACGCTGGCACGTAACCAGGTTATGCGTGCATTTTTAATGGCAATTTATATGGTATTTTCCTCAAACATGTCAACTGTGCCCTCAACAAAATAAGGGCCGATGTCTCAAACTTCCACACAAGAATTGGGTTGCGTTTGTTTTGGTTTCAAGCTTCTAGGAGGGATTTGCTTTCACAACAGCAAAGGTATTAGGCCACCTCGCTAGGACACCATTACAGTATCCCCATTACAACAGCAGTGTTCCAAAACACAAATCCAAAACTGTCTGCAACTGCTGAAAGGTGAGATTTCTTACAGTGTTTCAAAACTTTAAACAACCTTCGACTTTCTGGAGGGAAGAGTCACGGGAATTACAAGGACAGCACTTTACAGAGAAGCTGTGTACCTATCAGAAGTAATGAAAGCTTACTACAGTGAAACAGCTTCCCGAAACCAGTACCAGGACCAACTCCAACTCCTTGGGCCAGAACACAGTCACTGCTGAAAAGGAATGAAATACCAACACAAAACCTCATCTCCTTCACCACTGTCTTACACAACAAGGTAGACCACGGTAGGCACTCACAATTCCTTGCATTGAGGTAGGCTTTGGAGCCCTAACTGGAAAACAGAACAAAAAGCCCCCTCCTCAATCCATCTGCAATCTAAAAAGAACAAGCAAAATAAGAATCACAGAAGGGTTTGGGTTGGAAGGGACCGTCAAAGCTCATCTAGTCCAACCCCCACACACAGCGAGTAGGGACATCTTCAACTACATCAGGTTGCTCAGAGCCCCGTCCAACCCGTCCGTGAGTATTTCCAGTGAGGATGCACCTACCACCTCTCTGGGAAACCTGTGCCAGTGTTTCACCACCCACCCTGTAAAAAATTTCTTCCTTATATCTAGTCTAAATCCATCCTCTTTTAGTTTAAAACCATTACCCTTTGTCCTATTGCAACAGGCCCTACTAGAAAGATTGTCCCCATCTTTCTTATAAGCCCCCTTTAAGTACTGAAAGGCAGCAATAAGGTCTCCCCAGAGCCTTCTCTCCTCCAGGCTGAACAACCTCAACTCTCTCAGCCTCCGAGGTATATTATAAATAAACCCCCATGTGGAAGTATGTAAGAGCTCAGCTTACTTTATAGCAAGACAACCCACCAAAGAGTGCACAATAAATGTAACATATACTTTATAATTCCTCCTTACAACACATAATGCTATGTCACATAGAAAAGGAAAGCAAAAATCTCTTTTCCTCTAATATATTCCAGAATTGCTAAAGAATATTTTTCATATTTTCCTGGCATGATTGACATCAGAGATGCTTTTGCAAAATGTTCCCCAACAAAGTTAGAGCATAAGGTTCAGAAAGTAATATACTTCTAAATCTCTTTCTTGATCAATCAGGGATGGTAGTAAATGAAACAGAAAATTATCAGGAAAATATTAAGAACTAATTATACTAAAAGATACTTGCATTCTCTTCCCCCCTCTGATATTTTATAAAAATATACCCACAAACATGGTTGTTCTTAACATTTTAAAGTGTTCCAGCAAATAAGAAGCTTGAAATAATCTCTTGGAATTGTATCATGAGATTTATTACAACCTTTTATACCACAAACCCAATTGTATGTATTTTTGTTTTAAGGAACTGTACAGATGTTGAAAAATTATTAAAATATTTACTCAAGGGTCAAAATGAAAACTGAGCTGAGTAGTAAGGGCAGCCGGTATACATACATATATGTTATCTATGTAAAGATGAAGATGGAGTTCATAAGTGCAAGCATAAAAGGGAGGCAGGAGAGATCATAAACCCAAGCTTTTTCAAAATAAGAGGTGATTGACAAACATCAATTTATATGATGTCTAGAAAACATAACTGTTCAAATTTCTTTCTTATTTTGTTAACTTAATTAAAGAAGTTTTATCTTAACTCAGAAACTCGTACCAAAGGGGTGGCCCTCATCTAACTGGGGAAAGGAATAAAAAAATATGTGGGGGGACTGGACAGGAACAGAAGACCACCAAAACAAACAAACAAACAAACATGGAGTGAATTAAAATACTGATGAAACCAAAAAAGCAAGAGTGAAGTAAAGTTCTAATCACACTAAGATACTGAGGTCTCTGATTATGACAACAAATGAAATCAGAAGAATTGCAGTTGTCTCTATCCCAGCAATTGCCTTGAGGAGGTAGCAGACAGTCAAAACTACATCAATACATTAATCTCAAATTAACAGGTTTTTGGGACCACATTTGCTTTTGTTCTAATACTTGTCGAATTAAAATAAGAAGCAACTTTTAGTCTGGTCTCAACAGGAACAGCAAGACCAGGAGATACCAACCAGAAACACTGTGTGAATCCTGACTCGAGGAAGCCAAGAATTCATTCTGCCAGGAGGAGCTCTCTGTGACCAAGACTTTAGTCATCATCTCCTATATGTAAAAACATGGGGACTGGAAAGACATTTATCTAATAAATGCATTTACTGCTTCACCTCTGTCTGCACCTCTAGTCTCCGGAGAACCACCAGCTGGATCCTCCCACGAATGTTCCCCTCCATGGACATGGAGCGCCTCAGTGTTTCCATAGCCTCATGATTTGACTTGCCCAGAAGTGACTCCCCATTTACTGCAACAAGCTGATCATTAACTCGCAAACGACCATCCTACAAGAAAAAATAAAAACAAAGTACTTCTTTTAAAAAAATCAAGAATTATTAGGTAGAGGTGCTACATACAGGAAAGCAAGACACAGACAATCAGACATTGTTCTCTAAAATTTAAGAAACAAGAGACTTTCCTTTAAAAAGAAAGATCTTTGTGTCCATTAATTGACCTTCTTTTTTTTTTTCTCCATCATTTACTACATTTTGGGAAGAGTTTCTAGGGAAATCGCAAACATAGAAGTGCATGCACACACTGCTGTGTCTCTTGCATGTACAATTTGATTTGTATCAATTCCATAAAGAAAATAGGAAAAGGAGCTTTTGGTTAGTTAAAAGGACCCACACCATAGCTGTTAGTATTTTCAGTGCAACTGTGAAGGAGTACTGCAACATATTTTCCATGCATTATGAACTGCTATTAGGGTCTGGTAAGAACCAACTCCAAAAATTTTGTCTTATAATCTCACTAGTGTCTATCTTGTCACAGTTACCATGCCACCATATGGGATAGTATTCTCAGTTCAGAATCATCATTAAGACTTAAGGATCCTTATTCTAATTAATGCCATCCATGTATTTTAACATCCAAACCTGCTGTCAATAACAAAATTAGGGTTGAGCCATATCAAGTAGCCTATGCTTTGAAAAAAGTAATTCAGTTTTATTGCCAAAGTTAACTGACACTTGTGGGTGTAATAAAATTGTGAACACTGCTATTTTGTGATTTAGGAGTCCTACTGCTGTTGTCACTATTATCTGTGATTTTTTTTTTTTTTTTTCATAAAAACATGTGCCATGGACTTTTCTCTCTTTAACAGGAAAATAAGGTATATTTAATTAAGAGACAAGAGTTTCTTTTAAAGCTTGTCAAGTTCACAATTATCAGGTTGGCAACAGACCTCAAAGAAGGAAAAGAAAGACTAAGAAACTGAAGACAGCCAATATAGAAGGGCAGTGAAGAAAGAATAGCAGCAAAAAAACCTGCATAGAAATACATTGATTGGTTAAAAAGAATCTGATTCATTCATAGACTCATTACATACTCTTCATAAGGCACTTCTCTGAACTGTTTACATATTTCATGCATCTGAGTAATCCAAAATATATTTACTTTTTGATTTTCATTTTTTCTATCACTAAGATGTTCAATTAACTATTCTGCTATTGCTGCCAAGTCTAAGTCATTTGTGCTCAAGTGAGTTACAGTAGCTGTGACAAACACAGCTTCCTTAAGCATTATTTTTGTTGGAACTGGGTATCATCATTACCATGGCAGAGTATGAATAGCCACAGAGCTGAAGAAGAGCAGCATGTAACAGAATCCAAAATAAACTGGGAGGGACAAAAAGATGGAGAGACAGAACTGGGAGACGAGTCACTCAATGAAGGAAGATGAAGAGAAATAAAACTTTTCTCAGGAGGATTTAGAAATGGACAATAGGAAACATCAATGCCATTTGGAAAAGATACTGAAACCTCTCCTACCTCTCAGTTGAATATTTCATGCCAACATAAATTTACATACAGCCAAAGTCAATAGGTTAGCCTCACCCTTTCTCTAAACACAAAACGATGCCATCACACATGCTAAAGGTTAGGGAGAAAAGAGTTAACATTGTTGAACAGTGAGTTTTATTATTTGCACATGTTGCAATTCCTTTGTGTTCTATCAAAATTTGCTGAAATGAATGGAGCCATTCATGGTAACAGGAGTTTGAGGAAAAAACATTGTATTTTTTGTGAGTTTCTGTAAGACTGAAAATTTTACAGGTCCTCATGTCCTCCTCCTATGGTCTCACAGGTCCTTGAATTACGTTTTTTCCTTTCTGTGGATAAACACCCATGTATAAATATCTGTTAAAGCTTCTTACTAAAGTATATACAAATACAATGGCAAATGCATCTTCTCATGACTACATCTCTGGACTATGCAACTGTCCTGAACAGAACGTGTGTTTTTAAATGAATCACTGCAGCCTCAGAAAGCTCTGAATTGGCCTGTTGTTTTAATTTGCCTTGTAATATTTCTGCATGAGACTTTGTATTTATTTATATTTTAATGATGCCAGTTCTTAAAACCTTCTTTTCATGCATCTCTCTTCTTCCCACACTGTTACATGCATCACTTAACTGCAAAATTCAACTTGAATTCAACACTTCAACCATGATCTGAGATAAAAGGGGTGCATGCTTTATAAATGCTGATCAACTACACTTGCTGTGTCACCTGTACAGCTGAACTCTGTTTTCACACATGCTCAGGTAAAACTTATTTCACAGAAACAAACTTTCAATTTTAAAATCTCGGGGGGGGTGGGGGGGGGAGGTGGGCGGAATAAAATTCCAATGTTTAAACAGTTTCCAAACACAGCTTTTCACATGACTGGTGTTATGGCCTGGTTTAGAAGCCTGAACCGCAAGACAATCTGCTTTGCTCAAAACAAGCTACATGTTGTTTTAACACGTTTTTTCTTTCATCTCTGAAAGGTAGGATTCTTTGTGGTTTCCGAGTAGGAAAACAACATTTGGCATTTCAGGAAAACAGTTTTCATATGCCATCTCCAAAACTGCAAGTGAACTATTCTAATAAAGGGTGAAGTTACTGTTCCCTTGCTTATTCAAAAAATGTCATTTTTTTAATGGAGACTCACAGCAAGTGGTAGAACATACCACCACATGGCTACCATATTCAGTCAGTCAGTCAGTCACAAGACTCTCATGCTTTTTACAGTAGAGCTGTGAGATGTAATGCCATGTTCTTCATGAACTTATGTTTTTAATCAAAACACACCTAGTTATTTCCCTTATCACATCAATGACATTTCTCTCAGAAGGAATTCCTTGATGGCTTTTACTGGAATCATTTGATTTCCCCATCCAGTGCACACAACAAGCAACATTTACTGCAACAGCACTCAGAAGCCCCAAGGAGTTTCAAGCTACACCATGTTTGATTTGAACAAATGTACATGAAGAAAATACTCCATTATTTCTAATAATGGCTCTGCTGTATTTCAGCTGCATTAAACAGCAAGTACCTGATCATCAGGAATACATCACAAGTGAAAAGCTAAGATGCCTTGAGATGAACAAGGTTGCTGAAATCCCTAAAGTTATGGGGAAAGATGATGCATTTAAACTTAGTCAAATGTTAGTTTTCTTCACATGAAAGGCTCTGCATAATTACAAATATTAAGTATTCTAGTAACCTCTTATCTTAGGGATGATAAAAAATAGACACTTCGAAAGTTACAAAAGAAGGTTAAGAAGGGACATAATGGTTCAATCAGCAAATGCAACTCTTTATTCCTGCAGGAGACAGTGCTAGAATACCAACTAAGAACATTAAAGCATTTTTACTTCTTTTGGTTTTGTAGCAACAGCAGTAAATAGGCACTGGGTCTTACTGTATGTAGTATGTATGATGCAAGATGCATTGATACTTTCTAAAACTTCTAGCTAGGACAGAAAGTCAGAGAGTAGGGAATTAAAGACTTCAACTTTCCCTTTTTTTTTTTTTTTACAACTTCCTTACCATTCTTTGCAATGCCACTAACACATCAGAGCTAGATTAATGTGTTCAAGTTTCGAAAAACACTAAAAACTATTGGCCCCTCTCAGACCTTTGGTTCAGAACAAACCAACCAAAATTGCATCTCATACATATCTTTTCATTCTAAAAAACACACTGGTGAAAGACATTTAATGTTTCCAAACCTTTATGCATTTGAAGGACTGAGCATTTATTTACTTCAGCAGTGAAACAAATGTGTTGAAGTTCGATGTATTACATGTTTTCTTTTGAAGACAAGTGGTGACTGCATAGACAAGGGGATAAAGCTCCCCCTTATATTAGCATGATATCACAAAATCAGCTCAAATTTTAAACTCTAAATGCATAAGTGAGAAAGTGAGAGAATTGTCATGTCAGTGAGCATTATGATTCCCTCCTGTGATAGTTTCCCAGGAAAACTTTGTACACTGAAAAGCAAATGCACATGTCTAAATCCATAATACTCCATTTCAGAGAGTTACAATGGATAGCATGGGAAAACACTCTGGACAACTACCAGCTGGAAAGAAAGGCTTTTTATTTAAAAACTTGCTACACAATGACATTTAAAATAAGGACATCTTTAAATATTTATGCACAAATATGTGCACAGTTTTTAACTTGATACAAGAAATTTTATTAATTGTTAATACCCACTGATTATGTTTTGTTCTATATAAAGGTCATTAGACAGGAGAAAGACAGCTGTTCTCCATACATATGCAACAGTAAACTCTGGTTCTTAAGACATTGCCAAAATGACTGCATTCTGTGAGTACTTGTATGAAACACATAGGAAAGATTCTCTGAACGGTTCTAGTTGAAGCTGGAGCCCCAGCTACTATCTCATTTGCTCTGGAGCCTACGCTCAGATCTACGACTACACAGTTCTAATTGGTGAAAGGGTTATAACGAGGTAGAGACTAGGTCACAGGACCACAGGTTATCACAAGACAAAATAATCTTCCAGTCATGGTGACTAACTGTGCCAGTTGCCACTTAGGTGTGAGCACAGAAGTCCTCCTTTATTAGCCTGCAGGCCCCTCAAGCCACAATTAAGTGCTCTGGAGTGAGTAACTATAGAGTAGAATGGTAAACATACAGAGCTAGGAAGAGTTGTCTTATGTGTCTCTGATGTGACAAGTCAGGTAGTTAGCCCACTAATGCTGCCGGAATATGGGTCCACAAGCTTTGCTATTCAAAACAATGAGTTTATTCATGGCAACATACACTGTCACTACAACTGGTGTGGACAATGACTCAGGGAACACAAGAGCTGGGAAAGCAAGGAGGGCAGCCTCATTTTCACTGTAAAATGAGTTGTAGTCTGTAGCAGACATGCATATAAATTGAGTTTTATCTAGCCCTAATTTGACCAATCGTGCCTTAATTCATTTCTGATATACATCAAGTAGATGAGCTTACTCACTTGTCATCTAGCCCTGAGTTAACAACGGACGGTGTTCTGAACTGCATGTACCAGGCTCAGTTACACTTGAGAAGACCCGAGCTTTGAAATAACTGTGGGACTAGGGCAGGTAAATAATAGAAGCAGGGAAAGTAGTAAGCATTCACACCAAAGCTAAATCCTTGATTATTGCTATTTATCAGCTGCTGTAAATAGATGATCATTGAAGTTTTAATGATGTGAATTGTCTTACTCAGCAGGCTGATGCCAGTAGAGGAATTTATATACACTGAATTAAAAGGTATTTTTACTGAAGAGAATTGTGGGGAATTTCTGAGATATCACAAGAGAAAAAAAATACATTATGGATCCACAAGAGTTAAATACACTAGCCCTGAAAGATTAAGACTTGTGCTTCTAATTCCAAGAAAGTTATCTTTTTAAAGTTTTACTTGGAAAAAAAAATGCAGTTAACATATCCTAAAGATTAGAAAATAATTCAAATACTTTTTAATCATAAAAACGAAAAACAGTCCTTGTATAGTCCTTGGAGGGAGCAGAACAATTCATAATACTGTCATTTACCAATTTAATATTACCAATTCAATCCACCTCAAGAACAATCAGTAACTTCTGTGCAATTGATGCCAGGCTCAGCCAAGTCACATTTTTACTAGAGTGGTAAAAAATATTTTGAATAAAAAAAGAAGGTAAATAATGAGCTAGCTTTTTATTTACAGCACAAACACATAATCCTTAACCTTACAGAATTGTCAATTTCTAATTTTTCTAAGTAAGTTTGTCTTTTGATTGTTTTTTATGGGTAGGCCTGTATCACTTTGGGAGGACCAAAGGCAGTGCAGATAGACAATAAATGTAGATATCTAACTTCTCTGTCACTGAGCCTATCAGCATGCAAACTTTCCCATGCACTTCTGTGGGGAAGCTGGGAGGCAGCCTGTCCCCATGCCCACGTACCCTTATTCTTCTACCCCTTCTCCGTTTCTTGCAGCATCCAAATGCCCCTCAAGGTTTCCACCAATTCACTTTCCTTGTGGCAAACCCTACCACACACGACACCAGAATCCTGGGACAAAATGTTAGTAGATTTGCAGTTCACCTCAAGGAATGAGTGACAAGAAGGTATTTGTTCCCAGAATGCTTATCAAATGACATTCGGTACTCAACATAGAAACGTTAGAATTCCGACGCAGCCATTGTCTGATATGTGTTTCTCCCATACCTTAAAAGCAGCACCTCCATGAATAACGGATTTAATAAAAATCCCAAGATCAGCTCCAGTCTCCCGAGACTTGTTGCCTTTTAAGCTCACACCAAGCCCAGCAGAGCCAGAATCATTCAGAGGAATCTCAAAGGTCAGCTGCTCTGTGGTTTCTGGAGAAAGAATACTGCAGTTTGGCTCTCCTTTCTGTTGGAGAAAACAAAGATGAAAATGTGGGTGAAAAGGGGCAGAGACAATGCATAACCTAGTTGTACCCATAGGCTCATATGACAAGAAATAGTCCTCTTTTCCAGAAAGTAGCTTGAAGAAGCAGCTGTATAACCAACAATGCATTTATCTGACATTTTGTCACATGATCTGCCCATTTTGTCACATGATCTGCCTTAAAATGTTATTTTTAATGATACCTAAGAATATGCCTAAATGGAAGGTAATATAGCTTAGTTCCACATGATATAAAACTGATGTCGCAGCAGAATATAAAGAAGACTTTTAAACACAGCTGCATTAAAAATGTAAGCCATAAAACTCTCAACATCTTTACATGCAGCTCACAAACTGTAATGATAGTTGTACTGTTAAATCCCATTCCCCTCTGAAAATTGAGTTTCATTCTTAAAAAATTATCCTTCCCTTAAACCTGACTACAGCAGGAAGCTGGTGTAACAAAAGTAAAGGGTGAGAATTGAAAATGTAGTAACTTATTCTGCACTAACTCCCTTTGTACATACTTTTAGTCTATAGAGGTTTGTTGTTTTTTGTTTTTTTGTTTGTTTTTTTTTTTTCTCATCTAGTATAGGTTGATCCCAAGATTCTTCCTAGATTAAATTGTTGTTTACAAGACTGCCAAGTCAAGTATCCATAGCTAGGGAAGATCAGAAAGAACTTTCTTTTACCATATACTGTATCTGCACTCTTGTAGGCTTATATGTCATTGGGGTAGTGGTGGTGTATATTTGCCTTTTTTTTTTTTTTTAAAAAAAAGCATGTTAGAATCATGAAATTAAACAAAATCAAATTCTTGCTTGAAATATTCATACTGGCACTCTAGAACTAGGAGAAAGTGATCTCCCACGGAGTAAAGCGTTCATGGAAAATATTAGTGGAAAAGACCTTATGCATCACGTCCCATTTTATTCCACTCTTCCTTCTCCATATAAATCTAAGACAATAAATTAGTTTATGTTTCTTGTCATTTGGACATTTTCAATTATTTGTAACAGTGGTGTTAAAAAATTAATAGGAAAAAAACTATGAAAAGGAAATACACAGACAAATACAAGTTGAAAAATATGACTGGGGGCTGCTTTTCAGGGTGTCGAAGTCTTATGTTAAATTATCAAGTAGAGGCCACATAGAAGGAGGAATGTAGTAGCTGGGCCAACCCTCCTTTCACCTAATGAAAGATCATATCCAGGGCCTAAGCTGTAGTACATACAGCATCAATGCAATTGTCAGAAAAGGCGCCAGAAGTACAGATGTTTTCTCAGCAGCCAGAGTAGTCCCATATATTCATCTATTATGCTGTCTGATCAACAAGAAGTATGATCGCAGAACTAAGAGCAGAAATTAATATCCTGAAGCAACAAAAACCTAGAAACAGAAACCGCTAATTATACTTTCATTTATTTCAGATGCCCTTTCACTGATGAGAAGCAGTTAGTGACTAGAAAGGAATCACGTGAGCCAGAGAGCTAGGACTATAAACTTCAACCCCAATACGCACCATGCTCAAACTGTTCCTGGAATGTAACTACATGATATTAAGTCAACACAATTTGACTAACTGCCAAATATAAAAATGACATAGCACCAACACTGACAATTGTCTTGATGCCAGCACTCATCTCCATACCTGTGTTATTCATTTCTGCTTTTGTCTTTGTTCACTAGAAGTAGACAGTTCTCAGTTGCAGATCTGTCACTTTTGTTTCTTAAGATGTGGATATAGAAACATCCTGAACTTAATCCCCCAAAACCTACAAATTCATACTTACTACTGTGAAGGATACAGAATGATAATTTGTAAACACATCTGCTCTGACTTCCTTCAAAAGAATCAGAGTAAGGAAAAAACACACTATTACTGGCCTTCTAAAATAAGCATTTTGCATTTAATTTTCTCAAGGTTTTAGACGAAAGATTTTCTGCCCAGTCTTTTTTTTTTCAAAATGCACATATTCTCACAAGGCGATTCAGAACTCTACTCAAGTGGCACATCCTGTCCAGATTTGGACAGAAGAAATCATCCTCAGTGTCCCAGACATGTGACGTCTCCTGCAGCCCTTCAGGACAGTCTATTTTGTATTAATTTCCCAGTCACCTAGGCAAGCAGTTCCCATGTGTTGCTGCCACTCTTCCACTTTAATCCATGGCAACTGCACCAGACTCTTGCCCCTTCTGTATGTCAATACTGTAGTTTTGTCTTAACCAATACCATGAGGAGAGGGTGTTATCATAGGACATTAAAACTCCCAGTGCCCATGCCTACCTTTACCAGAGCAGGTAAAAACTGCTTTATGTTACCTCAATATGAACACGGACTTCATATAAAGTTGAATTTGGTCACACTCAGACCCATTTTAATGGAGATGGCTGAAATTAAGACCTGGCACACAGGTTATTATTCTGTGAAAAAAACTTTCAGGGAAAAGATGGCACTATATTTTTGTCAAGAAAAAATGATGTATTTTTTTGTTAGCTTCTTTCTCAGGAGCATCTTCCCTGTTTCACTTTAAGCTCCAAGATGCGCATTAATTGCAGGCTAAGGACTTCATATATTTGTTAACACAAACTTGTCAAAAAACAAAGACAACAGGATCTATACACATCCCTCAAGCCAATATATGAAAATAAACTAGGCAAATCAGTCTGAATTTGTCAAGTGCTCTAATCAATACCATTCTCATTTGTTCTCTATTGCTCCTGTCTCTGACCCACCCGTAACACTAATGACAAGGCCACAGGCCCCCAGCTGTGCCCAGGGCCTTGGCAATGTTGGGAGCAGTGGTGGCTGTAGGAAGCAGGACGCCGTCCCCTTCTCTGCAACACAGGCACAGGCTCTGTAGCAGCACTGTGCTCTGCTCCAGCCTTCAAGAAACAAGCTGGATGGATTCCAGAGGACAGCAATCTAATAACCTTGTTTAACCTTGCAAAAAAAAAACAAAAAAAAGGCTAAAAGGGGACATAATAATAGCCTTCAAAACACTTTACAGTAGCATCTTCCCCCTTTTTCTTTGCAGGCAATTTTTGACATAAGAAATAACTCAAATAGCAGGCAAGGAAATGTCGGTGAGTCTCAAAGAAAACCTTTGCCCTCGATATCTGGAGAAAAAAGACTAACTAGGTGGTCACTAGAACTCTTCCACTATAAACTTACTAAGATAAAGATATTACCCATAGTTTTTCAGTATTATTTCTGATACAAATAAATTGTTAAAAGCAGAGTAATAATAAAAAAAACGTATCAGAGTTGTTCAATGTTCTACAGTATTTCCCAACCTACCAGATCACTGCATGCCTGGATGTGTTATCTATCAAACATTAAAATGTATTCAGTAGGACACCAGACAAATACAGTAAATTTTTGTCAGTATTTCATTTCCTCTGCTTTCCTTAATATCTAATTGGAATTCATAATGTTTGACTACCATTTTCCTTGCTTCAATACTCTGGGAAACAGATCATTTCATCATACAAAAAACTTTGTAAGTTTGAGTTTAAAAAACAGCTGCTTTTACTTATTAGTGGAGAACTCTCTAATGTTCCTTAAAATCCTTCACAAATGTTTCTTGTTCAACACAGTCCAATTATCATAAAAATCTCTACCCAAGATCCAGCAAAAGTTGATTTAAAAATAATGCTGAACCTTGTTTAACAGTGCTATGAAATAATTGTTACCCGTGAGGGATGGTGAATGACATTTCAATGATTTCACAGGGGTGGGTAACAGGAAAGGAGATGCACATCCACAAGTCAGTGATTAATTCACTGTAATATCATGTAAACTCTGTCTTTATTCCCTTAAAATTTTCATTTGCTATTTGTTGTATGGCATCAGATAACAAATGCCTCATAGTCAGTCTATAGCATCAAGACTCTGGTACAAATAAAAGACTGAAAACTTTTCATTGTGGGAGAATGTGAGAAGCAGCAGAAAGGAAGAAAAACAGAGGAGAACTAAAAAGGGATGAACAGAACCTAGAAGCTTGATTTTATCCCACACTCGCTAAATAGCTTCAAATTATTATCCTGATGTTAGTGCTCTTCCCAAGGAATGCCTTTGCACTGATGACCAGAAAGAGCTCCTACTATCCTTAAATTAACAACAGCTCAACAACTAACTGCTTCATTTGGGCAACTAATTTAACGAGTGATGGTCCCTGTTCCTAGAATATGCAGGTATGACTATTAAATGCTGCTAGAAATTCACAGAGCTGGATTCCCACTGCCTCTATTTCCCTGACTTTGCTAAATCATTATCCCAAGACAACAATACTTTACAATAGAGCAAGCACCATCAGCTGAATTATGGGCTAGTAAAGGAACTCCTCTCCAATGCACTAAACCTTGAATTCTATTAGAAATACTTCTTACCTCAAGATCATCCTAGAATCTGATTTCACTCAAACACAGAATGAATTAAATGAACTGCAAGATAAATATGTTTCTATCCCAGGAAAAACTTACAGTTTAATGTTATAAATTACCCAGTCAACAATCATGTCGTGTATTTTCCATGACAAATGTATCACACCTCAGCACTTCAGGAACTACATGACAGTATATCACTGAAGTTAATGCCTACTGCAGACATAGGTAAGTAACTCAATGGTACTATAATAAACAAGAAATCTTCACATAAATTGAAGTCCAGATAGCCAAGTAATGAGACCTCCAGATGGCTAGAGATTTGAGATGGCCTGACCTGTATTTTTCCTTTAAGATGGGTACATTGAATAGCAAAAGGGATTTTAAACTTAACAGTGAAACAGGTTAAAGTTGGAAAGAAAATAAAAATAACAAACTTGAAAAATCAATCTCCATTGCTCACTTTGTCCTTGTGAAGCAGGTCCTTCCTTCAGCTTTGCTAAATCTTAGCCCTTAGCTTTCAATGTCTTCCTCAACCGCAACAAACTGTGAACAGTCCCCTCTAGATACGCACATCTCTCTTCCTGATCCCTTCTGCAGCCTGATGTTTTTTCCCTAATATTTATAGGAGTCTGCCAGCCTCAACTCCTGCTGCAAAGCTCCCTTTTCGTTGCACCACCCAGCACTCTAGATAGTTCCTGAGCTCTCTCAACTGATTGGGGAAGACAATGATCTCCTCTCTTTCTCCAGGTGGTTTCTCTTAGATCAGAATGCAGCAGTCAGAATAAGGCTAAGAGGCAATCTTTCTGCTTGCTGTCCAGAGTCAGCCATTTAACAGATTGGAGCAAACAACCGAAGAGGTAACCATCCCTCACAAGGGAAATCAGCACATGAATGTTTTAATCTACCAAGATACCTGCATGGAACTTCAGTAAAATCAACTGACATTCACTGAATCACCACAAACCAGACCGAGAAGTTCAGAAGAGTTTATATGAGGGTGAGGAAATATAGAGTTTGCTACATTTAAGAGCAGGAAGCCCTAATAATATGCACTAAATAACATCCAGCAATGGAGATTGAAAACCTTTATCTAAGGGTCTCAGGATACATTTGATTAATTGATGTTCTGCCAATGAATTTATTTAATTTTTTAGAAGCACATCTGTACCTCAGGTCTATGATTTCTTAACTAAAAGGCTATAATATTCTTAAAACAACCTAAAGCTTCACTGATGCGTAATTCTCACCAACAAATTCTGCATATTTTAAAGAACAGATGGAATATACTTTTAGCCAATTTCCCTTACTCCTACAGCACACAAAAAATGCTCAGTCACCAGTACAAACAGAACTGTAACTGTTGAAAAAAGTACTGTGCATTGTATCCTTCCCCTTTCTACTTAGTCCATGGTTATATCTACTCAATATTGTGTCAATCCTCTGTCTACCATGGGACACCACTTTGAATTAGTCCTTTTATTTAATCTTGCAACGCCTGTTCTCATTGACCATGGCACTTTTGATCTGTGGATTTATGATAATCTAATGCAGATCTCTCACTGGAAAAAGCCTTATTTATCCCTATTGTTCTTTTGCCAAAAAAGAAGCTTACAAAAAGAATTAGCTCCCACTTAAGGCAGGAAGGAAATAGCATTTGTTTAACACAACAAGAGACCTTTTCAGTACCTGTCTGGTGCCCTTGACCAACACACTATTATGGTCTCTCAATATGCTGGCTGCCCCTTGCCTGGCTGCTCATTTCTGATAAGAGATGCCAACTCCCTGGAGTGACATTCAGAGCCGAGAGCAAAAGGCAAGAGACCCAGGAGGGTTATTTTCAAAGGCTTACGAAGGAAATAAGACATTTACATGGTTGTGCAATTATTTTTTGAAAAAAAAAACTGTAAAAGTTAAAGAGCAGCACTTAAATTGTGGGACCACATAACTATTATTGGCAGAAAAGCCTGAAAAGAAGATACCTCCTTATTTGCACTATTCTCTATGTTCCTTCCAATAGCTTAGCCAGAATTAAGAAATACTTTGCTGACAGCTCAGTAATTCACTCACTGTAAAATCTACACTGTATTTTGCAATAGATATACGGTAATGCTCTTGAAAATAATACTCAAAGGTAATGCACTGCTATAATCTTGTCACAATCTGGTAAATAACTGAAGTCATTGCTGCATGTATTCATCTTTAACAGTTCTGACAGATGCTTTCATATTGACTTCTTCAAAATCATCTGTTTTCCGCACTGCAATAAAAACTAAATGGTCACTAATGGCACACCCTGCTAAGACAAAAAAGCCAATAGTAAATCCATGGAGATATATTATACTGTAGTTGAAATACTTTTTACATTAACACAGTACACTACAAATTTATGTCATATTAGATAGAATGGTTCTGGTCTGAATTATGTAGATTCTCTGACATTACAGATTCAAAAACTGACAAAACTAGATTCAGCTCTTCATCCAAGGTAGACACATTGCATTTCCCAGTTTACTATTTGATGTCACAGGATGCTTCAAAAATGGAGATTCTCCAGTTTGCTTGACATGGCTGTTCGAGATCCCATAGCAAGTTTTACCCAAGAAAATGGTTTGTCCTTGCAAGAGTTTTGCAATTGCTCTTCACCTTTAAAAAACTGCAGTCTCACTTAAGCTTTTAAGTTACATAACTGTAGGAAACACAGGGAGAAAAATTAAGTAGTTCAGTCCTCAATCAAGGTATGCCCCACTGTGAAACACCCATTTTCATTCCACGTATGGGGTTATTCATGTGCTTAAGCATCCTACTGATCTGAAACCTCATGCAGTTAATATACCTTGCCACTTAGATCCTAAAATCTCACCACTCATGAAGATGGAATGAGGTAGGGTTCCTCAACACAGCTGTTTTGAGTAGTAATCATGTGGGTAAATACAATATCTCATGAAAGGAGTAGCATTATTTGTCTCCATTCTCACTTTTTCTTTGCCAGCAGCAGAGCACCATCAAAGGCTTTTGCAGGCAATGAGTGCTATGACCAGAGCTTTCAGACCACCCTTTTACGGTTCCTTGTATTTGCTGGAAAATAGGGAGGGTGGGATCTGAAAGATGAATTATTGCTGGATCATAACACTTTGGCGGTCTTGACACAGAAAGCAATAGTAGACCAGATGCAATAAGGACTCTGAAGCCCCGAAAAGGCTGACTACCACTATCACATGGAAAAACACAGAAAATATGTTTCCTGTGTTGGTAGTTATATTGGCACTTCACAGCATATGAGAGCTCATTCTGCCATTGTAAAATTGTTGGATTTGGTTTACTTACTAAAAAAACAATCACTTTTTAAAGATACATGAAATATTCAAGCAATTTTTCCCCTTTGGCCAGTTAGGGAGTCGCACCAAAACCTGGGATAAATAAAGGGATACTTTTTGCCACACCTTCTGTTCACTGTGACAGGAAAGACTGTCATGTTCCTTCTAAATAGTGATCTCTTACTGACTTTTATAATGAGCACAGTAACTAATCAACAAACCTCAGTGCACAGTTTCCAGTACTCTAAGCTGTCATGAAATAGTAACCATCTTCTGAAATACGTAATAAAACCTGGAAACATTTAAGGGGCTGCACTAAACGTTTTCACTCTAAAAAAGATATATTTGCGTAGACATGATCTACACTCATTTCTTATCTATTCTAGATAAACAATCTACAGGCCCAAAAATAAACACTTCCCTTCAAAAGTTCTTGGAAAAAAACACAGAAGTTTTAAAAATCTACATAGTTTATAAAGTTATTCAAGATGAAAGGTGCCATGTGTATTCACAATATCCTTCTCTTCCTTATGCAGAACAATTCAAGAACTGAATCTTGTTTATGTTATTAAAATCCAATATAAGTATATTTACTTTTTTTCTTCCTATCAGATTCTTCTCCCTTTGAATAGAGATAACACAACAGAGAATTGGTACTTGCTGGAATCACTTTCTGACTGAAATTATTCGATCATTTCTGATTAACTGAGCACTAGAATCACTGGGTTGACTTACAAATGGTTAAATCTAGATTGAAATTTCACCTATTATTTTCTGCACATAAAAAGGCAAGAAACAATTAAAAGGAAGTAATAGAAATTAAGCTTTGAATATTAAAAACAAAAAGGACAAGACTTTAGGCAAGCAAGTTCTCCTTCAGGCATAGAAGTTCAAGGTAGTAGAAGGAATTAACTAGGGGAAGACTGAAACATAAAAGTTAATCACATGGTAAGCAGAAAAAATTCTTAATTGAACTTGCTACTCATCCTGCTTCCTTCTATCCTGTATATTACATGTTTAAAAAAAGACTCAAAGATCAACTGCAACATTATATATATTGTTTCTTTCAGCTTTTGTTGTAAAAATTTTGGTTTATTCCCTTTCCACCTCCATTCTTCAGGGATCACTGAATATGCCAAGAAACCACAGAAATAGTGATTACAGTTGGAACTGGTAAGTCAAAGCTATCATTAAAACAAAAAATAAAGCATATGCAAAAGCTTACACTATATATGTCCTCTAATTTAAAGAAAAATGCATCGAAATATTTTCAGTGCTATATTATTTCTGGCAATTTCAGAACAGGCACATTCCTCTGCTTATGTGTGTCATATCCACTATCCTGAAGGCTCATGAAAAATAACAAGAATAAAGAATTGTATAGGGTCACGGCACAGCATGGGTTATGCCAGAGCTATTGTCATTCAAGTAGCTTTGCTTGTTTTACTTACTACCAGAAAAGGGGTAGTAAGTGATCTTTATATCATTATTAAAAGAAATGGCACCTTCAGATCACACATTTTCCCTGGAGAAAAAACAAGATGCAACAAATACACATGATCAAAACATTGTATTCTGAAAACACAATAGAACGATAGCCACAGTTTGATGTGTATTCCATTTACGTTGATAAGAGCTAGAAAATCCAAACTTGTGCAGTCAAGTGAGTTTTTCTCTGTAATATTCACCATCCTTAAGAAAACAATCAGCATTACACAGTTTAAAACCCAAATGCACCTTAAGGAATGCACTAATCACTGGCCACTCAGTAGGCTGTGGTAATTAACCTAATCAAGATCTTCCCCTGAGTTTTGGAATCAGCTCCTTACTCAGCTGCTACATTGTCAACAGCTGGCATGAATTACAGGGAACATTTGGCTAACTGGATAATAAGGAGGACAGCCTGTGGTTGGTCCAAATTCTACTTCACTGATCTGCTTCAATTTTTTAAAAAAATTCTCATTAGATCCTCCTTTTCTTTCTTTGAAAGCAATAACAACACTACAAAGATTGTGTTTTCTATTTTATCCCCTAATTATGAACCAACAATGTAACTGTACAACTCTCAGATGTTGCAAGGGCTAGTGTAACTGAAGCCTCAGTTCCCTGTAATTTAATAATGCCAGTTTACAACACTGATTCATCCTCACCCATATCACATCTCTCTCTTGACTGGCCTGGTAAAGGTTTGCTACTCTGAATACATTTTTCTACTTGATAGCAATTTATCAGCATAGATCACAGCAACCAAACCCCCAAACTCTGCTCTCATTTAGCTTACTGAAAAAAAAAAAAATACTTGTGAGGCCAAGCCTTCTCAAAACCACAGCTTTGTTGTGAGGTAAAGTCAAACTATATTATTACAGACCCAGGCAACCAAATATTACTCACTGTTACTTTGTTACATTACTTGCTTTGTGCCCATGCAGCTACCAAATTCTCTCCAGAAATAAATGTAGGAACGCAGTTCTAGTGGAGCAACATGCTCAAAAGAGGTTTTGTGCATGGTCTCTAGTGGGTCCAACTTCCAGAGGCATCTTTTTCCTTCAACAGGTAACAGAAGCTAAAGCTAACAGTGTCTCAGATTACAGTCCCTGGAGAAGTGCTCAAATCAAGAACAAGTCTGATTTAAAGCAATTATCCTGTTATTGCCAAAACCCCCAAGTATTTAGGTAAACTCTGCATGCATGTTTCATAGAGCATTCAGTTACAGCTGTCCTTGAAAAATATTGGATAATCCCCCGCCTTTCCTTCCTAAAACAAACATTAAAAGTGCTGGCTTTTTTCTCCTCTCTGATCAAAACAGCACTGCAACTTTTGAGGTAGCAGAGGATTAGTGCAATGTAATGTCATGGCTAAAGCTAAAAACAAACAAAAAACTAAAACAATTTTCATTTACTTTTTTTAATCTTTGCTGAGAGTATTCTCAGACATCTCATGAATTCTAACAAGCATCATGTTAGTATCAACATCTGGTAGCTTAGTGGTATGGTAACCCGCATTTTTGCAATGAGCTACCAAACAGATGTTGCTGAAAGGCTTTTTTAATTTAGAAGGCCTGCTTCCATAAAATTATCTAATGTATTTCAGTAACTCACATTTGTATTATATTGTACTTGATTGGGATAACAGGAAAAACAGAACAGTATTAGAATTCACACATCATCACTGCTACAGTGAGGACCATCACTTGTGCATCATTCTTTTGCAGAGAAAGCAATCTAAGCGAAGGTCAAGCCAGCAGAATAAATGTGGCTACTTTCTGGATTTCAATCATGCCAGTCATAAGTAAGTCACTTTTTGAAAGGCAGTTAATCCTTGCTGTAGGGGCTAGGATTTAATAGCAGGCAACTGTGGCAGGTAAAAATTATAAACAGCTTTTAGAGTATTCCAGTCTTTTATACCCACACACAGTTACAGTGGTTTCCAGAGAATTTGTACTATGACAATAAAGAATAATGTATGAAATTGGAGGAACAGGAGAGAGAAAAGAACAATACATACTTTTTTTTAAAGTAGATTTTCCAAGTAACGTGTTTTATAAATTAAAAAACCTTCAAGAAGAAAATTATTGATGGGTATCCTTTTCAAAAAATAAGCTCTTATTCAGAAGAGCTGGTGGAAGAAAAGAAATCCTAAATATAATAGATAATTTAGTACTTGCAGGCTCAGAAATTTCCCTCTGATCCACACAGACACTGACTCTACAGCTCAGGGCTTACTAAACAGAGCATCACAATGACTGACTTTGGTGCTTTGGGAATCACTGACAACGAATGCCCAATTACAGGGCTGAAAACATTCTACCATTATACTCAAAGATTACACAATAAAAAAGTAAAATGAAAACAAAAATAGTTTTGTTTTGACACTTCACAATTGCTCTACTACAGGAAAAAAGTGGGCACCAGTGGCACAAGAGGAAAGGCTCACATGAGACAATCTCAACTCCCCTCTAGCTTCTTATCTTTCCACAGGCAACAGAAACCCTTACCTCAACAAGGTTCAGCTGGTAATAAGGAAAGAAGAGGAAAACTGTCAGCAGTGTTTTGTGGGGAAACAAAGTGGAGGATTTCTATGGAAGATCCTGCTAGCAGTCTAAAGCAAAAGAAAAAGCAAGAAGGTGGCATCTTAAGAAAAGAATGAAGGTGGTTTATGTTCTTTAAAGGAGATAAAATGAGACAAAAGCAGGAAATGCTGTCCTTCCCTTATCCTGAGAACTTCTTAATGTAAGGTCAAGTATAGCCATTAATCAAGATAAGGAAGAAGCAACCAAAGAGATGACCTTCTTTGAGGGGAAACAAGT
This sequence comes from Tyto alba, assembly GCF_018691265.1. Taxonomy (NCBI): domain Eukaryota; kingdom Metazoa; phylum Chordata; class Aves; order Strigiformes; family Tytonidae; genus Tyto; species Tyto alba. The sequence continues at coordinate 29,181,717 of NW_024881328.1, read as the reverse complement.
ATGTATCAGATAGCACTTTTACACTGATATAGTCATCCTCCATGTATGTGAGAGAAAAGAGAACACAGTTTCATGCCAGTATTTAAATTAAAAAAAAGAAAAAAAAAAGTGAAAATTAAGCACTTAAGATAGAACAAAATCAGACATGAAAGAGCCTATTAAGTCAAAGACTAGCAGCCACAAAAAGCTTCCAAAATTTGTGAGGAGTGCAATGGAATTCCATTCCTCACAACTCCTGCAGTCTGGCATCTGGCTTAGGAGATGCGTCTCCTGGGGGCAGCCACCCTCACTAGTTTGTTACTGATAAGCTGCAGGACTCATTACATGCACTTTAAACTTCTGGTTTAAGTTTGTTGCTTTTCTGAAAGCGAATAATCCATTTTCAGTCATTCTTTGCCTCACAGTTACAAAATTAATTTACAACATTCCCCTGTGATTTATATTTATGATGTCATTTGGGGACGAAAAATCAGATTGCATGGAATTGCATCTGAAGTAGATAAAAAAATCAAGTATCCCTCAAAATCAGATTTAACTATAAATACTTCTCAAACACAAGGCTTATACAGTTACCCTTCACTGGCTTTCTCAGCCAACAACAGTTCATTTCTATCTCTTCGGCTAGTTTTAAAATACAGAATTCTTTCAATATCATGCTTAAGGAGAAAACGAGTTTACCAGCTCTCGAGGTAGAAAGGCCTCCTCCTGACGAGCTACAATCAGACAGACAGTTTCCCCTTGCTTTGTGCTCCTCAGCATAGCTACAAGCTCTTCCTGGGTCCTGCCAGTGATGTCCCGTCCATTCACCTACCAGACACGAAAGAAGAGAAGATGTCACATCTGTGAGTATGACTGCCTTTTGTCATTTTCCCCTCACATAACACTTGTGTCATCCAGTGACTGAGAGTAAAGAAGAATTAGCAACAGCTACCACACTGTCTCCCCCTCTGGCCCTGCACAAATCACTTAACCTTTCTTCCCCTCATTTTCACCATCTGTTAAAGCAGCTCTGTAGTACTTACCCACCTTGCAGGGGGTTTGTGAGGCTTAATTAGTTTGTAAAGTGCTTTGAAGATGAAAGTACAGAAACAAGACCTAAGTATTAAAACTGTTTACCTTAAGAGCTTTTTTGAGGTTAGCAAGTAGAAATAACCCAATCGATTATGAGATTGTAAATCACAAGATAGCTGAAAATTTTAAACAGACTGATTTGAGCAAAATTGCCCTAAAATGAGCACTTATCCACCCCAATATTAGTCAAATATCTTTGGACATGGCTGAAGAGGCAATACATGTTTTGTTTCTAAGCTGATAAATGTATCTGCTTGAAGAACCAAGATGTCATCAGGCCTCCCTTGTTCAAACATCCCATGGACCCTTGGGAAAAGAACAGTAAAATACTTGTTGACGAATAATACAAAAACCATGAGACTCTCTTTTTTTAAACCAAGGTCAAGAATTGTGATTCCATACATCAGTAGTATCTGTAAGGAAATAAATATTTATGCCAAAAGCAGTGATCAATACTTAGCAATGCAAGTACAATGGATGTTTATCCTAACCTCCAGGATTCTGTCTCCTGACTGCAAACGACCATCTTTTACTGCTGCACCTTTTGGTAAAATATTCTTCACAAAAATTGGACCAGGACCATGTACTGAAGAGTCTCTGGTAACCACCGTGAAACCAAGTCCTTCTGGACCTAGAAGGTCAGATAAAGAATTCCCAACATAAATGTCAACTAGCAAATGATCATTAAATGTAAGTAAACAACGTCAGCAACATATCACAGACACTCATTCAGGTTAGCTCTTAAAAAAAGAAAACAAACAAAAAGCTGTAAACATGAGCCTATTTTCTGCATGGTCTGTAGAAGAATTCTGTAGATGTCAGAACACATGCTGAATTCCTCCTACAACAGCTACAGAAGGAAATACTTCTGGATAGCCCACAGTAACACAAAAAAAACAAGAACTCTCATTTTAAATTGTTTACCTTTTCTCTAGGTGGTTTAGTGTCAGCCTTCAAACTAATGTCAATAGTCTTTGAAACAAATCAGAGCGATCAGAATTGTGTATTTATGAGCATAAATATAATTTAGAAGGTTTTACTGAAACTTGGTGAAAAGTGGGGAATGTCACATGATTTGAATGCAAAAACTACTGACAGCACGGTGTTAAGAAAGGACAAAGTGGTATTTCAAAGCTTCCATTGGTGAGCTTATTTGCTGATTGGAAATAAACAACCTCAAGTGTTAACAGATAAACGTTTTAACAAGTAATTGGGGAGTAAAATCAGTATTAGCAGGGTTTGCTTATAAGTCACCAAAATCATCCAGGAATAGCAGGGTCCATAAAAATCTTTTTATATTGAGCTGGATTGCTACCCATGTGATAGTTTTCAGAGATATCATGTCAGTATCACATTCCTATAATTTCTAAAAATATAAATTTGTGTTTCAAAATCAAAAGCATTGCACCCAAAATGGGGAAAATGTTGAAGCAGGTTTTGCTAATGCAAAGCTGAAGATTTCAGAAGAAAAAATGAGTGATTTAAGTTAAGAAATAACAAAAATTAAGAAATGACAGCTTGATTACATTCATTATGTGTTAAAAGAATAAAGTTACAGTTTTTAAAAGGGCCATTTCTAGCATCAAATTTAACTTTCAGACAAATCAGAGACAGAAATTAAACAGAAAATATAAACTCTAATTGGGATCTGCTTAAGCACATTTTACTCCATGTGCATATACCTGTTATTCCATGCAAAGACAGACATCTGCATGGAACAGCAATTAAAGATATAGACACAAAATTCGGCCTGCTGACAACTGAATAAATACAGTTGGAAAGCAAAGCTTTGCAGAAAATAAAAAAGGGAAAGTCAGGTAAATCTGTGGTCAACTTCTTGGAAAACATGAAACAAAGCAGAGTATATTTTTAAACATATCTTTAAAAGAACGTCGTTACAGTGCGTTGTCAATTAGCAGATATGAATAAAAATAAGAAAGGTCACCAGCAGATAGTTCAAATTTTTACTCTGTACTTGCAAAAAGGCAGAAGCTTCTCTTAATATCACATGTTGCTAATGAAATACCTTCCACATAATCAGCAACTAAGATGTTTTAAAAATCAGTAAGTCTGGATAACATGCATCCAAAATTTACAAGAGATCTGACTGTTGAGAACGTCACTGTTAACATTCCTTTACCTTTTGAAAGTTTTGGAACTTTCAAATCGTAACTAACTTGTTTGTACTTTTAACATCACTAGTTTAGTTAAAAGTTAAGGTATCACTATAGAGAACATGATACAGAATTAATCATATAATCTCCAAAGACTTACCTTTTTTCAGGTCTATCTTTATTTTCTTTGCATTTTTTTTATTGCCAAAGCCCATAAGCGGAGACAGTGAGGGAGAAGATGATTTTCTACCCAGACGTGGGAGGTTGGGGCTCTTAGCTTGCTGTAGTGTTGCCTGTACACCTGTCTCCAAGCTGCTTGCTCCAGAAAGGTTAATTGTTTTCAGAGCAGGTTTTGGATGAACAGGAGGTGGAATCTTTGGTTTTGGAACTCCTTCTTCATTATCCAGAAAACAAAGAGGTGCAATAGCAGACTTCTCATACTGTTCTCTATTATATGGGGGAAGCACTTCCAAGGTGACACTCTGAAATTTCATTGCCTGACGGAAGATGTCCTGAGCCCTTTAAAAGAAAGGTACAAAAATTCACATAACAAACCATAAAATTGGGGCAAAGTTTGAAGTTGTTTACAGTGAATAAGACAAAAATTTATCTTAAATGTGAGGAAATAACCATACTTCCATATCTACAAGGTCCCTTTTCTAAAAAGTACGCATGAGATTTCTAAGCTACAGCATGTCCTTACATTTCAAGTAGGAACAGCACATCTGTCAGGATTCCTAGGCTGCTATGAAAACACACCAGCCAGAATGAACACAATTCTTCATGTGGAGCATCAGGAAGGTAAATTCTGAAGGCCAAAGCTCATCAAAAGACACCTCAAGTTATAGCTTGCTACTTTTTTCAAGTGTTTGTCTGTTACATATTTCCTTGTTGGCATAGAGGCACATTGAGCACTCAGAACCAATTGCTCTGGTGGATACATCTACTCTAAGCAAGCTCAAGACGCCTTTTTTTCCGAGGACAGCCTAACTGTCCCTCAGATTCCTTCATCATCCCTACTGCAACTGCTGGCTGATTCTACAGCAATAAAAAAGGATGAGGGTATAGGATATATGGCCATCTTCAGAAGAAATATTATGACTGCAAATGGTGCAATAGAAAAGGAAGATGGTATGGAATATACAGACATCACAAAAAAAACTGATGACCAAAAAGGTGCAACTGTTTATGTGTTTCTACATAAATAGATAGGTAGAGATTACATCTTCCAAGCAGTAACCTCTTGCTAAGGTAGATATATGGACTTTACTTAATATTTTTATAGATGTGCTCAATAGCAACACCAGAAACTGTGTTAGAGCATTTAATAAAATTACTCCCCTTGAACAGATAACATGGTAACAATACAGTGTTTGGGTTCCCACGCACTGCGAAGCAATTAAGACAAGTTGGCCAAAACAACTGTTCATAGAGCCTTCCTTGGATTTTGAATAACCCATAGATTGGTCAATCAAGACATTTTATGAACCTTAGATTCTAAAGAAACAATGGTGGTGTCTCTCTTTCTATGCTTTCCTCTCCTATCTTCTTACGAAGTTGTCTGATCTTCTTCCATATTGCAGAAGACAACTTAATTACAAACAGAAGTAGTAGCTGAAGCATGTTTTGAGAATGAAAAATCAAGGACTTCTGTTTAGCAGGATTGAGTCAAGAGGGGAAGTAATGGCCATATTAATTTTTAAATAAGTCATGGGATCCTTTTGAAAACAGTTTATATACCTCCCACCTTTTTGTAGCATGCTTGTCAGGCAAAGCCAGTATTTCACCTAAGACTTGGCTTCTGATTTACAGTCAGTTATGCAACAGCAATCAATGTTGAAAGTACTTCCAAAATAAACAGTTTTTTACACTGATACAAAAAGGAAGCCCCTGCAAAGATCAACATTTTGAATACACACCTACCACTTTCCCAGATCAACACAATACCTCCTCTACCTTGCAGCAACAGGTAGTGGAAGGGAGGGGCTGTTTCAAGAGGGTTTTCTGCAGCACAAGGATGCTGAAGTCAGGGGCAGTCCCAATGGCTACTGCTGTGGGAAGGAATCATCTTGGCTACAATGAGTGTACATGCACCAAGAGTCAGAATAATCACATTCATTGACAGGAGACATTGTCAGAAGAGAAACCTCAAACTTGGAAAAGTAGCCGGGAGAGTGTTGTAGGAAGGTAATCTTCCAGCACCACCCCCAAAGGTTAGGTTTCACAACTGTAACAGGACTGTCCCACCGTGTCTGCAGGGGTTATAGGTTATCTGCTCACCTATAGCCTGTGAAGGTTTTCAAGGACAGACCCTACCCTAATTGTAGAAACCATGACATGCTCCCAGCATAACGATGTAAAGTTTTAACTGGGTTTCTTTCACACCCCATCTTCATCCTTGCAAGTAGCCACTTGGTCATATGTTACAAGGTAATTTATTAACTTGGTTTCAGATGATGAATATTTTAAATATATGAAAGAGAAAATATAAGATCTCCTTCAAACAAAAAAATAGTGGAAAAAATGCAAGACATCCCATGGGAAAGCCTAAATGCAGTCTTCAGGGGCAAAATAACTGGCTGCACTTCAAAGAGAAAAATTAATGGATGGAGAAATTTACATTTCTTGAGACCCCAAATGCATACTTTAAAGAAATAAGGGAGTCAATTAAAAGAGGTGCTAGAAACTCTGCAACACAACAGAATGTAATTGAATAGATTAACAGCAAATGAAAAAGCAGACCAACAGTCCCAATATATGAAACTATTACAAACATGGGAATACAGAAAGTAGGCTGCTGCTATTACAGCTGCAGAAGCAGAAATCATCAGGAGCAATACTAGAAAGTCTCTGCTGAAAACAGAAAGAGACAGTATGTAACAGTCTCTGCTAAGTGTTAAAACAGCTTTTACAAAGGTTATGAAGCAATGTCAATTTGAAACTAGCAAACCAATTTTCCTCTTAAAGGAGAATCTGATCACTATTTCTGGGTCAATAGTCATTGGGACAATACTTCGTCACATCCATTACCATTACTGCATTCTGTAACTTGGACTTCTGTCAGGTTAGGATGGTTATGTCATGCCAGATGAAAACTAAAAGGCATATTCACTGAGATTACTTTCAATCTGGAAAGCTCCTTTCTTTAGCCGTTCTCAACAGCCAGGAAAGAGAGATGATGCAGAAGGCTATTCTGGAAGGCAATCCAGCAGAACAACGTAACAGCATATGGGGCCAGGCTAGAGCTTGTCCAAAATACTCCCCTCAGTCCCCAAATGGATGTTGAGTCCTCACTGCCCAAAGTTTTCCTCCTCAGATCCAATGCTACTGCAAGCACACTACTTGTTATTATAACGTAAGGTGACTTGGACCAACTAAATGACCAGAGATTGTCTAACAAGACTGGCCTCAATAAACCAACAATTGTCTTTGTAAATATCCCTTCCAACTCCCAAAACTTTACACAAACTTGAAGTAAGTGAAGTGTCCTACATTTATAATTTTGAAGAAAATCCTGACAGAGAACTGGAAAGTTTACTGCAATATTTCTAACTGTCCCCAAACCCAATAGCCTTACAGAAAAGTATGCAGAGTCTTCCACTCCACAAACATCTCATGGGCTTAAAGTCTCTGGAGATCTAGTTGCATTCTGAAGAGAACACAACGGAGACAAGAAATTTGTAAAGAAAAGATCACATTCTGAAGAGAACACAAAGGAGTCAAAAAATCTGCAAAGAAAAGATCACATGATTTTGAAAAGAGAGGTTTTGATTCAGGCAAAATCTCACTTGAGAAGGCTACATCTTCATTACAAAATTGCACAGGTGAGGCAATGAACATTTTAATATGATACCAACACATGCTCTGATAAAGTTGCTATCTTATGTAAGAACTTTCCACAGGTAGAAGAGAATAGCATGAACTGTATCACAGCAGAATACATTTATGCCCAAATATACAGAAAACAGTAACTTGAAAAACTATCAGGCGGCAAAAAGCACAAACTATACTGGGTTTATGAAAACCTATTTTGCAAATATTTATCCCTAACAGTGAAACTACATATCAGATTTTTAGTCTAGAAACCTTGAACTTTACTTACTGTTTAGAAAGTTAAGCCTCAACTCCCTTGAGATCACAATAGGTTTTTTTTATATTATAAACAGTCACTCAGCTGTCTAAACATATGTAATAAAAGTAAAAACAAATTACTATTTAATTACTACACCAAATATCTGTGAAATTTGAGAGGCTATTCTTTTTTGCAACAATGTCACATTAATTCACCACTGATCAAAGCAACCTGTTACTTAATTTGAGACAGATAATAAATGTCAACAGATTTTTAATAGAAGTCATAAGAGGTGGGACTTACCATTTAGATCATCTAATCGTAGTTTGACAGTACTAGCTTTTTTAAAAAATTAAATGCCTAAAAAGCTGCAGCACCAAAAGAAAAAAATCTTATTCCATTTGCAAAAGAAAATTAAAAAACATACTGTAAAGCTGACTCATTATGAAAGTCTTATAAAGAAAAAAATTACAAAGAAAATATGGGAAAAAAACCCAGAAGAATTAGAAAGTGAAGATAACTATTAAAAAGCTTAATGCTATTTAAATGAAGTAAGCACAATAAGTTGACTAAGACGACAAGAAGATTCCTCTCCTCAAATTTCATCTTATTCGGAGGTTTCGGAAAGAAAATTAGAAAATTTCTGACAGGTATCAATTTTACAGGCATTTTACCTGAAATAAATACTAATGCCTTTGCATGAATCACTTCATAAACACAGCACTGTATATAATCCTGGCTAGTTAAAAGTATCAGTAAACCAGCACTTACTGCGCAAAGGTTTTATCTGTAAGGTCCACATGGTTAATCTTCACAATGCATTCATTTTCATGGAAAAGCCCATCACGCCTAGATCTGCTATTTTCTTCAATACCACGGATGAAGAGTCCCAGCATCCTAAAAGGCAAAAAAAAAGTAAAAACTACCCTTATTCTGCTGGTATGAATTTATAGCAACCAAAAATAGATATTAATCTCTACTGTGTATAAAATGAGATGGAGTAGACCATTATGAAGTGCTTAACCTAGAGAAAGGATTTCCAGCTCATTTTTTAATTAAAAGGGAGGGGATTGCAAGAAATACCAAGATAAATTGCTGGACACTAATGCTGTACTACTTGTGAGAACTTCTGGAAGCATTAAGTCCTGTAGGTCATACTTGGAGAAACACAGGAAAAGACGTAGATCTCCCCATCCAATTAAAAACTGGAATATAGCTTCTGCAATATTTTCCTGCCACTAAGTAAGATTACCTTTCTCCAAAGAAAAGCACAAACAGATTAAAAGTAATTTTCTAACTCGACTATAATAAACTAAATGGGCATCAGAATAAGATAGAAAATAACCACTATTTCTACATCTGAAAAGTCTCTGAAACTTTTTGACTGTCAAAGACCCTTGTTTTCACACATGACAACAAGACTATTTATTCGTGTGGCAGGAGAGCAGCAGAATATCAAAACCTAAGTTGTTTGTTACCAGGTTATGTGCAAACTGAAAACTGAGGTGCAGCACAGAAACTTCTGATAATGTGTTGAGTGAACAAGTGTGTACGGTGCAAAATTCCAGTGTGGTTAATTCTGCTGGGAGCACTAGGCTATTTCTGACCTACCTGGAGCATCTCTGTATTGCAGACTATCACTCAACGTAGAGATATCCAATGATACCAGTATAATGTCCAAAAAACCTGACAACTGCATGTTTGTGAAAACCTTTATGATCAAGTTTTATCCACTAGATTTCTGTACCACATCAGCATCAAAGACAGATGACCTTCAGAGACCATATTCTATTGGTTACACTCCATAAAATATTAATGTGCAATTTCCAATGTGCCAGCACTCCGATCACAAAACAGAAGTCTTGTATTTTTTCTCAGATTCATGACTGTCCCTCATATTTAAGTCCATTCAAGAGAATCACAGCACACCAGTAACTATTTCAAATGACACTATATTAACTGTGCATCTGATTTTAGATTTACTGTTTAAGATTTTAAAATTTATATTTATGGCATATCAATATACTGTAAGTGAATACTTGGTTCCTACTGAATATTACTTCTTCAAAACATCTAACAGAAAAAAAAAAAGATTTAATCTATTTCATAAAGATTCTCTTGCCACCCGTGTTACCCTTCACTGGGGGATTCAAAGGGGCAGTGGTGGTGAGGGGCTGCAGTCCTATTGATGACAAACATCCAAGTAGGGGCAATCAAAAACCTAAGCCCTAAGAACTAATGATGTATAATTACACTAAGATGCAAATCAATAAAAGTAGAGAAATAAATTACAAATTAAGTTGGTTGCTCACTAATCCTGTTGTGCTTGGATGCTCCACCCATACAATGCAATAGGATTGCCCACTTGTCTGACACTTGTGTGTTCTGTAGTACCCGAGTGGCTTGAGTTACATGTGCTTTGATAGCTTGAATTCATTGCTCCATTTCTTTTTTTTACAGCCTCCATTTTAGCATTATTTTAATGCACTATTAGATTTTAATTTCATTTTTTTATGATATCTAAGTGCAAAAGAAAAGGGAAAAATTACTTCCATTAGTTTTGTAGTTCCTGTATTTGGCAAGATTTTTTAATTTAATACAATGTTTTAACTACCTCTAGAAAAATTTTGCTCTGTGGCAACACTAGGCTAAAGACAGCATTACCTTATTAGAAGATAACTTTACAACTGAAATACCAGAGCAAGCCATGGCCAGCGTGCCCCCATAAATTGTACATTGACAGTAACAGAAATAAAAGATGGTCTTCTGTACTTTCTCATGTTATGATGAGTTAAAATTTATACACTAGTCTCAGGTTTGATTAAATAAGAGGGACAACCAATTTAAGTCACTCTAGTGCTTTTACAAAGATAACGGTATGGTTCTGCCAAAGGTCATTAAAATTTCAAGACAACTGTCTAAACAAGTAGTTCATCTGTCAAAAAAACCTTTGCTCTGAGGGATCCCCAAAAGCATTTGTAAATAAGTATGTATTAATGTACATACAATGTAGACCAACGAACTCCACTCTTTCTTCATGGAGGTCTTTAAAAGCTGCACCCAACAATGATACTTCAATACAGAACTGTATTATGGTCACAGTAATGACTGATTTTAATAGATTGCAATTTCATCACATTTTTTATCTAATGATCCTGAAATATCGTGTACACACTACAACTTCTAGGGCATGTCTATAACAAGAACTATTGTCTGCATTTCATGATGGGTGTAACAAACACAAGTGCCTTTCTCAAGATAAACAGGCAGCCTGCAAAGCCAAGGACACAACTCAGACCCCCTACAGTTCCCATCGAAGACCAACTTTTCCTTGAGACAGTGATGACGTTTTTCCAGGCAGCAGGTGGACATCTATTTCCCCTTTTGGCAAATAAAACATTCTGAATGAATTTGGATCTACTTACAAACACAGATCTTGACAAGAAAACATTTACACACACAGACCTTTACAAGGAAATTTAATCCTTCACATTCTCTGCCACACATGGAAGTTGACAAGTAAAGAAACACTTAAAAATTAGACATTATTTACTTTTGTAGTAATTGTCTTTGTGTTACAGGCAGCCATCTTACTATAAAATAGTGTCATTTGTGGCACTGACAGTTTCCCATCTCTTATTCAGGGCTGCCAGTGTCAAGCCTCTGTATGTCAAATTTCAGCCTAGAGGGTTTTTTTTGTTGTTGTTTTTTTTTTTTTTTTAAACATCTGAGTTACATAGGTTGGAAAACAGTTATAATGAAAATGCTGACACAGTCTTAACTACAGTACATCAGTATGAGCACGCTGCTATAATAGGCTTTTGTGATCTCAAGAGACTATGTTAAATCATTTATAATTAAAGTAATTGTATTGTGACAAAGAGAAGTTCATGGCATAGTGCACATTTCATAAATGCTATACAACCAAATCTGAAAGGTGGCTTGAAAAATATAAGGCATGACCAGGCAAGCAAATTTTTTGAGCTTTCTTGTCTGTTGTGTCACTAAGGAAGGGCCTATGCGGAGAAATCTAATTGGAAAAGAAAGAAAACAAAACAACAAACCCAAACATAAACCCCCACACACAACCAAAACCAAACCCCCATACCCACAAAACCAATCCAACACCACAAAAAAACAAATAATCCTCCAGATCCCACACCTTTAGTATTACATTATTCTACAGACAGTGTAGTTTACCACTGAGAAAATAAAAACAGAGGCAATTAAAAGGACATATATGAACAAAGGTATTGGTATTGTCTCATACATAACTTAGACTACTAAACATTTTAGCTATGGAAGACAGTGTCATTGACCAATTTTCTTTTGAGCATTTATTTTCCTTATGGTTAAATAGTAGGTTTCTTAAGAGAACCACAGCTGAAATGCTTTCAATAATATACTTCTTGAGCAACGCAGAAAATATCTTACCTTCCACTCAAAGATGAAAAAAAGGGCACTACATGTATTCCCAAGGGTCCCCCTTCCCCAGAAATCTCCACTGTTTTTGTAATTTCACTAAAAAAGAGCACAGGGAAACACATTTCATATGCTTCTTCACAGTATTCTCTATGTTAAAAACAAATTCCTGATTGATCGGATAGCAGAAAGGATAGAAAAAATATTCGACTCAGATCTCACTAATATATAAAAATACAATGAAATGTAAAAAGGCTATCAAATTCTTTGGGTTTTTTAGATTAGCATTTGTGTACTTTGAAAGGGAAAGACAGCAAGTACCAGACATTTTCCTAAGTCATCCCTTAATTAAATTAACTCAAATATTAAAGAATAAGCTTTTAAGTCAGGAGAGACTTCATCATAAAAAATAAAAAAAAAGGTTATTCTATGTGCTCTTAATTTAAGCTCTGCATGAGCTGCTTTAGTCAATTTCCCCATGTGGACACATTATAAACATGAATTTCACACACTAAAAACATCAACCCAATAAGCAAATTAGTCAAATCGTATTTAAGTATCTTGATTTCTGCCCTCAGTGGCATACAGCCTCACCAACAAACAAAGAACAAAACAAACTGTAATCAAAATTGCAACTCAGCTCATTTTATTAGGAAGTTTCCTTCCTCAAACACCATTATCAAAACCCACTATATTATCTCTGACAGTTTTTTGCTGTTTCATGGCTATGTGCTGTTTCACTTCCTATTGAGTATTTTATGCTGCCAGCCTAACAGTGACCTTAACTCTATTCTGGGTGATCATAATTTGAAAAGGAAGGTACTTGAATTGGCTAGAATGTTGTGAGTTTTTTTTAAAAAAGTGAGGGGGAGAGAGAGAGAGAGAAAGAGAGAGAGAAATAAGTAAGGTCTGTATTCTAACAGATCACGTTCCTTCTTTCTGTACTAGTCTACATCTTCTGTAACACCCCCTCCCCTCAAATTGTACTGAATACCATCAACACTCAGCATTAGCGGCCAGTGGACAACTACTGGTATTAACATTTACATTAGAACACCCTAATGCATTCACGCTATAAGAAGCTCTACACTTACATGCCAACCCTATACCGTTTACAGAACATGTAAAACTGAACCAAACGGCCACTTTATATGCCACCGTGAGTTAAAGACTCAGTCTAACTGGTGCAAGTGCAGGCTGCTGTTAAGAAAACGACTTCTGACCTTTCTCCTACAACCATGCAACAGATTTAGAGAGTGCGTATTTGCAAGATGAGAAAGATGACCAAAGCCAACCCTGCCGCCCCACATGATTTTTCCTAGCACAAGTTCCTCCGGGACCAGCTGATCTCAATGACCCACAGTGTTGCCACCCTTTGATCTGATGCAATTGGCAACAGAAATGCACAGGCGTATGGGGGGAATCTGTGCCTACCCTTGGAGTGGCACCACAGTTACACCAGATCAGATACAACATAAAACCACCTCACAGCTAAACCCTCTCACAAGGAGGACAGTTACTTCAATTGACCTTAGACAAATTCTAGCACTGCTTCCTAATAACATAGGAGTATTTTATTGGGGTTTTTTTGTTACGAGGTTATATCCAGCTGCATAATGATTACTCAGAAGCAGGTTGCCCTACGTACAATAATTCTTAGCTTGGTCAGCTAACTATGAAATAAGACTGGAAAATAAGTTTATAGAACTTTCTTTTGGTTTTGGAGTTGGGGGAGAGGGGTTGGTTTGTTGGGAATTTTGGGAAGGGCTTTTTTGTAAATAATTCTTCCAAGGAGACTGACACTGGAGTGAATCTATATTCAGTAAAAATGAAAAGGACAGACCCTGAACAACAAACCACTACTGATCCCACTGCAACAGACTTTCATGTTACTATATTTATAACACAGGCACAATCAACAGGCATTTCTATTTGCTGAATTTTTGTTTCCTGTATTCCCCTCTCTTCATGTATCAAACAGGGAATTCCTGACAAAAACTTCCTGTAAGTTTTTTTTTTTTTAATTTTTTTTTTATTTTTTTTTTTAGTAAAACTGATCAGAGAAGCTAGTCAGGAGTGGTTACCAAGAACTCAAAAATGCATGCATAGGAAATTAACTCTTCTTTCAGTTCCATCTTCTACTTCCTCCAATTCTCTTACACACAAGAAAAAATAAAATAAAAAAAATTAAAGGGTTGCCTTTTCAGCTTCTACAGAATCAAAACATACAAGCAAATTAAGTAGCCAAATCCTACAGATCCAGAAAAGAATAAGAAGTAGTGAATGGGCTTTCATTTCAACAAGGAAAATTTAAATAAATTACAGTTGTCCCCAGATAACCCTGTATTGCTTAAGTACTCCAGGAAAGAGTTGTCTTCCTAAGCAACTGTAAAATAGAGCAGGAATTTTTTTGAGCGCTATCACAATAGACGGGTTAGCTGTCATATTAAATCAATGCACTTACAGTTATAAGTAGGCTCAAAGCCAAAGAAAACATGCAAGTTTATTTTTAAATCTAACATGAAATCTACACACTAAGAAAAAATAGGTTTCTTTGTGAAAACAAATAACTCATGTGTACACTGTGTATTACTTTTAAAACCATTGTGTTACATCCTAAAATTTATGGATGTACTAAAGCACTAAATATCCAGAATAAGAGGTCACTCTGTATACATACATTTCTCTCTCTCTCTCTCTCTCTCTATATATATATATATATATATAAAATAGGTACTTTAGAATGATAATTTAAATCTTTAAATCAAATATCTATGAGTCAGAATGACTTTTCATTATCAAATGTGATTCTTAGTTACTTTTGAGAAGAAAACTGCCCTTCACAATAACTTTAATAGATCTTTGAGGACATACTGTTTGTATATTATACCTATGAAAGCCAGACAGTTAAAAAATTAAAAGGCAGGATATCTGGGATTCGTGTGGTTTTTTGGTTTTGTTTAGCAGCCTCAAACATTAGAGTCTTGAAAAAATTTGACATCAATCACTCATGCTGTCCATCTTCCAGCAGGCTTAATCTGCCCACAAGAACAGCTGAATTCCAGCAGTGTGTTATTCCACACTGGCTTACAGTTTACACTACACTGGAGAGAGTATCCAGGAACAGGGCACTGCTGAATGAGATCCTGAACAGAATGAGCTTTAAGAATACTAATTACTAAACTCCACAGGCACGAGGGCCACCATGGTGCTGACACTCCTCAGTTTGACAAAGTCAAGTTAAAAAACTGAAAGAAGGGTGGGGGAGAATGCAGAATAGCTTTCCACTGCTGGTTGATAGCTGTGATATTGACAACAGAGAAGGTAATTTATGGATTTTCTGCAATATTCAACACATTTAAAAAACAACCCCCCCCAAATAGGAAAAGACTAAATTCCCAAAGTTAGTAACCTACTAGTCACCTACTCCTATTTTAAATCTCCATTATACATCTTAAATGAATTTTGCAGTAAAAAACAAAACAAGTCTGGCCTAACAAAGTTGGGGTCCCCATTGCTAGCTGGGGGCAAGAGGCTGAGAGCATCAGTGAGCAATGCACAGAGGGTGCCTCAGTGTGCTACACTGCTAGTATCTCCTGCGTGTTCTTCAAGGAGCAGACAGAGCTCCTACCTCAGAAAATACTATCCTTGCTGAGTTTGCAACCCAATTTCTTTGGAATATGTACAGATATATTCTTACATCAATCAAAATAAGTGAACTTTTGAAAAGCATTTATGTCAGGGAAATTTAGCAGAATTGCAGGGTTCACCCCAACTAGAAACACGGTGCTCAGGCTTCTTCAAATGCGTGCTGGCATCTCCCTTCCCCTCGCTGCACTCAAGGTGCCTCAGAGGCCTCGGTGAAGAGAGAACACCTGCCTAGCATGACCTGACTGTGGCATGCAAGACCACATTCAGTGCTGCACTATTGATTTTTAACCTGAAGCAGCTGTCATCATTTAATATTTAAATTCTTCATTGCTTGATGTTTATTGATTTCTGCCAGATTCTTTACAGTCTATCACATTTGTCAGGAAGGCTTGCCATGCATATTATTAAAAATGTTGATGAGTATAGTTCAGCAGAGAGAAAGAGATGTACACGTGTGTAGCAAGCACGCACAGCAGTCCATTTGTAACATGGAAAGCAAAATTTAAATGGAGTGCTGCACTTTCAGCAGTGCATATTCAGTGGTGAATCAGTCTGATCTTCAGATTGGCAGTGCCCTTGCTGTCAAATACTATAGCTCCCTCTCTTGAAAACTGTATCAAGAATTAGCAATTTGTCAGTTATGCAATGGGAAAAGATCTCTTAGCTGAAAGCTTCTCTGCAAACTACCCAATAATACCGAAGAACTAATCTTAACCACTGAGCACACCAATGCTTAAAAGGGACCTCTCTCCAGAAATAAACATTTTGGAGTTTTGCAGCAGGACCTGGTCCACTAAGGCGCTTCGACCTTTCCCAATTACAAACACTAGGAGAATCTTGGTAGGATTTCTCTTGTAGAATGCCGTAGATGCAGCCTAAAGCAGATTAACTGTTTTGTAACATACTGAAGACAGTACCTTGGAAAAACCTGCTTCCTGCATGGGTTATTGGGCAAAACTTTTCTTCATGTGTATGTCCCAAGAATCTACTATCTGGAGTAAACACAGATCAAGTATTTATCATTCCAATGGCATATTCTTTTGCCATTTTAGTCTTATCCAACAATTGCACGTAAGTCTTCAACACAGGCACAACATGACGAAGCAAAAACCTTTGAATAGATCACCGAATTCCTCATACGCTTTTAAGAAAAGGTACAGATTAGTAAGCCGCTGTATCTGAAAAAAAATCTCTTAGCACCAGATGTCAATGTTTCCCTTGCAGACAGAAAAGCACAGCTGATATTCTGAACATGCTTTGTGGCGTTTTTATTGACCACAGCCAAGTAAAAGGCAAAGGAAATGTCACTCAGATGCAGAGAGCTCACAAGTGAAGTTATTAAGCTGCACTTCTTTACTTGTTCTTCACTTGCACCTCCAGCCTCACCAGCCAAGGCTGCCATTCCAGGGGAGGAGAGTGTCCTTAACAAGGGGTGCTGACATTTGGTAGAGAGCACAGGTCTACAGGTGATGTCAAGTTACTAAAGGGAATTTTAAAGAGGAAGTATGCACTGACTTATTCAAATAAAGAGGGTGATGACTCACTCTGTCCATATACTTCTTTCACATATTAAAACACTACAGTTGCTGATGGTAATAGAGCATTTGTACCCGTTCTCCCAGAGCGGCTTCCAGACTAGACAGCTCAATTAAAGCTGTCAGACAGCACATTTCCCACCCACTTCCTACCCCTTTTCCACATTTTTCCTTCTTTTTAAACTAGATGTTCAAAAGCTCTGTTGAAAATGTCATGAATACCCTGAAGAAGAAACCAGAGCTCAAGATGCTAAACAGCGTGAACATATTCAAATAATGAAAATCTGAGAAATATCTAAATAGGGATGGAGAGCACCCTGCAAGGAGCGGAGAAAGCAACTGAACATTCAGAGTCAAGAAAGAGTTTCCAGGCACAGTTAAGGAAACTGCTCACTCGCTTTTAGTGGAGACGGGCACATTTCAGCTGCTCCATTCTACACAAAACTAAACAAACCATCCACAAAGTTGAAATATTTTCTATGAAATAATGACAGAATCTTCCAGTTTCAGATCTGAAAGGGAACTAATCACGCTCTCCTAACTAAAATGCATTATTCTAGTAAAGATGCTACTGTAATCCAGGTATTTTATCCCCACGAAAATTAGTTAGTTCTCACAAGATTAACTGTCTAAAGGTTTAGAGAGAAACCAGACAGCCTGCAGACACCAGGTTTTTGCATCTTTTTTTCTTTAAATCAAGTAGTTCCAATTCTGTGTTGTTAGGCTAATGAAAGACACAGTAGGTTAAAAAAAAACATGGAGAAGGAAAAACCGCTGCAGTTACACTTTAATTATGTATCTACAGTGCTTAAACCAAGGAACTGACCCTGACCTCCACTAAAAAGAAGTGGGAAGACAGCAAAACAGAGCATAATGAAAACACATAATGAATTATCTATGCATAAATTACCCTTTGAGTTCCAACTAATCCACTGCTATTAAGCTAAACATCCACTTCCAAACAGATTTGTGTTTACTGCTACCTAACAGTCATTATTACTATGAGAAGACAAGCAAGGTTTTCAAAATCAGTATTTCTATGTATAGTATGCTAAGGGATTAAATGTTAAAGGTTGTGACAAATTTCTACCTGACTTCCGTAGAGTATCAACACCCTGCTGTAACTTTAAAAATCTTTCAGTCCTAGTCCAGAACATGAAGGGAAAGCTAGGAAAAATACCAAATTTTATATACTGATGGCATCAGTTTGGCTTCACTTACTCTGAACATCATCTTTGCTAGAAAATAAATTTAAAAATTCACCTTTGGAAATTACAGGAGGATTGTCATTAGTCCTGTCTTTATTGATTCTATTAAAAAACATGCCAGTGACCCAATGTTTCAAGTCTCTCTTCTAGCAAAGTTCAACTCTCAAAAGGTCAAATTAAAATTTCCAGACTCCTGAGGGATACAGTCCTGAAAAGTTTCCCAGTACTTTTACAGTGAAATGTTTTCAGAGAATCCTGGCAAAGAAACTTCCTTCCTATCAGCTTCTGAATGGAGGAGCTAAAAATCCTCCACATTGCCACTCATTTCATTTACCCAAAATGCAACTAATTTTACCTACTTAAATCAGTGAACTGATTTTCTTCAAATGGAACAGTTTTCCTCCTTGAGTGAGAAATATAAAACAACCCAAGTCTGAAGCCTTTAACTTCAACTGACTAGCCTCCATAATCATAAAATATTAATGATGGTATTCTTTTTTTCCGCTTCCCTCTGAAATACCCATTATTGGCTGCAGTTATAGAAGGGACACTGACCTCAGACATGTTGGTGGTCTGATGAGAAGGCTCAGATAATTTTCTTAGGTGACTAGCTGCTATTTTGCTTAAGTGCTATGGGTCATAACGATTACCAAACTCAGTGACAGGAAGGAATATATTCTAGTGAAAGCAGCAGGGACAACAGTGGTTTTCTCTCTTTCATAGCACTGAGTAGCTCACAATTAGGCTGAAATATTAGCTTTACTAACATAACATTACTTAACATGGCTAATTTAAATGAAGGTTTAATGTATCATGACTTGGTGGTCCTTCACAGCCCTAACATCTTTGAAATACAAGAAGAGAGATATCTGCACAAATCAGAATTATAAATAAAACTTTCTTCCAGATAGAATGGTGTAAAAGTAGTCAAACTAGATATTAAGATGCTAGTTTTACTACCTGTAGAAAAATAGTTTTCTTATTTAATAGTATTAATAAAATCTTCTTTACTTATATTTAATCAAATTAAGATACCAGTAAGATAGATGGTCTCTAGTGACTCATTATTTTACATTATAAACCTATTACTCCTAATGAACAAACTTTTGGAAAAACAAACCCTTCCATTTTAAAGAAAAAGCCATATAAGAATCAAAATAATTGCCTTAAAATTGAAATTCTTTGACTTTTGAAATTCCAGTTAATTTCACAGAAATACCAACTAACTTTGCTTTACAAAAGAATGTGTTTTCAATTCCTCTTAAATTCATTGTTCAAAACAACTTGAATATAATTCACTATTCTGAGGACAAAATCCACATACTACCCATCTCAACACTTGCAGGCAAAGTAGTGTTTTTAAAAATCTCCTCAGGACACAGGAAGCACAAACAAGTTATATTTTGGTAGAATTATTTTACTGGGACCCTGTATTTAAAGAAACACTGTTCCTTTATCTTTATTTTGGGTTTGGGTTGGTTGGGGGTTTTTTTGGACCAGTATTCCTCCTTAATGCATCGATCTCAATCCAGATTAAGACAACTCATTTATCTCAAAAAAAATTACAACCAATGCAGAAAGATTCTTGGGAATGCTTTGTTCTGGCCAGCTTTCTCTCTGCTCCCTGTCTGTTCAACACTGGTGCTCAGGCATCGGTTGAGTGGGCCCCAATCTATATTCTTTATCACCTTCCCTTCCATACTCCTCTGTCAAGACATTTTGAAGATCTCAGCAAAAATCCTAAAAGAGCTACAGAAATCTAGGCTTATTATTGACTGTTTTGCAACATGCCAGAGAAGACCTGGCCATTTCAGAAAACCGAGTACCTCTGAGAAGTATCACAGAGGTCTTTCTCACTGCCGATGTTTCCAGTGGCCACGCTGGAAATCAAGTTATGGAGATTAAAAGCAAATGAGAATCACAACCTGCTTCTGAAGAATCCCGAATGCAAGCAATGACTTGTTTAACTTGATAAACAATAATAAACTCTCAGAAAATTCCTAAGAGGACTCACATGATCTAAAACACCCTAGTAAATGCATAAGGACAGCAGTAAATATGAGCATAACATGCACAGAGCCTGATTAATCCCCATTACAAATTAACGGATGAAGAGACAAATGAGTGCATATATTTGGTAATGCATAATAATTACCTCAGGTGAAACAATCTGTAGAAGTCTTTAGCAACATTCCATAAAGAGGAAATAAGCATTAGCAACTAAACCGACTAAGTTCTGTACCTGCCTGATGAACTCAGAGGCCTGGCAGGTGCAGAGAAAGCTGGAAGAGTACCACTCCAGTTCCTTTTCATGATGAGACCATTCTAAAAATATGTATCAGCACCAGCAGGCAAGAGAAGAAACTACAAAATGTCATACAAAGTAGGTGACGAGGAGGCCTCCAAGAAGGAGGAAAAATGCAGACAGATGAGTTGAAAAGCACAGCCTTACCAAGACAAAAAAAACTCCCGTAAGAGAAATTAAATGGTGACTCAAAGAACAAGAAAAATTAAGAAATTAACTCTCTTACATGGAAGAGACTAATTTTTGACATGCTCTAAAAGGACAGGGGATCCTTCTACCAAAATTCTGGCATGGCCCAGAAGACCACCAAGGTTAGAGTCCCTGCTCTTGCAAACTTCCCCACAGGCTTTAGCTATATAACTTCATGTCTCTTTCCCAGATCTCATCTTGGTAAAATGGGAATATTAACACTTGGGTTTTTTCAGATGTTTGTGAAGATAAATGCTCTAAGATTAAGGCATGCAGATATTGTTTATTTAGTTGCTTTTATTTTATACTGTTTTGACAAACACCTCTAAGGTGCAGAATTATAGCAAATGATTAATTGCTGTCATTAAAATTGAATCGAATTGACTTTTGACATTTTAGCTGTTGTGGAAATTTGCCACATAACGCTTCTTAATTTCATTACACAATGTGCTATGATACCACTACAGTTCTGCAACAAACATAACATACTGGACAAAGGACTGAGCTCCTTCGCCTACATAAAAACATGACTTCAGTACAACTTGAATCACCAGGCAAAACTGGAATTTAAGCTTATGGTGGGACAGAAGAATAGCAGTATGGAAAGATTTTGCTCTAAATTTGCCAGGTCAAATCCTCTATTACCGCCACTGAGGATCTGACTGACCTACATTGTGACACTGTATTGCAGCTTGGCTTGTTAATTGCGGTGTAAGAAATGAAATCTGCAAAATTATTTTATTAATTTCATTTCAGTCACTTAGATTTTTTGCTGGGATTTCAGGAACAATAAACCCCAAAGCTCATTACTAAACCTCTTGAGAACATGTAGTTTCCTCTTGTTTCTGCTATGCAGCTCTCAAATTTTACTGTATTGGCTTCCAATGTAGATTATGTATTTACCTAAGTTTCACTCAAAATTTAGACTGGTCAAAATAAAACTTATTTCCCAAACTATCAATGTGACCACTACCACCTTCAGTTATAACAGCACTGGCCATCTCTGGTTTGTTAGAAATGAAGAGAAGAAAAGGATGCATTCCATCTAACTACTCTAGTGAGGCAATGCACAGGGAAATATTGCAAATATTGGCTATAGTTTTCACAGTGTATAAACATAGATATAAAATCTACTACTGAATATAGCAAAGTAATAACCTTACCACTCAAAAACAGAGGTGACATTTTAACTGAAAAAGATCATTTTCGGATTATATGGTTCAGCTGACTGGTTATATATTGAGATATAATATACTGCCTAGGAACATCCTCTATCTTAAGACATTAAATACTTGCAGGACTGAGTAGAAAGCAAAAACCAGGGTATACAGTAGTAGCATATTACCCCCTTAGCCTTATCCTACAAACACCACAATAAAATCATTCATATTCATCAATGAAGGTAAAAGACTGTCATGTGCAAATATGTGCTTCAGTATGTGAATTGAGTGCATTTTTAGGGTGGGAAAGGGACTAGGAGGAAGAAAGCATGATGATGATGAGCACAATGCAGATTCCCAGGTGCAGCTGGAATGAGAAGTCAGTCTTGTCTTGCATGTTGATAAACCACATTTGAGTCAGCACCAAACAGAAGATGTTCCTACCTGACATGGAGCCGGGCCCTCTGAGCTAACAACAGTTCTGCAGGTCCAGTGAGGTTTATCTCCCCATCCTGAAATGATACCTGGGAAGCACCCTGTTGAGAGATTTTAAAGCATGTTTTGAAACTACATACATATTTATGCATACAGAACAATAGCTGTACTTATATTTTTAGTCAGTATTTGGAAGAGAAAACAAGACATAAGTAACAACATCTCACTGACAGTGAGGACTGAAAGACCCATTCTGTATGCAGTGTAAGTGACAGCATTTGGAGAAGCAGGAGGGTATCTAAAATCCCGTTCCTCACACCAGACTCCCACCATGCTTCCACTGGAGAAGCTCCTGGTAGTGCTTCCTTATCTGTCTATCTAACCTGAATGTCATTCTTCCCCATCCTGAGCTACCTCCTTTCTCGCAATAGATTCCACAGACCTTGGAAAAACCCAATGGCTTTTTTTCTGCTCCTTCTATCCCTTAGTAGCATTTATCTGGTAAAGACATATTTTCACAGTAACTTCACAGAAAAAGAAATTATGTAACCATTTGGCTAGACACAAAAATACAACACACACAGGGACCTGACATCAATGCTAAAGCTCTTGAAAACTATTACTTAACTTTCTTTTTGTGATCCTTAGACTCTTAATGTTTGCATTTTTTTCATACAGGGAGAGGGAAAGAGATACCAATGAGATAAGACCACTGTCAGCAGGTGATATATTAGCTTTAATGTACTGTACTTCAGTGTGACCCTTATGGCAATACTGTAAACAGAGCAAAATTTGTAACAAAGGCCTTCTTTGGAGAGGTCACTTCTGCCAACTCTGCAACAGGAATATAGCTGGAAGACATAAATCTTCAGCTGTCAACACACTTAGAGAATTCAATTCAGAGCTTGATCTTAACGAGATAATGCCTAAAGTTAATCATTATTTTTTTGTTGTTGCAGTGGTACGGTTTTCCAATGTATATACTTGCCATATCAAGTTGTCTCAAGGCAAAAGGTAGCAATGTTATAAATTAATTCCAAAGCACAAAGCCAACTAGATATGTAATCTAATTTTCAGTAAAGGCTCTACACTGTATATTAAAACTTCCAATTTCTCTCAAAAGATGCCTCTACTCAGAAGAATGGCTTTAAAGGTGTGGTGTTTTCAGTCCCTCAAAGATTTGCAGAATGTATTTTCAGTTTATAAGTATCAAGAGAGTTGGGGGCAAGAGCGGGCTGCTTTGTGTTTTTAAAAAGAATCATGACCAGCCTTGCAAGCAGACCTTGGAATATAAATCAAGCTGGATCCCCTTTTGGTTCACATACCGCTTTTGAACCTATAATATTGGTAGCGATTCTCTTTGTGTGTTAATCAGAGCACAAGCCAACAGACTTGGCTTCCACTGCAAGACCAATATAGCTCACTGAAAGCAAACTTCTGTCACTAATGGCAGAACTATTTTAAAAACCGTGTATTGAATGTGTGCCACGTCTTCCGATCACTTTTCACAGTGGAACCACATGTCAAGGAGCAATTCTTGTTATATGAAGCATATTTCCATACTAACCTCATAAATCAGGAAAACAACCTCAAGCAGTGCATTAGCAACAGAAATCTGACACACAGCCTTCATATGTTGACTTCATCTTGAAAAAAGATATCGCCTTGGTAGCAACAGATGCCAGAAGCAGACAAACCTCTTAACAATAATGCTCCCAACAAAGCTAACCTCCTTTAGCTAACCACTGAAAACACTGGTGCTACAAAGGCTCTTCTTTTTAGAAGGCTGAAAATAGCCAAGCCATGAGCAGATTTTGGGTTGTGAATTAACTAGACTCTCTTTTCCTCCAGACACTGGCTGCAACACAGTGCTGCTCAGTGCATGACAGAACTTGCTACTCATGCCTCAGAACTGTTTTGCTATTTAAAGGCTCTCTTGCAGGCAACACAAGTCTGCATAAACTACATTATTTCTAGGCTTTTAGTTACTGTTGTTCTTGCTGTAGTGAGGTTATGTCCATACTTGTCCTCCATCTCCACTTCTTGGGAAACAGATTTCACAGTAATGACAAATACTGATGTTCAGAACAAAATCTCATCTCAAGTTTCTGTTGACTGATTCACAGGTTTTAAACCACAAGAAACCATTTTTTGATCAACAACTTAGATTTGATAAGTGATTCAGCACAACATTGGTAAGGGCACGGTTACACTCAGAGATAAGTAAGAGCTTCTTACAAAAAAGATGGCAGCCAACAGCTTGCTTTTCTGCTAAAGACCAGACCAGCAGAAAGTGTCTTGTAGATGCATAAGAGGATGATTATAGGTACTAGGGGTATCAAACCTTCAGCAGAGGTCCTCAAGAACAGATTTATAAACATGTCATAAATGTTTGAAGGCACGGTCATTCCTGTGTCGGAAAATAATGGTCCAGCCTCGTGAGGTGCCTGACTCCCACATTTTCATCATTCCACAAGAAAAAACCCTGTGAGGAATTAGAGGATGAAGTTTGGAGTCTGTAACCACAATTACAGCTTGCCTTTTTTTTTTTTTTTTTTTTTTAATTTCAGGGTAGAAGCTTGTAAAGAAAAGCTATCCTCTCCTGAGCTGGACAGAAGTGTGCTGAGAGACCAGAAATGCCACAGGGGGAAGTTCAGAGTCACAGCCCCCATCCCGTACACCACTGCCTGGTTTGATTTGAAGGCATACAGTGCTCACACATACCACAGATTATCACATGCTCAAGTCAGTAAACACAAAACCAGATATATTTAAATGCTTAACTGATCAAGGAAACATGAATCATAACACTGAAATTATAATTGAGCTCTCAGAGAATGACATTAGAGCTCCAGTCACGTAACAATCACTACAAATGGACAGATTCCTTTCGTACTTCAGCATTCCATTAGAAGCACAGTAAATTTAAACAGATCATCTCCTGCCCAACTAGCAGAATGATAGCAAAGCAGCAGTGCACAGGGTAAAGATGCTATTAGAAGACAGTTATCCAATACACACAAAAATTCTCAATCTCTTGTTCATATTTCAAAGACTGATTGTCAGTTTTACAATAGAGGAATTAATGATACTGACTCCCAAAACTTGACTCAAATTCAGCTGACATTCTAATAGCTTTACAGTGACAGTGTTGCAGTTTTCACTTAGAAAACAGGAATAAAATCCAAAATGGTGTGATAAAAAGAAAAGCCAAGATAGCATATAAATCTAAGAACAGTGGAAGTTTAAAAATTTATTTACATAGGGATAATTTGAGTTAGACAATTTCTCTTAGTGATGCAAAAAGCATGTTCTTCAAATTAAGACTGAAGCAGGAGAGAGAGCCTATTAAATAATAGCCTTCTGCAAACAACTGTAACCCAAATGCTTGAAATGTCTCATAATTATTATGTGACAGCTCTCAAATTAAGTAAACGTGTATGTGTAACAGTAGAGAGAGTGACAGAGTATATACCAGTAATGTTTTCTACTCCATGAACATGCAGTGTCTTCTCAATTCAACAGTCAGCATGGACATTTATTAGCCCCAACGATAAATATGATGGAGTCAGTCACGGGTCTGAGGTTAGGGAGTATGAGAAATTCTCATTTTTTTCTTGATTTTTTGATAATGCTCATTTCATACAAAACCACTAAATGTTCTGGGAAAAAAATCAACAGTGACACTTTTGGACAGAGACATTAATGTATCAGTTTCTGGATAGAAAGAGGGAGAGGCAGAATTGACTGAAAATGGTCAAAACAGCCATTTTTATTTCAAACAAAGGGTGCAGCCCTGAGCAGCTAACACAGCACATGGCTGCCCTGACAGTCAGGTACTGACCAGCCCCATTCCTCTGTTTCTTCACAATGACCGCAACCTAGAAAACCTGGATTTTCGTAACTTAAAAAAACTGCACTATATCTATTTTCTAACTAAACTCTGGTCATAATGTAATTTTGCATTACATTTTAGCTAAAAATAAATCTTTTCTTGAGCTGCTTCTGCAGCAAAATTTTGAACATTCACCCAAGAGTGGACTATACCACCTAACCCAGTAAGACAGCTTTAGAAATATTCATGGGCCACCAGTGGCCATAAATGGGCCCTAAATCACCTCAATTCTCCCTAGTAGGCTCAGAATACATAAGACAAGAAGTAAGTTTGCAGGCAGTATAAAATTGCAAATGTATAATTTTTTAGAAAAGATACATAGTAAAAACCATCCTCTTCTATTTGGAAAAAAAATCTTATTAAACAATAACCAACATGAGAGAAATCTTAGAACCAGATAAATTTAGAGAGTTGAAAGTCTACATAAACAACTGCAAAAAATTCTGAGTGTAGGGTATAATTGGAGTATAAAATTGTCATCAAACATTAGCAATAAACTTGAAGAAAATAAGTAAGATCTATTAGTAGAAGAAATATCCATGGTATCTGGGCAAATCAGGACTGAAGCTGTCTGGTATACCCAAGGGAAAGTATCTTTTTCTGAAACTTTCTTTTAATGATGAAATTAAAAAAGTGAAAATGTACATCTGAAGTTCCAGTTTACAGCACTGTATTCCCCAAGGGCACCAGCTCTTGAAAACAAAGAAAAGGTATCCAAACCCTAAAGCAGAAGGTCACGGAGCAGGGTGGCAAGCTGCAGAGCTTGCTCTCCCTACTTGGCCAACAGCAAACCTTCTTCCAAGGAGGTTCAGTGGGAGTTCAGATCCTACCGTCATAACACACAGTCAGATGCAAGGAAACCTGCCAGTGAAAAGGATGCTTAGTTTACAAATGCAGGAAATGTCTCATCTACTGCTCTCACAACAGACAATTTTAATTACCATATTTAAAAATTGAACATTTTTAGCCACACTTTCAGGATCATGTGAGCATCTCTGACAGCCAGAATGAGTTTAAAAAGCCATAGCACTATTTTTAGCTTTAAAAATCAGCACTTTCATAAATATTCCTGAACCAACTAGTCCATGTTACAAAATAAAGGTGTTTACTTTTAGTTACAGCAACAAATGCAACAGCTTACATTGCATACAGAAGATGATCCCCAAGACCATGTAGCCCAAGGAACACAAATAAAGGCCCTTTTTCATTCAGTAATAATACAACTAAGCACAGGTTAAAATATGATAACCCTAGTTGAACCAAAGCTACACATATCTTGATGTAACTTCCAGCAGTTAGATACAGTGCTGCCTTCAAGTTCTGGCCAATTGTACATAGCCGTGACTCAGAAAGGATTCTTTCTCCATGGCTCACTGCGGTCTGTTGGGACACAACATCAGTTGTGTGTGTATGCGCGTTTCTGAAAAGGCAAAGAAACTTCATTCGACCACAATAACCAGTGCCCTTCAATATGATACTCCTGTCACCCTCAGACTGCAAAAAGAAGAATGCAGCAAGCCACAAGTCTTAAAAATGTTTTAGACTTAAAATCAGTATCTAGATTCCCCCCATTTGGCCTTAAATCCAGAATGGGCCTAATTAAAGCTGTGGCCCTACAACCCTACATTAAGAAAAGTTATTTTTATCTTTATTACCTATGAAGTACAGAATCCGGCTATCTCAAGGCCAGGGCACACTCTGACAAGTGAAGCATGTAACAAGTTATCAGTTAGGAGAAACCTGTTCTTAAAACACCTTTGCAGGAAGAAAAAAATTCTAACTGGGGAAAAACATTAAAATCAGAAGCTCTGAATAGGTTAAACATTATCCACTGTAAAATACCAACTTTCAGTGAGTTACACAAAACTCATTCAAACATTAGATATTTTAACATGCAACTTCAAACGTCCTTCTAAAACCAAACAATAGAAAATTGAGTAAGTTGCTCAGTATGCTCTTAAACATTACAGAGCTTGTCCGAAAGAGAAGGCAGATCAATAGACATGCAAGCTGTCATACTTAATCAGTGTGTTTATAACCACAGCTAATTTATCTCAACTGAAAAATTCCTAACCATCTAACATCCCCACAGCATCACTATCCTCAACACATCAAGGATGGAAACCAATGCAAAACAAGTTAATAAAGTGCTGCTAAACTGAAGGAAAAAATATTAGTGTTTGTTAGTGCATATTATTTTTCCAGCGGTCTGCTTGATTTAAATCACTCTGCCTCCATAAAACGTGATAAGTATTTTTAAACAGCTTACAATACTTCCATTTTACTTACTGATTAAACTACATCATCCTCTCAACTATTCAGAATGAAATTCATTTGAAATGGATAATTGATGCAATTGTGCAGTATCTACAAATGCAATTAATCACTTGCTAAAGATGATCTTTAGGCAGGCAACAAATATGAAAATAAGAATCATACAGCTTCTTTCAATGCTGTCAATTGAAATGTATTCTACTGGTCTGGTAAAAGATATTTTTCAACATAAGAATAGCTGTACATCTTCAGATATTTTTAATAATATGCAAGTGGATTCATGTTTAATTAGCAGAGCACAAAGAAAAGCCATAATATAGTACAGCTTTTAGTAATTACATGACAGTTTCAGGAACCACAACAGCAACATTTCCCCCCTCTCAACTACCAATGGGTTTCTTGAATATTGCAGTGAGCTGTGGTCCTAGCACTTAAAAAGGTATTTTAAATCAAGGGCATAAATAGACACTCTCCTGGGAATCAGTCTGGAATAAGAAATTATTTCCTCAACTTGTTTGCTAACAACTCTCAGCTGAACTGTGTATTACAAACACTGTGATGTTCAATGCAAAAAACAAGCTGCCTGAACGCCCCTTCCTTGGCAGGTCCAAAAACTCCAGGCGACTTTGCACTGAAGCAGATTAGAAGCAACTATATCACATGTGCAGTTCAACTGACGTACTCAGTATCATCGTGAAAAGCGAGAGATTAACATCTTATGCACACACACGTATTCTCAAAATTATTGCTTATGCCTTAGCTATAGCTAAGCTATAGATTAGACTATGTTAGTCAACATCTTCTGTCAAAAGAATAAGAGGGCAAATTCTCAGTGGTGAAGAAGGCACTCACACCGAGAGGCCAGGGGAAGGGTACTTCGTGGGGTTAAGCACGGGAAGCAACGTCTTCTGCCCTCCTAATTACCACTGGTGCAAAGTCAGCATGTACCTTTAAGTCCCTGCCTTCTACATGGGTAAAACACTGTTAATATCAAACACAGCTCCCAGGAAGCACAGGAGCTTCAGTTCTTCAGGGACATAAGCTACATCACCCAGTTTCTCAGCTCTTAACTCCCACTGAGCTCTTCTGGAAATGTTCAACCAGCCTTCAAAATGTTCTCCCTAAGCCTGCGTGCCCTACCTACTCCCAATTTAAGTTTTTTTTTTTTTTACTATTAAGAGCATCAAGGATTGTTTTAGACCTGGAGAACAAAATTGTTACATATAATTTTGGTCATGAAACTTCAAGAATCCTCAGATGAAAAACTTCTCTAACACTGAGCAAAAGGAAAAAAAAAATAAAATTCCACTATTTGTAACAGTACTGGAGTTCACAGCTTTCCTGGCAGTTGTTTTGCATGGGTGAAGGGAAGGAAGAGGTGCAGCTTGAGTGCCTAAGTACTTCCCTTTGTGTAGGGCTGAGAGGAAAAGAAAAATGGAAAAACTGCCTCAGTTAAAAGTCTCTAGAAGTACCTTTCCTGCACATAAAACTCTGGACTTAAGCCCAACATTTTAAGAATTTCCAAGGTGAGGTGTGAGCAATGTATTTTCCAAAGCTGTTTTTAAAAGCATTGATAGCATATTGATAAATATTTGGATTTAGCACCTCTACTGGCCAAGAATCAATTCTTGAAGTAAAAAGAAATGTTTCAGTAAGGGGGGAAAAAAAAAGAAACAAAAAACCACCCACACACCAGCCAAAAAACTACTGGAAACATAAGTAATACAGAATGTGTTCACAACTTTTAGGAGCTATCAATACTGGAATAATTACTGAAAGGATGGAGTAACTGGCCAGCCATATGACCACTGGCACCTTTAAAACAGAGAATACATTTATTAGCTTTCTACCCATTTATGATGTGGGTTTTAATTGCCTACCAGCTCTCTGCCTGCACTGCAAGCCAACTAGACACTACAAAGCACTATTAGGAGGCCAGTGTGCCTGAGCCAGTATTATCTGCATCTCAGCAAGATTATTAACTTGAGTTCATCCATGCTAAGAGCATTTAAAAATATTCTGGCTGACCTGAAACGTGACTACTCTTGTGCCTAGGTGTTAGAGGTCACATAGATAGATCCTGAGATTCTGCTAGGATATTATTATTCATATTTGATTTACTTTCAGGTGTTTTAATTATATTTTAAGGGCTATTGCTAAATTTACTGTCCACAAATACATGTGTGGTCTTTTATTTACAGAAAAAGTTTACCAGTGCTATTAGCAGTGCAAGGCAATGAAGAAGCAGGTGCTTCCAAGATAAAACTTGTGATTTCTTCTGTATCACCCACTTAGAGACAAAAAACTGTGTTCAAACAAAGTGCACAACCTTTCCACATTTGAGTTACTATACAAATTGTTTGTAAGCATTCCCATGGCAACAAGCACCATTTAAAAAGTGCACTATCATTAGCTCTACAAATGCACACTAATCCTTTCTCTTGGTTGGAAACTGACACTGGGCAATTAACATTGCAAAAATAGGAAAGAAATTCACATTTCTACAAGAAAATCCACCAAATCTCCTCAGACCAAGAAAACAGCAGCATTACCTTCCTTAGCTTGACTCAATTCTCTAAGCCTCCCAAGATCTTTAATTGACAGAACCTTTTACAGGAGGTTTGCAAGCTACAAATCTGTATTTTGACTCCTTTCTTATTTCTACAAAGAGGAAACGGTTGCATTCCTTTCTAAAAGTAAATGAAAAATCTCTGAAACCACTATACATTCGTTGTGGTTTAAGCCCAGGTGGCAACTAAGCACCACGTGGCTGCTCGCTCGCTCGCTCCCCCAAGGGGGAGTAGGGGAGGGGAATTAGAAGAAAAAGGTAAAACCTCATGGGTTGAGATAAGGACAGTTTAATAGGACAACACAAGGAGAGAAGAAATAGTAGCAACAATAATGCTAATAAAAGAGTATACAGAGCGAGTGATGCAGCATGCAATTGCTCACCACCCAGAAGCTGATGCTCAGCCCCTTCCCAAGATGTAATCCCCCACCTGCCAGGTCCCCCAGTTATATACTGAGCATGATGTCACACGGTATAGAATATCCCCTTGGCTAGTCTGGGTCAGCTGTCCTTGCTGTGACCCCTCCCAGCTTCTTCTGAAAATTTACTCTGTCCCAGCCGAACCCAGGACAACATTGCATCAGGATAATTTCTTCATGAAAGTACTACTTAGTGAACACCTAAATCTTACCTAGACAGTCTTATGTATGATGCCACATCACAATTTCCCCCATAAATAAAATCTGGATTTGATTCATACCACATAAAACTATTAATTCTGAACAGTTAAAAAATAAAAAACCAACCCAAAACAACAAACCCCCACACCACTAATACACAATACAGAAAAGGGAAAAAAAAAAAAACACACCAAAAACACCACCAAAAACTTCACACATGTAAATGCACTACTGAATCAAAACTTTCTGCTTTTGCTATACCAATATGCCCTCAATATTATCTGAAAGGCTTCTCAAGATTGTGTATTATCTAAAAGCTGAGCATACAAATGATACTTTAGCCTGCCTTGCATGTTTAATCCTTGCAATAAATCCTTTATTAAATTTAGCGGTGTTTTTCATCCAAATGAAAATTATGTGTATCTTCATCATCACCACCAATGAGAGTGCAAGTGAACAGCTATGGTTTCCAAAATTTAAAAACCCCACCCATTTTCAAGGTTAAAAAAGGGACTGCACCTAAGATTGTATTTGATAATTTGCTGCTAATTCTCTTTATGAATAGAGCGTATAATGCGACACCTTAAACAAGCTAGGTTGGTCAACAGGAATCCATAGTTCTGCTGACTGTAACTGCAAGGAAAACCAAATCGTTACCATCCATTGCCCTGCTAAGCACTGCTCACATCCTGCGAGATCCAACGTTAAGCTGTGTCTTAGATCAGAAATCTCTACTCATTCCTTTGGATATTAAACAGTAACATCAGTAAGATGCTGTAATGGTATAAGAATGCTCCTTATCTCACTTCTGAAGTCACTGTCATAGACGTATTTAAGTCAAGAAGACACTCTCTTCACTTCAGTAACCAACACCAGATGAAACTTTGAAAAAGATACAGCTGGTCACATTGCCCACGTCTCTGACATGCCATTTGGTAACACACCGCTAACGGGTGTTAGCCTGAGGTACTCCCTGTGCCAGCCACCCCTGGGCCACGCTTACACTCAGAGGCCACCCAGAGCCAGGCCCACCCCCAGCAGAGCGAGCTGTGCTGCGGAGCGCGAGGCCTGGCCGAGGCGCTGCTCTGTTCCTCCCGAGCGGGGTTTGCCACTTAGGGTGTATGACATTATGCTTTTCTCAGTGTACAACGTATGTTAGTAATTGCTAGTTATGTTACTACTGTTCCTCATATGGGATTATCATAGCGAAGCAACAGCACTGATTAATCAATTAGCATGGATTCATTAGAGAAGAGATGGAAGATAGGGCAATGTAATTGTGTTTACTGAACAACGGATGACAGTGTGCTTAAAGCCCAGGATTTCTAATAATACACAGCCACCTAGCATGATATATACATAACATTATGAATATTTAGAACATTCTCACTGCAGAACTAGACAGACAACAATCTGAATGTGACTCTGTGTGTGCAAGTAATGCTGGAGCCTGAAGAATGCGTAGAGGGGAGAGAACACAAGACAGATGGTGCAGTCAGATGAATATTTTAGCTTTGACTAAATCTTTGTAGAACAGTTACATCATTTCCTACAGTCCAGTATGCACAGGTGCCTCTGCACAATACAGTGGCCAACAGTATAAACTGTCAAAAAAAGGTGTCACAGAAACACTGATTAACCAACCCATGTTAAGCAGAAGAACATGAAAAAAAGAGCCTGCTTTTCTAATTAAGCACCGACAGAGCCCACTCTCTGTGAAATAAACAGAAGCATACAGAGTAGCTTAGAAGCTTTTTCTCCAGGTGTCCGAGGTGCACGTCCTTCCCCGCTTGCCCTTGTCAAAGGTTGAACACGGAACTGACATCAGCAATTAAAGAACATGAATAGCAAACTCTCAGACACATCTCATGTTGCAGTATATGTTCCCCTTTAGGCACTAATGCAATGGCCAAAACCCCCTTCTTCTGTCTAATGGTGGTATACAGACAGACAGTAATGCATATGGGTATCAAGAGCTGAGACAATAATTAATTTCTTGAAAATATGGTGCAGTCAACAGGTATTGAAATATAGCTTCTGCTGCACTCTGAAAGGGTAAAGACTTAACAAGAATGTAAAAGGTACAGAGGAAACGCTTTACTAAGAAGCTAAGAGAGCAAACATGCCCACCGTACTCCATGAAATCAGAAATCTTCACATAAATCAAAGATCAGGGTCCCTTGAGAGACTCAATCTATAGCACGACAAGGACTTGAATGCTCTCAGAGACCCACTCATTCAGTGTTTTCCCAAGATGCTTTCACAGCATCCCAGGGAATCAGTTTGTGATTAGTGCAGGGCTTCCTCAGCTTGGAATGCAGCCCTTGAACACAAGGTACTACAAATTACACTGCCTGTTTAGATTAAAGGCACTGTCAGTCCTGCTGGGATTTAAGTATTCCCCCTTAACTTTGTGGGCTGCAAATGTATTTACTTTTCAGAAGATTCAGGCATTGAGTTAATGAAAGACTTACCAGCTTGCTTCAGTCTAAGTTGCTTATTGGTAACAGTCTGAGCATCATCCTGTAGATATCTAATATTTAACCATTTTCTCCACACTTTAAGAGATGTTAAATTATCAAAATACATTTTTTATATTTATATAGATATGTATACAGAAATGTGTATCTATATCTGTGTATATACATGTGTTTGTGTGTGTGTGTGTATGTATATATATATAAAAGTTGCAGGTGAGGTTCTTCCAAAATTGTATCTGGTCACAAGGATACTATGGAAGTCTCACAATGTATCTCCATATGGGAAGGAATTACTTCTCCTACAAAACCTACTCCCTCCTTGGCTCTGGGCATTCTCCAAACTAAATTGCCAACATTTATTCTCAACAAAATCTCCCCAGCACTGTGGCCAAGGACCCATCATGATGGCCTAAGAAAAAAACTAACAAAAATCAGTCCTGCCAGGCCTGTATTTGACAAGTAAACACCAGACTAGAGATACTTCTAAATTTCTCTGATGCCATACTTTAAATGTAACTCTAAGAAAGGGCTTGTCAGAGGAAAAACAGGCCATCAGTCTTAAAGATGTTTTTAAGGGACCATGAGAACATCTTAACCCAGACATCATCAAAGAAGTGAAAAAGGGTTAAAATGTTGTCTGAATCTCTTTGAGGAATTGAGAGTTGTCTGCATCCAAATGGAAGAAAACAAAATGCCCTACATAAAGCCCTTGATCTTGATCCCAATTCTCAATGGAAATTAAGGCAACTGTGCAGCATTTTAATTCTGTGCAACTGTATACAAAACCTTATTTTAGGATCTGAAAGTACAGGCACAGTGTTACCCTAAATTTATGAGTGGATAATATTAATAAGCCTCAGTTGATTCTTGTGAGCCAAGACATTACTATCACTGGCTTATCTTAAACCTAGCAGGCAATTTAAACTAGGGACGGACCACCTGAGAGTATATTGTTATTTCCAACAAATCCTCATGAAACATAATGGTATTTTCAACCCCTCCTAGGATTTTTAAAAGTAATCAGAAAAGAACCTTTCATAAAATGATCTGGTTTCATGTTAAATAATTAATTATATCTTGAAATAACAGTGATGGTTAGTAAATAATTTGACAGCACTAAAAATTGCAGTGGAAGAAAACAGAATTTATCACATGGTTGAACAAAAACAGGGTGAACAAAATATCTTAAACAAAGATGTATCAGCATATTCATTGGGAATAGAATAGAACAGCAATTATAAAGGCATATAGAAGAATTAAGCTCAGGATATTATAAAGAGTAAAGTTTTACCTACTGATCAGATTATGAGGGGGACAATCATACAGTTAGAACTCTTTCAAGCATGATTTTTTTTTTTTAATCATTTAAAGAAAATAAGCAAAGGAAATCACACAAGTAACTTCATTTTCACACTATAAAGTTACATTTATCAACAGAAATTGCTTTTTTAAGGTTACAGGTGGACTTAAGTGCACTACAGTTATTTACTAATAGCAGCATCTTTAATTGCAAGAACAAAGGTCAGAGAACACATTGCTGTTGCTTAAGTGAGCATGACAGGTGACACAAACAAATGAGTAATTCTCCAAAAGACAGAAAACAGCATAAGTTATCAATTCTCCTATTTCTTTCATGTGTTCCTGGACAAATATGCCTGTTTCAATTGAATGACTGTTTCTTCACTTTTGAGAAAAATAGGAGAAAACTGTACGATAAGAAGCATTGGTAATAAAAAGGTCTTCCAGTAGAAATTAGCAATTTTTGTTTGTTCCAGTTTTAAAATGAACATTCTCACTTATATCAATGATTTCACAGAAACAAAAAATCCCAGAGGCATGTTTACTATACAACTGTTTGCCACAAAGTGGAAGGAAATAGCTAACCTGTCTTCTCACATGTCTTTACTCCACTGCTCCATCGTTTCCTAACCTGTCCACAGAAGATGCTCAAGATGGTTTCAAATACACAGAGAAACTACACGCTGGGACAAAATAGCTCCCTTGTTACCAGTTCCTCAGAACTCAGAAACCAAAAGTATGGCACCAAATAGCAAAGTAAATCAAGTCCCAAACTACTTTTAGTACATGTCAACTCAACACCTCACTACTACTACTTTTCAGTTAGGTCTCAACCAAAGCAAATCACATCTGAGCACTTCAGCAAGTTACAAAGTCCTCTACAGAATAATTAACCCAGTGAGAGACAACAATGTTGCTCACATTTACGCATGCAGCTTTCATTTCAGTATTCCATTGAATTCTGAAAATTTTTAGAAACATTTCAAGTAGATATAAAAGGCAATGTTTTCTTTCTTCTTTTTAGGCTAAGAAATTCAAAAATTACACACTCTTTTAATCCTCAGAAGATGTTTGATCATGCTCAGCAAGACTGAAAAACTGAAAGCTTTGCTTTACAAACCTCTAGTTTCAGCTGCACTGCTATTTCCAAGACTGCCATTCCATTATGGTTCACTAAATGAAGGTATCCAATTAGCACCGTACTCCGTAACTGCCTTGGACCGAGCTGTTTGCTCTCTGTTACCTGTTTGTGTCAGTTTGCCTCAGACAATAGTACAAAACTGAAGGTGGTGAAGCAAACTGTAGTGAAAAGCTGTTTCATGAGCTAAGCCACCACAGTGAAGGTGCTCTTGGAAAAACATGGCTAACAGATCTGTTTTACATGTGAAGCAGAAGTAGCCTATTAAATAAAACAAAGCAAAACAAAATAAACAAACAAACACAATAAAAAACCCCACAGAAACCCCAACGTTGTGAAAGTTACAGGACCATCCAAACCCCTCTCCTGACTTCTAGAATACATCTCTCCTGCAGTTCATCCCTCCCAAACTGCAAACCACCTTCTTCAGATTTCCTCATTTTTATAATTCTGTAATTTTTTTTATGGCCACCTGGGAGGGCTGAGGTCAGTTAAGACCATGCTTGTGACAGACAGCGAGGAACATGACAGATGCATGAAGGAGTGACAAGGTGTCCTGGTTGGGGCTGGCCTAGAGTTCCCGTTGGTCTGGCAGCGGGAGGAGCTGCAGCACCCTGAGACCCCAGGGGCTCCCCAGGGCCCAGTGCCCTCACCTGTGTGCGGGGGCGGGGGGAGCACAGCTGGAGGGCTGGGCCCCGATTGGCTGATATTCCATGTCATGTGACCTTGTGCTCACCATATAAAGGCAGGAGAGGGCCGGGAGGGCTCTCACTTCCAGGAGTGTGGCTGTGGGGCCTTGGTGTTCAGGATCGCCAGCTGGGAGCAGAAGGGTGTTGGTCGGCAGGTGGTGAGCAGCTGTATTGTACATTATCTGTTGATACTGTCAACGTATTATTCTGTTACTGTTATTAAACTGTTTTTATCTCAACCCGTGAGTCTCCCTTTGCCCCTCTGATTCCCTCCCCATTCCCAAGTGCGGGGAGGGTGGGTGAGCGGCTGCAGGGCGTTTAGCTGCTGAGCGGGCTCAAACCATGACACAAGGTTCAGTACAACCAAGTATTTTATGATGCTTCTGGGCTAAGGCATGTGATGCGAGATTGATTTAAACACTATTATTTCCTTACTTTACAATTTCCTTGATTTTAAGAAATATGTTGACAGAAAATTTGAGCGACCTTAACAGTGAGTTAAAGTTTTTATGTATGTGAATTATTCAAGCTTTAAAACTTCAGTACAATACGCTTGGATACAAAGCACAGTGCAGTTTTATTTACCAGTTAAATATTTCAAATATTATTACTTATTAACAAACCCAACATGAATTATCCAGGTCTGATTATATAGAAATATTCCACAACCAGAAATGCTGGAAGACTGGCAGCATACTGGGGGTAAGGGGTGGGTTGTTTTTTGTAGCTTTTTTTTATATCTGACTCTAAAAAAACAAGATTACCTATGCCAACTTCACTGAAATTTTTTAGAAAAGCAAATTTATAAATGTTTTTTACAGTGAAGTTTCTTATGTTATCACATAGGAAAGCAAAGCTTTTTTTGAAGACTTTATAATTGTATTATAAAAATCCAAAGCACTGCAAGCTGCTAGACTTTGCTTGCATCTTTCTTAGACTGAGCACTAATCTGCATATTTAGTGGCTCCACATCACTGTAATGTGTTCTAGGTATTCAAAAGTAAAGATGTTATTCTTTTCTTCTAGAAAGAACAGGTTTAAAGAAAGAGCTTCAATAAGTTTGTGAAGGAAAGAACAAGGTAGACTTCCTAAAGAAAGGCCTCTTATTCAGAGATGAACTTTAGCAAATTCAAAAGCAACTGAAGGAAGCATTCACTGCTTTCTTCTGAAAATGAACTTAATAGTCTAGGACCCCTGAAACATGGTACATCCTGCAGGCACAAGCAATACATCCCAGACAAAAGTAGCTCCCTGTAGAAAAGAGGATCATGGAGGGAATGGCATTTTTTCAAGTACCTATGTGTAATCTCATGCAGGGCTTTAAATTTCAGCAAAAAAAGCACAGTGAATTTGGCTTAATATTTTAATAGGAAGTACTGGATACATGAGACAAAACAGTGGAATAAGAGGATAATACTGATCTGTGCTGCTAAACCCATGCACTGCTGCATTTTAAGCTACTCAGAGGTTCCCCGATACACATTCACTCCTGTACAATGGTAATGGAGCGATCAAGCCTGGAGATCACAAATACAAGGGCCTGGGAGCCGAACTCCTACTAAAAAACCAGTCTGAACAGTTAGTTTCCCTCAAGTGCCAACTGAGTACAGCACAGTGTTGCAAGCACAAAAGGAGTCCACGTTCAAAGAGGAATAAAGATGAGGCCCTCCATCTGCTATATCCTCTCCCAGCAAATAACCCTTTCCTCTTTCAATGGTTATGAATTTCAATAACGACAAATTTAGTTAGCAAACCTTCACTGGAGCTTAAATGGGAACCCAACCAGAACAACTTCAGGGATAATTACACTTGATCCATTTGTTTCCTTTGTGCAAGAATGCCCATCACTGTACCCAATTCCAACAGCTACAAGTACCATCAAATCTGGAAAACACAAATGCAAGGATCCAGGGAGCTGAATGCAAACTGAAATAAAGTTTGAACTGTTTGGTTTTGTTTTGTTTTTTTTTTTCTCAAGCCTGAACTGTTATGCATCTTTGTAACAATCAAACAGGAACTGTTTACCATATGAAAGCAAATATTATTTCTGTCGTTATGGCTATTTGGACATCTGATAGCCTCAGGTAACCCAAAGGGGACCCACCAATAACAGCTCAACTTAAAAGTCAAAGGGCAGAAATCTTTGAAGTGAGGGATGACACAGAAACAGTAGTAGACCTTGAAGTTTGGTCTGATGGAAAGAACCTGAACATTTCAGAGTATATTTGATTCATCCTCACAACCCTCTCAAAGGCAGAACAGGCACATTTGACCACCGATGGTGCTAAATGCCAGAAAACTTAACAGCAAAACGCTCTTCCCACAAACCCCTCCTTTAGGGAAAAGACAAAGGCTTTCAGGGCTCTGGCAAATGGCACTGGGGAATGATTCCTGTCAGGTTCTCAGCTTGCAGAGAAGGCAGAAGTTGTTAATATTTTGTGAACTTTCATTTTAAAAATAATTCTCTGGTAAACATGAGTGACAGAGTACCTCTGTCAAAGAAAACATTAGCTGTCTCTAGTAGGAGGATCCTTTGATTCTTTAGTGTTCAGGCTGAACAGGCATAGCTGTTTTAAGACATCTCAAGACTACTGCTCATGAGCCTGTTCGCACTAGTGGAAAGGACAACACTGGATTTCCAGTTCTGTGTTTGGCTTGATTTTTAGAGCCCCACAACACAATCCAGGACACAGGTCAGGTACTGGCTTGAAAATAAGTACTGTCTTCTAAGGAGAAACAAGTTCCAAGTTGGATTAACAGTGAGACTAGAAACCCACAGCTGGGCCTCCTCGGTCTTTGTATTCTGCAGTGGTGGTGATACTTCTTGGCACAGGAAAAAGAAAATGGCAATTACCTTTCTGCTGGGGAAGGGGAATACAAGCCCCTGATGCATAAGTAAGACAGCAATCTCAGGAAAGGACCTCACCCTGCCACTTCAGAGAAATCATGGGGTTTTTGTGCAATTGCTGCATCTCATGAGTAAAGAGAGGTGCATACAGGTGTATATAAGGCTTCTATAGGGGTGTAAAAGCTGTTACGTGATACATGTTTTCAAGGCTGGTCTAGGGACAAAGACTTGCCATTCCCCTTTAAATCAAAGATTAATAGTAACTGTGCACCCAAGAATTCTAACAGTGAGAGCATATATGCCACTGGTATTATGTACTCCATTGCTGCAGACAACGGCTTCAATATGTGATCAATAGATCTCTAAATTCCTTGACTACTTTTAGAACTTCAGAAAAAGTAAATGTGAAGATTTAGCTTACTGTCTTCATTGGAAAATTTTTGGGAGTCCACAAACCAAAGAAGTGAAGTTATAAACCACGCTTCAGATTATAAACTGGCTGGCATTTCTGACACCGGCAGAGACAATGACTTCTCCTTTTTTTGTTAGTGAAAGGACAGAAAACTCTTGAGTTTTTTATTTTCATAGAGATAAAACTGAAATGTACCAAGGATTGCTGCTGGTTTTCCTCCTGAATTCACTTCAGATTTATTTATAGTAGGGCTTTCTACCTTTATCTGCAAATGTCACAACTGAGCTAGTGACTCTATACAGTTTCTTGGTTTAATAACTATGGTAGATATAGCACACGTTCTCCCTCTGCCCCTCTCTGAAAATAAACAAAACTAATCAGGCCTAAAAACTAGTTTATATCTCACTGTTTGTAGCAAATAGAAAGAGTTGGGCACAGATAACCTAATTTTCACCTGTTTCTGCTTACTGCATATACACTAACTCAATTTAGATTGATTGGCTTATGTTTGCAGACTTACTACAGTGGCACAAGGGTACTACCTCCATTCAGCTGATTTTTAAAAAAAGACAAACCAAGATGAAATGTTGTTTGTGCTCCTTCTTAATTTTATTTTAGCTCTTTGTTTATCTCTTCACTTCAAAGCACTTCTAATATGAGGCACAGTTTCAGTGTGACAAGTTTGTAAAATTAAAATAGAAAAAATGTGCCAGCATCAATCAGCTTTACACCAGAAAGCATAACAGCCTTGAGAGAGAAATGACGACTTATGAGAGCAAGCTATAATGAACCCAGAAGTGCTATCTGCAGTAGGAAAAATATATTAGACTGGAGGCTGAACAGTCCTGACACAATTTGTCTTCCTCAATAGGAGCCTCCTGTTCCCCAGTTGCAATGTACAATCAAGTCTGACTCCAAAAGTAAGGGAAAGTTATCAATATGAGTCCTCACAATTCTGTTGGCTAGCATTTCTTATTTGACTTGAAGCTGCTTAAGGTCCAGATCTGAAAAAAGAAATACAGCACAGAATAAAGCTGAGTCTGCAGGAGACTTCCCCCGCCTGTGGCCTGCCACTGGCCGGGCAGGCAGGCGCCGGGCAGCGGGAGCCCCACTGGGGACCCCCCCCAGCCCCGGGCCACCGAGCCACCTGCCCCGCCACCGGCCGAGCGAGCCACCCGGGGGACAGCCCTGGCGAGCGGGAGCAGAGGCTGGCCAGCAACTGCAAAGACAGGAGCCTGCGGGAAGGGCCTCGGGTGGCAGGACCAGCCTGTCGTCAGTAAGCCTTGGGCCCCTGCAGGAACGGGGCAGGGCGCAGGGGCAAGGAGGCCTGCCCAGGAGGACTCCAAGCCTGTAAAACTGGCTCCTCATTCCCCAGTTCAGAAAAGCCCCAAATCTCACGGCAGGACAAGCACGTTACTAAATATGGTCCAATTTAAGAGGGAACTTAGAGAGGGTTAAGGCTCTGATCCCATCGGTGTCAGTAAAAATCAGTGGTGGGTGCCTAGATAGCTGAGCCCTTCTCAGATTCCGTCTTGCTGGAAAATAAATTTTACTCTCTAGTAAGTTGCATTTGCAGACTGCTCTGCACAGACATCCGTTCATTATCTATGAACTGCAATATATTTATCTAGTTCCTGTTCTTTTCACAACAACGTATCTGAGGCACAATCTCAATTCTCTTAAAATATATTGTTAGCAAAGGGCACCAGATGAACATATATGCCAAAAAGTGGGTAGCATTACTTTATATTGTTTTCCAAAGACATGCTTTCTCGATAAAAAGAGCTTCTGGTAGGCTCAAAGCAGAGACATTTTTCTGTCTTCTGCTTGAAAAAGAATGTATTTTTTTTTCCCCCATTCAAGAGCTGGTGAATGCTACGGACTTGTTTTCTGACTTTAATTTGTACCTTTCTGCTTAATACACATTTATCAAAAGCCTAGTTTGATTATTTCAACTACTTAAAATAAACAGGTTATAAATTGCATATATCAAATCAAAGAGTATTTTCTCATTTGATTTTTGCAGTGCAAACTAAACAGAGCTGCCAACCAGCCCTAAATGCGCATGTTTCATTGTTATAGAATGAAATACTAGCAGCAGTGGAACAGAAAGCTAGACCTGAAGTAATCTCATTAATTAAATAAATAATTATTTCTGTGGTAGTCATCATCATAATCATATGAATATATAGTAATATGGAATGAATTCTAAATATTGAATAATTTTAACAAAAATTAAATCACTATAAACCCAGAATCTGCATGTTAGACCCATGCTTAATAGGTAATGGGCATCAGACACTACATAAAAGTAATTTTAACAGAAGTAACATCAATAATTTGTTGTTTTATACACTTGTACAGTATTATAAATACATATAATTGGCAGCAGATTAATTTCCCCAAAGTGTTATCATCTATTGGCATAGTGCCATACTTAAAAAAAAAAATTATTTACGAGAACATGTATGTGGTTCTAATGAACTAACTTTACCTGATAATATCAGTGTTTGTATGATTGATGACATTAACACAATAGAGTCATCAACATGCCTCTCAAAACAGCCATTTGAAAATGACAACTACATATAAACTAGACATTGAAAGTTAAAAAGGCAGAAAATCACAGCCGGGCATTAAGTGATCATTTGGTTCAGTGTTTTGTAAACCCGTGATAGCTTTGTTATAATTAACATGGTAATCCTCAACCTAAAAGTACTTCTACTGTTGACAATTTCTTGCTATGTTCTGAGGTGTTTTAAAGAGAAAAACGTACACTAGAGATTCTCTTTTGCATATTAACTAGACTATCAATTTGACCATATCACAACATCCATCTCAAGACATCCTGGCTAGCAATGTTTGGATCTATCAACAAACAGTGATCCAGACATTCTCCCTTCTCTTCTGCATGACTGGATGGACCATTTTCCCATGCTTAACAACAG
Organism: Tyto alba; assembly: GCF_018691265.1. Classification (NCBI taxonomy): domain Eukaryota; kingdom Metazoa; phylum Chordata; class Aves; order Strigiformes; family Tytonidae; genus Tyto; species Tyto alba. The sequence goes on along the minus strand of NW_024881328.1, from coordinate 29,138,383 downwards.
AGAATCAAGGATGGACAGAATGGCCTTAAGACTGAAGTGGAACTGACTTCTTTTATCCTAAGATTTAATTCTGCTATTTAAAATATTACAGAGTAATTTCTAAAAAATAACAATAGTGTGTAAAAATTTTTCTAGCCCATTCTGACTCTCTCTACTGCTCTGAGCTTTCCTGCTAGGAACTTGAGGAGGAATTGTAATATAAGCTTAATACAGCCTTTTGCATTTTTTCCACACAGAGCAAAACTTTCTGATTCTAGGCTGTTCTTATCACAACACAGCAGAGAACTTCAGTCATCAGCATTTTCAGGATATCTTCTGTAGAATATTCTTCCCTCAGATATACAACATTACTGAACTGACTCTCTCAAATGGAAATCTGAGAGCATCCAAGGCAACACACACTAGGCATGAAGGAAATGTAGATATATTTATCCATGTAGCATGTTAGTCACACTGGTCTTGTAGCTGGTCTTTGTGCTACAGATTTTTCACCAGTACCATTAATTAAGAAAAACCACATCTTTACAAAAGTATACAGAAACATCTGACGTCTAGAGGCAGACATAGCAAATGCCTTACGTCTCAGGAAAATGTTCCTATGTTCTTTTAAATCAAAAATGGTTAAGACACTAATTCTTTGGCTAAAGAGAGTATCGCTACAGGAACTTCTGAGAAACAAACAGATTTGTCACTAACAACTGCAGCATTTCACATACTTTATTTATTTATTTTTAAGATGAAACATCCATGTTTTGGCTACATATTTTGAAACCAAATTGAAGGGTGTATCTTTCTTCTTGCTGATAAATTTTTCTCGTGACTTTAAGTCTATTTAATCTGTTTTTTTGTCCCTGGCCTCTCCTCATTTTAACATACTTGCAACTTCTCATAAAAGTGTTTTAGAAAATTCCCCTCTGAATTTGTCTCTTCATCAGAAACAGAATTCATTTGTGCTCTTATGGAAAGTGTCAAAAGATGAAGTGATGAAGAGTAACTGGCCCTTCGCTGCTTGAAGAAACTTTCTTTACCCCAAACTAATATATTTCTGTTTGATTTCCATTCTGCTGCTTGAAGGACCGAAAGATTTATGCATATCATTAAAGCAAGGGAGGTGTGGGGGTAGAAGCAAACTCTAGATCTGAGGAGCCTTCACCATATTTCTTTGAATGACATGAGGCCAGCTGAAAAGAAGGGGGTTCCTTTTGTTTCTGTAAAGACGACAGATACACCATGAAATTGATTGTACTTGGTAATTCCAAAAAAGCAGGAGAAAGGAAAAGGAGGAGGCGCATTTATATCCACAAGTGATAAATGTATAATCATCTCAGATGCACCACTATTAGGTGAAGGGAGCAAGCATGCTGTAAGAAATACAGCAGCGCTTTTATTTAAGGTCCAAGTTTATGTCCCTCTAAGCCAGCTGCTAAATAGACAACAGTGAGTATGCCAACGCGGAGAGTAATTCTGCTAACTTTAAGATACCACAATATGCTCTCAGCCCTGTCATGGTACATGGTGCAGTTCAAATAAATATGGTACTGTGAGCATCCCTTCGGACTGATGTAAAGAAGAAAGCTGGTTTACTGGAATTTTAGAGAGGAGCTTGAAAATCCACATGTTCTAACTGAAACCTACATTAAACCAAGGCTTAAACCAAGATGAATTAAAGGCAAAGCTTATTGTTACTAGTACTATAAAAATAGAAAAATAATTTTAAAAAGCACAAGCCACTACTCAACTTGTTTGTCAAGAAAAAAAGTAGCAAAAACCTTACAGGAGTAACTGTTCCTAGAAGATCTCTCTTGGGGACTTAAGTTTGCTTTTTTTTTTTTTTTTTTTTTTTATGATATTGCTTGGGATGTGTTAAACTTTGAACTGGTAAATATGTTTCTTTAGGATCTGAACTACACCCTAAGATCAGCTGTGCCAGGTCAGAGCACAGGTATGTCCATCTTTGGGTGCTCAGGACCAGAATACCAGGGTGCCTCACAAACAGGAAATTACTGTCGCTCGTAGTGCAGAGGAACAGTGGCAACAATTTGATCTTGCATCAACTCAGTTATTCTAGAGTCTAATAACTTCTTCTTCAACTGAAGATGTATTTATTTATTAATTTATTAAATTGTTTATTATTAACTTTTATTTATTTAAAGTTATTTCAGAGAAGTTCTACTGCTTGGGTTATGACAAAAGGTCGTATTAAACTTACAGGACAGAAGAAACCCTTGCAAATACTAACAAAACCAGAAGTCGAGATGTTCGTTCAAAATCTTGAATCTTGTTAAATCACCCTTACCATTCTAGTCTATATTCACAGTGGTCTTGGTTTATAATTCCCAACACCAACATGTCAAACACCTGCAACACTAAAAAATACACAGTAATCAGAAGCACTAAAATATTCCTCTCTTCATTCCTGTTGTCATTGTAAGAAATTGCTTCATAGGTACAGAGTAAATCAGGACCTGCTACCGTAAAAATACTGTATGTGCAACTTTCAAAGGGCAGTATGTTATTATTACAACTCAAAAACCTGTGAATCCAGATTAGCTGAGACATCAACTACATAAGAGAATAACAAATCCTCAGATGAGGTGTCTCCAATGGGATTGGTATTCCAGTGTCTAAGGGGCCCCTTCTAAAATAAAATAAAATAAAAATCTCATCCCTCCTTTGAGTGTGAATAACTGTCAATCCTCTAAGAGAAACAAAGCCACAGATCTCACTTTCAGAGACACAGAAATATTAACCAGAACAAAAGCAGAGTCTTATATATCACTGTACTACAAGATGATGTATCAAAAAATCCAAAATTAGTTTTTTCCTAATGTCACGGTAACATTTGGGTCTAAGTAAGTATCAAAGATCTCCGCCACTATTCCCAGTTGTCCACTGGATTGCTATTTTTATAGAAAACGTTATTTATTTAGTAGCAAGCAGTTCAGTAGAACACTAGCTGAGAACCTATTTTATTTTAGCTAAATGTTTCTAGAACTCGACAGTAAATGATATGCATGAGCCATGTTGACTGTCATCTTCCACTTTTAATTTGACTGTCAGATATACAAGTAACTTGCTAATGTTTCATTCCAATTTCAGCATCATGAGCCTGTTGCGTAAGCTGCCTGCTAAAAGCTGTTCCAGATGGAATGACAGTATTTTGTAGGACCCCAAAGATGTAGCTGTAGAGATGAATATGTGTCAACAGCATTGAAAGCATGACCTTTTATCCCTTTTTTTTTTTGTCAGCAGTTCTTATTTCCACCCTATAATTTTTCCACATTCTTTATAAGATAGGCCACGTGGGAAAGAGTTTAAGTCTCTCAGCCATCTTCCATCACCTGCAATCACATCTATCTGACTACACAAGACAGAGGACAAAAGAGGAAGATTTATAAACAATCAGGTATCTTCAAAATGACAGACAAGGCCCAAAATGTATTTTAAAGAGAAAACAAAACCCAGCCTCCTACTAACGTAAGTTCCAGAACTATGGCGAACTTTGATGGTTTTCATAATAGATACTTTCTCACATGAATAGTCAGTAAAAAGCCTGCACTCCTCTCATTGGAAACAGGCTTTAGAAAGCAACACATTAACAATGAATAACTTCTTTTACCGATTGTACCGTTTTTACTGATAATTTATATACTGTATTAACGTCACAGAACATTCATTATTAGCTCTTATTAAAATAAATCACAAAAAGTCTACTTATCCTTCTCGAATAAAAATATGTAAATTACACACACTGCTCATCTTAAACAATACAGGTAAAACAATACACTTTTGCTGAAATGTAGGCTGTGCAAGAAACACAAAAAGGACCTTCCCCCCCCCACACACACACGTACCTCTTTGCACCCTCAAAAGAGGAAATTACCATAGGGCACTTCTGTCCTTTCTCAGATGATCAATTCAGTATTCTGAAGTATTACAAATATTTAATTTACATTTCTTAGTTTTTCCTCTACAATATAAAGTAATTTCTTTTTGACACAGAATGCCACAGCACACGATAGAAGGAAGGGGAAAAAAAGCAGTGCAGGGTTGAAAAGCAACAGAAAGAATTGAGAAGGAATGGCTTTTGTTAGTCTGACAGCCCTCAGCTAGCTGCATAGTTGGATTTACAAAAGGTTCTATAAGTAAGAGCAGCAGTTTTTCATGGTGTAAGAGTGCCACACAGCTCTGGTTCCTGCAGTGCCTCACACCAACAACTTCAAAACTAACTCACTGCAGATGTCCCTATGATCATCTAATCAGACATCAAAAGCAATACACTGACAAGCTCCTGCGCTGATTAGGAGTGTTCTATATATGTTCCACGGCGTAAACAGACACCCAGTAGTTGCTTTAAAAATGGATTCACCCACATCAGAATTTCCTTTTTAAAAACTCAAACTGTTTGGAACTCCCCAGCTGAATGACAGAACATTTTTTTAAATCTCCCCAGATCTTCTGTTCGGTTCCACACAGCAGTACTTCAAGAGCAGGAGTTAAATTATTAATCAGAAAACTTTTACCAAAAGAAAAGCAAATGCCTTCCAGAATTCAAAAACCTTGTTATTATGAATGACAGTCTGAGACCACACCAACTCAGGGAAGCAGTCTTGCCTCTACCCTGCAACACACACTGCAATACCCAAGATGTATTTCCACCTCTACTTTATTTGTTGTCTAATTACTCTACATCAACAAGCACAGCACCATCCTTCCAGTACTGATAGTTCCTGAAGAATTACTGCATTTCTCCCAACATCTGGTATCCTTCTCACAGCCCACCTCCTGGAATACTTGGAAAGGGGGGCATATAAAAAAGATGGTGACAAACTTTCTAGTAGGGCCTGTTGCAATAGGACAAGGGGGTAACTGTTTCAAACTAAAAGAGGGTATATTTAGACTAGATATAAGGAAGAAATTTTTTACAACGAGAGTGCTGAAACACTGGCACAGGCCACCCAGAGATGTGGTCGATGCCCCCTTAGCGGAAACATTCAAGGTCAGGCTGGACGGGGCTCTGAGCAACCTGACCTAGTTGAAGATGTCCCTGCTCATCGCATTGGGGTTGGACTACATGACCTTTAAAGGTCCCTTCCAACCCAACCTAGGCTATGATTCTATCACATAACTATGGGATAATTTCATATTGAAATTTTAACACACACAAAGGGACCAGAAATTAAAACTACCTGACCTAGTCAGGGTGAGTAAACATACCGGACAAAAGTTTTACCTTCTAAAATCAGACAGACAATACAGCCCTCATGGCAGCACGGACTCTTAGCTCACCTGCCGGATCAACCCAAGTTACAGACACTACAGCATTATTCCATCAGTTTGTCAAAAAACACCTTGTCTGCCCTGCCTTGCTTTTAAATAGCCTGATTAGATGAAGTAATATTTCTGCCTTTTTCTCGTAATAAAATACCCACACATTTTGAAATTACTACGGATAATCTCTATCTCAAACCCAAGCTCTGACTGTAGCATATCTTCATGTTTACGGATGTACACAAAACAGTATGTAAAAGAACAAATCGTGGAGCTGCATCCTTACACATGCTCACATTATGCTAATCTACAGACACTTAATCAGGAAGGCTAATACATTACAAACACAATTAATGGCCAGAAGAACCAGAGGAGGTTTTGACCCTTTTTAACAGGGGCTCAACACATAAAAATGTTCTGATTATACATGAACCTTATCCAAAATTGCAAATTATATGTCCACAATGCATAAAATACAGTCAATTCCAAGTCACATCTAGGTAAAAATTGAAACTGTATTGAGCCACTGGAGCAGCTCTTCAATTGATCCAGCATCTCATTGTATCTTTAAATATGGATAAATGCAATTTAATCATCCATTCCCATTGATTAACTCCCAAGTTAACTTAAGTATTTATGCAGGAAACATGCAACTCTAAAAGAAAAGAAAGTCATGCAGAGCATAGCATTCCCATAATAATCAGCAAGTTAACAAGAGAGGGTGAAGCCTTAGTCCCAGCAGAATTAATGCAAAACTCCCATCAACTTAAAATAGGACCAAAATCCCCCATCTAAAACTCATGACAGATCTTGTCTTAAGATAGGAGGGAAGTCTGTTCCTAGGCAAAAAGAGAAATAAGCAGAAGTAACAGCTCCAGAAAAGAAAGTCCAGATGTTTTAAGTATACCTTAGCAATTACTACCTGCATGAATGGGACTAAGCAAAAGCAGCAAAATGTATTCTGCCCCCTAAAAAGTTAAAAGAAGAAAACAAAACAAAACAAAACAAAAAAACAAAAACAAAACCCCAAAGAACCCCACAATTCAGATTTTCTGCCTTGCTGCATCTCATCTTTATCAGAGTGGAGCTTGGGACAAGGAATTCAGCTAGGAATTTCTGAGTTGGCACAGAGAACCTGAAACTGCAGCTCCTCTCAGCAAGCTGGGGACAACTGTTGAGGAAGTGTTAAGTGGCCAAAGAACACTTCCTCCCTCTGAAAGGTTTCCACCATCTCAACCACACAGCATGGCCTCGCTCCAGGGGAGATCCCCAGGGAAGACATCATGCCCGCTGCTAACCCCACTTTCTGAAGCCAGGCCATTCACAGCCAGAAAGCAGCTGGACCAGCACATGGCTATTGTGGTAGCAAAGCTATGGCCACAGAATTTTTCAGAGAAGTGCATTAAACTAACTGTGCCTTCCTGAGGTCCTCTCTGGAGACCTAGGGAAGAAAGGTTCCATTTCTGAAAGACTGGCCAGGGCTCCATGATTATAACTAAGCAGAAGAGCTCAACAGTTGCATTCATCAATTAATAAATTCAATAACAAATACCTTTTCTTCAATAACAAATTCAGATGTTTGTTATCCCTATTTTTCCCTGATTATAGTCTCTAAATTTTCAGTGGCAGCTATCACGGTAAGGAAGGAGAGGTTTGGATGAAAAAAGAAACTCAAATTTTGTACCATCTGTTAAATGACTTCCAGTCTGAGAGAACAGATGCTGGACTTCACCATCAGTTTTTGATTGATCTAGATGTATTTTGTTAATTGGGGCTAAAACTACAGTTAAGACAAAATAAGTGTCAGAGAAAAAGCTTAGAAGAATAGTTTAAATTCTTCTCAAACTACTTGGTCACTCAGGAAAGATTTTAGAATTTTTGTAATCATCATATGGCATGAAAAAAAATCTTCCTTTGAATCAGACACCACCTAAAAACCCGAATATATGCTCTGTTTAGATTACATAAATACTGTGAAAAGCTCAAATGGTTCATCAGGTTCATACCGTTCACCTGAACTGGATAGCAATGATCTTTTCTTATATTACTACATGATTGTTGTTTTATTTTATGCATTACTTATTGTACATCTGTCCTGCACTCTCCTAGAGACAAATTGGTGCTGTCTTCAGAGATTCATATGATAATCACCTCCCAAAAATCTGATCAACTACTGGTGTATCAGTACATATCGTATAAAACAGCATACAGTCTAACTGCAAGTATTTCTGTGTAGAACCGAACTGCCAGTTTTGCATGTGCCAAACACCAAAATGCCAGAAGTGCCAAAACAATTAAGGTAATTATGGAAGTCAGTTTCAGTTACAAAATGGCCAAGGTAATTGTGGCATAAATGCAGAGACTTAATTTTTACTACATGCATGCACTGAAAATTGTTTCATTTACCAACAACTCTCTTATTTCTAACTTGCATATGACAGCAAGGAAGCAGTTTAATGTGAAAAAAAGTGTTTGTGGCAAAGGAAAGGCAGTATTAATTTTAAATTTTCAGCAGCAATCTACAGAACAAATGATTTTTCTCTGTATACTGCTTTAACACTTGCATGTAAGAGCATTGCTATATTCAAAATGCAGTGTTCAGTTTTTTGTGCAGTTTCAGTAGAAATGTTTTTTCATTTGTCAGATAAAGATTCTTCCCCATGTTTTAAAACAATATGTACCTAATTTAACCTATGTTATTTAAGCTTTCTATGCTTCCCAAAACATTATGCCAAAGCATATTTCAGTATGATTGATGATGAGAGTTTTAGAAACAGTAATGTTGCAAAAATAAGAGCTGGTGTAATGTATTTTGCTGTAACAGATTTTCACCATAGCAATAAAAACTTTTAACCTTCTGGGCCTTCCCCCCCCCCATCCTTTACATGACATTTTTAAAAAAATCTGAGAGCCTTCTCCACTGCTGTTATCTATCCAGCTTTGACTTTTACCACTATAGCTGTGGAAGGGTGCTCTGTATTTTAGGCATAGAGAATTCCTTTAGGCCTAGAGGATTCTTGTATACTGATGCAAATCAGTGAAGCATGGAGAGGTTTTAGCCTCCTAATATAATTGCAGTCCTCACATAATGGCATAAAATGCACTTGTCACTGCTAATATTATATTATACAAAACCCAACAAAACAACAAAAACCTATCTTTCTCTCCTTGATGGTCAAAACAAATCATTTGAAACATGTCCTGGAATGCAACATATTTCACCAAATTTTCCACCTTTTTTTTTTTTTCCCAATTTTCATGGTTATAAAATACTAGAGGGCAGCATTACATACTGACATACTCATTTTACACATTTCTCAATTTTGCAAAGAGAGTAAGATCTATGCTGTTAGCCAAGACTTCTTCTTTGTACTTTCATTTATCATACTAAGCCAGTATGTCATTAATATGTAAGTGCTTGCAGTAAACATCAAGAAAAATCTCTCAGCTCAAACAGGTCTGAGAAATGACATAGGACTTTGACAAAGTTCAGCCCCCTGTAACACCATAATGTACTGGAAGAGTCACTAGCACTTTCAAAATTGCACCAGTTAGCAAATAACACAAGTCACTGTAAAATAAGATGCACACTAATTATTTAGATGCACACACATTTGGCCATGCAATGAGAAACAATGAACGGTCAACTAAAATCCTGTGCTGCCCTTCAGAATTAGGCCTAAGATTGAGACCCACAGAACGTCATTTATACACAAGTCATCTCATTTTCTACTTACTTCATTCGTGTGAACTTAATTGGAAGTATGGTATTCAATACAACACTTCAGCTGAAAAGGTTCCCACTTCCAGCATGTGTTGTTCTTTCCTCCTCCACCCTAATGTGCCAGTACGGCCATTAGTGGAATCAGCTTAGCTGTGATCTAGGCTGAATCATCCCCTTGTGCCAAATGAAGAGGCTGGGGGTTTCTGAGTGTTTTTTGTTTTGAAACAAAGCAGTGATAGATAGGTTTACACAACTGGGGACAGAGAGTGAATTTCACTTCCTTATACAGTGTTGCAAGGGGAAAAGACATAAATTCCACAGGCAAATGAAAGTCAGTGCAACTGCACCATCATTTAAGCCAGCATTCATTTGGCATAAAACAGTGCAGAAGCAGACCCACCAGAGCTTTCTAGGCAAAAATCAAGTCTATGAAAAAGCTCTATTCTGTCTGATACACTTACATATCCCACCTGACATTCATCTTTTTATAAGTAATATAGGAACACCTTCCCCACACACAAACACAAAGCTTCAGGGCTTAAAATTGCAAGGTAAAAAATGTGCCCATGTTTGATCAAGACGGTATCACATTTAGAAGACTGAAGATGGCCTGTAATAAGATCCGATAATAATTACTGCATCCACACTCATTGTGTCTTTGCACTAATATTTAATAATAACTATGCTGAAAACAAATTTGTCCTCAAAAGGGAAGAATCAGGTCGTAAAACAGAAAAGTGAGAGAAAGAAGAGACCATGCAGGATAGTAGCAGGGTGCCAAAGGAAGACGGAAATGTCATGAGAAAACAAGGAAAGTGAAAAAGGGTACAAGACCAATAAAGCATATTAAAGTATATTTTTTCCACTAAGCAATAGTGAACTGGACAATATGATACTGATAACTGCTAAAAGTTCAGTTCATATTCCAGTGCCTTATGTCACCACTGAGCATATTTATGTAAATCTCTTATTTTAAAAAAAATAGAACCATTTTTAATTGACTGTATCGTCTAAAATAACCATCTAGTCCAGAGGAAATTATCTCCTTTGCAGAAAATGAGTACGATGCACTTTGGTTTAGATCCAAATATATATATATAGCTTATAAAACTGCTAGATACCAACATCTAAGAACATGTTTATGTCCTTAAGAGAAAGGTGAATTACATGACACCTACTGCCACAACATGCTTGAGACTGTGGTCACTGGGATGAGAAGCACTTGGGTGGAAGTCAGCAGGTGGGCCCAAGGCTGGATCACTGCTCCTTCGTACTAGAAGTGGTGTGCCTAAGAGACAAAATAAAAAGCATTGGTTCAAGGGTGCTACAGGAACAAGGTAAAGCTTCATGTAGTTTGACTAAGAGAGGTGTACAGGACTTAAATATATGTTTATCTGTGGCAATATCCATCCTGGTAAATTACTAGATTTGATAGGGTAATGCCGTTTGGTATTTACTAAGCTAAATAACCAAGAACATTTTAAGGTCTGTTAGAGATTTCCATCCACAAGCTGCTAAATTAGGTGAAAACTTCTGACAAACAGGAGAAAAAGGCACCTTCTTAGAAAAACAAACGAGTAGTTGTATGTATTTGTGACCACATGTGCCATCAAGTTTTGACAGGGAAATCATATGCTTGATCTAAGGAATAACTGTGAACACAGGAAGAACAGGACTGCTATTGTTAGTTCCTACAACTGGTAGTGGTTACCTAACTAAACCAGAACACGATCTAAAGCCTTTCACTCCACACTAAGGACAGCTCTTATTGTGCTGTTCTGCATTAACCCACCAAACTGGGATCTCACAATCTCATTTTCAACTGTTCCTTAACTTTCTCCTGCTATATGTCTAAAAGCCATACTGAGCAACTACTTGTCTCTCCCATAACAATTATAAAAGCCCACATTTAATCTCTATGAAAGGTCACTTTGAATATGGCATGACCATACATATACAGTCATTAATTTTATTTCCATAAACTCACAAACTGCAATAGTCCATCACGAATACTTCGGTGCCATCCCAACCTGAGTCATGTAAATGACAGATCAGGCACAGGTTTTTGGGTACAGAGGCAGCTGAAGGGTAAATGGAAAACTGCCTACATTTACTTCATTTAGTATCTAACATGTCTCTGCAGAGACAGCCTAAATAAAGATATAAGGAGGAGAGGGGAAGAAATTTTATTCACAGCAGATCTGCCTCCCACTACCGACTGCCAGGATTCCCAGGGAACAGACGTAGGCAGTTGCAGTTGTTTCAGAGAAGCTGTAGACTAAACAGCTTCTTCTTGCAGGCATCTCCAATTAGACTCACCAACTATTCATGTCTATTCACGTGCTGTCTGGGAATAACCTCAAAGACCGGTCAGCAGCTTCTAGTGGCACAGCCAGCCAATTAGCAGAATACGCTATAAAACACTCCTTGCTAAACTTCCAGGTGGGGCAAGAGGGAAAACATCCTTAGTAATATGAGAAAGAAATTTCTCACACTATCCAAAATGAAATTAAACAAAAATTACTTTTTTTCCCCAAGTCTTTCCAAAATAATTTATCCATAGACAAACAAAAAAAAATGAATAGAACACCGGTCTAAAACGATAATTTTTCAAATGTTGCAAGTGAGTGAAAATAAGATTATAACTGTCAGTTATAATATTTATTGTAGTGGCTGGGACTGATGACAGCCATAATTACTAGATCTATAATAGAAGTTTGAACATACAACAGTTTCCCCATTAGAGAGATGTTAACAAAGTTGGAGTGCCTGTACCACATTCACTCTCAGTGCAACTTTATAATTATAGCTGGAATAAATACCAGCACCTGATGCTGAAGAACAATCAGAGAATCTAATGCTCTATCCTTCCTCATAGTGAGCAACAGTTTTTATATGCAGGTAATCCCTCCTATGTCCACTTATGCAGGAAATCAATAAGAAAAGCAAAAGTAAGACTTCAACTTGTGTCCTGGTATTGAGGGAACTTTCAAAAATCAAAAGGTGAATATTGTCTTTTGTTCCAAGTGATTATCATCTTGATATCAAAAGTTATGCATGTTTTTACAAGGAAATTTTGAAGAAAGTGATTGATGACCAAATGTATCCATGTTGTGTGATTTTTCCAGAGGTATCACTAGGTCAAAGGAACCAAATCTCTCCACTCAAATATTCCTGTTTTTCACATGGTGCTGAAGAGGATTTTCTTCCTTCTAAGTACATTTGGTAAGAAGGTGTATGAAAGCTAAAGCCAAAAAGTGCTGAACTTTTAAGTTACTCCCTTCTTTGTGATAAATACTTCTCTTTCAAATAATTGTTTTCATGTACGACTACTGTTTCTGGGGACCTATATCGAACTTCCAGTTTCTCTTCAATATAACAGTTTGAAAAGAGATCCTGAGACACTTCTGTATGATTCAGCATAAATTAGTCTCCAACTCCTTTTGACATAAACAGTACTAAGAAACGCTCTTGGTAAACTACCAGAAAGTCCTTTGCATTGGTACTTCAATTTGTAAAACTCTCACAACTCAATGAGTCATATTCCAAATTCAAATTAAAATATCCTATTGCAATCACTGATACTAAGCTCACTCTTTCTCCCAAAGCCAACACTCTGAAACTGGATTTCTCATTTTCCTGAGCTGTATTCTACAACTAACTCCTCATTTCTCTCTCATTCCTCTGGCTGAGATTATGATGAAGTCTCCCATCACTGTGACTGCTGTGAGACAGGACCCTCGTTTGTTCCAGGGCTTCCCAGCTTCTGCAGCAGTTGAAAGAAGATGTCTCCTGTAACACTCCGTTCACATAATGCTTGTCTAGTAAGACGGGACCATACTTCAGCACTTCTGTCTGCTCCCTGTATTGACTGCTTCAAGGTGCTGTTTTTAACCACATCCCCCCGTCCTCAATTTTGATGACCTCCTTTCACTTGCTTTCTGCCACTGTATTCCAGAGAAACTGAAGCAAAACGACATTATCCGATTCTCACTTTACAGCTGTCTAAACTTTTAAACCAAAGTCTGCAGGAGCAGCGGGATTACAGAAGTCCTGGTTTTGGCTGGTATTGAGTTAATTTTCTTCCTAGTAGCTGGTATAGTGCTGTGTTTTGGATTTAGTGTGAGGATGATGTTGATAACACACTGCTGTTTTAGTTGTTGCTAAGTAGTGTTTATCCTAAATTAAGGACTTCTCAGTTTCCCATGCTCTGCCAGCAAGCAGATGCACAAGAAACTGGAAGGGAACATGGCCAGGACAGCTAACCCAAACTAGCCAAAGGGGTATTCCATACCATTGAATGTCATGTTTCAGTATATAAAGTGTGTGTGTGTGGGGGGGGGGGGGGGGGGGGGGATGTGGTGTGAGGTATGTTGGGGGCAGATCACTGCTCAGGGACTGTCCAGGCATCAGTCACCAGGTGGTAGAGCAATGACATTGTGCATCCATTGTCTTTTCTTGCATTTTCTTCTTCTCTCTCTTTTTGCTATATTCATTTTCATTACCATTATTATCATCATATTTTATTTTAGTCATTTAACTGTTCTTATCTCAAGCCACGAGTTTCACTTTTTTTCTCCCTGATGCTCCACCCCATCCCACTGTAGGGCAAGGAGTGAGCAAGCGGCTGTGCAGCACTTTGTTCCCAGATGGGGTTAAACCACGACAATAGAGAATACTGTTTCCCAGTTTGGGAAGATGGTCTTGCAGCTATTTGCTTTCTTTTTATTCCTGCAAGTTTTTGCTTATTGCCATGAGGCTATGAAATTTATGGTGCTCATCTGGAATGCTTCCCTACTTACACAAAAACAGCTGGACTTTTTGACCATTGTCTACAATGCTTTCTTTTTCTTACAATTTGTTCTATATTTTAGGGTCCTACAACAACTCGTTTTCTTGTTGAAGAGAAAACCAGAGTCTGTTTTCTTAATTTTTAAAAATATATTTACTGACACATAATATCATTTCTTCTACAGAGATATCACAAATTGTAACATCTCTGTGAACCAAGTCATCTGCAGTCTTTAGCTAAAATTATCCAAAGCAGCCCCTCTGGTCCTTATTGTTTTACATGCATACACCACAAAGACACTGGAGCATGAAAACAACCTTTTATTACACAAAAGTAAATTGAACCAAAATGCCCTCTCTAATAGCAGGAAACAAATGGCAAGCAGAAAGATTAGATGAAAGGCTTGAGAAGCAGTGGTACTCTTCCTGGGGAGAATCCCTGACTCCCTTTCAGGAGACAGGAATTCTCAGCTGCTCCAGGAACTAACCAGCTCTCCTCCATCCCCCTCCTCTGTGGCTCAGGCTGCGTGCTGCCGTAAGAACACCCTCCCCACCACTCAGAGCCTCCCAGCCCGTGTCTCTCCGACGGGCTCCTTTCCTTTTTCAGCCTCTCCCTGCCTCTCCCGCACTGCACACACAGGGCTCCGGAAAGCCAAGGTCACCCCCTTGCACTCCAGAAGAAAGAAACCTCTCCAAATCCCACTGCCCAGGACTCAGCCTGACTCAGGAGTCAGACTGTGTCCATTGTAATATCCATACCTTGAATGTGTTCATCATCGTCTTCCTTAGACATGGATAAAATGTAATGAAAAACCATCACTGATACCCATTTATTACAGACATAGTATAGACAATGATACACGTTTAGTACTGAAGAGATTCTGTCATCAGTTTTCTTCTGTCAGGAAACAGAATGTTGCCTTTTTCCTTACCGCTTTCCCTTTGTCTTCCTGTGTTTCTATGTTATTCTACTCACGCTCTTGCATTTGTGCTGAACATTTATAACAACCACTGTAAACTCAAACAGAAAATCCATCTTTTCCCTGAATGATGAGACACAGGAAAACTCCTCTCTGCATACCAAGCTGATCATATAAATACGTTATTTACAAGCACCACTGTTTTCTGCCAGAGTAATACCTACTATTTTAAACTTAGGAACTCAGTTTAAAAAACTAGTTATCCTCATCTTGCTGCACTGCATCAGTAATTTACAGACAATGAAAATTCAAACAGTTTTTAACCTCAATCACTTCAGGGTATATCTCCCCTTCTCTCAAAATTTGCAGAGTACCTTCCATTATGTTACCACAGCACCTTCTCAGCACATGTGGATGTCTCAGTCCTATTCACAATACACACTCTTTGACAAAGCTGGTAAGTCCTGTGATTTTCCTTCCTTAAAGCAAACTCTGTATTGTTTTGTTTCCAGCCATGTAGATCAACCTCTTCCTTTTGCTAGCATCACCCTCAAAAATTAGTATCTACACAGATTTATGGTTAACAGTGTATTTTCCCTCAAATCTTATGTTTTGGAAATATTTTTTTTTTAACTGAAAATATGGTTGAAACAAGCATATGGTTGAAACCACACTTCAATTTAAATTGGTTACATTAGAAAAAAAAACAGAAGAGAAGTTCTGCCACTTGTGCACAATTAAAAACTGAAAATTTGCATCAACACAATGGCAAAAGAAACCTTTCCATGACAGTTGTAATCCTATGTTCTTATTTTGTGGTGGTTTTTTGTGTTGTGGGTTTGTTTGTTTGCTTTGATATTTCATCAAAAAGCTGTACACAGACATTAACACATACCCTGAATAGGAGTGCACTCTGCCTCACTTCACTTAAGAACACTGCGCAACCTCAGGTAAATAATGTAAGGTTTGGAGTTCAGGATCCAAACATTGTCAGGGGAAATTTGGAGCTCCAGCTATCCCTCCTGGGGTACCCCTGAACTCTTCAGGGTCTCTAGGCTCTGAGTTCTGGCATCAAATTTGATGCCTAAATTTAGAGATCTGAGTATCACTCAGGATGACCACTATCACAAAAAAAAAAAAAAAAAAAAAGCTTATTCCAACCCTTCCTTAATTTTGCTCTTTTGATCTTAAGTCTCCTTGCTCAGGAAAGCACAATTCACCTCTAGGCTAAAATCCTTTTATTCTTTGGGATTTAGGTTGCAGGTTGCTGTTACAAGACCAAATTCAGAAACCTGCTGAAGACAACCAAAGTTTATCACCCATGAGCATTTACGGTAGGCTGTGTTATCTATGATGCAGTCAAATTTTGTACTAAAAATTAATTTTAGCATGCTTTGGATGAAAACACTCTCAGATGACTTTTTGGCTGACAAATCAAGGAACACAGGGAATGCAAGCACATGTGTTGTCACTGCATCAGTGGCAACTATATGAGGTTTTTCTGTTTGTTTGTTTTTCTAAGTAGCAGGGAAGAACTATATTATAGGAGAACAAAAGATACTTTTGGACAGAATACCCTAAGTGGGTAGAAAGAAATTTACAATAAATCACCTACACAGTTAAAGTCATAATTTAAAATTCTGCTCCTGCATATAAAAATGCTGACTATGATGGGAAAAAAGCTGTCCATCAAGTGTGTATCAAACTGTCAACTGTTAAAGGCCATACCAATGACAATTACTCTGCTGCCTGCTTCCAAATTACACTTGCCTGGACAGACAGACAAGTTATTTTCTTATCTTCATGTGGCTCAAAATATTTTTTTTAGAGCTTCTTCCAAGCAAATCACAACAAAATTTCAAGTCAAAGTTGAAACACAACACCATAAATACTATATGCATACACTCATAAATGTGAAATTGCACGTCAGCATAGACAATTCTTGTCTGGAATATCTCTGAACATCTACAACAAAAACAACCACCATTTAAACCTGGAAGTCACAATTACTTTTAAATTGGTCCTGTCATGAACCAGCTCAGGCACTGGAAACAAAATATTACAAGCAGGATATTAATTTATATTTAAATACAGGAAAGTTTATTACTATATGCCTATTTTGTTCTTTTTATCGGAGAAAATTTCACACTAGCAGGCACAGAGACTGTTCTGCTGGTCAGCATTTTTTGAAAGCACTAAGCAATCAGTATGGGTAAATTTGGTCACCCTCAGATTTATTGCTTACCACCACCTGAGGCATCATGTAATGGTTCTGCCATGTACTTAAAACGTAGCTGACGTTAGCTTGTACGTTCTACCTTGTGATAGGGCTATACTGCTTCTTTTTTATTTTTTACATATGTAACGCTCTGACTCTGTGACTTTTATGTTTAAAGCTAACTCAAATTGCTCATAATAGCACCTATCAATACAATTTCAGATCTACAGCTATCTGTTCTTTCTGAAGTGCATACTGCAGTTTTTAAATTCCCATGGATACAAGATTAGATTAATGGACTAGGATGATGTAACAGTTAAGACAATTGATTTAAATCTATAAACAGATGAAAATCAATTTCCGAAAAGCAGTCTCTTAAATATTAAAACCAGTGCAGAGAAAAGTATTTCCCTATCACTCTAAATGAGGTGCAATTTTTCTTACAAATTAAAATAAAAACAATCACTTAAAAGTAAAACCCAGTAAAGGCTTTAAACAGAGATTGTTTCGGGGTGGTGTTCTTTGGTGCCATAAATCTCAAAAGAATTATTTTTTCTGGTTGCATGTGCTATAACATATCAAGCCGGATGTCAGCTATGAAGCACAAGAACTCATCTCATAGTTTTTATGACCAGAATGAAATTTCTTTGATGTTGTCATTATCAGAAACAGTGTCTAATGGAACAGCTAAGGGAGTATTTACATTTACAGCTTTCAGAGTTTCAAAGATAGGCACGTAAGAATCACCTACATACATTTTCAGTAATAAAGTTAATCTAGATCCATTTTCACGATCAAAATCCACACCCATACGAGGTTAACCACCTCCCATCTTAAGGCACTAGGATACATATGTATCTACAGAAGCTACTTTCTCCCGGTTTCAAAATTTCTCTCAAGGGAATTTCCAGTTGAAGGACAGGACTTCAAGATCTAGAGTAATTTCAGATCTAGAGTAAATTCAGATCTAGATCTGTCAGATCTAGAGTAATTTCAGGATCTTCTCAACACAGTGATGCTATTTTCATCTCCTCATGAGACAGACAGGTAGTGCACAGAGCTACTGGAGTGCTGGGAGCACCATGACTCTGCTCCAAAGGTTCTTGGCTACAGGCACTACATGGAAGAGACCAGGCAGCGGGGGAAGGAGCTGCAGCAGAATCCTGGCGCAAGGATTCATCACCTCACTCACAATGGGGAGTTGTGGAGTTTTTTTCCCAACCCAAAATAACATGCAACTCTAATCCCTGCTGGGCACACTTTAAGAGCTTTGTGGGAACACACTGGCTATTACCAGTGAGAATCAGCACTTCCTACTACAGGCCAGGCTTTTTCTTATTCTTATCCAGGTGAAACAACTTTGAGAATCACACCATCATTTTGCACTCCCTAACTGATGCACACCCTCCAACTTCCAGCTTCAGACACAGGATTAGAAATCAGAGCAGCTTCAAACATTTTATGTTTTTAAAGTATCATTTGGAGAAAAAAAAGAAAAAATTCTGTATTAGAATTTCCCTACACACACATGAAAAGGGTTTTTTTTTTTGGTTTGGATTTTAGGACTTTGTGTTTTGTTTTGTTTTTTTTTTTTTTTCCTAAATGTAACCTCTTTCAAGTGGCATTCAAATGTCAGTGGAAGCTAGACTTTAGATATACTTAAAAACACCAGCCGTCTCAGTCATCTAACTTGCTGGACACAGCAAAAGCAAAAAGCATTCATCTTATTAAACAGACTTTTTTTTAAGCAACATATTATCTGTAGTTACTGAATTTAAATCAATCATTTTAGGCTAATATATCCTACAAGATTTTAAAACTAATAGATCTCAGACTCTAGCACCTCATTTTTATTCACAGATTGAAAGGTGAAAATAAGCATTTCTTCTATTTCAATTCCCAGCCCATTTCTCAACTTCAAATGAAATACTTAATGAACTGTACTAGTTGAATAAACTGACACAAAGGAAATATTCTGTGCACCTGCAAAAGAGGCCACACTGCCAAAAGCTAGTTTAGCACTTCAGCTAACATCAGTTACAGGTGCTTATGCAGTCACTTTTCCACAGTTCAACAGTTTAATTTTCTTTAAAACTTTGGCAGCTAAACTGTACAGCTTGAATATCACTTTGGTAGCATTTTATTGCTAGTAGTAGAATAGTAAAGTAGATTTTTTTTTAATATTTTAATGGTTTTTTAAAGGAGTATCACAAATTACAGTATTAGTATAGGTTTTTGTAGAATTTAAATATGACCTGTGTCCTATATATCTGACCTAAATTACGAACTTTTTCTGTTTTGACGTTTCCTTAAAAAAGCAGTCCTATTATGATTACTTTCTATTCTGGTCATGGTAAACTACTTTTAGTCTCAGATTTCAAACTTCCTCCCGTCAAATTTAAAAGACATTAAGATAAAACAGTGAAACCTCCTGAACTTAAAACTTTCTGTGAAGTTTCAAGGAATTAGAATAACATAAGAGCAGCTATATTGAGTCCATCTCACCCATTATGCAGCATCTAACAGTGGTAGCAAATACTCAGGAAGAGGGCAAAGTGTTGTATCCCACCAGCGTGCAAAATATAATGTTTAAAAGATTTCCAAATCAGAGTGGTATTTAGACCACCATATTTTAACAGTCACTGGTACGTCACCTGCCCTGAACTGGTCTAATTCTGTCATAACTCACTGATTTTTGGTTTGTAACATTGAATCACACAATTTAGCTGAACGCTTCACAAAAAAGTTAGTTCAGGGTTGTGTTGCTTTGTAATCTGTTGAACAACAGTTTTGTTCAATACTCCTAGTTTTTACATGATGAGGAAAGTGAATAATCATTCTCTATGGATCTGTCTTAATATTTTAAATGGTAAGCTGTCTGTTTCTGTGGGAAAGTTAAAAAATGACTCAATCACAGAAGGTCATTTGTCCCTTTTTGTGTGAGGGTTAAGAAGAGATGACCAAAATATCCCACAAGATTCACCTTTCTTGTGAACATACTACATCCTTCTTTTAGTTAATATCTACAATAAACAGACTTCCCTCTAATTTAAGTAATGAGTTACAAAGAAAGCAAAATATAAATCAACAGCCAGTGTTGGGAAAATTGTGCAACACATTGGGAGGGAGGTGCATCTTTTGTCAACTATGTTCAGGAGTAGTATATACTCAACTCTCCATTTTGCATGGCTGAGATTCTAAATATCTGTTGTGAGATAAAATCAAAATCCGAAGTGGCACTTCAAAGTAGAGGCAAAAAAATTAACTATCAACGAAGGCTCTTGAAAGAGTAAATTAAATAGAAAGCAATGAGAAAGAACTACATGGTAACAGGCAAACTGACTGAATCATGTCACTTTTATTTGTAACTTGTCTAATTATGACTTCCATAAAGATGGGTTCATTTGTATACTGGAACATGTTCATATCAAAGCAAACAGTAAATAATCATTAGCGAACAAACATTGCAAAAAAAAAAATGTGTAAAACCATATTAGTTTGGTTTCTTAAGAAAAAAAGGGTGATCTACTACCTCAAGACCTTAGTTGTCTTATTTTTAACTTGCACAATTGCAAACTATCAATCAACCAAGCTTAGCAAGCTCACTGTCAACCTGGAACACACATTTTGCCATATTGCCTCAGAGCTAATACAGCGCACAGTTCTGTAGAGATTTATAACCACATACACACTCCTTGGTCTTAGCTAGCACTAAAGTCTACTGACACAAAACTGTACTAGAACCTTCCAGTATGATATTATACTACAGCCTTTCAAAACGTTCAGCTGCAAATATTTAGCTTACTAAGCGGGTTAGTCTGTTTCTTAAGAGATATTACCTTTGAAACTAACAGTATACAAATACTCACAAAAACAGCAACATCACAAAATCAGTAAGACAGACAAAAATCTGAGGAAAAACATTAACATTGAATAAAGTGTGTCAAAAAGCAGCATAGACTTTTGTAATAGAATTTATTCCACCATTCTAAGTCCCATTCATCACCTGCCCCAAAACCTTCCCTGACACAATATAAGGCTGGAAATTAACATCTCAGCTAGAGAACTATTGCAGGAAAATGTATAACTTGTGATAGAAAAATATTTTTCCCCCTATGTAACATATTTTCATGGGGATACTCTCTTGCCCAGAAGTAAGGCATATTAAACCAAGTGCAAAGGGAAAAGGGGGAAAATTGATGAGAAAATTTTTGGTGAAATCAGAGGCAGGGGGTCTATTAAAAAGAAATCGGGTTCTCAGGTAACCAACTATGCACACAAATTTATTACCTATGTTACTACTAAATTCTGGGGTATGGGGAAAGGAACAAAAGACTGACTTGTTTACTAAATGGGCAACTCAAAGACAGAGGAACATGTGGAAATTTTTTTTATACATATCTTTACAGAAAGCATTACTGTATTCTTTTGCTGCAATACAGAGATAAACTTCAGCTGTGCTGGTGCAAAGCTCATTTCCATGAATCAAGGACAACTAAGTAATACCAAGCTTAAGTCATGGGGTCAAAATATACCAAGACTGCACTCTGACTGAAATGAAAAGTTATCTTCAAAACCTTTAGCTTGCCTGAGAACAGAAACCATTTGTTTCAGGAACACAAGGAGACTTTAATTGATCATCAGAATTCTTTAAAAGCAGATTAAACTGAAAGCTGCAGAGGAGAAAAATCTATCAAATACAGTGTCATCTTCACAACACCTATGACAAAAAGCACAGAACAACATTTGATATCACTACTATAAGAGTCGTCTTCCAGTACAGAGAAAGAGAATAAAGTCATATTTGCTTAAGAAAATAAGCAGTATTGTCTCAAACCACAGAAGGCAGCATGCGTTCCTATAAAGCATTTCTTTTGAAATTTCCCAATTTCAAAATGCTAATTTTCCCTGATTTATACAGGAGAGAATTATTATATGCATGTTGTATACTCAATGTACTGACAAAGATTGGAATGCTCAGCCAATAAACTGACATTGTAAGATTAAGATGAACAGGATAGTTTTTATGTAAGAAAAAGTGTCTTTCCTACTTACTCTGACACAGCATGTATGATGTATACAAGCATTAGCAACATTTTGTTTATTAAATGGTTTCGGTTTATATGTTTTCAAAACTTTTAAAAAAATCATAATCATGTAGTTTCCTCTGTATTCAAAAATATTCTGTCTGTATAACCATAGTATCTCAACATCAATTTGAAAGAGGACTAACCAAAAACCTGTTTTGAAAATGCCCTCAAGCCTACTTACAATACTTCCACTTCAAAGCAGATGAGAAAGAGAAGGAATTCTTTTGGAGCTCTGAAGTCAGACAGAAACAGACGACATCCGTACCCTGGAGGTAACAATTTCAACACTGTCAGGCCTATCAGGGGAGAAATTTCCAAAAACTCCTGGAAGAACCTTGCCTTCAATTCCCTTGGATTTCAAACTAAGACTGCCAATGGAAGCATCACTGTTGACTGACTTAGCAACCCAAACACATGTGGCCAGTTCAAACTAAATAAATGTTCTGAACAACCCCATGAAGGACAATTTAAGCTAGAGCAAGCCCAAAACCACAAGAATATATCAAGCTGATTAAGTATACTCTCTATCTAAAGCCCCTGAAACACCTTCAAGGAAATTCCATAAGACTGCAAGTATCCTCTCCCAAATGTTAAAAAGACATGGCCACAACTACTACATCAAAACGGAAAATCAAAACTTTCTAGGCTAGTACTGTTATTATCCTGTACTAGACCTATTAAGGGTTGGAGCACTCCCAGGTAGCAATCTCAGGAAACAAACGTCCACTGCGAAGATGCTACATATAATGTCCAAAACTGAAAGAACTGACTGTTCAACAGCACAAGTGCCTCAATATAGCTTGAGCTTCAACTATCATTGCCATTTGTAATCTTATTTTAGGAGAGACTATTATCAGCCGTTCCAATGATCATTTGCCCCCAAGTCTTCCACTTGACTAGAACATTGATCAGATGGGGTGGGGCTGTTTGTGTACATGTATATATAAAAGAAGAAAATCTTGTTCTCAGAGATTTGCTATAAAGCCAAAGCATGCAAATTTTGCCATACCAAAGACCCTTCATTGAGAAAAACAAGACACTTGCCCCACTTAGAAGTGAAAGCTTCCAAAGGAAGGAGGCAGTGAAAGCTTCCAAAGAGAGAAGACACTGTAGTTTACAAGAGAACTTTGCAATGTGCTATCAATAACTGTTATAAGCAATTATTTCTTTATCTAGCCTCAGTTTTAACTAAACACTAATAAAGGCATAAATTCATTAAGAAGCTAAATTTTACTGTAATAGCCAAAAATCAAGGTAACCTAATTGTATCTGCTTCCCATAATGCTTATAGTCAGAAACCAGCTTCAGAAACCTTCAACCCGATTCCAAAAGAAAGGGAAAAAGAGGCAAGAATAATTGAAATGACAACAAAAAAACTCTCCACGGAGATACCTACACTTACCTTACATTTTTCCTTACCTTAGTATTCAGAAGTGACAAGTATCACTGAACACTGTCTGTCTTCCTTGAGGCAAAATTATGACTCCTTAACACCATAGAGAGGAGCAAGAGAAAAGCAATGACTAAGTTTGTATACACTCAACAATCATCTATCAAATAAAGCAAATAAAACACTGAGCCAGTCATTAAGGCATTTCCAAGCTCAGAATGGCATGTCCATGAAATAGATCCTCTATAAATTTGTGTTCTCCTTCCTGCCCATATGGACTGAAAAGGAAAAAGCAAACTAACATCACAAAAAAAATCCAAAAGGCTAAACCTCTTACTCTGCCTTTCCTGTTTCACTACCATGCAGGGAAAACCACTAGAAAGAAACACTGAACTAACTATTAGATGCAAAAGGAAACCAGAAGGACCAGTAACACGCTTACGGGTACACAGAAAATTACAAGATGGCTTATGAGGGCCAACAAAACTACAAACATTAACTGAAAAGCCTTATCAAAAAATTGAAAATTCTCCTACTAAAACCAAAGGACCTATTATATACAAAAAGCATATTACATACTTGAAATGTTATAACAACACACTAGTGCTTTTTAAGAGAATGTGGAACATTTCTTAAGTGACTATGTCTTACGCCCTGCAGAAATAGCTAGCTTGCAGTTGAAGCTACTGATCACACAAAGCATTCCTTATAGACTAGTGGTCTATGAAGAAGCACACTATTTACACATATTGTTAGCATCTCTAATATACATAAACCCATCCATCATGGGCTCTCTAAAGATCTTAACACGCTATACAAGAATGTCATCCACTAACCCAGGAAAGCTATCTTCAAGATGAGAGAGTGACTGTTTAATCATACATCAGCAATGAAACAGCAGTTTGGAACAGGGAATAAAGACAATCAGTCAACAAGGTCTGAAAAGGTAAGTCCCTACTCTGCAAAGTCTTCACAGCTACCATCTCTGGTCAGAGAGAAAAATTAGGACATGATATACTCAAAAACCAAACCAAACCAACCAAACAAAATACACATCTAAAACCAATGCCAAGAGAAAACAGTGCTAGTTGACCCAGTAATTACTCTACCACCTATATACAAGCACATCCAAATGTTTCACCATTCCAAATACTTGTTAGTTTAATAGTTAGTGCATCAATTAATAATACTCGCACACATTTTGCCAAAAAATCCAACATAATACATTTTGCTGCTATAAAGATAAATGATCAACAACAGTGACTATGCAAAATGTATTCACCTCAATGGCTTTTGAATTGAAAGCAAAACCCACCACCTGTGCAGAATAAAGGAAATAAGTGTTTCTTAAATTACTTTGACATACCAACTTTAAAGAAATGTTACTGCATCTCAATTTATCCATTCCAAATAATTTTGTCTGATTATGTAAGCTCAGACGAAAGGAGGTCCAAGAACAATACAGACCAGAAATGAAACATCATTAGAGATGACATCTAATCCCAGAAAGCATCAAGGTCTTGTGGAAACAATGGGAAAATACCTCATTGTCAGTCATGGTCAGGCTCCAGTGAAACAGCTAAGTTTGGTCTTCTAAGCATACTCTAGCTCTGAAGTGGTGCTTAACATACAATAGCCTTTATGCCAGGCAGGAGAAGGGCTGAGGAGTCAGCCAGCCAGAAGGCCACCTCTGACACAGTTTTAAGATAAACTCTTTCACTTGGGTGTAGGTTACCACCTTACATTCCCCATGGCCTAAAGTCATGCAGCTAAAGAGTATTCAACATATTGTGATTTCACTGTTCATTGTAAGGTTTTGTCTATCCAGTTTTATACACAAGAAACAATGTAAAACATGGCAATGAAGAATTTATGACAGTATTGGGGGTTAGAGATGTTGAAGTTTACCTCCATTCAATTTTTCAACTGTAAATCAGATAATTGGCATTTAGTTGAGTGTACCATTCTTTGAAAATTATTGCAATGTTCACATCACTAGTGTACTCTGGGAAGTTCTGCTCCCAAGAAAGAGTCTCACAAGAAAGACAAGCTCTCTGTGCTGCCAGTTCAGCAAAAGTGTCTCAGTGTTCTCTACTTAATGAAATGCCAAAATCAGTAGATCATTTCTTCACTGTTTCAAACTGCTGATTGGACACACTAAATGGTTGTGTGTTTCTCTAAATTTTGTACTATATATTTAACAGCTCCTTTATTACCATTTGTATTGTAGCATGAAATGTATTCTTTACCCAGTCACATTTTCTGTCAAAAGGGGATTTTTTTTTTTGACATTTCATTGCCAACTTAAACATGTACACCAAGATTTTCAGTATTAAAAGTTCTTTTTTCTTTTTAATTTTGATAGAAGAAAATGAGTACAATTAACAAATCTCTGTTAGCCTTGATATTCTTTTGCACTAAACTTGAATTGTGGATGAAAAATAGAACGTGAACTGAAAGTGATATTGAACCCAAGGCCCCTCTGCAGAATCTGCTTTCAGTACTCTCCTGTCCTCTAAACCAAAAAAGACAAGATACTAGTAAGATCTAGCCTGAATAGAAATAACATAAGTGATGCCCCTTCCCCCTCTTCAGGTTTTGCTGAGGTTTCTACTGAGATGCAGCATTGCTTGTCCAGCCTACCCAAACAAGAATGAAGACAGCACTGGTACTTCTCCAAAAACTATGGTCATTTGGTGTGCAAAAGTACCTGTGACATTATCATTCAGTAGGTAAGTATTACATCTCCTGAGTATAGAAAAAATAAATTGTGGAGGAACAACTACTTCATCATGTCACCATTTCGGTAATCATGCTTAACAGGAAAATACTAGGACACAAAACCCACTACCAAATTGAGATCTATTTACCTAAGCAGAAGTGAATGACTATGTTTCCCTCAGTAATTTCAGCCCTGAGCATCAGAAACTTCAGTAAAGCTTTTTCAGCTGTAAGAAACTATCAGGTGTTGCTTACTTTGCAGTCTGAATTCAGACAGTGTCAGCAACACCACCTGGTAATCTAGCTCTGCACAGGGAGGAGGGATGCTCTTAAGTGTATTTTCACCTCACCTTATGTTAGGGACATAGCAGATACCATGTTCATAAACAGTTAAAGTCTTCCTGCATTTTTCTTAAATGTAAGAGCCCACAATTTCACCTGTTTGAGAACAGAGTTAGCTTTAAAACTAGAGATGCATTAACTTCAGGGAAAAGAAAACAAATAGCTGAATAATTTCTTGAACAGTTTTAAGGCTACATATGTCAAGCATTAAGAAAGTAACTCGATAATAAGTTAAATGACAAAATTACTTTTGCTCTAAAATTTTGCCAGTATGTGGAAGCAATGTAAGATAAAAGGTACTTTTAGCTTTCAAGTCAAATACAAGACTGCTTGTATTCTGGCTCTCTTTCAAATTTACAGGTGATAAAGGGAAATAAGGGTAACTAACTACATAATGTGAAAACTATGATTTCAGACAGTCAAGCTGATCAGTATTCTAAAGAGTAACAACCACAAAAAAACCTGAAAGAGGTAACCATACAATTAAAAAAAATATTTCCCCTATCATCACCATCTCTGTCTACCCAGTAAAGGCCTGAAGACTAGGTATAACATATGATTAATTTAACTGGGTCAAATACACAATTTATAAAAAAGAAAAAAGTTTGAAGGCAATATCTCAAGTGCCTTTATTAAAATCACTACCAATTCTCTCATGTTTGAGAACAACTGTGTTTAGTTTCATGTGCTTATTAAGCATCAAGCTCTAAGTATTCTCTGAGCAGATCACTAAATGGACACTGTTTCTACATAAAACTGTGGATTTGGTTTCATAGAATACAAAACATCCAACCAAAGTTAACAAGCAAAATTGTTCCATAATCTGACAATTTATATAACAACGGGTTCCCTGCATTTCATTCCTAAAGGCATTCTGAAAAAAATACTCTAAAAGGTAAGCACGTGACATCTCTTCAAGCATGGCTCTACCATGGAAAGCAACACTTGCTCTCTACGTATTTATTTAATCACATCCTTGCTCCCAAAACAAGAACAGCTTTTTAAAGTTGTTATTATTATTTATTTCTGCTAGAAAATGTAAGTCGATTCAGGAATTAGAGGGGGAGCCAGAATACTGTGGTTCATGCATCAATGATATTGATGAAACCAAATTGTCCTTCTATTTCTTCGTTTACTTTTCAATTTGCCTCTAGTGGGAATTGGGACATAATTTAAGGTCCAGGGAATTGTAAAGGAAAGTTAAAGGCAAAAATTAAGTCTAAAGAACTGTAATCCGTGATGTAAAAATCCAGAAGAGAAAACAATGCCATTTCAGTTTGCTGATTGGGTTTATAGGACTGACGGGTGGAAAATCTTTCATTTACCTTTTAAAATAAAACAATCTAAAAGAAAACTGTTGAGACAAACACACTATATTTATTTTCTCTACTTTAAGAAGCAAACACCCATTTTAACTTCAAATATATATTAGTATCGCACTGAAAATGAAATAGAACCCTAATTGGCTGCTCTTCTCATGTTACATTTCATCTCCTTTACACTCTATAGTAGAAGGATTCCATAAATGCTATGAAAATTGAACTATCTAGTAGCTTACTGGTGAGTTCAAGAGCTCCAGCATTTAACTGTTTTACATAAAACTCCATGAGGCTGAAATACTCTTATCTCCAACCCTCAATTTATGTACAACAGTATGCTAGACAAACCACTCTGAATTATTATTATTTTTTTTAAATATGGCTCAGAATTATATGGAGAAAATCTCTACCTTCTGAAACAAGCTAAAATGTGTTTACACAAGCGTTATTTAAAAATATGGAATAAATCAAGTGGCAAACCATTGAACCTTTAGCCACAAACTTTTCCGTACCTCATGCTTACCAAAACCACAGCTCAAATGCATACAAGTTATGGCAAGAATAAGTCTCTTCCCAAGATTTTTAGGTAAGAAAAATTCCTGTGTGTCATTAAATACAGAAAAACATTTTTCTATATTCTAGAATACAGAAAAAACAGAAGTGATCCATTAAAGCAGAAATTTGAATCTAAATATTTCCATACAGCTTGAATTTCAACATTTTCTACATCAGGCACAAAAATGAGCACAGAGTTCTATTAGAAGTTGCATAGCCTCATCCAGTGAGCTTTATACAGAAATGTTATTTTAGCTCATTGTTCTTGTTAATCACCCCTTTCCTTGAAAACATAATTAAACAAACAAGTGAACATTCAATTTCTGAAGTCATAATAAGACGACTGCATGAGAGTTGAACAACTAGAGGTAGCATTTCTAACCTTACCCCACCTGCTTACACTCAGAAATTTTATTGCACACTGTTAGGAGACTGCCATGGGGCGAACCGGGCGATGAGCTCTGATGGAATGCAGAGAAGGCTCTCCTGAGCATTATTCATTTGCTAAATGCTGTCACTGCACTACAGCTCTACAGGCAAACAGTAAGAAGATTCACCTTCACTCTGTTTTTGAAAGCTTCTGTATCTAGTATCTAAGTGACAGCTTAGCCTGCTCTCAATAAAGTATTTCAGACTGCTTTGTGTTCAACGTACAAGACTCTAGCTCTTTATAATTGGAGACCAGTGTCTGAACTCTCGGCCTTCCAGGCACACCAAAACAACACAGAGGACCAGATTATCAGCACTTCACATGGTACCCTCTGATAGAAGAGGGAATTAAGTAGAAGCCTCTCCTAATCACAGTTTGCTCACCTGAACGTCAGATAGGCAAACAGACCCTGCTGTGCAACTTCTGTGAAGAGCTGAACTGTTTGCAACCAGCATCTCCTTTCCCCAGCCCCAAAACAGGGCAAGGTAATCAGTAAAAGTATTTGCAGACAGCAGTTTTACAATCGTTGAACCCAAGTTCCTCAACAAAAATGCTGCATTTTTTTTCCAATGACCTCGTTATTTGAAAACGCTTTGCATATGTTTCATCTCTTCTGCTCTCAGAAGATTACAATGAAGGATTATCAGCAACCTACCCAGTCAAAGAGAAAAAAGAGACCCCAGCTGTATGGATGGGTGTAACACACAGCAGGATACAAGGTTCAGGTGCAAATTTGCCATGCTCAGTTGCAGTCTTCAGCATCAATTGTTCAAAAGCCCAATTTCTGTCATTACAATTTTCTTCACTGAATTACAAGGCAAACAATGGGGTGTTAAAAAAAAAACTTATATCACATAAAATCAGACTACAGACATACTCAGAAAAGAAAAAATAAATAAGAAAGTACTATATATTGATAAAAAAATTTGAAAATAATCCAGACATACATACCCAGTTTTAGGGCAGAAGGAGTCACTTCAATCTCGCCACCAATTGGCTGAAAGGCAGCCAGCTGCGCCGCCACCTCCGTCTCAAAAGAGTCTGGGCTATTTCTGTCTGTCAAATTGCCATTGGTGCCATCAGTCTTACAGTGAGTTTCTTGCTCATCATAAACAGCAATCAGCTATCAAAACAAAAGATAATAGTTTGTATATTTAAAGTATTCCCAAACTTCACTGTTTTTTTTTTTTTGTGTGTGAAAAAAGTAAAACTTATCTTTCATTAGCAGTACAAAAATAACAATCTTATTTCAGAACAGCTAACAATAAACATAGAGATTCAGGAAAGCACATACACTTGTGTTTAAATACATTAACTTCAATATGACTTAAGTATATGCTTCAGCTCTGCCCTGTGCTGACATGCTTTTCTCAGAGTTAGCATGCTACCATTAGTGAGCATTCTACATTGTTCCAAAACATTTAGTGCTAAATATGCTTAAAAATACAGAACAGCACTTAATTCTTGGAGGTGGAGGATATTATTATTATTATTATTTAAAATTTTAGTGCTACTGATACACCGTGTAAAAGTAACACAACTATGGATGCTGTACCGAGTGAGCCAGTAGATGTTTTATTTATAAGTACGTAACAATTGCGTTCCAAGGACATGATACATCCGCACAGTGACAGAATGCAAAGTATCCCTAGTCACCCAATCTATGCCTCTGTAAGGATGACAGCTTCTTGGTCCAGCTAGGTACACACACGTTTCACCCACCATGTGTCTATTATCTCCTCTCATTCTCTCCTGCAAGCTTATACCAGATGCGCTGTTTCTGAAAACTTCCTCAGTCACTGACTCTTCCACAGCCCCAGGCCCGCCAGAAGGTCAAGATTAAACAATGACAGACTGCAAAGTCTACTGTCCAAACTCACATGAATGTTGATGTGAAAATGACGAAAAAACACCAGAAGAAGATTTTTTTGCCTCAGTTAACCTGGCCTTTCACAAGGATCTTCCTTTTGGTCCCTACTAATACAAAGCTATCAGATAATGTGTATACAGCCTCATCAGCAAGTGACTCAGATACATGTGGCTGGGTGTAAACTGGAAACTGGATATGGTTCCAGGAAAACAGTTAACTGTGTTACAGTTCTGGGAAAACAAACAAAAAAATTAATTTCCAATTAATTTAAACAAATTGGAAGACTCACTGCTCTCAACCAAGGGGACACTTGATCCCCAGAGCCCTCTCCAAGAGCAGAGGAGGTAACAGCAGCAATTCAAACACTTTTCCTGCCCCATTACCTAACACAGCGGAGTTCTTATGCCATACAATGACAAACACTTTGCCTAAGAAGCATTGTACAAGTTATCTTCATCTTAACATGTTCATTTATTTCACTTTTTCTGAACTATCCAGTATCATCCTAAAGTTTTTCTTAGCTAATCATGAAAGAGTACATCACACACAACTGGTTAGACAACATCAAGATACACAGAGAAACAAGCTTAAAGGCTGATTTACTACTTTCTCTCTCTCTGTGTTATTTTAAGGTATGCATACACAATCTCTATATAAAAATATTAGTACATCAAATCTCCTCTGATACTTCCAAGACGTGTCAAAAATTATATCCTATGATAAGCAGCATGATGAAACAGAGAGACAAACATTTAAAGGAACTCACTTGCCTAAGAGAAGAACTGAATGTATGAGAGGGAAAAGAAAAACAAGAAAAATCCTAACGTGCTTCTAAGGAAGAAACTGACATTTTCAGGTCTTCCACTCATTTATAATTTGGTTACTAGAAATGTGTCAGATCATATTTACCAATGCATATTTCAGAGACACACAAACCCCTTAAATAATTAGGTAGTAAACTTTCTCTCCTTTTCCATAAGAAGCCTGTTTCCTTTACATAGACATACAACTAGCTCATACAACACACAATTTGTTATTTTTTTTTTATTTGTCCAAAGTGTATGGGAAAGATTAATTCCAG
This sequence comes from Tyto alba, assembly GCF_018691265.1. Lineage (NCBI taxonomy): Eukaryota > Metazoa > Chordata > Aves > Strigiformes > Tytonidae > Tyto > Tyto alba. The sequence continues at coordinate 29,106,661 of NW_024881328.1, read as the reverse complement.
TAACAAAAACAACTCACTGTACCTTATTCCTGCATTACAGGGAAACTACATAGGTGTTCACACTGCATTCATCATTGGGCTGTTACTATGCCCCATAACTACATACAGCCAAAAAGGCTACCTTAGAGCCAGACACCAACAGATCATAGCAATTTGCTTCAGTATCAAGAGAAAAAAAAAGAAAACAAACACCACCAAGGTATGGTGTCTTCGATTTGTTTCTAGAAGGACTATTCATATTCATGTTGTTATAGAAGTTCATCACGATTCAAGAAATTCCACAACTGTTGCCCATCAAATGTTTGCTTTCTCAATCTCACTTTTGCTGTGGAAACGTTATTTCTAAGAAAGAGGCTGCTACTAATGCAAAGGAAATATGAGGTAGTGTAGGACTGAAAGCACTTTAGGCAATAGTAGGATACGAAGTTCACTTGAGCATTTGCAATGTAGAATAGAGTAAACGGAGCTCAGCTGTGATTTGATGGGAATAAACAAGAAAATTCCTCAACTGGACCAAGCTGAGTTTCCCCATGGTCTCATATCCTAGCATATTATATGTTGTATTATGTTGTAAGACTCTACGCTTACTACCCCAGGATGTTGCAAAAGCCAAAAGTAGAGATTTTCCCCCCAAAATTAGAAAAACTGATGGAAAAGACCAGCAAGAACAATTCAACGGAAACATGCAAGCATTAACTCACACTCAAAAGCCCCCAAAACACATAGTAGTAAAAACCAGAAAGGTAAACACGGAGAACAGCGATGTTATAATTATCTTCTTTCTATATGTTTTCTTCAAATGTTTTCCACTGGTCACTAGCACAGAGCAGAGCAGCAATCTGGCCCTGCACTGCCACTCTTTCAGGCTCACATACATTACGGTATCATCGCATACTTAGGTTTCTAAGCACTGTATGTTTTCCTTACTCCCTTGAAGTTAAAATGAAACTTTAGCAGAAATGGTAATATAGAATTATTCTAACAGACAGACTTCTGACAGCTGTATGATATGGTAGCTTTCCCATCAGCCAGCCCAGAAAGGCAAACTGCATTATGGCTACACCACAGTAATTTCCCTGGCTTCCTGGGCCTGGTGCTCCAGCTCCTTCTCCTACCCGCGGTGCTGCCATCTTCTGTGGCAGGCGCCATGGCCCGTGCCCAGCTGGTCACGTACACATTTGGCCTTCTACGGGCGGCCTGGCGGGGACCTGACCGGCGCCAAGGCCGCTGCTGCTGCCACCAGGCCTGTGCCGGGCCTGGCTGCTTCCTCTGGGGGCTGGCGGGGTTCTGTACGGGCACCTGTGCGCCCTGCGCTCAGGCTAGGCCTGATGTGTTCAAAGTACCTGGTCTACAGAGGGTTAAGGACATCAGTGAACAACCCGATCTGCAAAGGGTTTGGGGTGTTAGTTTTGTAAGAGGACCCGAAAATAAAGTTTTGATTGTAACAACTTTGTTGTGTCATTGCTCCACTGAGGATCCCTAAAGCACCTGCCCTGGCGTTGGGTGCCGCTGCCCAAGAGCTAACAGGTTACAAGGCAAACAACTGCCTTGACAGCTGGTCAGAAATGAGTGGGGTTTGGGCAAAATGACTGAAATAGAGAAATCACAGTGCCCAGAAGTGGATAAAACCCCCAGGCCTTCACCTGCTTAATTATATATAAGTATTGAAAATGGTTTGATGACTGGATCAGTTCTGCGTCTTAAAGTGGCCGCCACTTTCACTCACCTATCAAGAAGGTTCAGCAGACGGAGACACATCAGCTCCTCTCCTCCCAACTCCCGCAGCAGCGTCAGGAGACAGGGACACCCCCGCCACCGCCCCCACGCCAGCGCTCGGTGGCCACACTCCGCGCCAGGGCGGGCAGGGCAGAGGTGCGGGCCAAGATCGGCAAACACCTGCCCTACAGCCCGGGCAGGGCCCAGAAGGTTTCGCCCAAGCTAAACCACACAGGCCTCACGCCCCGTCTGAAAGCAGGGAAGTTTCTTACTGCTGTCATTCTTCGAGTGACTTCAGTGAAAAGCCCACAGTTCCCTAGCCTACACCTAGGCACTATTTTGACAGATTAAAAAAAAAAAAAACACGAAAATTTATTTCTTTACAGTTTGGAGCACACCATTAATTAAGTAACATGATCTAGAGTTAAATTCCCATTTTTTAGAGAGCATGGAAAGGAGATACTTCAGTACTGCATGTGGAGTTAAGCAAAGATGCAATGCCTTTCCTCACCAATGAAATGAACAGTAATTTTTTTTCTAAAATGTGTATTTGGCAGAGAATTCCTCAGGACTGCAGTTGCAGGAGCACCTTATCGGCAGCAATTCTAACATTATAAATACACTGCTAATCAATCAAAGTATTATAAATATCAGCTTCACCCTTTCAAAGGGAATGAATATAATTAAGGTTATGTAAATTAACTATTCAAAAATAATTGTAGCAATTGGCTTCTCATTTTCAGTATGGAAAATTCTTTAATTGGAACAGACTGCCAACTTCTTCTGATGGAAAAGAACTTCTGGACACATTAAGAAATCCCCCACAAACATATCATGAAAACAACAACAACATTGTTTGCAACACTAGTTTATTCTTTACAGTTCAATATTTATAAATATTGAGAGTTCAGCAGGTCAGCTGATTATTTTTTTTTTAAAACATATCAAAATATTACTCTAGATATCTGTAAACTGTAGTTTATAGAACTGCTAGTTCTAGAGCACAGAACTGCTCAGTTGTGGTTTTGTACACTTGCTGTCCTCAAGCATCTTCTTTTTTAAAGGTTATTTAGATAACATTAATATTTACTGTGAAAGATATCTATGTATTTCCATACATGTAAAATGCTTCTACCCCAGTATTACTACAATTTCTATTAACAACCTACCAGATACCTAGGCAATCAATAAATTATCAGAATTTAGCACTTATCTGTCATTTTTGATTACTAAACTCCTCCTTTCTGATACTGACATAGTCACAACACAAGGCAGCAACAATGAACGGTTCTATTTTATTAGCATTTTTGTTGATTGTAAGTGGCAAACATTACAAGGCGATATAGTACGGTCAAATTTTAACTTTGGTGTCCTACGGCACAGGTCTTTCAGTAGCTTATTGATATTTCAATTGCAAAGCTTGCAGAAAAGTAAAACAACATTATGTAAAAATTATGTGACTATATTCCCCCCAACACAGAACAACACACACACGTTCGATTAAGATCAACCCTCATACACAAAAAGGTGGGTAAACACCAATAAAGACAATGACCTTACTGATTGAAGGGGACTGAGTACAAAGCAGCAGCACGTTTCACCCCAGGGAACTACTGGACACTGTGATACAGAAAACTGATGAGATGTTTCATTTAAAAATCCCCACAAGACAAGTGTTCTCCCACCCCTGTTCCCACATGAAATGTTAGATTTTCCAGAGGCTCCCAGTCCTCCCCAAATGATCTCCGTAAACCCAAGGCAGAGCAGCTTTGCTGCCTCTCCGCTTGCAGGCACCCAGAGAACCGTGTTCGAGCACACGGCTCCCACGCGTACTCCATGGCCACGCGTCGCTGCGTGCTGGGACGTACACCATGCATCCAGAAAGGAGCAGTTAAAAGAAGTCCTTCCACACTGAAATTGCAACAGGTTTGTTTTGGCGCTTGCTAATTAAGATCAATCAAATATAAACAATTTCCATGGAGTTTCAGAACTTCAAAGAAAAACATCCTCACCTTTGAACAAATAGCAGAACTTTACAGATCTTGCTTTAAGGCACTTGTCTGTTAAACCAGAAACAGCTGTCTCTCCATTGCCCTATACACCATTTTAAATAAAAGGTTTCATAATTATTTTTCTCTTCAAACTACAATTTTGACAACTAGATTACTGTTAATAAGGTTAAAACCTGTATATTTTACTAGCTTTTCTGCACTGAATTAGAAAATAGACACCACTATTTGCTTTGTGACCCCAAACACCAAGCATGTATACAAGGTACTAAGGAAAAAATGGCATAATAAAAGCTTGCTTGCAATTAAATTAATCAGCTTTCAATTACTGTCAGGATAAAATAACTAAGAGAAGTTCTCAGTCACAGGCTAGCATCAGTACATGATTGAAAAGATGCAATTTTCAGCAGCTGAAATGATATATTCAAAAGCATGGAAAGGAATTAAAGGCTCAACTCGTATTATATTTTTCATTCAAGTTGAATGGAAATTTTTCCTCAATTTTTCACATTCAAAACTTCATTTATATTCTTCTCCCACTACGGACAACAAAAGATAGTAAAATTGTTGGTTTCTTCAAGACATGTTTGCTTCCTGTTCAGATGCTCCCTGTTGATGACTTCAAATGCTCATTTAAGAATAAAGTCTGTGTTTTTTTAACCATAACTATACTTCTGACAGCCAGTGCTCTTGTGGGAGTGATTACTAGTTACTTATAAAATGATGCAGCAAAAAAAATTTCCCTTTTTTGGATCAATTAGTAAAGACTTTTCACACAAAGCACTCGCATCTTAACACAGAGCTGTCAGGAGGGATGAATCAATAGCTCTGTGGACATTTCACCAAACTCTGTGACATAAGGAGAAGCAATGGCTCAAGCAGAAAATGACGTTCATCATAGCATCACATCGACTTGTTCTCCGATCCCTCAATTTGGGATCTGTAGGATTAATCTTGTATTTATCCCTACACATACGTAACAGAGGTAGAAAGACACATACTTTCTATATGTGACACACTGATGCTAGAATACAGCAAAGTTCAAAGTAAAATTTTTTTATAAATTTAAAGAGACCAGAACTTCAATTCTCCCAGGACACAACCAGATACAGGTGGCAAAGGACTGCAGTTGACAGCAGCCTACATATGACCAATGCAAAAAGGGAAAAGGGAACCTTTCCTCTTCTTTTCTTTTCTCCTTTCTTTTGGCAAGACTATGTGTTTGGGTCAATTCTTTGCTCCAGCCATCTAAGACACTCGAACACCAGCACCAACATAAGATACAGGCAAAGTTACCTCTTTAGTCAGCAGTGTGCACTAGGATATCTTCAGTTCAAAATCTGACCTACTTCGAGGCTGCTGTGGCCTAACTTTCCCGAACCACTAGTTTCTACTGCTTCTTCACACAAGTGCTACAACTTGCTAGATCCATGGTGAATCAGTTCAGGGAACTAAACCAGGTAGATAAGCAACTCTCCATCCTCCAGCTGCTTCAGCTCTGTGAACCACATAAAGCAAATTTCTGTCAACACATCACTGAGTTAACATCTCCTTAGACGATCATTGTCTGTAATCTTGCAGTAGTGACAAATCTCTGTCTCCTTTAATGAAGATGGACCAATGTTTGTGTCCCCACTCCTGTGACAGCACACTAAAGTGCTGTGCACATATGTGTCAAGAGGTCTGAATACAACAGCAGGAATTTTTCTGCAGTTCTCTCAAGGAGTTCATCTTCCTAACAGAAACTCTTCTACAGGCACAGGTTCTACTTTTAACTTATGCCCACAAGGGGACAAGAACACTTTAGATTCAGGCAAGAAGACTGAGAGTAAAGTGTACCATATGTTGAACAAAACAAAAATTCATAGTCACTGTGGAAATTGATTCAGAACTCCACAAACACATTAATGTAAAATCAGATTTTATATATTACTTATGAAAGACTCTTGTTCAAATGGTTAAAAGATGAAAGACTGGTAACGGTGCAACATAGACAGAACTAAGGTAATTAGGGTACCTCAAAAGTGGATGAAAGTGTTATTTAATTTTTCAATTTAAAACTTTCCTGGAGCTCTACAGCCTTTCTTCAATGTTCTTTTAAGGTATTCTTCTGGTATATGCTGATAAGTATTTGAAATGGTATTCTTGTATAATAGTTTGCCTTGGAATCCCTTTAACTTAAAATAAAGGCTGTCAAGGAAAAATACCAATATACACACCATATGGCAGCCTTCCTTCTTCACACCTACATATGAAAACAAATTACAGATACGTTACATGAAAGTTATGGTGATTAGCTCATCTTGTTTACCTACATGCCAAAACTGCATACACCAGAGTATCTTCCCAAAGACCACATGACACTTTTCCTACCCTTATTATTCAGATTTCTTTTGGTACTGTCTAAAAGTAGCCAAGAACAGAATCCTACTGCACACAGCACAAATATCTTAGCCTCCGGTCTCAAAACTTTTCAAGGACACAAGGAAAATATGAAATAGGAAAAGAAGCATCATGCATAAAAAAAAGAGAGACCAGACCCAGTCCAAGTCCCAGCTCTTTCTGGGGGAAGAGAAAGGAGTGTGCCAGTGGCAGGGAGGGATCCTCACCCAAGTGAAAGTGCAGTCTTGGCACAACCCAAGGGACAGAGCAGGGGACAAAATGAAGAACCGAGGGTGGAATATGAGGCCAGGACTGGTAGAGGCCTGCAGGATTTACCTCAGTTTGAATGCACAGGGCCTCTGGAGGTCCTCAATGCTGCCAAATGCTTCAAATGTTTGTATTTCACCATAAACGGGTGCCATGGCAAGACATGATACTTTAAAAATAATAATTTTCTTCATAAATTCAGCTCAGATTTTTGAATTATAACTAAGCTGTAAAAGTTTGTCCAAAGAGTGAGATATCAATTGTTTCCAGTCTTCACATTTTAATCAGCATATCTACTTCTTAAGAAATCTGGAGTTCCTCTTCTTGCCCATCACTTACTACCTCTAAAAGATGCAGCAATCTAATTTATTAGAGACAGCAGTATGTAACGGATGGACTGCATGTTAAGCCTCTGGAGCTCCTTCCCCACCCCTTCTGCTGTGCCTGTGCTGTGGCACTGTCAGCCACCCAAAGGGGGGGTTTGTTTGCTGAAGAAATATGCTGTGCTTACCTGAATTTACTAGATTTGTGGTTACTGACTTCACGGCCATGGGAAGGGGTTTGCACTCTCCATTACTTCTGGGAGATCAAAACTTCTCGATTACTTTGTTACTAAAAGTCTTGCATTCAGCTCTCAGTCTCATCACTTCATTTGGGTAGCTAGCTACATTTATGAACCTGAGTTTCCAGATTTCTAAGATTTTCTTAACAGGCTATTGTAATTTCTTTTCTGGCTTTTGTTGTGTGGTTTTCTTTAATTGCTATTTTGGGAAGGTCCTCAAATACTCGACAAAGGTTCAAAAAAAAAAACAAAAACCACCAAACTGTATTAAGAAATCATGACTGAGAAAACCCTTTTGTGCATGATTTTCAAAAGTCCAGCTGCTACTTTTTTGTGTATCAAAAGATATCTTTATCTTCCTGTTATTTCCCTGTAGCTGAACTGGCAGGGTTTTGGGGTTGTTTTTTTCTTTTTTTCTTTTTTTTTTTTTTGAAAGGTCATGGCAAAAAAAAAAAAAAATCCACCTGATTGATGAGACCTTATATACTCCTTCTTCCTGTCCAACCTATTCCTTCGTGGGTACACGTGACTGTACTTCAAACAATGCAGCTGATTGGGTACTTAACATTGATATTTGTGGCAAAGTTTGATGAGCCCTTCAAGCATGACTGAGATGTAATTTTTTAAGCCACTTAGTAACTACTTGAGAGCTGTTATGGAGATCCATAGTAACAATACAGACATTCCTTGAGGGTTGACTCTGGGTAGCTTCCCTGGCAGATATAAATGCTAGTGCTAAAATGTCAAGGATTTATAATTATGATGGCGGATGCATAAAACACATAAAACAAGCCTTATTAGGGTTGATTGAAGTAAATATAGCAAAGGACATTCCTCCTTTCTTCTGTAAAAGATTCATGTTCAATGCTATTTGTAGCCTGTCACACTCATTATGTTTTCATGTGAAATAGCTTCTGAGTTTTGCTAGATAACGAATGCCCTTTATTTTTATTCTTCCTCTATCCAAGTGAAAAAACAAAATGGAAGGAGGACTGTAAAATGCAAGACTGATTATTTCCTTTCTGTTTACCTTGAAACTGAGTACTTTGATCTACATGGACCTTACAGAAGATGAGCTAATTTTGGAGAGTCCATTTAAAATGGTACTATAAAATGTACGTACTAATATCAAAGACTGCATTAATTACTAGAACCATGCTTGTTAAACGCACTTATCGCAATCAGTCATTGAAAAGAAGAAATTTACTGTGCCATAGTATCTGAAATAAGACAGTTTATCCTTAGAAATGAAAGTAGCATCTTAGTTACTATACTGTGGGTAAGCATCAATAAAGGTTCACTTTCATAATACGAATTACAGTAATTCCATAATACAAATTCTCTTACCTTAAAATACTACTTCAATGCTAAACTACCAGCTTGGTCCGATTCCATTGGCAAGCCTCCTACAGAACACACAATAAAACAAGGCAATAACAGCACAAAAACCACTTGACATAATGAGCGTCTTTGTTGAACAGAGAACCCACAGTAACACTGGACACCCCAAGCCACACATAGAAGGGAGGCAAAGGGGTGGAAAGCCAGATGAGGAGAGCTCAAACTGCTCCCAATTCCTACTGCAGCACAAGGTGTTCCTGCAGCCCGCTCTTACTTCAGCAGGCATCAGCAGACCTCTCTCTCTAGGAAACTTCATCGACCTCTTCTTCCAACCTTCTCACCCCTTCCAGATGCGTGATTAAGTGGACTGGTGCTAAGCATTTAGTTACAGACAAAGCTGCAAGAAGAAACTGAGCAGCTCTTAGACTCGCAAGCTTCTTCATTACTGGGGTTTTCAACAGGTTTTCTAAGGAAACCAAAGTGGGAACAAACAAGCATCAATCCAGCCAGGACAGAATCATGTGCAAGGTGGTAGTAGGCATGTGGATCCACACTTGCTAGCACCCACAGTACCCTCACTCCTCCTTTCCAGTAGTTTCCTTCCCGCTCCACTCATACCCTGTGCATACTTTTCAGCCTGTCCACAAGCATGTTTGTGGACTCTCCCAAATCCCCATTAACTGTCCAATCACTATGATGCAATTTAAGGTGGCTGAAACATTGTATAAAAGGGTTTGTAAAAAAGGGGCAGAAGCTGATCTGGAAGTAAGAGACAGGCTGCTCCCTGCTAGCTTTCCCCATTTCAGTCACATCTGATCTGGATAGAGGAGCTCATAGGGCTGAAAGGGAGCTTGGAAAAATTAATTCAGGGAGCCCACCACCATTTCTCCCAACTGCTCTGCTTCTGACCCTCCTTAGTTGCAAATGCTTGAAGAAAATATTTGCCTACTTGCAGTATCAACAATTTTTACTTGTTCTCTCTCTTCTAGTGTCTCAACTGCATAAAATGAATACAAAATTTAAGGAAGCAGAGTCCTCCAAGGTAGCTTGTTAATCTTCAGATTATAAAGACACATGAAAATCCTCAGAAATTTAAACCAAAGTAAATTGTGGCGAAGCGACATTATACCATGTCAGTAAAATCAGGTGGTATAATTGAAGTTCTTAGGAATTTGCATGGCTTTTCATACTCTAGGCAATCATTTATGATGTTAAAAAGCACTTTGTATTTGTAACTAAGTACTTCAACTCTTATATCTTTTCCAGATTCCAGTCTAACAAGTAGAGCCCACAGAACAATTTTGATTGGAAGGGCCCTCTTGGAAGTCCTTCACTCAAAGTAAGGCTCGTTGGCATTTTACTTCAACTTTAAAGCTGGCTTAAGTTGCTCAGAGCACAACCCAGTTTTGTGCATCTCCCATCTCCAAGGATGCACACTTCACAGGTCTCTGGGCACCTTTTCCAGTGCTTGATCACCTCATGGTGCAAAAAAAAAAAAAAGTTTCTGATATCTTATTAGAGTCTTCCTTGTGATCATTTAATGTCCATTAACTCTTGTCTTCTCACTGTGGACATTCAAGAACATAGGGTGTACTCTTCTCTACACCCTCCCATTAAGTACTTGTAAACAGCAGTAAGATCCCCCTTATCCTATGAAGTTCACTCACACTCTCCCCCCACGTCACGTGTTCAATCCCTGATCATGTTGGTAAGCCTGTGCTGAGCTTGCTCCAAGTATGCCAATGTCTTTCTTGCACAAAGTAGACCAAAACTAGACACAACAGTCCAGCTGTGGCCTCACAAGTGTCTAGAGGAGATGAATCGCTTCCCTTGAACTGGATGGCTACACTCCTGCTAACCACCTGAATGTCCATTTAGCTGTAAAGCTCAGAAAAACCCAAAACAACTTCTACCAACTCACACTTCTTTTTTCCACCCCTCTCACTGATTTGACAGTATGCATCATGTGCAAAAATAAGTTTTTGCTTTGGCCACAATTACTCAGTGACAGCATATGAATTAGCTGTTTATTTGTTTTTAAATGGCTTTGATCTTTTTAGAGGACATTATGGGATGAGGGAATGGATCTTTGGAAATAAAAAAAAAAAAAAAAAAAGAAAACAGTAAAAAAAATACTTGAATTGTAAAACCCATCAGAAAGTGTAAAACCATCTGTACAACATAACACACACAACAACTTTCATTAGTACAGACAGGCTTGATAAATCTTGGGATGTTGCCACACGTCATACAGTTCTCACACTGTGTTTCTGTCTATGCAGAAAAACATTTCAGTATTTACTACTGCCAAGAGTCCTATTCTTACTGATGCCTAGCTTAGTGAGACTGCATTATTTGCCCTGTCTCTGACAGTTTATATGTCAGGCTCTAGAAAGGCAAAAGTAAGCTTACAAAACTGGTTGTCACCTTGGTGAGGAAAGGTCTGTTCCTAATGATAAACTAATGCTATCAGACTCTACTAGTTTGTTATTAATTCTGTCAATAAACAGTACTCCTAGGGGGTTTCTAGTGCATTATAATGTATACTTACCCCTTTGAAAAAATAGAAAATAAACACCTTTTGCCTTTCACACAGTGACCTCATTTTCAGAAGAATCATGACCCTATATGCTTCAGCAGCAGAAGTCAGCTGACCTTGACCTTGAGAAACCTTGTCCCTAAATAAAGCTCCTAAATGCCATGATCCTTTTATGCATAAAATTTGAGACAGAGAAGAACAGAAGAGGAGAGAGAAGTTTAACAGAAATGCAATGGGAATGTCACCAAAATCCTCAGAATGTATTTAGTAATTGGCTAGCTCACATGGCTTGTTTTAGCATACTCACTGATAGAAGACTACAAAGTCAATCATTGTCACTCACAGAAGAACTGTGTTTTCTTTTTTTTTTTTTTTTTTTTTTTTAAGGCAAACCAGTTTAAGAAGCCTACAACAACTAAAGAAGAAACCTATAAAGTTATGCTCTCTCAGAAGATCAGTAACACGCAGAATTGTGAAACATTCAGAAACTTTAAAAGAAGTGTGGTGGTTCCAAACACTGCAGTTCCAGAAATATACATTCCCAAATGAACTACCAGAACAGAAGGACTAGAAAAAAATATTTTGACTTGACATCTTAATGCACCATTACTGTGAAAACAATGAAATTAGAAGTAAAATTTCGAGAGATAGTCACAGCTCTGGCAGTAACAAAAAACCCTTCAGTGACAATTACTCATTTCAGCAATCAGTTCATAACAGACATCCTACTGCTGCCTTGCTCATTATACTCCTTAAAAGAATGATCTACATGTTATAAATTCCAGTCATTTTTTTACCCTAGCATTAGCTGCCCACAGCATAATTTCATCGTTGAGTTTCTTAATTTCTTAGTAAACAAATTAAATGCTGACATTGTGTTCAAGATCCACAGTAAAATTAAACATACTACTTCAAGGTTTTCTAACCAAGAGTTAGAATTCAGAATACAACTGAGAAAGTGGCATTTGCAAAGTTAGTAGCAGCTATGTATGTATACATACATGTTATGCATCCCTTGGACATGAATGTGTTTGCAAGATCTCACATATGTACATATGTACCCTTCTACTACCCATGCACTGGTACTTGTTATTGAAATATGAACACATCCTATTAAAACATAATACAAAAAACAAAACAAAAAACAACTATTCAAAAAATTAGAACACTAACAATGTTCTTGTCCTTCCACAACAGTATAGAATCCAAAAAATAAAACCAAAGTATGTTTTGCAGAAATTATATTGTAATTGCTCGGAAGATGGATTTTGACATGATTCTCATTTCTGAGGCTGAATTTCAATGCCCTATTATGTATAGTGTTGATCATTCACTTGATGCAGAGTTGTGTAACATTTAGCTATAAAAATGTGGATTGCAAGTCTGGCCTCTGAACAATGATTAAAATTATCTTAACTTTTCTTAAGGAGACTATCTTCTCTAAGAAAAGCATTGAAAGAAAAGGAAACTTCTGTTGTATTGAATAGACTGCAAAATACTGAGCATGGTTTCTTACCTACACTAATTAAACTAAAACTTTTTATTAGATGATAAAAAGCACTGAAGAATATATTTAACCAAGAAGTTGAATTCAATTAACAGATTCCTATTACTCTGAAATATTGTTTTAATGTGTTCTGAAGCTTTCTTTTTAAAAAAAAAAATTCTTCATACTAAGGGCATAGTTTAATTTTGATTACAGTAGTTTGAATATCCTGCAAAACAGTGATATGTCTTGGGAATAAATGACTTCAGACCATTCAGATCATTACTCAGAAATCTCAAATGTGATTTTTTCTGAGAAGCTTGTCCATCCCTTTTCCACTTCTCATTACAAATTATAAAGGAAGCTATTCATAAAGCAAAGCATTTTTAATTAAAAAAAAAAAAAAAACAAGCAACAAAACTCAAACAATGATATACCATGCTTCACTTTCAAAAGTAAGCTAAAGTACTCAATAAACAATGCAATGGGAGAGGATTAGAATACTTTCAGCTGGTAGAAAATTCTCCCAAAATTGTCAGTTGTCATGAATCTTCAAATATCTTTAATATTATGAAGTCGTCAAAACTGAAGCCACACAACCAGTGAAGTATTTTAGCCTCCTCCAGAAAAATTAACATGTCTATTCCTTGACCTATCTGTGCTGAGGTCTCATCAGACTCTGTAAATGGGAATTCATGTTTTCCCAGCTTTATTACTACTACTTGAATGGATTCACAGTAGAATCACATTTGCCTTCCTCACTGCCACATCACCTGGTTACTTGACATTATTCTAACGGTCTGAAATATATGAATGTTCAAGTTGGTAGAAAATGGTAACAACATTGATTCACTTCTTTGTCTACTTTTATGGAAGACTTTTTAACACATTTTTTCTTCCAGTAAAAAAACCAACCAACCAACCAAACAAACAAACAAAACAACAAAAAAAACCCCACCCTATTATGAAAGTGACATTCTTGCTCTTCTCAATCAGTTCCTCCACGCTTTCCATTCTCCTGTGGCTACACCACAGTGAGCATTCAGTCCCCCCCAGGTAAGCCACGCTTTCATAATGGCACACTGCTCTTTGAGGTGTCCTAGACTTCACAAAACCCAAGGAAAAAAGAATCCACAAAGTTCCAGACAAGTTAACAAATATATTCATGGTGCCTTGAATCCTTATCCTCCAGTCAGATTATTTTCTTTCCAAGAGACTAGTATTTGTTCACACTTAGCTGAAATCAAGTCTCAGGGGTTCCTATCCAGTGTAAGTTAAATAGCTTTTTGTTAGAAATGCAGCAGACACACACACTGCAGAACTTCACACCGGTCTTTGGGAAGGTCCCCAAAAATAACTTCACTCCTTATTCAAAGATCTGGGTGCCCAAACTACTTTAAAAAAACCCCAAACCCTCAACCAAAAAAAAACAAAACAACACACAATGCACACGCCACAACAATGAATGGGAGCCACAGCTGGCAAACCCAAGGATGTCCACTACCCGCTTTGACACACATTGAAGAGACAGGTGTTAAACAAGAGAAAAGATGCCACTCCTTTCTCTCTCCCTTCTCTCACAGTTTGAATTAACTTTAATCTAAAAGTTAAATCAGGGCACCACACAGTCCGAGGCTGCAGATTGGCGCCCAAAGGCTGGGCTCAGTTTGCTCTTACTGGGAGCTCAGTAGTCTATCACCGACACCACGCCAGAATGGCATTTCCATCAGCCCTCTCCCAGAAAGGTCGGTTCTCAGGGGAAGTGCACCCTCCAGGCATTCCCTGCACAGAGATTCAGGGATTTCAGAAAAGCTGAGGAACAGAAAACAACAGAAGCTCATCTACTCTTCAGAGACGTTAAGGGATGGACAGAGGAGAATCTGTCAAATATCTATTGCATGGAATATCAAAACAGAATTAATCGTTGTGGGTGGATAAAAGACATGGGGTTTTCCCTCACAGTTACATTTGAACTTTAATTAGTTTTAAGTAAATTAGGCTAACACAAATCAAACACAATGACATTATTAAAAAAATGCATCAAGAGGTATGCACTATAAACAGTAATTCTGGCCATGTTTGTGGTTAAAATTTATTTTTGCTCTTTGCCTTCTCCTATACATGCTGTTTAGGTTACCTGGGAAAAATACATAGTTTTTAATCAAATTTAACTTTGCAGAGTTGTGTTTCCAGTCTGATGATCCTTCCCTATGTCAGTAGTCTACTAATAACTAATTAGTCCTTGGACTTTAGACCTTCAGGGCTTTAGTACAGGGAAGAGGCAAGAAAGGCAGCTCCATCCTCTTCCCTCGGCTCCAGTCCAAAGTCATCACAATAATTATTACAAGGCTTCTGCTAGCCTGCTAGTTACTTCTCTCCTTCCATGCTTTCAGACTCTATCAAGAATCTCTACAGCTTCTGTTGACCCAGCAGAGCTCTTAGTCTTTGGACACGTCACCCCACTCCACCAGTATTATAATAATTTATACTAATCGTTTCTGATCTACTCTTCAACCACAACTTGGCAGCATGGAGAGAGATAGGCTGCTGTGTAATCTGTAAGGTAATGTAAATTAGACTAAAAAAAGTAGCAGGATTCCACAGCCAATTCCTTATCCTCCACAGGATTGCTCACAAGTAGCATGTTCCTGTGTAACATTTTAAGGAAACTCCAATCAGTGAAGAGGGGAAAGCCTAGAGCTAACCACATGGAGCTAGAGCTTCCTGAAGAGATAAAATGACGAGCTCCTGACAGCCGTAGCTGCCACTTCTTGGCAAAGAATATATTCTCAAATTTATCTAGACAACTCAATTCAACAGTAAGTTCATTCAAAACGAAAAATCAGCTGAGCACTGAAAAACAGGGAAGCTTACTAGTCTTGGTTTCTTACAACCTCTGAATAAAAACTAAATGCAAGAACCGAGCACCGTTAGCTCCAAGACCCTGAAAGACTCCTCTTGGTCTCATCTACTTTATCAGCAGCGCAGTCTATTATGCATCATCTGCAAACCGCTTCTGTTCAATATATCAGATTTAAATGCAAAATTCTTCCCAATACACATCCAGAATGTTTCTCATTTTTTCTTAAGTAAAATTCATTTTATTTCTCTGCAGCTTTAATTGAACTTCAATTACTAAAACTAGCTTGACACAAGCCATGAAGAAATTAATATTCTACTAAATAAGAACTGTCACTCAACATTTCCTAAGCTAAATGTAAAAATTAAGACTCTGAATAAATGTATGCTAAGTATCATTGCATAAATATGCATATAATGCATTTTCCTCTTTATAAAAAGTGTTAAATTTAATGTAAAGACATTTAATCACACATCAACATGTTAGTGACAATCAATCACTGAAAATCAATAACTCTTTCAAATAAATGTAGAAATATATTTAATTCAAATCCAATTACTTTAAATACACTTTTGTTTACTTTTCAATCACTTAGACTTCAGTTGGTTCACTCTCCGGTTAGGAAACAGGATCTCAAGACATAACCCCACTAACTACTAAAGCATCTTTCCCTTATGCATCAACACAGTTATGCTGAGAGTGAAATCAATTGGTAACCCAAATTTCTCATCCAAAAGTGCATCACTGAAGGTTTACCCACACTCAATCTCTTTACAGAAGCTTTTTTTTATGCCTTTAAAATATTTCAATCCTATTAGTATGCAAATATAAAGGGGTAGAGAGAGCACGCATAATACCATTAACATTCAAAGATTTCTTGATCCCCATTATCAGATATTAATTCTCACATTAAATGATTTAAAAAAAAGAAAAAAAAAAAAAACGAACAAATCCATTAGCAGCTGCATTAAAAGTGAACAAAAGAGGCAACAACTGCTGATGTGATTATGCACCTAACCCTTTTTGAAAGTTTCCATATCCAAGAGCATTGAACACACAGTGCTTCAACTTTCATTTCATACCAGGTATGTAAGTCCACATTTATTGAAAGACAACCATGACAGGGTGTCCCCCCTGTCTGAGCACTTTTAGTAAGCTTTGAAAACCAGTCATTTTTAGCAAGTCTCTTAGATGGTGTCTTTTAAATCCGTAACACAATATTTTCGGAGGGGAAGAAAAATGGAATTTTTGTGGACAAGGAGCATGTTTCAGTTTGACCTGCACCAATGCAGCAGGTGCCAGCCATGACCCTGCCAGCGGATGGAAGGGCCCATCTCAAGCAGGTGCCTGGAACATTCTCAGCTACGTGCCCAGGTGTATCCTGTATCATCAACACTTTCCTTTCCAAGCTTCTGTCTACTGCATATGATGGCAAGTCATCCTGTTAGTGGGAACAGGCGAGTGGCCTGCCAGTCACACAGGAGGGAGGATCCCAACCAGCTACACTTTAGTTACAGGCACTCGAACAGCACTTTCCCACCCCAGCCGTGACTTTATTCCTAGATGAACATGAGCAAACAAAAGGTAGATTCTGTGTGACAAATACATTTTCAACACAACTTGCATTCTCTCTTTTATTTAATCCATGTCTGATTTGCTGTTGGCCACGATGATTTGACTTTTTGGGACACTATTCTTAGAAGTAGTAATGTTCCTTCTTGTGGGGAGACGGGTGGGGAAATGCGTAGTGTTTTCTCCGAGTTTATTTTTAAGTAAGTATTCTAAATGTCTCTGTATTAGGTACTGGAAGAAGTTACTTAAATATGTTTTATGACAGATATATTTGTATTAAGAATAACTTTTGAAAGAGCTGTCCAATTAAAGGATTTTTAGTATATGAGTGTGTTTGGGAAATACTTCTGTACTCCAGATTTGTGGAGTTATTCTTAATTTTTTTAGGTTATATGCTGGATAATTATCATTATGAAGGTGCTCTGTATCTGCTCAGTTGCTCCAAGCAGGTAAAAAAAGGGTTAAGAATTTTGCTTTCTGTAGGACAAAGAGATTGCTTAGCTTATTTTCTGAAAAAAATGCACTGAGTTTTTAATTCTGTTTTTGGAGTATTCAAATCTAATTTTAAAACAGTTATGTTTGGCTTTTCCTGTATTTATCTGATACTTTTTCTTTACCCTTCTGTGGAACGCTGTTGTTTTCAGTTGTCTTAATTGCTTCTCAAGAGACAGGACTTTTTTCTTCACTCCTTAGGAAAATCAGGGAAGGTGCTGTCCCACAGTATGGTAGACTGGAAAGCACAAACGTTCTCAATTAATTGCAAAGCTATGCTGTCGTTTGGATGCAAGTTGACAAAAGCAGAGAAATCAAAAGGTATTGCTGACACTCTGCTCACAGTTCTGTTTTGCCTTACTTATTTTGCATGCTTACTGTAATGGAGAGTGGTGCAACATCACTTTCTGTTTGAAGTTTAGATGTAACATGAAAAGTGAAGATAGAAGACCTTAACTTAGAATTTCCTTGCTTTTTTTGCCAGCTAATGTTTCACCTTTAATGCTAAATACTTGTTTGGGTTGCCATTTTGTCTATCAATTCATATACATGTGCTTTCAATGAAAAAATACTTTATGGAAGTCCCTATTTATCTAATACTTTATTTTATATAAAGAAATGTTTTCAAACCAGACAAGATAAACTATTTCTTCATCATTAATTTTGTATTAGTGCATTTTTAAAAAGAACTGTCAGGTTGACATTCTTCAGGAAAACACATTCTAAATTCTTTTGTGGTAAGTGCATAAGAATTTTAAGGCATTTGCATCGAAGGCAAAATCTATGCAGGTCACCCTTGATACCATAATGCTAGACATAAGAAGTAAATAAATAGAGGAAAATGGGGAAAATAGGTTGTTTAGTAGTCATGGAAACATTGCCTATTAAATAAGCACCTCCTTGCTGAGTGTTTTTATGTTATTTTTCTTACTGTACTGGGCCAGCTGCAGTACTTGCTGAGGAACAGGGAATAAAGGGAATAGCTCCAGCTATGGCAAAAGGTAAGAAACTATTTGGGGCAAGCCCACTGATATCATGCTTTTCATTTATTTACTTATTTTCTTGCTCACCTCATCATACCCCTGTTTGAAACAACACAGTTATACATGAGCTCCCTCTGAGCTCACTAATTTGGGAAATAAATTTGGTGGAAGTGCAGCAGCAGGGACCTGGCACACTTTGTGCAGAGGCTCAGTCCTTGTTTGGCCAGGACAGGGCGTTGGTCCCAGCCACTCCTGGTCCTTTGTGACCATTACCTGAGCTGGCTGGGTTAGAGGGGTTGAGCATACTTGCCTCTGACACATCACACCATCCTTTGCAGTGCAGACCTGCCCTCAATGCCCCCATGCGGAAGCAGCTAATACTTTGTAATTTTAGTCCCGAGATGCTTCTCTTAAATGAATGATCTGTTTGCTGCCTCAGAATTCAGCAGTTTTCAGATACCAAAAGACAAAATCATTGTTTTGTACCTTAAGTGTGAGTTCTGTGAAAGAGACAGCATGGCATGGTGTTCAAAGCCCACTGAGCCCACGTAACATCTTTAACTTCTAGAGTACCAGGTATTTATTAGCCTCCAAACTTCCCTGAAGCTGGGATGATTTGGTTCTTTTAATCTTCTGCATAATTGCCAGAGATTATGCCGAGTTATGGTTTCAGATACACACACAGTCTCCCTGCTCTCTTTTTCCCATCCCTCATCAATGGCACCTATTTAATATCATTGTGACTTGAGGTGCTGAAGAAATGTGAGGGAAGACAGTGAGTGCTGTCAGGGATGGGTAAGGATGAGTAAGTAGTGGCCCTTAAGGTGAATATAGAGAAATTTTGTTTTGAGTTGGCCCTGAGATAAGTTTAAAACTGTTTAGGGCCCTAGTGGTGCCATTAGTTGTTTCTGCCCTCAGTGGGCTTCAAATTCACATTGCAACTCAAGCTCACGTGTGCTTGGATGAGCATTTGTGGCACTTGGATGCTGTATGTGCCCTCTTACAGCACTGGTGAGCAGCATGAGCATGCAGCTCTACTTCGCTTCCTAGGCGAGCACCAAGGCTCTAGCCTCTTCTCCAGAAAGTCACCTGCCAATGTGCTTTTACTTTTCTTCTTCATGTATGCTGGCAGCTGAGAGAGATGCTTTGTATGAGAATGGAGCAGGCTGTGTGACACTGTTACCATGAATTACACTGATCTTTTAGCTAGAGTAGTGCTGGCAGCACTCTGCAAAGCTGTAATTCCCAGCAGTTTTTGATAGAGAGGTTAGGACAATTCCTCAAATTTAATTGAATAGGCCAAATGCTGCAGGACTTGGGCCCTAGTCTCTGCCTAGTTGGACTTATATAGAAATTTCTGGGTTTATTAAGTTTTCAGATTTAAGTCTTTCAAAATATTTAAATATTTGCTGCAGTTACTTAAACTTGAAGATTAGGAATGAAAATAAGTTACCTAGACTGCAATTCACTATTTGTTTGCAGCTGACTTCAGTATCAGTGCCTCACTGGAAATGTGAAAAAAGGATAAAGAGCTCATAACAGTTTCTTAACAAGTGAAACGTACTGGGCAAGTACTGAGAGAGTGAAATAGGTTATAGGGATAGAAGGAGAAAGGAACTAAATAATGGTTAATTCATGTCTTATCTTACCCGTTCCAGCATTAGTATATTGTCTGTGATCAGCTCCTTGTCTCAGCCCTATACACTAATGTTACTTACTCTCTTGCAATAACGCACATGAAAAGGTAATAGGAAGATGTTTCACAAAAGTCTGTTTTAATCGAGTAGCAAATGCTCAAACAAGATAGCACAGCTGGTCATGCTTTGTATCCTGACCAATTGTGAAATTTTCAGTGACAGTGGGACTATGAAGTTATCTGGTCTATACCTTCTTGCAATTGTAGCTATAGGTGCTTTAAGAAAAAAAATTTTTTAACATACCTGTTCAGTTAGATGCTTTGTTTTCTTTAGCTGTATACCTTTAAAGCAACAAAACAGCAAAAATTCTGCTCCGGGGTATAGTATAACAAGTTTAATCATAAGCCAGGCTTCTACGGTATAGTTGTGAGCTGTAGTACAACATTTCCATAGTGTAGCACATAGTGTCAAAATAAAAAGGTATTTTTGCTGAAGAGCGTACTTTTAACATGCATTAAAAAGGCTGTTAGATGGTTAGAAGTAGCTTATTATTAACAGGTGTTATCTCATATAGGGATTTAGCCAGACACTAAATATTTCCTATAACTTTCATGTCACACAGTTCCATCAGGCTTTTCCCCCCTCCCTCCCCACTCCTCCCTGATCTGGTTATACTCCGAGTTCACGCAGGCCATGTAAACATTTGTGCACATTTTTTTTTTTACTTAAGGCTTGAAATTGGCTGAGAATTTGGAATTAGATGTTAAGATTTTAGATGTAGAGATCATTTAATAATTATGGCTTTTTTCCTCTGGTTGTGTTGCCAGTGATGCACACTATGCAGCCTTTTAAATTGTCTCTCTCAAAGCTTTGTAAAAATCAGGTATGAAATATTTAAAATTTATTTGAGGCTGTGGTTGTGAATTTGACTGATTAAAGGTTGAGTGGTCAGTTCATAAAAGTTCTTCAGTAGCCTGACCTGTGACTTCCCCAGGGTTACTTGTGCCCTCTTCTGGGCATCAAGTGTTGGTATCATAAAGTACATGATTGTCTTCAATCAGAAAGTTGAGTAAAATTTAATGACAAAAAAGCAAAGCAGACTGAAAATTGGCAGAGAACCTGGAGCACTGGTGAATCCTAAAGCCTTACTATTTGCACTTGTGTATTTAAAAAAAAAAAAAAAAACAAACCTGACACATTATTTCCAGAGGACAATGTAGCAAATATTACAATACAGGAATGCTAGAGGGTTGGTTTGATTTTGTTCTGAAGATGCGGGACACCGGCAAAATAAATTCATCTGCTTCATTTCAATAATGTGTCAGTTTTCACTAGGCTGCTAAATATGAACAAACAGGAGATCAATTACGTCACTAGTACTGCTTACCTATCTCCCTCTTAGCTGTTTAAGCAATGGTCATCTTTGTTTTGGTTACCTTCCTATATAGCCAGCAAAAAGCCTGGATTTGGAGGGCTGGCTCCATAAGCATAAGGGTTGCATACTTAAATTCAGATGGGGGAAGAAAATCAGACTAATGCAGAAATTGACAAGTAAACCCCAGCTGGCCTTGCAACTTTTATAATCTGTGGATTTGCAACAGAAGGTGTCAAACAGTATGTATATGTGCACTGAATTGTATATATTGAATTGGATACAAAGTACTTAATTTGTAGACTAAAACTAAGATATTTTAGTTAAAATAGTGCATATTAAAAAACTATTAATGGAAAGAGGTACACGGCAAAGGTACAAAATTCAGAATCTTCAGGGATAATAGTTTTCTGAAAATAGGTTTATTGCAATTGCTTCTCCAAAATGAACTATAAAGTATCTGTTCTAAAGTATCTCACAGATTTCAAAATAGCCCCATAAAACTACGAATTTTCTTTTGACTGTGGAAGTTAGGGTGTCAGCAGGAACACTAGTGCCAGTCAAGAGGCCGACAGGACTGCCACTGTGGCACAGACCTGGCTCTGTGATGGTGTGTCTGTTGATTTAGAGGTGAGACTTTCTTCACTTTTTCTTCTACCACTCCAAATACGTGCTGATAAAATAAAATTATCATGTGAATTGAACAACACTGAAGAGGGAGAAGGGTGTTTTTGGGTGAGCCATCAGTCCTAGTCTTAAACGACTTGGGCTAAATTTCCAGTTCTGCCACAGAACGTGTGTTGCAAGAGGCTTTTCAAGAAGATGCCTCTTCTGTCTCTACTTCTCACTCCTGTATAAGCTGGACATGTAGTCAATGCTGGAAGAACACTGTTAGTGACTGGGTTGTCTTTTGATGCTAGTTTTTTGGAGTAGGCATCAACTTTTAATTTATTTTCTGGGGCACAATGGCATTCTGATCTCCCAGGAGTCCTTTTAGGCTGCTGTAGAGTACTGGCAAGTGGCAGGGTCAGCTCTTTTCACTGGGTTTTGGAACAATCTTTCCAGTATTCAGGACCATACATGAATTGACTGTACCCTAAACACTTTACAGTCAAGGCACATATCTAAGGCTAAACAGGATTTTAATAGATCTGCAGTGACCAGTCAAAATGTGAAATGCCAGAAGGTTGAAATCCAGCCTCTGTGCTGGTGCTGACAGTTGTCCTTGCTGCTGCTCATGGACATTTACATGTTCATGGTGGTGTTCCATGTCTGTTAAGATATAAATAGCTTTTTCTTTCATTACCAAGAAATTAATTTTCTGGTCTGAACTCACCTACTGACAATTGCCAGACATGATGATCATTGAAATAGTCCTCTGAAAGGCCAATATTTCTCTAATCTCCTTATTATAACAACGATCTCTGCTGAGAAAATTACTGTAGCCATATTGCTATTGAGGTATTAGCTGCTGGGTGTACCTGGTGATCCAGGGAGAACATCTTGGAAAGAGCTGCAGAAACTGAGCTGCAGGATGCTGCAGAGCTTATTTTCTCTGAAAAGCATTTCTAAGGTGAACTGCTGCTAACAGCCACACCGGGCAGCTGGTATGTGAACATCTCCTCCTTCTACAGACTCTTCTTGTCCCATGGATTAGATCTTACTTCCTCTCCATAGCACTTTTTGGCATGCTTTTGACAGACATAGTGATAGCATCCCATGCGTGTCAAAAATTCATTTTGTTTTATATGGCTTCTCAGTGTTTGATCTCAACCTTCTGATTGTTTTAACATCGTGCGTCTCCAGTAAACACAGTAACCACTGCTATAATGTGTCCCTGCATTAGTCACTCCTATCAAAGGCTCAATCCAGTATGATTTAAAATGAGAGATTATTCTGTTACATTAAATGCAAAAATCTGTTTTTTCTTCCCCCCGTCTTTTGTTTCTTTTTCTTCCCTCCCACTGTGCATTGTATAGGCTTTTTATTTACTCTGCCAGATTGACAAGATTATAAATAAGAGCTGTGTGTGGAAGCCTCTAATTTTTCATAAGTAAATGAATTAATTTATCATAGCTGTTGTGTTTTATTGCTGTCTCCATGCCAGACTGGCCAGCTTCTTTATTCCCCTTTTACCTTCTAAATACTGAATCCATGTCATTGTGTTTGACAGCTTTCTGATTCCCCTGTCAGATGCAATTTGGTGCTAATCACATTTTCTTTGCTTAGTGTCAATGATACAGACCATGCATAATATTTCTGTATGTCCACTTATTTACTTGAAACACAGCTGAAACGTCTTGGGCATTAATCTGATGGAGCTACTACATTGAAATGCAAAAATGATGCTTGAGTAGCAAGATAATGTGGTGTGGCAGATGTGCAGTAGATAACACTGAGGCTAAACTACTGATCTTTACCAAGCTCTAATACAATGTGTTTGTTGGTTTTGCATACCTTTTAATAAAAAAGAATGTAATAAATTCTGGTTCATTAGAATGGTGTCACTTATAATTTAATAGCTTCTCTGTGATCAAGATATGAGAAAGTACTTCTATTACACACACACACACACACACACAGACTCTCCCTCCTCCAAGTTCTAAATACAGGCTATATATATTTTTTTTTAAGTTGTGGGACGTGTTTTTAATGTGCGTATTCATGTCTTTCTATTACTTGCAGTTTGGAATTTTTTAACTTGTTTTTTCTTTCATACATCTCTGCAGTTTTCAAAGCTGCTGTTAAGCGAGTCCTGAATATTTAAAATTGAAAGCTAGAGCATGCTGCAGGTGTTCATCTCTCAATTCCTACGAAGGTTGGTTTGCAACGCTTTTTCCTAAAGTGTACTGAAACTACATTTTGTAGTATATGTTTTCTCCAGTTACCTGTTAATGCTTTTTTGTGTGTTTTGAAATCCTTCTCTCACAACAAAGAAAAGTAAATGTTTCTAGAGAGTGTAAAGAGGATGTGACCTTGAAACTTAGGTTCCTATAGTGCCTATCAAGGACTTGGTAATTTGTTTTTGTTAGTATTTACCTACTGAATTACGCATTTTCTTTGGTTTCTGCATGTTGTATAAAATACTGCTATCTATTCTTCCCCTACTTTAGAGAAACAGTTATTATGGCTTGTGAAAGACCTAACTGCTTTATAAACTGCTGAAATTTATTCCCCGTTTCTAAGAGCGCACTTAAGTGGGAGATTTTGGAAAAGATGTAGGGTTGATCTGTCATAAAACAGATGAATTTTGAGAAATGAGTATTTTGTGAAAAAATTTAGACTACTGTACGCTTGTCAGCCACATAGACAAGGATGGGGTTTTTTTTTCCTAACAGCACCTACATATGAGCCTTGCAGCTGAGTGTCTTTATTTTAGAGTTTATACTAACGTTAGGAGTAAGAGTGCTTGCAGCATGAATCAGCAGTTCTAAGCTTCCCATCTCTTGGCATGGGAATTCTGTTCCCACACAAAGAAAGAAATCTCAAGCTGGAAAACATGTTTTATGGAGAGCACACGGAGTCTGCTTAATGATATTTGTCACTCTCTAGACATGACTATATATACTCCCAATAAAGTGTTTCAGCAAGCAATTAAAGTGTGAGTAATTACATGGTGGGGTTTCTAATGATGTTATTTCTTACAGCAGTGCAGTTCTGTCTATTCCTTGAGAGCTCACGGTTCTTGAAAACTGACGGCTCACCTGAAACCCTGAAAAAAGACTTCTAATTTCAATTGCTTTTCTATTTATGTGGAATCTGCTTACCTGAGCTTGAAAACAAGCTGGATCATGAAGCTGAAGTTTTTTCCTTTGAAAAACAATAGGTTAAAGTTTTTTACTGCTCTTTGCAGCAGGGGTGCTTACATGGACCTGCAGGGATGGTGTGACCTATCCAATAGTGCATGGAGCAGGACCTTCAGTTCTGAGATGTTTCATTGGTTTTGTGGGCAGCTGTGGGTACGTGACTTGAGACAGCACATCAGTTCTCCTGTATGTAAAACTAAGATAAAGATTTTTGTAAAGCACTTGAACTAGTGCTGTAAAATGTTGGTAAGGAAAACAAGAAAATTTCATGGTTGTGTTAGTAACCCAGGACTTGAGGAAAAGTAGGCTTAATTCCAGGTTTGTCACAGATATCCTGTACTATCTTGGATAAATCAGCTTCATTGTATCTTTATAGTCATTTGTGAAGTAGGAAGGATAGTTCTGCCATCCTTCACAAGCATTCGTTAAATATACACAAACACACACACACATATATATACACACCCACAAAGTACACTTTCTGTACTGGGTTATTTTTCTGACGTTTCCTTGTCAGTGTATTATAGAGTGTGCAGCTAATAACAAATACACTTAATGAAAGCAGTGCAGTTTCTGCTGGAGATGTAGGATTTAGGTACTTAAAATTAAGGGATTGGAATGTAGCTGTACTCTAATTTTTGTTTGTGGAAATAGAAAATGTTTAACAAATGACATTAATGTGCCATACAGTAAGAATAAAGAAAAATTCTTCACATTGTCTTACATTGTAATAATAAAAGTATTGAACTAAAAAAAAATAATTGAATTTAAAAATTAATCAAATGCTTTGTAATTCCTAGTAGAGATGTTACTAGCAGAGCTACAAATTTTTAGTTCATGTTTCTTTTTAGGATACTTTAATAACATTTGTATATGCTTTACATTTCATAGATTATCAAGTTGTTAAAGGCATCTGAATCCATCTAATGACAGTAGAACTAGAACTTTGCAGTACCTTAAAATCAAATTACCTCATGATTAGAGGGCAAGTGCAACATAATATATTTGAGCATGGACATAATTTTTTTTAATTGTAGTTTGTTTTTGCTTTGAAAGATACTGAAAGGGTTCCAAAATATATGAACTGAGTATATTCAGCCCTTAGCCACTGTGCTAAGACTCCCTGTGGTGATGATTAATTGGCAATGTGAACATCTGTGAGGTAATGGTGGAAATGTCCAACTTCTCAGAGGGGCTGTAACTGCTTGGTAGGCTTCATGTTCCTAAGTTGTGGAAAAAAGTACCTGCCATAAAGATAAATCTCCCTCCATTATTGACTCAGATGATATAACTTCTGGTTTTTAACAATACCTGAGGAAATATTGAGTGACTGACTGAAGGTTGGTGAGCCTATGATCTGGCTGAATGTATGGTACAACTTAAGGCAATTCTAATGATGTTTTGGGAGATTTAGAGACTAATCAAGGCGGTCAACAAATGTCCAAGTTGAGGTAAAGTAATGGCAGGCTCCTTCAGAGGGGAGTGGGAATATGACAACAACAGAGATGTGCTGTGACTTTACAATATTTCTGTTTACGTAATACTGATTTGAGAATCTTGAACTTTTTTTTTTTTTTTGAATGATGATAAACAGCATGCCAGAAACAACCTACATTGGAAAACACTCTCAGCGTAAGTGCATGATTTTGCCTGTCATGGGTTCCTGTACAGTGCTCCTTTAACAAGTCCTACATAAACTTTCTCAACTCCAAGAAAAGAATGCGGAAGAGATGAAGATCCATACAGGAATCAGATACCGCGAAGGACCCATGGCCCATCTTTCTCTATCCTTTAAAACTCCCAGGCTTTCCTCTGTGCTTGTGCAATATATCAGATATCAACACCTTAACAGATATTTCCCCCCCACTCCAAGTAGTAGCTTTCTTTTTTTACTTCCTACTGCTGAAGACAATGATAGACTACATTATATTACTTAAACTATCCAATTTGAGGAGTCAAAATACCAACATTAACAATTCACGAACAATTACTAGCTCTTGAACTTAACTGTAGATCAATCACTCCTGAGAACATAGTGGGCACCTGCAAACTTTGAACAAGCTGGTTTTCAAAACTTGCTATCACACTCACTGCAATCAGCAGTCTTATAAAACATATATTGTCCTAATGGATAATACTGAAACCATTACTGTAGAAAACCTTAAAGCTACTATATACTCTTTGAAAAAATTTATTACAACTTACCAAGAAAAAAAACTGGCCAAAGCATTGGTTATTTACAGTTTTATGTAGAGGACACAGCTGAGATGCACCTGAGAAATCACATGAAACACCTGAGACATTTAAATTGTCAAATAAAAAAAACCTCACACTGGTACCCCATCAGCCTTCTGTCAGTTAAAAATTGTTGAAAAACACATTCCATGTATTATAGTGCAGATGAATCACTTCAATATCTAAGGTAGTTTTGCTTATATATTCTGAACAAGTATAATTCCACTTCTCAATCACTTAACATTCTCCCAATCTGTACTGTTCAGGTAAAGCTACACATTTCTGCTTTGTCACACGTTACCAATTATAAGGGTTTCAGGAAATTGTTCTTTTAGAACTCACTGGAGATCTGAGAAATTAGGGAGAGTTTACCAAAAAAAAAAACAAAAAAAAAAAAACAAAAAAAAAAAAAAAAAAAAAAAAAAAAAAAACAAAAAAAAAAAAAAAACACAACACAAACCATCAAACATCTATCAACAGCTGTTTCTGTAGAAACAAAAACTAAGCCTGTAATAACGAGGTGAGATTTTTTTGTTTAGTGAACTGTGAGAATTCTGGGGAAAAAAGTTAACAGGGTCCTAAAAATCATCACTTCTCCAAACAGAAACCAAAATCCAAGTAGTTTATTTTTGCCTTCCACTGAAACTTAAATGCACCTTTAGATATAAAGCCGAAAATTTCTCATAACATTCCCAAACCAAACAATGAAAACCCAAGTTTGTGGGATTTCTCCTACAACATTGAAAATGATTTCTTTGCTCTTTAAGGCCAGTAACGATTAGATGCACCTAACGCTTCATGAGCCTCTTGGAAGACCACACAAGAACATAAATCACGTGATCACAAACTGTCTTCCCTAAATCCCTCTTCCCCAACACTCCCTTTCCACTCTTAAATGAGGAGGGAGGCGAGTGGGGAGGAGAAGAGAAGATGGAAAGCAGCCAGGGCTGCCCCACACGCCAGTTGAGACCTTACATCTGTGCAGCCTGGCCAAGAGGGCTCATGAAACAGCCTGCCAGCTCCCGCCCCGTAAGCGGGAATCACAACAAACCATTTAAGGCAGCCCATAAAGAATTAACATAATCCATCTTTTCTTAACTTAGAGCTTTTAGGAATTTAATTTTTAAAACCTATATAGCCAAATAAAGAGTCATCACCACATTAGCTCCTACAAAACACAATATCTCACCAACATCTCAACTTGATTGTACATCATAAATTTCCCCACTAATTTAAGTCTCACTGAGAAAGGAGCTGGCAGCATGAGAACCTGGTTAAGAGACAACAGCAAATCCACACAGAAGTCACCCCACGTTCAGATTTTCATTTTAGCAATTGAACAGGATCAAGCAAAATTATTTAAAAGCAAACACACAAAGAAAATGTTGGTTTAGAAGCTACCCAGGCAACAAAAACTGTGACAGACCTATGACAAGCGAGGTGCACCCAGTATTTCAAGTGTGGAGTATTTTATTAGTTCTTTGCACAGGATAAAAATCTGCTCCAAAACAAAGACTAATCATACCAACTCAGGAAAATTCTATCAGAGCCACACAAAATATGCATTAGATCAATCACCAAAACTATCTTTTTAATAATTAAAATAATAGTTCAGCAAATAAAATATATTAAGTATTTTAGCTTTAAGTAAGCCATCAAAGCACCGGACTAAAATTTGGAATTGGGTATGATACACAGCCATCCAGAAAAAAATTACAATATCTGGGTGGGAAAACTGTGAGTTAATGGAGAAACTGAATTTTCACTATTTAAAAGGGGACACAAACATTCTGCTACGACATCTGTTCATAGGTTCTACTGCAGCAGAAAACCAGAAAACCACCAGAATTTTAGCTGTCAAAACAAATCCTCAAATAAAAGAAAAAAGGAGGAAGTAAGTGCTGAACAATTACACACTTCCAGTACCACAAGTCTAGCATTTAGTCAGAAAAAAAATATGCAAGAAGCACGGATGCAGTCTTAACACTCAGCCAAATGCTAGAAGGATTACTAAATCGAAAATGTACTCAGATACACACCCAGTTTTACAACAATTTACTGAGATCTGTGAAAAAACCTGGAGTCAGACTCATGAGTTACTTATCACTGCCAGGGCATCTAAACACATGATGAGCTTCAGGCATATGAACAAAATCCCTTTGGTCCAGAGACAACTCACAACACTGAACACTCGATTACATGGCTTTCTGATGAGGGCCAGTACAAGCCTCTCTGATTGACTTTTAACTCTGAAATCAATTTGACAATGTTGAAGAGCGATTACAGCACAGCCATTAGAGACACTTCACTGCAAGATGGTACAGCATGGTACAGAACTTCTTTAAAAACTACTCTGGACCTTGTTCTCACCAACAAGGAGGGGCTGGTGGGGAATGTGAAGCTCAAGGGCAGCTTTGGCTGCAGTGACCATGAAATGGGGGAGTTCAAGATCCTTAGGGCAGCGAGGAGGGCGCACAGCAAACCCACTACCCTGGCTTTCAGGAAAAGAGCAGACTTTGGCCTCTTCAGGGATCTGCTTGGCAGAGTAGCATGGGATAAAGCCCTGGAGCAAAGAGGGACCCAAGAAAGCTGGTCAGTGTTCAAGGATCAACTCCTCCAAACTCAGGAGCAATGCATCCCAACAAAGAGGAAGTCAGGCAAAAACACCAGAAGGCCTACACAGATAAACAAGGAGCTCCTGGACAGGCTCAAACACAAAAAGGAAGCCTACAGAAGGTGAAAGCAAGGACAGGTATCCTGGGAGGAATACAGAGAAATTGTCCAAGCAGTCATGGTCAGGTTAGAAAAGCTAAAGCCCTGTTAGAATTAAATCTGTCCAGGGATGTCAAGGGCAACAAGAAAAGCTTCTGTAGGTATGTGGGTGATAAAAGGAAGACTATGGAATATATGGGCCCTCTCCAGAGGAAACAGTAGACTTGGTTACCTGGGATATGGAAAAGGCTGAGGTACTCAATTTTTTTGCCTCACTCTTCACCAATAAGGGCTCCAGCCACACTGCCCAAGCCACAGAAGGCAAACGTGGGGACTGGAAGAATGAAGAACTGCCCACTGTCAGAGATCAGGTTCAAGACCATCTAAGGAATGTGAAAGTGCACAAGTCTGTGGGACCTGATGAGATGCCTCCACAGGTCCTGAGGGAACTGATAGATGAAGTGGCTAAACCCCATTTTTAAAATGGGAAAAAAGGAAGACCCAGGGAAATACAGGGCAGTCTCACCTCTGTGCCCAGCAAGATCATTGAGTGGATCCTCCTGGAAACTATGCTAGGGAACAAACTTCTGACATTACAAAAACCAACACTATCTCACCATCTTTCAAGATGGTTACTTGAGACCAATTTGAGAACTCACCATCACTGACTACAGCTTTACACAAATTTTGAAATTTCAGCAGGTGGTGTTCATGTCACATGAGCTGACTTAACTTCTAGAGAAGACAGGTACCACTGCAATAGCTACTAATACCACTGAAGAGTTAAGAGATTAAAGAATGCAAATGCAAGCAAGCAAAAATTTTGTAATCTGAGCCTGTATTCCAGTCTACAATGAAAGCAGAAAACAGAAGCAGAATCTAGATTTTCAAAATTCCCTTTGAATCTTTGACGTGTTAAGAGTAACATTTTAAAAAGGAAAATATCACAAATGCAACTGAAGTGAATACTAGATAAAGGAAATACCAGTTTCCAAAGTTTTCTAGTAAAGACAGGATCACAAAACAACATGTAAGAACCACAAGAGGCATCTGAGGAATACAGCACTGAGTTGCATCAATATCAGGAACTTTGTGAGAGCACATGACCAATCAGATCATCTTGAAATGTGTTTCTCCTTCTGTGAGACTAAAGAAATTAAATAGTTGTCAAAGGAATGGACTCTTCTACAAAGGTACATCTTTTACAAAGAAAAGATTTTCTATTTATATGAATGAGAAACTCCTTTGCATGCATACATATTGGTTCATACTTTTGCTATGGAGTTGAAAATTCAGTACTGTCATGTTGTTAAACCACAACAATACCTACAATCAGCAGTTACTACTGCATGTGTAAACAGGTGCGAGGCAGTGCATATTTTTCCATATTTTACAAAATATATTCCATGATATTAAGGCAGGTTGGTAAATCAAACTCTTCTCCTCCCTCACAAATTGAATTTGATACCAGACGGCTGGCACAAATTAGGTTGTGATCTGACCCAAAATGTTTCATATTAAAAAAGGAAAATTCCCAACAGTACTTCATTTTTTCTATAACTGAACTATACTAAGCAGACAGGGAGGAATGCTTTTCTGTTTAACTGATCAAATCAAACAAGCAAATTCAGTCTGAAAATAATACTCTGAAAAGTCTAAGAGCTATTCCTTTTTGCTCTACCACGCAACGCCTTTGCCTATAAAGAGGAAAATTCACAACTAAGAAGCTTTGCTTCTTGACCTTGAACACAAAAAGAACAGTCATTAGAAAGAAAGCTTAGTTAATCTGAAACCATTTCACACTCACAAAGGTCTGAAGTGTTGGTTTTAATCATCATTCTTTTTCCATCTTCCACATAACTATCAATTTAGAACATCTTATCCAGATTCTAGGGCTAGTTCTGCAGCTCATGCCTTGCTGCATCTTCCCCCTAGCCCTCCTCTTTACTGTAGCATTAAGAGTGAAGTTTTAATCTACATCACTTACTGGGTTATTTCCTGGTGATACCAGGAGTAAAGCAAAATGGACTCCATGCAGCAGACAACGAGCTACTTCCAGAAATCATACTTGGCAATTCCTGTGAAGTGTCCAGCTTTGCAAGCAGCAGAGCAAGCCTTCCAGCATGCAGAACATTGATGGCAGGTAGCTGGCACCAGCACTGCTCTTGAAGGTGGGGAGCAGGAAAGCTGCTGGATGAACTGCCAGAGGTTTGGCAGTTGTGACACGTTCAGGATTGCAACCAAGAAAGCAAGTGGTTGACATGCTAAGGTTTGCTTTAAAAGATGCAACTTTGTCTTTCAGCAGCATCTTTATTTCCAAATTAAGTGCCTGCTCCAGAAGGCTGACAAATAGGCTGGATGATGCTGGGCCCCACAGCACAGTGCTCCCCAGGAACCTCCAGTGGTGGGGCAGCAGCACACCCTGCCCAGAGGCACAGCTCAGCTCCTGTAACCCTCCCGGCAGCGGGAGCATCGTGGCTGAGCGCTGACACCCAAACTCTTACAAGGTTTCAGCCTTGGAGATCTCCTCAAGATATACCTTAAGCGATCAAGGGGCCTGCACTGAAACAGATACAGCATAATGATAGTTTCCAAAATGGAGGAAACTTAAGTACTTCCTTGCTTACACAACTGAGATACAGCATTCTGCTCCATCATTCGTGGTAACTTCCTTCCAGCTGTTCACTCAAATGTCAGACAAAAATGTGTATTCTGCTGCTACTTATTTATATCTCTCCTCAAGTTAAGTTACAGAAAATAAATAATTCTCCATCAGCTCAACTTACTCAGAGATCAAGATTTTAATAATAGATGTAGATAACATTATTATCAAAAACAGAATTACAATAAGTGTTTGTTTTCATGTCTAATAATATTGCAATATTTAAAACAGTGTTGTAATTGACTCAACATACGGCAGCCTAAGAAACTTAAGATTCATATCTGCCTTGGGGATAAAACTGTGTGTTTCAAAAAACAATTAAAACAATTTGTGCTAGCCCATCTGACTGCCATCTCCAACACTGCGAAGTCAAACTATCCATAACTTGCTGTGAAATTTGGCAGAAAAATAACCTAGCTCAAAAATCTGCTGTATTTGCTGTTTTCATTATAGAGACCTTTCACACAGCCTATATAACATCTAAGTTAACAAAACCTGGGTGCACATACTATTAAACATCAATACAATCTGCGTTTATATCATCTCCATACTAATCAGATTGATTACTTCTGATATATTGCCCTGTCACACCATCGTAATTCTAATCAAACAAATGGAGCTGAAGGGAGATTAAGTTAATATATAGGTATTTAATACTGCTTCCCCCCCGCCACCTTCATTTTTAAATGCTCATGAGCACGACTGCCACAGCAAATAACAGAACTGCCAGCAAATCACAAGCACTACACAAGTAGCATTGCATAGTTTTGTTAGGGGCCATCAAATAAGAGTATAAGCCAGGATAGTATGACAAAAACAACCTTGAATGAGAAATGAAGCTAGTGGTCTCGCTTCACTTCTAAGAGGCAATTAGAGCATACTATTTGAGAACACCCCAAGAGTGCCTTAGGGTAACAGCAGGACACGGAGTAAGCCATTTGCCTGGTCAATCCTTACAAAACTTTCTCGAAAGACAGAGAGATAACCTTGCAATTAAAAATGTCTTTGTAAACATTATAGCTCTGCAAATTTTTATTACAGTAAGACTCTTTCACAGTTAATCATTGTCTGCTGTAGTATTCCTGTATAAATTTAAGTAGTCATTATCTTTTGAATTCTCTTTCATCTCTAGAAGCAACTAACATTCTTTCTAGAGCTCTATTAATCTCATTTACAGCTAGTAAACCAAGATATAAACTATATCTATCACCAAGGCATACTTTATATATTACAGAGCTGTTAAAAGCATCCCAGTTCATTTATAGGTCTATTATTTAATGAAGCCATACTCCAGCTTAATATATAGTGCCAAAAACTAGCCTAGGAAAATTTCTTTTCATTGTCCCAAAATGGATTGAAAAAGATAGCAGAAAATGAAAATGTAAAATTGTTTTGTAATGCTCTCTGATCTAGCTTTTATTCTTTCTTCTGTGCCTGGAAATATCAATTAACAGAATTTTTTAAACAGATTATTCTTTTCAAATATATTTTTCTTCTTTCAAGCAAAAGGAGTTCTTTGTAATAAAAATCAACATTTATGCATTTTCTGGGCTTCAACATCCACACTTCTTTGAGACATCACGAATGAGAAAGGGGTAATTTCTAATAATTGGTACTCTCGGAATGGTCCAACAGTACAAATCACAGAGGATTAACAGTCTACCAGGTAGATGGATGTTTTTCTAATGGAGTTACCATTAGAGCTACTATGCATGCAGATTAGTCTCTTCAAGCAGAAAGACTTTTTGACCAAGATGGCTGGGACAGTTTGCTCCTAACTGATGGCACACATTTCTGTCCTCTCTCTGATCTGACGATGAGCACATCTACCCCTTGACCAGAACTGACAGCAAACCCCATCACATAAGAAGGTAATTTAGGAAAGGGCTATGGTGACCATATAGAAAAGAACAGAAGGGGGTTGCTGGACAGGACAACTCGTCTGGCCAGCAGCTCATGAAAGTCCTGGGAAAGCAGGGAACAAACTGTATGGCAGATAGCTTGATTTGGTGAACCAGATTCCAGTTCATCGATTTACTGCAAAGTGAGCATAGCAGGTATTCTGTATATGTTACAAGAGCTGCTTCTTTAAATGAAAATGTAGCAAGAGGGGAAAGGAAATATATTCTAGAATACTGCTTTAAAAACCCCACCATAGCATCTATAGACAGAGCCATAAATATTTAACATGTTTACTGTACTGAATACTTGATATCGTTCAAGAAAATAAAATATTACTATTTTTTAGAAGCATACATTAGGGCTGTTGCAAAAGTATTATTACTAATTCCAAAGCACTTGACTTACTCCATCTGAATCATCTTCTCAAAAAACCCTCTAAGCAAAAATGAAACTTAGAAAAATCTGTTTGGTTTCACTACTGCTTAGGTTAAATACAATATGATAACAAAAATCCAGAAGATTATTCAGAAGCTATAAAAGCTAACCTTGATTTCTTAATACACAGAAATGTTCAATTTTAAAAACTAGACTGTGTTCTTAATTTTATACATAAATGCTTCCAAATTGCTGGAGCAGTAAACAAACCATAGCTATCTGCCATTCATTTGGGCCAGGAGTAAAAAACACTCCTGAATACTCCCAGACCTCAAAAGAGCAGTAACATAGAGAAACTGTTCATATAAAGGTAATATATATGTCTGAATTCATAAATCCTTTTAGTAGAGTGCTGATGAAACCCAGTTGCACACCATCAAATATCTGTTTCATAAAATGAGAGGGGTCACAGATCTGCTGTGAACTCCAGAACCCAGCCTCACACATCTGAACCCCAGGTAAGCAATTGGACAGACGTGCTGCAAAAAAGCCTACAGAGCAGGAAGGAATGATGAAAATGTTGCACTGCCAAGGCAGCTGCATGCTTCACGCAAAGAATTAGAAATAAATAAATATAAAAGCAGGAAAATTCTGCTACTCCGGATTGTATTTTAACAGTGTGTTTCTGCTTCTTCCCTCCCCTTTATTTTTAATACTGATCACTTGAGCATAATGAGACATTTGCTGCTCAAGAGCCTATCTACTCCTGCTGCTTATTCCTCACCTAATACCTCAGCCTACCACGGCATCATAATTAGGGCCAGGGAGATGATTAGGTTCACAGTCATTAAGACTAGAACTGGGCATAACCTGACATTTTCCATTAGTCTGGGGGGAGACGCGGGGAGGGTTTTCTCACATGAGTCTTCTCAGTTTCACCTTGACATGTACAAAGCCTTCCACCGTCTACCACATTTCATTTTGAATTTTGCCTCTGTTACACTCCAAACCATGGATTAAGTCAAATTTGTTTTAAGATCATTAAACAGGGCCTGAAGTTTCAGGTTCACAGGCAACTCACTTGAGTTTCTTCTAGCTCCATTGTGCAAGTTGAACGCCGCTCTAATTACGCTGTCAAACTGAGATTGTGAACTCTTAATAAACAGAGACCTGTTTTCATGCAAATTTTACTAGTAATAAAAAGATAGGAAGAAAAATATGTCAGCAGAATTGTTCCTGTAAGCAAAATGTTTTTCAAATGCTTTCATGAGTTGTCAGCAGCTCTAAGTAGAAACAGTTACCAAAGTCTTGCAGCAGCAGCTGAAAGTTTTCAGTCAAATGTTCTACTTGAGACCAGTACAGCAGAAAGCAAAAGGTAACAGCTAGAAACACAGCCACAGCGGTCTGCATGCCAAGATTTATACAGAAACAACACTTACGCATGAATGGTTTTAGTCTCATTAAACTGTATAAACTGGGAGGGGGGAAAGAGCATTTACAAAAACAATCTCCAGCTAGCATGCATGCCTTCATCTGTACAGATCACCTACCCTGCCGCTATCAAGTTCTGTCGGACGCAGCAAAGGGCAACGTATTTCCAAAGCCAGTTCTCAACATATTCACAGAGCATTACAAATGAGAACTGGAACTACAGGAAAGTAAGTGCACTCCCAGAAGACAAGGGCAAGACTGTCACAGAAAATCTGCAGTGAAATTCTTCCAAACAATTCTCCCACCACCGCAACAAAAGACGAGTATGGCATAGCATTCAACAAATAGGTAAAATACAACTTAAATAACTAAGCTCTTAATTTTTTACTTTCTAATGTAATCTGTGGGGTCTCAAACAGACACAGTATTGCATAAATTGATGTAATAATAATTTAATGGCAACCTTGTTTTTACCCAGAATTAACAACAAGTTACCCTAATTTAACAAAGAACTTTTCATAAAATGAAGCTACAGATCACCAAGTGAGACCCAGTGAGCCTGCAAGTCTCAGGGCTCCAGGCTGCTCTATAAAATAGCAGTAAAGAAAGCATTTACCTACTGCACAGGGGTGCTGTGACAATTAATTAATGTTTGTAAAGTGCACTGAGGCTGAAAATTACTAGATACCATGCTAAATATTAATTACCACAACTACAACACAGAACTAGAATTGTCTTAGTGTTCTCATTGTAAACTCTGCTCATTGAACAAGCTGAAAAAAAGTTCTCAGCACCAAGCTGAGGTGAGCACCTTCTATATAGACAGATGAACACCTATGCTTAACACGCTGCACGTGGCACCGTACCAGCCGTACTGTTAGGTATCATTCTGAGCACACTGACACATGTACTTGTGCACAGCACACTAAATTCATTTCTGGCTGTAGTCATTAAGATAGCTTATGCGTACAAACCGTCTGGCTACAGTTTCTCATCTGTACCTTCCTTCAAGCCACTACATAGTTTTGAAGAGTGCAAAGGCAGTTTTCAAGTGTGCCAGTGGTTACAGACCTCAACAGCAAGTGCACCAGCCAGAGCTAACAGTTCATACCTCCAACACAAGGTTTTGGGAAAGAAGCTAAATTTTTATAGACGCCATAGTTCTAAACCCAGTGGAAACTGCCTCATGTTTTACAGCTTTATCATCTTATTCCTTTGTGATATATAGCTCTTTAAAGGGGGCTAAAACAAATACAACAATTTAAAAACTTAAGGAAATGGCATCTTTAGAGCAGATATTAAATTACAGAAAAACAGCACGCGATGCAATACGAGATGTGGAAATTTAGATTCTATTAAAGTAGCAATATTTTGCCCTGTCATCTGTTTAGAGCATTTTAAACAAAATAAGTTCAAGAGGAAGATGAGGAACACCCACATTCAGGGGTGGTAGTTACTACATGTGCTCCATGGGGAATGCAGATGATGATCCCCAACAAGTTTGAAAATTCTAATCCATGACACATCCATCTCATTATGTCTGCCTCACTGGAGGAAACGCCTGTTTGCTCTCAGCCAACCACTGGCATATGTATAATTGTGGTGAGTTGACCCTGGCTGGACACCAGGTGCCCAAAGTTGCTCCATCTCTCCCCTCCTCAGCTGGACAGGGGAGAGAAAATATAACAAAAGGCTTATTGGTTGAGATAAGGACGGGGAGAGATCACTCAGCAATTACTGTCACAGGCAAAACAGACTCAACTTGAAGAAAATAGAAATTAATTTATTACGCGTCAAATCAGAGTAGGATAATAAGAAATAAAACCAAATCTTAAAAACAACTTCCCCCCACCTCTCCCTTCTTCCCAGGTTTAACTTTACTCCCAAGTTCTCTACCTCCTCCCCCCTCAGTGGCACAGGGTGTCAGGGGATGGGGGTTTCAGTCAGTTCATCACCCGTTGTTTCTGCCATTCCTTCCTCAGGGGGAGGACTCCTCATGCTCTTCCCCTGCTCCAGCATGGGGTCCCTCCCACGGGAGCCAGTCCTCCATGAACTTCTCCAGCATGGGTCCTTCCCAAGGGCTGCGGTTCTTCACAAACTGCTCCATTGTGGGTCCCTCCCACGGGGTGCAGTCCTTTAGGAACAGACTGTTCCAGTGTGGGTCCCCTGTGGGGTCACAAGTCCTGCCAGCAAACCCGTTCCAGCGTGGGCTCCTCTCTCCGTGGGGCCACAGGTCCTGCCAGGAGCCTGCTCCAGCGTGGGCTTCCCATGGGGTCACAGCCTCCCTTGGGTACAGCCACCTGCTCCGGTGTGGGGTCCTCCACGGGCTGCAGGTGAGTACCTGCTCCCCAGTGGACCTCCCTGGGCTGCAGGGGCACAGCCTGCCTCACCATGGTCTTCACCAGGGGCTGCAGGGGAATCTCTGCTCCAGCACTTGGAGCACCTCTTCCCCCTCCTCCTTCACTCACCCTGGTATCCACACACTTGTTTCTCTCACATATTCTCACCCCTCTTTCCTGGTAGCAACTGCTGTTGCACATCAACTTTTCCCCTTCTTAAAAACATTATCCCAGAGGCGCTGCCACCATCGCTGATGGGCTCGGCCTTGGCCAGTGGCAGGTTTGTCTGGGAGCCGGCTGGTGTTGGCTCCATTGGACGTGGGGGGAAGCTTCTGGCAGCTTCTCACAGAAGCCACCCCTGTGGCCCCTCTGCTACCAAAACCTTGCCATGCAAACCCAGTATAATAATCAGCAACTTGCAATGGTATGAGGTTAACTCATGCAGCAAAGATACTTCTAGTATGGTTCAAAAAACCACTTAACCATTCTTGTTAAGTGAACAGCCTATTTTGCTTCTAGCTTAGTCACTGGGTAGGGATTTTTTATAAATAGGAAGAAGATAATAAAGCATTAATTGAACATGTCAGAAGAAGGATGTCAAAAGCAGCATATCAATACAGAGAGACATTGCAGAACATGTGCTTTAAAGTAATTGCAGGATGCTGGCTCTGTTTCTAAGTAATTATTACATCAGTTATCCTATTCCCTATAGAGTTATGCAAATTTATTTATTTATTTTAAAGATAACTTGCCCATGGGAAAGTAACTGGTGTGCAGCTACACACTGGCTGTAAGTTTCTGACAAACAACAAGTTTTACTTGACTGCTTGTAAAACATACTTTTTGCTGTCTTCCAGAAATGTTGCATGGAACACTCAGGCAACTAGTCAAAGGAGACAGAGGCACAGAAGATCAAACTACATTGATGTCCTACAGCTACATTAAACATTTAAAATCTCCTCTAAGTCTCTCCCTCACAGTAACAACACCAGACTTCATTTTTTATATAATCCTGATTGACCTGTACTAAAGTAGCAAGGGAGCATTCGGGTGGTGGTGGGGGAAGTCTCATCTGGAAGTTAATACAGAAGAGAAAAGGCAGCTAGCAGTTTGGTAAAGGGAGGTAATAGCCCACACCCTTCCTTTCTACAGAGAGAAGAATTTATCTCCAGCTGGGATTTTCTACTGCACATAAGTGAAACGCATCCAAATAGTTACACAATCACGGCATCTTTTCCTATTAAGGCAAGGAAAATACTGTGCAGTTTAACTGATTCTTGTAAGCACACAGACTTGTCACTCCCTCTGCAAAGCAAAATCCCTGCTCAACATCAGCATGCGTCCAATAAAACACGCACTGTGCCTGGCCTTTGTATATGGCTGGCAGAGATTCTTCTCTAATTCATCTGGTACTGGCAACCAAGAATCCCAGTGACAGCCACACTCTAGAGCTCAGGTTTCCCAGCCTCACTATGCAAAGCAGCCTTCAGGCAGATTCCTTGTCTTCCATCTTTTAAAAATTAGTAGGGAAAGTTCTTCAGCACAGACATCCAGATCAGCAGAAATGTGTTAATAGTCTTATCAGGATTTCATCAGTGAGAACCTACTGGTACACCTGGATACCTACCAGATGGTCTTTCCAGTCTTTTGACAAGCCAGTGATCCTTCCTTCTGGAGCAACACACACACTGCCGGGAGAAACCCGTTTCCTTATCTAAAGCAACTTGGTTGATCCACTCCAGTAGATCTCTGTTCACTTGCCTCTCTTGAGTGCCCTTATAAAAAAATGCATTTAACTCAACTATGAAACCATAACAGAGATTTTTTTTTTTTTCTGTATGTATTTGAACAATATGCAATGTTACTAAAAAGGGAATCTAACACTGCTAAAATACAAATATCAGAAACTAGAGCTCAATAATCATAAGGAACAACATTTGAGATTTGTAAAACTGTATGTAATTTAGTAGTTTTTATTTTCCATTTTAGAAAGTTTCACCAAAGATAGGAAGTTTTTTAGATTCCCACCCAGTTCCTCCTTCCCACTGAAAACTGTCATAAGAGACAGAAGGGAGTCTTTTACTCAAGGAGTTGCCAGCTCTCAAAACACATTAATGCATATCTCACAATAATTGATCTTATCTTCCAACTGCAGCTGTGGGACACATTTTAGGAGATGATAATTTCATTTTTGACTTGAAGGAAGTTTGTCATTTTTTGTAATCTGGAGAAATGCTTCCAATCATGTGGGTACACCCCATCAATCAGCAAAATTACAAAGCAAATCAAGACAGCACTTTCTTCTTTTTTAAAAATAATTTAAAGGCAAGTCAATCTCATGACCAAGGGAGGGATTAATTGCTGAAAACAGAAAACTTTGTTAAGAGTAGATGACAGAACATTTTACAAGGATGGAAGTTAAGACAGAGTGAGAGGGTGACATGGATGTTTGCACACACACGCGCACTAGAAAGACTTCAGCAGATTTCTTCATCTTTAGAAGAAATATACAGCACAAATGATCAGTGACAATGAAGCTTGACAGTAGGAGTATGCAAAATAAAAGTTAACTCTTAATAAAGTATCATTAGCCCTTTCTCTGAGCATCTTCCCAGCTCTAGACAGCACATTATCACAACATTAATCTAAGAATACTAATATAGCAGTAAGTCATTTTGTTGATAATCTATTTTTATCTGTTCTCTATTATTTCTCTTCGATAATGGAAACAAATAGCCAATTAACAAATTGCAATTTTCTTTTCCAGCCTTCCTATTTAAAGAAAAACAAGCTTAAGTGTCTTAGTAAAATGATATAATGGATTTGCTTCATCAAAAGACATTAAAAGACCCACTACCCACTTAAACTCTATTTACACACCACCAATCTCTATCAGCATCTCAATCCTTTTGCTTTTTCAGACAATGCAATGACCAGCTGTGCTCCTCTAAGAAATCATCTTGGAAAGCTATCTGACATGATATCACAAGTTTTGCTCCAGCATGAAGACAACTCGCA
Organism: Tyto alba; assembly: GCF_018691265.1. Lineage (NCBI taxonomy): Eukaryota > Metazoa > Chordata > Aves > Strigiformes > Tytonidae > Tyto > Tyto alba. Next base: position 29,064,963 of record NW_024881328.1, on the reverse strand, counting down.
AAAAAACAAACTTCAGGATACACAGACAGAATATGCACAAATGTATAAAATGCCAGGCCTAATGTTCCTCCTTTCTCAGCCAAATGTCATTTAGGATATCACTAAAAATGTGAGGAAATATCGCTTTACAACATCTTACATGTCTCTGTATTTTGAGGCCAAACCACATATCTGCCCAGATTCTGCTGATCGAAAACAAAGCAGCTGGGGCTCCCTTATCACACACAGTCGCTACTGCTCCAGAGGCGGTTTTTCTGCTAGTGCTCTGCTTCACACACAACTACCCTTTTCAAGAGAATCTTGCTAAATTTCAGATTTTCATCTCTAAACTGTCTAAAGTGGACATTAAAGCAATGAATCATTTAACAATTGGTGGCGGGGGGGGAAACAAAATAAAAGGACAAGAACTCTTAATACAGAAAGGAAACCAAAAAATATCATTACAGTGTGGATGACAAATAAATGAACAAGCAGAGACTCATGGGCCTATTAAACTAGCTTTTATACTTGAGATATCTTGATTTTAATGACAGGAAGCTAAGAAAAAGCAAAGTAAAAGAAATGTTGGAAGCCTTTTGCCTGGACAAAATTTAAGATCCCTTTCAACCATTCAGTGCAGCTGACAGAGTTGAGGCAGTTTACAGATAATTTTTCTTTGTTTTTGTTTTATTCTAACTTGTCTTTTAAACACAAAGAGAAGCCTGCACATCATGACTGTAAGGCCCAACAAAAGAGCATAATGCTAAAATCCAAACACACTGAAGCCCACTACAAGCTATTAAACAATCATGCTGCCAAAATCTCTTTATTGTAGAGCTCTGCAAATTCTGATGACAGACTCTGGAACTCAAATTATCTGTACTGGTGTATATGTATTCTCTTTTCTAAACAACATATGAAAAATGTTATTTGAATTTGCTAATTTTTGGTATTTTCAACTTGAGAGAACATAATTTCGTAATGTTATCAGATACCGCTTCCTCTCCTTTAAAAATAACCAAATTACAATTTTTGATGCAGTGAAAATTGCAAGAGTAGAAGGTTTACAGCATGCAGTCTTACTCAGAGATAGGAACGGGGCAGAAACAGAAGACAGTCAGCACCCACCAATTACTGCTTTCTACTCAGATTAGAGTCCACATATATTATAAAGGATAAAGGACTATAAATGCTTTTCTTTTCTTAAAACACTCATCCCATTGTACATTTCTTTGATAATAACTTCCTTATAATATCTTTCCTATGACAGAAAGGCATCATAGAACCACCTTCAATAAGGAGGAACAAGAGGTCATAAGATGACTCTTAATGACTATGTCAAGCTTTTGAAAAAATCGGGGGCTGAAGTCAGTTACCTGTAACCACATCTGGCAAATCCTCAGAGCTCAAAAGACTGAAGTGCCTGAAGAATACAGTGGTTTCCACAAACCCCACAAAAATATAAAATCATGTTTAGGTGCTTAAATAGGGAATCTGGTGGTTAACTTCAGCTAGGCATGTTCCAAGGGCCTGGCCAATCTTACTAAGAAAGATGCACTTTTCCAACTACTTCAAAGGTAAAAAAAAAAACAATACATACACCAAGTTATATACATCATAATATTTAAAAAAAAAAAAAAAAAAACAACACAAAAAACCACAGCCAACCAAAAAAAAAAAAACCCAAACCAAACAAACAAAAAAACCCCACCCCTTCCCCCCCCAAAAAAAGTCATTGGCTATTCCAGTGCTTTAGCTATCAGTGTTACAGACAGTACAGACAACAAGGGAATCCACATCATCTACTTTATACATCACATTTTAAAAACTAAGGTTAAGATCTCTGCCTGAAGTGACCAACTCTTCCAGTGACCCTTTCAGAGTACCTAATTTACTAGGCTTCTAACACAGGCACTTGCAGATACATAAATACTCACTGTCCCATGGATGCAAACACTTGTTTCAATGAGACACCACTGTAAGTGCATTTTGAAGCAGTTACATACGTTAAATAACAGCAAATGGCATCCATTCATAGGTCCAGCATTGGTCTACAATTCAAGACATATACACTTCACAAAGTACTCTGCTGACTTGGCTCTTATGCATGTACTGATCAGCCAGACAGAACTACAACAGACCGACTAAAATGTCATCTAAAAAGTCTCAGAATCAGTAAACCTAAGAACAAGCCAACACACACCTCAGAAGCACAGACACAGCCACATCAATCTTCAACAACCTCGAACAGTGCTCAGATTTCTGACACTTCAACCACAGAAAATTCAGATTTTATTTGTGGTTATGGATTTAGCTATCCACTATAAAAGATCTTTCAAAACACACTGGTATATATTGCCATGCTGAAATTTACAGCTGAGCTTCTTTGGATGGCTTTTAGTCACCCAATGGAAAACACGGGAATAGCTGAAACTTCTCATATATGTACAAAATTGTAGCGGAGCACTACTCCAAATGAAGCAAGAGAAACTTACACAATGAAGTTGCACAGTGTTATAATATTTGCATACAGCAATCAACCTATATACAGCAATTATGTGTAACCTACAATATTCTAATGTTTGAATACAGTGCTACAGAAGTTTATAAAATTTCTGTAAAGGTTTTTTTTAATCATTTTATACTCTCTTCATTATTGTAAATACTTACAAATTGAACAGACTAGCTTTAAAGTGGGATATGAAAACTGTACAGATTAAAACATCAGTATGTGATAAGTAATAGAAGAATTTTGCTTTCGCTAGAAGTACTTCTTAGGCTAAAGCTATTATTAGTACAATGATCCAAATTTTAAGAAAAGTAAAAGACTTTACTACTGGGAAAAGGGGGGAATTGATCTGAGGAAACACCAACCCAACAGCCCCCCCTCTTGGGATGCTCACCAGATGATCCATATCAAAGGGTGGTAACTCCTTTGTAACGGATTGAGAAGTAACAGAACGGGCCATCTCTGGTATCCCTTGTCCTTGAGATAAGAGAGGAACTGAAACCACTGAGCCATAAAAGACAAAGGAGCTGCAAATTGGCCCAGACTTGAAGGAGAAGGTGTACGTGACCACAGGACTGAAGAAAGAAGATTGTAGAAGAAGCCAGGAGGCATGCCGAAGGTGTTGAAACCGGCAGCTGGGTGGATAAAAGGGGGTTTGAAACTTAAACAACTTGGTGAGCCTGGACAGAGCTGCGACTCCTCGGCCACCCCAGCGCTGCATTTGCTCTCTTACCTTAATAAAGATTCATTAATCCATATTTGGATGTGATTGGCCTTAATCTACCTATAACATGTAGTTCCATGAAAAAAACCCATGTAATAAATACTATGTACGTTATGACACAAACCAATCACTACCTACATAATAGTTCAAACACCTTAATCCAAAACAAGGGAGAAAGAATTGATTGTTTAGAATCAGGATATAAAACAGAATCCCAGAATGCTGGCTTTTGTTCAGTGTCCTCTTACATGATGTTTTATGCAACTCCAAGCATCACCTGCTCAACAGTATTTTGTGCTTGTAAAATATGAGCAGTATGTTGCCACAGCACAAGTGTCAGGAAAAATCCATTAGATATTGTACTTATGTGAGCACTATCCAAAAATTAAGAAATGCAGAAACAACAACAGCTGATCCAGAAGAGTAATTCCTACCTTCCTGAGCAACCAGCAGTGCCAATGTAATATTCCAGACCACCATACACGTAAGGATGTCAGTGTTGATGGTCTACTGCTGGTAGATCTACTGAAGACCGTAGACCAAGCTACCTCATTCAAAATGGTCACTGCCAGGGCTGATGAGCATCAAGTGGAAAAGATAAAAACTTTGCACTACCATTCCCCTTGGGTGTTGTCTGTTTTCTACAGATAGAAATACAGCAATACAGCCTCTGGGCCTGTCAAGATAGCATCTTTTGCAGTATTCAAACCACATCAGTTTGGAATGCAGAAAGTATTTTTCTGTGCCTTTACAAAGGACAAGCAGTTTACATGCCTGTCTCCCACAAAGTCAAAAGGACAGCTAGATAGAAGGAAAATCAAAAATAAGGATAAATAGGAATATTTTGAGAGCTTAAGCAGTCCACAAAATATCTAATTGCGTTCAGTGGTGTTTGAAAACCTAAAAAATTGTGGTGCTCACCATCATGACTATCTGCATACATTAACAGCTAAGGATCTGAGCAATCCTGTTGGAGTATCCAACACAGTAATTTATTGCAATTAACTACTTCAAAGGTGACCTTTATTAAACTATCTTACCAATCCACATGATTTTTACTTAAGCAATAACCAAAACATTTAGGATCTCAGGTTATTTTCCTACATTTCATGCTTTTGCAGCACAAAGCAACATCACAGTTATGACAAGAGAAGGAAATAATGGGGAAAACATACTTAGAAGTTAACACAACCAGGTACTACTAGCTATCATATCCCTGGACTTGTGCAGGACACAGATAAACAGGGAAGCTACCCTGACCCTTGTATGATTACAAGATCTTCAGCAGATTCGCCAGGTCAGCTGCATTTACAATCCATTCCAATATCATTGACAGTCCTATGCACAATGCCTTCATGACACCTCAGCTGTCAACTTTAAAAATATCTTCGTTCCCTAGAGGAGCAAATTTAAACTGAAAATTTGTGCCTTTCAAGTAGGGTGTCCATTAGCTATCGCATACTTCCTGAACAGAACTTGGTTAAACAGTGCCTCTTCACTTACTGAGCATTTATGGCTTTTAATATGTGCTTACTCATCATAACTCTTCAACGGACAAAGCCAGCCCAAAGTGAAATACAGAAACAAGAGAACTTGGAAGAAGAGTCCCTAGCACAGTACCTATTTACAGAAGATCTTATAGCTCCATCTAGCTCTGCACAATGGGAATCACTGGGACATCTAAGAAACTGCAACCTAAAACCCAAGAAATCTCAGCCATCACATGCACACGCTGATGTGGGATATTATTAGCTGTAGATACATCGGTTGTTAACAGGCACAGTCGTGAACATTTTTAAAGGTAAACTATTCAACCACTTTTGTGTGTATCAGTTATCCACTGTGACCATCCTCTTCTCAGCATGGAGTTCATTTAGTGGAATGAGTGCACTGTCAACAGATGAAACAAAGGGGTTGTGGACTGCCTACTTTGTGAACCTAAAACACCGCTCATCGTCACACTATTTCACATGCATTATAGTTATAGGTTGTCACCAGAGAAAAGTGATCAAGGCTTTCCCCATACATCCCAGTGACCTGGAAACAAAGAGATGCACCTGGCAACCACAGGCTCTGTCCTACAGCACATCAGACACCGCTGAAAGCAGCTGCAGCCTGTAACAGTGGGAAGAGACTCCAACAGGTCCTATAAGGAGGGTCACTTGCAGGGGAGGATTTACAATTTCTATGGATATCAGCTCAATACAGTTAAACAGAGAGGTATATACTCATTTTTATTAGGACAAAACATTAGCAAGGCAAACACCGGGTCATTAATCCCCTCCCTCTGTGAAAGGTTAACTCTTTTATGGCTAAACTAATTCACAACCTCTATGCCATATCTAAAGTACTATCATTTTGACTCTTTGGAGTGAAAACATATGCAACAGTTGAACATTTAAATAAGAATATTTCTAAAATACGTTCTCTCAATATTTTTCCTCAATTTATGTTGATGATTATTTAATTAAATAAAGCATAAATTTGACTGTTTCAATTTTCCCATTAAAGATTCTTCAACAAGTCACCACAGTGTGTACTTGTATCAAATTTTCTTGCCACAGGGAAAACTTCATCCATTGCAAGTCCAGAACTCCAATTTGGTATCAAGATAAAATACTAAGTAAGATTTGCTTGGTTAAAAAAAGAAATAAAACTCTGATAATTTCAGTAGGACACATTGCAGGTAAATGGACTTGGCCAACTATACACCAAAAAAATACAAGACCTTCAGGGATTACATGTATACAAAATTAAATCTCTTAATTTATTGCTATGTATAATTTCACTTCTTTTTGAAAAGAGATTCTGCATTTTGGAGCAAATCTTCACAAGGTTTCCTGTTTCATAACTGCTATTAATTCTTAACAAAAAAAGAAACATAACTATTAGAAAGAAAAAAACAACATATTCAATGACAATTCTTGGGGTTTTTTTATTTTTTTAGGTTGTTTTTTTGTTTTGTTTTGGTTTTTTTTTTTGTTTTTGTTTTTTTTTTAGATTATCAAAATTAGTTTCTATAGCATTTTATAATTTCTTTAGGATTCTCCATCAGCGGTGTATTCCAATATCCCTAGCGCTCCCCCTTGTAGCAAAGATCGCCCACTGATCACAAAGCAGCAGCGGACAGTAACACATTGCCAAGTTTGTTTAGGAAATCCAGTTCCTTTAAAAAAGGAACATCTCCAGCAGTTATTTTGAATTCACATAGACTACCCCAGAACTATAGCATAATCTCTCCTAACTGGAGTAACAACCATATATGTTACAATACCAATTGTATCTCTAGTCCCATTTGTGGAAAGGTTTTCATCACAGATTAAACTGATAACATCTCATCACTGTGCTAGAATGACATGGAAAATGTTAAGAGGAATACACTGAAAACTATCAATCTTAATGTAAAAAAAGTCTTTCAGTATTTATTAGGCTCTCTTTTCTAGAGTACTTATGACTTGGATATGTCTCATGTTTCTAAGATGCCATGACTAAAAGAAAACAGTTGCTAGGCAGAAACAAACATGCCCAAGACAGAATTTTGCTTGTCTTTTCAAGGCCACCACACCAAAGGACAGCAACCAAAGTTTTCAACAATAACTAAGCCTGCTATTACTATCCTTACTAACCAGGGTCAGTCTTCAGTACTGAAGTGCTCACTTTCTAAAAACGTAAGGTCTTTTCACCGAACTTCCACCTCAGTTTTCAGCACTGCAGCTATTCTGAGGCTGCCCCTGACACATGCTGTAGCAAGGCGTGGACAGAACCACCGCCTCCCCCCGAGATGGCCGGGCTGGCGGAGGCGGCTCACCTGGGGAAGGAGATGCTCTCGGGTGGCAGGCGGCTGGCTGCCAAGCACTGGCACGATCTGCTGAACCCCGCTGTTGTTGGGGGGTTGCTTGCTTTGTTTTGGTGCGGGGCTGGGTTTGCTTTGTTTTGTTTTATGGTGGTTTGGTGTAGATGTTTGAGCAGGTTTTCTGTTTTGTTTCAGTGCTGTTTTTTCACGATGCTGTTTGGGGTTTGGCTTGGTTTGTTTGTTGAAGCTTTTCTGGGGTTTGGGGTTTTTTGTTTGTTTGTTTGTTTGTTTTTTAAATATCCCACACACCAAGAATACAACATGACAGCAGAAGCACAGACAACAGGAAAATGTCAGGATGCTGGGGAAGGGGGATCCTCTTGGGCCAACAGAGCTTCATGCCTTATCAGAAAAGGAACTGTGCCTGAAAATTAATCAGAAAATAAGCCTCTTTCTTGCATGGGCAATGGAAAGTTAACAAAATCCTACAGTATGCTCATGAAATGCTCTCATGAAGAGGAAAACCAATCCAGATCTGAGTTTAGCTAAGGCAAACGAAAGAAATACAAATCTTTACAGATTCTGAGAATGAATTCGATTGCACTGTAAAGCTCACAACAGACACCTAAAAGAGAATTCTTCAACATCCAAGGAGCTGGTGCCTTTATCAACATAGACTGGGCTAAGTGACAGCAACTTGGCCATCACAAGGTCACTGCTCGCACAGGACCACACTACGTGCTACAGGAAGCAAACTGAAATATTCCAGTGTCCCAGAGGGATCCCATAAGCACCCAGGTGTGAGCTGTTCATCCCTGTCCCATTTTTGATAAATTCTTAACACAGATGAGAAAAACTTATTCTGTGCCACCAGTCCAAGCAAAAATGAGAAAAACTAAAAATCTATACCCAAAATTGTAACCTGGCTTCTAGAATAAGATACTGCTAGCGGTGCTGTTCTCAGTCACAGGACAAGGGAACAGGGAAACCTGACTTCACATTACTATTTGCACCTTTTGGAACAAAAGCAGAAAAGGAAGGAAATCCAAATCAGCTATTAAAAAAATTCTGATCTCTGACCGTGTACCCCAGAGTCAATTACAGAAAGCTTCTCCCACAAAATCTTTATAGCCCCATTCATTCAGTTCAACATATTTAGTTGTAAAAATCTTAAAGAAAGAACATACCTTGATTAAATCTAATTTTCCCCAGTCATCAATACTGCAAACATGAATACAACTTTCCTTTTAATCTTCCATAATTAGTTTCCAAAAGACACAAGAAACTACCTCAAGATGATCGTATGCTCTCACCCTACAGAGTGAAACATGTCCTTCCATATTTTATCATCTCCTTTTTTTTCTCTGGGACTCTACAAAAACACCTACAGACTAGGCTTTGAACCTTCTTCACTTGCAGGATTCTACCTGTCTTAGCTAAGGTACTGCTTGTCACCATACAGAGCTGAAGGTACTAGAAAAATGTCTGAGTGCTTTAAGGACTACATGTTTCTGCTTAGCATCAGAAATATTAAACTTCATACATTGATTAAAATGTCAGTATTTATTCTAAGTCATATCTGATATCTTAAGTTAGCTTTTTCTTATACGTTAGCATAAAGAACACACATCACTTGCAGTACTATAAAATGTCAGTGTGGATCTGCAGTACAGCAAAACCTAATGGGACCCAGCTAGAAGATACACACGGTAAATAAGGAAGACAATCATATTGTTTTCTTAATCCCAAGGAAAGTTCTTTGAAGGACAGAGTCACTATCAAAAGCGATCCCTTATTTGCTAAAACCTTCTCATACTCCATCTGGGTTTACACTGTGAGGACCAAAACAATAGCTGCAGAGAGGAAGCCATGTAATAATTTTTCCATGCGGAAGAGATTCACAATTGGCTAACTGCATACTACTCAAAAAGCACCACAAAAGTTGTTCTTCCCTTTCCCCAACATCAAAATTGGGGAAAAAGGAAAAAAAAAATTATGCAAGCTCAATGATCCATCTTTACTCTTTATAAATAAACATTTGTATTCAAGATCTAAAATAAGCATCTTCCCCTGCTACAATTCTCTTAATTTCTGTTTCTATTCTCATGATTCTTTGCAAGTCCTGTGCATTGCAAGAACGCAAGTTATTTGCTTCAGTAAAATCTGTCCATTTCTTCAATGTATCATCCAGCAACTTCTTGTCCAACAGCCCATGTCATCTTGCAGCAGTGTTCCCTTCTCTCAATGATCTCTGACAGTCTTTGGATTTCACAGTTCTCTTCACCTTGAGACCATGCTGCCCCTCTCCTCCACAACTGTGCACCCTAAAAACCCTGCAGTGGTGATAATATTGTTCAAACACAGACCAGATCAAATCACAGATTTGTTATTTCTTAATTTAAAAACAACAAACCACCAGAATGAAAACCTTTACGTTTTTAATAATGCCAAAGATCTCAAAAGGCTTTATACAGCTCTAGTTTGGTGGACTTTGTTGTGTGGTTTTTTTGTTGTTTTGGTTTTTTATTTTATTTTATTTTTCCTACATAAATTAAGGACAAATACTTGACTACAACTACTGCTGAAGTTTAATGTATATTTTACCAAAACAAGTAACTTTTACTTAAGAATTAACTAGACAGTGACAGCACCATAAATCCTGATTCAGGCTGGGCTGTGTTAGTCTTCACGTTAATCTGCTTAAAATTCCTGACGTTTAAGAACAAACAAGGGCCACATTACAGGCTTATAACAAGGTTAAGCTTGAGAAGTTCTATTAATACCCTCCCTAAGGCTACCAGGAAATTCCTTAAAGCAAATGAATTTCTGGCTTTGCTGTGGATTATGCTCTAGGGTAGTTTGTTCTAGCTCCCAGAATACAATGAGTTTATCTCAGGGCTGCATCAGCAGCTTTTCTTCTGGGGGCTTCTGGGGGCTCATGGGCTGAGATGCTCATCAGGAGTCACAGAATAAGTTAACAGTAAAATCTGGAAGACTGCCATGTTCACTCTCCTTATCCCCCACATAAATTAAGTTTTAACTGACTGTCAAGCATCTGATTCATTTGTGAGAAATAACAGTTTTATCTGTCTAAATTCCAGATACTCAAGAGCATAACTGAAGCCATTAGAAAAAAAAAAAAAAAAAGTGGTAATCTGTTGTAATGGATCCATGATAACTGTATCTACACACAGTTAAAGCACTAACAAATTACAAATTTCCGGAGTCTGAAAGGGTAGGAGTAAAATCAGGTTCATCTTTCTTAACCAGAATCTTCTGCATTTCTTTCTTTAATGCTGCTTCTATATCTCAACTGTGACATTTGGAATTTTAATCAAACAAGTTGCTATAGATATGCAACTCTAAATTAACCTGAAAACTAATGTACAAGTTTACTGCTACATAAAACTAAACATAACTTTCTTTTTAATTGCTCAGGTCACTGCCTGAATCTTAGAGTTACTGAAAAAGAACTACAAAATAATTTATTTCAGTAGGGTTACTGGCAAAGTTCAGAGCAACCAGAGAACTATCTCAAAAGCCTGTAAATAAAACAATTGAGCACTGCTTAACACGGCCCGTCATCTCAGCCAGACTGTGGTGACACCTTTGTGAGCAATTCAATAGCTATTTTAAGAGGTCCAACTTAGTGAACCCATGATGAGTAATTGTCATGCCTTATTCTGCCATCCAGAGAGGATGTTTGTAACTATTTTGAACAAAGGAATGGTTGGTGAGGCCCTGTGAAGGAGAGAAAATGGTGTCGACAAATAAAATTACATTTATTTCTACTAAGTGATGTTTCTGAAGTTGATTTGAACATCTCCCTGCATCTAGGGATGCGAGCCAGCTTTCAGTCACATAACCAGCATAAATAACTTGTGGCGAGAGGGGGGAGGTTGGGTGGTGTTGTTTTGGAATTTGTCTGATTTGTTTTTTAAACACTGCATTTGTGACTTCCCCTGACTAATTGGTTAGGTCCATCTTACATTAAAAAGCCTGGGTTTGTAGATAGCCCATTTGATAAAAAACCTGCTAGACTGTTAATCATTGAAGTAATATAATCTATATTAGACCTTTTTTTTCCCCCACGAATAAAATAATGCTGGCACTATACTAAAAACTTGGCCATGTTTCTTTGTTCTGAAAAGCAGTAATATAATGGTGATATTAGAATTGTGCTCCTAATACAACGAAGTCCCTGCTCAAGACCACTGGCCTTAATTACTTACTTGTATAGACTTCCTAAAAAGTGTTCAGTTCATCCACTGAAACCCATTTCAAAACATTTTTGCACCAGGGCTATTAAGATATACAATAGATGTTACAAGCTAGATTTAGATACACTAAAGTTACACTAAATTTATCCAGGTGATTAAATATTTTGCAGTTGTTTTACTATTTGGAAGTCTATCTTTTCCAATTAGAAACCAGTAACTGCAATGAAAGGAGAAATTTTCCATGCTGAAATAGTAGTCTAAACATGCTGGTGAAGTTTCATTCTTCTTCCTCCTTGTCTAGTAAATGCAGCTTCAACCAACGTGTTTAAAATACATTACAATCGCCCAAAAGAATTCACTATTTGTAGACAACATGTGGCTGATTTATAATCTGATCAAAACCAAAAGAATCACCAGGAGTTGTATATATCCACTATACAGTAATATTAACAGTGTGTCACGAAAGTATCAACATTCCCAAAGCATAGACTAAACCACAAAATACATTTGACTAGTGTGTATCTATCTATCTTTCTATTAAAAGGAACAGTACTAATATTTCCTCTACCTGTGCTTTTGGGGGGTTTGTTTTGGTTTTGTGGGGTTTGGTTTTGTTTTTTGTTTTGTGGTGGCTTTGGTTTTTTATTTTGTTTTGTTTTGTTTTAATTATTACTATTATTCATTCGAAGTTAGTGGGTTTTTTTCCTGGAATAGGGACAGGGAGAACACTTCATTATGTTTTAAGTGGTGGTTACTTCCTTAATATTTCTATTTATAGTGAATTTGGAAATTCTATTCAATTTAAGACATATCCAAGTAGTTATCATTCATTCCTCATTGAACACTGCTTTTTTAGGTACCTTCCAGTTAAGCTGTTGATTAACAAGTCTTAAACAAACTGTTAAATTCTTAAGTGTGTCTGTTCTACTTGGAAGCAATTATGCAGAACACGCTGCAAGAAAGCACCTTCAATATCCCTTTAAGCTAAATGCATATTCTATCATTAATAACAAAAAAAATAATAAATGCCCTTTTTCTTTCAAGAACTTTAACATCATAATAAGCAGGAGTCAGAAAAGGTTAAGAATTTCCTGCTTTGAGTCTCTGTATGCTTCTACAGCAATTGCAAGTTCTGAATTTTTGAGGCAGTTTCAATACTACATAAAGCCTTGCTATCCTCTCAAGAAAAATAAAACATGTAAGAAACTTCTATAGTTTGTCTACCATAAAAATTAAAGTATATTCCTGACACTTGGGGTGGGAGATGGCATGGAGGAAACCCTCAAAAGGTGAATACTATATGCATTTGATCTCTCTACCTTCTATACTGCCCTCATGAATTTTGCAAATCTAATGCAGAAGAATAACTTATCACAGCAAAGGACAATCTCTTCTACTCACTCATGCCACTTGACAAACATAAAAAAGCAATCGCTTTCAAACAACAACCCAACTAACTCTGGAATCCACTTGGGGGTATACCTGTGTGGAAAAGCTGATAGAATGAGTATTTTCCCATAATTTGAAGGAAATTCAAGGGATGTGTTTTATCAACATCTTTCATTGCTGGTTTTACTCCAGGTAAGTTTTGTCCAGGCAGGTGTCTATTTCCCAAGACATGCAGACCACCTGCTCGATGCTTCTCTTCTTTTTTCCACTTCTGATATTTCATTTAGGAACAAATACATTTTTTCAGTTAGTAGTTTAAGAAATTAGATTGTAAGACAGACTTTAATCACTGGGAATTTGCCATTAGCCTCTGTTAGAAAAAGCAAGATGTAAAACAAGACAGCATAGGAAAATTTGTACAGGACTTCTCTAGCTTTTATACAGTGATTTTGACTAATTTGGGGATTTAAGTGGTACAGAAGCCAATAAACAGCTTGAAACAACAGCCCTCCATCCTGCCAAAAGCTGACATTGCTTCACCCTTACTAGTAGATGTTGTCAATAGACCTTAAAAACCACCATTTTCATTAACATGAAGTAACAAATATTTTCCAATGGAAAGATTTGTCTTGCATAGATATGGGGTAATCTAAAACTCTGTTGCGTTAGCAAGTCAGTGCTCCACAGAGCACCAGTCTTAAAGGATATGTAAGGAGACCCAACAGGCAGATCACTCTCCCTAAACCAGCTTTCCATAGAGAATTACATGAGAGCAGATGTGGTGAAGAGAATATAGGCTTGAAACCACTGCATCTCCCTTGGCCTCAGCTTTTCTGTTACTTTCCAATCTTTTATTCCTGGACTTGCAGTATCAGAGTCTCTGACCAGCTATCACCAGCAACACGATGTCTCTGAATAACTTGCTGGGGCATAATTTTCAATAATTAAGAGAATCACTTAGCCTAACAACTTTAAGCTAACATTCCTTGGCAAATTTATCAAACTGAAGCCTTGTTAAGTGTCTGCTGAGGCAATCTCAGGAGGAGATATAACCTCAGGAGGAAAAACATAGTACAACTGCTGGTAAAGGAAATTGCAGTTACAGGATGATTCAAAAAGAGATATATATTTCAGCACATGAAACCCTTCATCCCATGTTTTCTTAACACGTCCTTAATTCTGATTTTTAGAGTAATATTTATGAGACTTACTTGCTTCACTCAGATTTATCCAGGATGTTCGTACTGCAATTAAGTTGTATGTGCAACTTAAGTAAGTTAGCACTTAAAAATGGAACAATTAGAACTTTTATACAATTAAGAAATAGTATCCTCTATGGGACTGTCTGTCTGTAAAATTACTACTTGTCCCTGCTACATTAAGGCACAAGCCAAAGGCAATTTGACTTTACCTTCTGGGAAATGTAATGATCCCCAGAAATTCTCTGCTTAGACTTAAGTCAATTGTCACTCATTAATTCCTTATTCCTGAAAAGACGTTCTGCTACAGCTTCACCTTTCTCTCTTCTGCTCTTACCACTCTTTGATGACAAGTTATTTCTCAAGATTTCAGTTTCAAAAACAACATACATTGGTCAGAGTGCTACAATAATGTGCCACGTTCAAGCAATTTCATATTAAAGGTGACTTTTTATGGCACTTTAGTGGCGCTCTAACAAATTGTTTGTAGTACCTTCTGCAGTAAAGCTGTTTTGCTTTTACTTTTTAAGATTTGCAATCCTAAAAATTAATGACCCAGTTTTAATGAAGCTTTGCACAACTGAATATAAACATGATGTAAACAGTAGAACAGTGATGTCAACTGAAAGCAGCACTAATGCCAAAGGAGAGATCCCGCTTTACGTTTCAGAAAGAAAAGAATGCACAGGAGTTCACTGCTTCCACACAGTTGCAATTTTGAGTGCTGAGTTTTCTTTCATTGTTGCCAGCTTATTATTTTCATAACCACTCTGCTTTATTACTGGTTAGAAGAATAAAGAAATCTAGTTCAGGTTCACTGTCTACTGAGCTGTGTTTCTGTCAGACTGTCAAAAAGTATGTCAAATGTAATGGGAGACAGAAAGCACACCACAAACGGTTATATAGGAGCAACTGAACTGAAATTTCCAATTCATTTCACACACAAATGCTTTTATTCAAAGTCAACCTAATCAAAAACTGTTTCAAAACTGTGCTTAGTGCTACATTTTAAGATTGCAGGTTCTATTACAACTTTCCAAGGCAACATCATTAAAAATGAACCAAATCATTTCATAGTTTCTCTTTCTAGTGAGTGTATGGTACAAATAATGGGAACCACTTGGCAACAAAGCCTCTGTGGAAATGTCCTTTCTCTTCATGACCCAAGATCACAAAAGTCATCTTCATCCTACCGACAACTTATCTGACTTGCAAGTGGAGTTTGGAGTTAGAAAATTAGATGTAAAAATATATTTTAAGTGTGCTGGACGTGTCTTGTCTCACTATCACTATAGCATCGCATTTTACTGAGTTAACTGAAATAAGACCGTACTTTAAGTTCCATCTTAAAACTCAGCACTGAAATGTGCTTCTAATTTTGTGCTGAGTAGATCTGAATTATCACAGGACGTTTTAGAAGCTGCAGGGTGATTACATCAGGCTAAAAAAATAATTACAGGTAGATATAGATAAATTGTAATGATGCTCAAAACCTTGCCTCCCCCTTTTTAACCCAACTTGCCTCCACAGCAATGCAGCAGCTCAGGCTTTCAGCGAGTGCTGCAAAGGGACAGTATGCTGAATGAGCTGCTCTCAAGCCAAGGAACCAGGACTTATAACAGTCCCAAGGGATCCCGCAACGCCAGCTGTCCCTGAGCCAGCCTTCTGTCTGGTTTCACACAGAAGTAATAGTAAGAAACTCCTCCATATCCACACACACAACACTGTTCTAGGCCATGAAGCCTGAAAGCAAAATCTTCTATGAGAATATTGCTTCTCTTTACCAACTACAGTTAATCTTGAACCAATAATATTGGAAGAAATTCTTCTTGAGACCTAAATGTGTAAGCATTCTTCTTGAAGAGTTTTAAGAGCCCTTATTAAATCTTTAATTATTAAAATTTTAAAAATCTGTAATTTACAATATCCAACACTGTTCCTTTTAGATCTACCCAAATTACCCACAATTTTTAAGTATTTGCTTGTTCCAGCTAGAAAAGGAGTGTCACACTACTGACGTAAAACTCATGCTGATGAAGGCTTCAATCACTAAAAAGTACTTGCTTATATCTTCAAGCTTAACTACTGCTGGAGATCCTCAATACTCTATCATGCACAGTCCAGAATTTAGCCAGAAGCAAGAGCACTGCAACAGCCAGAAAGTCACGACATCTAACTAAGGCTTAACCACTTCATGTCACGTCTTTTGTGTGCAGATCACTAACCTGGTCTCATCTTCCCCTGTATAAAACAAGAACAATAATGTCTACTACTACAGAGAGTCTCAAGCACTCTTATTGTTAAGCTCCTAATGCATCTTATCACTTTATTATTTTTTGATATTTCTGTTGGTCTAGCACGGTAGGTTCTTCTTCACACATGAACACCACAGACTTATCCTTGAGTTTTTATTTGTTTGTTTTACTTTTTTGACAGTCTAGGACTAAAAGCAGCACCAAACCAATTAGCCCGTACACAGCACTGCTAAGTTACCCGGGTAAAAGCCAGTATCACATGGTTGTTATACTCACATATGCAATTTTTAAAAAAGCATTTTTTTCAAAGCAAAGATTTATTCATTTGGTGAACAATTATTCTCTCAAATGAATAGCAAGAGCTAAAAAGCAGTCCTTAGTGTTGCGTTCTTCACCTGATCTTGATTTTGCTAGCTGGATTTCCATGTTTTTTTTTTTTATTTTTTTATTTTTTTTAAATATTCCATCAGCAATCCATCATACAATTTAAAATCACTTTCTAAACAGCTGTCAATAAACTGCTCTCTAAAGCATTGTAATTCAATTCTGTCCATTTCAAAGAATACCACTTTGGTTTGTTTTTAAATGAAAAAAGGCAAAACAGCTAGATCTACTTTTAATTCTACATTATATAAGTCAGATAAACACAAGCTTTCAGGCCTCATCTTTCTCTGCTGATATTGTCAACATATTTAAAAATTAAGTAGCCACCCAGAGGTTCTGACTCCTGCTTTATAACTCTAGAGACTAAGTTTAAAAGGCCATGAGAAAAATAAATGGTCTATCATTTACATTTCTGAATTATGATGATCATGACAACAAATCTCTCAGCAACCCTCACAACATACCATAAAACTTTTTGAAGTAATAATTTCTAAGTATTTCCAGTCTTCACAGTGAGTTATTCAGGTATTAAATTTCCTATGAAATTAAAATGACCTCTGGAAAGGCTGTATCTTAAATTATATTACTTATTTAAATTCCATATACCTCACTATGCTTTATGCATTATTCCTAACAACTTCAGAATATTAGGAAGCTAATTTCTAAAATTACTCTATTTTATTATTAATATTGCTCCAACAGCTTTCTAACTCTCTGAATGGACTGCAGCTGATAATGTAAATCTAAGGCTAGTCTTTTTACTTCAACTAACCTGGCAGCCTTTGAAAGTTAGGAGAGAACTGCCTGTCTGAAGTCAGGTCATATCAGGCAGGTAACTGACCAATTCTATTACAGCAAACAGGAGCCACTGTCAAACACATTCCCTCAGATCTCCTAGAAAAGTAAGAGCTCACCTATCGAAGCCTGGCTTCATATTCATGCAGTATCTTCAGAAATATATTTGCATGAAAGTATTAATTCCCAGTTAACCTCCTAAAACTAAAACAAACAAAAAACAAAACAAAACAAACAACCCCAAACCCCCCAAGACATTAACAGAGAGAAATATCACCCCTCATCCTCCTAAGTATTCATACAAACAACATTGGAAGAATTCATGAGTACTGCTACATTACTGAAAACCACCATAATACTACCACTGGCTGTCTGGCACATACAAATTAGTGGCATCCTGTACCTACAACAGTACTGCTAAACCTGCTTAAATTTCCCAAGGTAAAAATTATAATGCAATCAGAACTTAAAATCACTCATATCAAAGATATCCAATTCTGAGTACAAGTCTTCCAAGCAGAATCATCAAAGTTAAACCTAACGAGCAAAAGCTAAAACCAGATAATGAATTCAGGAGCAACAAGAATTGCAGGCTCAAGTGTGCTCTCATTGAAATAAATGTGGCTTAACTCATGCTTAACACTGTGCAAACATATCTGCTGGATAAAGACTTAAGTTTAGAATTTGAGGAAGTTTCAGAATGAGTTTTGAAGCTACTAACAAACATGCAAGGTTTACTTATTATTACCAAAACACCATTTCACAGTTCAGCTTTGGATTGCTTTTTATAGTTGTCTGTCTGTAGCATAAGCATTGAGTTAACCCAAAAATTCATGTAATTGCTTCAGTAAGATGTTCAAGATACGTTCAGAAACACAGGTAAGTTTAATAGAACTGACTTTTTGGTCTTTCATTTTTTTTGAAAGCACAACTGATATTTTGAGATCAGGGTTTACTTTTTCCTTGCCAAGCTTATCACATACATAACAAGTCTTAACCCAATTAACTGGAAACTAACTTATCTATTTAAGATATGAGTGAAAACCAGAAAATACCTCCTCTAGGTCTGCCACTTTCATTACCTGCAAAGGTATCTCAACAAAATTTCCACTATTTAATTTTATTTACTCCCTCATGCAACAGTAAAAGGCTTACCCACTAGCTCTCCAATCCAACTGACTCCTGTGCAGTGCTGGTCTTTCTAAACCAATCTTTTAACACTACTGAATCTTAAACTCATGCTCTTCACTGAAGCATTTAATTCAATACAACTGTTAACTCTGATTAGAAGGAGTGGGGAACAAGGGAAGGGAAAAGTATCACTGGTAAAACATCAGGTTATTTATCAGTAGAATAAATAAAACAGCTTGTAAACAAGGAAGTTCACTGGTGGTCTGAAAGCCTATTTCCTTTGTATTCTCCCTACACTTCAAACACACACAGTGAAGGTATGCACAACTGGATTCTGATACATTGCAAAACTTTACTACCACCTAACAAAAGGGATATTATTTTATTCTTTTTCCACATTCAGTCTTTCCACTTTTGTCCTCAGGGCAGTATCATTTGAGATGACATAATATAGCAAAAAAACACATATTCCTGGCAACTAAAATTCAGTACGCTTTAATGTTACAGAGTGGAATATGCAGGACGTTATTTCTACTCTTGAAGAAAATCTGTAATGGGCTTTAAAAAAAAAACAACAAAACAAAACAACCAACCAAATAAAACCACGAAGTCCTGCACTGCAAAAAAAAAAAAAAAAATATCAGACTGTGAAGTCAAGACAACACAGTGCTGGTATGAGTAGATAACACACTGTCTGTTGTTCCAATTTGAGAGCACTCTTAATAATACTGCTTCAAGAAGCTTTTGTTCCAGATATGAGGTACACAAGAAATTAATGAACAGGTTAGTTGACGAGAAGTTCAACATAACTGGGCAATGTTTGCTTGCAGCCCAGAAAGCCAACTCTATCCTGGGCTGCATCAAGAGACGTGTGGCCAGGAGGCCGAAGAAGGAGGTTCTCCCCCTCCACTCTCATGAGCCCCCACCTGCAGCGCTGTGTCCAGCTCTGGGACCCCCAACATCAGAAGGACACGGACCTGCTCGAGCGGGTCCAGAGGAGGCCACAAAGATGACCAGGGGGCTGGAGCACCTCCATTATGAGGCCAGGCTGAGAGAGTTGGGGGTGTTCAGCCCAGAGAAGAGAAGGCTCCAGGGAGACCTTACAGTGGCCTTCCAGTACCTAAAGGGGGCTACAGGAAACATGGGGAGGAACTCTTTATCGGGGAGAGTAGGAATAGGATGAGAGAGGAATGATTTTAAACTGAAAGAGGGTAGATTTAGATTAGATGTAAGGAAGAAACTCTTTACTGTGCGGGGGGTGAGGCCCTGGCCCAGGGTGCCCAGAGCAGCTGTGGCTGCCCCCTCCCTGGAAGGGTTCAAGGCCAGGCTGGACGGGGCTTTGGGTAACCTGGTCTAGTGGAAGGTGTCCCTGCCTATGGCAGGGGGCATTGGAAGTAGATGATCTTTAAGGTCCCTTCCAACCTAAACTGTTCTATCATCTTGAACTGGAAAAAAACACAGACTGATGAGATTACCCAAATATTTCTTGTTAACGTTACTTTAATGGTTTTCGTATTTTGATAAAAGAAAAATGTGATGATTAAACACTACTAAACAAAAAAACAATAAGCAGTAAGGAGGACGATTAGGTGTACTTGCAAGATACTGTTTTGACAGGAACTGCTGATGTAAAATACATCACCCCATTGCTCACTCAGACATTTGTGGGACATCAACCTATCAGGATCTTCAGCACTGCACTCCTGGGAAACCAAAGTGTGCAACAGTTGGAAACAAGGCACAAAAACAGTCTCAAATATTAAAAAAGTTTAAAACATTTTCTCCGTTTTCCCCTATTTTTCTTTCCCCCCCCCCGATTTTTTAGAAAAGCAGTATCCTTTCAATACCTGCATTTGCAAACTCCTCAGCCAAAGCCCAAGGAGCCAGGGGTTGACAAGCACCTGCGAGTTCTCCCTATGCTCTGATCTAGCAGAGCACAAGTTAGTCCTGCTCTGGAGGCACCCAGGCCCAGCAGGGCTTTATAGGAAGCACCACACATGCTGAGGTGTGTTAGGAAGAAACTTAGCAGAGTCCTCTGCAGCTGGAAATGATCACACACCAGCTTTTCCCATGCTGTCAGATATACACAGCCAGAATCTGATACTCACTGGTGTTATCAGGAAAAGGCAAACAAGATGTAATTGTAGAGAAAAACTACAAAGACAATTCTAACCATATAAAATAATTCTATTAATCGGGGAGGAATCTACAAACTGAATATTCTATTATGATACAACCAAAAAATCCCAAATCAGGATTCAAAGGCATCAGACAGAAAACAAAACCAAAGTATTTTCTATTTTCAGGGACATACCATAAAACACATAAAACAAACAGTGTCTGGCATTTACCACATCTGAATTTCTACAACTCCTTCCCACGCTAAACTTCAGGAGTGACTGAATTTCAGTTGATTTCCTTTCATATTGTGATCACAGAACCATAGAAGTCACTGGCAAGATACTGCAGGTATCTGAAAACTGGCACCTCCAGTACAGATGTTTTCATTGCAAAACCTGTAGTCTGCTAACATTGAACAAGGTCAGGAAGGAGAGCCCAGTGATTGCTAACACACAAAAGAACATAGTTTAAAGACTGCCACATTTTTCTTTTAAACTGATTTTACAAACTAATTTGCAGTAGGAGATCAGAGTCCTTTCATCTACTAAAGCATATACCTCTAAGACCAATCTTAATAGCTACTTCTGTTTCAGTAACCAATCATAGTGAGAAGCCAAAGAAGAGTCCACTAAAAGTACAGATGATTTTGACAGACTCCCTCAAAATTCTGTAAGGATGCATTAAAAAACAATCTTTAGGGAAAAAAAAAAAATCCAACATTGCTTATAGTACTCTGTCATGTCAGATTTTTCTCTTAAGAATTAATAACATTACAGTGAAATTACCTAAACAAAAATATTTGTGAATATTCAAAATATTTCAAGTTACGTTAAAATAGCACCTTAGACAGGCTACAGAAAAAGAATATATTCAGTCAGAACGAAGCCATAAATAAGCTTTAAAAATGAAAATGTACCATTTGTCAAATTGACAGCCTAAAGTAGCTCACTTGGAACAACTGATGCATATTGTATAAAAAGCTGTAATATTAAAAAACAGCAAAGATTCAGACAATGAATTACAATATATCTGTAGATCATGCTTTTCCCCTTTTATCAAAGCATACTGTCTGTTATGCTTTCTCCCCACCCCTTACAAGAACATTTTAGAGATAACATCTGCACATGTTAAGGACTAACCAAATTGTTAACTACAACTGGGAAGAAGAAGTAAAAAAAAAAAAAAAAAAAAAAAATATACCCACACCAAAACACAAAACAAGAAACTGGTATTTAATTTCCTCACCCAACAGCATTTTGCTAGTCTGTGAAAGAATGTGTAGCCTTAGAGGAACTGAACAATGCAGTTAAGCACCATCACATTTCATATACCCCAGCTACAATACTGAACATACTGGAGTCTGACAAGAGCTTATTGGTAAAATGACACTTTTGAGCTAAAGTTACATGTTTAAATTAAAGTCTATAAACATTAATAATATTAAAAATCTAGTAGAAGCAGGTACTTTGTATCAACTTAATAAAAAGGAACATAGGGAGAAAGAGCATGGATTTGCAATCCAGAAGGTAAGAATTATGCTGGAATTTTCTAAAATGAATGCTTAAAGACAACTGAGAAGGAAAGGAAAGCCCATGGAGTCTTATCAGAAATTCCATGTTATAAATATAAGGACAGACAACCACAAGTTGTTTCCAAGTACTCTTTAGTTCCTATGCTGCTGCTTTTCTTGTAGAGTTGAAGATACATGTGAAATTGGCTACCAGGAAAAATGAGTGACTAATAAGGCTGATTCCAAGTAGGAGACTACCAGCTATTAGAATGAACCTGTTCTTATGCTGATTATGGGCTTATTTGGTCAACATGATATAAATCTCAAACTTTTAAAAGAAGCAAAAATATTCTCGCGATCACTTCAGAATTAACTTAAGAGTTCCTTTTGGAGAACGATTACTTTAGAGCTAGAAAACTTCCTCACCTTGGTATTCATATTTTCTTACATGCTGTGGGATTTAACTTTGCTTTCACTGGGGAAAGTCATGTCCTCTTGTGTAGAGAGGGTCCCAAAAAGCCTGTAAAACTGATTGCCAGATTGTTTCACTTGTTTAACTACAAGTGAAAGAACACTGCATTTCTAAACTGTTGCTAACAGGCTAGAGGTGAGACCCCTAACTTGGGTATTTGGGGAGAGGGGACGCACCAGTACTGTTGGTTTGTTTTGAACACCTGTCTTTCACTGGACTACTATACTCCCTTTTTCCTTCTTAGCCTTCACGCTGCTCTTTGCTCTGTGTTCTCCATGAAGTCTCAGTACAGAGACCTGCCAGGTCTGCTTGAATCCAGGAAGAAAAATGTCTGCTGTCTAAACTGGAAAGTTCTTAACAAAAGCCTTCCAAGTTCTTGACAGTGTAGTATTTAGTAATTATTTAAATGATTCCATACTGACTTGTCAGTATTTTTATGACAATACTTATACAATATATATTATGCTGTAATTAAATCTTTAGTCAATAGTCTTAGTATTTTTAAGTTAGGGTTGATTGTACTTTAAACATTAAACCATATGAACTGTGATACACCTGCCCAGTCATCATCCCCCTTTCTTCACACTGTAGATTTACTTCAAGGATAAAATTTTTCTACATGCAGAGAGTTAACACCAAGGAACTGTTTTTATTTCAATAGCAATTAAGCATGACCCTGAATTCATCTTGTCTCAGGCAAAAACTTCACTGGACAGAAAAATTATATTATTAATGAACTGCAGTATTTCCTACAACTGCTGGTTAGTGCTTACTTTGCTGGGAAAGTATAAAACCCAGTATGTCCTTCTTCCACAACTAAAGGTCTACTTAAGGCCTCAGGGAAAGCTTGAAGTAAGTGTATGTCATGTGGACTTTACTTTTGGCTGGTTTATTTTCTTAAGGCAATTCTTTGCTCTTTTGTTTCCCCTTTGCCCTTTAAAAAAACCAAACAAACAAAAACAAAACAAACAAACAAAAAAACTACACAGAATAGGGAAGAGACACACTGTAATTATGAAGTAACAGAGTGCATCCTCCCAGAAAAAGAAAATCTCTATCTCCTACTTTGTAAAAACAGCAGGCCTGTTGATAAAACTCCAGCTATTTATGGGACCATCCCGAAATCCTTACTTTGGCCAGACCTTACCAACAGGCTGTGTAGTGATCGGCGATAGTTACAGTCTACTCAAAATGGTATCTGTGCAAACACAGCGAAATCCAACATCCTCACTGAAGACAGGAGCCATCAACTTTTAGTTAGTTTTCATAAACTCAGAGGGCTTAAAAGCAGAGCAGTGTTTCTACCATGAATTCTACAATTGATTAGCATAAGAAAAAGACAGCTAAAAGTTATTCTTACAGTTATAAATAAATTGGCAGTTATGAACTGAGCATTCTCTTACAAAGATCAGAATTTGGATTACCTCTAAGAGACCCTGCTTGGCTGTGTGAGTGGCTACATAGACTGACAACACAGCAGACGCTATGAAGGTGGAAACTACTTGAAGTTCCCATTCAGGGCAGGGGGAAAATCAAGGAAGCTACAAAGGCTGCAAAATAAACATTTTTAAAGCTTTTCTATATTAAACATGTTCTCCAAAATGCACTCCCTTCTACTTCGAGTTTTTGAAAAACCATCACATGATCATTTGACAGAGAAGTTTTTTTGCACAGGTTGCACTTACACGATGCATTTTAAATAAACCAAAGCCTTAAATATGTTTAATGTTGGCTTTTTAAAAATTTAGGTACAATAAAATTTGAAATTATATACCAGAAGACTTGAAAAATATCTGGCCATGAAGTCTGTTGAAATTGCAAAAAAGTAGGTCATTCTCAAGTAAAAATTATCAATATCCTGGAATTGATCTGGTAAACCATATGAAACTGAGAAGTCAATCTGCAAAATAAGTCACATACAAAGTCTACTTTGAATAAATTCATTATATTCTCAAACGAATATACACACCCATTTTGACCAAAGGGAATTCCATTGTCCCTAGAGGTAGGTACCTGTGCACAACTGTTTGCTATGCATCCTGTTATGAAAAAAAATCCAAACGCATGCAATTAGCCACAACATTTTATAGTGAGGAAAAATATTATTAGCCAGAGCTAGTTTTTATTCCCTCCCACAAAGTAAAAAAGTCAATTTTTACCTAAATGTCAATTCTACCTATAAAAATATATACACTATAGAACAGAGGTTTGTAACACTCACTTTTAGAACATGCATGGAATTTCATTTGCACAGGCAAACAAGAGTTTAGTAACCTCATTTTCTGCACAACAATGAACACTTACTAAATTTCCCACACTCGGTATGCTTATTCCAACTACACAGAGAAGCCTGAAAAAGTATTCCAAGACACCATTAATGTCAGATTGCTTGCATTAGTTCTAGATACAGTAACATCTCAACAACAGTAAGCATGGATCATTGCTTCATTTGCATTTATTAAAGTCCAACAGAATTACTTCTATAAACTTGTGTTTATTTCCAAGATATAAACCACCACTTAAGATAGCTACTAGTAAAATTAATGACCCAAATATATGGAAAATGAAAGCTATAAGAACTGAAAATTGCCCACAAACCAACCAAATATGAAATCCATCCCCTTAAATTTCATTAAAGCATCTACACATTGTCAAGAATGCTTGTGCAGGGAAGTTTTTTTTTTCCCAACATAAAAGCTTTACTCCTTCAGATGAGTGATGCCAACTTTCTCACCTCCGTATCAGTGCCTCTTCACTGTTAGTTTTACTTCTTGGAATCGAGTCTCTTTATTGTTCAGATCTGAATGTCTGTGCTACACTGCAATCAAGTTAACTAAGTTTCATCATCTCCAATCTCATTCTAAAAAACACTTGTTTGCATCACACATCTCCATTTAATAGAACGCAATTTGAGGACAGAATCTGAGCAGTGGAGTACTTTAAGAAATACAGAACTCCATTAAGAAACCAATATAAACACTTCTACATCTCATCAGTATCATTAAATTCTTACAGCTATACAAACACATCAATAAACCACCTCTCACCCAAAAAAGTGCTGGCTACATAAGTTATACACTGTAGAAGTTTGAAGAAAAACAGTATATGGGGAAAATGGTAAATTCAACACCAAGTTAAAAATATAGAGTGAAGGAATAACTAGTTTGTGAGAAACAGACTATTTTCACATGATATAAAATCCTCTTAACAGCATTATTAATTTATTTTCAACAGATAATATACAACCTATATAAAATTTCTAACCCAGTTCAATACATGTTTAGTAGAAAACTCTTCTTCAATAATTCTTAGTTTTCCATAGACTGTAATTTACATGAACATAAACGTACTTGTGACATTATTTTTGACAGCTATTTAAACAGCTGAGTTTTTCTTAATAGACCATGAGCTTATTTTGTCAGAAGTCCAAGAATGAACTGGACTGTACTAACTAATCAACAAGAAAGGAAAAAATGATACCTGTATTCTCACTGGGGAAAATAAATAAATAAATATGCACACACACAGGCAGTTTCCTAGCAAAAACTAAATGTATGAAATATATCCCACAGTAGCAGAGAAATAAAACACTGGACAGACACAATGTAAGCATGGTATCAACTTGAAGCAATGATACAGTATTTCCAAACAAGGTTCAAGTACAGGGTTTTAAAATACAATGTTTCTTCTTCTTTTTTAATGAAGGGGAAAGAAAATTGCTCCAATTTTACGGCTGAAACCACGTCTACATCAGCCTAAAGCACTGCAGAAGGTTGCATTTGGTTGCAATTCATGGGATAAGGTCTATTACACACTTAGAGCTAATCTGATACAGTCTGTCACATCCAGCTTTTGCACCCCACGTCAACCCCATGGCTGTTAGCACACAGCCATGTTAGCTCAGTCAGCCACAACATGAAGTGCAACTATTTAAAGCTGCCTTCTTAGCAGAAAAGCCTAGAAGGAATCTTTGGGTGTGTGGGAGAAATACTGTGCTTCAGCCTCAGCCCTCAAGGATGCCGTGTTGGAACATAAAATTCAAAAACCCCTGCAGCACAGCACTAAACCTTTCTGCATTAACAACCACCCTAGAATGGTTTTCACGCATAGAGCAGAAAGACTATCAAAATTAAACTGCCGTGTAGCAAGCCACAAACCAATGATTTTTATGAAGAAAAGTCCTCATTAAAGCAGCAATCACAAGTGGCTAACCCACTCCTGAACAAAACTATGTGTTAGCCACAACGGTCTGAGACATGATCTTGCTTCTTCACACAACATGGCTACTTCTCACTCCCCCTGATTCGGAAGGAGCAGAGGTGCTACACTGAAGCTGTAATATCCAACCTTTACTTGATATTTATCTCCAGGGCAGAAAATAATTGGATGTCACACCTCCTAACTCAATTTCATTCTGCTAATTATTCTTTAGTGATATTTTCTTCTTTTTCTCCCCTCGCCACTGCATTCTGAATAGGATTAATTAAGTTACTGGTGAAATTATTTTGAAGACTATTGATCACATACATACAGTAACTACCCCCTCAATATCTCTTCAGAAAAAAACAGCACATTACAAAAACAAATCAAGTTTGATAATTTATGTTGTAGTTGTCAGAGAACATGATCTAAGACTTATCTCAATATCTGAATTTTTACTTTTAAAAAAGCTTAAGACACAGTTACTCCACTCTTACACCACTGCGAAGAACTAACCAGTGATATAAACAACCAAAGAGCCTACTTCAGTTCAAGAAAGCCAGTTCTTCTTTCTGCACCATTTGTTTCCCCAGTGCTGCACAAGCTTTTGCGGAAGGTGGGTGTTTGTTCTTGCTCCTCGGTGTGATTCTCCAAGCAACTCACAAAGGGTGAGCACCAAAATCTTTAATGTCTTGTTTCTGTTATTTAGAAAGTATATTTACAGGAAAATCTATTTTTCACTAATGTTTTATGCCAAGTATGTACTGGATTCTAGTTTTTAGGAGGAAGAATATGACTATTTTGTCAGTTAACCTGATGATCCAAAAGCTGAACTGAGAACACAGCATACGCTGTAACAAAGAGAAGATAAATCATTGGTAGTTTTTGTCTGTTTTTTTGTTTTGGTTTTTTTTTTTTTTCCCAGTTTGTTTTGGGTTTGTTTTTTTTTTTTTTTTTTTTAAGGCAAGTTTTACAGAGAATCATAGCATAATAAATCTTTGCACAATTCTAATGACAGTCCAATGTCTAAATGTTACAGAACATTTAACATACACGTACAAGTGCTAATCAGCTGACACAACCTTCAACCCCAGCAGGACTGAAAGGCATAGAACTAGGAAAATAAGCAGTAATACTGTATAAAAACTTGGTGGTTTGACTATATGGGTTTTCATAAGGAGGGCAGATTCATAAGTTAAAAGGTACACAAGAAACCAGTCACATGATTTTATGACTTAGCACACACAAAACAAAACATCCATGCATGTTATGATAGATAGTACCTACAGATTTGCAATTACTATACGGCATCTTTCAGAAAGGTATGACAGGTCAGCAGGATGAAAAGCTCCCAGGAGGCCTCCTCCTGGCTACTGCATTTGGGGTTTGGGAGCTTCTGAGCATACTGAGCTGTGCAGAACACAGGAGAGGGCAGGCACCCGACAAAGTTCCCCGCTTCCCTGTCCCCACACAGTCTCCGTACAGGACAGTCAGAGGCTGATCCTTTCCAAGGAAAGCAAGAAGAACGTACACAAACAGGCCTTGGAGGTGGCATAAAAACTTTTCTTTGGCACCAGTAGGACTCCAGAGTATTTGTTCATACCCTAGAAGACACTAAGGGCTGTTGGACTGAAACCAAACCTAAAATCTGGGCACAGCAGAGTGGCATTTAGGGAACTGCTCTACCAGCCCTCTCCACATTCTGCCACACTCCATATTTATACTTATTCCTTTTAAGCACCTTCGCTATTCTAGTTTCCATTATAATAAAAACACAGCTTTCAAGATCCACAGTTCTGACAGATAGATACAGATAGATAGACAGACAGATAGATAGATTCCCCTCAAAATGCTGGCAGTGTGACAAAAAATACTATTACCTGCAAACTTTGGCCAACTCAACATCCCATCAGACATTTATGCAGGTTCCAGTTATCAAAACCTCACCATGAGATTCATATATGCACAAGAATTAAGTTCAAAGAGGTAACCATTTTATACAAAGTATTCATGTGAAAGTACGCTGGAGACTGTCCATCAGACACACACTAGCTAAAGGGACTGCTCTGTCAGCAGACAGGCCTGTCTCTGCAAGCCAGTGGCATCCTGCCAGAAAAACACCTGCAGACTGAACAACCTGCAATATACAATACCCACAGAGAGAAGAGCAGAAAAATAAAAGAATGACAGCATTAATTACTTGAACAGCTCAATGATTCACAAGTGGGACAACATTTATGCCAAGTTTACACAGGTAATTCTTCCCACTGGCTAATTTCAACATTTTGATCCTGCCATCAAAACAAGTTCCATCTCTACCCACCGGCTTGCTCCCTGTATCCCAATTACAAGCACAGAGGACGGGCTTGCTCAACTCCATTGATCTGGTCCAGAGCACAATGGTTTGTGATTTGTTTCTTTAAAAACAGTACCACTGCTGAAATGGCTTCTCTTTCTCTCAACCAAGGCAAAATCCATTCTAACACATCTGAGCAGCATCTTTATTTCTTATTAGTACATTACGGTACACTCTCCCCTGCATTTCACAGCCTTAGCAACACAGAAAACATCAGGATTACCATATTGCATTTGCTCTGTAAATATAATCTAATAACCTATCTCCTCACACTGGCCTGTGCCATATGTATCATGAAATGGTAAGAAGATCTTTGAATACTCTCATCCTTCAAATCAGGTTTCCTTCTACTCTTCAAAAAAAAAAAAAAAAAAAAACAAAAAGAAAAAAAAAACAAAACTATTTCAGTCACAAGACACTGAATTTAAACCCTCTTCCAAAACACAGGCTGGCATCAACTCAATTATCTTGTTAGCTGCACAAATACTCAATTCCCATTTTCAAACCTGCTATACCTACAGGCCTTAATGTTCTGCAGCAACATGCACATTTGACACTTCATCTTTTCCCTTCTATTTCACCAGAGACAATTGCACCCAGCACTGTTTTGCAAATTGAGGCAGAATTTGTTTTCAGTGCTTTATTTACCAGTGTAAATCAAGTCTAATATTAAGAAATAATATGTATTGGGAATATATTGAAAATAAAACAGAAAACCTGAAGACATTTTATTTGCTATTTCAGCAAATCTCACTCAAATTGTGAATCTGGTAGAAAATGTATGGACATAAAATGTTTTGTAAACAGTAACTTCAGAAAATACACAAATTTTTCTATTGTGCTGTCTAATAACTCTTACAAGTATTCTGTAATTCTTGAAAAGTACAGGAGAGACCTTGTGAAAACTAACAGTCCATTTATCACATTGTTACTCATTGTTAAATAACCAGAATTCTAGTTTTACAATCTTTCTTCATCATTTTAGATACCAAAATTATTAGCTGTTGACTCTGGCCAATATTCTTAAAAAATATGAACTCCATAACATAAGCTAACAACTACTGTTGCTGAGGTTTCTATAGTTACTCATGAAAGGGTCATAGCTCTCTGAAATACATGCAGTCTCTAATAATAAACTGCACCATAGTACACTGACTGACAAGCTTTAACGATTAATTAGGCTAAGACCAAGTTCCTGGTAGAGCACAGAATCCCACAATATACTCATTACCTACAGAAGCAGCAAACAAAACTTTGTATTTTCAAATGAAACTGTGACTTTAGGTTGTATCTTTGCATTCTGGCAGAAGAACCTCGAGTCCATGAGCTCCCCAGCTAGCCACAGCCCACGGCAGCAGCCACCACGGCAGAGTTCCCACCACGGCACCACCAGGTAGGGTGATGACACTTTGGAGGTATCACCCTATTCTCCCATCTTCCCTCTCCGGCTCCTCCATGGTGCACGTGAGTTTGCATTAGCCTCCCTAGAAGTAACTTGAAGAGATGACCAACAAAAGCAATATCTGTGCTGTGCAGAGCACATAGCAACAAACTGCTAGACTAGGTAGGAATCAAAGTGTATCAGCAGATCAAAGTATGGGACAGTATCTGCCAAAAGACCTAACACATGAAAACAAAATACAATGCACTTGTACTTCTCTGAATTGCTCCTCTCATGTTGGCATTTTGATTTCCTATTTCTTTCTTATGTTTTTCTTTACTTTGCTTTTAACTGCACAACACAAGGAATACTGCAGAAAGGTAATTACCACTAATCACTTCCAGATATTGTATGTTGATTTTTGCTTGGGGAGGAAATGGAGAAGTGTTGTAGGAAACATTTAAGAAGGTAAAAGAGTTTAAAAAAAAAGGACATTCAGGCTATAAATCTAACAAAATAACATCTTAAAGCCACGAAGTGTAAGTAGTAACACTATTTTGAATGTTAGTGACCAACTGCTTCATTTTCACCAAGCCTCATGTGAGAGAGGCTACTTTCATCCCCAAAACTCCCACTTACAATTGCGTTTGTGACATAAATTAATTTTGTGTTAACAAATGACACTACTGGAAAATTAAGCCCCTTGTTTCTCCATGAGCTAAGAACTTCCATCCCACTTAAAGGGCTTTACCCTTACACATGCCAGACTTCTGCCTGCATGTGGATCAATCTGACCACTACAGATACATTATAGATATACACACAGATAGATATGTTTATTTGCATGTATATACACAAAGATATAGAATGTAGTATTGTAACTCTATAACGTACTAAGTATAATTATATAATACAGTATATATAATTATATCATATATTAGAGACATTGCCTCTAATATCTGTGATACACCGGTCTAATATAATGTATTCTATAACTGTATGTATCTGTATTTTATATATATACAGATCTATATTAGCTATAATATATATTTATATATTATATATCTGTTTATATCTGTGTATTGTATCTAATATTATATATAAATAACTGTAAGAGGAATTGTAGCAAGTCAAGAATGCTTTCATTTTTGTGTTTAAACCTAGAAATGAAATTAGAGCGCCGCAAACAACACAAAAACACACAAGAGCTCAAACATGTGCCTAATATTCAATGTTCAGAACTTGCAGGTCTAAAAAGGAACATTAACAGAGGTGAAACTACACTTACCTGTTGCTGGACATTATGACCTCTTTGGTTTGTCACATGCCCAGCAATGGGATCAAGCCAAGGCCAAGTGAACTGATGTGAGTTGGGGGGTGCAGGGTGGAAATTGGTGTTTTTTGTTTAGTTTTGTTCGGGTGGAGGGAGTGGAGGGAAGTGTTGGTTTGCTGTAGCTTTTGGAGGTTTTCTGCTCTCTCTTTTGGTTGGTTTGGTATTTTTACAACAGTAGCTTCAATAAGTGCTAGATTATTATCTTTTTTTTTTTGTCTAATTCTTAAACTGAAAGAATATGGAGCTAGTTAAAAAGCTGAAAACACAACAAAACAACTTTTAACCTGTCAATACTACACCAATTTTGAAGCTAACAACAGTTAATTAATTCATTTCTTAAATCCTCCGGGATGAAGAGATAAGTTCGCTTTGCCTATGAATTGCTCTAAATATTAATTTTTTACTTGCCTACTGGGACTAAATCAAACACAGTTAAAATGGTTACTGTGGTTACAGTGATGGATCAAGAAAAAATAGAAAAGTTATTTAACCCTCAAAATATAAATGAAAAGCCTGCAGGAAACAGCAGAGCACTACCGGCATTTACACGACAAAGATCCACATTTCATGCAATTTCAGAAAAATAACGCTCAGGATACCAAATCCCTGAGATATTGACTTTTTTTTTTCTCCAATACTTACAAAATACAAGACATTTACACATTTTTTTTTTTCAGAACACAGCCAAAAATATATTACCATTTTCTTTACAAACATTAAAAAAAAAAAAAAAAAACACCAAAAAAAAAAACCCAAACAAACAAAAACACAAAAAAAACACAAACCAAAAACCTTTACCAATTAGTGAGGGAGGAGAAGAACAATGTCCAAACAGATACATATTCTGCCTAAAAGGTGGAAGAGAATGTGAGGCCGGACAAGGAACTTACAACAGATGCATGTTTTATGTTAACTTGCTAAAAGCAATATGGTATTAGTACAATTTCCAAGTGAAATTGTATTGAAATGATGTCACAAAAAAGGTCCATCTGAACAGCTCTGCACATTAAATGGCATTGCTTATACAAACAGCACTAATGGATAACAGAAAACCACAGCTGTAAAGAGTTAAAATATGTATAAAAAAACCACAAAAAACCCAAAACAAACAAACAAACAAAAAAAAACACAAAACAAACAAACCCCAAACCTTTAAATAGTACACTTTTAAAACAGGCAGCAATATTTAATTGTTCTGTAACAAACTGTAACTAGCCATTTAGCCATTAAGCCACACTTAAGGGTGATAAGAGAACTACTCCCTTATCACAAGACTAGTTTCTTGGCAGCAATGCTGGCAAAATCTTTTCTCCAGCTTCCAAAAAGAGCACATGCTGCACCTAGATACAAGGGGCACAGACACTCCAAAGCTGCTGAAGTGGTAGCAAACCCAGTGAAATCAAAACAATGGATGAGAGAAAAAAATAAGCTCATTTTGAAATTAAAGAAAAAAAAAAAATCTGTAAAACATTGCAACTATTTTAATAGCCATCGCAGCAAAGATATGTAACCAAGGTTGAGTTTTTTCATGCACACAGACACAATTCTGTCATTCCTTGTGAGCACTATGGTTACTCTTATCTACAAATCCTACCTAATTCTAGTTATTTACTTACACAACAAATCTATTTTACATTATTATGTATTGCAGGTTTTCCCCCCATTCCTAAAAAAAAAAAAAAAACACACCCCAAACATTACAATTCACATCTTTATTAAAGTGCAGGAATTATACAGTGACAAAAATTGTAAAGTTGCTTTTTTAAAACTAGAGTTTTTGTGTTTTCTGTGATTTTGTTGTTTCAATTAGCATGGTTCAAGAAGTGGAAAGTCATCATCCACTGGTTCTCATAGTAGACTGTGTTAATGAAATCATCACATTCAACACGTTAGGAAAAAGTTGGAGGACCAAGCATTTAATAGCCATAAAATATGCATTAAATAAACTCAGATACAATCTTCAACATATACAAGGAGATTTCCTTCTTATTTCAAGGATATTAAAGTAGTAGCCCTTTCTCCCACTCACCTATAGGAAGTATGAGTTTCAGCTAACACATATCTGGAATTTGGCCAGCTTCTCAGACTAACCCTGAAGTTTCCATGTATACATGGAACAAAGCAGTCCAGGGAAGCATAAATATTTCAGTAAACTCCAGGCTTTCTAAATTATATGCATCATCAGTCATCCAAGGCTGGAGCTGCAGACAGCTATCTGCAAACAACCTCTCCTGCCACTTGAACAGAAGTTCACCCAGCTCCTACCAAAATTCTGCCTTCCTCCTGTATGTAATAATCCAAGTATGTCATCTAATGTTCGTTTGTGCTTTATCATTGTAACACAGTCTGATGCCTCATGAAGCTTAAAACATTCTCAATCTGCTCTCAGAAATTTACCTGCCTCATTAGTCTACTTTTTTTGCTCTACAGACTAGCAATGACAAAAAAAAAAAAAAAGATAAATTATTAAATGAAAGCCATAGAGGCTGTGGAATTAGACATCAAGGCCACATTTTTTATTGCCTGATTATATTGAGAACACACTACTCAGACAGCTCTCTATAGCTTTGTTTCTAACATTAACGTGCTTGTTTTGAAGATGAGCCTGTGTTCTCTTTTACTACTGTCTGAAGATGTACTTAAAGCAAGTATTGGATATTGAAATACAATCCAGTAAATTATTTCTAGTTTGCTAGTTTGGAGAGAGGAACAGATCCAGAAATCTTTCATAAAGCAATACAGAAACAATTCTAAATTCTGGTAAAGTTTATCTCCCTGTGATCTCTGTCCTGCTGCATTGTTACATCTAAGTCATCGTTTTTTCCATCTGTCTTAGTAACATTGGAAGTTCTTCTGGGAAAAGACCTGGTGTCTTCAATTGACTGCAGAGTTCTGGGTCACTCTGTGACAGCACATTTTATGCATTTAATAAAAAGGAAAGGAAAATACATAAATCACTTGAGATATTTTGTATTTTTGCTCCTGAGTTCATTATTTATATGTAAATGATGCTTAGAGATAACACAAACTAAATTGTTCGCACTGCAGTAATATGTAGTATTCTTACATAACAGAGGCCATCCACAACACTCACCAACCTGTTGAAATGCTGTTAACCAGCAGATCTCTAAGAAGGGCAAAGAAGTGTATTCATTTTAGACCACATATTTTACAGACATTGAACTAGTTCTTTCATTATTAGTTTTTCTGCTGCCTCGGGATAACTGTCAAGAGTTCTTTCCATCTCTCACTTCTTCTACAAGTAAATACAGCCTTTCAGTGCTTTTATTTTCAACAGAAATGGGAGTCTATGAAAACTGGAAAAATATGAGGAACATCACTGCTCTCATTTTGAAGCAGCCCAGCAGCAGAAGGGGTAGAAAAGATGAGACTACACATAACTTGGCTTTCTGGTCCATCACTACTGTATGAGATTCACTGTATTATAATAGGCAAAACAAATCTCCCCTCTGCCTATTCTTCCTCCACTAACACTGTGCTTCAAAGCCCTACATATAAAAGAAAGTTTCCTATGGAATAGTTAGTTGCTTCATTCAATGGGAAATTATTTCCACTTGCTACAACAGCCTAACTCCACTTTCAAATTTTCTCCACAAGGCATTAGAGACCAATGTGATTTCAGTGCAAGTGAACCTGCAGCACCAGGTTATCTAAAAGTCCTTTCCATCATATTAATATTTTTTAAATATAAATACAATATGGAACATTTCCAGACTTTTCAACAGATTTTTCATATATGGAAAGGAATTCTACATGGAACACAAAAGCAATCAACTGCTTTGTTTCACAGAACTATTTAATTGAAAAGGGAGATATTGTAAATCTATTTTTAATCATTAGTTACACAAGTGCTGACTTATTAGTCTGCTGTTGCAAGAGGCTTGGTCTAAAATAGGTTCCTACCAGGCTTTTCTTTGTGATAAATTTAGTTAATTAAGTAATCCAAAAAATTCTTATATAGAGTGCACACACACACAGAGGTATACTAAACAAAGAGCAGCACAATCCACAATTCAGCAATTTTAGAGAAGTAGGACCAAAAATCATGAAAAAAAAACCCTCACGGACAGCAAAACACCACCAAATAACTTTGCCCAACAACTCAAAATACTGACTTACGACAAGTAGGAGAGTTAGCATGAGAATAATGTAACAGAAGACCTTTAAAAACTCATTTTGTCTTGTTATTTAAAACATGATCCTAGGATTAAATCTTTAGATTTTATAAGCACCTGCATTGAAGTTCAATTAACCAGCAATTTCTAGTTTCATGAAATTTGTCATCTCTGGGTTTTCTTGAATGAGACACAGACAGAATTTGAAGCATCTTTTGCCATTACTGTAAGGCTCTAGAGGAGTAAACTGCTGACTTGTAGCAGAGTAGTAACAGTCTTAAAGCTAAATGAGTCCAATGCTCATCATCCACCATTCTGCAAAAATGTTTTAAGCCACTCCAACTACAGAATGAATCAGTGAAGGCTGTATAAACTGAAAATTTCTTTTTAAGCAAGTGTTCTGTGGACACATATCTGCATACATGCTGTAATAAGCTAGATAGTATCTTTGTGAGTGGACATAAGGAAAAAAGAGCAAACTGCTCAATGAAGTCACCGGGAGTAGGGACCCTAAACACGTAACAGCAGACAAGACCCAGAAAGTAACGCTGTTAGCAGGTCAGTCAATTCTTCCACCCAATGGCAGTATGCTGTCCTCTATCATAAACAGAATTTCCCAAAGCTACAATTAGGTCCAATGCCTACTAGAAAGACCTAATTGGTCTAGCTATGAACTACTACTTCACTAGAAATTTCTAAAGCTCATGAAAATTAATTTGAAGGATGAAATTAATTATGAGCAACCCAAATATCAGTTAGCTTCTGTACAGAAGAGATCAAAAGACCTTCATTAGCTCACTCATTTTCCTTTAAAGTTTTAAAGGAATCTCTCTGACAAGTAACCCAAGTAACAAATTAGTAACAAATTCCATTTAAGGGCCTGAAGTTCCTCCTGATGACACCTTCAGTTAGGGCTATATTACAAGTGTTGAGTGGACAGAGTAACAGCCTGGATCAGGCCAACAACACATAACCCAAAGAAGTGGCAAGAATAGAGATCAACTAATACTAAGAGTCTTAGAGAAGATAGAAGAGAAAGCTTATTTCTGATTCAAAGGAGTTTGACATGCCCCTCTCTTCAGTGGCAACATTTTCTTCCTCTGATCTGCAGATGAAAGGGAAGTGTATATATGGAAGGAAGGGAAATGCAGAAGGAAGGGAGAAAAACTGAACCCACATAAACCATTTCCTTTAAGCATCTAAGTATTTACTTGAATTAGATGATCCTGCAAGAAACTACTCCATTCTCCAGGCTTGGCAACATACAAAGGCAACTCTATAACAAAAAGTGCTCATTCTGTTGTATAAGAAAGGAAAAATACAAGATCAAATTCGGAAGAAAAGCTTACCCTAACTCATGACAGCATAGCAATGCTCCACAAGGTAAACTTCAGTACAAAGAAATCAATGTTTTGGTGTTTGTTTGTGTTTCTTTGGGTTTTTTTAAGCTGAAAAAGTTCAGGCAGGACAAGGTACTACTGTAACGTATCCTAGTAGGACAAAGGCATCCTACACTGCCAATAACACATGAATTGATTAATCAGATCTTGTTAAAAGTAGTGTTTCCTCCTTTACCCACTGACACCTTAAAACAATGGAAGCAACATACTATTCTCACTGCTGCACTAATAGGAGAAAAACCCGTTGTCTCCCTGATGATTTTCAAGACTGCAATAAACAGCTTCAGAAGTCTCTGAAAGCACAGAAAGCATGTCCTGCAGTCAAATTACTTCAGCTTTGACAGTACATCATCATTTGCAGCTGATAGTACCAATTCTGATATACTACTTTGTCTACAATTAATGGAGAAGTAAGTATTAATATTTGCCTCCAGCTAATCGCCCAGCTCATTTCATGTGATATAGGAAGATGTGCTCTAGGTAAGTTACCATGTGATTATCAAGTTTCCATCAACTTCTCACCCGTCAAAAAAAGCCAGAGAATTAGAAAAGCTATTTCATTTTGCTAACCTTGACTACACAGAAGTTGAGGTATAACCCCACAAGACAGGTCTCTATTCCTCATAGTTTGCAGGTAAGCAGAATGTTTTCAAGCTTTCAGAATTTTGCTCCCTGAGTGATGTTTGCCCATTGAAATTTGCATTACTTGAAGGTAATAGTGACATAGCTACTCTCAGTGACTGAATACTATTTCTTTTTTTACACATTCTATTAAGTTTGTGTAACAAAAACATTTTTGCACATTCTTATCTTGGAGGTAGTGATGTTTACACCACCATACACCTTGTGAAAGACCGACTATAACAAACAAGGAGGCAGGAGACACAGAGAAAGGCCAGGATAGGCCATGCAGAGAAACGCAGAACCTGGTGTATCCCATTGCTCTGGCAACAGCACAAGAAACTCTTTTCCATACTTAGAAGACAGAGCAAAAAGGACAGGTGATATTTTTAACAGGAGTGCTTCAGTTAATTTTCAACACAATTTTAGTACTTCTGTCTGATCAGTTTGTTTCCTTGCTCAGGAGAGGAGTGAGAGAGAGAGATGATAATATTTCAAAGTCCCAAAGATGTTATCTGAAACACCAAAATCCAAAACAAAATTTGAAATCATGAGTTTTCTGCAGGCAGTCTTTCAGGTAGATGTAGCAATAATTATCCTTGAGACTCAATTCTGACTTCAATGGTATTGCTGCTTAACAGCAGATAGGATAAGTAATTTCCATAGTAAGTGCAGTTTTGTGCCACTACTGAGGAAAGAATAAAAATCAGAAGTCTGAAAGTGATTACCTTAGAAACAGATATAAAGGTCTATGGCAGACTGATAAGCCCCTGGATGTTAGGAACACTTCCTATCCTGTATGTCAACTTGGTGAAGACACTCAAGTAATTTTCTTTTCTTTTTTCCCCTTTAGTAGAATTCAGTAAAACAGGAAAAGGTTGTTTAACTCCCTGCTGTCTAATGAAGACAGATAATTGCTAGAAAGGAGCTTAACTTTGGACCTAACAACAGATGTCTTCATCACAAGGAAACATCTCCTCTGTGCCAGAAAGGAAATTTTCAACTAAAAATCTTCAGGAGTTAAGAAAAAACACCAGTTTTGCAAATTCCTACCCCCAACAGAGAATGATTTTGACCACGTCTTCTTCAGCACAGATGCAAAGAAAAATTTATTTAAAGAAAAAAAAAAAGTGTAAAACTTGACATAAAGTCATTTCACCTTACACCTTCAATTTCTTCCAAGAGAAAAGAACACATACGTGACAGTTCACTACTCTGACAGTTCACCACCTCAAATTCAAAAAAAAAAAAATTGCAATGAGCATAAGACAACTGTACCCACAACATATGACAATAAAATTCCAGAAGAGCTTTTCCTATGCAAAATGAAGTCTCTCTTCCCCTCCCATGTGCATTGCTCTCCCAATTATTTTTTTCACTCCTGTCCTTAAAAATAATATTAATAGAAATTTTCACTATTACAGAATTCTGACTCAGCATCAAAATAAATTTCCTGTTATTTAATTTCTAGAGTAAAACCTTTAAGTGATAGGCATCTTTCAGTCATGTATTCTTACATTAAAAAAGAGAATTTGTTTATAGATAATATACATAATATTATCATCCTTCCTGTGGAAAAAAAAATTGCTGAATTCACCAGGAATTTCATTATATACTGTTCCCACGGTGGAAAACTCTCCATGTAGCCAAATTTAACACACATTTTTTGCAAATATCCTTCAACCTGCATCAAGTCTTCCACATCAATCTTGAAAAGTGTTTGGAAAACTGGGCCCATTAAGAAATAATTCCTTCCTTTCTGAACACTCACCCTTTTTTGAGATCTCTCTTCAAGCACAGATAAGACAGACACATGGAAAAGTATTGAAAACTTTGTCTGTGATTATAATAAACTAAAAAAAAAAATTCCTATATTGTGGCTTTCCGTTGCAACTCGGTGTTCGAAAGTCAGGGAGCAAGTAAAAAGGACGAATCAGAATGGTAAACCTGAACCCATGAGCAAAGTAAGGTAGTTGGCAAACATAAGCTGAAGATGTTTAGCAGACAGGCATTTCTCTGATTTTTTCATTCTCAGTACTGAGGCACAGGAGTGCTCCAGGACACTTTCAGAGAAGTGGAACAGAACAATTCTTAATTAAAACTTTGACCTATCAACACATTTCATAGACTCTACCAACTCTATTCTAGGAGAGCCATGTAACCTAATTATAATCTCATTATGACCTGGTAGCTAAGTTTTCTTTGTCCTAGACATAACTAAGCACCCACAAAATATACAGAACAACAACATTTAACACCCTAGCTTACCACAAGTTATCTGAAAGGTTTTCTGCTTCTTCTGTCTTTTCTTGTCCTCATGAAGACCCTGATGAAAATGTCCAGATACAATGGTATTTCTTAAACTGTTCTCACATTAGAGCTGAATTAGGATAAAAAAAAAAAAAAAGGAAAAAATTGCCATACAAATGTACCTAAGTTGACCGAGTAAGGAACAGTATGTAAAAGATTTCATACATCGGAGACAAAAAGCCATTCCTAACTGATCATTTATGTCTGTTTTAGACATGACTTTCATATGACTTACTGTGAACTTACAAAACAGAAGGATAAAGTCAATGTATTTAAACATCATTCTAAAAGTGAAGACTCAAATGTTGAAGGTGAGGGGCAAGACTTCTATCAAGAACTATATTATATTAAGAAAACTGGAATTCTTAAACCACATGGCATAAAGCAGACGTTTTCCTTAAAAAGATAGATACACCACTATGAATCAATCATATATGGGCTCCACCACCTTCTCCCTCTAACAAGCTTTGCCTTTTCATTTCACAGTAAGATATGTACTCTCCCATACTTCTGTTGTCTGAAACACTCCTGATTTTTGTTATATGTGCTTAACACCACAGCCTGCTGTCAGCAGAAATCAAGACAGAACAGAGTAAGTTATGCCTTCTGCAAGCCTGCTGCTTCTGAAAATAAGTTATTGTGACATGCCTCACGTGATTTCCCACCCCCACCCCCCTTAAACTGGCTTATGTGCAAAATTAGACTGATGTTTAAACAGTGTCAGGCTGTCAGAGGGAGAAAACGACAGTGCTACTATGACATGAAACATGACAGGAAGAAAGATTAATCACTTTCAAGTAAGTGAAAAGTTGAATACAAAACGCATAACCATGTGTCTCAAATTTGTTGTAGCAGGTGAAAGACTGAATGCTGATCCCAAGATATGCTTCATAAGTTCCAGTTAACTGAAAAAATTAGTTTATTATAACAGCAAACATACTCTGAAAACAAAGATGATAGAGTTGAAAGCAAAAAGTTCCCTAAGGCAAAAACATTTGCTTTAGGGTTAAAATTTATATACATACACCTGAAACAAGTTAGCTTCCTGCTTAGCTATGGAAAAGAATTTCCAAATAGAAAACAATTCTACTGAAAACAAAGGAGGGGTAAGAATTCAGCTGTAAATAAAGCCAAAAAATAGTCACGGCTACAATCAAAGTATTTCAACTGTATTTTACATCAACTCTATCACAGCAGGATATACACCTAAATATTTTTCAGCTGCATTTCCATGTCTCCCTGAAATGTGTCCTACCATTGGGCATCCTTCATAATGATTGCTCAGTTTTTGTGCAAGTGTACATTAGTTTACTTATTAGACTTGTTTGAAGACTGAGAAGGTTAGTCAGCACTGCTCTTAATGAATAGGTTAGCAAACTGCTGAGGAAACACAAAAGGAAAACAGGAAAATGTAAACTAATTAACATTAAATGAATCCATAATAATGTGTTAAGTGCCAACCACAATTTCATGACTAAGGATTTTTAATTCTTTAAGTGATAGGATATTTTGTTCCTAACTGCAGGACCCTTGAATTTCTCCACTGGAGTGAAAGGTATAAAAGCATGGAAGTAGCGAGTGATTTTCTAAAAAAGATGCATCAGAAATCAACACAAAAAATATTTACCCTTTTAACAGAAGGTTC
This sequence comes from Tyto alba, assembly GCF_018691265.1. Taxonomy (NCBI): domain Eukaryota; kingdom Metazoa; phylum Chordata; class Aves; order Strigiformes; family Tytonidae; genus Tyto; species Tyto alba. The sequence continues at coordinate 29,023,100 of NW_024881328.1, read as the reverse complement.
TTGCCTCCTGGGCCCAAGCTTATCTAACAACTCTTTTATGTGCTCTGTAGTTAAAACTACTCTGAAAAATAGTTCCCTATCAAACCTTTTTCCCTTTCACACATTTCAACCCAATTAAAGACAAGAAAGACTAGTGTGAAAGAGACAGTTAATTTTAGAAAATTTATGCATAGACCCAAATGTGTTTAATTACTTCACTATTTCCCACATGTAGGAAAATCATTTTTAAGTAGGCTGTAAAACAGTGTTTTAAAAAGTAAAAATCAATGACAGGAGCAGTCCAGTACAGAGCTATCAAGTTAAAATTCAGCTTCTTAAATATTTCTTCCATTTTTTCATCATATTTTTAAAGAAAACCACATAACATACTCAAAATTGTTCACTTATGGGCTTATCATGAGGACACTGTAAAACTCCGAGTTTTAGACACAGTGAAACTCATCTCTCCCTTTCCTTCTGTCCTTTTCCCTTCTCTCAGGAAGTATTAACATAGAAACAAACACCATGTTTGAGATAAAACAAGAAAAGCCCTAGTTCAGTTTGCCCTATACCAGTACAAGGTGGCCATTCCACAGCCCATAAGGACCCTGCGAGAGGAACACAGCAGAGAAGTCCAAGCTAAAGGATGCATAGAAACCTCGTTGCTCCTTCAGGCTCCTATAAAACAGACAAAACTCATGCATTTACAAAAGTGTTCAGAGACTATTTTTTTTTAGTTAGTTATTTTTGCTCCAACTCATTCAGAAAGCTGAAGATAGATGACTTAAAATCTTACACCTTTAGAACCATTCAACAACAGTTAGGAGTTTTCACTGTTTTCATTCTGGAAAAATTATTAAGGAAAAGACAAGCAAGAGGAAGAAGAAGATATAGTCAAGCTCAAAAGGTGAATAGCAGTACTTTTAAATAAGGTTTGTTGAGCCAGAGACTTGAGAACTGCAATTTGAAGGCTATACATTCATGCCATGCCTGTGAATGTAAAAATTCCTATGTTACTTGTACCTGGAGAACTCCACCTGAACCTTACCAGTTTGATTAACCATTTTCCCACAATCAAAATATACATGCCATTTATTCCTGTACATATAAGCCTACACAATCTTTTGACGTTGCCTCAAGAAGAAAGAGCACCCCAACAGCTGTTTAACACTTAAATGACCAAGCTTAAATTACTGGGAACTGGAGCACTTGGAAGACCCAGCCACATATAAGAAGGTAATAAAAATCTGTATTTTGTTCAAATCTGCCCTCATCCTTTCTCATTTCACCAAAAATACTTGAGGAGCCTTATTAGCATAAAGTCATTTAGTTACAACACAGGTGTTAAAAACTTTGAAAGTCATGTTGTGCACCACTTCTAATTGCTCCAGAACATAAGAATCAACAACATGCATTCAACAATAGTGTATATAAAATCTATGGGACAAGGAGCATGTGCTGAGAGGTACCATGAACAGCACAAGCAGCGCTCCAAAAACAAATAATCCACAAACACTGTCTAAAGGAATGTCAAACAAGGACCAACTGACTCTGTTCAAATGTTATCACATTGAGGAATCAAAGATTTCAATTCACCTTAAAAAATTTCACCCTTTTTAAAAGGACCATACATTGACGTTTTCCTCCAAATGTTTCGGTATTTTTCAAATACAAATGATCTATTCTCATGTCATTTAAAAAGCTCCCTTAGTTCTGTTTATTCAGTTCTATTCTTAACTGAAACAGAAACTCTCAATTGAAATTTATTGCACAAACTCAAAACAGTATGTAATTACAAAGGAATTATACTGCAAGTCACTGCAGACTGAGTATCTTTCTCTAAAACACTGAAGTTCATCCAGATAGACAAATTAAGAGATACTACTACCCTGTTACAAACTCTGGTCCAAAAAAAAAAAAAAAACAAAAGACACCATTAGCTAAAAAATAAGAAAATATGTGATCATACTATTTAACTGTTAAGTTTATTTACATTTTGCACTGCTGAAAACCAATGCATGTAGTAACAAACAACTGAACTAAATACACATCTTTTTAAAGTCTTTTGCAATTAACAACTGGGAAGAACAGATCAATATCTCATTAATAGAAAAAGGCAATTTTTGTACAACTTAAGACAGGTCTCTCAGATGCACTATAAAAAACTTTGTCAATTTCTCAATATTAGCACACTAACAAAACATTAGCTACTAGTAATAATAAAAAGTGCTATATTACTCCAAACCAATAGTTTTTCTTTCTTCTCCTGAAAATGTTTAATTGCTTAAAATGTCAGCCCATTCAACATTGATTATTATTCTACCACTTAGCGGGGTTTTCAAGCCTTCTTTCATAAAAATTTCTTTTTGGATACACTACACATACAAAGCCATTTAAAAATATAATGCACCATACTTCTTCCAGAAGTACTATATTATCATCAACACAGTAAGCTAATGACTGAAGGGGGCAAGAGGAATGATGAGGAATGATTTCAGTAGCACTCAAATGCCACACACCAGGTTACAAAGAAGAGGGGGAAAGAACATGGGAGCAGTAACCAGCTGGAAAAGAAGAAATGATGGCTCAAACCATCCATAACACACACACAAAGCAACAGCATAAGCCTTGCCAGACCCTACACACACACTTTTTACAAGGGGACTTGATCACATAATCAGCAGCAGAGCTGATGTAGTTCAAAGACTTACAATGATGGGACCAATGTACTCTATCTAGTACATTGTATGCTGTACTCTGACTTCAGATTTACAAGATGTCAAAACCTTGGCATAATATATAGCACGGCTAATCACCCAGCACCGTGCCATTACCAACAACAGGTCCCACTGCAAGCTGCCCAGTGACAGGGAGAACAGCTGGAGACCCAATAATAATATACTCTACTGCCCACACTCACACTGGGGATCTGAAGGTCTTGGGGAGGAAGCAGCTAAAGGAGAGAATCCCTTCCAGTGAAGGTGATAATGAAAAGAGAGTCAATGTCCCAGTGGCGCCAAGCACTGAAATCTCCACAGCACCTTTGTAGAACAGATACAGAAGGCAGGGGCAGGCTGGGGTGGTGGAAGACTCAAACACAGCTCCATGAAATCAAACAGATCCCTTTGCCAAAGCCATCTAACAGCATATTACTTAGCTGTATTGACATCAGAGATTCAAACAACATGGCTTACCTCACCCTTAGATAAGTCATTTTCTAGGCTAAAGGTGTGAAAGCTCCAGCTGGCTTACTCCTAAAGTCAGCCTCCCTTGGGAGCAAGTTAAAAGCCCACTCTTTGGCCAGCTAACTGAATTCTACAAAGCAGTGGCTCCTGCTCCTTCTCCTGACTGTAAACTACTACTCTCTCCCTTAGCTCTCTGCAAGGCACACTGTCTGTATTGGGGCTTCCATCCTATGGAGATTTTGCTCCCTGGTTTTCAAGGTCAGCAACCTGGCCACTCCAGGGCAACCTGCCATTATTTCTTGAGCGTGTACTGATTACAGTGCCATGTTTCCCCAAGTCAGAAAAAAATTTCTGAGAAGCACTACCAGCAAGAGTACAACATATGAAGATGCATGCTTTCCAGTTGACAGTGTATAATACCTATTTAACACTTGTTAGCAGAACATGAACCTGAAGCCTCCCTCAACTATCAGCAGTACCCCCATGCATAACGATAGAGAACTCTGGCACGCACCTCCACAGCTCTGCAGCTGTATTTGTGGCTGACCTTCTCTATGCACAGTAAATTTTACTATTACAAGCACTTCTGAACTGGCTGTGGCCATTTTCAAATACTGTCTGCCTTTTGCAGCTCTACACCCACAGTCTGCCATAAAGCACAGGTGACGAGGTTTAATAAATCTGTTGTTTGTGAAGTGCCAAAAAGCACCCAGATATTTAAGATGTTCCTTATGTGCTCCAGTACTTTGCCAAAATAAAGCACTCTCCTCTAAAACTTGGCAATCTCAGCTCAGATAAGCAGTTGTTTGCCACTCTTTACAGAGCCTCTCAGACTTTGTGTTAGACTTTATTAAAAAAATTGTCTTGTCTGCAATATGTTCATCCAATCAATTATCCTGTATCTATTTTTCCTGGCAAAACAGCAGCTGGAAACAAGGGAATTGACATGAAAAAAATGAAAAGAAATAAGGAATGTGGTTTGCACATTTGAGAGTTCACTGGAAAGTATGATTCAAAGGGATTTAACATGGTAACAGTCCAGTCAAATAGACTACAGATTCTCCATACTAGTAGTTCGTATCATAAGGACCATCTAATCTTTCAGCATTTAGCTGCATAAAAAAAGCAGCAGGTAGGTATATGATTCAATTAATATCATTTATAGTGTAAGATAAATACAAGTATAACGCATGCAGTTTTGAATGTCATGCTAAAATGTATAGGGGTCAGCCTGTAAATGCATGCACACACAGAATGAAGAAACAGAAAATGTTTGCAGGCCAGAGTGGAGGGAAGCTTTCTAGCGAGTGATCCAAGGAGTTTAACCCATTCAGCTTCTCCGAAAGTTCAGAGCTGATGACATAAATGCATTTTCTCAGAACAAAAGTTGAGACAACACTTGCTTATCAAGCAAGAATCAACATTGAAAGCTGAGACTGGACACATTCAAACCGAAAGTAACCCATTTTGAAAAGTGACAGTAACCTGTCCTTTGCCCAGATTAACACATCCTTTTCCAAACCATAAAATGTGAATTGCCTGGTACTTGCATACTTAACAGAATACTGAAAGGGGCAGGGGGGGAGGATGGGAATTAGAAAGCAAATTCTCAGGGTCAGAAGATTATGACACAGAGATGGAACACGCTAAAGTAATTCAAAATCTGCAACCCATTGTTCCTTAAGCCAACTAAATATGTGCTACTACTACTTACATAATGTAGCATTAGTTTGGGGGTTTTGGTTGTTGGTTTGGTTTTTTTCTCTCTCCAGAAAGTGAGCCAGCAAGAGGCAGCTTCTCACAAGAAGCGAGACTAGCCAGGGCTAGAGGAAGACAGATCAGGAATTAGTAATTAGTTGGGGAGACAGGACATTGGGAAAAGCAATTGTATATTTTCAGTCCATAGGTTGGTTTTTGAGTACAGATGAAAACCAAGAAGCTCATGTGATTTTTTTCCTGTTGGTTTGGGTTTTTTTTTTTGCTCTGTTTTTTTGTTTGTTTTGGTTTGTTTTTTTTTTTTTTTAAGAGGGTCAAAAGTTTGCTTATTCTTTTTCTCCTTTACCTTAAATACATCTTTTTACTCATTACTTCAAACAGCTGTTCGCTAAATTCTCAAAATTTATTGGCAGAGCATCCTGTTTCATTACACTGTAGCTTCTCTAGATCTGAGACTGTCTGCACTTATAACAATCCCTTTTCAAATCTTGAGTCATCCCTCATGACAAAAACCTTAGATTTCACTGCCTAACCCAAGAAAAACTAAGAGGCAAAAGATCTGATTTTATTCCTAAATAGTAGGGATATTACACCCACTACCCTCTCCACGCAAGGTAAAGTTCCATATCTTGATACTAACTTCCCACAGAAAGTACAGTAAACTGTTCAGGCATGCACCAAAATGAGTGGCATTTAGCCTTGCTTGTAAGCGGTCCCCGTTAGAACTACAGGTCTAATTCTGATCAAGACCCCAGGGTTCACCGTATCAGGCTGCCAGGTCACACTGTTGTGTGACCTGTCACACATTAGCATTGCTGCTTCCTTAAACTAAAAAGCATTGATTTTCAGTTACACAATAAATCCAGTCTTTCAAACAGGTTTAAGCATATGAAGAAGATCACTCCAGATCGAAAGGTATTTCCTTGAGAGTTTTAAAATAACACTTTTTATCAAGTGGGAATACTTGTAATAGCCTATCTGCTCTACACTATCCACCAGCTGGGTAGTAAGTGCAAGTACAGCACTACCAACTATTAAAACTGCCTGAAACCTCACAGTTTTAAAAATAAAACACCATTAAGAACAGCTGCATATTTCTTTGACAGGTTTCAAGTGTTTGGGACAAGTGTTTGGTTTTATGTGGTGTTTTTTAAAATATCTAAGTGCATCTCCAGCTGATTTTTTTTTTTTTTTTGCAATGTTTTAAACAAACCAGTTCAGCTGATTTAGAAGATCTTGTCTAAACAATTCAGATAAAAATATAAAGATAAATTAAAAAGAAGGAATGAGATCTAGGTCAGATGGAAAGGGAAACATGCAGTCCTAACAATTACGGACAAGAAGCAACAGCAAATGAATATCACAGAAGGCTAAAAGATACTTTTGTTTCTCTTGGGAGATGAGCAATCAAGGCTTTCTTTTCAAATGTTTTCACTTTCAGAACAATATATTAGAAATAAAAGAGTTCATCACCTTTCACAGATAGTTCAATTTTTCTCTGTATCAGATACAGTCAATAATGTGCCTTCCATTAACTGGATAAAACTATTTTCTACTACGTGAAGTTGTACTGCAGACTACATTCACCAGGCAGCTATGATAGTGCTTATGTGTTCGCTGTACAATTACAGATTTTGGTTATTTTTCATTTCTTAAGAGTAAGGAACATACTGCAGAAAAAGCCAAGTACTGGAAGTCCCAATAACACTCATGGTTTACAGTGCAATCAAATGTTAACATAAGATAGAGATACTTCAAATGTCCTTTGTTACTTTTATTCAATTCTACCTTATACAATTTGAACATACTTAAAGTATGTTTATATTCTCAGCTATCCTCCACAAAGTAGCTGGTGTTACTAATTAAACAGTCAATAGAAAAAAGAATAGTTAGAAATATTTATTCACTTGCTTTACATGTTTGGGACCATTTCAAAGAGACTGAATTATCTCTTTTTACTAATTTTTACTTTTAAATTAAATAAATAAGCTGGAAAAAACACTTCTCACTTGAATTTCCAAAAGAGTTTCACAGCATATGTTTCTATCTGTATTAACACAAGGACACAAGGGTACATCTAGGACTAAATTATGTGCCATCCTTTGGCTGCCAGGAATCTGGACATAGTCACCCTCACCTCTCCTCTTCTGCTATGAGGTTACCAGCCAGGTAAGTCTCCTACAACATTTGTGTACATTAACTTTCAAGCCCTGTTCTAGCAGAACATAGTTAATTAAATCAGACAAGCAAGCAATCCACAAGCACCTTATAGCTAATTGTTTATAATGATCCAGATAATTCTGATCCTTTTGACATGACTCTCCCAATGTCTGCTGACAGGTATGTATAATTTCATTTTTTGAAACAGCCATTGATCAATTAAGTATCACAGAACAATGATATTCTTTCCAGTCAGCCTACAATCTCTATTTCCAGGTCTTATACTACTATTAAAAATATCCAAACAGTAGAATTATTCATATCCTCATTAGTTTTTAATGAAAAAAAGCTGGGGTCCAAAATGCTGCAATTATCAGGTTTTCCTCTCCTGTATGTGGCCAATCATCAAGCTTTCTAAACTTTGAAGCAGCATGACTAATCAGTGTAGCTACAAAACCATTTACGCAGCACTACAATCCTTTCCCACGCTTTTTTTTTTGTTGATATGAAAAACCAACTCCTCTCCAGTATTTTTGTTTTCATGAAAAAGAGCTTGTTAGTTGTCAATCTGCATTAAGATGAAGCAGTATAAACATTTTTAAAAATAAAAAAAAAGAAAAGAAAAAGAAAAGCCCACACACCTATCCTGAAACCTCATTTAGGAGCCATACCTGTGAGGCAGGACAAGCTGTCCAACAGGCACCTTCTCCCAGGGGAGCAGAAAAGACTCCAACACCAGCAAGCTGGGTATAAAAGTAACATCCCTGAGTAGTAAGGTGCATGAAGTGGTATAGGATAGTTCTTAGAAATATTAATTAAACATGTAATGAGTATTTATTCACATATACCCTGCCATATCCTGGAGTTTCTTTGAACAGAGGACAGTGATAAAAATTAGACTGTGAAATGGCAGCAAAATTTCTGAAACTTGTGAACTACTACAGCAGAGGGCCCAGTTCAACAGTGAAAGGAGTGAAAGATGGTTCTAATTTCCCAAGTACATTTTTTGTCCCATTTTGGTGTATTATTGCCTAGTAACACAGTTTGATGTTCTTCCTGTAGTGGTTGCAAGCAAAGAAGAGGAGCCTCAACTCCTTATATACCACAGCAGCATGACCACTTCATGAATACTAGCAGCACCACCTTCCCCATACCCAGAGCAAGTGCTGCTTCTCACCTCTTCCTGCAGGCATAGACCCCACAAAAGGAATTACTTTGGGAAACTGTTCTGGGTAAAAACAAAGTTTTATGTTTGTGTCAGATCAGTTCCTGTACAGTTCAAAGGGCAAGAGTACCAGGATTCAGGGGAGACACAAAACACCATCTCTTCTGAAAGCAAAGCACACCTAGGCCAGCTCAAGGCTGCCAGGAAACAACACCCAAAGCAAAACTAAGCCTAAGAAATATTCACTGTCTTTTAGTGGCCCTACTGAAAGCAAAGCCTTCATAAACCAAAGTAAAAGCCTCTTTTCCAGAGATACAGGCAACCGACCATGCTATATAAGCACAGCTGTACACAACTGTTACCATCTTCTCTTTCACATGGAAAGACCAGGACAGCATTCTAAAATGGTTACAGGGAAATGGGAATGTGACTCACGTAAGAGTAGAAACCATATGTAGTTACAAGTCCTTTGCTGTATCTCAGGCCAGCTTTGTGAGGGCTAGAATGGGCAGGGAAGGTTTTTGAAGAAGCGATTCTGAACACAAGAGTGTCCTATGTCTGCAAGCTTTCATCTTCACAAAAGCAAAAAAATACCTTTCAGAGGAAAAAGTAAAAAAAACTTTGCTGAAGTGCACTTCATATTTGATTTCTTAGATTAACTGCTACTGTCTCCAAATGAATTTACTTTTGTACTTTGTGTTTATACATGAGAGTCAATAGAATTCTAGCTATGAAGGTGTTACTTGAATTGCCGTTAAGTGAATGCTGCTACCATACAGAATAATGCTATAGAAGCTGTCATCTAAAAGGAGAAATTAAAACTCTTCACCCCTTTATTCATCAGTTACTATAATCAGTTTGTGGGGAAGGGGGCCAGAAATAAGAAGTACAGTTCTACACAAGGATTATAAATAAAGCCAGTGGGTAGTTTTAGCTTCATATAGATCTGTTAACTTGAAACTAAATACACCACACATGGTGATCAAAGCTCCTCACATAATATATTTCATACCCACCTTCAGCAGTTTAGCTTCAATGTCACAAAGGTACAGTAAGGTATCTTAAGACACCTAGCTCCTGTTGCTGTATTGTTTGTTCATCTCACTATCATTATTCTTTACTGACCTACAGGAACTTCTTGATCATACAGGTTTGTTGGTCTTTACAGCTTTGATTGCTATGGGGCAGATATTAGATATAAATGAAAGTTTGGGAAAACCTTCCTTAAAGGCTGAACATAAAATGATGTAAGAAGAAACATACCACCTGAGAAAAACTTTTCAGAAGCGTTAATATAAAATGCATTAGCACCATATGAAAGACTCCTCAGATTTTCAACATGTAAAACGTTAAGATCAGGAAAATCTCAGTACTCTGAAATTCACTTCTTTGATTTCTTATCAGTCAGTAATCTCTTTGTAGTCCCAGGAAGGCAAGCAACCAGAACTTGAAAGTGCCACTAACATGACTTGGGTCAAGCTAACCCTAGCAGTTTAAGCTTAGGACCTCAATCAACAACAAATGAGGACATTTCTTCAGCAAAAGAAGAGCAAGTCCTCTCTAATGGAGGTTCTTCCAAGAAAATGATTAACAACCTGATTGCATTAACTTGATTGCATGATCTAGCATAGTGTATTTTATTATCCTCTTAAGAATCATACCTTAAAAGTTAAAAATACACTGGGAAAAGTGTACTTTTTTTAAAAAACATGCTAATTTCTATAATCACCATAGTCTGCTAAATAATTACATAAGAGAAGAATTTCATCAAAATGTTGGCTCTCGTTTTATTTGAAAAATCAAGGAAGACATGAAATTGCTTTGTTCAAAGGAGGACCGTAACAAAAAAACCCATAGACTTAAAACTATCTACTTTTAATTAGTAAGAAATCACCCACCACATGAAAAACTATAATTCTGCAAAAACAGTGGTATAAAGCCATGTACGGTTTTAGTATGTTGTAGGAAGCCACATGATGCCCAACTGCATATTTGACTAGCTTTTCATGCATTTTTATCTTCAGTTTTGACAACTGTCTTCATTTTCAACATGCAACAGACTAAGCATCTACAAACTAAGCCTCCGAGCTGAAGTGTACATGTCAACTCCATTAATTTTAAAAACTAATTTTTTAGACTTACCCTTTGCCATATATTGTTTGCAACTGACATTCCTTGTCATTTTTCTACCTCAAGATAAATGTATTTTAAATATATAGAAAGCAAAGGCTATTTTTTATCCCCCAATATTCAACTCTTGTTATCAAGCTTTTCTTTACCAGACAGTCTTATCCTACAGTTTCTTCTGGCACAGGAATCCAGGGTAAAATTGACTGAGGAGCCTTGAACTGAACAACCTAGAGGCAGCCTATGAGCCCTAATGTTTTTCCCTCCAGTTCTAACATTCCCTCCCAAAGAAGGAACGGTACAAGACAACCTCTCAGAAGTCTGCATTCCTCTGCTGCAGCTGCTCTCTGGCTGCAAAGCCTGACCTAAGGTAACAGCAGAGAGCAGTTAAGTCTACAGTTGCACTCCCAGTGCACAGCCTGGTCTTCCTCCACACACCCAGACTTCTGATACCCAGAAAGGTACATCCTCACTGGGGACACAGGCTCTCAACTACTGTATCAGCTCTTTCTGAGACAGCATGCTTCCTTCTCCACTGCAGTCCGTGCCCTTGGCATAGGCAATGGCAAGTGCATTCTAAAAATCCTTTTTTAAGATCCCCTTTGCTCTTCACACCACTTTCATATTCATCCAAAATGGTTCCAGCAACAGACCAATTCCAATAATCCTTCAGATTCAGGCATCCCATGTTGATTCTGAAGTCTGAGTGATTTGCAGAATCTCTCTTATTTTCAGATAACATGGTGAAATCCTGAAACCTGCAAACCCTTCAAACCCAAGGAAGATATAATTTAATTTCCTTCTTTCAAATAGCCACTTTCATTTACATGAATAGACAGTTCTTCCATGAGAAAATAAGAGTTTGGGCATGAGCTAAACCCCAACAGAAAAAAAAAAATGAAGACATTCAGAAAGATGAATATACAATAAGAAGCATTATCCACTACCAAACAGCAAAAGGGAACTTGAAGTGTCTGGCATCCTTCTGTGTTTAGTAAGATTTGCCACACAAACCTGAAGTTAAGATAGCCTTTATACACTTCGGGATGCAAGTACCACCAAAAGTCACCATGTTTTTAAAAAGAGTTTTTCTTATTTCTGCCTCTCAAGCATCCATAGTAGCTATTGTGCTAAATGACCAATAAAAAAGACAAGTCAATTATCAGTTCCTGCTGTCACTCAGCTTCCCCTCCTCAGTGTCAGCTATTCTTCCTCCACTTTGACGTCTGGATTACCTGGCTAATCTCCTAATGATTAAGAGATCTTTAAAAATGAGGATGCAATTAAATGTCTGAATATAGTTTGGGGTAAAACAGCAGAAGCAGACAACTAGCACTACAACATCAAGAAAACAGCTCCTAAGAAAAAAAACACCCACGAAAACGAAAACAAACAAACCAACAAAAAAAACAAAACAAAAACAAATAATAAAAAAAAAAAAAACACAAACAAACAAACAAAAACACCACCACCACCGCAAAGGAACTGGAGCCATAATTCCATTGAATGGATTCAGTCAAGAGCTTGTAGAAGGCGGCAGCACAGCAAATACATTCTCATGCTAGCAAGTTCAGAATTTTAATATTATTTAATTTTTTTTCAGCTAGACTACTTATTCCTGGATGTTATTTCTTATAACATTTTCCTGAATGCACATTTTTACATATTTAAGGGTCTTTTGAAACTTCATTTTTGTTTGGCTAATTAGTTGAACTTTAACTACACAGAAGATGATGACTTGTATCTTGACCCTCAAATATGTAATTGTGAATATAAGTTGGTTGGTTTGTTTTTTTTTTTTTTCACTTGAGCTCTTGAACTATTGTTCCATCTTTCTTGGAAGAAAGGTAAAAAAACTAAAAGCCCTCAAGACCTGAGTCTTCAAATTACTGTAATTTAATTTTTATATTAATGCCATCTTTGTAGAGTAACAACAGAATGAACAACAGGAAAGCACTAATACTGAAGAGAATCACAGAATCATTTAGGTTGGCAAAGACCTTTAAGATCATCAAGTCCAACCATTAACCTGACACTGCCAAGCCCACCACTAAACCATGTCCTTAAGTGCCACATCCACATGTCTTTCAAATACCTCCAGGGATGGTGACTCAACCACTTCCCTGGGCAGCCTGTTCCAATGCTTGACAACCCTTTCAGTGAAGAAATTACTCCTAATATCCAATCTAAACCTGCCCTGGCACAACATGAGGCCATTTCCTCTTGTCCTATCGCTTGTCACTTGGGAGAAGACACCGACACCCACCTCACCACAACCTCTTGACAGGTAGTTGTGGAGAGCCATAAGGTCTCCCCTGAGCCTCCTTTTCACCAGACTAAAGAGCCCCAGTTCCCTCAGCCACTCCTCGTAAGGACGGTAAGCAGGTTATGAACACAGCCAGCCTTCTCGTTCTTCGCAGAAGAGACTTCTAAATTCCCAAAAAAGAGGGAGGTGTGTTCTCTTATTCATACACATTGTCAAAAGACAGTTGCTGTATGACAAGCATATTGAAAAGGCCAGTGCCGTCGCCATCCCTACAGCCTTGCGCACACATCAGCCTCTCTGCCCCACAAAGCGGGCACTAACTCACACCTGCTTGGCACTCTCAACACAAGTCTGCTCTGCTCCAGCTCCTCGGCTGCCTCCTCAGCTGAAGTATGGAGCCAGTGCCCTTTCCAACCTTTTGGACTAAGGCAAGCTTTCTGTTAGGCTCCGTATTGCACGTACCAGGACGCTGGCACGTAACCAGGTTATGCGTGCATTTTTAATGGCAATTTATATGGTATTTTCCTCAAACATGTCAACTGTGCCCTCAACAAAATAAGGGCCGATGTCTCAAACTTCCACACAAGAATTGGGTTGCGTTTGTTTTGGTTTCAAGCTTCTAGGAGGGATTTGCTTTCACAACAGCAAAGGTATTAGGCCACCTCGCTAGGACACCATTACAGTATCCCCATTACAACAGCAGTGTTCCAAAACACAAATCCCAAACTGTCTGCAACTGCTGAAAGGTAAGTGAGATTTCTTACAGTGTTTCAAAACTTTAAACAACCTTCAACTTTCTGGAGGGAAGAGTCACGGGAATTACAAGGACAGCACTTTACAGAGAAGCTGTGTACCTATCAGAAGTAATGCAAGCTTACTACAGTGAAACAGCTTCCCGAAACCAATACCAGGACCAACTCCAACTCCTTGGGCCAGAACACAGTCACTGCTGAAAAGGAATGAAATACCAACACAAAACCTCACCTCCTTCACCACTGTCTTACACAACAAGGTAGACCACGGTAGGCACTCACAATTCCTTGCATTGAGGTAGTCTTTGGAGCCCTAACTGGAAAACAGAACAAAAAGCCCCCTCCTCAATCCATCTGCAATCTAAAAAGAACAAGAAAAATAAGAATCACAGAAGGGTTTGGGTTGGAAGGGACCGTCAAAGCTCATCTAGTCCAACCCCCACACACAGCGAGTAGGGACATCTTCACCTACATCAGGTTGCTCAGAGCCCCGTCCAACCCGTCCGTGAGTATTTCCAGTGAGGATGCACCTACCACCTCTCTGGGCAACCTGTGCCAGTGTTTCACCACCCACTCTGTAAAAAATTTCTTCCTTATATCTAGTCTAAATCCATCCTCTTTTAGTTTAAAACCATGACCCCTTGTCCTATCACAGCAGGCCCTGCTAAAAAGTTTGTCCCCATCAGTCTTATAAGCCCCCATTAAGTATTGAATGGCAGCAATAAGGTCTTCCCAGAGCCTTCTCTCCTCCAGGCTGAACCACCACAACTTTCTCAGCCTCCAAGGCATATTATAAATAAATCCCTACGTGGAAGTATTAAAGAGCTCAGCTTACTTTTTATAGCAAGACAACTCACCCAATTATCTCTCCACAACCAGGTTATGTGATTTTCACAATGCATATCACTCTCTTGGTAAACATTAACATGTGCATACTTATATGCACGTAAGCATCAACACATGAATACAGTATTCCACATATTTGTTACATTAAGGAAAAGCATTAAGGAGGAATAAGCATCTTTGACCAAGTTATGCTTACACAGAGAAATTAAGCTCTTTTTCCTCAGGACATTTGAATGTCCATTCTGCCCACCACTTGTGACCAGATGCACTCAGAATGACCTCTCTCCCTTCATCCCTCTCCTTGTTTAAGGAACAGAAAGTCAAACAGCTTCAGTTGTCAGGCCACCAGTTAGCTACGGTACTTAGTGCCCAGATGACAACACATATTTTCAGGTCAAGAGGAAGTGTTATGGTTGTACAGCTAAACACTCCCCAAAAACTGCATGACCCAGGTCCCAAACCTTCTGTCTGCTGTATGTTTTTAATACTTTTTAAAAATAATAATCCAAAATACGAATCAGATAATAGAGGGATCAACAGAAAAACAAATTAGAAAAGCACAAGTTTCAGAGTTGCATGTATCTTGCATAAGAAGGATTTTAACTCTAAAAATCCCCCTTTTAGCACTTAAATAGGCAATCTTATTCCAAAACCATCAGGAATTTTATTAGCATCACAGATCCACTGTCATAATTTTTTTTTTTTTTTTTCAATCTGAAGAAAAAGTAATGGTATACTTACAAACAGAAAAACTCTGGTTGTTACAAATGTTCAGAGAAAGCGTTCACAGTTCAGAATGTTCAAAGACAAACATTACACTGGAAAAACTAAAAGTTTTGAGTCCATCTGGTAAGAACCTTTATAACCACATTTTACTTTTAAAGTAGGTAGAGACGAAATAAGTAACCCTTGCAATATGTTGCAAGACATTATCTATTTTAAGAAAAATTACATTATACAGCACTAAATATGTAAAAGCTTATATTTTTTCTAGGATAAATAGGAGGTTAATTTATGCATACAGGCACTGTGTTATGGCTCTAAGTCTATAAAATTGAAATGTCTTTAATAAGCTAAGCAACATTTGACCAGGTGTCTGTTCTTAAAGCTATGAACTTCTCTTGAAGCACATTGCTAGACCTGAAGTTTATTACAAGAATGTTTCCAGTAACCAGAAGCACATGATAGTGTAATTGCACACCCTGGAATGTAATACCACACTTAAAAAATGGTTATTTTAATGATCACGCTAATGAGTTCTGAACTTCCAACCTATGTGCATACAGTTTCATAATTACACAGCTTGAAATCCTCATCAGCAAACCCAAATGCTCCTGAAATCCAAATCATTTTATAATCTTGAATAATGCATGGCACCTCTGCAGAAAGAAATTAAAACAAATTTCATAAAAATGCAAAGCTTCATAATCTGTATTCTAGAAGAAACTGCATTACTGAAATAAAGTGTTGCTTAGTAAGTACTAATGATGATGATTTTTTTTCCTCCCCTCCCTGTGGTACTCACAGTTCAGATCCCACTTCAAAAATAAACAGACCAACTCCTATCAAAATATCCTTTTTTATATATGTATGGTGGCTCACAGCACACCCGACTACACAAGAGTGAAATCAGACATCTGTTTCCTAAACAAGCACTGGCTCAAAATGGCATAAAACTCTTTCTTCCTAAAAAGTGTGAAAACATATTTTTTTAAAAATAGGCTGCAGCTTGACTGGCTTGCATACTATTTCATCAATTGCAAAACCAAAACTTCATCTTAGTTCAAAGGGCCAGCAAATCAAGGTCTACAGTTCTTCCATAAAAGTGTCCCTCATCCCAAATGCCTTTTTTTCTTTGCTTTTAAACTACAGGTAAAGCCTAAATAAACTCAACAAAGGTTTTTAGTAAGCATTGGCACTGTCCTTTTGAACAAGTTAAAAAGGCTGTGACTCAAGATGACAGGAAAAGTCATCATCACAGCCAATGCAACAGGATAGATACTCCGTTTTGATCTAAGATTTTCTTGTGTCTCATGTCTCCATATTTAAAGGTGCTGAAAAGGATAATGGTAGTGTTTAAAATATGCTCTTTCTAATACTTCCCTTCCTTGTAAACACATGATGCACAGCTAATTATCAGATACCTGAGGAATACTTAATACTGGGACTCCCTTGACAGAACATAAGTTACATGGAAGTTTTACTCACAGCAGTGTTTTGTCTTTATGTCTTCATTGCCCAGAACTAGCTATGAATATTTAAGTAAACAAATACTGTCAGCAGTAACAATTTCATATCCCAATAACTGATTATGGGAAATTGCAACTGAAACCTACTGCAAATACAAGGAAGAAACAACATACTCTAAATGTGAGAAAGATAAGAACACTGTATCATGCTCTTGCAGGTTGTAAACACATTATTCGGAATAAAAGTGAAATCCATTTTAATTTTTACCAATTTAGGGTTTGAAAGAAGGAACTATTAGTTATCCTTTCTGCTAATAAAATTTTAAGATTTCCACTCATCTGTAGCATCTCATTCCTGAAACCACAAAACATGAATGCAAAACCAGAAGCAGTAAGGAATCATCACAGAGACAAATATCTACACATATTCTGGCACAGATATTAACCACAGCCTGAAAATTATACTTCAAAAACCACATTAAAACCAAATCAAAGAGCAACAGCCTTTACATACCAGTTTTGCAAAATGTCTGCAACTTCACGTTTCCCATCTTGAATATACCAGGCTTTTTGATCTACTAATCCCCCATCTTACTTCATCAGCACCAAGGAACTCAACATGATAATTGGCTGCCTCTAGACAACAGTTCTCCCAAACAAGGCATTCAAACTTACAGAAGCATAACCAAGACTCTGCCAGAAGCACCAAGTATCAAAACTTTGAAGCATGTATTTGCTGCAACCAATTTAACAGTCAGTAAAAGTACACACATTAAAACAGTAACTTGGCCGTGGCAATAATCAACTAAATGTCATAAAACATTGAGTGTCAAAATCCTCATCCAGAGCAACATTCACCACCTTACAAAGGAAAAAAATGCCATTTTTTTTTCTTTGATGCATATCTTTTTTGGTGCAGATTTTATGAAAGATACAGAGTATCCAAGTTATAATACACCAATTTGAACTATCCTGTGTCCATTACACATTTAAAAGTTACCTCTACATTATATGAAACTAACACCATTAAGCTGCTTTCTGTGCTACCAGACATCTCTCTTGCACATTTACTCTTTATACCAAAGGGATTATTTTTTCTTAACTTCTCCAGGGGAAAGTTGACATATTATGCAACAACTTGTAGAACAGCCTACGTTAAAAAACCACTGCATCATATACTTCAATAGGTAAAAATGCTCAGATGTAATTAGGTCTTGCATATCTTGCTTTGTTTTTTCTAAACAAGCATAACATACTGTTGTACAACAAACTGAAGAATAAAAGACCTCTTCTGCATTCCAGTTATCAGAAAGTTACAAAACCCTAGAGAAAATACTAGAAAGCTCATTTACACAGCAGTCTAGAGTTTGAACCACATTTCTCTAACTTAAGCATGCATTATTTGCGTGGATCATATATTTGAGAACCACCCCATACAACAAAGATCTGTAAAGCATGACATTTTCAGGTTCTGCTGACCTACTGGAAGGTAATTTAAACTAGCCAGCACCAAGGCCTCTGCCGCTGATTTGAAGAGGAACCTTTTAAAGCAGAAAAGCTCTAACTCCCCATTAAAAGAAATTCCCTCAGAATTCCACAACCCTTTATTTTTTAAACTATTTGGGTACTCCTGGCCCACTTGCCTTGTTATTTTGACTTCATTTTACTGTTTTTCAGCCCACCTGTAGAAATCATTCTCCTTATCACTTCATATCCTTCCACCGCACCTTCTACACTTACCTAAAGGTTACTTTAGTTCTGATTTCCTTTTCCATTTCATGGAGAATTCGATGGTTGCAGGGAACAGGAACTGTTCAAAGGTGGAATTACTTCAATACAACTTAATTTAAATACACATTGCACATCAGAGTGTGCCATTACTTTCACAGCCAGAAATGACAACCCTGAAAGTCTAGAGAGTCAAACTCAGGTCAGAAAATAACTGCTGTTTAAGTGCTACACCCAGCCAGCCAGCACTCCCAGTGACTAAGCCTTCCTGGAAACAATGGGAAAGTTCAGAATCCACTCACAGAAAGCATGTCTGTCAGGTACTTGGAGAGGTATTTCCATTGTACAACTATATCCGCTTCTGAATCCGTTTTTGTCATTTTGATGAAACAACTTCTCCAAACCAGCCTCACACAATACTGTCACTGAAACTAAAGCTATCCACAAAGGCTTCTGTCTGAAGTAAGGTTTAAGAGAGTTACTTAGCATCCTCTATAAAAACAACTTCAGTCACATCTACAGCTTCTTATCAGGACCATACATGGGCCCTGTAACCAATTTGAATGGTCAGCAGGTTTCTAGATCTCTAGCATCTGGAGACCTTCCAGGACCCACATTTTCTCTATATTGCCTTTCTGCTGGTATTGAACTGAGAAGGGAGAATTCATTGATTTTGCTATTTTATATCTCATTAAATGATTAGCTGAAATAAGTATTTGAAATACACTTAATTCATACTATTTACTTGATATCACCATTAGAAACACTTAAATGACAGTTACAGCCCCTACATATTTTAAAACAATGCCACTGTTTGAGCCTTTCATTGATGTTGCCTTCTGTCCTTCAAAAGCTTCTAATGCTGTTAAAAAACACAACTCACCTATATTTAACAAAGGATATATCCAAGCAAAAAGTGTTTCTATGACCATACTGGCACCCTGATATTTCAGTATCAGTTCAATGCTCATCACAATCACATACCCTTTTTGCCTTCCACTCCTAAAAAACCCCCAAAACCAACACACAAAAAAAAAAACCAAACAAACCAACCAACCAGAATACCCCTACCATATACTTAAAGCAGTGGAACTGTTAACAAAGAAGCATCTGGAGAGGTGAAACCTGCACTACCATCTAGGATGAACAAGTCTAGATCTTTTGCCAGCAGCACTGATCAGAAAAAGGTATCTTTACATAAACATTCAACAGTTTTGTTGGCCAAATTGGGCAAATACTGCCCTTGCAAGTATAGTCTTACCAAAAAAAAAAAAAAACAAACCAATCAACCAACCCAGGACCCTGACAGCAAACCATCATCCCCCACTTCAGAAGGGTTCTGCTGACAAAAGCATACCAGTAACCATGTTTTGCTAGTATTTAATGCTTTACAAATATGAACATATGTGGCAGGTTAGACAGGAACTATATTTTCCCTATAGACTTTTGTACGTATTCAAAGAGCAGAACTGTGTCGATATAGGAAGTTCTTAACAGTTTAAACTTTTTCTACATTTTTCTACAAGCTAAGCATGTTTTAACTTATTAACTCAGGGCTTCATTACATCTTTTTAGTCTCCCCAGGTGTTTGAGTATTTGAAAACATGACTCCATATAAAAATCAGATGGAAACTTAGATGGGCTCATTAAGTTTATGCACTTAAGACATGTGCCAAGCACAGGCTCAATGTACACTATGATACGAAGGGAAACTTTTTGTACTCGTCTTTTGCAAAGCATAGAAACTTTCTTAGGGCATATTCTTCCTCAAGGAAAAAAGTCATTTCAAGTGATAGAGATCTGTTAAGAGCAGCATACAAAGAAGACTCCATGTACAGCTTCAACACATTAAAATCAGACGATTTAAATAGCATGTTTTTATTCAAATGACAAATTTGGGAGGTTTTAATTAATTAATTAGTTCCATCATTCAGAGTAATCAGAACATGAACCACTTGCTAGGTAACTCAGTGAAAACAAACTATCTTAAAACTATTCAACACTAGCTTTGGCATGCAATTTAGGCCACAGATTATTGCTGAGGCAGCGCTAGCAAGAGGGGCTCTCACCATGAAGAATTGTCAAAGCATTTTCACATCACACATGTTACCAAGCACACATAATACTAATTTAGACCTGTTTTATATGAAAATAGAGCAAGCAACCCTCTTCAACATGCAAAATTGTGCTGTTGACAGAAATTAACTACTGTATTGCCTATTTGCTGAATCCTGATTAGTTCTGAGTTCAAGAGGAAACCATGAAGTTAACATAAACAGAGCTCAAAAACGTTGCCACTCCCAATAATGTACTTTCCACATCCCAGTGCCACCATTTCACAATGTTGAAAACTGACCGTTTATTCCATCTTTTTGCTCCCCCTCAGTCATTTACTGATCCTGGGCAGCACTTGCTGCTCACCTCATGAGTAGTTGTGCCTCCTTAACAGTCTATTGTTAAGGACTGTCAAAAGCTTTTGAAATTCCAAATAATTTATATCTGATAGCTCTCTCCAATTCACTGTTTTGTTGCCACAGTGAAAGAATTTCAATAGATTAGCAAGCACTTTTTTCTTTGACAAAACTGTGTTAATTTATTGCCATCAAAGTACGATCCAGATTAGATTAACCCTTAAAAAGCATCAGCAGAAGATCAGCATCCTCTGCCACTAAAGAGCTTGACAGTCAGCAATGCCAAACAATGCCAAAGCCAAACACACCTTTGGTTAAAGACACTGAGGTTAAGTGCAACACTTATTTTTACACAAAGATTTCATGAGAGACTGTATTGCTGGCTTGGATGCATAGAAAGTATGACAAGGACAAAGAAGCAACAAAGCTGTGGCCTATTAATTTATCACACATGCAGATAACCATAACCAAAGAGAATTAGTGCACAGATAAATGTACCAAAAAACTCTTTCACCTATTTAGAGACTTTAAACCCAAAATTAAATATCAGGTCAATTAGATCCAAATATCTCCTCCCCTTTTTGCAAAGCTTAAAGATCCCCTAGCCATATTCTCCATGTGAAATAGCACTGATGAAGGCTCAAAAGCTAACAGGCCACAGTAAAACTATTAAAAATATTTGTAGGCCTTTTACAGGGCTGGTTCTTTGTTATCAGATCATACCAAACCTTGTAAGTAGGTAGTATGGACAGCCTCATACACATGCTACAGCCCAATTCCATTCTCAAATGAAGGTATTCTTTGACCTCTCATCCAGCAGTCCATTACATGATTCTCACCTAGTTTAATCTAAAAACCTAATTTGTCACCACAGCTGCTGTTGTTCCGTAAGTCTTACTTATCACAGTTTTACCAAGGCCTCTGAAGAAGAAAAGGTGGCAGTGATGCATTACATGTAACTGAGAGATCACAGGAAGAAAATCAAGGAGTTTGCTGCATACATAAACCACCCCAACCACTTCAGTGAGTAAGATTCCAGTTTTCCCATAGTTTTTCCTCAAGGCAGGCTCAGAACTAGAGTCCCACCTAGCATTGTTAAATCAGAAGATGCTTAAACCTACAGCTCTCTGAACTAGAAACTTCCATCAGCAACGCATATTCAACCAGTGATACCCAGCGAAGTATAGCAAAGGCTCTGGCGACAAGATATCAAATATTCTGCAAACTAATGCTCATATTTGCAGAAGTGTTCCTGTATCAGTACTTCAAATAGAGGAAATCCTAAGTGGACATGTTAATTCTTATTAACTGATGATACCAGTAACACATTTCCCTTTGATGTGGTATCTCATTTTATGACATCTTATGCTTATCCTTGACACACAGTCACGTCAATCCTCAGAACCCAGTCTTTAGTCTCCAAACACTACTGGAAAAAAAGTCTTAGGGTGTTTTAAGTACACTTTCAGTAAATAGGGACAAGCAAGAACAACAAGTCTGATAAAAGAGCATATACCAAAGAGAGCACCATTTTTTCTAAGAATTCCCACACAAACCACCATAAAATGACATGAATTACACCTTAGAAAATTTTCTGAGCAAGAAAATATGGAGAAACAGTGTCTCATTAATCATAATACAAAGTGCAACATTTTGCTTAAGTCGTTGAAGAATTAACAGCATATAAAACTATAATTTCTGTTTGCAGTAAACAAAATTATTTTTTAAGTCACCAAGCATATGGTACTGTAAACAGACAAAGCTATTTGTCTAAAGGTATACACATATCCTATATTTGGATCTTAAGTTTCAAGTCACTATATATATTTTTTCCTCTGATTTTATGAAGAAAAAAAGAAAAAAAATAACCAGCAAAGTGTTATAAATTATACCCCTCCTCCTCTATGCTGAAATAAGTCACCAATTACTTTCTCAAAACTAAATATTCTTGATAATTACAAAAAAAAAAAAAATCAAAAGGGGCTTCTTTGCAGCTACTACTTCTCTACCTAGAAGGACATCTATCTTATTTGAGCTGAAAGTTAGAGACTCATAGCTTTTAAAACTAATAACTGGCCTGCTTAGACTTTCGGTGGCAAATCACAGGAACTCCTGAAATTTAACACAGTTGAGGCAGCTGTTCTTGTCATCACAGGATTTGTCTGTTTATTTTGTCACACATATTCAACCATGACATTTGAATAATTCTCAAAAACTTAATTCTAAGCAAAAGATTATAAAAGATATTTTAAGTGGCATAAATAAAGATGTCTTGCAAAACTCACATTCCTTCACCACTCTATTTTCATACAGCAATAAAAATAAACACAGAACTGCTTGAAAAGGTTAAGTCCTGAATCAACTGCTAGGCTCCTGAATATCTTAATTGCTATGGTTACGCTTTTATTTTGTCCCTTCCAGTTCTACTACAGAAAGAGATCTACAGCACCTATGGGCAGATGTGTTTAAGAATTTTTAACACCCATTTCACCTGCCAGATGTCCAAGAAATGAGAAAGTAGCATTAATTATTTGCAAAGACATAGCAAAAAGCAAAAGTAGTATTTTCATCCAAGATCTACCTTATCTTTGTCTTCCACAACATCTGCCAGTACATCATCTGGGTCCAGGATTCCTCCATCTGTATACTCCAGGTGGTGAATATTTACCCAGGAAGTTGGATCCTGTAAGACAGACACAAGGCTTCTTAACCTAACCTTGCATGGTTTTAGTGCCATCAGACAAAGCTTTGTATCCCATCTGCTTCCCACCCATCTCCCTCTTTAATCTTGATGTAGAAGCTTGGAGCCACTACTCAAAACTGAAACTGAGAGACTGAAAACTACAGATGAGTAACAAGATGGTATCTATAGAACACTGTGCAAAAGAACTTTAAAATGCACATTTCCATTTTCTTACCATTCTTTACTTAAATAGTCAATAAAAATAAGGAGAAATCAAACTTTTTTCATTTTACAATAGTTTCTGGTTGGAATATTTGGGTTATTATCATCGCGCACACACATAAATTTGTATACATTTGTATGGATATGCACCACTCCTAGCAGTTTCAGAGGGAGGGGTGTATACATATTTATATATACAAAACACCCATAGTTTCTTTCTCTGAAAAGGTAGGTCAGGCTACTGTGGCAAAAACAAATTAATAGGATAAGTAAATCCCAGTTTGCCTTCACAAATAAATTCCAATGCAATGTCTTGTACCATATTAACAGGAATCATATTAGTTTTCCAAAACTAATGTTTTCCTCATATATTAGTAACTATTTCACTTCAATACCTGGGACTTTTGCCATCATTCCACTGACCCTGAAGCCAAAAGGCTCAGAGTGCACTGCCCAACATCAAATTCTCCCTGATATGAAATACAGGGCGGGGAGCAGAGACACAGCCTATAATCACTGCCCCAAAACCATACCAGCTACCTGTGTGCACATAACTTCCCAGGGGGACAGGCTAAGCGGTAGTTATGTCCGAATTGCCCTAGTTAACATTTGAACATTTATCCTAACCCTATTAGGGTCAGCTATTGTGGTTTAACAAGCACACACATCTCATGGAGTCATAGCAACATGTCTGAGTACTCTGTGGTATCAGCAGTGATAAATGTTGAATCTTCTACAGCACACCAAAGAAAGGAAACATGTTTAGTTAAAATTACAAAGCATATTTATTTGAGTCGTCCATTAAACATTATGGAGACTGACCAGAATATACTAAAATTAAGGATCAAGAAACTGGCATGCACACACATAGCTTTGAGAAAGGTTTCAGAAACAGATAAAGAGCAGCACTGCTGATGTGCAATATGCAATCCCAATGATTCCATTTATATTACATCTGTATCTCCAATCCCTTCTCAAATCTAATTAGATTACAGATCTTGGAAGCAAACTGAAACACAACAGACACCATATAAACTAGCAAGTTCCTTATCTCTAGTTTGGATATTATTCCCCACGTAATAAAGTCCCTGAGAAGTAAGAATATTCCACTCCATGTTTATTTATGGGTATTCTATAACTTTGTTCATCAAGTGATGTGGACAGCAGATAAATAAGGATAATTCCATCATAGGTACAGATGTGGATCAATTGGATTGGGCCTCTTTTTTATTGAATCATCAATAGGCAACAGTCAAACAAACTGAAAAACCTCACACCACAACACCACCATTAGCAACAGGTCAGCCCATCATGTCACTATCAACTTTGCCGGTGAACTCTAAACAAGGTATTTTTCTCATTCTGACCCATCTAGCTTCCACAGTTCAGTTTCAATTCTTCCACTGATGCATACTGGTTTGGGCTGGGAGAGAGTTAGTCTTCTTCACAGTAGCTCGCATGGTGATATGTTTTGGATTTGTGACTGTAACAGTGTTGGTAATACAGGGATGTTTAGGGTATTGCTGAGCAGTGCTTACACAGCATCAAAGCCTTCCCTGTTTCCCACACCACTCCTCCAGCAAGGAGGCTGGGGGTGCACCAGAAGCTTGGAGGGGGCACAGCTGGGACAGCTGACCCCAACTGACCAAAGGGATATTCCACACCATACAACACTGTGCTCAGCAATAAAAGCTGGGGGAAAGGAGGAGGAAGGGAGGAGGGGGGAGGAAGAGAGCTGTGTGTGCAGCTTCTGTTTCACCTATTAAACTGTCTTTATCTCAGCCCAGGAGCTTTCTCACTTGTACCCTTATGACTCTCCTACCCAGCCCACCGAGCGAGGAGTGAGCAAGCAGCTGTGTGGGGCTTAGCTGCCATCAGTTAACCTACATACAGCCTTTTACCCCCTTGCAGCTGTGTGAGGTTAGGCATATCTAAGGTACAGTACAGCTGAATGACAACCACCCAATTAAGCACATAAAAGTATCTCTATTTGTAACGTCTATTTAATCCATAATTTACCTCTAATTACAGTTATTTCAGCTATATACAGCTATATGAAATAGCAAATGTTTGATCATTCTAAGCATCAGGTGTTCCAAGTCACAAAATTTAAGAAAATCAATTAACATGGTTTTGTCTCTGTGAAGTGATAAAGTGTAGAGAACTATTACAGCTCAAAGCCCTATTTTAAAGCCCATGGTTGAAGTATTTTTACCATACCACAAAATTCTAAGATGAAAATGCAGAGAGGAAATGTTTGTCTGTGCAACAAGCAAGCGTGCTAACTTACATCAATTTACCTAATGCAGAAACCTTGTGAAAGAGTGTCACTTGACCCTACCAATAAACTTACTAATTTTCTCAAACTGGAATGCATCAGTAGCTACAGATGTTTCTCCTGAACCTTTTAACTAATGCAATCACAAAAGGTTTTCATAGTTAGTAACACTAAAACAGCATACTTGAAAACCACTCCTCTTAATTAGACAAACTTCTGCAGCTAACATTTTTGTCTGATGAGATATTAAAACCTGTTATATGTATTATGCTGTTTAATTGTCCTGTAGACAGAATAAAGCTGATGTGAAAAAACTAAACAGCTGACTGGAATATTTTGCTTTCAATGTTCGCTTCTATTTGTGATTCAGTAGCTGCACCAACCCAGATGTGTCATTGAAAAATAAACAAAGAAAAAAAGAATATAAAAACTCTATTGTCCCAAAAGAATGCAGCAAGTTGGCAGTAAACAAGCCCAAGACACATAGACACCCTACTACATTAAGCTTAACGAATTCCTAACCTTCATTTCACTTTGGGCCAGAAGAAATACAGTAATTTAATGGTTTTGTTAGTGGCCATATCAAGAGAAAGTAGTTTCTATATCAGTCTGAAAGAACAGAAGATGCCATTCCTCACCAATCTTTTGGAGAAAGTGCAGCCAATCTTAGATTCCTTAAAAGAAAGGAATGACAATTCACACTGAACTACAAGGACTAAAACAGAACAGGATTCAGTTTCCTTAGCAGAAAAATACTTCTGAACAGTTTAGGTACTGCTCCCCCACATACTATGACTCAGGTACACAGGGTGTGAGCCCCCATGACCTTTTGATCTTGAGGACTCCACAGTTACAGTAACCACCAGAGACTACAACAAGACAGAACACTTGCTGTTTCCGAAATACACACGTGAAACAAGCTTCTATTAAATTAACCAGAATGCCATACCTAAAAATTTAAAAAACCAGCTACTAACGGCTAAGAGGAGCAGGGGGAAAGGGAGGAAGAGAGAGATGCTTTTTGTAGACTTGTTTGATGAAGCGAATAGTAACTACTGCTACATAGCCTAGGTGCAGGAAATTCCCTCTGCACAGTCACAGAAGTAACAACAGTTCATCTGACCAGCAAAATCATTCACCCATTCCAAAAAGATTTTTCAAAGTCAGAGAACATTCTCTCTTTGTATGAGCTCCAAAACACTGCCATGCACAGGATAGGGCATGGACAGTAACAGGAGGAAAAATGAATGTGTGCACATATGCATTCACATACACACACTTGTGTTTTACACAGCTCAAAGAGTAGAATAGGTCTGAAAAATAACTGTGGTACATCAAAGATAGAATCATCACTGGAGAAATCAAAACCTTTCTTAGAAAGGGAAGGTCTAAGTTTCTTATGTTTTAGTAAAATACAATAATCACACAGAGTATCAAGAACACTTCAGGTTTCCATATATTCTAAAACCACTAGGCAGAAGACTGCATTTCCGAAGTAAAAGGGTAACTTTATAAAAGTATATCAATGGAGTTCTTGTAAAACAGACAGCATTTCTACTTCTACAATATTTTCTGAAAGGTCTGAAAAGAAAGTCAGAACCCAGTAACACCAGTATCTGTGGTAACAGGCTGTTGCAAATGTTACACATCTGAAGGGTTGATTCCATCTTGCATATGTTTGCTTCAAATAACACTTCTTACCTGTTGAAAGCAGAAAATACTGTACTTTTAAGTTTTTAAGCAATACATGATAAGATTACACTTATCCCATTTTTGCTCAGAGAAGGGATTGATTAAGGACATATTTACTGGGAATTCACTTGCTAAGGAAACAACCAAATATAAAGCAAAAGAGTACAAGAACGGTATTCAATATGCTAGGGCAACTTTTTTTTTTTTCCTTAACTGAGAGGTTCTGGTTTTTTAGTTTGAGATTAAAGTCCTATTCTAGTGAGTGACAGCGTCTAGAATGATTCCTCCCAGTATCTTCTCAATCATCACCACTGGAAGTTCACGTGCTCCAGAAGAGAGAGATCATTTTGGAAAACAAAAGGATGAGGATCTTGTAAATATAAAATACTAACAGCAGCCTAGAAGCTCTGGGCAGCATTCAGGTATGGTTACTTTCTATCTGTGCTCCCAAATGCTCTCCTGTTAGCAGGGTCATTTACAAGAAAACGTATCTACACGTTTTCTTCAAAATGGTTCCAAAAAAATCCTACCAGCACAAGTGGGGAGAAGTTCTCTTACAGCATGGCACATAACTCTTACGCAGAAGTTTAGCTGAGGTATACAACAGAAACATCTAAATATGTAAAGAACGAGTAAGTTACCTGGTATAATACATACCAGCACTTCCCAAATGAATATTGAACAGTTACTCTAATGTGCATTTTACCTTAGGGCTGCAAGTCATGTTTGTGTTTAACATCAAGCCACTTAAAAGCTGTTTATCATCATTTCCTTTATGTGTGGGAGAACACTTTAGGAATTACTATGCAAATATTTACCAAATGTTAAATTAAAGCCAGGTCACATGAATGCACAAGTGCGATGTAGGCAGAGAAGTGACATAAATTTTAAAAAGTGGTTTTGACATTCATGTTGTCACAGAAACCTAGCAGTTGCCACCTAATGCAACACCTTCAGGGATCAAGTAGTCTAAAATAGGTTCAAGAATTCTTCTATGCATTTATTTTCCATCAAACACACACACATTCAAGTGAAAGACCAATCAGCCTATGATTAAAAGACACTCCCATTTATTGTCAGGTTTTTTATACAAACCTATAGATACAAATTTTTAATGTATCAGAAACTTGGAGCACCATCTTGATTCCTTTTGTTCCAAACTCAAATAGGAAAGTGTCAATCTACTTTTCTGAAAACGAAAGCAACATACTTTGTAAGTGTTGCAGTTCATATAGCGTATTTCAGACTGTTAATAAGCAAGAGAATCCTAACAAGTTTAAATACGCTTCAGCTGGCCCATCAATAAAATAACACCACCACTTAATGATTTTGCAATTAATTCGTGTTTGGTGCTGTACTTGGTTTGCTGTGCAGAATGCATAAATTGCAAACCCTATCATGGAATTTTTAATTAATTAATTAATTAAAATATGGTAAAGATAGGATGCACTGGGAAAATCAGAAGTACGACTGATTTAGTAAGGCTTCTCCCAGAATTACCTCTCAGGCTGACGTTTTAGAAGCATCTCTACAGAACTGCTTTATTAGACCAAATAGACAACAAAATAGAGCATGAAAAAGGATGTATTTAAAAAATGGAAATTACATATGACTGTTCCACAGCAACAGAATAAATGCTGGGTCAAAGTTGGGGGGCAGGATTGGACTCTGGCTACGTTGTTTTCTGTCACTGAGACAGTGTAAAAATAAGATTTAAAACCCCACGATCACAACATACTTTCTGATGAAGGGGATATTTTAGCTTAAGGTCAGTAAGACAGAGATATTCTACCATTTAATTATTTTTAGATTGTATGTTGTAATGTGATCTATTACCTCCCAATATATAAGTAGTATTTAATGGTTTCTATAAGCATTCCAAGGCTACATGATGTATCATTATCCACAGTCAAACAGCACTAAGTATTAGTTACTCTCAAACCAGCTTGCAGAGCAGAGTACAAAAAGGGAATTGGAGAGGAACAGATGGGTGAGATTGGTCACAGCCTCAAACTTAATCTCTAAATCCTTCTCAAATTTATCACTAAATTAGAAGAGCCTCTAGCATTTTTTGTTTGTTTACCATAACCACCTCCAAACAAGCCTGAAGTGGTACTTCGAGTCAGACTGCATTTCAACAGCCAGCAACTGGGCTGCCATCATCAGCTGTAGTAGAGGTGGGGCTCTGGTTTTATGTGAATATGGAGTTCCCAAAAATCAACAGCTGATCAGGAAGTAAATATTTGCACACTACATATTCTCACTGCTGGTTATTAAATATTCCTCAGTCACAGAAAAGGAATTTCTCAGGAATGCTCTAGAGCTGAATGGTTACATCTCAGCAACTACAGGAGGTACATGCACTTGAATGTCCTTATATAACCTAAAAGAAACCCTAATAAAAAAATGTATCACACCTCATCCTCCTAGCAGGCAAAGAACTACATTCACACATGTGAAGACAGCTGAAATAGTAGAACTGCATTGTTTCTGTAACAATATTGTATGTTGCAGAGATGACATTTTTATGGAATAAAAGCAAATACAAGAAGCTTCTGTAAAAATGAGATGAACAGCTTTCTGCACAAGAGATTAAGTCTGTTCCAGGCATTTACTGAATTTAGCAGATCATAGCACTGTCCAGACACAGTAAGTCACCCTATATGAAGGCAAACCGGGAATAAATTATGTCATCTTTTCACAAACTTCCAAAAATAGAGAAAACGCAACACTTAGGTTTCACTACTCAGGAATCTTCCAGAGTTTAGTTTGCATTACAGTACAACAAAGTTATAAACACATATTTCTAAGTCTCACTGTTGAAAATAAATTCTTACCTAGAATTAATTACATTGCCTTTATAGGTCTATAGTTCAACTGCATAAAATTAAACAAGACATTTTTAATAAATTCTAGCTAGAAATTCAAAAGCAGCAGAAACATTCAAGGTAATACAAGGAATAGGAACATGTTACAACACAGTGTGATAGTAAAAAAGATCCCTCATGTATTCCGTAATATTGTTCTCCTTCACCAAAACTCTGAATCTGCTTGCATTAGAAGTGAAAATGCTTTAAGATGCTAGAGAGATGACAAAACTTCTTTATATTCTTCTACCAGCTAAAGTGACACACATTCTCTCAAGTCAGTAATAGTCAAGAAAAAGATCTAAACTGATTGAGCCCAAAGACAGAAATAAAAGTTGAGGCAAGGGCAAAGGACAGAAGGTAGTCTTCTCAGAAAGAAACTGCTTTTAAGCATCCTGCAATAAAACGATGGAAAACACAGAAGGCCATGAAATAGAAATAGTCCTAGAAAGGTGACTGTAAAAGGTACTTCCTAATCTGCCTTCCAGATAAAACAAAGTACTATAAAAATAAAGCCATCTGAGAAAGGATCTTCAGAGCAGACTTCTGCCTTAACTGCAGGGTGATGCAGAACAGCAAGAATTTACTTCCAAGCAATCAAACTTCTGAGTACATACAAGACAAAGCGTTAAGCCCAAAGAAGGCTGGGAGGGACTCTGTGGGAAGAAGCCCCAGCTGTTGTAGTTCAGTGCTGGGAGGACTGCAACGTGCAGGAGGGATCCACACCGGAGTAGCTCAGGAATGGCTGCAGCCTGCAGGAACGACTTATGTCAGAGAAAGTTCATGAAGGACTGTATCCCATGAGAGGGACCCCACACTGGAGCAGGGAAGAATGAGGGGAGTCCTTCCCCTGAGGAGGAAGGAGTGGCAGAAACAACATGTGAGGGACTGACCACCCATTCCATGCCCCCCACACCACTGGAGAGGCAGAGGTAGAGAAACTGGGCGCAAAGCTGAGTCTCTGAAGAAGTGAGGGGTGGGGGAAAGGTGTTTATAAGATGTGGTAATGCTTCTTACTGCCCTACTGTTAAGTGTTGTTGTTAGCGTGTGAATTAAACTGACATTCTCTTTTTTTTTTTTTTTCTTCCCCTAACAAGTCTATCTTTTGCCCTTGACAGTAATGGGCAAGTCATCCCTTCCTGACCTTATCCCAATTCCCAAGCCTTTTCCTTTTTCTCCTTCCCATTCCTGAGGGGGAAGGGGTGAGCAAGCATCTGCATGGTTCTCAGCTGCCCTCTGGGCTCAAACCACACTGACTAACAAGCTTTCAATCTCCCTACCAAAACATAACTTTGCCTTCATTTCCATAGTTTCACTAATAGCATGGGTGCCTTCATTTCAGCTGATGGTTACAGACACATAGCCCTGAAACTGTTCCTCACCATAAGCCATACAGCAAAGCAAACAAGAAATTAAAAAAACTCCACAATATTGACAATGACATCATTTTGAGCAGTGTTTGAATCTGTCCGCTTCCTACTAGGAAGGCATCTGCCAATGAAGAGACCCACTCGTAACTCAGTGAGAGCTGCTCTCTCACATTTCCCTTTCTTCAAGAAGAGCTCCAATTAAACAAACTACTTGAGTAATTGCTTTTGAAATTATAGGCTGTATCACATGACTGCAGCACATTTAAGTACATAGCTGAAGTAATCAAAGATCTTACACATTTCATCAGGCTAAGACAGGACACCAGTGCCTGCTACACGAGGGCTTCTTAAAATTAGTTTTTACCTAATAGTAACTTAAGCAATCTTAGAACAATTACCTCAAGCAAATTAAAAGAATACTAGATTAAAACATAACTAATGAGCATGGTATCATCATAAAAACACTAGCAGCCAACTCCTATCTAACATTTCTCCTTAGTAAGCCTCCCTTATTAATTCACATACAAGTTACAGTGTACTGAGCTGTTTCCAAGTTCAAGTTAGTCTCTCAAAACAAAGAAAAATTGTAAGTATCTGCATTCCTGAGGAACATCTAGGAAATAAAGTAACAGAAGAATCCTTAAATCAGTACATTTTTAAAAAAAAAAGCAAAATGTCACCCACAAATGAGCAAAGACCATCTTTTCACAAAGATTAAAAACAGATCAACCACAAATACCCTGAACCTCAAAAGATCAAAATACTTTTTAACATGGGTGTTTACTGGAGAAAGATACACTTGATCTGTTTGTGCCTGGTTTATGTCAGCTTATGTGTTCTGCTTTCAATACAGGAAATAAAATGAGATATCATAGGAAGTAAAGCCAGGCTAAATAATATATCCATGATGCTTTGTTTCTGGCCAAAGCACATATTCTGATTTTCAGACAGAATAAGAAGTTTTCATCACAGAGTAAGACAACACAGAAGAAATTTTATTCCTCCTAAAATTAATAAGTTAAACATTCAACTATAGTCTGAACCAAAGATTTTTTTCAAAATAATTTGCCCTACTGCTTAGATCTGCTTTTAGACTGTAGCAGAGAAAGCTATTCTATGTAAACAAGTGATTTAAAATAATGCACACACTCTAAATTTTTGTTTAGATTCTTTCATTTTATCTTTCAAGACTAGTTGGGGAAAACTTATCCTTCCCCTAATTTTTTTTTTTTAAATCATCATCAGATGTGATATAGCCAAATGGTGGAATCATGAAGTAGGAAAGAATTCCTGGAAAAAAATAAAATTTTATATAAGGTCTCTTAAATACCCAATTTTAAAAGTTTCTGTCTTTGAAGGTGCTAAAAACCTGATCTCAAAACAGGGACTCTAATCAGATCAGGCCAATACAGGAACAGATTTATCTTTGTCACTAAGGTTGATTTTATCTCAGCACATCTGCAGTTTCTGTGAAGTCTACTCACACCATTTATCTTGCTGGTTGTTAAGGATCAGAGTGGAAAGAGCAAAACAGACAAGCAAACAACTCATGCATAAGGCCCGTGTAATACCAAAGGCTGGTGACAGAAGAACTGTTACCCATCTGGGAAAGGGCAAAAAAATCTTCCCTTGTAGTCAAGGGGACCACTGAGTGAAGGCAGACACAGCCAACAACCAAAAAGCACTGTTTCTTTTTAGCCTTTGCAATGACACTAACACTGCATAAGCACAGCGCACTATCAACTTTATACTTAACATGCTAAGTGGTCAAAAAAGTCTCTAATCAGTCCCTACTCACCAGAGGACCTACACTATTTCTTGAGCTTTAGCCACCTCCAAATTATTATGCTCTAAGAAATTAATAGGACTAGGTACTACTATGACTATGAGTCAAAACACAACAGGGTGGACTGATAACCACTTGTTTCTGTCTCCTTCACCTATCCTCTTCACACCACCATACATCAAAGTTCATTTTAAATGAATTAAACTCATGCTCCTTCTTTTTCTTCCTTCTCCAATTTATTTTCATGTACAATTAACACATTGTGTTTTTCTTGTATAGATGGAAAATAAACATTTACAAGTTGTAACAGCCACCTCTGATGTCTAAGCCTGTCTTGCTGTAGAGAGCTTTCATCTTGGGCAGTCTCTCAAGGTGAAGATGCTTGCTACAAGCAACTTGACATACAGGTTATATACACATCACTATCACCTTAGTTCCATTTTTTAAAAATGATCCAGTTCACATTTTAAGATAACAATCCTGCTCTGAGCTCCTGGAAGGCAAACAATAGAACATAAACACACTGAAAGTTTTCCAGATAGGTTATAAAACATGGCAAAGGGACCATAGTGAATAGGCTTCCTCCATCCAAGTCACTTGACACCTGCATACACAGCAGAGGTCACAGCAGAACAGAAGGACAGTGAACCTCTTCTGTCCCTCAGAGACAGCGTTTGCAAAGAGGGACTAGAATATTTATTGGTTTTTAGCTATCTTTAAATGATTATGCTTTGAAAAATTAATATGTACTAATAAACAGAAAATATTTTCATTTTTCACAAGGCAGGAAAGGTAGTTACTTATCTAACCTAGTGAATTCCACTATCACTAGAGAGCAGAAAGAAGAGAAATTTGGTTTATCCTGGCAGTTAAATATGCAGGGGAAAAAAATACCCATCCCTCACATTAGGTCTGAGGAATAAAACAGAGAAAACTGCAGAGCTACCCCTAGCATGGCATTCCCAACAGTCCAATAGTCAGAGCACAGATATATAAATCCAAAATTACCCACAATATTTTACATTCCACTGAAACTTCCATTTGATTTGCGGCACTGGAACCCTTCAGAAATAAAAGCATTCTGATTTTATACTGAATCTGAATGAGAACCACTATCTGAATATTACCTGAATAAAATATGATGTAGAGAATACATCAGTAGAGGGATCACATAACCCACCTTTACATTACACTTCAACATCTGACATTTAAGAAGGATATTTCAGTGAAGAACAAGTATGCAAAACCAGAACAGGTAAAGATAGCTGGAGACATGCATGTAGACAAGAGGTCCACGCACTGCAGCTGTAACAATTAAGAAAATACTCCCCTTAGAGCCTCAGTTGAAACTGAAGTGCACTGTATGCCAGGCTCTGAATCCAAGATAACTATACAAATGCAGGAACGCATTCTGATCTGCAGTTATAAACCAAGAATATCCTTTAGCTCATCAAGCCCGTTAGACTAGATTGCTTCAGCAATGTAGAAACACAAAAGACTCACCACTATGTAAGTTAACGCAACAGGTCCGGAACAAAACATCTCTAAGTTAAAGATTAAAATGTTGAGTTAACTTTCATATCCCAAGTTCTCCATTTCATATATTAGCTACAGTACTCAGAGTAGTATTTTTATGCTAATAAGCAAACTGCTACACAACTACATCACCTAGCAAGTAATTAATTAGCACTAACTCTGGCTTTTTGTTTGATATCTGAAGGTAACACTGTGGGGTTGACGGACCACAGTCATGATTTCTTAAAATCCATCTTGAAGTGAGCACACAGAACTATAAACCTAGACCAAATTGCAACCCATTTTTCACATGAGGGGAAAAAAAGCTTAAGAAAATAAGAAAGGCACGTGTACAGGACTACTAAAGCAAAGTCCAGGTTAAGTGAGTGAACAACATTGTTATTTTGCCAACTAAAACTGAAGATACCTTAAATTCAAACCATTCAATACAGCTACATATAACAACATAGGCTGGCTGTAAATTCAACAAACTCAGCACTGAAGTATGCCAAATCTTGAATAAAAAAATGATAAATGGCTCAGCATCTACAGTAAGAGCAGCTACCACTTCAGTCCTGCATCTAGAAACTATCTAAGATTATTTTTCTTACAACTGTTTGTGCCTTCCTTTGATAAAGTGATTAATGTATTTGAAGCTGACACAGGACTGCTTATCAGAAGTAGCTGGAAGTTTCAAATGTGTGATTGAGTAACAGCAGACTCCAAACTCCCACAAAACAGAATACAAATGCCTGTAAAACGATGCAGATCAGGTATGCTGAAATCCTGTAAAACTTTGTAACATAAGCTGAGCTTTAGACAAAGCTCAAGTAAGAAAAAAACATAGTAAATTACAGAAGTATATCTTTAATTAAACATAGAAAGCCATTACCTCTTTTTTGGAAGAAAAAAATCCCCTCCCTCGATCATATAGAAGTATTTCACTTCTTTCACAGAAAACAGCAGGACTTCTCTGCTGCAGTGCCATCCTATTTCCTGCACGGATCAACCACCAAGCAGAGGCTGGGGAGGAATTTTGCCAGACGGTTGGCAGACTTGCACTTTTAGTAAGGCCAGGCAGACCACAGACCACCACTGTTTTCTCATGCTTCCAAGGCTGGTGCATTGCAGTGATGGCACCAATTCCCACCGGTGCCACTTCCCATATCAACCCTCATCAACTGTCTCCTAATCAGTCCAACAACATACTAGCAGTTATAGGTCACTGCTCGCTTTAGAGGGGCATTATGGGGGCATCCGGGGTCTTTTTCCCCTCACTCAGAAGACAGAGAAAATACAGGAGCTTTCACAGTAGATTTGGTCACTGTGCTCCAAGATAGAGCCATTAGGGACAACTGCAGGCCCCAGTGCTTGAAAGATGCTGAGACAGCCATGGTAGTTTTAAATACCCAAAACATTAGAAATATTTGAAGGTGTAAGCAGAGTCCCCTTGAGGCAGAAGTTCACTACAGTAGAAAGAGGGAAAAGGCATTTAAAAAAAAGGTGGTGGTAGAAAGTAATAGATCAACTAGGAATTGGATGTACAGGGAGGGAAATAAAGGATTTTCAATCACACATGTGTTGAAGCAAGGTCTGTACTAGATGAAGGTGTTACAGGCCACTTTGTTCTCACATGAAATGCCAAATTAAAGCTTCCCTCCTCCCTTTACTTCTCAGTAGCAAAAATTACTGCATCAAGAACATTCTGAAGGCACAACATACAGGCAAGCACTGCCTAATTCCATAAAGATTAATCAGCTTCATTGGTTCTTCCTATTGTTCAAAATAAAAGGAACAGACAGTTTAAAAAGTAATAAAAATATTTACCCACATAATATAACACTGTGGGAATTATAACACAAAATGTAAGAGAAATTATATATTAATAAGATTTATATTATCATGGTACAATATTGATAATTTTTAGTATCTGACTTCTGAGATACAGCAAATATACCTGGTGACTAGCCCAAATGACCTCTACCTCTAATCATATTGGTAGAGCTAAGTGATGGAACTGGATGAAACCCAAACATGGACCATTCTCCCACTCCAGAGATCCACTTCCACCTTTACCTGGCTGAAAAATATGGAACATGCCAGAATTAACAGATCAAAGCTTCATGCTATATGCCTAACCACGTGACATAAAGTAGATTTTGGCCAGACAGAAGACAACAAAGAAGAGAATGAGGTTATTCATGCTTTCATTGAAATTCAATACCACTAGTGTGCAGAACGGTTCCCCCCATCCTGCCCCTTATCCTGAAGCACAGGAAGATTGGTCTTCTGCTCTTCCAAGTATCTTCAGAAAAATAGAATCACAGAAGAATTGGGAAGGAACAGCTTCAGAAATTTAAAGGAAAAGAGAAAGCTGCAAAACAAAATGAAAGTCACTGCAAAACAGCTGACAATGGGTTAAGTAGCACACTCAGCTCAAATATGGAAAAATAACACCTGAGGCACATGTTACAGTTACTGTTTTCTGGCAACTTTCTCTGACCAGCTATTTCTTTCCACAACTTGCAGGAGGGACACATGGAAACTTTCCTTACACAATTTTAATCCAGTCAGTACAACCCCACAAGAAACTTCAAATGGCAGTAACAGCTGGTAAGCAAACTTGATTAAATGCTCTATTTGAATATATTTTGCAACAGCCCTGAGATGCCACTACAACCTTCCTTTTCATTTGCAGTTTAATGCCATCCATCACTCATACAGACAAGTCCCATTTACTTTGCAGTCAGCTGCCTCATTCATTCCCTTTGAGCTCCACAACTGTATCCACATACATTGGCTTCACATATTATGCAATGCTTAAGCACCAACAGAAGTCAGATTTCACTGTAAAATTAAACAAAGACCTACTGGAAATGCCTACAGCAAATAGGACATAACATAGCCATTATTCACAAAAATGCTCAAGGCTAATCAGGTTACAGGAATGCTTTATCACAATGCACTGTCAATAGGACTTCCAGTGTAATGTTACCTTCTCATTAGCAGAGGTGATTCTATCTCAGTTTCCCAACTCACATAACACAAACAGTGGTAGAGAGCTGGTCACTGACAGTTCAGCCACAAGATGCTGAAGGCTTTTGAGCAACGTAATTGGATCGACTTTCTCTAAATTTTATCACTGCGTGTGGTGCATGAAAAAGGAAACTAGCCCATGCAATGAAGCAGTTGATTCTCTTTTTTAAATGGCTAAGTAAGGAAACAGCCATTGTCAGTTAATAGAAAAAATGATAACATCAGAATTTGCTGGTATAATGCTCACATCAGGTAAGTGATTTGGCCTCCTACAGAACCTCCAACAGCTTTGGCTACATTATTAGAAGTATCTCTTATATTAACTATGAAGTTAGGCTCCAAAAAAAAAAACAACACAAGAAAAAAGCCTGAAAATTTATTAAGTGAGCCTTAGCAAGGTAAAAACAGTATTAAACAGTTTAATCATTAAATTGTAGCTTGTGTCTTTGAGTATTAACTCACATTTATCTAAAACCATCATGTAAAAAGTATGGTTCACACTCAGTTTAAAAACTAAATCTAGATTTTTTCTTCCCAATTAAGAGAAACTCCTTCCCACAAAGCCTCCTCTATCAAACTTCCCCTCATTGAAGAAAAACATTTTATCACTAGCAAAAACTAGTAGTACAAAACTTATCACATGTTTCAAAACTAAAATAACAACATTTTGCAGAATGTTAATAATCCACTACAACCTATTTCAAAACAATTACAGTCTGCAACATGCTATGTAGCGCCAAGACCTGTACTGTAAAGTCCACTTACGAACACTAGCATCCTGGATTTTGCTATACCATCAAGTTGGGGGGTTTTTTGCTCCAAAATCCCTATTGATAAGCCAAACAGTTAATCTCTAAACACACAATGCATAAAAGAGATCATTTCAAACCAGAAAAATGGAAGACACTTATAATCACCACAGCATTCACATCTGAATGACAGCTAAACATAAAGACACATCAAGCATTCAGCCATCTGGAAAGAAGCTGGTATTTTTTTCATATTGTCTATTCTCAAACCCTTAAGGCAAGAGTCAGAGGTTGACCAAGACTTCCATTTAGGGAGATGCTCATTTCATATCTACATCCATTAATGAACTGCAGTATGAACAATAAGCCAGACTCCTCCACTTTTGCTGAATTCAAAAGATGGTTGTGTCATACCAAGACAAACAATGTGTGTATGCTGCCAGATGTATGCTACATTTGGAACATCTGAAGTTACCGAGAGAGACCTACCTAGTGTTGTCCTAGTATCTTTGAGTATGGCTTATTTAATAAAATCATGGTAGCAACGAATATATATTTTGTTCTTCCAGATAAGAAAGAATATGATGGCAACATACATAACTGCAAAATTCACGATCTATAGAAAAGCACAACCGAAGTAGGTATTCAGCCTCTATTCAGAGTTAAATGGTAGTGAACATTGCTGCAGCAAAAGAAAAAAATACACACTCCAAGTACAGCTAGCAGATACTTGGAACGATGAGAGTGAGAAGGATGTCACAGTCCAACTTCAGTACTACATTTTTAATACTACATGAAAGGTCTAATAAGAAAAAGCAAACTACATGTACAAAAGCAAATCACCTACTCCTTTCAGTTTCTGACTTGCTACAATTACTCCCCCACAACACACAAAATCTAATTTAAATGGAAGATGGCCTAAACCAATGTGTTTCCAGACTCAAGGATTAAAGGGTCAACACTAGCATACTCCCATCTGATCATTATTACTTGAAGTGGAAGTATGTAAAAACGATAAGAGTTTAGATCAATTTTGTTCTGTTGACAGTTTTGAAAAATAAGTGGATTGAATACAACAGTAATAATCATAAGGAGGAAAAACTCCTCAGAAGTAATATATTCAAAATGCACAGGCCATGAGTGTTCTTTCAAGTATTTCTGAGTTGAGTATTTTGAGCAAAAATTAATTCTTAGTTTTGCTATTTGTAAAGCCAGTGGAGTGGTTTCTACGGGGGTTTTTCAGGTAAAGTTAGTATCTCCCATCAGTCAGCAGCTACATGAAAGCTATCCAAATAACTGTTCCTGAAACATTAATACAGAAGACTTCTCTGGATTTTCGAGTGCTAATCTTCTTGCCTAACATAGAGGAGTCATAATTTATCATTGACAGGACAGACCCTACTGTTAGATTCAGCCCCCTCAAACAACTACTTTTCCCCCTGACACCCCACCCCATCCCCAGGAAAAAAAAAAAAAAAAAAAAAGGCAAACCAAACTATATTACTTTTTCACAGCAGTCTAAACAACACTTGCATCATGACTACCACTATGCAAACATTGGTCTTTCTCTATGCACAATGTCAAAAAGTCAATGAACCTTCTCTTCTTTGTTACCCAACACAACTATTTCAGGTTTCCAGCTCTTCAGGGAGTTTTGTTTTTGTAGCTCATAATGCCAGGAACTCCTGAAACATTTGTTCAGAATACATTCATTACAGCCAGCAGGGGAAAAATAATTGTGAATTGGCAGCAGCTAGGTTTTTCAAACGAGCCTAATTTTGTGGAAGCCAAGTATGTTAACTCCCTTCAGTCCTTGAAAAATTTCAGCAAGTCTTTCTACCCCACACAAGACATGGGAAGATTAAATTCAAGGGAGCAATCTCCTTTCCAATCTTCTAGTCTTTGGGCAGACAAAGAAGAGGTTGAGAGGTGCCAGAGGCAGAAGATGACAGCCAAATTTCCAACATCAACTAAAAAAACATATGCCATATTTGTTAAATAAGGCAACTGCTAGAAACAGACTTCTGAAAAAAATGATAAATTTTATACTGCTATACTGCTGTAACCTATCCTACAGAATGCAAAGGGGAAGGAGGAGGAACAGCTTAGAGGAAAAGACAATTTCTATAGAAATTCTCAGTAGAGTGTGTAACCTAAAGAAAATACAATTTAAGTCCATGAGTCAAAGTAAAGTTTGTCACATTAGAGCAGACCAGGTATTTCCTCAAATTTATAAGTCCTTTGTTGGTATGAGATAAACCAGCTTGTAAAAATCATCCAATAGATTGCTGACAATCCCTTACTGTGGCCAATTATTTTATTTATTAGAAAAAAAAAAAGTTTTACCTTAGTAAAAATCATTGTTATATCTAACAACTTTTTAACTCCATGTGAGTGGAAGGAACATGGTTTGGAGATAAACTGCATTTTCATAGTATTTACAATATATAGACACTTGACTGATACAATCACGTATTTGCCTCATTTTCTCCTGCAAGCTTAACAAATACCAATATTTTTTTTTTTTTCTAAATGCAAGCCCTC
This sequence comes from Tyto alba, assembly GCF_018691265.1. Taxonomy (NCBI): domain Eukaryota; kingdom Metazoa; phylum Chordata; class Aves; order Strigiformes; family Tytonidae; genus Tyto; species Tyto alba. Next base: position 28,981,834 of record NW_024881328.1, on the reverse strand, counting down.
TCAAGTCTTTACTCAGCAAAAAAACTTCCTGTATGTCTTTTAGTTTCCATACAGGCTTTCACGTAAACAGCTCAAGTGAAAAGCAAGATAATTAATAAGAACTTCAAATAAATAACTTTAGTGAATGGCAGACTTCGAGATTATTTATTTTAAAAGCAGAAGCTTGTTTCAGTTAAAAAAAAATGTACAGGTGAGATGCAGTACAACCATCCAATTTACTGATGACAAAATACGACACAGGCTAGAGGATCGGAGGAAGTTACCCACTTGGGTTTTGTCCTGGATAGACTGAAGAACAGTTTTCATTACACAACTGCATAGGCCTTAGTACCCATGAAAAAGAAAAGGTATGACTAAGCCTTCCAAGGCCTAAACTGCTGCAAAACAGCAACCTCACCTTGATCAGATTTGTAGAAGCCCTGAATTACTTCTGGTTTTAGAAGAGCTACAGACACACTGTCACAAGTAGCCTTATTGCTTCCCCTACTTCTACACTACTGTATTTCTGTCCCACCTTTGTGGTGTTTAGCATCTAGGATAAATCCAACAAAAATTCTGAGATGAGAAGCCTATATCAAAATCCCTACTGCACTAGTTAAGAAAGCCTTACAGAAAAGGTTACTACTGGCAGAACAAGAATTTCAATAGCTGCGCAACCAGGGATCCACAGGAAAGATTCTGCAACTGACCTCTAGGCAGGAGTTGCTGGGTTAGACAGCACAAGCAATTCTGACAAGCTGTGAAGGAAGAAATTAGTTGACTTCCAGGTCACATACTATCTTCCTTATTCATAAAACTCATCACTTACAAAAGGCCTGTATCCAAATCAGTCTACAGCCAACTCTTCAACTAACAGCAAAGTCTTAAGCCTTAAGTTTGCAGTCTGGTTTCACTTCTGGCTTGTGCTCAAAAATAAAAAAGTTGGCAAGCTGAGAATGTTAGTGGAAAGTTTTGTAACACTCAAAATACTATCCATCAAATTAATCACCAAATGAGTACCACAGAGGGTTATTAAAAAAAAATTATCATAGTCAGTTTATGCAAAGGTCACAGCAGGCAACTGTGCCACTAACTGTGTTCAACAAAAAATGCCTGAGCTTCAGGAATGGAAACTGTATGGTACCTACATTCAGTAGCAGACTCCTTAAAACATAGAAATGTGGTAGAATTAGACCCCAAACCCTCGACATGAAATTCTGGCCTTATCACCATTAATGACAACCAGCACCACAAGACTATCAAAAAAAGAAAAAAGTCCAGGAAAGACTGTATGCCCTCAAAACTTCTAGTTTGAGGAAAAGCACAAATAAGGAACTATCTCTATATGGACATCACTGAAATGTATAAAGATGTGTTTAAGTCTGCCTGCCCCACAGACACAGCAGCCAAGAGAATAGCTGCAGAGCAGGTATGTGTATCTTTTCAACCAGTCACCTTCTTAGAGCAGCTGAAGATCATCCATCTACTTACTGGAAGGACAGAACCTCATAATGGTAGCTTTTAGGGAAATATGAAAACACTAACTACTTTACCACTACCCTTCACAGGTAATGAAAATGCATAAATCCACGCCCATATTATAATAAATAATCCTCGGATGTAGGATGGTCTACAGGTGGGTGTTCAAGGTCCATTCCAGAGCTTGGACACAGGATAAATCCACCACATATAGGGGATTAACACATTAGAATTTATGACTTGTCTCTCCTTCAAAGGTCCAAATAGAAACATCCTGGATTTTAACCTCTTTGGAGCTGGAACTACTCTTAGTTGACCTGTACACTGACACCCAAATTAAAAGAAATAGATTATTATATAAAGTGATTTTTTTCTTCTCTCAGAAAATCTGTAATTTAGATACTCAGGTTTGTGAATAAAGATCAGCTTGACTGTTGATGGATTGATGAGAACGAGACAGTATCTTCTATAGCAATCTTCTAAGGTTTTCGGGAAGAGAGATGAACACAGAAACTGATTAAAAAATACAGCCACGCAATTTTCCACCAGTGCAGGTCCCAGAGGTTCTTTAGATTGTATCAAATTCTCCGTTAGTCTAAGCAATCCATTTCCTTCTACTGATTGAGAAATTACTGCATTTTTGTAAAGGAAAATTATAGGGAGGGTGCATGTTAAGATTCACCAATAGCTACTATTTTATTGGGAATCTGGAAAACATCCTACCAGATAAGCTGTACTGCAAAAACCATTTGGCTCAATGTAGCCTCATGTTTGAAGTCAAATCCCTAGCCAGAAAAAAAAAAAAAAAAAAGCACCCAGAGCCAGCTGTTGGTCTCTACCCATTAGACTGAATTCTGTGATTCCAAATACCAGTCTTTGTTAGGCTACAATCATTCATCTTCCTATCTACCATTCATACAAATGGTATCCTTACTGCCAGCTGTAAGAAGCATGTTCATTCAAGCATTCTGTAGTTTTCTTTTTCATACATGTAATAACCAATAAAGAAAAGCACTGAAGTAAGAGGTCTCACTGCGGCAACAACTGCTGGCGGTGCATCCTCATGAAACCAACGAGCAGCTTGTCTAAACCTCCCCATTCAGGAGCATTCCCCAGAGCACATCTAAGCACTGGAGTAGTGCTATGGCACCTGCCACAACAAAGCAAAGTCATCAGTTCTGAATGGAGGTACTAGTGGCATAAAAATTACAGGTTTACACTGGAAAGCAAGATAGATTTTGACGACATTAAAACATTACAGCAGTTCACTTAATGGAGGTGTCTATAGCACAGTCACTAGGCATAAGAAAAAAAAACATTTACAGAATCAAGTTGTACTTATCTCCTCTTTAAAGTGAGGATAACAGTCAAACAAAAAAAAAAAAAAGCCCTATCCAGTGCAATCAGTAATTTCTTATAACACTAAGTTTTCTTTACAAGTAAGTTACTGAAGTAATCCTATGTAAGAAATAAAGTACTGATGATAAGACTTACAGAATTACCACAACAGCATATAACCTGAGGGGAACAAAAAATGCTTTTATTAAGGAAGATACTACCCAAGTACTGCATAGACTTTTTCTCTAAAAGTTCTTGTAACATGCTGATTTTCTAAATCTTTCATATGAAGCAGCTTTCTCAGTTCACCCATGTATGCAGGGCACTATCTGGCCAGCAGAATTTAGAAGTCCATTTCTATCAACAAGTCGTTCACATAAGCCTATCATTTATGTTTAGTCAGTTCCCTGACATAAAACGGGTGTATCTTTATGTATAAGCAAGACTCAAGAAAGAAATACAAAAAATACAAAGCAGAATCTGCCTTCAACAATACTAATTGCTCCAGACCTTTATCATTATCATATTAATTAAGGATGAAACACAAGCATCTTAATATTGGGCTAGAGGGAGTTTTTAAATAATGAAGCAATAGGTCTTCACAGCTAGGAAAGCTGCAGTTATGACATTAGCATCATTAGGAAAGACTAAAGAATGTTCTGCTCAATGGGGGAGGAAATCTGCTGCTTCAGTAGCAGGATGCGAGATTCTGCACAGTATGGTGTAATTCAACTGACCTATCATACTGAACAAGTAAGGAGGAAAGTATAGACACATAACATGAACTATTATTCCCAAATAACTGTATCTGTTAAAAACAAAAGCATTAAGTTTTTAAGGAAATACCAACAAAACACAACCCTCCATTTTCAAATACTTAGAAAAAATATATTAAAGCTGCATTTTATGCAGCAAGCAAAAGCACCTCCTAGTTCCATCCTATGCCAGAAGGAATTTTTTATTAAGACTACTATACTACATGGTGATTCTCAAGCTGGAAATAAATACACAGAAAATACTATTGGGGGTTTAAATTCATTCTTCACAAATTCATACATGACTACTTGGAGTTCATCTTCAACTGGACAAAGAGCAATAGGAAGCAGTCACTACTGACAACTCCACGCTGCTCTTCAGTGGTTTCCTTCTGTGGCTGTTTTAGCACTAAGTTACTACAAAATCTTTGCTGTCTCTCCAGTGATAACAGAATAGTGTTCAGAACTTGATAAATATGATCTGGGAGACAAAAATGTAAACTCAATATTATCACATACACTGAAGTCTGACGTGTAGTATTTCCAGGATGAGTTATTCTCATTTTGCCTACTAAATTTCCACCAGCTTTATCCATCTCTACCCTTCACCTGAGCTCCCCTGAAACACATTAACATCAGGTAACCTAATATTAAGCCAGAAGCCCAAGTTCCTGGACATACTCCTTAAAAAGAACAAAGGGATCAAAAAAAAAAGGTTATTTAAATACATAATGTCCTTTAAGACATTTTGTATGATGAGTCTGACTAAGTCCAATGGCAGTTTTTCTGTTTGTATTATAAACAACTGTTAGAAAGAGAAAGGGAGACTGGAAATCTCCCAAAATCTCTAGTGGCTACCATGCAGCACAGCAACAGACATTTTATGCAAAAGTCATAAAAAAGCAGGCACTTTAACTCTCAACTTTTCAGGTTCACTTTTACAGTGATCCTGAAGAGACCCAAATTTCTGCCACTTGAAAGCTATTTCCAGTCTCAATGAAATATCACCACCAGTGTTATTAAGTCAATAACAGAGTTTGTTTTACATATAGTTTTGTAAATCGTTTGTCTCCTTCCCTTCTCTTTACTCCCCCTACTTACATAGCCTGTCTTCCTATATACAAGTCAGTTACCCATAAACTCATGCAACAGCATTGGAAAAGCAGTGTATCATGTTATATTCTCCTTTTTTAGTATATCACAGTGGACAAATCTGATGGCTGAATGCAGAAATGATAATCAAGCTCCTTGAAATACATCAGTTTCTAAGACAATCTAAAAGCTTGCTAACATACTACAAATGATTGAGCAATACTGTGACAAATATGAGAATGAATAGATAAACATTTCATAGCAAAAAAGTACTTAAAAGCAGATCTTATAATAGTTTTGGTAAAACAATGATTATGGATTAGCCCCTTCCCTATTAGAGCATAAAATAAACAAACTGGAATAGGAAAAACGAAACAAAAAAACCACCACACAGTAGAAATCAGGTCCAAGGCAAAAGTGCCACACAAATAAAACTGTATTACTTTGTCTTTATAAAGGACTAAATACTTATGATTTGCCCAAAAGAGAAAAATGTTCACAGCAAGGGATTTCTTTCAAAACTTTACACATATATATTCTGAAGAAATCTGTTATGTTTTTGCAAACATTTTTTGTAAGCATAGAGTTGAGTCAAAATAAATTGTCATTTTCCCTACCCCCAATGTTTTTAGAGAAACTACAAGAACATTTAGTACTCCTTCTGCTTGCTGGCTGATTTACAACAGCAACACATATTTCCAGAAAACTAATTGTCACGTTGCGGGGCAAACAAGAACAGGAAGAAAAGGGAAAAGCATTTTATTAGTAGGAATCAGAAAATGATATAGACAGTCAACCTGCAGCATTAGCTCTTTAAATGCATCTAATTTGAGGAAGATTGCCAATACCAAAACAACCCACTAGTTTCGCTCTAATCAAAAACGCACCATTCTTGAATCAACTTAGTCACTACATTATAGCTTCCTACTCAGTCTGACTGCCAATCAAAATTATCATTACCATTCCAGAATCAACCACTGGCTTCTGTACTTTCTCATCGTGGAAACACACATGCCAGAGCCTGTAACAACTGGAGATCGAGTCCCTGTAAGATAGTTCAACTAATATTTGATTGTGTCAGCATTCCCAAAGGGAAGCCCACAAAGGCTGTGAAAGTGAGCCACTCAATAATTTAACTGTGCTTAAAATGACAAATTTAAACTGATATTTAAACGACAAATTGCAGTGCTTATTAATTTTGCTACATGGCTTCCATATCCCATTCATTCAACTGGCTTCTATGAGCATGACTTCAGACAGCCAAAGTAGTCACATCAATCAAGTCATCTAGGTAAGTGCCATGCATGCAAACATCAGTAAATCAATACACAGATGATAAACACCACTTCCCCATCTCTGGCTCCTCCAGAGAGATAAAGAACATCTGGAGCAGCAAGATGTTTTTTATAAATTTTCTTGGGAAAAGTTTCACTGCAGCTTAAACAAAAGTCATCGTGGATTTCACTTGCTAGTCTCATAGCCATTCTTTTCCCTCGGCGTACATCATTTTCTGTACCAACAGCATTAAAGGCCTTTGAGCTAGCAAACTAGCATCTCCAGCTGAACCAAGGGCTTCACTACAAATCTGGTAATTCAAGTACTGCCTCCTACATGAGGGGGGTGACATTTTGAAGGGGAGAAGTATGAGCGCCATGGTGCATTTATCTTGAATGCATTTAGCCCCATATGCATTGAGGAATTGCTTTCAACAGGGCCATGCAGAACCAGGCAGCGGCACAAGAGCATATGGAACCCTTCCATGATGGCCCAGAACCCCTCTTTCTCCCTCTCTCACCCACATACTCAGGGAAAAAAAAAAAAAAAAAAAACAAAACAAAAAAAAAAAAAAAAAAAAAAACAAAAACAAAACACAACCAAACAAAAGGTCTCACAATTCACTGGAAAACAGTCAACGAAGTACCTTGTCTTGCATACAAAGGCTATGCCTTATAGCCACAGAGAAGCAAACACAGTAACAACAGGCACAGCAACTCAAGTATTTGGCAGTACATCTGCTCTCACTCAAGCAAAGAATCCTAAATACAACAGATGACATGCAAGTGCTCCCCAAGGCACCAAAAATACCAAGTTACAAGAAATACTAAGGGACTGGGCTGACAATAGGGACTCATTAATCTTACTGTATCTACCTGTCAGCAGAAAGCCTTAACACACACATTACTAAACAGCAACAAAAGTAGATTGTGAGTCACAAACAAGTTCCACCAAACTTCATTTTACTGAAACACAAGTTACGATGACAGTTAATTCCCTGAAAATGTATTTACAGTTGTCACAAAGCAGCTCATCAACAAAATGTTTTCTTAAGCACCTAAGACTATTCAAATCATGAAATCCCAGAGCACAGAAATCTTCATTTATACTGTAATGTAGACAATAGTTTGTGTATCCTCCAGTGAATCAGACAAGATCTGCCCATTCAGAACTGCAGCAGTACCTCTAAAACCCACTGCTAAACTCAGTACCATCGAAAAATAATCACTGCCTGATTTTTTCAGTTGAAACTGGACCAGTATTTTCAGTTAACTGAGCAACTAGCCCTTCATGACCAAATCCTGCCATTGCTGACCAGCTAAGAAACCAAATCAAACTTGCTAAGAAAGCACAGCAGGCTACAATTGGCAACTGCCTGCAGAGTTCTCAGCTGTTTACCAAAAGTCTCACAGAAATGAGAGACCTAGTAATTTACTGCATCAACTTTCCTCTAGAAGTGCCCAGTACTTTAAACCAATTGAAAATTTTGTTATTTTTATACACAGAAATTCAAGTGTTTTACAATACACATGAATTAATATTCTAACCTCGTATCTTTCCCCTTACCAGACAAGTGACTGCAGGATAATAGTAGAATGAGGCTTCCAGAACAACCCTCAAAATACACTGCACCTCACACATTTTTGTGGTATTCGACAGTACCATATCTAATAAAAATTTCCTAAATCTTGTATCTTAGCTACCTTTTTCATTTTCCATTCTACAACTATTAAATATATTCTTTGTATCAATTTTCCTGCCTTCTCCAAATACTTAAGGCACTTCAACAATGCCATTTTCCACTTTGTTCTTTTAAAAGATTCTAACACTTGAAAAAGAATTACATAAAGAACACAACGTGCCAGCAGAAACAGCAGCATTCTGCCACAGGAAGTATTCCAAACATTCTAAATATTTTGAAAAGAAAAACAAATCTTCAGTTATCTTCAACATAAACCTGTTTACATGCCTACACCTTACAGCATATTTTAGCTGCTGATTGTCTTAAAATAATCCCATTCTTTGTAAGATCCTATATTGTTGTAAAGAAAGTTAATTTTAGAAAGAGCCAATAGAAGTAAAATGGCAAAACACCCAATCCATCCCTGTTAGATTGGACAAAAATTCTCCACAATGTAATGAAATTCATTGTTTGTGATTTCTGCATGATCTATTTTACCAGCCCCAAATTTTCCTTAAGGAAAGAGCACTAACTCCAAATGATCCTTGTCAGGATAAAAGGAAAGTTATCTATTATCTTCTCGGTTCGTTTCACTGCAAATCATGTAGACTGAAAACTAACTAATCAAAGCACTGCAAGAGAACCATTTAAATTTCCAGTGAACAGGGGGAAGAGAGGGTGCAGTAGTCAAAGCTTTCTTTATTGACTTGAATGAAAACCTGTTCTGCATTTTTCAGGTCCTTAGGCTGCTCCCTGCACTGTCTCTTTACACGTCCTTGCACAAGCTCTGAATCACCGTTACTCAAGATGATCAGCAATTTTTGAACAAACTGGCCTGCATCCGCTTTGTCCATCTACGATGTAGAACAGGGAACTCAACACTTCTAATAAGGAAATAGCCAGGAAAAAAGTTTTATTTGCAAAGGCAAGAAATACAGGGTCAGAAATATGAACAGCCTCTGACTGTCCTATAGAGAAGGCTGGATGGTTCTGACTTCACACTGAAGGGAGCATAGATCACTGCTTAGCATAAAAATAATTTTCTTTAAATATGACCTAAATAGCAAATTGGATACAAAATCATGAGAAGCTATTTGGACTGTTGTACATCTTGAATGTCTGGCATTTATCTGAACCTTTCACATGCTGTTGGAATTTCTCTCCTATAAATTGCTTATTGAGCCTTCTAGAACAGTCAGGGCCTTACCCAGAAACGCTGACATTCTTCTACTCCTTTCTAAAGGAATCAGAAAAAATAAATAAATAAGGAGGGACATTTGATTTTATGTAAAAGCTTTGTAGGCCACCTTTCAGCCATCATCATGAAACTAATTCCAATGTCATCACAGGCACAAATCAAAGCTGAAATCAAATTTTAAATTTAAGTTCAACTCAGCAGAAAGTAATTTTGTTTCTGATAAACCCCACTCTTGAACAGAGCCCATATATCTGTTTTGGTACTCTGAACCATACTTCACTGCAAAAGAGCTCACTGACTGTTGGCTGTAACAGCACCAGGAATTCTATAAACATTCTGCAGTTATTACACACATGCAAGATTCATTAGGAAAAAGATTTTTCATACATAGTATTTGTCAAGCCCTACGTATCTTAAGGCAGGAAAGCACAACACTTGCTCAGAAAGACTGACATGGTGACTACTATAATCTCTACCACTGAGCTGGTGACTACTGTAATCTCTACCACAGAGCAGTCTCAGCTGGTTGTGAAGGATTTAACATATCAGTAGCAAGTTTATCTCAAAATAAACCAGGAAGTACAAGAACTTTACTTCCAGTTTTGCACTCAGGATAGCAAACATCTGATTGGGCACAGAAACCAGCACAGGGCACAAAACATCCCATAAACTGCTGGCTGTACTTCTTCTACTTATTCCAATGTTTTAGGAAGATGGACAATCCCGCAAGCCCTTAATTCAGGGCTTGTAACTGAAATCTCTTTCACAAAGAAGTATTTGCAACACTAGGCCTTTCATCAATATTAAACAGTATCCCATTAGCCTTCAGCACCTGCCTCTTGGAGGAAAAGGAAAAAAGTATTTTTATGCTCAATTAGGTACAAACCAAGAAAAACTCGAGCTCCTTTCACGTAAAGGAAGTCATCTACCCATGCAGATAGCACCACACAGAGCAGCTGATGCCAGAAAACACAAGCGTTAATGGAAATAATGTAAGTTATGTTTGTATCTGTCTCAAGTTCGTTAGTCAACACACGCAGCAACACCGTAAGAAACTTTAAATCATGTAAAACCAGCCCCGCTAGATTGTTAACCGAGCGGCACACGCTCCCAGCCTGCCAGCATCAGCTGTTCACACACAGTATCAGTCGGGGGGGGGGGGGGGGAATCCACAGCATGGGCCCACGCGAGACGGACGCCAGCAGGACCGTGCCCCGTGGGCCCCACGGTCGCGGGGCCTGGCAGCCCACCCCACCCCCCCGCGCCGCCGGCGCCCCCTCAGTCCAGCCCCCAGCCCCGCCGCCGGCCGTGAACCGACCCCCGCCCGCCCCCGGGCCTCCCCCCCGGGCCTCCGGCCCTCTCCCGCCGCCCCTCGCCCCGCAGGCCGGCTCCCCGCCCGGCCCGGCCCGGCCCGGCCGCCGCGGGCCCACGCCCTCACCTTCTCCTGGGCCTTGCGGTAGCGCTGCAGGGCCTGCTGGGTCAGGTCCCGCACGCGGAGCTGCCCGTCCTTGCAGGGCACCACGATCCCCGTCCGCCCGAAGCACACCGTCACTTTCATCTCAGCGGACCGCCATGCCCTGCCCTGCCCTGCCCTGCCCTGCCCGCCGACAAACGGCGCCCGCCGCCGCGCAGCGCGGCCCGGCCCGGCCCGGCCGGGGGATGGGGGGGCGGTGCAGGTGCGGGGGCCCCGGCGGCGGCGGCAGGTGCGTGTCCGCGGCCCCGCGGGGGCGGGCCGGCAGGTGCGCGCCGAGCGCCGGGGGCTGCGCCGCGCCGCGCCGCACACAGGCAGCGCCGGCAGCGAGGCCGCGGCCTCCTTCCGCCGCCACGGGCCGCTGTGCCCGCCCCTCCCCGCCCGGCTCTCCGGGGAGGCGCGGGCCGGGCCGGGCCGGCCCCGCTGGGCGGGGGGGCTGCGGCGGGGCGGCGGAGGGCGCCCGGGGCACGGCAGCGCCGGGCAGGCCGCGGCGCGCCGGGCTTAAAGGGGCCGCGGCGCCCCGTGGGTCAGAGCGCCGCGGGCCGCCTCGCGTAGCCCACGCCGTGCGGAGTGGGGCGGCTCTGCACCCGCCCTGCGCAGCCTTAGGGACAGGTGCCCGCCGCACCCACCCCGCGGTGTGCAGGGCGGGGCGCGCACGCCGCACCCACGCAGCTGCACCCACGCAGCGGCACTCTGGCCGGTCCCCGCGGGCGGTGACCGGCGTGAAGTGCTGACTCGTAACAGCCCGTGACGGGGGCATCGCGCTGGAACGCGGGGCTCTGCGCGGGAATGATGCCCCCGCGTGCCCTGACGGGCCCCGCAGCCCTCCCTGCCAGCACGGCCGAAGTCCCACTCGGCACGGGTGGGCACCGCGGCGGGCACCCCGCGCCCCTCGCTGCACACAGCACGGGGCACGCACACGCAGGGCAGGCCTTTTGTCACGCCAAACGCAGCTGGAGAGAAGCAGAGCACAGGGACCTGTAGCGTGGTGCGCTGCCCGCCCCTCGCCCACCGAGGCCGTGGCACAAGGCCTCTCGCGCACCTCGCCACACCGGGCAGCAGCTTGCAGGTGCTCCCGAGCACCCCGTCTGCTCTGCAGCGAACGGCAACACACGCAGAAACACACCGGCCCAACGCAGCAACAGCCCGTGCCCTTTGCCTCGTGGTGTGGCAAAGCCACACGGCCTGCACGACGGGATGTCGGGCTCTGCGGGGCTCCCCAAACACCTGCTACTCTGCAAAGAATGTCTTTCTGTACCACAGGATACCAGGTAGTGCCCCCTGCATCTTTCCTACCACCAGATCATAGTGCAAATACATGAGACAGCCCAACACCATTAAAATCGTAAGGGATCAATATATGCATACAGATGTGCACAACTGAAAGCCACCAACAAAGCAAGGCAAAGGCGATATAAAAATACCTCGAAACCACAGCATGACATCGTACAGCTATTGCTGCAGTAAAAATAATTGCCCCACCAACTCAGATTAGCATTCAGAAAGGCAGTCCGTGCCCTGTGCTATATAACCAAATGATAGTACCAGAGAAGTTGCAGTGGGAGCAGGCCAAAACAGCCTAAACTAGAGGTGAAAGTGAATAGTGAGGGTTTGGGATGAGAAGGCGAGAGCCACATAAACTCCAGCAAGTGGAAAGTTTATGCCAATTCCTTAAGAGCAGGCACAGGCAGAGTGTGGGACTGATGCAGTGGTAAACAATTCCTCCTTGCCTTTTGTAATCCTGATGCATTTCAGAGCAAATCACAGGGAAATAATCTATTAAACCATATATAGAACTGCTTTCCCTGGATATGTATGTGTGTTTGCATGTACAAGTGCACAAATGTGCATCCCAAATGCTTTGAACCAGCAAAAAATGACTTCTTTCTTCCCTCCAGAGCAAAGAAGCAATGCAAAGAAACAGGACTATTCTGTTTCTTCAGGAAGCAGGATGGATAAGGAAGCACAGCTTGCAGGGCAGGAACACCCCCAGGGTGCGCAGGGCAGTGCTGGCTGTGCCAGCCCAAGTGGCCATCCCCGACCCACAGCTGGTCCCCGCTGGCTCAGCCCCACGCCAGCGCATCGCTGGCTCCCAACAGCAGAGCAGGGCCCAACCATTTCTTGTGGGTCAGGACCACTGTAAAGCGTTCATCACATCAGGTAGTTATTCCTCCCAACTGCCAGAGGGACCAGCAGGTCAGCTAGGCTGCAGAAATGAGTCACAAGAAGAATAATCAAGGAGGGGGAAAAGGGAAGACATCGTGTAACTCCTAGCGATTCTATAAACAGGGTTTTGTAAGGAGGGAGCAGCAGGGGTACCTGGGGCAGGGAGGAGCAGCTCCTCACACCTTTTTTTGCTCTTGAGAAATGACGAGGGGGAGCAGTCCCACACAGCAGCCTCAGAGCTGAGTCAGTGGGGCAGGAGGAGTTCAAGGCAGTCCTCCGTCTCAGCTGCTGACATGCCGGTGGGAAGCCTGGGTCCCTGTGCTTATACGGCTTTGGCTTACAGAGTACAGGGGCTTTAGCTTAATAATTGACTGTGAACCTAAAGGCTTCTTTCTCTCTTTCTCTTTCTCTCTCCCTTTCCTCCTCTCTCTCAGTTTATGAGCCAGGTCTGACACATTCAGGAAAAAATGTGGTATGATTATTTCTTTTTTTCTCAAGTTCTGAAAAGTGCAGATGATATGGGCTGTAACTGGAGTTGGATAGAGCCTGTTGACAGAGATAGTGTCTTATGTTAGACCAACTGATACGTCTGGAAGAAATTAAAACAATTTTGACCCTAACACCATACCTGAAGCATAAGCAGCAGGTTTCAAGGTGTCTGTGGTTACACTATAAGGACCTATAGCTATTTCAGAAAGGAAGAAAAAGTTTTCTTTAAATGCATGTGCTATGTATCTTACAGAAACTGAGAGTGTATTTATTTATCACACAGGGGGGAAGGAGGAAAGGTTGCAGGGGGATCACCAGTGTGTTTATTGCCTGATAGTGTTTGTTTGAAAGTTAGGCGTGGTGTTGCAAATAAGACATGATTGTGTTCTGGGTGCACTACATGTCTGTTTAGCTGAAACAGTCTGAAAGTATTTGAAGCCAGCTGGTAGCAATTAACACCTACATATCAAGGTTTTACCTGTAACCATCTCCAGGACTTCAGTCTGCACAACTTTCTGAAAAGAAACTGTTTCTTTTATCAGAGAGCTGACCACCATATTTTTCTTCTTGAGGCAGGGAGAAAGAAGGACATGGCACTTTTTTCCAAAGCTGACTTCCTCCAATGCAGCTAAAAGTGTGGCAAGAAAAGCTGTCATATTGGCATGGCTGCAAAGCCAAGTGTGGGAGGACCAAGAGTGTTGAACTGGAACTCCCATAAAACACTTCTTATTAAGAGACTACAGCCTGAGTTGCAATAGGGTGAAAGAGAGCTGAAGGCAGTTTTTACTTATCGGACCTCTACATCATTTTCTCCTGCATGGGATCATTAGGAATTATGACCAAAAAATACTTTCTTGGAAAAAAAAGTACTCCATGAACCTTTGAGAACTGAAGTCTTCCAAACCCCAAAGCAGCTGCAGAGTCACAGGCACCTCTTCTTATTGGGCACACAAAGCTTCTAAGAACCTGGCGATCAATATTATCCTTATGCCCTCTTTAAACTTACTCAGAGTAAAATATAGCACTTTTAAAACTGACTAATAATGAAGTCTTAGTTTTTGCTCTACTGTTGTGCATTGAAGAGGGACTGCTTGCTTGGTTCTTCTACAGAAATCTAAACTATATTTCATTATAAGGAGATCATCATCCAGCTAATGCTGTAAGCAGTGCTAACTGGCTTTGCCCCGCAGAGGAGGACTTCTGCTCCCTCCCTGCCCCAGCTGTTTGTTCCCATCCATTCCCTTTCATGTGCCAGCATCCACAGTTGTAGGTCTGTGCAATGAGATGCTGTGGAAATTAATTTTTTTGCCAGATTAGCTTTCAGCCAGATCAGTTCTGCAGAAACCAGAAAATCAGGAGATATCAGAACTCAGTTCCATAATGGGGTTTAAAGCCCGTGGTGGCCCAAGGGAGGGCATGGCACAGCAAGACACCTTCTTTTGGTTTATACCAGCTCACAGTGCTTTGCAGGCAGCCTAGCTATAAGACACAAATACATATACATATCTATGAGATAATATTTATAACATTTATGTATCGGTTTCATGAGAGAGGATGAGCAGATTTAACAGCTGCTTGTCACTGAAGGATACCACTGTTGTCTTCCTCCCCTCCCATCACCCTTTCCCACCTGATGCTTCTTGGATATCTCCATGAGCCGTTTCAGCTTATCAGTCTGGTAGAAAACTAACACAGAAAAAAGGAAAAGATTGTTTTTTCCTTTGTTGGCTAGCTAAGGCCACTCAGGGAAGGGTCTGACGCATCCCAAAGCAGTCTGGAGGGTGAGGGCAGGGCCCTGCGGCTGGGAGCAGGAAGGGGAATGGACAAGACCTCTGCTTTCATCAATCAAAATAAATCCTTTGCACAAACAACTGCCTTAGCTGATCTATTGCACTTTTTATGTCACTCTCTACTACAACCAACTCATCTGGTGTCCCCTCTGGCTCCTTTCCACACATGTTGCAGGCTGTCAGGACCATCCACTCAGTTCCTGAGCTCATGAGCACCAAATTGGAAACTCTTCATCTACAGTACAAGGTGCTGACGAGGTATAAGCTCACTTTATACCATCACTTGTGCTAGATCAAGCCCTCCCTGTAAAAGCACAGGGCTCCCAATACCATACCAGTAAGGCAGCCCCACTAGCATCCCTGCCCTCCCTCCTGGCCTTTCCCACAGTGGGATTACGTTAGCACAGCACCAGACAGAGGACTAGAATTTAAGATTTCTGAATTCATATTTTTCTAAGCTGAATGGCTCTTACAGTTTCTCTGTTACAACTGGAAACTGCAATCAGCACTTTGCTTTTATATCTGTGAGGCTATATCTAAAGATCCCAAAACAGTCAGCAGCTGTCAATGAAGATTCACAACTATTGTGTCAGCAGACATGGACTGGTTAAGCAACTTGCCTAAAAACACAAAGGAATTTTTCCTAGTTTTGCTGCTAACAAGACAATACAAGTTTTGGCCTTTAATTTTTGGCTCTGAGCAGTGCCTCTTTCCTACATTATCACCTGTTAGGCATTTCACTATTTGACATCAGTAGCCAGGGCTGCCAAAGAAGGTGCTCTTAGAGCACTATGGGCTCAGCCTCTTTTCTACCATTAATAAACCAAGTAAAAGGAATACAGTCAATCTAAGTTCAGGTACATTCCAGAAGTCCTAAAAGAGCATTAAGATGTTATTATTACAGGTATGTTTTGTTCCCAGGCTTCAAACTGGAATAGATTTGGGAATAAAGTTGCAGGAGATGAAAATAAAAGAAAAAACTTCATCATTTAAATCCATCTGATAATCCCTGGAGATCTGATTTGTGGATTGTTCAAACTTTTTTTCTGTTAACACAGTAAAATACATTTGTTTGCTACTTACTGAATGTTGTTACCAGTAAACCCTTCAATTACTAAAGGCAAAAAAGGTCATAATTCCTGCTGTTTATATTTTGCATTTCTCCCAGCTTGGATAATGAAAATCAATAAAACCACTTTCGCTGCCAAGTCTCAGTGGTACAATGTTGGTGAATAAAGGGAAAGCAAACTAACAAACATTCTTGGGAACTGCAGACGAATTTTTAAAAAAATACAATATAAAAAAATATCTGTTTACAATCTGTATAAAATCAGATTATTGCAAAAGTTTAATTTGAACCTAATTTAAAGTTGACATAATAAATAAATGCATTGTGAGATAGACTTGCAAAGCAAAGGTGATTCTCAGTTTCCATTCATGATGCCACCCTTAGCGCACCTTGGATCTTCTTTCTGCTCATATAACTATATTGATCTAGCTCAACAAAGAAATTTTTTTAATATCTGTATTCTATAAGGATCCAAAAGAAGAGTGTGCTTGAACAGCCAGTACTATATTGCCTGTAATATCAAAACAAGAGTGTGGAATCAGAAGGGAGAAATCCAGTTTCAGTTAGTCTACGTGGAATCCCATCTCTCCTTCCCCCTTCAGATGAGAAAGGGTCCCTTCTCCCTGCTGCCGTGCCAGGAAAGGGAAGGGAGGGCTGGCAGAGCCCTCTCGCCAGCTGGAGCAGCCAGCCGGGCTGCAATCACCTATGCAGGAACAACCTATGCATCCTCCAGGTTCTCCTGGCATCGGGCATACCTGTCAATAGATGCCTGCCTGTAAAAGCAAAAGGCTGGGCGCACAAGAGCTGAACACTGAGGGCCAAACCCCACCCTGCAGCGTGGAAAGGAGTGTTTTGCTCCCAATGGGATAATGATTTGTTTACAGTTAATTAACCATAAGAGTTGTTGAGAACAAACTCTGTTTACAGTGTGGGCAGGTGATGGCTCTGTCTAAATAGGTCCAAAGAATATTGATATTCTTAAAAGTTTGTCAGGTGCAGAAATTAGTCCCTCAAAAACCCCTGAAAGTACGTTCAGAGAAATACAGAGGGGAAGGAAAATATAAATAGAGCCCCAGGGGAGATTTAGGTATAAGTTACATGTTTAAAGATTTCTTTAAAATGGTCCTCAGCCACAAAGTTATGTAAACACCTTAAGTGATACAATCACTAGGACTTCCAGAGAGAGAAAGAAAAGCCTTTTGAAGCTCGCTTAAAAGCATAAGTGGATATAATCCCAGATTCCTTTTTTATTTCTGTTCACATATCTAAAAAAAAATCTTACTGTTGTTTTCACTTTGACTACTGAAGTCTGCTTCACTCCAACCTCAACCTCATTTTGCATGAAGGGTGATTTTGTGGTCCCTGACCAACACTAAGGTCCCATTTATCACTTTGTCAGAGTTTCATTCTTGTTCCACCTGCTGTGTACCTTGGCCAGGATCAGCCTTTGTGCCAGGATGGCAGGATGTTTCCCCGAGGACATCCAGGAAGGGAACAAGGTGCCTCTCTGCTCTGCAACAGCACAGGAAGATGCAGAACTTTGTGGAAGAGATGTCTTGGGTTAGCGAATGTTCTCAGGCAGTGAGATGGTAGAGAGCCTGCCCAGCCCTGGGCTCTTCCTGATTTTCCACAGTAAGGCTAAACTCAGAACTGGAGGTTTCTTTATTAATTCCGCGATAATGTCAGCTGTGTACTATCACCTGGAATTTAGTCTGAGCCACTCCTCCATGATGATCTTGCTCATCTCCAGGTAGCTCAATGTACAAACAGGGTATACAGTAAATAGAGGTTATGTAGAAGCACATAGGCTGCCCTGAAAACGTCAGGCTTAACTTTTCCTCATGGGGATTTTTGTACAAAAATCTTGAACAGTTATACATGAGGAATTCTTCTCTTGAGCTAGAGAGAAAAATGAAGGTCCTGATCTTTTCCTACACTACTGACCGATGAGATTCAGGTTAAGATCCTGGGGTCTGTCAAATTAGTTCTGATACAGAGCACTGTGTGCTACATATATATATTTTAGAGCGCATGTCCATGGGATGCACTCATGCCATGTGACAGCTTTGCAGTGGTGATTTGCTCTCCCAACCATGCGGCCAGACACTGTCACCCTTCCTCAGGAGAGCGCTGCTAGCTCCCAGGGCCGGCCTGCAGCTGCTGCACAGCAGGGCACTACATTCGCTTACTGATCTGAGCAACTGGGATGTTACACTGACTCTCTGCTCTTCCCACCCTAAGGCTACTCCTGTAGCATTGCAATTTATTCATCTCTCCTTGCTCTAAGCTGTGCCTAAAGGCACAATATGGCCTTTGATTATCTGAGAGAAAAAAACAAGTTTTCGAGGGCCACCACTGATTTCTATTTAATAGCATGTAATTTCCAGATTCTGTTTACTTCTAGCTTTTAGCACTGATTTCTTTTGCTTTGGGTTTCATTAGCTGTTTTGTTTGCAGCCATTGTTTGTGGCTGCTAACAGCAACATTTACATTTGCTGTAATCTGGCCAGTATATATAATTTTAATTAATATATGTGAATTTAAATGTCTATTTTAGCATAAAATCCATGAAAAGACCATTTACATCACATCTGAAGGTGCAGGTTTTTAAAAAGATTCTCACCAATTTTCAGTTTTCTGTTTACTTTCTCTGGCTTTGTCCCTTTTTTCCTTCCAGGCTATTTTACACTGTCCAGTAATATGAGCTACAGATGCTAGAAGTTTTTACCCATTCATTCCCCAAAGCTGAAGGATTTGCTCTAAACATGGAAAAGCTGTGGGCTCCCAGGCCAGAAAAGCCTGGGGGGAGCTCAAGGAGGGAGGAAATTTCGGTCCCTGAGATCACAAATCAATCTCTCCAGCAACACGGCAGGGAGGAGTGAGGACTCAGTGGAAAGAGATGCTGTGCCTGCTGCCAGCTGTGTTACCTTCTGCAGCTAAAGCAGGAGGGTGTATAAGTGGCTGTTCCTCTCCCTTGACCACAAAGGATTTACTTAAAATGGATGCCAGAAGGAGGATTAGAGCAGAGCTCTCTCTCCTCTCCTTTGTTCAGGAGGAGGAAGGGAGCATAAACCCTTGGCTAATGGAGTCTGGGCTCACCTAGTAGTCCCAATCTACTCCTATTTGCCTTCCCCTCCTACTTTGCCATTGCTATTGAAAAGGATTGCTTGATGTTCCAGGAATGTCATTGTGCTTTGTAGGAATATCAGAGTCTCTAGACTGCTCCATAAATTGTACTCTGCTTATGTAGGCAGTGCCTACAAAGCTATCTGGGTCAGGCATGCTGAGCACCCCGCCTTTCCTTTCATGTTTTATTATGGACGCTCCCTCACATGATCCTTTTTCCAGATGGTCCCTAATCCTTGTACATATCCAAAATCCTCCAGCTATGGTTTCTTGCTCTCCTCAACAACAGATATTTTCTTTTAGTGTACACAGTACATAGTGTGCTTTCTGCTTCTACAGCACTTCACAGTGTTTCCCAACAGTATTTCAAAATGTTCATTCTTTTCCACTCTATTCCAGCTTTCACACCTAAGGCAACAGCTGAACACCAGGGAGCCAAGCCAATGGTATATCAGTCTGACTTGTGGTAACTGATACACACCTTTCCTTCCAAGAAGCAATTCATTCATGCAGATGTTTTCTCCAGATGTTTCTGGAATAATCCCAAATTCATTGAGGGGGAAAATCTAAACAGCAGCAATGTTCTCACTCTCTACCATCCTAATCAGCTTCTGCTGATGAAACCTCAGCTTCCCATTCACGATTTTTCACCCCATCCCTCCTTTTTTTTTCACCCCAGTGCAAAACTTCTACAACCCAAGCACTCCTAATCCCTTCATTACCAGGTATGGAAAGGGTGGCCTCCATGCATCCACAGGGATTTCAGCTGCCTCTGAAGTGTGGGAATCTGCTGCCTCTGGCTCCAGCTGGGCCACAGTAACCAGCATGGACATGCCTTTCTGACTCTGTAGTGCAGTACTCTCCTCTGAGCTCCTCACACTCTGCAGGGGCCCCAGTTGAGCTGGCAACCTACTATCATTAGGATGAGTAATAAAACATGTACTACTGAGATAGTTGGTGCTCTCGGGGCTGGTTTTGGATGGAACATGGCCAACCTTTTCCAGCCATCATATTCAGTGCTTTTAATGACAGATTAATCTTCCTATTAAAAATTTTCCTATCAATAGTTAAAACTTACCCTTACTTTCTCTGGGACTGGGATTTGGCCCTGAGCACATACAACTACACAGCATTCTGGCTGCAAAGTGTATTTTGCTGCCATCTGTGTGGTATCAAATATCTTGTCTTTTGTATTCTCACCTCCTTCCCCTCTTTCCAAGGTGCCCAAAAACGTATTCTCTTAACAAGTGTATAATTATTTAGTTATTGCACTGTTATATGATTGCATTGTTGATAATTGCTCAACATCACAAGTGATTTATTGGTAAGTGCAGACTTTCAGATCTGTCTTCAGGAGAAGAACACATAGCACCTTGCATCAATGGACATCAAAGTCCTCAAGAAGGATATTTCTTTAATGATATTTTTTTAACTATCTTTCTTACTGCAGCCCTGAGGGCTGGAGTTTCTTTCTCTCTTTAAACAATAGCTCAAAGTTTCACTCCTGCCCTGCAGTGGAAAAATACATTATATCGGTCTTTGATTAGGGTTTTATTCTGTAGTCCAGCTACCACCTTCTTGTAGTTCCATGTGCTTCTAATAGGATTTTACTCTGGTGATACATATTCAGACTGCAAAACTCCTCAGCCACTCCAGTTCTTCTTAGAGCATTCTGACAATAACTAAACTGCAAGTGGTTTTCAGATATTCCTGTTATTTAGGCCTTCCCGTACTGATTTCAGTGGGGCTTCATAGGTGGAACAGATGAGAATTCGACTTCCCTCTCGTTAATATAGGCCTTCTGGTAGCACCTTGCCAGCCTTTGTGTAAAACCCTCAGTCATTTTATCACACCCTTCCTCCTAAGGGATTTCTCAGCTTTCCACCAGCTACAGCAACAAACTCAGGCCGCCCAAGCTTGGCTGTGTGGCAAACAGGAAAAGATTTTCCAGCTCTTCTCAGAGTGCCTGGCACTGTGCCCCGAGTTTCCTCTGCCTGCCACTTACTGCTGCGGCTTCTCGCTGCCACTGGTGCCTGCTGGGAGCCCAGCGCTGACTTCCCCCGTGTGAACACGGAGCTAGCAGGCAAGACAAACTCATCTGCTCAACAGTTTATGTACAGCCTCTCCTTGGTTCCATCCACCCTAAGCCCACCTCCCCCTCTCCCACACCTTTCCACGTGAGCTGGCAGCTAGTACAGACGACGCTGAAGAGGCCACCCAAGCCACGTGTTTTATGGAAGATATGAGGAGCGTGGGGACACCTCGTAGTGTCCCGTCACCGGGGGTTACACTGTGCTTATCAGACATGCAATGCCCAGGGCTTGATTTAAACCTACAACACAGACAACTGGCCATGCCGGGGGGGGGGGGGGGTGGGGGGGTGTGGGGGGGGGGGGTGTGGGGTGTGGGGTGGGGGGGGAGGTGGGGTGAAGAATGTTATTTGAAGGTTCTGAGCTGGGCAGAAGAAATTAACCCTTCACTAATTGGATGGCTGTGCAGCGGTACTATATTTCTCCTGATTAGTAAGTGCGGTTCGCTTCACACCAGCACAGGGATGGACAAAAGAGGAGAAACCTCAGCCATGTCTGGTAGGTACCTGCGGACTTTATGAGACCTAAAAGAGAAACACTTCACTTTTCTGACCTATTGGGCATCAGTCCATGGTCTGACATCTATCTGTAGCTGAAATTCAGGGCTTTCTTGAGTTATTGCACCTGTAGGACCAGCAAGTACCTAATACACCAGCTACATAATTCCACAGCTGTAAATAAATAGATCCAAGACATAAATACTTCTACCAACAGCTTTCCCTCTTGTTCCAGTAACAAAGTGATCTTTCCTTTGCCAGGGAAGAAAATCGTTTGCTATTGAAATCACTTGTTTCAAATGGGAACCGGGTTTGTCAGGGACTCTTCCAAAACTTTGTTTGCAGAGGTTCCCACACCGCTGACCACCACGTGTCTACTGGGGCCAAACCTGCCCCAAGTCAGCTCCTGCAAGGCTTAGGGCTGCCAGCTCAAGCACTGTCACACACCAGAGGAGGAAAGGGACCAAAACCAGACACCTGGGAAGAGAGTTACAAAAAGAAAAAGAAAAGAAAATAGAACAACAGTACTCCACAAAGCAATACTACCATCCATTTTTAAATGTTACTTTTGAGGTAAACAGAATTTTACCCTGGCTATTATTTAATTGGGAATCTGAATAAGAAGAATCCGAAATTTGGGGGTAAAGTGCAAGTAAGGTTTTTGTTAGCTACATGCAAAGCCAAAGGGATTTTCAGAAAATAAACCAAGATTGCATCTCTTCAGATAATGTTAAGTATTTACCAAGTCAGATCTGTTTAAAAACCAGAAATAACAGCCCTTATGTTTCCAGTCAATGCAAAGCTAATGCCAGAGGGAATAATACTGGTATTTAAAATAAGACACATTGTTTAATAATAAATAATATTTTTCAGCTGCAATTATTTTGCCCCGGCATGTTTACACACATTACAGAGATCAATAAGGATAAAAAATAAAATCTTACACATGATTTGGTTTCATTATATTTAACCAGTAATTGAAGAACTTGGCAATTTAAACAAATATTGTTTAGTGCTATCCATTAACATCATGCTCCTTAATTTCTATTCTTTAATCTCACACAGGAAGAGCCTGGTTTTCAGAAACCTCAAAGCCAGCTACCCTGGCCAAAGTTTGGGAAGTACCAGTGCATATCTGTCCCTTCCCCAAAATAGCTAAATTTGGTTTTCTTGAGGCTTGAAAATCTCAGTCATTTCTTCTTGTGATGAGAACATTACCCTGAAAAACTCAGCACTTAAAGCCTACACACGCTATCCTTTGCTGTTATCTGTGTACATATTTACAAACACAGAGGGGAGGTTTTCATGTTGGCATTAAGAAGAGCTTCTCACCCCTCCAGAACTCATATTAAATGGATGGCAAAATGCTCTTTTTGCCCTCTGCTAGGCTTTGGGAATGAAATACACCCACTAATTCCATAAGGAAAAAAGCAAACAAACAAACACATGCTGATTTCTTTTGCTTGCTGTTTCAACAGCTCGTTTGTATTTTTAAAAATAGATTATGATCTGGTCATACTAATTTTGTTTGTATTTGGATTCATCATTAAATAACTTTGAACACTGAATAATTATTATTAATACTATCAAGTAATGTTATTGGTGGCTTTAGATGCTTTCAATTAATGCAACAGAGTGTGAAATTTCTTATTTTTACTGTAACTGGCCCATGAAATCTTTCACTCTTTCTCCGTGATTTCTGTAGTATGGATTTTTCATTATAAGGTTAACAGTTAGTTTTTTATCTGTTTCCACACAATTTCCTACAGTAGTTACAATTTTGGCCCTGAAGTTAATTTTATGGTTGCATGAAAATCTGTTCCTGCAAGGTCTGGGTGCTTTTGGCAAGGGGCTGAACACCTTCCTGCTTAGCTGGAGGATTAGGGCTTTTATTACAAGGTACTGTAGAATCTAGGAGTAATTTGGGGAGAAGTTTTAATGGTGTTTAGTGGTAGCTCCAAGGGAAGGCGTTACAGTACCACTGGTGGGCAGAGGCTGGTAGGAGCCAACAGAGAAAGGTGCACCCAAGAACTGCTGCTGTCTTTGCAATGCCCCACTGCTATTCAAAGAGCCCCTGCACCCCGGGTTCTGAAACAAAGCTGCTTCTTCCAGCAGCCAAATTACCTTCTTATCACACCGCCTGCCAGTTTGATTTCCCAATCCATGAAGGCAAAGTGCGAGACGGGTCCTGGCCCACAGGCAGGCCAGGCTAGAGGCAGTGCCGCCTGCACTGTCCAGACCCGCAGCATGCAGCCACAAAGGTTTTGTCCCGGGTAGCAAGCGGGGTACGTGCCTGACTGCCAGCACCCTCTGCCTCCTCTCCTCTGTACGGCTAAAACCACGCTGCCTCCCAGCTCCCAATCTGCCTCTGCAGTACTTGTAGTTAGAAACATCTTCTAGCTCCAAAACTGAATCCTGGAGGCTGGAAACCACTGGCAGAGACAGAAACAAACTCTCTGTTGTCATTTCAAGAGTCAGGAACACCCTCCAGACAAGAGCGAGCTTCTCCGGCAGCCTCCAGCCAGCTGCCGGGCTCAGATGACGATTTACATTCATGTGAGCGCAGCAAGGACAGGGGTTAAGGCAGAGGAGACGCAAGGCGGGCTTTCTACACTTCTCTCCATAGGACTTTAAAGAGGCTGACTTGTTTTTGTTTGAATTTGTCCAAGCTGACAGCGAGAGATCAGCTTGGGAGAGCCCCAAAGCATGGAAAATTCCAGCTCCAGTTGCAGTTTTATTCAAGTTCAGGCTGTTTGGGAGCATGGGATTCTTTTTTCACTGAAAATTTTGCAACTTCAGTTACAACAGCTGTTACCAGGCAACTGACATAAATGAGAACAGTTTGAGCCAATGAAGTAGACAGTTTATTCGAGTTGCTTGGTACCCAAATACCATAATCATGAGAACAGCGTTAAATGGATAAATAAATAGTACAGGAGAGGCGTGGAGTCAGAGTGAGGAATGAGTAAAACAAAGCAAGCCTGACTAGAAGAGGTGATGCAAGGTAGGAACCCAAAAGCTTGTTCCATAGCAGGAACAGGAAGGGCAGAAGACATGGAGGTCAGAAAGCAGCAAAAAAACTTGGCAAGGAGTGAGAGCCTGGAAAAGCTGCTAAGCCAAGCCCTGTATGGCACCCTGGGGCAATGGCCCTTTGTCCTCTGCTTATCCTCTGATTTTCTGAGACAGCAGAACTGCAAATGTGTTCAACTCTGCTGTGAGAAAGTTTATCTGGAGCATATGACAGGGGCAACAAATATTAGAGCTGAAGCCTTGCCCTGCTGTGACCATCAGTGTGGTACATGTTGCCCATTACCTGATGTTGGAGCAGCTGCAACACTGCAAAGACCCCTCTCCCGGCCATTTTCCTCAGGATTGGGACCTCATGCTGCATGATGGCTGTGATGAGAATAGTGTGATGGGAGAAATGTTTAGGATTACAGCTATGGGATTTAATATTTGAGGACACTGTTACTTGGATACTGTGTCATTCTTTGGATGCCCACACTTCAGAATGGCTGTTAAAAACTGTAGAGGCTTTAGAATAGATCTCGGAAGAACTTCTGCAATACAAAACCCGCGTTGTAGTCAGAGACCACCTAAATGCATTACATTGAAGAGGCTGGACCACGGTGGTCTAGCACCAATGTGGCAAAGACATGGAAGAGACAGGTCTTTAACTGAGCTGGAAAAAAAAAGTATAACAGGATCCAACAGGCAGAAGCTTCATATCATGATACCCATGAAATACCAGTAAAATAAAATAATGATTTCCCCATTAAACTTCAGCTGTCCTAATGGAATATATTACAGTAAAGTCAGTTTTGCGTAAGAAACCCGTAGGTGTTGTATTAGGAGGTTTCTCATGCGGTGCATCACCGTAGGGAGTACACTTCAGAGGCTGATGACATTATTTAATTATGCCAACGTGTCACTGTGTTCTCTGAATTACCTGAACAGGGTATTAATGCTCTGCCTCCCTGCATAGGAAGTTATGCATGGGAAAGGGCACAGTTCAGAGCACAAGGGCAACTGCAAACAAACACTTTTAGCATGGCTGGGTAGAAAAAGGGTGTTGATGAGCAGTGATTAAGCACACAGTCAGAATGTAATGATTAGAGATTTAGAAGCAATACATAAGAAGAACAAAAAGAGACATTTTATATTTTGGGCGCTGCAAAATGTGAAAGATAAAGAACTTTCCTATGATATTTTTTCCAGGTTTTTAGTGTTTGCTGCAACAATTGAAACATGCTATGGAAGTGGTTTAGGTTTTTCTAATTTATCTGAAAATTTTACAGGGAAACATGTTTTTTCTTTCATTTTGAGGCAATCATGTAATGACAGTCAGATAATTTATGTTCATTTGAAT
Source organism: Tyto alba (assembly GCF_018691265.1). Taxonomy (NCBI): domain Eukaryota; kingdom Metazoa; phylum Chordata; class Aves; order Strigiformes; family Tytonidae; genus Tyto; species Tyto alba. Next base: position 28,955,970 of record NW_024881328.1, on the reverse strand, counting down.
TTTTGTTGAAATTTGAATTGACTCAGCTGGATTTGTAATACAATATTTTGAATAATTTAAACCCACCCACTTTAAGTTTTTAAATCAGGCTACTCTCTTTTTATAAATAATTTCCAGATTAATGACTGACACACTACAAGCTTTAACAGGCTTCTCAAAGCTTTTCCTCACAGGATGGTCTGCTCTTAAGAAATCCTTGGGAAGAAGGGCTTAATCACAAAGTTGTTCTGAGATACATGAGTGGTGAGCAATTTCAGGACTGAAGCCTAGAGAGTCTCTGAAAAAAAGGTACTACTACCGGTTTGATATTTTTATCTAAGTTACTAAAGAAAACTGTGCCAGAAAAGTAGAACTGGTCAGCACTACGCAGTCTCAGGAACTGTAACCTCATTGTTAAGTTTTGAAGGGAAATTTCTGTTCAGATATGTCCATTTCCATAGCAGGGAGTTCAGTGCTGTAATCATCTGCCCCATCTGTGCTCCCTTCGGATCCATTTAGAACCATGTCTTCTTTTATTACTTCTTGCATTTCTGGTAGAGGCAAAAGCTTATGAAACCACAGGGATAGCTCTGAAAATGAAGTATTCTTTTGCAATTGATGGTATATAGTATTCCTGATCCAGTGGGAATATTTGAAATATTGTCAGGTTACTTTCTTTCCTTGAGTTACTCACAGTTTTATGGTCCCAACCTCACAGCTAACGTAAACTTCTCCCTTGTTGGCTGGCAAGCTCAACTTAAGACAAAACTGCAAATGGGCAAAATTGAATCTCATGATACTTAATACCATGCATAAAGGCCAGCAGATAAAGTGAACTTTCACACAAACATTTCAGTTTTTGTTAAAGAAAGAAGCAAGCAAGATCTGCAAGTATTAGGGCCAGAGACTTCTTAAGTCACATGTCTATACTGTGCTAGCAAGGCTCAGAATCCAAAAGAATATATTTCCTTTTTAAAATTTGAATGTTAGGACATTTTCCATTTCTCAGGACCATCTTGATCAACTTTAGAGTCAGAGCATTCTTTGGCTTGGCTGAAGGCTTTCTGGCTTACATTTTTTTTTAAAGTACATTTGTTTCAAGAGAGTCATCATTTCATGAAAGTCAGATAAAATAATAAGTTACTATAGTAAGTGGATATTTATAAATAAATCAATCTATTTATGCATGCCTAGACGACAGCTAAAGGCTTTACTGTCGAACAGCATAACAGAACACCACCAGCAGCAGGGCACTTGCAGCTGCCTCCTCTCTGCCAACAGCTGGAATCAACCTGTGCCAAACTATGTGGCCCTTCTCACCCATCTTCAGCTTTGGTCCTGGACTAAAAGTCAGTGCGAATCTCTTCTCTTTCACTGTAATGTAAATAAGGTTCAGTTCAGCAGAAACAAAGCAAAATCTGTCACCACCTTTCCGCCAACCCTGTGTAGAACTAGCAGTTCCCAGAAGGGCTGTATCAATAAAGGACACCACTCCTGTGGGCCAGGACCCTTCCACCTTTGGTCTCCTGGGCTTGCTTAGCTCTCCTGCCTCCACTCTAAGCAGCACAGCCCCTGGGCCCGATCTTCCTGCGGGCTTTGTTCTAGCCAAGTTCTCGTTAGCTTCAGCAAGGACATCAGAAACTGCTCTGCTGTAACAAAAATCAGCATCTTTGTTTTTGGAGGCCTCTTGACTTTGAAGCCAATAGTTGCGAGACTGTTTCCCTTCCATAGCCCACACCAGTTAAAAAGAAAGAAAAGCGGGCTGCCTCAGGAAACCATGCGTTACTGCTGTCTGTGGGATCTCTGGTCGTGGCTGGACGGCACGCTGCAGCAGCCAGCGAGCCAAGGCCCCCGCGCGAGGTGGTAACCTGCTGCAGCAGGGGCTGTGCCTGTGCTCCCACCTTGCCAGAGGAACCACATTTGCACATGTTGTTTTCCTGTGTGTTTGCATACAAATGAGAGTAGAGCACCCGAGGTGAGCCCAGCACAATTAGCATTTATACAAATTCAGCGTGTCTCTGCTTCTGTCTGTGGGCCATACTTCCAGACGCCCTCAGAGCCCACAAGTGAAGCAGTCCATGACTAAAAAAGATCGCTCACTGTGCCCATTTCTACAGATATGGGAATGCATATGCCCCAAGGTAACACTGAAACTTCTGAGGAACAGCTAGGAACACATCCCACACCCAGCTGACACCCACAGACTTAGCCAAAAGGAGAACTTTCTCTGGTGCACTGACGGATTTTCTGCTTTTTGGAGAACGCCATGCAAGTGCAGCAACCCTTTTCCAAATTCAGCCTTGGTTCTGCACCCTCTGCACTGTGACGCACTCACACTGCTCTGAAAGGCTGACAGCACTTGTCCTGCATTTCCCCAAAGATTAGAATGTCATCATTTGTGGTTAAGAGCTTCAGGGACGTGTTGAATTACTTTTCTGATATTATCTTTACATTTTTTCAAGAGCTTAGCATATTCCAAACATTAATCTTCTGTGCTGTCTTGAGGCAACGTGACCAGAAAATGCTTCATCAGCTAAGGTTGTGACAAAAATGCCAGGCATTACTTAAAAATAAAAAAAAAAAAAAAGGAATCACCTCCTCTAGAAGTCTTATTTGCCATATCTGTTTGATGAACCTGTTAGTTCAGCCACAACACTTTGCAGTCATTACAGACATCTAGCAGAAGCCAATGTAGACTAAGCACCAGACCATTTGCTGAAGTGAGTCTTTCTCACTGAAATGGGGCACCTATGGTAAATTTATGAAGACAGACACATCAGACACAGTTTCTAAAAAACCCTTCTGTGCAGATTGCCCTGTCTCATAATATACAGGGGTAAGATTTCAAGAGTGGGGAGAACTCCAGAAGGGCTGATGGCAGCAGTGAGTCCTCAGTGCCTCTGAAATTCAGCTTGCGGCTGGCTACCAGCTATGGGCTCCAGCAGCCACTGCTCTGCAGAGCACCTCTAAGAGCAGTGCCAGGTCAGCAATGGCTGGACTGGCAGGGGGACCACCCCGTACATCAAAGGCAGGGGATGAAACAGTGAGTGTGTATTAACTGAAACCACCCTGCACCTCAGCATCTGTTCGAGTGTGGAGCTGCAGCACTGGCGATAGAGGAGCAGGCACCCAAAAGATTTCACAGCTTGTATTCATGGGGCAATAGGCTCTTACAGGGGAACAGCAGAAGGTGGGGACTTGTTAAATTACCCCAGTATAAATTCCAGGCCTTAGCAGGAGTGACCCAAATGTGCGTCTTGCTCCCACTGTGTTTAGTGCTTCATATATCAACAGACATATTGACAGTTCCTAAATCCTTCACACTGGGGACAGCAAACATGAGGCATAAACTCAGCCAAGCAGAAAGAAGCAATCCTGAAGATTAACAGCCAGATCTGGCAGCCCTTCAACACCCATACTCTATCAAAACTCCCATCAAAATCAATACAGTTTTTAAATGGAGACTCAATCATACTATAGCTCAGAGTAAGGGCACAGCTTATTATCACACTCCTGGAGCCAACTGGAGGTGCTGTAAAGGTCCTGATGCCAGTAATTATCTACAGGTGTGAAGCTCAGGCATATCAAACTCTGGTGCATGCATACTCAGCCCTCCTTCTATTAGAGTAAAAGCTCAGTATCATAAGTCTATGTGCTTACAGGCTTGTCCCAAGGGGCAGAGTGCAGGAACCAACCCTTTGGCCTGTCTTTGGTGTAAGGCGGGTGACTGATACAGCTGTACCAGTTGGGTTTGCCCATGCTCACAAACCAAAAGAGCGTGTAGCAATGCTTGGGTGTGGATTTTCCCACCATGCTGCTACCTGCAGTCCAGGAAAGTAATGCTCAGGACTGATGGGGCTTCATGCTTCCCAGTGCATCCATGCAAAGCACCATGTGACCTAGCTGCAAGGAAGGAAATGCAGGATCAAGGGCCTACTCCCCTGTTCTTCGCAGGTCATTTTCCATGTTTCCTCAGTGAGATGGACTTCCTCTGAATGGCATGTAACAAAATGCTCTATTCAGACACCATGTTAATGAACAGTGAATGGGGGTTACCATCATAGACACTGATTGCTACAGAAATGGTCACAAAGGCAGCACTTCTGTGGGAAAAGCAAAAGAGACTCAGTGCAGAACAAGCCCAGGGAGATCAGTGCAGTCAGGACAGAAGATCCTGGAAGAGCAGCTGCACCTAATGAGAAGAGGAAAGCTACATTTTTTTTCCAGAGATGCACACCAGAATCTCATATCCACACTCCTCTAAATTACTTGGATAAGAAACTGTTCATTTAATATCCAAAGATTTGGGTTAGAATAATATAATTCAGTGGAGAATAGCTGGCTTGGGATATAATCCCTGTGAGTGAAATGCAATTGCTGGGGACAATTTCCAACAATAAAATAATTTGTGCAATTTTGCTAGTATCACATTCAAACCTGAAGTAACCCAGACAATGTCAGGTGTTAAGCCAAACGCAGGGATGTTTTGACTTAAATCTTGACTCTGAACACCTCCTGGAAGGAGAGAATATAGCCAGAAAGTCAACCATCTGCTAATGTACACAGGTAGCTTTGAAAGTAAAATCAGGAGAAAAAGACAGTAAACAGAGGAGACTTCAGAGAAGTGAGTAGCACAAGCAAGAGTGACACCCACCTCCTGAGAATGCATCTGTTCCCTCTGACGTGCAGGGTGCACATTCTTCTTAGGAGGTTTGCAGTTCCCTGCTTTTATATATTTTAATGTTTTAGCAGCTGACTGACCCCACAGGCCTATCTGACAACAATTACAAAGCAAGATGTTGGACATCCCCTCCCTCTCTCCCTGCTAGGGACTCGGTGTGTCTAGGACACTTGCTATTCTCAAGGATAAGGTGGAATCACTGGGCAAATACCAGCTGTGATATAACTTTGCTTTCATGTTTTCTTTAATGTCCCTGAAACACAGATTGCAGACTCTGCCACAACAATGCAGTAAAAGCATAAACATTCAGCATGTATAATTTAAAGGCTGAGATTTTGGCCTCCAGGGCCTTGCTTAGCTGATGATAATCCACTTGACAGGGTGATTTTTTCCCTAAATGATTCAGCTTATCACATCCCTTTTGTTCTGCTTTTTCATGGAGAAAATACCTAACTGAAATTAATAGCTTGTGGGGTGAGCCCAGAACGACAGGGTTAGGTTCCCTCACAAGGTAAGTGACCTTGCATGGGGCATGCAGCCCTGCAAGAAGGCTGTTCCCAGCCATGCTTATTTTATCCAACACAGCAGTGCCCTGCCTTTCTTTCCAGGCTGTAATTGACCCGGTGACCAATTCCAGTGGTGCCGCCCTCTGCCCTGGCAGGCAAAGGTTGAGAAGTGCCCTTCCCAGCCCTGCGAGATTGATTCTACGTGTGCGTCAGGGTGCAGCTAGAGCCACGTGGATACACCTAGAAGCTTCCAATGTGCTTGGTGTGGGGGCAGGCTGTGAGCATCTGGGGTAGCTCACATACCCTATTGCCTGCTGTTTGGCTGTGTCCAGGGAAGAAACAACATCTAGCTGGCTCCAGGGCAGCAGGTGAGCTGCTCACACTGCCCAAATTCAGACCAGGAGCCTTGGATTCATCACCTCTAAGATGGTGCATTTCTCACAGTGATCCCTGCCTTACTCTCCTACGCCTTGATGTCCTCACAGATTAAACCTTTTGCAAAACTAACATTTCAAGAAAAAATACATTTCCCTCCCTTCTTACCCCTTCCCCAAAGACCAATGCAGAAATACTTGTGCTGAGCAGCTTTAAGTGTAAAGGTATGTGCCCCCAAGCAGCCTCATCCAGCACTAAGCAACTCAGCCATTTTGAAGCCTGAGGCTCCCAGGAGCCCAGCTTTGGCACTCTATTTTTGCAAACACTGGTTTCTAGGCTGTGTGTAATAATTCCCGCTACACGTATCTCCACAGGTGACCCAGATTCGGAAAGCCTCTTTGTTTCAGATTGTTATGCACATATTCAAAGATGGGCTTAATGGCTTTCTCAGATCAGGGCCACATCAAACAGTTTTGTTACTGAAGAAGGAATGATTACCTGCATTTGAAGTAGTTGTGAACGTCACACAAAGCTTGTCAACAAGGTGAAAATTCATCTAGGGACTCTCTTGGTTGCTGCTCAGCTACTTAAAATGTACATCTGATGTAACTGGCATTTTTTTTTGGCTTTTAAAAATCTCTGTTAGAGCAGGCATGCCACATTGAAGGCTTCAGCCTGCCTCATCCCTCAACAGTGGCAGGATGAAGGGACAGCACAGCATGCTCTTTGCATGTCAGCTTGCTCCTCACAGCAATGGACTCTCCAGCTTTGTCAAGTTTCCTACTGTTTTAGACAATTGTGCCAGACTGAAGCATCAACTGCAAGAACTGGAGGAGGGTTAGCTGTGTGCTGTTACCATAAATGCAGAGTTGAATCTGGATATTTTACATTCAGTTTACTCTTCGAACTAAATAGATGGTTCTTCCTTTCACCTCATATTCCCTCTGACTATTTTCCACTCTTATACAGTGGACTTGTTACACAGTGATACTGCTGTGCTCCAAATTCTTTCCCTTCATATGATATTTCAGTTAGACTTCTTACCTGGCCTTATGCCATTTCTTAACTGTTTCAAGGTGTGGGTAGGAGCCTTTACACGTTCCCTAAAACAGCACATGTGAAAATCTAAACAGCTAATCCTCATGCCAAAATATTGCTATACCCATTGCTCATCTTTCCTAGGGTGCACTAAGATAGCTACCAGATATACACTGGTGTGACAATTGGCTGCAGGGTGTGTTTTGTCAAAAGGGTGATCTGTTAGTCAAGTTGAGAAAGGAGCAGCAGAGAGTATCAGAACAGAGGGTTTTTACAGTTCTGCTAACAAATTGTAAAGTAGCTGAAAGTGTAACTTCACCTTCACAACCTTCAGTTATTTTTAGTTTTGCAAGTTAACATAAAGTATGCCACAAATAATACCTGATGAGAGAAGAAGAAGAGTGGGGGAAGTCAGGACAAGAAAATAATGCTGTTTTGTTCTTTCTTTTTCAAAAGGATGCAAATGATGCAGAATCTATTTCCTTCTTTGCTAGAAAACCTTAGACACCACGAGTGCCACATCCCAAGGAGGGAACTGCCATTGGAGAGGATAATTTGTCTTCATAGCCCTTTTCCAATGGTATTTTTTATTATATTTAGTTGAACAAATACTCTCTGAGGCAAGCCCCAGGCACGTGCTTTAACCAAGAACCTGTAGAATCGTCCTCTACATGGAACACTTCAGCAGTCCCAGGTATGAAGTAGAGCTGTAATCCTATGACACGGGACTGAGTTCATGTTCCAAATACTTATAGCCTAGTTAGAAAAGTCACCTAAAAGAGGTTCCTGCTTAAAGTTTATCAGTTCTGAGTAGGATCTGAACCAGTCTCTTGACATTCAGAGAAATAGACACCGAACTACTGAACAAGAGGAGAATAACACCACCACTGCTTCCTCAAAGAGTTTTCTGAATCTCAGCCTTTGTCTCCTCTTTTTACAGATTTTTTTAACTGAACTAAGTAAGAAATTTTGGGGAAGGGAAAAGAAGTAATTTTGTTAAGCGGGACAACAAATCTGATCTAACCCAATTTAAAAAAAAAAAAAAAAAAAAAACACAATTTTTTTTTTAAATAATCAATTATTTATTTGGCCCTAATCATTAAGACATTTTTTTAACTCATCATTTTCTACTGTCTCAGTGTTCCAATAAATTTACAGGTGCAAATGTAACCATCTAAATCAGCATCTTGATTCTTTGTCATGGCTACAGAGTTGCTGAGAATTCTGTAATTTCTTTGGAAAATTGAATTAGATTCAAGGACTAAGATATGTTGATACAAGTATATAACTAAGCCTGAAAATATTAGCCTACAGAAATGAACACTGGATTTGTGCGCCTGTTTGTACATTTATTCAAAACAAAGCCATTTTTCCATATGCATCTTTTGGCTAACTCAGAATATTCCACAGTCAGAACCTTGGGGAGAATGTGCGGAGAGGGAGGAATGATTATGTTATGGTTGCTCTTATGAGTCTTGAGTTCAAAACCACAATCATTTATGCTTATCGATGCCAAAAAGCTTAGAAAAGCCATTTCAGATTGTAACAATTCACTGCAAAATTGAAAACATTCATTTGACTCCACCCTACAACAAGATAATAAAATAAAAACTTCAAATGCAAAAGCATTAGAAAATGTGATACACAGCCTCTTGCAGCCCCACACATGAAATAATGCTATCCACCCCTGACCCACCCTCAAATATTTAACCCAGGCAAAACTAGCACAATTTCATCTATCTGTGGGCAGGTCTTAAACTCAAGACTACAAAATGAGTCTGTAAAGTTGTTCCTAAATAAACTATGGCATTGTATTGAATTGAGTGACTTGAGCATGAAGCTAGATGAACTCAGTGTACAATAACACCAACTGTTTCTTTAATAATTCTCTCCAAAATGCTGCAGTCAGGGAAGAGTTTATACTAATCTATGGGTTTGTGATAATTTAATAATACTACTGCTATTTCTACTTCAAAGAGAGTGTAGATAAAACAAAATAGTTTTACTTTGTTAAATCACAATTATTTTTCATTAATTTACATGCACCTTCTCATTCTATGAAGGAAATTTGTGTTAATATCATTCCCAAATTGTAACACATAAATCAGGATCTATTCCTGAGTGCAAGACCTAACACACTAATAAGTCTCTTTTCACCTGGAGGCATTCCTTCTCAGTTTTAATAACACAAAAAGGGATGACTACACAGCTACAGAGCAAGGAATGAAACCTTATTGTACATATGAAAACCAGACAAGATACTTTAAGGAAAAACTAGTTAAAATGAAAATCTCATACTATTTTCTGCCATTTCACAAACCATGCCCTTAGCTGGACTATGGAATAAAATAAATATGAATCTTATTTTGTATTATTATACAATCTTTAGTCTCAGGAACTCATAAAGAAGTTCAGAAGTGACACAATATCTTTGTGGCATTTCTAAGTATTACTGTCCCCAAGAGGCAGTCACCTTGGGAACCAACCTGGGGCAAAACATCTCTCCTGTATTGAAATGGTCATGTCCAGAGACGCAGTTACAGAAGTGCCTCCACATCTCTAGCCATTTTTCTCCAATTTATGGCAAAATGAGAACACTTGATCAGCCATACAAACAAAACAACAAATCCAATAATAATAATAATAATAATAATAATAATAATAATAATAATAATAATAGTAATAGTAATAGTAATAGTAATAGTAATAGTAATAGTAATAGTAATAGTAATAATAGTCATCCTACCCTGAGGTAATTATAGTCTTCAACTGTTAGGTTATTTCTGAAACAGTTTTGTTTAAGCTTTTAACCATGTAACTCTAATTTATTATTTTTTTAAGAGTTTAAGAATATCTAATGATCACTTCTTTCTAGTCTTCTTAAAAAACTCCAGTCCCAGTAATAGATATGGTCATACCCAGGATTAGGACAGACCCCTTTTCCCCCTGTAGCCTGTGGCAGCTGCTGGCTCTCAAGACCGACCCCAGCCCCAGATGTGTGGCCCCATGGCCAGAGGGAAGTTGCTCTGCACCGGGGAGTGCAGCTTTACGGGATCCCGCTCCACACCAAGAGCAAGAGAGCAGGTGGGTGAGCAAGCCAAAATGAGGGCAACGCACGGGGAGCAGCGAGTCCTCTGGAGACACACTGCTCCTGTATTTCATGTGTCATCAGGGCTCTTAGAAGGGTTCCTCAATATCCATGAGAATTTTGCTTCAGGGACTACTAGAGAAGGTAGGAATTGACTCTAATTCACAGCCGTGTTTTATTTTCAGTGGTCTGAAAAGAAATTGTAGGGAGTCACACAGTATAAGGCCAAGGAGACTTCAACAAATACTTAGTCCGACCTCCCACACAATCAAACAATTCCTGCTGTGGGTACCTTCCCCCAGCAATACATGAATTGTGCAACTTTCATAACAAGAACTATATAGTGCTTCTTTTCTTTCAAGAGAGCCTTAAGGCAGACAGATTATGGATGTAGGCCTCAGAAATCTTTACAAGGTCGTTCTTACTTAAGAAAAAATATCAGCGGGCGGATCAGCACTTTGTCACTGTTCACCATTAAATGAGGAAGGAGCGAGAAAGACCAAAATTGCTAGACCAGGCCCTTCCCAGTCCCAGGCAGATGCTTTATAGCTTCCTTGGGCCTTGGCAATCTTTGTATGGCTTGTTATGCTAATAGTTTTTAATTGAATTCTATTAGTGACGATGTGAGCAAAGCGCTTACTGCATACAATTGAGTTACCATGCTCTGCAGGTCTTTCAGATGTGACCAGATATTGTATCTTTTCCTGTTGCTCCAATCTGTAAACTTTACGTTATCCATCAGTGCCAAAGCAGATAGATCTTTAATGTAGTCTGTGTGGAATCAGATGCTTCCATTTCCTACTAGCCTCAAAGTGACCCTGTGGCGAATGACAGGCAGGCTGCAGCTCACTCCGGAGAGCATTCTTTCATCTAATAATCCCCAACACACAAAATACCAATCCAAAATCTTGCTGATGTTCAGCCAACTGCTTTCCCATGTTACTGCAGAAACAGGTCAAGTAATACCTGCCTGAGTGTGCTAATTCATTGCCTTTCTCTTCCCTCTACCTGCCAACAGTGTGTGGGCACAACATGGCTGATGCAAAAGACCCTCTCCGGTCTGTGAGAGCCTTCACTGCCCAATCTGCCCTGCCTGCACCTCTCAGGCTCATGGCTCGCACCTCAAACCTGTTTCAGGCCAAATTTGAAATTTCTCGTGTGAAGAAATAGGAAGAACGTAAATCATGCATTACCTTGGCTCACAGTATGGGCCAAAACTATCTTTTCACATAGTTTGAACAGCAGGGCATGGGAAGGGCTGGGCATGCTGCAGGCGTGTCGACCAGCTGAGACTTGCTTTTTCTTGGGGGCACTGACAAACTATATGTGAATTTTTCTGGGCTCACTACAACAGAACATGGTCTAGCATCCAACATATTTGAGCTTATCTTGCAAACATCACCAGCTACATGTAATAAACTAGCAGTTAAAATGTTAAAGTACCAGGAATTCAGTGGGGGCTATTTTCTTAAGTCAAGTTCACCTTTTCCAGATTTCAGCTTCAGGCCTGTTTTTGAAAAGCTTGGCTTTCATTTCCTCAAAACCTTAGAATGTTGCAGGGCAGAAACAAAACAGAAAGCTATAAAAATAATGAAACTAGAGTTAAGGCATATTTTACAGCACATTGAACCATGAGCAAAAAGTGTAAATTAGGGAAAAATAGGAGACTACAGAGTGCTTATACAATCAAACCAATGTTTTCCTGGGATCTGAAAAAACCCCCCCAATAATGAATTACAATTCCCATCCCACAGCAAAGCAATAATTTAAAACTAAATTTACATTGTAATTAGCCTTTCAAAAATGCAAAGAACTTCAATATAGATGTCCATTAATAATCTCACTGCTGTCAGGAAGCCTGTTCCACCCACACATGCTACTTAATTAAACTCAGAGTTCCTCATTCATACAAACAGACTATTATGAAGAACAGGTGGTTCCTAATTTGAAGATAATGGATAAGTGAATCTCAGTATAACTTCAGAGCCTCAGATTATCTCATTTAATGTTTTTCTTGTACCTTTGAAGATTTTATTTTAAGCTCAGTTTTGTTTTTCTCTTACAGCCATGACGTAGCATATTTATAACAGAATACTGCATGTTTGTTTTTTAATAAAATGACACAGAACAGCTTCAGAGCCATTAAAACTGTTTAATATGAGCTCACCAGTTAACCTGTAACGTGCTGCATTTTTGATGTGACCACAGGACTATTGTTCACTTACACACATACAGCAGATAAGAGTTTGGACGTTTGGAAAGTGTTAAACCTTTCTTCCTCCTCTCCAGGCTTAAGAAACTTGAATTTCCAAAGACATACTTGATAAGATTGCCTTCTCACACAGCAATAAGCCTAAGAAATGTCTTTGAGGTGGATCTAAAGGAAAGACGTGAGGACAGTTTCCTACCCTTATGTGACCTGAATAACCTCTTCCCACACAGACTGGCCATTTGCAAGACAAGCACCAGTTCTGTCAAAAGCCTCTGTGCTGCAGATGGCAAGCACAGTGATGGAAAAGCTCAAGGGTCTCTAAGGCTGCTTGCAGCTGGAAAGTCCCCTGCTGGTGTGCAGGATATTGAGAGCATCCTCAAAAGAGTTGGGTAAAACTTCAGTTGGCTGGTGGGAGAGCTTTGTACTGTCAAAGGAGTAGGGGAGGGGAAGAAAGAAGGGTCTGGAAAGAACAGAGGTGGCCAACAAACAAAGAAGTCCATAGTCTTTGTGCTGGGCTGCCAGACCTACACTCAGCCAGCACTCTGCTCCCTAGGGATACCCAGGTGGTGGACATTAAACCATAGAGCACACCCGGGATTGCTCCTGGTGTTTTGATGATTCCCTTGCATGTTGTCACTGTGTTGTGTGAAGGCAGGCAGAAAGCTCAGGCCTTGGGCTGTGCAAATGCTGCTGAGCCAGGCTCTATCTGAGCTGGCTCTGGACAGAATCACTGAGGATGCCCATTAATTAATTAGTATTCAGTCTAATTAATTAACCACATGCCAGGTTGTCTGTGGGTTGATAATGTTCATGGGCTGCACACTGTTTGTAGGGCGTTCCTTGCCTGGTAGTTTCTAGTTGGAGAGAGCACAGACCTGGAAGAACAGGCTAGATTAGAGGGAGCTTTTACTGCCACCTGCAAATTTTAAAGCACTTCACGTGGGGTTTCCCTATCCTCAGCTGATAGCACACGAAATGCTGCAAGAAAGCAAGGCAGGGAAGAGATGTACCTGGGATTCAGGTAAACCAACACCCTATTTATCTGATAAAAATCGCTTCGTTTGAGCTGAGGCCTTTTTGTTGTGGAGAATTATTTCAGAATTTCTGGTGCCAAAGAAAGTCAAGTTGCATCTGTGTACAAAGGAATGACAGTAATAACTTCTAAACATGTTGTATAGGATGTGGAGGTTCCCCTGGAAAGGCTGAGACAGCTCCCAGACTTCACCCAGAAAGGCATCACATTTGGCATTTCAATTGTGCAAACTGCAATGACTAATTCAAAACAAATAAGCATTTAAAGACAGAGACTATCTATAGTGGAAACAAATGGGTCTTTTACACCCAATTCTAACAGCTATTTAAAGAGAAAATATAATTACAGTATAATCAATGAATCAGCTGGTTGAGTGATGAATAGCTCTCTCTGAAAGAAAGGATATTTTTATGTATGGCTTCTGACAGCTAAGGTAGCTGTAAGTTGCAGCCTGGAATAAATAGCCATTTTATTTTAAGAAAGCCTGATGATTCAAACAGCGCAGGCAAAGATACAACAACTCACACCTCCCCTAACAGTTTATTCACTAGCCTACTGTTTTTTTTTGTTAAACTCTGCTCTACCTCCCACTGTTACTGAGGCAACTTCTTTTTTTCAGTAAAACTTTATTACAGGGTTGCTTTTAAGTAGAAAGAACAAGAAGGTTAAACTGCGGTGCTACGGGTTATCGAAGACCAGCCGTCAGTGTGCAAGATGGTAGTTTGAACTGAAATAAGTACACTAAGTTGCATTGCTTTGCACACCTTAAGCTAACTTAAGGTCCTTCAGCATAGTCAGGGCTGCACCTACGTGAGCACCCAATCCAACCATGCCTGCAGTTTGGCAACCACAGGTGAAAATGCCATTACTCAGCTGTGTGTTAAAGCCAACTTTACAAGAGTTGCTGATTTTTATGTGATGAGACTACCCCTTATTTGCATTTATTCAGTGAAATAGTCAGATAAATAATTTGTCATATTGAATATAAAGGTGCTCAATCATGTAGCTGTATCCTGAGCAAGTGGAGAACAGATATACCATAGGAACCACACATACGTGTGTGTGTATAATAATCCTGATTGGGCAAGTCTGAGACAAAAGGAGATACTTTCTCTGACTATGCTTTATCTGAGTTAAATGAAAGGTTGTTGGATATCTTAAAGGCTTTTTTTTTTTTTTTTTTTTCTGGGGGGGAAAGGCTATACTCAGAGGTATTTTTTCTACATATATACTGTACAAGCTCCTTGAAGAAGGCACTATCTGTGACATGTCAAGAATATTGAGGTCTTTACCACCAGCAGAGTCCCATGTCTAGTCCATGGCCTACACTCTACTTCTATATCATCCATCTTTTTAGAAGTCAAATAATCCTCATATTATAGACCAGTCAGAAGACAGATAAAAATGTAACAGGTAATGCTACTGCAACAGATGATGTATATTCAGATTCCACCATCAAACTATAAGCATATGTTAAAGGAATCAAGAGCAGATTTTCTCCTCTATCTTAAATAAGCTGTATGCCTATCAGCTGATCTCTGTTCTCTGCTCCTTTATTCCTACCCACATTGCTTGCTTCATCCTAATAGTCAGCGTTGTGTTTTTCTCCCAGATTTGTTCCTCCTGTTTGTGTATCCATATAACACAAAAAAGCTAGTTGGAAAGCTCCAATTCAGCAAAGCAGAAATAAGCAAAATCAAATGAGAGGTTTGCAAGATCTCTTAAATCTGTTGTGTTGTTGTTTGCAGATTAAGACGTCTGCCACTATCACTCTCCTCTTTCTAAACAGAGATTCAACATTCCTCTGATGTACAAAAACCTCATGTTCAAGTCCATGCTCTACGACTTTGGTGCAAGCAATAAGCCATTTATTTAAGGAAGTAAAGAGTTCAAAACCTGTGAGAGTGGAAAAGGTGTTTATTTGTATTTCTTTTTGGCCAGGTCTCCAAATAGTGCTACTAAAGCCTTGCAGAAAAGTTCGTGTACTCAGAAGTTCATCTGTCACCTCCCCAACAGCATATTGGTTTATTTAGTAGAAGCCAGTACATCTCTCTGCAGCCTTCTCACTCAAACAGCTGGTTTCTCCTGAACCTCTGGTATGACAAATCATAATCTCCCTCTCATGTGTTTCATTACTTTGCTGACTTTGCACCTGTTGAACACAAGTTATGAGGCCTCCTTGTTCTCCTGTACTCTTCCTTCTCATCATATCTTTATATACATGTCTCTCTAAGGTCTATGTGCCCCAGTCCAACAAATGTCTGACTTCATACGTAAACACTACCCTGAAAAGAAGTGCTTTATTGAGTAGGTGCCTCATTTCGGAAGAGCCTCAACTTCTAGTCCAACAGCTCTCCTTTAGAGCCCTCTTTCATCTAAGTGCTCATTTCATAAAGCTTTCTGTAATCAATTTCCTCCTCAATGTCATCTCCACTTCCCCCTTTATTTAAACTATTGCCCTCTTTTTTTGCTTCTGTCAGATTTAGAGTGTAAGCACTGTGACCAACTCTGCCTGCCTTGATGGCACTAATAATGTATCATTATATATAATGATGTAATCAGAGAAAGTTCAAGAGGCAGTTCAAGCATGGGGAGGCTGGAACCAGCCCATCTTCAGATGTGTAGAGCCTGCCATACAATTTGAAATAAAATGAAAATATATAAATAAACAGTTAAACTATGTGGGGAAAAAAGCAAGGGGAAAGCCATGATATTAACTTTATATTAACACCATATATATTGCAGGAACAGAGAAGAGAATGTAGATCTAAGTTTCCAATTTCTCCAAGTAGCATTGTATCACTGAAGATTTTGCATGAGGCTTGTGTAATGGGAAAAGCTTGTGCTTCCAAGACACATTCCAGCAGCAGCCAGGAAGAAAGGCACATTGTGTAGCTTTCACCTTCCCTTGCCAGATTCCCTGTTATTATTTTAGGAAGGCAAAATTACAGGCTCACAATTTTCATAGATTTTTGAAAAATGCCCCGTTGATTAGATTTTACAAACTGCCCAGAAAAAGAACTCCAGAATTAATGGCAGGCTGACACAGTCTATATTAGTTTGTTCACAAAACCTCTTTGTAACTGTCAGCATGTGGACCCCATGGCTGTAGGATACACTGTCAGTTTCTTAGAAAGATGGAGGAACATCGCCAATCCATCTTTCTCTGTCAAATGTTTCATTTATTATTGAGTCTGTGTGCAAGTTAACATCTCTCTCCTGTGCCAACATTACTGCAACAATAACTGTTTCTGTATTTCACTTGCCAGCTAAGTTTGCACTACCCTTGCTCTAGCACGAAGGAGACGTTCATGGCACTATGCACTTAATGAACGATCATAATTAGCTAGAAGATGTCTCAGCAGGCTGGTGAGGTGGCAGCACACTAAATTGCTACATAAAATGTAAAGCTAAATGACTCCCACACCTGGAGCTGCTGATAAATAAGCTTGACACAATACAGTTGCTGGTCTCTTCACGTGCCAGTTTGAATTCACTGTGCTATGGACTGGGAGGTGGGAGAAGCCATGTAGATGCCCTCTATCCTGCATTCCTGGGCTCGGACTCATGTGCCTGTAGGCAGAGTTCCCTAACTAACAGCAGGAGCCCATCAGGATGTCAGTGACCCCCAGACCTTTGATGCAAGGTGCTCCTTTCCCTGTAGCAGATTCAGGAGAGTGGAACACACACCAGGTCTTCAGCAATTCCAGCTTATAGTTGGGCAACTGAGAACAAATCTCCTTTTGCTGATGATTCAAGGTAAGGGGCTGCAGGGAGCAGTGGCAGCATGGGAACCACTTCACACTGCTAAACCTGCAACATAGGCAGTGACCTCTGGGTGAGACAGATGATTTGGGGAATAACTGTCTTGCTTTGTGGAGCCAGAGTCCCTGTGGTGCTCATGATACTGGAAAATGAAGGTGTAACAAGAAAGAAGATGACTAAGAGCAAGAGAGGTATACTTCTGCTAGCATAAATCTTGCTAGCAAAGGGAAGGCACCATTTTCTGCACTTGAGAACATTTCTGGGCTGCTGCACCATGCCATTCTACTGTCTGCACCATGATTGTGCCTCCAGCACCTACAACTGCAGCTTTGTTTTGCTGGGTAAATCTGAGCAAGAGGAGATCGGTCTACCTGAAAAAAGTCAAAACGAAAAGCTGGGCAGGTACTTGGAAACACGAGAACTGGCAAAACAGGCACTGGGGTCTCTTCAGTCTGGTTAAAGACGGAACAGAGCTTTTACTGAAACTAAAGTCTGGGTACCTGTGTTTCGACAAAGATCTGTATTTTGCAGGGTAGGCCTGCACCGAGTCACTGTAGGTTATTCAGCATGTGAAGGGATGTTCATATGGCTTTTATGCTGTCCAACCTGGACAGTTTATCCTGGGCTAGAAAGTCCACATGAGGGAGTTACACCAACATGCCTACCAAAGACTAACATGGGTGGGCATTGCTCACAGCTGTGTCAGATCATTTCCCCGTGTTGCCGTACCCCCAGCTATGTCAGGGGGGAATGAGCTGGATTATACTTTGCATCTTGCAAAGTCAATCACATCCACATTCCCAGGTCTTTGTTACAAATGATGTTGTAATAAGCATAAAGAATTCAGCTTGCAGTTTGAGATCCCAGGATGAATTTGCAGTGCTGACAGCTAGAGAAATCATCTCTTGATACATAATCAGAGGAAATTTGATACAGGAGTCACTGAGAGAGGATAAATGTGTCATTTTTAGAGTTGCTTTAACTATAACCCCACTTTAATTGCAGAAAATACAAAATAAGTGCCAAATGGAAGTATGAGAAGCAATTTTTTCTGTTCATTACTGACACAAAATAAGCCATGAGCTTATCCTTTCAGACTCTCTAAATTCAAAACACCCTTTACATTTTAAGCCCTATTTCTCTAAAATAAGAAGTAAAACATATCTGCATATTGTTACAGTTATAAAGCTGTAGAAAAAAATCTTTTCCTATAAGTAAGATTGATAGGCATTTTCCACTAAAACTTAATTTCAAATGAGAATATAAATGATAATTTTTTAATGTCTGCCATGCAGTAGGATCTTGAATATTTTTAATCAATATGGACATATTTCACATTGTTCAGGGGAGAAAAAAAAGACCACAGCATCTAACAATAGTCTTACTAAATAGCAGTCCTTCTAACTATATTTTGTCAAGCAACTACAACATGCAGAAAACAAGTAACCATGGTGTCTAGTCATCTTTACATCCCGTGAGATCAAATGTAGTTTAAATAACCACAGTTAAAACAATTTTCTTTCAAAAAATAGTACAATTCAGGGAACATACCTTCCTTCCAAGACTTTTTTTTTTTTTTTTTTTTTTTTTAAATAAAAAACCTGCTGCTTCTTACCTCTGTAAGGGAATTTAAACCACAGAAACTATCTTTGGTAATAAACTTTAAGATATTATCTTGACTATACAAGTTTTGGGCTTGTTTGGATTTAGAAAATTGTAAGTGTATGGATCAATTAAGAGTGAATTAATGTGACATTCCAGTATGAAAGAGAAGCTCAGAAACCAATTGCAAAAATAATGAGTTTAAAATGTCACAGAAGTTTAAAATGGTTCGTAAAAGTACCAGTGGTAAAACCTGGTCTTCAATGAAGTCAAAGAGATCTTTAAAACCAACTTCGGTTAAGGACAGGTTTTCAACCCTAAATATTTTGACTTCATAGTCCATTTTCCTTGGTTTGAAAAGCAGACCTCCAGGGAAAACAAAATCCTGGAGCTACTGATGCTTCAGCATGGTGTTAAGGGGTATAATCCATCTTTACAGTGGAACATTTAATGAAAACTATGAGTAAGTGAATATGTGACTGTAGATCCTCACTCACCTCCAGCTCATTTTGGCTGAGATACCAGAGTCCTGCCTTCCACCCTTCTACCTCTTCCCTTGGGACAGGATTAAGCAATCATGAGACTGTTGCCTCTTTAAGGTGAAACATTTTCAGATGACTTTGAACCTCTAAATTACAGAAAATCTACACTTCATACATACATGTTTGTTCTCCAGCATCCTTTTCCTCCCCATTTTAACTCATCTTTTATAAGCTTGTTTTCAAGGAATCTCTGACCCTGAAAACGTACACACACATTTGCACCTTAAGCATTGCAGATAGTCTCACTAAGGCCCAAACCATTAGTTAACTGTACATGCTCTTCCCTCATCCCAACCCACCTCTCCCCCCTCGTCTCTATTCCACTTTCCTTTCTGACACTCTAATTGGGGGCTTTAAACTGTTAGGTCTTTAGGATATAAATTATATCATCTTGCGTGTTTGTACATTGCCAAGCACAAGAATAGTAACTGCTTGCCTTTGCTGGTAATCCTGTGAAACCTTTTGTAAGAGCGTGGAAGCTCTGGACGTCTAATTAAATTTCAGTGTGGGTGATCACATTCTGCTTTTCTAAATTCCTTGTGCTTATCTAAATTCCTCCTGTAGTTACAACCTGATACAATATTTCTCTTCACTTCCCACTCCAGCATGCTGTGTAGTGTGACTGTGTGCTTTTAAACAGCTGCTGCAGTCCTTCCCGGAGCTCCATTTCATTAGTGGCTAACACATCTTCTGTCTATATAGTTTGCAATGTGAAACACACATCTCTGCGTGTCTGTATGTGTGTGTGAGAGAGAGACGGAGTATTTTATTAATATGGATTTATTTAAAACATGGAATAAGACACTGATTCTTAAACTATGCTCCACGGAGCACTTGTGGATAGCCCATTACGAGCTGGTATGTCACATGGTGCTCATTTGCTCCTTGTTTCCAGCTGCTAAATTGCACTGTGACACTGTTAAATATACGTTAAATACTTTCCTAATGTTACTTAAGCAAGTAAATTGCTTCCATTGCCTGAAGGAGATTTTGCAACAGCAAGCATGGAGAGGAAAGGAAGGGAAAGGACGATTAACAGGAATCTCTCTGGTTAATGTGATCTGCGCCATAGCGGGCTCCTGCTCTCAGACAGAAAATCTCCCCTGCTCTAGCAACGTTTTAGGTGCTGTTCAGGGTCGGGTCCCACTAGCCAAGCTGTGTCTTGGGCCAGACCTCCGAAAAGTGACAGGTTTTTGGTGTTGTGGGTTTTTTTTTGTTTTTTTTTTTTTTTGGTTGGTTGGTTGGGTTTTTTCTTTTTATCAGCCATCTGAAGCTTTTCAGGATGTTTGGCACATACACATAATTTTGTTGTCAGGGGAGGGAATCCAGCTTATTAGCCATAGACTGAGGTACATAAAGCGATGGGTCACCTGGAAACCTGAGGGCAGGGTGGAGTGGGACCTTCGGTGACACTCTACAAGGACAAAAGACTTGCCATGTTAGAGCAGCCAGTGGAGCTGAAGCCAGAGGCTGTGCCCAGTGCTCAGAAAATGAAGTATGATATTGCAGTCTCTTGTATCACAACACTTAAGAATACATGTCTGTTTATTTAATGAATCTGAGCATTTCCAAGAGCTGCTGCCACAGTCCATATGCCATTTCTTTTCTTTCTATCTTTTTTTTTTTTTTTTTTTTTTTTTTTTTTTTTTTAAGTAAACCAACAGAAAAATAAATCTAGATTTGCAATTCATGCTCTGCTTAGCTTGCCGTCACTCTAAGGATAACATGGAAAATGCCAACTAAAAATGTAGTAAGTGAAATCACTTTCTACACACACACACACACCTTTTCCCCCTCTATTTATATAAGAACTGGTCAGATGCAGAAAATAAGGGATATATTGCTACTCTCCGGGCTACTGTCTTTGCCTCCAGCCAACTCCCAGTATCTACAGGGAGTTTCTACCATGGTGGACATAAGCCTACACAAACAGCATGTTTATTATACAACTGTACGTACAGACATGCACATACACAGTTCTGTATGGTCATGCGATGGCAGCCAGACTGTGTGCTGGTGTGCCACGTGTGCTCGGGCAGCACGCAGCAGATTTGGTTGCCTTTGGCAGGCTTGTGCCACTCTCTGCTTGCATTAGCGTCAGAACATGCAATAGGCTGTTCAGAGTAGATGTAGAAGTTGTTGATTTTAGATTTCTGTTCCTAAGTGAGCAGTTGGGGTTTGTGTCCTGTTACAGAACAAGGACCACAGATCAGTAACACGAATATTTGAAGCTTGTACACTTCAACTCTCATTATGGTGTTTGTCACAAAGATGAATTAATGTTGTGCCATTTTCAGTTCTCATTACAATCTTTGTCATGAGATGAAATATTAGACTCTTAAAGTCTCTATGAATCATAGCAGCATGCTCTACTATGTTGACCTTTTCAATATTCTGTGTTTGGACTGGCTGGCATTTCCTCTCCACTTCCTCTGTAATAGCCACACTACACTCGTGGTCAGGCTGCACTGGGCTTACCAATGAAAATGCATAATACTGATGAAGTCAACATTGCATAAGCATGCCTGTATTTTCAGCAATTCATTGCAGAATTTGATTTCTAGTTACCATGCAAAAGGAGGGGACTGAAAAAATGGGCCTGTGGAAAGCCTTATTTGCTGCTTCTGTGAAACTGACACACATGCACAACATGCTCAATGAGAATAAAGTAACTCTTGAACAGTTGTAATTAAACAGAAAAACAAGCCTCCCACCTCCAATACCAGCCATTATTTGAAAAAGGGAAAAAAATAGGTCACAAATCAGTTGTTAAGTGACTTGAAAATTGTCGTCCAACTTCTTCCTTTATTTTCCAGTGCTGGGTGTGGAATTTCCTTCTTTCCTTACACTGATATCAACACCACACAACCACAGGTTGGACTGGGGCATTGCAGCGTGGCTCTCCAGTGTTCTCTAATACCTCCTAGTAGAAATCAGTTTATATCAGACCATTTGTATGATACCCAGAATCTTTTAGGAGAACACTGGAAATTATTCCCTCCATGACTTGTCACAGAAGAGGGCAAATAGTTCAGATGATAGTCAGCATAATAGCTCAAGACACTGTTAAAATGTCCATTTGTGCCTCCCATTTTCATTGCAAATGTGTTTCACCCCAGCTGTCAAGTGACAAGACAAATATATGACTAAGGACCCCAACCAATCCTACATCCCTCAATTTTATGCATGCTAAAGGGCGTTTTAACCCAGGCAGACTGCTGAGGGCCTATAGACCAGTGCACTGCTTGGATAAACCCAACCTGAGTGCAGGAACATGACTAGCTCTGGGGGAGGCTGTGCTGTGCATCCCTTGGGCACAGGCTGCAACAGGCAGGCAAGAGCCCTCCCAGAGAGGCTGAAGTACCCTGGACACACGGAGGAGGAGTGGGGCTGCATCATCTCTGGTGCAGGGTTTAGTGGCGATCTTGGGCCCATCCTCATGTCGGAGTCAGGGGACAGCCACTGACCCAGGGCTGTGAAAGACCAGATGTGACTCACCATAAGAAACTCCAGGATCTTAGTTCTATCTTAAAACACATCTGCATACGGTGTGCTGCTCCTGTAGTTAAATATCGTGCATGCTATGGATCTGAGACCCCTCTTAACTGCCTATGGTTTCTGGTCCATTTGTCACATTTACAGAGATCAAAAGCCTTTAAAAAAATAGAAAGATTTATTTACTGAACTTAAAATCTATGAGCTTGGCAAAACCTTACTATTTTAAAACATTCTGTGAAGTAAAAAGTTAAATGGGTTGGAAAATGTGTCGTTTTAGTCCTTGTAAAGAATCATAACAGCAAGAAGGAAAAGACCACATTGCATCTCCAAGAGCACGGAGCACAGGCTGGGGAGCACATCTGACCTGAGTGCTATCTAACCTATAAACACCTCAGGCAGCCCACTGCCAGACCACTGTCTCACATTTGCCCTCCCAGGAAGCTGCCTCTGCTACCGGCCTGTCAGAGCCATATTTTTCTAGTGCTGAAATAAACTTCACACAACTCCCAGTAACAAGGACATCTCTTTCTACATGAATGGCCTGAATCAGATCATAAAAAACAAACTCTTCTTAGATTAATTGAAATCAGAACTCAGAGTCTCCCCAGAAAGGCCACAATTCTGAAACAGAGACTGAGATGTCACCAAGGAGCTAATTTAAAGGCCATACATGCTTTCAAAACAAAAACTTAGGGTAAATATTTTGGTTTAATGCAAAATCTTTCATATGAAAGCTCATGAGCCTACTAATTAAGACAGTCAGGTGACTGATGCCCTCCATTACACTTTGAATCCTCAGAGTGAAACTCAACCCTTACCCTCCTCCTCTCAGAATTACGACAGAGGGTTCAGAAAAACAGTTTCGTGGTAGCAACCTTAGCACGTAATAACAGCCAGGCTATCCTCTCCCCAAACTGTGAAATACTCACCTGCAGGAAGACATACATATAAACCCATCCCCTCCCCTGGAGAAGGCCCATCCCTGCAAGCCATATCTCCTTTTATGTGGATAATGTAAAATTATGTGGATAATGGCTACTTGCAAACATCTCCACACTCCTGCAAGCCTCCCAGCCCAGATGAGGGCAAAAAACAAGAAGGCTGTCACCCTCCCTGTGGGGTACATTCAGCAAATGCAGTCTCACCCTAGGACCCGATACTCATGGGATGAAAATTTTAAACTTAATTTCCTGACCTCCATGAAGAACTGCCTTTGAAGTCCTTCCTCCAGTTGGGATGCAGGCCTCTGACACAAGAAGCTCTGGAACATCTAGAAGGAAGCACTAGCCTCTGCCTCACCATTTAATTTCTTCATCCAGCAGTGTCATGCAGCCCTGACCCTGGTGGTCTGACAGCACAAATTCCCTTCTGCCAACCCTCCTGTGAACTGCTGTGGTGTAATAGGAAACAGCTGGAAGATGATAACCTCTTAAACCAGCCCAGCTGACCAACACGAGTCACAGCACTTATTTCTTCCAGCTGTGACCTGCACAGTGGTAACAGAATGCAGAAACTGAATTAAACTACAAAGCAGCAGTACCAAAGCAATGCTGTCAGACACCTACACAGATGGGACTGCTGTTTCTAGATGCAGGCCCAGCTAGTCTAAAAGCTTTCACATTGGTTGCTCTTTGTGAAATAGTTATGTCAATATAACCCCTTCTAGGGAAGAATTCATATAATTCAGAGGTACCTTTCGTGGGTAGTATATTCCCCTTTCTCCTTAGGAAAATGTTCCTGTGGAATAGGTATGTAGATATACCCATATACTCCCCCAGTCAGCATCCTTATCCTATGTATCTAATTCAAATGTACGGACCAGGTTTTGAGAACATGGACATTTCTTGTGCTGCTCTCTGTGACCACTTCTGACTCCTGAAGAGGTCACTGCCTGAACACCTTGTGTCATTGCTATTCATAGGGATGGGCTGAGAAGCTGGAGACACTGGTTTCTGAGATGATACATTGACACACATGACAAAGTTAAATGCTTAAACAATATATCAACACTAGCTATAGGAAAGCTGACTCAGCCTCCATCTGACACAGCAGAGCCAAACGCTGCTCCCTGGTAGCGCTAGAGCTTGGTTTACAGAAATTCACTTAACAGAGAAAAGGACACTGACTTCCTTACCCACACACACAGATATAACAAAAGCTGGGATTCTCTTCCACCTGTAGCACTGGCAATGTTACCAAGGGGCTCACACAAGGCCCCTCCAGCTCCACAGCAATGTTTTTTATTTAAAATCCAAACACACAGCTCAGTGTAGTGCTAGCTGTGAAATAATTCTTCCCCCTTAAGCAATCTCCATCAGTGTTTTCCCTGTTTTGTGGTAACAGACCTGAACATATAAACAACCTCATGGCACACTCTGGGTTAGTCAGAGCTAGTCAGTAAGAGCCCCCCTCCGAGAAGACACTAGAGAAAGGAATACTTCTAATTTAAAATCCTTGTAAGTGCTAGAGACATTTAAAGCATTAATCAGCAATTAATACAAATAAGAAACTCAATCTCTCACATCATTAATACTAATTATGCTTTATAGTCGCATTTTCTGAGTAAGATGACAGGCAACATGCATATGGAGGAGGCTGCTTGACAGAGGTGCAGAAATGGGAGGCAGCCAAATTGAAGGAGAAAGCAGAGCACCAGAGATGTTTTAAAAGGCCCTTGGTTTCCTTCAGCAGGGGAAGGCATTTCTAAAAAAGGCTGGAATTGGGCCTGTAGAAAGTTCAGGAGCTCAGGTGGAAGTGCCACTCAGTGTGGGCATCTCACTCCCAACACGCAGTGGTCAGTGTTTGCTGTGGGACACCTCCTGCAGCTGTGCGTGTTTGCTACCTGTGGGACTCAGACCCAGAGTGTCTCCAGTTGGATACCAAGCAAGGGAGTAATTTTGGGAAAAGCTGAATTCAGCTTTTACCACAAAAAACGTGACACTGGTGACTCTGAGGACATCAGTGATGATGCTGAGGACAACTGAACTGAAACTGGGCCAGTATTTTTGCACCCTGCCTCTTTAGCAATGGATTTCCTGTCCTGCATGGTGAACTTCACCAAATACCACAAGTCCCTGTAGAAAGAGCTGCTGTCTTCCACTGGAAAGGTGGGGATTTTATTTCTCTGTATGTTTACATGTGAAATGATGAGTAGGACAAGGACTGCCAGAAAAATCAATCTAGCATTAATGCGCTTGCTGTTAAGTTTGCTGTATCCAGAGAATCAGGATACAATTTCTGACTAAAACAAAACACACGCTAAAGATTGCATTTAGCCCTTTTTCTCAGATTAGAACTATTACTAAGCACACACCTTAATGTTGTTATCTACTCTCACTTTACACCTTGTACTTTCCATGGAGTCATTACATACTCCTGCACTGGTCCGGTGCATCACATGACATGCAACTTCTAAGCAAGGACAAGAAGGTCCAGGGTTTAAATCTATTATGATATGCGTAAAACCTCAGCATACTAGTCAAGGGCAATCTGAACTATGCTTATGACAAATGTTTTCTGTCTGGATTCCCTGTTGCTTCCTTTGGCCTGGCTCCAGCTCCTTGTCCTGTCAGGAACAGACTTCGTACAGCAAAGCCAGCAAAAGCTGGAGAAGTCATTAGACAGGTTGTCTCTGTCCTGCCCAGTGTTGTGCTGAATTATACTTGTGAGGCTACAGAGGCACTTGGTTTTATTTATTTTACTCCAACAGGAAAGCCAGTTCTGACCTGGATTAGCAGTGGCAGAGCATCTTAACTGTAAACTCTTGAAAGACAGCCCTACACAAACATATTTCAAGTTCATTTGTGGTCTCTAGCCTCCCTGTGCAAAGGAAAGATACTCTTTGCATCATGAATAAGTATTAAAGAACAACAGAACAAGAGAGACTTTTTGCCAATCAATGAAACACCACTAGCCCGGATAAGGGGAAAGGAGAAAGGGAGCTCATCACATCTCATTGTTAGCAAATACTGTGTTTAGTAGTGATGATTTAAGAACATCTCTTGCGTGCACAAACACTGTTCTGCACCAGCACTCTGCCTCCCCCTCAGTGTTACAACAGGGCTGCAGGATCAGGGTAGAGCCAGTGCCAGGACAGCTGTGCAGAATAACACAGCAGTGCCCTGTGCTGAAGCCCTGCAAAGGCCATGCACAGCGCTCCCTTGCAGAAAGTAAAAGCCACCGTTCCACAACGCAGCTGCACTCTGCTGCTGGCAGCGGCCCTGCAGATGACTGTGAGCATTTCAGCCTCAGAGAAATTCTGTATATAGCTTTAGGCAATGGACATCATGCTGGCAAGAAGTAGCAAGGCTTCTTATTCTTGGCTCTGTCACTGACCTGCTGTGTGACCTCAGGCAAATCACTTCACTTCTGTGTGCCTCTTCTACTTCCCGTCTTTCATCTGTCTTGTCTGTTTGACTGCAAGCTTTGGGAGGGGGATCATCTCTTACGATGAGTGTGCAGCACCAACCACAGGAGAGCTTTAATCTCTGTTGGGACTCTGAGGCACAGTACAAAAACTACAGCTATTCTGTAGTCCATAATGTCTACATTACCATTTTGCTCAAAAGTGCTGCAGAGTGGCCAAAATGGGCCACTACTCCAAGATTTGCAACATCAGCACTTCTCAGATCATCCAGCATGTACCCTGGCACTCAGTCTACAGAGTAGGCAAGACATGCCAGCTAACAGGCCTTCTGTATTTTCATTTTGATTGTTGACTGTATGTGAAAAGTGAGACTAAGAATGAGGCAGCTTTGCCCTGAAGATATGTTTTGAATGTGCTTTTCTACAAGGGAACAGATATGCCATAAAAAGGCTGATTCTTCTACATGTGACCATGCAAAGTGCCAAAGAAAATGAACTCTTATGACCATCTTTCTTAAAAATGACTGTTAATACATGGATGAGGAACAGTGTGATTACTGTTACGAAAACACCCCACATTTACAAGGTACAGTACAGATACACAGGCCAAGGAAAGACCTGACTGGTAGATATTCTAATGGAATGGGGTTTTCATTGGCTGTAGAAGATGCACACTTACCACAAGTACAGTTCTGACCATAAATATGAGTGAATGGATGTCCCTGTGTGCACATGTGTGTATAGACAGAGAAGAAATAAGAGAGAGAACAAGGCAGTGTGCCAAAAGACAAGCCAAAAAGAGGGAATCCACAGGCGGAAGAATCCAGTTGTTACCCAGACCTGTTGCTTTTTTTTTTTTTTAATTTTTTTTAAATACATAATTCCTTGCAGAAACTTTGTTAAAATCCATAATCTTTAAGCATTCATCTATACTTAGACTTTCTTCTAGTTTTCTAGAACAGAGAATGTAGTATGTCTCCTGAAAATAGTCCTTTATGATCTGGAGCTGACTGAAAGGTCAAGCTGTCCTCAGGCAGCTTGGATCAGCCTCATGACACCTATAACACTCTCCCTGAAGAAACTCCCAGGGAGGCATAACTTTCTCCTCTGTTACTGCAGGCTTTGTGGAATTTCCATACAAAGTATCATTGTTCAAACTGTAAAGCAGCTTTGGGCTTTGGTAGAACCTGTAAAGAACAGCTGTCAGCAAAGACAGCAGCTCGTGTTATCACACAGCACAATGCTCTGCACCGTTATCATTTTGCAAGATGCACTGCTTCCTGTTGTCCCATTCGTGAAGGTGCTTTCTGGCTTTCCCTCTGTTGTGACAGCTTTTGTCTTTGCACCACTGGTGCAAAACTAAAGAGATCTCTGAACAAGAGAGCAGTTTTGTTCTCCTGCAACAGAGAGATATGCCAGGCTTTTTAGCTGAAAAATAAAATATAGGCATGTTTTTGAATCCCCTTTTGTTTTTCCTAAGTTTTACAACCTTACTTATCTGTAAATAAAATCGTCTTTTTTTTTTTTTTTTTTTTTTTTTTCATAGCACACTGCATAAATACAACTTCATGCATCTGGGAAGCTGACAGCTGCCCTATGAGATAGAGTGTGACAGTTTAAAATCAAGGAATCAATCACTGAGATATAGCACTTGGATGCCGTTTCCACCAGGATGTATTGCAGGATCCAGGAGCTCGCTATTTGAGATATGCCATCATAACTCTGATAGATTAAAGCACCACATCCAGGAAACAATTGTGCAAGAAAAAAATGGTGTCATAGATCTGCCAGGTTACAGCACAGACTCCAGGAGCCAACCAGGGGAAGGCAGGGCTGTATCTCTGCTCCCAGAAGCAGCCAGAGCAGCCTGATGACAGTTCTGTTCTCAAACAGCCCCATTATGACCTAATTAGCATACATGAATTGCAGATTTAAAGCATTAAAGTGATGTACAAATCATTAATTTTTTGTCAAATCCATGTCAGCCTTGTGTATGCCTTCCTATTTTAATGTTGCATGACAGTGAAAAGAAGTCTAATCCTCTGTATATAAAGAGGAGAGATTTGGTGTAGCTGATATAATGAGATCTATTTAAACACTGGATGTTTTGCAGCTTTGAGTGTATCTGCTCAAAGAAAAAAAAATGCCACATTTGTCCCATTAGGGTTAATTGTGAAAGGATGTAAATATATTCAAAGCCCCAAGGGCAGTTCTACATGTTGTCTGTATGAAAGAGAAGATATAAAATTTGTTTTCCATCAAAACTTCTTTTTAGTTTTGCGACAAATAAAAAGAACCACATGCTCACACAAGATGGACCTGATTTTCAGAAGACATGAGCACTCAGGAAAATCAAGACCTCACTTTGAAAATCAAGTCTGAGCCATAGTCTCGGGAATGGCATACAAAAAAAGTCACACAAATATCAAAATCAACCCCACGTTGACTTCAGCACATGCAGAGAATCACTGCAAAAAGGGAGGACGACTACTTTAAAGTGGGACTTCCTAAACTATTTGTGCTTCACAGTGTTGCTGGGAGCCCTGGATACCACCTGCACGCTGTGGTTACCTGCCTCTCTGAGCCACCACAGACTGTTAGTTCATGTTTTGGGATGGGTTTCCATCTGTTCTGGCCTCACCGGTTGACTACTTGCTTGCTATCCCATTTCATATCTTCTCCTTGCTTTCCCTCCTTGGCTTTAAAAGAGGTCTTGCATCTTACACTCAGAACAAATGATGCAGCCCCTGTTCTGAGCCGAAACCATGATTTAACACCGTTGGGCAAACCCTTCTGCTACCCAATCAAAGTGTCATCCAAGTCCCCTTTCAATGAGCCAATTATTCCTCCACAACAAGTGGCATTTTGCAGGCGTGACCAAACAGCACATTTCCACCAAACAGGCTTGCATATTAGGCTGGCTGAAATCCAGATGCATGAAGAGAGAGGTCTTCTTTGACTGTCTACTCTGTCCCTCACACAGCCTGGTCTGGTGACTGACTGAATTCCAGGGAGTTGAACAGGGGGTAGGTAAGAGGAATGGTCTTGGCAGCTGTGTTCAAGTATTTTATGCATCAAAAGAGAAGTTTATTGGTGGCATAAGTCTGACAAAGCACAGAAGGTCAGATGCGGGCTGGGATTTTCATAAAAGATAATATAATTAGGTACCCAGTACCAATTTATTTTCCATGGGTACGAGACCCCTCATGCCTTCGCCCCTTTGAAATCACCTACAATCCCAAACCAGCAGGTTTGGTCAAGGGGTGTGTGTGTGTGTCTTTGTTTTAGATCTGTGTGTTTCTGCAGTCGACAGCACTCCTGGGCAGATGATTTCTCTTACAGTTCACTAGAATGACTTTCCCAGCAGCAAATAATCAGCAGTGTAGCTCATCTTTTCTGACAGGAGTTGAGCACAGAGATGGCTCTCCTCAGGCTAGCAAAAAAAGGAAGTAGAGGAATGAAAGTGCCATTGAGAAATGTGTTGAACTGAGAAGCAGCCTGTGTCAGCTCCACACCTGGACAGATGCTCAGCACTTACCTCTTGAGTGTTAT
Source organism: Tyto alba (assembly GCF_018691265.1). Taxonomy (NCBI): domain Eukaryota; kingdom Metazoa; phylum Chordata; class Aves; order Strigiformes; family Tytonidae; genus Tyto; species Tyto alba. The sequence continues at coordinate 28,925,734 of NW_024881328.1, read as the reverse complement.
TTCAGTAGCTCAGAAGTCTGTCCACTGGCCCGCTATCCCTGACTGACTTCTGTAGACAGCCTCAGGCTAGTTTCATTGTCTTTGTGTTCTGGAAAAATAAAGAAACAAACCCATCATTTAAATACTTCATTGTTTTTCTGTACAGAAATGCTGGACATTTACAAAAAAGATGAGAATAGCTTCCAAGGGCACATCCTCGTATTCATCTATAGGACAATAACCTAAAACAGCTTTGCTCAGAGCCAGATCATTTTCCAACCACCATGACAGCAGACAGAGAAGATGTATGAGGTTGGAGGAAGCTGGTGTAGGTTAAAGATAGCCTTGGGATTAATATGCTGGCCTGGTTTTAAGAAACAGAGACAGTAGACAATTTCATTAACTATTTTTGTCAATATTTTAGGAATCGCAAAGAGAACAGGTCCTCTGTGGACTTGGGAAGGACTTTGATGTGTTGATAAGGAATCAGCCATCAGCACATGGGGGTCCCCACATTTTATTTATTTTTTTCTGATATCTTAACGGATTTGGTGTGTTACAGTGACACTTCAGAACCCTCTTTCAGCATGAGTATTAGCAGCTCTGGGGTAAGCAGGAAGAGAGCAGGTGAAAGGCTAAGCTAGGAACCAGGAATGGGAGGGAAACCTCTGGTTTTCATTTTCCCTTCAAATCTTGCCAGAATTTGGGGAGCCCCTGAATACAGTACAACTACCCAACATCTTTCCACGTCTGCTGTGCAAGAAAGGTTATTAGAGAAATGGCTGGCCAAATAAGGAGTGTTTTGGTAAGGGGTATGTTTAACAGAATGATGTTTAGAGCCTATTCAAAGAGAAAGATTTTATTTTATATAGGGGCACTCTTTGCCTGTGACATTGATATGTTTCAGTTCATTTGCAGTCTGCACACTGGTACTGTGTTTTAAAGTGAAAGGGGTAAATGGAAGTTGCACAAATTCAGAGACTGCAGGGAGAGCAGAGGCCATGTCTGAGCAGAGCCAGCACTCAGCAGTAGGCATAACTCCAAGAGCTGAAACTAAAGAAGTCTCAAGGTCCTCATGAAATTAATCCCTGTGTGAAGGGCCAAGGCAACCAGGCAAATGCTTTTGTGAAAGCCTTCCTGCAGCCCTTGAGGGACTCTGGGAGCATGTAGGGCTTGTTCTGGACTTCTTTCACAACCTGGAGACCAGGGGAATACAGTTGCAGGGACTGTTTCCCTGAAGAGACAACAGCTTTAAAGTGGATTGGCAGAATGCAAATGAACTTCTGAGCCATGCAAACCCAGCTTTGTCCTTACTCCTGCTGCTAAGGACAAGCTGCTTGGCCTCAGCGATGGTTTCATTGCTGCTTGCTGAATTCCCTGCCCTGCTCATCATTTTCTTCTCTGCACTTGCACATGCAGAGGACTGTACAGGGTCTAGCCATGTAACCTGATGGAGCAGCTGCAAAGTCTTTCAGCTGCTTGGATTTCGGGCCTGACCTGCACCTACTCCAAAATCTCTGTGCTAAGGTGAATCCTCGGCTGACAGCTCCTGAGTTCAGAATCTCATGGAGCCATGGGAGAACGATCTGAACAAGAGGGCCACTAATGAAACAGCAAAATCAGCCGGCTCCAGGGACTTGTTTAATTTCATTAACTTGATGTTGATGCAATACCTCCTGCAGTAATTGGTATGTTGATCTTGCTCCTGTGCTCTTGTATGAAAGAGGGGAGCATAAGATCTCCATTTCATCCCAGAGCTCAGATGAGCTAGCCCTATGCTGCACTCTGTCAGCGATCTTCAAAAGGCATTATTTATAAAAGTAGCTTTCTGGGACACTGTTCAATCCATGTCCATTATCCATGCAAATTCCTCAAGCTGTATCGGGTTAGATAGCTGCTGGTATCATAGCTGGAAAACCAACAAACCTGCAGAAATCTTTGCTTAGTTCTTTATTGAGCACAATGAGGTCAGGATTAGTCAGTCAAGGCATTGGATTAGCACTATTGGTAGCCATGGCAATTTCTGTTTCTGTGACAATCCATGACACCTTTCCCATTAAAATTCAGCTTAAAATACCTATGAGAATCCTGCAGTCCTCTCTGAATCCCAGGAATATCACATGGCATCACTCAAACTAGAGTAAATCTAAACACATCTGAAGCTTTATTCAAATAAGCTGAAACCACAGTAAGTCCAATTTAAGAAGAAAAGCATTAAAAGCATGAGAAACAGGCTCTGCGCATTCTAATTCTGATCTGGGTTTTGCAGTGATTCATTACAATTCTAAGTCTTGTACTTCCTTTAAACAAACAAGGGAATTGTTCCTTCTGATTCCTCCCTAGTTAAGCCTGGAAGACCAAGCTTTCACTTGAACAGAGGTGAAAATTTCTGGTGAGGTCATCTCCATGGCTGCTAAAGATGCTGCACACCCTTGAGGAACCGAAGGCTTGCTGTCCAAGGCCACACCACCGACCCTGGCAACCCAGCTTGCTCATGTCTGATTCTGAGTTCCACGTTAAATTTTTCAGGTATAAATCAGGGGTTTCTTCACCTCTAGCCTATTGAGTTTTTCCTCATTTTGCACAGTCACCAAGTGATTATTATAACTGTGCTGCCAAAATTACTGTTGCAGGGGTGGAATTTAGACAAACTGAGCTTGCTGACTGTTAATGGCTTAAGTATGGAAGTGGAACAGGAGATGACATCCTTCTGCCTAGCCTCCAGTTCTCCACTCCCTGATTACTGACCTCCAGCTGCAGGGCAGCAACAAGCAGCTGGAATGTACTTACATCTTGAACTGTCTCAGCTCTTTGCAGCTGACCCTGTGCGGCTGCATTCTTCTACAGCCAATGCCAGCTAGAGAAAAAAATTACGAATTTTTGATTCTGTGCTTCCCATTGGGAATTACTGCCTTAATTCAGTGTGAAAGGCCTCTGCTTCTGAGCCCTGCTCAACCAAAAGATCTCTGTTTTGAAATGCATTGACTACCTCCTGCTAAAGCTCTACACACAGCAGCTTCATTAAAAGATTGGAAGCAAACTAATAGGATTGGCTTGATCAAAGTGTGTAATAAGCAAACACGGCAACAGACTTTTATTCCATTATTTTGTGTGTTCTAATATCCCAGTTTTTCTGCACTGGGCCTCTCTTAAGAAAGCAAGTGTTCAGCATGGCAAATTTTTCCATGTGGAGGTGTACCCCTTGAAATCTAAACTAATGTTAGATTGTTATCTACCTCTGAGTTATATCTTAGGTCAGCAGAGGGGGAGGCCTTAAAAATGAACTTTGCACACTGTTCCCTCCCACTTCTGAAACACTTTTGTTCAGAAGATGTTGGATTGTAGTGTCTAGAAATGCAGTACATCCACAGTAATAAAATAAAATAAAATAATAAAATAAAATAAAATAAAATAAATAAAATAAAATAAAATAAAATAAAATAAAATAAAATAAAATAAAATAAAATAAAATAAAATAAAACCTGGCATAAAAGGAAATCTGTTCACATGAGTACTGAAATGATTTCACACCTGAGCAGCGTACTCCTTTTCCCATGGCAAGAAATCAAAAGATGCTGAGGATCTGCAAATACCTCTGAAGCCACTCAGACCTTTGGAAAACCACACAACTTTTTCCTGGGCACCTGAGGGCCAGGAGCACTTCCAGCACCTCAGTCTGAAGCAAGTCAGGGTGTCCCACTTTGAAACAGCTACAAGCGCCCGTGCCATTCCTAGACACTATGGCAGATTTACTCCTAGATGTAAAATCACAAATAAATTTGTCAGGTTTTCAGAGGTGTCCATTTCTACACAAAGCTCACTTACTTCTCATGCACAGCCTGCATCTGCCATGCTGCAGTTTGCTCTTGGTTTATGCCTTGAACTTCACTTCGCCACTGCTGTGTCAATAGCCAGCCTTCACTTCTATGATCTGAACATTTTGTCATGTTGTGCGATGGCACATAAAACTCTTTTCCTCTAGATCTTGTGCTAAGATGATTTTTGTAGTTTGTTGCTAGAAAAGTCTTACCCTCAACTATAAGCTAAATAAAGCAATTTTCTTGCCATCAAATATTTAAACCTACTGTGCTGGCATGGACTCCAAGGCAGGGAGTGAAATATGGCTGAGAACAAAAATGGGAAAACCAAAAATCTTTATCCTGCAGATACTTCCATCAATAACTTGAATTATGCAGCTGTCCTCAAATAGATCAGGCTCACAAACAGCACAGCCCTCAGATGCAGAGTGAACCTGATGAAAATACATTCATTTGAAAATATAATTTTTTTATATATTCCCAGATATTTTCTGAAGCCTAGGACCGTCTGAACCACTGTGAGAGGTTAGAGAGCTGTGAATGGATTTTCTTAAATTTCATGTGAGGTAGTGGGGAAGTTGATATGTTGTGTACTCAAATGAAAGCCTTTTTTGAAATTGAACTCAAGTGAACTGCAAATTCAAATCAGCAGGGTGCCAGTGCCCTCTATGCTTGCTGTCTGTGTCTTTAAGAAGACAGTCAAAGACTTCCAGCAGAGACGTATGCACATCACCTTCTCACTGCCTCCTGCACTAGCAAAGGATGCTGCCTAGCTCCAAAAACTGTGCGTGACTGCAGGATGCTGGGACCCTCTCCAGGCACCTCACCTCCCTCCTCCAACACAGGCACAGCTGCTGTCCATGGCCCTGGTGCACGGTGCTGTCAGCACCCAGCAGACAGAGGCTTTGCACTGTGGTTCTGCAGCGAAATGTAGTTTGCAGGGAGTTCAGGGGCAGCTCCCACCTGCGGAGAGGACAAGATGTGCTGGGTCACCTGAACCCCTGGTCTAGGAAGAAGCTGGCAAGCAGCCATTGCTGGGGCAGCAGAGATTCAAGAGGTATATAAAGAAAAAGTGGGCCTTGTCCCTTTCCTTTGACCCCATCCTGAGCATCTCATTGCTCTTTAAGGACAGGGAGTAGGTCTAGTGGCTCTTGACCATAGGAAAATTCTGACAGGTGACGTGCAGGGTTGGCTCTGTCCTCAGGCTGTGAACACAGCAGAGACCACACCAGGTGTATCTACATGGTTAAATGCAGATTAATGAGGCCTACCTATGTCCATTCAGAAGCCACTGAGACACATTAGCTCAAATTGTCAAGCTGTTCAACAACCATGACGCCTGAGGGTTTTTTCTCTGCAGTGTGCCAACCAAGGGACAAAAAGAAAGAGCACCAAATATCATAAGTCTTCTAAAACAATTGTAAAGGCTGAGAATACAATGGGGGAATATAGATGCAACTCACAGAGACAGAGGTGAGGGAATGAAAGAAAAGTCATGGTTTGCCTTCCAGTGTTTTGTCAGGGAAATTAATGTTGGACATACAAAATTGCATACAGCTTCTGAGTTCAGCCATATGATTTGGTAGCTTTTTTTAGTGATGCCATATGCACAGTTTGAAAAAGAAAGAACTGGCAAAGCTACAGGAGCAGTGTTTATTTTTTATTCGGGGGAGGGGGGGGCATCCCTAGATATTTTTATTGGACCTGGGTAAATTATGCTGTTGTATACTGAAAATGGACAGGAGATTGTATGCATGGTCTTAATTTGAAGCATTTGTTGAGGCTTTGTATTTACAGAAAGCTTTAGTTACTTCTTCAAGGAAGAACTGGTCTGTCTAAAAGCACGTGAGAAGTTCTCACCTATCACCATTCACAGACTGAACCTGTCCAGAGCCAGCTTCACTGGCAAACACATTTTGGCTGTTACATCCCTAGTCTGGTGACATGAAACAGATGCAAGATTTTATGGCTGCTCTGTGTCACCAGAACCATACAAGGGCCCTGCACACAGGCCAGTGCACAGGCCAGTGAATCTGGCATTCAGTGCATACAAAATAATGCTTGGAAAATAATTTTACAAAAAATAGACTATGCAAAACTCTCTTCTTCCTGGAATTATTAATATCTGTGTAGTTATCAGACTGCAAATAAGTTTGAATCAAATGCAGCAGCACTTTATGAAAATAGAGAGTATATATCAATGTACATTGTGTATAATTGGTACCATTTGAAATGATGAAGTGCTACTAACTGATCTTCATAAAATAATACTTTGCATTTATATAGTGCCTTCTGTCTGAGATCTCAGAGCACTTTGCAAACGTTACTGAATTAACTCTCTCTGAGCCTTCTGAGTCAGCTGTTGCTCTCCTTAGTCTACTGATGTGGAAAGCAAAGGCAAAGAAAGATGAAGACCATATGAAGAAACTGGGGTTCTAAGGGCAGGAACTTCCTTACCTGTAAAAAAAATCATAATCTTTCTTTTTTGAACAGAAGCTGCAAGCTTTCAGCACCTCTGAAAATCAAGCTACTTTAGTTGCTCTTTTGGATGCAAATGCCCAATTTAGCTTAAATGATTCCTTCAAAATCCTCCAGGAAATGTGTAGGAGACCTGACAAAAAGGATCCAGAAAGCTTGGCTCAGAGCCCTGTGCATTGGCTGAGAGACTATTCTCTGCATACCACCTGGCCACTGTGACCACAGTTTGGGAAACCTTGCTTTGTCTTCTCATACTTTCTTCCTCCCAAAGGTTTCCAGCAAAAAAATGAAAGCAAAAGGCATCTGCAGCTTGCCAGAGGAATGCTGGATCCACTTCAAGGGCATAGGAACACAGGACCTATGACTACAAGGCAAGGTAGATAGTCCCAACCTCAGCAAATTTCTGAGGAAGTTCTGAAATCAGATCAAGTAAAATTGATTAATCTAGTCAAATTAATTAATCTGGCTAAAAATTCTCTCCGAAGAAACAATCACACTGATCAGGGATGGTCTGACAGAAAAAGGCGAAACACCTGCTTGGTGTGTATGAGGTTGTGTATGGGACGAGCAGCTGGAGGGGACCTGGCGTGGCACCAAGCCCTTAGTTTGGGTAAAATGCAGCCAAGGCAGTACATTCAGCTTCACAAAGAAATTATCACTTTGCCTTCAGGGCTGCATTCAGACAGATGTCAATGTCCCGACTTGACACCTCCTACTCCTGATCATACAGTGCCTCACTCAGATCACTGGAGGCTTTTGAGAAGTGTCTCAGACAAGGACATACAAGTGATGCTCAGACACCAGAATTTAGTCCTGAGACTTCGAGGAGGCCTGTGGCTGGATTCTTCCCTCTTTCCTGGCACTGATGTTGCCATGACTGCAGGGAGCTGATTCCCGCCCTGTCCTGCAAGAGGAGAGCTCTGTGCTGGGAGTTTGCACTCTCTGGCCAGGGCTGGAAGGCAGGCAGAGAGATCAGCAGGAAGAGGGGCGCTGATCGGGCCTCCAAACACAAGTGCCACACGCAACACTTGGTGAACGGCAGTTACCCCTAATTTCCAGTGCTGCACTGGCATGTCTGCCTCGGCAAGGAATGATCCCCTCCTCACCAGGGTAAAGATAAATGATGCCACTCCAGAGGGAGCATGTACACTCACATGGGAAATCAAGGAATAAAACTCAATAAAATAAAGTGAACTATAAAAAATAGCAGAGTGATATTACTTGACATGTTCTTTTCTACACTGTTCTAGGTACAGAGCCTGCCACTTCATTTTTTCATGGGACCTAATGCATTGATCTGTGTTTAGTCTCTGATTAGTGATTTTAGCCTGTGTTTTTTTATCTATCTATCTATCTATCTATCTATCTATCTATCTATCTATCTATCTATCTATCTATCTATCTATCTATCTATCTATCTATCTATCTATCTATCTATCTATCTATCTATCCATCCATCCATCCATCCATCCATCCATCCATCCATCCATCCATCCATCCATCCATCCATCTATCTCCCCTTTACCATCTTTTTTTTTTTTTAAGACAATGCATTCTTTTCCTTGTTTCTCAATTTATTTTTTGAAAGAAATATTTACCAAGCAAATGTGAAATGCATCAGAATGCTTTGTAGAGCTGCCAAGAGGTCAAAGGTCTGGAATAAAAATGATGTTGAAACAATGATTAATTAGCTGACATTCTCTTAGAAAATTTGCTTTGGGAAAAGCTATGGTAAATTAAGACAACAGACAAAGTGACAGAAAAATGAGTAATGAGGGAAAGAGGGATAGGAAGGATAGGAAGGATAGGAATAAAGAAAATCTATATGGGTAGATTTATTCCTTTTGAAAATGATCCGATCTTTCTCAGCCATTGTCCTGGCCCCCAAACAAAAATCTTCTCCAATAAATAATTTCAAGCTGTTTTCAGTGACTAAGCCACAAAATGTTCCATCCTGAATAAATTCTATTTACTGCATACAAAACTGATTAACATACTTCCAATGCATTTATAGGACTTCTGGTCTGCAGAGGCCATCTGTTTAGGGGAATTTCTGGAATAGCAGTGTTGTCTCTACAGTAGGACTACCAAGAGGCCTGAAATCTCCACCATACTCTATATAGAGCTGTACAGATGATTCAGGAACTGCTTGGGCAAAAAAGAGTTTGTGCGAGTCACTGGGCAAATATGTCATCTCTGCCTACATAAGGAACCTTCCTAAACCTTTTGTCCTAAATCACCTATTACTTTATAACTTGTTATCAAACCCTGTCTGGAAATAGCATGTGCTGAAGCTCTGTGGGATTGCATTTGCTTTCCATGCTGTTTTCCTTGGAAACCTGACTCACCTGCCTTCATACTCTGTGCACCCCTACTAGGACAGGCTGGCAGGTTCTTGTGATCAGTAAATGTACTGGGAGAAAAAAGAGAGAAATTGTGTTTGTCCTTTGACTGTTCACTTAATTGGGATGAATTTGCCATGAAACCCCTGCAGACAGACCATGGATACAGATACTGTAATTTCCAAGGCAGAAAGATGTCCAGACCTATTAAGGTTTCTCCCTCAGAGATCTGTCCTAGGACCATCAGTCCAAGTGCTGATCCCAGGATATTTTGAAAAGCCCTAACTTTGTATCCTGCACAACAGCATACTGTTCATTTCCCAACCTGAAACCGGAGAGGAATGGGAGAAGAGTACAACAGTCTGATGGCAGTACCCTCTTCCATTGCTACTGCCCCGAGGCTGACCTACAAACCACTAACCAGTAAGCAAGAGGCTGGCAGCAGCCAGCAGTAGAGGATGAGTTTCCAAATATTGGTGGAAGCATGCTTGTCTATACCAGGAAACTAATCAAGGTCATGTTTTCCTCCTGCCAAGGAAAGCAGAGGAGTCCCCTGAATGGTCCAGCTTCAGCCTTTTCAAATCCCCCATCTTTCCTTGGAAGTGGAAAGCTCAGAAGCTGTTTAAGAGACCCTAAGAATGTCTGACCAGCACACTTATTTATAAACTTACATCCTATGATTTGTGACAGCAAATAAATGTAATAAATACCGTTCTGTGAAAGAAAAGCAAGGAACAGATACACTTGGACAACACTCTGCATGGATGTACAAAAACCTGCTGTGACTTGGAAGCTTAGATGTGCCCTAACATACTGCAATTATTAAGCCCCAGGTATTAGGGAAATCACATCTGTCTGTGTGGCACAGCTGAATTAACTAGGCTGGTCTCATTATCCGATAAATAGGCAGCTTTCATGTATTTCTGTGATTTATACATGTGGTGATACTTAGAAGCAAGTTGTTGAAAACATTGTTTGCAAAGGTGGTCTACAGAGCTAATACAAAGTACACAGGGGAAAAAATAATCCAGATTTTGTCGATCTAATGAATGAGATTTGCAAAGCTGTGTCTTTCTGGCTTTCTCACATCCTGTTCCTATTCAGGATGAATGTATGAATTGGAAAATCCAGAAAGGGCTTGAACTTCTTTAGATTAGGGGGATGATCCCCCATCTTAACTCAAGGAAGATTCCTGCAGAAGACAAGGGGAGCTCTGTATGGATTAGGGGCACAGAACTGGCCTGATGGTTGTATACAAGAGTTTTTAGGTTTTGATATCTTCCTTATGGCAACTGCAGCTTTCTGTTTATTTCCCCATTAGGATTCCCCAAAGAAGCCTATTTTCACCTGAGTAAATATTCTGCTTCTGTCTTCATTTTTACACATGAGCATTCCACTTTGTGCTAGAAGCACCACTACAGTAGCAGCACTCTCGGGATGCTGCTCTAATAGATTCACAAGGTTGACTTGTTTAAGTGGGATTTTGTTGCATTACACAGAGGATTTTTTCCTAAGGATGTGATTATTCCAGGACTGATCCTACTGCTGTGATATGACCACTTTTGGCACTGTGCATGCATGGCATGAGATTAGTCTTCTGGCACCATATAAAATGACTTAGACATGTTGTCTTACTTATTAGCATGTGGTATTGCAGATCATTTTACAAAGGCAACAGCTGCAACCATTACTCCTACAGTTATGTCATAATTTGGTATGTCAAACACCTCTATATAGTGCAGACAAGAGGAACATTTATTCGTCTCACTTGTCAATACATTTATTTCCATCTTCTTACACTTTTCTTTTTTTCCAGTAGTAAAACAATCCACTCTCCATATAGCTAGCTTTCCTAGAAGCCGATGAGGGTGTGCGAAAGAAAAGGTACTTGGGAGCTGTGGAGATTAGCACATTGCAAGACCCTATACAGAATGGATTCATACAAATTAACACTAAGAGCGCTATTGTTATCACCACCATGACAAGTCAGCTATTCTGTGTACAGCAAAATCGTTCACCACTGCCACATTTACCGCAATCATTTGCCACTGACTTCAGCTCCAGGGAGCCAGGTTCTCTGAGTATCTAGCTCTTCACAGAGGCTGGGGAAGGACTCAGCAGAGGCTGTGTGCTCAGTCCCTCAGAGGGTACCCCTGCTCGCAGCTGGGCTCCCCAGCCAGCCAGCTCTGAACCATGATATATATCACTGCAGGGAAAAGAGAGCACCAGCTCCAGCATATGCAAACCTTGACTTGCCCTGGGCAGGATGGCTTCCATTCATACAGGAACAGTGTATTCAGGCAAATACAGGGGGCCTCTGGACCACAGGCACCTCTTTGGGACTCCCAGTGTGTTGGGAGAGTGCAGGGACACGAACTAGTTACTTCTGGCATTTATACCCTGCCCTTAGGCTTTCACACAGCACCTTCTGCCCCACAGCACAAACTACCCAGAACACAGGCTTGCTGAAGGAAGAATAACCAGCTGGTAAAGGAAGCCTGAGACAATACTTTTCTTCAGTTTCTCTTCAACTAATACAATTGCATGTAGAGTCGCAGGTTCAGTGTGGCACAGCTGGGCAGGGGGGGCTAACACAAGATGATCTCAAGGAATGGGAGGTGGATAAAAGCTTTCCTCTGCCCTTCTACAACCTCAGTTTCCTTCAGAATGTTGGAGGCAACCTCTCTGGGCAAGTTCATGCTGCCTCATCCCTCTGCAACAGGTTCGTTCCACCTCAGTCCCAGTTCTTCATGTCCCTCTCCCCGCACACAAAGCTCAGCCAGATAAGCTTTCTGTGTGAGCATACCTTAGTCTACATTGGGAAAATAAGCTGTTCTCAGTATAACACACATTAAGCCTTCACCAAGGCAGCCTGCTTTGGCCTAAATGGGCAAGGAGCGTTCACAGAAGACACTCACCAGCAGATCTGAGGAGGTGGGCTGTGTCAGAGCAGTTGTGAGGAGCATCTGGGGTTGGCCTCAAGGTGGCTGCCACTAGAAGAGACTGTGTTTACAAGCCATCCCTGCTGGGAAGGAAGCTGCCCCAAAGTCACATCTAGTGAATTGCAGCAAGAGACAAACAAACTGTGACTTTGGAGCTGCTGTTGAGAGGAGAAAGATTCTGCTTTTGGCTCTCTCACAGTTAGCCCACCATAGATCAGTACAAACTGAAATTTTGCAGTCCCGTCCCTTTGACCCCCTCACCTCCCCATGGCTTATGTATTTGTAAAAAGAAGGAAGGGAGATGGGGGCAGACGGGGATCCAGATTGCAACCTGCAGCAGCTGACATTTTTATTGTCTTTTAATTAAATAAGCCTCAGAAACAAGAGCACATGCAAATTCCCCTGTGTGTCCTCCTCCTCTTTTTCCTCTTAAAAACTCATTAAGGAAAAGGACCACAATCAAACCAGGAATGCAGGGTTGCCTCTCCTACTTTCAAGCTGTCCTCTGCACATTTTTGCCTGGACAAAAGGCCACTGAAGAACAATGCAAGGTGTCTATGGCTGCCTTTCATTCTATTGTCAAAAGGCAACAGAAATCCAGTATGAGTCTCCTTTTCCTCTGCAGTCAATGTGCAAGTGGGGGGGAAGTACTTTGTGCTTTCAGACGTCCAGCTTTCTTCTCTAGTTTGATAACAGTGTAAAGTATGATTCAACAGATCCCCTGGAATCTGCAGCTAAAGAGGGACTACATTTGTGTTGCAGTGTCCTCTGATGAATAGCAATGCCCAGCAAGGCAGCACATACAGCAGCTGATGCCCACCTCACTTATCTTTTCTAGACTAGATCTGGACTGTAGCTGGGATCCTAGCTGCAAGAAGCATCTTACTCCAATGTTTCATGGGCTGCTCTTTGCTTCCAGGCGTTTTCCTTGTAGGTTCAAGGGCCTCTAAGTGTCTAAAAGCCACCCCTTTGCTCTACACACAAGTAAATGGGATCCCTAAGATCCACCTCTGCAAAAAGAGGAAAGCTCCATCCATACACACCCTGCAAAGGGCACAGCCCAACAGCTATTAGTTACCTCCCCTTTGGAGATAAGTTAGAGCAGTAGTTCTGTTAAAATCAGGCCTGGGAGCACAGTGATGCAAGTGTGAGCCCTGAGCTAATTTTGTGGAAAACACAAACGCACATGTGTGCATGCTTGTGGTGTCCTTTATGTATCTTGGCCACTGTGACACATCTGGCTTGCAATCTTACCCATGCTTTTGTCTCATGGAGGTTCTTGTGGGGCTGGGCCAAGAGACTAATTTCATCCAGTCCTCTCTGTAGGTGGTTCATACCAAGGCTGCTCTCTTTCATCAGGTGTTGCCCTTGCACAAGTGAAAACCCCTTGCAGGAGAAGAACATCCAGAGATAGAATAGAAGAACGCCAGCACTGACCTCCAAGGGGGCCTGGCGCAGTTGAGAGAAAGTCCTTGAAATGATCTGTCAGCATTTTTCTTCTCCCACCAGGGATCTCTGGGGAGAAGTCATGGGGTTGCTGCCTCAGCTCTGAGAGACCCTCTCCTGCCCAACCTCTGGAAGCACTTGAGGGCCAGGTGAATTTATTTGCTATTTCATTGTTTTTCCTTGCAGATCTGACAGCTCATAATACCTCTGGTGCCTGACAGCCCCACTCTTCTCCAATTGATAAATAGTCTTTTTCTGATTTGAGCAACCAAGGAACATCTTGAGCCTGTCACACTGGAGAAGATCCATCAGTCTCATGTGCCACAAGTGAGGTGTTTGAAAAATGCTGCTTGTGCAACCATTCTGGTGTATTAATTCCTGGCATCCCACTTGTATTTTGATTGTTTCTCAAGGAACAAAAACATATTTTAACTCTTTATAAATGAAGCAGCATTCTGTTGTTATGGTAACTCAATTTCTAAAAATAATGTAAAGAAAAGACCACCTTTAATTGATATCACAAGAAGTTGTTATGGTAACTGGAATTTTAAAAGTAACTAGGTTAAACTCCATTTCTTTTTATCCAGAGCTTTGCATAAACAAATTCTGATTAAAATATCAGGTTTAATTTAATCAGTTAATTAATGTCACTAAATGTCATTTATCTTATAACTCTCATTTATATTCAGTGCAAAATTACCTAACTTGCTGAGTTCTAACTATTCAGCCATCAATCTGATATTCTGGAATAGGATGACTGTACAATTTATTTTTGGTCATGAAGTGGTTAAAATTGAATGGATTACTTTTATATCATGTGCGGGGCCCATTTCTCTCCTCAGAAGCACAGGTATAATGCCATCAGGTAATCTTGCTATGGAAGTCAAGCGTGTGCTATATGAATGAAGGCACATCTCTCCAAAGCAAGCATCTTTCAAACCCTTCTCTACTGTCTGTCTTACTTCTCTGCAGCATCCAGACTTTCTGTCTCTGCACCTTCTTCCCCTAGGCTCTCACCTTTCTGTCCAAATCCCTCTCTCCTCCTTCCTCTGTCAAAACTGGCAAATCATTTCCCACCCTAATGCCCTAAATTATCAGTGACATTTCCTCCACTGTGGGTGTGTTTTCCTCTTTCAAGATTTGCCTTTCTCTCCATTGCACAGTGTCTGCCATTTCCATCAGTTATACCTCCCTTGCTCACTCTTGTTCTCTTTGAAAGTACCAGATTGTCCCACGAGTGCTCCCAGTGCACCCTGACTTACTGCAGCTAAGCCCAACTCTCTGCCCATTTCACAGGCAGGCTTGTCTGTAACTTCCTTTTACCTTTTCCACCAAATTTAATCTCCTTGGCCTTGCTATCCACAATCTGAACTGCATAGCTCTTGGTTATGTCTCAATTATCTGCTCAGTTTTTCACAGATTAATAGAGTGAAAGGCCAGGAAAGGTTCATTATGACCATTTAGCCTAACAGGCCACAGAATTTCATCCAGGAATTTCTGTGTTGAACCTATAACTTCTGTTTGAACGATTAGTGTGTCTTTTACAAAGACACCTAGTCTTGATTAAAAGACTGCAACTAATGGAGAACCCACTACATCGCTAGATAGCTTGACCTGAAGATTTAACCCTCCCCGTTAAAAATGAATGCATCATATCTTTCATCCAAATGTGGCTAGCCTCAGTTGACAGCCCTTGGACTTCTCTATGGACTTTAACATTTGAACAGTTCACCTCAAGGGAAAAAATTACTGTGGGTCAGCTTTCCTGTGGTAATCACCCCTCTTCATGCTCTTACCTACGGCAAACTACAATAATGATGAGATGATTTATTAGGGGACCCTGTCTCCCAGGGTAAGAGGGGTAAACATGCACACACATAGAGGAGACAAACAGCTCTTGCAGAGAAGCTGGTATAAGGTGATCTATTTTTCCTGGTACCTTGTCTTTATGTCTTCCTTTCTGCTGTAGTTTCTTTCCTAGATGGAAGATTAGCATCAGAAATTTTCTTGTGATATTGATGCTTATATATCTCACTCAAATTACTTCTTAACCTTCTTTTGGATAAGCTACAGAAGACTTGTAGGAGTTTTTAAAGTCTCTCATTGCAAGGCAGAATTTCAAGGGCTGGGAATCTTTCTTTCAGTTGTTTTTGTACTGCTTTTCCAGTTTTCTGCATCCTTTCTGGATGTCTGAGCACGAGCACTGGACACAGAATTCAATAGATTCCTCAGCAATCCCCTACCAAGAAGTGACATCATTCCCTCCTGAGCCCTACTAGATCTTTTTGTTTACTTGCCCAAGGATTGCATCAACTCCTGTAGCACCAGATTCACACTGGGAATTCACATTCATTTGTTCATCCAAAATAGCCCCTACATCCTTTCTAGAATTCCTGCTTTCTAGTTCTCAGTCTGAAACTGAAAATATAACCTGCATTCTTGATTTGTGTAGATGTGACCTTCCAAGCGGCTGTATGTATACACTAGCTTTCTAAAAGAATTCAGTTTACCAAGCAATCCAGATCTTGCTGTAGGAATGTTCTGTCCTTATTAGCATCACTTATCATGACAGAGACATTTACTTAATCTGCAAAGTTTACCAGCAGTGCCACCTTCTTCCAGCTCAGCTGTAACTTCTTTTGCATTTACCCCCAACCTTTCAACCTTGCCTCCTTCTTTGCTCTTAAATCTCTAGCTTTCTAAACCACAACTCCAAAGCAACAATTTCCCAAAAACATCAAGCCTGCCTCCAGAGCAGTGCAAGCAAATCATAAGATTGAAGAATCTCTATCAAAAAAGAAATCCCAGAAATTACCGTTTAAGGGAAACACATGGACATCTGCCCTAGTCAGCCACAGCACATCCCAGTGTTCTACTACTAACAGCAAATGCACATGCAGAATGTGGCTTGCAAGCACAAGCATGCAAGCAGCTATGAATCAATCTATTTGCCTTTTTTGATGTACTGTAATCAATCCATAAACTAATTGTGGAAAAGATGGTGTTTTCTTCTTCTGACATGGAAAATTCTCAAAGTGCAAGTGGTTTCATATCAAATGCTTCTCCAAAAATTAAGCTTTTAATTTAATCAATATGGGGTTTAAAAAAAATCTTTCTGCCTCACAGCTGCCAGCTAGAGAGAAACAGATTTTACTTTCCATCTTAAAAAAAAACCCCAAAACACAACCAAACAAAAAAGTTACTTTGTCTTCCCTTTAAATGTTTGATTGCATTCATGACACAATTTGCTGCAACTGTCCTGCTTAGCTCCCTCATTGAAATGGACATCTCTAAATTTTTGGCAATATCTCTGCTCCCAGTTAATGTTGGTTCTGATATTTTGCTTTCCCTGCATGTATGATCTACAACTGGTAGAAATGGTGTTACCTGCTTGTACTAAGGGTAGAATACTATAACTGTTGACATTCACTGAATAGTTGAGAGGAGTCCTATAAACTTATGCACTAAACATCATTTGTTGTTATTGTGGAGTTTATGGGGAAGCCACATCTCTTGTGCCACTCTTAAAAATTGACCTCAAGTCTTTAGTCACTGTATTTATGGGGAGAAATTTTCTTGTGTGAAATATCAGGGAAAGAGTCAAAAAAATATTATTGGTTAACACCAATGAGTAAACAGCTTTGGAGAATCACAGATCGCCAGAAACTCAGAGCTCCAGCTAAAGTCCCATATCTTCTACCACACACCCAGAGTGCCTATTATTAGACAATCCCTACGAGTTTAGAAAATGTGGTTGATTTTTAATATTTTGTGTTCGAGGTGTACATAGCAAAGCAACTCATCAGAATGTGCAATCCATTTTCTAAACAGTAATTAGGTTAACAGAACATATTCATAATTCAATATAGTCATTAGAGATGACTGGAATTAATCTTTTTCCTGTAGAAGCTTTTAAGGACCTTCCTCTTTACCTCTTTTTCAGAGAATTTTCAAGTTTTTGGCAAAAAATCAACCCCTGACTGTTTGCATTCTAAAATACCTCTTTGGCATTTGTGGTTTAAATGTCTCCCACTCCCTTCTTCTCTGGCCCTTTGACACCATGGCTACAGCCCAAGTCTCATGGTGTTCTGACACCACCTTTTTTGCTGATCCTGCTGTGGGGACATGGCTCTGATACTGCTGCAAGCACAATCCCAGCTCAGGGAGAGCTAGAGAACAACAGGTTTAGTGTGGGGCATCACATCACAATTTTAGAATCAAGACATCTGGCACTTGCTCATATACTTCTTTTTGGCAAATAACAGGAATTTTCTGTTGAAAGCAGATTCCTTTCAGCTTTGTTTGAATGTAATTTTCTTTCATTTTCAGGGCAGATTCGTGGAGGAGCTCTGGTAGTCATCACACCAAAATTTGATTAATGCTGTCAGAGCATAAGATCTCCCTTCCTGGGGAACCCAAGCCATGGAAGTATTTGATGAGGTATATATGAACCTTACACATGGGACTCTGGTACCCACAGAAGCAGTTCACTGATCCAGCACCCTGACTGAACTCTTTTACTTGGAGGTATTAAGTGCCTGAGTGCAGAGATAGTTACTATACATTTTTCCCAGTCCATGTAGGAAGAGGTTTGAAGCCCTGGCCTGGACAGAAATTGTTGCTTCAGAAAAATATTTGGAAGCATAAATCCAGCTGAATGAAATTGCAGCCAGGCCAAGCTTGTGTACAGCCACTGAAGTTACAGCGTAACAGCTGGAGGACAGGCAGGGGAAGCCAGAAACTGCTCAGCTGAATCCTCTCCAGACAATGTTTTACACATTATTTGCTGCCTACTTTTACAGGTCTTTCTTGCCACAGAAGTGGGGGAGAGAAATATAGCTCAAAGAGCTGTTTACTTTCATGTTCAATGAGCAATTTTGAATGAGCAAGATCAGTCTACAAAAAATGAAAATGCAGCCTTGTCTTGCTAAAACAAATAGAAAGCTAAGAAATTAGGTCAGCTTTTCAAAAGTTTTTCTACCTCCAGGAGAAGCAATGGGGCTTAATTCCATCTGTCACTCACTCTGCTCTCAGGAGGGGGACATTCTATCACCCACCACACCAAGAACCTCCACATCAGACAAAGTCAATGTCTTCAGAAGTGACGTGCCTAGAAGTCTGTGCAGTGCAGCATCCACAGGCAACCCACAGCCTCTGAGCACTTTTCAAATCAGTTGGATGATGTCAGAAAATCCCTTCCCTGTGCCATCTTGTGCTGTTCATTAGTGGGCATGGGGGATAAGGAGTTCACAAGTTTCTGGCCTCTCTGCCTGTAGCACATTCCTTCTGCAGGGCCAAATCCACCCTGCAACCCCAACACCTGAGGCACTGCTAGGCCTGCCTCTTGAACACATGTGCTGGGAGAAGCCAGTGGGTACACTGGGACCCCAAAAGATATCTAGGAAGTGCATACTCTATTAGATATTGTAATAATATCTAATAATAATCAATGTGGATATTTTGCAACCAGGTGTTCCAGATTATCCTTTCCCAAAATATCAAGGTCAAAAAGATTCAATTCTGCTGTAACTGGGCTTCCAGATTCCCAGGGAACCAGCCAGTCCTCACTGAACATCACAGCTCTAGTCAGGACATTCTGCCCAGCAACAGATTTTTAAATTGGTTATACTCTGTTGAGAAAAGGTTCACAAAGTTCAAGTCAAACAGAGTGCAGCTCCTGGGCATACACTAGAAGTGTATGTGCTGGCTTCCCCAGGCCCAGAGCAATCCTAGAGCTAGATTCCACACAAACCGGACATTAGATTCCTTCCAGACTTGGGTTAAACTGATCTGTCTCTTCCTTTGCTACACTGGCAATTTCCAGCCAGTTCCCAACCCAACTGCATATGTCTGAAGAAAATAACTCCTTGCATTTACAGGCAGTACTGCAGGCAAGAGAAGCATGAAGTTACATAAAGGATTTTCACTCCTTCAGAAATGAATAATGAGCAAGATGAGCTGCCCAACAGAAAGAATTGCCCTTGATTCCATGGATTAATTTGCTCAATAGCATGAAATAAGACGATTTAAGGGAAATTAGAATTAATATAAAACATTTGTCTTCAGACACAGTTAAACAATAACATGGAAGAGTGTGATAGTTAATAGGGTGTACAGAGAGGTTTAGTCTGTAACACTGCAGCCATCTTGAAAAAAATTTTGATGCCAAATATTGTGTATATATTTTTTTTATTATCACAACTTAGTTGCTATACTGCTAGTGGGTAACTATACAACCTTGTTATAGAGAGGCAGACTGACAAACCTACTTGCTTCTGCTTGTTATTTTACCTAACCTATTAGTAGCATTTGCTTTAGAGTAGCACCCAGGAAGGCAGGTCATAGACTGGCTCACTATTTTGCAAGGTGCTACACAACAAAGACTGCCCTTGCCTTCAGAGAGTTTACAGTCTGACGTGTCTCCTTGCTCTGCCACGAAGTGCTACATCTGACAGTGCAGAACCTTTGCATTTTTTCTCAGCGTGTTTCTTTGAAATTCCTGCTGTTGCTTTTTTCATTGTTGCATTATGAGGGACAAATCTCTGAGTCACAGGTCTCCTTTTCTGAGTCACTTTTCTTTGTGCTTTGCACCTGCCGTGTCCCTTGGTCAGAGGATGACACTATCTGACTGGCTTTCTGCATACACAGTGTAGGGAAATAAAGCTCCAGGGTCTCCAGTGATGTGCAAGTTCACATTCCCATGCTTGGGTAGGTGATCTGAATCCATAACTAGCCCTGGAAGCAATGAGTGACAGGTTGCCTTGAGTGCAATTTTACCATGGTACACAGTGCTACTAACACTATAAGCTGCTCTTCAGCCACTGTGAGCATGGTGGAACTGCCAGCGTGGCCTCCTCCTGTGGAGATTAAGTCAGGAGATAAATCACCATGGGTGGGCTTTAATACACTGCCTACATTTTTAAAGTCCTTCTGCCTAGCAAGTGTTTGTCCCTGGGTGTATCACCAGCAATATTTATGTATGGATGGACATTGCTTCCCATAAATATTATTGTTCACGGTTAAGTGTGTAAATGTTGGAAATAATAATAAAGAAATCTATATGAAAGGATGACTCAACCTAATCACATTCCTGATGTTTGGGACTCAGCATCTCAATGAAATGGCTCTGTGATGGTTCACAGAGTGAGAACGAACAAGAAAGAAAATATAGCACATTCCTCCTAGCCGTAGCTCATATCTAGCACTTCAGCAGCAGACAAGTTCCCAGTCATGCTCTACGCTGAGAGCTGGGCTCAAGAAGGACTTACACCATGTCCAGAAGGGCTAAACTAGACAGTCCAGATGACTGTTGCAGTCAACAGATCAGGCCTCGAATGGGAAGAGCTATCTTTGTGGCTCCTATAATGAACATCTTGTTTGAATGCAGCTATAGAGAAGGCAGGGGGTGGCTCTCTGCCTGCAGCCCACATCTGTGTTAGGCTACCTGTGGTGGCCTGGCGAAGCTGCTCAGAGGAGAGCTGCAGGCTTGGCTCTTTCTGATCCCCAAGCACTCCATGTGTGCCATGACAGCATGTGTTACACAGCCCTTGTGAGCTACCAGGGGGGACATCCTGCTTGGGAGCAGCTAGTCCTTCACAGCCGCCTGAACCATGACTCCAGGTGGCAGGGATTTCTCCTCGCTCACCTGGCCTTCTACATGCTGAACAACTAGTGCCCTGGGGCTTACCTCGCAGCTCAACACTGTGGAAAGGGGACAAACTTCCTCTTCTGGGACTTAGAAAGGGGTAGGAGCTGTAAGCATACAGCCCTCCCTCCACTGGTAAATTAAACCAGTCCCCAGCTCCGTCCTAGTAAGACAGGGAGGCAGCAGAGGGATGTAACCCAGGCTTGGAGAGGGTTAAGAACAACTGACCTATGGCTGCTACTGGCTGTGCCTAGCTAGTTCCTAGCTAGAGGAACACAGTCAGCAAAGAGATTTTTAAACTTCATTTTCTCTGTCTACAGGTGCCTGTCTTCCAGTATTAGTCTAGGGAACTGCACACCAATTACCTCATATATTCACTGAAAGTGCAGTACAATACAACTTATTGTTATATAGTGTCCTTGATAGAAAGCCCCATGAAATGCTTGACAGTACTATTGGGTCCATAAAAGTGTACGTGGTCATGAATACATGTGAGGGTTCAGTCCCTTGCTCTTGATTCCTGTTCTCTGCTGGAAACCACTCTGTTTCAATCCTCTCAATTTCAACACCGAGAGGAGGTGGAGGAAGGGAATATCACGGCTCTGTGTCACTGTCTGCAAATGTATGAGGACACAGAAGGGCCATCCTGCTAGATGTGAGATAAATGGACCCAAGGGACACACAGAGACATGCAAATCCAGAGGCATGAACACTGACCCATAGCTGACCACTGGTGACCGTCTGACTCTTGGCACCATTAGGGCTACCAAAGTGAGGAGTCGTGCGCTCACTGCTGCAGTGGAAGGGACTGGATTTTCCATAGCAGCACTTTGGCTCAGCTACACATACTGTACACAAGCAGCTTAATCTAATCTTTGCAGCTCTCGGCAAATGAAGAGCATAATGTCATATCATGAGTCACCTGTTTTCTGTACCTACAGAAAAAAGGGAATTTACTTTCCAATATTCACATTATTTGTAACCATTTGGCTAAATCCATTTCTAAAAACCACAATAAAATGTCAGTGTTGTGATTCTGGCACAAGGCAGCTGGGTCTGGATTCAACAGCCAACTGCGAGGCTGAAGACAAATTTAGCTGCCTAATGCAGCATCTATGCTCAAAAAATCTGTGAGAGATCCACAGTGTGCCTGACTTCCAGGGCTCCTGGTTTTGGAGTCTCTGTACAGTCACTGGAGAGGGCCAGGCATGAAAACTAATGGGCCATTGGAGGATGCCCGGGTGCATGGAGGACTATTCCTCAGCACAGACCAAGCAGCCCACCAAGGAGAGGCCACCCCACTCATGGGGACTCATCCATGCCAGAGGACACCTATGGCAGGTAGGAGAAGTCAGGACAAGGCAGGAGAACGTGGTTCCCCTTCCCACCCAGTGACCAGCACCCCTACCTCATCCTAGCTGTAAAGTTTAAAGGGATCCAGCAGGTGACTTCTGAGGGGCAGCTTCCACTATGGAAGCTTCTTTGGAAGGCTCTGGGAAGAAGGTCAGCCAAAATAATTCTTTCTGTTGGAGTTAGTATGGCTGCAATAACACCGATGTGCTGCAGCTTGGATCCAGGGATTTTCCTTAGGTTTGTAAGAATATTTTACAGAATGAGACAGGTGAATATTTTAGAAAAAGTACTTTAGAAAAAGACTTTGATTTCTTCTTAATAGGCTGCTCTCCTTTACAACCCTTGAATTTTCTTAGCAATAACCAAGGCATAGACAAAAAAATCCCACACTTAATTACACCTGATTTGCATTAAAACACTATAGAAATTCAAAAAAGAAAGAAAGAAAAGAGGAAAGCTAGAACCTCAAAAATTTGCTCATAACTAAGCTTCACTCATTATTATCCACACAAATAAGCAGTCGTCTCTCAAATGTTTTAACAAGCAGTTGTAAATGAACTATATTGCAGAGCAGTGACAAATATAAAGAATAATGATCCAATGCCATTTAAAAATAAATCACCATTCTCTTTGTTATATGGTGCCCTGCCCAGTGCTGGGAGCCTCTGGAGCTAGGAGATGTCCAGAGAGAGGATCCATCTTGAGGATCTTATAAAACCTGAACCCTGCAAAGTGATACCTGTGCTTCAGTGACTCGGAGGTGCAGAAGGGAAGGATTCACTGAAACTATAGTCAAACTTTGATGTATTAGAAGTTTCAGGGGAAAAAAATGGGGTGAAAATATTTCAGGCTGATAATAGATATGAAACATTGGTGAACTGAAGAGTGGAAAAATTTTTGCTTTGTGTTGAGTGAAAATTTGGATTCAAGCAGTTTTGCTGATCTGTATATTGTGTAAAGAAGTTCAAAATAAAATGGAAGTTCAAAAATAAATATGTCATGTTGACAACTGAAAATCAAAATGTTTCATTGGAAAAAAAGACCAAATGGAGATAATCTGAGGTTTTGTTTTGTTTTTTTAAACACAGACAGTAAAATCAAGATTTATTTCGAAATTATCTTTCTGCTATGAGATCAGGTCATGTAATGCTCACCCAGGGACATGTGTGATCCTGTATGACTCCAGTGTAGGGCTGATGTCTCTGAAACTGAGAGGATGGGAGACTAAGCATACCACTGTGCTTCTGGAGAGCCCTGCTGCTTCTGGATCCATCCAGCTTGGCTTTGCTGAGACCCTGCCCGGTGCCATTGCAGCATTGTTTGAGTGGCTTGGTTTGCTGGGTGATGGAACCCTCTCACTTGTTTCTGTGCCTGCTGAGACTGGATTCAGCAGTTCTCTGCTGACCAACTCCCTCAACTTCAGCATGATAAAAGCAAGGTTAGATTCTAATACTTACTCAGTGAACTTTAATTTCACTTGCCTGGTGCTGATAATTGGAAAATGAATATTACACAGGCAGGAGAGGATGGATGCGGTGGGTTGGATATAATCAACATCCCTGTACACTTCCAAGTTAGTTTTATCTTATTTTAATTCTGGTAGTATTTCTGTTTAGAGCCAGCTCATTACAGGCATCTATTCAAGGGCTGGAGACTACATTCAAAATGAAAATAGAAAAAAAAAGGGAAAAAAATTAGCATAATGTGCTGGCTTTTCACCTCCTCCCTGCTTCTTTCCCTACCAAATTAACAGCAAAGACCTTTTAAAGCACCTCACGTAGCTATCCTTGTTATCAAAACTGTCCTGCTGGTGAGAATCAGGCCCTGAGCACAGTTGCATTAAGGTGACTCCCACTGCCGGATCGATAGCTGGCAGCGCTCCTCGGCAAAGGAGCTGACAGCAGCGTTGCGACCTGCTGCTCGGGGCACTCAGCATCCTCATTCAGTGCCGCATGCGACCATGGGAAGCCCCGAGAGAAGGGAATATGGGGCACAGCACAGTGGATTTCTCTCTTCCTCCATTTCTGGCCCTGCTTGTTTATATGTGCTGAGGTTCAACAGGCATTTCAAAATGTCGGGGAGCAGGAAAAGAGAAGGAAGGAGAGAAATTTATATCCTGCCTGTCTCTATTTTATAATGTATTTATGTGTGAATAGGAGTAGGGGACCTGGAGCATCACTTTGTATCTGGTTTGAAATACTTTTTTTTTTTTTTTCATAAACAGAAAGGCTTCAGAAGGAGAATACTAAGCAGAACAGAGAAATGACACACTATTTATCCAGGTTTTGTTAAGTAATGAGCTAGATTCCTCAGTGATCAATCTCTCCCCTTTAATTAACAGCAATAAATTCATCATAAAATATTCCAAACAATGCTGGACTTTCTTCTTGCTTTACATTATTTATGCAGCATGCTTGTTATTCTTGTCCTTAAAGCAACTTTATATATTATGTCTTGTTTCACAGCTAGAAAAACAACTTGCCACTGCAGAATGATCTCAGCAGTATGTGATCTCTGCCCGTCTGATCCCTGCCGTGTAATGCACACACACACACTGCCCCTTAGAGGTGACATCCAGTCATGGCCACACGGAAAAAAATCACAACTATTGAGGTATGTTTTGATTGCAATGTGTTTACGCAATTTTGACCAGCTGGCTGGATTATCAGAAAGAGAGTCTGATACTTTTTCATTTAGAATGAATGTCCATATTTTGATCTCAGATAAGCAGTGCAAATCTGGCATAGTTCCTTTGATTTCAATACTGATTTTTGCAACGGATATATCTGATGTCAGGTTCCTGACCCCAGCTCAGTTTCCTGAAAACTCTGTCACGTAAAGATAAAGAATCGCAACTGCAGCCACTGTGCCTTTTCAGATGCTGCTGGATGTGGCCAAGCTTGGAATACAAGAAACCCCATAGCAACCGGAGGCAAATTGACATGTTGCCATCCACTTTAACAAATGAGTATGGAAATGATGAGAAAAGAAACAGCAGGCTAAGCCTATTACTTCATCAACTGCTACAACAGCCACCAACTCTATTACTGCTCTGCTCTGCGCTTCCCTGCTCACCGGGGATGCTGGCTCAGCAAGGCAATGGGCATCCTCATGGAAAGCACGACTGCGACAGCCCAGCCAGGCCTCAGCCACCTCAAGGGATGTTCTCTCTTGTGAGGTGCTTCTCTGTCTCCTGCTCTGACAGAATAATAAAGAAAAACTATCTCATTCTTTTCATCAGCAGCTGCCTCTGCCCTCCCTAGCCAGGCGGGGTAGCACACAGACAGGGGAGGAAGCGAAGAGCAGCGAATGTTTTCTTGTGTCCATCTGCCTGATATGACAGTAATTTCTCTAGCTAGGATTTTACATTAAGCAAACTGATGTCTATGTGCCTCCTGTGCCGGGCTGGAGGTGGGGAATGAGCAGTAAGCTGTGTGGGACACAAAGCCATCATGTAAGCATGCTGGGAAATGAGGCATTTAATTTAAAATGAGCAGAACTAGGAGCTCCAGGCTGGCAAGAATTGCAAGCCACTCCCCCAGCAAGAGCTAGCACAGCATCACATCATGAGATGGCCTTCGCATTGATATTTCAGCCTGCCCTTTCACTCCCTGGCCAAGAAAAAGCAGGCATACAGCAGAGGGCTGGGGCCATTCTTCATTGAAAAGAAACAGACTCCACAAACATGACTTGCCCCTTTCCCCCATTTGCCCCTTCTTTTGACTCTTGATGACTCCAAATGCTATGTGAAGCACGAATGCTTGCATGTTTTGTGACTTCTATCTGCACTCTGAGCAATTTGATTGTCCTCCAAGGCAGCAGATCTTCAGGCATGAGATGACTGGGCTAGATCCTCTGGGCTAGGGATCTCAAGCAGGAAGTGGTGTGAACTGAAATGGGGAGAATCTCCAGTGTCCAAGAGTGATCCATCATAAAAATCTTGATCCAAGAGCTGGAGAAAAAGCACGGGTTTGGTCCTGCTGTGGCTGGAGGGAAGACAGATCTGCTGAGAGACAGGAGAGAGACTATGGACCAACTAGGAACAGAGAAGATCTGGCCCAATCTCTACACAGGAAGCCTGGAGGTGGGCGTGTAGGAAACTGGGGTGCAGTTTGTCCTGTTACAGCTGTCCATACTGGGATTAGGGCCACTCTCAAATGGCAGGGAAAAGTGTAACCCCAACAGGGTGGGAAACAGGCCCTTTGGCAATGCAAGTCAATGTCCTTGTTCTACACATTAAAATAACTACCATTTTGCAAGCCATTACTGGAATTGCTCTCCCTGGCTTCAGTGGGAGGAAGTGGGACTCATTAATTCCCATCTGACATTCCCTTTTATCTAGTGACATGGGGTCAACCTACAAAGGGAACACCCAGACAGACACTAACAAAACGGGGGGTGTGTGCATGTGTTTGTATGGGAAGAGAGTGTTATAAAAATGTTACTTTCCCTTGGGGAGAAACTTGCTTCATGAGATTTTAATTAGTAATTAGATTATGGGAGACTGTCCCTTTACACAAAATTAACCCAGCAGTTCTAGAGATAGAGGTCAAAAGAGAAGTTCTCTCCAGAAGCGCTCCCCTTCCCTGGTGAGGATGGTCATGTCTACCATGCCTGCAGGTGGATCAAACTGCAGACCAGTGTGGCTGAGGATGTTTAGAGCCTGGAGGTCAGCAGACCAGCCAGTGGTGTCAAATAGGTCCTTCTGTACTTGTAACAGAAGCCTCCACCACATATTCCCCTAGTCCATCACTCCCTTTGCTTTTCCTATTCTCCTCACTTTAAACATTCCTTTCTTCCTGCAGAGATACACTGTGGGAGAAACCTTGTCCACACACACTCATCTTTGACAGAGACCCGAGATTTCTGGGGGAGATGTGCAAACTGTTGCCATGCACAGTACTCACAAACTTCCACACTGACCTTGAGCAGTCCTTCAACAGGCCTGATCAGAGGCAGGAATACTTCTTGGGCTACTTTTTCTGAGTGCCAGGGATATGCCATTTGCACGTGACTGACTTTGCAGAAGAGGGAGAACCCACCCTTTCCCTCAGGCTGCATCTGCTTGTCCTTTCTAGAAGGCAGTGCAGTAATATGTCCATGGTGGGCTTACTTGAAAAGGAGTATCTGCCAAGCGCTGGGCAGGGACTGAAAGAACTGAGTCACTGACCCAAGCCCCTGAATGCACAGGCAACACCACCACACAGATCCCTCCACTAAATACATCAAGCCATTTTAAAATGACAAAATTGTTTTCCTGTACACATTGTAAGGATGCAGAATGTAGTAATACACCAGCTACCAGCCAAACTCTCTCCACTACAATAGCAGCTGCAAAATTTTAGTGACTTTCAAAGAAGTGACTGGATGCAAACAACCCTCAAAGCTGCCTGTGAGGCTGTGCTGGCCACACCCTGCTCCTTAGCCTTCCTCCTCCTCCTCCTCCTGGGGAGAACAATGGGGCTTTGTCAGCACAGGGAGGAGTGAGCACTAGCAAAACACAATGGCCTTTTTAATCCTAGCTTCAAGGCATTTGTCATTGTAAAAGAAATGCATGCATCTTGTAAAAGAGAGAAATATCTATGTTAGAATTGGGCTTTGCCCAGAATTCTGTATTTGACCTCCAGGGAATAGATCTGAACATAGATCACAGTCAAAACATTTGAGCTTACTCCTCTCTCTTTGTTTCAGCTAATTTTGAGTTTGTGATTGTTCCTTTACCTACATGCTAATTGGAGTGGTGATCTAACCTCTGAGATCTTTAATGTCCTCCCTAGCTTGGGGAACCTATTCATGTCATCAGGAAGACAAGTTCTTTAGTGCTTGTGAACAAACTCATATTTAATCCTTTAGAGCCATTTAGCCAGGAAAGAGTTAACACCCACACCTCTCAGTGAACAAATTGGCTCATCCAGGAACAAAAAAAATCCAAGAAAATTGTATGTCAGTAGATTATCCTCCCCCAGATCCATGGATTAGTGTGCTTGGAGAGGGCATCCAAGTGGAAAAGAATGTAATATCACTGTATGTGGAGGGAGAGCCTTCAACTCCACTCCAGCTCAATTACACATTTTTCTTATCGCAGGCATCACACGATGCCTACCCTCATGCTTTTCTTCACTTAAGCCTATTACTGAATTTTTATAAATACTGGAATGCTTCTTGAAATTGTGAGGTTTCTTGCTGCAATGGATCATAGTTTGGTTAAATCATTTTATTTCCTCAGTTTCCCCCCTCTGGTCCTCCACATAGCTTCCTTATTTGATCAGTTCCCTGTATTAAGTGATCAAGACATTTCAACATCCATCCTTCCTTCAATTTCTCCATGGCACACACACATACAGCTTTCCATCTACAGTTTAAGGCCAAACTCTTCTCTCAGATTCCCTTATGCCAGACTAGAGCAAGTGCCACAAGCTCAAATAACCCAGGAGCCAAAGAAATTACTCTGAACTTTCTGTAGGCTATGGGAAAGTTTGGAGTGCAGAGAGAAACCAGGAACCAGCACAGCTGGTGCCAGATGTGTCTCAAATGGCTGATGCTTCCTCAGAAGAAACAGTTCAATCAAAACCAGGGTGGCTGAATGACAGTGTCTGCATGTCAGCTTTTTAAGTTATTTCAAGTCTTGTGACAGTGTGACATTTCTTCCCTTGCCTTAGGATCCAACGGCTTGTCTGACATTCTCTGCTTGTTCTTTCTGTTTGTTTTTTTGTTTTGTTTTGTTTTGTTTTGTTTGTTTGTTTGGTCGGTTGGTTGGTTGGGTTTTTTTGTTTGTTTTTAATCTTGCTTGCTTAGATGTTTTTTCCCCCATTTATCCTTCATAGTTATGGAAGAAAGCTTGAAGGCAAGAACAAAACAGATCTAGTTTGAAAACCAGAGGCTGATTAACATTAGGAAGAGGATCTCCAGCAGACCAAGGGAGGTGACCCTTCCCTTCTCCTCAGCACTGGTGAGACCACAGCTGTGCCAAATTCTAGGCTCCCTAGTACAGAAAGACAGGGACATACTGGAGCAAGTCCAGCAAAGGGACAAAAAGATGGCAGAGGAATAGAGCATCTGCCATATGAGGAGTGGCTGAGAGAGATGGGATTATTTAGCCTAGAGAAAGCTCAGGGGGACCTTATCATTGTGTATAAACTCCTGAGGGGGGCAGGGAGTAGGGATTGTAGGTCTTGACTCTTCCCAGCAGTGACCAGTGGCAGGACAAGAGGCAGCAGGCACAAAATGAGCTACAAGAAATTTCATTTAAACATAAGATTTTTTTTTTTTTTTTTCTGTGAGGGTGACTGAGCACCAGCACAGGCTGCCCGGAGAGGCTGTGGAATCTGTATCCTTAGAGATGCTCATAAACCTGACTGGATAGGATGCACAGGACCTGGAGCAGCCTGCTCCATCTGACCGTACCTTCAGCAGGGGGTGGGACTGGGCAATCTCCAGAGATGCCTCCCAATCTCAGCCCTTCTGCGATGCTGTGATTCTCTAACAGAATGCCAGAATTATGACTTTAAATGTTAATTCCTAGCTTTAAAGCCATTTAAAATTCTGAGAGGGGAGCTGATCTGATCTTTTTCAGGACCTCTCTCAGCAATACTAGGTTATGTTTTCCTTGAGCTCCAACCCTCCCCCTTAAGTAGGTGCAAGCTCTGGGACCAGCTCTGGCCATACACAGCACAGCATGACAGGCAATTGCCTGCAATGGCTTCTCATGGGTGAGATGTGAACATCTCTTTCACCAAGCAAAGATGAAGCTGAAGCTTCAATGTTGCAGTGTAGTTTCCAGTGTGTGTCTTGTATACTTGCTCATTTATACAACCACACGTGAAACTGAACCTAGAGGTGGAAAAGGGTGAAGATGTCAAGAGTTCTAGATACTAATTTATTTGAAGACTGATTTAGAGATTTGCAGGAGTATTTTCATCAGCATAATCTTTCACCTGTTTTCTGCCAACAGAGATTAAAAAAACCCCACCTTCCTAACATAAAAAAAAAAATTAAAAAGCAGTAATAAACCCAATAGAAATATTGCTGAAAAATTCAGACTTTCATCTTATTTTTTGGCTAAAGCTGACCATCTCACATCACAGATACAAACTTTTTAAAAGAGAATGTGGTAGAAAGCATTTTGAGATGTTTAGTAGCCTAATGTAGAGAGTTGAATATTCAAATATTGTAATGAAAGTTATGAATAATTGGGGAACTTAATCCTGTACTGGGTATTTGATTCAAAAGAGAGGGGATGCTTTTTATCAAATAAGTGTATAAATCTACAAAATCAATGTGTCTCTTGATTTGGGTATAGCTAAATTTTCTGTGTACCTATTCTGAAACACTGCAAAGGATTTTCGTTTTGGGGAAATGATGAGGACTACTCCTCTGAGCAACTCTTCTCTGAGTGATGCAACCCAAGTGCAAGGATCAGACTGATTAATCAGGTGGAGAATAATGACCACAGTACAACAAGCATTGGCAGGCAAATTGTCCCTTAAATCTTTTATCCACTGAATTATCACAGAAGAATATTTCTCCCTCCAGACATGTGCTGAGTTATAATTTTCTCATAGATTTGAAATTGCATTTGGAAAAAATATTCTAAAATAGAATAAGGATGGAAAATATTTTGGTTTTTAGAAGTTCAATACTGAGTGGACATCTGTGATTATTAAGAAAATAATCTAAGTGCTCATGGAATGAAAAGAAATTAAAATTTCCTTTTATTTATTTAATCTACATTTTTTTGTGATCTCAGCCACTTTTTCTCTTTATACTTGATCTCAAATTTGAGTAACATGACAAAGCTGATCTGTCCTAAGACTTTTAAAGCGCAAGGAATACCTGTGCATTTAGATACATCCTAATCTTGCTACAGGTACTACAG
Organism: Tyto alba; assembly: GCF_018691265.1. Taxonomy (NCBI): domain Eukaryota; kingdom Metazoa; phylum Chordata; class Aves; order Strigiformes; family Tytonidae; genus Tyto; species Tyto alba. The sequence continues at coordinate 28,894,856 of NW_024881328.1, read as the reverse complement.
TAATTCACTGTAGAATTGAATGGAGCATCTTGAAAAGAAAATGATGCCACTGGGTAAAGCCAACCAGATTTTCAAGAAAGAAGCTCACATAGGCTGTGCCACTCAGGTCCCTGTAGTCACTCCCCACTGAAGTCAGAAGCTTCTTGGAAAAGAGGGCCATTCCTCAACATCTGCAACATATCAACTCTACTGTCAGTGCTCAGTAAACAAATAATTAGAATAACAAATGGAATTGTTTCTAAATATAATGCTTCACAAACCTTACAGAGATGCCATCTGCTCTGTAAGGTAGAAATCTGAAGCCTATAAAAACTTCCATGTATGCTTAATTTTACACCCTCAAGCTGCCCCAGGGACCGTTCAAGCGCATAAAATCGAGCAGATATGTAAACATTTGCAGAACTACAGCTCCATAATTGGTAATTTTGCATCTACTGTATTTTTTAAGGATCTAGAAAGAAGTTCTATGGCAAAGAGTGCCTTGAGGGTCAACAAAAATAAGCTGTGGACAGCTCATCTCCGCTTTTATTCTAGTGTTTGGCTTCATTTGGCTGTCTCCAAAATTCTCCCAGTTCGTTGTGTAAGGATGGCACATTCCCAGCACTTCAGCGTCTGAGAGACAGCAGAACATATCTCACTCCTGTTCAGAGCTGGAAGTGAAAATAGAGTGTGAGGAATCCAAAAGAAAGTTGTAGAATGCACGGCAGATGTTGTTACATTTGGCCTAGCAGTACTCCATGTGGTAGTCACACGACCAGTGATCTTAGCCAGAGAGGTTAACAGGGATGGGCACTCCTACGTGAGGGGTTTTTTTTTCAGATGAGAGTGGAACAAATGTTACAAGTGAACCAATAACAGCAGGAAAAAAAGAAAATTAGAGTAAGGGGAAGGAAAGCTCAGAACTAATGGCATGTCGGCTGGGAAAATATCACATCAACAGCCAAGAAGAGACATAAACCCAAGATGATCATTTCATGGGAAAGTGGGCTGAAAGAGACATCTTGAGACCACCCCCTGTATACCTCCATCCCATTTCCCTCAGCTTTGCCTGGCACCCATGTCTCCTACAGACAAATTTAGAGTGAGGAAGCGATACACACTGGTATGAACCATGGTCATCATTTATAACAGGAGCTATGCCTGAGAAGAGGAACATTACTCGCATACTGAAGATGATTTATGTGCTTTTTACGTAGCTGTTGGGCTTTAATTATTCACTTGATTATCAATAAAAAATAAGCAGTGAGCAGTACAGAATGTTAACATGTCTGAAAGGGGCATGCAACTACTTGTGTGAAACAAATGTGCACACGCATGAAGGCATTCCTGTCCTGTCAGTGCCAGGTACGAGGATAAATTCACAAGCAAGATTTTATTTTATTTTTTTTTTATTTATTTATTCTTTTCCCTATCCCCTCCCCACCCTTTCACAAACAAAACCTGACAACCTGTTCATCAGCTCTGTGATGGCAGACAAATGTTTCAGCAAAACATGTGCCAAATATCTATTGATATTGGCTGAAATTCAATATGATGAAATGAATTGATGCTGGCATCCCATTTGGTGCAATGCAATATCTGATCAATAGCAAGTAATTGGACATCATTTTGCGTAGGGTAGAAAGCTAGGGCTGTTACATCACTCTGAGTTATGGATCATATTAATCACTGCCTAACTGTTTCATCAATGTAATTTCTTTTCATCAACATCCTGTGGCATTTAGAATGTTGTACATAAAACTTATACACTGTATTAACTTGAAATTAAAAACAGTGCAGCCCAATGAAATGGAACATTGTTACCATGGGTGTGAATAAAGTTCTCACATCGTAGCGCAAAATTATACAATTGCCAGCTTTAACAAGCAGAGCGAAGTGACAGGGGAAAAAAAAAATCAAATAACAAGAACTCATTGGGACTGGGGAGGAATATGCACTCGTACAAGCCTTACTTTCAGTTCCTCCTCCTTAATTGCAATTAATGCAAGACCAACAAGGAGAGAAATCCATGTTTCTTTTCAGCTTTTGCTGGTTCACAAGTGTTTCCAAGTTGTGAAACTACTGAGGATATATTAACAGGGCAGGTCTAGCTAAAGACAAGGTATGGTCTCTACATCCCTCTTCCTAGCATGGAAATAGGTGCACCTCTGCTAGTGATCACTGGGATTCCTGTTGCTTTCTCTATGCTCTTTCCATTTTAGCTTTCTTCAGGCCTCTTTTTGTACTCCACCAGAGGTACATTTGTGGAGGTTGGTACCATTGCCTCCTATCAGATGACTCAAAGTCACTTTTCTTCCATCGCACACCAGCAGGAATCCTTGCTTAGCATTTGGCAGTGAAGGAGAGCTTTCAGGCAAGTCAGTCAGAGAACTATTGTAATTGGCTCTGCCACAGCCAGAAAAGAGAAACAGCTTCAGTCAGACCATGGCACAGTCCTGCTCTGAGTGACCAAAAAGCTTTTTGTGGGATACTCTTCAGACACCTGCTTGGGCAACTAACTGCACACTCTGGCACTCCATCACTGAACCCAAACCTCATAACACATACTGCTATTTTCAGTAAGATCATCACAGAAAACTGGAAGTAATCCTTTTCTCCTCAGTACAGAAATTCGCCCAGGAAAATCCCAGCTCCATGGTGAGGCAAGACGTAGGCATACACATAATCCCACACCCTAGTTTCTGTGGAAAATAAACTGGGAAAATTAAGTAAAAAGGTTTTTAAGCCAGACCCCTGTCTTTCAGACCATTAGCACAGAGTGCACAGTTTATGTCTTGCCCAAGATGCTGAATGACCCTGTCTAAGCCCATAGATAAAGTTGGCAGAGAACAGCCTCAAGTCTGTTATCATTACAGAGAAAAGTAATGGGACCATGTCCTGCCTGAAGAGGGAACAAGAAGGCAAATCAACAGCAGAAAAAACCTGACAACTGGATCTTATTCTCAGAGCACCTGCATTTCCCACTGGTAGCAGAGCTGCAGGTGTCTGGCACTTCTTAAAATGTAACCAGCTTATTCATCCTGTCTTAGGTGAGAGCATTTTCTCTGTTCTCTGTTTGGTGCGAAGCCTGTTGAGAAAGACAGGATGAGGGCAGATAATAATAATAGTGTTTCAACATCTCCAGCTCATGGTTTCTTGCCATATTTGGTGATTGTTTTCTTTAAGCTCCAAACTCTGGGTCTGTGGGAATCTTGGCTTTCTTTTAAAAAAATGTTATCTGTTCCTTTTGATGGAGTAGGAAAGCCTGAAAACCTGTCATCCAACAGAATTGAAAAATTATAAACCTAAAAAAGAACCTTAAGTGTGTATTAGTCTTAAACATCTGCACTTTTAACAGTGACCTCATGATTTTTAGGAAGGTCTTATTATCAGGTTTTGAGTGCTGGAAAAAATTGACCCTCAATAAGGTTTGCAGTTTGGATAAAGTCCCAAAAGAAATATTTATAAGTACCATTGGTCAGAAAAATCTTGGATTATGGCAAAATGGCTTTTATGGGAATTTTTCTGTACTTTATCCTCCCATCTGGAATTAGAAAGACAACAGATTCAGTTCAGGGGTGGAGGCAAAAGAAATTTCTTTTATTTTCACCCCTGCTAAGGAAGATACTTCCTTACATAATTAAATTTAAGTATGTGCCAAGTTCCTATTAGAACTTGACTTCATATTTCCAGTTTCTCAGTAGGAATGTTTTATTTATGTAGAGCCAAAGAAAATGGTGTGAGTATACTTCTGCTTTCAGAGCTAAACAACGCTGGATCTCTAAAGAAACCCTGGAAGGAAGTCCACTTGGTTTTGATTTTAGTTAAATAAGTCAGAACCTTGTGTTAATGGTGAGTTAGGGCATTAATTTCCTCTGCCCTCAGTGGCAAATCTATACAGTATTGCATACAATAGGAACTGGTCTTCCATTGAAGCCACACCAACAATTTCTTCACTGAATCTGCATATGAGACATTTTAAAACTATTTCAAGATCAGAGAGTGCCTGTGTAGAGAACACAGGGCTGTAGGGGCAAATAGAAGTTGGTTTGTTTGCTTTTTTTTTTTTTTTTTCACCTGTGGCTGCTTGGGAGATTTAAGCATCACTGATAAAATCTTCCAGTCTCCCCTCTCCATGTTTCTGCTGCTGACACTGGCTGTTTGTGCCTTTAACAGTACAGGCTTAATATGCAAATATGTGCCTGTGGTTTGTGTTTTTTTTTTTTTTTTTTTTTTTTTAAATATTGTGCCATTAAAGCTTAAAGTGATCCTGCAGCCACTCTTTAGGGAGTGCTCCTTCTGAGCTAAGTCCATTGCAGTCACTGTCACAGCTCAAATCATCTGTGCACACACATGCACTTTCATACAGTGCTCTCTTAATTTTTCCACTTCCCATTCCTGCCAGTAGCACCAGTGACTCTCTACTGGTATCTGTTGCATTGTAATGGAGAGCTAATCGTGACAGGGGCAAAGTGGGAAGACACCTCTGTAAGCCCCACAGGAAGTCAGCCATGATTGCTTTGTAGCTCCATCTACTTGGTTCAAACTCCTCTTCACCCTCTGTCTGGGTTTCCTTTAATCTAAACCAAGAGCTATTCAGAGTGCAAAGGCATTTGCTCTTTGTCTATGGAAAATATTCCCCCCCCCAATCTTTTTTTTTCTGCTGATGTCACTCAGATGATCAGCCACATCCTCTCGTCAGTGACAGCTCCCCAAGATGCACCTATTTTCTACTGCTCTGTTGTTTTACTCCTGCATTTTTTAAGAATGACTTATTTAATTATACTAACAGCCACACAAAGATAGGGCCAAAAAATGTAAAACCACTTACAGAAGGGAAATGAAGACACTGGGTTATCTTGAAAGGGGAGAGTCCACTACTAAATTCATTGATGTTAGCCTGCTGGGGTTACCTGCCAGAAAAGGTCAAGATGTAATTATGATGGGTATGCTGAGTGCATTGTATCCCTGATGCACAAAAATGTGTTAGGTCTAAGTGTTTTAGCAGTACCCAAAACAGATTAAAAATCTGAGAACCATAAAAATAAAGTAAATTGTAAGCTCCTACCTACAGGATGATGCTCAAATATTCTGCAGGGGGAGCACAGCCTAGAGCTCAAGAGCAAGAATATGGTGCCTTGAGATCTCTTCCTCATTTCACAGTGGATTTACTGAGAAGCAGGTGAGCAGCTGTGCTACTCTGTGCTCAGCTCCTCACATATAGATGCCATGATTATTTCATCCCACCAAATTCTTAGACATCTAAGAGTAGATGTCAATATGTTAAAGACTACTGTGCTGTTTGTGTATTACTCTCATTATCAGTACACAAAATGAGGCTTACATACTGTATTATGCTATTATGTAACACTCATCACCAGGGTATTTGAGCTTCCTACAAAACCAGGCATTAAACATCCCTTTTCTTTCCCCCCTACAACCAACTAAATCATTTTTGCAGGCATTTAGAGAATTCACACACTCCTATAATTATTACCACGTTGCCTTTGTCATTCTCTTGGTCATGTTCAGGAGCACAATTCACTTCCCCTGGTATTAATGAGTAATAAATAATTCATACAAAAATAAAAAGGACACCTAACAAAAGAGACATGGGCATACTTTATGTGGTGACTGCATTATACAGTCTGTGATGTCGTTTTCTGTGGTAAAGCCCTGTAGAATTTAAGAGAAAATGATAACCTTTCCTTACATTTCGAACATCCTATAGAATAGAATAGAATTAACATCTTTGTCAAATAATATAATCCAGTAGGATGGCTCAAAAAGGTTGCAGAATACAGCACTCTATTTCAATTCCAGAATAGAGTACTGTTACACTTCTATAGACTCTTACAGGTTTCATCCCTCTTAACTTCTGCAGGACTTTCCCGGGAAGGTTTGCACATGAGCTGAGAAGAATGGTGGGAGAAAAAATACTGTAGAGAGACATGAAAATGTCTGGCCTAAATTTACTACTGAAAGCTGTCTTGGGAGGCTTAAACATAGCAGGACTATTCAGTTCCATGACAGATGTGTCAGGTGTGTTCAGAAGAGGGTTAATGGGGATAAAACCAGACAAAAACAGGAGAGTGCCTAGCAGATACTCAATTAAACTGCTTTATCTGCCTAATAGTGATAGGTGGAGTACAAAGTACCTGGCTACTGCAATAGCCCTTCAGCTGCAGCAGAGGCAGCAACCGACCTGACATTTTGTAGAGCTGCCAGACTGGTGTTCTTCTCAGCCTGTGAAAAGCTCCTTTACCCAAGGGGTTCAGAGGAAGCATCTGGTCCTTACATGACAGACAATGTGATTTTGAGCATAGAAGGGATCAGACATCTTTGTTCAGTTAGCATGCATCTATCCAATGTATATAGGACATTTCAGCTGTGTTCTACACAAAAGAACTGCACGTAGCCTACCATGAACAGTCTCCATGCCCACACAAACCAACCCCTTCCCACTCAATTGCCTTTTCACACCAGTCCTGTTTTGAGTGTATCCCCGCATAAAAGATAAAATATGATTTTGAGTTTTTCTGTGGCTGCTCAGCTTTATTGTTGTTTTTCAGGAGAGTGGCAAAAAGAAACAGAAAATACTTCAATTATTGTTGTTCATTCTTCTATAAACTGATGCTGAAGGGTGTTGATCTTGTTCTAAGCTTTAAGATGGATCTGGCATTGGTAGGAAGAGGGGGCTTCAATGTAGTTACACAAGAGGGGGAAGCGAATGGTTGGCTGATGTTAGAACACAAATGCTGTTTACATTCTGTTAGACAAACAAAAAAGCTAAAAACAATCCCTTGAAAAACACTACAATGTTAAGACTGCAAACTCAAACACACAGATAGGAGATGTCATAGCTGTGCGACCTTAATTAACCCTCCTGTGTGCATGCATTATCTAATTGCATGAGCATATATTATTTCTCCCCAGAGGGCCTGTGTCTCAGAATGCAGGGCATAGACAAGATCCACTGCACGAGAAGCTGTTCAGTATTTTCCTTTCTCTTCTCTGTTTGTGTGGTCCCAGGCTTATTTACTGAACACTATTCATTTCATGCTGAAGGTAGGATTACTCATCTTATCATGGACATTCTTGTCACATTCCTGACTCTAGCAGCTGTGGTCCTCACATAAATTAGCACACTTGTTTTCATTTGTGTAAAAGGAGAGCTTGGCACTATCCCCATTTAGCTGAGAAGATCACCGCTGACGAATTTTTACAAGAATTTCCATTGCACTATCTGAAATGGTTAAAAAAGCAAATGAAATAAGGTTTTGCTATAAGAAGAGCTGTTCAGTTTTAATAACAAGTGATGTTAACATGCATAAATTTTGCGTTTTCTTCCTAACCAACGTAAGTGCAGCTACCCTAATTTTTCATAAGAATAATTAACCCATTTTCAGAATCCCACCAGATCGTTTCATTGAATAGCCATTGTGAGATGAACCCCAACAACAGCCTCACCTTACACTGTTACAGAATTTTAGAGACTTTAGCTGACCTAGAATGAAGTCCTTTGCACCACTAAGGTTGACTTTATTAAACTTTTGTCACCTAGGTCCTTTCTACTCTAAGTAGTCTCATTTGTTTTCTTCAGTCTCTCCCAACATAATTTTCATGGCCCTACTTCAGAAGTTCTTCTGTTTTGGAAATACCTTCCACGAGGGGAAAAAATTTTTTTCCTTTAATTTTAAAACCCAACAGTTTTTAGAAACACCTGTCACTGTTTCCATCTCTCCAATCAGTGAGCAGTGCGGGTGTCTCTCTCAGTGGGAGCTGACAATTTGATGATACTTCATCAGCGTGGGACTCCTGCTGAGAAGTAGATTGAGATAAAGGAAATACCTCTCACCATTGGAACAAATAAGAAATCAGATTTTCTAAGTTATTGTTGGGTAAGTTCAATTCTTTTATTTTTTGAAGTAAGTCTGCATGTGTGTGTACTGGAATTAGCATTTGTCAGTTCACTCCTGTTTCTTTCTTGCAACACAGGCATTAATACTACCAGCAAAATGACAGTCCTCAGAAAAAAAAAACTGGGCTGGGATTCAAGAGCAGTACTAAAATACTGGCCTCACCAGAGACTTCCTGCAAACCTCAGGTAAGGTTTCTTTAAGGTCTCAATTCACTGAAGAATACAAGCCTAGAGCAACAATTCTTCAGTCAGAAAGTTTATCTTGTTCCTGGTGATATGTGTGTTCTGATTTGTATTTTCAAGGCTGTCTGCATTATCAGGAAGGACAGATATACTTAAAACAAGTAATGCAAGAAGGCCTTAAATTCCACAAAAACCATGTGTTAGTACTGGAAAGCAGGGAATGTAAGAATAAAGGGGAGTGTTATCTCCAACAAGAGAGTTGGGGAAGGAGTGAAAATCCAGTCCCCCTGAAATCAGTTTGAGATGACAAATCAAGGGGAACCTTCCCACTCATTCTCTGGGATGGAATGCCCTATTGTCTCCTAGATTGCTCATAGTGAAGAGGATCATAGCCTCTCTGCAGGTTGACAGAATATTTGGTGCATGAGTGGCTGGTGACAGAATTCCCAAACTCAGACCACATTAAGAATAACTAGTTGATGGAAATTGTTGTTGGAAATCCTCCTTATCATTCAGTGTGATGGGGTTTCCTTTTCTTGCATTATGTATAACTGGGGCCCTGTGGATTTGCACAGCAGAGATTCAAGATCATCTGCAGCCATCATGTGGACCGTAAGGAATAAGTAAGATGAGTAATAGGGGTTAGTCATATACATAGTGCTCTGGCATTACAGAAAGCAGGGCCCTGTTCCTCTTTCTTATTGGGACACTTTCTGTTCCTTTGTTCAGGCATTAGACAGTCCTCAATAACCAGGACTAAGCCAGTATATTGCAGGGAAGAAAAGCTGCCTCTCTGGGAATTTAGGTAACACAAGGGCTGAAGAGAGTCCAGACTGTATCAGGAAAGACACCTGCCCACTTCTGGCCAGACTGTGAGCAGCCCTTCCTGGGACTTTCAAAAGCATGTTGCAGAGGGGATGGAAAAAGTCTTTCTTATCTAAATGCACCCTCCCCCTTTCTTCCTTTCCTTGTTTCTCTGAGAGCAAAGTGTGTTTCGTGGTGTCTCCACTCACTTCAATAATCTCAAGCAAAGGTGGAGTAGAGATGGTTTTCTTCTGGACAGAATCTCACTGCATTCTGCATTTCCTCTTCAGGCAGATGATCTCTCAGGAGACTATGGGTGAACAGTGTAGCACTATCAACATTAGTTTTGGTGCATGCAAGAAACCTGTCCTCTGTCTTTGTGGTGTGGTGCCCGGACCCTGCTGACCCAGAGCCCACACATCTGCATTTTTCTGTAGCTTTGATGTACTCTCTTCAGTTCCTCCTTGGATGACAAGTCCTGAACAGTCCACAGTACAAGCCACAGCTCATGATGTCCAGCTGACTTTTACTGTCATAAACAGGCTGATATTTGTTTAATTTACTGAAATAAATGCCTCTCCTAGCTCTTTGGAAAACAAATCCCTCCTTACCCTCCAGCTGGTATTTGCTGTACTTGAGTGAGCCTGGTAAAAAGCTTGGGTTATAATTTACTGCTTCTATGTTTGTGCAGAACCAGCAAGCCTTTCTTAAGGCCTCTTAGGGATTTTTAAGCCAAGGAACTGCTCTTTTCCTCGATGGAGCTCTCCAGTGCCTTAACAGAATTGCACACAACAGCTCTTCAAACAGGGACAGCAAGCAAACAACGTATTACCTGCAGCAACAGGTACTGCTGAGCATAATAATGTATTGACACAAGACCTTACTGGGATTTCTGAAGTTCCCCACAACAGAGTCACAAGGCACCTCTTTTTTTGTTACTGACTAACAATGAGCTGCTTGTGGTCCTGCTAGGACAGTGTTACTGAATGGCAGGGGCCATGGCTTTATTCTTTTCCATAGTTCTTTGCTATATTCCTCATCCTGATGTGAAAAAATTGGTCTTTACTGTAAGTAGGCATCAGAGCAGCTTTTTTGATATCCATACTGAATGATTCCGTAGAAACTATTTACAATTCCAGTGTGTTTGAGTACAATAATGGTCTTGCCATTGCTTTCAGCAGCAGGGGCAAGTCTAAGTATCGAGACAAACTGCAGAGACACAAAGTCAGTATGGGTGGTGGTTGAGTGTGTGGAAGCTTACAAAGAGGACCAAGACCTAAAGTCCCAGATTTTTTGCCTCTTCCCACCCAGCTCCATATACTGTAAGCTCAGTTAATAGAAACACAAATATTCTAGAATGTAATACATGTTTCCTTCTTTCAAAATTTATACATGTCTACTATTTTATTATCTTCCATGATGCCTAGAGGAATTCAGGCTGATGGCTGGCACTATACTGTATTAATTGTTTGCTTTCCAAAAAAAGTCTCTGCTGTAGGGCCAAGTTCTGTTCCTCTGCTTATAGTTGCCTTAGTCCTATGTATATTCCCATATGTCCTGAACTCTCTTCTTCCTACTCTTCTCCTCATTTCCCCTTAACTTCAGTGCTTCTTATATCTTAGGGACTGTCTGATCGCATGTCTAAGTCAAAGAGATTTCTTCTAAACAATTGCTTTCATTCACAGTTCTCAGTTCACGTTAGGGGAGAATTGTACATAAAGGAGTAAAAAAATTAATTGAAAGGGAATCATTTGTAGTCACTGTCTCAAAACCAGTAAGATAATAAGCTTTGCCATGTTGATCTGTGAACAAGCAGTTTAAGACATGGTTTCTGGGGTGCCAAATACCTGAGAGAATTTGGAGCCAGGTGAAGTCAGCACGTAAAGTGTTCAAACTGAATGAGTACCCAGAGGCAGATAAGGCAGAAAATCATTATTGTTTCCTTACCATTATCTGTAGTATTTTAACATTACAAACCAAGAGATGGGAAGATCCAAAACACCATGTGAACTTGCTTGAGAGTGATCAAATCACTCATCCCTTTAATTTTAACAATTTTTCATTTAGGAAATATAATGAGTGCACACTGAAACAAACATCAATATTTATGCAAAAATATGTGTTGTTTATTTGTGAAACATCATACATCTTAATTAAGATGACTTCCTTGTGAAGAAGTCTTTCTGGAAATGAGTACAGCCTGCTGGGCATCCCAGCTGTTAAATGAAAAACATACTAGAAGACCACAACTTTGGCCAATATTTAATGACTCACTGTTCCTTCAGGATATAACTTTGATGGATATTCTAGAGAGCCCACTGGTGCCGTATCTGAGAGTAAATCATGCTTCGATTATTCTGTCTTATAGCCCACTGCAGCACAGGCAACATGCTTTGCCAGCAGCTGTTATCAGCATACTTGGAATTCTTGACCAAGCCCAGTATAAGAACAAAAGGCTACAAATTATTTCCACGGTATGTTAAAGTTAAGACAGTAGGCTGTAAAATAAAGAGAAATCTCTCTATTAGATAGAGCTGTCTCAGAGTCACTTCTTCCTTTAGAAATCATGATCTACACAGTTTCACAAATCGATGAGAGGATTTTGACCATTAAACTTAATTGATACTGAATTTAAAGACATAAACTTAAATAATTTTGCCATTTTCTTGACAATTAGTTTTTGGCATTGCACTTCTCTCCATCACTGTATGAAGCAAAAAAATCACAAGTACTGAGGAAGTAAGATTAACATGTACAAGAGATGAAGTACTGTGAGAAGCGACATCTGGGGCAATGCAAAAGATGTTTCAAGGAGTGTAAACCGGCAGAAGTAAAAACAGAAAATAAAACCTGACTTTTAAGTAAAATCAGCAACAACTTGGATTTATATAGTGCTCCATATGTTCTAGATGAATAACACCCAAGGCGTTTTAGAGTGAAGTAAGGTAAAAAGTATGCTTGAAGCGAGAAAGTAAGAAAATAATTAAATTTCTTGAAAATGTTTTCAGCTTTGAGTAGGTGCAATTCTTCCCTTTAGATGGCTGTTGGTAATGGTGCTGAGGTGCTGTTGTTTTACATAATTGGCTTTGGACGGGAGCCATGCTGCAGTGAAAGAGCAAAGACTGCTTGTAGTTGAAAAGCTCATTCTAATTTTTTTTTTTTTTTTATGTAGTGCTGCAGCAGAATTCTGATTGCTTAGAAAAATCTAGCTGGAAAGAATGAAAACATTCAGCTGCTTGGAGATGCCATTGAGCCAGTTCTGGAAGAAAATGGGCCTTGGGTGGGGGAGAAAAGGAAGAACTGCACAACATGGATATTTTTTTCCCCTGGGTTTGTGATTTTTATTCCACTTCCCATCTACAGAGAAATGGACTAAGAAAATGGTTCTTGATGGTTATGTCTAGATGGATTTATCCAGCTCTGAGTATAGTAAAAATTAAAATAAACTTGTCATAATATCTATAATAACAAAGGACTGTCAGCAACAAAAATAAATATAGCACAAAGTAAACAGCTAACAGTCTTCAGCATGAATCATGAACACAAATGAGGCATGTTTTGTCTTTTTACAGAATGAAGAGTTGCACAAGTATAGCACAAAATGGAGTCTTTCCTCTTCTACCATTCACCAAGCACAGATCACCACATCAGCAGAGGTTCTCTCAATGGAGATGTACATATGCTACCCCTATTCCATTTCTTCAGAAGAAAAGTGACATACATGCTTGAATCACTCTTTTCCACCATGATTTTACATTTTTCACAGGAAAAAAGCTCAGCAAGTCAGTAATTTGTTTGGGCCATCACTGGTAAGCTGCAGGTGGATAAGTATTTTGGATATGGATATTTTTCTAGTCAGAAGTTCTCATTACTGTTGCTGCTATGAAACCTCCTCATGTTTTCTGACAGAAAAGCCATGCTCAGACACTGGGCCACTAGTCCTGGAGGCCTGTGGGCTTCAAACTTTGAGCTGGAACTTCAAACATCAGCCTTGGAATAAGATTTAGATGTGTCAGACTGTTGTGGGATTTCCAGAACAACGAAACAGGCAACCATTTAGCTTGTTGGCTACATACCAAAAGTAGTAGTTTTACAACTTATTAAAGCAGTCATCATCTTCAACATCACTTGAATTTGTCAGCTGTGTTGTCCCAAAGGTCCCCGTCAGAATCAGGGTCTTACTGGGCTACAGATTTTATAGACAGCCAGAAGATGCAGATCATGTTTCAAAGAGAATGAGATTTATGCTTGAAAGAGGTTATCAAATGGCTTCTGTCTCAGAAAACAGCATTGATAGCCAATACTCAGTCTGTCCAGCTGGCTCAAGGACACTTCTTGATTTAGAGGAAGAAAACTTGACAGATTTTTAAATTAGTATATTATTATTACTGGTATCTTGCTTTTTAATCCTTCACTATGTAGCTAGCATGATCCTCATCAAAGAGGAAACTAGAAGGGTGCACACATGCTGCCAAAAGTCTGCTAGAAAATGATTCTTGCCTAAAATTTTCAAAGGTGCTTGAAAGGATTTCCTGCTGACTTCAGTTCTGTAAATCCACCCTTCACTGCATGCAGATAAAGGAGAGGCTACTCATCAACATCAACATTTATTTAGCTTTATGGGCAACTTATGTTTTCCCTTTAAACTGCGGAATCTTAGGCCCAGAGCTTCCTTTTTAGTGATGACCTAGTCTGCTGACTGTGCCTTTATATTACAGTTAGAGTGAGGGCAAAAAGCCTGATCCATAACCCACTACATAACAGAGACCTGAAGATTGCCACACTCCCCGACCCTGATCTGATGCACTGAGCTGTGCACCATATTTCAACTCTGAATGCCAAGGAAAAATTATTCACCATCAGTAGCTATTCATCACTGCGAATAGGCAGCAAATGGTGGCTGAACTGAGTTTTAATTTCTCATACAGGATAATCAACAGAGGAAGAGTCATAATAATAATCTAGGTTAGGCCAGTAAGGCAGTGATTTTGTGGTGTTTATGTTTATTCAGCATGTGGAGCAGATATAAGCTCAGTCAGAACTAAGTTTCTGGTATGAACTGGCAATCTTATAATGGCCTGTTTTACCTCCGCAAGGTGATTCTGCTGAGTCTTATATGCTAAACATTTATAATAACATTTCTGGAAATTATTGGTAAATTATTAGTTCTGATCAGGATGTAAATGATGCAAAAAGATTGTTCCTCAGGTCCATGAAGTGTTAAGAGAAATACAGTCTTGAAAAGATCACCACAGATTAACAAAGCACATGAAAAAATGGTAACTCAGATTTACGTTACAATTTTATTTTTGGTTCACTAATGAGGCCCTAGGAAATACATGAGAATCTTGTTCAAGTCCCCATTAACTTCTCTGGGCAGTGTATCAGATTCCTAAGGCAGCTTATGATGCTCTGCTGAAAACAGAATGGGATTCCTCTAATAACAAAGAACCAAAAGCAGGGACACTTTAGTTAAACAGTCAGCCGTGACACTATTAAAGCCGCAACCAAAATTGCCACAGAGCAATGAAACTGTAATTTCCAATAGGACATAGGCTTCAAATTAAAGGCCACAACACCTTCCCAGAAACATAAAATCCAAGATGCCTGTTCCTCAAGCTAGTCGAAAGAGGACTTGCACAGGGAGTCAATAATAAAACTGTAACTTTGCTAATGTGTAATGAACTACCACGTACACACTGTCCTATAAATGGAAAAGCTGACAGTGTCCTTTCATCTTAAGGACACTCAGCATTGTAAGTATCCCTAGTACTCACTGTCCCTCTTTTCTGGTTAATATAGAGGCTTGTGTCTTAAAGTTTTGTCTTTGCTAGAGCATGATATGTCGGTGACTGCAGTCAACTTTTTTTTTGTTGTTTCCCCGTGCGGTAAGCAAGGATAAAACACATCGTCCTTTAGACAAAGAAACATTTTTCTCTCTTCTACATGGAGTGTGACTCTGACCACCCACTTCCAGTTACAATCCGTAACCCAAAACAATAGAAATAACATTCTCGGTCTCCACTCCCTCCATCAGGTTTCCCCATTGCAGATACCTGAGCTGTGGAAGTACTTGTAGAGAAATGGAGATGACTCGTGCTCGTTGGCTTTTTCTGTTCTAGCCAGCAACACACTGGCAGTAATCTCTTCCTCCTATGGAGATAAAGAGAGATAATTAAGATAAACTAGACCTGCTGTTGTGCTCCCTGCTGGGAGGTATTAAGAGGGAAGACATGCTGGCCTATTTCAAAAGACTTGTGAGAGACAGATCAGCTTTATGATTTGGAGATGAAGCAGAGGCTTTTGATGTGTTTTACTTAGGACAGTACAAAAAAATTATTTTACTTTTTTTTTTTCTTTTGTGCAAGGCTCAGTGATTTGGCCTAGTGTTGAACTTACAACTTGATACTTGTGAGTTGAAACAAGGGATCATGGAAATGCTACTTTAGTACCTATAGGAGGAACAAAATCTACATTATGTTAAATGCATTAGTGAAGGTTAGGTAGTGTAAAACTTCCGTCCACTTTTCAAACTTGCTCCTTGGGAGATGTGATAATGCAGGGTTTTAAAATACTTAACAATTTGCATTTATATAAAAAAAAGGTGAAAACCGTATACAAAGAAAAATACAAACGTGTTCAGAATGCCTACCGCCAGCAACATCTTGGCATTTGCCAGTACTTAAAGGTTATGTCTGTCATGTTTAGATGTGGCATAAAGTCTTTCACCCTTTCCCAAGTAATTGGACATCATACTGATAGGTAAAATTGAATGTGTTACGAACAGCTCTCCTATAGACTTACAGGGCTTATTGACAGACAGTGCTTGGAGAGAAGGCCTAATTTTATGCATGAACATGTCATGCTGGAATAATTATGCAACTTCTTGCTTTCCTTCTGCAGTATATTGTGAAACCCCACAATGGTTCCTGGGGATTCATACCTTCTTCTGGTTTTGCAAAAACACATCTGCTGTAGTTAACAAGGGACAATAAATTATTAAGGTGAATGTAACATATAACCAAGAATAAAGATCTGAGTAATTATATATATATATATACACACACACATATAATTTTCTTGCTCTCAAGGTGTATGAAAGTGACTTCAGCCTACACACCTTTTGTAAATGGCAGCAAACGCAAAACTGGCTCCTGTTGGAGAATCTATGCCCATTGGTTTCCTTCTACTTTGTTGTCTGACTGATATACACATGTGCAAAAACTGAGGTAGCATTTTGCCTCTGGTAAGCTTGACTTGTGGGTTTGGGGTTTTTTGGTTCATGGAAAGTTTAACCAGTGTGAAGTATCCCATCTTAGTCTAAAATAAGAAATCCTTCTGGATCATTGCTGAAAACTCATTGACAGATGACTATAATCTTCCTCTCACCTGAACAGGTTGACTGAAAACTTATGGTTAAGGGAAGGAAAATGTTGGGATAGGGGGGACATCTCTTGAGCTGAAAATAGGCGGATGCTGGGAGGGTGGTATTAGGGGGATGAAGGAGTATCCTTATGCTTTCTCTGTTCCTATTCTCTCCAGGCATCTGTTCGCTGTCAGAGTTTTATGCATGTTGTTGGTTTTTTTAAACTGGTACACAATGTTCACGCCTATATTTCACATTTGGAAATGCATATTTCAAACAGCAATACAAAAAGTATCCATGAAGAATGTATAATCTCTGAAAAAAACTGACATCATTCTTGCTACTGTTTCATTTCTAAATACAAAACTGACTGCCATATTGCTGCTTCTCTTTGTGTGGTAAGAAAAGTTCATTTTTTGTGTGAGTGGCATGAATGACAGTCTCCCTATTTTGATTTCTTTGTCGTTTAGGATTCTTAAGCTTGCAAACCTCCTGAAGAAAGATGGAGTGAGTGCATAGCTGGCTCATGACATCCAGTTTAGGACAGACCTAAGAGTCTCTAGCTCATTTATGTCAGAGCAGAAACACTTGAGTTGCTGTGTGTTTGGGTCAAATGCAACCCATTCTGCAGCTATGGCTGCTCTGGCCACCGTGCTGTTGGCCACCTCTGTCTCTCTCTGGGGAGGGGGAAGTCTCCCCTGTTATTTTCTAACTGTCATGTGATATCAATTTCTTGTTTACAGAAATATGTATTACAGTGAGCCCTGTGGCACTTTGACTTGGGAAGAACAAACACTTTTGCTAATCAGGACTTATTAATGGTAAATTCACGTCCTTCGCTTTTTCATAAGCAGATTTATCAAATTGGTGCTCATAGAGAGATTGTCTTCTCTCAGTGGGCTTACTGCTGGACATGTTAGGCTGGCCACTTCATTATTCCCTGCTGTTGAGGGGGTAGTGTGTTCTTGTGCTCCTTCTGTGTGGTTGCTTTGCTGTGTGGTCTGTGCCTGTGCTAGCTTCAGTATGATCTGGATCCCTGCTGCTATGCCTGACAAGTCTAGCTCTGACAGTGAACTGCACTGGATGGACCTTTGGGCAGGACCACAAAAATTGTTCTTATATGCTCATGACATAGCACATATCACAAGGACTGTCTGGTTCCCATGGTGTCTTGATGCCTCAGGCAGAATTGCCAAAGTGGGGCTTTTCATAGAATCATAGAATCATTTAGGTTGGAAAAGACCTTTAATATCATTGAGTCCAACTGTTAACATAGCACTCCCCAGTCCACCACTAAACCATGTCCCTAAATGCCACATCTACATACCTTTTAAATACCTGCAGGGATAGTGACTCAACCACTTCCCTGAGCAGCCTGTTTGAATGCTTGACAACCCTTTCCATGAAGAAATTTCTTCTAATATCCAATCTAAACCTTCCCTGCCACAACTTGTAGGCCATTTCCTCTTGTCCTATCACTTGTTACTTGAGAGAAGACACCAACACCCATTTCACTACAACCTCCTTTCAAGTAGCTGTACAGAGCAATAAGGTCTCCCCTGAGTCTCCTTTTCTCCAGGCTAAGCAACCCCAGTTCCTTCAACCACTCCACATAAGACTTTTCTCTAGACCCTTCACCAGCTTCATTGCTCTTCTCTGGACATGCTCCAGCACCTCAATGTCTTTCTTTTAGTGAAGGGCCCAAAACTGAGCACAGTATTCAAGGTGCAGACTCACCAGTGCCGAGTACAGGGGGACAATCTCTTCCTTAGTCCTGCTGGCCACACTACTTCTGACACAAGCCAGGATGCCATTGGCCTCCTTGGCCACCTGGGCACACTGCTGGCTCACGTTCAGCCCACTGTCCAGCAGCACCCCCAGGCCTTTTTCCATCAGGCAGCTTTCCAGCCACTCTTCCCCACACCTGTAGCATTGCATGGGGTTGTTGTGACTCAAGTGCAGGACCTGACATTCAGCTTCTTGAACCTCATAAAATTGGCCTCATCTCATTGATCCAGCCTGTCCAGATGCCTCTGTAGAGCCTTCCTACCCTCAAGCAGAACAACACTCCCACACAGCTTGGTGTCATCTGCAAACTTATTGACGACTTACTGTCGTTTTCTGCTGTCAGTCTGATTCTTTCCTTCCCCTCCTCTGGTACACTCCTTTGGGTCCTCTCCAGTGAGGCTGGCACCAGCAGCAGTACTGCCAGAACAGAGATGCTTTGAGTGTACCAGAATGGAGCAAAAACATCTTCCTATACAGCTGCAGCTCACACAGCAAATGTAGATTACTGCTGACAGACACAGCAGAGAAAGCCGTGAATGCTCATAATATGTACCTACTTGCAGTCATCTGCTTGCTGCTAAGGTGCCCGAGCAGCTTTGGAGTTGCAGGACTGGGATCCCCCTTAACTCTCTATTTCCTGGTTCTGATCACATTTCCCTTACCCACAGCCTCCAATTCATTGTCTTCAGGAGGTTGCATTTAGTCACCCACTGGCTCCAGAGGGTGGGAGAAGCTACAGAGCAGTTTTAGCTACAGCTGCAGGATGTGTTGGCTCAGTTTTCCTGTGGGTCTATCCCCTGAGGGGAACAGTTCCTTCAGGAGTCTGAGCCTGGAGCTGCGTTTCCCCACCATGACCCAGTGTTCAAAACCACTTAATTTCCAGCCCAGTCACACTCAAGATATGTTGAAGACCACAGTCATGAGTCTGCACTTGCACAGTTTCCAACCAAGGAGGGGTAGGTAAGTCTTTAAACTGAACCTCTAAAATGACAGGGCATTGTCTGCTTGGGGTAATCACTTGATCCCCACCCCACCCCCCTGCCCCTTTCAGTATTCTGCCATGTGAGGCATTCCTAGTAATACAAGCAAACCAGGGTAATGTTTGTTCCCTCCTGTTCCTGATAATTTTGAAGCATTGCTACCACTTTTCATGCATTCTTTTTTTTTTTTTTTCTTCTTTGCTCTTCTTATTTGCATTTACTCAGCAGCAACCAGAGCATATCCATTTTTGAAGTTAGCTTAAATAAATGCTGTTAGTTGATGACTATCAATCCTGCACAAATGCTTGCATAAGAAGATAAGTTTTCTCAAAGCTGTTTGCTTAGGGGTAGATGGCTGTTCTAATGGTGTGTTTATTGAACAGTGATTTATGTGTTGTAATCATTTGCCCTTTAGGGCTGGTGATACTGTATTAGTAGGCTTGATCTTTGCCAACACCTGGATCTCTTTGCAATTGGTAAAGTGATACACTGTGTCTGCCACTCTGCTGCTCACCCCCTCCTCTACCACTTCTAAACAAAAGGTTGAGAGTAGCAAATCTCATCCTAAAAGCAATAAAAAGGAATAATGTCTATCAGTACCTGCTTCTTAAAGGGAAGGACGGATTGCTGAAAAAGAATGCAAGAAAACTTTCCTTACGCAAACAAATAATTCATGATGTGTATATGGGTATTCAGCAACTCTATCATTGCAATAGTGTGACAAATATTGTGAAGGGAACGGCAAATGGGACATATCATTCTACTGTCTTGACAAAGATTATAACAAGAATGGGAAATGGGACAAATGTAACTCATTCTGGAGTCAGTCCCAGAGCTGTAATCTCATTTATTCTTCAGCGTGAATTATACAGCAGTGCAGAGGATGAGAATGTGATTTTCACCATGTTGTATATTTTAATCACTTTTCTTTTCTACTAAACAAATAAATCATTGTGAAATGCTGATAGATGGAGAATATTAGTTTTTGAACTATGAGCTAAATGAAGAAAAGAAGGCTGTAATGTAAGAGTTCTGCCAGTTGCATTAAAATTTGATAAGGGTCAAATTTGACTCAGCTTTAGACAAACAGAATCTCTGCAGATTTCTGAGAACTGCCTTGCATGTCCCAGAGCAGAGCTAGACCCATGCCCTCGTCTTCCTGATCTTCATACTGAGTGTCTTGGAGATCATTCCAGAGCTGCAACCCACAAAAAATGGGTGGCTGATTGGTGGGAAGTCTTGAGCTGGAAGCTACGGTGGAAAAAATTATGGTCACTAAGTCCCATTGGATCTGGTTCTTCTGGCAAGAAGAGGAGGCAGCTTGACTGTTGTTTATGCCAACAACTGATCTGGATGCTGTTTGGTGTGGAAAGGCAACATCTGAAGCTTCCCAAGGAGTTTATTCCAAGGCTGAAATCCTTAAGTAATCCATTCTGTAGTAGAAGACAACTAGGAATCTCCCTAAATTACCAGTGTTTTTTCAGAGCTTGACTCCTGGGTAAGGTGGAATTTTGTGAAAATCTGTATTAAAGAGAGGAAGAACTAGCTACTAATTTGTGTGCTAAGTTATTTTCAGAGTAGCTTACTGTCTTTCTAAAACCTCTCTGACTGTATAAAATCCCTTAGTTTTTTTCTGCATGCTTAGCCTGCCATTCTACATCAGACTGAAGAATGCATTTCTCTTCTGTTTTCTGTTTGCTACTTGTAACTCTAAGGTAGCATGAGAGGGTGAAGGGCTGATGTGACCACCCATGTATTAGGCTGCTATGACAGCCAGTGAGAGCAGAGCCAACATGGGCCCTGAATTTATGTAAACGGAATTTCCATGTTCCAGGTGGCTAGAGAGCTTGAAGTGACAAATGATCCTTCATGAAGGTAGATGAGAATATCAGGACTCCCCTGGTGGGCAAGCAATCATGACATATGTGGGAATGCAGGAGACAATGTTTTGATTTTGAATCTCAAGTGCACTGTGATGACAACGCAAGCCATGGAGTGGTTTGTATGAATCACAAATGAGCGTGTGTGAGCAACACAGGAACAGTCTGGGCTCTTTGTGTGAATGTAGGAGGTTGGTGTGGATTTAAAGTGGAGAGTTGCATTTGAAAGCGTTACAAACTGAAAGTCAGTTCTGCCTCTCCTGTAGGACTGGGGACAAAATATCCCGTCTTAGTTTTACCTCTGGTTCAAGCCTGATTTTTTCTTTTAGGACCGGATTTTTAGAATCAGTTGAACATAATTGTGTGCTATGTGCCAACGTATACTGTAAAGTACTTCAAATGGCATCCAGTTTCCCCTACCTGGCTCACTGGAGTGCTGTGAGTGTTAACTGATTAATGCTGTAAACTGGTTAACTCTTGCCAGGTAACAGCAATTTCCACCATGCTTGGTGGGAGCTGGGGGACAACAGAACTCTTTTGTGTGACACTGAATCATTGTTTTATTGGAAAGTAGGAGGCCTTTAAATGGGCATGTTCAAGTTCTGCTGGAGATCCTAGGTTACACTTTATTTTCATCCATTCTCTGAAAGAGCTGCTGAGATGAGGCCAGCAAAGGTGTCGTGGTTTGGACCTGATTGGCAGCCAACCACAATGCAGCAGCTCTCTCTCCCTTCCCCTCTGGCAATGAGAAGGGACAGAGAGCCAGGCTTGGGGTTCAAGATAGGACTGGGATGGGGGAAAATCCCCCTTTTATGATCACGAGCAAAAGGCAGACTCGTTAGGGGAAGGAAAAAAAAGAACATACATTTATTACAGACACTAACAACACATAACAGAGTAGGACAGTAAGAAGCACTGTCACATCTTGAGAACACCTTCCCCCCAGCCCTCCCTTCTTCCTGGGCTCAGCTCTGCTCCCGATATCTCTACCTCCTCCCCCAGTGGCACAGGGGCAGGGAATGGGGGGTGCAGTCAGCGCTGCCACTTCCTTAAAGTTTGGTGAGGGGAGTGTCCAAAACTTGTTCCCCCCTGCTCCATCGTGGTCCCCCTCTCACAGGAGACAGTCCTCCACAAACTTTCTCTGACATGAATTCCTCCCATGGGCCGCAGCGTTCCCCACACTGCTCCGTCATGGGTCACTAACTTCCTCCGACTGGATTCCCTCCCACGGCTGCAGCCCTTCCTGAGCTGCTCCGGTGTGGGACTCCCCCGCATGCTGCAATCCTCCCAGCACTGAATTACAGCAGCGGGGTTACCTTTTCCCATGAGACCCCGGCCTTCTTCGGGCACAGAACCTTGATCATCCGAGCAGGAACAACAGGCCACAAATCAATGTCTGCTCCACCATAGATCTTCATGGGTGGCAGGGGGGGCCGCCCTGCCATCTCACCACAGGATACAGGGGGGTCTCTGCTCCGGCACACCTCCCCCCTCCTTTCTTCCTCCGTTCCTCCACTGACCTTGGTGTTCATGCAGCTGCAGCAACTCCTCCTCACAAGTCCCACTGCCCGTCACCATGTCCCTTCTTAAATACGTTATCGCAGAGGTGCAGCTGATTGGCTCAATTTCCCAAACAGAAGTGGAGCTGACGTGGAGCTGGGGGAGCTTCGAGAAGCTTCTCACAGGGGGCCGCCCCGATAGCCCCCTCCCCTGCCACCAAAAAACTCCACCACTCACTCAACCCAGGACAAAAGGAAAGATGAGAAGGACTTTTGCTTTCAAGTTCAAAGGCTTGGGGAGACAACAGAATGTATTAAGATTGGTCATCTTCTCTGGAGTACAAGAGCCTATCTTTTTTGTTGTATTGTGAATTAACAGGAAGGATTTAGGTTAACAGGAATGTTTCATTAGACACAAATTTTCTATCCAACTGTCCTTTCAGGAAAAGAGGGCACAGACAATGTTCAAAGTCTGAAACATCATGGTGAGCTTAGAGTAACATCAGTAAAATAAGAGGAGTTATTTAGGTTTTACGGTTGCTCTAGGTCAGACCAAAATTTATTAGTCTAAGATTGTAATTCTCTTGAGTCCTGGATGGTCTCCAAGCTGCAGTGATATCAGTTTCTCAGAGGACAGATTTGAAAGCAACATATCTCAAATAATGAAATATTAAATTCCCCTTATTTAAAGAAAAAAAGCAAGACAAAACAAAACAAAAACTCTCCACTAGCATGGCTACCACAATGTGCACCTCTCCATGCTGTGCATAACAACTGTAGCTGCTGGAGCCCAACGAACCTGCACAGTCAGGAGTTGACTCCTGAGTGAGGAAGCACCATTCCCTTCTAGCAAAAGGCACAGAACCCATCCCCATTCCCAGGGCAGTCAGCCACTGAGCCATGCCTGCAAGCAGGGTACAGCACTGAGGCAATATTAAGACCTTCCTGATGCTTTGGTGTGGGAAAGGCTTCCCTCTCTGATTTAGGAATAAAGAATAGATCAGAATATCATCTCTCACAGTGAGATGAGTGGTCTGAGACCATCTTTTGGAAGGAATGAGCCCCTGTCCAGGCAGCGGGCAGTGGGAGTCATGCCAGAGTTTGCATGAACCCATCTGTTTCAAGAGAAAGTACTCAGAGCTCCTGAAGCCTTTCTTTGCTAGAAAATGCCGAAGTTGCTACTGCTACCTTTATAGTCAAAGAGCAAAAATAGTCAGAAGAGCTCATATGAATTTGTTCACTCTAAATTTCATCTGACTTCACAGCCATTTAGGTACTGGAACAAAGACCTCTGTTTCTTTACTTTCTATGTTGCCTGGTACGTCACATGGTTCTTGGCTAGATTACTTATGTATAGGGCCAGTTTACACTGTCATGTGGTGTTTAAGTTCCTGAAACCACTGCCAGGATCTGGCTCTCAATGGCTGGGGTAATCACGAAGACTAACCTGGGATGGAAGAAGCTACCACAGTGCTAATCCATCACAGTGGCAACAGCCTTGTGTCTTACCTGTCAGGCATGAAGGGCTTGGATATACTGTTTGAGACAGCCAAAAATTGGCCCTGGTTATCATAGTGGAATGTTACTTTTCCCTTCAGAAAAAGTTGAGGAAGAAACCTTGTGTTAGAATAATGAACCTGGCAATGACTTGTTGTGGTGTCCACATGCTCTAGGGAGACAATGGTGAAGAGAGATGATATAGCAGAAACCCTATTTTGTATCTGGGTTTACTCTTGTCTCAATTCTTGTCTCAATTGTCCTCTGATTTCACAACCTGGCTGAAGACTGGACTCCAGGGAAGAACAGCTCAGCATAATTCTGGCAGTGCTTTGCACTTTCTCATTCCTTCCAAAATGGGTCCCCAATGGACCCTGATGAAGGATCCATAGGCTGTTCGCATCTCTGCTAAGCAACCTACCCAAATGTTAGATGCTGCTCCTCCTCTGTCCTCAAGTCAAGGGAGAAAGCACAGATCAGAAAGGTCAAACGTCATGAAAGGAGCACAATTCCAACCCAGGTTCCTCCTCAGGGGCAGGAAAAGAGAGTTTTCTGCATTGGGAAGTGCTGACTCCACTCTAAAGCCTTTGTGTTTGATATTAAAAGGATTTGGAGACTGCACAGATTTAACAGTCCTTTCTCCCTTCCTCTCTTTCTGCTCCAACCTGCTTTTGGTCACTTTCATTCATCTGTCCATGGCTGGCTGCCTGGATTAATTTCTTCATTGAATACATTTCCTTGTGTTAACAACATATGTGACAAATAAGTAATGTGACTCATCAAAAGGCACGGGAATGCAATGTTCCAGCTACTGAAGGACATTTACAATTCAGCAACTTGCCACCTTTGTGTCACTCCTAAAACACTGTAAAATGTAAACAGACAGATCTAAAAGGAGATGCAGGAGTACAAACTTGCCCAGAACTCTGCTTGTTTTCATTCTCATCTTAAATAAGTAAACTGTAATGAAATCTACTGACACAGTTTTGGCAGTTTTGATTTACATTTTCTCTGAGGCCCAGTAAACATTTCCGCAAGATCTTATCTGGGGTTAAAAATATTCCTGCATTTCAACACACACCTTTGAAAAGTGTCAAACACTCTAGCCACAGTTTGTGCAAATATAGTTGTTTTTCCCTCTTTTATTATGAAAACCTTCTTAAAAAAGTATTCAGAGGTGACATTAATTGCTTGTGAAGGGTGCTGAAGTACATTTTTTGTGTAAATCACCTGTGCAGCCTAAATGGTATGTCCCTCTTCCAACCATAGACAGGAAAATCCCTAATTTTGAGAGGTAAAGGAGGATGTCAAGCGAGCTGTGCTGACGCTGATTCTGCGAGTATGACTCTTCATTGCCTTACACACCATAGCTCCTGGTTATGTGCAACAAGTATATTTCAAAAACACAGCTGATACTCAACAAGATTTGAAGGTACCAGCCTGAATTGCTTGCTGAGACACAGCAGCATGCCAGCTGACTTGGCCAGAGTAATCTTCCAAGGAGCAGATGGGGGCTAATGCACTCAGACCCAACACAGACTATTGCTTTAAACTTACAAGGCAGTAAGAAATGGCGGGAGGCTTCTCCTGCCTTACCCCCCATTTTGTGTATCTGCATAGACTTCATCACAGTCTGACCCTAACCTTTCTTCCTCACTATAGAATTTACTGTGAAGACCACAGGTATATAAGTTGCCCTGGAAAAACAGAAGTAGAAATTCTTAATTGGGCTTCCCTGCCAAAGACTGTCACAGTATTCTTCTGGGGACCCACTGAGACCTATGTCCCCTAGAGAACCTGATTCCTGAAACAGAGTTTCTTCTTTGACGTGGGCTGCAGAAATGGCTTTGGGGTGTGCCGAGCTCAGCTGTGGTACCCTGTGACAGATTTCCTAACTGTAGCTGGGCAAGCTGAAGACAGACTGTCATTTCATCATTTTTGGACAGAGATCCCCCCCTTTAACACTTAAGTATTATCCACATACTGGTATTCTGGCAAGCCTGTGTTCATGCTAATCTGTTAGGATGGTCCTGTTCCCACTCATAATGTGGCACAGTATGTCAGCTTCAACCAGGCAAGGATGCCAACCTCCGTTGGGTTGTGAATAGCCTGCAGAAGAGCCTCCTGCTGGCAGAGGAAGTGCCAAATTAGGCCACATGCTCTCTCATTGGGATGCACTGTGCCCAAAGCTGCTTTGGTATCAATTATGGAGGGAGTAACACTCTTTTTCAGAAAAGAATGTGTTAACCCTTCCATTTCATGTACTCTGTCTCCCCTGTTCAATTTCCATATGTTATTTCTGGAGTTTGCCTGTATAAAGAGAAGATATTATTCCTTCCTGACAGCTAAGAGAAAGGTCAGCTATGGCTGTTCAGATTATGAGACCCAACTGTGTTTGTTGTTGACTTTGGAGTTGTCACTTTCTATTTAGCCATTTACCATGAAGACAACAGCACTGGGTGCTGCACAGACACTGATTCCAAAGACAGCCTTTGCCCCCAGTGTCATTACTGTCAAACTGCTCAATGTTTCTTTGCAGAAATCCAGGCATCCCATGCTCTTGCGGATCTTGGCTACCCCCTGAGTGCCGGTGAGGAGGTAAGAGACATGTACTCTGCTGCATGTGGCCCTCTGAGCAGGACTTGCAGGACTTGCCAGGATTCACAAGTGCAGCACTATTCAGGACAGAAGAGCTTCTAGAACTGCCTTTTTCTAATCAGGATGATCTCTACACCTTCTAGCAGACAGCTGCATAAGTAATAATATCATACCTATCAAACCTAAATGCGGCCAGCCAGCCTCAGTGCAACATTTCATCAACAATCTTGCATTAGTGCTGAATTGTAACTTGTTTTTCTGTAGACTCACAGTTGCTTCTGCCTTTCCCGCTATGATGCTGTTTGTCCTTTGTGTAAGCACCATCCTTTTTTTTTTAAATAATATGAATGGGGAACAATATACCTCCAGCTAAAATGGTTGCCTTTCCACACTCACTCACCACAGGAACTCTTTAATCAGCAGTGTCAGCCAGGGACAGAAATCTCATAGTTGAGAGATAACAGTTATTTGCTGGCAACTTCTTGTATGATAAGCCAAACAACTGGGTGATTACACACTTTCTCAAATAACACAGGAAAATGCCATACAACACTTCCGAAAGTACATGTTGCAGCATCTGGAAGCTGCATAAGAATTTTGTCAATATTTTTTTCTCCTTCTATTTATTTTCTCATTGTTCTGAAATCTGAATGTAATTTTGTCATTCTTGAGCTATCCACCAGCTTTTCTGTAATGAAAGGCTCCATAAAGAGTACAAAGCCAATACTATAGACAAAGTGCAACTGATTAATGGGAGAGGGTTTCTGCCATAACTAGGCTGCTTAAGGTCACAGTTAAACAATTTTTCATAGATGCTTCATCCACTGAATTGCACTCGCATGGTTGCACTGCTAGTTGAAAGGGAAATGAGCAAGTACATGCTGGTTGAGTAAATTATTAGAATACATAATCTGGAGCAATGATATGTCTGTGAAAAAAGTGCTAATGAAAAGAGACAATGTCTCTGCAGTAGTGAAATTAGTTTAAAGTAAACAGGTGAAAAAATAACATTTCCAAACACTGACAGTATGTTTCCATGGTGTAGGGGAGAGATTTGTGAAGTAATAAGGTTAGTCTGGGTCTGTCTGAGTACTGTTGTTACAATGATATCTGTGTGGTGCACCTTTGTAGCCAGTTCAAGGTATTTGGGCTGGTTTAAATGTGGACCTGTGTTTTCAGCTATTCTCGAGGTTCAGAACAACCCAGTGTATGTTTTCAGGCTTCTTTCAGTGTGAGACAACAGCCGTGGGACATGTAATGAGAAGGAGCATCTGATGTGCTGGTGCATACTCCCAGCTATTGGGCTGTCATGCTAGGCATCTGCTGGGGCATGTACTTGCACTCAGGAGACCATCTGCCTTTTCTCCAGTGCAACTGTACATGCTGGATACTGCAGTCTGGAGAACCAAAGGATCTAAAGGGTCCCAGACTGAGGAGAGAAGCTACAGTACTGCTCAGTCAGCCACTAAGAACAGGTAAAACAGTGGGTGAGATAAGTGCCGAACAGTATTCAGAAATAGATCCTGTATTTCATGTGTGAGACCTGATGGATCTGTGGTTCAGGTCTGTAGTGATCTGAGATAGTCTTGAGATTTTTATCCCAGTCATGGTGTTTTGTGATATTTGTGCCATCTTGAATGGGTTGGTCTTTTGAGCTGAAATCTTGCATGGGAAGCTTTTAAATTATTTTGGGCAAAAAAAGGTTAGACACTTTCTGGCTTTGTATCCAAATCTGAGCTCGTTTGCAAATAGGGGTAATTAAGTCCAAATGTCCTATTGTTTTCAACCTGCCACGATGTGAATAGGGTCAGGATTTGTGGTTTTGCTGGCTCACTATGTCGGGGACAATGAGTGCAAGCTGCGATTTTTAGCATTGGGTCGATTTTAAGTGAGGAGAAAACTATCTAGATTATAATTCTTTCTCATTTTCCTCCTGTCAGGTATTTGTTTTTCTCTTGCAATAGCAACAGAAGGTGTTGCTTTTGAGCTTACACTAGGAGTGAGGAAGAGACAGACCTACTAGCCTGCTAAAGTTCATGGATTGGTTTGCACAGGTGGGAAGAGAAATTATTGGAACGTAGATGCTCTCATGTCCATCTACTTCCTCCCTGCAACTGAAAGCAGTCACCCCTTTTCTTCCCCTTAGAATTCATTGACTCTTCTTCTTCCTTTTCCATTGCCTTGACTTCCCTCTTCTTTCCTTCTCTCAAGCTGGATGCTGTGTGACAAACTCAGGAAGGACCATGTGTTATTTCTGGTGTTTATAACACAATTGGCCATGCTAACGCTTCCTGTATAAGCTGAAATTGGGCACTTCTCCAAGACAGCACGTAATGCAAACATAACCTGGAAACATTTTCAATAGCCCCAACTAGAATCTGACTCTCTCTCTCTCTGAATGTTGATCTTTAGGAATCTTCATATGCAGTCTTCAGGGTTTAGGCTACAGGTAACTTAAAAGGAAAATATGTCTGGAGATCACCTGTGAAGATTAAAGAGGTAGTTTCTGGCCTCAGACAACCACTATTCTTTACAAGTCTTTTTGAAACAGTAAATCTGCATTTATTCATAGTGGGTGAAGTAGACAGCTGGCACTTTCTGATTCCAAGACAAACAGATCCTGTGGATTTTGCTGGCTGAAAAGAAGTTAATACTCCAGAAGTGGAAATCCACATGGCTCCCAACAATGAGACTCGTATCAGCCAAGCAACAAGATTTCAAGTGTACTGTGTATTTGGCTGGCAGGTTCTGAGCATGTTTAACCCACTGACATCAAGTTAGTGCTCATATAAATGGATTTATTTCAGACTGGTTACCTGAGATCAAAATTTGACCTACTGTCATCTGGTTAGGCAAGTATTTCTCCTCCTTTCTATATACAGCTACTTGTTGTCTTACATTATTTTGTATGCTAGATGTTAAACTTCTCAATAGTGATTTTCAGAGGTTTTCCTTGAGAAGAATACTTGCCCACAGCAATATATTTTGAAGCATTATATGAGGTTAGAAAATAAGAAATTCAGTAAGAAAAATATAAGCTTGACACATATCTTACAGTTTCTAATAATGAGTTTCCTTTAAAAAGCCCTGCAGTAACAGAAACCCTCCATTATAAAACAATTTGTTCTTTAATAAATAAGAATCTGAATGTGACTGAAATCTACATCATTTCTCAGTTTCTTGTGCTTCCTCTCCATCTATTTGCCTCTTGTCTCCTGAAGGACAATACCTTTGCCTTATTTGAACATTGTTCAAACATCTGTAACTTGTTTGAGAATTGCTAAGTGCTATGCAATATCAGTTAAGAATTATTATCTTGCAGTGTATGGTTTGATTAATGTTTATGATTCTCAGGAGGAAAAACTGAATTCCTACATAAGAACTTTCAAGCTGATTCCCACCAATTTCACAGAAAATGGAATAGGTAACACTGCTACTCGAGCTGACATATGGGGGAGTCATATGAGTTTGGAAAAGAGATGGAAAGTAATCTGGGAATATTATTCTGTTTCTATGCCAATCAATACATATCCTTCTTTGCATTAGTATGGTGTAATTAGGACCTTTTCTGAGGGCCACTCATGGGGAGAACTGGTTTGTCATTCATGGGAGCATTAGGCTGACAAATGGTTTGTATTGGTTGAACAGTGCTTCTCTTTGCCAGAGAAATCACTCAGTAGTCACAAGAAGAGTTGTATTTTGCTTGGCATGTTATTTGATGTCTTTAGTGGGCAGCCTCCAGAGCAGCATGGTGTGGCAGAAAGGGTTGTGCCTTTGAAAAGTGTCCCTTTTTTCTTGGGTGATACATAATTCCTCAAGTGCAAGACATGCTTTGTCTTCAGGTGGCACCACTGTTCTTGGGACCATGCATTAAATATATGTTAATAATGCATAGGGATTTCACAAAACAGGTAATTTGAAGTGCCTGAAAGTCATGGTGACAGTATTGCTATTGCCATGAAAACTGAACAGCTCTGCTATTTCCAAAATAGTGAAGCCATGTGATGAACTAGAAAGCAAGATACCAGCTCACTTTCTTACCTATCTCTGCAGTTTACTGCTGAATAACTTGCTTCATTTGCGGTGCTATGGCTAGCAGTCTGCAGGTTGTGAACTTGTTCTGCTGCAAGGGTTGTGATGTGCTATGGAGCAGTCAGTAGATAGATAAATAACCCTGCTCATATCAATAATTTGTATAACAAGCAGGAGTACCTCAAGAATGGCACACTGTGTTCTTATTTTCCAAGGTATCTGGAACCAATATGCCTTCACTCACAGAAATATATATTGTAAATAGTCTAACCCAACTGGGGATGTTGGCAGTTGTCTACAGGGCTGACCATCCTGGCCTGTGGCCCATGTTCCTTCTTCTTCCCACCCATGTTCACTGTTCCTCCAGTGTGGCAAGGTATGTCTCTTTCTGTCTGCAAGCTTCCAGTAGAAAAGCTACTACCTTTGCCTGTTGGCATTGCCTTCCCCCAAAATGTGCCCAAAGAGCAGCATGCTTGTGTATGTGCTCTCCAACTGGTTGGTTTTTCTCAGCTCTGCTGACAAGAGAGGTGTGAACACCATGGCACATCCTGTGCAGATCAGGGATTGAGGAACCACACCGCCCCTGTTGCAGAACTATCAGTGCCTCTCCAACAAGGTCATGGGCTGATAGCTGCCTGGGGCATTAAACGCTTCCACCTTGCAAAGAATGGTGATAGGTTTGCTGGACCATGTTGGAATGCTGCAAAGATCTACAGCAGGATCCTCTTTTGGCCATTGGACTGCTCCTCTATATAGTGTGGATGGGAAGGGTGTTCAGAGTTGCTGCTGAGTTGTCCATTAGTTGTCACTTGCCCAGATGAGCACTGTGAGTTCCTGGGTGAGGCCAGAGAAAGAAACTGAGAAGCACTCTCATCTCTTCTTCTTTATGCTCCACCCCACCTCCTTGCAGCTCTGTCTTCTGCTACACATCATGGTTGCTGATCCACTGGCTCTGCCTGTCTTAAACAGTTAGACAGGAGCATGTAGGGACCCCTGATCATAGGCAGGGAGTGATGGCCTCCTGAGGCAGGCTCTGCCCATCTTGCTGCCTCCTTGCACCAAGACAGATAGATTCCCCTGTACTTGAGGACTTCACTGCGCAGTATTTGCCCTGCAGCCCAGCTTGTGGCTGGAAGAGCTGCTTTTTCAGCATGACAGCCTTGTTCTGTGTCAACATGTGTCAGATAGGAGAGCTCAATATCTTCTTTCAATAGCCTTTTGTGGCTCTTCTGCCTCTTTTTGTTGTGAAAAAACCCCTAAACCCATTTCACTTCATCTGCCTACAAGAAAACATCTTGCTTTAACCCTCTACTAGCTTTTTAGCAATGTGCAGTCTCAGTACTGCGTGGTTTTTCTTCATGGAAGTAGCAGCTGTGTCCCTCCTTGTGGGTCTGTTGTTGCCCTGGTCTGTGCCTTTCTATGAAATGCTTTCAGAATCCCACTTTCCTGGCACTTATGGCTCAATTTGTGCAGAGTGGAATTACACCAAGGCCTGTGAGTGAGAGATGCAACAGCAGAAGGCAAAGCTGGGAGTAGTGGGAGCAGGTGTCTGGCACCTCGTAGAGTTGGAGCTAGTTCCCTGACATTTAGAAGGGATAATGGCTGCGCTGTTCCATGCCAAGAATTGGGAGCATGGGATTTATCCAGCCTATGCCCACCTACTTTCTGCATGTGGACATTTGTTCTCCCACCCACCTAATTAGGAAAATAGAGTGTAGAAAATGAAGGGGCGGATTTGTTATTTTGTTGTGGCTGTTTGAAAGCAAAGTTTGCTTTGCAGCCTCATATTACAGTCCATGGAGGGACAGTATTGTCTCCAAACCAGGCATTAGTGTTGGCTTTCCTTAGGAAGTTTAACGGGAGACAAAGCTACGCCACAGACTGTCACTGCAGCAGAAAGGATCAGAATCACTGGAATCAGCTTCCATCCTAAGAGTGAATGCTTGGGAGAGGGGCACCACTGGACATAGGCAGAAATAACCCCTCAGTAAACAGGTAAAATTGACACTTTGATTCTACTGATATTTCAATAAATCAAAATAATTCACAAAGCCAGGGAGTTTCTAATAAACCCTGCTGCAGTCCAGTTAACATTTAAAATTCCGCTTCCTTGAGAAAGTAACTTTACATTCCTTTAGCCATTTCCCTTTATCCAGTAGTTCCTTTGTTTGCTTCTTCTGTTTTGGCCCCAGATAATTTACTGTATAATGGTAAGACATTCGGCATGGTTAACAAGAGTCCAGGGGAATCCCATTTCCATAATTTACCCATCTAAGCCATTATCCTGTTTCATTCACCCTTAGGTGACTTGTTATGCTACATAAGCTATACAAGCAAATAGTAAATAGTGGGTTAGTTTCATCCAAGAATTCTTCATCAGTCAAGATCACAGGATCACAGAAAGAGGGAGCTGGAAGGGATGCTGAGAAAGCCATTTCTCACTCTAGGGCAGGATTTGCTGTAGCTACCTCATTACTGGCAGATGTCAGTCTGATTTACTGCATAACTTCAGCAGAACAGAATGAGAGAGGGGTAGGTGGTGAAAACCTCTAGTACATGACATAATCCAGATCAAATAATTCTCAGCCTGAGGATTTGCGCCCCTTCCTTCCATTTCCCCTCACACAGAAATGTGCCTTGGCAATGGGGTGTTTAGGGGTGGCGTGCCTTCAGATCCTCCTCAAGGGATTGTGTATGTCTGTGGGTTCAGAGAGACCATAGCTTCCTAATCTAATGTACAAAACACTCATCAAGTACCTGGGTTTTAATTCTTACCCCCATTATTAATTAGTTTTTGAGGGATGACTTCCCACATCTGAGGTAAGTTCACCAACAATCTCTGAAGGACTGTTACACTGGAGACAGTCTCTTACCACCTCTGTGAATCTAACCCTTCATTTCTTTTGCTTTTCTTACAAGTCTTTGAAAACAAAACATCCCATTTTGGCTCAGATGGGGCACTTGTTCAACACAAAGGATGATGGGTTTAAAAACAAAGGCTTTGGTTCAATCCAAATAAAATATTTATGCTTTTTTTCTGGTTCAGTTGCTGAGCTGAAAAATCACTACTTGCAAGCCCTTAAAAACCGCTGGCTGTCCCACTAAATTTGTGTCAAGTGGTTACTCCAATTCCTCTTACTACTGGTGGTCTTACAACTGATCTTGTCACAGCAAAAGCGTCTCCTCTCTGCTCTCAGCCCTGCAGAGCTGTTCTGGCCTACTCATCAGCAAGGCGGAGAAGAGGTAACTTCACTCATCACTGCTGATAATCTAGAGGGCTTCTGACAGAGCATGCATCATAGTCTCTCGGTTTAGTCAGCTTTAGACTATTATTATGAACCTGGTTTTTTGTTTTTGTTTTTGTTTTTGTTTTTTTCCCCTGCTAAAAGCACCATTATTTCAAGCACTAGTAGTTTGGACAGCAGCATCTCTTCCTCAGGAGCTGCCTTCTAAACCTGATCACGTGGGGTATAAGCCATAAGGATGTGGGTGAAGGAATTGTTCCTGAAGAATGCAATAGCATAAAATCATATCAACTCCTATAACACCTAGGACACAAAGCCACAGAGACACAAGCATTTACAGCTTGTAATATCACAAACCTGACTGAGGTACCTAGATTCTCTCTGCAGTATCCAGGGAGAAATACACATTTCAGAAAGTGATTCACAAAAGCCATCAAGTTGAAGATATGCGTGTGTTTAAAGTTGTGCCACTTTCTGGAACTGAAATACCACATTCAGTCATGTCAAATGAGACATATGCCCACTTAGGTTTCACAAACAGCTGCTCTTTCATGAAATTTGGAGCATAAGCTTTTCTTTTTCAGAATACCCCATTCCAAAACACTTCTCACCTAGAATGATCATATTCCCCACCAACAACTGGGTTTGCTGAGGAGATTGCATTTTTTGTATCTCAAATACAGAATGAGTTATAACAGTGAAGGTGTGTGTTACTGAGATGTTTCAGTTCCCTCTGTGGAAGCAGCTCAGGAGCAGGACGTTTACCTGGTGAGTAAGTGGGAGACCTGGATTCAGCTCTTTTTGAGTCTGTCAGTTGTACTTTTTCCAACAGCTTCTTAATAGGAAGTCTTAATGTAAAGACTTTGGTGAAAGAACTAGAACCCATCTCTGCTATCTCTCAAGTGACTTCCCTATTCCGTTGATCACATTCCTCATCTCTCACAGCAATCCTATAATTTCAGCAAAAGCCTTTTTCCTGGAATTAGTCTGATGGTTAAGTCTGTTCCATCAGAGAGAGAAGAGCTTGACACTTCTCAAACAAGGAGGGGAGCTGAGTCCAGAGCCTCTACAACCTGTGTCAGTGCTTTGAACACTGAGGAAACACTTTATTTTTCTCCCATATAAAAGAAAGGCAGCTTACAGCTACATTTTCTGTGAATCTGTTCCTGCAGTAATGCATAGTAATGCAGTAATGCTCTGCGGTGCTAGTTGGGGTACTGAAAAATGGACTACCAAGAGCCTGGAGACAGTAACACAGAGGGACCTCAGACGCTCAATCAGTGCATTAAGTCTGTTTGGGGGTCTAGGCCTGTGGGATTTTCTTTCACAGTCCACAGGGAATGCACAGCTCCTGGTGGCTCCCACCTGAGAGCTTTGAATTTATGCTGAAGAGAGCTTTCTTGGAGATACAAGCAACAAGGAGCTTAGCATGGGTACCAAGTCTGCCTGTGGCTAGCCAAACAGTTTGAGCTGAAGGATGTTGCAGTAGAAGGCCTTTTGTAATATTCATCCTCCACCCTTTTCTGAGATTAAATCCAGCCTGCATGAAATTTATTGGCAGGGGTTTCCCACTTAGCAATAATCAGACCATATTGGGACAAAATATTCAAAATATGTAGCAATGTGGGACTTTGTAAAGTATCAGCATAAAATTATGCCTTCCAGAATAGCAAACCAATGGATGTGCTGGAGCTGAATAGCATGATTTTTAATGAATGAGACCCTGGCTACACTTCTTGTTTGGCATTAGCCTGCCAAAGAGTATAACTTGTCTTAACATCTTTTTGAAGTGATTCAGTGAAATTTCTAGCTTTTGGATTAAGAGAGTCATTAATAAATGGGGCTATAGAAGTCTGAGTGAATGTAACCAACTCCTCCTGAAAATGTGCTGAATAAAGCAGATGTGATGCTCATGTAATTGGCAAACAGGCCACCTGTTGATTTTCTTGTCAGTGTTGTTGCTACCTGGGGTATGATTCTAGTCAAGGAGAAAATAGGGTTCTTTTAATTAAAACAATTCGTGCAACATCATTTCACTTAAAATTGTCCATGG
This sequence comes from Tyto alba, assembly GCF_018691265.1. Classification (NCBI taxonomy): domain Eukaryota; kingdom Metazoa; phylum Chordata; class Aves; order Strigiformes; family Tytonidae; genus Tyto; species Tyto alba. The sequence goes on along the minus strand of NW_024881328.1, from coordinate 28,859,031 downwards.
CTTTTTAAAGAAGATTGAAAACAGCCTAATCAGGGCTTGATTTGGGTCCTACAGCAGGAGGAAAGAAGTGAACAATCAAAGGGAGTTGCACAGTGCGTACGTGAGAGGGCTAAAATACAGGTGTTAACCTTGACAGTGGAAGTTAATGATCAGTCTGATACTCCATAGTGGTTCTATTTCTCCCGCTGTAATTGTGTGAGTGCTCAGAGCAGTTTCTTTCTGCTGAGCCTAGGGTGTGCATCTGTGTTTCCCTTAAGTCTTCTTGAAATAACAGCTGTAATCAGCAGCACCCAACTCCAGATGATCAGGTCCTTGCTTACATATGCTCAGATGCTTTCTACAGCCATAGCCTACATAACAATACAAACCAGGAGCTCATACCTGAAGGAGTATTTGGCCTTTATGTAAATCCAACACTCTTCCCTAAATTCATGGTAGAATGTTTTGAACATGTTTGCAGATAGCTTTCTGGAAAGAAGGGTAATACTGTATGTGCATATAGCTTTCTTAACTCCAACATGTTTTACAAACAATACACACAGAATAGATGCTTCAGCTACTGCCCCAATATAGCTATCCTGTAGTGGAGTGAAGTGGTTACCTGATCATACTAGCAGCTGGATTTTAGGAAGGAAGCAGAAAATGCAACTGAGTATGTCAGTTAAAAATGTAGGCCATAGTGAGATAAGAAATCAGGATGCAGTTATCAGCACTTCTGTCTTGCAGTGTGGAACACTGCCAGCTTGAATTCAATGGTACCTCAATTGATGAAAGGGTGAGAATCCTGAATATCAAATCCACAGGAACCATGAATATATTTGTTATGATGTTCTCAACCAGTAGGGGAAGCAGGTGGGAATGTGAAAACAGAATTACTCATAGCATCTAAAGTGAGTATACTTCAGACACCACTTAGCATCTAGTCTAGACAAAGACAGGCATGTTTAAAATGGTCTTATCTGCTTGTGGTTAACCACAGTTGTTAATTGTGGGTTTTCTGAGCACACATCCATTTGCAGCTTTGCTGGGTCTGGAAGGTGCCTTTGTAAAGGGAGTGCAGCTTGAGGAAGAAAAACTTGTCAAGGAAGATAATGATCAATACTCATTGATATGTCTAAATAATACGCAGTCGCTTCATCAGAAGGGGAGAAGATTAGTTGTTGCTCTCCCGTTCTTGTGGAATGGATTAGAGCAGGCAAATGACATCATGGGAAGAGGAGGTGTGTGAAATGGAGAGACATGAGAAAAACTAAAGCAGTGAAGTGGATGACTACAGACGAATGGAAAGAGACACCCAGGCGGAAGAAAGTCAGAAAGCTGGCAAACTACAGGCACCTGAAATCCCTTATACAGAGAAAATAGAAACAAATCAAATCCTCCCTTCTGCTGCCCCTTGTAATTTTCCAGAAATCTTCTATAATTTTCCCTGGAGTCCCATGCTGACAGCTGGCAGATGCTGAATGAGAGAGGGTCCCCAGAATGAGTGATGGCAAGGTCACAGCTGGAATGCCTATGAAGGTACTGAGGCAGTGAATCACGAGCAACTTCTGCTGCCACATAGTGGCAGAGAGAAAAGCTACCATATGACAGATCATCTTTTGTCATCCTTGTACAAAGATGATGTCTTTGTGTTTTTATTAGTGTTCTCTGGTAACAAGTGTGCTAATTCTAGGAGGTTAAAGTCACATAGGAAGAGGAAGACCTTAAGAAATACAGTTCCTGCAGACTTAATTAAGTGTGCAAGTCACACCTTATAAACCACATAGAACTCTCCTCTGCCATAGGTTTATCAACAAGTGTTGCTAAGAAGGTGCTTAAAAGCATGCATTTCAGAGACTGTGTATGAATAGTACCTCTCACTGCTGTGGTTGCTATAGTAAACCCTTTTTCTTAATTGAATACTACAGTAAATAATACTTTAAAACTGGAGAGGAAAATAAAAAGAAAGAACTCCATTAGGAGTTCCCTGAGCCACTTGAAATTACTGCTCCTTTTTCATGTTTTGCAAGTATGGAAAGCTTTGTGCAGTGGATTATAGAACAGAAACACCTGCATAATTGTGATGTTTTCACTGCACAATTTCTTGTCCCTCAAAACTTTGCAGGATATGGTGTGGTTCAGAGCACCTCTGTCAATAAGGAAAAGAGCAATTAGTGGAATTAAAATTAGCTGTTGTTTTCTTAGAATTACATATATTTTAGACCAAATTTTGGAGGAGAAGAGGATGCAAAAGGTTTGAATGATCCTCAAAATGATCCATCCTATAACTACTGCCAGTGGAATTATACTGGAGATAAATTCTCCAATCTTTTCCCCTGGTGTTAAACTGTAATATTCCATCAGCATTGCAATTAGAGAGTTCACTCATGCTGATGGAAGCCTTAGAGTACCACAGATAATGTTGTCCAGGAGAGAAAGTACATGGTGTACAGAGAAACTGTCAGGGTATGTGTTGGGAGGGTAACAAGATGAAGATGGTGAACAGCAGTTCTTTGTAACCTGGGGGTGAAGAGGAGGAATAACCTTGAAGGCCAGATGAACTCTTGGCCAGCTAAGAGAAACATCCCATATGTCATGATAAACAGCTGTGAGGCAGAAGACTCACAGCCCCTGAGGGGCTACAGAAGGAACAGTGAGGTTAATAGGAGATTATACTATCATAGGGTAGTAAAGCAGTGAAAGAGATTAAACAATACATGAAATGCTGGGTTCAGAGTTACTACCATGATGCAAACAATAGATTTGTATTTAGAGCATTGGAGTGCAAATAAGTTGATTTGGGCCTATTTTATGCTTTAATCAGACTCTGTGTGTGTCCCTGGTCTTCTACCTCATCTTCCCACCTGTATATTGTGGCTACTGCTTTCTTCTTTTGCAGGAGTTTTGACAGAGGCAAACATGCTATCATTTGTGAGTTGTTCAAATTATGTGGGAACATGGGTCTTAGATATAAGACATCTTTTGTAGACTGCTACTCACTCAAGGAGCGGAAGACACGTTTATTCCTCACCAGCTAAGATGCTCCTCATGGATCTGCATCCTCATTAGCAGGCAACATCTGTTTCTTCTTGTAATTAGCTCACAGTTCAATAGGTAGCTCCAGTCTCTTTTACACCTGGACTACAATCAACATGGAAATCACAGAAGCACATGTCTCTCCCCCTCTCCCCTCCCCACTTAAAAGCAGTCTGAGTTACACACATTGTTAAACACCTAATAGACAACAACTCTGTGTTAGAGCTCTCCAGCACGTGTATGAAGTAATGTTTTTTTGTTTGTTTGTTTGATTTTTTTTGTTTTGTTTTGGTTTTTTTTTTTTTTTGTTTTTCTGTTTTTCTTTCTTGATGGGCTTCAGTTCCAAATGTGCTTAGTCTTCTCTGGCTTCTGTATTAGCCTCAACCCACCAGTCATGGATTAGGCCATAAAGAACCGTTTCCAGCCACCTGCACAATGGAAAAGGGAAGTGAAGTGAGGGCTGCTGGAGGGGGGAGCGTACACCAGCTGGCCTTGCTCCTGAGGCATTATAACTGGATTCTTTGGGGGAGAAGGGTGTGAGGTCTCAGGTCATTTCCTGCCAGGTTTGATCTGAATGGGAGGGGGATATGTAATTGTGCTGTCTCCCTGTACCATTAGTGTCAAGACTCATTAGGAACCCAATCTACTCAGTGGCGGTAGGCATACAAAAGAAAGAACTAGCCAAAGTCTGCAGACTGCAGAGCAGGAGTTGGTGGAGGAAGCAATTGTAAAATTCCCGTCTGGGTAATTAGAGTCAGCAGGGAATCAGATTGGCTACGGCAGGGCTTTCATTTCTCCCCTTGCTGTTTTAACAGGATTGGCAGGTGCTGCTTTATTCCAGGGGTGAGGTGATGTGCCTGTGTCATAATTCACAATGAGAAATGATCATCAATTTGCTGCCACACTCCTGGGGTGAGCTGAGCAGGCAAACTATGATTACTATTGTTATTAGTACCTTGTTAGCATGGAGTAGGAAGATTGTTGTGGGCAGTTGTCTCTGGAAGGGGTGGGATCTGTGCACACAAAAGCATGTTCCTGGCAGCTTAGCTACATTTGGAAAGTTTGAGACTGCTGGCTATTTCATGCTCTTTACACAGGGATCTATTTGTTAGTGGTCAAAAAGATGTAAGTGACTTAGAAAATTTATCTCATGCTTAAAAATTGGCAGCATATTGGCATGCTTTATCAGCAGGACCATTTAATGAAGTTACAACATGATAAACCAAAATGAACATTTTCTTTGAATGCACTGCTTACTACTCATCTGCTTGTTTAGTGAGAAATGGAAAGAGACATAGGCAAGTTATATTGTCTGCAGGCAATGCAGTTTAAGACTCGGATCGAGATGTTACGAAATCAACAGATTCACATTGACTTCTCTGGATTCTGGCTCAGACCTGTGGGCTTACATGCTCTGATAGCTGACATGATAGTTAAGAGGTACAGCGGTAAGGGATGTTCTGAGAAGCATGGCTTCTGGGAAGAAAGGTTCTTTTAACACAGCATTTGTTCTGCAAAAGTTCCTAGAGAGACACTCCCATAACAAATTGGTTACATTTACCAGTCAAAATAGGATTCTCTCAGAGGCTTTGGTTATCTGAATTCCGCATTTGGGAGTCAAACCCTCTTTCTAGCTCCATCCATCAACAGTCAAATGAAAGATTAAGGAATGAAAACTGTGTAGACAAATCTGCTGATGATGTAAAGCCAGCATAAAATGCAGCTTGTTTCTCTTCTCCGCAACTGTGTGGTTCTGGTGCTAAGCTCTTGGATTTTCATTAAAGGATGCAAGACTTACTCCCTACCATTGGCAAAAAAATACTATTGTGGGCAGTGGCCTACTTTCCTGAGTAAAACATACAGCATTGGATCCAAAAGGAGGAAATAAGTGCAATGGCAAGCCATGATATTTTCTAGGCACTCTTTGGTAAATTGTTGGACAGGAAACAATATTTCTGTCCAGAGAAACATACCAACATTGCAAAAAATGTTTTGCTTTCCATGAAGCAAAGCTGAGGCCTACCAAGGTATATTTTATGGAAAATATTAAAGAGAAATGAAAGTATTATCCTGAAGACCTAGTGCTTGGACCCTTGTTTGGGGTGTGGGTGACCCTGTTGTGTCCCTGGTTTCCCCTCTTCTGGGATGGTATTATGCTTCCCAGGCTGTTCTGAGGTGCTTCTTTGGTTTCTGGGCAGATTTTCCCAAGCCTAAGGTGAAACTATGTCTTACTGGAGGCCTAATGAAGCCAGTATGTACCCAAGAAATTTTTCAGCTTCAGTAATTTAGTATTTTCCCATCAAAAGAGCAATTTCATCTGAAAAGATATGGGGGAAAAAAAGGAATCCCTGACAGCTCTACACTTCAGACTGCAGCTATGTTTTAAAAACCTATTTGGAATGTAAACAATAAGAGATGTGCGTTTCCTTCAGTGCCTTTCCTCTGAGCCTCTGTGCCTCTCTTCAGCATGTTGGGTCACTGGCAGAATAAGAAACTAATACATGAAATCCAGCCCTTCCCCTCATCTCTAGGTTCCTGGGTGGAATGAATCAAGCTCAGATCTATAAACTGTTTAGACCTTCCAAGCACTGTAGATTAAATGATGGCAATAGAAGCTTTGCTAGCTCCTGATTTTTACAGCTAAGTGTCTCTCAAGTTAGAAGCTGACAGTCCGTATAGATATATGTGTTACTGCAGATTATTTCTCAGGCCCATTTGGGCTATTGGCCATGCATGGTAACTTTGAGTTTGACTGATCCTGTCCTACCAAGGAAAAAAAAATACATGCTTTCTTCTCCCCTATACCCCCTTCTAACTTAATTGACAACTACTTCTGTCAAAACAAGGCTGACCCTCTCCCTTCCTACCCCTCACCCATCCTTGGCAGGTTCTCTGTCTAGATGGCTTTAAATCTGATTTGGGATTTGAATGTTATCTGGATTAACTCATTAGTGGGGCTCCGTTCTGGCAAGCCTGCTAATCTGTGGCAGTGGTGCATAGCACTGTGACAATATTACACTGAAGATGAGAAATCTAATGAGATTAACATTTTATGCATTCAGACAGGGCCTGGGTGTTTGAATGGTCTGTAGACACTTGGTATGAATCACAGTAGGCCCAGGAGGAGGCAAAGTGACTGGACCATAACACAGCACCCAAACATGCAGAAAGGCAATTGTAATGGTGTACAGAAGCATCAGTAGCTTGGCTGTGGGGAATAGAAACATCTCTGTCCCCATCAGCTGACTTTGTCTCAAAAGCTTTCTCACATATGTCTGACATTAATTTATTTTCCTAGGGATGGAGGAGGGTTGATCTGTGTCCAGGATATCACCATGCAAGTTAGTCCTGCCCTTCCTAGTGATGATGGGGGAAGGTTTTAGTGGTTGCTTTCATGGGGAAGAAGGCTTCTGACTCCTAAGTTGTTTTTACATCACACAGGGATGCAGTGCAAGATATGCTTGCTAATGTGTGTGACTACCAGACTGTTCCATTCTAAAATTACATCCACAAGATTAGTTGCCTGGACAAATTCCAGTCACACTTTTCCCTCTCAAAGGCGTTGTTGTTTTTACTTCAGGTTTAAACAGAGAAAAGAGTGAGCCAATATCTGCAGCCTCCTTTGGTTTCAGGGAGAGGGAGGGCTCTGCCTGGTTTCTTAGGTACACCCAGTAGAACAAGGCAGTCCCCAATGCTGGGTGCATGGTTTTCTCCTGCGCTACCACACAAAGCTTTTGTAGGCTTTTGTAGGTGACAAGGAGACAACTTTGGGAGAAGCTGAGAAGTGATGCACCAGAGCTGGGAGTCACTAGTAAGTACTGTCCTAGCCTGCCACCCAGTGCTGATTTCTGGCACTCAGAGCTTCTCGTGTGCTCCAGCACTGCAGCTGGTACCTGGCATGTCTAGGACTCGTTCTTCCTGGACCCTGTTGGAATATTCCTTCCCGATTTACTGAAACAGATATTCAGGTCCTGTTAGAAATAAGTAATGTTCTAAAATGGGCTGCCTTTGGAGAAGTGTGTGACAACTTCTTCAGATTCCTTCTTGAGTACTGTGGGCTCAGCCAGTAGGCAATGGCTCTTGGGTGTTGTGCACTCAACAGGTGATGGACTAGTCTAGCTTCTGGTTTTAGTGAGCCTTAAGCAAGAAGGGAAGGCTATTATTTCTAGTCTTGTTTCTCCAGGACAGCTTAGAAATGATCAGAGCTGCACAATCTCTCAGCACGGTGATGGATCCAAACCAAATACACCCATAAAATCATGCTGAAGTTGGTAATAGTTTCCAAACTGGGATCAGTGTGTCATCTTTATAAAAAACATCTAACAGTGATAGGGAGAGGTGGTAACTCCTAAAGACACCACAAAACTGCTCGAACCCCAGAGAAGGGGAGAAAGGAATATCTTCTTGGGAAAGCAAGAGTGGTTAACAGTGCTGTGGGGCTGGGCTGTTCCAGGGAGAGGATGGAAGATGGTGGTGCAGATGACAGTTTTTATTCTCAGAACTCATCATGTCCACAAACCCATCCTCCTAGTACAAGGCTAAAAGTGCTGCTGGTGGAAAAGATGTTATTTTGTAAATTCTTTTGACATAAAATCTGGGGCAGATAATACAGGAAATTATTTGGATTTTTTTGAAGTGTTTGGGTTTTGTTTAATTTGTGGTGGGGTTTTTTGGTTTGTTTTTGTTTTTGATTTTAAATATGTTTGTCACTTCACCATTGAATAAAAAGTTGTAATTTTGTAGTGTCACTGACAAAACAGAAATACTATGTACAACTGATAACTTTAAATGGGTAAATGAGATAAAAATCTGCCACAGTCTTAGAAACTGCTTTTTGTCTCACTTAATAAACAATAATCGGTTGTTGTTTGTAATGGCATGGACTAAAGTTTCCCCACCAGTGTTTTATCAGCTAAAGAATTTAATAGAGCAGCAGCCTTTGTGACTGTGGCCTGACATTCAGCCTTGACAACTCTGCCTGGATTTATCTAGGTGACCAGACATATTGAGCTTTTGGTCTGCAGTGTGTGGGGTGGCACAGTGGATGAGTGGTCATTTTTCTTTAAGTAGTGAGATAGTTTTTGCTGCCAACTGAAAAGGAAGGGGCAGAGAAGAAAAAAAGTGATGAGGTGGCCTTGTTTTAAAGTGTGTGAGGTGCAGAGAGCAGGCATAATATAGGAAAAGGTAAGTATAGGAAAAGATGAAAAACAAAGATGTATTTACTCTGAAGGGTACTTAAATGCCATTAATATGTATTGTAAATCTTTAAATGTTCTGTTATTCATGCATTGTATTAAGTGGAAGGAAAAAAAACCCCACTGCTACTGATTTGCATTTTGTTATTAATTCAGAGTAAAGGAGAGGAAAAATTGTCAGCAAGGTGCCTTAGTGAATCTTTATATAATAGTAACAATTTATGTATGGGAAGCAAATACTTAAAAAAATGAGTAAAATGAATAGAAATGTAATTCAGAGCAGCACTAGCACTTCATCTTCATGTAATGATATGGGCAAAGCCTGAATTTCAACACTCTGCAGTGAATTATGGGGTATGGTAGAGCTTGCAGGACTGCAGAAATAAAACACGATCAGCTATAATGTCCCATTAGGAAAAGGTGATGTAATGAATTCTTCTTTCATGGCCTAGCAATGACACATTTAATTCACTAGGTTATTTACCCCCTGGATAAAATTCATAATCTCTCTCATAATATGAAAATATCTCCTTAGATACATTGGTGCGGGAATCTCATTAGAAGTTTTTGCTGAATGTATTTTTTGTCAGAGTTGTAAAGGCAGTGAGCTTTATCAACAGGGAAGCTGGACTAGGAGCCAGAATACCTGGGTTATATTCCTGATTCTGCTGCTGTATGATGCTGGGTGAGAACCCTCGGCTGCTGAGACTCTTTCCTGTGACTCTTCCGATTCCATCTGTCACAGGTCAGCTGGCATAGTAACGACTCACTTATTTAAACTGCCTAAGCCAACCCAGCTCATTCTGGGTGAAATGTGTTGGAGCCATTTAGTTTGTCTGACAGGGAGTTAATCTTCAGTGGGAGAGGTGATGCACGGCCGTGGAGAGGCCCAAGTAGTACTAGCTATGGTTAGGAGAGGGCAGATGTCCAGAGCTGTAAGATATCGGCTCCTTGAGACAGGGCGTTCTATGTGCAGAAAGGTGCAGGATCCATCCCTGAACTCAGGGTTTCTAGGTTCTTCAGGAAAGCTGTCACTAATGTGGTTGTTTTCTTCTGGCTCAGTGCATAGGCTGAGATGTTATAAAGTTGACTGGCCTGCATGGGCCAAGTTTGGAGCTACTATGTATGCATGAAAAAATTACTCTTTAGTAGCTTGGCTGACTTTCACTGTTCTGGACTAAGTAAGCAAGAGTGAACCAGACAGTGTTCAGCTTTTAAATGAAAACCATTTTAATTTGATCTCTTTTTAAATCCTGAAAGGAGGCTTGAGAGTTCTTAAAAAGCTCACCTGGAAACGCAGTTGGCTTACAGATTTAAAAAAACATGTACAAACCACCCCAGAACAGGCCTTGCAATTTCTCATACTATGTAGCGTATCTGTCTCTACTAACAGGTATCTGCAAGCATATCTCTACAGTTCTGTAAATAATCAAGATTTAGCTTTAATGAAAAATACTGTCTCTATATAAAGAAAAGGTAACAGTCTATATGCAAATGTTACAGTGCTATCTTTTTAGTTATCTCAGTTTTAAAAAAATCAAACCATGGCCCTCAGTCCTATTTAAATGTAATAAAATAAAAAAAATCACTTTCTCTCCAGAGATCCAAAAAGCTGAATATATTTTCCTAGCTGATTGATGCTTTTCCATTTATTTTTAAATGTAATTTTCCCCGGGTAAGGAATTGTTCTCTTGAATGTCAAGAAGGAAATATTTCCCAAATCATAGGCTTGGATTGGCTGGCTCGAGCCTAATGAGATAGCTCTGTTGAGAGGGGGTAGGCTGGGGAAGCAGAGAATGGAGTGATTTGTCACGCTGGTTTTCCAGCCATTGCTAAAGAGATGCTTTGTAATGCCAGCCTGCCAAATCTCCTGGCCACAATCAAATTACTCTCTCCGCATGCACGCACATCCACACCCTCGCCCTTTAGATCTATCACTGACAGAATAGTTATTAAACAAAAACTCATCCCGGGGAATTATTAATCGCCAGGCTTCATTTCTTTATCAAATGTTGTGGCCCGAAGGGAGAGCTCTTTAAGCTTTCAGAAAGACCGTAGCACATTAATCACCGGAGGGAAGCGGGGTGTGGGCATGGCATTTGTAATACCTGTCAGATCAGAAATAGGAGATACAGAGATCAGAAGATATGTTTATGACTCGGAGGTGGAAGGGTTTCACTTTTCTTGTTCTTCTTTGCACCCTCCTTTTTTTACTGTTTGTTTTGGGATTTGGATTTTGGTTTTGCTCTGTTGGTCTTGTCTCAGAATTTACGCCAGCTCTGTTGCTATACTTCTGACCCACACGCTGTCCAGGAAGAGTAAAGCCATAAGTTATGGATGCAGTTTTCTGTGTACCCAGTAGCAAAACAGTGGTCACTGCTTTTGAGTGCCAGTCTTTTGTATCACCGTGCTTCTCCAGACACTGAGCAGGCTCCAAACTTCAGTCAAAGTTGGGAAGCTGAGGCTACTTAGCTGCTTGTCTGTATAAACTAACTAAATGGAGGTACCCAGCACTGAAGACTGGTCCTGAAAAACATGCTTGACTTCTTGAATGTTTAATACTGGGTTCACTATTTTATGCAACAAGTATGTATACACATACACTTTTAAAAAAATGCTACAATCACAGCAGCTCCGGACTATACATACAGCAGATTAAGCCAATATTGTAGGCTGCCTGTGGCTGGAAACACTTACCCTGTGATTAGTTAAAGCATTAATTAACATTGACCTTGTTCACTCTAATCCTGAGACCTTTAGCCCCTGTAGTATGTGGGGAGGTTTTTACTCCTGGCAGAGTACCTTGTGAGGAATGTAATGTAAGCTGCTGCTCAGTTGACATGTTTTTCCTCATAAAAGGATGGTGTATCAACTGAAGCGAGTAGCCTTTATTGTAGCAATTCAGCGATGCTGCACTTTGCATTCCTGATTCTTGATCTATCACCCAAAGAAATTCTACAAACTATTGATGTTGAGAGGTGGATTTGCTAGTACAAGTCATCCCCACTTGTATACATAATCTTTTCTGCAGCAACAAACTCTGATTTCTTACTAATACCTTAGCTTGAAATACATAATTATTTTAGCATATATTGTAAACACATGTCCACTCCCAATATGACTTAAAGCTAAAGATCAAAACGGCCTGCTTCTTCAAAAGGATACATAGCTATATAAAATATGTATTTAGAGAATGAGAAAGAGTATGAGTGCGTGAAATCTGTGAGAGTATGAGTGGGTAAAATCAACTTAGAGATTTTGTAAATAAATACCAACTTCCCCTCTCATAAGATTGTACCTTGAGTTTAGTTGCACTAATTTCCTATCAGACCTATCCAGGGTTTTGGCTGCAGTGAGAGAGCTGCAGGTAGCTAGAACCTCCCTGCCTCACAGGAGCATTTGAGAAGGAAAAAACCCCTTTAATTCTGTGGTATATATGAGAGGTTGCAGTGAGAATCCCAGGCTCATTGGAGAATGGGCTGTGTGTTAACATGCATTTATATCGTGGTTGGCACACAGCCTGGTTTTGTACAGCCCTGCTGTTAGCTGGAGCCTCTAGGCACTACTGTAATATAAATATTCTGGAAGAATAATAGGGCTATTTGTGGCTCTTGAGGGCAGCTAATGTAACTGGTACGCAGCATGTTTTTCAAGCCTTCATTTCTTATTTTTCCAAGCATCCAGCAAGAGAGAAGAAACAAACCACATTTTCTGTGCACAAACAGAAGGAACGAGAGGAGGGATGGATCACATCAAATGGATTTTGAGAGAGCCACAAAACACTTGTTGCATGTTGTCCCGACACTGCAATATGATATTTGCATTGTGGTGTTGTATCAATATGTGAGACGATCTGTCTTCTTGGGAGTCTCATGTCTGGCAAGGCAGTTCTCAACTCAGAGGCTTACTTCTTTTAAAGGGATTTTGTCTGTACATGTGTAAACAGCAGCCAATTCTTTGGGATCTCCAGAGCAATCTGTGTAGATTTACACACTGAAAAACTTGAATGACCTACAATTCCACGGGCAAACAATTCAAATCATTAGTTGTTCTCCCAAGTATATCGTCATACACCGAAAAGCATATCAGCACCCCACTGTGAACAACTATCAGGCAGTCTTCCTAATGGACAGCATGGCAAAAGAGGGTGTACGGGATAAGAACAATACTCAGTGAGTCTGGTTTGTCTGTCAAGAAAACCCTGAAACATCCACACCTTTGGATAGACTTTGCACAGCAGGGACCATCTCTGTGTGTTTATTGCTAATTGAATCCAGCACTGAAGGAACTGCTTCTGTGTCATTAAATGGGTTATTCCCTGTGTGATACCTTTTTGGGGGGATATTTTTCAGAATAGTTGGAGGAGGCAGTAAACCAAGTGTGTTGTGTTACCATTTTTATCCCCAGTTTATAAATTTGTGAGAAACAGCATGCAGATGTCATAATCCCCCAGCTCCTGAAATACACTCTTATGAACTGGTTTTGCTGTGCTTATCAGGGAATATTGCAGCTAGTACTCAGAGAATCTTAGAATCAGTAGTATTTGAGTTAGGATTCTGCAGTAAACCAGGAATTATTAGAAGAGAAACTCTGCATAGTAAGTAGCACATTCTCTTTAGTTCCTTCAAAGCTGTTTTCCCACCTTTCTGTGAGGAGCTATAGGTGAATTTCTTCATGGGGGACTGTAGTCAGAGTTTACATGCCTCTAACAGCTCAGAAAACTAAGAGATCCCGGGAAGCTTTGGAGCTCAAACATGTATTTGGTCATGAATGTTTTTAATTAACAATGTTTTTGCTTCCGTTAGCTCTGTCCTAGTTTGCTTTGTATCTGCAGAACCCAATAACAGGTTCCCTAGGCTCAGGGCTTTCCTTGCAACAGATTACCTCAGGTCAGCTGCTCCACTAGGACTGTTCTCAGGCTGTGTCTTGTTCCTATATGGTTGAGCTGAGGTAATTTACTCTTCTTTCAGAGCAGAGTATTCAAGCTCAAATGGCACTACAACTACTGAATGACAAGATCTGGCACACAGGCTGTTACTCCTGAATAGCTGATACATGGTAGCACATGTATAGGGCAGTTCCTGGTAGAACCAGCTTTGTATTATGGTTAACATCAGGGTTGTGTCCAGATTCATCTGCTTCCAGCGCTTTGGTTTCAGTGTAGGTCTCTGGCATCCAAGCCTAAATCATTAATCCTAATGATAGCCATTACCAGTCACTTCACTGAGTTATTTTTCCTCTCAGAAGATCTATATTTCATATTCATATATATGAAAATATTTCTATACATATATACTTATATATTTAATATATATTGTAATTATAAAGATATCTGTATAAATTGATTCTAAAATGTGAGTTACTTCACAGTGAAGATACTTAAAGATGCTACTGTGATGCAGAGGTAACATTCTGCTGTTCCTTTTGACAGAAATATGCAGTCAGGAAGAATTTTTGATGTTAATACCTTCTGTTCCTGCCTGTTAATTGTGCTATGGTAACACTTAGCAGACCAACTTGTGATAGAATCCTTGTTATAGTTAGTGCTGCAGAGACATCTTGCAAGACAGTCCTCACCCTGCAATGCAAGCAGGGGTTGGCAGAGGACAGAGGAAGAAAGAGATCCATTACTGTCACCAAGCAGGTGAGAAAGTGAGAAACATCCCTCCCTGGGACAATGTATGCCCTACTGGAGCCTTCGACCACCACTGCCACTGTGATACACTGTTCTATTTCTACTCATTTGGTGGGACATCCGCAGGAGCCACATCAGGATTTTTTTCATTTGTTCCATTATCACTTCTGTGTTGCCACTGATTTATCTTTGGCAACTGTAAGTAAAGGCTGGGCTTTACATTACTTCAGCTGTGAACAAGGTGAAATGCTGCTGAGCAGGTGCCAAGGAGCAGTTTTGCACAGAATCACAGAAAACAGTGGGGAAGAGTTGTTGAGTACTCAGAGCCAGAACGGGGTCTGCTCCACCTAACTTACCCTGCCTGCCTTGCTTGTTACTGAAGAACGGTAGAGACTCCCAGACCTCTGTATTCAATTCATCCCACTGCTCCACTATTCCTAATGTTTTAAAATTATACTGTTTTGTTGAACTTCCCCTTGCTTCAAGTTGAGCCATTATTACTTGTCATACCGACCTACCATTTCTTTTTGCCTTTATAACTGTTTTATCTGTTATCTTGGCTCTTTTCAGTTTATTCTTCTGTCTACCTAACAACTGTAATTCCTTTGCTTTCCCTTATGACCATGTATTTTAGCTCTCTGCTTATTCTCACTACCCTACTTTGGAACAGTTCCAAGTGAGCCACATTTTTCTTGACCTCTTCCTAATGCTGCCTGGCTGGGAGCTGTGACAAAGGGAGGGAGTGGGAATCCTATGTTAGAGAAACCCCTGATATCAAATTTTGCAAGAAGGCAGAGGGGAAGGAAGAAGGGAAGAAAAGCTGAAGTGGGAGGAAGTGATCAGAGACCTCCTGTAAGTTCCAAGTTTCAGGGTAATTTGCTGATATGAGGTCAGAGGATTTAGCACTGAGAAGTGCAAAACAATGCATTTTAGAAGAATTATTTAAACTACACACAAGTATGTATGTACATACATGCAAGGATTATGTTTTACTCAGCTGCAACCTCTGGGGGGAAAAAAAAAGATGTCAAAAAAGACATCATCTCTATGTGCAGAGCTGGTAAAAAAAAAACAACAGCAACAATGTCAGATTGTATGAAAGAGGTAAGAAGAATAATGTAGAATATATTAAAGTAGAATTACATCAACTGGCCTTATAGCTCCAGCTAAACTACTGCATTCAGTTTTGGTTGCTTCATTTTTAAATGGCCATTACAGAGACCAAGCCAGACAAGAGCCCACCAACATTATTAAAGGCATGGCATGGAGGAATGGGAGAGTCTATGCCAGATGAAGTTAAAAAAATACTAGGATGACTTAATTTGAAAAGTGCAAAGTAATAGAGAAGATAAGAGACAAGAGATAATGAATTCCATTCTATCCCATGGCCTAAATGCAAGTCAGCTCTTGATGAAATAAAAAGGCACAAATTTAATATGGATCAAAGGAAATTTTGTTCTCAATGCAGCATAACGGCCAGATATCTTGGCCTGACTTTTGTGTGCCTTACACAATTCAATGCAAGAGAGGAGTACAACAGTATTTTTAACATATTTCTGCTCCTTTCTGATAAGAGGTCCATTGCTCTGTGCCCTGGGCCAGGTCTGCTGCTGCAGGTCAGCAGGGTGCAAACTAAAAGGGGCATTTGGATGGCCAGTGTGCCCATACTGCTCAGGACTGAGCCCTTGCTGACCACTCTGCTACAGAAGTGCTTTGTTTTTCACTAATTCATGTTGCAGATAATCCTCTTTTGCATTGTCACTCCTTGTTAGATTTGCAGTGTACTTCCCTAGATGAAGGTTTCTAGAACTCTCAAATGTGTCTGAGCTAGTAGTTGCCAACCTCAGGAGAGTAAATAGATCTTTCAAGGGAAGTGTTTTTTCATGTTGTGTTTTATGTAGGGAGATAAACAGCATTTTTCACCTTTTGTTATTGCCTAAACAATGTAAGCACAACTATTGCTGAGGATCACAATGCCTGATGTATCTCGGGAATACATTATCCATCAAGAGTAAAACAGAGGTAGAAGGGAGGAAAATGTATTAATAGTTGCATCTCTTACTTACTTCATGATTTAACCAAACTGCTTCCCCATGAGATAATCAGTGTAGCTCTGTGTGGTCATTGTCTCCAGTTATTTATCTGGATTCAGTTAATATGGCTGGTATCCAGAATATGCCATATGATCTGAGAAAATCTAGGGTCGGGGAAATAAAACTCGAGATTATACCAGTTCAAAGGAAAGGAGAATTAAAATCAAGAGGAATTTGGTGGACTTCCTTGAAGTGTCTCCACTTGCACTCACAATACTGTAACAATTTTGTGGTTGCCTGAAGCTCTTTTTCCATCAAAAAATTCTTCCTGTCATCTTGGAAGCATCATCTAAAGCTACCTGATTGGCCTTTGGCTCCTAGATTTTAATTAGGCTCAAGAAAACATTCCCTTAATTAGGGCTCCTGATCGAAAGATATCTAGGAGCATCCCAGGATTTTTGAAAGAGAGGAGGATTAGGAAGGAATTAACTGCCTAAATTCTGTTTTTCTAGCTGTTTATTATACCCTGCCAGAATTCAGTGCTAATTGCTTCATGAACAGAAGGGATAGTGCTGCATCATCTGGCAGTGGAACCAGGAACTGGTCCTTCCTTGTGAGTCCTGGAGATCACTTTGGAGAAAGGAACAGAGTCTTTATTATCATAGTATTCCTGTTTCTATCACCATGACCTTATCTGTACATAGAAGTTATTGGGCTGTGACCAAGTGCGTGAATTTGAACTGCGTTAGCAAAACTGTGCCAGTGCATGCAATCAGAGGGCTGCTACTTCACACAAAAGCATATCCTGTACCTCAAGCACCAGGAGAGAAGTTACTGCAAAGTAGGTTGTAAGCACTAAATGTACAGCCATATATGCATTATCCCTATCTGGAGCACTGTCTCTGTTCATAGGTAGGAAAGGACAACTGGGGGAATGTCTGAGGGGAAGCTCATATGCCAGTTGTGAGAGTGGCCTGGCTAAGACAAGGCTGCACAACTTTGTAGATATGGCAGGGCACCCTACAAATATGTTAAGGAATATAGGAAGAAGACACTTTAGTTAACTCCAGGATTTCTACTCCACATGTGAGACTGCTTTTATGTGGCTGAGGGGAACTGAGTGTCATGCAGAAGAAGGAATAGTGGGTTTCTTTATCAAGAAAGGTGAGCAGACTTGATAAATTTGAAGGCTTTGGTAGCACAGAGAAGAGAGAGATTTAGGTAGTGAAAATATCAGGTATTTGAGGAACTCTATACATTCAGATGATCAAATCTGCTAAGAAATCATAACCGGAAAGAGCCCTATGTAATTGCTTGTAGAAAGAGGAAAAAGGTTAAATTCTGAATTGTCAAAAACACGGACTAAGGACTTAAAGCTGCACTGCATAGAGGTAATAGTGTTTCTGAGAAAAGAGTAATTTGAAATGGTCATCCTCCAGGAATTTAGACTATTCAGCTAGAGGAAAGCATTTGAAGGAAATACAGTCAAAGTGCAATACAAGAGAATGAATAGAGTTCTGGGTTTAATAGAGAGTGGGATTATCCAAGTAAATGTGATATAGAATAAGGTTATAAAGGGGACATGGCAATAAGAATAACTGAGGTTAAACAATAAAACAATGCTAGCACCAAAATTAGATTTTACATTTGCACATGGCAGGTACAAAAGGGGTGTCTATCTGGTTGCTCACGAACTGGTACTTATATATTGGTAGATAAAGTACTTTTCATAATGGTATGACACACTTAAAACTCAAAAGTTTGGGATAGGGTTTGGACTTTGAAATCCCTTTTATTGAAATTACTAAACTTTCAAAAGTACACAGTATCAAGCAGACACTGTTTTTAAATGTGGTTCAACCAGCCCAGCTCCAAAAATCTCTGTGCACTTTGTAACACAGCTCCCATAACTATTTATGATTGAGTGAGGTGATTTCCCCTGGCTCACAAATCAAATTGCAGTGGCAGAACTGGGATTGGGGCAGAAGAATTAAAACTTTCATCACTCCTTACTTTTGCCACTAGATCAAACTCCTGCTTCCACACTTCAGCACAGTACAGCCTTCATTAGGAAAAAACACTTTAAACAAACAGATGAAGTGCACATAATATTTTTACTCCTCAAAATCTGGAATACTATATGCCATTAACACTGAGTCATTGAAATTGCTCCAAAATGAAATATTATAGTGTGTTGTGCCAGTGCCTTGAAAGTCTTTGTGTTAAGGTTTCAACAAGAGAAACCAAAACAAAACTCCAAACCTGAAATTTTCAATCTGGGCATCACATTTCAGTCCTAATGCACGGGAAATATCAAAGTATTATGAGCCATCATGTCCACACAGAGATGCAGATAAAAGTCTAAAGTCGACAAAGATCAGACTGTAAATAGGATACACATTTAACTGAAGATAATTAACCACTGGAACAGATGGTAAAAGGATGTGGTAAATTAATCGCCTAGAGTCTTTAAATCAAGATTGGATGTCCTTTCTTTTAAAAGAGATGGCACAGTTCAGCTATAAATTATTGGGCTTGATGGTGGTATCACTGGGTGAAATGCTCTGGACTGTGTCATATGCAGGAGGTCAGAGTTGATGAGTATAATGATCCATCCCTCCAGACCTTCCTATCCATGAATCCATTATGTTAGCTTGAAATGTTTTATATTTTAACAAAGTAGTTACAGACGGTTAGGTTCACAGTGTGCAGCTTTAGAAGTTTCTAAATACTCTCTCATTCTATGTTGTAAAGGGTCTGAATTAATCTTGTTAATATTGTTTAAAAGCATGCAAGTGTAAAATATGAACATGCTTTGTTTTTAACACATTTATTCCCATATATCACTAAACCAAAAAATGATCTTCAGTCAAACACTGATTGTGTATTCTCCCACATGTTCATTGCCCCAGCTCTTGGGCAGGTAGGTGTTAGAAAATTTTCTTCTCCATCTCTTTCTTTCTCTCTCTTGAGCAATGTGAAGGAAGTGATGTGTCCTAGGTTAAATAGGGGCTCATCACACTGGGATGTCTCCACTTTTGATCGCTTGAAGAATTCTGTGACAGAGGACTACTCCACAGTTCATGGCTGTGACAAAACTGTGGTCTACTGTTCCCTAGTCTGCTCCTTTTTGTCAGAGTACCAGCCTACCACATATTGGTTCTTTTTTGTCTCTTCACAGTGTTTGGTCAATGAATATGCATGTAGTATCTTTTGGGTGACACATGTGGGCTGGGATTCAGGTACCTGAACACAGGCATCTAGTACTATCTCAGATGCTCTTAAGCATCCTGACTGGACTTCAGCTGCTGCTGTGAAAAGTGTGGGTCTCTAGCCCCACAATCTTCTGGAGCAGCAGTTGGAAACTGGGTAGAATAGCCAAGGCTGTGGATTGGCACTGGATGTCTGTATTAATGCACCAAATCACTCCTGAAATGGTTTTGGTCATTAAAAATCCCAGTAAGCTCTTGGTGAGTCCTAAGAAACTGATTTAATCAGGCTGCAATTTGGACTATTACCTTCTGCCACCCAAACTTCATCCCCACAGTTTTATTTGTTTACAATGGACTTTACCTCCTGTTCTGAACTACCGTGGGGTGGTGCTGAACACCTCTATGCAGTTGCTGAATTTCAGAATGCACTCATCTGCGGTGATGCATCTTGACAGATACATTGTTTTGTAAAATGTTTTGGGAGCGTTCCTTGATATATCTTCAACATTTAAGATCCCAAAGCACTCTGTGAGAGTTGTATGTAGAAAATGCTGGGTTCTACTCTCTTGTTACAGGACAAGGTTATCAAGACATGATTAATGATGTCAGGGGTCTCTGGTTTCTAACGTTCAATTTTTCGCCAGAGACATTCGAAGAGTCATTCAAAGAGAGACTGCTGAGCCTTTTGTGAGTCCTAAGGTGAACACCCCATGGTAGAAACACCCCAAAATTATCATTTGCTTCTTAGAAATCTTGGTCCTAGTGGATTTTCATTGTCATTCCATGCACATGTTAAAATCTTTTTTGATTATGAGAAACAGCCTTGCATGTCTACAAGGCAGTTTTTAGTCAAGCACCAGGGAAATAATGTTTTGAATATCTAGCCCCCTAATGCTGCTTAAATTAAATCACTTTCTCTCCTCTCCTTTCTCTTTTCTTAATTCTGATTGACCCTCAGTACTCATTTGAATTACATTACTTTTCTGTCTTCAGCTATTCTCAAAGTTTATAGTCCCTTCGTTAGATAACCATAAACATTCTCATATATAACCAAGATTAAAGCAGAGTATATAAATCTGGCAGCAAAGTGGTATTTTTGCCCACTCTTGAATTGTAGGTGTATTTCTCCAGTAATGACTGAACAATAATTCATCATTTTCACTTTTTCAATCCCCACATAAATATGTAAACCAAAACTGCAACAAATATTTTTACTGGCAGCTGGCTATTGCACTTAAACACCTGAGAAACCCAGGTTATACCTGTGAACAAATGTAGTTGCTGATTCCTTCCATTTTATTACAAGTTATTCTGTTTCCCTTGCATCACAATTAGAAATTGTACAATAGAGCACTCAGAAAAAAAGGCCATTGAGTCAACTTCCCTCCATGGTATACTATATAATACCTGCGATCTCTTATTTAGGTATATAATGATATAATTTACCCTGTACTACTTCAAGCTCATTTATTTTCTGAATCCCACACATACTCCTACACATGCAGCTGTGTTGAGCTGTGCGGATCCCACAGATCTGTCCAGGCAAATACATGGATACGTGGATTTATTTGCTGCAGGTGATGCATGGATGTGCTGTAAAGGATGCTGTGTTCAAGCTCCCTGCACACCACTTGAAAGCATAACATTGCTAACTAAGGATAAACTTATCTCATCTGCCCACATGTTTTCAAGGCCATTGCTAGCTGCAGCACTCATTGCTACTTCAGGTCCTGTGGGAAAGGGTGAAATCAAAGCCATGGACCCTTGCACAAGGCTTGCTGTGGGTCCCATTTTGTTGATGACAGCCAACAGTGTTACAGCACGGCTCTGTGTGGCAGCCCTGGGAGAGAGGCACTAGGTCTGAGCCTCTGTAGGGCTTCTGGAGTGGAGCTCTCCCATGTTTGCTTGTAACGGTTTAAGCACTGTACCAGTACAGGTTGTGTGTTATAAGTAAACAGGCCTATGGTACCCATCCATACTTCACATACATGTATAACTGATGGCCTCGTTTCCAGACAGTCCTCTTTTGAGAGTCTGCATCAGCAGCTCTCTGCATGGCAGTCTGTTTTCTCTGACTTCAGTTTCCTAGGGCTGCTTTTTTTGCTCACTCTCCTCTAGTTCTCTCCTTCCAAACTGCACTTTCCCTCACAAAAATTCCTCGGTAAGCTCTATTCTCTAACAAGATGCTTTTCACCTATAAAAACAAGACACTTTGTCACTCGTCCCACTTTAAAGTGCTTTATGTAGCACTCTTGCTCCATACTGAACATTAACTGCCTTTTACATTCCCTGCTGCACCTGCGTCTCATTCTCTCTGCCCCTAGTGCCCAGCCAGATGGGAAGCTGTATCCATCTCTCTCACACACACAGAGGAACCTTCACACACAGAGTCTGGTCTTGCTCAGATAGTTCCACCACAAAGCTCTGCACTTTAAGTTAGATTCGATGTCCGAGGGATTTGGCAGATTCATGCTCTCTGTTTTCACCCACTCAGTCCCCTTTTTAAAACTCAGTACTCCAAACGAAAATAAAGACTGATTGAAGCTAATCTCTGTTTCATCTAATTTTGTGGTACAGACTCTCAGTCTGCTGAATAAGCTTGGATGACCTATCTCCTAGAGAAAGTGCTTTCAGGACCTGAGCTTTCCTACAAATAAATATAAACCATTGCTCCCTGGTTGCTAAAAAAAGGAAAATAAATCTTATGAATATACTGTGTTTTCAAGCATGGATCTATAGCAAGAGGTATTATTTTGTACTGAGTCATATAATGCAGCAAGGGAAAAATAGGCAAGGTTTTGGACACAAAAGGTTTTTCTGAAAGTGCAGGCAGCCTGACCTGTATTTGAGCTGAAATTCCATCTGCATTGAGTATGTTAGGGCATTAATTTTCCAGCTTCACAATGCTGTATTAGCCTCAGCAGGAACTGGTTAATTTTAGTGGCTGGAAGTTGCTGCAAAGTGAGAAAAATGCAGTTCATAGGGCAAAGGCCCCTTAAAGGGGAAACAAAACAAAGCAAAACAAAACAAAACAAAGAAATAGAAAATAGAGGATGAAGAAGTAATTGAGACCAACCACAGCAGTCCAGCAAGGGGAAGTTGTTTTCCTTGTGAGTCAAATCAGTAGTGAGGTAACCAACTAATACATAATAGAATCACTACAGAAGGGACAACTTTTCATCTTGTTGCAAACCTCTTGTCACTATGGGAGAAGGTCTGTAGGAAGTAAAGAGGTGCTGATGTATTCACACAGGGACTATGATTAGAATTAAATTAACTTCAAGGAATTTGTCTTGTTTCCTCCTTCATGAGTGAGCTGCTGCTCAGAATCATCTCCTGACTACTCTTCCCCTGTTTTGTGGTAGCTGGACGTTTCTCAGATGACAGCTAAAACTGGCAAGCAGCATGTTCCTTCTAGGAAAGTAATTCTGGTTGGTCCCTCAGGCAGTGCTTCATGCTCCAGATCCATATATGACACAATGTTCAGTGTGTGCAGTTTGGTTCAGATTGGGGAACTGGCTTTTGTGTGTTAAAGGACGATGCCAGATAATGGGAGACCACTTCTTGACATCTACTCTCAGGTACCACCAAGGTAAACCAGATCTCATGCTCTACTCAAAGAGCAAGAGGTGGATGAAGGTGGAGGCCAAACAACTACCTGAGTCCTTTAATCTTAAAACTGTCTTGGCACTTGAGTAGTGACTGGTGCAGATTCAAAACCTGAAGGCTACTTTGTTTTATGCTTCGGCTCAAAGAAAATGAAGGATGAGTTCCCAAGGGTGCTTAGGCCTATGTGTAACTTTCACTTATGCTCTCTGAAGGCCAAAGGTCTTCCAGGTCAGGATTTAAAGAATGTAGTTTTTAGGGAGATGTTTTCTAGTATTATAAAAAACGCACTTGCCTAAATAAATTTTAAAAAAATGATCAGTTCTCTTATACTTTTTTCCTGGATGCATGAAAAAAGCTTTTAAAGTTTGGAAAGAAAAAACTAGCCTTCTCCTTCACCGCAGTTAGTAACTGCCAGATCTGAGTTACAAGAGTGTTGTCCAGTGATTGTTGGGCTTTGCTGTCAATCAAATTTTACTCCTAGCTTTTTCATGAGTCATTGATATGAGATAATCATTGTTCATTTTCATGTTTTTGTTTTTCATCCTACTCTAGAACTCAGGAGCTGGGAATATCTCTTATTAGATGCTCAGACTAAACTTAGAATATGAGGTGGGAAGCTTTGTTGAAGATCCCTACTTGCTATTGTTGTATGAGCAAATGCTGTTAAATAGCATTGCAGCTGTTTGTCCTGGAGTTGAGAATAAGACTAATGGGAAAAGCATGCTTACATTTTGTTGCCAACTGCCCAGGGAAAAAGAACATGTATGAAATATATTAATTTAATGGGTTATATGTGAAACAGCCCAGGAATTTGAGACTTGGGATAGCTACAGTTGATTAGCTACACTAATTCCGACTTTTTACGTGACTTGTGGTGAGCTGGTTAATAAACTTTAAAATTAAGACATTATAATGCTGTTAAGAGTGTAGTTCACTAAAGGCTTGAGGTACTCAGAAGCTGGTAGCAGGAATGTCAGCTCAATGCCTACAGCATACACATTCATAGTGGGCTTGTGATAACCCAGTTCTGGGCACATTCTTCTGGGAGTATGGAGTAAATCTGTAAGAGAAGGTAAGGACTAAGCTCACAGCTGTGGTATTTATGGGTATTAACAAAACCCACCCAAGAGACTTTACATCTTTCTGTTTAGGGGCTGGTGTCTTTATATGTTGTGCATGTACAGGAAAGGAAAAAGCAAGGACTGCTGTACGAAATCTGGATCTAGGTTGTGCCTTCATTTTAAATTACTGTATGGAAGTGGTACCTTGCAGAAGAGCAATTTGAAATGAGCATTTTTTTCTCTGAATTCATATTGCTCAGGACAACACTGGAGTATTGTGTATGAAGTAAACAATGCATATTAAAGCTTCTTGCATTATTCTCCTACTGCTGGGTCAAGATCCTTGTGTATGTGTGCAAGTGGTATTTTGTAAGTCTGGGGAAAAACAAATCCAAATGCGTCTTTGAAGATTTCCCCCTTGACTTCTGGATAATCGGGACCCTTGTATATTTTCCCTCTTTGTAATACCCCAAGATGCAACTCCCTCTGGGAGTCCCTAATCTGTGTATCAGTGGCAATCCTATAATCCCATATAATTGTATTAGCCTCAATAGCAGATTAGCTCCAAGTGCCCCTACAGACAAGGAGCTGTCAGCTCTGCTATTGTTTCTGACTTAATGTGATTCCAGACAGCAAAGAAGAAAAGCAGCTGAGAGCCCTCTGTCTCACATTACAGCCCACAGTTTCTAAACCAATTAAGAAAAAGGGATTTACAGTCAACTGGATTAAGGGCTCTGTTTATATTATCCCATATTTCTTTTTATAATACCTTCCATTTTCTATCTAGCCTTGTAATCAACTACCCTTTTCTCTGTCTTTTGAAACACCCATCCATGTCCTTACCTATCCGTTTACCAATCCATCTCACATGTAAAATTTCAGCCATCTGTCTGGTTAACTTCACCATCTTGCTTTATTGCATATTTGTTTAGAGGACACGTGGTGTATGAAGCATACCAAGTAATGCTGAGATTAAAACTGATGCCTGATTTCAGATCAGTTTCAAGATGACCTCACTAATGTAAGTGCATTTGTGAGACAATGTTTGGGCAAATCTCTCCTTTCTGCTAGACAAAACATTTAACCGCCATCCTTAGCAGAGCCAAACAATTCTGGTATGTGAACAACAAGATGGTCAATCATTAGTAAGCAGGAAAAAGGTACCTACAAAATCCTGCAGTGTTCATAGAGGAAGAGATAAAACGAGACTCCCACAGCACCATAGTAATAAGACGAAATATCATCTTGCCAGTTTGGTCCTTGATCTGGTCAACTAATTAGCAGATCAAGGATAGAATCTGACACCTTGCTCTCACAGAGGTGTCCTTTTTGCTGTGACAAGAGGTAATGATTGCTGGAGTATGTGAGCTAAAACACCACTTCACCTGAGAACAGGCTTCAGCAATCAAGAGGCTGGGATCTGGTCCCCGCTATGGTTCATGCTTTTAAAAATACATGCAAAATGTCATGCATCAGCTACCAACAGTAATTGTTTGCTTTTATTTGATCAAAATAAATCAATAAAATAAAGTTAGCACAATCCATATTGCCCCCAAATGTCTCTGTTATCATCCTGCAGGGTAAATTACCTTGCATTCCCTTGAATTCCTAATTCAGCATAAATTCTCACTAAGGGACATTAACATATTCAGGTGACTGTGATTTTATATGCTTTCCTAGATGGAAGTTGCCCAGTGAATACGCTTCTTTATGGTTTGTTCTTATGACAAAATTAGTTTGGGGCTGTCTTTACTCTGAATGGAGATTCTTTTCCTATTGAATACCATTTCTCAAAAATATTTTTTCCCAATCAGCTCAATATTTAAACAGTTTTAAATTTTAAATCTCACTGTACAAATCCACTTAGATTTTTAAATTACAGTAATACTTCACCAGGTTTCATTTTTAAGGCAATGCAATATGTATAATTCATTCCATGAATCTTAGATAAGGTTGATATTCTGATACAGTGCAATTTGCTGCCTTGCAATGAAGCTTTACAGCTAAGGTGAGTTCTTCCACTTCAGGCTGTAGCTTTATTACAAATGACTTTAAAAGAAATGAGTATGAAAAATGAGAAATGAAGTGTTCCAGTAGCTGGAGAGCTCCACAACCAATGGCTCTTTTAGCACTTGTGCTTGTTCATGGAGTGCTTACAGAAAAGTACTGCTGCACCTCACAGTTTCCTTGGGGCAAGGAGACTCTTTCATTGAATGAGTTACCTTCATTACACCTTTGAACCACAAATATTCAGGGGAAAGCTCAGGGAGAAGAATGAACAACCGAGGCTGTGGAAGGATTGATGAGGGCCAAAAGATTAAAGCAAATAGGCAAAAGTTTTCAAAAGCAGTGATTAGTTTTCAGTACTTTAACAGTTAGGACACAAACATAATGCATTCATAGATAGTCCTTTCTTTCAGTTTAGTATTTCTTGCTCCTAAAGCCACCAACCAAAACCAGTAAGAAAAAGACAAGTGTTTGAGTTCCAAATAAGACCAGGAACTAAGTGTATGCAGGCATCCCAGGCCTAGGTACTGTAACAATGCTTGCTCCAGCTCTCTTCTGATTGCTGCTGCAACACTGGCCCCAGTGAGTACCATTAGTGGGTTTGCTAAAGTTTCCCAGTATCCCAATAATAAGTGCATGCAACCCCCTTTGATAACCAGTCAGCAAGGAAAACCACTGAAGCTGGGCACCTAAAGATGGAGGTACCCCAAATTACAAATTAATCCTGACCCTGGACCAGCTGGGTGCTGCTTGTATGACAGCAGTTAATTCAGGAGCCAGATGGCGAATGAACCTTATACTGTTATATGATGATGGAAAATCATTCAGGATCCAGATGGAGCTGGATTGCCAGTTTGACAGTCTTAACACAGGCTACTTAGCGCCTGTTTTCCAACAGTGGCATAGTTATCTCCGATGCTCAGAAAGATTTTTGCAGCGGGTATGAACATACACTCTGTGATGGCCTAAGGATGTAAGAAGGTGTTAGCATTAAGGTGGACAGTTGCCAACACTTCAGCATTACTCAGGTTGTCAAGCCTTGGTTATGGCCTGCTCTAGCAGAGCTGTTACAATCAGCATTGGTGCTAGTTACATTTTTGCTGGTAAACATTCACAAGATTTATTAGCGTAGACACAAGTTGTGCGCATAGCTTCTAAAGCTTTCAGGCAGTAGCAATCTGGAAAAATTGATGTTTACACAGAAATCCTGTACTGTTCATAATTTGAAGATGCTGCTGCCATGGTGTATTTCTGTCAGCTTGCCCAGAATCAAATCTCTTAGCGATAACCACGGAGGGATAAGAACATCCAACTCATCATGGAGAGGTGGAATCAATTGAATACAGAAATCCTTGGTTGGCAAAGAAAGGATGGGTATTGGAGGGATTATTACATAGATCTTCTGTATTCACCTTCAAAGATATTACTGGAAACACTCCTCTATTTCTATACTGTTCTCCTTTTTTTAAAGAAGACCACTCAAAATTTCCAAAATGTGGTATCTCTTTGGAAGATTCTGTTCTTACCTTGTGTTTATTGAAAGGTTTGTGTAGAAAAAAAAAAAATTGTGGTATGGTGATATTAAAATAGGCGCAACCAGCATTTAAAAAACAGTGAAGGGATATTTAGTACAAGTTTACAAGAGATATAGGCATGATTTTTAAAAGCTATGTTTCTGTTTTGCTTTTTTGAATAATGAAAGCCTGAAAGTTTGTATATATTTTTAAGAATGAGCTGATTTCAACTTGATTTTTATGCCAGGAATACCACCACTGGCAGCTCTGGTCTCCTGTAGTTTCAAAGAAAGCCTTGCAGCATGTTTATTGTTGCATCTGTACTGAATCTTTAGCACTAAAAGTCAGTGTTTTTTATGAGAAAAAACTAATATAAAATAAATATTAAACAAGCTGAGGATAAACCTCATCACTTGTTGATTTCTCAACTTCAGTCTTGTGGGTGTTATATTGTGATGATTTTGGTAACATCAGTAATTGTACCATTTTCCCGGGCTGAAGATACCTGAAATTTTAAAACATGAAAAAAGTGTGGTTGGGTGTAGGGATATTCTTTAAAGAAAGCAAACTTTTTTCAGACTCTTCTCCTACATCATAAGAAAGAACACAAAACCACATCACTCTGCATTTTGACTAACTCCAATAGCCTAGTAACACACCAGAAAAAAGTTCCTTGATAAAGCAGTTGTTTATTAGTTCCCTTCTTTCAGTTAATGGCCGAGAGCCCTTCTCTGCACAGGATTTCTAAGACACTCACCTCTTACCCATATCCTCTCAAGCAAAAATAGGAGGATTGATGCTGCTCACATTGCATGCAACGTAAGATAAACAACTACTTAAATACCTTTGTATATAATAAAAAGTGTAGAAAGCTTTCCTCTACTACTGTTCTTTCAGAGCATCTCTGGTTTCAGCTCCTTTCCTATGAAATCTACTAATTATTAGATTTTGTTGGCAAGGCAGTAGGTTAAACATATCTGAAAGGCTTTTGGACAAGGTAGAGTGCTGTGAAATAGTCTACTCTAGTGGTAAGATCAGCATAATGAATTAACCACATGAACCCAAAATTCAAACCCCAAACTTATTTTCTAGTACCCACAGTGTGAAAAAGTCAGTCCTGAGAAATACACTCTCAGCTCATCTTCTATGTTGAGTAATGTTTCCAATACACTGATGCCTACTTCATAATGTTCCTCCTTGCATTTACTGTGTGTTCTCCTGACTGAAAAGTTTTTCCAGACAGCATTTAAACTTTTTGAACATAAATAAATTAAGTTTTATAACTTAGATCTAATAGTTACTATAAAATCTGTAGGTAATAAAAAACAGGCAACCATAAAAGCAGGTTTTTTTACCTTGATTGTGATGAAGTTACAGCTTGCCTTTATGATTGATCTTTTATAGGTTGTAAAACACACAGATTATACGGCATATGAACCCACAACAGATACCACATAGCAGCAATCTAATACATATCACCAGAAACAATTTAGCAGTAAATTATTTCCTGTTAACTAGTAAATGTCACAAACACCCACCTTCTACGTAAGCCTTGCTAGATATTTCAGGGCACATTGTCAAGTAATCTGGGGATATGGATTGCATTTGGTGAATAAAGGAATGTAAGAGACAAAGAGTGCCAGGCAATCCAAATCTGAAAATGCACAGGTAATTTTAATGTGTGTTTTTAGTCATATTTGACATTTAAATGATCCTAAAAATATTACACTTCAGTTTGCAAAACCCTATGCTAGTGCAAAAGAATGAGGAAGTGCAATGGACTGTGAAGAGGTGATATTCTGTTGTCTAAATTAAAAAAAAGACAGCAGTGCAGGAAAAGAACTTAGACAGTGAGCAGCTTGCTGGACATCTACAGTGCCCTGGCTTTTAGCTGGCTGCTTTAAGCTGCTTGTAATACAATAGATTTTAAATGATAAATGTAAATTAATTATGTTTCAATTACATGAATGTAAATAAAAGTACTCAAAAATTAAGTGATATGAATAGAAATTCTTCAAGTTTTCACCCTTACCATGGTTTTCATTCATTTAACTCTCTTCTTGTTCAGACCATTCAAATTACAAATGTGTTCAGTAGAGTTTTCTAATAAGTAGGATGTGTATTGATTGATTTGACAAGACTGATTTGTCTAGTAAGCATAGATAGTTTTAACTACAATGCTCTTGCCCAAATTTACAGGTATTTAGAATAATATTAGTTTAAAGGTTTTCTAAAAATTTCAGTCCATATAGATATTGGGGCATGTGCTTGGACTGGTGAAATTTGCAAATTTTCAAGTTTGCTATTGTTGTTATTCCAGTCTCTGTCTGTGTCTGAGAGCCCAGTGAGATATAACAAGGGGCATGGACCTGATCCTGCAAACATTCATTCACTGTGAAAAGCAAGAGCAAATACTCTGGGATGATTCAGCAGATGTTAAACTGTGTTCCTCTCAGGTCTGTGCATTCAAAAATTCCCCAAATTATTTCCACTGCTGCATTTAAGATATCCCACTCTGTTATTTCTCTTGTACTTAGGAGACAGTAAAAGGCAAAGGTCTGAGGAAGAAGCAAGACAAGAGCAGACCTACCCGGCTTTCAGGCCTCTGGCCACCTTCAACTTTATCCTTTGCCATTCCTGGGGATTCCTCAGAAAGAAAGATGCATCCTGGCCATCAAATGTGCAAGGAAGCAGCAGGGCCTGTCCTGTTTCAGCTGTCTGCTCGCAACATGAGGGTGTGGAGAACAAAGGCCGGGACACCTGGAGATGAAAAGCTGAAGGCCTTCCACCCTGCTGCAGGACTTCAGCACTGTGTCACCTCTCCGTGTGGCACCTTGCAGTGTGCGGGTGGTAGCAGGGCCTGCGGCGAGGGCAAGGGTGATATCTGCAGCTAGACAAAGAGCTGCTGTGTGTGTCTCTCCCTCACACCCCGGCACAGCTCAGTCATCATGGCTTCTAGGACTTCCCCTGCTGTGTGTCACCATTGTCATGTAGAGAGCAGGGATGGGAGTAGACTCAGAGCAGTCAGTGCATTCCCTTTTGACACGATAGCAGTAACACCGTGGCCTGGGCTGAGCCCACAAGATCAGCCCCCACAGGCATATCTTGCACACTGAAGAAGGTTCCAGTTCCCCTGGTCTCTTCGGCTGAAGCTGCCTATCCATACCCTCTCCTGCCTCATCTGCTCCTTGGGGCTTTCCAAACCAGTCCAGGGATGCTGCCCAGGGTTCTGCTCCCCTCATGTGGGGAACGGCCCCTGTGACTCGCCCCTGTGTGTGGTCCTGCCGCCATCCTGCAGCCCCTGTGGGCAGCACAGGCTTGAAAAAACACTGGCAGTCCCCAGCTTTTGCTGTGTTGGCTGCTCTGCCTGCCCCACTGCCTGATCCTGCTGCCCTTTCTCCCAAGCTGCCCCACCCCGGCCACGGGGCACAGGCACACAGTTCACCTGGCAGCCAGTTACCTCAGGGCCCCTGCAGGGTCCCCAGGCAAGCAGCCCCGCCTGTCCCAAGAGGAGTTGTCGGGAAGTGCCCAGCACCACAGAGAGGGGGCTTTACCTGAGGAGATGGGACCTGTGCTCTGCTGAGGAGATGGGTGCCAGTGCCTGCTGAGGAAATAGCTGTCAGTGCCTGCTGAGGGGATGGCCTCAGGTGCCTGCCAAGGTGATGGGTGCTGCCTTGTTGAAAAAATGGATACCAGTGTCTCTCTGAGGAGATGGATGCCAACATCCTTCCGAGGAGATGGCTGCCAGTGCCTGCTGAGGAGATGTGCCCACTGAGGAAATGGCCGCCAGTGGCCTGCTGAAGAGATGTCTTCAGGTGCCTGCCAAGGTGATGGGTGCTGCCTTGCTGAAAAAATGGATACCAGTGTCTCTCTGAGGAGATGGATGCCAGTGCCAGCTGAGGAAATGGTTGTTGGTGCCTGCCAAGGAGTTGGATGTAGCCTTGCTGAGGAAATGGATGCTAATGTCCCTCTGAGGAGATGGCTGTTGGTGCTGGGTAGCTGACGGCGCAGCAGGAAGAGACCAGGTAACTCCTGGGTGCTGTGTGGCAGCCTCAGAGGGGCCTTGGATGATCCAAACAACAATCCTCTTTGGGGGATCCTTCAGGAATAAAGCTGATCCAC
Organism: Tyto alba; assembly: GCF_018691265.1. Classification (NCBI taxonomy): domain Eukaryota; kingdom Metazoa; phylum Chordata; class Aves; order Strigiformes; family Tytonidae; genus Tyto; species Tyto alba. Next base: position 28,827,628 of record NW_024881328.1, on the reverse strand, counting down.
ACAAGCCCTTTATATTCACCATCTTGACAAAATGGGGAGAAGCTTTTGTTTGTTGCTTTGCTGTGGGTTTAAATGGTCCATTTTGATGCCATTATAAATCCTTCACAAAGCAATGAGCAACTATATAGAGAAAAGTGCTGGAGCCATTGCAGCCGACATAAACCAGAAGGCACTGTTCATCAACGCAGGAAAAGCCATGGTCACAAGCCATACCGAACAGAAATGCTTTCTTAACCAGGGCTGCTTTCTTCAGATTGTGATTTACGGGAAGTGGCTGAAACTATTTGAAATAATTAACTTATTTAATTAATTGAGTTTCATACTCACTTTTCAAATTGTCATTGAATATGCTCAGAGTTTTGTAAACATACTTGCAATTATTTCAGAAGTGGCTGATAAGAGTTGTCACCCAATACATTTCTCATTAATTGTTTGCTGCTCTGCTTTGAAAGCAGATTGTTGTACTATACCTGTGTGCTTGATTGCCCAAGTTTTATGGCATTCCCCCTGAGATCTTGGGCCCCTTTTTCAGCTTGCTGCTTGAACAGTTCCTTCACAAGTAGTCATGTGAATATGATATATCCACATACACATGGAGATACAAGTCATGCTTGAGCATTTTGAATGTTTTGTTTTGTTTTGTTTTGTTTTAGCTATAAAGTAGCTAGTGTGCATATTTGGATGAAAGTGGAACTACCACTAAAAATAAGTTATTTTTTTCAAACACATATGTTCCCCCTTTCTCTTCCAGCTTTCATTCAAGGAATATAAAGGTATTAGATACTTGACTCTGCTGTATCCAGAAATAATACTTACAGTGTTAAATGCAACTTTACCATTCAACTGTGTGATCCAAATGTTTTCCATTTATGTAATAACAAGGGCTGGATGAAAAGGCTGTGGAGATCCTCCTTGTGCCAGTACCACAAGTTTCTGGCCATGGCTCATTGGGAGTGGGCAAGGAGCATGCTATAGACCCCATTGCTTCTCCTCCATGGGAGAATAGTATCAATCTGTATGTGACAAGCCATACTGTAAGATTATGGAGACTGCTTTTTTCATTACACTCTGAAAAACTCCCAGAGAATCTAGAGTCCTTCATCATCACTCTGTGTGTTTACATATACAAATAAGAAACAGATAATTCCTTTCTGTTAACTGTAGATCCCAGATTGCAGATATATTTTTCATACTCGCTTCCTTTCCCAAACACTTTTTCTTTCAGAAATTAAAAGCATATGAATTCAAAAGTATCTTAGAGAAGCAGCCAAAAATCAGGTCATAGGCGCACTCAGGTGGTGGAGTCTCTACTACCACTGTTGTTTGAGTCGAGGAGATAAAAAAATCTCAGAGTGGCTTTGTATTCTCTGACTTCAAACAATGCTGTTAAAATGTAGCACAATTCTTAGGATTCCTGAGCAGAGCAAGGTTGAGTCTCCTTCCTCTGCTTTAACTCTTCTCTTCAAAGTCTTGGAGTCTTTGGGGTGTGGTATCTTATTTTACTGGTTGCTTTATAACAAGGATAAAGGGGTTATGTTGTTGGAGTTAAATATCACTTAAGAACTTCAAAGCTGTTCCTCTGAGAGGAGGGTCTTTGACTTTACATCTGGGTGGAGGACACACATGGAAAGGGTTACCATGAGAAACAGTCTTTCCCAGCTGCTGCCTGTCTTAAATTACTGTAGCAGCAGCAGCCACAGTTACTTACTTATGCCAAACATTGTTTTTTGGCATATTTCAGCCTGCTCAGTTCCTTGCAGGAATTCCCACAGGGGTGGAAGGGATTTCCAGCTTGTTGAAGCCTCTTTTAAACAATTTGAGATGGCCCTGGCAGTTTCTGTAGCTTAAGTCAAGTCTTGAAAATGGAATCTTCCAAAGTCAACAGCCATACTAAGTACAAAAAGGGAGTTGCCTGAGGTCGTGTAAACAGTTGTCTTCACACTTTGAGCAACTCTTCTTTTTCTGAAATGAGAGATACCTGTCTTTTGCATCAGATGTCTGCATGGCTTAAATAGTGTGTAGTCATTGTTCTTATTTATTGTTGCTGTTATTTTGTCAATGAACCATTTTGGATTTTTTTTTTTTTTTTAACTTCAGCCTTGCTATTTTTCACAAGCTTACTAGACAAGCAGGACAAAAAAAAAAGCCCAATACCAGTTCCTCCTCACTCTAACATCTTAGAAATGAAAGTGTGTTTTAATTATATTCAGCTCCTGCACAAAAGGCTTAGTCACTCAAAGTTAATAAGGCGTAATGGCTTCCCGCCCCACAGAGTGCTCAACCTGCCATGCAGCTCCTGCTCTGAGACAGACTGATGGACAGACTGGGGAAAGCCAGCAGCAAGAATGGCTCTGACGATAATTGTTAGCAGATCTGAGCGACTTAGATTTCACTTGCTCATTTGAAAACAACCAGGGCCCCTTTAACAGCACTCAAGAAAATTTCTCAGAAGAGCAGACTCCTGCTCCAATTATTAGCACCGTGTCTTCATTATGTTAGCTGTAATGACAGTTACAGCTCCCTTGGATCTGCTGGCGCATGGCATAGCCTGTCCTCTTGGATGGCACCAGCGTGCACCTGGATGCCTCGGCAGGCAACAGTCTTCTCTCTGATTCCTGTAGACTTGCTAGTCTAGTTTGGATCAAAACCTGAACAGAACGAGGCAGGTTGCCTCCAGTCTTTCAGACTCTTGTTGTGGAGGCACTATACCTCTGCCAGCTCACTGCAAACCCAGCACAGCCCAGAAGAGGCTGGGTCGAGGAAGAGGCACAGCCAGCAGTTGCCCATGGCAACTGTAATCCCATGGGTTTGCTAGTTCGCAGTCCCCTGCAATGCTACTGCTCTCGCTGCTGCGGGCTCCTGCTTTTGCTGAGAGAAAGTTGGGGGGGGTGGTTGGGGGGGGAGGAGGGGAATGTAGGATGGAGAGAAATGGGGATGGCAGAATGGGCCCTAACGGCAGCAGCGTTTGCTCCCCCAGATCCTGTGCAGCCAGCAGCAGTGGGAACAGCAAACCCAGATCCCCAGGATTTTTCCATCTGGCTTTACTATCCCACCTCAGCTGCCTAAGAGCAGCCCAGCCTTGTCTGTCTATCCTTGGGTTGGGAGGGTTCGATTTCATCCGTGTTACAGAGAAGCACTGAGATGACTATGGACTCAGCCATTTGATGAGCTGGGTTTCCTTCCAGTCCAGGCACCTGACCTGAAATCTAGTTAAATTGAGATGTCTGACTAGTCTCTCACTTTCACTCTTAATCCTGAAAGGAAATAGGAGGAAATTACTTCTAAAGCATACAAGTCAGGAATTGCTGTGGGAAGTTCTTTTGGCTGGAATTCAGAAGGCCAGACTAGATAATCAGGGTAAGCCTGTTAGAAATCTATAAAACATCATGATGGAGGTGCTGGAAGTGGGTTAAAGTAAAATGCTAGATAAATCTACTCCTTTTTAAATTTTTTTAAATTTTATTTTTATTTCTTGCTAAGTAAACCCTTTCTTGATTATAGTAAATGACTTCTTAAGAGATCAAAAAAATGATTTTAAAGGACACTGCTTACTCACAAAATTCATTATGGTAATGCTCCATCATACTTTGCCAAGCTGCTCTCTCTTTGATCTGCTGTTGCGGCCTTTTGTCTGTTTCTGCAGTTAATCTACATTTTGTTAGTGTCAGGTTTTTTTCAGCTTTTGAATCTCCGTTTTATTCAATATGATAGTAACCCTATGAAATTACAAGATCTTCTTTTGAAGCTGATTTCAGTTTAAGATTTTAAAAATTCCCCCATTGTGAAAAAATAGGGAGCTCTTGATTAATTATTGATAAGGACATTTACGATTTTTTTAATCCAGTAGTGTAATCTAGTAAACATTGTTTTCTGTAATACAGTATGCTACTCTCATACTTGAGCTGGGATTTATTTGTATATTTGAATGGCTTTGGCTTATTTTGATAGGGAGTGTTGTGGTAATTTGTTCTTGTCAAACACTTTGGGTCGTGTTATATGACACATTCCATATGAGTCAAATTTGACAAAAGCCTTTTTCTTCAATATCTTAAAATTACAGCTTTTCATTGTCAGATCACTTTTGTTCTAATTTCTTTTTAGTGGATGTTAGTACTTATGAATGGCAGTGAGATTGACAGCCCTAGACACTCCTGCTTAGTATGAGAAAAGGACCTTGATAGAATAGACATTATTCAATAGACAGCTTGAAATACGATGCAATGACAAAAATCAATAAGGTATGTAATTCCTGGCTATGAACTATACCCAAAGGACAGTTTAGGTCACAGAGGTGTGAGAAGAGTACTGTAGCTTTAAAGAATGAAATTGCTTTGAGTAAACTGATGAGGTAAAATTTTAGTGAAGTGAATGTGACAGTCTATGTGGATAGAAATCTCCCACGGTGTGACTAGTGGTGGACTAACAGGTTTGTGCGAACAGCTTTTTCCTCAATAAATAGATACTGCATACACGCTGCTAAGGGAGATCTCAGAGAAATAAGCCAATGAAGCAGTAATAACAGGGGAATTGCAAACAAACATACATGAACTATTTGGGTATGACAAAAGGATGGAAGTTTAGAGCAGCAGTTTCCCAGGGTGCAAAGCAGTTGTTCCTGCTAGTTCATCCAAGAGATGGGGTGACTCTAATTAGCATGAAAGGCTTATAGTGGGAGTTTATTTAAGAAGGATCATGTAAACCATTAAATAAAAATCCCACAATAGCTTGGAGTTCAGTGTCCATAAGGATACCAACAACTTACTAGTTGGTGTTTTATTTTAAGAAGGGGATTTCAAGAAGTAGACGGTGCCAGAAAAGATCTTTCACATAAACAAGGATCTAGCTGAAGAGTCAAAATGGCATGGAAGAACAAAATGTGTGACAGCAGATGAAGTTGTGCTGGCAAACACAGAGCAGAACATGTGTGATTTTGATTTTCTCTCTCACTGCAGTTTCTGCCCAGGATGGGTGACCAGAAATGAACAGAGAGTTCCACACTAAAGTATACCATTAATTTATAGAGTGGAATTACAAAAATAATTTTTTTTTTTTTCCGTCCTGTTTCTCATTCATCATTAATGTTCCATTCTCCTTTTTTTTTTTTTTTTGAGAAATGACCAGATGTTTTCCTGTGAGATTGTCTCAAAGATACCTAGGGTTTTTTTTTGGTTGGTTGTTTTTGTTTTTGTTTTTCCAGAATAGTTACAGCTAATTTAGGACCCAGCTGTCTTGTTAAACCGTCCAAGGTCCTAATGTAACAGAACCAAAATACGTGTGAGGTTCAAATCCTTTCTTCCCATTTCAAGCCAGCTCATTTGAAAACAGTGTTACTGTTGGCTGACTGGAGTACAGGGATAGATTAGTTTGACTTTCCCATTTAAGATCAAGTAAGGGCAGTTACTCCAACTTAAACACATTCATAAGTCCTACAAGTTCTTTGACTCCAGGAAGAAATCTAGATGCTCTGGAAAGTTACAGCTAGAGGAACATGGGAGATGAGGAGGGTTTCTAGCAACTCAGCATCCCACCAGGGTAAGCTATTATTTTGGAACTACTTCAGCACTCTGGTAGACCACGTTTATTTATGGTCCAGGCTGCATCTTGTTGATTTTGGAGGCATATATATCTTTAGAAGTCTATGCACAGTTTCAGCTATAAAGGTCTTGAAGTACTACTAGTTTGGATCTTTTTAATAAAGCACATGAATTTCATGAAGCCTCTCCCTCCTCTTTCCTCATTTTCTCCCTTATGAACTTTCAGCTGAGTTTTTTGCCTGAGGGGCTCATATGAGGGTTACACAATACACTTTTGCCACAGTTATGTTTGGAGACATCATCCTTGACAACATTAGCTTGTTACATTTTTTAGCCAAAACTGTGCTGGCCATTGTGACTTGTTTCACAAGTGTGATCTACAGCAGGATCATTTCTTATTACAATATCCAATGTGTACTGTAGAATGGTATTCAAATATGTAGGGAAAATATAACCTTATAGGAAGAAATAGACCAGGGTCTTTCAAGCCTGATAAAATAATGTTTTCTGAAGACCTGTAATATTGAGGGGAGGAGCAACTAGATGGTATTTAAATGTGCTCTGCTCTTTTACATGACTTCTCCGAGAACACAATTTACATACATATACTGTCTCAGTCTTGAGAGTAAATTTCAGGATCTGGTGTTCATATTGTGAATTCTGCAGTGCATACCTCTGCAGTATGTATCTACATACAAGATATTGTTTCATAAGACACTCCATAAAATCTTTTTTCTTCTTTTCAGCAGGCCCACTTACACCTGCAGGCTGTAAACAAGGATGCTGGGGGAAGAAAAACAGTGTGTTAGTCTTTAAAATGGATTTGGAAGTGTTTTGTGGGCAGGAAAATCACAGGGAAAATGTAGTGATGGTAGTGCTACTGCAAAGGGCATCTTCTGCCTAAGAGAAGGGGTAGGTGGGTATTTTAGGCCTCAGTTCTGAAAGACGCAAGTATGCCCTGTGCCCACCCTTTCTCTTTGGCTGGCTTTAGCTCTTCAGAAGTTCTTAGCCATGAGACTCAGTGGTTTCAAGAGCTTTTAGACTGTCTGAAACTGGGCTTTCACATCTGTAGTGCATCCTTTTCTATCCGTGCTTGTGTTGACACACAGGTTGACTGGCTACTTGTCACCAGCTCTCTGTGGAAGACACTTTCCTGGGTAACCTGCTTCTTGTGAGTGCTGCCTATCATGTTTCAGCTGAAATGAAGAGGGTTACTGAAAGCTTGTCATTTAAGCTATGTTAGCTCATCTGGCTAGTTTTGACTGAGTCTGTTCACGTCATGCTCATGTGAACAGCTCAGTTGGTCTACCTGAGCTGGGGAAGGCAGTATTGCTTCGCAGGGGACATAGTGGGGCAGTACAGGTGGGAAAGGTAAACCATGGCTTCCTTGGCTACCATCCCAAGAAGACCTTTTTATTTTGGGACTTACATTTCACACACCCATGTAGGCCAAAAAAGAAATATTGGGGGAGGACAGGAAGGGGTAAAATGAGGTGCTATATTCTCACACAGACTGCATGTCTGCACAATAGAGTCTCAGGGCTCATTCACTGTTTCCCGTTAGAAGCAGAAGCTGTAAGTGTGAGTCTTTCCAAGCAAGAAGGTGTGTGCCTGCTGCGTTTGGCTCCCTGGCAAACCCCTGGCTACAGCATGCTGCAGGCAGTTCTAGCACTACAGCTCTTTATCATTTTGTTGAAGGGGTAGCGGCTGGAAAATCAGCAGTTTTAGTATGCATGCCGCTGTCTCCAGAATTGGGTACTGACCCTCTTTATTGTTACCGGTGAAATTAAACTGATGCGACAGTCAGACATGGCAGGTTTCCAGCTCTCTGCTCATCTTAGGGTGGGAAGGATTGCCCTTTCCTTAGAGAGAAAGAGGACTGGATACTTTCCAGGAGGGAGGGAAAATTCTCCTGTGACCACTGTGGAACTGTAGATGAGCCTACTTGCTTCTGAAGGAAGAAACTTACTGTAAATGCAGCAAGACAGAGATAGGAGAAATAAATCATAGATTATAATGGAGGACATCCCCTTTCCTCTCCTCAACAAATACAGTATTTCATCATCTACATTCAACCAAAAAAGGCATTTATGTTTCTCCCACGCATACTAAATAGGAACTGTCTGGCTCATGTGTTTCTTAGAGTCAGAGGACTGATATATCCCTTCTCTTGCGATTCTAATTTCTTACCAAGCAGCACAATGTAGTAGCAGACATGCCAAGAAGGATGTATCCAGGTGGAAAGGAGGGATAGAAGCACATATGTTGCCCCAGGTTACAATATCACTTGGGAAAAATACTGTGTCATCACAGTTTATCTGCTGTTGTTGAGTAATGGAGTTGACAGCATCTCCCTATTTCCCTGTGTCACGGTTGGTTTTTAAACTAGCAACAATTTTGGAAAATCAGGCATTGAGGCAAGGGTTTTTTTGGTTTTTCTTGCAAGCTATTGCACACAGGTACTTAGAGGGAGGCACCTGCTTTGAGCTTGCTGGTGGTAGGTATATGTTCTGACCAATATATCCAGAAGAATGTCTTATTGTGAAAACCTGGTGGAAAGGCAGAATTCCTGTTCTCCCCTTTACTCCAGGCTTCAGGGTGACTTCAAGCAAGGACACACCTGCTTTATTCTGTCTCTGGTTCTCTCCTGTGTGGTGACATCAGAGAGGGGTAATGTCCATCATTAAAGCCATTGAATATCTAGGATTAATCTCTATGTGTAAAGCAATTCAAGACTCTTTCTTTGTCTGTTCTGGCATATGTTGGTTCATATGAGAGGGCTCACAGTGCAGGTCTGTGGCCGAGGCAGCAGCCACGTCCAGTTGTATTCCAAGAGAGATGCTGTGGTGCTAAACCATGGGCAGGCAGTGGGGCTCACCCATGCCTATATTCTCATGTATTCTTCAGTGGATCAGGGAGGCCAATCCCCAGAGGTACTTGTAGCCCCAGGCAGAGGCAAGCTCTGGTACGGTGGTGTAGGATGACTCAGGCAGTTATAGCAAGTGGGACTTGCCTTCTCTGGTGTTGTAGAACATGAGTGCTAAGAAGCCATGTTCTTGATTTTAACCCTAGTGCACCAGGGCTGTTTGGATATTGGGTAGCCACAGCCCCTTGCTGGAACAGCATGAGTTCCTGTAGGTCCACTCTAAGTCAAGCAGCAGTTAAAAACTTGCATACCAACAAACCTCTTTCCAGAACCTATATCCAGGCAACTCTTTGAGCTTTCCACTAAAGGAAAAGCCAAAATCAGGAGAAATTCAAGGCAGTACTAGGCCTCTCTTCTGTTTAATTCCAGTTCAGGCATTGTGGATGGTAAACTGAACCCAGGGCTGTAGTTACACAGTAACATATGTATTTGTCATCCCTGCTCCAGCTCCCTGCCTTCTCTATTTCTTTCTACCTGAGCAATGAACATGCTTTCAGGTGTGAAGTGCTCTGTTTCAACATCAACACTTGTCACCAAATCTGATTTCTGGTCGTATTTGGGCTTGATCTCTCATTTAGTACTTCCTAAAAATCAGAATGGAAGCTTCTTAATGAGCCGTTTTTAATAATGCTGAGTGGTGATTTAAGAAGCAGAGGCAAGATAGGGAGGAAGAAAAAAGGCATTTTCTTCCAATGTTAAGCAGTGCTTCTATATTTTAATGGCTTCTGAAGTCAGGCAGTCACTGTTGCCTGGTCCCAGCTGGACACTAATTCCTGCTGGGAACACCTTGTGGCAGCTTTTAGAGTGCTCTGAAGCGGAATCTGTAATTGTGATTCAGATCAGATCAATTCCCTTTCCTTTCTGCAGTGAAATTTGGGTTCCGATACAGACATGAAGATCCCCTAATGTACTATCAGTATGAAAACAGCAGAGCCTGCCAGGCACCAGAAACCAGTACTACACAGTATAGTAGCTGGGCTTTGGATAGGTATGTTAAACTAAAAGAAGTGCAAAGAATGGAGCTTAGAATAGCTGAAAGTCTCTTTTCTTCATTTGGTTTATCTTATAGCAATGGCCATGGGGGCTTTCTTGTCCTTGAGAATATTAAGCCAAGGTTGAGAACAACTCTGAGTTATTTTTCCTTTATTTTAAACTGTAGCCTGCTGCATTTTTGTCCCACTCCTATTCCTCTGCTTATTGTTCTTGCTTAGTCATGCAGCCCCAGTTCATTCAGGAGCAATTGGTTGTAGCCTCTCAGATAGTGTCACCATTGTCATCCTGGGAGAGTAAGTTGATCATGCAGTGATACCTATTAATGAATAAAAGAGAATGATTTGTCTCTCATTAAATCCAGGGTCAGCTATAAAATATAGAGGGATAGGTCTAAGCTGTAGGTCTAGTCAGTGGTCTGGAGTGTATTGTCCAAGTATTTAAAACCTAAACTTCTGAGAAGAATGGAAGTGCTACTCTATCTCCCACTTCCATTACTGGACACCTACATCTAGAAGTACTTTATCTTCACACTGGTACTTCCTCTTCCTTTCAAAAGCTTTTGAGCAGTGAAGCAGTTAGTAATACTGCTACTTAAAGCATTCCATTTGGAAACCAAATTGGATTGGAAAGGAACAATTCAAAGCTGGTATTTCAGGCTATCTGCAGTCTTTGGCAGATCTTTTAAGCAGTGATGCTTAGGTTACTTTCTCACAGTTCACTTATCAATTGTTACACCCAGAAGCATGTTCAAAAATGGAAAGTGAGAGTCTAGTGTACAACTGAGGTATCTGGCTGGTTTCCTCCCCTGAAAGAAGCATGCCTGTTCCTCTTGGGAAGTGAAATTTTGTGTTTTATGATAATTATTACCATTTTCTGGCCTACTCAAGCTAAGAAGTGCTTTCATATTGATTTCAAAGAAGCCATGATTTAGGCTTCTTTTATACTAGAATGGATGATGTCTGCTTCTACTTTAAACTGATGACATTTGTGACTTCGGAAGCTCATATTCAATATTAAGGATTTTATTATCTGGTCAGTACTGCATTAAAATAACTGAGAAAGCTAAACTGTGCTGCAGAATTCTTCTCAGGCAGAATCAGTTTATATTTCTCTTCCCAGTGCACAGAGCACGGTCCACTAAGCTTTTGAATATCAAAGCACGAGACATGGGTGTCTGCCATTTAAAAGCAGCTGTTCCCATAGGAGAGACAGGGAGTGGTGGACAGTAGTGTTGGGATCAGATGTGCTGTCATGTTAATGGCTTGAATTTGCAACGTGGTGCTGAGTAACAGCCTGCAGAGATACTGTAGCTCTTGGTCCCTGGAGAGTATTTGGAGGAGAGAAGTCAGAGGGGGAAGCAGAGTGTAAACAAGCCCCATTGGAAGTAAGTATAAAAGTAAAACAAAATGGATAAGGCTTTATAGTTAAAGACTATGCAAACCATACACTGAATAATGCAAGACATGGCATTATCCTTAGTCTGTCACTGAGAATGTCTGTTGTGTTACAGTCATCTCCAAGAAAAGTCTACTTGCATTAATTTCAACAGTAGCCTTTCCAGGACAAGCTCATCTGACACTGGATTTTTAACTCTCAAACACCTAACAAAAATTAAAATCAATAAAGGCCACAGCCTCTACTCCCCACACTCCTCATCTGCCCCTCCTGCTCCTCTTCCCTAATGTTTGTCTTTAAGATGATGATGAAATTGCATTCCACTCCAGGCAGCAAACCCTTTGAAAATGTATATCCTCCCCCAAATGGTTAAATTTTTCCCAAATGTGCTAGAGACATTGTCTCATGATCTGCAGTAATTATCTTGACAGGTCAATTATTAAAAAAGAAATTAAAAAATTAAATTTAAAGTATGATACAGGAGCTTGGCTGCTGGTTTTCCTTTTACTGCTGTTTCTCTGCAGAATGCTTTTGGCAGCAATTGACATGGGAACTGCATTGCACCAGCGAGGGAAATTCTCTTCCCCTACCGTGATGCCAGAGGAAAGATAACCTCTAGGCAGAGATTTCTCTCTAGATTTGTGGGCATTCAGAGCAGGAACAGCACCCCCTGGCACATGACTGATTATAGTACCCAGGCTAGTAATCTGAATAGTCAAGTTATTTATTCCTACTGGCCTGTCTGAAAGAACTACCTATTTAGGAAAAGAAACTTGGCATGAAAGAGTAAGAGAATGGATGGAGATAACTGTTCTGGCTTTATTGAAAGGGCTTAAAGGAAGATGTGAATTTCCACCTATCTGATATTTGAACAGTTTAATAATATACACATATCAAACCTTATGAGGGTTTTTTTTTAAGAATCTCTTTGAGCTTGTAAGTCAGTAATATGTGAGTAATATGTACCTGCAAGATTCACTCTACCAAGTAAGCTCTTTGGGCAAAGTAGTTCATCTGTTAGTTCATTTTTCTTGAAGAATTGACATTAACATGCATTATTGAGAGATAAATACTTCAGCACATCATATAAACAGCTATTGAAAAGGGTACCAACTAGAGTCCTTAAGCTTCTACACCAGTGGAGGAATGCAACATAAGGAAGAAATTGGGTCCTCAAGGTGCCTTTCAGGGCTGATTGAGAAACTAACTTGACAAAGAATCTCCTGAAATCTTGTTTTCTGCTCTGCTCTGATCCTCTCCTGGGTCCTGGGATAATTTGTAATTCAAACTTGGAAAGAATCCTATGCTATTTCCTTCAGACTTATTCCTTCCACATGTGAAATCTAGTAATTTAAACACCTCATCTTCTTTCATAACTGAGGCAGGAAAAAAAATAGCCAATGATCACTGATTGAATCCATATTTCCACAAAGCTTCAGTTATTTTGTTTGATGTTTAAAAAATAAAATTAAATGAAGGTAGTTAAAGGAATAAATACACTTTTTTTTTAAAAAATACAGATGGTTGTGGCAAATGAATCTGTACTAATCTCGACTTGCAAATAAATCCCTAAAAACCTACTGGCCCCATTCCTGGGGTGTGATATCAAGCAATGAATTTGAAACCAGAGACAGGGTTAGCAGTAAGTGCTGGTTCAGCTTCACAGGATGGGAAGCAGCTCAGAATGAGTGATGATGTATTTTGGCTTAAAGCTTTAAGAAGAGCACAGGATAAAGATTGAAAATAAGCTCCATTACCTAATTACTTGGGGCTCAGTGGGAATTGAGGATGCTCAGTATCTTGGTGCAGTATTTTTCAAACTTTTAAGAGTTGAACTCTTCCTCACTAAAGCCAATCATGCATGTCCTGTGATGCCTCATGTGGTTAAGGACCTAACCATATTTCAGGTCTTCTCAGTGCTATAATCCTTCACCATTCTTACATGCTCAGGACTGTGAAGGAGCTAATAATGATGGAATTAAAGGTACCACAGTTCAAAACTGAATTGGCTTGCCTTGAAATGAAGAGAGCACATCATGTATCTCAGAGTTGATGTTTCAGGCTCTCTGCAAATTCCAGTAGAAAATCAATCAATTACATTTGAGTTATTTTTTCACAGTTGTTTGCTTGTTTATTAGTTTTTTCACAAACAAAAGACCTACAGAAAAAAGAAAATGCTGAGACTAAAAAATCTAAGGAAGGCCTGAGCATTCTTTACATCTTCATTGAGAAATGGCAGCAATGTGACAAACTGGTTGTAAACTGAATAATTTCCTTGATTTGAAACTGCTTCTACTTTATACACAGACAACATCTCTAACTTCAGAAACTTGTAACCCATTCTGAGGATGATTTTATGTTATGAATGCTGTCACTAAGGTGCAAGAAACTGTGGAGAGCAGCAGAGTTTTTGCCATTAAGTTAAAGTTCAATACTAGCCTCTTACCCAGATTTTTAAAGCAATATATTTGTTGACCAGGAACTTTTGGAAACCAGAGGGGACCGTGGCTCATTCTGTACAGATTGTTGAAACAATGAAAATGCCATAATTGCAGCCACATTGTAGAAGACAAATGGGTAACGCTGGGGAGCTGAATTTTAGCCCTCTTCCTCCACATGGCATGTTTCCTGCAGCAATTCCCAACTGAACCATCAGAGGAAGAACAAGATGCTTTTTCCTGCAATAGCAAAGCCATTTTACGTGTGCAAACTCCCAGGTTTAAAACAATCCATTTTTCAGCTGGTGGCAGTTGAGGTGGAAGGCACATATTCCACCTGCCACCAGCTTTTCCCTTCCTTTTCCACACTTGTAACTGTACTTTCATTTACTTGTTCTAGCAGAGAGTACAATAGCAGAAACAGTTCCACAAGGTAAAGCACTTCTAAATTTTTTCTGCCTAAGCCCAAACCAACTGCCAAACTCATCTCTCCAGACACATTTAGTCGATGTGCAACAGAATGATGTGGGAATTAGCTTGCGTTGTGTGGTAAAGCTCCATGACTGCTCTGGGAGAGGTGGAAGGGCTGGTTGCTCATGGACAGTGAGATAAGCTGCCCACTGCTGGTTTCTCTTGTAACACTCACCAGTGGGCAAGGGTTTCCACATACTCCATCCACATAGAGAAGATACCCAGGATAATCTGGCGATACTGCTTCTCAGCAACAGGAGAAGAGGTAAAACACATTCCATTAAACTGAGATGAAGGAAAGACGTTTATGAGCAGGAATGTGGGTTCAGCTTGTACGTTATTTACCATTTTAAAAACTTAGTCTCTCTGCCTTACCTCCCAGAGAAATTACTGTATTTTCAAATGGATGAAGAGTTTTGCTGTAGAATAAGAGATCTCAGCTTTACTCAGACCAATCTTTCTAATGAGCTGTTTAACCAATACAAAGTTCAGTCTACTTGATGAATATCAAATGCAGAGCATGTTTAACTTTGCATTAATTATGACAGAAGTCTGGAGGCAGGAAATATTTGTGATTAAGAAGGTATCAAATCACAATTCATTGCAGTGAAGCTTCAACTGTACCATAGATGTAGTAGCTGTACACATCTCCTCTTTTACCAGATAGAAGAAAACACATTCTAATAATAAAGAAATAAAAACATCCCTTGTATTAAAGTCTGACCACCCTGACCTTTATGCAATGCATTATTGACAATTCCATTAACATTTATTTAAACTTAATTTTCCAGAGCAGAACATGACAGAAAGTAAGAAACATTCATTTCAATTGTAAAACCTTTCACTTTAATACATCTCTGAATTAATTGGGCACAGTCTTCATATCAAGTGAAATAAATAGGCTGATAATTGATTAGGACCTCAGGGAACAATGAGATCTGATTGGCTAGGAAAAGATAAGTGACCTATAAAAGGTCAGGATTTTTTCAAATCGCTTTTTTAATAAAGCATGTTGATGAAGAAATTATCTGCAAGACTTAGATGAAATATTCTGGTTTGATATATAACTTCTGCCAAAGCAAAATGCGATGTGATGTAATTTAATTCTTGGAAAACTTGAGATTCCCTTTGAAAGAGATGAGTCTTCCTCCGAGTCCCAATACTAGGCTTTGTTATGCTTTGTGACCCAGCATGGCTTTTCTTATCTTACCTTTCCATCTTTTTGTCTAGAGAGGTCTGCCAGGTCTCCCTCTCTGCTGAAGGAAGGCTCATGGTAGTGATTTTGGTTGGTTTTCTGCCTTGCCTATTATGAACACTGCTTTTCCCTTCTAAAGATCTCCTCGCCCCTCCAGCTGTGCCTCCAGCTGAGAGGCTGGGATGAGCAGACAGGGATGCTGATGCTTGTGGTGAAGCTGATGGTCTCACCTTCATCCATGGCCAGAACATTCACTTTTGGACTATTTAGTGACTATTACAAGTTTCCAGCTTAATGAAAACCTTTCAAGGTTCTAACTGATCATGAGTCCTTGCCTCACTCCACCAAGCTGGCTGCCGCTTGACCACTTTCACTGTGTGACCAGAGAAAGGCATTTCCACTTCTTGTGCTGCTGGATCAAGTGTCTATATCAAGTTGACTGATTATTGGTTCATCTTGACTCCCCTGCAAGCCTCTGCCTCTCTATGAACAGATCCAAAAAGTACTCACCAGGCTTTGTGCTGTGCTGAGTAAATCAATTAAAGCACACCATGCCGGGGGATCTCTTCCTTGGGCTGGATCCCAACTACTCAGTACAGCAATAATTAAATGCTGATCCCTACCTGATGGACAGCCTTCCTCTCATCCATGAAGAGGCTGCTGAAAACAGTGTTTCTGGGAAGTTTCCAGTGCTGATGACCACATACCCACAGCAAATGCTTATTTGGCTCCTGTTTGTTTTGTAATGATGTGCATTGCACTCTTGCTGTAATGTTTTATCAGCACTCAGGTTTCTCAAGAGGACGTGCAACAAGGCTTTCACTGGATGAGCAGTCAGCCTGGTCTGGTTCCTGGAAATATCTAGTTTTTGCAGTGGACTTAACTATGTTGTTAGTACTGTCATCCTCATCCCAGCACAAGGTGGCCTCATTGCAGAGCTGTCCTCTTCAAAGTATTTCACTGTTGAAAAGTAGCTAGATGCTTTCATTTTTCTGCAGTGTTAGTTGTCAGGCTCCAAGAGATTTAAAACCTCCCATTCTTGTTTGTAGAAACATCATTACGGCTGACTGCATTTAATGACAGATCCAAACTGGAATCCCAAATTCAACCTAGTGGATGTTGGAGATTTCAGCCCCTCATGGAAGTGATTGTCCCTTTGTACTCGACACTAGTGAGTCTGCACCTTAAATACTGTGCTCAGTTTTGGGCCCCTCACTAAAAGAAAGACACTGAGGTGCTGGAGCGTGTCCAGAGAAGAGCAATGAAGCTGGTGAAGGGTCTAGAGAACAAGTCTTATGAGGAGTGGTTGAAGGAACTGGGGTTGTTTAACCTGGAAAAAAAGAGGCTCAGGGGAGACCTTATTGCTCTGTACAGCTACTTGAAAGGAGGTTGTAGTGAGGTGGGTGTTGGTTTCTTTTCCCAAGTAACAAGCAACAGGACAAGAGTAAATGGCCTCAAGTTGCAGCAAGAGAAGTTTAGATTGCAGAGTTGGAAAAATGTCTTCACTGAGAAGGTGTCGAGCACTGGAACAGGCTGCCCAGGGAAGTCACTGAGTCACCATCCTTGGTGGTATTTAAAAGACATGTTCACATGGTGCTTAGTGACTTGGTTGCTGGTGGACTTGGTAGTGTTAGGATGACAGTTGCACCCAATGATCTTAAGGGTCTTTTCCAACCTAAATGATTATAGATTCTGTGATCCTGAGTCTCAGTTGAATGCCTTATGCTTGTAAAGACCCACATTCACAGAACAAACTGCTTCATCCCTTGAAGATGTTACCTCCTTAGAGCCCCTCAGCAGAACAGAAGTGCCCATGTGTGTTCACACCAGCTCCAGAGTGCAAAACAGTCTGCCATTGGTCAGAGCAGTGTGTGAACTGGAATGAGTGAGACACGGGCATGTGTAATGGAGATGAGACCCTTTGTGCCACCACTGCAGGGTACTCAAGCCAGAAACAAGATGTACCGAAGTTCACCTGAAAGACCCCTCGTGTTTTGGCTGTACTTTTGAGTGCCTGCTTTTGTTCTGCATGAATCCCTTTTTTCAGGCCCCTGATGAACCCTCAGATTTCCCTGCCTTCATAGCCTTTGGGCACTGACTTCGATTGTTTCAGTGATCTCTAAACAAAAGAACATTAAGTGTTTCTTTGCCTCAGCTGAATGGAATGTGGCTCCAGCCCCGGAGTTTTAGTGGGACCTGTGGGAGCTCAGGCCCCATTACACAGCACCTTCCCCCAGCATGCTTTCTCCCGGAACTCTGCACTGCACATTCATTCTGAAACTTCTTTATAGGAAAATCAAAGCTCTTTTTTCTAATACTTATGTTTCAAAATACATGGTTCCTGTGAATGTTTGGATGGGGGGCTTTCTAAGCAAAACTACGTTATGAAAACAGAAAATCTCTGTATTTCTAAAAATGGCAAAGATGCCCTAGTTGATGATGTGTAGAACGTATTTTGAGATACCCATTTGGAGACATGCACATAACTGCAGCAGTATGCTGTCCTCCTCCTTCATTGGTAGGTTCAGCAGTAAGTTGGTGCCTCCCTTACACATAGCTGGTGTGAGGGAGGCAGGGGTGGAGCACCAACCGTGTTTGTCACCTCTGAAAGCTGCAGATGGAGGCAGTCTGGGTGAAGGAAGGGGCCTGCTGCTCTATGATGGCTCCTTGATAAAATCTAGGCATTCTCTATCTGTTAAACTGATAGTCCCACTCTTAAACTGGTAGTCTCTTCCCTTCCCCTATAGCCAACTGAGAAGTGGATATAAAAGTTTAACACCTGAAATTGTGTATGAGACTTTCTTCTTCTCTTGTCCCCCAGCTTTTAATCTCTATAATTGTCCAGAAAAAACAGTATCAGTGTTCGTCAGAAGGTGTAATAGGCTTTACAGTATACAAAGTGCTGGCACTCCAGGTCTGTACAAATGGAGACCTGACACACATGGGCTTATATGAACAAATTGAAAGAGGACCAGTGAAAAAACCTTTCTGTGTCTTTTGTCTAAAAGTATCCTAAACTCCCTTAGAAACTACAGCAGCCTGTAGGACTGCAGTGCTGTGGGTATTTCCCCCAGCTGCTGGTCATCCAGCTCTGAAGTCAACCTTCAAAAGCCAGGAGCCTCTGTGGAAAGAGCATCTATTTCCAATTACAAGTAGCATGCTGACTCCAGCTGGAAGTTGTCCAGGGAAGTGAAGTTTGCACCCTAGGCAAGCTGGGCTTGGGCTGCTGAAGTGGAAGTGGCAATGTTCAGTGGCAAGGGTTTGGGGTGGAGACCTTACAGCCATAAGTTTGAAGTCGGACTCTTCCCCACTCTGCACCAGGTCAACCCTTGCCTTATTTTAGGCATTCCTGCCCCCACCAGTGATTTGCTTGTTTGTAAAGCAGCTTGAGAACTGCTGTAAATTATAGCTCAAACTGTTAAGGAAAACCCAAGTCACTGCCAGGAGTTAGTTCACAAGCAGGTCAATGGTACCTGCAGTCAGAGCAGGAGTCCCTGGGAGAGGAAGAGGGTGGACAGCTGGGAACTTCTTGACAGCTCTCTCAGAGTAACTCATCTCCACAGCTCTGCTTGTCTGTGAAATGACAGAGGTGTGTAATTGACAAAAAAAAAAAAAAAAAAAAAAAAAAAAGAAATGAGCAACATTTGGAGCTTCTGTCCTTTGGAAAACTTAAGCATTTCAGGACTTTTTTTACTCCTGCTTAGGACAAAAAGCTGACATGTTAACTATTGCTTTTTAAGAGAATAGAAATTCTGCAGGAAAAAATATTTGTAAATGATGGAATATTTAATTTTCTTTGTCCAAATGAAAAGTATGGGCTTTTCCTTTTGTGTGTGGCATAGACAATGTTTTCCTGTAGAAACTTCTTTCATTTTGTAGCAACTGCTTTTCTTTTCTCCCTCTCCTCTCCTCTCCTCTCCTCTCCTCTCCTCTCCTCTCCTCTCCTCTCCTCTCCTCTCCTCTCCTCTCCTCTCCTCTCCTCTCCTCTCCTCTCCTCTCCTCTCCTCTCCTCTCCTCTCCTCTCCTCTCCTCTCCTCTCCTCTCCTCTCCTCTCCTCTCCTCTCCTCTCCTCTCCTCTCCTCTCCTCTCCTCTCCTCTCCTCTCCTCTCCTCTCCTCTCCTCTCCTCTCCTCTCCTCTCCTCTCCTCTCCTCTCCTCTCCTCTCCTCTCCTCTCCTCTCCTCTCCTCTCCTCTCATCTTTCCTTCTGCAGATTTGTAATCATTAGGCTGTGTTTTGTATGAAAAATGGCCCATTTTGTTCTAGAGTGACCTCAAGCACCATGCAGAGGAGCTGATTCAAAGCTTTCTCAGACACTTCCCCCAGCTCTTAGATTTTATTTTAAAGTCTCCTAGTCAAGTGTTAACTGAGCTTAGCCCTAGTTCTAAGATCTGAGAAGATCACATCTTGCTATGATATGACTCTAGGCATAAAACAAGTGTACTGCTATATAAGTCACACTTAGAACTACTCTCATACATCACAGGTTGAGATCCTGTCCTGTTCCTTTCAATAGCACCTTGGAACTGCTGCTACACCAAAGGAATGTGATAAGATGCTGTGTTAGCAAGACTATGGGAAAAGGGTTGCATTTTGGTGTACAGATGTATGCATGCCCCTGTCTCAAGAGAAACGAGGGCTAAAATGCAGTATTCAAAAGGCAATGGGATTGTGCTTTTGTCACTCTAACCCAGAAACAACTTTGACCTTCTTGTCTTGCTATCTAATGCAACACTGACTTTAAATACAAGGATTTGTTCTCTGCTTACACTTATGCAAATAGGGTGTAAATTCTTAATGTAGTACAGTTATGTTTGCCTTCATTTTGCTCTTTGCAGGCAGAAGAACACCTGTGAAAAATGTACTGTGCAAGAACAAAATCCTCCCTGGCTACATTACAGATTAGAAAGCACAAGAACTATTGTGCTTTTGAACTTTAGGGTGAAGTTGATCCAGTTTGGCACTCTTTTTTTAGGATGAATATGTAGTCCAACTCCCTACCTTAAGGTATTTTCACCTAAACCTATGTTGTTCTCTGAATATATTTTGTCTAAAATTCTTAAAAAGCTTCAGTAATGGTGGTTTGATGGCCTTCCTAGGAAATTTAGTCTTATGGTACACTTCCATTATAGTTTTAAAGATTAACCTAATGTTTGTGGTAATTCCAGTCTGTTACAACTCATCCTACCCACAGCTGATGGGAGAGCAAACTCATCCTTTTCTGAAGCTGTTCTTTCTGCATTTCAGGACTTAGCACAACTCCCCTCTGTGTTATCTTCCCCACACCAAGCAACACTAGTTTTTGCAATATTTATGCTGTCTTTTCTTGTCCATCTCCTTTTATCTCCCAGTTGGTCTGTATATCTTTTAAATAGTTATTGCTCCAGTGGAGGCCTTAATAATAGTTCGGAAACATTATATCATATGATATGCAGATTACACTTTTGTTTGTGCAGGATTATCTGTGCCCTTTTTGCTTTCTTTTTTTTTTTTTTTTTTTTTTTTTCCATACAGAGATGCTATGGTGCTGTCAACTCATGTTCAGCTTGTGATCCTTTCTTACTGAACTGCTACCCAGCCTTGCTCTGTATTTGTACGGTTGATTGTTGCTGCCTGAGCTCTGCATCGTTTGTAGATTTGGCGGGTGTCCTCCCTAATATATCACCTAGGCCCCAGTGAAACATTAAATCTTCCCTATGGAACCTCACTAGGCCCATCTTTTCATTTTGACAGTGAATGATTTTCCAAGCAATTCTGCACTGCCTGACCCTTAGAGTATTTTTGTCTGGCCCACATTTCCTTATCTTCTTTTTCAACGTCAGTGTCAAAAACCTGACTGAAGTCAAGATACATGACATTTTCTCTTTTTCCCCTAAAGCTATTCCCCTGTCATAGAAGGAAGTTAGACTTGTTTGACATGGTGTCTTTGTGACAAATCTATGTTGGCTATTATTCATCTTTTGTTTTCTTCTAGGTATTTAAGTAATTTGTTTATTTGTTCCAACATTTTTCCAGGAATTGGATTTTAGCTCTATTATTTCTTGATTCCTTCTCCTTTCCCCCCTCCCCACCTTTTTGTTTTTTGTTTTTGTATTTTTTTTTTTAAGATACAAGCATTCTTCTTGCCCTTTTGCAGTTTTCTGAAGCATCACTGTCCCTTTAGGGGGTCTTGGTGCTCAGAGACATCTTCACCCAATTCTCTAAATATCCTGGGATTCTCATTAAGCCCAGATGATCTGAAAATATGTGAATTATCCTACTACTCTGTAGTGTAGCCTCAGCATGTGTTCAGGTCTTCGCTGTGCTAAGTGGTAGACACAAGTAATAAAGACCATTCTTTCACTGAAGACATGATTAGCTGTACATACAGATAAGCAAGACTAAGCAGAAGCCTCTGGCCAGACAGAAGGCAGGTTAAACATTCTTCATTAGCTTAAAAGATAAAAGTGTCCTCTTGTGCATGGTCTGGCTGTTATCAAACGTTTTGCAGGGATTCCAGCAGGGGGGATTTTAAAGCAAGAGTCAAAAGAGGACACTGTTTTAGCTGGCCAGCCTTTTTACACTAAAGCAATAGAAGAGGCAAGTGTAAAGACTAGACAAGGAAGAGAGTGTTAGGAACAAATGGTGAGGAAGAGATCACCAGGACTTTCTAGGCTGGCCACTCTGCGCAGGCCTGGAAGCACAAGTCATGGGCTGAGTTAAAGTTGTTGAAACAAGTGGGGAACATAAGGGTGGGCCTACTGCCATAGGCTGTCTGCCAGCACCTGGGGTCCACTGGTGTGTTTTGGCTGTGTGTGTCCCTGGCAGGTGCTTTCACCCAGCACCTCTGCCTTGGAGCCCACTCAGATGACCTCCTGTCATGGTGCTCAAGCCCTGGGGAGGTGGTATGAGCGCAGCTGAGCCGTGGTTTGAGTGAAATCTTATTCTGCCTTCTGTTTTCTCCCTCATTTGGCATGGGGTTAAGCTGGGCAGGTTTGCATGAAGGGGTTAGCATGATTCAATTTGGACTGGGAGCACTTGCACTCTGGTCTGCTCAGTGCTCAGCTGCAACTGCTGTCAGCCCAGGGGCCAGGTGGATGTCTGACACTGGCAGGAGGGCTGCAAACTTCTGCCTTAAATGCCTAGAGTTATGGTGGCTGGGGCAGGGAAATGAGGTGCATGTCCAGGTGGGAAGGATGACTAGAGCAGGGAAGAAAGAGGAGGCTGTGAGAGGTCATTGGCCAAAGGTTTTTTTCACTCAGAGGCTTTGGAGAACTCTGGATCCTGGGCAGGGGCTAAGGCACTTAACGGTTGAGCAATATCATTCCTGACTGCTTGAACAGCTGAATTCAAATTGGCCCAAAGTGGCTACAGACTAACTATCCCAGCCTTTTTCTCCTGATACATCTGAGACTGTTCTTAGAAATGATTATTTTAATGGTTGATTAATGAGTTGTGAGCCACAGGGGGTAATTAGTCTGCTAATCACCAGGTTCAGCAACCTCACCAGCCGCTCAGATTGCTCTCAATGGTAGCCCTTTTACCTCCATAATGCTAAACTGGCATTAAGAAACACTGTTAATGCCGTGATGCTCCAGTTTAGCTCAGCCTTGCCAAACAGCGTTAAGCTACACATATTCTCCTTCACACCATGGGGCTCTTCGCTGCAGAGACTGTTTCTGCATTGGGCAGCTTCATTAATTCAGTCATTGCATCTTGCCGTATAATAAGGGAGAAAAGTGCACTGGCTGAAGGTCTCATCCTACTGCCCAGAAGGTTTAAATAAATAACATAAAAATAAAGAATAAAGCCCTCTAGCCCAAGTGTTGTGCAGGGCCCCAGCCGAGCTGGTTGGCTGTGTTTGCCAGACTGACGCTGAACTGTGTTGCAGGTGTTCTTTGTCACAGCCACACATGTTTGAACCAGGTGCCCTGTGAAATCCGAAAAAGTGCACTTCCTCTGCTTTGTCAGCACGGCTCCCCTTTGCCTGCAAGGTTTTTCAAAAGCATGAGGGAAATGACTCACCCAGCAGAATGTGGGAATTATCCTGTTTAGCTGCTCTGCTTTATCCTGTCAGAAACGCACGATGAAAAACTCTAGTCACAAGAGACCAAAGGGGCTCCCACATAACTGACAGACACCAACTGTTTGAGAGCACTCAGATCCTGTTATCGAGAGGAGCCTGACCCCTGTGCTGCACCTCCATTTATCATCATTTTAATCCAATTGGAAGTCTTTTCAAAAGTCTCCATGTTCTTTCATCCTTTTCCCACTTTCTCTTACCCCAAATGTTCTCTTCTTTTCTCCTTTTTTTTTGTTTATTTTTGAACTCGCTGCCTTCCCAAATATTTTTTGTTCTTTTAACCTGGAAAAGGATAAATTTATAGAGATGATGCCAGGCCCAAGCTTCTCTGTTAAAGCAGTATAAGGAGAAGATTACTTCACCAAAATCAATGGAGTTAGTCCAGATTTAGCTGTCGAACTGGGCAGCTGGCTAAGTCACTTTTCTTTTTTTCCTTTTTAATCTTCAAAGTGATCCCGAAAGGTGCCAGACAGCAACGGAAAAGAGTTTACTCATACAAGCTAAGGCCCAAATTTTTCCATCTTCTGTTTGCCATTAAGGTAGTAAGTGTTACTCTGCCAGGTATTTTATACTCAGAGTGAGAGATGGTTCTTACTCATGAGGTCTAAACCTTTCTTCATGAAGGCATTTAAATTCCTGAGCACTTTTTAAGCACTCAGGGAGATTACTTGTGTGTTTAACTTCCTATATCTGCCTAAATGCATTCTGAATCAGTGTCCAAAAGAGTCAGGGAAAAAAATACTGTTGTCATTCTTGTTTTATGGGAAGAAGGATGATTCTGAATTATTCTGTCCCTTGAAAATAGAATCTTGCTGTTGATATGCTGGCACAGTCCTCCTGACTGTATTACCTGTCCACAGTGGGACCTTAGGGCTGACAACATTGGGCTGTGGCTGTGGAATATATCTTACTTTTGAGTCCCCATTCAGCACACGGATAGTCACGAGAACTGTGGAAAGCATGGGGGGTCATTCTCCTTTCCGCTTCCCAGCTATCTAAAGGTGATCACTAAAGGTGATGCTCACATGGTTGTCCTGTGCCTTGGAGCCAGAAAGACCCCTAGGATGTCTCTGGGTGCAGCTGTAGGAAGGTGCCGAAGAACTGCTGACACCTGCACTCAGAGCAGGAGGCTTGAGGCACAAGTACCTGCTAAGTGGGAACTCCTGGGGTACAGACAGGCCCCTGGAGTATGGGACTAAGGGACTGCCTCATTCTATGAATACTCTGAAGTAGTTATAATGCAGCATATAAGCTGGAGAAATAGAGAGGAGGCTAGAGTTTTCATTTTTTTTTTTTTTATTTTCACTAGGGAAAAAATTCAGCTGATGAAATTCCTCAGAAATCAGAAACAGAAAGAGCAAGGTTAAGCTCAGAAACTGTGTACTTTGCCTCAAATCTGGCATGAAATACATAACCAATGCAAAGGGCTACATGAAACATCTTGGTTTTCATGGTGTCAAACACTAGTCGTGCTCTGCCCCTGTATGTACTCTGATATTATCAGGACCCATCAGTGTTTGTGCAGTGTTATTGGAAAGCTACTTACAATAAAGTCATGCCTTCTAAAAACAAAACAAAGACCAAATAGTTTTACCATGGTTTTATGTCAGTATGTTTTACACATTTTATCTGTAAGATAACTGCTACTGTCAAGAAAAAAAAAAAATAGTAGTCAACAAAAGGTAAGCTGAGGTTTAGGAAGGGCTGAGGTCTAATTCTTGCTGTGCCTTGGGGTCACATTACCCCTGGAGGTGCGCTGAAGCTGAGCTGTTTGGCTAGGTCCAGTTTTTCCTAAGCATTCCTGCTTCTCCTTCACCCTTTGGTGCCAGTGAGGGTGGTTGCACTGAGGATCTGTGGTGCCTCAGCTATTTGCACTTGCTGGCAGCACCTTTTGCACTGTGGGTACGTGGTGTGGTTTGGCGTGTCAGGGCACAGAGCCTTTGTCTGTGGGCGAAGGTGCAGAAGAGCCGAGGAAGTGCAGAGCTTCTGAGGCTCACTGCCTTCCTCTGTAGGGAAAGAATTGCGTAGGATCGGTTGTGCCATGTCTCAAGCATAATTATTTTTGAAGGCTGATTGGGTAAAAACATAAATCATGGAAAGAACTGTGTTTTTGTGTTGATGGAAGAATTACAGGTGTTTTACAACTTAACCAAGCCATCCTTGAACCATCCCGACATTCAGATTTTCAAAACTGGTTTTGGAGAATTCTCCTTTCTTTTCCTCACCTCTTTTCTTGTCTCTTCTCTCTCCTCTCTCCTCTCTTCTCTTTTCCCTTCCCATCCCTTCCCATCTCATGTTATCTTCAACTACTCTAAGGAAATATTTGAACCTTCACAAGTTCAGTTCAGATTGCCCCTAAAGTCTTCATGAAAGCCTAGGAAGGACAGAGGTAGGGAACTCTTCTTTCATCTGAAATGTGATTCATGTGAACCAATTGCAGAAGTATTTTTGTGTTTCCAGTGATATTTAGTTCTGGGTTTCTAGTCATTGTTTATCAGCCCTGTCATGTACAATAAACAGACATGAAGTTACTCAGTTTCCCTATAAACTTGGGTGGAAAACTTCATGTTATTCTCTCAGTTCAGTGTTTGTGTTGGAAAAGAAAAGATGGAGGCAAAAATAAGGCTGAAACACCAAGTACTAACACCAGGTAGGAAATGATGGGGTAAATTGTTCAATGGAGGCTGATGAGAGGAAAAGGAAGTTCACAAGCACGCCCACTCATGATAAATGGTAAGACTGAATCTTCCTCTCTGGTTCCCCTCCTTATCTTTTCCTGGCTGAAACAAACTTAATCTAAGTAATTTTTGATGTTCAAGATGTTAAAAAATCAAAAATGTAGGTCTATCTGTTGTGCACTGAATTATACTGCCAGTTTTCCAAAGCCATCTGTAGGGGGAGGTATATCTCTGCTAAGCTAGAACATTCCTACATACACTCTTCCTTAGGCCTCTGATGTCTTGTGTTCAGGTCAGGGCCTACTCCTATTTACTTATTTATTTCACAGTATACACCATATAGGTACACTAATGTTCTATCAAGAGTCAATATGTAACACAAGTGAAAAAAAAAAATTTAAAATCTGTAATGGGGAACATCTCCATTCAGCCCATTTTTTCAAGTGTTGAAAAAACACAAGAGTGCGTGAATAGCTTATACACTGTCGTAAAAGCACTGCAAAAATACTTACTGATTTGTATGGTAAAAATTTCACCTTACAGGGACATTACAACTGTCACTTCTATGAGGATATTCTTAGTATGTAATAAAAAAGGAAAGTTTGAATTATTTATTCTAGCGGAGTTTAAATTATTTCCATGCAAACTTTTCTGAATGGGTAAGACTGAGAATATATTGCCCTTTAAAGTAATGTTAACAGAAATGTATAATTTAGAAGCCCTAAAACCACAAAATTCATGAAAAGTGTCAGGTATCACATGAAACTTGATATTGATCTGACTCTGAAAAGTGGTTGGGTAAAGCTGGAGTCTTGCTCAAGAGATCTGTTCATTGTTTGCCTTTGCTGCCTTTTCTGAGAAAAATACCTTGCATTGCCTGGTATTCCTGTTAGTACTGCAGCAGCAGAACAGCAGGGGAAGAGGATTGTCTCCAGTGCCTTCCTCCAAGTGACAACCAGAATATTCTTGCTAGTTCATTGTCATTTTAGCACCTGTGCAAATCTACTTCATCAGCTGAAGGCAGTGCAGCTCCCAGTGCTTTACTGAGGCTGTCACTGGGGCTGTTGAGGTTTTCTTGCTTGCCTGGATGCTAAACAGAACCAAAGGAATCCAGCGTGACCTCTCTGATCCCAGACTCAGTTTGCAGTGCTGGTGGTTGTGAGGAAACCCATATAATAACTGCTCTGCCCAGAAACTGAACAGGTTTCTTAGCCAAAAGTAAGCCTGAGGCCCCATGCTGTAACTTCAACAAACACTTCTACAGCTTCCCTTGCTAAGCACATTATGGCTTTTAGAAGGCTTCTTGGGAGACAGAAGGGATTAATTCTCGATAAATAATTAATTTAACAATTCTCTTTTTTTTTCCTATTCACGAACAGTTGTGAAATTCTCACATTGATTCATTATTTGAAATGATTTTCCAGTGATTTCACGGAAAAATACTAAGGTTTAAGATTGTGTTAGCTGGAAATGTTAGAATTAACTGTGCCTTCACACTGTAAAGCATGTAACTAACTGGTATAAGTTGAATTGCCTAACTTGAGCTATACAAATAATAATGTGTTTAATAATGTGCAAATGTTGAAGTACAGAACATTTTATTTGGGCAGTCTATCTTAGCTCTGTAAGTCACCTAATCAAACCTGGGAAACATAATAACATACCTTTGGTGGCTCACAAGTTGTGAGCTGGATTTTAGCTGGGATCTAAGAGTTTAGTAATGCCAACACATATTGAAAGCATGGCTGTAGCTGCCAAATATGTGCTTGTAACAACAGTGTAGGATACTTCAGGGACTTTTGTGCACCCTGGAGTATTTTTTTCTATTTTTTTACTTTTTCTTTTTTTTTAATCTAAAGCATTAGGACTGTACATACTGGTAATATTTTAAGGGAGAACATAGTCTCAACCCACCTTTAACCAAATTTTTCATCAGGGAATTAATTAGACTTTATGTACACTGGGAGTGATAAAAAAGTTTTATTTAATGTTTTTTTTCTCATGATCATAACTCAGAAGAATTGCGGAATGTATTTGCTGGTCTATTTAGTAAGGGCATACTTTACCATCAGTGCTCAGGGAGTTTGTAACTCTCATGAAGTCTCATAAGTAGCTCTCAGGGGAGTTGTATAAGGTTTGGTTTTGCTTCTCATTTCAGTGGGAACATGAATGTACCTGAGAATTTATTGAGGTTCTAAGAGTCACCTGGATAAACTGGAGAGTTTATTGCAATAAACTATATTTTTCGGCTCGTGGTAACCATCTTAGCTGCTGACCAGTGCTTGCGACCTTTTAAGCTAAGCTGTCATGGTCCCAGCTTCCTCAGTAGGTATCAGGCAGGTATTCAAGCTCGAATCTTTCCCATGGTTGATGTAGACTGACAGCCAATCCAACAAAAACTGTGGGAATAAGAACTTCAATAGGCCATAACTGAGGTTGCCAGCGATGCTGAGTGTCAAGAGCACGATGTTGGTTTCAGTGAAATTTTCACCTGCTTATCCCAGATTTGCACTTCTCTGAAGCAAAGAGGCAATGAATGTGGCTAAGCTTCCAGTTGCAGAGCTCTGTGGTATGTTGCTGCTCCTGTCTGCTGGGGAGACACTACGAGTACGTCCAAATGAGCTGACAAAACATGAACCAGACATCCCAGCTGCTTTGTAATGGCCCTGATAATTCACATTAAGGTGAACGGCTTACTTGAAATCCAGCTATTTGGTCTAACATGTTGTTCCTACAGATTTGCCTACAGTCTGAGGTGGTGCCAATTCAGTGACAGATACAGGGACTCAGGGTAGGGGTGCTTTCAGCCTAACTAGCTAGCAACCTATTTTCTTGCTGTCTGATTCACCGCTGTTGAATCATCAATATACCTGATGAAACAGAAGCAGTGATGCTCATTTACAATTTTTTGGCTATGTCTACACATTTGCTTTGCTATCTGAAGTGAGCCACAGAGCTGGAAGACTTCTGCACCCATATCCCCTTATCATATCTTCTTGTGGCAGTTATTTCAGCCTATAATACTATTGTTGCAAACTCTCTCCACTACAGGCTGTCTTGAGAACCTCAAAGTTTTCCCACAAGCCTCTGCATCCACACAGCCCAGGCTTGTCTAGCAGGTACCATGCCTTCCTGTGGTCTGCATTACACAGGTGATCTCACTATCACAGCTGACTGGGAACTCTTCAGTCTGGAGATGGCTTTCATGCAGCCCACCTGGAAGCAGTGTCAGACCTAAACCACTACAGAGTTGGCTCCTTTCCATGCTATCTCCTATCAATCTCTCTGAAGGAGCCACTGTTATCCAGCTAAGATCTATCCTGTGGGATTTGCTTATTGCAATAAATCTTGAAGAGGAAGGAAGTGTCTTGGTAGCAGAGCTGTGGCAGTACATTTCTTTTTATGGTATTGGTCTTGTGATGCTCTCACACCTATTCTGGACTACATGGTGCATAAAATTCAGGCAAGAACTCCTGTCCTCTCAAGGTCTGAGGGTCTGTTGAGGTTTGCACCTGTGCATTCTGCTAGGTGTTGGATGAATTGCTTGTAGAGACATAAAACTCAGTGTTTGACTTCTTGCTATACAGAATGACTATTTTTGCTTCAGGTGTCACTCTGATGAAGACAAGCCCACTGGGTAGGTCATCCTCTTGATGGAGAAATCTGCTTGAGAATGAAATGGAGGCTGTGAGGAACCTAAAGGAGCTTTTTTGTGTGTATCTGTGGGTATGAGTGCCAATTCTGAGGTAAAAATAGACAACTGCCAGCATCTGAGCAGGCCAAGGGAATCTCCTGGCTTAATGTAGAGACTGGCATCTGGCCTAATATAAATATTGTCATTGCTCCTGTTGGTCCATCCTGTTTGTAGAGTTTTTCCAGTATTATCATGGCATCTTTCATCCCTCCTTCACTGCAAAGCAGTAGCCACCTGAAAGATGGCAACCTGTCCCTTAGGAGGCTCCATGGCTCTCACAGAGTAAAGTGGTGCCTCTGTCATGACTGTCATTCTCACATGCCATGTCTCAGAAACAAGACTCTCTTGGTATTGTGAGGTGCTGTGTCCCTTCAGACACTACATGGCTCTGACTCAGGCTGGATGCAGTGACATTTTGTCTATCTCTGCTGCCTCCTTGAGCAACAATTGTTGTATCCGCCCATCAGTCTCCCCTGCTCTCTCAACTGAAAATAAAGGAGACTCCATCACTCCCCTCAGTCCCCCAGACAGCCTAAAAGGACCAGAGCAGGCTCTCACGTCCCTGCTGTTTCTCTGTGTTACAACATGCTGATTTTTTGCAGGTATGTACATGCTTAAAGAGATCACGGGGTGATGCTTCCTGCTGAGCTCTGAAACACTGAAAAACACCATCTTGGTGTCCCTGTTCTATTTTTTCTGACCAATTCTGAACCACAAGATGCACAGAAATCAGGAGAGGAATCTCATGAGATTTCACATTCCCTTAGCACCTCACGTGTTCTACTTTTCATCGTTGGGCAGAAATGGAGCACTTCTGGACAATGCTGAAAGTATGCTATTTTTCTGTCTGTGAAATTGAGTTTTTAATGTGTTTTTTGTTGGGTTTTTTGTTTGTTTTGGTTGGTTGGTTGGTTGTTTTTTTGGGGGGGGGTGGGGGTGTTTGTTAGTGATGGTGTTGTTTTTATTTTTTTAAACCAGCAAAACCAAACTTATGAGGGGCCTAGAGAGATTTGGGTTAAGCAGACCAGGGCAAAAGCTGAGGCTGTATGAAGATGTATTATAATGATAGGATCTCTCTAGCCTTTCAGATTAGGGTGAGAAGGGAAAAGGGATGGCTGGTGTTTGTCAGTCTAGGTTACAGCACACTAAGGTCTTCTTATCCAATTATATTACATGAAGTGAAGGAGCAAAGGGAGTTCATGGGTATACCTGGTATGAACATGGTGCTCTAACATAGTGCCATAAAATAAACAACCCTATTGGAGCATGATATATCTCCTTCCTTCCATGCCCAGACAACAAAATCAGACTTTGGGTTTCAGAAAGAGGGTGGTCTCTAAGGACAATGTTTTGGCACAAGGCAAGGCAAGCTCACACTGCCTGATCAGAGACACCAGCCTTTGTGAGAAGGTGCCAAACCACATAACTGCAGCAGAGGGTGGGAGGCCCATTTCCCCGTCAGTCTGCCTTGGCGAGGTGTTGCTGATGGCTTTTCTTGTGGGGAGCAAGTGTGAGGCACTGTCTTGCAGTTCTGGGTCTGCTTCTCTACCTCTGAGCTGCTGTTCCCTGTGCCACAACTTCACAGGGCTTTTTTCTGCATTGCTCTATCTACAGAGATGTCATGTTATGAGATGCACACTTTGTATCTGCTGATGTCAGCACGAAAAGAAGAGAAAGAAATTGTCTTTTCACTTAAAGTGTTGTAAATCAGCCCAGTAAACGAGACTATACATTATGCTTTTGTTACTGAGCGTTAAATTACAAGGAAATGAATAGTGCATAGTAATTCCCCATGTCACTGAATTCTCCACTTCTCAGCAAAATAGTCTCACACAAGCAGGTTTACAGTGCTTGTCCCATTGCTGTGGAAGAGGCGCTCTCTAGTGGCTTTTTGTCTGAAGAATTGCTGCTGGGTGGTGGCAGAACAGCTCAAAATAGATTCATCTAAATGTGGAGAAGAGTGATTATGACAGGAAGTTGTATTCAGATAAGTCATGTTATCTCGGTCCAAGATTTTTTTGGGGGGTGAAATAATATATTCCTCCAAAAGACTAAGGGGTTCTTTTGTATTTATTGAAGGCATTATTAGTTAAACTGTGAGCTCATGGTTATCATGTTTACAGTCTTATTCCATCAAGGATGAAAAGGTAACCAATGATTCCATTTTGAAAAGTAATGTTTATTTTGACTCCCAATTGTATTTGGTGATCTGCACTTCTAGGGCTATGCCTCCTTCAGCCAGGTTTGTTGGTTGAAGACTGCAAAATGAGTGCACTGCTGGTTGCCTGCTAGACATTTAGCAACTGAGTGAATAGATCACTAAATCAAAGCTTGGAAACAGACAGAAATGGGTCCACATTTACATACCTTACGTTACATAGGTGGCCATTTCTGTGTGCAACATGTCTACAAGAATTTGTACAGTTAATCTTCTCTTTCATGCTAGATCTACAGATAACCTATAGCTAATATTGTCAAAAGGAATCTTTAAAAAACCCCAAGAATCCAACCATCTGGGGCTGTCCCAGGGGTATGAGAGCTAAGAAAAGGGGATCCTTCACATACAAGTTATACTTTCAAGTGGGTAGGGCACCCAGTAAAAGGGGTTTGTTTGCAGCATTACCATCCCTCCCATACCACATCATCCCCCTGTAGAACCAGGCTCTGTGAAGCTCAGGGAGGGATGTGTCAGCAGGGGAAGGTGGGGCAGGGGTGGGGAGGCATACACATCACATCTTTTCAATCTCCTCAGCTTGGGTCTAGAAGATCTCTGCACATTTAGAAAACCTTTTTCTGTGGGGAGGATGACAACAAAGAGAGGCTGAGGGAAGGGTTTAACTGGAAACAAAGGCTGGTACAGAAGTTCTGAGGCTTTGAAGGGATGGTCCTTGTTCCTTAGGAGTCCCTTGGGATCTGCTAGTTTTAGGCAATAAGCCTTACAGCGTGCTGCACCAGGAGAGTTCAGTTAAGGGCTTGACGTGTTTTGGGCAGTATGTCCTGCTGTGGGATGATGGTATTAAGGATATGAGCTGGTTTTTGGTTGCTAACACAGGGTAGTATTTACTCAGCCCCTCTGAATTCAACAGGATCACACTTGCAGGCTGAGAAAAGCTCTACTAGGGATACGTAACTTGTGGGCTGAGTCAACAAGAGCACTGTTCCTCTTCAGTCTGCTGGCCCTCCTCTGTTTCTAACTGGATACTAAAAAATTATGCTATTATGCTCTTCTGTGGAACATGGTGGCTGTGTTGTAATTTGACTCTTGGAGCTGTGGGCCTGTGAAACTGATCCTCGAGAATACACTGTTCTTCCACACTCAGGAAATTCAGTGTCCATGTCATGAACATATGAGCATGTGATTCTAGCTGTATAGTCAACAAGATGATACATTTAGAGACAACCAGTCAGGCTCAAAAGCTACCACACCATCTTAGCAAAACATTTTAGGACCTTGACTAGCAAACACAAGACTGACACAGTTACTGGTTCCAAGCCGTCCTCAGCCCCACTCCTGAGTGTTGCTGCTGGCTGTGGAACGGCATGCGAATATTCCTACAATGCTCAGTTTTGCAGCTCAGTGTTAATAACAGGATCTTACCAGTGTGTTCAGGACATGAGATGTACACTGCAGCACTTAGGGTGCAGTTTCATTCCTATAGTTCAGCTGTCCCTGTCAAGGGGGAGGAAGTCTCCGGGGGATATGCAAGGCAGCTCTGAAGGGCTGCTGCTCTTCAGGTTTAATTCAGTCCTTTCATTCGTCAACACCCTTCACTTTGTGCTGTCCATCTATTGGATCCTCCAGCCAGTAAGAGGATAGAAAGACCTAATCAGTGTACTTTGTTGTCTAAGTACCTATTGTTTCAATTTTGCAAAAATGCACACATTGATAATGTGAGGAAATGAGAGATTAACGTGTGAAGAATTGATTATCCGATCTTCTAAGCAGAGTGAGAGATGACTCTTCATTTGAAAACCTTTTTTCCCCTCTAATAAACACTGTAAGACATCATTTTGTATTAAAAACTAATATACGTGTCTCCATTTTTCTTAACGGTGAGAAAAGAAAGAAAGAAAATGCTTTGTTTCTCAGAGGCACCATATGTACCACATGCTGCAGTTGCTATGGTAATTATTCGCATTTTATTGAATAGCACTGCAAGGGGTTATACAGAAATGAATCTGACTGGCCAAAGTGCTTGTTAGAATGAATATGTCCAGTTATTTATAAAAGCCTGCATGAAGCACTCGAGGAAAATAAGTGTGTGAGGGAGAAGGAGGAAGAGAAGGAGAGGGGAAAACTTTTATAAAGCTGAGACGAACACAGTGGCATAATGTCTTTTTCCCTCGATGGGAGATGCCATTCCATGAGCCTTCTTGCAGAAGAAAAGCTAGCAAACTAACTTGTGTTAAGTTATTAAGCTGTTAGCAGACAAAATGTGGAGTAATTTCTGCACAAAAATACTAGTGGGGAGACAAGCTTGAGGCTCCACTAGGACTTAAAGTATTAACTTTGGTTTGTCAGACTTGGATATGTTTGTATTTGTCTTGTCCCTGGTTGGGTCAGACAAAGAGGCCTCTCTTTTTAGTTCTTGTTGGATTTTCAAGGGGAGCATTCAGCTTCTGAGCTGACTGAAATCCTGAAAGAGTGAATCACCTGTTAGGTAACAGCTTCCAAGATTTCAGAGTTGTCTAAAACTGATATGGCTTGAGGGCACAGCCTAAACGTGATCTACAACTGAACAACTTTACTTTGGTGTTTCTCTGAAACATAACATTGCAGTTAATGGAGCTATCCAAGCAAGAACTATTCCCAGGCAATGTAAATAAATTAACAGGAATTAATTTAATTAATTAATTTGATTGCAGCAAATTGACAAAATTTTACCAAACGCATAAATCATGTCTGCGTATTTTCTGTAAGGAGGTGATTAGTGTGCCTTGATGTCAGAGGCATAGATAAAGCTCAAGACCTTTATTGTACTTGAATCTAGAGAAATGTATTCTTCCAGTGACACAAGTGAGATTATGTCCTTGGACTGCCTGTAGCTAAAGGGATGTCTGTGTAGATTGGCATTTGTACTGACCAGATTTTGTAGACTTGGGAAGGACGTAATGAGGAAGGCTACTTACAGATCTGTATATACTAAAGTTCCAATGAACTTTGGCAGCACAACTTCTGAGCAATTACCGTCAGCTAGAAGTCTGTCATGGTTTGCCAGATCTCTGCAGAGTCACCAGTGCTCTGGGAGTTCATGTCAGAGGAGTACTTTGTGGGACCAGGGCCCTGTGTCAGAGTGCTACAGATGCGGTGAAGGTTAGCTGGAGGTTTAAACACTGTTAAAGCAAGACTATTAATTTAACAAGCTCTGCAGGTACAGGGTCACCTTTTAGTGCTGTGCTTGGACAGCACCTGTTACAGTGGGGTTGTGGTGTGTGAGTGGGTTCTGGAGGGGATGAGGCTTGTATTTCTTCAGTAAACAGCACAATTGATATAAGAATGTGTCTTCTAGTTAAACTTGCAGGTGGCACCAGGCATGAAGGGCCTATGGGCACATTGCTCAGCAGAAAGAGAATTCAAAAAGAATTTCCAGTTTGGAAATCTGATCTGAAAAACAGTAGAATTAAATTCTGTAAGAACAAGGTACGGATGTCTGTATCTTATTAGGAGTAATCTGTTGCAGAAATGTCATATGGGGAACAAAGAAATAAGTAGAAACTTCGCAGAGCCAGGAATCAAAAACATGACGGTGTTATAACAAAAGCAGAAGTGCTAGTATATATATATAGTCTATAAATTAGGTACAACTAATTTTTGCTGTATTTAGTACTTGAACTAAGTATCCAGTTTGGGGTACTGTATTTCAAGGTATAGATTGCCTGTCTGGGGAGCAGATACGACTGACAGCAACCATCAAAAATTCAGAAAACGTGGCTGGTGAAGAGACTGAAGGATTTAAGGTTGTTCAGTCTACCAGAAGATACTTAGGGGAGATACGATAAAACTACAAGGAGGAAGAATCTTGTTTCAAAGAAAAGGGAATAATCTATTTTCCTTGTCCATAAATAGAGATTAAGAGAAGCAATGGGCTTAAACAGAGCATGAGATTTAAGTCATGATTAGGACAACCTTTTGTATGGTAAGGCTAGTGGAAGACAGGGTAAAGACAGAGGCTCTTATCTGTGAGGCATGGAACGGGTAGAGATTTTCCTGTTCTAGGAGGAGGAGGTAAACAAGGTCATCTTCAGAGGTCTTCATGATCCACTTCCCATGATTATAAATAAATCCGCATAAATCCATAACATGTAACATAATATGTATAATGACTCACAATTCATATTAATTGCAGTAGCAAACTTGTACCAGGACTGGGCTTTTGATTCAAATTCTTTATAGTCTGTGCTTCTTCTTTGAAAGAGTCCTTCAAGGAAGTAAAAAAACCCACTGCAGACTGAGTGAAGTGGAGCATGGGGAAAAGTAGAGAAGAATTCCCTAAGAAACAGTATATGCCGAATAGGATGAGTCCAGCTAAATTGGCTTAATTTGAGAAGAATTGTAGGGATGCTCTCTCCTCCAGATAGAAGGGTGTCTTCTCAGTGAACATGAATATGAATGAGACTGAATTCAAATACCTTGTCGATGTTAGGATGAGCCTCTTTGCTCTGGGAAAGAGACCTTGCACAGGCTGTGAGAGACATAGCTAGGTACAGACAGGAGCCATTGCCCCATGTCTGGTAGCTCAGTTTTTCAGGTGAGGAGAAAGGATATCTGAAGTGTAAAGGAACAGGACTCCCAGAGTTGCTTGGCACTCTGCAACCTGCTCTGTGGTAGGACACACTTGGCCTCTTCAGGCAAAGCAATGGGTGTGAATGTCCAGGAGCAACATCTCTGTTTCTCTTCCCACTGCAATGTTTTCTCATGAGCATAGGCCATGATTTTACCCCCAGGTCTTAGCTTCATCCACACGAAGCAGCTGGCCTAGCCTGGGACTTGGTTTGGTTACATAGCAGTGTCCAGATGCAGCACCCAGATAAGGGGGGATGGAGGTGGAGCCCCACTGTGAGATCTCCCAGGGAGCAGATGTCATCTTGTGCCACTGAGTGGACTCTTCTGGTAATCAGGGAAATTGCTTTAACAAGCTGTCCTCAGGGGTGTCTTAACACCCAGGACTCTTCTGGCTCAAGTGTTTGTGCTTGGTTGAGATTGGATTTCACAGTCGTTTTCTCCCTCTGTTCAGAGCTTCCTCTTTGTGCTACAGAGGAGTTGTGTTTTGTCTGAGCATGGGATTTGGTCTGCCACCTTTGGAGAGCCATCTTCTAAGCAGATGGAAGCGAGATTCAGCAAGCAACCCCTGCAGCCAGAGACAGAGATGCTTTTTTAGCTGGCAAGCGGGGAGCTTCTTTTGCCTGCAAGTCTGTGTCCATCTCCTCACCAACTCCCACTAATTATGTCAGCTTGTCTTTCACCCAACTTCCAGCCGCTCCTTTTCAATGCTCACATCTGTGACTACCAATTAACACAACAGCAAGTCGGCACAGCAATACCAGGCAGCCCCCTGTAGCCATAATGGCATTCAAGTACTGTTTTGACCTGAATGAATTCTCTTTGTTGGACAGTTATAGCCTTATGGAGGCTATAATTACAATGGTAGCCTTAGTTCTGCAGATATAATTTAGTAGTGATGTACTGAGAACAAACAGGATTACAAGGCAGTCCATATGCCCAAATATTCACCACTTAGATCATTTAAAAATCTTTAAGAAATCATTACAGCTGAAGCTGAAATGTACACTGTGTGATTACATGCTCACTGCTAACAGCAAAGCTTGT
The DNA here is from genome assembly GCF_018691265.1 of Tyto alba. Lineage (NCBI taxonomy): Eukaryota > Metazoa > Chordata > Aves > Strigiformes > Tytonidae > Tyto > Tyto alba. The sequence goes on along the minus strand of NW_024881328.1, from coordinate 28,790,417 downwards.
CACTTGCTATGGGAAGCAGGCAGCGCAAGAGCAGAATTTATTGTTGAGCAACATGTGACATAAATAGCAATCTTCAGGGGATTCACCATTAAACACATCACCAGACATTCAGCTGCAATCTGAAGGACTTGGTGAAGCAATGTTTTGAGAAGAGATTATAGTTTAGCACATAAAATATTTAGATAAGTCACTAAAGATGTTGTGTTCAGCTTCGCAGAAATGCAGAGGGCACCACACAATGCATTATTAGCAGCTTAAAAGTTTGGTGATGGGAGGGCAGGAGAGCAGAATCAAGAGGGATGGAAAGCTTATACTGTGTAAAGAGATTTTGTAGGAAGCACTCCAAAGCCTGGGTCTGAAGGAGAGTGAAGCCAAAGCAAGCTGGTGACTTAATAGGAAAGGATGCCCAGCCATTACTATAGCAGTGTAGAGTGTCTGGGAGGCTTATTCAAGTTGCTTAGGGCAGAAATGTCAGAGAAAAAAGATGCCTGAGGGGAGCTGAAAGGCTCAAGGAACTGATAAATGAAACGGGAATTGGGAATGGATTGATAACTTTTCACCATTCCTTGCAACCAAGTAATTATTGCCCTGAGAAGGCCAGTTTGAAAGCTTAGGATAGGCTTAGTCTGTTGCTGAATACCTGTTTCCTAAACATGGACTGTGTTAGGTTGCTCCCTGGGAGCTCTTCCCCAGGAATAAGTACTGACTACTTTCTCTCCAGTATACAAAAGCCCAAGTGGCTGCTTTGAGCCAGAGTAGCCCACCGAGTGGTACCATAAAATAGCTAGTCAAGTACCTCAGCAGATGGGCACTAGAGCCCTGTATGAGAAGTCTCAGTAATGCTGAATCACTTTTGTGCTCCACAGTAAGACGGGCACGTTGGCCAGACTGAGTCAGGATCCCTGCACTGCTGCTTTTCAGTGTGCCAGTGTGTGGCTGGGGGACTGCAACCTTGAGGGCTGCCGACTAGCAGCCTCCCTGTACACTAGATGTACTTTAAAAATTAAATTTCTATTCTAATTTCCCAAGTCTGTCTTCCTCAGGAAAGACTTCATGAGGTTTTTATGGAGCTTGTGTAATTTTAAATCTAGTGACCTGGAGACAGGCATTATATTTTTGATTAAGTTAAGCTGACCTCTACAATCAGAATGTGAAGAAGAGAAAAAAGAGAAAACAAAACCCTTTTGTACATTTAAAATGAAATTAAAATGTTTAAAGCTTCTTGAATATGTAAACTTAACAGAAGTGCAAACCAGTAACTAATTTTTGAAAGGCTCTATGGAGAACCTGTGTCTCTCACTGTTGCTTAAAGACCTTCATATAAAGTACAGGGAGTAGGGCAGATTTTAACTTTGTAGCTTTGAGTGCCAGATCTTTTAGAGATAATATTTTGCACATATAACATCCTGCCCTTCTGTTATTATTGCCAAATGCTTCCATGACTAGATCTAGAGAAGCACATTTAAGGGGACGGGTGTATATTTTCATATTGCTTTATTGCTGGGAAATTAAATACAATTCAGTGCAGATATGTTTGGCAGAAGGAAGGAATATGATGGAGAATTGATCTGAGGGAGAAGAATGTGGAGTGCTGTCCCCAAATTCTGGTTTGCAGCCATACGCATACTAACAAAATAGTTTCTCTTAAGATTACCAGGAATAAAACATTCTCAAATTTTTGGATGAACCAAAAAGAAGAGATAAAAGTATTTAAGCTCTGTATTTTAGCTTTTCAAAGATTTTTAAAATCACCTGGAAAATTAAAACAAGAACAAGTCATGTCAATGTCATGCACATTTTCTGAGTGTATGCCTAGTTATCTCACCCAGGTCACTAATGAAATAAAAGATGAGCCTGGACAGATCAGTGCTGGGTCCTGCTTCAGGTAACCCTCCAGCTGGAGAGAGATCCATTAACAGTATGTACTCATTGTGAATGATTTTTAACCGGTCCAGTATTTATCTTGCAGTGTTTTCTTCAAAGCTCTGTCTCTGTATTTATCTGGAACAGCATCAGAGGCCCTCACAGTACATGCTTCCCTTCGATTCTGTCAAACAGGGATTTTTGCTACACTATTCTGAGTGAGTGTTGATGGGCCAAGATGCCACTTGTACAGGTTGGGGCAAAGCACATTTCAGTGAGGGAGATGAGAAATCATGAGAGTCAGCATGAAACCTTGACTGAACAGGAAATATTTAGAGATGCTGTGCTGAAAGGTATGTGTAAAGCCTGTGTGTAGGCTGGGTTGGAGTACGGAGGGAAAGATCCCAGTTATAGACACCACTTGGACCATGGGCAGGATGGGGATAATATCCAGAGCAATTGAATGGGAGGAAGTGAGGGAGTCCTGAAGTACAGGGAGATGCAAAATATCATTCCAAAAAAGTTGAAATACATTCGTGAAATACAAGTTGACAATACATTCTGACACTTTCAAAGTAATTTCAGGTATGTATCATGAACTTAGGTAGAATAGATAGCAAACAACTTGAGACAAAATGGGAAAAATAAGGAGGAAGCATTGTTTTCAAGATGCTGCTTTGTTTTAAACAAACTTTTCATTTTTTAAATTTTTGTACAGATGAAACTACCTTGTCAAAGTGTTCCATAAAAGCTCACAGTTTGGAGCCACCTGAAATACCCTTTCTTTGGAAAATTGACCTGTGGTTGAAATTGCTTTACCTTGATATGACTTCAGCCCTCAACTGCAAGTGGGGACTTCCATGAGCTTAATGATGCAGGGGAAGAGGAGGAGCTGGAAAACAGCAGGGGGTTGAGATGGAAGATAACATAGTGGGAGGGATAACAAAAATATTAAAAAGTTTTTTATGGCGAGAAAGTGTAAGGAGAGCATGAGGGCACATGGGTAAGTATATGTGAGAGGCCTGATGAGTAGAACAGATAATACCTTTATGTGGAGAAAGGTACAGAAAGGCAGAACGAGAAAGCAGCTAAGGCAGTAGAGAAGATCTGTAGATGTAGTGACTATCCTTTCCCCCCCTCTCTCTTCTTCATTTTTTTATCCTTTCTTGTGCCCCACACACTCCAGGAATCAGCGAGACTCCTTTTCTTTCCCTCTTTATGAACAGCTCATTTTGTTTCTTGCAGCAAAACTGGCTCCAAGTGTAATTATTTCCTGGTGTCTCTGTGCATTTACCTATGCCTCCCAGCAGGGCCCTGTGTCTGGCTCAGACAGACTCCCCTGCTCTCCTCCTCCTCCATGTGATGTGGCTCCCTGTAAGAAAATTTCCCGAGAGTTTTTTAAACTTCCCTGCAGGGTAGGTTTCTTCTTGTGGGCCTCAAGGTTTCACAACAACACACTCACCTTTGCTTTCAGAGCAGTTTACACTGGCTCTGCTCTTTTCTCTTCTTTTTGGATATTCTTTTATTCAAACAGCTCCTGCAATACGAATCATTTCAATTACCCTGGAGGTTTACACAGTGCTTACAATGAACTGAGCTGTGCTTCCAACTTCTGCCCATTATATTCTGACAAAGAAGCTCAGAGGCAAGGCTGTGTGACTGGTGAGCAGTGTGTGAGGCAAGGTTCAAAGGGAAGGAGCTTATATAATAGTTACTCATAACTCTTTTTCCCCTTTCCACAGTCTAGTTCTGTCTTTTAATATTGAAATTCAGGCTGCAATCAGGGGCTGAGAGACTTCATTTTAGAAAAGGTTTTTGCTAAAGGTAATAGGGGAAATGTAAATTGGCTGTTTGTTTGTTTGTTTGTTTATGCTCCTGGACAGTAAGAACATAGGCAATTGTTATTCCAAGCATTCACTAAATACATCGAAGATTTCTTTTTAGAGAAGATTTGTTTAAGCGAAGATTATCCAGCATGCAAAGGACTGCTTCATGGGAACTTCTACACCTACAGGGCTTTTGGTTTCTCTCAATACTTGCCAGCTACTCAACCCTTGTCCCTTCCCCATCAAAGTCCTAATCATAAGAGCCCCCAAAGCCTGGGACACTGCCCATTGTAAGCAAAGGTTCCATCCATTATTTAAAACCAGAGGAATAACATTTGTTTGCTACGGGGAAATGGGTAGTGTCTGCTATGAGTGGCAGTCCCTAAAAAAAAACCACCATTGCACACAGACAGAACGTCTCCTGCTTTTAGAAACGAGGATTCCCCAGATGGGTGTCTTTGAAAGTAATTTAGTGGTGCCCTACTCCTTACATTCCTCAGTGTGTGCAATCTGGTAACATCTTGCAAGCACACCTGGCCAGGAGAGGGGATTGTATTATAAATGCCTAACAAAAGGATCTCCCTTTTCTTTCTCTCCTCCTTCTGCACTTACTAAGCTAATTACTTAATTTTCAAAAAGGGAAAAGCTCTTCTCTCTTCATCCTTCACATGCCTTCCAACTCTCTGGTTTGATCTTTGAATGCTGTGTGTTCTGACTGTGAAACGACAAGGTAAAAAGATCACATTCACTTTCCAGTTGGAATTTCAAGGCTGGATTTTTTTCTAACCGAGCTTTTAGCTGTTAGTCGAGGGTCAAGCCACTGTAGACAAAAGCTTTCAAACTTCAGAAGACATAATTCAGCAAGATTGGCTGAGGTGCTGATGGAAGGGTGGTCTGACCATGTCTCCCTATGGTTAAGGATGACAGTGCAAATAAGAACATGTTGATGAATGCAGCCTTTCACCTCCTGACACCTCACTTGGTCAGGACTACCTTTTTGTTATCTTGGATGATCATTCCCCCAGATATCAGGGACTTTGGCAGAGGGTCCTGCTTCTCTGATTACAGCTGAGCTATCAAAAGGAAAGTAGGATAGTTACAGCCTAACTGGCTATTTTTGCCTTGAAAGAATAATAGCTACTCTGATTTTTTAAGATATCTGAAATATTTTTTCCCATGTGCTACTGTCTAACTTATTGATAACTTCACCTGGGGTGGGACAGACCACCAGGTTCTTACAAAAAACTGCCTCTTCAGAATGGTATTTTGGGGAATAACAGCAGGAGTGGCAACAGTCAGTTCAGCAATAGCTGGTGTGCCAATGTTGTTCTGGAAAAGCATTGCTGGTTCTCTACTAATGCTTGCATGCCATCTCTTGCACAGCTTGAATGGACAGGGAAGAATTATTATTTTTTATTTAATTAAAAAGCTAGTGAAGTAGCAAACAAATTCAGCAAGCATCTTTTCTGTAACTTTTAAATGAGTTTTTATTATTGGTGATATTTTTGTGAGGACTCAAAGCTCTGCTGAATTTAGGATCTATCTGGAGTCCTAAACAAAGAAGGGGATTTCATGGCTCATACATTCTCTTAGGACAGGACAGCCCAAAATCATGACCTTTCGTGGGTTTATTTTCCAGTTCAGATCTACATTTGACTGTCCCTCCCGTCTAGGAGTAGAATGCCCACAGCATTTTAGGCTATTGTTAGTCATCATAGTTCTGTGGTTTCCCATACTGAAAGACATTTAGACTGTATGGCACCTGCACAACAATTATTTGTCATTGCTTTTCCCACCAACTACTTGTCAACCTTTTACCCACCATCAACGCAACCTTGGAATCAATCCTTCATTGATTTTTTTACTTTTTTCTTGGATTGGAGGGTTTGAATGTGCAAAAACTGCAAAACCAGGGAGCTGAAATGACAATCCTTTAGTTCTAAAAGCCATAACCACCAGTAGCATCTTTTGATGTATACTCTCTTAATGAGTAAACATATACTGAGCAATGCTAGGAAAATATATTCCCTTAGCACCATTTTGTAGTCAAACATATATCCCTTATTGTTCCTTCTGGGCATGATGCCCATAATGTTGATCTGCTCCTACTGAATTAGCCAGGCTCTGGCTAAGAGACAGCATTTCCCCTCTTCTCAATACATGCTTCATCGACACAACTAGACATCTAAGTATGGCACCCTTTGCTGCTGCCTTTCTGCCCTTTCTTCCTCAGACCACATAAAACCCATCTGTCAGAAACTCTAAAATTACTTGTTCTGTGAAGTGAAATCTTCAAAGCCCTTCAAATATCTAGCATATGAAAACTCTTTTCTTTATCCCATTTAGGATTATAGCACCAAAAAAATAAAAATTAAAAAAGGCAAGACAGTTCCTTCCTTGCAAAGGAAATAGCTATTAACCTTCAGGATAAAAGCAGATACAAGTCCAATGATGGACTTCTTTCCCAAAGGAATTGTGGGAAAGGTAATTGCTAAGGACAGTAACAAGCAAGTTATAGAAGAGCAACAGCTCCCACAAAGTTTTGTCACACTTAGGGAAAGGAGTAAAATAAACATTATAACACTGGCCTGATTTGGAGCTACCAGAAATCCTAGTTTGCATCCGTGATTTGCAAATGGTTCCTCTCCTGACACTGTCAAATAAAACTTTTGCAGCTCAGCAGTTGCATCTAAATTTGGTGACTTGCACCAATACCTAAAAGGCATGATCTGAGAAGCGTTTGAAGCAGATCCTTTTGGATTATGTTTAAGTTTCAAGTCACTCAATATTCACTTTTATAAGAGCAATATATTCATATATTCAATATATTCATATTACTGGCTTTCACTTTGTTATTTTTATACTCATTGAGACATGACAAGGCTGATTAGAGTCAGTGGCCCAAAACCAAATGTCAATAAAGTATCAGAGGGGAGATGTAAAACATACCCTGTCTGAATGCTTTGAAAATCTTTGAAGAGAAGGTTCATACTATTTTGGAAAGGGAAACTCTTGTGTTTCTAACTTCTTAAATCTACTCCATATAAGGTGTATAGGAGCAATTCACAGGATATGATGAAAAGGATAACCAGGCAGAATAGCAGGATGATTTGCCCAAAATCAGACATCTCCATGAAAGCAAAGAGAGAATATAAAGAAATACAGCCTGAACAACATATGCTGATAAACGAACTACAGAAAACAGAGATGCAGTGACATGAGCTTTTGTGAGGTTTAGAGAACACAGTTTACAACAAACACATGAGTCAACATAAGTTTTAAAGCATCATATTATAGTCTAACTTCCTTTTTCTTGCTGTTCTTCAGATTTTGCTGAAACTCTGAGCCATCCAGTTTCTTTGCACACTTTTCTGCTCCCAAAGTTGAAACTGGTGTCAGCTTTGTAACCAGAAGGTTCCTACCCTTGGGACCTTCCCCCACTGATTTGTCTTTGCCTAATTTTTCACTTCAGCACTTGCAGGTTTAGGCCTGTGAGCTGTTCATTTGGGCCCTCATCCTGCTGCTGCTGAAGCCACTGGCAAAGCTCTTTTTGACCTGAGGACTGGTACAACCCCTTTCAGGAATTAGAAAGAAAAATTCATCTCCATTCCAAGAGGAGTGAAATAACTCGTTCAGTGCCTTCTCCAGAGAGAAGAATGCAGGTATCCCACACTGCTGACAGTTCTTATCCTTCTGCTGTCTCAGCTGCACACAGAAACGCAGCAGCAGCAGGTAGAATCCCTCCCCAGCAGAGAAGAAGGGGTTACATCTTAGACAAAGCTGAAAGGAAATAAAAAAAATATTTCAAACTTCTCTAATTGCTGCCCTGATCATGTTACTAGTGCCAAAATAATGCCACTCTGCACTGCAGCAGGCCTTGTACTTTTCAGGGATTCGTTTATTATTAGTCGGGAGTGCTCATTTTTCCGAGTCAGTACTGGGCCACACAGATGCAACTACATATTTATCAGTTTTCATTATCCTGTTTGTGGATTTAATCACATATTTGGGCACATCTTAAGTTCTTACCCTCCCAAATGCTCCCTGTGTGCTGTGACAGGCAAAAGGGGTTCCTATAGGCTCCTACAAGAACTACGGGGCTCTGAGTTGTGTTGATCTCATTTGCTGGATGGGCTCAACTAAGCTTCTTGACAGCTCATGTGGAATGAAAAACACTGTCAGCAGGGGCTGTGTTCCCTAAACACAGTTTCTATCAGACCAAGGAATTACAAATTATTTTCTCTTTCCCAGTGATGAGGATATCACAAAAAACAACCTACTGCTGCATTTCTTCCTTATTTTCTAAGATGAGGTAGAGAATAGGAAATGGGCCGGGGGAGTTGAAATCAGAGAGGTTTGAGTTTTTCTTTGCTTTCATCTGTCCTCAGGTATTATTCACCACTTTGGTGAAGAGCACGAATTGCCGGATGGTTTGTGTGACTTATTTGTATGTTAAGATCTGCCAGTGGTTGTTGCAAAAAAACGGATGTGTCTCAAGGAGCAATCTCAAGGGCAGCTGCTGGCTGTTGGCTGGGTTTCCAAGGCAAGCACCCCAGCTCTGCAGTGCCCTGGGGAGCAGTTGGAATGTGCATCTGACCTCACTGCAACCTGCACTGCTACTTCAGCACACTCATAGGACTACCTTCCAGAATGCTTTTAAATATGGTATTTCCTGATTTCCAAAAGACCTTGAAAACACTAGGTCGTGCTCCAGCCATCCAGGGAGGTTCGTCTTCCTAGGTATTAACCTAGCTGGGGTGCGACCCCATCTCTTTCTTGCAGTGGGACAGGGAGGGAAGAAGAAGGAGGCTAAAGCCTGGATCTGGTGATTTCAATATCCTAAAATGTAAAAGGCTGGTGCAATGTTGTTTATTTTAACTAAAGGTATTTCCATGGCTCTTATCACTGCAGCATCTGAACTAAGGCCAAAACTTCACTTTCCTGTCCCTTCCAAGGCTGGAAGCAGACAGCTGAGGGATAAGTGTCTGGTGAGTGGATGCAGCTGGAGTTTGCTAACCTGTGAGGCCCACTGAGGCATGCAAAAAGAGGAAGAGGAAGGGAGTAGGCAGTGGGGGAAAGGGTTGAGTCCAGTTCAGGAAGGGGTTTGGTGCTGTCCTTGGATCCTGGAACAAATGGCATTTTTATTGGAGAGCCTGTCCTATCTCTCAGAGGCAGGAGGATCTTTTGCTCTGGCCCTTTAAGCCTTTTTCCTCTGTGAGACAGCTTGTTTCTCACCCATCAGCAGTTCCCTCAGTCGTGTTGCATCCACCTTGAAGAACATGGAGCCCTGTGAGAGCTAGTCTGTGCCCTAGGAGGAAGCTTATGTCCTTGGTCTGCAAGGCCTTTCTAAGCAGAGTATTGTGAAAAATGCGTCCCTTACCATGTCCTCAAGGCTCGTTTGGAAGGAGTTATTTTACCCTACAAAACCTGTGGGTTTTGTGAGGAACTGATAAGCATGAGGCTAGATTAGTGAAGGAGTTTCTGTTGTTTTCTCCCTGGAACAACAAACATCCTCCCCACCTGGCAGCTTACTGAGAGCCTGTTTGCTCTGTCCTTTAGAGTCCTGTGCAAAGATCTCAGCCTTCACCAGGAATAGACTCTTCCTTGTAAGGTTTTAGGGAAGAGCCTGGGCAATTTGGCTTCCATCTTCTCTTCTGGGAATACTTTAGTCTTTTTTTCCAGAGGGGTCTCTCTCTGCATGGTTTCCTGGCCTGAAAGGGGTCCATGCTCCATGCTGCCAAAGGCAGATTTTTCAGTGGAAAATGATATTTTTGTGGGTAGTCTTGAAATCATTCCACAGAAATAGTTAATCCAGCCCTTGACTCTTACAGGACAGCATTCTGCCCACTGCTGTTTTTATAATCGCCTTGTGTAGTCCCACTTTCTTGAGACTTTCCTCCTGTTACCTTGTTATACTAATTAGCTGTCTTGCTTTGGCTTGGATGGTGAAGTACTGTTTAGTATGTGTGCCTTTCATAACTTACAATTTCTATCACTGGGGCTTTCTGGAAGGAAAAAAAATATCATACATACTGGCAGAAGCTATTTCTACTCATCTACTGCATTTAAAAAGCTATTGAGTGGCCCGTAAATGCTGCTAAAGAGAGACACTGCTATGTGGTTAATAGAGATTTGGTGGGTAGGGGGGGGAGAAAACCAAGAGATACAAGTTCAGTTCTGGTGTCAGCAAGTCATGACACCTTTGTGAGCCTCAGTTTGCTTTTATAGAATGAAGATATAGTTTTCTTCTACTCTGTTTAGATTGTGTAATTAGATTGTCAGTGCTTTGGATCGGGGACTATGTGCGTTTACGTATAGGCATATAAGAGCCCCTGATACTGGATCTTAGTACAAGATTATTACAAGAGTAATAACGTGAGAGGCTGACATGGGAGAAAAAGCCTCTTCACTGTGATACTTGCAGCTTCTCTGAGCGTGCCTACCACTAGTCCATAGCCAGGGAAGACCTGGTCTTATGATGATATAGCTAAGTCTCATTTCTACAGTCTGCAAGTAGGCATCTTGAAAATGCTTTAGACTTTGGTGGTCATTTCATCAAAGAGAAAAAAACAGTGCTGTGTGATTCCAGCAATCAGTGATACCATGAAAATGGTGAATTTTCAACAGATAACTAAGGCAGTTTGCCACAGATTTATAGGCTGAAATGCACTTTGTACAAAACAACCTGATGAATAATACAGGATAAAGAAAGTATACTCTATATATTTCCTAGTAGCCTAGAAGAAAGACTAAATCCACCCAAATAAGTTACATATCACAAATCATGCGGTCAAAAAGTCCAATTTTTAAACTTAATACATATAAGAATGTTGGTAGTATTTCATGTTGGTTTTACCTCAAGCAAAGGATTAACTGTCCACCAGCAGCTTTTGCAGTGTGAATCAGGAACTAGCCTGAAAACTAATGCTAGCTACAGCAAAGGCTCTTCAATGTGTGACTATTGGGCTACAGCTACCAGTATTTCATCATTTTTCACCATATCCATTTTTAAAAAATCTTTCTCCAGGGAAAACACCAAACAGTGTCCGTAATCTGCAGGGGATTTTTTTTTTTTTTTTTTTAAAAAACAGTGTCTGTCATAAATCATTCTGCCTTTGTTCTAATCCTGAGACCTCATTCATCCATCTGCTCACAAAAACTGCAACTCATCAAAACTGGTCAGCCCCACAGTCCCGACTCTAAGAGACAGAGGAGAAGAAAACTGAGGTGTACAGAGTAACTTTTCCTGTGGTACCTCCCTCCTGAATCTGTAATCAGTGATTTAAGGACAGGGTGTAGCAGGGCCTACAGCTGAGCTCCCCCTTCTGGACTCTGATTCTGCACCATTACCATCTGGTAGGCTTGTTTAATTAACTGGGGAAGGTTTGGCATTTTATTACCTACCCCATCTGCTTTATCTTTTGTATTTCCCTGGCATCTTGAGTTATGTCTCATGACATTTTCAAATCCAAGACACCTATTTTCTAGAAAAGTGTTTCTCCAAAACAGTGGCAATTTAAAGAACATCTTGAAATTGAAAGGGTAGCAGTTCCTGCTCTCATAACTGAAGCTTACTTTTTTCCTTATGGCATTCATTTTCTCTTGAAGGGAGTCACGCATATTTACATGTTTATTTCTGTCTCTCGGTTGCTTTTCTAGTTTGTCTTACCACCCTGATCAGTTCTGTATATTTTTAATTAGTTTTCAGACACTATTTTTGGTTTTGATTTTTTTGTCTCAATCTGTAGATACTTGCTGCTGCATGTGCCCAGCCTCAGCTTGGGGTGTAGAAAATGCAACTGGCTTCTATCAAGAGAAGTCAACCTTGCATGGGGAATATAAGTGCAGCAGTTAAGGCAAAGGTTGTGACTGCTCTTGGAAAGCATGCTCAGTATGTCTTTCAGTGTGGGGTGGCTGATTGCTTTGTATCTTGCTTCTCCATAGACTTGTCCCTGTGTCTGCTTATTTTTCTTTTTACTGGACACTTGTGCTCAACATTGTCTGATATTCCAGAGACTGGTCTTTGAACAGCTGCCAGCCACTCCCCTGGGTACTGCCTTGGCTTTCTTGTGCTATCTGAAAAACAAATACAAAACAATTAACAGGAAGATCAAAATCACTCAGTGCTTTTGGAATCCCTGAGGAATTCGTCTGACACTCAGGTACATCCCAAGGCTGACTGGCTCATTCTTTTATTTTCCTTCTTTCTCTTCTTATCCACTCCAATTTCTCTTTGTTCCACAAAAGATTGTCGTTTCCCCCCCTCCTGCCCCTAATATAAAACTTTATACAAGCTGATCAACATCTGCTGATTACATTTTTGCCATCTCTGATCGATGGTTCTGCCGTGGTCCAGCAAACATTCGGAATAGGTTGTTACTATATGCCTTCCTGCTACTGGCCTACTTGATGACGATGATGAAATCATTTCTCTCATCCATGCCTCAGTTTCCTAATCAGTAAAACACTGCTTATCTATTCTGGAATCTTATGATAAGGAGAATTCTAAGAGGTAGTTATTTTTAATTAGGTCAAGTGACATTTCAGTTATTGTACAGATGGTGAAGATTGTTTTACATAATATTTATTGAGATTAAAGGTTATTTATTTTTACAACTAATAATTAGTACATTGTAATTTTTTAGGACAGATAAAAATTATATCCACCTTCCAACAAAAGATTGTGTTCTAAGAAAACTGTTTGGAGGCTTCTGCTTTTCCTATTTTTTTTTTTTTTCTCTGTGGGATTCAGTTATATTGTGGAAGAATACTCATTTTTTTCCAGCAGAAATGTTATAGCCTTTTACAACAAATATCCCTCAACTGTGTCTTTACCTTGTCATTTTCATTAAAATTCTTCATGAGGGAAAAATACAAATTCTCTCCAGTATTTTGTTTTGACAGTTTTTAGTAAATCTGAACTTGGATCATTTGAAACACAACTATTCCTCACTCCTTCAAACTCAATCCTGTCTGGTTTTCTTGACCAGTGCATGGAAAATTTATCATGTGACTTGCACAATGCTGCACTTCAGTTCTCCTTTTAATTCTCCAGCAAAACTCCATTTAACACAAAATATGGAATCATTTTATTCAAAAAAAGATTATGACTGGTGATCCCATTTATGCTGAGGCAGTCTGCCTGATTAGACCTGACTGAAGTGGTGGTGGGGTAGACATGAATGGGTTCCTACTGACAAAAGACATCAAAGAAGGTGGGGGACCCACATTTTCCAGAGAAGAATGTTGCGACATCAGGTCCAATATCCCTCCTAGCACAGGTCATTCACTGCACTTCAGCAGGCTGATATTTTCTGGTGGAGGTACAGTTCATCCTAGGAAGATGCCCAGACTTGTTTCAACATTTTCAAATGATTAGGGGAATATATTATATCCCTTCCTGAGACTTCTAAACGTATTGTGGTTAGAGTCTATTCTTATTTCAGCTGACCCCTGGTGAATTTTTGATTCTCTGGTCTCCTTTTAGTGGAATATTCTTTCTTTTCATTACACTGGTGGAACAGAGCAGGCAGGAGAGGGTCACAGTTATAGGAAGTATTGTTGTCGTTAGTAGTCAGGACCATTCCCATGCAAGAACAAAGACCTTGAGGTGGATTAGCACAAACAGCAACAGATCTGTGAGAGATTTTTCTAGTGAACGCTGTTGATGGGCTGTCACATTTTGAGCTAGGTGTACCTGCTAGGGAGAAAGGCATCCATTTCTGAGTATGCAAGAGAGGAAGAGATTGCACTAGGCTATTACAAATACAAAGGCTAAAATTATTTTTCTTACAGTTAGCCATGCATGGGATATTTTGTTCTGTGCCCAGCATAGATACGTGACTATCTGTATGAACTGCAGAAAGCATGTAGATCTCTGCATGAGAGAGGACAGCTGGACACAGACTTTTTTACTTACATGAACAAGTGACTTCACAGAAGGCAGTTGCACTAGGCTGCAGCAGAGCTAGTAGAGTCAAAAGACATTTGCTCAGACTCAGGGCTGGAGAAGCATGGAGACTGGAAGCACCCAGGGAGTGTGGAGGAGTACATGCAGAGATTTGGTCTGTCCCACCTTTGTAGACATGACCTAAATGGACCTGCAGGCTAGCTGAACAACCAGAGGGTCCCAATAAGTTTTTCATGTAGGAGTACATCTTAAAGCACTTTCCTCTCCAAACCTTGTTTCAGTCTTTCTTCTTCCAGATAGTAACCTTAGGAAAGCCACTTGGAAAAGTTTTCCTTTGCTGAAGGAGGTATATTCTGATGGCATGCTGGTACTTCAGGTTTGACTGTGACTTCTCACAGATGGCAGTTAAGACGAGAGGGAATATAACAGCTGTATGAAATGCTGGTAGTGTTGTCCACAACACTTTCGACTTCTTTGTTTAAGAGGAAAGACATAAGTCATCATAAACTTAAGCCAGGATTGTTAGTTGTCATTTTGCTCCCTCACGCTGCTTTGTGAGCAGTGATTTGTGCTTGGCTGGCTGTTTCAGATGTAAAGCCTGCTGAGTTTCTTCCTGGAACATCCCGACACGGTAAACAAGGGAAAGCAGAGGCAAAGCTTTTCCTGTGCAGCCAGCTGGAGTGCCTGTGCTTTCTCACTTCTTCGTGCATTCTTACCCTTGACCCCGGTGTGCTATCCAGTTCCCTCTGTGTCAGGTTCTCCTGAAAGCTGTGATTTCCTCTCCTGACAGGCAGCAGGAAGATGAGAAAGCTGTTGGGCAACCTTTGCTCTGAGAGTACTGGAGGGTTATTAACAAAGCATGCCAGACAGGCAGGGTTTAGGAAATACTGATAACATCAGGAAGAGGGAGGAAAGTAAATAGTCCAGTACCTTAGGGTGTGTTTGTCATTTTAAAATTGGCCCAGGCTAGCAGCTTTATAAGCTATTCTTTCTCTTGCAGTGTCACTGTCACAGAGCTGGGTGCTGCATATGAGGTCATACCATTTCCACCAGCAGCTGCAATGTATTCAATACCTTTAGCTGGGACTCTGTTCTGAACCAGTCCAAAGGCTGGAGAAGTTTTGGCTTGGTTTCAGCACCACACAGGAGAGTAAGATGATCTAATTTACTCTGTCCTCAGATGTGAGGGTGTGGCAAAAGGGAAGAGTATTTCCACTGTCTCATAGCTGCTGCAAGGAGTAGCCACCTATTTTACAAGGGAATCAAGGCCAGGAATAGAGCTCGTGTCACTGACTTCCACCAACAGGGCTTTGTAAAAAGCCAGCTAGGATATTTAGCTGGGAACTATGAAATCCCATCCTCTGGGCAGTTTGCAGCTCAGCTTTTGATATAGGCTTTTTCTAATTATCACTGACAGGCAGATCGAGAGTAAGATTATACATTTGAGTTCTTGTTTTTTCTCTTCCCTCCCCTTCTTCATATCATGTGTCAGCTCTAGTTTCCAAATACATTTCCATGTCAAAGCACTAAACTCCATCCATCATGAGCACATTTGTGCAAGTCCTAATAAAATAACCCTGCTGCCATGTCTCTCTGGGAAGGTGGAGACTCCAGTCATAATGTAACATGACAATGGAAGCACCATGAGGCTGGGTAGTGAGATTATATCTTTTCCATTTGTGCAGTAACTGTGGTTTAGTATGGCTTGTCAGTCTGTCAGATAAAGGCATGCAGCCATCTATGAGGAATTATTAATGAAGATTCAGACATTTTTTCTGCTGGAAACGGATCACTTCACTCTTCATCTCGCTGACTTTTTACATTAGAAAGCTAAAAATAGCCCTGAGTTTATAAGGAAAGACCTTCAATATCTGGCAGGTTTTGCCTTTCCTTTCCTGTAGTCCATTCCCCAGAGGACAGTTAAATACACAAGCCCTTTTTCTAATGGTTTACACTGAGCATTTCAGAGCCATAAACAGGAATACAAGGTGTGCATCTTTGTTAAGCACATTCAGTCCACCAAGCCCCCTTATCCAAACAGAAAGCAAAGACCAAAAAATCCTTCCAGCCTCTGATAATTTACACTTTTGAGGAAAAGGCAGGTTAAGAAAGAGAAGTGCTAATCACACCAGCTTGAATAAACTTGGTGTTGCCAAATGCTGTACAGCTTTCCCCACTTTTCCCTGCCAATGCAGCTCAGTCCCTTTCGAAGCAGCCCTGCTGTCGCCAAGCTGGGCCGTGCTGGAGCAACGTCTTTCCCTTGCATCAGGACGTGTTGGAGGATGCCAGGGGCAGGAGAAGCATGCAGTGGGGGAAGAGTGTTACTCAGGCAGCTGTCTGCTGATGACCCACATTATTGTTTTATGACTTAGAAAACTCATTTCTACAGGTGACCTTGACAGGGCTTGCCTTCTGGCTTTTCAAAATAAATGGCTGAAACCCAGAAATATTATTGTCTGTTAAGGTGTTTTTTTTTGCTTCCTCTCTCCCACAATATATAGGGTCCAGGAGCTATTTAGATCCCCAGAACTTCTGGGTTTCAGATACCAAGGGAGAAAGTCTGTGTAGTTGTTTGTAATATCTTCCCATTTTCCATCAGGTGATGGTGAGATACTTGGCCGGTGTGGATGAGCTGTCCTTTCCAATGGGCATATGCCAAAGGTGCCAGAGTAAGTGTGTAACATGATACTACCTTCATAAATGGGCAGTGAAGCTGCCTGTGTGCACATGTGCACACATGCACGCACACACAAATATCTGGCTCAGAGACCACCTTAGAAATGGGTGCTTCATTTTCCACCCTTACCTTCTGGAGGATGGGGTACAATTCGTGTCCAACTGCACAATCCCCAGGTGTGCCTCTGCATGGCATGGGGCGAAGTTTTCAGTGGAACAATGGCCAGCACTAAAATCCCAAGAAAGGGAAAGAAGATCAGACTCTTCTATCTGCCAAAGAATCTGAATGTGGTTCCACACGATTTAACATAACTAAATGATTCTCTCAGACATACTGGGGCTGTGTTCTACGCTTAGTGCTTTCCAAAACCAAACCAAGTCAACAGAGTGCTCTGCAGCGCAAAGCAAAACAAAAACACAAAAAGTTCATGTGTAGTCACCAGACAAAAATTTGCTAAGTACCAGCAGAAATGAGGAGTTAATGGGTCCCACATGTGGCAGCTAACCTGGGCTTTATAAGATTTTCCATAAGATTTCTGAAAAAAAAAAATTTCCATAGCAGCAAATGAGATCAAAAATCCATTTTCTTGTTAAACTGGACAGCTAACATTCAGGCTGCATTTTCTTCCATAGCTGAGTCTATAAATACAGGCTAACAAACTGGGATAGAATTCCCACTTCCCACTCTGTAAAAAAAACCCAAAACAACAAAACCAAACAGATTACCATCTCTAAGTATTCCTGAGCAGTAAGACACTTAAAGCTTTAATCAGCTTCTCAGCGAGACAAGTTCTGAAATAGTTCAGAAAATATTTACTTTTTAATGCATCTTGTGGAGATGTAAGTTTTTACAATCTTCTTAGATATGTTTGTATTCGTATGTTGCAGTTAGACCACGTGCCTTGTTTCTTGTATGGCGTATGCATAGCTTATATTAATTTGATGAACATGGTGATGCCTTCAACAGATGTTCCAGTGTTGCCATAGCACTGGTGTTTAATCCTTACTGGGATGGAAATGCATTGTCTTGGACCATACAAAACCTGGTGAGGCTGGGTTTGGTTTGTTTTTCCCCTGTTCTTTTTAAGTGTGCTCTGAACAGCAGGGATAAGAAATATTATTGTTTTCATGTGCTGACATCAATTCTGTGAGAAAGGTCAAACCACTGGAATTCTGTTTACCATTGCATAGGAGAAGGATCAGTAGGCTAGACCTAAAAACTAAAAGCAACATGTTTCTCCCAACAATTGCCTGGAGTGCAGATGTGCTGGGGGATTTTGCTTGTGTGATTTTAAGGTCTTAGGCTGGTAGAAGTAGCATTTGGGGAATTTTGAGCTAGAACTCCTGACAAAGAATGTCTCCCAAGACAAACTGGCAAGAAAACCACCACAGGCTGAAGCAGCATCTGTCTCTTGGTATCCATGCAGTTTCCATGATGGCACTCAGAAGACTGTCTCTTCCTTGGCCATTTCCATGTTTTTAACACAGCCTCAAATGCAATTAAGAGGGCTCTTCAGACCTTCCTCACGTCCCCCCAAGAAAGCTCATCAATATTGAAGCCAGTGATTGCCCCTAAGAACAGGGCAGAGAATTACTGTTCCTTTGAGACCGCTTGCAGAGCCTGCTGTAACATTCTGGGGGGACCGTTAGCGTCTATAGAGGTTAGATGTATTAGAAGTATCAATAGGTAACTTGCCACATAATCATATTCTCAGTTTCTTCTGCCTCTGAGATTTTGGGTAGCTTCATTCATTTCTGTCTGTAGCCTTCTACATGATCTTCAGGTGGAAAGTGCTCAAGAAATGCAAAGTGTTACTGCTGAAGAAAAATGTCAGTGAGAAAGATGAAGAATCCAGCAAATTGTGAGGGCAAACTGTAGGTGTTTATGTGGGAAATACTACTTTGTTGAGTCACCCAATAGTAGAGTCTGAGCTATCCTTGGAAATGTATCTGTTCCTGTATGGCTCTCCCCGAAATAAGTAATACAGATCTGGGCAATTAAGAGCAGCCTACAGCTCTGTCAGAGGGGAGACAAACAGAAAGAGAGAAAGTGTAGTTCTGGGGGCTATGGGGGCTAAGGGATGCCGTGATGATTGGCAAATCTGGAGACAGTCCTCCATGAAAATCACAAGGACAGCCAGGAAGATCATCATGAAATTGTGTCAGCAAGTGATGTAGAAGGAATATATGGGCACAGGTTTCCATCTCTTACTGTCCTGTAAGGGGTGCACCAAAGGGTGTGTTTGTCATATCTCCTGGAAAAGCCATGTGATGACTTCATGGAAAGATACTTCAGAAGCTGAGGCCAAGGGAACAGCATTGTGTTTGTGATGGGAGAAAAAGTGAATCTCAGAATTAAGGGACTGCATTAGTATGCCAGAATTAGGAGTCTATTCACATCTTTTTGAATTGCCCCGGGACTGTAGGAGAAGCAGGTTTCTCCTGTGCCAGGCTGAGAACCAGGTCACTGAAGTGGCACAGAGCACACAGAATACTGAGTGCTGTAGCTGACTATAAAAGACCATGGGGTGAAACACTGAAGAGCAGGGAGCAGGCCCAAAGCCAAACATGGTGGGTGCAGTCTCACAGGATGCATCCCACAACACTGAAAAAACACAAACACTGCATGAGCACCCGAATGCAAGTCGCTCACTGGGGTGCATGGGTGGGAGCTCCTGGTACTGCTAGCAGTGGTGGAACAGTGAGCCACCACAGAGCAATGCAAGCTTGAGCCCTGAGCTAGTGTCTCCAGTCGAGCCCTGGGAAAGCTTCTCCTGGTGGCCATGCTTTTTTGGGTTCCCCAGTTTGGGGTAGGCTTTGGTATTCCCCCAAACACTCTTTGTGGGAATAATCAATTTCTCCTAATACGCCTGAGACACTTCTCCTCCCTCACAGACATGGCTGCTCCCCAGGTACCTGGAACCTGTCTGGATATTTCCATCCCTCTCTTAACTGGCAGATGAGAGAGTTTCCCTTCTCTAATAAAACCCTTGGCTAGCTTACCTTTGGCCAACCACTGCAATCAATCCAAGTATCTGCTAACTGATCTATTCCTTAATTATTCAGTGACCCTGTTTGTAGAGAGGGAGGAGAAAAGCTATGGGAAGTTGTTCTTTAGTTGGGTGTTTGTTTGTTTCAGGCTTGGGGTTTTTGAGTTTTTCCATGGACAGTAGCCAGATCCTTGTCCAAGGCTGTCTGCATGTGAACAGGGCATCACCAAGAGTAAATAACCCCCATTGTTAGCCTTCTGTCACTATGCCTTGCCACACAGGTCCAACTTGGAAACAGAGAGGCAGCAAAGAAAACAGGTGTTGAAAATGAAATTTGCAGGCTGATAAGGATACAGGAAGATCACTGTACAAAAATATATTTCCTGGATGATCACAGCCAGTGGACAGAAAATCCTATGCACCATAAGTGGAAGAAGATGACACTCAGTCTTCAGCGTTTCTTTGTTCAGCCCTTACCACATCTGTGCTCCTGCCGAATCCTGTTATCTCTTCATTTGCAATAATTCTGGAAACTATCCCTTCCTTCTGAACCTGACTGCAAAATCTTTGAGAGTAGATCAAGGACTGGGCACAATGCCTTCAAACATTTCTTGAATTTGTTGCATCATGGTTCATCTTTTGGATCAGTTTTTTCATCTGAGCTTTCTTCAGAGCTAAAATATTTTCCTGCTGTTTCTGTTCACGCTTCTTCCTTTCTTGAGAGTCTTAATTGGTTCCTTCTATTGTCAAATTCAGTGTTTTCGTCAGCCCCTACTAGTTGCACACAGCTCCAGTGAACCCTATCAGCACATCTAACATCACAGCAAGCATGGTGCATCAGCTCAGCAAGCTGATGGGTCTTCTGCTCTTCCAGCATAACCTCATCCTTAGAACAATATACAATACAGCCAAGTGCAAGGGGAAAGTAGAGCTGGGAGGGCACTCAGCATTGCGGGAGGGTGTAGAAAGGTCTGTCTTTGGGAGTGCGAAATGAATCAGTATTTCAGAGGGCTCCGCAGTGTCTTTGGAGAGGAGGGAGGAAAGCAGGCTAAACTGTATGTGGCCAGAAGCCGTGCTGTCCTACTGAATGTATAGTCAGTGCTTGTATGTAACTGAGAACCTGTTTGGCGGTGGAGACAGATATGAAAAATGCTGGAGGAGAACAGGCTCTGTGCACCTCTCTGCAGAGCAGCACGTGCTCTTGCGCTGGTGGACTGACAGTGAAAGGCTGTATCGATACCAGACATGCTCCAGATGCAGAGCAGCCCAAGGCCAATGGGGGAGGAGGTTGAAATGTAGGATGTGTGAAGAGTCAGAGATAATGCAGAAATTCTGTCTGACATCTGAAATGATGTAGCCAGGAAAAGATAAGGCTCTCCCTAGGATGAGAGACAATAATTGTTTTTTAGTGTAACAGATCAGAGATTAGGCACTCCCGTCTATAATCTGCCATGCTAGAAACAGTAGCTTCCTGTGCTGATGCTAAATATTTAAATTGAAGACTGCAACTGTCCACAACATCCTCTTCCATTTATCTCTAGAGAGAAAGGATTAAATTTCCATCCAGCTTAAGTTAATTTTGAACTTGGAAACACTGCTACTTGTTTCTCTGATCATTTCCTTATAGATGAATGGAAGAGACTGGGTAAATCAAACCAGAAGGAGCAGCAGAGGCTCTGCCAGCTGGGGACATGCAGGGGGACACTGATTTAGGAAGGCTTGCTGTTGGCCTCCTGGGAGAGCTTTTAGTGATGTCTGTAGCATCCTACTCTGGTGTAGACAAGGAAAAGAGAACTGAAGATGGTGACTAGCAGGTCTCCTTTTCTTCTCACACATCTTCACTCCAGTTTTGTTTTCCCTCAAAGTGCTATTACTGAGCAGAGTGCTATATAACACTCAGCTTGCTGTATAAAGCAAGAGAGACAGGGAGATTTAAATGAAAAGTAGTTAGCCTGTTTTGGTTTCCCCCCACACACACCCCGAGGAAGCAAGCAGAGCTCTGGTCTGTTTTTACATCTGCTTCATGAGTGCACTGCACAGACCCCATGCCCAGAGACATGTTACAACCCCACCTCCTTCTAACACACCAGCACATGTACCAGCATAAATGCATAAGCAAAGAATTGGGTTATTTTCTCCCTGTGAGGTGGATTTATTTCCCCCCCTACTGTTCCCCACAAGCCTCCTGACCCTTTTGCCCCCCTTTGGCAGGCCCCTTACACTTGTACTCTGGAAAAACAGTAGTAGCTAACATTTGTGCCTTTGGCAATAAAACCACAGGCCTCGCAAACCCCAAATGGCAAAAAGACATTTCCATTCCAATCCCAGTTTTAAATTAAACTGTAATGAAAAATCAGCAGTGGCAGCTGGGACCAGAGACAGTGATTGTCTCGAGGAACAAAAAAAAGGAGAAGGAGGAGGAGAGAGGGAGAGACTGCAAGGAAAGCTCAGCCTGGTAATAAAGCAGCTGGTAAACCTTCAAGTAAAAAAGAAATTAGAGAAACAAATCTAGCAGATAGAGAAGCAGAGACGCCTACCCTTCCACACGGTGCCACGGAGGAGGGCCACAGCCAGCCGTGTCCCCGGCCGGCCGCGGGTGGGAGCTGCGTGGGCCGGTGCTGACATCTGGAGGAGACGTGTGGCAGCCCGGGACTGAGCCCATCACTCCTGCCCCAGCCCAGCCGAGTGACACCCGCAGAAAGACCCCACAGCTCTTCTTGAGTGGAGACACACACGACGCTTTCTCTGCCTCTCGAGACATATACAGCCAGCCGCGAAGCACAGAACTAATGGGTAGTGCTGGTCCAGTAGTTCTGGTAGGTTTTTCAATGGAAAATGGAAAGCTAGTCATCAAAACTCTTGGGTTTGTTTTTCATGCATCAGTTATTCAAGAAGTCAAAGTTTTCTTTGGCAAGCACATACTTTATTTTGTCCCAGCAGGAGGCTAAACCAAGGAAGACAGACCAACTTTAAGAGGGATGTGGGTCTGCAATGTGAGATTTGATTGAGGGTTTGGCATTTTTTCTTAATAATGTATACAGAAATTCACCAAAAGGCCTGACTTACATTTTCCTGGCATACCTTAAAGAGCTTAAAGAATATAGTGCTGCATCTTGTCCTCGTAGACAAAATTATAACATCCATGAACTAAAAATGAATTTATATTCTTTCATTTTCCTCATTTGCTATTAGTTTTTGTATTTCATCACCCCTGAATGAGAATGAAAGCTAAAAAAAGGAGAAACTTTTTGCTCTAAATAATTTGTAGTGAGGGAAAACAGGCCTGGGAGGGGAAGTAGAAGTGCAGAGGAGTGCAAGGACGCTCCAAAGGTCACGTAGCACATGAATAACATTTCTAAGAAAAGAACCAAGGTCTCTGAAGAGTCATTTCAGTGTCCCATGCACAGGACTACACAGCCTTTCCAGGGCCTCTGCCCTCCCTGGGCCCTAACGTACAGCGGGCAGGGTGAGACTGAAGGGTTTGGGGTGCTTGCAGGCAGTGCAGGTAGGTGCCTAATCCATTCAGACACAAGCATGCCCGTAAATTAGGTGACAGTGTGCTGCAAATAACCATGCAGGATCACATCTCTCACTTGCTTATACAGTTTTGCAGTCAGTAAACACAAGTGTAGGAGCTACACATCCACATTTTCTCTGCCAGGCCTGAATACTGCCTTGATGTGAGCTGCAAGTTTTAGTCATGTTACTTGTAGACAATAGAAAGAAGTGTCGATTCAAAACAAATATGTAGTTTTGTTGATCTTTAATTTTTACCAGTATCCAGAAGATAAATGAGTTGCTAGCCAAGTGTTCTCTTTAGATCACCTGTAAGATATATGGTTAAACTGGTACCTGAAATTAAGATCCCAATCCAAGTTCCTCAAAAATAATTAGGCACTTAAGTCATTTGGAAGTCCCAAAGTAGTAAGCACCTGAATATTTAGGGCCTAAATTTCCAGACATAGTGAACACCACAAGCTTTTTCACTGAAGTTGTAGAAAAAACCCTTATGTGTTTAAAAATTAAGCCAGTTATATTTCCATTTAAAAAGTAATTTAGAGCCCCCATTTAATTCAGAGGAACAGTGCACCTCCTTAGAAAACCCTCAGCCTATCTCTGTATCTCAATTATACTTGATGATGGTGTGTGCCTACCTGTAGAACATGCTTCAATGTGCATGGCAGGTAAAAGAGTGTTGCTCTGTATTTTTGTGATTGTCTGCAAAAAGCTGTTCAGGTTATTTTGTTATAGGACCAGGGAATTAGTTACCCAGCTTCCACTGAACTGATTGTGCTTCATTCCCTGACAGTCTTTTAGAGGAGGAAGAGAGAAAAGTTACAGATGAGATTTCAGAATTTCCCACCCCTGTATCCTATTCTCTGATCTCCATCACAAGACACCCAAGCAAACCTCTCTTCTCCTATTCAGCTCCTCCTCTGCTGGCCTCCTGTGCATACAACGGGTGTGGTGTGGGTGAGGGTAGTCCTGCTAAACTGTCTTGGACGCCACACATCCTTCTACTTGGCTGAAATGCCGGCAATGCAGGTGCTTCAGTTCTGGGTGAGCCTCTGGTGGTGTGGATCACTTGAAAGTGCACACAGGTATTCAGATGTTTGTGAACACTTGATATAAATGATACCAGTACCTTGGGCCTTTCAACACAGTGAACAGGCTTTCCTCAAAACCTGCATTCCTCGTGGGATTTTTAGTCATACCCTAAACCTCAAAGTCTCACCTCTGCTTGCTTCTTTACTCAGATTGCTTGTGTTGCCCATGATGTTACTGTTGCTGTGCTTACAGTTGTGGAGGGGGAAAGAGAGACATGCAGCCAAGACCACAGCTCTATTTCACAGCTGGGTTTTTCTCTGCTGTTTGTTTGCTTTTCATACAAGCCATGTTGGGATATTTGCATGATAATGTACTTTTTAAAGGTGCTCTTGGATGGGACTGGGTTCTTTTTGTTTGTACAGTGGTTTGAGCCTTTCACAGTTGTGCGCTGGCCAGAGGCCAAAATTCTGCTGTCTGTTCTGTGCCAGCAACTTCCACTGACTCCCAGACAATGCAGAAGCGCTTGGAGCTGCCTATGGCTGTGTGCATCTGGGGACAGAGCTTAAAACTCAATCAGTGTCTTGCTAATTCTGTACAAAGCTGTAAGCAAAGCAGTCTCAGAAATCAAAATAAACTCCTGTGAAGACTTGAGACAGATACAATCTGTATTGTTGCTACTTTGGTGAACTTTTGCTTTTCAAACACAGCAGCTTGGTTATTGAGACCAACTCTGAGGCACCATAACTGGTTCCTTATAATTATTTTCTGTTGTGGAATGTCTGTAAGAAAATAAATAGTATGAGATTTCTCTGTGAAAAGTTTCAGAGGGTTTACAGACTCTGAACCATATCAAAGAGGTTTCTGACTTGAATTCCTGAGTTATTTAAATTACAGGAGGTCACATTTGAGTCTGTGTTATTTAAAAGACACAGTGGGCAAAGCTTCTTATGCTGTGGAAACAACTTAGTGCACACACAAACATTCCTGTATCTTTTGATCTATGCATAGGGCACAGAAAGCAGCACAGCTGTGAACTAGAAGGACGCAGAATAGGAATAAACTTGGATCTATGTGTAGTTCTATCAAACCAGTGGCAAATGTCCCATCAGTTTCCCAGAAATCAGGTTCAAGCCTCCATGAGCTCAGCAGATAATATTTATGCAGTGAGGTGAGTAAGCAATATACCCCAGAAAGTCTGGAGCTCTGTTGCATGGAAGGTCACCCTTAGAAGTATGCTTGGGATCTCCGAGTGCTGCTGGCTTTCTGATCTGTGCCCAAACCAGAGACCATCTCTCTTAAAACATTCCTCCATCTGGGAGAATCATAGATTTATAGTACATGAATACATTGAAGAAGGGACAATCATGAAAATGTGTTCTGACCTCCTGGAATTGATTTTATAGGTCTTTTAACTGGTCTTTGTGTGAGTCAGCATATCCTTACATAGCAGGGAAAAAGCCTTTTCATCTCCAAACCTGGCACTGCAAGGTATTGGTTATATAGCTAGAAAGGAAACTCACAGCTCACAGGCTGCTCCTGGCCTGTCATCTGGGGTAACTGAAAGCAGCTCCAACCCCAAACATTGTTACCACTGTTGACACAGTCAGTGCTTTCAGAAAAACAGAGAATCACAGGATGGTTAAGGTTGAAAGGGATCTCTGGAGGTCACCTGATCCAAACCCCCTGCTCAAGCAGGGCCACCTAGAACCAGTTGCTCAGGACTAGGACATGTCCAGACAGCTTCTGAGTATCTCAAGGAAGGGAAACTCCACAAACTCCTTGCGAAACTTGTGCCAGTGCTCAGACACCCTCACTGTAAAAAATTGTTTCCTGATGTTCAGAGTGAATGTCCTGTGTTTGTGCCCATTGCCTCTGTCACTGGGTACCACAGGACATAGCCTGGCTCTGATCTCTTTGCACCTCCCTTAAGGTACTTACGTACATGATAAGATACCACTTGAGCCTTCCCCTCTCCAGGCTGAACAGTCCCAGCTATCTCAGCCTTTCCTCACGGGATGAGATGCTCCAGTCCCTTCATCATCTTCGTGGCCATTCATTGGACTTGCTCCAGTATGTCCGTGTCTCTCTTGTACTGGAGAGCCAAGAACCGGACACACTGCTCCGGGTGTGGCCTTACAGTGCTGAGTAGAGGAGAAAGATCACCTCTCTTGACCTGCTGGCAATACTTCGCCTAATGCAGCCCAGGATACCTTTAGCCTTTTTTGCTGCAAGGACACACCACTGGTTCATGGTCAGCTTGTTCTCCACCAGGACTGCCAGGTCCTTTTCTGCTGAGCTGCTTTCCAGCTGGGTGGTCCCCAGCATAAATGCTGAGTCCCTTCATTGGAAATTATTTTGTTGAAACATTGTTCTTTGAAAGCCAAAGCCCTATTCTCCCCCACCCACAAGTATGTTGGGGCTGGGTTTTTTTTTTGCTGAAAACTGCCAAAAGAATTCAGCTGAAATTTTGCTGGAGACAGTTGTCTCTTGATTGGGGAGAGAAATCAGATGATATTTTAGGAGCTCAGAAATTAGCTCATGTTCTTGCAAATCCAGCATATAACAACTTGCTCAGTGCCATTCACACAGCTGTAGGGGAGAATATTAAAATCTTTCAAATTCTATTTATTAAACTTGCTAGAAAACTTGTCAGAGGAAAAAAACTCTTCAGCAACTCCATTCCCGTAGATCATGTGAGATGCCATGGTAGCAGAAGAAATGTCTGCAGCTTTACTGGAGGAAGTGAAGTGTTAGAGTAAGAGAGCAGGAATTAGGACTCTTGACTCATTCTGTCACTGACTCAGACTATTTTTGAGCAGCATTTACCTTAACAGGTCCAATGACACTGCTGCCTGACTTATTCAAGTAATCAAGATGACTGAAACCCTAATTTGACCTGAGTTTATCTGACAGTAATGCATGATAACAACACCTGACTGTCTTGCATGTAACAAGTGATTCTGGATAGTTAAATTGTTTTCAGATAATTTGAGTAAAAAGAACTTTGTAATTACAAAGAGGACATGTTTTAGCAAATTTAGCACTGGTAAGCTCTTTGTAAAATACAATTTTAATTGCGTTTTAAACAGCTATCTTCCCTCCATCTTGAAAATCAAAAAAGGCTAAAAATCTCTATCACATTCTTCCTTATTCTTCAAGAAAATGTAGCTCCATTTTTGAAGCCTTTTTAAATGAACAACAGCAAAAAATGTTCACAATTTGCTCAACCAACTTTGTAGAAACTCAAAATATAGAACTCAGCCTTTAAGACTCTTGACCTTCTACTTCACAAGTCATTTCAAGTTCATATCAAACGCTAACTCACTGGTAGGGTTTCTTCTTTTTTTTTTTTTTTCTTTTTTTCCCAAGCTATATTTAAAATACATCTATTTCATTCCCATTGGACTGATGGTCATCATTTATCCATTTTCTTTATCTGAGGGGAAGGGGAGGGAGTAACTTGACAGAGACAGTAATCCGCTTGAGAAAGCCAAAGGCTTTTTGATATTAATACAGAGAATGATTAATCAAAGAAAGAGTAGTCCTCCAGTAATAAGCAAAGGATGAGGTCATTAGCTGGTTAGCAGAGAACAGGCAGCACTTAAGGATATGAACTGGGGTCAAGAGTGAATAAGGGATCTGCAGGAGTTTTCAGTCCTTTAGAACATGGTAATGGCCTAACTGGGTTAGATCAAAGATCCCTCTAGCTCTGCAGCCTGTTTCTGACACTGTCCAGTAGCAGATGTTCAGGGAAGAAGTATAGGAAAAGGGGAGACTACAGAGTACTCCTTCCCAGCTATATACCTTTTCAGCAGTTAATAGGTTAGGGACCTCGTAAGCATATAAATCATTGTATTTTAAAACCACTGTGGATGTATCTACCATGAAAGTGTCCAGTCAGTTTTTAAACCATCTCTACTTTTGGCCTCCACCAATAATGAATGTCAATGAACTGCACAGTGTAACTGGACATAGTGTGAAGTAGAAACTGTGATATAGTCCCATCAGTGATGCTGTTATCCAGGCCTGAGAAATATGAGAGGCAGGAAGCACTCTGTTTCTTTAGTTCATTTCTTCAGTGTCTGTTGAGGACTGAGAGTGTGTCTGCCTCCCCACAAACCTGCCACTACAAGATTATAGACAGCCTGTGAGGGTGCTGCAGGCCTTGTTTTTACTGTGTACTGGTGCTTCCAAGTCAGTGTCTGAAGGGGATTGGCAGGGGGGTGAATGCAGGAGATGCTCAAGAACAGGAATATTGTCCAGAAAGGAAGACAAGTACAGAAGGTGATAGGAGTATTACAAAGTGAACCAGAAAGCTGAAACCAGTTTTAAGTGACCTGCTGTTTTTATCCTTGGCACAGGCTGTCCTGAATGTAGTCTTGCTTTTAGTGCAGAACAGAGTGATATGGTGTGAGCTGTGCAAGCCCAGCTCTCCATGGCTCTGGAGGATCAGTAGGTACCAATCCAGTCAGTCTGTGGGTGGTTCCTCCTCTCAGCAAGGGATTCCACCCCTTGTGTGGCATGGGTTAGGGAGCAGGCTGGCTCCTTGTCCTGCTTAGCACTCCCAGACATGGGAATGAACCCTTACTCCAAAGATAGATGAGGGCCCTTGGATGCTGCTTCTGTCTGGATTTAAACATTGAAAAGGAATTGAATCCTGCAGCAGAGTTTGCCTAGGCACCAAAATCAGTGAAACTCTGTGCAGATGCAGGAACTGACCCACTCGGATCCAGACACAGGAACAGGGGGCCCTTCTGCATCAGAGATGAATTGCAGGTAAATGTGCCTTCACAGGCTCAAGCTTCGTGTCTCAACTGTGTTGCACTTGCAAGGCAAGAGCTGAATGCATCTAAGTCTCCTGGAAGTCCCCCTCTCTTTTAACTGTGTGTATTAAATACAAAGCAGATTTCATCTGTAATAAATAATTCTTAAAACTCAAAACAACAAGTGCATTTATTCCACTTATTTTTAGGTTTGCCACTTGTTTAAATCTTGGATGCCTGACTCTTCTTAGATCTGTGATAAAGTCAGACAGCAAGAACTTTATCATGCTTTGATAGGGCTGTTTTTTGTCAGCACACTCTCTCCTTTGTCATCAGCCTTAGAAGGCAAAAAGCTGGAAACCATTCATGGTGAAATAAGTGAAACTTGTTCTGCCAAAGAAAGAAAAAAAGAAAAAAAAACAACAAAAAAATTAAAAAGACACTTGAAACTGGCTGGGGCAGTGCTCTCATGATGAGGGGTACCGAGCCCTGGAAATGACTTGGCCTTTTACAAGATCAGGCCAAAGAACAGCTTGTCTTCTTTGCATGGGAGAAGAAACACCTGCCTAAATCCTGCCAGAAAAGCACAAAGCCTGGAGATGGTTTTCTACATCTCTCTTCCCTGCCTCAGACATAAATACTAGATTCCATCTGATGAGGAGGGAGATACTAGCATCTTCTATTCACCTAAATCATATCACTGATTCCCTTTCTCTTCACTTCTACGATACCTTGGGAGGACAGAAGCCATCTTCTTCCTATCGTCTGCAAGAGTCCCTCCCTCTCAGCTTCTGCTTTCTTATAGTTTCTCTAACCTCTTCTTCTCTGCTATCCCCAGTAGACTGAGAGGGAAAGACATCCATCCTGATCCTGCCAGGTATATTTTCCAGTGCCATATAGTAAGATAAAGGCAGGCCTTGGATCAGGACCACTCTTCTATTTGTCAGGAATCCCACAACTGTCTGCCCTGGTTCTCCATGGAGAACAGACCTCACGTGCTCTGTTTACCAAGGACAGAACCAGCAGGATGTGGCTCACAACCTAACATCAACTATGGATGTTAGAGGAGCACTGTGAAACCCCTGCAGGTACCTGCTCTGTGTGTCTTGCTCCTGTGATTGTGCTCTTTGCTAGATTTAGAGAGAGAAATGACATTTTCCCCCAGCTCAAAGGGGACATCTCTGAAAGGAGAGGTAAAGGACTAATTGCTATTTTCTTTTCTTGTTTCTAGTCTGTAGAGTCCTTCTCAGGATCACAGCACCTTTTTACCCAACAGGCCCAGCTCCTCTAGGTTGATGGAGTAGTTCTGACTTCTCTTGCACTCTTCCTGTGGTGTGTTGTAGTTTTTGGCTTCTATCGCACAAGAAACAAGTCTGTATTTTCAAGTGTCTGTACTTAATAACTAAGAGAGACTTGTGCTTAGTTTGCATCTACTGAAGTAGAAGGTGGTTTTAAAAATTCAACCCTAAATGGCTAGTGTATTCTAGGTCTTAGGCATACCCTGCCTCCCAGTGGTGGTGGCTCTAGTTCCACATGTGTAAATGCCTGGTAGACATTAAGGAGGAAAGAGCTTTGGGTTTTACAAATTATTTGGAGCCTGTTGAGGCTTTTGACACCCTAGAAGAAAGGTGGCTTGGAGGCAATGCTTTTGCAGTGGAGAAAGGATTTGCTGTTCTTTCATCTTTTCTCTCTGAACAGCACTGATGTGATGTGAAAGTTTGGATTCCTAGCTCTTCGTCTCAAACAACCGTTGAAAGCAATCGATCCTACAGCTCTGCAGTTGAATAGGACTTCTATAAAAAGGTGGTTTGTTTTCCTGATACAGAAGACACAGGGCAGTAGCATGTGCTCCATTCCTAGACTCACTCATGCTTTATAGGTACATGTGGGCAAGTCAGTCAACATCTGCATTTTATTTTTTTCCAAAACAGTATTTGAGAGCAATTTTATGAGCTCAGAATCACACTCTCAGCTCCTACAACCAAGTTACTAAACGCAACTGACCAGTTTCATAACTGTATGTGAAAATACCTAATTTGTGCTTGCAATCACATCTCTTGTTTCTATGCAGTTAAGTGCACACAGCTTAGAAACCCAGACCTCTTTAAAAAAATAAACAAAACCTGCTGTAACTGACAGATTGGTGAGCTGGTTAGTCCATGTTTTCATCAAAACAAAGGGGAAAAAAAAGCTAAAGTACATTATCGAAGGGAGGCCATGAAGCTCAATTTCTTAATATTTGATAATTATCTTTAGGTGGCAAAGAGAAAAATACATTGACACATGTAGTGTTATGACTTGCACTGACTAAAAGTAGCATTTGCCAAAAATATGATGTACTAAAAATGACTGTTACTCTTATAATGCCATCAGCCAGGGTAGCTATGAAGGATTTGTTTTTATGTCTCTGCCTTTAATTTCATCATGATTTTTAAAAATTCCCAGAGAGTGTTGCAGCTGCTCCAGCATTAACAGCCTTGAAATAGAAATGTGTTACTTAGCAATATACAGCTGCAGAGAAGAAAAAAATTCCCCAAACAACAACCCCAACATTTGGATTGATTAATCTATCAAGATTGTTATTCGTATTTTAAATTCATGTTGTTTAAACTCAAATCTGTTTGCCTCCCAGCCATTTTATTTAGTTATGTTTTTCCTAAAGTGGTAACAATTTCCAAGATCTGCATAAAAAATGAACACTGCCCAAGCAGCTCAGCAGCTCCTGCCGCTTGTTGGCTTCTACTTGTTTCAGTATCACAAATTGAGCCACCGAGATTGCTCTCTTGAGGCTCTTTATCCACAGTGATGTAAATAACTATTCCTCCTTACTTTGCCCTTTCTGTAGATGCTTCCACCATCTTTGGCCTTTACAGGCGAAAGGGGGTACAGGGGACTTCATACCATCATTATTAGAGGTTGGAAAAACACACAGTGTATTTGCACGTGTCCAGGTATATAAGACCTAGGGGAGCGATAGGAGAAGTTCAGCAGTTCCCAGATTGATTATCACCTGCTCCAACGCTGCTGTTAGAGAGCATGTTTCTGCTCCCTTTGCTTCCAGTGCCATAAAGCCATTGCTATGCAATGAATTTAGTAGAGCCCTTCAATGTATGGGTCTTGCATTACAAAAGCCTGTCTGTAGCTTTCTTCCTGCTCCCTGAATAAGCACAGGGGAACCTCTCTAACCACTGTCATCAGAAAAAGTGGTCTCAGAGAAGGGTGGCCAATTTTTCTTGTCTCAGGAGCTGCTTGTGGTGTGGCTGAGTGCCACATGAGACCTGCTGTGAATTGAGAGACAAGGGGAGGGAGCTCCTTTGCCTGCAGGGCAGGATGAGGCATGGTGCTTGTCCCTGCTGAGCTCGTGGCTGGGTTCAAAGCAAAGCAGTTCCTGCTAGCTCTGCACTCCCCTCAGCCAGCACTGATTTCTCCAGGGGCCAGCAGAGAGCCCCCCCCATCGCATGGCAGAGGCTGCGCACACAGGAGCCCTCCTTGCCTGCCCCATGTCTAGAGGCCAATAAGAACAAATCTGAGCAGACCTAAAGGCGTCTGACTCAGGTATTATCCCCACCCCATCACTGCATTGAGCCTTCCTTCCAAGTCCAGCTAGGAGCTGGCCCTTCATGAATGAGGGTATGGCAGGTATCTTGCTGGGAGAAACTCAATTTTGACAGTATCTGTGGCTGTAACCCCACACAGACTTTCATATATGGTACTGGTGAGACATGCTTAGGCAAGGAAACAAAAGAATAGGAGAAAGCAGCCCTAAAAACATCAGTCCACATCAAGCTGGGAAGGATTTACCTTCTGACACGTCCTGTGAGAACTCACTCCATAGTGCCTCCATCTGCAGGAAGTTTAGAGGAACGTGACTCCTGAAAAAAAGTGGTACCACAGGGGTGTTCCTGGAAGCACAGCATGAAAGCAGG
Organism: Tyto alba; assembly: GCF_018691265.1. Lineage (NCBI taxonomy): Eukaryota > Metazoa > Chordata > Aves > Strigiformes > Tytonidae > Tyto > Tyto alba. Next base: position 28,757,915 of record NW_024881328.1, on the reverse strand, counting down.
CAGTCCCTAAAAACAATGTTTCAGACCTCCTGACATGCTCTGATATCCAGGGGATTTCCTCCTGCAGTCTGTAATATTCATGGATTTTGGAGAACTGTTATCTCTTCTAGTCCTGTGAGACCATCTAATATATAGGAAACTCAGAAAACAGGAAAACTGTGGCATTTCCTAGACTTCACATTTTTCATCCTGATGGTATAACTCCATTTTCATGATCTAAAGAGAAATACATCTTTTGGTCAATATAATTTAATACTACTCACATCATTGACTCCTACAATCACGCATTATGCAGCCAAGCATGCTTTACCTCCAGTATACCACTTACAGAAAGACAGATGGATTAATACTTTATTCCTTATTTAAAAAGAGCTGCCCAAGGTTATCTTACCCTGTCAGACTGTACTTCTTCCCCTCTCTAAATAATTCCTTTGCTCTCATATTGTTCCAACTTTTTATTTAGCAGCTCTCCATTTCTCTCCCCACTAATTTATTCCTTGAAGTGCCTCCTCAGTCCTTTTAGCTTGTTCGTTGTTGATGACATTCATGCACCCTAGCTCAAGTAGGCTACAGCAGCTTTTTCTTCTTCTCTCAGAAGTTGGCTGCAGTACTTTAATAAGTCCTATAATCTCATTTTTTTGTAAAGAATGCAGATTCAGTTTACCTAACCTTTCTAAAAACTGCTGTGTGTCTGAGTCATCTCTGTTGCCCTCTGGTACTTTTCCATAATATCCTTCTTTTAAAGGGTGCCCAAAAAGGCATACAGCATCTCACATGTGACCTCGCATGTATTTAACCAAAGCTATAATAATTTCCTGTGACTTATAATTGATACCACAATATTAATGTTTCCCAGGAATTTACAGAGCAGTGGGGTTACATTCCTTTTTCCTTGAGGCTTCCACCACATGCACTCTTCCAATCTGGCTCTCCCTCATGCTGGCCCACAGTCTTCTGCTGTTAGCCATATACTTCCACTGTGTCCTTATTCAAGTCTGGACAAGGTATTGGGAGTCATGCTTCTCTTTAACCTTTCTGTCTTGGCTGGTAGGCATTCCTCTTAGATAAGTACAGCTGTCATTTTCCATATGTCTAGGTTCATGTTGAAGGATTAATGTTACAAGGATCTTTTTGCATTTAGCCCTGTTCCCCATGAGTTTGAATGCTTCCAGGCTCCAGCACTGCCTGTGCTGTGATGGCATCAAATAAGGTATTTACTTTTATTGGCAGTCTCTCTGGACAGGAGATGATCTGAGTCTCTTTCTTCAGAAGCAGGTATTGGATCTGACTGGTGGAGAATTAAGTGCACAGTTGCTCTAACAGTAAGGAAAGGAATCAGTCTGGAAAAAGAATGAGAAATTACTGAGTTTCAGTAGTTGTAGAAGTTCAATGCAAAGTAAACCTATGCTTGATGCCTTCTATAAAGTGCAAAGAATTCCTGACCACTCACCTCCCAGCAAATCCTATACTTCAAAGGATAAAATCTGGCTCTTTGTGCTAGAAAATATATTGTATTTTTTTTTCAAGTAACTCTTGGCTCTTTCAAGTTTGAGAGAAAGAATCTATAAAGATAAAGAGTAGAATCTATGGCTTATTACCATTCACTCCCACAGGTATTAAACCAGGTATCTCCAGCCTCAGCATTCTTGTAGGCAAATTTCAACATGGATAAAGAGAATCCCTTTCAGTTTTACAAAGTAATTGTGCACATTTATCTATACACTCCAGATTGTAGGCTCCAAGTGCTATTAACCTACAAGGCAACCACTTGTGTGTATACATAATGTGCTTTTCTGGCTTTCCTACTTGAACAGTAAGTACACAACTATGCACTCGTACACATGGCCTCCCTATATTTGTATAATTACATCCCTTGAGTAGACATTAAAGCAGATATGTTACTTGTTTTGTGACGAGCAGCCTGCCTGGCTGCCTTAAGAGGTACTGACTGAGGTTTTGTTCTTACACAGTGTGTATGACAGTGCTGCAACCAGGTCACAGGTCTACAGCACATACATAGGTGAAAATATGATTTGTGCGGAGTGTGATTGCAGCTCCCAGCCTATAATCACTTCATCCTGAAATGTACTTGTTATATAATTATCAGGAGGCCTGAGGTGATGGGGCAGAAAGGACACTGGAAGAGATGGAAAAATGACCTGGGATCTATTCAGACAAAGGAGCACTTGCTAATTAATTTCACTGGAACTCTGTGATTCTCTTAGACTTACTTAGGTAACTACTCCAAACCATACAAACCCAGCAGTAGCTAAACAGAATTTCAGTGAGTGGCATTTCACAGCATTGCAGAGTGGCTGAGGTTGGCAGGCATATCTGGAGACCATATAGTCCACTCCCTGCTCAAAGCAGGCTGCTCAGGACTGTCCCATCACACCCCTAGTGTAAAAGTTTTTTCTTTGTTTAAATCAAATTTCCTATATTTTAGTTTGTGCCCACTGCCTCTTGTCCTGCCACTGGGCACTGCTAAGAAGTTTCCCTCTGTCTTCTTTAGTTCCCCCATCAGATATTTATACACATGTGTAAAATCTGTCTGAGCTTTCTCTTCTCCAGGCTAGATAACCCTAACTCTCTCAGCCTCTCCTTGTGCGACAAATGCCCCAATCCCTTTACCATTTTTGTGTCCCTATCTCCAGGTAGAGGAGTTGTTCTGGTGGCAGTATCCACATGCTGGGGCCTCCCCAGAGCGGGTGATAGGGTGAGCACTTGCTGCATGCACACACAGGATAGTTAAATTAGGTCTCCTTGGGCTCCCTTAGTAGACAGGAACAAACTGCAGTTGCTTTGTGCTTGTGAATTCCTGAACTAGTTTTTGGATTTACACAACCAGTTTGATTTCCTGAACCTTTGCTGAACTTCAGCTATGGTTCATTGAAGGATGACTCAAGTTAAAAATATGCACATCTTTCTAGCTATATATGTGGGAGTTGAAGACATCCCTCAAAACCTTGGCCACCCCAGATGAATGCCCTTTTCCTAGATTCAGTCCTTGGCTGGCCTGGATGAACATAGATGCACTGACGTGAGTGAGTGCTCAAGGAGCTGGGCTATTTAATTTTCTCCCTCACCTCGTCTTACTTTATTACCTGCTCTCTTTCACAAACACGACACTGGTTGCCCTCTGACTATGCAACATATCACTCTCTCTTCTCTCCATTCTTTTGTAAGACACTCAGCCAGATCCTTAGCTGTGGTAATAGCCCATTGCTCCACTGAACTCAGTTTGGTTTTACTTATCAGAGCTGCACAATTTGTTTTAAGGGAGCTGTGCCAATTCATAACAATTGATTTAGCCCCCTTTTTTCACCTCTTGTTACAACATCCCCATTGTTAATGTTCTTGGATATTCAAGTTCTGTGGTGCTTGTTGCAAGAAAAGCATTCTCCTTTCTGTCAGCAATTTCATGATGAATAGTGGAAAAAATGCCCATTGATAAAGCAGACATCTTACTGTAGCTGCCTGGCTTATCCCTATCTGGTCAACCAGTGGACTGGTTCAGAGTTAGTTTCCTAGTACCTCAGCACACTCATGAGACAACGTGTTTTGTACAATTTTTTTGATTCTCTCTGTAACTACCTGTCTCTGACTCTTTAGAATTAGATTTTTCTCATTAAGTTCTGTGGCCTTTATGAGAAAATTAAAGGAATATTATCTTTTTAAACCAAATTGGTATTTTAAAAGTCTAATAAGTAAAAGTATGATTTCAAAATTAAACACGATATTTCATCTTTGTCTGATATGCTCATTAAATATTTAATTAAACTCCAGGCTAAGATGGATTGATGGTTGGGAGGAGGGGGGTGTGAGTTTCCCTTCTACCCACAAAAGTCTTTTATTTGGAAGTCTAGAGGTTTTGTCAGGAGAGTGAGATTTCAAAGCCAAACTATATGACACCACTGCTGTTGAAGAAACAATCATAACTCATGAATTCACTCTACCTTCAGCTAAACCTTGTATTCACCTTACCCCCTCTGGTCTGGCCTAAGGAGACAGGGAAAGGGGCTGACTGTAACTCTGTCACATGTGTACAAAAGAGCTCCTCTAATCTCTGGGGACCTCCTGACCCAGCTGGCTTCATGACTCTGCTTCTTTCCTCTAGTTCAGGAAGCACAGACCGAGATTTTCATTTTCTCAGCTCTGTGGGACCAGAACTTAGTGAATTCAGATGATTCTTCAGCATCTTTTTCATTCCCTTATTCTGGAACTCTCCCTGGCTGCTGGTGTCAGTCTGGTCCACTCCAGAGTTGTTAGTTTTTATCTTCTTCCTCCTGTGACACCAGGCAAACAGAGACTCACCATAGTGCTGCCTGCACTGGTTGTAGCTGCTCACTACTTGGAGGCTGGGAGCATGTACCACATATTAAAAAGTCTGTGGTCTCAGGAGTGTCAGGTTAGTGTGAAGCAGGACTTTGTGAAACAGTGTCGTAGCCAGTATCTTTTTAGCATGCCTACCATTTGTTCATGTCCAGGGTGTTTGAGTATGAAATAAAGACCATAATTAACTCACTTGCTAACTACATTATACACAAATTCATGATCAGATCAGGCCCCACTTGAAAGGTAGGAATCCTCTTACTCTGGAAGGCTGATTTCCATTCAAATTCTATTCCTGGTTGATTTAGACCTATTTTTTCTCGTACCAACCTTATTCTTCAATGCAAACAGTTCTTCCTCGTGAGGATATGCCTGTAACAATGTCTTGGTACACAACAATCTGCTCCACCCTCTTCTCCAGATCTGCTCCAGTCTGAAACTCTGCCTTGTATAGGTTTGGCCAGTATTCCAAACCAAGTCTCACGCCTTGTCCAGTGACATCAATGTTTCCTTATTTTCCTTGGAAACTTTTCACCCAGCACTTCTTAGGATTTTACTTGCCTTTTTAATGGCCACATTACATTGCTGGCTCATAATCATTCAGTGATCAAATAATATACCTAGGTTTTTCTCCTTCTTAGTCATTTCCGACTAATGAGCCAAAGCTTACAGTAGGAGTTCTGTTACTCGTCTCTAAGTGCATGACTTCACACTACTTAACTTTATTTCATTTCTGGTTTTCGAGTTCTTCCCACGTGATATGGTGATAGTCTTTTCTTTTTACTGACAATGCCTTTCAACCTTGTGCATCTGTTAATCACTTCTGCATATACCAGCAATTCACGTCAAGGTCATCAAAATACAGAAGATACAGAATGAGATTGGTTTCAATAACAGCTGTTGAGGGCTGACACTAAGCAACCTCCCACCAGAAATGTCTTCTGCACAGAGAGACAATTGCCTCATTCTCTTTAAGAAGTTCTCACAAGTTCTTTTATGATTTTAAAGCTGCCTGATTTCTCCAGTTAAACCCATGTCTTTCTATATTGTATCATATTAAATGCATTATCGAAGCCCAATTAGTAAAAAGCAGATCATTGCCTTGAAAAGTAAAACCGTATGTTGCATTTTCTTTTAAGTTCATGTCAATAGCTCTCCATTCTAAAATACATTCTTTAACCTTATATAGCATAAAGGTCAGGCTAGCACATGTCTCTGCTTGAAAAATGAAAAGTACCTAGAGTGTGCAGTTGGTTAGCTACACATTCATATTATATATTGTTTATTATCTAGATGCAATGTCAGCACTTAACAAGTAAGAATGAATTCTGTGTGCTAGAGTTATTACTGTCATCTCAAAAAAGTTACAGAAACAGGCAGAATAAGCTGGTATTAAATGCTAAATCATACGGCAGCTCATGAGCTCACCTTTCACCTCTGGGAAGCTGGATTTAATAGAAATCCATCGCAGGGAGAAAAATATTACTTCAGCTCAGCCCCTCTGCAATTTTGCACACCCTGGGCAATCGGGGGTGCATGTTGGTGGGGGAGGCATGCCAAAGCCAATTGGTAAGCTCTTGCAGATGCTGCAGCTTGCACAGAGCTGCTCTCTGGGAGGCCTCTGATACCAGGGCCTGTCTGACCTGATGGAGTTTAAGCGCGGTACTTAGAGACTGATGCTGTACCTTACTAGCCCAGGTTTTGGGAAGGGGCAAGGTGAGAATTTCTGACCACGCAAGGAAGTCTGTGAGCAGGGAGCCTTCAGCCTCCCTTTACCCATGTATGCCCTAGCACTTCTGCGTGTGGACAGCCCACTGGGAAGTTTAAAGCTGCTATGGGTCTTGAACTCATGTGGCCAGCAGGATTGCCTGAGGAGCAGTGGCAAGTGAGCCAGGGTCAGGCTGCTTTGTCTCCATATGTCACTCCACACTGCAGGGGCTTGGGGACACGTGTCATTTACCCCCCGTGCAATACCTATGAGCTGTGGGAGAACTGCAGTAGAGAGGGAAGAGCTAACCATCAGGGTTGAGTGTGCCCTTCAGGTTTTAAGTAAGAAAATGCCCACATAAGGCAGGCGCTGCTACAAGGAAAGAGCTATGCAACCTCATCCACTCCCCTTCATTTGACTTGCATACATGCACGCACAGAGACAGTAGCAATGCTGGATACTCCTCAGACATCACTCTTGCTGTTTCCTTCCCACCCCATCTCCTTCCACCATGCGCTGCACAAGGGTTCTGCACCAGGCTGGTCCTGACAAACAGCTGATCTCCTCCGCCCTGCCCTTGCACAGCCAGCCCTGCTCACTCTCATCTGTCTTGGTCTCCCCAGCTGTCCATGGGCTACTATTTGACCATTGCTAGCTTGGCCTGTCAGTTCTCCTTACAGCCAAGTGACCTGCCCAGTCATTTCATGGTCTTTATTTTCTGGATTACATTGTTCTCCTGAGTACGTTTCCTGACTGCATGAAGTGCTCTCTCCCTTTCTGCCTTAGTTATTCCAAGTATCAGTCACTCCACAACCACCTTTACTGCTATTAACCTTCTTCCTGTCTTCCAAATCAAACCCCATTTCTCACTTCCATATGTCAACACCAGCAACAAGCATCGATTAAATGTCTTTCATTTTTAAAGCACACAGCCTTGCTACCCTTGCTTATATCTTAATGCTTCCCATATGCTTCTCATCAGACTCTAAATTCCTCTGTTTGCTTCCTCTGAGAAGTCATTCTTCATAATAATAAGTTGCCCCAAGTAAATTTATTCATCATCTTTTTCTATGACAGCCACGTTCTTTCACTACGGGAAATTAAACACTGTACCATATGGCCAGAGCAGCAAACTTTAGTACTCACTTGCTCAATTGTTTTAACACTTTGCCGCCTTCATACAACAGTCTGTTTGCCACTAGTGTGTCAGGCTTCCGCCTGACATATGCATTAGACACATTAATGGGAAGAAGGAAATTAAGTGAAGTTGACAATGTGAGGAAAGAACAGTATGATCCCATTAAGTTCCAAAAATTCACTATTTCTACTATTTTTCACTGGGTTGGGGGAAAAAAGCCCCTTAAACTAATTCCTCTGAACATGCTACATCATTAGCCTGCTGTGCTGCCATATGACACCTTTCAAAATCAGAACAATGTGAGAATTCAGAAGTCTGGGGACAGCATATACATGGCTCTGCTGTGCATCCCTTTTGTGAGCCTCGTACTGTCATTAGCTTTACTTTTCATGCTGCAGTTGTTCCTCAAGCCACACTAGGTCCTGTCTAATTAATGACACACCATCAACTACTGCTAGAAGCTTAATTTTCTCCATGTTTGTCTTAAGAATTTGGCTCTCCTTCCAGAGCCTTTTTGATACACGTAGCAAATTGCATTTAGTTGTATAGGAGAAATACAGACTTCCTTCCCTGGTGTCTCTTTTGATGTCGACTTCTTGAATATCCTTCTTGTATATAGATATATGGATCTCTTCTCAGGAGAGAAAAGAAAAAATCAAAAAATTGGTGTTGAAGACAGGTACATGCTTCGACAAATATATTTTATTTCATTGCATCAGCATGTAAGACTTTTGCTTTGGTCATTATTTATCTCTGGGCCAAATTTTAAGCTAGAAGAAGGCACCCTTGACTCTACAGTGAATAGAATTAAATGGCACCCTTGCCTCTACAGTGAATAGGATTAAATCTGAATATGCCAGGGCTGAATTTGGTCCTTTTCTCCAGATTTCCTTCTGCTTATTTATTGAATTTCTACTTTGGTCAGGCAGGAGAAAATTGGTACCTTCAGTTATGCCAGGTTGCTATTCCTCTTTCTAATTTACAGCTGGGAGTGATGTAAGAGTCAAGCAGCCCCTAGCTGATGACTGTCATGCTCCTTGGTGTGTGACTCTTTGCCCCTTCATACTAGAGGGGATGTGACTCACTGCTGGCCGAGGTGTATCCCACTGGGTCTCTGCAGGTGGGTTTCCTCTGAGTTCCTTTCAGTGGAGCACAGGCTGCCGAATGGAGCCACTGGGTGAGTTTGTGTAACTTCTTTAGATTTCCCTGCGCCTCTTGCAACTCCAGCTACCAGCGCTTTGGTTTTGCCTCATGATAGAGGATGAACTTTTTGTTTGGCACTCACTCCCATGCCTGTGGCCACAGCCAGGGGACCTCAGCAGCTGTGTGTAGAGCAGCCAGGGATAGTCTCAGCAAGGCAGCCATGCCACTGGGTACAGAAACTATTTTTCAGAGAGAGAAGGAAAGGTTATGAAGTCAGTGTGGCATGTGACTCTTGTGTGCCAGTGCTATTTGTACTCTGTCAAATATCCAACATGTTTTTCTCAAAAAGTCGTGTTCTGAAATTGTAAAGTTTTAAAATTATCAAATCCTTACAAAATTTATTGATTTTTAACTCTGCTGAGCATGAAAAAATAATAGCTTTTACCAGTATTATTCATGCATCAGATAATACATTGTTTCACATTTTATCAATTCAATGTTATCCTGTGAGGGATGAACTTGACTACATTATTATTCCTGCTGTTGTTGTAAGTTAAGCATTGAAAATGTTCTCAGCAGTTTATTTAAGAGAAAAAAGATGTAATAATACAGCAAAAAGATATTGTTCATCCAGCATAGGGCTGCAGAAGGAACTGTGAATAACCTAGGATCTTAAGGAAAAATCAATGACAGTCTCTCAAAGCTCAAGATTGTTTTTCAAGTCTGTTGCTAGGGAAAGGACTAGAAATGTGTCTGGTGGTGCTCCTGGACTTCCAGGCAGATGTAGGCAGCTGCTCAAATGGCAGAAGTCCACAAAGTCCATTTGAGCTCTGTTTGTGTAAAAGCACCTCATTTTGCCAAGCTTGGTGCAAGTTTAGAGCTCTGTTCACCTAACATAAAATAAAAATACCCAAGGATCTCAATTACATTTCTTCTTTCTGGATCCAATATTCAGCACTAGTGTGTAGCAACCAATAAAATGAATATCTGAAATAAAATTAATAACAAGCAACAAAATGAAGCCCTTCAAAAGTACTTCCTTTAGTTCAAGTAGTGATGATTTCATTCAGTGCAAGATTTCCTTTTTGCTGGTTTCTCTCTTATCTCTATTGCTCACTGTGCAGAGTTCCTGCATTATACCTGAAGATAGATTTGGAAGCACAAAGAATCACAGGATTTGGAGGGAGGTCATCTATTGCATCCCACAGCCCGAGGGAAGGAAAGAAGGAAAGATTATACTTGTGCCATTTTTGACCCCTTGTAATGGAGACTGTACAATCTCCCTGGTAATCTATCCCAGTGCTTTATACCCTTAAAGAGAGAGTCTTCTTCCCAGTATCTTACCTAGGTCTGACATGTAGCAATTTCAGTCCATTACTTTTCATTATATTCAACATGAGAAAACAGGTTATCCTTCTCGTTTGTGAAGCAACTTTTTTGTATTGGAAGACTGTTATCATGTCCTACCCAACTCTCTTTTAGAATAAGAAATCCCAATTTATTTAATCTTTCCCTGTAAATCACATGTTTCTCGACATCTGATCATTCTTGGTTCTCTCCTTTGGGCTCTCTTCAACTGGTCTATGTCTTTCTAAAAGCCCTTTCCTGTCATTCCTGAAAGACTGGATGAGACCTTCAATTGAAGCAGTCAGGGAATAATATTTTCCTGTAAGTGCTCTCCATGGATAAGTGAAAAGGCTGCTAAATGGGCTCATAGAGCTGTTCTCAAATTTAAAGCATAACCCTCTTTGAATAGCATTGGTCCAGTGAAAAAGAAATTATGCAGCTCTGGAGCGTATTCATTCACCTGCAAAATGAGCTGACATTACAACAAAATATTTAATCTAAAGACATTTCTGAGTGAGTCAACATGAATATACATCCACATGAAATTGAATGAGTCCGTTGCATGTGTGCTGCTAAATAGTCAGTCAAATATTAGAGACAAGGTGAATCATGGAGTTAATGCATTCACTGCTGGTAGAGCAGCTCTGAATAGTATTACTCTGCTAGCCATTGTGTAAATTCATAGTACACTGTAGACATTGCCTTGAAGAGTAAACGGCCTAAAAAGGAAGGACAGGCAGTGGTAGGAGATGGCACATTTCACAAATGGGAGAACCAAAACTTGGGCAAGGAACTGATTTGCTCAGGATTGTTGTGGCAAAGAAGACATTGATACTCACTTTCCTGAGCTCCCCTCTTGCCATGTCCATGGGGTATTCTTCCTTGTCGTGAACGAACCTCTGGCCTGTTCTTGGAGTTTGCAAGGTGTTATCTTTTTGGATTTATGACCTTGAAGGAACCCAAAATAGGGTTTCTTCTACAGAATCTGATGATGTATAATGAGCACACAGGAGTCAGATTTGCCATGCAGGACAGCAAAGAAGTATGCATACCTATGTGTTCAATCTTCTTCTCATCTCCTCTGGCCTTAAAGATACTGACTTGTTAATGGGCAGGCTGTAACATTACATACAAAGATGAGATCATCTCCTCTTCTTCTGCACTCTTAGTCTACACCTGTACCAGCAATTTAGCATGAGATCCAATTTCTATTGCTTTAAATAGATCAGCAGGGTTCCCTTTGGGTTGCAGTAAAGCCCTTGGAGAGAGGGAGTGTGAGTCAGAGGTTTTCATACTTCGAATATTATGAATTTTGTGATACCAGGGATTTGCATGGCTCTTTCTGGGAGTGTCAGCTGGCTTTGTGAGGAATTTCTTCATTCTGGTGGGGCTTTGTTGACCCCTTTTTCCCTCTTTCCTTTTCCATCCTAGGGTCAACAGCTTAAACACTGCAGATGCTAAGGATCTTCCACCCCCAGTGTCTCAAAGTTATTTACAGCAATCTGTCTGGAAGCAGCCTTGACCTGGGAAGGAGGGAGAGCTGAGCAGCCACAAATGATGCAAGCAAGCTCCCTTTTATGTTCTGAAAGCTTGTAGCCTCTGGCCCAGGTGGCACAAGGTCTCCAGAAGGCACCCAGCTGGCCCAGTACCATACTCACTCTTAAGAGGGAAAAGGGAGCCAGCTCACCAGATAGAACACTAGGCATTCCTAAAGTTTGCTCTCCTGCTATGAGGTCTTCAGGGATAATAGCCTTCCCTCTGTTTTTCTTTTCCCAAAACTGTGTCCTCCTTTTACAAGGCATTCTTATTTGAAATTAAAACCTCAAAATATTTCACTGTTTGATTGTGGTTTAGCTATCCCCTTCCAGACTTCTCAAGAAATCTGACAGGCATACTTCTGGGGGATACTAGGAGCACTCAGAGTAGGGGCCCTTCTCCACAAGGAAGAATGCATGACTGAATTGCAGCCAGAGAATAAGATGGGAAAACATCCACCCTCAGCTGCTAAATTGGAGCTGCAAAGCTTCAAATCACCCAGCATAAGCCCACTCTCTCTCCTTTGTTCCTCGCTCTCCTGCCATCTCCACATCCCCCAACCCTCACTCCTCCTCAGCTCCCAGAGTTTGCACAGCAAAAGTTAAACCCCTTGGTCTTTAGCAGTTGCAGTTTGAGAGAGGGCCAGACATATTTTCGCAGGCTTTTCCAGGCTTGTGGTTTGCACTGTATTCCCTCTGAGCATAATTTACATAAGGAGGAAATGAATCTTGCAAAATAAGTCTTGGTGTGTTTAGATGCTGTTCAGTTCAGTTAGCATTGCTCATGGTTTCAGAGAGGTGGGCAGCAGTAAAGATGGCATTTGAAAGTGCAGCATTTCCTAGTCATTTCATCCAAACAAAGCACTGGTACAAAAACACCCCAACAAAACCTGAGAAGCCAGAAAATGCCCACTGCAGTCAGATTCCATACTATACTCTTACTCCTCCAACCAGGAACCTTTTCTTTTTTCTCTTCCCTTCATTTTTTTTTTCTCTCTAATGCCATATGTACAGCTTGAGGTTATATTGGAACGTATAAATCTCCTGTGAGCCACAAAGCATTAAGCCACCATTATCCTTATAATTTCATTATCTCAGTTCCTACACTAAAACATTTTAAACTAATTGAACACCCGAGGTTTTCCTGTGAAGTTTATTTCCTAAACATTATTGAGGTACTGTTGATAAAGCCAAAATGTACAAAGTCAGCACTTCCTAAAACAGCCTGATTTATTAAAGTAGAAATGTTTTTTTATGAATAGGATCTGAATGCCAAATAGTTCTTATCATTTTATGTTTCCATGCCGTGTATTTTAGTTGATTTCCAAGAACAACTACTTAACTTCCATGAAGTTGAGCCAGTTTTCCTTCCTCTCATAATATCACTTTAAGATGCTTGCCAGTTTCTTCTTTTTAACTATGAATTTACATTGTCTCTTGGTATTTTCTTTGTCTTGATTTAAACTGTTTGGCTTTCCTTCTTCTTGATGTCACAGGCTGTCTCTGATACTTCATTTATGCTGCTAATGGTTCCCAAATGCTCTCATGTTACAATAGGCTATATTTTTCAGGAGAATTTTATTTTATATCCTTGGTGAAGTTCATAGAAGACCTGCATAACATAGAAGATCACACTAAATGATCATTATATTCCTTCCCAACACGTAAAATCAGTAAAAAAGTTTCACATGCGTACAGGTTGCTTTGTCATTAAAGATAGTTCTGCCTCTCCATTTCCTTCTCCAGCCTCAAGATATTACAATGATGTTGGATCCAGCTGCAAAATTTGGACTAGAATTTAAGTTTGGTGGTTTTCATTTGGCAGATTATAAAGGCACAAGATGTTTTTTTTTTTTTTTCCAGAATAAAGAATGGCACTCATTCTTCCAGCATCAAGCAGCTTTGCTTTTATATAAAGAAAAATATATGAAAAGAGATGGAAAGATCAGAGGTTTCCAGATTTTTTGTGTTCTGTACAGCTAGTAGCAACCTTAAACATAATGGCAACTAGCAAAGCAGCAATGAGGGAAGCTGGTTTACTACTGAAAATGTGATAACTAAACTGAGTAGTAACAAACCCTCACTCACAATTTCAAATTCAGGTTAGTGAGCTTGGATCTAAAGCTGAGCTCAGACCTTTATCTGACCAAGAGCTAGCTGATTTGTTTTCTCAATACAATAAATTGAAGTAACCATACAAAAGACATAGGTTTTTCAACTTCATCCTGCTGTGTTGTTCTTCCAAGTAGTTCTGCTGAAGTCACTCAAACTTCCATTCAAGATCAGCAGGCAAGATTTGGCTTATTAGATCACTGTTTCTTTGAGCTGTTCATGATAATGGTCTTTGGTAGCTGTTTTACATGTAATATCAGATTTCAAGTGAAGAAAGCAAAACTAAATCAGGTAACCAGTGAAAAACTGAGTCTTTCCCCTTTTTAAAATAAATTGCCAGCAGTTACCATAGTAACTGTTAACAGTAGAGCGTTTTGACTGTCTTTATTATGAACAACAAAGTAAAATATTCTCTTTTCTTGGGAGAGCTAGGGAATGTTCATCCAAAACAATGGATTAGATAATCATTGCTTGCATAGTAATTAATCTCCAAGACATAGATGGACAGGAGGTGGCTCAGCTCCTCTCCAGTGGTCAGCCGAAAACTGCAAAGCCAAAACATGGTTTGTTGTCCCAATTAGTTGGACTGCCTAGAAAAGGAGAATGACATAGTGGACCTGGACAGTGGTCTTCTTTGTCCCCTCTTAAAGAGATTTCTGCTAGTCAGATATGAAATTTAGAGGAGGTAATGTGTAGGAAAGCCAAGCATGTCCCATTGTCAAAGCCCTCCAACTGAAACCGCTTCCTCAAACTAATTCTTAACTGGAGAAAGATTCTCAGCTATTCATGTGCTTCCTACACTAAAACCAGTTGCTTTCTTTTTCTTCTAGTCTTTGGATCATCCTCCTTATTTTTGCATCCTGTCTGTTTTCACAGCTACTTGAAAGAACCAACGCAATTGCCACCAAAAGTAAAGACATTCAGCAAAGAGGTCCAAAGAGTGACTGGGTACAAAGACTGAGTTATTTTGCCATTCCTTAAGCTAGCTGCTGCCAGTCAGGCTAGCAGTGGAGAGATAATTTGGGAAAACATGGTCTGTCACTTCTATGCTCAGACAAATATAAAGATCAAAATCAGTCAGGCTGGGATCAGTTCCTCAGAACCATTTGGACCATTTTAAACTATTTCTCTAGCCTTTATGTAGATGGATGCTTTTCTCCTTTGGGCCTTATACCTTCTTAAAGTGAAAGGAAAGCCATACCAAGCATAGTTAAATATCCCTTGCTTTAGTCATCGTTTGGCCAAACTTTTTCACCTGAGGTCTTTTAGTCTTTCATCTGTCAGTCACTTCAGTCCGTTAATCAGGTTTGTTGCTGCTCTTTGAATTCCCTCCAATTTGCCAAAATCTTCATGGCTCTGAGGTGCCCTGGAGAAATGGTAGTGTATGCTGGCTCCTCGCCTCAGTGCTGCAGGAGGGGAGACTGCTACCACCCTGAAGTCCCACACTGGTTGCAATTGGGCATGGAAAATCTGATTACTTATCAGGCAAAAGGAGAATGGGAGAGACAGAGAATATCCAGTGGAGGTGTGCTGTGTTGAGTTCAAGTGAATTCTTAATTTTATTTATCATTTGTTTATGTCAGGAATATACTTGGGATATATGGTTTACAGTTACAGCTGATCAAATTAGCTTTTCAGGAAAGCTATCACAGGAGAGTTACTATAAAAAAGGGTACAATCAAAGTAAGATTGCTTTTTTTTTTTTTTTTTTTTTAATGGTTGATTAGGGCCTGATCCGCTTGTATACATTTACTGTCGTGTATTTCTGCACGTGCAGTGCAATGCAAGGCATGATCATAGAAACAGAGAAGAATTTTTATTGGAAGGGACCTTTGGAGATATCTGGTCCAATTTCCCTCCCCGAGCAGGGCCAGCTTCAAAATTATGCTAGCTTGCTCAGAGCATTGATGTTCACACTACAAACATTTCTGTTAAATCTCTGATGAGGACTTCTGAATAAGCAATCAAAGCTTTCTTCGGAGGGGCTGTTACAGGTTTCCAGGGCTGGGACAGACCCTGGGAAGCTGAATCTAGTGCTTTATGAAGCATTAACCCATAAAACTAGTCTAGTAAGTGCTCTACTAATAAAAATCTGCAATTAGTGCTAAGAAGATGTCCCAAAGCTGAGAAGAAAATACCAGTATTGCACTAGACAGTCATAAAATCTCATACTTTAGGTCTTCTAAGGTGTGTTTTTTCTCTCTCTTGTCACGGTAATACATGTGAGGCCACAAGTGTTTTACTGGAATAGATGTATATCACCAGGGACAGAAGTTAAATGGGGGTAGTGCTCCTCCATTTCAATCAGCCCCAGGGACTGATGTGTGACCAGAGCCATGGAGGAGACCTGAGGCCACTTTGTGTGATCTCAGGAGCTGGCTACCACTTCTAGGCCCAGAGGTGGCTCTGGGTTACTTGAGTGAAACTTTCCAACCTCTCAGTTTTCTCAAAGATTGTCTGGTTTTGTATTTTTGTGATCCAAAAGTTCAGTTAAGGGGAAGCTCTTGGAGAACGTGATCCGACACCACGTTACTAGAGCTAATTGGGGATCCAGACCTGGCTTTGGTTCTGTCTGGTCAGATTTCATGAAAAAAGACTTCAGAATCTCACCAGAACAGAGGATAAAAGCTGATGTCAAAAAAGACAGTGTGTTCTCTCCTACTTTTTCTTTTGATGATGTAAGTCCTGGTGGCTTAATAGTGCTTGTAGTTAAGCAGGAAAGTTTTCTGTAGTTAACTGTTTGCAGTGACAGATATTAATTAGTTTTACTTCGACAGCAATTCTTCAGTAATAGCTCTTCAATGGCAATTCCTATTTGACTGATTTATAAGAGCTCTTTACCCTCTATTAAGAGACAAGTTAAACTTCAACTTAAATCTTATTACTCATAATTGGGGCTTGGAAAAAATAGTATAGACTTCAGACTTTTAAATTTTAATTATGAGTGCATTTAATAGTCATGAAAGTGACCAGCTAATTGCTCTGGTTTGAACTAGACACAATGCATGTTCTGTACAAGCTTCATCTTGTAGTTCAGCCAGTACACCTCAACCCTGAATCCTGTTAATCCAATCTTGCAATTTTTTGCAACGGGACAGCCAGTTTGTCAGTGTGTTTTATGAGCTACACAAAAAAAGGAGCAAGGCTAGGATCACCAAATTCTTTCTGTATCCAAAAGCAGGCTTTTACCTTACACCTGCAGGAAGCAACTGCTCATGTAATAGCCCGTTGTTCGGCAACAACCTTTTTCTTCTGTGGCTGAAACCTAACTCAAGTAAAATCAAGTGCTTGTCCATAACACTAGTAATTTTTATGTCAGTTTTTAAAAAACTTTATTATTCCTAAAAATACTGTTAATGTTGTATACATTTCCAAATATTTTGTTTCTTTCTGTATCAGTATTCTGTCAAACAAATGTCAGTTCTTCCTACTATTTATTTTTCCTTCTTTGGAGATTGGGTGCACTTGGACATGTTAATAACTTCCAGCTTGCAGTACTCCAAATTAATAGCCAGAGTATTGAAAATCTTGCCATAGATGTTAATAATAATTTTTTGTGCTGTTTTTGTTACTTGCATCTGTTACCACAGGAAGGATGACTTGGTAATAAACCCCGTTTATACCTTCACCACAAAACAAGAGAGAGGAAATGAGATGTCAACAAAAATGCATAGTGTGACACAGTCATGTTCAGCAGTATTCTTTGTGACTTAAAGACGCTTACAAGTATGTTGCTGTCAATGCCCATATCTATGAAGAGTTTGAGATAGTTTCAATGGGATAAGCTCATCCAGGATGCTGCTCCTCAAGAGCTGTGATGTCCACTGAGAACCAAATCATCTCTGTTGTGCCAATTTGCACTCTAATACAATTTGAACTTCACCTTCAAGCCGAGATAGGACAATGTTGTAGCATTTTACAATACTGAGAAACTATTGTGTGCTTTAATTTGAAAACCTGTATCCAAATGGTATATTTGTGATCACAAAATGTCCATATTTCCATGAGTTGAACCAAATTTGCAAGTCAGCCATCCTGGTGGCTCTGCTGGCACAAAATCGAGATTCTCTTCTTTGTCTGCAAAGGTCTGGGCTTTATTCCAACATCTAGCAAGAGGATCAATATACTTCATGACTACCCTCTGTACATTCATACACTGGGGATATCTGGTCTGCCGCAGATACCCACCCTCCCTTCTTCCTATTTTACAAGCTCAGCTGGATTCTCCAGAGCTCTGAAACCACATGCAGGTGGCTCTTAATTTTAGTAGAATCTACACAATGACTATCATGATGTATGTGAGACAGAAATTCCCACACCTCTCTGATACAATGAGCTTGGGCTTCTCATGTGTTTCTGAGCAGCCCTGAACAGTGCTGCTCTAGAGAGGAAGCAGCTAAGCAGCTGCAAGGCATCAGGTGCTTTTGTGGGAAGGAATGAGAGACTGAGAATATGGGACATTTGGAGAAAATCTTCTTACTTGTCCTTCAATGGGGGTGTAGGCTTTTTAACCATGATGTTAGCTAGGCAGGCCTTGCCCTCAAGGCTAAAACATTCACATTGGAGACCTATTCCAAAAGACTTTAGTAGTCTTAGGCCCGGTGCCAATCAGCTCATGGAAAGTAAAGGACACTTTTTGCATGTTTTTTTTTTTTTTTTACAGGTTATTGATAGGAGTTTCAAGACCACACTTTCAGTTACCAGGCCCATGCTGTCTTCTTACAGTGGTTTCTGTCATTGCTCTTGGTAGTACACGCAGATTCTGTACTTGCCCCTGCATCTTTTCTCCCTCCAAGAAAGCACAGTGTGGAAAAAGCGAAGTTCCCGTTTACTGGCCGACCTAGATGTACCAGCAGGCCCATGAAATCCTTTCTGCTAAATGTGGCCTTGCAATTGTTAAGTCCTTCCTCAGAACATCCAGGGGACCACAGATATTTTAATTATGCAAGTTATTCTCCTGCTCAAATCCTCCCCCCACCCCAGTGGCTTGCAGTGGATCACAACAGCTCAGTCCTCAGTGGTCCAAGCTCATGATTCAGAAGAGCGAAGCTAGGCCCATGGAAGTCTGACATGTCAGGGTACCTGAATGCAAGGTCTTCGGTGTATTAACCTGAACTGCATCTCTTTGCTGTGTCATCTGGATGTACTGCAACTTCTAAAAGCCCTCAAATGTATTTTTGAAAACTGTGTGGAAAGAAAAAATCTTCCAGTGACATCTTCCAACAGCACTTAAAACTTCCATTAATATTATGAATGAATCCAGCACATAATCTGCTGCTGAATAAAAATTTCCAGCACTGTATTCCAACTGCATTAAAAGCTATATTTCCATTAATGTAAAGAATGAATCCAGTGAGTAATATATTGCTGAATCAGAATTTATGCAACAGATTAGTTAAGAGTCTACAGTCAACTCCTATAACTTGAATATCTGAAGCCTGACCTAATACTACAGCCACTGCAACTAAAAAGCCAGCAGTAGATATGAGAAACATGTCTGTCTGTGGAGGAAAATCTCTTTCTCTAAACAGTGATGTGGACAGGAAGTGAAGAGCTTTGAAAAATTGGTTCTGAAAGTAAAACAGTCACCTCCTTGATAAAACAGGCTACTAGTGCAGTCTGTTTTCTTGGAAAGGTGGCAGAGCATGTAACAAATTTAGTATTTTTATTTAGAAGTTTAATACCATCTTCTTTTGCTTCTGCAATAAAAAGTACAAGAGCAAGTACAATAAAAATTTGAGAAAAAAGCAAGAAGTTTGAGAGAATGTACAATGAAGTGTCCACATTGTTCAAAAAATTATCCTGAGACTCTCTCCAGTGGAGCTATGTTCTTCTCTGAATGCCTGTGTCCCTTTCCCTTATATTTTCCTATTTCAGGAAAACCCTTATTTTGTGAGGTTTATTTCCTAAATTTTTAAGATGCCTACACTCTTCAGAAGGGTGTTATTTTCCTGACAGGAGTTACAGACAGAGGAATCCTCAGAGATCTCAGCAGCTCTTTCTTAATTTAAGAGACATAAGAAAATCAGGAGGCAGCAGCGCAGTTTGTGAGAGGCAGAGATCCAGCATAGCTAACAGGTTTCCCAGGAGGGGAGTGAGACCCTTTCAGGCTCACAGGAAGCAAAGGGTCCTGGTAGGAATTCTCCTTCCCTGAAACTGGGACCTAAATTTGCAAATTATTTTCCCATGGAAGAGCTAGTGCCTTGGGGGGAAAGAGAAGGGCCTCTGGTGCTTTGTTTTAGACAGCTCTTTTCCCTCTCTTCCTCTGTCTCAGCAAAGTGCTGCCATTGGTGATATGTACCTGTATTGTCCCTCTCATGAGACGGCAATATATTATTCTACCTAAAGTTATCCCTTACAATTTCACTTCTACTCTGATGAGCCAGGATTTTACTAAGAGGTTTACTGCCGAGCTTGATATCTTGGGAATTAGCATTACTCCATCTCTGTCTTTATTATCAGCATCATTCTTTCAGCTCCCCTCTATAGCACTCCTTGCTATTCATTTTATCAGTTTGTTATCATTCTATTTCATCTTTACATTTTTTTGCATTTCTTTTTTATTTTGACTAATGCAAAATCACTTTATCATTCCTTTAATATTAGCAGTCTTCCTCCATCCAGAGCTTTAATTTTAGCTAGTCTTGGCCTTCTCAGAAATCCTTAGACATCCTCAGTCAAAGACAGCTGAGGATGTGCAGTCTCTTGCAGGATCAGACCCAGACATGAGAGGAACTTGTATGCTCTCTAGATGTATTAAACTACTTTGACTTCCATATACTCATTGTGGGTTCAAAGGCCAACAACTGGGCAACCTATTTGAGAATATCAAGGAAGATGGTTATGCACAGGAGAGCCTGGGAGCAGGTTTCAGTTATTTTATTAGATGAAGGGTTAAGAGTCATGCCTGGGAGGAGAGATGAGTATTTCTTGACTTGGGCTTTAGAGTGTAGCAAGGAGGACTTGAGGGCTTTTGATCTGGCATCTGTCTCTAACATTATCTCACTTGTTTTTAAAATAAAAGGGAAAATAAGAAAAGATGGAAACATCATCTAGGCAGGAGATTTTGTAATGAATTCTGACACCAAGAGGAGCTTATGAAACACTTGTGTGGTTACAGCTAGCAAATCCTGGGGCAAACAAAATTCATGATAAAATTATAAGGAGTTTTGTTCAATGGGATCAGATCCCCTGTCCTGATACTTCCAGCAATGGATCAGGAAAAACGTTTCCATGTTTTGGACAGGCTTATATATTAAGAGTTATGGCCTGGAAAGGCCATTAAGAAAATAACTGTAGTAAAACTGTGAATCAATTATGGAAGAATATCTGAAATACGATTTTAGTTTATAGATGCTTTCAAGCAATAAAGTGTGATGAGTTAATTCTCTTATGCTTATTTCTAGAGCTGCAGAGATAAGATTAGAACTTGCAGATTCCTGGCACCTTGTCCATGCTGAGTCTACAGACAATTTAACTTCTACAGCATTTATTGTGCTAATGCATGGAACATGGTAAGTGTTTTAACATTACTATTCCAGACTTCTCTTCCCAACTTTACATATTTTTACTCTCCCAGTATGAACCCCAAATAACTGCTGTGGAGGGAAAATTTACTGTGAAAGAAAAACCCTATAATTTATACAAACTCCAAAATATCAAGTGTAACTGGCTATCTGTTCTGTGACACCCCATAGGGTGAACCTAGGACAAAAGCCTATTCCTATTACATCTTTCTATGCAGCCTTAAAAACAGGCAGTGGAACTGTTTAACATGAAAGCTAGGACTGAAATGTAAAATGTGTGGAAAATAGTACAGCAGCTACTATAACTTCCAGTAGGTTTATTCAAAGTTGCTTTCAGAACAAAAGCTACAAAAGAGTCATTTCAAGAAATACACCTCAATAGAGAAGAGGTGCCTGAAAAAACATAGAAGGGTGGGCTAGATTCAAACACCACTTTCATACTTGTAACGAAAAATGGTAAATACAATCCAGTGTATTCTCCTGATGCTCCCGATATGAATCAGTATGTCTGTGAGTAGGTGTAAATAGAGTACGATAACAATTCATCTCTATTCCTGACGCCTACAATACTACAGTATTTGAATACTACAGAATTGTTAGTGGCTTCTGTCTTTCTGACGTTATTCCCCCTCCTCCTCATAAGGTAGGGAAATATCTCTTCTCACAGGTAAGTAGGTGTTAACTCTGACAGAGAAAATGGGGTTGTTTGATGCACTGGATCATGTCCATGCCCAGGTGCAACCGCACTGGTGTGGTCTGCCCATCGCTGCCAGTACCTACAGGGCTGATTATATGACCTGCATAAGGCCATGCAAAAAGTTGGTCCAGAAATGGAATTTTCCGAGTCAGAGCTGAAGTCTTCTTACAGAACTGATTTTTGAAATAATCTAATTGTTTCTAACAGAACTGAGCCATTTGCCTAGCCCTGTGAAGAGAAGGGTTTGGTCTCCATGCAATAAATATACGGTCCTGAAAGGTATTCATTTATGGACATTAGGAGGGTTTCTTTTGAGGCCTTCCCCTGCAAAGACTCATGTTTACTGTCTCTGTGTTCCTTATGTCATTAAACACTGATCTTTCCTCGGGGAGTTTCCCTCGTGAGACCTTCATATTATGAAAACGGTGATGACGTGATGGCTATTTCTGTACCATAAAACATTAAGCATTACCTTTTTTTATACCATTGCTATGCCTGTTAAAATTGTATATATTCATTCTTTGACTTTTCAGTGCAATTTCCTGTTCCATAAGTGTCAAAGTAACTCAGAATCCATGGACGACTACACATAAAAGTTTAATTTTCCTTCTTTTATTTTATATGTTATACTTAAAACCAACAAAACAGCTTGTGGGAACTGGATCTTCTGATTGCAAATGGTTCCACTACACTTCATGCTGCATTTTCCAGCAGGTTTTCTGTGTGCAGGATTCACCTCAGGGCCCCTGCAAGGTGGTGGATTTGAGAGGCTTGTGAATACTCTGTAGTCCTTTTTCAAATCAACTTTTCAAGGCGCACCAATTTGCACCGTTCCCTCTTTCTGTGCAGCCTCTAAATTGCCATTTTGATGAGAGATCATAGCATTAAAAGTTGTGGTTATTACAGCTCTGCCTAAATCAGAAGAGTGGGAGAAGGGGAACATGAGGATATAAAAATGCACTCCTGAGCCAGACCAACAGTCTGTCATTCAGTGTCCTCTCTCCAGGGGTGGCAGTAAAAGCAGTTGTTCAGGGAGACCATGCAAGCTTGACCATAATCTGCAGTCCATGCCCCTTGCACTCCCTGAGCATTGAAATAGTTGGGTAGGATGTTAAAGAATATATCCCTGCCCAGAGTTTTCCTGTTCCATCTGTACCTGTCTCCCATGAATTTGCCTGAAACCTTTTTTCACCCGCTGCTCTGCTTGTCTCCACAGCCTCCTGTGGCAGCAAGTACCAGAAATTCACTATGTGTCTTGTAAAGAGACACCTTCTTTTATCTGTTTTAACCCAGTCTACTAAATCTACTCATCAAGAGCCCCTGGTTCTCAAGTTGTAGGACTTGGTGAAAACAGTTCTGCCTTTACCTGAGGAAGTGCTGTGTGCAGACAGTGGAGATGGAGGAGGAGAGAGGAGGAAAGAGCATTACACGGGCTTCTTACAATTCCCTGATCACAGAGTTGTGTAAAAATATGTCCATTAGTAGATCAGGTAAACTAGAGCTCTAGCAGAATACGGAGTAACATCCTCTTGGTAGCCTGCCCCTGAAGCCTGGCCCACTATTGACAAATTCTAGAATAAGAGAACCAAATTAGTGGCTTAAATGTGGGCATTCACTGCCTGCAAGAGAGCATGTGGGCTCTCTACCTTGTACAGGAAGCTTGTCTGGTACTTAGCTGAAGTTTTCCTTTCTTTGGAACTATTTTTGTATTTGTAAGCATAAACCCATAGGCCACATGAAGCAATTCCTTTCCTTTCTTGATTTGCATTTTCTCCGCATATTTATCTTGTCTCACCCGTAGCTGTCACTCAGTCAAGTTATGCAGGGTTTTACAAGGGCTTTTTTTAGCTTGTTCTCTATTCACTAGATTCTCCTTGTCCTATGGCAATTTTTAGTTGTGTTTTTACTTCACTCTGATTTTCCTGAGTAAGATTTGTCTGTTGGTTGTCCCATGTATGTTTTATTTCAAGAGACTTTTGGTGTCTGGTATTTCTCAGCTCTCCGACTGTTTTCTCTTAAGGTCCATGAAGGTTTCTAATTCCAGAGACGCCCTTTTTTGTAGTCTCACTGCTTTAAGCGGGGGCCAAGAGACAAAACGGAGAAATAAAATCAAATATGTGCCTGTGAACTACCATCTCCTATTAGTGGCTTTATGCAACTATCTTCTGTTAAAGGCTTCATGCAGCTGTCACCAGAGATGTTTCTGAATCAAAACCTTGGAATTAAAATTGTGGAGCCCCGGGGGGAAGGGAGTTGCTCCAGATCTGAAACCTGCTGCTTTGGTCCCTCTGGCGTCTCTCCCCCGTTTCCTCTGAGGCACATGTTCCGTTGTGAAATAAAATGTCTCAAAGGATGCAGTGTTGGTGCCCTCTTGTGGGGGGAAAAAGAGATACGAGATGAGGGAAAAAAAGTGGCACATCCGTGAGACGACGTTAAAACCAGATCAGAACGGATTATTTTGGCAAAGGATGGAGATGGGGAGTTCTCTCGGCTATGCAAAAAAAAAAGAAAAAAAAACGCTTAATTCAAGGATTTACTGATGGGCACTAGAGAGGTATTGACCAAATGAGATTTCAACAGATCGCCCGGGGCGCGTCTGCCCGCCTCACAGCTGACGTGCATGGCACGGCACTGTGGAGCACAGCCAAGGGATGTTGGTGTCCCTGCCAGCACGGGCAGCACGCTGTCCCCTGCAGAGAGCCAGCCCCCCCCAGCAGTGGGGCAGCTGCCTCCGCAATGCTTCGCCTGGGCTCGTGGGGCCTGGCCATTAGCTTGGGCCCGGCTCAGCTCTCATGCAGCTGCAGGTTTGCCGAGGGGGTTCAGTGCCCTCTGACACTAATTTCTTTGGACTCCACTGTATGGCACAGAGAGGCCTTGCATTTCATATGCTTACATGGGGCACCCCCAGAAGGGGACTGTATACTGATTTGTTTTATCTATGTAATCCTTGTTCATGGCTTCTTATGCCTGCATCTCCGTGTTCTGGCTTTTCAAGATCCCTTTTGATTATGAAAAACAGAGTCCATAAAATGTAACAGAAAGTATGGTTCTGTCAGCATTTCAGCTCAGTGTATTTCCCATTCTTTTTTTCCATAAGCTGAGTCCATGTTTTGTCTGTTGTCAGATGGTTTGTGTGCTATCTTTTTATGAAAGTATGAGCACAGACTATTGTAGTATGTGAAAACATCTAGGTTCTTCACCTGAGATGCCAAATTTTCATAGGCTGACCTGCAGTCAGTCATCACCTAGCAAGTTATCTGAGAGATCTTCAGTTTCTTTCAAGCAACTGGTTTTAGCTGTTTGAAGAAAATGCCTGTGGATGGTAAACAATTTCTTGATGCAAGAACTTGTCTGTGGTAGTATATGGAAAAGGCAGTTACATCTTTTTGAGGTAACAGGCTATTAGATTCCACTTTGTTTAAGCACAAGAAAGAAGTCTTTATACCAGCAGAATCCAGCATTAAAACCAGTAATGAATAGAGAACAGCCTTATTGCATCACCATTAAGTAGCAAACAAGAAGTCATAAACCTAAATCTAAAGCCTTCTCCTGGGCTTGATGATGTTAAGATTTCTCTCAAAGCTTTTTTTCTGGCTTCAAGGTTTCTTGAAGGTTTCCAAACCCCATCTTAGTTTAGGCAGGTCCCAGGCTCCCCATTTCAAGTTCACTAAACTGAGGGGGTGATCTTTTTCATCAGAGTCCTGAAACCTGCTACAGGCTTACTAGATTTCAGGGTTACTTGCCATTATTCACAAGCAATGGCTGTACTGTGTGACCAATCACCAGGGTAGTGGCAATGAAATCAGTATTACAGTTCTAAAACAGCTATGAGTAATAGCCAAAACTATTTAAAGTAGAAGCTAGGGGAAAGCTATGCCTGTCATTCAAGTAAATAGAGAATGCCATTTCTTTAACAGAGAGACAGAAAGAAAGAATTCTTCATGCAGGTGGAGTGGCAAATGATGTACGACATTTCAATAACCGCTTGCTGTTTTTTTTAACCCTGCAGTATAGGCATAGTGTGTTTAAGAAGTGAACCTCCACCAGGCACACTTCCATTGTGAGATGGAAGGATAGGGGAAGAAGGAAGCAGACAAACTATCATGCTGCTGTCAAATCTTCCATCCCTGTCTTTTGATTTCGGAGGGGTTGTTTTCTCCCTAGTACTTCTTTTTTACTTCCAGTAGCACTAATTCTGCAGTAAGGATAGAGGGGCAAAACTGGCCTGCCCTTTCTATCTCTGCTCTTTTCTATGGGATGAGTTCTGTCACAAACTTTCTTCCAAGGGTGGTCACCTTCTTGGCATCCAGTTTGTTCAAGCCGTCTGCATTTCATTATAAATTATATACAGACCTTCCTTGAAGCATTTCACTACAAATGTCAAAGTCTTGTAGCATCCTTATCTGCAGAGTGATATGTGTCAAATCTGCCTTATCACAATCTGCCACCGGGGTTTTTACATGTGTAACTTTCATTATAGTTGACAAAAGTGATATATGCAAATTACCGTATACGAAGCAAAAAACTGACTCGTGGAAATACCCGCTGTACTATTACAGTGAAACAAAAGCAACATTAAAACAGCAATAGCTATTAAAAGTCAAATGATATGCCAAAATGAAGACTACAAAGCCTGATTTATAAGCAGTTAGTTAGGTCTGTCCATGGTTCATCTTGGGCCATCGAAGTGGATATTCCATAATTTCAGGGTTCAGATTATTAGCCCTCAAAAGCCATAGTTGAGGGCAGCAGCTGTATTGTGTCACTTGAGATGTTACAGGCCAAAGCATGAAAAAGACAATCAGAGGAACTCAGGAAAGGACCTAGTGAAAATCTGAACCAAAAGATAAAATTTTGTACAGGACCTCAGAGGCAGTGAGCTTCATTCAGCTTGTCACCAAACACCCACTCAGAATCGACATGCCACACAGTACTCTGGCCACAGGAATGCTTTTACTGGCAAAGCAAGGAAATGTACGTAACAAGGCACGACATACATTGTTCATACCCATTAAAGACAGTGAGGCTATCAAGTTAGCTGCTGACTAAAAGCTTCCAAATTTCTAGTTGGCTTAGACTGAAACAATGAAAGTGGTGTGGGTCTGCTGCCACATATGTGGGAGTGCATCAATGCACAGTCTGAGTTTACAGGATATGAGGCAGTAAGCAGTTGGGTATCAGCAAGTAGAATTAGGACAGGAGTTCTAATCTGTTATAAATATAAGTTGTTTGGCTTTTTTCCAGGGCTTTGTAGACATGAATTTTCTTTCTGGCTTCAGCTCCCACAAACTTCCTGTTCCTCTTAGGCAAGTTTCAGAGCCAGATTCTGATCTTCATTTATTCCTTTGTAAATTCAAAATAATTCAGTTGAGCCCAACATGTGGCAGTTGTTCAAAACTATCCTAAATGAGCTCAAAAGGGCATGCAGGGTGCCTCATTTCTTCATCTGTAAAAAAGGGAAGGACTCTTCTCTTGCCTTCTGTTTTGTCTATTTGGTGTTGTAACAGAAACAGAGTTACCGTACACATATTTGTGAAATGTTAGCTGGAGTCTCTGATCTGCTAATACAATACAAGCAACATATCAGTACTCACAAAAGATCTGAGCAAGTTTTTCAAGGTGCAGTCACAAATTCCAAACACCATGAGAGCTGAGAGCCATGTAGTCCTGGCATATATGCAATAATTCAGAAGGGATCCTGACTAGAAGTATTTACCCCCCCCACAAATAAAGGTTCAAGATTTTAACTCTGAAAGTGTTCAACTGGCAAAATAAACTTTTAAAAGAAGTGGTGGGATTTTTCTGTTTCTTGATGTTTTTAAATCAGCCTGCAGATGTAGTTCTGGATGTTGTTTTAATCAAACACAACTTTTTGTCTTCCAAGCAGAGACAGGCTAGAGAAGTTCTATATTCCATCTGTTTAAAGAAATCAAATTGAGTAAGTTAGTGTGTTAAACCTTTCAAGTCAATCTCCCATAATGGAGACTCAGAATGAAGAACGTACAAGGAATATTCATACAAGAACCTGCAAAAGGCCAAGCAGTAAATTGCTCAAGAGTAATAGCAACATAGTGTCTATATTTCCAACAGACCAAATTTTAATAATAAAAGCAAAGAGACCAGATTTGCATAAAGTAATGCAATCCCATTCTCAGTATCTGTGTGTGCTCCTAGCCCTCCCTAAGTATGTAACAAATTGAATTTGCAAAGACACTTTTCAGTTAAGAGTTCAAACTATACACAATTTGGAGATTAAAACGTATGTTTTTCTTGAAATGAAGGCTGTTTCAAAGTGAGGAACCTGAATTCAACAACACATCTGAGTAGTTTATAAATCTATTCAATTTTTATGTTGAATCTTTCAAACTTCCTGGAAAAATGACCTTAAAAGTACTATCTAAATAATCTTTACTATTTAGCCATATTTGTTAGAGGGATGAACATATATGAGCAAATTTTGGAATTGTGTACCTGAAATGGACATTTTCATCTTGAAAGGCCTGTTACCTACGAGGAAAGGTGACTCAAAATTGGGACACTTTTGCATTGACATGTTTTAGGATTGTGAAATGTTTCTATGAAAGTGAGAGGTGCTTCTTGTAAAAAATTAGTATATTGAACACACTGGAAAACCTTAGGTGTAGCAGTGGTATATACATTTTTTCTGAATAAGTGTTTCCAATAGTTTAATATCTGATTCAAAGATTTTTCTAAGTACTGAAAAGTGCTATTAACATTTACTCTCTGAAAAAGAGCAACTTAATGAGGGCTAGGCTCATCTGCTTTTTCTCTTGCTTTCAAATACTACCCATCACACCAGAGACCCATTCTACTGGTTGGTTTATTTTGTGATAAAGACAGAACACTGTGTCTTGGGCAAACATGATGTAGTCATTTATTTATTTAAAAAAAAAAAAAAAAAAAAAAGCTTGATGTGAGAAAATGAGATGCAAAAGATTTTGTTCCTGCACAGTGAGAGTACACCACGCAGAATCTGTGCTTGTACCAACATAAAAATTCAGACCATACAGGCGTTTTAGTAGAGAACTCACATATGTTGAATTTTACCATAGTTCAAGAACGGTCCTATTAATTTGGGCTGCATGATCTCAGTTTTAAGGCTAGCAGAATCTGGTATGTAAAGTAGTTCTTTCTGAGGAAGTCAGAAGGAAAGATAGAGAGTGAAAGGGATTATTCTGTATTCTTTGTGTAGTTGAGAGTTCTTTGTTTAAAGTAATTTTGCCTGCATTGTTTCTGAGGAATACTATAATCAGTTGGCTGATTTTGTCAAGATCTTTTATTGTGAACAGAAAATTATAAAATATGCTATTTTAAAATTATTCAGGTTTGCAAAATTCAAGTTGATTAGTTAATTCTCAAGCAATAATGCCTGTTCTCTGTTTATGAGTGGCTCTGTGTCCAGACTATTTGTGCTCACATATGGCATTTCTTATTGGTGTCAGCCAGGCAATGATTCTTCATGTGAGGACTTCCTGAGTAGTAGGAAAAGGTAGAGCTTTGAGGAAAGCATCTTTGTTTTAGTATTCTCCAGAAGATGTTTGGGAAAAGCTGAAATGAGATGTTAGAACACAGTAGGACAAAGAGAGTTTTGTCTCTTTCTGGAGTGAGATTCATAGGATTTCCGGGAGCTGTAGGGATGAAAGCAGGTACTAAGTAGCTGGAATTTGGGAGTGGGCTACACAGCTAGTAGGCAAGTGGTAGGATAAGAGCTTGATTTCTGTTCTTTTCTATAGCACTTGTTTTTAAGGAACAGTCTTTTTGAGGACCATCTGCTCTGTCTCACAGACCCCTTGGAGGCAGACAAGTTTCAGGAGTGAGCATCACTTTGCAGGTCTTTGGTTGGAAGCCACAGCATGTGGAAGGTCTCCTCCATGATCTGCTTGGATCTATAGGGCTAGGCACAGAGCTGAAGACGGCATAAGTAAAGAATCATGCATGAAAGAGCCATCAACTACATCAGGCTGAGAGAAGCTGTTTTGTACGTGTTCTAAGTTATGTAGCAAGTCTTGTTCTGGGTACTTTGATAGTGATATTTAAGAAGCTGCATCTGCAGTTTTTAAATTATGATGAGTCCTGAATTGTAAAATGGATAAGTTGACAAGAATCAAAGGATAAAGCTTTCTGAGGGAAAGAGAAGATTGTCTCCTGGCTAACATCATCTCTACAGAATAAATGATCTGTACTAGAATGTCCTAGTGGGCATTACATTTCAGCACAAAATTCTTCAGGACCCAGTTATACTTCTAGAACTGAATTCGGGAATAGTGGAAAATACACAGAAAAAGCACAGTAAAGTATCTTCTGTGAGTTATTTGTCACAGTATTTGATGGGTGTGTATTTTAGTTCTTGCAGACTGCTGTTAGGTAGGAGCATTTTAGGTTGCTGCAAAGTACCATTCTACCAGGGGGTCACAGTGACCAAGTTGCCTATTTCTGCAATATTTCAGGTGTGTTTGTCATGTCGTTACTTCCCACCTGCAGGTAGAAGAAGATGCTGTAGAAAAATAGGAATCGAAAGAACAACTCATACTGACCCAAGAGGTATGAGAGGAAGCAGGGTAAAATGACAAAGGCAAGATGCAGCAGCAGAGTGAGGCAGGATGGGGGGGTCATGGCATGGAGGTTAGTGCAGGGAATGTGTTAGAAAATCTGGGTGTCATGTTGTGCAAATAGGCCAGTCAGGGAAGTACCGTTGTACCAAATTAGCATGGCAAGGAAGTGATGAGAAAAAACTCCCCAGCCAGTCCCGCTAATTAAGTCTTATCTCTGATCTTGAAGGGCTTAAACCAGTTTACTTTCCATGTCTGTGTAAGCCATTTGCGCTAGTAAATCAGAAGTGCGTGCTCCACATCCTGTTACCTTCAGATCTGCCTCAATAGCCACAAGCTGTGTAATGCCAAAAGACATGCCTCTATTTTAAAAAGAAAAAAAAAAAAAAAAAAAAGTCCTTTTGATCTAAATTGAATCTCATTCAAGTTTATATAAACCCTTATGTCTGTGGCACACAACACACGTTTCGTGGCCTTGTTCCATTGCATTCACACTGATGTCCTGTGGTTTCCTTGTCATTTTTTGCAACCAAGTCACATGAAATATATTATTGTCTACCTTGTTCTGATAATCTCAATACCACATTTTCCTGTTGCACAAACATCTTTTTCAGGGTGATTTGATCTAAAAGTTTAAACCCAACAGAAAAGAAACAAAATGTGAGTTTTTTTTAAACATCCTACTTCACCACACTGAGAGCTTGTTCTAACTGCTGCATCCTAAATGTAAGTGTTGGGATCAAAGTGGGGTAAAGGAATGATGTAAGAAACTGGACCATACGTTCTTACAGCTGTGACACTGCCAGTATCCACCAAAAGATACGGGTTACTTTGATTTCAGTTAGAGTAGTAAATTTATGCCCCTTATGCTCCCACTTGAGAAAATTTCTAGTAATTCCATGATGGGTGGGTGTCACACAGACTACCACATTAGTCTGGGCTTTAGGCTTGAACCCAGACTCCTGGCCTACGTGTTCATTTCCACTCTGCTCTTGCGTGGGAAGAGGGCCGTCAGCTGGCACGCTTGTGCTCTGTGGGTATGGGCAACAGGAAAGTAAGTAGCTCAAACCCTTTGGTTCAAGAACTGGAGGCTGTTCTGGGGCACAGCTGACAGAGGCAGCAAAGCCACAGTCAGGGGCACTTACTTGCTGTCAGTTCGCCTGTCTCCAGTATGGAAAGGTCACCCAGCCTTTGGCCATGGTCACTGTACCATTCTTCACTTCTCCCAGTTAGAAAACGTGACAGGTTGCCACAGCTAAAAAACAACACCCATTAGTTGTCCCATGACAGGGACAGGATGAGTTAAAACAGAAGCATCTCTATCATGCAACTCTTTTGATGAGTTTCAGATATTCACTGGGGGTAGCACAGATGTCACTGAAACAGTGACTCAGTTTGTGTGTTTCTTGAGTCACCTACACTGAAACTGGCAATGTGTGCCAGTAAAGCCTATTTCAACCTTGTTTTTTAGTGATTTGAGCATGTTCCCCTCTCCCCCACTCTAAAACCACATTGAGATTGTCACCTGATATAATAAAATTATGAGCCTTCACGAGAAGAGCACCTAGATCAAGCCTTCTCCAGATCTCACTTCATATAAAGCCTTATATAAATATATAAAGCCACATAAATCCAAGGCAGCACATCCACTACAGCAGCTTGTCCCGTTTCAGTTTTCTGGGCTGAAGGCAAGATCTTGATCCTTCCCCTAAACCTCCCTCTCACATGAAGGCAGAAGACACCTGCTCTGTCAGTGAGCAAAACAACTTTCTACTACGTCAGGGGGTGGGGTGGGCTGTGTCTTACATCATCTTCCTCCCTGGTGTGTCATATTAAGTGCAAGGTACAGTCCTGCTCCATAGTCAACCTAACATCTGCAGCTGAGTGTGGTTTGCTGTGGGCTGGACTCTAGTAAGGTCAAGCTGTGATGCTTCTGGGAGCCAGGTGCTAGGGTGGCATGGGAAGCTGGCCACCAACGCGACTGACTCTTATGTCACCTAAACAGCATATGGTAGTTTTCCCTCAGTAACATAAACTACGGGTGCACATGTGAGAGGAGAAACTAATTACCGCAAGTAGCAAGTAGCAATGGGAACACACAGGTATAGTTGAATTAAATCTCCTATAGCTGTGAGTAGGAGAACATTCCAGGTCCAGAATGGCCTTAAGCAACCACCTGACTTCCTTCAGATAGCAGCACTGAAACCAGCCTGTAATCATTGCCAGTAACACCTGACAGAAGGACTAGAAATCCCTTGCCTCTCCTCTGGCCTCCATTTTCTGTTACTGCCTTAGAACCACCTGGTCTTAAACCTTCTTCTAAAGTTCTTCCCTAAGGAAATGAAAAAAAGGAAGGGAAAAGGGAAAGAAAATAAGAACCAAAAGAGGGCTATGTGAGTGTGTTAGAAATCAAAAGAGCCTTGAAGAAGGTTATTAACGGATGTAGGCCAGTGACATTTTCAAAGCAGATGGAGTTATTAGAGTACAGAGAACAAGTTGCCAAATAAAAGATTACTGGGGAAGAGCATTGGCTCTTTTTACCTTCAAGAATTATAAAAAATCAGCTACAAACATGGGCAGGGTTTACATGGCTGAAACTGCTACAGCTGCAAAAAGAGTAAAGGAAATAGAGAGGAGGGAAGGTGAGCTGGGTTAGACCATCTTGAGACAAGTTAGTTTTACCTTATTGATGTGTTGTTGCAATAGTGAACAGCAAGCGAAGCTTGCAAGCAGGTAAATAACAAGTGAGGTAGCTGGGGTGGCATGCTAAATTCAGCAGCTGAATGGAAGTCTCAGAAGTGTGTAATGTTTGGACAGGGATGTTTTCAGGAGACAATATAAGCAATGAGAGCTTTTGCTCTACTTTGTACAGCAAAGCCTGTGCTGGAGTTTGCCCATAAATCATGAGCTTGGGTTTTACAATCCTGTCAAATCTTTGAATCTCTTACATTCTTGGGAAGAGGATTTAGTGGAAATACACTATCCTTACAGCTGGAAC
Source organism: Tyto alba (assembly GCF_018691265.1). Lineage (NCBI taxonomy): Eukaryota > Metazoa > Chordata > Aves > Strigiformes > Tytonidae > Tyto > Tyto alba. Next base: position 28,724,809 of record NW_024881328.1, on the reverse strand, counting down.
ACCATCTCTGAAGAAATTGCTTTTCACATCTGACGGAGGCAAATAGGCATAAATTATGCTGCACTGCTATTATTCATCCCTTCAGGAGTTATTGTTCCACATTAACAAAGGTAGGACAGGCAGCCTAGGTCACCTGAGATACTGCTGAGAAGTGAACAGATGGCTGGAAATAAAATCTCTAACAGTGCTTAAATGTTTTCCAGGATGGCAAACTAGCCCTCATTCTAAGTAATTCTGCTGAGGGGATGCTCAGTAATTCCTTTTCACCACAGAGATTCGCAAAATATTTATCTGGTGCGTATACATGGACACTGTAGAGCGATGGCACATGGGGGACTTTCTGTACATGGGTTGTGCTGCATACCCCTTTAAGGAAAGAGCAGTGTTTATTCCTTATGTAGGACAATTTGCATTAAGTTCCTGTGAGTTATGTTGACATCATTACCAGAGAAATAAGGGCAAATAAGGCTATCATAGCATTCCTTCTTGGTAAGGTAATGGTCAAGCTAAATCTTAGATCATCAGAAAGCCTCTGGAGTTTGAGTAAGAATAGCTATTGGCTGTGGTCAAAGTTATAAAGATCCTTCCATATGTCAGAACTATTGCACAATATGTCCTTCAGTGGATTCCTGATTCTCTGTGATGAATCCGATGTGTTCAGGGCACACACCTGACAGTATGTCTGAAAAAGCTGTAATCTTTTTGAGAAAGAGCCTAGAGACTGCCAAGACTCTTGTAATGGTAGGACATTTTGAATGAGGTGGATTCTATCCTCTCAGAGAAGTGTCTGTGTCTGATGTATAGTAAGAAAGGAACCCAAAAAGGAAAAGAATTTAGTTCCTATTACACATGTCCTCCTAAACCCTTTAGAAAAAAAGTTAATAGGCATGGGGCCCACCATTTGTGAGGAAGAAGTAGCTGAGAAAAAGGATGACAGGCTTTCCCATAGGTAATACAGACTTATGTCAAATGTGGCTATCATTCACTGTGGTTTTGAAGTGTGTGTCAAAGTCCAAGCTAGAACTGTTTCAACTCTTATGCAGATTAGCAGCCTCTACAAAAAGGTCCCTCCTGTGTTGCTTATCACCAGCTTTTTACTGATGAGAATGGCACTGATTACGTGGATTTAAAACATGACCTGTCTCCCAACCAAGGTTGTTCCAAACAGTATTCAGGGAATCCAAGTGCAGAAATTTACTTTGCAAGGATGCAGAGTGACCACCACTTTTAACAGGTCCAGGTGGGGAGTATCTGAGAATGTTGTAGGCACAAACCGTAAGAGAAGTTGGCTACCCAGGAATATGAGCACTGCTCAGCTCACTTGCATTTTATGAAGATACTTTCATATGACATGTTTCCCTGAAACTGGATCTCTGGTGGCTTGCTCATCCCAGAGGCTTCCATTCCAAGAGTGTGTTTACGTTGACAAATCTTATTAAACAGCACTTCAGCCTGTGGTGTAAAATCTTTTCTGAGTCCATCCAGCACTTCCAGAACACCAAGGGCAGCGATCTTTGATATTAGCAGATACTTGGCAGGTTCACACCCTTCCTGCTCTGAAAGAGACAGTGTTAAGTTTTTATCCACTTCATTTGGCTTAGGTTGTGACAGGCACATCTGAAGTAATCAAAAGGATGGAAAAATTTTAGCATTGCTGTGATTATCCCCATACATCTCCCAGATATTTCACCCCCTCCCTATTTTTTAAAAAAACTTTTGTTACACACACTTTTTATGTGCTTGCACATCTGTCCTGGGTTGAGTGAGTGGTGGAGTTTTTTGGTGGCAGGGGAGGGGGCTATCGGGGCGGCCCCCTGTGAGAAGCTTCTCGAAGCTCCCCCAGCTCCACGTCAGCTCCACTTCTGTTTGGGAAATTGAGCCAATCGGCTGCGCCTCTGCGATAACGTATTTAAGAAGGGATGTGGTGACGGGCAGTTGGACTTGTGAGGAGGAGTTGCTGCAGCTGCATGAACACCAAGGTCAGTGGAGGAACGGAGGAAGAAAGGAGGGGGGAGGTGTGCCGGAGCAGAGACCCCCCTGTATCCTGTGGTGAGACGGCAGGGCGGCCCCCCCCTGCCACCCATGAAGATCTATGGTGGAGCAGACATTGATTTGTGGCCTGTCGCTCCTGCTCGGATGATCAAGGTTCTGTGCCCGAAGAAGGCCGGGGTCTCATGGGAAAAGGTAGCCCCGCTGCTGTGATTCAGTGATGGGAGGATTGCAGCATGCGGGGGAGTCCCACGCCGGAGCAGCTCGGGAAGGGCTGCAACCGTGGGAGGGAATCCAGTCGGAGGAAGTGAGTGACCCATGACGGAGCAGTGTGGGGAACGCTGCGGCCCATGGGAGGAATTCATGTCGGAGAAAGTTTGTGGAGGACTGTGTCCTGTGAGAGGGGGACCACGATGGAGCAGGAGGAACAAGTTCCAGACACTCCTCTCACCGAAGATGAATAAAGTGGCAGCGCTGACTGCACCCCCCATTCCCTGCCCCTGTGCCACTGGGGGAGGAGGTAGAGATATCGGGAGCAGAGCTGAGCCCGGGAAGAAGGGAGGGGTGGGGGGAAGGTGTTCTCAAGATGTGGCAATGCTTCTCACTGTCCTACTCTGTTACGTGTTGTTAGTGTCTGTAATAAATGTATGTTCTTTTTTTTTCTTCCCCTAACAAGTCTGCCTTTTGCTCATGATCATAAAAGGGGGATTTTTCCCCATCCCAGTCCTATCTTGAACCCCAAGCCTGGCTCTCTGTCCCTTCTCATTTCCAGAGGGGAAGGGAGAGAGAGCTGCTGCATTGTGGTTGGCTGCCAACCAGGTCCAAACCACGACAACATCTTTTTCAGAATGCCAGTTGGTGACTTGTCAAAGTTATTTTAAAGGGCTTTTCTAAGACTGTGACCACTCTGTTTTCCAAGGAGGAAAGTTATTCTCCACCAGGTGCAGAACTGGACAAGAAATTCTAAGAAAGCCACATTTCTTTTTACCCTCATGACATCTACTTCTTTGGCAGGCTCAGCTTGAAGAATAGGTTGCTACCAGCCCATCTTGATTCATATCCAGTTGACATTTTCCCAAAGCTAAGCTCTCTCACAAGTTGCATCATTCTAAATTAGCATAAGCAGCAATAAACCGGGCTATGAAATACATTTGTATGAGTAATGTATGCAGCAGTGTATGTCTTTGGCACGTTGCTAGCATGTTTTGAAGAGACACCTCTTTACCCCCTTCACGTGATGAAACTATGTATTCTGGGGAAAACTGACATCAGAAGAACTTACTAGCATCTTTCACAAAGCTGAATTTGGAGAGGATTTTATTGGCCAAACTTACTGCACAGAAAAATTTTAAACAGTTTGGCTGTTTGTTTTTCAGTAGACTTGAGCAGTTTCCCGTGCTTACATTAACGTACTCCTTCTCTCTCGTTGAGCTTATTAACATACTCCCTTTTTTTTCCAAGGATTGTATACTGTGTGGAAAATTCTGAGGTCTCTCATTTCTGCCTGAGATGGAGATTTTTCACAATGAGAAAGAGGAAGTTACATTTCTCTTCAAAATGGCAAATCTTGTGGATTTTTAGCTATCCTGTAACCTTTGCTCTGATTCCCCAGGAGGGCCATTTCCTCACTGTTTTCTGATGCCTTCTTTTGTATATGTGCTAGAGAGGGAATGTAAGTTTGTTACCGACTCTGACAAATTACATGAGGGAGAAAATCCTTCTCAGAAGACATGTTTTAACTTTGTCAACTCCAGATTAACTTGAGAGAGTGTCAGAATTATGATGATTGATTCTAAGATATCCAGGAAGGAGGGTATAGGTTGGTAAAATTGATTTCTTTGTTGGATTTGGGCTTGTAATAAAAGCACGTGCACTGATTGTTTCCCTGAAAAAGAATATCCCTAGGGGCCAGAGGCCACAGTAGTTTAGCTTTCTTTAAAAAAGCCACAGGCTCCCTGTCAAATTCTAGCATTCTCAGGTGTTTCAGACAGTGTGTTTTAGAGATGCAGAGATACATAGAAATAATCTGTGCCTTGTTCCGGTAAGAAATAAATTGTATGTTGGCCTCATTAGCAAGTATCACTCTGTTTTTCAGTAGCAGATGACAAAATGTGGGGGGGAAAAATCTGTTAAATTCAGAGACCATGAATTTCCTAATAGCAACTGCATCACCATCTAAAAGCAAAGGCTCTCCTTTAACTCTGTCCTTCAATGCGTGACAATTCTCAGCGTTCTCTTTGTATGAGATGTACAACAGCCACTGTATTGATGGGGTTGAATATATTTGTCCATCTGTAATAGCTGCCTGGGGGAAAGTGCTATGTCTCAGGTCTTTAAAAATATAAATCTGTACCTAGACATGCAGAAACATATCAAGGCTATATACTGGTAAGGCGCTGAATATTCTTTTCCTATCTTGAACTTTTTCTCTGTTGTAACAAAGGATGTCTTAATCACTGATGTGATCTCTTTCCAGTTGAGGAATCAGGCCCACTGCAAAACATAAACATCCTGCTGGTAGCAATTAAGAACTGTGTTCTGCAGATCACAAGTTTCAACCCTGTTGTTGCACCACACTAGATGCTACTTTTTCACAGGCATTGTGCTGTTAAGGCCATAGTATTCCTCCCTCGGTAAAGGACCAACATAAGTTTTTTCATAATGGCAAAAAACCTGTGGCAATATACCTTAAAGCCTTCAAATCCCGTGTTCTAGGAGGGTCTGCCATTTTTCACAGAAAAAGAATTTGATTTATGAGCCAAAGACCCAGAGGATTTATTTTTACGCACTCCAGATCACTGTCTCCAGTGTAGACTGCTCAAGTCTAGATTGTCTTTCCCCTCATGAAACTGAAAGAACCCTGGTAACCTCAGTAACTGTTAGAATGGGGCACTATGAAAATATAGCCCACCAACTTTGTGCCCCTATATCTTTTACCAAAAGCTGGTAGACATCGTTCATCCTCCAATTAGTAATAGTCCTCCCGCTCTGGAATTACTGCCAAAAAAAAAAAAAAAAAAAAGAAGAAAAAAATATGTATCTCTCTGTTTCCTCATATACTCGTAAACAATATAATTTTCTGACTTTTCCAGGTCTTTTATTTGAAGTATAAACCAGAAATGTTCATTTATATCACATCCAGAACAGTCTGATTATAATAATGTATGTGTGCATATGTGTGTATATACAATAACAATTATATACAAATATATAGTATTTATCCATATACAATGTAAGACACTAATTATAATGATTTCCTTATCATCTGTAACTCTAGTATACACGAGTGGCATCTATACTGAGGTTTTCAACCATCATTCAACCCAATTCTCAGAAGCCAAAACCGCATATGCATCTAAGCAGTTTTTAGAACAACAATACTGTCTACAACTAGGACATCTCAAAGGCCACTCTGCTCTGTCTGTATTCTTCTCACCCAGACAGAGACAAGGAGATACCAGCAATCATGGCTATGGCTGCATAATATCTGGTGTTATTCACCAGCTTTGCTTACTGAGGAAAACTTTCACATCTGAGTAACATACTAAAGATCCACATATACCAGGACAAAAATACTCTTGCACTCCATGGGAGTGCCACATATTAAAAAATGAACAAACAGGACCTTTATTTCATTGGGAGAAACCATCTCAATATTGACCTGCACATGGTTTTGAAAATATTTGAAATTACTGTGCATTGACTTTTTTTACCAGATTATCCCAATACCTCATTTTTGATCATTCTTATAATTGTGCACCATCACATCTCCAGTCAGCATAAGAGACATAGAGATGACTGCAAAACACAGATTATTGGCTGTGTTATCCTAAACCCACCAGACACCTCTTTTTATGGATGAGAATATTACAGGGCATAGAGTCGCATGCCTTGCTCCCACTTCCCATTGCTCAGGCTGTTTCCACAGAGGTAGTTGGTCCCTGCCCTTCTTGTAGGAGGGCACCCTTGCCCTGGGACGCTCACCGCTTTCACCGACTGCTTCCATGGAGGGGATCCACAAGTGGAAAACCTGTACTATGGGATGCAGGGAAATAACTAGAGCAGAGTAACCCATCACATACAAGCCTGAATATAATTATGGGAGACCCAAATATATCTTGGGCCCCGGAACATTTAGGGTGCTCCGAACCCACCTGTCATTGCAGGGAGAAGGGTCTGTGCCATCGGGCTGCTTGTCTAAGGAGTAGTTTCTTCTGATGGGGACTTTGCCTTAACAGCTGTGCCTCCACTGCTACAATGATCAGACATATCTCAGAAGGCAGGGAACAAAGTTATTTTGTTCAGCTTTCAGCTCAGCTTGGCGCGAGGTTTAGGGGTGTCCATGAGCTGGAAGAGGGAAGGAGCGGTGAGCCTGTGGAGAATGGCAGTTCCAGATTAACTTTGTTCCTCTGCTACCTGTGCTCTGTCAGCCAGATTCAGGAGCTTGATTCCTGCTTTACCTCCTGTTTGCTCCAGCCTCAGATGTCGACAGGAGTCACCAAAGTCCTTAATCACGCAGCCTGAATTCTTGCTAAGGAATTACTTCCCATCAGCAGCCAGTACTCTGTGTTACCAGTATTCAAGGGGAGAGTACTGCTCTGTAAAACTGGAGAGAGGAATTTGGTGTGAGCTATTTGGGACCTTTTGAGTTCCCTAAGGGAAGCTCACAGGCTCTCTGTTGCTTGTGACAAGGAAGCAACTTTTTAGTTCTGCACAGTATCCATACTGTCTGCACCTGAAGTAAGTGTACTCCGGGTGCCCTTGATAGACTCAACATAGTTTGTACTTTGTGGTAAAGGCTTTGACACACAGTTGTTTGTTATCAAAGGGTGAAGGTCAAGATCAAAGCTGGACATCTGTTCATTATCAGCTTATGTTTAAGGAGGGCACACTCACTGTGGCTTCGCAGTACACACAGAGGCAGCAGCTGAGGTGATGCTTCCATGGCTTCTGTGTCCCAGCCAAGTGAGAATTGCCCATTTATAGCTGGGTGAGCTGGGAACAGGTGGAGTTCAGAAGATGTGTAGAGATGGTGAAGGCTTTTATGGTTTTATTCTATTTACACTCTGTGTACTGGTAGGCCTGAAATTAGGGGTCAGGTCCTTGCTCTACCTACACAGCATAAAGCTTACTCACTCAACTGAGGAGCCTCCAAACTAAAGTCAGAAGACAAATATGAAGGAGTAGGAGGGGGAGAATGAAACAGAACAATGAAGAGATCAAAATGAATTATGAGAAATAGCATTAAGCTCCTTCAATTTTTCTTTAGGAAAGAAAAGTGAGGACATATATATGTATTTATTTGGCAGCACGACAGGCTTATAAGGGAGTGTGTGTTAGTTCTATGATCCTCAGAAACACTTTTGCATATTTGATAGTTTAAGTTATTTGATCTTCAAAGTCTCAATGCACTTACATAAGATACAACTTTCAAAAAAGATATTTAGTTTGTACAGTTTCAGTTCCTGGAAGCTGCATGGTTAATAACTCATTTCAATATTACTAATTTTATCTTGGTAATATTGAAATTAATACTCTCAAAATACAGCTAATCTTGATAGAAGGTTGTGACCATGTTGCTTCCCTGAAGATGAGTATTGCTGAAGTTGCTGATTTTGATCCCACACTGTCATGAGAAGCTGTCTGGGTTTGTTCAGAAGGCAGGCTGCTAAGAGCAGCATACACTTGCTTTGAATATAAGCAGGGAGAGAGTACCATCTTGTATCAGATCTGCTTACTCGGTGCATTTAGGGTTGAATATGCATAGTTTCATTATGAGAATATTTCATTTATTTCTTGTTGCTGGTAGCCCTGCAGAGCAGTGGCACACTGAGAAATGCTTTTTTGGCTAGCCAGCTGAACTTCCAAACAAGGGCTTGATTCTCCACATGTGAACTCACATTGCTGTTGTTTTTATTTGCTGTTATTTATGAGCATCATTTTCTGTGACATATATTGCAGCGCTGTGTAAAGATCCTAAGCATTTATCTGTATATGTTCAGTGGACTCTCCTAGAGTTATCAGTGGGTGCAGGTGACAGCAGAACTGTGCTGTGGGCTGAGATCCATGTGTACAGAATCAGAGACCAGCTGCTTTTCATGCTCTTTGCATTGTTTTTCAATCCTTTTTGATGTAGCAGAGGAAACGCATTAGAAGTCTGTGCTGGGGAAGGGGCTGGCATCAGAGACTGTTTTCTGCCACTTTCAACCCTCTGGGAATTCTTCAAAGTTTGCAACAGTCAGTTTAGTCTCGGGCTATTTACTGTGCTGAAGTCTCTTGCTGGTAGCCTGAGAAATCTGTGGCCCTGACAAAACTTGAAGAGCCAGAGAAGGTTTGTGAAGAAAGCTAGTCCCGATTGTCCTTCCCGTACGCAGGACTCCAGAGAGCTGCCTGGAAGGGAAGCTCCCAGGGAGCTCTGAGGACAGTAGAAGACAGATTTCAGTAACAATTTTACTGTAGCAGTGCTGGAACTGGTCTGCAGAGTTGTTAGCAGTGACCACCTAGGAACCAGAGTAAAACAGCTTGACTCTGTTTTATTTGAATTCATTTTACATAAGTTGTCTCTGCAAATAAAGGGATTGAATTTGGCTCAAATCTTTAAGCAAACTTAATGAAAACCACAGAGCTTCATCAAATGTTTGACTACAATGCAAGCACATCATGAAAGGACTGTGAAATTTGCATTATTTTGATGTCAAATCAAAAGCAGACAGATGTGGCAAAAGTATTCACAGATTAACCGTATTTTAAGCAAATGTGACCTGAATCTCAACCTTGGTTAGGAAAGTCTAGATCATTGGACTTTTGCATAGTTTGGAATTTCATTAAAGTTTGTCCATACAGTTTACAGTGTGAAATAAAGTGGTGTTGCAAAGCATTATTTGAATAGAAGTTCTCCAAAGGAAGCAGTTTGATCTCTCCATCCATTTAGCCTTGTACCATTTTCTTCTCCCTTCCTCCCTCCAAGGGATCCAATTCAGTTGACAGGCACTGAGCAAATCTACCCTAAAGTACAGACAAAGGGTAGCCCTCATCTGGCTTGCAGGGCAGGTCTCATCTCTTCCACCCTGCTTCCTGTCGAGCAGAGCTACATACAGAGCTCTTTCTCCTCTGCCTTCTCTCCAGAACTGCAGAAGACACGCCATTAGCAGAGGCTTCTGCAGGGGAGGAAATGAGGCAGCTGTATCCCAGGGTCTCAGCTGGGAATTCTGTAATTTAAATGAGTCAGGTAGTAGAAGGGGGAGAAGGGGAAGAAAGTAAGTCTCCCCTTCTTCTCCTACACATGCCTGAAACCTCAAAGCTCCTTCTGCTAGCCAGACCCCCCTAACTCCAGTGTCTCTTTCTTGTTTCCCTCATTGCACTAAATGCTCACTGCCAGCTTGAATTTTGCCTCTATGTTTGAGGGGCAGTAGCTGGGGGTAGCTTGATAGTTTCCTTACGGCAATATGTCTGTGACACAGGAAACACGGGTGATGTGCAAGATACCAGACAATGATATATAAAATGGTTGCAGAAAAATCTCCAAAAATTCTAAACTCTTGTAGGTGTTCCCTTGCTTTTGGCAGATATGAGTCACCATCTGTCTGCAGGCATAGAGACTAGCCAGTATCCAGCTGCAAAAGGTCTAGTTAAGGTGATTTGTAATTGTGTCAGTAGGATGTGGCTTACCCAATGCAGAGTAATTTACAGAGCATCCTCCTGGCTATTGAGCAGCCCCTCCCAGGAGGGGTGGTCTAAACACCCTGTAACAGGCTGAAGATTTGCTGAGGGAGAGTGTGAGAGAGAGAAATCTCTGTAGTCCACTAGTCACCAGCAGTCATCTGGGGAGGGACAAGCCATAGGTCTCATTAAAAATCTTTTTTTGTACTTCATCCCTGAATTTCTCACATTAAGTTCATTAGCAGTCCTTGGGATGGTACTGTGAGGGTGCAGCCACTAGGCTGCTGCAGGGATGTGCTTCGTCCCTTCTCCAGCTCTGTGACCTGCTGCTGTGAATCATCTGGTGAAGGGCTACCCCCAGGCCCTTGTGGTATGACACCACAGTACTTCAGTCAGCCGTGGCATCCACTGCCCAAGCCAAACAACTATACATTGGGTTGGAGAAGGCTGAGTGTTTCAGTTTCTCAACTCTTCGGTGATCTCAGATCACACAAGACACTGATAGCTTACTGGAGAATGAGCCATGTTCTGGGTACATGTCCTAACCACTTAAAAAAATCCCGTTCTGACCTTAAAGCCATTCATCCAGTGACAACACTTGTGAATTCAGCTGCTGGATTGTGGCTTCAGGGAGCTAATGTATGCAGGCAAAGGAATTGCACTTTTCTGTTAATAGGTTCTTAGGGCAAGATCTCTGGACACCTTGAGGTGCCACTGACCCAGGCAGGTCCTTTGTGGATTGCTCAGTAGCACTTAAATGCCTGAAAAATTATCCTTGTTGCTCTTGCTCTAGACTCACATTCTTTGTTTACATTTGCCAGCACCACAGAAAGAAGAGAAAGTGTAGCTTAAAAATGACTCAGAAGTGATTCCATGGTCACATGGTATGGTTCTCTGGTTAGCCATCAAAGTGATCTGACTGAATGTCTACATTAAAAAAATCCACTGAATATGTTTTATTCCACTAGCTTAACTGTAGCAATATCTCTATGTGTGTTTTCTTCACAGCTGTTTTTTTTATTGGTGTCTGCTAAACAAACACTTTTTTCATGAAGAGAGAAATGGGTCACTATTACTGGAACATAGTTCAGATCTCTGAAAGACACTTTGGCTATTTGTAATTACAGAAGGAAAGATGTGGTCTGTGTGCAGAAGGTGTTTGCGATCACCTAGAGACTTGTGTTTGAAGTAATAACTGTGCTTAGTGACAGGGGTTTTCTTAAAACGTATAGAGGGCTCTTTTCTCACCAAATAAAATGTATGTTTTCACCATCTTGAGTGAAGAGGATATTCCTTTTACTCAAATTTTCAGTTGAAATTATCAATTATGAGCCACTATTCAACATGGGTGGCCATTTTATTTAGTCTATATTTTCCAGTAGAGAGCATACTTTTTTTCTTTAATCTTTGAGCGTAAAGATTACCAACACACTTGGCAGGAAAGACAGGGCTTGTTTCAACTGGGGTGGATTCCTGATGGAGGTGAAGTTCTCTTTAGCTTTTGAAGCTGATGAGACAGATGTTGTGGTAGAAAATCCTTCATACCTCTTTGCATTGGCTGCATGACAAAGAAACAAGAAAATGCAGGCAAGGTGACTCCAATGACAGGTGAAGAGGTGCTCAGCAGCAGCTCTTGCACTCCCTCCGTATGGGTCCTTGGCCAGGCCAGACAGCTGTGGGTGGCAGCAGGTGCCCCTGTCGGGGGCTGATCAGCTCCTGCACAAAAGGAAAAGCCGTGGGTAATGGCTAGTGTTTGGGAGGGCAGTGCCTCCATCAGACAGTTACATGGGGTTGAAGTCCCAGGCCAGGAAGTGTTCTGTCGAATAAATATACTGAGCTTGAAAGAGATCCTTATTCACCAGCTGCATGTTTTAGTCAGTTCTTTGAGTAAAAAAACATGGCTACTGAGCATGACAGATATCCTTATTCACCGCCTGCATGTTTTAGTCAGTTCTTTGAGTAAAAAACATGGCTTTTTGGAAGCAAAGATACTTTTTGTTCTGGCAGTATGCCTTAAGAGTTGCTTAGTTTAGTCTGTTGTTGTCCACAGAAGTTACTGCCTGGCTAAGATTTTGTCAAACAACTTGGTGGATACCAGCTATTTTTCTGGAAGCTATCTGTCCTCACAGGCAGTGTTTGCAGTCTTTTACTTTTATTGCAAATGGGGACTGTGTCATGGTCATGAGGTATTGCAACTCCCCAAATCCTAAATCCTTTAATTTACTTTATCTTCCTTACACTCCTGGAACCCACACATCCCTCTGACACAGCCATGCCAATCTCTTTAATTTCTGTTTCATGACCACTGTATAAGCAAGCAGGGGCTTCTGCCATACATATCCCCTGAGCCTTCCCCTTCCTGCACAGATGAGATACTGTAGAGTCCTGCTACTGATGGCCTGATGCCCCAGAGTGCTTCCCATGCTGTAGGAGGAAAAGTCTTGGCTGGGCCTATGAAGAACAGGTCTTAGGAGGAGTCAAGGCATGGAATCAGGTAGGTTTCCATGGAAATGTGGTTGTGACTGAACAGCAGAGACATAACCAGGAAAAGAGATGGAAATACAAGCATCAGTCTGGCTTTCCAGGATGTAATAGCTAGTAAGAGCTACTTAGGTATATACCAGTTTCATGAGAAGAGAAGCACAGAGCTCTGACTCCATCTCTGACCCTCATGATATCCTGTTGTCCCTTTGTCTCATGGTCATGGTCCTGCCCAGCTGTGTGGTAGCCCCATGCCAGCCTGATCAACAGGACGATCCATAGATAGGAGAATCAACATAGGCACTTCTACTGGCACTCAACCAAGTGCTTACTACAATGTCCCCTGTTTCACTCAGGACCAGAAGAGCCTTAATGAGCAAATCCTGTCATTCTTTATCTCTTATGAAGCGAAAATTATTTGATTGAATAGACAAACACAAGTACCTTACATTTTGTGGAGGAAAGTAGCCAGAAAAAGGTCCAAGAATCCCAGTTTTGAGCTTCCTCCTCCAAAATTTGACCTCAGTAGCCTGAAAAGCCTATGCAGGGTTCTCAAACTCCATAGATTATCTTCGGTTGAACTGCCACCTTTGGAAGGCAATGTGCTCCCTTCTGCTCTCATCAGCTGGTGTTAACATAATTTCCACTTTTCTCAGTGTTTCAGGATTTTTTTCAGAAGAACCCTAGGGCAGCAAATGAGCCTTTCTTCTCAGCAGGAGGAAAGGGAATACCCCCTTGCAAGTGTTTGCACAATCCAGACATTAAATCCTGGCCTCAATTCTGAGACATGGCAACAAATTATATATGATCTGCAGTGAAATCTGCTCCTGCAGTGCATTGGGACAGAGGATAAAATATCATTGGTGATAGATTTTCCAACAGAGTACTAAAAACTGGGAGGACTGATGCAGAATTTAATATGTGGAAGATGTTCAGTGTTTCAAAGTTGTTAATGTTTGCAGTTTTTAAAAATGACTATGCTTGATGTGTGCAGCAGCTAAATCTTTCTTGTTGATAATCAGAGCTGATTTATCTCTTTTTAAAAATTGATCTCAAGCCATACAAGATCTTATGACTCCCAGGAGGAATTAAATAGCTCAGGCATACTGATTTAGATGAAGTTCACTCCCTGACCTCTTCTTCATATCTCCAGTTCATACCTGGCCAGTTCATTTTGCCAGAAAAGCTGTTTAATCCTTCCTATTCCTCCCTCTTCTCCAACCAACCTCCCACACTGAATTGAACTCATAATCATAAAACATAAATACAAATCTCAAAATTTCATCTCTCAAGGAAGTGAGAAATCTTTATGACAGTGGATAGACTGCTAAAGCAATGATGAACTGGACAACTCAAGGGACTTGGGTATATGGAGTGTCTCATTGCAGTTAAAGTCAAACCAATGGCAAAGACTTAGATCCAGCTCCCCAGTAAACCTTGTGTGGGTAGAAGTCCCCCCTAACCAGTTGGATTTATTTTTAACTAAATAATATAAATGACCTGTATTTTTTCTATTTTTACTATTGCATTATTCTTCTGCATTGCAACTTATAGATTCACATGCACAAGGGACTCTCCATATTATAAAACACTTTATGAATAACAGTGTACAATATCTTCAGTAGAGATCCTCATTTCAATTCATTTGTTTACTTTACTCTAGTTTGAGAGCCTCTTTTCCCCAGCCTTAAATAAACTTTGTAGAAGTTTGTAAGAAGTACGGTAGAATGTAAAACTACTTGAACTTCGAAGTTACCAAAATACCTATACTAAGGAAAAATGGCACACAGCATTTCATAGTGTCATTTCATTCCCAATGCTATACATTAGGTACAAAACTGCAATCTTGAATCTAATCATTAAACTCCCAAGAGCATTCAGATTTGCTTTCATAATTCAGGCTGAGAAGACAAGCCTGCAAAATACATACTGGGGTCTGGATTTCAAACCATCTCAAGATATGAAGGTGCTCAAATTATTATATTATTGTCATTTATGCTTCCTTAAATTTTAGAGTAGCTGTAGTTGTCATCCTTAACACCTTTCACCTGTTCACATTAGATCATACTATCTGTTTAGCAACATCAATTTTGCTCAAGTTATAAATTTTTATTTCAGGTCTTAACATTCGAGGACATTATGAGTAATTCTTTACTGTACATACCTATTTGGTTTGCTGACTTACTGACTTCGTACACTCCATATTGGCATGGACTGGGAAGATCTAAAGGGCATTACTGACTGTAAATACATGTAGGGTGACTTACAGAGATGATAAATCAAAAAGTATGAATGCATCTTACTGATACAGAATCTTCTGTTACATGTTGTATGACAGAACACAAACACAGTTGTTAGGGATTCAGCACCTGGAAAAGCCCTAGCCAAAATACTTTTTGTCATATTCCCCATAAAGTAATAGAAGACAAAGATGTAGAGGGACAGGTTGTAGAACACCACCACCTCTGCCATAGACTGTTGTACAACTGTAAAATTTCTGTTACAGCCTTAAACCATTATGGAGCAAACAGAGAGAACATAGGTTGAGACTGTGTCTTAGTAGTTTATTTCAGCCTCAAACCTCCGATTTCCTGGATGTTATTTGGATGTTACTTCCGATTCTGCTTGTTTTGAAACTGTATTTTGTTGAAGAGTTGGCTGAAATATTCTTATTTGATTATTTTTTTTTCTGCTAAAATGGTCTTTTCCCAAAACCAGGAGTTTCCAAAGAGAGTTTTTACTTTTTGAAATGCTAACCTGTTTGAATATCAGGCTTTTTGTTTACTCTTATTGACTGCTTTTCTGTTTTATTTTATTTTAATCCTTTCTTGTCACACTGTCTATAGACTCATCTCATGATACTTATTTTGTTTTGTTTGGTTGGCTGGAATTTTTTGTTCTCATTCTACCATCCTCTACTTCTGGCAGCTCTTTTTCATTTGGAGATATTGAAGAATGACAGAAAGAAACTGAAAAATGTCCCCAAATAATCCTGAACATTATCTGTATACTGAATATGGGATTACAAAAAAGGAAGAAGAGGCAGGACAATATGAAAAAATATGTTCTTATGAAAATTAAGGGAAACAAACAGATCAAAACAGTGTCATTACCTCACTTCATGGAAATAGATTGAAAATTTTGGTTTTCACCTTTTTAATAATATTTTTTTCCTTAATCCTTTTCCTGTTTCACACTGAGATGCTATACGGGGATAAATGGTTCTGTACTCTCTTCCCATTGCACTATGGATTTTATAGATCTTATTTCTTTCACATGATGTGCATGCATGCATGAGCTTTCTTATAGACACATCGCACAATAAAAAAAAATGTTTTATTAAGAATAAAAATCTTTTTCCAAAAAGGAACCAGTGATGGAACCCAAGACTTCCAAAAGCTTTATTACAATGAGTGCAAATCATTTATCTCTCCAGAGTAGAACGTATGTATTTTGAACTACCTTGTCCAGACTTCTATCCCTTGTCCTTTGACATTTGTCCTTCCATCAATGGTCCTTGAGATCCAGCAGCATCTCAAGGCAAACCTCAAGTTTTTCCTTCTTTAAGAAGGTCTTTATTCCTTCAGTTTCCTTCTCATGCTGGTGAAAGGTTCCAGGGGATAGGACTCTCCACTGTTGCATAGGATCTTGCGTCCAGCATTTCTCATAGGCAGTCAAAGTTAGCTATTTTCACCAATAATTTTCAAACGCAATAATTTTCAAAGGCAATATTTTCACCAGTATTTTTTGAAATGGTGAAACCTGCGTATTTGTGGACGTACAGAGGAGAGTTTTGTTTGCTGAGGAGGTCAAGAAATTTGTCAAAGGTTATGTGACAGAACGACAGGAAAGAATGTAATGTTACCCAACACACCAGGGTGCCCCTCTACATCTCTTCCTAGGAACTGGTTATCTAAGCAGGGTACCTGCTGTGAAACTGGCAGTCCCGACTTCATTCAATGTTTTATTCATTTCCCCTTTGCTTAATGTCACTGTTAACAATTTTCATTTTCTCTCTGAAATACCTCTATGTATTTAGGTGTTTGTTGAGGAAAACCCTGTTCTTGACATACCATCTTATGTCCTCTTCGTGCCTGACAGTCCCTGTTTGCCCTATCAAAATTGAAACCAGCCTTCTGTTTGCCGAGACAAGCAGGCTATGTATCTTTCACAATAGTGTTCTCTGACCAATGCGTTTTTTTCAATGAATCACAGAGACCCAGAATCAATGCACTGCTCTGCATCCAGCAGCCAAATGGTGTCTGGCAACATATCCAAGGCTGGATTCCCAGTTGGTCATTTATGGTCAGAGTTTTGATGGTTTTCACAAGGAGCATGAAGGGTTGATCATTTCATTCGTACTAAAGGCTCTGAGCAATTTGAGGCAGGTCAAATAAACCCTGAACCCACTGGGGAAGTGGTAAAGGTTTCGTGTCAAACCACAAGAGGAAGATAATTGCAATGCAGAGTCCGTGAATACGCTGGCCTTATGGACCGTGTTGTATTTGTGCTGCAAGACGTGTGAATAGGAGAGATCATGCCTCCCAGTTTAGGGACTGATCCTGCAGGTTTGAACTGATTTAAAGAACAATTGCAGTCTTGAAAGTAATATATTCCTCTGTTAGGAAAATAATTCAGAATTTAGTTAAATAAGAGGAGCCCCAAGGTATGAATAGCAAAGATATATTGACAGCACAAATACGAAAAATGCAGATGTGCATACCTGAGGTATTGTGTCACAGTGAAGTTTCTGCTGTGCCCTCCCAGGTTTTGTTCCTCTGCTGTCACACAGCTTGGTGCAGGAGAGCATGTGTGCACACCATACTCTCCTAGTGTGGTGCTAAGAAGTTTGACTGTGAGTCTGAGGATGAATTGGTAACATCAGGCTAAACTAGCCCTAACAAAAGGGCATGTGCAATACATCAGCAGTGCTTCATGGCTGTACCACAAGGATTGGCATTGGAGGTAGTCTTTTTTTGTCCCCAGTGGAAAGTTTATCTTAAAGGAGACTGTAGAAAATAAAAGTACCCTCTGTAGCAGCACTACAAGAATCTACTCTCAAGCAAACTCACTACATTTTCTTCAACTAAAAGCTGATATCTTTAACACAATGTTAGCACTTCATGGTTAAGTCAGTGGATCAGGCAGTGTGCCAGTTAACACACAAGGCTAGAGCAAAATACCGCTCAGAACAGTACTAGTGGTGGGGGGTCTCATGGCTGAGCACAGGATCATCACAGAACTCAGGGAGGCTGGGAAAGGTGAGGAAATGCTGATTTCCCGTTGTCCAGGTTCAAGTAACTGGAAATCTCTGCTGCCAGAATTTCTATGCCACAAGCAACTTGTACCTGGAATAGGAATGGAGAATTAGTTACATGCAACCCCCATACATCTGAATCAGTCCAAATTCTGCTCCTGTTCTGTATCCAGAACTGCTTCTGGCTACTATGCAAGGCCTTAAGTAGTTAGGAAGTTCCTCATTCTCTACAGATTATTCGCATTTAGCCAGTAGCAATAAACAAATCACTTCACCAAAGAGACTTTGGGTACCACGCATCATCCGAATAATCTGAATCAGCTTCACATCTCTTCCTCATGCACAAGATCATTCCTTTTGCACTGATGTGAAGCAGTTGCATTTCTAGGAACCAGCCCATCGCTCCAACTGAGAGATTTCCAGACATTTTGCTTTTCATTCCCTCTTCCTGCTACATAGCTGCATGAACTCCATTAACAAGCTATTGTAACAATCCCACCCACCCACCTAGAATCAATGGGAGACACAGCAAGCAGTCCTTTCCCTCCCAGAGGAAGTATTGCAGCAAGCAGAGGTACAAGTACAACTAGGCTTAATACAACCTCAGTCAGATTCTTGGTTTTTTAGCTGCATTCACTGCTGCCATGGGCATGTATTCACTGTTGTACTCATGGGAATTGGATTCACACTGCTGATTCTGCAAACAGAGAGAAAATGCCATGGATTTGATTTGTGGTTACTAACCTGCTGCATCACACCTGACTTATTTAAGTAGGGCAGTTACTCTGGCTGTTTTCAGTGGGAATATTGAAGTCAGAATAGACAGGCATTCACACAGAAATCTTGGAATAAAACTAACTGAAAATGAAAACCACACATTGTCCAAAAGAATAACTCATGTCCATGGTCTCCTTTCTCTCCTGAGCCAGCTGCTTCTTTGTTTAAGTGGTTTTGCTCTCAAACAGAACTTGAATTGCTCCACTGATGATTTGTTTCCCCTTCTTGAAGAAAACAATCAGGGGAATTGCTCACCGAAGTAATTTTGCTGACCTGTGCAGCATTTCTCCTCTTTCCTTTGATTCCAAGCCTTTAAATCAATAAACAATTCTGTCTTAGAAAAATTAAATCTGAGCTGCTGCCATCAATGACTGAATTCCAGTGGTAAATTAACAACTCAGTCTCTTTGTCAAAAAACACATCATGTGCTGAGTGAGTATGTGCCTGTCCCACCCTCTAAATCTCATTAAATCAAGTTCCCCTCCATGACCCTTGGAGGGAGGGCTCTGCAGGATCTCATAGACTTGCTTACCTTGTTTCTTAAGCAACAGGCGACAATACAGCAGACACAGGTAATCATGGCAAACATGATCAGGCCAATAATTATCCATGACATGAATCCCAGTGAAATGCAGTCTTCCTTATCTGGAGATGGGAAGGAAAAAATAAAGCCATTACTGATAATTTGCATTTCACACACACACACACACACACACACACACACACACACACCAAGAGATAATTTCTCAAGCTCTTTTTTCTCTTCTCTTCATATTAATAAAATAGCAAAAATGTGCTCTGGATAAATATTTTCCTGAGATGAAAAGCTACCTTGGAAAAGTGTATTCAGGAGGAAGCAGAACATTGCAGTTTTCCAGAAGGAGGGGTGAAGCTGTTGGTACACAGGGCTGGAGGTGTAGACTGAAAAGAAACCAAGCCAGGCTTGAGAGCATGGTGGTATTTCAGATCTGAGCAATGCTTAAGTTCAGATTCAATGAGTACCACAGTTGATTTAAAGGGCAGCCTGGCCAAAAGAATGGTGGACTTTGGCAGTCATTTCTGGATAGGAAGGCAAGCTGAGAGACACAAGATTACCCTTGCCCAGATCTGGGAGTAAATATGATAGGGCATGAAACATCTGGCAATAGCTATGAGCATCCAGCTATCTGTACAAATGGAAATGGAGGGCTTTGGGAAACACATCAGACAAAAATGGATGTCACAACTTGATTCTGAGAAACTGTTTCAAGTTCAGAGAAAACCGAGAGATAATTTGACCCAACCACATAATTGTAGCCTTAACATTTCAGCTCCTATCTTTGTTTAGTCCTAGTGTTGAGAGATAGGAAAGATGGTAAAGGAATGACAACAGGCAGTGCCATGTTGCAACTGAACTGTATGGAGAACCACGTGAAAACACTATTAGCTCTTTCAGCTTAATATACCAAAGAGCCTCTGAAGGAAAGGCAATTAAAAATTAAAGCCTGTGCAGCAAGTCTTCTGGAGTGAGTCCAAGCCCTTCTCAGTAAAAGGCCAAAACTTCTTAGCAGTTGTGGATCTCTTCTGCTCTAAGAAAGCTCTAAAGCTAAAGGCCTGCTTCAGAGGTGAACACCACCTTCTTCACATCAATGTGGCGTCAGAGAGTTCTGTATACCACTACTGGCACAGATATTTGACAGCTGATTTTTTTTTTTTTTTTTATCCTAGGCACATGAAGATAGCTCTCAGAAAGGATTTTTTCCCCCCTGGCTAGAAATAATCTTAACATTTACATTCAGCAGCTTGGAAAATGGACAATGGGAAATTTGTGCTGCAAGCAAAGGTGGTACTGCAGTACTCCAGAAGATGTAGTCTAGCTAGCTTGGGTGCCAGCAACAATGTGCAGAGCTCAGCATGGCCTGCAAAACCTGCCCAAGAAGATGAATAAATATGTAGAGGCCATGTTAAGCAGTCTGCCAACACAGCTCCACCTTTATCAGCCCCCTGCTAAGTAGTTTTAAGCTGTCTTGGAAACATCTGTGCAAACTCTAGTCACATTTTTCACAGCAGCATGGCTGTGCCCAATGTCTACATGCCAGTAAACTGAAGTGAGGGGAGAAGTGAACTTACCTTGGATGTACAAATAGGTTTCTTTCAGCCGGCAATCTATATAAGGAGGGGGTAAGAACATCTCCAGGCAGTAGGTGTAAATGTCAATATGCTTTCTTTCCAGATTTCTAAGAATGAAAGTCGTGCTGCTATTTGAATGCTCTGTCTGACAGTAGCTGACATTACTCTTGGGGATAACTTTCTCCTCGCTCAAATGGAGTGCACAGATCTCCTTCTTTTCATGCCCTTTGAAGAGGGTCATGCTGAACTCACTCACATTTTTGGGGTTGGGGAATGTGAACTTGAAGTTTCCATTTTCAAATTCCACCATTACCTGGGGCTCAGAGACATGTGGCTGATCTGAAGACATGAAAACAATAAGTACCGTCACTCACATAGCAATGAGAAGAATCCCTACAATGTTAAGAAACTCATTTAAGCAAAACAAGTGAACCATGTGATTGAAACTTAAGGCATGTAGATACTCAGAATAATCTGGCTGTGGAAAGCAGCCTGTACAATGAGATACAAGTGCATAATTCTGATCATGTCAGACATTACTGAGAAAATAAATGAGATAAGACCTGGCCTGTTAGCCACTATAAGGCTGGAGGGGTCACTGTTAGCATTGGACCGGTGAGTTACTTGATAATGTTTAAAGGCCCCCTTGGACCAAACACCATACAGATATATAATCTCTGCCTCAGACTGATAGTCCTATTCATAGATAAAACAATGTGGGACGAAGATGATGATAATTATCTCTGGTTTATGGTTCATAATCTGCACCCCAATGATGTAGCTGAAAACTTAAAATGGGATGCAAACCCAAAACTCCTACATAAGTGCCTTAAACACAAAACCTAACTTTCCTTTCTAGAGTAGATAGTGGCTTGAGTCAGGACATAAAGTTTAAATAGAATTACTTAGATGGCTATAGCACCTTTATCACTAACCTAATGGGAGGAGTAGAGGACAAATGTCACTGTGTGCATGCACCTGCATGCAATCCAAAAATCACATTGGACCTTCCTACAAACTGTCTGAAAAGCTCTCAGATGTTGTGCAACTCTCATCTTGTGAATTTATTGGAGACGGAAAGGAAAGTAAACTGGCTGAGGATCTCCTGCTACCTCACAGTTTGACTTTGTGAAGGCAGCAACCAAGAGCATGGCAAACTCCCTCAGACAGAAATATATTAAAGTGTGCTGTAAAAAAATGACATTTTTTTTTCTTCAAGGACAGTATTTGCTGATCTAGAAAGACATTTTAAACCATAAAACAAATGATGCAAATGTGTCTTACCTATATTTTTGCATGGTCTTGATGAGCAGATATCAACTCCTGAAAAATACAAAATAGTTTCCTGTTTAACATTCAAGAAGAGAGATTCGGGAACAGTGGCTGAGCCATGCAATGCTAAGATGCCGAAGTTGTTTTCTATTTTGTGTCGTTAGCCTATCTGTTCCTGTCTGTGCTACACTATAAAATCATAGGATGTGATAAAAGCATGACATATAAAAATCAAAGTAGAAAGAAAATGCATTGAGTGAGAATTAATATTGATCATACATACATCATTTGCAAATTCTTAAAACACCTCTGCAAAGTAATATATGTACTTCATAAAGCGAAGCTGAGATTAAAGTAAAATTCCCCCCAAATACTGAGGAAGTCTGCCCCCAAATAAAAAAGCATACTTTTGACATTTTGTGAATCCAGAGTCTGCGATGAGTCAGCATTATACTTTATTTCCAGACCAAAATGCTCATTTTGGTCTATGTTAATTCTGATTCCACCACTGCTCAACACTGCATCAAACTATCTTCTTCTGGCACATCCTGAATTAGTATCTGGAAGATACTCCAGTACAGCGAGGAAATATTCAAGCAATGCATGCGGTTTTGTTCCTTTTCAATATCAACTTTTTCTCTTCACGATTATCAAACTGTATTCAGTCCATTGTGCACAGGCAGCCTCCATTACAGGAGACAGGTTCTGAATTTGTTTTTTAATCTGCTGCCTCCATCATCACCCACTATGGCAATACTGACAGTGGAATTTTCTGGTTGGGTTGATGGCATGTACCACTTTGAAATTATTTATATGTCAGTACTGGCAGCATAGCACAGCCCGATCATGTTTCATTTGGAATTTTTCTTTTTACAGTGCCCTAGAATCAAAGATATAGGCAGGTACAGACACAAGTAGAAAAAACCTGTATCTGCTTTTCCTGTTTTATGGTAGCCTAAGTTCATTCTTCAGAGACTGCTTAGACTGAAATATACTCTACAGCAGGATTTTATTATGCTAAGGAAATATGAGACAAATACTTAAAGTCGTTGATGCACCATCCTATTCTTGTTGTTTTGCTACATGGTAGTCTAGATCCACGCGAAGTAGGTCCCCAGTTGTTCCAGGTATTGAGCTTATTACACAATATAAATATTTTTTTTTCCCAAGGCACCTGTTGTCTTTGACATCTGGCCTAGATATGCACAGGAACAGAAGATTATTCTCACTTGGGTACCTCTGTATGCTCTCAACTCTTTCTGGATGGAGGTAATCTTTTAGTGCCCATGCTTTTACCTCCTTTGAATTCTTGCTCCCCATTTACTACCATTGGCAAGGGCATTACAATGAATAATACTCATTTAAAAAATTTTTAGTGTGACACACAAGCTAATGGACTTCTGGAAGCCACTTTGTGATGCTCAGTTGGAAAGCAATAGGAACTGTTATCCCTTTTTGATTGATTCACCCTCTTCCTGGTTATCACACTCTTCATGGTCTACTGTGCACAGTCAGCACCCTTATCTAATTCAGCAATGGTTCTAATATCTGTACTTCTCTCAGGACTATTACTTAAGCGTGTGATAACAGACAAGGTATTTGGCATCTTGTACCACTGGTGTGAAAATAAGACAGACAAAATACACAGCTCGCCAACCCACAGTGAATAGAGCTCTAGATATGCTGAAGGCACAGATACAGAAAGTGCAAGCCTTCATAATGGTATGTAGTCTGAAAATCTGAAAGCAAAGGTCAAATAAAGAAACAGATCTTGATGACTTGCATGTTGCATGGTAAAAGAAAACAGCTGCTATGAGAACAGCATTTGAAATAAAGGTCTTTTAAAATGCTCTGTAATTTGATGGCCTGTAGTTTGGTAATATATACCTTTAAAACTAGGCCAAACAGCAGACAAATTATTTAGGGAAGGGAATTAAAAAACAAGTGTATTGATATAGCAGAAGCTAGGGAGCATGGTGAATGTGTAAGCTGACCTGATACTTTCAAGAAGCACCCACCTGTAGCTGAGACTTCTACATTTGCTTCTACATTTGTCACTGGTCATCTGAGAGGAGAGGCAGATGCTGACTCTGTCAGGGCAGCTACAGAGCCAAGCAGTGCCATATTCCCCCAATGCCCCAGAGGGGTGCAGGGCTGCCCTACTCAGAGCACTAAAGCAACAGCTTTGAATTTCATTTCTCTATTTGTCTCTCAGAATAGTTCAATTTTGCTGTTAGCTAATGAAATTGCCCTTTCATACCAGGTGGTTTAAAATGTTTGTCAGAGTTCATGGTTTTAATCCTTGTTTTTAATGGAAAAGGACAGAGAGAGGTCATTAAGCATGTAGTTCATGTGACCTTGTGGCAAGCTGAAAGATCATTTTGCATCCTCTCAGGCCCAGAAGCCTTAGCTGCCTGTTTTAAAGAAGGACTCAGTAACATATTTCTCTGAATGAGCATTTTGGTAAATGTGATGCAACTAGTATTCCTCTGAAACAAGTGACCATATAGAAGAGTGTGCTTAGCATAGTATAAAGGGAGCACATTTTAAAATGAGATTAACAGTACCTGAGATTGAAACACAAAATTGTCTACATGGATAACCACAATGAGTGAGATCCGATACGAATTTCCAACGCACTAGCTATTCTGCATCAGCTCCTAATGCGATACACTGCATACTAAAAGGTGGCTTATTTCTCCCTCCCTGTGCCTGCTTGCTGTTCTCCTGTGCCCATTTATTCATTCCTAGGGTAATCTTATGGACCTGTTACACTCTGTGGTTAATGATCAGACACATTTGAGATGTCATTTGCCAAGCAACAGTCAAAATAAATGTACATTTAGTGTGATGGGAGATAGGAAACTGGGGTTTAAGCATCCAGTAATATTGAGACATTCACTTACTAAGCCTGCCTAATACTACCTCAAAAAATACATGAATAAAAGACTGCATCACACTATTGTTGAAAATGAACAGAAGAATCTCACTAGTTCAGTAATAAAAATGCCTAGACTTGACCATAAAGTTCTTTTTTTGGTATTTTTCATAAAAGACCAAATTCAGTTGCATAAGAAGCTTTTGAGGCAAGGGGAAACAAATGTTTAATTTGTTTCATAGCAATGTCACACTGTGGAGTTGCGCAGAGTTGTTCCTGGATCACCTCATGTGAAGCAGAGTGCCAAGACAAATATTGTGGTTCATATGTGAATCCAAGAGATGAACTTCTGTATCTAGGTAATATCTTGCTATGTTAAATTATGAAAGAGTGTGTGTGTGAACATCCTATGTATATGTGTATTTACAGTCATGTACATTTCCATCTTGATTTTATCTGTACTGCAGTGGGAAAGTACTTTGGTGGAAGTTTGAGAATTTCTATGGTAGTGTGCTTGGACACTGAAGCCAATGGAAGGTGGGTTATTTTCATTTTAAAGGGATTGCAATTACGATCTTTCTGGTTGCTCTTTGGCAGACCCAATGCTATTTGTAAACTTCATCAATCCATTGTGCATTTTGGTCCTAACAGAATTTTAAAAAACACTTTCAATTCATTTTAAAACTTTAGGTTTAGGGTAGGAAAACAGAATATTCTCGCTTGGTTTTCTTGCTGTTTATCTGTCTCAACTCTCAGAAAACTAATTAGCTGATAAAAAGAAGAAGCATAATTTCATTTGTGTGTGTTTAACTCTGAAGATGAGCAAGGAGAGTGCAGACCCTGCCTATAAAACAAACACATTTATTTTGTTAATACTAAATGTGTAATAAAACCACACACAGTTTTTTAAGTTGCTATAGCTTTGACCTTTCAAGGCGCTCTAAAAGATGATGCTGTCAATTCAGTCTCATTAGTCATGTGCCTAAAACTAACATGTTCCTATCTTTCAAGAATCAAGGATTAAGCGAGTAAAATAGTGGTTCTGGGCAAAGCAAGTAATGGCCAGAATTACTCTAGGAAGCCATCTATAATCTGAATTATTTCTATGGTATAACATATGCTGTGAAATACAGAAACTCTTATAAAATATACCATTAACACAGCAGCCATTATTGATAATATTTCAGACACCCTTCTAAGAAATTACTATGATTTCCTCCTGTATTGTCAACAGAAGATCTGTGGGTGAACAGCGATAATGCTTTGCAAATGTTGGCATGCAAAAGCTCATGTGCAAAGTTTCATAGCAAGGAACTCAAGTGCTATGGAATCCTACAGCTCTGTACTCCAAAATCCCACTGCCTGTGTTTCTCTACAGGCACCAGAGGGGCTCCATGCTCTTACAATTTCTTTATCACAATTGGGTTATCAAATCATAATGCATGTATACACACATACATCACCTTCTGTGACCTATTTACATTGAAAGAAAACTATTCATAGACCACAAGTAGGGCTTGCTAGTCGCTAAGTCAAAAATCGCCCAAAATCTCAGAAGTTACTCTGCTTTTATTCCCCAAAATCTGCCACGGTGCTTGTCAGCACTCTTTGGAGTGCTAGCTTGTTCTATGCATGAGAGGGTCATACTAATGTATCTTACATCAAGGTGACCATCTACCATCCTTTTCTTTTTAGAAATAATGATAATAATTAGTACTTTTTATGCTGAAAGCACTACAAGGTAAAAAACCCGAGAGATACCATTTCTAGTTACAGGCAGTCTTTCTCGTGCCATCTCCTCTTCCCAGACTCCTGCCCAAATCCTATCCTCTGTAGTTGAAGGGAGGGAGAAAGAAGGGAGGAACGCTGGCATCAGACAGAGTAATTATTTGCATCCTTAAAATTGCAGCCTATTTCTTCCCACAAGGAATGGCCTTTTAGATAGCTCCAGCCACATGCAAAAGCATGCTGGTCA
Source organism: Tyto alba (assembly GCF_018691265.1). Taxonomy (NCBI): domain Eukaryota; kingdom Metazoa; phylum Chordata; class Aves; order Strigiformes; family Tytonidae; genus Tyto; species Tyto alba. The sequence goes on along the minus strand of NW_024881328.1, from coordinate 28,698,412 downwards.
AGTATACCTGCTAAATTGACTAGCTGAGAAACATTTAACAAAATTGATAGGATTTTTTTGTTAGTGGTTTTAAGAATAAGTTTTCAACAAGAAAAAGAACAGCTCATGTCCCTTTAGAGATACTGATCACAGTTGTCCTTCCCTGTGATTTCACTCATCTTTTCAATCTATCTGAAAACTCAGTATACTATTGCTGTGTTAGTTAACCTGCAGAAGGATATCTGCATTGCCTAAAGACCTGGAAACTGGTTTTATTTAAATGAAAGTTTAAATTTGGTATGAAATCTCAGGAGTACTTAAATCCTACAGGGGGACTTGAAACCTATCCCATATCGCTAGAATTTCAGAAGCAGATAGCCCTTGGCATGACCTTCAAAGGAACATGTTTAGAGAGTGATTAGTAACTGTGTGCACTAAATCTCAGGTCTTACTTATATGATGCATCATATCAAATCTTTGGATAGTATATATATGTAAAAAAAAAAAAAGACTCCACCTAATCAGATATTATCTATATTATCTATATTTCCATTCTGGTCCGATAATATGTGAATTTCAGAGAGGCTACAAATAAATGTGATCTCTGGTATTTTACTTTGCATAGCTGTGATAAAACACTAAATCTTGTAAAACACTACATCCATGTTTATGGATGGACTGAGATCAGTGCTGTCAACATGTGCCTTCTCAAACACAGCATTAGGAATGCTATGGTTCCTTTTAAATCAGTCTGCCTTTCAAGCCTGCACCAAAATTACCTCATTCATTCTTCCATGCCATATACATTTTTCATAGTATAAAAATTTCCTGCCCAAACAAGATCAGGTTTAATATCAATAGCTTGTCTTCTTTTTATTAAGCCATTCACCATCATGCTGCTGTAAGACCTTATGCCCAGTAAGGGAAGCTGGCTGGAGTACTACAGTCTAAACAGCTGGAGGGTAACACTGAGCAGATGAGCTAAAGAATAGAAACAATGAAAACCTGTGCTTTTTAGTTTCAGAGCAAATGCCTTGCACTGGCAGGAATTTTCTTCCCACCAACTCTAGTGATATTAAAGTTGAGAGTGGTCTTTTTTGCAGGTATTTCCCTTAATTACCTCTATTCCTCCAACCCCTTGCTATCATGCCTCATTTACTGTCGCCCATCACTGGGTGAGTTATATTGCATAAAGACGTCTACTGCAAGGAGAATAATTCAAAATGTTACTCACCATACAGGGCTTCAAACTGAAAGCAGACGACACAGAAAGTTACAGCAACCAACTTCATGCTTGCCTGACACAGAGGCATCAGCCTTCTGCCTACTGTGAAAATGAGGAAGAATTCATGGGTAGAAAAGGAAGTGGTTTGTGGTCAATGGGAGGAAATGATATGATAATCAGAAGGGCTCTTTACTTTAACCCCTGACTACATTATAGCTATGTCAGCATTAGCTGTTGCCCACACCTGTGGAGTTTGCTGGGTTTTTTTTTTTTTCCTACCTCACAGCTTATTGTCACACACGGGAAGATGAAAGATTTTCTGACATTATGCTTGATGTTCACTTCTGCAAAGATTGTTTCTCGTTAAATCTATCACGATAGAGGCTATAGTCATCTACAGTATCCTTCCTGCAGATGGCCCATGGTCAACAACTTGTTCCTTAAATTAACTTACAATACATGCATATTCGCAACTGGCAACCTGGTTTCTCCCCACCAGCTCAGCTTGTCTTATATAACTGATGGTTTTGTTCTTCTATGTGGAAAACGTTTGTTAGTCAGGTAGGAGTCTCCTGTGTGTCCTGGTGCTGGAATTCATTGGAAGAACATGTCTAAATTGCAGAACGATCCCATCAGCCCTGTGACTACCTGAAGGCTCACTCTGACATAAGACTTCCACCCTGGAGGTCAGGCTTGCTCTGAGTATGAGAAACTTCATGTGGCTCTCTGAGAGAAGGAGATCTGACCCAGCACCCTAGGGCCTTAGGTCAAAAGTGTCTCTCCTTCCCTCTCTCTGATTTTGTTCAGCACACTTTATTCTTGCCTGCTATCCATCTGTATTCTGAGAATGTTTTAGGACCCTTTGGGATAACATATTCTACAATCATTTAGAACAGATTATTTATTTATGCCCATAATACTAATTTTAGTGCAGCTAACATGCTGGAAAAACAGCTTCTAAATCATGTTTAATACATTAGATGCAGTTAGCATTTCTGATTGCACAAAGAAAAGACACAAAGGCCTTATGTTGGTTCCTGACAGACAATCCTGGGGCTGAGTCCTTGCAATTGTCACGCAGTGGTATAAAATAAATTGTGAATAACAGGACTGGGTTACAGATTAACTCCTACTTTTAACTGTGTGAATAAATCTCTATGTGTTGGTTTACTCTTCCTCAAAAAGTGATTTAATTTCTTTCACTACTACTGCTAAAGATCTATTCACATGGACACTGGCAGAGAGTTTTACTGTCTTCAAATCTTTGCAAAGACCTGAAAATCTTTGTCTTTTGTTAAATTAGAATCAGATCTAAACCTGAGTCAAGTCAGGATTTGATCTAAATTTTCAACTTAGGTCTCCGGAGCCAAACTTAAGCAACTCTAACTAGTGAAAGTTTCTGCAGTATACTTTTAATTCTGAAGCTCAAGAGTAATATGTGGAGTTTCAAGCAGTGATAAAGCTGAAAAAGATACACCTTATTCATGAGCTTTCCCTATGAAGTTATGACCCACATTGGGATCTACTGAGGCTCCAGGTAGAACCATCTTTCCCATCCCCTGTAACAATTTATGGGAAGCACTGGAATAACAGAGCAGCCCTCTCCTGGGACAGGACCTTTATTGCCCTCCAAGTAAGAGTAAGACAAGCAGCCAGAAAGGCTTCTAGTAAAAAGAGCTGCTGTTGCTGCTGCTATAAAATTAAGGAAGAGAATCATGTGTAAAGTACCGTCACCCACACCTTTGGGAGGCCAATAAAGGTGTAGGGCAATGTACTACTTTGAGCAAAGTTTTAGCCTTTTTTTGGTGAAAATAAGCTTTAAACCAAATCAGTATTGTTAGGGTTCAAAAATGTGTTGCCTTTTTTTAAGAATTTAAGCATTTCACCAGGAAAGTAATTTTGATAGAGATTTTTTTTTTTAACCAGTATAGTTATTTTGGCGCAACTTACTCCTTCCCTCCTCCCTCTGTGACCTTACAAGTTACACCAATGCAGAGATGATTAACAGACATCTCTTTCCCTCCTGGGGTAAGGATAGCTGCCGGTATAGCTTGGTTGGCACAGACCTTGCTACAACAATTGGAGCAATTCCCACTGTCCAGTACACAGTCTGTATTTGTTCTCTCTTTCTCTTGTCACTGTAGCCTTAAGCCTGGAATTACCCCTTCTCCTTTTTTGATTCCTGGTACTTGGGATTGCTAGAACACGTTGCTCCTTTTGTTTCAAAAGGGTACAGCCCAGTGTATACTTTGGGGTACGTTTGTCAGCACTCTAAAGTTTGATCTAGACAGTGATTTCCTTAGGTGATCGAGCTTATTTGATAATGAACCAGCAAAGCCTGGGGCACTCACAGTGTATGTTCACAAAGGGACACAAAGCCTAGCTCAGGGCCGAGCATCAGGGATGCTCACCTTCTCATCCCACACCAACAGAGACTCCTCTGTTGCCTTTCAGTCTTTGTCTTTGCCTCCCTCCTCTGTCAGTGCTTACTTACTTCACAAAGACATCATGACTGCAATTTGGAAATGTTTCTTGCAGATACTATGGTCGGTTACAGTTAACCACCTGGGACAAGCAGTCTGTTTCCACAACACGCTTCCTATAACTGCAACTATTTTTGCTCACAAACACGTGTTTCCTTTTTCCATCCTCACTCATTTCTCTATGTCTTGATTGTCACTCTCTCATCCACATATGCCTCTCAGAGCTGACTTCTTTCCTCCTCTAACCTGACTGTCCCCCCAGTCCCTGTCTACCCTTCTCCTGAAGCAGAGGCTGCCCTTCATCATGTGCAGTAACTCCTTTCTTGAATTTGTCTTCTCCTTCCCCCAAGCCCCGTTCCTACTTCATGTCCTATCCTTCAACACTACCTTATGGTGATAAACTCCTTTTTCTCCTATCATCTCACTTCTGACTTGCCATCACTATTAAAAACCCAGAAAATCCTTATGGGAATTTTTATGCCTTTAAAAATGCATCCAGTGATAAACCTAGTTCCAAAGAGAAACAGGCTTGCCCATCCCTTGGTCCATACACCAGTGTTCTCTACCACACAATCTTCAGTACCTCTCCCTTCAAACTCTGGGTGACTGGGAAAACAATACTTCTGCTGCTTCCCTAAGGAGACTGATTCACAGCAAAGTTATTTTCCGTGATGCATGATGTATATTTTTCTTTGCTCTGTTTAATCACATAACTTATTATACTTACTGTTATCACCCTAAAAAATGTCCATGTTAGCAAAATGCTACTGCATTGTTCGCCGTGAAACAAAGGTGGTGTTTACATTGAAGTAGCTTGTTTTGTCTCACCAGCAGTTTTCCACTTCTGCTGTAGAAGATGAGCAGTTGCCCACAGCAATATAAAATATCCTCTCAATAAAATGTTTTGAGAATCTTTCTGCAGAGTCTGCTACAGTCTATCCACACAAATTATATTCTGTTGTCTCTTGTTGCTTCTCATTCTTTGCTTCAATATCTGGCCTACATTCTCATGACTCTGGGTCATTCCCTCAGGGCTGGAGCAGAAAGCCTCCACACTCACCCGTTTTGTTTCCTGTCCTCCTAATTGAAAAGGGGAACAATGACTTTCACTGTGCTATTTTTAAGGTTCTGTGATGGCTTTAAATCCCACTTTGCATCTGCATCACTCCCCGTCAGGTGTGTAAACAAGCTGCAGTCATTCAGGACGTAGAGATTTCACTCTGAAATGCAGCTCATGTGCTCCCTCATTTGTTCTGATGCCTCCTTTGCCGAAACATTGGTCTGATCTCTCCCACAGGCCCGTGGGGCATGCTGTAATATTCTCTCCATCAGCGTGCCAGTGGAGGCTACCAGCGCTCAGCTCAGCAGCAGGACAAACAGCTCCCTGCAGAGCAGATCTAATGAGACAGTCCCCTTTGGGGTTTGAATGTGTGTGGCTTTGCTTCTTGGTATAAGCTGAAGTATCTTTTTTTTTTTTTTTTTATTTTCAGATGATGTTTGAAAATATTTCATTGTCATTGACCATCTTAAAAAAAGAAAAAAAAACCCTGTATGTCAGGGAGTTAAGACCAGATCTAACACATTCAAGGGCGTTGACTTATAAATTCAGTCAACAGGCACTAGGTGCCAAATTCAGTCAGTCTAAACAGGTTGCCTGAGAGGTGGTAGATGCCCCATCCCTGGAAACATTGATGATCAGGCTAGACGGGGCTCTGAGCAACCTGATCTAGTTAAAGATGTCCCTGCTCATTGCAGGGGGTTTGGACTACATGAATTATAAAGGTCTCTTCCATCCCATACTATTCTATGATTCTATCATTCTAAATTCCACTTCAAATCCTGTGACTAACATTTGGGATTGGCTGGCTCTGGGCACTGAGAGCCATTTAGGCAAAGGACTGTCTCCACCTGGTCTCAGGATCTGCTGTGCCTCTGTGTATCCAGCCCCTGCACCCACTGCAACACAGTTACCTAAAGAGGTACCTAGCCACTTCTCCGGGACAGAGTGTAGGTAGGAATGGACCAATGAAGGTCATGTGCATATGCTGGTGGTGTGGGCTGCAGACCTACGGGATAGCCGTGGAAGGTTTACTGTCTTGAATAAAAGCAATAAAGACAACAGCCATGTTCCTGCCCTTCAAGGTATACTGGGAAGAGGACTGTGAGCAGTAGGTATCTTTCAGTGGCATATGCCTGAGTGTGCAGGAGGTATTTAGGAGAATATCAGAGTTGCAAGCGGCTTGTGTTCATGGGCAGTGCTCCAAAGGGAGGAGGATACCTTCTGAAGCCATTGCAGTTCCCCTGTGGCTGACATGATGCTGAGCGGGACTTTGTCACCAGCACCGCTTATAACTAGCTTCGGAAGGGACTGCTTCCAGAATGGATAGTAAATATGCAAAACCCAAATGAAATGCAAACCTGGGGACCCAGACTGTTACTGTCTTGCCACTTGTAGAGCAGTGCATGACAGATACATGCTGATGAGCTGGGTGACCACAAAAGTTACTCTGCTTTTGGACTTGAATGTAATTGTCTTTTGGGTGTTACAGTGATGAATTAAACACATTCTGTAAAATTTTCACACCCCAACTGTTTCAAAGCTGGTAGTAGTGTGGGGACTCCTGTTATGTGGTTATCTGGTCAGCTGCCTTGGATGAGTTAGGACTGAGAGAGCCACATATCGTGGTGGTTCTTGGGGTTTGTGGTGTGATTTTTATCTCAACATTTTTATGATTACTTTTTAAAGGTAAACTTTTGCTGCCACTGCACTGACAGTATAACAAAGTGGAACTTTCTCCAACAGAAACAGCCCCCAAAGTTGTGATGTATTCTTGCAGACAAGAGAAAAATGAAATGCCTTGCTGAAAATTGCAAGGACAGGTGAAACAGCACAACCCTGGCTTGGACTTCCAGAATCACCGAGGTGGCTAAGGACACACATGCCACTGTCTGTTCCCAGGTGACCCTGTCTTTCAAGTGTTTTCAGGCCAGGCTTTGCTGTTGCTGTAAGTGGTTAACTGGAACTAGGCTTAGGTCAGGCTTTGGCAGATTTGGAGGACTACAAACAATGAAATCACAGCTTTCTCAAACATGTAACCAAGTCTCCTCTCTTTTGTGTCTGTCATTCATAATGTCACAGGTTACCGCCTTGGGAACAAGCTACTTCGTACGCGTAGGCCAAAGCTACAGAAGGCAGCACTGCCGCCTGCCGAGCAGAGGTCACTCGCTCTGTCACGCTCAAGGCTTGGTGCAGCCACACTCCTCCTGTGGGTGCCGCAACAAAGACAACCAAAGCTGGGCATGCTGCAGTGCTGTGTCAACCAACTCTTGGGCTCCTTTGGCAAGAGACTGGTGGCGGGTTTGTTTCCCAGAGCTGCCTTTCACGCTGAGCTGACCTGGGTGCTGTGAAATGGGGGGAGCAGCAGTGGGCCACGGGGCAGGTGGAGCAGTGGTTCCCGGGCAATGAATCCATGGCCTTCAGAGTCAAGGCGGTGACTGAAAGCCCTTTGCCTCCCACTGGTGACCCACACGCTTGCTCTGTCTCCACCTGTGCTAGAGGAGGCCCCCAAAATAAAGCGAACCCCGCATCTCAGGAGGGTGTTGGGCAGGGCCCAGCCGAGGGACGAGCAGCGACACCGCCCTCCTGCTGGGGCCGGGGCGATGCCCCGGCGCGGGCAGCCCTGCAGCGGGGCCCGCTCAGCCGCGGCCCGAGCCCCACGCGGCTGCTCCGGCACGGCGCGAAGCCACCCGCGGCCGCGGCCCCACGGTCGGGGCGGGGAGCGGCGGGCGGGCCGAGCCGGGCTGCCGAGCCGGGCGAGGCCGGGCCGCCCCCCGCGCCGCCGCGGGGAGCCCGCACGGGGGCGCTGCCGGCCCGCGCCCCGGCCCCGGCCCCCGCGCGGGGCTGTGCTGTGCGGTGTCTGGCGCGGGCCTCGCGCCAGGTCTCGCCGCGGTGAGGGGAAAGGCGACGGGTGTAAACCCGGGCGTGCTGTGAGCCCCGGCCAGGCTCCTCCCCGGCCTGCCCGCGCAGCTGTGTTTTGGGGGAAAACTAGTTTTAGGTGCCAGGCTGTGGTCTCCTTCACCCTGGCCTCAGGCCAGCTAGCTGGCGGCTTGCAGTGCAGCCCTTCCAGGGTCACACCGAGGCGCTCGGCGTCGGTTCCCTCCAGGCGACCCTTAGGAAGGTCTGACTGCTCTCAGCGGAATTTCCTAGAATCCCATGCAAGTATCCCCACATACATGTGGCTTTATGTTTAAATGTAGGGCTTTTTCATCAGAAAGAAATTTGGAAACCTGCACAGCAGAGACCAGCGCACTGTTTCCATCTCCAATGCCTGCACTTGGAGGGACAGAGCAGGTTTCTTAGTGCTCAGAAGGTTTTGAAAGTGTCATAGCTGAGAATGGGAGGTTTGGTCTTATGTGTAAGCATTTGAATATTTTTCATCTGTGCTTGCTAATTTGATGAGAAAGTACAAGCTATGAAAAACAATCCTTCCAGCAGGCCAGGAAAGACCAAGAGGCAAAGGAGTTTGAATACGAGTCGTGTCATTCTTTGTGTCACCGTGTTTTGTTCTGGTTGATAGCAGCCCCTCCTCAGGGGAGTGAGTGAGGATTGCTGGTTCCAGCCAAAGCCCAGGCCGGCTTTTTAGTAAAACTGTGATTACGCACATCCAGTGCAGGGAGGCTTCAGGTTGGAAGGTCCCCCGCTACTAACACAATCAGTAACAATTTACTGAGTCTAGTTATATTGATGAACCAGCTGAAATCAAAGCAGTTAATAATATAAAACACTACACTTATGATTAGTGTGGCTTGTGTGGCCATACAGGGTCTGGAAACATCTATCATGCAAAACATGTTAAAGGAAGTATGTGGTACTGGCCTGCATGTGTTAAATTGGAAAAGAGGACAAAATTCTTACACAAGGGCATACATCTCATCACATCCTCAAGAGAATGAGGAAGAGGATTGTGCTAATGGTTTATCCAGGTATAGAGACAAAGTCCAGGATACTAAAGAAATTCACAGCAAAATTAGTTTTATTACAGCAACCGTGAGTTCTGGATTCTGTCCAGAAACAGTTCCCCACAGCCACGCAGAGGCTTCAGTAACTAAAGGCACCATCTTCTTCTTCGATCTGCTCAGCAGACCCAGAGTCTGTAGCACAAGCAGAGCATTTACACTGTGGTGCCCAGGGCAGTTCTGGGCAGGGGTCTGCCCTTCCTGTGCAGAGGGAAAACTCAGCCCTTGCCTAAGCCGTTGGTGTTCATGGTGCTGTTGGACTGTCATCCTTCAGGAAGGGTGGCTTGGATGGCAACCACTGCAGGGTGCGGAGGTTGTTTCATCCCTGTGTGAGCAGCTGAATATGCTGTGGCCAAGGGACAGCTGAAGGGACCGTTGGATGAGAAAGACCAGGGAATCACAGCACGGAACTGCAAGCGTGTGGCTCATGCAGACTAGGAGACACTATAGTGAGGAGTAAAGGAGGACAGACATACCTCCAGGGTGGCTGAAGAAACTCCCCATAGCCCAGACAGAATTTGAGAGAGTTTGGTGCCACCCATAAATCACTGAGTTAACCAACATTAAGCCTAGGAGCAAATACCTGCCTGCAAGAATGCAGGAGACAGGACGAGAGTTGTCTATAAAACCTTCTGATGTGTTTGCTATTTGTCCCAGACTACTTTTAATCCAGTGAAGCATAGTTTAAAAGCCTTTGGTGTTCTTCAGGAGATCACTGTAAAGGAGGGGCCTAGGCCCCCCTCTTGCAGCCAGCTTGGATGCTATCACCACACGAAAAAGAATTTGCAGCAAAAATTAGAATGACAATGAGCAAAAAATAGAAATCTGATATCTGTATTCTCTAGAGAACATAAATGATTGAAATGACTACTCTAAAACATCACTTTAACCACATTGGTCACATCGCAGATCACCGTAGGATATTCTGGTGAATTGGTCTTTGTCACATAAAGAATCCGAATTTCTTCACTGAAGTTCCCAGCCTCCATGCACCTCCATGCTCCTGGGAAACAGGCATAGCTACTTTGTAAGAATAAGTTGCACAACTTCTTAATTGCTGAACCTAAACCTTCAAAATATGATATTCTTCCTCATTTTGAGAGCCCTCCACAGCTGCACATTACCATGTCAAACCAGTTTGATTTTCAGGGACTTTACCCTGAGAGTGCAACCAGAAGAAACAGCAGTGCATGCCAGTAACAACAGTTAATAGGGCCAGCAAAGGCAACTCTGCAGCTGCCCAGCTCCCATCTTGGTTAGGTGTCCTTCTGTGTCTCTAGTGCACACTCCATGCAGTTCAGTGTGAACATATTCAAACTAGCTCTTAACTGGATCACAGAGCAAGCTTGAATGCAGGAGTATCTAGTTACATTCAGGCAAGCTCTACAGTAGCTAATATACCCTTGTTCTCAGAATAAAACCTCAGTAAGCTCTGCTCAGTCTAAGCTGTTCCCAACTACTATTAAGTTGGCCCAGGCAGATGTATACACATGGTATAGGAACGTGCAGCTCCTTCCTTGCCTGTGCCTGACGCCTGGCAAACTTTAAAGAACAGGCTTTTCACGCTTGGCCTCTTTGATCTCAGCTCTGTGGTTGCTGGTCGTTAAAAGTGAATGTTTGCTTAGGGGGATTTTTTTCTCCTAGCCAAAGTGCTTCTTCAGTTTTGGGTCTGTAGATTCGGCCTGAGCCACAGCAAAGCATGCCATATCCAGAGGAGAAGTCAAGCAGCGTGCTGGAGCCTGCTACAGCATAGTGAAACTGGGGAAATAGATGTGTCCATACTCTTTGTAGAAATACTACAGAATCCTGGACTTTCTGTGTCATCATCTTAGTCAGCTGAGTTACAAAGACATCAACCCAAGAGAAGTCCTCAGCCTCTGAATTTTAGTAGCTTATGAGAGTTTTCTGTCTTGTTACATTCCTCACCAAGAACCCACTGTTGGATACTTATCTGGGAGGCAAGATACTTGACCTATGATTTTTTTTGTTCTCATCTGGTACAGCCAGCCCTTACACTCCCATGAATTGCTTAGATGACTATCAGAAAAAGTGAAAGTTGGTGTTTCTCTGTTCTCACTGTGATGCTGCAGCTGCTAAACACTAAAGTTACATTAGTGTCTGGGGCTAAACATACCACTGTTCCCAAGCCTAACTTCAGTACTCCTCAGAAATCCCCTTCTGGCTGGGAGCTGCGTTGCTTTGCTGCCAGGCCAGGAATGGAGCTATATCTCATCAGATAGCCCCAGAAGATACAGTGTGATTAATCACAGTTTTCTCTGCTTGGATCTGTTTATAGATCAGCTGTTCATTCCACTGTTTCAAGTGGCCACTGAAAAGTCACATGCATAAGTCATCTCTTTCTTTAATTCAAGATCAACTCTTCTTGCTGCTTGCCCTGTCTGGTTGCTACAATCCTTTATTCCTTGTCTGCTATACTGCATCAGCAGCAGAGGCAAGGTATGGCCATTGGGAAGGTGTTAGCAATGAAGTAGTGTTCAGTACATACCATAAAAATCAACATCACAGCTGATGTTTGTTTTTGTTAGCTGAACTATTCTCTCTCCTCAAAGGTGCTGTGGATGTGATTATGTTTCTATTGGTTATCCCAGGTCTTTTGTAAGCCTTATATCTGTTCCTGATGTTAGGGAGTGTCTGGTGTGACCCAGGAATTTTTAAGCACTGTTTGTTTCATTGGTGTTCACAGTAAGATGGGGGACCTTACAAATGTATTACATCTTATGACAGACGTCTTACTGCACATGCAATCAACAATTCTTTAGTTACCAAGATATTGATTCATGTTATATTGATATAGGTGTTTAGCTCTGCAGGCTGTTGGTTTCTTTCCTTCTGTGCTAGGTAAGAAAACAGCTGTAACGAGAACAAAAAAAAAAAAAAAAAAAGTGAGCCAGTCACGCCACTTCTCATTGGGTTGCTGTGGTTACACTATTTTCTAGTGACATCAGTGAGGGCTCTGTAATGCTTGCGTGATGGACCGTCTTGTTGCCTCTTTTGCTTGAAGAAAAAAAAATAGTTGAAGGGGAAAAAATTAATTTGGCCATTTGCATCTTTCCTTCTAGTTAAGTTTTCGTAACTAGGCGGTTAGTGTTAGTGGTTTACAGAGGAGCAAGTAGTGATTTTTTTATTAGCTTCATATAATACAGCTACAATTTATTCTAGCTGATATGGAAACATAACTATTTTTCCATTACGAAAAGAAACATTTCATTGTTTCCAAGCTTTGAAAACTACTTCAGATAGCACCTTTTGTCTATCTAGGTTTTTCTGCTGTTTTCAAGGCTATTTGAGTTTTTTCAAGTTCTTCCATTTCTTCTGTGGTACAGAACAGCTGATCATCCTTGTTCACCTGGACTCAAAGTCCACAGGATTTCAAAAAGTGACACGATAAACCCATGGAAGAGGAATCCCTCAGGGTTGTTAAACACAAAGACACCACCCTTTGAAGTTTCTGAGCTGCTGGTGAGGGAGGACTGGGACAGTATTACAGGAAGGTTACACAGCATACCTCCCTTGGTTTTTCACTCTTCCCTGACATCTGCTTTTGGTCACTGTTGGAAAGTGGACAGTGGGTGGAGTGCTTCATTTGTCTGACCTGCTCTGGGCTCAGTTATGTTCCTAGGTTATCGTTGCTGACTATGATAGCAAATTGCAATTTGCTTTGATAAATAACATCAAAACATAAGAAATGCAATATCCTGGATATCATTTGAAGCTCATAGGACTGTAATACTTTTCAGGTGGGTTTATTGCTTTATAAGAAAGCAGTGCTACTTTGGGGTGATTGTGTAGGTCAACAACTGCAGGTTCTCTGTCTGACCTGCTATTTCCATTGCAGGCCAGGCACTTCACCCATGTAACAGAGTCTCCTACAAAACAGCTGGTGGTGGGAGCAGTCAGATGTGCTCAGTACAGACAAAGGAAGCAAGGAGCCTTGAAAACAATTGTCACAGAACTCTGTGATCAGGCTGCAGACTCACTTTAAAGTGAGTAATGTCTTGTCTCCTGACAGGTTAACTGGTTAATTATACATCCAAGCCAAGTAAGGGCCATTCCTGTTTTCACAGAGGCTGGGATTGTTTAGGCTCAAGAAGGGAATGCTCAGGAGGCGTCTTATTAGTGCGTATAAATACCTGGTGGGCGTTGTAAAAGGACAAAGCCAGACTTTTCTTAGTGGTGCCCAGTGACAGGAGAAGAAGCAATATAAGAAATTCTATCTAAATATAAGAAAACTTTTTTATTGATGGTAGTCAAGCGCTGGCGCAGCAGCTGACCCTGCTTTGATCAATGAGTTTGGACTAGACAGTCTCCAGAGGTGCCTTTCCCCCTCAACCAGCCTATGATTCTCCATGCCTTTTTTCCAGTCAGTCTGAATTGTGGTGTTCTCACATTCTCTCTGATGTGTCTGTATAAGTTTTAGGTCTCATTCTGACTCACCCTTTCCAACAGAAACACCGAAGGGGAATAGCTTTCTGCTTCACCCCCTTGGAATTCAGAGGTGGAAATCACCATCTGTATAGCTGCTGCAATGTCTTTTAGCATCATTACCACCTTTTTTCTGCCTCCTATGTCAGGTCTTGAGTCATGCCTGCAGACACTGGAAAGCACGTACTATTTTATTAGTATTCATTTATATTGTACTCTTCTTGATTATTACAAATAGTAATATTACCACATCTAAATTAGTTAGTGCTGCTGTTCTACCACAGAACTGAGTGTCTTTTGGTATTCCCATAGCTGTTGAGTTAACAGTGACTGTCTAATTTTGTGTCTGTGGCAGGAAGAAATAAAAATTCATCATGAAAAAAAATGCTAGAAATTAATTTTGCAACAGCAGTTATCTGGATTCACTCAGAAATGTGACCATATAGTAGCCTGTAAGGCCCAGACTACTCACAAAGGCACAAATGTACAGATCTAAAACCAAATATGAGGAAAAGGAAGGAACCAACAAGGGCAAACTTAAGACCCATTAAATAAGCCTGAATTGCCTGAATTTAAAAAGTATAGGAGACAACCTTTTTTTTATTAAAAAGTCTCTGTTATATATTCCTAGTGCAGACTGATTTGGTGACAATGAATACATATGTACAGCCTGTCTTGCTGTTGGAAATCTCTGTCCCAGAGTGAGTTAGCCGCAGCAGGGCTCAAAGCCAAGGGCACAGTCTGCTACATAGTTTGCCAGTTTCACAGAATCATATCATAGACAAGTTTGGGTCGGGAGGGACCTTAAAGATCATTTAGTTCCAACCCTCCTGCCATGGGCAGGGACACCTTCCACCAGACCAGGTTGCTCAAAGCCCCGTCCAACCTGGCCTTGAACCCTTCCAGGGAGGGGGCAGCCACAGCTTCTCTGGGCACCCTGGGCCAGTGTCTCACCACCCTTACAGGAAAGAATTTCTTCCTTATAGCTAACTTAAATCTACCCTCTTTCAAAACCATTACCCCTTGTCCTATCCCTACTCTCCCTGATAAAGAGTCCCTCTCCACCTTTCCAGTAGCCCCCTTTAAGTACTGGCATGCTGCTCTTAATTCTCCCCAAAGCCTTCTCTTCTCTGGGCTGAACAACCCCAACTCTCCCAGCCTGTCCTCATAACGCAGGTGCACCAACCCCCTGATCATCTTCGTGGCCTCCTCTCTCTGGCCCTGTTTATGTTGGGGTCTATGTCCCCCTTATGTTGGGAGCCCTGATTCTGGGCACAGAACTCCAGGTGGGGTCACATGAGAGCAGATTAGAGGGGGAGAATCACCTCTGTCAACCTGCTGGCCACACGTCTCTTGATGCAGCCCAGGACACAGTTGGCTTTCTGGCCTGTGAGCGCACAATGCTGGCTCCTAGTCAGTTTTTCATCCACTAACACCCCCAAGTCCTTCTCCTTAGGGCTATTCTCAGTCCACTCACTGCCCAGCCTGTATTTGTGCTTAGGATTGCCTCGAACCATGTGCAGGACCTTGCACTTGGCCTTGTTGAACTCCATGAAGTTTGCACAGTCCCACCTCTCCAGCCTGCCCAGGTCCCTCTGGATGGCATCCCTGCCCTCCTGTGTGTTGACTGCACCACACAGCTGAGCGTCATCAGCAAACTTGCTGAGCGTGCACTCGATCCATGTCACCAACAAAGATGTTAAACAGCGCTGGTCCCAAAGCTGACCCCTGAGAAATACCACTCAACACCCCCTCCACTTGGGTATTGAGCCATTGACCCCAACCCTTTCAGTGAAACCATCCAGCCAATTACTTATCCACTGGGTGGTCCATCTTCTTTCAAAAAGGTGAGCTATGATATTTCTTGCTTAAATGCCTACAAACTACAAATAAGATTTGTGACTGTAGTATGTGTGTGACTTGAAAAGGGAAAAGAATAATTAAATGCAATATTCCCAGCATAGATAAAACTCCAGCTGGAAATAGATTAAAAAAACTAATCCTTGGTAGGTAGCGGCACCTAAATGGGTGATATTAGTTACATATGAGTTTTTCTGATCAGGGATCTTTCTTGCATAAGAAAGAATGATGCTTATTGTTTTTGAGCCTTGTACAGTCAGCTGCTCCTGTCATAAAAATCTACTGAGTAAAGGGTGGTTACGTGTCTCAAAATTGTTGAAAATAATGATTCCTAGATCTGTTGCAAAACAGATTCATAGTACTCATCACTAAATCTGCTGCTGATACATGCTGTAACAGGACAGTTGTTAATAGCATGCCCTCTAGCAGTCTCAAAGTGCTTTAATACAACAAAAAATATAAATCATTACAATGTTTGCTGTTAGATTTGCAGTTTCAAGATGAGAATTTCCCAATCTGTGTCAGTGTTAAATTTCAACCTTTCACAGATTTTTACTAAAAATAAGGAATACCTGCCAACTTTGAAAGTTTTCCACTGAAAGTGCAGGGAGAGTGAGCACTCTCCTAGGATAGTCAGTGGACTAGGCATGTTCCTGCCTTTAGTGTGGGATCAGGCAACAGCAGTCTCTGTGTCTCACTTCCCAGCTGAGTACCACAGCCTTTGGGCAGGTGGATCTTCTCATTCCTGTCTCTGGCACCAAACAGAGAGTCTAAATTTGACGCAAGTTCCGTCAAAAGTGGTTTAATTGCTGCATGCATGCATGCACATGTGCACACATGCAGAATTCTTTAAACAAATGAGCATTCTCTGTATGAACTTTCTGGCCAATTCTAATTATGTGAAGGTGACTAATAGGACCAACTTACTCACCACTGAAAAGTGGCAGCCACACATCAAGCATATACAAGTGAACAAATTAGGGCAGGAACTAAAGAGAACTTTGCATGACTTGTAAAATGTCTTGATTTGAGATTTCGCTGGGGTATTCTCTTTAAACACTATGATGACAAAAATGCCATGGTATCTCTAGTGATCACATATCGTCAGAGCATCAGTTTCATGTTGAAAGAACTGAAAACAGCATTTCAGCAAAACATGGAAATATTTTCTAGCAACTAGTCGGAAACAGGCAACACTTAATTTTTCAGATAATTTATAGGTTTTATTTCAGAAGAGAGTGAAGAAAACGTATTTCTGAATAAGTGACAAGTTTTTTCAAGAGTTTTTATTATAATAAAGTGTTGGTTTAGGTAGCATGGGAAGCCTTCAGGCATGCTCAATATAGAGCTATGCATATATCATGCATATTTATATATTACTATATTTCATTGTATATGTTTAATAGATTTAAATCCTAATTCTACTTTCCCACACTACCTGCTTCACATACAACAAGCTATTTCCAGCGTCTGCTCTTCCAGTTCTGTGGCAGGGACAGCCTTCTGCAACACCTAAACATTTCATTAAACTTTCCCCTATTGTTACTATTATACAATGAGTAAGATTTTGTGATTTATTCATGAGTTTAAAGACACATGAATGAGCTTTTAGCATGGGTCTGAGTAGTTAGCTAGAAGTGTAAATGCTTTTAATCCATATACTGCCCTGCAGGACAATTCATAGAGTAAAGAAAGGATTAAGTTAAAAGTAAGTTGGAAAGATCCATTTCGGTCCAACTGGCAACATCCAAAGTTCTATTCATCATAATAATGAATTGAACTTGGAATCACACAATGGTAACTATCATTAAAAAGGTTGACTAGTTATTGAAAAATAATTGTACCTTCATTACCCACTCAGATGTCATAATTAACATAAAATGCTTCTGGTTTTATTGTAAGGTGAGAAAGGAAGATCAATGCAATAGTTTCTGCTACATTTGGCCTCATATGGATTTTGTTAAAGCTTCATTATCTTTTTTCTTTATAGATTTGTCACTCACATAATTTCTGTCCTTTTGCAAAAACTAAACTTAAGAGAATAATGAGTTTTAAATTCACTGTCCAATCTGAAAAGAATCTGAAAATTTTACAAACTAGGAATTTGAGAAAAAGTTAATTTAATGTTTGGCAAACAGGTTTTTTTGTTATAAATTAGGTTAAATTAGTGAAAGTAAATTTTAAAGTGAAACACTATTTCAAATAAATCAAAGTATTTAATTTTGAAATACCAACATATTTCCTCCAGAATTTTTCTATACACAAAAATTGGCCAAAACAGATACAGACAAAATGTTTAATGTGAACAGTTTATCAGTGGGAGAGGATATTCAATTCAAATAATTAGTCTGTCTAGAGCAGACCTGGTGCTCAGTGTTTCCTGTTCTGCATGTTAGAAAGTAACACCAAAAGCATCCATGTTTCCACACCTAAACTGACTTTCTGGGAGAGAATAATTTAGAAAGGTGTCGAATTTAGAGATGTCGTTCATGCTATGTGCAGACAGGCTGACTTCCTCTCACTTCCTCCGGACTCTTCCTTTTGCAGCCTGACTTCAATTCAGGTGCCATGCAGGTTGTTACCCTCCTCTGCAGGTCATCCACCTACTGAATAAGACATAGCCTGCATCACCGCCTATTTCACATATTCATTGGCCAAGACACTAGCAATCTGGTCCTATGGAGCATCCAACATTGAAAAACAAAGGAGAAGAAAGGAAACACATGTCCATGCTTAGCATCATGACTGACCTACTTCTAGGAACCATAAAGCAAATGCTTAAGGTGTTTTTCTGGCTGAGGCATTTGAAACTTGAGAGTGAAACAACTTTGTCCACTCCCATGAAAGAATCACACCATCCTTGTGATCAGTGGTGGTAGAGCAATTGCTGTATTTAATAAAAGTATATGGAAGTCTGGTCTTTCTTAATTGTAAAATACCAAATGAAAACATGAGAAAAAATAATGGAAGTTAATCTGAAAATTACAGTATAAATGATGACGTTAATTTGAAGAATTTTTAGACCGGATGTGTGCCTGTGGCTAACATATGGGAGGGGGGAGTAACATGAGTCTGGAACCTATTGGTAAAATTATTATAATGACATTATATTGTTGCAGAGAGATGAAGAGAGAAAAGAGCTTAAACAATGTTTCGAATTAATGAGAGTACTATAAAAAGCCAACTAGACAAATAGCCATAAAATAAAATATTATATAATAAATTAGTTTGTCATTATAAAAGAAAGGAAAATATTATTAATTTGTGAAGCAGACAGTCATCTTTGCTACAGAATTAAAAGTGAGAGAGCTCTTATAAATGCTACCCACACGATGTAACACCTCATCAAAGCTTAACTATGAAACCAACTTATTCTGCTGATTACTGCTGTTCTAGCCATCTTTCCTGCATGTAAAACATTAAGTCAGCCAGTTATGAAGCTATCAAATGTTTCCAGAGTGTCACTTACCAGAAGGATTTGATAATTTACAGAGAAATGAACTGTTTTGCTTTCTGATCTTGATTAAGTACTGCTAACATACCATGTTTTGTGACAGTTTCTGCAGATTATTTTTGGTTCTTATTTCCCGCCCCCCGCCCCCCAAAGTATTTCTACAATTTTTGTCCAGCTCATTGCATCTAAATTTTTAATCTATATGATGCAAATCAATTAGCTCAGTTTTTGTGTTTCCACAGTACCGCCTAACACTGTTTCTAGCGCAGGAGAAGAGAAGGCCTATTTTTCATCACCTATTTGTTGTATTTGTTTGGATTCAAATGAAGTAAAAAGATGACAAGAGGAACTAGGGGCTGTGTCTAGCAGTTAAAAAGACAACTCTGAAAACATACAAGAAGAAAAGAAATCTTATCAGAGTTTCTACAGAACTTCAAACACCTCAACTTTCCCAACACACTAGCACATGACAAGAGACCTCTGCAATGCAGCTGAAGGCCAACAGACACCAGTCTTTGATGAGAATTTGCACAGGGAGGAAGGAGTTTGAGATATTTCTTATAGTTTATGACGATACAAGTGCCCAGCACTAAGTACTGTGGAAGTTAGTACATACCAATCCCCTCACGCTCTGGAGGGAGACTTTCTAGTTTGCACAAAAGTAAGCAGTACTTCTGCTGACCCCATTCATCGCTAGTTCAATGAAGCTACAAATCCCCAGCAGAAGCTCTAAAAGCAGGACTAAGGTGCAGTAAGTTAACAATAACCCTTTTCATGTGGAGCAGGATTCATTTATTACCTGTGTGTTCTGAACTCTAGGAATCTTTGCAGTCTAGCTACTCAGTTTCTAATTTGATAGAAACATGGAGTATTTGCTCAGTGTAGATATTTTTATTTATGTAAAACCATCAATCCTATATTTTTCATGTAAATGGTCATCTTGGCCCAAACATTAATGTTCGTTTCCCATAAAAAAAAACAAAACAAAACAAAACAAAACAAAACAGTTCCCAGACATTTATCCTGGCTGGGAAGAACAAAGCATCCTGCTGCTTGTTCCAGTTTTCAACACAAGCTGCTGCATCACAAGGCAGACCATGAATTTCTATAAATCACGCCCACGACACAACATAGTCCAACCAGATGTTACCCCGTGTTTCAAGCTCTCCCCGGTGTATCACACATCCTGCTGCAGGAATTGGTCTTCTTAAAGTTCCACCTATTGGAATCATGTCATTGTGTGAGAAATTCCATTTTCCTTAAAAACAAGGTCTTACTTTCTGTTGGAAAAAAACCCCATCTAACCCAGAAGCAGTCCAATGACAAAAGAAACATATCTCAAAATGGATTTTTTTAGTCAAGGTCATAACTGTCAGGTTTCCTGATATATGGTTCGTCAGGACTGTGACATGATTTTCCTGCACTCTGGCAGGACAACTCTGGGCAACTGCAGCTGCACAGTTACTGTCAATGATACAAGAAAATGACACTAATGGCTGCCCTGTGTATAAAGATTTTGTAATGAAAATGAAGAGCCATCAGTACATAATTATTCATTTTGAATAGTCAATATTTCATTAATTACTGAACTGACTGTGTTATAGTTAATAAGTTTTCTTTCTTATTATAAATTCTACTACTGAATAAAGAAGTACTACTACTACTACACAGCATATTTTTAAGAAATTTGCATGCCTACAAATATTGTGCTATAACAGAATTAATCCAGATTTTTTAATCCTACTTTTGACTACATATTTTTATTTTTTATTTCTAATATACTTACACTGAAAAATGCCTCTGTCTTACCATTTCTGCTGCAGGACAGGAAACTTGCCTGTTGCTGCTCCTGTGAACAAAAGTAACTTGAAAATTTTGGGACCTCATTTGTATCATGTGGGTGTTTGAAAAGAACAGAAGTGGTGGTGTGTAGAAACATCCCACCCCAGAGCAGCAAATGAAGCAAATGAAACTGAACATTTTAAAGTACTACTTTTTCAAAACAACAGCCAGAAGAGAATTAAGAAGAAAAACTGTCAGTGAAGAAACTAAGAACATTTTGTTCAACTGTAGCTTCATAACCACCAAAAAAACATTCATTAAGATATAAAACCATAACTGTGGTTAAGACAGCTGATTACGGAAACAGAAAGAAATCTCCATTTTAAAAGTTAAAAAATGAAAGAATAGTGAAATTTTGAGTAGTTAATAATCTGCTACTTCATGGAAGCATCAGCCATGTCACATCATCAGAAATTACTAATGATTCCCAATGAAGTTTTGTCCTTTACCTGAACTCTTTCTTGCTCTGTTCCTCTAGTAAAAAACAAAAATTTTTAATCTGACTTCAGAGACAATTTTTACAACTTTCCTTCCCATAGTTACTAAGATCTTTTTTCAGTAACTGTTATTTGCTCAGACATACCACAGTTCCCCACTATTACTCTTTGATATACAAAAGTACCCTTAAATAAGACTGTTCTTTTATCAGTCACAAAAAACAGTCATACAAAATGATAACAAAGTCATGTAAGTGCTGAATGTCTGTGTGTAGAAGTTCAAGAATAATTATGCCCGAGTGATGCTCAGGGATCTACAGAATCAGCAGACTACGGTGCTGTGTATTTGTAATTCTTTCTTCATTCTCTGCAGCTCAAAAATTTTCTGAATTTCACCTCTTCCCCACACCTTCCCCCCAGCCATAAGCCTCTATTCAAAATTTACGTTACCCTTCCAGGGACCGTAGAGGCCCCACAACGTAGCTGTGATTGAAGCTAGCTCAAAGTACCATTTATGTGTTCAAGCAAGCATGCAGTTTACAAATGTCAAGAATAAATTGGTTTTAGTAATACATAAAACCATCTGCTGTACAGCAGCCTTCTTTGGTTTGGATTTCATGGTATAACTCTTCACTACATCATCTGATTCCTATTTATGCTTCTCCTAGAGGCAGAGCTCTTTAGTCATGGTTTAGACTGTTCCCCTTACAGGGAAAACTGATGCATTTTCTGGTTTATTTTTCAGGGCTCACCTCCCAGAAATAGCTTTTGTCTAGCAAAAGGAAGAAGCCAGTCGTATCTTACCTTCCAATGTGCTTTGCCCCCAAATCTCACCTCAGCCTCTCACACAAATACTCATACCCTTTGGAGCTGCAAAGCTTGAAGTCAGACAGGAATTATATCAAACCAGTTAGGAGTTACCTGGCCAATGCTAGGTTATTGAAAAACAAAAAATTAGGCCCAAGGGAATCTTGATGAAAGGTCAGGAGGTTGGAAAGGACAGGAATAAGTCAACAAAAGTCTACTCTCGCATAGCCTAGGGGTCCTTGATTTGTTTTTCTTTTTTTTTTTTTTTTTTAATTTGGTAAAAGTCGGTGGAAAACTGGATGAATGGATTTTCCCTACAGACCTCAAGGCCTGACTGACTAGTGAGTTCAGATTCACATATTTCTCCAAAGAGTGAGGAATCTAAATATTTCACAGGAAAATCTCTAATGCTAAAATGATAGACTACTCATTGCCTACTCATAGAGTAGACAGGCGTGAGACTTTTCTCACGTTTTTCTGTATCAGCTAGGATTCTGATAATTGAAAATGGAAAGGATAAAAATAGTTCAGATAAAAAAGTGGATGAAAATGCAAGTGGAATATTGGGAGATGGGGAGTGGTATATATATATGCCATTGTCTTTGATGCAGACAAGTATACCCGTGAATGCCCACTCAGATGCAGCCAGAAACTCACTATCTACTATCTCTGTTTCACAAACAGGCTGACATATCTCCTGGCCGGGTGAAGGACACATCAAAAGAGACTCTTCTTCCACCTCACTAAGCAGTATGATCTCATTATTTGGCTGTCCAGGTAAGATACTCATGTTTTTAAACCCCCTGTTCTAATGAGCAGAGTTTTGAGACCAAATCCTTTTGCCTTTGCTTTTCACCATCTTCCCACAGAGTCAGGATTTCCTCTTTATTGCATTTTCCAGGATGTACGCTGACCTAAAGTTTGCACTTTTCATATTGGTACTGCTGTGATTTGATAGAAAACTATATCTAACTTGCATATGTCATTTTTTTTGAGTGCTGATCATGAATAGATGAAGTCCAAATATCAGGAAAAAGCACAGAGCTCAAGGTCCTGGAAGGCAGCACAGGGCATCAGGGGAATGGAAATTCCCTGAGGTCTGGGCTCTGCACTCTTCAGAGCTAGCTGCTATACGGACCATAAGGAGATAGGTATAAATATCAACTCTGCAGGCACTTAGGCTCCACTCATCTCTGTACCATATAAATTACACGAGTACCATTGTCAATAAAATCTGAGCTGAAATCCCATTTTGGTCTTCACTGCTACATCTGCTGATCTGAGTGCACCTATTACCCTGCCAGAAAATTCAAAAGGGGAACCTGGCTTAGAACAAAAATGATAATGCGTACTTATATAACATTTAGCTCAGGGAAGGCTGCTACAGTGGTAAGGAAACCAGAGAAAATTAAGCACTACAGAAATAGAAGGTTGGAAAAAGTAGCTACTGAGGGTCAAGAGAAGTTCAGAACAGCCAGAGAATTTGGGCAAAGTAATTTCCAATAGGATAATTAATAAACATCATACCAGGAATTATTTAAGTGCAGGAGCAAACACAAAATACTGCTATTGCCATATGTGAGATGACCATTTCTGCTCTGCTCTCCTATAACCTTCACTATTCATGTAATTTAGAGAACTGCAGCTTATTTTGGTCAGAATTCTCCACTGATCATTACAGACTGAATGTCTCAATACATACTAGTGTACTAAGAGGGATTAGTAGTGCAGGTGGATGGAGAAGGCCTGGCCATGGTCAACTTAGCTGCCAGAAATGAAGGTGAATTGGAATATACACAGGTTCTGCAGTGACACAGATTCACAGCCAGTTGTGGCCAGAGGTCATGAGGTTGTTGATACAGGTCCAAAGCATCCCTGCACCCAGGAGGGATAAACTTAGAGAATAATTTACTGGAGCTGTTTTTAGATTGCTTAGGAAAACTAAGTTCTTAGTCCCAGTATATGGGAACTGTCAAGGAAAAGAAAAAGAAGTTGCTTCCTGATTAGGAGTCAGACACATGATTCAAGGCATATCTGAGCTACTACTTACTGTGGTGGAAAAAAATTGTCCTGGATAATTATTCTTGTTTTGCCAGTGTAAATCTACTGGAAGACTTTACAGCTTGTGCAAGTGGATGTGTGGGTCAAATCTGTTTTTACCAAACATGGAACACATTTCTCTGAGCAGGCTGCACCTGACTAGGCAGAAATTCAGTCATTTTGCAGTGACATCAGATGTGTGATCTTTGACCGATTTTTATCCCCAAAACATCGGGTCAGTGGAAAATTAGGGGAAAAATCCCAGACTGATGTCAGAATACTAAAACACCTTCAGAAAAAGGGCATGTCATCAGTTACCACTTTTACTTAATGCACTAAAATTATAGGTCAACACAGAGAGAGCCCTTAGCACCTGCAAACATTGGCAAACTGAGAATGTGAATATTTATTTGTACAGTTGGAAGTGGTGCCAGTGGAAGGGGCAAGAGGGAAAAAGCAAACCAAAAGAGCAATGAGATTTGGTGTTCTGGGAGCTGCTGCCACTGCAGGAACATGACGTAGAGGGCTGTGGGGTTTGGGTTCACAGTTACAGAACCAAGAAGATGGATTCACAACTTTGAAACAGACACACATGCTGCCAAGTTTTTGGGTGCAAGATGAAATTTTGGTAGCAAAGAGTCAAAGTAGCAGGTAGTACCTAAAAATGCTGAAACTGTTTTAAACTCCAGCAGTTTTGTGAGTTGGCTAGCATTTAGTGAGTGAGAGTGTCAAAGAGATGCAAAGAAAACAGGATTTGAAACTAGGACTAGCTTCGTATATAAACATGTACAGGAGATGCTGTCAAAGTCACTACAGCTACATTTGCTGGAAGTGAAAAGGTGAATAGCAGTGTCTCTGAACCACATCACAACAGCTGTAACTAGACAAACAGAAGACTTGACAGATTTTAATGGTGGCACTCTGGGGAGGAGAGCTGAGAAAGTAAGTGTTGGCATGAGCACACAGGCTCCCTCGGAAGGGCAAAACACAGGGTAGGAGGGGAAAGGTTCATCTTGTCATCGCTGCTTTCTAACATGTAGCCACTTCCTGTTTCTTCTGAGAATGGTGAATAAGAAATGAACTTGAATTTGGGCAAAGCTTCAAGGTTTTTATT
Source organism: Tyto alba (assembly GCF_018691265.1). Classification (NCBI taxonomy): domain Eukaryota; kingdom Metazoa; phylum Chordata; class Aves; order Strigiformes; family Tytonidae; genus Tyto; species Tyto alba. The sequence continues at coordinate 28,673,712 of NW_024881328.1, read as the reverse complement.
GAGTGGTACATAACTAATAAACAAGATTATACACTGTCTGTATTTTCATGGAAAATAGACTCAGTTAAACACAGCAACAAACTTCTGCCTTTTGGATAGATGCTAATTTAGCATTTGTAAAACGCAAGGCCCCAGCAGAGCTGGAACATCCTCCCAGGAACAGCCTGAGAGGGCCCCAGCTGGGCAGCCTTTTTCTCCAACCGAGCTGTCAGCACTGGTTCAGATACCATCAACGTTAACTCCAGCACAGCACTGCTGGGACACAATGCCAGTGAAAGGAGCTGAGATCAGGCTTTTAGAGCAGCAGTGTCATCAGTGCCAGCCTACAGTGATGCCTCTGTGGAAGCGCAGAGCACTAATGCCAGAAATGGAACCAATAAATAGCAATGCAGGGAAACAAGTCAACATTTCTTTGTACATTAGTGTGCTCTTTTGCCTCTGCCCCCCAGACCTATAGGATTAGCTTTGCAATGACACACAAACCTCTGTCATAATAGTGTTTGGATTTCAGTTGATCGGTAGACACGGTGAAATTTGACAGTAAGATGCTCAGTTGCAACAGCAATAGCTCTTAATGCTATACATATATATATGTATATGTATATGTATATATATATTGACTACATATTGGTACAATACAACTCAAAGAATCAATGGCTTAATGTAGCCATTTTTACGTGACAGGGTTAACCTTGAAATATTAATGCATGAACTATTTATTCTCCTCCAAACTATAGAAGTTACAAAGAATGTTCTCGCTCCTTCCTGTATGCCTTTGTAATAAGACAACTAATTTTATTTCTTTAACTTAAGTGAATTAGCAGACTCTCCATCCCAGCTAGGAAATGGTTTCTCTCTTTCCTTGTTTCAGTTAACAGTGATGTGGAATGGAATCACTTTTTTCTCTAGCTTTTCAGAAGGCATTTTCACATAGACCCCAGTAGTGAGACATCGTCTTCTTTTTATCTATAAAATATGGGAAGACAGCAAATTAAACAATTGATCAGAGTATAATCATTAACCAGCACATTTTAGGGAAAACTGGTGATGTTCTGCTTTTACTGAGTAGAAGGTATTCTAGACATCATTGCCTGTCACTCCTCTTTGTAGAAAATCCATTGAAACCATCTGAGGGAGAATCAGGAGTTCCAGGGGCCATTTAGAAAAAAATGAATCCTGCTATTTTTTTAGCCCTTTGAAGGTGCTCCTGCTGCAGAGTTCAGTGTTGGTTCAAAACTAGGAATGTTCACATCAGACAGTTTCATTTAGCTTCTAGTGACAAGGGCATATTGAAAAATATGGGACAGGGGTACTTCTTGGTTTTAAACTCTGGCATCAGATTTATTTCTAACAGACTGTGAGTACTCCTGACCCCCATGGGAAAAGTGCTGTAAATTTCAATTCCTCGCCCATCACGAGGGGAAGCCTCTTTAAATTTTCTTTGCACAGAGGTGAATGGTGAGAAAAGGAAAAATCATATCCTGTGATTTTGTTATGAATCAGTTCTGAAATCAGAGTACACGTGAAGACTGTTGCCTTTGATCCAGGAAGCATCCAGGACTCCAACCTGTTCTAAGCATCCAAACCTAAGCCAAAGGTCAGACCAGCTGATGTGAGCTGATTGCTTCCTGGTACTCTGGCAGCACAAATGAGCCATAAACAAATCTACATGGCAACTCCAGCAAGTTCTCTTATTTTGCATTATTGTAACAGCATTGCACCAGTAAAAAGGAGCATCCCAGTGTGTTTGTTCCCAGTGTTATTCCCTGTTCTCATTTCTTTCTCCTTGTCCTCGTCACACAAAGGGGTGTTATTAGCAGGATGGGGCTGAATTGATGGGACTTACCGCTTTGCTCACGAGAATGGCTGAGGTGATGATACTGTAAAGAAAAAATCCCAAGGCAGTAGCTCCTAATACCCAGAGATATATGAAGGTGTCTGGACAAGGTTCTGGATCTAAAACATATGATATCACACAAGTCACGTCACACATGAGCTATCCCAGGATACCACTAGGAATGAGCTATGAGTCTTTGCCCACTCAACCTCTAATGAAAATCGGCTTTATCTGTAGAAGAACATACATCTTACTCTCCACTGTTTCTGCACTTACATATCTAACTGCCTAGACATACATGTACACTACATGGTATTGCTTATGCTGTCAGGCATCCATACATTGCTAAATAGACTATAATTATGCCTGCTTTGGGTGTGCACAGGGAGACCTGAAAGGAATAAGAGCTTATCATGATTCTCAGAGCTTGAGTCAGTGTTCAGCCTCACCTCTTACAAACAGAACTTTGGAGACCTTTGAGACATAATAACTCCCTTAACCTGAGAATATCACAGTACTATAGAGCTGCTTGGCTTACCGATGACATAGAGTTGCGTCCCATTTCCCTTGTTCATAAAATAGGGTGGAGGGTACATCCGCTCCATCTTGCAGACATAAAGACCGGTATCATTAGCTTGCAGGCCAGTGAGGGTGAGGGTCACATTGTTTCGGCTAGGGCTAACATGGCACTGAATGACCTCTTCCACACTGAACATTTTAAACTCCATTGTGTAGGTTGAAGCACAAATTTCAGTGAATCGGTCACCTGTCTGTTTAAGCAGCGTCACTCGAATTTCCTTTGCATTCCCAATGTGCTTATATTTACACACCAAGCTGGCGACTCCTTGCCTGTTGGCCAGCACCATTGCTGGCTGAGTCACTTCCATTACTGTAAGGAGGTAAAGAACATGATGATAAGTGAACTGTCAAGAAATGATCTGTAGTCATTTACTTAAAACCTGCACAATAAGAAGGGAGTCCTACCACCTCTTATTACCCATGAGTAATTGCTAGAAACGCTGATAAATCCTTCCAAGAAAAGGACTTCAACACCACAATTCACATAGGCACTGCATTAATATACTTTAAAAAACCTCAAGAAGTGTCTTGATTACTATAAATGATATTATAAATCTCATCAATTACTTGTTGCTTAAACAGTAGGCACTTTGGCCCCCTTAGTGGAGCAATGACCTGCATGCTTCAGTTTCCCTCAACAAAAATTTGTAATATACATAAGCCAAAAATTAGACTTCAGATGGTAAAGCTGAAATTTTAAATTTAAAATTAAACATTTAAATGACAATTTCTGACTGGTAGAAATAATTATGTCCACATTTAGAAACAAACAGTTTGACATCTTCTATGGAACAGGCAATGGAACCATTAGGGTAACAGTAAAACCGAATGGGAAACCTGCTTGCGTATTTTTGTTGCTGATCTTTTTGCTCCTTATTTTTAACCAGCTATTCCCAAGCCACAGTATAGCAACAGGATATACCCCAAGCCACAGTAGAGCAACACACAGCAGGGCCTGATAAACATACTGAAAAAAATCATTACAAATCTTAAAGGGAAACTAGTATACCATGTACATCCCTGCTGGCTGCTTTTTACAACTTCTATACTCTATCCTGCTACACAATGGGAAGGCACTGGCTTTTGCTTGAATAAACTGTGAAGACTCAGTAGTATTTGTTCAATTTCATTTTATATCAGTCCTTTTTGGGGCAGAGCTTGTCTTCTTCAGATCTGCAGTGCAAGAATTTGGGACAAAGAGTAGGATTTCTCCATCCATTCAAACCTTTATATCCATTTCATCAGCTGCCAATAACTTCACTCACAGGGCCCAGTTTGTCAAAATCTTTCTTCTGAGCTACTCTGAATTCTGCCCAGCTTCTCTACAGATGTTACTGCTCTAAAATCTGTGTCTGGTTTTCCTTGTGGTGCCCAAGACCTTGTTCCCAGACTGTCCTATGGAGGGGTCCCATGTCACCTCCCTCTCCCAATTATACCCAGTCCATCTCCTGCATGCAAAGATATGAAACCAAGAAAATGTAGACACCCCCAGCTACCTTGCCTCCTTCATCTACCCACCTTCGGCAATGGCAGTGGCTGTGCAGAGAAAGCCCACGGTGACCAATATTGAGAGCATTCCTGCGCTGGGACAGATGCTGAAGGGGCTGAAGGTGGCTGATGCCTCCAGACTTTAAGACAAACTGGAACTCTCAGGACTGGAAAAAAGGCAACACCTTTCAGGATACTGAATCTTCGAAATGTTTGAACCCACACAGAGTCAGTGTGTATATATATAGCTTTGATCCCAGATGCTGTACCTGAAAGTAATATGAAGCTTTGTTTTGGTTTTACGAGAAAGGATGTAGTGGGTTTGATTGGTACGTGCACAGTTAACCTCAAACAGCATGAACAAAAACAACTATTCAGCAGATGGAAAATATATATTCAATCTGAAACTGCCATCCATTCTGCTTTAAGAATTGGGGGAGGAAAGGTAATCATCCAATAGGGCAGTTCAGGCCCTTTGGTGCTGCCAGCTTGCACAATCATAGCACTTATTATTTTAACAATCATCAGGTATTTCCTACTAGGACAATACACAGAGAACTATATTTCTGCCTAATATGGCACAGTGAATCAGTGTGAGGTAGCTTTTTTTATGAAGGACTTCCCTCCACCCCCATTTTCTTTGCTTTCTTTAATGTTAGTGCTTTTGATGTTTAAAAATTGCTGCCCCCTTCAAAATACTGATTACACTTGTAATGACTTCATATTTTCTTATCAGCAATGTGACTTGAATCATAACCCAGATTCTTCATGCTTTCCTGTTTCCAAGAAAAAAATTATCTAGGTTTATAGCTAACGACTTCCAAATCTATACAGAACTTTCCCTACCTACGGACTTTACTGTGTAAGTACCTTGACATCAACAGATGAAATATACTGCAGGAGCTTTGATTATTGCAATCTCTGCTTAGAGCACCTGTGTCATTTCAAATCTCAGTGAAACAGTTTTCACCCACAAGCCTTTTAAAAGTCATGTAAGGTCTGAAAATAATTTTGCTTTTTTATGTGATAGACTGCCATATCCATGAATCATTGCCTAAAAAATAAAAATAAAGTTACACTTCAGTTGCACTGAAGGTCATAATTGTGATTTTTTTTTCCCCCACACTCTGAGAAGTTCTTTTAGAAAGTACTTCATCACTTATGTACGTAGATCTAGTGGATCGCAAAGACCTGCTTTTGGACTGTGGTGTAGAAAAAATAACAGCATTAGTTCTTGAACACTAGCCAGCCCAATCCAGAGATACAGGATAAATATTTGGTCTTGTAATCACATAAATACCTAGTGATATAAGCCAGTTTACTGTTTCCATATTTATGTGATGCAGCAGTTGTTTGTAATGACAGATTCATTGTCAGTTTGATCTTAACCAGCATTCAAAACAGAACTGTTGATAAAAAAAAAGCTATGGGAAAATTAAAAACTGCACCCTAGTAATATGTCAGGCCCATATTGTATTACTGGTTAGACAACCTTAAATCAATTTTAATATTAAATTTAATAATAAATGCTATTGCAACATCGTGTACCAGAATATCAGTGAGATTTACGGCATGAAATTACCAGGTTATGCCTGACATTTTCATATCCAGAGTAGTAACCAAATTACTTGTCCCATGTATCTTTTGGGCTTGGGTTTTGTATGCAGTTAAACAAATGATGCATTTGAGCCTCTTCAACCATAATGTCATCTCCTCATGATAGACTGAGACTGTAAATTGATGGTGCATTTAACTACTAAACACTTGCAAAGGACTGCCATGTAAAACTCAGTGCTTGCTGCCCCACATATCCACAGTATCTGATAAGCTAGAGTGAGAGGTAGCACTCTGGCACTCCTCTCTCCTGTAATTGAGACTGCTCTGGCAAACTTTGTGTTTCCAGTGATACTCATCTTGTTTCCTGGCTGTTTTGTTCTCAAGGTGTTTTTTCAGAATGACCACTTTTTACTTTTTATCCTTGTTCCTCCATAGAAGCCTCACGTTATAATGACTGCTCTTCAAAGTAAGGCACAGTATGTGAGACAGACCCTGTGGAGTCTCTTGAAGTCATTTCTGTCTTCACAGCCAAAGCAGCCTGAGCTGATCTCAGAGAATCCCCCTTCCAATGGATAGAGATCACCTTGCTATGGTGCCCTCTACCCTTGCTAATCAGACTTCTGATCTTGAGTTAACGTATGCGGATAGCAGAGGGTTGTATGATGCAGTAAAATACAGATGTTGTTCCAAATAAGATCTTTCCTTCACTGCTCCCATCCTTCCCAGCTCTATTATGGCATGGAACAAGGTACTGATAACTGAATGAGATGCACAAGAATCACCAGGTATGTCTTTTCTCTCTGCTGTGCCCCTCTTCTAACTACTCTTCTGATGAAGAGTCTCTGCACTTCTCCTTGGCCTACCTTCCCTATATATCACAGCCATGGTTTGTGGGCTACAGCCATAGGCCCTATCTTACCTAGTTACTGTGCCTTCTTGTCTGTGTCTGGTATCTTCCTGCCCTGACTTCCTCATCTTGCAAACTTTTTTTCTTCCACCCTTTTCCCATAACTGGAACCTGGCACATGGCCTAGGGACAGGGCAAGGGAATGGGTGAAAGAGGAGCCCTCCCTTTGACTTTGAGAGTCAGAAGATCTTTCAGGAAGGATATTCCTAAAGCTGTCTCCAACAGCCTATGCTTTGCACTTTCTGTGTCCAAAGCTCAGAGCAAGATAAATCTTTCCTTTAATGCACATTTGTATTTTGCATATTGTATTACTCTTTGTTCTTATATTAATCCCCGGGTCACAGGAAACATTTATACCCTACACATGCTACCATAGAAAAGTGTCAGACCAGGGAAGGGGACTGAGATCCTTGCAGATCTAAGCTGCAGAGCCTTAAACTGAGGAATCAGCTTAGGAGTGGCTTGGGTCTCATGGCCTCTTTGAACTTAGCTCAGAGAGGGACACACAATTTACACTGAACACTGGACTACACTACTGTAATTAGTCAGATTGCTAGTAAGTTAAATAACTAGGTTTCTCGAGTAAGTTTCTTTCTCATTTTGTGTTACTTGCTCACATTTTAGTGAATTGAATTACTTTTCTTCATTGAACACTTGTTAAGGCAAACCTTCCTGCTGATGCCTTGTCAGAATTCCCATTGCAAAATATTATTATTCACAAAATTATTTTCACACTTTAAAGCCTGTCTCATGCTGCCCATGTTTTTTTCTTTTGTGACAGGAACTTGCTTGATGAATTGCTTGACATGTAATGGGGAGAAGAGAAGCTTATCATTTGCATAAGTATCTGGTTTCGGGATATTTTGTTAAACTCAGAATGTGAGATCATGTCTTATTATGTTAAACAGTTCATGATTTTACCATGTTAGTTTGCCACAAACCATTGGGGTTTTGAAATGCACTGTCATTTGAAAAAAAAAAATCCAGACCTCTAAGTGCTATGGCTGAAGAAAAAAATCTTTTCTACAAAACAATAGGTAAAAAGAAAAGGAAATAACACAGTGACTGGAAAATTATTGTTTCATTACCATTAAAGGACTAAAACCTGATTAGTCTAAGTAAAGGCCTAGATATGACCAAGTTTGGTGGATCAGTCTTGGTTCCTGAAGGAACCACAACTCACATCATAAAACCACTGATTTTAAGTCTCTCAGAATTGTGGCCTTTCTGTCAGCTTCTAACCTGGATTTGCAGATGCTGCTCTCTAGTCCTAAACCTGTGTCCTCAGTCCAGCCTCAGCAGAGGTGAAGACAGCACTAGCTGAGGAATTCTCCTCCCACTACTTCTCAGGGCACACAGGGTTGGTCTGCTTGTGCACTTCTGCTGACCAGCAGATTGTCCAGAAGGATTTGAGGTGTGGGTGAATGTATAAGCATCCTTTTTCTTTGTGCTACAATTGTTGGTATTCTTTTTTAGAGTCTAGGCTTTGTTTCTCCTACTGTAAAGGTAATTATAACCAACAGGCTTTCCTGAAATTCAGGGCACCTGTAGTTATCTAACACAGAAGGAATACTGCCTCCCAACTTTTCATACTAACAGTTCCACTTAACCTTGAAGGTCTGCACTGTACCCCTTACCTGGCTGGGTTTGATACATGTCATTCGTAGTAAACCATATGTGTCCCAGTAGCAACCAGGACCACTGTCTGTGTGAATGTATTGCCCCCCTCCCCATGCCCCATGCAGCTTACAGACAAAATGTAAGATCTAAGAATGTATGGAAAGAGACAGAAGTAAGAGGAAATAAAGAGACAGGACTGAGGAGCAACACAGGCAAAAGGTCTTTACACACCAGCTTCTTTACTCTTCTCCAGTTTTCTGTAAGGGGTTGTGGCAAGGAAGAGATTTTAGGAGGAATTTGAACACAGAGCCTGAAGTATCTTGGCAGATGTTTAAGGACTTACTTTTTAGGAAGGAGCTTTCCAAGGCAGAGCACCACAAATCTCTTGTTAATAGGCCAATCACTTGGGAATGAACACAGAATAAAGCAGACACCTTCAGCCCAGAGTGAACACTGACGGCTAAGCTGTTTTCATGAATAAGAAAAAAAGAACCAAAGAAACTCCCAAGTCTAAAAATAAGCAGTTAGGTATACCCCATGATGAGCTGCAGCTGTGGAGACACGGTGAAGTACTGGAGAAAGGTTTTACTTCTGCTTCTCTTTATTTCTTAAAGCATTGTAAAAAGGAAAACCAGCAAAAGGTAGCCATATTTTTTATGGTCTCTGGCTCTGACACTATGGCAGTTTGCATTTAACAAGCGACACAACAATAAATCATTATAAAGCTTTGCTGAAGACATGTGAGTAATGCTGTTCTCAAACATGAGATGGATAAGAAATATTTTTAAAGGGTACAGGTGAGGAGCATGATCTGTGTGTGGTATATAGCTTAAAAACCTACTTCCAGTATTCACAGGGCTAACTAAGTCTCTGATTTTATTTTTTTCTTCTGTGTTTGGCATTTCATAGAATCATAGACAGGTTTGGGTCGGGAGGGACCTTAAAGATCATTTAGTTTCAACCCTCCTGCCATGGGCAGGGACACCTTCCACCAGACCAGGTTGCCCAAAGCCCCGTCCAACCTGGCCTTGAACCCTTCCAGGGAGGGGGCAGTCACAGCTGCTCTGGGCACCCTGGGCCAGTGTCTCACCACCCTGACAGGAAAGAATTTCTTCCTTACATCTAATCTAAATCTACTCTCTTTCAGTTTAAAACCTTGTCCTATCCCTACACTCCCTGATAAAGAGTCCCTCCTCACCTTTCCAGTAGCCCCCTTTAAGCATTAGAAGGCCGCTATCAGGTCTCCCCAGAGCCTTCTCTTCTCTGGGCTGAACACCCCCAACTCTCTCAGCCTGTCCTCATGTGGGAGGTGCTCCAGCCCCCTGGTCATCTTTGTGGCCTCCTCTGGACCTGCTCAAGCAGGTCCATGTCCTTATGTTGGGGGCCCCAGAGATGGACACAACACTGCAGGTGGGATCTCATGAGAGCAGATTAGAGGAGGAGAATCCCCTCCTTTGACCTGCTGGCCACACGTCTCTTGAGGCAGCCCAGGATAGGGTTGGCTTTCTGGGCTGAGCACACATTGCTGGCTCATAGTCAGTTTTTCAACCACTAACACCCCTAAGTCCTTCTCCTCAAGGCTGCTCTCAATCCACTGATCGCCCAGCCTGTATTTGTGCTTGGGATTGCCCTGACCCATGTGCAGGACCTTGCACTTGGCCTTGTTGAACTTCATAAGGTTTGCACGGGCCCAGCTCTCAAAGTTGTCCAGGTGCCTCTGAATTTCAAACTACAAGATCAAAGCAGGACTCCTGGAAAATCTATAATTAAACCTTTATATTTAACATTTATAAAGCAAAGGACTCAAAGAAGTTTACATAAGGGATATAGTGCTCCAGCTCAGTGGACATACAGAGAATCCAAATATTTGAAAGACAGGAGACTTGATAAGGAAAGGCATTTTCCTCAGCTCATAGTGTGAAGTTCATCCAAGGGATGACATGGAACACATTCTACATAACCTCTTTGGATTGATGACAAGAGGGTAATGAAGATCAGCTTTATTTGCCAGTCAAAAACTGGAGGCCATTTCTGAAAAGTGAAAAATAGTTAGAATCTAATGATAGTTAGAATAGGATGGGCTGGAAAATGAAATTAAATGAAATTAAATTAAGGAAGGAAACTTAGTAATATAGCAGAAGGGGGAAGTCAGCGGACAGGCACAAAGAAAATGACAAGGTGTTCAGATTGACAGATTCACAGCAGCATTTTGAATACATAGCAGTGAGCTAAATTTTGTCAAGGCCAGAGAAGATAATGTTTCAGCAGTTGTGGTGAATAGCGATCATGGGCTAAGGCTTCTAAAGGTATTTTGTCACGTCCAACCACATCCACACTCAGTCTGATTTGCCTGTGCAGGGACTGGATCTCAGAACTACAGCCCAGGTATACATCTCTTCCTAGGGGCACAATGAGTTTGGAAACAAAAGCCACAAGCCTTGGACATCTCAGGGAAACAGCTTCTGTGTGGAAATCTCAGAGGCCTCATGATGAGATGGAGATAAGGAAATGAGAATACCAAGAAGGAAAAAGATGTTTTGCATGGAAATATGAGTGGCTGGATCAGTGAAGGGTATATGTACATTTTCAGCTTTCAGATGTCACTGTTAGGCTGTGAATGAAGTGTATTCCCAGACAAAACCTGCTCAGAAGCTACTTATGAATGGAAAGTAAAGACCAGATGATGTACCACCTGCATCTCTGTCAATAATGATCCTTAAAATTTGTGTGAGAGAGCAAGTTGGTATGAAAACACAGCACTGAGGGATGGGGACAACTTCAGAATCCCTCCTTGATAAAACCTTGACTTGCTTTTTTGCTTCCCATGACTTCTCCTTGCCTATTTCCTTGCAGTTTTATCTACAAAATCTGTAGAATGAATAGTAGATTTATTATAGATTGTTATTCAGGGTTTGTCAGAGAATATATTCCTGGGAATTACGTCTAAATTCTGTAGGGTTGATGCCCTGTTCTATGGAAGCGATATAACCTGATCTGTTTGCCTTTGGTCCATGGGCCACCATGTATTACAGAAAGTTTACAGTGATGTGTGCAAGGATTGTGAGTTTGTATTAGAATATGTGTTAAATCATAGGCTGGAGGCTCTGGAAAACAAATATAATGAATTTCTGGCAGAGGATTGTAGAATAAATCCCAGACTTTGCAAGAATCTTCTTGTTTTTGAAGGGTAGCAGTTGCAAAAAAAAATTGTCACCCAGACCACTCTGCAAGTGGGATGCTGTAGCCAAGAACTGGGTTTGTGGCTGGCATTGTGTGAGTTAGCAAACTAAAAGAAGGTCTTATACCTTCCAAAAATGTATCAGCTGCAGGATTTGTTGTTCAACCCACACTTCACCACAGAATCTGATCTCATGTACAAAGCCTTACCCTTGCATTAGTGATAACTCAAACTCCTTTTGTGTTCCCTAGTTCACAAAGTACTTGAAACCACATTTCTGCTTTCCCAAAGTCCCTACCAGGGCTAAGTATGAAAACAAAATCCTGAAATGTCAGAGAAGGCAGATGTCCAAGTGGAAGCCAAGTCTTTCTTTAGCCAAAGTGATAGTTTGGAAAAGCTGACAAGACTCTACCTCTCTGTTCAGAAGCTCTTTTTTTACTATACCTGTCTGCTGACAGATATTACCACTCCCTAGAAGCTTCACCTGTCTCAGATTCTTTGACAGTCACATCTATAGCAGCTCTAAGAATATTAACTTGAATGCGTCAGTGTGGCTGGCTTGTTCTCCTGGTTATTTGAGTTGAGCACTGATTAATGCCAGCTATAAAGCCTCTGATTGAAGTGAGCATCCAACTAATGTGCTTCTTCGCAGCCCCATTTGCCTCATCCCACTATCATCACCTAAAAACCCAGCTAGGAAATCCTAAATTTTAAAATTCAGATCCAGCATCCAAAATAACTCTTAATGTTTTGGCCACAGCAATAGCACATACCAGAAAGTATGACAGTGAGAAGTATGGTTGGCCTGTGTGCTAGGGATGAAGGGGAGAATCAAAGAGGTTTGCAAATGTGTTTCTAGGAGAGAAGGAGACTATAAAACAGGGCTGCAAAATCACTAAGAGAGGATAAAAAGGAGGATGGGCCTGTGGGTAACACACTACTTGGGGAATTTTTCTTTTAGATAGCAGCGAGATTATATCTGGTACATGCAAAGAAAACAAACGTGTTAGAAGGGGTCCAATGAAAATCAAGCCCTATGCAAAATGGGAGGAAATGTTTTGAATTTTATAATTTTGATAAAATGTTGAAGGAAAAGGGGAAATTTTTGAGAAAATGCATGTACATCTTTTCCTAAACCTTTTTTCAAGCCCCCACCAACATAATTTTCATTTTTAAATCATCAGCTCTTTTGCAAAGAAATGAATGGTGTCTTACACCCTGACAAAATGTAATTTTGTCTTTCTTCTGCCTAGAACCAGTACTGGGTGAAATGAGAAAAATGTGAAGGGAACTCTTTTCAGCAAGAGCAACTGCAGTTAAGCAGAGCTTTCTTGAGAAAGTTTCACTTCCTAAGGTTTTTTGCTATGTTTGCTCATTTAAATGGCTATTGTATTAACCCACTTTTTATGATTTTCAAACGTCAGCAACCAAGTTATGTCTTGTAAAAGAAAAAGTGTAAAGCAGAAGGCCTGGTTCTCATTACTCTTAAGGACCTAACTGAATCAACAAATTCTGCTGCCACAGCACTGTAAGTTGCGTTGCTGCAATATCACCTGCCTGATATATCAGCCTGTGTTCTGTTATTGCCAGAGGTCAAGATTCAGTGGAAATACATGGTATCTCTATCTCTTTGGGCTAGAGAGGGTTAGACAGGTCTCGGTCTCCCTTCATTCCCATTCCTCCATTCCTTCAATAGCTACAAAACTACAGCACTGCCCCTTTCTGACTTGAGGGATTTAACTACCAATGCTCTATCAGAGCATGTTTGTTGTTGCTTTTTAAATACTGCATCCTGAAACAGAGGAATCACATTTGCAAGCTACTTAATAGTAGACTGTGTACTAGGTCATACGACACTGAATTCAGGTGAATTCAGGCTCTGGAGAGACTGCAGCTATAATTTCTGTCTGTGACTTTGCAGTGACCGATTAATGTTTTGTTGAGTTCCTGGGTCACCGAGGAACTGGACACATGTGAAGCTTCAGGCTCTGAAGCCTTGAGAAGTTTGGATTTGCATGATAAACTGTCAAGCCTGGGAATGGGGCTTTTGTTTTTGAAACAAACTTCTGCAGCCAAAGATTCAGTATAGGAAATAGTAATATATTTCAGGAGATTGGCCAATGCAATCATATTCTTTAATATAAAAAAGCCTTTCAGAATTTTCAATGAAGTAGTAGTCAAAGTCTTTCAAATTAAATTATTTTATTTTTCTTGTTCAAAGCAACATTTTCTTTCAAAAATCCCTGTTATTTTTAAATATTCAAGCCATGTTTAAATAGCCACCATCAAAATGAAGCGTTCATTTTTTTTAGGAACAAATGTCTCATTTGAAGCCTCCAAATCATTATTTGTTTTACTTTTCAATTCACAAAAATATAAATTTATTTTCCTTTCAGTCTGATTGAAATAAGTCCTCTTGACTTTCCAAATTTGCCAATGAAACAAAAAAAAATTAATTATTCATCGAGTTCCAATGAACACCCTTCATAAAACTTCTGAATTATGCAAACTAATCACCTTCTGGGAAAAAGGTATAGATCATTTTATGGTACAAGCTTGCAATGTGACTCAATGCCTCTTCACTTGCACACTGTAACCCTCCTCACTCATCTGATTATTCAGACTTTTGCCTTGTCTATGTTTTTCAGATCATTTCCCCCCACTAACGCCATCGACCTTCTCTAGTTTTCCTTTGCTTACAACAAAATGTTCTTTATCTTTTGAGATATCAAATGCTGCCATCCTGTGAGGCAAATGCAGATGGGAGGAGGACAGAAATAGTTAAGTGAATTGGCTCATGAAGTTACTTGCAAAACTTGTTTCTACTCTGAGGGGTTAGCAGAAAAGGTGAGGAGCAGCCACCTGCCCCTGTCGCACCCATGGCACCCCCCGGTAGCACGAGTACAGGGATGGCAGGGATGGAGAAAATGGTGGGGGTGGCAGGGATGGCAGGCCTGGCCTTCCAGCTGCTGTTGCTCAGGGTCTCTAGCCGAGCAGGCGTTCTTGTCTGGCCCAGGGAGGAAGGGACTCTCCTCACTGGGGTCTGGCCTTGCAGGTGGACCTCTAGGGAAAGCAAAAACTGAGAAACAGAACAGAAGTAAGACACAGAAACTCAAAATGAGAAGCCAGAAGCAGAGGGGGGAAAGGAAGAAGCTTTGATCTCCCGCTCCTCTTGCAGCCATGCCGTTTTCTTCATTTCCCCCTTCTCTGTGCCCTGTGACTGCAGATGCTGCACAAATGAGCGTGGTGGGAATCAAGGGCTGCCAGCCTCCTCCTCACAGTCAACCAACACTCTCCTGAAGTGAATCACAGTCTCTCCCTCCCCGGCAGTCTCTCGGAAGCAGGACACTGGCCTCATTCACCCACGTACTACCAGGCCCTTCAGCTGACCTTAAAGACGAATGCACCTGCCTCTTGCTTTTAGTATTGCTCTTTGCAATTTGCACAAGTAGTGTTGTATTCTCTTTTCTGTATTTCTTGCTCATGCACAGGGCCAGCGGGACCACAGGGTGGTGTCCGGGGTGCCCCAGCTGAGCACCCATCCTTCTCTTTGCACTAAAATTATCAGCAGCCACATGCATACCATGTGCATGGTAATCCATTTGCTCTGTGCTTTCAGGGATTAACTACACTTTTAGCTAACCTGCATGTGCTGTTCTTGGGATCCACTTTGTTATCTTGATTAAGTGTTCACAGTTTCTTCAAAGCTTTTGCCCAGTAACCTAGTTTAATAGCAAATGTCATATAGGGCACAGGTAGAGTTTGTCCACTCCAAACTGTGTAAATGCCTACCATAGTTGTTTGCACAATTGTTGGACATTTTTTGCCCTTGATAGCTGAAAGTTTCTACAAGAGTAGCTGCCTACAGTGACCATCATTCATTTAGCAGGAAAGGGAGGGCAGATACCAAGGTGGTTTTTTTATCAAGATCAGATCAGCTCTTTAATCCCAATGCCACCAAGAGCTCCAGTCCTCGAAGAGCAAGCAAGAGAAGAGCTTAACTGCTGGCACCTTATCTTCTGAGCTGTTTGGGCTCATTTCAGGGATATTGTGAAGCCCAGACAATCAACATGTCTTTGTGGGAAATCACATTTCATGTGGCTTGACTTCTGGTGAAGACATGACAAAAAGTTTGTCGTTGTGCTCTTAGCTGCATGCAGGCTGCAGGCAGCTTTAATTTGCATTGGCAATCAGCCTCCAAGAGGAAATTCTCCTCAGGGAGCAGCACTGTTTACCAACAACAGGGCCACCTCTGCTGTTACACAGTGGGCACATGTTTGGTGTAGGCATTGCTCTGCTGCTTTTGAGCTGCTAAACGATTCCTGTTGTGACAGCAACTTCACACAAGGCAGTACTAAGCCTTCCCCGCGAAGGGAGGACTGGATTGCAGGGACTCCAACAGTTAGGTGTGTGCCACTGCCAGGGCTTAGCTCTTATCTCTTAAGATAAAGTGGTTATCACCTTCCCACATCAGCATTTCCCTCAGACAGGCCAAAACAGCCATCTTTTAATATATTAAACTGTTGGGGTTTTACTGTATTTATTACTGTGATCCAAGTGTGAAGACACTGAACAATGACTGAATTACCTCATCACAGAGAAGAAAGAAGAGCCCCTGTCCTGCGGGTGTGATTTCACTGACAACCTGACCCCATGGAAGAGCAACTGCTACCAAAATGGGCAGTTTGCCCATCAAAATCCCTAGCCCTGTGGCTCTCCCACTGCTGTAGCAGCCCTGGCCCTGGGGCAGCTGTGCAAGTTAAATCCTTTCTTTATTCCAGTTCATCCCACAGCCAGATTAATCCCAGTGCCAGCACAAGTGGGTGGGCTGCTGCAGCTGGAGGCCAGAGTGGCAGTCTGGATGGTGCTGCTTTTCTTGATAATTCTGACTGAGACGAGGTAACATGGATCATAAAAGCATCTCCTAAAATACTACCTGACACAAAACCCTCCTGACAGTCAAGACAGGGCTGAAGAATTCCTCAGGGCTTTCTCTTCAACCATATCCATTTTGTTTGTGTTTAAATCTTTGAGTCTTGACTCTCCAGCACACCATATATAGTATATTTAATGTATAGTGAAGATAATTAAATCCTAAACACGTGATCTGTGATACAGCTGGGCTTGTGAGCAGTGACAACTCACAGAATAAATCAGTGGAATGAATCTTTGAAATTTAAATTTACTTGAGGTTTACTCAGCTTTGACCTCGAAGGCCCCAAGCAATGACTGCAGTTGTAAAGTCTATGAAAATGCCACATTTGCTCTGATAGAAAGGGCTCAAGGAGGGCCTGACTGAACGATCGCTGTGAGAAATATCAGCAATATAGAATTTGGGCAGGGGAATGACTTCCAGAAACAGATACACTCAGTTCACTCCAGAGACAGACAGGCATGGCAAGTGAAGGTGATGGGGTTAAAGCAGGGCTGAGCTCTCCAAGGCATAAGACAAATCCGGGTATGTCAGGGACCTCAAGAGGGAGCTCAGGGAAAAGGAGCCCTAGGTACCCAGAATTTCACTGCAGCTCTCTGTGTTTATAAAGTAAATCCTGCTGGATCAGTCACAGCCGTAAGAATGAAGGAGATGTGAGGAACCCTGCTACGTGCCTGTGTGAGCAGCAGACACTGCTTTGGGTGTTTGCAATAAGGTACTTCCTTCTGGAATGAATGGCTGCAGGCTTCAGAAATACCCTGGCTGCACCCGCACGCGCTCTCTAGCAGCTGTGCCTGAGCCTTGTAAGGTATTTAAATTCAAAGATCAAGTGTCAGCTACCGGCTCGAGGTGCTGGCAGGAGGGGAGCCAGCCGTTACCCTGGAGCAGGGGTGAGTTGGCAGGTGCCCTCACCCAAGGGCCCCACACATGCAGAGCAAGAATGTTCCAGCACCACCTCCAGTTAAGCAGCTTGGGTGCAGCCACCTGGCTTTGGAGGCTAAGAGGTTTTCCCAGGAGTATTCCTGGATCCATATGATTTACTAACAGACACAAGTCATACAGTCCAAAGCAAGATTTAGCCGCAGGAAAATGGTGCGAAGGGAACTTTTTTATAAGCTTTCTGACCAGATGTTCCTGTAACTCTGGGGTTTGGTACCCTGAGGCTTTATAAGTAACTCGCAAGGTTCCCCCCTTCTAGGAAGAACATACCTTTTACATTAAAGAGTGGGCTTCAAATCTTAAAAGTGTTGCTAGCTTTTCCTCTCTGCTCCCCTTAAATACACCCACATATACATGCTTCACATTTATAGTGTGGTCATGCTCACTGTTGCCTTAGGGCCAGGTTTTTTAGTCTTTCATCTAGTCCTTGTAAATAGGGCTGTGATTGCAATTGTAACAATAAACAACAGTTGTTGACCACTGTAACTTGCCAGCCCAAAAGAAGAGGGAAAATAAAAGGGGTATGTGTGTGAATCTCAGTTTCATTTCTCTAAATTCAGTATCCCTCCAAACTATTTAAGTATAAACAATTAGGTAAAGACTCTGCTATAGATGAATGATGAAAAAATAACTTAAAAACAGGTAAAAAATGAGCTGAATGCACAATGATATTCTCATCAGACCTCCTAGATGGGCAGGGCAATATGTATCCTTTCGCCTTTTGCCTTTGGCAAGAGTGTTATGTGTTATCTTGTGGTGTATTCTTAGAAAAGCATCTGCCATACGTTCCTGAAGAATTCATTTCTCGCAAGTCCTCCCCCTTTTCAGTTTGAGATCTGTGGGTTTGTATGAAGCGTCATTGTAAAACAGGTCTGCCACCGCCAAATGTCATTTGGCATACTATATTCTCAGAACCAGCAATACCGCGCCCTAGGCAGGAATGATGAAATGTCGAGGGTAACTATGAAGCACGCGTGAGCCAAGTCTTTCCTTTCATACCCTCCTCAGCACTTTAATGCTAAATGGGTGCCTAGCACAGCTGGGTCCCCCTATCAGATGTCCTCAAGAAGGGAACGTGCTCCCTGCATTTTCTACTCTGTATTGCTCGCAGTTGTGCTGGGCAGACCACAGCTGAAAGCTCGGTGCCCTTCCGCAAGTGACAGACCCATTTGTACTGACGACTGGTTGCAGAGATTGGCATGGCCCCAGACAAGGCACACAAGGCACGTTATGTCAGGTGCTGCATGAGATAAGGAAAAGGCACCATCAGTATCACAGTGGTCCAGCCCAGAGCTTGGACAAATCCAGTCCTTTAAGTTTGTTCCTCACTGTGCAGTCACTACAGCACCGTTCCCCAGTCAGCAGGTGAGGCGTTGCGGGTGTAGCATCCCGGCAGCTATTCTGGTGGGAGCACCACACAGGAAAGAACCAGTGGAGGTCCTTTGGACATGTTTGTGCAGAGCCTAATTCTCCTAACAAGGAACATGTTATCATCACCACACACTGCTCAGTGCTGCTATCGTCATAACTCTTACGGGTCTTGAAGGAGTATCACTGCATGTGGATGTAAGGGGAGAAGCCCAAAGTTTATCAGTAGTTTGGGAGCTTATGGAGAACGTAGGGAGTATTTCCTGCTCCACAGGGACAGAGTCATACTTTGTCTTGCACAGGTTTAAACTGTGAAGCAGAAGTTTAAACCAGGAATACTTTACTAGATCAGGCAAAGCTTGTCCTGGGTTTTGTACCATCAGTCTGTGTTTGCCGACTGAGAAAAGTGAGCAGTATGGAGTGAATGGGGTTGTGAGAACTGTGAGAACTCCTGGAGCCTCCAGTTCCCTCATTTTTCATTCATAGAGAGAAGGTATGAGCAAACAGGCCCCCAAACTTACTCTCCCCTCCCCACATCCTCTCACATGGCAACTGTCCAAGCCAGGCCTGGGAGACCTCTGATATTCAGCCCTGAAAGCCACTGCTTGCAAGAGCATCTGTTACTTTCGGAAATGCACCAAATTCCTTGGGACCCTGGGGAGAGGCTGAACGGGATCTCAGCAGAAGAGACACCTCCAAACTCTTTTTCCCACATGCAGCTTTCCTGGGCTCCACTCACCCACTGGCCGTGCGGAACAGAGGGCCGCAGCCCGCTGTGCATCTCAGCACGCCCGGGCTGGTGGTTTGCCTGCAGGGACACGCAGCTTCTCCTCCAGCTGCCTAACCTGAGCCTCTTCTTCTTGCAGCAGTGCAGTTAGATGCATGGCTCAAAACTGAGGCAAAGCACAACCCAAAATCAGTGGGGTGCTGCTAGTTACCTCCCTGCGGGTCTTTGAAGGCAGAAGGAGAATTTTGATCCGGATGGATCAGCAGGTGGAGGAACGCTGCTCATTGAGGTACAAAGAAGTTCCACCTCTCCTAGCCGCGTCCTTCCGTCCTCCAACTGCTTGTGGCTGAAGGCCCAGCGTGAGTGTGAGGAGCGCGGGGATGCGGCCTTCGGCTACGCACGGCCCGTCGGGGAAGGGGTGTGCAGGGGGGAAGGTGCGCGCTGGGGGTTTGCAAGGACACCTGCTGCGAAGGAGCAGTTCCTGGCCGTCTCCCGTCGGCCTGGCAAGGGGGAGAGGCAGGAGCGGACGGGCCCGGCGGCGCTGGCCGGGCAGAGGCGGGCGGGAAGGGCGGGCGCCGCCGGGGCCGCTGCCCCGGCCGGCCCGCGGGGGGCGCGCTGGCAGCCGGGGCGGGGCGGGGCCGGGGCGGGGCCTGTGGGCGGGGGAAGGGGCGGGGCCGAGAGCGGGGGGCGGGGCCGTGCTCGGGCAGCGCATCTCGTTGGCGTTCCCCCCCCCGGCAGAAACCACCTCGCGGTTCTATGGGAGGCCACCCCCGCCGCTGCCCCGACCTGTCACCCCCTCACACCTCCCTGCCTCCCGTTTTTCCTTCTCTTGCGCTGCGTGTTTCCATCGCTTTTAGCCCCCGCAGAGGCGCCGCAGCCTGAGCTCTGGTGTCCGGGGTGCCGGGTGAGGGGGTGCGCGGGTGCTGCGGCTGCAAGCGCTGGGGCGGTGCGTGCTGCAGCCTGCTCTCGCTGGCTTGGAGCCCCCGCTTCGGTTAACAGGTGACGACAGTGCGAATGCAGCTTTCTGTAAATTTTGGATGCTGCTGCAACCTGGCGTTTTTCCATTAGCGCACCCACCAGCACACCTGCAGCAAATAGAAGCATACTGAATCCACTCGCTGGCGAGCTTGGAGAAGAAAAACATGGTTTCTTCAACCACAAAAGAGCCTTTCGTATTTAATATCCATGACTCAAAAGCTCCCATGCAAGAATGAACCTTTTTTTTTTTTTTTTTTTTTGTTAGTCCAGGGACAGCACAGAATTGCTGTACAAATTCTGCAAGTTTAAAGGCAGGAAATGGTTTGCAGAATTTTTTAATGTCATTTCAGTCATTTAAAATCACTCTGCCTTGAACACTTGTGTCACTTACAGTTAGGAAAGCAATTTGATTTCTAAGTATTTGGGCACTCACAGTGATCTATTTAAAATTAAGATGGTTGCCGTTTTATTCTGAAAGCAAGAAAGGCATAGGTGAGCATTAAGTTTCAGGATCATATTCCGCATTTCCTCATTTCATCTTTTATTATTAGATGCTCTTTTTAATTCTTTATTCATTTCTTTCCTTCTGTTTTATTTATCTCCTTCTAGCTCAAAGGCTGCCCATGTACAGAAGCTTCATTTTATTATTGTGAGGACTTGGCCTGACGTTACATATTTATATATTTTTAATCAAAAGTATATCAAACTTGTATCAGTATCTAGCAAGTTGCTCATCCTTTGCATGCAAAAGCTCATTGGTGTACTGCAAAGCCCCACTGTGTCTGAATTTTTAGCACGCATCCTGTCCATCATAATTAGCAACCTTCACTCTGCACACTGTTGAGTCATCGTCCAAGTATTCTAGTTTTCATCTATTTTTTCATTATGGTCAAGCCAGACTGCAAATCCAAATTATACCTGAATACTGAGTGAATAACACTTTTACTCAAAATGATTAAAACTTTGAGGATTAGAATCCTCCGGTGTTCCAAGGGAGAAAGCAGAATTTCTGTGCAACCAAGTAAAAATTGAAAGAGTAAATAGAGCTATTGCTTGTGCCTTCCCCACTGTGAGACACTATTACTTCAGGCAACACCTCAGTCTCATTTGAGTGTTGTAGCTCTTAGAGGATGGCTGGGTTAGATGAGCAATGTACTCCCGTCCCCCACATTACCATACATGAGTTACTGTGCCACCAACATGGTTAGCTGAGCAGTCATGGTACAGAGACAGGGCATTTTGTGAAGCCATTTTAGCTAAGTAGCTCTTTGGCAGTTGTCTGCTTCCGTGAAGCTCTGGCCACCATAAAGCCTTTTAATTCTTTTTCTCTTAGCAAGCAGTCAAGCTCAAAGAGGTTTTCTTCCCTAAGGGCTTGTGTGTAGCCTGTGTCGCTTAAGTCCATCTGTGAAGTCTTTGAAAGTCTTGAGCCCAACCACACCAGCCTGTGTGAAGAGCTGGGTCAGGATTTTCTTGCTATGGGTCTGTGGTGTAGCTTTGCTCAGCCAGAAGTAGATGACCTTCAAGAAGCCGAAGCAACCTGTTTTCCCAGACTTGTCTTCTAACTGATCAGAGGAAACACTTAGACTTAGCCAGGCAGAGTTAGGAGTGGTGGATGAGGTCAGGCTGTTATCAATTGGCAGCTTTCAGTGGGTGTTGCGGAAACTCCCAAACCACTTAACAATTAAAAAAAAAGCAAAATTTATTTTTATACACAATTAATCAACATTCCTCAAACATACAAACAACAGGTCCAAATGTCCATGAGAGGAGAACGAACTATCACCACACAAACTTCTGGGGTTTAACAACAACCCAAAACACCAACCATGGTTTTAACAACAACCCAAAACGCTCAATCACTCACCTACTAAAAGGTGAGGACTCTCAACCTCGAGAAACATCTCAGGGCAGCATCCCAATCCATAGGAACTCCAAGGAGTCTTCTCGGGCTGCATCCCAACCCCAGGGGAGAGTCCTTACCTGCAGTACACTGCTCTGGGCGGGATGAGCTCTAAATGGCTCCCCCCAGGAACTCCATTTATACCCGAGCCGAATCTGATCTGTGGTCAATATCAGACCCTATCAGCCAAAGACCCCAACTACCATAAAACCCTGAGAACAAGGGCACGTGAAAGATTCAACAGCCAGGGAGCCATAATTTCATTGGGTAGGTGCACCTGCCACAGTGGGTCAGAGCCAGAGAGCGGAGCTCCATTGCTGGCAGTGGTGCAAATCAGAGCACAGTACCTGGTGTTAGTCGAATGTCTCAGAATATCACTGACAGCACAGCAAGCTCTGGCTGCAGCTCTTGTTTGTTCAGATGGCAATGAAAATTAGGGCAGAATCAGCCCCTCCAGAAAGATCATTTCAGTGTCTCAAAATTTTAAAATAATTGCCTGGTTTATGTTGTGTAAATGCTTACAGAACTGGCTGTTGGGTCTAGCAAGGAGTTGTGTTGAACAAATACACACCCATTGTAACAGAGGGGATGTATTGCTGTAGTTACAAGATGGAATATCCAGTAGGAAATCCGAGTTGAGATACTGGCTAGCCTATCCTGTTTTAAAGTACATTTGGGTTAATGCCTTCTTTCAGTACTACAGTGATGTGTTTAGTCTTTTTGTTTCTTGTTAGTCTGGCACATAGACAAAACAATGTCAGAATAATTTAAAAACCAAGTTGTAAAAGGGAGTGAGACGTTTCTGTTCCTAAAAAAGCAGTTTCTTTTGAAGCTGTTGAATGAGATGGATTTATCTGAGGAAGCGATGTGTATATGCAGAGGGACACTGCCTCCTTTGAAGATAGTTCCCTTAACTGTGGCAAAGAATAAAGAAGTCTGCACCGGAAGGATTTCTCCTCTAATCTGAATTTTTTGCACCATCTTGACCAATCTTGCTTAGGCAAAAGTCAGTCCAGGCTTGAATCAGATGAGGCTTCCTTTTTCAAGAACTTGGTTAATATCCAGGTCTGGATGACAGCAGAGAGGAACGGTCCCTTAGAGCCTCCCTGGTAATAAAGGAAAGGCCCCACTACTCTCATCAGTGTGGCTGGAGGTCGCAACAGCACTTGGAGGAACAACAAACAGTTTTCTACCCACCCATGAGGAAATATCTGCTCTTGTACAGATGGATATCTCAGCAGTGATATCTTGCTACTCCCTGGCCGGATCACTCTTCCTTTCCAGCTGATGATGTGGACTAGGCCAGTGATATTATTCTCCTAGGATTTCTGGCAGGGTAGCCAGCTCAAATGTAAGATGAACCAAACAGAAAGTAGAGTGGAGTGCAAGAGATGGGAAGATTTTTTTCTGGGAACTGCCTAAGGCAGGCTGCCAGCCAATGCAGGTCTCTGCACCTAAGGTAGTTCTTCAGAGCCCCCTTCACATCAGCAGAGGGAAATCAACTGTTAACTGGAGATGTCAGAAGTTAGATGAGATGAACTCCACTTCTTTAGGCTCTCTGTCATTGGCCATGAGTGTGGTTGTAGTAAATGTCAAGTATGTATAGATCTACATAAAATGACTGAAATACATGCCATTTTAACCATGTGGACTGGAAATTTACAGTCATAACATTTTTGTGAATAAACAAAGCAACTAGTAAAATAGGGAAATGGGTCTCTGCACAGTCCTGGTAAGAAACAGGATCAATCTAACAGGAATGAAGGAAGAGAGTTCAGAGAAGATCATGGAGATTTGACATCAAATCAGGGTCTGAACTATTTCTTGGGCTAAATATTTAAGAATACAAGGTGCCCAGATGTAGAAGAGAGCTATTATATTTATATTATATGATGATAGTATAACAAAATGGAGAAGCAAAGGAAATACATTATGTCCCATGAAATTTATTAAGTATCTGTGTTCTTTCACTGAGAACACCCAGTTTTCATTTTTCACCACAACAAATCCCTCCTATCTTCCACTAGGGTGTTACTTTATTGTGCACCAGAGGAGGGAGATACATGCCCACAAACCTTCTGAGAAACACATTTACAGGAAATAAAAAATACACAAGCAACTCTTTCTGCCCCACACTCTGTGTGAAGAGTAAGCCCTTACTTTCTTTCACACCTGTTAAATAGCTTAGCTCACGATTAAACTGGTGCTAACTATTGAAAATGTAGTGGGCTACATAATGATCATCACATGGTCTTCACCAGGTTCTGCAATGCATGGGTATTATCTGAGGAAATCATAGCCCACTGAGTGCTATACAGAAATGTCAATCACTGCTGTTCTAAGAAGTCCATCTTTTTAATTGCTTTGCTGGCAGATAGATTCTGCACAGGATCTCATTTTCTCACTGCAGGCTGCCTTTGTTTTTTCACAGTTTCTAATCAGATAATTCAGTACGGTTTTATACTGGGTTTGTATGGCAAGGTTTTGGTAGCGGTGGAGCCACAGGGGTGGCTTCTGTGAGAAGCTGCTGAAAGCTTCCTCCATGTCTGATGGAGCCAACGCCAGCCGGCTCCCAGACAAACCTGCCACTGGCCAAGGCCGAGCCCATCAGCGATGGTGGTAGCGCCTCTGGGATAATGTATTTAAGATAGAGCATTGGCAGGGGTGAGGTGTGAAACAGCAGCCAAAGAGAAGAGTGAGAGTATGTGAAAGAAACAACTCTGCAGACACAAAGGCCAGTGAAGGAGGAGGGGGAGGAGGTGCTCCAGATGCTGAAGCAGAGATTCCCCTGCAACCCGTGGGGAAGACCATGGTGAGGCAGGCTGTGCCCCTGCAGCCCAGGGAGGTTAATGGTGGAGCAGATACCCACCTGCAGCCCGTGGAGGACCCCACGCCAGAGCAGGTGGATGCCTGAAGGAGGCTGTGACCCCGTGGGAAGCCCACGCTGGAGCAGGTTTGCTGGCAGGACTTGTGACCCCACAGGGGACCCACACTGGAACAGTCTGTTCCTAAAGGACTGCACCCCATGGGAGGGACACACAATGGAACAGTTTGTGAAGAACCACAGCCCTTGGGAAGGACCCATGCTGGAGAAGTTCATGGAGGACTGGCTCCTGTGGGAGGAACCCAACACTGGAGCAAGGGAAGAGTGTGAGGAGTACTCCCCCTGAGGAGGAAGGAGCAGCAGAAACAACAGCAGATGAACTGACCACAACCCCATTCCTTGTCCCCCTGAACCACTGGAGGGGAGAAAGTGGAGAATTTGGGAGTAAAGTTAAACCCAGGAAGAAGGGAGGGGTGGGAGAAAGGTAGTTTCAAGATTTGGTCTTATTTCTCATTATCCTACTCTGAATTGACAGGTAATAAATTAAACTAATTTTTTTCCCCAAGTCAAGTCTGTTTTGCCTGTGATAGTAATTGCTGAGTGATCTCTCCCTGTCCTTATCTCGACCAATGAGCATTTTTGTTATATTTTCTCTCCCCTGTCCAGGGGAGGGGATTGCTTGAGTGGCTTTGGTGGGCACCTGGCATCTAGCCGCGGTCAACTCAACACAGGTTTGCAGATACATAACACTGCATGGACTTATACACTACTAAAAAGATCTCATGGGTTTTTTTCTGCAGCACTGGAGTTGATCCATACTAGTGACTTAACCCTTCATAACCTGAAACAACTCAATAGAAAAGGAGAAACAGATTTTACCTACTCAGGCATGGGGTCCTACATGGTTGCCATTTTAGCTTTGAGATAATGGAGAAACTTCCCCTTTCCCTCCATCCTCCTTGTTATGTGAAAGAAATAAAATGTTGACAGTCAGACTCCCCATTTAGATTAAAGATTCAAGCCTCAAGCCACCTCCTGAAATAAGTCTTAAGTAAGAGCATCTGCAAACTTTTTGCAAAATTCTTTGCTTTATTCGGCAGGGAAAAGACAAGATGATCTCACATTTTGGCCTCATATGGGGCTCTTTCAAAGTGTATGAAGAACTCATAGGCTTTTAAAGAATCCATGTCCTAAAAACTTAACATTTAGGTGGCAAGCATAGTTCAGCCTTGTAGTGCCTGAACTGGTCTCTACAGCTGGTAGCTCAGGAGTTCCTGACTTCAAACAAACTTACGAGTTGCTTTACTATTTCCCTAAGGAATTAAATTCCTGCTCTAATGTAGAGGTGTCCCTTCCTACAGTTGATTTCATCAGTAAGATTCAGTATTTGCTAAACAAATACCAGCACATGAAAAGAGGACACAATACTTGTGCTTTCATTCATCATTACTCATTACTGTAACCGATTTCCCTATCCTGTTGGCTAATATTTCCAGCAGACACAGCTGGAACCTGGAGGCCAGTGTGCTGTAGATGAAAAATCTGTTTTGATCCAAAGAAGAGAGGGTTCCTTTGAAATGAAAGGTATTTGATAATAGAACATCAGTGTTGAAATCTGAATTAACATGCAGCTTCCTTGCTTCAGAAGAAGGTTAACTAAGCAGCAGTCCCTTCTCCTGAGCAGTCTCTGCTTTGAGAGATTGAGTAACAACATGAGCTGGAGTCTACAGTATATAATGCCATGAGGTTTATTGCTCTCCTTTTACAGCTTGCAGTAAAAAGAATTGTTGCAACTAATGAATGAAGTGGATACAATGCTGCAGTCAAGGTCAGAGTGAGGCATAACATGCAGAGCCCTGTTGTGCCAAAGCCACATACTGGCAGGAGAAAACACCATAATTTGTCAGGCAAGGAAAATAGGATCAGCTCTTCCTTTCAGTGCAAAGAAATCTCTCCATCACACGCGTCTGACAGCATCCCACCAAAACTTTCCAGGAATGATACATCAGAGCAGAGAGGAAGTGGATGAAAATGTCAGTAGCCCAGGACAAAATAGACTGTTCAACCAGTTAGCCAGAAACTGGAAACACTCCTCTGAAGATTGCTGGCTATGGCAGGTTATATGTGCTGTTATGAGAAAAAAAAAAAAAAAAAAAAAAAAATGGTTCCAGTTCCAAATTTCATGCTCTTGAACCAGTGTAAATCCCAGTCACCATTGACAGCTCACTGTTGTGTAGCAATGTAGAATGTTTTCCTCTTCTCAAGTATTAAACTGGTGGTGCTTGATGGAAAACAAACCCAGCTAAGCCCAAAAGGCAGTAACGATATAGATTCCTTTCTTTTCACTCTTTTTTCCTTGGTTATACACTCAACTTAAAAGCAAACAGCCACACATGCCAATCACATTACAATTCTTTACATTTTCTTGTATTCTATTTCCCAGTCAGTCAGCTCTCATCTGTTTTGCTTTTACCCTCTAAACTCTTCAGGGCATGGAATATCATTTTTCAGCTTGTACAGTGTGAAAAAAAATAGAACTTTGCTTATTACTGTAATATAAATGCATATTTGTGATCACAACGATTGCAATTGCAGAAAATGAAAATCATAAAGATTATTTCTCAAAGCTTCTGTTAGAGGCCATGAGATGTTTGCTAGTTAATGATAGAAACACATTTATTTCAGGAAAAGCTGGTGCGTCATGACAGTTTAATATCTTCCACTGGAGCAGCTAGGTTTGTTGGAAACAAGACACCACTGCCAGATGGAGCATAGGTCTGTGTGTTTATGTTCTGATGCAAAATGCATGTGAAAAGACTCAAGAGGTCTGGGTCCCCCAGGATGATGTAAGAGAGTTAATAATATCTAGTTTGCAAGAGGGCTGACTGATGCATTCAAATAGCAAGTTTCTTCAGGCATGTTTTTTTCCATTAGAAAGGGCCATACTTTGCCAACCAGAGGACAGGGCAATCAGTAGTCACCGAGCAGCATGGACTATTTGTGCAAGGAGGCCTTACACTGGCCAAAGCTGGAGCTATAGAAAAGCATGATGGCTTAACTGTAAAAGAAACATTATATACTCATCGAACTGATTATATGCATATATGCTTACCCCCTCCCAACCATATACAGATGTTCCTAGTGTGGAAAAGCATTTTCAGTACGTTCTAATTTGGGAGGGGGTGAGGTGGGGCTAGAGAACCATAAAAGAGCTGCGCTTTGAGAAATGCTCATTAGTCTTCTGGTTTGTGTATGTGTGCTTGAAAGGAACTCTGTTCCTTCTCCTTGTATCACCCCCAGCACTGTGAGGTTGCAAATTTGTTGCAAGTCAAGCATCAGCAATTCTCTCCTTCGGTGGAACTGCTTCAGAGCAGTGCTGTGCTTGAATACAGTGTGAGGGTATTACCTGTGGTTTCTGGGTTGTGAAATGAGAGATATCGCTTACAGAGCAATCTGTTGATACTGCTTTCTTGGCTTCCCTTTGATGACAACTTGTGTAGCCATATAAATAAGTTCTAAAGTGAAAAATAAGCTCTGGTAAGACCACAGCTCTGATGGCCAGATGTGTTCCAAGTGGTAAATAAAAGGCCCATCAGAAACGAAGTGAAATGTGTGGAAGGAAGAAAACAAGAACGTTTATGTGTTTCTGTCCCAGCCCTTGCAACTTTACAGGTTTGTTTTTATAATACTTTCCCCTCTGTGGCTTTTTAGTGCTGACAGCTGCTGAGGAAGGGATGAGGATCTGATATAACACCCTCTGAAGTTATCACTGTCATTTTTACTACAATATAAGGAGCTTGACCGAGACTTGGGTCCCAGGTACTGTACAGAAATGTAGTGACTAGTAACACATAGCCCAAGGAGCTTGCAGTCACAATAAGATGCATAGAAAGTGCCAATGAAAGCTCAGAGACAGCACTGGGGATAAAGCTTATCTATCTCTGCTTCTCTGTGTCATCTCAACATTACACTGGTTCTGCCAAGTCTTTCTGATGACCCCTCAGCCCACTTGATCTTGGCCACCAAACTGTTGAGCTGTAGGGACAGAAGGTGTCTCAGACCAGCTTCTTAGCTACCCAGAGATTCAAAGAGATTCAGGGCATCTGCAGGAATAGAATTCAGTTTATTGTAGAGAGTAGCAGATTAATACACATAGTAGTATATATTATTTAATGTTTTGGTCAGGCATGTCTTTATTCTTGCTGTACATGAATATGACTGAAATCTGTGCAAGAGCAAATTGCAGACTAATTTATTCTTGGCATGCAAAGCAAATTCCACAGTTTGCAGACGGAATGTATGCTGAGGGTGGCCTGTCAATACCTGGGCAATCTTCATGAAGAATAGAAAATGTGAGTCAGTCTGAACCTCCTGCTCCCAAGCCAGAGACATCACCTTCACTTGCCTTCTTGCTGTGTAATGACGTATATTCCTGAACTTTCCTGAAGACCAATGGGACAGATGATCTTCACAAGGCTCCATCCTGGTGGCACAGAAGAATTCTGACACAGATCACTGACATTCTGCTGCCTTCAGCTTGCCATGCTCCCTTACCACAGTGTACTGCCATGACCCTTTACTCTTTCACTCCTAAGCACCTGCTATGCCATATCCTTTCTAAATGGACACATGCTTCCTAACCCTGTCTTCTGGTAACCAAAGTTAGTCATCCTCTGTCCATAAGTACTAGGGGACATCTTGGACTATGGAAAGTCTGTGAGAGATGGGCAGCTCTGGGACCACAGGGAAACTCATTACAGGAGAAAACCCCAAAGCCTACAAGTGATCAGACAGGGATTAGTTCCTTTTGTGCCCAAGAAGCAGTCAGATCTATGCAGGACACACAGACACACATGCTGGCACCTGCGGTGCAAGGTGAGGGAGGATGGAAGAAATGTATGGACTATAAAAGCAGCCGTTGTGCTCTGCAGCTTTTGTCTGGGAAGCCCAGCTGGAAGGTCTGAGCTGTGGCAGAAGGGCAGAAGTAAAACTGCAGCTGTGACCAGACTGGACATTTCCTGTCTCAAGCCACTCGTTCCTCTTGTTCCTGTGGAGCAGAGGGTCCCCCACAAGATGCACGTGCACATGTGGTATGGAGCAGTGGGTAGAGTTTACAAGTGGTGTGAAGAATGGCCCAGTTGTGCTTTCTGCCCTCACAACCGCTGAGGTTCATATGAGTACATGAGCTCCATGCCTCTGCTTCCCCACTGGTTCCTTTTTTTAATTTTTAATCTGCTCAGGCAGGGACTATCACAACACTCCTGTGTGTGTCACATGTGTAGTCTGTATATGTTACAGGTACAACTTCTAGCCCAGCATAGTGCCAGCCCAAGTGCTTTCCAGATAATACCCTAGCAGAGATGAAGCATGGAGAAGCCAGGCAGGATGAACCCACTGGCTCCACCTGAGGCAATAGGGACATTTGGGTGCAAGCCAGGGTTTACAGTGATGAGTGATGCAGGTATGCACAGTAACTACAGTGGTGGCCCTTCCAACACCCGCAACATCCTTTGCACTGTCTCGGTTTCCTGTTCCCAGTGCAAAAAGAGTTTGCCTCTAGCAATTTAAACCTGTTGCTTCCCTGTATGTTCCCCTGCCTTGGATCCTTTAGTATTTTGCTGTGCCTTTGCAATCTCTATGTGTCTGAGATCCTAAACTTGGAGAGATTACAGTGTGAATTCACCCCTAACCAATCTGATGATGATGCTCAGCTGCTAGTGCTCATGCCATTCAACAAGAGGCAGCACTGGATTGATCAGTGACTCAGATTTTGCAGATCTTTAGTTCTGATATTTTTCTTGTGCTGTTCTCTAGTCAAAAGTGCTAAACATTAGTTTGTTAACCCAGATTGCAACCCAGCATTTACATGAGGGAAGAAGACACTCCCACAGCAAGTTGCACAGATGTGCAACTTCCTCACACAACTAATGATACTAACATCAGCTGGATTCCTCCCCTCAGTAAGCGACACAAGAACTTGTTGTTTGCAAGAACAAGGAATTAATCATTATTGGCCAAGCATTCATTATGGCAGCTATGGAGAACAAGTGAGTTTAATTTTTGTAAAGAGGTCTGTCTAGTGGGAAAGGTGAATGTCATATTTTGCACTTGGGTGAGAAGGATTAGTCAGGTCCTTGGTTTGCCTGGGCTGTAGCTGGACACAAGAAGAGTGTAATATGCACCTTTGCTTGATGATTAAAACAGCTATATCAGAGCCACAGGGAATCCAGTGTCTCATCTGCAGTCAAAAAGGGAAGGTCATCAGTGTTCTCCTGGGCTTAGTGATAAAAAGAAGAGTCTTATGAATATATCTCAAATTCAGGGGTAGAGCAAATTACAGCAAATTTAGAGGTGGAGGAATGTCATATTTTTAAATACAGATACTCCGAATATATATTTTTTAATTTTTCTGATACTGTTTATATCTTAGAGGCTGACGAGTCGACCCAGGAAAGTCAGCACACAGCCAAGTCAAACACCATTAATCTACGGATATCTTAAACCCAATGAGCATACTGTGCTTGATGTGGAGTCCAAGATACATGCTCAGTGTTCTTATTTTTAAATTTTGTTTTTACATATATACATAATGACAGGAAGAAATGACAAAAGCTTGCATCAGTGTACAGTTGTTTGCATGCCCATGCGTAAAGTATCCCTCAGTAGTTCCAGTGCAAGAGATCGTTTTGCTTTAAATTTTTCTTAAAATAGTGATTTCTATGCAATGTATGCAGCAAACAGTATTTAACTGTGTGTGGAGATTCACTCTGTCAGAGATACAAACATGCAAGCACAGAGTAAACATATCTACTACATCCTCTAAACAGATGCTAACATTCGTGTCATGGGTGGTGACCCAAGGCTTCCAAGCCATGCTCAATAGCAGCCTGAACAAAATGTTCTTCTGTAAATTGATTGCACAGCAGATAGCTTTTCTTGTTGCAAATCCCCATAGTTCAGTAGATGGGAGGAGAGGGAAGGGAAAATCAAACTTCATGCCCTGGGAGCCAGGCTGTCTTAGTGATTTACAAGCTACCTACGTGATCTACAATGATTCTGAGTATTTGATATTGCTCAAGTCCCTCTGTCTCCCTCTCTCTTGCATTCTCGGCATAATAAAGCTAAGGAAATCCAGGAGACTAAATTCAGTGCTGCAGATTAGTGACGGGAATGAAACTGGATATGCATGAATTAAACAAGACCATTTGCCTTCTCTGATGTGCAGATGTTTTTCTCTCAGAAATGCAACTTCTTTTTTTTGCAGGTGACACCCACACATCTCCTTCACTTACTGTCGATGATAATAAAGGAGATAAACAACTGGAGCTCATGCAGTTAGACTTAATCTTTGTATGTCATCATCACCAAGCAAAGCCACAGCAATAGGAAAACAGAGCTGTTTTCTGCTGCTCGTTTTTAACTGACATTTCTTCACCAAGTTGCTCATGTAACCTATGGACTCTTTGAACTTTGAAATTTTGTGCCTGCTATCTTTTACAGCATGTGGGTAGTGTCATGTAGTTCTGAGATACAGTACATATATCCTCTGCCTATACCCCAGTCCTCATTTTCCTTCTCTGCCTCAGTGTTTTGAAATCAGATTGCAGAACTACAATAGAAACTCCTTAATAAAAATTTTAAAAAGAGTAACAGGAAAGGAATACTCTAATTATAAACCCTTATACTGCAGATTAAATGTAGGATTTGTAAGTAAGTAATCCTTTAGTTCAGAAAGGAGAAAAGGCAGAAAGAGATGTATTTTTTAAATCTGTTTTGGTTAAGTGTATATGCATGGTTATTTTGACTCAAATCTCAGGAAATAACCACAGAATCTTCATCCTTCCAGGGGCTGCTTTTACTGGAGGAAATTCACTGGAGCTGCAGTCCAAACTAATGCATTCCTGTAGTTGCTGGAGACAAGCCCTGGAGTCACTTAACCCTACTTTTCTGCAGTCAGCCACTCATCCATCCTGCCTTTCCATTCTGCTGTGGTTTGCTTGGCCATTGCCATTTGAACATAATTTGCTGCTTTCATCTCAAGAGCTTCCTGGGACTCAGCAGTGTGCCTAAATCCACGCACAGGACCTAACCTGGCTCTCAACATGAATGCAGCTGGTTTCTCACTGATGCATAGCAGCCCATGCAGTAAAAAGTACTTCTTGAGGCAAGAAGGACTAGGGTGTTTTTAATACGGTTATTTCTAGTATATGACCAGGGAGAGGCAGAAGTCTGCTTTGTGCAGTGCTTCCTGCAGCTGGTTTGTTCATTTCCATTCCCTGAGGGACTGTTCCAGAGTTTCACTGAAGTGGTTTCAGAGTGGTTTCTCCTTTAACCCCTTTTGTTTCTCCCACCCTTAGTGGTGGATTGCTCCATCGCAGGGCTGGACTTGAAAGTGGTGTCAACTTTGTGTGTGTCTACAGCAGGGAGAGAGGTCATTCCCTTGCTGTCCAAATCTGTATCCTCATAGTCTCATTCTTTGTTGTTGTTAAGATAAAACGTTGGCATTACTTCAGCATTCTGCTAATGAGAGAAAGAGCTACATGGGATAATGCTCCCAAAGGCGACATTCTGCCCTGGACTTCATTCTCTGTCCCTGTGCATCAGGAGCTGATGAGCTATGCAAACAGAGAACCAATTTCCTTTCTCCAGCTACTTCTGATTTGGTTGGGGAAGGCTGAGAACCCCAGGAAGAAATGCAAGCAGACTACTTCAACATTTTCACGAGGAAAAAAAAAAATAAAATCAGCTCTCATCTTGACCACTGGTGTTTGAAGATTAAAGTAGCCGAAGGGCTGTCACAGGCAGCAAGCATAGCAGGAAAATTAGTTCGTTCTGGCTCACAACAGAGTGATCTGATTTAATGGGACACTGATGAGGCTGTCGGGCATTAACTTAGCTATTATCTAGGTTAGCCTGATTGGTGGTTGTGTCCTGCTACAGCCCTCCGTACCAGGGGCTTGAGATGTCGCTCAGACTGTTTCACCAGCTGGGCGCCCACTCTGACAGTACCTGGAGCCTCTTACTGCAGCCCACTGCTTGCTGCAAGGGAGCAGACCAGGCTCTCCGCAGTGGATGCTCAGATTAGAAGGCGAAGTCCCTTGTACACAGGGAAGAAAATGTAATTGTATTTAAAGAGCCACCCCAGTCACACAAGGGGGCAGAAGAGAGGCTGGATAGGAAAGCTTCCTTCTGGCGTTTCCTGCCTTTGATTTCTTAATCTTGCAACCTGATGTCTTTTCTTTTAAGGTACTTTAGTATGTAATTTCTTAAGCTTCTTTATTTTAGAGCAAAAAGATTTTGTAAAAAGGCCATTTGATCCTCCTACCAGATTGAAACCGCTATGTTAATTTGCACAGAACTGTACTGTTAGAAATTGCTTGTTTGCAGCTTTGTTTTTGCTGGTTAGGGAGTAATCTTTCCTGACTGAAAAACTAGAGTTGTTCCATCCCATGAGAACATTTCAACCTGGTCCAGAATAGTTCCCTTGAAGGAATAAAAAGCCAGTAAGGAAAAGGAATGATGTGGCCACATGATATAATGGCTAGGAAAACTGTGGCATTTGAAAATTCCTGGTCATTTCAATGGTCAGATGAAAGAGATGGAGCCAGCTCCCCAAAACTGAAGTGCTCCTGGTGTGTTTATGGGTCCTGAAAATAAAGTTACATTTTGTTTATATCAACAAAAAAAAAAAAAAAAAGGAGAAAAAGTAAGAAGCAGTGCCTTGATCCTGGAGATCCAGTAAAACAAAACAAACTGAAACAAAACAACAACAAAACCAAACCCAAAAAAACACCATGAATCTGAGACCATTCAACTTTTTGTCTCTTCGCAAATGAGTTCATATGAAGTTGGCAGCCTCCTAATACTTTGTCAGCCAAATTGGCCACATCAGACTATCTGCATGCCCTTGAGGCTGGAATAGTAATGTACTGTAATGTGATGCTCTAACAAAAGCACCTAATTGTGAAGAACAATCCATTTGCATCAAGATAAGCAGCTAGTAATGTTTCCCTCTCACAGCCACTTACAGACACCGACTTTGGCTACAAGTTAATGCCTACTGCTGTTTTCAGCCTTTCCCACTCTTTATAGGACCTTAACAAAGCTGATGATGTACTTATTACCCTAACCTGTTTTCTGGTTAGTGTGAGTGACTAACAAAATTATGTCTTGGTCTGTGATTCATCTTGAATAAAGTATTTTCCAGTCACACAGCAAAAGCCTTGCTGAAAACGGAAAGATTTGATCTTTAGCACTGAAGCCTTTGCTTCTGTGCTCCTAAAACTCAAGCTTTTTGTACCATGTTATTTATTAGTATCAAACATACCATCAGTAGCCAAAGCTGATTCTGCTGTCAGGGCATGTCTACAGGCATAATGAACTTGGCAATGGCCAAAAGCCTGCTATGCACGGGAAATGAAATGTAGAGAAATTAAATGCACTGTGGGAAGCACCTGGTGTGTGGGATCCCCACGTGGCTTTTTAGCACAACTGAAAATCTGAAGATGATGGGAAAAATCAAAGGAATGAAAGATCCCAAACCTTTCAAACAGAAGATAAATACCTATCCAATCACCACATGGCTCCAATCTCCTATGGCAACTCCTTACCCCAAACTGAAGAGGAATGTGACATACAAGACAGTCTTTGTGAAGCAAGTAACTAGTCAGGGGTGCATGTGCAAGGCTGCACAATGGTGTTAGAGATTAACAAATTGGGTGAGTTCCTGAACTGCTGACTCTGGCATAGAAACAAAAGTAAAAGAGATGATATGCAAAGAAGGAAGATGTGATATTGTTTGACGGACATGCAGGGTTCATGTCTATAGGTGCAGGAGAAAGGAGAGTCATTTTGAAAAATTTGATACAAGAGGATGATATTGGAATTTGGGGGATTCAAACCAGAAGGAACACCCGTGACTTTTGGCTTTAGTAAACCTGACAACCCCAATGGTAAATGTTGGAGATACTGCAAAGATAACACAGGCTACCTCCCTGGCATTCGTCTCCTCAGGGCTTGGTGTCTGGAAGCATGGACGTGCCAGGCTGGTGTTTTGTGCTGTGCTGGAGACGTGCAGAACAGCAATCAGAATGCAGGGGGCTGGAGCTGCACAACCCTTGGTTGACTCCTTGCAACATATGTTGATTGCCGCTCAGATACGATGACTGTAGATCAGATGTTCGTTTGACACAGAGATTCAAAAGTGGGGGAAAGGAAGATGAAAAATTAAATCACTGTTTGGCAAGATTATTTTTGCATTTGAATTAAGACCTGTGTGCAAGGCAGAAAACCCTGCTGATCTCTTGCTGCCCTCCATGAGGGCCAGTTTCCAAGTTCAGAGCAGGAACAGAGGGAGGTTTCTCTTTACATCATCCTGTAAACAGCATATAGACCCCAAAGGCAGGGCCAGGGAAGGCCAGTGCTGTCCTGGCATGTTATACATTGCTGAAAACCAGATGGAATGAATTAGGATTGCTCTGTTTGTCATATATGCTAACCCACATATGCAGAGCCAGACTCCAGGCTTAACTGGCTTGCTCCTCTGCAAACACTTTCTTTTAGTCCCTTACAGTGGTGGATAAAAGGTATTTACTGGTTTCTCATCTCCAATAATCTGTAATTCGTGTCCCTACAGTGCATTAATATAACAGCGATGTCCATTTTAACACAGTGCTGGGGCCTCTCCGGTCCTCCTTCTCCTAATTCTTTTCATTATATGTTTAAGATGTTTCCCTTTATCCCCCTTTTCTCTTTGGTCAGTCAAATGAATTACTGCATGTTCCAGATGTTCCAGAACTTACTTTCCAGTATCACGTCCTGGGAGCTATCACTATGTTTTAAATATAGAAATTACAAAAGTGCTAGGGGAAGGAAAGCCAATTATACCAACATTTGCTTTAGAAAGTAGTGCTTTCTTATGACTAGCCTCAAGCCCAATGCATTTATTCAGAATTTAATTTATGATATCTATTTAATAATTTTAAAAGGAGATTGCAAAAATTGTAATAAAACTCTAAGGAATATAGATATAATGAAATAGATACACCTATATATATATATATATATATACAGTTTAAACAAAGAATATTTATCTTTTTTGTTATGCTTTTGATACACATTTGACATCTCACCTTACATTTGCACTAAAAGATGTGACTTTTCGCTGTGCATTGTAATCAGAGCACTTGTTAATGGTGTGTTATACAATGACAACATTGATAGATGGCCTGAAGCATGGTGAGACAGTGCCATACCCTGACGGGGAGCTGTGTCCAGCCTGTTGCAGTCTACCAGGAGTGGCTGGATGCCCCTGGCACAGGATCACCCACTTCTCCACTCCAAGTGAGGAGGGAGGCAGCACGGCATTCACATCCCTGCAGTCAGTGCCAGCAAGGAGGGCCACACTGGGGTCATGCAGGGACTGCCACGGGTCCTGCCGAGCTCCCTCCCCTCCGTGCCCTGAACATGCTCCTTTGTGCCTCGGCGGTAGTACAGAGGCACGGTAAGGGGCTTTTCAGGAAAAGAGGGTAAAAAATGTATGCAGAAAAATGTCAGACTTGGGGGGTTTGTGCATGTGCTGAGGGGAAAGGAGAACAAATAAATAAAATACTCTGTCTTGAAGTTCTTCAACCCGATCATAAGATTTTGGGTTTGCTGAACAGACCCAGAATGAAGCTCTCAGGGCCTGCTGGGTCCAAACCCATGGTCCTGTGCCAAATGCACAGCACTGCCTCATGGCAGTGGGCTCTCAGGCCTCACTCGCCAGTGCCATTGTGGGTTCTGAGCCCTGCCCTGGCAGAGCTGTGCCTGGCTGGGGGGACAGCAGGCACCTCACCACTGCCCAGAGGGGCCACAGCACCTTCCAGGGACACGGTTCATGGCAATATGTCTCAGAATGAATGCTTTGGGGCCCAGTCAGTAAACTCAAATAAAACTTCCAATTTGGAAGTGCCGAGGTTTTTTTCTTGAATTAAGATGTCAAAGCAGACTATTACCACACTTCCACATCTCTACTTTTGTCATGCCCCCTCGAAGATAGGGATGATGTCTTATCCCAATTTGGAGGAAAGTAAATGTTGTACAATCTCATTTTATTTCAAGGTGGAAATATGGATTTATTTTTCATGTAATTGTTTATTCAGTAGTTCCTATAAAATAAATCTCATCTCCTCAGTATGAAAAGGGATTTTATGCCAAGACAACCCAAATTACAGTTTAGGATGTCTTGTTAATGTAAACATGCTTAATTGAATGAATGAAGCAAGTTTTTCTGAGACTTTGTCCTACTCCAGCATGAAGCATTCCTGAAGAACATCTTTAGATAGAAAGATAACCTCCAGTCAACGCAAAGTTCCTTGAATTGCCCAGAGCATTCCCTGCAGGTGGCTGAGCATTTGCAGGTCCTATTCACAATGGTGGGAATGAAGGACCTTCTCACAACCCAAAAATTGGGTCCTTATGGGAAAAAAAATAATTGAGTGATGTTTAGTTGCTCATAACTGGATTCAGATTTTTGAAAGAGCTCTGGTAAAACCTAGATGCCAGAAGAAGTGCGTGAATTTTCAGGAGGACTCAGCAGAGTGTTTTGGATAAAAACAAAAATTCAAAAGTGTAAGTAAAGCTCTCCTCAAAATCTGACCTCTGCATTTTCTAATGCTTCCCATATGACTTTGTGTTCCCTCACTATAGGAGGCAAACAAAACAGAAATGGGGTTCTTCATGACTGCGACAGATCTTTCTTCCTCTCCTGCTTGTCTTGATTTTGTCTTTAGGTTGATTACTTTCTCACTCTGTGGAGCTGATCAGTCATGACTTCAAATGGCCTTATGAACATGTAAAAATGTTCAACCTAAGGACTCGCATGCTGAAGGTTTAGTAGTTTTCTATTAATCAGCTTGATTTGTCCTGGTGGCCCATTTGAGCCACAGCCTAATAGCTTGGATGTCTTCAAGATTCAAATTCAAGTTGTTTCTGGGGTTTTTTGTGTTTTGTTTTTTTTTTTTTTTTTTTTACATTTCGCCATATTTAACAGCAACAAGGGTTTCTGAGGATTAGACATACAGAAAGGGAAATTAAGAGTTAAATCTAAGGCAGCAGTTATTGGGAAAGGTCAGAAGTTCTGGTTCTCCCAACAGCTGAGCAAAACCACAAGTATTAGGCAGAGACCAGCTCTGAGGTCTGATGCCATCTTTCTGTCTTACCCACTGACAACCCTCAACACAAGTTGTATCTTGTATCTCATTTTCAGCCATCATGGAGAACAATCCTTTTTTGCTTCCCACCCAACCCCTTTTTATGTTTGTTAGCCAATACTTGCTATGGTGTAGGTATCCATGATCAATAACAACAAGCACGATGAGAAAATGAGAGGCTGTCCTTCCATGTCCGAGAGCAAGTGGCTGCCTAGAAGCACACGAGGCTGGTGGGGCAGCTGGTGGGTATCACGGCTGCCAGGACCGATACGCAGTGTAGTCTCGTGTTGGCGCGTAGGATGGGTAACCCTTGTTCTTTTGGTATGGTGGATGCCGGGGAGTCATGTTCATGTAGTCACTCTGATGGTACATTTTCTTTTTGGATTTTTGCTGTGGGAGAAGTGTGAAAACATTTCTGCAGTTAGTCTGTCCTGCCTGGGGCTAACATATGAAAAGGGAGAAGAAGAAAAGGAACAGGGATCCTTTGAGCAGAGGGGGTTTGACAGTTAATAATACCTGAGATAAGTTAATAACAGATTTGATTAATTTTTCCTTCTCTGAATTAACCAATTGTCTCACCCAACTCCGATATTAACTGCTGACAGTTCTGGCCCCAGGTCCTGGTTCAGGGAAGAAGGCATATTTATAAAGCAGCCTTAGGTTTAAGTACATTTACAGAAGAATTAGAACACATGTTCTCATAAAATAAATTATGGAATTTGCCCAACCTGAAAGTAAGTCTCTATCTTATTTGCTGAGAGATTTACAGTGTTAGCTCTCCAGGTAAAGGAATGCTGCAAACCAAGGATACAAACTGATCCCTCTCACTGTCAATTCTCAGCTGTGGAATGACTCAGCAGAAGCAATACAGTCTGAGCAGTGAAGGCTGTGCTCATTTATTAGGAGGAAAAAAAGAAATTAGCTTAACTCAAACAGAGTAAGAGCAGGAATAATCAGCCCAGGCTATATGTATGATTGTTGGCCTACCATTTACAGCAGTAACACACCACATATATGTTGTTCTGAGCCTTCCTTCAAGGGGCAAAAGAATTAGAGCTGATGTTAATCTTTTATCTGTCTCACTATCTGGGCCTCAAAAATCTCATTTCTACTGTTGAATTCCTGCTTTATACTGCCCCTGCAAGACAAGAGGGGGCACCATCTCTTTCAGAAATAAAAGTAGCAGAAGACAGGTGAAATAATTTGCCTATAATCTCTGAGGGAGTTTGTGGCTATAACAGCATTTGAACCTCTGACTGCTGCAGGCTGTGTGTAAGGTTGGTGTTTTTGTGTAGTTTAAGGCTTTATTGATCAGGGTTTACGTGAAGTGCTTCCATGCTTTTTCCTTAATGCTGATCATACCTTCTTTTGCAATCTCCTTTTTACTGAAATTTCTTTCCTGTGTACATAAATATTTGCATATGTTGCAACACATTTGTGATGCTGTGGCACTGGAGATTTGCATTAGCAAATCTGATGGCTGAATTATGCTGTACATGCAGAGTAGGGCAGTTACTATGAAACATTTTAAGATTTTTTATATTAATATTATATATATGTAAAGTGTTGAATGTAAGTTACATACTGCTTAAGCCATGCAATGTAACTGATGCATATAAATCATTAGGCACAAAAGCTTTACCGGTATGTGTTCATCTCCATAATATAGGATTTTTAATTCATCTAAGAGGTAATTTCAGTATGAGAGAAAGACATTTTGCTAGCATGAGTGAATGCTGGACTGCTACAGGATCAAAGACTGTTACTTTTGGAAGGGAAAGCAGTTTTTCTCCAAGGAAGACAGAACTGTATGAAAATAGACAAATCTTTAGCTGATTCCAGGAACTCAAGTGAAACAGGCTTGCCATGGCTGTCAAGTATCATATTTTAGGACCTTTTTTTGCAATTCATAATGTCTTCTAGGCAGCTGTATCTACATTCAGCAACATTGTAAATACATCCATGCTCAGAGTACATATTGTCAGAATACCACCAGCAGTGATAACAGCGTGTAAAAACTGATGCAGCAAACAGCACACATCACAATGCAGCCTTGTCACTTGTGCTGGGGGCAGACATGTTAGTAGCAAAGCGCATAGCCATTAAGTACCAAATGAATATAGCAGAGAGAAAACAGTTCAGATTGTAAATGATGGATTTGAAGCTACAGACTTTCATCAGGGCGCAGCCACCTTAGCACAGCACTGTAACACTAGCAGCTGTTTGCCATAATCCTCTCAGCTCTCCCAGGAGTCAGCTTCTACAATAAGACACAAAGAAGGACCACTTAACCTTTGTGTTTCCCTATGGCAATGCTCCTTTTGATTGTTTTTCATTAGAAATAGCCATATATTGAACTACTGTATTTTTGCGAAACGCTTAACAGATCTCAAGCTTCAGCTAGCAGTGAGAGTGGCTTTCTGTATACACGCAACATTTAGCCCATCAGGGACTCTGGGTCCTTTATACAGGCTACCTCATAACATGTTGAAAACCACTATTTAACGACAGTGATACAGAGGAAAGGCAGAGTGCGAGGAGCAGAGCTCTCTATGGTCAATATTCAAGCCTTTTCCACATGGAGTAAATAGTGTAAATCAGCTCAGAGAGATCACAGTTCTAAGACTTGTCGAGGAAGATGTCCTTCTGCTGCCTCTGCATCACGCTTCACTCTCTCTTTACTCCAGCAGGCACAACTGGATGTGACCTGGGCCAGCCAACTCTCCAGAGACATTAGAAAGCAAAAATAACAAGCCATAAGACTGTCTCAGCTTTCTTAGGGTTAATGTACAGAGGCAGATGAGGGACTACTGAGATCCCAGTGCTCCTATTCCCTTGCAGACAAGCTGCCAGAAATTGTGGGTACTCGAGGGAACTGCTGAATAGGCGCAAGACATCAGTGCATATGGTCTTAGGCCAACTAAGGGTTCTAAAGATTGTTTTACTGTATCTGAGCTCCTTCTGTCAGTACAGTCTCAAAGGGTTTTGCCAGGAATGCTTGTAGTGCTAGATTTCCCTGACAGGAACAATTGGCAGAGCTAGAGACACTGATCCAGTACTGCTGGTGTGCAGGGCACTGCCAACACTATGGCATTACTATGTGCTTTAGAATTCCACTGCTGAGGCCTGACTGCCGACCTAGAGAGCATCTGGTGTTTCAATTCTTTTGGGGTATAGCATAGGTATGTATATATAGCTGGAGCGAAGAAACACTGTGATCCTGAAATGAGGAGCACCAGTGAGTTTGTGGTAAACATGGCCTGAGAAATGAACTAGGGACAAAGAGCATATAGAGCAAAGAAAAATAGTTGTTCCTTACCCAGTAGTTAATAAAAACTGCAGTTATTAGCATACTGTAGAAAGCAAGAACTCCAGTCACTGACACCATAATCCACAAAGGAATTGCAGACTGAGGCTCTTGTGTTTGGATGGGTGTTTCTTTAAGGAAAAGAACAAAGAAAACTTTAAGTACATGAAAGCAAAAACCTCGATCTCTGCTTATTTATCCCTTGTTTCAGTGTGCCATTTTTATTAATCAGCGTTTTAAGATGCTTTCTTCAGGACATCAGGAGTGGGAATGTAGTTTTACCAGACAACCCAAATTTTTTTTTTTTTTTTTTTTTTTTTTTTTGGGGGGGGGGGGGAAGGAAGGAAGGAAAGAAAGAATGAAGGAAACAAACCACTTCCAGCCATCATGTAGTGAGTGTGCACAGGGAGGATACTGGCCTACAGGGATTTCCCAGCTTACCTTTCACATGAATGACGGTCCCATTGCTCTTCTCATTGTAGACATATGGGGGTGGATACATGGCCTCAATTTTGCAGAAGTAGATGTCAGTTTGGTCGGCACTCATATTCCAAAGATTGAAGATGACTTTGTCTTTATCATGAATCCCCTGGCAGTTGAATTCTTTATTTGAATTACTGCTAGTTTTGGTCGTGTTCCATGAAATAAAGCAAACTTCAACTGCACTGCCTGTTCCTTTGTGCAGTGAAGCTCGAAATTCCTTCCCTGTTCCATTGTACGTGTAGTTGCAGACTAGAGTTGCAGTTTTGTTAGCTACAATGAGCAAAGGATGCTGAGCCACTAAAATCTTGTTTTCTGAAAGGGAGGGGAGGGGAGAAAGTAAGAAAAATACTTGTTTATAAAATACAGTATGAGACTTCAGAACCACACATCCTCCCATGCAACTCTTCTCCATATCTCCTCTCCCCTGCTGACACTCCCTACTAGGGAGTATGTAACCACCAAGCTGCAGAAGCAGTTTCTCACA
This sequence comes from Tyto alba, assembly GCF_018691265.1. Lineage (NCBI taxonomy): Eukaryota > Metazoa > Chordata > Aves > Strigiformes > Tytonidae > Tyto > Tyto alba. The sequence continues at coordinate 28,630,411 of NW_024881328.1, read as the reverse complement.
GAAGCTCTTGTTGCAACAATCCCTCTCTATGTAAATAATTACATAGTCACTAGGGGAGACTGTGAGGTCAAGAGTTTTTTTCCTCAGAGAACATTAGTACCGAAAGTGGTCCATGTGATTAAGATTTAACGTCAGGGCTCAGAAGGCTACTTTGTGTCTGTGTGCATACATGTATATATAAGGCCACCTTAGTCTATCCTTTGCTTAGCAAGCAGTTTCCCAGGGGACATTATGGAGTGAAAATACTGTGAATTAAATGTTTAGTTTAGCAGTCAGATAAGAGGATATTATTTTTACAATTTCTTTTTTAATCCAAAGACAGACTTGAAAAATTTGCAGGTGGAATTTGCTGAACCATTTCAAGGGTTTGGATCTTGGACAATGAGCACTGAAAGCATGAACTGCTATAATTTTAATGTAAAATAAGTAATTTCTCTAGCTAGCAGCTGTAGTAGATTTTTAATCTCTCAAAGGACTCAGCAGCTGACTAATTTGACACTGCATTGGCACTTAGTACTTGAATGGCCTGCAAAAAAACATGTCACATGAAGGTATAATTCAATTTGAATTGACCAGACTGATACATAAACAGGAAATCTTTTCTGACATGTAGACTCTGTGCTACCATCTGCCAAATAATGAAGCACTGTAAGGACTATGCAGAAAGACTTCTTCCAAGAAAAAATATCCTGGACAAATGAGGCCCTACTTTTCAAATTATGACCCATAAGTAAGAGGAAGGGAGTTTTGGCTTTTAAGCTAGGAATCTGACAGAAATAAGGACAGCCCTTTTGTGTGTGTAAATGACTGAGTGAGTCTTCATGCAAGCTGAACTCATATGAGGTCTTAGTAGCCTTTTCAGGATCCCTGAGAATTGCTGTGGTTGTAAGAATAACAATCATATCTCTTGCCCTCAAAATCTGCTGCAAAACCTATATTCTTTCTACTTAATCCATGTGATGAGACTTAAAAAAGGCTAGTAAGGGAAACAGAGTGGGAAGGAGGCCAGATCCCAAATGCCCAGAAAACAAGTATTTCAGCATGTTTAACAATATTTAGGATCAAATGGCTACATTTAGTGTGTTCACACCTGCACAAGAAGATGAAGTACCCCAACCTCTTGAGTAGGATACTCCTTGGGGATGAACTTGATCTAGAGAGTAAAGTCAGCACAAAGAGATGCATGAGAAGGCCAAGACTAGTGGTAGGGTGTGGGCAGTAAAAACAACCCGCGATTAGCAAGTTCTCCAGTTACTAGTCCAACCCACAAAACTGCAGAAGTTGTTAATTTTCTCACTGAAAGTCTTGTTTACGAGCCCTTTCTTCTCATGAAAGAATGAAGACATGAGACAGGGAATGCTCTTCTGTCTCGCCTCTAGCAAAGAAAGATTGTAGTCCATCCTCCTTGTGTCTCTGTTCAACATAACATGGGGGGTGGAGCAGAGCTCATCACAACTCTGAAATCCCATGCTTTCAGGGGACTCAAACAATAAAACTTTTTGTTTTGATGAAGGATGAGCATTTCTAGGCTTTCCAGCAGAAAGATATGGATCTTGAAATCCTGGAACTGAGTGTCAGATTAACAACAGACAAGGCAGGTTTCTACACGAGGTGCTGCCTGTGGTGAATTTTCATCGAAATGAAGACATTTCAGCAAAACATTTCAGTTTCATCAAATCAGCATTTTCCGACAAAGGTCTCGCATAGGCTTATAAGGCATTCTAGCAAGGGGTGAGGTTTGGATTCCACCCCTTTAGACAAGGTATTTGATCATATTTCTGTTGGCCAGAAAACTGATCTTTGGCCTAAGTGGCAATGTTCAGGTCTGCGGTAGAACTTCTCTACTTTTAGCACAGCAGAATTCTACACATCTCACTTGAGACAGAGCTATTCTTCTGATTTGCATGGCAATAATTCCCACCACTACAGCCCTGATTGTCACAAGGAATGAATACACCTTCAGAAGAAACCTTTTATTTCTCGGAGTTTACAGTCAAAATAAGCATCCTGGAACAAACACTTGCAGAAGCATTGCACTTCAGAAAAATGCTTGCCTGTTTTTCACTGCAAGTACTTACTGAAAACTAATGGATGTTAAGTGCTCAGTCTGATCAGATGTTTGCTATGGCTGCAGGAAAGACAAAAAACATTGAAAATCTCATCGCTGAAGGACCAACTTCAAATGTTATTTAGACTCATCTGCAGACCCCAATGACTTACCCCCACCTTTTGCTGTTGTCAGCTAATCTGGATTCTTGATGTTTAGTACATAGCTTCATGCCTTGAGCTCCACTATTTAACTACAGCTTTGGAATATTTATGTCCCTGCCACGATAATGTGCTAATTGACAACCAGTCTCTTTTGATACACCCATCTAAAAAAATAATTTCCTTCAACTTATTTCCACATCTTGGATTTATGGTCTGGTCTGTTTGCCTTGGTGTGCAGGCTGGGTGTTGTTAACCCAGCCCGATGTTGTGATGCAGGTTGGCTGAGAAGTGGGGAAAAGTATATTTGTCGATCATTAGACAAAGACTGCTCCTACATGATTTAAGCTAAGCACCGAAATCCATTTCCACAAAGTGACTCTACTAGTTCAAATCTAAACTGATTGAGGGAGATATTTTTTCAGTTATAGGAACTAATTAGCTGGGTTACAATGCCAGCAGGGGCAAGGCAGGCTTACCCCACAGGCGTGTTAGACAGGCGCTGCTGTCATCCTCCTTCTCTGGGCTTGGATTTTTTTGAAGAAAGTCAATCAAGGCAAAATGTCTATTAGTTTCACAGGGAAAAGAGAGTAAGGCCAAACATCCCTTACTTCACTTGTGATCCGAATAGAATTTTATTATATTCTTAGTAGGATCTGAACCGTTCTGAGCAAACACGGGCCAAGGCTGCTTGTGCCTTCACAGAGTCAGTTCTCGTAACTGTCGCTTTGGGATTGTTAAAATGGTGAAACTCTGAAACATGTATGTGTTTCCATTAGTGTATGCTTTCCCCTAAACAGGGTTATGATTGCCTTTTCCAGAGCTGTGTTCAGTCATGCTGCACAGTAATAAATATCTATATCTTGGCCTTACCCAGCCAAGAAAATGGCAGTTATGAAAAATCATTGTCTACAGTTTTGAAAAGCTGTGAAGTCTAAAAACATAAAAAGATTTAAATCGGTGTGCACAAGCTGCAAGCGTTCTCAAGACCTTAGGATTTATCTGCAATGGTGTAGAAGATCTCTAAATGTTTGTTAAGCTTTTTTTATACCTTATTTGTTATGGTAGATATTGGTTATAATCACATGTGAGGTTTTATGGCATCTTGAAAAAAAAATGCCATCCTTATATAATATCCGTAAAATACTGACTCTCTAATTATGGACCCCTGCTGGAAGTAAAAATTCACTGACCTTTTTTTTTTTGCTTTCTTTTTTATTTGCCAAGAAAGTGAAATAGAGATGACAAAGTATGGAAAATAACTATTTTGAGGGGTTTCTTTCCAGAACTTTCCATGAATCATCATCAGCCATTGGAAAAAATATTCTGCTAAAAATATTTTGTACTCTCCTTTCTTTCTTTTCCATGCCATTTGACTTCAAGGAGCTATTTGCCAGAGCAAGGAATCTGGGATAAGTTGGGATTTCTATAAACACAGTAAAGAAATGGCCTACTTAAGTCCCTGGGAGGATAGGGGAAAACCTGAAAGGAGTTTAATCCACAAATAGAAAGACACACAGCCATGTTATAGACAAAGCTATTCCGTTTTTGCTGATGGTGTTCTGTTGTTCAACCACCTTTACTCTTCTTTTCTAGCTACAAGGGTCTTTTACTTTGGTTTTAGGCGACCCAGCTATGTGTATAATGTGCAGCTGGAAGAATCTGCCTTTCCTAGCCGTTATAGACTTGCTTTCTGTTAATCTTTCCTCCTTTGGTGCGAGTACTACAGGAAGCCTAGTACTACATAAAGCCCAGGTGACGCTCTTGCTTTAATCAAAACCAGTATGAGCACAAGGCTTTTTCTTGTCAGTTTGTGATATTTTTTTTTTTTTTTAAACAAGAATTTGTTGATGTCATCCTAATCTCAGCTATCCTTGCTTCATACATCTTCTGCATTCTAGTAACCATAGTGGGTTAGAAGTTGATTTTAACACCCAGAGACCATAAGCCAGAAGGTTATGAGGGTAGTAAGAAGATGAGGTAATTTGTGGTACGCTGCAGTGGAAACCCACTTATATTACTTATTTCACAAAATACACAGGACAGGCAACTTGATTTAGCTGCCCCTCTGCCAAACCATAGCAAGGTAATTATTTAGCCAACAACAATAGGGGGAGGATGAACTTCGTAAACGTTAGTGTTTCTGCAAAAGGAAAATGAACAAACTGTTCTTTTAAGTCCCTTTTGATTCAGACTCAACCTGCAGCACTCACTGGTAGAGTCTGACAACAGAAGAATGGGACAAATTCTGTTGTCTTCCCCAAAACAAAATACCTGAGGCCTATAATACACTTTGTGGCTTGAGGAAGTTTTGCAGGGTTTCGACCTGCCTGAATGTTTTCCACTTACTAAGGATCAATCATCTTGATCAAAATGAAAAGAAGAGCTGGAGAAAAGATATGGAAAAAGGATGAGAGCCCTGAAAAGCAAGTGACCTCCTGTGCTTCTCTTTAAGTAGTTTAGCAGTCTTAGTGAAGCTACTGGAGAAACTCAAGTTCTTCATGCAAAGCAAGTGTATAAATGTCTATAGAGTCATGGCATAACCTCTGTGTCTGATAACCACACACTATATTTTATTTTGTTGCAAATAGAGTTGCTTAAAAGCCGTTCACACCTCATGGAAATGTTTTTAAAACTGCTAGCCCACTGCTGATCCTTATCCCCTCTTGGAATCATTGTTTTCTCTGACAACCCAGGGACCCACTGTGGAAATAATTATGATATTGCAAACACAGAATTATAAACATGGGAAAAGGACAAGGAAAAAAAATCCTATGATTTCTTAAAGAAATGTAGATCATGGTGTCATGCAAATTATAACGCCTTCACTGAGGAGAAGGACTGTAGAAAAATAAGGCAGAAATAAGGAAAAAATAGGTTCAATTGTATGTCCTGTATTAGAAAAAGCAACTCTTTAAAGATGTTCTGTATGTGAAAAGTTTTGCTTTGGAAAACAGAGTTTTATTCCTATCTGTAACTTCCCCATAAAATACAAAACCACTGATATTTGGAGAAGACCCAATAACAACAATTCACAGGCCAACAGTTTGAAAAATTATTTGTTTCCAGATTATCCTAGTGGAAGCCATCATCTCTTACATTGCTTTGCATTTTGATGTACCCCTTGGAAAGATGTGTTAACTCTGAACATACAAACACTGCATCAGCAAGACAACACCGAGAAAAAATACCCTCAGCCACACTGACTGAAGATACAGAAAGGTTCACTAAGACTCAGGATTTCAAAATCACAAATAGACATTTTTTGTTGTTGAAGACCTTATCAGAAAGAAGCTAGATTTCTAGTAAGTATCAATAAACTACTAAACAAGCAAAAATCAGAAACCTGGCAATTCTCATCCTCCCATCTTTTAGTTCAGTAAGCAACTCTGTTTTTGGTCCTTTTATATGCTAGTTCTATGAGGATGTGGGTGGGCTCAGCTCTGCAGCCCATCACACCGAGCCAGACCATGGTGGGACCTGGAGCTTCACACAGGAGTCGGTGGGGTGGTGGAGAAGATGCCCCAAGAGAGGCACTGTGGCACCAGGTCTGCTCAGTCCCCGTGCCCCTTAAGAGAAGGCACTTGTGAGCAAAATTTTTAAAGCCCGGGGGAAGGTGAAATAGAGTCCCCTCTATCTGTGCATTCAATTTCCAAATGCATCCAAATAGGAGAAAAATTAAAAGAAAGCTCTTGGGTCTTATCTTGGAGGGATACTTGTTGCAGGAAAAAAATCAGCCTCTTAGTTATATCAAGTTGATCTGTGTACAGTCTTAGCAGCATGCTCTGTCTCTCCCCTTTCATCCAAACACAGAAAAATTTGTGCAAAATTAATTCAAATCTATGTAAGACCTTCTCCACCCAATGATCCAAGTGAGGAAAAGTAGTGGAAAGGATTGAAATGGGAGGGGGGGGGTTGTTACCTGTTACATCAGCAGTGGGGATGAAGCAGAGCACCACGAGGATCCCCAGGAGCATGGTGCTAATGGTGGGCCCAACACCTTGTCCCCACCCCCTGCAGGCACTGCCACGTCCCCCAGGGCCCCGCGCCACCAGCCTGCTTTCCCCGTGGGGCCAGGCTGCACCCTCGGTCGCTCACACAACTTCTCTCTTCCTCCCTCCGAAGCACATGATACACAACCAAGTGAAACCGCTGTAATGGCAACGCTTGAACAGGAAGTTATATTGTTTGGTGACTTTAGCCTTAGGATGTTGCCTCTGCAAAGCTCAGTAACACCTAAAAGTTAGTGGAAGCCTGCCTTTAAAAACAGGGACTCTCAACCCTGTATTGCAAGATGTGTGCTTGTGTCTGGGACTCCACAGGCAGAAATAGACTTCTCTAGATGTGTGGCACTGTTTCTTTACCAAGAGTACATACAGACATACACTGTTCCCATCATCACAGTAGAAGCAAACAGCAGCTTCCAAGTTCCTGGAGGCCAAACCTGGCCCCTCAGGAAGTTGTGAGCTCAGGAAGCTCCATATCTCCTCAGTCCTAGGAGCAGAGACCTTCTTCTCTCAGCCTGCCGACTTGCTTCTGCTTGCCTTCCCAGCCCTTGGGAACACTGACATATTTTGGCAGTGGATGATCTAGGTTTGTTCATTTTCATTTTTCTGCATCTGCTTGCCACCTAAATGCAGACCAAACAATGCAAGAAATAGTGATCTGATATACCTTCCATTTTTGAAAAAAATCCCAAGTTATAAAGGAGTGTAACTGTAACCCCATTGATATCTAAATAAACGTAGCATGCAGCAAGCACACTTCTCAATCAGTGATTTCACTAAAGGTCTTCTTATTTAAAATTCTTCTCTTTGTTTCACCTGGTAAATGCTCACTCGTCTTTGCCCTGCAAGTTCAATGTCACATCTCCCCTTAAAACAGTAGGATTGTGAGAGACAGTTAATGGCATTTATAACTGTGAGGAACTCTGGTTATTAACTATTTATTTTTGTTCACCAAAGTAGAAATATTTAACTATATCAATGCCTGTCATTATTGATGATTTAAGAGAAAAGAGGAAGTGTTTACTAGGAAGACAGTCAAGAAACTTGGGCTGTTGTAGAAAAGGATGAAGAGCCATGAACTGTTCTTCCTTTTCCCTTAGTATCTGAGGTCTTTAGGCTATGTTTTATCAGAAATTGCATATGCAATTTAAGAGCAGCTTTAGCTGGTATATCCATTTACAATCTAGGAATTTTAACAATTTTCTTTTGTTTTGTAATCCATGTAATTGTCTGCAATACTGAAAGTTTTGGCATTTCCTTGTACTTAAAAAAAAAAAAAAAGAAAAAAGAAAAGAAGTCAAATTTTCTCTTTTTTAGCCCACTTCTGTGGTTTCTAGATAAATATCCTGAAACCCTTTTTGAATCTTATGAGTGTACCTGCAGTTATCAGTGAAATATTCTCACTTCAAGTTAAACTGAGACTACCCCAACAGTTAAAATATTCAGTATCTTTTTTTGCTGAATTGCCCTGTCTCAGAGATGAAAACCACTATTGTCACATCTTCTGGCCCAGGTAACTGAACCTGCATGTTTATTGAGCCTGCTGCACACTTCTGCATCCTGGATCTCAGATCCTTTCTATACTTGGGGTACGGACTAAAAATGCACAGAATCACAGAATTAGCAGAGTGTACTGCAGAGAGCAAGCTACTGCCATTCATTTCACTGGCATATGTTGGCAAGGGGACATCAGTCAGATGGAAACCTGATTGTGGAAACAGCTGTGTAGGAAGAGACTCTGCTCTAGGAATACCACTAACAAATATCAAGAGGGAACAGTGTGCACTCCCTCCATTGTGGCCATGGACCCCTTCCATCCCTTATTGCTCATGTGCCTGTCTTATGGTGAGGACAGACCAAGGCACTGACTGCAAACAGGGACTGGGCTGCTGAAATAGAGGAGAGGGAAGAGGGGCCACTGAGAAATTATCCACTGGGGCCCTAGAGACCAAGCTGTGATGTATCATTTTTCTCTGTGCTGATGAACAGTGGTACCAGTATTGCCCTTTCCAGAGCCTCTGGTCCTTCACTCATTACTTTAGTTTTGCTTAATGGTTTCCTCTTTGATCCCTGGAATAAGGAAGAGTATTTTTTTTCCCCAAAAATAGCTCTTGTCTCATCTGCACATATTGGTTTTATAGGATTTTAAAAGGGCACAAATCATCATTGTGTTCCCAAGGGTACGGCTCCTTTCCTTCTCCAAATTGCAGCTCTTGCTCTAATTTAAACAGCTCATTTCCGATCACTTACTTGCTTTTGTCACTTCACATATATGATCTATATTATCTTTTTCTGTTGCCAAAATTACCATGAGGGTAGAGGAAGAAGATATTATAGCTTTCAGCAAGCTGTCTTGCACTTAGGACAAACCACATAAAAGTTTATCCAAGGGAAAAAAAAAAAAAAAAAAAAGAAGAAAATGTCCCCTGATATGCTCTCACTCTTAATTTTTTGTTATTGTCCCACCTCTCCAATTATCTCTCCTTCTATACCTTTAGCATTACCTGAGGATGTTCTGCAGTAGCATGAATTCAGGCACCATTCACTCCTGTTCTTACCTCATTTTCCATTCAGATTTCAGTCTGTTGAGTCTGTCTGTATGCTGGCAGACAGGCTCTACTTGCTGTCACAGCAATGGAAATCCAGACTAACATTATAATTTCAGTGGAGCTAGAGCTGTGAGAGCACTGAAGGAGCTAAAAATGCAATTTGGCCATGTTCGGGAAAAAGGAGGTTTCCATCCCATCACAAAATGACTGAAATTACAGTCCAAGAGAAGTAAATGAAAAGTTCGTAAATGCGTTTTCAGAGTATACAAGAATCTGGACTATGGGCTTGGGCCTTTTACTCATCACAGTATGTAAATAAAATAACAGTCCAGGTATTTGATCATAGCTTTTCATGCCTACTGTTAGAAAACCAAGCACTCACAGGAGCCCTGACCAGAGATTTAGAGAAATGCTGATATAATCTAGTATGGTTTCTCAGAGGGCTATATGGATATCTCTAAAAGAGTCCCAAGAAATCCCAAGCAGGCTGCCAGTTTGCCTTTATGTTAAAGAATGAGGAAGTAATGACCCACATATCCTGAGCCACATGTTCAGCCATTAAAGTCAAAAAAGAGATTTCAAATTTGTTATGATTAAACAAGAGGATAGTTTAGATGCTGATTTTAAAATAAATGAAGTCTCCCTTCAATCACTGGAAGTTCTATAGTGCCATAATTGTTCCCAGCACATACTTCTGTTCTCAGGCAAATAAAAATGTACATGCATACTAGAAGAGTAATTGCAACGACATACTGTCATTCACTTATTCCTGAGGATTCCAGCCTAATGGGAGAACAATAGGTCACTAAAATTCCCAAGGAACTACTATAGAATTAACTTTTAAGTCCCTGGACTGTCCTGCAACTCCATACAAAGATTATATTTAACAATTGTCTGAGAGAATCTTCCTCTTCTTCCCCACCATTAAGAATCATAAACAGATACCTTGAGGAAATAGTCTAGGTAGGCTTTATTCTGCATGCTTGTATGTTGTCAACTGCTAGAGTAAATGCAGTTGATTTTTCCTATGACTGCAAATCTTAAAACATCTTTATTCTCCCATTGCTGCTGCAAGTAATGATTTGTTATGAATAGTGCTATGCATACTTGGTACAGACAGAAGGCTGATTTTTTCACGTCTATATTACAAGGAGAATGTGCTTCAAATAGCTGCTGTAGTCATGCAGAAGTGGGATGACAGAAAGAGTTTAAACATATAGTCATGTTATTTCTAACTAGGGAGACAATAGGTGGTCCATGTTATTCACTCCCTACTGTGACCAGTAAGCTAACCCTAAGGAGTGTCCTGGTTCGGGCTGGAATAGAGTTCCTGTTTGGTTTAGTAGCTGGAGGAGAGCTGCAGCACCCTGAGACCCCAGGGGCTCCCCAGGTCCCAGTGCCCTCACCTGTGTGCGGGGGTGGGGGGAGCACAGCTGGAGGGCTGGGCCCCGATTGGCTGATATTCCATGTCATGTGACATTGTGCTCACCATATAAAGGCAGGAGAGGGCTGGGAGAGGCTGCCATTTCTGGGAGTGTGGCCTTGGTGTTTGGGATCAGCAGCTGGGAGCAGGTGGGTGTTGGTCGGGTGGTGAGCAGCTGTATTGTACATTACCTACTGATATTGCTGTCAGTGTATTATTCTGTTACTATTATTAAACTGTTTTTATCTCAATCCGCGAGTCTCCCTTTGTTCCTCCAATTCTCTCTCCATTCCCAAGTGAGTGGAGGGTGGGTGAGCGACTGTGTGGCATTTAGCTGCTGAGTAGGCTCAAACCACAACAGGAGTTATGTTGCATTTGCCATCTGAAGTACTTCACAAAGTTACATGTTGTTATCCTTGCTTTACAGATGAGGAATGGAATCACAGCAAGGTGAAGAGCTATGACTGAAGACATACCCCAGGTTAGTGGCAGAGTGAGGAGCCTCTACAAGTAGCCCCATGCTCTCTAGCTTCCAAGGTCTGATCAGCTTTCTGATGACCTCTGTTCTGTGTTGTTGTTTCCCTTGCACACTCATGACTTTTCACTATGTTGTGACTCTTTTCACACCCTTCTTTCTGTGAATACATATGCCTTCATACTACAAGTACAACCATCACACTTCGAAGGGAAAATCAATATACTCCTTCAGAGGGAATTTTAAGTTGGTTTTCTGTACCTTAAAATGCTACAACTGGTGTCTGGTACGTAGGAACCTTCCAGGGCCAGAGCTCAATATGACACGTCATAGTGGAAAGGGAGCTTTCTTTTTTGGAAAGATGTGAAATTTTTGTTTCCAGCCCTCCAGATAGCAGCCCATAAATGTGTCACTAATATAGGACTAAGCGCTACCATCAAACACATAAACTTGAGAGAGAGCTTGAGGGAAGCCTTACCTATTAGGGGAAAGAAGCAAATTTCCTGACAGGCTGATTATTTTTAATACCAGTAGCTGGAAGGTGTTCATTACTGTTTGTTGGGAAAGGGGCAGGAGTTCACACATTCCTGGCTCTTTTCAAGTTAAAAATCTCATCCAAGTTTTGAAGTTGCAACTGTTTCTTCTGGCTGTACCTATTCCTGGTTTGGACTGTTACAACAAGTCTCAAAGGAGGTGGATTAATGGGTAGAGAGGGGATGGCTCAAAGCTGCATGATTAACTGCATCTATCACCTGTCTGTAATATGACATATGGCTGCTGCTTCATTAGAGGTCACATGTTTAGGTAGGAACACCTGAAATAAAGTCCACAAGTGATTATGTGTATGCTAAATGTTTTGTGATAAAAGAGTTTTTCAGATTAAGGTTAGAGGGAGAATAATTTCTGTTAACTGCACTGCCTGCTCCTTGTTTCTGTTGGGTAGAAAAAGTGAGACCCTTGCATATTACTATTGAAGTTGACAAAATTGTTCCAGTTTACTTCAGCTGAGGATGTGATGCTTGGGAACAGTAGAACAAAGAGACCCTGGAAAAATAATCCTTAGCTCTTCTCAGCCTCTGTTTCAGAGCTGCTGCCAGGCAGCTGGAGGGAGCTAGGCTAGCTCATCTATTTCTGCAGTGAATGACAGGCCAGTGATCTGTCTTTCCTAAGGAGAAATTATGGGAAAAGTTGGAAAATAGCTAGTAAAGACATGAAGGATATGGCAACAAAGCAGTGGTGTCCTGTATATGAGGGAGTTCAGAATTCCTTATTCTTTAAGTAAGAGAGAACTTCTTTCCCTCTCCCACATTCTGCTGAAAATGAAAGATATGAATGAGCACTACAAGAAAATTACAAGCAATTTTAAATAAGAGGAAGCATCTTCTTTAGGCTTCCTTAAGGCCTAGAAATCTTGCACAGACAAATTCAGAATTCAGCTTTGTGCAAAAAGACAGCTTCCAGACCTAGCTGTCCACAGTATGTCCAGAGAAATTACATAGATCCCTAAATATCAATAACAAGATTTCTGTCTGCTAGGGCTGAGTTTTCTTTTCTGAGGGACTGGTGGAGTGTCACAGTTTGCAAGGTCTGAGGGTCTATAGATGGCTGCTGAGGGAAGAGGGATTTCTGGGGCTGTGCTGAACAGCAGTCACGTAGAGCAGGAGTCGAAGCCTGGGAGGTACACATCCAATACGATCTGCCTGGAGTTGGATGGTCTGCCAACTGTGCCAGCATTTCCTTTTGGAGAGAAATAATTGACCAAAATTATTGCTGCCAAAAGCAGCACATGAACAGTAAGGATAATCAGGAAACCAGAGCCCTGGGATGAAACAAGAATGAAATGAAACTGGCTGTGTAGGCACTTGAATCACTTGGCAAATGTTACCTGTAGTAAGAGAATGCTGTAGCTGGGGTTTCCAGGGAATTGTCTGCATTGCCTTTATTTGTAGAGAGCAATCTACATAACCTGTATTTATGGGTAAAGCCTTAGCTAGAGAAAACACTTCCACCTCCACTGGGTTCAGTAGAACCAGGACAGCTCAGGCTCAGCTCAGAATATTAGTTTTTAAGGCTGTCGTGATCAGACCCATTTTTAAAAGCTTTAACTCTTTTATTTCCTCATTGTTCTATTACCTTTTGTCTTACCCACATGCTACATTTTATAAGGAAGGTAGTAGTGCTATGGTAAGCATGGTACATGTACAGTGAAGGACCATCCATTTACAGTTCTTCCCATTTACACAAACTTGGAAGGAAGCATTACTCATGGTTATGAACAATTGAAACTGGAATAGAGCACTGCATACAATGAGAGCCCCTTTGAGGAAGTGTCAGAGGGGCTGCCCAGCGACCTTGCTCGTACAATGGAACATATTCTTTGAGATTACTTCATTCTGAGTAGCCCTTACAGGAAATAATTATTTTGGTAGACACTAACGCACTCTAAGTTGTAGGATAAGCATTTCCAAATTACTCCTTTTCCTGAAGACAGTGGCTTCTTTACGCCTAGGCAAACCTATCTTATGTCCAAATTCAACAATTTTCTGCCCGAAAAGTGCCCTATTCTTAGTCTGTGGTGTTGCCAACACCAGCCCACAGAGTTGTTTTCTGCCAAAATACTATGAGAAACAAGCTTTTCATTGTATTTCTGCCACTTCAAAAAAAGTACTGAGTCACAGCACACTGGAAATGTTTGTGCTGGGCTGCATAGGAAAACATCATAAATATATTAGAAAGTTTTAAATATTTCCACACAGGAACTAGGGACCAAAATTCCTGATTTTTAACTGTGAAAAGTGCCTAAAGCAGGAGGAAATCTTTTTCAAATCACGCTAGGAAGCATCTGCTTACTCATTTGGATATGCATGTGACAAGTACTAATTCATTTTATAATGCATTTTTTCTTAGAAAAGAAATCCTGCTTTTATTTAACATGTCAGCATTCCTTTAAGCTATTCCTTTAAATGGGAAATTGAAAATAACCATTTTGCTGTTTACAAAGATCTTTGTGGGTCCAAAGGATAGGAATCCTTGATGGTTTAAAGAGGAGAAAACAATCATATGATGGTTTATTATAAGTCACATTCACACAGGAAGCAGAAAAATTTTCCATGCTTTATTTCAGATGTGCCCACTCTGTCTACTGGTGCGAGCTATAAAGTCCATTAGGGAGCCACCTGGGTGCTGGATGTTTAAGTGTTTCCCATAATGGTTCTTAAGACACGGTGCCAATAAGTATTGGTACCTCAGACATGCCAGTGGCATGTGATGGCTCAGGCTTATCCCTCATCACATGAACCAACGGGCCCATGCACAGCCTGTCAATGTAAGTGGGCGTTTTGCTGTCCTGCATCATCACTGTGGAAGGGCTCATGGGAGACAGCAGACTGGGTGTATTGTTCTTACAGGCTAAGCCTGGCCCTTAGACCAGAGATCATCCCAAAACTAACTGATAACCAAACATCATGTGCTAGAACTACCTAGGAAACTTGTATCTGAGCCAGTAGGCAACTGTTAGGATTAGAAAGCTAGGTGTATGGGCTTCCACTTCACATTGCTGCTGTCTCATATACATATAAATTCCTTTTTAATAAAACCAGAATAATCTCATCTTTTCCTATACACAAAGTTTGACCCTGAAGAGGTCCTGCTACATATTGCTTATTGCAGCTGTCTGGATAATCTTTCAGATGACATTAAAATGCAATCAAATTTTAATATCTCACTAAGCTCTAGAGGTTATTAAAAGCAATGTAAAACTCATTTTGCTGATTTCAGGACAGTCTGAGAGTTTATAAAAATTAAAGTACATTTTTGTAGCCAAGTTTACTAAGGGTTTATGATGAAATTGGAGTTCATGATTAAATTTCTTAGCCTTTACTTTTATTACATGAAGTTTTCTGGTATCATTTTTCCTTGGCTTCAGCAGATTATTGTTGATGACTCCATTAGCCCTAATTCTACATTTTAAGGTACTTGCACGTACTTTTAATTATGAAATATTCTCACAAGTCTCCGAAGTGTCCATGTGGCATATAAAAAATACAATAATTTTTTTCAATCCTCCTTTCATAATTGGAAATAATTTTGCATTTTTACAAAATGAATAAATCTATATAACATTTTGCCCATTCAGTCAAATTTCTCTTTGTATTAGTCAGATTTCCATGATTAGTTGCATGTGGGTTTTGTATTGTATGCAATATCCTTGGAGGTTTACACAGAACAGCCCTGCAGGATAAAAGATAAATTAGTAAGCAGCAGAGCTTTTGGAACTAGAAGGAAGTGATTTGTGACTATCCACATCATTAGATCTCACTCCTGGTTTCCAGGGGTCATGTTTATTTAAGTTAGTTTAACAATTTATTTGTGAGTCCTAAACATTTTGTTAACAATTTTTAACACAGATTAATTAATCTGGAAGATCATCATACAGGGGCATTATTATCTGTTCGGTAACTGATATGCTTCCAGCATTATTCTCCTATTTTAAAAGTTTTAGTTTCTCTGTCAGAAATGATGGCGTGTGAATTAGGCAACCAGCCACATACCCTTGGGGTAAAAAACAAATTCGGTATTTTTAAAGACGTTCTGTAAACAACTCATCAACTGAAATGTATAATCTGCTTGGTGAATATTTACAATTAATCCTACAAACATAGAAGTCAGGGTGGTGTGATGGTCAAGTCACAAACAGGAAAAAATGGACTAAATTAAACAAATCACTTATTACCATAAACAACCCATTCAGCGCTGGCTCTGGGAAAATTGCATTGCACTAATAAAGCTAGTGGAAATAGATTCCTTTTTTTTTTTTTCTGAATGCCTAGAGGTGATTAACAATGTGAAGGCAGTAAACCTGTATAAAGAAGGTAAATATTTTTGATTATCAGGGAAACTATTTGAAAAAGCTCAATCTCTCTCATCACTGCAATGATGGGCAGCAGAAGGAGTGTTTAGCTTTTTCTTCGACCTGTATTGGAGGAAAAGTGCAACCATCCTTTTCAGTCTGTCCACTTGACTGTTTTGTAAAGAGGTTTAACTGGCATCACGACTTTGATATTTCAACATCTGCTCTTGGCTCTTCCTTTTGTCCCTAGGTATAGGTCAGGCTACTTTTCATTTGTTCATTAGCTTGAAATAATGCATTGAACCTAAGCAGAGCACTAGAGCCAACATCAGTTCTGGACAGGCAGAAGTCTACAAAGGTGTGGAGAACAAGAGACAGCACAGGAGCACTTGAATTCTTGCTGCAGCCTGGTTGTAAACACTGGCAGGAAGTGAGAAGAGCACACGCTGTACACAAGTCAGGCAAGAACAGGCTAAGATGAAGTATATTGTTCAGCTGTCATCAGTTGAAGTGGTGAAGTATTTTTTTAAGACAGCAGTATAGATTTCAAAACAGAAGGAACAATTCCACAGTGAAGACCGAGGTTGCACCCATGCTAGGAATCCTGTTTGTTGTCGTCCCATCCACTGAAGGAGACCAGTGATCGTGGGCTAAGCAGCTGGGAGGGAGCAAACTGTCTGAGGCCTCGGTGCTGTGGCTGGGTATGTTAGAGTTCCAGAAAACCCAACTCATACACATCTCTTCCAAACACCACCAGCCTCTCTTAATCTGCACAACAGGAAAACCTCTTCTTTTGCTGAGTAGTGTTTGAGCTCATTGCATCTTGCTGAGAATAACATAACTCTCAGGATCTAGGCAGTCAGGGTCTCTCATACCAAAATCTACAGCTCCACAGAGCACCCTGCTTGGCTGCTATCTGCCTGCACTGCAGAGTATTACTTTGTCCATCCTTTCATGCACAGTGGGAACAGTGTTTTCCAGAGCCCATTTTGACCTGACAGCAAAGTCACTGCATGTATATTTCCTTGCCCCAAAACATTCTAGTTTTTCTGAATATCAATATATTCATGTACACAAAACACTGCGTGACATTTACCGCTTTTTGGACCCAGTTTGGCCAGACTGAAATCCTGGCCCCAGAAAAATCAATGGGAACTTTGCCATGGATTTCACTGGGCCAAGATATTCATACCAGCTCATTATTTGACCTATTGAATTCTGTCAAACTGGTAAGTCTGGACTGTGGACCATGTGAGAAGATTGTCTCCCCACATTTTGGTTTCTGCTTATTCTATCTTGGTCAGAAATGTTATAAAGCTTTTTTGTTTGTGGTGTTTTGTTTCTTTTTTTCTTAGAATAACTAGTTAATCCTGCTTCTAGTTCCAGAAAGAACATGAAAGCAAGCTAAGAGATGTATGTGTTCTTCAGTTAATGTAAAGCTGCAAATTTTAACTTTAGATCTACACTCCCTAATGTTCACAGGTGCTCAGGTTTTGTATGAGACGTAAGCTATAGGCTGTGGTATGCTTATGTGGTTACATCACATTTTAGGAAGTGATGCTGGAAGGATGTAGATTAGCCTGTTGATTTGTTATTTCGTTTGTGGTTGTTCCATCAGCATCGCTATTGTTCAAGTAAGACAGACACGGGCTCAATTTTGATGACATATCTCACATGTCGTAGGTGTAGGAACCAGCTGAAAGGCCTGAGATCAGTTTCTAATCCAAACGGTTCAGAACTTGAATAATATGCCAAGTTTGGCTCTTGAAACCACAAGGCCTAAAGCCTTCTAAGTGTGCCCTCTAATGACAGAACACATGCACAAGTCTTCTCTAGTTTGTTATCTAAATTTTCAAAGCCATCTTTGCTATTAGGTAACAGATCTGTTCAAATGGAAAACAATTTCAGGAAGGTATGGTTGTACTACACTGTGGGCAGTTGGCATTGGTGTTTTATACCTGGGTAAATGCACTTTAATGGATGTACCTAAAAACCCACGGAGACAGTTATATGTTTCCCAGCAAGACCAAACATGTCTGACATAATCAGCTGTCTTTATAGTATTTGTGAAAACCCTGATGATATCAGACTGTTTTCTCCTGATGGGGACTAGAAGCACAAGAGGCTTTAGCAGCTGGAGATGCTGCCAATTTCTGAAAACTTTTACAAAGCACTCTATGCACCTTGCATCAGATACCACGCACAGATAAGAAAGCTTGAGAGGCATCTGCATTGTAATGCAGTCTGGCAGAAAAGGTCTCTACAATAATGTTGAAGAAACAGGAGGCCTAGAGTTCTTCTTGCTGTACAGCTGAAATGCTGGTCCTATGATCAAAGTAATAAAAACACAGTCTTATTTTCAGAGCAGCTAACTGCTTCCAGCTTCCATGGCCTTTCTTTGGAAATCGAAGGAGAGCAGCAAAATAAAGAGTATAGATCTCAAAAAGGCATATTTTAAAACATTCAGAGATTTGTTAGGTAAGATCCTGCTCTGGGCAGATGTAAGGGAAAGGCTGCTAAGAAAGAGGAGATAGGTTTTAAGAAATGAGAGAATTATTGTGGATGAGTATACAAGCATATAGAATAGCATATAGGATGGAAACACAAAAGCAAGGGCACAAAATGAGGTAACATGAGCAAATTCCCTAAAGGGTAACAAGAAACACTTCTGGAGGTACAATTAAAGTAAAACAAATCCCGGGGAAATGGCTAATTACAGAAAGGGGAAATGTTACTGAGAAATTCTTGTGCTGGTTTTGTCTTGGGGGCTTAGGGACCCAGCTGCAGGCTGGTAACAACTGACACCACAGCAAAGCAGTATGATCTGCACCTAGGATAAGGAGAGAATGGGTTGGAAAGGGCATAAAGTAGCCAACTATATTCAGATTAACTGGGCTTGATGAATTATGGCCCAGAGTACTTGGAGAATTACCTGATGCCATTTCAGAACCATTTGTGGTTCTCTCAAGAAAGGTGAGATATCAAAGAAGAGAAGAGGACAAATATAATACTTCTCCTTAAAAACGGGACAAATAAGAGTCAGATCATTGTAGAGAGATCAGTTTATTCCAGTTCCTGAAAAAAAATACTGGAAAAATTACTCAAGCCATAATTCGTAAGTACCTAGAGGAAAAAAACGTGGCTTTGTGAAGAGCAGACCATGTCAAACCATCTAATTTCATCATTTGATGAGGTAATCCTTACCATGCTGACAGGGAGAAGCAGTAAATGTCATATATCTTGATTTTCATAAGGCTTTTGGCAGAGCTTTATGTAAGCAAGGAAGAGAAATATGGCCAGATGAAAAGTGAGTATCAAACTGATTGGGAACAAGGCTCAGTAGTTACGGATAATTTGCTGTCAAAATAGAAAGATAAACTGAGCTCCTTGGTTCTGAGTTCCCCAGGAGTCTGGTCTGGCCTGGCACTGTTCATTATTTTCATTAGTAACTTGGATGATGAAGAGAGTCTGCTTTTCAAATCTTCACACAGCCCTGGGTGGGAGAGACTGCAGGCAAGTTAAGGGATAGGATTTGAACAGTAAAAACTGAACGAACTGTAGAACTGGTCTTACACAAAACCCATGAAGTACAGGGTTCACTAGCCATGCAAGAGCAGTCTGCAGCGTGAGTATTTAGTGAGGAACAGATGAGATAGCAGCTCTGCAGAAGTGAAAAAAGAAAAAAGATCTGTGAGGACCCTTTCATGGATCACAGGCTAAACATGAACTGGGAAACTGTACTGAAAGTTATGTGAAGTTGTCCTTCAGCTTGGTTCAGCAGAAGTAGTGCCTTAGCTAGAGTAGCAAATGGTGGCTGGGGCACCATATAGCCAGAAAGCTGTGCCCAGCTGGAAGGAGGTGAGAGGAGTGTCCAGAAAGGATTGAAAGGTGTGTGTTCACTCAGAGAAGAGGGGTCTGAGGCAAGAATAGCAGCCATTGAGTACACAGAAGGCTGCTGCAAAGAGGAAGGAAATCACGTGTCCTCCATGTCTGTCATATGCAAGACAAGCAGTGATGGGATTGAACTGTAGCAAGCAAGACTTCAGTATCAGGAAAAGCTTTCTAAAGCCAAGAGTACCCAAGCAGAGCAGCAGACTGACCACAGGTTTCCATCTCTAGTGCTGGAGGCTTCTAACTGGTTAGATATCCATCTCAAGTGGTTTAGGTGCTGTACAAATCCTGCTTAGGATCACAAACCCTTCACACCCCTTTTTCTATAACCTTTGGAAAGTGTATAACACATCACAGTGAGCAGATACGTCACTTTGTAAATCTTTTGTAGGTGAAGTGTCCTCACCTTACTGTAAGATCATTAATGTAGGGAGAATATTTGCGCACAGCATCCTGCCACCTGTGGAACAAATGACCTGGTTTTCTTTGAAATACTTCATGTAAAAGGAGTTTCCTTGGCCATCTGGTAAAATTAACATACCACACATCACACATAGTTCTGAGCATCATAACACTTGATCACTGACTTGTCAAACCCATGAAAGTTTTTAGCAAGGACTGGTCTCAGTTTTGGGATTTTTTATTAAAGAACAATCTATCCAGGGAAGGAAACTCTGCTAAAATATGCAGTCAGGTTGATGGTGGCCCTCCAATGAAATTATACACCCTTTTACCACCAAATCACGCATTAATGTTTTCATGAGTTACTGTGGTATTCATCAAGTTATTACATATTTATTATAAATCAAATGGCAAGTGGCAGACATCAAAAGGGTGAGATTACTAGCCAAACATTGTTAGTTCACAAACATTCAGGGCTTATGCATCTGGAAGCTTCTTTTATGGGAAAAAGATTTATTTGAAGATTTCCAGTACTGCTGTGTTTGGTATTTTTTGGGTTATTCCTGCTTACAGCCTCAGCTGACACTGGGATGTGTACGTAATAGCACAAGAATGGGAGCACACAGATGCAAGGCATGTGACACACTGCCATGTTCAGCCAAGTCACCCAGGAGAGCAGGTTGGCCAGTGGACCCACCATAACTGTGATTGCTGGGTGTCCCTTCTGAACAACACTTCTTCCTGGAAAGGGAGGCACTACCTGAAACAATATATGTCTTATTTTATGTAGTGCTTATTTAGAAAAGAAATGCCCATCCCAACCCAAGAGGCTGACTTAAGCTCTCATAATAACCTGTGATAGGAAACTTTAGGAAAAGAAATAAGAATAGCTTTGAGAAAGTCGGACAACCCCAACTATTTATGATTTAATATTCTAGCAAGGTTCATTCTGCTTCTTTCTGCCCCCAGTGGTTTTCTAAATGAACTCCTAAATTTTGCCCAGACTGCAATCATTAGTATCTTCAGCTTACAGCTCTGTGGTCCCTGCTTCTCTTGCAGCTGGTAATATCTCTCAGCAGAACCTGCCCTTCTCCAAGACCACAGGCCTGGAAGTCTTCTGAGAGGTTTCCCTGGGAAAATGCCTGTGACTGTGTGATCGCATGTGATAAATAAGGCACTGCAGCTGCCATCTGCAATATAATACTCATCCTGCTATTCTTTATGCAATAGAGAGCACCTCTCTCTCTGGTCTTCTCTATTCATCTGTTTTTTAGTCCTTCTATTTTCCTGCACTGCACAAGATTCCCTGCCATGAGACACTTTTTCCAGCCATTCCTCTATCTCCTTTTCTGGATATAGATCTTATTTGCCTCATACCCTTTTCTCTAGACCCTGCAGAGGCCCTTAAAAAAGGGATGCATCTCTATCAATTTCTGGGGTTTCTTTTGCAAAGGACATCCTGTCCAAAGTCCAGACAGATCTTCACAGACGTTTATTCAAACTGACAAACTTTTAGAGGTTTGCCCACTTAATTTCTAGCTAGTGTGCTGGACTTGTTCGCAGAATGCCATGGTAACAGAGGAAACCACTGCTGTGTCATTTCATGGTAAGGAAAAGTCTGAGGAGCTGGGCCTGAAAGCCTCAGTAGTCTTCTTCACCCTATCTTCTTCCATTTCTCACAACCCTTTGGGCAAGGATGTTTCTGTGTCAAGAACTGGCCAGCCCAGAGGAACACAATCTGTGCTAGGTCACCTAAACATGATTGCAATACAAGTAATAGGACACATCAAGATAATCAGCAGCAGCAGATATATTTTAGCTATTCTGCAACTTCTCAAAATTATATAGAAACAATATTGCCTAATGGCAATATCGAGGAAGATTTTTCTGAGTGACCAATATGATGAAAATGGTTGTTAAAGCTCCAAGGCATAAATGACATATCATTCACTGGCTTTTACATACAAAATTAATAAAATGTCTTTAAAAAGGGTGGGATTATGATACTAAGGTGAAAAATAAAAATCCCACAGGAAACGATCCCTGTTCTTCCAGTCTTTTTGGTACTGTACCAAACAGCAGCAATAACTTTAACAGAGGAACGAATGCTTCTCAGAGTGCTGTTGTGTTCCATTTACTTACTCAGCCCTTCTCTGCCAAATGCAGTGGGGATCTTCAAGGTACTATTTTCTACCAGTTTTGAATCAGATACAGTGTGACCTTTTCTCACCATTCGATGCAACCTCTGAATATACTGATGTGTCACACTACAGTATCTCTTGGTGCAAGTGCAGACCCATGCAGCAAGAGTCACTTTGGCTTTTCAGCATCTCAGTGATCTGAGTCACAGCACCACAGCGGCAAAGAACATATCCTTTAATGCTGTGAACACAGACCATTCTTTGTATGTCTTTAGTCTCTTTCTTATTGTCGGTTCAGGTTTGTGAAATTCTAGTCCATTTTGGAGTCAAAGAATTTTGTCTATAAGACAGAGACAAATACACGCTGTTTAGAAAATCTGGCTTCTGTACTGTAGTTTCCATAATTAAAAACAGATAACATATGACAAAAAGCTTGTTTCAGGTTTGCAGTGAGTTTTGTACAAAGATTCAACTCCATGTTTATTTTACCTGGGCAGATTACTCCTCTGTACAAATTACCTCTATCAGTTTCCTGTAACATCTCATTAGTAAATCCAGTAATTCGTGTTGCTGTCAGACTGCAAGGGATCCTAGCACAGTTTCACCTGCTTGTTTGACTATAATGAGCATCAAGCTTGAAGGCATGAATGACTCTGAACAGCAAAAGACACTGTTTTATAATCTTTAGCCCACAGAATAGGCACAACTAGGGTACAGCCCTCAAATCATACAGTGTAGTGTCCAGATGGGGATTTGGAAAAGGACGACATTTCAGAAGTCAGTGATGCATGAGTTTTCATTTTGTTGGCTGCTACCCGAATGTATCTGACTGTGCATTTTCTCTTTAATATAAATTATCTTCAACTGCCTGTCTGCCTAGCATAGATTAGTTCTAATTTGAAAATTAATCTAACCCATTCCCCAGCAAATCCTTAGACATTGTGTTCCTGTAGAACTGGAAAACCCCAATGAAGCAATACAAACTCGGTAATAACAAGTAATGGCCATGGCTTAATGAAGGGTGGCAATTACGTTCTGGGGAGATGTCTAAAGGATGTGGCTGTTCTGGTAGCTTGGTCTTGTGCTGATTCTCTTCTCTTCACATTTGTTGGTCCATATCTTGTTACATATATGTATAGACAAAACCAGGAACTGCTTCAGTGCAGGGAGGAAGGCTGGCATCCAGACAATACTTGGTCTGGACTCCCATGCTAGCCTAGCCACAGGTAGCCTTTCCTTTGGAATGAGGCAAAAATCAGGTCTGTCTTTACCCCTGTATGAACATCAGTTCTTCCAGGTCCAAGGACCTGCCCAGAAACTATCATTTTTCTGCATATCTCTGAGCTGGAGCACTGCTTTTGAAATATTGGTGTCTTGCTTAACTTGGTGTTTCAGTTGCTGAGTGCAATAGGCTGCTCACCAAGGTAGCTGGGCAACTGAAAGGAATCTATTGTGTGATTTTTAAAGTACCACCGTAAAACAGTGAGGCTAGAAATCAGGACCCAGAACACACATGCATTCAGACAAATAGGCCTTAAATACCAGAGCTAGAAAACAAAACAAAACTGAAAAGAAAGGCAAGAGGTTTCTCCTTCTTCTTTTCCTTTTAATTTACTGTTGTTACTAGTCCTCACCTAAGACTAACCACTTAGGGGAGGCAAATGTTTTCTGTCTCTCTCTAGTTTTGAGACTAATGTCTTCTGACCAAACTAACACTACTAGAGATGGAGCTGTGTGTTGAAATTCAAAGATATTTCAGTAAAGAGCACATACTCTGTGAAGGGCCTTGTTTTAGACCAGAAGTAAATAGCCAGCATCACACAAACCTGTACAGTGATGAAACACTGGAAAACATGACTGGATTTTTTTTTCCTTAGTCATGAAAGAAGGTTAGACTTGTCTAAAATTGCCTTCTTTGTATGATGTTTTAAATAGGTGAATTGAACCCAGAAGACAGATTTTAAGCATTAACCAGTGAAAACACAGGCAACTTTTCATTTCAGAAATCTCTCTTGAGAGTAGTCTTTCCTGCTTAACACTGAAGAATTACACTTCAGAAATAGGTGATCTTTGCTGCCATGCCTCCATCCAAACACGATAATAAGCAACAATCTTACCAAGTCTATTTTTTGTTTCTTGCTGTTATAACATCTTCTCTAAAATACTGTATAAGCTTTAACTGCAGATAAAAAAGCTCATCCTTTGCTCCTGCATTCTCCTTGTAGCGTCATCTTTATCAGAGCAAAAAACATTTATGTATATTTATTTATTTTTCTTGTAAATATCTCACTGATTGAAGTAAGAAAGGTCCAGCTCAACAAACATGCACTGTTCTCTTCCAACTCCCTTTCCTGAAATCCCTTCCCATCTGGGAACAAAAATGAACTCAGGGAGCCCTACTTCAGCAGCACGCCAAGGAGGAAAACAAATTTGCCATTTATACTACACTTACTATGTAAAGCCCCAGGTAATTATCTTTTCCTGTTTATGCATATACTATTTTAGGAATATACTTACAAAATCTAAGGCAAGCATCGCTCAGATCTTTGACTTGTTGATGCTGCGTGGCTTTCAACTTCTTGAATATTTAAGTGAAGAAGGATGAGTTTGTGGTTAAAGTACAAGTCTAGGAGTCAAGAGGTCTGGATTCTATTTCTGTGCTGTGCCACAGGCTTCCTGTACGCCCTTGAAACACTCACGTGACCTCTTTGCATTTTTGTACCCCATCTACTAAATGGGGAATAATCATTGCTTCATACACACTGCTGCTGTGAAGCTTAATTCATGCTCATCTGAAAGTGTTTCAGGTTCCTCAGAAGAAAAGCACTTCAGAAATAAAACCTCATCTCAGTTTTAATATTGTCTGAGCTGTCTAGCTTAAATGTAACCTCACCCAAACGGAATGGTATTTGTAAATGTCGTCCTTATAATGAAAAATCTGTTCTCCTTTTTCTGCCTCCCATGCCTTCTCCACTTCCTCCCCTTCTTTCTCTCCCAACAAGCTGCTGCATTGTTAAAATACCTCCTCATCCCCTGGGACACCCAACTGATCACAGATTTGCGTGTGGGGTTTGTTTTATGTGGAGATGTGCACGCACTTATGTTGCAACATTTTTTTTCCTCTGTCTCTGAGCAGGCAAATGGCTCTGAAGAAAGAATAGAGCATATCTGTATTTGATTTAAACAGGCATTCTGAACGAGCTGCACATTTCAGGGAAATGTTTGGTCTTTAGTTTCATTTAAAACTAAGGGATTCCCAGACTCCAACATCTCTGAGGACTTGGGGCTTTTTAATCATCTCTTGAGGGTTTCTGAAGGCACAAAAGATGAGATACTATGCTGCTGTTGAACATGAGTGTTTCAGTTAATGAGTGATTACCGGACGATCCATTACTGAATCAGTGTAATACAAAAATTACAGTGTTTGCATGTGTGGAGGAGAAGAGGGTGCTTTGTGGGAGCTGGATGTGTTGTCTCGTCCTGATAACTAACCAAAAGTTTTTGTTATTGGTATAACTGTTCAGTTAGTGCCATCTTTGTGCTAAGGCCAGCTCAGCCAAAGTGTGACTCTACCCAAAAGCTCCATCAGCTTTAAGGCTGGGAACGGGCGGCAGAGACTCATGTGAGTTGAGAAATCCAGACCCTGATTCTGAGTGCAGTGGCTTGTGTGTGCTACATGTCCTGAAGACGGAGGTATGTCACCCCCACAGTGACTACTCAGACTAACTTCATGGAGTACAGGCTGGTGGTGAACAGGGTGATGCTGCTGGTCTGTTGTGCAGCCCCAGGGTGCAAGAACAGCATCAGGAGTGCATGGGAGAGAGAGGCCTTTACACCCAGAAAACAATGCACCCTGATTACTCTGGACTACTTCAGTAGCCCAGAGGACCCATAACAGCGATAGACTGGTGAAGTCACTATATAACTGCTCACTTGTTCCCCTGAAGGCCCATTGTGCACAGCTCAGGAAGCGGATCCTTGCATTTAATCTGCACGTACACAGAGGTCAATGCTTTAAAAAACCAATCAGTTCACTGAGCTGCATGAGATAACCACTGATTTTCAAATTTGTAAGAGTCTTCTGCAAAATAACAGAATGAGTGCTGAGACACTTAGTTTATTTTGGCAGAGCAGCATTGCTGTAAATGCTTTGTCCAAGAGAGATTGTCAAGCAGAATAAGCATAAAGAAGAGGTAGAAGTTTGGCATGTGAAGAAAAGAGGAGCAAGTTGTTACCAGTAGGTATAAACACAGGTGCTGAAAAAGATGTGACTTTGAAAGACCTGGAGGAGCCTTCATAAAGAATGAGAAAAGAAAAGGAGAGGAGCAAGGTTTGAAACATTCAGAGCCATGAAAACAAGGAGAGGAAGTTGGAGCCGGCTGCAAAAGGGAGAGGAAGCAGGAAACCAGGATTAAGAGAGGACACAAAGTTACTGTGGGGATGCCAAGGTGCAACAAGTTCACAGTCCCATATTCCCCTGCCTAGGGTGACAAGTATCAGGTATCAATGGTTTATGTGGAGGTAGGAACCTTGGCTTACTACCCATCTCCTCATTTTCTCTGTCAGTTAGTAACAGGAGATGGTGAGGCACTTGCATTATGCATGCTGTGGATATTAGCCACTGGAGCTGCAGCTCTTAAACCATTCAGTGTTTTCATGGAATGCAGGGCTTCTTTATCAGTAACTTTAGGAAGTTGCACTAATAAGTGGGGGATTTATTATAAGGACAAATGGATAAATTTGTGGTATTTGGCCTGCCATAAATTGTGTCACAATGAACCTTTTCATTTTCTAGTCATTCTCCTGAGGGTAAAAATATATAGCTCTAAAAATGACAAACTCAGGAGAGCCTGGGAAAGCAGCGATATTGCAAGAACTATGTGTCCCTCCTACACCTTCAGTACATTCTCTTCATTACTACAAACTGTCCCCAGGAACACTTGATCTGAATTAACTACAAGCTCTGCAATATTTTAAAGATATCTCTTGGCTGTTTCCTGCACTCCCCATGCTCCCTTACTTGGGCAGATATCCCAGTGAAGGTCCATGGGAGTTTTGCTTGAGACATCTGTTCAGATTTCCATCTCTGCTTTCTTCTCTCCAGCCAGTGTTCTGCTCCTTTCCTCTGACTCCTTGTTATTCTCCCCTTGCTGCTTAGTGCAAAGTGAGGACAGGCAATGACTAGATGATACAAAGAGTGGAGAATAAGAAACCTGTAAGAAAGAAGCAGTAAGGGCCAGGAGTAATGGGAAAGACTGGAAACATGGTCAAAATTAATTTCCTAACACCTACCAGCAGTGCCAGACACAGTTTTGTGGGTATACTTTGAGTTCAGCTA
Organism: Tyto alba; assembly: GCF_018691265.1. Classification (NCBI taxonomy): domain Eukaryota; kingdom Metazoa; phylum Chordata; class Aves; order Strigiformes; family Tytonidae; genus Tyto; species Tyto alba. The sequence continues at coordinate 28,603,128 of NW_024881328.1, read as the reverse complement.
TCCAATTTTTGTGCCACAAAGCACATCCCTTTTGCTTGTAGATGTAATTGCCAGGTCAGAGCTAGCTTAATTAAGTGTGATGGAAAAGGCAATCAACAGATTGCCTTTGGCAGCTGCCCCTTGTACTATTTCAGGTCTGAGAAGGTTTGGTATTAAAACAACCTTAAGTAGGAATTAGATTTCTCTAGGTCTCAGCTACCTCTTTAGTGTCCTCTCACAAGGTGCCTGTGCCTTTGCATATCACTGACTCACTGCATCAACTCAGTAGGTTAAGCAGTTACTCAAAAAGAAATGGCAGACAAAGTGAAAATATAGTTCATTCTTCTTGATGGTTTGAACTGCTCAGAGAAACCTGCTTTCCTCATCAGAAAAGACAGATAACACCACTTCAGCCAGGAAGCAGGTGAAAGTCACAGATACAGCTATGCTTATTTCTTTTTCTGTGATGACTTGACATGTCCTTGTGTAGACATGAAAGTGGCTGTGCACAATTTTTTCTCATTAAAACACATCTAGCAGCCACTTAGTTTTATTTCCCAAGATGGATTTTGGTTTATTTTCTTTTTCAATTTCAACATAAGAAATTCCAACCTAGCTTCTTGTTGCAAATATTCTACTTCATGTTTGTCCTGCAGAGTAAGCGTTGCTTAAATATTTTAGGGATTCAGTTGTTTCACTTAAGAATTTCTGTCTCCATGACAACCCTTCTGTGCTTTGTAATACCTTAGTGAATATGGTGGAACTGACTCATTTGTTTCAAACTATATAACATTTAGCAGTGGTGACACAAAGGGATATGGAATCAAAATAAAAATACAGAAAGAGCTAATTTGCACCATTTTCTTTAAACATAATTTTCAAAATGACCACATCATTTACTGTATGGGAAGCTTGGTCATGTTGAAAATGCCTCATTTTTTCTCAAAATCCACTTCTGGGCTTATTCTTTACCTGACCACTGTATTCTGATACAGACAGGTTGCAGAGTCTGGCCTTCAGTGTCATCTCCACAACCATTAGAGTTCTGTGAAATAATGTTAACTTCATGTTGAAAGTGCTTTCCAAGCACTTTTTTTCCCCAGGCATCCAAATCAACAGAAACTCTGTTCTTGCCTCGGAATGATCATCTGCCACATGATGGAAGGTGTGGCAGGGTCACACAGTTCTTGTGAATCTTAAAAAAAAGGATCCCATACTTCCATCATTTGGAAACTTCAATTATGTAAATAATATCCTGTTTATGGAACCTCAGTACTCCTATCTATAGCTGTGTTGGCTTTCTAATAAAACAATACCACTTAGAGTAATTTGGTTAGGTATTTTCCACTCCAGCCACAGACACAGTCCTACATTTGTGCCTTTCTCTGTCTACCTGATGCTGTCCTGTACCTACCTCAATTTTCTAGTTTATACCTGCTACATATATGGAGTGGCTAACCTGCACATCTGTCAGATGTCAGGCTTCTGGCAGTTGTGCTTTGCATAAGCTCTTTGTGAATAAAGCTCCTGGCAAGGATGTTTTTGAATAGTGGCTTGATTTCTGGGTGCATCTGTAGATGCATCAAAACAAGGCCTTCTTTTCATATGATGTTAAATGTCAGGGTCTTTTTAAATCAGACCAAGCAAAAGTGGTTAAAGTTGGCCACACCATACCACCAGTCCCTACTGAGGGGTTTTCTCTGTAACATCTTAGTGCTTCCATCCTCTGAAGAGCAGCAATAACAGGCAAAGACTCTGACTCTGTCTTCTCTGCTCCTGTGTCATACTGGAACTTTCTCAGAGAAATGAGGAGCCAGGGACTACATGTGGCCTGGGCATCTTGATGAGATATCCATATAGAAGTATTGTTTGGTATTAAAAATAGCATGTATCTGAGAAACCTTTGCCTTTTTTCCCCTTCTGTTTTGAAAATGAAGGCACATTTAGAGCCTAAAACTTGATGCTGGGTCCATGAAGCATGAACACTATCCATGCTGATGTTTTCTGTTGCCTAATCCACTCTCTTAATCCATAATGTTGTTTTGTAAAACACACTGAGAAACAGCACCAGAAGTCTCCCATGCTTTTCTAATTCATTCTGTCTTGATTTCTAAACCCACTCAGCATTGCCTCCTCCTATTCATCAAGCACTGTAGTGCTCTGTCATGAGAGAACTCCTATAAATCATAGTTTTAATGACTCCAGGTGGTGCTACCTTGAATATAAAAGCAATCTAATTAGGCCACCTTCTGGCTGAATCTGATTTAGTCTTTGACTCAGGAGAGATAGGGAAGATGAGTGAGTGTGTGTATGTACCATTGTAGAAAGCAGCCGTTGCTGAACACATGGGGTTTTTTAAGTTCTACTGCCTTTCTCCTTTGTTTTTGTTGTTTCTTTGTTGTGCATAGAGCATCTACAGAAAATCTTGCTGTACTAACATGCAGCACTTAAGCAGGATGATTAGAAATGGCCCTTGCCTCACTTCTGAATCCTACAGACGTTACTACACGAGGTTTAGTTCTTCTTGATTCTGTAATTTGATTTTAATGGCTAGATACTATTGCAGCATACAAGTCCTACATACAATAGTGTCCTTTTACATTCAGAAACATCTGTTAGATAAATGCTGTTGTACAGCCTGAACTTTAAATGAGCAGATCTGTGTTTGAACACCGGGATTTTGTACCAACCTGGCAGACAGCATTCTTAGGAGAAACAATGTCTAATGTCTTTTCTCATTTGGTAGAGCTCTTTTCTTTACGCTGTCCTTCATGTTTCTCTCTATTTCACCTACTACTTTTAGGGATATGAAGTATGAGAACCTTTTCTAAGGGCTTTATGCAGCCTGGGGACCAAATGTGTAATTCAAATAATGGTGCTTTGCTGTTCCCTTGAAGCGCAGGATAGGTCTGGCGTCACTCAGTAATATTTTGAGCTGTCACTACTTGATCAAAGAACTTGGACTGGATCTGCCAGTGTTAATGCTTTTAGGATGGATGACTCCTTTGCTTTAGAAGGAGTTTCCAGTAACCGAGGGCAACACATAGCATCTTTGAAATTTCTGTATTTACGGAGTAGTGAACTCTCCATGGTAGTGCACTTCAAGCACCCTCCAGGGAAGAACCAGGTTACAGAGCTCATTGGCACATCCCTGCTTTTCCTCTTCTAATTTGTGCTCCTTCCAGTTTTGTCATGCTTTTGAAGATTTCTATAGCTTTCTATAGCACCCATCTTGGGGAACAAGTCTGAACTCAAACCCAGCTAACAAAGACAGTTTACTCATAGCCATAGGCTGTAAGAATAAGTTTTAAAGATGCCTGAGTCCTTTGGCATTGGAACCACAGTATTCCTGTGTCAGCTAAATATGTTTTATACCTTAAGTGCTATAGACTAAGTGGTCTTTATAAAACAACATATCACATGTACTATTAATACTTGCAGATTAAAACAGCTGCCAGGCAGCAAAATGGTTGCATGCAGAAAAATCAGGCAGGCACTCAAATTTGGAGCTTAAATTAATTCTCTGTTGGGGAGCCACAAATCTTAAGGCAACTTCAAACAAAGAATCTTAGAGAGGTTTGAAAATTAAGTTCACAGCAATTGTTCTCAACCTGTGTTTAGCTTTGAGGGCAACTGTTTTTATTCCAGAGTTGAAGAAAACTTGCCTGGTTTCCAATTATATTGGTCTAATAAAAGACTAATAAAAGCATTACTGCTCCTTAAAAACACTACCTCACATAATGTGTAGTTAGGTCATAAGAAAGCCACTACCACGTGTGCTTGGAACACAGCCATTTAACACTTTATTCTTTGTATACTGAGTATCTCGCTGCAAAACGGCAAGTTTTAGCTTTCAGAGGAAGTTAGCAACTACTGGGGAAGGATCATTTGTTTCTGATAAACCAGCCAGCTGCCCACTTACTTTTCAAGCTAATCATGACATTCCGTTACCAGATTTCAGGTATGCTTAGAGTATTTATAAAGAGAATAATTGGCCTTATTAACTTTATTATTTATGTTTTTAACCATTAGTTATTGTACATTGAACTAACTGAAACTTAGGTCCCAAAGAGAAATATATGTTCACTTGAGCTAATTCTGAAAGTGAGTACAAATATTCAACAAATTTAACTTCCCTGACATCTTGCTCAGAATCCTTTCATAATATCATCTCCTCTCCATATTGAAAAGAAAACAAACTGTTTCTCTCTGGGCAGTAGGTAGGTACATTTGGCAAACAAAACACACTATGAGCTCCAGAAAGTATAAAACTGATCTGGTTTGAACTCAGAGGACAACAGAAAAAAAAGAGAGTGGGATTCACCAGAAGAACAAGCGTCTTTGCAAAACTGCATTTCCATTTTTGTCACATAAGAACTTTTAAACAGAGCCTTGTGTGTGTTGCCACTAGACATTGTTTTGCCTCTGACTCTCACTGTCATTTAGACCACAGTTCCCAAAGTATCAGTACTCGGTGTTTCTTCCCTGCTTCTCTTCAGATTAAATCAATCTGCTCCCACCCGCCTTCCTGAGACAAAAGTTATTTCATCCATGGCTGTCATACATTTCCCAGATAACAGTTTAATGTAGTCCCACCAGTCACGACTTTCATAAACTTGATTTACTGTCTGGTTTATTGACCTCACTTTACAAGGCTTTGCCTCCCTTCATAACAGCTGTGAGTATGTTGCCATAACAAGAGTTGCCTTCTATACACCAGCAATTTGCCCTTTCTTGTTCTGAAATCTCCAGGGAAACCCTGGTGTTGTTAATCTTTAGTTCCTGGGAACCTATCTCTTACTCAAGACACTCTGGGCATCTTAATAAAAATGTAACTAAGGAAATAATTTAGGGTAACTGAGCAATGTTGACTAAACCACCAAGAATACAAAGGATATTTTCAAAGCAAATTGTTTATTGAGAGTAGTATCATTGGTTTCCAGATGAGTAAGAATTTAAGATAGATGTGAGAGTACATTTGGGGAGATACAGGGTATGCACGGTGTCAGCTTTGACTAGTTTGCTCATGCCAATCTAGACTTTCATATTCTCCCATGTCAACAGGTTTCTATTCCATGTGCCCTTTGGAATAATGAGAGACTGAGATCTCTGCAGCTGAACTCCACTCATGAACTGAATGGATAAATATATATATTTGTAACTTCCCACTGTATACATGGAAATGGCAATAGGAGCCTACTGCGTATGTAGGGGTATAGAGAGCTGGCAGCTAGGGAATGGAGGGAAATGGAATTGCAAGGGGCAGAAGGAAATGACTAAGAACTGTAGCAGAGGTGAGATCACACTAGTACACAGGCTGAGCAGCAAAAGCACAGAAAGGCAAATACAAAGGTGTAGAAGATGTGGGAAGAGAAGAAGTCATCCATGGGATGTACAGAAGCAGAAGGCAGAGAAAATTCTCATGGCTTAAATAGCTTGCTTTACTGAAAAGCACTTCTGCTTGTTGAAAGTTTTAGTCAAAGAATGCCAAGGCAAAGATGCAAAAGTACATAGACAAAGTCAAAAAAGAATGGACCAGAAATAGTCACTTGTGATGCCAATAGAGAGTGCAATTAAGTAGCTTCTGTATAAAACAGAAAAATAGGAACTGGGTATCAGGGACAAATTCCCACCTCCAGTAGTGTCCCTGGCAAAGGTCTCCCTTTCTGAAGGAAGGATCTGATTTTGTCCTACATGACCAAAATTAATCAAAACAAGGAAAAAGACAGACATTAGTATTCTGTGGGAATCAACAGGAAGAATCTTGCAAACAAAGGTTTAGTGCCAGACACAGTGGAAGAGAGATTGAATTGTTAGGGACAGAGTGAGGGGCAGACATGACCCAGGCAGCAGCCTCACTAACTGCACTTTCCTGCCTTCTGCTTGCTCCATTCACCAGCACACTGAACAGCCTTTCAGCAGAAGTTCCCAAACTTCTTTTATGTTGCTTCTTTATCAGCATTTTGATAAACTGGCTTGTTGGCACTCCTGAACTGAGGAGTGTTGCCATGAAGTGCCTCTTTCTGTGTTACTAAAAGTTACAGCCTTCCACTACTGTGGAATTAGCAGATGAACTTTCAGAAGCCAATTATAAGAAATATCTTGGAAGCATATAAGAGCCACTTCTTCTTATCCAAGCTCTTAGCTGAGCTCTGCTGTTCTGTCACATGTGCGTAGCAGGACTACTTGTGCAGAGTGGGATGTCTCCTGGTTTGGTTTGCAGGGTAATACCTTCTAGGATAACAATGTTTGACTGGGTCATGCTAAGAGGTTTGTGTTTGAAAAAAAAATATCTTAAATTATTCATATTCTGTCAGGGGAAAAAAAGCTATGTAATACTGGATTATGCATATTTTATCAAGTTGTATAAGTGAGCTATTAAGCTGCATATGATTCTTGCAAGTCTTTGTTTCATAGATTAGTTTTACAAAGCATTTTGTGTTACTGCTGAACATAAACAGCCTCTCATATCTCCACCTACTACACCAAGTATTCTCCTGATTAATTCATGAAGTCTATAATATTCAAAAGGAACCAGGGAGAAGAAATAATGATTTTAAGCCTTCTCTTAACTTTGGCAGAGCAAACTACCTGTGTTCAAGTCAGGAAAGCAGATTCCTTGACCATTTTTGTTCAATACAGCATGCATTGTTCTTTCATTAACATCATGTCTGGTCCTCTGTCTTTGCAAGGAACACGCAGTAGTTCTGCAGCTACACAGTGGACATGGTGATGACCCTCAGAGGTTACCATCACCTAGGGTAATGTTAGGAATGGAGGAAGCATCAGGAAAAATCAGCCTCTCTTGAAGCTTCATCCACAACTAGGTGAAATATCAAACTTCAACTCTTCCTAGCTGGGGCACACTGGCACCCCTCAGTACACAGGTTCCCAAGAATCAGCCAAGGCACTGGACAGAGGCAAGTTCTGTAGGCTCTCCTGGATGCTACTACAGTCACCCACAGCCACACCATGGCAGAGGGGAAGGACAGGCACTCAGTGGGGAGATTTATATCCTCCCCTGGGCAGGTGGGTAGAGCACCATGGCAGACTAAACAGCCTGGGTGCTCATTTCTCTGGCCTCTGTTGGGCTTTTGTCTCAGAGTCCCTCCACCTTAGAGCATGATGGGTGGCTGTAGGCTAATACCCAGTCACAGAAAGTAGCCCAGCTACTTCAAGAATGAGATGGCAGAAACGGAAAACTTCCCCAGGAGCAAGGACAGCTGCCTCACAGCCACTTTATGACCAAATATAACATCATCACAAATAGGTGCTGTGTTATCCATGGATGTCTTCCAGGGCCCAGAGCAAGGGATGCTCCATGTGTAGTACGTTGTTTTCACTTTCACAAAACCAATTATCACAGGCTGAGCCTGGCTGGCCACAGGCATGCAACAGAGCCAGAACAGTAATCCCAGTATTTCTGACTGACCCACTGAAGGGAAGTAGGAGCAGAAATGAGGGGAAAGCCCAGTCTCCTGAGGCTTTGCAGGCTCCAAATTGCTGGCTGGGTGACAAAAGGCTGAGTATTGTGCTCAGCCAAACAAACACTCACTGGAATTTCATTGCTTATTAGTTAACCAGCCCTTGGAAAGCCTTTATCTGAAGAAAAACAGTCCCCAAAACAGATTTTTGTGTGTACCTCATTCTATATGTCTTTTTCTGATAGGCTGTATGTATAATGCAGCAGCAGAGCATTAGGATGAGCAGTATTGCTTTGGGAAGTATCTGGGGAAAAGGTTTTGATGTCTTGCTGTTATCTGTAGTCTGGCAGGAATGAGGGGGAGACAAGGAAATTTAGGTTCAAGGTGGTAGCTGTTGTGTCCTTGCCAACACATTGATTTCTGTAACGAACTAGGTATCTATCCTCTTGCACTGATGATGAGCTAGGCTTACCAAATGTTTTCAGAGCTCAGTTTAAAGCAGATGTCATTCTGTTAAATTAAGGAGGCATTTAAAAATAAATTACATGACGGTGTTATCGATATTGTTATCCTTTCCCCCCAGAGGCTCCAGGTGCTCTTAATTCTCACTGGAGTGTGAAATACTCAATTCTTTCAGAAAAATCTGACAAATAAAGGTTAAGTATGTTCAACTCATCATTTTTGGCAATGTCTGTTTAACTCAGGTGTCAGCTGGAGGGGCTCTTGCCACTCTTTGTTCTGTTGTTCTCTTAAAATCCCACTAGATACCATAGCAACAGCTGGATCACATGCTCCTCTGGTGTGCTCCCTATAAGCAGATGTGAACAATGCTGGCTAATAGTCTCAGAAAGTATTGGACAGGAAAAGGACTGAATTCAACCACATCATTTTTTTTAATAACACCCAGCAAATACTTTCTGTCATTTCTTACGACACAGGTAAATCCAGACCTGCAGACAAAACAGATTCAAGCTACTTCCTTCCTTAATAAAAAGACTGTCAAGGTAGCTGACATTTTACAGCCATTTTCTCCCCATCCTATGTAAGCATTTCTTGGAAGCCTGAGGCTGAAATATGTTTCCATATTCAAATGTGTTAGCAGTGCCTGAATGAATACTACCTGCTTTATTGATGGGTTAGTCCTGCTGTTAAACTGATTACACTCTGGCATTTTTTGAAACTTTACCCCGAAGAAGGAATTCAAAACTATTCATATGTCAATTGAATGCTCCATAATCGTGCTCTAATTATTTTCCATGTATGTGGCAAACATTTAAAGTAATACAGGTCAGCTTGGCCTAATAACTATGTCATTGTTTTTTAAATGACAAAATAAAGCTTTTCACATGTCAAGTGAACGTTTAATCATGCCATTGCTTGGAGGACGTGTTCATAATCCTTTTCCTCGGCTAATGTGAAAAATCCATGTACAGCCTTATTTATGTTCATATTTAGGCAAGCAAAAAATAATAATTCTCTCTTTTAATCTCATTTCTGTTTCCAAGTGTCTCCCATAAATTCCTCCCATATAACACTGAACCATATGCAGTCTCAGCTGTGTCATACTCCCTAGGTTCAAAACGAACTTGCAATGCATAGAGTCTGCAGCTATGTCAGACATTGTGTAATCAATTTGTATTTTAATTATGGGTTCTTACAAGGACAAATAAATCATACCTCCATGCAGCATGAAGGAAGGAGTGAAACCCAAAACAGGGAAAGAAAATATTAAATTTATTCCCTTACGTAATTAGATGGAGGTTTAGTCAGAAATCAGCGCTAATACTTCTGATGAAAATCTGGAGTAGATTCTGTGATTTGTAAAATCTGAAGTGGCTCTGAAATTGCAGATGCCTGTGGAGTTCTTAGACTAATACTTGTTTATAGTGTCTGCATCAATTTAGATGCAAAAACTTATGGGATCTAATTATTTTCCTTCTGTTTTACAAAGTCACTTTTCATTATGTATCATCAAGTTAGAAACCCAGGGAGGAAACCTTAAGTAATAATTTCTGCTGCTGATTTTAGCTCTCTCTTCTTTCTGAAAACTAATGAATACATGTGCGTGTACCTCAAAGGGTCTGCATCTGCCACTTGCTCGGTAGCATTACAAGGAATTTTTGGTGATTACTGGAAATGCTCACTGGTAAGGTCAGAGTAAAGGAAACAGCCTCCAGTCAAGTGAAATGACAAGCCCTGGTCCAAAGCCTGAGATCATTGCATAGCAAACTGCCTGACAGGCACTGGCAGGCTTGGCTTCCATAGGTCTGGAGCAGGCTCTGAGCTGTGTGAAAAGGCACTGGTGCTTAAACAGGGTGGGCACAAAGGGTGGAAGGAACACAGGATTTGAATAACATCGTAATGTCTACTTGGTCGGGCAGATGCCGGTTTAGATGGGACAGCATCTGGCATTCACAGGGTCTGTGGCTGAGCTTCTCCCACATGTGGCTCTGGGACAATGGGGCGTAAATGGAAGGGAGCAGCCTTGCAGGCACCGAGGAGATGCTGAAGGCACAGATAAACCCGATGCTCAGAGCAGCTCAAGTGTACTGCCGTTCTCTTGGACTGCCCATCACTGCCATAAGCTGTTGCGCAGCTCCTCATGAGCAAACAGTCTGGAGGGTGGCCCACACTGGCTGGCCTTCCACGTGGACCAAGGGTGCTTGTCCTGCTGCTGCCCCTTGGGAGACACATGTCTGTGGTCCCCAGATTGTCGGTTCAGCATTTCTCACAGAAACAGCAGATGAGGTCGAAACAATGACAGTGCTCCATGAAAAACTAGGTCATTTCAGGCGAGGAAGATGAGCTGTTCTGTACAAGCTGGAGTGGCTGTTTGCCCCTGCCCTGCCATCAGAGACACATCTTCCCCTGGCAAGCCAGCCAGCTCCAGCAAGGGTACAGGCATGGACCTGTAAATTGATATTGCACTTAAATGATTACAGGCTCTTCACCTTCAGCCTGATTGCAGCTGACTTGAGGAAAAGCAAGTCCAGAAGTCTAGTTCTGTCTGTCTAAGGGTTGCTGAACAACTGGGACAGTTAAACCAGGTTAAATTAGAAATGAACATTCATTGCCCTGGGGAGGGTTTTATAAGCCATGAGAAAAGGACATAGGCAAGTAATCATCATTAGCTCCTAGGAGGATGAATTGCATGCAGATAGACAGATTTAAAGTCAAGAATAACAATTGTGCATAGAAATGGAAACAATTTACTTGATTGGTTTATTTGTAGTCATTGTGCACAAGCCTTTTTGTTCAAAACTCCTAGGCAGACCATGAATGTCACGTTTGTGGAAAGACAAAATCATTCTTAAAGCATAACCATAATCAGAAAGAGACTGTTTCACCTCAAATCTGTTTACTGACCTTTCACCACAAGAAAATGCTTTTTTATTTCAGACTGTGGCAAGAGAAATTCCAGAGAATAGTAACATGTGCCATAAACAGAGGGTCAGCATTGCAGCTAGTATAAATCAGGGTAGCTACAGCTTGGAGATACACTTACTTACATCAACTTGAGTATCTGGAATCAAGAATGTAAAATAAGATCTGCTCTGCAGAATGAGACCACTGTTACCAAGGATCCCATGACTAGACTTTGTATGGTGAGAAAATGCAGAGTTAATAGGATTTTGCTATTAGTGAATTTGATCTGATTCTGTGCTTTATTTTATTCCAAAGCAGTCTGGCAAATATTTAGCATTAACAAAGCAAAAACTTAAAGACCATTTCTTATCTATTACAAATATTCTTGTAAGCGTACCGTTACTCCCCACGGAACGGGAGCTCCGGGCACGGGAACCTGCGAGGGGCCCGGCTGCAGGAGCACGGCGGGGCAGCCCCCGGCGGCCTCACTCCGCAGAGGGTGCCCTGCAGCTGAGGCTGCCAATTCAGCTCTGGCACCATCACCATGGTGCTCCTCTCAAATGTTGAAATGCAAACCAGAAAAACCAGGCTGCACCTCTTTATTTTTTGACAAGTACTTAAGATAGAAATACTCTGACCTATTTTTTTTTAAAGCTACTGCTGTCTTGATATTCCCATGTAGAAAAAAGCTGCTTGTCACTCTTCACAGCAGCCCTGTTCTCAAAGACTTAAGGCTGGATTCAGCCCAGCAGCCCTATACTAGGGAATATCCACCCAGACGCACTGAAAGCAAGGGTCATTTGACAATGGCTCTGAGCAACCCTTTTCAGGCCTTGAACAGCACAACAACTCAAATAATAGTCACTGCCTGCTTTGCTCTTTTCATGCTCTCTCCTAGCTTGGCACTGCAATAATAAAAAGCCTCTTTAGAAGATAATGCACACTTTGTGTCCCTCACCCTTCCTGTAATTTACAGCAGCTAAGGACACTAGTAAGGTCCAAGAATAACAGGCATTTCTGCTGCATTCGAAGATACCTTGGCAAAGTCTTCTGATAGATTAGAAGAAAAAGTAAACAGTTTAATGCAATCCCCAGGCATCATCACCCACATACGGCTTTGAATGTAGTTGAAGCCAAGCTTGAAGAGGGCTTTGCCTGTACAGCGGCTGGTGCCTCTGTGCCTTGGGGCAGCAGAGCCAGGAAGGGAAACCCTGCAGGGGCAAATGCCTGAGCCCTGTTCAGGCTGCAGGGAGGGTCAGTGCTCAGTGGGGCAAGAGCCTGTCCCGGGAGCACCCTTGATGCTGGCTGTGGGTGGGCACAGCTCTCTCCTCATGTAACTGTCTGAGGACTGTGTACAGCATCCAGCAAAGCACAGTATCTCTCATGCTTTGAAGAGCCTCTGTTCTGACTCCCACCAGCTGCTGCATCCCCTCACACACAGTGATTTCCTTGTTCCTCTGAAGCAAGAACATGCCTTTCCTCCTGCCTCCTCTCACTAACAGTGGAAAATCCATAGGACAACACTATAACACTTGTCATGACAAGATGGGAGATTTTCTTCTGACTGAACTTCTTTACCTCTGTCTCTGAGGTGTTTAGAGATTCATGGGAGGAAAGCTGTCTTTTTCTGTCTGATGATGTGACAACCTGGACTGTCATCACAGGGCAGATATTTTCTGCAGCACCTGGGCAGAAGTAATTAGTACAACAGAGGTGTAAGCAATCCTGCACTGGCTGTTTCTCAGCAACAGAAGCCTTAGGCTTTGGCTGCCTAAGCAGCAACATGAAAAAGTGGTGTAGTCCAAGGAATCTATTACACTAACCCGAATTTAGCTTCCAGCAGTTCGATCATTCAGCTCATTAAGAACGCCCATCTTTGACCTCACTTGCTTCTCAGTTAATGCCTTCTGCTTCTGCTTGGCACCAGTGTGGGTAAAACAGAGGCCTTCTGGAGGGGAAAACAGATTATTGATCTGCTGTGCAGACTGTAGTAGCTGGACTCAGAGGGGCAACTCCTTACCAGAGTGGATTTTGGTTTTCTCTTCATGGGTTACAGCTGTTCCTGAGCAAACTTTTCTCTCCTTCTCCTATTTGCATATCAAATTGCAAACTTTTCAAGCCACTTCAAATGGCAGTCTGGTTGAACATGAAATCGTTGCCACCAAGAGGTCTGTCATTTGGCAGATAAATAACTTCATTGCTAAAATATTAAAAGAAATAATAAATCTTCCACCCTCTGTGTCTTACAGCTATCCCGGGTCTGTGGAACTCACAGCTGTTTTTCAGGAGGGAGACATTTATGTAGAGAACTAATGTTCATGTAAATCTCTTTCCCATGTATGCTGCCTCCTCCTGAGTTGAATCTTGGCCTTGGTAAGAACTGTCATAACATCCAAAACTTTTTAGCATTGATTGAAGAGATTATCTGCTGTGAAGCCACTCCTCTGATAGGTGTCTCTGAGTTGGGGAAGGAATAAAAACTAATTCAGAGATACAATTACAATCAGTAACATTCACACTGATCAGATTCAGAAACATTCATACTGAAAGCCTGCAGTCTTTTCCTCTCTCTGCAAAATTCCTGTTACATATATTGACAGAAGAGAAGCACTTCTGTATCTGTGTAGGATCTTTCAGAGGTCCTTATAATTCTGCCAGACTCTCACCTCACTCATTTGAATATTGTCCCCTGTCTTGAGAAGAAGCATAAATCTGATGCTGTTGTAAGGATTTATTCCTACCCCATTGAGAATTTTCATTACATGTGATACAGATGCTACTTCAAGTTTACGTTCAGGGTTTCAGGTTTCAGAACAGGCTATAAGAGCTAAGAGAAGTAAGTTCATGATAGAACACAGCTCTAGCAAAAAATGGGAAGATTGCTGATCCACATAAGGGTATAAATGCAGAGACTGTCAGGCAAAATGTCTTAATCTGGTGGTTACCTTCAGCCTGGATGTGGTCCTGGATGGTATCACCCTGCCCACCACATTTGTCTTACTTAGAGTGTCTACCCCTCCCTGCGTCTGTAAAAGCAGAGAGAGGAAGGACTGGATCTGTCTCCTACTGCCCATACAGAACCCAGCTTCTCAAACCAGGGGCTGCTGCCACTGCAGCAGAGCTTACAAGCAGAAACCAAATATACACGGGCCATGAGAGACGATGCATCTGGAAGCATGTGCATCTTCCAGGAAGACCATGGAAATCTAGGATTGTTTGTGACTTTTGTCTTGGGTATTCAGGAAGAATGACAAAAAGTGAGAGATGTAGTGCAATGTGGCTGCAATTTCTTTAACTCCAGCCATGCAGAAATTGTCCATTCATAGAAGGACACCATTCTTCCCTCATGCATGCCGATTTAGGGGATAACATTTCTTTCAGTACAACTGGACCTGTTGCCTAACTATCTACTTTACCAGAGAAATGCTGAATGAATCCAAACACAGAGCTCACCCAGAACAAGACCTTGAATGTAAACTTCATCTCATTTTCAAGAAAGGGTGAAACACTTGATCTGTTATCTTGTGAGCCATCACCATAGGCAGCCTATTTTCCAGTATCACCACATCCCAAGAATGGCAAAAACCTGCAGCTGGCTGACCAGTCTCTAGCACTGCCAAATCAGAAACTATGCCCAAATTTAAACCCCGCACAAATTAGTCTGGATCCAAAACCAAAGAGTATACCTTGTCTCAAACACCAAAACAAGAGAGCAGCTCCACCCTCCAGAAACAATTAAGCCCTGTATGACCTGCATACTGAAAAGCATCTGTTAGCATTAGCATGCTGATTTGAACATGGCAAGGCAAGGAAGCTGGCAACTAAAATTAAGATGCATAGGGCACAGAAGCATCCTGTTCAGCTTCTTGCTTCATATTTCACCAAAGAAAAGAGAAGGAGGAGAGATGCTTTTTGTCTTTTTTTTTTAAAAAAAAAACAAAACAAAACAAACAAAAAAAAAAACCACCCACAGCATTATATAGAAAAAACTAATCCCTTTCATTTAGCAAATCTATTTTGTTTCTTGGAGGGTTAAATCCTGCTTGCCTCAAACAAATGAGTAATCCAATTGACTTCAATGTGACAACTCCCAAAAGGCAAACAGGATTTGACTCTCTCCAGTATCTATTACAAAGATTTTGTGAATGAGTTATTTGAAATGCTGGATACTTTGTGCGCTAGCTTTGGTGCTGCACTATAAACCCATGATGACTGTGCCAGCCAGATTTTCTTGTCCTGAAGGTTTAAATGGCTTCCTATGGCTCTAAATTTAAACCAGGGCCTCTCACTACAAATCATATATTTGGCCATGTTGGTTTTGTAAGGTAGAGAGAAGAGGGAGGGGAAGGAGTCACACTCTCTGAAAGCAGTAGTTAGGGCCAATTTACTTTTACTGGATGTTTTAATTTCTTGAGAACCACATAATCTCCTCGGACTCTTGCGAAACTCTAAACTCTGTATCTCTAGTATGAGAGGGCAAGAGTAATTGAGCCACACTGTATACATTTTCCCAGTTTGCTAACACCAGGGGCTTTCTCATCTGCTCACTGAACAAATTTCTATGTTTTTACTAAACCCTCTTGCAAGCAAGCAGACATTTGAGCTTGCAGTTTGTCTCACATTTGCTACTGACAGTGCAGGCTGTTTTCAGAGTAGCCTGAATTTCTTTTCTTTGACACCTCGGTTACTTCACAAAAGACACTTAATTAGACACCTCCCAGCACCCACCTACAACTCTTGCACCACTACAGGAGGGAGCTCCCTTGAGAAAAATGTTCACACTGGCAGGAAACCAGATCAAGAAGGTAGTCAACAGTCCATATGCATGAAACCCATCCAAGGAAAATAGATTCAGTGATCTAACTTTGAGAGCTGAAAGAATGTGGGAAATCACCCACTGGCTGATTAAAAACAGTCAGATGAGTAGAGGCACTGAGTCCAAATAACAAGAAAGATAAGAGAAAATTGCAACAAATAATGCGTCAAACATATTGTATGTCGATTTAACTATGCCCAAAGACAGACTTAGTGCTATCAGACAGAATGTATGTCTTTATGTCATCTATACTTGCCCTGATTGCTCAAATTACAGTCTCCCACTGCCCCATATCCCCTAACAGGTAGTGAGGCTTAGGCAACTTGCATTTTTAGAAGAATATTTGCATCCTCTGTTTTCTGTGAAAGTAAAGCCTACAGAAGGAGAGGGGGAGTACAGAAAGTCATTATATAAGCAGTGAGGATAGGGAGTTCTGATTAGGCTTCTACTCTGGGCTGCAAAATAAATAATCAAAGAAAATGAAGATGCAAGTGCTTACACCAGGACTGAATATGGCTCAAGGTTTTGTTTCCTGGGCACTTCTTCCCTGATAACACAGATAGTGTCATGAGCCTCATCTGTGCTGCGATAATCAAGCTATATAACACCACTGCATGCAGTACATCTCACCAGGAGGGAGTGTGTTGGAAACTGGCCTAGTAATTTTTAATATGTGCTGCTTATTACTAAATTCAAGCATTATATTTTAAAGAAAATACTCTGTATTCAGAATGGGCCTCAAACCAAAATGCTGGATGTGAATACCTCCTGCCTGCTGCATCGGGTTTGATTTAGGATCACTTTAGGGCAAGGGACTCTGTATTCCAGTGCTCCACCCAGACCGTGAGGGCTGACAGCACTTACAGCCCTCTGGCAGAAGGGCACTGTGGCCAATCTTGTGTCCTGCTCTGGGCAGAATAAAATGCTGGAAATTTAGTGCAAGTTTGCAGGCCGTGTCATTCTCTCCAGAGAAATATCACAAGCAGGACTATTTAATCCATGACTGTTTGAAGAAGAAAACTGTTGCACAACTTCTTAAATTACCTACAAGGACTTTGATTTCAGTAATATTATAGCTTTTATTTTGGTAAACATGAAACAGACTCCCAAGCCTTGAAAGAGCAAGTATCACTGGAAAAGAAGACAGAAGTCATCCATGAGCTAATTTGCTCTTTTGCCCAACTAAGATGAGATAGTTCCCTGGAGTCTATTTTCCTAAGATTTTTTTTCTTCAGTCTAGTCAAATGTCCTAATTAATATATCTCAGTAGAAGAAACACACAAAATTAAAATAATCCAAAGCTCATGGTTTGATCTGAAGTGCTTTCCAGTTCCACTGTGTGAAATTTGCCTCCCAACGGTGTGTGGGAAGCCCTGAGAGTTTGGCTCCTGCAGAGTCTGTGTCAGCATAGAGGTGGGCTGTGGGAAGATGAAGGTGAACGAAGCTGTGCAAATATCACCCATGTGAGTCTCCCAGATTGGGGGGGGGGGTTCTGCATCACATGGAGGGCATTGCCAAGCCACCTTCTGGGAAATTAACTGCCTCAAATCTTGTTCATTGCAACTAGGTATTACAAATCCCCTAGTTAGCTCTACAAATCTTTTTCTTTAATCTTATAAAAAAAAAGTAAAATCTTTATCTTAAAGGTCATAAATGACAGAACAGTGCTCAGCCTCCCTCTCCTGAAATCCTGTTGATGTAAATTGGAGTGAGATACCAGGCCGAAGATGATTTAAAGGGTCAGGAATGAGGCAGAAGTTTTAGAGTTACAGTCAAGACTGTTTTAAGTTTAAAAACTTTTGTTTCCAGAATTTGCAATGCCATGTAGGAAGAGTGAAACAGGTTTGTAACCATGAACCCAGCTAGCCAGCCAACAGGCTGCATTTACAGAAGTTCCAATCCACTAGAAAACTATGGATTTCTTTTTTGTGAAAACCAGAGGCAAATGTTTCAGTAACAACTTCCATCTTTTCAACAAATACAATTATCTAGAATAGTGGATTTTTTCCAATGTCAGCTGACAGTGAGTGCCATAAACACCTACAGGAACAAATACAACTAGAGAAACAAAATCCAAGCTTTTTGCTGGAAGATACCATGAGTTCAGCTGAGACGTCTGAGCATATTTGACGGCCGGTACTGCTGCTGGATTCATAATCCTTTCCAGATAACTCTTTGAAGAAAGACAGCTTAACCCCATTTGACCTACACTTACGCAGGGTGTCTCTTCCACTTCAGCAGCTTGAGCCACATACAAAGGACCTTGTTTTTGCAATGGTTTTGATAGATTTTCGGGGATACAAATGTGCCTGATTCTGAGGGAGGGCTGATGCTGTTTGTGCCTCTGGAGGTTGACTTGCACTTCGTTAACCCTAGTTGCAGCTGTTGAGGTCCATTGTGCCAAAATAATGAAATGCAGCCCTGATTTCCTTTCTTCTGGGTCAGGTCTTGACAGCAAGTGACGTTCTCAGCACTGAGAGCAGCTGGGGTCACTGGCTCTCAGAGAATTAGCCTCTGTCTCCTATGGAAA
Source organism: Tyto alba (assembly GCF_018691265.1). NCBI lineage: Eukaryota > Metazoa > Chordata > Aves > Strigiformes > Tytonidae > Tyto > Tyto alba. The sequence continues at coordinate 28,585,013 of NW_024881328.1, read as the reverse complement.
GTCTTTGGTCTGTTGTGGCTGTTGCTTTGATTTTCTAGTGATGTGTATTTTTATACATGTCTGTAAAAGCAAACACAGTTTACCCTACTGCCACACAGATCCCTTGCGATCCCTTGTCAACAATGTCAAGCCAATGTTACACTCAAGCCCAGGAATGACTCATTTTTTTTATGACTGTGGTCTTCTGAGAATATTACAAAGGCTACAGCGGAAATGGTTTGATTCAGAAGTATTTCCTGCATCACCATCACTGGCTTATTTTTCCTGGGTCTCCATTTCCTTCGCTTTTCCAAGGGTTTGGGTGTTCTATATTTAGCCAGTTCACTGAAGCACACGTGGAGAACTGCACTAAGCGCTTGTACAAAAGCTTTTCCCCTGAATTTCTGCCTTCATAGTAGGAACCCCCTGTAATTTGACTGTCTTGTTACTCCCACTCATCCCTGCTGAATACAGCTGTATAAGATTTTAGCAGTGCACACTGCATTTTTAATTCACTGTGTGTTTCTCCCTCAAACAAGAAGCAGATGACATCTGCTGCCAGGGTGACTCAGCATGCGAAGAACTGCAATCACAACCCAGCAGCCTATGCTAAATAACCTGACCCATTTACTTTGAAACTCAGTCAAACCTAAATACCAAATATTAGATTAAGGTGCGAGTGGGTGGGGATTGGAATGAGCCTAGGAGAGGTGAGGGAAGGGACAGAAGGTGTCCCTGAACTACATAGGCAAGCACCAGAATAGGGAGCAATGTGGCAGTGGTGTTTGGATCCCACCCTGCAGTCCCAGGCAGGGTGCATGCTGATTTGTAGCCCTCCCAAACAAAAATGTCAGGTGAAGGTGTTACTGCAGTTGAAGGGGGAGAGAGAGATATGCAGGGGCAGACTGGGGGAGCCTGTATGAACCTGCCTTTTGTTGCAGGAAGTATAAGAGAAGGTAAAATGACTGGTTTCACAGGTGGCTCAGACAGGATGGCCTGCGGGCAGTAGAAGCTCTCAGGCAGCAATAGCTTGCTTTATCTCCAGCAGTATTTTGGGAGGGAGAAGAGAGGGCACTATCCTGCATAGGCTTTGGCATATGAACAAAAGACATTAGGTAGCCAGCAGTTAATCCACTGAAAAGGTGGATTCCCTGCCTTTGTAACAATGGATTTTCATTTCCAAGTGGACAAGATCTTTGAAGGGATAAGAGATTAGCAGTCTAATGCTTCTCTGTCTGCCTGATCAAGTGTAATTTTCCAGCAGTGCTTATCAGTGCTCAAACTTGTTTTTCATAGGAATGTAATGTTTTTACAAGGTCATGTTTGGTGTCTGAGCCTAAAAAGGGCCTTCCTGTATGTGTGAATCTATCATTGATTTTAGTATCTTCTCTGGAAGTTGCTGATTATTCACAAGCCTACTATAGGGGAACTGGGCTTGGTGCTGCTTCCTTCATGTATATGACAACATTCTCGTGTGCTTGTCATATTTTCCTTCAGAGTAGAAAAAGCTTTCCATGGAAGTCTAAGCTAAGCCCCTCCCTGCAAAAAGGTTTCCTTATTCAGAGTTGAGGAAACTAAAACAAGAAATGAATCAGTGGTTTTCCCGAGTTCACACAATGATTTGGAACCTATTTCATGTCTCTAATGGAAGAAGGCAGGTTTTGTGGCTGAATCTAGTGGCAGGAGACCTTTACCCTTTCTGTGACCTAGAAGTTATATTACAGCTATGTACTTCCATGCGCTCATCTTTTTGTTTAAAGCAATCAGGATGAGTTCTAAATTTACAGTGATTGTGTTTGGAGGAATTAATGGCTAAGGTGAAATGCCCAGGAGTTCCTGGAGGAGTGAAAGCATGAAGAATCTGCAGGTTCTGTTCTTCAGTCAGAAGGCTCTTTTCTCCTCTAGTAATGTGACTCCATTTTCAGGGGTCTCTTTTTTAGGAGCAGAAGGTCCTAGATTACTTTCCCCTGAGATCACTCACAGAGCCCTCTGTGAGTCCTGCTGGCTTTGAGTGTACAGCGCTGCAATATGTGAGTGAGGAGACGTAGAGGCAGCTGGCATTCATTCCAGAAATACATGGGCACTGGACTTTGCCAGGGCCACGCCTGGGAATGTCTCAGCTCTTCCGCTGCAGGGATGCAGAAACACAGACTGTTTCTTCCTTAGAGCTGGTTAGCTCAATCTGGCAAATTCACATAACTTTCTTCTTGGAAAACGGTTTTGCACTTTCAAGGTCCTTAACCTTCAAAGGTGTCGGAGCCTTTGTGCACACTCAGTTGGAGAATGCTCTGGAAAAGGTGGACTGTTGGCCACGATGTATGTGACAAAAAGTCAGCCACAAGGAGGGTTTTAATTTCAAAATGCCACATCACATGCATTATGGAATGATATAAAAAGCTACAGCTGCTCTGCTAATAATTCTCTACATGCCTTAAAATGAAACACTTTATGAACTTGCTATCTTTCGTAGACATCCTTTATCATGATCTCCTGGCAGCCTCAAGCTAGTTACATTATCATAACAATAAACAAAGTGTCCATCTTGCTGTCTCTTCTACACAGATATCCTTTATGAACACTAGCAGCTTCTCTGAAGCTGACTAAGCCACTTGCATGCATAAAAATATTTGCAGTGAAATTTCAAGGGTCAGTCCCAGCTTTCATTTTGTTTGATTATGTTCGACGTATGCATTCAGCCATTTCCCAGTCCTTATCTAGAAAACATCCACCCCTCTAGTTACATGGGGATCAGTGAAGAAAAGAGCAACCTACAACATACAGGCACTTCAAAGGCAGGGAACAATGCTATCTGCAGAGAAACACATACACACAGTCTGCTGCCCATAAGGAGCTGGATGAGAAGACTAAAGCAGCACAGAGGGTAAAAATAACACAGAGAAGTCCAGGTGTGTCTTGAGGCACAGTTTCAGTTGTCATGTCTACTGTAGTATGGAATATACACCTTATTTTTGTTAGTCATGCTGAGGATGAAGGGAAGCTGAGCTGCCAGAGAGTGCCTTTAGCTCCTGAGTGCTCTCTCCAAACGCGGCACATAACGAATGCGTTAAACAGTTCTACCTGAATGGTGCAGCCGTTCCAAGTGCGCGGTGCGAGCGCGCTGTCGGGTCAGTGCCCGCTCCGGTGCAGCTCTAATGTCTGAGCCTGTGTCAGCAGGCACCAGAAGGGCTGTGAGCTACTGCCCAGCCCTTCCAAACAGTATGTAAGGATGACTGAGGACAAGTATGTCAGAGCTCTAAGGTGCCCATCGGTTCATTGAAACTTGAGACCTTTAAGGAAGAGCAGAGTGAAAATACAAACTGTGTTAATTCAGTAGTATACCACAAAAACACTTTGAATGGGAGCTGTGGTGTAAGTAATCAATACTTAATATTACAGTGAGCTCTTCTTGCTTTCAGAAATACCATCTTAAAGGTACAAAGCACTCAAGAGATTAAAAATAATCTTTACATGTCTTGCTATGATAAATGGGGGATGTTTGCATGGGGTTGATCCTGTTCTGTTACTCTCAGCCTACAGCACACAAGACAGTGCTCTACTGTCTTATACTTCAAAAACTGCCTTCTCCCTCACCAGAATAGGAATAATTCTCATTTGAAATGAACAACTCCATCACCATTTTAAAATTAAAAAAAAGTGAGTCAGTCCAGAGAATCCTTTTTCTTCAAATAGCAAATTCCTGTGTTTATCTCTGAAGTTCTTACACATAGTCGATTTGCTGGGGAATAAACTGTACAGAAGCACTAGAGCCAGTCATTAGGCACATATGAACTGATCACATTGATGCATAATTAGTACATAATTTTCTGGAGATCCCATATGGCTCCAATCACATCATTGTTAACAGCAGCACATCATATCATCCAACAAGAGCGGGTTAAGCCCTGACCCTTTTCTAGCATAAGTGTTCTGGTAATAATAGATTTTTTTTTTTTCTATAAATAGATTTGTGGTACAATTTATGACCCAGCTTATTCTTCTTTTTTCTTAAGAATGAATGTTCTCTTTGATGATCTTGGTGGTGGTGTCTGCTATCTTGTTGCTGTGGCTGACAATAGCATAACAAAGCCGACTAGATCACCAGCTCAGTCTTACAACTGAGTAAGAGTCTGGCATCTTACCAGCTCAAATAGTGGTGCACTGGCTGCAGGGCCCAGGAAAAAAAAATGCAAATATTTCAGCTGTGTAGACAGCTATACAAATAGCAGAGCAGACGAGGCAGCCTCCTCTGGAGAGACAAAAGATGTGTGATGACCTCCTTCCTTCAAGTTAAACAAGTAAAATCTTACCCTGGCTCATTGTCACAAGTTCCTCTCCTCTGTGAATGTGCACAAAGGGCAATGCACAATATCTCCAACTTGGCAGCATGACAAGAGCCCAGAGAGGATGTTCTGTGGTCAGGCCTTGCTGTGCCCTGTCTGTGTGCCTGCTGTGTGTGGTGAAGGTGCCTGGGGCTGACCGAGCACACAAGGCAGCAAATGCCAATTCAAGCTTTCATATTTCTGCCATTCTGTCTCTGCTCCTCTACCAGCAGCTTTGATGTTGCCATTCCATGTGTTTGCTCTATGTCTCTGTGGTGCTCTGTTTTTCTTGCACTCTCATTTTTACTTGAAGGAGCACCAAAATTTGGCAGGAAAAGTAGAAGCTGCCTCCTCTCTGCTGAATGTCCATCATCTGGGTCGTTCTCCCTTTTCAGCACGGTAGGTTTGGATGTTGGGGCATGATAGAGGTTTCCTTGCCCATCTCTGTCTACCAAGTCTGGCACACTGATCAGTCTCAGCTGAGATATTTTTGGCTGACAGTGTCTCAACATGCCATGCATTGTGCAATTTACTTGGCTTTGCTTCTTACCACAGAAATTAACAAAATCCATACCATGCTTCTTGTCTGTCAGGAAGCTATACTGTGCATTAATCTCACATTTGGGAGACAGGCTATGTGACAGAGATGATTAATCCTAACCACAGATAACACTTCCTGTCTTTAAATAGTTTTGGTAGATAAATAACTTCTATAATGAAACACTATCCCACAATGGGGTTTTGGTCTAAGCCAGGAACTTTTGAGCTTTAATTCTGGCTTTCAGACAAAATCTCTTTGTGGATAAAAGTAGAAGCCTGGTTTTTTTCACAGGGAAGGTACACCCGCGGCTCTTTTCCACATTCTCTGGTGTGTTCTGGTTCCTCAGGAGTTCCAGGTCTTCAGCACCTACAAATGCAACTCTGCTTCTCTAGCCACTTCTTTTGCTATAAGCTGGTCATAGAGTTTTCCCTGCAGATGTGTTGAAAGGATAAATTGCTCACTGTCAGAAAAATTTCTGAAGATGCAGGTCATGTCTTGAAGCAGATTACAGTCATCCACAGTGCTCTGAGGTTGCTCCAGGGAGCCTGCATTGCCATCATGGTCCCCACCAGTACTCAGTCTTTACCTGGAAAATGTACCCAGCAGACCTTATTCTTGAGTCTGGGTCACACATATATTCACTACTGCTCGTAGGTAAAATCTGGTCCAAAGCCCATTAAAATCAGCAATAGTCTTTTCTAATTTCAGTGGGTTGGAGTAAGGGCTTTGCAGGGTGTATGAACCCCAGCCTTCCCCACTTGTGGACGGCACAGTGGTGATCTAACACACAGCTGCCTTCTGAGAGCATGTTTACACAACTGGGAAAGTCTTGGCCTTTAGAAGATAAAGGGCTTTCTACCATGGGCACTGTCCAAATGGTATTTAAAAAATAACATCCAGACTCCTGCAATCTCTCCGCAGTACTTGCCATTTAAATCTTTTTTCAAACTACACAGAAATAGAGCATTGTAGTGATTTTGTACAATTCCCTTCCACCAGACAAACCAGGGAGAGGGGGCTGTGACCACCAGATCTTGGGGTGGTGGGGAAATATACGGAAACAGAAAATGCTCTGTGTACAAAGCTTGCCAGGTCATCTAAAAATAAGGAAATTCAAGATCTTTCTTTCTTTCTTTGAAAGAGCTTGAATTTGTTTAAGGAACTTTTTCTTTTCTACCATGCAAAATAAATGGGCTACATGCTGGAAGTTCGTACTAAAGATAGCTGTGCAGATGCAGGAGCATCTCTGAGCCTCCAGAAACACTGTGACTGCAATTTTAGCTTTAATCTTGCTGCGGAGGACAATCTCCAGATCCCCATGGCTGCACTGGTGCTGCTGCTAGGCCCTGAGCTAGCTACACAGCACTGCAGAGACTTGCCTGTGATTTTGCTGGTACTCACAATACCTTAATGCAGGCTGAAGTATCAAGCAAAGATTGGGATTATGCATCCATAAAGGCTGGCAGCCAAGAGCAGAGCTGTGTGATGCTCTGATTAATGTTTGAAGTAATCACCCATTATTCTTCTATAATGGTGAGAGAATTGACTCTAACGTATGGTGCTGATTGGCAAAGTAGTGCTGTGGCTACTAGTACTTTCTTTTAATGCACCATGCGACAAACAGGATGAAGCCAGGTTTTACCCTGTCACATAATGATTTTTCCTGATACAAATGCAAGGACTGAAGGGAAGTGGTCCTTGATCCTTTTTCAGATCAAAGTAGGGAACTAAGACCCTGTACCTTTCCCTCTGTTCCCGCAAGGGGAGTCAGTCATTATATTAATGGTTAACCAGAAAAGCAGATCAGCTCACTTGTTTAGCCTCCCAGGCCAAGCAGTGAGAAGCAAATAAAGTTTCTATTTCATGAATTAAAAGCAGGGAAGCTCTTTTACCTGTGTTTACTTTTGGCTAGGCACTTACTGGGGAAGGACTTGGGCAGTGTGATTGAATTACTATGCCAATTCAGCACTGCCTGTGAGAGATGCTTTCCCCCAAAGCCTCAGCCTTCCCCACCTTAGAAGTCCAGACAACAGGTCAGCAGAGCACTGAGGTTCCAGGCATCCAGCTCTTCTCAGAGGTCAATGGTACCTCTGCCCAGGATTGAAGACCCAGCTACATTTTCTGCTATAATTTAAAACCAAATGGGCCAAATAACAAAATCCTTATTTTGATAACAATTGCATTCAAACATGCTTTTGTTTGTGAAAATGCGGACTACTGGGGCTCATATCCATGAAGAATATTGTTGTCAGAAGGGTTTCCAAGAGTTGCCAAAATAAGTTTCTCTGCTAGAAACCTAGACTACAGCTAAGGTATCTCAATATACGGGAAATGTTTTCAGAGGCTGTGGGAGGTCAGCATAAGAATCATTTATCTTATTTAACTGTAATCTCTACCATTAGATCAAACATCCTACTTCAAAATAAGCTTTAGATACTGTGGCTTAATATTTTAACTCTAGAAGACAAAATTTAAGCTCCAAATGTCATATTTAAACTCCTAAATATAAGTGGCCTGATTTTCCAGGGTGTTAAGCATATGCAATGCCTGTTGATTTCAATGAGAAATGTGAGTGCTTGCCAACCATTTTGGAAAACCAGGCCATTTTATTTAGTCATTGACACATAGATTCCTAACTTTAAGCAGCCAGGTTTGAGACCTTTTCTAGTTTCATGCAGTTCTGCTTTAGCAGAAAATCATTTCCATTAAGAAGTACCTTTGTCTTATTCCCTTTCAGCCCTATTTTGCATGCTGCTCTAAGTATTCACTTAAGGCTGATTTTGCAGAAGCAAACAACAAAACCACATCAGTTAAAAATATTCCATTTTATTTCTTGTGCAGAATAATTCATTTCATAAACATTTTAAAAAATGTTCCCTACGGAGAGAGTGACCTCATTTTATACATCAATTACTACTTAGACAGAAGGGAATTTGTGCTGCAGAACCCTTTAGTACAGATGACACATTTCAGTGGGAAAGGCAAAGTTAAATACATAGCAAAGTTAAATACACACAGTGGGTTCCAGACATATTTGGTCTGTATCACAAACTAAATAACACCAGAAAATTAAAAATGAGCACTTCTCAACTCTAATCTAGATTTACTGTGCTCATCCCACATGGTACTTGATCAGAAAGGCACAGGAATGCATGTAGCAGGAGACAACATGCCAGGTCTATGCTAGATTGAATGTGCCAACTGTTCAAACACATAGTCCTACTGGAGGGACAACTAATCAAAAGAAAACAAATATGCTTGAACACATATAGCTTACACTACCTCAGCACTAGCTACGGTGACCAAAATACTTTCCTCTTAGGACACTCTCATGTACGTTAGAGCTACAAATGCTGCCAAAATTTCCTTTCTCTGATAGATACTTATATAACAGCACAGGCTTTTAGTGGTCTTAGCCTTAATCTTAGACTTTCAGAGAGAATTAGCAGCATGTGTTGCATGCATACATCTCCTTGCCAACTGTGGATCCTTTAGCTTCAAAGGAGGAAACAAATACATGAACGTTTATGGACCCAGTTGGATCTTGAAATCTTAAAGTGGGAAGAATTTATGGAAGGTTGCAAATAGTCTGAACCTTCACACTGGAGTGGATGTTTCAGACTAAAATGCCTCAACACCTGCTCAACAGAAACAGAAAATTAGCCATACCTTTCAGAGAGCAAGGGTGAGATGGCAAGGGGACAGGTGGGGCTAGGAAGGATTTTGGAGACCTAAGGATGTAGCAGAGGGACAATTTATCTATTTGAAGTCTTTTGAAAGGAGGACATTTGTTTCCAAGGGATAGGTCTGAGTTTCATACATCTTACACTGCCCTGCACACAATGTTCTGACCAGCAGTAATTCAGGCTCTGGGTATGTCCTCTTCTGGAAGAGAAGTTATACTTCTTCCCTCAGTATGCCCCAGGCTTCCTGCAAGTTCACTGTGACATACTGAAAGATGGATCTGCATAGGAGCAGTCAGATGAGCAGGGAGTAGGTAACAACAGTCCTCCTATCAGCTGCTTAACACGAGGCACTAACAGGTTACTTGCTGAAAGGGAAATCTGGAACTATAGTGATGTGGTCTTGGCATGCTGAGGATCTGGTTGTAATTTGACGCTTGTATTTAGTGTCAGGATTTCTATTTAGCTAGCTAAAATTGTTTACAGTGGTGTAAGAATAGCTCAGAACAGATCATACTCCCGCTTTTCTGACACAACCATAATGTTTTAAACACAGGTGTGGGGCTCAGTCTCAGGTCTTCAACAGTGTACACAACAAACCCATAACATAGTCATAGTTGGATCCTAACTAAACCCACACAATAAACATACCCAAGCAAAGAAAAGGCAAAGAGCATATGGGGTGCTGCTGGGGCTGATTTCTGGTTGATTGTGAAACACAAACCAAAGTGAGCACCACTCATAAACTATTTGAAGGAGACACAGCTGCAATCATCACCACTCCCCTAGCCTGGCCCAGCTGCACAGACCCTACCCACCACCTTTTTTCAGCGGTGGTAGAGGAGAGTGTCTCAGGATGCAGCCACTGTCTTGTCACATCCTCTTACAGCTGCAAGGGCTTGGCACTGCCTACCAAGCTACTGCTCCCCAGTCCTAGAAGAGGAGCAGGCAGTGAAGGATACCCGTCTGCTGCAGCAGATGGGGAGCCCAGCTTAGAGAGCTGTGACCCACACCACCACCCCAGCACAACCTGCCCCAGGGGCACAGACCAGCCACTGCTGCCCCGGCCTCTTTTCTGGTGAGATTAGAGCATAGCCGGTCACCTTGAATGTTCTCCAATGCTTCTGTAACTCAGCAGGGGAACGTCCCTGGAAAGACCGGGTTTCTTTTGTATCATTTATTTTTTGTATTGTAACAGAACACAGGCTCCTGTGTAAAAATTTTGTCCTGGTGTAGGAAGATGGATGAAGCTATTTGTCCTGAACTGCTGAAGCAGCCCTGTGGGAACTGTCACTCTGGCCAGGTAGCTCAATAGCTGGGTGACCCCAGTCTGGCCACTTTAACCAGACCAACTGTCCACTGTGTCCAACAGCACCAGGCGTACTGCTTGCACACTGGCTGTTAGGGCAGCAGATCTGTTGTACAGCTGACGCAGCCTGGATATGGGGGATTTGCTGCCTGCTGCATGAGTCAGTGTTGCCACCCCAGGCAGCAGTATGGGTGTGGTAATCCAGGTCCCGCCTCTGCTCTCCATGCCCTTTTATGCCAGATATTCACATTTATGTAACAGGGGACCTACCTCTTACAAAAGAGCTGAGAGTCAGTTTTGACACAATATGAAAAGTTGAAGAATACCAGTGGAGGAAATGGGAAAGGAAGAATAAGAATAAGGATAAGAATAGCAAAGATAAAAACAGGCAGTTACACACATTGATTTCATGCACTGTAAGCATTGCTGGATTGCTATTTTGAAACATTTGTATTCTTACTGGTTGCTCTGATGGCATTATCAATTTTACAGATGTCAAAACAGAGTGCATATGGAAGAGGTTTGTAAGGGACCATGCAATGGATTCATATATTTGTACAGGGAATTTATTTTAGGACACAAAGGAGAAGACAGTTTGTACTTACAGGGGAAGAGGACAACTGGCCAGTAGAAGGGGAAGAAATAGTTAGACTTTCAGTTTTACAAGGATTTGAAACTTATGTGAAGAGGATCTACTGGGCAAATTGGTTAATGTGAGTAGGCCTCTGGAAGGATCTGGAGGAAGTAGCAAGACTGCAGAAAAACCTAGCACAGATAGAGCTCTAAAAGGGAAAGTGCCGTTTAGGTGACTTCCCAGTTATGGTCTCAAGGAACTCACTGAGGTTGCTAAACATGAACTGGCTACACTAGCTAAATGCACAGGCATACAATTTCTGGGTTACAATGGGCTCTGTCCTTTGAGGCTGTGATATCCAGTTTGCTACTGGTTGGTATATACAATAGATGTTGCAAGTTATTTGTATATGTTTTAAGCCTAGTTGTCAGGTAAATGATCAGGAAAATTGTGAGATTTAAATCTAATATCACAAATAACTTTCAAAAGTAAAAGTATAGATTTTTCTGGCTGAAAATCTGTCAGTTTAGTGTAGGTTTATGAGCTTTCCAGTCTTATTTATAAAAAGGCATTTAATAAGAAGACAGTATCCAGTTATGGCTGTAGTCTGATTTACAGAAAGACTACTTGCCACAATATGATGAGGAGTCAAAAGAAACCATGAGGTCCTCTCTTTCTCCACATATTGATACAGTACAAGTGAAAAATGAGTTTCAGGATTCCAACAGAAGAGAAGATGATGTACCTTTCACTAGGCAGTATAATTTTGCAGGATTTCCCTCATAACCAGTACCAACCTGTGAAACTTTATGCCTGTCAGTTCCTTCCTCAGAAAGCTTGTCCACACAGACTCAGAAGTAATCCTCTAATAAGCAATATGACTGTGGCAGAGTAAGATGGAGAGGGGATTTTATTTCCAGCTTTCTTAACACCATATGTTCACTTAATCCCACTCTTCATTCATTTAAATGTAATCCCTGAGCACTTCAGTACAAATGACATGCAAACACACATTAAGTGTATTGGTGTACCTGTATATAACACTGCACATGTATCTCTTAGACTAAGAGAGAAATTATGCTGATAGCTAAGGCAGTTGAATTTTCCTAAACAGATGCTCCCAAGTCATCTATCTCAAAAGTACACATTAAAATTCAAGAAGGAAATTTTCTCTGAAAGAATTACTAATGAGGATTGCTTGGATTTTTGCCCATTAAATCTTGAATAAAAATCTTCAAAGTTATTCTAAAGTGTCATTTAATTTTTCCTACCTCATCACTAAAATTATTCAAAAAATCATGACATCTCTTTTTGCTAAGTCCAGAAACATCACACACACCACATTAAACATGCTGAAATGTTTATTTTCCCCTTTTCACTTCAGAATGAGAGGTTTTTAAATAAACTGTAAAAGTTTCAAAATACAATGTGAAAAAAGCTGAAATATACTGTTCAAAAATCTACTGTCCTTTCATCTACAGCTGTTCAAAAAAGAATCTGAAGCTTCCCACAACTATTTTCAGTCACTTGCTAGTTAAGGAACAACTGCACCAGTTTAAACTACTTTAAAAAAATATGGCAAGTCCAGCCAATATCACTTAAGTGGTCAAGACAGAGATTCCAGTAAATCCTAATGTATGATTTACAAGGCATATGTCAAGTATTTCACATATGCACAAAAATGACAGGAAAAAAAAATACTTCTTCTTTGTAAACATTGGGTACAGTTAAATAACAGAGAACTTCTGGAGAAAGCTGTACTTTCTACCCAGTCTTGCAACTCGATTGATGCCAGCTGGCTCCTGAAAGAAGAAAAAAAAAAAAAGTCCACTTGAGCAAGTCACTATCCAGAACAAGATCTGAGGATAAGACATGGCTGAAGATAACTGGGAAAGAACAGTTAACAGTAACTAGAAAAACAAACAGTAGTGACAGTACTGAGTATACCAGAGAGGTGTATATCTATCTCTGTAGCTCCAGAAACTGTACTACGTTGCTGCAGTACATGCACACAAAGCTTCCCCCTGAAATTATGGCCAGTGCATAAATGAGTTGGCTGAATTTAAAATATTTCATTCTCTAAAGAAAGCAAGCTACAGGTAGTATATTGGATTTTCACAGTGCAGCAAGAGATGCTCCAAAATTCTGCTCTATTTCAGACAACAATGTGACTAATAACTCTATTGCACATTCATAAAGTCACTTATACTTTAATAACTATTAAATCAGATTTAGCAGGTAATTACTCTGTAATGAGGATTAACTGTATATAAGGTGTTTGGTCTTTAAGGAGACACTTTCAACATTTACATTGAAATGATCTTTTTCTAATTCAGTAAGCAAAAGACATCTTTTCTGAAGTGAGGTTAAATTGAAACTTTTCAGTGTAAAATGAGAAATTCTGTTATGGAAGAAGTAAAAACAGAACGTTAAAAGTAATCTGAAAGGTAAATGACTACTTGTTGCTTCTTTTATGCTTTACTCTGTAATGGTAACATAGATAACATGAACTCCCAAGACCTTCTGAGAAGTGCTTTCCAGCCTCACCCAGGGAAACGCCTAATCCAGACCCCTGGATTTTCCTGGGACTCCTGCAGTTTCATGTCAAGCAGAGCCATTATGCCTAAAGAGTCAGTAAGGCCATATCAAAACAGTCATTGCAAGAGGAGCTTTTCATTAGAACTACAAGACAAATTTGAGCTGCAAAGTAGAAGTAGCAAGCAGAAACAAACCCAATTTATTTTCCTACCCTGCCCTGCCACACACATCCCTTAGTATTTTAAACATATTGTGGACTTTTTTTTTTTTTTTGTATGTAAAGCAATGGTCTCATGATCACAGAACTTCTGGTATACTTCTATCATTTTACTGTGATGTTAATGGCCAAACCTCTGCCATTACACCACAGCAAATGGGATGTTTTAATGCTTTTGAAGTAATGTCTATTGTTTGTTCCTATGATGAAAATTCTGATGTTGTTTGAATGAATGTGTGGAAGAAGAATCATTATTTGTGTTTTAAGTGAATTATGTGCCAGAACCTTGTAATTCTTATGAATGAGTAACCTCATAATTGTCAGATGCATCACTCAAAGTAAGAAAAGATACTCCAGGCTGTATTTATTTGCAAAGTTGTTGCCATAGCTTTGGCTTCTTTTTTTAGACCATCCTTACCATGTAGTGACTTCTCCAAAAACCGACCATGACAAGGTCAATGTCCTCTACCTTAGCATTTGTTTATATGAACCCCCTTGCTGTTGTTGGCACCTTATTCCAGTTCCTCACCTTTTTTTTTTTTTTCTCTATGTTAATGGGCTTTTTCCAATTAATCTTCACCATTGAGATTTTTTTCTCCTGGTTTTAAAGGTACAGTCAGATAGAAAAGTATTGGCTCCTCCTGTCTCCAAGATGATGAAGAACCTTGTTTTACAAATGGCCAGTGCAACTACTGTGATTGGGACCCAAGGCTACATTATTTTCCCTTGTAATCATATTGTTAGATGAAGGAAAAAGACAGGCCGCTAGAGAGAGTATTAAAAGATCTTAGGCATGTGACAGGTCTTAAGGCCTATAACTGCGCTGCAGAAAGCCTCTCATTTATCTGCCTCTCAGTAAGAATCTCTACAAATAGAAACATTTAACGTTATTTTGTTCCTAAAGATATAAAAATACATACATTCTAATTGCACTTTGGAGAAGGAAAATAAGTAAAGACAATTGCGCCATTCCCCATTAGTGGAAAGCCCCACAGTTGACCTGCCTCGAGCACTTCCAATATCACTGAATCCCTTGGGTGGGATTTTCCAAAGTGCCAGCATTAGCTCAGCCCTGATCCCATTAAAATCAATTACTGACTTCAGCCTGGAAGGAGAGTCTAGATAGTCCCTGTGGTGCCCTGTATGTTGGAAGATCCTAATCTTTGTGTGTGCTGTTGCTTCCCTATATTTATGTGCAAGGCTTCACGGGTGCTCAGGTACAGTCATGAGGGCCAGGTTTTTCCTCAGAGGAGCCAGGAAGTCAGTTGTGCAGAATAAAGAGTAATGGAGGGTAATATAAATCATGGAGGGAAGGGGAACTTCACATAAGATGAAACTTCATCAAGTGTCTAGTAAAGTCAGTTAATTGCAGCCTCTATGCCACAATTCACACAGTAAAACCTTCCAAAGTATGTTTTCAGTGCTACTTCACAGAGTACATTTTCTATCTATGGAATCCAATTGCCATAGGCAGTCATTAAGGCAAAGACTTTAGTAGAACGTAAAAAGGGATTTAGGAAGCTTTGTGAGCAAAGACAACATTTGTGGCTGCATGTACTGGATTACAACAATGCAGGGGATAAACAAGCTTCCTGCTTCAGCAACATAAGATGATTGCTTTGAGGGTCAAGAAGAAATGTTTTCTTGCCATGTGTTAGCCCCACTGATTTATTGAGATAAGGGATGGGATGGTTTGAGTTTTCACTAAAAGGAGTGATGATGATAACAAATGCTATAAGTAGATTATTTGCTAGTCTATATTTTGTTAATGCTGACACTTCCATTAAAAGAGTATCAATCACTAAGTCTGTGATAAAGAGAAATCTCTCAAGCAAGGGACTGGTTTGGCACTGGTGAGAGCAGAATTCAGGCCTTGGCTATGAACAAGATTTCCTTTCTGACTGCAGGGAGGTAGTTTACTCTCTCTGTGCTTTAAATCATCACCTGAGAAATGGGAAGACAGTACTTCTCTAGTTCTCGGAGGTGGAATGAAGGGAAAGTGCATAAAGAAGAGTGGTCATATTTTCATTCACAGTCATTCTGTGCTTTGGATTCAGAGCTGTCATCCTGCAGTAAATCAGGAGTACTTTAGCTGGAGTTAGTCAAGATCTTCCTGATTTACACTGATGAAATGACTTCAGAAAATGGTATTTTCATTCCATTGTTTGTGGTGCTCCTCTGTTTGAACTTGTTCCCACGTGCAAATAGCAATTGCCTTTCCTAAGAGCAGTAGCCCTGAGAAAGCTTAGCATCCTTAACCTAGAACATGAGCGGTTTCTGCAATGGGTTATGTATCGGGCTGGCTGGCTTGAAACCCCAGGAACTCTTGTCCAAGTCTGCATTCCTATTATGGACTACTGTTGTCATTGCACCTGTTGCTTCAAGGTCAAATCCTCTTCAAGATATTCTTGTTTACTCTGAACAGTAGATAAGATCTGAGAAAAGACATTTTTATTGTATAGGCTGGATGATCTGAATTATTTATGTTAATGGCTATGGGTGCTATACCTGTTGCTAAGAAATACTGTACTACTTCATCATAACTCCCATTTGGAAATGCCATTATAGCTACCTGAGCAGCAATAGATACAGTATAGGTTGAGGAAGCTATTGATGCACAGGAAAGGCTTTTTAATGATTTTGTACCTTGAACACTATAGTTGGCAAAAAAAATGATAAAGAAGCAGGTAGAAACAGTCAGACTTCTCTTCTCCTTGTTAGAGCTGGCAGGGGTCACAGGCACTCAAAGTTCCATGATGGGATAGCTGCATGTATATATAGATGTACCTATATATGTACATATATATAATTTTGATTAATAGAGTCTGCATCAGACCCAACTGCACTTCACCAAAATATGAAATTTCTACTGCACAAGTCATTGAGCTTTCTTGGGTCTAACAAAGCAAACAAGACGGGTGTTGTTTGTTTGGGTTTTTTTAATACTTTGAACTCTCATATTTCCAGCCTTTGCCTGGTATGTCCTTTATGGAAATTCCCCCAGCTGTCTAATGATTCAAAAGCCTGCATAACCTTTGTTTATTTATGTTTTCTTATTCAAAATTATTTAAATATAGAAAATAAAACCTTTAAAGGATTCAAAGTTAAGCTCAGCTGCCAACACTGCTTAGCTGTACTTAAAATTGAGCTTGATAGACACATTTAGAGAGAAAGGAAGGGTCAATAGCCATGGAATTATTGCCCTGATTAAAAACAATGATCTATTTTATCCTTTCTTATTTGGAAACAGATATGTATTTAACCTGACCTTTTAACCTACTCAGAAGGCTTAACTATTTTTATTATTTCATTAGCTGGTAATTTTATTGGCAGATGTATGATGAAATCCCCTGTACTACTTTGAAAACCTTACCCAACATCTACTGCAGGTATTTCCCTGGCCTGGGGGATGATTTTACATTAGTAACTGATGTATGTAATTGGACAGTGGTTCTGTAGGATGCACACAGATCCAGTCTGGTCCTCAAGCTTAAAACGGTCTGGCTCTGATCTCTGCCCTGCATTAAATTAACTGTGTTGTCTGTTGTCTGCTTAGGCTCTGGGCAATTTAGTGAGTTTGATACAAAGGAATAGCACTTCCACATGCCAAAAGCAGAGTTTGCGTTAGTCAGGTGCAGCCTCTTTTTTCCTTTTGATACAGTTTCATAGTTGAGTGTATGAAGCTTTGCACATTTCATGGCCACGTAGTTCCTGAGCTGCTGTGGTGTTGAACGTGACTTGTCAGCGCTTCTGTGCTGGGTTAGACATAGCTGGAGCTGCTGTGGAGCTACTGAATGAACCTGGGCATGGCACACCTGAGTTGCTCCTTGTGCTGCCCCAGCTCTCACTGTGTTTACTCCATGAATCTTGAGTGCTTCTGGGGAGGTGTTGTCATTCTAATCCCTTCAGGGTCACGAAGGATCATTTGGAAAGCATGGTGGGATTAATACAACCCGGAGACACAGCCTAAACCTGCTGATACCATCAGATTCATAGTCAGTGCCAGCTCACTCTCACTGCTGATATTCAGCAAGTGCAGGACGGCACCGAAAATTGAGGCACTTATCACTTTTATTAAATTGTGTGAGCCCAGGCATTTATTAATTGTGGAACATTTCCACAAACTATGAAGCAGTGTAGCAGTAGTGGTCTATTACTTTGAATGGTTGGATTAAAAGTATTTTATTTGCAACTCCAGACAGCGACTGTAGTTTCTTGGTGATGAACACATGCATTTTAATTCCACATTGATAATTTATGAAAGAAATTCAGAGTTGTAATTGAAACTGATATTTCTGCATCCATAACTTTGTTCTCAGCTTGTCTGGGATATTGTTAATTGTCAACATTTTATTATGTTGTCCAAAATTTGGAAGTGATTACATGCTAATGCTTATTTATATAGCAAAGATTTATTGCTAAATACATTGGAATTATACATGTGAACTTTGTCTTCAAATGACTTAATTGTATGTACACAAGAAAATAATTTTCTCTGTGTACTAGCTTCTGTTTTAAAAGCTGCCTTTTCATGTTGCTCTTGACCTAGCTTATAACCTCATTGGTAAATTAGTATTTACAGAAGTAAAACAACTAGCATGATTTTGCATAATTGTTCTCATGTATGGAAAACACTGTGCTTTAGCTGATTGAAGTTTTCTCTTTGTCAAATCCTGACAGCTAAAACCCGATGTAAAACATGCCTGTGTGCTGGCGTGGTATGGCACCAGATCTAGCAAAGGGCAGAGGTACCTTCCCAGCCGAAGGCAGCACGAATGTCACCTCTCCTGTGCTGTAGCTCGCAGCCCCAGCACACTGACATTTTCCTCGGCAGCCCACGCAACAAACTATCTTTAAACGACTGTCCTCTCGCACAGCATTGACTGCAGTAGCGCCCAGCGTTTCGTCCCATTTTGTAAATAATTTAAGAAATGGTGATCTCGGCCCTGAAGCTGTGATAGGATAAGAAATAGGGGTAACCCCCCAGCCGGGGGAGAGCGGGGCCGAGGCGGCGCGGCCCGGGGCAGCTGCTGCCGGCTCGGCGGGACCCGCCACCGGGGCTCCCCGCGGGCTGGGCTCACTCGCTGCCCACAGCAACCCGCGGCGGCGGGCACCGTCCCGCAGCGGCGTGCAGAACCGCACCCCGCGTCCCCCGCCGCCCGGGGCGCGGCCGAAGCGCGCTCGCCCCGCGGCTCGGCAGCGCCGGGCGGGAGCCGGGGGCGGCCGCGCGCCCCTGCATTGCCCTCCGCCGCCCAACCGCCACTCGCGCGCGCCCAACGGCTGCCCCCCGAGCGCTCGGGCGGGGCGGGGCGAGGTGCGGCCTGTACGCCGGAAGTGAGCGGCGGGCGGGGGGGGGGGGGGCCGGAGCGGCGGCGGGCGCCGGGGCGGCAGCGGCGTGGAGAGGAGCGGTGCTGCTCCGCTCCGCTCCGCTCCGCTGCCGGGCGGTAGGCGTGTTCCGCGCTTCGGCGGAAACAAGAAACGGGAAAGGAAAGGAGCGGCAGTGGGAACCGGTGTCAGCGGCCACCATTAGCGGCGGCAGGAGGAGGAGCGGCAGCAGCAGCCGCGGGGGGCTGCAGGCGGAGCGGAGCCCGGGTGCCGCCGCCGGCAGCGAGCGGGAGCGTGCCCGCCGCCTCGCCCTTCTGCTTTGTGGGGGGTCGCCGCTGCCCGCCATCCCGCTGGGGGCTTCCCCGGAGCCGGGGCGAGGTGAGTGGTGGAGCCGCCTTGTCGGTTGGGGTGTGTGTGTGTGTGTAGCACCGCCGGGGGAGCGGTGGGAGAGCCGGTGGTCGTGTGGCGGGCGGGCAGCGTTTCCTGCCGCTTCCCCTCAGGCCAGTGGCGGGGCGGGGGCCGCTGAGGGGCCGCTGCGGCCGGGGGCTGGGCGGGGGGGAGCGGGGCGAGGGTTTAAGGGCCCACGGGCTCTGTCCTGCGCCCCTCCGCGCCCCGAACATCATCGGGCGATTTTTTTTCAAGCCAGGCTTTGCAGTGCTGAGGACTGGCGGAGGGGTTCGGGGCGCGTGTGCCCCCCTCCCCCGGCTTTTCCCTGTGTGAGGCATGGCTCGGAAGAGGCTGGGAAGTAAACCGGGGATGCGCGAGGGATGTAGTCGGTGGCATCCAGACAATGTCAGCTTGGGTGAGTCTCCACCCTGTGGAGCTGCAGGCAGCCCGGCAAGCCTCCCTTTGCCACCCGGGGAACAAAACACCTTCAAATCCTCTTTCCTGGTGCAGCAGGTAAAGGTTGGTTTGGATTGTTCGTTATAATGTTTTGCTAAAAAAAAAAACCCAAAAACAACAACAACAAAAAAACCCACAAAACAACCCCAAACCTGAAATATTTCAAGCTTTGTAGCCTTATGACTTGCTGAAGTCAGGCTGGTTTGTAAAGAGCCTCCCAAACAAGGCTGGTGTCTGCATTGGTTTTCATGAGGATGAGGAGAGTGGTGTATTATTTTTTTTTGCATGGGGAGAATCACTGATGGTAGGAGGGAAAGGAGGAGTATCTGTATACATGAATGTCACATGATCTGTGTAAAATTCACATAGGTATGATTATTTTTCTCCTGCATTAATGCTAGTTGTTTTAAGAAGCCAATGACTTACCTGTCCATTTTGAATATTTGTATTTCTTTTGGATTTGTTATCTTGTGTGTCACCTGTGTGTTTGGGCATTTTATCTTTGTATTTTATCATTTATACTAGTGTTTCAAGGCTTTTTATGTTTTTACCTGCTTGTAGATATTCAGAAGGGGACAAACAGCAGTATGTGTAGTATAATTCCTCTTTTACTGGAGCAGTACAGG
The DNA here is from genome assembly GCF_018691265.1 of Tyto alba. NCBI lineage: Eukaryota > Metazoa > Chordata > Aves > Strigiformes > Tytonidae > Tyto > Tyto alba. The sequence continues at coordinate 28,565,059 of NW_024881328.1, read as the reverse complement.
TACATCCAATGTGGCACAAGTATACTATTTCATATAGCTAATGTCTCTATGTTACCATTCATGTGATGGAGGAATGGGGAACTACTGTTTTCATGAGACTGTGGATTCACACCTGCTCTGTATTAAACAAATTGCCTCTTTTAGTCTATTCCCCCTCCCTCACCTGTCCTCCAATTAGCTTGTAAAACACCTTTCAGCTGAAACATGAATTTAGATGTTTACTGATGAACGATTTTAGATGTTTATTGAAACAATATGCCTAAACCAGAAAATATTCCTATTTTACTGTCTAATCAGCTTTTCTCTGCTGAGAAGTTTCCTGTTAAAATAGAGGAACAGAAAAAAATCACTTGCTAAATCATCACGAAGAACAAAAGTATAAGTTATAAATTCCAGTTCCAGGGAATTACTTTATGTGTAAGTTAAAGATGTAGGCATGACCATATTTAATATGCTGATACCCTTCCTGGGTGGGTGTGGTGGGTAGTGGAATATAGAACTGTTTTTCTGTACCTAATATTGGTATGTGGTTTTTCATATCAGTGGGTGCCACTCAAATAGAATACAGAAATCCACATTAAGGAGGCTTTTTGCTTTCATAGAACAAGGAGGTAAGTAGCACAAAGGAATTGATTTATTTCCCTTCTACAAATGTCATTTTCAGCTAGAGATTTCCTTAAAATGGCTTGGTTTCTAGACTCATATGATATGCAATGTAGAGTCCTACCACTGTTTCTCTGACTCAGCATGGCATGACAGAGATAAAAAAGTATTGGTAAGAGATAAACCACAGTTTAGGAAAGCAATGTAGTTTACCAGATGTTAATCTCTCAAAAGGATATAAAAAAAAAATGTGAAAAGTGACACCAATGAATTTCTATATAATCTTTAATCTGCCTTCTTTGCATAATATTTTGAGACCACTGCTTTCAGGTTTTAATTCAAAATAGTCTTTTTCTGGGGAAGTAGTGCATTGACATAAACTGTTTTGAACTGCCTATGTATTGCAGCCTTTTCCTTTCTTAATAAGGTAAGCCATGGTGCAGAGAACACCTGTTGGCTTAAACGAGTGTATGAGACAGCTGTGGTAACTTTTGTGGATAATGATTGTAGGCAGCTTGATTTTGAGAGACTTTATTTTTCAAGAGGGTGTCACAGTCTTCTGAATATGTGGATATTGCCTCCTTTCTCCCTTCCCCCAAACCACTGAAATTTTATCTGTGAAGCAATTGTATTGCTTCTTTATTTGAATTTTGCAAGAATGTGAACATGTTCTCCTTTATCTCTTCCTTCAGCATCAAGATTTTTAATAAAATCAGCTAGCTTTTCTAGCCAGAAATAGTTATTTCTTTGTGCTCTTAATTGAACTTCTCTGTTCTTGGCTTCGCTGTATTAATCTGATCTTTACTGGTCATACAACTTGCCTTCCTTCTTCAAATGTCTTTCAGCTGCTGGAAGGGAAAAAAAATAAAACTGGGACAGAGTTAAATCTGAGTGACTAAGCTAGTTAGGCAAATACTAAGAACAGTGCTGAAGATCCCAGTTGTTAAGTAATTTAGATCACATCCTTAGTAGTAGAAAAATCCAAATCTCTTGTGTTGCAAATGAAGCCAAAGATTGCAAAATAATCACACTGCTTTTTCTGTTAAACAATAGTTTTATTACTGAATTTTCAAGTAGAACTGAAATAATGTTCCACAGCTTCCCATTAACATCTGTTCATACTGAGGACCCTGCTGATTAAATCTAGAACTTGTTACAGGCACTTACCAAAGCCAAATATGTCCAACTTGTATTTCAGCCCCCAACGACAAACCAAATACTGATGGGTGCTTATTTTGTGATGTTTCACACCCTTTCTCTTCAACTGCTAGAAGAAAACATATGTTGATGTACAGCTGAATGGGGCAATCTCAGATAAACAAGCCTTATAAAAAGGGGCTATCCATATCTGTTTCATTGCTAAGGTTTAATAATATGTAGAAATGACATCAGACTGCTGAATAGTCGTGTTTAACCTGTTTTGATGTGGAATGTTAAACGTAACTTATGAAAGTGAAGTGGTAATATTGAGTAAGGCTTTTAAGGATTCAGAAAAATATCATAATTGTCAGTCACAGATTTTGAGTACACATGCTGAATGCGCTCCACCTTTAGGGATGTCTACAAGGTTAGGGAATGCCAGTGAAGAAACCTGCACTATAATTGCCTGTTATAATTGTTCTTCAGATTGGCAAGGGATTTAAGTTTCTTCTTGTTAATCTGCAAGCATTATCATCACTTAAAAACTGTGTTCATTGAAAATGGCATGTTATTTTCAAGAGGTTAATACTAGAAATTAGTAATAACTATCCAATTAAGCATATCAGTCCCTGTGAGAAAGACAAGTAAAATTCCTTGATGATTCAGGCTGCTAATAATCATCCTCGTAGTTGAAAATCTTATAAAGACTAAGAAAAGTATCTGCAGTGTATTTTTTATGCAACTTGATCCAGATACGTTGGCTGATACTTTCTGACTTTTCAATGAGCTAGTCACTTCTCTGTTTTGTCCTAAGTAGTAATTATAATTATTTGTTAGGATGGGCTTTAGTTGAAGTGTCTAATGTAAGATGTTATGCAGAATAATATTTTTGTTGAGCTTGCCTTTTTTTAAGATAGCTATTAATGAAGAACACTTGCAATGTCTAGTTCTGTGAGCTATCACTCTACTTGTTAGAAATTGTATGGAGGAAGATGATGTGCACAAGAGTTTGAAACTGGCTTGAAATATTAGGAAAATTATTTTTTGCTGTCTTATTTCATAATGAATTCTATAGAGACGACTGGGTGGGGGAGAAATTCCAGAGCTGCTATAAAAATAGTTTTAAAACTTTTTTTAGTCATAGAACATGATTTTTACCTGTACTGTATTTCTAGTCTCAGAAATTCATCAGATTAATTTCAACTGATGTAATCAGAAAGATGATTAAATCTTCATTGCCTCTGGTCTTTCTTTTTAGGAGAGCAGTCTGTAAGGTAACAGGTTTTTATACAAAACCATTATAGCGAGGCTGGTGAGGGATCTACTATACATGGTAACAAAACTGTTATGATATATTTACTTTCCTTGAGTAAATATTTTAAAGTGTTCAAGAACTCAAGTTGTTGATAAAAATGCACTGATGTTGCATAGAGCAAATGGTAAACTGAATGAAGATTGTTATCATCTTGTGTGGAAATGATCTTAAATCTCATCCCTTATTGGACTGTTAATGCATTGTTATAATGTCTAATTTTATATCTGCTGAAATGGTCTTGTGCTGTATAAGGATGTCAGTACTGTGTAAGTGTTTAGAATAGCAAGTTATGTTCATATACTAAAACAGAGTGTTTTTTTCCTTAAGCTATGTTAAGCACAGATCCATACCACCATACTGTTTCTTACCGTTTATCAAAGCACAATAGCTGATTTCTAGCAGATCAGATTTAGAAAGAAACAGGAGCAAGAAGTGATGTTTTTCTCCAGTTTCATGGCTCTGATCAGTTTTATTATTTGTGTCAGTATTGCATTTTCATCTAAAAAGTCTTGGAGAAGTTAAATAGAGAACCTGATCATTTCTCTTAAATGCATGTATGAAGTGGAAAAATATGCTAAATAAAACATATACTGAAAGGAGCTGGATGGAGACTAACAGGCATTCTTTGTCCTCTCTGATAACTTTACCCTTCAGAAAACTTTGGGAGCAGTTGCATGGGGACTGGCAGAAACTTCTGTTCAGACGATAGTGAGAGTTGAAGTCCACTGCCTATGGCTGGCATACCATCCTTTGATACTGCCAATTCTGTGATTATCTCGTCGTTCCCATTCCCCCAAAACAATTTGCTGTGTTTATAGGTCCTATAGTATTCCTGGGATATCTTTTTGTCCTTAATACTGGGTTAAATAAAAATAATTTTTAAAAAGTGTAACTGCGCTGTGCTTAGAGTCGAGTTGTACAATACAATTACTTTCTTGTAGGTTTTTTTAATTGTTGCCTTTGTGGCTCTTCCAGTAGGAAGGAACAGTTTAGTAGTTGGAGCTTTCCTTTAGAGAACAAAGTAGAGCTTGTTGCTTTCCAATGATACATGGATAGATTTCATCTTGATGCAAATTCTGTCATTTGTTACCATTTCTCTGCTTTAAGAACAGCCATCTTTGTCACAGAAAAGGTAGCTCATTCTATATGATCATAGCCTTAATGTATGAACTTAATTACAGAGTACTGGTAAAAGTGTTTCCCTGAACTGAAACTGCTGTCAAGCGAGTAGTTTCTGCTTCTACTACCCTACCGTCGTGTATCAGTGACTTGTGGAAAACTCTGCAGGTTCTTCAAGGAAGTACTGCAAACTCTTCAAGAATTACTCTGTGCAAACTTTTATTTTATGAAATCCAATTGTAGAAGGAAAAATGTTTTCAGAAGTGTCCAAAAGACTTAACTATGAGCCTTACTGAAGCTTTAATTGGTAAATTTGTATCATCTGCTTGTAAAATTGGTTTTTGAAGGCTATGTCATTAAATAGTGTCAAAAGTGCAAATAATGAATGTTATCAAGCATTGATCATAAAATAATCCCGTCTGATATGGTTGAATTCTTACTTTGATATCACCTTTGCAGTTAAATCCCTCCACCATATGCCACAAAATTGACTGCTGAGTTAAGTGCAACATTAAAAGTTGAGTGAGTTACTGCATGCTGTGAAAAATGCTACCTTTACAACATAGGATTCTTAAAGGGCTTTTTGGTGTGGAATTTCATTCTTTTTGGAAATTACAGATGGTGCTAAGACAGTTTTGCCCTAACTGTGTTGTTTCAGTCAGTGACAAAAAAAAAAATAGTGTTTTTTAATGTCTCTGGATTTCTTTTAAATTGTTTCGTTGGTTATTATGATGAAATATCTCTGTCTAAAATGCCTATTTGGTTTAATCACTGAGAAAGTATAATGAAACTATATTTGACAGATTTTCCTCTGTCAAAGGGCTTGTAGATTTGTAGTCATGCTCTTAAGTTTAACTCTGAAGTTGCTGTGATTTGATCCTTGTGATACCCTTTTAGCAAAAAGAGAAATGTTTAGAAGGAAACAGTGTGTACATGATTGCAGGCTTTCCATCTCTCCTCTATCCACCTCTTCATGATGAGATGTCACTAATAAACTTCATTATAGATGCTGTAGAAGGTAGCATTAGCAAAACAAATGTGTAGGTTCTTTGGAGGAAGTAAAGTTGCTCCATGCATTGTTTATAAACTTCTTTAGTCATTAGTCTCTATACAGATGCATTTGCTATGCCTGGAGTAGCCACAGGTTTGCAGTTCTCCCTGCTTGCATCTCTGACAGTGCTGTCCTGGTCTCAAGAACTGTATGTTTCACTCAGTGTTTTTTCTGGTATGTCCCATAATGAAAGGTATTAATAAGAGCAAAAGACAAGCAATTGGGATTAGAGACAACTTTTTTTTTTCCCCACTTATGCTTTTCTTGGCAGAAGTATCCTTAGTGATCACTAAAGCTAAATAAGACCTAAACTGTTGTGTGTTAAAAATACTTGTAAAAAAGAAAGACTGGTGAGATTTAAACCCCTTGAGTTCTGTGATCCAGTTTACAGCATGATCCACAGGAAGAGGTGATGAGTTGCAGGGAAAGGTTCTACTGCTGGGGAGCTCTTTGACAGAGGAAGAGAAGCTACATCCTTGTATACCTCTTCCTAGACCATGATTATATAGTTGTGCAAAATTAAAGGTTCTTTTAAATCTGGGATGTAAAAGCATTTTTCAAAATAAAGACAAAACTCCCTTCCAGGATGCTATGTGCATCTTATGAGTATTAAAAGGTATATATCCATGTTTTCAGAATCTGTTACAGGAAATACTTTACACCATGATTTTGTAAATGAATTAGTTTTCATGTCTAGATCATAAATGTTATCTATGCTTTTCTAGGCAAGCTGGTTTACAAAACAGGATGGGTTCTAGCTCAATATTGAAAACACTAAGTTTTCGAGATGTTTTCAAACATCTCATGAATGAGACTCATTTTTGCAGCTTGATGATCTTCCAAAGGTGAAAATGGCACTTTTTCAACTTAGTTTTGCAGAAATACTGTTCTTACATAGTAATTGCCTTAATTTTAATCCTCTTTATGCTTTGTGTCTGATGTCATTGCTTGTTACTCTTCCTCTTTATGGTTTAGAAGAAGAAATATGAAAGATGGGAAGAGAAGTACTTGTAACAAATGTGAAATTATGTCATTAGGACTATGATGGTGTTTCCTCAGGTTTTCTTGTCTCATTGGCTGGGAGTACACACAGATAAGTTAAGAGACAAAGTTCTAAAATTGTGTTAACTCTGAAACTCTGTGTCTACAAGGACAAGACACCCTCTGTGAAATAAATGGTATATCTGCTCTAGCTGCCTTCAGAAGCAAGGGCAATGTTCACCACCCAGGGAGGTTCCTCACAATTGTTCTATGGAAGGTACATTACTGATGGATTGTGTCTGGATTTAAAGCTTCAGTCTGTAGTATTGTGCTGTTGGCTATTCCTAGGCAGTTTCCTGCTCATGTATGGTTGTTTTCAATTTCATCCTGACTTGTCTAGTTCATGCCTGTTTAGTGATGAGGCATCTTGCATAGGATTTTTGATTCCATGCCAGAAGCCAAGCATTCCAAGCTCTCTTTATTTGTCCTTAGTAATTTTGCTTCCTGCTTTTCTCCTTGTTGGACGGATCACAGTGATCTTGTTGTACCATTTAAAGTCGAGTTAATCATTGTTGGAATCTGTTTTAATATACCAATGCAAGTTTGGACTTTCCAGGTGTCTGTAATCATTCTTATTCACAGATGACTAAAGACCTTTTACACAAATGTGTTTTACAGTGCATTTAAAAAAAAAAAAATTCTATAGCGAAAAAACTCCTTAAGTTGTTCTGAGCCTTTAAAGAAAAACACTTTGTAGACCTCTGTGCTCCAAGGAAGTTGTCACTTTTTAATGCATGATTTAAGAAAATGACCCTTCATTTGGACATATAGTTCTGAGTGGCTTTGATAGAAATATGGGTGATTGCATGCTATTCCCAGAAGAGCATTCTGCAAGCATGTTGCGTGTATCAGTGACCAGCATTTTTAGTAGTCTGGATTTTAGTTAATGATGGCTGTGTCTGAAGGCTTAAGAAAAAGCACTTGCATCTATTAAATAGTGGTATTTTATTGCGGGGGGCAGGGAGGAAAACCAGTAGTTTTCACTCACTAGTAACTTTGCAAGATAGTAATACTGACTACAACTTGTGAATTCCTTTGGCTGTCTCTAAGCACGTCACAGGTCAAGGAGAACAACTCTGGCTGATGTTGGGTAACAGGATCACTTTTTCTTTCACCTCTATTCAGGTATGTCTATCAATAAGTAACTTAGTGATATATTATGATCAGTTCTGTGAAACTGAAAAGCTATTTATCAGATTCATGTGAGTTTCAACAATAAATTCCTGCCCAAGGAGGAAGGAAAGAAATTATTTTCCTAAAGAAATGTTCAGTTGTTCTGCATTACACATTTCAGATTCTTTTTAAGAAGCATAGCAGAAGTGAGAAGTCTAGTTTTCAGCAATTACAAGGAAGAAGGAGGGCCCCATAGAAAAGCATGAATGTTGTCTTCCCTGCTGGCAGTGCAGAAAATTGAAGCAATAGGGAAATGAGTGAAATTTTTAGGAGGAACTGCATATCCACGTCACAGTTCTTAAAGTGAAACATACAGTGTCTTTATGGAGACTGCTCTGTAGTGACTAAACTCCAGTCAGTTGATATTGCAGCTTACAGCTTAACCTTTTGGCTTGCTATCCTAGTTAGTGAAAATCAGAGACTTACTTGCTAAACATAAAATAGAAAATCACAAACTCGAGTAGGGATTTGTTAACTTGAATGAAACTTTCTATTTTGATGCTTATTCCTATTTAGCTTGAATCTGTGAAAAAACTTCAGAAGCTCTTCAAAGAAAACGATTAAAAAAACCAAAACAACTTGTAGTTATTACTACTTTATAAAGAAAAATCTTAAATTATCTTTTATCAACTGGAATGGAATATTCCTGGAATGACTAGCATGCATTGTGGAGTTGAAAGTCCAATGTAAAGCAAACAAAGTATTTTCAGACTGCACACTTTCAAGTTCAGTGGTGTTTCAGTTCTGAAACGTGATGAATTGGACATCTCTCTTCTTTAAAAGAGGTGTCACTTCCATCTTTATTCTTCTGAAGTGCTAGGTAGTTTATATATTTACAAGTGTCATGTAGGAAGTTAGCATGGATAGATTATTATGCCCAAAAGTTTGGGGAATGATTTTATGTGTCTTTTTTGGTGGGGTGGGGGGAGGAGGCACCTAAATCCTTCAAAAGTATATTAGGTTTGTGTGGCCTTTAAATCTAAAATACACATAGTGTAAGAAAAAAAACATTGTCACTTCACACAGGTTACTTTGATCTAATGTACAGGCTGTCTGCTATTATTGTAATGAAAAATTTAAATTGAGCTGCTGGTGTTTGATTTCTGGCCTAAAGACTGATCTGAGTGCAGTACATAAGGCATATATTATTGGTGACTTCTTAAATTATTCTTCATATCTAGTATCTTCTGATGTGTAATGTTTTCCACTAATTCTTGTGAAGTGTATGCTTTCTTATTTTGAAGATGACAATGCGATTTGTTATGTCGCTGTATAGTGTGAGCATGGGCCAACCTCAGAGGTGTACAGCCTTTGTATGCTGTAAAGTACAAGGTGCATTAGCATTTGAGTAATGAGAAGTGAACCTGAAAAGAGTAATAAAATAGGTCTAAAGTGTTTGTAAAACAGGAGAATGTGCTTTAAAGTAATGTCTTCCTAAGAGTTTATTTAGTTTCTCAATTTTGTGGAGGGTAATAAAAGCCCAACCTTCCGAGCATTGATTCTACCTATCCATTTTTTTTCTGTCTTGAAGGTACATGGTCTTCCTTTTGTTTAAAAAGCACCTCACCTGAAACTGGACGGCCAGAACTTTTTAGTTTCCTGTATTTATACTCATTATTAACTTCCAGAGATAAGGTTGGTCTGGCATATTCTTTGATACAACTCTTGACAGGCTGTGAGCATTTGAGAATACCATTTTATGTATGAGGTCTGATGAAACATGATAAAATGTTACAAATAATTGATATGTTTTGTATAGTACATTGTTCCAGTTAAAGCTGCCTAAAACTTCAGTTTTCTACTTTAGAGCGAGTTGAAAAGTAAGATAAAGGGCCAGTTGTTCTCTTACGAAAAAGTTAAAAATTACAGCTCATCTTATTGTCTGCATTCTTTTTGCCTTCTAGTATGGATTTAAATATTTGGGTTTACAACTGCGCATGCTTTCATTATGTTATGATGTGCCATAAGAGTTGATAAGGCATAGCCTACTGATAAATTCAGCAGCTGCTTTTTCATACCTAAAATGATTTTTCCTGGATTGCTTTCCTTAAAGTATTGGTATCTTAGCATGATTCAGGCAGTATTATTGAGGAATATGGAACTGACATATATTCAAAGTAGGGGTTTTCTTGTTTTTGCAGTATGACTAAATATATTGTTTTGTATCTGGATACTGTATGTAAAGTATGCATCTTAAACCATCACCTTTTATCATGTCTATTTATTCCAAGACAGACTGAAATACCGAACTTTTTGGAGTATAGTGACAGCCATTGTTTAAAACGGTGGTGTGTAGGGTATGAAGTTGTTGGTTTGTTTTTTTTAATAGAATTTGGAATATGTAGATGGTTAACCAGTTAAAATATTATATTATTTAGTTCACATTTTGAAAAGAGAATTTAAAGTTTTGCCTGACATGAGTAGTTGTGGGTAACGGTAGTGTTGTGATGGAGTGATCTATTAAACTAAAGATCACTGCTTCATGGGGGAATTGAAGGTCTGGTAAAAGAAGTCCTTCATTTATTTAATATTTTGTTTGTAATTTCTGAAGTTCTGCTTGCGTTGATAATGTGATTAGTAAAATTTCACCGGGGGATGGGAAGGTAGCAGCAGTCTGGTCCTTTGTGCATCAAGAATTGTCTGTGTAGTTACATGAAACTAGTTTGAACATATGGTTTGAGGCTTGTACTTCAACAATAGTAAATGGTGATGATCTTCCAATCATTAGGTGTGCATGGTATCTCATGGAATACAGATTGATAACTCTGTAGTTTTCATATTTTTATTGCCTCTGTCCTTACTATATTTTATTGATCACGTTTAGAAAACCTGTTTATAACTAACCCTGATCTTTTTCTTTCCAAATATGAGCAAAATAAGCACTGAAATGATGTCCATGACACTGCATTCTGTAAAAAAAATTTTGTGCCCTCTGGGTATTGCTGATCCTTTATAGCACCTTGAGGAATAAGACATTATTTTAAAAGGGGAAGTTAGGTCTATCACTGAGTAAGCTTTATATTATGGATTAAATCCTGTCATTGTCATCTTTGAACCACACTTTTTCTGCTGTTTTGTTACATACGTGTTTTGGGGGTGTTTTTTAAATAGTCTTCCAGTTCTAGAGTTGCAGACAACAAGTAGTTTTGAAAGTTGTGTGTAGCTTTCTTATCTTCTTTTTGGATATCAGTCTTGGAATGTTTGCTTCTGAAACGATGCTTGATTTGAAACAGGGTGGGTAGAAAAATCCTTTTCTGTGCTCAAGTTCTTCCTGTACTTGTGTGTGCTCTTAAGTTTTATTGGCTAGAATTGTCCCACAGAAGGTATTATGTCCACCGAGAACTGGACAGAATATTGTTCTTGGTGTTCCCCATCTCAAAATGCACATGGGGGGAGGCTGGATAGTAGAATTAGCTATGCTAGTTCTGTGCTTTGTGCATGTTCACCTCGGTTGGGAGGAATTCTTTAGTTGATGCACAAGAACTGGAAAAGGGGCTGAGAACTTGCTTTTGGTGACTTGATTACATTTAAAAAATATAAACTGTCAGGAATAATAGAGCTGGAAAGAGGTATGGTTAGAATTGACTTTACTACTTAGCACAGAAGGCTGTGAATGATTCCACAGATGTATTGCTCTTTTAGTTGTTTTCTTTTGAGAGAATGTGGTGATATCAGATGAAAAGTTGAGACCAGGAATAAACAAGGTTTTAGGATGTGTCCCATTTTTTTTTTTACAAGTATTTTTTTCATAAATGTTGTTGTGGGGCACACTCTGGCTTGTGATTGAGCTGTTTCATCTCAAGATCTAAGTGGCTGCACTGAATGGATAGAGACAGTGGCACAGAAATGGTGCTAACAGCCAGGCATGGATCCTGGCTAGTCATTCTCATCGGGATTGCCATGGGGCCATGGCTGGTCAGTTCTCTTAATAAGAGTGAAGGTCCATTGGCACCTTTGGCAAAAGAGCTGCAACTGCCGTTACAGCATACTAGCACCTAGTTGTTAAGTTGTTCACTGCTGATGTTCTACCTAATAATGAAATTGTAATGTCCAGTAAATAATGAATTTTGACTAGTTGCTTGACTAAAATTTCCACATGACCAGTCTTTTGAAGAGTGATTACTACCCTAACTTTGCACTGATTACAGTATTGTCAGGCTTTTGCTACACTGCTGTATAATCAAGCAAAATCAGAATGAGAGGTTAAGATTTTAGAATACTGTTAAACTATAAAAGAAGAGCAAAACAACCTGGCCCATATCTTCATCTTTCTCTAAGTTCAGTAAAACTGAATTGTTTGTATGACTTCTTTCAATATGATGAAAAAATAGCCCAGGTTTCCTTATTTATTCTATTTATATGTGTCATCCTTCCAAGTGTGTTCCAAGATTTCTGTCAAACGCAAAAGAACTTTTTCAACAGAATGCCAACTCCTGCTGTATGAGAACAGTAGTTGCTTCAGCTTCACCAGCACAATTTAAAATGTACCTTGTGTATAAGTAGTCTAATCCAGAAAGACCCAATCCCAAAACTGATGTTCTGTGTGGAAATGTTCTAAAGACTTATTTGTTGAGACTTAAGTACTTGAGGACCCTTAGTAATGGATTATGTTGGTAATACTACCTGCCTCTTGTCTAGTGCTTCTTATGAACACTTTCTAACTTTCTGACCTTTGAAATACAGTTGCAGCTAGAAAGTGATAGCAGTGAGCATTGGGAATATGTTCTTGCTCCATGTGATCAGCAATGTTTAGCACTGCAACAGCAGCAATGTGTGGAAACCTTTCCCAATTTTCTTCCACTGACTTTTGGGCTTGAAGGTGGGCTTTTCTCATTTGTTATTTACTTGAAAAGGGGGTGGGAGTGTCCTGGTTGTTTTTCTGTTGTGTGTGTGTGGGAGGGTTGGGTATTTTTTGGTTGGGGGGGGGGTTTGTTTGTTTTTTAAGAAAAAGCTTTTTTAAGGGTTTTCCTTTCAGCCTTTGCATTGTAAAATTAAATTTTAAATGGCATACTGTCTTTTGTGTGTGACATTGCCCAATCCCAAATACACTATTGTAAGTCTAATTTCTTGGCTTTTTAACACTGTTACTATTATCTGCTCTCAGTTCCTCTTGGAAGAAAGACAACCTGATTTGTTTAGATGAATCAGAAGATTTATATAGAGAAACTTGGATTTTCTGACTTTGCATATACATATTGCTTGGATTGTCTGCTGCACCCTACAGATAGTTTAGTCTTAACCTTTTTCTTATGATAAGAAGGGGAGAGGTTTTCTGTCTCCTTTCAGTTCTTGATTATGAGAGAGGGTGATGATGTGTTTATACTTATGGGGGAGCTTTGCATCAAGAATTCTCCAGTACTATAATGAAGTGATTGGAATTAGTCACTTCAGCAGTTTTAAAGGCTTTTGCAGGACTTGACAGTGTAAAAAGCCTAATTTATGAAAATTAGTTTATTCATAATAAAAATTTGTAGAATTTTTAAACTGCTTTGTTAATAAGTTTCATCTAATTCTTATACAGAATGACCTATTAACTGAACTTGTGGATGATTTCTGTGTTTAGACATTACATTTACTAGATTGATTTTTTTCTTTTTCAGTTATATTCTGAGGTTATTTTGGATGCAGCATCTCAAATATTTTAAATAGTGGTGTCAACAAGCATAGAGGATTTTTCTAAACTTTTCTTTTGTGCTTTATTAAATGCTTAGGCTGTCCTTGACCTGATTTAAAGTCTGATATTTAATTTTTTTTATCCCACCCCAACCTGCAAAATCAATTTGGCAATCAACTTTATGTTCCAATTCATAGAAAAGTATGTAGAGATTAAATGCACCAGCAATGCTCAGGGATTGTTAAGCCGAGATATATAGCTCAGATATTGGTGGTTATTTTTATTTTTTTATGAAATTGTTTGTTATCAGCTGACCTGTTTAAAAAATGTTGCTCTGAGTTATGTCAAATCCTTTCAGCCACTGAGTCACAAATAACAGGATTCAATCTCTTATTCCTCTCCTAATACATCTATAGACTATGAAAATTCAGATGCCTTGTCTGTTTTAGGGTAGACTCCGTTGTGACCTCTATTACTTTATCTTAAAGGCCCAAAGGTATCTTCCCTTGTTTATGCTTAGGACCAACCAACTTGAATTTACTGGGATGCAGTGGGAAAGCCCATTTTCCTCATGAAATATTTTCATCTGAAGCCTAGTGTGGCACAAGCCCTCTTACATCATTAGAAGTCTTCCTGAAAAGCATTGATGAAAGTGTTCTTGGATACTAGGCTTAAAATCAAAAAGCACTGATTGTATCCTGAAAATGTTTTACTGAAGTTAGTCTACCCATTTTAAAATTAGATTTCATTATTTTGTTGGTTCTACTGAAGTGTCATACTAGTTGAAAAACTGGAGTTGTACCTTGCCTGAATTTTCTAGCTTTAAGAAGTTCCCTGTTTGTTTTGATGGTCAAGAACCAATTTCTTTACAGTTTTAGGTGTGCTTCTGAGTAGGAGGAGAGGGGAGATTAATGTCAGGGGATACCTTGCCAAAATATCTGCATTTCTAGCTACAGGACCATGTTTTCTACACATCCTTCTGCATGCTTTAGAGTTAGTCAAGTGAACTACCTGCAGTGATGTAAGTGAATAAGATGAGATACCCTGACCTGTATAAATGCATTTCAGCATGCTTCTTGTGAATGAAAAGGAGAAACAAAAAAGAAGAAAAAAAAAAACAGAGATAGTGATTTAATAGTAAGAGCTGTAATACCTCATCTTTGAGATGGAATGACATCTCTAAATCTGAAAGGTGAAGATGGATGAAGTCTATCACCTGTATAGATTCCACAGTCTCCGAAGAAGCACCTCCATTTAATTTCAGTGCTCCCCTCCTGCTGATGGAAATGGGTATGTGACACTATCAAATGCAACATTCGTTTATAGTTGGGACCTGATCCTTGGCAGAAGTTATAAATATATAATTAAATTCCTTCTGTATACTTATTTTAGTAATTATAAGCCACCTTTACTGCCGAGATGTGTTGGGATGCAGGGAGAATGTGCAGAAAGCTCCCAGTGGAATTATAATTGCAAAAATTACTTTTTGGACTTGTAAACCTGTTCTGATTTGTGACAAGCTGGCCCTTTAAGGTATGCTAGGCTGTAGCTCCTATCAGCAAAACTTTATAAAGTCTTTGGAAAGATAATAGGAAGAAATTGCCAGCAAGACTTAGACCTGAATGGGCATTTAGAGCTCTGAAGAAAGATAGAAAACCAATAAAAGCCATTAGTTTACTTGTTTTGGTGGTTTGGTTTTTTTATCTTCATGGTAAATCCTTTCATGGTGCTGCTTCTTCGATTTAATTCAGTTTGAGACAGAGAGCTAAAATTCAAGCACAATAAGCTTTTCTACAAAAAATGAAAAAAAAATTCTTCCAGCCAATTCACACCTCACTGTTAGCAATCTGAGGAAATGAGACTGTAGGCTAAAGTAATGCTCCACAAACCTCTACATGTGCATAAACTTTTTCAGAGTGCAGTAGACAAACAGAACTTGGAAATTATTTTGCTTTTAAATACTGAAGTGCTAATGAATTAAGAGACTTACTGTAATGTGGCTTTTAAACTGATCACTGTCACCTACATTTTAATTAGCTACTTTTGCTACTTTCTGGCTCATTTTGGCTACAGAAAATAAATGCAGATCAGTTCTTTCCTGCCAACCCTTCTCCTTAAGATGCGAATGTGGTCCAAGTAATTACCATTTCTGGTGTCACAAATGACATTACTTATACAGTGTAGTCAACTCAGTACAGCTGCTTTAGCAGTAAAAATAGTCATTGTAGTACACATTCCACTTTTAGTGTTGTATTCTGTAGTTTATTCATCTGGATCAATCCTTAGAGAGGTCTTTATACCAAAGAAGATATTTTTGAAGAAACAAAAATAATTGTTCTTTTGGGACGTTCAGAAAAAAACTTCACTCTCAGGCTTGCCAAGTTGTTACACAGCTGTTACAATGATATAATGTTTTTTTTTGTTTGACTAAGGTTATAAATATGAACTTCCTTCCTCCTGCATTGATGATTAATCTAACTCTGCAGAATTTGTGATAAATGTCTTCCAAATTTCTGCTGAGGGAGAGTACCTATGAAATGCTTACAGACTTCAACATGCAGTTTATATTTGCTTATGAAATGGGTGACCTAATTTTCTATGAACTAGATATAACCTCCTCCCTAGTCCTGCCAAAAGAATGTATGTCTAGAATAAGAGTTTGTCCTGGTTTTATACAGCAGAAGAATATTAATCTGTGAGAATTCTTGACCACAATACCCTTAATCCTGGGAGGAGTTCACTATGTTTAAGTTGCAATAGAGCATACTTAGACTTCAGAAGTGGACACAGTGGACAGTAGCTTCTGTTCTGTTTGTGTATGTCAGGTATTCCTGCATTTGTTGTGAGCCATGTTTCCTGCTGCTTTTCAAATTATACTGAAGGAAATGACAGCACTGGCGATCAGCCTTGTGGACACAGGCTTAAGTATTTTGGAGAGGAACTGGGACTGGCTGCAGTGAGCCTGTAAACTGAGGTAGTGTATTGCCTTGGGAAGGGCATGGCTTCTTGAGCATGATGCAGATTCAGTATGCGTTACAGTGTAGGCTTGTTTTTAGCCCTGTCTTTCTAATTCTTAATGCTTAGAAATTGCATGTGACTTTTCATATGAAGAGCACATAAATTTTTATGTTTTGTAGGAAAAAAATGAGGTGTGTGTTAATAATAAAATAATACATCTATAAAAGGTTTGGGGTTTTTTAACAATATTGTAGTATCAATATGTCTGTAAAAGGTGGGGAGTTTTTGTTGTTTTTCTTTGTTTAAACAATATTTTGGTAGTACTATTACACTGGTAGCAGAGAAAGATGAAGGAATTAAAATTTCTGACTATAAGCCTTCTTGCAAAGTTTTCCATTTTTC
Organism: Tyto alba; assembly: GCF_018691265.1. Lineage (NCBI taxonomy): Eukaryota > Metazoa > Chordata > Aves > Strigiformes > Tytonidae > Tyto > Tyto alba. The sequence continues at coordinate 28,548,643 of NW_024881328.1, read as the reverse complement.
CATTGATTTCAGGAAAGAATGAGCCTTGCTGGCTTCGGATATAGTGATGGCAAAAAGAGGCAGGAATGTTTGTTTCTCGACAAACTGTTGCTTACTTGAAGTTTTCTGAAGTCTGTGGGTTTGGTTCAGTTGTATAACAAAATAATAATAAAAACAGTTTTTATGTTTCATGATAATCTTTAAGAGCCAGATATTGGGAAGACTAAGACCCTACTTTCAGTGGCAACAAGCTGTTTGTGCAGAGTATCACGAGAAACCATAGCCACAGCTGAGAGTGTAGTTGGCTGGTACCCTTGTTTGGTTTTAACAGGTGTACAGAGCTCAGTACTCAAAATTTTCAAAGATGTCATTTGAGTTAGGGAAGCCTCGAGAGTGTGCTAGTGAGATGTCTGTGCTGGACAAGGACAACAGGAAGCGGTCATTCTTCCTTCTCCAGGAAACACAATACAGGATCTCTCTTCATCTTTCAGTACAAGAAAGATCATTTCAAATGCTGAAAAACAAAAATAGTCTGTAGTTGCAATTAAGGTTCTATTTAAAACCCTAGAGTTAAGGTATTTGGGGATCTACAGCACAGTGTTCTAACTACTCTTAAACTAAGTAAATTTCTAGCAGAAGATGTTTTGAAAGTGTCATTCCAAAGGAATTTTGTAGTCTTGGCTCTGTCAATGTGAGGAGAAGATTAGAAAATTACTACTTCGCCTGAATGACTCCAGACTTGGCTTGGAACTGTTAATATTTGGTCATTACACAGAATTTTGTGAGCACTTAGTATTCGTTGCTTGGAATTGGGTGGCTTGGGGTTTTTTTGTGTGTGTGTTTATTCACACACAAAAATTATTCTGTTACACAGAATTTTGTTTATTTTGTGTTTTCGGGTGTTATTTTGTTTTTGTTTTGTTTTTTAAGTATGTCCAAGTATTCTCATAAAATAATTTGATTAATGTCATACCATTATATTTTCAGAAACATCTAAATTCAATCATGCTCATATCTTTTTGGGTTTGTGAAAAAAAGCCAACAAAACCCCGAAACACAGATGTAGTTATTAGCATATTAAGGTTATAAAGCATATACTGTTTGTTGGAAGGCTGTGAAGGAATGTAGGAGGAAGGGCTGCTCAGTTGTGTCCATGAAGCTGGTCACCCCGTTTCTTCTTCTCATTGCTCACAGTAGTCAGAGGCAGTCAGCTGCATGCTGGTGGTGCCAGCAGATTGTGCATACAGATTTGAATGAAGCCATATACAAAATTTGAAACAAATGTGATTCTGTGTATCGTGGCTTAATTTTTGTTTGAAGACTGCAGAATGTTTCTTACGCTCGCAGGAGAGGCAACCTATATCATCTAGTTGATGTATGCTTCAGACAATGAAAAAATTAAGTGGCTTTAACTTCATGGAATTGGTAGTAAAATGCTGAATTATAGCTGTACCCAAATGAGATACTTATATAATCATGGAATATCTTAATTTGGAAGGGACCCCTAAGGACCATCGGGTCCAGCTCCCTGCCCCTTGCAGGACTACCTAAAACTAAATCAAATGACTGAAGAGCATCATCCGGACAGTCCTTGAAATCTGACAGTCTGGATGCTGTGACCACTTCCCTGGGGGTCTGTTCCAGTGACCAACAGCCCTCTCAGTGAAGAGCCTTTTTGCAATATCCAAGCTGAACTTCCCCTGATGTACCTTCATGCCATTTCTTCATACCATTTCATGTAGCAAATGAGTGTTTACATCTAAGGAAAGAATGTCTTGTTTGTTCTTGATAATTTGGGAAAACTGTGCTACAAATACAGGCCTGTTTAAAGTGTAAGCCCTTCCTTTAAAATGTTACTTTTTAGTGGAATCTGTGTTGCAACAAATACTCATTTATACTTTTATGCTGTCAGTTCTGTGATGCATTTTAACAGAGCTGTGTCTTTGGTCATACACAAACATTTCAGTGTTACAAATACCTACAGACTACTGTAATGAATAAGTAACTTACATTGGCAAGAGTTTTCTTTTATTATTTTATAAATAATATATTTTAAAACTACCTCTGTGTGTGTGTATTTACAAACACAGACATGCTTACATGTGTTGCCTTGGGCTGGTTCTGAGACCACCAGTTCCACAGATATATACCAGATCCTGTGCTTGTGAAATAAGTTATTAGTTTCTGGAAATGTCTGACCAATGTTTGTAAGCATTAAATGAAAATGTACAACAGGGAAAACACCATTTTTGTATTTAGCCTCTAATTTGAAAGCTCTCTGTAATGGTATGGGCATGCTGTGTTTTCATATCTTGTGCCTCAGTGCTACAGAGTTAATGCTGGAAGTTCTCTGAATTCAGAATTATTAATGTATTTATGGATGGTAACGTTCTACTTTTGTTCTTCAAAATTGTTCGAACTTCTGTTTAAATGTAATCTTCTCTAGGAGTTAACTTGATGTCTGAAGTACTAAAGCATTAAATGCTTGTAATGAAAAGTACAAGCTTTAAATACGTTTGTAGCTAAAGTAGTTTATTACAAATTGTCATTTTACTGATTTGATAAAACTGATCCAATTTTAATATAAATGCAAATGCAGTAAAATTATAACTGTTTTTCAGAGTCATTCATATATGTTTGCATATGCCCTATGGCAGATAGAATTTGAAATTTTCTCTTACTAATTGGAAAGGTTGCCTTTTTCATTTATTAGGAACTTAAGAACATAAGCCAAGTGTTTGAATTTTTTTATAGTACACTCTGTGAGATAGAAAGGGAGTTGTAAGTTATAGGTCAGCCTGTTACAGGTGAACTTGCTGCCAAAAAAGGGAAGTCCCACTTGTTTGTTTCTCTGTGCCTTCTTCCAGCTATCTGGTGTGAACCCAAAAGAATTTGTCCAGTCAAAGGGTAAGCGATTTCTGTTTGCTAACTCAGCAGAAAGATTATTTTGGTGTTCGGAGTGTTGAGTGAGTTTTCTCGTGGTTTAGAAGGTTGAGCAGGCTCAGTGATGTTCTGGAGCAAAGTGCTGGTGGGTGGAGGGGAAGGAGAATCCCTCCTTTTCTTGACAGCAGTGAGGTATTAGACTGGTTCAAGCTTTAAAGTGTAAGTTGTTTTAAATAGTAGGAACAGGAACATTTAAAAAAAAAAAGACATGAGAAAAGCTTGTAGAAACATTTTTCCAAAAACTTATTTGGAAAGAATTAGAAAATTGGCTCTAGAATAGAGAGAAAGATAACTTTACAGTTTTGTTGATTACAAGCTAGTTGTCACTGTTTTTGAAATGGGAAGGAAACATCCATTCAAAATATGTTGGTTTTCTTTTTTCTTTTTCCTTTCATATACTGCAGCTCTTAAATGCCAAAGATAATAAATTGTCTGAATTTCTCAAATGATTTGCTAAAAATAAGTGTTTGTAGATTTACCCAGCTGATATAGTTGTAGGTATATTTGATGAATGAGTTGATCATGTGTAGTAGTGCAGCTAGGAGGTAATCTGTCCCCTTCACAACAGCATGTTCCTGAGAATAGGTCAAATTGAAGGATTTGGTATTGGAAGTATCTTAACATTTTGGTGCTTATCTTCTTCATCTGAATAAGTGGTATATTTATCCCAGGAGATGATAGGAAGGAAGAAGGAAGAAACCCCTCCTTTCCTATGTGACTGGAATGGTTGGGTATGCACAGCCCAGTGTGTGCTTGTAGGTAAATTTCTTTCTGAAGGAGCAAGCACAAATGATCTGCTACCCTCAGCATATTACACAACCTGCTCCTAGTTTTGCTTTTCTTAGGCAACTTGAATGTGGTTTATGTAATTATTTTGTAAGGCATTCCCTTATCCATCTTGAGAAATAGACAAGCTAAATTCACCTATGACTTTTTACTAAGTAGCATGTTCCAAATAAATCCAGCATGATAGAGGAGAGGCCCTGTGGCTGCCAGGAAAGATGGCAGTTAAAGGGTAGTTGCTATCAAAAGAAGTAATCCTGTATTTTGCTTCTGTGGGCAGGTGCTGTGTGGTGAAGCCCATGAGCCATCCCTGTAGAGTGCCATGCTTCTTGACTTCTTGAAAGCTACTAGGACTCTTGATGTTCACAAATCAGTTGTGATAGGAGGGTAACTGTCCCCCAGACTGATGAATGTCATGGAGTATCTCATTCATGTCCCTATGAACTTGTGTTTCTTTGTACAGTAGTCTCATTTCTGCACTATATTTTTCTGCCAGTGTGACCCTTGCTAAGAAGCCCTGGTGTTTAAAAAAGCTCATTTACTTTCTGTATTTAAAAAAAAAAAAAAAAAATGGAAAACAAGTATCCATATTACTTCTAGATGGCTTCAAAACTAGCCAGAAATGATATCAGTCTGATCTAGAAGTTGTGACTTAAAAAACTTTTTTGTAAACTTTAAAATTATTTGTCAGCCTTTGGTGTTCTTTTTTCTCATCATCTAAATCTCTTACCTTGGCTATCTATTTACCACAGCATCAAACTTAGATGAGAGTGAAGAATAATTGAATACTGAGTGATAGAACTTCCAAGTGTGTTCATAAGCAAAATGTAATGTGAAACGTAATGCACAGTGTGTATATGCTTGTGTGTATAATAGCAGCAGTCAACCACCTTTTTAGGATTATCTTTCACTGAATAAAAAAAAAAAAAAAATCTGTAGTTTAAAAGTTTGGGGGGAGGGGATTAGCTCTAATGAAGAAACTTTCTAGAAAAAATCTTGAAACATGTTCATGAGTGGCTGTATGGAACCTGATTCAGTTGATTTCTTTTATTTCCCCGCAGCTGCAGTAGCAAAATATTCCACTGTCTTCAGTTTTCGTATGCAAGAAAAGTTCCGTTCACAAAGCTATCAAGTGTGATGGCAGCAGACTTCACAGTAGTTGTTTATGTGGTTCAGGTGCTGAGCTGTTTAGGCAAGGCCTGTGCATTTTAGGATCCGAACAGTGTTTTTTAGGAATGCTGGCCTAATCCCATGAATTTAAATCCTTCTGTTTAAAGTCCTTCTTTAACAAGACCCAGCTGTCAGCCTTGTCTTCCATGGTTTTTGTCCTGTATAGAAATTTCATGTTCACTTCCTCAATGGCACGACTTACACTTTCTTTTTTTCCTTTTTGCTCTGGAAGCTGATTTTCTTACTTTTTCAGGAATGTGTGCTTTAAAACATGAATTCTGTGTTAAATATTTACATTAAGTCTTAATCTCTACAATAAAATTGTAGATAAAGTCCTTTTGGTATGCATCAGTTTGTGCTTAACTGGCTTTTAGACTACTCTAACCTCTGACATAACAAAACTTTTTTTATGTTGAGGCTGCTTTCTTTTTCCAGGGAGTAGTGTCCAGAACTGATATTTTTACCCCCTTCCCTCCCTCACCTTCTGCTGCCAAGATACATTTAGAAACTGAAGTAATGTCGCTTTTCAGTATGGATATGTATCTTTAGAGTGTATCTTAACTATACAAAATTAATTAAATTTTAAACGAGCTTCAGGAGGCTTATAAACCAGAGATTAAGGTCAGTGCTCAATAGGCAACACCTGTTGGTCTGTGACAAATTTCATAGCTTTATACCACAAATTGCTGATACTGGTTTGAGTTGTGACATGGACTTCTTACAGAGAGAGGATGTTGAATTGACAGTAGAAGCAAAAGAAGCAAAATCCGAAGTGAAGAAAAAGAAAAAATGCAGGGAGAAATATTGTCAGCTTTCTTCTTTTTTTTTTTTTTTTTAAGAAACTTTGCAGAGAGTTTTTCAGTGACATTCTGCTAAAATGGCAAATAAGAATTAAGTTGTATTTTCAGCCTTTACCAGTGATGAACATGCCTTTCTATATTTGCTCACAGACTTTCTTCAGCAATTTGTGTAGGCTTTACTAGAGAATAGTGGTGGTGGAATTGTTACAGGCTTTGGCACCCTGCTCAACCAGATGTCTCACAGAAGTTGCTTTGTGGATTAAGATCACTTCTGGAATGGCTTCTCTCTTAATTTTTGAAGAGAAAAAGAGCAACTGCTGAGAAGAAGAGTTGTGCAAGTGTAGGAATTCCTTCAGGGGAATTTTATTTTTCCTTGCCTAGTGGGGTTGTCAAAATAAAACTTGGATTCTTCCAGCATCAACAAGGAAAATAGTGAGTTGCAGTTTATGCAGCAGGAAGTTGGCTTTCTGTCTTGTTATTTCATGTGAGGTTTATGGGGATTTGAAATTGTGCCTAATCACCTGCAAGACCAAAGGGAAGATGCTGATAAAGTACTCTGTCGAAGCAGTGGTTCTCCTGCAGTTGTGAGATTTATAAACATGTTTTTCTACCTAGTGCGTATCATGCAGAACTTGTCTCTACTTTCTTCTGTTCATGCCACATAGTTGCTCCCAAATTTCATTGTGTGGTAAGGGCCCCTTCAGCCCATAGCAGGTAACCCACATTGCTACCTAGTGAGCAGTGTTGGTTTACTGCCCAATGACCCCCTCCCCTTCCCTGTCATAGAAACCTGCCCCGTTCCTGCGAACTTTTGGCCTTTCTTTCCAGTCTTGACTGCTAGAACTCATATCTGTCCAGTGCACCACATCAGTCTTTCTCATAGGCTCACAAGGCTTTCCTCTATGCCGTCCTTCCAAGACTCCCACAAGGCACAGATTTTCCATGGGAAAACGTCCCCTTATGTAGTATTTCCTTCTTTTCTGGTAATGTCCTGGGGAAGTATCATACATCCACTTTTTTTCCTCCATCAGAGTGGCTATCCTCATCTGCCTCACACCTCAATAGACACACATCCTTTTGTGTAGAGGTTAGTGATAAAAAAGTGATGAGGATAGAGAGAGTTTTTATGTCCCTGCTTGCAGCTTGCAATGAAGTTGAAGGGTGGAAGTTGACTGCCAATTTACATATTTAAGTCTGGTCTTACTACTGGCTTAAAATATAAAATTAGTAGAGCCAGGGTAGCCTGTTTAGATATGTTTATTTTTGGTTTAAGCCAGTGTTGTTTTTGTTCTTTGGCTCAGCTTGTTACGAGTGGGTTTAAAGTAAATCAGGTGTCTTCTAAATTGAATATACTTTTTCCTTATTTTATAATGATTCAGCCAAAATATTATTTCCCTTCTCATCCTCTAAACCCTTTTGTTTTTTATGAAGTGGTGACTCTTAAGCTTGTGCTGTTTTATAATGGCTAACTATAACAATAAAATGTGTTGACTCATAAATTCTAAGAATGAAACGCCTATGTATTTCAGGTGTATCAAACATCCATTCATGGGTTTTCTGGAAAATACACAGTTATGTGTTTTGATTTTTTTTTTTTTTGTGTTGTTTTCCTTTGGAGATGGTAGTTCCAGCTTTAGTGCAATGCAGCTCTTCACAATGTAACCTTAATTCTTACCTGAAACCCTAAATTAATTTCCAGCCTGTTGCAACTGATGTTAGTGTAAAGAATACATACCCTGATATGAAAGTTTATATAAAGGAACCTGTGAAGAATGCTGTTTATTTATCATAGCCAAATCACTGCTCTTTCATTTTTTGACCCATATTCATAGTCTGTCACTTAGTCCTTACTGAAAGGGATTTGGCAACTTCTGAGTCTAGATAGTACCTGCATCATACAGATTGCCCGTGTCTGGTGTGGTATCTTAAGTGAGCATTGGCATAATGATTATTTTTAACCTTTGAGAGGGGGTGCCTTGAGCAAAAAATAGTTTTTAACTGTGCTAAACCATAGAATAGCTCAGAATCTTATGAGGAAATACTCTCGTCTGTATTGTAATTTAACCTATGACCTAAATGATTTCCTTACACCTCCTTCCTCTTGGTTGGTTTGATCCTTCATATATGCCATCTTCTGTAAGCACTGTTAAGATGCCCAGCTTTTACAGGTAGTTGGCAGTTACTTGCTTTATTTTGTTTTCTTATAGTTTAAAAGCCTAGTATATATGTACAAATTAATTTGAGTATTTATTCCTTCTGGAAAAAGACCCTGTTACAGGCACAGTAGACCAGTCTGTAAAGGGATGTAAATTTTATAGTGATTTGTTGGCAAGTGCTTCTTCCCTTCCCAAGTGCAGGGTGAGCCTAAAAGTGTTGCTGTTTGCCTAGCTTTGTTATTACTGGGCCACAGCTACAAGAATATTCGGTATCTCCTTGGATCGGTAACAAAATTCATTGCTACTCTTAGTCTGTTTATGGAGAAGAGAGATTATGTAATCTTTTCTGGAATGGATGAAGTTGCAAGAGGCAGGTAAGCTCATAAAAGTTAATTTATGTTGTGCCTTCTAGTCCTTTTCTGGATTAAGGAGAAGATCCACAGGTAGATTGGGTACCTGTGGAGTTGTCATTCAGTGAGTGGCCAGAAGGGCATGAATGCACAGCACCTGTATGCAGGCTAATCTCATCTGCTTATGTTGCATTATTAAATTAGTGCTTAGTTTAGTGTTTGTAGTAAAGTGGTTTCCTTTAAATGCAGATGACAAGTGTTTTTCGGTGCCCATTAAGTTTAACTATGGATGTATACAAAGCCAGTCTTTCATGCTGTGTCTCTTACGTATCGTTTGAGACATCCCCTCCTACAGAGTGTGCATCCCTTCATGCAGTTTTATGCATCTTGGTTCAGTCACCTACTGATCCTGAAGTAAGAAATTTCCTGTTTGCTAGGTCTCCTTACCAATCTCACTGACAAAGAAGGATCTCTTTTCGCCATGTCTGCAATTAGAATAGTCAATGCAACCTGTATTTTGAATGAGGAGGAAAGGGACGGAACTGTATAGTGCCTGAGGGAGAGAGTAGAAAGTAGATCTGCATCACAAAAAGATGTTTTGCTCACATCTCAGTTGAATCCTTTTTTTGAAGGCAGTTGTGTGGCTCTCGTACAGAATCACAGCCTTGATTTTGTTTTGTGCTATTGCTTGGTTTTGATTTTTTTTTTTCCTTCTATTATAAGCCAATCAACATTAGCAGCTATGGAGGAAAAATAGGGCCAAATGAGACATAGCAGAATTAGGTGCTGTTTTAGTTGAAAAAGGTGTTAGGTCTTTTAGATCAACGTTTGGACTGTTGCTAGTAGTATCTCTGAAAATGTCCTTGTTGCAAAATAGAATTCTCTAACTGGTTATGTAAAATACTATGCATGTTTCTGTGCTTTTTTTAGTCAGATTTTTATGTTCTGTTGTTACATACAGAATGTTGCTGAAGATACGGTTATGGATGTAGGCAGTTTTCCTTGTTCTGTCTTCCCAAACAATGAGCAGTTTGCTTTTGTATTACTTGCCTTGGCCCTTATCCTGAAAATGGAAGTCTTTCTTCCTTCATTCTTCCTACATGTCTAGTGAATTTTTGATTATAAATGCATACAGAGATGTGAAAGGCTTGCATTTTTACTTGAATCATTAAGCCCTTGGGAAGTTTCAGTAAAAGTTCAGACATCGAGGTTCTTCATTTCCTTTTCTAAAGGTTTTATGTCATCTTTAGTGGAGTTTCAGTCTGGCTGATCAGTATGTGTGAGTCTACCATGTCATTAGGAGATGTGCACTTCTGGATCCCTCATCCACTTCCTTTGTGTACTCTGAGGACAGAAGGATTGCCTACATTGCCTGTAGTGTTCTCGTATAATTTGCAGAGTTCTTATATCGCTTGCAGCTGTGTATTAGGATAATAATGGTAATTGAACTGAATATTATGCTTCAGTTCTTAAGTGGGTTGCCTTCTGTGATCAGGAGTGTTTGTCTTCTCCCTGTGTTGCTGCAAATCTCTTCCCTACCCATCGCCTCTTCACAATTAATTAAATATTTAGGGATGTTGTATTTCCTGAGATGTGTGGCCATAGCTGGAATTGGGAAAGCAGAGCAAGGAGGGAGCCCAGTGGTCTGAGGTAGGGAATCTTCATTCTGAAATGCTTGCATAGTCTGTCTTGCTGCATACTCAAAGTCGTGGCTAGAGTTGGCTGAAATCTGTTCTGCCTCTATCCCTCAGATCAAATTGGCAAGAAATGTCTGAGGGCTTTTCTTTTTCCTAATCTGTATGGACCAAGAATTGCCTCAGAGGCATCTGAAATTTGTTTTGTTTAGTCATTTTTCACTTACTGTAGAGGCTCCATCAACCTTCAACCTGAGGGAAGTTTAATGGCCTGCAACATATAGGGAGTGTAATCCTGAGGATTTGTAGGAAGGATTCTTCTGAAAGAAAAACTTTAGTCTGAAATAGCTCAACTTGTTGCAAGTCACTTGTGGTTCTTCGGTGGTTAAAGATGCTTTTTAGTGGTCATTTACTTGAGCAAAATTTGATAGTTATCTAAAAACCTTTAAAACAGATTGAATTGTTTGTGTATTTATGTCCTCTTCAGATACTGTCATGAGCGTGTTCAAAGTGTATGCTGTCTAGAGTTAAGCATAAATAACCCCCTTAAAACTTTGAATTTGTACATTCTCAAATTATGTAATAAAGCTTAACTTGACTGTGAAATCTTTTTTGGACATCTAGCTGTCTTTAGTCAAGGTTGCAGCTGCTTTAAGATATCTTTATTTCATTTATAATACAGAATGCATCCTCTGTCCACTTCCTACTAATATTTGAAAAACATTACTTACGTAAAAAAATTTTATTTAGGCATATACTTCTTGAAGTTACTGCATTAAACTTAGTTCTGCCTAAGTTCTTTATGCATCAACTTGTTAATATTTGTTCTTTTTTTGTACATTGTTCCAAAGCTAAAACTGAATGGGAAGAGATGCTGCAATAGTATTTGTGTTATAGCTGCATAATGAAGATTCTGGAAACTTTGAGATGTATGTATGTTTTTAAGTATATCTCTGCCTACTGAAGGCAGACTATACTTTAATATAGATTTAGAGCTATACGTTTTTCTAGCTTTCATAATTTCTGTTTTCACACTGAAAATGCTCTAGTCTTAAGTGGTATGACTAACATGTTGGCTCCTGCAATTAATGAGTGTCATTCTTCTAGAGAACATCTATATTTTATCATCATCCTGAAAAATATTTTAGCTAAGGCAACTTTTGTTTTTATGATCTCTGGTAAGCAGTTTTCTAGAGCTGTCTTCAGGTTATCTTCATAAAGAATCTGTTGTAAGACATGATGTAATCTAGGGTGCTCTTTTTATGGGAATTAATTTAGTGTCTGCTTGGGTACTCTGGCTGGAATCTTGGTTCAGGAAATGGGACACAATGATTGATAAAGCCCCTTCTTTTCGAGGCAACATCTGTTTGGCTAGATGTGAGACAAACACTGAAATATATATTGGAAGGAAGAAAGGGTTTACTGTGTGCCTTCTCAGCAGCACAAATTTCAGATGCAGTTAGATAGATTTTTCAGTAGACATTTCAGTAATTTTGGTGTATCCCCCCTCTTACAGGAAGGAAGATCTTTTAAATATGTTTTGCTATACAAGGGGGTACCTTATGGAGACTAATTGAAAATTTCAGGCTGCAATTATGGGAAGCTAGGGTCAATACAAATAAAAATAATACAAAGACAGCTTAAGTGATAATGAGAAACCAACCTCATGGAATATAGGGTAGACTTCTGCTTGATCCACTTTGCATTTTACATCTCTCTTCAAGCTTTCAAACAAAGAAGAGGTGAGTGGGTGTTTTGTGGGTGGTTTTGCTGTGGCACATCAAAAGCATTTCCCATTGTTTGTTAGAAATCAAGATGATGAAGTAAACTTTGTAGTATCTTCAGATTGTTTATTTCAGGAAATTGTGGGTGCTTGTGTCACCTAAAGCTAAAGAGGGAGTGCACAAGTTTTGATTAAATACAAAGGGAATCAGTAGCTGCAGAGGATATGAATATGGAGAATTCTCTATTTCTTTATGCTGGTAGCCAAAAAGAGCTTTATTCTGTTATATCTGTATTGTCTGTGAAGAGTACTGTGTTGTCATATCCCCTCCTAACACACTGTCTGCTTCATTCTAAAGATTTGGTACTGAATCTGTGGAATACCAGGGAGCAACTGTTGTGTGTTTGACTTCCTTGGTTAGAATGTCTGGGGATAGTTGTTGAACAGCCTGTTATAATCTGAAAGGCCTAGCAGTGCTCTCATGAACAGTATAGAGTTTTAGAAAACCTGTATTTACTGTATACAGCACTAATGTATTTTGGGGGGATTCCAGGAACATTGAGACAGTTCGCTTTGATGTTACCATTTGATACTCGATTGACTTTTTTCTTCTTCCAGTTGCTTTTTCAAACAATTGTTTCATTAGCAGTTGCTAAAATTTATGTAAGTTATGTGTTCACTTGTGTTGCTATAAATATTTATATTAAAAACTTATAGATAATGTGAAAAAATATTTTTAAGAGCTTAATGAAAAGACTGTTGTTTGACTGGGCTTAAAATACAAACAGCTAGAGGCAAAGACGAGTTCTTGTACAGGCACATGCTAAGTTTTAGGAGTAGCACTTGAAATCATGCTGTATATGTTTGATGGAGTAACTGCTACTTTCAGCAGCTTTTAATTGATCTTGTATTGAAACTCTAGCCTATCCACAATTCAAAACATGCATTTTTCTTTTTCCATGGTTTGAAAGATACATTCTTGCATGTTGGACAGGTCAGTGGTAAGGGAGGGAATATTGTGAGCTGTTCAGTTTTGCACCTCCCAGCTAAACCTGAGAATAAGGCCTTATAGTGGGGATGCTTGGTTTTTGTACTTGCTGGATTTCTGCAGTCCAGACCAGCTGCCTGATATAAAGTAAAAGACTTAAATGAAATATGCTCAAACTGCATATTTCTCTTAAAACTATTTTTTTAACGTATTCTGTAATTATTTGTCTTGCTTCTCCTAGTTGCTTTGAATGTCTTGTACATTTCATGTTCTGCTCTTGACTTCCCGTGTTTGAAGAGTAGGATTTATTGCTGAAGTCCAATGCCCTATTTTAATTTTGAAGGACAGCTTAAAGAACCCCATGCATGTAAACATCTGTTTGTTCCTTTGTGCCAACCTTATTTCCAAATTGCTACTGATTAGTTTATTTTAAGAAATAAGTAAGGAATTAAATAAAGTCAGTTTTCCAAAGTAATGCTGAAACCCTTGCTTCCTTAATAGTTGGAATGCAGTTGAGTGACAGGACAGATCAATTGAATTGTGGCAGATAATGTGTTGATTTAAAAAAAAAAAAAATCCTTAATGATTTGGGGAGGGAGGGAAAGAAGGGCAGGAAACAGGTGGTAGACTTGAATCAAAGATTGTCACATTCACAAATAATCCAGTGACCTAGTACTGAAATAGATTAGTAATCTAATTAAGATGTATAAAGCATTCATAAGCTTCAATCTTTTGGTGTGTGATTAGGTGCAACTATTTCTTTCTTGGATCTTACACTGAGGCAGGTAGATACTGCTGTCTGGGACTGCAAGAGGTGACTCACAGTACTTCTGAGTATGTGAATCTCTTCATGTGTGCAAAACATAGATTCAGTATTTTTCAGTTTTAAAGCTGTATTGCATAGATAGGTTTACTTGTTTAAGTGGTACAAAAAAGTGCACAGAGATCACTGGATGTTTAAAATGTGGCAACGGTTGCTATCTTTGTATAATATAAATGTAGAATTTGAACTATTAAAATTGGCTATTTCAGAAACTTGTGAAGTTATTGGTTATAAAAGGTCTCTCTGATTTTAGAAGTGGCCGAAACTTTATTGTTTCAGACATCCAATGTGTTTTCACTGTGGTGTATGACTACAAGCCTGAAAAACTATTGCCTGGAGCATGGTTTAAAAAACAAAATAAAGCAACAACTTAAAAAAAAAAAAAAAACAAAACAAAACAAAACAAAAAAAACAACAACAACAAAAAAAAAAAACAAAAACAAAACCAAAAGCTCGAAGTTGGCTCAAAATAGTGTATCTAAGGAAGCTTTCACTTGATGTAAGCTTTTTATTTGGGCTGTTTTGAATTTGAATTTTTTGGCTGACAGATTTGTACCCCAGTGTTTGAATTTGAGAGGCACTGGAATGTCTTGTGTGCTGTAGGAGCCTTGGGATGTATTCAGCTAGTACCTGTGCTATTTGAAGCTGAAAGAAAACAAATGCTCTTTTGTTCAGGTTTTCATCTAGATTACTCTTAATGTAAACTGGGGTATAGGGCACTGGATAATGCACAAAGAATTTCCTATAACTTTGTAATCCCCCTCCAAATTTCTTTTTCAGGAGTAGTTAATTTAAGAATATGTTATGCTTATTAAGAAGAAACATGGAAACTGAAGCAAAGCACCTGCACTGTGGTGTTGGCTTAGTGTGCTGCAGCATTAAATACAAAGGAGAACTGTTAGTGTCAGTTATAGCATAAGACTTTCTTATTTTTTTACTGAAAAACATGCTGGATCTGATTGGTCCCTCTCATGTGGACAAAGTATTAATATGAAACAAATAATTTATGTGTTCGAACTACCTTTCATTATTTACCAGAGCATCAAGAAAATATGTACAAACATGGATGTGAGCTTTGGTTTTAATTTTTTGAAAGCATTTCACTTTTTTCCTTCCTGTGTGAGTAACCTTATTTAAGCAGTAAGGTGAATGAGTATTCGAGGTGAAAACCTGCTAGAATCTTACTCTCGTATTTATGTGCACACTATGCTTATGTGCTTGTACAATATACTGCTGTAGTGTTCTGTCATACATAACTTCTTAAACAGAAATGGACACTGGCATGATGACACATGGATGATCACAAATGGAAGAACAATGCTGATTTCCAAACTAGCTCAAAATAGTGTGTTTTCCAGACCAGAGTATGCTATATCATTCCTTTTGGTTCCTGAGGCTATTTTAAAATGCAGAAATCCAGCTACTTGTTCAGATGGTGTTTTGAATGTTTGTGTATTGCGTGTTGCATCCCTATAATAGCTTTGTAACGAATTTCATAGTTGTTTTGGGGAAGAAAATTCTTAGTTCAGTAAGAAGCATAAGCTTGTACAAGCTTGTGTTTAAATAATAAGAAAGGTTGGGGGTGAAAGCATCAGTTGACTGAAAGAAAGATGGTTTGTTTTCATTTTGAGGTTTTATGATGTTAGTTGCCTTTGAACATACTTAAGCATCTCTCGTTGAAAATGCTTATTACAGTGCTTCTGAAATTATAGTGAATAAACACATTCTTGTTGCTGACCCTTTAGACATGTTGGAGTTTCCAGTTGGACTCAGGATTCTATTTCTGTTTCTCTGATAATCTTTCCATTGTTAATCGTGGCGTAGACAAATCCTGCAGTCTGATTCTTTTACAACTACTTTTTCAGTGCAGTGTTTTCATTATAAGGAAATACTTTTAATATAATAAAATTTCCTGTTGTCTTGGACAGGGTTGATTTAAGGTAGGAACTACTATCTCAAAGTACAAGTCTGCAGAATGGAGTCTCAGTAAAAGACACCTGAAGTACACTTTTGATTATAACTTGCCTCTGTCCCAAAGCTGTTGCTCTCTGATGACAGCAATTTGTTAATTTCAGAATTTTAGAATTTTGCAATTGTGTCTTTTCTTGAAAATGTCAAAATGGTATATTTGAAGCATTGTTCTTGGGCTTTTCATCTTTCCTTATATGTTTTGATATCACATCATCTCATGCTTGTCCTGGCATACTAAAAGCTACAGTTGCTTGTGTAAGAATCAGCTTGAAAGAGTAAATGGTTAGGTGTTTTTTTTTTTCTAAATTATTGGTAGGGTTTTTTCATTTATACTATAATTAAAACAGTAAGTTATGATTAAATGTTGCAAGTGGCTACTTCTAATTAAAGCCTCAGTAATTTTTCATAAAATAATATCATAATACTGTGCTACATGTGTTTAATGGTGAACAAACTTAATGAATTGTTTTGGAAAATAAACAGTTGGCTTACAGCAGTTGTGGGTGTAGCTGTTTAAATAGCATTTAAAACTGATAAAGTTGACTAATGCAGTCCATAGTGGATAATGAAATAGTACCTAGACCATACTTTCTTGCAGGAAGCCTTACTTGCATGTGGAAGATTATACTGTATTGGTGCCTTATTTTATCTAAGTATCCCAGAATGACACTACTTACTTTATTATTCTATTCTGACATACACTTGAACAGAATAGAGGGTGAAGTGTTGAAAAATAACTTGAATCCTGAAATTACTTTGGCACTATACCTGGTATGATCTAAGCAGAAGCAACAGCTACTTAAACTTTGCTACCCTGCAAATACTTTAAGAACGTAAGTGGCTGGCTTTATGGTGTCATACTAGAACAGTTATTCCTTTTACATTTCTTAGATCTAATTTATTTCTAAATGACTCCTTAAAAAAAAAAAAAAAACCACCACCCACAAAACGTAAAACAACAACAACAAAAAACCCCAAACCACCAAAACCAAAAAACAACAAAACATCCACCAACCCCCCAAACCTCCTAACCCTTAAACTTTTGCTGTTTGTCTGTCTTATTGTGAATAAAAATGTCATATTCTTGGAAAGGTGTGATAACTCTCAGTTAGGTAATGATTCGCTAAAGTATGGTGCATGTTTGCTGTGATCAACAACAGTGAGAAAATGGCTGTAAAAAAGAAAATGTCGAGCTTTTTAATTGGAATGTGCACTCTTTGAGTTGTTACTGTTTTGAGTTCTTATGTCGAAAAGTTCAGATACAGGTATCTGAGCATTTTGTCTCTGCCTTAATTTATCAAATCAATCCTTTAATTAACGTCCTTTGGGATATCTCCTTCCAGTAACAGAGCTTGTATTAAGAGAGATCCCTTTTACAGAACTAGCAAGTTAATATTAGCTGTTTGTTTCTTAAGTGAGACACTATCCTCTGTGTGCCTTTTGCAAGCAAACGTTGACAGGCTCATAGGAAATGCAGCTGACGTTAGGAAGCTTGGGTGGGGACTACAGAGAGCTGGCAAATAGTACAGGGTTTAGTGCCAGACTTGCTGACACAACAGTACTTTACTTGTAAAAGTTTTCTTTAGGCTGCTAATTCCGTCTTCAGAGTAACTGGAACTAAAGCAGTGTCTCTGATGCCAAGTTAAAATAGCTAAAGCAACAGTTTAGTGGAAATTGAGAATACTGGTTTCTTTCCACAGCTTAGATCCTCAGAAATATTAGTAAAAAGAACAAGCCTCCTCTCTTAATGAAAGGATGAGTTGTGAACAGTGCCATAGAATGAATGTACTGCAAAACAAGTCCCATCTAACTGTAGAATAAGTGGCAAAAAGAGGGAAAGCTAGCAGTGTAAAGTATCTGTAAATACCAAGCTCTGTCTGTTTTATGTAACAGTTTCCATTTATTTGATTTGCCAGTTCATAGTCATATTTCCTAAGGCGTGCTTTTAATAGCTTCCCTTAGCCTTCAAATAAAAATTCTTTACTTCAAGTGTATCTAAACATTGAGAAATGCCATGTTGTTGAATGCAAACACTGCTACAGCCATTTGACCGTGTCACCTTAAGTATAATGTGTTTTGTCTTGAATTTACAATATTTCTGGTCCTTGTAAAAGCCTAAGGAGTAGTAAAGCAAAGCTTTGAAGGGATGCAAAAGTGGAATCCAGCTTCTGTATGTTTCACAGAAGTTCAGGCAGAGTAGGAGTTGCTGGTTCCCTGCTGTCTCCACTCTTGTATGTGGGAGGGCTTTTAGGTGACATCATGGAGAGAAGCTTTGCAGGGGGGGCATACCTGATTTATAGAATATAAAAAATGGTGCAGTCTGTGGAAGGATGCAGCTCTATTACATAAGCGTACTGGCATTTTGGGGGATTTCAGCACCACTCTTAGATTTTTAGGAAGAGCTTCCTTCCCGTCTCTGGAATGCTTAGATGTACTTAACAGGACTCAAAACAGTGTTGGAAGAAATGAGATTCAGATGGTGAATTTAATCTGTTCAGTGTTTGCTTGGTGCAGTATGCCATGCCAGGATAGCTTTAATATTATTGCCCCTTTTAAGGTAAGCAGCTGCATTGTGCTCTCCCACAAAAGTAAAATCTCAGTAGAAGGCTGAAGCATCTTTGTCTAGACCAACTGGATGGCAGTATCTTCTATCTGTGGAAGGCACTAGCTTCTGCTGACCTCAGAATTGTAGATCACCTCTGAAGTCTCCTGTTCCCCAATTATTTTATCAAGGTAAAGTGAAATATAAGCAATAAATGAAGAGAAGGAAAGGCTATTTTTAGATCATGGAGATTTTTTGCATGAACTGTTGACATATAAATTCGAACCCAGTTTTTCTCTGAGATCACCTTTATCATCTTTTGTAACGTTCTAATCAGTTCAACTCTGCAACACTAGTATCTACCAGACCAAGATTTGTTTTTTCCTGAAAACTAGCATTTAGAAAGTTTGCTTTTAAATCTACGAAATGTAAACTGGTGCTTTCTGAAGGCAGTGTAGCAAATTACTATGTAGTCCATGACTTGACCAAATCAAGCTGTACAGCACACCGTGAATTTTTTGTGTAGCTCTTGCTGGTGATCTGTTCTCATGTCTCTCTGGACTTCTATAGCACATTTCTAGATTTTACTCTTCTGTGGTACCTGATCGCTCCCAAATTGTTGCCTATGTCATTTTCTGCCCCAAGTATGTAAATTTTCATTCTGAACCAGATCGTGGGTTTAGTAGTGTGGATGTACCCAGGAAGGCATTGTATGCCTTAGCTCCATATAAGGTGCTTGGAGAACATGTTTGGGGAAGATAATAGAGGCTTGTTTAACAAAAGTTTAATTTTCTTTGAAGTGATAACAGATAACCTTTGGAGAACATGAAGTCTTTATCTTGGTCACTTAAATTTGTTGAATGAAGGAGGGTCTGATAGCAGTAATGGTGACTCTTCACTTCCAGAGAGGAGTTTCTTTGTTAGGTAAAAATTGTGCACTATCACTGGAGTGATCTGGACAGTGTCCAAGATTTAAACTGTCTCATGGGATGTATTGCTGACATTCTCTGTGGCCTGTTTAAGCATTTCTCTTTACAGATGTGTAGAGTCAGCTATTTGCAGTGCAGTGAAACTGCACTTCCTGTGGGTTGAATGGTGTTGCTTAACTGTGGTCAGCTGAATTCCTTGGACACGAGTTGAATTTTTGTCATGTAAAGTCAGTAGAAGTTGCCAACAACAACTGGTGATGAATGCACGTACAAGGCTAGCATGGAATAATTTCTGACGGTCTATTAAATATTGTAAACTCTGTTCTTAATTTTTTCTGCATGATTCTGACAAAAGTGAGCTTCAAGAATGGCGTTGTAATTATCCGTTGCAGTTTTCACACTAGCTCTTTACTTGTGAGAAGGATAAACTGTGAATGTATGCAATTTTTATAAAGCTTGTGGACAGAAATGTGCTTTGACTTCCGAACACTTTTTCAGAAACTCAGTCGCTGACACCAGTTTTCTGAGACACTGATAAAATTTGACTATCAAACTTTTTTTTTTTTCTCAGATGGAGCAATTATCAGATGAAGAACTTGACCATGGTGCGGAAGAAGATAGTGATAAGGAAGACCAGGATCTGGACAAGATGTTTGGGGCCTGGCTGGGGGAGCTGGACAAACTCACACAGGTTAGGGAGGCTTCAATATTTCTTTATAAGCATTACATGTTTCTTTTCAGTTAGATGCTAACTACTTAGTACTGCCACTTGCAGCAAGGTAGACTAGCATGTGACCAGCTCAGTACTCTTTAGAGATTTCTAAATTTTCTTGTTTTCCCCATCTCAAAGTTGTTAAATGCATTTTTTACAACCCTCTAGTTTGACCTTTCCCAAAGGATGTGATTCCTTTTGACAGCTATGGACTTGGTGTTTTGTTCTCATGTATAGAGAAACACTGACTAGCTGGCTAGAGGTAGGCTGTATCTCCAAACAAATGGATGGACTTTGTCCATCTATGACAGCATTTATTTGTTGCACCTGAACAAAGAAGAAGTTGTGAATGTTGCCACTGATGACATGGTAGGGTGCCCTGATACACCATAAAGGACTCACCATTATTCCGGAGTACTCCTCCTTCATCAGAGAGTCAGCTGATAGGACATATTCTTTTGGCACTTGCTTCCTTCCAGTGCTTTTCCTTTCCTTCACAAGCAGATCTTGCATTTTGCATGGTATGCCAGACTCGTGGGGTGATATAGCAGGCAGTCACAGAGAAATGGCCTGTTTTTTTCAGCAATGTGAATTGGCCCCCCTGAATAATTTATCTCATCTTTTACCTCTTTGTCACATAGACTTCAGCAAAGGTATGATACCTCAAGTCTCAGTAAACTAGAGAAGAGGCAGCTTTTCTCATCTTCATCTTACCCAAAGACTGAAGGAGAATTGAGCTAAACATGCGGCAGCATTTCAAGTTCAGGCTCATCTCTTATCTTCTGGTTAAATCTCTGTCTGCAAGATCTAAATGTAGATAGCACTCTAGGGGAAGATGATTTTTTACTGAACTTGTGCATGCAGGGCAACAAAGAATCCTGCCTTTTGCGATGAATGAAAGATGGTGTGAAATAAAACTATGTTGTAATTCTTGGCTTTTTTTTAACTTCCTATGAAGGATTTTTAATGGTAAGTGGGAGCAGTTTTGAAAGCCATGGGCTCTGTAAATTGCTTTGTGTGATGTTCTTCAGAGGAGCACAACAGGCAATTGATCTTAGACATTTTGTTCTTTGCTCCATTTTTTTTTTTTTCAGGTATAATCAGCCTAGAAATATAAGCATACTTTACTTGGGGCTTGCAGCTACACTGTTGACATACAGTCTTTATGGTGATGTCTCAATTTGTGTGCTGATCCATGCAAAATTCTGAAAACCTACTAACAGATGGTTAAGGGGAGGACCCATGTTACTTGTTTCTCACTTTCATATTGTTGTATAACAGAGTCTGCAACATAGCCTGACAGTTGCCCTTCTGTCTTTTGCAACTAGTGAGAAATTACATTTTCCCCAAAACTTTGAATGACCTCATATGGTTTTGTATAAACAAGTTAATACAGTTACTTGGGTCTCAGTTAGTTTGCTTGGAAAGTGATTGTATCTTGATGCAGCTGTCCCAATAAAGGGGGGTGATTAGAGCTAATGAGCTCCAAAGTGCATTCTCCTGTAGTATCAACATTTATTTGTTTGTTTTTATCAGCTGGACCCTTAAGAGCAGTAGGGCGAAATATTATTTTTTGTCCCTGAGTTCCTTGAACTTTAACTTCCTTTTTAGATTTCCTAAATGTTTATTTTGGGGGGATTGAAAGAAAGACCCAGATTCCTTTCCAGATGGAAGTGCTTCTTATGAGATTTGTGATTGTTAAGATGCCCATGAGATCATTGAATTCACTTTGCCCTCTTTAACTGTTGGTCTAATAAAAGTGTTATAAAATGTAGTCACAAAATTTGCAGCACATTTGAACAGTGTTTGGCACTGATTCTGCTCTAGTTATGCTGCTCTGTGGTACAGGTTAAATGAAGGAAATCTTACCTTGCTTCTCAAGATCATTCAGAGCTAAGCTTTTGGTTCTGTTGCAGCTTTCAGTAGTTTTCCAAACTGTTAGTTTAGCATCATAATGTGTTATGGAGAAAGTGCTCTGATAATAGTGAGATCATATCACATGTTCCTAAGGATGTGAAATAACTTAATAATTATGAAATTCAGTAAACTACATTTTAAATGCTTTTAACCAGAATATATTTGCTTTACAGGAAATTTTTTGTGGCAGTCTATGAGTTCAGTCTGAAGGAATGATCCTTAACTTGCCTATTCTGTCTCCAATTTCACTGCTGCCTCTGGGCTTATAGAGAGATCATAGGATCATAGAATGGTTTGGTTTGGAAGCAACCTTAAAGATCATCCAGTTCTAACCCCACTGCATAGGCAGGGACAGCCTTCGCTAGACCAGGTTGCTCAAAGCCCCGCCCAACCTGGCCTTGAACCCTTCCAGGGATGAGGCATCCACCACCTCTCTGGGCAACCTGTTCCAGGTTTTATTATTATTTTATTTTTTCCAGCTATTCTGTGTGGGACAATATGTAAGCTCTGTCAAAGGTACTAGAGGTAAGGCTTTTTCTACCTGACGGAAGACAGGGCTGCATCACTGGCTCACACTCATTAAGCGATGATTGACTTCCTAATAAAGGTGTTTGGTTTTTTTTTTTTTTGAAGTTCAAGCCAAACTGAGGAGAGAAGAGTTCAGCAAAAATAAATACTAGGGAAAAAAATAGTGCATTTGATTTTTAGCAAAGACTTGAGTAAAGATGTAGAAGATAGAAATAAAAAGCCTACATGAGAAACCTTGTTCCGTTGGAGATAGACGATGCTTTTATTTCAGACAAGCATATCTTCAGGAAAGCTTTATCAGTACAAGCATTGCTTAAATACAAACCATCTGCAAGCCTGTTGAGCCTCAGCGACAGCAAGAGCTAGATTCCCCATGTAACACTTGTCACTCTAAGAGCAACAGCTCCAGACCCTGCTGTGCACCTCTCGGGTCACCAGCTGGATCATAGTGCCCTACTGCTTGCTACTTAAAAAATTCTGGTATTTATTATAATATGTCCATATTAGCCTTCATTACATAATAATTCAATGTATTGGAAAGAAAGATTTTTTTTTTTTTTTTTTTTTTTTTTGTAACTTATATTAGGTTTTCTAAAAAAATTTATCCTGCATAAACTGGCTGGGGTTTGCTTTCACAATTTAACATTTTTTACAGGAAAGGCTCATTGAGAAAAATGTCTGAATTCAGCCAGTTTAAAATCCCTTTTAATAAAACAGAATTCTCCATTGAATGCTTTTGTGTGCTTATGCCATGATTATGCTTATAAACTAATGATGCATTTCTTAAAGAGGGTGCCACAGTTTGAATGTGTTTAGATATTTGTGCAATTCTCTGCAGAGATGTTGTTATGGGTAAGCCAGCTGTCTGTTTCAAAAAGAACTAGTATGTCACACCACTTAAAAATACATTTGAAATATACTTCCATTCTTTTATTCCAGAATGTGGAAACCAGAATGTGTTTAGCATCTTTTCTCTATTGAATATCTGAAGCTAAATCTCTGTGGTATGATGATGTATGTTTTCAGCCTAAAGCCTGAAAGAGATATATATTTTTTTAATATACCAGGAATTTTTGAAAAATTTCTCTTAGAGAATATTAATTTCCATTCATCTTGAAGATTTGCTTGTCCATTTCCTTTTCACACTTCATTCTCCTTTTTTTTTTTTTTGGTCTTTTTCAGAGTTTGGATACAGACAAGCCTATGGCACCAGTGAAGAGATCACCTCTTCGTCAGGAAACCAATCTTGCCAACTTCTCATATCGCTTCTCTATGTACAATTTGAATGGTTTGTTGAATTATTTACCCCCTCAGATACTAGTTTAGGAAAAAATCTGTTCCAGCTATAAATGAGAACATTGTAAAATATAAGAGCATTTAAATATACTTTTAGCTGAAGTGAGAATGTTTTTGCTGAAAGCATTGCTTTCTGATGGCACAGGATTTTGAGTATCCTAAAGCAGTATCTTTTACAGCACCTAGTATCTGAGAGTTGTGGTTTTGTGTTTGTACAGAAATATATGTTCTGGGATCTGGTCTCAGAAAAGAATGAATTGATGTATATCTGTTAAACGAGAAGAAAGAGCATCTTGCTTCATGGGACAGGATATAGGAATATAGCTACAGAATGCTTTCATGTTAAACAAAAATCATGTTTTCCCTTGTCTTAAAATAGCTTCCACTGGTTGTAATACAGGAAGCCTTAATTTAAAGGCCTGAGTACATATAGAGTGTTTTGTGGATTTTTTTAAAGCGGTGTCACATACCTTGCATTGCTTTAGTAGAAATTGCTTAGCAAAACACCTACACTTTTTTTGAAAAGTTGAGGCATGGTATTATACAAATGTATTTTTAGACTCTGTTCACAGGGTAGAAGTTTAAACTTTTCAAATGTAATCTGAACATTCGTAGATTTCTTCTGTTGGCAAATGTATTTAACCTAAATAGCTGTGTGGGTTTTAATTGCTTTTAGACTGGTCAAGAGTAGTAGTACAAATAAATTTCTGCTTAGCAGTGAGCAGAGATTCTGCAATACAAATGGGAAAAGGAAGGTACAGCTTCTTTTGCTCCCTTACCCTAACTGTTAAATTTGATAACACAAAGCATAGAGTTGCACAGACAAATGAAATTACTCTGCACGTACTGAAAACTCTTGTTTGTTGCAGAAGCCCTGAATCAGGGGGAGACGGTGGATTTAGATGCCCTCATGGCTGATCTCTGTTCCATAGAGCAGGAGCTCAGCAGCATTGGGTCTCATTCAGCAAACAATGCTGCAGTGAAACGCCTTGCCGCAGAATCCAAAGCTCAGAAACCACCTGCTAGCCGACCTTCTACTAAGCACAGCAGCATGAAAGGATTATCCTCCTCATCTGGTAAGGCAACTAAACCATCACATGCCAATGTATCTTTGGATGACATCACTGCACAGTTGGAGAAGGCCTCTTTGAGTATGGATGAAGCAGCCCAACAGTCTGTTGCAGAAGACACCAAACCAGTAGTTACTGCTCAGCACAGGAGGACAGCATCTGCTGGCACAGTGAGTGATGCTGAGGTGCGCTCAATCAGTAACTCCTCCCGTTCCAGCATAACCTCTGCAGCTTCCAGCATGGACTCCTTGGATATCGATAAGGTGACAAGACCTCAGGAACTGGACTTGACATCACAAGGACAACCAGTCACTGAGGTAGTGTCATTAATTCAAGATCTTGTTTCGTTTTGTTTTTTTCTTCAAACTATTCATTTTTGTTTTGTTTGCAAGGAATCTTTTTAAAGAATGTGTACTTTTTTTTTTTAAAGGGCTTTCCCCATATCTTCCTCCTCCTAAGCCAGTAATGGATTATAATGTTTTATAGTTAATGTTTTATAATAAGTGAATCCCATATATTGCTTTTAATTTAAATCTGAGGAGTGCACAGCTGTGGAAAAAAGTATAACTGACAAGACTGCATTCCTGTTACAGTATACTTAATACCTGAAATGCATGGAGCAATTTATGAATGCCTGTCTGGAGATATACTATATCAGTAATTTGCTGCTACTTAATATTCCTGTTTAATGTATGACAGGGAGAAATCTTTGAAGTAATTCACAACACAGAAAAACAACTGGGCTGGGATACAGCAGTAGCAGATGTTCATTTGGGATTTTGGTGACTCGGTGTTGCTTAATCAGAGAGGAAACTTCAGTAACTTTCCAGTTTGGGGAACACTGAATGTGCTGGTGACTCGTGTGAGGAAATGTTCCAGTGAATTTAGAGAACTTAAACTAGAAGCTGTCTTGTAGAAATATATTCTGAAACACAAATCTAGCCTGTTCAGAAGTCAGTTGTACTAATATGCATGTTCTCTTTAATGGGAGAAAACTGGAACAAGTTGAGTTTATTCTAATCAATAATTAACACTAATTTGGATGAGCTGTGCTGAAAGCATGCCTCTACCCATCTGCAGGAAAAGTTTATCTAATGTAAAGTGAATGATGCAAACTTCTCTGCCTAATGATCAACTCATCAAGGTCACACTTAGATGTAAAACATTATTTGAAATGGTGAGAAATGAATGAGTGACAGTTGTGGTAAACTTTTTTTTTGTATAGAAGTCGGTGTTCAGTATATTGTTATTGGAGATTCATATTGAGTGAAGCAAAACAGAGGTAGCTAAAAATGTGTCCCTTTCTCTTTGGAAAGTTAAAATGCAAACCTTTGCATTATTGCTGTAGGCCTAAGTATGTTGGAGCCAGCCCATGACAATCATTAATTATATTGTTGTTTGTTTGTCAATTATTTTCTTTCTGTGGTATGACAAGGCCTATTTTTGTTTTTTTTTGTTTTTTTTTTTTTGGATCCGTTATTCATGCTGATATTGGGGCTTTTTTGTAATGTAGAAAGGTAGGCAATATTGCATTTTTGTCTCTCCTCAGTCTAAAATTATGATTTGCTTGAATTAATTGCTTCTGTAATTTGCATAGCACAAGAAAAACTTGAATTCCGCATTTCTTAGTGTTTAAAAATGCAGGATGTTTTCTGCAGTTCATTTTGCAGGTCTCCTAGATCTCAGCCTCTCTTACTTGAAGAGCGGTATGCTTGAGGCATTAGTAAAATTGCCCTTCTTGTCTCCCAGATTGTTCAGTTCTTCATGGCATGAGTAATCAACAAATCACCTGCTGCACTTAAAATGGAATGTTGGTGAATCAAGAGACAGTTGCTTTGTCTTCATGGGATGGTAATCTATATTGCTGCAAGTGTTGCAGTTGCTTTCTGAGCAATTAGCCACTGACTGCAAGGATCAAAATCACCCCCAAAAGCATTTCTCACAGACATGTGAGAGCTGCCTTTGTAAACCCAGTGATTGCTTCTCATAAGAATGTGGCTATTGTTTCTCTGCCCAGATAAGTTGATAAGAATGATTCCTTTGAAGGAGGTAACCAGAAAGTATTGGTAATTTGAGAGCCAAATTCTGCTCTCCTCTTGAGAGCAGAAACCTCTACACTCATTAACAGTGCTGCTTTGTTTTAGCTCTATCTGTTCTTTTTAATTTCAATAGCCTGAGGAAGGTGTTCAATTCAGACGTTTTCCCTAAGTTACGGAACTGGTATTCAGCTATTCAGTATTAAAACTGTTATGTGATGGGGTGGGACTTTTTACTGTGAAGCAACTTTTTTTTCTTACAACTGGTGAATGGAAATGGGGAAAATGACATTTATTTGGATTTTGTGATGGATTCAGTGATGGTGGTTTTTAAATTAAATTCACCTTATAAATGAGCAGAAACCCAAGGACTCTTTGGTAGAATCATTGGATACCAACAAAGGAGTTGTATTTCCTTTTTCGTTAACTAGTGCCTGAAAACTACTGTTTAGGGGTTTATTAATCTTCGTGGCTAGGTTGTGAACCAAAACACCTTCTCCCTAGTAGGGCTGAGTTCTGCTCTCCCACCCACACAGTTGACTCGATGGTGCTATTTCTAATAGATGACATCTATTAGATGTCTGGGGGTGTAGTCTTTGAAGACGATCTAGTGCCCCTGTAGGAAAAAAACACTGATTTTTTTTTTTTTTTTTTTGAATGCAGAAAGTGAGAGAGGCTGTTACTTCACAGCCATAGCAGATCTGTTTTGAGATTTGTTCTCACATAGTGCTTCATGTTAGCTCTTTTCTTTTTGTCTGTCTTCCTTGAGACCATCTGTAGTTGAGCTGACCTTTAAAATTTTTCTTTGCTGCTATGGCTCTTACAAAAGAGGTCACTGACTTGGCAGCTCTGCCCTTTTGACCGATTCTTTCTGTTCTCTCTAGGCAGTATAGGTAGTTTAAAAAGTCATAATTTCTTCCGCAACTTAATGTTATCCTCTTCCTCTTGTGATTCCAATAAAACTAAGTGAAACAGGAGACTGTTTTGATAGGAGGAAATGTTTGTCTGAAAAAGGAAATTAAGCTTTACAGTTATTAACTTCAGTATTCTATCTTAGAAAAATAATTCTGCTGTCTATTTAAGAGCTCTCTGACTTGGAAATGTAGCTCCTATAAAAGAGCTGCCATGCACTGTGGCCCACTGAAGGTATGTATAGTCTAGGATATTTTCTGACTGATAATAGTGACAAATGTTATGGAAAGAGGCTGCAGTTCTGCAACCACCAAAAATGGGAGGATATGACTTCCCTTTCCTCTCTTCCATCTGTCTTTCTGTCTGTCCTTTCTTCTCCAAAGCTCTTTCTTACACTTTCTCATCTCCTCCCATGTGCCAGCTTTGCACTTATTGATACTTAACACAACAAAACTTACCACTTTTATTCTGAGGCTCACTCTGAGTTATTTGGGTGAATTACATAAGCGAGCAGGAATATACCAATTGGTGGTAATGGATTATTCCAAACTTTTAGCCTGAGCAATTGGACAGGCACCTTAGTGTCTTGGTCATCTTCTTCCTTCTAGCAGTCTGTGCTGTAGGAACCTCCTGGGGTTGAAGATACATCGGTGTCATGACAGATGATAACTCTCAGTGGTCCTAATGTCCAGGACCATCCTCCTTGTTCTTATTCTGAATTTGTTTCTATACCACTTTCAGGAGAGTTAACTGGAATTCCCTGGATTGTCTAAAGCAGTGGTTTTATTAGTTGTCATCATGATTTGTTTAATTTTCTCACTTTCATAACAATTCTTAACACTTATCTCTTTGGACACTGTGAACATTAATGTCTTCAAAGAGTATTGCTTTGTAGTCTTGAGATCTTGGTACTAAGTTTTGTCTGCACTTACATTCTTGTCTTCAGTCTCCTCTAAGCATTGCTGAAACAGAAAAGGTGTTTCTACCCCACCCTGCCCTCCCTCACCCCCCTCCAGTAATTTTTTGCTAAATTGAAATTTGTCTTTCACAAAATATTTCCCAAATCTTTGCTTAAACAGTATTCTTCCTTAAATTGGTAGGTCATGTTTTGTTTTTTGTGCTTTTAGTTGTGTCA
Source organism: Tyto alba (assembly GCF_018691265.1). Lineage (NCBI taxonomy): Eukaryota > Metazoa > Chordata > Aves > Strigiformes > Tytonidae > Tyto > Tyto alba. Next base: position 28,520,246 of record NW_024881328.1, on the reverse strand, counting down.
TGAGTGACATACACTTTAAATCTTGGTTTCTGTATGTGGGATACTTTGCTTGAATATAGACTGAAGAAATGATGTAATATCATGAATTAAAGGTAGAGGAAGTGACGACTATATGACTAACTTGTCCCTTCTACCCACCCATATTATCTTTTTTCTTCTTCATTCGGTCCCTATGCTACCAAGAAATTGTCTCTATTTTCAGTGAGCCTGTGCCTAGAGCAACAGGAGAGAAACTAGTGGGGAGAGAATAGAGAACTATGGTGATCATGCTTATGTAGCTAGTTATGTCTGCTTGGTGAAAGGGTCCATTCATGGACAGTCATTGTTACTGTTCTGTATATACTCAGTTAAAAGGTTACAGATATGTTTGAAGTCTGCCATCTGGTCTGGCACAGTACAATATTATACCCCTCCCCCTCAACATGATGGAATTCTTTATGTCTGTAACCCAGTTTGCACAGCTGAGAGATCCTGACTTACATACAAAGATAATGCATAATTTAGCAGTTGGTAATGCTACATGATTTTGGTTTTTTAGCTTATACTTACTATTGTAGTTTTAGACTTGATGTATATGAGGTGATAAACGTGACAGGGGACATTAAAGCTACAGGTTCTCTGCTTGACTTTGCAGAGAAGTCAGCAGTATAGAGTGAACATCAGTGTTTCTTTCGAGGAAAACAAGGGATGTGTTGGGGTCTGACATTCAGTAATGGTTGTAATGTAAGCTAAGCACACACAGACAAACCTGTATTGGCTAATAACTCCCATGAGATAAAGTGGGAAACTTGAAATGTGCATAAGGAAAGACAAAGTTTGTGTTCCATAGCCGTTTTGCCTTAGTTCTTTGTGGTGGGTTGACCCTGGCTGGATGCCGGGTGCCCATCAAAGATGCTCTGTCACTCCCCTCCTCAGCTGGACAGGGGAGAGAAAATATAATGAAAGGCTCATTGGTCAAGGTAAGGACAGGGAGAGATCACTCAGCAATTACTGTCATGGGCCAAACAGACTTGACTTGGGGAAATGAGCTTCATTTATTACTAATCAAATCACAGCAGGGTAATGAGAAATAAAAACTAAATCTTAAAAACACCCTCCCACCACCCGTCCCTTCTTCCTAGGCTTAACTTTACTCCTGAGTTCTCTACCTCCTTCCCCCCAAGCAGTGCAGGGGGGCAGGGGACGGTGGTTGCAGTCAGTTGTTTTTGCTGTTCCTTCCTCCTCAGGGGGAGGAGTCCTCATGCTCTTCCCCTGCTCCAGCATGGGCTCCCTTCCATGAGAGAGAGTCTTCTGTGAACTTCTCCAACATGGGTCCTTCCCACAGGCTGCATTTCTTCAGGGTCACAAGTCCTGCCAGCAAACCCGTTCCAGTGTGGGCTCCTCTCTCTGCAGGGCCACAGGTCCTGCCAGGAGCCTGCTCCAGTGCGGGTTCTCCTCAGGGTCACAGCCTCCTTCGGGCATCCACCTGCTCCAGTGTGGGGTCCTCCACGGGCTGCAGGTGGGTATCTGTTGTGGTTTGAGCCTGGTAGGCAAACCACCGCAGCTGGTCACCCTCCCTTCCCCCTCCCCACCTGGGAATGGGGGTGGGAATTAGAGGGGTGAAGGGACACTCGCAGGCTGAGTTGGAACAGTTTAATAATGGCAGTAAAATGAGAACAATGATGATGATAGGAAAAAAAGGAAATACATAAACAGGCAATGCACGATACAATTGCTCACCACCCGCTGACCAATCCCCAGCCCGTTCCCGGTCAGCGACCCCGAGATACCAAGATCCCACAATCGCAACCCTGGAAGCGAGAGAGCTCCTTCCCAACCACCCCTCCTCTATACAGTGAGCATGACGCTCCATGTTATGGAATATTTCACTGGCCATTTAGGGTCTCGTGCTCTGTCCGTGCTCCCTCCCTGCTCCCTGTGCCCTTGCGCACGGGCAGGACGTGGGGAGTCAGAGAGTCCTTGAAGTCTCGGTAGCAGCTGAAAACATCAGTGTGCTATCAGCATTCTTCTCATACCAAACCCAAAGCTAAATCCAAAACACAGCACTCATCTAGTCCCTGAAAAGGAATATTAACTCTATTTCAGCCCAAACCAGGACAGTATCTGCTCCACTGTGGACCTCTATGAGCTGCAGGGGCACAGCCTGCCTCACCATGGTCTTCACCAGAGGCTGCAGGGGAATCCCTGCTCTGGCACCTGGAGCACCTCCTCCCCCTCCTTTGCTGACCTTGGTGTCCACAGACTTGTTTCTCTCACGTATTCTCATTCCTCTCTTCTGGCAGAAACTGCTGTTGCACAGCAACTCTTCCCCTTCTTAAATATGTTATCCCAGAGGTGCTGCCACCATCACTGGGCTCGGTCTTGGCCAGCAGTGGGTTTGTCTTGGAGCCAGCTGGCGTTGGCTCCAGTGGTCATGGGGGAAGCTTCCAGCAGCTTCTTACAGAATCCACCACTGTATACCCCACGTGCAAACTGAATATGTTCTTATATGAACATGTTGTCACTAAAATAATATTTGCTCTGAAGTGGCATAACATAGAAGCTTTTTTACTCATTAAAGATTATTGTAGGTCCTGTTTTATGTGTGATTGATAAATGTTACATTGAATGAAAATGCAGTTAACTCTTTCTGTATGCAGAGAAATCCACTCATATAGTCTTTGGTAAGCAACAGTGTCTTAAAATAGTTGGATTGCTGAACCTCACATATTATTTGTAGGTGATTTAAAGAACAGTTGTGGTCTATTTTAGCTGTTGGAAGAATAGAGCTTTATTGGCTCCTGTATTTTGGGAGCTTAAGGTTTGAAGTTTTCCTTATGTTCCATGTTTTGTGTGCTTAACAGATGCAAAGGATGTTAGTCTCCAATTTGTAAGAGTAGTCACAGATACTCAACAAGCAAGGCATGACAGGCACTTGTTTTGTGTTCTTCTATAGCTCTTAAAAAAAAAAGTAATTTCATTTTCTGCCAGATGTATTATGTACTAAGTTTTGTACACAAAGTGTATTCTGGAGTGTTTCCAGTTATCCTTTTCATAAATTGAAAATAGTCAATAGAAAGACTTAATTTGAAACACAATTAGACCATTTCTTCCTCCTTCTTTGTTTCCAATTATTAGTCACAAAGGGTTTTTTTAATAGGTCAACAGTAAAGTAAAACTTTACGTATCTATCGTCTTGAAGCATTGCTTCGGCTTCCAGTTTTGTTGGCATAAGAATTGTGAGCTGTCCAGTTTTCAAATGTCTTCAAAATACATGTAAAATGACTCTTTGCTTGCCAGATCTTTGGAGGCTTTAAAAACATCCTCTGAAATAAATATATCATTTTATGAAATATAAACAATATTTATGTATTTTGACAATCAAATGTGCTTGGTTATTCATGATGAAGTTTGTGCGTGACAATAAAACTGTTTCTGTCATATGATGCACTAGAACCCAAAGATTACTAATAAACTCGTCTCAATGCCTACAAAACCATCACCTAAACATTTTTTCCCATTATACTTATGGAATCTGCAAAGCAAATAATGGAATTTTTTTTTTTTTGTAATAATTTTGAATTGGAATCCAAGGAAGACATTCTTAAAGTTTAAATTACTGCACATATATGGAATGGTAGGTTTTAAAAATTGGGATATATAGACTTAAAATAAGTGAAAGGGAAATGACAACCTAAACATTATCCTTGTATTGGTAAATCTTGATTCTCCAATCAGTGTATCAGACTTATTTCATAGCCATGAATTTAAAATTTACCCTGTAACTTTTTTCCACATAAGAGTTCACTAATTAAAGTGTATCAGGAACTGTAAAACATGTAAGAATATATTTATCTTCTGAGACTGAGATAAGTTGACTCACAGGCATACTGATGAATAAGCTGGAGGGGACAGGAACACTGACAGTGTGATATGTGTCTTGTTTGACACTGCTGACTGGCAAAGCTGATATCAATTCAAAAATTACAGTTATGGTATGTTTTGTTACCTTAAGTATGAGCACTAAAGTCATTGTTTATGGTTAAATGCTATTCTTTCTGGTTCTGTGAAGTTGGAATCTTTTGTGGACAAGCAGCTGAATATCTCGAACTCTGCTATCCCAAATGCATTTATCTGCAATGAAAACAGCTTCTTCAGAAGCTTTCCTGGTAGCTCTTTGCACGTGGCAGTAGTGAGATGACTGTCTCTAGCAAAGTCATACTATGTCAGTTAGAATTTGCCTGTGGTGCGCTTGGCGTTTATTCCATTGTGTTCTTCAGGAGACACCAAACACTTGATCGTTTCTATTCTCCATTTAAGATGAATGCACACAGTTCAAGGTTCATCAGCCTTCGCTTTACAGTTGCAGTAGGCAATTGCCTATTACAAGAAAAGAATGTGCACTGGTGGCAGTGATAGTGAGCTGAGCTGGTACCCTCTTAGAATGGTTAGACTTCTGTGTGTGTATGTACATATGCTGTTTTGATTACTAATGCTAACAGTAGAGCAGCTGTTTTGCTGATGGAAGCTGTCTGCAGTCCAGTGACCTCTTTCATGCTTTTAGCTTCCCCTCCTGCCTCTTTACATGCATCGATTAGAGAAGTTGCCATCACAGACTTCATCAGTTGTAGAAGACAGTTTGAATTGGGTGCTGTGTAAATAACCACATTTAAAAATAAATCTCGCAGCTTTCATGCTGGTTCCACAAGCGCTTCACAAAAATACTTGTGTTTGTGATAGTTTATTGAGAAAAAATTATATCATTGATACAGACGAGCTAAGAAAATGGTTGCTTCGAGGTTAGAACTCTTACTAGATTTGTCTGCAAGAGACAAAATACCATAGATCAATGCCCAAGTAAATCTAGGCAGAATTTTCTTGGAAGAAGTAGTCTTGGACCGAGCCGCTAGACCTGAGTTGAGAAATGAGAATTCTTGCCTTATGTTACCCGATTTTGTTAAAGGCACTGCAGGGAATTGTATGGTTTGGTTGCAGTTTTCAGTGAAGATATCACTCTACAAGTTGTGATTAATTAATGGAGCTTTTAAAACAGCCAATTTCTTTGTAGATACAACAGTTCACTTAAAATCAAGACAAATTCTTTTACTTTTTCGGCAATGTCTAATTAGATTAGGGAAGAGAACTACTGCATCTGTAGGAAATTAGCAACAGATTACTTGTTTGTCCTTCAGGTTGCCAAAAATAAAATTTGGAACAGATTACAGAAATTAAGAACACAGCAGCCAATTGTGGAACATTAAACTCTTCAGAGGAGAAAAGAATTTATGCAGTTTTCTTCAGCTGCATGTATTTCTAACTTATAGAATGCAAACTAGGATTTGTCAGGTTTGTAAAGGAGTTTGAACCCATAAAATGAGACTTCATGTTCTGAAGAAACAACCAAGAAATTGGCCTTTCAGCTGTGTTGGTTTTGAGCATGCTGGTTAGTGTTTAGTCTGTTGTACTATAATAAAAGTTGTCTGCAAAACAAAGAAGAGTCTTCATTTGTGCATACCCATGCTCTTCTAGTGATTGATCTTTGCATGATTTGATGTCTTCCATCTTTTTTTAGGACTGATTCATAGTTCAGAAGTCAACAGACATATAAGCACATGTTACTTGATACAGTTACTACTTGGTGTAAAAGTCAGCAGATTCAACCAAACCAAATTAAAGCTCTGTGTACTTTTATTCCTTAGGTTTTTTAGCTGCTTTGTTGTCTTGTTTTCTGTGTGGCAGATAGAGCCCTTCACTGGCTGAAGTATCTGATATTCTTTCTCTAATACAGGAATTATTCTTACTAAAGTTTGGGTGTTTTTTTTTTTTTGTTTTTCCTACCTTCTTTCAGTCTTCCACTTAATGCATCTCTTTTTGGACAGATCAGACAACCATTTTCCATGAAATTATACTCCATGTTTCGTGGTTTGTTTGTTTGGGTTTTTTTTGTTTGTTTGGTTTTTGTTTGTTTGTTTGCTTGTTTTTTTGTTTGGTTTTTTTTTTTTTTTTTTGTGTTGTGGGGTATTTTTTTGTATGTTGTTTTTTTTCCTTTTGGGAAAATTCCACTGCTTTAAACCTCTTCAAGGCAGACAAACTTTATTTGGGATTTCATGTTTGGTTTATGCTAATTTAGGTCCATGCTACTGCTGAATTGGGTAGTCTTGCCCCATCTTGCATTGGCACTAGTGTTTGTGCAGCTGCCTAGAGGTTTGGATCAGCTTGTCTCCCTGAGAAACAAACCTTCTGAATTAGTTGTTCATTGATCCACTGGACCACATGGTCAAAATCACTGCTGTCCACACAGAAGAGACATGAGAGCACATGGTTGGGGGGAAGGTCAGAACTGCCTCTTTCTTGTGGCAGTAGTAGTCATAAATTTCTTAAAACCAGTAGTGAAATGAGGCTTGAACTGAAATGCTTACTAGCTTTTGCAGTCCTTTCTGTCTTTGTGTCCTGAGAAACTTGTGTTCAACAGGGAAGCGTCACAACCTGACCTGGGAGATGCATGGACTACTGAATAGTGCATCTCATCCACGTGGTGCAGCAGTTTCTTAATTTGAAATGTCCACAGATGTGTTTCTTAAACTGCAGTGAATTGCAATAGGTTTAGATTGCAGCTATCAGAATTGGCATGAAGTTATAAGTGTCCTTACTAGTTCAGAAATAGCTGCTGTAAATTTTATTTTTTTTTTTTTTTTTTTTTAGTCCTGATGGGGTTTTGGTTTTTTGTTTGTTTATGATTTTTATGGTGTGTTTGGGGGGTTTTCTGTTTTGGTTGGGGGAGTGTTTTTGTTGCTTTGGTTTTTGGCATTGTTTTTTTTAAAGTTGCTAAGTTGAACACTTAGAGTTAGGAAATTCCAGTTGCCTGCAGTGAAATGGAGTTGCATGAGTTCCAGGAGGAGGGTTGGCCACTTGAGAGCACAGAGTAATAGCTCAAGATTCTCACTTGCTATGTCTGGCTCCAGTATGCGCTGCAGCAGCCACGCATTGCAATTTAAAGGCTGCTGTACTTTCCCACCATGGACCCAAGCATTCTCAAACTTGGCCATTCTTTTGTTCAAGGTTAGTAGTGTGCAGTCCAGTTGAAAAGCTGGGTAGGACTCCAAGAGGGCGCAGCCTTGAATTTTTTTCATTGTGATGCTCCAGACTTCACTGAGACTTTATGGACTACAATTTTAATTCTAAAGGCTTATGCTCAGATGCATTTGCGTAACTTCCCACAGGACAGCACAAAACAAGTCTTTGAAGATGCCCCTGCCAATAATATATTTCATGGTCTGACATGCAGAGGTCTTTAGGAACATCTGTATTTTAAATGAGATGCAGCTTCCTTTCCTCTGAAATAGTTCATTTAATGTAAATGACTAGTAATCATCCTATAACAGTAACCCATCATGGCAAATTTCTGTCTTAGTGGTTATAGGTTGGCAACATTTTTTATAAGTGACTGAAACACATCTTGTACCTGGAAGTATCAGGCGGCTCAGTTATCTAATGCTGCTGCTTCAGTTTCTAAGTGTCTATTTTCACTTTCTGAGGCTTTGATAAAAATAAACTGTAACTCCTTTTGCATCTGTCAAACCTTAACTGTGTAACTCTGTTACCAGAATTAATATGCCTGAAACAAATACTTCTGTACCTTTGAGGGAAAAGGAGCAAGCACTGGATGACGCACTGGAAATCTTATGCACTCTACTTTTTAGTAGTATAATACTCAATTTTTGATCCCTTAACAACTTCACATTAAGAAGCTTGTCACTGTCATGATCATTTTGACCCAAGCCACAAATGTCTGTGTGGTTTTTTTCTTTCTGTTACTGAAGATTATGGAAATACAGAAATATTTTCTCTTCTTTTAAAATGAATTACAGTATGAGAGCACTGAGATCTAAAATAGTACAACCAACTGGAAATAAGGATAAATCTCTATTAAATGGACATTCTTCTTAAAGGTACTTAGTAACTGTCAGCAGAGTGTGTTATGTTATTTACTAGTGTGGAGGAACTGACATGGGAAGCTGATAAGCTTGTGTAAAGTGACAGTATGTTTTTTTTTTTTTCTGTTTGTAGTGTTTAGAGGATTTAACTCTGTTGTTGGCTTAGTGAGCAAGTGGTTGTGCAAAGAGAATGTTACTTGGGTTTATTTTCTGAATTGTTTCAGTATAGGTAGAAAAAAATGTATTGTGTGTGCCTGCAGATGTTTTACTGCAGTGCTTTTATCTGAGATTACTGACTGTTTCCCCTCTTGGGGTGGTCAAGAACATACTTGTATCAAGTCTCCTTCTCCCTTACTATAGGAGACAGCCTGAATCTTGTCTTCAAGTTATTGATCATTTGTCCATAAGAAATTTGGAGGAGGGATACTGCAACTTCTTAATCTAGTTTTGTTGCTTTTGCTTGAGTTAATTGTCATCACTGTTTCTTTCTTCCCTCTTCAGAGTGGTAATAAAGCCTTTCTTTCTTGTCTCTTCCTTTCCCCTCTTCCCCTTTTTCATTCTTCCCTCCCCATCAGTTTAATTTATTAGTATCCCAACAGGGCAGTAAAGTAACCATGTATATCATTACAGTCAAGCTTTTTAGTCTTCCTTAAGTTGATCATTGCCAATTTTCTAGTTGTTAATTGGGTAAGGCTACTTAAAATAAACTTTTTTTTTTTTTTTTTTTCTGAAACATGATTGTTCTTGGTAGTCATAGAAAATGGAATCATCAAATCATTTAGGTTGGAAAAGACCTTTAAGATCATTGAGTCCATGTCCCTCAGTGCTATATCTATGTGTGTCTTAAATACCTCCTGGAATGGTGACTCCGCTTGACAACTCTTTTGGTGAAGAATTTTCTCCTACTATCCAATCAAAACTTGAATGGTGCAACTTGAGGCCATTTCCTCTTGTCTTGTTGCTTCTTGCTTGGGAGAAGATACTGACATCCACCTCACTACAACCTTCTGTCAGGTGGCTGTAGAGAGCGATAAGGTCTCCCTTGAACCCCCTTTTCTCCAGGCTAAAAAACCCCAATTGCAAAGGAAAGCAGAAAATGGATTCTTTTTTTAAATTAGATAGTCATAATTTTATACTGTGTGCTCTTATACATTCCATATGAATAGATAATCTCAAAGAGTTTGCAAAGAAAAATTTCAGTTCTCCTTTTCTATCTTTGTCTCCCTTTGGGACAAAATTGCAGAAATTATGTTTAAACTGTTTTTAATTCTCAAGTTCCATTTTGAAAATAGTGGATTCTAATTCTTTAATCTGGAGTTTAAAGCATACGATGTAGTTGAAAGTTATAGTAGTTATCTTTTCAAAAAAGTTTTCCAAGTGTATAGTGCTCTGTTGGCTTACTCAGTTACCCTCATTTTAGTTTGTTTCTTAGAGGTGGAATGAAGCTTTTGAAAAAGATTTTTGTAGTGTTTCTCAACTGTCATATTATATCCAGAATAGTGGCACAAGAGTGCCACCAGCTGGTTTAATTAAATGTGTGTGTTAAAGTTAAATCGTTAGTTTTGCAAGAAAAGTGGCAAAATATTTATGTACACAAGTCCTCAGTGTCTTGTAATTTTTTTCTTTAGTGTACTGAGGCAAGTTATTGTACATACTTTGAGTGAATTATGTCTTTGAACCTACAGATAATATCTAACCAGAAATTAGGGTTTTTTAACTTATTTAAGATAGTGGAACAATAAGATAACACCTTAAAAGATTGCCAGGTCATCTTTTTCTTATACTTCCCACACAGTTTTTGTTTATTGTTTGTAAATTGACAGTGTAAAGAACAGACTTAGCACCTTTCATGCTGTATTGTACTGTTTTTAAACCCTGCATTTATGTATTCTGAGCCTTTAACTTAAAATTAGAGGAATTAGATACAGCTGTGTCTCTTAGCAATGAGATTGAATCTTTCTAAATTTGTCCTACTTCTGTACTAAGTGATAATCAGGTGTGTAACAGGATGGATCAGTGATTATTATGAACATGATTGTCATAGTTTTGTGAAGTTGTGCAAGTAGAACTGAAGAAATGAGGCACTGTATGAGCATGTTACCTGTGAACTGTGGCCTGCTACAGTTGCGAGATGGGCTACACAGCCTGCATCCTTCAGAACCTAGCTAGGCAGCTTGTTTGTTGCTTCTTCTAAAGGGATCTTAACTGACGGTTGGATTTTAAGTAGTAATTGTTTTTTTGTTTTGTTTTTGTTTTTGTTTTTTTTTAAATTCTAATATGTTCAGCAATTCAGTGTTATCTTAGTAATAATTTCAGATTTGGCGGGGTTGAGGTTCTTTTTGTGTTCTTCTTTGTTTGAAAGTGGCTTTCAACTGAAGACCTCAGAACCTCAGGAATTAAAAAAAAACATTGAATTTTTTGAAAGGAAATTAGAAAATCTTGAGCTTTTGGCCATGTAGAGGATTACGTGTTGTTTTGTATAAGGCAACCAGTTATGTTCTGAAAATCTGAAAGGTATTTTCATTTTCCTGGTAGTCCATCTGTTCTATCATGTTTAACAAACATGTTTTGTAGCTGTAGGGTTTGGTGTTGAGTATAAAAATGTTTCAGCATTGAACAAGCTTTCTGGCATAAGCACCTACTTTGTATTTACGAGTATTGTGTTGAGTTCTCTGAAAACACTGAAATGCAATATTCAACAGCTGGTCCATGAACTTCTGGTATTTAGGCCTGAAGATAATGGATGTTACATTCCTGTCTTCAAAGAAAGGATATAGGAAATCTTTGAAGTCAAAAACATAATTTGGAACATGACTATATTCCATGTTTTTATAAACATCAAGGCTAGCTGCCTTTGCTGAATGAACTACACATAAAAACTATTTAAAGTGCTGTCCTAACAGCATCTAGAACTTCTAAATGTTAATTTTACTCAAATCTAGTTTTCTGTATTATGATTATCCATACCAGCTAAAGTTCATCACGGAGACATTTGTAGGCTTTTGTATGTGCTTTTTTGGTAGCTCTAATATTTGGATCATCACACCCCATTTTTTAATGTAAAAATGTTCCTGTACTTTATATTTTTGTGCACAGCTGTTTTGTCATCCCTTGAGAAAGGTATACGTTTTGGAGAACATTAATGTTCTGATCAGCATATCTTTTCTAGTATTTTGAGGATTTAAAAATTACTATTACTTTTAACATCCATATTTTTCAGTGTGACTTGAAATAATTGCTGCTGGGAGTTACAGTAGAAAACAGTCTAAAACAGTCATCATTGCAATGTCTGCTTATACTTATTGAATGAAATGAGTTAAAATCATAATTTTCCTATTTTTTGATAGTTATCTTTTTGCTATTTTTTCTCTATCCAGGTTTTTTGAAGTAAGTTGAGTTTCTGAAACTTAATTCATAGTCTGTTCCATATTATGAGGAAGCACTAACTAGCATTTTATGTACTGTGTCGGAATTGTTCCCAAAAGAAGTGATTTTGACAGGAGAAGTTGCAAGTGTATTCAATACCTGATGGTAGGCTTCATATTTGTTGGTTTTAGAGAAGGAAGAGTATCTTCTGAAGGTTATAAAGAAACAACTTAGGTTCAGTCTCCAGCATGACTAGTGTTATGGACCATCCAGGGTTACTGTTATAAAGTCTTGTAACACAGTTTATATCAACAGATTCTTCACTTCAGCAGTTTCCGTGGAAGTGAGAATTATGTGATTTGATGACGTGACAAGGAGAAAAATTTCTTATTGCCTCTTAAGAATCCTCTTAAAATGCTATCGCATTTCCCTTCCTGGATGCTCACCAGGCTGTGGTATTTTGAGTTCTGCCTGAGCAGTGGTGATATTAGATTAACTGGGAATCCTAAGTGGAGTCTAGCTCTGTATTCGTCATTTAAAATGCCAAACTATAAGTGTTGGTTTTAAAATTCTTTCATTGATAGAGTGGTTTTATAGATGCCCTTCTAGTAAAAAAAAAAATCTACTCATGCTTATTACATGTTTTTTTTTTTTTTTTTTTTCCCTACATATAGTGGAAATAACTTCGGGAAGCTTTTTCATTTGCACTGCGTTTGCATTAGTCATTTTATATAAGAACTTATGAAAAGGTATGGCTGTAACTGATGGCTGGATTTTATTGAGAAAGCTCTGTTATACCTAAAAAGTACAGCTTTAAAGGACCTTCCAGTAGAAGTGAAGAATTATAACTAGCTTTGGACTGTCCACATATTATATACTATTTAGGTTTGCACCCTTGGTTAAGTGCTGGCCTAGAAATATGTGCTGTTTCAAAGAATATGGTAAATAAATTAGGTATGAAGTCTTTGACTCAGTGTTATTCACGTTGAATAAGCTTCACTGAGTATTTTAGTGAATGAAGCAATTAACGCTCTTACAACCTAGCTCTTGTATAACTTTATGCTTAATATTAAGAACTGTACCTTTTTGCATTCTGAAGCTTTTGTCAAATTTTAATACTTTCTTGATGTTTCAAACTACTTCTACGTTCCAAGGATATTTTAATATTCTGGTTGCATGACAATTAAAAAATAATCTTTAAACTGAAACTACCGGTTATGAGAATTGATGGCCTTGTACTGTGGAAGCAGTTAGTTTACTACAACAGGATAGAAAAATGCATGGCATTGGAGGGGAGCAAGAAGGGTGGGACCTACTACTTTGTGTAATTGCAATAGTTTTTAAATCCCAAACAAACCTAAGACAGTGCACGGGGAGAGGGGGAGAGATTTCTTCATTGCCAGGGTATGAGTTCTCGTTGTTGTGATGGGAGCAGGTGGAAGAACAGGTGCTTTTCTGGTGGAAGACTAGGAATGTCTACCTATGAGTAATTAATGTTTTGGTTTTGTTTTCATAGATGTCATTGGTGTTATTTTTAGCCTGGGAAAGTACTTGGGACAAAAAAAGTAGGTTAATTTATTTGGAAAGATCAGGTATTTATAGTGTCAGAGCTTTGAGATATATATATATATATATATATATATATATATATATATATATATATATATATATATATATATATATATATATATATATATTTGAACTCCAGAAGCAGAGAGGAAGAGTGAGCTATTTAGATCCTGTGTGTGGTCCAATGTGATTGTAGTATCTTAAAAAAATGACAAAATATTTATCTTCCCCTGAACAATGGAATATTCCTAGGAGCCTGTATTAAAGGGCGACATCTGTTCACCTCAAAGCTTGATGTTTGAGCTGAAGTCTTTCCCTTGAAATAGATTAAATGCTTTAAAACTGTGGATTGTGAAAGAGTAACACGTTGTTCTAAAATTAAACTTAATTTTTTTTTCTTTCTCTAATGATTTGTGCAGGTCAAATATTTTAAAAATGTTATGTGCACATAGCTGTTGTTTAGCCAAGCTGTAATTCTTAGAACTTGGGCTTTCCTGTTTCTTTGCTGCTACTTCTATTCCAACTTTTGTGTAGCTGCAGTATCGCAGAATGTGTTATGCAGTAGGAAGGAGCCATGCACAAAAGGTGACTGGCACAGAACTGTTGCCTTCCTGTTTCTAGCCATGTCTCTCCAGCTCAAATTCACATAGATCATTATCACACTGCTATTTTACATTTTACTGGCCAGCACACATTCCCATGAAATACCATTGTTCTTGATTTGCAAACGAATTTTCTTGTGGTTATCGATTTTCATATTTTGATGCAGATCTGGAAAGCAGTATTAGCAAAGTCCCCAGTGGTATTTTGTAAGAAATATATGGCATTCCCATTTCTGGGTAGAATAAAAGTTCCTTAGTGGAGAAACTTCCACTGTACTTAAATGCAAGATGACAACAACTAAAATGACCATTATAGGAAGAAGAGTAAACAATCTGCCTTGAGCTTCTCTGTGGGAGAAATATCCTCCAGCAAATAGTATTTCCTTTGAGAGATTCAGTATCCTGATACTGCTGTTGACTGGTAGGCTAGAGAGAGCAGGTGGCTAAACCCTAAGGAAGAGGCTACAAATGTACATTGCAGTGTTCTTTCTACTGCAGTGCTCCCTTCACCAAGAAAAAGTGATCTATATTAATTTGAGTCCATGATGTCTGACAAGAACTCTATCAAGAAACTCTTCAAAATAATTTCCTTGAGCTTGTATTTGGGTTTTTATGTATATTTTTGAGCTTTGAACGGAGCCAACCAATTTATTCCAGAAGTTCTGAAATAGCATGTTGTGATGAGATCACTCTAAACTGACTTTGTGTGAAGTTGGGAGCTTCTGTATAGGAAAGGATATGATTCAGAGTAAAAATACACCTAGCAGAAATCATAAAAAGAGGATCAGTCTGCCTTCAAATTAAGCAAAGCTGTATTATTCACCAGCAATGCTAGCACCACTTCAGGCTTGCTCAGGCGGAGTAAATGAACTATTCCTTAAATTGTACCCTTTCTTAAGTATCGTTGAAATTGCTGGAAATCCTGTGGATGTAGAAAAAGCAGAATGTATTAGTTCATTGATCCCAAATGATATGATTATGTATGTCAGGAAGTCTGATCTGAGAATTCTGTACAACTGTAAACAATTCATGAGACCTTTTAATTGTACCAGGTCCTGCATCACAAACCTTTCATTGGTGTGTGCTTGAGGTGTGAAAAATTGGTCACTAGGCAGCACTGCTGTGCTTAAAACATAAGATGTAGACACAGACGGTAATTAATCCACAGACAGAAAAATCTTCATTCAGTCTGTAGTATAACCCATGTCTATATTTAGTGGCTAAGTACCAGGTGGAGCTTGTGACTGGAGCCTAGGTTTTACGTCAGATGCCCTGTAGAGTCTCTTCTGAGCTGTAACTTTTAAACCCTGCTAGAGATCCTTAGTAATTACTCAACCCAGGATGTGGCAGCTGCATCAAATAAGCTCCTTCTACAGGAACTGTATTCACCAAACTATCTGATAATGCCTTCTGTGAAGTTGTAGGCATGGTCTCTTAATTTTTTTCAGGACACTATACCTTATTGTGGCACTGAATAAGAGATGGGGATTCTGTGCTGCTAATTCTTAAACAAGTACAGTAGGCTGCTCCGTTGTCATACCTTGTTCTATATAGCATTGGAGCAACCAATACAAATAAGGCTGAGACATATGCAGCCACATGGGGCAAAATTTGCAGTATGGTAGTGGTACACAGGAGGTATATTTAATGCTTTTGCTAAGTGGCACAGTATTTGCCTAATTTCCTTAGCAGATTTGTGACTTTGTTTCTGCAAATTCCTGTGGGTTGATGGTTTTGTTGTTCCTCTGTAGCAGATGCTGGAGAAGATAATTGTTCTTTTAACTGTCATTGACTGGGTTTTTTTTTGCCTTTTGAGAACTCCTTCTCTACTGGTTGCTACTGATTTTGCTTCCACTTTTTAAACAGATGAATATATATTTTCTGCTAATTTCTCTTCTGAGAGAAATATGAGGATTTGTTTCTAACTTCTTAGTTTATATAATTTGGACTGTACAAGAGAAGAGAGACATACGACCTTTTTAAAAAAAAAATAGGAAAAAAAATTTGTAAAACAGGTTTGGATTATTACTGTGGTAACATCTTTTTTCTTTAACTATGGAAGCAACAGCCAGTGTAGAAAGCATGAAACCAGTTCTTTGTCTTCAGGATGACCAGTTTTTAGTGGCTTTTTGTTTGTGTAATGGAAGTAGAAAGTTCAGTTTTAGAAAACTGGACAGGATTTTGAAAAGCATTGTAAGTGCATGTTTTCTTAATTTTATAGTTCTAAATGTCTTTAAAATTAAGTTGTCTCTTGCAGAAAAGAAACCAGGAGCAGGTAAGCAAAACTTTTCTTAATTCTATTGTGTGACATTTTGTATATGGGAAGATTAAAATAGTGTCCCCTACTAGCACAACTGCTTTTATACTAGTGTTAGGCTCATAGTAGTTGGGAATGTTCATGTTTTCATGGGAGGGAAATAAAGTGATGACGTAGGGTTTTTTCTTTAAACCCTACTTCATCTTCTGTAATCAAGACACTATAAAATTACTATACTGACTTCTTTTGATTTATGTTCTTTCTCTTTCTTTCTGCACAAGCACTCCTATTTGGACAGGGAAACCTCCCTCCTTCTGAGAAACATTGCAGGAAAGCCTTCTCATTTGCTGACCAAGGTGATGCTTCTTCTTTCCACCTGTATGTGACTATTTCTATGTAGAAAGAATGCTTTTGGTGTGTGCTATGCTCGTCCCACCGCTGTCCTTTCCAGGAACTTGTACATTTATTTACATGATTTTTCTGCTTGTCCAAGGTGTTTTTAAAGGCTGAATTTTTTTGTTTGTTTCTGCAAGTTTATCGAAGTGTTCAAGTTCTTGGCAAATACTTAATAGCTATGTCAGCAGGTAAAATGCCTTAGCTGAAAAGGAAATGTACCAAGATAGAAGTTTTGATGCTTCTGTTCCCATTCGCTAGCTTAAAAAAAAAATTATAAAAATATCACAACTGTAGAAAATATTTTGAAATATTCAGTACTGTTAAAGGGCAGTAGTATCCTTAAAATAAGTTCACTTGCTATATTGAAGATGATCTGTATTAAATAATGGGATTTATTTTTTTTTAACATTTTGAATGCTGTCTTGATATAATATGGAGAGAATATCCTAGTAAGACAGTGGTCTAATGAGCCAGATATGTACAAATCCTGATGTATAAATTCGTTTTCTTCACAGGGAAAAGGTCAGTAATGTAATAAGAGAGCGCAAATTGCCGTTCAGTTTAAGAATTACATTTTCTGTACATATTTCCTTCTGAAACTTGAGTAGGAGTGATGGAGCAAGCTATAAATCTCCTTGATGAAAACATAAGATGGGATGAAGAACATACAACTTCATGTTGTTGAGAAAACATTGAATGTTCACTAGCTGAGGTGTCAGACATGTCTGCTACTTACCTATTGCAAACCACTCCTTGGGCTGTTTTTCTAAAATAGACACTCCAGTGGAGAAAACTCAGGAAGACCTGAAGTGACAAAAAGTACCTTGGCAACTTAAAACCAATAAGAATAATGCCTGCTGGGCATAAGTAGTCTTTATTTTCCAATAGAGATTTAGAATTAGTTTACTGCTTTTTTCTTAAATACCTTAACATTCTTCTCAAAATGCTTAGCATGCATCTTGACAACAAATTTTCAGGCTGTCTTCTAGAGGGGGGTATAAACAGCCAAAACCAAGTAATTTTCTGCTCTTGTGATTGTTTTGCTTAAAATCTGAGTCCATACCTCTTTCCTCCCCAGTGTGTCCTTGCCCCCACACCCCCAACAAAGCAAACAGCCCCCAAACCAGCAAACCTTTCTTGATTGCAAATAGATTAACAACGGCTGTGGCACAGACAGAAACCATAATTTACTCTTTCATCTGCATGTGTTTTCATATCCTCCCTTCTGGTTGTTTATATACAGGATGAGTGTTGGTCACCATCTGGAACTTCAATTTAAAAAATTGCATAAAATATTAAGTCCATTGCATCATACTGACCATGGACTACCTCTTATCAGTGATTCTAATAGAATCCTGAAGTTAAATGTTTGGATTTATAAATCTTTGTCTTGGTGTATTAGACTTTCCATACCTCTGAATCAAGTGCTTTTGATGAGCTTGCTGATGTTCTGAGGATAATGTTTGTTGTTAGCTCAGTTTAGGACTGTCTTAGTACAACTGTGCCCTCTACTTCTGACTACTGAGCACACAGCCCTCATGTGGGTGCTTACTGCTTCTCTTCTGATTTCCTGCAGAGAGAAATATCTTTAGGAAAATGATGAAATGGAAGTCCACTTTGCTGCTTAGATCTCTTCAGCTTGCTGTAACATTAGATAAGCCCCAGTGTGAGAAGCAGTCCCAAGTAATGAGAGCTCTCCTTGCAGTTGTATAGCAAGGTGTTAGATCAGTTAACTGTAGGATCATGGTGTATATGGTGTGTCAACTAGTTCTTATTGTCTTATTGTTTCTTGTATTCTTCCCCTTCTCTGATCTGCCTACCTCTTATGTTGAGACTAGAGACACTTTGGGGTAATAATACTATTTTTGTGCTCTGGTAATATGACTAATCATAAGAATTACAGTCATGGACTAGATTCCTTGCAGACACAGTTCCTGCCACAGCATAGGGCAGATCTTGGCACAGAAACCCTTTTTTGGAAATCAGAAGTGAAAGCTTATCAGTGAAATAAGTTATTGAATACTGGGGAAAAAAAAAAAAAAAGAGAGCAATGTGTCTTTAATATCAAATCTGCAAGCTTGTTTCCCTGTAGGCTTGGAATCTGGAGACTAAGCTTATGGCTGTGAAATACAGAGCACATGCAAATACTTTGGAGTATTCAGGGCTCAGATATATCCTAGTTTAGGACATGAAAATAGGAAATAGAAATGTAACATACTGGATTTTGAAGTTATTTCTTTTACTGTTCTGATGTGTGTGCAGCTAAAACTACATTTGGGAAACCACATGATGGTGATTTAATGATGTAATGCTTCAGATATGTATGTCAGCATCTGGAGAAAAGGAAGCATGTTATGTCTTCTCTTCCCAAATATCTGGTACTTCATTCTTCTTTTCTTGTTGACCTGAAAGACAAATATTCTTCTTATGAATGTTGCATCCCCTGGTTTATAGATTTTGGTTACTACATACTGTAATCCCTTCAGACCTTTGAATAAATCAGTTGTGAAGCTAGCCTTCGTGCATCTTAGGTCAATTAGATTGATGTGCTCATTCTTGACTGAAGCATCTGTTTAAGATTTTTTTTTTTTTTTAATTCAGTTTAAAACTATGGCAACTGATTTCTAATCTGCAAAAGATGTAAGCACAATCTGAAAACTCCAGCCAGTTCTTGAGGAAGTTGTGATGGCCACACGTGAAAACCACAAAAAAGATTTAGGTGGTTAGTAGCAGGGTTTGTGCAGTGCTGAAAATTATGATATAAAATCTTTATTTAACAAGCTGCTTTGTACTAATCCGGTGTGATTATTGTGATGTTCCAGTTTAGTTTTAATGTCATCTTTGTCTTGGAATGAATTATAATAAGCTATTGTGGATACATTGTTAGACAAATAGCCTATGTCCTTACATCTTTCTGCCCTGTTCTGTATATATCAGTTGAGCTTTTTGTCCAGCTAAAACTCCTTAGCAGTCAGTCCTAGTGCCTTATCTGTTATGCTGTAGTCTGTTTTCCACTCTCAAACTTCTTTACAGTGGTTTCTAGGGCCTATTCTCCCTCCTGGTTTGTGTTATTCTTGTTGATTTTGCTGTTGTTTTTCTCTTCCCTTCTTGCTTTTTCCTGGTGCCAGATCTAGTACCTTTTCTCCTATAACTATTTGCCTTAGCCCCAGGGAGAAGCCTGACCTAGAGCTGTTACAAGACAGGTTCTATACAGTCAAGTAGGAAGATAATCTAGTGCAGATGGATGGGTCAAGGGATAAAGAGCCAGTGAAATTCCTTGCAATTGTGTTTTGGGTTTTTTTCTTCATGGCTATTACCTTTGTCAAATCTAGTTTGAATGGTCTTTCAGGGACAGCAGAATGTATGTCCTTACTGAATAAGATTGTATTCTGCCATATCTTCAAAATAACATGAAGTCTAGTTGAGGGCCGTTGACCAGTGGTGCACCCCAGAGGTCAGTACTGGGTCCAATACTTTTCAACACAGAACGGTTTGGGTTTGAAGGGAACTTAAAGGTCATCTAGTCCCAACCCCCCTGCCACAGGCAGGGACGCCTTCCACTAGACCAGGCTGCTCAAAGCCCCGTCCAGCCTGGCCTTGAACCCTTCCAGGGAGGGGGCAGCCACAGCTGCTCTGGGCACCCTGGGCCAGTGTCTCACCGCCCTCACAGTTAAGAATTTCTTCCTTATATCTATTCTAAATCTATTCTCTTTCAGTTTAAAACCATTACCCCTTGTCCTATCCCTACACTCCCTGATAAAGAGTCCCTCCTCACCTTTCCCATAGCCCCCTTTAAATACTCTAAGGTCGCTATAATGTCTCCCAGAGCCTTCTCTTCTCTGGGCTGAACACCCCCAACTCTCTCAGCCTATTCTCGTAAGGCAGGTGCTCCAGCCCCCTGGCCATCTTTGTGGCCTCCTCTGGCCCTGCTTGCATTGGGGTTTATGTCCCTCTTATGTTGGGAGCCCTGATTCTGGGCACAGAACTCCAGGTGGGGTCTCATGAAAGTGGAGTACAGGGGCAGAATCCCCTCCCTTGACCCACTGGCCACACTTCTCTTGATGCAGCCCACGACATGGTTGGCTTTTTGGGCTGCAAGCTCACATTTCTGGCTCACAGTCAGTTTTCCATCCACCAGCACCCCCAAGTCTTTCTCCTCAGGACTGTTCTCAACCCACTCATCACCCAGCCTGTATTTGTGTTTGAGATTGCCGTGACCCATGTGCAGGACCTTGCACTTGGTCTTGTTGAACTTGATGAGGTTTTCTTGGGCCCAGCGCTCCAGCCTGTCCAGGTCCCTCTGGATGGCATCCCTTCCCTCCAGCGTGTTGACTGCACCACACAGCTTGGTGTGGTTGGCAAACTTGCTGAGGGTGCACTCAGTCCCACCGTCCATATTGCCAACACATATGTTAAACAGTACTAGTCCCAACACCAATCCTTGAGGAATGCCACTCATCACCGCTTTCCACTTGATCATCGAGCCATGGATGGCAGCTCTTTGGATTCAACCATTGAGCCAATTCCTTATCCACCGAGTGGTCCATCTGTGAAATTCATGTCTTGCCCACTTACGTCTTCGTTACTGGTCTGGATGGTAGGGCAGAGTGTGCCCTCAGCAAGTTTGCTGATGACACCAAACTGGGAGGAGTAGCTGTCATGCCAGAGGGTTATGTTGCTATCCAGAGGGACCTTGACAGGCTGGAGAAATGGGGTGACAGGAATCTTGCTCAGTTCCACAGAGGGAAGTGTGAAGTTCTGCGCCTGGGAGGAACAACCCTGTGCATGAGTCCATTCTGGGGACCACCTAGCTAGGAAAGGCAGGAAAGGACCTGGGGTCTTTGAACACGTGTGCCCTTGTGGCAAAGAAGGCTGATGGTATCCTGGGCTGCACTGGGAGGAGTATTGCTAGCAGGTGGGTAGAGGTGGTTCTTCCCACTTACTCAGCACTGGTGAGGCCATGCCTGGAGTAGTGTGTCCACCAGTACAAGAGATATGGAGCTACTGAAGAGTCCAGCGAAGGGCCACAAATATGATGAAGGGGCTGGAGCATCGCTCTTGTGAGCAGTGCCTGAGAGAGCTGGGACTGTTCAGCCTGGCAAAGAGAAGGCTTGTGGGGATCTCATCAATGTGTATAAATATCTGAAGGGAGGGTGTGAAGAAGATGGGATAGAGCCAGGCTCTTTTCAGTGGTGCCCAGCAACAGGACCAGAGACGGTGGGCACAAATTAAAACACAGGATGCTCTGTCTGAATATCAGGAAACTCTTTTACAGTTAGGGTGACTGAGCACTGCCACAGGTTGCCCAGAGAGGTTATAGAATCTCCATCCTTGGAGATACTCTGAAGCCACCTGGACACGATCCTGAGCACCTGGCTCTAGGTGGCTCTACTTGAGTAGGGGAGTTGGACAAGATGATCTCAGCCATTCTGTGAAAATTGCAAAAAACATGTTTCCCGGAGATAGGGTCATCCACAATTTTTTGATAATGACAAACTTAACTTTTGCTTTTTGGCATCCTTTGAGATAGCTGAGGTACTGGTTTTTCATCGTCTCCTCCTTCGGTTTAAGATGGACACTAGCATCACAGTTTTCTTCCCAACCAGTTGGTTTAATGGTATCACAAGCAAAATTCTGGTCTTGTCAAAGTTGCTCAGTGCTTCTCTTTAATAAGTAGCAGCACTGCCAGGTTTATCTGTGAAAATTTCTTTGCATCATGCTTCTAGCATTAACATTTTGACAAATAGTGTATGTTGTAGTATGGCCTAAGATCATTGGGGACAGTGTGAAAAGCTTAAGTGCTGGGTGATTTTGATCAAGGGAGGTTCTGGGGGGATTCATAGATTGCATTATGCATTTAAGTTCATAAGCAGCTGCCATCTATCTCTTAGCCTTCCTTCTTTGCCCTAATAGTCTGTGGGAGTCGCTTCTGTAGGAACTTGTGGCAAGGGCCAGTGTGGCTCTGAGGTGCATTTAAATGTAACTGCTGTTTTCCAATTACCATTCAGAAGCCATCTTCTGTGTTGGAGTTAAAGTTTGTGAATGGTTCACAGAAGTAGAACAAAGGAAAAATATGGTACTACCTCAGTGTAGTATAATTGTAATATTTGAAAACTTCTCAGGTGAGTAATTCTCAAACACAATCTCCAACACAATACTACTGCTTTACATCCATTTCCATATTTATTAACATAATACAATATGGTGACAGTAAGTTAGGAATGTGCCTGAGGTATAGAAGACTGCATATTAAGTTGGGAAGAGAAGATGGACCCCTCACCAGGAAAGTGGCTGCTGTACACTCATATTTAGTGAGCTTTGAAAGAGAGTAATGCCTTGTTTCCTTCTCTGCTTTACTCAGATACAGGTTATTCTGTGTTATTGTGGGAAGAAACACAGTAAAGCATATGTCTTGAGAATGGTCATGAACTAATACTGTAAACAAAAGTTCACTGTTTGTAAACGGACTGTGCCACCATTGCCACGCACTGTTTTTTAGAGTAGAGGTGTTCTGCCTGTCCTAATGAGTTTATTAAGAAATACAAACTGCTGTTAACATTCACTTGTTCAGCTTTCCCCTTCCAGTGCTGTTCACATACATACTTGTTCTAGTGTTCTTTTTTTTTTTTGTAATAATAAATGAAAGCAATTGACAGAATACACTATTAATGTAATTAATATTCTGATTGATACACATTAAACATGGGACTAATACAGATGTCTTGAAGTTTGGGGGAATTAGGTACAAATTAATATGGTATTCTTGGGCAACAGGAACCTCTGTTTCAATAAATACTCTTCAGAAAGGAGAGTCCTTACAAAATAGGTGATTGCATTTCTATCTGAGGCTAGACTGTAGCTGGGAAAATAAACAGTGAATACCTGCTTCTAGTCTTTCAGAAGTCAATGCTACTTGATCTTATCTGCATTCAAAGAAAGAATTCAGAGAAAAATTTAAAATACTAAACATAAAAGCCATTTCTTCTTTTATGCCTCTTATGATATGTGTATCTACCCTGCTAACTTAAGTGAAATGTGGACTTTGTTAATTACCTCTTACTTAATTACTAGCTTTCCTAAATATTGTAACTGTTAAGTGATTTTTCTCCTTCCC
Source organism: Tyto alba (assembly GCF_018691265.1). NCBI lineage: Eukaryota > Metazoa > Chordata > Aves > Strigiformes > Tytonidae > Tyto > Tyto alba. Next base: position 28,497,029 of record NW_024881328.1, on the reverse strand, counting down.
CCCCTTTTTTTTTTCCATTCTGCCTGTGATCTCTGTAAAAGGGGTCAGCTAATGACATTTTAATAATGTACAGTAAAACAAAAAATAAAATCCCAACCTAAAAATGTGAGGCATAAAATCATTTGAGCAAGGTCAGCTCTGTTGTAGCACACATCTTGCATATCTAAGGTTAAAACACAGCTGGAATATTTTGTAACTGCACATTTAACAGGAAACTGGGGCAGGAGGTTGTGATTGTTGTTATTTTATGGAAATCTTAGTTTTAGATTTTTTGAGATTATTCTTTGTAGTATTCTAGTATAGGCTAAAATTATTGAAAACAGAGTTCTGGCATAATAATAAATAGAAAACCACATTAATTAAAGACCATTGCATTGCAGAGCTGTACTCTTTCAATTTTAGTTCAGAACTATGTTAGGGTACTTTAGATGAACAAGTTCTTAACATAAGTACGTTTTTAAGCATTCTTTCAATCAGGTGTGATGTTTTCTGTAACCACAAGTAATCTTAGCTCAGAACTTTAAAATGTGGGTATAACAATACTCCTGAAGTTGTCCCATTAAAGTGAGACATTTATGTTGCAATTTGTGATCTGTACTGCTACTAAAAGAGCATATCCTTTTCCTGTCAGAGGTGGAAATGAGTCCTTTATGTTTTGTGGTGTTACTCAATGGGTATTTGTATGTATCTCCTTTATGCTTTTTCATAGCATGTATGTGACCAGAAGGGCAGTCTTGCCAGGGAGTGGATTCTGCTGAATCTCTCTGCTGTGTTAATTTTTTATCAGATCAGCTCCCTGACTGAATTGTCTGTGTGGCTATGGCAGCACTATGACTGCTATAACTGAGAAGTAACGCTGGGCGAGGGAGGCAGGTGTATCAGCCATATGAGAGATTTATTCTGGCATATGCCACTTGGGGAACTGTGACCTAGGCAGCAATCCTGCCATTTACATGCATATTTATTTCCCTTTGGCAGCCAAACTTGCACCACTATTGCCAGAAGGATTTACTAGCAAAGGGGAAATAAATACCTAAGTTAAATGTGATATATGTCCTGGCCTTGTTAGTTTGTGGTGTTGAATAGTTTATAGTTGCAGTCAGATATTTTTGCCACCTGTCACCTTTCTTTGTGTGCAATGAAAAATGTTGTTAGCTGATGGATCACACATGCTTCCTCCCACTGAAGAGTTGTCTTGGTTCCATGTACCGGGGAGAAGAGAGCCTGTGTTTGTGTCTGAGTGCAGTTTTGAAGTGGCTTCGGGATGGGGATGTGGATGGCTGTTTTCCTGGGCCATTAGGAGAGAAATGGAATAAATTGATGTAGGTTTTGAAGAATTCTGTAGTTGCTAAAATATGTTATTAAGTAATCAAAATAGATAGTTCCTCCTCCTGCTCCAGTGCAACATCGTTTGTCACATTGGCAATGATGCAACAGTGGCCTCAGCACTAACTATACAGCAAAACTTGAATAACTTAAAATCCTTGACTACTATGTGCTTTCAGAAGTTTCTAATTCTTGCTTTCTTTTCCTCTTTGCATTTACAGTAAGTGGATTGAGATCTCTTTTTATAACTTATTGCTGGTTCAAACCAGTTCTTATTTTTATAATTTTAGTTCTGGGTTTTTGTTTAAATTTTAACCGACTTTACTAGAATTTAACAAAGTGTAAGAAATCCTGATCTGTGGACCCGCATTAAAATTGTGTGGGAAATGAAAAGTAATTGATAAGTATTAAAATAGTAAATTCTCAATCTCTTTTGGTCTACATATTTATTTTTAAAAGCATTTTAGGGAATGACAGTCTATAAACTTTGGGATCAACAAAGGCATTTTAGCTGCGTTGGCACAGGTATATGAGAGGCCCCCAGCTGAATCCCTGTTGCTCTCTTGTGGGTGCCTGTGCCTGTGGGCTGTGGCTGTAAAGTGCTCCTGCTGGGGTTTGCTGTAGACAGTTGCATTGCACAGATGTGCAGTGAAATGGGGTGGAAAATTGTGCTGCTTGGCTTTAGTGAAGAGCAAAACCAAACGTGCTGTCAACCTTTGTACAGCAACAAAGGTTTATGGTTGGGTTAATGAGCAGCTCTTTTAAACCATAAATTTCAGTTTCTCCAAATATACAATAAAGAGAAGTCTTTTGATCTTGCTGGTTTCATAATGCATAGGTTCATAGTATCGCTTTTAGAAACCTGCAAGTATTAAAAGCCTTGCTTTTGAGTAATAATTTATTTCTATGGGTGGAAATGGTTAACGTTAAGGAAGAATATTTTAGAATTGTGTGTGTGTTTTACATTAAATGATTCTAGGTATCATGGCACTGTTTGTTTTTAATAGAATACTAATCTGATTTAACCTTTCTAGGTATATGACACCATCGTTATGGTGAATAAAAAGGTATAGTTCCCTGTAGACTAATAAAAAGCTGTGTTTCTAGGTAACTGAGTTCCCAGATAATGTTTCAAGCTCACATTTTCTGCTCCTCTCAACTTACTGGTTCATTTTATTGAAAAGAATTGTGTTTCTCACAAGGTAGCCTATTGTCCTGTTAAGCTGATGTTTTTTCTGGTGTGTAGTATGGTCACAGGTGTGAGGGAGCAAAAGCTGTAAAGTAAGAGTAGAATAAGTAAGATAGAGAATGCCCTTCAGCAGTTGATAGGAATATTAGTAATTCTCTGAGAAGTGGAAAGCTTAAACTCTGTGGATTTCAGGATATCTGAATCTTGACTGTTACAAGAAAAGCAACCATCTAAACACATGGTAAAGAAACCACAGATTATATTTATACAAGAAAGCAATGCAAAACGAAATGTCTGTGCCATGCTGAGTGTGATGGGCTGTGCTACTTTTGATCTGAGAAAAATCTTAATTTTTCTTTTCTAAGGAGATTGAATATTTTGGAGGGGATTTGTGTGTTTAATATGCTTGTTTATTGTTATAGAGATTTAAAAATAATTATGAAACTTTTAGATATTAGCCTCAATGAACATCCACAATTTAAGATTTCTGAAATCAGAAAACCTGCATAGGCATCTTGAAAAGAGTGGTTGCTTGTTTAGCTGCCTATTTCAAATCCACTTTTAACAGAAATATCAATAATCTCCAGAAATTAAAAAACAGTATTGCTAGTCTTACAATATACCGATTTCTTTAGCATCAGCAGATAGAATAGATTTCAATTATCTGAATTTTTAATGCATTTCCCGTTGTAACAAAAATAGATTACTTGAAAGAGCATCATAGAAAAGGATGCTCATTTGCTTTATGTGTCTTAAAATACTTAAAGCAAGGAGGAATACAGCCTGGATCTAGTAAAGATAAAGAGAGTGTACAAGCTATTTACCTATTGCCAACAGATTTAATGGTTTAAAATCTTGATCAAAAACCTATTGGGTGTATTCAAGTATACAATCTTGTTGAATATGTATTGTCCAAATCTATGACTGTAAATACACGATATACTAAAATATTTGGTAGCAATGCACAAGGCTACTTACACTATGCAGGAACAGAGAAATGCCAGTTGTGTTTATACAAATTACATACCTCCAGTATGTTCTTTTGGGGACAATGGCAGTTGTATTTCTAAATGTTAGATATCTATATAGTAACGCTTTTCGTCTTAAAAAAAATAATAGTCTTCATCATTGCTGAGAAATAGTTGAGGATTTATAGGTGGGTATATCATCATTTCAGTTCATTTTTTAAAGCATGGTAGTGTCAAAATTAAATCCACTGAAACCAGACTGAAGTTTGTGTTAACTGGAATTCTGTGTTGTGTCCCCATAGGAGGAACAGGCTGCTAAACTCAAAGCTGAGAAGATTCGGGTTGCGTTAGAGAAGATTAAAGAGGCACAAGTGAAAAAGGTGAGTGATACATACAGGTTTATTTAGCATTCTTGTTTTACATTTGGGCTTCTTCAGTAACTTAAAATGCTGTGTACATTTAGTGTTTATATATTAAAATCTGATATATATATATATATAACTCAAAACCTTGCTGTAAGATGGGAATTAACAAGCCAGCCACTGTATTACAACTAGTGCATTTTAACTTTTCTAGCTGAAGAAGGTATAAAAAGGAACCATAATAATTGGCAAAAGAATCTATTGTCTTAAGGTTTTTGATTGGTTAAAAAAGTGGACACATTTTTCTTTCTGGACAGTGACCTCTTTAAAGTGCCTGTAAATAACCATTGTGTTTTAAAAGCAAAATTCTTCTGCACTAATGTTTTCTACTCCCCAGAAAAAGATGATTTAGTATAGGTATTTTGTTTATATAATCAGCACTTTTAGAAAATGGGGAGGAAGCGGGCAGAAAGCTTAACTTGCAAATGTGAAAAATAATCAGTCTATATAAGGTCGTGCGGAACTCTCTTCCACCTGAATACATGAGATAAATTGTCACAAAGACACATTATTAATCAGAACAGGACATTGTGGCAGGAGGGATTTTTTTTCATCCTTAACACACAACTAAGACATTTTGTCATTGTATTGGGAAGACCTTTATACTTACTGTTCTCCTTCAGTATAAGAGAATAACTTAAGTGTCTGTGATTACACATATTTAACCATCATTTATGTTTTTTTTAATTTTGAGGGAGTGTTTTTATTGAACTTAATATTTTATACTATTCTAAGAAAAATCTTAGAAAAGGAAAGAAAATCTTAAAAACCATGTTTTTATTTGAAATGTGGGAAATTAATCCTTGTTTTCCTAATTTTCTGCTTAATAGTTGGTGATCAGAGTCCATATGTCTGATGACAGTTCAAAAACAATGATGGTGGATGAGAGGCAGACTGTGAGACAAGTATTAGACAATCTGATGGACAAATCACATTGTGGTTACAGTTTAGACTGGTCATTGGTGGAAACCATCTCTGAATTGCAAATGGGTAAGTAATAATTATAAAGACTTATAATTCTTATCTATCGATGTAATACTTGTCTATATCTATGTCCTCAGAATGTTTTAAATTCTTGTCTTCATAATGTTCATCCCTCCATTCATGTAGTAAATGTTCATTCATGTAATAAGGCTCATGAACGACGTTGTTTCTGAATGATCTGGAAATGTTTGATTCTTTCATATCAAAAATGTGTCGTGAATTCTAAGGTGTGATATAGGAATTTTACTAATGTCTAATCACTGAGCCTCTTGGTTTTGATCTATTTCCTCACAGAAAAAAGAAGGAATAAAAAATTTACTGTGCATCTTCCTTTTTGTAAATAGTATTTTGTACTGATCCTAATAGCTCTTATTACAAAAAGCTGTATACAGTGTTTTTCTCTTAAATATTTGAATGCAATTGCCAATATGGCTCTAAAGGCAGTTAAAGCTCCTTTGCACTGTATTGCACATACCACGGTGCAAGTTGTTCATTTAGCCAAAGGATATTGCATCTGAATGAAAAAGGGGCAAAATGATAAAACCCCCCCAGTGTTACTTATCTCCATTATCAGAGAATTACATCAGAGAGCTGTTAAGCACCTTACCCATTGACTAAAGAAAAGCCCAGAACCGAACCCAAATATCTTGGTTTAAAATTAAAATGCAAATTAGTATTTCCTCTGTCTTTTGGTGAAAACTTTTCTATTTCAGGCACTGTAGCATGTTAACTTGGCTTATTGTTAGACATAAAAGGCTGTTATAGGGTCACAAGGCAACCTTTTAATCTTCTACCTTTCATATGAAAAATAACATCTTACTATGCTGAAAATATTAAAATTTTAATAAATGAAATCTTAAAAGTTGCTTAGTTTTGAAACCAGTAGGAATTTGCACAAGTTCTATGTAAACCCGAATTTGATATATAAAAATCAAAGGTGTTATTCTGTAATATGTTACCAATGAGAATAGTATGAATAAATAACCTTATTAGTTCTGCAACAGTTTTATCTTTCTATCACTGAAAAATCTCTGAATGTCTAGGTAGCAGCATCCTGAACTCAATGCACGACCAGGGGTCTTTCCCATTCTAGATTTGCTTTCATAAGACACTTCCATTCACTGTGAACCTGGAAAGAAAAAAGGAAAAAAGTACTGGTAAAAATATTTTAAACTAATGTTGGAAACAAAGAGCTAGGCTACAGACAGAAAGATAAATTGATATATATCCACATTAACACTGTGACTAAATTAAGATAAATTTGAAATGAAACCAGGGTTAACAAATCTCTTGTTGAGTGTTTTGCAAGTAATATGCATGTCCTACTGTATGGCTCAGTGACATAGTGGGAATGGTAGAATTTGACTGCTGTACTGAGTTTCAAGCTGAAGAACAACATCTGTTATAATTACAGAATTTTAAATTCAGACTACAGCATGAGAAATCTAAGAGATGCAAGAGGGTAGAATTCAGTTTCCTCTTTCATTTTTCACTTTGGCTTTCCTTGGTAGATCAACTGGTAGGTAGTTTTTCATAGATTACACATATGTGGGTTTATTTTAAAAGACAATCAAAATTCAGTCTGATTCATATATTTTATACTGGAATGTGAAAAACAGATGAAAAAATGTTTACAACAGAGCCCTCACCCTATGTACTATTGTATATTGTATTGTGTTTTGCCAGTTCGTCTTTTGAAACATTTTTTTCTGACAATGCCTATGTAAGAGGAAGGAACTTCTTTATTATAATATTTTGCTTTAGTGAGACACAGAAGACCTGTGTACTTTCACAATGTGTTTTAGCATGTTGTCTTGTCAGTTGATTGTGCAATTCAATAAAATGCAGTGAAGTTTTAAGCTAACAAACTACAGAAAAAGACATGAGGCCTGTGAAATTCCTGACTGTCTTTACATTTTATGTGGTCTGCTTCAAATGCAAGAGGTTAACTGGTTTTCAAGGAGTCTGATTTAGGTATGTGAAGTAGAAGGCCACCTGTTACAATCTAATGGTTTAACCAGGAGCTTTATACGTACTTTCAGAACTCGGTTATAGTATTTCCAGAATGCAGAAGGAAATGCTTTGCCCAGTTTTACCCTGCAAGCTTGTAACAGAAGCAAGTTTGAAATATTTCTTTTGGTTTGGACAAAGGTTGTCTTCATTTGTTCAGTTAGAGTGTGTCTATGAAGTATCTGTGAGTTAGAATGTTTATTGCAATGTTACACAGAGTATGTTTAATGATAGGAATATTGCATTGCAGACAGTTTTACATTCTACAGGTACATACACAGTGAATAAAGGGTTTTTTTGTGTTTGAGATCAGTTATTGTTCTTGTAATAACAGTTTATGTTTTGAAAGCTATCCAGTTTCACTAATGAGGTTACAGTGAGATTTAAGCTTTTATATCACAGTCCTCTGAAGTTTTTTTTGGTTTGTTCTTTTGTTAGGTAACACCTTTTTCACATTCTTGGAAGGTAGTATTGCTGTGTTGCTGATAAAGCTTTATGGAAGTCATGAGTTATAACTCAAAAGCTTCTTAGAAAGATCTCAGAGACCTCAATAATGTTGCGTTGTCATCTCAAACATTCATTCCCTACAGATGACATTTTGTTGCATTTGCTGTGCTTAGTATTCGTAATTACCGAAGCTGTTGACATGTCATCTGTCATCTCAGTCTTCAGGTCTGGATGTGATCAGTGCTTCTGTAAAAATGTGGTGTAATTGATTGGGGAGGAGGGGGGGGGAAGTTCTGCTTTCAGGTGCAATTGAAAGGTCAAGCAAGTCACAAATGATTCTGAAATGATTCATTTGCTGAAATACCACTATGTGGCCTATGTGAAGAGGGAATAAATTGCAGAAAGCAAGAATCTACTTCAGTGTCTTTGAAATTAGAAAGTTGGTCTAGTGTTTTCCCAAAGATGTATTCTTCCTTATTTATTTTAGAATAAGGGTTTTCAGATATCTCTACTGGTTTTGTAAATTTTCCTCTTTTTTCTTCCTCTCTTCTTTTGCCTGTTTTCAGTATTTTATACTAGTGATAACTATTTCAACAGAATGTCAAAGCTCAGAGTTCTCAGAAGCCATTGTTGGTACATCATTTATTCAGCAACATGGATTGTAAGAAATAGACAGTGTCAGTTTTCAGACTTCTACAATACTCACACTGGCCATGGGTATTCTGCATTTTGGAAGCACTGTGTTTTCCATCTGATCATCGTCTCTTACTTTTTTTTGATACTTTACGAGTGAATAGTGATTGGGGATGTAGAACAAATTTTGTGCTGAAAAAGTTTCCTAATAAATTCCTCCAGGGATTGTGTGGACCAGAGTACATATACATGTGCTAACCTTCTTATAACATTTGAAATGTTGTCATTTGAGTCTGCTGTGTTCATGTGGGCTGGTAGGCTTTGTCGGGTGAAAAAAAGAAAAACTTTTCATATATTAAAGTAACTATAACCCTGAAGAGATGGATGTGACAGTGTTGAGTGACTGTATGTGTAAAATTAAACCAGGCATGTCTGAAAGTTGACTAAGTTATTTTAGTTTCTTAGTGTAAACTTCTTACCCATTTTAGTACACTTTGAACTGTTTTTTCTCTACATATATGCTTTGTCTGCTGGATATGTCTACAGAGTAGTTTCTATCACAAAATGTGACATTCAAATGCGTTTGCTCTCTTTTTATCACTGCAGAAAGGATCTTTGAAGACCATGAAAATTTAGTTGAAAACCTCCTGAATTGGACAAGAGATAGTCAAAACAAACTAATGTTTGTGGAACGTATAGAGAAATATGCACTTTTCAAGAATCCCCAGGTAAGCCTGAGGTTCATGTTGAATGCATGTGTGTATGCACGCATGCATGCCTCATTGCAGCTTTTTGCTTTTTTAGGTCACATTCATTTCATATTTTTATTTTGATACTTGTGTATGTATTAAAATGCCAGGTAACTTTGCATTTCAGCATCATGTATCCACATTGTGGTTGGCACAAAATCAAGTTCCTATCTGAAAACCATGAGCTGAAGCAATCTGTTTGCTAATGTGTTTATGGGTAATTTTAATGGAGGTGAAGGCAAGTAGTTTCTTGGCATTTATACCAATTACTTAGTGCCTTTCAATTATGTAAATATTCAAGAAAGGTGTTGACAGATATTGCTAATAGCAATGTCACTCCGCTGTGTATTTTTATGTTGGTGGCAAGAAGGGGAAGAGAAAATCCAAGAGAATAGCTACTCCTTGGCCAAATGGCAAGCGAAGAGAAGAGAGCATGTGTCCCTCCCTGTGGCAGCTGGGACCTGCCTTTATTCACCTGTGTGACCTGGTCCCTGTCTAGGAAACCAAAGGCCCCTCCTCTCTCAGATGGCCTCAGAGGCCTCTCCTCTCTCAAATGATAGTTACAGATTTGGTATCGGGCAGCAGTTCAGTATTATAACGGAGTGGAGGAAAAGAAACAGAAAAGCAGAAGGTGGCTCTTTGAAGAATTTGAATTGAAAAGAACTGGACACGATATCACGTGATCTCTCTCCTAAGTCTTACCTAAGTATTCCCTTTTGGGGTCATAGATTATTTCTGTATCTGTATGGCATCTGTGTGGTAATTTCTTGGTTTTAAACTATCAATGTTGCATGCTCATCCTTTGGGACACTATCAGTGTACTTTATTTTTTTTTAAAGCAAGAATTGAAAATCAAATCCTATTCAAGTGCTTTGTGATGAAGCGGCAGCACTCTCAATTCTTTTTAAAAGCATGTAGTTGATACATTTAATACCAGTACATGCAGTAGGCACTGTCAACAAGAATGAGGTACCAGCATTATTTCTCCTTGGTTTAAAATATTGGACAGGCTACACTTTGTGAATATTGCTCTTCTCTAGTATAAGAGGTAGGAGTTAGAAAGAGGAAGATTTTAATTGTCCCTGTGCTTTCCAAGCTGAAGAGGAGTGTACAAAACTTACTACATAAGATACAGTACCTATGCGTAGTTAGGTTCCTTTTAAGAAGATAAGGAGTATTTAGTAATTCTTCATGAAAAATAAATATTCAGCAAAACTGTCCAGGCAGGGTGGAAAGAAGTACATTGCTTCTGTGTGTCCTTCTTTGAATACATAAATAATGGCAGTATGTAACAAGTTTAAAGATCCCTGGCTTTTAAAAAAATTTTATTGTGGGATTTCCAAGTTCATAGTATTTTTATTTCTGGATGCATTGTACCAGGCAGTTTTGCTTTGTGGAAAGTCAGGACAGAGTTGTTATGAGACCATACTCTTAAGTAACAGACTGGTTGATATTTCCAGAAAAGGTGGTTATAGCTTAGTTCTATGTGTTATTTAGCATTCTGACAGATAGTTTCAACTGGACTACAAAGTTCTGTTCAACTAATGTATTGTTCATGGATAGTAGCTGGTTTTTTTTTTCTTACTGCTACAGAAAGGTAAATGAGAAATGTTATTTGGCTTGATTTCAGAATGCCTATACAAATATTAAGCTTTCTCTTGTTACAGAACTATCTTCTGGGGAAGAAAGAAACCTCTGAGATGGCAGATAGAAATAAAGAGGTGCTGCTAGAGGTAAGACTGCCCAAAAAGGGCATAGTGGTCATTTCAGAACTTGAAGCTAAACTCTAAAATAAATTGTGGGGATTGAAATTGATGGATGGAGCTGAATGTAGTTTTGTAACACCTGTGAATGGAATGTGTGACATTTGAGATAAGTGTCTATTTTAATGTTACCCTGTTTCAGATAGATACAATCAGTTAATAAATGTGTCTTTATTTTGATTAATAAGTAAAATACCATACACAATGATAATCAAAGTGAGGTTACCTGTAACTCTGGCTAAAACCAGTTGAAATGTGCAGAACTGTCACCTGTTTTTTTGACCTGTTGTGGTAGAGATTTTTTTATTATTACCTTCAAAATTGTTATTCTCTACAAAATTCTGTGGCATTGGTTCAGTCACTGGTCTATGTTAATATTTTAAATTTCGGTAGTATGCAAAGTAGTTAAAAATTGTTTCAGTTAAATTTTAAAATAAACAACCAAATACTAAATTTGAAAAATGAGTAACAGAAAAGGACGTCAATATCAAACACACTAAATAGTTTACAGAACTAAGGACAAGAAAAAAAAATCGTGTGGAGCAAATAAAGTAAACAGTAAACATAGCCTCCCTAAGCTGAAAACTGAATGGTTCTGTGACAATTTTGTAGACACGTACCCATGCTGGAGTGTCATAGCTTCCACTCGATTTCCAGAATAATGATTATGATTTCTGTAGTTACACAAAATTAATTTTGTTTTATACTGAATGTGCTATAACTTATAAGTAGCATATGCATCCACCTAGTGTATTATTAATATGGGATTTCATCAGTGGTCTTGTGAATACTGTGGATCACAAAGATTCTTGAAGCTGTGACATGCAAAGGATTGTAATTCTATCTAATTCATTCTATCTTCTAGGATTACTTCTAAATCTCTGTGTTGCATATTAATCTGGAGTGTTTTTAAAGTGTTCATTTTCCTCTATTAGCTCTTTATAGGTAGATCCTTACCAGAAGTTGTAGTGTTGGCAGCTGGTAGCAACAAAGTGCTCGTGGAATGAATTATAGCTGTATCTGATGGATATATAATTCAGTTTTGTGTGTACTTAGACTTATGAGGCTATACCAATAAGGTGACCTCATGACTTTAAAGCCAGTAGAGCTGCCAGGGGATCTATTACAGATAAGCAGTGATTAGAAAATCTTTACAGTAGCTGCTAATATTTTTGTTAACATATTTTCAGCTCAAGAATGACTAGATCCCTTGTTGTGTTTGTCTGAATTACCTTATAGCTTCTACAGTTAATCTCTAATTCATATCACTGCATGAAAAAAGAGATGTCCCTGTTATGCGTTCATTCCTTAGATAAAAAATTTCAGATTTTCAGTCATTAATAACAAACCACTGCATGCTGTATGTTCTGTGTTTTTCTCTCTTCCCAAACCACTGTGTTTATCGGCAGGAATGTTTCTGTGGAAGTTCTGTAACCGTGCCAGAGATTGAGGGAGTTTTGTGGCTGAAAGAGGATGGTAAGAAGTCTTGGAAGAAACGTTACTTTCTTCTTCGAGCTTCTGGAATCTACTATGTCCCTAAAGGGAAGGCAAAGGTATGCTATATTAAAGCAATTGCCCTGAATTGTTTATTGATGGTAAATCGGGTGCACAAGAGTCTGCCTTAAATTTTGGCCTAGCTGTGACTTGCCTAGTGCCACATCCCTTAATGAAAAGTGCAGCTTTATCATGGAAATACTCTGTAAATTACTGTGGTAGCACTTGATGTGATGGGTATACCCCCAAATTTAAAAATGCAAGACCACCAGGGTCTGCTTTTTGAGTGAGCTTGGAGTTAGGTATTCAGAAACACTGGAGAAAAATGATTGGTGGAGTTAAGAGGCTGTCCTTTCTCAAGCAAAATTCAGAAGAAGGACCAAATTGCCCTGCAAATGCCAATCAGAATATCAGACCAACTCCACAATCAATCTGCATAATTTCATTGGTTTTAGTTGATATAAATGGGATTCTTTTTGGACAAATTCGTGCTACATTTTTTGAAACTGGTAAATATACTACTATTTCTTCAGTGTCACTTGATGCTGTTCTGTGTGTATCAATAATGAAAAGTAAGTAGAAAGCTGCTGTAAATTTATTATAGCTTCAAGGCTGAAATTCTGCGTGTTCAGGTTGTCCATGGATACATCAGTCTTGACAGCATTAACTGATCCCCAGGACAGGACATTCACTTCCCATACAGCTGGCAATGAAGAGGAAATCCCTGTCAGTGCATCAGCTCCCTTTAGAGCTGAATACATCTCCGATGCTCTTTCCACAGCCTTTTTGCTTCATTAGAACAATCTACAAGCAAGATAGCCTGTTGAAATTCTGTGCCCTACAATCACTGCCAAACATAATTTGAATTTAACTCAGTCACATGGGAATTGGGACACCTTGATTATTACCAAGATGAAATGTAACCAACAGCTGTTAAGAAGTTCCTTGTCAACCAGTCCTATTTACTTTCTCCTGATACCAACTCTGAATAAACATCAGTTGTTTGGTGTAAAATATTGTCAATAGGCAAAATGCAGACAAAGCACAAAAAACAAGACTGAATTTGGAAAAAAGTTAAAAATGAATGTCTGATGCAAGAGTTTGTGCATGGCTGCTTCTCCTTCTTGTATTAGTAGTTTTCAAATCAGATTGAAACTAATATGTGACCTTAACTAGACCTTATATTAATATTGGATCTTAACTCTAGATTGATTTTGTCAGTGTTAGTGGTTTCCTTATAAAGATATTTTGTAAATTATTATTTTTTTATTTAACAGGTCTCACGGGATCTTGTGTGCTTTCTACAGCTAGATCATGTCAGTGTTTACTATGGACAGGACTATCGGAACAAATATAAAGCTCCCACAGACTATTGTTTAGTGCTAAAGGTAACTTGTTGATTGTTTAGAAAATTCTCGTATTGAAAAGAGCAACTAAAGAGCTTGAAACATTTCCACACTAATCTTAGTCCCTTATAATAACTACACTTCCTAATTGTGAGCAAGACCTGATTCTTGGGAGAGATTATAATTTAGAATACACTTCCTTTGGTAACGTACCAATTGGAAAACTATACCTGTCAGTTTTCAGAGCGAATCTCTAAATTATCTTCATTCTGCACATGAGAAATCTAAATTGCCATAAGTTACAGTGACAATGAGAAAGCTGTGTTTAACTACATTTTCTGTTCAGTTGTAATGAGCCTCCTTGATGGAAATACAGTAAAAAAAAAAAAAAAAAAAAAAGGAGAGAAAATGCCATGTGGGGACTAGTGCAGAGGGAAGAAATGGCTATGGCTATGAATCACTTTCCCATCAAGCTCACAGATTTCCTCCACCTGCCAGAAGTTCTGTGTGGATTGCATGGTAGAGGAGGAAAAAAGATCAGAGCAGCAGAAGAATGGCTTTACTGGATTCATATTCATCTAGCACTCTAAGTTGCTCTGACAGTGGCCTTTGTTTATAAGCTACTTAGGGAAAAATTAGAAGTACGGGACAGTCTTGCAGAGATACTTCCACAGAATACTTTTCAGCCTTTAAAAATTTAGGGACCAGCAAGTGGATCTTGGCTGTTTAATAGCCCTAGGTGCATTCTTACTCCTTGAGTATGCCCTATCTCTCTTGGAATTCCAAGAAACTTCTAGAATGCTGCAGCAGTTGGGTACACCTTTCACGCTCTTCTACTTGTCCTGAACCATCAGTTGTTTTCTGTTTCATTTTCCCCTAGTTTTTGTATAGGAAGTGAACAGTTAGTGAACAGGGGTTGCCTGTTCTCTCTGCTTCTCATGACTTTGTAAATATTTTCGTATTGCTCTGAATTCTTACTTTCCAGACTGATAAGTCCCAGTCTAATTGTTCATTGTACTCTAAAACATAACACTAAATTATTTTCTTTCCATCTGGCAACTCTATGCCTTACAACAATTCAGGTTCAGTAAGATAATACCCCTTGCAATGCTAACTTCAGGGAGTTGCTGTCTTCTCAGAGTGTAGGTCCAAAGCCGTGCAGATATTGGTGTTAGAGAGTCAAGGTTACCCATATTGTCCAACCTGAGGGAAAGGGGATGCTGTAAAGGAAGAAACTTCTGAGTGTAAAGGACAGGTAGAAAGAAAAATGTTATGAAAACAGTGACCTGATCTTAAACTGTGACATTAATAACTTGAATACTTCAAGTTATTTTAAATTGCATTAACTCATCTCCCAGTCTCTCTTGACTCCCACACAGTATTCAAAATGGTGTCAGTTCCTGCAAGATAGCTAGCTACAAAGCTATTTTAAATCAGGTTTTCACGGTATGTTCACAGTAAGTGAAGTGTCTTCACGGATTTGAAAATGGTGCAAGTAACAAGAGATGGTAATAGTTTCACTTATAGTTTTCCTTTGACCTCTTGCACTCCTTGATCAGTAGCTCATGTGGTGTTGCATATGTCAGTACACTAGAATGTTTTATGTGCCTGGAGTATGTGGCTGCGTGTCTGCTGTATGAAAAAAGGATTTCATCTTCCAATAGACAGGGCAACCTCATTGAGAGGTAGACACTGAATATCAAATATGGGACATTATTTAAGGGAAAAGGATACAGCTGAAACTGGAAATATTTTCCATGTTCTTATAAATCATTGGCGCAGTTAATTGAAATCAATTAAAAGCAGAAATGTCAGTGTTTGTAGGTATTTAAGTTCCTTGAAGTAAATTACTTTCTTCTGCTTATGTGTCACTTTCTATCCACACCATTTGGATAGGTTAATAGTGAATTATTTTTTCAGACTTGTTGACCACACAGAGTAAACCAGACTAAGTCTTATCTAAGTAGATTTTTTTAGAAAGTATTGCCGTTCTGAGCATAAATGAAGACATGAAAATGTTAAAGTCAATTTTTAATGTGTTTAAATTGTCCCTTTAATTAAATTAATGGGGTAGAATTAGTCGGGTAACTTAGACAAAGTGAAGCTATGTTTTCAGTGTGGAACTGATGAATCACCAAATTACTATATTAAGCAGGATTGAGTTCTGCCTTCCTCAATTCTTAAAATGTTACACTGGTGTTTTATATTAGTACCAACATATAGAAGCCATGCAGTGTGGTTTTTAATAGAAACTCCATTTTTTGCCACAAAAATTCACTGAGCTGGAAATTATCTCTAAAACATGAACATGTTTTTTGAGAGGTGAATGGCAAATACAAACTGAAAGTCCAATTCTTACTGAAGTCCAGAATGGATTTGTCTTTACATGTTTGCTTTCTTTGTTTATCTTGTACCTTACTGTGCAAGACATGTGCTGCACTATTTTTAAATATAACATCTGTATGCTAGCATATAATATTAGCTCCTTGATCCTAAATGTTAAATTTCCGAGAGGTTCTTTTATTTCTATACAGCCAAATTTTTGAACAAGTCCAGAAAAAAGGTGGCTTCTTAGCAAAGTAATTGTGCTTCTATAGACTCTTCTTTGTAATACAACATGTATGTGAAAGAAGCTGGTAGTGAAAAACAAAACCAATTATATCATAATGAACTCAGTTATATAGATATTCTATTTATGGAGATAAACACATTGATGTTCATTTCATAATAATTATGTTTGGAAGGCAACAGGAGAAAATATTCTGAAAAGAGATTAAAAGTTCTTTGATACATGTTTCAGACAGTCTTCAGTAAAACTTAAATAGCTATGATCATTAGCAAAACTCTATGCCACTGAACTGTAAATTAACAGAGGAGATGAGAAGAACTTGAGTATTTAGACTTGCCCTGACAGCTGTGAGACATGTGACTTCTACAGCATGAACAGGAAACAACTGAATAATCCATCCAGAATGATTTTCAGTGTCTGATTTTTGAAACTGCTTCATTGATAAATACAGCACCTTTTCTTTCTTATACATGTATGTGGGAGCAGCAAGTATGTTAGACGCTAGCCCTGTATCAGTAGGGTGGGGACCTTGAAGGCTGTACAAGCTGAAAATGGAATTGTGCTTAAAAGCTTGTCATTTGTGGAGTGTCTCACTCAAGCCATACAAAAGCAGAGAAGTCCAGCGTGCGTGTTTTCCTCCAGATTGTTTTGATGTGAGAAAAAGGTGAAATATCAGTTGTCTCCCTTGGGTGGTGAATTAGTCCATAGAGCAGTGAAAGGAGAAACTCTTTATGCTTTGGCAGTCTCTTGCTTGTGTTCAGGCAAGGTTTTTACAAGCTAACGCTCTTCTGACCACTTGGCTTGAGACTACAAAGATTTACAGGTACAGAAGACAATTGGTAGGTAGAAGGTTCAGCACTAAAATACTGAAAGACTCAGTCTATCTTAGTGTTTCAAACCTGAAATCAGTGCATGCTGGACACACTGCCACCTCCTGAAATACTCAAACTTTCTTAAGTGGGCTCAAGTGCAGACTACTGTGGAAGAGCTTCCAGCATTAAGTTTGTATAGACCTCAACAGATAAATGGCGTTCTTTGCATTCCTAGATATTAAAATATTGATGAGGATTAACAATTTTTCTGCAGCATCCTCAGATCCAGAAGAAATCTCAGTATATCAAATACCTTTGCTGTGATGATGTAAGAACTCTACACCAATGGATCAATGGCATCCGCATTGCTAAGGTATCCTCCTCTAGGCAGTCTTGCACTGCTGTCATGAGTTGTTTGTCTTTATCTGTTTGAAACCATTTACAGTTACTTAGCAAAATACATGTTAAATCTAACTTCCCTCTGCTTAACTATTCTGAATGTGAACTGTACAATCTTATTCCATATTTCATTCCCTAGCAAAATTGTTAGGCTTTACTATGATAATTCAGTAATTGGGCCCTTTCTTCCTGTTTCTGCTGTGCCTCTGTCACATGATGAAGTTCTGACATTGTGGCTAGGTTTTAGCTAGCTCCCTTAGAAATTTAAAAAAGAAGGCTGATGGGAAAAGGGAATTGAGAAAGCAATTGTTTTCTAAGATCCTGAGGTTGGTTTAGTTTATTCATTAGCCGATTTCTTGCTTGATGCTATCTCTTCTAACATAAATAAACTGTTTTTCTTTCTTTCAGCAATTTGTTAATAAAAAATTAATGTTGCCCGAGCTCCTTAATGAAGGGCCTGTTTTTTCTCTTTGGGGGGAAACAAGGTGGAATAGAGAAGCCAGGGGTGGAGCTCAACAGTCTCAAAAGGGTACACAGCCTATATACAGTTGTTAAATTTATTTGTCATTTTGCTTAGTATGGGAAGCAACTATACATGAACTATCAGGAAGCATTGAAGAGAACAGAGTCGGCATATGACTGGACCTCCTTGTCTAGCTCCAGTATCAAGTCAGGCTCCAGCTCGTCTAGTTTGCCAGGTAATAATGTGATCTATCTCATAATAGAAAGAATGAATTACCTTTTTTATCTGCTATCTGGAGACCTCAGGAGAGACTACTGCAGGAAATGGACTGTTTCTCCAAAGTGTTTTATGCTATGTTTAGTCTAAAGCATAGACTTCATGTTTAACATATTTATATACACACTATTTTATTATATTACTTACAGTGGTGTATGTATTTGGAACATATAGTATTTTTTTTGTTAACCTCCACAAAAGAATGTTTTTTGTGATACGGAGAAGAGGAAAGTTCCTTTCAAATTCCCGATGCTTCTATCTTCACCTATTTGAAAAAAGAAATCAAATGTATGTTTTAATGATGCATAGAACGTGTGTGTGTGTGTGTAGCTCTTAAACTGCTTTTGTTGACTGAAATGGTTGAAATTGGAATATGAGAAATAGTCCCTGCCCAAAGGCAAAGATCCAAACAATCTCTTTAGAGACAACCTTTGAAAATACTCTTTCTGTTCCGGTGTCAAACTGTGTGTGCCTGCAGTAATATGCTCCTATTTACTTCTCAGCAGGACTGGGACTGTTTCTTTGTAGCACATATCAGTTTAAAAATTGATGAATGGTTTATGTAGTCTCATGTCACTGTTCAGAGCTGACACGTTGCCAGGTTAATCTGAACCCTCGGGGGCAAGTTTCTTTCTTGTAACAGGCTGTTGTGTGAAAGTGTTCTGTCCATCACAGATACAGGTCAGGAAGTAATGCTACTGAATTGGAAAGGTTCAGAAAGTAACCTGTGAGAATGAGCGAAGAAAATTCTGCCTAACTGGGAAGGCACCATGTTTTTTTCAGCCGTGTGGCACAGCTTGCCAGGTGTAGTGTAAATTCTTGGTTACTGACAATTTCTCCATCCAAGCTGGGTGCTTTTCTGATAGTTTCTCTTCTTGTGGGGAGCTGAGCCACAGCCCACCAGCTATGTATGTTCTGCCAGAGCTGCAGTCCAGCCTGTGCCTCAATGCTCTTTTTCTCCAGGACAGTTTGGCACTACAGATAAGGCAGGTGCCAGGCTGGATCAATTGGTCTGGCAGTGGCTGCTGCTGTCTTTTGAAGATAGCCTGTGGACCCAGAACAATCATCTGTGTTTGCTAGTTGCAGGATGCACATGGTTCTTTTTCTTCCCCTGAGGAACAGAGCAGTCAGAAGCAGACTACTGCCTCAGCTAGTGTGGTTTGCCTGTCCTCAGCCTGTGTGCAGTGTCTGTTTCTAAGGTTGGCTGGGAAGAGTGCTGGGGATAGCAGGCTGCATGCATTGCATGAAATGAGGCTTTTCCCAAAGTCCAGGAGCTGTTGGGTGTTTCAGAACCTATACAACTGTAGTGTGTTTTTACTTTGCATCATATCTGACATGCTGTCATCTTTGGGGAGCTTCAGATTTGGTTAATACCAGGGATCTGCTGCACTGTTTTGTTTTCCAGACAGCAACGGCCTGGACGTGAGCTAGAGCTTATGTGGTAGTTGGAACGATGTCCTCTGGTGGGATGACATATTTAACAAGTGTGACCAATAAACGCCACACAGATTTGCATTAGAAGCTCACTAACTTTACTCTTACATTCCAAAACATATGCTAACTGTTTTTTAACTTTCTTCTAAACAGAATCTCAATCAAATCATTCTAATCAGTCTGACAGTGGAGTTTCTGACACCCAGCCAGCTGGACATGTCCGTTCCCAAAGCATTGTCAGCTCCATGTTCTCCGAGGCCTGGAAACGAGGCACTCAACTGGAGGAATCCAGCAAGGTAACAAGAAGACTTTAGTTTGAGAACCAACGCCCAACAGAATGTATGAGACAGTGATACCTCTTCCACCTCTGTCTTGAGTGGGATTTCTTCTCTTTTTTACTTGATGTTATTGACATACACTGCCATATAATTGTCTTTGCAGAAATCACTTTTTTTCAGGGAATTCAACCCTGGGACCTTCTGTTCTTGCTTTTACTTGTGTGCACAGAAGCCCTCTGTTCTTTGAAGGCATGATACAGCCCTTCACATAGTCCTATTAATGTTGAATAAAGACAAAATAAAAAGATCAGCTGTTAACAAGTTGAATGAAATTCTTTCACCAAGATCTTTACCCAGTTATCTAGCCACATCTTTCCCTTGTAAGGATGTGAGTAACTGAGTCCGGAAGGCAAATATATCTATTTAAGAAGTACTCCAGTAGTTTTTACTCTAATGTTTTCTATTATATTATTGGAAACGGAAACAGTAATCATATATGTGATCAAAAGCAAAAGTACTAAAATTGACAGCACTTGTGGATTGAAGCAAATTTGGTATCTCCTGTTGCTGGTAGAGACATACAAGAGATTTTAACCCACTGAAGCCTAGGGCTCAGGTCTGTTGTGGTTTGGTTAGTTTTCTGTTCTTTCTGTGGTAGTTGACTGGGAGTAGTTCTTGGGGAATACTGCCAAACACAGCAGAATTGCCACTTAAGCTGCTTTGTTGTTAGGCTCAAAGGAATTTTCAGGTTCCTCGGCAGCCGTGATGTCCGTATTAACTGCAGCTGTTGTGTGGAAGTACATTGGCAGGATGCTGTGAGAATCTATCTTCACTCCTGTCAATTTTGAATCTTCCCCAGACCCCAGGTTCAAGCTAGAGGAGGAAGCTTTTTAAAACTAAATCATGGGTCACTACACCTGGCACTGATGCATCAGATAAATAACTAAAAATAAGACACATCATCACATTTTCAAATAAGAAAGCACACATGGCACAATGTGAAAACTGACATGGCTGCATCCTTTGGGATTCGTGACTTTTCTGCTGTGCCTGCTGCCTTGGAAATTGTCTGATTCTAATAGTAACGTAGTACTCAGCCCAGGAATGTAGCTTGCTAAATTGTGATCCAAATTTTCTACTGCATGAGTGCAACAGCTGGTGCATGTTCATCAGCAGATGGCTTTTGTATGTGTACAGGGTGCACCATTTCTGCAGGAGCAGGACAGATGCAAAAGGGCACCTGAATCTGTCTAACATGTGTCCAACAGAGGTGGAAGAGTACTGCTGTCAGAACTGTAATGTTGTTGTTTCCTAAAGTTGTGGTTTTAATGTGAAAATCTTGCTGCTGTTCTCTATGAGCTTTTAGAGAAAAGTTTCAAGTTTACCACAATTGGGTCAGTGTTGTCCTTGAGTCCATAGTGCTGCTAGCAATTGCTCATTTAAATAAACCCCCAGAATTTTTGTTATCCAATTAAAGCCATTTTAAAAATAAAACATTCAGACTGCTCCCTGTTGAGGGTTATCCATGTTTAAAGATATCATCAATTTGAATTTGTTTCTATGCACAAATGCAAGAAAAGGTATATTTCTCTTCCTCATGTGTAACACAGATGAATGGATTGCTCTAAAATTTCCAAAGAATCCAAATTAAATGAACTGTGTAAAATTATAATTGAGTAAATTTATGACAAATTTACTTGTAGCAAAACTATGGTACATGCTTTTTTTATCCTGTACAGGTCTGGTCCGAGGAACCTAAATAATTAATAAATCAGACTGGCAGTGGAAAATGTTAAAACTGTGTGGCAAAAAAGGAAACAATCTTGTTGAAAAAAATTGTAATTTGAATGAAAAGGTAGTTGCAGTGATACTGGTTTAGGCAGATTACTCTTCAGATAGTTCAGAGGTAGTTCTTCCACCGTGCTTTGGTGACAAAGCTGCCTTAAGAAGTTCATGTGAGCAGGTTGCTGCAACTGGCAGAATTAACGGAGACTTGTCCAGCATTTCCCTTCCTCTTCTGCAACAGCTCTCTTCCCTGTCACCTTTGTGTCATCCGCCTCAGCAAGCAGGGCACAACAGAGCATGCCTTGGCTCAGCAGGGAGATGACGTTGAGGCTGGCCAGCCAGACAGGGTGTTGTGCTGGTTGGCCGGCGGCTAACTGCTCAGCAAGTGTAAAATGGGTGAGTTCTGCCTGCTTTTCCCCTCGCTTACCAGGTGCCAGTAACTTCACAACAATTTCTTGAAGTTGAAAAGATACTGGGATTTCTAGCTGTCTGTCATATTTGACTGAAATTTGCCAACCAATCCAAAAGCAACTGGCTTAGGAAGAGAGGTGGCAAACAGTTCAGTTGCAAAAGCTCATTTTCTTAGGAAAAACAGCCTAAAAAAAGCATAGTGGTTATTTAAAAAAATAGTGTTCTTTACAGCATTTCTGAGAGTTCCAGATAGTCATGTTACAAATATGAATTGATAGAATGCAGTAAGTAATTTTTCAAGATACACAGAAGGACATCACGTAGTTATACAGACAAACAAGGACAGTGATCTCTCATAAGGTTCTTCTATAAACAAAATATCACTGACTGTGTTTCTGGTTGTGGAAATTTCATTTGATCCTGTGGAGGTAGGAGGGACTTCCCCTCCTGAGATGGACAATATTCTTTTCCCTGTTCTGAGTGTTTAATTTTCTCACCGTGGAAACTACTGTCTTCAATGGATATGAGGAAAATGCCTCTGTGCTTCAAACAGATCTGGGATTTAAAAAAATCACCTTTCCCAAAATGCATGTGATCTGTTCAGTTCATATTGTGGAAGATTGCTGTTGGCCCAAAGACTACTTTATTCATCTGTTGACATTATTCACAGTTGGGTGGTGAAGATCTCTTTGTCTCATTTTGCTCGTCAGATTTTGAACATGTTATTTCAAACGGGATGCTAAACGGGCATCACAATGTGTGCTCGCTGTGCGTGCTTTAAGTGGCCAATTCAGAAATCTCCAAGGTCTTGCCATACAGGGATAGCTGTTCTGTTATGCCTTGGTCTCCCTCTATGTTATGCGGCTTTTATTTTTCCCCCGTTGCCTTTTGCTGTCTCAGGTGTCAAAAGTGAAGCTCAGCACAGCTAAGGTCAGCACACCCGTGGTGCCTTATACAGGGCAGAGTTAAGGTCAGGTGGTGCTACTTGAAAATTCATTAACCTGGTGATTGAGAGAATGGTAATTTGCAGACTAACACTTGCAAGAGATCAAAATTTCTCTCCTGGTTTGTTCTGTGAACACCTTGATTTAGCTCCAGAGCTGTTACACTCTTGCCTTCCAGACCTGATGTGACAGATAGAGGCACACCCCATGTGTGTTGTGAATCACTGTTTGTTGTTCATGACTCTAATCCTTCTGGTGTTCTTCTGTATATGTAGAAACTCTGTGCACCTGTGTTTAGAACAAAGCAATATGCAAACCTGCTCATACAGTGCAAATGAGCACAACCGGGCTAATTTGTGGCAAAGTATCTACTAATGAAGTGTAGGTTCCCAGTGTGATCGGTTGCCATGTTGGTGTTGCATTTCTAATGCATGTTTCTGTGCTGTGCACTGTGGAATTCATAACTTGGCTTGTAGCCAAACCACTTTTGTATTAGGAGGATGTTTATGAACTTGAGTGATGCAATTACATGTTTAATTTTTAACAGGAATGTAGGTTTACAATGTTAAAGAAACAATTTGACTTAAACAGAACCCAAGGACTAGACTAAAACATTGCCTGCTGCTTTCCCATTGCTCCTTCCCTTAGTCAGCTTTTCCCTGTCTTTCTTTTTCTGCTTAACATAATAGTTGCATGTAAAGCTTTTCTCAAGTGAACTTTCTTTTCAGATCTCTAAATATTTCCTTCTGGGGAACTTTTCCTAGGAAACTTCAGTTCTCCCTCTTTTTTCCTCATGTTTTTTTCCTTGCTGGTCTTGAATATCAGAGCATTCCTGCATAAAAATTGCTCTTCACTTGTTTTGGAGCAGTTCAGGATTTCTGCATTTTGTACCACCAGAGTAAGGCCTTTGAGCTAACCAACATAAAGGCTTGACAGATGTTCTGAGAGGCCATGTGTGGTTTAACTCTAGTCTTACTGAGCTGAGGAGATGTCCTCAGTGTCTCTTGCTCTGCCTGATGTCCTCTGTCATGGCCTGTGGCACTCTGGGGAGCGCTCTGTTTGGGTCATTATACTTGCCCGGAGGAGGACCAGTGATTCTCACTGGGTACAGCTGCCTGCCCCGCAGAAGTGTCAAGGCCTGGTGTATTTTCTCCCTGGCATTCGGCCTAGCCTGGAGTAGACCTGGCTCCACTGCTTGTTGCCAGCTCTGCTCCCCGCTTGCCCCACCAGACTGCATGGTCCAGGCTTGCCAGTGTATGGAACTGTCTCTTGCTGCAGTGTTCTGCTAATACTTCCTGCATGCTGTAATCTGCCACCGAATTTTTAATGAGGCACATTTAGACCTTGACTTTATAATCTCTTTGTCTTCTTCCCTCCCTCCCTCCCTCCCTCCCTCCCTCTCTCTCTCTTTTTCTTTTTCTCCCTTTCCACTTTCACTAAAAATCCCTCCCCAATAGGCCCGAATGGAGCCTGCGGGTCGGCCCTTCTTGTCTGTCGCAGCTCCTGTGTCCCCGCAGACAAAAGTGGCGACCCCCTACGCAGCATCACAGCCGTCCCCACCGCTGCCCCCGCCGCCCCCCCCTCCCCCGCCTCCCCCGCCCCCCCCCTCCCCCACCCCCGCCCCCCCTTCCCAGCCAGGCCGCCCACTCTGCGGGCTCCCCCGCCACCATGTTTGTCAAGTACAGCACCATCACCAGGTTGCAGAACGCTGCCCAGCAAGGTGGGCCCTTTTCCAAAGCTCCTGCTGCACAGCAGGCCCCCCCGCCCACCCCCCCCCCAGGAAAGCTTCAGATCCTGGTGCCCCCCAACGGGGTCATGCCGCCCCCCCCGCCTCCCCCACCTCCCCCCACGCCAGGCTCTGCCATGGCACAGTTGAAGCCGGCACCTTGTGCCCCCTCTGTGCCCCAGTTCACGCCGCCGCCACCGCCCCCCAAAATCCATCAGGTTCAACCAAATATAAGCCAGGCCGCTGCCACCTCCTCCTTGCCACCACCTCCTCCTCCTGTGCCTGCCCCCCCCCCACCCCAGGCACCCCCGAAGCCCCTCATGGCAGCTCTCCCCCCACAGCCTAGTGGGAAGGCAGCATCGCCAGGGATCACGCATGTCGCCCCCCCCTGTGCCAGCTCCCTTGCCCCTTCCAATAAAGAAACAACCAAGTGTCACCTCTCCACAGGTGCCTCCGCTGCCCCCAGCCCCTCCTGGCCCCGCTCCCCCCCCAACATTCCCAAAGCAGCAGAGCTTCTCTGTGAAGCCCCCTCCATCCCCTCAGTCCCCGGTGCCATCGGTGGTGAAACAGATAGTTAGCCAGTTCCCACCTCCTCCCACCCCACCTGCCGCTGAGCCCCAGCCTCTGAAACCCCTGCCACTGAGCGTGGCCCCGCAGTCACCTCCAGCAGTGAAGGCAAAGCCCAAATGGCAGCCTGCTTCTGCTCCCTCACCAGATTTCCCCCCTCCTCCGCCAGAGAGCAGCTTAGTGTTTCCTCCTCCACCTCCTTCCCCAGCTTCCTCTGCAGGTTCTCCCCCCCCTGACAAATCAGGGTCTCCAGTCAAAAAGACCAGCAAGACATCAAGCCCTGGAGGGAAGAAACCACCTCCGACACCTCAGCGAAACTCCAGCATCAAGTCCACCAGCTCCACTGAGTACCACGAGTCCAAGAGACCTTCAGTGGACCGCCTTGTCAGCAAATTTGCACACCCACCAGAGCCCTCAGGGTCTCCTTCCAAGGAGTCATCGCCTCCTGCAGCCCCTCCAAAGCCAGGAAAGCTCAACCTTTCTGGGGTGAGCCTGCCCATTGTCCTTCCGCAAGGAGGGATCCCGGCCAAGGCTTCTGCTCTGGGCGCGTCTGGGAAGGAACCTGTGGTTGAATTCCCTTCCCCGCCATCTGATTCAGACTTTCCGCCGCCACCACCCGAAATAGATCTTCCTCTCCCGCCAGTCGAGATCCCGTCCGTGTTTACAGGCAGCACCTCCCCAAAAGTCGCCGTCGTCAATCCCCAGCCTCAGGCATGGTCCAAACCATCTGTGAAAAAAGCCCCGCCACCCACCCGTCCCAAGCGGAACGACAGCACTCGACTGACGCAGGCAGAGGTCGCAGAGCCACCAGGGTCAGCTGGCCCTCAAGTGCCCACTTCACCCAAGTCCAGCCTTAGCGTTCAGCCGGGATTCCTGGCAGACCTCAACCGGACGCTGCAGCGGAAATCCATCACCCGGCACGGCTCCCTCTCCTCTGCGCGCATGTCCAGAGCAGAGCCCACGGCCACCATGGACGACATGGCCCTGCCTCCGCCTCCGCCGGAGCTGCTGGCCGACCAGCAGAAGACCAGCAGCTTTGGGGGCGGTCATATATCTGGCTATGCAACGTTACGGAGGGGGCCGCCCCCCGCACCTCCCAAAAGGGATCAGAACACCAAGCTGTCGCGGGACTGGTAGTCAGTCCCCAGGGGCCGGTGCTCTCCGTGACTTGCGGGCCGCTCCGTGATCGGCCAACCTGGGTGATCTTGAGCGCCTGGAGAGAATGTGGGGATGTGGATGCTAGCCCCACCCAAAAGAGGTGATCTCAAACCGTAGCTAAGGCTTAACGTAAAGACATTCCCCTTTCATGGCTAGGCCAAAAAAGCTGGGGGCTTGGGGGTGTTGGTGTTTGATTGGCAAAGGTGAGTAGGGAGGCATTGACTTACCCTTTCAATTTCTTTTACCTTTCACATGGATTGGACCAAACCCCCATTTTCTTACTTTTTCTGCATTTAGGGGAGGGGGGGAGATAATTTTTTTGTAGTGTCTGTCCACGTGAGACATGTTTGTGCATGTATTATAAGTGTAGGTATATAATATATTGTGATATATTTCGTCGCAATTATAGAAGATAACCAGAATGTTTTTGTAGAACCGTATTTATTGTTTCAGTCACTATATTACCTGGAATTGGACTCTGTGACTAGTCAAATCTTACCCCAGAGATGAAGATGAGGGGGCACTTTAAACAAAGGAAGAAAAACAAAACAACCCACAAACCTTTTGGCGGTTTGCGGTGGGTAAGTGGTGCAGAGCTGAGGCGTTCTGCTAGTCACTGTACGTTGTCCGTTGATTGGAAAGTACAGATGCAACATACCAAAACATTCTGGTCATAATACTACTGAAAATGAGTATGTTCTGAGGAAGAAAATACATTTTATATATAGTGGGCTGGAGTGAAATATATTTATACTATAAAGAGCCTCCCCCTCCCTTCCAAATAGTTTAAAAATATACACCGCTACAAATTATTTTAGAGTTATTTGCCCGTGCAGTAAGTAGGATAAATATATATTATTCCAATCCATTATGCACTCTAACGTTATAGTAGGCTCAATCATTTGTTTCTATGGCTCAAGATGAAGTTATTTGTGTTAACCCCTTCTGAAAGCTGCCAGGACTCCTGCAGTCGACGCCGACCCACAGGGCTGAGCCATGCCGATACAGCACTTGTACGTGTAATTCTTTCTCTGAATGCACAGGTAGGTTTCTGTAGAGAGCGTTATGGTCTCACACAAGCACGGACAGCATACCGTCTCACCTTGTCTGTGCCTGGTAAGATGTGGTGGTGTTACAAAAAGAAGTGGCTGGAAGCAGTTAAAGAAAGTATTGTCTGTAAATAATTAGGAACTGTCAGGAAACTTTCCCTTCTAGAGAGAAGGGAGTGATAATTTCAGGCCAAGTGGGAATTATCTCTCTCCTTTGACCTGCCAGAGATTGCAATCAATGCATAAACCCGTCAATTACAAAGTTGCACTTCTAGCAGTGAAGGGAGAAGACTGGGGAAAAAAAAAAAACAAAACAAAACAAAACAACCAACCTTGAGAGGCAATAACATTTGCTAATAATTTAATTTAAGGGCCCACATGAGTAGGAAATAGATTATCATATTTGCTTTGGATTTCTCGTTTGTCACTGATTGACAGTCGATCACCAGATCAAGTACTAGAGTCCTTTTTCTTGTATTTCAGTAGCTTGATTGTACGGGCTTACCCAAGTATTGGGAGGTTGTGGTCAGGTGGTGGAGTCTTATCTATCCTGCGAGTTCGTTGCAGGGTAGCAGTACATGACTTTTGTAAAGTAGCTACAGTACTTGGGCTGGACCTACCCCATCTTCAGTTGTTACAGCTTCCCTCGTCACACGGGGATACTGTCAGGGCTCAGATGGCAAATGATTTTACTGTTTACCTCTTCTCCAAAAGTAAATTTTAAATGCTTTCCTTCCCCCAACGAATGAAACAAAGGACGTAGCTTGACCTGACAGTATCTTCGAGCATGTAAAAAAGATGTAAACTAATCCCTCAGTAGAGAATTCAGGCTAATAGATTTAAGAAATATTGTGACAGTGTCCCCCATTGCTTTTTTTCTTTATTTTATAAAGTGTTTTTAAAAAAATCCAAATAATAAAATAAATGCCTTTGTGAATAATTTATGAATAGGAAAAAAAGCTTTGCTAATTAGAGAGGAAAAATGACACATCTATAACTATATAGTTTTAAATAAGTGCATCGTGAAAAGAGAAAAATTAATGGTGCTGTCTGCTGACCTGTGTCATGATTTTTTTTTTTTTTAAATATGTTTCAGCACCTCTGGAAATTGTTTTAATATTTCAGACTAGTTTTTTTGAGCAATAAGAGTATATACCATTGTGTGCATTTTTAAAGCACTGCTATGGAAAGGCACTTTTTTGTATCTTTCAAATTGTTCACAAAGTTTTGTTTCTACTATTTTTGTGCTTATAAAGTGTCCTTAAAAGCATTTGCATTGTTGATTTTAGGCATGCTCAGTGCAGCTGGCGAATAACTTCTCAGGGAGGTTGTTAAGCTAGACTGCAATTCACGGGTGCTGTAATTCTCAACGTGGGTCCTCCTGCTGCTTTGTACTGTCTGCAGCTCCCGGGGCTCGTCCCCTGCGGTGGAGCCAAGGGGGCGCAGGTGCCGCCCTGCCTCCGGCTGTTTCCGAGGACGGTGAGTGCGTGTGTTCTCCTCTTCCCTGGCAAGGTGCATCTGGGCTGGTGCAGTGTGTGCTCCCAGGTGGGAGCTGTCAGGGAATTCTGCTTGCCCAGTCTGTTTTTCTTTTCCCCCGAGACGGCTCAGCTGGTGTGTGTCAGTTCCAGCCCTCTTCCTCTCGTTGGTTCCGTGCGGGCACCTCTGGGCTTTGGACTCGGCAGAGCAATGGCTTGAGCGCAGCTTCTTCAGAGGCATTTGAGCTTTGATCTCACTGTCCTGTGCCCAAGTTGGGTGACGACGATTCCATGCTTACTGCTGCAGGCTGCTATCTCCTTGCAGGGAGATAGGAGTTTTAAGTTTGCAGCAAAAAGAATGAGCGTGGGCAAAGGTGGCACCCTGTATCCCTTTTTGTTACAACTTACTTCCTAAGTCGGTAGTGATACAGAAATGTAGGGAGTGGCTGGAGCCTGCTTTCTTTTAGCTGAGCATGAGCACTGACATGTGGCTACAGTGTGGGTCAGACAACCTGGTTGCCTTTTCAGCTTAGGAGACCCCTCATTGTAACTTGCTTTTCCAGTGTTATTTACTGTTTTTGTGACAGTAAATATTGATGCCTTATTTGCAAGTAAGTTATTTTTCTCTGCGTGCACTGGTCTCGTAATTGCACCATTATATATTTATTTAAATCGGAAAACAAAGGAGCCAGATCTCAGACACACAGCAAGAAACTTCCTGCTACAAACATGGGCTGTAATCCTTTTGGCACTATTAAAAGGAGCATGTGAGAGTTGAGCTTTCATACTCTGGACACAAAGATAGCAGATGCTTTAGATCCTAAAATCCTAATGATGTGATGGAGCATACGGCCTTTGACACTTGCTGAGGTGGGTGCTGGGAAAAGCCCTGCTGCTGCAGGGGCAGCTGAGAGCATACAGCTGCATTTGTTGATCTGTGCCAGATTTGGTCTTCGTTTCCCCTCTGCCGTGCAGCAGCAGCACCCACCTCTGAGCAGCAGCAGGGCCCCTCCCGTTCTGCCAGGTTTCTCTGTGCCTGCAGCACAGGCGTGTGGAAAGCAGGGAGCTGGGCTCCGACACCCTCATTGTAGTTCAGGTCTCGGGGAGTTGCTTTTGAATGGAGAACTCGGCTCTTACATCAGCACTAATCTGAGAGGAGAAATTATTTTAAAAGCCCAAACCCCACAGGTTCTAAACCAACTGTTTGAGGTGGATAGGCGGGGGGTGTTCCATTCAGTCTTTTAAAACCTGGGGTTGGGGGAGGAGGTTAAGGCATAAGTCTCACCAAAAAGTAACCCTGTTATTTTCTGTGGAAGAGAAAAGCTCCTGCTTCGCCCTGTGCAGTGGTTTCCTCCTGCAGCAAACCACCACCGCTTGCTCCGACTTGGTGCGTGACCTCAAAGCCAAAGAGCTCCTCTCCAGAACTTACTCTGCAGATTTCCTGCAGGGCAACAGCGACTGACTGACGCATCAGGGAAACAAAGTGAAGGTACCTGGATCCTTTAGGTTTCAGGTCTGATGGGAGAGGGAGCAGTTTTTTCAACAAGTGCATTTTAAGATTTACTGTTCTGGACTTGCACATTTAAAGGTTTTCTAATTTCTTTGTTCTGAGCCCTCAGGCAACCAGATAACTCGGATCAGCTCAGAGATACAGTGTGGCCAGTTTTCCTCTGAGTTAAAATTGTTTTTTCCACTGTTAATTGGTTCCTTTAAGTGCCGTTTCAACAGCAGAAGGGCAAAAGAGAATTTTCCTGCTTATTACAGAAAACTGCATAAAACTAAGTGATTTCAGCGGTACGACTGCAGGTAAATCAGTTTGTTATTCAAAATAATAAGTGGGTCTTACTATGCCTATTACTTCAGAGTCACGTTAACATCAGTTGCACTCCAGGAAAGCAATGTAAATTCCTGACAAAGTAGCGGGGACACAGCCAGACCATGCAAGTTTGGGGTTGTTGGTTTTTCTTTTTTTGCTGTTAAAGTGTAGACTATGTACTTGTTCAAACAGTGCTCCTCGTTTGGAGGTGAGGGGAGTCTTACTTCTTTAGGGGAAGAGATGTTTTCTCAAAGCCTGTTTGTGGCTCCTGGTGTCTAGCTTTGCATTCCCTCGTGCAATCAGGGCAGGCTCCACATCAGAGCGGATTGAACACTACAAGGGATAGTTTCTCTCAGACTTTTTTGTAATGTGCTGGTGGGTTTTAAGCTTTTATTTTGGAATTATAAATAAGTTTGACTAAAGCTGAGTAATCATCCTTTCTGAATTCTTTTTTTCCTTCAATTAAAAACCCCACCCCTGAAGACTGACAAACCAGTGCAATGTTGCAGGGGGTCAGCACTCACTGTGAGCCAAGGAGTCACAGGCTTTGTCTAGGTTTGAAAAGTTTAAGACACTAAACTGCCAGTGAGGGGCCAACACACACTTATCCCTCACAATGTAAATTAACTGCCACTGACATGGGAAAAAGCGATGTTGGGTTGATGGTTATTTGGTGCTCTGAGCCACTCGACAGGGCAAGGACTAGGTGAGCTCTCTGTTCATCAGAAGTGTGTATCTTTGGTGAGGAGAGCTGGAGAAGTTGGCAGCAGAGGAGGAACTAGTGCGATCGGCACAGTCCCCCACAGCAGGGGTTTAGTGAGGGAAAGGAGTGAGAAGGTGAGCGAGAGATTCCGGCCACACCTCTGCCCCTTATTTCAGTGCTTAAAGATGACTCGTCTTTTAGGAGGCTGAGGAATTGAACCAACTGTTCCCTTACGGTGGAAAATCGTTTCCTCCCACCTTTCCCAAGAGGCCAAAGACACATTCAGAGCTAAATTCCAGGTACGCAGCTGTGCTCGCCCCAGGCAGAGCTGCCAGGAGCTGAAGTGCTGTGCCCTCAGCCCCTGTGCAGCTCTTGCCTTCAGCCAGGGCTGGTGCCTGGGCACACGCTGCCAGGGGCACCTCAGCAAAGGAACCTGTGCCCAAGGCTCCCTGCTGCGGGCTTGGTGCAGCACTATATACAGCTTGTACTTTTGAAAGGAAAACTAAATGCTTTGTCACAAGTTGTAATTGCAAATCTTAGGTCTCCTTCTAGTGGACTGCAGTGGACCAGGAAATAACTGGAGCAGCAGTTTGTTTTATGGCTTATACTACTTGTTAGCAGCCACTGGTGATACTCTGTATAATACTGGGGATGCAAATGTGAGGAAAAAAAAGTGTCATTGCAATGATGATCTGTCTGTGCAGCAAACTTGTGCTGAGTGAGTGCTGTAAATACATTCATGTTTACTGCTTTAAAAAGAAAATTGCACATTTTATCTTTCAATGGGATTGCCTCCCCTCTTCTTCCCTTTCCAAAAAGAAAAATCAAAGCTCTTAGACTGATAGCTTCAGGTCGGGGGGAGCTTTGCCATATTATAAATATATATAAATATATGTATAAATATACTTTTTTAAGCATGGGAGAGGACAAAAGAAAATACTACGTTATAGAGTACCCAATATAGTTCATTATACAATGGAATATGCACAATTCAATAAAGATGTAGTTAAATTTAATAATCTGTTTTAATCCTCTGTCTTGCCATTCTCCTTTTTCCTGAGTTCAGAGGCCCCAGGGGGTTCTCAGGGCATCAGTGGTTCCCCTGGGTGGGGCTCGGGTCTCTGATGGCCTACAGGTTACCACTTACATGCTCACTCTCAAGAAGATCGCTTTTTATTGTTCCTGTGCACAGTTCTTTCCAGTGGCTCAGAGCTGGCTGTACCAGTGACCCGGTACACACCAATTACAGCTCTAAAGCGGCCCCGGGGGAAGGCTCACCTTCCGCCTGCCTCCTCCGGCGGGGGTGCGGGTGCGGAGCCCTGCCCCGCTCTGCCCCCGCCATGCCAGCACACGGCCGGTAAGTGTTGCTGCGGCCCCTCCCGGGCCCAGGGCAGGGGGTTCAGCTCTGCCCGCCGCCTCCCGGGCTGCGCTCCTGCTGTGCTCCCGGGCCGGCCCCGCATCAGCCACCGGCTTTCAGAGCGGCGACTGGGGGCGTTACGGGGGTGGCGGTGAGGGGAGCGGGGCTGCTGAAGGCAGGAGGCTGGATGCCGACGCTCACACCGCTGCCGCGGGAAGGGCCGAGCTCGGAGCTCCTGGCACGGGGCTCCCGCAGGCACGAGCGCCTGGCCCCGGCCTCGCGGCGCTGAGAAGGCTGTAGCCAAAGACAAGGAACGTGACGCGGCAGCGGCGCCCTCACAGAACACGGGGTGTGTGCTTTGTTCTTTTTATTCAGGGCTTGTAACAAGAGGGTTTAGTACACAGCAACAGTTAATTCCAAGTACAATTAAAAAAATGTAAAAATTGGGATTTGCACTCACTGGAAGGTGGTTCAAATGGCACACACAATAAAACGTTACTGGTGGCATACAGCTCCCCAGAGTCCCGCAGGCTTGGTCATTTACAGTGGGCTCTGCACTCATCCACTGCATCAGCAGTGCCAAAAGCAAAAGCACAGCGTGCTGCTCCTCTGACTGCGAACCAAAGCTGGGGGCAGAGGGGGCTCTGCTTTCAGAAAAAAAGTGCATGGACAAAATCCATGTTAGACACTGACCTTTCTGGAGAATTCATAGAAACTACTTGTCCATGCAAGTTGCAAAAGACACTTTTCCAAATGTGAAAAGCAGCACTTGTTCTTTACAAAATAATCTCAGACATGTCAGCACTTTACCAAGGCGCTGTAATGGAAATGAATTTGTACACAGCTCTTCCTCGTTAGTCACTAGCGGCAGGATTCTTCTGAGGTTTTAAGAGAAACAGGAAAAAACGTACTGCACACATTTCAGCAGTCACCACGTCAGGGGTCAGCAGGATGCTGGGGGCAGGCTTACCTCTGGACAACAGGCTGCTGCTGACTTTACTGTTTTGAAGTATTTCTTGTAATAACCAAAGGTGCTAGTGAAATTAATGGTTAGATTGCCAAAGAAAAACCACTTCCTGCAAGGGCAGGAGGTGGCACAAAACATCGCAGTGGGCTGCTTTGAATGAAAGCAGCAGAACACCACTGTCTGTAAATTATTCTTTGTAACAGCAGTTGGTAAACCTTGGCCCCATCAAGCTTTCGGCGACCTTCCCATGGACATGAGGTGGGGGTCCCATTATTCTTGCCGTTCCAAAATAAAAAATAGAGCACTAGGATTGTTACTACACACTGACTTCAGCTACCGGGGGAAGCAAAAAAAAAAAAAAAAAAAAAAAAACAAAAACCAACACAAACCCACCCTGTTCCCTTCTTGCACTATTCTGACCTCTGTAACACCATTTCTTCCACAAAATGTGGCAGTACCTAATACTGAGAGATGCCAAAAGCTGGGGAAGGTGGCTGTATGCCTGTAAGCACAGTAAATTTGTGAAAGTGGTACCCCATAAGCTATAGCTCATCATCTACCTGCTAGTGCTCGGTTTTTACAACACCCTCTTCTCTAGAGATACGGGTTGCAAATACTTGCCTTAGTGAATGCAACAGCGCTGTACATTTCTCACTGCCACTGTTGTCAATTCGGGAAGTGAAGTCTCTGCCTGGGGTTTGCAATGCTTCCTGAACCGCTGCAGTGCTCAGTCAGTGACTACTCAATGCAAGTACCACTCCCGGTAGGACCCGCAGCGCCACGGGCTTTCCAGCAGCATCCTCTAGCAGCTTCCAACAAGTTGTCCTGCGGAGAATACAGACACCACCTGTCTCACAAGACGACATGTCCTGGCCCACCTTTGGGAGGACAAGCCCTGGAAAAGCTCCCAATTTACTAACCCACATGAAGTCCCGTTCTTTCCAGAAAGGAAAACACGAAGGTTTTGCTTTTGATTTATGCCTGAAGCCCAAGGACATGACTACTACAAGGAGAGCTCACTTCCAGCAGAGAGGCACAGCCGCAGCTGGGAAGGGGTGGAAGCTGCTGGGAAGAGCACAGCATTAAGTCACCACCAAGCACTGGCGGGAGACGCCACAGAAGCGCAACGGTTTCTATCAGTGCACAACCCTCCTCCACCTCTAGTCCACAATACGCACGTACACAGGGGGCAGGCAGCCTCCCCTCTGCCAGAACAGGAGCATCCATCCTGGTGCTGCCTCGCTTTCTTCTTGTGATCAACTGAAACACCCTAGGTAGAAGTGCCACTTTCCAGAAGCTCCATCACTGCCAGTGTCAACTTTGGCTGCCACCAAGAACCCTCAGCAGCAAAGACAGCAAATGCCCAGGAGCTGTGAAAGGAGAACAAACTGCTCAAGCAAGAACTAGCCAGGTCTAAGCCTTCCCGGCACCCACTGGTAAGCCACCCCCCCACAGACCACAGGGACTGGGGGGAGCTGTGGCTCAAACCAGCCACAACCTCCAGACACTTTCAGGAACACGCAAACTCAATTGACTGCAAGGACGAGCTGAATCCCGGGGACACAGTCAGCCTCCTGCTAACACACACCAAGCTCTGCCATCCCCCCTGGGGCCACGCCACACCTTGTCCTGCAGTGAGAGTCCTCCAGGGCACTGGTGTCTGCCTGTGCCTCACCAGTCCGGCCAGCAAGTCCTCAGGCAGTGCCTCAGCTCTCTGGTGCCTGCTCCAGCCAGCGGGCATGGGCACACACACCATCAAGATGTTCAAGCACATTTGCTGCTTGCTTCTCCTGCCCCTCTCAGCCCTCTGCTGCAACAGCCAGAGAGAGAAACAAAGAACATGAATCCACGATGGGGGGGGGGGGGGGGAAATAAAGAGGGGGGTGAGGGAACAGGTGAGACGCATGCAACCTCAGCCATCTCTCTCAGGCTGGAAAGAAGGCACCAACATAACCTGCTGCAGCACTAGATGGGGACAGGCTCAGTCAGACCTCCTCTCATGCAGGCACACGGCGGAGAGGCAGCTGTAGTTAATAGCTTTGTCCCTGGGGCCCAGAGCAAGGAAGAAATCTCCGATACAGCAAATCAAGGCAAAATACACCGCTAGAGGATGCTGACCCATTTCTGTGCACAACGCAAACAGCTGCCTGGGCTAAGGCAGCTCTCACAAAGGGAGAAACGCACTCGCTTTGGCCTTCCAGCACTCTTTGGGCTATTCCAGAGCATCTCCTTCCCCCACCTCTCACGCACACACACCGCCGACTCAACAGCCTGTGATGCTGAGCACCTTCAGCTGTGGCAGCAGAACTCTGAAGAGATTTTGTGCATGTATTTGAAATACTGAGGTGTTTCTCTCCCCTCCTTCTCCCCCTCCTTTTAAAGTAAACAAAGAGAGGCAGGGGGAGAAAAGGTTTTGGAGAAGTACAAGGGACAAAACTGGAAACACAACCCTCACTGACTTTACTAGCATGCAATCTATGTAGCATTAATGTACAAAGCCTGTTTACCTTGGCCTGGTCTATGACCATTACATCACATTATCCCCAAACAAGCCACAGAATTAAAATCTGTACAAAATAAAAAATATGCATAAAACTCAAAAAACTTCTTTACATTAGTACTGCATAATAAAGCATAAAACCAGCAGGAGGTGACCCAAAAATTCCATCCCCAGCAGCTCTTGCAGGATAAACAATTCCACATGCTACTAGCAGGGACCAAACCAACCCCTGGCCCATCAGACCAAAGCCAGTTCTTTAAGGACCTTCACACATTCCACTTTCAAGGTTTTGCAGCCTCATCCTCTGTGCTGAGCTCTGGCAAGCGTTCAGCACTTCCCCGAGTTCACACTGCTCTGCTCCCACAATGCAGAAAACTTGCAAGATGAACAACCAGCTGAATGAAGGAGGACAGGGGTGTGTACCACACCGCAGAAGAACACCCCCTTCCCATCCACCTGTCAGCGGTCAGGCACAGGCTCTCACACAGACTGAGTTAAAGCCACATTTCACTAACGCATGACCGCCCAGCTGGAGTCCCCAGGGAGAGAGGTTCAGCTGTCATTTAGTACCTCACCAAGCTGCCATAACTTGATCTATTTGAGCACCATGTGCTCAGTCTTTACCACAAACGTACCCTGGCCAAGAGAAACCGGGAAAGCTCTGATATTCCTGGAAAAGAACCACCCTGTGAGCAGCAAAGGCCGGTGCAATCCTGCTATTCAGTCACCCAGGCCATCAGCACCACCTCCCCATGCCAAAGCTGTAGCCCTGCCCTGTGAGACCAGAAACAGTCACTCCGGTGCCTGCACCACCAGTGCTTCTAGGCTTGCTCCCAGAGAAACGTTCTAAGAGAAGAAGGTAGAAGGGGATCTGTTCTGGCTAACACTCATCCCAAACAATAATGCTGTCAGCTTCCAGACAGAAGACAACAGTGTCTTGGCCACACACCTGTGGCTTGAGCAGGGGAGAAAGTAACTTCTGTCTTCGCACAAGTTTCTTCAAAGTTGTACCTCCCGTAGGCTTCAACCAGACTAGTTCCTTATGCACCGTCACGGGAGTTAACTCACTCTTGCGCAAGCTCACAGCAGGTGATCACATTCATCCACATGCCTCAAACACACCTCACCTCTTCCTTTCCTCCTTCCTGTCCCGCGAGCAGCTACGGCTCCTCCCTGCCCAGGTTTGCACCAAACCCCCACCTCCATCCTGCTATCGCGCTAACTGCCAAGCAAGGGGTTTGGGTCAATTACCTGTATTGTTGCCAATACCGTCAGAAACCCAGCGCCGACAGCGCCCTATCGGGCACTGTTCGGTTTCTCACACAGGCCTCAGAAGGCAGCCGCAGCACTGCCTCGCCTCGGACAAGCGACTGGTGGTACCAGCTGGAACCTGGCCAGGCGACAGGCCACAGCTGTCCGGGAAGATGCCCTGGCCCAGGAGACTCTCACAGTAACAGGGGTCAGCTCAACTTGCAGGCTAACAGGGCTGCAACAGGAGGTTTCATCAGTTCACTCTGTTAATGCATGACATTCACCCAGAGATTACATTTAGTCCTTCCTAAGGGCAGACTAGTGCAGCCATCAGTTTACACCAATCTGCTAGGCAGAATCACTGAGCAGCAGCTTTAACCGAGACTAGGTTAAAAAGCAAACTATCAAGACAAGGGGCTACAGAGCCTTCACTTGGTATTACTCCACCCCAGATCCACCGGTATAGCTCAAAATACCTATTTCTTTATAATAAACAATGGAGAGGGCTGGGGGAAGAGCTAGGACTACTACTAGTTACTGCTTGGATTTCCATGGGAAACCAGTACACACAACAGCCCTTTTTACTTCCACTGAAGAGATTTTGGCAACAGACATGAAGACGACAACTGCCGTTTGTCCTGCCTCTGCACAGGGCTCTCACAGTACATATGCAAATCTAGTCATCAAGTACAAAATAGCCAATTTACAATACCTGATTGGATTTTTAAGATTATATTGTGCATAAGACTAAAGTTGGGGGTAAGTTTCTCTAGTGCAAGCAGGCGTGAGTAGATCTGAACCTTAGATCACAGCCCCTAGAGTTTATCCTCTGACCCCAGGAGGACCTGTAAACTTTGTTTCACCTTCACCATCAACGGCATCTGTGAGTTCTGTTTAAACCGGCAGCACCCATGGCAAGTAGCTCCCTGCAGAGAGGAGCACATTTACATCAGTGCAGAACACAAAACAAATCTGTGGCATTCAAAAGATGAGGAAATGGGGTGGGGGTCCTCTGGGCTGCAGCCATCTTAATTGTCTAAACTGAAAGGTGAGTGACTGAAAGCCAGCTCTGTGTGCCCCTGTGTCAGCCTACATGTGCAGAGCAGCTGCAGAAGTGTTTATGCTAAAGATGTATCCAACTATTTGGAAGTCAGTTACAGGAATGGCTCTGTGCAGAAATCCCAGTGTTTGCTAGCACACGACTGTTCTTCCAGCTGCACAGGAGTGTGGTCCACTGGCCCGTAACCCTTCACCGCCAGCATCCAGGACATGCCAAGCGCCAGGCACTGCTGCCAAGGGTAGTGCCACGAGGGCACACAGGATTCCTGAGACAGATCTCAAAGCCTGTCAGAAGAAGTCAGAATTTGAGTGAAGTATCAGCTACTCAATGAGTTTGTTGTATCTGAATGGGTCAGCTTAATTCAACATCAGATGGCTCAGGATAGCCTCTGCTGGCAGCCGGAAGAGCCATTCGTTCAAACAATTCAAATAACTATTGTTTTATAATGAGAGGGGAGGAAAGGGGAGAAAAAAACCCAAACCAAAAAAAACCAAAACAAAACAAAACCAAAAAGAGTGGTTGTTACAATTATCCTTCATTCAGTTATACTGGATAGGGCCCCAGAGGCTGGTGGAGATCTGGGAAGCCCTGACAGCTCCTGCAGCAGGAGATGCAGTGTTCTGTCCTCTAGTCTTCACTCCGAGTAATGCATGATCGACTCCACATAGTTCCCTGGGAAGAGCCCCGTCACTCCATTCATGACTCCCTCATACCAGCCGTCATCATTTTTCTTGATGACATAAATGATGGCACCTTCCTGAAATGAGAGCTCATCTTCTTTGTCCTTCGTGTAGTCATAGATCGCCACCACTAGAAAAGAACAGAGCATGACTGTTAGGAGAGGTACAGGGAAGAGGATGGAAATCAACCTATCTCTACAAAGTTCTCCACGTTCAAGGCAATCTCAGAACTGCACGGCCTCCCCTCTGTGTGTGCAGAATGACCTGCTGAGAGGAGCAGTTTCTTCCAACCCCTTTTATAAGGGCTCGTGCTTTGAAGCACATGAGCCAGGACTACTTTAACTCTTATATTCTTACTATTTCCAGAACCACCAGATGAAAACTTTAGAAATATATGATAAACTTTTGGCGTAGAATGATTCAAGGGGGTGGATGTAACTCCCCATGGCTATGATGACTCAGACCTACTCCAAGATTAATGTATTACAGGTATGTGCTAAACCAGATCTCTGCACAACTAACAATCAGCAGGAAAACACGGAAGACAGAGAGTAGTAAGAGCTCTCTTCAGATCACAGTAAGAATGAGCCAAGGCGAATGTCCCAGACTTTTAGCTACCTTAGCTACCTCCACATTTAAATCTGTAAAATGCGTATGTGCAGTCTCAGTAGCTCAAAGTCACTCCCAGGGTATACAGTGCCAAGGTGGGTGAAT
The DNA here is from genome assembly GCF_018691265.1 of Tyto alba. Lineage (NCBI taxonomy): Eukaryota > Metazoa > Chordata > Aves > Strigiformes > Tytonidae > Tyto > Tyto alba. Next base: position 28,457,304 of record NW_024881328.1, on the reverse strand, counting down.
CCCAGTCAGGAGCTAGGAAGTAGTAAGGTAGATTTCTGAGACTAAACATATGCCTACTGCATCAGAACATTTTTCTTACAGCTGCAGAACATTTTACTAAAGGCACAAAAGCTGTTAGGAAAGTCAAATACATTGGACAAAGCACTGGCAAATATTAAAGAGACCACTGTCCTGAAATGGCAGAAAATAGTAGACGTCAACTTGGTATGTTTTCCTATTCCCAGTCCTATCATTATGTGTTCCATACAGAAAACTAGCTAAGCCAGACTCTCAATACTTGAACAAATAGCATCAGTCACTGCTTTGAGCACTTGGCAATGAAACGTGCAGTGCGGCCACTGAAATAAAATGGACATTGGACAGGGATCCTAAAATCTTCTACCGGTGATAGAAGGGAAGGTACTGTAAACCAAAGCAAGGAATAAAAATTAACAGCATGTGTTCATGAGCACAGCGTCCAACTAAACTCATGACTCTTTTCAAAAGAAATGAGGTTATTCCCTTTTGAGGGAGCAAAGGAATCCATACAAGAGGCTTCTTGTTAAGCCTCTTATAAAATTACCTGAAGCCTGGCTTTGTTGCTACATCACCATTGCTTTCTCCTGCATGCTACTTTTGTACTGGCAACGTTCCTCTCTCTAAAAGACAGTTTAATCCTTCTGTCTGTAATCCCACCAGTTCAAGCTGTGAGCCTGTCACATACCACAAGTTATCAGGAGCCCAGCGCAAAAAAACGTTTGCAAAACAACCGCTCCGGATGAGACAGGGAGCAGCAATACTGACTCAGGAGGTGGCATCCTTCCCTGCGAGACTCAGCCAGAACCTTTTTTTAGTTTCTATCTGAACACATTTCAATGCAGATATGAAAACCAGAATTACTCACTGAGGTTGATATTCTTCCAGTCAGTGATCCTGGGTTCTTCAATAATCACAGAGTTTGGCTGAACTCCGTTACATCAAACTGACCACAAGCACAGGCCAGACTGGTTATCCAACTGAAATGTGATAGCTGTGACTTTCTCTTTGTGGTATGACAGCAATTTTTCCTTCTGGATACTCAATTTCTGGTCACCTGATTTGCAAAGTTGGGACATTTTCTTACCTTTTCATGCCACGCACCCAGACAGAGCTCAATGAAAACCTGCAGCTTGCTTTCCTGGACACTGCAGGTTGGCTGTTGCTATTACAGCCACACGGTAGCGTCCTCAAGTTTAACATCCCCAGGAACTGTATTGCACTTAAGAATTTCTCCATCTGTTCAAAACGGATGTGCTATCCGCTTCCTTCCTCAACTGCAGGTTAGAGCATGTCTTAATCTTAAACATACCTCCCACACTGCATGATCCCTTTACAGACCAGGATCATACCAAATTTCATCTCAATATCTGACAGCCCTCTGTATTTGACACCTCCCTGGTGTCCCAGCTTCTACATTCTCACTTTTACAAAGGTTATCTACACTAATCCTATTAGAAATGCTTTCATATGAACTTAAATAAGTGACCAGTCATACCAGAAGAATAAGCACAAATCCTAGGAATTGCTACTCTGCTTATTGGGGATAATAGTGTTTGAACTGCCGTTTCCTTCCTTCAGTTTTGTCGGCTTTGAATCATGTGGCACAGAATACTACTTATAGGAACTTAAGGAGTTGCCATAGGAATAATTATTCTGCAAAGACAAAGCGTTATTAGTTCACAGCAGGGTAAGTATACACATTCTTTGAGTATGAAAGTCTTTTAACGTGGGACTTTTCATTAATTTTATCACTTGTTTGCTACAAAAAAAAAAAAACCAAAAACCCACAGTTAAGCACTTCTCTCCCAACTCCAGCAAAGCAGTCAAATCTCAAGACATGGGCTGAATGCAAGTAGAGCTAATCATATAACTACAACAGAATCCACACTTATGTCAACATCTCCTATTTTCTGCTATCCTAAACGTACTATTTAACAGTCCAACATACACTGTAAGCACTTTAATTTTTTTATTACTTTTATGAGTGTTTCTAAGAACAGACCAACCTTTTGGATGTTTTAGTCATCTAGCTTTCAAAATACAGCTCAAGATTATGTTTTTGCACAGGACACTACATCAATACGAGATAATGTTTGGTTTCCTATACTTTTGCTTTTCTGCAGGAAAAATGTTCTGACTAAAAGCCTGACTTGGTTCAGCTTATCTTTAAAGACTTCCATTACAGTTTTGCTATCCCATGTAATTTTCCCCGTAAATATCAAACTGTAAGTGCCTGGACTGCCTGCTGAAATTAACAGATCTGTGCATATATGCACCTATGCAAATGATTTTAGCTCACAAGCTCACAGAAGTCACACAGAAAAGCAGATCAGAACAATACGCTATAATTCAAATGTCATCATTTCTTCAAATAGAAAGTTGTTTCCCCAGGCCATGTGCCACGATTTCATGGCTTCTCTTCAGCCCCTCACTTTGCATTAGTATGAGACACTATAAGCAGGCAATGCACAAAAGGGTCCTCTTTTTTCTCTTTTGCTCCTAGCTGAAATGTCACTGAGGATTTGCTGAGGGCCAGGTGGGATGAGTAACAGAAGCATAACAAAGATAGTTGTATGAATGTAGAATTAGGCTAGAGAGTGTCTTATACCTGGAAAAATACAGAGAAAAATCTTGAGACTCACTCTCCTATCAAAAAGCAACATGCCTGCAATCTTCATCCAGCACAAAATACTTCAACTGCAATGAAACTGGGCAGATACTGTGCACTCTCAGAACTGCCTGATAAAGAAGAGTTCGTTAAGTAAGGTTGCCCATCCAGTATTTGCTGAAGTTACCTGTACTGGTCCCAACCTGAAGAAATTTGCAAGCCTCTCCCAAAAAAACCCAAATGCAACATCAGGAACCCCACCTGACTCCAAAACCTCGTATTGTGAAATCAGGTAACTAATACCAATAATCAGGCATACCCTCCGAAGTGCACAGCAAGAAGAGTACTTGGTATAGGAGATCCTTTTTTTCTAGGTCCTTCCTCATGGAAATAAGCTTCCCTGACAAGTATAACCCGAGGCGACTTTTACTCAAAGAGCTCGTGCGCATCAACAGAATAAATAGTGACACTTGCTGTCAGTCAGGGATGAGGAGAGGCCAATAGATAAAGCAAGTCATGTAAACACCCTGCAAGTCTGCCACTCTGTCTGACAAATGGTCTCAGCTTGTCAGCAAAGCCTGGGTACTCCTTGCCTTAAACACACCAGCTAGACAGAGGGCGCGGGAATAACAAAAAGACTCCCACGTGTTCTTCCATATCCCTTGGGAATAGTAGTATTTTCTTTGGGCTGGAGTTGGCAGAAAGTGCTTCTTCCATCTTCTTCAGTTTTTTCCTCCCCTTAAGTCCTGCACTAGCATGCTTGAATTTTTTTCCCCCCAATGCAGATTGAATGTGTCTAACAGTCACTCAGCTGAGATGCCTGGTTGCTTTGCAACATTAGATTTTATATCATCCTTTACTAAGAGGTACATGACCCTGTTCCACAGGAGAACACCAGGCAATAGATTTTTTCATATTCAAGCACCCCTAAGCCAATTATCTACTTGGTTTATTTTACCTGTTGTTTTACTCCAGAATGTTTCCACACACCTGCTTCAGAACCGGAAGACATCTAGATGCAGCCACACAGCGATGCCTCAGCTGGTCCAACGCAGACCCAGCACTTTTTAGCTTGGTATGGAGCCCCAGACACACACTGCAACAGTTCTCCAAATGCACCCGTATGTTCAAAGTTCAAGTGCAATTGCAGTACTGATTCACTCATTTTTGACCTCACATGAGTTTGATTATTACGGTTAAGCAGACTGAAAGGTGAGTCTTAAGTAGATTAAAGAGGATTTAAAAAAATATGTAATTAGCCAGCTATTCATTATCTCCTCCTTGTGGGGAAACGGGTACAAGAGTCAGTCTCAGAAGAGTAGCTTAACTTCCGTTCTTTACATTGCCATTTGGAGGAGCACCTCTACCACAATAGCAAATACTGGCTACGAAGGAGTCTAAGCAGACTCCAGGTCCAAAGCAGGATAGCAGGAGCTTATACAAAATGTTGTTACAAACACAACCCTACCATCTCTTCTAGATCTAAACCTACCCTTTTCTAAGTAGGTCCTTGGTGCCCAAGGAGGGTCCTCCTCGGCATATGGATCACTGTACTCTACCACAGCTGCTTCCTCCTCCTCATAATCCTCTGGAGGTGGGGGTGGAGGTGGAGATTCATCAAACACTGGCTCATCCACAGGCGGTGGCGGAGGAGGAGTATCTGAAACTGAAAATAAGCAATAGTGTAACCATGAAAATGTCTGTAGAACCGTGGTAGGTGGTAGAAGTAATAATCCCTATCTCAATTAGTTGCATTGGGACAAATAGTTAGAACTTGTGGAAATACACTAGACTCAACAGAATTCAGAGAAGGAAGGATCAGGTTCCTCCAGTAAAATTATTTCCTTGCCTTCATAATTTCAGAGGAACTTGCAGAGGCAATAGAGAAGGCACAATTCTGGCTGTACGCAGTCAAATATTTCATCCACTCAAAACAAAAGACACATCTAGTAATAAATCATAGCACAAGAAAGCAGCAAACTTACTGTTTTCTTGAACTCTGGCCACAAATCCCATTAGTGGTAACTGTGGAGTTACCTGTAGGATGGAGGGGGGAGGAGGAGCAAGGGATGCTGCCACAGAAATTAAAAAGAGAAAGGTATTCGGTTAGAAACACAACAAAGAAGCAAACAGGAAAGTAGACATCACCACCACTCAGTGTAGCAGCCTGCCAAGAAGCTGAGATAAAAAGGCTGACTGACTGACATTCAGAGAAAAATGGATCAAGTGGCTTAAGCATATTCCTAATCCTTACTTCAAGGAAATCTATTTTTAAAATTTCCAACCCAGCTCTTTTTCATAAGGTTAAGAATCCATGCTGAAGTATTTTTCTGATCTGACTATGAGATTCCCTTAAGTTGAAGTTTATCTCTACAGCAATATAGCACTTTATGAACAGACCTAACTAAGAAATGTATCAGGAGGATTCTCTCCCTATAATCCTCTGCCTTTCAGATCAAATCGGTATTTATAGATGTGACTCCTTTGTAATGAAAATGGATATAACTAGTTTTTCTCCAAAACATAGGCCAAACAAACCGTAAAATAAGGCAATTATTTTAGGCAAAACAGAAAAAGATGCCTTTGAGAACTGAACGTACTTTGAAGACATGGGACTTCTGACCTTACTGGTAGAACAAAGCGTGCTGTGCTGCAGCCAAGCAACAGGGCCTATTCCAGATGTGCTGCCTTGTTACCTTCCCACCTGATTTCACCGACCACTGCACTGAACTCTGAACAGCCCTTTTACTGGTACCAGACAAGATGTCTTTGTACAATACATGTGAATTCACATTTAAAGAAGATACTTTCAGCCAACTGCAAATGTTATAACACTGAACTGTGGTTTAAGCCAGGAATGAAAGTTTAAATTATCTCTAAGTTAAAAAAACAACAAACCTAGTTTTATCCAGTTTTAGTATCCCTTTGCAAGAGTAATGCAGTAATATTATTTAAGCAAAATACAAGATTATTTTTCAGAAAGCACACCTCAGGAAACAGACAACTAAATAATTTTCTTTTTAGTACAAAAACATTTAGTCATGTCCAAAACAACAAGGGAAAAAGGTCTACACTTAATGTACCAGTACATTTATTTAGCTTGCAGAACAGAACTAAATAAATTTCAGACTAATTCCAGAGTCAGTAAGAAAACTGCCAGGTATGATGTAGTATTTTTCAGAATTAATTCACATCATCATAGTAAATGAAAAGAACTCCAAGGCATTTAAAATTCATGTCTCAAGATTTCTTCTGATTGTTTGTTTCAGTAACTATTATCTGAAGTACATTTAACTTCTGTCACTCACACTCACATTCCTTTCAGTCACACAACAAAAATACCAAGACAGAAACCATCCTTTTTGTTGAAAAAATATCTTTGTACCTCCATATAAAGCAAGCTCCATTATCTCACCATTTAATTGACACTTCTTGAGAAAAACTGAAATACATTTCTAATTACAGCTTCTTCGACTTGAATGACATGACCTCTGAGAGTATTTATTCCTTAAAGTGTAACCACAGTAGCTGGAGAAAGATTTGGTCTTGCATTTTTTCAAAGCAGGAAAGGGGAAATTGAAGTCCTACAGAAATGCAGTAATATAATCAATTCAGCATTCCCATACAACTGTGGAGTCCCTGTTTTTTAAATTATATATGCTATAAAAACGTTCTGTTTCAAAATCTTTCCCCTGTTCAATGTCATACGGATTGATACAATTCATATCTATCATATGAGCCTAGCTTCAGTTTCCTAGGTCCCTTCAGTGTACTTTGTTTCTGTGCTACATATACTTCTTTGAAAGAAATAATGAGGCTTCCCACATAGAAAAATAAATCACTCTAGACAAGCACTCAAGCAAATACCAAAAAATCCCTTAGTTTTGATTGGGTTGTGTGGTTTAACCAAGATGGTGATGCTAACACTAGCTGACATAATTTGTTGTTTATCTTAACCATTTGGTTTGTGCTTCAGTTTATGCACAGTGCAGGGACTATCATATTAGATTGTCTCTATATGATATATAATGACTCTAAGCTAGTTTTGACCTTTAGGAGCCAATACACTAAATATTTTGTTAATAATGACTTTGTTTATGAAGTGCATCAGAAATACTTTACTGTACCTCTGCTGTCTCAAAAGATGAGATAAACACCAGCTTAAACATTCCCGCCCCACTTCCTTCTATACAGACCGTTAGCAGATTAAGATTTCATCTACACATTTGGTGTAAATTAATTCAGAAACACTCAAAAGCACCTTCCACTAGATTGCTTCAGCCAGTTAAGGATTCAGCTATACAGATAGTGTGTAGCGCAGACCACCATCTCAGTACTTGCCCAGTTCCTCCCACAGGGTTTTTTAGCTTGTGTTAAGTTCTATACTGCTTAGATACTGGTATCCAAGGTTGAAAAATTAAAACACTTGTTAGTTGGCATGGCTGGCAAGAGTGACTTTGGGACAGACATATGCTGAGATCATTTAGGGTCTTCATTTCTTAATATTTTCTTTTCAGTTGTTAAAAAGGTCTTGTGCCATGAGGTAGAGAAATTACATTATCTTAGAAGTGGCATTCAAAAGAACAGAGCAAGCAAAGTATCTTTCATCCTCCTGTGAAGTGAATAAACAAAAATGACTATGCCAACATACTAAAAAATGGAAGTGGAAAAAACAGTACTGCTTTATTGCCAAACGGCCTGCAAAGAACAAGCCATAGCTGGCACACTCCTCTGCCTGTTGCAAGGTCTCTTTTTCACCTCTTGAGTTTTCATTTTCTCCCTCCCTTCAGCAATGCTGAGAAGCAATTGTGGCCCCTTGTCCTGTCACTACTAACCCTGCTCCTTACAGACACAACAGTCCCTCTGTTCTTCAGGTCTTCCATCAATTATGCATGCTTGAGCATCCTCTCCTTTCAAGGTACAGGCCAAGAAACCTTGGTTTAGTATAACTGCAAAGCTAATAAATTCTGTATTCTGCTAGGTATATTTTAAGAAGTATTTTGCTACAACTGCTTATTTATGTTGTATCAAATATGCCAGCACAATTTTTGTTTGTGATTTACAGCTCAAGTGACTAATCACCATAATCATTATCTTCTTTTTGGGTATACAGACTGAACTGCGGTTATGTAACTTATTTAAGGTCTATTTGGCATCTTCTGTGATTACCTATTAACAATGCAATGGTAGCTTGCAGAGAATGATCCCTTTGCCAAAGCAGAAATGCACAGCAGTAGCCAGAAACCCCTGGATATACTGAAAATCCTCTTTATTGCAAAGGTAATCCTGAAATGTTTCTTTTACTGCTATTATAATTTAATTCTTGCCTTATTCTTCTTCAGCCTTCAATATGCACATAATGTGCTTAACAAGTATGACATATTTCAGGCAACTGGGCTGCAATTTAGTCATATAACCTTCTCTACCCCCCATCCCCAGCAGGACCATAATTTCCTTCTCAAGTTAAGCACACACATCTCTTTGCAGGGTACTTCACAAGCAGTAATATTTGAACCTGATCAAATCCCTTAAATGCAAATTGCAGCTTTTGACCTAATTCCAAGTTCACTGCTCAACTTAAAAACAAACCAACCAACCGCCAACAACCACAAAACACAAACACACTGAAATGCTTACAAGCCAACATTCAACCTTGTTGGTAATAGGGCATTTCCTAACAAGGAACCCTCAGTATGTCCCCTGTATTTTTCTGTACCCTTTGTCAAAAAAAAAAAAAAAAAAAAAAAAAAAAAAAAAAAAAAAAAAAAAAAAGAGTGCCTCATTCTGAGATCAAAACCTTCATGTTGCATCAGAAGTATAGGGAAAAAGACCCCTTAGATAAAAAGCTACTGCATTCTGCCTGGCACATGGGACACGCCACTCCTTGTTAGTATCTCATCCTGGTTTTTAAGACAGGTCATCCATTAAAATAACATCAACTGTGAATTTAGCAGGTGATACACAGCTTCCTTGCATCCCATGCCAAACAGCACTGATGTCTCTAAGGTGTCTAATGCTTACCCTTGTATAACAAGTGCGATTTCTTGAACTGTCCATTAATCAGAAGGAAAAGGCATAAGATACAGACTGATTAATGAAGATTCAGTGTTCTGGTGCAAAATCAAATACTCATCCCACACCAAAGCAGATACATGACACATGGTGTAGTAAAGGACTAAAGCTTGTCTCACAGGGACTGTGAGATCAAAAGTAATTTCTTTCGCATCAAAGCCAGTATTGTTTTATTTTGCCATAATGGAAGCTGAACAGTCTGTACCCGGACTGCAGCCTTGGCATGGCTACCAGCAACGTACTGAAAGTTACCTGAGACTAACTGTAAGATCTGCAATGGAGACAGAACATAAGATTTCAGAGATCTGAAGGCCACTGCATTCACCACTGTGTTGAATTCAATAGAGCAGAAAAACTTTTCTACCTGGGTTCTGGTTATAAAACGGTCCTCCATTCATCTGGTTCTGAAGGCTTGTCTGTGATGTGATCGAAGGAGGACGCCGATATGGCAAAGATCCCCCTATTGTTGGGGGTGTGTGTCGAGATGCAGGCCTGTTCATGCTGTAGAACTGAACTGGGTGACCTAGGGTAGAAAGAGAAATGTATTAATGAAGAGAAGAATGATGCCTCCTCCCTTTTTTACATCTGCATTCAAGATTCAAAGGCTTGAAAAGGTTTTTGGTTTTCTCAAGACAGTCTGCATCCTAGGCGCAGTCAGCCGATTCAGCTGCCAGACTGGCAGGACACTGGATGTCTAAATAGCAACAGAAAAAACAACTCTCTCCCAACTGCAAGTACTCAACATTGTTCACAAAAGCCATTATGAAAATACAAAGGTGTCTGAGCTACAAAGCTTCAAAATGAAAGAGAATAATTCCCATTCATCCATTTTATATAATGTACTATCAAAAATTCTTACAAATTTAGTTATTTATAAACCTGCAAAAAAACCAACGCTTCACAGTCCAGCAATTAAGCAACATACATGTACAAACTAACTGTATGCCACTTCCAAGACTCAAAGCTGTTACCTTCTACAACTGAAAAACACAATACTAACTATCTTAGTGCTGTTCAGGAAATATGCAGAGAATCATCTGGGGAGAAGAGAATGTTAGAAACTGCCTGAAGGGTGGAATAAATGTAACCATACTATAAGACCTTCTTTTCAGGGAACTGTCAGTTGAAACAACTCCTTAAAAACTTGTTCTCCATTTCAATCACTTTCTGTTTCAAAGTGATCCTGACTCTAAGCAAACAATGAATGAATCAAGACCATTAAGCTATCTTCTGTGCTCACGTAAAGTTCTCTGACTTATATGCTGTATATAACAGCAAACTGGACTTATTACACCCACATGAGTTATTACCTTCCCTACTTATTCTGCCTCCACTATTTGTGCTAGAGGTAAATTTCACAGTTTGCAAGAAAACAAGGGAAGAAGGGATGGCCACTGTGGTTGAGGAGACACACACGCAGGGAAGTAAACAGGGAAACAGAACAAATGAATGTGAGATTTTTTGAAAACCTGCACTATTCTCCACTGTTTTGATTGCTTTGCAAAACTTCACAAGAGGTCAGCAATTAAAATGCAAGTTGCTTTCTCTGTTACTTGCTTCCAAGAGCAAACACATGAACTAGGTTCACATTCCTCCTGCTTTGTTCAGATAGGTACACCTCAAAAAATGCACTTTTTACAGACGAGGAAGAAGAACAGTTAAGAAGCAATCCACCTAGTATATAAACTTTTACATTTTTCCTAATGCGTCTTTCCAATCTGTCTCCCCATTACTTAATGCACTGGTAGAAATTGGTGGTGACTGGAGAGAAGGGAAGAAACAGGGACAAGAGCTCCTTAAGGACCAAAAACTACAACCTCAGAAACAGTAAACTATCCAGTCTCTTCAAATACTTCATTTCAGAGAAGTCACGCAAGCAACTTCACTAATAGCACGGGGAAACAAAAGATCTTTAAAATAGTAACCAACCTGGTATTTCTCTTACGGAATTGTGAATGTGAATTTATAGCCACTAAAATACTAATCTCTACTTGATTTTGACTTGTCAAAAATACAGGAGCAATATGGCTAAAGAACGGGGATACTGGCAGTGCATCAAAAATTGACAATGGATTGAGGAACCATGAGACACAGCTCATCTTCTAAACTTTAAAGTAGTTTAGGCATCAGGATCATCTTCTGATACCAAAATTCATCACAGCTTGGAAGTTTCTAGTCAGAATCATGGATTCTAGCATAAGTATGTTCTAATTTTATATGAGCCACAGCACCTTAAACCAAATAGGATTTCAAGAATGCTTCTGGTACCTGGTGAAATTCTTACTAAGAGAGACCAATGCAAACACACAAACCAGTTCACACCACTGTGATCATGATCATAATGCGAAGTAACAAAGTATGTAGGTAGATATATATGAATTTGGCTTTGTAAAGATCTTTACAATGCAGGTGTAACTGATCATCAAAAGCTGATACAGAACAATGTTATGGTTAGTAAGTACTATACGCTGCAACTTCAGCACATATGAAAAATGTTGGGTGGTTTCATAAGCATTAAAAAAAAGCAAGTTGCAATATATACCATAAGTACTACCTACTGAAACAAAATAGTTTAGTAATATCATGCATAATAAAAACTTGTACTTTACCTGACATTGAGCACAAAGAAATTGCCCTTTTTATCAGCTCACTGAAAGGAGACTTGTCATTTGAAAACACTGAATAGACAAGTCATATGAATTACATTTTGCTAGATGCACTTTTTTTTATTCCATTACAGAAAGAGAATAATCAAACCCAGAACTATCAGTGCTGGTACCCCCAAACATAATTACTCTATAGACGCTCAGTATCCAAAACTCAATAAAATGTTAATGCAATAAATAGCTATATTAATGTAAAAATAATAAAATTATAAAATTAAATGATTGTTTATAAAATTAGCTCACCTTGAATTGTCTACTATAACCACTACCTTACAGATGGATATTAGCAGATACTTTCTAGACAAATTTAAAAAAAAAAAATAAAAAAAGAGAAGTCACTGCTTCTGAAGTAACTCTGAAAAGCCTTGGCTCGTGATCACATCTGGGTTCATCTGCCCCCACCCACTGGAGCAGACACTCACCTGTGGAGGGTGTGGAAGAAACAGCTGGGGGAGTTGGAGAAGTGAAGCCATCAGCAAGGGGCTGAGCTCCTGCAGCAGCAGCAGCAGCATCTGGGGCAGTGGAGGAAGGGGCAGGAGCAGGAGGGGGGGCAGAGGCAGAGGTAGCAGGAAGGGGAGAAGTGCCAGCGGAGCCAGCAGGGGCTAAGTGAAGAGAGGAGGAAGAGGTGGAGTTAATCAGGAGATATGTTAGCAAGGATTAGAGAAAGCCTTTGACTCTTCAGTGTTAGCTATTTATTAGATGCCAAGTATTTTAGAATGCACAAGGAGATGAGAGAAAAGTGGAGCTGTTACAGAAAGGCTCATTCCTATGTAGATGGTAAATGAGGGTCAAGCAAATCCACTACTTTCCAGGTCTCAAGGGAACAACCCAGAACTTTTCACTGAAACCCATTACTTTTGAAAGATGTCTTTACACCTTGTTCTTCACGCTTCAATCTGTAGCACAGCTGCCTTCAGCTTTTGTACGAATTGGAAAATACAGAGAAAAGCCAAAAATTTCCAGTTCTTTGGTTCAGAAGCATCATGTATTTCAGGTCACACTGCAAGCCAACTATATACTCTTCACTGAAACGGCTGAGTAAAGGAAAAAGAAGTACTAGTATAATTTCCTACTTCTGGAAAGACTGGAGCAATTACAGTGAACAAGTGTCATTTTGTGACAACTCAGGCTTGCATTAATGTACTAAAGATTTACTCTGTGCCTGCTTCTCATTTCATCTAATCTTCTACAAACATGCTTCTATGTATCTGCATGAACAGTCAATGAAAAAAACATTTACTTCCTTGAAAGGACAAGGGAGAAGTTTCCCCCAGCCCACTGAAAAAGGTGTTGTGTCCTACCTAATCACACGCAGGCAGCCAGCCAAAGAATTCTGATAAACAAATTAATATATAAAAAGAAGCATTAGAGCATGAGACACTCCCAGAAAAGACCCTACTTGATTCAAACTCATACTATCAATAGCAAGCAATTTTCAAGGCTTGCACGTTTCTGGATAATGAACTTTGAAACTTCTCTTGGAGTTTAGGACACCTGTAAATGCTACAGGTTAATGCTGAGTCAGAAGGAAGAACAACAGCAAGTTTCCATTTACCTGGATAGACACTGGGAGGAGATGGCGTGGGAACAGCAATAGGAACACCCACGCTTCCACTTCCACTGTTCTCGCGGCTGCTGCTCCGACTGCTCGGGTGGCTTCCTCCACTACTCCCGCTGCTGCTGTAAGAGACAGCAACAACCCAAGGTATGAATTATGCTGCTGTGCATGCTGAAACACAAGATCCCTCATATAACACCTAACTCGCTCAGAGGAGTAATGGGGAACAAGAGAAAAGAAACAAGGATGATATAAAGCTTAGTTTTCCTAAAACTCTTTACTTTTACTACAACACAAGAAGCTTTTCACTTAGTCTTCGTGAACTTGCCCAAAAATGAAACACTTCCAGAACCTTATTGCAAAGCACATCATTCCAATATTGTTAAACCCCTGCTGAGTAAGTACAGACCTTTTTCCTACATCTTATAAAACACGTAGACCATTTAGACTCCGATTTATATGCTTTCATAGAAAACTACCGAAATCTGGAATTTGTGAGATAGTAAAAGTCATAGTTTCTTATATTTTAAAGTTCACCTGTTTAGCCATCAAGTACTTACGATGTTTGAAAAGTGAAGATTTCAAGGGAAGTATTTAGACTTGTCACATCATGAAACTCTTATTATCCTAGAGAAAAGGCTACCCTTCCGCAGAACCTTTGGTAATACAGTTCGGCTTTATTCTGTGTTTGAAGTTATCAGTATCCTCAAAATTTAAAGCTCTTTTTCAGCTATTCAATCTATAAACATCAAAGACCGTTCAAACAAAAATGTGAACGATAAGCATACTATGTAGTCCTTCAACACGTAGAAGGCATGTTGTATAGAAAGTCTTTTTCCCAGTTTTTCATAAAATAACATCACAATCTATCTACTTGAAAGACTTCACAACTTTACTAATTCATTACATACTGTAAACTAAGTGATAGCACTAAAATTAAGGTGACTAAGGGATTAAGTGAACAATCTTAACATGATTCACTATTCTGGTTTTATTAAAGTACATTCTTGCCATGCCAAATGACGTTCCCAGTCCATATCATGAATTAGCAAGCTTCACTGTAGAGGTGCAGATGGATTTGCTATTTATTGTAGCATTTTTTGTCCTTATTCTTATACAGTACTAGGCACACTTTGTACAGGAATACCCTGAATACCTGTATGTGCGATTCCTCTGATTCACAGAAGCTGTTCTAACAGGGCTCTGTTGTGAGGGAGCCATATTGCGTGTTGGGCTAGGCACATAGTCATTGGGTACCACCGGAGGCCGTACTGGCTCCAACGTACGGTAGGGAGAGTGACGCCTACACAGAGAGAAGCATATTTCAGAAGCAAATAACGGTAATACAGACAAAACCAAAGATTCTTCATTCTTTCAGAGACAGGTACATACTCATCAGTAATGGGAGCTAAAAAATGTTTTTCCTATAAGTTTGCCATATCTACTTCGTAGGATGAGCAAAACCAATTAAGGATGTTCTTCATGTACTTCAATCTTCCTATTAAAAAACTGTGTTGCACATCCCACTCTTGTTTTAAAAGTAATCCATATCTTGTTTTAAAATAAAGCATCGGTCTGTGTATGTATATACATAACCATGTACTAACAAACAGCATTCATCCCATTTATAACAAATTTTCCTAAAGTCAAAGTCAAACTCAGAGACTTAACAGGAAAGTACTTTTATTACACACAGCACAAATAATTAATGAACAGTGCCTCATACTAATTTTCCAGTTGCGTAGCACCACCTGTCAAAGCCACACAGTTAATGACTTTTTACTCTAAAGCATGTACTTATAATGCATGATAAAAGTGTTCTGCAATGATAAAAAAGGTTCCTGTTGGGAAAGGCTGATGATGCCCGTTGTCTTCTGGCAGAATTGTGCTAACTGACATACAAGACACGATCGGTATAAGATGCTGTGGATATAACATCTCTTGACCTTTGTGAATAGCTAAAACCAAAACAAAAAAAAAAACCCAAAAATACCCACACTACAGAAAAATAAAGATTCTCCCCTTTTTTCCTTTCTGCTCACCAAAGACATTTACACATTTGGCAGCTGCACTTACCCAATAGTTCCTTTTCCAGACATCGGTGGACTTGGTGGTTTCTGGGTGGGTGGTGTTGTACGAGGCAGACCACCCATCTTCATATTCTGTGTGCTGACCTGCATGAAAGAACGGGGAGAAAAACAGCCTTCACTAAGCTCAGCTTCTAGGGGGAAAAACACTGAGATGCCTTCAGCAATTAACTCTAAGTAGGGGAAGGTTTAAACAAACGAGAAAATTGAGAGGCCATGCATTTTATATGCAATTTCCACTCTGCTAGAAGTCAAGAGTTGTGCTCAAAGGACTCTATTATATAGGGTTTTTTCAAATTATATACACAAAAAGTGAATTTGCCTTTAGGCTATCACATAAACATTAAATCAGATACAGACATTGTATCTAACTTGGTTAAACCTCCCAGTCAGTCATCTTTTGAGATAAAGGCAGTTATTTCAGGTTGCACTACTGAATAGTAAATTTGCAAAAATATTTTTGAATATGCTTTAAAAATATCAAGGTTTATCTAGTCGGCCACAATTAAATTTAATTAATACAGATATGGAGAAGTCAAAGTAATCTCCAAATATGATCCATTAATATTTTAATGTTTTCATGGAATTATATAAAAAAAATTTAAGGTAATATTTATTGCAAATATTATTTATGTGTATATAAACAGAGAGAGAAAGCTATATAGAAAGAAATACAAAGATCGACATTTTTTCTGCCACCAAATCTGTAGCAATTAAATCCCTAAGAATTGATAAATAAATGGATGAGGAGAAAAATATTTAGCATGTGATGTAATTGCGGTTGTCCCTCCCCCTCTTTCAGGTTAAAATACTAATGAAGTAACTTTAATTTAAAAGAATTTATTCTTCTTTAAAAAAGAACTCATCTGCATTCCTGACTGATTGATCAATCTAAGAATCATAAACAATTGTTGCCAATGTAGGCATTTTGCTTATCCGTATACTGCCAGCCAAGCACAATTTTTTCAATGCATGCACCCTTGCAGGAATCAGTACATGGTCTTCTTATCAGTCTCTGTTCAACACCTTTGATTTATGAATGCTCAAACTATTACTTAAACTCAGAGGTATTCAACAAACCTAAATAAGTACTCTTACATCCATTCTTCTGCTGTTCCTGTCATGCTCTATTTCAGTGTTTCTGATTTCCAAAATGTTTAGTTTTGCCTACTGCCCCTACCTCCCATATAAATACGACACAGTCATCAAGGCATTAAGAGCATTTGCAAACATTAAAGACAAATTACTCCTTTAAAATTTGACTATAAAAACTTGCTTACAACTTTGGCAATGTTTAGATTTGTGAATCGATAAACATTGAGAACAGTGTAAAGAGTAATATTCAGTATTCTAATCCACTGAAACTTGATTCGCTGGCTCTATATAATCCCAGTGCTATCACATTTTCAATCTGCTGGGAGGAAAAGAAAACCAAGTGTTGGAAGGGGGTTTTTGTCAGATTCAAAACCAGATGTTTGGATTTAGTTGTGCAAGAGTACTTTGTAATGTTAATTTAAGACAAAATTCTTTTGCACAGCATTATAAAGTCCTTTAAGCCAACTCTAAGCAACAAGAAATCTAAAGTTATTTCAAGTGAGGGATGAGGTAAGCACTGAACTACAACTACTTGAGGGAAAGTGTAAAATTAAGTATATTTTATTCTATACACGGAATATTCAGAAATAGCATAAAATCTGATTTTTTTTTAAAGTTGCAGCATCCCCTGTATTTCCTCTTTCATTAAAGACACTTGTTTCACTCACATGTGAGTTGTCCAAAACAGCCACAAGCAAACAAAAGACCTCCCCCATAATTAAACACTTACTGCACTGTCACTTGCTATATTTCAAACAGCCCATTAAGCCTAGTGGCGCAGGGGGTGTGGATATCCTTAAAGGAGAGCAAACTTACGCCAATCAGTGTGCTCCTGAATAGTCCATTCAGGTGTTTTAACTGCCTACACTATTGTTTCTGACCAGACAATGTAACCACTAGCTATCACTTTTCAGTTAATATAAAATTCCATTTATTTAACCATAAAGAATCTTATTATTTATATACAATCATTGCAGGAACAAAAATGAATTTTTAGGCTTCCACTGGGCTAGAGCTACATGAAAAGAAGGCACAGTAGAGGTGGAGGATGCAGTGACATCACACAGTATACAGTCAGGAGTGGAAATAATACTTGCCTAATGCAGAACTCAAGTGACTGCTATTTACTTTCATTAACACTGTGAATAAACATATCCTTGACATAGGATGGGACTAAAGCTTTAGAAAACATAGCCAAAGAAAAAGTGATCCTTTTTTAGGCAAGAAACTTTAGTCACAAAGAAGCCATCTTTAAGAAAGACTGAACTGAAAGATGGGAAAATGCACTGACAGTAAGCTTAGTTTCAGGTTCTTTGAAATGACTTTTCAACACTGAAATCAAAATGTTAAAAGAACAAGTACTTAATGTTTACAGGGCTGTCTTCAGATCTGACAGGACTGATGGCTTTAAGATCAGCTACTGTAAATTAAACAACCCTATCTGAGTAACTTGCCCTTCGACTTACGGCCAAATAATCACAGAAGATAAATGAATCATTTAAAATTATTCCAACAGTTCTGATCAAAACTGACAGATCTGTGGAAATAGTATCATGCAAAATACTAAAAAAGGTTACAGACTTGAGGAAAGAAAAGAAAAAAAAAAAAAGGAAGAAAATTTAAAACTATACAAATTTCCAACCGTCCCCTTCTATGATGACTTCTACTAGGAGGAAAAAAAAAAAAAAAAAAAAGACAAAAAGAAAGCCATTAATGCCCACTCTTGCAAAACTTTACTCTATTGCCTTTTCCATTTTGCACATATGGTTGTAAAGATAGTTTCCATACACAAATCCTCCTCCACACACATCCCTCTTACAAACTTCTAAAATCCAACTCAACCACTAGAACTCAAGGTCACAATTGCATTTGCTGTCAAGTTTAAAAAAAACATTTTCTGGAGTAAATTGGAATTTGCCAGAAGTTGCACTGTTTCTGATGACATTTCCACCAGCTCCACACAGCTGGAACTATCCAGATACAACTGGTTTAATTAGAGGGTGAAAGCAGAGGAATGCATCTGTCTGTTGGCGGTTAGTTGGACTGCAGGCTGCAGGACCCCACAGATCTGCGGTTGGTTTGTAGTTAAGAGCTTGCAAATTCTTTTAGGAAACTGTGTGGCAAAACAGAGCCTGAAACCAGAAACACAACAGAGTATATATCTCTGCCTTTGCTCGCAACTGCCAAAACAGATAGTCACTGGGCTAAAAAAAGAAAAAAATAAGACATGCAGTAATGATTTGGGCACAAAGCTCAGAAAAAAACCCAGGTGACTGTTCTAAATGCAGGAAGAAACCCATGTGAACAGACAAGTAGTGCACAGGGTCCACACAAAATGCATGCAGGGATTTTCCAAATCTTTTTTTGCCTTTCTCCACAGAAGCAAAAAAGTCGAAAATATTACCAACTTAAATTACATGGAGGAACACCAAATAATTCTAAGGAGATCTTGGGTAAACTTTTTTTTTTTTTTACCTGATACCTTGCAGAAACTTCTTATATGTGAACTAGCAAGCACGTGAACTACAGAAGAAAATTACTTCTACCAAAGCTGTAACTCTGTCAGCACTGCAGTTGGAATTTGAAGTTTTGCTGAGGAAGAAACTGCATAAACAACTTAAAATAAGCAGATCCTTGTTGAGTAACACAGCCTAGAGGATGCTCCGAGATCCAGCTCCATAGATCCAGCTATGACCCAGAGCCATAAAATGAACTGTAAAGAAATGGACCACTATGGGCCAATTCTTTTCAAAAGGGCACAATAGTACTTCATCCAGTATATTCTATATTGAGCTACAGTGTCAATTTTAGAAAGGTGACATCTGATGTTCATTGAAGACATGCTACAGGACTGACTAGAGCCCCTAAAAAATTATAATTTTAAGTTTATTTTTTGAATAATTAAGACTTACTTGTCCAATTTCTATTTTCAGCAACTAGCTTTTCATAGATCCCAGTGATTAAATCACCTTCTCATGGTCCTACATATGGCTGAGTTTCCTTCATAGCTAAATTTAATAAACGTTTAACAGATTGAGCTTCTTCAGCACTTCAATGTGTAAGGAATTTGTATTGAAATGAACTGGTTAAAACTGAGAAATCCTGTAGTTCATTCAATTCAATTCTTGGGAGTGTTTTCATGAACAAAAATATTCACCAATCAAGAATTGCAGAAATACATAGCTGGTCAGATATAAGAGCTGGTCATCAGACACGCAAAAACTATTTGCACCAATGCACTCTGTATTCACGCAGCTGTGAGTCACTCACCTGCAACAAATATTTCAATCCACATTTTCACTCTTCTGAAGAACATCCCCTTGTCAGTTCAATTACCAACACAAAGTATGTTTTTTTTCAAAAAATCCTGAATACCAGATATTCCACACAGCCAAACCTCTGGAGGAGCTACTTTCTAAAGCAAAAGTTGGACTCAGCCCAGAAATTTTTAAGTGGTGCTTTATGGTCACATTGGATTTTCTAGAACTTTCAGGATGTCAAAAGAATCATCTTCGGTCCAAAATCCAGTAAGAAAAAGTGCCCCATCAGTGATGTTCCACGGATTATATTCAGAAACTTCAAGCAGCTACCCGACCTTCTCGAGCAATTTTTATACCTGACTCCAGCAAAACAACCTAACACTGAATGAAAACTACCTTTCCACACCTTGCTTAATCTTGTTAACACTACAGAGAGGATGAACAAATTTTTGGCCCATCATCTGCTACCTCAAAGTAAATTCCTTTTCAGGCTGTGCTCAGCTACTCAAATACTACTCTGCATCTCTAATTAAACAATATGTTTATCAGTTGATATGGAAGTGAAATGTCTAAATTTCAACCATGTCTTGGCAAATGACCATGAGAAGAAGCTTCAGCAAGTGAGTTTACACGTTTTTACCACATCCACCTACGTAAAGTAACCGAAGAACTGGGTCTGGTAAATACAAAAAGGCTTAACATAATTTTCAATTGTTTTGCTGACAAAAGATGCTACAGATACTCCTCTGACTTGTAATTGGCATTTTCTTCAAAATCTGTATTAAATTTAAGCTACCCAGACACAAGCACAGCTAGCCCTGCTCCAGTCAGTCAGTTTAATATTGTAACTGTTGGCTAAGACTAAGGTTTCCTTGCAGTCATGAAAAATAAATGCAGGCTAAACATTTCATATTGTATCTCTCATAAGTGAAGTAAAATTATTATTCACACAGAACTAGGGCTATTAGTCACCTTTTAGCTCTCTCCTTTCAGTATGGTGCACAGTGACTATAGTGAGACTTAAAGAATAACATGTCCACTGAGAGGTGCTGTGCTGCTTTTTGCCTTTTTTCCTTGTTTTTAAAACCTCATGCTTTGGCAATGAGAAGTTGATTGACATATTGTGATTTCCCAAATCAAATTTCTGATCAGGTTCACTCTAGTAAAAATAAATATTTTAACTTGTGTTATAACAAAAAAATGTTATTTTCAATCCAACCCTATAAATAGAAAAAAAAAATATTTCCTCTGAAAAGCTGAAGAGACTCTTATCACCACTACAGATGATGCACAGACATGGCAGTTCACACATAAACTATAATTATACAATATTATATTTTTTTTAGGATGGTCATTACTTGTTTATAACTGCAACTGCAGACAGCAGCAAAGAAAACTGAGTTTGCAAATTGTTTTTTTTAAGATCAGTAAGAAAACCATCATCCAATATGAACTGTGCCCAGAAAAAGGCATATTTAGTGTTAGAAGTATCCATTTTGTGTGGACAGACAGAAAGAGCCAGGGAGTAGATATATTTTGCTATTTTTAAATAAAAATAAAAAGCATTTAAACACTATGTGACTTGAAATACTGTACCTCACACACTTACATAAAAATAAATTCCAAATGACATGTGAGAAATCTCTCATTTATTAAACATTTTCCACTGTGATCAGATGTGCTACATGCGCTTAAATACCTTACTAAAAGTACCATCTGGCCAATTCCATAGGGACATCATTGAGGTATCTACACTAATATCTGGTTTTACAGGCAATCTTTTCCGGAATGTGCAAGATTTTCTTTTAGCTTTTTCCTGTCCTGGAAGATATCTATGAAAAATATTTCACATCAACTTGGAATTTCATTTAATTAATACATTCATACTACGCATTAGTATTTTATGTTCTAAAATACAGTTGCCTCTTTAAAACTGTGGTGGCTGCTACTAAAAATCTTTTGTTCCCTCCTTCCCTCAACCAGTTGCACTTCAGGAGGATGATGATATCACAATACAGGCTACAATCTATCTATTAATTAATGTGCTATGAACTCCAACGTAGTACCATGTAGCATCATTTAACAGCTTGTCTGGTTGATCTGATGCTTTTCTGTTGCTACTTCTGCAGCCACTATGGCTACTAACATTTAAGCCTCTAAGATCCTTGAGACTCTGGCATACTTCAGTCTGAGTTATTTGATGCACTCTTCGTTTAACATTCAATTAAATAAATCACTTAGCTTGGTAAGGGTTATTAAATTTTTTACACAGCTATCAAATTTGTGACAATTTCCATATGTGAGTGCTTCTCAGTATTTAAATAGTGCTAGCAGTTTCTGAAAAACTCAAGGATACTGCAACTTTAAAAAATAATATACAGATTTGAGTTTGCTACACACCTTTGGAGCCCATTATCTGAGCAATCTCACACTGAAACATTAACCCAAATCAAATAATAACTTACACCGTATATAGGATAAAAAGAATATTACACAGGGGGAGGCTCATATTCAGCTGCTATGTATTCACTGTATCTTTTTGTCTATACAAGGTTACCACAATATTCCTCCCTTGTAAATGATCTGGTAGATACACTGAAGGCAGTCAATATTTTGCCACAAGGCTTTTAAAATTAACTGTGTTAGCTTCCTTACACTAATACATCAATTTATATCACAAAATGTTTATCTGCAATAAAATCACTCAACAGAAGGTCTGATACACAGGAGGGGCAGGGCGTGTTCTTTTAAAAAATCAGTAACATTCATGTTAATCATCTCCCCGTGTGTAATAGTCTCAGAAGAATAAGAATGGAAATCCAGCCCTGGGGTTTCTTACCTTAAATCTAAGCAACCACTTAATGCATAAATGGAGCAAATAAAAGAGGTAAGGAAAAAAAGCATTGAAAGGTTAGTTGGAACTTCAGGATATGAAGAGAAAGGAAAAAGAAAGAAAAAAGTTAAGCATTCAGCATTAACAAAATAATGTATCAGTAGATCATAGAAAGAGTGGTTAAAGCAGAATGTGTCATGAACAGAAGATTTTCAAGCTGAAACTTTTAATATACATTGACCAAAAAGACTTTAGATTAACACCTTAAAATTAATGCTTAAATGCTTGTACACTGTTTATTCAAGTTCTTACAGTGCTAACAAAGTCAGCTTCTTTCAGAACGGATCATGACATCTAGATGGATTACCTTCAGAGATTAATTTATTTGAGCTGTCAAAGAATAGCCTTATCAACACCCTAAGGTCATTTAAATTGTTCCACGCATTAGCATACTTACAACTAGCTGAAACAGAAGCCTCTAGAATATGAAGCTAATGTATGGTTTTTCCCAGAAAATGCTGTTAGCTCTTAACCTGATGCCATGAGATATCTCTTGAACAAAGATCAAGAGCAAATCATTACATCCTGTAAGAAATACAGCACCCTATATGGATACTGCACCACATATCTGTATTTTCTAAACTATATATTAAGACACTAACCATCAGTGAAATCCTATTTTAAAGCCTACGTGCTACAACTTACTGGTACAACATAACTTATCCTCTTCCCCATAATAATTTTTTCAAAAATACTAGTCTCCATTTGAACATCGTTTGATCTGTTTTCAGTTCAGCTAATGAAATGTATAATTATATTTCCTACACTTTGTGTAACACCAAGCATTAAACACGCAGAATCTCAACAATGGAGCATCCAGAGTGACTATTCTGTTTCATGCATTTAGAAGAGACCCTAATGTATTAATAAAGAAACATAATCTGATCTACTAGAAAAATCTGCTGTCTTTGAGACTGAAGTTCCATGGATCTATTAACCAAAACAGTCTCTGATTCATAGCAGCACTGCTTGATAATCACAGTGCCTTAATACACACCACATTGAATAGATCAAACCTTTTTTTTTTTTTTGGTCATCCTCTTGACTAGGGAACTCTTTGGAGTGAAGAACAGACTGGAAGACTTTGTGACTCAGGAAACATTTGAAAAAAATTGAAAGCAAGTCTCTTTCAGACAAAAGGTTCTTTAGATTTTTGCAGCACTGTAGCTTCAGGGAGGGAAGATGAGGAGGGACTGCTGGTATGATATAGTGACACTTAAATTCTCCCTCGCCTATTAAGAAACCATATTGTAGAGTACTTTTTCCTGAAGACAGTATCATCTACTGATGCTTCAAATATCTGAACGGAAGGAGTAGGCGCTCAAGTGCCTATACTACTTCTCTCAACATGGGATACTGGATTTCTCGGTCAAGGATGCCCTCTTTTTCTCCTGTATTATTCTCTGTCCAGTTTGCCATCTTTCTCAGGGTTGCAATGAATGCCTGCTGCATTTGATCTTTGACTGTCCTGACAATGTATAATTCTGGGCCTAAGTACTAGAGGGGAAGTCCTATACCAGAAAAAGCAGAAAGAGGACAAAGAATGCAGACTGAGGCACTTTGATGCTAACTGAAACCTTAATGCTGTTTATGCAGTAACTCCTTCTGAATACTTATCTGAACAGAAAAATGCCACAGCTCAAGCAATAAAGACCTGTAAGTAGGCAAATTTAAAGCTCATGTGCCTTTTCTTTTTTTATCCTTGTTTTCCAGCCAGAGATCTAGTAAACTAATCTGTATTTACTCAAGCAGAACAAAAACAACAGGTTCATAAGCACAACTGGATACTTTCTCCCCATCAGCAAGAGAGTGGTTCTTTCTTCTGTGCTGAACACAGGATTAACCTGATTGGAACACATCTATGGATCTTAAGGATAGCATAATTTCCAATTCTGTTTCTTGTTTCACAGGTTCACAATACTTTTTCATTTTCTAGATAAATACAGTACATTGTAAATATCATTTGTAAGATGTTTCAAGCATATCACAAGCATAACAAACGGATGCAAATACACATTTGAGTCATCATCCATTTGATGAACTATGTTCTTTCAGAAGAAGGTAATTCATTGCATCACAGTATGATTCTGCTACACTGAAGTAAATGGGATACCAATTATAATGGTTTAGAGCCAGTGCTAAATAAGATTGTGCTGCAGAGCAATTAAAAACTATTCTTTAATGAGTTCTAAAATAATCTCCTTAAAACAAAAGTGATCATTAAAATATTAGCAACAGTAATCCTACAGGTTAATATGCTCTATCCATACCCAGGAGTTCTGCTGACCTGCAAATTCAAAATTTAGAAGAACTGGCAGTAGATGTTAACACAAGACTGACTGATAATAATTTCCTGGTCAAAACTGTCATTATTAATGTTGGGTTCTTTTTGCTTCGTTTCATTTTCCAAATCAAGCTTAAAGAGTCACTTGTCTTTTTAAAATCTGTTTAGAGTTACAAACTGAAGTTGACTCTTCTGGTAAGAAATGGGGAAAAAAGACTTTCTGTTAACAAACAAGATGTTGAGAAGACCTTGAGTAAAATTGCTTGGGAGAGATATTTAAATCAGAGTGTTCAGAATTTTAATTTTAAGAGTTTGGTTAAACAACCTATTGCCATTTAAAAGGCTATCCAAGCAGACAGTTCAAATTGAACAACATATATAACCTAATGAAGTTAGGTGTCAAGCAGAAGAAATTTGACTGGAAGAAGCATCTTAACCTTACTGCTACTTAGCTGGTTTACAGATTTGTTAATTTGTCATGTAAAAATGACACTGCTTTGTGTTATTTACCTTTCTTCTCCTGGAACCTTAACGCTGTCAGTGTTCTCATTTCTGTATTTGCTTTCCTGGCAGCACAAGTTAATAATGAGCTCATACCTGCTAAGACTGTGTTTACATTCAGGATGTGCATTTAAAAATGCATAGCGTATCTCACACATGATATTGCTGCTGTTGTGTACACTGATCTAACACTTGCATACAACAGCCACCAGTTCTGTCTCAGCCTGATCTTTGCCCTGAAATTCCTCCTTTTTTCCTCATCCTAGAAGGCAGAACCAGCTGGCTTCAAACTTGGCAGCAATATTCCAATTCTGAAACCCCATACGGCACAAAAGTTGTAGAGAGCTCATTTTAACAAAGCACATCACAGGATATGGCATAACTGACTCTGACAGAAAAAAGAAAAGGGAACACATAATACTTCTCATGCAAACCCTTTCTTTGGGTGAGCTTCAAAGTAAACCAGTGGCAATTACAGCTGGATGATACTTTGTGGAGCTAATTCAGGCAGAAAAAGTGAAGGTCATTAGCTTTTCAGTCTCCAGTTATATCCCTGGAAACTGAGGCAAACAGTAATAGCAGCATCACACAAGTAGGTATTCAGAAGCATTTTACAGGTGAGACCCATAGTTTCAAAAATCCTCAGAAATAAGATTCAGTGGGTTTGCAATGTTTAGAAATAGTGGGGCAAGGGAATGGAAAGGGACAACTGCAAACTGGACTCCTCTTATGCTTATAGACACACTGACCAGGCAAGGAGAAACTGGTATTTTACCATAAAAAGCATCAAGTTATTTTGAAAATATACAAAGACAATGTATTTGCAGTTTGGCTGTTTTAACAATATCACCTACCTTCACTCCATGTCCAATATCATCTAGAATTGTATAATCAATAGGTTTCCTGATGTAGCGAACTGGTCGCTCCAAGTTAGCTGGTGCAATGATTTTGTGAGTTCTTGAGGTGTTTTTGTTTGTAGTCAAGATACCAATTTCTCTTCTAGCAACTTTCTCTTTGTGAATGTCCACCGTCTACAAAAGACGCAGTGTATTTACTAACAGTGGTATGCATTTGAATAGAGTCAGTATAAAAAAAAATTGAATCAGTTCCAACATGTTGAAGATCCCTGTATACTGTGTTAAACATCACTACGTATACTTGATTATATCATCTTTGTTCAATTTATCATTGAACTTGCCACCTCTAAACTCACAGTAATAGCTATAGGTTCTCTGGGTTTTCTGTTGCTCTCATTCTTTACAGTTCAGCAAAATTCTATCTCCCTTCCATTCGTAGTAGCTCCCATTAATTTACTGACACTGTTTTATATGATTCCTTCAATTATCATTTTTCATTTCACAATTGCTCTCTAAGCTTGTCTTTGAAATAGGCTCCAACAACTAGAAGTGTAAGGATACCTTCCCAAACCTTCACTTTTATGACCTGAAAAAAAATCATAACCAACTTTTCTTACACTGTGAAACAGTTTGCTAAACTAGGACTGTTAGTCATATGAAAGAATAAAATTTCATTCAGACAAATCAACAAGGTATTTCAGTCATTACAAATCACTCATCACAAAGCAATGATTAGATTTTAGAAGGTGTTCAATACTAATTTATTCACAATGAGTCGAGTGGTTAAGCTCAGTGCTTCACTTCGTATGCCTAAGGCCAACACTGAAAATCTCTCCGCCCTCCACGTATTACAGAGTACCATAGGAGAATCTCTAGTGTAAGACACAGCCCTGAGGAAAACCGATTGCCTAAAAACATGTACTTGAATTTTATTTGGTAACAAGACTAGGGAAAAGTTAGTAAAAAGTCTATCTATCCCTTTCAGGAAAGTAAAATCTCTTAAATCATGGTGCACAGAGTTGCTTGCATCATTTAAAACAAAAGTAACTCTTTGCTCACAAAACAGCTTTCCTTACAGTACATTTGCCAGAGTTGTGAATGAACATTTTAGCTACAGGCTAAAAAAAGTAAGAAAATAGCCAGAATCATCACCATTAGAATTTCTAAACATTCACAGGATTTCTCATTACCACTTCAGTGATCATGAATGGTACCAGAAAGACTTCTCACAGTTAGGAGACGGGCTCTGTAGTAACTAAGGAAAAGGTACAAATGAGAACTCATTTTCATAACAGAAATTTTTAAAATTTTATTTTTCTGTGGGGAAGGATTGGGGCAGTGGGGTTGGTTACACTGCTTTACTCTTTTGTTTGTGTTGCTGATAAAACAAGCAAAATGGACCCTGTATTATGTCATCATCACAACCTTTAAAACTACAAAAATTATAAAAACAAAACAAGAACATTTCCAATAAGTTCTTTCTTCACATTCTTTCCAGAGAATTTCCATAACTACCAGGGGCATTATAAAGAAGATTAAATTACTATCTATCAAGATTAGCTAGTATTTTGCAGAGACATATTTTCAAAATCTTGCAACTTTGCTAAAATTAAGCCCTAAATACAGCTTTGTCATGTACGTTTCTGCCACCTCTAGTACCACCGGCCTAGAACTGTAAGGTTTCTACTAAAGTTGCACAGCTATTTCTTAAAACAAAGCTACAGAAAAATAGATTATTCAAGGTCAAAATATGTTGGTAAATCACTCTTTGGAAAGCTCGAGTTTGTTGAACAATGATTTGAAATGTAATAGGGGTATTTAAACTATCTGGGACATCCTCCATCACCCTCACGAAAACGCATCCAGATCTGACCAACATATAAACTCTGCAGAAATTCACAGTTCACACATGCTTAACAAACACATATATTTCTAGGACTACTTAACAACTAAACCACTGTCCAACCAATTCTGCCAAAGTCCTCTGTGAAGCTCCCTGAGATGACCAGATCTATATACCATCCCCCAATGCAACAGTGGCGATCAGATGTTCACAGCTCTTATGGTATTATAGATTGTACACCACAGCACAAACAGAGCACATAAACATGTTCCAGGCCAGAGTACCAAAGTGTAACATTCTGCATCAGGGTAAGAGTCAGTATTTTATCCACTGCCACAGGTTTTTATCCCTTCTCTGTGTCAGATCTTTGCTTTTGCAGCATAGTGGAAGGAGAATTTCTGGAACAAGCAGCAGTGACACCAAGGAGATCATCTATGGAATCCTCACCTCACTTGTTGAGGAGTTAGAAAGCACATACTTTCTTGATAAGCTAACGATACGTGATTGCAACAACTTGGAGGACAGTCTCATGTTTTACACCACTGAAGAATTCAATCCCTACAATTATCTCAGACTCCATCTGTGATCCAGACGTGTCACTAGAGAACTGCAGAAACATTACACTGACTCTTGTATGTTCTTTGTCTCACAGGCCGCTGATACCCTTTGCTAGAATGTTAAACAACCTCAGCTGCAACAGCAGCTGTATCTCAAATGCTGTATGATGTTTCAAATGTACCGAAACATCAAAATCTTATGGGTCTGAATCTAGTCATTCAAAACTAGTTTATGCCTTGGACACTACACTCTTAAAGCCTTAACTTCAGTTTACAGATTAGAAAGAAAGTAAAGTAATTAGCGTAGTATTGGCAAGATGATTTCTTCCTTTCTCTCCATTTCAAGTGCTTGACCTCTGCAACTTTTAACATGTTCTTTTAGTATCTTCTTATGCAATTATATATAAATACAATGTGAGTACAAGTATTTAATGCACATGTTATTGCAGTGATGGTATCTTGGCACTGTGGAAACTTGTTTCCATGAATGAAAAGTGTATTTTTAAAATTATTCATAGGAGTTGTGAGTACAACTGATTTCCTTAAGGACTACGGTGATCAGTGAGTCATGACTACAGTAACAAACAATGAAATGTGTAAAACCTAATTAAAACCTGAAGTTCATCTAATGGGAATTTTCTTGCATGATGATTCAGAACATCTCTTTTACCTTGAATAGCTATGGAACGAGTAAGAGCATAAAACCAGCACCTAATACTGGCGCATACTCCTAAAATTGTATTGAGAAACATTTTGCTGGCAGGTTTTTCAAAATTTTAATTTTCTTGCTTAGTAGACTATTGGAGTCATAAGATATTAAGACACCTATAAAAACAGCAGAAAGGAACACTGAGGTATTTGATTAGTAGAAAAAGTAACAAAGATTAACCTGCTACTAAAGAAAACAAAACATCCTCAACACACAGGTAATTATTGCCTCCAGCACCAGTATAAATCCCTTAAGTGAGACAGGACCATGCTAGCAGAATATTTATTCGGCAGTTTAGAAACTTCTACTGAGAAGGTTCTGGGGGTTAGATCTGGACTAACGTAACACCTGGCTTGGAAAGTCTGTCAGGAAAAGCAGATGGGATACACTATGCCCTTCTATAACTTAAAACACTGTTTCCTAACATGCAATTTCAGACTCCTGGCAGCATCATTACACATTTTTTCCACTCCGCATAGATCCATTTTCTTTGGTAAAAGCTTTTAAATGACAGTTTGTTAGAGGTTAGACTCATTACTATCATCTTCTCATATGCTTTCCAAGATGCCCGCAATAAGCCAAGAGATAGCTTAAGGGGAAAAAAAAAAACCAAGTATAAACCACTGTATTTTTTCCTATTAGGAAGTTTCTGGACATTTTGAAACATCAATTTTCCATATCAAATTCAATAAAAACAGCCTTAAGATCTGTAAATATTAAAATAGAAAAAACATTAAACCATTTCTGGCATTCCAAAGTTAACACTATTTATCACTTCAAAGTCACTGAACTCAAAGTTCTGAGAAGAGAATATTACCTTCTACCCATATGTGAAATTTCTCTAAGTCCTAAGTTAACACTTGTGCTGGCTTTGGCTGGGACTGAATTAATTTTCTTCACAGTAGCTACTATGGGACCATGTTCTGGATTTGTGCTGAAAAGTGTTGATAATACAGAGTTGGTTTTGTTAGTGCTGAGCAACCTGACAGAACCAAGGCCTTTCCTGCTTCTCACCACACCCCACCAGCAAGGAGGCTGGCGGTGCACAAGGAGTTGTGAGGGGGCACAGCTGGGACAGCTCTCCCCAACTGACCCAAGGGATATTCCACACCATATGTGTCATGCTCAGCATATAAAGCTGAAGGGAGGTTGCTGGGAGGGCTGCTGCTTGGGGACTGGCTGGGCATCAGTCAGTTGGTGGGAGTAACTGTTTTGATTTGCATCACTTTGCTTTCTTGGGTTTTATTTCTCTCTCTTTGTTATTTTCCTTTTCATTACAATTTATTATCATCATCATTATTATTTTATTTCAATTATCACAGCTGGTTTTATCTCAAACCGCAGGTTTTCTCACTTTTATCCTTCTGACTCTCTCCTCACAACCTCCTGGTGGGGAGTGAGAGAGCAGCTGTGTGGTGCTTAAGTTGCTGGCTGGGGTTAAACCACAACAGCACTTTGAAAGTAAACTGTAGTGAAATTTCAGAAATAAAAGTCTCCAGAAGCCTTGATTTCTTCTTCTTCTCAAGACACACTAATTTAAATGTATCATTTTATTGTCAGTCTGGGCTTTTAAAATTCAGTTTAAAAAAAAAAAAAAAATCTTAGAAGAAAACATTGCTTAAATACATTGTTGCTGGGATTTTGGTTTTTTTTTGTTTGTTTTTTTTTTTTTTTTGTTTTGTTTTGTTTTTTGTTTGTTTGGTTTTTGTTTGTTTGTTTGTTTTGTTTGGGTTTTTTTGTTGTTGTTTTTTGTGTTTGGTTTTTTTTTTAATATAATTTGATAGAATTTAAACAACCTAATTGCAATTATGTTGAAAACTGGATTATTACTTTAAAATGACTGACTGATTTTGACATGTTAGAAATGTGACATTAAATGCTTCAACTCAAGCTGTATGTAATTTATACACAAAGAAAGAGGTCATAATGATATAAAAATGCTGAAAAGCTACTTGCTCCATAAACCAGTAATATATACTGTGGAAAATTATACTTGCATCACCATTTTTGAAAGAGTTTGGCTGTTCTTGTAACTTGCAAGAATAAGACAACTGAAAACGGTTACAAGCCCTTACTGACTTATCAATGGAAGGTCCAAGGGAACTTCCCTGCAGAGACCAATGAGCTCATATGTGCTGCCACAGTTCAGCTAAGGAACGCATGCTGACTACAGAAAAGTTCAAGTCCTATTCTCATGGCCAATGGCATGGACATCAGATTTTGTAAGTGGAAGATGAAGCAGATTTCTCCGCCATGCAGCGCCATTGGAGATAACTCATCACTATCACTCATCTTTGTGTAACATGCTTGTTTATATAATTAGCAGCACAGAACAGTTTTACAGATGACCTTGCTAACTAAGAGTATTCTATAACTAAACCTGAAAAAATATTTTTCATCATACAAATATTAAAAGCTGAAAATCTGCCAGATTAATTTAAAGAATTTGGATGTTAGCAGCATTTCACAGTGTCTGCCAACTTGAAAATGTAACAGAGTTTTTTTAACAAGTACAAATATTTATTCAAATGATCTCTATTTAGGATTTAAATTTTCAGCCAAATATGAAACACTGCATATCATCTAGTTCTGGACAAGGTTCAAGAAGGCAAATAAGAATAGATTCATCAGCTTTCAGACCAAATCAAAATAACCCTAAATTTTAAACCAATAGGATTTATTCACTTGCATAAAAATAGTTTCAGTGGTAAGAATTTCCTTATTTCAGGACCTATATATAATCTGAAAAACCACAAATCATTATCAGCTTCCTTTTCAGCTCTTTGATTAAGTTGTCATTTAGAAGGAAACACAGAATGCCAATTTATATCACTTTCTACCAATGAACAGAGAACTAGAATATTTTATCATCTGAAGTTAATCACGTCTCTTCCAGTTTGAGCTACACTTGAACAAAACAAGCACTTGTGAAAAAGTTTTCTTATCAAGAGCCAAATGATTTTCTTACCTTCTTTGGAGAATATATGGAATTCCAAATCAGACTTAAAAGCAGGATTACACATCCAGACATCATAATTTGCAATAGTGTTTTCTAAACTTAAATATCAATACCCAATAACCAAAGCATTCATGCAATAATGCACTGCGAGCAGATGGTAATTATCAACCTGTTTTCTGTTCTACATTACTGAGATCATTTCAAATCAGACTGACTGAAATCATGATTCAGCAAGGAGGTATTATACCATGAGGCCTTTTAAGTGATACTAAAAACAGTCCACTAAACTTCACATACAACATAAATACCAAGGAAGACTTCTGCAGGTTAGGCTTGTTCCAGGGGAATATAATGAAATTTCCTGAAAATAAATTATTTATTACACAGAAACTGTGACAAAATAAATTCATTTTTTAAAGAAAAATAACCACTGAAATTAAGACAGATAATATAACCATCTACAACATTGGTATCATGGAATGAAGCCATCTCTGAACATACTGAATTCAACTTTATGAAGTTCCTTGGATCAACAAACTTCATATTTGCAATATGCAAAATTCAAATACTTTCTGCTCCTCTGATATCATTTCTTCCACGGAGATTTGGGGAGCATCCTACATATGGATGATACAAACTTAAAAAAAACAAAACAAAACAAAAAAACACAACCAAACTCAATTTTCAATTTTACAGTCATATTTGAAGAAAACAAAACAAAAAAAAAAAAAAAACAAAAACTTTTTTTTCTATCGTTCAAGTGCAGCCTATGAATTTTGGAAGATACATCATCTTATGTGTTGGGTGCTGATAACTCAGTGCTCCATATTAAATAACTAGCCATTTTGTACAAACGCTAAAGACAATCTAATCTAGCATCTCAATCTGCATGAGTCTCAGTTTCCCAGAAGGAAAAAATTTTAAATGTTATGTCCCTTTCCCCAAAAGCTACTTTACAGAAACTGTGAACTCTTAATATTTTTATTCATACACTGTCTTCTGCATCAGACTCTCAAACAGCTGAAATACTTTCCAGCTTGTACTAGCCTGTCAAGAAGCACATACATACACACACAAGCACACACACGCATATATGCACACAGAGGCACATACACAGCATATATACTGAACATATACATACGCACACATACAGAGTAATTTGTGACATTTTCTGGGGGAAAAAAAATTAATTGAATTGTCTATGGATTAACAAAAAGCATGTAGCAGAAGAAATCAAACTTCTTAGTTTATTTTTGAGGATGCAGTTGCATGAGATAACTGAGGCAATCTAACACTGCACTACTACCAGAAGGGAAAATCCTCCCCACATCTTCCTTTGCACCTGCTCTGGAATTCATCTGAGCCCTCAGTGAGCCAATTCAGCCCATTAAGACACCATAAAATTAATCACTTCTTTTGCTGGTTCAAAACTCTACTAGCTCAGCAACCCTTTCAGCACCAGCAAATTAGCAGATCAACTCTATCAGCTTTTTTCCTACCTTATAGATCTCCTACTTTCAAATGTCTTTCTAAATACCACAGTATTCTTTATTTTAATTTATGACATTATCACATGGAGATTAAGAAACCCTAGCAGCCAAAATGTATTGGTCAAATAAGAAACAAAATATTCTTTAAGGATGCCAACCGTCTCTCCAGTAACAGAAAAACAGAAAGTGCTGTATCCTTGTTCTTAATTTCTCTTTTAATCCATCATTGGCATGTAAACCTCCACTAAATGCATTATCCATCCTTGGCCCATTCTGGCAGTCCAAATTCCCTCATCAGTGTGGTGATGGGACATGGGTTCCTTGATAGTAGCAGTTTAGTTTATTGCTGCTCAGAAAAACTGCAAGCAATGGCAGGAGTTCTGCAGCCATACACAAACTCAAAACATTAATTCTGACTTCTGTTCCTTTCATTGGTCATTACAAAGCACACTTTATTAAGAAAAGCCAGAAGCAAACTATTTTTGTCATCTATGTGCTTTTGTCATTAGAGGCCAGTATTACAGTAGCAGGAAAAGTAAAACTATTACAAGTGTTGTTTTCCATCATCCATTTCATAGTTCGTTCTTTTAAGTGCCTGTAGCCAGTAAATACCAAGTACAGTACACCACCAAATACGAGTTGGAAAGCTTAATCTGTCCCTTAACATAATATACTGATTTTTTCATTAGCAATTTCTGTGCTTTTCACTTTTGCAGAATGGCTCCCTCTCCAAACAATAAACTGGCCAAGAATACATTTAATCTCTTACCCTACATAAAATGCTCACACTAACACATATATACAATCAAATAATGAGACACATTTCCAGAATTAACATGAGATGAAATGCATCCTTCGGTTTTCAAACGTGACTATTTTTCTCATTCACAAAATGTCAGGTGAGTTTTACTTGCTATGTCATTTCAACAACAAAAAGAGGAAAAAAACCCAAACAAAACAAAACCCCCACACACAAAAAACCCACACACAAACATAAACCCCACCCCCACCCCACAACAGGAAAAAAAGACTCACTTGTGAAATATGGTTGATTGAAGATTCCATGCGTCGAAGTTGGGATGCCTGGATATCCAGCATTTGGAGAACATTGTTGGCCAAAGTGTTGATCAGATAGGCTACGCTTGCTAATGACTGGGTTGTGTAGGCTTTGGTTTCTTCCAGGGCTCGCTGCTTATCTGCAGACTAAAAGCAGAAATAAAAGGTTATTTTAATAAAATCTCTCACACAGATTCTTGGAATTAACTCCTTTTGCCTGTCTTTAAAGGACAAAGAATTATACAAGTCAAACTAATCCTACATCAAAGTTACCATTTTTCCTCCTTTCCATTCACTCCAGAAAAGACACTTTGTATGTTTAGAGTTTCTATACTTTATAAAAGGAACTAAGCTAGTATACAACATCCTCATCTTTTATCTAAATGCTTAAAAGTGCAATCTTTTATACTCTATTTTAGCAATAAACTTTAAAAGAACTCTTTTATTCTTTAGTTTTTATAAACTTTGTACTAGTTGAATATAAACTTTGTGCTTCTATTAGATCTCATAACAATCAGCAAAGATCTGTCAAACACCCTATCCCTCATCTCTCCCAGTTATTCAGACCTCATTATTGCCACAAATGGTCATTCACAGTGAATGAACTATAATTATTCCCTTAAAATGGTAACTGAATAGAATGTGAGAGGAATAATTTTTAAAAAGAACAAGTCCATGTTTTCTTTTTAAACATGTTTTGTGCTTTTTCACATTGTCAGTATTTTATTCTAAGAAGAATTAGTATGATCCATTTTTCTAGTAGTAGAGCACCTAAAAATATTTAGGCTATCAAGCCAGAAGATATCCCTTAGATGCTTAAGAACATACATTTCAAATAACATTAAAAATAATAAGCTAAGGGTCTGGTTGTCAGGGTTCTGCGTTTCTCCTTGAACAACAGTTAACACCACTAAGATCTAATTCAGTATAAATAATAGAGATTACAGCACTGGTAAAACATACAATTAAGATGCTAAGAAACTTTCCAATTTCCAAGGCTGTGGAATACACTGAATTTCACTTTTATATGATCTTTAGCCACACCTCACAGGCTGATAGTGCTGTTTCTAAAGCAGCAGTTGACAAATGTTCTCTACTTCCACTTGCCATCATAATACTACATTTAATAATTTCCTTTCATTTATGTATTATTCACAGAGGTTGGGTATCAAGATTCAAAAAATGTACTATTATTAGAGGGAGAATATAAAGTCATCCCATATCTTCCAGCACAAGCTGAATTTACCCTCCATTTTATATGTACTTAAGCAGTTTTTCCTAGCCCAAGATACTTCCTGAGACCTGTCTTAAGAGAAGGTTGCTAGCTTTCAAGAATAAACAACCCCACACATGTAAACACAGACACAGGACTTCAACAAAACTCACATGAAAGATACTCAGTACTTTTTCTGTCCTGGCAACCTCTCCGGTGTCCGCAAACAGCGGTAACTTCGTTGGCCTGTTAGCATTCCTCCTTCTTGCAGGCCACACTGGTACCACTTCCTAGCCTGCTTCCAGAAAGCAGGACAGCAGGAGTTGCTGTTCAGCCATATAAGAGAGCTCCCGTGACGGTGCAGGAGGGGAGGAATGCTGTAGAAGGTAAGAATTCTTGCCTGGCTGTTTTTTTCCCATGCATCTGACAAAACCAGACCCAGCAGAGAAGGAACTGAAAATTTTAGGAGACAGCTTCTCCGGGCACTGTATGATGATGTTCCCCAACAGAGCATGCTTGTAAAGGCTGCCTTATATCCAACTATAAAGAAGTTAGATAAATCCTATCCCCAGACCCCATTTAAGAAGTCATTACTTTTAGCCAGCTGGATAGCATGTCTTTCATACAGAAGAGCTCCAAACTGAGGTTAGGGACTCCCAAATGAAGGAATACGGAGCTCTTTCCCTCTACTCTCACATTGTTGGTTTATAAATGTACTCTATCTTTCCCTCTCCCTACTTATAACCTCATCTCAGTCTGCAAATATCACTACAGCAGACATAGTACCACTGGACACTTTCACAGCCATTCAAACAATTTCTAAATAGCAATAATAAAAATGACCAGAAACTTGTCAGTATTGCTCTGCAGCTGCCGACAGACTATTTATAAAAGCAGAAACTGCTGATTTACATTAGCACACTGTACATCCACAGTAGCTGAGTAGAAGCCAGGAAACAATTTTGTTTTTGTTTTTTGTTTTTTTTATTAATAGTCAAAGTATTTGAGAACAAAAGGAAAACAATCTATAATTTTAGAAATTATGAGCCTCAGCTATGGCTTTACTGCTTAAAGAAGCACAAATATGAATATGTGTTCAGAGCTAGTCCTTCCACTGATATAACTAATAGTTAAATTCAAGTCACCCCCAGTCACACCAGTTCAAACCAACGAAGAACTGGCTTCTCACACATTAAAGATCTCATAAAACAACGTTATAAAGCTTTTTGGAACTGTTATTAGCACAAAACCCCATTTTTGATTGAGAGGTCTGGTTTGTGTATTTGGCTGATAACCTGAACGACTATGATTTGCTCTGTATGCCTTCATACAGAGCCCCAAATTCTCTGAAGCAACCTCCACACTCCTGCCTGGCACAGCAAAATTGAAGTTTGAACTCTCTCCCTGTATCCTGAAAGGTGCAGAATGTGTTGAATTTTCAAATTACAATTACTGTTGAACCTCCTATTGTCAAGCCATTTCACAACAACAACAACAAAAAAATCTAATTAATGCATTTTAAAACAACCAAGTTTACCCTAAAAAATTCCAAGAGATGAAAACTTGAGTCTCACACAATGACTAGGAAAACCAGTCTGGAATACTTAAAGCAAAGCTAAAGTTCCCCTGTGGAGATATAGTAAGTGCCATTTAAAATTTAACTTGAAATGATAAGCTGTGTTCAGCACGAAATTTAACATTTAATTTGGAAAGTAGATTTCCAGAGATGCTGTCTTATCATACACTCCTATGTATCAAGCTCCTCGTGTATATTCCCAACAGACATCAGATTATACTGCTTACAACTGTTACCATGCTCAAACCTCGCAACAGATTTAGACAATTAAATGGTACACTCATAACTATCTGAGTATGCAGCTATGTAACTAAAGGGATTTCTGCAAATAAGAATTATTTCAAGTTTTCAGTAAACCAAATTCAAACATAACTCTCAACAGACTAAGATCTGATACTGTGATCTTCAGAACGCCAAAATACCAGTCAACATGCTTCATACCTGACTGTAAAGTGGGAAAAAAGTTATTTCAATATCCACATCTACCAGAATTCTCTAGTGAAAGATAAAAATACCAGTTTGGCCCTAATCAAACTGATCGCCTCCGTGCAGTAGCTTCTGAAACCTATGGAATACTGTTTCTATGTAGAATATTGAAAACAAGAGAAACCTATTCTACTACGTTCATTATAATGAAATGAAGTCTCGTTACTGTGAATACTTAGGGACATTAACCAGAGTCCTTGAAGCCCTTCAGTTCTCAGAAATGTTGCAGTCAGCATGATCAGGAACTGGTAGCAAGTATGTTTTCAGCGTCATGACCTAAATTAAATGCCATCAAACAGACTACTGAATATCTCCCCGTTTTAAAGTATCTTTAATCTAGCACTCACACACATAAAATTCTGCATGCCTATGAAAAAAAACCAGACATCATAATATCTATACGCACATGGCTGTTAGGGAAGCAATGTTTCCAACTGTTAGATCAGCTTGATCTGTACTTTTTTTTAATGGATATTACACTTAAAATTTCAAAGACATTGTTTGACATATAAATCTTCTACACCACTGCCAACATAGGCAGCCTCTCATTCCTAGTCCCAACACATCCATTCCTTTGTGATACTACTGTATTTGTAGGGCCATATAGTGGACTGAGTACCTAATCTAGTTTACAAATAACCTAAGAATCAAATGGCTATTTTCAACTCCATACCATTCAATTCCATTACCTTCCCTGCCGTACAAACTTGCAAACACTTGCCCTAGCAAAACTAAGTAGATACCACGAAGGAGGAGCAAATCATTTTTACGGAATTAGTTTGAGCAGTTAATCATGTTATGGAGACTCAGGTTCTAGTTTGATCAGCAGTACCTGTGGAAATAGAGGTCCCCAAAACAAACTGCACACTCCATTTACTATAGTGAATTGGACCAGGAAGCCAGTCTGAAACAAAAATTATCTGATCCACAAAGCAAATTATGAGTTTTCCCTCATCCAAACCACTGCATAGCCACAGAAAACCAAGGAAGCACACAATCAAGAATAAAGAGGGAAGAACTATCCAGTTGCTCTGTTTGCTAGCAAAAAGGAACAAGTGCTGTGAAGTAGACATCACTGCAGTTTTGTCAGCCCTCCACTACCTATATTTTGATTTTCTTTCACAAGACCTGTCCACAGTACCTCATTTGTTTCCCTTAATATTTTCCCATTAACTGTGTTAAGAGCACTGCTGAGTCTCTACATCCTAAACTTCTACCTTCAGCTTTTCAAACAATATTAAGAACATACTAGAGAATCACAGCTGGATCATCTTTGCAGTCTTAAGAAGATAAAATGTTCGGATCACTGATGTCTTCTGTGCCCACATTACCCAATTTACATGCAGCAGCTCCGCATCTATTCTGTTTATCATTTTTCTCCACACAATGCACACATCAGGTAGTCCGTGATGAGTCACAAAGCAACATACTTTTCTCCTGCTCTCAGCAGTAAGAGCACTACTTTAACTCACCAGAGAGAGCTCATCTGATGCTCCTGCCAACCACGTATGGGGTGAGGATGGTGTCAGCTACTACTGGGACAGGCTACATCTGCTGCTGCTGGAAGCAGTACACCATGCACCTAGACACAGCGGCAGCCCAGCTCTCTCCTGGAGAACGCTTTCCATTTGTAGGAAAACACTACAAAATAAGTTGCTTTGCCTCCTCCAGAAAACAAAACAGAACAATCATATTTCACAAGATAGATCCAGTCCGAGACGTAGACTACAGAGACTACTCTATACAAAGCTGAACTTTTAAATAACAGGAAGAGATAAAAATCATTCAAGTCAGCTACAAATGTAGCTTCAGACATTCACATTCAGACTTCATATTCTGTCAGAAAAGGCATGTATTATATCCTCAGTGCTTGTTTTCAGACACTGGAGAATTGTTAACAGTTTCCACTACTACATGCCAGTCCAAACAAAGGTGGACACAAAGTCTAACACAGCTCAGGAATAATGATACAAATGTTCATCTGAAAATATTTCTCATTTTCATATTAGATCGTATAACACAAATTGCTAGCATTGGAAAGGATGTGGAATTCAACCTGCACTAAGTGGAAAGATAACTACTTTTTTATGTCAGGATGCAGAGACTAGGCATCACTTTTTCTAGACACTGTGAAAGTTCCATTGACATACCACATTTACATTACCAGATTTGGATAAGAAATGGCCTGGGTTGATGACTATATAAGACATCCTTTTACTTCAGGAATTAAACCTCTCAATGTTTTTTCTCCTGCCTAGGAAAAACCAAACTTTTGCATCTATACAAGCAATATAAAGACAAATTACAAAGAAGAAAAAATTATACTGAATGGAGAGTGTGGAGCAGATAAGAGAATAAAACATGCAGTAAGGTATGCAAAATACCAAAATAATGGCAGTATAAACAGTAAAAGGCAATCTTACATGAATACAGAGCACAATGAACAGGGCTAAAAAGGAACCAAGAATTTAATGCATTCTCCCACCCCACAGTGAGATCTGCCAGAATAGAGTGATAAAGTCTGTTATGCCACTGTTAAGAACTTGAACAAATTGTACAAAAAGACAGCTATTAATGCAGAAAGAAATTCTACAAGGAAACAAATGATGGAAACAACATGAGCACTATAGTAAGATTTATGGAATATCAACCCAACTTGATGAAAGAATAAATGCTACCGAATGCTACAAATGGTACCAATGCTACCAAATTAGAAGGAAACAAAAGACTTCAAAGACAGCAACATGTTAAAAAAGAAAAATACAGCTCATTAATTGGAAAGAGCTAATTAAGAGAGGTCTTAAAGTAGTACATGAGAAGCAGCACTGAAAGCTGCTGGCAGTTTAGCTGGTTATTGTAGCTAGGTTTCTTTCCTGCTCTAATTCTACCAAAAAAAAAAAATATATATATATTATTTAACCATTAGTCATCATCAGCTTGGAAGTTCAAAGTTTTCAGCTGGGCTAATAAAGCTTATACAACAAATCCTATTAGATGAGCCAAAAAGTCTGGTCCTATGAGTTGATACAGAAATTGTGTTTCTTACTATAAAAGATTAACGCAAGTTGTTGCCTTTAATATCAATATGACAAAAAAAAAAAGTCTTCCAAGATTAATACTTAGTGTTGAACTGGGGGGGTGGGGGGGGAAGGAGAAAGAGCTTTTCAATCCCGAATCTACAATCACTCACAACTAACCTAAACCTAAAAAATCTCTTAGAAAAAGAAGAGTTCTGAATGGAAAAAATCTCAATTCATATTCAAATCAACTCTTCAGCATACAATGCATTTATGCAGTAATATTTAGGTGTCATGGTGGAAGCTGAAGTTAAATAGTTTGTCAGGGAACTAACTATACTGAAAGGTGTGTCCAGAATCTAGTAATCACTTCCCCAACATATACAGCATCACTTGCTGTTGTTCAAAACAGTGCTGTTTAGTGAAACAAAACTCATGTTTAATACATGTGACAAAAAAGTAACGGTGAAATTATAAGAATGAGACAGACGATTAGTTTCATTTAATCACTGTAAGTTGTTTCTTTTTCTTACTGTTAATACAAACCCAAGCAGACATTTGTCTTAAGACTACCAAGTAAAACCCCTCAGGTTTCTGTTGAGGTTGCATCAGCTTCAAGAAGCCTGAAGAACAAAAGCTGCATGCCACAGAGTTCAACAAGCTTTCATTATTCAGTGTGAAATGTGCCCAACTGCAATACTGACAAAGCACACTTCAGTTTTTCTGTGAAAAACAGGAGATTGAGCTCTTATATCATCCTTTCCATTTTAACTGTTGCTAAATTCCTTGAAGT
Organism: Tyto alba; assembly: GCF_018691265.1. Classification (NCBI taxonomy): domain Eukaryota; kingdom Metazoa; phylum Chordata; class Aves; order Strigiformes; family Tytonidae; genus Tyto; species Tyto alba. The sequence continues at coordinate 28,415,706 of NW_024881328.1, read as the reverse complement.
TACTGAAAGCCTCATACATAATTAAATATTTTACACACATTTATTCAACTGCACAGATGGTATTTGCTTAGCCCATCCAAGCACTTTCTGAGGTCCTTTCGTAAGCTAGAAAAAATGATTGAGAAGAAAACTGAGCATCATTAATCCAATAATTATGCCAAAATTATGCCAGAAAGTTACATAACTGCCAGTGAAAAATACAATAGCTTTCTGTTTTAATAAACTGCCCCATTAAATACTTACTTGCTAGAGACTATCCCTTACTACTTTTTCACTAACAGAACTGCTCATTTCCAGCATGAAAAACATGTACCATACAAGTCATAAGCAGTTGGTCTGTAACATGCAGGTGAAGCAAGCATGAAAAAGCAGAAGCAATCGCTGACATGTAAGAACAGAAGGAAGCGAGATCTCTCAGAGCTCCTGAAAAAATAAATGCCACAGAACTACCAGAAAACCTCAACATTTCCTTTTTAGAGGTGCAGGAGGATCCATGTATTTTATTAGTACATTGAACACACAGGGAAACCCAGTCTACCTGTTCTTTATTATAACCAGAGCCCAAATACTTGTAGTTGAGGGTAGGGTTTTTTGTTCTCTGTCAATTGTAATACTATAATCTCTAAAGTATTCATGTCTACATGTAAACATCTTTACAGAGTTACTTATTCATATAATTACTGCTGTTACTTTAGGTAGAGGGGGGCTAGATTGTTTGCTTCATGACCCTACTCAAATGTATACACATTTATTTTAAAATTCAGGAGAGTTAGTAGTCATCTTGCCCATTTACATGTACTGTACACCCTAAACATTATGAATTAATCAAATGTTAAGAAACATAAAAAAACATTTCAGAAATGGGAAACACTTATTTGCACATACCCTTCCACAAACCCACTGACAAGTTCTCTGACAACTTTCTATTATTCTGCATTCAAAAGAATACACGAGCACCAAGATACACTTAGATCACTCAACAGAGGAAGAAACAAGATTAATGGGACTGGTAATTTGGCATAAAATTTAGTAGAAATGGTAGTTCTAGACTTTAGAGATAGAGTATTTTTCTTCACAATAATTTTAACATGATCTTATCTGGACAGCTAACTATAATTAAAGTAATCTGCTTGACAAGTCCTTGCCCCACCTGTGAAGAATGGAGCATGTTAGTCTCCTAATGACATAACACCTTTTTTATTCGTAAACTACTCGCAGAAGTGACAATACACAATCCAAGAATCAACACTACAATAAAACTTGAGTTGTGAGTGGACCATCCAGGCACAGAGGTTACAGTCAGGCATCTAAACCATCCCACCTTATAGACATCTGTCACACTCAAAAGTACATTTCTTCACAATTGCATCCAAAGTGTCTACCCAACACATAAATGGAAGCATTTAACTTGCTGTTCACACAAAGCACTTTTAAAATTTAAACACCTTTAAATGTGAAGTTACTGAAGTAAACTCTTCGTATACAATTCAAAAGAAATGGGATTGGGACTACTCTCATAGTACTGTGAATTCTGTATGTTTTATATCTAATCAAACACATCCCCTTTTGAGCTGAGTTCACGCAGTAATCTAAGCACAGCAATCAACAAAGCTGTATAAGGAACTTTGGCATTTAGGCCAAACATAAACATTACAGAAGATACCAGTTTTAGAATTAAGAATGCATCAAAACTATCGTTAGAGTTTATAATTCAAACAACATTCATAGAGCGAGCAATAAATGTGATATTTAAAAAAGAAAATCCATTTCCAAATGCAAGTTTAATTGCATTCATCATATTCCACTGATATGAATAAGGTTCTTTCATTTTTTAATAATTATTAAGATAATTTATCTTAATTTATCTGCATACTAATAACAAGCATGCTAGCTGAGGAATATACTCTCAATATTCATACTTTTGTGAGACATCAGCTTGCTGTTTTTCAGATTACTAAAAAACTGTAATGATGCACTAAATGTCACTACAATTTCTTGATCGTAAGTGTGACTTTCTAATTGTTAAACCATCTGAAACTCAGTATCAATAACCCGGTGCAGGTCAGTATCAGGTCATTCACATTATGTTGAAGTCTTTTGTTTTCACTGCAGTTGGTTCATTTCATACTTTCATTTCTGTGCTGAGCCTCAAAACACAGGTCTGATTAACAGCTAGGAAAGCTATCTTTCAAAGAAATATACATAAATCCTAGACTCCTAAATGTAAAAGCAACTTTTTAAAATACATACTGCATTCATGGCTGCCAGTGAGGGCAAAACTAACTCACAGGCTTGAAATCCATGACAAGAATATCTGTCTATTGCACCTAAAAGATAACAAACCATAGCTGTGGACAAGCACAGCTTCCCTGACATTTAATCACTTGCACACCACTGTTTTCATGGTGCCAGTATCCTTGCAACAAATCTGTCATCTGTTTCCCTTAACCCTCACCAGAATCAAACTTAATATTTATTTCCATACCTTCATAAGCACTGACCAGTTTTCACATGCACATGTCCTGCTCTCACCAAAACTGACAAGTTCCTATTCTTTGAAAGTAGAGCCAAAGAGTCCTGTTTATGCAAAAACAAAACAACAAAAACCCACAAAACAAAAACAAGGTATGTTGCATTCATATAAACCTACCAGACAAGGGTTGTTTGTTCAACACATAAATAATATAGTTTAAAATGACAGATCACAAGAAACTGAAGAGCATGAAAGCATCCCAATGTGTTTACATCTAAAATGTAGTTAACGATGTAGTTATATTAATAGTTATTCATCACTGCTTTACAGGATCAGATGTAGCTCTTGCTTGAGAAGCAAGCAGCAGTGAGAGAAACCTATTCCCCATGCACACTTAAGACTCACTGCTCATTCTGTTAATCAATGCAGGCTTCACCTTACTGTATTAGCTCTTCTGCAATAACACCGCTGAAAGAAGTGGATAATTTTCTAGTTCATACAACAACATAATTATTATTAGAGTTTCAAATACAAGGCCAATTTTGGCTTTAGTGCCAGTACAAAATCAACATATTTGTGGCCATAAGAGACCAAGTCAATACAAATGAGCTGAACGAAGAACCTCAGAAACCGCAAAGATCTGCAGGCTTAACTCTACTGTTTCATGTATCTGCTGTTCTACAAGCCTTCATCCACCCAGGCCGCTTTAGTGTGTGGAATTTTCATTGAGTGTACAAGTAAAAATCATTGATTAATTCAATTCAACTCAAATTTGATCTTACAGCTACTTGATAAAAATAAAGCAAGTCATTGTAGCATTTGCAAAAGTTACTTTTCAGATGCAAAGCGGCCTTCAGAAGTTACTACAAGCATATAGTAATTCTAGTGTACAAAAAATATCATTTGCACCAACTGTTTTCTCCTTAGCATTATCAGATGAACAGATTTTATCTCTCTCTCAAGAAATGTGACAAAATCTACCTTTTCTACGAAAGGATATCTATTTTGGCTTCCCAAAACATTATCCAGTCACTGGGGTTTATGTAACATCTGAGTTATTTCCCAACTTCTCCAGTTTCTTCATTCCACTATAAATTCTCAATTCAATTCATTACATAGCAACAACTGAGACCAACTAAGAGCTTTAATTTAGAATCACAAGCAGAGTTATCTGTGGCAGCAGAAGCAGGTTCTGCTCCCAATTGTCCACTGCCAGATACTACAGTCTCATAGCAAGAAAAGCTAAGTAGGACACGCAGCCATGTCATCCATCATCATAGTTGATAGCCTAATGTACTAATGTAATCAGTTAGATGGCAGGACAGCTTGTAATTGTCAGAGTGTAACTGTTGGGTTTAAGGGGAAGATATACACCCTATTCAGCCAGCAGCTCCCAGGAGAGGCAGGTAAATGCAGAGGTGACACCCACATCAGTTACCACAGCTACACCAGGCTGCCATGGAGCTGTGTTTCAGAGTACCATTCCAACGAATAAGGTAGCACAAGATGCTGGAAAGCCTTTGCTGCCTGTCCACAACAAATACAATCCTGTTACCCTTAGAACTCTTCCCACATTGTCAAGCCAACTAATACAAGTCTTTCACTTGCCACTCACTGTCTCTTCTTCCTCACATGAGCACACCCCAACATTTTGTCATTCTAGAATTTACTATATTTAAAATTAACTACTTTTGATAACTATGGCTAAAAAGAGCTAAAAAAAGAGAAAAAAGGAGGCATAGCTACCAGGTAACAGGAGTATGCCATTTCAAAGGTAGTAGATAGAAGAGATGGCTTAAATTAACTGGGGGTAGGAATTTCCATATTCACTCTTCCATTTCTAGGAAATAATTACACTTGGATTACACATCTTTTCAGTGATCAGTTAACTCTAAATTTGAAATTATTCTTACTTGGCACTTTTTAAAGTTGCTGCCTATTTGGACACACTAAAAGGAACAAACAGCCTTCAGATATATGCCCACAATCTGACAGAACAAAAAAAACATATTTTATTTCATATAAAAAGAAGCAGAGATCAAAATAATAAACCTTCACACAACAGTTGCAACATACAATACTCCTGTAAGAGGCAAAAGAACCATTGGCAGCAATCTAGAATTCCAAAACCTAGAGATTTACACCCAAATTAGCAGAGCCGGGGAGAGCTGCAGTAGCAGTTGATCAGCTCTAAAGCATAAAACTAAAATGTCAGAAGAGATCTTCCAGCATATCTCCATGAAAGGTTCCCCAATCTCTCCTGATTATTTTTTTTTCTTTTAAACAAACAAGACATCCTTCCTTGCCAACTGTAGAACCATCTAAAGGCCAAAGCCTCTGGCTCCTGCAGTGCAACACCATGATACATGCCAGAGTCCTAGCACCCAAAATGCACGTTTGCACCCTGTTACATGACCAGACACAAATACACTCTTGTCCGACACTGAAAAATCACAACAGCCCACACAACTCACAGGCCTTTTTCCTTGCCCTCATCGGAAGAACTTGCCAGAAAGTGAGCAGAAGCAAGGAGACGACAAGGTTAATTTGTTCTTGATACCAATGTTCAGCCTGCTGAAAGCTGACCTCTGTCATACTACCCATTTGCTGAAGGTGGTGGTAATGCTCAATGATACCCAGCCATAACTGAACCAAGTATGAAGACTAACTAAACCAACTATCATGATCAACAAAAAGAAGCAAAGGAGGGTTAGTAGTTCACTCTGAAAACTGCTAAGCAAAACCAGTGCGTTCTAATTCAATAGATTTGATCCCTATGTGCCCTGAAAGCTGTATCTGCTCACTTTTCAGGCAAAGAATGTTCTTACAACATTTTGCTTCTATTACCATAGCACTGGACAAAACACAGTATTAGCAGAGTGAGAGTGGGATCCCAGCCTCTTATGCAGAGACTGTTAGCAAGATTCTAGATCTCTGTTCTGCACTCCTGGAGTAAGTAGTGAACATTTTAGAAATATAAAAGTCATGTCATCAGGAAAGGAGTCCCAGCCTAATTCCCAAGGGTAGGCTGCTCAAAATAATGTTTTTTTCAGAAGTTTATCAATTTTGTTCATGTTTGTAATACAGTTGTCTACACATAAAACCACAGAAGGTTGCAGGAGGCTTTTCATTTTAACTAGACTGAAACTATGCTATGCTGATACAATTTAAGAATCTTAGAAAATAAGCGGGAAAAAAATGTTTTCTGCAGGCACTGTAATTAGTAGCTATTCTCTTTTTCCCAGTTTAATCAGCAGTTTTGGTCCATTTACTTCAAAATTAGAAGCAAACCTTAACTCAATTGCTATGTAGCTCAAGAACAGCAAGCAAAGTTGCTATATTCAACCGGCAGCATATAACTTAACACCACAGCATCAAGTTTTCTGTAATTGTTTCCAGTGAGGTCTGTATTTTACACACACGTTTTCCTAAGCATGACCTACTTCCACACTAATTACAGTGCTTCTTGCCCAGAAAGAGACTGTTCCATGCAAGCAGTAACTCAATATTTTGAAGCAATATAAGGACAGTTTACATGCATAAAAAGATGTGCATTTAATCTCCCATATTAACTACACTGCAACTGTAATGCAGTCATTTCCACACTATTAAAATTCTACTTCTTTCTGCAAGTTAATAAATTGTTTTAAGGATTAACAAGTATCACACAGATAAAAAAAAACAGTATGCTTGATAAACAAATCCAACCAGGGAAAAATTTTTCTCCACATACAATAGTTCTGACATTCCCCAGACTGGAAAACACTATGATTGTCTTGCAGGCCACAGAGGCATTTCAGGATTTCTCTCTAGCAATATGAAGAGTTCTCTGTCTACTAAAGAAAAGACAGAACTTGAAACATATGATCTACTAGCAGTAAGGGTCTTCTTGCTTAGCTACAAAGAACCATGGTTCAGAACACCAAGTCTGGAGGAGCCTGAAGAAACTGTATTTTTCTGAAAACACCCTCAGAACAGTATCAAGGATTTCAGATTGTGAATGTTTAAGACTGCTGTCAAAGTAAAGCATTTGCATTGCCTGATAGCCAAAATAATGGAACTGGACACCTCAGCAGATGCTCTGTGAATGCTACAGGCTTCTTTTCACTCATTCACTCGAATAAAGTAGATTATGTACCAAATACCTTATTTGAATCAAGAGCATAGGAGGTTAATGAACATAAAAGAACATGACTGACCTCATGAGAATGACAGCAATGCCCAACAAGGGTTTCTATTTCTAAAAAGTTTAAAGTTCCTTTGTTCTAACATTTAAACGTCAGTCAAAGACAGCACTTAACTATAACTTGTGTGAATGCCACATAAAATTACATGCTAAGGCTCTTGGAAAAACACAACTTCAGCAATATCCCCGTCAACATCCAGAAGCAAATCTCTGTGCAGGACCTTGTAGAGGCAGCAGCCAAGGACATAGTTCTATCAGCATAGCTTGCAAAGAATCAGACAATGAAGTTATTTGGCATCCAACGCAAGATAGAGCTCTGTAAACTTGACAGCAATTATAAAACAAAAGATAAGCAGCACATACAATGGCACAAGAGGTTCTACCAAGTCTGTCCCAAAAAAGCTGGTTAACACTAAAGCTGAAATGGCACTTCAGAAAAGGACAGATGAATGAATCAGAGAAGGCCTCTGAAAGCAGTATAGAGCATCTGCAATGCCTGAGAATTAGTCGCTGCCTGTCTTTGCACACGTATTAATGATGTTCCAGACCTCAGCTTTCACTAAAGAACATTTTTTTACCACAAGAGCACTTGCAGAGACTATTTTAACATCATTTCCCAAAAACATACTCATCTTTTTTCTTTTCTCTGTTTATCTAATGTGAGACAGATTTCCACCGGGCTCTTCTAGATTTGTTCAGATACATATTTCAGCACGTACTGGTGCTGTTCTACCTACCTGTATAATTATCCCTTAGTCATTCCTGTATCAACCAGGACATGTTTTTTTAAAGCTATGGAACAATTTTTTTTTTCCTCCAATCAATATTTACAGAGCAGGAAGAATTGATACTGGACAGAAAAGCCACTGTCACAGACAACTTGGCAGAAGCTAAAAACATACTGCTATTTTTCCCCTACAACAGCCACATCCAGAGTAGCCCAATAAAACAAACTCAGAACTTTCATAAAGTAAATCAATCCATTACTATCCTCAATGAAGAAAATTCCTACTAATGAACTCTTTCAGATGCAATAGTCTTAAAAGTCAAGTTTTACACACAGCTTTCAAAGAAAAGTCATATACAGACTACGGTTGTCTCAAATAGGGAAAACACTTCCTTCCTGCTATACAATTTAAATTAGGTCATGAATATTTCAGTAAAAGAATAACTTTAATCCCACATTTCAGAATTATTATGCTGTTCCCCATATAGGGCAAATTTCATCATATCCAACTATAGCAGCAATACCAGATAGTTTTATGCATTCTGGTAACTCTCAGAATGGCAAAAGCTCTCAGCCATAGAATACATCTCTAAGGATCAAAGTATTACATGCAGTCTTGAAGCCTGCCTACTCAAACTGCACCAGCATCATGCCTGCAACTTACAAGCATACCTTTAAGCCTTATATTGTAGCGTAATAACTACTCACTATTGTGCTTAGACACCGTAACAGCATTAAACTGAAGTTAATATTTTTATCCTATAATCTTTCATTTCTTTAAATGACACTGAAAAGTTGTAAAAGAACGCAAGATTCCTCTCACAGCAGTTCTGTGTTGCATTACAGGATATGAAGAATCCCCACCTTTGCATTTACATTCACCATAACACAGAGTCTCAAACTTCACTTACCCAATTTCAACAACATTCTTGTTCTGACAATTCTGAGCTCTTCGTTGTCACAAGAATTGAAATATTAGAGAAATGCAATAACAAAAGAACACTTCAAATGCTGAATGCCTGTTCTATGTCACAGAAGTTTCCCTTCCCTTGCATTCTTTCATATTTTTTTTAATGTGAATTCACTAATTTTCAAATTGTCCTAACAGATTATTACAACTATATATTCAGCAAGTTCTACTACCATTAGGAAAAAAAGGGCTTTTCTCTATGCCCTGATGAATTAAAGTACTGCACAAATGACCTTTTCATTTTATAAGACATGTTTAAGTAATATCACCTCTCTACCTAGCTATGGCAATAAATAAAACTGTCCTGGAAAGGAGTTTTACAGTGTGAATGGTAGAGAGGCTTTAAGACAGAGGCACAGAGAAAGCAGGAATTTTCAAGTTGTTTTTTAGCCAAGAAATTCTCTCCGTTTTGCAGAATGCCCTGCCAGCTGAACAACCTCTAATCCTGCACTGTCCTAGACACAAGCAATTGGCTTTTTTGTAATACTCACCACCTTCGTGTCATCTTATTCAACAGTTTGTCCCTAAAACGATGGTAATACCATCCTTTTTCCCCTTCACATTCAGCAGAAGAAACACATGTGAACAATTCTTCAAGCACTGTGTTCAAACACAGCTTGAAGTTCCTATGAAATCCAGACCAAAATGTCTTTGAAAAAAAAGCTCCTTCCACATTGTTTGTAAACAAAAGCAGTACTTAACCTGATTTGTAAAGTATGAGATCTAGAGATGAAAACCATCACATAAGAGCTGTGATACTTAAAACCGAAAGAATTAGGTAGAAGCTGACTCCTCAAGTTGTGATTTGGCTTTGTGCAGAGGCATGTAATAAAAAGAATGACATCTATTTGTTTAGCCATTAAAAAAAAAAAAATGCAGTTAGGCAAACTAGAACAATACATACAAAACGAAAATAAAAATTAATAATCCTCTCATTTCAATCTCCACAGTTTAGCATGTCCTTCTCCAACAGAACCTGAACAACAATTTTCAGAATTTTGGCCTTTCAGAGATGCCTTGGAGGTTTCATTGAATATAGCATTTACCACGGGGTAATGCCAAAAGGCCTGAAAACTAAGGTCAAATAACTTCAAAAAATACCACAGGAAGACTATAATTTCTCTCAAAAAAAAAAAAAAAAAAAAGGCATTTTTGGTCCTCTTTATCAGATGGAGAATTGAAGTCATACCCATATAGTATTTCTGCAGTAGACCCCCAAACTGAATTTCAGATCTAAAATTGGTGCTTCATCTCCAGAACACCGTTCTTCCACAAATGATAAAACACATCACACACTGCCTATGTAAAAGGACAGGTTCACAGAAACTCTTACTGCTGCCAGTATCATTATTCAGCCTTAAGGATGGCACAGAAAATGAAAGAAAATCCTGATCAGTTTTAGAGTTTGGGTTGGTTTGGGTTTTTTGTTTATTTGTTTGGGGGTTTTTGTTGTTTTTTGTTTTGTTTTTTAATTTTGTATAATTAATTTAAAACTGAAAAGAAATCATTTCCTTAGGTGTACTTTTCATTTTTAAGATATGCCACACACAAAATCTGATTCGTGCTTATATATACTGAATATTAAAAAGATGAGCATGCTGCTTATAAAATAAGCTAAATTCAGTAAAATACAATACTTTGAACCTTCAGAAGGAGCAAAGAAATCTCCCATTCTGCTCTGGATCCTTAAAAAAACAGATACAACTGAAAAAAGGTAAGAAAATTTCATGGAAGGTAAAACACAAGGAAAATACTAACCTTTGTTCATCATAAGAAAATAAGTAAAGGCAAAATCCCCTTCTCTTTATAGTACTTTTAAGCACAGCCTTTCCAGAGGACAAGTTCACTATTGGCACTGTATTCCCCATTTATTAATTTCATTAAAGATTTCTTTTTTTATATATGTATAAATGGCTAAATAACTTATATCTCTGCATTAATTAACCATCTGTTGATCAAGTGAGATGAGTCATAAGATCTGGTCTTGCATAATACATACAATTTATAAATCTTACTTAAATGAATAGCCTTGATATTCTACAAATGTTTACAACAGGCTCACTATAGTGAAAATTTTTGTTTTCAAAGATCTCTGTATTTGGTGTATGTTATTACAGACTTATGTATACCAATAAGAAAAACAAAAATTAGACTTCTATCCTTCCTTCTTGCTCCAGTCATCAAAACTGGATTCACTCTATTGTATTATATATAAAATTATTGATTAAAATAAATGTAAATATTGCATGTGTATTTTTAAAAATCTAAAATTTAAATTTTAAGCACATCACAACATGGTAGTGACTTACAGTAGTTCTATTAATGCATCCCATCAAGTGGTTATAGAAGTGTCCTCAATTTGGAGATGGTTTAAATTAACTATTATCATCACCAGAAAACTATAACAGATTCAGATTCTACAGATATCTTTTTACCTTCGGTTATCCAAACTGATTGACTTATACAGCTGCACGTGAGTCACAAATAACTTTTTTTTTTCTTTTAGGAAAGGACTGCTCTTATGTCAATGCATTGATAAACTGACAAAAAAAGAAAACAAAGTCCTCAATAGTTCAGGCTGACTACACACTACTCCATCCCGAGTTTGCTCCTTGGAGCTTCAACATGCTCAATCATTCTGCCCCTTTCGAGACAAAGTCACTCCAGGGGCATCATTGCCTAGATCTTGCAAGATAATTTCTGAGATCACCAACAGCTGAATAAAGTGAGAAAACTGAGACGTACATCAGAAAACACTGTACACTGATTTATCATAAATAACACATACACGTAATGTCACAGCTTTATGCTTCTCTCCAACTCCATTCATTCCTAGTCCTCTAATTATTATCCATGGTGGGAAAAGCCAATTAATTTCACTAGCACCATTTCAGTACTCACATATAAACTCCACCATATAAAAATTTTGAGTCCTCTTTCCCACAACTGAAATTTATCTAGAACGTACTTGACGTAAGCAACTTGACATGTTAATTCCCTCTCCTTGGAAGGCCAAACCAACACCAATTTGTGCAGCAAGCAATTCAAAGGATACAGGATATACAGTATTCAGGATACAGAAAATATAATATTAAATAGAAGCAGTATCTCCAATAATCCAGTGAAATGGATTACAGTGGACAATGCAAAATGCTTCATATAATGGGCACAAAACTCCATCATGGACAAATTCAGAACAAACACAAGGCAAAAACATACAAAAGAAAAAGATAAAACTGCTTATATTCTCATTTATTTAAAATGTCTAGCCTTTTTTAGAATACCATTAAATACTGAGCCTTAACTCATAGCAGTAATTCCGCAGATTATGTTAAGTAGCATAGTGGAAAACCAGTGTACCCAATTCATACTCTTTTTTTTTTTGTTGTTTTTTCAATCTCTGACGTCTCTCAACCACCTCAGCCTCTCATTCTGCTGTTAGCAGCATGGGGGATAACAGGTTGGCCTTTGTTTTTACTATTTCTCTCTTTAGATATATTTATAAATAGTGAAAATTACTGTAAACTTCCCACAATGGCATGATATCTTCAGTATTCTATTGTATAAGAGGCTTCTTCCCCTTTTGGCTAAATATTTTGTGCTTGTCCCACCACAAACACCCTCTGGGCAGATAATTATATGTTAACTGTTTCAAGACAGACATTTAGTTTGAAATATTTAACATCTTTACATTCCCCACAAGTTGCAGTGGACCTGTGTTTTTTACCCAATAAAGAAGTAGGTAGACAACAAACTTTTGTGCTCTGCAGCAAACCTTCTGCCTCACATATAATGCTATAAACAAGCTCCACTTCTCATGCCAACTCACAAACTTGACACCTAGTTAAAAAAAATTGAGTGAAATACAAACTTCGCAAGATCCAACTCCTCTCAGACTTACAGTTTAAAAAGACACACTTCAAAATGATTTTGAGAATTTGCACTGTACAGTCAGTAAACACGGTACTTTATTATTAAAGCAAATCATGACAAATTAGCATGCTTTGAATTTGTAATGGACTACTCACTAATAAACGGCTTTGTATATTTTGTTTGTTAAACAGACTAAAATTCTCTCTGAAAAGAGATCAGACTCATAAATACTTTTTCAGCTAAGTTTATATATCCTTGTCTGCTAATAACAGCAGTACCAAGAACAAACTTTGTCCTATGAGACAGACAATACAGAGAGACAAGCACTATTTCTGCTTTCAAAAGTCACATATTACCTAAAGGTTATGTGTCATGACCCTTTCATGTTTAACAAGTAGTCAGCCCCTACTGCTCACAATTTGCACTGGGGGACCGGAGGGGACCAGAAACACCACCTGATATTTTCATTACTAGCCTTCATACCCAAAAAGCAGCACTACTCCTGTGCAAAAGCTTGAAATAACCAAGTTTGATGCCTGATATCTTGAAGAACTTCTCTCTTGCCTTAGAATAGTCAATCTAACAGCTCACTGCCCTTAGCAGGGATGGTCCCTCTCCTTCCCCATTTTGTTCACTCCTCCTCCCTCTTTCACACTCCCACCATCACTGAGCAAAGCAACAATGCTTTTCTTGTCCTAGTTAGTTTTGTGTTGGTTTAGCTAATGAACGGGCTCACAAATGATCAGATAAGGACTAGACCCAGAACAAAGATACAGCTAGAACTAGAAGCAGAAAAATGTTAGATCAGCTCACCAATCTTGCCTCTGAACAGCAGTAAAACCTATTACTTGCAGCTTTTGACAGGCACTGCTTTAATTTCTAGCCACCTTATATTCCAAAGGTTTCTAGGTGGTTAACAAAAATAATCTATGCACTTAGCAATTTTAAATGTGAGGTTTCAAATCTACAAAAACTAGTCTTTTTCAGGATGGTCCAGCAGGCAGCCCATTCAAAACACTGGACAAGCCTGTCAGGTCAGGCCTTCATAAATCTCAGTATGAATGCCTCTTAGTATTCCTGCACCCAGCACAAAATCTAGAGTCACTGCCAGAGCCACCCCACTGGTAATGCACTGGACAAAGAAAAAATTGCTGTCTGCACTCCATTGCTGGAAAGACTGGGAGAGTCTTCGGAAACCCTCAATTCCATCAGTGAAACTTTGTATTTAACCCTAAGCAAGTCAATATATTTTTCAAACCTTCCTCTCATAAGACACTCAAAAGCAAAAGTTCCTAATTTTTATTCTACATAGATACAATAGAAATATTTCCTTGAACTCTAAAATCCAAATTTAAAACACCTTCTTCCTTGAACACAGTGAACCTATTTATATTAACACTAAAAAACAAATCCTCACAGAAATTCTTGCAAGGCTTATCCTAATCCTTTACCAAAAAGATTCACCAAAAAGAATAACAGAAATTAAGATCTGCTTTCTAACTACATTTAACCTCCCAATAATTTGCCCATAAAACATCAAAAATCAGGATCATCAGCTTGTTTTATCATTGATTTCCAACAGAATTCACAATATAACAAATAGTCATATAAACATAAAAGAACTGTAGTTCACAATATAGGAAACAGTTCTTCATCTATTTGTTCATATAAATATAAATTTTAAATTTGAAAATAATTAAAATCATTTTGATAATGATGACATGGAGGTTGAAATAAGCATCCTCAAAACAAAAGCATCTCAGGCTTCCTTAAAATCTGTTAATAATATCAGCTGAAATAGCAATTTAATAGCCATGATCTGCTCTTCTTAGAGTATAGTTTTAAAAACCTGATATGATCAATAGTATAAATTAACTTTGACAAAATAGCACTCAGGTCAAAAATTGATAAAAGACCCCAGAGTTCTTCCCAATAATTTTGACAGAGTTCATATATATTGAAGCAGAATATTCACAACAAAGGTATGAAATACCCTAATAAAAAGATTCGCATTTACCTAGAAGAGTTTTCAACTTTAAGAAAAAATAATATATTTATGAGTTCAGCACAAAACTAGCTTTGGCCAAACCAAGTAATATTTGTTTCTCACCCTGCAATTCATTGAACATAAAACAACTTCAATACAGTAAAATAAAACAAGCACTTACATTTCAAATTGAATGACCACTGAGAATAGACATTACAATGACATCTACTACGAAATAAGATACAGAAAAAGTGAATAGCATGTACAGAGTCCATAGTTCAGAGCTTATCACTATATATTTAACAGAGCACCTTGTTCATTGCACCTGGGAACCATAAAATTAAGTTTTCTCACTGAAATAGGCACAACTCATTTGCAAGAACATATTAGTTCATTCACTTCAAGAAAAAATTGCCAACCTAACATGCAAGAACCCTGAAAAGAAGAAATGCACCTAAATTCAGTGTGCTGTGATTATGTGCTTCATCTACTGACACGCAGTTTTGCTTCATACAGTATGAGTAGCACAATGACTGAAGTTCCAGGTACAAGTATCCAACAAAATTCATAGATCTTAGATTACTAAGCAAGACGTTAATTTCACGTGCAAGTGTGAAAACGTAATATTTGAAAACAAAATCCAAGAAAAATGGGCCAGCAGACTCTAGACAGAGTCTACTGAAAATTTGCTAAAAAACATGTTACTTAAATCAGTGTTTACTTCAATAAAATATTCTGTTGAACACAGAGTAAGATTTCAGTTGCTTCCAGCACTGACTGGAGAAGCTCTTGTCTTACATGGTGTACCACGGTGGTGTACCACTTCCTGCCTCAAAACCTGCAGCACTAAGCCACAAAGATTAATGACTGCTAACACAAGTAAAACACGAACAACAGACAATACATTTTAGAGAGCTTATTAACTGTAGGGTGCAGAAGCTTGCTACTCTGAATTATGATTCTTGATCAATATTATTCAGTAACCACAATCTGAAAATTAACTATAGGAGGGAACAACTAGAATGTCACTTGTATCTAACATTTAGGGTTAAAACACTTACTTTATATTAGCAACTTGCATATGTACAAATTTTATTTTCACACCTGTACATACAGTATTAGCACCAGCAACTCCCACTACAACTAATAAAATGGCTCATGCAATTTCCACATCCACTCAGAGAATCAATTCTACTCCTCCTGAACTCCAGGTTGAACTTGTAACACTATTAAATACATTAAACTAGATCTCCTGGCAAAACATAGCAGGGTTAATGAAAAGGAAAAGTAGATTGGTTGAGTGATAAATACCACATTGACTCACTTAAAAGGAAACAGTCAAGATGGTCCTATGCCTGGATTATCCTCACTAAACTTACCAACCTAACAACAAGCTCATTGTAAACCATGAGTATAGAAAGATGCAATAGCAATTTGTACAACCACTGAATATAGTTACAACTCAGACGGGCATATATTGTGACTGAACTACTACCATGGAATTTTATTTCATAAAATTAGAATCAAAGATACATAAACAACATATTTTTAAGTACCTTTTTCTAATTTTGTCATAAATATTGAAAGCATTTGGTGACACTCTAGAGGATTTTTCTTTTTATATATCCTGATAATGCAAGGAGGATATCTAACGCTCTCCTTCAAGCAACAGTATCTGCCAACCTTTCCTTAAATTATGAGGTCCTTAAAGAATACAGTAAGTAAAAGGGAAGGAGGAAAATAAAAAGTAAAGAACCCAAAAAGATCATTAGTGTTATTACTGGTGCCTTCTCTAGTAGCACCAGAGTCCACCATTCAGTCACTTCTGCCTTCCACCATAAGGGAAGATGGACAAAAGAGGATTGTGAAACCACTTGCAGGCTGAACATGAGAGCACCAGAGGGGAGACAATGAAGAAAGGAGCAAGACTTTCACTTACTTAGCCAGCTACTTCAAATTTGCAGAAAGCATCACTTCTTGAAATCAAAAGAACAGTGGTTGCACACAGTCTTATTAATCGCTAAGCTTAGTCTCACCTTAATTATTGGGATTTAGTGATAATGACAAAGACAAGTAAAGGTTAGTGCAAATGGAGTGTACTGAAGTAATATCCCCTCAGGCATATGTATCAGGTTTACATGGCAAGGTTTTAGTAGTTGGGTGGCTGCAAGGGTGGCCTCTGTGAGAAGAGATCAGGAGCTGTCCCCCCGTCAGACAGAGCCAATTCTAAGACATCTCCAAAACACACCTGCCACTGGCCAAAGCCGAGACAGTCAGCAATGCTGGTGGTGCCTCTGTGCTAACATATTTAAGAAAGGGTAAAAAGCACTGTGAAGCAGCTGTGAGAGAGAAGAGTGAGAAAACTGTGAGAGAAACAACCCTGCAGACACCAAAGTCAGAGAAAGAGGGAATAAGGTGTTTCCAGGCAGTGGAACTGAGATTCCCCTGCAACCCATAGAGATGCAGACTGAGGCAGACTGTGTCCCTGCAGCCCATAGAGAATCACTGTGGAACAGATACCCACCTGCAGCTCGTGGAGAATCACTGTGGAACAGATACCCACCTGCAGCTCGTGGAGAATCACTGTGGAACAGATACCCACCTGCAGCTCGTGGAGAATCACTGTGGAACAGATACCCACCTGCAGCTCGTGGAGAATCACTGTGGAACAGATACCCACCTGCAGCTCGTGGAGAATCACTGTGGAACAGATACCCACCTGCAGCTCGTGGAGAATCACTGTGGAACAGATACCCACCTGCAGCTCGTGGAGAATCACTGTGGAACAGATACCCACCTGCAGCTCGTGGAGAATCACTGTGGAACAGATACCCACCTGCAGCTCGTGGAGAATCACTGTGGAACAGATACCCACCTGCAGCTCGTGGAGAATCACTGTGGAACAGATACCCACCTGCAGCTCGTGGAGAATCACTGTGGAACAGATACCCACCTGCAGCTCGTGGAGAATCACTGTGGAACAGATACCCACCTGTAGCTCGTGGAGAATCACTGTGGAACAGATACCCACCTGCAGCCTGTGGAGAATCACAGTGGAACAGATACACACCTGCAGCTCGTGGAGAATCACTGTGGAACAGATACCCACCTGCAGCTCGTGGAGGACCCCATGCTGCAACAGGTGGATATGCTTCAAAAGAAGCTGCAGCCTATAGAGAGTCCACCTTGGCACAGGCTCCTGGCATGGAATGCAGCCTGTGGAAAGGATCCCACACCAGTATCAGGCTCCTGGCAGGAGCTGTGGCCTATGGAGAGGACTCCGTGCAGGAGCAGGTTTTCCAGCAGGAGCCATGGCCCACAGAAGACCCCCAGTTGAAGCCATCTGCTCCTGCAGAACTGTACCCCACTGGGAAGGGCTCACTCTGGAACAGCTCTTGAAGAACTGCGTGCAGTCTGTGGGAAGGAGCCGTGTTGGAGCACTTTGCGAACAACTGTATCCCGTGGGAGGGACCCCACACTAGAGCAGGGGAAGAGTGAGGAGGAAGAAGCAGCAAAAGCAAAGTGACTGCAACCCCCCATCCCCCACCCCCTGCACCACCCAGGAGGAGGTAGAAGATTTTGGAATGAAAGAGTGAAGTTGACCTGGGAAGAACAGAGGGGTGGTGGGAAGGTGGTTTTAGTTTTGGCTTTGTTTCTCACTATCCTACTTTATTTCTAATTGGCAATAAATTAAATTAACATTCCCCAAGTCAAGTCTGTTTTGCCCATGATGGTAATTGGTGAGCGATCTCCCTCTCCATATCTCAACTCTTGAGCTTTTTTTTTCTTACTTTCTCCTGTTCTTCAGCTGAGGACAGAGAGGGAGAAAGCAGCTTGATGGGCACCTGGCTGACCATTAAGGTTAGCCCACCACAACATACTACTACAGTTTTTATGAAGTCCTACCCTGGCCTGGTGGGCCAGACAGACCTATGTATTTATTCACTGCACTTAGGAGTAGTATACTATAGCATATTGTCCATGTATCCATTATCACTGTTTTACTAGTTTCCTAGTATTTTTAAAGCATTTCAACATGTCAGCATCTTCCTAAAGTTCTGGACGAATATTCACTAGATTAATCAATATCCACTTTCATGCCTTCAGAACAAGCATTCCATCAACGCTAAGCTTAATCACCTCTTCACCAAAGCTGGATTACAAAAAAAAAAAAAGAAAAAAATTAATGCTGTTTTCAACCTTTCTCTTTCTTACTCTGATACATTTCTGATGGCTAAATAAATTTTACAAACCTAACTCAGTTTCCTTTGTCAAGGTGAAACACATCTTCAGTAAAGCGAATGGAGATCTTTCTTGAACTTATTTATAAGTCATAATACCTCCAATTCCCTATATATTTACACAGGTTAGATACTGGTACCAGTCATTACAAGCAACTCCACAGAAATTTTACATTACACTAAGGCTGTAACCATTATGCTACTATTTGTAAAGGACCGCCATTTCTGTACTTTAAAACTAGTATGCTAACAGACCCCTTATTCTCTTGTTCAGTCTACTGGAAGATGCTTTGAAATCTACGACGACTTGGTTTTGCTTAGAAGGTCAAAGTAGAATTAAAAGGTATGTGGAAAACAACTATGAAACTCATCAATCTATGGACTGTAGTAAAATTACTGAGAAACAAGTAGTTTTCACCTTTATATGTCTACTTAAATAAAGCTATCTGCAGGAGCTGGAAGTAGTACTTTAATAAACAGAAGCATAGAATATTAAGAACAGGAATAAAAATCCCCTTCCCATCCATCCCCTCACAAACACCAGAAGGCTGTTTCTGTATATAAAATTCAATACAGTCATGGCAACCTGAAGACTATGAAGAGAGGAAAACCAGAAACTCACTCTTCAGTCTCTAGAGCTGACAAGCAAAGCATAATAATCTTGAAAAACTAAGAAATGCAGAGCCTTTTAGGAGAGTCTGGACAACACAGCACACAGAAATCCTACACTGCTGCTGAAAGCTGAGCAGGGCAGAGAGGCTTGGCTTTTCACTTAAATCTGCATGTTAACTTTAGTAGTGGGACTTTCCCCCACCCCAAATCTGTTCCTGCTAGATACTTACTGGCTGAAATGCCTCCATCTGGCAATTTTTTCTGACACTTTCAATAAAGAGTTAACAGACGCAAACGTTCAGTTACTCTAGAAAGCTCTGTGCACTGCACAAAATGAAAAGCTGATTTTTTAAAAAGAGCGATGATCATGAGAAGCAAACAAAAGATTATTCCAGAATAGACTTATACAGGACAAGCTCAGAGAAACTGGACAGACCAAGATAGCGTTGGAATTTATATGCGCAAATCACATAATTGCTTGATCTTGTTACTTACACCATCATAAGTAGAAATTTTCTTTAGGATACTCCTGAAAGTATTCAAAAATAATGCAGGAATATGAAAACTTTGTAAACACAGCACAGACACAGATAAATCAATGCAGACTGCAAATATCGTTTTTTTGTAATATCAAGTACCTCACAATCAAATTTTATGGAATTACTCTGTTGCACAGTTTAGATTGAGACTGAACATGGTAGCAGAGGGCACAGTACTAGTACATAAAGCATTGGACAGTATAAAATTTAACCTATGATTGACATCATGTCAGATACCACAAAAACATCTTACTAAATAAAAATGCATATCTTCCCCTTCTCCTTAAGTAGTATGACATAGAAATAACTGTATGATATTTCCAAGTTATTAGAAGAACAAGACCTTTTCGGCAAGTTGATTTCTGTAGTACCACAAGCAGATTAAAGTGAGCAATTTACACATTTATGCTTAAAACTCAATTATTATTATTATTACTGTAGAATCATAATCACAGAAAATTCATTAAACTAATTGCTGTAGTATGCAAGTTAAGATTATCACTGTAAGTTTGTCTTCTCTCCATTTATTTTCCTATTTAACAGAGTAGTGTCTCTTGAAAAATACATCACCTTACTAGATGACTGACTGGAGGGCTGCGAGACCAACTTACCCAGTGGGAAAATTTAAAAAGAAACCACTGGTGGAGAAAAATTAATGAAAAACCTTTTTTTGCCCAGACAGCAGCCTTTTGTCTTTCAATGCTGCAGGCCCATTTATTACGTATTTGCTGCATTTCCTATCATTTTCCACAAAATTTTAAGCTAATGTGCTCTGATACACTACTGTATCACAGACTCAAGGAAAGGATAACAATTTATGTCACATTCCCTGTTACAAAAGTAATTGAGCTCACTAAGTCAAATTATCAATCATAATTTGGATAAACAGTGCCAAAATTTTAAAGAAAGGATTCTTCATTTGATAAGAAGTCAAATGAGTTGCAACCACCACAACTCTATTACTATGAACTAGCAATTTTCACATGTAAGAGATTATTTTGAAGCTGCTATGATGTTGCTAGCTAGGGGAAGGAAAAAAAAAAACAAAACATTCACCTTAGCACTGAACTTCAAATTCTCTATTAAACTGACTTATGCCTCCACTGACTTTTGCAACAATTTCTGTACTTGACAATAAAACCTCAAAGCACCAACTGGCACAAAAAGGAAGTGGCTTGTCTACTGACAAATAAAGGCCAATGTAATGTCTTCAATGCCCCACCACCACACTGCCTACCATCCTGCAGACCAAGTTCAGATCTCAGTCACGTTCTGAGCCTCCTCTAAGAGATCTCAGGAATACCCACAGCAAAACCTTCTGTCAACAATGAAACACTAAAGGATTACAGTAGAATTATTCCATCTTCACTATGTGACTTTCTGGACAATTAATCTTCCACATGCTTCCGACCAATCACAAGTCCATCTTTATCACAAAATCCAAGATAACTATTTTGAACATAATTTAGACTTAACTGGACATAATAGCTTTGGAATAATAATTACCATTATAATAAAAATCACCAGTATCCAACTAACCAATAGTTACATCCATTTGCAGAGAAAAATAATCAAATTTGTATACAGATCCTGTGCAGGAGTTTATGTAGCTCTGGCCCTGTGAAGGTGGGGTGGGTCTGCTGACCTATTTGTTACAGGACGCTCGGATCACTAAATGCAGAATCCCCTCATGCTGGACCTCCCTCATGCTGGACCTCTTCTCTACAATAATTCCACTCTACAGTCTCTCAGCCAATTCCAAAAGTTGGAGCCTATCACCTGGCTGACGCCCTCCATTCCCCACTTGTTTAAAATTTAAACATGTTCATGCTCTGACCTGTACTGTACCTCACAGTCAACACACACAAGACCATTTCATTTTTCCATTCTCAGCTCCCCCTTAAAACTCTCTGTTGTCACAGTGAACGGATAAATCGCCTACAGTTGGGGTACTGCTGTGTAGTGGCCAGAATCCATCAGGCTGACCAAGAGTGCCTCATTCTTTTCCTTCACTCACCATCTGTCTGTATCCATCTCCCCTTATCTTAGGCAGTCCTTACGGACTGTATGCTGTCTGGGCCAATAACCATCTTTTTTCATTCTCTATTTGTACAAAACAGCATGGAGTTCTCCTCTGTAGTTTTTAATAAAATAATGAAAGTGGAGCTGTTCAATACAGACTTCATAAACTTTGGTTTATACAAAGAACACAGAAAAAGGTCAGAGAAAGAACAAAAAAAAAAAAAAAAAAAAAAAAACAACACAACCTACATCCACTTCTTCCTATCCAGCTCTGCCTTCCAAGACTCCTCTCCCCTATTCCAGAAAAATCAGTTTCCCAGTTTTCAAAAACTCATAAATTTAAATACGTGTATGCCAGGTTATGACTGTAAGGAAATATTTCAATATATTCCTCTTAAAGAACATCAGTCACACTAATTCAACACAGGAAAAGTTACTGCATAATAAAAATAATCTATACAATTTCACTGTAATCGATGTGTTTTGTAAATAACCCAAAATATGCAAAGCCTTCTCTAAATGACAGTTGGTCATTCAACAATTCAAAAGAAACACTTAGAGCTTTTTTTACAAGACATTTTAAGCACTCTCTGTCACCGACTAAATGTCCTCTCCCATTTTCACTGACAGTCATCTCACCATAGATCTCATCCCTACTTGCCCTCTGGAAACACACAAGCACTCTCCACTTAGGGGACTGAAAGCAAAAAGAAAACTGGGATCCCTTGTACCTCTCTCACCATTGCCACCGCAGACCCATGTCTCCCTCCTTTCTTTTCTACACACTCAGACCCTTCCTCTAAGAACTCTTTCATTTGGCCCTACAATCACTATCAAAGTAAACTAACAATAGGTTGCTTCTCTTCCTAATAAGAAGAGAAAAACAGGAAAAAACCAAAGTCCTAACACCACCGTGGCTTCAGAGTGGTCACCACAAAAATCACATGCTGCAGTAGCAACTTGTGCTTGATCTCTTTCTCCCTAATTCTGTATCATCTCTACTACATCACGCTTTCATCCTGCACCTACCACTTGGTAGCTGTCCTTCCGATCAAATACCGCAGCCCTGCCTGGGAAGGGAAATATAAACCAAGAGGCATATCCCAATTAAAACATATGCCACTGTGCTCTAAATTAATAAACACAAATACTATATTTAAAGGAACCAGGTTACCCACTACCAGCAAAAGAGAGTGGAAGGTGGGATGCGAATGAGAAGGAGCGACAGAGACACAATCCGAAATAAATATTCAACACACAAAGTGGAAGGAATGTAATTTAGAAATCAATTACATATTTAAACGCCTCGTCACGCCGGGGTAGTTCATGCTGGAGGTGAACCAGCTTTCCTCCTCCTCAGGCTGCAGCAGCCGGTGCCACCCGCCCGTCACCCTCCCAGCGCCGAGGGGACGCGGGCGGCACGACCCCGCTGCTCCCCTCACCCGAGCCGAGGGCGCCCGCCGACCCCGGGCCCGGTGCCGGGAGGGGAAGGGCAGGACCCTGCACGGCCCGGGCTGCCCCACGCCCGCCGCCGGGGCCGGGGCCGGCGGCCGTTAGGCGGGGACAGCGGCCGTTAGGCTGCGCGCGCCCGGCCCCGCCCGCCGCACCTGGATGTAGTTGGTCTCGCAGTACTCGGCCACCCGCTCCAGGTTGGTGTAGCTGTCGAACAGGGCCCGGCGACCCCCCGGGATCTCCTCCTCCAGCAGCATCTGCAGCTCCGCCATCTTCACATCCTCTCACCCCATCCGTCCGTCCGTCCCTCTTCCTCACACACACCCCCACCCCTCTCCGCCCCCTGCCCTCTCCACTCGCGCCGCACCACCACCCCCCCGCCCCCCCCCGCCCCACGGCGCTGCCAGGGCCCGGCCTCGCGCCGCGGGCAGCGAGCGCGCCAGACCCCCACCGCGGCGGGGGCGGGGCGCGGCCGGGCAACACCTCCTGCGCATGCGCCCGCCCCCCGCAGCACCACCACCACCACCCCCGCGCTCGCTTCCGGTCCGGCGGCCCAGGGGGGCTCCGCCACCGGCAGCGTCTCGCCGGGCCCCCGCTGCAGCGAGTGGCCCCGCCGTTGTTTTGGTTCGGGGGCTTTTTCATGGCCGTTTGTAGGTGGGGGCCCGCCCCCCCCCCCCCCCCCCCCCCCCCCCCCGTCTCGTGTGTCCCCAGCGCCGGCAGCAGCCGCCGCGCCAGTCCGAGGGGCCAACACCAAATAACAGCGCGCGTTTACGTTTTAGGAAATCTTGGCTTTTTCGTCATCGTCTTGCACCGATGTGCTCAGCGGCCGCTTGCTAGCAGCGATCTTGCCAGAGCGCGGGTCTCGACGCCAGAGCCGCTGCCGCCCCGGGGATCTTTGTCTCGGAGGGCAGGGGCAGCCAGGGGCAGCCCCTGGGCTCTCCTCGGCGGCAGAGGAAGAACAAAATGTTTCTTTTGTGCGGATCCTGTCTGAAAAGCTGCCATTGTACAGGGGCGAGAGGAAGGGTAAATTCCCGGCTGCCAAGGAGTCGGCTTTTCAACTTTAACAGAGAAAAGCGTGTAGTGAAGGGTCAGCAGAAATAGAGGAAGGAGAGCCTCGGGGCTGGAGCGCAGCACTGAAGCCACGAGTTAGGAGGTCTCTTTGGTCAGTTCCTGGCTTTAATGCCGACTTCCTTTGTGTCCTGGGCAAGTCACTCAGTAGCTCTACAATGGTGATGAAAATGCCCACCTTAAGGGGAACGTGGAAGGCTTTCACACTGAATTCCTTCCTCTGAAACTAGAAGTAGCCTTTCTCCCACAAAATAATAAAAAAAATATAATTTAAAAAAGGCCCTGTCAGCAGAAGCATCCCAGCTTTCTCTAGGGGAGATAATTTGTCTCCTTGAAATGGATTGCAGCTGTGATTACTCACCTCACGTTCCCATTAGGCTCCACAGAGGTCCTGCTACCTCTGCAGCGTAGCCCTGGGTTATCTGACATCACTTAGGTACTCGGACAGCCTGATACTTCCCCAGCCTTCATGTTAGACACTTCTGTGGTAGCCACCAGCTAAAGAAGATCCAGTGCTGCAGTCCTCATACACCAACCTGCTACTATAGACAGAGTCCTTCTCTTGCCTTGAAAGCCCTTGCAAAGGCATCCAGGTAGATATGCCTGGCTTCCAGGTGACTTCTTGAATTACAAACAGATTGCAAACACCTGGTGGGGTCAGGCAACAAAGATGTAGTCTTTGGGCCAGCCCTTCTTCCCTTAACAGAAAAATGAGATAGAAATCCCTGCCTGGAGACATTTCCTCTTAGCTTGCTTAATTCTCCCATGTGAAGGATGAGTCAGGCACAGCGTTCATTATACTGCTTTAAAAACCCCCATGTGCAAAGCATTTTTTCCTATTTTTAAATGCGGGCTAAAATTCACAACTTCAACTACTTGATTGTGTGTTTTAATTTTTCTACAGGCAGTTAAAGTGCAAAGGGTAATTCATATTTTACAGATGCGGTAGTCTTAATCTCACAAAAAGGCTTAGGAATCACAAAACACCCTGCTAGAGACCCTCCCACCTGGATGTGTGTGGAGAGAAGAGGGGTGGCTGCTCCAGAGCACCCCAAACTCTGTCACCCAGCAGCCACACTCCAGCACAGGGCTGTGTGCTAGTGTGGTGTCGCAGCTCTCCACAACAGATACTGGCACTCCCTGCCCTAAAACGACCAAGGACAGAAGAAGTGAGCGTCATGCAGCCTTGCTCTTGGTGCCCTCTACCCCCAAAGTTTATAAACCATGAGTTATACATCCAAAAATACTGATTTTGCTGTAGTTAAAGAATAAGCTCCGGCTGTCAGAGCCCCCTTGCTGATTGTTAATGCGCATTTTGAGAGAGCTGATCTGAGCCTTTGCTGCAAGGGCTCCAGGAAGAAAAGCCAACCAAATCAACTCACAAAGGACTGCTCCAAGCCTTGTCCCACACCTCCAAGAATCAGCCATGGCCAGGCCTCCACCTCACCCTGGGGCCTGCAGCTGATGAATAACATCTTCACACTTGGGTAATGGGCCCCACGATCCCTCCTCTGCTGTAGCTGCTGCTTGGACTCTGCTCATGTCGCATCTGCTGCTGCTGCAGCTCCAGGGGTTGCTTATGCCCACGCTCTCAGGACTCTCTGTGTTTGTGCCAGGCTGGAGGCAGGCTGAGGCTTTCCTCCTCTCTTCATTCATTTGCTTCTCAGGTGTGAAGACAAGCTGTCATTTGGCAGCTCCCCTGTAAACCTGCATGATCTTTCCCTTGGCAAAAGGAGAAAGCTGTCAAGATGTGAAGAGGAAGGTTCTCCAAAGATGCTGTTAGAAGTTTTAACTTGGATTAGCAGCACCAGACTGTAGGGAGGGGGAACTGTTAATTGTATCATCTTCTCTCTGTGCTTTTGGGTGCCATCAGGGCCTGATTTCAGTGGAAACCTGTGAAAGCCCATCTGCTCTCAGATCTGCACTCAGCGTCAGCAAACCTTCTTAACAGGGAGCTCCCATCTGTGGGTCAGGCACCTCTTGACCTCTCAGTGGCCCTGCCAGGGGTTTTTAGGGTGTAAGAAAAAGCATTATCTGAAATATATGCACACAGCTGTTCACCAGAGTAGCTGGACTAACCTGTCTGCATAATTAGGTGCTTGTTATCACAGCATGTTTACATTTTAATAGGGTACTCTTGTGGATTTAAATTTAAATATGAAGAGCCCTTCTGTCAGAATAAGGGCTGTCCTATAATCTTCTGTATACATACAAAAATAATTAGAAATAGTGTTTAAATTAGACTAGCTGAATCCAACTACCACTTTCCTAAATTTACATAAATGACTTCCCATCTGTCAAGTGATGTGCTAAACTAATTTTAAGTTTTTATTCTCCCTCAGCCCTAAATACAGTATTACACACTTTAACTTTTCCAACTTTTTTTGAATTCTTTTGTGCAAGGTTTTCCCTTAGATCAATATCTTCAAGACTGGGAAGCAAATGTATTTTCCACCTAAATGTGCTGTTCAGTCACCAGAAAATAGAAAGGCAAACATCTAGCTGGAAACTCCAAATTGAAGGTTGAGATCCAAAAGCACAGGGAGACCGCTATTCTTCCAGGTTCTCTCAGATGCACTAGGTTTTTACCACTGCCAGTCACCCAAGCGAGTCCCCTGCTCACAAAAAGTTGCACAGACAAACCAACCCTTTGGTCATGTACCGTCTCGCAGCTGGGCACTTTCTGTGTGTGTCCCATGTACCACAGTTTGAATTAACCATTTAACCATTCTTAATTAGAGAAAAGTAATAATGGGGTAGCTCAAAGGCCATCTATTTTTGCCACCACAGTAAGAAATCACAGTCATAAGCCTCCTCTATTTTCTTTGCTATATGGGAAACTAAACAGCACAATCACTGCATGGGGGTATGTGAGTAAACATCCCATTTAGACAGATGACCAGGTCAGATCTCTGACAGATCCCACTGAAGGTTTTCAGTTCACTTGTGTAAATAACCGCTCTACTTTTAGGAATTCTCCCCTTTCTGAGCATTTTTCCCTTAACTTTTTTCTTTTTCACATTTTGTAAATGGTAGAAGCAAAAGTTAAAAGTCCCTGTGCTTGCTGCATCACATGGAGCTGAGCAGATTTGCAGCTGGATAAAGGACAAAGGACTCTGACATCAAACTTATGGTCATGTGTACTGACCACATAATAATAGTTAGGCTCATGCTCTTTAGCCAGCAGGTAACGTTTACTGGAGGGATGGGGGAGGGAGGGAAAATTAGGTGACCAAAGAAAATAGTCTGTAACTGAAGTATGTACCTTCACTCCCTCAACAAAGACATTGTCGTGCCATCCTGCTTGCTCCACATAGTGTCTGGATCTGCCTCTGGCTGGACAGCCTGCCTTTGCCAGTCTCATAATCCAAAGCACTTGAAGAGAACAGCAGTTTATTTAACTCCCACAGCCCTTCCAGAATGCCAGGGGTGGCCTCACAGCACAGAATGCAGCTCATACACCTCCAGTGCTGTAACATATCTGTCAGGATACCGAGGCATCTTAAACCCTCAACCTCCAGTCCTCACTGTAAACCATAATGAAAAACCCACACACCCTGCAGCTGCACATTCTCCTCCCGCTTCCTCGGGCATTCAGCAATTTGCTGGGCAATCAAGATTGTAACCACAGATAACCTCTCTGCTTATGAGAAACCGCAGCTGGGTAAAGCAGTTGCTGCACAAAGGGTAGAAGTGACCCATGGGGTAGTTTACATCTCATGAAGTGTTTGCCATAACATTGCTCTTTCAGAACCACCTCAGAGGGAGGCAGTGCACGATACTTCACAGCACCTCCAGAAAGGGACAGGACATGTTGCAGAGATTCAGACTGTCTGGTTTAGGACGTGTCTCATCCCAAATACCAAGCTTTTTTTCTAGGAATTCATTTGCTCTTGAACTTTATTTCAACACATCACTCTGAGAGAACGACACAGCCAGTACAAGGGGAGAAACTCTCCAAGGGAGGAAGAGGTCAAGCTAAATAGGAAAAATAATGATCTCTTTCTAACGTTTCAGACTTTAAAAGAAAACAGTTAACAAATGGTCTCAAAGAGAAGCCAGCACAAAGCATAGTTGCTCATCAGTTTCCTTCCAAAGGTTCAAACGACAAAGCACTCAGGGAGGGGGGGAGGAAAGAACCACTCTAATTTGTTTTTCTTTCCTGCTAGTATTTCTTCTCAAAGTTGCCAACCCAGACCAACTGCCACTCCTTTCCCACCCTGTCCTAACCCTTACAGCATCCCCCAGGTAAGGTCTGATATTGGCTGCTGAGGAAAAAGACCCTAAAGGATAGATAGTGGAGTTAATGCTCCACTACAGCACATGGGAAAATTCATCTTCCCTCAGCTATTGATTCGGGCTCACTACAGACTGGAGCAGATGTCACTGGCCTACTTAGGCTTTTTTCACATTTGCAAGTTTGCTCTGCAGCTGCAACAGTTAGAGCCATCCTCTGAGATCTTTGTTTCTTCCTGTATGTAATCAAAGTTCAGATTTTTAGGTACTCACAGAGCTCCAGGAACTTGTCCCCCGGATCTTTTTTAATCCTGTCCTGTTTGTAATCATGCTTTTACCACATAAACCACTTTAAAAAGTTTTTTATGGCCTTGCATAGTTTTAGGAGCCACCAAACAAATGTGTGTTATTACTGGAATTAGCGTAACTCCCTTGCATGGGAAGGATAATAAATCACATCTGTGAAGTCATCTTCCTTCCTTCCATCACACATCTGGTCAAGTAACTCCCTTTCACGAGGCTGTGAAGGCAGCTCCTCTTTGCACAACTTCTGTTCACTATCACAGTCTGCATCTCCCTCCTTCTCCTAACTGCTCTGTCCTCCTGCTTGGCTAACACATGGGAGCATTTCAGCTCCTTTCTATCACCCACAGCTATTTTTGACAGTATGGTAACAGCACAAATCTCAATCTCCTGCCTAACAGGAGATGGAGACTGATGGCTCCCCATGAGTCGCAGCAGCTTCACCCACCTCACCCTGAATCTGGTTTGACAGAATATTTATGCACAGAAGACACTGTCTCTTCTGAGATGGAGCTTAAAGGACTCATTTATTTCAAAGGCAAAAACATCTCTGAAAAATATGAGTGAGCTTTTAGCAGGAAAGAGTTAGAGCCTAAGATGTACCCATCCTGCTACAAACTAGTCAAAATCACAACCTCTGGAATATAAAACAGGACCCAAATGACCGACTGTCATGTGTCAGCACACAAGGTTTGATCTATCTCATACAAGTATAAGGATTTTTTTTTTCCCATCTTTGTGTCTTTAGGACTGGGCTTTCCAGGGAACACAAGGGAGTGATGTGTTCACCCTCCTGAATTCAAATGGGACAGGGTAACCTATTTTGCAGATATCAACCTTAGCTAACAGGCTTCTAGTGGGTTGGAGCTGAGCTGGGTGTGCAGCTGGGGTGTACAGCAGTTTGTGACATTGGTTTCAAGAGCCTCTATCAGACTACTGCTTCCCCAGCTGGGGAATGGGATTGCTGCAGGAGACATCCCTAGCATGGGGCCAGAGGTGGGTGGCTGGAAGGCCACAGGTTGGTCACCCTTCACCTAATGGGGCCTGGGGTTGAGACATTACTGACAGATAAATAAAGCTGAGCTCTGCTGTTCAGAGCAATCATACAAGTCTGTGCAGATCCCTGGCCTCACACAGAGATTTATTTGAATCAGGAACACCAAGGCAATTCATCCTCTCTAAACAGCCTCATTCCCTGCTCTGTGTGCTCACTACCCATGGGACCCAGCTATGCATTAGTTCCCCTCCTTCCCTCTCTGTGCTTTTCTGCAGCCCGTATTCACTAAATATAATTTGACAGCTTACTTTTTCAGGTCCACAGCCTCAACACCCATGCGTTGCTTCTCTGTGCCAGAAGCTCTATTTTACAAGTCAGGCCATAGTCTCCCTTCCAGCTCATGTTGCATGAAGAATGAGCACATCCTCATGGCCTCTCCCTTTTCACACCCATCACTGTTGGAAGAGGCTCACAAAGACATTTGTGGTAGCACATCTCTCGAAAATCTAACTCTGAGGAATCACACAGCCAAGAGTTAACTATTCTGGTTGTTTTGCAAATGCCAACTAGCCCTGAGCTCTAATCAGAACTTCCACTAGTTCCAGTTTTGACTTAACTCTAAGTCTCTCTGAAGCCATCATACATGTAAAATTTTACTGCATAAGGGGGCTCTCACATCAAACTGATACCTTATCAGTACCTTTCTGCCTCACCAACTTCAAAAAGTGCCATATTCCTCCAATGTGCACTCACTGAAATGTAATTGAAATCTGCCTCCTAGTTATATTACCTGACCTATTGCAGATGAAATCTCAAGGGCCTGTTATTCATTCCAGAAAAATCTGGTCCTTGTCAGTACATGTGACATGTCCAATCAAAGAGCTTATTTAGCCACTTGCTGGCTGTACTCCTTGATTCAGAAATCCAAAGGTCATTAGAGTTCTGAGTATTGTTTAAGTATACACACTGGTAGGATAAAGAGATTATTTCAGGGCTCAGACTGGCTATCATCTCTAATATGTAGGAAGAGGAGCAGAGGAGCAAACATATACAGCTGGTATACTTTTGCTCTTCTACTCCCAATCTGATTTTTCAATCTGTTTTTATACAAAGGAAAAAGCAGAATGGAGAAATCCTTATCTTAAAAAAATGGCTGGGAACTCAGTGAATTCAGCATCTCTTAGGATAAAATACCCACAGTAGCCTTCCCCCCCTCCCCTGCCTCCTCAGGAACCAGCAGTATTTCTCACAGCTTTCCATTAACTACTTTTATTATCTGAACGTCTGCCCACATGAGTAATTGAGTGAGTCACATCAGCAAAAGACTTGGTGGAGTTTTATGAGGAGGCTGCACTGAAAAATTTTTTTAAATCACAGTTGAATTTACAGAATGAGGATTTTTAGCCGTCGTTACAATTTCAAGACCAGTGCTGCAGTAGTGGGAGAAAGAAACACAGAGGTAATAAGGATTTCCAATTCTCGAGGGTAATTGAGAAAATGTGATTGCTCAGCTCAGTTCACCACAGTGGAACAGTATAGCTATAAACATATAAAGGTTAGTGCAGGATGTATATTTGCAATATTTTTACCTTTACTATGTAAAATTCACCATCAAGCTTCCTCAAGCACAAAAGAGGTTCGCTATGAACTATGGTGTATATATAGCAACAGGCCTTACGTAGTTATCACTGCTGGGATATGAAACCAGAGGCCTGATCCAACAAACCCTCTATATCATTCCATTTTCTCTGCATTATGGCAATACTAGACTTACAAAGACATCTAGCTATTTACATAGTCAAGCAGGTGCTTAATGAGGTACTCAAAATCCAAACACAGAAACAGCTTAAAATATTTGGGTTCTAATGACTGAAAGCCACAACTAAGATTTAAGTGCAACTGTGCTAGGCCAATACTCAATGCAATCACACAGCATAAATAATAGTCACAGTCATACAAAGGTTTGCAGGCCCAGGCCCACGCTTGAGGTTAATTTAGAGCAGTCTGTTAGCAAGCAATCAATTTTCTCCTTCCTTTTAGAAGAACAACATCATCAAATCAAGGCACAGGCTCTGGCAAATTTAATAAATTTAACATGAATTCTGTGCAGCAGCAGAACTAAGTGTTTCAAACACCCTCTCTGTTCCCAAATATCTTGCTCACCAATGAATGCGGGGTGGCTGCAACCATTGGTCCAGTTGGTTTCCCATCATATGCGATGGTGTAATCTTGCAGGCATTCCTGTCAGCTCCCATTAACTCACCTGCCCACTCCTCTCCTCCTAAGGCACCTTTCCCCCATTCCGACTCCTGGAAGAGCTTGCAAAAGCAGGACAGCCACCTCACAAAGCCAGGGCACGTTCAGAAACAAATCTGCTACATCCTTCTCCCCAGGCAGGACAGGTAGCCAAGCTGCCAGAAGGCAGGGCTTTTTGGCTTGGAAGCTGCATTTGTGGAAGCTTAGAGCTATGTGAAGATGCTCATACATGTTGCAAACAACATGTTCATCTGCTCCCCTGCAGAGGACCAATCCAATTACTGCTGTCTAAACACCCATGGTGCCCCGAACCCCGTCACTGCACCAGGCTGACTTACAAGCACCCAAGGATGGCGTAAGAGTCAGCTTGTGACATACTGGATACTGAAGGCTGCTGAACAGGGACCGAAGTTGCTGCACTTCTGTTATTTAGGTATTGCAGAGTTCCTGCATCTCCTGGGGTTCAGCTGTAAGGCAAATGCAAGGAGCTGGAGCATCAGTGTGTAGCACAAAATACCACAATGGTCTTAAAGAAAGGGATGGAATGAACATTATATATATAATCGATAACTCACAGCTAACAAGCCCCGCATGAGCAAGTCAGTTGCTTTTCAGTCCAAGAAACTACAAAGCCAGAGTATGCATTTTCACGTCAGTGCTGATGTCACGGCATGAGTATTATTCCCAGAATTAAAAATAATATATCTGACTTCCAATAGAGGATCAAACAGTGACATGAAAAGTACAGCTTTTTTCCATGCTGCTGGTAGGCTTTATCAATGAAGATGTAGAGAAGTTAACAAGGGTAACAGTCACCTTAGCTAGATCTGAGCCTTGCTTATTCTGCATCAGGGTCTTGGCCAATATGAAACAATGCCTCCAAGTGCCAATTTCCACACTTTGACAATATGAACTTTGCATTTTCAGACACCCTTATTTGCTTCCCTTTCCTCACCCCAAAAGATAAATGGCCAAATATGACTTACTGTTTTCTCTTACTGTTCCAATTTTGTTCCTTTCCCGGATTCACTGCCTGGGGAAATTTGGTCAGGGTAAGAGCCTTAATGGGTGAATAGCACCTTCTCATTTATATATGACTATTCATTCTCTTCCAACCTCCCCTCCACAAGGCTTCTGGACACAAAGTACTTGCAGGAATCAGTCTATTGCTGAAACACCGCCCCGGAGCCAGCAGGTACACAGCATTGCTGGAGCATCTCATTCCATCGGTTAAATTAAAGAACTGAATCTGGCTGATGGCTGGGCCCAGCAAGCTCTCTTTTAGAGAGGATACCCAGGGCCTTCTGCCGTAAAGCTCTGAAGGGGAAGATGATCGCTTTACCCTTGCTGCAGTGTCTGAGTCATTACTGAGTTGGAAGCGACTGTTAAAAAAAAAAAAAGCCTTTTTTAGTGAGACTAGAAAGTTGGCAGCCAAGCAGGCACAGCATTGGATGTATCACTGCCAGGCTTGTGACAGAGCTGACCTGCCTGGATGCCAGCAGGGAGGTGGGAGCAGAGCGTGCCAGTGCCCGTGAGTTGCTCAGCACTGCAGAGAACGGAGCAGAGAAGCTCCAGAGACGTTCAGAGGTATCCCCAGCATGGATACCCCATATTGAGAGCAAACTTTTTCTGCCTAATAGTGTGACTGAACCATCACTTGCCCACTCACAGTGATGTTTCACTTGTTGATGTAACCGAGACTCATCAGGGACACATTTTACCTGGTTCCTCTGCCCTTTCAGTTCTCCATCCTCTCCTCTCTGGCAAAAGGCCTCAGCTACCTTATCACCAATACTATAACTTAGCTGTATGTCAATTATAATTAAGATTTTGCTCCAAGTTACACTAGTTTTAATGTGGAATCCTGCAAGATTGTCCTTGTGACTTTTTACTGGCCTAGCATTGATCTATTTAAACTACTTTTCCCATTAAAGAGATGATGAAGTGCTTCTGCCAGAGATGTTGGTGCAGATACAGAACTATGACTGATGCTTTTTGCCTCCTGGAATCAAGGCTTTTCCTTACAGGAGGATTAACATCAGAGCAATCACACATACTTCATTTATCTTGGGTTCAGGCATCTCTGTAAAAGAAAGAGGAATGACCTGAGAAGTAGGGGAAAAAATTATTTCCACTCCAGTCCTCCCCCAAATCTTTTTGTGGGAAACACAACAGTGTTTTGAATGCTAAAATTCACACAGATTTAAAAATACTTATCTTCAAGGAATGTTGCCATGGAAACCCCTAACTTCTCTCCTTCCCCACCCTCCATATGTGAGGAACATTTTCTTCATATTTTTTTTTTCTGCATGTGGTAGTTCCTCTTCCCCGTCTGCTACCGCCAAAAACCTGGCATTGAATCCTAAGAGATGTCAAACACGCCTTTTGTTTAGTTGAAAAGTGATTGCTAAAAACCAGTCCTAAGCTCAACTAGAGAGAAGTGCCAGGATGAGTACATACTCTCAGGCTCCAGAAAAAGATGCCTGGAATATTTTCCAGCATTTCCAGTGGAAAGAAGCAAGAGCAGCCACAGTAATTACAACAGTTCCACTTCCTGGTGGCATAACCCACAAGTGATGAAGATACTCCTTGTCACTGGAAGCCCTTTTCCCCCTTCCTTGTCACTCTTGATAAAAGGGGTAGGGAAGTGGGTGAAGTCCTGTATGCTCAAAATGCTCTCATGAAGGCACTTCTCTACCCCATTCCTTTTTCCCCAAATCTACAAGAGGATCCGAGCACAAAAATGAAGTTTATCAACTATAGACTTCACGCTGCTGATCAGAATACATGTATATCCAAGGGTCAATGTCAAGGAGCCCCTTCTGCAGCATTAGCAGAAACCTTGGGAAGGCCATACATGGTCCTTTTGAAGAGTGAGATTCTACAGGTATATCCTGCTGTCAGTGAGAAACATGTGCACCGTACCCAAGACAGAGAGCAAGAAGGCAATGCTACTTACCTGTGACTTAAGCAGTACCAAAGTGTTCATGAACAAACTATGTCGGTGAGAGATTATTTTCCCAGTCTGGATTGCCAGCAGCCCCAGATTCACATAAATGAACAGCTAATGGGGGATCTGGCACAAGAGCTGGCCAAGGTATTTTAGATCAGCAAATGTCCACTCTGCCCAACAACCAACATTTACTTTTGCAGCAAATAGGACAGAAGTTGCCAAGACCATCCTTTCCATTTAATGATGGAAAATAAAACATACAGCCCTCAACTCTGTGCTGCATGCCACAGCCATTACCAGCAAGTCCTTAAACTGCTGGGAACAGAAGGATATTACTAATTTGCAATAATGGCTCTATATGCAGCCCAGATTAATTAAAATCTAGAGGTAACACCATGGATATTTTGGAGGTAGTGGGAGGCTAGCTCAATAAGCTGTCTGCTCTGCTCAGTTATGTTAACAACTGTCTCACCAGTTGCTACCAGTACAAGGGGCAAAAATACAAGGCTTTCTCAGCCAGAAACAGCCATGAAAATCAATTAGCAATGGCCTGACTGCTCCTGGCACCGGTGCTGGCTGCCTGCTTCTGAGAGCAGCAGGTTGCATAGGCACAGAGATATATTTAGCCTCTTACCTTCCATGAGTTTGTAGCTCTCTGTAGAAGCTTGTTCTACAGTAAGAGTCCAAGGAATGAAATGACAGCTTTTCTGTATGCTTTTCAAAACCATCCTGTGGAATTTGTGAAGCAGCTTTCTGGTGTAGAGCACGAATCTAAAGCATAAAAAGCAGTAATTCCCTATATTACAGAAGCAACCTCCCCCTCTTGGCTTTGTTCCTAGACAAAGGCATTTTTTCCACAGGTTGCAATGCTTGCCCACATCCCCATGTTACAGCCATATAAGGCCCAGAGATCCCTTTGATGTCCTTAGTGCGTGGGTCTGAGCAGCAGGACCGACAAAACCCTATTCTCTACCGACTGGACTCTTGAGACTGGCTACCTGCTACAGTGCAGGCACTGACTCAGGCTTTTCCCCAGGCTGGCATCTAACAATGCTTCGGCTTTGGCTGCAGTCTTGTGACATGCCTAGCATAGGTTCCCCGTGCCCAGTCATCTTTTTTTTTTCCCACAAACTTTGTAGGAACATAACAGTACTGAGGTTTCAAACCCCAATCCCTGTGAAATGCAGCATTTGGCCCAAGGGCTCAGAAGTTACTTCTCACGAGAAGAGAAAGGGGAAAATGGCCAAACATAAGTGGGGAGGGAGGCAAGCTCCAGGAGCACAAGTCTTCCTTAGGAAAACAGGTCAAACAAGAACCAGCTGACAGTGCATGGCGGACAAGGGGTGAAGGGAGAAATGGGACAAAACTGGTATTTCAAGCTTCCAATCAAAATACATTAAAACTTCATGAGAAAGCTCTCATCCATGAACACTCCCACAGAAAAGGGGGGGTTGCTGCACAAAAAAAGGATCCGCAGCTGGGCTGATGAGCGTTGCACTACATGTTCATTGTTAGGCTGTTTGAAATGATGAACACACATAGAGTGAGGAATGGAAATTTACAGACTGCAGCAAACAATGCAGCTCTGACCTGTGTCACTCTGAGCAGGGTATAACAAATGCTTGAGAGTGTCCTACCCACCTTCTTTCCCTCCATGATAAACACATTTCTTTAACTGACAAGTCAGGGTGGTTTTTTGACAGCAGTTTTGTGCAAACACAAACTAAACATTGGCTTTCTCCAGCACTTCGGGCCACATTCTTCCCTCGTATCAGTCACAGACTCCTGTAGCATGCTTGGCTACTGGCCCAGACTGAGACCACAGTTTTACAGGATGCGATACCTGTGCACGCTGACAGAAAATGAGCAACAAATTGTATGGGATTACTCCCATTTTTTATTCCTGTAACTGGGGAAAGGGCTGTTGCAGGTCAGTTGGCCCATTCAGCTCCAGCAAGGCAGAGAAATGCTGTAACAGAAGTATGGACAATTACAACTGGGAAGCTTTTCTGGTGACTGAAAACTTCATTCCTACAACATGGCTACAAAAAGCAGATCTTTGCCACTTGATTATATGACAATCAGCTATTCCTTGCTCAGATCCTAACAAGGACAGTGCTATCCTACCATTTTTTCCCAAGAAGACAATAACTTAGCCTCCATTTTGCCTCCTCTGCACACCAGGGATGCTTTACAGTAAAATCCTTTACCATACTGATTTCTCCAGGAGGTTTAGGAAACATCACCCTTCAAGAAAAACAGGCCATTTTGCATAAGCAGTGAAGCAAAGCCTAACATGAATTGCCATCTGGGGACGTGACCAACCTTCAGTTAAATGGAGGTCAAATTAGCAAGAGCTTTCTTGCAGTTCATTATAAAAATCAATGCAATAGAGGCAGCAAGCTGAACTGCACAACCCTCCTTTTTCTGCCCAGCAGACAAAAAACGGTAGAACAGCATCTCTGTCCCACTTCTCCCCCAACACGAACTGCACTGGGAGGGATCTGAATCTCTACAGCTCCACCAAAAGCAGAGCTGACACATTAAACCCAAGAGCAGAATTTTCTTTGTCTGGTGCCCACAGAGGTTGGCATCAGATGTTAACCCCAGAAGAGCTGACAGGACTGCATTCAGGCTGGCACTCAGCAGCAGTACAAGAGCCAAAACATTTTTATAAAAGCAGCAGATTTCCTGACCTGGAAGGTGCTAGTAAAAGGAACAGTGTCCACAGAAGGGGGAACTGCAGCTACCAGGTATGCGTGCCCTATCTGCAGAGGCAATAGAAAGTGGCTCTAATGGGAGTCACACAGTCCTGGCCTGCTCTGTGGTGCATTGGTAGGTGTGTACAAAAGCAACTTGGGCATATACAGCCGCAGGCTGAGCAACACCTCACCTACCGCCACACAGCTTTTGGGTGGGAAGGGGGCTAGGAACTGGAGCTAACAGAGAGGTCAGGTTTATGGGGAAAAGACTTATAAATATCAGGTATAAAGGGTGATCCTACCTAAGAGAGGGACAAAAAAGGGGGGAGAAACACAACCTGAAAAGAAAGTCAGATGGCAATTACTCCAATGAGATGACAGGGTAAGAGGTTCCTGCCTCGCAAGCTGTTCAGTGGGACTCTGAGAAATCTTTCAAGAGCAGGCCTATGATGGCCAAAAGGAAGGAAAGAAGTGGGGAAAATCATGTGAACATGTGGCATGTGATGTTGGTTTGGCTGGCACCCATTCTGGAGGAAAAGGATTCTTTGAAAGGCTTTTAAGTACAACATTAATCCAGAGCCCTATAAAACCAGCACTCTCCCTTTTCTGTATTTGCATAACCAGTCTCATGCTGACCCTGTGCTGAATGAATTGCAAACATCTGACAATTCCTGTTGCTGATCAGATTAGACACTGCCCTTCGAACTGTCAGAGTAGAGAATCCTTTTCGCAGGGCTTTGTTCTGTGGTTTTATTTAATTTAATTATATTATTACTGATGCTTCTGTTTTCTCAGGGCCAAAACCAAATTTTATTGCTCTTGTTTCACTAGGATTTCTCAGTCACCCTTTCTCTTGCAACCCCACAGCATGGCAAGATTACATAGCAAGAGAACCAGTGCAATTCCTGCCCCACTTTATTTCTCTCTCTCACACATACTTTTCACAAGATATATCTGCTCTTCTTGACAGCTATAGCTGTAGCTCAAGGGAAGGAAAGACACTTTGAATAAAAATACCTATATAGAGAGAAAGGCTTTGTCCTTGTGTCTGCAAGGTCTTATCTAGCTAGGGTCCATGAAGAAGCATTCTACTGGAAAAGAGAGGCACTCTTATCCAGCTCTGGCTGCTGTTGGAAAGAGGCTGGATTAACCAGATGTCTGGTCTTTGACTAGCTGACACCCAATAGTTCATACATACACCACTACAAGGTTTTCTTGCTTCCTTCGGAATGGGTTGGCCAGAGATCCAAAAGCAAATGTAAAAAAGGCATACAGATTAAATCTACTTTAATATGACTACCGTTTGAGTTAGAAAAGGTACCCAAGAGAGGTATGTGGTTAAGAACATTGAAGGTAACAAAATCTGGATGTAAAATTCCTTGGCTGAGTCAGTGTGGCACCAGCATGATTCCCCCTAAGACCCTTGCTCTGAATGTCACTGCTGGCACTTTTAGCCCCGTGTTTTGCTCGCTCTTAGCTTCTCTTAGACACCGTTATCCAGGCTTCCTCCTTCGGTGAGGTTACCAGCTCATATTTGGTCTCCATGACTTGTCCTTTCACTGGGTGGAGATACAGTTTCCTTACCAGAACGCTCAGAAGAACTGTAGCTACCATATAGGCAAACCTGAGGGAAGAGGCAGGAAAAAAGAATAAAAACGTTGCTATGATGTAAATCTGCCAAATGACAACTACCAGCTTGGACAGATTGTCTCAGCAGTAACAGGAAGAGGCTGAAAGCACCTTCTCTCCTGTCTGCCACAGAGACACACAAAGACCTCCTTCCCTATGCTCACCGCAACTCTGGGCACTCCTGGCTTCCTGAAAAACCCAACAGGGAGAGGTTTTTCACGGATGATTCCTCATTGAATCTCTCTGGGTCAAACCTATGAAAGAAAACACACTGAAGCCTTCTGTGCAGGCACAGAATCCTTTCCCCAGACACATGTGCGCACACACACGAGTAATAAACTGGCAACAAAACACAGAATCTCACTAATTTGCTCTCTCTAAATCATGCTGGGTAATTCCACACAGATATATGAAGAAAATTGTGCATCCACACCATCTATGTTTCCAGCTGGTCAGCTGTGTCCCAGCTTGGTCAA
This sequence comes from Tyto alba, assembly GCF_018691265.1. Taxonomy (NCBI): domain Eukaryota; kingdom Metazoa; phylum Chordata; class Aves; order Strigiformes; family Tytonidae; genus Tyto; species Tyto alba. The sequence continues at coordinate 28,376,004 of NW_024881328.1, read as the reverse complement.
AATGCTGATAAAATGAGTTAGTGACATAGGGCTGGAACTAATATGCATTACGTCTCAGCAGTGGGTATTTAGCTTGAGCTATTTGATCTGAGCTGATGCTGCTACCTGCCCTCTATTCCTCTCCAGGGCACACACAATCTGATTTGTCTCCCTTTTTCTCTCCCACTGTGATCCTTCTTCTCCCCACTTCCAAAAATATTTCCCTTTTCTCCTTGCCCCTCACCCTTCACTTGAAGCAGCTGGTGTGTGTATGTGTATGTGCTGGGGGAGGGAAGCTGGTGACTCATTCAAGTGGGAAAGTGGTTTTCAGTGTTAGGATGGTGGAGGCTGTAAGAAAACTTTTATCCAGGGCTGGCAGGAGTTAAAACAAGATTCCCATAATGAACTAACCACAGGGAGAACTAATAAAATATCTTTCAATTTAAATATATAAAAAAAAAACCAAAAACAAAACCGGAAATTTGATGGATGGAAGGCAGCTTTCTTTCACTTTCTGCTAAACCTTTCTGCTTTTACTTCAAGCCTTTGGCTCCCTGCCTAAACATCCAAGCTCTGCTTCTACCAAGGTGAAAGGGCATGTGGGTGCTGACCCTCAATAAAAGCAGCATCAAACGTAACATTCCTCCTGAACTGAAGTGGCAAATTACCGATGTTGTAATAGGCAAGAAAATGCAGCTGCCTAGCAAAAAAATAAGGAGGGGCAAACAGCTACACACAGCATTTTATACAGTAGGTAGGTAAAAGGGTCACAGAGAACTGATCTCCTATCTCCATCACAGAAATACACATCTACCTTAGGCTAAACCTCAACCTCCTTCTCCTTGGAATAAACACATTGTGTTCATAGCAGTCCTCACTGTCCCTCCCACAAGGCCTCAGCAAACCCTTCCTAAACAGAGTGTGTGTCCTATCCTAGGGGGCAATCCCTGCCAAGATGCTCGTAGATCAGTGCATCAATGCCTGACCCTTTTGTAAGAACTGCACTTGCAGGAGAGAAGTGCTGTTCTAAAGGCTCTATTATTTCTCTTAAATCTCAGCTGTCTCTTCTCTCTGTCTAGAATAACTGACCCACATTTTTTTCCCAGCCCAAGTGAACTAAGTCAGATATCAGTGTTAATATTTGCCACCTGGAGGCCACAGGAAGCTACAGCAATTTTCTTCTTCAACCTCTGAATTATTGGCCTGGATCCAGTTCTGTTTTCACAGACAGAAGTAATGAGGTAGCATTTCCCCTCCCCTGAAAAAACAAAACTTCAGACTGACATTTCCTCCTTTGCATCATTGTTTCACGATGAGAAGCAGTGATTCTGAAGCCATTCAAATCACTGTTTCTCTCTCACAGAAAACCTTAAAAATAGTTTACCAGCATTTGCCAGGGAATCTGCGTGTGTGTGTGCAAAAGTGTTTTTATTAAACTCTAACACATACACGCACACACATACACACGCAGACTGGAGCATGGGAGGATCATGACTTGAATTGCCCCAAAATCCCACCCATGGAGACAAACAAACCAAGTCCTTAATAAATTGATTTTCTTACAGACTCCCTTTCATCTCCAAAATGTGCTTAAGACAGGCCCTTCAGCCAAACAGGCTGTGCTGTAAGATCTAAAGAATATTAATTTAAAAAAGGAAAGGAATTAGTTGCAATAAAAGTCTTGATTCTACATACTTGTATGGTGATGGCCAAGATGAACTATCCTGCAGCATCACACCAAGAGCATAAAGCACAAGTGTCTGCAAAGAAAATTAGAACATGTCAGAGCAGAAAGAAATGCACAATTAAAGATACCTCTGGACAGCCCTGCTGGATGACGATTATTCTGTAGACTAATCATTTCATTAGGTGGATTAAAAAGATAATATGCTATTTTCATTTACAGATTTCCATAATCCATGCCCAGATATTAGGATATTAACTTCTAATTCCCATGCTGAAAATGTTGGTGGTTAGAGGGTTTGATGCCATTCCTCTACTCTTCCTGGCATGTATGTATAGGACACACACTCTGTTTAGGAAGGGTTTGATGAGGCCTCATGGGAGGTACAGTGAGGACCACTATGAACACAGTGTGTTCATTCTCTGCAATGGAAGGTATCACTCTGTGTGGGAAAGGTGGGTGATATGATCAGGTCTGCAGTCATGCTGTTTTATGCATAATTGAGCCCATAAGCCCATTCAAAAGATGATTCATCCCTGGTGGACCCAGAACTGGAAGCAAATCTGCTCAGCAAGAGAACATGAATTCCCAGAGCCTTTCCCACAGAGGAACTGCAGAGAAAACTTTGAGCTAAATTGCACTTTCAGATGACTGAGCAGGTGCTCAGACTCAACAGTGTCAGAAGAAACAGTCTTCCTGCCTCACCCCTCAACAGGAAGAATAGGGAACAGCAAACTGCCCTCCAGGAAAGGAGAGAGGCCTAGTGCTCCCAGTACTGCCCTACCTCTTTGGGGATAGTATGTTGGTCAACTTTGCCCTCCAGCTCCTGCAGCTGTGCAGCAATGGGAGTAAGCTTTGCTGTTCGCACTGCCTCACACAGGACTTGCCGACAGTATCTGCAACCAGTAAGACTTGGTTAGTGTAACCCTCCCGGAGAGAAGCTTGTCCACGTCCTTGTGGCAGCAAGGACAGCGGAGCCACCTGCTGCATTTAGGGTCACAGTCTGCTACTGTTGCTGTCTCAAGCCACACTGAGGCACTTCATTTTTTTTTTTTTTTTTTTTTTTTTCTGGCAAGCAGTCCCAGCATCTTTGCAAGAAGCATTACATCTCATTATCAGGTTCTAGGGAAGGTTACCGAAATCTCTCTTCACCACTATTTTTTCAGATTTTAAACCAAACTAACTCTGCTAAAAAGCATAAACACACCAGCCCTTTTCCTGGACCTCTGACCCATACAAGAATCAACAAGAAACCCACATGCTCAATACTCCCTTACTGAAACTCTAACACTAGTCCTAATACGAAATGCACCCAGTTGCACCAACAGATGTGTGAAAAATACAGGCACACTGTCGACCAGTCATCACCCTAGTCTCATGGCCCTTTGAAAAGATTATTCCATGCTTTCTCTCTAAATATATCTAACATAAATCCAACCATTAACATGACTGATTACCTCTACTTTTGGAAAACTAGGACAGAAACCAAACAAGACAGTAAGCAAACAAAGTTTAGCCTGGCAGCCAGGGCACTGATTCTGTGCTCTCCTCTGCTGATGAACCTGAAGGGTTTCCTATAGAAACTCCAAAGAGAGCAGCTCGGTTCCCATGCCTGGAGCCCTACAGCAGATTCTCTCTGGACCGCAAGTCATTCTGTAGTTTGATCACTTCCAGAAAAAAAAAGGGAGTAGTTTTTAGACGCCTTCTCCTGGCCCAGTGTAGGCTGGGCATCAGTCTCCAGTACATGAAGCCCCCGTCCCCACCACATGTGACAACCTTTCTCTGCAGTCCCTTCCATGGGACCTACCTGAGCTTCTCGATTTTCTCATGTGTAATTGGTCCCTTCCCCAGAACGCAGTCCATCTCCTTGTAGAGATTCTGCTGAACATCTTCTGAGGTTGTCAGGAAATAGACTGCCCAGGTACACACTGGGGAAGAAATCACGACAAGACTGGACCCAGAAAATTCAATCCTTTACAAACTACATTCAGTTTTCTTACTTCCTGTATTTGCAACATTACTTTTTCACCCAGAAAAGGGTGGCCTCTGTTCACAGCAGTCTGTACTAATTCTGTATACAGTGGCAGGAGTGGAAGCTGAATTCCTGTGTAACAAGAGACTCTGCAATCTAAAATTCTCTTTCCGATGCTATAAGGAGCTTAGGGACCTGTGCAGGAAACTGAGCCTTTCAGCCTCACAGCGCTGGGGAAGGGACCACACAGCCCAGCAAACCCTGAAGAACCTGGGTTATTAGACCAACAGTGCAAGTGAAAGGCTGGTTTGTCCAAAGCATCAGAAAACTCCCTTATTTAGGGGGTTTCCCCAGCACATCTCACATGAGTGCTCCAGACCCACAATGTCTGGGGCTCCTGACAGGGAGCAACAAGAACAACGCAGCTCTTTGCAGCAGATTGGCCAGCACTCGTCTCTCCTACAACTATTTTGTGAGGTAGTCAAGAGATATATTCAATAGCAGAGTGAAAAAGAAACCTAGCATAAGAAATGAGTGCGTAGGAGACCGTTTCCCTAAAGCTACAAGGAAATGTTTCTACTACTCCAAACTGTCTATTCAGAAGAACTATCTGGAATCTCTGAGGAGTCCAGCCCCTTAAAATGACAGTCTTCCTGGAATACTTGGAGAGGATATTCTCTGGGGAGAGGATTATCATAGTTATCAAATTTACTTTCCACATTCTTTAACACCCAGCTGCACCCGGGAGGTTTTCTTTGGAGTCCCAGTCCCACTGGCTGACACAGGGCCTGATAACTATCCCGATACCATAAGAGATTCTACAGAGACCCAGTTTGTATTTTCATGTTTTATTTTGTTTTGTTTTTTCTAGAACCTTCACACAAATCCTAGAATAGCTCCTTTGAAAGTCTTCCATACATGGAACACACCTATCCTCCAGAAATTCAAAGCAGACAGTCAGGTTCCAGCACTCTGCTCTAACTTCCTTCCCATGTGCCAGAGCCTATTTAACTGCATGATCTTTGTGGCTTACATTTTTTGGTGCTTTTTTATCAAATTTAGCATCAGTTGGCTGGGGTTAGAGTGCAGGCAAAAAGCAATGGGAAGAAATCCTAAGGTTCCCCAAAAGACTGGGAAGGTTCTCAACCACATCTTAGATTCAACTCACTAACTGTGAGGCTGCACTGAAAGCCTGATGTAAAAATTAGTTTCTTCTATACATCTGTAGCTCAGGAGAAAGAGAACGACGAATATAAATTTTTATTAGCCTAGAATAAGTCTCATGTCATCGTACACAGTTTTAGACAGCTGAGTGTGAGGATGGAAATTTACCTACAATCTGTACTTACAGTTAGCAGTGATTATGCATCCTGCCAAGGAGAAAATCATTGTATCTTCCAAAATCTAGGAAATAAAATCTACTTCAGAGAATGAAGTTCATAAGACTGTAAAGATAAAAAAAGAAGTGGCATATTCTCCATTCAAGCACATGAAATCCCTTTAGTGCAGAGAGCAAGAAATACATCTAGGAGACACAGATTGAACTCTCTACAGAACTTCCGCTGGAATGGCACATGAGAAATGCTTAATATTAACACAGTTTTGATTTATAAAAATAGCAATGAAGCAGTGGCAAGGAAAGTTACCAAAGACTAATGCAATTAGACATTGTAGGAGCGGAAAAAGAACAAGAAACCCTGTTTTAGTAAGAAATCTGACCTAAGATGCAAAAACCTAAATTGATCAAAGGCTACAATGTAACAACCTGCCCATCTAGCAAAAGTCCATTACTGTGTAATGACATAGCAGCTGCACAGACCTGCTGGTCACTCAGGCTCCCCTGCAGCAAGGTGTCTATAAAGATGTGCCTGTTGAATGATCTGCCTCGGCGCTCCTTTGTAACTCTCCTTAAGGTGGATTCCATCTCCATCAGAGCTTTGGAAGCAAAAAGACATGTTTATTTTAAAACCTGGTCATCCCAAGTGCTGCAGAGAAGCAAACCCATCTCCTCAAGCAGATTTTCAGAGCAGCTGTCCCTGCTGGGCTCATTTACAGAAGCAGCCTCTGTTACATGTTACTGTCAATTTGGAAGGCGGTATCTCCAATTTAGTTGAAAATATAAGAACAAACAAGACAGGTTGCCTATAAAAAAAGCCACCCTTACAGGTATAACCAAGATGTATGCTATGAGCTGAAATCACTTAAGGGGAAGTCAAATAACAGTGTTGAACCACCAGAGAATGTATTTAATCAGCCCCTATAAAAAACATTTGAGCCAGATAATACTAGCTGCATGGCCTGTAGGGTTATAATTACTAAAGTGCTACAGCACCTCCAGTCCCTGACTCTGAGAGAGGTCAAAAGTGGACACTAGGGGAAAGAACAGGAAGGGAGCAAGCACACCCTGATTCTTCCCAGAATCCTCTATCGGTCTCCAGACTGGACAGACCCTATAACAAGACCTAGAACTAGAGTTGCACAATGGCAGGCTTGTCGCTCAACTCCAGAACAATGATCTTATGCGAGAGTAAGGAGGACACATCTGGTAGCTTATGGTAGGTACAGTGACCAACTCTGCAGAAAACGCAAGACAGCTGGGAAAATTAAGTGCTTCCATATACTACCTAACCCTAAGTATTAATTAGAGTGGGAGGAAGACTGTGATTTGGGGAGAAACCCACCATCTTCGTAGAGCTTCTTCCTAGTCATGTTTTTGTCAAGGGACCCATCCAAGAAACCCTTCCCAATCTCCGACCAGATCTGAAAGAAGGACAGAGAGAAGGGCACCATCACTCACCACAGGCTGAGACTGCTGGGACTCTTCTATTCTTCCCTACTCAGGAAAACTAAAACACTAAATAAAATGAAGACTTCCTGTGAATATGGAACCGGTCTCCTCTTTAGGACACCATGTCCCATTCCAGATATTACATCTATGATAGAAGAAATTGAGTTGAGATGAAACAACTGTAATTACAACTGCAGACGAAAAGGCATGGGAATCTTGAATGGGAGTTGGAGAGTTTATTTCCCACCCTATCACCAGCAGATTTAACATGCCCAGATATGGACACAGCTTGGGACATCCTCAGATGTCACAGAGCCTTCAGAAGATCTTCGAAAAGCAGAATTTCCACTGGAATTCCCTGTAGTGTACCAGACTTAGGTATGAAACACCTCTCAGCTGCGGTTGGATCTGGGCTCCTGATTCCCACAGATCCTTTAGAAACAATCACCTTAGACTAATGACAGCAGGATAAAGCAGTAGGATCTTTCTGATAGTTGCAGCTTGGGACAACTGAGGCAGAGCCCTCAATCTTTTAAGCTTAATGTTAGCTTAATGTTAAAAGTCGCAACAGTATCTTATACTAAACTGTACACCGACACAAGCCGCGTTCTGTTGGCATGGAAAAATGTAGTATTTTCTCACTCTTCATTACACTTACTGCATCATGGTGCCTGCGGAATCGGATGACTTCGCGGTCATCTTCAAAGCTGCTGCCCATAGCTGTTTGTGTGACAGCCTTCATAGCAAAGCCCAGCATGTGCTGGCAGAGTGGCACATGTTGTGCCTCAGGGAGGGAGAGCCATTTGGCTAGCAACTCTTCTGACAGCTTGAGAGAGAAGGAACCATTAGCTGGCAGTAATATCAGAAGCCTATTTACCAAACATACCCTGGACACATTCCCACCCAGTTCCTAAGGCAGACCACACTTTCATGGCTATGGCATGAAGCTACACCCTTTCCAGGGTTTCCTTCTACTGTTAACTTAAACAGTAACATTTTAGCCTCACATCTTCTGTCTCTTCTCAAGGTTTTCCCCCAACAAGGCAGCTTTGTCCTCCTTTCTTTTTCCCTCTGTCACAAAAAGAAGCCTTGAAACCTTTAATACCAGTAGCTCCAGACTGGGAAAACAGATCATATTCTGGCTGCTGGACTGAATATGTTGGTCATATTCATATGAGTCATATATGACTGAGTCAACAGAACAGTTCTTCAACTGTTCATGGTCCCAGTAGCTGGTTCCTTGCTCCTCCCTCCCGTCCTGGGAAATAAATCTAAACCTCAGATACTCCAGTATCTTTAACTGCATCTAGTATCTTGGCATAAAAAGTCACCAAGTTCAGCCCTTCCCACTAACCCACTGGAGCTAAGAGAAACTAAATATTCACACTGCTTGCATGAGTAGAGGCTGTTTTCTGTCTCGGATGCTTATAGCTCTAGCATTAATTTGAATTCAGCTCCTTTATCCTAGTGATCATTTCCACTAAACTTTTCCCTGTGAGCCACACAGGGCTTCTCTGCTGTACAAAGGCAGTTACACACCTTCTGGATGAGAGCAAAGTTGCTTTGCAAGGACTTGGTCACACCATTTTCATACAACTTTCTCCTCATGTGGCTCTCTCCTGTATCCCCATTCAGGCTGGACTGGTACCTCAAGAGGGACTTCAGCATTGTCTCAAATGGATCCACTGAAAGCAAATAAAGGAAACACCATTCAAAAGTCAGGCAGTCACACCACCAGAGTTGATGAAAACAGCAACCTCTTTAATCAGGTGCTGCTACTTCTGGGCAGTGAGCAAGCCGTGGCTTCTTCCCCCAGGAACAGTCTCTTTGGGGTGTCAAGCTTCTCTTGATCAGCAGGGACTGGGATCTCATAAGGTCTCTTCTCTGTGGCAGGGTACCATCCTGTGATTAACTCCCACTACAGAGGTTGCCTGCTGGCTCTGCCAACTTCTTAGTAATAATGCCTTGGAAGGTTGTTTCCAGCTGGTTGTGCCACTGACTTGGTGACAACAGTAAGCATGGCATGTCCCTTCCCTTTCTGCTCCAGCTTGATCTGCAGCCCCTCTAGCACATTCCTCCTTGGCATCTGGTGCGCCCTCCTGCCCTGACCATGGCTACGCACTGAAGACATATCAGTTCACATGAGAGACTTAGCCAGGGGTTGCTTTCCCCACTACTTACCCTGCTTCACAGTCCCAGCAACCCTCATTTCACACCCTACTGCTCCTGCATGATTTCTCTTGCATACAGTGAGTTCCCTGCTGATGAGCTCTTCCCAAACTAACACCTACTACTCCCAGTCAGGGCTGCCTCCAGCAGAGAAACTCTTACAGAAAACAGAACACTTTCTACTTCTAATTGCCTTACTTTCCATCCTCCCTCCACACAGACACTTGCAACAGCGTACAAAGTAGACAAAAACACATATCCTCCATCTTCCGTACCCATGGCTCACTTCAGTTAGATTTTTAACTCTGAATTTCACCACCAGGGGACTCTACTTAAATTTGCTAAAGTATATTAGGTGTCAATACAAAACCGTGCAATAAAGCACGGCATATGCTTTTCCATTTCTGTAAACATTTATGTGGGTCTTGCAGAACTGGCAGAATCTTCAAGGAACTATTTGGAAGCAGCAATCAGGGAGTTTTTAAGAAGGATATTGTCACTGTTTATCACAGTCTGTTATTTCTCCCAGATGGAGAGTGAAACCTCTGAGGCATCAGAAAACATCAAAGCTGGGCTAGACACATATGACTCTACCAACTGTGGATGTATCTAGGATTCCCAGCAGAGATCAGGGCCTCACTATGCTACTGGACAAACATACAAGGATAGAACATTCTCAGCTGCAGAGGACTTACTACCTAATGACACAAAAGCAGCTAGTGAGGCCAGAGGCATGAATATAGTAGACTTTCCTAAGTGCTTTTCTCTCACATAATTTTCCTTCCAATGTTTTTAAGCTCTGCATCTCACACTCTTTCCCACTTTAAATGACAAGGAATATGTGCCTGCGTCTTTTGGCATAGCAGATGGTACCTGTGGCTCTCCACGTAGAGTAGGCTGTTATGTGACTCTAGCTGCTGCTGAAAATTCCTCTTCCAAGGTACTTTGCCATGAAGCAGCTGCTGCTATGCCTGCCACAATTCCCTGCTGACTGGCCTGGGCAGAGCTACGCACAGTACTGAGGTAGCCAGAAAGACACATGTCTGGTGGTAAAGCCCACACAACAAATCTGGCAAGCAGAGGCATTTGGAGAGGCCAGAGGACACTGAGCCCCATCACCTGCAGAAACTGCAAAGTTTTCCTGGTGCATATGAAAGAAAACTGCTGGATCAGCCATGGGCTCCATTTTTTTCTCCCCTGTCCTTAGTGCAAACTAGTAGTCCCACGCCACTGATACACACACTGTTGTGAACTCAGGAGTGCAGAGCCCAGGCTGCCCTTTGCTGAGGGCAGGCCCCGCTTCACAGTATTTGGGAAAACACTATTCTTTCACAGCTATGGGAGGCTAGTGACTTCACAAGGCACAAACCATCTGTTGGAGACACAGCTCTGTCCTGCCAGCACTTCCATGGACTTCTTCCTTTGTCCTTGTCTTGAAAACATCTCTAGGGTTATACTGTCAGTCCTCTTAGTGAAGCATATAAAAATGTTGACTGTTCCTTCTACTTATAAGGAAATATCTCTTGTCCCAAGAACCTCTGAGAGGTTCTCTCTCTCTTGTCCCAAGAACCTGGACATCACTGTAAGTAAATATGGAGAAAAGATAACTGGATAGTCGAGACAAATGCCAAGTAGCACTGAACAGCAGAGATGGAAAGGACCTCTGAAGCTGCACACAGAACAGCAATGAAGCTGTCCTGCTTAAACAGGCCAGGACTCACAGCTCCATCTCCACCATTCAATGTGCTTCAAGTTCACTGTCCCAATCCAAAAGGCGACATCAACTTATGGGAGTTTTCCAAGTAGGTCTCTGAACCCACTGCTCCTGGCAGTCCTGAACTAGTCCACCTTCTTCACATCCACACCCTTTGCCTGCCTGGGCTGCTTCCCAGAGCCTCCCATGGGAATCACCAGTGTCAGCAGCAAAGTTTTACTTCCTTTGAATTCTCCTTGCAAATTAATCTCAAGCAAACTTTAAGAGGCCATGAAAACACACCAACTTCAAGCACTGCTTTAAGCATGAGAAAAAAGTCTCCTGGCATTGGGAAACTGTTAATAGCTATGACTGAAATTAGTCTAACTTCACAGCTTTTGTGAGAGGTGCACTACCAACACCTATCGCCTTCTCTCTCCAAGAAGTTTGGCCATACTTGTGACATACACATGAGATGAGAAGAACCCTTCTATTCTACTTGGAGCCAAACCCTACACCTCAAACTTGGAAACCAACAAGCAGGTATCTATAAAGAGCAGCTCTGGCCTCCAGTACACCAGCAGACTGAGGAGCTGTCACATGGCAAGCGTTTTCAGGTGGGGCTGGAGAGTCAGGAGTTGGATATAACCCAGTCCACAGTGGGATGTCTCCTGCCATGCAGCACTGTGTGCACAGAAGAGATACAGGCAAGGCAAGGCCAGGTATCCAACAAAACTGCAAGCTTCCCAGAGCCAGCTGGTGGCTGAGAGCTACCACAACACCTATTGCCACTCACCAGGAAACAGTACAAGAACTGTTCTGCTACAGCCACTCAGCTACTACATGTTGCTTATACCTCAAAGCTCCAGCAAAAACAATCAGTAAGATTCCTCACCTCTAATCAAGTCTGAGAGCTTCTAACAAGCATCAGTGTTAAAAGGAAAGCACTGATACAACTAACATCGCTGCTTTTTCAGGTCTGAGTTCAGTACAGATCATGAGAACTCTACTTCTTAAGCCTGCTGCTGCTGCCTTTACGAGGATGCCCCCATAAGCTCTTCTTTCTGCTGGGTTGAACACACTTTCCCTGGCTCCTCCTGCACAACAGGCTCCTCACTCCTCTGAGAGCACTGGCAGTCTTTCTTTGCACTTGTTTTATTCAAAAACATGCCTGAGTATAGAGGTCAGAGTCATACAGAGGATTCCAGTTCTAGCTCACATTCATCTTGTGCAATAGCATAGATGCCTTCCTCTCTCTACAGAAAACACATGAATCAATGCATCCTTTTATTTTTTCCTCATGGCAATGTCATCCTGCAGGCAATTAATACAGCCTGCTCTTGCTCCTCCCCTTCCTGTTTCTGCTACCTCAGCCCTCAGTGGTACCTACCTCCTTGCTCCAACCCTCTGCTTCCCTGTGTTGACAAGGGGTCCCAGCATGATGCAATCAGGGCAGGCTGCTGACATAAGTGTATTTCACCTCCCCAACCCAGCATTTCTCTTCCATAACGCAATCCAGCCTTGCTCCCTCTTTCACTTCTCATATCACATTACCTTCAGCTTCAGTGATGATCCAAGCAGTGTCCAAGCAAATGATGAACTGAAACCATGACAGAAACCCAGTTCTATCACTTTCCTTGTCTAGAAGTCTAATTATCAAAGAAGTATGGCATGCATTTCCTATTTATCCTCATTGTTATAAAAAATGCGTTTAGCCCTTAGCATAGCAGGATGCCAGAGTAGTCTATAACTGCCTGGGTCATATTTCCTGCATTGAAGTCCAGGCACTGTATTTTTTTTTTCTCCAGTATTTGGGTACTACCAAATTCAGTACATTTCTGAGAACATGCCTGCTCAGGGGCCTGTCACCACTTCTCTGAGTGTTGAGAAAGTGACTGTCTGCTCAGTTTCACCCAAACACACTTGAGTGCATTCATATCTTTCAGGGTAGGTTTCCACCTTCTGGAGTACCACTGCTATCAACTGTGTCTTGCTGATCTTTGTTAACTCCCACTCCTTTCCCAGATCATCACTAATTCTTTAGCGTCTGTCATGCAACTGTACGAGAAGCTTACCCATCAGGAGGACCTCAGCATAAAGTGATGCTGAGATATCTGCCCGTGCCTGAAGACAGCCTACAGAGCCTAGAGGTGTGCAACTACCAACTCATTCAACCTTGTATGATGAAAACTGGAAAAACAAGAGGTTAAACCCAAATATCAACTAAGTTAACATTGTGACCACCTTAGGAAGCAAAACACCCACCTAAGAGACCTATACCATAAATTAAAATATCCTCCCAGGACTAAGAGGATCAGCTCAGATATCAGCACCACTGACCGCTTCCAAGCCTGGAAGATCACTAGAGGTTTTCAGCACAAAATTCTATGTGACAAAGAAAACCAAAAGTTAAATAACTTGTTCAAATAATACTTTAAAAACCTCCACACAGAGCCACACAGGGGAGCTACCTAAAACTAGCACAGCGCCTTTTAGACTTAATTTAGCAAATTTCTCCCTCTTAAACTGTATTTCAAGCTGCTTTTAAAATGTACGTTAAGTTGCTACAGAATCTTTGCCTTGCTGTTTCAAGTGGCTAACAAGCGTGACGCTTTCCATAAACGTTTGCCTGTAGGGAGATGATAAAAGACACGAGCCTACTAATTTCTTGATGGTCACTAGACAGCAGTGACTCTTGGTCACTGAAATTCATGTGAAATAAGCAGGACCAAAGACATGCCTGAATGAACCACCGTGTCAGCTGTAAACAAAGTCTCACTTTCTTTCTACTTAGAATGAAATCCCAGCTTCCTTTGACAAAGGATGTCCAGCAAGGCCAGAAGGAACAAATGAACTAAAAGACAAAGCAAAGGACACTTACACAACCGGTTGGGGTTAATATGTTGTTTCAGGAGATCAATTGAGCCAAGACTGACAACAAGACGCCTTCCAAACCAGAAGGAGACCAGTGGGCCATACTTCTCATGAAGGTTCACCAGGAACTCATGCAAACTGCTGCTGGCAATGATATCTGGCAGGTTGCCATCCCTGAGGAACACAAAGAGGATAATTGGTCATGAACAGCATCTGCTGCCAAGGCTGAACTTGACTGATGTAAAAAGCACTTACTTTTCATCAGTTGGAGCCAGCCCAGGGATACCTGATGCTTGCCTAGATGCCTAGAGAGTAAAAGGGAATGCATTAACCTCCTTGAATTTAGATTTTATACAAGCCCTGCAGCCTTCCAGCAGGAGAGATGGATTTTCCACATCAATACTGCTGCACTACTTAAAAACATTAAACAAACGCCAGATAAGCCCCCTCTTCAGACCTCAAACCTGCTAAGGCTTATGAAGCCAGTCAACTCTGCGTGCCCGCTCCCACTGGCTAAACCAGGATTATTCATCTGGTTAGATGAAAGATCCCTGCGCAAAGATTTAAAGGGTCAGGTTTGCAATGTAGATCTTACAGCCAGATTTTGCCCTGGAGATCCGCACACGTGCAGGGTGAGCAGATAAAGCCTTTCTAAGAGGGATTCACCCTAGCATATCAAACAGGAGGTGTGCCGGAGCGTGGCCCAGGCGGGCCGGGAACGCCGGCACCACAAGCGCTCCGCTCCGGCAGGGGCCAGCCACCTCCGCCGCCCCGGCCCCGGGCACCCAGCGCGGCCCTGCCTGCCTGCCTGCCTGCACCGGGGGCCGGGCCGGGCCGGGCCGGGCCGGGGCCCCCCCCGCCTCACACCCTTCCCGCCGCCGGCAGCATTACCGGGTAGAGGTAGAGCACGGCGCCCACCAGGATGAACAAAAAAGTAACGGCAAAGATGGCGAAGTCCAGCATGGCCGGGCCGGGGCGGCGGGAGCGGCGGCGGCTGGGCCCCACCCCGCGGCCCGCCGGCGGGGCAGGAAGGGGCGGGCCGGGCCGGGCCGGGCCGGGCCGAGGGCAGCGCCCGCGGCGGCATGGGGGGCCCGCGGCGCCTGCTGCTGGTCTCCAACTCGACCCTGCACGGAGGGGGGTATCTGGGCCACTGCCAGCAGCACATCAAGAGCTTCCTCGGGGAGTAAGCGCGGCGCAGGGGCTGGGGGAGCCTGCCCCGGGCCGGCCCCCACCTCCGCGGCCCTAAACGCGCTCTCCCTTCTCTTCTCCCAGGAAGGTGAAGCGGGTGCTGTTCGTTCCCTACGCCCTGCACGACCGAGACGCCTACGCCCGCACGGCGCGGGAGAAGTTCGAGAGCCTGGGTAAGGCTGGCCCGCCCCGGGGCAGCCGCGCCCTGAGAGGGGGCGAGCACCTCGGCAAACTCGGGGTTCCTGGGGGACGAGGGGGGATGGTGCCGGAGAACGGGGGGGAGAGGGGGCCTTGGCTAGGGATGCTGCACGCTGTTAAGTTACGGGCAGCGAGAGCAGCAGGGAGCTGTTGGCTAACTTCGACCTAGAACTAGATGCTTAAGAGGCCTCCGGAAGAAATCCTGTTGCAAACACTTCTAACCACTTCAGGGAGGAAGTTTTTATTCCTGAATACTAAGTGGCATATTTTTATCCTCCTTAATCACATGGGGGAACATTTCTTCCCATCCATCTTAAACCTCTGCTCAAGCCCTGCAACACCCAGATACCTCCATGATGAACAGCAATGGAGCTTTGCTTTGAGCAAAGATCTTTCCAGAGTCGTCTACAGCAACCCCTCCACCTAATATCTATCACTGTTCAGGATAACTTTGGACCTGTTGCTGTAGTAATAATCTGTACTCACTTCCCTGAGCAGCACACTTTACTCCTTGGCTTGCAGAAAGTCTGCTGCTATCAAATGTCCATGTGGATCTGGCTCTCCCAGCACTTCATGTACTCAGTGAAGCCCAGAAAGGCACATCTGTTAAAGCCAGACATTTTAACCATCACAGAAAAAAATACTCAGATCAGATATTTGCACTAGTAATGCTAGACCAATGATGGCAGATCCTCTTCAGGCTCACAGCCAAGCTGAAGACTGACAGCTTTTTCACTTCTCTTATTTTCTGGTTAGCCAGTAACGCTCAGCAGCACTTTGTGCCTCAGCCTGCACCTGCTGAGTGAAATGCTCTGCTCTTAGACACTGAGCATGTATATCCATAAAGCAAACATTTCCTTTGGTACAGCTGGATGCAGGAGCCCTGCACTAATGTAGGACATATACTCTGTTCTGTGTTGTAGAGTTCTCTGAAATTTTCCTGGTTGTCTGTTGAGACATGTGGCTTGGGGTCAGGGCAGCGGGCAGGCAGGGGTTGAACATACTGCATCCTTCCACCAAACTGAAGTGGCAAAGGTAAATACTTTTTCATTGAAGGTTATGGGCTGGACAGCATTCATGAATCTTGTGATCCAGTAGAGGCTGTAAGGAAATCTGAAGCAATATTTATCGGTAAGTTTTACTTCTTGCTCCCTGGGAGGGCTTATATAGGGCACTGGATTAGTCCTGCTCAGAGCTGGCACTGTAGATACAACAATGAAAAAGTCGGGCCTAGCAATTATTAGAAACTACAGAAAACAGTACTTTAATTGGGAACAGTAAGACCCTAAATGTAGTGGTGGGGAGGGAAGTAGGAGAAATTTATTAATGGAACTTCATCTCTAGTAAGTTTCATTATTCAGTATTTCAAATTATTAATTTGAACAGTACTTCACTGCTAAAAACATGATCATCACAGCTATATTATCACTTTATCAGGTCTAAGAAGATTCAGGGCTACTGTGCTGAAACTGAGCGTAGTCCTAATACCACGCTCCTGGGCATCAGAACAGTGTCTGCTGTCAAACAGCCAGTGTCAGTGTTACAGGAAGGACTCTCTCTGGGCATGACCCCATGGCCTGCCCAATGATCATTCTAATTTTACTGCTGCTCAAAGCAGGATACTACCCTGAATAGAGCGTAGAAATCACTGAACCTGCCAAGTTTGTAAAGGCTTCAATTAAAACTGCTGGTGAAAGCACGTTATATAAGCTGGTCTCTCTTTCTGCAGGAGGTGGGAACACATTCCGTCTCCTGAAAGCTCTCTACGACAACAGTCTGATACAGGAGATCAGGAAGCGAGTTCTTGAGGTAAAAACTACAGGACTCAAGCCAGGTCTGAATGGCAGGATGTCGTGCGTAAGCTTTTGTTCAGACAAATCCAACTTGATTCTACGTCTTTGTTTCTAATTTACTTCAAATCTTAAGCCATCTCATACAACCGGGTGAACTGAAATCTGTGGCCAAATAAGGCTGTCATTAGTCACTGAAGCCTGAAAAGTCTAAGGTCAGCAGCCTGTCTTTCTAGGGCAGTTTCACAGATCTGGGACTGCAAGACCTTGAGATGCACAATGCTGCATAGTACCTTAGAAGTGAGCCCCTTAACTTAAAATACCAATGAAGAATGGTGCGGGATTTAATCTGTCCAGAAACCCTGTTTTTCAGCTTGAGATGAACATATTGTATCTATTAACAAGATATAAAGTAGACAAATTGCAGGTTGTCTGCTAATAAACTGATGATAGAGTTGGATCCATATATGCCTTTTAGACAATGTCCTGTTGACATTGAAAATGGTGTAATTACCTTGAGTACATCCTTGGCCTGGAATTGAGAGGTACAAATGCCATTAGGCCCTTCCAGTCAGCAGTCCCATTCTGGCTGGTGAATCTTGTAAGGCACAGCAAAGATATGCCATCCATGGAGCAGAGCAGAAGCAAGGTGTTCTGCTAGCAATGTAGAACTGCAAACAACTTCAGGCAGACTGAGGCATGCACAGTATGTTTGAAAAGGCGGGCTGCCAAGAAGAAAGGTTAGCTAGGCTGTCTTAACACACCGAAATTCAATGCGTGTGGGGGGGGAAAAAAGCCAGAAATGTTTGAGTCCCACTGAAGTCTAGATAACTATTCGGTTATATTAGCACCAGCTCTCTCAAGATAGCGTATTTTTACAAATTGTTCAGCATTATCCATATACTTGAACGTTTGTGGGGAGTCCTTCCATGTACAGTATAGTATATAGTACTATATACATGGTAGTAATACTTAAACTAGTGCTGAACTGGATGGTCACGGTACTGGCAAGCTGATGCAGTGGCAACATGGCACTCCGTTTCAGATGCTCTGCTCTCTTCAGAAGCTAGTTCAGGTACTTCCTATAACTGCAATGCAGACAAGTCTCTCCTCTCTTAATTGTAAAGTCCAATATATGCACTGACAACCTTGTAAGTTCCCTCTTGTGACAGGGTCACAGAGTTGTGAGTAGAGGACATTCAACAGCTAGTTCTCTGACAACCATGACATATACAAACTACTGCTCACCTTAAAACCCGAATTACTGTTGTTCTGCTTTCCACCTGTAAAGTTAGCAGTGAGATGAGCTAGAAGGGCCAAGTCTGATCTGATCACTGAGCCTCTGAGATTGATAGACGTTATAAAATGCAGTTCCTAGTTGTGATACTGCATACTAATCATTGCTTTTGTCTTTCAGGATGGGATTCCTTACATGGGATCCAGTGCAGGAACTAACGTGGCGACCATCAGCATCAATACTACCAATGACATGCCAATTGTTTATCCACCTTCCCTGCAGGCTCTAGGTTTAGTTCCTTTTAACATTAACCCCCACTACCTGGACCCAGATGTTAAAAGCACTCACATGGGCGTAAGTAAAGCATGCCAGAGCTAACACAGTAACCAGTGTGCAGAGGTGTAACGAGAGTGTGCATACGTGAGGAGTACAAAGCTATAGAATGTCTAACAGCTGCTCCCTAGAGCAAGTGGAAATGCCAGTGAGGCAGTAACATTTTTCTTCCTCCTAAAGCTTTTCTTTGAGTGGGAAGAGGAGTTGGCAAAGGCATTACTGAGGTGGAACAAAGTGTTTTTCACAAATAGAAGCTCTGCAATGTCTGAAACACTGTTGCTTCATACCTGGCATGGAATTGGGGCAGGGGGTGGGGGTGGGAGAGATAAACTTGAAATGTTAAGATGCAATGCACTGTGTTTCTGGAAAGTCCTGCCACAGTCTGTCTTGCTTGCTGCTTGAGAAGACCTAACACACATACATTAAGAGGCTCAAATATCTAAATGTCTGAAGGAACCATCACAACAGGGAGATCTTGAGACTGCATGCAATCGTGTTGTGTAAGAAAATACCTTGGTGCTAGTGTCCTCACAGAGAACAGACCCTGTAATGTCCAGTACTGAGCAAACACATGTACTAATACAGCTGAAAGAAAAACACTTTATCCATCAAGCACAAAGACTGACATCTCCACTGTATGGAAGAGCTGATTCTCAAATAGCCTGTTGGGAGCTAATTACTCAGGGAACAATTTCTGTAGTGCATCTTTTAACAGCCCAAATACTTTCTTCCTTGTAATCAAAATTTCTTCATGGTCAGAAGAAGTATTAAGAATTAGGGGACAATGGAGAGATGGAAGGTAAGGGTATGCTTCATAGAATTAAGACAAAATTTTAGGTACTCATTTAATCAGTTTGTTACTAGATAAGCAGGCAGTCTTAAATAACTTGTGCTGTTTTTCCGAGGAGGCTGTACCTCTGTGCTGTACCAAGTCCCTGCTGTGTTCCTGTGTTTCCTTACCAACAAATCCTTCTGGTTTGAGTTCTTTAACTACTGTTGCTCAGTTCAGCAGCAAACCCTCAGGAAGCATAGCAGAGCTGTTCACAGAAGGAAATTCTTCACTGCAATACCTGCTTGAGGACAAACAAGCACATATTTAATCAGTGGAGACCCATGTTTCACTACCCTCTTTTATGAAGGTGGCATCTCAGGCATCTGCTTCCACTACCTTTCTCAGTGCTCTTGTTGTGAGGGTGAGCACACAGAGAGAGCATTTTTAATTAAAAAAAAAAAAAAAAAAAAAAAAAAAAAAGCGCTGGATGAAGTAGAAGTAAGTTTTAAGGCTTTTCAGGCTTGGGATTGTGCAAATGCTATTCGATCAACCTGCAGCAATTGCTGCTAGTGATGAAAGATAAAATATATTATCTGTTAAAGTCAATCCTGCCACTGTATTCTGCTTGAGGGGAAGTGCTTCCTTTATTTAATGTTATGAAATTTCTTGATGTCATGCTACTTGGATAGCTCCAAGTCCTACCTTACTGCCTGGGCAGCTGAATCTACACTCATTATTGCAGGAGACCAGAGAGGAAAGAATTCGCCAATATCACGAAGAACCAAACACCCCTCCAGTTCTGGTGAGTACTAGTTCCCAATCAGGAAGCTTATGGCTGTAGCATGGTAAACATTTTAAATGCATTCTTGCTAGCTTTCAGTGTCGGTTCCCCTGCCTGATAAGCCTTACAGAGCTGTGGCATGCTCATTTGCAGAAAATGGGTTAGAACTAATGAAATGCATTCCGCCTATTAGATGCTTGGCGTCCTGTTGCCAAATTGTCTTTTAAACAGCTCTAATCTTTCCAGTCACTGGCCACCAATCAGATGTTGCATGTTGGGGGTGGTGTGCTTATAGATGGTAAGATACTTCCTTTAATCTTTTTTCAGGTATTCTTAACTTTACACTTTGTTTTAATCTCTGTAGGTTTCTGAATATGCCCATTCACTAGTATGTTTGTAATTACAGCGTGTCTGTCTGGGGAAGTGGGACCTCTGTGTTTCCCATCTTTGTGCTTGAGCCTAGACCATAAAGTCTGTGCTCTAACAAACCAAGCTGGCTGTTTTGTGGCCCAAACTGGATACAAGAATGGTGGTAGCAGAAGTAATTGTGGAAAAAACACACTCTCCTTTTTTCCTTAATGGTTTTTCCTTTAAAAGTGAAAAATAAACAAGAAAACCAGTTTCTAAAACAAGATAACTCACCTAATTTTGTCTTGGCATTTTTGTTAGAAATAGGTGCACAAAAAAAATCTTGTCTGTAGTCAAGGCAAGCTGCACTAAGACCAGCCTGCTTGTGACAAGCACTCTAGCCTTTCAAATAGCTTGAAAATAATGTTAAATGTTTCTACCAACATTAGGGCTTGCGGGAAGGTGCGATGCTGCTAGTGGAAGGAGACAAAGCCACCTTGCAAGGAGTGACAGGAGCACGTCTGTTTTTGAGGTAAATGCTTCATTTGCATTGATATCCTCCTTCCAATGGAAAGGAAGAGAGACTTCTATTAGACCCCTGGCACACGCTGCCTGTCCCCCACATGAGAAGTCACTTAACTTGCTTAACCCTTGCTTCTGTTTCTCTTTGGGGAAAAACATGAGTATTGCTTTATGCTCCGAAGGAGCAGGCACTATGACAGCACTCTAAAGGATGTCTGACTTACCCAGCAAGCGCAATGGCATTACATTCATTGATGGTTGTGTTTCCAAATGATGTTCACGGAAAGAGCCCCAGTAGTGAAGGCCAGGGGAATGCCAGTTTGGCCCTAATGCATTGAACTCTAGTACAAGGGAACACATGTCTTTAGTCATATGAACATTACTAAGTAATCTAATATATATGTCCCGTGATGCAGGCAAGGAAGGGAGTCAAAACTCTGCGTGTTATGAATAAGGATGCCTTGTTCTATCCCTAGTAACAGATGGAAGTACACTAGTCCTAGCTCCCGTTAAAGCTCACCGCATGGTTTGTCTTGTTTACAGGGGCAAAAAACCAACTGAACATGAGCCTGGAACAGATTTCAGTTTCCTCCTGATTGACAGTAATCTCCAGAATCTGTAGCCTTGCATATATTCTGCAGCAAAATTCACTATATGAGAAGACAACGAAGAGGAATGAAATAGATGCTTCTAGTCTCAGGGTGGGTGGAGAACCTTGTCTTTATTTACAAAGATAAATAAGTATTAGTGGCCTCTTTTCGCTACCCTAATTTGTGTCTCAGACATCTCCCCTTTCCAGTAAAATCAATTTTTATTGCAATACTTGAGTAATCATAGCTATTCTTAGTCTGAAAGGGTCTGTACGTTCATGCATCCACTTTGATTCCTTCCCCACCCAAAAAAAAAAAAAAAAAAGTTACTTTAACACAGTTAAGACAGGACACCAAGTCAGCTGTTCCTGCTGCCTAGCTTTGCCTGCTAAATGAAATAATTGTTCAATTAGTGTACTCAGTTTCATTTTTGCACTATTAATAAAGGGAGAATTTATGCATTCAATTACTTTTATTTGCTTCAGACTCATGTTAAATATATACAATGCTAATTATATACAAAAGTGTGCATGTTAAAAAGTGTCAGGTTACAAACTTGCAAATCCTAGAAAAGTGCAAAATTTTAAAACATCTTCCACCATGCTATACAGAAAAAAATCCATCATTAGCTAATATACACACTCTTAAAACATACTGATCAAAACAAAATAAGACATACAGTATACTCTTAAAGCACCCGGAAGGGAAAAAGATATTGCACAGAAGACTGACAGCAAGTTCATTACAGTGCTTGAAGGGTCATTTTTGAAAGTAGGTATTTCCAACACTCCTCAGACCTAACATTTAATTCTTTAAAAAAAGGCATTTTTTGGCATTTAAAAACCCATTTGTAATCACATATTTGCACAATCTGTAAGAATTATCAGAAGATACGGTTAACTGTTGCTGTAAGGCCTTTGCTTCCACTACCTCATTAGCTTTAGTAAAAATTTATCAAGCAAACTGAACAGCATCATAGCTTCCATCAAAACACTGACCAAAGGGAGGTAAGTCTTACAAGCAGCATTTATCTAATCTTATATTAAGATGCTCCTGCATAGTGAAGGGTTGAATCAGAACATGTATTGCAAGTTTTCCTTTAATTTTTTTTCCCTCGTGGCTTTCTTTAAGCAACAACTAACAGCTGTGTATGACTAAAGCAGTACTGTCAGGTGCAAGTTTATTTTAAAAAGTTACTTCAAGGCAGAAAAATATGGCTCCCTCAAGAGGAAAATACTGACTAGATAGGAAGCTAAATAAACAAGTGGCCTCTAAGTTCAGTTAGATCTATGATATATATAGCTGGATGTTTTATATTTTAATCTCAAAACACCTTAGCAGCTTTA
This sequence comes from Tyto alba, assembly GCF_018691265.1. Classification (NCBI taxonomy): domain Eukaryota; kingdom Metazoa; phylum Chordata; class Aves; order Strigiformes; family Tytonidae; genus Tyto; species Tyto alba. Next base: position 28,353,740 of record NW_024881328.1, on the reverse strand, counting down.
AACCATAATCTATACTGACAATCATGCTTCTGGGACAGAAGATGTGTTATAAAATTGTGTCTGTACCTAGTATAATCACAGACCTGAGCTTTGGAAATACTTGCCAAATTTCCCAAGTCCAGTAGATGAAAACAGAAAGAACACACAACTGGAGGTATTCTCCTGAAGAAAAGAAGTGAAACGCCTATTTTATCTGGGCCATTTGGGTAAATGGTAATCAAAAGAAAGCCATACCAGTTCTCTCAGATGCACAGCAAAGAGCTGAATTAAAACCAAACAAAAGGTATTTTTGATTAAACACTACAAGCAGTTCCTCACATATGGAGTGTTCCAAGATTGCAGTAGGATGAACAGCACTTGACTCAAACTGTACAAAGCATGCTATGCTGCCACTCAGAGGCATTTCTGCATTCAGGCATCTGATGACTCTAATAGTGAAGAAGGGGACAATATTATTTTACCAACTGTTTTGTTTTACCTGCAGTAGCTTTTCATAAAACCCTTGCTTCCTTTAAAAATATATGCTAGCAAGGGCAATTAGCAAGAACAAGGAGAATTTGGTTCCTTGGGATGGAAGGAAAGACATCTTCCAAACACTTCAGTTGAGTCTAACATTGGTATACAATGAACCCACATGCATATGACTGCACAAAAACTGTTACTCTCCCCAAAAGGAGACTAACAAGTGTCATGTTTACAGTTGAAACCGACATACCTTTAAAATCAAAAAGCATGAAAAGCCCATTCTGGTAAGCACCGAAGCACATGCTTGAATTTGCACTCAATTAAACATAAACCTATGTAGTGCTTTCATCTAACAGTATTTATTACATCAGGCCTTAGGTTGACATTATGATATGCATTTATATGTGCTTTTATTTTTTTTGAAAGGAAAACAATTTAAATATTCACAGCACCTAGCCTCAGCATCTAACCTAGCCAGCAATGTGCCTTTAACAGTGGAAGAGTGCCTTCAGGTGACAATACAGAGCAAGTGTCTACACAGACTCTCAAAGGTACAAGTAGGAGGCTGATGCCCTCTCTACTCCCTATCTCTAAACCTCCCTACCATACCATAATCTGTATATAGATATACATTTTCAACTAAATACACATATGCACATGTATTTTCTAATTATTTTGTTAATTGAGATTGGGAAAGACTTGCAGAGGAAACAGGGAGGAGGGAGACATGGTCTAGGGAAGTGAGGTATATAGCTCCCATCAACTAAGGCAAGAGTTAGAAGACCTACCTAATTATTGTGCATTACAAATAAAAATAACTTTAATTCCTGCAGGATTATCTTAAAAGAAGACTGATGTAGGACTGTTACCAGTCTCATACAGGTTTTTTACTAAGTGTAGAAACTTAGTTCTTAGCACTTCATTTAAAAGACACAGAAACACAACTTTAAAGAGGATCCTTATAAAGTGGCCAATTGACTAGACTATTTAAAGCCTGGAAAGACTTTGATGAACCTGTTTTGAGATAATATTAATGATCTAAGGTATACCAAGGGAACGAAGCTTGTTTGTATCAATATTGTAGATTACCAAAACAATTCTAATGTGTGTGTAAGGGTGTTATTGTTTGGTTTGTTTTTTTTTTTTTTCTTTTTTCTTTTTAAAATCAAACAGGTTTTCTAAAACCTAATCTCCACAATGAGTATTAACCATTATAAGAAGTGCGGTTAGTTTAAAATTGGGATTATTATTTTGTGTCAGTAAACCACACGGATGATAGAAGACATGGTTTCTAGATATCCTATTAGAGAGTATTAGGTAACAAGTATATTGATATAGAATAATTTGCATAAGTCAGATGCTAACTTGAATATCAAACATTTCACTTTCTGAATGCTTGTATTGTACTAAAACTGCAGACCAGATGAGATTCTTCCCTATAAAGAGACAACTAAAAATACTATAAAAAATATAAGTAAATTGAGAAAGAGAAATTTAACAAACATTTCACTTGAAGTAAAGGAGAGAGGTCTTTAAATATCATCATTTGGTATGCAAGTTCAAAACTGCTACAGAGAAGTTACTCAATACTGCTAACTACCTGATCTCATTCATATACAGGTATGAAGAGATAGTTTTCATGTTTATTTAGATATATATATTTACACTCCTACTTATTTACTCAGCTTCAAAGGTACGCATATCTTAAACTTTGATAACTATCATTAGGATTGTTCCAAAAATTAAAAGTAAGAAAACACCACCAAGTTGATCTTGACAAACATAGTGTTAGGAAACAACTGTTACTTGAGAATTGTTTGTTCTGAGTTCCTAATCATAATTCTCTCATCTCACAGCTTTACTTTTTATACTTAAATAAATCTTGGATCAAAACCAAAAGAGAATCTTATTTCACCAATACCACATGAAAAACAAAAGGTGATCCTAAGCTTTATTGAGTTGAGGAAATCAAATTATGAAAGCGAGTTCACTAATTCACAGTGCACTGCATAGCAGACTGCAATTCAACCAATCTAGAGGGCTGATCAGAAAACTTATTTTCTACTTTTAAGGAGACTTATACAAATAAGTTAAAATCGAAAGAAACAACATACCAAGTAATGCTCACATGAGCTGTATCTTTTATTTAAAGCCAGTTTTATCTAAAGCAAAGTGCAGACCTTCAAAAACCTATGGGGGTCTTTCTAGAGGCCTCCGGCAAGAATGCTAAGCATGTGATGGTGTACACCTCCCATCCTCAAGCACCAGGTAAGCGATAAACAGGCAAGGGCTATTGCCATTCTGTGTAGAGCATGAAGCAGCTCAGAGCTCATCTGTCCCCCTCTTCTTTCTGCTTCTGCTGCTTCATGCTGAGCACAAACTAGCCTCAAGTTTGAGAGCCCAAGAACTATCCACATTTAAACCTGTCCCAAAGATTTGTGAAGATTAGCTAATACTTGTGATGTACTGAAATCATGGCATTCAAATGTCAAAGCTCTTCACCCCCTGTCTTTCATCCCCTGTTTTTGCAACTACATTATCTTTTACTTAAATTTGACACAGTGTATTCAGTATTCTTTAATATTAAACTACTAAAAACATTAATTCAACTGTTGTATAAACATACCTAGCCCACAGCAGGACATTCTCAAATCCTTATGCAAAACCCCTCTGTGCAAGAGACAAAATACTATGCTCTCACCAAACACTACAAAAGACCTATCTCCTCAATTTTTCCATTTGGTTCTGCTAGCCTGAAACATCATAATTCCCTGCCCATTTCCCCTGCAAGTAAACACTTAACCTCATGTATGTATTTAAATAGAACATGTATGCATACTTATAAAACCCATCAACTCGATGCCCCAAAGGAGTTATTTTTTCAACTCCCCATAACACAAAAAAATCTCACATTCTGAGCTGAAATTCTTCAAAACTACTCAAAAGAGCTCCACTGAAATCCCTTCTTTATGAAATCATAATGGACAAGCAGACTTCACATTCTCATATACACACTTAATACTTTCAGAGCATTCTTAGTATTCTCACTGGATAGGTAGTTGATTAAAAGTAGTATTTTTCACTTCTCTATAGGTTATTTGAAAATATGGGCTGTGGGGCTTTTTTACATACATGGAGTCTGAAAAAAACACCACACCACTCTACTTTTGGAAATTTAATGCTCTTTTGGCAAGTGACTCAGGGAATTAATTCTTATTTTCTCCTAACTTTCTAGACAATCCAGTCCGTCACAGTGATTAGTTAGAATATTGCAACTATGCATACATAGACCCACTTGTTCACTAGTCTGATTTATGATTTCATTTACAGAAGAAAAAGCAACGCAACTTTCTTTACACAGCACACTAATCAGTCATTAAGAGGGATTTTTTTTTCCAGTATAGAAATTGAGGAGGAGAAAACAGTTTTAATGAGACTATCAGAACTTGTAAAGCTTATTCTTTTGTGGGGTCAGGAGGTATTACTATTTCTATAAAGTTAATAAATATTGTGCTACAAGTTAATGAAATTAGATTATACATTATGGAGTTCCTCAGGTAGTTCAAGAGCTCCCCAGCCACTGGGAATATCTGTTAACATTTATAGAAGATAAAACACACATTCATTTCCATAAATAAATAAAAATAACAAGAAAAGTGATGGTAGAGGGAAGAAAGGGGTAGCCGAAAGGGAACATACTAGCTAACAATCACTTATAGCTCTGCCTCATATCTATACTCCCCTCACCCCATCGTATTTTCTCCTTTTAATAGACATACATACATGTATATACATATATATACACAAACATACACACATATATACACATGCACACATACCTTCACACGCCAATCCAAAAATTTGTATTTTTCCCTCAGCACCAGGCTTTTCTAACAGTATGGGGTTTATCATTTAAATCATAAACATTATAAAAATGTCAGAACAATAGAAAAACACACACCCTTCTATCATCACATATTGCTAAACCAAAAAAATTCAGTAAGGGCTTCTCCAAAATATAGCATACAATCCATAACTATTTTGTTGGATATAGCACACGTAAGGATCTGATATTTGCTTTTCCCAGGTCTTAAACACATCTTGAAAATGGATACACCATCTGTTTTTCCCTGCTTGTTTTTACAGGAAAAACAAAAAAAAGAAAAAAAATGGCTGACAACTGGTTTGGTGAACACCAAGCCAAGAAACAAACAGGTGCTACTTAATTACATTCTGCTGCAATGTTTAAATTATTCTGTAGTGAAAATTTATCTTTTGTTTGTAGGAGTTGCCTTACTAATAAAGCAGATTAATCTTTGACCCATATAGATCCTGAATCTTCCTCTGTATTTCTTCAAGATATTAAATATATTATGGGATTTCTTCGTGTGTGTCTTAGTCTACTTAACAATATAAATAATTTTCAGCAGCAAGTATTTCCTACCTCTTTCAGCTCCTTCACCACCTTCAACTCCTTTGAAGTTATTCATGTCTGTACTTTAAACAATTTCTGATAATCAAGTAGTGCAACACAGATGTTCCTTGCAGAACAGCCTAAAACTGGAACTACACAAAAGAACATAGCAATAGCCATTTAAAGGAACAAATTGCAATAAATTGTTCATTGGGCTAAAAAACATATTGAAAAGGTCATAACTGTCAGCTATCCCAATTCTGAATCTGACCACTGCAACTGCCAGAATTTTCATTTAAAGTTGGGGAACTACAATGCTGTCAAAGCAAATCCAAATATCTTCTTTGTGATCAAGGAGCATCTGACCTTATTCAGCTTTAAATCAAATGCTAATTATCTTAAATATAATTAGCAAGCTTGGGTTTGGAGGTTCAGGTTTTGGGTTTGGTTTTTCTTTTTTCCTTCCATTTTTCTGAAATGCAGTTTTAGCAGCTATTTAGAGAGGGATTCTAATGTGACCACGTCAACACAGTTAGGGAAAAATATGCAAGCAAGCTAACTTGCATGAATACATATGCTTATTACTATACCTCTACCATAGGTTCATCTTCAATAGACTTAAGAATCAAGCCCCTGAAAGTTGAGATACACTTTTAAAGTGACCAAATGGTTAAACATGTTTCTGGAATCCATGAGCGAAGGTAGAAGCAGCAATCACTTGGAATCTTGAGTGTTATATTCAGTCTCTCCTGATGAAATCTGGCTGAGCCGTTTGCTTGATCCCCACAGCTTTCGGGAAAGCTGACCTGAGCGCATCTGTTTAAAAGTAATTCAGAGAAACAAAAGGAGGGGGAAGGGATAAGGTGGATAAATTAAAAAGGAAATCAGACACTGATTTTGGTGAAATGCAGACAGTACAATGTATTGCATAAACAAAATTACACTAACAAAAATTGTTTGAAAACAAACCAAAAGTTACACTTAGAGATGATTCTTGGGACTGACAAAGAAAAAAAAACAAACAGACAACACACTAATTGGACTTCTCTGATTTTGACCAGTTAAAGGGATATTGCCAATACTTAACCTACTTCATATGGCTCAGAAACAGTGTTTAGATTTCTATTTTGATAGGAAGGAAAAAAGAGGTGAATCTCGAGCAAAAATGAACCAAACTAGAAGAAAAGACATTTTATTTAGATATTTCAAACAGAAATTGCAAGAAGTGAAAAAGAAAAAAATAACTAAAATGCAGGGCAGTGATGGCAGAATGAAGGAAAGAGAGAAAGGTTATCTCCTCATATCAAATTTATACAGTCTTCCAAAGTTCCTGGGTGAAATGCTCAAAGTAGAATTTAAACCAGAAATAATTCATACTGAATATACCATAAGTCAAGACAGATAACAAGCAACCAGAGGCCATATTAAAACTCAGCATCTGGCAGGTCTGCAATCTGCCAATTTGTAAGAAATTGTTTTAATTTACTCCTGAAGTACAAGGCTTATGATTGGCGAGTAGTGATCAACCTGGCAGCTGCTTAGGTCATTAAATCCCTTGCAGTTTAATAAACAAGATGCATGCCTTAACATCACAGGTTTGAGAACAGTTCCCAGCAGGTAGTACTACACATTAAGAATGCCTAAGAACTGTAACATGACAGCAGCAGTGTTCTAGAAAAGGCACAGTGCTGATGGGGATTAACACTAACAGGTGGTAATCCCCCAGACTTCTGCAACATCCCAAACAGCTAAGTAATTGTTAAAAATACAAAAATATTTATTATATTTCACTTCATACTGGATACTGTCAACGCAAATCTTAACACCAAGCAGTATTTCACTTTATGCACAAGGTGTTTCTTCCTTTATCCTAAGGATCAACATTACCACTGAAAGCCCACTACAACACTGTCTTCTGCATATGGAAAAAATTCTAGTAATTAATATATCCCTTCCAAACCACAACTAAATCAACCAACAAATAAATACCTGACATACACACACTTTTCAAATATACTGATTGATGCCATTATAGAAAACTAGAAAATCTGGGGCATAATGTTGTTCCTTATATATTTGTGGGTTTTTTTTTAAAAATATATTTACATAGATATTAAACTTGCAGATCACCTGAATTATAAACAGAAAATCCTGAAAAAAGGTCATTTGAAGGCCTCTACATTCATAAAAGTAATCCAGCCTTTGAAACAACACTTTCTCCATAGTTAGAAAAATAAATGTAATTAAGAACTGAAAAAAAAGGAAACAAAAAGCCTTCAGTCTAACAATAGAAAAGATCTTTTCTACAGAATAGGAAGCTTAGAAATGATAGTGACTTTAAAACTGCTGTTATAAATATATGTTTAACCACATCGTAAGCAGCTCTTTGTCAATTCTACAGCAGGAAAAAGCTGTCCAACTAGAGGTCATTGGAAACCTCCCCTCCCCATCCGCCACAAGCAAAATTAGACTACCATTGTGTGAGGCCTGTTTCAAATATTAAACTATGTATCTCCTAGCTATAACATTTTAAAATACAGGCAAATAAAGTTGTTCTGTTTTCACCATTAAAATATAAAGTTAAGACACACTTTTCTGGCATGTACTAAAGGTCATGCAAAAGTGATAATCACATTTTTAAATAAATACACTGCAGCACAATGGAGATATGGTTATAAAGAGAAGCAGGTTTAAGCTAACTCAAGTACTCTGAAAGTCATGACAAGAAGTACTTAAAGCAAAATCTATGTTTTGCACAAGAAAAACTGGGCATAGCTATTTGACAGATCGATGCTCTGTATTTGATATTGCATAAGCAGTACCAACAAGTTTATATTCACCATATGGAGCACAGAGCATATTGGGAACCTGCACAAGTGATTCTTTGTGCATTACAATTAGAGACTCTTAACAGAAGGTAGTAATATTTTTCCCCCCCAATGTCAGTCAATGCATACCAAAAGATATTTCTCAGAAACCATAGAAAATAAAGGAAGTAGCTTGCTCTCTTTCATTTCCAATTTTCTTCTGGAAAATTATTTCATCAAGAAGTAGCTGACAACACTATCACGTTCAGAAAAGATTAGCTACTATGACTTTGCTCATTCAGATGTGAGAATAAAGTCTAAAAGTTAGTCCAGCTGAGCTTCCCATCTGCGATCCCTATTTACCTTTGATTCTTAATGAGAAATTTCAGTAGAACAGTCTCAAAAGTTATTTCTTTCCCACTGAAAACTGAAACTTGCTCTTAAATTTACCCTGCCATAAAGGAGACCTCTTGCTCAACTGGAAAGCAGAAATAAGTGAACTTCCCACTGTTCGGTAGAAAAAGTTCTTGATGGTGGGTTTTACCTCTGCTGGCTTGCCAACACCAACGATAATCAACTTGCCATCCTCCAAGCCAACAAGGATATGGCTATACTCTTTGGTGACAGAAATGCAATGAATTGGCAGCCGCATGGCCAACGGGGAGATGCTCAAACTCAGGCTGAAATGAACAAAAACCACATGGAGAAAGCACATCATATATTTGCACTTACTGCAAAGAATCACACTGCAGTTGAAATTACTGTCCATAGAACTCACAATAAAACACAGCTTCTCAAGGATCAATTTCAGTTATTGTAAACTCCTAAGGAACAATCTAATCATACCCCTGAACAGAGCTCCAATAACAAGAAAAGGCATGGATGGCTAAGTCAGTAAATTATGATGTTTTCAGTGAAGAACGGTAACATTAGTCCCACAACTGCCAAAGTGACAAAGACTGCTCCCGTTCTGAGGAGCAATGGAACCACACAGAGTGTAGCAGTAAGAGGAGTTTAAAACTCAGTGCAGAACTACATGAGGCTTGATCCTGCAGCTGCTGAGCTTCCAGTGACTGATTAGACATGGGGACAATCACAGCTTGATGATGTCAGACACAGCTCTTCCTAAATTGTCAGCTGTAGCTGTATCATTAGGAAGAAAGGGGTCTGGTACAACCTCTCGTTCTTCTCTCCCCATCTTAGTTGCCCCATAAAAGTTTTTTCAGGAACACAGAAAAAAAAGCAATGGCGACCACCTACAGCACCAAGCGAAGTCCATGTTACACAGCCATTTCTCAATAAGTGTTTATATCTGCATCTCAGTAATAAACTACAGATGGTGGTACATTACCTGTAGAGATCCCGTATGGAAAGAAATCCCTGTAAGCTGCCCATCACGATATACTCGCCAGTCACACACATATCTGACACTTCCTCCTTCAGAGTCTCAGAACCCAGATATTTTCCATTGACAGAATAGAGATGTAATGCATTCTTATCCTGAACAGATCAAAAATAAATCTGTCACAGAAGACTGACTGGGTTAAGACTGTATTAGTTGTATCTTTAGCTCACTAACAGGAGCTAACGCAGGCAATAACCCACAGATAATGCTGCTGACAACAGTGTCATTTAACAAGGAAACGAGTACTGAGCCTATATGCAATGTGTATGTGTACCAGGTCCTGCATGGAAATTTTTGCAGTTATTCCTCATTACCTCGATGTAACATGGTAACGTCTTACCTATCAATCTAATGAATTCCAAATTTTCTGGAAGCATCCATGGAGTTAATGGATAGGTCCCACTTTTATAAGGGGCTTTGTTAAGGAAGAAGAAAGGAAGAAGAAAGGAAGAGAGCACTTCCATCTTCAGCTCTGCTGTCATCTTCCCACCCCGCTCACCCCAAATTGGAAAACATAAGAAAAATAGGTATATTTCCATAGAGCTGGATCTAGAAGCATTTTCTGGACAAGGCAATGAATTCTTGATGGAGTAAAGACGCAGCTAACATGACCATCTTAAGTTGTTCCAGCCTGACAATACCTTGGACTCTTCTCTCCCCACCTTCTCAATGCAGCTAGCATACCTACAATCCAATACATTTGTCTTCCAAGAACTTTCCCATGCTCATAGAAATTGTAACAGCTCTACCTTTATTAAAGCAACTACACAGCTACTCAATAGACAGAATAAGCTACACTGTGAACCTCATAGCTATCTCTCCAATCCAAAACTAAGAAGCATCAATGTAGTCATTGGGCATCTTGCATCAAGAACTTACTGCTCCCCTTATAAGCCTGTTTCTGTGCACAGAGGAACTTGTTTCCCCTAGTTTTCCATTTCAAAACAGCTCTCAGAAAGATTCATTAGTGCATTCTTGGGCTTCTTTCTCACATGTGTTTGGAAATTTTCATGAAACTTACAGAAGCACAGTATGTCTGTGATTTATCTTATAATAAAATTTCACTCCAATTGGCTAGCAAAATAAAGAAAACATAATGAAACAGATACATCATGCTCAAAAAGCCTCATTACTTTAGGGAAGAAGGGTAAAGTTCGATACATTTATGATTGAAGTCTTCAGTGAAAAACACAGGTATTCCATGAAGCTAAGTACCTTAAGAGTAGTCTTTCCTTCTATGCTGGTATGGACAACTATATGGCCTTCCCAGGACACAGCCAGATTAGGAACAGTCAGCAGGAGAGAACTCTCACAAGGTGGTCGCAAAGTCCTCACATACTGACCTTTCCGAATAGTGCGGACAATAACAGTCCCATCCTGCAGCAACCAAAGTTAGGTAAGCTGTGACTCATCAAGTAAGTTACCACAACACACAGAGTATTTCAATACAGAGGGAATACTTTGAAAGCACTTAAATTCTTAACTGGAGATCAAGACTCCTGAGCACTGGGCACTCCATACAAAGACACCTTCCCCTCATAGCCATGTACTATAGGCATATGAGAAAACAAATGCAAACAGGACACAAGGGGGTGGATAGGCAGCAAAACAGCCATTTCACAGGTCATATTTATGCACAGGCATTATATGCAGCACAGAGTCAGAGTTCAGCAGCCTGCCAGTGCAGTACAGTAAGGTAGAGCATGAGTAAGCTGCACAGAACCTTTTATGTTAAGGAAGCAGGGAAGAAACGGTCTCACAGAATTGCTTCCAAGAGAAGCTTAAGATCTCCAAATAAGTTCACACACATTAAAGCTCATCTGTGCAAAACAACAACGTGGTAGCTGAGACCTATGCTGTGCTGAGAAGTTTTAGACATCCTGATTTAAGCAGGCAGCAAGGGAGGTGGCACATCTTGATGTGCAAGGCTGAAGAAAAAAAAATTGTGAGACACTCACATCCTTTGTATTATGCTTAATCAACTTCAAAAATGCTCTATGGTTTGAGTAGAGAAGAAACAAAGAAGGGTAAAGTATGAAGATGCTTACCCTGGATCCTGATACTGCCATATCCAGTTCAGTGCTGATGCCAACACTCGAAACTTCATCAGTATGCCCATAAAGAATCTGTAATGGCTTAGGTGCCAGGCCTACAGGCACTCCTCCCTGAGAGTAACAAAAAGTGCAATGACACATTCTCTTGCAGCTGAAGGATAAACAAAAAATAAATTTCTGGTATCTTCAGTATCAGTTGTGTGAGATGTATATTTGACATAGGCCAAAACCAAAGGCATAACTCACCCAATTCGAATTTCATTTATTGCCTTTTATGTCAGCAGCCCTATTTACTGAAATCACAAGAATGAATGAACATACAGTTACTACTGTGAAAGACAGAGTTATTTAGCTGACTTTTTTCTATCCCTTCAGATGTCCAGGTGTGTAAGGACCACAATAAGCAGCACTAACATGAGTTTTTCACCCACCCATCCACCCACTTTTTCTTCACTTGTGTATCTGGACTTACTCAGGTCTGACAGTTTACCCTGGAATTAAGCACTATCTTCAGAGTCAAGCTCAAAGAAGCTGAAAGCTATGTTGCTTAAAATTACAGCAACTCTGTTCCATTTTCTAAGGAAAAAGTAAGGAAATAATCCTTCTCAGTGACTACCAGTAGTATGATATGCAAAGGAAATATTGTAATAATGCTCATTAAAATTGTCATTTTCCCACATAACTGCAGGGTGTCAAAGTTTAGTACTTTTGTTCCAGTGAGTGTACTGTCAGCATATACAGGCTTATCCTCAAACCAGTTCTAAGGCAAGACCTGTGCTTAGAGAGAAGGTACAGTAACTAGTTCTGCAGAGAACTCTTTATTCTTGTTTCTGTGGCAGAAATTTGACTGCAAACCAAGCCCTGAAAACCTTAAGCATGCAGGAATTCAAAACAAGTGTCAAAACATAGAGCTGGGAAAGAAGGGTGACAACGCAGAGCAGACAAGTAGAACGGAAGTGACAGTAAGCAGTCCATTGCTGCCACTTTGTGAAGACCAAGATAAACCCTCACAAGAAGAATTTGCAATATATACAACATTATTTATATATCCATTAAGTAAAAAAATACATTAAAAATCTTCAGAAAAAGCAATTCTAAACAAAGAAAATCTCCAGAGGATGACTTCTTTCACTCACACTGAAAAGATAAATGAACTAAAAAATTTCCAACATTTATCCTCACTTGAGGCAAAAAAAACACTGTTGTCAGCACTAAGGTCTCATCTTTTTGAGCACACATCACTGGCACAAGGAATTTCTTGAAATAATTATAAATACTCTCATCATAAAGACAGCTTCCACAAAAACACATGCAGTTATGCACCACTGCACTGGTTTAATGGGCTGATTTTAGTTCAATGATAAGAACAAGGTGCCCTGACCAAATGTACTGTACATGACAGCTCCCCTCTGTAGTTAATCCTACTTCTGCATCTGTTATGCAGCAACCAGAAATGAACATTTAAAATATATAACAATGGAAACAGCCTCACATTTTGAGTGTATGTACACACATGCATCACATAACCACTTTCATTGTGTGAAAGCACAAGACCAATATTAAAGAATTATAAAACTCCAGCATAAATCCAGGTAACAGACTAATGCTGTCTTTGCTAACTCCTAGTGTAGTCATCAGTACTTCCCACAGAGGAAACGCAATGTTAAAATGCAACTGCTGAAGTGAATAGCAGCCTAGAAATGTAAAAATTCTCAACTATAAACATTGATCTGATGAATTCTAGTAGTCTCAAGCAGTGTCTCTCTTGTTCTGTTCTTCCATCTGTATAATGGGGGGGATAATATTTGCTTATCCTAAAAATAATCTATGAAATATTTAAGAATGCCTCTAAAATACTGCACTTCAGATATAAAGTAACTAATGTGTATAGTGAATATTTCAAACACAGAAGACAACAGGAGTAACGAAATTACGAAGTTTATCAATTTTAGTGGACTATTTTCCCTGCAAACCTGAAAAAAAGGAAATCAATCAACCATCATATCAAAATAGAGAAGCACAAAAAAGTATTCAGAAACTGCTTCTTAGAGTATGCCTAAATAACTTACCTGCTGAACTATTTGCCATATCATACAGGTTGTATCTCTGGAGCCTGAAATTAAATGAATTCCACAATAGTCTATTGCCAAGCAGGTCACAATATCTAGAGAAAGAAAACAGGAATTTATCACACAGATATTTAAGACTAATTTCCCACAGAGTAACAACGTGCACGCAAAATGTAAACATCTCCTGATTTGCAGTCAGTATGAAATGTTCCACCACGATAAGGGCTGATGAGACTGTATTAAACAATTAAGTCATTGTCCAGCTAGGTGTACCAACCTGACTTAAATCAGCTTTGTTACCTAAAAGCAGCAGTGAAACCTTATTTTAAAACAAGATTAAACCATCACTACAATGACTAAAAAGCCAATCTCAAGTGCTTATGTATAATCATGGATCAAGTACTCTTCTGTTCTCACACTGCCATTCCTTTGAAACTGCCATGCTTGTCTGACCAAGCGCACTGGCTATAATTCTTTCCAAAAATTCCAAACATCAAGGTTACAATACAAGGTACAAACCTTTCATTTCACAATATAAAAAGTTACTAACCCATGTGCCTGACGTGCTGTCCAATCAGCTTGCCTTTTGTAAGAGATGTAACTCTGATGCTATTGTCCCAGTGTCCTCCACTAAAGAGCAGTTTTGCATCATGGGATACTGCAAACAACTTAGAGGTGATCTCCAGCCCCGGTGCAAAAGGACCGCTCATGTTGCGTTGTGTTCTGTAGGCAAATGATGAGCAGTTAAGAGAAACCTTAGTTCAAATCAATGTATTTTGCACTTCCAATATCTTTAAAAATTACTAAGAAATTCCCTCTACAGAAGACGCTATGTCTAAAAAAAAAAAAAAAAATGTGAAATTCTGCTCCCCCCGATATCTATAGCAAAACTTCCACTGTCATCAGCAAGTAGAAGCAAGATTTCACCTTAGATCTTTTTAGTGTTTTATGCAATTTGATTCTGTATAGATAACTCATGTTCCTACTAAGTATTGTAACACTAAAGAAAAAAAGGATTTATTTAAAAACCAAAAACACAAAACCAACAAGTATACCTTCACTGTAGTGTAAGAAAGTATGAAGACTGCCCGTCTCAGATTCCAAGATGAGTTTTCACGATTGATAATTAGAAAAAAAATTAGAAGTAGCTCTAAGAATAAAAAGCCTCGAAATACCACTTACATAACTCTTTACTAGAACAGTATTACAGATTAGAGGTAGTATTATTGAACATCAGAAGACATACTCTTAGGTGAAAACTCTGCCAATAAAAACAGTGCAATCTACTGACTGTTGAACAATTACTGTATTTTATGACTATAGATGCATTTGTCTGCACCTCTACTCATCATTTGCTTACTTGGGATTTGTCACTGTGGTATCTCTGATGAATGTAAAATAGTTGGAGATATTTTTATCATAAGGTAGCCAACCATGAGTTCCAATAATGCAGTTCAGACTTGCTGTTACCTAAAAAAGTTTGATAGGAAAAAATAAAAAATTGGTGAAACCCAGAGGTGTATTTTCTGGTTGCCTCTGATGGTAATGCAGCTTGCATAAAATCCAACACAGGCTTCTTGTGGATGTACCACAAAGAAAAAAACCCACACAAATGTTAAAAAAAAAAAAATCCAGTTCAGATGAGTTAAACTACACATGGTACATACTACCAACTTAGAATAGTGTATCAATACCTGACCTACGAGCGTTCTCAATAGGTCAGAGAAGTTAAGGGGGTAGGGGGAGAAGGAGACAAAACCCCCCCAAAACCCAGCCAAACAACCCCTCTCAAACATTTCATTCCAATTGAGTCAGTTTAAGCTGCTGTTTCTCTTCTTTGAAATAGTAATCATTAATAGCTAATATACTGACACAGTGTCCTGGTTTGGGATGGAATAGAGTTAATGTTTCTTTTTGGTAACTAGAATTGTGCTGTGTTTTGGATTCAGCATTAGGTGTGGTATTGTAAGAATGCTGATAGCACACTGATGTTTTCAGCTGCTGCTGAGATTTCAAGGACTCTCCGACTCCCCCTGTCCTGCCCGTGTACAAGTGCGCAAGACACAGGGCGGGAGCATGGCCAGAGCACCAGACCCAAATTGGCCAGTGAAATATTCCATATCATGGAACGTGTTGCTCACTATAGAGGAGGGGTGATCAGGAAGGGGGGGCTCGCTCTCTCTCGATTCTGGGATTGCGACTGCAGGATCTTGGTATTTTGGGATCACTAGCCAGGAACGGGCTGGGTATTGGTCAGCAGGTGGTGAGCAACTGCATTGCGCATTGCCCGTTTATATTTTCTATTGCTGTCATTGTTTGCCTTTTATTACCGTTATTAAACTGTTTCTATCTCAACCTGTGAGTCTACCTTTACCCTTCCAATTCCTGCTCCCATTCCCAGGTTGGGGGGGAGGATGGGTGAGCAGCTGCAGGGTGGTTGGCTGCTGACCAGGCTCAGACCATGACACACAGGAAGTTTTAAAAAAATTATACTACAGTTCTATTTCTGAGAAAATAAGAAAGGAATATAAATATTCGAGATCGTTTTCATCAGCTATTTAGAAAGAACACAATGAGAATTCGACGTGTCTGAATTCCAAATGACATATGCACCTACCATATTAAACCAAGTCAATAAGATTGGCCTAAAAAATAGGAATATTGAAAAACAATATCCTTTCCTGAATAACATAGGTATTATTTCACAGGGACTAGTATGCAGACCATACATACAGATGTAAATACAAAAACAACCTCCTCCTTTTACCATTTGGCCATCTGCCATAGTACCAGCACCTGTATTAGTGCAAAATTTAATTTTAGGAAGATTGCAGGCCTCTAGAGTGTGTATATGCCACATACGGTATAGTTTAATATATGGGTTGGAAACTAATGATAAACATAATGATGCCATTAATAACTCAGTCATATCATTTTAAAACTGCATTGAGTTAGGAAATTGATTGTTACCATGGAAGTGGATCAAGTGGGCGACTTACAATATACCTCACTACAACTTACACTCATGTCTCATCAGCTCTTAAATGCCATTCAACAAATCAGCCTGACTTCTCTACAGAAGACAAATATTTAACTTATAGCTGACATTCATTATAAGGTTAAAGGAACACATTTGAACAGGAACAGTTAAGAAGTGTTTATCTACAAGCGGTATGAAAAAAAAAAAAAACAAAACAAAACAACCAAACCAAAACACCTATTTGCCTGCAGTCCAAGAATAATATTTACACATGCAACTCACCAAGATCTCTGGGCTTCCCTGAGAAATAAAGGAACGTGACTGATTCCTGGGGACAACAGCTTTGACAATAGGTACACCATCACTGATTCCCTGAGAGAAAGGACATGGTTTTGATCTGGTTGTATTCAAGAGCTAAAGGACAAACCTAGAACCTCTAAAGAGTAAGACCCAAAGCCTCTGGAATCAATGTCAGACCTGTACAGTACTCTAAGGCACTGGTACACACATATTCAGTTCACATATATATACCTTGTCCAAACAACAGAATTAAAACCCTGGCTCTGTCCTGAATCAGTGAGTTTATCTACCAAGTTCAGTGAGTTCTCAAATACCCTCAGTGATGTTTTTAGATTTCTTGGTGTGGTGGCTAACTTAATACTCAAACATGACCCACACAAGTGGCCAGCAGATAGAAATTTACGGGATTCAACCTCCATAAAGCTAACTAAAAAAGACAGAGCTCATTTTATACACACTGCATTTTAAAGTATTTTCTTCAAATAGGAAGCAAATTTATTTTCATCTAGTTTGTGACCTTTTGTTTCAAGTACATCAGAAGTTTCAGATTAGACTGAACAGTTTCAAGTAACACATCTACCTCTATGAAGAATGACTTCAGTTCAGTGAGGTGTTGGAAGAGATTCAGAGTAGAGGTATCACTTTTAGTTAGCCTTTGCACTACCTCTTCTGCTGACAGCCTTTGTGGATGGGGTTCCTAGGAGACAATATTTGAAGACATATCAAATTAGACAAATTTATCTGTTTGTTCAAGTCACATAAGCTACTCAGATTCTTAATTTGCAATCAATGGGAAAACACTCTTAAGCATCTTCTCAAAGTAAATTAATTTCTTCTCAAAATGCTTTGCTAGATTCCTATCAGTGTGACCTTTACAAATTGTAATGCAGCAAAGACTTAACATTCCTAAAATTACAAATCATTATCTTATAAACCATTATATTTAAATTTTTCCAGAAGTCATTTGTAACTCGGTTGGATTTAACCACAAAAATCTGATTGAGAGGGAACAAAGAGCATTACCTTTAACAGCTGACATGGAGTTTGCCCAAAATTGTTTATCATCCCTTCTAAAGCTTTTCTTTCTTTCTCATCTGTTAAAGCATCCAAATCCACAGCCCCTGGATCACAACCAGAACAGTGAAAGGTAAAAAAAAGGAAGAACAGCATATTCCAAACAATTTATTAAGAACCAACATGGTCAACAAATGTTGTAAACCTGAAAGTAATTGCAGCATTATGACCCTTTACCCCAGAAAAGCCTCCAAACAATGCCTCCATATAAAATACAGTCTGAAAACGCCACTCTGCATGTAGAATTTTAAGTGTATCTGTAAGTGCAAGAATTGCTGGCTTTTGTCTTATCAGATTAATTTAGTATACTTCATGCACACAAGAATTTGCACACAAACAAAAGCCACCCAAAATTCACCTTTGGAATTAATAGACTAATATTTGTCTTTGATATTTGCTGTTTATAAAGCAACTTGCCTTGACTCCTAAACCACAAGAAACCACAAACAAACAAACTAACAAAAGACCCCCAAGCACTTTTAGAAACAATATACAAGCAACTGGAATAGCCCCCCCTTTAATAAAACTTTATAAACATTTCAGGTTCACAACTTCTGATCAAAACATCAAATATTCTGGATATTTGATGATAAATTACAAGTTATGCTGCCATATTTCATCCATATTTCTGTTACCTTACCATATGCTACTGTATGGCATATTCACAAATCAAGTATTTTCTGTCTAGAACTGAAAACCCACAAGTCTGATGACAATGACAAGAGAGCATACTGCTTTGTACCTTCATAAGTACAGTAATAGAACACATTGAGTGCCTCCACTGCAGCTGGTCCCCTCTGCTTGTAGCCAAAAATCAAATCTATCCATTCATGAAGATGAGCAGAAACATACTCTGATTCCTAGAAGAAAATGCTCGTGTAAGAATAAGAAAAGTACTGCTCCCTTCTCGAAGTATTTACTATTTTCTGTGAAAAAGATTTAATTCCTAAGAGTATCCACAAACTAGGTATATACCAATGTATAGGGCAGAAGCATAAGAATATCCATGTGTGTTAAGGGCAGTAACTGCCAGGTAACAGGGAAAATTGATACAGCAAAGGAGCACATCCAGACTATTGAAATACAACTGTGCAACAGAAGGTAAACTGCTAGTTCCCTAGTATCATACAGAATAATTTATAAAAAGCAAGGGATGTCTTAACACCTAAACACACCTAATTTTGCATTTTATCTCCTAGGGCAGCACACTCCCAAATGATTAGTATTTTCAGGCTCTTTTCTTTTGTATTTTGAGCTTTTCATCGACATGCACAGTGCTTTTAACTGAAGTTCTTGTAATATGTAAACGGTACTTGCAATGTCCAACATAACCACAAGTCTCGTTCGAATGGAGTCCCAGTATTTTACACTTAAGCCACAGTGACAATGTGTAAGTGTACTTTCTTTATCATTACTTCATACACATAAACATCATCTTACCAGAGCCTTCCTATGTTTAGAAATGAAGTCTTCTGGGGAGTGGGCCCATTTGGGGAGAACAACATCATTTACCACCTCTTTGGATATTTGAAGCTGACCCAAGTTAAAACCTAGAGAATAGTTTGGGAAATTAAGAGTTACAACAAAATTTTTCAAGTATCTTGATTTCTCAATAAAGATTGAAATGTTCTTTTGCAATGCAAGTGAAGGATATCGAAAAATTCTTAATGTACATCTCCAATAACCCTACCATTGACACAGGAGGCTAAATTCTGCTTTGAATGTTTAAAATGTTAAATGATACAGGGTAACAATTGTCCAAAGCACCTAAACGACTTCAGAGTTGAAGTCCGAACCATAAAAGTAGCATTATTCATTTACATACATATCTGTAAACAAATATGCATTTGCTTTGTTTTATGATGATTAAAAGCCCAACACATTTCAGTGAGGTTATTCATGAGAATGGTAGTTACTTATAGGTTTAAACGATTGTAGAACCAAGGCTTTCAAGAAGTTTTAAATCCCACCAGCTTTCATCAGAACAAGTCTAAACACTTAAATGACTTTTGAATGCGTGAATTGGCTGTTTCCAATTTTTATAACTTAGAACTCTAGGAGATTGTAGCTAGCAGACCAAATTAGCAGCAGCACAAACATAAAAATCCATTTTTAAATTGTCTAATAGGTAGAGAAGCAATTCCTTATCCAATAAACATGAACTAAAAAATGGCTAGAAGTCTCATATCAGAATGCAGGATGCTGTCTTTTCAATCAACTTTATGAGTGAAACAGCTTTTTTTTTTTCCTCCTTCTGTTGGGTACTGAAACCTTACATCGCTGTAAAATCAGGTGACTTAACACTGCATTGGAGGAAAACAGTAACAAGCAGAAAATACACTAGTTGCTTAGAACAAATAAAAGACCCCATATGTTTGAAGTGATCCATACTCTATCACCCAATGAACACAGTAAAAAGAATATTAATTAATCTGTATTAACTTTTGCTAACTATTTAATCAGTATTAACTATTGTTAACTTTTTCAAACATCCAAATGAGCACCTCTGATATTTTACACAAGGTAAGCAACACTATTTTTAGCCATCCTTAGGCCCCCAGTCTGAATTGTAAACGTTTAGGCTGCTGCTTAACACAGCTGGTGTCTTCATTAAACAGTTTGAAGCCAGCATGATGATTAAATAATTTCTGCAAGCACACTATAAAGCTTAAATAAGAAGTGTTCCACAGCATTCACAAATGGTTGTAACAACTCTTTTCTGAAAAATTTTCTGAACAGTTTTCTATGAGAATATTCTGAGCGGTCAGTTTACCATTTTGATTCTCCAGGAACTCTGGGAAGTAGAAGAACTCTGGGATAAGTTCCTTGACATCATTGGGGTTGTCCATGAGTGCCTGCCAGGTAGCAGGAATAGAGTGGAACTGTCTGTCAGCACAGTCAAATCTGTGGATCAGAAAACTCATGTTAGACCTTGATCATTCCCTCAGTAAAATGATTAGGAAGAAAAATAAAGATGCTGTTTATTTGGTCACAGCATACCTGCCACTTTGAAGCTGGATATGAAGTGTTGTGAAAGGTTCTACCCGAATGAGGTAATGCATGACACCAGCAGCATTTGAGTAATGTGTCCCATAGTGGAATTTGTCAATTATCCCAAGGGGATCCTCAAAATTCTCGTATCTTAAAAAAAATAAATCTTTATAAATACAATTAAGCACTACATCTGATTTACATGTGGATTATACTTATTGGAGGCAAGGATTCAAAAAAAATGATCACAGTGATCTATAAGAGCAAAATACATTGAGTTCTATTAAACAGGAGGATTCCAGTTCTGACGTAAAATCCTCAAGCAAAAGACTGCTGAAGGATAGACATGTACACTGGATGAAGCCTTTGCATACCTGTTCTTCTACTCTTCCTTAGGCATTTGCTCTCAGCTGACAGAAAGTGAATAAAAGGCAAGACAGGCCTGATTTAGCATGACTTTATACAACAGACAAAAAACCCCACATCACTAAGCTGAATATTTATTATTGAAGGGACTTGTGCCAGTTTCCTGCAAGATTAAAAATAAAATAAAATTCAAGAAGAGTGTGAGTGTGTGTGTGCGTGTGTGTGTGTGGCTGTGTCAAGATGCAGCAAAGAGATTTATTTAACACTCATGCCCATTTCTTTTTCTACTGGCAAACTCACTCTACAGTACTATGCCACCATCTGGCTGATATTTTCCTCAGTGTCACAAGGCTAGTAAGAGAAATTATAGTTAAACATACAGCTAGAGAATCAGTTTCATTACAGTCAGGGATAGATCTTAACCATTTAAAGAAAATTCTCCATGTCCCAACTTTTCAGCAGAAAGCTGTTTTTGGAAGATGCCTGACAAGTGCAATCTGGTATGATAATACACTCACTCCCCACATTAGTAAAAAAAGGAAGGATCGCTACACTGATGTGTGGGTGTAAGTGCTTGTCATTTCTACCTACAGAGGAGTTACTGGAAGTCACTGAGTTATATTTTATTTCAAAGACAATAAACAATTCTTGAAAAAAAGAGCAGGAGAAACACATTTAGAATCAATACTGCATCTCAGCACAGGCAGCTCAACTCGGTATGATTTCATATTCCTTATATTGAAGCAGACATGGGACACGGTATGTCTCTTCAAGCTGCTGGTCCATTAAATTGTTTCTGCAGCCTTTCCAATTTCTATCTGCACATCCGAGAACAACTGAAAATTTACAGCAGTAAGTTTTGTCCCCTCAGTGTCATATAAGCTAACTAACCTGAATGCAACAAGGAACAACAAATCAAGCACCTTTGCAAATGCACCTGTGATGTTATAAAACTAGCTTTTAAAAATTTCAGTGTCACAACTTTATTTTAAAAATGTGTTATTAGCCTGGAGGCTCAGAAAAGACAGAGAAATGTAACCGAGAGTTCAAACACATACTTCTCTTTCACAGCCTTAGCATTCTTTTCATTTACCACCCCTATGGGTTTGGACAGATCCCTAAAGACTGCGGGATTATTCAGGTCCAGTTCTTCTGAAGTATAATCTCGTAAAATCCAGGGGAACTGAAAGAAAAAGTCAAAGATCAAATTGAGATTAAAAATCCATCTTTCAAAATAGAGTCAAATACATACCTTTGGCAGAAATTTTTGAATTATTTTTTTTAATTACCACAGGATATTGAGCAAGGTCATTGTAAGTTCGTCCTGCCATTGTGTTCAGCTGAATAAGGTAGTCAAAGTTCGATATTTCTCTATTCACCCATTTCTGCAGGAGAAAAAAAAGATTCTATGGAAGTCACTATATCAAAGACACCATTGTTGCAAATGACATGTCTTGTCGGTATTTGTCTGCCAAAGGATAGTATTGGCAAGTAAAAGGCACAAGACTGTAAGAATGGCATGAAAGTCCAAATTTAATTTTTCCTGATAAAGTTTATTGTCCCTTTGATTCAGTGACTGTGATACCTATATTTCATTGAAATCATGTCCTTGATTGATGTCAGTACTGTTTTAAATACGTCAGCAGACAACTATCAGCCGCAGAATAAAAAAGGACAACAAAAACAGAAATGAAGGAAGGAAAAAGAAGTCAAGTAAACAGGTACCAAGAAAAAGAGGAACAGAACTTTGAAATCTGTTAGAGTTCTAAGGTCAAAACTTATTTATAAATTGTTCTCCCATTGGTTAATAATACAGGAATTTGTAAACTAACATTGTTCTTTTGCCTTTGCTCCACTATTATATTTTAAACCAATGATCAGACAGAGCCATGTTCAGAAGGGATCAATATCTGTGTGTAGTGTGATGAAGACATTTCATTACAGATTATATTTTCTCTGTGTAAATATACATCATACCCGCCTTTATCATTAGGGAAACAAAGAAAAAACAAATTATTTCCAATATTTCCAAAGTCACTTGTAAAGCTTCCTCCATCAGAGAAAATTGTGGCATAAAGAGATGAAAGATAAAAAATACATTTACTACATTTAAAAATTTATCCATGTTTAGGGTAATACAGACATTTCCCTTATATAACAATATTACTAATTCCCTTAAGATGATATTTCCTACTCAATTTTCATATGGGTTTTATTGAAAGCCCCATCATGAAAAGGTATCAGGGAAAATTATTGGCACACTAGTGAAAGAAGTTCCAAAATGTACACTCGTGATCATGGACTAAAACAGAAGCAAGTCTGCTACATGTTTTCCATTCATGTTGGGAAACTTGTCATAATCACATCAATAAAGCCTGGCTCTATTCATTTACCTCACTGACTGTAAACACAAAACAGCAATTCTAGAACTATGCAAGTGAAAGTTCAGGGGCCACACAGGAGTTGTCAGTTGCCATCTAAACACTGGGGGAAAATAAAAGTAAAATCAATAGTCCAGGACCTTCCAGTACTCCTTCAAGAAGCAGAGGAATGCTCTAGACCATTTGTGCTGAAGTCTCCTACCTGCATCAAACCTGAAGCTTTAAAAAGTTCCTGCGGAGATCTGGTCCCAGAAATATTTGGAGAACGCAGTGACAGTATGCGACTGTATACTTTATTTCGTACCTGTTAGAAAACAGCATTAATGAAAAAATTACTCTAGAGACTGAAGTTGCCAAGTAAACAACTTCTCTGGTAATTATAATGTGAAATAAATGCAACACAGTTACATTTTTAAACACTTCTATCTTTTGCTGCATAAAATGCTTGGACAAGGATGAACGTGATACCCTTCAGTTATAGGATAAAGGCAATATATGACGTGATTTTTTTTCTTTTTGTGTAGATGCTACACAGAAAACCATTACTTCCATGAAAGTCTTCTAGGAAATACTGCTGCTGTTCAAATTAAATTACACCAATGTTTTCCCTACAAAACTATTGCAAATATTTACTTTAAAAGAACCAACCAAACAACAGTTTATAGGACCTATTAATGAACTGACCTACTAGTATGTAACTCACCCTAAATTCTAATATTTATCTTAGTCTCACATACTAAGGATTACTGACATTATCCAAGGGAAAAAAAAAAAAAAAAGTTCACTAATCCTAAACCACGGAATACAGAAATTGCAATTATTTTCAGTGTTGTGGTAAAATATGAAGTCTCCTGTCCTTTGTAATTAATTTGCTCAGAATATTTAAACAGATATGTGGGCTTCAAGATATTTAGATTACTACTGATGTAATTCTAGTTGAATAATTGTTCTGTATCATAACAGAGAGAGAAAGAGAGGAAGAATAATAATCTTGTTTTATCTACCTTTTCACAATTAATCGTTTTCTAGATGCCAGACTGAGGTTTTCAGATTGCAGTCTAGTTTCCCATAATGGCTGTATCTAGCAAGCATTTTGCTAATAGTGTTACAGTATTGTGAAAGACACCAGAATCAAATTAGACACAAGCAGTGAACTTAAACTTGACACTTGTGCTAATTATCTAAAATGAAGGAAATTTGGGAAACCCATACCTCCTTATTGAAGTTGAGGAAATAGTTGGTTTGATCTGTAAGGAAGAACTCCAAAGCTGACCTCCTCAGGTTGTACCGACGCAAATGTATCTCTCGAATTTGAGAAAGGTGCCATTTGAAATCAAAACCTACCCCTAGGAAGAGCATTTTGATCATTGACTTGGAATATATCAAAAGTTTTTCGTAGAGACATAATGCACTATTATTTCCAATCACCACAGAGTTATCTCTAGAAAAGGCAAATTTTGTATGTGGCTTGATTAACCATTTTGCTAGGACAATATTATTGACTTCAGCTATTGTTCCTGCTGAAAGAATGAGGCAGCAGGAAACACCTGATGAAGTAAAGAATTTATTTTTCCTTTCTGATCAAAAGACACATTATAAATGTATTCTGTTGACAAAAATTATGAACCAAACCACTTTGCTTTCTTAAACAAGCTCAAATAGAAGCTTTTATGTTTAGAATTCCCAAAAGGCCAAATTATCGACATAATGGTTTTGAAATTTTTACCATTATTAGTCAAATATTTCAGTTCATAGATTAACAGAAATTATTAATGTTTACATACTACTACTTTTTAATCATTACTTACTACTACTTTTTAACCAATGTATGAGTGAAAGATTAGTCAGGGAGAACAGGGAGGTGCCATTTAAGCAGCAAATTGGAGGTAATGACATTTTTTTAGTCAGCAAACTTAATTTTTTTTAAGAAGTTGTTTGCCTTTTTTTTATTTCTTAAAGAATACTAATAGTAAATCAGTTTAACAGCTCAGCAGGTACAGTTCCAGATTCTTGATTCTGAAGGGATCAGCCAGCCACTGACCACCAAATACAATATTAATTTTAAGTACAGATCCACAGCTCCTCTCTTCACTGTTAGTTTGACAGTCATTCTCAAAAAAAAAAAAAAAAAAAAAAAAAAAAAATCAAACCTACTAAAACCAGAATGCTGAACTGCACTGAAAAGAAAGAGATACTGATCATGCTCACCTTCCTCTTTTTCAATGCTACCATCAAAGAAATAGATGTGCTGAGTAGTGATCTCCAGCCTTCCAGGTATCACATCGATTACTGTAATGAGTTCACAGTCTTCAGACAGTATTAGCTTTTCTTTCTGACTTTGCTCATCTTTCTCATCCCTACAAAAATACCACTAAGTGTTACAGGGTTATGAAGATTATACAGTTGCTTTCATACTTGGCAAGCGTACAGTTCAGAAAAGAATCAAATTAGAATGGCATTAGAAGTACAACAGAAATAAGTATATGAAGATACTTCCGTCAGTACTCTTGGATGTTTCAGACCAGACTACCAAACATCATTTCACAACATTGCTCTTCAGGCTTGATATTTGTATCTCAGGCACAAAGGACTTGACCTCCCTTGAAGTATGAAAACACGAAGCTACATTTCCCTTATTTAATTGCTAGGTGCTTAAATTCTCTGGCCCACAGCAGAGCCGAGTCCTAGTTTGTGTGACTAAAGTTATCTTCAGAAGTATTTGAAGAAATGGTTGCCCAGAAGTCTATAGACAGGACATATCACAAGCAAGCATTTAACTACCTTGAAGGTACAAGAAGATTTATCAGTATCACTCAAAGTAGTGCCATACCTCTACTGGACTCTACTGGACACATATAGATACACACACAATATCATGTATGTTCAGTTACTGGAGCGAAGCATTTACTATCATATGTTATTTGTCCCTGTTTCAACCCCCATCCACATTTTTTTTTTTTTTTTTTTTTTTTTTTGTGAAAGTCACACAAGTAACATGAAGGAAGCACAGCAAGCCTTCTTTCTGGAATGCTCTTAAACACAGGGTGCTCTCTAGCACATTGATGCCAACCAAGCAAACATCCATGCTATGCAGCTGATGATATAGGGAATGGCCCTGGCATCTATGGACAAGAGCCAGTTCCAGTCTGGTCTATGTCCTTACAGGGCACAATACTTCTTGAGAATAACAGCCAATGTACATACTAGAAAAGCCTCAACAATTCTTCAGACCAGTTGTGAGCAGTGAATCACTAATGGATCTGCTCTGCCTTCTTTTCCCTGGGGCTCATTATGTCTCATTGTTGACAATGATAAATCCAACAGCAGCTTTTCTGCTGTTCAAAACTACTACAAAGCCCCAGATTGGATTGTTAAAACCAGACAAAGAAAGGGAAGCTTTTTATGCTAATCAACTCCTGAAGTTGTTTTTCACTCCTTATCCCTAGCACAGAAACAAATTTCAACTGTTCCATTAGGCTGCACTTACAAGTTGGAACTGGCTGCCGTGTCTTCTTCTGGCAGTTCAAGAACATCATCTTCCAAGTCACTCACTTTCACCTGTTTCACCACCTCCAGAAGCAGAGACTCACTAGAGGGTTGTGTCTGGTGCACACCTATCATAAATAGACATTTCAGCTCAGAAAATTTTTTGCTACAACACTTCTGGAAAGCCAAACTACTGAGTGTATCTTCTACTGTTGAATGTTGGTTTTAACTGAGTAAGAAGCAACCAGATTTCTTAATTACTTCTGGGGCTAAGCAGAACACTAAAAATAGTCCTTGAACTACACTGACATACATGTCAAATCACAACAGTATAAAGGGAATACAAATGCATTGGGAAATTTTTAACTAAATTCTGGTGTAGACATTTCCAACAAAATATTTTGCAGCATTCTGCCAGACAAATATACTATATTGGTTTTGCCTTACATGAGTTTACAAGAGTGTTATTTTTTTTGTTTGAGTTGATATTCAGTACACCTAACTTAAAGAACAGTTTACACCACTTAGCTGTTCAGCACACTTCTGAAAAAAAGTACCTCAGCAAGTTTGCTGACGACATCAAGCTCTGTGGTGTGGTGACACAAAGCAAGGGAGGGATGCCATCCAGAGGGACCTGGGCAGGCTTGAGAGCTGGGCCCAGGAAAACCTCATGAAGTTCAACAAGGCCAAGTGCAAGGTCCTACACATGGGTCAGGGCAATCCCAAGCACAAATACAGGCTGGGCGAGGATTGGACTGAGAGCAGCCCTGCGGAGGAGGACTTGGGGGTGTTAGTGGATGGAAAACTGACTGTGAGCCAGTGATGTGCGCTCAGGAAGCCAACCGTGTCCTGGTCTGCATCAAGAGAAGTGTGGCCAGTGGGTCAAGGGAGGGGATTCTCCCCCTCTACTCTGCTCTCATGAGACCCCACCTGCAGCACTGTGTCCAGCTCTGGGGCGCCCAACAGAAGAAGGACATGGACCTGCTCGAGCAGGGCCACAGGAGGCCACAAAGATGACCAGGGGGCTGGAGCACCTCTTAAGAGAGGCCAGGCTGAGAGAGTTGGGGTTGTTCAGCCCAGAGAAGAGGAGGCTCCGGGGAGACCTTAGATTAGCCTTCCAGTGCTTAAAGGGGGTACAGGAAAGCTGGGGAGGGACTCCTTATCGGGGAGGGTAGGGATAGGATGAGGGGGTAACAGTTTTAAACTGAAAGAGGGTAGATTTGGATTAGCTATAAGGAAAAAATTCTTTCCTGTGCGGGTAGTGAGGCCCTGGCCCAGGGTGCCCAGAGAAGCTGTGGCTGCCCCCTCCCTGGAAGGGTTCAAGGCCAGGCTGGACGGGGCTTTGAGCAACCTGGTCTGGTGGAAGGTGTCCCTGCCCATGGCAGGGGGGTTAGAACCAGATGATCTTTAAGGTCGCTTATAACTCAAACCGTTATGTGATTCTACGATATCTACACATTTTAAGCATAAGCTCTAAATGGTTTTAAACAAATACTTGCCTGTTTACTCTGATCTCATTATTTTCTTTTCTTGAAAAAAGGATCTTATGTAAGAAAGCTATGTGACTACTTATTTTAAAACAAAGGAACTCTAACTTTTTTTTTTTTGCAACAAAAATATATATTTGAATGAACAAGGGGAAATTAATTCTACTCAGTAGGAAGACGTTGTTTCAGGTCAAAGCACCACTCTTACATTACATATTTTACTATAGAGGAACTAAATAGAAATCAAGATTTAAGTACCCACCATACACTGGTTCTTAAATAGAAAGAGTAAAGTGTGTATCTTTCTTCAGTAATGACTGAAGAATTCCAGGTGAAATAGCAAATACAACTTTACCTAAATTATCTCTCAGGTCACTAGCATCCTGATGAGGGTTGAAGTTGTAATTCTGCACTAGTTTTAGTTTCATACGGGAAAAATTTTCCACATTTGAAAGTTTCCAGTGAATAGGATGCTGTTTCCTAGGAAAACAAGAATATTCATAAAAACAGTTAAAAGAAGGTAAAGAGTTATGTGAGTGAACTGATTACAAAAGAGTACATATGTAGAAAAATACTGGTCATCCATTTGTACATTGTAAAACATAAAAGCAATAAAAAGCATTTTATTTTTATATTTCATACTGCAGCTCTGATCATCCTAAAGCACTTTGTAAACAGTATCTATTTTCTACCAAAATACATCAAATTGTTTACACTTTCAGTTAATGACAATTAAAAGACTGAAATAAACAACTTTATCCAGAACCTCCCCAAAAGGTAAGACAGCCAAAATGTATTCTTTAAAATTTAAATTAGCTTCATGCATAAAAACACAAAGTCTTTATTAACAAGTCTATTCTCTCTTTTCCAACAGAACCACTGACCTGTAGGATCTCTCAAAAAATTTTTCCAATCGCTTCATTGATAACTACTTTTTATTTGTCACTCGACAGGGAAAATCTAGTATCCAGGTAACCAGCTCACCATTACACTTCAATCTTTGCATTTTTATAATTAAATGCAGAAAACATTATGAAAGATGCATTCGATATTAAATTCACATCTCAGCAATGGTTATCAGAGTCAACTTGACAAGGTTCTAACCATGTGAAAGAATGTTAGTCATGGGAGAGAATTCCTTTTAAGCATCACACACAGTTTGATTTAAGAACTTCACTCTTACATTTCAGACCAAGGCCCACGTTCAGAGAGCAAGTAAAGCTGGGCTGCTTTCCACTGTCTCAGAGTAGCTATGTGTTGACTGTGAAGTTGCTTTAGCATACTGTTGTACCGCAGATTTTCCTGTCGAGCCTTTCTGTTGAATGGTTCCACAAAATGCTCCTGAAAGACCATTAAAAATAAAGGTAGCACTGAAATAACTCTGACCTTTGAAAAGAGGTTTGTAACTTGCAAGAATTCTCATAAATTAAGAAGGAACAAATTAAGTTCAGCAGTAAAAACTTCCCAAAATTTAAGGTAATGCTTGAGAGAAATTTTTAAAAGCTTAGTACTGGAATAAATGGCACCAAATTTCTACTTAAAGATGTGAAGAAAGTGTTATCAATGCTGAATCTATACAAAAGCAATTTTTCATCATCAGAAAAGTGGTCAGTATTGGAAATCCTATTATAATAGGTCAGATTTCTCTTTAAGTTCTAGTATTCTAGAATATGACTCATACTGTATTCTTCCTTTAACTACTTGAACAAAGACTCACTACAAGGATCCTTATTTAGACAACGAAGGGAAAACAGGAGAAATGTAATTTTGCTGTGATATTTGCTGTAATTACCAGTTACTTCTAATGCTTAAACTGAGTCTGAACCTTATACAGAAAGTTCAATCCAGAAACATTTTTTCCACTCTAAATTTAAAACTGAATAGTTCCTATGTTTTCATTGTATTGAAGTAGGGTTAAAAAAACCCAGCACACTCACTCATCTCATAATGAAGAGGTTTTAGTCATTCAAAACATCAGAGTAAAAGAAGATGCAGCTTATAGCTGAGAATAATTCTAAGTTGCAATACTATGAGAAAGGTCTACTGTACTGAAATAAATCTTACAGATAAGCCTCTTAAATAGAAAAAAAAAACAGAATTAAAAAGCATACCCTAAAAGTCACACTATCCATAAAATCTTAAACCAGTCAACCTTCCTGCAATCACTCACACTGGATCATCCTGGAATATCAGTTTCTCCATCTTTTAGGAGGCAAATCCTAGGAGAAACTTACACTCACTCAAAATCTTACCTGAAATTTAAGCTTACTTTCTCCTCTCTCCCGGTCTCGCTTGTGCATGTTCACCATAAATGCTTCATAACAATCTTTCCAATAAAGTGCCATCTGCTCCTGATCACGTCTGAATGAATTCTCTTCATACTGCTTCATATTTGGAATAATCTGGTTCCACCAAAACAAAAACACACAACATGATATCTGAATGAGTTCCTCTTCTTTCCTGGCTAAAAAGAGGGAGAAAATGAAACAAAAATAATATACTACTTACATATTTGTCAATATAAACTTGCCACTCATCAGAGCTGCAGTATTCTTGAAAGTCCTCAAAGAAGGATGGGCTGCCGTTGGTAGGAGGCAATGAAGGAAGATGCAGGTTCATGAAGAGAAGTTCATAAATCTTGGATACCAGTGTCCGAACGAGGGGAATCAAAAACGAGTAAGTTTCTGTCTTCTCTTCAATTGATCTACTCAAGATACCTTCCAGCTTCCCCAGGAGGTAGCATGCTTCGGGCTGGTTCTCAATCACTTTGGTCTGAAGGAGGGTGTTTAGTTTGGCAGCTGCCATAGCACAGACCTACAGAGACAACAAAAAAATAATGCAATTATCAGAATAGTCATTTTGAGCACCTATCTTTTTAGCACAGGAGCATGTACCTATTCCAGCTGCATCCCAGGTAGCCTGAATGCACCCATGCATCAAATATGGGCACTGATCATTTATTCATCCTGTGATGACCAAACCTGAGTTCAGCTGCAACCCCAAAGTCACACAGCTGCTTTAAGACAATCACATACCTAAACTAACAATGCTGGTTTTACGGAAGGGCTCATATTCCAGGCATGGTTCTGCTAACTTTGTTCCAAATGTTGATTTAGCAGAACAGTTCAGGTTCATGTACACTTAATGTATGTAAACCTGAAACTGCTAATAAATGTATTTTATGGTAGAAACAGTCACAATCAGAGTCACTATCTCACTGCTGCTAGTGCCTACATAGTTCCATCTTCAAACGGCTTGCCCTCTTCTTCTTTCTCATGCTCAGGAGGTGCACATTGACAGGACTTTAGAGTAAATCTGAAAATGGCAAGAACCAATAAAACATCTTCCCTATAGAAGGATAAAGCATGCCATCAGTCTGCTCCCTGGTAGGAGCAGCTACCCCATAAACCGCAACAGTTACATCAAACACGCACTTAAAATGCAGTACCACTTATAGGAATTTGCAACAAACCTGTAAGTTATCTTGTGCAATGAATCCAAGGAGCAACTGGACTTGCACCTGTGAAAGCCTAATTGCTTCTAGGCCAGCAGAGTACCAGACTGACAGACTATCCATGAGAGTCACTAGTTCTTCCAAGAGCTATTGTCAAAACAGAAGATTTGCATGAAATAAAATTAACAATTACTGCAGAATGCCCACTTAAACCAGTAATTTGAAACAATTCCTGACTACAAAAGTCTATCTAGCCAGTATGTTAACTGAAGTATCTTCCCTGAACAAAGCCAAAACCAGCATACAGTATATATATGCTTACGTTTTTCCTATAATTTAACTTCAGTAAACACCATTTCCTTAGAAAAGTTAGAAACTCCATAAGCAGGATTACTATGACTGAAAAGACATTATTGTTAATAGCACAGATACCATATCAACTTGCAATTTCTGCATTCAATATACATAGGATTTTATTTAATTCCTTTGCTTTGTATTTTAAATTATTTGTGTAACGCTAGCATAATTTATCAGAAATATCAATATGTACAGTGCCTTGAGAAGGAAAACAGGCTTCTTTGATGAATACCTAATTTAGTGAAATGCCTAAAACATAGTAACAACTTTTAAAAAATAAATAAGAAACAAAATTAGGAGACACTCCTTTCTGTCAGTATTTCGATACTAGAAGTGATAAAAGCCCTGTGAAACGTAGGTAATCACAAGGCAAATGGCACATTTCACTATCCAGACATGTTTGCTTGCAACTAATACACCTTGATACATAGCCTAATAAATTACTCAAATGTAAAATCATTCTTTTGTTAAGCTCCAGAATCACACGAATGCTTCTGTGCCAGACTTAAAGCTGTCCTGCTTAGAATATTATGGTGCTTTAAATTCTTCCCAGGCACAGTGGAAGATAATTTCTGAAACTACTGTTATTTTCAATTCAGAGTTGGCAATAAGCACAATTCCCATTGCTCCAAAGTTCAGATCTCATTTCTAATTAGATCTCACAAAAGTAGATCACAACAGAACACACAGCTTTTGCCAAGGGGAGATCTTTTAAAAACAATTAAAAGCTTTAAGATAAATTTACTTATAAAAGCAGGCATTTTGGACACCATCTTAGGAATTACTGTGTTGATGACTTACAACATTACACTTTTTTTTTTTAAAGTAGCCTTAGAAAACCTGATTTTTAAAGGATTTATAATGATATAATGAAGGTTTCCATATAATACCTCTCCACTTTAGCTTTGAAAAATGGAAAAGCAATTGCAACTCAGACAGTGAAGGAAGCAACACCACTGCCAGAAATTATGTAAATGTTGAGGCAAATTATGCACCTTTAGAACATATTTGTCAAGAAGGCAGGAGAAACAGCCAGATGACAGAAACTTTCTTTACCTTACTATTTATTGCATTTGCTAATCATTTTCTTCCTCAGACCTCATGTTCCTGACTCTGATATTAAAAAACTGAGCTATTTGCATATATATGCACAAAATAACGTTGAAACTCAAACACGGGTCAAAGCCCAGAAGGGACATTTTTCAGCTTGCAACTAAGAGCAGAGTTTTGGCTGGTCTTTATTCAGGGCACACACAATGAATCATGCATACTGATAAATGGTGCAAAATCTGTTTAGGCTACAATTAACATTGTTTCATTAGCTCCTACATTCTCTAAATATTTCTCCAGTCTGAAGAGACCTGGATTTTCAATAAAGAGTACCACTTATAGGCATACTTAATTTGCAACCCATTCCACTGTGAACCCTTACTCTGTAATATCTATAGTTTAAAAACATATGCCTAGAAGAGATGACAGTATCCAAGCCAACAACTTTTTCATTACTATTTCAGTCTACATATAGTACTTCCATTGTGCAATTACCGTACCTTTTCTGTCCATAAATTTGAATTAACTAGTCCTTCTGCTTGCAGGAAATCTTGTACAATTAGCAAAAGCTTGAAGGCATTTTCAGCATGTGCAGGGAGAGCTTTTGAATCTCTGTTATCAGTGACTGACCATTCTAACATCTTCTCCAGCAAGCTGCATGGAAAACAAAATCCCAAAGTAATTATTATGTGTTCTAAGTGTAAGTGGCTTTTTAAAAAAAAGCTAATTAAGTATTTAACTGAATCTCTTAGTCTGAAGTGATACAACTGCTGTCTTTTTTGATAAGCCAACGAGGTAAAAGATTTTGAGAAGCTCATGAAATCAGTGAAGGTTTCAAAACCTTATGGCCACATGACACTACCGAATAGGTAGCAGAATATACTTCTGACTATGTGAAAAGAGAGAAAAGAAAAGTACATCTTGTTGTGAAACACTCACCCCTTCCCAGCTTCACTAATGCCCCTTACTTTTTGCCTTGAAAGGGATGAAAGAACCATCCTTGAACTGTACACTCACTTTAGTTTTATTTCATCAGAAGGTCGCAGCAACTCATTAGATATCCCCAGTTTGGTCAGTGCAGAAAACACCTGTCCTCTCTCAATCCAAGCAGCATCATCAGATTTTTCAATGCCTTTCCACATTACACACAGCAGGATGTCTGTAAGTAACTGTATGAGTTCATTATCACCCCCCTGCAAAAGAAGAGAAATATTTACAGTCTAGAAAACCCTCAAAACATCTCCCATTCATGTCAGTCCCTATGCTTGCATGTTTCAACATTTTTGAAAACTCTGCAGTCTAAAGTCTAATTGCTATATACATGAAAATGGAAATATAAGAGACTGTGACTTGCTTGTATGTTGAAAAACATACTGACTTGACTTCTATATCATTATTTCAAACTGAAATAATCAAGCTACCCTTGATTTTTTCACAGCAAGTCCGCTCCATGCCTCCTCTGCAAGATGAAGGATGTTGAAATACAGAAGGGAGGGGGGAAGTTTGTAGTTATTTGTTTGTCTGTAGTTTGTTGTTTTGTTTTTGTTTTGTTTTGTTTTTTTAACATCAAATCTATTCCAACTAGACAACCAAAATAGAAGACCCATTTCAAAAGGAAGTACCCCTACTCGCTATAAAAGAGTTATATTGTTTTCTTCTCTGTTGGAAGAAGGGGAAAAAAAAAAAAAAAAAAGGACAATAATTATCCATCAGAGATGATTAAAAAATAAAAAGGAACTGCAGACATTTGGAGAAATTAGCTACATGGAGAGTGAATTACTTACCCCTTGGTTTTCAAATAAAGAAAGATCAGTGGTGAAGCCCACATCATTTATAACACCCAGCTCTTTGTCAGGCTGCCCAGAAAATGGTCTTGTGTTTTCTATAGGAGATGGTGTGCTGGGCTGGCTATCTGTCATCTGATTCACAATGTCAGTCAATTCGTAAGAGTCAACACTGGACAGATCTAAACTCAAATGTGAAGGATTACTGTGCCACAGTTCCTCTCGGTCCTCCGACCTGAAAGACATCTCTGCTGTGGATGCATCTTCCAGCGGCATAACCGAGAAATGAGTAGGGACATCCAGGGATTTGTTGTCTTCTAAACTCCACTGATCAAACAGACCATTAACAGATGCAAAGCTGCCAGTTTTGTCTCCCTCTGTCTTCTCAGGTTGATATTTCTGAAGCTCTTCAGGAGGCTTTTTTTCCTCTTCCTTTGAGAAATCAGTCCTGCTCTCTTTAAAGCCAATTTGGACCTCTGAGTTTTCTTTCAGGAATAGTTTAATCAAAGTGTCCTGCCAGCCCAGCTGCTGAGAAATCTGTTGTGCTGCATCCAATTGGGAATGCAGAAGGTGCAAAACCTAAAGGTAGGAGAAAATATCCCATACCTACAGATTAATCCTAGCTTGTAACTGCATTCATTCTAGCTTTTCAATTAGACATTTCACGATCTTACAACTCTTTTTTTTTAAGAAGTTGTATAATAGCCACAATTGGTTAATAATAAGCAAACAAGCCAGAAAAATAATTTTTCTCATTAGAAATATATATTTGAGGAAAAAAAATAAAAGAGAAAAAAATTCTCAGGAGTAGGAGAGAAAAGCTATCAAATCCTACTGATACGTTCATATTTCAGCCACTCCTCTGCAACAATTCCTGCAAAAGCCAGTTATCCCAACAAATAATCCTATTGAACCACCAGTCTACAAAAAAAGAAAATCTAGAACAGAAAATATGCTTGATTAGGAACTATTAGATACAATTAAGCAAGCTGCAGCATTAATAGCTTACCAATAGTGTACATTATCATTTCACTTTTTTCACTTTGAGAAGCCTTAATAGACAATATAGTGCCTCACAGCTATATTCAGCACTAATGATTCCAGTGATATAAGCCAGAGAGAGCTCAGTGTAGGAAAAATTCACTGCTTCCTCCCTATCTCTTCCCTGCATCCACAACTACTTTTTTGAACCATAGTCAAAATAACGTATTAAGAATACAAACAAAACTTTAATCACGATCTTCAGCGTCCTTTGAGAAAACTCAGTAATTCAACGAGTCTACTATCTCTAACCTGTAGAAAATACAAGCTATTTAAGATTCATGATAGTGTCTTTGCTTTTATTTTGATTTTCAAAAGTACTTAAATAGACAAAATTTAACATTGTGACAGATGGGCTAAATTTTTAAACACAAACCATTACTAAAGAAAGCTGTAGTAACAGATATTGCCATTGTGTCTCAAATAAATAATTAAGATATCACACTGTACAGTTGATGGGCTTAAAGGACAGTATTCCAGTTCTAAAGACAACTAACCTTTCTACAGATAACCACTCTCACGTTTATATCTGATCTATGAGCCAGATGCACTACAGCTATGAGATCTTTATAATTCACAGCAGGATCTGTAGGGGAGAAAGAAAAAGCAACACAAATGATATCATGCAAGAGAATGTCACAGCTAAATATTAAAAATTGCCTTGGAGGTCACCTCCACATCCAGGGGTAGTAAAGGGAATAAACTTCAGAGAACTAAGGAAATGTTAGCTGAGACTAATGGAACTTCAAATAGAACAGTTCTGTAAGGCAACAGCTCTGGTTTTCCTGAACAAAAAAACAATTAACTTTGTCTCTGAGAAGCAGTTTACTAATAATAGACACAGCACTTGTCAATTACCTGCATACAGAACTTGGTTAAGAAGGTTTTTAATAAGAGAAACAGTAACTGGAGATTCATTCAGAAGGAGCCCCAGTCCAGAGTATCCAATTTCTCTGAGTCTCATACGGTGCTTACTACGTTCATAAACTTTAGTGCATTTCAGCATCTCTTCCACAATCTGCAAGAAAAAGTACACACAAATGCAAAATAAACACAAGCAACCATCCAGACCTATTAAACTTAAGTGTGTATGGTATAACATGCTGGTCCACCATTTTTAAAGTGTACTTTGTAGGCTAAATCAAACATGGACTTTTTTTTTTTTTTTTTAAATCCCAGTACTTTACTTCAAGAGAACACTAATTCCATTGTGACCACAGCAATAAACAATAACATTTAGCTAACATAACATAAAGGAGAAGAAAACATTAAAACTTGGATGATTAGTATCTTTGCAATTGCATACACTTCTGAAGTCAGACAACTGAAAAAGACAAATTTATGCTCAGTTGATTAATTTGAGAACATATAAATCAATTCATTACCTTGAATACAAGTTCTCTAAGCCTGTCAGAGTATCTTTGATGCAATAACAGAGCATAAAGAATATCAGCATTCCCTGGTTCAAAAAGCAATAAAAAAAGTTGGTCTGGGGTTGGGCTGGAATGAAGTAGGCTGAAGAGAACGTCCAGAATTCCACAGAGCTACAAAATGAAGACAATCAAATTAATCTACAGTTCATTCAGACTTCATGTTCTGCTTGGGGAAAATTTTCTTGACTTTTAAATTTTCACCCTTTTCTTGTTATAAAATAGACATTTTCTCTGCTCAATTCAAAATTACATGATTTTTCATATTTTTTTTCTATATATCCAACAACTTAGCAAACTGTAATTAGAGCTACAAAGCAAGTTCAAGTTCTGCTGATGTCTACAAAACAGAAACCACATCATTACAACTTCTGATCAGCTGAAGTCCAATTCATTTAGTTTTGGAAACTAAGAGAACTTCTCTAATGGCAGTATTACACATCATGTGCTTTCTGCCGTCCTCAGGGAAAAAAAATAACTGGTAAAAATACAGCCACTTGCAGAGCACTTAGTTGAGTTTCCAGTGTGCTTCTATACTAATAGTTCTGTTTAGATGTGCCTCAGCTACATCTAAACAGAACCATGCATCAAGTAACTGTTTGTGCTCTTTTTCTTTTCCCCCCCCCCCCCCCGTCTTTTATGCAGTCACGGCACAAGAATTCTACACATCAGGAAGCAAAACCAAAACATGTACAGCTTGAACTACTAATTTATGCTATATTGGATACCGGTTCCTCTTCACTGGTGGCAGCTATGTATCCTACTATGCTCTGTATTTCTTCATGTGTTCCACCTTTGCTCAGGAAATATTTGATCAGTCCATAGAGGGATGTCCGTATTGTTCTCAAGTCATCAGGAGCCAAATCACTGTCTTTGCAGCCACTCCTATACACCAACAGAAAGGAAAAGCAACCTAAGGAGTACTTCGTGACCTATTAACAGCAATTTGACTCTGCTAATTTTGTAATTTTTCATCCATCCAGATACCATCACACAAGCTATCAATTTTTACTGAAGTAAGGAAACTGAACAAACAATAGTAGATCAGACTTACTAAGTCTATAAGAGCCCTGAGCTGTAGACTTGTCCTGATCTGGATACAGGTCAGGATTTAAGGTTCCCCTCTCTCACACTCTAAAGGAAAGAGCAAGGCCGCTGGATAATCTTCCTCAATGACATAACTACATTCATAAGCAGGTATATATCACCAAGATTGAAAGCTAAAATTTTACATTCCTAAAAAAGTCCTGCTTCAAATTCTACAAGGATATAAAAGAACATAAAGTAACAAACACCCTCTTCTTTTTATAACTGTAATAATCTAAGACTTAATTTGCATTGTTGATAAATCCTTCAATGTTGTAATTTTAATTACTTTTCCAAGCATTTCTAGTGTCATTGACATAAATTTTATATAATCCTATCATAAAAATTCAAGTCAATGAAAAGTTGCAAGTCAAATTAAAAAAAAAAAAAGTTAATGCAATTTTGAAAATTAAATCAACCACCAAGAGCCAACCTGCAGTTTTATTTATTACTTTTCTCACTAGGATGATGGAGAAAAAAATGCAACTGCTACGTGCAATAAATAAGGAGTTAGAAGAGGTAAAACTCATACCCATAATAAATCCTGAGTGTGTCTAGAAGAAACTGCACACCATATTTCTTTCTAAAGAGTCTTCTGCTGTCTTTGATGATTGTAGAAAGATATTGTATATGCCCTATAATATAAATTTTTCTATTAGAACCTAGATAAAGATTTATTGCAAGTGAAGAGTACTGTGTCTTTGTGCAGTTGTCCAAGAGCTCACCAATTCTGAAGGGGAAGTCCCCACTGTTCCAGATACTGAAGTCAAAAAGTAAGTGTTGATACATCTGTTGCAAAAGCTGCATGTTCTTCTCTACTGAGACTTGTTCTATCAACAACTGTACGGCCATCAGTACATTCACATCCATTAAGCTGCTTGGCACCTTCCAAAATAACAACAGGTGTTAGCACCTAAAATACTGAATATCGTAATAAACTTAATTTTTTTTCTTTTTATAAAATTTTGAGATTCCTGTATCTTCTACAGCAATGCCTGCTTCCAATAAAGCAAAACAAGAAACACAAAACCAGTTTAGTTTGAATAATCATACAATACCATATTTATAACAAAAATAACAGAACAAATAAAAAAAGAAGACAAAACCACCATGTTTCACATTGCAGATCAAGATCAACTCCTCACACCATTTTGTTTTCAGAAACCTGAGAAAGAAAAGCACGTACTAATGAGACCTGTGACAAACATTGCATCCTGGCCAAACTAAGTATGGTGTTTCGAAGTAATCAGGACTACATTCATAACACTCATTACTAAAGGAAGTTTCTCAAATTTTCCCACCTTCTGTAACAAGGCTCCTAGGGTGGCAACACCATGTGAGTGAATGATATTTTCTTGATTAACATGGTGTCTCTGAATGAAGTGTTTTATCATCAAGATGAAAGTTGCCACAATATTCTTCTCCAGGCGTGCTTCTGCAAAATAGAATAGTAGCAAAAGCCTTACGGTTCATTGTTGGACCACTGCATATAAGTAGTAAAATCAAGTGTTCATATTGCTATTTCCTGAACTTCTCAATGCCTTTTCTGTTTGTTCCCTAGCTGTAGGCTGCCCTTACATTTTCCTCATGCACAGTCATAGTCATTCCATGCCTCTCCAGAGCAAAGTGAACCCAGTCCTGGCTTTAGTTGCTTCATCCATTGGGCTGTACGTTACAGACAAACTTTTCTTTCAGTTACAATCCTTTATATATCATGCAGCTACTCTCCCTATGGAGTTGCAGGCTGACACTTTCTAGCCATGATGTGCAAAATATTACAAGATGGATAGATACATTTTTTAACTTCACTCCAACCATTTCACATTTGAAACAAAAAAATGCTGGTTTTCCTTGCAAGGTCTGATCTCCCAGTGGTTTCTGTTAAGACCAAAGTTCATTCTCAATATCATCAGTTTTTAAAAATCTATTCTTAAAGGGTTTTTTTTTGGGGGGGTGGGGTTGTTTTGAAGAACAATGCTATTAAATATAGCTATATTGGAAATATATTAGTTTTACATAGTGCTGAACTCCTGGTACTAAGTATCCATGTCAGATACCTAGGAACAGAAAGAGCCTTTCAGCTTTACGTAGGTACACTGGAAAAGCCAGCACACAGTAAAACAGCTTTCTGTCATTCACAGGAAGACTTTTAAAAATCAAGCTTAAAAATTGTTTCAGCTCAACTGTACTTTCCTACCTGATGCCTTTGTGGATGACAATACCACCCAGTCTCCCTCTACAGGAGTAACTAGTTCTGGAGGTAGAGCTTCCCCTTCAGATTTCTCAGACATCTGTCCACCAAGAAAACTGATCTGCTCCAGCAATGGGAACAGCACATTTACTCCACCAATACAGTTGATCATATCCTAAATCAGGAGAAAAAAAAGAGGAAAAAGATCACCGTAAATAAAATCTCCTAAACTATGCAACAGAAATTTACTCCAAATACAAGCAACCTTACGTACTCACAAATTAACCAGAATGTTTCACATGCCACTTCGAAACTAGTTTTAAACACTGTTTAACAACAGAGCTGCCTAAGTTTTAGATACTGGAATTACAAACATGCGTTCCTGTCAGCTCGTGTCTTCTGCTAAATATATTTGAAAAATGGGAAAAACATATTTTTCTGATTTTTAAGTTACTTGCAGCAAGCAGTAAGAAAAGATTATACACATCTGTGCTTTAATCATATTCCTGCAAGATTTCAACTTCAGGCAGTTAAAAAATAATAAAACTTGATTTTTTTTTTAAGCAATTTTACACATATCTCAATTCTAAGCCTCTTATACAAATTCAAGTCTCTTAAGCCCCCTTTTTTTTTCCCTCTCCTCACAAGCTGGAGTAGCACAAGACTTCAATCAATGCTTTTGTAGTAAGGTATAACATGAAAATCACAAGATTTCTAGAAGCGATTCAGTACGTAACTTAGAAAATCAGGGTCTCAACAAGCTAGCCAGAGAGACCTATTCAATTGTTCAGCTTAGTCCAATGAAAACTATTGTGTAGTAAAATTTTAACAGCCAAAAAAATCCAGCATCCTGTGAGGCAGTCTATTAATGTGAGATATCATTCTCCCTTCCCAGTCAAAAAAGTTGGGGAGAAGTGGGGAAAATAATCCTTTTCTTCCCCATTGTTTTCTACTTTTTCAATTGTTACTCTGCTCCGCATGTCTTTATGATGTCCCCTCTCCAGCCCATGTTTATTAAAGTGAATTTAACAAAACTGAACAGTTAAAATAAGAAAGTTTTTTTAATCTGCAAAATTTATCTCACAGATGAAGATTTCTGTGTTTGTTGAGGAAAACAAGAGGCACCACAGATCTTTTGAAAACAGAAATCAATGTCAAAAAACAGAAGCTGTCTGAATCACAAGACAGCGGTAACTGTAGCTCCTTCTATGATGTACCTACATCCTCATGAGCTCCTTATCAGCTCTTGTGTTTTTTCCACACTCTAGTCTTCCTCAAGAGTGTGCTAAATTCCATCATGTGTGTTAATGAATGGTTCTCCTAAAATTTGTACTCAAAATATGCTTTCCCATAAAGCTAGAGATATAAAGACTCCTCACCCACCTCTCTTCCCACTACGGGGTAAAAAGAACAAATTGCAGTATTTTCAAACTATTCATATCATAGCAAAATTCACTAGCAAGTGTCTGAATTTTCTTAGTGTTAATCTCCACAAGTCAACATATGCACAGTGTAGCTCCAACAATATTTCCTTATTAATTAGTTTGTTAGTACAGCTGATTGTTCAGTGTTCATAACAAAAATTTTAAAAAACAAACAACCAACAAAAAAAACCAAACCAAACCAAAACCACAGCTCATATTTATTTGTTCATACATTTTTCCTGAAGACAGAAAAAGATGTGTTATTCTACTGACAAGTTTTCTACACTCAGACTTTGGATTTTATGTTTTCTCAGAGGTAAGAGCCCTTAATCAAAGATTCTGCTCATAAAACAGAATGGGATGTATTCTATCTAAATTTAAAATAAAAAAATCCTTATTTATGTCACTGTTTCTGGATTAAACTCTGACGCTGCAAATAACTTGATTTCCTTATGCACAAACCTAAGCCTGACTTTGATTTATGATATTAATATGTGTTAGTGATCAGGGAACAAACAAGCAGACAAGTACACAAAGGTATGTATTAAAGGCTGGTTTCCTCCTCCTCTCCATGAACTCACAAATGGAAGACCATTTGCTATTTTACATTGAAGACATCTAATGGACATGTAACTTGCCTAAATGGTATTTTGTTTGTGGAGCACCAAGAAAGCCTAAACCATTAATACTAAATTTCACTGGCAGTACTGAGTTGACAAAACGGAGTTTTAATTCTACACTATGAAGTCAGTTCTGAACTGTCAGTGGTGTGAGACTAAAATTAACTGATTACCCAGAAAAGCATAAGGACCCTATATGTTGGTTGAGAACACAAAACAAAAATCCAAAGCCCAAGATACAGGACAGTTTTTCTATAATAGAATGTTTGAGCAGGAGACTAGAAACAGGTTTAGCCAGAAAATGTTAAATTTTAAGCTCCAGTACTAATATAGCAGTGGTGCTGTGATGACAATCACTAGCAAAAGTTAAACAAAGATGATCTGCACAGCCTGTAAGAATCAGACATCTCTGTGTATCCAACAAGTAAAAAATATTGGACAGTGTCTAGAAGAAACAGAATAAGATAAAACACTTCAGTGAATATTTGGTGTTTTCTCTGAAGTGAGGCTTTTGGAATGTGAGACCATCTAGTCCTGACAACTTCAAATCAAAAGAAAGAAAGATAATTAGATTAACTTATCTCTTAAAAATTATTACAAGAATCTAGGATTTTTAACTCCACACTTTGTTTTCTTCTGAACTTAGTCTGCAATTCAGTAACATTTGTTTATATGACTAACACTACAAAAGTCACAAGTGTTAACTTAACTCTATTAACCTTAATCTAATTCAGTGATTAAAACTGCAAGAAAACCATGACAGAATCTCCTAGAGATGATAAAATGCTTTCAATACACAACATGCATTGAATATATTATGAACAGTAGTCAGCTACCCCAGAATATCTTAATGCATTATCTATGGCATTAAGAGCAGTAGCCCTTCTAAGTGCTCAATAAATGTAGTGTGATACTACTCCAGCTACAGCATTAACCATTAATTCTCTTTACAAAAACTGGTTGTATCTGCTATATGTCATTTGCATTATGATAATAACTTTCAGCATTCCAAAAGTTAGGTGAATGTACACAGTTACTATTATATCTACATCAGGTTCTGTTTCTTCAGTATGCACTTTACCTTGATGTCCCAGTTCACTACTTTGTTTCCAGTTAGTCTTCCATGTAACAGATTTGCAGATAGGTCAAGACAAATTGGGTTTCTGCAGGCCTGTTAAACACATGAAGAGGCTACAATATAATTTAGGAAACAAGCTACAGATACTCAAACACATAAGAGTTGTGAATGATGCTACTATGTTTCAGGAAGCCAGTGCCATTCTGTTGGTATTAAATTATTTAAACAATTTGGAATCCCTGGAACATCATATATGTTATCTTAGATTTGACATGCACAATTGTACAAGATAATTCCGTCCTTTTGCCAAACAGGAACAAAACCCAGTATCTGCACAAGACTAAAGTTTAAGAAAGCTCTCATTGCTCTTTATCTTCCCTGAATAACTGCAGTGTAGAGATGGCACACTCACCTGTTCTATGAAACAGCAATAGCAAAGCAAAAAAAAAAACAGACCACCTAGAACATGTTCTAAAATTAATGCACACTGTGTAATCAAAGAGCAATCATGTATTGCTTCATACCTTTGGTGTATAATGAAGCAGCACCTTACTGGGGAGATCTGCTACTTCAGTGTCTTGAGACTTCCATGGAGTTAAACAGTTTGGACCTATTAAAAAATAATATACATATATAAATTGGGTATAGAAATTATATATGTATAACACATATTTAAGAGTCCACTGGATATTAATGTTAACCTTCGCAAATTTTATACTACTATACTTTGTTGCAAGAATAAATAGGAATTCGGAACCATACTCAAGACATGCTTTGAAGTAGTCTCTATGACTTAAATAATTCATTCCATAGGGTCT
This sequence comes from Tyto alba, assembly GCF_018691265.1. Taxonomy (NCBI): domain Eukaryota; kingdom Metazoa; phylum Chordata; class Aves; order Strigiformes; family Tytonidae; genus Tyto; species Tyto alba. The sequence continues at coordinate 28,309,128 of NW_024881328.1, read as the reverse complement.
GCTTAAAAAGAGATATATTCCTGATAAAAATCTAAAATATACAAAAGTTTCTTAAATATATTCAGAGAGCTTTAATGTTTCTGTCTTTACAAGTACCTACCTTGTATCTGTTACCAATCTCTCTGTTATCAAGCCCAAATGTCCAGAAAATGAGTAATCTTCAAGATAGTTTTGTTTAGTAATGCAAAATATGTCTTTTAAATAATGGAACTGTTTTTATGCTAATCTCTAACCACCTCAAGTTATTGTGGAACTTAATATCTTAACACCTTGAACTAAAACACAGAGCTTATCAGATATCTTTTTTTTTAAATGACATCTTAATTACTAATTGATTCTTGTGGAAAAATCCTCAAATATAAATCACCTTTAAGCAACCTATCAAAACAAGGGCAATACTTTAAAGAGTCTCAAATGTAAAGTCACATGTAGGCAAACAGTAGCAAAAATTAAGAACTTAGAAGTGAAAATACTACCTAACATTTTGATTTTGGCAGGTCTATACATATGATAAATTTATGAGCTTATACAATCATAATATTTAAAATAAAACTTCATAAAATACTTATCATTCAATTTTAAGCTTATTTGCTACAAGGCCCTCTCTCACTTAGGTCAGCTCTGCAATTCTTCCAGATTGTAAGTTCTTCATTATGTGTCTGTGTAGAGCAATGGTCAGCGTGGCCTTGTCCGTAACTCAACCCCTTTATTCCACTAAAACCAGTACAATCACCACTTACCTGCTAGATACAATGCTTTCACCTGAGGTGGTTGCAGTGCTTCATGAAAGATGATAACTGATCCAAGATGGCCCTCTAAAGATGTTGGACACCCCCATTCACTGTCCTGAGTCCCCGCTGAGATCATCTTGGTGATGAGCTCTGGTTTTCCAAGCAGCCCACCCCAACTTCCTGCAGAGAGAATGCCCCCAAGTGATGTCCGATGGGGCATAATAGGGGAGGAAAAAGGTGGATCTGGTATCTGAGATGGAGGAGGAGTAGTTGTTCTTTGACCAGCTGAACCAATGCAGCAAGAAGTAAAAGCCTGGAGAGGCACACATGGAAAAAAACAAGGCACATATTGTAAAATCTAACCTTTTTTCACAGTTTACAAAGCAAATCTGAAGACTATCTCTGGCAAACTTGAACTAAATAATTTAAATCAAGAGCAGTAAATTCTGACATGCCCTGGAAAAGAAGCAATCCAGCACAATAGGGTAAAAAATGAGCTTATACCTTCCACAGTGGCAGAATGCCCTTTTTCCAATTAAGATCCATTTGGTTACCCCATCTGCTGTGTGACCTCTGGCAGGAGCAGAGCCAAGAAGGATGGTGCTCCAAATACCCTGGTAAACACTCCTCATTTTGTTCATATTCCAGAGTACTAGCCCAGCATATCTGCTACTGCACACTTCCCTAATCAATTATTCCACTCAAATAGATGCTCTAATGGGAAGCTTCCTTGCCCTACTTTTAGCTGTCTTGATGTTTATAGTGCTTATTCTTCATATGGGCCAAAATACAGAGTTTTATCTCACAATGGAAATTACATTTACTCTAATTTTTTAAGTGTTATATTGATTTTACTATGACTGTGTCCAGTTTCAGTGTTTGCTCAACATATTTAATAAATATCAAATTAGGACTTAGGAAAGAGGGAAGAATGTTAAGTGTTGTAGACCTGCTTAAAATGGATTTGTTCCACAAAAATAATGGATAATGCTTATAGAAGAAACTAAACATAACATATATTCATTCTGATGGCTACTGTGGTTTTTTTAAGCTAAATGTGTACACATTTGAAATGGTTAGATTAACTGCATGTAAACTGCTTATCCAGCTAACAAAGCAGGTATAAGATTAGCATATTACGGGAACGTATAGAAAACAAGTAAAAAAAATTACTGCTGAAAACAACAGTGAACATTCCTCATTGAGTACCATCACATCAATCCTACTGGCAAGAGCTATGATTTACTATGACTTACTCATAAATTATGTCAGTATGCTCAGGTAATTATTTTGAGGAAAACACAATTTAATCAGGGTAATCAAGAGGGTTTTTATTTTGTTTTTAAACTGATATGATGACTAAACAAGCATTAATTAATGGTTAGTTATACACCAAATTTGGACACTGTCCAAAGTTGAACAGAAGCTTATTAGCAATAGGCTAAGCTATCTTAAACTCTTACACAATTTCTAAATTAAAAAAGCTAACTACGTTCTCATTATTCTATGAGAGCCCATCACAACAGGGGTATGACTCAGTAGGTGAACTTACTTCATTCATGGCAGGGAATCGAAGTGGGGCAGAGATCTTCTGCTGTCCATTGACGTAGATGTACACAAGGCTCTGACCAAAGGGCCTCTTTCCAGGCATGTGAACAATAGTTATGTTGTGCTGGTTATGCAACATAAAATAATTAAGTCATTAATAAAAAGCAATGAAATGACCGTATGGAAATATTTAACTTCATCTCTACTAATCTGATGAGGAGACCACTTAAGAAAGTAAATCGAAGGCATCAACAAGAAGATAAGACCACCTATCAGCTGCCTCCATTTTCAAGTAGATTACATGTAAACAGGTTTTTGAAAGGAAAGAGATACAGCTTTTTCACAATAACGCACAAAAGTCTTTAAGGATGGGAATAGAAAAGGGCAAAGCGGAAACACAGTAGCACATTTTATTCATTCACATGGCAGCATAGCCACCTGTGCCTGTTACAAGTTATTATAAAAAAAATCTGTACGTTAAAAAATGTCTAAGCACAATGCTTTAACCAGATTATCAATAACAAATCCCTAATAACATAGGCATTATTTAGCTCAATCTATCACTAATCTACATGGAAATTGCTTGCATTATTTGAGATTAGATTTGTTCTTATGCAATGAATTATTTAAACATGATGAAATAGACAATTTGTGAAACAACCAAAAAAACAGAATATTGACTTCTGAGCTAACTACTATTTTAAAAACAAAGTGGATTTCAGTATCAAGTCTTACCCAGAGAGAGTCAAAAAAACAATGGTCAGGCAGCATCACTGTTGCATATTCCCTCTTTGTGCAAACTGCAACCACCAGTACCCCGGAATGTGTAATAAATGCTTCAAAACCCATACCGCTTCCTGTAAAAAAGCTACAGAAAAAGACAACAAAGCACACAATCAAGGACTTCATCAAAACACTTGGAAATCACCTAACAGTACGTTCATTAAGGAGAGAATCAACTTAAGCCATTTGTCACTGGTCCAATATTTACTATTTGACTGGCTGTTACTCTTGTTCCAAAAAATCAAAGACGAAGAAGTGCTTCAAGGAAGGTACCCTGAGGAACAGGACACGTAGGCCAAAGGTGATCCACAAAGCTCTCACAGCAGCTTGTAGCCGCCCATCTTTTGCATGAAAACATAACCTCGGTCCCAGCAAGTAACGCTTCAGTTGAACCCACACAGCCTAAACTGGTGCTGTTACAAAGTCTTGCCTGCTGCAGCCTCTGGAAGCTACAATATTGCAATAAAGAAGAAACTGGCCTGCAACCTGTGCTGTTTTCTATCAATTACATTGTATCTATCAGTGCCTAGTAAAGCTGCCAATATTGCATGCAGATTTGTGACCATACTGTTACAGTTAGTAGATATATTTTCTCCATTTCCCTTGTTTCACTTTATAGCATTGTACATAGAGATTTTGTTTATTTTGAAGACCAAAATAGCACATGGAATAACTCTTCTAGAAAATGCATAAAGTTCAATCTTCAATTTTAAAGACAAAGCTGAATTAAAACTGTTTGATGGCACAATAAGTATCATCCATGATTTATTTTTATCCATGAATATCTGTCAGCAAGAACCTTACCTTAGTGCAAAACACAAATGTAGTAATTTTTATTTCACTCATATAATGAAGAAAAGTAGCTATCTATAAATAAGCTCTGCAAGCACAGGTTTGCCTTGAGAAACCATTCATTTTTAAAGTACTTGAATACTAAAAGTTACATGCAAATTGTGAACTTCTATCAAAACCTGCTATACACCCTTAGGCTCCATTATTCCAAGTGGATGCATTAACTACTGTACTATCAAAGATCTGCATCAATAAAATACACACATACGCACACAGGGAGAATGAATATTATAGACAACCTCAACAGACATAAGTTGTCTTGCAATTAAACACTGTAAAACATAGCAGCTAGATCAATTTAAATGATTTTAATTCAGTTGTATGCTTAACATTTCAAGCTGCAATTGGAATTTTAAATATTTTCTCTTTTTTGTATTAATTACAATACACTACTGTTCTAGCTTCCCAAAACTAGAATAATGTCTTCAAAATTGTACATAAAATGATAGAAAACCTGTCAGTTATTGGTATAATACCATCACATCAAAATCCAATTGCAGCTTTTTTTACTTCGTCATGCAATGCCACCCCAGTTTTTCAGAAATACAGTCTACTTGAGATCTTTAGTGGGAGACACTGACAAACTCTGGAAACATTGTTATGGCAGTTTTATCAGGTGGCACTCTCATCAGGGCTCTGCTATACAAATACACATGGCAGCCACAGAAATCCAAGGGGTTTCCACCTGCCACTCTGGTTATTAATAAACACAAGTAACACTCTAAGACACAGGGGTTTGGAAAATACTGTTACAATTAGAATTGCATTCTTCCTGAAATTTCCCCTGAAACTGCAGTGCAGTGAAGTGTACTGAAGGGAGCAAGAAATTCTTCAACTAGTATTCTCCCATTCTGCATTTTGTTTGATGTTGAATGTACTCAGAAAGTTAAATTATTCCAAGAACCATCCATGTCAATGTCTACTATTTAAACAGAGGAAGGTGTTCTTTTCATTGCGATTTCATATTGAAAACAGATTTCATTAACTTTACAAAAAACAGTGGGAAGGCTGTTCTGTTTTAACGTGGAAGTTTTCTGGGGCTGGTGTTTGTGGGTTTTTTTTGTTTGTTTTGGTTTTTTTTGTTTTGTTTTGTTTTGTTTTTTAATACTGTTTTGTTTGTTTAAGCTACAAACCTGAGCACAATTTGGAGTTATGAATATTAAAACTGTAGACAAGAAAGCATTATAACTGAGAAACTACATGCTTATTTCTGTAACATAGCGTGGCTCTGGTGGCAGATGAAACTGCTCCCTTTCACACACTAAGCACTATATATTGCATTCTGTGAAGACAAGCAGAAGTGCCATGTGTCAGAGGGCACCGTATGCTGCAGGGAACAGATGACCTAGATTTGTGCTGCTGAAGTAGTTAGAATAACTATACCTATAGAGTTGCTTCCTCTTGCCACTTTTGCCAGTCGTGCTAGGGTCCACCCGGTCCTGGTCAAGGCAGAGCCAAGCGTTGAAAGAAAAGGCAGAGCCTGGCCACTTATGAATTGATGGAACAGCAATTCCGGCCATGCTGTGGTACAAGTTGAAATACTGCAAGGCACTAGCCATGCCCTGCTTCCGGGCCATTGCTAGAATGGCTCGCATCACTGGAACAACATAAGGGTGAGCTCGTTTTGCTTCCTCGGTCCTCAGGAGCCGTATTAGTTGAAGCAGTTCTTCTGAGCCCATTGACTGGCTCCCCAAAGAGCCCAGAAGGGCAATCAAGTTCTCTGCACAAGTACAATGGAGCGCGGAGTGGGAATTTAGTGTGTCAATGATACGGATGACCATGTTTGCATTGACACACGTGGCACGACTCTGTCTGTTAATACAGCAGATTCGCCTCAACCAATTTGAGATGAAAATCTGCAGATCATGTGATTCTAGTTCTGGAAGCCACTGGATAAGAAGCAATAATGGCTGGACATTACTAATGCCTAGTATCCCAACAGCCATGTGGTCACCTTCAACAGCCTGAAAAACAGCACAGAACTCAGACATAAAATACAATAAAACAGGGCTAGAAGTAATATGTATGCATTTCAGCATTCAAAGCAAGCACCTCTCACCATATTCATGAGTTCTTCCAGCAATTCCCGTGAGGGTTGACCCAACGATTTTAGTACCTCATATATGTGTGCATAACCAATCCTCTCCTTGAAGACCTCCTGAGGATAAAAATCCCAGTCTCACTAACAAATAAAATAGACAAAAATTGCTTGTCTACTGCAGTGGGTTCTAATTTAACATAATATGAGACACAAAATAATTAGAATTCAAGAATAATGCTTTACAGTCTAGAAATCTCTTTTTGATAATATGTCCATTGTGCTATCACTAGCATGCTTCAGATGACACAGTTCACAGTTCTCTCTGCAGCATTCAGATAAACAAATAAAAGATCAAAGTTATATTTTAATAATTACCTATACAAGAATATAATTGCTTGAGCATAATGAAAATGATAATTCTATCACAAAACAGTAATAGCTTCACTTCTTAATGCAAACTATTGCATGAAATTAAGTGAATACATTGAGAATTAGAAGTATCCAGATATTAATTTCTGAGTGAAACATTTTTCTAGGCCAGTTTGATTTAAAACCACCCTTCATAAACACTTCAAAATTTAGAAAAGTGTTCCAAGGAAGTTTTTCTGAAAGCTAATTGATTTTACATGAAGAAAATAAAAATAATCAAGCAGCAAAATCCAAACTGTAGCATCCATTTATCATTTAGTTTAAAAAAAAGCCAACACATCATACAGAATGGATACTCTTTTCCCATCTGTATTCTGCACTGAATTTTTTTTTTTTTAAAAGGATGGATCTGTCAGAAATTAGATGATTGCTTAGGTAAGTACAGAAAGAAGAAATACAAATGCTGCAGTGGAAGTAAAACTGAAAACTTTACCAACCATTTGTGAATCGCAGCCAGTCCCCACCTCCAACACAGAACCCTTTTTCAGGCTCTCCAGAGTCAGTGGAGAAATAGGCACTCTGAGTAATGCTCTGGAGGAGCATAACTGACCCTGTTGTTTCTCACTCAGATTGTACTGCAAGTAGCAACCAAATCAGATGACTCTCACTTTTCCTTTAGTCTCCACTGTGCAGCCACATCCCTTTCCCTGTGCCAAAACTAGGGAAACATTCTGCCACGGGGTGAATCTAATGAAGTCAGTAATCTAAGAATAAATACACTATTTTTCTGTGGTCTTAGCTTCCAGTCAAATTGAGAAACTAACCACAACATAGCCATTTATCAAAACCCAAGAATAACTACAAAGGAAGGGCAAGGGATCAGCAAGACCACCATTTGGACAACAGTACTGTCCTGGGTTAGTTTAAAGCCATGATGAAACTACAACACAAACTCCTGCCTGCAAACTACTGCAAATACCCATTAATTCTACCGTAGATGTTCATGGGACAAGTAATGATGTGCTTCCTTTACAGAAGTTCCAACTGCTCTTAACAGTTTGATCTTCCAGTTTTGATAGAAAGATAGCTCAGTGTCCAGCTATTAGACACATATAAAGGGAAAAGGGATGCTAATCAGCTATTCCTATCTGACAGGAATGTGTGACCACAATCTGCTCACCTTCCTGAGCAAGATTCATCAAGATACTGTGATAAAAATACTAACTGGAAACAAGATCAAGAAGCCTACTGCAAACAGACCTCCGCACATTTACTGTTACCTTAGCAGCTGGAGACTTGTGCATTACTGCTGTGAGGGCTTGAATGGTTGATACTGCCAAGCAGTCTAGGTGTCCCTGAAACACCTGAAAGTAGCAGGTACAGAAGTTATATACAAATGCGCAAAGACAGTTCAGCTCCAAAATCTATACTCTGCCAGGAGGGAAACCAAGAGTCTGCTAACATGCTTCAAAAATCATCTCCCCACCAGTCAAGATTTCACAACCCCCATGGCCTACAAGGAATTACATAACAGTAGACAGCTAGCCACATACTTCAAGAAGAAAGAAGCATTCACAACACACACTGCACTTCAAATATTCTGATGGACAAACAGGTTTTCCTCATGCGGCTAATGGACAACCTCAAGAGGGAGGGAGGAAAACAAATTAAGAAACCTTTTACAGTATGTGTGTGTGTGCCGCTGGACAATCAGGCACCTGCAGTCGATATAAAGTGGTTTATTTTCCATCCAAGTCCCTACACGCCAATGCAACACACACATACAAATTATAAGAGATAAGTCACACCAGCACAGTAAGGTGGCTGCCTCACCCATAGCTTTATTGCATTGATCAACATCTCTTTTTACAATTTAAGTCATCTTTTGAGGTGTTTTTTTCTGTAATTCTTGTTAATATTGACATTTCTATGGTGGTTTTAAGGACAAAAACATTGGAGCTGTATCTCATATCCATCAGTAAACCTAATTAGCAAAACTGTGCAAATAAACATACTCTGTTTCGTTATCTCTGAAATATATGCATATCAGACATATTTTGAAAATGAAGTGTCAAGAATCAGAAGACAGTATTAGATGTGAAGAAACATTTACATGCAGTTAGAATGTTGCACTGAGTTTCTAAAAAAGCCAGAGCTATTAGTTAGAAACACAATTTGTAGATTACCAAACCTTGTATTTAGCATTTCTTTACATCTTAATCAGAACAAATCATTCTACTATGAAATTAATACAACAAGAATTTGCATTTGAAACTTTCCACAATATTTTGGGAAAATTAAAGCAACAGGCTATTCCTACCTCCCTGATTCAGCCTGTCCATTGTTTTGTGAACATCTGTTCTTGATAACAAGCAAAGAATCAGGACATCAAATACAACCATTGAGATTCACAAACAAGGCCCCAGAATCCAAAACACCACAGTGCTGAGACAAAGAAGCAAAAAAGAGGAAAGGGAGGGGGAAAAAAAAATCACCACCAGGTTGATAGAATTTATTTGGATTCCATTCATGTACTTCACCTTTTTCTTAAAAGAAGCATAACTGCGACTCAATCTATTGCAAATATCTGCAATTCGAAGCAGATGAATAAAAATGAGGTTGAATTCAATCCATTATTCAGAAAAATTATTTTCCAGAAACTGGAAATACTGATGTGTGCAGCAACATAAAACCTTCTTGCTGTAGAAGGCTTAAAGAGGATGAGTTAAGGTGAAGCACAGGAATCAATTTTCCTGTGATTGTGTCTTGACTTCAACTGAAGCAAAATACAGGTTAGGTAGGTACCTGGTCCTCATTCATTTCTGTCAGTAATTTGTTGGCAAGGTCTTTCTCACTCTTGTCTGCCACTTTATTGTTAGCATTTAAAAACAGCTGTTAGAAACAGAGACAAGAATAATGGATATGATTGCATTATACAGTTACCTGCAGCCAAACTTGTGGAGGCTGCCTTGGATTTGTATTTCACATACAATTAAAAAAAAAAAAAAAAGTTCTCACACTGGTGAGACACAATCTTCCATTAATATTAGTCTTCTGTTAATTCTTACAATATTGAAGATTACACTGTATTTTTGCTGATTAGTAATTGCTCTTTTTTCCCACCAGAATTAAACGAAAATATGTAATTGCTGAGACAAAGAAACAGATTTATCTGGAATTTATACTGGTCACTGGCTTAGCAACTGTGACTTCACTTATAATATGAAACATGATGGGAGTTTCTCAAAAATTTACTTATAAGAAATAAAGACAACAGTGGGGCATTAACAAAGAAATGGATACAGATGTTTCACCATTTTCCACTTATTTTTCCTCCTAGGTGAAGGATGAAGATACCTAGACAAAATATTTTAATCTTCAAACAGCAACAGGAGCAGTATTTCTTGGGCACATATTCTTTAGGACAGGAAGAAGGGTAAAATATCTCTACCATCATCCCAAGAATTAGACAGGTTCTAAATAGCTTTAAATCAAACATACACCTACAGTGCATCTTCAGCTAAGAAACTAATCTGTGTACACTAGCTAGATTCCTTCTAAGTTCCTGAATTTGCAAGTTTAAAGCTCACCCAAATATTTTCATAATGGATTGCAGTCACTTTGTGTGAAAAAATTAGCTGTAACTTAATCAGAACTAAAATTTATTTCCTGATTTTAGATTCTATTGAGGTCTTAAAAAAAAAAAAAAAAAAAATCCCTGATCAACATGTTTTAAAAGTTCCTTAAAAAAAAAGAAAAAAAAAGAACAATTTCCTTTAGCGGGTAAAAACTAACCATTTGTCTTTCTCCCTCATATATTTTGTTCTATTATCTGTTAGGTAGTCTCTCTGAAGAGGAACAACCTGAGAAATCAACTTCCATAAATTAGGGCAAACAGAAGGACAACACTCAACATACTAGTTTGACTTACATAGCTGTGAAAGCACATAGTTAGAAACAAGTCATTTTCAAAGACACATCACAGTTAAGACCACTTAACACTGCAGAATAAGTATAATATGTCTCAGAGTTATAACATTGACAAGTGAAAATAAGAGCATCAAACAGAAGAAAATGCAGACTTAAAAAAAATATATATCAATTTTTTTATATGGGTTACTTAAAATTGGGATAATACCTCTAAGGTGGAAAATCAGATGTTTATTACAGTGTCCATAAGGTTTTAATTCTTCTATTTAAAAGATGTTCAGAAAATAATTTTTTTTTAAAAAACAGACATACTGTTAGAGGTCATTGTGCTTTGCTCAAAGTCTCACTGCTAAGAGTTTAATAGATGAGAAAAGATTCAGGACCAATAAAGCAGCTTGTTAAATGACTCAGTACAGAATAAACACTTCCTGATACCTCTAAAGTACAGGCCCTCTTTCCAGATGTCACCAGCAAAAAGCAACCTTCAGATCATCAAAACCTAACTGAGCAGTTTTGAAAAGCTTTTGTGCAGATCTCTGACCCTAGAGCACAGTTACGGGAAGGCAGTTTGCTCACAAGCCTCAAAACCAGCAAACATGAAAAAAATATTTACATTTTAGAAGACTGTTAACTGTAAATGACTCGGAAGTAGGACTAGAAGTATGGCCTTGGATACTCCGAGTTCTTTGGGATATCTATAGCAGAAATAGTGCTATGGATTTTCTTTACCCCTCCTTTCCATGAAAATTTCTTGCACTTCATATCTGCTGAAGATTCAATAGCTTCCTGAGATTCAGGTATGTGTATAGACTGTCCTGTTATCTGCAGAGCCACAAAACGCACTTTACACAGCTTGCTGGTGAATCCAGTAGCAAGATTTCCATAGGCGAAGAAAAAAGATCTAGAAAAAGGGTCTCCACTCCCAGCTAATAAGGAGAAATCCTAATTCCACAGCTAAATTCATCTTTTCTATTTGGCTTTGAAAAAGAATGGAGATACAGTATATTGGAAAATAGAAATATCTAACTCTCCCAGACTCCATCCTGTCCCCATCTCTCATCCGTGGGGGAATTTTGATTGTGAAAGGTTAAAAAAACAAACCACTACTCAGCAAACTGGCAGCACTGATATCGAATCAATCACACTAATATGTGAGACTGTCACAGGAATAAACCTTCAAAAACGTGTATCTTATGACAAACATACAGGCAGAATAAAATTAAAAGGGGCAAGCTGCAGAAATAGAGTAGCAGTTCCTGCTTTCTTAAATTCTACCACTTGTTTATATGAGAACAAGAACACAGCTAGAGTCTCCATGAACAGGTAAACATCACACTGCTTGATGATTTAACAAGAAATTTAAAAAGAAATTTCTTATAGAGTACAAGGTCAGTACAAAAATAGGCACAGATTCCCAAACAGAGGAGGAGAATGGAAAGGTCAAACAACGTATTTTCAGGAGATAAACTACAAACACTATTCAAAACACTTCAAGGCAGTTGGCATTCTGCCACTGACTATAACTACAGTTAAGACATAATCCAAACACATTTATTTTTAATATATCACTGCACTGAAATATGTTCTAATCCAAAATCTAAATGGATTTGAATCAAATTGCGTACTGTAGCTAGCATTAAAATTACCTAGCATTAGAAGAGCTCAATATAGCTATGCCACCAATGTATCACAAAAAGAGAAATAAAATATTCCAGAGTTACATCGTATCTACGTGCTTTTGCACAGGGAAAAATTAAATCTACAAAGCAATCAATGGAAGACACTAGCTTGCAAATTATGACCACCTAGAACTGAGACAAAAACACATCTATGTAAACACTAAATTTTATGTAGAAGGAAAAGAACAATCGAAGAACATTTGTAACGGCTTGAGCTTATGTTTTATGTCAGCTACACAACACTCAAATATTTTGAAACATTTACAAAGGCACATCAGCAAGGTTTTTTTAAATGGAAAACATGCCTCCAAAATTGGAATTCAGACCTCCATCTGGCAGCAGTTGTGACTTCCTAGCAAACCAGTAACAGAATATATATTTAAAAAAAAAGTAAAAAAAAAAAAAAGGTGTGAGGGTGAGATTTATTCCTGTAACAACCATAACAGATTTTAGAGACTGAGTGGGGTCTGTAAAGATATTTTGTTTAGGCTCAAAATAAGCATTCATTGCCTTAATGACAAGACAGACAAGAAAACTTCATTAGGAATAAAAAAGATTTTAGAACAACTCAGATCTTTCAGATCTTTCATGGTATTAGTGGCTCTAACCAACCTAAAGTTTTAATACCAGTATGTAGACATGATAAAATTACAACTAATTCAGAAGGAATATATAAAGGTAATTAATATACCTGCAACATTACAAGACAGGTTTTGTTAAAGATATCCTGATAAGGGAAAAATTTACCTTGCAGTTCTGCAACAGTCGAATGAGATGTTCAAAGCAGTTACTGTTAAGGAAAATTGCCTGCAGAACAGGCCTATCTGTGCAGTCTAACATGGCTGTGATGGTATCTATAAAATTAAAACAGAACTGGCATCAAAGACAAAACACTTCGCAAATCCATCAAGCATTTTATCTGCATATTGCGTAATAAATATGGGGGAAAAATTATACAACAAACTATATGCTATGAGTTCTTTGATCAAGAATAATGTATGTTTTAAACACAGAGCACTAGGCCTAAAGCTAAACATTTTAATGCTGTAAAAATTATCACATAACCTACTATATTTGGAGAAGAATTCAGCTACCGAATATCTTTGATTGCTTTGAGGCCCTGCTTCAAGTCATTGCCATTTGTGAGTACACAAGCAGCATGCCTTCTATTTAAAGCACACAAACACTTGCTTCCTCATCAAGCAATTACTCTGAATTCTACAGAAGCCTTATACTGTAAGCTTTCTTCCTTGCCTCAGTATTATTCCTTAGTTTTCTTGGAAGCTTGGGAAGAGAAATACCTTTATTAATATTTCCCATTCTGAATATTGAAGTGGAAAAAACTTCAAATCCTGAATTCTTATCCAATGACTTAAACCCAACTGTTTCAGACCATCACTTTTAACCAATGTTTACAATAATGACATCTGAAAAGCAAACTACCATAAAACAGCTACCACATGGGTATTTTATTACAGACCCATCTAATTCTGCAATTAAGGTGTTGATGAGTGCCAGCTGCTGCCTAGCAAAAGCTTTTTTTCTTTTTAATGGAGACTGGCAGTCTGTGAACCTTGACACTCTGGTTAAATGGTAGCAATCTGATATGTTCTCTTCTGTTTTTTTTTTTTGTAGTGAATGATTAAACAAAAATACATCTAAAGTAATGTCAATGAAGAAATGTTTGAAATTTTTCAGTTGCTTAGCCAAGTGAACATTTTTTGGTAGAACATTCAGTTATGTTACTATCATAGTTCAATCATTACTTGCTTCAGAGTTATTATCGGGAGATATTTAAAGAACTACACAATTGGGTACTCACTCAGCATTTGGATCTGTAGCGCTATGAACCTGCTCTCCCACTGCCTGCATCGCCTTGGATTAGGCAAAGCTGAATGGTCTGAATTAAGCAACTTGAAATAGTTCTCCAATATTGTACTCGTCTCCACTTGCCGCTGGTCAGAACTGCTGGTTAGAAGGATATGGACAACTTCTGTCAGGCACTTTAGAGTCAGCTCTGCCTTTCTGCTCACTTCCTCAGGGTTCCTGTCATCCCAGTTGTCACAGTCTGCTAGAACACGCATCAAGACTTCCATGGTGGCAGGAGATACTGCTTGAAGAGCATTCCTCTAAAACCCATGGGGGAAAATGAAGTGATTAAGGAAGAGATACTAATAAATAAATAAACAAAATCAAACCTCTTCAAACCAGCAGTTTCTATCTGAATTATCTGAATCATGCAACATGCATTACATTTGTTAATTTCCTGTAACAGTTAAATATGAAACATTTTACATAGATCATACTGACAGCTATAGATGAAATGCATCCCATCTTGTTCACTTAACTAGGATTTCTTTTTTAAAGAAAATGCTTAGAGGGAAAAGGCAATATAATTTAAATGCATATTATAAAATTCTTAAAAGGTAGCCTTGATAAACTGCTAATTCTAGGTAAACCTTCACTTGAATTTTAATTTTGATCAGGAGATTCATGATACTTTAAAGTTTTGGAAAAGAACATAATTAGCAAATATTTGTCTGGGCCCTGAGTGCATTTCCCTCATCTTTCCTTCCTGGGAGTCTGACTGCAGAGGTTCAGGACCACCTTAAATCTGGGGCAGGAGCCTAGCCTTGTAGAGACCTTTGAGAAGCCTTATCAGGGACTTCCTGCCTTCAGGCTGTAGTTCTCAACCTTTCACCTGCCTGAACTACGCTGCAGCCATGCCCATGCCTGGCCAGGTACTGTCTTCAACGTGACCCACAGACTTGACTGTAAGGCTTGACCTCAGACCTGCCTCATCACTATGGATGGGCCTGGCAACCTCTGGACCCTTGACCGACCCTAATCACCATCACTAGACAAAATCCCCACCCTGAAGTGCCTACCAGACTTCCTGGCTTGATCTCAGGCTTCATCACTACAGATTTGCCCCATGATCTGTGCTGGTAGATCCTAGTTACTACCACCAGACCTGCTCTGTTCACCTTGTTCAGGTACAGTGAGACTGCACCTTTTGTCAGTGATGTCAACTGCCTCTGCCTGCCTGGTCATCATGCTCAGTCTCAGCTTGCCTTCCCTGGTGGAGCCGTGCCTGGCCTTGCTGCTCCCTGACAATATTTTAAAATGTTCTCTCTTCTGGATCGTCAGAATGAACATCTTCTTGTGACCAGACTTAGTAGCACATTATAGAAGTCAGACAAGAGAGCAGACATTGGCTTTGCTGATGATGAACATGCTCTTTTCTTCACATTCTTTGAAAGATTTTAAACAGCTTTCAAGCTATAAAGGCCCTGTGTCTCTTACTGAAACAGCTTACTTTCAAGCATTGGTAAGTAAGCTAGATCAATTTCATGTGTTGATACAAAGCTTACATATTTGCAAGTGGAAACTCCTAATCTAGTTGCCCACAGTTTTTCTTTACAATATGAAAATATTACAGGGAGTTCATATGAATGTGTAGTTATTGTAGACAGCAAATTTCTACTGTTATTTGAAAGCAGGAACTAGCTTTTAGCATTTAGATATTATGGCATGGAATGATCCTAAACTTCATGAGACAAATCAACAATTCATAGACAATAACAAATTCCTCTCATTTATGGGTTTGGGGATATTTATAAGCCAAACAATGAAAAGATGTTTGGAGGCTTCAGCAGCTGAAAAGTTTAGAACGTCCTTACCTGACCACCAGCCACAATAGCTCCAAAGAGATGTAGCAGGCAACATTTTAGGCTTTCCTTGAGATGTTCACTTTCTTGAAAGCATTCTGATAGGAGTAAATAAAAAGAAGGATTCCTTACTTCGGTCATATAAATTATACAAAGTTTTTCCTCTCAAAAAAAAACACCACCAAACAAAATAACTAAAGAAAGCTCATCTACTCCCTGCCATGCAAATTTTTTAAAATTTTCAACTATATAATCTCCACTTTCTTTTACATGAATTAGACACAAACATATCAATTCCAGCACTACCAAATTAGCATGACAAAATCACATTTCTCAGGAATTCACGGGGCCAGACCTTCAGCCTGCATGCAACTTTTCATGCAGGCTGACAGAACTATAGACATAAAACAGCTGTTGAACTGATCCATAATGTAAAATGAGCCCATTTTGTCCATACTAATGAGAAATAGAAGGACATGCTATTATGCAAGCCATTAGCAAGCAGGACAAAGGTAAGAGCAATTTTGGCAGAGAAAGTCTAATGCTATATGCAGTGCAGGTAGCTCAGAAACACAGTCCCTGAGCTTGCTCCCTTTAAGCCAAACCTCCCAGGGAAACCTGTGCAGGTCTGTAACCTTTCCAGCAGTAGCCTCTTTAAACACAATTATCCTGTATCTCTCCTCATGCCATATCAGATATAAATTAGTTATAAACAGCCTCGGGAACTCTTCTTAACAATAGATATAATCTGGATATTGTTGCTATAGCAATAACATTAAACTCAAAGTAGCTGCAACAAACTACAAAGGATTATTTTATTTGGAATTATCCATCTTAAAACTTCCAATAGCTTTATGGGATAGAACCGCTAATGACTTGAGTTTGTAAAAACTGAGATTTTAAACAAACAATAGAAACTGAAAACGCAAGAGTCTTGTATTCATTAAAATAATAATAAAACCTTTAAAGCAATTACCAATTATTGGCCAGTAAGATTTCTGACTATATACTGAATGTATAAGCCTGTTTCAGAAGAGAATTGCACAGATATTTTCAAAATGTGGTCTTCGAAGGAAAAAAAGCTTAGATGATCACAGTTAGTCTGCTAGTCCTACTACTCCCTTGACTTACAGCCTCTGAATCTTTTGGGGAATGTCAGACAAATTCAAGAGTAGTACATAGAAGACTGTGAATAAATCATTAGGCTAGGTAGATCGAAAAAGCCTGAAATTAGTGCTGCCATGGCAGAATGTCTAAAGTACATGCTCAGCAATTTCTTGTTCTGTCTCTCCTGCCAGTTGGCTAACCAGCAAATGAGTATCTGCCAGCTAATTAGTAATATCTGAATCTGCAGGTGACAATCCTCAGTAGCAGCCTTTAGAGTGGGTTGCCAGTGCTCTGTCACAAAGATAATAGCATTTTACTGGCATCAGCTCTTTGGTCTTTCTGGCAACTAGCCTATTTCATGTACAAAGAGGGAATCTCAATGAACAGGAGCAGTATATGACTCAAATCTAGAGAAACCAAATTCATAAATGCTACCACTCCAGGAACAGAACCTTCCTTTTTTATTTTCAGTTAAAGCTGAGTTAACAGATATTTGCAAAAAGGCTGTTTTCACTCATACCCACCCCTCCAGCATATTCCTGCTGCTTCCATTCTGTTGGCACTAGCACCTTGATGTGTTAAACTGGCAAACTAGCTGGGCATCCCACCTTCCCAAGATTTAAATACAGAACATGGCCACATTAAGTTCTCCTTTTCCACACAGACAATCTGTAATTGTAAGAACACATGAATTCCAAAGCAGCCATCATGATATTTAACCAGAGACAAAACAGAGCAGTTTCCCAAACTGCAGTCCAAGGAGCATTTGCTAGTTGGATGGCACGGTTTCCTTCTTTCTAGCTGTTAAATAACATTAAGAGACAAAAAGGCATGAACAGTTTCCTAAGATTATTTTTCCATGTGAGTTATCATTTCAGCCGCTACAAGGATCTTATGTGCAATCACTGTATGTACCCTAATAAATGGGAAAGTTGGCAATTCACAGAACCAACCCTATTAAACCATGTTAGGCACTGAAAGGAAGTCTGAAAAAACCCAGGCTTTCCAAGATGGTGAAAGGTCAGTAAGGAAAGATGGTGATGGTCAGAGTGAAAAACAAGCAAAGCAACCCACTTCATTCAGACTCAAAAAGCAATAAAGGGCTTTTACATTTATCAGGCATTCTTAGGGTAAAGAAACTTGGCATCACTAAGTTCACTCCTCCAAAGATGACAACTTTTACACATGCTGTTGGTAATACTTACGGTAAAAGAAAGGGACAAACTCAACAGTGAGGGAAGCTGGTTTATACTTCTGTCTGCCCTTTTCAACTGTACTAAGGAAACGTCTGCAATTACATTTAAAAAGATACACCAAAGAAATTAGATATGTTACATTTGTTTATGACTTACTAATTTATGACTTCATAATAGAAAACACTGCCACAAATCAGGAGTTCTCTTTTGCCTACAGGATCAAAGAAATAGTACAGTAGTTCATCCTGAAAAAATGAATCACAGCTAATCCCATATTTACTGTTCTGCTCCTAGAAATACCTTAGCTTCTTAGAACATGGTGTAGTTTAAAGGAAAAAAAAAAAGCCAACAATCCATTATTTAGTACTTGCTTATTGTAAATAAGCTACCAGCTACCCTGCCAAATTTCTTAATCATGCAATTTAAAATAGCAATAAAACATTATTATGGGTTCATTGGGGCAGGGTAGGACACCATCAAATTAAAGGGATCGAAATCTACTGATAAACTTACAGACTTCTTTTCAAGGATACAATACATCTATACTGTGATCTTCAATAACTTCTTTTGCTCTAATTCAACCAGGTTTGCCTACCCCATTCATTTTGGCTTCCTTGTTCCCCCAGTTTAGAAAAATGGACCAGTTTTTGAAAGGAGAAAGCAATGGACAGATGTTCACATTGGTCAGTTACAACTAAATACCTCTTAGTATCATCCTCAAATTTATTTTTAAAAAGGTATTTAAGTCATATCCAGTTTCAGAAAGCATAACACTTTCCTGTGGTGTAATTATATTGATTCATTGCTAAATTCTGCACCTTCACTTGTTGTAAATTCACTGATTTTGAATACTTATACTCTACCTAAGATACCAGGAGATGTGCTAGCACTACCTACACTGAATCTGAAAACAGCTCAGCAATATGCTGGCAGCCCATATGTGAGAACTGGTGTCAATTCATGCTCAGTCCTAGAAAAGGGGAGTTCTCATGTTGCACAAAAATACCAGAAGTTGTGCTCCTTAAAACGCTGTGTACAATGATTTAAACTGTTATTGAGAATGGTACCTTTTGTTTCTATAACAACCTCATGAAACCTGCAGTCTGTGCAGTTATGGCATACTGCAAGCTTCAAGCTACAAACACACACCAGCAGCCAAGGTACACAGATCACAGGATCCCCACCCTGCTTGCACACGCTATGCCAGCTCTACAGAATGCATGCTGTGAAAATGAACAGGAGGTTTTACAAGACTAGGTAACATAAGATATGATCTCTCTATGCTTTTATTTATTTGCATGCACAGGTCCAATGTTTGATGAACGTCGAAATGGTCTTGATGGAAATAAAATTGAGGACCTAAAGGAAAAGCACTTCTGAATGATAGCAGCAAGGAACAAACAACTTCATCTCTTATATACACAGCAGAAAAACACGTTAACTACACAAGACTATATATATTTAACATTCTTGTAATTGATTTGGAGCTAATAGGGGAGAACTGTACATGAAAAAGATCTCTCAGAAATCTGTAACAGGTCTCTGAGGAGCCAGTTATAGCAGATAAAGTGAATCACTAGCAGTTTCAAAGAACAGGGCCTGTGCCTGGAATGACGGAAATTAAGTATCTCAGAATGACCATTTTCTGGCTCTCTATACTTCCCACCTTTCAAAAAGCCTCACAACTCAGCCTTCCACTAAATGGAACAGAATATATTAGTACTCTGACAACTTTGGTGGCAATGAAGTTCACTTTCAAGCATGCCTGTTCCATGATATTAATTTTGGTAGAAAAACTATTTCACTAATGATATCTTAAGGAGTGTATCTGTGTATCTTTGGGGAAGAAAAAAAAAAAAAAAAACCAAAACTAAAACATGGTATCAAGTGCTCAATGCTATCAATTCTAACAGTTATAAACTGCAACAGCAGAATATACATCTAACTACTTTTTAGTTTACTTTGACATCAGGCAGCAGTAGTTCTGTCAGAAACTTTACATATTGTTTATATAAGGTTATCATAAACCACAGTATTTATAATGCTGTCCTAGTCCAAACATACCCTGCAATTCTATGTCTCCAGTTTCGATACGGATCATAGAGACTTTCACAAAAAGCCAATGCATGTCTCACAAATTCTTCTATGGGGGTCTGATCTGCCACTTCTTTTTCTTTTGTTTTGCTTTTTAACTGAGGAAAAAAAAGAAAGCCATGGTCAGAAGATTTCTAGAAGTTGAAAATTAAACTTGATCTCCTCCAGAACAGTTCTGAGCCCACAAACTGTTCCCCACACAACACTATTATTGAAAAAGCAAATCATACAAGCAGAAGCAGGAAGTATCAGATTGCAAAAATAAAATACGAGAACTATTAACCACATACCTGTTGAATGTATAACGTAGTCATGGTGATAACATGATTAATGTATGAACACATCCCAATCTCTTCCACATTAGCCAAATTTCTATGAAGACAACATAAAAACCACAGAAAAGTACACAGTGTAATATTTGAGGCTAGTTCAAACAATATTTATTTTAGCATTCTATCTATAATCAGACAAAAGTATACCAGCATTTCAAAAATACTCTCCAAAAGACTGCATGTACTCAACTGTTTATGTTTGTCAAAGTAACAGAGCTCACAAGTTTTCTTCTAACAGGAAGGAAAAGAAAGGACTGAGTCGCTCTGCTGTAGGCCAATTCTATCTGGAATCTGGGGTTTCAAAGGTTAAGCAGATTCCCAGGACACTCTAAATAGAAAGCTCAGAAATGGCATCTGATAACAGAGACAGTAATTTCCATTTCTACATTACTAGTGCATACACTTTCTGAAACTTCGGCAAACATATTACCTAGATGCATGTATTCACTTTAAATTATCCCAGGAAAACAAGCATCTAATAACTTATTTTAGAACATAAATAAATCAAGAGCAACAAAGAAATAGCATGCACATGCTATTTCCCAGTCTTGAGGGCAAGTCAAAAGGATCAAATACTGAAGCGATGATGTAAGGAAAACTTTTCAGCAATTAAATAATACAAACAACAGTTTGTAATTCAGAAACACATTACCACCATTTACTCAGCTTGTGTTTAATCTTTCAGGATACTTAAACACTGCCCTACAGCCCTTTGTATTGATTCAGGGGTAAGGAGAGCCAAAGGACTCAAAAAAAGCTGCTTCAAATGCTCCTCAGAAAAGGAGATCCCCTATTACATTTTATCTGCTTCCTCTCTTAATGTAGTTTACAATAGAAAACTGAAGAAAGAGTCAGAAATAGAATCCTAAAACCAGTTTATTCACCTGCTTACACAGAATTACAGAATAAGGCCTAAGTTTCAAAAGGAAGCTAGTTGCATTAATAATGTAATAAGTCAGTTTCCTAAACTGTTTATGGAATTACAAGCATGTTAAAAATGTGAAACAGTTCTTCCTGTACAATACTCTTGAATTATTTCATATCCAAAAGTTGCTAGAGTATGTCTTTTCTTTTAGAAGTATTTCTTATACCAGGTACACCATATCTTGAACTTCCATAGACATCTCATGTCATTACAGTGAATTTAATGTCTAATCCCCTTCTATTCCATTTCTCATGGCAAACATTATTGCTAAGATCATTGCATTGCTCCCCTCTCTCTCTTTTATTCCTTCTTCCTTTATTTTGATGATTGCGAGAAGTGTCATTTCTCTGTTTCTACTAGAAAGTGTCAAATCACATTTCATGTGTCACTAGAGTCTATATTTATAGGTTACATCAAGATTTCTTAAATGAAACAATAGCCTTGCTGAGGTAACAATCAGAACAAATACCTGCAAAGGATGATAAAGAATTTCACAAGTAAAAGTGATAGAGCCTGCTGCTGTTCTTCTAGTCCATCTGACATTTTCTGGACACACTGTAGCAGCTGGAGCCTGAGGACCTGAAGAATGTTATCAGGAAGCAGTGATATTCCTGGAGGAATGTCATCCACCCTAAAGAGAAAAACCACACACAAAATTGTTAATCATGCAAATGACATATTACCAGTCAATTTTGATGTGTAGCATTCCAATAAACCTCTGTAAGAAAAGTTATTGAACTGATGGCTCAAACACTGATGAACGACAAGGAAATACTTGGGGGCAATATGCCAGCTTGAGCTTCTTTTTCCTCAGTAGTGAACTGCACTGAAAAAAGTGTTAAAAATTCATTAAGTGGATTCATAAATGCTCCTCCGTGCAATAATCTGCCTTAATTGCCACAGAGAAATTGCATGACCTTCAGCAGATAAATGGGTGGCTTGGGAAATCCCTAAATGAGGAAAGGGCTGGCCACAATGCAATGAAACACGAAAACTAAACACAAGGGGAACATTTTCAACTTTCTACTGAAGATTAAAAGTGTCCAAATAAATGAGAAGCCAATTATTAAATAGTTATTGAAACCCAGTTGGTATTCATCCACAGTGAACCTCATGTCTTTCTTACATGAATTACAAAAAGATGTACAAAATAAGATTAAATACAAAAAGAAAGCTGTTCACAATAAGATTAAACAAAGGAAGACTTGAAAATCAGGGTCTGAATGTGCAGGAGAGGGAGGTCTGAAAAAGCCATCTGACTTGGCACACAGATTTTCCATGAAAAGCTGACCCATCCTTATCAGTTTCTGGATATCATTAACCCAGGAAATAGGTTTTTTCTGCTATCTAATTATTTTTAGGAGACAAAAATAAAGACTGTTGTGTTGGTGTTATATGTAACAGCTCTAGCAAGCTGGCCCTGAAGAGTATTAGGTACTCTTGCCTACTGTTTTTTGCTAAACTGAGACATTTTTAGAAATACACCAGTAAGAACCAAAAGAAGAAAAGCAAAAGAAAACAAAGCAAAAAAATCACAAATAAAGCCAGTAGCTAAGCCAATGCTCCAGGAACCATATAGAATCCCATTTCAGCATGTGCTGGGTCTGTATGTGTGGTGGGGTTTTTAATAGCAGGGAGGGGGGCTATAGCAGTGTTTCCCTGTGAGAAGCTTTTAGAAAGCTCCCTGACTCCAAGTCAGACCTGCCTCTGGCCAGGGCCGAGCCAATTAGCAATGGTGGCAGCACCTCTGCAGTAACATATTCAATAAGGGGAACCTGGGAAGAGGAGGGGAAGTTGTGAGGAAGAATTATGAGGAAAACATTTATGAGAACACCAAGGTCAGTGGAAGAAAGGAGAAGTGGGGGGAATGTGTGCCAGTGCACCCCTCTCCCCTGCAGCCCATGGTGAGATGGCAGGGTCACCCCCCTGCCACCCAATGGAGGTCACTGGTAGACCAGATGCCAACCTGCAGCCTATGGAGGACCCCACACCAGAGCAGGTGATTGCACCTAAAGAAGGCCAGGACTCTGTGGGAAGAAGCAGCCTCTGCTGTTGTAGTTCAGCACTGGGAGGATTGCAACACACGCGTGACCCACGCTGGAGCAGCATGGGAACTGCTGCATCTCATGTGAAGGATGCATGTCAGAGAAAGTTCATGGAGGACTGTCTCCTGTGAGAGGGGAACTATGTGGAACATGGGAGAACACAAGGAGTTTCCCTCCACCCCCACTGAGGACAAAGCAGCAGCAGGACTGACTACATACCCCCATTCCCTGCCCTTGTGCCGCTGCAGGGGAAGGAGGTAGAGAAATCACTGTTGTACTCTGTCTGTTAAGTGTTGGTGGTGTCAGTGTCTGAATTAAATTGATCTTTTTTTTATTCCTCTAACAAGTCTGTCTTTTGCCCATGACTGTAATGGGTGAGTCATCCCTCCCTGTCTTTATCTCAATTCCTGACCCTTTTGCTTTATTTCCTCCTTCCCAATGCTGGGGGGGAGAGGGAGAGTGAGAAGCTGCATGGTACTTAGTTGCACTCTGAGCTCAAACCATGCCACAACAGCAGTATAGAAACATACGTAAAGGTTTTTATATATAGAAATATATGGAAATATATAGATGTGTTAAAACATTCCTTGGGATGAAGACTGTTTATCCACTGTTGCACATGCTAAAGGGAGTTTGCTTTTGGCATCAGCTGTTTACCCTGACACATTCTCTATGAACTCTACATAGAAAAAAGAAAGGCTCTTGCTTGTGTCTTACAGCTAACAAAAGCCTTCAACATGGCCAAAGCCAGAGAGAAAATTACATCAACAAAAAAAATTCAGTTAGCTCAAAACTTCACTAATTTGACACTTGCATACATACATCCGTATAAGATTAAGCATCAAAAAGTGTGGAGAAATGCAATGACTGACACTAAACAATGTTATACCAATTATTTGAGGGAAACTGGGAACAATACATTGTTTAACTTCTGAAGTTGAAAAGGAAGCCTATATAGAAGGGAAAAACTGAGACTAAATTTAGCAAAACAACTAGACAGGTATAAGTGACAGCAAGCTCCCATGTCCTAGAAAACAAGTGTTACCTATATGTATACAGAGGACCAAATACTGTTCTCTTGCCCCTTCCAAGAGCTGTGCAATTTGCTTTTCAGTTCCTGGGATTCAGGAATCTCAAGGCATTCAGAAAGTTTTAACACAAATTTTACAGAGCCTAGGCTCTAAACTGATAGAGACACTAACCATAAAACTGAAAGCAACTGCTTCTTTCCAACACAACTCCCAAAAAATAAATTTTTCATTTCTGTGATAGCAGCTTTACCCTTCAACATGCCAGTAGATCCATACCCTCTGGGAGTGTGAGCATGCCTCCTCATAATATGGTATTTCACTATCTCTGTGTTAAGAAGACCATAATTTTTGACAACTGAAATCGTATATCCAGAAGTTATTTCCCTAAAATGGCTAACAAGACTTTTTCAGTAAGACCATAAAATGCTTTACAAGAGAGCAAACAGCATACCCTTCATGCCTCACGTCCCAAAGAATGTTTTCTCTGCAGTAGCTGCCTGTCAGTGTGATTATACAACCCATGAGAATTTACTGCCTTATGTGAGACTGGCACAAGAAATACTAATCGGGATTACTCAAACTGAATATACTATAGAGCACATAAATAAATATTTATAAATAATCAAACTTCTTTTCATCCCAGTGCAAATTACTACTATATCACCACAAAAATCTAAAAGTTAAACTTGTGGACATTTAGTGTCAATTTTTCCTGACAAGACTAGCTGTGTAAATTAAGTATTCCAAAAGGAAGAAGAACAGACAAACAAAATACGAGAAGTCATACCTTAACTGACCTTCTTATTTGACTGCTGGTACCCTACCTCAAAAATATGAGAGACCTTGATGCATTTAGGTTCTTTTTATTTATAATGTCCTTGCATTACATTAGCATGGTTACGCAGGAATATAAACTGCCATTTCAGGTGTCTGAAAGGAAGTTAAATTAGTCTCTAAATGGTATTCAGCTATTACAGCTCAAACTCACACACTGGGAATTTCAACCTCTCCTTCACCAGTGGTAAGCACTGTGGAACAAAGTGCTGTAGAAAACCAGGCTTTACTTTTCAACAACCATGAAACCATGTAATCAGCATTCCTATCATGATTCCTGCATCGTTTTTGTGGGAGTTTGAAGTCAATAAGTTAACAAAGTACGTTTTCTATGGTACTTTGCATGAGCTTCCTTTAAGCTCCTTTGCCTGAGATCATGGAAACCAAAAGCAGAAGAGCATGACAACACTCTGAGGCCTTTGTTGTTTCGAAAAGTATTAAACCAAATGACAATTCCTTTCCTTCAATGAGAGGAAAAACCTCCCACCAGCTGGTAAAGGTTTCATCTTTTTCACAGTAAATACATATGAGATGAATAAAAGTTTTCAGTGAAAGGACAGGTATGCTAATCTTTTGTGCTCAGCGCTCAATGCTCAGAGCCATCAGCATAGCTATTTTCACCTTTTCAGTAATATCACCTCATCTTTCCAGTAAAACCATTGAAAACACCATTAATGAACCCTTTCACTTAAAAATACACGGTAGATGCAAAGATGGAGGTAGAACTGAAGCTGTATAAGCCTGTAAACTGCATAACTGTATAAGCTCTACTTATACAGTCAAATCATACCACTGGATACATTCATCCGCTATATTTAGAGATTTACTAATTCTGCACTATGTAGCATCTTTCAGATTTCCAAAGCAGATTTCGGAAAATTATATATTTTAATTTATAGAAGAAATATTCTCATCTGTTAAATCAGCAAAGAGACAGGGTCAATTAAGAGTCCTTCTTTCAGGGGGAGAAAAAAAAAAACAAAACAAAACAAACAAAAACCAACCAAACAAACACAAAACCCCAAAACCACTAATAGTTTAATTACATTTCTTAAGTGCTGTTTTCCTGGATGTTAAAAACACCACATGTGTTTTACATTGACACAAAACTTCATGCCTGTCTTCCAAAAGGTTACTTCTGGCCAGCAATCTGTACAAGCTTTCTACTCCCTAAACAGTTTCTCACTATTTCCTGGCATTTGCCTTTCAGTACACAAGGTCTTTCAGGCGTATAGCTGTAAAGCATACCAAGTTGTTTTTTTTTTTCCTTATATAAAAAGTATTAGTCCACACAGTTTCTCATTTTAGCCAGCATCATACATTATTTCCAAGACCAAAAGGCAGAATTAGTTATTTAAAAAGCAACTCCAGTAACAAAAGTTGAGTCCACAGCATCCTATGGCCACAAGAGAAGAATCACTGGAAACCAGCATTTGGTAGTTCCACACTGACCTACTTGTTCTTTTTTGCAGGCTCAATAATATCAGTTCTACAATGTAAATGCCTTCAATATAAAATGACAAACCCAGAAAGATGCGACTTCTCACATGCCTGATTATCTCACAAAGGCAAATAAGGGCAGAAACTGCAGTTCTTTTTTAATTCTAGTATCTGCTCTCAAACAGTATAATTTTTAATCCAGCCAAAGCACAAGAACGATCTGCCTTCATCCCTGTGTTGTTTTGATACATTTTCTCTACATCTGTTACACAAATGAGTCTATATCCACAAGGGCCTATTCTTCCAGACTAAGTCACTAATCCTGTCATTAACCTCAGAAAAATACACTATTTTTATGCTCACTAAACAATCATTTAGCACAATGAAGATGCTGCTATTATTCTGCACAACTAAGCTTCATGGGTTTTTATCTTTTGTTAAGTTGCTGTAAAAAAAGCAAAAACAAAAAAACAAAACAACAAACCCAAAACCCATGAACACACATAAAGAAAAAAACACTTAAAAATTCCAAAGTACCAAGATATTCTTCTCTTCCACTGTTCAGATTTCAATATTAAATAGTATGTTAAAGAATAAACTTTTTTCCTTAACTAAACACAGTAAGATGCATTTTTGACACAGATCTTCTGAAAGAGCACAGAATTCATTTGAAGGGCTTTCTTATTGGTAACTGCACTATGTATTTTGCATTCATATCGGCATTATGAGGAAAATTTTAATACAAAGAGCTGAGAAGCCCAGTTTTATCCACTGAGATCCAGTTGCAGCATTCTTCATTTCCTTGTAACAGTAGAGGCTATCACTTACACTTCAAACAGGATCTGATCCAAAGCCCATTAAAGAATTTCCATTGATTTCAACAGGGCTTGGACTGCAGCCATCATGGAGAGCAAGCCATTCTTTGCATGCGAACACCAGTAGCAGTATCAGCTATAATACGGACACCAGTTCTCATGACTTCCGAATCCTCTAATAATTGTTTTTTCTTAAAACCCTTAGTTCATGCAAGCATCTCAACAGCAATAGAAAACATCCAGTGCCTAAGTTTCTGTTCCTCATTTGCAACATTAGTCTTGAAAACACAGTCCTTAGAACATGGCAATTTCAAAATACTAAATATGGAACTCTGAAATTAGACTTCTATACCACCTCATGATTATATCTGAGAACTTGTGGTCAGCAACATGAGTAAAGTCAGCAATACTCTCACCCTGAAGTCTTCAGGGATACAAACAAAGAAATAACTTCAGCGTATCATTCGTGTATATTTTATTTTTTAAAAGATTTTAAGCTAAGATATCCAAGTCTTCTATTAAGCAATTCATTACATCCTTAATCCCAAAGCAATTTCTGAAAACAAGTTACAAAACTCTTTACCTACATCTTATGTCTCTTTTGTCACTGCTGATACAAATAACAAACACTAACACTATTTCACATGCAAAATTTAATCAATACTTATTCAAAAAATGTACAAGGAATAATGGTTATATTTATACAAGAAAGAATGAGTGAATACTCATGCCATCTCCTGACATAATGCAAATACCAGTATTTGCCTAGTTTCATCACTCCCAACCCAACTTGATCTTCAAAAGAACGGGAGTGCCACTCAGCTAAAAATCTTCCTTTTGTTTCAAGGCAGTATTGTCACTGAACAACACCGGGCTCTCAGCCAGATCTGTTTCAGATATCAAAGATGAACAGGTCTATAATTCTACATACCTAGTTGGCAGCTTCTCAAAGTCCACATCCAGAAACTGTTCATAGCTAGAAACAAAACTATCCAACCAGAGCTTCAGGTAATCTGGATCTTTCTGTAAAAAAAGAAGAGAACATTTGGCAATATTGCACTCAAGGTCATCCATTCATCAACAACTTTGTAGGAATAACTTGAATGGAAAGCTTTTCTTTAATGCATTTCAACTGGGAGAAGGCAGGGAATACACAGATTTTTAGAACCAGAGTAAAAAAAACTGTGCCCTTTGAAATTCTTCACCATGTTGTGCTCATGTGACATTCTTGCTCTATTCATTAGTTTATGTGTTTTCCCTTCCTGGTACCAATGCCAACCAAAGCATTTTAGCTATAACCCTTGACAACAATCTTTACTTACTCTCCAGAGTAAAACATACCAGCTTTACAAAATTACTAGTATATTCCAATCTTGATAGCATAGACATTAGTACACAACACTCTTTATAGCTTATAGAATTAAATAAGAACTCCAATGACTATCCTAATCACAAAATTATTTGCTTTTTGTTTCATTCATTGATCAACATGGCAGCTAGCAGCAGATTAGCTAGATGAAGCGTTCCAAGAGAAAATGCTGAGCCTGTGACTTGTATTCTAGATATCTATAAAACAGATAGGAGTTTAAATTTAGGCTTCCTAGTTGCTCTTCAAGCAGACAGACTCTGTTCATGACCAGCAGTTCTCCATGGCTGGGTACTGTGCCAGCAGGGAGGACATACACTAGAACCTGTAGGATTGCCACACAGCCATGACTTGCAAAAGTAATAGGTAAATTGTGTGCCAGAAGCATTTGGCTCCTTTGATGTTGGTAACTTAGGGCTAAGATAACACTAGGAAAAAAAATATTTCTTCTAGCTACTACTACTCTATCTGATTTAATAACAAGGCTTGTCTTATGCCATATTGTTATGTTACCATGTTCAGGGTCATTCCCTGGCAAACCCCAGCTGGTCAAACAAGTCACCTCTGAGTTTGGTAGCCCTAAACCTGAAATAATGTACAAGCTTCATATTTCCAAAAACACCCATGTTTGTCGTTTACCCCAGACCATTATGAGAGAAGTACAACAGGATACTTTAATACACAGAAGAAATTCAAGACTTTAAGAATATGCTCTGACAGAGCCACCTTGCAATATAAACTTGCAAAGGAAAAAGGCCTGCCCCTGGTGAGCTGGGAAAAGATGCTAGGGAGCTTTCAACTTTTTATTTTCTTATTCTTACAGAAAATTCCACTCCATCCACTATGGAACTGGATCACTACAGTGTGGGAGTACCACACTTGGGATTATCAAGTAAAATAAGTTTAATCTTAGTGCAAGCACTGTAAAACTCAGCTTCACTGCAGTATATTAGCTTAATGTCTTTTGACTGAAGATGAAATGTCATTATCAACACAACCTAAGAAGCCTGAAGCAGTGGTTGCTCCTGCTTTAATGTCTAATGAAACTGAACAACCTCTAATACATTCTTCTGTCACTCTCACTGTTTCCCATCTGAAAGCTCAAAGCAAGATAGGCGAAAGGAGGATACTTTCATGTGATGTGTATTCTAGATATCTATAAAATGGAGATAAATTTAAATTTAGGCTTCCTACTTGTTCTTAGTAGAGCAGATTCTGTTCGTGATCAGCGGTTCCTTAGGGCTGGGTACTGTGCCAGCAGGGAGGACAGATACTAGACCAACATGGGAAAATTCTGTCAAAACATGTCATTTGAGATAGTCTCACTTTAGAAGTCAAGCTGCTTAATTTTTAAAAGCAAGCTGCCAGACCATAGCTAACATATTTCTCCACAAGGACTGTACAGTCATGTCCATTAATGCACATCCATGCAGTCCCACATTCTATGTTAGAAATAATTTTCAAAATAACTTTAAAATATTTGCCTAAAGCATTATAGACTTTAAATTATTTCCAAATCTACTCCATAATTTATAACATTTTGCAAAATTTTTAAACTTTTTTCTTCACCCTTCTCTTTACCCTTTTATGTATATCCTCCCTTTGGCTTGTGCCTTTATATTACCATAGGTGTTCCCAAACAACAGATGATTGCCCTTCAAGTTAAGAACAAGGAACAATCTGCAAAGAACTCACACACACAGTATTCTGGGGCAATGTCAATGTAAAAGAAAGTCACCAAGAAAGACCGACACACAGACTCCTGTCAGTGCAAAAATAATTATCTACAAAAGAGCCTCCATGGAAAAAAACACAAAAACAAACAAAATAAAATAAAAATGGAAATCCAGAATCTGATGCGCTGCAAAACTCTTCTCAGACCATCTTTCCACAGCAAGTACAGAAGTTATAAAGTATAAGAATCCCCTTCTCATTCTAGACTTTACCCTTCCCTGTAATACCCAAAGACCCCTCTAACTCAAACAAGACGTGTCAGAAACACCCACACACAATTTATTTCACTGTCACTATTAATTATATATGAAATGTGTTCAGATACTGTGACAACAGGTGCCACATAAAACACTCAGCTAGATACATATCTTGTCTGATTATTTGCTTCCACTGCCTCTACTGCATATTCTTGTTTATTTTTCCTAATCGTCTTATGTCCTCTTCTTCCACTTCATTGCTATCTCTCCCAGCCTCATAGTCTTTCTTCTCCTCATCTCTTGTTTTTATTCCCCTTTTAGTTGTCTTCTTTGAGTCATCACTCCCTCTCTTTTCGTTCAAAATTTGTTTCAAAATTTGTTAACAAAGTATTATGTCCTCTAAGTGTAATGTAGCCTTGTTCTCATGTTTAATATGCACTGAACTACCAAACTGTTAAGCTACCTTAAACACACACCTGTAACTTGCCCTCAGGATGAAATTGCAACATACAGCTCGAAGGCAGCTGTTGAGATAAAGAATAAATTCAAGGTTTCCATGCTACTGGTTTAGGCTACAGAGTTTGACAGATTATCTCACCCAGGTGAGTATAGAAAATGTATTTCTGCAGTTCAGAGATCAAACACCTTGAAAATCAAACCAAAAGATGGGCAAGAAGTAGGACTTGCTAATATTCTAAAATTACAATCTTTGTTGACACAGCTGAGGCTCATTGCTAGTTGTTGACAGCAAACTTTTGTAAGAAAGCTCAGTTTTTCTGGGTCATGTACCATGAAGGAAGCTGTGCAAATAACTTAATAATCTAAATCAAAATTGCTTTAACAAAAGGTTATGAGAGAAGGGAAAGGGGAGGACAAAAGACAAAATTAGATTAAATGTCTGCTTGCTCCTTTTTCATGATATAGCCTAAATCAGCTTCAAACTTAAGATTAAATTAAACCTTTTTGTCCTTAAACTATAATGCCTTTGCAAAAGTATCAGTGCAGACTAGCAGTAAGAGAGAACACTGGTAGCCAAAATACACAAGAAAAAGCAGTTTTGCTTACCTGTAGTGCACATACTGCTCAATTCACTTTGCCACTAAAACTCCTCCCAAATCTCGTAAAAAACAAGAACTGCGGTATTGTTCAATCATTACCTGCAGCACACTATTTAACCCAGCTCCTTTCTACCTCAAAACCCTGCCAGTCAATTAATTATATATTATTCCAAGTTATTAAAATAACCAGGTTTGATATCAAAATACCAGGTAAGACTACTGGTATGTGCCAGCAGAAAATAGCTTACACAATAGCTGACTCATTCTGAGTCAAATCTAGAGATTTCCATCCAGGCAATGGCACTAACTCAACACCACTTAAGGAGGGAAAAAACAAAAACAAAAAAAAAAAAAAAAAAAAAAAAAAAATCATCCAAGCAAAAAAGTAAACAAGATCACTTAGCAACATAAGAAACACTAAGAAATAAATCTCCGTTATAAACTACCTAATAGAAGTATGACCCCTTTCCAGAAATGAACAAAAATTAAGACTTGTGAACTAGGAGTACATCCAGGAAAAAGTGACCCAATATTTAAGTTTTGCTAACTTATATGCCAATTAAGCCATATAAATTATTTCAAAGATTTTAGGAACAGAAATTAAAAACAGCTTTCAAACTTTGACTCTGCACCAGAGTTTCCTTTCTATTAGCTGCAATCAGCACTGACACATGCATCAGTCACCTGTTGAAAGCTGCAAGAAATCCAAATTTTACTGAAGCAGCTTTAAGAAAGGAAACTTACAATGGCAAATGTTATCCATGGCAAAGTACACAAAAATGTCCATTCATAAAGCACAGCTAAATACATAAATTCCTGAACATCGGCCTATATGTTTCAAATGCATCTTATACTTTCCCAAACCAGAATCATGATAGATTAGGAGAAAAACTGCCTTTTTAACATCGGCTCAAAATTCTAATTTTGTAATAAAACCAGACAGTAGTAATGGATATCAGCTGCTTACTGTGCACCATGTACACTGCAATTATCCTACCCAGAATTTTTATCTTGAACTCGACTTTTTTTTTGAGGTCAGCTGCTGTCACTTCATCTGAAGATTGAATTCAGTAGATTTTAGAATTTACTTCTGTTGAGTTCTCTTCCCACCCACCTTTTCAACTATCCTCTACTTTCTCATGACAGAAGTGGTAAGCCACATGAACAGCAGAACACAAATTTTCCTAATTTTAACATGAATACATTTATGTTCTTCATTCATTGCTAGATCAACTTCTCAAGCCAGTATATGTTTCAATCTGACAAATATCTGTGCTATCAGGTGACAGAAGATTGTATCCCATGGGTATGGCAATACTTCTGATCTGTGTTACTACCAAGAGCAACATATCACTGAACAGCAACCCCAGTTCCAACTGATTCACTATAAACTGTTAGCTACTCCATTATCTCTGCAGTCCTTCTAAGGAAGCAGTGTAACTTAGCCCATAATAAAGCATCTTAAATACTCAAAAGCTTTACTATCAGTAAAAGCAGCGAAACCTTTATGTCATGGTTTAATCCCAGCCAGCAACTATGCACCACGCAGCCACATGTTCACTCTTATCCCCACTTTCATAATTACCCTTTTGCTGTCATTCTACAGACAGGTAGCTGGAGGCTGTATGTCAAACAGCTCCAAACTGCTTTCCGTGGTGCTGGTTGAAGATGCAATGTGCTTTTAAAGCGCAGCTTACAAAGCAATGTATGTTTTGATAATACACCATAAGAAGAAACTATAATAAAGCAATTTCAGACTGAAATTCTTTCCCAGCCCCACCACACACTCTACAGACATGCCCTAGGAGATAAGCAAGAAATGCAGAAGGCAATTTTTGATTTGTACAACAGCAGTGAGAGCAGAAAGAAGCTGTATGTAGTAGTAAGACACCTTTCACCAGTTACAACTTTCCAATCAGTAGAAGATAAGAAAGCGTTGATTTTTGAAACCTTGCAGCTTCCAAAGTCAGAAGCCTAAGCATTTCATTTATTTACCTGAAACTTGCCTAGCTTTTGTGCAACACAAATTTCTGTATTTTATTTTAATAATTCATATATGAAACTGCATGCCTTAAAACTTCTGGAAGATAGTTTCTCCACAGTTTGAAATTCCAAAAAGCTGAAATCCAACTTAAGTGCCATTTCTCTTCATAGTCATAAACTGAAACAACCAGAATTTTCACAATGGTATCTTAAAGGTGACATTGTAAGGATATGTGTGAATCTAATTAAAAAAAAAGTAAAAAAAGTAAAAAGTCCTTTAGTTGATAGCCACAAGTTTGCAGAGCTTAAGCTTTGGCTTCTGAACTCAAGGTATCATAATGAAGGCCTGCAAAACTGCTGTATCAACAACCAGTCATTCACCTGCAGTAATAAAGTAATTTAAGCCTACTAAATCAAATGTAGCTTAGGGCACCTGAAAGGGAACATACTACTTTGTTCCTTCCCTTCCTTAAATACTTCTAATTTTCTTTTTCAAAAAAAGAAAAATAAAACAAAACACCACCAAAAAAAACCACCTCAAATAAAAACCAATGAACAAAAGAAAAAACCCACACAGCAAAACAACACACCACCCTTTAGGGCTCCATTTTCATAAGATCCTCTTGGAACAATAATAGTTGTCATAGCTCTTTACACTTTAAAAAGAAAGATTGCCAGGCCTGAGCAGTACAATGTTTCTAACAGGTACCTAAAAAAAAAACCCCAAAAACAAATAAACAAACCAACAAAAAAAAAATACCACACCAAAAAAAAAAACCCAAACATCCAGAAGTAGTTTGTTGGGGGGTTTTTTGTTTGTTTGGTTTTTTTTGTTGTTTTTTGTTTGTTTGTTGTTTTTTGGGGTTTTTTTTTATCAACACAGTACAAAAAAAGTGGCAAGATAAAAGCAGTCTACTGGTCTACAGTATGCATGGTAATACTGCGGCTAACCTCTGCCAAGCAATTACCAAGTTTCCCATGATGTCTAACTTTTTAACAGTTGCAACATATATAAGGAAATTATAACCAAAACTTACACTAAATTGGGATAGGTTCCTGTGTTTGATATACCAAATTATCTAGACATTACAATAGCCTTCTCTACTCTTCATGAAGACTGATGAAATGAGTGACAAAAAAAATGTTCTAATACAGTCTTTTTTTTTTTTTTCAGTAACTAGTTTGCCTATGCAAGAAGGTCAACAAAAATTTTTTGCCCCAGTAATACTATTTTTTAAAATGATAACAAGTCAGATAGTATTGAACTCTTACAGCTTAGTCTAAATTAAATGAAAACATTTTACACAAAACTGGCATTGAAGTCCTCCCACTGACAGTCTTAAGGCCTGTGCCTATGAAATATAGGCACATTTATCCAAGATTTCAAATTGACATTATTTTTATATTTATATAAGTGTTGCTTTTAGATTTAACAGTAACTTCCATTTCTACTAAGGCTTCAAGCAAACAGACACAACTGGAAGGGCAAAGCTCAGTACAATTTTTATAGCTACGTTCAGGAAGTATTAGTTGTTAAAAACACAAGCTGGATCCACCAGACGCTATTTGCAGTGTCACATTCCATGCTCTAAAGGCAAAAATTCCCTGCAGGGCAGTTCAGAGTCCACTGTCAGACAAGCCCTACTTGTTCGACAAAGTTGTTTGAAGTTGTTAAATTTAACATGCAGTCATCAAATAGCCAGCCTGGACTGACTACTGTGTGTATCGGTCAGTCAACATTCAAAGTGGATTTCAACTTAGAAGCACTACCATAAAATCTCACTGGCATTATTATGGTAACTAACCTCCCATCCCCAAGCATTTTATTTAAAATAAGAACAATTCCTTGGTGTTAAGGCTGAATTAGACCTACAAAAAGTAATGCTAGGGAATTAAACATGAAATACTTTAGAAATGACTTTAGATCACTGATGAGCTTAATAGTCTTAAAGATGATTGAAGTAGTGTGCACAATTGTAGAACATTTCTCAACGCTGTTTGAAATAAACTATTCATTGGAGGATTAGAAGGTTTGTTTTAAAGGATCTTTTTCCTCTTCATGTTTTTAGACATAAAAGGCAACATTTTGAGCATGCGATCTCCTAGCAGCCTTTATTCTGAAATATGTCAAAGTGCTTATGCTTTGAGTGAACCTTTCAAATCTGTAAAATACCAAAATAAAACCTGAAAAGCTTTGTTACAGCAGCAATACTACAGTTAGAATTAATAAAAGACTTCATGATAAACCATTGGCTGACTAAATTGCCTTGACAAATTCAATCAATCAATTCTGATTATCAAGGGAATCACCTTTAGGCCCAACTTTTCATTTTAATCACGACACTAATTTTAGAATCAACTGTTGATCCAAAAGAAGTAAGGTTCCGGGTAAATAATTATAAACCTCCTTTTTCAAAATTCACAGAAGCATTCTGTTCCATTTCTGGCACTAAAAGGAGGGGGGGGTGGAAGAGGAGGAGAAAGTGCTTAGTTTTATAAATGTGAGTTGCAGTGAACCATGACAGAAGCAACTATTTTGGGACAAGTTAAAAAAAAAAAATCCATTTAACATAGAGATTTATACCAAAATAAACCTATAGCTGTCAATCATGATAAAGTTTCTCTCACAAACATAAAACATAGGAAGACAAAGTTAATATGTTTCTTCTCTTTTCAAAAAAAAAAAAAGTAATTACAATCTTTCACTACTGCCTTAGGTTAAAAGACAGTTATCTGAGAGCTGTTACTCAATTTCCTTTCTACTTCAGATTCCCAGCAAAGCTGGAAAAACAAAATGAAAGTTTTCCTACTAAAATGGAAGTAAAGCCTCTATTTTTCTTTCTCTTGCTCTCTGTGGTTTTTTTCTTGTTTTTGAATGACAATACAATTACAGCCTTGTAGTTTGGAACTGGCATGTGACTGATGCCATGCATGGGATGAATCTAGTCAATCTGACCTCAGATTTTAATGTCTTCACATTAGATCTAGAGAGTACCGCTAGGCAAGTTCCACGTACAAACTGACATACAGTATTTCAGCCTTCTAGAGTCCACTGCACTTACCACAGTGTGATGTATTACATTCTATTAACATTCACTTTTCCCATCAAAGTTGTCATAATGAAATAACCGTAGTAAAAGCTGGAAGCTGTAGTTTAAGCCTAAGGGAAGAAGCAGCATCCAAAATAATTCAAAGGCAACTAAAATAACATGATGGCAGAAGCCTACAGTGTCAAGATAAGTCTAAATTTAATGACGATTCAAACTATAGCTTAGGAAAGGTTTGGAGTTTAATGCTTGATTGCTTTGAAACTTGAAGTTATATGGTCAGTTTACATGAGAAAGGGTCCGAGTTTTAGCAAAAACACACACAAAGCCAGCTTTTGGCTATCAAGTTTCTAACTTTCAGTGTGATGCAAGAGACAATAATAACTTTAACACAGACAGACTGAAAGGGAGTAGTATACTGCTACAACAGTAAAAACATCAGCTTATTATTTCACCATATCAACAGCTAAATAATGTCAAGTCTTTCAACAGATAAAGAAAAAGGCTGAGAACTTGTGTATAGCTTATCAAAATGAAGTCTGTATTTGTTTCAAAGTGTCACCTGATGATACCAAATTTAACTAAAGGAAATTTTTATTTCTTTAGCTATGGATTTAACTGTTTGCTTTTGTCTTCTCAACCTCATCAGGCCTTACATTAACAATATACTGGAAGTAAACTATACACTGAAGGTATAAAAAGAAACCCCAAACCCACTTTTCAAAAGCACCCTTAAAAAAGTCAAAGAGTAGAAAACTAGGGCATAGCAGAATTTGTGTTACTTGTGCAACTGCTGTTTGGCATCCATTGCACTTCTGCTAGTGCAGTTTTTAAATTGTTAGCACAGGTAAATTAAGAGGTCAGATTTCTGCAAATAACACCATTGCTCTCTATACCCTGTTTTATTCCCAAGAGCTCCATTCACCATCCAGTATAGTGAATGAAGCAGGGTCCTGTGGAGAAAAAACTGCATGCAGTCATACCTGAACCATTGTACTTGTCATTTTTGAGACATTTTTTTTTTGTATTTTAGGTTATTACACACAGCAAATATTAAAGGACCATACTTTTTATCACAGTATTTTCTCTCCCAAATTCAGTTTGCCCTTGAAAGCATGTGAACACTACAGATCTGACCAAAATTATTTAAAAAAAATAATTCAGGAACCTAAAACAAAACCTTTTCCCTCCTTGATTCACAGAACATGCTAAACTACTTAGCACACAGTTCCCATGAAGCTTCAGTCATATCAAGAAAACTGTTCATTCCAGCTAGTCCTAAATTCACCAAAAATTAATACCAATTTTTATACAATTGAATGCATTAGGCAAACATTTACTGACAGAGTTGGTAAGGTGACTTACAAGCACTCTGCATCTACCACAACTACTTTCTACAAAACTTGTAAGGATTAACTCTGGGCTGATGCCCCACATATATTGTCGGTTAACATTTCCAATCACTCTTCCACAAAAGCAAAGCATTTATTCTTTTTGCATGATGCCTTTAGAATAAGAAGTTTCAATAATTTTTAAAACTTTTTTTCAGTTCCTAAATTCTCCTTCCACGTTCCAAGTAAAAACTGGCAGTAAACCATACGAAAGTAAAATGTTTTTCTAAAATTATTACTAATATTAAAAGCATAATCTTGCTAACTTATTAAAGGAGTCAAACTCAAATGGCTTCATTTTCATTTTGCTTTTTATAGACATTTCTGATATTAATGCTAAATTGTTCCTTACAATGAGAGCGTTACTTTTTCAACCTTGGCCTTTGCTTCCTTATTAGTTTTTAAATGTCTTATGGGAAACTTACAAGTTCTTAGGCAGATTACAGTGAATGATAATTGACAATAAAAAGAGTACCAATTCTCCCTACATTAATAATTAAAAGCAAACTCATTCCCTGTTTTTATTCAGACTTGGGGAACATGTCTTCAAAGATTTGTCTTCATCCCTATCCCCTCCACAACTTCAGTCTAAAAACCAGAATTACTAGGATTGGTTATTTAAATAAAAGTGTATTTTCTATGTTAAGTGTCTAATCAAAGGTTTAGCACCTGGCTTTGATTTTATGCTCTCTTTGTGCTATGTACAAGTAGTATTTAACCATGAATTTATTTTGAGGTTTTGCTTGTGCCTCCCTCAAATGTTCTTCAGATACAGAATTCAAAAGCCTTTGAAATTTAACCTCTTAGACTCACTTTTTTAAAATATGCTCTGCTTTTAGATACTAGTATAAGGAGCTATTCCTACAGTTAAATTTAATTCCTAATTTTACACACCCATAGTTAGCAGTTTTATTAGATGGTCAACTATTTAATGCCACTTATACCTATTGCTCACTATAGGCACATACAATCCTCAATAATAAATCAGACAAACAGATTATCATAAACGCTTTAAGTATCAGAGAAAGCACCACCACACACAAATATTTTATCAGCACAGAAATCTAACAGCTAATGTTTAGATTTGCAGATGCATGGAGGAGCCTTAGTAAGATGTCAAACTTAAAACAGTGTCTATGTTGAGAATAATCAACTATAGTCTTAATTTCTTGGTGTTTCCTGTTGTATCTTCCATCCTCCTCTACCACAGCCACTCATTCACTAGAAGATAAATTGGAAAAGTCTTCTGAACAAATGACTTTTTTAAAAAAAAATAAGATGCTTATCTGTACTGTGGAGACATATTCATGTTTTGGTGCTTTTTTTCCTTCTTATATATATTTCTTTCATCAATAAAAGCTCGGTAATTAAAGGAGCTCTTCTTTCTTCTATGGCAGCTGTTTAACATTTCCAAAGCCTGTAAATATTTTAACAGTATCCATTGACAACATTTGGATTCAGGCATTAAGCTACAATGCTGTTAATGGGCAGCTGGCAAGCCTTTCTCCTACTTCCATATTACAGCACACACATACTGTCTATTTGAGTTGATTTGGCAGTATTCTTTTATCAGGACACATGCTATCCCCAAAGCTGAACCAGATGACCAAGTTAAAAGTGCCATAACTCAGATACCTTACAACAGCTCAGTGTTTCTTAAATTCACTCTTATATTAGTACATCAACACACCAAACCAGAAGCCTGTGTTTCTAGCCTTCTGATAAATCATTTAATTTAAGAGACACTTGATTCTTTCACTTCAGTAAAAGCTTGACCTGAAATATATTTGTTGGTATGCTCAGAACTGAATGTTTCTCATTATTTCTGTAAAGCACTGATTCAAACCTGTGGACATGCAGGAATTTCAACCTCATGCTGGATGCCAATAAACCCCTGAATCTTACAGCAAAAGCACGGACAAACCTCAGATACTTATTTATCTAAAAGTAGCGCCTACATGTATGTATTGCCAAATATATTACAGAATGATAAGAAACAAAAATAATTTCTCTGTAGTTTGCAAAATGTTATGGCTTTCTTACATCTCTGTTTAGATTTATCTGCTCTCTCATTTCAATGTGAAGTCTGCGTGCTCTGTTGCAGTTCCTGTTCTGTGTCTGAACAGCCATCAGCACAAGGTCCCTCTGGTCCATAATTAAAGAAGGAAACGGCTACTATAAGTTAAGAGACTAATGTCTCATATATACATACCAGTTAATTATATAAAAAGTTCTATATTTGTAGATACCAGAATTATGTTAGTTTTTAGACTATGAGACATCTCTTTAAATAGCAGACAGTAAATTCAGAATTGAAGACCAACTGTTCTTGTTTATCTATATCCATTCTTAGTTCAGCATCTCATAAAGATATAACAAAGATATTTTCACCAACACATGGCTACAAGTAACTTGTGACATGCTCTTTTACAAGTTACACTCTCTCGGAATGCAGAGATTTAATCAAAACAATGTACAGAAAAGATATTTTACATGGCATTTGTTTAATAAATCTTCACTCAGTTTTAGCAGAGGCATGAATTTACATGACAGTGACTTACGAAAAATGAGTTTCACTGAACATTTGGCTTGCTCAAGCATTCATCTAGTTGTAAGCTGAATACTTTTTTATCCAATACAACAAAGGCAATACATAGTGATGTGATATGAATCACTGACAAATCAGCAATTGCACAAGAA
The DNA here is from genome assembly GCF_018691265.1 of Tyto alba. Lineage (NCBI taxonomy): Eukaryota > Metazoa > Chordata > Aves > Strigiformes > Tytonidae > Tyto > Tyto alba. Next base: position 28,268,229 of record NW_024881328.1, on the reverse strand, counting down.
GGAAGACAAGTGAAAGCTGCATCAGGATGAGATCATACTTGGCATGAAAAGGTCAGTGTTTCACATAGTGCTTACAGTTTAACATCGAATATTATATTCTTGTTGAATTACATGTGTCTCACCACAACTAAGCACAATTTTGCTAAAACCACATTTGAGAAACACAACTACAATATCATTTAGGTGAACAAATTCAGTTCAGTCATACTGCTCTATGCAGCCCTACAATAGTCATGTCTAAAAGCTGATCCAATCATAAATTTTTTTAGTTTATTTACACATATTCTCCAATTTTACACAAGGACAGATGTTGAAAACCTCTTGCAAGCAAAAACTCACCTTATTTAATATAAACAGATGAACCACCCCTTATAATTTCATCATACTCTTCTGGAAGATATACATTTGCTGTCACTTGCTGAACATCATATTAAATGCCCCAATCTTTTCATGTAGGTGACTGAGGGATTCAGTTGAACTATAAAATAATGTCTGGGAGACAGTAGTTAGTAAAATAGTAGTGAAGGGACACTGACAATATGGCAGGACCCCTTTTGTCAGTGACAGTCAGTTAGTAGGTCAGCTTTGCAAGTCCGTAACACCACACACTGAGAAAACTGATATGTTCTTGCTCCCAGTCAACTTTTTGACTTTCAAGATTGCCCTCTTTTTACATTAGCTTTAGCTCAACACAAGGTGGCTTATGCTAAAACGAGCAGATCCTTGAAAGGATACAAAGACTCATAAATTAATTCTCACAATTCAAGGTCAAAATTACCTCAATTCTATACAGTATGTTAGGATTAAGACATGGGAACCAGGAATGAATGGAAATTATTCCCTTTCACAGACTCTTCTCACAGCACAGAGCAGATATTATTTAAACAACCTGTTTAGTCCACATAATGGGAACGTAAGTTTAACTCGAGCCAACTAAATGCACATGGTTATAAGTTAAAACTTAAGCTTCTGAGTATTTGCACTGCGATGGTCTTCCAGGAGCAGAAACAGCCGTGTAATTACAGAAAAGCTAGCACTGTTAGCACACCACAATTTGTAGCACTTCACTTGCAGTGCTCTGTTCCTGACTAACATAGAAATCATGACTTCTCCCAAGACCACTTATTTTTCTCTTTCAAGTCTTCTTCTGATTCCTGTAAGGCAGTCTATAAGGACAACAGATGAGTTAAAAACAACTCAAAGTAACAGGACTTTAACCACTTCAGGACATTTTTAGGATAATGTATACAGTCACATTTAATGGTTCTCTCTGTCCAGCTTTTGATCTAGTACTAGAAAATGCCCTCCTATAAAAAAAGTACTGCATCTCTTTCTATGCTACAATATTAAACAAGAAGATATTTACAATATGGAGATATTCGTCACTATGCCAGAGAAAACTACAATGTATTTATCTCAATACAATCAGATTTTGTAAAAACAAACAAGAAATACAGCACAACATAAGAAAGCCCATTTAAGATGACAGCTTATACACAAGTCTGCTGCTCTTAACACAGCATGGGATGCTATTGTCTCAGGCTATCTGCATTAGTAAAGACCAGAATGTTATGTTTAGCTTTACAACTGCTAACACACAGAGTCCCTACTGTATTCATGACACTAAGACAGAATGTTCCCTCTTTGAAATGTGAAACAGGCTAGAAACTGGCTGAAGAACAGACTCCCTTCAAACTGTTATGTCACCTACAAGATAAGGCTGTGTCTAAATGAAATCAGGGCTTTACTGAAGATGAGTGTAAAAAAAAAAAGCTCAGAACCACTGTAATACAATGAAAACTGAAGGTTTTCTGAGATGCATACAGCAGCTAAGTTCCTGCATTTATGCCTTTGAAACCCCTCCTGAAGGTAACTGGGTTTGGGGTTTTTTGGGGGGTTTTTTTGATAGAGGAGAAAAATCTTTTTCCATTTAAAAGGCTATCTGATCCCTTTCTGAGTAAGATCAAAAATAGCAGAAATCCTGACATGCTTTATGTCCAAGACTCTGAAATACCTACCAGTATGGAATACACATAGTTAAAATATTACAGATAAGACAGGGGCTAAACCTCTTTAATTTGAACCTGCAATAACAGTTACTTCATAGAATCACAAAATGGTTTGGGTTGGAAGGGACCTTAAAGATCACCTAGTTGCCACCCCCTGCCACAGGCAGGGACACCTTCCACCAGAGCAGGTTGCCCAAAGCCCCGTCCAACCTGGCCTTGGATCCTTCCGGGGAGGGGGCAGCCACAGCTTCTCTGGGCACCCTGGGCCAGTGTCTCACCACCCTCACAGTAAGAGATTTCTTCCTCAGATCTAATCTAAATCTACCCTCTTTCAGTTTTACCTTCGTCCTAGCCCTACACCCCCTGATAAGGAGTCCCTCCCCAGCCTTCCTGTACCCCCTTTAAGTACTGGAAGGCCGCTCTAAGGTCCCCCCCGGAGCCTCCTCTTCTCCAAGCTGAACAACCCCAACTCTCTCAGCCTGGCCTCACAAGGCAGGTGCTGGTGGCCTCCTGTGGCCCTGCTCGAGCAGGTCTGTGTCCTTCTGATGTTGGGTGCCCCAGAGCTGGACACAGCGCTGCAGGTGCGGTATTGCAAGAGTGGAGTAGAGGGGCAGAATCCCCATCCTCAACCTGCTGGCCACACTTCTCTCGGTGCAGTCCAGGATACGATTGGCTTTCCGGGCTAAGAGCGCATGTTGCTGACTCATCAACAGTTCACAGTCAGACTCAGGATAGATGGCAAGATGGTAACACAGCATTATCCATGACCTTACGGCCATGAAAAGCCTTGCTGCTGTAGCACAGGGTGCTATATTTAACATACTATCACGAAGGACCCAATTATCTAAAAAAGGCAAGACAAACATGGCTACTTATTGCAACAATCTGAAGCATCACACAAAAAAGGAGCTTGGATTTCACAGTTTCTTTTGCTATCAAGGCTGCAAAAGCTAAAGCCACATATTTGGGATTTGTGGCACAACAAATTCCCACCTTACTCAACTGTGACTCTCTAGCAGTTTTTGAAGTTTGGAGAAATTGCCTAGCTTTCCTTCCCAGGATGTCAGCCACAACAAAGTCATGACAGTGCAACATAAAGGATATGATACTACACTTCACTGGGCAGTCCCAGGTATAAATTGACTTCTCCCTAAACCACTATCTCCTGTCACTGGTGATTATTTATTGCTACACCTTCCCATTGTACTAGATGCCCCGAGGAGAACAAAGTACAGCACACTGATGTTTTCAATACATTACTGAACAATCTTATTTACATTAAGGCTTCACAACATTTTACACTAAGACCCAGCTTCTTCAGTTGCTCCTAACTTCACCAAAATAAATTCAATATGAAACATCGTTATGCTGGATGCCTGCCTCAAACAGAATGAGATACCATTTTAACCAGAACCCGTTGAGAAAGAGAAGGAAGAATCAGGTTTGTGTCTAGCACTTTCTGAAAAAGTGAAGTCTCCTTTTTTGAAGTCACTCTAGTTGCCTTTTTATCAAAAAAAAAAAAAAAAAAATAGCATTTTCCTACCTAAAGAGCAAGTCCTTATCAACATATGAATCCACCTAATCATGCCCTTAATATATGGGTCTGCAAGAAAAAAGACCGGAAGAGTAACCAACAGTTCATGGAGGTCAAGCATATAAAAAGTTTTTTCTTTTTTTTTTTTTTTAATAGTCCATCCTCCACCACCTGAGAACTGACTAGACTGCATACACATCATTCTTATAAAGGAACTGAACATCCTCATAACTGATCTAAAGCACACATTTTTAACTAGCACTTCTTTATTTATGCAAGCTTCCTGCTAGCATGTGGACAACATGGAGATGGAAAGCACACAGTATGAAAGAAAGGTTCCAGCAAAGGGGGAGAAGGTATAAGAGAGACAAAAGAATTTTATAAAGAACTAGGAAGGAAAGAAACAAGGACCGGCTGGGCAAAGGAATTCAGAGTTTGGCTCATCTCTGCAGCCCTATGTCTCCCAAAGCTGAGGAAAGCCTGGATTCTTGGAGTTTGTTCCAAATATCTTTGTTCGTCTCAGATGAACTCACTGGCAAAACACCCATCTCCTCCAGTGCTAGTCCATTTCCTACCACCATTGCCATTACTACCTTCGTCTGTGCAAACAGGTTTCAGCCCAACAGATCACCCATGCAGGTAGCAGCAGTAAGAAGTCATACCATGCTGTGACATTTCCACTAGTTTTATTTTTAACTACATATAGAGCATTAGGATTGTTAACTCACACACACAAAAATTAAGAAAAGCTACAATTAAGACTGCTTTGTGCCCTTGGGTTGTTAAGATGCTCTGTACTTAAAATCTCACATTCTATGCTACTGAGATGGGCCTTCTCTAGAAACGAACTGGGAAGAAGAGTGAGAGTGTTTGTTCTACCCTTAATGTCCTACTAGTATGAAAAGTTAAAGAAACTGACACATGCAAAGAGAAAAAGCAAAACAAAACCAGATAATAAGGCCACCAAAAGCTATCCTTGACACTGTGTTCCTATAGGACAGTAGGCCAGTCCCTTCCCCTGCCTTTACAGTTATTTTTTGTATATTCCTTATTTTACACATATCTATTTAGATAATCTGCAATCCAATTTGTGTACATACTCAGCACACCCAGCGGCAATTAGGACCTGTGCTTTAAACATATGAATTGCTTTACACTGTAAAATGCAAATGGAGACAGGACAGTATTTTCATAACATTCCTGACAGGTGAAGGAAATTCATTATTATTAATGGAGTACGTAGATGTTATGGTGATAACCAGCAAAGGAAGACTCAGGAGTAACTTAATAAATCTGCTCGTTGGGAAGGCTTTCACTAATACATTTTAAAAGAAACTGAAGCTGTACAGAAAACAAGTCGGTAGTCACTAGACAGCAGTGAATTAAATGAATACAATACATCTCACTGCCACGACCCTACAAAACAAATAATTATGTGAACATATGCATTCACATAGTTAAAAGCTACAATAACTGCTTAAGCTGAGCCACGAGCACTATGCAATTCACACTTCACACACAAAAAATACTAACACGATGAAGAGGTTGTAAACAGTTTAAGAAGTGCAGTTATGTCCTTATAAAAGCTAGACAAGTCTACGCAACTTATAATAATAATATTTTTTTAAAAATGCATTGAAAGATGTTACAGATACGTTTTAAACACGACTTCCAAACAAATGAGGAAAAAGACACACAAACAACACTCCACCCCCCCGTCCCCACCCACCCCCCGCCAATATTTACCTTACTGCAGTAAAGCATCCAAAGCTCATACAGCCTCTCTCGGGATGCCATTCCTTCCCTTCCTCTTTTCGTCGATACCAGCTACTTTTGTTCAAGATCCTACCATGCTCGGTTCCCAGGTGCTCTTTCCTCAGTTTTTGCTTTATTATTACAGTTATATGATAACAGAAGAAGTCAAGAATGAAAACAACAAGGTCTCAGTCTCTCCTTTACGGGTAAACAACGTAGCACAACCCAAGCAACGGTAGACAAGTGTCGAGCATGTCCCTTCTCCGCCAGCACTCCTTCGTTTTTAATCTCTGAAAGCGAAAACATACCCTTCAGGCCTTTGGTGGAGGAAGGAAAAAACAAATCCGTATTTAAAGCCCACTGACGCACTCGGGAATTACGCGGTGGGAGGTCACGTTACTTTCGTCTCCGGCGTTATTATCACTAAGACGGAAAAATCTGTTTTCCAATTTTCGTGGTGTTCTCTTTTTTTTTGCAGGGAGCCAGCGAGAGGGAAGCAGGAGGGCTGCGGAGCAGGGACGCCGGAGCCCCACGGGCGCGGGGAGAGGCGGTTCCCCTGCCGCCGGGGGAGGACGGCCGCCCCCCGCACGCCCGGGCCCCGGCCCGGCACTGACAGCCGCCGCCGCGCTACTCCCCCCGCCCCAGGCTCCGCACCCGGCCCAGGCAGAGGCGTCTCCCGCGGATTAGCGGCTGCCCAGGCGGGGAGACGCCGGCCGCGGCCTTTCCCGTCCCTCCCCGAGAGCGCGGGCGAAGCCCTGCGCTGCCCCGCCGCCCACCCGCGGACGAGAGCAGCTGCTCCGCGCCGCCACCTTCCGCGGCCGCGGCCTCCCTCGGCGCCCCCCGCGCCTCCGCGGCCTCTCCCCGCAGCCTACCCGGGCCACGGCGGCTGGCGGCCGGGCAGCGCCGCGCGGCAGCCGGGCGGCGGAGGGGGCCGGACTTGGCCGCATCGCCCGCCCCGCCCGCATTCCGGCACACGCCCCGGGCCGCCATCTTGACTGCGGGCGGCAGCGACGCCTACCCCGCAGGCGGAGCGCCGGGGGCCGCGCTGCGGTCCCGGTCCCGGTCCCGGTCCCCGCCGGCCGGCCGGCCGTGGCGCAGCGCCGCGGGGCCGGTGGCTGGGCCGGGGGGCTTCCCGCGGGGCAGCCTCGGCGGCAGAGCCCTTCCGCAGCCCGCGGCTCTTCACCTGGGGAGTAGCCCAGCTGCCGCACGGTGTCTGCCCGGGAAAGGATCGGCATTCCCTGACCTTGGGGGACAGGGCACCTCAGCAACCCTCCGCGCTGCTTTACAAGTGATAAACGTTCTCAAGCACTTGCGTGTGTTTTACATGCTCCCCAGAGAGGTCTGCCTGCATAGCCCGTGGAGTGTGGATATATACATACATAAATATATACAATCTCGTACCACTTTAAAGCAGCCCATACCTATACATACACATATATATGTAGACATACCCATACATATGTAGAGCTTGTGGAGGACTAAGAAGACGGTCCTAAAATAAGTTAGATTTCTAAAGAAGAAAGGTGAAAAGACACTCCTCAGCTAAGCGAGGTGGCTCTTTCCAAGCATACTGTTCGCGTGACGACCCTCCTGGGGAGCAGGGCTCCAGCAAAGGCCTTGCCTCCTGCTCCTTCAGTAACTCAATCCTTTCACCGTGACTTGCCTGGGGCACAGTCTTCCCTCTGTGACCATCTGCTCCCTTGGAAAGTGGGGCTGGAAATTAATGTTCTGTCAGGCTCCAAGAAGGACATTTAAGGAGACCCGAGCCTTCTCCCCAGTTTGCTGGGGGAATCACAGCCCTGCAACCCCTGTCCGCAGCCCTGGTCCTTCTGCTGCTGGGTCATCTCACCTGCATAAATCTCATACAGCTTCATGTGATGAAGCACTCTTTCCCATTCGTTGCATAGTCAATTCCTTGGCAGGGGATTTCCACACCACTGCAATGGTTTCATGTGAGGTTTGGAAATTCTTTGCAAAGGAATTGACTGTGCAATACCATTATATTGTCTGCTATATAAAAAATTGCTGGGGATGGATAAGTGTCACCAAGACCCCAGAAACAGTCCCTGCAACATGCCTTTGCATATCTGTCTTGCATTTAGAAAATCAGTGAAGTTTCCCTAGAGAAATTTAAGGGCTAATCTGTGGTCAGTGTTGTATCATGTGGATCAGCAGCATGACAGTGAGAGAACTATATTTTACTGCAATATCTAAACATAGTTCCTAGCATAGATGGAGGGACACTGACAAAAATGAGTCTGTAAAATTATTTTTAGTTGTGTGATCCATGTGCTCTGCTACTTGCTGCTAGCCACAATAGTCTCCTGCCTTGAGGCTACAACACAATTTTTTCCATCAAGAAAAAACAAAAAGAGTTCAGAGTCCAGCTCTATCTCCAGGGTAGGCTCTGCTATGCATAAACCATCCTAGACCCCTCTCTGTGGACAGTCACCAGGAACAGAAGAGATTCTGCCCTTTCCTTGAGGAACTTAACTCAGGGCTTGAGTTACTGCTAGGAGCTCCTCCCTAACAGTCCATCTACATCACCTTTGAGGCAAATGCAAATCATAATTATTTGTCCCTTCCACAGTAATATGGGAAAAAAAGAAACTCTTTGTAGCATGCTTTTTGAGTTACAAAATTTTATCACATCTTCTTACAGCCTTTTCTAGGCTAAACAACAGCCTATTTCAAACTTCTCTTACAACTTGCTGCCTTTGAAGAAATCAGGGCCAAGCAAAGCCATGTACAAACTCCAATACTCCCTTGACATACTACTCTGCCTTCTTGCATTACTGACTTTTGCAAGGAATAACAGCTACCCCTCTATACAGAAATCCTACATTAGGCTGTAATAAAGCAACAAAAAAACATCCTCTGTTGAAAACAGGAGACTCCTCCCCTGTTAAGTGCCGCCACCCACATAATTAGGGTGCTCACAGGCTATAAAGCAGCCATTTTCCCCTCTGCTGCAATTATAGTGACATAGTTATCCTAGTGGACCTAGGCAGTTCTTGCCTTATATAGGTGCTCTACAGGGAAAACAAGGTATTTGTGTTTTACAACAAGACAATCTGTTCTGGTGGCATATAGGGTGAGTGGTCTTCTGACCTAGAGGTTTTCCTAAGCCAGGTAACTCACTGTAAAGTTGTTAAGGTGGCTTTTGGAAGTTGGTACCACTGAGTGTGGGTCAAGTTTAGTCTCTGTCAGTATGGCCAGACATTGAGTATGAGTTACTTTTCACATGCGAATATGAGCAATAATGAGAGGTAAGTGGAGAAAGGTGGGCTACAGACTTGCCCCTACAGGTGTAGTATAATCCTAGGTAAGTTTATATTTTGGTATACTTATCTTCATAAAGACTCAGCTAAAGATATGGAAGTCAAAGAATTTACAAAGAATATAAAAAGAAGCATTGCCAGCTATGTATGGGTACTTTAATACATGTGTGTTTATGGATTGGTCTAGCTGTGAAAGCTAATTATTAGACTTCTCATCACCTTCTCTTCTGTAATTATGTACCAATTGTTTCGTGGACCTTAAATAGTCAGGTAGATCATGTTCATCTGTATTTTCTTGCCTCTTAGTTGCTGTCCTGTGGTAACTTTACAACAGTAGTTGTTCCTCATATTTTGTTCATTACTTGTGGTTTTTTACTTTGTCTTTCTTCAGTAACTGTATGTTAATAACTCAGTCATCTTACTGTGGACTGAACTTGTCAGTCAGCAAGTTCATGTAACAGAATGAGTAGAGAGAATGGTGTGGGTAGGGACAAGGCATGAGCTTGAGGTTAAGGAAAGATTCAGCAACTGAGTGGGCTGTATTGGATTGCAGCCCTGAGGTCAGGGACCTCTGAAGTGGCAGGAAAAACAACATACCTTCTAGTAATGCTTTTGTTAAACTATACTTATTTTCTGTAGAAGCAAATGAAAAAGGCAAAAATCTGTATCTGACTTTCAGATATTCTCAAACCTGCTGCTTGGCTCTAAGGCTTCTACTGAGATCATGTCCCAGGACAGCAAAAATCATGCTGAGAGGTCTATGGCAAAGCTTTTATCTGAGATTTTGCTTGATATGTTAGGGCTAATGCTTTGTTTACTAACAATGAACATCTGAAATATGCTTAGAAATGAATCTGCCTCTCAACTCTTCCATATTCCTTTACAAACAGACCCTTGCATAGAAACAAGGAGTAATATTTACATTCTAGGGAAGTGGCCTTGGCAAATGTGTGTAAAACTCCCACTATCAAAATACCTCTTGCTGTATGTAAAGAAGTAGGACTTTGTGGATGATAGTTTCTAGACATTCAAGCCAAATTAACTTGAGATTGCATTTGATGTGGCTATCAGAAAGGAGCAAGCTGTCCCTTGCAAGATGCCAAGGCCTCTGAGATGGTGTTTTGCTGGGGGTAGTATAGGATTGGCTTGCCTTGAGTTTCTCTGGCTATGAGTGTGCAATTGTTCTATTAGGTAAGCCAGTGAACTTAATTAGTATTTAATCTTCCTTGTGTCACCCTGTTCACATTGTACCCCAGGTAGTTCAGGGCTTGTTAGTTGTTTGAAAATTTTGGAAATGGGAAGGAATTTGTTTGCCCCTTGACACATAAGCTGGTATCTAGGGATTTTAGTTGCTTTCTTTCAAATTGTTGGAGACTGGCCACAGCTAAAGCTGAGAGGTGACAGTCAGGCTAATAGCATTAAGATATTCTGGCCCCTGGGTGCTCTGCTTTCATATGTGCAGGGTTAAACCATTCACCAGACTTAAATTCGGGAAGGAATTTACCCCAGGGTAGCCTGGGACCATGGTGAGTGGTTTTGTCTTTTGTCCTTTCAGCTTGTTTCCACAGGGGGCCTACAATATAATTAATCTTCTGCTGTAAAAGGCCCAGGAAGTGTCTTGATCTCTTCTGTTCTTTTTCTGTAGCGCAGACTCCCTTGCCACAGACCCTCAGTCTGCAGCTGTGGCTAAGAATATTCCTGGGTAAGCAACATCTTAAAGATTCTTCCTGACTAAATATGAAGTATGTGTTTATGTGCTTTGGTCTGTCTAGGTTCTTACAAGCTCTAACAGCCAGTAAAGATTCATGGATGGGTGTTCAGCTTAGAACTGCCCCTCTCCTCTGTTGTCATTGAGGTTACCTATGCTAGAGCTAGCATGTGTAGATTCTTGCTACAGCTGTCTTTTGCAGATGCTCAAAGACACCAGTTGTTATTGCACAAGATTGCATTGTAAAAGTGTTCTTCCTCCGTTGAGCTGACTTTTCACTCAAAGTATGACAACCCTTACTGTCCACCGTCTTATTGCCAGTTATTAGTGAAGTTACCATACTTGTACTTCAAATCATTCTGCTTTAGTTAAGAAGTTGTTTAACGAATGACTTAAATATGTTGCAGTGCTCAGCAGATCTGGATCTGCAGTAGGAGTCCTGAAAGCAATCAGTGTGTCAGGAAAAAAAATGAAATGGTAGTGATCAGGCTTTGAGGGTGTGTAGGTGATGGTAGTCTCTGGTGATCTGTCTGAACTTAATTCCCTCTCAGCTGATAGGGTAAGGTTGTCCTGAGAATGTCTGCTATAGCAACTTGGGGCCTAACTCCTCTTGGTTTGGGGAAGAATGCAAATAAGGTAACCAAAGGGAAATGGGTTTAGAAAAGCTCCAACTGCTGCTAGAGGTGGGATTATTACAAAATGTTGGCACTGTGGCCTCCCAGAAGTTAGATGTTGGCTGCAGCACAGTGCCTGCTTCTGAGGGGGATGTGAAATCAAGGCTGTGCCCTTATGAATCCCCCAGGGACTCTGCTAGCCTTACTCCTGACACAGAAAGGCTATAGAGACCTGAATGATGGCTAGTGTTGTAAAACCTGAAAGCAGATTTTTAAAGGTCCTACAGTGCTGTTTAAACAGTGTGCTGTTAAGGTGTGTATTAAACTTGTGGGGGCCCACTTGCACACTGAACGGGTTGTAGACTCTTTAACATAATGGACCTCTCTTCTGGTTTCTAAGCCCAGACCATAGGAAAAGTTGCTACTTCTCTGTGCTACAGAGGGTCAACATGAGTTCATGTCTACAAACAGTATGAGGTCCTGGCTAAACAACAGAGCATAGTGTAGGCCCTGAGCTGGAAATAGGAGCAGTACAGTCCTGTGCAGAACCCTGGACTTAATGCCAAACAGCAGCAGAAACTATTGGGCACCAGGACTGGTTTTTTTCATCATGTAGTGAATAAGCAACTGAAAGATTTCTTTTCATACCTGTAGCATTACAAATAGTCATTGACAGAAATAATTCTTACTAATAAAGATGGACTGCTGTACTCAGAAGTGCAGCTGTTCATGGAAAGCCCAGGTTCAAGTGCACTACAAGACTGGATGTCCCTATAGTGAAAGTCATCCTGGGGAGAAGGGTGATTATCCATGAACTCCAACATCCTGCCTCCAAAGTCCTTCCTCTTGGATCTGTAGCCAGCTGTGCTCCTAGGGCTACAAAGGTAAATCCAGATGTGGATGCACAGGATGTCAAGTGGCAGTTCTAGGTGACTACAGCTTACTAGATGCAATACTGATGTTAGCAACACAACAGTGAATATTCACTATTATGTGCAGAAAAGTCAGTTTAACATGAATAAATCTGACTGGGTCCTAACTTAAAGCGGCAGTGCTGTGAATCCTTTCTGCTCCAGTGAGAGCAGAACTGAAGTTGCTTTGAAAGAGTTGCAGTAGCACAGGAAATGGAAGTGGGGTCCAGCCAATATCACCACACTTGAACTGTATGTCTAGGTAAGACATAAACTCGGTGATTATACCTGGATTGATATAGCAGTCATGTGCCCTTATTGTTCCTAGATGTTGATGTCCTAACTGGATAATGATGTCTGGCTGGGACAGAGGGGAACTTCTGATCCTATTTTTATTGTACAGCCTTAGATGTGCAGGGCTTTTTGTTTTTCATCTGCTAAGGTGATAAATTGTTTCAATACCATTTCTGACTCTTGTATCTAGCCCAGCAAAGATTTGATATAGAAAAATACTTTATGCTCTTTCATCAGTGCTCAAGTGTGGTTGATTAGACACAAGAATACTGCTGTTGTGCAAAGACCAACACCTTAGTTTAAAAAAAAAACAAACAAAAAAAAAAAAAACAAAAAAAACAAACCAAAACCAAAAACACAACAAAGCCCAACAACACTTTAGAATCAAACTTTCTGGACACTCTTGTTCTGAATCTGGAAAGCATGCAGAAATGTGTCAAAATTTTCAAATATTTTCTACCCCCATACTAATTCTCGGTTCCCCTGGTCCTTCTCAGATGCTTCCCATCAGTCTCTCAAGTCAACTTCCCTTCAGTCTATCTTGTTCCCAGCTTCCTCATCTGTGACTTCTTTCCTTCTACAGACTGGAAGGACACAAGAGTGTCTGCACTAGTTTTCAGCACTTGGACCCAGAATTTGGCTTAGCTAGGTGAAGCCCAGAACTGCATGTCAGTGAGAAAAAGCTGTACTATCCTATGCAGATGGAATGTATATGGAAACTTGCTGTGATGGTCTGTGAAGATTCTACTAGACAGAGAAAGTGTGAATTGTACATAAAGCTTACAACATGGATGCAGCTCAAACATATGGTGATGTCTCTACAATGAAATGTGTCAGGTTGCCTCTGTAGTAGTGCAGTTACCAACTTTGCCTACCTTGAAAGAAGAGCATTGACTGGGGCACAGGAGATGCAGTTTGGTTCTCAGCTTTGTACTGAACTTCATTGCTTAGATCATCTATAGTCAGAGTGGTTTTAGAAGGCTGAAGTGCTTTTATATATATAAATTGATAGATGTACAATTAAAATAAAAATTAATATCATAAACTCCTCCCCAAGCACTAACCAACCATTCATTTGGCTGAGAATCCCAATTGACTTAAGTACCTCTTTGGGAGTCTAAACCCCATTAGGTGAACTTGGTAAGTGTCCTTTCTACTACATTCCTTCTACACAGAGATCTCTGGGGGAGTTGTTGCTTGTGCCAGAACTGTCAAAATGGGGTTTAGCGCTCTAATTATAATATAGGCAGTAACACACATGGAGACAATATGGAGAACTTACTGATGTGATGATACAACAAGATCTAATGGAGTCATTGAAGCCCATCCAGTGCTGGTAGTCAGGATATTCTCCCTTCCTCAGGAAGTACTGATGGCCTCTGTAGTTGGAACATTTATAAATGGTCCACCTGATAGAGTTGCAGTGGTTGAGCTGGGTACACAGGTCTGGCTGGTCTGTGGTGGCTTCACAGGAGCAGCCCTCAAATTCTCTGTCATCAGGGAAAATGATCTGCCATAAAACAAAAGTAACCCTGGTCACACTAGAAAGTATTTGAAAGCTGGCTTTGTTTTGCTGAGAGTGTACAAAATGATCCAAAGATTGCAAGGGTCCATAGGGACACTTCTACCAGGCCTAAAAACTAACAAAGCCCTTATGTACATTTTCTACAGGATGCACAATTACTGGTGTCTTCATTTCTATAGTACTACAGACGGTAGGTGCATGTCCCTTTGGGACTTTGGGAAGTGGGGAGCAACTTTCATCATGATTTCATGCTGGAAATAGCCTGTCAGCAGCTTCATGACAAGTTTTTGGGAGCATTTGGAGAAAATGAAACCCAAATTGCTCTTTGACTGAAAGCATCATGGATGACTTCTGTGTATCACACAATCATTAAACTGCATGCCTATCTTCTGCACCCAGTCCTAGGCTCCTAGAAATCTTCTGCGATGTAGAATACAGACAAAGGAAGGAATAATTCTACAACTGAATTGTGCTGAAGCTTTCACTTCGTTTAATAATACTGGAACAAAACAATCCTGTTGTGTCTAACCCGAGTTAATCATTGAGCACTCTAGATTCTGTTGGGCAGCTGTATCTTAGCAGCAGTAAAATCAAGTTAGAGATACTTAAATTCAGTTGCATTATTTGGTGATATTTATTATACTTGTTTGGAACAGAGTACTTCAATCTTACTTCCCTGTACATCTTAGAAGGCTGAGAATATATAAACTTTAGGTCTCTTTCAGCAGCTGACAAAGGGAAACTAGCCAGATAGAAAAAAAAAACCAAAAGATATTTATGTGTAAATGTTTTAATATTTGAAAGCTTCCAAGTATACTATAGGTTTTCTTTAGAAAGCTTATCAAAGAGCTAGATAATAAAACAACCACTCAAGGTTTCCCCTCTGCTAATTTGTTGGTAGACCGACAAACTGTTTACAAACATACTTGCCTACAAGGAGCTATGCATGTGCTATCTTGTTTGTCAGTGCTTCATTCTTACCTTTGCCATTCTTGCCAGGCTTTAGCTATGAGACCTCAACATGCAGGAAGAGTCAGCAGTCCTTTATATAGAATGCACAGTGTTGCATCCACAGGAACAGGATAAAAGATAATTTTTTGCTCAGTAAAGAGAATGAATGTTTTTTCCCCTCCCTCTCTCCCTTGTCATTCTCTAAACAAAAGGCAATAGCAGTACGTTTGTGGGGTACCAACTTTATTGTTACTGTCAGTAAGCAGAGCATCAGAGTAAAGGATAAGTCAAGCAATACTTCTCTGATTTTACTGATGGAACATGTGAAAATGCTGGAAATGTTGCAGCAGATTTATTTCGTATCACTTTATTTTTAATATCTCTCTGTTCCCTGATTATATGAGATAAAAGTTTTTAAATGCATATGGATTCCCAGTGATGATATTGTAAAACAGTTTTCAGAGTATGTTAATAAAAAATGTCCTGACTTTGAAAAGCCTTCAAACCAGGTATTGCTGCCTGTTTCCTTTAACAGTATGTGTATGAGAGAGAAAATGCTGTAGTAAAAAATGTGTAGTAATAGACACTTATATCCATCCAGGCTTCACTGCTTGAATTCTATATGAACATAATTCAGAGTTCATAGATAAAGATATTAGAAATTGAAGAATGGATACCACTTGTTTAAGGCAGAGAAGAGCCTTTTCAAATCTGTACAGAGATGTTTCACTTGAGAGATGCCCAGATTTTTTGAACTTGGGTGTGAGTCATTGAGGCAAAATGCAACAGCATAGTAATTCCTTCAGCTGAAAAAACTTTAATTGCAGTTGAACTTTTTTTTAAAAAAAAGTTGTTTAGGAAGAACACTGTGCTAAATTTTCAGTCTGATCTGATTAATCCCAAAGATGCTCGGTACTGTGTTCATCCTGGGCCCTTGTTTGACATGGTGTAGTGCAATCCTCAGTCAATCGATACGTTGCAGTTGTCTTTAGAAGTCTGGGCAACAGGCAGCCTGAAAGTCAGAGCTGTTTTGAGCTTATTGGAAGGGCAGGCTGAAGCTGATGTACACTGGGGCTATTTAGATAAAGTTGTTCTGCTGCTGATCATCTTTGGGTTCTAGCAGGAACTTTTTTTCTCAGTTTATGCCTTATTTGAGTAATAGGAGGTAACCTGAGTAAAAGTTGTTGTTATCTGTGCTAGATCAAGCTTTAAAGTATTTTCCATGCAGTCTAGTAATTACAAGGCCTAAGTACAAACCAGTGTTAGAATATCAAGGAAATGTTACCGATTTTAAATAAATAAATAAAAAGTTGTTTTTCAAAAGAAAAAGATAAACAGCACAATTTTCAATTGTTATTCTGGAGTTTTAAGTATTTCTCTAACTTGGTTTTGGGGTGTTTTTTTTTTTTGTTTGGGGTTTTTTTGTTTTATGTGTTTGTTTTTTTTTTTTTTTTTGTGTGTGTGTGTGATTTTTTTCTTTGTTGGCTTTTGTTTGTTTTTTTCTTCTAGGGACCATTCCTTTCTCTCCTGTTTGCCTTCCTTTTCTCTCCTTCCACACCCACCCTTGAACTAACCTTCACAAAATCCTGTCAAACGCAGTGCCACAATTTCATATTTCCTACTCATACTGCATGGAGCAATAGTGGATCTTTTTGTCTCACTGGCTCCTTGTTCAACTAAAACACTACATGTCTGTGCTTTCTTGCATGTGTCTTTCACTATGAGTCTTATATGGGGATTTCACGAAGCTACAAAGCTTCAGGGGCAAATCTTTAGCTGGCCTGTTTTTACAGCTCTAGTTGTGCTTCTAATGGGTGTTGTAAATGGTATCACTCCTGTCAGCCTCTCTCTTGGAGGTGCTTCCTAAGCCAGGAAATTGTAGTCTTTAACATGGAAAGACTGTAGGAAGAGTGTGAATTTAAGTCTAACAGTTGCTTCCGAATACCTCCATGCTTTCTTTGGATCAAAAATAACTTCTTCCTGATGGTTAATGCTAAGAAAATTTAATTCATTTACAGGAACACATTCTATATGCATGCCTGTGCTTGCACTTCTCAAAGATCTTTGACAGGCTCAGAAGTGTTACACTTTTTTTTGTCCTTTCTGTGGTCATGCTTGCTTTGTGGATCTGGCTTGTCTTTGGGGTCACATATAGTCCTTCATAATTTAATACAGTGGGCACTGGGCTTGGTGATGAAGTTTGGAACTTGAGAGACCAGAGTAGGGGCAGGATACCTGAGTTTGTTCTTGTAGCTACAAATGTAGAGCAGCCATCATGGGTCAGACTGGTGGTCCAAGCTAGTTAAGTAACCTGGCAGCAAGTGTGACCATGAGTAGGCACTGAGGGAAGGGTAGATATGAAGCAAATACATATACTTTGTTCAGACTTCAAGACCTCAAGTATTTTCAGCGCAAATGCTTTCCTGAGCAGGAGGTTACTTCTCTCTGGTTTCTAACCCTCAGCGGATCTGTCTTCCAGGTCACTCATCCAGGTTTTCTTTGAATCCTGTAGACTTTCCCTTCCCAGGACCCTTTGCCACAGATGGGCTGTGCACTGCAGGAAGGGCTGTGAATTGATCTTAAGATCTGGAGCCAAAATATCTTGTTAGCCAAACAGTATCTGTGATCTGAGGTGTCTCGTTATTTAAATCAGTTCCAACTGCCTTCAATTACTATGCTCTTATGATAGCTGCTTTTATGTGGAGGTTGACTGCTTTTGCACCTCAGAAATACTCAAGCATAGTAATAATCTGAAAATAGCAGTGAGTGTTTGTGTACAGAAACAAACCCTGCATGCCAGCAACTGTAGTGCCTTCTACTAACCATAAAACAACCTACCCGTACCTAGAAGACTTGTTACTGAAAACTTGGATGCTGTGAATTCTCAGTGCTCCTCTCTTCTAGCACCCTTGTTCTTAATGTCTGCGTGAGATTTTCTGAGCATTTGCAAACAAAAGCAAATAAAACCTCTAAGTGCTCCTTGAAAACTATGAATTGCCACCATTCCTCTCAGGTGGAGAAATCTAGGGAGGTTTAGCTACCCCCAAACTCTAAGACACAGCAGAGTCAAGAATCCAGATATCCTATCACTCTGACCACTGTATAGTACATTTCTGTTAATTCTTGCCTTTGACCAAAGGAATGCAGCATGTAACCTACACATCACTATGTAACCATGTTTCTCAATTGCACTGACTGAACTACATACGTTGTTGGAGTACATAGGCATATGTTAATTGCTGACTAGGGAGCTGGTCTATTTTTTCATTATTTTATTCATGCTGAAGGCAAATTAATCATTTTGGTTCACTGTTCTAAGCAGGCAAGTAGATACTGTGCTTGAACTGCTGTGTTACTTGGCAAACCTGGGTTAGCACACTATCCCAAGCATGCTCACACACATATTACACTGTGCAGTTACACTAGGCATTTGTGAACAGGAGGAAACATGCTTTTTCACACCTCTGCCTTCAGAGCTGAATTGTTCATGCTCCGTTTCTCTCTGGCTGAAGCATAGAGTTCTTATGTACACAAGTAATTTGCAGCAGCTGAACAGACTACTTTGTGCAGTAAAGGACAGGCAGGAGGGCAGAGATAGTGTACCACGTACAAAAGAAAGGACGAGAAGGGCAAAGAATAGTTCTATTTTCCTCTCCAGTGTTGTCAGAGAGAGGCTGCTGAGGATCACTAACAAGCTATTACTGATGGGTTGTGTGAGCATGAAATAATGGCTAAATGAGGTCTCTGACAGTAGCAAGCGGAGATGTGAGTTTTAAGCAGTCTATCTCACTGTGGTAGAAGTTGCTTGGTTTTCAAGGACTCCATTATCAGAATGTTTACTAGGCAAAACAAAATCAAAGCTTACCATTCAAGGCCCAGATTAAATTATTTAAAATTAAGCATATTCTAGATAAGGTTGTGGAGTGTCCTATTAGTTCTGTGTTCCCTGTACTGCTTTCTGTTTCCGAAAGTCTCCAGCACCTTGCTAAAGAGCAGTAGTATATTTGCCTAACTGTGCCTGGGAAAAAATATCTAGACTCTACTACCTAAATGAGAAAAGGTTTGTTAAGGTGCGAGATCCCTTAACTGTATTTTGTTATATTATGGTTCTCATACATTATTGCACAGAGTGCCTGCTGGCACAGGATTCAGTGATGATTAATTAGTAGGCTTATCATAATGAATGATAATTAATGCTGCAATAAACTTTTTCCAGCACAACAAGATATTATCCTGTTTCTAATCCACACTGGTATGTTTATTTAACTCCTTTTGCATGTAAAATAGCCTGGCAATTGAGGGATTTACCTCAATCTCCTGCTGCAGCAGATCAGTGCAGCTCTGAAGTTAGTACAGGCAGAGCAATTGACACCAGCTAAACGTCTAGTTCATGAAATACAGGTTCACTAAAACATGCTATATAGTGGTGCTGTGATTTGAGGATCTGGAAAGATTCTTTCTGGAGGAATCAGCTGGGATAAGACTGGAAAGCTTTGCTAGACTGGTAGTATCATGGAGCAGCATGTTTACATGAAGGATTTGATGCCAGATACAGTGTTCACCTTGTTCTGAGTTCCTCTGCATCTTTCTGTCCTTTGCCTCCCCACTCAGTACTTCACTGGATATAACTATTAATGAGACTTACTTTTCTATTCCACAGTACATGATAACTTTAATAATTGCTAAAGGTCCAACTGCATGTTGTTAACCCTGGTAAGTGTAGAGCTGGAATCTGTTCCTAGATCAAAACTTGTAAAACTGGGGAAAATCTAGATAAAAGAATCAGACCTTCCCCTACACCTACCAGGGTCAGCAACTGGACCTTTAGCAGTTATTTAAACTATCCTGTACTGGGGAACAGCTGGATAATTGCAAATATTTTTAAAAATATTTCCCCTCTTCCCCTAAAACGTGGGAGAAATCTGATTTCCCTCTGGTCAACACAACTTTAATTTGTTTGTATTACTGAAGGAAGATTCGTTTGAACAAGGATTCTGGAATGCTTTCACTGTTTATTTAGCGTGGGAGCAATAACTCGGTGCAAGTCAGCCAGCCCCTACAAAGAGATAATTTTGGCATTTACTGCACCCCAGTCAGGGAATCTTCTATATTCCCTGGGTTTCAGTAAATATTGTCAGCCCCTAAAGTTGGGCATTTCCTACGAGATCCAAGAACCACCTAAAACATTGAGGAAGAAGATCTCAGGGAGACAGACGTAACCTGGGACTGATTGCCAATCCTCAGTGAGCTCCAGCATTTGACCTTGGAGCTCCTCTTTTTCATGGAGCAGAATCTTGTGGGAAACAGAATTCTGCAGTAGCAAACACAGCAAAAATGTAGGAAAGACAGAAATTTAAATGATTCTGACATTACTGAATAAGACAGACATACAGAAAGGGGCAACTTTCTCAGCTGCTATGTGCATTTCTGAGAAACTGTGTTCTATTCTGGAGATGGGACTGTGAAGAGATTCACTCTTTTGAAGCTAATAGAGGAGGCTTAATTCTTACCCACATGGGGATCAGGTGTGGTAGGACGTAAACAGAGGATATTTTATGATTTGAAGAAATGGGATTTATAAGGACTCTATATTGTGATAATAGAAGAAAATGTATTCATGTGACTTTGAGATGATCTGTGGTGCATACTCGTGACCAGGCATGAATAATGTGGCCTTTTCAGAATTACACTACTGAAAGACATTTATGTTGTTAATCCACATGCTCCCATTATATGCTGGTGGGCAGGCAATTGCCATGTAGCAAATTGCTGAGCTCTGTGAAGCACAGACATGTGGAGTGTTCCTGCTGCTATAGCTTATACTATATAGTATATCTTACTAACCAGAGAAGCATTTCAGCAAGTATTAATTCTTTGCCTGATTTTAACTAACACAGCTTTTATGTTTGGGAAGCTGTAGTCATGGCAAATTTGATTTAACATGTGCTTGTGTCATTGAACCATAACATAATATGGTCATGAGCAAGTTCCATACATCAGCCCACAGCAGAATTTTATATCAGCTGGCCCCACTAGCCCTTTCCTGGGTAATGTAAAAACATTCTCTACCTAGAAGTAGTTACCTTTCTTTTAGCATCTCCAGGTTATGAACAGGCACTGGAAATAGCACTGATACTAAACAGATTATTTCCTTCATGTCCAGTGAAACTTTTCATTGCCTTATTGAACTTTGACTATCTCTCAAGTTACTTCAAGAGACTGCATAACTATATTCTTGAGGCATAAACTATACCCTATTTCTTAAACTGTGATACACTGCCAAGCAGAACTCACTTGTAGGATTACATGGCAAGACCTGATGGAGTTGCAGAGACTGAACCACTTCTCAAAGTCAGAATAGTCTCCCCTTTTAAAAAGTACTGCTTCTCTGAGTAATTGGAATTCTCTTAAATCATCCAGCTACTTTTTTCCACCTGGTTGGAGCTTCATTGTTTCACGTAAGATCACAGGGCAAGGCGGTCACTGCTACATTCATAGCAATGGACCTAGAAGCTGTTGTCTTCATAAAAAAGTTATCTGCAATATAAACATTTGTAACAACTCATAGTCCATCCCAGTGTCCGTGTCAGAGCAGGGTACTGGCATAGTGGGGCTTCCACTTACCTTTCACGTTTCTGTTGGTTTGCTGAGGTGAAAGCTGAGAGCTGTGAGCAAACACTGTGGTTGCTTTGATACACCACAGTCCTAATGCTGCATCTGAAAAAAAGTAACACAAAAGGGCCCATTTTAAGCTGTGGGGAGATCTCATATTTTGTCTTTATTGTAGTTATGGCATTTATTGCATTTACCATGTAGGGCTCTTATTTTTCTGAGTTTTGGACTGCATTTGCTGATGCTATGTGCAAGTGAATTACTGTCTAACTGTGAAGTGGACTACACTTTCAGCTGGTATCAACTGCTTCATGTGGTGCACCTGACCCAGTGAGGCATGGTTCATTACAGAACCTCCTTTGCCTGAAAGCTGCCAAACTCAGCAGACCTGAGCAGTTTCTGGTGTAGGTCTGTTCCTCTCCATCACTCTGTGTCAATTATCTCTTGCCTAAATTTGTCCCTTGGTAATCTTTCCTTTTGTGAGAGCAGATGAACTTTGCTTCAGCTTCAATACTTTGTCACCCACTTTATCCTGGAAACAGGAAAAGTCTCCATCTCACGTGGTGTTGTTAGCTTTTGCCTACTAATCCCTTCCATTGTGTACAGATTTTAACACAGACATGTTAGGAGGAAATAATGATTAAAAATTTCAGTCCCTTCCTGGTGTGTGGTTAACTGCTGCGTTGCTGAAGACTAAAAAGATTGAAATCAAATTGATCTTATTAGATGTTTGTCAGTGTATCTGAATTACTGGCTAACATTGTAAATCATGTTGGGTCAGTTGGTTCAATTTTTTCCCTTTGAAAGTCCATTTTAAAAGTTCAAAGGCAGCAAGCTGCATCAAATTCAAGTTGCTCTCTGTCTAGAACCAGGAAGGATTGTTGTTTAATGCTGAAGTAGAGTGCTTTAACACTCTGTTAAGTGTTTAATACTGTTTTAAGCACAGCTAGTAGGTTATGGAAAACTGTATTACTCCATTTTGGAACTTTTTCTCTATAACTTTTTCTCTTCTTTGGTGCAGGGCTGGAACAAACATTGACTTGTTCTATTCTGATTATCATTTGCTTGCATCTTAATCTTTGACTCTTAGAAACAAACTGCTTCACAGAATATGTGAAGCTGTTTATACAAATGTTTTGTATCACTAGTAGGTGAGGCTTCAGATCAAAAGAAACTAATGCACTCCAAAAACAGATTTATAATCTCATATATTTGGGGAAACTCATTCAAGCACATAAAGACCTTGTCAGCATGATTCATCAGTTAACTTGGCATGCAGATGAACACCTTTGTAAATCTAATTTATTTTAAAAAGCTCTATTTGCAACTACACAGTCTCTACCTGCAGGGGAACAAATGAGTGTTTGTGGCTTTAAGAAGGGAGAGCAGGGCAAGGTTTGGGAGGCTTAGTGGAGAGCAGTTTTGCTCACGATGCTTCAGGCCAAAGTAAAGGGCTTCCAGTGCTGTAGCAAGGAAAGAGAAAGGCAAGAGTGCCTTCTGGGGAAACAGACAGGGGGAATATGAAACCTCTACCCTTGCATCCTTCCATCACAAACTACTTCACTGATGTTGTTTTTAACTGTATCCTTATTGAATGACAGGGGCTAATGTGCACTCACCATTTCTGAACAGGTTGAATACCCTCCTGTCCTCTTTAGTATATTCAGACTTATCCTTCCGTGTTTTCTGAGTTACCTCAGGCCATCTGCCTTCATCCTGTTGGATTTACTTGTCATGATGTTTGCTTGTCTGTTGTACTTACCTTGATATCTTGTTGCTGTTACTGTAAGTGTACTGTTTAGGGCTTGGTTCTTGTCTGCTGGATGGATGAGTTGCTGACCTGGACTCAATGGAACTGGCAACAGGGAGAGTGGGCATGCAAGAAATAATACAGAAAGTTAGTGCAAGGTTGTCACATTGCTTTAATGTAACATCTGACTCTATTTCAAAGTGTAATCCCTTGTGTATAGAATTATTTAGGTTGAAAAAGACCCTTAAAATGGAGTACAACCATATGGCAAACTGGTAGGTAGGTCTTTGGCATGATGAAAGATGTAGAGAAACAGTTATTGCTGCATGGATTGCACATAAGGTCTTTGAACAGTGGATGTTAATTCAAGTCCCCATTAAGGGCAATGAAATCTCAGCCTGGATATCTTTGGCAACCACACCACATACTTGCCTCACATATATGGACTGTGTGTTTAGCACTGGCAGTGGGAATACATGTGTGCAGGTACCTGGCAGATTACTTCCATAACAGCACCTGACTTGGTGACAGTCTGTGCAGAATTTGGCAGTTGGTGTTCTCTGTCTCTGCTTTGTTGCAAACTCCTTTTTGGAGCCAGTTTGCGCTAGTTCATGTTTTGAGCACCTCTAGCCATTCTTAGATACAGAAAATGCAGCAGAGATGCTTTCTTTCAACCATTACTCCCCTTGTGGAGCCAGCATCCTGTACATTGTTTTAGAGAGATAGAGGAAAACTGAATTTCTCATTGCTTTGACTCTGGTATTTGCTCTTGCTGCTGGCTGCCTCTTGAAGATATGTAGTCCTGTGCATTTAATATGTTAGATTCCATCCTGACAAAATGGATTATTTCCAGAACAGATTGGTTATATTTTTGCCCTACAGATAAACCAATCTCTTGACCAAAATGGTTATTTTGCCATTCCAAGATGGATGCTAGATGTTTCCACCTGACATTTGACTAAGAAAACACTCTTCACCAAAATGAGTGAGAATTTTCATGAATAGCTAGAGAATCAGTAGTGACATGTCTGAAGTCAGGATTACTGTAGCAGAAATGAGGGGGAAATTTGGGCTTGCTCACATGGGCAGTGCTCTAATAACTGCCTACAGCCTAAGGACTCTGGCCCACAAGCTTATATGGAGCAATTTAAGAAGTCAGCACCTCTGGTCTTGCAGGCAGTATGTCTGTGCCTCAGCTGCTGTGTTGTTCACAGCCAAGCGTTAGCTGAAACCATCCGATTTCAGTGTCATTAACTGGACTGTGAATTGCAGTACCAAGTTGCCACTATGAGTTCTACTGCTGGGGTACAATGGGAAACTCTTAAATTGTCAGAGAGAAAGCCGATGATGTCCTGTTCAGTTCCACACTTGCTGCACAAGGCCTCAGTACCATGATTTCAGGTACTTAGAATGAACAGACCCAGAATGGTCTCTTACCTTTCCCAGTGTGGATAGTGTTGCAGTGCAGTGCTAGGCACCAACAGTATGCCTATGACAACTGGTGCTAAGTGTGTACATACGATCAGAGGTCTCTTCTGGGTCCTGTAGAACAGATTTGTGACCCTGCATCTCATCTGAGCTCTGAACTCTGTCCATTGCTTTGAAGTTGTCATGGCTAACTGATCTAGTCACAGCAATGCTTTTTTTTGTTTTGTTTTGGTTTTTTTTTGTTTGTTTGTTTGTTTTGTTTTGTTTTTTGTTTTGTTTTGTTGTTTTTTTTTTTATTCGAGAGACAATGTACCTTAGGAAAAGAAGAAATTCCAGTTAAGGTGGCAGAAAGCTATCATTCACCAATCCCTGTGCACACATCTGCAAGTACCTTTCAGCTCCCTGAATTTGGCTGTCTGAAAATGTGAGCATGATCTGCTGGGCTTGATTTTTGTGGGCAGGCTACCAGACACAAGCCAGCCACCAGGGGAGGGAGTAGCGAAGGGGCAGGTACTTGCAATCTGAAAGCAAAACACTGGGTTTTATGCTTATTATCATATCAAGATTTCTGTTGCTTATTCCTCTTAACTCCATGGCCTTATCTATAAAGACCAGGAAGTATTAGCCAATGAAGAGTGAAGACCATGGCAGTACTCTATTATCAAAGACAGCACTGGAATAGCATGGCTAACCACCTATTTGTTAAAGTCTTACTGTTTATTTTATTGCAGGTCAGTGAACAAAAATCAGTCGTGAGATGTTAATCTCTCTCTAGAGCTGTTTAATCTTAACCACCCCCTCACCATTGTTATCCTACTCACGTGCTCAACACCAATATCCCCTCCTCCCTTCTTGTAATGACCTCATCTGAAAGAACAATTTCTCTCTGCTTTGACTTTCAAGGGGTCAGACTGATGCTGTTTGAGTTGGAATGAAATTTGCTCAGGTCCTGGCACTGGCTGCTGCCTACTGCTCTAGTGAATTTGTTTGCAAGAATGGAAGCCTCTGTTTAGAAGCTGGTGGATACTCTGATCTCCAGGAATGAGCTTGTGCTAAATGTGACAGGGCAGACCTGTCCCAGCAGTGAACATAGGCCGTGGAGGAGAGGTAGGAACTGCTAAATAGGATTGGATAGTGTGTTCCAGCAATCCTGCTTCCTGAAGAATGAAGTAATCAGGCCAAAACAGCTGATGCTGCAGAAATTCATGGCTAAAGTGTTCCTGTATAAGGGAGGGTGATGTTGCTGTTGATCTTAAGTCCCCTCTAAGCTTTCTCATCTGACTCCCTTAGGACTTGAATTTTGGATCACATGGCTTGAAAGTTGGGGGATGCATGGCATGGCTGAGAAGCCCCATCAATATCAGCACCAAGGCTCACTAGTTAATCTGTAATTTCTGAATGTACCAAGATGTGGTTAGGTCTTTCCCGAAGGACAGCTCAGAATTAAAAGGATAGGTGTTTACAGCAACTACATTTTATTTTAGACTGATTTTAACAGGAAATTTGTGATAAATTATGGGTTCTTTTTTTTTAAAAAAGAAAGAAAACGCTGTGATCCTGGTGAGCTGAAAGCAAGCTTTGAGTCCATGAGGACTTCTAAAAGTCCCTTTGAATCCCTGATTAAGTTTAACTGTTGCCAGGCTTTTTTGTGTTGTGCTGTTTTTTGGCATCTCCATAAATAGGCTCAGTGACTGAGAATCAGTGGGCAAAAGAAGAAAAATGGTTTTGTTTCACAAGTGTTTATTATTTTTTCCTTTAGCAGATATTTTGCATTAGAGTACATGACCATCCCCAAATCATGGGTTAATGCAGCTGTACAATATGTGACCCTATTTTGGATGGACGTCTATCCCCTGGCTAGAGGTAGCTGGGAATCTTAATTTCTGTCATTTTTATATGTAAAGAGCTCTAATGGCGTCTCTCTACCTTGCAGTTAGTGTTAAACACACCTCTCAGTGTTGCAGGTGCCTTAATAAAACAGTTTGGATCCTAGAATATTATTTTGATTTTAGTTTAAAAGTATGATTTTGACTTAACATGAAGCTACAGTAGCTCTGAGAATATAAAGTACACTGAGGCCCTTAGGATTAAGCAACTAGTATGCTGTGTGCCTTGAATACTATAACAATCATTATGGACTCTGAATTAACACAATGGGTACTGGTTATGGATTTTGACTTGAAACAATAGGTACCAGAGGAAAACTGGTTTGGTTGGGAAGATCAGCCAAGGGAGAGGTGAACATTAACCAAAGATGGAGTGAGCATGTGCAAGGATGGAGTTCAATCAGCCGACACAGTGATGAAGACTATCGACGACCACCAGAGGACCCCCGTCCAGTATAACCACGCATGCATTAAGGACATTTGCATATGATAATAATTTCCAGGAAATAACATGAATATGCTAATCATTGCCCTCCCTCCATTCTATTTAAATCAATTAGTAAAGATGACCAATGATTTCTGTAAAATAGGAATATAGATAAGATGAGGTAGCGGAAAGTCAATCATTATTAAGGTCAACTTAAACATTATGAATTTATTGATCTTATGTAACTATGACTCTGCTGAAAAAGTGTATAAATATGTTGTGCTTTGTACCTGTCGATGAACATGTCTTTGGCAGAGTTATCCCCTGTGTTCCCCAGCGCTGGAATAAAGAAGTGCCTGCTTATCTGCTGTGTGTAGATAAGTTCTTTCGCGATTGCGACCGCTAACATCAACAGTGAACAATTCTATTACCCCATTAAGCCCTGAAACTTCTATGGCATTAAGTAGAAAGAGTCCTATAGAAACACCCCAAGATATGTACCCAGGCTCCCAGCCAGAGGAAGAGAGGGATATGGAAGGAGAACCACATGCACCCAACTCTTATCCCAAGGTAGGCTTAGTACAAGAAGGGAGGGTTGTGACAGCCCAGCTAGGAAATGGGGAGTGTTCTTGGGCAGCACAGCATGGATGTAACAGAGGCAAACCATTAGAGACCTACAAATGGGGAATGGAAGACAGTTAGACTTAAGTACTACCCTGGCACTGCAGGGAGAGACTTTTTCTTCAACTGAGTCCTTTCAGGAAGAAAGAAAGCAGCAGGATGGTTAAAGAGCTGAAGAAAATGGGATCATCCCAAGAGGCACATCCCTCGTGTCACGTGCAGGGAAGCTCATTCCTGCCCCACTCTGGATCATATGCGGGAGTTGCACAGCAATGTGGACAAGGGGAAGTGTGTACTCCCTGCCTCTGAAGTGCTGCATCTTCTCTTTGGCTCTGTAAAAATAGCATGGTGGGTTGAGAAGCAGTAGGGAAGCACTGGAAGAATGCAAGGTCCCAGCATACTGGCAGGGAAGCAGGAGAGAGGTGGCTAAGGGAAAAGGAGGGAAGGTCAGAGTCTTGGATACAAGACATGAGGGGTGTGAAGAAAGGAATGACTGCTAAGGTTTGAAAACAAAGCCAAAAAAAAAAAAACCAAACAAACCCAAAACATAAGTCCCAAATGTATTACCAAAGCTAAGGTAGAAGACATTAGTTAGCTCACCTACAGCTAAGTGAGGTACATGAAGTCTAGGTCTTTGTTACGTCTTTGCTTCCTTTGCATTCCTTGCTTTTGAATCTGTTCCAGGCTTCTCTGGAGAGATTCCTTGTTTTGCTTCAGTAGCTCCCTGCAGGATGCAAATGTTAATAAGCACAAGCACAGCATGCAGGGCTGAATCTATCAGGAGAGATGGGGACTGCGTGGCAGATCAGCTTCCCTCCTGCTGTGTGACATGTGATGCACATTGAACTCAGGGCTGTGAGGGAGCCCCTTTACTTGGTCAAATCCAGCCCTACTGCTGGAATGTTTTCTTAGCTTTCCTGCTCAGTGGAGCTGCAGTAAACAATAGGCTTTAGCAAATCATGGACAAATAGAGAGGCAGAGCCTAATTCATATACATGCTAGGCTAATCTGATGTTACTGGTTTCTTTATGGAGTCAGGTTTTTGTTAATTATTTAAAAAATAGTCTTCAGCTGTTTTTTTTTTTAACCTAAAAGTGATAGTAGTGAATGTGCTTTGCAGGGGTATTAGCCAGAAGAGTGCCTTTCATGTGTATGTTGAATATTAGCAGAGCTGACTTTCCAGATCATGAGTGACACCTCCTGACAAGGTATGATACACTTGCTGTGAGAGTCCAATTTAGGATTGACACTATGTTATAAATTAGTGCTACTATGAAACATCTCATGCTAAAGAGTGCAGACACCGGCAGGCAAGAAAGTGTCTGTGGGCTCTGGGTGGCCTGTGGTGCCACTCTGGCTGTGACATTCAGTGGTAGTGTTGCAAAACCAGTTTTCCTGTCTTTTCAGTTCTTCAGACCTACTTTGTCAACCTGTTGCTTTCCTCTGGCAAGTGAGTCCTGCTGCTTGATGTCCTTTTCAGCTCTCCTTGCTGAACAAGGGTTGGTCTTTTGATATGCTGCTGCTGTCTGGTACATGATGGCTTGGGAAGGAGAAAGAGCCTCACAGCATCTTGGGTTTACCAAAGTGCCAACAGGCTGCTTTACAGACCTACTGCATGGGATCAGTTGCAATATGTGGTTGCAGCTAAAGGGTCCTAGCTTCAAATTCTGTAATGCTCCTGAAGTTCCTCTAATTTTTCCTGCACTTGAAGAAGAAGCAGGGAAGTGGTGGGTGTGTGTCTCTTTCACTGGCCAGTAGCATAAGACATTTGCAAAAGCCCTTGTATTAGTCCAAGCTTAATAACAAACTAGTGATTGTCAGACATGAAGGCTGATTCTACTATAAATGTGTAATCTTATTGTTTACCTCAACTTGAGAAAAACGCTCCTTTTGCAACTGTCATGAACTTCAGGAGCCTGAGCTAGGTGCTATTTCTAGGCTACAATGAGAAAAGGCCTGTACCTCCCCCCCCCGCAAGAGAACTGGCACAGACCAAGGATTACACCATCCTTTCCATGTGCAGTTGTGGAAGCTCAGCAGGCTGTAACTCAGCGGCTCTGTTGGGCCAGGTTCTGGTGCCCCATGTTCCTCTGCCCTGGTCATGTGAGAGTTTGGGTGAAATGTGCTCACTTTGCTTCCAGGTGTACTCTGCAGCTTCAGGGGCAGTCAGCATGGCAAACAGATGCAGGGAGAGCTGGTAAGGTTGAGTCCAGTGGTCCTGAAAGGACAATTCATAGACTGGTGTGTCCATAGAAACTATGTGCCAAGCCGAGTGGGGCACACTTTTTTGTGGTCAACATAAAGTAAGATAACTGCTTCAGAAGTTGTGATGGATAAATGAGCACAGCTTTGCTGGCAGTTTTTGTCCTGGCTGCTTGGCCTGTCCAGCTTCTTAAAGCGTTCATCCCCATCGCCCAGACATTTCAGTTGTCCACACAGTAGCTGAACAACTGCTTTTTATTGCCCTGTATGTACTTGGTGCATCCTGGGGACTGTGGTCTGTCATAACATCCTGGAGGGCAGCCTGCCACTGCTCAGCTGTTCACATGGCAGCTCCTGAAATGTCTGGACAATGGGGTAGGAAAATCTGAGAAGCAGCGGGCAGTCAGGATGGTGACCATTATGTCCCTTCTCAAGAATGAGAAATCTTCTGGATCCTAAATCCCACTAGGATGTGACTCAGGCTCCCTAACTATCTTGGTAAAGCTGGTGCTTGATTTCCAAGGAGATCTAAGCCAAGGCTTCAAAAGTGATGAGGGATAACAGGAATCTCCACCATTTTACTTTGATTGGAAATAGGGAGGAGTCAGGAGGGAAGCTAACCAAACCTGAGAGCCACAGAAATTGAATTTTGAGATAGGCTGGATTCCAGCTCTTGGAGTCTAAGACTCTTAAGGAGGCATAAGCTGTGTTCCAAGAGTTACTGTTAGTGAAAACAGTAAATTTAACATCTTAAACTAATTGGGACTTTGCAAAATGAATTACCCATAGTTTCCAAATTCAGCAAAGCATTTCTGTTCCTTTCTCATAGAGTGGAAATGATCTTAAGCCCATGATTAAAATTAAGCAGTGTTGTTGACTGAAACAGAAACTGAAGATCCTGATAACAATGACTTATCTTCTTCTTCAGAAAATTTTGCAAGTTTGCTACCTCATGACCATTAAGGAAGTATCCCTGAGTCTGCTAGGGACAGGATCTAGGCAAGTGCACAGTAACATGAGATGAACAGAAACACTGCTTCTCTTCTTTGTCTCTGCTTGCATAATGGCAAAGTATAAATCAAAGCTAAAAAGCCACTATTTCACTACCCCCCCCCATCTCCCCACCCCCTAAAAAAACCCCAAAACCAACAGACAAAAAAACAACCCACACACCATGGGAAACACCATGAGTGGCTAGAAAACTCCCAATAAAACATTACTCCTCTGCAGTGTATGGTGTGCACTCAAAATGGAGGTTTCTAAAAATATCCTGGGTTGGAAATTCATAAAGAAAAGGATTCCTGTCCATAAGAAGCATGACAGTAAAAATACGTAGTGTAATGTCCACAGCAAAAGGAGGGAGAGCTGATCCACCCATTAATGCCAAGAGCAGAGGGGAAGATCCCTCCTTCGAATTAACATGCTGTGAAATGACCCCATATGGCATCTAGTGGCATTTCCAGTTCTTGACATGGGAAAATTCAACTAGGAGGTTAGGGCCAAGGCTGTTCTAAGGCATGTAACTGTGAGCTGGAGTGAGCTCTAGCCCTTCCTGGACACCAGGTGGCAGTCCATTATTAATATTACAGCTAAGCATGACAGGTAAAAATAAGAAATTAAGTGCACCAGAAACACTCTGAATTACATGTGAATTATCTATTATAGTCTGTTTACAATTCCACAGCCACTTTCAATGGTTGCTTGGGAAACATCAATAAAGTGTATGATACTGAAAATAAAATCTATATATTCCAGCACAAATGCTTTTTAATTAAATAGCTGGACCATACAGAATACTTTCTTGTGACTTGAGTCACAAATTAAAGATTATAATACCTCCTCTATTTTTTAAAGGGCAATTACACTTATATGACTAAAAATATGCTGCTAGAGAAACTTGCTCTGAACACAGGCAAGGCCCTCGTGAAGCAGGATGTACCTCCTCAGACCTGCATAGCCTCCTTCCCCATTCCGCATCACTGGTAATTAGAGCACACTGGTGGGAATGCTCCTCTGTAAAGCACTGTGCCAAAAGCCCAGGAGCTGGGTTACATCTTAGTATGGTTGTGAGTAGTTAGACTGACTTTTCTTGCCTCTCACTGGCACACCATAAGGAGGAGGTGAAGAGTTCAGCTTTTTGCTCTGTTCAAAGAGAGAAGGCTGGAGCTAGTTTTCTATTACTAATGGGGCGAAAGGGGAAAACGACTTGAGTTTAAAAAGTAATGTATTTTTTTAAAGGCACAGAAATTATAGGATCCAAATGCATTATGCCTTTATGTAGTGGGAGATTCCTTCCACTTTATTGCTCACAGCATACCAGTCTAAGCAGTAGGCTGCTGGGAGAAAGGGCCAATAGCTTACCATTGCTATGGCCAAAGCTAGGAGTCACTGGTACCTCTTCTTTGGTGGACTCTCTCAGACCTGAAGGGCAGAAGATGTCAAAAATGTGGGGTAGATTCTGCAAGGTGTGTGATGCTAGCAAAGATGAAAGCCTTTTAAGTATTGTTTGGGAATGGGATACCACTTTAAGACTGGGGCTAAGTGTAGTTATTAGTGTCAGGCCACAATAGGAATGAAGAGTTTCAAATGGTGAAATCTCTGCAGGGCCAAGATGAGATCTGATCAGTAAAGCTGAAGTAAGTAGCTCTTTTTCGTCTCCTGAAGGCTTTTTTTTTTTTTTTTTTTTCCCCATATCCATCTGGTTGCTCAGTTACATTTGTCTGCTGTATCCAGTTTTACATGGACCAAATATATAGTTTCTGTTTCTATATCCTGGGGACACTTTTCAGCAGAGGTACAACAGAGCCAAATAAGCTGGTTCTACCCTTTGAAGAACACAACCATCTCACCAAAGGTCAGCTACTGAAGATAAAGAGCTTTTATGTGTTTGTGCTTTCCATGCACTAGCACTTTGTTTGCTTGGGTTGGCAAAGTCCCATGCCAGTGTGAAGGCCAGAAAGGAACCATGAAGTCTGTGGTCAGCCAGGCATTTAAACCAGAATGGGCATGCTAATAAAAAGCCTTCATAAACCACTAAACCCAGGACCACATAATTAAAATATTCTAGCATGCAATGAGTGACTTTTTAGACTAAAAAGAGGGAGCATGTAATTTAGAAGTAGCCCCTATGCTGCTAGAGGTTTCCGATCCCTGTGGCGGTGTAATGAGGGAAGCATCAAGAGAAAAAATTCTAGAGGTTAAATATAGAAAGCACCTTTCCTCCCCTGCATAGTCTCCATTTCTCTTGTCCTTCCGTGGTTACATTCAGTCAGTACTAATTCCCTCTGTGAGGTGATGGGCAGCAAAGATGGTTGGGCTCGTGTGTGAATGGTTTCTGTCTGATATTCCTCTGCAATTCTTACTTTTCTTCTGTGCTTTTGCCCCTACAGGCCATGGCATGGAGGGGATGTCTCCTTCCAATAGCATGTCTCTCTTAATAGTCACCACGCACATCTCCTTCCATGTGTCTTCATGTTTCCTCCCCTGGTAGCTGGTGCTCTTCCTTAAGTATGTTTGAGCAGAGGTGCCATGTGCTCCTCTGGCTGAAGTTTGAGCTCATGCCTGGCTGCTTACATGGGTTTCTGAGTTGACTGGCACAGGGCAGTTGATGGTCTCCTCCCATAAAGGTCATGACCGTGGCCCTTGCTGCCTGAACTCTGTCATTTACACCTAACACAGCAACCATGTGTGAACTTGCATGAAAGCAGTAAACCCTGCAATTTATGCCCAATATAAATAGAAAGGTATTGGAACTAGGGATGCAGAAGTTGTTCTGATATCTAAAACTGCTCAGGTCTTACAAGCTCCCTAAGACCAGATGGATCATTCCACATGGAGGTTTCATTCCCAAAGAGCAGGGATGTGACTTGTCTGGAAGGTCTTAAATAGTATTGGATTCCTTTGCTTACGTAAATACACTCTTAGAAATTTCAGATCAAGGGAAGCAGTAAGCACCCACTCTGCTGCCTGTCTTGAGAGCTGACTAGACCCAAACAACTCTGATGTATGGGCTGACAGCAGGCCATGTCAAAGCACTGTGCCCCAGGAAACATAGCCTCCTTCTCTCTAGAGGGTTTTTAACTGCACATAATGATCCCCTAGACTGTGTCACAGATTGACGAGGACAGAGATTAAATGACTTGCCCAAAGTCAGATAGTCTAATCTAATCTGCAAATCAGGGTAATGTTATCTCTTAATTCTGCAATAATTGAATTGTAAAACCTTGTGTAAACTTTCTGTTACTATTGTATGATTTAGCACGGGTTCTTCCAGACTTTAGAGCATCTTTTCCCTGCATGTGCACAGGTAACACAGATGACTTTGCAGTCATAGAGTTGCTGGTTTGTTCTGTTTAATCTGTGTGTCCACCTTCTGCAGGACTGTAATGGACTGCAGGTAAAAATTGGCTTAGCACTGCTTTCTTATTCTCCTCTTTTTCACACTGCAATAAAGGGACGATTTAAGGCTCTCTGATAGGTGCCATCTCTGATGCTTTACTGGGATCCAGGAAGGATTCCTAGGATGTAGATACTGAATCTCCTTAAACAGTGTCATGTAAGAGTCAGAGTGCCTCACTGAGAGTTGGCCTCTGTAAACATAGCACTGATTGTAAGAACCTGCCTAAACATGACTCCAGATTTAGACCTGCAGTGTTGGCACACTCTGCTAAGCAGTATACAATAGTTTACCAAAAAAAACCATGGAGGTATGGAAGGAATTCTGTCTTGCAGGGCTGGAGGTCTCTAGCCAAATTCACATCTTTGGTTCCTCTGATAAATGCCTTACCTCAAATCTACAGCACACTTTCTTAGCTGGAAGATTTATCAGTTTACAAGGGAATGAGTCAAGGAGACCATGAAGGATCTGCAGGTTCCATACAAAATAGCAGGGCAGAAAAACTGTAGCAAAAAGGTGGGCTGTGCAGAGAGTTTTACTTGTTTATACAAATGCTTACAGAGTATACTGCCCAGCAAAGGAACTTTGGTTCCTCCACGAGGCCAAGCAGTGCAGAGGCCAGGAGCTAGCAAAGGTCTAGGTACTGCCTCCTGATTTCTGTTTTGAAACCTGAGTAGACTGGGGAAGAAGACTGGGCACAGACAAAGTAAATCTTTGGCAGTCAGGTGACAATTCCAAAGGAAAGCACTAACTTCAGATAAAATTTGCACTGTTGTACTTAGCCTGTGGTCTTGAATGCTATCTGAAAGCTTATATTCTGCTGTAACAAGGAGGTACATGAAAGTTTATTGTAGGATGTTGCCAGCTATCACCCACATATCCTCAACCTTTGAGAGCTGGAATAAACAGTAGCTATGATAATAGACCCTCACACAATATGATCTGCAAGCAATTAAGAAATGTACTGCACTCTGCAGCTTTGATACACACCCTCAAGACTAGCAGCAGGAATGAAGTACCCCATGGATAACTACAACTGCACATGGAGGCTTTACATTTCGTTACGATGCTGAAAAGCCACCCACAAGGTTCTCAACTGTAATGGCAGATGTGAGAAGGGAATAATTTAAGAGTGATTATTCTAAGCGAGAAGAGGAATAATCCATGAGTGGATTGCATTCCCAGAATGCCAGCCCAAAGCACTACAGGATGGACCAGGCTACTACAGGTAAGAGAGATTTTCACTCAGACTCCTATCAGAGATGCTGAAAAAACAGCAAAGCACTCACATTTGCAGAGCTCTGCCAGTGTGTTGTGAGGGCCTCATGCTATAAATCTTGAAGATTTCTTCAATGGGAATGCTGTTCTGTGAAGACAGGTAAAGAGAGAGGTTCAGCTCTCAGAAGTAGTATTCTTTAAAGTGAATGTATGAAATCCTGCTTATATCACTTTCCTTTGATCTCTGAAACAGCTTCCATGTGAACTCCTAGTATTGCTTCATGTTTCATGCTGCTAGTAAAGATCTAATTCTGAAACTTGCTCACCATTTTGCACTTGGGTGAGACAAGATGTTACCTATACACACACATAGGACCACATACTGAAACTGCCTATTTTATTTTCTAAGGCTGAGCAAAACTTAATGGCTATCTGATAAAAATGAGATGGGATTTTAATATTTGCACTGTCTGTATACTGGGCTTTCAATGAACAAAGACATCCAGGGTGTGTTTCTAGACAGGTGCCGTAAAGCAAAAGATACTGCTATCTTTCTTGCCATCTTACCATTAATATTCCTGTGTATGAAGATAATATCATAGTTTCTCTCTCAATTCAGTTAGTATACGTGTATTGGTTGTGAGCTGCAAAATTCACGTATGGTGCTTTGAACAAGAAGATTATTAGCCTGGTGTTATAAATGCAAAAAGTAGTCCTGGGCTTGATTTACTGGTGCTTTTACTCCGTTTTCACACTGGTGTAATGCACTGCAATAGCAGGGCCTTAGCTTTGTAGTACTCACATTTTCTGTCTTGTCTGTGCAGTCTGAGCATCCAAGTCACTTAGTCACAGCAAAGTAACACTGAAGGCCAAGTTGTAATGGACCTAGAAAGACAGAAGAACCTTATGTGTTTTGTTTTACTGTAATTGCTTGGCTGAGGGATGACAGAAAGATCAGAGAAATGCAGGGAAACATGAGCTGGGGCACAGTATTGTCTCAGCTAGACTGGGTACCTTAGCAGTTGTAAGACACTTGCGGAGGTTTGAGGGGTTTTAAACACACCCAGGAAGACTTTCTCAGCTTAGCCAAAAGATGTTTTGTTATGTACAGACAGCTTTAGTTTGTGAGAATTCCCTTTGTTTAGTTGATTTGAACTTTATCAAATGTCCTCTGTGGATGAGCTTTGTCTTGCTGAAGAATCATCAAAAACTTGAATTATCTTGGATACATTACACCTGAATTATATTCACAGCAAATCTCTCTTTAGATATTCATTTCAGTGATGGGGTTTTATTGATCATTGTAGGAACAGGTTATTTAGCTGGGCCAAACAGCCATCCTTCAGATTTCTCAGCAGCCCTGCAGTTAAAGAGGACAGGAAGTAAGAAGCCTGGTGATTACCATGTCGTCTAGAAAGGTGGGCTGCCTTTGTCCTCATGGATCAAATTCATTTTCTTGTAGTCTGATACCAACATAATCTTCCCTTAAAGCAAGAAAATAACTCCAAATTACAACCGGTTCTAAGCAATACAGTAGATAAGAAATGCAATAGATGACTCTAAAGCAAGTGCAAGACTGGGGCTAACTTTGTTAGGATTCAGGGCTAGAAATCTGATGCAGAATTTCTCAGAGACACCTCCAAAGTAGAAAAGCTGTTAGTTTTCTGCATCACTGCTAATCTTAGCTTCCCTCAAACCACACAGCTGCCTTCCCCAAAGGCTCTAAAATACAGGAAGAAGTGCAAATATTAATCAAGTATGTAAAGTCTGGGGACACACAGAAAGATTTCACTGTTTGGCCAAGAGACTGAAAGAAATGCTTCACTGGTGCTTGTTCTTCTCATTCAGGGGAGGCCTGATTCTGTAGTATTTCCTCAGACTAAGTACTACTGATTCATGCAAGCAGTCCTAGGAAAGATGGGCACAAGCTTGTATGGAATAGAGGCGACACTGCTTACATCCCCTAGGAGTTGTCTGCTGGTCGCTCCTGCATCAAAGAGCATGAGACACTGCTGCATGAACTAGGAGATCCCTTACAGACAGCAGCCACACTGGCCACACGGCAAGGGAGGAACTGTGCACCTCCCTGGTCACTCCCGCCAACACACAGCAAGTTCTGAGTCAGGTCTCACACTACAGTCTGCATCTAAGAAAATGAAGAGCGCCTCAAAGAAAGTCTGTTCATACTTTCCAGCAAGAGAAGACTAAGGTTTTACAGTTGTCATCCAGCTAGGTTGTACAACCCTTTGCAATGAAGACAAGTCCATCTCAAATGCAATGAAGGCAGTTACTACTTACAGGACTTTTCCAATCTCTCTCTTCAGGCGTTTTCTTTCCATACTCTAGCTGTCACTGTAACATAAGCTCAGTGGGCTCTAGGAGAGAGAAAAGCACATCCTACCAAGTATCTCTGTCAGTGAGCAAATCTGAATCACAGAGAAAGAGTATGGAACATGTGGAGATCCCCTACAAAAATCTGGACAAAACCATTTCCCAGATGGGATTACATTAGAAACTAAGAAAAATCTAGTCAAGAAAGAGAAGACAACATGCACAGTACTGAAAGTGAGGGTAAGAAGTTTGGTAATAGGAAATGGACAGAATGATCCCACTTAAGATGAGCATCAGTCTTGAGTATCAGCTTGCAGGTTGCTTGCACTCCCACCACAGTGATGTATATTCTCTCATATAACACAATCTACTGACCTGCTGCCGCTTCTGAGTTTCTTAGCATATGGCTTGCCCTCCCCACTGTGTGTGTATTAATCAGATCTATGTGGTACAAAGAGGGGATGGACCGGAAAGAGGACAGGCTGGAAGAGGTGAGGTAACAGCTGCCCTGACAGAACATAGCAAAGAGAGAAGCCAGCACCCAGACCGCTATTTGTTGTAGTATCAAAGTGCATGCTTCACTCCTCTGTTCCATAATACACAAGTTAATAACATACCTAGTAAACTCTCTGTGCTACTGGATATTGTCTCCCTATTCTCTCTCTCACGTGTACACAAGAAATCTTGCACTACCTTTGTCAGCTCTTGGAATAGGCCTCAGGATCTGGGTATGGAGCCTCTCTGACTTCAGGTACCTATGAGGAGGAATTCCCTCTTGATGTTGCTGTTCCTTTCATGCCTCTGCCACCCAGTTTGTGTGTCAGGGAAATTAGGCTATGGCTTCACAGAGGACTGCAGCTTTCTCCTGTTGCTTAGAAACAATGCTGCTGATCTGAGAGAAATTAAAAGAAAAAAATCCAAACAACACAGAGAAGAGGTTAAACCTGCACCTTCAGGTTGTGTTATCAGTTTCAAGCTAAATGATCCTTTTACACTTCTAGGCATTGACTTTCACTGCTGAGTGGCTAGATGGAAACATACAAGACATGCTAACAAGGGAGGCAGAGACTATTCACTGGGTTTTCTGGTGGATCTAATTGCTTGTGAAAGAAACTATCAGCTTCCACTGTTCCAGCATTCCATCGCATGGCATGATGAAAAACTAGATGTGATACCTCCAAAGAACCCATCTGGGGTTCCATTTGCAGTGCTTATGGAATATAGCAAGGATCCTGCTACTTGTTATTTCATCAGAGTTGTATTTTCAGTTACAGTATTAGGAGAAATTCTAACAGCCAAGAAATCCCAACACAATTTACTAAGTCTTTATGTTGTCCTTCCAACGGATGCAGGGTACATCTTGCACAGGATTACTGATGGTAGCCAATGCATCATGATGTTTAACAAGTCAGGGAGACGCTATTGGATTTTGTCGATTAGGAAGGTTTGCAGGCCTTAGTTCTGAATGGAATGAGCCATTCCTCTCCTTGGGAATGTACTTATGTTATTAACTGATCATCTAATAAACAATAGGAATGGGTTTATGAGACACGATTATAATGTT
Organism: Tyto alba; assembly: GCF_018691265.1. Lineage (NCBI taxonomy): Eukaryota > Metazoa > Chordata > Aves > Strigiformes > Tytonidae > Tyto > Tyto alba. Next base: position 28,229,212 of record NW_024881328.1, on the reverse strand, counting down.
GCCTCTATTTGTGATGGCCTAAAAAAACATAAAAGCAAATGTATTCTCATGAGACAGATGTTTTCCAGGAAAAAGCCTACTTGGTATTTACTGAATTTGTGCTGTGCTTTCTTTTCCTTATTTCATTTCACTGCTCTCTTTCCAAAGCCTGCGCTTTAAGCATGTGCCTAGGCAGGTGCAAGGTGGGGGCAGTGTGTGGGGGGGCAGTGGAGGGTGGCCCTGTGTTTGTGCTCTTCCTGTGGAGAAAAAAAAAAAATATTCAGGCACTAGTGGATGCCTGAGGAAGAAACAGAAGAGCCACACCAGTAGGCATCAAACTTTCTCAGTGTGTTTCCCCATTCTCCACTGATTTGCAGCTCAGGACCTTCTTAAGCAAGAAGTGTTGTCTTGGCAATTAATAGCCCTTAGTTGTTTTTTACTTCGACAGACTTGTCCAATCACTTTTTGAAACCTGAGTAATTGACATCTGCAGTATCACCTGGCAAAGATTTCCACTGTTTAAATAGGGCTGATTGGGAAAAGGTCTCTGTTTTTAAGCTGCCCACTGTTAATTTAATTTGCTGACTAATGTGCTTAATAAACTTAGTGAGAGCAAGTTTAGGCCCCTCAAACTGGAATTTGTCATGCATGGAGCACAGAATACGTATTAGAGAAGGATACTTAAGTCTTTCCCCCACACCATAGCATGTTTAATGCCAGTCACAGGTTCTCCAGAGCAAGAAATAAAGCAACAGGCAGATCTGTGTGTCTGCACTATCATTATCCACTGCAGGTCCAATTTTTAGAGCTGTTACAGAGGCTGTTTTGTCAATCCACTACTTAAGTTGAAAGGAATAAATATCTTTAGTAATTCACATTATTTAATGCTCATCATGTTTATGGCAGCACCTAGAAGCATTTTTATCAGCCTTGTTTGTATTGCAAATTCCCTCTGCACCTCCACTGTAAATTGCTATTTGGCTTTCTCCTAGCATGTTTAATTCCCTTAAAAAGTTTAACATCGTCTCAACAGCACATGCAATGCCAACTTTTTGAGGATGGATTCAAAGGTGTCTAGAAAGCAATGCATTCACTTGGACTGAAGCGTAAATTAATTGAAAAAAAAACACCCCACGTTTTAATAGGCTGCAAAATGCCACCTTTTCTCAGGTGAAAGCTGTAAGCCAGGTGCCGAATTCTGCGGACGAACAAACCCTAACTTTTGAGCGAGATTTGTCCTTCAGAACAGCCCTCGGGCTTTTCTGCGGCGCCTCCGGGGCAAGATGGCGGCATCAGCGCTCACAAGCACGGCCTCAGAGTTAGGCGCTTCCAGCCGAGAAGGGCGATGGAGCCGCGACAGCTGAGAAGGCGGCATTCCTAGCCCTTCCCCGTGAGGGCGGGCAGCTACCTCTCAGCGGCAGCGGCGCGACTCGGCCCGACGCGGTGGCGCAAAATGGCGGCGCAGCCTGACTGAGAGCGCGGGGGCCGCAGGCTCTCCGCACACGCCCCGAGGGACGGGGGAATCCACGTTCCCCACCCCAGCCGGCACTGGGGGATGGAGAATTTATGCGCCGCAAATCGCGCCCACTCCTCCCCGCGGCGGAATAGCGGGCACAGAGACACCACCCTTCCGTTCGCCGCCATCTCGCGGGGCGGGGCGAGGCGAGGGGGCGGGCTGCCCGCCATCCTGGTTGCATTCGAAAGTTCCCCGGCGGGTAGGGCTTTCTTTCCTCCTTTCCCCGCTTCTCCGCCCGCGGTGGGTGGCAGCCGCCCGCGGTCCCCCTTGCGCCGGAGGCTGCCACCCCGCACGCAGGGAGGCGGGGGGGGTCCGCCCGCTGCCCAGGAGCGCCGAGGGGCCGTGCCGGCCCGCGGTGGGCGAGGCCGCAGGTACGTTCCTCGGGGAGAGGTAAGTTTTGGCCGGTAGGTACTTGCCGACGGGATGGGCGTGGGTACTAACCCTGCTCGGTGTTGCTCTTTCCAGCTATGGCAGCTCGGGAGGCTTCTGAAACATCCTTCCTCAGCCTGAGTGATGTAAGAGAGCGGATGCGGGAGAAGAAAAAGGGTGTCTTGAGGACTGCGAAGTTGAATGCCTCGCTTGCGTCAAAAATCAAAACGAAAATCATTAGTGAGTGTATTTTGCCTTGCAGCGTGTACAGAGGCTGGCAGCTGCGTCAGTTCATAACTGTCTTTGGCCATGGCTGTGGTGATGGGGGGCAGTCTCTTACCCAGTGCTTATATTTAACAGCTGCTTCTCTGTGGGTTTCTAGTGAATTCAGTGCCACTTGAGGTGACCAAAGGTGTCTGATGTATTTGTGACAGGCAGGTTTAACCCAGAACTTTGGAGCAGCAGCTGGGGTTGTCACAGTCTGCTCAGCATCATCTCAGATGGTGTTAGACAGCTGTGTCTGGGTAACCGAGTCTTCAGGTTCCAAAGAGCAAAAATAAGAGGTGTGGAAAGTATTTTAGCGTATATGCAATCCAGTGCAGAAGCTAGCCCAACTGTGATTTGTTTATATGGGGTGTTTATATGTTTATAATGCAGTGATAGTGCATGAGATAATTTGGACTACCTTGAAAAAGTCAGATATTTCTGTTCCTTTTATTTATTTGTTTTGAAATGGGGAAACAAAGATCTAAATCTGCTCAAGGGCTACTACAGAAGAAAGTAGGGGTTTCTCCCTCTTTGGATGGAGATGGCAATAGGTGACTTCTTCAAAGTTAGAAGTGTATGTTTTTAAACTCAGCATCTGAACCACACCATCATTCATTAAGAATTGAAGCAGTAGCTTGCAGACTGAGCATGACCCACTGAGGATGAAGAGGGTGTCTGTCTGAAGCGATGCAGGTTATTATGGAAAGGTTTTCCTGCTGTTCTCTGGGGGCTTCTGTTGCTGGAAGGAATTACACTGTTGATTTTGTGTGGGGACTATTGAGTTGTAGAGATCTGAGCCTGAGGGAGGCTATTCTGGGAAGAGGTATGGATGAGACCTTGGATGCTGATTCTGTGAGATATTTCTCTATCCCTTACAGACAACTCCTCCACTATTAAAGTCTCCCTAAAGCACAACAATAAAGCACTGGCCCTCGCCCTCAATGCAGAAAAAGCCAATGCACAGCGGCTTACTCAAGAGAAAACCATCTTACAGAAGGAGGTGGAGCAGTGCCACTTCCAGAATGCTATGCTGCGGCACAAGCTCTCTTTCCTGGTATGGCATTTAACAGTGTGGCTGGCATGGGGAGGGGAGATGGTCAAAGTATGCAAAGTACCAACCCTGAGAGGCATGAGCTGTCACCGATTGTCCATACTGCATATGAAAAATATCATCATTGATTTGCTCATTCTTTCTTCAAAGATGTATTCTTTCCAGAACATGCCTTGCTTTGGCCACCAGCATCGTTGTTGGAATAGGTCTTTTGATTAATGTCTCTATATCTCTCTCTATTACCTCAACATAGAATAACACCTTTAAAGAATTTGAAAACCTTATGGCTGCAGTTAAGATGGCCCGGCTGTCTGAGGTAAATCTTGGGAAATGCGAGCACACTGCTCTGGGAAGGGGGCTGTGTCTGTTGCTGTCTTTTGCTTTGTGTTGCCTGCTCACTTTAGTGTTTGATGCATCAGCTCTTTTTCTTTGCTTGCTTGAACTGTGTTGGCTGCATCTCCATTTTAGCTTGGTGTTAATGATTTCCAGGGTAACTTCTTCTATAGGAAAGGCTACGGTTTTAAACTGCCTTCCTCTGGGTCATTAGCTGTGATGGTCAGAGGCTCCTCTGCTATGACAGGTTGTGACTTCTTTTCAATTTATTTTTTTAAGTGTTGCCGTGGCAACTTGGGATAGGGAATAGGACATTTTCCATATGTCCTGTCTCATGGGTGGATGGGAAAGTATTCCTGCTCCCTAGTCTCATATTGTCTGAAGTAGTTTAACATCATCCTTAAGCCTGTGGAGATAGAATCTGACTCTACTGCAATTTATTCCATAATTTGTGCAATTTTAAATGAGACAGTGTCACTGGCAATATTTGACATACTTTCCAGGGTGAAACTGAGCTGCTGTTTCTGTATAGGAGGCTGCACAGGACATTGCAAGAGCTTTAAACCACCCTTCTATTTCTCTGCTTTCCAGTTCCATACAAGTTTTGCATCCTTGTCCAATGACCAGATTGTCAGCATGACTGAAGATAGCTGGGCCGATGATATTGCAGATGGTCAGCTTGTGAGGTAGGCCTTGAAATGTCAGATACCACCAAGCTCATACTGAATTTCTATATGCTAAACTTTCTCTTGTGTTTTACATGTGTGCCCAGTTGTCTGTTTTACATGAGAGATCTCCAAACCACCATTGCTTGATGTTTTCCTTTATTCTTTGTCTTTCTGCTGTCACTCCTTCTCTTATTTGTTCTAATGCCAGGTCTATGCATAAACTGGTCCTTCTCCCTTCTTTGTTTCAAAATGCATTGCTTTTGGGTAGTTTTTCCTTTGCAGCTGATGAACACTGCAAGAATTCCTAGAGTGAGTGAGTGCTATAGCTGGCTGCTTTGATGTTTGTTACATATAAATGCTTAAGAGTCATCTGCCTGTATGATGTAAACTTGTGTTTTGGACAGAAGATCAGACTAGTATCACTTAAAATACATTTGAAGTTCTGTTTCTCCTCCATCTTGTCACCCCTTTCAACACAGGGGAGCCTTTGGAGCTGCTCACATACATACCTCCAAGCAGCTGTGTCGGTGATCCACAGCGAGATGAACCTGTGGTCACAACCCGTGCACTGGAAGGCCTTACTTCCTTGTTGCCTCAGTGTATTTTTTATCCTGCTCTGTGTCCACAGCAGCGTGCTTTCCTTACGAAATGGGAAATCTATCCTGGCTGGGCAGTGTGTGTTCTTCACTACTTGAAGCCTTCAAAAATGTATTTCAGCAACTCTTGATGGAGGTGAAGGCTGGATTCTGGGGCCTGTTACAAGTATGGAACGTGCTCCATTGCTGTTATTCCTTCTCACCAGGGCTGTAGGGATGCCAATGAGGGTGCCTGTTTCCAAGCTATGTGATGCAGGACAGCAAGATAGGTGCTCCACAACAGTACAGACATCCTCGGTCGCTCTTCGGAGACCTGCTTCTAATCAGTCCCTGGAAATTGTGCCTGTTGCCTCCAAAGACACTTTGCAACCACAGTCTGCTGAGAAGTCTCAGTGCTACCAGGAAGAGAATGGGAAGAAGGCAACTGAAGCAATGGAAGCACAAGAGGCTTTTCTTGATTCTTGCATCTTTGGAGGTAAATTTGTACCTTCTCTTGCTCTTCCAGTATGACTTTGCATGTCTGTGTTCATAAATGAATGAGTGCAGTGCCATAGCTCCGTTAGCTCCTAACCGTCACTCCAGCAGCTCCTAAAGACTGTTAGAACTGCATGTTTCAGTGACACTGATATTGCTAGAATGACATATATCCCAGAATGGAATGTCTTGGTTCAGATATTTGGCATGTTTGTTTGCAATAGCTCAAGGTCACTCAGGCTTTCTGAGTAATGGTCACTGAGTTTATGTTAGATTTTCAGAAAAGTCTGAAGGTGCAGAATCTCACTAGATGCATATCTTCTGTTCCTCGTGGAATTGCCATATAAATAATAACTCATGCAGATCATGAGCATTCTTAAATGTTAGGGCTGCTTAAGGGATCTTGCACTGGGCTGCCTTTCTGTTCTGAGGGGAGCTAGCTGAGCAATTCTGTTACACAGTAAGTCTGGGGAGTCCCTGCAGAGACTTTGTGGATTTGTGGCAGTGTGTGGAGCATGGCTTTTAATGATATGGGGAAAGCTGGCACTTGCTTACTGCATTTTTCAGTCTTAGGAATTAATTTTGTCTTTCCAACAGAGGCCTTGTGTGCTGCCCAACAAAATCACAACAATTTGCCAGCGCGTGCCTGGGAAAGTCATCCTCTTTCATATGAAGGCAATGAAATGGCAAAGCATCTCTTTGATCGTCTCTCACAAGGGCATGTTACTCAGAGGAGAAAGCGTTCCACCCTGTTTGCAACAAGCACTCCATCTTCTGCTGTGGGTACCTTCCCATGTGTCAGTTCCACTCAGGCAGCTCAGTGGAGTATGACAAAGCACAGCAGTGGCTCCAGCAAGAGCAACACACAGCCACAGCTGGAATCTCCCATCTCCCTGGTTTCACCTACTCAAACCACTGTTATTCCTGATAGAAAATCTTTGGGTAAAGAGATTTTCTGTGATCAGCCACAGGCTAAAGAAACTGGGTATGGTATTGAAACAGACCCCAGCTATAGCCATGTCCCTGAGTTTTTTCCTGTAAAGGCTAAAAGCAAAGGTAACTGTAAAACTTGCAACAAAACAACTGTTAAGAAAGCAAGCACAGGAAAAAATAAAACAAATGCAATTAAAAATGATGCAGAAAGTAGTCCTGACATACCTCAAGGTGAAGAGAGTGCTCAAAATGTGAAGAAGCGTCTTCAGCCAAAAGTTGCAACATGTTCCAGTGAGTCTGAAGTTTCTGAGAAGAGGCAGAAGGCTTGTGTGAAGGTTTTCAACAGGAAGAACAGAGGCTATGGTGCGGAGAAACATTCCTGCTCTCCTGATGAAGTCCAAGATCACAGAAAAACATATGTGGTAAAGCCAGCACAGCTGCACAGTCTTGGAAGTGGTGAGTTACTGGAAGAGGTTAAGAAGGAAGCTATCTTTGAGAGCCAAAGTATGGAGAGCTTGTCAAAAAGCCCCGTTTATACCTTCTCAAGTCATGACATTCCCACGGATGATTGCAGTCTACGAAATTCACTCTTCTTGAGGAAAGAGACCTCGAGTGCCTGTTCTTTGCAAGACGACTCAAGTGTGAGCGCAAAGAGCATCAGACAGAAAACCAACAAAAAAACTAGAGTAATTAGGCAAAGAGATGACTCTGAGGAGGAGAATCTGCCTAACAGTGTGAAAATACCAGATGCGAAAGCTGAAAAACAGTCTAAAAGAAGCCAGACAAGCCAGATGACAACAGTCAGGAAAAGCAGTTGTAGTGATCAGAGAAATGAAGTTGATGTTTTTGGGCCATGTATAGATGTCCAAGCAGTAACTAAGGAGAGCGCAAAGGACTCACCAGGTAATCTTAAATGTAGCAGGAAAACTTACATTGTCAGTCATTTGGATCTTGTGGGAAACTCTGATTGTCTCCAGACAGATTTTGAAGGGGGTGAAATTATACCTCTCAGGTCTACTCCTGGGAGAAAAGCTAGCAAAATCCCCAGAATTCAGAGGATTGTAGCTGCTCAGAGCAATAAAAAACAGATAGGGGGCCTTCAAGAAAAGAGGCAAGCTGAAGTTGACAACAACATGAATGCTTCAGAAAAAGAGGCCTATCCCAAACCGAAGACTCAGAAGAAGAGAAACACCTCTAGACCTCCAGAGACTGATTCCCTGGCCAGACAAAGTGATGGTGCCAAGGTGCTCATTCGAAGTTCAGCAGAACTTGCATCCAAGCAAACTGTCCTGACAGGGAAGCCACCTTGCCTTACAGATCTGCTGTCTGACCCCAATGCCTTCCTGGAGCAGATAGCTGAGATATCACTTACAAATAATCTTATGGACCTTTCACACAGTCCTGAATCCTCCTCTGTGACCTGTTCTGGAGCTTCGCCTGTCAGCTCCAGGCTTACAGATGTATCAGTTTCCAAGAGCTTAAGTACTGAGGACAACAGAACGCCAGAGAAATCCCCTGTTTGGCCAGAAGGCTCCCTGATATTTAAAGAAAAGACTGCAGAGGAAATACCTGGGGAAAGAAACCAGGTTGAGTCAAGTTCTTGGAACTCACCTTCACGGGAACCTGGTAGGTGGTAGGGCTGGGGGAAGGGACCTGTGTTTGGAGATGAGTGCCAAAAATCCATGCAGCAAATGCTTTTATTTTTCTTCCTCTCTTCTCTTTTTTCAGAGTTAAAGATCAGTGTCCAGCACACCATTTATGCTTCCACTTGTGCTGGCCAGTCATTTTTGTGGCTACATTTGCGTATAGTTTATCAGCATTCCTATAAGAATTTCTCGTTACTTGTCCATGTGTGGATATTGGGAAAAGACTAGGAACGTGTGCTGCGAGTCTTGTTTTATCACTCTTACTATCTATGGGACATGCCTCTCAATTTAGAAAATCAATTACTCAAGCACTTGAAAGATATAATTTGATGCTGACCCTGCCTACTACAGTCAGTGTTATTGGGGCACAGAATATGATGGAAGATGTCAGGTTTTTGGTCCAGAATGGTTAATGATGCAAGGTTTCAGACTATAACTCTAGGTTGTATCTTCACTGGAAATTCATCAGCAGCTGCCTAAATTCTTTTGGTTGTATTTTTTTGGTTTGTTTTTAAAAGGGTTTGAAGGGTGTATCGTCCCTTGGCTGGTAATACAGTAGTTAATGTGAGCCTTTGTGGGAGCTTGCTGTTATTGGATACTCTGTAAAGAGAGTTGTTTTGTGGGGTTTTTCCTTCCTGAAGCTGTTGACAAACAAGCCTGTTATAGCCAGAGTGGGCTTTACTTTATAGAGAGGAAGTTTGTTCTCCTGCCCTCTCCCTCTTGGCTGACTTCCCTTTGAAGGCTGCAGTGAACAGTGGTGGGGTCCTGTGTCTTGATGGAAGTCTTGTAGGTTGTTTGAATGCCATAATCTTGCTTCCTCCTCCAGGCTGTAAGCTCCTGGGCATTAAGTATCAACTACCATTTTTGTGTCATTTTTGTACTACACCAGGGCCCAATCATGCTAACAGTATTAGTGACCTGTATTTTTATAGTGAGGAACCTAATTCGATTCATGAGCTGACTTTTGAGGAGCAGGTCTGGGATTTTTGGACAAAAATGGTCTCCTGAGTTTAGAGGGAACATGATTGGATTCAGGATTGTGCAGTGTTCAGAGAAACCTAGTAATGCAGCCGTTCTCTATTTGGCAGCTGTATTTCTTGGGATATCTGGAAATTATTTGGAAACACTTTGATCAACTCGTGTGAATATCTCCCTTTGCAGAGATCAGGCCACTACAGGACTTGACCAATGCCGGGACTGTGGTTTCCTCCAGCTCGGAAGAAGGGCCACGGCGCTTATCGAGGCGGAGACGGGACCCAGCCTGCTATGCAGAGCCAAAACTCAACAGGTTGGGCTTTAAATTATTCCTTCCCGTGACTGTTCCCATGCTGCCACTCCCTGCTCTGCTCTTGTATGCTCACTCTCCAGGGCTGGACCCTCTGCCACTTTGTCTTTAAGTTACTCTTACCCTTTGTGTTTCTGTGACCCTCATGCCACAGTGTGGTTAAGCCAAAATTCTGCATTAGACAGATGCATGTGCAGGTTTCTGATAACACACTACCAAAGATGTTATTTTCCTCACTGAAATAAGCACATCTCGTAGCAAACTGCATCTGTGGTATTCCAGTGCTAATGAGGGATTAGCGTGAGGATAAAATCCAGGCTAAATAAAGACAGGTATGTGAAAGCCCTGATTTCACTTGCTGCCTTTCTGTGATATCTATAGTTTTAGATAACAACTGAGTAACACTCCATTTTAATCGGGTTTCAGTGAAGGTGCTAGGTTTTGAGGAGGGTTCTACCCTGTGAGCAGGCTCTATCTATATTCACTTTTTCTGGCAGATATGAATACCTAAACAAGTAGCTGCATCTTATCCCTAAGAAACTATAAATTCAGTACATCCAATGGCTACTGTACAGAACCATATAACTCCTAAAATGATTATTTTGTTGTTATGCTACTGAGTAATACTGTGGGTTTTTTCCTGAAAAGTGTCACAATTTGAACTTTCTGTGAGGACTTGGGTCAGAAGGTACTCTACTGGTACAGCTGTTCCTGTACTGGACAAGGAACAAACTGTATCACTTAGTCATCTTATAGTGGAAGTGTTTCAGTAAAATCAGAAACTTTAAAGACTGGTGTCATACATGTGTTCAAGAAATAACTTGATAGTTCAGTCTAATCCTTTTGGTTCCGCAGGAAACTGAGGCAGGGTGACCCATTTACAAGCATGGAGTTCCTCAACTCCCCTGTCTACAAAGTCAAAAAGAAGAGAACTGCCAAAGCCAAGGAAATGACAAAGAAGATCAAAGAGGACAAAGAATGGCTTCACAAAGGATGTGCTGTGCCACAGCAGGCAAGCTAATAACTACGGGAAGAGTCATGGAGCCAGAAGTAAAATAGTGGTGGAACAGGCAGCCTCCAAGCTCCTAGGAGCTTGTCCATTTTTGCTAGAATATCTCTGATGTTTTGCATAGCTTATTTTTTATTTTAGTTTTGAAATAAAGTCTGCTATGTGGACAGTGTAAAAGCTTCATGACATTTATTCCCTGCCCTGTCTTCCTCCACCTTTAGATGCTGGGGTGCTTGTCTGCAAAGTCTTTGTGCACAAGTGCTTGTGGTACTACAGCCAGCTAGCTGGCTCTGCTAGTTCTCTCCTGGCCCTATGCAAGCCAGGGGCGAGTACACCTTGGAGGCCTGATCTGGCATGGCAGATGCCTACAAGGACTGCTGAAAGGGTGTGAAAGGGTTGCAGCAGCCCAGGCTTTGCCAGCAAGCATGCTGATATACTACCTAGCATTACCTCCCGTGAAAGGTGGCTTCTGTACAGGTAGAGCAGTCCATGGGGAAGTCACAGTTAGGGTTGTAGTATGACTTGCCTGACTGGCACAGTAATTTGAACTACTGAGGTCAGAAGCCAGGCAGGAACGTGGATCTCCAGATGTTCCTGATGATTGTTTCTGTTGCTTCCATGGGCCAGAAATGGGACTTCTTCTAGCCGCACTTCTTACACATTTGTGTTAATAACAATACCAGACTACTGTGTTCATTTGTATTGAAGGCACAGTGACAGCTGCTAACAGTTGTAGAGCTGTTTCAAGCACATGCTCATCCCAAAACAAATGTTAATACCAGCTGATCTAGTCTAACATTGCATTTCTATCCTAACCAACACTTATACCTAAGTCAGCTTCAGGGTTTCTGATCTTTGTTGAGTGGTGATACATTAGTTTGAGTTTATATTAGTCCCAAAATAAAATTTTAACTGCAATAGTACCTTTAAATTCTTGTACGCTACCTGATGCTTACTACCACGCTCCAGATCACATCTTGCCCTGGGTCAGAACAAATAAAAATTCTAAGGGAGAGATTATTTTGTTATTAGATGGCATTCTAACAGTCTGTCCCAGTCTGTACAGGACTGTCCTGAAAGGTACTGGAGTCTCTCAGAGGCAGAATTTCCCGATATCTACTAATCACACAAAGGAAAGAGATAGACAAAGAATGTTAGACTTTTATTTGAAAAAAAGCCCACACACAAAACCATGGATGGAATAGTTTTTCACAGTCATAATCTGACCTGCTGTATCACAAAAGGAAGGGTAGTATTAGCCCAGACAACTGGAGGAAAGTTTTGCACCTTTACGAATTGTGGGGTGGGGGAAGAGGTAACGGTTCCTATGCTTCACATCCACTCAGAGGGAGTATAATTAAATGCCTAGCCTGCAGTTAGACTCTGCAGCACAGCTTTATTAGGCTCTTAGCCTACTGGGCTTGTTTCTAGCGTTTCCTAAGTGCTTCTCAAATGCTACAGTCCTGACTAGCAATGGGACCAACTCCCTTAGTATCAGGATACTATGCTCTGATTGGCACTAAAAGATAAAATAAGATTGGGGCTGTAGTAGAGCTGGCTTAGCCCTGGGAGCTCACTTCTAGTCAGTGGACAGTACTGGAGAGATGAGGACGGTTCTGATTTCTAGGGTCTGTTGTACAGTAAGTCACCACTGGTTTGACCAGAGCTGTGACACAGACTGTCTTTCAGCCTGAGAGGAAGAGAGAAAAAACCCCACTGATCATAAAGTCATGGACAGAAACCTCAGGTCTGCTGTGAAGGACATTAGGAAACCAGACTCACATTGAGCTTGAATACTATCACATTCAGCTGCTTAGCAAAAGTAAGGCCTAGCCCTGCAGCTCAAGGATTTAAGAAAACGTGGTCTTTTATACCTTTAAAAAAGTGTTCATGTTCATTTTTGTCTATTATTTGAAATGTTACACAACAGTGTGATACAGTGCCACTTACATTCTGGTGTAAGTGGGAGACGCTTTGTTAGTGGAGCTTGAGTAGAACCTGTGCCTTAGAGTTTGGGCAGAGAGGCCAGCTTCCCCTTCAAGTTTTCAGCAAGCTTGTCCATGAACTCAAAGGTGTTCAGGTAGTCAGAGCGTGTGACACTGAGAGGGGGGAAGGAAAACAAGACAGACATTAGTTGTGAAGCCATTCAAACAGTAAGCAGGGGAAAACTGTTCAAAGAACTCCAAGTTTTGCCCCTAAAAGAGTTATCTCCTACTTATAAGGCTGATTTTTTTTTACCAAAAAGCTCCAGAGAAGAGGTAGCCAGGTAGTATTTTGCAGTGAACTAGGTCTCCATCCTTGTAGATGAACAGGGCAGGATCTGGCTAATGTAACCAGCCTGTTGTAAGAGACATCTTTGCAGTTCCTCCTTTATTTTTCTCCCTGTGCGTTCGGTACAATAGCAGAGACAGAGCAACCTAGACTAAGCTACTTGGGGCAAGGAGTGTCTCATGTTGTTTGTACAGCATAGATGAGCCCTGCTCTGTGACCAGACTCCAGCAATTCTTCACAATACTAAGATAACTTTCCATCAAGTGCTGTTCAGAAAACACAAGTAAAACAGCCTCCTCCAAGCACAGCTGATTACTTCACACACTTACTTAGGCAGGCCTTTGATACACGCAGCAAGGTCCTTGGTCATGAAGCCAGATTCGATGGTCTCAATGCAGACTTCTTCCAGGGCAACTGCAAAGTTCTTGAGGCTAGTGTTGTTGTCCAGCTTTGCTCTGTGAGCTAGTCCTCTTGTCCATGCGAAGATGGAGGCTGAGAGAGAACACTAGATTAGCCTGTCCTTCTAGAACTCCCTGGACATTGTTCTAAACTGTCATGTGGAACAGTAACTAATTTTTAATATTAATAAAACTGAAAACAGACAGAAAAAAAAAAAGAAAATCTGTTATGGGAGGAAAACATTTATCTTCATCTAGGCATCCTTTACATTTTGTGCAGCTCTAAAGAAAAGCGAACCCTGAAAACTACTCGCTGCCTCAAGCAATCTCTTTGTGCATGCCATTCTACATGATTCTGTTCCTGCTCAAGTTGGAAAGAATGACCAGTGGTAGCACTCTGTGGTTACACAGGAAGGTGTCCTTATGATAGAAAGGTGCAGTTGTCTTCTTGGTATTGCATTACACTCTGGTCCTTACGCAGTTGTAGGGGATTCTTTCCCTCATGTCCTATTCTAGGTGCACTTGCACTTTAAATATATGCATGTTTAGGCGTTGGATGTGTCTTTTGGTGCATTAGGAAGGGGAGTGAAATAAAAACCAACCAACCTAAACCTTAAGGCTGTTGTGGCTATAAACCCGTTGTTTGCCAAAGAGTGAGCGCATGTCTCAAAGGCTAGGTTGGGTCTAGCTTATGGCTCACACTCACTCCATTCCAGCCTGGTTTTGCTCCAGGCTGCAGCTGTCTCCATGGAAGAAAAATACATTATGAACTACCAGTTTCACCCCTTAGGGGTGCAATTCTCTGCAGAAAGGATGCAGATGTTCTTACTCCAAACCTGTTCTTTCATGTGTAGAGATCACTGAAGGGCAGCTCACCAATGGGGTTAGTGGAAGTTTCTTGACCTTTCTGGTGCATGCGGTAGTGACGAGTAACTGTGCCATGAGCAGCTTCTGCTTCAACAGTCTTGCCATCAGGGCAGATCAGCACACTGGTCATCATCCCCAGAGAGCCATAACCTATAGAATGCACAGTTTAAAAAGTTCAGCATCTCCTTTGGACAGCCTCCTTAAATTCCCTCATCCTACAATCCCCGTACATTCTCCAAGCCCTGATGTGAGTATTCCTGAACAGCAACTGTTGCTGCTGCAACTAACTGGCTAGTTCTGACATGTCAAAATGACAGCTCATCTGAACAGAAAGTGCTGCTGAATCATGAGATATAGATATGCAGACATTCTGCACCACTTCAAGAAAATTAGTATTCTCAGATAACTTGCTGGACAGATTTTTGCTGAAAAGGTGCAGTATGAGAACAAAGAATCCTAAATAAGTAGTGTTGGGCTGCCAATCGCTATCTTCACCAAAGGGTGATAGGAAACAAACCTACTTCATATCAAGGGTATTTGCTCTAGTGAAAGGAGCCATGACCTGGAAAAACTGGACATTCACATCACTTCTAACCCTGTAGGTTTCAGAGATCTGTCTCTGAAAGCTTCTTTGTTCACTAGTCCAGCTCACATCCTTGTTCTGTGGGAAACAGTTTACTGGCATTACTTTAGAAAGAGCATACTACATAAATCTTGTCCTGTGAGTTTCTGCATCCATATTTATTTTGGCAACAGGCAGCTTGGTTATATAGGATTTTGATCAAGCAGTACAAGTCTGTAAAATTAAACATGTCAATCTTTCTTTACACCTGACAGGTAGCTTTAGGTCCTGAAGGTTTACTTAGTTATCTGTAGAGCACCTGCCAGTATGCTCAACACCAGTCAGCCTAAGATGTAATGACAGAATCCCAGCTGTCTGGATACCTTCCATTAGAATGGAAAGCCTATTCATTATTATGTTGGTAGGAACTGCCATCTGGTAAAGAAGTGCAACTACACATTCTGCCTTCAATGGATTTTCTTGTAGAAGTGCATTCAGAAATTCTTTGCCTGCCTGGTATCTTCATGACTGGCCACTGGTTTGAAATGGAAGTTCTGAGAACCAACACTACTTCCTAGGCCACTACATAAGATGTGATACAAGAGACTACTACTGAGCCTACTTCAGTGTATCCCAGGAAACATCTCATACCTTGCGCAACAGAGTCAGACTGCACATCCCCATCATAGTTTTTGCAGGCCCAGACAAAGCCTCCTTCAGATTTCAGGGCCTGAGCAACCATGTCATCAATGAGCCTATGCTCATACCAGATCTTTTTGGCTTCAAACTGGGACTTGTATTCTCTGGAAAACAAAAACCAGAACACCTTGTCATATAGATAAAAACAGGGATTGCACAATTTGTGCAGGTCATTGTGCACAGCAAGGTACATAGAGATAAGAGTAAAAAAAACAAACCAAACTTTAAAAATTTGTATCATTTTAACTCTTTTTTTCCTTGCTGGCTTTGCTAGGCCACTGCAAGTCTGCTTCAAAATCACAGAGGAGTCCACAGTGACTGTTAGGAGAGATGAACACCACAGCCACATTTAGCAGAGCTTCAAACAATGAGTACCGGGTCCTGTAGGACAAGGAAGACTGTGACCAAAGGCACACAGCCCCTGCAAAGCACTGCTGATTATCTGAAAATGCTGAGTTAACTGTAGCAGCTCACAAGGCTGGAGAGGATGTTCCTGCTGCAGAATTATGCACTGCGGTAAGAAGTACACAACTATCCTAGTTACCGGTCATAGATCTCTTGGAAGATGTCTTTAAAGCGGCCATCGTATCTCTTCAGGATGGTGTTCTTGGTGCTCATGTAGAGGGGCCAGCCTTTAGACAGTGCCATTTGGAAGGAACTGTGGGCAAAATCCTTAATAGACTGGTCAAGATTGTACATTCCCATGGCTACACCACCACATTCTGTTAATAGAAGAACAGCTAGGAATCAACTAGATTTAGTTTTGGTTAAGGATTTGACAGCATATTCTATATAGCATATTCTAGCAGGCAGGCTGGTGTTATCTCCAGGTGTCTTGATATAGTTCTCAACTTAAGGCTGGTTCTTTCAGAAGATTCACTTTGCGCTACCAGCTCAAAGCTCCAGCAGTCCTGTGACGCATGGATAGGAAGGTGGTTTTGGTTTACAGCTAGGTGCCTCTTAATACTGTGATCTAATACCCCTAAGAAGTTTCTTCCTAATCCAGTTCAAGCAGCAAAATTGTGACAGGATTGTGCGTGCTTAAACTCATACTAGCCATATAAATAATACAGAGTACTTTCTTATCAAAGCAGCAAGCAGGAGTTTGGAACAGGGCTCTCAATCAAAGCTAGAAACGGGATGGCTCCCTGGAGTGCCTTGGACCTTCAGGCTTTGACTACACTGCAGAACTAACTCCAGCAGTCAGAAGCTGCTTTACTTAGCTCAGGTAAACAAGTCCCAACATGCATTCCTCCTTCCTTTCAGTGTGTGTGTTGGGCCTACCCTGCAGCTTTGTTTCACCTGCTCATGCTTACTTCCAGCAATTTGTGGGAAGAACATGGCAGCCACGTGGGTGTAAGGGAAAGTCCTGAGAAGGCTCTGAGGAACTGCCAACGCTCATGTGACTTAGGTTGTGTAATGCAGATGTGTTGGCAGCCTGAATGAATTTAGGGCCCAGATCACCTTGGGGAAAGCAGCATTTAGATCATGGGAAAGGCTGATTATGGGTGAAAGTAGGGTCTAGGGCTTCATGAAAAAGCTGTCATCTTCAGAAACCTGTTCTTCATGTTTATAGTGAAAAGTAGATACCATGTAATTAATTTCAAGCACCTCACTACCACCATGTCTCTAGGTTGTTGTACAGTGCCTTTAATCAGGGATCTTTGTCCTGGAAACACCCCAGGTTTCTTTTAGATTTTTGAAAATACCCTTTCCTTATTCATTTGTCCTTGCCTCCAGAGGGTTGTTACTATATGGACATGCATGCAGAATGAAGAGGGGAAGCAAGAGCAGGTTTATCTGCTTGTCAAGATAACAAGGTCATTTGAAGTTGATATTGGCAGGGAATTAAATTCCTGTTACCAGTGAAAACACACATTGTCCCCCTGCCTCCCTTAGTGAGTCAAGGACAGAACAGGGTCTCATTGGCTACAGAGACTGTGTCCTCTGGAGCCCTGACTTTGTAGTTGCTGGATGACAGCTATTAAGTTTTATTCAAATGGTTATTTGCATGTAAGTGAAAAACTCTTGTTGCAATCATACAATCCTACTGCCTACTAAAAATCTCTTGATTCGGTGTCAAGGTTGAACATATTAGCATACCAATAAGACAAGCTTCCCTTCTGAATTGTGGCAATATGCTGACACAACAGTTATCTGTGGGTATGGGAGTTCCCCCAGAGCAACAGCAGTATTCTGCCATCTTTGCTCTTCCTTGCTTTCTGCTCACTGATGTAATTCAGAGTGGTGAATCAGACTGGCAGCTGGAACTGCCAGACATCTCCAATACAGGCTGCTCACCAGTCACCAAACAAATGAAAACAGATTAGGAGTGGCAGTGAAGCAAGTGAAAGGCTGTGCAACAAGAGACAGCAGAAGGGGTTTAGGCTCCGGTGTGCAAGAATGCCAGAGAAAAGTAATTTGTCAAAAGACAGTCATATGGCAGTCTTAGTACCCATTTGCCAAGCCAACTGCAAACAGAATAGGATTTTGTGGTTTATATTGATGCATTAGGTCTTTGTAGCTAGAAACAGAACATTACATACTCACATATATAGGTCAACATAAGGCTTAAAATCCTGAATCCTTTGATCACTGATAGGCAAGAGAGGAAGCTTGTGTGATGTTTTCCTGAATCCTGCCCCTAGAGAAACACCCTGGGTTCTAGAAACATGTGTGTAATTATTTTCATGCAACAAAGCCCAGCCATGTCAGGACTCCTCCTTCTGAGTCCAGAGATGTCTACAGCTAGCACAGCAGTAGGACACCAATACCTTTGGAACTGCATCTGTTAAAACAGTTAGAGCCTACACAGTCAAGAGCATCCTTGCCAGATTTCCTTTCCACCTTGCAGGGTAAGCGTCAGTTTTCATTTCTACCAAAAATCCCCAAAGACTGCTTAATAAAGAAGGGTACAAAATGTGAAGATCTATAGAGCCCAGTAAGACAAACTAAAACCACAATTATACCCAAATTATTCTCAAATATATCTCCCCTTAGGTCAAGCTCTGTTTAGATAGCAAGTTTCCCTCTGATCAAAGCAAAAAACATACATGCTGCTACCAGAGTCGTCATACAAGGAGCATGACAGGTGGTCAGTCTAGTACAATTGTGTTTGATATGCCTCTTCAATCCCAGGAAGATTTCAAGTAACTTTCAGTACTTACTGAATGAAGAAGGCCCAGACCTTCTTTCCCCTTCTACCTCAAAGTCATATTTTATCACACAGACCTGACTGATACTTCAAGGCTGAATTAAACCAAAATCACAATTTAGGGATAATACATACTCTCAAAGTTATGAACTAGGTATGTGACTGGTTTGCCTCCACCTTCTGGAGTGTAGGTCATCTCTACCTTTCCAGGCCCAGGTACCACAAAATCAGTTGCTCTGTACTGTTTGGAAAAAAAAAAAAAAAAAAAAAAATATTCATCATGTCATTTTTTTATCAGGAAGACAGAACCATAAGAGACAATCTACCTTTGTGAGGGCAGGGTGCAGAAAATCATGAACAGTTGTACCAAAACCCCCACTGAACAGGCTCTGTTTATTCAGACACGTGATTGTCATATTATTTTACTAGAGATTAGAAAGACAAGTTGTCAAGAGTCTGCCTGATTCAGATGAGATCTTCCTCTTTAAGGGAAAACTTGGGCCCCATCAATTGGCACAGTATGTATTTTTGCAGATGCACTGATGTTTTCAAGTGCGAAGTATCCAGAGCATTGTGTGATCTGCGAGTAGAAAGTCTCCTCTCCCTGATTCAAAAAAGCCTTTCATATTACAACAACTGATCTCCTAAATAAGGGGAAATCATACAGCACCTTAATAAAAGCAATTATTTCTATCCATCATATGACATTTGAAAGGCCAGTCTGTAGTAAGAGCTCTTTGAATGGATATACATTTTGCTCCTCTGAGCTATGCAGACTCAAAAGAACCAACATGTACTTCAAGTTTTCAAATGCTGTCTCATTTTCCCAACTGTCCTGGACAGTACTATTTAAGGTTACATGTCCTTGAAAGTTGTCATCCTTTTTCATGTAGTTTCCCTCCTATTAAGGGACTCTGATCCCTGAGCTGTTCTGAAGTTACAGAAGTGTCTTGCTTATATGTCCTTATATTTTTACTATATGTTCTTATATTGTTACTTTAACTTTAATCTCATACTTTGATAAGGTTTCAATCCTTCCTCCTTTATCCATTGTTTCCTATTATTATTCTGATGTTCTCAATTATTCAGGATTGTTAAGGATATTGAACCCCATTCTCTTCTAGTGCCAGGGCCCTGCAATTATTTTTCTCTTGGAAATTTATTATTTTACCTTCTCACCTCAGCTGATCTTATGACTTGCCCTCAGTTTGTGGGTTTACCTATCTATTTAAGCACTTGGCTCTTCTAGAAGACTTCTCTTTTGTTATAGCGGCTGCTTTACAGCGTATCATTACTCATGGAGAAAAACCTGGTTGATTCTTGTCCTCTGGGCTGTCCAAAGCCTGCTACACTGAGTGTCACGCTAGGGCTTTCTGTGGCCTTGCACTATCTCTGCCAGAAGACCTCTGATGAAAGATGTTTCCCTACTTCAGTACCACAGCCTGATGTGCCCAGTATGAATACCAACTGCACAAGCAGATCACAAAAAAGACAACAGAACCACACCCACACATAGAAGGCAACTTTGTCCACTTCTTAAAAAAAAAAAAAAAAAAAAAAAAAAAAAATCACTTACTCAGATCCCTTTTTGCTGTGAGCAACATTTGCCACCAAAGTGTCCTTCTGATAAGTAAGAAGATGGGCAGTGTAAAGGATATTTTCTAAAGAGATTTGTAAGTAGAGAGAATGGTTCTACAGAGGTGAAAAAAAATAACCTGGAGGAGTTATAACCTGTGTTCAAGTACAGGCCCATCTAATCAAGCACAGGCCCCTGCATGCTGTTTATATAGCTACACTGTCTAAGGAAGAGGCATGAACCCAACACTTTTCCAGGTGCTGTGCAAAGTGCTAGCAAGTACTCGCACCAGGTGGAATGCAAGGAATAAAGCAGCACATAGGGATGTCCAAGTCTTTGTAGCTCTATACCAGTCAGGACTAAGCCTGTTCAGATAAAAAGAGCTGTAAGCACTGAAGTGACTCACTTGATCCCCATAAGCGTGACGGCCAATGACAATGGGTTTCACCCATCCAGACACCAGCCGGGGAATGTTCTTGCAGATAATAGCCTCCCTGAACACAGTTCCACCTAGGATGTTTCTAATTGTCCCGTTGGGAGATTTCCACATCTGCTTCAACTTGAACTCCTCCACTCTCTTCTCATCGGGAGTGATGGTTGCACACTTTATGCCAACATTGTATTTCTTTATGGCTTCAGCAGCTTCCACAGTTACTTTATCATTTGTAGCATCACGATGCTCAATGCCCAAGTCATAGCTGTAACAAACCCACAGAGATGATCAGTACTGCCCAGGACATTTGTTTGTGTCCAACATGAAAGAAACAAGACCCTGTATGGGCCTCCAAGTACAGTTTCAGCACTCTGCCATAACTGAAGTTATCCCTCTTCCAGTGCAAATGCTGCTGGACTGGAAGAAAACACAGGCTCGTATACTGATACTTCTGCTGCTAGTAGGAGGAAGGACAGCTTCAGTTTATGGCTGAGACTCTCTGCCAGCATGTGACACAGCCAGTATCTCCTCTGCCTTCTCTTCTGAGCTTCCTGCAGCAGAAGCTTTCAGTTTGGGATTCTAATGGCATGGAACAGCAGAATCCCCAGAATAATATGGGCTTTTATTTCAAACCTCTTGTTCTGAGGATTCTGTCTTCCTTCATGTACTGAGCAGGTAAAGCTACACTTAGGCTTAAAAACTGCTTTGACAATGGACCCGCAATCCTGCTCTGGCAGCAAAACTACCAATACTCCCCACAAACAGTCAGAGGATGCATGTTTCCCACACTCACTGTTTTAATAGCTCTTGGAAAACAACGGGTGCCCAGCATGGGACAACTCTGAAGCACAGCCAACTGTACATGAATCTAGCCATTGTATTGCCTCAGTCAGGGGTCTGCTCTCCCTCCTCCCAGCCCTCTTTGAAAAAGGATGTTCTCCAGAGTCTGTGCATGTATTATGCTGCTGGGTTCCTGTTTGCTTTGTTCTCAACACCAGCAAGCAGAAAGCCTAATGTAGGTGGCATACAAATGACTCCAGGAGCAGGGGAAGAGGTCAGACTTGTGGGTTTAATAATGCCAAATACCATTGAAGGCCTATGTCTACACTGCTAGGAGCAATGCAGTTGGATACTTCTCTAATAATTATAACTCAGTAGCTAGAAGGGGAAGAGGTTATTTGTTCTGCTCCATCAGAGGCTGTAGACAGCATGTCCTGAGGTTATTTGTTCTGCTCGATCAGAGGCTGTAGCCAGCATGTCCCTTTTGCCATACCAGCTGCTAGGATTTGTTTTTTCCAGAAGGGAGTGTAGGAACACAGCCCAGGCTCAAGGAATAATAGTAACAGTTAGCTCACACTGCCAGTAGCAGAGCTCAAGCTTACAGACATCAGGGCAGAGTGTGCCCTACAACCACCCTTTTTGCCCTCTGGGCAGATCTTCAGAGATGGTAAGAAGTCATAAACCTGCTCAGAGTCCACAGATGCTAGGCTTCAATTCAGGAGTGGCTGAAACACCCCATGTCTCTAATTGTGTAGGCTGCAGGAAGCCACGCAGACTGCCCAGGTTGTGGAAAGCCAAGACAGAGTAGATAAACACAGTCTGTGAGAGACCTTCTTAGAGGCACAGTACAGAAAAAAGCTAACTCACCATTAAGCATTCACTGCTTACTGCTGTGAGGAACACCAGAGGGGTTGCCAACAGACTTTGACAAAAATCACTTCACCATGAGCCCATGTTTTCCAGAGTATTAAGTGAGATTGGCCCTTAGGTAAGTTAGCCATGGGAATCTGCTGGGAACTTTACCAGTATAAAAAAGCTAGTTAGCCTGCCTGCACTAGTGAAGGAGGAGCTATAGGTCTCTCAGTGCTAAGAGAAACATGATCAATGCCTAATGACAAATGCAAAATGCAGTACAAAGTGGCTGTGTCATAAAGAACCATTACCTGTGCAAATCGAGATCTACATAAGGAAAAATCAGCTTTTCTTTAATCAGTTCCCAGATGACACGTGTCATTTCATCTCCTTGCATCTCCACGACAGACCCTCCATGGATTTTTTTCGACATCTTGAGCTGCAATAGACATAAAGGCCAGCCTGAGTTAAAAACTGCTGACACACCTCACCAATACATGTATCCTGTATTTTTACATCACAGCTAGAAGAGACGTATTAACATAGCATATAGGATCTCTCCTAAAAGTCTTGAAAATAACCACAGCTTATCCTCAGTTTCATGCTCACTGGTGTTTTTCTTAAAGCTCCAGCTCTCAGGGAGATCTATCCAAGGGTAGAAATACAGGTTAATATCTGAGATTTCAGGGCATGTGTTCTAAGGGTATGAGCTTTAATTATGGTTGTACAAAAGAATTTGAAAGCATGACCGAACTCTTCCCCCCAATTCTGCAGAACAGATGAGCATTGTTTATTTTTAGATTTTATGAGTTCCAGTCCAATTGCCTGTTTCTCCCCCTTTTTCCTGAAAAACAGGTGTTAATGGACATTATTTTAATGACAGCTCATATTGCTGGCACTATTAAGATTAATACATTGCCAGCATCTTTATTAGCTTCCTTCTCTAGGAAGGAAGGAAACGTACAAAAAGCTAAGGGCCACATCAAGAGGACTTTCTCCTGGCAAGCTTTATTTCTGCTGTTAAAATAAATACTGGACAGGCTTTTTTTTTCCTGTACAGAACAGAGGTTTCCCAAGATATTTGTTCACAAAGCCTCAAAAAACAACCCTAAACTCCGCCCTTCTATTTGCACTTTGTTCCTTTACAAAACCCAACCCCACAAGCCACTGAACTGCGCTAACACAGTGCCCTGCTTTCTAACAGCCAGTTTCTCAGTTCTCGGCTCTGATTGTGCAAGAGCTATGACTTGGCAAGTTCCTCCTCCTAAGACAGCCACGGTCTTGTATGCAGCTGTTAGAATAATACAGGGAGATACCAAGCCCTTGTGCCTGAGGTTGCAGTTTCACAGATACTGAGGTCCATGAATGGCTTTATGCAGAATGAGGGCTCCTACTGTACACAGTCTATTCGTCTAGATGAAGCTATTCAGAGGTGTAAGGTTTGTAATGCAAGGGTCCCAGGTTACAAGCACACGGGGAGTCTGCTCCCTAGTTAATACTTTTTTTAAATAAATTAAACTAACTTGTGCTATATTTTCAAAATCCAATCCATTAAATGTTTTGTCTGGGAAGAAAATAAACCTATAGCTGGCTTCAGATCTATACAGTGCTGCGGCCACAACAGGAACAAAGGTACGCAGGATGCACTTCCACTGAGATATATCTCCACTGATATGTGAACACTGCAGCTTCTGACAGCTCTGACAGCACCCTACATGCTTATCCAATCAGTGCCCCAGTAGCTTTTCCCTCCTCAAACACTGATGTCCCCAGTTCCTCTAAGTAGAGGGGCCATACTGCAGTAACAGCCGCCTTCTGCGAACCAGAGTCAACATGCCAAGAGGTTCCTCTAGAGAGCACACGTTCCCTAGAGTTCAACTCCTTCTGTCTTTCTTCACCTTTGATTGCCAAAGGCCGAACTGCCAAAATTCAGCAAGGTCTTTCTCCTACATTTAGCCAAGGCAGCTTAAGAGAAACTGTGAATTTCCAAATATTTCTTGGTCCTCAGGAGGGACTCAGGGCCTTCAGTCAATAATTAACTATTGCAACAAGTCCTTAATTCAATTTTACAGAATATCTCTTAAAATCAGGCACGCTCCCAGGGCGAGCAGTGGAGACCATCATCACTAACCAAGATCTTCCCCGCACTTGTTTTTCGGATGCGTTACCCTCCGTCCACGCGCGCAGCCCACCCCTGACGCGGCGATGCAGCCCGGCTCCGCGGTCACGGGTGGGATTTGCCGGACAGGCCGCGGGCTGCCGCCGGTGCCTCACCGGAGGCTGAAACCCAGGCGCCGGCACCGCCCGAGCAAGGCGCTGCGGGCCCGCCCCGGGGGGCTCCCCCCAGCCCGGGAGAGCGGGCCCGGGGGCGCTAAGCGCAGCCGGCGTTAGGTGACGCTACCGGCTACTGAGGGAGATCTGGATTGCGAGGGGAGACGGCCCAGCGCCGAGCCGGGGAGACCGAGCCCGGGGTGCAAGCACCCTCAGCGATACCGGCAGCGGGAGACGGTGCCGGGAGGGCGGGCGGCCACCGACCTCCCGCCAGGAAGAAAAAAAAAAAATCCCTTAAAACATAAAACCACCCCGCCTCAGGGCCCCTCCGCAGGGCGGGGGACGCCGCGGCCGGGACCAGAAAGACAAAGGCCGCGGCCCCATCCCCTCCCCCCCGCGGGGCGCCGTTACCTGCGCGCGGCGCGGCTGCGGCTGTCGGGGCGATGCGGGGCCCGGCCCCGCGCGGGGCCTTTTATGGGGCCGCGCCCCCGTCGCCGCCCGGCCCCGCCGCCGCGGCGCCCCCTGCTGGCCCCGCCCGGCCCCTCCCCCCGGCGGCGGGGCGGGGGCGGGGGCGCGGCTGTTGGGCCGGACCCGACCCGCGGGCGCCGGGGCCCGCTGCCTCCGTGGCTCTGCTGCCCGTCCCGCCGGCGCTACGCGCCGATGCCTCCTTGTGAGGAGGTCGTGGCAGCACCGCAGCGCGGTGGCCTTGCCCGCCAAGCCGGGCCTTTTCCCCGCTCTCCCGAGACAGTAAGTGGCCGGCGTCGCCACAAGGAAGCCGGTTGCGCTGGCGGGCACGAAGGCCTGGACGCCGAGGGGGGACAGGCGAACACACGGGCGGGCACGGACACATTAGATGGCGCAGGGACCGCAGTGTCGGCGCTACAGGCCCCCCCCCCCCCCCGACCTGGGGGGCAAGAGAGGGCGCTCCCGGGGGCCGGGGCGAGGGGTGGGAACCGGGGAGGAGCCCCAGGGCCCCGCCCCGAGCAGCGGGTGGATTGGCGCGGAGCTTCGATTGGCGATGCCTCGGTAAAGAGGCACCGCCCTCTTCGGCGGGCGATTGGGTAGGGCTGGCGGCAGCGCGGCGGGTTGCTAGGGGCGGAGCGGGGGAGCGGGCCTGGCGCGGGAGGCGGCGCCGGCCTGGGCCTGCGCCCCGGCACCCCGCGTTGCCGCCACCACCCGCGGGGAGCAGGTGAGGACAGCCCGCCCGGGAGCGGGCGAGCCCGCCCGGGCCTTCCGCGTGGCTGCCCGGTGCGTGCGAGCCTTCTCGGTGGGCCCCGGCCCGGTCCCCGGTAGCGGCCGGCGGCGGCGCGCCCGGTCTGGCCCCGGGGGCCGCTGCCTGCCAGCAGTTTCCCACTGCTTCCTTCCCGGCCCGCCGCAGGTGCCGCTCCGGGTCTGCCCTCCCAGGCGGGCGGCAGCCGTTGCGTGTCTGTGCCGGGGGAACGAGGGGGCGGCCCCGTTACAGCCGGGGAGGTAAAGCCGTCAGCGCGGCTCCGGCGCGAAGGTTGGAAGTGTGCGTGGCATGCAGTGCCTTGGGTTTAAATTACGGCTGTCCAGCTCTTAAACCCGGGGTTCGCCACCTAGGCGCCTGGGAGTAACACCCAAGTAAGGAGGAGGGCCCGGCCCCTCCTGGCACGGGGCGGTTGTGGTCGGTTTGGTGGGGTGCGGGGTGTCGCGGAGCCGTTCTGGATGGAACTGCTGCTGAACGTGTGTGGAGGTTCACACCCCTGCTTGCACCCTGCGTTTTATCGGTGAGGAGTTGGTGGTTGCTGAAGATGTTGCATCTTAAAGTGATTTTTAAGATATATCCCCCGTGGCTATTTGGTAAGGATCCTGAGGAAGACGTAGTCTGGTTTTGTGCTTGGTGACTGCTACGTGTGCTTTGCTTTCTGATTTCCATTAATACACAAATAAGTAACTTTTTCCCTGTTTCTTGGAAGGGGGGAAGGGAGTGTTTTCCTTTCAGTGGAAGAACTAAAGCACTTTAAGGAAGAGCAATACGCTCCAAGATAATGTGTTGTGCAGCACAGAAAATCGATGTATTTTTGGACCTAATGTCAAGTACAGTGCTCTTTAATTTGTTTTAATTACGTTAGTAGTGCCGTTACAGAAGCAATTACTGTGTAGCTTTTCTTTTCCCCCTTGAAACTAAATTTTATTTTTCTAGAATCACATATATGATGTATGTGAGTTCAGAGACTTCCTTAGTTTTTTTGTCTTGCCAGAGTATAGCCAGTTGCTGAGAGATCAGCATATTTTCCTATAAAACTTACAGTTGACTTCATAATGGCATTTTTAATGTGGTAATGTGTGTGGGAACACAGCCCTGTCATACATTCAACATTTTAAAAGCAAGTTACTTGTTGCCTTAAGTATTGAAGAAACAATTCCATTTTTACCTGAAGATATGCTCTTGAAGGTTTTTTTCCATGAGCTCTGGTGTTTAAGCATGTTCAGAAATACTGAAATACACAACAGCAATGGGATACTATGACTTACAGTGGAGAGGGATGTGGAAGCATGCTAGACTAAGACTCAACCTTAAATAAAGAGAAGTTTCTCTTGAAACTTTGTGAATAATGTTTCTTCGCTTTCTTAAGGATACATAAATATCAGGATAAACTCTGAGCTAAAGGTGCTTACTAGACAGAGCAACAAGCAAAAGTCCACTGAGAAGTCATATGATTGACTTGCAGATACTATCTTTTGTGCATTCTTTGTAGGAGTGGTCAAACCTTGCCACATGAGTTGCATGCAGCTTGTTAGCATTTCAGTGTCACTTGTCAACCATGTGGATTTTCTCTGGACTGCATAGATTTTTAGTGTGGCTTCTGAGAACTTGGAAGAAAATGTTCTAGTCAGCAAAATATGCCCATAGATTCTGGGAACAGTTGTGGAAACTGGTATTTCATGAAGGAGCATGTATCAGCTGCTAAGCAGGAAGTAGACTCATACAGGGTTTTGATCCTTGGCACGAGTAGCAGTCAGCTGTCACTCGTAGGTTCCATCAGCTCCCCATGTTCCTGCTTTGTCAAACATTTCACTGTCTTGCTTAAACAAAGGGGAAGGTAGTAAGCACCTTAGCCAAGCAGGCTAGAAGTGCAGGCTTAGTGAGGCGGAGTAGAAGAAATCAGGTATGTATTGAGGCTAAAGAATATGGGCTGTGGTAAAGTATGATTCTTGGCTGTATGATGTCTTTGCTACACAGCAAGTTGGCTTAACAAGTATGGCTTCCCCTAATATAGAATGTGATTTGGGGTTGTTTGTTTGTCTTCCTTAATGTAGCTACCCTCGAAAACAAGGAAGTTTGGAGGTGTTAGATAGGACAACAAATAAACCACAGTTTGGGTTGCTTTCCTGGTAACTTGCACAAGGCTCTCTTGTAATACGGGGGGGGGAAGGAAGCAGTGTGCCATCAAACTTAATCTTTCAGTCCTGCTTTTGCTTGCAGTTCATTCCGTTTCTCATTCTGAAGTTAACCTGTCCAAACAGTGAGTATGTCTTGTGCTTTCTCAGGTGTGCTTTTCTTCAGTTTTCTTGTTAAAAGGGCTGCAGAAGTCACAGCATTGACAGTTCTTCTCTTGAGCTGAAATTATAACTTCTTTGTGAGACACATGCAGAGTCTCTATATGAAAACTTCAAGTTCCCATAAAACAGCAGCTGGAGTGTGTCATCTGACAGTGTTGTGGCTCTTTACTTAGATCAATTCATCTGGATGTTTAACTAGGAGCTCTGACTTGTTTTCTGCAGAGACACAGATCTCTTGCAAATGACTAGGCAGGGTACGTGGCTCCTAACTGGCACTCTTGACCTGTGCCAACAGCGGATGTCTGTGGTAGGTGGGTTGAATGTGCACTCTCTAGCATCTAATGAGCCCCTTCCTCTTCCATTGACTGAAGATGTTCTATTTCACCACCCTGTGCATAATGCATGTTGCTGAACTCTTTCCAGAGCACGTGAAATGGCTGCAGATGACAAACGGTCTCCGACACTGGACTCTACCAGTGATCTACCTCGTTCTCCTAGTAGTCCGTCTCATCTCACTCACTTTAAACCCCTGACTCCTGACCAGGATGAGCCTCCTTTTAAATCAGCCTACAGCTCTTTTGTAAATCTCTTCCGCTTCAGCAAAGGTAAGTGCTTGGGGGACTGTGTGTGCGTGGATTGTGCATGCTGTCTGTTTTATTGATGCTCTCTGCTGTCGCATAAACTTGTAAAAACACCTCTGAATATAGGAGCATGATGTCAAATGGCTGGCCAAATGGATGGTGAGTCAGTTAATTTGTAAGGGCTGTTGAATAAAGCAACAGAGGGTGACCTAGAGCTTTGTTGTGGGAGAAGATAGCCAGCATCTTGCAGCTAGAAATCTGTGGCTGCCCATGAAGGTCAGAGACAATCCAGTTAACAGATAGTGTGTAGCTTCTTAGCTGGGCATCTGGATTTCCTTTGCCTGTATTAGGTTTTTGGGGCTAAAAGCAGGAGTAACCTGCCAGCCTAAATGAGCAAAATGTGTGCCTATTCCTCCCATACAAGTTCTTACTGCAGACTTCCTCCACTCCTCACTTTCCTGTGCATCTTGTACCTTCAGCTGGGTGGGTGGCAGCTGAGCTGCAATAAAGCAGTGTATTTACAGGAAGTCCACCCTTAATTTGCATGGCTCAGCTGTTCCACATCAAGAGGTCTGAAGTGTTGTGAAAGTTTTGTGTATTGAAAAGTACTACTTGATTTTGGCCTTTGTGCTACATGTATAATGAAACACTTAAATTCTCAGTAGGCAAGTTCTTAACTCTGAGTTTTTTTGTTTCAAAGAAATACACTGCAAAGAGTGGTGAATGAATATACCTTCGTTTTATACAAAACCTGTGTATCTCTTTGCTGGAGATATCAAACTGGTCAGCTGTTTTTGTTTAGTCTGTTCATTATCCAGCTCTGCTAAGCATATTTCTGCAATGTTTGGACTAGGGAAAAAGGGCCAAGATAGCTTTTTGCATAAGCAAACTGATCTGTTCGGACTCTTCTTACGCAGAATGAAAAATAATTACTTGGTATGACTGCTATTAGTTTGCATAGTAGAATATTACCTGTCATTAATTTATTGAAAGTAACGTAAGATGTAGTCAATATTGGCTTCAGTTGTTTGTCTTGGACAAAGGTAGCTGGAGTCAGCAAAGTATTGTGTTGAAAGAATGGGAAAACAACCTTGAAAGAGCATGTGAAATGGGCATGTTTCTGGAATCAGTGAGAAACTGTCTGTACTCGATCCTCTGATGGAAAAGGGAGGTTTATTAAAGGCTACGGTAACTTTAATGTGACCTCAGTACTGGCTTCTAACATAACTGAAAAATGCTTTCAGGGCAGAAGCTGATAAACAAGCGTAGCTATTCCATATAGCAAGAATAATTCATGCCTGACAGTTTGTATTTCTAGTCACTTTTCATATTAAGGATATTTTGGAAGTAGCCTGAGCCTTGACAGACGAGTACTACATACTGGCCTGTGTCCATGTTTTGTATGGTACTTTTCAGACTAAAAATTTGTGTCTTTTGTTACGTATAATCATGACCTAAATGAGCTATTTATGGAAGTTTACTGCTCCTTAGTGTTGCATGCACTACTGTTTTTCTTTATCATGTCTGAACAGTTGGTTTCTTGTTTTTTTGTCAATTCCAGATGATGGCAGGCTTTCATCCCCAGCAGAGAGAGCAGAGACAGGACAGAGTGATCCACAAGCGCTGAGTGGTGGCTGGTCCAGTCCTCAGCATCCCACCAGGGCTCAGTCTCTGAGGTCACCGGTTCCCTACAAAAAACAACTCACTGGTGAGCTGCAAAGAAGATCTTCTACAACCCTGGGTAATTTCAGCTCTTTATGCTACAAGGGAATGTTGTACTAGCCAGTCTGGGATGCTTCAGATTTAGGTGGAAGGAGATGAACAAAGGTTCGTTGACTATCTAGATTAGTAGCAGAACTTGGTATCAGGCTACACGACTTCTGTTAGTGAGGTTACACTTTAATCTCAGAAGCATATCGCCTCCACTCTTCTTAGTGTTCCAGCAATTGGGGCTCTGCTGTTTCAATTACAAAACAGTCTGGAACAAAAGAGGCTGCTAAAACACATCCAATGTTTTAAAGGCTCTTGAACCTTGATCCTGAAAATTTCTGCTTTGTCTTGAGATACCTCAGTTTCTTAACAGCCACATGC
Organism: Tyto alba; assembly: GCF_018691265.1. NCBI lineage: Eukaryota > Metazoa > Chordata > Aves > Strigiformes > Tytonidae > Tyto > Tyto alba. Next base: position 28,199,026 of record NW_024881328.1, on the reverse strand, counting down.
AAACTATAACTTTACAGCTCAGTCTGAATGGTGGTGATGTTTGTGTCTTCAAGGTTGTTACAGATGAAGGTTTTTGCTTGTAGCTGTTTTGAGGAGAATTGAATAGGAACTTGTGTTTAAACCTTTTTAACTCCTAACCTTGGAACTATTGCCAGATGCTATACTGTATCTCTTTTAGCTGGAATGGGAATCTAATGTGATTTCAAAGGTGCAACTGTGTAATGGCTTTATGAAGATCTGGAAGAGCTAGGAAGTAGATTGCAGGGGTCCCTCTTGAGATCTGCCTGGTTACTGTTGGCAGTTTGTGATAGCCTTGAGCAAACTGCTAAACTGGGTAAAATGCTTGTGCAAGACACTATTTCCAAGAGTATGGTACCTAGTACAAACAGATCGGATCTTAAACTATGTTAATGTGTATGGGATTTTTAGAAAGATGTCTAGTCTTGGTAACCAGGCAAAACTCCAGTACAGATAACTAGCATTTTCATCTCTCTAAGTCAAATGCTGTCTTAGTTGAACACATTCATCATCTTCTTCCTTGCCCTCTAGTACTGTTTGTGCTATTCAGTTGTACCTGCCACAACAAACCAATTAAGGTCTGAGTTTTTTGTTTGTTTTGTTTTAAATCTTTTTTTCAAATGCCCCAAGTACAGCAGTGTGCTCCTGTCTGATTTGCCAATTTACTTCATTCTTCGTTACCTCTTGTAAATCACTTGGAAATTAACTGGGGATTACAGGTTAGAAACCTTTAGGTGAGGTAGGTTGTTCAGTACTCAGAAAGCAGAAATAAACTTGCTGTTTGACTTCCGCTGGGAGTAGGCAGCCAGGGAAACGAGACTTAGTCTAAGGTGTGGAGGAAGAACTGTTGCTGCATTATTGCAACTCCTTTTTGGGACCTCTTTTCATGTCCATGGGTTTGGATGAAAGTATGCTTAGAAAAAGGAGATGATGAATCAGCCTGGAAAGAAGTAAAGTTAGACCAAGTAGGATTTGCTGGCTTTTTGAAGAGATTTCTGTGGTACTGGGTGCTGAGTGGCTTGACTCACTGCAGAGTATCTTCTGCCAGATAACCTCAGTGCTGTAACAAACATGAACTCTGTGTAATGCACGTAAAAGCGTAGCAGATTGGTGAGGAGGTTTCAGGGGAGTTTTTCAAGTCATCTCGCTGTATTTGAAGAGGGGAAAAATACTTGCATCATCCCTCTCCAAAAATCAGGCATTGCTTTTTTTGAAGCAAACTTTAGAAAAGAAATTGTCATGCTTTCATTTGTCTTAAAAGGTGCTGAATAATTAGGTCTTTGAGGATTTTTGAACATGAAGCAGGAGAGAATTTTACTTCTGCTATTGCAGCTGATGCTGGGCTGCACAAATAATCTTGGAAATTATTCTCGTATCTGAAGAATTAAAAGTATGAAAAGAAGTGATGTGATTTACAGAAACACCTAGATGGGTAGGTCAGTTCCCTCAGTTCAGTGACGGTGAGATGTCTAATCTCCTTGAGTTTCCTTGCAACCTTGTATCTGTAGGCCTGTAAATGTATCTCTAGTCCTTGCAATTACACAGTTCATAACAACTGCAAGCCTAGGCTGGAAACGTCTTAAATCCTTCGCACAGGTCTCTCTAGCCTACTTGAGTTTAAATAACATGCCAAGCTTAAGTAAACTGAAAGGAATAAATAAATAACAGGCTTCTGGTGGCTCTAAACAGTGATGGAATGAAATTGCTCCTGAAGATGCTGACTGCCACCCCTCATCTGTCAATTAATTTGCACTCTATGCAGCAGATATTCTCAGTGCTCAGGGACCACGCTGGCTGACAACTACAAGCACTGAACAATGTGGAGGGATGGTGGCTTTTGTAGGAAACTGTCTAGCATCAAATATGTAGGATTTCAGTTGTGTGTTTCCCTTCAGGATGGCTTATGTAAAAATGTTCTAATAGCACCTTACCAGCTTTTGTGAAGGTAGGAGAAGCAGCTGCATGTCTTGCTTATGTCAGAGATGCTTTGTGGGTTGTATGGCTGAAGAACCAGTGATAAGACTGCACTGACTTCTGTGGCCTCCCTCTTGGGTAATCTGTTGCATCCTCATGTGCCGGTGTAGGGTTCTGGGAAGCTGGTGTCACTTCTACAGAGAAGGTGGGCCCAGCTGGTTGTGTTGGACTGCATATATCTGTGTGTGCTGTCATCTGAGTGCTTTCAAGGTGCTGGATTGAACCAAAATAGGCTTGTACTGAGATAATGTCACAGCCTGCATATCCAGTTTAAGGAGAACTATAAATGCTGACTGATTGGAGAGGGAACATTGGTAGTAAAAGCACTTCTAGCTTGTTAGGCTGTCACGCAGGGTAATGCTGTTAATATTAGACAGTTTTAGAAGACTGGCAATAATAGGGAATGGCAAAGGAGCTTAGTAGGAGTAAGGAAAGGCCAATGATCATATGAGGGGGAAGAAGGCCTGAGGAAAGTGTCTAATGGTTACTGGGAATCATAAAGAACATGACTTAACTACCAGAGCACCTTTTATATTGGAAAAGGTTTTGGAAGATGAAAATGCATGTTGTAAAATTAAGTCAAGGACTGCATTCATACTTTTCATGTCAGTACTTTGTATGGCAGTGACTTGAGGAAGATGCAGTGTTTGAACTGTGATAGTGAACTTGAATATGAAATTATATGCTTTGGTAGCAAATAACTAGAAAGCAGTTCATGTTGATTTGTATTAGCAAAACTGTGGTATCCTTGGTGGGGGTATTTGTTTATTGTTGAAACTATGTGAAGCTCTCTGTTGTACCTCTTGTGTTAGTATATGGTTGGCTCTCTTCCTGTAAACTGAAACTAGCAGTTAAGTTGCACCAAAGTAGTTCTTGCAGTGTTTTTGACTTGTGATTCACTGTAAAATGAATGCTAAAATACATAGGGTTATGAAAAAAACTCTGCAAAAATATATTTTGGTGATTCAGTAATTGAGGATGCATAACAATTGCATGACTTACTGAGCAAATCTTTCTGTGGCCTGAAGTCAGAAGAGTGTACCGATTAGGTAATTATAGCTGGAATGCTACTGCAGGTTCCTTCCCAGTGATCATAGTTCAGGTGGGTAAAAAAAGTAGTAAAAAAGAGGAGAAAAACATACAGTATTTCAGAGGATATGTAGGTTTTGCCAAGGCTCAACAGCCATGAATACATATAGGAAGGATGAGGGTTACTGTGACTTTTTTTTTTAAGCTGTAGGAGTTAATTTTTATTTTAAGAAGGAAAAATGGGTTAAGAATAAGTCCAATTGGAAATCTAGATGGGGTTCCTTTGGTATATTGGGGTTTTGCTCAGTGAACATATATATGGGAAGGGAATGGATAGGAAGAACACAATTGCTGCATAAACTGGTAGTCTTGAAAAGATGTGTTCCACGCTCATGTTGGTGTGTTACATTGAAGGGCTGAGATGCATCTGGCTTTTGTGTGTTAAATGCAAAATGATATCAAGTGAAAAATGACTGTCTTGTATGAGTAACTAGGGAGGAAGAGTAGATGGGTGAAGATATGGTAGAGTTGTGGACTGAGAAAGTATAAGGACTCTATATATCAAAACTGTGAGGAAGCTGGCTTCCCTTGCAGAAAGTTGTTTTGTGCTGGTTGGACAAGCAAAAGTTTGTGGAGCTGATCTGGTTTGCATGACAGATGAAATAACATTTAAATAAAGTTTAATTTTATTTTTAAAAGACTAATTTATTGTGTATAATTTTAATTATTTTAATTGTGGATGGGAGGGATGGGGTTTGTTTTGTGGGATTTGTTTTTCGTTTGTGTTTGTTTTGTGTGTTGTTTTTTGTTCTGGTTTTGTTTTGTTTTTTTTTTTTTTTTTACCTTTAGTAGCATATACTGAGTTTGCTGCTTCAGGAGCACTAAAAAAGCTTACCACTACTTAGATGTGTAAGTGTGGTCAACTCTGGGCATCAAATCAAAAGAAGATATGAAATCTCTTCAGAAGTGCAACTGATGGCAGTTGGGATGATGATGTGGGCAAAGCAAGAAAAATACTCCTATAGTTTCTATGTTTGTGTAAGGGAACATGAGTTTTGCAGATTTAATGGTGAAATAGTAGGAAATACAGTTACAGTGCTGGAAACATACACATCCGTAAATTGTGCGTGCATTAACTGAGAAAATGATTGTGCTACTTACAGTAATGGAATTTGGATCAGAAGTAAGAGTTAACCCAAGATTGATACCTGTGAATTCTTTTATAAGGATAGTGTTTTAGATACACTGTGTTCTGTACTGCAGGAACAACTTTTTACATTCTTTCTATACAGTATGTTTTCTCCCAGAAAGGGAGAAATCACGATTGAAAAAGAAAAGAGCCAATTGAATTTTGATCTGAGAATCAGCATCTCTAGTATAAATATGTTAGCCATATGCTCCCACTGCTGATGACATGGTTTTTCTAGTGTAGATTATATTCCTTTTGACATTGTTTTATGTAAAACAGAAAAGGGCATTTAACTAACAAGAGAACCAGCATGGAGTTACTTGTGGCATTTTCACAGTGTTGTGTATGTTTATGCTTTGGGAACCACTTGCCTGACAAGATTTGTAGCTAGTTAGGCAGGAGGCCTGACAGTAATTTTTTGAACTGGAAGCAACATTCCTGGAAAGGAGATACTCTTGAATTAAAAAGTTGCAGTAGGAAAGTCCAGAAAGTAAATGCAGTGTAGATCTTGTGATAGAAGTAGGAGGAGCCAAAGGTTTCTATGGTATTATTAATGCTTTCTAGAAATACTAAACTCCCTATAATCACCTTAAAATACTCAACTTGTTACTGTCCAAAAGTATACTTCTTTGATTTAAAAAAAAAAAAAATTCCAAGTGACTAGCCACAGAACTGGGTTTAAGCACTCTAAAATCTTTTTAAAATCACCTCCTGTTGTGGATTCTTTCCTGTGTATAGATCAGTAAGCAGCTATATGTGGGCTGATTAACTAAAAATATCTACTAAGAACCTGAAGAGGAGGCATGGAATTCCTCATTTAGAATCGCATTACTCTAAGAGTTCTGAACTCCCGCACACAAAGGAGTAGCCTAGTTGTTACTGCACAGCAACAGTTAACACGCTTCTGCTAGTGCTGTCAGCTTTCCTGCTGACATCAGATGTCTAAAGCAGTAAACAGAAAGCAGCCATGTCTGTTCTTCCTGTACCAGGGGGAATCAAAATAAATTGCTAGTCAGATGAAGAGCAGCGAAGCTGGTAAGAAACTTTAAACTAATCAGAAAAGTCGTTGATGTAGAAGAGTGATTCTGGAAAAGTTTAAATGTTCCCATAAATACAGCACTGTGTTTGCAGATCTTTCTGAAGAGAATGATCCTATTTGTAACTCGTACAGCAATGCTTCAAAGTAATCTAGAATTTTATAGGAAAGAAATTAACTGTGTTACCTTTTTATTCAGAAGTCTCTGCTATAGTTAATCAAGAATGACTGTACAAGTTCTCAACAACTTGACTTTTTTCTTAGAAAGTAGCAAAATAAAAAACCCCTCAAAAATGTGAACTTCTGGAAGTATTTTATTCTGAGTTTCTCTTTTTAACAGAAACTGAGAAATTGAGTGCTGAGACTTGCTGTAGTCATTTATAAATAAGTTCTGGTTAAGGCATTGACTCATACCAGCCCTAGAACGAATGTGAATATTGTTGCAGTTATTTTGCTAGTATTAATATCCTAGAGGGCGTTCTAAAATGAGATGTCAGTGCTTTCTAAAAGACTAATACAAGGTTCGTATAGTAGGTTGAAAATGACTTATTTAAAAGATGTTTTAATTCTCTGCAAACTTAAATCAGTTCTTGTAAACACAGAGGGTGGTATTTAAAATGTCGGTTAAAGCAAGCTATCTGGCATCGGAGGCTGCTTTTGAGGGGGAAGAGTGCAAGGGCAAAGAGTGATACAAGCTGTAACTTTGTAAAGTGCATACATATGTGAACATTTCTCCCTCTAATGGGGTTTTGTGTTGTGAATGTTGGTGCATCATGGAAGAAATAAATACTATTTTCCCTTTCCTTCTAGACAATCGAAGGAAAGTAGAACCACCCCTTGGAGGTCATGATCCTCGAACAGCAGTTCAGTTAAGAAGCCTCAGCACCGTTTTAAAGCGTCTCAAAGAAATCATGGAGGGGAAGAGCCAGGTAATTCTTCTGAGGGATTTATAGGCCAAACCATCTAGAAATTGAACTGTTCACTGGGCTTCTCTGAACTTCATTTTTAGATATATCATGGGAGTTTTCAGATGTTTGAAGGATGAGTGAATAAACTCAAAAATCGTGTGAGTGCAGGGGAAACAATTTCAGTTCATGCTGCCTTTTTACATGCCAAACATCTGTCATATTGTGAGAGCGAAACATTGCTGTTGCTCAGCTTTTTGAACTCAGACCAAATGTGCTTATTTTAGACTCCTTCCCACTTCTGTATTATCTATTCTAAATTAGCTGATGGTTTTCTCCTTTGGGGGCTAATCATGGACAGGTAAAACACATTGACTGTCTCAAATAGTAATGAGAATTCTGAGGATGAATTAAATTTGCTACTTACTGTAGTAATGATTGGTCAGCAATATTTGCTTGAAAGGCTTGTCCTGTTAATCAATTTTGATTCAGCTGAATAAGGGTCTGGCGGTTACTACTGACTTGCTAACTTCACCTCCCTCTGCCATGTTGGACCATGCCTTTAAGAGGAGAGTCTAGCTGAGAAAAGAAGCCACAACTATTTTTGAGGGGTGATATAAATAGCTGTGCCTGGTGGCAAGACACAGGCAAAAGTACATTTAATTAAACCGAATGAAGAAGAAAAAAGCTTTTGGCTTGGTAGGTTTTATAGGTAGACTTTGAATAAATTCACTCAGCTTCAAGTGCTATTTTGCTTGTAAGAATAACTTTGCTTTGGTAGAAAGGGTGATACTAGAGGGTGAAACAAAAGCCTTTCATTGCAGTAAGTAGGGCACTGAGTGTGTCACCTACTAATATTTCAGTTTGTGGCAGCTTCTGGAGGCCCTGGATATTTTCAGACATCTTTGAATCTATTGGAGAAGTGCTCAAACAGACAGGATGCAGCATAAATGAATATGTTGAGATCTTTCTCTGAAAGCAGTATGTTAGCTGTCAGCATGCTGAGTTCTGTACAAATGATAATGCATCACTGCCTTTGACTGCAGCCATGTCTTGCTTGAGTCACTCCAGGCAACAATTTCTTCCTACTATGGAATTGGTCTATCTCTACAGGAGACCACTTTACTGTTGAAGAAAGCATGTGTCAGATCCTGGAAGGTGCCTCTACTACTAACTGGGGACAGGCTTCTGTTGTGAACCCTTCCTTGTAGGCTGTTTTTGTCATGCGTGTTGGCTCTGACTTCAGCAAAGCAGAGATCTGTAAGGTTTCACCAGCCATGGCTGGATTTCTAAACACTCAGTCATGTGCAAGTGGGGCAGAGGCACTGCTGCTTGGAACAGCCTCTCTGTGTGGTAGAATCAGGGACTTGGCATATCATGTAAAGCCCCAGAAAAAACTGTTAATCGGCATCCCCTGCAGCTTTGCAGCAGTTTCATGGCAAAGCTCTTCACTGCATCTTTCCCTGCTGGAAGCTTAGTGTTTGTTTTAAATATTTCTAGACTCTCTTGAACACTAGACTACCTTGAGCAGTCTTTGACCTCTTTCTGTATGAGTTTTCTTAGGTGAGGGCAGCATGAAATTGTCTTGTTGATCATAACTGTTTTGGTTTCAAAATTGGTCATCAGCTATGTCGAACTTCACTTGTGAACATCTAAAAATAGACCCCATTTCAGGGTATGAGTTTTTTTGGTTATGTGAAAATCAGAGTATGGATCACCTTCTTTCTCTGTGGTTATTTTCTTCTCAGGTTGTTTTGAGAAAATTCTTAGAGCACATTCTCTTCCTAAGAAAAACCCAAACTATTCAGTCCCTTTGAAAAGGCTTTTTGCCAGAACTGAAATCTAGCAAAGAGTGTTTCACAGTTAGAGCTGTCATGTGACCTTTAGCAGTTGTCTCCATCCATGGTAGTTGTAGCTGGTGTGCTCAGAATCATAATTGAGAGATCTGTCTTGCTCTGTTTATAACTACAACACAAAGTGAAAGTTTTAACTCTTTGTTTTCAAGTCTTAAGACACAAATTCCTGTGGCTGCACCCATGCTGTAAGTCAGTATATGTCGTTATCTCCTGAATGTGTATCCCAGTTGTCTTCATACAGCAGTTGACCTGGAGTTTTGAAACAATGTCTATCTGGGACACAGGCTTTTACAACTGTTTACTGAGGTTCTGAAGAATTTGATCATATAACAGAACTTTCTACATGTATCTATAATACTTTCAAAGTACATTCCAGTATTAGCTGTTGAAATGATCTTTCTGCATTGATAATTCCTGGTAAATTGATTTACCCCTGGATAACAGCTTCAATTACTGTATGGGGTTTGTTTTTTATGTTTTTAAACTGTGCTAGTTGAAAGCCTGTCATGTGCTAGGGGCTAATGAAAGAGAAGAGCAATCAGTACTTCATATATTTGCTTCTTCTTGACCTTTATTTACAGCTCATGGTAGTTTTTATCTGCTTTGCTTCTATCTTGGATCAAGAAGGCAAAGGCTTACTAGATTTATTCTCGCAGTTAAGAACTCTTTCAGCCTTCTGGCTCCCTATAAAATCACATGAAAAATCCTTTCTCTGCATGTGTGCGCTTATACATGAGTGTGCATAGGCACACGTATACAAATATATGACATTGTCCTTTTCATGTGTCCAGTCTATGAAGCAATCATGAATCTAAACATGCTTTTTTATTTACAAAAAAAGAAAAAAATTGTCTTTGTTGCCTTCCCTTGTAGGACAGTGACTTGAAGCAGTACTGGATGCCTGACAGCCAGTGCAAAGAATGCTATGACTGCAGCGAGAAATTCACCACCTTCCGGCGGAGGCACCACTGTCGGCTTTGTGGGCAGATCTTCTGTAGTCGATGCTGCAATCAGGAAATCCCTGGAAAATTCATGGGCTACACAGGTAAAATTTATCCACTGAGAAGCAAAACATTCTGTGTGTCCTCAGTTCTGTTTAGACTACTGCATTTCAGATTCTGGCATCTGCTAGAGAATTTGATACAGGTCTTTAGTGGGCTTAGAAATAAGCAAAAAGTATCACAGGACCTAATTCTATCAATTCTTTGTGCACAATGGTGGATCATGCCATGTCTGCTTATTTTTACCAACACTGTGTCCGTGATGACAAAACAAATATGGCCACTGTTGAGTAAGGATGTTCACTATAAAAAGTGTGCTCTTAGCAATACTAGTTTTAAAATATAATGAGCCACATGTTCTAATTGAGGGTGAGGAAAACTCTTTCAAATACTAATTACCAAACTAGACATCTCCTGATGGAGGTCACGATTTCCAGACATCAGATGGTATGTCATACCTGACTGGCTGTTGTTGTACCATGATTTCAGTGTGCACATGTGCTCTCTCTCTCCTCATCCCCCAACCTGTCTCTCTCTTACCCACCATGTGTTATGCATCATTTGACTTGGAGAAATTTCCTGAGTATATAATTGTCTGGGGCTTTGCTCTTTAAGGGAATAGGAGAACTAGACTTAAACATGCAAAGAGGTTTTGAAACAGGAAATCCTTCTTTTCTTTACCACTACACACCTCTGATCCTGTAGGAACAGAGTACTATTTGTTCCCGTTTACTTACCCTCTCTGGTTCCCCTTTCCATAGGGGATCTCCGAGCCTGCACTTACTGCCGCAAAATAGCCTTAAGCTATGCACACTCCACAGACAGTAACTCCATTGGAGAAGACTTAAATGCTCTGTCAGATTCTGCATGTTCTATATCAGTGCTGGATCCTGGCGAGCCACGTACACCAGTCGGGAGCCGTAAAGCTAGCCGCAACATCTTCCTGGAGGAGGATCTGACCTGGCAAAGGTAAGGTGAAAGGCTTCATGCTGAGCTCCAGAATCTTAACTGAATTTTCAGGCTGACAGCTGCCTAGGCAAAACCAGGTGGTTTCTATTTAGGGAACTTAGCAGTATATCTCCTGTAAAAAGAATCTAATCCTGTGCTTGCTTCTAATATTCTTTTCTTCAGGTTGAAATGTACAACCTTTTCTAGTGGAGTTCTAAATTGTTTGCAGTTGTTTCTTTAATTTATTGAATCAGTGATTCTATATCAGTGACAGAACAGGTTTTCGATTCAGAGTTTAAAAAGGCAAAACCAAAACCCATTCCTTCTAACCACTGATTGAGAGGCAAGTCAGTGTAACACTGATGCTTTACCTGTCTGGTTTTGGATTGGGCAAGAGAATGTAAGAGATGCTGTCTGTGTAAATAAGAGAGAAATGATGAAAGTAACCACCTCTTTCAACTGAAGTGTATTTGAAAGGGCAGCTATAAAGCTTCTCTGATCTCTTGTCATAGTGTGTTTCTTCTTACTGCTCTTGAATGAGGGGATCTTTAGTTTTAGAAGATGAAAAAGAGAACACTGTACTTTTTTCTCAAGTGGTATGCAAGTTAATTTCTGAGGACCTTGATTTAATTTAACATGGGGGGAGGAAGAAATAATCAGATGTGGTGTTTGTGTTCATTTCCCTAAAAGCAGAAGAACATGAGGGTGTGAAACTATTGCGGAGGTCTTGGATCAGAGCCTTTCTTTAACTGAGGGATAGTGTTAGTGACACATGCCTGCCTCAGCAGATCTACTGGTTCTGATACTATTAAGAGAACCCTCAAAAACAACTGTCTTCAGAAAATGCTCTGACTCTTGCTTTACACGGTGCTTTTTGCTGTATGGTGCTCCTATATGGAAGCAACTAAATAATCAGCTTTAGGCCTAAATAAAGGAAAGTACTTCTGGTTTAATGTTATGGTCATCTAAAGCAGTAATGTTGCAATGCTTAGGATAAATACTACCAAATTTTGAATTAGGAATAAGTATGTGTGCTCGGTTGGAATGCTTCTCTTCAGGTGTACAAAATAATACAAGGTATTATTAGTTCTGTCTTCTCATGTGTTATTAGCATCTCTATTATGGCAATTCAACAGCTTGTAGACATGAACATATAAACAAAGTATTTATACCTTTATTTTGGGCAGCTTGTAGCACTCGAGAAAAATACTGTCTCTACTTGAAAGACTGGTAATTCTTTCTATACTAGAATGTTTAGGCTTGTTGGGAGATGCTGAGCAAACATGGGCTGCTTTTGTGTGTGAGAGAGGGAGAGATTGAGATTAGGTAGTTTATTGTTGCTTTAGGAGGATAAAAATTTTTTTTCAGTGCTTATTGCTCCTAAAATGTAAAATTTTGCAGTGGGCTACAGTGCTTTTTTTAATACTGCATTTGGTAAGTTCCTGATTGACCTTCAGAGGTTTAAACTCAAGACATTCAACTTAAACAGCACCACAGTGGAAAGTGGCAACTCACAGCTTCCTAATGGAAGCAAAGTTTTTTTTCTGGTGTGTGGCTTCTCTGTGACAAGTAGTTTGCTTCAGAAGAAAACGTGGGAGTTTTCCCAAGATACAAAATAATGTATCTGAGATAAGGCTCTTGCATCTCCTGCTGTCATATGTTGCAAAACAGTGAGAAAAGCATTTATGGGAGTGGTGCTGTATTTACTTGTCTGACATTGCTCTGCTCTTTGAGCTATTGGAACATGGAGGCTTTAACTAACTTGAAGGGCTGTGTCCTTTAAAAGTGAGGGCGTGGTGTACTCTGGGCAAGTACAGCTACTCAGGCAAAGTTGTATTGTGCACGTTTTCTCATGAAGAGCATTTATCGTGCTAGTAACATGTCTGCATCTCAAAGCACAAACAGTATGGCCGTATCGGTTGGAGTGTAGTGGCTTATATCTGATACAGTTTTGCCAGGGGAAGAGAGTGGGAAGGCAGGATAGTACAAGAAGTGGAAAGAGGCTGTATTGTCCAAGACTTGAGTCTAAAGGGAGAAGACTTGAGCACTGTCCTCCAGATGTCATTTGCCCACAGATGGGGAAAGATTTCCCTATTCCCTCATTGATTTAACAATCATGGGTGTGAATGAGAGGTAACATAATTCACTGTGTTTTAATTCCAGCTGTTCTAACACTGCTGCATATGGCAAATTTCTCAAATATCTGTAACATGATCCTTTTTTCCTTGCAGTCTGATTCACCCAGACTCTTCAACTACCACACTGACTGCACGCCTTGGGTCTGTCCAGGAGGATGCAGGAAAGTCGCCAGCTAGGAACAGGTAAACTAATCATATCTGAGTATTTTCTGTTCTAGTTGCATTCCTAGCACGTTCTTCACTGTAAAGCCTGTGTTTTGGGACTTGTTTTTACTGAGCATGCTGTTTCATGTCTAAAATGGGACACCCTGTTACCCATATGTAGTGGTAAGGGAGCTTACCATTACATTACCAGCTCTGAGCTGGACCTGGCAGGCCCAAACTGCTCATTCAAGGTAAATTTTAATTCTTTGGCTATTCATGTCCTCACCATAGTACTTACCTGTCTGGAATTATGTTTGAGAAGTAACGATGAGGTATAGCCTATTTCTGTCAAAATTCTGAACCTGTGGAAACAAAGCTATTAGCTTTGGGCTAAGCAGTGCTAGCCTTTTGTTATTCTCAAAGCAGCTGTAGATGTTTCTTTGAGGCAAGCTTGACCATTCCTCTTTTTAGATGAGATGAAACAAAAAGGATGCAGGTTGAGTGCATTTAGGTGAAGGTAACAGAAGTTACTTAGTATTATTTGTTTTGCCTGTGGCTGGAGGTTTTGTATGTTTTTTTTCTCAAACTGGTTATTTATGGGTGAAAAAAAAAACAGCACAACAGTTAACTGTTGCAAGCAGAGGTATTTGAACTTCTCCTTTGCAGGCCCTTGTAAGGGATAGAGATTTTCATTGCAAAATCTACTCCCCTATTTTTAGAAATACAAGAAATACAATAAAGTTCCTGATGTAATTGGTGATGATAAAGACACAGATATAAAATGTGACTGTTCTAACTCTGGCTTAATGCTCTTTTACACTAATTAAAAATCCCTGCTGCTTACAGGTAGGTGGCATAGTTAAAGTAGCTGTTGCAAAACAACTGGGAGGAGTGCTTAATGATGAACTTCAAAGTTTTGTCTTCCACGTGAGAATGCTTTCTGTTAAGCTGCATAACTCTGCCAGTTCAAACTTTAACTTGAGAGCATCTGAACAGCAGAAGACTGGCAGAGTTTTAGCCTGCCTTGAACACCTGACTATGACAGAGTTTTTGCTTATCACCCTTAGATGTAGATGCATGTAGTGCCAACATAGTTTCCTTGCTTCTGCGTAAATGACTAGAAAGGACCTAACTAAACCCCTTTATCAGCCCAGGATTCCTCCTCAAGAGACAAAGGAGGAAAAAGCAGTCATTTTGAGACTATTGCACCTTCAGTGCCTACGTCCTTGCAGTACAAAAGCTGCAATAGGGTGGGATTGCTATTTCATGCCTGGGCTCAGCCACGTCATTCACTGAGAATTCTTTGGAATAATTATAGAGTCTCTGTTAGCCAGTTAGCAAGCTCTGTGAAGTTATCTGAGTTTCATTTCAAAAACTAGAGACTGGCAACTGTTCTCATCACTGAGACTGCTACAAGCCTCTTGAGTCAGTTCAGCATTGGCTTTTTAAGCTTCCCTGTTGCTGTATGCAGAAGCGTTTTTCATCCTCATTCCTTAAGAGTGCTGTTAGCACAGATAGCTTATGCTGTATCCTTTTTGCTGCTGCATGATGAGAAGTACCACTCTGGTTATTCAGAGGCTTAATCTAGTTGTGGGATATTGGAGCAGAGGGTATCTGGAACTTGTATTTGCACTTGTAGCTTTGCAAGCATTATTGCAAAATGGTGTGTTTCTACTGGAGCATATAGCCAAGATTTCCTAACAGCTGGGCTGAGACCAGGTGGATGCTTCATATCACAGTATAAGGAAAATTGCCAGCTGGAGTGACCCCTAGCTTCAGCAGATGGTTTAGCCATGCTGGGGAACAGGCCCTCGAGCTCGCAGACTCAGCAAGCTGTCATCCATATATTTCAGAGAGCTGAGGAGAAGGAATTTTAAATGGGTCAAGGCGAGGGGGAGTCTCAGTGCACTGTTACAGGGATCCTGGTGTTGTTGGCCCTTGCTGGCATATGACTTGCCTCCAAATCTCTGGAGCTTCTAATTACCCAGCATCCCATCTCTTTGTCAGTCTATTCAAATGCAGACATATATGAATTTCTGTGCCTGAACTGAGTTCTAACTGCTTCCTACGAAGAACTGTACAAGGGTTTAACTTAGATGTTCCAAAGCAATACACTTGCTTCCTAGGGATCCTTTCTTCTGCTTTGATGGGGGAGGAAACTTTAAGCGGTAAGTCTGTACTGAGGAGAGTGAACAATATCACAGACTTAAGTTCCTTTTTAGCATGCTACAAGATCAATGGCTGCTCTGATAAAGCACTGCGCAATGAACACTTACACTTCAGCTTTTTTTCTTCCACTGCAGATCAGCCAGCATCACCAACCTGTCACTGGATCGGTCAGGTTCACCAATGGTGCCTGCCTATGAGACATCTGTCAGCCCCCAGGCCAGTCGCACACATATGAAGGCAGAGACCAGCGAGGATGAGCGCAAAATCCTTCTGGTACCTTTCAGACTTCTGTTTGTCTTGCTCTTTGAAGGCAGTGAAATTTGTCTTTCTCACATCATGCAGGAGTATCTTCCTGCCTTTAAAGATTCTTGTCTGAGCACTCTTACCTGGACCGCTCCTCCAGGTGGTGCAGGGATGGAGAATATTGATGCTGCTTTGGACACTTCTGTCTTCCTGAAACAAATCAGAGTTTCATGTGGTGTTTGCATAAAGGTGTTTACAGTTTTAGTCTTGGGAAGTGTGTTATGCAGTGTGAAGTTGGGGTATGGTGGCTCCTTGGGAGTTAAATCTGTTACGGTTGTAGCTGTAATACAGTGACCTGATTCTGTATTTCTCCAAGTTCAGATTTTCCCTTTCATAGGCTACGTAATTGGAAAGTTTAAATGGCTGCTTCAAAATGGTTACACAATGATGAATGAGTTCAAGCTGTAACAGCTTATTGGGCTAAAACATAACTTGGCCCCTCCTCTGTTTAAAGAATAAACACAACATTTTGTAAAAGGTTGTAGTGACGTACTTGTTCAAAGAAAAATCAATGTGCAACAGTGTTTTGTGTAATCCTATTATCCCCTTCCCACAGAGGCAGTGTTGTAGGTGACCGTTACTATACAATGTTCAGTAGAAAACAGTGTTTCTTTTCTTTGTGGGACGGGATGTGCTTCCAACAAACGGGGGGTGGGGGGGTGGGCGCACAAAAGATGCAGAGAAGGGAAGGGAATTTTTTTCACCCATTAAAAGATTCAAGATTGCTCCCCATTGCCAATTCAAAATCAGGAAGGCTAATTTCTGTGTTGTCAGGTATTTGCCTGCTGTCAGCAAAATGCATACAAGTATTCCTGAGGGTGCGGAAACACTCTAGTTCCTGTTCAGTTGCACAACTCCTTTCCAGTGTGCTCTGTAAATGTATAACCACGTGGGGGAGAAACATTTTTAAGGCACATCTTTATACCACCCAGCCCTGTGGTATAAATGCAGTGGTATAGATGCAGTGTCAATTAATGTTAGGATTATCTGTGAATTCCCACTGTTTGTTTAATGCCCTTAGCATGTAGATCTGACTTTGTAACAGGAGTCAGCTTAATATTTAAAGCTCAACATACTCCATTCTGAAGACCAATGAACTTTGGTCATGAAATAAAAGTTAGGGGTGGGGATGCATGCACAGTGGAGTAAGCACATACTTCTGTGAACTAGAGGTCAAAATGCTTGAGTTGAAAGGATTTGCTGTTTGCCAGTTTGTCCAGTTTACTGACTTTACCATGTGAGTACAAGGCAGGTGAAATGTGGAATCGCCAATAGCATCAAATCTTGTGATGCTATGACATATTCTGTTACTGATCCATTTGACTCTATACCTGGTATGGAAGTGAAGCTGCTGATGTTGGTTTTAGGGTAATACCTAGGACAGCCACTGCTGGAAATAGAAAGCCAGTCTGGTAGCAGAAGTGAAGCAAAACTCTGGGATGTCAGGGCACCCTTGGGAAAGTGTAATAATATGGGTCTGGCAGTTAACTGGAAAGCTGAAACCAGTTAAGATTTAATTAAAGCTTTTTTTTTACATTTTATTCTGTTACAAAAAAATAGAATGAATGAGGCACTTGAGAAAGTGATCTGCAATGTCTCTTCTCCACCCCTTCGGGTGCTCTGTTGCTCTCTCAAAATAATGCAGGGTCCCAGTTTTGACTCTGCAGCAATGAATTGTGCTGTGCCAAGCCAGAGTGCATACGGGAAAGCAAATGGGGCCAGGTGCAGAGAGACAGCTCTGTTTGGATGGACCATAGCCTACACAAGAGTTGGTGCACATGCTTAACAGGCCTGAAGATAAGTTCAAGGTACAGGCTGAAGAGTTCAAGTGGTGAGAGGAAAAGATCTACAGATTTTCAAATGATTAACTGAGTTGGGAGTACCCTCCTTTTTTGCCTAGTGGACAAACCTAGCAGTGTCTAAAAAAGGTTTGATACTGGACAACAGAAAAGGAATCCTCAAGAAAAAATGGTATCCCAGAACTTGAACGTAGCAGCGTGCATTGCTGTGTCAAGTCCTTACTTTACATCTGGGCTTGATAATGGACTAGTATGCTTCACAAAGCCTAAGTTGAGCACAGATTATATAGAAAAAGCCTCTTCCAAAGGATGAGTTTTCATTGTCCTCTGCATTTACATGTACCACCTGAATTTGAGAATAGGATGCAGAGGGCAGTAGTGAGGACAGTACAAAATCTTGCCACATTAAAAGTAAAGCCTCCTTAACTCTGACAGTATCCACTTTGTTTCTTCCTTGTTCTCATCTTTATATAAAAGAAGGGATATAAGAAGCAGATTGCATGTCTGTTTGCTGTTTCTGTTTGCACCTTCACATAGGTTGTGCAGAATGGCTTAGATTTTATGCCTATTTGTGGAGGGCTCTTGATCTGCAGGCTGATCTGAATGCCCAGTTTGATGCCCTTGAAATGTGTGCTAAAGTCAGACTAGTAAGTAACTTCTACATCTTCCTGTCCAGGACTCAGTCCAGCTGAAAGATCTGTGGAAGAAAATATGCCATCATAACAGTGGGATGGAATTTCAAGACCATCGCTACTGGCTGCGGACACATCCCAACTGCATTGTGGGAAAAGAGCTGGTCAACTGGCTCATCAGAAATGGGCACATAACCACAAGGTAACCCTGATGCTTTAGGACTCCCCTAGAGGGCAGGTTGTGAGTTTTAGCTGGTATAGGGTACCTTAAACTGCAGGGATAGACTCCTTTGAAGGGAGATTAGAAAGAAAATTCAGATCCCTTCTTTTCTGCCTACCGAAGTGGGTAGAGCTCTGACTCCATGTGGCCCAAAACAACAGGGCACAGAGGGCTCTCTGTTTTGGGAGCCAGCGTGGGAGGCAGCTTATGGGACAAGCATCACTCAAACAGTTGGAGAGTAGTGATCATATTACAAATACTGTCCAAAAATATTCACTGATACTCCAAAGGGCAAGTCTGCCCCCTGGGATCAGAGATCACTAATAGTGGTTGATAGCTACATTTTTGGTGGGGCTTGCAGGCTCTTAACCTTCTGAGTATAAAGAATCTGGTGTATTTAACTATGTGAGAGGAGGATAAAGCTGAGATGGTTCTTAAGTGTACAGCAGCAGTCTTCACTCAGCAGGGATGCTCAGTATGTACAACTCAAGCTAACAGTATTGAAGGAGCACAAAGTGTCTTAATCATCTGTTGGACACTTCAGCTGAGTTTAGAGACCTGACAGTCTCTTCATCTAGCGCCATATTTGAACCAGTACACTCTGCTGCCTCTCCATAATTTTTATGGTTAAACATGGCAATGGGATACTGATGAGTCAAATAGTGCATAGCAAATGACTCTTTCCTTTTGTAGCATGCTTGTGCCATAAACTATGTGTGTTTAGAGATGGTTTTCTAAGTCTAGTTCTATTCTTATACCTCTAGGGTCCAGGCCATTGCAATAGGGCAAGCATTGGTTGATGGACGCTGGCTGGAATGTGTCAGTCATCATGATCAGCTCTTCAGAGATGAGTATGCTCTCTACAGACCATTACAGGTAAAAGGAGTAGGAAAGCTATGGTTCTTGCTGGGTTTGACTGCTGACTAGGATATTTTCTAATCCTATTCTCAGCAGCAGGGGTATGTTTTCTAAATCAGCTCTCCTGTAGAGAATTGAGGTCCAGCCCTTTTTCATTAGTGGTTTAAAGCCTGAGGGAGCTGCATTTACTCAGAATGCTTTGGGCTTGTCCTCTGTGGAGGATGAGTTATTACACGTAGTGTTGCCTAAAGTGGAGAATAAGGGCCTCTAATCTAGGCCAATGCCTCTCATGGTGGACATCTTCCACAGAGGACTTGGAATGGCACAGTCTCTCCTTGTAGCAGCTGTGCTGTTATGTGCAGAATCTAGAATCTGTGTGCAATTACTGGTGACTGACATAATGGTGGTCTTCTGTTTCAAAATTCCTTCTTTAAAAACTTCCAAAGAACGGATATTTTAGATATACAGTATTGGATTGTATTGGTAACCTTATGATCTCCAGTGATGGCAGTAATAATCAGTACCTTAGCCACATGATGCAAGATTGGGAGGGGGTCTTTGTCATGCCTCCTCAATCGGACTGGCTAGCTGAGGTGGAGGCAGTGACCAGAGATGCTAACCTACTGTATTTCATTGCAATAAAACTTGCTGAGGGGTAAGAGCAGTCACTGGCCTGAGTGATTGGATTGTATTTTTAACTTGAATGAGGTATCTTTTGTAACCTCTCTGTTATCTGAAAGCATTTGGTTGAAATTTCTATGTTCTGCAGCTTCCCACAATAAAGGATGGCTCAGCTGTCCTATGGACCTCAGTCAGAAAGCTTGCAGCCATTAGCATCGCATCTTGTACATGTCAGCTCTTGACCACAGTCACTTGGTCTTCCATTTAGATTGCTCTGGGCTTCATCTGGCATCTCAGCTAGTTAACTGCACTGTCTCAGTTGGCTAGTAAAAGCTTGCCCTTAACTTGCAAGTGCTTGTGGATCCCTGTTTGTAACTATTTGTAAGGGGCTTATGTTATTCAAGGTTTAAAGCCAATTCTTGTTCTCATCAGCTGGAAGCACTGTCTGATCTCATTTTTTCTGGATAAGAATCAGGAGAAACAGTGTTGACTCTCTTGCTGTACTCACTGTAGCCAAAGGAATGATAGAACTTACTCTTGAGGTGTCTGGAGGCATTAGTATAACTGAAGGAAATTGCTTAGATGCTCTCCAGGTTTTCTGGCACAAAGCCAGGCTTTGCTCTGCGCCTCAGCTAGAGCCTGACCCACGAGTGAAACTTAGAGCTACTTTGATCAGCCACAGAATTGCTCCAGTAACTTAGAATTAGCCTCCACCAGAAGCTGCATGTGCTAGTTTCTGGGCAAGGGATATGGTCATCACCCCCCTTGGCTGGGGATGGGAAGCATTCAGAACTGCTTAGCTGGATGAGGTGACAGAACATGTGCAGTAGAATAAACTTGTCTTTTAGTGCCACTGAGTCACAGCTTGTGTGGCAGTGGGGAGGAGACAGAGACTAAGCACGTGGGAATTGTAAAGAAATACTGGTTTCCTGTCCCAAAGTGTTCCTATTTCATGCGAAGGGGGGTGGCTCTGTGACTAACCTGGCCCAGCCCACTGAGAGTATCCTCTGATTTTTAAAATGTCTAATCTGCATTTGTAGCAGGCTGCTTAATATTTCAGCAGAGCTGTGCTTTAATGCCTTTTTTTTTTTTTTTTCCCCTTTCTTGTCTTCTAGAGCACAGAGTTCTCGGAAACCCCATCACCAGACAGTGACTCTGTGAACTCTGTAGAGGGGCACTCTGAGCCATCATGGTTTAAAGACATCAAGTTTGATGACAGTGACACAGAGCAGATTGCTGATGAAGGAGAAGATAACTTAGCCAGTGAGTTTCACCCAAGTCTTGGTCTCGCTCTGCCTTCTCCCCCGTTATCCCCAGTTCTTTGGGACATAGTAGTCTAACCATGTCGTGCTTTATGTGTGTGTTTGTGTATGTGCGTGTGGGGCTGTAAATAAGCAAACTATAACCTAGCTAGTCCTCCTGTTTCTTACAATGGATATGGTATTTTTTATTTAGTGGAACTGGTAAAGCTTCGTACTTCTAATGGAGGAGGAGCATGTAAATTGCTGACTTCTGTTTCTCAGGCAGACTTCTGCTTGATTTGGGCCTTACCGTAATGCACTAAAGAATGCCCAATATGTCAGCATGCACACATGAGGGTAAGATTAGAACTATGAAAATACTATATTCCTGTAGCATTGCACACTGGTCTTTATGTATTAAAGACAATTTTTCTCCTCTCCGGTACCCTCATGATACCCATTTGAACCCTTCTCCTCCCTGTATCTTCCCCCTTACCCAACACTAAAAGACTCCGCCAGCCCTAGCAAGCGCACTTCAGTCAGCAGCTTCCAGTCCACAATGGACAGTGATTCAGCCGCCTCCATCAGCCTGAACGTGGAGCTGGACAACGTGAACTTCCATATCAAGAAGCACTCCAAGTACCCACATGTGCCCCCTCACCCTGCCGACCAAAAAGGTATGAGGTAGTCACCAGCTGGAGTTGCACATGATGGAGAGCTGGGCCCTAATAATACTGACCTATTTGGACACTACTTTGGTAGCTGTCTTGCAGAGGGGGAAATACAATATTTAGCCGGCACTTTCTTTCAGTTTTGATGTGCTCACCTCTGTGGAGGCTCAGTAGCCCTGTTGAAACACCTTCTCTGCAGAGTGTGTAACTTCCCCTGTGACTTTCTCTTTGCAGTTAAAGCAAAGCCTTCTGCCCATGCATAATAGGGCAGATCCACATATACAATTTCTGGCTGACTCGGGTGGAAAAATAGTCTGTGCATAAACCAGTTTGATATGTGTCTCTACAGGTTGAGATTAAACTGGAAAAACAAGCAAGAAAAAAAAAACAAAACAAAACAAAACAACAAATGAATAAAATTAACTTGGAAGAGCTCTGTGTTGACTTCTAATTATACCTTAATAAGCTTACATTTGACAGAATAATCTTACTGACAAGCGATAAGGCCTGACATAATCCATATATGTAACATCTGTTCAAAAGAGAGCATCCACTTCTGTGAAGTAGGAAGAAATCAAATACTCAGTGTTGAAGACTTCTTTTAGAAGTTTTTTTTTTTTCTCCTAAATAAGTACTAAATCGAAAGACTCTAACTATAATCAGAATCCTTATGGAAAAAAAATAATGTGTCTGCTTGTTGATAATAGCATTCTCTAAATTGGACAAGGGCTGACTGAAACCAGGGCTTGCCACTGGCTTGGGTCTAGTATATTCTAGTTGCTTTACATGCTGGGTAGCAACTTGTCTTTGCTCTGCTTCCTCACCTACGGTTACATCAGCTTTGTAGACTTCTATCTTTGGCTGCTTCTAAGGAATTTCTTATTCTTAATTGTTGTCACCGCACCCCTTCAGTATTTCAAACTTTGAAAGACAATCCAGTATTAAACACTTTGGACTCGTAATAGATTCATCCTTCTATAAAGTGTAACAGATTTCTTCTGTTGTTGTGGATCAGAATGCAAGGCTTAACCTTATGCTTGCATACAGATTGCATTTTCTGAAACTGAAATGGTCACTGAAGAGAGGGAGGAAGGAGAAGTGGTCACAGATGACTTTGAAAATGTGTTAGACATGGGAGAGGGAATGAGGCAAATTAAAAGAGGCATTTATCAGTGCCTGTTGTAGTCACCTTTTTTTATTTGCTAAAAATATGTCTAGAAGAGGGGAAATCCAACTGCTTATTTTTTGCCCCAAAGAGAGGAGCAGAGCAGGTTCGAAAATTGAGTTGATGTCAGATGACTCAACAGTATATATGGGTTGTCAGCACTACTGACACCAGCTCATTATTGGTTCCTTTCAACTTGTTTCCAGCTTGTGCCCTAATCAAATGAAAAGCTAAATGCATCTGCAGGGAAGGAAAGGTGTGGAGCAGGAGAATGTATTAACAAATTCCTTTTAGGAAGGAGGGATGCTGGATTAAGTGAGCTTGAAACAGACCCAGGTGTGCTGCAGTATCCTGTGAGTTTACAGCTGTAGCAGGTTTATTTTTATCAGTGTGTATTGGCAGTAAAGCAAGCAGTAGTCAGTTTGGCTCTGAGCAGTGTTGAAGGACTTGTGGAGTGATAGTCCTGGTTTCAGATATATCTCAGTCTTTATCTCCTTATACAAAAAACAGTACATGATGAAGGGGAAACATAAGAGAGCCTACCTCTCTCGGAAACTGTTGACCAAATCAAGGCTTCTCATAGCCAGAACTGAAACTCTTGTGAGAAAGATTTTGATGATGGAGGACTCAGAGAAGAAGAGCAGAAAAGGCAAGTGATGAAGGGACTGAAATGAGAGAGACTTCTGCCTTTGAGTTTTATATATTGGCAGCACTCTATCTTTGGTGAATCTCTGCTGACTAGTGTTTGTTGCCTGTTCATGAAATGTGTGGTCTTTTAATCGGGTTTTTCTGTAGAGTGTAATTTGTAGTATAAAACTGGGAACAATTCATTTTAAGAGAATGGATTTCCCTTGAGGGGAAAATAACAGTAATATGCCCAGAACTAGGATAGGGCAGAGTTGCGAGTTATTAAAATGCATCGTGGAGGTGTAGGTATTATCCTTAATTTTGGGGGAAAAAAAAAAATCTGTACTTTCTGCAAATACAGAGGACTTATTGTACATCTTTGTTTTTGGATTCCTGGCATGAGAGTCCTTGGAGGAAAGACCTAACCAGGGACCAGCAAGTTAAAGTGAATGACAAGATCTTGAATAGCAAGAAACACTTCTTGGTAATAGGGAGACTGAAATTTCGTATGTACTTAGACACTTGTTATTCAAGGCCTTCAAAAATTAGGTGGGATAAACCCCTAGAGTGCGTACTGCAGTGCCTAGAGTAGTGAAATGGATGACTTCTGAAACTTTGTTTTGGAAATATTAAAGCACGAAGACGTTCACCTTGTGTTCTTGATTTATCTTGGCTATATTCAACAAAAGATGCCACTCAGGATGCTACGGAGTATCACAATGGTTAGCCAAGACTAGATAGTTAAGCTTCTATGTAAAATGGGACGTGGTTATTTTAAGAACAGAGTACTGCAGTCAATCAGCAATGTTGTGTGTTTGCTGCTGTCAGGGGTCAGTAACTTCCCTATGAACATCATGGACATGTATTTGGCTTGATTTCATTGGAATTGTCTTTTGTCCTTAGAGTGGATGACAGCGACTTGATTTTCTTTGAGATAATGAAGTAAAACTGAAGATCACACCCACTTTTTGAGGCTAGTAACTCAATTTCCTCCGAACTGTGTGAATTACAGTCACTGGGGGAGGACTGGTGGGAGAAAACATCAGTGCTAGAAGTGCAGATAAACTTGGAGAGGTTAGTGGGTTTCTTCAAATGAATAAGGGATCAGCTGCTTTGAAGCAACAGCCTGTGATGTACTAGCTGTGTTGTAGAACACAGTGTTTTGTATGTAGTCTGAGTCTAATTGCAGGACTTCTTGTGATGTTATAGGCTGACTAATGTCTGACGTGTTTCTATGAAATTCTAGTGACTCCAAGTTAGCTGGCTTGTAGTATCTTACAAGTGAGTATACTGACTCATTTACATTATTATCTGACTAAAAACAATGTTACTTTATAGTGTGTATCGAAATGGGAAACAAAGTAAGATTGGTTTCTGCATTTAAATTGGGGGGAAGAGATTGACTTATTTGAAATGTGGCATTTAGTTGCTGTTTTTAAATAGATACCGTTATTAATAGAGCAGCTTTGTTTTTTAAATGTCCTTGCAGCCAGATGTTCTTGATACTGGTAGCAGGTATTTTGGGTAGTTAGTTTTTGATGCCTGCATCTAGTTAGGAGGGGGAAAGAGAAGACAATCTGAGTAACCGTGACATAGTTACTTATCACCATCGCTTGCCAAGGCTTAGCGTGCTGTTGCCAGGAGCCCCTTTGGTGCACCTTCTTTTGAAAAGGTACACCTCAGTTTTCAGTGTGTATCTGTGGATGCATGCGTCCTTGTTTGTGCATCTAGAGGAAAAGCTGTGGTTGCTGGCCAGTCTGTTTTGATGTTTAACCAGAGCAGTCTGTAAGGTGTCTAAAATCTGTACCTGCTGGTTTCTATTGGAGACCTGTGAACTTGTGTGTGCATTGTGATATTTGCTTTCAATGATGCCCTTGAATATCAGACCTAAGAATTCGTATGTTCTGGGGTGGGGTTTTTTGGTTCTTTTTCTGTCGTTTTGTTTTGGTGAAGCTGTTTAGGGGAGCTTGTAAGATAGTCTCTTGAAAGCTAAGTGCTTGCAGACAAGGCTATAAAACATGCTCCGGGAACCTCCTCTCCCTCCCTGCCCGCAATGTTCTGTGGAGCATAATGCGTGTAGGGATGATGTGAGGTAAGAAATGTGTGTGTTAGCTACTCTCACCACCTCAAACTCACACCTATGAATGTATTATGTGTCCAGTCTAGGAAGAGGTATGGTATCTTACGTTGTCAGGAACTTCCCTAGGGCACAACTGGAAGCAAAGTTATAGGAGGTGTGACTGTACTGAAGAGAAGTGTTCCTAGTTTGGAGGTGCCACTTTGTCCAGAGCATAACTAAGGTTAGGTTTCAGCTGGGGTTAACTTCTGCCTCGGCCATGCCAGTCAGGGATATGTGTCAGACCTAATTTGAGTGTGTTCACAGTACGAGCTGCTGCCCTGAGGCTGTTGCAAGGTGGAAAGGGATGGATGTGCTAGTATACACGCTCATTTGTAGGTACAGCATAGCATGACTTTCTCTAGGTAGTCTATGGGGCTGTGGGTGAATGAATGCTGAGCACAAGCCAGCTTTTATTAAGTAGTAGGTTGCTTCTAATGCTAAACTCTTCATCTAAGCAAGAGATGAAAGGAATCTGCAAATAACCATAAAGCTGCAAGGAAGGCTTGCGACTTCTCTTTGGTGCATTGATCATCTGTTGAGTATCTGTTTGCAAACTGGGCAACTGCAGATAAACTCACATTTTTAAACTGTTAGCATGTAAGGGGTCTCTGGACTGATGCTGTTCAGAGACTTGTGATTGCTTGTGTCCTGTCAACCTTTTGTTGCTTTCTGTTGGTGTCTGAAAGTTGCCTGGCTTTGCATTCTGTTTGCAGCAGTAGGTCTGGACCATTCTCAGGAAAGGCGATAAAAGGTTAGTTTCAGACTTCGGATCTTCACACTGTGGAAGAAGTTGGACTATTGCTCTTGCTTTCCCACTGTGCAATCCCTTTTTGTAGAAGCAGGGAACCAAGTAAAGGCACAACAAGCTAATGACCTCTGGATAAAGAAAGCTTTTTGTAGCCACCCTGCATGAAAGATCAAGATCTAGCAAGCTAAACAAGCGTAGTAGATGGAGCTTCATCCTATTTCCCATATATAAAGTGATACGTAGCTATTTCTTTCCTTTGTTGCTGGGAGTCTACCTCTGTCAGCATGGATTCATCAAAACACTTCCAACTGTTTTAGACTTCAGACTTCTAGCTCTTGAAAGGCAGGCTGTCTTTTGTTTCCTTCCCTGTGTAAAGTAAATTTCATGTCTGGTCTCTCCCTCAGTCTGAGATACTTAATTGGAACGGGAGAGCAAAATCTCTTCTGAAGCTGCGTGTTTTTTTTTTTTTGTTTTTTTTGTTTTTTTTTTTTAGACCATAGTGAGGAGGCCATTCCCTATGGTGTCTGCTTGCAGCTTAATACATTTGTATTCAGATCTAGAAGACTGTGACATGAGTCCATTGGAAAAGCAAACTCTTAACTCCTAGCTCAGTCTTTGCTCGTATCTACTCCATTTGTTTTGTTTCTTCACAGTAATAAGTATTATTTTCTCATTGTCTTAGAACTTTTTGATAGAACAAGAATGAGAGGATATTCTTGTCTTGACCACACATCAAGCTGTTGCTAAATTGGTGACTAAACACTCAGATGAGTAATGCTGCTTCTTCTGGTGTGGGCGTGTACATTATAATTATATGGGTGCACCAGTGTAACCTGTCATTTTTGTTGTCTCCGCCTATCTCCCTCTTGTCTCTTCTTTCAGAGTACTTGAATCCTGAAAACGGTGGGCAGCAGATGTTCTCTATAAGTGATGCTTTTATTAAAGGTAAGGAGAAACTTCAAATGTTTCTGTTCTGTGGTTTTAATATGATGAGAACTCCTCAATACTCCTTTAATAGGGCATTGGCCCTTTAGAAATACTTGACAGTAAATTTGAGCTTATAGTTTTATGTATCTGTTTTGCCACACATACTCTAACTTTTTTGAATGAACTTTCAAGCTGAAATTTTTTTCACTTCTCAGATTTCTTCATTCAAAAGCACTCAAGGAAAAGCTTTTACTTTTTTTTTTTTTTTTTTTTTTTAAATAACTCTAAGTGACAAGTCTGTTCACAACTTCCCTACCCACAAATTTATGTAACAGATACAGATTTTAACTTTCTGTGCAAGCAAATGAAGATATGATATGATTAACTGCACTGATTCTACAGAGTAGCTTAATGTTTCATCTCTTAAATCTTTTTGGGTTTCCTGTCATTACCACCACCACTACTGCTTCTGAAATGAAATATCATTAGACACAGCTGAGAGTTTTAAAACCCATGTGCCTTCCAGTATCTTGGCTAGGTTCACTTGTGGGCTTTTTTCTCCTAGTTAATGCTATTGATTTTGGTGAGCTCACAAGAGGAGGAAATAAGGGGGAAACCCCAATATCTGTGAATCCATAAAAATAGTCTTTGATTAAACTAAGGCTTTGTTTTTAACTGAGCTTTTGCAGGAGAAAGGAAAGGGGAAAAAACAATGTAACTTCTGTCAATCTTCTACATAGCTAATTTTGGGTATAGAGCATCA
Organism: Tyto alba; assembly: GCF_018691265.1. Taxonomy (NCBI): domain Eukaryota; kingdom Metazoa; phylum Chordata; class Aves; order Strigiformes; family Tytonidae; genus Tyto; species Tyto alba. Next base: position 28,171,925 of record NW_024881328.1, on the reverse strand, counting down.
GGAAGAAGTTAATTGTTTTTAAAGAGTCTTTTTTCCAATAGTCTTCTCAGATTACTATTGTATAAGGATTTTGCAGTTTTATCACACACTCTGAAGAGTTCTAAGCTTGAACTCTGAATGCTTACACACTTGCTGATGAAAAATTATACAATACTAGTGTAAATGACTTATAATATAGTCAGCCATTATAAGAATGGGGAAGTTTATAACTTCCCTTTATAATATCATAATATCTGTGTAGGAAGTAACCTAGTAACTCTTTCAAAGCACAGAAAACTGTGCTGAAATAATCTCTAATCATGGTACTGCAAAACAGAGAACAGTTCTGAGGAGTTACTACGTGATATGGTGATTGAAAGCAGCAGGCCCCCTCCAAGTGAGGGCCGTCTTATACTATTGAAACATGCTTTCTGTTTCCAAAAGCAGAAATGGCTATAGTTCATGCTGACATTTAGGATTTAAAAAATTGTGTTCAGTGGATACAGCCTTCATTTGCGTCGTGTTTATTGTAGCAGAGAAATACCTCCGTATATGATGGTTAGGTGGGTGGAAGTGAGAAGATGTACTGAGATCTTTTGAAAAGCTTGTGTCACTTTATTGACAGAAGATCCTTGAGAATTCTGTAGTATTAAATACTGTGACATAGGCTAGGTGAACCAACCTGCTGGCAGCAGCCTCTGCACTTGAGCAGCAAAGAGGTGCTGTGTGGGGTCAGGGCTGCAAGTCACATAAAGGTACAGAAGTCTGACTTTTGAATTGGTAGCATAGTATTTCTTTAAAATATCTTTGGGAGATGCACTAAACAAGGCCTTTACCAAGATACTTTTGATACTTGTGCTGCAGCCTGAATAAAATAACTGGATCTTTTAATCATACTTATGTAGATGTCTTGAAAGCATCAGCTTTTTGTGGATCAAATTAGTGCCTTTGACCAATGTTCTAAATCTAAAAGGCATTATGATTATGTGTTATGAATATATACAGTATTTGGAATTTGCTGCTTACTTATAACTGGGATATAAGATTTTTCTTTGTCTTGACAAACTTGGTAACAATTCAATTCCATAAGAGAAAACAGTCTGCTCTGTACTGGCAGTAGATGAATTTAGTAGCTCACTTTTCCTTTGTACGTTCACCACTGTTATACTCAAAACTGTTTGCTGCATCATGTTACCATGATGTCTAGCTCAAACTCAGTATTTCAAGAGGCTTAGACTTATGTCTTAGTAAATCCTTTCCTTTTCAAAGTAGCCTTTCAGAAAGACAGGCATTCAGCTGTGACTTTATGTTAACAAAGTGTGTTTGTCTCTTTCAGAGTCATTATTCAACAGGAGGGTGGAGGAGAAGTCCAAAGAACTCTTTTTCACGCCCCTAGGCTGGCACCACAGCAATCTGGATCTTCTGAGAGAAGAGAATGGGGAGAAACAAGCCATGGAAAGGCTGCTGTAAGAAACACATAGAAAAAAGAATTTTTGTATCTTGAGTAACAATTCCTGAAGCCCCTCTACTCCACCAACTTTCAGTAGGACTTGATCTACAGTGGACAATACAAGGAACTAATCTGCATTAAGAAAACATAATTTTTACATTTTTAATTGCTTTTTTCCCTGTGACTTTTATGTATTGAAGTACAGGACTAGAGTTGACTGTAGAATGTTCTAGGCAGGTGTTCCTTCAGAGGGCTTCCTGCACTGTAAATGTTAAGAAGTTTCCTTCTGAGATGTGACTTCAACTAATGGCTATTTTTCTCATGAGAAATCTATTTGGTTTGCCTTTTTTTACAGGTCTGCTAATCACAACCACATGATGGCACTGCTTCAGCAGCTTCTGTACAATGAGTCCCTGTCACTGTCCTGGAGGGATATCATTGTACCTGTAGTCTGCCAGGTAGTTCAAACTGTACGGCCCGATGTCAAGAGCAGAGATGATGATATGGATATCCGCCAGTTTGTCCACATCAAAAAAGTAAGCTTCAAACTGTAGATGTAGAGAAATTAATGCAGCTGCTAGCAGCACCCCTTGTTTGAGAAGAGTTCCAGTCCCCCTGACCGTAGTCTGTTCAGTAGTGTAATTGGCCAACGCGGCCTTTGGATAAACTGTGGTTCTAGAAGAAGTTGCACAGGAGGAACTTATCCTGTGAAAGGTTCTTTAATGCCCTGAAGCTGACCTTTCAGGCTGTAGGCTGCAGAAGGTAGCAAAGTGCAACACCTCTGTAATGACTTGCTTCCTTTTTTGGTTTCTGCTTATTTTATGCTTGGATTTGAGCTGTACTGAATGCTGGATAAGTGGCTTGCAGGACTCCATGTAGCAATCTATTGCCCTATAACTCTCCATTATGGAGGACTGAACTCCTCCCGTGCCAAGACTTTCTTCAGGCAGAAAACTTAATTGTTCTGGGATGGTGCATCTAGTTCTGCCAGATGGCCCAGTGTTGACATTGCCAAACTGTAAGGCTGGAATTGTGGCATGCAGAGTTTATTCTGAGACACTGATGTGAAACTAACATCCAGGGAACTAGTGTGACTGAGGATCAAAAGCTTGGGCTTATTTTTCTTTGGCAAAATTCACATCAGGAGGCTCCTTTTGCTTGAAAGCCACGTACGATACGCGGAGAGCCTTATGGTTCTGGTGATAGCCCTGTGGCATCTCTTCAGGCAGCAACAACTCCTGAAACTCCAGTTTAAAGAGCAGATGTTCAGAGGTGAAAGCTCTTCATAACTCTTTTCAGATGCTAATAACAGAAATGTCTGCTGAAACATGTTATTCAGAAACCTTTTATTTATTACTCCTGTGAAACGGTTGTGACTCTAGGCATACCAGTCATGTGTTTGATGTGTTCAAATAGTAGGTAGAGTTTTATTTGGTTTTCTTGCCCCCCTTTTTTTCCTTTTCTCTTTCTTTTCCTTACAACTTGTTTGTTGTTAAAGGAAGTGGCATGTGCAAAGGTACATGCTCCCCATGGCCTATAGAAGTTAAATTCCCTTATCTTCTAAAGTCTACCTAGTTTAACATCTGTTGGGAGGGATGTAGAGATACTGGAACTTAGTACTTGTTTTCCTGTTGTCCTTAGTCTGCCAGACTTTAAAGGAGAAGAGTTGTGTGTTCAGCATGACTGTATCTGATCTGTCATCTTGTAATTGAGGGTGTAGCTGAAGCTTGCACATCAGCTACAGTAGGTATTCTACGTATTAGGTTTACTGCACTAGAAGTTATGGGAGTGTATGATAGTTCAAAAAATGTTCTTTGCTGCTTTAGATCCCTGGTGGAAAGAAATTTGACTCCATGGTCGTGAATGGATTTGTTTGCACTAAGAATGTTGCACACAAAAAGGTAATTCAGGCTTGATTAATCAAGTGCTGGCTATAGTGCATGCTGAGGGAGCAAGTGTGCTGTGACTTCCTTTTTGTGTTGTGAAGCTTTTCTGACCACTCAGGAGGTTTGCAAGCTTTCTCTAGTTTGAGATCCTAAGCAAGAATGGCTTTTAAAGCATTTCTTTTCCAAGCGGTTTTCTTTTAGCCCAGAGATTCTAGCAGGGGAAGCTTTCCTCGTGCATGTATAGACAAAAAAAAAAATCGTTTCTACCCCTACTGCCCCAGAAGGCATCTAATAATTACCCCAAGTCTTATCCAGAAAAAGACATTTGTGATTCTGACTTACAACAACATAGTAAAGTGAGCCTTTAAATAAGACAGGAGGTCAAGATAGGAGTGATCTGGATGAGGTGTATGAAGACTTTAGGGTTCTTGGGGATGACTGTAGAAACCTCCAGCGTTGAACTCATACTGGACAGTAGCTGTGAAAGTCCAACAACTGGGTGTAACATCTTTATAAGAAGGAAGAATGCATAGTTGGGTCTGTGGTGGTGGGAGGAATGGCTGAGACACATTTAGGATGGGGGAAAAAAAAAATCAATCATGGGATGTCTGTCTTTTTTTCTTGTGTATTTTTTTCTTCCAGGTGTTTGTATTTTTGTTTTAACTATTTTTGTGTCTTCCTTAGATGAACTCTTGCTTAAAAAATCCTAAAATTCTTCTGCTGAAGTGCTCAATTGAGTACCTCTATCGAGAAGAAACAAAGTTTACCTGCATAGACCCTATAGTACTTCAGGTGAGAGCATGCTTTTGTTCTAGATTAAAATTGCCTGAGGTCTAGTAATTCAAATGAAACGATGATCAGTGCACATTGATTTATTTTTTTTTTCAGTGTGTAAGGTGGAGTTGAGTGAGTGGGATTGCATAGGAAAGAGAAAAATTTCCTCTTCTAGCAACTAGCTAAGAAAACTGCTGCAATAAATACAGTACAAACTTGTAGTCTTGTGCTGAGGGTTTTTTGTCATCATTACATGTATTGAGAGTAGTTTTATGATGCTCACAATTAAATGCAGCATTTTAGAAAACATATTTTGTTTTTAATGATACACTGTATAAGGAACATAAGGGTCAGAAGGTCAGAGTTAGATATGGTTTGGGTGCATGAAGAAATATTAGAGAAGTTAGTGTAGGTGAGGGTTGCACCCATGTTATTTCTTGTCAGCCTTGAAAAAAATGGGGCAACAACCAACCTAATGAAGTGATGAACTACAAAATGTCACTTTCTAACAGGTGCCCTGCCCCTGTGACAGGGAGGTGTATTAAGTATGAAAACACTGAAATGATAGACCTTTAACACCATGCATTCCTGTCTGAGAATCGGTCTTCAGGTGTTTGCCCAGATACTTGTAACAAGGTTATTTGGTGCCCTGCAGAGCTTGGGCCATCATGTTTGCTTCTGTATTTGACTATTTCCTTAGCATGCATTTAAGACCACTTCTGTTTAGTGATTAACAGGCAGGATTACAGGTATGAAAGCTTTAGGAATAAAATTTGTCTTGGCTTTCTAGTAAAAGCTTATACTGCGACCTGTCCTTTGTCTGAATGTAGAAATATATACTATTCTTCCTAAATACTGGTCTCTGATTATTTCAGTGTCTGCTTCAGAACATGATCATAACTATTTGTGTATCTGCATTAAAGTCCTATAAGACAGAAAATACTACAGAAATACTAGTTCAATTGAAAAGGTTAGCTTCTAGCAAAAGTTTTCTCTTTGCTATAACAACATGAATGTTCTGAGAATCTCGCAAGCTGCTTTTGTGGTATCTTTCTCTTGCACAGAACTTTTAAAACCTGACTGATATGAGCTGCAATAACACAACTGAGAATACCTGGCTTGGGAAGCTGTATCCTCCCTCTAGCACTGTAGGCCTTTAGTTCTCATAGAGTTGCAGTTCTGCTTTCTCTTTCTGTGCGTGGTAATAAAAGTATATGCGGGATAGCAAGATGAAGCCAGAAGGTGGGCATGGTTAGAAGAGCAATTTTGCAGTGCACAGCATTTGGGATCCTACTCCAAAAGCACTGTCCCCAAGTACAGATTTAGGGATTGAGGCTCTGTGTACAGACTTGTAGGGGCATAGAGCACTGGCATACTCTTTGTGAATGGAAGTGTCTCAGAGTGCCAGCACTCAACACTAGCATGTTTCTGAAGGTGGACAACATAATATTGTAAACAGCTTTGGTTTAGGATGCTCTAATTCTAGCAGCTTTTGAACATAAAGCCTTTTTTCCATGTAAGGATGTAAAGTGCATCTCTCTATATATATGTCTGGATTCCGCTTCAGACTGTCAATGGACTATATTCTCACGTGCAGTTAGTGCATATAACAAATTACTGATAAACTGGGTGTTGTGCTGTGGGAGCAGGGAAATGTGCACGATGGGCAACTGATGGTGCTTTCTGGATAAGTGGTTTACCAGTTTTGTAGGAAAAGTCAGTATATAAATGAGAGAGACAGTACTATTATGCATTTAAGTGTGTTTTCCAGTGTGTGAGCAGTAGTTAACTGCTATACTTTGTTCCTGCCTGCAGGAAAGGGAGTTCTTGAAGAACTATGTACAGCGGATAGTTGATGTGAGGCCTAATTTGGTCCTTGTTGAGAAGACTGTGTCCCGAATTGCCCAGGACATGCTCTTAGAGCATGGTATCACTCTGGTCATCAATGTCAAGCCGGTGAGCATTTCCTGTCAGTCAGACTGGGCCTTGTGGTAGATCTCTGTAATTTCTCCTTGTAGCAAACTCCCTGGAGGAAGACAGTTGTCGTCTTTTCTCCTATAACCAAACCTGGGCTCTTTTTTAATGGTACTTCTCTTCCAAGAAGGCAAGACGGCAAACCTAGAGAGTAACTTTTCCTCAGCTCTTCACAGCAACTTTGCTGTGTCCTTGCTTGGTAGGTCCTTGTACCCTGACTTGGCTCTAGTTAACTCTGACTCCTGTTTGTAGCAAATTCTGCATAGGTCCTCAGTGATCCCGAGAGTGCCTCTCTTTCCCTCCGAGGCAGGGTACAGACAGCCAGAGAGGGGCTGTGGGAGTTGGCTGAGGTCCTGATAGCTAGAGCTATGCTGACTGCACTGTACCTCCTGGAACTTTTTTCACTTGAACAGATCCAGATATCCCCAAGGAAGGGCACAATCTTACCTCTCACCAGAAATATCTACTCAACTGCTTTTCTAAGATTCTTGTATATTGTGGGTATGTATTTGTGTGACTGGGTTTAACCCAGAGTTTGCATCTCAGTGAGGGCTTTCCTGAATCATGCTGGCGTTTTTTGTATTCCTCTCTTTTTTTAAGAGCAAGCTAAGGATGCTAGTGTTCTCTTTGCACTGTAGATTCTTACTGTTCTTTCCATTTTTACAGCAAGTGTTAGACCGGGTAAGTCGAATGACCCAGGGAGACTTAGTGATGTCAATGGATCAGCTGTTGACCAAACCACGTTTGGGAACCTGTCATAAATTTTATATGCAAGTTTTTCAGTTGCCCAATGGTGAGTAAAGCTTTATGTGTCGTAGTTTGTGTGTGAAAGGATAAACGCTTTGTTCCTCTTAACTAGATCTGAACTAGTGAGTGCTTAGTATGATCAAGTATCCTTCCTATTCATTTTTCTTCTGTTACATCTTGGAACTACAGCGACCTAGCTATGGACACACAAGCATGATCTTACTAAGATATAAGACACTAAAATTTAATTAGGATTAAGGGTCAGCTTCTTCCTTCCAAACTGTTTTTTCTTTTCCCACAACAGTGGAGTTTGTCTAGTCCAACTTCCTGTAAAAAACAGGAACGATTAATTTCAGTGCAAGATCAGGTTTCTCAGGACTTTGTCAGACAACTGTTGAAAATATTGCAAAATGGAGATTTCATAGCCTGCCTGGGCACCTGTTCAGTTGCTTAACCATCCTCAGCATAAAGAATTTTTCTACATAAAAGCAGAGAATCATAGAACAGCTTGGGTTGGAAGGGACCTTGCAAGATCCTCTGGTCGAACCTTAACATATCCAGTTAAAATTTGCTTTGTTGCAATTTGTGCACACTGCCCCTTGACCAGTCATTGTTCATCTTTGAGAAATCAGGTTCCTTTTTCTCTCTAACCCCTTTAGGCAGTGGAAGTCTGCAAAGAAAGAATGAACAAATGCCACTTGACAGGTTGCCAATGCTGCTGGCACACACAAATGCTGTTGGTACAAGTATTTTTTGAGATGCAGTCTTTGCATCTCTTCCCCTTCCACTTCCCCATGTCCCCTTCCAGCTTTTAAAATGCACTCAAAATCTTGTAGGCTTTTATTTGTAAGGATGAGCAGATGTGCCTGAGAGGATAGTGGTTCTTTTGCTTCACTGGTATGGAGACTACAGTGATCTTAAAATACAGGCCAGCATGTTGCATGGGGCCTTCACTTGGACTTTATGATGACTTGTTTTACAAACAACGAGAAGTTTCATAGCAAATACTTATTTTGCTTGCAAAAGTAAGTTATTTCAATACAGTGATGTGAATTTCTGCAGCTGGATTGTGCTACAGATGTTACTTGGTCTTAGTCTCTGTTACAGTCTCTTCAGCATATGAGATATCCAAGAACAGGTTAATTGTAGTTGTTATCCTAACTGCTATGTTTGTTTTCTTTTTTTCTTCTAGACCAAACAAAAACCCTCATGTTCTTTGAAGGGTGTCCCCAGCACCTGGGTTGCACTATCAAGTTGTGTGGTGCTGCAGAGTATGAACTGGCTCGTGTGAAGGAGATCTTGATCTTCATGGTGTGTGTGGCTTATCATTCCCAGCTGGAAATCTCTTTCCTTATGGATGAGTTTGCCATGCCCCCTACTCTGACCAAAAACACCTCCTTTCACTCCCTTATTGAGGAGCCAGGAGATGAAAACGAACAACAGAACCTCTTCAATAGTGAGAATTTCAGCACAGCAGTCAGAGACATTGAACTATCCTCTGAAAAGCTGCCTGTAATCTCTGAGTCAGTGTCCTCTGATGAGGTCAGCTTACTTGAACAAAGAACTTTATTTGAGAGAGGTGACCAAGAGAACAGTCAACTGGAAACAGTGTCCTCTAAACAGCAAGAGCACCACAAAGCGGAGTCACCATTTCCAGTGTTCAACTCTGTACCTCCTGCAATACCTGAAACATCCCTGCTGCCCCTCCATGGCATGGACCAGCACTTGGTCACTCTGGATAGCCAGACTCTGGAGCCTCTTCAACAAGCAGATGATCTGCAGGAGTCTAAGAGTCAGATGAGAGTCTTCAGAGACCCACTCCAGGATGATACTGGTTTATATGTCACAGAAGAGGTAACTTCTTCTGAGGATCGTCTCAAGACTTACTCTGCAGCATTTAAGCAGGAGTTGAAAGATGTCATTCTCTGTATTTCTCCTGTAATGATGTTCCGTGAACCATTTCTTTTGACTGAAAAAGGCATGAGGTGCCCTGCCCGGGAATACTTCCCTGAGCAAGTTTATTGGTCTCCTCTCCTCAATAAGGAATACAAGGAGTTGGAGAGCAGAAGGAAGAGACAATTATTGCGGGACCTCTCTGGACTACAAGGGATGAATGGGAGTATCCAAGCCAAGGCTATCCAAATATTACCTTCTCATGAGTTGGTTAATACTAGAATAGCAGAACATCTAGGTGATAGCCAGAGTTTAGCCAGAATGCTGGCTGACTATCGGGCCAGAGGAGGGAGAATACTACAGAAAAGCACAGATCCTTTTGCCCAAAGTAAGGATATGTCTAGTGTCCCTACTGGAAAAACTGGGTGCAGAACTGAAGAGGATGAGAAGGGACTGGCTCAGAGTGAATCCTCATGGTCTCATAAGGTAAGATTCAAAGCTGTGTTACTGAAAACCCAGGTTACATCAGTTTCTCCTTGGTAATACAGAAGGTGTAGTGTCTCAAATTAAATGTTAAACCAGAGCTTCTGTGTGTGTGTGGTTTTTTTTTTGGTTTGTTATTTGGTTTTGTTTTTATTTTTTCTTGAATAGATCAAAACTCCATTTTAGATTGCAGTGCTCTGGGCGCTTAAACAAGTCAGTATAACCAGGGACAATGTGGGTAAAAGACAGAAGAACAAGAGTGTGGCTGCAAAATTTCTCACAACCTCTTCCCTTCTCGGAGACTCTAATTTCTGAGAAATTCACAAAACCAGCTAAGAATCAGTGTATTACATTGCAACTGTATGTGACCGATTTCTGAAAATGAGTACATGAAGGGGGAGCAAACTTAAAGTAGTTTCTGAAACTTGTATTGGTGATTTCTAAAAGGGTGGTGTTTTCATCTTCAGCGGCCTTAATGTCACAAAAACAGCAGTAGGCTGTAATTACATTAAAGTATTTGTTTGTAAATGTTTGAGTGATCTGAAGAAATGTGAGAATCTCATAATGGTAGTGGGGAATCTTCTTTGAAATTTCAAAGCAAGGTAGTATGGGCTTGTAATCAAAATACTGAAAGTTTTGGAAAACTACTATGAAAGCAATTAAACTTGTATCCGAGGAAAAGTATGTTGGGCCTGTCTTGAACTGGAAGCTGTCCAGGAAAAAAGTCTACAAACAAGAGTAGCAGAACTGATCTCTTGCAGCAGTAAAAACCATTTTGGTCCCTGAACCGATCACCCCCAAGTTCATGAGCAGAAGTCACTTTTTAATTGGTGCTTAAATGTAAATCTGTGTAGCTTCACAGGCCATAATCTTACAAACTGTAAGACTAGCCCTTGCTCTGGATCAGACTGGTTGATGCTGTTTTGAATTTGTTCAATGATCAAAGAAAAGTATTTGGTAACTTCATAGTTCTGTAGGGCGTGGAAGGGGAAACAGATCCATTCCGGCAGCAGTGTAGTAAATCTCTCCACAGAGAACGAAGTTGGAAGTCTTTCTGTAGTCTGAATGAATAATTGAGGTATAACATATTGGCAGGGTTTTGACTCCAAGGTGTCCTAAACTGTACAGTGCTTTAGAGACTCTGGATGTTTCTCTCAGGGCTTCTGTTGTTTTCTATTTCCCTTAGCTTCCTTTCCACAGAAACACACACGTGTGCATTGGTTTCATTGCGCATATTAGTTATGCTGTTCTAAACATGGCAGTTAACAATTATACATGGTACAAGTCTACCTGAAGCTCAGACACAATGCAAGGTTAATCTGTACAAAAGGAGCAAGCAGAGGTTCGTCTATAAATAAAACTATTAAAGCAGAATTTTGTCATCAGGAGTTGTATGTGGATGGAGGTATCTGTAAACAGTAAATGCGGTATTTTTTCTCTATCAGGTGGATTGCCTGAGTCCAGTAAACCACCAGAGGCTCTGTGTTCTCTTCAGTAGCTCTTCTGCTCAGTCCAGCAATGCTCCAAGTGCCTGTGTTAGTCCCTGGTATGAAAACTGCTCCTTTACAACATGTATAGTTGCTATCTTTTTTTCCTAAGTCAGCATTAGTGCTCGCCTCATAGTGATCTATCTTTGAGAACTACTTTGTAGGTTGTACCCGTCCTGTAACAGAAACTGTTGCCGAAATAGTTTTGTCTTGCCTGGTCAGGTGAATCCAGAGCAGTATCCCATAGCCTTTGTAATTCTGAAGGTATGATGAGAAAGCCCAGCCTAAAACCAAATGCTTTAGTGGTTCCTTTCACTGCAGAATAATGTATGTGTGGGGAGGGTGCTGCACACAGTCTTGTGGGGAAGAGTTAATGTATATAATGTATATAAGAGTTAATGTCCAAGCCCCAAAATAAGCCTTGAGAGAATCTCAGAATACTTCTAGATAGTATTATCTGAGAGTGGCGTTGAAATATATTGCTACCTTTCTCGTATTATAATCAGCGGTGTTAAGGGCTTTAACTGTGTTTTCAGCTTTAAGGGGCTTTAATTTGTTAATTGTGTGCAACTTATGACATGCTTCTAGCTCTACTAAACAGGATAGGTCTTAGTGTTTCATCGTCTTGCTCGGGTGAAAATATAAAGATGGCTCTCTCTTACAGGGAGAGGTCTTGGCTTCCTGTAAAAGTTTAGGAATGAACCAGAGAAGGTGGTGATATGCTTACTAAACAGCAACAATAATAGGGTGTAAATTACTGATATTAGAGATGTCTGAATTGTGACGCACTGATGCTTACACATTTTAAGTGGATTGCTTACCTGAGTTTTACTATGAAATCTTTTAGAAGAACAAGGCTTTCTTAAGGCTTTTTTCATCTTCTGCATGTATGCTTTTTGTAACTGTTTAAATGTTAGTATTTGAGGCTTCAAGCTGTCTAGACTGTTGTATCTAGATATTCTTGAACATCATCTTCAAAAGTGCAGTTGACTTGTGTTCAACTTCTAAATGTCAAGTTTAAAGTTGTTCTAGTAGGACTCTGATCTCATTAGTAGCAAACTTGACGGCAGTGATCTAGGAAGGGTCGTCAAGAGGAAAAAAAAGCCTTTGAAGGTCTACAGGGCTGAAAACAAGCCAGCAGTGTGTACAGATCTGTGCACCTAAAGGCCATTGCACAGCTAACACTGGCAACATCCACCCTCTAAAGCTTTTCTTTCTTTGCTTTAGGATTGTGACCATGGAGTTCTATGGGAAAAATGACCTGACTCTAGGGATTTTTCTGGAGCGCTACTGTTTCAGGTGAGGAGGAACTTATTCTAAATCTCATTCTAAACAAAACAAAAACTTTTGGTTGGTGAAGTTGACCTGCCTCCCTCTTAATCGACTGTACTTCCTGTGCACTTAGAAGAATATCATGCAAGTCCACAGAGCTGGTTGTGTCCTAGTAAAGCTTACTCCTTAAATCTGCTGTTCCCTTTGTGTTATTATCATAAGGTAGTGAAACAAGAACTGAATTTAAGAATTGATTTACTCATGCTCACTTCTTACAAACCAGTACATCCACTGCTTTCCCACTTTGGTCCTGTCCCTCTTATTTCCTTCCTTTAATGAGACTGTGGAACAGAATACAAAACAAAACAAGTTCATAAAAGCAAATGTGTTCACTTAGCACATTCTTACAGTGATTTGGCTCTAAGGGCCTAGTTAAGAGTCTCAGCATATATTCCAAATGTCTGTTTTTTGAGACAAGCAACTGTACTGATTGCAATTTTCTGAGGTTCCTTTGAGCTTTCGCATGAATTCTGGAAAAAACCTACTCCTTTAATGTTAGCTGAACGTCTCACAGTAAGGTTTTGTCATATCTGCAAGGTGGCTAATGTAAATGGTCCAGAACACTTGTAGCCCTGCCAAAGTACTGTGTAATTTATTTCATCTGACAGAGGTGCAAGTTGTTAAGTTTCAGTGATAACCAGTACTGCCAGTTCTTGTTTCTCTATTCTACCTAGCTAGTGTGTGCGAAAGTGAATGCTTCTCAATCTCCATAGTTTCAGTAATTCTTTTTTTTTCATGTGAAAAAAGAGGATCCGGGCTTTTTCTATGCTCTTTCTGTTTTTGAAGAATTCCCTATTTCCCTTTGGTATCTAAACAACTCAGCTTTTATTTTTCTGATGTCAGTCTCTCTTCCCTGACTTAAAAGAAACCAACCCATAGAAAAATCATCTGTTTTTCTGTTCAGAGAGGTTATATGGCACTATTTTGTTCATCTCTTCCTTCAGAAGCTGAAACATTGCTATTTTGAAGGCTCTTTGGCACATCTTTGTCCTCAGTAGCCTTTGCTCTTGTACACTGCCAAAGTCATCCTCTATTTTGGTGCCAAGCAATTCCAGGTGCTTGATCCATATTTTGTGGACTATATGGAGTATGCTAGTAGAAAGTGATGCATTGTAAAAAGATTGCAATAACAACCAGTATCCAGTCACTATTTTTGGGATCTACACAACTACTGCTGGCAAGGGGACTTCCCTATGCGCTTTTTTTGAATGAGTACAATTCACTCTTCTGCAGAAACAGCCTTCACTAAAGGCTTAGGTAACTTTTACAGTTTAAAGATAAATAGTACCATGACATTGTCATATTAGATATGTTGAATCAGTTCTTCAGCAGTGCCTGGCATATGATCATTCCTAAGTGTTTCCATTTCTCTCTATAAGGCCTTCCTACCAATGCCCCAGCATGTTCTGTGAAACACCAATGGTGCACCACATTCGTCGCTTTGTTCATGGACAAGGCTGTGTGCAAATTGTGTTAAAGGAGCTGGACTCCCCAGTCCCTGGGTACCAGCATACCATTCTTACTTACTCCTGGTGTAGACTGTGCAAACAGGTAAGGATGTGATCTTAAGAATCATTGCTATTCTTCTGCAGAATTCCTATTGTGATTGGCCTTGTATGGAAAGGCAGCATTTTTGAGAAGGTGCTCATCCCTGGAGCCATGGCTAAACTAGCACAAAACCTGTTACTGATACAGATGTTCTCACCTATCTACAAACTCCTTTTGTAGAATTGTGGCTGTTGAGGGTGAAACATCTTGTGTGAGGTAGTCCTGTTGGAAAGTGTCAAACCTGGCTCTGAGAGGATAGGTTTAAGTGGAGTTGATACAAAGCTGGAAACTAATCTCTGACACAGGAGAAAAATGGAGTTGCCCTCTTGTAGGTGAAAAGTAATGGTCCCTTCCCTGCAGTGAATCAGCACAAGCATCAAAAGAATGTGGATGGAGAAGAGCAGACACTGAGACCTACTGGCTTAGTAATTGGCTAAAACCACTTGGTATTCTTTGATCTGCTATGGGCTGGGCGGTCTGCATTGTGTCAATATGATGTCTAGACTTCCTTTAGTAGTCATTAGAAAGTAAGTAAAATCTTCATTAGAGGAATAATAAATTGCTTTAAAAAACCACAAGATGGTAAGATTGTGTATTATCTGAAACTTACTCTGTAATTCAGCTAAGAAAACATTACCAACTGGATACTCATCTCTCACTAAACATTGTAAAACTTAAGACCCTACAAAGAGACAAGAATAAAACTTAATTAAAAAAGATTCATGTAGTGCCTGAAATGCAAAACATCTCAATTACTCATGTGGATGACTCAATTCACGTACTTATGCTGGCTTAAACATGGGTGTTGGGTTTAAAGGTACCTAGAGGAAGTTAGTGTAATTGCTGAAGGCAAGTCCTACACTGCTGTGTTTACTCCTGTTCTATAACCTTTTATGTCTATGTACTCATGTAAACACTAATAAGTTTGTGGCTCTTAAGTATGTATAAAGCAGTGGCTACTCAAAACTTGCAAGCAGTGCTGAAGTTGACATACATTGCAGAGCAATACCAATGTATTTGTAGCTGAAGAGTCACCAGGGAAAAAGTGTATGATGAAACCCCAGCGGCTGACAGGGATGCTGGGAATTGTCTTTATGGAGAGAAATAGGATCTCAGAGATAAACTTCTGTCAAGCACTCCCCCAGCTTAACACTTGTCATTCTCAACTAGCAGTTGTTGTTTATCTGATTTATTTTAACTATGTGTTGGCCTTAGCTTTTCATAAATGCTATCTTTGTTGTTGCTTAGTGTACGTTTCAGTCATGGGTGCTTCTGGTACTAGAAATACTAGATTGCTCTCTCGGTTAGCCTGTCCTTAATCTTGGTTGAAGGATGAAATTAAGACACTTGGCTTTCAATTTTTCAGGTGACACCAGTTGTTCCCCTTTCCAATGATTCTTGGTCTATGTCTTTTGCAAAATACCTTGAGCTGAGATTCTATGGGCACCAGTACACTCGAAGGGCCAATGCAGAGCCTTGTGGTCATTCCATTCACCATGACTATCACCAGTATTTTTCCTATAATCAGATGGTGGCATCTTTCAGGTGAGGTTCACTGCTAAAAAATTCCTTTTCTCTCTCTCTAGTACTTGTGAAGCATATAGCTCTAGTAAAGGTTCATTAGGCTTGTCCTTCATGTTGAGTACAGCATTGGATAGCATAAGTGCACTATAATCACAAGTGCAGGGTTGTGTTCTGGCTTGCAGAGGGCACTGTGGGTGCCATCACTGTCCTGGGTGGGGTAGGCAGTGCTTCTAAGAATGGATGGCTCCAGCTCACAATACAGAAGGGAAATACTTTTCCCTGTCTAATTTCAAAAACTTTCAGAATTATGTTTTTACAACGTGATCTATGGCTTTACTTTTTGCCTAGGAGATAAATGAACAGGGTGATGTTGCTGCTAAAAGTAACTATAGCCCTGGATACGCTGACAGCTCCCCTTTTCATATAAGGGCTACAGGCCACAACATGGTCTTATGTGGGGAGAGGCTTGTTAATAGCTGTAATATTGCCTTCTCAGCTACTCTCCAATTCGACTGCTTGAAGTGTGTGTCCCACTCCCCAAGATCTACATCAAACGACAGGCTCCGTCAAAAGTTACTATTTTGCAGGATCTGAAGGATTTCTCTCAAAAGTAAGCTTTGTTTTTAATGCCTTCCTAAGCTTATTTGTATTTTGAACTTTTATTAGCAGAACACAAAAACATTTTTGCTAGTGTAGATAAGACTTTAGTCATTATTTAATAGGGAAGTAATGGTTTTAAACACATTTATATGTGCATATACTTCTAAGGGGGGGTGGTATTGGAATCTTCTTTATTTAACTTTACCTGCTTTGTACTAGTCTCTCACCTTTTATTCTGGTGGCAATTTGGTTTAAATGTAGGCGGTAGAAACTAAGATTCTTCTACTCACCATCCCTCAATATTGGACTGATATTTGAGTGGTATAGCACGTTTCTGAATGATGTTGCTAAGTAACCACTGAAAGGTTGACCATCAGCTGGTGTCTGAAATGTCACCTTCTCTTACAAAATTCCTTTTCAAGCACAGCTAAAGTATTTCTAATTTCTCCCTCTAATACTAAAAATGGAACAGAGGGCATGGTCCTAAAAGGCTTAATTTGAAAACTGCAGGTAACACTTTGTACCCTCACCCTAATGTTCCTTTTTGGAATATCTAACCAAATTTAAATCCTGCCTTCAGCCCAGAAAAGCTGAAAACATTGCTCAGATCTGTTGTCCAAACAGAACTGCTTTCATTATATTGGTCATGTGGCTACTAAACTCTCTGGTGTGTAAAAGATGTTACTTTTGTTAGCTATGAATATAATAACAGCAGTCAGTCTGGTACTTTCCTGTAGTCTAAGGTAAACTACCATAAGCCTGGACAGCTTCTAAACATGGGAACAAAAATGTGGGAGATTGTCATGACAGACACTGTATTAAATCCAGCCTGACTGCTGTTCCACCTGGTGGCAGCATCCCTGTATGGCTGATGTCTCTGTGACTGCCTGACTTAAGAACCTGTGGAGCTTTGTTTAGGGCTGAAATAGCTACTCACTCCGACTGTCTGAGCCCTTCTGGTGGAGGTGTAGCTTGCAGTCCCAGATTCTTCCTAGACACAGATGACACAACAGTTCCCCTCTGCTGCTAATGTGTTTGTGACCCTCATATTGCTCTCTGACAACTTTGACTGCTAAGAGTAAGTTGTGAAGAGGAATGTCAGTATGTGAAACTTCTAGATTTCTGCTATACTAATTATTTTTTTCCAACTTTCCCTGCAAATGCAGTGGAACAGCCTACTATGCAGAAAACTGCTGTGTATTTTCTTTCGTATTCTTTAATGCTAACATTAGCAGCATTTAGACTTTTATTAAAGAATGTTGAAGATGTTCTAAGTAGTCACAACTTAACTCTTTGCATCCCTGTCAATAGGGTGTCACAAGTGTATCTTGCTGTTGATGATCGCCTTGCTTCTCTGAAAACGGATACTTTCAGCAAAACGAGAGAAGAGAAGATGGAAGACCTCTTTGCCCAAAAGGAGGTAATGGACTACTTCTGCATCAGCAGACTGTAGGCTGCAAAGTATGTGAAGACGACACTCAGATCTGGTGTCATCTCTGGACACGGGACACTGACAGCCTTTCTTTTGGCAGATGGAAGAGGGGGAGTTTCAAAACTGGACTGAGAAAATTCAAGCAAGGCTGCTTTCATCATCATTGGACACACCTCAACAGTTGCAATCTGTTTTTGAGTCTCTGATAGCTAAAAAACAAGGACTTTGTGAGATGCTACAAGCCTGGAATAATAGGTAAGAGGACACATGTCGAAATCATGAGCCATGCTGATACTGCGTTGGTTATAGAAGGGAGGAGGTTCTTTTGTACTTTCTCTCCCTGTGGTGCAGTTGCTATGTAGAGTATGTTATGAAAGCTTGTGCTGAATGTCCTCTACTGGTTAAGACCACAGAGCTGATTGAGTTGAACAGAAAATCTTTTGAGGCCAGATAATAAAAGTATTGTGCTGTAGAGCACAACTTAGGTTTGAGAGGAGAAAGTGTCATTTGAATAAAGGTGGATGAGAGGGGAGCATAGGAAATCAATGATTTGGGTGAAGTTATCTCAGAGGTGAAGAAAATGTTTTGGTTTTGGCCATTTGAAACTTAGCTTTGGCACATGTTAGCAACCATCTGAGTTTGCAATAAAGACTTGTGAAGGCATGCTTGGCTGTATTCTAGTATGGAGAAACTTCCCAACTTGTGCTTTTCACAGCTAATACCTGTAACCTACCTTTTGATTATTTTTTCTTTGGTATTTTTTTGTGGTGGTTTTTTTGTTTTTGTTTTTCAAGATTGCAGGACCTCTTCCAACAAGAGAAAGGGAGAAAACGTCCATCAGTACCACCCAGCCCTGGGAGACTGAGGCAAGGTGAAGAAAGTAAGGTATGAATAGCAGGCTAGAATCTACTTAAGCATTTGATTTTTTTTTTCCTGTGACAACACAATAGACTTAAGACTGGCTGCGGGTCACTTAGTAAACTTGCTTTACTGCATCATGTAGTTTTCAGCTGCAAAAGCTTGAACTGCGTGTTAGTATATGTATCTTTTCCTAAAGATGTGAACCAAGAGCCATATAACACAGAAGAAGACAAAGTATGAACAGGATTTGATGATTTTCTGTGGTGTTTGTGTAGTGTTAATCTGCATACTGACAGTGGAGAGCTGTACTCATTGACAGGTGTATGCCTAGATAGGAACCAGGTCACCTTGTTAGACCCTAGGTTGTTGCCCATCAGGTTTATCCATTGTGCAAAAGAAAAGCCAAACATCTGGAGAGGGAGAGGAAAGAACAGAGGAAGGACTGATAATGAATTTGCAGGTTCATCTCTGTTCTGTGTTGTGTCCTCTGGGAACTGGCTGAGGGGATGTATGAATGATTTTGGACTGCTGCTTCAGGAGCTCTGTCTAAGGGTACAGTTGCCAGCATGCTGAACGACCACCCTTTGGGGGAGCTGGTACTCTGAGAAAATGTCCAGACTGCAAGGCCATACAATATAAGCATCATACAGAGAGGCTGAGCTCCCAATTGTGCTAACATTAGCAAGGTGCACTATGAAACCCCATGAGACCCTGGGTTTGCTCATGCTTAACACATATTTGTTAGATGCTAAAACACGCTTCACCTTGATCTAATAGCAAGTAGGTTTATATAGAAGAGCGTAGTTTTTAAAGTAGCATACAGGGATAATAGCAGTCATAAGTACCTTGTGAAGCTGGGTTGCTGTTGCCTTGTCTTTTTTGTGTGGTAGCAGATGCAATGACAGTGCAATGGGTGGGAGTGCTCAGTTGTGGTGCATCTACTTTTGCAAGTGTTCCACAGAGGAAGGAATACAGCTGTAAAAAGATAGGCATCAGCGTTGGTATTTTGTTATTCTGTCTAGATCAGTAGCATGGATGCTTCCCCACGCAATGTTTCTCCAGCACTGCAAAATGGAGAGAAAGGTCTGTTTTTCATTTATTTCTTTATTTTTCTTAAGCTACCAAAAGAAGCATGCTGTAACCATTTCCCTGACATAACATGGGAGCCTTTGTCAAATTTGATAATTTAGAGAAACAGTGTATCCCCATTGTGTCAGATGGGAATAAGCCAGTTTGTAGCTTACTATCATAAAAAGCAGTCTGCTTCTAATATGAAGCTGAATTACTAATAATACTAAATTGGCCAGCAAGGGTTTTCCTTTGAACTTGAGTTTAAAAACTTTCAGAGGCTTTCCAAATAACTGAATAACTACATGGAATTTTGGAAATGCCTCTTCCCTCTTCTGTGAAGTGGTTGTGAGTGTGGAGACCTCTTACCTGCGAGGCATACTGGTAGCTTGTGGGAACTGAAGGTAGTGGGTATAAGTGTATGTATCTTCTGGGGGTTATATGCTACATTGATCAGCTTGCCCATTGCTTTGTTCTGGGTGGCCTTACCCCTGCTTTCTAAGCAAAAACTTCTTGGAAGTAGACACTGGTGTTAGCTTGGCCAGGGAGCAAGCAATGTAACTTCTGACAGCCATGTAAAATGCTTTCTTCTGTCCTTAACTGTCCTTATACTCTCAGAGGATCGTTTCCTGACTACTTTGTCAAGTCAGAGCTCCACAGGCTCCACCCATCTTCAGCTGCCCACCCCTCCAGAGGTTGTATCGGAGCACATGACTGGTGCCAACACACTGTCTGAACAGGACACAACAAGCAGCTCTGAAGGTATAGTTTAGTTGTGATCTTGTATTCTTTCTCTTGCTTCTGTGTGGCAAGTATATGAGAACCATTTAGGAAACAGCAGTTCTGGTAACTCTGTTGGCAATCTTCCTCCCTTCTGAATTTACAGCTTAAAGTTTGATGTTGTGATGCAGACTTATCTCATTCCAGATGTGTTTGATGGACACTCATTGGGATCTACAGACAGCCAAGTGAAGGAGAAGTCTACTATGAAAGCTATTTTGGCTAACTTTTTGCCGGGAAACAGCTATAACCCCATTCCATTTCCCTTGTAAGTACTGCATAATATATACAATGTGCAAAATTAGCAGCCTAGTCAAACTGCAAACAGAGCTGTGCATGCTTCCTTTGCTCAGTATATAATTTAAGTCATCACTTGGGTTTGCCTCTGAATAAGCTATAGAACTTCCTAAAGGCAAGAAGTTTTCTGTGTCCCTTCTTGGTTTTTCTAGGTTACCTGCTTTTGCTATTAATGATCCATTCTTGTGCATATATGTTATCAGTTTCTCCTCATCCTAGCAGGCACGACTCCTCAGAACTCTTGAGGGGAGGGGGGAACAGGGAGAAAGGTGCCTTTTAATTTTATTGCTGCAGGGAGGGAGCAGAAACATCCTTCTTTAGCGAAGATTTACTAAAGCTACATGCCTGCCTCTTGTTTTTGCTTCCAGACCGCTTCCAAGGGTTGGACTCAAATTGGCATTGTCTGGGTGTAGGTCAGGTTCAATGGCTACTGCATGTGCCCTCAAGTGCCCCTCTCATGTGAAAATGGGCAGGCTGGAAAGTCTTTCGGCTACTTGGTCTGTGTGCTTTGTAGTGTTTCTTGTTTGACATGAGCCTAACATTTGGCAGCCTGAGTTTAACTTCTGAATCCTACCTCCAGAGTAGTAGTGGAGACTGTAGCCTAATGAGGTAAAAGTTAAATGATTGGACCCTACAGATGAGTAAAAGAAAATCCTGCAGAAACCTAGGAGGTTCTGGGGACTTTTCTATGATAAACTGCTTGTTCAGAAGAGTCCAGATTTGTCCCCTAACTTCACCCTGCAGGCCATGCTGTAGGACAATCAGAACAAACTTGGGCAGGCTTTGGTGCCATTAGAAACAGTGGCTGCTAAATAGAAATAGACTCTAACTTCTGATATAAGCATCTTGCTTGAAGTGCTGATTGTCCTAACGTGTTACCGTTTAGATTTAACCACATAGCTATGAATGAGTTTATTGGGTGAAGCTGATCTGGGGAGCTTTGGTTCCATGCTGAGACTTGCAGTTTGTGCCTGGGAGTGCAGTGATGAGGTCTGTTTTTTGACCCAAACTTAACCTTTCCTTTCCACAAACTTTTATGATCTACTAACAGTCTCCCTATGTAATTTTCCTTTAGTGATCCAGATAAGCACTACCTGATGTATGAGCATGAACGTGTACCTATTGCAGTCTGTGAGAAAGAACCAAGCTCCATCATAGCTTTTGCTCTCAGGTACTGGTGTGATCTTGCTGTTAATCTGACACATGTTGTACTTTTGCAGCTTTTCTGTGCAAGGAATATTTAAATCCTAATAGTAGGGAACAAATATGAGAGAATTTCTTCACTCAGTTATGTTGAGTGTTTCTGCCAGAGCTGGAGTTCTCTCCTTTTACTACTGAGATATGGGAAGTAGGTTTTCCAACTTGCAACTGGATTTCAGGCTTTTCTTGCCCAACTCTAGTACACAACAATGAATTCATTGTGTACCGGTCCCTATAACATGATATTGTTAGAGCGGGAAGTGCTACTAAATTTTGCTCAGCTCTCCAGCCTGGAGGAAGTGCAGCTGAGCTAGGGAACAACAGTTAGTTATTCATACTGCAATCTGTCTCTTGCCTACCTTCAGCTGTAGCAGCTCTTGGTACTTACTACTCAGCATTCCAAACCAGCTGCTTCAGTAAATCTTGGGGTTTGCATGTCACAAGGCAGCAGACTTTTAAAGGCACGTGTTCTTAAATTGTGGGAGCAGGACGAACAAGGCGGGATTTTTCCTGCAGTATGATCTAGAGAAGCTTCTGTTCTATGGCAAGTAAGTTCTAATTGTAAGAAAAAAATGGAGAGGTTTTTCTACTGTCAGTTTTTGTTTCCTGTGGTTGTCTCTGAACTGAATCTTTGGGTTGGTGTTAGAGTGCCCCAGAGAACAGCTAACTTTTTCTTTCTTTCTTTCTTTCCAGCTGCAAAGAGTACAGAAATGCCCTGGATGAGTTGTCCAAAGCATCTCTGAAGAACAGTTGTGAAGAAGGACTACAGCCAAACAGGTTACATGCAGGAACTACAGTACACAGAGTGAAGGCACAGTGATTGTAGTGAATAAGCCAAAACTAGGATGGGGAAGGACCCTCAAAATATGCCTCTATTAGGGTCTCTGCTTTCTGATGGAATCTGTAACCAACATGTACTTGCAGTACCTGAGTTTTCATTTCATGTCAGGGACTGTGCTGGCTCCATCACTTGATCCCGTGACTGTGTGCGTTGTAGGCATTACTGGGCCTGCTTGCCTTTCCTGTGGTGATGGGTGGAAGTGTTGCTATGGAGCCCTGAGAGGTTTTTCTCAGGGAGGTGGAGGAAGAAAACTTAAAACTGTGTCCTTTTCCCTTAGCAATACTTAGTGTTAGACAAGGAGGAGAAATAAATGTACAGGAGTACAGCAAGTGTCTCAGCTGGCAGTATTTGTTGGGCTTATGATTTTTTTTTTTCTTTCTCCTTTCAGTATGTCAGACAGCAAGCCAAAGAGCAGTAGTCCTGTCCGCCTGCCTGACGCTAACATGGGTCCTTCAAATCGCAATGCAGAACCAGAACAGCGTAAGACCATTTTGCCAAAATCATACTATCACTCCCGGATTAAATATGTTATGATGTAGTGGACCTTGTGCTGTTCTTGAGTCTAGCCTATTCAGCAGAGTATGATGCCCATAATATGTTCTGACCTCTTCTGGCACTGCCGCCATTAAAAAGATGGCAATTAATATATTTTGAAATGGAGAAGTGATGTTCTTTCTATGTTAAAGGAGCACACGCTTGGTCTGTGTTTTCAAATGACTCATCATTCCAGAATGCTACTCAGAACGCTAAATCAGCTAACCTGATTGACCTTGGTTGCCTGAGGAATAGCAAATGAGTAACAGTTGAATGACATCATTCCTTTAGTTAGAACAAGGAATGGAGAATGCTCATGAGAGTCATACTTTTATTATACTGCCTGTGGAAATGCCAAGGCCAGCTTCTTTATTCCTTTTCACTGTAGCAAAGAAACCATCTGGTGTTTTATCTTTCTTCCGTGGCACGGGAGGGAAGAGCCCGGACCTCTCTTCCCAGAAGAAAGAGACCTTACGTGGTGCTGACAGTGCCTACTACCAGGTTGGACAGATGGGCAAAGAGGGAGCTGAAAACCAAGGAGCAGAGCCTCAAGGTACAAGACTTGAGTTCATTCTGTCTTGGGCTGTTACTTCTTCCAAACATCATTCATATTTGTAAGGCCCAGAATGCACTCCTGCTCATATTTTTTTTTAATAGTCCAAGATTACTCAACATGCACTGACAATGAATAATTTGAGCATCAAATGTAGGTTTCTCCTAAAGACATTGCTTTGCTTTATGAGAAGGGAAATAGGGTCTTTCAAGCCCTGGTAACTACAGGGACGTTGAGCAGTCTCTGCTTGAATGCCTTTGGATTGAGTTGACTCTAGTCAAGCAGCCCAGTCTCTCTTCCTTGCTTCATGTTTAACTTTCATTGTTTCAGCTCATGGAAAATGAATGAAGAGAAAAAGAAAGCTTGTACTTTGGTGTCCCATGAACAGTAGTGCCCTTCTAGCATACATATTATATCATACAATTATAGCTGTATCCCTAATTCCCTATCTGTAGTTCCCTCTGTATCCTTGAAAAAAGAAAATATTTTTCTTGTAATGTGAGTTTACAAGTAGTATCTTACATGACTTTTTCAGTCATGTAAGTCAATAATGAACAACCTTGACTGAATAGTCTCTTTATGCCTTCAGATGACGTAGATGGAGGAGATGGACAGAAGAAACAACTGGTGAATCCCCATGTGGAACTTCGTGAGTAGCTGTAAATAATAACATGAAGTCTTAGCTGACAAACTCCTTTCTTCATGCAAATGTAATGGAAATCTTTAAGCTAATTCTTTTTTTGTTTTGGGCAGGAAGTAAAAACAAATCAAGAACAGAGCGATGTGATTTTTACTTACTGTAATCAATCTCTCTGTTGCAAAAATACCCCATAAAACTTTTTTTTTAAATAGATCTTTTGCCTTGATACTTTTCCATGACATATACTGTGAACTAAACTAAAGGGAGCTGACTTTCCTGTGAGTTTTCCATTTAAATACAGCTAGTTTAAACTTCCAAAGTACAATAGGCATGAGCGAGGGATGTTTAGCACAATAATATTCTTCTAGACATCAGTAAAATCCCTTAGGTGCCATCTCAGGTAGTCAGTGACTATGTCATGCTGTTATTAAGGAGGACCTTTTTTTGCAGAGTTTTCAGATGCAAATGCCAAATTCTATTGCCGGATTTATTATGCTGGCGAGTTTCACAAGATGCGTGAAGTGATACTGGGGAGCAGTGAAGAGGACTTCATCCGATCCCTCTCTCACTCTATGCCCTGGCAGGCGCGAGGTGGCAAATCTGGGGCTGCATTCTATGTGACTGATGGTAAATGAAACTTCTTTCCCCATTGTAATTAGAGGGTATTATTTGGGGATGGTGGTGGTCAGTGTGTCATGTAATCCCTGATTACGTCTAGCCAGAGGGTAGCTGACTGTGATGTGGCCACTCAGAGTTAAAAGTTAAGTGGACTGTGCTTCTTAATAATCTTCTGAATAATCTCATATGCTATAGTTGATTTATAGGATTTTTTTTTAACTTTGTCTGATTCTATGCCCTTACTTAAAAGAAGTCTTGAATGGAAGAGTCTGTAGGCTGTTTCTGTTGTGTGTGTAAGAAGCCCATATAGCTGAGGTAAATCTACCTCAGGCAGTCTTTTTTCCCTGACTTGCTGGAAGGCTGAAATTCAGAATGTATGAAGTAAAAAAGTTTCTAGAAATGAACTTCTGTAGCTAAGGATTTAAGAGAATTGTAGTCCTTTAAATTTTCCAACCACTTCAGCTGTTTAACAGTCCTAAAGAACTTACAAAGAATACATCACTTACTGTATGTAACCCTATTGCCTCTGATGTTAAAACAGATGATAGATTCATCTTGAAGCAGATGCCTCGTCTGGAAGTCCAGTCATTCCTTGACTTTGCTCCACACTACTTCACTTACATCATTAATGCAGTTCAGCAGAAGGTATTTAAAAACAAGTGTATTTTATTTAGGCAGTGATCTGTATTTTACAGACTAGTAACAGTTTCCACTTAGCCCTTAAATTAAAGTAAAAGAAAATGTCAGAGGGTATGACTTCTGCTAATAATGTGTTTTTAAGATGAAAAGTGGAAATTCCGCTAGAGCTTCTAAGCTGTAATACAGTCAGTCAGAACAGTAACACCTCTAGTATTTGATTGCTGATTGCCTGTACACAGAGGTCTTACCCCATGTCTTCTCTTCATCAGAAGCCCACAGCACTGGCCAAAATCCTTGGGGTATATCGAATTGGATACAAGAACTCTCAAAACAACACTGAGAAGAAGCTGGATCTACTTGTGATGGAAAATCTTTTCTACGGCAGGAAAATGGCTCAGGTAGGAACCGAGTGTTCTGTTCCCTTGCAGTGCAGTTCTGACTGGGAGCGACAGCAGGGTTACCAGTAGCCATCTAGGTAACTTTTAACTTTACATGTGCTGTCTGCATCTAGCACTGCTCAAAGATGACAGTTCGTGCCTGTCTCCTTGTTATGTTATCCTCGGTAACTTCATCCCTAGATTGGCTGGTTCAAATAGCCATAGTTCAGGCTTCAGTTTTCAGAAGTCTTGTTTGTCCCTGCATCTCCAGTGTCTGAGAAAAAGTATTGCCAACCTAATTAGGAAAATGTAAAGCCTTTTCACACAGCTTTTAGAGGAACTAACAGGGATTACAAACTCATTTATTTAGGAGAGCCTCACCGATGGACATAGTGATCTACTGTGTAGTTGGGGGGAAACTAATAATGTTTTGAACCCGCTGTTTTCTCTCTGAACCACTTCATCTGTGGGACAAGATTCTGAATTCAGTCTTGCTCTTAGTAAGGGAAAAGTGATCTTTATGCGGCAGTAGAATGAAGACCTTAAAATGACCAGGGAAAAATTATCTTAAAATACAGAGTTGATGATGAAACAGAAGTTCAAAATAATCTTGCTTCCAAAACTAGGTAGTATCAGTTCTTTCCACCTTCCCTCCTGGTGCTTGACCTCAAACAGGGATGTTTGTGTGAGGAAGTGAACTGAGGGAATTCTAGTTAGAGGTAAAGAATGTTGTTGTGGATTTTCTTTTTGTTTGTCTGTTAAATCACAAGAGCAGTCAGGCACCAGAGCAGAGACTCAAAGAGACTGTGGACTCTATCCCTCAGGTTAGTCAAATCTTGACTGGGCAGGGCTTGAACATCCTTCTCTAATAGGACCTGGTTCAAGCAGGGCATTGGACTGGAGACCTCCAGAGATTCTTTCCAATCTAATAATGGTCCGTCTCTTGCCTTGACAACAGATGTTAAACGGTGTTTCATGCAAGACCCACCTTTCTTTACAGTGACTTTACTTTTGTCTGTAGACAGCATTTGTGTCTGTAGAAGCTGGCTGGAAAAGTGAGTTTACCCATACGATGTAGAAATAGGGACACCCTTTTCCCCTTAAATTAGGCTAAATATTAATAAAATAACTTGGCTAAAATCTGTGAATTGAAGTGGCAGAGCCTTCATAGAGGCTTACATACTACTCTCCACTCTGGAAACTTTAATTTTTATGGTACGAAAATGTTTTTTATTAACTGTTTTCCTTCTGCAGAGAAGGGAAGAGTAACATTGCCATTCTGCTTTCTCGAACACTGCAGTTATGTATGCTGAAATCTTCAACCTTGCAGAGCAATGGGACAAAGTAGTGCTATTCTCCATCTGCAGGTTTTTGACCTAAAGGGCTCCCTCCGGAATAGAAATGTTAAAACAGACACAGGCAAAGAAAGCTGTGATGTAGTCCTGCTGGATGAGAACCTTCTAAAGATGGTCCGAGACAATCCTTTGTACATCCGTTCCCATTGCAAGGCTGTGCTGAGAGCTTCCATACACAGTGATTCCCAGTTCCTCTCCAGCCACCTCATCATCGACTATTCCCTGCTGGTGGGTCGTGATGATGCCAACAATGAGCTTGTTGTTGGGATCATTGGTAAGTTGCCTTCTGTATTTTATTGCTTTCAGCTGGTGAAACTGCTTTCTTCTGGTTTAAGTGTTTATAGTACTCTTAGAACTGTGCCACCACCAGAGAGATGTGTGTCAGGAAAGCTTGTCTTCTCCCTGATGGAATACCACCCTCACCCTCTCCTGGGTGCTCAAAGTGGAAGCAGGAAGTCTTCTTTCCAGCTCTTGTATAGGCTTGTGATAGCATTTGCCTTATTAAGTATACGCAGGAGGCCTCACAGGTAGTGAAAAAGCAGTCAAATTTGTGTTTAACCTACACTTTGATTCCAGTTGAAATAGGGGGGGTTTGGTTGTATGCTTTTATGTGTTTAATCTTTACAATTAAGTTCAGTAATGTTTACATAACCATTTAAATTTGAACTTGTGTGTAGGGGATCTAAGGAGAAACAATGTTGTTAGAGTTGAAATTGGGAAGTTAAACATCATGAGGTCACTTGTGATCATGTACTTTGACCTGGATAACATGGGTGGCAACTCAGTAATTACCTTGCCGCATCCTCTGACTTGTGACTGGAAAGTGGAGCCTCATCTTTAAACAAGTGAAAGTTGTATTGTGCAAAATATTTAGAGATGAAGCCATTTTGCCAGATGTGGAAGGGACTCTTGGAAATTAGATGCTCTTGAAACCTAGCTCAGAAATGCTTCCAGATAAGATCTAAAACCAGGAGGTCTGGATTATTCTTTTTCTGATAAAGCTTGAAAGCCATTCCAACAATACTTCTAGTTGAGATTTGAAGTCTCAGCTACAAAGAACTGCAATTTGTTATTGCTTTCTAGTTTTGTAGGCTCTTGAATATTTGGTACGTGGGATGAGATTCTGCTCCTTCTGTACATGTGGCTTTTTGCTGTCCTATGGAAAGTCTTACCTGATTAAAGACTATATTTTATATGATTCTTAAAGCTAACAGTTCCTTCATTGTGATAAGAACAGCTGTTCATGATCTGAAGGAGCTTGCTTAACACAAATATCTTCAAAAAGAGAGAACATGCCTGCTGTATCAGGCTATCACAATGTTCTCTAAATGATACCCTGAGAACTTGCAAAGTACTCAAGCTAAATTTGCTGCAGGGGTGGAACTAAAAATCATTAGGTTGGACTGGGTTTGAATCTGAGGTCAAAATCTCTACTTATTTTAGATCTTAATGTGATACAGAAAACAAGTTAGTTATGTCTGAGGAGCTGTGAAGACTTTATTTTAGGCCCTGTTGTGTGGGGCTCTGGATCTTGGGTCATGAAGTGACAGTACACAAACTGATTATATCAGTTCCAAATCACTCTAAGGGAGCATTTTCAAAGTGTATTCAGATAAATGGATAAGTCCCAAGATTGGTAGGTGTAGATGACTTTTGTGTAAAGCACAGCTGAGGTGAAATGTGGATGCTTATCATGGCCTTTTGTAAATCTAGAAATAGTAAATTCAAAATTGTATAATTACATGAGAGATAATGATATTCAGTAATGAAAAACTTAACTTACTGCAGTTTCAGCTTTGCAGACCAAAATGCTTATGTGCAGGTAATGACTGAGCTTGCTTTTTCTGAAAGGGGCTTGGAAATAATTGCACAGTCTTCTCTTTGCAGCCCCCTCTTCCAATTGGGGTCACTGGTGGTGCTTCCAGTCCTTCATGTCATGAAGTCAAAAGTGTTTGCTTTCCATTATCAAACCTGTAGGTGGCTGCAGTGATGAGGAATGCTACTGGCTTAAATGGATACATGTCCAAGTCTTGATGCTGCTAGCAGTTGCAGTAAAGTAGTGGGAGCTGTTACAGCTTCTTGATATGTTTCTGGGATGGGGATCAGGCATTGAAACTCTAACATGGATAAGGACAGGCGTGCCTGGGCAATCTGTTTTTGTAGAGGCAGGAAGAGTTGACTGTGGTCTTGCTCGGCTTTTGAGATACTGTATTCACCCTACCCAATATAATCAATACTCGAAGTGAGGTGACTGGAACACTGACGTTCTGGCTATGGAAGCCTACTGCTTGCTTGCCCTTTTTGAGGGAAAGTAGATTCATTATAGAACAGTGTTACTTGGATTATAGCAGATACCACATATCTGTGTGTGTGTTTTGTTGTGTTTTTTTTTTTTTTTTTTTTTCTTTTTTTCTATTGCAACAGACTATATTCGCACTTTTACCTGGGACAAAAAGCTTGAAATGGTGGTGAAGTCAACTGGCATCTTGGGAGGACAAGGTAAGTCCAGAATGAAAGCAAAACTTTCGATTATGTTTCCTCATTACCTGGAAGATTCCAATAACTGTGCTAATAAAACCACAACTTCCCCACCATACAGATTTGCAACACTAGATTAAGCTGTCCAGAATAGGGGAAGGAATAACAACTTTCAGAAAAATTAATACGTTGATCTGCCTCCGTGACTGACCCTGTAGGTACTGTAATTCCTGGGAATGGAGTAAAGGTCACCTACTTATCAGATTGTTCTTTTCTGTTTCTTAATTACCAACTACTCACATACAAATTAAGTCATCCATGTAGAGATACTAGCAAAAAAGCTTTCTGGCTGGTTTCAGAAGATGTTTTCTGAGTCCAGAAAACCAGATATACTCTGACATGTTAGTGTGGAGAAATACTTAGCAAATGACTGACCACTGCCCATATTTTGAGGAGCTGAGTAGTTCCCTTGTGGTAGTGAGTAGAGTATCTTTTATGCAGCATTGCCTAGTGTTGGCCATGTATTAGTAGGAGAGCTGGAAGGAGAAGGGAGGGGGAACACTTGATGCACCACTGCTCACGTGTCTGAAGAAGATAAGAACATGTCCATAGAATGAAATTCTTCATGGGAGAAATCAGCATCTCTGCTAGAAAACCTCAGACCTTAAACAGGAGAAGAGTAAAAGAAACAAACTGATCAGGACTGATCTAAAAAGCCTGAATGGTTCCTCCAACTTCAGGTATCTCAACTCAGTGTTTGGAGTCCAGTCCTTGATCTGTCTTCTCTCATCAATGTCTAAAATAAAAATAATTAAAAAAAAAAAAAAAAAAAAAAAAAAAAAGGGCAGCCGATAATGCTTGTTGGTTCCAAGACCCTTCCATGCACAGTATGCCTTCATGATTTTGCTGTCTGGTGTTGTAAACTCATGTGACATCTGTCTGTATTGCAGTATACTCTTTAGACCATTTCTAACTGCTTGACTTTTACACATTAGGTAAGATGCCAACCGTAGTCTCTCCGGAGCTCTACCGGACCAGGTTTTGTGAAGCTATGGACAAGTATTTCCTGATGGTGCCAGACCACTGGACAGGACTGGGCCTGAATTGCTAAGCTAAATCCCATATTGGGAAAGCACAAGAGGACAATGACATTATAGGCCACTCTATTTCTGCGGTCTGTCCAGCAGTAAGCAAGAGGATTGCAGTTCCATGTCTACACTGACTGTGTGCATCATGTTGTGAAGTGTGAAATCTGCTTGTTGCACTTTAATCCTCTCGAAGGCTGATAAGTGAACCAGCCTCACTAAGGATTGAAGCTGTAAGGTACCGCTGAACGGCACTGATAAGAGACATTCCCTCTGTCAGCAGGGAAGGTGATGCTATCTCCATGCAAGATTACTGAAACAGATACTGTTCAGTTCATGATGGTGTAGAAGTACATGATCTCTGTAAGTCTTGCACAGACTAAGTGGTGGTGAATATTAGCAGCTCATGTTTCTGTAGTGGATGTGTGGTACTGCAAATGTGAAATAAATCCCCCTCTATGTGTGTGGGTGGGTGAGACAAGAATGAAGTTAATCCCCGAGTTCTGCTATTGTTGCAGTGGTTTGTAGCTGACCTGGTTAGGATCCATGAATAACTTGTCCTGGTTATGCTCTATAGCTTCAATTTTTCCTGGGTTCTGTAAACAGGAATTTTTTTTTTTTTTTTTTAGAAGGCAGCTCCACAGCTATGCCATATCACTACATCTTTTAAGTTGTATTACTGCAATACAACTTTGTCTTTATCTGTTGTAATTTCATTTTAGCTGAATCCCATAGAAATGGGTTGTCAGTCATCAGCACGCTGCAAAACCCCAAACATATCCCTTCAATCCTAAACAGTATTTTGATCTGAATGTTGCCCAAATCCCTGGAAACAGGTAACTAAAAATAATATACCCTTTAATTTAACAAGACTTGCTTAATTACAGTTATGAAGCTGGTTAACCCTTTCCTTAGCAGAAGGCACTAAGTTGATAGACAAAATGAAGCATACTGCCTTAGAGTGACAACTTTCTCCTTAATGAAACCATCCTTCCTGGCAGATCACTTCAAATCCATTTCACATCCCCAGGACTTTCAAATAATGCATTTACCTCATGGTGAAACTTTGCCAGGAGAATGTTTTTCTTGCATTCATGACATGCTGATGAGAATGAGCATCCAGATCTCATCACGCTGTGCAGTCCCAATGGAAAAACTGTCTCTTCAGCAGTATTAGATTTTTTTTTTTTTTTTTTGCACCACTGAGATGAATGTAGTCATCTTTTTCTGTAAAAAGAAAAGCCTGAACCAACAGGTGTCTTGTATAATGGATAAGATGTGCAGGGATCTGTGAATCTCTGTTGTGACAATAAGCACTTCTTTCCATTTTTATTAATTTTTACCTGGTTTTGTAGGTGATGAGTTTACTTTTTAGTTTCACTATATTATAGGCCAGTAAATAAGAGGGGGTTTTATGAATTCAGGAGGCAAGAATACTGTCCTTTGACTTCTAGTTTCTGAGGGAAGGACTTCAAACGAACATGGACTCTGGGACAGTATAGCTCTTTATGACCACTTGCTCATTCTGACCAGTTGCCTGGTAATGCCATCTTCACTGTAACTATGGATTGAAATATGAATTTTGTTCACTCCTATGTTCAGTATTTTCTTCTGTAGCAGATGGTGGTGGCTCTGTTCAGGAGTGACATCTGGGCAGCACTGAGAAAGGAAAATGCCAGCAGTGAGAATTGATCTGTTGTCTGCAAAAACAACTAGTGCAGCTCAGGTCCGAGCTGCCAGGAGGCAACAGTCAGTTGTGTTGAAAGAAGTCTTCCCCACCCTATTGCAAAGCCCGACAGGAGGAAGAGCCAAGATGCTGACCTTGAAGCAGCAGAGATGAAAGTATTCTCAGTTCCTCTGTACAATGTAATCATTGTTTCCAAGGCTGCAGTGATGTATGCTGTGGAAAGATGACATAGCACTTCTTGCTTCCTCTGGCCCAGAATCCTTCTGGTCCAACATAGTCCATCAGCTACAGCTGACCACCTCTGGGACACATCTTGCCTCCTGCGTTCAAATGTACTCCTAGAATGGCTAGCTGTGTGGGGGGCCTTGTGTACTGAGGAGCCAACCAGTCCATCAGCTCAGTGCTACTCTCACCTCTGTGGCTTCTGCATTCTGTCTTCGTCCATTGATGTGAAAGAGCATGCCATGCAGCCCGGATCTGTTCCAGTCTCAGTTAAAGTTTACATGTGTTCTTCCTCCTTCCCCTCCTAAAGTTTACAGGGAAAAAAACTTGACTTTCCTGACCAGCTAAGGTGACCCAATAGCAGCTGGTTATGTTATTTTCCACCTTTGTCAGTATGTGGATTGATTGATGGAGTATATGAATATGGGCAGTGTCATGGCTTTTGCACTAGGCTGATGTAGAACTGTGATGTGCTAGTCCTGTCCTGTCACCAGTAACCCTTACTCCAGTGACATGTAGCTCCTCTATACTGCTTGTCTTCCAGAGTCCCAAGCAGCTGACTCTAATGTTCCCTGTACCTGACGGCATGAGGCCCTCAGCACTGTGGAAGTGAGAGAACCTTCCCCTGGCCAGCTGTTCAGCAGCCTGTGAACGCAGAGCCCCGGCATGTGAACTGTGATCTTCTTGGGCTGAAGTTACAGCAGTTGGACAGATTTGCAGGAGTGATCTTGAGCTGGCATCAACATCTAACTTTGGGTCAGCATGTTGCTGATACTGTAGTCTGGTCAGGACTAATCTAAATAGCAAAATACTAGTTGTGGGTAACACAGTAGCTGCAATATTAACTGGATTTGGGACATCTTTGGGTGCCATGTGATGTAAAGCTATAGGCATTTCTAGGTCAAATCTCAGCAGTTGAACAGATCTCCTTAAATATTCCTTTTAAAGAATAAGAATTATCCTGGCATTTCACTTGTTACACAGCTAACTTTCTCAAAAGGACAGCAATACTTCATGCAGAAGAGATCTATGAGAGAGCTCCTTGTGCGGTTGTATTAGGTCTATGTCCCTGCAGCATGCCTAAGGATGTCCTAGAACGTCTTAGGTATTAATTACACGAGCCTTTTGATTAGAGTTTTTTTATTTCTTTGTAACACAGGCTTAGCATATATGCGTGTAAGCAAATCACAGTTGCAAACATGAAGACTGCATTTCTTCAGAGCTACACTGGCTCTTTTTCTTCTGTTGTTTTGATCTGAGGCCTTGTGACAAATATCTAAATCTTGTCCCAGTCAGAAGTGATGACTTGCTTTCAGTCATCATGTAGACAGCAGAATGCCTTGTAGTGGCCCAGCAATAGATCCTGTCCCCCAAAAGCACATGAGGGACTGTTGCTGGTTAAGTAAGGGCAGGGCTTAGGGGAGTTACCTGTGGAGTGGACTTTCCTCTGTGAGAATGACCAAAACCAAATGAATCGCTCACTAGCAGGTGGACAGACTAATCATTATTCAAAGCACTTAATGTACCATAATGTATGAATTTCTAACCTACCTTGGTTCAGGTGTATTTTATAAAATTGATGTACTAAGCTATTTGAGAATAACTGCCTTGACTACCTGGAAAATCAAAATGTAATGTATATATATACAAATAAACTGACTAAAATATACTTGAGTCTATTCCATGTGGTGGAGCAGTTAGGTCTCACAGCATTTGTTTGTTCAGAGGCTAAGCTCTCTGCTTGATCTGCAGCAATTGCTCTGTTGGAGATTGCCAGCTTTGTGTGCAGTGTAAGCATGTCTGTCATCTCTATACCTTGCAGCTCGTCTCTTCTAATGAAGCAGGGCTTCTGGGCTGCTCTCCAGGTCAGTGGCTGTAGCATGTCCAAACAACCTTTCACGCATTTCTCCCACCTTCTCCCCAGCTGCTTTTCAACACACAGTGCTGCGTGAGACAGGGAGTCAGTTATGTCCAGCAGATGATGGTGTTGCCATGGCCCAGTTCTTCCAAGAGGTGGAACGCGTTCCTCAGGAAAAATCTGCAGGTATTTCTGTAGTCGTCTCTTAAGTGGACTCGATAAAGAAAAAATCCAAGGAGGTCTGAAAATTAATGGCATATCTCGATTGCTTCATATGAATCTAGTATATAATAACCTTCTCTCTTAAAGTTAAAAATGATGTATGATTAGTTCTGGGAAGTGTACTTGTTGGTCCCTAGAATATCAAACTCAAAATCTAAAACTTAAGGATTTTACCTGTAGTATCTGCCATCACCACTTTTACCAGGTGAGTATGAAACTCCATTGGAAACTGTCCCACCAAGGGGGTGTGAGCAAGGCAAAAGGTGCAATACTCAATTCAGGGGCAGTGCTGCCTTGTGCTGGTGTAAGGTTGAATGGTGGGATTTGTGGGGCTTCTCACAAGAATTCGAAAAGCACAGATGCAGTTATCAGAACAGCTCTGCTTTAATACAAGTGGGACTGCCAACACCTAGTAAAGGGCAAGAGTTTGTGCTCTAA
The DNA here is from genome assembly GCF_018691265.1 of Tyto alba. Taxonomy (NCBI): domain Eukaryota; kingdom Metazoa; phylum Chordata; class Aves; order Strigiformes; family Tytonidae; genus Tyto; species Tyto alba. The sequence continues at coordinate 28,137,063 of NW_024881328.1, read as the reverse complement.
GTGAAACTTCGGTACTGAAGTCAGTATTTGAAAATGAAACTGTAATTGCATGTGTTTTCCATTGATGTAACTGATGATACGAGACATGGGTCAACTTCCTTGCTACCACCTTGATTTAGACAACACTACTATTTAAAAAAAAAAAAAAAAGTTGGGATTCACCATCTCAGTCCATGCTGTAATGTCTCAAATTGAGTCCTGTGGTGTCATAATGTGGAGATACACAAGCAACAAGTACCTTGGGTTTAGTGTGGAGGTTTTAAGTCAGTGAAGATATAGAGTAATTTTGCACAATAATTGGGAAAAAAACAGGCCATCCCTTATTTCTCCCTGTTTTCAGGGGACAGAACTGGAAATCTGGCGCACTGGAGATTCAAGATCTAGATGTGCTGGACACTGATACTAGCCTAGTATTGCCATGAAAGTAATAACAAAACAGGAATCTAGGGTCCCCAAGTTCCTGCTGTGGAGCCATGGTTTGTTGTCAGATCTCTGCAAGGAACAAAAAGAAACAAAAATAAACCACTTCATTTTTTGGCAAGAGGAGGTTTTTCTGTATCTTTAAATGTGTGCCCGGAGCAGAGCCTGCTTCTGAAAAGATGGAAGGATGACAGGAACAGGTAAGAGTGGGTTGGGGGCTTGTTTGGTAATCTGGCAGAGTCAGAACAAGTCCCCACATGTGCATACTGTTACAAAGCTTTGTTCTCCAGCCTCTCCTGCCTCGTGGCATGAGTCCTATACCAAGTGACGTGTATGAGGGCAGAAAGCAATGCTTGGTTTGAATGATGAAAACCAATGCTTGAAATATTGCTGGTTATGAATTATTATCATCCTGCATAATGAGTTTAAGCTTTGCAGAGCTCCAAGCGAGCTAGTTTCTTACCATAAAGATGGAGTTCTTCCGTGTTTCCAAAAGCACAATGTTATCATCCTACAAAACTGTGCTCGTTCACACAGCTTGTGCCAGTTACAGAGGCTGTTTCTCAGTTCAACTCCTGCAGTAGATTGCAATAATACATGAAAGCAGAGTGGTTAGCAGTCAGCCAGCTCTTTATTCCCTCTGCGTTTTTTCCTTAGGTGAGATCCTTTCTTGCTGGTCTGTGTCATCTGTGAAGCTCCTTTCATTGCACCTCCTATCCTGTGATTATATGTAGTTTCTCGGTTGGAGGCCTTGCTCTTACATCTTTGTAGGTAAACTTGTGTTATCAGAATTAGCTGACATAAGGTCTCTGGTCCTAATCTGAAGGCTCTTTTTAAACCCAGGCTGAAAGCTACCTAACTAGTCCTTAGTCCTTGCAGCCACAGAAAGCGGTCTTCTGACTCTCTTCAGTTGTTTACAGCTGTATTAAGTAAACAAGTTCTGGAGAAGTGTGCTATGTAAGCAGGAGCTGTTATGTGGTGTGAGGAGTCCTGAGAGGAAAGAATAGAGCTTGGGTAGTGAAAGGGCTGTTGCAGTCAACATTCTTAGGATGGCAGAACTGGCACTATTTGTAAATATGCAAGATGAGTTGTAAAATCTCATTGCCATTCTGAAGGAGAGATGTCGAGGCTTAGTAATTATAGCCTCACCTTTGAAGTGCTGAAGTTGACTTGTGTGGGGAAAATAGCAAGCATGTAAAAAGGCAAGCATGTCAGAAGAGAATAAAAGCTGATTTATGCCAATTATCACATTGGAAAGATTTTTTTTTTACAGAAGGGTGCATTTTGGCTGCCAGAAACAGAAGAATCCTACATTCAGTTCTGAGGATTTTGTGGGGATTTTGCTGATAAAGAGAAGGTGGGAGAAAGAGGCACAAAGCAACACTGCTGAAGTCAAAAAGAAAAATGAGGACCCTCCCCCTGCATAACAGGTAAGAGTGTGCCTGTAGCCGTAGTAGTAAATTACAGAGAAGTATTCCCTACCATTCCCTACAGGTGGTTAGCTTCTGGTTACCTGCACATAATCCTGAAATTGTAGTTTTGAATTAAGTTTCCTTGACTTTTTCTTCAAAATGGAACTTCATGTATGACAAGGTCCCATATGCTGTCATTTCAGTTTGGTGTAGGGACAAAGTAATTTAAAAGTTTACTGCAGTTAGGAAGCTCTTTTCACCGAAAAGGTAGGTGTAAGGAAAAACCCACTGATTACTGTAGTTACAGCAGCAGATTACAGATTGTTTTGCTTTGCTTGTAGAATATAAGATGTTGAGGGCCTGCAGGAGACCAGATCCTGAATCATCACTGCCATTTTCTGGCAATCCAGTTCTTCAATTCATCTAGTGCAAAGGCTTGCTCTGTTTGCTTAAATTACCTCAGAATATAAAAATTGTATGAGAATGTGATCCTAGTGGCAGTTCTGTATTGTTTTCCTGGTGTTTAAATGTGCTGAGAATCTACCTCTGAAGAATGTACTTCAGTGAGGACAGGTATCTTTTCTGTTAGTGACTACAGTTGGTAAAAACATGACGGCTGTATCCTGTGAAAGAAAATATGGTTGTAATAAAAATCCTGGGCCCGTGAAACTTGCTTCCCAGTTTGCATCCAAAATAGCAAGAACAGAGTGGTGATCTCAGTATGTCTGCACAAAACCACTGTACATTTTTTTTGTGATGTGAACAAAGTATTCTTTTTTAAAGTTTTGTACAGTGAAAATAATTTTTTAATTCACATTATCTGCTAGTTAGATATATTTCTATAATAATGCATTTTTATATATGTATTCTACAGTAAATAGTGGTTTAATATAGTATAGTATTTGAATAGTGATTACTCTTACCATAGGAATGTCAGAATTCATGACTACTATTACTTGTTTAGTTCTGGAGGAAAACCCCTACTTTCTTCCAATATCTCTCAGCAGTATTTGTCTAGAGCTCTCTTGTGTGCTTGAGGTTGTCTGTCAAAACAGCAGCCAGCTCTGTGTTCCTATCTCAGAGCTCGCTTCCTTTCACTGGCAATGGCAACTCTGCCCTTTCTTGAATAGTACACTAAGCCTAGCAGCCCTAAAAAACAAATTAATGATACATACTTTCATATCCAGTTTCTGTAGGCACCCTTATTTATATGCACAGAATATATAGCAAATGAAGGCATATGTTAAGGATTGAATTAAAGGCAATTAAATGACTGAAGCTGGTTTTACCTAAGGCTGGCTGCGGAGCCAGCACATACTTAGGAAGTCCCTGCCAGTTTTTGCAGAAAGAGAAGGCTGGGATCACTGACCTGGTACACACTCTAATATGGATCCCCGAGAGAGAATATTTACGCAGTACTGTTTAAACCTGAGAGTGAGCAGTGAACTGATGAAGTAATGCCAACCTGTGTTAAAGATGCAAAGGCAATTAAGGATCAAAATACCAATGCCCACTTTGAATTCTATAATGGGTGTTAAAATTACTAATACTGATTAACACAAGTATTATGTGTTAGTGTACTGATGCTATGTTGTAAAATAAAGTGTTTACATGTTTATACACACAGTATTTTTTTCGGTACAGGCAAGGAAAAAGTTTTTTTCTGTACATTCAGATGTTGATGTTGTAGTATAACCTCTGATGACCCACACTGGTATGCACAGTAACAGAACTTTTCTGCTTTTTCTGCAAGTACAAAAGCATTGAAAAGATATTTCTGAGGAAGGCCAAGGAATGTTTTCTTTAAGAAAAACTTGTTCTGTAAGTTCAGTGAGATTACTGCCATTGTCTTTATTTTACCAGAAAAAAATCTGGACTCCTGGTTTCAGAATCAAATCTGCGTCTCTCACTTGACCAAAACCTCAAAGGCATTTTGTTAAGTACCCATATATATGTTGCAGTATTTACTTAGCTTTTAGCCTGTTAGATCCCTGTGCTCTCCTAATTCTGCAACAGGATAACATTCTGAAGTAAAAGTTGTGCAGAATACCTACAGTTAAGACTCACTTGCAATCTTAAATAGCAGGAAACACTTCTGCTCTGCTCTTTTCTGCTATATTTAGTATGGTGCCCCTTTATTCTCAGCTACAGAAATATAAGTACAAAGTCCTGCAAGAATCTGGTCTTTTCTGTGTAGTGCACATGCACACTTACATACTGTATCTTAGCCCTCAAACACTTTGAGAACAGAAAGGTGAAAAGGTGACACTGCTTACCTGTCTTCTCTGAACTCAGTGCAGCTGTGCATGTAACACCACATCCTACAGAGAGTCACTACATCCTACGTGATGCTGTAAGCAAAGACCTATGTTATGACAGCTCTGGCTCCCCACATAGGCCTTACTCTAATAGCAGTGGCTGTGGAGCAGGGGTACCCTACAGCTGCAGCTGCACAAAAGCGTGCTTATGCTAAAAAAGAACAAAGCCTAGCAGGACAGGACATCAACTGGTACATCTTGGCTCTAGTAGCTGGCCAGCCATACTGGTACTTCTGTGTAGCTCCAGCCTCTAAGCCTGAACAGAAGAAATTGTGCACTTTAAACACAGTTCAGTCACTCTAGTATATAATTGGAATAATTAAATCACTCAAGACCTCATGATCCAGTGATGAAAAGCAGGATAATAAAGTGAACATAATTACTGAAAAGAGCATTGAATTACAGTTGCAGAGACAGGATGGGAATATAGTAACTTTTCTCCATTGTTTGCATGGGATATTTTTCTAATGTAGCCTCAGCAAAAGTAAAACATAGTATCCTGAATGTGAGTTTCCATTACTGAACTGGCTGAGATCTTCTGACATACCAAAAGTAAACTAGCTACTTGATGAAATCTAGGATGGCATAACTGGGATTGTTTAACGTACACATATGCACATAACAAGAAAGAAAATGTTTTCTTTTTCTACCAGGATTATAAACACTATCTAGAACACATACTATAGGAAGAAAATTATTTTCTGGAAACTCCAGGTCAGCCATATGGATTTCTAATGGTTGAAAGGATCTGTAATCAGTTCTGGTTAGTGTGTTGTTCTTAACATGTCTGGTACTTGACAAGGATGGAAAATGAAAGAATTAGGTTATTCTTTATGGCTCCATGGTAGCCTATAATATGAAGAAATTATATCTTCTTCTTCATGCAAGTTTGAGCTGCCTTATGGACAAACAGTATTCTGCTTTCTGTCCCTTAAGCCCTAGAAAGCAGACAACCTCCTCAGGACAGTATTTACCATTCCAGCTCAGTTGTATAGTAAGAATTCACCAGAACTAGCTTTTTACTGTGTATCATATTCTAAAAAAAACGCAACCCCTACTTATTTCAGCTCTTGAATGTTTTCTGAAACATTGACATTTAAATAAGGTAGATGTGTTGGCTTGTGAACAATACATGCCAAATGTTAACAGACATGACTCTTATAGTCTTAGTCCAGAAATAGGCTGCAGAATGCACTGATCATAAACATTCATATAGGAAACATTCCTCGTTATGCCCAACTAACTGTCATTAATTTCTTTTTGCAGCTAGTAACATATAGGGAAGTCTAAGAGTTTAGAAAATTAGCACTACAAGGAGTCTGTTTAATGTTTGGGGGTAAATACTTAACATCATATTGATGACTTTTAGCTTTTTGTTATCCGAAGTGTGGTGGTTTACATATAGATGGAAGAAAAAAATCAGTAATGAATTCTAGCATAGAGAGAAGTCCAAGGTTGAACGTATTTGAACTTGGAACATTGTTGTTTTCATATGCAAAGTTTCAGTAAATGATATGTTCTTTTTGGGCATTCCTATCAAAAACTTCAAGTATTAAAACATTTTAACTTCTACAAGTCATTAAACCTGAAGCACACCCATGAATGGAAAAAATTGAACTTTCTAAGTTTAATCAAAACATGATCTTTCCAACTGCAGACTATATAAAACCAATATGTTGCTTGAAACTTGATGTATTTTCTCTATTCTATTTTTATGCCTTGTAGCAGCAGAAGCTAATGGAGCCAAACATATCTTGGGAACGTTGTTGTTTTAGTACAAGGCACGATAGCTACTCAGTTCAGTGACATTAAACAGCCCTGGAAGTTCTTTTAATTAAAGCAAAATGGGATGCAAAAGATAAATTTAAAAGCCCTTGGGCCTCCATAGGTACAGCATGCACGTATTTTGTGTTTTATTATGTGTTGCACTTCCTTTGTGCATGTGTAGTTACATGAGAAGGAAAATGTACAAGGCCGGCCTCATGGTCTGCTGCCTGTAATTTGAGAAATTTGGCAAGGCTGCCAATGTTTACTTAATATCCCTAAGCAAGAGAGGCCTTGGGGCATGCTCGGGCCCTGCTTTAACTTGATTTGAGATTTTGTAGCATTCAGTCAAAACCCACAGGTGGTTGTACTTGTCCACCCAGTTGAACAGTCACACTAGAGAGTGGGGCTATGAAAGGAGTGAAGAATAAAGGTTAATAAACACTACCTCCAGGTAGCTAAAGGGATAAGTGGAACAATCTTGGTCATATGATAAGAGTAAAATTGGAATTTACTCTCAGGAGGGAAGAGAGGGACTAAGGACTGGTGGAATATTATTTAAAATCAGAGCATTTATTCATCTATTGTTTTGGATTAATCTTCCACTTTGTTTAGGATACGTGAATTTGAAGGTTTTCTTTTTAAAATATGAAATGAACTTAAGTATCAAAAGTTACTAAAATATGACTATAACTTGTTTTGAACGATGTTTGGCATTGGGGGTAGGGGAGTATATTCCAAAATACTTGTTGACCAATACACTTTTTCATTGTATTTAGAGATGTGGTTTGGTGGTGGGGTTTCTTTGTTTTATAATTTGATTTCTGAAGAAAGAGGCAATGCTGACACCTCTGTGATTCTGCAGGAAAAAACTGAAAATTGAGGGACCTGGCTTAGGATGTTCTTATTTCAAAAACAGTGCTGCTCCAGAAGTGTCTTGAATAACTAGCTTAACCCTTGATTAGTAAAAACTGGATCCTGTAATTATGTGAATTTGTCCTTAAAGAAGGCTGGAGATACAGCTCTGTATAAAAAGTTTATTTATTTGTATGGCTAGGAATAAACGCAATATTTTATTACTCCCTGCATTTCTGCAAAGCTACTTATTTGAAAATTGTCAGGGCAGTTGGTAAAAAAATAAAAAAATTAAAAGATGGAAAACCTGAGAAATTTATATCATCTATAGCTCTAGCACTTTCTGTTCTGAAGCTCTTTTTTTTTTTATCCATATACCTCCATTGGTTTTTAGCTTAGAAATTTTAAAAATTTGATGCAAAAAGCATATCACTATATAGAACTAAATCTTAAGAATGAACTTGATTGATAATTAAACTAAAACTTCTTCCTTACAGCCTAAATCAGTCTCAAAATAATTCCATGTAGAGGACATTTTGTTCAGGATAGCAGTGTGGTCTTTTCATAGTAGTTACCTGTGTGTTTCAAGTGCCTAAAGCAGAAGGAAGTGACTTTTTTAAAAAAGCTGAAGTATGCATAGAGCCATAGTAAAGCCTGAACGTTATGTTACCATGATCTTAGAGGAGTCTTGGTGAAGCACTTTTTGTCCTACTAGTCTGTTCCTGTTAGTGGAAATAAAAGAAAAACCCTGTACATTAACAGGAATAAAGAAACTGTACAAATACCTATGCTAGGTTACTTTTTTTATTAGATTTTTAACAGCAGGATCCTAGAGTACGTAACTATGACCTCATTCTCCAGGAAGAAGGTAGGAGGTGGGAAGTTAAGTTATAGTTAAACAAACATCCATCCAAAAAGTGACCAAAACAGACTGTGTATTAATGTCACAAAATACTAGAATCTTCACTTTTGATAGTGATTCAAGTTTGGTTTGGATGTGGGAAGGTCTGTTTTATTAAAAAAGATGCAATACATTCTCTTCTTTCTCAGATTAATACACTGCAAAACCACAAAGCAATAGAGGCAACTCTGAACATAGGAGAAGAAGCATTTGAATGTCTCAAGGTTACTAGAATCTCTTCCTTTTATTTCTTGCTACCTTATTTATAAAATAAATTACTTGTAGTTAACAATGTATTTACAGATTTATAATACTCACATTACAGTGACTAGTCACGCCAAATCCAAATACAGGGAGAGCAGTCTGACACGTTCTCAGCAGCATTTTATTGAAAACGTGAAACATTTCAATTTTGAACTCTTAAATGCAGCAGACATTTTGTTGTCTTCTGTCATTTTTTTTTGTCTATTGAGAGCTATGAACAATATTACCCTAAAGAGTGGAAATTCTATTAAGATGAATGAGGAGACATTGTAATGTACAGTGTTCATTTTTAAATTAAGAAAGGCACTTGCTATCCTACTTGCCTAAAGATTATACAAAAAAACAACCAACCAAAACTCCCAAAAACATGTCTGCAGAGAAAAGAAAAGTGGTAATACCAAAAAGAGGTTAAATACGTTCACAGAATACATTCATATTTGAAAAGACAGTAATAAAGTTATGACCTAATAACTTAAGCAGATGCTTCTATGGCATAACTTAAATTTTGAAAGTCAATAAAACACTGAGTCTGAAGTACCTGATTTTTTTTTTTTTGCTTCTTTAGTTGTTCAATTTTTTTTTCTTTTTTAAAGAAGCTGTTCAAAGTTCTGTTCAGGCACCACCACCAGTGCCCCTATATGGTAATCCACTCAAGGGCAGGAATAATGTAATTTAATAAAGCTGTCCTGCTACCAGTTCTTGATTTTATTTTTTAACAATGACTAGACACTAATGCAACCCCAAAGCAGAATAATCATCAGGTAAAACTGTTTTGTCTTTCAAATAGACAATCCCTCACTGTGTTTCTGCATTGCAGAGTGGTTTGAGTGCATATTCAGCCACAGGCTGAGTGCCACATTCAAAAAGTGTTTGAAAAGAAACAGAAAAATATAAGGAACTAGTAAATGGGTAGGCAAAAGTGATAGAGTCCACATTTCTGGTCAACTCCAATGGGTGTAGTTGGTGTACTGGAAGAGGGACATGCAGAATTCAGTTGCAGAAACACTGAATGCCTCCACCAAAACACTTTCACCTCCCCCCAGTTTAAGAGAATTCATAGTCACATATGCTCGTGAACTAGTTTTCATCCCTCTTGTCCTGTCACAAATGTACTCAGCCTTATATTTTCCTCATGGTGTCTTCTACATTCACAGCTTCAGAATATTTTGATTATCTACCTCCAGTACCACTTAGAGTTCATCCTAGTGACAAAAAAATAAACACATAAGTTACTCAAAGTACAAATAAAAATCAAGGTTATTGGTAGCGTTTTCTTAAATTTTACATTTCTAGTACTTATTTTTCAACTAGACAAATGCTTCTTCAATAAAATTCAGGGTACTTAACAGCTGTGTATCATCTGAGTTAAAACATCAATCCCAATCTTGCACTCATCAGGCTCTGTAATTTGGTGCCTGCTTGCTAAATCTAGTTTAAGGATTACATGTAAGGATACAGTGCATCTTAAATGCAGCTGTCCCATGGACATGTGCATGTCCCATGGATATCTATAAATTCTGCCATGTCTTGCTTTAACTGACGTTGCAACTGCAGTAATCTCTGCTACATCTGTGGACATGGAGAACTGAGTTTGAATAAATAATAATAACCAAAACAAAACAGGAACTAAAATGTACCTGGTCCTATTTAAAGATATGGCATTTAATACTTCACGGACAAAGAGCAAATACTAACATCATTTTAAATGGCTACTCTTTACATTGGTAAGTCTTTTGCAAAAGGGCCCATAATAACTATTCTTACCTTATTTCTAGATTTTTTTCTTTTTCCTTTATTTTGAATTACTTCTAGTTTTTCATTCAGAAGGTCAGCAATACCTTTTGCGTCTCTGCTGTCTATATATTCCCCAAGAATGTTTTTCTTAAAAAAAAAAAAGAATTGGGTAATGTTACCTGTGCTCTACATTGAATAGAAAATCTGCTTTCAGGTAAAATTCAAGAGGAATGCAGGGAAGAAGACAGTGGCTCTGGTAGGTTGATTTATGATTCACTAATATATTTTTGTCTCAGTTTAAACAATGATAATTGTCTTTACAGTAAGAACCACTCTTAGCTGCTAGTTTTCAAAACTATACAAATTTTGTCTTGATCCTTAGAGAAACCTGAAATAGTTACAATTTTCTCACATTTATTCAGTAAAGTATTTAATGTAGATAGCCATTACAAAGTCTGCCACTTTGTAATCTTATGTTCATGAAATCTGTCAGTGTGGGTTGCTACTTCTGAGACCTGTAAAGCCACTACTCTTTACCATAGAAAAAGTCATTGAATTTGATGGGACTATAAGAAGAATAATCATTTAGAACTTCCCATAAGTGATTCAGTTAAAAAAAGAAAAGGGAAGTATAATTAAAAGAACAGGCATGACTGTCAGAATGCATTGAATACTTTCTTTTTCACATTAATACACTTAAAGAAAACTATAATATTCTTGAAATGTCATAGTTCTAGGAAATTGCCTTTATTCTTGTAAAACTATCTGGATACTTTCATTTTTTTAATTTATTACTACTAATGTGTTAGTAGGAAATGTTGATCTCAGAGTCACACTGATAGTTGAAATGGTTTGATAAGGTTTGTTTTTAAGACAGAACGTAGCTAAATATTTTTTATCAATTTTCCATCTTAAAATGCATTAAGTCAAAATTATAATGAAATACTATGGTTACACTGAAAGAATATTTCTCCTTAGCCAAAATGAAGTAGTCCATATTTCATTTAGACAAAAACTTTGCCTGCTTCCGGTAGCTGGTAATGGAATTGGTAAAGGTTGAAAAACACTTTGTCACGAGACCGCTGCAAAATTAAACCCTGGTTGAGCCCACATTTTAGTTACTATTCTATTAATTTACAATTTATTATTTTTCAATAACACATTAGTACTGTATCATTGTCCTACTATTTCAAGTATTATTGAAGTTGTTTATTATTTTATCTCCAGAATATCTAAATAATGCACGTTAATGTGTTACAGAAATAGTCTCTTAGTACCAATGTCAAATGAAATACATCTACTAACAGTACCCGCTCACCAGCATACACAAAGGAGATGCTTTACCTTTGTTCCTTGGTAGGGGTAAAACTTAACAGTAGGGTAAGCTCTGATATCAGCAGTTTGACAGGTCTGAGCATATGCCTGACAGTCCACTTTTCCAGCTTTTACTTTTCCTTTAACAGTCTAAAAAGAAATGTTTATGAGAAACAAACTTCACAGTTCCATGGGTGACTGTAAGCAAATAACCCGAATAAGCCAGCAGTACAGCTAAAAGTAAACAAAAAGTGACACTCAAATCTTTAAAATTTCTGAGAGTAGTTGCTTGCTTGCTTCTCAGACTGTTAGCCTTATATCAGAAGTCACTGTGTGTTCAGCAGAGCACTTCTACTTGAACTCAGGGCAAAGCACATCACAGTTCCGAAGGTCACCCCACCATAAGCCAAAATCTGTCTCAAAAGAGGGTGTGTGGGGGTGTGTACGTGTGCAAGAGGCAACACCCACTGGCAAATCAAACCTAGGAGTGTGGGCTTTCAGTCAGGAGGTGGCTCATGGAGCACGCAATTTTTGGATGATTGATAAGAAATAAACGGCTGATGAATTATATTTTAACCAGTACAAGCATAACAATCTGCTAATACAGTTAAAAGCCTACCCTTGCAAGGATCTCAAACTCAGGAGCAAAATTTTGGCAAGGCCCACACCAAGGAGCATAAAAATCAATGACCCAGTGATCTTTTCCATTCAGAACTTTTTCTGTGAAACTCTGAGGAGTCAGGTCTACAGACACTTGTGGTAAATACCTGTGGAAAGAATAGTCATAATCCATTCAAAACTTTAAAACATACCCAAATTCCATTTAAGCACAAGAAAATTTTCTGAAATTAAGAATAGTCTAGAAATTCCTACTTTACACTCTGTGTTATAAGAAAATCCCTTTTTTAAAGTGGTAGACTAAGTAATAATATGGTCTTCAGAAAATGGGTGGACAGTAAGGAGTATGCTATTTCTCCACATTTTAAAAGCTTGTGTTAAAAGATGTAGAAACTTTATCTTAAATTAAGCAATATATATACCTGAGTGTTTCTAATTCTTGATTTACATAGCATTTAAATAAATAGTTTGCTTGCTATGAAAATTTAATAAGTGGGTTGTGAACAAAGTTTCATGCATGAACTTACCCCAATGCCCAGCCTCTCAGTGAATATGAATCTCTGTGCCATCCATTGTAGCTACTATAAAAAGATGAAAAAGAAAACAAAAATCCAGTTGCACAGTAGTTTGATTTATGTTTGAAATAAACACTCTGTAGAGTGGAGATGGTAAAATAATGAACTTAAATGCATATGTTTTATTTCCAACTTGCTTTCAAATCTGAATAAATGAAAATCTCACTAATACAATTCAAAGATCTAGAATTAAGGACTAGAGGATGAAGAGAAGAAAAAGAAGAAAATTCTCTGTCAAGAGTAAGAAACTTGGTTTGGAGCACATAAGCTTTGACAGCTAGAACTATTCTGAATGAAGGATCCTTGGTAATAACTCTAGATAAAATTGGAGACTCTAAGAAACATGAGAATTAAAATGAATGTATTTTCTAATTGGTGCTCATTCATTACAATAAAACAATTATTAATTATATGTATTTCCCTCACTTTGACAGTAGAAAAGCGAGACAAACTGGTTACTTGGCCAAGGATGATTTACTTCGTCTTTCAGGGCATTGCTTAATTTTGAATTTCCAGTGACAGGTTAGAAAAATTAATTCAGGATTCATATCCACTAATTTACAACTTTGTTACAAAGTCTTTTTCAGTAGAGTTACCTGGTCAAAATCTGACTTGACAGTTTTTGGTGATCCTTATTCTAAGAAACAAATTTCCATCTTTCTGCAGGAAATAGCTGACTCATGATTAGGAATTTGGTACTTAGTTAAGTTGGTGAATATGACTGTTGTTTGCAACAAGGAAAAAAAAAAAACACCTGCTTTTAAGTCAAACTTTATCTAGGAGAAATGAATAGAAGAAAGCAGTCCAGTGATGAAAGCTCCTGAAGTCTGCTATTACACACTACAATGAAGAGGCATTACAATTTATTATCTGCCAGCATTTAACAGAAATTTCCAATTTGTAAAATAACGAAGCAACAGATTTGCTATTTCAAATGGTTATCTATTTTTAAATATGCATGTGCTTCCTGAAATCCCTGAGTCTTCAAACAGTACTGTGAAATGGAGGGGACAGGCTGTTCGGTTTTGGCCAGGTTTTATTTCCCATATAATTTGTTTTGTTTTGTTAATGATCAGTATTTCCACACTAACAATACAACAAATGGGATGACCAGATATACAGTGGACATTTTTTCAATGGTGCTAACAGACTCTTGGCAGGGAGGATGATCAGATGGCTTCATCACTGTTCTCTGAAGATAAAGCTGCAATCGAATAGGCCTAGTAGTATTTCTATACTATATGATTTAAATAATCTACTTTAACAGGCAATTAAAGTTAGAAAACTGGCAATCAAGAAAGGAAAATAAATAAAAATTAAGATTCCTGAGGGAGTCTCAGTTCAAATTACTGAAATGAAATGGCAAAATAAAATGACAGTCATTTGAAGTAACAAAGTCAGTAACATCGAGGACAGTAATATTGTAACAGCCTATTTTAATAGCTGTGATGAACTTTCCTAGACAACAGAAAATGTATATTAATCTTTTTCCACATCATCTAACATTTCCCAAACTTAAGCAAGCTACTTACTAGTATTGATGAGCTGTGTTAGATTTTTGAGGAAAGAGTCTTATTTCAGGATATCCCTGAACACTTTCTTGGTGACAGAAAGAATAATATTTTTGACAGTCCACGCTGCCTACACTGATTAATCCATTTAACATCTGAAAAAAAAAAAAAAGAAAACCTACAATCAAATATGCTCATCAGTACTGCTACAATTTCAGTAATACTTCAGAATTGAAGTCTTAATCACTTAGTTGGGGGAAAAAAACCCAACAAAACAAACCAAGATTATCACAAGGCTTTTTCCTTTCCTGTAAGTGGGTCACTGGTGTCTAATGGGAACCATTCCCATCATGCACATAATTTCAGTCTAAGCTGCATGCCCATGGCTCACAAGGCACCTACCTTGCTTCAAAGGTACATATGGGTGTGATTATTTAGTATGAGGACCACCATATTACCATGTTTCACATCATAGGCTCAGTAATTATGACAGGTCCTGGTACAGTACAGATGTGCTACTGGTTGCACAGCTGGGCTGTGTCTTGAACACACTAGTTGTTGCAAAGGCCCAGACCACCTGGCATGGGCAGGGAAGCTGATGACTGATGAATGTGCACTATTGAGCTACTAATACTTCACAGATATTTGAACTGAATATAGAATCCTGTCTAGAACTTCTAGTCTAGTTGAGTTCTAAATGTCTGAAAGCCACAGACTTGTTTCCAAAGCCCTGGGGTTTTTTGGCCCGAAGTTTCTAGTTCAAATTCCTGGAAACACATCCAGGAGAACCCAGCTGGTTGCCAATAAACTAATATTATTACCTTTGTAAATGAACACTGTAATGACCTTGCAAAACAAAAACACACTCCCCAATCCCAACAATTCCATACTGAAGTATGTGTAATTCAGCTAACTGACAATCAGCCTTAAGGTGTATGGTATTTAACATTCATTTACTTCCATTGAAGAAAACAAGATCTCGGAAAAATCTTCCTACTATAGGAAATTATTAAGATGGATAAGACTGAATTCCTTTAATCTGAAATTCAAGTCACAGATCTCACCAATGTCTAAATGCTGTCTTAAAGTTGACTAATGATCATAAAGAATACTGAGAATAAAGTAACAATTTCAAACAATTCTAATTTAATTTATGGATAAATCTTTTTTTCGTATCTTGTTTTAAACAAATGCAGACCTGTCTCTATAAAGCACTAAGCATCAAGAAAAGTTATTTACTCTTAAAATTTCTTTGATCTTGGAATACACTCTTGTATCAACAGGAAAAACTGTATTATAGTATCAGTGTACTAAACCTTTAAAAAAAAAAAACCTTTGTATTTGAAATATTATAAATCTGTCAGGTAGGAATTCCCTGTTTTGTCTGCAGTATTAATCAATAGACTTGCTCAGTTGACAGATCAGTAAGACAGCAGTTGTACTGTCTCCACAGTTCCACAGAACACATAAGCAGAAAAACATTCGAATGTCATTTACCCTGGCCATTTTTTTCCATTCTGGCATTAAAGCCTGACAAGGTCCACACCACGGAGCGTAGAAGTCAACCATCCAGGTTTCTTCTCTTTTTCGTCTCTGAACTAATTCAACAAATGTCTCTGGTGTTAGGGAGACCACTGATGGATTCCTAAGATCCTAAAGTAAAGACAGTTTATAGACATGTACTTTGCAGCAATAAGTTACCTCGTATCTAGTGCCATCACACACAAACAACAGACTGTACCAAATTCTGAGAATTTCCCTCTTTTAGTGAAATTTGCTTGCTGCTGTGTTAGGGAAGACTCCACACCACCGAAAGGCATGGAAGCATCAAAAGTCATCCCTTCAACTTAACAACAATATGCCTGATTTGCTGAGAAAACCTATACAAAAAAATACAGCCAGGCTGCAAAAGGGAGGTTTCTGCCTCTTTTCCATATAGGGAGGCAAAAGGCAAGAAATGCAGCTTACCTGTCAAGAACAGGCATTATGAGACTGAGCCGTGCTATTGAGACTGGGATGCAGAATACAACGTGTGGTGCACTAGGGGCCCCTGAATATCAACCAAAAAAGACTGATCTCCACCTGTTCCTGCATGTGTGCTCATAAACCTACTTTTCCTGGGCTACCTGGAAAGAATGAACAGTCTCTTCAAAAAGTGGAAAATAATAGCCTGTGGATGTAGCAGTGAGAGAACCTGAATGCTGGAGGAAAGACAGGTGCCAGAACTGCGGCAGCAACAATGATGAGTACCAATGATATGCAGTTCTGTGAGTTAAGGAAGTTCAAGAAACAGCTGAGAAGGTTGGGCGGAGGGCAGCAAGATAATTGACAAAAAAAGTGAACCTCCTCCCATGTCAAGGTGCCATGTGAGGCATTTTCACCTTAATATTACAGCCCTCCATACTTCTAATTCCTTTATCCTCTCTGAGATAGAAGAAATCATTACTGTTACGTCACAGATTGGAAGGGATTTTAAGTTATTTGCTAATGATCTCCAAGAAACTACTTGACAGAGTAGGGGAATTAATCCATTAAGTGTTATGACACAGACTGACAGTTACTGCACCACTTCTCTTGCCCAAGGTTGTTTTTCCACTCTAATTAAAAAAAAAAAAATAAAAATAAAATCTTAGAATCTTCTAACTAAAGAACACATTTGTGGATAAGCTGCATACAGAGCATGACTGCAACGAGGCAGATAAATTACATACCTCTATAAACTCCAAGATCTGCTCAGCAGAGTGATGTCCTTCATATTCATGAACATCAGACTGATTGAACACAACTGTTGTTGGATAAGCTCGAATGTTATGCTAACAAAACAGACAATAAGAAATTGCAAGGAATGATTAGGTTTCTTGTACCTTCCTTTAACCACCCTTGGAATTGGTTTGGACAGTACAACTGCTCAGACTTACATCTAGATGGGAGTTTGAAACCATTACAAATCGGTACAGAAAAGATGCCAATTGTATTCGGAGGTGGCACAGTTTGTTCTGAATTTAAAAACCAGCCAGTAGTTCTTTTGCTGTGTTCCACAAATGCAGGAATTAATCCACAGGCCTTCTAAGCCTTAACTTTAAGGCTATTCCCAGTCTTCAGATGGAAATGCCGGTACTGTATGAATAACTGCATTGTTTACTATTGAACACAGATGCTTTCATGACCTGAATTCTTCACTGTGTAAACATGTCTAAATAAAACTTTAAAAATGTGTCCTTTTTTTGCCGATTTTTCATGTGTTTTAAGACATTCACATTTTAAAAATAAATACAGAAGTTCTAACATAAAAAGCTTTTGTAAACAATAAAATGTACAGCTGCAGGAAAGCTGTCAAAATGTAGTATTTTCTGGAATTCAGGAAAAGTAATGTCAATAATTTCTACCATGATAAATTAATTAGAGCAAAAGTTAATCAAATATAAACATGGAAAATGGGTCAAGATTTAAAGAAAAAAAAAAAATCTTTATATCACTATACCCTTAAATAAGTGTAATCCGGTAAGTAATAAGCTTTCTTTTAATTTGAAATTGACCCTGCACTTTAACACTACAACACAAAAAGCAAAGTCAGTTAGGGTGAATTAGAAGTGTTTTTTCAGACATCTTCGAAAAGTGTTGGATCAATATAAAACTTCTATTCTTAAATGTTTTACTGTTTTTTATTATCCTCCTATGTGAAGAACAAAAAGAAAGCATGTATGTATTTATATACACATTAGAAAAAGCTTTTTGGGTCTGCTTAAATTTTTTTTTCCTCTTAAACAAACCCCAAGAATTACTAAATTCTGACACTTCCAGAGTCTTCCAATAACACTATGAAATCAGAGCAAAATGTGACCTGTATTTTACATTAGTGTGTTGTCTGTAGTGGTTACACAGCTCGTTCCTTTGAAAAAAAATTACAAAACAAGTGTCCAGTTTACTACCCTTTCAGAAAGTAATATTAAAGATCAAGCATTATCTGCTCCCAGCCTCCTACCCCCAGCTAGAAGAAAATAATATTATTTGAAAGGATTATATTTTTCTAATTAATTTTTTCTTTTTCAGTTGCTACAGCTTACCATGTTGCAAAGCCCTTCATGGACAGTACAGTCTAGTGTTCCAAATTTAAGCTGGCCATAAAGATGTTTGGATGCTTTTCTCAGCTCTGGTAACAAAGCTCGACAAGGAGGACACCACTAGAAAACAAAATGCAAGTAAGTGCAATAGCCTTCCCCACAGCTGGCTCTCAGAAGAATGTAAGCTGTCTGAGATGAATGACAGGCTGCTGTGACAACTGACTCCACTAAGTACAAACCCTACGCAGTCTAGGAACTAGTGCTGCCAAGGAATGAGAAATTACAATACCGTCTCATGATACTGAAGGACACTTTCAGATACTGCTAGTATTTTGTTACATAATTACATCAAAGATTTTAGAAGGGAAATGTAAATATCAAATATTTACCGGTGCAAAGAAATCCACAAGCCATGGTTCCTTCTCTTTGTCAGGAAAATTCTGAGGTCCCAGTGTGATAACATGAGAGTTGACACTTTCTTTGGCAAATGCAACAACGTCGTATAAGATCTTCTTTCCTTCAAAGAACAATGTAGAAAGGAAACTTTATTTTTCCCTATGAGAGATCTCATTAAAAAACTTGGTGATAGCAGAAAGACTCCTTCAGTTCCCTTGACTGATCTTTAAACATAGCCTGCTTAAATAAATTAAACAAGTACTGGCTTGCTTGCCTTTTCTTTCTTAGGTCTCTTATGCCCTTCATGTACATATTTGTCAGTAGAAATGGGGGTTTGTGTCTTAAAATGAACCGAGAATAAGAACTTCAGGTTAATTAAATCTGAAGTCACTGCACAATGACTTAGTAAAATTTATTACCGTTCTTAGATTTTACACTGTTGAAGCCCTTCAATATAGCCTATAAAAAAGCCTGATTCTTTTGAGTATTATATTGTTACAAATACTGGAGTGAGATGACTACTGGCAAATGTTCTAGATGTCATCTATTTTGTAAACAGTAAATCAAGCCATTCTGAAAAGAACGTATGTACTGTAGTCCAATGTATTTCTCTTACACTATTTGTAATCTACGCCATTATAAAAAGATCTAAAAAGACTGTATTTATATGATCCTTTCTTAGCTTCTCTGCAGGATTGGAAATTGCAGAGTATAGAAGGCTTTTCCCAGATGTATGGGACCATCTTTCCCCCTTAGATATGACTAATCTTTTCTAAGTGGTCAAAAACTTCTCTCCTTTCTTCTTTATTACAGGACTGAGGTTCTGACTTAATTCTAACAAGCTGTTTCTAATACTTCAGAGACTGAAAAATGAGAACTTCATCTTGCATATTGCCTTGTGCTGAATTCTGAATGAAGCTACACCTATTGCTGAAAGCCACAGTTTTGCTTCAGGCTCTGTTCTTCTTCAACTGGCAGTTTTGAATCCTTCCAGTGGTACACAGTAATATAGTTCCAACCTTTCCAGGAAGGAAACTGCTACTTCAGAAATGAAAGTGAGAGGTAAAAGTCACAATCAACAAAACATGGAATTAGTTTTAGTGCAGTGACATATCAAATCAAATCCAAGTTTCTCAAGTTAGCAGCACTGTGTAACTAGCATGTTAAGCCTCTACAAAGGGTGTGCCTTACAGCATTCTTTGGTTATCCTACCAAAGGAGAAGCTGCCCTGATCAGCTTCAAAGATGTAATTTGTATGTAATTATGTAAATTACATTGAAATAGACAGTAAAGACAAAAAAAACATCTCTCAGCATCTGGTGACTGCTTACCCAGGAAAATAAGAAAAGGAACAAAGGAAATTTTAAGTTTGTGCAAGGCTACAGTAAGGTCAGAGGAAAAAGAGCAAATATTAAAACTACAGAACTGTTCTTTGGAAAAAACAAATGCAGTTTGCCAAAGGTAGTGTCATCTCCACGTGATTATGTAATGATTTAAACTTGCCAAAGTTTCTCTTACCATGATGAATTTCATAATCTCCAGTTCCTTTTCCTTTGAAGACTGCTAAACAAGGCTGGTAGACATATAGTTTGCTGCAGATGGTTGGTGAGGAAAGACAGTCAAACTTGCCAACCTATTTAATGGACAGTGCCATTTTAATTAAGGCATTCTAATTTATATAGATTAACATATTTTGAAAGGCAGTAAGAGTTAGGAAAATAAGGTAAAAATATGGAAAAGTATTAGCCTTTTTATAAAAAACAGAGGTCTTAAGACAAACTATGATGTTTGAGGAAAACTACTAGCACTGCTATATTAGGTTGCTTGCTTATTTTTAATTTAAAGGCCAAACCAGGGAATAAAACCTTAAAGAATCCTCCTTTCCCCCCCCTCCAAATAAAATAGCAAGGAAAAAAAAAAGACACTTAAAATAAATCTGACATTAAAATTTTTTAAAAATACATACCCTATAGAATAACACAATCCATATGTCTTCAGTACAAAGCTTCAATTTGGTTTATTTTTATTAGGAAAATTTTCAAGATAATTATAGTGTTTTCTGAATAATAAAAATGCAGTTTCACATACATCAATTTGATGTTGAAGTGTAAACTTTTAACTGTTAACTGAATAGGATCTGCAGCAACATTTCCCATGAGAGAACAGATTTAAAAGATAATCTTTCCTAACTACTTTCAAATTATTCAAACTGTATGGGGAAACTTCATTGATTGCTTTAAACTAAAAACATTATTACAGATCTACCATGTGACAGTATAGCTCTTTCAGAACCAGAGGTGGCAGGTGGTAGTAACACCTAGTAATAATGAAAACCATACTGACTTTCTCTGAGTGTAAATGGGATTTATCACTAAACGAGTGAGCAGTCTTACCTGAATATGTTCATCTTTAAGTAAAAATTTAAGTTTCTTAAATTCCTGTGCATTTGATTTATCACTCTCCCCAAACTGGAAGAAAATCAGCCATCGGTGATGAGCCAGACGGTCCTTTAAACAAAGGGGAAAAAAAAAACCCAAAACCACAACACACACACAGACAGAAAAAGATTACTCCCAATTTATATCAACTTGTAAATTCCTTTTATATTTTATAAAGGCAAATGACCAATTATTCATCTGGTCTGTGAGTGACCTCCTCCACTCAACAAATTCTTTCATGTAGTCCTTCCACTAAACTTCCTTTTACTGCATCATAAGCAGGAAAGAGGAAAAAAATCTGAAAACAAGCTGGCTACATGCTACCCTCTATACTTTTTGTTTCCACGTGTGTTTCCTGTTGTAGATGAAGCTGCTAAGAGCTACTACACGTGTGAAAAGAGATTTTGTCTTTTTTTTCTCCAAGAGATGAGTAACTTCTCTGACTTCTAATTTCAGTTCATACATAATTTACTATAGATTAACAAGTATTTTTTTCTTTCCTACATTATTGACAAAATACATTTAAAACAAAATTATCTACAATGTAGTTGATTTAAAAAGTAACTAGAAAGTTACAGTTGCAGAGTGAGTTGCAATGGCAATTCCTGTGGTTTTTTATTTTCCTCTTAAATACATCCCCCTGTTTTGTTATTTTACAAAAGTAAAAAAAAGTCACCTTCAGTTAAATAAATACTAGGTTGTTGTGTCAACAGGATATGAAAAGTGTAAGTAGTAATGATAAAAAAATATGGAAATACATTATTTAAAGAAATCTTAAAATATTTTAAGAAATGTACCTCTAATGATGCTGCAGAGATAATTTCAAAATCGGGCAGATGCTGCATTACTTCCTGATATATTTCTCTGGCATCCAAGGAGTTAAGAAACTAGGAAGGAAAGTTAACTTTGTTTATTATAAGGAATTACAAACATCAACCTGATTGTTGATGATCAGTACTCAAAGTCTCAGGGAAACTATTCCGATTTGTTCCCTTCCATCAACTGAAGAGTACAGTTAATAATATTTTATTTGATCAACTTCTTTTTAGTATATATAATTTCACAAACATCACTCTCTGAATACTGCATTTTAGCTTGTTTTCCTACAACATTAAACTCAAGATACTGTATTTTGTCAAAATGGGGGCTAAAAGTCTCAAATTCAAATTTCAAGCCAAATTTTACAATCAAGTTTACAAGATTTCCAATCTAGCCTTATAGCCCTCCTTAACTGCTCTTTACAGATATGTAAGTTTTAGTAAGTTTTAAAATTTAGGAAATAATATGAATGAGTAACTCAGAGTTGGTAAGTTACAAGTTGAAAGTAGGTAGGTTACAAATTAATTTCTTCCTTTTAAAGATATAGATAACTGTAGCGACAACAAAGGAACAAGCCATGCTTCAAACTGAGAAATATCTCCCACCAATTAAGGAAGTTAAAGCTACCATACAAATGTAGGAGGTGGTTGCAATATTAGAAGAGCGCCAAACAGCATAATCCACCCCGACAGACATCGTAGGAGTACTTTTATCACACATGTCAGTACTCCATTCAGAGTAGCTGGGGCATGTTCTTTCTGGAATAAAAACTGGGGGCACATGGCAAATCATAGAATCATTTAGGTTGGAAAAGACCTTTAAAATCATCAAGTCCTACCGTGAACCTACACTGCCAAATCCACCGCTAAACCATGTGCCTCAGCACCCCATCTATGCATCTTTTAAATACCTCCAGGGATGGTGACTCCACCACTTCCCTGAGCAGTCTGTTCCTGTGCTTACTAAGCCTTTTAGTGAAGAACTTCTTCCCAATATCCTATTTAAACCTCATCTGGTGCAACTTGAGACCACTACCTCTTGTTACTTGGGAGGAGAGCCTCCCAAGCTTGCCCAGGGTAGCAGCTTCAGAACTAGCTCTTGGGCCTGTCACAGAGCACATCCCACCCCTGGATTCCCACAGCTGCCCCAGGAGGCTCCCAAGGAGGTGGCTAGGCAGAGCTACAGGCTGCTGCTACTGCAGCGTGCTCCTGTTCACTCTCTCAGCACACCAGCAAAGCGGGGACCACCTCCAGGGATCACTGCCTTAGAAGCCAGGAGGGATATAAACTGATAACAGGGCGTATAAGCTTAGAAGAAAGAAGAAAAAAGCATATTTTCAGTTGTATCTAATCAATCTGGAAATTATTTATACATTCTTTTGTCTCTGTCATCACCTTATTTTATCTAAATACAGAACAGTTGAGAAACAACTCGTACCAAAACACCTCCTTTCTCTTTGTTATTTATGGTGGCTCCAGGTGGAAAGTATGCTGTAGTACTGGATGAGATATCTAAATTATCACAAAGCTCACCCTGGGTGCCACAGTCCATCCAGCCTACATTAACAAGACCTTCCTGTAATAAAAAAACAAACAAACAAAAAACAAAACACAACCACAAAACAAAAACAAACACAAAACCAAAAAGTATTTTTTAATTTCAGGTTCAGAAATGCTTTTGAAAATCCCAGCATAAGCAATTATATACAAGATTTAGAAAATGGAAGGAAACTACACTGTATTTCATTAGTTAATATTAATATTTTATGAAATTCTTTAAAAATGTAATGTTATTCCAATAGCTACTAAGTCAAAATATTTCTCTCTTCTGAAAATCAATGGGTGAAATCTTGTTTCCACTAAACTCAGTGACAGTTTTAGCTACAACTTGACGCTTTCACTTCTGTTATTTTGTTTTAAATATAACAGGTAATGCTTTCAAAGTGAAATGGTGCTTACCAACATGCCAGCTAACTTAAGGCGTGTTTGGTAGCTCAAGCAATCTGCAAAATAAAAATGATTTATTTACAAACATAAAATTTCAAATTATTAATGCACTAAACCTGCTCTTGTTTAGAACTACCCCTTTCCTCCCTATATAGGTATGCTATTTCAAAATACATGCTTCCTGGATATTCATCTGGTATTTCAGTGACTTGAAATTGTAACATCTAGTAATCAGCACAAGATGGTTGTCTAAGTTAAAAATGACATGAATTACATTCTCTTGCTTCATCAACACAGAACTCTCATTTTAAAAATTCTAATATATTATTTGTTATACTAAGACTGACCTTTAAAATTTCTTCTTAGTCAATGTTTAAAAAAAAACCCACAAGAGATATCTACATACTGTCTTGGAATGAAATTTCAGTGGAAATATCAATTTTCTGTGATTCAAATAACAACTCACTATAATAAATACATCATATGCTCTAATTACCCATACGGACTTCGAATAGTTACCTTCTGATGCAGATTTTTTTTCTGAAATAAGATGATGCATCAACCTCACTTTTATTGGACCAAAGTTGAAAACTTAATAACAAAAGGGGTACAACTTCAAATCAAGCTATTTACAAATGTAAATCCAGGAGTGCAGCTCTGGTTATTCAGTTCACAGAACAAAGGTCTCTTATTAAAACCAAGAAATCTTTATTTGTCAAAGGTGTAACACATTTACTTAGCTCTACTAGCTAACCAAGGTAACTTTCTCATATGCTGTATCCAATACTAATCCCAAGAAAGTCAGTGACAAACAGCTACAAAAAATAAATGCAAATCTAAACACTGTAAAGACATCCGTGGTAAGAGCCAATTACTATGTCAAAAACTAACTTAGGAGAAAACAGTCAGCTCATTTTTGAGTATTAATGGTTTAAAGGGGAGATACATCCTTTCTTCTACTCAACTATCGTGACAAGCTGGCAGGCACCTATGCAATATCTGTCATTTGATCTTGAGCTGGAAGCTGACATTAGGGGCCTTTCCTGCCAGTTCCCTTCCTGAGCGGTTACACTTGAGTGCTGCTTTAGTGACTCACGTGACATTACAGAAACACAATAGCATAATTCTATTTCTAATTTTTAATAGCATAATCTAATTTCTATTAATGTCCCTTTTGTCAAACTGCCTCTAAAACAGAGCTTAAATGACCCACAGTCCAAATACTGTGATCATGGAAGACGTTTTACAACTTTTTATTAAAGCAAAAGGGATTATATGCTACTATCAAAAGTAATTTGTTTCCTGTTTGCCTTATTTGAAAAGTATTTAATACACCTACCCCCACGTTCAGCACAGAAGGTGATCAGCCAACCAACGCCAGAGGCAAATGAAGTTTCAATGGCATTAACAAAGTTTCCTAAGAGTGAAATAATTTGCGTCAGTTTATGACTAGTTAAACGTGACTACGAAACAAGGTTTTATATTTATATTAGCAAATTGCAGTGAGCTATTTTTAATCTTAAAAATAACACTTAGCAACAGTTGACAGATTCAGTTGTAGACCTAGTTTGTGCCATATTTTATCTTGTAAAATCAATTTCAAGGACAACTACCAGGCAAAAATGTGAACATTACCTGCCCATAACTCAGTGACTGTGCTTGTAACATACTGCATGGCAAAGTTCTTCAAGCTCTCTTTTGACCTGTCTCCATAATATTTCACTGGTTGCTATAGAAGACAAAGAATAAAGTTGTTAAAATTAACAAACAAACCAACCCCCAAGAAACAAAAACCACCCCAACACCTACTGTTTTTTTATAAAAGTACTTATGCAACTGCAGGACCCCCAGCCCCCCACAAACCCTCGCTCTACCTGTTCTCTCCCTCCTGTATCGGAATGTTTGGAATTTAACTTTTATTTAAATTTTGTAATCTGATTTATTTCCAAGTCCAGCAACACAAGGATAGGTTAGTCTTAGAAACACCAACTCCCAATGATTATACTTCTATTTAAATGAAAATTGCTTGCATCAGTCCATTTAGCGTATGCACAATCTCTGTGTTCAACCTCTCAAATCTTATCATTGTCAAAACGTACCCAACTATTCAAGTGCAATTTGTACACCACCCCTGGCACCACTACTTAACAAGCAGCTAGAAATCACGATGTACATAATGCACTTATCATAGAGGAAATCTTGTTGAAGGAATTTCCACGTTTCTTCAGGTACCTGGTCATATTTTTTTAAACTCAAAACCACAGACTGTTCTTTGTATTTGAAAAGTCCATTACAATACTGTAAGAGAAACTGTTCAAGTAGACTTGTTGCTTTGATACCGAACCACCGCTTACAGGATCTTTCCCAAATCAAAAGTGCTATGTTGTATGGTAAAATGATTCAGAAAAACACTGTATAAACCAGATATATATTTTTGAGGTTAGCTTTCTACATTAATTTAACCAAGGTGAAGGAAGCAAAAAAGTCATTTATTAGAAGGAAGTAATATATTAAAAGGAAGATCTTTATATAAAGATCTATGATTGAACAATTATTAAAGAAATACTCTTCCAGATTCAATCTTTGAAGTTTTATCACTCACCATTCCAGTTTTGAAAACATACAGACTGGGGTAACTGTTAATCCCTTTAATTCGACAAAGCATTCTATTATCTCCACAGTTGACAGCTCCAATGCGTATTACTCCATCCATCTCCTTAGCAAACTCCCTCCACTAGAGAAAAGGGGAGAAAAAAGAGGATACTTTCCTATACAGATATAATGAAAAATCAGGACACGTTTTATTCCTGGCATCTTAAATTGTTGTCTTTAGTTTCAACTTCAGTGTAAAAATCCACTTCACTAAGTTTTATGCTGTTAAAAACAATGAATTTTCAGAGTTAATTTGCTTGTTATACATACCGTAGGTGCTAACTCATGGCAGTGGGAGCATCGAGGAGAATAAAAATTCACAAACCACAGTTCTCCTGAGTTAACAGCAGCATCTAGATTGAGAGAAGAAAACTGTAACTAATGTACATCTACAATGTAGTTAATAACTAGAATGTACATTTTTACTATACTGTTATCCCCAAAAGCTGAATTAAGTATTTATATGTCAGACACAGTAACAGTAACTCAGATGAGATAAAGATTGCACCTCACTTGCACATACTCGCTGTTGTAGGCAAGTGCACAAAAATCATACTTCAGAGGATATCAGCACCCTGACTTTCAACATCTGTTCTATTAAGAATAAGCATACTCACTACAGGTTAACCTAGGTGAAATGTGCGACAGTGTATCTCCGGTTACCTTAAAAACAAAATACAAGTTCTAGAAGACTTTTACCCACTAGAACTTGCTTAGAAAAGAAAACAACAGCAACAAAGTATATACACACAGCTGTTATCAGCTTGAATTACATGGCTTTCAATCTCTCCATTTTTGGACATTATTTTTAATAGTGAATTTTCTAAATTATATTTGCTTATATTAAAATATCCTCACAAACAAGACAACTGAGGAATATGTAGATTCTGCAAATTAATTAACTAAAGCAAGACCAGGTTCTCATGGAGAACATCATGAGGTTCTGCTATTAGAAAGTTTACAAAACTCGTTCAGCATGTAGATCCAGTCCATGCAAAGGAAACTGTGCTCAAAATGCTGATGAAAAACCTCACAGAAAATCAAGTATTTTTTTCTCTCTAGTCTCTTTCAGTTATAAACATCTTAGCTATAATTTTAAAAGAAAAAAACTGGATGATATCCTCACTGAAAGCATCATCTTTCCAGACCTTGTTTTGCTTAGCTGTGCTCTTAGTATCTGATATCACCTTCTGGTTTTGAACCTCTTGTGCGAGGCACAATTGACTGGATTTCACAGAAAAAAATTAATAGAAATATAATAGAAAAGTTCTATCAAGACTTAGAGAAGAAACCAAAAAAATAGCAATAATAAATTAGGAGAAACAAAATTTTAATTCAAATAATTTCCTCTTACAGATCTCTCAAAATGTCTTTCAAACTTAATCTAAACTGTTTATTGATATTGATCTATTTGCTAACTAGCACTTACCAGGAAGCATTAAGGTTTGTTTTTTTGGTTTTTTTTTTTTTTTTTTGTTTGTTTGTTTTTTTCATTTTGTTTTCTCCTCTGAAGATTTTCTGACAGTTTTTTTGTCTAGCTATGTAATACAAGTCTATAGATATACAGCTCAGAATGTAAAAAGTGTTACTACTTTGGGTTGCCATGTTGTCAGACAGATAGCTATTTATTTAAAACTTACCAAATTCTCCTCTATCCAGTGTTATAATTTCAGGATCATCATCATAAATACCTATTAAAAAAACCCAACAATTGCTTTTTATTTTTGTCATCTTTAGAATGAAGAAACAAACTGTCATCTTATTTACAAGACAGAAAACAGAAGACAGTACCCCTAAGTTGAAATAGTAAGCTGGCAAAGATAGTTTTTACAACAAAGCTGTATTTGCATACTAACATGTAAACTTAGTTTAATCTCTTGCTAACTCCTGTGCCCTCATGCTACAGAAGCCAGCATCTGAACAGAACAGGTTTTTTGGTGTTTAGCAGACCAGCCACCGAGTGAGCAGAGAACTCGAACTACCAGTGTTATGGCAAGAGTATTAGAAATAACATTAACCAGCTGTCAGATTAAAATTAAAGCAGCTTCAGATCTCAGTGAGAGCTGTATGTAGTGTCTGGAAGTTTTCACTTCTTCTCTCAGCCTCTGATTATCTAAACTATTTAGATTGCAAAGGCATTTCAGCCACAAGCTTTTTCACTAACCAAATGTGTGAATGTAGTAGAATAAAGTGGACAGCATAAAGGTAAGGAAGATTGCTTTTTCTAAAAAGCTAACCAGTGCTACCTAGAACATCACTCCAAAACAGTCTGCTACTTCAAGTACGCAAGAAAGGCAGTGCAGAGGTACCAAAGATACTATTAGATAGCATTATATTATGCTAATATGGCTACAGGTCTTTTACAGTACCTAACATGGCGAGATGCCATTTCACCTGAGGTATACAAGGATTACATGGAAATAAATAATGAGAAATTAATTTCTACAGGTGACAAGGTACTACTCCTATTACTATCCATTTACATTTCATGTAATATAATACATACACTCACCCATACATGTATACATACATGTACACATATAAAATATAAAAATATAGCTATAGATAGCTCGAGAACAGTTCATCCCAGCCATTCCCTACAACTACCTAAAATTTGTTGAGGCAAGCATTAAATAACTTGTCTCAAGATCATTTTAGGTATGAGTGTTATTTTTTCATTTTCTACTACCTCTTTACTGATCTCTAATAGTGTAACTGCATAAAAATAGGCTTGAAAGTACAAAAATCTCCTCTCAGAATCCACTTTAGAATACTTTGTCTAAACAAAAAGGGTCTTCCTGCATTTAAGAGTTAGAAAGAATACTGATGAAACATCAACACAGTAACTTACCAAAATCATAGCGATAAAAGTGCCAGCTTTCATAACGACCTCCTTGCTGCTGATCTTCAAGACCTTTCTCTCCGTATTTATCATACTTCTTCCGTAGATCTTCATCTTTAAGTACTTCATATGCTCTATTTATTTTCAAAAAATTTTCATGTGCATTTGGATCATTCTGTGTAAGAAAACTATAATTAGTAACTAATTAATAAATCATATTGCACATATAATGCTGAGACAATAACATTTGGAAATATTTTTATCTCCCTACTTAAGATATCAGTTGTGATGGAAGCAGACATTACGCAGGGATTTGCAAACAAATTACAGTAAATTTTCCCGTCTTGAAGCCACATGCATCTTCTCCTCATTTCTTCATTCTCACTAACATACCAACTGAAATACAAAGTGAGCTGGTAGGATGCTGTAACATTCTCCAGTGACTCCTCTTCTTTCAACTCCCTTCTTCAGTAGAAGAAAAAAGATAAGTACTCAAGAATGAAGACTTAACCATTTCTTCTATAATCTTTTCTACTCCCCTGGAATCCCTACTTGTCCAGCTTGAAAATCTCTGCTATAAAGTCAGATTCATCCCTTCTGAACTTATGGTGTAGACAGAGGCTCCCTTTATTTAAAAAGCATTCTGGTTCAGGTAGTTTCACAATTTGAATGGTAAAAAGTCTGCAGACACATTCTGAACCCCAGTTTGGGTTCTGAGCTGGTGCTGTATAACAGTGGTGAGCAAAACGTGCAGCACTCTACCACTCTTCTAACTTCTGCTTACACATTTCATTCAAAAGACACTTTTTCTTAGATTCTTGACTTATTTACCTAGATACACAGAAGATTCATTGCCATTATGGAATTTGTGTAATGGCTTCATCTTCTAAGTATCATCTCTAATATTAAAAATAACCTGTTGAAAAATCTTTAGTAGTGTTTGCATACTTGGAAACTACAGAATCTGACCCCAAATGTTATTATTTTGAACGTATTGACATAGGGAAAACAAAACTTGCAGTTAATAGCTACAAGTTGACATTTCTAACTTTGCTGAGATTTGGCTTTCTCTTTGAGCTGTCATGTTCAAATCCATTATAAAACACTCACGCCTCAGAGGCTTCAACGTACTCTGTGCAGGTGGGCCTTGGGCTCATATGGAACATTACTGTCCTCTGGGGCGCTGTGCAGGTGCAGTTGCATGTGTAAAGATCCAAACCCTCGTATTTCCTGTGAATTTCTGATTATTTTGGGAAATCTTGAGGAAAAACTGATGATGTTTAAATATGAAAGTGATTTCTTCATACTTTGGAAAATAGGCAGCACAGACTGAGCTATTCTCAGTCTTCTCTCTCTAGTTATTCTAGAACTCCTTATTACCCTCCCTCATTATGCCTTTGCAGTCCCAGAATTTCTCTTTTGTCCTGTTCGATACTTAGAGATTGATGCCTCAATACAGGCTGGTGGTGTTTGCTATTTAGATGAAACTTCATGTTAGGGAAACAGTAAGTTCCCCTAAGGTAAATGGAAAGTGACAAACTCATCAGTTTATCAACAAGGTAATATGGTACACACATAAGTTTTCATCTGTTTACAAAACTGTAATTGTGAAATCAATGATCTTGACTCTTTTTTTTTTTAACTTCAGCAATCTGATATGGCCCAAATTCAACACAACCATCTATGTCCAGTCTATCCCTTTTTGTAAATTTTCTCTTCAGAAAATCTGAACTGAACCATGTTACCAGGTGGTTACATTACTTCACAAGAACAGTGAAACATTTTAGATAAATGAAAACCACTTTTTGTGTAAACATTAAGATTTATTAACTCAACAACTTCAACAAGTCAAAGACGTAACTTACCTGATTTTTATCAGGGTGCAACTTTAATGCCAGTTTTTTGAATGCTTGTCGTATTTCTCTACTACTTGCTTCTTTGGTTACTCCAAGTAAACTATAGTAGTCCTGATCAGTGCACACAAGAACTATTACACATACTAAAACTAGCAGGAAAGATCTTTTGAAATATCTAATATAATCTCCTTTAGATACTAAGAACTCCATTATGAGTCTTTCCAAAAGTTTATGGGTTCTGATTTGAGCAGGCTTTGGGAAGAAGAGTCTCCAGTAAATCCACCAACATTCAGAGATACAGCTGTATTTGTCACAGAGCCTCTTCAAAGTGCTGGTTGTCGTACTTCATATCACAAGTCTTGAAAAAGTTACAACCTGTAAGAGGGAGAAAAAAGCAATTAAGTACATTTTCCTACTTATTTGATAAATGTACGTTAGTAAAGAACCCCCTTTCCAGCTTGTGCACACGAACATTAAGTTTCTTGATGGCTAACTACCTGCTTTCTGAAGACCACCCAAGTGACGGACCATCTCTTTATTATGTACATTGTAAATGAGGTAATCATGCAAAGCTTTACTGAACGACGCTAAATACCAGCCACTCGTATCGCATTAAAAAAGCGGGTTCAGCAGGGCTCACTTTCCCTTCAAACTTGCTTCCAGTACCGCAGGGGCGCAGCTCTCCCGAAAGGACCGGGGCGCCTGGAGCCAGCAGCCGCTCCGGGGCCGAAGGCTACTCCCCTCGCCGGTAACGCCGGGCGGACCCCGGGGGCCCGAGGACCCCCGGCCGGACCCGCCGAGGCTGAGGGGGCCGGCGGGACGCGGGGATGGGCCGCCGGGTGCCGCCCGCCGCGGCGAGGCCGGCGGGAGCAGACCCGGGGGGCGGCCGGGCTGCGGATAACTGCGGCGGTGCGCGGCGAGGGACCCGCCGCCGGGGCAGGCTTGCCGCTCGGCCCCCCCCCCCCCTCCCCGCTGGCGCGGCCCCGGTGCCGGGCGGGCTCCGGGGAAGCGGCGCGGCGCTTACCGGGCGGCGGCGCGGAGCCGGCGGAGGGAACGGAGCGGGCCGAGCGCGGAGCAGCATGGGACGGCGGCGCCCTCACCCCGGCGCCGGGCGGAAGGGCGGCCCGCGGCGGGATCCGGCTCTGGGCCGGAGGCGGGGCGGGGCAGCTCCGGCACTGACGTGGCCGCCGCGCCCGCCTCAGCAGGGTCGTCTCGGCTCCTCCCGGCCGCTCCTCGCCGGGGCGACCGGGCCCCGGCCCCACCCCGCCCCGCCCCCCCGCCCCTTCCACAGCCGGGCCCGCCCTCTGCCCGGCATCGGTTGCAGCCGCCGCCGCCGCCGCCGCCGCCCGTTGATGGGGGTGAGACGGAGCGGTCGGCTCTGTAGCGGGTCTCGAAGGCGGCCGCGTCCCCAGGGAGCCCCGTCGGGCTGAGGGGACTGGGAATAAAGAGGTGCAAGTGGCAGGGTGGAGTAGTAGAGCCCGCCCCAAGCTCTCCAGTCTGTTCCCTGTGCCACGAGCCCTGCCCGAAGCTGCCTCGCAGGTCTTCACAGAGAAAAGGCAGCGAAGGGGTCCATCTCCTCAGGGGCGCTTCCCTGAGGCGAGGGCAGCCCGGGGCGGGCGGAGGGGCTGCCGTGGTCTCCCCGCAGACGGTGGCTTTCGCCTCTCCTGACACGCGTCCGCGGGGGCGCAAATGGCCTCAAACGAGCCGGGCCGGGCCGTGGGCAGGGGCGTCCCTCTGGGCAGCGGAGCCGGGGCCACGCGAAGCCTAACTCGGGTGGCCGGATCCCCCCCCGCACCCCGGAGGGCTCGGGGGTGCTGCGCCTCGCTGAGGTCAGGCTGACGGCTAAATCCAGTACGAGGGGTACTGGGAAGTGGTAGGGTGTTTGGGGGGATGGGGTGGGCTTCTTCTGAAGGTTCAAGTATGGTCAAGAACGATTGAACTTGATACCAGTTGTTACTTGCGGAGACAAAGCATCCGGTTTTATGAACAGGGCCTGGAAAGCAGGTTCCTAAATACATACACGTTGCAAGAAGTCTTTGCCAGAGTTTTCTGTTTCAAAGATAATTCTAGATTATATTGCAATGCCTATAATCCAGAATTTCTTGCAGTTTGCCGCTCAATGCACTTGCTTTGTTTGAAATTATGTCAGTTTTATGGTTCACTCTCCGAACTTACTTTTGTTTACATAGGGAAAACCAAACATGAGTCAGATTACTCAGGCAATGTCAGATTGACATAGAAGCACCTAAAGTTTATTGCTGAAAGGGAATTAATTCATACTTTTTGTCTTCCCAGTTTTAGCTATCTGAACAAAAGTTTCCATTGTGAAATGTTTGGGGAAAAGAACTGTTTAGTCAACAAAAATATTATACTCCAGTAGCATGTACCTCAGAAATCAGTTTATAATTTTCATGTTCTTACAAACTTTCAGAAATCAAAACATATGTCAAACTAATGGTGAAAAACATATCTGCCGAAACATTTATATTTCCTTCCTAGTGATTATGTGACAAAGTAGGTTAGCGGATAGTTCCTTTAGTTCTAATTTTCAATTTTCAGGATTTAAATGAGACTTCTTGTAGAAGGACCAACTTTTTCTTGCAACATTTCTTTCTGTGTGCGTATTCAGTGACTTGGAATCTCTCAGATGGGGTGGGGATATTGTCTTGAAGTTCTTAAAAGTTCATTTAGCAGGTGATGACACATAAAGTCTCTCAGGGGTATTAAGGAAAGAGTGCATGCTAAAACATATGAAATGTGTCAGTGCTAAGTTAGTTCAGTGTAACTAACTGTCAAGTGTTCCTTTTTTTTTTTTTTTCAGCCCAAGCTTCACTTAGAGGAATATAAGCAACCACTAGGTAAGTGAAATCAGTTTTCTCTCTGAACTCTCATGAAGCTAGAAGGCAACGCACGATGCATTGTGGAAAAGTATAAAAGCTCTCTTGTTTAGCTAGAGGAATACAATAGTCATTTCTTCATCTCCAGTCATGATTAAAACTTTAATAATAACTTTAACTTAATAAAAATTAATGTTTTTTTAAAACATACATTGTATTTGAAAACAACGCATGTTTAAAAATATTCACTAAAGTATTTGCTTTAATTCTTAATGGTAGTGAGTTCCATGAATTACTCTTCTGTTCTTTTTGTCAGTGGTTTTGAATGCCTAATTTGAGCGTTAAAGGAGATGGGGAACAGGTACTCTTATATATTCTGAAGGATTCTGTTCACTTTAACAGCTAACTATCCTATTATATTACTGCAGTTTTTTTTTCAAGTTGATATTCTGATTTACTTAAAATGTGGGTGTGGTTTTTTTTTTGGCAACTGTTGTTTTTAATCAAAATACATGTCTGTATGTCTAGATGGGAAAATAAGATTATTTCTCTTTCTACACTGTAGTGGTCATATATAAAGAACTGTGCTGTAACATATCTGTATCTCATCAATTAAGGAATATCGATGTTTTGTTTTGCTCTTCTTCTTATTGGTGTGGGCTTGTGTAGGGTCAAGAGGAGCAGGTGAGGCCCCCAAAGTTTTGTGGAATTCTGAGCTGCAGAGTGTTGAACAAGTGCCCGGAAAGAACCAGGAAAAGCTGCTGTAGCTTAAAACGTGCAGCGTACCCTAATGTTAGAGGTTTATGTGAAGGGTGTAATGACTTGTGACCCTGACAACTTCACGTGACTCAAAAGTCACTTAAAAGCAATTTATTGCTGCACTTTGTGATAGGCATTTGTCATCTGCTTACATAAGGATGGTACTGAAGTGTAACTGAATGAGGCCATTTGTGCACACAGTGAATGGCGTTACCTTTTCTCTCCAATTTGAACTATAAGCCACGAGAGCAGACTGAAGTTTGTTCTCATCTAAGGTTGTCTTTAGTAGTCACACAGTTAAACAAGCCCCTGGCTCAGTGCTTATATTGTTGTTTTGTCTATTTCTACCTTTTACTATGTTTGTTTTGAATCAGCTTTAAAAAGTCATGACAGTAACTATAAATAATAATTGTGAAACCCTTCCTTTTGCTGAAATTACCACATCAAATTTGTACTTGGTAAAGATTTCATGAAAACTTTACCCACTGTGCTCAACTTTTGCTTTGTATCCCTCTTTTTCTTCCAACCATGTGCATAACTTTTCCCAGTTTTCTTTGTTTCATGACATGAATTCTGAGAAATTTCTTTAAGCCTTCTTCATTATCATCTCTCAAATCTTTCATACTCATCAGTAGTTGTGTTTTATTATAGTAGCACCTGTATCTACATCTTGTTTGGGGTTTGTTTTAAGGTCTTCATAAAATAAATTCCATCTTATTTTTCCTGTTTTGCTATTTTTGCTTTTGTAAAGGGGATAGGAAGGGAAAATCTAAAATACTGGCTTTTAAATCAGGATTATTTAAAATAAAGGAACCCGACAGAATTATGAAAAAATGTTATTATTGTCCTGAAGAAGAAATAGGAAGGAAGCGGACAATTAGATTTGTCACATGTATTAGAAATAGAAACTTGCTTGGTAAGTTAGTATTGGATATGAATATTTTAATTAATTTTCTGGTTAATATGGTACAGACATAAAAGTACTTCATAATTTAAATTTAGAAAGCCAATCAGAAAGAATGCCATCAGATACAATTTTATAGAATATATAAAATGTTTAATTAAGCAGTAAAGCCATATAAACCATCTGCTTTTGTTTAAATAGTCAAGATGTTACAGAGCCATTCCTTGTAATTTAAAACATCTATGCATTTTTAATTGCTTTAAAATTAGCATTCAGCTTTCCAATGGACTTTTTTTTTTTTATTATTTCTGCAGTGAAATATGCAGTAATTGTTAATGAAGAGGATTTTGGACAGAAATTATCTTAATTTTAGCATATTTTGAACTTTACCAATTTTTGTAATTTAAGATTTTGTTGCTACTAGAAGTTTAAAGAAGATCAAAAGCTAAAGCAGACTGCGACAGTTTGAAGGTTTCTGTGTGATGCATGGTGGATAATTTAGGAGGAACTGGGTTTTACTTTTTTTCATTCATCAGCTGGACCTTATCCTGCAAACTACTTCATCTATGCTTAGTAGCTGAAAGTGTCATAGGATACAGCTCTTTCAGGCCATGCTGCCTGCAACCTTAATTCCTGTTGCAGGCTACTAAAGAACCAATATGAACTCATGTTATGTGGAGCTGGCAGGAGCAGAAAGGGTGTGTCTCTTCAGTCGTTCCTGGTGGCAGAATTCCCGGGGAACCCTTGCACAAAAGAAAGCCACCTGCCAAATCCAAACTAAACCCTAAACATTCAAAGAAGCCCACCAGCAATTCCATAGTCTTGTCAGCAAACTTTCAGTCTTCTGTGCGTTTATAAACAGGCAGAGCTTTATTTGATGGTAATGCTCAAGTGTATTTGGAGATTTTCTGATGCAACTGAAAAGCTGTTTGCAAGGTGCTTATCAGGACAGTTTCTGACGGTTTAGAAAAGATGAGGAGATAAAATGAGGTATGACTGTGGGGGCAGAAGTTTCCTGTAATTTATAATTCACAGTTTAAGAGTTTCTTTACAGATCTTGAGTGCAAAAAATACTTTCTGTCTGACTTGGTCTACCAGTTGTTGATCTTTTAAACTCCTGATTATGGTGTTATAAAGAGTTTTATCCCTTGTACGTTCCAGGGGTTTGTACCTCACTTTGTTTCCTAATGGCCTCCCAGAAATCTTTATACCTGTTTTAATGCACAGTTTAATATATACGAATATTGTTATAAGAATATGAAGTGTTAACACCGATGCTTTTGTAAGTCTAAATAGGATTAAGTTGTTTTGTAGGGATAAGCTTTGCGTTTCAATATTTACAGGATTTTCAGACATCTTAGCTGAAGAGATGTTCAGAGATGGCTTCACTGTAGTTCGCTAAAAGGTTAAAAATTTTGACAGATATATTCCAAAACTCCCTTCTTCCCCTACTCTGTCATGGCTTAACAGTTTTACCTAATTCAATAATAATTCAAGGACAAGAGTGACTAATTTGTATACAATGTATCCATAAACTTGATTGGGTCTTAAGAGCTCCACATCTCCTAAAGTGAGACTTCACGTACAGGGGGGGCATGCAAATCACCACAGTGTGGCAGATGGTGGAGTTGTCGGAGTATTTCAACATTTGATGTTTTAAATATTGATGATTCAGTTCCTAGTATCCTTGAAGGAGTTTTTATCGAACAGCGCAGAATAACAACAGTGCAGCTCTTCAAAAAGTCTAAAACCAAAGCAAAAACTTTAAAACATGATGATGGATATGCCACTTTGCAGAGAATAGCAGTGGCAGTCATTTGTCAGTGTGCACAAAAAAAAAAAAAAAAAAAAGAGAAAAAGAAAACAAATAGAAGCCATTCTTACTATTGACAGTATTTAGTCAATATGCAAGATGGGCTTGCTGCTTCGCATTTATCATTTAAACTTCCCTTTGGGGGTTTCAGATTTTTAGCATCCTACTCTTATCCTGCTGGCTTACTGCCACTTTGCATGCTGCACTGGCCCCTTTTCAGCAATTCTGAGCTGCCTGGCACTGTTTGGAAACAATACAAAGCATTCTTACTGCAGTACTAAGATTTCACACCTTCACAAACTACCTGCTATGGTGATAGCCCATGAACAGCAAGTCAAACTGCTTGACTTTAAGACGAATTAGGGCAAAATGAGATGTCTGTATTTGTCCTACTTCCTCCCTTCACTGCACATCTTGTTCCTCAGCATCAGGTCTGCTGGCGTGCATGTGTGTATGTGCAGCTGAATGATTTGCTCCAGGCTGAAGCCCAGGTTTTCCGCTCTCCATTCGTGGGTTTATGCCTGGGTGTTGTGCTCTTTAGAGAGTGCAGTTATTCCCTGCAAACCCTCTAGTCCAAATTTAGCTGCTTGGACTAGGAAAAGCTCTACTCACAGCAAGTAGAGACTAAAGTTAAAAAAGAGAAAGAAGAGTCAGTGATTAGGCAAATTGGGTTGGAGGAAGCAGAATTGGACGTTTTTAGGCTAGAGGATATCAAATCATGCTCATCAAAGGCAGTGAAAGTGACTGCTGGGGTCATATTGGGTTATTTAAAGATTTGTGGTTTTCATATTAATGGCTTAGGTTGTGATCTTTTACTCTCAGTGATGAACATCTATTTCCCAAAATAGTTCCTTTGACATCATGAGCATTATTCTTGTCAATGCTTTTCAGAGCAAGGGGTTTGTAATGGGTCTGTATGGTGCTATTTATGAAGGGTACCTCCCCTCATCAGTGTACAAGTCTGTCACAATTGCATTCTACTTGTCTTTGTGCCTCAGTATTTCCTCATGGCTGTTGCATTTTTTTCTAACCTGAACTATAACATGCAGCATGTAGTGGAAACCATACGTCTTCAACAAATCTACATGTTTTCATATACAGTAGGTGCAAACTGCGTGGCAACCTCTGTGATTCACATTTAGATATTCTTAATGAGCCTGAGGAATGATATCCAGCTAAACTTGGCTCATTAATTTAAAACTGATGTTAATAGCATTACTTTTATATATATCCCTTCACAGTTGTTCCCTGTGCTCCTGTTAAAATTCATGATCCATAAATAGATTCCTAATTCATGCTCTGAATCATCATATAGTTTTAATTTATATGGTGAAATTGTAATAAAGTGAAGATTTCTAATAAACACTAGCTTTTTAAAGCATCTATCAATTCAGCCAGTTTGCACTCCTGAACAGAGAACTGCGTTTCCTGTGGTGTGAACTAGTGTAGTTTTATTGAACTTGCTGGGAATTGTCACGATGTCCTCTTGACAACTCTGGAAATCTCAGCTTATTTCAATTTCTTTACTAAGTGGTATCTGAATTAAAAAAAAAAAACAAAAAGCTTATGCTTCATTTTAACTTTGTCCTCAATTTATGTTCAAGGTGAAAGTTGGTAATGATATGTGATTTCTTATAAGCAAATTATAAGGATATTAGTAGGGCTATTATGAAAGAAATACTTTTCAAAGGGGAAACTGTTTAGCACACATGGTCTCAGTTCTGTAGGCACTTTGCATTCACGTGCATTTGTTTAAAAAAAAAGACCCATGACTGCACTGAGGTGCTTTATATTAAAAAATAAAAGGGGATGTTTATGTGTGTGAATGTTTGCAGAACTTAAGTCTGTACAATTGAGGTAATAGATTTAACAGCTGTAGAAATGCCCTAATGTATTAATGTGATCCAAGAATTTATCAGAATATGGTGAAAGTCAAAGTTACTGTGATTCATTTTTGTTATGCAAACTAGCATTCATGCATACATTGCACATCAACATCCTTCAGCCCTGGCTGTCTTTGACATTTATTGTAAATATGTAAGCAGTTTTTAACTGCTTGGCATTTGTTCAAAAACGTGATATTTACTAAGAGCTTTGTCGTTGCTTTTGGAGTGAACAACTTTAGTATCTGTATTCAACCACTGCTGTGGCCGAAGCCGAGCGGCGTGGCTGCGCTGGGGGCTGGCAGGCGTGGGAAGCCGTGGGCCTGCGCTCACGCAGCCCGGTCCTGCTCTGGAGCAACGGCAGAGCCGAGGTGCGGGCAGATCCCGGCGTTGCTGGAGAAGGGCATTGCCAGTGTGTGTGGCCTCGCAGCGGGACCTGGGCCTGCTGGTGGAGGGCTGGGGTCCCACCCAGGCTCAGGGCCCACCGCCACCTGCTTCCCTGCTGCGGTCTGGGCTGCCACTGGTAAAGTCCAGGCTGCTCGACTGCAGGCACTTACCTGTGATGGACTGCAGCACAGAGAGGCTGTGCTCGTGCAGTTGTGCTGATCTCCGGGGTGGGATGGATTAGCGGCAGTAGTGTTACCAACAGCGCTGGCTCAGAAAGTATCAGGCTCAGCTGAAGGGGATGTTTTTAACTGTTCCTTCCTAGGAAGGGAGAAAACATGATGCTCATCACAGCTAGGATGCAGCAATTTGATGCTTAGATCTCTCTTCTTTGCCTCCATCCTGCCTACCTTACAATTCGAAGATCCCAGAAGCATGCTGCCCTGGTTTTGGGTTAGCAGTATTAAATGCCTACCTTGGCTCAGCCCCAGGCCAAACAGTCTGCTGGACTAGCTGCAATAAGAGCTTGGAGCTGCAAAGTTACTCTGCTGGAGGTAGAGCAGTGGGTTGGCTGCTGTGGCTGCTGATTTCCTAAGGAAATCAATAGACAAGTAGTTTAGAGTAACAATTTATTCATATTTGAACATATTTTTTGTAGGATGTTGTCATAAATTTATTTTAATCACAGACTAAATATTGCTATGCTTTCTGATGGTGTATTGTGGGATGCAGTATACTCAGGTTTTGGGATGATCATTGGCTGAAACCCTTTAAAATAAAATACGGAGCTACCAAAAGGGGTTCTCCCTCAACAAACTTACATTGCTAGTGATTCATTCCTTTGATTATTTTCAAAAACTTACCTTCCAAGCATGCTAAAAATCCCCAAAACACCATCTTTTATTCAGCTCGTGGGGAGCTGTAGGACCGATGAAAGAAAGGAAGTGCCGCGATTGAGAGACGGGCCAAACCCTGGCCTACAAGGAAGCTACTATGAATTCAAGGCACAGTGAGCTTTGTAGAAAGTCCTGAATTAATTTTGTGTTTGAAAATGTATGTGGTGTTGTATGTAATATTTGACAATCCTTTCCAACCCATAACAATAGATGCTAGCTTGTTTATTAATAGGTAAAACTGTAAGGAAGTCTTAACTGCATTAATAACGAAAATTTGTGTGATGTACATGTAATTTTGCACAGAAGCATTAAAAAGGAAAACATGATGTAATGCATTTATTTCTATTTGTCCTGGTGCTTCCTCACTAATATAAGGTGATTTTTAAAAAAAATGAGAAACTTTTCTAAAATGTTGTTGCTCTCTAAGCCTAGTTGCTCTCTAAGCCTCGTCCTATTAACTGACTGAATTCTGGCATATACATACCAAAACTGCATGATGCCATTCAACATATTCTTCTTTTAAGCAGTGCCACTGTTTTTTAGGAGATTGTACAGACAATTTTCTGTGCTCAGCCTGAGAATTTAAGGAAGACTGAAACAGTTAAGGCATCAGACTCCTACTTGTTATACGTTTTCCTTGCCAGACTCTGCAGAGGATGACTATGATATTAGCCCTAGCAATGCATCTAATACACTGCAGAAGGAAAATGTAAGTTAACTGCTAATCTGCAGTGGGGTAAAAAAAAAAAAATCTGAAAACTGTTCTTAACTGGTATGAAGAAAACTTAATAGCCATCTAGCCATCTTAATTTGGCATTGTGCTAGTTGTTTGTTTGTTTGTATTTTGTGTGCTTTTTTTTTTTTTTAATTTTAAAGCACAATATGAGATTTAGATCTAGAACTGTAGGGCAAAATAAGAGCATGATTCCTAGCATTGGGAAGTGAGGGAAGCATTTATGATTTGTTGTATCTCTGTCAGTGACAGATTTTAATCCACATGTTCGTTTTGGTTGAAACTTGTATATATGCAGCTGTGTTACATAACTGTAATTGTCAGATTTATGAAAGATTAATAATCTCTTTGTTCCAAAAGTGGCTGTCACATGTACAATATAATATATGTTTCTGAAGACGAAGTCTTGTGTTTTCTTTCCCAATGAGTGGGAAACACAAGTATATAGAAACAGAAGGCTGAGAAGGTGCTACATTTACACTGGGATTTTATACATTCAAAAGGTAGTGTTTTTTTCCAGTTGTTTGTTTCTTTTGTTTTACCAGTTTATAGAAAATGACATGAGACAGTTTATTGTTGTAAAATTGTTGTATTCATTGTCCCTAGGATTCATCATTGCTGCTTGTATTAGGTGGAGAAAGAGATACTGTATATTTGCAAGGAGCTGCT
Organism: Tyto alba; assembly: GCF_018691265.1. Taxonomy (NCBI): domain Eukaryota; kingdom Metazoa; phylum Chordata; class Aves; order Strigiformes; family Tytonidae; genus Tyto; species Tyto alba. The sequence goes on along the minus strand of NW_024881328.1, from coordinate 28,095,489 downwards.
TATGGAATTGTGTCAGGGACTATACCTTGAAATTCACAATATGATTTCCCTTTGCTTAGGGAAGAAAACCTAATTATTCCAGTCTTTTTCCTGGTTCAGCCTACTCCCTTATCTGTGCTGCTTCAGCTCTGGTTCCCTGGCATATTTGGTGGGGGCCAGAGGACACAGCCCAGCCTCACTCTGTTGCTTACCATCTCCCCTCCACACTCACTGTCTTCTGGGTGGATAAACAATATGTCTTCTGTGAGTATGGGTTATAACACAGTTTTCACTAGTTGATGGCAAAAGTTTTCCACCCACACTTTTAATGCCCTTCTCTAGTTACTATGGAGCTAATAATCCTCTTGCATGTTCTCATGCTCATATCAGTGGGAAGGCATCCACTGACCTGAATCAAATAAGATCAAACACCAGGTTGCTGTGAGTTCTACTTGAGTTACTGAAACAATTTTAAGAAGTGTTCAAGGGGAAGGGGATGTTTTTGCATATACATAATGCATTTATTTAAAGATTTTGTTTTATATATATATGTGCAGATAGAGGATTCCACTTCTAAGCTTAGCTTCAGTTTTTTGAAATAACTCAAAATTTATTTAAATCTTATGATAGATATATGGAAGAGCAAAATTTAATGCACTGCATTAAGAATTTAATCGATCTGTGCAAATATATAAACCTATTTAACTGGGAATATGAAGGCTTTTTCCACGAGTATCTCAGAACTTTTTTTTTTAGAAGGGAACAAAGTAGGATGTTGGCACATGTGAATGACCGATGCAATCTTTTATAATTCAGTTTGTATCAGAGATAAGACTCTAGAGGGAGCCCATCTCACAGTTTTCTGAATTGAGGGAAATGGCTTTACAAAGATAATAAAACTATCTCTATTAATGAGTATTTTAAAGTAAAATCTCTTCTGTCTCTGAGATACAAAAGAGAACATGACAGTACTGTAGGACACTTATTTGCAAACATCTTTAGAAATTTCTCAATTCATAAAGTCAATTCTACCTTATCATTATCTGTACTTTTTGAGTACTATGGAAGGTGTACAGTAGAGGAATTTTCGGTCTTGTGCTTACATAATAAAATCCAATTTATGACCTTTCTCTTTTAAAGAACTTTCAAGACCCTGGGAGTACAGTCATGCAGAGGAAGGGTTTGAGTGCGTTTTGAGGCATTCTACTTTTGCAGGCGGTATGGAAACACGAGATCTTTGAGGAGAAGGTCAGAATCCAGGGGTTTACATTTGTTTGTGAAAGCCTGTATATTGCATATAACTTCCTGCCACATGTCAGTGGGCACATAAAATATGGGTCATGCAGTAATAACTTTTTTAGCCATGATTTCTAACTAGTTAGCTGTGAGTCAGTTGACACTGGACAATAGTCCTTGCATAATGTTACAGCAGCTTATGGCTGATGGCTATAGTGATTATTTAATTTTAGTCCTTAAGTTGTTCATTGCATTTTTTCCTCACTAAATTGTCCTGGTTGGGGCTGGACTAGAGTTCCCGTTGGTTCGGCAGCGGGAGGAGCTGCAGCCCCCTGAGACCCCAGGGGCTCCCCAGGGCCCAGTGCCCTCACCTGTGTGCGGGGGTGGGGGGAGCACAGCTGGAGGGCTGGGCCCCGATTGGCTGATAGTCCATGTCATGTGACATTGTGCTCACCATATAAAGGCAGGAGAGGCTGCCATTTGTGGTTGTGGGGTCTTTGTGTTTGGGATTGCTGGCTGGGAGCAGGTGGGTGTCGGTCGGTGGATGGTGAGCAGCTGTATTGTACATTACCTGCTGATATTGCTGTCAGCGTATTATTCTGTTACTGTTATTAAACTGTTTTTATCTCAACCCGTGAGTCTCCCTTTGCCCCTCCGATTCCCTCCCCATTCCCAAGTGGGGGGAGGGTGGGTGAGTGGCTGTGTGGCATTTAGCTGCTGAGTAGGCTCAAACCACAACATAAATGAAGAGACTTTAGAATTAAGCAAGGTTTTTGTCCAAGACAGGTTGTTTAAGGCTGCACTTGCACTACATGAGGTTGTTTTCATACTGTGTGACTGCGTTTCCTGCCTGTGATACTTCCAGGTGATAGTGCCTACCCAATCTCCTCCCAGTATGTAGTCAAGATGCACACCCAAGTCCATAAAATAGGAAGCATTCCCAATTTCAGGCAGGATGCAACTGGCCTCACCCAAAGTGAGAGTGGCAGTCTTGGATCAGAGTTAAAAGCAGACTTCAGTTTCAACTTCCCAGCCTTATGTTCACTGTGCTGGGTACCTTCATTTCAAGGAAGTGGGAGATGGAATGTTTCCAAAATTTGTATTAATAGAGAATGGGGGGGGGGGGGGGAAATGTTGTTTTTATAAAGTACTAAAATGCAGTATTTGTTAATGCTGTGTGACAGCTTCTGTATTTTATGTAGCAATTTGCAAAGGATTTGATGCTGAAGACATTCAATATCCTAATTGCACTTTGTTTAGTCTCTTGGTTTATAAATGGTGGAGCTAAATCCATCAAAATCTGTTTACAAAGACAGTATTTAGTATTAACTGTTTTTTACTTGTATTCAAATCACTCTGTCATGCTTCTAGCTAACAGCAAGCATTTTTTTCAACACTTCACATTAGCAGAAGATTATGTAAGTGTGTATTGAAACTTATTCAGAGAGTAACTTGTATCAACATGGTATTTACAATTCAGATAGGAACATAGATGTATGTAGTTTATCAGTACACACTCTCTCCATCCATCTGTTACACTGTGCTCTTAGAATGCTGTGTAAATTTAGAATATTCAGAAAATACTAACCCAAATGACTTTCCTCGGTACGTATGCCATTTGTTGCCATCCACTATCCTTGTGGTTTAGTCCAGACTATTGTGGTTTAGTCCAAGATGCCTTCTAATCACAAAGAACTTGACTGAAGTAGCTTTGATAAGATTAATAGGAAATTACTCTTCATAGTAAGAAATCACAGCTGCTTGTGCAATTTTTTTAAAATTAGAAGCTGTTATGGTTGTTTGTGTGTGTGTTTTAATATATCAAAATATATTAATGAAAAGATTGTGTACTTTTAGTACAAGCTATTTTTTTTTTTTTTTTTTTTTTCATGGTTTGAAGAGTAGTCAGTGCTTTTTCTGCTTCTGTCCTTAGCACGGAATGAACATAGAACTGTTAGTCTTACAGGTCTTTGAGGTGCTTCTCAAGGATGTAAAAAAGGTTTATAAATATAAACCAGCTGATATTCACATCACTGCTCTGAAGCAAAGAGATATTTCTACACCCGTTTCAAAAGTGGCAATATGATACTTGGATTAATACTGGAGTAACAAGTAACCTTATGTTCATCTTTAACAAAAGAAAAAGCAATGACTACATAACATGCTGAAACTGAACAATAAATCTAGATGCATGTTTTGTTCTAGTTCTGCCTATACTGACAGAGGTTACCAGCACTCTTGTTTTCCTGAAGGTCTGTGACATAAGCACTTCCTTACCCATTAGGGTAAAAATATGCTAGGTTAGTTTAAACATCTGGAATACAGTTCTTCTGACACAACTTTTCTTTCTTACTAAAATGGGCCAGTGTATATTATCATACAAGCAAATAGGCAGCAGATTACCCTATTTCACGAAGGACAACAGTAAGCAGCTAGAGACAGAATGATTTATTAAACTCTTCAGCTGACACAGTGACACCAAGAAGATAATATAGTCCCAAATTAGCAGGTTACTTGTAGCCTAACAAATTGTCAGTTAGGTGATCTTTTGTAACTACATACTACTTACTAGCCTTTTCCATCTACAAAATAATGTGTTAGTTTGTCCCACAAAGGGATGTGAATCCCAGGTTGTTTTTGTCAGTTCCCTGCCCAGCCTTCTCAGCCTTTGCTAACCTATTGTTGGGGGATTTGGCTCTAAAAGGCACCTGGTAGTACTGTTCAAATAGCCCTTTCTGTTAAATGTGGAGTATAATGAGGTCAAACGGGAGAAAGTCTCTCTCTAAAGGACTGGATGTGGAGGCAGGTTCTCACGTTACATGCAGAAAGGAGCTTCCTGAATTAGAGCCAGCAGGCTGTAGGCTTCTAGGTGTTCTTCAGATGACAGTTGACCTGGCAGGGTTTGTTATATTAAACAGTATTCAGATGTTGGTGGACACTTGCCAGATTTAGTGTCTGAAGTTCAGGTTCAGAGGGTCTGGAGAAATATGCAGACCCATGGATCTCAGAACTTTCCCAATAGCTGGAGATAAAGATTTCTGGACATGAGTGAGAGAAAGAACCTTTAACATAAACAACAACTCATAAGTAGTGAGGGACTGAGGTTAAGTAGCTGTGAAAATCTGAAAGCATAATTTGGAGGAAAAAAGCTATTTACTTGTTTGAATGATTGACAGTTCCATCACTAGCATTTTATACAGCCTAAAAGCTCTTTCCATTAGACAAAGCAAAGTATATGCTAGTCCTGCATCATAGTGATGCATTTAGAAAATAATTCTTTCTGTGATTGTTTACACGAATAACAGGCTTGAAGGAAAATTACTGAAAATTAATTGGTGAATCTGCTTCTAGTCATGTATACAATTGTATTTTAAGATAAAAATCTTGAAATGTCCTTCAAACAAAATTGTCTTACATTTTTACAACAAAGGTGACTGCTAACTTGCAGAAGTAACCCCTCTTCCCACAAAGGGGATGAAAAATTCCTAGGTACCTGCTTACTTGTTCCATGTACTTTCCAGTCTATTCTTATGTAAAGAAGAAAACTCGTAATAGGGCATTTCTTATGTATTTACGATTACTCTGTGGAGTATTTTGTTTGCATTCTCTCTCTTTCCTGTGTGAAATATGTGAAAGAGTGGAGCTGCAGCTGCATTAAGATATCTCGTGGTAGAACCTTGTATTATTACAATTAGTTATCTTGACCTGACTGTGTGGAAAAAGAAGTAATACATTAATAGAAATCTGTATTTAAGCATAGCTACAGAAATCTGTGTTATGGAAATAGCATGTCCTATGCCGTGTACTGTCCCATGTAGGAACTAGAAAGCTTATGTGGGCTTCAATTTATTTGTCTGGACTCTGATGAGGGATTTTGGTTTTCTACTGCTTTGAGTAAACACCAACTTTGTGAGAATGCACTTTGTTTAAAGAAAAGCAAGATGCTGGACAGCATGCGTGAAATGTCAGGTAAACAGATGATGAGCCTTGCTCCAGTGCCTGCCTTATTCTAGCTGATTCACAAACTACATAGAAAATATGCTGAAAAATTTTGTTTAATCCGAGAGATGGGGACACATGTTTCTGCAATAAAATGCCCAGAATAACATTTCAAAGGCTGTGTGAATATAGATAGATGTTTTAACTGTATGTCTATAATCAAGGATTAATTCCACAATAATATACTTATTTTAACTCATTATTTACACTGATTGCTTAATATCCCTTTTGAGGCATTATTTTTGTGAGGCTCGATTATTGTTGTTACCTGTGTCAGTATAATCATGAAGATCTATGACAAAGTAAATATTATACTTGAGAGGTATGAATAGTAAATTTCAATGAAATATGGCTCATTTGAGGATTACTTTTTGTTTTGTGAGAAAGAAGAAAGCAAATACTTGTGACTTAGATGTGAATTACACATTTTCTCCATCCCAAGGTAACTGTACTTTCCTTTTCTCTTGAATCCTTAACCAGATGCAGGCTTCATTATCTTTAGGCAGATGCTTTTTGTAGACTCACGTTTTAATGAACAGTAATTAATTTCTTACTGTATAAAGAGATATCTCTGTGGTCTAAGCTGAATGAAAAGGAATATCATCATCATCATAACTTAAGTTACCTTAAGATAGAGGGTAATGAATCTGTGGAAGGAAGGGTATGGCAAGATAGGGTGACCATGAAGTTAGGAACTTGCAAAAGTACGTCTTGAAGGGTGTACTCTGTGATACTAACATACTAGGAACCCAAGGGGGACTGACAAGAGTGTTGTCTTGACTACTACTGATCTTGCTGGTTTGTACCATATTTGGTGATCCAGAGAGTTTCCTCTCCCTTCTCCCCTTTCTCCAGCCTCTGTGTAAAGAATTGGCTTCTATGGTTCTCCCCTTCCTCTGAAACAGTGAAGGTTGGATGTGGAAGAAGGAGATGATGTGCTTTATCAGAAAATACAAAATTGTTGTTTCTTCTTGTGATATTAAATCTCTTCAGTTTCAGGTTTGAGATGACTTGCAGCATTGTGAGACTGGACAGGAATCTCTGGTGATCGATAGAGCACATTTTGATTGTTTTTGTTTGTCTAATTCTCATAATATGGTATGTTATCCACGTCAGAAGTCATCTGGCAGTTTTATCTTCTGTATTTCTTGCTGTTCTACCTCATATTTGATTTAGCAGTTTTTGTTTCTGCCTTGGAAATTAGATTGTGTTTTGCTTACTTAAACTATTTGCTTTCCTGTGTAAGAAATAAAGGCCTAATCCTGCTAGACAGTGAACAGCTTCCATTGTTCAAATGACTTTTTGTGTCTCGTGATGTGAGGAATGCTTTTTAAAGGTAACTTTAGCTTTCTGTTAGCATGAGCTACTGCCTACTGCATAATAGTACATGAAAGTTTAAGTAATATTATTAGCAAATAATCTGATTCTCTGTGAAGATCAGTATGACTAAAGGGTTCGAAGTGATTATTGATTTTTATTCCCTCATGTGGAATCTTGATTCCAATACAACAAGTCTTCTATTACACAGTTTGATCAAAACCTTTCAAAATATGCTAAACCTTAATATTCTGTAATGTGGTATATCTTATATCCTTCGTCTTATGACCCCAGTGCTAGTGCTGTCAGATGAATTCTCCATTGTTATTTGTAGGAAATGTCCTATTGCTACTTATGCAATCCAAACATATCAGAATTTTTTCCAAATCTTTGTTTGCTATGTGCATTTTATGTAGCCATTTATTTTCTAGCACATACTTGGGGAGCACTGCAAAAATTCTGATTGATTGTCTTAAAAGTCTTCAGAAAATACATCTCTCTGCCTGATGTGAATAACGGTTCACTTTACAAAAGGTCATGTTATATGTAAGTCTGATTTTAGAATTTTTTTTCAGAATCTTGCATATCCAAATATGAGTAAGAGGAATGTCCAGCATTACTTTTTGACAGATAATGACATAGTTTCTTCTTTATATAATTGTAACTCCATAAACTAATAAATTATTTTTGCAAATGAAACTGGAAATGGGTACTGATAAATCATATTCCAGTGCTGATTAACAGCGTGGTCTAGGGTTATTTGATTAAATGCATTATGGACTTGTTTAGAAAGGACAGATAGAATTTGTCACTTGCAGCATGGGTAAATTACTATTGAGATCATTGTTCTATTTTTCAAAAGCAACCATTAAGGATAAAGGCTGATCTTTCAAAAATATTGCAAGTGAGATTAATGCATATGAAGACATGGAGAAAGTACTTTCTTTAGAGATTACAGCATTGTCTAGCAAGTGTAGATTAATGTGATGCATATAAATCCAGCCTCAAACTATGGAAAACTTACTCTTGACTTGATCTCTTTACCTTGTTTTTGTCATTGTAAAAATTTAATTAAACTATTAAAAATGATGGATGCAAGAAATCTTATCCTTTTATTCATCTGTGTAATATGTTAGAGAATCCCAACTGAACTGGATACAAATAATGGTAATATTTAGCAATATGTATATGTACCTGTGTATAGACACATATAAGTATACATATGATGGACAACAGAATTTTTTGTGTCCTCTGCTTTTAGTGGAATTATTGATAATTTTCTCGAAGGAGATCCTAGTTCTTAACTATATCACTTGTCATATTTTAAACAGATATCTCTTCCTACATATTACTTGATGATAATAGACATTGCAACACCCTTTACAGGACTGTGACTCTGTGGTGTGCAGGTTTGTTTAACAAGAGTAATCACAGTAACACGAGTGTGTGTTTCTGTAGATACAAAAAACACATGGAAGTTAATGTTAACAGAGTGGTGCAACAGAGAACAGAACAGCACTGAAGTTAGGAGAGTGCTGCATTAGATAGTTCAGATGATAGGAATATGTAATTTGCTTCTTTTAGTTATGTGCTGCAATGACAAATGCTGCTCTGTCATTTCAGAATTTTGAGAATACTTTTTTACCTGTGAAATTTAGTTATTTTTCTAGCATGGATTTATGGATATTAACATCTTGCCATTTAATTCTTAATAGGTTAGAATCAATCTGTTTCTGCCTTACAGAAGTTCAATTTTGTATACCATACATGGTGTTGTAGCTCAGAAGACAAAAAGGCAATAGGTATCACAAAAACATTCCAAAAACAATTTCCCTTTTTGTTCAATATATAAGTTATCTATAGTTTTGCAAAGCATTCTTATGGGCCTTTTTACTCCTACAGTCTGAGTTGAGTGACTATAATGTTCTGTCTCGTGTGTTGTATAGTGAGACTACTAGAAACTTGCATTTATTAAAATGCAGCGACATCCTTGTCTCTAAATTGGAGAGATGTGGATTTAATGGATGGACCACTCAGTGGATAAGGAATTGGCAGCTCAATGGTCGCACCCAAAGAGTTGCTGTCAATCACTTGATGTCCAAGTGGAGAGTGGTGGTGAGTGTTGTTCCTCAGCGGTTTGTGTTGGGACCGGTGCTGTTTAACATCTTTGTTGGTGACACGGACAGTGGGACTGAGTGCACCCTCAGCAAGATTGATGACAGCAAGCTGTGCAGTGCAGTTGACACATTGGAGGGAAGGGATGCTGTCCAGAGGGACCTGGACAAGCTTGAGAAGGTAGGACTGTGCAAACCCCATGAAGTTCAACAAGTCCAAGTGCAAGGTCCTGCACACGGGTCAGGGCAATCCCGAGAATGAATACAGGCTGGGCAATGAGCAGATTGAGAACAGCTCTGAGGAGAAGGACTTGGGGGTGTTAGTGGATGGAAAACTGACTGTGAGCCAGTAATGTGCACTCGCAGCCCAGAAAGCCAACCATGTCCTGGTCTGCATCAAGAGAAGTGTGGCCAGTGGGTCGAAGGAGGGGATTCTCCCCCTCTACTCTGCTCTCAAGAGACCCCACCTGCAGCGCTGTGTCCAGCTCTGGGGCCCCCAACAGAAGAAGGACATGGACCTGCTCGAGCAGGGCCACAGGAGGCCACGAAGATGATCAGGGGGCTGGAGCACCTCCCACATGAGGACAGGCTGAGAGAGTTGGGGTTGTTCAGCTTGGAAAAGAGAAGGCTCTGGGGAAACCTAATAGCGGCCTTCCAGTACTTAAAGGGGGTACAGGAAGGCTGTGGAGGGAGTTTATCAGGGAGGATAGTGATAGGATGAGGGTTAACATTTTTAAACCGAAAGAAGGTAAATTTAGATTAGCTATAAGGAAAAAATTCTTTCCTGTGCGGGTGGTGAGACACTGGCACAGGGTGCCCAGAGAAGCTGTGGCTGCCCCCTCCCTGGCAGGGCTCAAGGCCAGGTTGGACGGGGCTTTGAGCAGCCTGGTCTGGTGGAAGGTGTCCCTGCCCATGGCAGGGGAGCCGGAACTAGATGATCTTTAAGATACCTTCCAACCCAAACCTGTCTATGATTCTGAGAAAATTAGAACTTCCTACAGTTAGAAATGCCTTTGTACTGGTGTGGTCAGATTAAAGTTGTGGGAGAAACCAAGGCCACTCTTGTTTTATTAGCTCTTCAATCAGAATGAGTCGGGCACGAATGTGGAGAAAACCTGTGTGTAGACTGGCGGGAGAAGGCAGAAAATCATGCCCTTTTTGCACTAAAGAACAAAATGCCAATAGAGTTTTATAATCTGGGAAGAATATATAGGTTGGTACTGTGCCTTCAGCTGCCAATTCTTTTGGACTACTGAGTGCTGGGCATGCTGTGGTGTTGGAGATGCCACTCTCTAGAGGAGAAACTTCCAGTTGCAAGTAAATGCCATTGATGGTTGGAGAGTGGGAGGAAATAGGGATATAGATATCCAATAGTTTCAAATGCAGGCATTTCCTTAAAGGTGTTATCTTTCATTATAAAAGTGGTGGCATTGCAGCAGTCCTGCAGAAGTGAATGTTGTAGAGCTCAGTAGTGTCTGAACATCTTTTATATCCTTTTCAAAGGCAGGATATTATATAACTATACACCTCTACTAGTAATTCTTCCTGTTTTCTTTCATGTCTAATACCAAATATGTAAATGAACTTCCATTCAAGACACAGAGAGCTGAAATAAGAAATTCTGGGATCAAAATTCAGTGTTATGAGTATCTATAATGTCACATACTGGAAGGATTTAATTAAATCCTTATGCACAGTTGAATACCTCCTTAATTTCATTTCAGTTGCAATCAAGCATCTACAAACAGGGTTGGTGTAATCACAGGTTTTGTGACATTTGTTAAAGGATTTTATTAGCAATCTAAATCAGCCACAAGATTTTGAGAATACTTCTTCATTGTGGCTTTTGGAAGTCCAGTAGTAAAAGATGGGGTTTATTTCATGGGAAGTATGGTTGGTAGGATGTTGTAGGAAAGGACGTTGTTTAAGGTGTAAAGATACTAAAGCTGTCATCCAGCAATAATGAAACAAAAGGTTAAGATTTAATGCTTGAGGTTTTGTACTTTTATGTAACTGCAAGAAATCGGACTCACATTTCCATTTCCTTGGGGAACTGTGGGCTCCAAAGTGCTCATATCTTTTAAACAAGGCATGCATCTCCAAAAAGGCAAAAATGTCATAGGAATGACATTTTAAAATAAACTGTGTTTTTTCCGCATTAAAGTTTCTTGTTGAAAGGCATAAGTTCCCTCACCCCCACTGTCTTATGGTAGAAATAGAAACAGTTTTGCATAACCACTTCTGCATGATAAATTATCATGTTGGTCTTGAATACACAAAAAAACGTGACTACAGAAGAAATAGAATTGAAGAAATTAGATTGTGCTTTTTGGTCGATAATGAAATTGAAAAGCTTTGGTTGCAGATATATCCAAATTATGTGAAACTAAAGCAGTCCAGATGTGGTTAGTTTCCCTGAAGAGCCCGGAGCAATGGTGATGCCTCAGAGGGACATGAAAGATGGCTGTAGCTTGGAAATATATTGAAAAGACAATGAAATTACCAATTCAAACTGCGGATCCTTTAGTTTCTCTATTTTATGCACTGAGGTTTTTACACTGATTAATTCACTCCCCACCTATGATTCATTCAATAACATACTCAGCCATTGCTTTCATGTTTTGGAGCACTGACTACAGAGCTACTATTTTGGTCTCCAAAGCAGGCTCTCGGTTTATGAAGTGTGCACCACTTATACCAAGTTTCACCTCTAGAATGACAATAACAGTGTTACTTTTCACTTCAGTAAACTTACGTGCTTAAAGAAAATCATAAGGACTCTTTATAATCAAAGATGTGTTACTGAACCAAGTATCTCTGATTTAATTACTAAGGACATGTTGGCTTTCTTTTCAGTACATCTTAATTGAGGATAGAAGATACACAGTCCATGGCTAGGCTTTCCATTCAGCTTGTTTAACTAATACCATGTCTCTGACGTTGGTGTTTTTAAGCCAGGCTTCTGTTGAAAAGAGAGATCCTGCCTTCCCTTTCATCCTCTGCCATGTGTTTTGCCCTGTCCTTTGGACTGTTGCCAAGGGATCACGGAGTATGCTGGAGCAAGGAACCATGCTGATTGAAAACGAGTCAGTTTTTATGTTTTTTTTTGTTGGCTTAGTTCCAGCCGAATCAGTTTTCTGGTAAGCTCACCATGTGGCAGCAAAAATGCTTGCACTAATACAAGGGAAGCAGAAGTAATACACTACTTAGGGTAAGAGCTTGCCCTCTTATGTTGTATGGATTGTGGTATTTGATCAGATTCATTTGGTCCATTGAAGCACATTCTTTGTTAAAAATTCAACAAACTAAAACGGTTGCTCTCATGCAACTGTTACCACTTATGTCTAGTGTCCTTCAAAGAGTTCGAAGTGTCTCTCACCTTTTCTAGCTTCTTTGCTCCACTTTCCCCGAGGGGTCCATTAGAACAGGGCTGTACGGTTGATGTGCGGTGAAGCATGGCAGTTGAAAGCTCCTTCCTTTCCTAAAAGTAAAGGTGTGCTGTTGATGCTGTGCGAGAGAAAGAGGGGTCCTGTGTCCACAGGCACTTTACCCTGTCTGCAGCAACAGTTAGCTACTAATACTGTGATGCTGATGGAGCTTTAAGTGAGACAGGGAAAGCAAGGAGGCTGCTAGGAGAGGTAAGCACTGCTATTAACAATGCTACTATTTTTTGTTTATATCAGTAAACATCCTTGGTTGCTGTTACCCAGATGATTAGAGATTTAGTCCTGTATGAGACATTTTTCCTGTTCATTTAATTCTTGCTCCTTGCCATCCTCCGTAAGCTTCTCTTTTAAAAGTATGCAGCTCTTACAGGAAATAATTTAATATCTTTGTTTTAGGCATGCAAATTATCTTCCATGGTCTGGGTTGCACATTCAAGTAAGGGTTCTCAGTCCATCTGCCAGTAGAGATTCTTGCTGCCACAGCTCCTTTGTTCAGAAGCATTTTATCCCTGCTTCCTGCTTTTCTTAGTGGGATTTTAATTTTCTGTTGATACAGCAGTAGCCTTTAGGGGTGACAAAGACCGATCCAAGCAAGATCTAGAGGTGGAGACTCCTTATTTTTTAAAACAGACTTGTTCATTAGCCAGTCCCAGCACTCAGACTGATACCCTCCAAACTCCCGATCGTCTCTTTATGGAAGAGTGCTGCACCTAATCTGACTAAATTGTGGCCAGAGATGGTCTGGGACTGAAGAACTGCTGACTTCTGTAGCAATGAGTTATTACCATGTTCCTGCTGGTCTGTGGTAGCATCTATTTGCAGATGCTTACCTGTGGCAGGTGCATTGCCAGCCAGAGTTGCTTACTCCTTGCTTGGGCTGCTGATTTCCTAGGAGAAGCAAAAGAAGCTGAAAGGTTTATTTTAGTCATTAAAGTCAATGGCTGTTTCTGTCCTCAGTGTATATTAAAGTAAGAAGTTGCCAAGTTAATGTTTTTTTTTCAGACCTTAGTTGTGGTTTGCTTTTTTTTTTTTTTTTTTTTTTTTCAATGTGCATAAGTTAGACTGTTTTATGGAGGTCTTCATCCCTACATGATTGAATGTGGGGAGAACTGAATTCCAAGTTAAGAACAGGTAGAAAACAAGCAAATCCTACAAAAAAAGGAAGTATTTACTGTCTTTGTTCTGTCAAAACATGTATGTGATACAAGTATGTGACTGACTTTTTTTGAACCAGGAATTTATTGTTGTTTGCAAATCCTCTAAGACTTCCTGATTCTTTGCCAAATCTATAATTCATTTGATTTATATATTATTCTTATAACGTGAGCTTGCTCAGGGATAAAATAATTTATTTTTTTGAGGGTGAGAAAGACTCATGGTTATATTTTCGTAAGTAGAATAATAGGGCCTCGATTTAACCATAGGAGCAACACAAAGCAGCCTTAGATATGCATGTGTTCAGGGAGTGTTTTTAATGCAGTACTCCATGTACTTTTGATAATTCTTTCAAGTAAGAAACCCTTAATCCAGTATATGCAATAACATTTTACAAACTATCTAATTCATTGTCAGTCTATGTGAAATACATTATTCATTAATACAGCTATTGCTAGATGATGTTTCTATTCTAATTTTTCAAACATATGAAAGGTTAGACACAATCAAATGAAAAGGTGTGTGATGAAATGCAAACATTGCTGGGCAGCGAATCTTAGATTATGTTTCACGTCAGGATGCTTTTCTCCTATTTTCTTCTTTTATACTCTCCAACATTTAGATATAATCAGCTTTTCCAGTTTTGGGATTAATGTGAGCTTTGGATGTTTTTAAAGGGAGAGGGAAGGAAGAAAGACATTTTAGAAGATTAAGTTCTGAATTTTCTCGTTAGAATTGCTGAACTTCTGTAATAGGACCAGAAAACAATGAAATGAGAGTACAACAAAAGAGAGGCATCTTGTTGATGATTAAATCCAGGTACTTGAGAGACAGTCACTGCCAAAACTGATACTGTTTAAGGGCCTTTTATATCTTAATTACTTGGAAGAAAGGAAAGGTCATCTGCATGGTATACTCTCAGGCTTCACAAACCGTTCTCTGAAATGTGAATTTCAAAGTTCTGCTAAAATGTATCCTTCCTGCTTGCTCATACCTTTGAAGAGATAGACTTAGGCCCATTTCCAAAGAATTATTTAGTGATTTTTAAATATACTTTTTTTAAGTTTTAGAGTGTGTATGCGTGATGATATTAAAAAAAAAGGTAAATACAAGAAGTCTTTGGATGGTATTTTGAGGTCAAATGAACTGAACTGAACTCATGGATTGTTCTCCTTTGGCCGTTTGTTTGATCCTTATTTTCATAATCGGTTTAATGAAAGTAAATGTAGGAACTACTAAATTGTCTCATACTTTGAGGTGGTTGAGAAATTAATTGAATAGGCAGAGGATTAACAAAAGCACTTAGTATAGGACATATACAATTTTTCATGGTGCACAGTTTCCATTGATTGTATGCTCTGAGGAGTGAAGTTTACATTTGTGTGTTTCCTTGTAAGCATGTGAGCACAGACTTCTTAGTAGAAATTTTACAATACCTAAGCTACTGATAATAGCCCGTATGAAGTATATGGAATGGAGAACAAAATGAATAAATAAATAAATAAATAAAACTGAATCAAATTATCCACACTTCACTATTTTCCAATTTTTAACATTAGAACTATAAATTCTTCAGGTAAATCTAGTTACAAGAACCAGCATCTGGAAAGAATGCAGTGACCTAGAAATGGTGTGTGGTGTTGTTTTTTGTTTGTTTGTTTTTCTTTTTTGGGGGAGGGGGATGTTTGGTTGGGATTTTTAAACAGTTTTTACTCTTATTTTCCTGCCTTACCGATTTTGCAAACATTCATATGCTACCTGATTTTTTCACACTGGGGCTATTGTAAGCTTTGGAAATTTCTGGAGGATTTTTACTAAATGCTTCTTGACTAGTTCCTGTTTCTGCTCACTTGATTTTTCCAAATGTGTAACTGTTGTGATTAGTCTTCGGTAGGATATGGGTATGTGTTAGGATTCCCAGTTGTTATGCAATAATTTTGTTTTATATCTCCCGAATAATCTGGCCAAAAGCAGAAACACTTTTGGCCCTGGGCAGAACATCTTTGTCCCATTCCTGCTTTTTGCCTTGTCTTCCTCTTGTACTGAGTATGGTTTGGCCAAACATATGATTCAGAACAAGTTTACTTTACTAAAGACATTACCCTGACTAATACCTGTGTGTCAAAAGAATATTGGGTTAAGAGTCCCTGTGGGCTAGACTTCACATCTGTTTGGAGCTAGAAACCTTGAAGTCCAAGCCTTAAAGTCTAAGCCATATAAATTGCTTTATTGCTGCAATAAAGTTTCTTATTATAACAGAGGATGGAGTTCTCTAAAGCACAGAACTGGTATTTCAGCTGTGTCCCACAGAGTCCAGTGTTGTGCACAAATTAATGGGGATTCATTGTCTCGTGTTTATATGCTGTAACAATGATCCAGGAAGCTTCATAGTAGTTCAGAAGTGTCTTGAATCCTGAGTTGTCTGTTGACCTCGGTGCTGGCAGTTTCAACATATCTTTTCCAGTTCAGCAGTAGACTGTAAATCAGCTATACTCTGGCAGTTTGCCAGTTTCTCTGCTGATATACATGTAGCTCAGAGGAGTCATTTGCAAATTTAATTTTGAAAAAATTAAACTGGATAAATCCCTGAGCAGTCTGACCTCATAGCTGACCCTACTTTGAGCAGGAATTGGGACTAGAGACCTTCCAAAGCCTGTTTGAAACTCCCCACACACTTTTTTTTTTTTTTTTTGGGTGGGGATGGGGAGGAAGCTGCAGGAATTCAGATTTAGGAAATCCTTCCATTTGCTTCCATTCCACAGTCAAGAATCTTGCAGAGTACCAGAAACTAGAGTGGTTGTATATGTGGACCCGAGAACTGATTTCTACCCTCTTTGACAACAGAAATATTTGTTCTGCTGAATAGTGCAATTGCCTTTTCCTTTGGTCTTTTCTTGTGGCTTTTGACAGGGATAATCTTAGTTTAGAATCACAGTCAGAAAAGTGGACCCTGTGTTACCCACTGATATTTTTGACATTGTCCTGTTTGCAGTTGAAGTCTGTGTATCTTTTTAGATAAAACCAATGTATATGTTTTATGCTCATAAAGTAGCCATCCCTTGGGACCCATAACCAGCTCGTAACATCTCCTGTCCATCTTCATGCCTTCTAGGTATAAATATTTTGGTCAGAGGTTGTACACATAGATTGTAGATGCTCCCTTTATGTCTCCAAAGACCAGCACGTCAGAACCGGCCTTGACTACTTCACAGTGAAGAATCAAAATTTCCCCTTTGAAACTACATGGGAGAAGATCTGACAGCACGAGCATGTATAGTTTATCTTACGTGAACAATATTTTTGTCTGTTCTCACTCTGGCATTACTTATACGATCGATTCCTAATACGGATAAACAGTTTAGTAAGCTCCTCTGCCATAAAAGTGGTGGTCAAATGCTGGCACAGTTTTCTCAGAGAGGTTATAGAGTTGTCATCCGTGCAGATATCCAAATTCCGAGTGGACATGGTCTTGGCCAGCCTGATGTAGGTGACCTTGCTTGAGCAAGAGTGTTGGACCAGATGATCTTGATGGGTCCCTTCCTACCTCAACAATGCTGTGATTCTGTGAAAGCTTCCATGCAACAGGAGAACTGCAGTTCCTGTACTGGATTGTGTTTATACTGTCAATAATCCTATCTTGAATGATCTCAATATTTTTGCACTATATACATCATCTCTAAGGCATTTAATCATCACATAATATCCTGGCATTGATTTTCATTCAAAATTCCTATCGATTCCAAGGGGAATGATGGAAGAATACGACTCTGGAGAGATTAATCAATATTATACTCAAGTCTCCTAACACCTAATTTCCTACATGACTGAAACTCAGTGCTTGTAAAATTTACTGCCTGGTGATTTTAAAGGGACATTTTGATTTTATAAACTATCCTTCAGCAATCAGGGACTACTTTGAAATGAATTGCATTGTGCAACTGGGAGCTTTTGTTGTATGTGTAGTGAAATATGAACAGTGTTTAGCATCTCGATACAATAAATTAGTCAAAAATTATAACTGAAAAAAACCACGCATCTATTAAAATTTATTCCACTTGAATAGAGAAAGTCAACATTTCTACCTAGAAATATCTTTTAATCTTTTTAATAGACTGATGAATCAGTTCACAACTGAAATTTCACAGCAATAACTGTGAGTTTTAATTTAAGTTCCTATAGCGTAGTAATTCTGTAGTTGATTTTTTCCCACTGTGTAAAATATTTATAGGAAATAACCACCAGGTAGAAACACCTGGTGAATGAACAGGGTGTAAAAACATGTTAGAAAATGTATAAAAATAGCCCCGAGTGGTCTGTAGGGTGAGGAGGAAGAAACCATCAATGTAATATCACACTCCCTGCAAAAGGGGGAGGGCTCTCCCCTTCCTCTCCCACCATCAACATAATCTCACCACCATCATGCTCCTCCCAGTGAAGATTCGGGACACTGAGGTCTCACAGTGGCATTCCTGTAGGCTGAAGGGACTGACCTTAGGACCAACAGGGCAGTGAAAGGCTGAGCATAACATGAGAGAAATGGGTAGATAGTAGTAGGCTTGTGTATATCAGATTTGACTCAGTAAAATGTGAACTATAAACGTTAATGTCACATCTTAACTGGATAAATAATTCTTTGATTAGACTGATATGTCTTTAATGAAACTGATGTAACTTATAGCTTTGTATTTAAGTAGTATGCCTCCTTTTGCCTGCAAGATGTTGAGTATAACATGAGTCGGCAGCAGGCACATACACACACTCTGCTCCTTCCCCATCCAGTTCCACAATGGTGTAGGTACGTTCACATCCAGTGTTTTGGGGCAGAGTGGGGGGAAGAGTTGATACATCCATGAGATACACAGCATAGAACTGAGTGGACTGAAATAATTTGTATCATATTTTTGCACCCTTCTTTTTTTCTAGGGTGATCTGTGTATGAACAAAATCTTCAGAGACAAAAGATTCTGCTTATGACTATGCATCTGCTATCTCAAAGGGCTCAAGAGGAAACATTTCGCTCTTTTGTGATTATAGTATTTTTCTCTGATAATTTCTGTAACATGCTAGCTGGCCTCCTACATCAACTCCTGAATGGCAACTGACAGCATTTTTTCTTCATGAAAAGAAATTTTTAATGGGCTGTACCATAAATAGCTGGAACTTGCTGTCTTATGTGAAAAATACAGGATATGAGTCATTATCAACAGTGGGAGACCTTAGATCCTCTGTAGCTTTATGTATCTTCTGTGGCCATATCAAGGACTGCATTTAATCTGAGCAGCACATGTTCATTCCAGATAGCTATGGAAGGCGACGTGGTTCCCACTAGCCAGTTTTGTAGTACTTGTTCTCTAGTAAAACCTCCTCCACTCTATAAAGAAACTCTAGTTCGTCTTGCAGTCACTCAGTTTCTGGTACCTTAAAGTAAAAGTGAGGAAAACTCAGTAATTACTGGCTTGTCTTTGGGACAAGAGAGAGGAACAAGCTAACTCAGGGAGTCAGACTTCAGTCCTTGTGGGAGTTTCTGATGTCCCCTCTTCTGCCCGAGGGGTCACTTTTGTGATGTAAATGCTGTTTTTCAGTGAATCTTTAAAGATTTTAACTAGGGAGACATTTTTAGCCATCAGAGAGAAATTAACTATTATTATGACAGTTTCTGTAAATCTCTTAATTATTTCTAACATTTCAAAACATATAGTTCAAAAGCAATTTTATCTATTTCTCCTCATATTCCGTTCCCAAGAGTTACATATGGATTTTGAAATTCTTGAATATAGTTTTGAATTGTTTTACAGTTTAGTCTTTCACAGATAAAGAAGCCAGAGCACAAACATTATAATTTTTTCTAATGTAAGGCTCAGGGGAGAGTAGAAAAGCAATACCTTCCAGAACTTTTGACCCCCAGGACTGTGCTTTAATCAGACACCATACTTCTGCGTAATTTAGCAATAAATTTAGCATACTTCTGGATAATTTAACAATAAATTTAATAAATAAGTAAACTCAAATTTATGAGACCTTACTGCTTGGTTGAAACAAGGGCTGAATAAACAGCTTTAATGGCTCACATCTGGCAGGTTGATTCCCAGATCTTTTAAGGTAAAAAGTTAAATGTTTGTTTAACACAAGGTGAAACAATAGTGCTGACACAATGGTAATGGCTGGAAAGTCACATTTCAGGTGGTCAGCAGGAACTTCCAGCGTCCTTTGAAGACTAAGCAAATCTGCCTAAAACCTCTTCCACTTCTTGATATTTCAGCATGTTGTGTTTTCTTGTGTTGCATTATGACAAAACATGAGAAACAAGCATTGGAGCACAGGTGATAATGCAGTTGTCTGTCTCCTAGGACACTAGCTAGCTACTTGGCAATAGATTTAGGCTGTTCTTGTGTACATTCTGTTCCTCCTTCTTTTATGCAAAAATTGCAATGTCTTTAAAGAAGAAGCACTGAATGAGTACTCGGGGCCACCTGTTTCTGTTAGCCTGGTGGTTAAACAAACTTTTGACAAGTGTGACCTGTGAAGATCATATTTCTATGTCCCTTTGTGAGTCCCAGGCCAGGAAGACTTGGAATAAAAGACTGAAATGAACCTAATAGCTGTAAACTGAAAAGTCACCTGGAATTTTCTCATCAAGGTTGCTGTGTTTGAGCACTGTAACTATAGATGTCCCTTGCCATCAGACCTTGCATATTACATTTTTGAAATTAGCCTCCACAAAGAAATGAGAGACTACTTAATTGTAATTTAAACTTCAGATTTGCAATTGTAGCTACAGAGAATTTCCATCTTCTGAAGAAGTGGGTGGAGAGAACTCTAGTTATTACTAAGGACTCTTCTTTCAAGAATGAAAATGAATAATTCAGCCAGGATTATGTTTTTCTTAACAGAATTGCTGTTCTGGATGGAATTAACTATATTTTTTTGCCACACATGATGAATACGTACATGCAAAAAACATGGAGAGTTGACTTGAATCGAACTTTACTCAACTATTACAAATATTTAGCATGGGAATCACTAGTTTGGATTTGTCCCCATGGAAGAAAGACAAGGGAAGGCTCAGGAATGTGGCTGGATCTCTAATAATAATACTGACATATCTTTTAAGCATCTATCATTATTTATTAAATGTAAAGTAGAAGCAATACTTGTACTTCAAATGTGGATAATGAGTCTTTTACAAGCAGAAGAATTTTATGGCTGGCAATATTTAATCTCTTATTTTAAGTCCTTATACACAAATTGGCTGTTAGATGTTCACGATGACAGCCTGGTACCATGAGGGGGTTGTTCTCACATAAGAAAACCCACTGCCTTGTAGCCGTGATACTATACTATCAAAGGAACTAATACATACAGATACCAGTTTTCTGCATATGTTCCAAAGGAAGAAGATAAAAATGGCGTGTAACAATGCTGACATTCCTTGGGAAGTAGTTTGGATTTGTCAGAATATATGCAGTGCTTTTTAGTGTTATGGACCAGCAAAAACTCTGATCTGAATTTCCTTAGGTACTGTGAAAACATCTTCTGTAGTTGAACTTATTTAAATGCTAATGATCTACGTAGATCATGATACTTTTATCAGGAACTGCTTAAGGTATTCCTGCAAATAGCTTGTGAAATTTATGGTATATTAGGTCATACTGGAACACCTGTTAAGCTGATTGCCGTGGCTGTGACAAGTAATAATATGGAGTTTTTGACTGTGGAATTATGAAAATCTGTATCATACTTACAGTAGGGTAACTGTACCATGACTGGAAGGTAGAGTCACCTGTAGAGTCACACTGTAGAGTGATCACAGTGAGCTGTGGTTTAAATTCTGGTCTAGAGTGGCACCTAGCAGACTATAGTTTCCAAATACTTTTCATTCCCATAGACACTACATCTTCATCTCCCAGTGCAAGTATGTGTCAGGTGAATATTGTTCTGCTAATACTGCAGAATAATGCACCACCAGGGAGGCTGCTGCAGTCACTCAGGTGGAAATCTGGAATGTTCTGACTGTAAAACTAAAGACAAAAAACTTATAGCTGTGTCTGACTAAGCTGCTTATGGCATTAGTAAGTAAATAAGTAGGACAGGGCTGATGGGCCCTTGACTAACCTTGAACTGTCAGATGTCAGGCCAGAAAAATGATGGGCAGCTATGTGCTTTGTATTTTTAGATGTCAGCTTGAAGCTGATTTATAGTAGCTTTCCAGTCTCAGAGCAAACTGCTTAGGGCTTCAAGGACTGGATTGGATGTTACAGACTTACCAGCAAGTATAGCTCAGAGAAGATTTCAGTACAGAAAATGGAAGGTTGAATTAAGGAACTGATGTAAATCCACGCTCTGAAGTTAGTCTTTCTGCCATCTGAAATTACTGATTCTAACAGACGAAGTGCATAATCCTGAAATTTGGCAAGTGCCACTGAAGACGAGTAGCTGTTGTCTTCTGTCTGCCTTGATTTTCCACTTTTATTGGAACAGTTATGATATACAAGGCTACCGATTTCTGGTATTGCTCACCAGCCTTTAATGAGCATTTTTGCTTTGGTAGCAAAATACATATCTATATTTGATGGGTAAGAAGTTACCTGCAACAGAGCAGACATGGCAACATCTTTTTCATATCCTGAATTTTTATTGACTACTTGTTACAGCTGTGTAAAAGTGAGCCTGATTTGGATAAGGCCATCTGTGCTTGCTTGGTAGCTAAATGGAGATGGAAGTCATATTCTAAACACCTTTCCTTTGTGATACACTTAGATAAAGGGACTAGCCAGAAGGTGAAGGTGTGTATTGCTTCTGCATCCATCACTGTATACTCCCTGTTTTGTGAAGGCAGGCAGTGAAGCTGACTCACAGTTCAAGCAGTAGTGGCTCACGATGTTCACTAAGTGGCAGTCCCAAATTTCATATATGCTTTCCTCCCATCTGGTAAGTGGATGAGTCATTTATGACTCAATTTTCTCTGCTCAGTTTAAGAATAATTCCTAATGAGTCAGATAGAATGTTTTCAGGGACTCCTGCTGTGGGAGAGCACTTCACCTCTGCTGCACTCATCTTCTCATCTCTCCTATACTGTGAGTTGCAGTCTAACTTCCAAAGCAGAATCCTTTTACCTAAAACTCGGTATTGGTGAAATTGCTGCTTTAGTGAGCCATTTACGATTTAAGTATGACTTTTAGCTTTGTCTGTAGAACTGTTACTTAGTGAGGTGGAGGTCAGCTTCACAGATCGTAGTGAATTAAGTCACTGTGTGTAACGCCCGCCCGGGTACTGGACCTCCTGGAGGTGCTTGTGGTGCAAACAATTCTGCTGCAGGGCATGCTGTTAGAAGGACAGGACCTGTCTTCTCTGGTGGCTGTGGCCACCAATGACAACGGACGATCATGTTTACAGCTGTCTAATCCAGTGCCTCAACAGCATGGGTACAGGCTTGCCTTCAGCTGCAGGACATTCAGTGGGGACAATTAGGGTCATAAGTTTTATTTTTC
Organism: Tyto alba; assembly: GCF_018691265.1. Lineage (NCBI taxonomy): Eukaryota > Metazoa > Chordata > Aves > Strigiformes > Tytonidae > Tyto > Tyto alba. The sequence continues at coordinate 28,072,755 of NW_024881328.1, read as the reverse complement.
TTGTGCACAATGAACAGAGAGAGTTGTCCTGGGCTGTTGTACTAGATCTGTTTTAATTCTAGGCAGATCTTTTTACGTTGACTCTGTGTTTGGAGTGCAAGCTTAGTATAAGTCCTTGTCATGGATGACTGTACTCTAACCCAAGACACAGTGGGAAAGGGCAGGTGTCAGGCTGCGGTCAGGTTCCTGGCAGTCACTGGCAGGCTGTTGATCAGTGATAGGCCTCTGGAAAATGGTTAGGACTGCCATATTTGTAATAATAAAAATTGGACAAACTGATCTGCTAGTATGCAGAAATGGTTGGCATTTGTGCAGAGAGCTTCAATAATATTCTTAAAGTTGCTAGTAAAGTCTATAGTTGATAAAGACGAGGTAAAGGGACGGCAGAGAACTTTCATATGTATATATGTGCTTTCATTACATACTACAGCTAAAAATGTATGTAAATGTACACTTCCCATAGAGAAAAATGCATGTAGCACATCCATGAGATGCAAATAGAAGCTCATGTCTCTTACTGTTTTCCCAACCGTATGGCCAGTCCTATAGATGTGCCCCTTAAGTAGAGAGACCCTGTTCCATGCTTTACAGCTGCATGACAGTTCACTGGAAAAGGACTTTGAGCACCACTAATTGAAAGAAATTTCAAGTTTCTTTCATATTTGAATCTTGAAGTTTTTAAATTTCCAAGTAATTCCATTAATAATTGAAGTCTGTGCACTTAAAACTGAAACTTTGGACTATATCTCCTTTTACTTATCTTTCTGTTTAATTAGAACTGAATTGCTGTTTCTCTTCAGCTCATCCTTTTCCCCCTAAAGCAACTTTTTATATTATGTCCTCACTAATTACTAAAATTACATCTAAATAGCATCCATTCCTGATGGCTCTGTGATTGTTTAAGGATTCACCACCAGAATAGCATTTGCTTCACCATCTATATCTGAAATTAAATGCCTCATAATAATGTCATTTTTTTGCTTGAATTTATTCTCTGTTAGCAGATATTTTCTAATTGGAGATTAAAGATAATGTGGATATTGCCCCCAAACTTAAATGAATACTTTGCTTCAGTTTTTAGTCAGGTTGATAATGCAGAATTGAGAGGTAAAAAAAGGATGGTTAACAGAAATAACTGCATGAAAATGCAGATTCCTACATCTGGAAGGAAAACCAAAACATTTTAATATGATCACCTGAAAGGGATCTAATTATTTCCTCTCCAGACATCTGATAGCCATGGAATGTGAATGTTTTTTTATTTAATTTAGTTGACACCAGAAGACTGGAGAATGATGTTTAGAATAACTGAATTTGAAGAAAGGGATTTAAACAGACAAACTGCAGACACCTTTCTTATCAAAATAATTAAAAAATCCTCTTAAGCAAATTTTGAAGGACATAATAATGAAACAATCACATCTGGGGACAAGAGAGACCAAAATGGACCAAGACAAAGGAAAAAATAGTCAGTGTGGAGTAAGATTACTAGCTAATACTCCCAAACATCAGCCTACAGCCTGGTCTTGGACTTCCCTCTTGTGCTATAGCACAAAAAGTAGGAATGTACTGATTTCAATTTACTTATGCCAGAAAGTCAGGAGGTACAAAATAGTGAGTGTGATCATAAACATACTGCATAAAAGCAATTGCATGACCTTGTGAAAAAATAATAGCAACGGAAAATTTAATAATGGAAAACATAGGTTATGCTTCTGTGGATTAACTTTTCTATTAGAAACTGGAGGCCCATTAATTAGTAGTGGTGGAGAAGATACAGAATGTTAGTTGATTGTGAGGCACAAGAAGATGTGTAATCTTGAAAAAAGAAAATATGTTCCTAGGAGCATATTGTCTGAGGCCATTTCAGCAAAGATGGGTACCCAAAGATGAGTTCAATGCTGTTGAACAAGGGGCTGGTTAATCCTTACATGCTTCAGCACACTGAAACCTTACTTGTCAGAGCAAAAATAAAAAAAGGGAGCAAACTGTAACTGTTCAATTCCGCATGCTAAACAATGTATATAGATTGCATGCTTCTGTGACTGTCACTCAATGACATTAGTGACTGTAGAGGTTTTTGCATCACTGGAGATAATGCTGCTGATTGCAGACTTTATAGCTTGAAGAAGACACTGGTCTTTCAAAATGTAGTTTTCCAACTAATTACTTTGATTTTTCTACCACTAAACAGAACTGCATTTCATTACTGACTTCAGTGGCATTGGAGAGGGACCCAAGTATATCCTTATTGGCGTGTAGTGTTTTGTAGATGCCTTTGGAAAATCTGGTATGCAGAACTGACCAAGAATAGCTATCTTCTCTTATGAAGTGATCCGCAAATAGAAGCAACTGAGAAAAAGATCTCTGAACTATGTAATTGCTGTTTTACTTAAATTAGAGGAAAAGGTAGGAGAAAACAGTTAATTTCATCACACACACTGCATATTATTCTTTATTCATCACTTATATTTTCAATAGCACAAGCTGCCAAGTAAAATACATATGTAAAATAAATATTTGGAGAGTGTCCAGTAACAGGCTATACCAGTGGATCCTGCTGGATTCGTTTTGAACTCTAAACAAAATGTAGTAGATGTTTAGACTCAGTGTTGGTTTAGTTTGAAAAGATCTATTACAGGCAATTCTTGCATTTGTTTTGCTGGAAGAAATGATGCAATAAAGAAATGGAGCCAAAACTCTCATCATTTTTACATTTCAGCATTTTGATAACCAAATTATTTTGTTGTCAGTGAAACATGCATAGATATACATGCCCCACTTCATAACTAGTATCACTAATGAAATCTGAACTAAGTAAATATAGTTACTGAAATATTAACATCCTGGGCACCTCTGCAGCCTGGCAGTCCCACTTGCATTAAAACCCATCCTCTATCTCCTATCACTGGTTTATTAGCTATTTTACAATTCTTATACTGACCCTCAGCTTCTCTGGTATATTAAAGAACTTCCCACATGTTTCCTTACAGTTTGTTGAAGTCTGACTTTATAAGTTAATTGATATTTATACTCTGGATCATTTTCTAGCTCAAAAGAATTTTATTTAAACTTCCATAACTTTTAAAAAACTTTTTTATAACTTTTTAAAAAGTTATTTTTCTGCTTAAAGGGAAAGGTAGCTGAAGTTCTTCTCCTTCCATATCTCCCCAAGTTTTCTAAGTTCATGTTTTTGCTGAATTCAGGTAGGATTCTGGGTAAGAAGTAATTAAATTGTCATTACTAATGACTAGGCAGATCACTATTTCCTAGCAAGGAGGAGTGGAGCAATGGATATAAACTTAAATGTCAGTAGGCAATTCTCCAAAGGATAGTGGATGTGAAATGAAGAGGTGAGGTGGGGCTGAGCTAGAGTTCAATGAATGCTATCCAGGATCTATAACCTGAAATAATGTTCACATTAGATAACACTTATTTTTGGATTCATGATTACTTTTTCCCTGACCTGCTACTGTGTTTCAAGTAGTGCAACAGAAAATGTCCAATAAATTGTCACTTTCCTCAGAGAAATCTGGAGGTTTATCAGGCAAGATACTAATGTTAGAGAGCTCCAACTGTTCAGGCAGGGACATCTGGGCTTTGCATTGAAATTTTGGGTGAAGTCACACAAGTTACTACAAGTAATGGTGCCAGAGGAGTATGAGTAACTAGCAGCACTGGAGAGCTGCAGTCCTCAAGCTGTCGGGGGCAGAAGGCTTCTGATATGTGAGTTACATCTAGTCTAGGCGATAACTCTTAAAACTGTTGTAACTGATCTAATTTTTACTTCAAAGAGTTAAGCAGGTACATCTGCAGTTCTCTTCACTTGTTACTTCTGTGCTTACTTCTGCAGAAGGGTAGTGCTAGGATCCTTCAGGGTATAAACCACTCAGTATTTTTTTTGCTGTATTAGGCCCAGAGAAATCCCTCCACATTTAAATAGAAGTGTCAAAACAAGTTTCCTTGTGATACTTTGACCAGGTGTGTCTCACAGCATTTTAAAATTGTTTGCATGTCTGGAACTGTAGATTAAAAAGATCCCAACAAAACCGCAAAGTGTCTTAATTCAGTCCTTTGCACTTGCACATTTCAAGTAATTTTTTCTTTGTGATGTTAGCTCTTCTCCATTTCCTTTGATGATTAGCAATAAACCGGATGTTGTCAGTAGGGATTTCCTTTTGCATGTAGAGGAACACTTCTCCAAGATATTATTGCCGTCTCTGTCTTCCCTCCAAACCTCTAAGTGTATACTCAGCTCACTATAGGGAAGACAGATGAAACAGTAAGTCATTGAATAATAATGCCTAGTTCACTGATTAGTCCTTGCTTTAAAAGTTATCTTCAGATTTATTGCTCTATCATGCCAAGAAGAAAGAATGAAGTTTAGTTTAGTTTTGTTTTGTTTGTTTGTTTGTTTGATTTTCCATGTAGCAAGCACATGGCAGGCAGCAACAGCAGCATTAACTTGTCCACTTTGCTCTGGCAATGTACTTCTCTACAGGAGCTGTCCCCTGCCTGAGATAAAGCACTTATCTCTGTAGCCATCAATTCTTAACCTTTTAGATAGCCAAAGTGAGGGGCAGCTCTGATAATGATTTGCACTCCTCAAACTTTGTTAAGAATTTTCATCCTCAGGAAAGCTACTAAGATTTGTTTTATATATACCAATGAAGGCCAAATTAAAATTATTGCAGGCATATGAACTGAAACAGTGTTCTAAAGTGAATTTTTTTAAAAAATTTTTTTGCAGAATTAAAAAAAAATTCTGCAATATGATTTTCCACCTAGTTATATAAATTTTATGAAGAATGACATACCTGCATTTTAGAAATCTACTGAACCCATTTTCTGTTTTTTACTGAGTTTTGCAAAAGAAAAAAATGAGCCACCTTTCTGTTTTATTCTTCATTTCACTCCATATTGTCATTCTTTATTTTTTATCACAAAGCTTGTTTCCATATCACTTTCAGAACTGAGTGCTCTTTTTTTGGTGTACTTAATTAGATAACTCCAGACAGCATGAACTACACTAAGCTTAAGCAACATCAGGAGCTGATGGCATTGTGTTGCCTAACAACTTCAGAACAGTTTCTCTAATTGTGCTGAGTTGCCATAGTAATATCTGCCCACTGGTGGTGGACTTGCTTGAGAAATTTAAATAAAAACAACTGTCAGACTAACATCATGACAGATACATTAGCCACAGCAACACCAAGTAACTGGAAATTATTTCTGTCACAAACATAAATGAAGCTTAATTTCGTTTAGGATCTTCCCTAGTTATATGTCTGTTTTGGAAGGTCCAACATTCTGCTGCTTTATTCAATAAATATAACTATATAAATATGAGATGGGCATAGATGAGCCCACAGAATTACTTTTTATCCATGACATCACTGTTTTGTCTTGGTTAGAGTTGATCGGGTTTGCACCTTAAATTTGTGCTTTATACTGCAGAATATTCCAATATTGGACACTTAGCATGAGTGTCAAACACTTGTTTTATGTGAACACTACTCAGAGAGGACCAGTTTTATTACTGTGTTTCTGCAACACACTTTTCCCTCTTTTTGGTATGGAACCATGCTTTATTTAATTTTTTCCAATTGCTGCAAATACTCTTGAGATAATCTCATTCTCCTTTTAAAGCAGTTCAATTATTTGGAGAAGATAAAGGAGAGAGAGAGAATGTTTGTGGGTATGATCTTAAATTATCTTTTATTTTAAAATAACTCTGAGTTCTGAATACTTCTGAGTCTTCCCACTTCTTCACAGTTTTTCAGATACTTCAAAGTATACGCTACAGTTGTAGGGTCCAGGTTTCTCTGCCCCGGAAAGCTAATGTAGCAACTTTAGCCCAGTAATAACGATTAGCCCATCTGTTTTGCTTCACTGTCCTGTTCAGACACAAAACCCTCCAAATGATTGTCTGCAAAAGACACTGGAGCCTTTACTTTGGATGCATGTTTCCAGAGTTGTTCCCTTTAACTTGATAGATTGAGAGAGCTCTTTCCCTTCTGCTGTTTGCTCTGTCTGTTTAGGTTTCTTGGATTAAAATTCAATTTAGGCAAATACTTGGATGAAATGATTCTTTAATTTGGTCTCCCTGACAGGGATTTTTTTCTCCCCTAAGCAGCAATTGATTGCTTTTCTCAGTATGGTCTGCAACTGTGGTATTAAGTGGTAACTGACCCAGATTTCTGTCTTGAACCATGGTGTCAGAATCTCTATTTAGAAAGTATCACATTGTCCCATCCCATTCTGCCTTAGCTGTCAAAAATTAAATGTGATCAGAGTGGGACCCTGTTTAAACAGACACAGTGTGGAATATTAGCTGCTTGCTGATGATGTGTTTGCTTAGCAATTTGCAGGCTATCATTCTGATTAATAAAAAAAATAAATCACTGTATCTATGGAAACAAAGTGTGGAAAATAGCTTTTTATGTCTGAGGAATGTTTAAGGAAAGAGTTAGGTGGTCTTAAAAATCATAGCAGCTGTCATCAGAGCAAAACTCAGGACATTGGTGGTGTGAAAATGAGTGTAGCAATGTGTGGCATGTAGATTAACTGCATTCCAATCAAAAATTGTTTTAGCAAATTATATTTATGCAAATCATTGCATCTTTTTTTCTTTTTTTTTTTTTTTTTTTGATCCTGATGCTTTTGTGAATTTCCATATCCTAATTAAGGAGATGTCCCAATAGAAGATTTAAATCATAATTATTATTAATGATGAATTACCTCTAGATTAATTCTAAAATAAATTAAAATTGCTACATGAGGATAATAAACAGTATTTGCACAAAATTTGCCACTGCTTTTGCTCCCTTGAAGAGCCTCTGTGTGGAACTGTCTTGCTTGGTTTCTTGCTGAGGAGTTAAGGAAGCATATATGTATTCTTCTCTCTTTCTTTTCCATTTTATTTTTCTGGCTAAAAAGTGTTGGCCAACAAATGACAGTTTTAGGAAGGCTCCTGGCATTAAAAATTCTAGCCTTAAAGATGTGTTTTTCCTCATCTCATTGAGTCCTAGAACTTATTCTTTGATATGCTCAGAGCACCTGTTGTCATGTTCCATTGTCACAGGAAACACAGGAAACTTCATTCTTTCTATGACACGTAAAAATAGGTGGCTGAGTTTACTCACCTTCTCTGATACTGTTGATGGACATGGAAGGTCATTATCTTCCTCAGTTGTCACACTTCCATTCATATTACAAATATGTCTTTCATCCCATTTGGGTGAAGATAAGTAATATTTCCTCCAGGAACACACACAGTGCTTTCCAGCCACTTTCCAGTGGTTGATCCAAGGGACTAGATCAGAGCTTCTCTGGAGTAAATCCCCTTGACACACGTAGAGGAGACCTCATGCCCTCAGCTCTATATGTGTACTCCTATTGCAATCTATTATCGAGGTAATTAATAGAGCTGTGTGTAGACTGGAGTAAAAACCCAGCTCTCTCAGGAGGATAGCTCTGAACAGGGCATTTTTTCTTAGAAAAAAGAAAGGAGCTGAGGGAGCAAGTGGATTTTCTATTTTACTATCTTCACTGTTTTATTAAGAATATTCTTTAAGAAATTATTGTGAGTGAAGAAAATGTCAGAAATCAATATTCAGTTTTGTTAGTAGTATATTGTTATAACATATTTTTAAATTCAGGTCCTTTATTGTAAGCTGTTTCTAATGCGACACTAGGCCAAAGGGCTTGCCCGTTGTTTTGCTTAAAGAAAAGGCTTACATTGGAAGAATAAACTAAAGCTCATCTAGTGTATCTTACCGTGGTAAGCATTAAGCAGGACACAGATCAGAAATCCTGTGTTGAGAGTAGTTTCCAAAGGTTTTGGGTAAAGGCAAAAGAACGGAGCTTTACAGGATGTACACTGTGTAATCCGGCTGTAGCTGACAGCCTCGGGTGGCACGCAATACTAAAATGGGGAAAAGTTTATTTAGGCTCTGGTGGGAGGGAGCCCAAAGCACAGTGAATAATACTTTGTAGCAAGAGTGGAAGGGTACAGAATTTTTTTTCCTTTTTTTTTTTTTTTTTTTTAAAGTGAAATACTGTTCCTCAGCGGCCAGTAAAGTCATTTGAGTATGATGAAATTTGAAATGAGGTGCAAGAGCTGTGTGGCAGCAGAGCCCCCCGTGCTCCTTGTGAAACCAGCCTTTGCTGACAGCAGGAGAGTTGCTGCAGGAGCTCTGCTGTAATTGTGTCCCATTTAGATTGATTGCAAAGTTCAATTTTCATTTAAAACTCGTACTTCTTGCCTGTACTCTGTGTTCTAGGGGAAAAGAAACTTCTAGAAGTAAAACACTACTAGTGAGAGTCAACCTTGGGAGCTTTTGCGTGGGTCCATCTTGTAACCAGAATCTGAATGTTTCCTTAGAGGTTTGGTGCCCTTAATCTGTCCTGGCCTAGACCTGCTTGTAACAGCAGTGAATCAATTAGTAGAGAACAGAAAGACAGAAAAAGAAAAAATTATGTAACACAGAAAACTAAAATAAATGAACAGGCAGACAACAAAAAATATTTAAGATATATCTGAAGATTTATCTAAGATGCATAATATTTTTAAGATATAATGCAATATAATTGAAACAATAACTGCCAAAACATACATGCTTAAGCCTGTGAATGTTTTAATCCTTTTTAAAGGCCCATGTAAGACATAAAACTTCAGATATTTTAAAACTATTATTGCATTGATGGACTATGAATGTTTATTTTTTTTGAAAAGAAACTGAGCTCAGTGAGGAATCCAAGTATATTGCAGTAGTTCTAGCTGAATTTACACCTTTTCACTACATTTCAAAAGAATTGTTTACATGGATTGAAATATTTCATCAGTGAAGTATTTTTCTAGAATTTGTGGGCAGCTGAGTTTGGAAAACATTCATGCAGAGGCAATACAAAGCAATATAACATCATCTGCAGAAGTGTTTATGAAGGGCTACACTGTGTTTTATCTAGCCATAAGCAGCAAAGTGCTCCTTAGTGGATGATACAGCAGAGTTTTTCTGTGAGAAAGATTTTTTGGTTTTGTTTTGGTTTGTTTCCATATACTTCCAGATATGATAAGAGTTTACAGGAGTGTTTCCAGATCATCATTGTGAGCTATACTGTGTGTGCAGTTTGGAAAGTCAAATGTCTGCAAATGTGCCTGGATGTTCCAGACAATTTTGGATTGATTTTGCAATGGGATTCTCTTGGAGGGACACAGATTGAATTTCAATGAGATGGGTACTTGGAAAAACTTGGTGAACAATCCTGTCATAGTCTTTAGATTTCTAGCACTGAGAATTATTAAAAAAAACAAACTAACACAAACCCTCCAAAAAACAAACTCCATGCCCCCAAAAAATCCTCAACCCCCAAAAAGCAGAACAATAACAACAACAAACCCTTCAGATATAATACATACCAGATAGCTGCAAAAATGCTCTGTTTTGTTTTGTTTTGGCATCCTGATTTCCCCTCTCCCTCTTTAAGAAACATGTCAAAGTATAGATGAAAATGATAAATATTACACCAGCAAACTTATGATGGGGGACACATGCTTTGCTTTTGCTTACTTAAAGGAAGTCTTAGGCTTGGGGATACTAAGAAAGTTAGGCAAGGTCGTACAGGCAACCTGTGACAAAAATAGACCCTTTGTCTCCAAATACTCAGGCTGGTGCACTTACAGCAACGTTTTATTCCAGTATTCCTATTATTAAACCAATTTCATTGAGAAGATGGCATCACTGATAACATGTGAAAATGAAAATTATGAAATATTTGAGGAGACTCTTAAAAAGGCTCCCTCTAAATTAATGGTGTTTCTGTAACAAAGTTTGGACAGAGACCAGAATATTACTTAGGTTCTACAAAAAGTTACATCAGTATATAAATGAAAACAACTGCAAATAAAATAGTACTTTATTTAAATCTAGTAGATATGTCCAATTTAACGCAGTATAGTATGTGTAAATTACTCTATTCCTTTCAAAAAAGGAATCACAGCAATTCAGAGTTTCCAGTTCAGGTTTCTGTTTCAGTGAGTATAAAGGAAGTTTTATAAAAAAATAGTCAGAACATAGTCTTAGGATATCACATCTATTAAACAAATTATTTCAAAAGCTTCCCAGTGTGTATATGTATCTACATCTGTATTAGAATAGTTTATAATTGTGTATAATTGTAGTGTGATATAATAGTGTATAATTGTATAGTGTGATACTGGTAAAAGATACTGAATCTTAATCTGCAAAAGCCATACTTCAGGAAAGGCACAATTTTTTTTAAAAAAAAAGCATTTTTTTCTTGGTAGTTCTTATTCATAATACTGCTCTAAATGAAAAGGAAACTCCCCTTCATTTGAACCTTGAGTATATTTCCTTTTGTATTCACATAATCCAGAGTAAACTATGTTATGTGACATTTTATTTAAATGTCATTAATAAATCTGTTAAATTAATAAATCTGATCTGTGATTTGGAAAGGAGAACAGTGCACCTACTTCAAAAAGCATCTTTTTATCAGTGGAAGATAGATACAGGAATACAAAAACATAAGAATAAAGAATTGTTAAACTTGGAATTTTATTTGAATGTTTAGTGTCTGTGGAGACAGTGCAGTTACAAAATCACAGTTTACTTACAAAAACATTTTCCTTTAATATTTCAGAATGTTATTGAAAATAAAAAGGGTAATACTCTTTCATGGTCCCTCAAGTATGAGTGGATACAGAAAGTATCCCATGTATTTCTTTTAAATTCTCCTCACAGGTGTAGCATCCTCACAGGTATCCTCATGCCCATGTTTCTGTGTACCTGAATGATTTTTTTCTGACGTATAAGAGTGGCTTGAATGGCTGTGTGATAGAATAAACCAGCTGAAATTAATAAGTATTACCATTCTATGCTATGCATCACAATAAAAAATGTAATTAAAAAGAACATGCCTTTGTGTACAACATAGCAAAAGCATGAAAATGAAATTTTTACTGATTATGAGTGGGCTGTGTTGGGATGACCTGACTGAATGCAAGCAATTTGTAACAGTGACTTTGGGTTTGTATTTACAGAAGGCTATATCTTGCACCAATTCAAATAAATAGGTGATGATTCAAAAAACAATGCATAATCAAACCTTGAAACACTAGTGCCCTGTTAAATGCATGTCCTTTAAAATACAACATTAGCCATTTCATTCTTTATTTTTAATACAGGGAGTTTTCTGCAGGTAGCTGTGAGAGAATGTGGAATATACAAATGACTTTAATTTAGGACATACTTTATGGTTTGTGCTACCTTGCTTGAGTTTTGCTGTGTGCAGCTGTTTATGACTTCAGAACATATTTTCTTTTGTCAGATTGCTTTTCTGGCATAGTATTAAAATGTTACCAAAGTACTTTTGCTAGCAGAAAAAAAATAATCTAGTATTTTGTTTGGAAGAGAGGTTCATTTTCGCTTTACCTTGCAGTTTTATTGTTATAGCAGGGACAGTTCAAGTCACGTTTCTGTGTACTATGTAGAAACAAAATAGCACACGGCTGATTTCCCTTCCCTCTCTGTCATTTCTTACAGAATTGTTTCATCACTTAGTAGGTGCATTAGTTTGCTCACTTTTCAACTGTCAAATGAGTATTAAATTTCTACCCTCATTAAACCTCAGCAGTATATTTGTGTTAACAAGTCAGAATTACATTACAACTTTCAAGTGCTCATAGATGATCGCACGTATAAATTTAGTTGCAACTGTTGTAAAGTATTTTAGGATTTCGGTCTGCATATTCATTGAACTTCCAAGATGCATTTAAAAGAAAAATAAACCTCTTTTAGTTTTAACCACTGGAACCTCTTTTAAAAGCTACACATTTTAAGGCAAAATGAACAGTGCTCCATAGTCTGCTCTGTAATGAAGTTTGAGCAAATGTTATCTCCATCTGTGATCTTCACTGAAGACTAAATAAGGGAGAACTTACATCTAAGAACATTCTGAATATGATGCATTTGATGTTGAAAAGGCTAAGTTTATGGAACTTTTGTATTGCAATATTAGTAGTTGGAAAACATGGAGACTGTATTCATTCATGTAAATGAGACTGCAGATAAGGAAGATGGAAAGACTGACAAGTCTGCAGTTAAAATAAACTTGGATATCAATGTCCCATTGCTATGCTAGAATGCATTTCATATAATATCTTTGAATCTTAAAGGTCTTCTTTAGGATAAAGATACATTGAATATATTCCATGCTTTACTGTAATTCAGTTTTGAGGATTCTTCTCATGTCTCTGTTCGTTCCCAGTTTTAAATTCTGTGTGACAGCAACAGGGTGACCTTTTTTTCTGTATATATATATAAAAAAAAAAAAAACAAACCACCAAAAAAGCAGAAGTATAGGCCCAATTTTAATAGTTTTGAGAAGTATAAAGCATCTTCATTGATACCTAAAATCAGTGGGTTTTAATCAGTAATTCTCATGATCAAAGGTTTAGCTAAGGATCCAGATTGCTATGGCTTGAATTAACATAAACATTTGAAATGTTTTTTAATAAAATAGTAATTTTAGAAAGCAGGATGTAGATGCTACATAAACTGTATCACAAAATTTAATTTTTTTTTTTTTTTTTTGTCATTCCATACTAATAGAAGAAACTTCTAAGTCAGTGTCAGGTTCACTCCCATGTACAATGTCTGTCACAGAGAACCCAGCCTCAAGCGAGTGCACTATATAATTATGCACCCATGCTAGTATTTCTGTGAAATCCTTGCAACTGTCCTTGAATGCTTAATGATCAAGGAGAACCAGGTTCATAAAGTGGCACGTGAAGGGGCTGACTTGCCCCATTGAAAATATAGCTCCTTCAGATTTAAACAACAAATCCAAAACCAAATCAGCTAACTCTGAAGAATTTCTACTTTCTAATTTTACAACATATTAATTAGATGAGTAATAATAATACTAGTGATATTGTTACAATGATATGACAATGAACAATCACTAAAATGCTACTGGGATGATTAGTTCTCTTTCTTACTTCCTTTTTTTATTTCTGTAGTGGCCAGCAGCTGCACCCCCTGACAAATGGCTCTGATTGCATTGTAGGTTGAACACAAAGATCCTTCATAGCCTCAGAAAAACGAGCAGAAGTACTGGATGCCTCCAGCACGTAGTGTCAGGGTGATGTGTTCAAGCCCACTTCCCTGTCACTGTGCGCCATCCGTGCAGCAGTGGCTGGTGGCTGTCCCTACCAGAGCAGCAGCCTGCTCACAGCTCGCTGAAAAACTACCCTGCAACATCCGCTGCAGGCAAAGCTGCCTTGCTGAGTTAGCAGGTCTGCAGTGCAAACTATAAGCAGACACTTGTCTGCATAAACATCTTCAAATGGATAGCACTGTATTTTGAACTATACTCTGTCTCAAATACTTTGAAGTAGGGCCACAGTTACAGTTTTTATTATTTGCTTTTCTAAAATTCGGTGTGTAATTTATGCAAATATCCAATATTTTTTGTTTATCAGTTCATTAAAAATCCAAAATATTGTTTTTCACATTTATTCTCCTGTTTACACTTTTTGTTCAGCAAATGGATTCTTGACTTGGGACCGAATAACTGTGTTTTCTGCGTAATTAAGTCCTAAATGTACCTATATGAGAAGGACAAAAATGAAAGGAAGAGTAAGATAAAATGCAAATGGCAGTCTTGTAAATTCATTATTATTCTTGATGCTGTTCATGCTTTTAAAAAAATGCCGTTTGATTAGAAACTTTATTTAGAGATCATAAATTCTTCATTGGGGAATTCTTTTTAGACTTAAACTCCATGTTATTTCTGGGATTTTTGAAAACACTTACAAACTGCCTGACAGTGAGCAGATTATGGGTAAAAAATTGTCACTGCGTTAGTGTGATCAGAGTGATGAGTGTTTTGGTTTTGTCTCCTGTTGTTTGTTTTCTTTGCCATTGTCCGTTTATTTTCCCTTTGTTTCTTTTCAATTTGAGCTCTACAGCATGTCTGTAAATATTTTGTGTCATCCTTTGGGATGCCATGGGTTTACACTGACTTTGGATTAGGTCTGTTTTTACTTACACTGAATTTGCAGCAAGAATGTTGAACATAAACCTTACAGAGTTTTTTCCCCTGTTGTTTTTGGTGCATTTCAAAAGATCCTTCTAAGCTGCTGTCTTCATCCAAATAGCTGAAACCTTGTACACAAAATGAAACAAAGAGCTGCTCTGGAAAATATGGAGAGATTATGAGAAACTTGAGTTACTGTATATTTTTTAAATTTCTAGCAAAAATATTTCGTTTACTCCACCAGATACTTGCTATTAAAAGTATGTGGAGAATAGGAATAATCAGAGATTCTGGACTAAATTGATTCCACAGAACAAAATATTTGTTAGTTATAAAAGGCCACATTTGTTTGAAACTTACACCAGTGCCAAGCATAATTTTGCGCAGCCCCTGGTGCCTTGGCCTGATGTTAGTTTACTGCATAGGGCTATACAGTGAAAGCTGGCCATCATTTCTTCTGCATTATTTTGTGCCAGAAATACAGACCTTTTATCACATGCTATAATCTCCTATATTTGCCTGAGCTTTATGTAAGCTATGGGATACCGAGTATTTCACATTCATAAAGATTCAGATTAGAATAATAAACTTTCACCTACAATGAGTGATATGAAAAAGCATTAGAAAAGGGTTTAAAAGGATGTAGTTATATTCACTCGGTGTCCTGAACTGTGTCTTACAGATGCACAAACAAGCAGTAAATTACAGATGGGGTGAAGTTACCCATAATGGCCTTGGTTAACTTCTCCATTTATGGCCTACCATTGTATCCCCTTGGCGCTGCCCCTGCCTTTCCTTATGTAAGAAAACACTGCTCTTCATGCCTCCAGCTGCCAAGAAATCCCTATTTGGCAAACTTTTAAAAGGTAGGTGCTATCATCTTTTAAAATCCTTACAACTCTAAACCCACAACTTTTAAAGGAAATCAGTTGTTTCATGTCTGATATGGTTGGGCTTTGTTGTCTAAAAAAAATAATTTGGAAGAAGAATTTCTGGGCTTTATTTGCCTTCAGCAAACACTGTAACCCAATTTAAATAGCTCTGACCAAGCAGATCGGGCTTGCTTTTGAAACTCAATCTCAGCTATCATCTGGAACTTCCTAACTTTCATGATTTCCTGAGGTTATCTAAAACCATGTATGGTTTTTTTTCTTTTTCTTCTCCTCCTCCTTCCAACCCCCCCCCCCCCCAAAACCTACCACCCCACAGACAAACAAGAAGCCCCACCCAAATTACTACTGCTGTTGGCAAAGGTCACAGTTGAAGGAAGTTTATCCCCTTTTCTTTATTAAGAAGTGACCAATAGAGACTGAAGAAAGGTAGTGGGGAATAAAAAATTTATAAAAATAGAAGCTCCATGTTAGTTAGGAAGTGGTTGCAATGTGGAAAGAAGTGTTTTTATCTGCTAGTAGTTGTGTGGGTCAGTGTTGAAAGATGATATTTATTCTATTAAAACAAGTAAGAGCTGTGTTTGCCTTCCCAGTACTCATTTTAACTAAGTTCAACAACTTTGTTAACACGGAATTTTGGGGGCATACTTACAGTCCAAAAAGGGAATGTATCTATTATTGTATTTTTCAGATTTTTTTTCTAAAATACCACTTTGTAGTCTAAAGTCAGCTGTGGTATTCTTACAAACAGAAATTTAATTTGAAGGTATTTAAGGATTAGGAATGTAAAACTAAGGAAACATACGTAAGTAGATTTTTCACTGATGAGCACTTTCTTTTTTCAGTGATCAGCCCAAAGGCCATGAACATATTGAATAACCTGAAGTTCTGAGTGAGTTAGCAAAGTTTTTTTTTTTGCATGTTCTCTAGCCTTCTAGTCTAAGGGGTAGAAAAAACTTTCTGAAAAAGCTCCTGGGTATAGATTTTACCTTTATCTTTATGTAAATTTTACTTTGGGGTATAATTACTTCTTTAACATGTGTTCTTATGAGGGAAGGAGTTGAGGAAATGAGAAGGGAAGGGAGAAGGGTTTTAATAGGATGTGCTTGGCACCTTTGTGGGCTTGTTTTTAAAAGCTGTAATTTTTTTAAAAATAAGTAGAATAGAGTATGTGTATGTTTTGTTGCAATTGAAAAGTATTTACCCTCTCAGATACTTGCAAACAGAAATCCTAGGAGCTATACAAATGCACACTAATGAGGATTAATGAGCTGTTATGTAAGTTAGTATTTAATTTATTTGGCTAAATATCAGTCTGTATGAACAAATGCGTTTTTTTTCATGCAAGTAATGTTTTTGCATATGCAAATATATGTGCTTGGAGCTCTGTCAATCCCCAGCAAATTCCAATGTGGTCTTTTGTGAGATTATAGAAGGCTCTGCCAAATGTACTTTCAGATAATTTTTCTGAGCAAAGTTGGAATCTAAAAATTTCCCAAGAAAGCTTCAACTCATGCAATTTCATGCCAGTTTTGCAGTCAATACTAGGGATGAGCTAAGTACACTTTGATATCTACCATAAAAAGTAAAATAAATAAAATTACTTTTAATCTTCCTTTTACCATTGTCACAAATCTGAAATCTTGCTAAATGTCATGGAGCTAGGCCCATCACAGAGGTTTTCCCCAATTTGAATTTTCCTTTTCTCTATTCTGTCCTTTGCTCACCATACCATACATCTCTCTTCAGAAGTAAGTACATTTTTGCTGTAACAGTATATCAAAAGTCATCAAATTGTGACAAAGAATATGTCTGTCTAAAAGAAAAAATGCATTCAGAAGTCTAAAGTCTGTGCTGATACATACTTGGAAGTGCATAAACCATGCTAATAGTAAGCAACATTCAATGGAATGTTGTCCCAAGCCAGTTTAACGTATATTTCATCTATCCTTAATTTTAAGATCTGTTTACAGAAACCATATTTGGTTAAGTTACTTTTTATTGTCATCAGTAGATAATGTCAGTCAGATGGGTCTGAATCTGCAGAAGGCATTACTTTTACTGAAGCTTCACTGAAATTAAATTTGGAATTTGAATTGATGCCCAGAAATGATGTCAGCTATAGCAGATTAAATTTGCTAAGGTCTCTTCATTTTAAAAGTGTTTTTAAAACAAAAGAGATAATTCTTCCAGGCTTTGGCCTTTTAATGTTTTTAGCCTTTGGGCCGAATGAACTGTTATACTTTGGGTTATTGAATATTAAATTTTAAATCTATTTTGTAGTACCTTTGTATTCAAAACCATGGACTTAACAGATGCATTTGTTTCAACAATAATTTGTAAGTAGTAAAAAAATCAATATTTCGTCTGTCTTTTGCATACTGTCATAATTGTTCTTTTATATTTTGGAGGAATGAGTAAAGAGAAAGACAGAGAAATAATTACTGGTATGCAGTATTGTCTGTTACTTATCTTCAAAAATCAAATACACTAATTAGTTCTTCAAATACTTAATAGTGAAAACAGTATATAACATGTAGGAAAATAGGTAAATAATTCAATTTTCCACCTCTGATAGTATTGTGTGTTAGATGTACCTGGCCAGGATTTTGTATTATTGTAACAAGATAATTTTGGTTTTGTTCCATCTGGTGATATGCTTATGGTCTGACTAAAGCCTGAAAATTGCTAGCCTTTTTATTTGTATCCTATGTTACATTAATAGCAGTTGTCTTTATTATCTATACTTAATCTGCTAAAAGTCTTAATAACATAATTAAATCAATTGCATCCTGCAGCAATGAATTCTGCAGGTAAATTATATCAACTATATCCTGCTACTGGAAACTATGTGAAGTGTTCAGATTTCAAGTACTTCTTTAAAAGAACTTTCAAGTAATTGGAAATGAAAAGTCCCAAGTTACTGCAGTGCAAAGCACAGCTCTGCTAATACAACTTTATCATGGTGGCAGTACTTTGCTCTATGTTAGAATCATAGAGCCCCAGTTTGAGCTGGAAGGGACCTCTGGAGGTCACGTAGTCAAACATCATCAAGGCACTCGGGGACTTGTCAAGCTGAGCCTTGAACACCCCCTAGGATGGCAATTCTACAGCCCCTTGGGGCAACATTTTCTAGTACTTAATCACCCTCATGGTGAAAATTATTTTCAAAATATTGGAATTTCTCATGGTAATTTTCCCCCCAAATACCAGAATTTCTCATGTTTCTGCTTGCCTCTTGTCCTGTAAACATGCACTTCTGAGTAGAGTCTAGCTCGATCTCCTCTGTACCCTTTGACTAGGTAGTTGTAAAGGGCAATACGGCCTCTCCTGAGCCTTCTCTTCTATGGGCTCCCCCAGTTCCCTTGATCTTTAATATGTGATAGATAGCAACCTGGTGTGGCTCCTTCATCACCTTTGGATGCCTTCTAACAGGTCTCATGGACTTGCTTATGTCCAAGTTCGTTAAGTGATCTCTTCCCTTTCTCCTTCTCCCTCTACAGCGAGTACTGCTTCACTCCCAGTGTCTGCTAGGAGGCCTGGGGACTTGGGAGAAACCTCAGGACAAGCCTTTCCAGGGAAAAATAAAAATTATTTTCTAATCTTTTTTTAATGCCTTCCAAAGAAAATACTTGGGAATCTTCTTTACCATCCCTTCTTTTCCCATTTTCCAGATAGTATCTTCACCTATGTGTGCACCTCTCTTTCACCAGTGCTAGTAACTATCTCAATAGCATGAGAATTTCTTGGCGGAGACCAATCAGAGAAGGCAGGGGGAATAGGTTTGTCATTCCTGCAGTTGTCTAAATATGTTCTGTCATGTCCTGTTGTTATACTTGTGCTCCTACTTTTTGTCTTGTGTAGTGATCATAGCACTTGGATAGGTTATATTTCTGCTTGTTTGTCTGTTTTCCTTCTGGTTTCCTCATAGTTTAATATGATTTCACACACTGACACAAGTTATTTATGAAACTCAGAAAGCCAGGTACAAAGTTCTTGTAAAACTTCTAGCTGCTTTTTTGTACAAAGTAGTTGCTTTTTTATACAAGGTGAGTATATCTTAAAGCTGTATTAGAAATTGTGTTATCCACTACCTCTTAATTTCTCTAGTCTTCTTTATTAAGGCTTTCAAAAGACAGGAGAAGCTATATTAAAAAACATGTTCATGTGATACATAAGAATTGTGTAAACCTTTGCTAATTTTAGCAACACTCTTGAATGATCAGCCTCTCTAGCCTCAAAAGCTCTTTGCTCTTCGGAACTAATTAGTCACATAATTCAGTCAAGTTTTAACTGATTTGCAAAGACGCTATAGAAAGGTTAAGTTCACAGTGAGGAAATTTTACTCTGACCACACAATTTGCACAACACTTCAGCAAGATTTTAGCACTGCTTAGTTACCAGAAGTCGGAATTGTCTGCTGTTGGACATCTGCACAGGGGGTGCTTCTTTTCCTGTTTTATTTTGTTCTCTTCTGCAGGTCAAATTTTGACCCCAGGAGTGGTCTGTTTTCCCTGGGAGTGGGATGGCAGTGTATACCTTCTTACCCCTGACTGTAAGATCTTCTTCTGTAATAAGTGGAAAGCAGGGTTTGTAGAGAACTGTTTTGCTCGTCTGTTGAATGGGAGAAGGAATAATGCTTTATCCAGCTGGGTTGTGATGGACAGTGTCAATGGTTAGGGTACTGTGTCACCAAACAGAGCCACCTCGGATACCTATCTTTTGAAACATCATGAGGACTGGTAATCTGCTTGCAGTTGTCCCAGTGACAGTCTCACTCCTGACCTGTGTAATTTTAAAATACCAATACCATTGACAGAAAGGGAGAAGTTTGTAATTTGATAGGTTTAGGCCTCCTCCTGTAAAAATCTCCCAAGTCAGCATTTTTTCATAGAACTGCATTGTTTAGCTTCGGTTACATTCACTATACTTCTATTTTCAGAGAACACAGTTAAAACTTTTTCTAATATATCTAGTGTTTTTGCAAAGTAAATTTATGTTTCTCTATGAATTACAGTCTTTCGTTAAAAACTTAGTTGTATAACTATAGAAAAGCATAATTTCTAAACTGCTCTGAATAATGCATCAATGATTCAGAGTTTAGCCTCTATAATAATTGATCGGAATTCAGGAATAGAGCTAAATTCTAATACTGCAATAATAAGCTGATACCAGTTTGAGACAGGTTACAGGGACTGATCAAGGTTTTCCTAATTTGAGGATCAGATACAATATGTAATTCACGTTCTGTGAAGGTTTGTTAGAATGTAAAATGAAACAAAATCCATGTGATGGAATGCTGAAAAGACTGAATTAGAAGAGTGTACTAGAAGTAATTGATAGCTTTTTTTTTTCCTTGCTAAAAATGAGCAAAGAAAGCAATGTTATGTTTTCTGACAAATATAAACGATTTGAATGTTAGACAATTTGTGGATAAATGAAGAATCCTTAACATAGGGAGGGAAAAAAAAAACAATCTTGAACTATACACACAGAGTAATGGCCTCTGTAATATTACTCAAGAAAGTGATTTTGATATCATTTTGATTCTTACTTCAAAATCCCAGCTCAGGGCTCAGCAGCTGTTAAAAGACACTTGAAAAGTTTCTAATTCTTAGCAGGAGAACTGAGAATAAAACATAAAATATTATGCCACTGTAAATCCATGTCATTTACATGTGAATAGTATGAAACTATAAATGATTTGGAGAACATGAACAGGAAATAATTATCTAATGTTCCTCTAATGAAAGAATTTAGGGAGATCACATAGAATTAGCATCTGGTACACTTAAAACAAACAAATGACGGTATG
The DNA here is from genome assembly GCF_018691265.1 of Tyto alba. Lineage (NCBI taxonomy): Eukaryota > Metazoa > Chordata > Aves > Strigiformes > Tytonidae > Tyto > Tyto alba. The sequence continues at coordinate 28,051,986 of NW_024881328.1, read as the reverse complement.
TTTTCCATAATGGGTTATTGAAGTGTAGGATGAATTGCCTCAGGATGTTGTGGAGAATAATGAATAAGGGATTCCGAGAAAACTTTAGGCAAATTCATATGGAATAAATCTAGCAGGGGCCATGGGACATGATATCAAATGTAATCTCTGGCTCAAAATTCCCTAGTTTGGGAAGATACTGGAGAAGGCTAATTTTATGCTTACCTAATTTCATATTTGTTCTCTAGATATGTAATGTTGGCTGGTTTTGCAGACAGGATATTGGCATGCAGTAATCAAATCAAAGGTCTTTCTAGTCCTCATATTACAGAAACTGGACTGTTTTAATGAACAAAAGGAAAAATATTATTCTGGCTATATCCAGCATTTTAGTGATCTCAGTAATTTTCTGACAGGTGCTTCAGTTTAAACTTGAGCTATGACCATTGAGTGTAAATGTATGCAAGAATTTTAGAGTTAAAGCTCAAGTCATGCTGATATTAAAAGTTTAAGATTAATGACTGGAGCACATTCTTTCTGTTCTATCTGTCAAAACTTAATACCTTTAAAAACAGGATCACAGGACATATTTCCTGTTGTGTAAAATTCCTGCTCTGTGACATAGAGGCCAGATGTGTCATAGTGCAGCAGCCCTAAGGGACTTACTACCCTAAGACCCATTTGTAAAGGACCACCCAGTGCAAAGGACTGTGTTGTTGTGTGGCCTCTCTTCTGCAGTTTTTCTATCAGTTGCCTTTTTGTGTCAATGCTGGTATGCACAACTACCTCACAAACAAAAGTTTCCTGGGCCAGAAAAATCTCAGTGAGAGCTGAATCAGACCTTATGGAAAGAGTGGAACTGTCTGAGTTACATTAGCACTTTCTCAAGCAGAGGTCCAAAGCAGAACACCTTAGTTTACAGATTTGTTAAAATCAGTATGGACTCACCAAAGTTTTGCTCTATACAAAAGCTAAATGAACTGCTTTATGCTTGTATAAATACAAGCTAATGTCATTAAGTTTACTGAGATAATGTAAATGTTATAAATTACTTGGACCACTTTTATAAACAATCAAAGTACATTAAATTACATTTGGGTACCAGAAAGTTTTAAACTAGGTTTGGGGGTTTTTGTTTGTTTGGTTGGTTTTTTTTTGTTTGGTTTTTGTTTGTTTGTTTGTTTGATTTTTGTCAAATAGCATCTTTCCTTCAAATTTTTGAGGACTGTATATAGTTGTGAGGAAATCCAGTAAATCCTCAAATGGGCTGCATTTAGTGAAAAATTTTGTAGTTTGAAATAAAAACTTGTATTATTTAAGATCTTATACCAGACTTAAGATGTTATGTGTGAACTGCAAAAATTTTTTCATGTCTATTGGAACCTATAATGAATGTTGATGTTGTTAAAATATGACTTACTACATGTCATATTTTCCTCCATTTTCCATGACTATATAGTAAATATTTTCCATATCCTAATGTACAGTCATCTTTAAAACAAAACAACAAACCCCAACAAAATAGCTGCATCACCATATGATAGTTGATAAAACTGGCTATTACATTAGAATAGAAACACTGCACCTCTTTTTCTAGGCTTACTGTCTATCTTTTATTCATCTTTTATTAAAAGTCATGTAAATAATCTGATTGATGAACCCATCAATGTTGGAAGCTATCATACATATGACACTTTTGCTAACCACTAGTTATTAAAAAAAATAAAATTGCATGAACTTAGTCTTTCTGATAACAAATTAAGTTACTTCACAGAAAGCAGCTGTGGCAGCACAGAAAATAGAACTGAGAGCTCAGCTGGGACGCAGGCTGATTTCACAATGAAGTTATTTTAGCAAACAGTGAAAATTGTTTTGATCTTGTAAAAGAGTGACAAATGTATCTTTTTGTTGGAGATTTAAGAACTCCAATTTTTTTAGTTTACCAACAAGAGTATGTGGTAAAGGGAATATGATCCATAGGTATGCACAAGTGGATGCAAGGTACTGCAGAGAGGGTTTATAAAGCAAGAGATGAAAACTGGAAAATTCCATTAGTGGAAGTTGGAGCTAAAACAGTTGGAAATGAGGGGCGAGTTTTTTAGTAAAAAGAATAATTAAACATTGGAGCAATTTGGTTCTTTCTTACTATCATTTAACCTATAAAATAAAACACCCCAGTGTTTTGTAAAGATATACTTCAACAATACCATTGATCTTAAAAGTGATATGGAATTGGTCAAAGTAGTGTGCTAATCTGTGTTCAGCAATGTACCTGACTGCATGAAACAATGCACTTTTTAGATCATAGAACATGCACATATACTCATTGCTATCTGTAGATGCTTCCTGCAAAGTCAGAAATATTTTCATTTTGAATGAAGTACAAACTGCTGTTTGTTGCTAAAGTGTTTCTAGAATGTTGGACTGATAGCATGGATATTTTTAAGAACACTTTTTCTTTAAGAAAATTACTGTACTTTATTAGTGGAAATGAAAATTAGATTTTACCAGTCATGAGAGTTCTTCTGTGAGTAGCTGAGTGCTCTTGTGTTTATAATGTGCTATCCCATTGCTTCTCTGTGGGACCCGCTGCTATCTTCTTTCTCGTGGGATGTATCTGAATATCTCCAACTAAGCTAATTAAAATGCCTATTTTCAAAATCAAGATTAAAAAAAAAAAAAAGAAATAGAAAAGATGCAGAGGACTGTCTATATTTCTGATAGATTTTTGTCTGTCCTGTTCTTAAGCTTCAGTGAAAAAGATTCCATTATCACCCAAGGTATCCAGCTCTAGTGTTTAACTATTGTAATTAGGGAATATTTCTTAATTTCTAGCCTACACCTTGTTTGTTACAAATTAAACTGATTACTTCTGCTACTCTGACTATATATTGACAACCACTGATTTTTATTTTTTTTTAGTGTTGGTATCCAATACATATATTAAAAAAGCATCACATCTAACAATACTCTTTTATAGGCTAGTAAATACAATTATTGTATCTTTTGTTTATTCTAACTTTATTTATATTTGTCTATACTTATGCTATTTTATTATTGTTGATCACCTCCGGACCTGCTCTTATTTGCCTAGACTATTAAAGCTTGGTTCCTAAAACTGGACGGATTTTACGTGAGATCTCCTAAACACTTCCTGTGTTTTGCATTTACTTATTTATGTTCTGAAATATGCCTTTTTTTGCAGCATGATTACCTTGTTGACTTAATAATGAACAGAGAGAGCTCTGATCTCATAAAGTAGCTGTGTCAGATCAAGCAGAAATTCTTCATCTCTTTTCACTTCTGTAAACTGATAAATCCATGCTTGGTTTATGCTCGGTCTGTGTTCTATTTCAAGGGAAACCACCTCACTGTTTTATTAAATATTTTTACATTTTTTAACACAGTAGAGTGAGTTCACTCCTCCATCTCCCAGAACTTGGCATAGGTTCTGCCTGAATTAATCTCCAGACATTCTTTTGCTATTGATAGGAGGTGTACAACTATTTACACATGCTAAAAATGGTCAGAAATCGTGTTGATGGAGATTAATATAGGCAGGAAGCATTGTAATGATAAATAGACAAACAGACAGAAGGAAAATAAGATAGCCCAAAAAAGGATTCTGATGAGCTGCGTAGGGCTTACTTTTCCTTAACACTCTTTTTCTGTAGGTCTTTATCACTAGTGCAACTTCACCAGTCATATCAAAGTTTCATCATCAGTGTTAGTAACTGTACAGAGTGAATAAGATAAGAGATGGAGTAATGGTATTTTTCAGTTCCCACTCTACCCAGTAGTCCAATCAGTGGTCTTAGAATAATGTCAGGGGCAAAAAAAAAACATTTTAATGGAAATCGTCTGTGATGGCAGAGTTACAGCTATTCTTAAGGTAGGAAAAGCTCTTTTCGTCATATACCTGATAAAAGATGTAAATTTATTGCTAATGTACTGCTCCATCAGTAAAGCATTTGGCATTCAGTGGGTTTAATTTCTCCTCTGGTCTCAAGTTTCAACCTTTAAATGCAAGTAGTTTTGCTGGCCTCTGCTAACAATCAGTCCTTCAACATATGTTTAACATCCAGTTGCTCAGGGGTCAATAAAGTACAAATTAGTAAGGTAGATAATTAAATCATGCTTTTAGAACCTGTAATTCTAAGCAGTCTAACATTTAAGAAAGAAACAAATATTTTATTTGAAAATTCACAATTTGATTTGCTTTTTGACTTGAATTCACATATTTATCTCTTTTAATTTTTGTTTGGAAGAGGTGTGCATAGACATTTATACCAAATTGTGGGTTGATATGAAAAACTTGACAGAGACATGTTTTGCCAGCACAACTTTAAAACTTACCTAAACTTTACCTTTACACTTTGGATGAACTTGCATGTTCCAATGATATTAAACACATTTAAGTGATACTAAACATCTGACTGTCAGCAGAGTTTTGTTCTTGTCGTTAATCTTCTTGCATGCTAGACTGTTGAACTAATTTTTAAATGTGCTGCCAGTTTTTACCATCAGTTTAATACTCCACTCATCTTTTAAGATGTTAAAAACCAAAAGCTGGAATCCATCTTGCTGGAATTAAGGTTAAAATGCAGATTATGTTAAGAAAAGGCCCTTCTGATTTCTGCTGCACTTAAATTTCAAGTTACGTAGCAATTCACTGAAGTGTAAAGGTTCTGAATAGACTCATTCTGAATCAGATAATCTTGTGCATACTCCAACACTGTCACATCATGTACTTAATAATATTCAATACGATTCTCTTTCATACTGACTTTTGGAGGATATTAATTTTGTACATATTTAAATTTTTGAAATTAGAAGCTGTGAAAATTAAGCTTGCATTTGCTGATTTTTCCCAGAGTCCTTACATGTCTTCTGTAGGTTTTACACTATATAGCAAATTGTCCAGGACAAGTTGAAGGATGTGTAGAACATATTCTTGGCTCTTTGTTAGGGACTCTCTATATATTTACTTTTCTACTATGCATATGCAGTACCAATGATTCCATCATCTTGTTTACTGAAGCAGAAGACATTTTGCAAATGTTTTATGGGAGACTACTGTTTTATAAATTAAAGAGAAAAACTACTGCATCTACAGATACAGGGTTTTTTATTTTAGAATGAATCAAAAATATTTTTCTATGTCATAAAAAGCACTTTTATATTGAATAAAGATATAAGAACTGCCATATTTCTATCATTTAGTATTCTGTTCCCAGTGATGAGCCGGAGAAAATACTTATGAAAGGGATACAACAAAGAATAGGTACATAGAGTGTATGTATTTTTTATGTATATGCTTTTTTAACTTGTAGCATCCCACAATTTGTTCACATCCTGAGCTAGAGGTTTCATGTGAACCATTTTGTTTAACAGCCATTGGTGGACTCGTGGTTAATATCTTATCTAGTCCTTTTGGAAATAATTTATATTTTGGGTCTTCACCATTGCTCCGTGATGTCGAGTTCCACATTTACTAACCCAATAGGTATAGAACTACTTTCCTGGAAAATTTTAGTTCTTGTGTTACTCATTAACACTTGAATAAATTAAAGTAGTTATGAGGGTTGTTGTGAAGTGAAAATACAAATTTTCATGTGAACTATTTATTTGGTCTGTTGATTCTTATCCTCTGCTTTCCCTTTGTTTTACCTGCCAGTTACCTGCCAGTCAACCACGACTGAATGCCTTTTTTCTCATGTTTTCTCTAAGGACAAAAGAGTTTTAGTGTGGGATTGAGGCTTGCTTCTCTCACTGGTAGGAAAGGTCCCACATGAAACCTAACAACCCAGGTTAGAATGGTTTTACTTACAGACGCTTGTCTTTCCCCAGCACATGTAAAGTAGGAAATAAGGTAGTATATTATTCAGTATTAGCTGCTTATTTTTTGAGGGGAAAGCCATTTTCTGATAACCCAAACCTCAAATCCTCTAGCTACAGCTTAGATATTCATGGTTTAGCTTTCTCTACACACCTTCTGAATTTTTCTGATTTTTCAAATGCAAATTTTAAATGACTTTATGGGACTGATGCAGGCAGCCAGAATGTGAAAAGATAGGCTTGAGAACCTCTCATCCTTGTTTTTCACTTTCTTCTGATTGTTGAACATAATCTATAAATTTAAACAGCAACACGATATTTGTGACTGTCTCCACATTCAATAAAATATAGAGAATCGGATTTCTTTTACTTTCTTTTTGTTAAGTAGGAGCCAAAGTGTGTCCAGGTAATATCTGCAAGAAAGTGATTGTGCGTTTAGAGCATTTACAAATTAAAATAATCAGGTTGTGTGTTTAGTTATTCTATTGCTTTCCTCTCTTGATCAAGTGGCTGTTTCATAGATGCAGTATGCTGCCAGTAGATTTTTTCTTCAATATTTTTATAACCTGGATTGAGGAGGTCATGATGATTTTATTATTCTTTAAAGCAAAATCATGCATGAATTAAGACCTTGATATCTCTGAAAGCACTGTTTAATGTAATCTGCTTTCAAGGTATCACACGCATATCACACTGTATATCATCCAGAACTGCACCAAACTTACAGGAGATGCTTGGGGTTATGATGCAGAAGGTCTTGTGTCTCAGAGGGGATGCCTTTGCCCTCAGGTTTGTAGTTCAGGTTTGGAAGGAACTGTGGTGTGGGGTGTAATGAATTGATTCCACCTGTTTGGGGTCAATTACTTGTGGAAAGCTGGTTTACAGTAAAAATAGCTATGGTAAGGGTAGATTCCCTAATTTACATCTTTAGTTTGAGATGAAGAGATATTTTTTTCTCTGCTGGCATCTGTTCTGTTATAGTCTTTTATAAATACCAAGAAACATTTTCTTGTTGCTATGGTCTCTGTGTAAGTAACATATAGCGAAAGAGAATGATTTTCTTGTTTTCTTTGTTGAGTAGCTCAAAATGAATGCTTGAAATAACCTCTTTTAGACAATAATTAGCTGAAACAATTTCGCTCCATGTAGTCTTTGACTACACACATCTTGCCACTGTGGACTAGTTATTTTCTTTACATCTGATGTAGTTCAGTGGGATAAACTGGCAAATGCTTTGCCAAATCCAGATTTCTTAATTCCTTTAACATTGTATTCTGTATTCTCTCTCTCTTCCTCTAGTTATATGCTCACATCTATAACTTGGCAGTTACAGTGTTTCACAGTCAACCACAGCTTTTGTGTTCAAATGACTTTTAGCTTACCATTACCTCTTCTTTGCATGATTATCAAAATTATTATGGCTTCATAAAAACTCCTAAAGAAGAGATTGAAAACATATAAAATGTGATAAATCAGGCAGTGGTCTCTGATAGAAGGAGCACAACTAACCTGGAACATTTATATTTATTCTACAACTGTTTATTCTACATTATGGGGACAGTCTTGCCCTTTTTGACATCCAAAGGTAACAATCTTATGTTGTTATGAAGTATATCGTTATCCTTGTGATTCTCTGTGGCAATTTCAGTCCATCTTATTTCAACACTGATGCCAGTTCTAGAATGGTTTCTTCTCTTTGCAAAACCCAGCATATTAGTTTTAAAGCCAAAGTGCTTCCTAAGTAGTTCCTAAAAGTTAGTGTTTGTTTCATGAATATTGCTAAAGTTCCTGTTTTCAAAAACTTAAATCCAGTTTTCAGTGGTTCTCTGTAGTCATGTTTTGAATAAGGTAACCACAGCCTCTCACTTTCTTTCTGAAGTATTACAATTAAGTACCAAAAAGTTATAACAGAGTCACTTTCAATGGGAAGTAAGACTAAAGAAAACTTCAGAGCTATTTTGTACTCTTCATTTTTTCTTCACTCAACATCCAGTTTGTTTCCTGTGTATGAAACAGTTATCTTTCAGCTTAAATTACCAGAGAATTTCTGATGATCAATTTCCACATACCCGGTGAAAGATGTAGCATGCATCTGCCAACTGAGCATCTATCTTATAAAGCAGGTCAGGATGATCCTTTTATCACCCTGCCTTGAACAACTCTCCTGCTTCATTTCATTCACTGACATGCAATGCACTTTCCGCTGAACATTTGATTTCTTCTTGATCGACAGCTGTCTGTCTGTTTTCAACACATTTCAAACTCTGCTTCCAAGGCCTCTTTCCAAGTCCATCCACTCAAAAAATAGTAGTCTTTTTATCTTTTTCTGTCTTGCTACTGATGACCCAGTAGCAAGTTTTCCTCTGCAGTTCTTGTTCAGATTGTCTGTAGCACACCTCTCATGTATTCCACATTTCTGCAATTATTAATTTTTGCCATTTCTCCATCTCCTAGAATTTTTCAGGTTGTTTGGTTCACTGAAGTAAATGAATGATTCCTTAAAGTAAATTGAGTGAAAGATCATATTCAAAGTAAACTTAAAAATAGATGTGGCACCTGAGGCACCTGGACTTCTAAATTCCGTTGACTGCAGTAAGGTCCTAGATGACATTAGTGCAGATATAAGACATTTGCTTTAATCAACACAACTTTACTTGGCACCGACCTGGTCTGTGAACACTCAGACACAGTTATGACTGACTTTTGGAGCTTATGACCTCTAGTAAGGGACAGTATTGAACAATCAAATGTGACAAGGTCTTAATATGTCATAAATAGGTTTGCAAATATATGTCTATTTGTGCCCTGAGGTTTATCAGCTAATTTGCTTGCAAGTTTTCTTGGGTACTTGGTTTCATTTTTAATTGCCTAAAAGTTTTGATAAATCTGACTCCACATTCATTAGCAATGTGATATGCCATATACATAGCAAACAAATAGAAGATACTTTTTCTCCCTGCTTTACTTAAAGCTTGGTGCTTGCAGGACACATGAATGAATATGCAATCTTCAGTGATTATAAGAAGAATGAAGAAAGTAAATCAAACATAGGAGAAAATACTAAAATTAAAAAAAATAAAGGGAAAATGTTCCTCGTTGGGTCTCCTTCTTTAGATCATCTAATCACTGTTAATATATCAATCCCAACTCTTTTACCTACTCAGCTGAGTCACTGCCAACGCACTATGTAGACCATATCTGTAGATCTTTAAAACTGCTATTTCTCAGTTATGTAACTCTACTAATTTTATTGATATATTCTGTGGAAAATCTGAAAACCCAAGATTACTGTAACATCAATATTTTGCCATTACCAGATCGCTGGAGACCCATCTATTTAAATAAAATCCATGAACTTCAATAAGACTAAATATTCCTTTCTCCTCTGTTGTGCTTCTTATTGATTAATAACTCATATATTTGGGCATTGCAATCAAGCTGGAAACTCTGCTTGCAAGGAAGGGGATTGCACATCACTTCACAAATGTGAATGTGATAGACAATGGAGAGGGCAGAAGGAGATATGTAGAACACTCTAGCAAACCATTCCTTTTCTGCAAGGGCAGAATTTGAGTGATGGGATCTCTATCCTCCTTTAGATTCTGTTCACAAAGTACCATGTAACACTCAAGTCCACTGTCAAGCAGTTCCTCAGTGATTTAGCTCCATTATTTACAATGGTGTTGAACTCTGTCTTACCCAGCAAAGAAATGCAATCCTTTACCTGCTTAACATGAAATGTGTAATTAGTGCTTGCTAGATCAGGGCCAGGATAGTCAGCATACAGATCTAACAGCTGCTGTCACTACTTGCAATAAATTTATCTTATCTTTTTGAGGGTTTGTTGGTTTGTTTTCTTTTTTTTTTTTTTTCTCATGTTTTCAGATTTCTTAATTGGTTCATGGCTCTCCTGCAGTTCTACTACAGGAAGGTTTATGTTATCAGGTTTGGAGGGATGAGTAGTATTCTGACAAGTGACCCTGCAGGCCTCTTGATACTTCCTTATTCTTCATTTGTCATGAGTTATATGCTTTGAAGATAATTTCAAACAAAGCAGCATATTTAATTTCCCTTCAGGAGAAGAGGATTTATTTAAAATAAAGCTCTAATTCTCCTTATCAAAACCCGCATGATCCCTTTTCTGTTTCTGTAGCTAATCTCTAACTTGTCTAGCTGTAGCCAACATGATTTCTTTACCATTGGGTGTATTTTAAAATCATTTCTTTGCGTTGTTATTACTACTGAAGTGAAGTATTTTTAGATGAAAGAAAAGAAGCTTAGGATACATTAAGTGTAGCTTCCTATCTGAGGATTAAATGGCACTGGGACAGTTTTATTTTGCCATAATTAAGGGTGAAAAAGTTAATTATTCCTATTTTAATATATCTCCATATTGACTAATAGAGTCTTTCCTTTTACTGTTTAGTTCCTTTGGTATGGAAATTTTAAACTGAAGTCTAAAAAAAAAAGAAAATGCTGTGGGCAAATAGCAAGGAAATGTTATACTTTTATAGGAGGAAGATGGACTGTAACACCTTGCTGGGACTATAGCACAAACATGGGGTTAGGTAGGACAAGAAGAGAAAACTAGAATGAGAACAAGAAGTGGAAAGAGAAAAACTATTTAAGATAACTTGTAACTTCAGTTACTATCTCTGGTTAATTTGGCTTCCGAAAGTAGCTGCTCATTGTTTAGTATTTTGGATCTTCTTTAGACCAGTTTGTACTGCAGGGGTGCAGATGTGTGTTTCTGAGCAAATCAGGTTGTCCAGAAGTCCTCCCCTGATCCCCTCATTGTTACGTATGGCTGTAATATATGGTGGTTCTGTATTCCAGCGGCATACAGTCCTCTCTGCCCCATGGCACTTCTTGCAGCCAGAAGGGTGCTTTGGCTCTGCCCTCCTCAGCGGAAGGGTGCAGGCTGCGCTGCTTCATTCTCTGAGCATTATTCACAGAAGCTAAAGGGAGGAAAGGTCTTTCTTTTTCTCATGTCTCCATGAGGATTTCTTTGCTCACATTTCCAAGATCACAGCATACCTAAAAGTTGTTTGTTTTTTTAATTTATTTTCAGTGGTTTCTTTCTCTCTCCTTAGGAACATATGGGACACTCGCTCTGGCTACTTCCTTGATTTTCTAATGCCTTGTCTATCTGCTTGTATGCGTTTCCTGCTGTTTCTTTAATTTTCAGAGACACTATTTCATCTTTCAGTGTCATCTCTGGTGCTTTGCTATATTGATCCTCAGGATAAAAATTTGGATGGGTGGTGGTGGTGGTGCTGCTGCTGCTGCTTTGTTTGTCCCTTGCTTAAGCCATGACAGGTGCTTTTGTTGTAGGAGTTTCTGTTGTTGCAGTGCTGTGGTCCTGCAGGGATCAAAGCTTTTACAATTTTCCTTTGTGGAGTTCTAGTGAAGTTAGCAGGTGTATCTTCATTTGCAGTGGTATTGTTTGGGCAGTTTGTTCCTTCCTCCCTTCCTGAAGGATATTACCTGCTCATAATACTTTTCTGCAGTAAATCAAAGCAATATATTTTCAACTACTTATTTCCTTGTGAGAGAGAGAGAGAACAGCTTACAAACACCACTATTTTTTCATTGTAGAATTGGACAACAAGAGCTGGGAATACTTTATGAGAAAAAATAGGCCCTTAAAATTCCATTCTGTCTCTGGAGGTTTATGTGGTTTCTATAAATACTTTATTTCTTTGTGTTGCTTTAGATGTCTGGCAGTTAAAAGGCAGGGAAGAACCCAGATTAGTGTGAGACATTCTCATTAGTTATTCCATGGAAGGATATTTATACTCTTTCTTACAAACTTTAGTTGGACTCCGTGCATAATAGGAGTGGAAAGTTTGGAAGTTTTTAAGTTGTCCTTCAGTGAAGTTTCAAAGATATTACTGCTGCCTTTAACCAAATAAGTGCTTTGAAGTATTTGAAAAAACAACTGTTGATATTTCTTCACTGTTGTCTTTTGATGCTCTCTGAAAATTGTAATTGCTCATCCAGTGACTCTTTTTCAGATATTGCTAATGAATTTTATGGAACTGACTCTTATATGTCTGAGTCAAGAATAATTCTGTGAAAGTCCAGTTTAAAATTGTATATATGTTAAATCCGCAGAAGTAAATTAAATGTACTATTTAATTATCCACCTGAAATCAGTGTGTGAAAGATACATCTCAAAATGGCTTATAACTCTCATAGGGTATATTCTAAATCTCTGATTATGCATAGAAGGTATCCTAGAGAAAGAAAATTGATTAGGAAATTCTGAAGTGTTAGGATTGTTTCAAAGCAGTAAGCCTTTTTTTATTTTTCTGTAAGGTCCAGAGTACTTCACGATATTATCAATTTCTGCCAATTGCATCAGATGGGAACCGCTCATCATCTCACATCACTGTAAAATTTAACACAGATAAAGCTGTCTAATTAAAGTCATACTGAGATATACCTCTCCTACCCTTAGGCTTCTTCCAGTCAGCATCCGAGAACACTTGTCCTCACTGTCCATCCTGGACCCAAAGCCCCTTTTCCCAGCTGGCAGTGACACCAGTAGCTGGCAAATCTCAGATGTATTTACTCCTCCTTGGCACACCCCTCTTGCCTGGCTTCCTGCGCAGCTCTTACTCTGATTGAAGCAAACATGATCACTGAGATAAGTCTGTCGTATATTTGATTATTTGGCAGCTGCTTCAGAAATGAAGATTGTTACTGACTCACCAAGCAAGACAGGTGCTATTTGCAGAGTACAGGAGCTGCTCTTCAAAGCCAAGTCTCTGGCTGAGCAAGCAGCAAGGAAATCCTCTCCTTTGCCCTCTCCAAAACCCAACTTTGGCTGTACAACTAGGTTCTTAGCTTTGCACTTGAGAGGCAGAGCTGGCAATCTGCTGCACGGCTGGCATACCATTTAGTCCTCAACCCTTTTGCTGTTTGCATGCACTTAATTGTTTTTTGCTGGCAGACACACACAGTTCAGCATCAGATTTTGACACACGCGTGCTGTTGTCCCAAAGGATTCACTGAGCAGGCTGTCTTGCAGCTGCTGCATTTTCCACCAGTTACGTTGACAGTTACCTACTGTGTGGAGTTGCTAGGAGAAGGTGAATAGTCATCATTACAGCATATTCCTTCAATAACAACCTGTAGAGCTCTCTGATTTCTTTTCTGCAGGGATTTGTACATGTCTTCACTACTGACTTAACATTTGTACAGTCATATTTTTCTTGAGAGGCTGGTAGATATTTATTCCTTAAGAATCAATTCACGATCTATTGAAGGGAGGAAAGCTCTGGCATTTGAACATACACTCTTTTTGTGGGGTGATGTCGCTGATACTGGCTTCTACCATCTGCTTTCCTATTGCAGCCTGTTTCTCCAACCTGCAGAGCAGAAACCAGCCTTCCCTTCTGGATTGTTAAAGCCATTCACATTTATCCTGCATGGCAATGAATTATAGTCCATTTTAAGGAATCTTTTGTGCTTCTGTGACTATTCCTACAGCAGAAAAAGTGCATAAGAAAGGAGCTTGAGCAGTCAGTAGTATAGTAGCTGGCTCACCCGTATGGATTAGACTCGTGAGGTCAGAGGAGCTGTGTGTACTTGCTCTGTGCTTGGGGAGGGGGGAAGAGTGGATTTGTCTATCAAAGTGAATAGCGATTCAGGCAGGATCGTCCCTCAGCTGTTGTAATTCTGATGTGTTTTGATATGACAGCAGCTGCTGTCTAACATGCGTGGATCTTCTGACATTTGTAGTGGACTAAAGAATGCTTTTACTTGCTGCTGAGCCTGACTGTAACTGTATTGCTGTAGGACAATAACGATGGGGGCTCGAGCGACTGAAACAACTCGGGAACTGGAAAGCACCTCTATAAAGTATCAAATAGGAGGACATGCAGAGAAAATGTGGCAACGACTCAAAGGAATGTGAGTAGCTTCTCTCCTTGGCTTTTGTTATGTTCCCTGGGAAAGATTGTTTTCATCTGTTTGTTAAAATTACTAATTAGCAAATGGGAAAGTTATCTCTAAGCTGTGAATAGTATTTGCTCTCATAATACAGTACATTGCTGTCATATATGATGGTACTTAGATTAATGTCAGACTCTGTATAAGGTTCAATCACTTCATTTAAAAGATCTATACCTAATGAGAGTTATTATCCAGATTAAAATGCAGGTAAGTCCTTTCAGGTTAACACTTCCGTAGCTCTGATGTGATTTTGTAAATGTTATCTTCAGAATCAGCATTGCTGGAGCTGTTTCATTATTCCTTCCAGTATATATAAGTAAGTATATTGTTGCAGCACCATAGGAGGTATCAATACTTTGCCTATTAAGAGTGCATGTAAAGAAGTCTGTATGAAAAGGTGCTTAGCTATTAGGAGGATGCTATGTCCCTGTTTTTCTGTCATTATTTTACTGCTCAGTAATGCTAAAAAACTGATTGAAGGACTGTTTGAAGGGGCCACTATACACCTGCTGTGTCTAATTCACTCCTCTCAAACACAATTTTCAGTGTAGACTTATGGTGCAAATCATCGGTAAATAAACATCTGCAACCTGTCAGAGAGAAACTCCATCAAACTAGTGTGTTCTAAACCCCTTAAACTTCAATGCCTCCCTTTAAGTATTTGTCTGGTTTTTGCTCTGAAACCTGATGTCGGGGTGTTACAAATAAATACATGTTACATTTGTTGCTTTGGAAGCAAGGAAATGGCCCTATTATTTTTCCTGGAAAGATTTGAAATACTGGGTTTCTAAAAGTATTCCACAGATGCTATATAGTGCCTCAGCTATTGAAGGAAAACGAGTTACAGTGTTAAGAGGATTAGATGCATTGACTATGGCACTGCCTGTTTCCCCTATGCATTGGGTGGAGGTTCAAAGTGTCTGCGGGAAAGGGAGTTTCCACCATCTGCTTTCATTCAAGAGAAAGTGATTTGCTTCATTGGAAAGTCACTTTTCAGTTGAGGCTAGGGATTTATCAGAACTTCTCTGTGATATGCTCTAGAATATTTACTCTGAATCCTATCATCACTCTGTTGGAGATTATGTTCTTTGGGAACAATTTTACCTCTAGAAACCCCAAGGTGTGTGCATAGCGGAATAAATATTTTGATCATTTCCTGATGTCACACATCTTGCCTCTGAGTTTCTACTACCAGAGACCTCCATCAGTTTGTGCAGACTTCTATTTGTGTAGGGTCTAAGCTGCTGCTTTTATTTATTCTGTAAGTTCTCTGTTACCTCTAAACTCTTGGGTTGAAACATTTCCTTTCAGCTGCCTCGGGAATGGTTCCATTAAACAAACTAATGTAAATAACTAAATATTAGTGACACATGGTACAACAGCTCCAGGAAATAAGGTTCATGCTTCTTTAGGAGTAGTTAAAACAGTAGTTGGAGTTTGTAATGTATCAAAATCAAATGGAACTCAAGTGTTTGAAAAAGGTATGTCTTTCACAGGTTGCTGCCACCCTCATAACTGTTGTGACTGCAGAACAAGATAGTGCTAAAATACTTGTATTTAAAAGAAATGTTATATTACTAGATACATGCTCAGCTGACTATTTTTCAGACTTCCCTATGATTTCATTTTAATTATTCACTAGTCAATTGGAAATCACTGACTAATCAATATTATGAATATTGCATGGGAATATTTTAAAGAGTTGAATTTTTCAGAGCAGATCTCTGTGCTCAGTTTGTAACATCAGCATCAGTCATTAAGGAAAATGATTCATTTTGCTCATGCACAGATATCAAAATGGAAGTACGTTTGTATGTGGTAGAGGAGAGGGACAGGTAAGTGGGACTGCCATAGATAATCTGACTTGGGAAGAATTGTTTTATAAATCATCAGTCAGAAGAGTTGCTTCGTTTTAGGGATGGGAACTGTTAATGAAACCGAGTATGTATGAAGCCAAATTACTGAGGTTTTAAAGCAGTATATGGTAGCGTATCTATGCTGCAAGACATGGTGTGAGTTATGAAGCTGAATCTGCTCTTGTGGATAGAGTCCACCGGCCCACCGAGTTTTCACCAATATATACGTGTGATTTCAGCATAGTTTTATGGTATTTTGCCAGTTGAGAGTGATGATTATCTTCTTGCAAGCAGGTCATTATTGCAGAAAGAACATTGGATTTCATTTAGGTAACTACCTGGATAGTGTTTAAAAGCTGCACAGTAGGTCCTCACTTAAAATGAGCTTTTGTTTTCTGTTAGCATTCCAGCTTTTTGCATAATAGACATTTAATTATGGATTTGGTGCAGAATTCCATATACATTTAACCCTCATACGTCTTGGGGTGTTTTTGTTGTTGGTTTGTTGTTTTTTTTATTTTTATTTTTGTAAATGCAGACTGTTCTATAAGATAGTTGAGATGAATAAGCTTAAGGATAAATGAAAATCCTTATTTGAATGCCCAGTAAGAAAAGCTGGGTATTGTGGAAGCTTGAATGAAAGGGCCTTTCTATGGGTTTTCTACTCTATAGGCTTGCAAAGGCCTTGCTAACCTAATGCTCTCCCGAAGTGCTGTGATAAAAGCTGAGATGTTTTGAACAAAATGAAAACCATACCTAATTTTCATCAGGTCCATGTGGCCCTACAGTCAAGCTCTGCCTTCTGCATGGCAAGAAAAATCCAACTTTATTTCCTTTACATTGCAATTGCAGCAGTGATGCAAACAAGGATATTATCTGGCAGATATGAGATTAATTTGTAATTAATATCTTGATTCTTAGCATTGGTGCTGATTTTATCGATGCCTGAGTGTATAAAACACAAGCTCACTGAAATAGTATTTACTTGTGAAAATGAGTCATGTAGATTTATATCTTGACTGGAGCTTCTGGTCTTTGAATTAAGACATTTTCAGTATGCAGACTGCGAGCTTCTAGTGTTTTGTACTTCAGGGAGAGAGCAAAACCAAATAACAAGTGACAGCCAAATAACTCATATAATAGTGTGGCTTTTATAATTCTTTGTTATGCAGAAGAGTAAGAACAAAAGCCATTCAAGCTACTGCTGGAATTCCAGCTGCCTGACTGAAGGGGAGTGTTGTACACCTTCCACTTCAGAAGACATCTTATTGCAGCCTGGCCAAGGGATGTCTCTCAGACCATTTAATGCCACTGATTGCACTTTTTCTCCCTTAGCCTTTCATTCTCTGTCGGACGGAATCTTACTTTAGACAGTAACTAAATCCCCAGTTTAAATGTATTCTGGTGTCAGTAGGACCACATTTGCTGCCTAGGAGAGTTTATCTTCAGATGCTGATAAAGCATGGTAGTGAGCTCTGAAAGAGAAGCAGCTTCTTTAAAGAGTTTTGATTCAGAATGCAGAGTACCAGATTTAAAGCAGAGCTCTGTATACTTACTGGCTTTGCAGTGTTTGGTTTCTCCTTAATCTGCAGGTAGACTTGACTTAAATCTGTTCTTCATTATACCGTGAAATGATGTGCTGTCTATGGTATATATTTACTGTCTGCTGCTTCACTTAATGTCACCCACTGAACAAACAGACCCTCCCCCACCTTATCTTTTTTTGCAAGTAGGCATCTTCTCTTCAAGTAGTTTCTTGTGCCCGCGCCACTGTTGAACCTAGTATTAGGGGTAAGATCCATTTCTGAGCTTTGAATTCATTAGTAAGAAAATAACTTGCTTTTCATAGATATACATATTTGCTAGAGTTGTCTCTAAGAGGCCAGAAAATCCAAGGTCCCAAGAGTTTGGGGGGATTGCTGTTACCATGCGGATAGAATTGGTTACTTTATATAATTGTTACTGATTTAAAAAGAGAGTATGTGTTATTGCTATCACTGTCCTAAATATAATTTGCACTAACTTGGATGGCAAAAGGGATTTGGGGAAATGCATAAGCTTTTTTCCTTACCTTCTTCCCTTTCTTTTCTTCCACATCCAACATAATAGACCCCGATTTTTGCAGAAAGGAGAGTCTAAACTGTTTTAGAAACTAAAAGGGTCTGGCTTGTAGACCCAGTTTGTTGATCCTGCAGTGCTGCAGTGACAAATGCCTATCACTGCACACATACACATTTTGTAGAGGCAAAAAGGGGCCCTTGTCACTGATTTGAGGAAACTTGGCTTGATGTCAAAGAAAGTAAAGAAATAGCTTCTTCCACACCTGCTGAATTATCAGAAGAGAATGCTTTTAAAGGCATTAGACGGAATCCAGATTAGCAGCCTGTTGGGTCTAAGGACCACAATGGGTAACTTTAGAGAGGGAACCTCACCCATTCATTCCTTCACCAGATCTGTGGATACTGGTGGAAGTGCTATAGAACAGTTTCCAAAACTGCATACGACAAAGAGGTCTTTCCTTTGTTTCTCTAAGTTCCTTGTTCACATATTATTTTATATTGTATTTGGTGTTTGCGTTTGCTTATTGTCCTTTTTTGTTTACTCAATTTGCCTAAAGTATGAAAGTTCATTAAAGGTTAACTGAAGAGATTGTCATTATTAAACCTTAACATTTTGTGATATAAAGGTTTATAAATTTGTGAGGACTGAACAATCAAAGAGAGGAGAAGAGCTAGAATAACAGATAAAAAATGGCAAGACAGAATTTGTCACTTACTGCTAACTATATTAGGAACAAATGGATATACAGTTCAAGTAGTTCTTACTTGTAATGTTGCCTGTTTTTACTTTTTCCTAATGTGAAAACTTTTCCTTAAAGGAAAATCTTAAGCACTTAAAAGTAAACCAAATGACAGGTATTTGTAAAGGGAATCTAAGTAAAATTAAAGCTGTTATTTGTCAAATATGATTTCAGAAATGCTCCGAACAGAAAATTGAAGAAATTATATAATTATTTATTTACCTGTTGATTGATACGTATCCCATTAGTGCTATAATTACTGTAAGAATTGTTCCATTATAAATTGTGAATGGCTTCTTTTGATTTTGAAACCAAAGTCTGTTTCTGTGCCTGAATAGGTAAACTATTTATAATTATAACTTTGTAACCTAAAAATATGTATCTAATTAAATTTATATGCTAAATGTTAGAATTTTCAATAACTATAGATACTTTAGCTACTTAGCATTAGCAATTTGGAGAAATCTTTTATCCAGTCGTATTAGAATAATTATATTATTTTGCTGTTACAAAGGTATTTCCATTATTATCATGTACAGAAGGTACAGAATTAATTTTCTGGTTCATATTAATTTTTTGCTGCAATTTCTGGCACATACCAGCACTTTTGATAGATTGGACTAAATGCTAATCCTTCAATTTACTATGGGTAGGTGAATTGCTGTGATTATAGAAAGCTCTACTAGAAGTGATTGCAAATTGAAGTGGTGCACAAGCCATAATTTGCCTATGATATCACTAAGAACAACAGCAGCATGTCTTTACAGGTCTCACAGTCCCTAAACAATACAATATAATATTGAAATTCCCCATATGTAGACCTTTAAGTGTACATGTACATACACCCCTCACATATGCTTCCAATTAAAATTAAGTATTTTATCTAAGAACATTGCAAAGGAAATTAAGTAACATTTTATGAAGCTGATTCCTAAACTGCAATTAAATGAAGTCTCAAATTTCTATAGTCTGTATTTTTGTTTAGCTTAGACTTCTGACTCTACTTATGCTACATCAAACACTTCTAAGATTTCCTAAAAGATGCTTCCTGTGACTATTTAACATATAAATGTTCAATTCAGATCTCTGCCTGGAAAAACATTGCATGTAATCCACTACCCAAGTAATTACTTTCCTCCTATTTTGAACTCCTGCCAGCTACTTGTGGAGGGGCCCTTGTTTGTCCTGTAGACTGGCAAAATATTATAAACTTTTATTTCAAAAACTCAGTTCTCCAAATTAGCTGGTACACATCAAAGCCTGCCACAGAATGGTTAGCAGTTTCTCATAGTTATTGGTCAAAACCTCAGAGTTCATACTGCCCTCCCACACGTAACTCCCAGTTTCTGCTCCACCTCCACAACAGAATGAAGTCAAAATATCTGAATAGGCAAAAAAAAAAGCCTTTTGTCTTGCTAATTATATAGAGTTTGAAAAGTGCAAATGCCTAAATACCGAAATTACATAGTTACTAGTGGAAGTTACTATAAAAATAGGCATTGACTTCATACATCTGAAAGAGAAACATAACCTCAGGTTTATCAAAATTGTGCCTGACAGAAGTTTTCCTGTAAGATGTCAAAATAATTGTTTAGGAGTGAACTAAGCACTCAGTACTGTTCCATTTTCTTTGCATTTGCCATCCAATCTGGTTTACTCCTGATATCATCTCTGGAGGAGGGCTAGAACAAAACAGTTGCAATTATTTCTGCTGCCATTTACTGGAGACTATTGGAGAACTAAGACTGTAAAAAAAGTTTAAGATCAACTGTGTGGTAGCAAGTCCTCCAGTTCTACTACTGCATTGCCATATCTAATCTGCAGATTTCCTTTTTGTCAAAAAAACACAGACAAAACATTCAAAGTTCCCTGAAAAGAAGCAAAATCAAGCAAGCAACCAGCCAAGGACCAAAAGTGCTAAACTTGATCCACAAACTGCAGAGTGGTGGAGTACTTTACTCATTCTCTGGTGACAGCAGATGTTTGGGAGCTTTTTTGTTTTTCCTTTACTGTCTTCCCATACAATTTCAAGTACTCAAGGTCACCAATGAAATTTATGGAGCTTTTAAAACAAGGCCTCCTACAGAGGAGCTATTAGAGGTGGTCAGAACTGTATAATATAAAGTCAGTCCTTTAATTTTACTAAGGAGATATAGAAAACTGAGAAGCTGTGACTAAAATAAGAGAGAAAATTGCACTCTGATGTGGTTAAGGGAAGCTGAACAGAAATTGAGTACATCAGTTATAAAGTTACAGCTGACAATGAAGTGACTCAGTTTTCACAGTCCATAAAATTTGGTAATTAGTCAGGCAGTGTTGCAGACTGAAGAAGCCAGCCTCTCCCTAACCTCTCTTTTCTTTTAGAAAACTGCTTAGACTTACTTGTAAAAAACTACTAAGGTATTCAGGATCTGTTAAAGGCTGCAGCTGGTTGCAGAGTAGTCTGCGGCTCAGATCATAGACACATATTCTCTTAATACATATATGCAAGGAATAGTGATCTTAAAGGAGCATATGACTTCTAAAAGTTTGGGTGATTCTGACTTTTTGCTAGCATATGTAATTTCCTAAGTGTAAGTCAAATACTGTTAACATGACTTGTGTTTATTCCTGTGGGTTCTGCTAGAAAAGTGATTTCCAAACTGGTCTGTGAGCTGAGGGAGTTTATCAGCTACTTGGTCCCTAAAAGATATCCTTTGTCAGCAGCTGTCATGGATTAAATTGTGTCCCATGACTCATTCTTGCCTCCCAGCTCTCATTGCTACCTCCATGCTATTGTTCTCAGCTGTTCTAGTATGACTGGTTTTGATGCCATGCAGGGAATTCTTCAGTGTTAAAAGTAACCCTTAATAACGTTTTTTACCCCTACTATAAATTTAAACTTTGATCAGCTCCTACATTGGATACCTTCTGTGTTTCCATACCTAGCTGCATCCTTATAATGAAGGAAGTTGTCTGAGGGTAGGAATAGCTGAAGTTAAAGGAGATGGTCCTGCTTGAACAGCTCTCCAACAAAACAATCAGTCTTAAATTGCTCATGTTTTAAGTCTTTGATTCTGTGATACTGTAAATACTACTCTAGGGTACTTAGTATTAGATCAAAACATGACAGAAAGTGTTGATCCAATATGAACTTGTCCTGAGGGTTCAATTTTGTTCCAGTATTTTTGAAAGATTAACTTTGAACTAGCAGATTTTATAAAGATCAAGTACTGCCCATGTCACTGGAGCTTTATAATGCATCAGATAACTTCTGTGCTCCTGTAGCCAACAGAAAGCTGGCCTGAAAGAAGGCCAGGATAAACATCTGTGTTGTGTACCTTGGCTAATTCAAGACAATTGTAATCACATATTTGCACTTCAACTGAATCAGTTAAGTACTGCTAGGTAATCTATAACTAATGGTCACAGAACTGTAATCTAAAGTCCCCTAAATCTAGTGTTTGCCTTTGCTGTGTAAAGCTCTTTACCACCACTAGCAATATTTAGGGTGTCTGCAAATCAAAAAAAAGGTGAAAGCTGTTATATTAAAATTTTAATTCTTCTTGACTTGAATGCCCTGAGAATATTCATTAGCAGCCATTGTGCTGTGTATAGTCTGGGCAATGAAACTGGACAGTCACGAGTTTTAATATGGGTTCTTTAGAATGAGTAAGAGAAGTAATGCTCATCTGAGTCAGTGTCATAAAATTATGAGAAGAAAAAGTACTCCTAAGTTGCCTCTCTATTTGGCAATTTAGGCAAATACATCTGATTTTAGACGTTCCAGAGGAGGCAGTATACATTGAGGTATCATCTTCAGGAGAACAGAAAAATGAGACATACATTAAAGCTTTACTTTTTCCAGAACTAGTAGTTCTACAAATATCCCTCCAAAGTTTAAAAAACCTTTTTCTCAAGTCTTCCTCACTGATCTCATGGCTGCTGCATGATGGCATAACTAAATGTTTGTAATCATAGTTATTCAGCATATTTGCGTAGTTTTGTTGCTATTTAATGAGTTTTTCAGCTTTAGAAACTGTTGAATTCCAGAAGTGCAGCCTTCTAGGCATAATGCAGATATTATTTGATGCAGTGTTATTTAACAGAGAGAGATCTAAAGGAAGATGTTTGTCTATGCAAGTGCTTATGCTCCATTATCTATTGTTTGACATTGGCTGCAGTTTGTTTGACCCAGCCCTTCTCAGACTTTTGGCGCCCCCAGGAAAACAAGTAGCCTTCATAAATATTATGCAGACATATAATTGTTGTGAATTTCTGTGATAAATAGTGTTTGGAGGCAGTTACATTTGAATAGTTCACTGTTAGTGTAATTTAGGCCAGAAGGACACTAAGGAACAGACTACTGGGTAGCATTTACTTCTTTCTTTTGTTCATCTACAGTACAGAACTGTTTTTCTGACTGGGAAAATTGAAATGAAATACTACTGCTGTGGGGTTTTTCTCTGCTGTGTTGTCTGCAGAATTTATTGAAGAATCAACATCTAACATTGCTGCTACCTGGAGTTATATGTTTGTTTTGAATGGTTTCTTTCTTCCTTTCTTTGTTTTTATAATACCTCTGACACCACTTAGTCATATTCAGTATCTTTCCTTTCCCTTTTTATTAAAGGCTTAATGAAGGTTTGAATTTTTTTCCTCTAAACTGAAGATTTTTATTAATATTACTGTATTTTCTAACCCCAAATGCACTCAGTTATGATAACTGAGACACCTGTTTGTCAGAGATGCCAAACATGCCAGACTCAGCTGGAGCTGCAAATGATTGTCCCTTTTGACAGTCTCTTTTTATCATCAGTGTGTTATTTTCTGATGCACAGGCAACTACACTGCAAAAAGCATTACATCATTGGCATTGATTTCTATTAGGGTGGGCTGGAATGCAGAATTCCTGCTGTGAAGAAAATTAAATACATAAAAAAACCTTGAAAAAGGCCACCAAGATGAAATCCTCAGAAGAATGAGTATTCTGAAATGTCTTTTAAAAAATTGGAATCAACATATCTTTCTGACATCTTCTACTTTCAAGACCATAAACTGAGGTGACAGTAAGCTAGTTGTTTGAAAACCAGTGGTTTTTAGTCCCTGTGCTGCCTAAGATGACCTGGGAGCACAGCTCTGAGCAACCCAGTGGAATAGTTACCTACAATCAGGAAATCTCTGAGATAATTATAATTTTATGAGCAAAGTAAGCTGTGCACAAAATCTTGACATTTTCCATCAGAGAAAAAGTTTAATTAGAAAATTACTGACCAACTCTGATTTAATTCTTTTCAAATCAACTAGAAAGACCTTAGATTTTTATGGATAATTGGAAATGTTTCTCCTTCACTGAAAATTGCTAAAGTATTGCAGAAGGTTTTCTCTGATCATATATTAATTCTTTGGTAATTTGGAATATATGTCTCAATGGCTACTAAGACACCTTCACTAGCCGTAATGTCAGTTAAAGTTTACAAACCAGGTTTATGGGATAATCCTGTAACAGGTAATGACAGTAAGATGGAGATATAACAGCCTTTTCCCTGCCATATACTGCTGTGACAAAGAAACCCTATTTTAGTGTTATATCTCTCTTGAACAGACATTATTGGTCTTAATTCTAAATAATTGGAACAAAAACGAGACTTCAAATTAATTTACCTGTGACTATTTTGTATGTGTGTGTACTTACAGTTCTTTAAGTGCATTTTACGGACAAATACATCAGAGGTTTTTTTGTTGTTGTTTTTGTTGTTGCTGTTTGCTTGTTTTTCTTCTTTTTTTCTATAAGATTTAACTTGGTTACAAGCTCCGGTTAATAATGAGAGGAAATTTATGTCTCAGTCTCTCCATGTAGTGCGTGTACTTGATGTTTTTAAGAGTGACACATTGCTATATTGCCCTGGAAAGTTCTGAGCCCTTCCTTCCTATTCCCACCATGAAGACTTCTCAAAACTGTGTAACTGTTTTGATTTATTGAGTGAAATGGTACACTTACCTCTGGATGGAAAGCTGCAATTATTAGATGATAGGAAGTATTACTTAGAGTGGCAAAAGTGTGTGTAAAAGGAGTGAAAAAAAAATTATACTCTTCAAAAAAAGTTTATCAAAATAAGTTTAGATACTTTCTGGTTTATGTAAATACTGTCAGAAGTATTATGTTCTTAAAATGCCCTAGATAAAAATTTTGGCTTCTTTGCGCCTTCTGACTTTGAAGTTCCTTTCTAAGCAGATTCATTTAATATTGCTTGTTTCTCTAGAAAAATTAAAAAATATTTGTCAAAGACATGTCAAAGTGAAGAATATCAATTACACTTGTAAATAGTTTGGTATTAACTGTGAGGAAGCTTTGCCTCCAAGAGAGAAATATTTAGTTCTATTTTTAGTTGTTCTCTTGAGTAATTCAGTTAGCCATTGTCTGCTTTGTGTGAGCTACATATTGAAAAGGGATTCCCCCTCCTCTTGATTGCTACAACATCCCTACTGTTCCAGAAATGTTTAACTATATAATGTGTAGAAGTAAGTATACATGAAAGTATTAAAAGATTTTGGTTCAACACACTTCTGAACCTGTGTCATTAATTGGTTTTCTGGCTTTGTGATTAAAAAAGTATGATGCCTACTTAGTAGCTTTCTGCTGTTAAATGGGTTATTCCAGATGATCTTTTTGGTAAGAAATGAAAGATTGGTAATACATTTCTGTCTTGTGAAACAGAAATTAGATTTCCAAGAATGCCAAACAGACAGCTCATGAACATGAGCTGCCAAGCAGACAGCTCATGACCTAGGCCTTGTGATTCCTAACTCCAGTTTAATATATCAAAACTTGCCCTTTTCCTTCACCAGTAATGCAATGTTTTATTCTTCGGTATTCACAGAACACGGACAAATACCCCTGTTGTAAATCGAACGTGGTTCATATGCTGTATGAAACTGAACATTAGCTGAGAGAAAAATGGTTTGCCTACTTAGCAGATAGGGTACAAAAAGGTTTAAAAGTGAATGTACAACAGCTGCAAGTCTGGTTTAGAGCCGGATATGAGGTAAACACAGAATATGAACATCCCAGAATATGATGACAGTTTATAGCTCAATCCAGACTTTCTGAGTTGCTCTGTTGTTCCTGTCGCTGTTACAGCCTAAACCAAAATTTGTGTTTAAACACTCAGAGCCTTTTAGTAGACTAAATTGTGATAGATTTAATACAACTGTGACAGTGCATGTCCTGATATTTAAAATAAACACAGTATTAGAATTCTTATAGAAACTTTTAGCTTAGATTTGGTCCTCTAATGATATTTCTGCTTTTTCATTAGAATCCTGCATATTAACATCACATGCCAGCTCTCCTACAGTCTAATTAAATTCAACACTAACAAACGTGCCATATGTTGATACTATAACTTTCTGGAAAAAATAGTTGGCTCAGGTGGGCATAAGCATATGGAGCCATCTCTGTCACCTATTTCTGCCTTAATTTACACCCAGCTTTGACTAGATTCATTCTGGATACATGAGAGAGTCAGCCTTGTCTTAGTGTGAGGTCTACGTTTAGTCTTGTAGCACTTCTTTTCTTTCTGACAAAGGCCTGTATGCAGAATGCCATTGTGTGTAGTTTAAAAATATCATTGTGTTCACATACAAGATGAAAACAATATGTAAAGAGTGGATAATGAGTTAATGAAAGTATATAATTACCTGTGAGTTTTACTTAAGACCATTTTGTTTGAAAGTTCAGAATATTTTCATCATCAGTTCAAATTTTATGATCTCGTTGGTTTGGGAGAGGAGGACTCAGAACTTGCAGAGTCCTTGAATCATGTTACTATTTAGGGAAACATGGTTATTAATAGAACTTGATTTTTACATACTTTTCAACCTCTATGTGTTAATTGTAATCTCAAATACACGTTTAGTTTGAATGACCAGGGGAATAGAATGAAACTTTATACTTTAGGATACCAGCTTCAGTAGTGGAAGATTTTAAGGGGAAAGATTTCAAAGAAAAGGTAGAATTCATAGAAGTTTTAGAGATTAACTGTAATATTTTAATTCCCACTAATGAAAAACAGTATTGCAGCTTTTATATATGGTGAGTCTGCATTGAAATAGACTCAGAAAGATACTGTGTAAAGCTCAATAATGACAATGTAAAGTGATAACAGATGTGATTTCTCACACTAAAATGCATTCTTATCATTTGATAATGATTAACATTATGATGATACTCTTGGCATGGAACTGAAATTTTTCTATATTGTACAAGATATATTAAATCTGCCTTTAGCTGGCACCCATGCCTTACTGAAGTTGGCAGACTACTACATGCATGGGACCAATTCCAGCTTTATACATGGGCATGAGTGCAAAAATCTCCATATGATGCTTCACTTCTGAAAATTAGTTGATGATTTTCACAAAAGAGCTGCTGCATACTGCAATTCTGTATTTCAGCAAAATGTACTTCATGGCCCAGCTATGAGTTTTACTTGCTCAGTCATCTGCTTTTATCCAATCCGTTAGGATTTAATATTTAAAGGCACTTCAGTTCCTGGCTATACTGGGACTTTGTGGTTCAATCTCAAAGATCTGAAAATGTTGTAGCTTTGCGAGATTGCAGTTTGGAGATGTAAGAAAATGTCAAGATCCAACATTCAGTTCATTCCTTTGGGTAAAATGTGGTGTTGGACTACAGATTTTTCCGAAAATGACGGTGTGAAATAGGTTTGGGGTTTTTGAATGAGAAAAAAAACTATGTAATAGTTTTTGTGGCATAATTAACATAATACAGTTGATGTCATGCCCACAGAGCATAGACCATAGAACTTCAGCCTGTGATTTCTCCATCAAATCCATAATTTAATAAAATTAGCCTGGTTCTGGTCTCACTTACACCAGTATAATTGGAGGGTATTGAATTACAATACAATAAATGAGACCTTGGAACAAATTTACTTTATTGTGACAAAAGAGCACGGTATTTTATGGATACGGTGGAATTTGGCTAAGGTTTATTGGTTACTCCTTTTTATTAACACTGGGCTACGTCAAGTATGTTTTTTCATAGTTACTGAGTGTGATTCTTCTTTTCTTAATTGCTCAGTGAGCAAGTCACCTGATAGGACAAGAATAATTCCCTGAAGCTTCTCTATTTTTTTTTTCCTCCTTCCCCCCCCCCCGCTTTTTTTTTCCCCTTCTCCAGAAGGAAAGAAACATGTTTACCTCCCTTTGTCTATCACTTGGCTGCATCTACAGTAGTAACACAGAAACAGATTGCAACAAATTTGCTATTTATTGCTATGATTTTGGATTTTTGCCACTCTCACTAATGAGCTATGTTTTTGCAGATAGACAAACTAAGGATAGGCTCCTCAGCTCACATGCACTCGATTGTATCCCAGTTTGTCACTAAATTTATTTTTAACAATAAAATCAGCAGATTGTAATTTGTATTATGATCGTCACAAATAGATCTCACCATGTTTAATGCAACTGTGAAGCTTTGACTGTGCAGATGCAGGGAGTTAGACATTGAAAGAAAAAACAATTGCACAGCATCATCTAAAATTTTATTTTAGCAGTTTTTCTGCAGTAATTTGGGGAATGGGAACAAGGAGGAAGGGAAAGAGAGATGGGAAGGGACAGTTTTATCTAATGCCACCCCCACTTAAGCCAAATAATTGCATTGCATTCCTTTCTAGTGCAGCACACAGCTAGCAAGATACATACAATATTGTACAGGATTTTGTACAATAGTAGAAGTATATACCACATTAAGTGATGAAGTCTTAAATGTTGTACTCACATTTTTATAGGTAGCTGAAGGCTTCTCACTGTGCACTCAGCTCTGTTAAAAGTGTATAACAAATAAAAATGTGATTTTTTTTTTTTTCCCTGATTAGTTGCCTCAGAGGAAAGTGTCAGAAGCACAAAAGGCTTTGTTGCTTCACTTCATGATTAAATCCAGCCTTCCCCATTGAAAGAATTCTTTTATTTTGCATTAGTACCCTGTTACAAAATGTCTCTTCCCATCACAAATATTTCAGTTCCCTTTACTTCTCTTCCTAATTAGCACTGAAAGCCATTCCTGTCATTGTGAGCCTAGAAGCTGCCATTCCTTCATGTGTAAAGAATTAAGCTCAGCAGTTATACATGTAAAAGAGATGTTTTACTCAGTAAACTATCTCTGTACCAAGAGTAGACTGCTAATGAGCAAATATAGGCTACCATTTTTATTTTTTTTTTTTAATTATCCACAAAGTACAAATGCCTACATACATGATTGCAGCTGCCCAGATTGCCTTATCTGTGTAAATGATTTATGAAAGTGAAAATGAGCAAAGGCATTATCTGAGCAGCAACATACTACCAATTACAGTGATGTGCTTATACAATTATAACACTTCTATTTGGGCACTTGTACTTCAGTGGAAGGTAGCTTTTTTCTGTTCACACTTAAACTTGTCTGACAGATTTAGTAAGCGTGAAAAGGTTGCCTTTATACTTTGGGAAAAATTATTAACACCAGAAGTTACCCCACTTATCTGTGTCATCTTCAGTTCACAGCTTTGGATACAATGACACGTGCTTGCTTCAGCAGTCAGGCTAGTTTCTTCTCTCTTACTTCCCCACCCTTCTTTGGAAATGAGAGTTGCCTTTAATCCAGATTGTCTGTAGAAATCCACATAATTTCAAGGATCTGGTTTACTGGCATAGTTAAAGTGATAATGGATGTGGCATGGAACGTGAATGAACTGTCAGACCTGGGGTGCAAGTATTAATTCACTGCTGAAACTGGTGTATTGAGAAACAAAATCCCTAAATTGTATTGGGAAGATTTGCCTTTATTGAAGCTGCCAAACACAAGGCAATGTTACCCCAGTGCCATTCACAGCAATGCCAGTGCTGAAGCACTGTTAGCAAAACCATGCGATTGCCTCCCTTCTTCCCCCAGTGCAACTGGAACAATAGAAAACACTGAATCAAACACTGAATTTGCTTGGCACCATGCTAACTTAATCAAGAATGAACTTGCTCAAGGATTTTTTCCATAGAAATAGGACAACAAGACATTCTGGTACCACTCCCAGAGTATGACTCACAAAGAGAAAGCAGCAGAGAAAAAGTAATTTTTTTTCCTTTCACAAACCCTCTCACTTCCTTTCAAGGTTATGCAGTTGTTTTTGTTTCTAAATGTGTTATTTGATTGTCTTCCTATTAATGTTTGAAAAAAATAATCTTAAAGGTAGACAACAGCAGTATTTATGGAGCAGGTTGTCATCCCTCTCCATTTTTGCTGAAAGATAGATGCTACATTCCTTCTGTA
This sequence comes from Tyto alba, assembly GCF_018691265.1. Classification (NCBI taxonomy): domain Eukaryota; kingdom Metazoa; phylum Chordata; class Aves; order Strigiformes; family Tytonidae; genus Tyto; species Tyto alba. Next base: position 28,022,243 of record NW_024881328.1, on the reverse strand, counting down.
TTTAGTCACTTCAAGACAACATGAAATCCTGACATGACTGCAAGTTCTCTTGACTCCTTACTAAATGTGTTTGTTCTAGAAAAACAGACCAAATGATACCAATAAATTCTCTCTCAATATTCATTCATTAACGTTAAGACATATTGTGATGGTCAGGACTTCTCCTGATGGTTAAGGTACTTCTCACTCAAGCTAAACCCAAAGGTTAGCTTTTCACATCCCCCCTTCTCTCTCGCCTCCACCCTTCCCCCTCCCCCCCCCCCCCCTAGTTTTTTATCAGTCAGCTTCTAAACAATATACTCAAATAATATGCTCAGTTTGCCCTCCACTTAAAAACACTGATCAATGGTTAGTCCAACTCATTACAGAATGATTAGTTTGCAAAGTCCTAAACTCGTATTTAGTTGCAGTTATTTGATATAAATTAGGTCATTGTTCCACATTCTTGTTAATGTCGTGTTTCCTGTTTGCTGTAGTTCATCATGACCATATTGCTTATACTGTCTACATAAATGACAATCTAACAACTTCTCAAGCATTTCAAGTAGTTCTTTGAGCTCCAGCAGCACAAAAACTTTAATGTAGTTGGAACTATTAAGCAAGTACCTGTTGTTCTGAGAGCGAGGGAGTAAACTAGTACCTGACTTAGAATAAAGGCTTAATTTTTAGTTTCAATTGATTTTGTTTTGGTCATGTCACTGTGTTTTGCTAGCAAGAGAGTTGCTTTTAACACTTCACCTCTCAGAGAAAGAGGTTAAAGTAATATGAATGACTAGGGGTGCTGAGGGATTTGAATAGTAAAATCTGGCAAGTAAACCTAATGCATTTCAGATAAACATATGTTCTTGGGGCTTTGGGAAATACGCACTTTTTGGGTGGATGGCTCATTGCTATTTATTTCCAAGAACAAAAATATTAAAAAGGTATTTCAAAGGAATAGTTAAGACAAAAGAATGGAGAAAGAAATATATATTTTTAGAAACATGAAGTATATATCGTAATGCAAATTATCAGGATTTGTTAATATGCTTAATATTTTCCTTATAGATAAGAAAGAAAGAAAAGCAGGACAGAGGAGGTTACACACGTTCATGTTACCACCATTTGACATGTCTCTGTGACTACTGTTGATTCTGGATGTACTTAATCACATGTACAGAACTATGAGTTGGAGCTGATGTGTAGTGAGGGCTATAGCTGAGCACTACACACTCTAGATAATTCCTGTATGTGCAATGTCAGGGTTGATTTCTGTGTTGGGCTTTCATTTAAACTTTTTCTTTACATCTCAAAGGTAGCAAAACCATCTAACCAAATCACTTGAGTAGAATGTTATATCGAATTGTCCTCATCTTTACTCCTGCTTGCCTCTGCTGCTTTTGATTCTTCAGTGTTTTCCCTGATATATGGCTGCATGGGACTTCATTTCCCTGCACTGACTTTTGAGGCCTCTGAAATCCAGAGTCACTGGTAAAACTGATTAAAAGCTAAAATTCCTATCCCATAAAAAATGTTAAATTCTGTAGGCTTCTTACTGGACTGTAAACTGTTTCAAGATTGGGAAGTTCATGCATCTTTTACTTTTCTCATATTTTATGCAATCAGCTCATCTGGGAACTCGTTAAGAGACCCAAACAAATGATTATTGTTCTGTTCAGGTGATTTATTATGGTGGGACCTGCTCAAGTCCACCTCACAGAGATGTGAGAGTGTTACCTAGTTAAAGATGACAATACACAGGGAGACCATGTTCTGAAACCTCTCCTCACCCTCTTCCCTCAGACTACAAACAAAAGATTCTGGACAGTGGCCAGACTTGGAAAGTAGCTCTACACAGGGTTCACAAAAATGCTATTTTAGTTTGATTTATCCTGGTTTGCTAATAAAGACAGATTTTGCAATAGGGAATTTTTATAGTGGATATATGTGGGTGCACCACAACCTTCCACCCTCTGCGTACTCTTGTAGACTTACATCTCATTACTGTCTAGCTATTAATTGCATGTGTCTGTGAACAATGATGGCTTCAAGTACTAAGCTGTCAATATGACTTTCCCAGATGAACATCTGAGTAGGCGTAAATGTCATGATAAGCATGCTGCATTCATGTATCACGGAAAGTTATTATCTCCTTTTTGCTGATTCTTATATAACTATACTTTTGGTTGATAAAATAGAATACATACTTATTTTTCTTACTCAGATGTGTTAAACATACATACATACATATATATATACACACACCTATATATGGGTGAAAATCCCACTTATTAATAGTGATTTTTTTTCTTTCAAAAATATTTCTTTCCTCTCAAATATGACTGATGCTTTTTCCACATATTGTTACTTAGGTGAACTTGAATGTTTTAGAGCACTTAGATATGTGAGGTTAAATACACCGATATAAATTCAAGTCACCAACACCAAACAGCCCTCAGAAATTTTGGAGAAAGAAATTAAATGGATGCTTCCTTTTACTTAACAAAACATAAGGATAATCTTTAGAGGTAGCAGCACTGCATACCGTTACCAAAAATGGATCTGACAGGCTGGACACAGGCAGACTCATTCACTGGTTTTGAAAGTTGTAATAAATTTTAGAAGTACTCTTTATATTAATTTTGGATTTTTTCCTGTCAGTTTGCATATTGAAATAGTGTTAGGCCCATAATAAATACCAGGAAAACACACAGAAATAATAAAAACAAAATCATGGCATGAAATTGATACTTTAGACAAAAATTGGAAATTAAAGAGGCAACAAAAGTAGGGCAATGCAGTCTCCAAATATGAGATAAAGGTGTTTTTAATGCAGAATCTCAGAGAAAAGATTTCCTTGGGAAAAAAAACCCAACAAACAAGCATAAGATCCCTAAGCCCCTGTACAAGTTCTGTCCTTATAAGCAATTATTATTATTTACAGTACAGCAGCTAAAAAGATCTTAGGGGTTTCTGGGCATTATTCTCTGGGCTGGTTAGGTTCCAGGCTGCTGGCATAGCTGTAAGGCTGCACTGCTCGTGGTGCTTCTTCCCGGGAGGCAAAGTCTGACAAATATGATGAAATGCAGAATACTGATAATCAGAAAAAAGACAAAATTTAAATGCAACAAAAGTTTGGGAAATTCATATGTGAACTTGTAGGCTGCCAGTACTTATATTACATTAACTGCTACTCCAAGCAGACTTAAAAAAAAAAAAAAAAAAAAAAAAAAAGATCTTCATTGTACTTTTGTGTCTTTTTGTGTCAGGGTCAGGAGCAGATGCTTGAACTTCCTAATCTCTTCTTGTCAGATCAGCACATGGAAAAATCAAAGAATGCTGCCTGCTACTTTTAAGCCTTTCAGAGACCTTTTTAGTGGCTGTTGGAGAACATGAGTGCGAAAATGTTCAAACCAAATGTTCGCCAGGCATCTCTCAGTGCTCATGTAATCCTCAGTGCTCAAAGGATTTGAGAAAAAACATGAAGAGGAAAGTATTCCTTACTTCTTATTCCTTTTTAAAAGATACTGCTGATTCTACTTGTCTGTTAATGCCATAATTGACTAAAACAGAAAATGCTTATTTGTTTTAGTTTAACTATTGTAAATCAAAGTTTCTAAACACTGTTTCCATAGTTTACCTCTGTGAGGAGCATATCTATGTGCAGGGCTCAGGAGTGACTGACTTTTATCTCAGTTTTTAATTAAATCTCAGATAAAATGGAGAAATGAAGGCTCGATTTTTAGGAAGTAGTTAAGGTATTTAAGTGCCCAGAGGCACTTTTGATATTCTTACCTCAATCTGTGATGTTGATAAATTCCACCATAACAAGATTCTGCTCAGATAATAGACATAGCACTGATTATTTCACCAAAGTGTCAACATAACACGAGAAACAAACTCAACTCTTTCTCTTCTTAGCCATTCTCCTCATCTTAGATCCATTTATATGTAACTGGGTTTCTGCAGCTCTTTCATCATATCCCAGTAGCTTTAAACTCCTCTTAGTTCTTGTTCAGCATTTTTTTCCAGAGCTTTATTCCGTGTTTCCTTCCCATACCAGTGTGGAAAGCTTAATATTCTGGCAGTTTAAATAGAGCCTCAGACTACATCTCTAGAAATTGTTGGACTTCAGTTGTCACTGGCTTTTTTTCCTTTCTTTTTCTCTTCTTCGAGCAGTTGTTTTCTTGTTACATTTTTCTGTGTGACTCTTTTAACCCTTGGTCTAGAAAAATATGCTGCAGCTTTTTGGACATATGCCAAAATAAGAAAAGGATAAGTGCCAAGTTCTTAGTTTTAAAATAAGACCAGCAAGAGAGTATGAAATGATTCATCACTTCCTGGCAAGTGTAATTATCACTGCAATCACCATTCATTATCTATTCGCACCCTTTAAAAATGTGCTAAATATTACTGTAAGTTCAGAAAGTTATCTTTTCAACTGAATCAACTGAAAAAAAAATAAAGCAGCACAGGTGTGTGCTTTAAACAGGAAATGATACTGAACTCCAGGACTCTTAGAGCTGCCTACCTTAGGATGACCTGCAAGAAACATGTCACATCGGTGTGAAAATGTTGTATGCTGCTGTTTGGTTAGCGGTTATACAAAAGAAAGTATTTCAACTGGTTTAGCTTTTGTGTTTGTCATTGTTGAAAGCTGACTGCTGAAAGGTGAAACCAGTTCCACCTCTTAGCTGGGCATTTATTCAGTGTCTGAACTGGAACATTGGAGATCCAGTAATTATGTTTAGTACTCAGTTTGTGTATTTTTTTTATCCTGTTTTAATCAAATAGCTTGTAGTTTCACACCTGTAGATGGTCACTGGAAATTATCTATAAGCCAACAAGGAATCTTATTTTAATAAGGTATAGTTGTAATTTCTCTTTATTTTGAACCTTATAAAAATTACTCAAAGCATAATTGATTCTGCCTATAAGTAAACCACTGTGGGATGCAGATTCATTCTCAGCACTCATTGCCAAAAGTTTAAAACAAAATTAAGACTTGGTAACATATCAATGTACTCATTTCTCAGCTTATGTTGTGAGAACTTTGGGGTAGCAATCAGCTTTTTGTTCTGTTTGTATAGCAACTGGTACAATGATGTCTTTATCTACTACTGGGAATTTTGGGTACTGTCATAGCAAACAAATGTTTAAAATACATTGTTTAAAAATCTTACAGTGCATGAAAATTTTTCCAAGTTGTTATGAACGACTGCTGTGTTAGTGAAAAATCTTTACCTAACAAGTAAATGCTATTATTCAGCATTTATTTTTGCATGTTACCTAATCTCTGTTCATACCCAGGGAGGTTAGGTGCAAAGATCTGCCTTTATTTCCATAATCCTGCAGCATTCAACTCTAGTTGAAAGTCTCACCTGTGACCTTATATTGTTGTACATTAGAATCAAAGCCTTCCGAAAATATGTTTAATCCTGGAATACTACTAAAAATGGAGGAATCAAATGGTGTGTAGGTGTGCAACAAAGGAAGTTTTAAGAGTGGCAGGAGGGGAGGAGGAAATTACTGCAGTGGAAGTAGTAAGGGAGGGAGAAGACCTAAAACTCCTCAGAAGTGATGGGTGTGGGAATGGCCCCAACCCACATTATTCTCTAAATTCCTTCAGTTGTTAGGCCCAGCTGCTGATTAATTATGGTAGGACAAAACAGCGTTTCAGAGTGGGTTTCAGCTTTGGAATGGGTGAATATGTTGTCTATCTAGGAGGACTGTGTCAATGTGTAGACATTTCAGTACTTTTACATCAGGAAAATTAATAAATGGATAGTTTGTGCACTGTAATATGCAATTTAGAATCTTATCTGGATTTGCCTTTTAAAATTTCATACTATCCAAAAGTGCTACAGATTAAAGTAGCTTTAATTTAATTCTCCATTAGAGTAATTATTAGATAGCTAGGAAGGGCACTGAACACTTCCTATGTTTCTACATGCTTTTTAGAGTCCAGAATAGTTAAGTCTTTGACCTCTTCTCCAGACAGCCTGTATGAGGCTGACTTGTGAAATTTTAGTACTGTTCCTCCTTACTCCTCCACAAGGCAACGTTATTAGTGAAGAGTCATTTGAGAAGCTGATACAGGATAACCCTCCTTGGTTTTGTATATTCAACTTCAGGGGCATTATTGACAGATGCTGTTCTTGTATTATAATGTTGCTTAACTTGAAAGATTGCATTGTGTTGATGAGAGAGGGTAGGTAGATTTGCTGAACTCCAGACTCAACTAAAGATATTTTTTAGTTAAAACCAAGATTATGATTTTGCAGCAAATTGCACATAATCCTGTGATTTAGTGAGTCAGCCTGGTCAAGTGTAGTGGCCTTCTTCTACAAGGTTTTTCAGTATTTCTCACTGTGATTTGAAGGTTTATTTGCATTACTGACTGAGAAAAAGTCTGATATCATAGATAGAGTTTGTCAGCAAGCTGGCAGTACATAAGTTTTCCTTTCCTGGCATGGATCACATTAAGAAATTTATCAGAGAATATTATGCAGACTTAAAATCTGTCAAAAATATGAATGACAGTGTGACAGAAACCACCTGCATAGTTTATGATGTTCTTGGATCAAAGTACCAGCAGTAAATTGCTGCAGTATTCTGAATAGTAAGTGTGGTTTTGGAACAAGGCAGAAACCTTGAGAACAAGTTGATATTTGTCTTTTGTCACTTTAAAGCCATTCCTAAAGCTTATACCAAAGGGCATACTGAATTTGTGGCAAGTGCTAGTTAGAAATAGTGAGTTACATATCCACAAATTGACAAGATCTGTGTGAGGCTGGTGCACCTGGTACATAAGAGAAATGAAAAAGATATTGTTAGATATGACTGCACAGGAAAGGGGTTTCAAAAGAAACTGTTGCTCTGAAGTCACTGAAATGAAAATTTATTTGATAAAAGAAAATAAACAAAGGAAGAAAGAATACCTAATTCTTACAAAGAATTTTAGTCCATTAAAATCAAAGCACCTTCTGAATGGAAGGAGTTTCATCAGCTCCCAGTGTTGAAATTTAGGCAGTCTGAGCTGAAAGTGACCTGTCCAAGATCAGTCAATGAACTAATCAAAAGCTCAGGGCTCTTAGGCCCCACCCCAGACTCTTATCTATCAGTCCACACTGTTCACATTTGTACAAGAAGGAAAAATAACCAGGTTATTTTTGCCATTAATCTATTCTAAATGCCCCTCACTTCACTTAACAAAGGACATTCTGTGAAGCGATCAGCTTCCATCATCAATATGGGGTAAGCATACAAGTCTTTGTGCAGTATTAGCAATAACAAGCTAAATCTCAAAAGTTAGAATTGAAGCTGTCCCTTATGCATTCAGATGTCACTTCAGCATCATAATTTTAGATCACTCTAAGAAAAACTGTGAGGATGATGTACTTACCACTCACAATACATGTAGTTTCCAAGGCAGTTTCATACAGTTGGTGAAGTTGGTTTTTATCCAATTTATATTTATATTTTGCTTGTCAACATCACTTTAGACAGAGTCCAAGTAAGGGTCATTGCTTACAGCTGTTACCAGTAGAAGGATATTTTCCGGAAAATTTGAAGGCATGCTTTTGATACCAGTTGGCTGAAAATAAAGTCCGAATGTGATGTTTTCTGTGTGGTGGTTTTGCCTTTTAGACTTAGTTTTTCCTCTGCCATTGTCATTGTGAATGAATACAGTGACTTGCTTCATCACTTCTTTGTTCTATGGTTTCTTAAGAAACATATCCATATAATTGTTTTTAGAGCTTGGAGGAACTTTCTAAGAATCAAACACTGGCTGAAAACTATAGCAAAGAGTTTTGTTGTCAGAATAGAACAGTATATCCATTGGCTCTCAAGTGCTCTGACACAGGTATATTTTTGTTCTATAATTTGGAGTACTATTAACTTACAGTAAGAGCTGCAAATACAGTGAGAGCAAAATTAGAATTACAAATTATACTTGTGGTCCAAAAATGCAGTGCAGCTGCCAGACTTTTGCAACATTTAGGTAACAGTAATCAGCTGTACAAACACAGGATGGGGAAAAACTAGCTGCATTGCAATACCACAGAAAAGGACCCAGGAGGTAATCACAGGCTTGAACAAAAGTCAGCAGTGTCCTGCTCTTAGGAAACAGGTAATATAATACACTGGGAGATGCAATGGGAGATGCAATCTCTGCTAGCACTTGCGAACACTGTCACAGTGGTCTACCTTCTGCAGTTCATACATCTCTTTCCAAACACTGGTGATTGTCTTGGCTTGTCCTGTTTCTGTTGATTGCAAAATACTACTTATGCATCTGATTCTGAGTGCCGCATGCCTATCACAGTGTTATTCTTGAGAGGTTTTGTACCCTTTAACATTCACAGTGTCAACCTGAAGTGCAAAATGTTCTTTATTTGCAAATCTAACTAGTCAAGAGCAAATACCGTCTTTCAGTAGTGTCATTCAGAGGTATTTGTCCCAGATCACCATGATAATTTGTTTGGGTTTGTTTTTGTTTTCAGAGATTCAGACTGGATGTTTGTGTCAATGAATGATTAGGTCTCCCACTTTTCATTCTTTCCAAGTATATGTGTTTGCAGTTTTAAAATTTTCAGGTTTAGATTGAATGCAGTTTTCTTCAGCATCTGAGATACAGTTTCATAGATAGTCTCCTTGCCTGATCTAACAAGAAAATACTGATATGTCAAGTACATCAGAACCAGTTATTCTAAGAACTACACCTAGTTTCTGGTTTGTTTTCTCACTGCTGGCAACCATTTCTTGAAGAGACAAATGAAGCACTATTTAAATCTGCAATTATTTGTTGTGTTTCCAAAAAGCCTCAGCTCTCTGGAAGCTTTTAATGGCTCCCTTCTTGCAGTCGTGTTTCTTGCTTTTGATATCTTGAGACACTTGGAAGTCTAATTCATCACTACCCCCGATCATTATCCCCCTCATGGATTTGTAACGTGAGCTTCTACACAGCACAGTCACTGTTTGAACTCCCCCTGAACCCTTCCCTGAAGATATGGTTCCCCAAAACAGAGAAATCCAAATCACAAGAACAGATTTACACATTTATTTTATCAGAAATAGAGAGTAACTTGGTCTTATATAGACATATTCCTGGCATTTCTATGGTCTTCCCTGTGTTTCTTTTCTAGAAATGATCATGCCAAAACAGCCTTAGCGGAGTTGTCCCGAATAGCCCATAATGTTTTCCTTAGGGTATATGTTTTTGTGAAATATTTTTCTTAATCGTGGTTTCAGAGCTGGTCCCTATAATATCACTGAAAGAATAATTTCCTAAGGGTCAGAGAGTATCATGGAAGAATTCATGTAACTAATCTGAATAAAGGGATAATTAAATAGCATTGCATTGATCCAAGTGAGAAAAAATCTTAGTCGTAATTGACATTTTACTGACAGAAGTCATGTGGGCACAGATGCTTGCTTGTATAGAGTCGGGGTGAAAGCCAGGTTCATAAATGTCTCAAATGCTCTGTAAGAAAGGCTGTTAAATGAACAATTATATTTTAGCACCTGTCATATAGTCATTAATTATAACACGCTCATTTCATTTTACATGCTATTTAAATGCTCACCATTGTTAAATACTTTCTTGATTATATGTATCTATAGAGTGAAGTCATTCACTGTACCAAACCAGAATCATTCTATGCCATTGAATTTAAAACCTTTAACGTACTATAGTGACCTTGCAATAAATATTGTGGGTTACTTCAAATAAAACTGAAGAATAGGAGCATCTGTCTCAATCTGAACACAAGATTTACCTTACTTACATGAGAAGTTCAGGCAATGCACATCAAGAAACTGAAGAACAGTATCAGAGAAAAGAGCGCAAGCTCAGCCTGTGTAGTTTGCAGTGAGGCACAGGGCATTGTCAAGTGAGCATCAGCTACTGAAAGGTTGATTTGACCCATGTCTGGTTATCTCAGCCTAAGGCTTAGAGAAGATATCATGGTAAGTGCCCTGCTCAGGGCTGAGTGGTAGTACTAGGTGCTCTTTAACATTCCTGTTTCTGAGCTATACTAATTCTGCTAACAGGCTATGAGGAGGGATGTTTAGCATCTTCATGGCTCATATTGTTCTTATGTAGAAGAGTATAATTCCTCACTTTAAAAATGGCAGTGAGCTTTGCTATTGTTTCTGGAAGCACATCTGACAGATGTTACCCAAGTTCAGGACTCTCAAGGGGGAAAAAGGTTAAAATTCAGTGGAGAGTATTTTCCCATAGGTTTACTTGAAGATCCACTAAAGCCTGTTTCTTTAAAGGAATGGAAATAGTTCCTTCCTAAGGCTATCTCAAACTGCATTTTTTTTTTCCACTGCAGATGTTCTGATTAGTTAGGACCTATCCTAACTGAATAGGTCTTTTTGTTGTTAGTATGATTTACCACATATGGCGTATTTAATGAATATTGCTCCATCTGCTCTTTGAGGACCACACTGACAGTGAGTTAATCATGCAATGAATGCTACTGACATCAGTGGGACTGATGTTATAAAAAATTCTCTCTGATGTGAATGAAAGGCTCTCTGTTTTTCAAAATGTCCAAGATGAAACTACTACAAGTCATGGTGGGAAATACTGAACGAGTAGAATTTTGTTTAACGGTAGGGATTAATTGTAAAGAATTACATTTACAATTACAATCCTGTGCAATGCTACAGGCGTGGGGAAGAGTGGCTGGAAAGCTGCCTGATGGAAAAAGGCCTGGGGGTGCTGCTGGACAGTGGGCTGAACGTGAGCCAGCAGTGTGCCCAGGTGGCCAAGGAGGCCAATGGCATCCTGGCTTGTGTTGGAAGTAGTGTGGCCAGCAGGACTAAGGAAGAGATTGTCCCCCTGTACTCGGCACTGGTGAGTCTGCACCTTGAATACTGTGCTCAGTTTTGGGCCCCTCACTACAAGAAATACATTGAGGTGCTGAAGCGTGTCCAGAGAAGGACAACAAAGCTGGTGAAGGGTCTGGAGAACAGGTTTTATGAGGAGCAGCTGAAGGAACTGAGGTTGTTTAGCCTGGAGAAAAGGAGGTTCAGGGGAGACCTTATTGCTCTCTACAACTACCTGAAAGGAGGTTGTAGCGAGGTGTGTGTTGGTCTCTTCTCCCAAGTAACAAGTGATAGGACAAGAGTAAATGGCCTCAAGTTGCACCAGGAGAGCTTTGGATTGGATATTAGGAAAAATTTCTTCACCGAAAGGATTGTCAAGCATTGGAACAGGCTGCCCAGGGAAGTGGTTGAGTCACCATTTCTGGAAGTATTTAAAAGACATGTGGACGTGGCACTTAGGGACATGGTTTAATGGTGAAGTTGGAATTGTTAGGTTAATGATTGGACTCAATGATCTTAAAAGTCTTTTCTAACCTAAATGATTATGTGACTATTCTATGAATTGGTGTTGTTAAGTGTGCTCAGCTGCGGCTGTGGTGGCTGGTTGGGACTAGTTACATGACCAGGTACATCTTATATTTCCTTTTTTTTGTAAACATGAATTTAATTCTTGTACCAAGCAGTCTGGTCTGAATATTCAAAAGCATAGAGTAGTAGGCAGAATAGAAGTCTGATAATAAAAGAGACACTAAATGCTTGACATTCCCCATGATACACCTACTGGGCTTCAGCAAAAACATCATTTTGTGATACACATGGTAGTATCTGTTATGCATTGTTTAACAGGATTGGATATTGTTGTATTGGACATGTTAATTCCAGTTCTAGCTTGTCTTGTCAGGATAGTAGCAGAGTAGCTTTAATGAATGTACAGATCTCCCTGCTTAATTATAAATTCTGCAACAAGATAATTAAAAATCTGCTACTTGGCTATTTATATCATTAATTTAAAATTAGTTTCACTATGCTTTACTCCTTGACAATAATCTGTATAACAAAAGAGTCTTAATGCCCTCATGGCAGTGGTATTTAAAAGCTGTTGAGAATGTGTATTTTATATTAAAGGAAAAAAATAATACTAAACTTTAATGGAGAGCTGATTTTGTTACTCATAAAAATAAGATTAGAAATTAATCATTAGTGTCAGACATTTAATAGGTAGGAACAAGAAAACAAATACTGGTGTGAAATATATTTGTCAAAGAAGAAATTGATGTCAAAATGACCACTGTATTGCAATATGCAGTGGCGACTTTCACATTTGTCATGAGAACTTGTGAAAAATAGATGATGAAACTGCACAATATTTCATTGTGCTAAGGTGATCCATTAAGATCCTGGGACTCAACAGAAGAATCTTGCATCTTTGCATTAATGATTCTCATCTGAGTTGTGTTCTGGTGATTTAGTTCAAATTGCCAGTTCTGATTTTAGTCAGAAGATACCCACATAACATAGTTCAGAATCATAACAAATACCACAACTTGGTGTGTTGTTTGACAGATTCCAGAGAAGAAGGTGAAGTGGAATGAGTGTGAAGCAAAACTGTTCATCCTTCCATTAGGGAATGAGTGGAACTGAGTGGTAAAATTCTATTAAGAACTACAGAATTGGCGCTTTTTAGGAGGAGGGAAAACACACCCAGTCTTCTGTTCAAGTAACATAAAATATTATACAGTGGTCAGTTTTAATCTACATGTTATTAAAATTATTTTCCAACTATTGTCAAGATGTCTTTAGATACTGGAAAATCTTACTGAATATTGTGTTTTAATTTACCATTCAGTAGTGACTCATGAGAAGTTTAATAATTCCATGAAAGACATCAGTACACAGATTTTATTAAAAATTCTGTTATTTGTTGCTTTTAGTTCAACTTTAGTATGAAAAATACCAACTCATTCTTCGGCCCAGGTGCACCTTCAGAACATAGGTAAGGAATTTAAAAATGCCTTAGTGTATACTTTGTCTCTTTAGCGAATAAGCAAAACAGTGCCTTCTCAAGGGTTGGGAGCATAGCCCGTTACATGTATGTTAAATTCATATCTAAAATAATTGCATAAGTAATAAAGCCAATTACATTGTACCCACATTCAGACATCTCTGAGAATTTAACTAGCAAAATTAGTCTGCCTCAGCCTTGAGTTCAGGCAGATTATGATATAAAATAAATGCACATTCAGTTTCTTTGCAGTTTGTGTTTCTAGTACAGTTTTGAAATTATTTTTTCTGAAATGAGATTTTAAATGTATGAATGAAGAAAGATGTATTTCCATGAAGAAGGGGAAGAAAAAAGTCTAGGCAGAGACCTTGCAGGAAACCATGACTCATTCCTTGTTTATAAACTATAACATTTGGTGTGTTTCCCATTCTCTAGTCAGGTTCTTTTTATTTTATATTACTGGCAAACTTTTCACCCTTGATAAAAAGTGTGAGCACTGAACTACTTTTAAGAAATGTTTTTATTATAAAATTTTGTTGACTAAATAAGTGATATTCTGAGAAGCTCACTGTAGATTAACTACTGTCAGAATTTATCCAAAGGAGTGACAGGTCCCAAACACACTAGTGAACTCTTCTTCAGGATTGTTAGCAGTGATTTCAGTGGGAAATATACTCCCACTGAATGCAGTGAGTGCAATTGTACTCACTTTCTCTAGCAAGAGGATGAAGGATTCTTTGCTGGGTTTGCACACATACTTTTAAAATCAAATGAGCTGGTGCGTTTGAAATATGTTTCAGATTGCTCTCATGTCTAGACTACAATTAACAGGAGAGCCTTGGTTTACATAGTTTAGTCATACTAAGAATTAACTTTACTGGGGAGAGAGAGAGAGAAATATTTGATATACAATAAGTCTACATTTTTCCTTTGCTTGTTGCTTTTCCTCTCTGAAAATGCTATTGCCAAAAACCAGGGTGAATTTTCTTCTGAGTCTTCTTAAAGTTTTGCTAGAAGAGATAAACTTCCCACTAGTCTTCTGTAACAGATACACATAAACTTGTCACACTTGGAAGGATGTCACCACAGTAAATAGAAACTTGGGATGAGGTGTGTATGGTGTTGGGGAGATGATGAGTTAGTCTAAGGAGGAAAATAATGTAGGTAATTTATATGTAGAATAAAAGATAAAGCTCTGTGAGTCTTCTTATCTTTGAAAAACAGTACTGTGTATTCAAAGGCCGTAAGAGAATCTAGGTAGAAAAAAAATTCAGATCATTACTGTATGCATTATGTTTTGTGAATATCTTTGTAATAGAAAGATAAGAATGATCAAAATGTTATTGTGTTAGAATAATAGAATTCTGAGTCATGCACAAGACTTTTTTTGTCTATGGCCATGTTACATATCTGAGGGTAGAACTGAACTCAATTTCATTTATCACTATTTGTAAGACTTTAAAATGATGAATGTCAGATTTCAAGACATCTACGGGGAAACTGTTATTTAAAAGCAATTTTCGCAATCAAAAAGCAAAGCTCTGGTATTATTAATGTTGCTATTTCAAAGAAACAATTTTGTAAGATGATCTATAATCACCTGTAGAGTTTTTGCTGTTGCAGCTTCTTTTGTATCTAACCGATGGATAATGGCAGTGTGATCAAAGAACAAATTGATAGAAAAGACACTGCAACAACTCCCAGATACTGCTTATCCCCTAGGGAAATGCATGTGTGTATACTTCTAAATAGTTTCCACATCTCTCAAACTGGGTGCCAGAAATCTACTGATGAAAACCAGAAAATGTCAATAACTGTGCATAGACTAGAGTATTTTAACCAATGAAAATTAAGTAAGTTCCAGAAAACTAAGAATTACATTAACTTGGAGATCATGATGAAAGGTGGTGCAAAAGACATTCAAAATTTAAAATTAAACAAAAAATCTTACTGTAGCTGAAGCAGAATTGCCTGAAAAAAACCTTTAAAAAATAATTTTTATTTTTCATATGCCATTCATCAGAACAGTTCTACAGTTCTTGCCATTGTCTTGCAATGATTTCTTTATTATGCATGACTAATGGTTGTTTAAATTTTGTTTCAAGTTCATACTCTGCCACCTACACAGAAATTTAAAACAGGGTTTGAACATGAGTTAAGAAAAAAACCCTAGGTAGTGGTGAAGTAGTTATGATATATTCTTGCCCCTTTATTCCAGTCTTTCAGATGAGAACTATTGTCTATAGAGAAAAATGATACAGCCTGCCATGTCTCTCCTAATTCCTTTTAGCATAGTCTCTGTCCTATTAAATGTCCTTATATTTTCCATGGGGAACTGCAGTCTAGTAGAGAAATTCTTTTGACCTTGCCGTTGTCCAATATCCATTGTTAACATATGCCACAGTTACTCACATTTTCCTTTCTGGATAATTTTAGAGTTCTAAACTATTTTTTTCTACCTTTAATTATTGTACTGAATATTTATACTGACATACATTTTAATCATTATCTTTAAAGAGCTTAGCTATTATTTTTTGCTTGATATTCAATAGGCCATCTGTACTATGTCCTGGGTATTTTATTACCCTTTTCCCCCTTAAAGAACAACAATATGCTTAGTCAGTAGTTACTCTGTTGTCCAGTATACAGTTGCCATTATATGTATACATTTAGCAAACACATGGCTCATCAATTACAGTGTTTTCCAATAGAGACTGAAGTTCCATCCACCGTGGCCAATAATAATATTGTTCTGGCTCAGAACCAAAGAGTGCCATGTTTTGACTTGCGTATCTCAGTGCTAATTTAGCATCATGTATCTCAAAGGAATTTTTTTTCTCCTTCTTGTTTCCCCTCCCTTCCTCTCCTTCTCATCCCTTTCTTCCACTTCACTGAAGTTGTAGAGTATAAAATCCTAATAATATCAGCTAGAATAGAACAAAATACAACTGTGATACTGGTCATGTTCTTCAGAAGAGTTTTATTAATCAGGAAAGTTAATGTCCCCATGAGACATTGTTATTTGTATTTTCTGGTATTTCTACTTATTTGCTTTGAGCTTTGCTGAGATTCTTAAGATGTAGTAAAATATAAAAGCAAAAGCAAAGGACTGAGAAGCTTCTTAAGCCAAGTTCCTGTGCTCCAGTCTGAGCAGGAAAATCTTAGCCGGGAAATTAATCTCCTGCGTGATGGCATTGACGTAAGTGTCTTTTCAGTTTGTGTGTGCGTGTAAACAGGGAAAGCAAGAGAGAATAAAACCATTTTATAAATATTGTTATTTATGAGAGGTAAAAAGGGAAGCCAGAACTTAAAGACCTGCACAACTGTTTGTACAGAGCTTTACCACATGTACTACAATAGATCCAGTAACGTTTACCAAATTTTCTATCTGCATTTTGAATGAGTCACAATTATTCTTAGTACTGTCTAATTTTTCAAGCTTGGAGAAGTCATTAGGTTAAGTTTTAGAGTGGGTTTTGCTGATGTTGAGATGAAGAAATAAATTGAGACGGTCCTACACATTTACTCAGGGTGCAGTAAGCTTAATGCAAACTTGGTAGAGCAGTTGGGTGGAAAGTGATTCAGCCTGATCTATGACAGGATGAACTGTGCTGAGGAATATGGTTACCTATATGGAGAATGTGGGTAGCTATAATTTAGCTCTTAAACCATTATAAAAACACAGTTCTAGTAGGTAGTATGCTATATTAAGCATGACATGCTTGTAATAAAGATTACTTTCTGTATGGCAGGCAATCACAGCATCTCCTATAGGATTTAACCTGTGTCTGAGGACAGTAGAAGACATCAGACACCTGGGCAGTTTTATTGGCTCCATATAGACAGTTAGATTTTGGAGATCTTGCATGTGGAATGGAAGCTGGCAAAAGGGGTGCTGAGGGACATAGCCCTGTCATCATTGTGAAAAGGCTGTGGCAGCTATTTTGTCTTGTAGACAACCTTGGAAGACCCTCTTCCTTGCCGAAGTGACAATGATGGCATGATTCACATTATCTCCTCCAGTTTCTTATGCACTGAGTTTAAATGCTTAGCCTGTATGCAGCTTTTATGGAGTGGATTTAATCCACCAATCTTATAAGTACTTAAATAAAAATCTTGTTAGGAGTTGCACAAGATACACTGATTTTCTGCTGTAAGAAGTTTACTTTTCATGCATTAGTTAGTGATTTAATTACATTACAAATTTCCTAAACAGTGAACAGGTACAAGGTACTGTACTGAAAAGTAAAAAAAAAAAAAAAAAAAAAAAAAGAAGAGAAGCATGTAGAAGTATGTTGTCTTTTTTTTCCCCTACCTTAATTAGTCCAGAAATTAAATGGATGCATGAATCAGCTCTCCACTTGTTTTGTTGTTGCTCATGAACAATAGGGGAAAGCCTCTGATCCCGTGCTTTCTTATGGAAGCAGAACAGAGTTTATGGCATTTAATGGATTAAAGCTTTAAGTGTCACACTTAGTTGCTAGAATTAAGGACCAAAGTTCAAAATTTGGATGAAGTGGCAAATAGATAAGAGTCAAAAGCCCAAATGGTACGGTTGGTTGGTAAATAGTTTCATGCACAGAAAAATCCCAAACTAAACAGCAGGTTCAGTTAGAAGCTGATAATAGCAGTTGGTTACCAAAGAATTTTAGAACAATGAGGTTGGATGATGTATTCAGAGATTATTTACTCTATTTTCTCCTCCAAGGCAAGCTAATTATTTCTGAAAGCTGTTTATATAGCCTTTTAAAAAATCTACCCTTAAAAACCAACTCATTGTGATTCCATAAACAGGTTCCCTCAGCAATTAATGTGCTTATTATTTTCCACTGAAAAGTATTCTTTTCACCATTGAATCTTTATGACCGCAACTTATGGCCTTATGAACTATTTTGCAGTCCATTATTTCTTGACCACAAGGATAAGGAAAACAGTCTGGTTTAAATTATGTTTGCTTTTACTTTTACTTTAGGCTACTTTATGTGTGACTTCCTGCCTTCCTCATCTGAGATGTTTTCTAGATTTCTGTTTTCTCAGGGTTTAGTCCAGTATGTCTCTGCTGAATCCTGTTGCCCCAAAGCAAGAAACAATGCTTCAGGTGAGCCTTAGAAATACAGAGAGGACAGGAGGTTGCTCTTCTGGATGATACTCCCTTTTATATGTCCAGGGATGATGCTTGTGTTTTCATAAGACTGCGATAGTATGTTTAGTTTATGATTCACTGATACTTCCCATGCATTTTCTGAAGAAGTGCTGCCTATCTAATGGCCCCTTGTCCAGCAGAATATTCCTGTATATATGACGGGCTTTGTATTTTTTATATCCTCTTTTTTTCTGAACATTGCTGCAGTTTGTCAAGGACATTCAGAAGAGCTAACTAGATTAATATTGTTAGTTCTGGACTAAGTATATCACCTATCTCCCTCCAGACCATTGAAGAAAACATTGAATAGTGCTGGTCCTGGGACAGCAAGCTGCTTAGATAAGTTATCTTTCTACTTTGACAGTATTGCTACTCTTTCAGTACAGTTTACCAATTATTTTTCTCCCTTATATTCCAGCAGTTTCATAAAGATAATTTTTTTTTTTCTGATCTGTGGTTGATCATGTATTTGTAATTTGTCTTCCCTTTCTGTTGGTCCTCCTACCTATTTATCTTTCTACAGAGGTTGAGGAGTCCTTAACCCTGACCAGCAATGCCTACATGTATCTTCATTAACCAGTAGATATTTTAGCTAGAAAGCAGAAAGAATCAACCTACAGATTGCTGGTACTTAAATTTACCGTCTTAATTGCTCATAGCTTTGAAATTAAAGTAGGAAAAATAATTACATTTCTAGACTTCTGGGAAAGATCTACAGATCAGTAAGAAATATGTGGTATTAAAACAAGCAGGATAAAATACCTTGGGTTCTAGCTCACATGTAGTCTTTTGTCTTGAGGCATAGTACTAGATATCAAATTGTTTACCTATTGCTATAAATCTCAAGGTTAGGGAAATTCAGGTTTTGTGAATGGTAAAGTATTACACACTTTTGGTCTAAAAAGTCTGCTTTCACATGAACATATGCGTGGGAGAGGAAATAAAAATAGCTTGCATCACATAGAAAGAGCAGTGGTCACTGGTTGCAATGGGCAAATAATAGCAACAATAATTGGAAAATAATTTGAAAAACAAACAATTCGGGAGTTTTCTACTAGAGTTTCACCCAGTGTTGAAAGTTAAATAAGATGCCTCCACGGTATCATTTAAATAGATTTTTAGCATTCTAATTACTGCTGAAAGTGTTAGTCTGAAGTAAAAAATATGGTGAAGATTATAAAGGACTTTTAAAAATTACAGTAGTGCTTTCAAGCCAAAGACTTCCTCATTCTAATAAAAATGTACCTCTTCAGTTCATTCTGTGTATCAGGTTTGGGTATATCCTACAACTGACTAATATGACTCCAATATGCTCTAATACTGTGATCTGCAAAAAGTTGCATGTTGGTGAATTTTATGGGTGTGATTTTTCCACTGAACAATACAGGAATAATCTTGATAGGACTCAGCTTCAAACAGTCTAGTTAATCTATCATATCCTTCTGAAGCACCCTTTCATGAAGAATTTTTGTGAGGACTTATTCAGCATGTAGACATGGTTTCTGAATATTATAAGGGAAAAGTCAGTCGGTTGTTTCAGTCAAAAACAGCTCTTTGGAAGATGAAAAACAATGCAATTAAAGTGAAGTTCTGTTACCGTTTTATATTAATATTTTCTTTCCGTCTTTTTTTTTTTTTTTTTTTTTTTTTTTTTTCATAGCTCAAAGTTCCTTGTAGCCAGAGTAATTACAC
Organism: Tyto alba; assembly: GCF_018691265.1. Lineage (NCBI taxonomy): Eukaryota > Metazoa > Chordata > Aves > Strigiformes > Tytonidae > Tyto > Tyto alba. Next base: position 28,002,585 of record NW_024881328.1, on the reverse strand, counting down.
TACAGGAATATCAGCTCCCCCAAGTAGCATTTTTTATATTGCCCCAAATTAAAGGCCCCAAAAAATTTACTTTTAAGATACATATGAGTTTCAGGACTGATAAAACTGCTAGATGAAAGGTTGGGGAGTTCAGTAGAAAAACATGTTTTGTATAGCTCTCACTAAGAGTTTGGGGAATTTTTTTTTTCTTGAAACTCTCAGAAGATACCAGGATTTTTACATTGAGCTACAGATAATCCCTCTGAATAACAGAAATATAGCAGTCCTTTACACATAATGTGAAACAGAAAGAAAAGGGAGGTTTCTGAGTGATTTTCAGTTTTCTGTATAGTGAGTCTTCAAAAAGCAGCAAATTATTTTGAATTGCTGAAACCCAGAGCAGGAAAAACTACATGAAGAAGAATGTGAATCTTGGCAGGCAAGGGTAAGATCATGACTACATGAAAGTGTTTAAAAATATGACAACATTCTCAACACTGCATATTGTTGAAGAAAGATCTTCAGATCCTTTGAGATCTTGGCACAAACTAATTTGTGGTCTGATAAAGATAATTGTTTTCCTGATGAAGGTGTATTTCTCTCTACTTCTCAAAGGAGTAGAAATGAAGAGTGGGGCAAGGTGAAACTGAACTGACACAAAATAACTGGTGATGGCTGTCTGATAACTTTTCCTTTAGATTATTACTCCATGGCTGTGACAAGAAAATAGTTTTATATAGTGTGGAGATAAGGTTTAGGGTCCTTTCAGGCTAACCAAACTTGACACTGTCACGCTGTTGTATAAGCGATACATATTAACTCTAGGAAGAGATTTTACCTGTTTCAGTAAAATCCACTAAACTGCTAAATTTTCTTTTGTTAAAATACATATTACTACAATGTTTGTTATCTCTCTGTTTGTTATATAACTTTATTTCATGGAAATGTTATGAATTTAATAATAATTTGTTCATAATGTAATACGAACTTTCTTGGTCATATACAGCCTACGACACACCTCAGTGTTACTTATCTTTTCTGTGGATTTACAGTGTCCCTCAAACTTAATTTGATAATGCTGGTGTTATGCACTTACCTCTGTAAACCTACCACTCTTCTCCTCTCCCTCCAACCAATAATGCAATTGCAAAAGATGCCCAACCTTCCTGATCCTACTTGTCACATATCAGTAACTTCACCTAGCCCATCCTGAGTGCTTTTCAAGAGTCGAGCCACAGGGGAGCTCCAGCGCTGGCTCAGAGAGAAGAAACATCTGCGGCAGCTCCTTTCCTTCCTCGGCAGGAAGGGGGCACGCGGTTCCAGGGATCGGGGCAGCCAGGGTGTACAGCTACACGCATGATGATGGCTTGCTGCTGGTTTACTGCTCCTCTGGCCGGGTTCCATGTTTCCCATCAAGCCCTCTGCCATCACAGCTTTGCTACGGACCCTTTGACGTGCCTGGGAAATGGCATCTCACCTGAACCACTCATGACTTCAGTTCACTGAGAACCACAGTCAGCCGCTTCTGCTTTATAGCTTTGTTTACAGCCTGTGTTCTCTGCAGGTTGAATTCTTCCTGATTTATGTCACCGTGATGTCAGCGCAAGCTTTTCAGTTGGGATCTCTGTTGAAATCTTATCTTGCAAACAGTAACAATTTGCTACTGTCACTATCTGAACTTGGTCATTTTTGTTTTCCTCACTCATACAGTGTCAGTTTGTTTTATGTAGTTCTGGTCCTACCAGCTGCAAACGCGATATTCTGCTTCAGCCAACTCTAGGTTATTAGGTTATGAATGCTAAAAATTATGAGCAGTGCTTTAATTTGCATAGTTATATCCACACATCATCCAGAGTGAATAAAAGCCAGATTGTAAAATAATTACAATCTCTTGAAGTAGAGCCAGCCTCACAGACCAGATCCATCCGTCTTCATTAGTTTGTATACAGTTCCTTTACCAGAACAAACTTTCGGAAGGTACTCGCATGGGAATGCTGAAACAGCTGCACAACTTTTATTTTGAAGAAAAAAAAGTTGAGCCTTGGAACAGTGTGTTTTAAAGAGAGAGAGAGAGAGAGAGAGAGGGAGGGAGATACAGTCTGCATTTAAGACTTTGACCAGCATGTGTAAGAAGTGCTCTCATGCCTGGAATAATCTAACAAATTTTTACCTGGGTAGCGCTTGGCAAAGCTCCCCCTTTTTCTTGCACAGTTGAAAGGAATCCAGTACAGTTCCGTGCTTCAATCAACTTGACTCCAGTTTTGCGCAGCCTGCCCGCTTTGGTAGTGCACAGCCGTGCCTGGCTTATGTGGCCTCTATGGCCCTTTTCTGCTCCACTGTCAGAAAGAGGGAGGGAGGCTTCCCCCAGCACCAAAATATCATCCTGTGTGCTCTCTGCAGCACAGTAGCTAAGAACAAGTTTCCTGATTACTCCCTGGTCGTTTTGGAGTTACTTACTGGAAGAAGTCTTTTTCCCCACTTTAAATGGATGATTGTGTTACAATCAAGAAAAAGCATCTCCAAAGACCAATCTTTAGGTATGTGATACTATTACTTTGAACTGAAATGTTATGAACTTTACTCTCTACCTCCTATTTGTTAACTTAAAGTTCATATGCAAACACACAAAAAATTGTTCAAGAGGAAAAGTTTAATATTGTATAGCCTAGTAACATATTAGATAATTTTGTGCTCACAATATATTTTTTTAACTTGGACTAAGACTGTATAGAAGTTCTGTTTCTACTCCTCTCTGTCATCTGCGTTCTCTAAAGTTTTGTGTGGGATTGTCTTTATTATGAAAGAGGAGCAGCCTAGCTCTTGAAAACTTCTTTTGTGTGTTTTGTTTTCCTGCAGCTCTGCAGTCCCTCAGTGTATTCTGGAATTATGAAACTGTTTAGAAGTGGAACATGGTTTTTGGTTGGTTTAGCTGATTATGTCTGGATGGCAGAATTCTAATGCTTGATGCACCTTTTAGAGTAAAGTAGCTTGCTTGCTGGGACATGCAGACAAGTGCTTAAAGTGTAACTAATCCATAAGACTTTTCGGACAGGGAGGGTTTAAGTTTAAAGAGTAACTAGTTGGAGTTTTTGTGAGGTGGTTCTTCACTGTTTCCTACATACACTAGTTTGATCTATGAAACATCTTTCTGATTATTTTATATTTTAAAGTAAATGATAAAATTATTTTTACAGATCAGGACTAGATTTAGTTTACTTGTGCTTTTTACCACAGGAGACCTCTTTCTTTTATTTGGCCAGTCCTAGCGTCAGACCAATTGACCCTGAGTGGGAAATAATGTTTCTCAAACTACAGTGAATGAGGATGCAGTGGCTGTAAGATTAAACAAACCTGCAGTAGTTCACACTTCTGTTTATGATTGGTGGCATCTTTAACAAAACTCCAGCTCTTACTGGGTGACATCAGTAGGATATTGTAACCACAGTGTTGATATGACAAATAAATACAAAAATTATAGATGGTCCCAGAGCAAATACAGGGTTGTTATTTATTGGATGGCCACTACTGATGTCATATATTATGGGAATACAATAACAGTTGGTGTTGCAAATCCAGAGTAAGTTCAGACAGGTAGTCACACCAGGATTATGTCCTACTGATGTTATGTGTGGAGAAATCTTTCAGCTTTGTTACACTTACAGTGCAGAAAGAGAACCTGGACATCAAAACGTTACTATGGCAACGAAATGATTTAACCGTTAACCTTAAATTTGAATGTCCTGTGTGGATTTGCTCTGCAATTTATATAATAAATTAAATTAAACATTTTGCACTTTATTAAAGTGGAGTTAAGAAGTTATTTCATGGAAAGCTTATGACTGATGATTAAGAGACATTTGATATTTTCTTCAAGTGTTATCTTTTTATTTAAGCTAGTAGTTTAAATGAATATACTTCTGTTTAAACATTCGTAATTATTTTTAAGGATCTATGGTAATTATCCCATAAACTGTAACTTAAAAAAAAAAAAAAAAAAACAAAACACACATTCTTCACAGTCTTTTGGGACCGTTAGAATTTCAGGTGAGTAAGTGCTTATTTCCTGATGTGTTCGGGAATCTGCTATAGAAATCTGCTGTAGCTAGTGTAGTACTGGATAGTTTGAAAGAACTTTCTTAACGGATGTTTCCCTAAATTGTCTTGTGGGAGTGAACTTAACTCAATGAAAGGCAAGAAGCTTCAACATTTCTTACCGAAATCCATTCCTGCAAATCAGTTCTAAATACAGAACAGCAACTAACCACTATTGGCATGCTTAATCCAGAGCAAGAAAACCCCTAATATGGAAAGCCCCCTAAGAGTCCATGGCTCTACAGTGACTCTTCTGGCAAAAGTTCTCTGTATATACTACAGTAAATGCTTAAGAAACATTTCCAAGGTCGAGACCAGCATAATATTTTAGGCAGCTGAAAGAGAAAGACAGTCTCCATATGCCATAAAGATCCTATCATGTGCAGTAAATACAGATGCTATCACAATACATTAAAGAGCTGGTTTTTTAAATGAGTGTTCATTTTCCTTATGACTTTGGAAAATATTTCTCCAGTGAAAAAGTGTTCTTATACAAGGATTGTGAAGATTTAACTACAGTCCTTTTAATCCTGTAATTTTCTCTCCATGTAGGTGAAATGGTTTTACTGGGCACAAATCTGACAGTGAGGTAACTGAATCAGCAATCTAGTCAATTTTTCTCTCGAAAGAAAAGAGAAGAAAATATCATATTATCCAAATTTTATATATATTTATATTTACCTGTGTTTCACCTACAACCAATACTAATTTTAGTTACTCTTAAAAAAAGGTCTTTCCTGAGAGCTACGTCAGAACTTTATAAGTACCTGTGAATATCTTCCTACTTAGCAAAGTTACATTTACAGTGGATCTATACTTTTACGTACGTTGCCTTTCCAGTAATATAAAAACCAGGTTGAGTATTTGTTCTAAATAATCCCTTCAATATCACCAATCCTCTACATAAGAGTGGGATAGGTATTATGTTTCAAGATGGGAAACTCAATAATAAAAAGATATTTTTGACTAATTTTCAAATTTTTTGTAAGTTCTGAATTAATGAAGAAGTAAAAATAGGAAAATGGGAAAGAAGTGTAACCATTGGTATTTGCTACCTAGTAGTGCTTGGAAACAACTAAAGGATTCATTCAGAAATATAACTGTGTAAAAAAGCCAAACTTTATGAATCACATTGAACTGATTACTAAAGCACATCAATTTGGATAAATTTTGTAATTACATCAGAAACTGCCTGCCAAATACTTAGAGATTCCCGCATTCCTTAATATCAAAAGAACAGTCTGCTATATGCAAAGGTATATTTCAACACAACTTGTAGCTTGGATATTCACTGGCTATTTTAATGCTAACATAAATTACAGAGGACATTCCATATTTTTATTAAGAACAGCATCTTGAGCATGTTTGCTATAACCGGAGATTGTGAAATGAATTCAAACAATAAACAAATCATCTTTCTCAAATAAAGCAGTGGGAGTTTCATAGCTCTGACATTTAGAATTGGACTGAATAAAGCCATATAAAATACGCTATAGGGAACAAATCCTTCCCTGCCAACTGCATAGATTAGATGACATAATAGGTGGTTTAGTTCTCAAATTTCTATGATTTCTATTAACATAAGAATCTACACAGTTGTTAGTCAAAGCTTATACTGAAGCTAGCAGTTTTCTGCACTCTGCTTCAGTCTTTGGGGGTGGATGCATTGTATGACTTTGGTCTTAGTAGTCTTGACTGTGAATGGAAGCAAAAGATCAGAGTATCCCAAGAGAAGATCTTTTGGTGTCTCTGCCTTGGAAGAATCCAAGAAAGCCTGAAATTATTTCAAGAAACCCATGATCTTTTGAATTTTCCAGATCAATAACAGTTGGATAATAACAAAGAAATTGTCCTTGATGTGTAACATCTTTGATTTAAGGTTCTTAATGTGTTGAAAAAATATTATTGCATTAGCTTCAAAATACCTCTCTTTTCTGTGTTGCACATTTTCTCTGGTCTCATGCAGTTTTGGATCAAGGGTTATCTCTTAGAGCAGGAGCGACAGGAAAATAGGGTTCATGGTGCTGAAAGCAAGAGAAAGAACAAGGGTGAAAAACACTTGTTTTCCAGCTCTTCAGGGAGCCCTATTATTATCTATTCTATGCTGTCTACATATGAGAGAAGCTGCTTGTACTGTTGCTGTTGTTCCATTATCTTTGTCCATTACATATATATGAATGTTGTATTAACTGCAATTAACTAGATGGGATCTCTCTGTAGCTTTGAATTCTCCTTTACTAAGAAAATGACCCAATCCAGTCCTTTGATCTATTGCTTCTAGTCCCTTAAAATGTATATGGCTAGTTCATTATTTTATTCTGTACTAAAATCAGCCTCAAAAACCAGATGCTGTTGCTTACTGTAATCTACTGGCAGAAACTATCCCAACGTGATTTTTACACCACTACAGAGCACATAGGTAATTATATACGGTATATGCTGTACAGTATAGTGAAAATGTTTACAAAGACTTGGTTTCCAGAAAATATATATACTGCTTTAACTTGTGGAATAAGAATAATCCATATCAGTAACTTTACAGGGCTTTTTTCACTTACATACAGTGTAATAAAATATAGAAACAGCATGTTCTGTGACTTCTAGACATTATAAGTTTTTGGCAGAGACTCTTTTCCTCTTGAAAAAATATACTAACAAGTATTTTCTAGCAAAAAATAACCACCAGTGTAATGCCCTTACATGGCTTCTCTTTTCTTTCTTTTTTTTTTTTTTTTCTCTCCTAGATGCTCAAAATATTTAGGAGTTTTACCAAGTGCAAGCAAATACATCCTCATACTATGCTAATACATTATTTTTTTCCTATCTGTGAGTTCTATTTTACTCTGTTTATCCTGTGGCTTCAATATAGTATGTACTAAACAGGTATATTTGTGTTTTCCATGGTCATGACTGGTGTTTGCACCTTTTCAATTAGTGTCTGTAGAAGAGGTGCCAAATCAGAATAACATAAGAAGAGGAAGCAATTTACTCAGTAAACAAGAAAAAGATTTATGTACCTGTGGGCAGCCTAGAAACTAGTAGATTTTAGCTGCTTAGAGGCTTGTAAAAACCAGCATGTTTTCTCCTTTTATTTATAGTGGCCTTCAAATATGTCCAAATTATTGTTATCTTTATACTGTGTGTAGAGAATAAACAGATATATAGGAAACTTTGCCAGATTTACGTTGAATTGTGCACTGCAATTACAATGAATGTACATTATATATCATTATTGCTAGTGATAGCTTAATTGTAAATTAATGTAGCATATTAATTTAATGAGTGACAAGTTATTCCTGTGGTGTAGGAGGAAGGTGGGCAGGGAAGAGAAGATGCAGTCATGCTTTGCTTTTTGCTGTAGGAGAAGGCTGGAATGTAAAAACACAGCGACACAAGAAGACCCTGAAATCACAGCCTGTTTCTTGATTGCCCCTTGTCCTAATATCAAAGTTTGCTGCACCTTCTGCAAAGATACATATAGCTCATAGCCATGACCATCCTGTTGGTGATGTTGCTAAAGGTATTTTCAGTGTATGTGTTTGCTTCTACCTCTTCCTGTGTAGTTTTAATGGCTACGCTGATGGGTAAATACCCCAAAATATTGCATAGTTGTGTGTTGGTTTAAACTGCTGATAGTTTTTTTAAATGGCAGTACCTTAGAAGAGCTAATTTATAAATCGAAATGAGAAAGAGATTGGTGTATAAAAGTAATAATAGAAAAATTGGGGTTTGGGAGGAGCATTGAGAGGACAGGAGCATCTGCTCCTAGCCTGCTAAGAAGCTGTGAAAAAATAATTTGATTGAAGCAATAAGTGAAGACATTTTTTAAGGAATATCCAGAGCATTATGAAGGATACAAAAAGTTCTTAGAAAATCAGACTAACAAATTACTGGTTTTGAGAACCATAGCACTTCCAAAAGATGGTGGAAAAGAAGATAAAATATAAAGCAGTACATCAAAAAATTTGGACAGCAGGTGGCATTTTGTAAATTAAGAAATCAGGAGAGACAGAACGTTAGATTAAGTAGGGGGAAAGTATGGAGAATCCAATTTTCAGACAGATGATACACAGTTATTCAATAAGTAGATTGAAAGGAGGCAGAACCAAGTACGTTAGAAATGCAAAAGAAAAGGAGCAAATGTCTTACATTTGCTTTTGTAGCTTAAAGCTGTTCAGATACATTTGAACAGCTGTCCAAATGTTAGTATTCAACCCCTTAATCATCCTAGAAGAAGGTGAATAAATACGTTTTGGAAATTTCAGCAAGAAAAAACCTGATTCAAATTAAATGAATTGGTAATATATTATAGCATAGCATGCTCTACAATATAGATAGCTTGGCTGTAACCAGATTGAGATAGGAAATTAGAAGAGTGTTTATAGCCATCCCAATAATGGTAGTCTAGATTGCTATTGAAGTGATGGGGAAAATCCTGACTGGTTTTAAGAATGGGCTTGTGTAACGAACCATTTTTTCTGGTGCTTTCAACAGCTGAAAACAAGCTTTTGATGGATAAGAAATATTGCATTTTTTTTATATTTTAGTCTACTAAACTTCCTAATTTAAGACAGCTCATTAATGGGGGCATGCTTATTTATTTAAGTAAAAAGCATTTTGTTTTATATTGTTGTAATCCAGCTTTGTTCTGCCGTGGGTTACAATTTCTAGGGAACATACCATATGAATAACAGTATTGCCTACCTATCTCAAGCTTCTTCTTACAACTTTGCCTTTGCTTTGTTCCTACGTAAGAACCGATTTAACACTAACTTAGATTGTAGACTTCTAAAGAGGAAATATTAAGTGAGAACGTGTATTTAGTGATTAACATTTTCATCTCTAAGGATTGCTTTTAGTTGGACTTAAAGTGTCATTTGCATGCTTTGGAAGGACATTTTGAGGAAAGTCAGATTATGCCTCAGCCAGGATCAAAAGGAGGCAATTTTTCAGATAGTAGCAGAAAAGCAGCAGCAGATCAGGCATAGTTAGTTGCTTTTCAGAGGAGTTAAGAAGGGAAGAGTAGAATTTCTATTATCCCTGAAAAAGTAGGATTGATGAGCAGTGACTATGCAGCTCTCACCTGACTTTGTGGTAGTACTCCTTCAAGAGGAGAAAGCAATGAAGAAGGTACAAGAGAAAGTTCAAAAGAAAACAATGAATTGTTTGCACATCCTAGAAAACAGAGAAGACAATAGGCAGCAATGAAATTGAATTCTGTTGAGAACTGAGGCTGAATTTTTTATCTGTTGGAGAAAATCCTTTTTCTCCTATTTTTCTCTGAAAAATCATAAATGAAAATATAATTCATTGTGGGGTGGAATTAACTTATTCTGGAGGCAGATTGAAGAAGTAAGTTATATGTGCAAGTATTTGAGGTCCTGGCATTGTGAGACATTGTATTGGAAATACATTTTCTCAGACCTAATAGCCATTAAAAAAACCCTGTTATGCTGTGTTCTTCACTTTTTTGATATGAGGCCAATGAATGAAGAAGAAATACTGTAAATGGATATGGTGAAAAAAAAAAGCACTGGTCCACTGCACAAATTAGGAGTGATTTATATTTTCAAACTGTAGGAAAAGGAGTTGTAGCAAAAGGTAACAGTCACTCTTATTTCACAGACCTTGCAGCCTTCAGATTGATGGGAGAGATTTATTTTTACTCTTCACTTGCATTACCCGATTCTGGAAAGCCATGGGTTTAAATCACCTGGTAAGAATGCCAATTTCTGCTTTCCTGAAGCATTAGTTCCTGCACTTCTCACAGAGTACGTGGCACCCATCTTGTCTGAAGTTAGCATGCTTCGTATCTGTGTAAGAAAGCCCATGATGAAAACCATAGCTTGTCCAGTGCAGCGGCTCCATCAAGAAAACTTAAGGAGTTAGGAAAGGCAGTATGTCCTGTCTTGCATGTTTAAGTAATAGGCAGGTTTTACATGTTGTAAAGGCAGAGTTTTTGATTTGTTTCTGTGGTGGTGAGAAGATGCATTGGCTAAGCACCTGGCTGGGGTCAGGGACTGGGATGGAGGTAGGTCTCTTGCCTCTGTATTTGGTGGTGAAAATTAGCGGAAGAGGGTGAGGAGGCTGACCGCTGCTAGGAACAACAGCAAAGGGGAAATGAACTTCCTTTATACAGTTTTTAAACAGCTGTTTCTATCAAACCATGCTGAATAACTTCCAGCATAATTCTGGCTAGATCACAGGGATCTCGTGACCATCGATAAAAAACAGACTAGGATGATTTTCTGGGTTTCTAATTTGCCTGTGTGCACATAAATGCACTCAAAGCAAAAGAACTCCTGATTCATCCACATAGCAGAAACATGTATGTTGGAATTGGTCACAGTGTTGAGATGCTCATTAGCATTTGTTCATTAATCTGTTTGGAAATTATCTTCGCTAAATAGGAGAAGGAGAACAGGGTATGTCAGGAAGACATGACATTTAAAATATTTCTTTCATTTTTTTTTCCTGTCATAGACTTAATATTTCAGCATATTCTGTGTGTCTAATATTTTGGCTTGCCCTTAAGAACCTGTCACTTAATGTCATTAAAAATTGATTTCCAAACCAGGAGAGAACAGTAAAGAACAATCCAAACCAGTATTCTGTTTATTACTGGATATTATGGGAATCTTGACTTTGGAAATTATTAATTTTCCATTAAAGAAGCTTACACTTTCAAGCATTCACTTCAGTTCTTCAAAACTTCTCCTTCTATGTACATAAAAAGGCAGATAATAGAAAAAATGACAGAAATTGTTTACCCATCTAAGAATGATAACTATATTGATTTACTTTTTAAATGAATCTGAGGGTGAAAACAGGATTTGTCAAGGCATTAAGAACGATTTATATTTTAAATATTTCTAACTTTTTGACATGGCTATGATGCCTAAGAAGCAATAACAAATTCATGAAGAAAATTAGCAAAGCCAAAAGGGGAACTGGGGAACAGTTTACATAAAGCTTTGGAACTGTTATCCCAAAGTATTTTCTGAATTTTGCTCTCAAGAATGATTTTAAAGTTGTTATAAAAATATTAATTTTGATGACCTTTATAGACAACTGCATAGACTGCACTGGCATAAACCTGTGGTTTTCTGAACTCAGCTGCTAGTGTGCAAAAATGGACTTATTGGTATGTTCTCTGATAAGAAGTTAGTTGGCCATTGCAACACTACATTTGATATGATACAACTTGCTTTAATGTTCTTTTCTGACAATCTGGTTTTATTTAGAGTTTGGAAACCTGAAATTCAGCAGAAGGGGGAATGCAAAAGACTTGAAAGCTTCATACATAATACAGGATCATGTAGAAATACTAACTTAACTAATACAAGCAGTTTAGTTATGTTAGTCCTAATGAATATTTTAACTCATACACATAAACTTGTACATAGCCTTTAATAAAACTCTGTGTCTTCATTTATTTATTGTGATCTCAGAGTAAAATTAGCCCAGCCAATGTAAAACTAACCAGAAAAATGTAGATTTTTTTTCTGGTATCAACCATAACTCATTTTCAGCTTCCTTATGTGTCTGTGCAAGGCATTATGGCATATTGTGGAGATATAACAAAATTTTTATTTTTAACAAGAAGCATCCATGGAAATGTATAAAAATAAATATTTTTCATTACTTCATCTTTAACTTTTGAAATTATGACTATAATACTAGATGTAAGTCAGGAATGTTGGATGATTACAAAAGATCAAGCAAAGAAATTACAATTCATGGAAATATGATTTATTGATCAAATATTTGGAAAAATTATATCCATGGTGAGCTACTATAATAACTGCTTTCTAAGCATGGATATTTATAGATCATTGTACTATTATGAAGAATCCTGTCCTTAATTTATTAATCTTGAAGATTATGCTTTACCATAATAAGAATAAATCCAACATTGTCTATTACTACTTTTTGTACTATGTTGCCATTTAGTAGTCTCCGTCCAGATTGAGACCCTTTTATGTTAAGTGGTGTACTGATAGAGACTGGCAGTGCACTTCGCAGATAGATACATAAAAAGCTAAAAATGTTTGTAATCTCACCAAAAGGAGAAGATAACTCAGGGGGATGGCTGTGGATGGGTGTGCAGTGAATTAAGGAGGGAGAAGGCCAGGCATGTAGTTGATACTGGAGGTGAAGATCAGTTAATAGCTAAGAGTGGAGGAGGAGTCAAGCCTTGCTGTTTTTTTAAATGGAGAAGATCACTGCATGCTGGTAGTGGGAGGTGAAGAGACCTGGGATTTGGGAAAGGCTGAAGAAAGAGCTGGTGGCTGTGAGTGGGAAAGGACACAGGAAAGGGGACAAGTAGGAGGATGGGGCATGGTGTAGGAAAGTTAGGGTATGTTTACATAGTAAATTAAGTCTGAAAAATCTTGTTCCCTTACCTCCACAAACCTTGCAATGGAGATGTGGTTTCTGCAGTGCTGTGTGTGCCCACTGCAGCTCTGGGAGCTGCTGAGGTGCCCCACAAGCTTGTGCCAATGCAGGGCTTGTGGTGACTGCATGGTGACTTCTGGCAGTGTCAAACCAGGTTTTGAGTGTTGCTGTTTCCACTCTAAGGTCTCTCCCTGCTGCTCCAAATTTCTGTGATTCCTCTATATCTTTTTTCCAAGCCAACTCCTTTGTTTCAGAAGTCTCGTCGTAATCCCTTGGTTAATGTTTAATGTGACAGATGGTCATCTTCCTCTTTAGCATAAACAGTTTTGGGAAAGCACCCTTTCAAGGAACTTTGTGTATCCCATCCACACACACTATTTACAGTCATGCTCCTATTTTAACAGCTGATGTTATCTGACCTTTTTGCCATAGATGGACCATGCAGACACCCCCACAGATGCAGATGAAGAGTCAGAATTTTAAATGTAGGATGTCAGCACTAGAACTGAACTAGATGATGATTGGGGTGAATATGTAAATATGTAAAACAATGCAGAAGTCAGTGTCAGTGGCTTTAGTGGCAGAAGTTGGATAGGAGTTTATGTAATTACGAAAGGGAGGATGATGAGAAAGTTTACAGAGATGATGTGAAGAAAAAAAAAAGAGGAAAAAGAGAGAAAAATGGATAATAGAGCAGTTAAAGCAAAAATAAGAGAGGAAGAGAATGAGTAACAGCACATAATGAGTAATGTGGAAATGTAAAAATAAACAGGTGGTGAGCTGACAAAGAAATTAATGAGAATATGGTTATTTGCAGTTTTACATGCTTACTCATCCTTTAATACACTAAAACATAAATTCTGTTAATTACTCCATGTTATCTGTAGGTAGATGATAGATGGTGACACTGGTGAAATATATTAAATATTTAGTGTTGGCCTGATAGTCTGTTTGGGACACTGCTGGTGTGCTGCTTTGTACTATTCCCAGCCAAACTTTTCCAAGGTTGATGATGAATTCGGGAGACATTACAAGATCAGTTGTTGAGTCATTTTCCAACTGGCATGAGTGAGCTTTGTAATGTTTCTCATTGTTAAAAATGTCTGACTCCTTAAGGTACTTTAAGGGATCTGAAAAATGCACTCAGAAAGCAGATCCTGGTGGGTTTGTTTTTGTTTTTCATTTTGCAAAAATTAAGTAACGCGATTTCCTGATCACTAGAAATGTCGACATACAGCTTTCCTCCAGGTCCGCATCTAGTATTTGAAACATTGCCCAACACAGAAAAATCAAGTCTGCATCTGAAATTAAGTCAGGTCTGGCACTTAGGGATATGGTTTTGTGAGGCTTGGCAGTGCTAGGCTTGCAGTTGGATTCTATGATCATAAAGGTCTTTTCCAACCTAAATGATTCTTTTATCCTATGATTCTATTCTTCTGTACTGCTGTTCTGCTTGTTGGAACTCAAAGGGTTTTGGTCAATGTTCAGACCTTAAAGAATGCTGCTCTTGCCATGTCATGGTGATTGTTACAGACTTGATGGGTGAGTGTTTGTACTTTTTGAGGAAATGAGTTTGGTTTCCTGGTGGCATCAACTGAGAAGCATTTTGTGCGGAGTTGTTCTTTCTTAAATTATTAATCCCCTATCTTTAGAAGACCCAGTTTTCACCACCAGAATGGCAGGTCCCGTTAACCTGTCATTTGAAAATGAAATGTGTTTTTTTGCGACTTTGGATAGTCATGGACTGGGACTTTTGTTTTATGTAAAACAGATAAAATGCATTGGTGCATAACTAATGTATTGCAGTAACCTTCTCTGTTGATAATGGACAATTACAAGGAATTGTTTAAACATTGTTGTGAACCAAATCAATAGCTTCCTTAATGCTGGAGGAAGGATTTCAGTGCTGTAACATGCTTCATAAAAATTAAATTAATATTATACCTGAATAAGTGGGATGTTGTTTCTAAATAATTAACCACATTTTCTTGTTGTTTTGAACAAAACCAACTTACCAAGTCCCTGTAAAAATGCATATAGATTTTAAACAGTTTTCAGCAAGACCGATCTAGCCAGAATGATTGCCCCTTCAGGGCCCAAATTAAAATGTACTGTTGTGTTACCAGGTCTCCCCTTTTACATTCCATCCTCTTGGAATGTAAAAAACCAGCTTTAATGACTCCATTACCTGATGTAAAATCAGACTACACTGAGGTTTTCTTAGGAATCCTGACATCTATGACTTAGCACAGGCTGAGCTCCATTCTGCTACTGACTGCTTGCACAACCTGACTTAGATTCTCTGCAATATTCTCTCAGTATCTGTGCACTAAAATGAGATACACTACAAAAATATGCCCAGTTTGAAAAATTAGTTTCCTCAGTGTACGCAGGAATAGCTTGTCATCAACTTCTTATTCAGAACTTTTTCCAGGTGTACCTCTCTGGCTTTGCTTGAGAAAACCAACCCAGTTCTCCAATATTGTCCTTCAGGTGTCATTTCCTGAATTTCTAGGGTTTATTATTGTTTTCCTTTTCAGTCTGTGGTATGTCTACAGCTTTCTTCAAACTGTGATTCCTCCAGATAGACAGATTATTCCAAAACCAAATTATTTAAGGCTTAGCTGATGGAAAAATGTTATGTCTTATTGTATACACAGCTTGCTCTTATGACACCTCACCAAGACTTGCTTTTTTATGTTATCATCCAGTCTTACTTATGTTATCATTCTCAATATAGTTTCTAGATTGTTTTCTGCATTGCTGCTGCCTCATCAATTGTCTTCATTTCCTTTCTATAACATTTTTCAGTTGTCTATATTAAATGTTATTTTGAGTAATGAGGAACATTCATCCAAATTAAATACTTACCTAACCTCTTAGGTACCTGCAACTTTACCCATTCTAGTGACCTTCACAATCTCTTATCACTGAGCTTCATTTTTTTATCCAAGAGAGTATGCAATAGATATGAGCTGGTATGTTATGATACCCAGCTTGAAATGTGCTCCTTCTTTGGCAGTGAACCATTGCTAATTATTTATTCTACCAGACATATCTTCATCTTAGGTAATTTCATCAAGGTTGTATTTCCTTACTTTCTTTATAAGAATGTCTCATTAGGACAGCAGGAAAGACTTTATTAAAGTCATTATATTAAATAAGCACTTCCTTATTACACACTAGACCAGTTAGTCTAGCAAAGAAGAAAATTAAAGAGGTTTGACATGATTTGCATTGGGCAAATTCATTTTGCCTTTATTTTATTACTTTTTCAACCTGTATGCTCTTATAAATGGATTTGTTAACTATGAGGTTTGTTTGTTTCTGTGAAGCTCGGTTAAAGGGACAGATGTATTTCCCAGGTTCTTCTTTACCTCCCCAAAGATAGGTACTATGTGCCTTTCCTCAGGCCTCTAATACACGCTCCCTATTAGTTTGTGAAGCTATAACTAATGACTGAGAGCAAGATTCAGCTATTTCCTTAAGTATGTAACAGTGAATGTCATCAAGCTTCATCTATGTGAATCCATGCTAATTTAATTAATTATATGCCTCAGCCTTTCTGATTTCATTCCCATTCATGCTGTATTTCTTCTGTTCCTTCCTTTTTCCTTCTTTTTCGTATAACTGTGATCACCAAAGATTTCATCATTTTAAGTGAAATTTGCTTGTGCTTTCCTATCATAGCATATTTCTGTTATTGTACATAAAACTAAAATAATGGCCCATCAACCCTCTCCTTTTGTAAATTTCTCTGCTTCTTGAAACAATTAGTTGCCATTGACTCCTTCCTACATACCTTGTGCTCTCTGCCATATTGTTTTATGAAAAAACCCTCAGAGCTCTTGTCTCATTATCTTTGTGTGCTTTTGGCAATTTCTGTTCTTCCTTATCTTGGTATTTTTTTGTAAATTTGTTTAATTATTTTGTCCCTGTGGTAGTAAACTAATAAAGCTACTTCTTCCCCAAGGAAGTGTATCTTTCCAGTCTTTTTACTTGACACCATTTGTCTATATGTTTATTTTTATATTTATTTATTTATTTGGGCCTTTAGCTTCAGCTAAAGTTAGAATGCTTGCTGTGCTGCTGATTGCTTCACTGCTCTGAGGATTGTGTCTGGCAATGCCATCAGTGACCAAGGATGAGCGGCAGCAAGCAGAGAACTGGTCATGTGCCTCAGGCAGAAGAATGTTTTTTGACCACTATCTTGCACTGACTCCTAGCAGAAGAGTGAGGTGTGAATTCTCTCACCAGCAGGAAACACTTCTCTTAATGGGAGATTTAGGATCTTGGTGGATAGAGGACTTGCAATGAAGGCAGTATGTTGTCTGACATACGAGTTGGCAGTGGCTGGTCTTATGCAGCTGCTGATGTAATTGCAGTGTTCACTAGTTAGCTAATTTCCTCAATCCATGCACTGTGCTCATCTTTTTGAAGTCCACTGTTCCAGGAAGTTTCACACTCAAACCATGACCTCCTGATGCTCTCCTGAACTACAGAGGGACTTCCTTGGCAGACACCTGCCAGACTTAGTGCGTCTGCCCAGCTTTCTTTGGCAGGAATACAGCCTGGTTATTAGCAGCAGTGTGGATGTCCCCAGTGTCAGGATCATTTTGTGGGCCAAGACTCACCAGATGCAGACTGAAGAGGAGATAGTGGTGTTGACATTATTTTGCTTTCCACCCACTCTGATTCTTTTCCTCTGTAGCGTCTGAAATAGCAATGGAAAGACCTGTCTCTGTGACTATTATCAATAGATAAATTTAGCAAGCCAATTCAGTTTGTTTCCCAGCTTCCTTAGAGTATTTCTACACAGCCAGATTAGTTTGACATCAAGACCATAGTAACACCTAACCATACCTTATAGCACACATTACAAATGAGTATTAAAGCTCACCTACCAGGTGGAGAAACCAGATCAGGGCTGCAGGACTGAGTATAAGCAAAAAGGTAGAACTAGGGCTCTAATCAAAAGACTGATAAGACTGCATTGTCATTACGGTGTTTTAGCTGTTAGGAGTGATCTCCCAGAGGAAGTCCAGTAGCAGTAACTTCTTCATTCTGTTGCAGTCAAAGAAAGTTTAAATAATTGCCAAAGGAGGCTGAAATTAATCTGTTTCTCTTGGCACTGAAAGAACTGATCACATGGGCAATAAAACCATGAGTTATCACCTCTTATTTAAAGATGGAATGTGACTCCAACTCAACTTAGCATGGGCTAACACACCAAATGCAAATTAATGTCTATTGTGCTGGTAAATAAGCTGTGAACAAATTCAGGAATGAAAGCAAAATGAATTAACCATGCTGAAGACTCTCCAGAGAAGTGTCCAGTTTAGTTTCTCTTATGAAATCAAGTAAAATCTGAAGCAGTAGATAAACAACATAGATTATATACATTACAAATTCTTCATGTTTAAATGTTTAAAAGCATGCCTGCTGTTCTACGAACGTTCATTTAAAATAAGACTTTTTTTTTTTTTTTTATATGTAAAACTATCCTTATTTTGTACGGTGAATATTTGCAGAATAAAGAATGACTGGATGAATTGGATTGCTATTATCCCTGTCCCAAGCTGTTGTATAGATCCTGAACAGATCCATTAATGTGGTATGTTTTAGGCTGCAGCACAGATGTTTGAAACTTCCATGTAAAGCGGCCTTCTGAGATTGCCAAGTATGCATTTATAGAAACTTGCAAACTGGTTTCGTAAAAGGGATTGATTTCATTATATCCATATTTTTCCCTGATTATCCTTTGACGGTGTTTCTTTACTGATGTGATCCTGCAAATAGTTGTGCCTATGGATAGTCATTATAAATCTAATGAAGTCAATGAAACTGCACATAAGAAAACACTGTAGTTAACAGTTAAGGTTGTACATTATAAGTCTGTAGAAGGTAAACAATCTACCCAACACTGATTTGGATTGAACACAGAGTTATTTTAAATTCAGTTCTCCTACTAATGAAAAGCAAAACATTAAGACTTCTGTAGTACATTGAATGATGATCAAATTGCATTTACGTAAAAAATATCATATTTGTAAGAAGTTAGAATGTAAAGAAAATGTCAGCAACCTGGGCAGAATGGTAAATTTTTCTCTTTAAGGGGATGTAGCCAAAAGTTTGAGTAAGTTTGGTATATAAAACTGTTGTTGATTCAGTTCACAAGATAATATTTCTTTAATGCTAATATTTTATTTTTAAAGCTCTGTCGTGGAACTTTACAGAAACTTTAGTCTGACTGCTGAGACAGATGATACATGTCTCTGAAGGTTGATGCTGCTCTGTGTGAAGACCAGTTGAGAACTAGTCTGTACACTATTGTTATCTTCATCATTTACATGGTGCAGTAGTTCAATATTGGATGATATATTGCAGAAGGAAACTAAATATTCTAGTTTCATAGTATGCAGGAAATTTTAAAAAACAGAAAATTACTTTAGAGATTGTTCACTGCTGCAAGAGCAAAAGTCAATTTCAGATCCTTGCTTATTTAGTAATTTGCAATTGAACAAAGCAAGCAAATGACACTTAGGAATGGTTTAATGATTGTGTATAAAGTTGTTTCTTTCTAAATAAATACTGGTTTGTTTTCATTTATGCATTAACAGATTTTGCAAACACGTAGAGATTACTGTATTTACCTGTGTTGACTTCATGCTTAATAGAGTACACATAGTTACTCAGAATAAATCTCTGCTTCAAATCCAGTAACGTTTATTAAATAAATCACATCTTTTAGGAAAAGAAATCGTAAAACAATCAGTGGTAGAGATTCTACCATACATTTTATAAATTATTTTAATGCTTAATTATTTTCATTGTTAAGACAACTCTAGTGTTATTTTCTCTAATTTAAGCTTTATTTGATCTACTTCTGTAACCTTGCTAGATTGAAATACTTCTCTTTTTAAGTTTTTGTCCTTTACTTAGACATTGTAGACTGTGTGCTAGGAACTCTTTAAACTAGCTCTATTTCTATACAGATTGAATTCCAGAACTTTTATTGTAAGGCATTAATTCCCTTATATTCATGTTTTTTCTCTCCAGTGTTATAGCCAGTTTTCAGAATCTTCCTTGAATTATGAACACCTGATTGAACTGCAGTGTTCCAGTGCTGATCTCACCAGTGCCAAATAGGAGTATATGACTTCTACATCTACTTACGGTTCTCTGGTTGTATGTCCAGAACTGTACTTTACTCCTTTTGGGTACAATATTCAGATAACTCATGTTTGGCTGGTATCTTGCATGATACCTATGCAGAGCTACATATTTATATGTATATTTATCTGTTTGTTTAAGAGCTCAACAACAAAAAAAGTTAATTTATGACATTCACTCAAACAAAATGAAACAAATACGACTTAGTTCAAATTATCTGACCTGATATAAACGTACCTAATCACTGGATCAGAAGGTATTCTGGGCTTGGCCTCATAGTGTCTTCTTTCCATATTTTACCACTTAAATGAAATATCTACTAGGATAGAAACCAATTCCAGATTATGGCTCCCATGCTAATGTGTCAGTCACTGAGTTAAATGACTGTTTTCAAACTTAGCTCAGTAACTATTTCAGTACTCAGCAAAGGAGTGGCTGAAGATATACTTTATGTTTGTCTTGTGACAGAACAATTAGGACACTTCTATAAGGTATCAGAGACCCCTTCCATAAGTCAGACAGAGGGTAGACTTGAACAATTCCAAACTGTAATGATCAGGTGTGGATTAAACTGCATCAATTGTCCTCAGTACTTTATGAAATCTATCATTTAAATTATATGAAAATATTTATCAGATTTTAGTAATTAAAATCACAATTAAAATCAATTTATTAATTAAAAGCAAATGCATGCTTATCAATGAATAATTCCAATTCAATTTATTATCCAGCCTTCTAACACTATGTGACAGTCAACAGAGATTTGTTACACACAGTGTTATCGAACTCTCTTATATAGTTTCTTGGTGCCTACCTTGGTACCCTTCAAAGGATCTAGGTTTTATTGCAATGCTGTACTATGCTTAAATGAAGTATTCATCTTCCTCATCAGATTTGCATGACAATAGAGAGAGTTTCCACTCCAAACCACGTGGATTCTGTCTCTGTAGTTCCCTGCACCAGACATTCTTAATTTCCTGCCTACAGGGATCCCTCTGTCTGAGCCTCAGCAATTCAACTGTTACCTCTTTTTGGTCACCATGGGGTATCTCAAAACTCCATTACTTTTCACCACAAAGACCATGAAAGATATATTTATTCCTCCTGTTGCTCAGTCTGTTACTGATCTGGTTCCCTTGGAAAAGAATTTTCAGGAGGAGGAACAGCAGATGCCAGTATATTTGTCAGCACCAGCTGAGCCAGCCATCCTTTAATCATGCTCTTTTATCCCAGATGATTACAAATCCTTTCAAACTCATATGAGAAAAGTTGCTTGACATCTATGTGGAAGCAGTCCAGGAAAATCCTTACAGTGTTGGATGTATTGCACACAGCTGTGCCTAGAGGGATAGCTTTACCCATCAGTGAAGAATTGTTGGACATGGTGAAATTCCTCTGGCAAGCAACAGATTCTTTACCACCAATCTCCAGGAGAGCAGATTGTCATTAGTGTGGGCCTTGATGTGAGCAGTTCTTTACTTGTCCTCCACTGGACTGTTTGGTGGTAGAAGCAGTGAGCAAAAAGTCTGAGCAAGAGTAGTTTTAATCTCTTCCATACATAAAAGTCCAGCTGTAATTGTTCTGTAAACTCCAACACAGGATTTTCAGACCCCCTTTACGGAATAATTTCATTAGGGCCGGAGGGATTTTTAAACCCTTTGTTAATGATGGTCAGCTCATAAACAGAGCATCACTGAAAGCATTTAGTGCTGATTCAGTAGATTCTCACATTCATTGCAACACGTGTCAGGCATCATTCAGCATTTGAGACAGTTCTTTGAGGATTGCAGTTTTTACCAAAAAAAAATTTATGAAGCTTTACAATTTTCCTTAAAGATTTCGATGTAATGGTAAGGATATCAGAAGTTAAATTTCCATCATCAAGAGGCAATTGGGAACATGATGTCAGAAATATCTAAGGTAGGCTCTCCGTCTGTCCTTGTGTAAGAGATGCTTCAGTCCCTTAATTATCTTCGTGGCCCTTCACTGGACTCATGGAGCAGTCTTATTCCGTTGGTGTGAAAGTATCAAGCACCTCCTCAGCTTAGTAACATAAGTACCAATTCCTGTGGAGTATGTTCCATTATGTCAGCTACTAGATATTAACTATATCAATGGTACAGTTCCATAGGAAATGCTTCTGGCAAAGCGATAAACAGCTCTTACGAGGACTAACAATTGCAAAACAATTTTATGAAAATTCACAATGTTCTGATATTACCAAACCTGGACTTTGACCAAACGGATCCAAATTTCATCAAGAAATACCATGTACGCAACATCAGATGCAAACAGAGACATACTTTGACATACGTTTTTTGCAAATATGCAAACAATGTTTTACGGTAAATAAAACTCTCTTTGGTCCCAAACCTCTGTCTGACAGCATGAAATAGGTTGTTGCAGCTTCACAAATACAGATTTCATTTTTTATAGCTCTAGCTAGATAAAGGAGTCCTTACACGTTGTCAAAGGTAGAAAGAGTGATTTGTGAGTTGTTGTTTTTTTTTTTTTGTTTTGGTTTGGTTTTAGTTTCATTTGTTTGTTTGTTTTCTCTTTTAATTTGTTCAACATTCAGGATGTAAATTAAGGCTAGGTGAAATTGTGAGCGTCTTTTCTCTAAAGTGATCATTAAACATGACTGCTGGCTTGCAGTTTCAGCAACAAGTGTTTTGCCTCCTTAGAATCTTATAACAGAGGTCCATTTTGTCAATGAAGTTTGGTTATTTAAGGCTTACAGTTAACAGTGTTCCTAATTTGAGCAGAAACTGACAAAATTCTAGATATAGGAATATAAAGTTGCCTTTTAGGGTAAAAATAGTATAAATTTGCAAGACTAAAAGTCAAAAGCTATTGTTAGAAATTGATAAATCAGGCTTAGAAGTGTGTACTTCATTTTGTGTAAAATGCACTTACTAACTTTTAGCAGTTCTTTCAGTTTTGTGCTCTGAGGATATTTGGCTTATTTCAGACATTTGGTACCAATGTTTCTACTAAGCTGCGAGAACGATTAGTATAGGATTTTCAAAGGTGCAAAGGAAAAATGTTCCATAAGGATCTTTGAAAATGTTTCCTTAAAATTGTTTGTAGAACAATGAATTTCAAGATGCTGAAAAGTGTTTCAGGATCTCATACTGGCATGAGATACAAGATACAAGATGTGAGGAAGCAGATACAAAAGAGCCAACGGGCTTTTGGAATTAGAGCCTGGGAAACATAGGAACTCTGAGGTTTTAAAATTTTTCTTTAGTCTTGACATATCTCCTGGAGGCAATTAAAGAAATGTTCACAGGCATAACATTATTTGTAGATACTCAGTTATAAACATGTGGGTAGCCATATGGTAGAACATAAACAAGGAAGGTATAGGAGTGATGCCCTGTTGACCATGAGTGAAGAGAATGAACCTGCAGAAAATGAAACGTGATGCAGTAAATATGTTCATATAAAGGAATCACTTCCTGAGCCCTCATTTAATCACTGAGGCCTCTAGGATTACTTCAGAGTTATAATCTTAGAATATCAAAGGAAGCTGACAAGCAGTTTCTGTGAGGACCTTCTGACTACTGAATTTATTTCACATTTCCTTCCAAAATAAGCCTCTACTGAGTACTCCTCAGCAACTCCCACAAAACTTTCTGTCCCTGGTAGTAAATAACAGTGTAAAGCAGTTTTATGAAGATACTATAGAGACCTTTAAAACATCTTCAGAAATTGAAATTTATATACATGGATGTATTATTGAGAATAATATATTATTTTTTCACTGTATTTTAATTAAAAATTAGTCAGGTCATACTTAAGTAATCTCACTCTGGAGTTACATATATAGTTGGTTAGGAACATGTGTAGTCTTTCTTTTCAGAGATTTTTTTTCTTTTGAATACCTCTCAACACAAAGAAATACCCTTCCTTTTTATTCCCCTTTTGGGGAAGGGCATCTCAAAACATTTTTATTATTTAAGCTGGAGTCACAATATGGAAATCTTTGACAATATCTGGCCTTGGGCAAAGTGTTTTTTGGTGGGGCGAGTAAGCAAATGTAGAAAAAATATTTTCTTGTATTTTAAGTATTACAAGTTTATATTTTCCTGGATGGTTTCTTATCCACGAGTTTTAAGTACTTCATAAATATAATTAAGTTGCTCTTCTTTTCAATATTTATGAAACATTATGCAAAGTAGAGTGATTTCTGGCTGTGATAAACTGTGACTGAAGTGGACAGGAAAACCTTGGCTCATTTAAGGGGTGTACAGGCTACTGTCTCTATTCTGCTTTAGAGATGAGTGCTCTGTCTCCTAGTCAAAATTTTTCACAATAAAAATTTAACAGGCTGGAGACCATTTCCAGAAACAAACTGTTAATGTGAATATGATCTGGGATAACACAGGAAAACAAGTTGTGAGGAAATGATGTTTAAGGGGAAATGAAAAATATCTTAACTTTAAACATATCTATATCCTGTGAATGCCATTTCTTGAACAGGAGGACATAGTCTGCTAAGACCATGATGCCCCATCTGCAGCCCTAATAGGAGCTCTGTTCAATGCTAATGCAGTATTTTTAGCATGTACTGTAGTAGGTAGCTGCAGGGGAAATGGGGGAGAGTGAGCATTTCAGAAGGAGAATAAACTTTTACATGCAGACATGCCTCTGGGCAGTAATGCAATTTAAGCGGGAAATAAAGACCATAAAGGTACAAATGTAATAGAAGTAATGAAAATCGCAAAATGCAGTTGGACGAAAGTTGCCTAACACTTTGATTATAAAGACGTTTCCTTCATTTATAACCTTGTCAAACCTACACTGAAATTTTCCATGCTAGGTGGCTTTCCCAGGCTGATGTGGTTTTTTGTTGGTTTGGTTTTGCTTTTGTTTTTTTACTCATTTGAAGGTTTTATCCAGAGCAGTAGAGCCATTTCTGAAGCTAGGCAAAAAAATATTGTTTTCCACTTCAACAAAATCCTGGTGTTTTTACTTTAGAGCAATTCTTGAATTCTCTGGCACTTGAAATGTGACAGAGAGGTCATTTTTTCATCTGCATTGTACCTTTTACTGACTTAATGAAATTTTATCCCAAATAGATAGTAATAACTTTCTACTAAATTAAACAGATTGGATTTTAGCTTGTTAGGGTTGTTAAGTGCAGTCCCCAGGGGATTCTGTCCAACTCAGAGGGGGACTCTGTCTTCGCAGCTCCTCTGTGCTGACTGGGTTGGGTTTGAAATTACAAAGCAGCTAAGCTAAGGGACTTTCCAAGATAGTCACATTGTTCTCCAGAGTGCTTTTGTTAACAATTTAGCTATGAGATTCCTGGTTCCTAGAGACCTGAAGCTCAGGGCAAAAATTCAAGGTTGTCAAAATGATTAAAGCTACAACTGCTATATAAAGCTCAGTAAGAATCTGTTCAGTAAAGCAAATCAAAAGCCCTCATACATCCTGGGTTTTATTTACATAGATGTGAAAAAAATAAAGAGAAAAACATCTTTATTTTGTTGCCAGCACAAGTTCAGCATGTATTCAAGTTGCTTTCTTCCTGACAGCTCCATGTACAATATAGTGCAGTTAGTCCAGAAAGCAGAAAGTTGAAATGCTGGCCCATTCTCTGGGCCAGATTTTTCTTTTTGATCCCCTACAACTGAAGTCCTGCTAAGCACAGCTTTCATAAAACAGTAGTTACCTAGTTACTTTTGCTGCAGAAACAAACTTATCTCCTTTTTAATTTTCTTTTTTAAAACCTTTGTAGCAATAGAACAAAGTGAAACATAAACCAGTGCTATTAAATATTTCCACGATCTGTTCTGGTCATGCCAAAAAGGGTATTACAAAATTTGCTGTTAAAGAGAAACAGAAGAAGAACATTTAAATTTATCTAGGGACTTCTACTGAACAAAGAAAATATTATGCATTCTCAGGGAGTATATGAATCAGAAAAATACAGTGAAATACTTGATTCTGCTTTTAGTATTTGTTTTAGTTATGCTTGTCTCTGCACTAGTTCATAAAGCTCTTTCTTCTCCCTCTTGATACTTACGGCAAAGAAAACTAAAATCTGTTTTACTATGAGAACGCAGGACTGTCATCAAGGGAACAAGAGTGAATAAACAGTGTCATTGCTTGGCAAAGTCACTTACCATCCTACCCCCACTTCACTTGGTAATTTTTGGTATGATATGACCATCTGAGTTTTCTCAGATGAGAAGGTTTATAGCATGTAGGGAGCAAAAAGCTCATGGGAAAATTCCTTTTGTAACCTTTTCTCTGTTATTTTTCTTGACTGTTAGTTCTCTATTCTCATCTGTGTAAAACATGTCTGTCGTAGTACAACTGTTAATGATTTAGTTGCTGTCTTGATATGAAAGTAGAGTGGCAGTATTCATAAAATTACTTAAGTACAGTTTCTGACTGATGGAAAAAGGGAACTTGGACATATTTTTAAAAATATCTAATAGTAGAAGAAGGATATGAACTTAAGACACTTTAGCCCTGGAGTCTGGGAATTAATTTCTATCTGACACAGAACTGGTGATCAGCCTACAGTGTGTTTAGCTCATGTTACTGTCTTTAAAAAAAAAAAAAAAAAAAAAAAAAGATTTAATTTTCCTTCCTCCCAATAATGTAATCTTAAACCACATTCTATAAAAAGGGTTTGATAGACTGATGTATATCATTCTGTAAAACTGTGTAATTTAAAGAAAAATGATGAAGCTTTTGAAGCCTGGGCTGTTCCTCACCACCTTTATATTGTATTTTTTATCCAGATTTGAGTGTGTCCAGAGTATTTTAGGATTCCAATATATTCTGAAAAAGGAGGTCAAAACATCTTGTGGATTCAAAACAACACCTCAGTAGAATTATAATTTCATTTAAAGCTGCTGATTGCTCAGGTCCCCTTCAAGGAATACTCAAAAAATAGTGAATGAGCAGTTGTGGAGTGCGAACTGTCCACTATCTCTAAGTCTCGGTTAAAATTGTGACTTAAAAATTGAATATCCTGAAAAAGTGCCTGAAACTCTATTCTTTGCTTCTTATTCTGTGTTAAACATGGGTGTTCATGTTCAGTGGTCAGTTTGTTATTGAGGTCTTGCCTGCAAGCATTGATCATGCTTTTAGAAATAATATAAGGGCTTACAGAAATAATATAAGGGCTAACATTCACTACTTTATGAACAAAATTATAATAATGTAAAAAGTAGATATTTTCTGATTTAAAATATTTTCTGAAGAGTGACATTCTTCCATCTCTGTTGTTTCTATGTTTAATCTAATATTTGCTCATGGAAGGGTGAAAAATTGCAAATAGTTCATATAGCATTACCAAGTTTCCTGTAGTGCTATGCAACCCTCTTCTAAGAAATGTGGGCCAGAACTCTGATCATTGATGCATGCACAGGTAAGAAAACAGTTGCATGGGAAACTGTACTAAGTAATGGTTTTCCATGCTGGGCCTGTCAGCAGTTTTGAGATTTTCCCAGGATAGAGGAGAAAGGTACAAAATGGATAAAAAAGCAGATTTACTTGAAGATTTACTAATATTTCAAAACACCCTTTCCTCATGCCACTTGGTTAGGATAGTGTGTATACTGAAATAGACTTCTTATAGGAAAACAAGTACTACAAGCTGCTGCTACTGTTTCTTACATAATTCACATTAGCTTCTTTGCTGAATGTATCCCTTTGATCTCATTGATTTTAATCAGCTTTCTGTTTATCTTTTAAGTCCTTGTTGCTCTGCTTAATTAAAGTTTTGTACACTCTGTTAATATTGGTTTTCTTCCTTATAGTTTAGCTATTTAACAGCTTCTCTTTTGCCACAATTTTGTCAAGTCTGCTATATTTCCCAGTGTTGCTTTTTTTTTTTTTTTTTTTTTTTTCCCTGGGCAGAAGTGGCTTAATATCTAGTCTAAGCTACAGCATACGCAGAGACAGTTCTGCATGTGAGCATATCTCAAGGCTCTTATGCTTAGTTAAATAATCTTTCTACAAATATTGGTATGGAAAAGAAATATGTTAAGACTAGCATTGAAAGCATTCACTGGCAGGCTTTCTTCTACTGAGATCATAAAGATTATTCAGCTAATGCAGTGTTTTCTCATTATGACGTTAGGCATGACCTTGTGCAAAGGCCTTTCTAAGAGTTGTATTTCCTTTCAAGATACAGTTTCTGACTGCATCTAAAATAGTTGGTGTCTTCTCTCTGAGTCACTGTGTAAAGAACTGAACAAAAAACCACAGTCATTTGGACCTGTGGCTGGAAGTAGACAGACTTATGAGGGTATATACAAGGTTGCTGTAATGGGCAAAGGTGAAGATGATTAGGTATCAAACTGGGTGGCCCAGAAGTCAGAAAGAGCCCCCAGCTTCTTAATGTATCAGTTTGTACTGTCATGTGAATTTAGAAGGAACATAATTCCCCACAGGAAAACAAATATTTGGTCCCAACAACCATGGGACCTTCATTGTACACACACACACACACACACACACACACACACACACACAAACTCCTAGGAGGCTGAGTGAGCTTCTTACCTGTGATGCAACTAGAGTTCAAGCTGAGCTCAGAAAAACACAACCTATCTGTATGCTGTTATAGGGATAGCTTTGGTAAGAAACAGCCTAATTTATGATTGGAATAACACTCTGCAGTGTTATTAAGAGTAAAGTTTCACACTACACCTACACTACACTGCGGTCCTCTTGGCTGAGTGTCTCCTTCCCCTCCCTGTCACAGCAGGATGCAGCAGTAGCCAAGAGATGAGGTAGTTTAGGCAGGTGAGCTGGTGGAAGCCCCATTCACTTTTTGTTTACCTGAGTTACAGAGAGTGCTTTCATTTTCTTCAGCTCAGGTTGATGAACTGACTCATCCTGTGACCACCCTACCAGATCCCGTTTGGAGAAACTGGGAGGAGCATGTGGACAACAGGGGAGAACAAAGTATGGCCACTGCACTGGATATCAGTCACTGTTACCCTCATTTGGTGGAACATGAAGTTAGGTCTGGCAGAATGGGTAGAGAGCTGTTCTATGTAAAACAATGGTGCAAAGGTTGGCCCTAATATAACAGATTCACCATTATAGTCAATAATTCACATAGATACACCGTGTTTTTAATAGTAAAGGCTATGAAATAATCATCTCAAGGATGGGTCCCTGTAGATATGTTTTATCGCTTCTGCATCAGTAATTTAACTCCCTGTGTGTACATAATTATGCTGACATCTCTGAATATAATGTCAATTTGCAGTGAAATTAGGGCCAGTAGTAGACCTATTACCATTTAAATTCTTTCACCCCTAAATGACAATCTAAGTTTACGTTGCCATTTGCAGAGAGTTGCATGTCCCTTGTACAGCAAAAGAAATGTGGCAAATGGAGTGCACATTTCTTAGCTGTTCATGGGACAAGGCACTCTACTGGCTGTATCACAGAATAGTTGTTCACAGTATAGCCTATTCCCCCCTGGTTCCATTACTATGTGGGGTTTTTTTAGCTAAAATAGCTTGCATAGTGTATTGGAAATACAAACAGAGCTCTAAAAGCCACAAGGTGTCCTTAACTACAGTGCCATCAAACCTTCTGTTTCACAAATAAGTATCATGTTTTCCTTGAATTTATTAGCACTTTCTCACTGTTACTTTTTCCATCACTAATACTATCTTATTATGTCAGAATTCATTACAAAAGCTTTAAAAGGTACAAAATTACTGTACTGCAACAATGTTGTCTCCTAGATGTTCTCAGAATGAAAAGCTCTTTCTTATTAAATAACTTTCTCACTCTCTTTTTTTTTTTTTTTTTTTTAAGGAATAAATATTCCTGTTACGTGATTTGTTTTCTCTGTAATCCCATTTCATGATAGTTGCTGAACACTGCTTCAAATATTTTGCCAGTTCAGATTTGTTTCTCAAGCAAACAGGAGGTTTTTATAACTAACCCTGAATCAACCACCCAGTTTTGGAAAGCAGAATGTTTCCATGTTACAAAGATTAGCTAGTAAATGAATATTAACTTTTATTTCTTTGTGACATAAATAACAGGTGGAATGACATTGCTCTGGGCAATTATTTTTTTTTCCATATTTAGGGCACACAAGGTAAGTTTGTTTCTTAGCAGTTACCTCAGAGACTTAAATCAGGAAAGTAAGTATCTGCAAAGGTATATCAATAAACTGTGCAACTTGTTAAAACATTTTGAATTGGGATAATCATGATGTTTAATGGCATACTAGTACATAGCATACTTAATTCACAACAGCTAACTTTGAGTTGCTGCTCTGTTGACAGTTACACCTGTGCATTCTTGCTGACGTCAGTCAGGTTTATATGGAAGCTAAGAAAGACCAGTAATTGGCACTAAACATAAAATGTTCTGTTTGTAAAGAAAACAGTGTGTGCAGAAAGGAATGAGTATCAAGAGGGTTTTAAAAGTTTTGGCATATTATTAAGAGGAAATATTTAACAGGATGGTTAAACTTTAAACTAAAAATATTTTCCCATTGGCTTTATTAAAAATATCTCTTCAGATTTTAAATGAGAAAAAGACACCTATAGACCAACTGTAGTCACCATGACAACTTAAACTCACAAAACACATAACAGTATTACTTGGCAGCACAGTCAGCTTACAAACTAGTACACCAAATCTGCGGAACATAGGCTATGCCACTTCACCCACATCGTATATTTTTATTCTGTCCTAATACATGAGCAAACCATAGCACACAACAAACATGAACACAGGCTCTGCCCTATGTATTACATAATATTTGTGAATTTTGTTTGAATAACTAAAACCTTTTCTTTTAAAGACAAGTGGGTTTTTTTAGGAACTGTGATTGTCTGCAGTTTTTGCCAATGTTTGTGAAAATAAAGACAGATAACCTTCTTGACTGTGCAGCTGGGGGTTTTATGTATTTCTCTGCAGAATTATGGAAACCAGAGATGGCAATGATCACCAGTATCAAGTCATGTAGCCATATCTTTTGCCAATGAAAAAATATTCCCCAAACTGCACTGAGTGTTATTGTCTAGTCTAGTTTTAAAAGTTTAAAGCTATGTAGATTCCGTCGTTTCCCTTGGGAGCCCAGTTTGTTTCATTGCCAGGAAGCTTTCCTGATATTCAGCCTCAATTTTTCCATGTTTAATTTCAGGCTATTAATATGAGAGTCTCATACTGAATAACTATTCTACTTTTTGTTTATGATCTCAAAATATTTGTAGATGCTGCCAGTCTAGTCATATGTGAACCAATTTATACCTAATTATTTTTAACTTTCCTGTTTAATTGAGTCTTTCAAGATCCCAGTTAATGTTCTCTCTGAGCAATTTCTACTTTCCATGGATTTGCTTTGTTATAGGAAAACTTAATTCAATTTTTCCTTATACCCAAGTCACATGAGAAGTAATACTCCCTTTCTTTTCCAAGATGTAGTTAAACATCTCCAAATTACAGGATCCTTTTTAGTGACATGCTAGCATGAATATTTGGTCCCCTGAAGTCTACCTCAGTAGTGCTTATTTTCAGCTCTGCCTCCCTTTGAAATGCATATTGAAATATGTTCTCTCACATTTTGCTTTGCCTCCAATGCTGTGAGATTATTCTTGTAATGTTGTTTTCTGTGCATTTTCAGTACATTTTAAATCCTCTTTGTTCTCACCTGGCTTGAAATCTGATTTTTTTTTTTTTTATGTTTTAATAATAATTAAAATAAAAGAGCTTTAGTCCTGTATATTAGCAAAGATACAGCATATCATCTTGATGTTACTCTGTTTATGATTTTAATGCCAATTTTCAATTCTCAGAACTACCTTCCTTTGTGAGCCAATTTGACTTACATTTGCAGGTATTCCAGTGTCTAAATCTTTTAAGAAACCCAGTGATATGATTTCTACTCTACTGAAGTAATCTACTTATTTTACTGCTCCATCAAGAAGGCACTTAAGATTACTTGGTTCAGTCCTTATAAAAACCAAAAAGCTAAATTGTTCATGATTCCATAATTCCCCAGCTAATCAGTATGCTATTCTCTTAATGTATCTGTTGAATTAATAGGGATGTACAGATTCAAATGACTTGTTGGTAGCCACCAGCATAACAATTTACTTCCTTCAGTTATAACATTTACTTTTCACAGGTCTCCAGTTTCAACTAGATATGTATATTGTCAGAATACTGGCAAGCTTATGGGGGGTTTGTTTTTTTTTGCTAAGCACTCATTGATACATCTGAAATTTTTTCCTGTGTAAATGATGAATATTGTGTTTAAGGAGAAAGAAAATCTGAAGAGGTTGTTTATAGGAAGTGGTCATAGGAAAGTGACTTCAATCATCAGCACAGTTTAAAAGTAGTGGTGGACTTGAACTATTTGGATACATTCATAATAATCAGCTAATTTAAGACCATGCCTGTAACAGCTACATTTAGACCACCTCAAGCCTAGAAGAAACTTTGTAAATCTTGCCTTTAGAGCACACAAAAGCAGTTAATTATCCCAATACTGGAGTAATTCAAGCAGCTGTGTGGTGGGATTCTTTTTGTCCATACTTCTTGGACTTACCCAGTTTACATAAATCAACTAAGGGTTTTATGCAAATCTTTGTCTGAAGTATTTGATACATTCTTATTAAGCATGGAAACCTTTATCTCACTCTTCAGTCAATACTTCCTTGGAGGTAGAAGAAGTAATCTTTGACTAGATTCTTAATTCTTAACCTGATGAAAGTGCATGGCACTGCAGGATTCCCTCAGCAGGGCACTGGCTGTAGCAGTCACCAGAGTGCCTGTATGGACAGCAAAGTATTTTCTTTAAGAAGATGGCAGCCAAAAATAAATATCAGGGAACTATTCTAGGAATAAAGGAAATAGGTAAATAAAAGGCAGACTTATAAGAGCAACTAGGTCTTTATGGAAGAGGTGTTCCTGACACATACAAGACAGAGAAAGATAAAAACCTTAGTTTTTTTAAGGGTACCCTAACTCACTTATAATAGAAAGGAATTTTCTGGTAGGAATCCCATTTGCGGGATAGTACAGTGAGCTTTTTACCCTTCCCTGAAAGCTAAGTGTTAAAAAAAAGGAAAGACCTCTTAAATGTATTGCACATGGCTTTGCAGTTTGTAGGTAAGACCTTTTGATGACTTGCATAGGTGACTGTGGATTAAAAGGGACAAATATTTTGCTGTTGCATATAGTGCTAAGTGTTTCAAATTGTGAATTATAAATATGTTAAGAATGACTGGGAGCAAGAAATAAAATAAGGAAGAAACAAAAAAGCAATCATCATGACAGTTTATAAATAAATGAGAAATGTTTCTTTACACAACATAACATTATACTGAGGGATTCCTTGCCAAAGGACATTGTGGATGCCAGAAGTTTACGTGGGTGCAGAAGGAGACTGAACAACGTCATAGAAGAGTAATGTATTTCTAGATACATAGAAATCATCTCTATGTCAGGGAGTCCTTAATACCCACATGTCTGGAGGCTAGAGAATATCCATTATCACTGTATACTACTTAAACTCTTTTTCTCTTCCCTGGACATCTGCTTTTAGCCATTTTCAAAGCTTCATACTGGGCTAGATGCACTTTTATTGTGACCCAGTGTAGATGTGCTTGTGTTACCAAAAATAAAAATAAAAGCTCATAAACTAATAAGATTTCACTAGAAAGGCTGAAGAAAGGAAAAAAAGAAAGGAAAGAGACCGGTGCTTCTTAAGTCAGGAAGATATGTTTGATTTAACATCTAGAACTAGTAAAGGCCCAAGGCATTTGACCAGCAGCATAATCAGGTAGGCAAAATTCATACAGCTTTCTTTAAAGTCTGCAGAAGCCAGTAAGAACCACAGGGTGATTAAAGGAGGTCCACTGTGTTTAATAACTCAAAATTAATTCATAGTTATCAGTAGTAAAAAGTGCTTTAACTTCATTTAAATAAGTAGGTAAGCACCTGTTCTGTATCATCTTTTTGAAAATCCCAAGCTTATTCTAGTTATTATAGCTTATTATAATGATTTTCCCTCAATAAAGGTAACCTTACAGTGTGAGAGAGGAAAATTTAGAAACTGAACTGATAGTCATAAAGAAAAAGTTTTTTAATGGCCTTTACTGGGTTACAGATCATAGGAATATAGAATAATCCAGATTGGAAGGGACTTCTGGAGGTCTTCTCTACCCTCACCCCCAAAGCAGGGCTCACTTTGATCAGATTTTTGCAGGGTATTGTTCAGCTGAGTTTGGAAGAAGGGAGTCCATCTGTGGAGTCCAAGGATGGAGATAATGTAATTTAGTGCTGTTCTTTTTTTAAAAAAATCTATTATTAGCTAAAGAACTCTGGCTTTATCACTTGTTTCATGACGAATAATACACATGCCTCGTGATATGTTGCAATGAAACATGCTTATCAAAGAGAATACATCATGCTTACTGAATTCTGGGGCATGAACATCTGGGAGAAGCACAGTAGTTCTCTTTCTGGAAAATAATGTAACATTGTGTTGCGAAATCATGGTCATTACTTGTGTAGTAATGAAAAAAACACAATTAGGCAAATGCCATTGCACCATAAAGCATAAAGCAATGAAGTTTAAACACTGCAATGTTGAAGTTTTTGAAATAAGTCCTCCAAAACTTTAAGTTGTACAGAAAGACAGGAAAAATTAAAAATATTTTGCAATCTGCATGTAGTTCCCTTATCATATTCTGAATAATCCATTCTAGTGTTGTGCAGTTACAGCATGATATTTTTAAAGTTCAGAAGGAGATTTAAAATAACAATCAATCACCACTGATTTTTCTTGGGTAACTCTCAAATTTAAGGCACTAATCAGTCAAGCTGCTTGGTTATGTATATCCTTTTATTTGAGGATCTAGTGAGAGTGTCGTGGTTTGGGCCTGGTCGGCAGCCAACCACCACGCAGCAGCTCTCTCTCCCTTCTCTTCCAGCAATAAGAAGGGACAGAGAGCCAGGCTTGGGGTTCGAGATAGGACTGGGTTGGGGAAAAAATCCCCCTTTGTGGTCATGAGCAAAAGGCAGACTCGTTAGGGGAAGAAAAAAAGGAACATACATTTATTACAGACACTAACAACACATAACAGAGTAGGACAGTAAGAAGCACTGTCACATCTTGGGAACACCTTCCCCACACCCCTCCCTTCTTCCCGGGCTCAGTTCTGCTCCCAATATCTCTACCTCCTCCCCCAGTGTCGCAGGGGCAGAGAATGGGGGGTGCAGTCAGTGCTGCCACTTCCTTTATCTTCGGTGGGGGGAGCTTCTGGAACTTCTTCCCCCTGCTCCATCGTGGTCCCCCTCTCACAGGAGACAGTCCTCCACAAACTT
This sequence comes from Tyto alba, assembly GCF_018691265.1. Classification (NCBI taxonomy): domain Eukaryota; kingdom Metazoa; phylum Chordata; class Aves; order Strigiformes; family Tytonidae; genus Tyto; species Tyto alba. The sequence continues at coordinate 27,967,602 of NW_024881328.1, read as the reverse complement.
TCTCCAACTTGAATTCCTCCCATGGGCCGCAGCGTTCCCCACACTGCTCCGTCATGGGTCACTAACTTCCTCCGACTGGATTCCCTCCCACGGCTGCAGCCCTTCCTGAGCTGCTCCGGCGTGGGACTCCCCTGCATGCTGCAATCCTCCCAGCACTGAATTACAGCAGCGGGGCTACCTTTTCCCACAAGACCCCAGCCTTCTTCGGGCACAGCCCCTTGATCAATAAGGTGGAAGCCACAGGCCATAAATCAATGCCTGCTCCACTGTAGATCTTCATGGGTGGCAGGGGGGGGCCGCCCTGCCGTCTCACCACAGGATACAGGGGGGTCTCTGCTCCGGCACACCTCCCCCCTCCTTTCTTCCTCTGTTCCTCCACTGACCTTGGTGTTCATGCAGCTGCAGCAACTCCTCCACACAAGTCCCACTGCCCGTCACCACGTCCCTTCTTAAATACGTTATCACAGAGGCGCAGCTGATTGGCTCTATTTTCCAAACAGAAGTGGAGCTGACTTGGAGCTGGGGGAGCTTCAAGAAGCTTCTCACAGGGGGCTGCCCCTATAGCCCCCTCCCCTGCCACCAAAAAACCCCACCACTCACTGAACTCACAAGTTTAAGTGTGAAAGTAGGCTGTTGACTTAAATGAACTGGTCTTAACCTTGGTTACACACATGCATAAATAACCTACTGATTGAAGGACTAATTCTGTCATTTGTTTGCTGATAACTGATCCAATTTACACATAAGAGGAAAACAGTTACTAATTTAACTTGTACATTTGGTAATCAGACATTTGAACTTCCCTATGAAGCAATATGCACCTCTGAAATAGCAGGAAAAATCTCTTTAGCATCTGGGCAGACTGAATTAGAGAAAGTAAGGTAAGAGGCATCTGCTTGTAAGTACTTTGTCTGTTTCTCCTTAGGTATGTGGGGGACTTCTGATAGTTTCAGGAAACTACTTCTTCCACTAGTGGCTTCATATGGCTTTATCATTGCCTGTTGGTGGAGTTTGCCCCATCTGCACAACAGATGAGGATTTTGGACAAGCAGTCATCACAGGAGTTCTTAACTGAGCTGGAAAATATATTTTAGGTACAAAAACTTTTCAAGATCATACTGAAATAAGATACCTATTTCAGTGTGGTTCTGTGGAGTTTATTTATAGATTGGGACAAGATTTGAGAGCAATAAATTCTGAAGAGTTTTCAAAAAAAAGATATAGCTAAATAATCAGTACCTTTCAGTAAGGTTCCTATCATTGGCATGTAAATACTGAAAGAAAAGTAAATGTTTTGAAAAGTATGTCTAGAGAATGCCCCTGAGGTAAGTAGTAAATAATTGTAAATATTGTGTATGGAAAACACCATCCATTAATTCTCTGCTGTAGAGCTGTTTGCCCTGTTTGACAGCAGACATGCTCTTTCTTTCTCAGAAAGTGGTCTGTCTACCACTGGCTTTCAAAGCAATTTTTTTCTCCTTATCAAAATTGCTTTTTACATTATGAAAGTAAATCTTGGCATTGAAACATTTCTGAACATCTAACCCAAAATATGGCAACCTCTCTAGCTACTTAATAAATAATAGGCAGTAACTGTGCCCTTTTGTTGCTCTTTGCTAAGAAGCAGTAGAACTGGTGATGGGAATTCGGTCATTATGTAATAGCGACAAAAGGGAGATTGAATAAAATTAGGATATGTGTTGCTTAATGATACTGAAGTATTTATCTCATCCTGTGCGAGAACTTTGAAAACATCACACAGTTGTTCTCATGTGGTTTTAGAAAAATGAAACATTAAGTATTATTGTGTTTTTGAACATACCACTTATAAGATAATTTGTAGATGGAAAACAAATCCCATTATCCTTGCTTATTTTACTAGCAAAAAAAGTCACTTTGATAACAAATAGAAGCACTGAGTTGCACAGCTAAATGTTGCTTGGATACAAGGATGGTGTCCAGTCTCTAGCTCTGTATATGCACATATATTCAAATTACCCCAGTTTTCGTGAGTGTAATTTGAATTTTACAATATTGGAGAGTTTTCATTAGTTCCACAAACTTGTCCAGAACTGAAGCACCACCTCTTGATCATTTTGAACACAGTGTAGCTGAAAATCAATACTTTTTTTTGTCAGACTGATTATGGTTTCTGGCACTTTAGAATCATCTCTTTAATTTAAGAATTGGGAAGGATGATGAAGGTAATTTTCTTTCAGTGAAAGACTGACTTCACAAATCTATGAAAGACTGATGGTTATATGTGGCTTATCTATCTTATTTTTCAATATTAGAAATATATTGAATGGAAATATACCATACTTTCTAATAGGATTATTGTAATATACATTTGATATCCTTCAAATTCCTTTGCGCTGAGTAAAAAATTTGTTTTATTTCGGCTAATTGAGCTGTTGCATTTGAAAGAAAAGGCAGAACATTAATGAGCAAAGTCAAAGAAAAAAATTACAATTCTTTTTCTTCTTCTTTTTTTTTTTTTTTTTTTTTTTGTTTCAAGTTGACGCACTTTCTATGATCTCTTGATCCTTGATTTCATTACAAGAAATATGCATTAAACAACTCCCTTTTAGGGTGAAATGATTATTACAATTAAGTACCTTACTCAACATTTTAACCTTTTTTCTCATTTTTTCGTAATTATATTAGTATTTTAGTTTCTTCAGCAAATAAATTAGTTACCTGCAAATCACATAGAATACAGGGATCCACTGTATTGTAGCACTTACAATATGACCTGCTTTTGTCATTTGGCTGCACTATTCAATAAGGAAAGAAAATATGTCAATTATGTAACTTTCAAACATGATAAAAAGTTTTAATTTTGCAATGAAATGTGTCATTTTAAGTTAGCTCTTTAATCATATTTAACTATCTGATACCTTTGACACAATAAACTCATCTGAAACCATTATTTATGTTTTTTAAGCTCGAGATTATTATGATCATGTTAAACAAAATAGAGAGTATTGCAGAAAGGTGATTTAAAGACTAGAACGCAAACATCAGGACTGGAACTTGCAAAAAACATTTTGAACTTCGTTTAAAAATTAGGTTTGGCCAGGCAGGTAATTTTCAGTAGTTGGTCACTGTGGTGTCTTGAGACTGTAGTTTTGGGCAATATAGGTAATTCCTTGCTGATTGTTCAGCAGACAGGAGAAGCACAAGGCACAGAGTGGCAAGAATAGGCTTGTGTGCCAAGAGAGTTGTGTTCTATTTCCCATGACCCCTGGCACCTACCTTCTCATGTTCCTCAGTATCCCTATTTGTAGAACAGAGATAAAATTTGGTGTGTAAGTCTCGGCTTGTTTATAAAATGTCACAATGTCCTTGGGTAGGAAGTGTTATGAAAATATAATCTATTCTACTAAATACAACCCCACGTTACCAAGTTCTCCTGCTTTGTATCTTAACATTTTAGCACACGTAATTTCTATGGAAATAAACCGTCTTGACAAAAATGAAGACGTTAACTCACAAGAAATAAATTAAGTACAACATCACAATGAAGAAATTCATGCATCTCTCTGACAAACAGGTTTATACTCACTTTACTCCTAGCTTCATTTCGATGCCTTAGGATTCAAACACTTTTAGTGGATTTTTTTTTTTTTTTTACTTTCCAACAATTAAAAGGAAAATAAATTAGGAAAGCTTAGATAACCTACTGGTTATATCTATCCAGCTCATTACTACATTTATATACATTGCTGCTTTTTGCTCAAGACTGAATATATAAGAAGATCAAATAGCTCATTGCTGATTCTGTAGATCCTCTTACTTGTAATTCTAAATGATCAAATGTGGCAAATTGACTGCAGATTTCTTCTGAAAGTATTTATTTGAAGCCATTTAATGATTGATAGGTTTCTATTTTTATGAAAGATTTCAACAAAATGGTTACTGTCACATAACATATGTTTTCTATGTGAGCATGTGTTTTTTTTTTTTTTTTTTTTTCTTTTAAATCATCTTTTAAGTCAGAACTTATTTTTTATTTTGGAAAATTCAAAAATCATACTCGACATTCTCCATAAAATTCTAGACTATTTCTAAAAGTGCTAAGTAACCTAAAATCACCATATTTTTATCAAAACAAATGTGTTTGTTTATTTTCTATTTTTCACATTCACCTAAATACTTTATAAAATTAAAACCAAGTGCAAAGCAGGTTTATGTATTCTGTTCAAAAATCACCAGATCAGATTCATAGTTTTAATGTCACAACCTGTCCTTGTTGAAAAGGATAAAAAAATACAGGATGATGTTTTACTTTATACTTTAAAGTTCAGATGAAGACATAATTTAAACTATCGGCATCTGGACATTATGTGTCTCCTGGCTCACAAGAAGAAGATGCAAGTTAGATAAATATTACGTGATGTGAAGACGAGAAGGATAAAAATTTCCCTTCCACTGAATGTCCTTGCTTAGTTACTACAAGATATGAACAGCAGAGTTCTTTTTGCGTGTTCCCAACATCGTTTTTTGTATTTTACCTTCATGTGGAGAAATATTTCTGGCTGGGGAATGTGCAGGGCATGAATGTCGCTGACCTTGAAGGGAATTCCTCTGTCAAGACTCATGAGACGTCAGCACTTCCAGGCCTTTGCAGCTGCCCTGTCCCAGCATACACTAAATTGAACAGTTTTCTAGGCAACCCAACAGGCTCAATACCAGTAAATGAATCAATGCATCTCTCAGCAGAAAGTATGTAAAAAGTGTCAGGGTGGTTAACAATTAATTAAACAGTGGCAGTTACTCCTGTCTCAAGAAATAACAGAATGAGACTGTAATCTTTTCAGGTTTTACATAGAAAATAATCAGGAAATGTCAGGAAACTGGGAACTTTCAAACAGTTTTACTACTATTATGCCCCTCTGCTGATGTACCAGTTGTTTTTCTATATTTTGCTTCTATTTTCTTTTGGTACCTGTTATTATGACAAAATTTCAGTAATGCCATTAGCATCAAGTACATAAGCAAAAATATAATAAAATGAATATGCCAGACTGATGGGTGGGCCCTGACATAAAAAGGGTGAGACCCTTTGATCTTATTTGGGGCTTTTTGACCAATGAGAACTCTGAAGTATTTTGTAAAACTGAAAGTATGGTCTTATATCTGACAAGTGACTTTTTAACCTCTAGAAAAAAATTGAGAGACATATTGCTAACAAGAATCTTCTTCAGAGGTCACTGAGTTGCTAAGAAGCAGCCTTTATATAATTACTGAGAGCTTGATGCCAAGGCAGAATTTCAAATGAAGAAAAGAATATCCTCTTAACCTTTAGCTCTACTTTTCAGCTGACATTCATTGAGATACAAGTCATGTGTTACACAGACAAAACGTATTCTTCCATGTTGTTTCTTATGTTTATCCCAAACATACAGTCTTTTTCAAAATCAGTCTGACTATAGGAATTAATAGCCAAATTTAGATAAAACCATTTGCTTGGAATAACTTTGGAATCTCTTAAAATTAGTATTATAGGGCACTTGAGTTTCTGGGAAGTTTTATTTTAGCCTCTGGTGACGTGATATGGTATGCTGTGCAATTCTGCAGCAAAGTAGCTGGCACTATTTGAAAAAGTACAGTTTAGTAGTATTTTCCATTGTTCATAAATAAGGCTTTCTGATTTAACACATAGGACTTTTTCCTTTGGAAAACTGTAAATATTACAATTACAGATTGTAGTTGTTCTGTATTGTTCTGCAGCAGAACCAATTCAGGTGTTCTCAGAAGCACAGGCTAAATTTAATTTTGTCTTAGCATTGGGACAGCCGTGTTCAGGTCTCTACTATGCAGCTACCCCAGATGTTGTGCTGCATGGGCCCGGTGGCATTTCTGATGTCTTTAGGTGGGAAAGAAGTATGACAGGGTCACTGGGATCTTAAAAGAGCTGAAGCAGGTGTCTGAATTATTGCCAGGCCAGTTTTTTGCTCTGTCTTATAGGCCCTTTACATGTTTTGATGGTCTCTTAAAAATTAAAGCAAGCAGCCTAATTTTAGTGGAATAGATTGTATAAAGATAGAAGGATGTGTTTATTTATGTTACTTTTATAATGACTTCTTAGGAGAAAACTTCTATATAGCAATAGTAGTGCTATAGGCCAGAAACAAAATCAAGTAACTTCTAGTAGCTGGAAGCTCTCTAAAGCTGTGTAAGATGGTTGTATCTGACTTTATACAGTGTTGAGTGAATAGTGGTAAAACAACAGAACTGCTGTCTTCTTCGATGAGAATCTCAAAACCAGAATAACATCTCAATTTGAACATATAAATCCACTAAATTAGTTACTGGCATACATACCACAGATGTTTTTCACAATCTGAACACATTAATTTTCTAGTTTGTAGAAGATAAAATGGTGTTGTATTAATAAACGCTGTTTTCTTTTTTAAAAAAAAAAAAAAGGACAAGGTAATAAAATTTTATGTATAAGGATATTGTGTACAGTGGCTATTAATCCATTCACATCTGCACAATTGTATTCAATGATTTCTAATGATTTTCAGAACCTCATGAAAGGGAAAGATCATAAGTATTGTTGATCATCCCTTTAAGGATTGTATTTGTACTGTGATCATGACAAATAGAGAGACTGTTGAGGTGATTGTAAATTCTATATACAGAAACTGCCTAGGAAAGTTACTTTGACTGGTTTAATAAATTCCTCTTATTGGCCTGTGGTATGAAGTATTGTGCATAAATTACAGTCTTTAATTTTGTGTAAATGAAACAGTGGAGCTAAGGAGACCTAAAACATGTATCTCCTGTCAGATACTTTTTTAACTGCCTGTGGTTCTATTTAGAGTAGGAATGCATAAGATGCAGATTCACTAAATCCAGCCAGGATATTCTGGTAATTATCCATCTAAATAGTCATTTAGTTGTTTCTTGTCAGCTGCTGATTCCTCTTCTCCAACTATAAGTGTTAGCTTGATATAAAAATGGATGTCTCTAATGTCCAGTATGCATCCTGTACAATTTGAACTCTAAAAAAATTCTTGTTTTGTAAATTAAATAAGTTTTGGACCTCACAGACAATCATAAAGCCTAAAAAGTGTGACTGAATATGATAAACTGTATTTTTAAATTATCGTGATGGGTTTTTTTTAAATAGGGTAAAGTGATAAATATTTTTTAAGATACTATCACTTTATGTAGCCTTGTATTTTTAGCCCATTTCTGGAAATTGTCTTTAAGATAGCCATCCATCTTTTAAACAAGTTTCTCCTTTAGTTCCTTTACTCTCCTCGGAGAAAAATATCTGGATGTTATTTGGAGGGATCTTAAGTTCAAATGAGCCGATGCCATGAAGAGGACAGGTGAGACTGGATTCCAGCTTCATTCATAATGAACAACAATGTCAGTCCTGTTCCTCGGGGCAGGCACCATCTCACACGGCTGACTGAGAAAAAACTTTCAGCCATTCTCTCCCCAAGGAACCACAGCGTGTGTCCTCAGTTCGGAGGGGCAAAGGGGAAGTACTGGGAAGATTTAGTACTGGGAGACAGGAAAGGGGGGGAGGGCGATCCTTACACTGGAGCACTCGCATGTTCCTTGGGCAACCTGGTAGTCAGGTAACCAGGTAGTAACCAGGTAGTCAGACCTAGTAACTGATAATTGGATTAGGAGCATAGAGTCTAAACTAGGACCGTGAAGCATAGTTGATCTCAAAAGAAAACAATGAAAAATTACTCTACATTTTATCTGATGGGTTTGGTTCCCATTTACATTATGGCCAGTACATTATTTGCCCAGCAGTGGAGGTAGATTTAATCTGTGCTCCTTTAATACCATACTGCTGGTGTAAAAAGATTTTGCTGTTAAGAATGTATGTTGCTTTCCTACGCATGTTACTCAGGCGTCACACTTGACTGCGAAGTGAGGTAAAACCTGAGTGCAGTAGTAAATGACAAGGCCTCCTTTGTTAAACCAGGTTATAATCGATCACAAAAGGTGAAAAATCATACAAAACAAGGGATAACTGTGCTCCTGACATCTCAGAAAACTGCAGTATATATGCCTTTTCTCTGTCTCTCTGGATTTCTCTCTCTTTTTTTCTGTTCTCCTCACAACACATGTACGAGACCAGGCTTTTTATGTCATACTGCAGCAGTAGCACCATCCCACACACTCTCTGTCTCTGAAGAAATGTAACCCTTCTCTCGTTTATCTTCAAGTAGATTTCAGTGATTTCTGAAATGAGTATCTTCTGTCTGAAGGAGCATATATCTGCTTAACCTGTAAAGAAATGACAGCCTAGGCTTGCATCAGTTGCTCAAATACAGGCATCTAGTGCCATCTGAGACACCTGAGAGTGCCCGAGACATCCTCCCAGGGCTGGCAGATATGACACAGGACCTGCAGGACACCTGTGCTCTTCTGGAGCAGCAGCTGGGGACCAGGTGAGATACTCCAGGGCATCTCCAATGGCTCAAGATGCCTGTCTTACATAACAGATTTGAGCCTCTGTTTCTGGGCATAATGTATATTTAATGCATTAAGTTCCTGGTTTTGTTTTTGTTTTGTTCTGAGGCCAAGTTGTACAAATCTGTAATTACATCGTCTCCCTCTTGATGCTAATGGAACTGCTTATACACATAATTGCTTACTGGTGTGGGTAAAATGGACATGTCAGAGCTCTCCAGTCTCCAGTTCTGTCTATGCAGTAGCTGTTCTTGACAGGAACTTTGATAAATGACAGACCATTCAAAATTTGTCTTGTTCACATTGTTAAAGGAGCAAAGCCACACAACTTTTAGAGCTAATAACTGAAAATGAACAGGTATATTTACACAGAAGGCTTTGCATTTTAAGGCTTGTAAAATCTTCTGTCAATTCTGGCAGCATACAATTTGTGAAAGAAGCAAAAAACTAGATTATACAGCATCTCTCTCTGAGACCAGATTTATGTTTTGTGTGCCAGAACAACATTAAGCAAATCCTTTTCTTCCTGCTAAAGAAGCTAGCCAGTTTGTAGCTCTCAAGAATTTTATTTTTTTCAGTGATAAACATTACTTTGAAAACTTTTCCATGCACCTGGGTAGTGACCAAAGACAACAAATAACGGAACAGGAAACCATAATTCAGTTCTTTACTGTATAGAAAGCTTTGCAGATGACCTAAGCAGCTACATTATTTATATGCACTGGCTTTTTAAAGAGGTTGGTATGGTTTATTGGCTGATGGAAACGGAAAAAAACTGTTTCTTCTGGTGTATTCTGTGTACATTTAATTGGCTTTTATTCCTCTCCATAGTTATGTGCCTATATTGCTTTTCCTTCTATTTCAGAGAACAAGACAGAAAAACAGACATAAAGCATTCCCAGTAATATGCCTTTCAAACATAAAAATGTTGTAGCCTGAACTGGCTGCATGTTTTTAAATGCTGAGGATTTAGAACAAAATCAGTATAAGAGGGACATTTCTGTTACTACTTAAACATTTCATTGCTTGACATGGGTATTGGTAGCAGTTGTGGCATATTACAGTTTTATTATGAGTGTATGAGTGCTTTTTTTTTTTTTTTTTTTTTTGTTTTCCATATCTAAGGTTGATTACCCATTTTGTTAATACTTTTTTCAAGTCTGATTTAAGGTTTTCTTAAAAATTGAAATTTTAACATGATATCAGAACTGAATTGTATGCCAAACCTCAAACCTGAAGACAGAATGAATTGCTCTGTAGATTGGCTCCTTTCCTTTGACCTAGCTTGAGAAAGCATACAGTCAGCAACGCGACTTCTGGCACTGTTTGTTGGGTTATGGGAGGAAGCCACTTCCTCCAGTGCATCAGGTGCATGCAATTCCTTGGAAGTGATACATAGAAATACACCTCAAAGAGAAGAGATGAAAAGAAAATTGTTCATTTACTGTGGCAGTAGTTTTCCTTAATTTTTTTTGCTTGTACAGGTCCAAGAAATTTTCAGCTACATGACCTATCTAGCTGATACCAATGGCCATCTGTCTGTATTGATAGGCAAGTTAAAGCTCAAGGGATCTTTTGGTATTATGCCAGTTCTGATTCTTCAAGCAATTTAATGCAGTGTTTCTTCCTGACATTTATAGGTATTTTCAGTTGATATGTGTCTCTCTAGGGACAAAGAACTGAAGCTGAAATTTTCTATCATTCTGTCAGAAATGACTGAACAAAATAGGAACAAAAATCTACATTCTGCCTTCAGGAACTGTAAAAATTTCTGTAGAGTAGATACAATATGCTTCAGTTCCCCAGAACCTTTATCTTTTTTTAATCCATCCAATAATCCAGTGTAGAATATCTGTCTTCTAAATATACATTGGTAATATGGTATCAAAACCTACTAAATATGATAATTAATACTTATTGCAGTTCCTGCCAAGAGGTATAGGTTGCAGAAATCCAGATATGTTGGGGTGAGCAGGTATTTAGATCAAGTACTTTTGGACAAGACAGAAGTCTCCTTCACAAAACATCTTTCCTGTTCTAGAGAGGTGACAGTTATGTGTCCAGTCTGGCTGACCCCATAGAGTCAAAAGGGTCATTAGGTTAAATTTTGAATCTATTGATATAAATGGATAATAATTCCTGTTCTGTTGGAAGTGGTTTTACCTTAGGTATTATAATATCTATACTTATGGGCAAATAGCTTTTACTAGGTTGTCTGAACTTAAAATATAGAATTTGTCACCCTTTGTTGGAGCTGTAAACATATCCACAGTGGCTTAAAATATTGTTGATAATAATTTATTGATTACCTATAAGAGGAAATTTAACTTCATTAAAAGGAATGTGAATGGGCGCTCCATAGGTTCATTTATTTTCCTTATGAATTTTTGCATATATGATTTTTTGTTCCTCCTTCTCTGTTGATGCTTTACTGCCTGCTCCTCTCTGAAAAGATGAGTCAATTGCCTTAGGTATGCACACAAAGAAACTACAGAATCATGAATTAATATGCTTATTTTCATAGCTGGACATCCTGGTTCTTATTCCATCCTGGTGTCCTAGTCTGAGTAGCCATAAGTGAACCAGATTATAAAAACATTGAGACTAGGAACTAGGACCAGACTGTTGTTTGTTGGGCTGCTGAGAGTTCCCCTGATAAAACAGACATTCAGGAATTGGCTGATATATACTTACGTCAGCTGAGCAGAGGTCTAATGTACTTACTGATTTCGAGAAGCAGAACAATCCTTATCAGATGGCCCAGAGGCTGATGCATGTGAGAATCAACTGCTGAAGACATAAAGCTGTTCTGTCATGTACCACTGTGAACATTCAGAAAAAAGCAAAGTGACTGCAAAATGCTTCCACTGTTCTGTGCTCTACTGATAAGAGGCTTTTGAAAAAATACAGGCTTGCTTTTCATAAGAAAATGCCAGTTATTCAAACCCAAAAGCTTTTCTGGTGCTGTATAATTTTCAGTGAAATTTTGCTTGAGAAAAAGATCCATACTCATAGCTTACTTGATAAACTACATTATTCAGCTTTTTTGTTTTCTTTCTGGGATATATTGAAAGGTCTGAGAAAATTCTTGTGCTTTTGTTTACTATGTTAAGGGATAATGAATTCTTAAAGCACTAAATGTAAACAAAAATGTCAAATATTGAGATTATGTCAAATCTGAATGTGGAATACAACATGTGACTTTAGGAGAACCACTGTAACATATGGGCTTACTGCGATTACTACAATTCTCATTTTAATTTTAGAATGATGGCTAAACATAGTACAGAAACCTAGTAAAGAAAAACAGTCCAGTTCTATAGGAGGATGCTGTAAATGATGTGCCAGATCACATAATTATACCATCTAATCCAACAGTATAGGAACTGCAGCGACATGGTTTTTTTCATAGAGAGAACAAACTACCAAGAATCCATTTTACAACAGTGTTTATCTTTTTAATAATTATGAGCTGCTAGTTAAATGTAATGACAGGTCTAATAAATAGAGATTCTATATGTGCTGTGAATAGGATTATCATGACATACTTATTTTAGTTTCATTTTAAAACTCAAAATCTTAAAAAGGTCTGAAAACTCTCTTAACTGACTTTTATGGGGTTCCTATAATCCTATTTATAAATGAAAAGTTTCCATGTTCATTCACTGATGTAGGTCCGCAAAATACTGTTTAAAGATTTTTCTGTTTGAATAAGATTTATGAGGCAATATGTTTTGGAAAAGTGCCACAGATTTACAAACGTGAGACTGGGAAGTGCTGACAGGATTAGAAAGGCAACTCAAAAACTGCCTTATTCATCACAAGAAAACATTGGAGCAAATCTGAAGAAGTAATTATAATTTCCAAAGCAGACCTAGGCCTAACATGTACGACAGTATTACATTTAATTATTAAATTATTATTATTAATTATTAAATTTACAGTGTTATAAGGGATGCTACTGAAAAACACAGGGATGCTTAAGGTAGCATTTATTCTACTGCCATCAAAGGAAGGAAAATTTAGATTGCTTTATAAGACACCTAAAATTGGTAGCTTAAGACATAATTTTTAAGCCTTCTGCTGGTAGAAATCTGATGGAGTTAAATGGAGTATGCATAAAAGGATTGCAAAATAAAATCATTATTTTGTTAAAGATGATGTGTTTTCCTCTTAAAATATTTCATGCCATTTCAAAATAATACTGCCATATACCCAATTTATAATTTGGAGTTTGAGAGGCTACATTTCTGAAAAAAACACCAGCATTGCAACATTAACCATCTATCTTGATCAAGTATATAACAAGAATAGCAATGAGGGAAGGAAAGGATGTTCTCAATGAATTTTAGTGCTAAGTCACAAATTCCAATAATCAGGATATGTAGATGTAGATATAGTAAGAGACAGCTTGGTATTTGTGTTGTTTGAGAAATACTTGTATAATGAATCCTTCTTCTATGCGTGGGAGAGATGTTCTGTCTCGCGAGTCCCACCTTGCTGACACCAGTTGGTTGGCTCAGCTGCCTGCTTCTTTGGCTCTGTGGGACACCAGCGTAGCTCTGCTTGTGCTGGGGATTTTCAGAGGAGTCCATCTTGAATACTTTGTCAGCTAGGCATGTAGTGAAAAGAAGATATACTGCAGGATTTACTATCTCAAACCAATATAATTTATGATTTTATGTGTTTTCAGGACTGAAGAGTTGCTGGAGAGCATGGCAAATGAATTAAGTGCATTTGAAACATGAATTGTGCTTCACTGTTCACAGCAGTAAAATATCTTTCATGGACTGTTAATCTGTATATCTGTATTCTATGCATGAGATATTCATGTATTTCTAAACAACTCTTCTTATCTGTCTTCGTAATTGAAGTTGTTCAGTGGCTTTGTAATGAAACTGAATATATGCTGAACTAAACCAAATTCAGTGCAGATAGTCTTCACCTAGAAAACACTGATTTTGTTTCTTCATGCCATTATACCAAAATGCATTGGAAAACACATGTGCTCATGTAAACTGTATAACTCCACCGTGTTCTGTGAGATTCATGTCAATTTGTGATGACTAACACTACTGACATCAGCATTATCTTGCAGTCTGATAATCTGAGAAACAATTGCCTTTAGTCTTAGAGAACATACAATGTTTCATAGTTACTTGCTTTGCATCAATTAAGTATCTAAAATAAATACTTGTCATTAGAACAGGACTCACGAGAATAATCTCTAGGAAGCTGCCTTGCCTAGTGTCTCAACTGTTATATACTTGCAAGTGTATATTCATATTATCGTAGATAAACTCTTGAAAAAATTTGATCAAATCATACATCTAAACTTAAACAGTAGCTGTGTATTAATAAAAGTCCTCACTATGTGAATTATACGATTATGTGTAGGATATTTTTTAGGTGAAAGGCAAGTTGAGGGAAAATGCCCTCCTAATGCCACCACTCCTCTTTGAGCGCAGGGAGTCGAATGGGAGAAAAAAGAAAAAAAGCGGACACCAAAAAAACAAAACTGGAAAGGACCAGGCTCAGTTTAGAAAGAAAGTGTCAAGGGACCTACGTGAAGGAAGGCCTACAAGGGCAAAGTTTGTCTTTTGCTGGCCTGGCCCCAAGATTAGAGGGAATGCTAAATAGATTAAGGATCATAACTAGGACATGAAAGTGGACAGCGGGCATCCCCGAGCCCTAGCAGGAATACATGGAGAGAGCAGAGAAGTGCCTGTGGACACCTCAGTCAGAGGTGGAGGCAAGCTGGAATGAATGTAAAGATGAATGGCTAAGCAGAGGAAAAGATACAGGATTTATTGCTGTAATCTTTGCACTTGTGTTTATGTATCTTTGGGCTAAATTGAACAATGAGTATTGGTGTTTAAAAAAACCTGAATTGTTTTACTCAGCAGCTTTCATAGGCTTTAGAAAGAAAAGGGTCTGTAGGTGCACAGTGCAGTTAGACTTGTGAGGTTAATGTAATTCATGAAAAGGAAATACATCCTAGATTTTCAGTCTTAAAATGTTAGGGCGGTCTGGTTGTAACCAGAGGTGATAAGCCACAGGTGTAGAACTCAGACATTCACCTCACAAAGGAATTATTCCAATGATTAAATTATATGTTGTCAGATTTGGGGGCTCACATCAATCTATGATCAAATATGTATCTTCATGTCAAGCTATTCTGCCACTGAATGGAATTAATTCCTCCCACTGCAAAAAATAATTGAAATCCATGTCAGACAACTAGATAGTATAAATGAGGTCGTGAAAGTTTAGTAAATTTTGATGGCATTTCTGTAATCATGTTTGTGGTTGAGGTGCCAAGATTTCTTTTTCAAAATATCAGATTCTAGCAGAATAGCTGTGGTTGAGTAAGTGCCTCCAACTCTATTAGCACAAAATAAATAGATCTTCTTTTGATTAATCATCTTCGAGAGTTATTATTGTCATTTTGCGAGATCAATTTTGAAAAGATTTATTTCTTTGTACTGTAGGAATATCTGACTCTGCTGTTTTATGTTTGTTCATTTAATGGTGCTCCAATTTGAACTTTAGTAAGAGTATTCCAGAAAAGAGTCTGAGATTAGCTATTCTGGATTAAAAATTAAACTACATGCATCTGACGTGACCTCAGAATAATAATCATAGTGAATGAGAAGATTAAACAAGTATTTATAGATGAGTACAGTTTGAAAACAAGAATAAAAGAGTGTTATTTTATGGCAAAGCATACTTTACTCACAGGATTAACTTCATATTAAATCCGATTCACCATAACACAAATGACTTTCTTTAATGCCTGATCTAGGATCTATAGGAGGAAAACTATTACACTGATTTTACTTACATTTATTCTTCATGTAAAATACATTAACATGTATCCAACAGTAGAATATTGGCAGTATTTTAAGATATATGCTTATCTATACAAAGTTAGAATCACATTGGTCAGTAAATTTCAAAGTTAATAAAACCTGGAGATTAATAGAAAAATGATACAAAATACTCATAGTCTTTTTTTTCTCCAAATAGTTATGCCACGGATCATATCTTTTTCTTTTGGGTGGACATATACTTGCTTTTTCATAACTGTTAGCTGTTCCCACATATCTCACTTTAATTTCACATTATTGAGTCTTGGATGAGTTTCTTCATAAAAACGCACAAACATTTTTGCTAGTTCAGCTTCCTTATTAAATGTCAACGTCTCTACTCTGGCTTGTTCACATTTCATTCATATTCCTTGTCTGACTATGATAGAGGAGGTCTTAAACCTGACTTTCTTGCATACTCTCAGTTAATCCATCAGAATTTCAACACAGGTTTCCTAAAAAGGACGCAAATCCATCTTTTAACAACTGTTGCATTCGCCTTATATGTTAAAAAGCTAGATTTAGATCTCTTCATTACTTGACTTGATCCTCCAACCTCATGGTGAGTGCACCTTTTCTATTTCAATATATCGTTAATTTATCTATATATGGGAATACATCTAACAACTTTGGCACTTGGAAGTTTTTAATAAGTTGGAACAAAGTTTCCAGCTATGTATTTACTTTCCAGTTGAATGTTTTGCAATCCTTTTGCTTTTCCAGAATTTTTTTTTGGGGGGGTATATCCTCACTACAGTAAGAAAAGTGGTTTCTTTCTTTCTTTCTTTTCCTTTCTTTGTGTGTGTATCACTGTATGAAATGGAAATCTCTGGCCAATGTCAATGCTGAATTTTTTCACATATTTTTCAGAATTACATCCTTGAATCAACTTTAAAATTGCTTAGAGTCCACAAGTTACTCTAATATTCCTTACAATTGAATTTATAGTCATCAATAATCATAAAATATGACATTAAGTAAACCCCAAACCCCACAGAAATAGTGAGCTGAGATAGATATAAAATGACTTAGAAGACTCACTTCCTAGTATGGTCAAATATAGTGTTACTGCACATTGCATAGCAGATAGCCAACCAGGGTCCTGACCCTGGTATTCAAGCCATATAAGCACATAGACAGTCTTTACCAGTTACTGTCATTTGCTGACCTGGGACAGGGTGGTGGCCCCCCAAAAAGGTGATATCCGTCTGATTTGCTGTCATTTTCACATTATCTTTCCAGAGTGAAATTGCACTCTAATGTGACTATTCTCAATCTGTAATGGCAATAAAATCTTAGAAACTTTTTATACCAGTGATTACAATCAGACAGGCTGTAAACGTTCTCATTAGCCCTGAGCTCTTATTTTTGTGGTTTGTTTGATCAAGGCACACATGTAAAACCACTGTCACCAGAACTTAACTGTTAATTAGCATTGCACTTAGTTTTCCTTTCACCATTATCCATTCAAGAAAGTCCTCCATTGCATAGTCAAGACTTTATGTAGATATTTGCAGGTGAAAGCAATATATTGATAGAAGACTAGTGAACAATGTAGTTTCTTATTTCCATTCATTTTATGAAATTTAACTCCTGTATTCTTTGCTCTAGTATTTCCCTATGGTCTTTATTCAGGTAAGCACTCCCTCATGGTCAATGCCTCGATTGATCACTACTGTACTGAAGTTGACTTATTTTTCTTGGGAAAACTACTGGCTTACTCCTCTGAGTAATGTTATTTTAGATTAAAGTGAATGATTTGATTTAAAAATTGAGTATTCTAATAAAAAATATGCTGCAACAGGCAAATTTGTAGAGCAATGGAAAAAAATGTATTGTTTGACAATATGACAGGCAAATCACAGCATGGAGTTACACTTTTTAGCAAACTGTTTTACTGCCCATTTTGATTTCTTAAACACACATTTTCCTAAAGCTTTAGTAAGTGTGTAAGCAAACATTATTTTATAACATTGAATCAAGAATTTACTAGTTTTCTATTTTGAAATTAAAATATAGCGAGGTTCTTACTTGAAAAGAATGTCAAGGCTTTGCAGAGAGACTGAAGGATAGTGATTCATTCAGTAGAGCTATGAAAAATGAAGCACAATTTAGCGATTACATTAGTCGTGACCATAAGAGAGCTGAACTTTTCAGGTTAGATTCCATGTCCCTAGAGGAGTACATTTAGGGATATTGTACTGTCATCACCTTGAAGAATTCAGATTTTAATTTCTCAGTCCTAGAAAAGTACAGAGATTAAGAACAGATTTGTAATATTATTAAAAGCTGGTTTTGAAATTTTATTATAAACCAGCGCTTGCCTAGAAGCCCAGTAATTTTCCAGCTGAAAGCTCTTTCTAGTATAGTGTTTGTGTAGATCACAAACAGAACATTTCTAAGCAATTTCACAAATAATTAAATATAGCTGGATGAATTTAGTTATGTGGTTCATTTTGAAATCAACATAGGCTTGTTTTTAGAAAGTAGTGGAGCAGTGTATCATTTAGCAACTAAGAAAGTCGGTCATTGTGTTGGACAGAAAGCCTGAGAGTTATTTTTAGTGTTTTTTTGCAATAAGAGCACAAGAGGTGCTTTATAAGGCACAGTCCATGTACTTTGCCTTAGGAAAAGATGCTGGATCTGATGCTCTAATTAACAGTGACAGCTGTATAATGCTGTTGCTCCTTAGAACTGAGTGATAATTAAATAAAGAACATTCTTTCTAAAACAAAGAAGCAAACGCGTCTCTTCTGTAGGAAACATGACACGTTCTGAAAAATTCTGTAATCTGTTCAGGCTGAGAGACATCTTTTTTGATATGTTATCTTTCACCTAGAAATACAGAGATGTTAGGTAAAATGTATGCAGCAAAATTCTTAATGAATGACTGTAACTTCCATGTTATCCTGACCATTAATAGAGTCTGAATATTATCGTGGTCAGTTTGAGTAGTAGGTTCTGAATTTTCAATTTAGTCTGCTTATAATATGTGTAAAGTGTATATAAACAGCCTATATACATGATAAACAACAAAAGATTAAAATAATATCTTGGAGGTGAATTAGACTCTATGCTACATTTTCTCAGTTTAAACAAAATGGGACAAGAGTAACACTTTTGGTGATAGATTCTGGACTGCACCTTCTGAGGGATGCTCCACTTCAAACCTGGAACATCAGCAAATTGGAAACTGATAATTCAGTTTCCTACTTGACCTTAGTTGAAATTTAGTTTCTTCTGTAGAGAAATCCTAAATCAAGCTCATATGTGAAAGTAAGAATGGTAATGTTATACTCCATCCTATTTATATAATTCTTAAAGAATATAGGGGAAAAGTTCACCCGCTTGATTCTTTCCTCTTTTAAACATTCCTACAGCTCTCAAGTGTTTAAGATTTTCTAATGTTCTACTTCTCATTACTAAGACCTACTTTGAAGTTCTTTGATTTGGCAATTCTTCAGCAGAACATTTATTTATAACAATTCCAAATGCCAGAAGTTAGTTTTGCACGTAACATATAGTACTGGATTCAAGTATCTCCTAATTTTTTCTTTTTTCTTCATTTTAATTGCAGTATTGCAGCTTTAAATAAAAGCTCTATTCGTATTTTTACATTGTCATATACACTACATGTACTATATCCTTTCTTCAGAACCACTGAGATGTTAATGATTTTACAGCAAAATTGTACTGTAATTACTGCAGCTGTTGTGCTAAAGCATTTATGTCATGCTCTGTCTTTTGAATGAAAAAATCTTTTAGTGAAAATAGATTTGTTGAAGCTGTTAATTACTCAGTAAAAAAGACAGCTGAATTAAGGTGGTGGTATTTTTTTATATGACATTTTAGGCAGACTAAGGTAACTCTTACATTATTTTAATATTCTATTCAGTAGTCCATAATAATTCATAATGCATATATTTGTATTTTTTACATTTCACAATTTAATCCCAACAAATAGAGATCTGTACTTTGTTCCTCAGAACCTATGATACTGTTTAAAAACTAAATTAAAGATAAATTGGCTCTGTCATCCCATCTGGAAGGTGTGATTATATACTAAAAGTATAACTTCTATATTCTGGTATTTCAAGTGTTTAAGTTTAATTATAAGTAGGAATGTAGGACTTCTAAACCAAATAACAAGTTAGAGCTTGGACTGAAGTAGAATTATCTTAGTTGGTATGTTGGTTCGTATGTTGACCCGTTAGGCCAGCTGAACCAACCACCCTGATTTCTCTGATAGCATAACTGCATGTATATGACCCCTAATCTTGTTCTGTAGAAAGAGTTCAGGAGAAATCCCCCTACTGTAAAATATCTTGAAGGTGAATCAGATTGTTTTGGCAGTGTCAGGTTGAAGACATAATATTATCCATGCATTTGTGCTGTCAGATTGGGGGGGAGGGGGGGGAGCCAGAGATAATTTCCAGAAAAAAGAGGATGAAATGGGGCACAGGAAGATATCTGGGGCTCCACATCTGACCATAGTCTTAGGCTGAACACAAGGGACTGACATTTCAAAAAACTTTTCTTCTGTAATATATTTTTATATGGATCCTTCTGTAACCTCTATTGACTTAATATAACATCATTGATAAATTGTATGTATGTTGAGAGAAATGGAATGGAAGATTGCATACTAAGAAACCAAATAGTACTATATTTCATGCTCTGCCCATGGAAGTCTGCAGATCAGAAATAAATATAAAATAATTTGTAAATAAGCACAGAGGAACTGGATTACATACTAGGGCCTAGATTCTACAGCTTGATGTCTCAAAAAATCAGTAACTATTAATGAAAAAAATTTAAAAGTTGCCAGAAATGTTAGCTTTAAAGGTTTGGCCACATTTATGTGTGTTGACCTGTGATATGCAGCAAAGAAATTCTGTCCTGTTTCTAATTTCTATCTTGGGGAAATCAAAATGGTAATTATATATACAGAATATGTAGTATTTAATGTAGTTTGATTCCACAGAGAAATCACAGAACAAAGTGTCATTATTTTGATGTTAATGATGTTAACCCAGGACACTTCATGGGTTGTTTGCTCATATGTGACTTTATCAAGTAGAGGAAAGGATACCCGTGATAAGCATCATAGATGAAGATTCTTTGATCATTAGGCAATGATGTTATTTTTAGTGCCATGCACTTACCAGTCACCTGTCCTTAACAGTTGCAGAAATTGCCCCCAAAAGCCTTCACAATGACAGCAACATATTTCCTTAGTAGTAGCCTAGGAAATACTTTCAGTACAAAGTTACTGGTTCTGGTTAATGCAGTCTTAAACAAAAGAGCATCAGTTGGCTTTTTATATGATAACTTGTTCTTAATGTTTCTAAAAGGATTTTCTACCTCTTTGCATGCTGTTTTCAAAGGATGACTATCAACATTCTTCAACCCAGATTTTCTGGTCCCAAGGAACGAAGGAGATACTCATCATGTTGATTCAGGATGGGTATAACAGTGACTTCAGGGTGAATGAGAGGAGAGAAAGAATAAAAGAAAGAGTAATGAGAGATCCATTTCCAAACCCTTATCATTCTGTGATAATTGATAAATTGATAAGATACCACTGTATGGGAAATTACTATCTCATCTATGAGTTTCAAGAGTAGCTAAAGCAAAATGTAGTTTCTAAGCAATACTAGGCAGCAGAGGGAACATAAGAAGGAGAAGACAAACATTCTCAGACCATTAAATTTATCTGCTTGCTGACAAGTGAGACTCCATTTGCTGGATTTTGTGATGAGATCAAATATTTAGTGCATTACAATCGTATTAAAGCAGTCTGGATCATGTGAAGGGGAGAGGGATTGTGGTATAATACTGTCATCTGGAGAAATGCCTTCTAGCAGGAACTCTTTTAAAACAGCAAACATCTCCCATGACTCTGTGACCATCCCTGGGGCAGAAGTAGGTCATGATCTTTCTTACAAGTATGGGGGATACAGTTGTGATGATTGGGAGCTGTGAGGTAGGGCTAAGAGAGTTCTTCTCAAGCACAGGCAGTGAGATGTGCCAGGCCTGCACTCCACTGGTAATTTCCAGTGGCATGGAGGTTTGGATAGAAATTTATTGCTGGAATGTAGAGCCATCACTCAGTGAGAGATGATCTATTTAGAAATATTATTCTTCTGCAATAGGTTTGGGTTTTTTTTTAAATAATGGAGGGGGATGATTTGGAGGATTTAGAGGCTTAACTTCTGCCTTTTAGCAGCTTCTTCCATCACTGTGATCAAAGCTGCTGTCTACAAGAAAAATGAAGCTTTTTTAAATTGCTAAAGGGAATAAGGGCTATGTGCCTTTTCTGTGGGTTTATCGCATTAGCTCCAGCAAGTAAGACATACTGAAAGTCTTCCATCATATTCAAGCATGATTTTTGGCAGGTGATGAGTTTGTGTTTGATTTACCAGCTTGTTGTTGATAGTGAATTTAGCTAGATTGTGATAAAGACTTTGAGACATACAGACTGTTCAAGTACTTGGCAACTTCAAGATGAAATAGCTTTAGCTAGCAGTCTATATAATGTATATACAGTTCAGGGGAACCTTACAGATCAAATGTCAATCTTCTGACAAAAATAAATATTCAGCAAAAGCCATTAGAAGGATAATTTGCAATTTACAAACCAGTCCTATAGGTTGTGTATTATTTGTCTTTGATTTCATGGTTTGATTGTGAAATGGGAATATCAGATAATGGAAATGGACATTGAGGCAATAGAAACAGTCACAGAGTTTAGGGTAAGGAATGACTTGTTGGTTACTTGAATCTTAACAGAAGACAGCTAAAACACCTGAACATATGTACATAGTAAATAATTAGAAGTTTGAGGATTTTTTTCATTAAGCTTCAGCCTGGAAAGCAATTGAACAGAGGAACAAATTAGCATTGTTGATGGTTCATTAGCAGGGGTGAGAGAAAAGTTTGAAAGACACTTAAGGCTTGGCTGAAATAGGTTTCATTCTGTATCTTGGGTGTGCACAAAGGAAGATGAGGGAAATTAATGTGTGAGAATTTGTGCTGATGATATACATTGACTCTAATGGTGAAGTTTTGGGGAAGGATGAGTAACCAGGGGAGACGAGAGGCAGCGAAGAAGGGCAGCAGCAACAGGATCTCAGATGATCCTTCTCCTCTGATGTCTCTCCAGAGCAGCAAGTGGTGATGATGGAGAAGATAGTGAAAGGTTACAGAGCTGCAAATAGCAGACCTAAGGCTTCTCAGGCATTTGCAATTCGTTTGATCAGGTTTGTTGACAATTATGCAAAAATTCAAAAATCCTTTGGGGAGCTTGGATCAGTTTATGGTTTCAGACGGAAACTGTGTTAAGACACCATGGCTTTCTGTGATTTCAGCTGGGTGCTAAAGAAAACTTGGAAATTTTGACCAAATTTTTATTAAGCCTTTAAACACACTTGAACCTGTTATTAAATGAGAGCCAAAGGATAATATTTATACAGTATTAGAGTGCTAAATAATAAATTTATAATATGAGTAAGGTAAAATTAATTTAAGCTTAATAGACAATGCCTGCCTGAAGGAAAACCACTTCATCTTGCATAAACATGATCAATGTTTAAACAGCCAAGGCAATTCTATCACCATGAAAATGCAGGGTTTTATCATTAAGAAACTAAATTTCAGTGTGTGTTATATAGCTGTACAACTTCTATTTTAATTCTTCAATATGGCATTAAAGTTTTGGTATATCAAAACGTTGGCTGAATTACCAGTGTATTCAATATTTATTTTCTAATGACTGAATCATAATTACAGATCAGTGAGTACCACTCATATGCTTAAAATAATCATGAAATGAATGTGATTCGTGAAACCCTTAGCAACCACAAGGCTTCCTGTGCATATGCTCAGACACAGCAGTGACTGAGAAGTAATTTCATAAAACACATTTGCAGCACTGAAAATGTGATATATCTTGCATTTCTCAGCATCAGAATGTATGGAGAGACATCACCTTTATTTAGAAGAAATATTAGGTAACTGCATTCGAAACTGCATTTTTTATGATTTCAGGGAAGTGAAATGCACATCAAGGTCTGAGTCAAGAGCTGTCACTTCTAATCCTTTCTCTCCATTGGTATGGTGGCCTTGCCTTGACTGACAAGGTGCTCCTGTATCAGCATGTTTTTCCCTACCATAATGTAAAAAACTTTGAAATAAAGGGTAACCATTTTGAAGCCATGATAGTTGGCCACTTTGCAACTGAAGGTAGGAGGAGGGGAACAAAGGTGGCTACCCAAAGGGATCACTCCTGAATCTTTATTAACATATTCTAGGTATTTCTCCAGTATCTCTCATCCATTTGTATGATCAGGTCCAGTCTTTTATAGCCATGTATTACAAATATTACAACTGTATCTGGGATTTTCCTTTTTCATAGTCAGTATTTTTCGTCCGTCTTGCATAAAACTCAAAAAAGGAGTTATATCCTTTGTCATAATAAAAGATTTCTAGTAATCCATATATTATAATTTTTTACTTGAAAAAGTGAGAGCATGGTTGATTTTTATTATTACAATTTGGTTTTTTCTTTCTGATCTGTGTTAATTTAAAGTATTTGTTGGAGGGAATGATGTATTTAGATAAAGATTTATTTTATACATGCATGTTCTTAATAGAGAATTGTAAAATTCACATAAAAATAATTGGAATTTGGGTAATTTATGTAGGGAATTTTAGAATTCAAGTGAAACAGTGATGTGTTTTAGTTGTGACTTTTCCAAGATAAAGTTTTGCCATTCCCATTCTGGATTTCTCCTAATTCAAATATTTTCCTGAATCTCAAATGTGTAGGTATGTAAAACAACTCAGATTCTGGGATTATAATAGATGAGCTGAACTTCCCATTGTTAATGATTTGGAATTGCTGGATATTGGCCCTTTTTCAGAGTGTGTTTGAATGAGGATATAACTTCTGCCTTTGAAAGCTGATGAACTGCTGGGTGAATAATGCTTTCTGCAGGTTGTGAAAATTATTCAACTGATTATTACAAGAATCACTACAGGTAGCTAAACTGGTTTCCAGTTTTAATTCTAAATAGTTTTAAGGGAAAATTTCCCACTTCCCCAAAGTTTTTCAAAACTAGTGGTGTTTAAACTGTGACTAACTATATTGTCATAATATGGTTACTCTCCTCCTCTTTGCTTTTAATTTCACATTACTTATCAACCCATTTTTAGTTTGTAATGTTCATTTAGAGGGTCCAATTGCTTGCATACTAAAGATTACAATTATCCATATGATTTTCTTATTCAATATTAAATAGTCCAAACAAAACATGAAGCAGTTGTTTACAGAAAATAATCTTTTTCTTCCGTCCTTAAACTTTTCAACACGTTGTCAATATTTGCTCATAATCTTTTCAAGGAATTAATACATTTGGCACACAGCTAGGGTTTTCTCAACTACTTCATGGGAACATAATGATTTACAACTTATAATTGGAATTGATTTAACACAGATAATTTTTAAACTGGCATCATGATTATTGAATATTAATATGAATAACTATTTATCTGTAATTAGCATTAGCATGTGTTCATTATTTTCAAAGAATTACCCATGTGTTCATTGCCCATCTTCAACAGTGACTTCCATTAATTTCAAAATATAACAGGAAGCGGGGTTAGTTTATAGTTTACTTTTTACAATTGATTTCACTTCCCCTTTAATAGGATCTGTGGCAAAAGCCATCTTTTTTTGTACAGTTTCCAAAACAGTTTTAAGTGAAGTCCAGATGTGTAAGTTAGAAAGCTGTTTTTTTGCGGTGCTCGATGGTGGGGAGACTCAGATGGCAGAGAACGACAGCCTTTGGGAAAGCAGACACAGGGTCTTTTTCTCAGGTTCAGAAGCTAACTTCAGCCTGGATTTTCCTCTTCTGGTTCTTGAAGACTGTTAAACTGAACCTTTAATTCTCATTTATTCTCACCGATCACTGGTACTTTATTTTCTCTTGGAAAAGGAAGAGGCAGTCTTTAAAATTTGAAATGGAAATTGTCCAATTTATCTTCCTCTCTACCTTACAATCTTCCTTCTTAAGTAATCCCGCCCCTGGCATCTTTCTTTGTTATTTTTTTAATCTGTGTTTAGGACAATTATTCAATATTTCAAAACACTTTTCTCCTGTTGATCTTTGCTTGGTTCTATAGAAGAACACATTTACTCATGACAACATTGCAAAAAATATTTTTAAATCACTGATTCCTTATCTTCCTTTTTTTTTTTTCCTGTGGTTACCGAAACTGTCATAAGAAACCTTCTCAAATAACCTAAAATCTATCCTGAGTAAATTCATCAAAACTTTAATTCAAACATGGGAGAACTTTAGCAAGGAAGGAGGGAACAATTGAGCTGTGATTTTGATATTGTTAATTAAGAACATGGTACTTCAGCTCCTACTAAAATCCTTGTTTTCTCCTGGTTAGCCTGTGTTGCTGGGTGGGCCTCAAAGGTTATTGCCCACAGTTGGACGTAGGCATCAGCTTCATGGGGAGATGAGGACGAGGGAAACACTGGTCCTGGTCAGCTCACAGACAGCATTGTTAAAGATAGGTAGGAGCAAAGTGCATTTGGATTGTCTGTAAAAGCATTTAATACCACAGCACTGATAGTGGCATTTATCCAATATGACAGAAGATGGTTCTCCACCCACTCCTTTTATTAGTTGCAGATGTCTCTTTCTCCCTTACAAACCAGGGCTGCTAGTTTTAAGATGCAGTTTTCAGTTGTCCTGAGAGAAATAATCTGTTTCTTTTTCTCTATAAATCCCTTTCTTTCATGTTGTGTCATATTAACTCCACATAGTATTTTCTCTGCGCCTTGAAACAGTTCAAACAGTCCATTTTTCTATTTTACAAAATAGCCCCTCCAGGTTTTTCTTGTTGCTATTATTTCTTAGTAGTACAGTTCATAGGCACGGTAATACAATTAGCTCCAATTTTATGCAGCACTTCAGGTTTTCTAATGGTATTTCTCATGTTTGTTTTCAATTTATCACACTTAATTAAAAGAAAACAAACAAACAAATAAAATTCCTGCCCAATACAGCTGGAGTAATAATTCTTTTTTGTTACTTTTCCTTGTCCTTTTTACAATTTTCTTTGTCTTGTGGAATGCTGAACTGTGAGTATTTTAACACTTGTTAGTTTGTCTTACAAATTGGCATATTTATTCTTTACTAAAACGTTAGTTTCATTACTGAAATGTCAGCTCTTAAACTCTGTGGCTGTTTCACTTTAATGCATAATATCTTGAGCATATTCAGATCATTCATATATTTTTATAACCCACTTAATTTTGCAGCGTTGGAAGTCCATTTTTCTAACTTCTGGGGTAGTCCTCATGATTATCACCTGATCAGCAGCGCTATGGAAGGATTTTATTGCTGTTTCCAGCTTCCTAGAGTGAAGTTGTACGGTAGATAGAGCCAGATTTTTCCTGGATGTGCACAGCAAAGGTTGGGGGCCACTGGGCACAAGTTGCCACAAAGGACATTCCAATTAGATATTGGGAAAAAATAATCCACTGTAAATCGGGTTAAACATTGAAACTGGTTTCCCAGAGAGTTTGTGAAACCTCCATGCATTCAAAACTTGAGTGGAAATGCCCCTGAGAAATTTTATTTAACTTTGAAGTTATGCCTATCTTTGAGGTTGGCCTTCCTTTGAGCAAGAACTTGGATCAGGTGGAGGTCCCTTCCAACCAAAAATGTCCCATGGTTCGATGATAGATCTGAACTGGGTCAGCTACATCTCCACAAAGCATGGATGCATGAGATGACAAGGTCACTGGTCATCATTGAATTATATGGATTTTGTCCCTTTGTGTTTTTGTAACCTCTTCAGAATCACTTTAACTTTGCCTGAGCAGCTTTTTCAAATTTCCTGGTTTGTTATTGTGTTCTTAATTCCTCATAGAATATAAACTAAAACTAGAGGGCAAGTTGACTGCCACCTATGCAGTGAGATATTGCAAGGTCATTGCGTCTTAAAGGCTCTCTCAGGGACTCCTTTCCTCCTGCAAGCATAAAAATTGTTTCACGTATCTGTCATCTTGTCTATGCCCTGAGAAAACATAGAACCACTGGAAATTGTAGGATCTGAAACCATTTTGAGCTAATATTGTTCTACCATAACCTGGCTTATGCTGTAAAGTGTTGCATGTTTGCATTTTTGCTTCCACTTTGGAAAGTGCAATTTGGAAACATACTCAATCAAACATGGAGGGAACAGTGCAAGTGGTAGGACCACCCTATGGCTATTTGCAATTAGTGGCAATGATGCTGCCACACTCGCCGGGGCATTTGGGCGTTGGTGCTCAGGGAAGGTGGTATGTGTGTTTGTGTGTATTACCGAGGAGCAGACACCCCAGGTGAGTGTGCTGGGTACTGCAACATGTCTATGAATTAGCTTATTCAGTCTATAGGTACCTCTAAAGTGGAAGGACGTATGTACTGGAACTGCCTCCCCATGCATAAGGTTATTTCTGTGTAGGAGATGTGCTCCCACAGTATTTCATCCACCCACTTCACTTCTCAGAAAAATTCTTAACGCTAAATTTTCCATTCCATTGATATGCAATTCACTGTGTAAAATACCAAGTAAATATGGTTGCTAAGAGCCTTATATGTGTTATGTTCTATGCTAATCTGAATTGAATTAAGACTTTGGAGAACTGAGGAGGCTGGTCTTAAAACACCATTTGCCAAAGCTATCCTTGCAGGCTTGAACATAATTATCCTTAGGCCAAATAAATATAAAGAAAAACCATGAAAGTGGTTTTATGACAGAACAATACTAGTTTATGAGAAATTTGTTTTGAATATCACTGCATTTTTTTAATTAATACATTTAATTAGGTACAATCAAACATTGCATATGCCCAATAAAATAATATATTGTATATATAATATTATTATATAACATATTGTATATTTTATATATACTCTTTCACATCATAAATATGATTTTTTTCTGAAAGTAAATTCAGCTTAGTGCTGTCTCAGTTTCAATCTACTTTTTAACTAAATTCTTGTTTCACTAATTTTTTTTCACATTTCATACACATAAAAATTATTATTTCATGGAAGTTTTGTTAAAATAATGTTGTACCTTTAATTACAGAAATCTTATATGATACAAAACTGTAGATTATTTCAATTTAGAGGTATAGCATAGAAAGAAGGAAAATACCCATGCTTCTTTAAGCATCCATTTAGTCACAGCTCTACACAGTTACTGAGAAGGTTCTAATTTCACTCCAGTGCTGTGACTACTCAGTACGATTAAGTTGAGCAGTGTCAGAAGTGATCTTCTCATCAGAGAGTTTAGGAAAAATCTGGTATTCAGGGAGTTTATCTGAATAAGTGTATTGCTATAAAGGCATGAGCTGAAGCATTACAAAACCCCATTTGGGTGTATCTGTGTTTGTAATGTACAAGTTCTCAAAACTAAATGTAAAAGCACACTTGGGAAAATACTTGGATTTTTCTAATGCCATAGGCACCACCTTTTGTCTGGTATAATGATGAATTTTCTGTAAACACAGAAACAATGGAGCTCCACATTAGCTCACGTTAATAAAAAATATATATCTTCTGCAGCAAAAACATACTGGAGGCCTAAATAAAGATTAAAGACATTTAAATGAAATAAATTCAGTATATAGTGGATATTAAAAAGATATAATCAACCTTCTAAGCAGACAAAAATAATAGTAAGACAACTTGCAAAGTTTTATTTTGTATTTAAACAAAATTAGAGACTCAGGCATAATATTAATGTCACAAATTAATATGAAATCACTCTGATGGTAGTGACTTAGTCCTCTCTGACTTACTGGAATTTATATGCCTTTTCTTAATAGATCTTACAAATTTAGCAAGCTGTAAAAAACATACAACTGGTCATTGTGTGTTCTAAAATCAGATTTTTTTAAAACAAGACAAGAGCTGCAGTGGTGGTCTTTTGCCTCTGCACTGGATATTGTGTCAGTTCCAATATTTCAAATAGAAAATGCAGTCACTAAAATTTGATATAAGCAACACACTGATACTTTTATTTTCTTTTTCACAGATTAAGATGCTTGGTAAAGCAGCTGGAGAAGGGTGACATTAATGTGGTGGATTTAAAAAAGAATATTGAATATGCAGCATCTGTGCTGGAAGCAGTTTATATTGATGAAACCAGGTAAGTCTGAGGGGAAAAAAAAAAAAGGAAAGTATGTTGGGAATCACATTTTAGAAATTTTGATTTTGCATGCAGTTGTAGCTGATGTGAGCTGAAGGTCCCTGCACATCAGAAGAATCGTATGTGGCTCTTAGGTCTTTTAGTGACAAGATTAAAGCAAGTAAAATTCCAAAGGTCAGATGTAACCGTCGTCTGGAGAGTTTACCTAGTTGTTGTCTCCCTCACTTGTCAAATGCCCACAGTGTATAGTCATAAGAATTTTCTGAAGGATGGATTTTCTTTCCCCCACAGGCCACATAACGATAATCATGCGGAGGACTGTATCACTGAAAAAAATGGTCTGTTTTGGAATGAAATGCTAACAGAGATGAGTCAGAATATTATAATCTGGCCTGTAAATACATAAATTCATGAAAAGCTGTAATTTATTTTATAATGTTTGATATTTTGTTTATGATTATTGTTACTGGCAGTATTACCGGCAATCATCTTTAATGTGGGTTGACTTCAATTAAATTAGAAGTTCTGTGTATTTGGCTTTTTGAACGAATTTTAAGACATGTACTATATTGAAGTTAACTAGCTAGCTCACAGTTTTTATTTATTTTGCTGGACTTTTAAAGATTTTTCTAAGCAGAGTGGTCTTGTAAAAATGTCTGCCAAAACTACTTCAATACTGCTGTAGGGTTCAGTGTATGTCTCAGTTCCATAGTACATTTAAGAAGCCTGCCATCATAACTGTTTTTTTCATGGACTTAATTCTCTCTCTCTGCACCCCTCACCTTGCAAATCTGCATATTTGATACGGTGCTTAAAGTACTGCTCTAACTTTTTCCTGTTTCTTTTCCTTTGATGTATGTGATTCACACACCAAAGGTTGCCAGTTGGGAATTTGGATCATCTACTATTGGGCACTAGAAAGCCTACCCATTTGAAAACAGAAGAATGAAAACAATAGCAAATGAAGCTGGTACCAGTGGTCCATTTTTCAGATCACTTATACTGGTGTCCTGCTCTTAGAGTGCATACATGTCCAATTCTGTAAAAAATTGACAAAGCCATGGTAACAGGGGAGGCTTCCCTGAGTAGCTTCCCAGCTGAAGTACAGTTCTTAGGGACACTTTCAAAAGTGTTGTTAGTGATCCCAAGTTAAATACACAACTTGCAAAGCATTAGGGACCTCAGTGACTTCAAAAGGGCTCACATGTGATATGAAGGTGTTTACAGAGTCAGTTAAATTAAGCTTAACTGAACAGACTTGTCCAAACCATTTTGTGTGATTTCCAGGGGACCTGGGCTTTGTTAGAAAATGGAATGAATTTAAATTAAATAATTTAAAATGTTGGTAGTTAATATGACACTGTGGATATATTTGTATCAGTTCTGATGGCTGACTTATATTAATCAAGCTTATTTACATTGAATTGGGGGTTGATTTGTGAATTTACATTAGTTTATAGTGGTATTTGTAGTTAAATTAGTACAGGTCCTTTGGGAGATGGATATAAGAAATGATGTACAAACTTCTCTTTAGGCTCATATTACCACAGTGGAGGCCATAAAATTGCATTTTTAAGGAATTGCTCTAAATGCACATCTCGTGCTCGGGAGGCTTTGGAAGATCACAGTCCTCTCTCCCCTGTGTTGTGGGGTACTGTGTCACCACCAGTGCTCAGAGCTTAAGCATGTATTTTGCGTTAACAACCATGGGATCTGTGTCAAAGCTGCATAGGGGACAAGGGTATAAGCCACTGATTATTCCTTCCATACACATCCCAAACGCTGTGATTAAATGGATATAGTATTCATAGCTCTTTTTGAGTAGTAGCATCAGGACAATGAAAATAATGTGAGATTTACTTAGTTTCTAAGCTGAGGTGGCTTCTCTGGAAATGAGTAGTATCATTGCAATGAGGAGTCCAGTCTTTCTGGCTCTGTGTGGGATCATCAAGACAAGTAACAGACACTTCATACACAGAGAAAACTCGTACACCTGAAAATAAATAGGTTTTGGTAGCAACAAGTGCATTGATTTTGCTGTAAGCAAATCTTTAAATAAGATAATTGTCCTCACAGGACTTGACAGCAGGATTATTAAACTGCCCAAATGAAAATAAGCATATGTAATTTTACAGTGGTTTGGAAGATTTTCATAGTCCTCAGACTATTTTCTTAATCCTAGGGCCATTATGACCTCATAATGATGATTTTATTTTCAAAAATTCTACTTCAGGATATGCATGAAGCCTTTGCTCTTCCTAAGCTTGATGCACAACAATATTTAACCTAATTTATTTATTGCATCTGATATTTTGCAGAACAGCCTGATTTTTCACTGTGCTAAATCAGAAAGGAAGTATCTGAGACAGGTGTCTTGTTTTGGTCTCATTTATTGAATGCTTCTGTTCTCCAGTGCAACCTCAGAATTACCTACCAAATTTTGGTATATATGCATTAAGCATATGGTTTATGTATGACTTTCCATACCTATAGCTATATTTCTGAAGTGTATGTAGACATATTAAACAAATTTTCTTGCCCATAATACTTACGCTATAATTAATAGTTAAAAATGAAATTACTTTATGAAACCTACTTTTCAACTTTTATTCTCTTATTTTTTGTGGTTTGCACTTTATATACCATATTCTTCATTTTGGTTCATGGTGTTTGGTTTTGGTTTTAATTACTCTTCCTTAGTCTAATGCAGTCTCCATTAAATTCAGACTCAGAGTGATGCATTTTTTGAACCTGGTGGTGTTTGTGTTAAATTTATGCTAAAAATAGACTGAGCCTCTGTTTCTTAGTTGGACAATATTATGCATAGGCTGTTTTAAATTTGACACTTCCCCATTAAAAACAATTTGTAAATAAAGATATTTATTGTTTGTCAGAGAGAGACTGTAGTCACCACCAGTACTTTCATAGTAAACTCTTTTGCATGACAAACTACAAAGATAATCACATTTAAAATATTCTGCAGTGTAAATCTTCACTAAAACATTTAAAGATAAATACACAAAGAAGGTCTCTTCAGCTTCTGGGAAGCTAATCCTTAAGGAACAAAAGCAGTGTATCGAGTCAAATAGCAATGGAGGCTGGAATTAGCTTGTGTGGTTACATTTGTCCTTGTTCTCACCAAAGAATACAGGTTCTTTGTCCTGCACAGAGCTACTGCTGTTGGGAGTCTGGAACTTAGTTAACTGAACTCATTAGTAGATCAGAAATAATACTTTAGATCATAAGCAGAATGGCCCATTCCTGGTGAGCCTGAATATGCACTTTTATACATTGCAAAGTTCAAATAACTTCAATAAGTTTCTTACATATGAATTGCTGTACAGATAAAAGTAATTGCTATAATATACAGTAATACCAATTAATACACTGAGGAAAGCAGTGAGAAAACCATCTGAGTACAGATTACTTTTATTAACTAAGTCTCAGAAGGAAGTTGCCTACTTTACAGGATATAAAAGTTCCTGAGCTTTGGCTTATAAAACAGAAAATGTAATGATGCCTGGTTCTACAAGGTACAACATATTGCAGGCTTAGGACCAAAGGTTCAGTACAGAGTTTCTGCAGATCACATGAAAATACCCATGCTTTCTATTTTAAGCCCATACTTGAGCCCTGGATTTTGTCCTGATGAATTTACTGACCCATTGCATGCATATGCAATCAGAAGAAGACCTCAGCTTTGACCAGCCACCTAGAACTGAATCCTGCCTGCGGTGTTCTCCTCCACATTTCTGGGAGACAGACATCAATACCAGCTGAGAGAAAGCTCTCTTAAATAGCTCTACAGTCAGACTAGGAATAGCAACTAGCAGAGAGTTGGTCAGGAGCATCCTCCTAACTCGTCTTTCTGTTATGGCATACATCCTGTTAAACAGTATAATAAAATGGTCCCAACAGTCCCACACCTATCGCAGAAGGACCTTCTGCAATTATTCACAGGCACAGAGATGAAAAGGCAAAAAGAAAAATCAAAACTAAGGTCAATCAAGAGATTGAAGTACAAGGTGTCTTACAGAGCATGTTCAGTAATGTAGCCAAGGATCAAGAAAGAGCCTGGCCTGTTCCACAGCTCTGGGGAACCATTTATGCTACTTAAAATTTAAATGTCGGGCATTAGTCTAGCAAAGCCACTTTTCTCTTTATGAACCTGAGCTTTTTTCAGTGATCAGTTCCAATTTCTTGCAGTAGGAGATACTTGTATATTGTTACTTCATTTGGGTTAGCTGGAAAGCCCATATCATTCTAGAAAGTTGTGTGTGCGCATAGAAGATCATGCCAACATGTAAGCTAATGGCACCTTCAAGCATTTTTTGTAGTGCAACAATCAGCTGGAAATGGCTGTAGAATTAAAACACTTTAGCAGAGTATGAAGTATTTTTCTCAAGTCGTCTCACTGTCCTTTTGTCTGCCCCTCTGTTGCTCTACAGTATAGACTGTTATCTGAGCATAATGTAGCATGTTTTAAAACTATACACATACTCATTTCCATACATGCTCTTTCTAAAACTGTATGCAGCTGATTTGGGGAAAAGGCAGAGAAATAACACAACAGGTTTTATTTACGGAGTTCTGAGAGTAGAATTATTAGAAACAGGGATATGCAGTAGGGATAACCTTCCAAAATTACAAAATATTGGTTTGGGACTGTCAATATCTCATACAAAAGGTTCTGAGCTGATGGGAAGTTGGAAAGCACAGAGAAATGAGACATTCATGAGTGCTGCTTAGCTGTGAGCTTGATTATCTGTGGTCTCATGTCAATTAATAAGCTTGTTTAACAAGCCCTTTTTAGGACTGGTGCATGTCTCAGTGCTGAATAATTATAAGGTGCACTGGACACTTCCTTCAAAGAGATCTAGCGCTCAGGTAGCTGAAGCAGAGTTTTACTATTGGCTGAAAATAATCAGTGAAACTCTCACAGTTCCAGCCCCTTCATGGATCTCCTCTGTGGAAGAGGTTCACACTTACTCAGTAGATGTTATAAATAATTCTGACAAATCTTGTAGAATTTTCTCTATTAGCACCTTCCACTTGGCTCAAGGTAGTGGAAGAAGAATGTTTAGAGTGAAACAGGAAATAAATACAGCCTGATAATTCAGTCATGACAGCTGTTCCATCTCTTGTAAATACAGCTCTTTATTCCTGCTAACTGAGAAGAAAATAAATCAAATAAAATCTAGATGGAAATTACAAAATTAAAAAAATATATGTGTATTCCAAAGCCAAATAAAACAAAAAAATTTAAACTTTGTGGAGAACATTTTTCAGTTCTTCTGTATAAAATCAGAATATTTTATTCCAGTTATGGTCTTATTACATTTTTTTAATAAGAAAATATACTTGGCTTCAGGAGGATATTCGTCTGTGTTGTTTCAATTCCATACATGGTTTTTAGTTTGGTTTAGGTTGTATAATGACCTTTTAAAAGGCTTTAACCTCTTGAGAACTTTTGGCTTAGAAGAGACTGTGTTTCTGTAGTATATGAAGTAGATCCACTGTATATAGTTGGCAATTGCTTTGAGCATCTTAGATTCAACAAGACAAAAAAATAAAGGTTACTGCTACATTCATGAAGCAAAAGGAAATATCACTGAGGGTAAGTGGTATTATAACAATATATGTTTTCATGAGCGCTCTGGAAGTAGTGAAGGTATTTCAGTTATAATGATAAACACAGTCCTTCTTGAGAAAAAGCTCTTATTAAAAAAAAAAAAAAAAAAAAAGTACACATTCTCATATGTTTAATATTAGCTAAAAAGGAGGTCATTAAACCCAAACTTTGTGACAGCTGTTGTAATAAACACCTTGGACCATACTGAATTTCCAGTGCACTACTCTAGTAATGCACTGAATATTTCTGTGGTTTCTGGACTTAAAACAGGGACAAACGTATCTTCAAATTGTGGGCAAAAAGGAAATAGTTTAAACTGTGATCATATCACTCGCAAGAGAAAGAGTTTCATCATTTCATCTTGCCAGATGTCTGCATGACCCTTAAAGTGCACCACAGAAATATCTGTGTTAGGAACATGCATGTGTGTATCTTTGTCTCGTGGAATCTAAGGAAGAAGAAAGGAGGGGCTGGCGCTTACAGGGCTGTGTGTTGTGGAAGTGTGAATGGAGCTTAGCAACTGCCCAGGAACTAAATGAAATTTTCCTATTTCCAGGATATCCTGAGGTGAGGTCAGTGTAGCCTGTTCTTGGGCAGCTTTCAGTATGCAGTTTTGGTTATGTTTGCAAGCTGAAGAAGGTTGTTCCCTGGTGCTTTCAAGTTTTTCAGTACTGCAACAGAACCTCAGTCAATGACAGGTGCTCCATCTTAGGCTAGTAGTCAATATCTCAAAAAATAATGTACTGAGATACTTATTTGATACCCCTGTGCTTTCTTTCTAGCCATTCTCTTCTAGCCATCAGTGTAGGTTTAGCAGCTTCTCTGTATTTTAAACGAGAAAGAAAAGTCAGTGAAAGCTCCGTTTTTTGTTTCTTGTATTATTTCATTTTCACAAGCCATATTTTAGTAGCAATGTTGCAAGGCTCTAAGGTAGTGCTACATCAGGTGCTGCTAAGCATCTGTTGTGGTTTAACCCCAGCCGGCAACTAAACACCACGCAGCTGCTTGCTCACTCCCCCCAGTGGGATGGGGGAGAGAATTGGAAGAGTAGAAGTGAGAAACTCGTGGGTTGAGATAAAGACAGTTTAATAAATAAAGCAAAAGCCGTGCACACAAGCAAAGCAAAACAAGGAATTCATTCACCACCTCCCATCGACAGGCAGGTGCTCAGCCATCGCCAGGGCCGCCGGGCTCCATCACGTGTAGTGGTGACTTGGGCAGACAAACTTCATCGCTCTGAACGTCCCCCCCTTCCTCCTTCTTCCCCCAGCTTTATATGCTGAGCATGATGTCATATGGTGTGGGATGTCCCTGTGGTCAGTTGGGGTCAGCCGTCCCACCTGTGCCCCCTCCCAACTTCTTGTGCACCCTGAAGGCCTTGGCTTACTGTAAGCAGTGCTTAGCAATAGCAAAAACATCCCGGTGTTATCAGTAGTGTTTCCAATACAGATCCAAAACTTAGCCCCATACTACTACTGTGAAGAAAATTAACTCTACCCCAGCCAAAACCACCACAGCATCTCACAGCAGGAGTTTGTTGCTTGACATTACAGGACCATTTGCATTCTGTTCCCACCCACACCATACGATGTCTAGCTGACTTTGTGAGTAATTTCACTAACTGTAAAGCTCGGTTATGGAAGTAATTGTGCTAATTCAGACACTGTTATCCATTCAGGGTAACCAGCAGAGATGGTCACACTGGAAAATCTTCCCAATCTCTCTACCTGAAAATACAGATTAATTTGTTCATTTATACACAAAGGTTACTAAGTGTTTCATTCACAGAACAGTGAGGCATTTGGTGAGTGACGTAATTTCTTTTGACAATACTTCCCCTCAAAATTAGCTTTTTTGGAAAAATCTGGAATATTAAAATAATCCTCCTAATGGCACAAGGATAAAGCAAGTGGAATGAGATGCCTGATTTGGTAATTATTTACCAGATGACAAGTACAGTCTAAATGATTACTCTCTGAGCTGACTTAGGGAAGGAGAGATAGGAAGTAGCAATTATTTATGCATGAAGTTATATCATAATCTTGAATATTTAGTCAAGTTTGCTGTGTGTATTGCTGTCCTCCATAGCCAACCCATGGTTAAATGTACTTTGCCTGAAGTTGCTCTCTCAGGAACAAATATACCATTTGAAGTGAATCATTCAGTTCATCCATTAAGGGAAACTACAAATGATACTTATGTAAAAGCTACTGTTGAGAAAGAGCTTATTGTGTTGAGATTAATTCAGTATATTCCACCCTTATAAAAGATTAAAATAAGCCTTTAAAATCTTTTGTACTAAGCCAAAGGCTTTTTCTGAGAGGGAAGCTTACAACAGCATCAAAGTTATATAAAAAAAATATACTTAAAATCACTGAAAATCTGTTAAATTCTGACTAAAACTCTTCAATGCAGTTAGGATATTTAATAAATGGACTGCATCCCTTTTCCAAAGTTACTGAATTTTTCTATCTCAAAGTTATTGCTGTTAATTTATTTATGAGTCATGCCCTGAGATAGTCCGTGCCATATAGAGCTTCCAGAATGCCACATTAAAGCAATTGAATTAAAAAAAAAAAAAAAGAAAAAAGAAAATACATTAGCTCACAGCAGTACTCCTGAAAAATTATATTTTTAAGTCATGAATATCCCGACCTGAATCTTAAGATTGTTGATGGTCTTTAGTATGTACATCTGTATTTCTGAATAGGCAGTACATATCAACATGTAAATGTTTTCAATAACAGTGGTCCTTACTCCATTACTTATCTGCTGTTGTAATAACTGTATTTCATCCAGAATATTTATCATTTATTGTAATTAATTGGTAGTTCTTAATACGAGGACAATTCTTCTGAGACTGTGCTAAATTTTAAGAGTACAACGTGTTGGTAAATGAATAATTTCCTTTAGAAAGACCTTTATGTACTAAAAATGCACCTCAATTATTTTTGCAGTTTGCTTATTCTCAACGGGAGTCAAGAGGACCTTTTAATGGATGTTAGTGGAAATTGTAGTGGACTATAGAGGATGTAAACATTGACTGAATATATTGATTCAAGCTCATCTGGGAAGATAGTGAGACACTAGAACACAAATAATTGATAAAAATGTGAATTGGCTATTTGGACTATAAATTCTTTGCTTTCTGCATTCTAGACCTAGAAGATGACTTTGATCAACTCATTCTTGTGGGGTTGATCATTAGGTTGATTAATTCACTAAATGGTAAAGAGCTAATACCTCCTTTTCAATCACTCCACTGGAAATCTTTCACCATCTCTGTTAAGCAGCATGACTGATGAGCACTGATGGATTTTTTTTCCCCATCGCCATTATCTAATTTTATTTTTTTTAATTTTCTTTTCTTTCTTCTCCTCCACACTACATCTGATATATTCCTAAGGGAAAATAAATATACTCTGACTAGTCCATTACTATATTTAAAATTCTGATTAAATGAAAAGAGAGCTAGAAATTATCACTACATGAATTTTGAAAAATTATTCTTGGCAAAAAACACAGTACTGTGACAAGAAGATCAGGTTATTAGTTACTATGACTGCAATATTAATTCATTGCTAAGCTGAAATGCCATGGGCCATATCTCACTTATTCCTACAACTGTCAATGGGCGTTCCACTCATGGAACGAATAGAATTAAATAACCCAAGCCTCCCCCTCTCCTTCCCACACATATCTCTTCCTTGTATTGCATCTACTTAATAGGCTAATGATATATGAGCAAAATAAGTGTATGTAACATTGAAATTCTGGCTTTGTGTTGAAAAAAAAAATACTTTCTGTGGCATATTGTATTAGAGTTCTTTTGTTTATTAGCATTTTTAGGTGTTGCTTAGCTTTAGGGAAGAAAAAATTGAAGTCTGTGCCTTGGTATCTTAACATTTTTTTAATTCAACTAAGATATTGGAATTCATGCCTTTCGGTTGAATGGGATTGATCTCAGTAGAGTTTTGCTTTAAGGTTAACTTTGTGGAGCAACTATGTAGCTTTAAAATAGAAACTAAATGCTCACCACCTCTGATCTTTGGTTGATTTGGAGGATGAGGTTATGGATCTTGCAGTCCACTCCAAATATTTGCTAATGCAAAGGTTTTAACCTTGTGGTTGACAGCTGTGGTCACTTGTTACTTGCTTATTAACTTATCCAGTGGCATTTTTGAACCTATGTAAAAATTTACATGTTGCAAAATTATATTACCATTTAAAAATTACATTTAAAAATGTACAATTACAAATTATATTACAAAATCTTGCAAAAATCCCTGTAAAATTTGGTAGGAAGTTCAGAGGTTTAATTGTTTGTCTTTGTTTTGATGCTGTCTTCTGATACTATTTTACAT
Source organism: Tyto alba (assembly GCF_018691265.1). Classification (NCBI taxonomy): domain Eukaryota; kingdom Metazoa; phylum Chordata; class Aves; order Strigiformes; family Tytonidae; genus Tyto; species Tyto alba. The sequence continues at coordinate 27,928,060 of NW_024881328.1, read as the reverse complement.
TTCCCCCTCTTTTTTTTTTTAAATTTAAAGGCATCCTGATTAATCACCAATCATAATCATAATCATAAGTTACCTATTCATCTGTGATTCATAAAGTGGCAAGTTAGAGCAAGAAATCTACATAACAGTAGAATTACAGAATGCAGAAAGTGTAAATATATTTTCCATTTATCTGGGCAATAATAACTTCCATTAGTCAAAACCCAAACACCATTAACTTCCTATTAATTCACTGATTTTACTGAAGCTTTTGAAAGTTGTCAGTTCTAAGTAGATATAAATTAAAATAGCAGTAATATAAATATGAGTAAAAATTTTCTGAATATACACTTCAGACGTATGTTTATCACAGTAATTATAAGCAATGTTGTACTGTATAATTTATTTGAAGAAATTATGATGTTATATTGCTCAGTGGTTGCATCGGAATGATGTTATAATATGTCTGCTCAGAGTCAACCTTTGTTGCAGTTAAATTCTGAGCAGCAGAAGTTGTAACAGCAAGAAGGACAGGCACATAGGGCCTCTGGGATTTACCTGATGCATTCACTGCAGTCATGTACATCAGTAGACCAGGGGCCAGCATATGAGCTGAAAATGGTTTGATACGAAAAGAACAAGATCCATGTAAAAAACCATAGTGGTGGCCAATCAAAAGCTGGTTCTCACGGGGTGAAAAAGGAAATTTCAGCTACTATTGTAATATAAGTGCTGAAGTACTGTTAGTATTTCTGGTTAATATGTACAAGTTCTGATACTTCTGCTGAAGATTCTTTTTGTTAGATTTAGTAAAATTTGTATATATATTTATATGTACATGCATTATGTAAATAGTAAAATTACTGATAAAAAATTATGTTATTATGTCTCAATATATAAATTTGCTTTATTTGGGTTATTTTACAGATGTGTTTTCACAATCAGCAAGTAAAAGGTGAACAATTAGATGTATTCCACAGAATCCACAATATTGTGTATGTATACATATATATGCATACCCATGGAAATATAATGGAAATACTATATTTTATAATCAAGATATAAATAGATTAATAAAAGTTAACAAAAGTTAAAAACTATGAAATGAGTTGAATATTGAATTCTAAGAATTTGTGGTAATTAAGCATAGTTTGTAAGCGATATATAGCCTAATTTATTTCCATTCCTAAATAAAATTATCATCAAATTATATATCCATCTAACCATCCGTAGACCCGTATATGAGACCTGTCCCTGTAATTAGAGAAGAATGGCAGTCATTAGTGAATATATTCAAAGGCCTTTTATAGCAATGCATATGCCATGAGTAATTTTCCCCAATATAAATCTTATTCTTCTAAAGGTCAGGAAAGTGTAGAAAATAGACAGTTATGGGATGAATGACTACCCCTTGTTTCCTCTCCTTACATGTTGTTTCAGTTAGGCTTCTGAAAGAAAATAATTATGTTTGAGAAGTGACTAAGGTTATGTGTTGAGGGATCTGTAAGAGCTTGTACTTGCAAAGGATTGTGCTTACAGCATAATTCTATGTTGCAGTTACTTTCCTAGTTATTTAAGTAGGAACCAGAGACACTGAAACTTTCTCTTACAGCATGTTTTTCAGTCACCTTTCATCAGGGAGCAGTGGTCTCATGAAAATTACTGATTAAAGAAGCACTTTTTTCAAATACTGTTTTCTCTGTTCTGTCTTCATAAAGTAACTCCTCTTACTATCATTTACAGACTGAATAGTCCTATTTTACAGATGAATGGTTAAAAAAATTAGAGAAACTGCAGTGTGTATTGCTAGCCTTAATTTGTACTCCAGCAGCTCCTACTTGCAGAGCTCAGGACTTGGTCCCAAATTCAGATCTGCATCAGACTATGGCAAACTGATGTGGAGCTCTGCTTCATGCTGCACAGGTGATGTGGAATATCCCTGCTGTGTGCTCTGAGGTAGACTAATGCCCATGGTCCTTTTATTGCTGGAATTTAATCTCATTTGCGTAGCAGTCAGAACAGTTATAAAAATATGTTTTAGGGATTATAAGGTTTATTCCTGATTGTACTACAAATACATCAAATGTAAAATATTCCTCAGAAATATAAATATACTGATCTCACCAGGGATATTTAATAACAGAGTTAGACTAGTAGGGATTTAAGTGGACTATAGCATAACTTTTAATTTAGGGAATGAAATCAATTTATAGCCTTTGACCTATGGCCAGTCTCAGCCTTGGTTCAGTTTTACAAGATAATTTGCCTGAATCCGTTCTTCTACACAAGTCCTGTTCTTCCAAAATAAATTACTGACTTTTAGCCTGTGTCCCACTGTCAGAAAATCTCATCATTCTTGTTCATTCTGCTCCTCTTTATGTTAAAGTGCCTTCCTAGTCTGATTATTCTATGTCCCTAAAAAATAGGAATGTTTCTGCTGTTTTTTCAGTAAACAGTGGTGATGCTGGGGGCATTTTATGGATTTTTTTTTTTTTTTTTTTAAACCCCAGCTGAAAAGTCTCACAAAATATGCTGCCAGCCAGATGAGTTGCTAAAACTGAGAATAGGGCAGGTGAGCACAAATATGCTACACTCACTGTTCACCAATAATTTATATGACACTTCTGACATCATGCTTCCTACTAGGCATCTTTCTTTAATCCCTCAGATAGTATTAGATTTACGTGGGGATTCCTTTGAACTATACTGTATTCAGGCTTTTCTTCATCATCCACGTTGCTGCTCAATTCCTCTATATGCCAGAGAAGACCTAGGGTAGGCAAGGCTTTGAAAACGTTGAAGAAGAGAAACAGAGAAAGTGAAAGGTGTGAAAGAGCCTCTGAATAAATATGAGGACAGAGAGCACAAATAAGGGAGAGAGTCAACAGAATTATGCTAAGAGTAGAAAGAAAAGGCAGTGGAAGAGGTGACAACATAAAAATGGAAAAGGAAAATATAATTTCCCTCTCCCAAATACCCATCTGCAAATGCTGTTAGCCGAATTCCCACCAAATATATTTCCCAGGAATCCTGTTCGCTCAGGAGAAGAGACCCAAGTTTTAACTTGACGAGTGGATTTTCTGATAAGAAAATCACACTCAAAAATGCTTTGTCTATCATTGCTTTGTGTCCAATTCACGCAAACTCGAATAGTTTCAGAAAACACTAGAGAAATAGACCTATGTATCAAATAATGCTGGCAATTCAATTGATATCACTTTTAATAAAACATTTTCAAATGGTGGCATGCTTTACGTATGTTTGGGTCATCCTAACTCTGGATTTTCTTGCATAATTTCATGCAGGAAAACCTGTTATCTGACTAAATAAGGGATTTAGTTCTTGGAAAACCCCAGCAGATTGATATGGGCAAATAATAGCAAGAAAAATGTTGTGTTCCTACATCTGGTGAGTTTATAGAAATGTAAAATTGAAGTGTTGAGGCTGTTTTAATAGAATATTTAGTTACATGTTTCTTCTAAAGAAACTGATGTCTTCCAATTCAGTTTTGTTGAAGTAAAGGTTTTTTTAATACTTTTTCTATTTTGCAAGAAGTATACGTAACTTTTCTAACTTTTTGAACAACTAAAAACTGTGAAATGTGACTTGCAATCCAGTCTTGTATAATATCTTTACTGCTATGATTTTGTTACCTTGCCTTCAATAGGAATACAGATCTCCACACAGAAGGAATTAATTCTCTTTAATACTTTTATTGCACTGAAATAACATGATGAGCATGTATACAGGGTGTTCACTGCAATGCATTCACCATAGCATTGATGTGTAAAATCATTTACTTTGCATGTAAGTATCAAAATACTTTTTGCACCATTTTGAAGGACAGGTCAGATGGATCACTGGTGTTCTCTGTTATAGCAGCAACTGCTCTTTCTATAGACTCATGTCAGCACTGTTTTAGATGTCTCCTCATGATTTTATAACTCCTTGATTACACTTCAATCCACCATAGCTATGACATCTTTCTAGAAAAACCTTCTTTTGCCTTTACTTGAATATCTTGCATTTGAGTATCTTTTACCTTCTGGAACATGAGCATCAGGAGACGGGGATGATATCTCCTGGGCCCAGCTTCCCAGCTGCCTCAGTATGTCTACCAGAGAAAACATCTAGTGATGTGCTGGGTCAGTTCTACAGACAACCTTAATTAAGTTTTGTTAGCTGTTCACCTGTCCATACTCCTTTTGATTCAGTCTGCCATCTTCTCAGTTACCTTGCATTGATTTTTTTGTAGGAAGCTTTTGGACACTGAGGATGAGCTCTCTGACATCCAGTCGGATTCGGTCCCGCTGGAAGTGCGGGACTGGTTAGCTTCTACATTCACGAGGGAAATGGGAATAGTGAAGAGGAGACCTGAAGAAAAGCCCAAATTCCGAAGCATTGTGCATGCTGTACAGGCTGGGATTTTTGTAGAGAGGTGAGAGATTTGTGTTCTTATTACAGCAAGTACTGCATTTAACCAGAGTGTCTGTCATTAAAGATCCCTCAAGTGGTGGGATGAACCTGAAGCAAATCTTTGATCCAGAATTTAGGCTTCAAGTTCTGCAATTGCTCTACTTTTCTGTACAGAAATCCAGGTGAAACCTCTAAATTTATAATGAAATCTCCTGTACTTTGGAAAATTCTGGGTATGAACTTTATGGCTTTGAAACTTCTACACTAGAATGAACCAAAGACTGCACTAACATAAAAGAATAATATACCATCAGAGAGGTATATTTCTCATCAGTTCATAAAATTATGTCATCTTTGGGATCAGACCTTTAAATAGCTTAGTGCTATATCACAAACTATAAAGGTGAATTAAAAAAAAGAGAAAATGATCCAGTACTTTTTAAAGGAATGCTTTTCCTTAATATTTTTTTTGTTCTTTTAGGATGTACCGAAGAACTTCTAGCATGGTTGGTTTGGCTTATCCAGCAGAAGTGATAGTAACATTTAAGGTGAAATAAGTTTAATCATTGTGGAATTTGAATGTATTTGTACTTATGCTTAGTGAATTTTAGGGTGAAATGAATATATCTTTCTACTGAACATACCCTAACCACAGTTAGCACTACACAACTGAGCACACAGAACATAGAAATTAATAGTTAAAAATTCACAAATAGCATATGATTCTGTTTATTGTTTCACTGATTAGCTGTGATTTCATTTAGATGTTATTAGAGCAATAGGGTGAAATTTGTATAGAAACGTGAGATGTGGTTTTATTGGCTCCCAGTGCTATGGTAATCAGTGTCTCAGACAGCAACATTTGTTTTTTTTAGGAAAGAAAAAGGAGTAGTAGCACTGGGATAGAGCTAGCAAAAGAAGCTGAAGCTTATGGAACAAGCACAATATTTGCTGTAAATTTAAGACATCACTATAGTTCACCCCAAAGGCAATCTTTTATAGTAGTAGAGTTCCTATGGCTATATATGCAATTAAGAAATGGTATTTTTTGACAATGCAGTACCTCACCTTTTCCCCTGAAATTCAAACACTGTTATATTATTCTCAAATTACTAGATGGCTATAGTGTTAATGATATTGCACAATAGCCTTTTTAAAGGATGGGTATTCACATTAGGTCCACAAGGTTCTATAGACAATTTGTACACAGAAAGTTAAATTTGAAGGATTAAGGCCTTTGATTTGAAGGATACGAAGTTGCAAAGTTCATGTTACAAGTTTTTTATTCATAACTGGCACAACTATTTTCATCATTAATATTGAAATAGTCATTAATGTGTTATCTACAGTAGGTGTTTGAAAAAGTTGGACAATAAAAAAAACACCAGACTCTCCCCCTTCCCTACAAAAAAACCCAAAATATCTTTTCCCAGTGATTAACTAGAAGCCTACTTAAAGAGATGGAAATTTGATGTGTTTTTTTTTTTCTTTTCCCCTCATCTACAGGATGTTGATAAATGGTCTTTTGACGTATTTGCCCTAAATGAAGCAAGTGGAGAGCACAGTCTGAAATTTATGATGTATGAGCTGTTTACCCGATATGACCTTTTGAGCCGTTTCAAGGTCAGAAACTAGCCACAAATAAAAATATGTATGCAAAAATAAGTATGTCAAATTTAAAATACAAGAAAGCCAGAATATATTTGAACTACTTTTATTGTGCAATGCAGTGCAGAATTTCAAAGAATATGGCAAATCAAACATTGTAATATGCCAAAAGTTCTACCAAATGGAACTTCACCCAGAGTACGCAAATTTTTCTGCAACCCAAAAAATGAAAAGCTATGTGGACCGGTGTCAGGTCAGTTTGGGATGGGATGTTGCTAGTGCTGTAAGCTTTAAATAAACAGGTTATGTATACAGCCTGTTTACTCAGCAGTACTGAATCAGTGTCCTAGCTTCATGGAACACGGTTTCCTAATAAGGCAGAAAACTGTAGATAGTCCTAAGTACTTTTATCATGGTCTAGATCATAGCATGTTGCTCACCACTGTGCAGAAGTTTCAGCTGAACCTTCCTCTCCTAACCAACTTGGGGAATATATAAAGAGAAGGCTGCTTTTCCATGGTGTTTCCAGGGTGTTGCAATACAATATGGAGTACTATAAACAACTTTGAAAGGCTGAGATAGAAAATGGATCAAAATGCCAAACTGATCATTATAATAGTACCAAATAAAAGTTTAATTATAGTTTCAAATCTGTCCATTGCAAAACCCCATGCTCCTTTTGAAGAGGCTACCTCATCCTGAAAATAGTTTGAGTATTTTAATTTTATCCGGTAATCCAGACTCAACTTTTCCCATCAAGCGTTTCCCATCAAGCTCTGGGTGCTTGAAGTCAGAACCACCAGGGCTACCATTAACAACACAGTCAGAAAGTACAAAATGTAACTGTCTCAGTGGACTTAAGCCCATTCTCAGTCTTGCTGTTTGCCTTGCAGGACTTTTAAATAAAGAATAAAATCCTGAGGAAAATGTAATTTCATTATATGGCTGTTGTGGTTTAACCCCAGCTGACAACTAAGCACCACACAGCCACTCACCCACTCCCTCATGCATCAGGATAGGGGGAAGAGAATTGGAAGGGTAAAAGTGAGAAAAATCGTGGGTTGAGATAAGAATAGTTTAATAAGTGAAATATAATATAATAATCTTAATAATAATTAATGAAGATGTAATGAAAGGGAAAATAACAAAGAGAGAGAAATAAAACCCAAGAAAAACAAGTCATGCAACTGAAAACAATTAAGAATTGCTCACTACCAACAGACTGATGCCCAGCCAGTCCCTGAGCAGTGGCCCCCCAGCCAACCTTCCCCCTGGTGTTACTGCTGAGCACAACTTCATATGGTGTAGAATATCCCTTTGGTCAGCTGGGGTGAGCTGTCCCAGCTGTCTCTCCTCCCAGCTTTTTGTGCAGCCCCAGCCTACTTGGTGGTGGGGTGGGATGAGAAGCAGAAAAGGCCTTGGCTCTATGTCAGCACTGCTCAGCAGTAACTAAAACATCCCTGTATTATCAACACTCTCTCTAGCACAAATCTAAAACAGCCCCATACTAACTACTCTGAAAAAAATTAACTCTACCCCAGCCAAAACCAGCACAATGGGAAAATAAATGGGACTGGATAGTACCTGTACTTTATACATTGCCTGGAGGAAGAGAAGGAAGACAAGTCATACTATTAGGTTCAAGGAAACCTTGTCTCCGTCAAGGTGAAACTGGTGAAGAAAATAAGATAATCATATTGTTAGACTCCTGTCTGTCAAGCTGTCACGGTTTGAGCCTGGTCGGCAACCAACCACCGCAGCTGGTCACCCTCCCTTCCCCCTCCCCACCTGGGAATGGGGGTGGGAATTAGAGGGGTGAAGGGACGCTCGCAGGCTGAGATAGAAACAGTTTAATAATGGCAATAAAATGAGAACAATGATGATGATAGAAAAAAAAAGAAATATATAAACAGGCAATCCACAATGCAATTGCTCACCACCCGCTGACCAATCCCCAGCCCGTTCCCGGCCAGCGACCCCGAGATACCAAGATCCCACAATCGCAACCCCGGAAGCAAGAGAGCTCCTTCCCAACCACCCCTCCTCTATACAGTGAGCATGACGTTCCATGATATGGAATATTTCATTGGCCAATTAGGGTCTGGTGCTCTGTCCGTGCTCCCTCCCTGCTCCCTGTGCCCTTGTGCACGGGCAGGACGTGGGGAGTCAGAGAGTCCTTGAAGTCTCGGTAGCAGCTGAAAACATCAGTGTGCTATCAGCATTCTTCTCATACCAAACCCAAAGCTAAATCCAAAACACAGCACTCATCTAGTCCCTGAAAAGGAATATTAACTCTATTTCAGCCCAGACCAGGACACAAGCCTTTATTATATGAGCAATCTATGCATTCCTGGTACAAACAGATGGACATGTCTTGAAAACTATTTGGTTGTTAGCTCTGCAGTCTCTTGTACACTACCACATGCTGTGTATAGTGTATGTACAGGGATATAACAGCTACAAGAATTGAGTGAAGACTGCCTGATGCGTGTAAGATATTAAACCTTCACATTGTAAATTTTTTTGTTGTTGTTTGTTAACTAAATCCTACGGTATATTTATTTGTGGTTTATTTATTGCATGATTAACTTTGCAGATGTTGAAGGAAAAAAAATTTATTTTAGTTTTTGTTTCCCCCAGATCCCCATTCCTAATCTTATTTCATTTGCTGAAGCTCTTGAAGTTGGTTACAGCAAATACAAAAATCCATATCACAATTTGATCCATGCAGCTGACGTTACTCAGACTGTGCATTACATAATGATTCACACTGGTATCATGGTAAGAAATACTGCAAAGTTCAATTTACTTCTTTCCTCAGTCTCTGGTGTTTTGGATAAATATGTATATATGTCTTTTCTTAAGGAGAGAGCTCCCTTGCAAATTATGCAGAGATTCCAAACTACCATTCAGGCTGTGAACTTTATGTCATTTTAACAGTTCTTCCAGGCTGGAACTCTCCTGATGTGAAGTTAAAAAGGAGAAAAAATTCCATCTTAAATCCTTTTTGCTTTTCATTGCCTGGTCTTGTATTATATATCATACTAAAAGAGATATATTTGCAGGAGTGGGCAGGTGAGATTTTTTCGCTTCCACATCAGAGCCTGGGAGGTGTGAAAAGGCAAGGAAACTTTAGTATCTGCTGAGGTCCTGGCCATTGAATGATATACTGAATCAGTGCAGGCTTACTCAAATATCCTGCAGCTGCTTTTTATTTTCGTTTTTAACCTTATTTAGGACTGCTCTTGCATACTGTATGTGCCTACAGTAGGCAGAAGATTGCATTTGCCTTGCACTATTGCAATATCTCAATAATTTTTAGTATTTGCTTTGGGAATTGAAGTGAGTCTGTGAAAGCATTTTTACTCTAAACACCTACCCTAGATTTAGTACCAGCAGTGGTAGTGTCCTTGCTGTTAGCTTGTTAGACAAAACTAAATACTGACTAAAAGAAAATGGACATCTCTGTCAATGGCCTTCTGATAATTTGTCTTCCCTATGAATGTTTAAAAAGGAAAAAAGGTGGGAAGTGATAGTGTCTGATTTCTGTTCGCAGACACATGAAACAATTCCATAAGACTTCTGGAAAGGAAAATTTTAGGGCTGGTTCTAGATGTTTGTGCTCCAATACATAAACAATAAATGACAGTCGTTCACTTATGTTAAGCCTTTTCTTGCTGAAAGCTTTGCCTTTGGCTTCGGTGGATGCAAGAACAAGTCCTTAGGCATTGCAGGCTTTGATTCTACTGTTTGAAGGAAGTGTTTTGGTTCTAAGCATCAAGTTTTTAAAGATAACATTTTAACACAAGTACTACCTGCAGAGTGAAGCCTGGAGTCTTCTCCAGCCAAGATTCCTTTTTACATTGAGATGCTTTCTTGAGAAAGGACTCCCATATCAGACTGAAGCAAAGGCTAGACAGCTCTTACCAAGATGGATCCAAACCAAAGTTGTTGTATACAATATTCACCTATCAAAATAATATATTAATAAAAGAAAAAGCTTTATGAGAGATAGTGATTCCTATCCTACCCTTGTCTTCTACTGTAAGACCAACTGCAAGCGATAAGTGATGTGGGACACCTCTTTGTTGCAAGTATACACCTGGGCCAGCAACTTAACAGGGAGGAAGATCCCTTTGTTGTCTTTTACATTATAAACACCCCTTTGGGCCATTATAACTGTGCCCATCCACCCCTCAAAAAAGACAATAGCATCCAGATTTTCTTTGTGATGCCAGGTCAAGCTTCCAACTTCCAGATCTATCCTAGTTAATTTGGGATGTTTAGCCATTGATTAAACAACTTTGTAACACACACTTTGTTCATCTCTGAACACTGAATGAAGGGACTGGTTTTGTATTTGAGTATCTGCTGTTCCACTGAGTGCACAAGAGAATGAGCAAGGCCTCTACAACTCAAGTTTTACAATATTGCCATCTTAATCTTTTAACTGCACTTTGATGTTATCTGGACAACTATTTTCAGAAAACCTTAGACTTCATTGCTGTTACTTTGCTGTAAAACCTCATGTTGCAATAAAACCTAATGTTGCAATGCTGCTGCAAAATATTCCTATAAAATTAGGCCAGGTTGTAAATATTCATATTTGAATTGCTGAATTATGATATTGGAAAGTTCTTGGAAAGATGTCTAACTAGGACAACTCTTAGTCAACAGTGCCTTCAAACAGATGTAGCTTGCCAGGCAGAAAGAACGTTTATAGAAATCAGTGTTTGAAAGAGAGCCTAGTGATTCTGCAGCATGCAAAGTATTTCTGTCCCAAATGTCATTTGCAATTTGAGAACACATCAGTACCATGAAAATGTTTTATTTAACTTGTTGGGTTTTTTTCCTGTTGCCTGGTTAACCCTATAGAACCTTACTCAATAACAAATCGAAGTTTGCTTCTCAAGCTAATGGTTTCCAGAGTATGCCCATTGTAATGCCTCTTTTAGCTTTGCTGTATCTTCTAACAAGTAACCTGAGTTGGAGTCAATTTGATACAATTCTATATCAAATTTCTGTGTGGTTTTTGCAGTTTGGCATGAGATTTGAAGTTCTTGTGCTTTCATTGTGTCTTAAGGAACTGATACTGACTCCCAAATCTTGCGAAGAATTGCTGCCTTCCTTGTTCACTTCTGAAAGATGTACTGAAGCAAATGTTTCAGAAATCTGGGTTTTAGAAACTCCTTTTCATGATTCCTGTTATTGAAGTCATACATTTTGTATCTTTTATAGGCATCTAGAAAACAGCCATATTTCAGCATTTGCCAAAAAATTTGGCTGATCAGTTTATGCTTCTCCACAAGCACTTAGAGAGATTCCAGTGAATAAGACATATTCAGGGTTGCAGTTAAAGAAATAAAATTATCCATGTATTTTCCAAAAGTTACTGTCTATCTTATGAAACAAGATCAAGCCACCTCAGATCAATGTGTTAGAAAGTTAGATATCACAGATGGCACACAGTCTATTAACCTTCCCAAGAGATTAAATCCCAGATGATACAACTGAAATATATAACTGAAGCTTGCATTTATGAAGTCTTCATCTTTATAAAGATTTAAGAATCCAAGTCCCGGGGAATACATCTTGTAAAGAACTTTTGAGTCATCGATCATCTTCCCACCATCTCTTTTCTCCTCCCACGTACCTGTATTGCTCAAGCTAAAGGAAAAAATGTCTTTACTGTCAATAAGTGCATTGTGAGACTCCCTTTCCTACTCATTTTTTAATCCATAATTGTTTTAAAAAATAGTTTGAACCAGAGCTCATGAGATGTTGAAAGGAATCTATTTACTTATAAGCAATGTATAATACTGGAAAAGATCTCTTCTATGGAGAGATCTTTTCCAATAAGTGTTACACCTGCATGGCATAGTATCTTACAGGAGGGAAGCAGGTTCCAGCTCTTTGCAGTCTTGCAGACCTCCAGATACCTGCTTTTCCCTCTCCCTTTGAGAAAAAACACTTCTTTAGCTAAATAAGTTCTTTGATTTGAATACTAATCTGAATTTTGACTGTACAGCTACTGTCTCTAGAATACTTGCTCTCATATAGCATCATAAGAAGTTCCTGTGTATCCCACAGCTATTGTTTGTAAGGAATGCTCTTCTACTTATAAATGCACTGTATAGTAACTGTTTTGGTTACTAAAAAAGCTGATATTTGAAAAGGCATCTTAAAGAAAAAGTTTATGCTTAGATTTAATTACTAATAATTTCTGGGTTTCTATTCTATTTGATATGTTGAAAACATTGTGAAAGCCAGAACTGGCTGTGGCCTGGTTTCTTGTGACACACAATACGATGAAGGTCATCGTTTCCATTTTTAGAACTGCTTACAGTACATTCTCATTCCTTGGTTGTGACCTTTTTTAATCTATACTGCTTCACCAACAGCCAGTACTTGTTGTTCCTCAGCAGTGTTATTTTGTTGCTGAATGACCTACTTCATTATTCTCACATTGCTCATGAATCTTGACTGTTTCCTATCTTCTTTGAAAGAAGTAGTACTATTTGCAACTTTTACTACTTCTGGCAGCTTATATATCTTACATCCATTCATACACATGTATGTGCATATAGGGGTGCATAAGGATGAGATCATTAGTACAGAAGCTTGCTTCTACACTGAAAAAGTCTGAAATATGTGTGGAAATGCTTGACTGGCATTTGACTTAATCAGTCCTATGACTGCGGGAGTTAATTATCATATGATTTTTCTGCCCCCTTTTTTAGATGGAGTAAATTTTCTCCTCAAGGATGATTTATCATTCAAGAAATAGTACTTGAAAGATAAAATAACAGAGGTTATTTTACAAACCGAGCAATACAGAACAGCCTCAGTTAGCAAGAGGTATAAAAGTGCACAAAACTCTAGGGTCTGCATTATTTTGTATACATGACCTATATTACCTTTTGTTCTGTGTAACTGTATACTAGCCTTATGCACCCTTTTTTTGCATTAGGACAAAGTATGATAAAATTTAGAACAGAAAAGTGTCCCATGGGCCTAATTTTAGTGTTAATGTACACTGGTAAAATATAGTCAATGCTGATGTACCTAGAATTTATTATGAACTGTACATATTGTTCAGTAAAAGACAAGTTATAACCTTAACTTCATATTAAGTTTTTAGATTAATTTGACAAGTGCCATGTATGGGCTAGCAGATTAGATACTATTCAAAACAGCTACAAAGTATATCAAGTAATTATCTTAATAACTTCTTAAATTTTTGGCTGCCAGTATTTACTTTGCTAGTGACCATGAGGATGTTAACTTGGTCTGAGAGAAATCATAGTAAGTACAAGGAGTTATTTTATTGTATAATACTGAAGTGTTATGGATATATAGTTACCTGGAATAAGACAAGAGTACAATTTACTTAAGTTGAAGGTAATGCAAAACATTTCCAATACTGTAGTGTTTTATCTGAATTAGGCTACTACAGAAAATTTGACTAAGATTTGGTTTTCGTTTACCAGCACTGGCTCACAGAACTGGAAATTTTAGCAATGATCTTTGCAGCTGCCGTCCATGATTATGAACATACTGGGACCACAAACAATTTCCATATTCAGACAAGGTAAGCAAAAGGTCTCTTAAGTATCATATCTGGAGTTTATTTTTTATTGTTCTGAACTGTTTCATACCTCTTACCAATAGAGCCAGGAAGTAGCCAGGTCATTCCTGATTTTACAAATTGCTTCCTTGGCTTCTGTACAGTTGATGGGACTGCTCACATGAACAGATACAGTATGGAAAAGTAGGGAGTTAGCTCCACACCATTTGAAATCATTGCATTTTGGAGCTGATATGTCAAGAGAGATTTCAAAAAGATTCAGAACACACACTTGAAAACCCGTCACCACTCTATTTGCTCACTTAAATTCAGATACTTTTGACTCAAAAATGTCTTCCACGGTGCCCTCAGAAAAATTCCACTTCACTTTCAGCAATGTGTCTTCACTTACTTCAGGTGCTACATTTTGTTTCAAGTTGTGCATTAAATTTATGGAGTCCTAGCACAGAGGGAGAAACCTTCACGTACAGCTTTAGAAATGCCTACCACGAGTCTTCTCCTAGTATGTTTTGACAGCATCTGCCATATATACAAAGAAGAAATCCAGTTTGAAAGTCAGACTAACTGTATTTTCATGCAGGTGCAGTGTGTCATCCTAGCCTCTGGTCCAGAATAACAGCATATACCTCTCTCAAAATATTTTCAGCTTATCAAAGGAAAATCACTGACCAATCCATTACTGGATGAGAAATGGCACACGATAGTTAACCTAGAACAAAGCATATTAATGTTCTCTCACACTAGGCTATACTTTGGTTTTAGTATCCTCAGTTGAGGAGTCTGTTTTACCTGCTCTTAAAAAAAAAATTCAGCAAAGCACTGGCATATTCTAATAAAACAGCTCTGTGCTAGAAATACTACTACTTTGAACAGAATCATCCTTGCACTCACCTATACAGATGAAGTGCCCATTTAAATTAAATCCCTAACATACTGTGCCCTGACATGTGTTCTTCAATAACGAACGAGTTCTAGATCTGCAGCTAAAATAAAAACATAATTCTTTTCTCCCTCAGCATATTCTGGCTAAAAATAAACTTCAGTTGGCAGTTTCAAATTTATATTACTTTTCTATTTTTGTCAATATTTTGCTCTGAAGTATTGCAAAACTGGAAAATTAATTAAGCTGTTTGCCTTTCTATTTTACTTGAGCATACTTGCAAACAGGTATTTGTTTTGTGATGGAGCTCATAATTCCCTCCTAGAGGAACCTGACCATGCTGTGGCATCCCAGGACCATGATTCCAGGCTTCTTTTGCCTGAGAAAACCTGATAAAATGGCTGTCATAGTCATAGCAAATCTTAGCATTGTTTAAAACTAGCCACAAGTAGCTATGTGGATCAAAATGTGCTTCATAAATATTTGTGATTGGCAAATCACAGATTTTTCCATGATTTTAGTAGGATTATGGATGTAAACATATTCATTATTTAGGTAGGGTATCGTTTGTTCCCTCTAAATAAAGTTTCCAATCCTATTTTAACTTTTTAGATTTCTCGATACCATACCGTACACGAGTGATTACACTGAATATATATTATTGCTCAACAGAAAAAGAGGTTGACTTTACCTTATAATAGCATAGTAAGCTGCACTCCTAAATCATCACACCTTTCTTCTAGTACAGACTTTTCAGTTGACCAATCTCAAATATTCAGGAATAGTTTTATCAGAACAGAAGTGAGCAGAGGGGAGAACTGAAATTGCTTAGTGAGTCAGATCAGGTCTTGGGGAAACAAATTCCCCAGGAATTAATGACACTTGAAGGTAAGTATGATAAATTCATACTTCATCAAAATTTGTGAAGATTTATATGTAATTTTGGTATTGTAGGGTAGTCTTTAATTAAGAGGGAAAGGATACTGTCAAGGGTGCTAGTGTTATGGTAAGTGTGTGGCCTTAAGAAACATTTGAACGCAATTAAATTTCATCTTAGCATCTCTTCTATACCATTGTTATGAGGCTCAAGGTTTGGCTGCTTTTCTGACAAAATGTGGCATCTGTTTAAAACATTATTATTTAAAGCTCCTTCTGATTATGAGTGACATGGGCACATCTCTCTCAAAACAGGGGTAGTAACTTCTTAATATGCATGCTATGTGTGGAGCCCCCTCTGTTGGTGAACGCATTGCATTTTAAATGATGATATTGCCAAAGTAGTAGAGTAGCCGAGTTAGAGCATTTCTGTTGCTCTATGATCCTATCTACAGTCGAGAAGCTCAAAGATCTCCTCACAAATTTTTGTTACAGTTATATGATATAAATAAAACATTACATATTTAAAAACATGACTTTCCTGCAAACAGCGGTATTATACAATGCTATAATGATAATTTTTGATGCATTTAGGATGGAAATGTTCGGAACAAATAAATATGGTTTGATATATATAGTCAATAGTTCTCATAGTGAATACACAGTCATACCTTCCCCAGTGCCATCATCAGGATGCTATTGTAAATTCTGCCTGTTTTTTTTAACACTAGGTCAGATGTTGCAATATTGTACAATGATCGTTCTGTTCTTGAAAATCATCATGTAAGTGCTGCTTATAGACTCATGCAAGAAGAAGAGATGAACATCCTGGCAAATTTAACCAAAGATGACTGGAGGTAAGACCTACTGTGACATTCAGACTCAATTCCAGTATTTAAAAGTAACAAAGAACACCAGGCCTTCTCTGTGGAGTCTGCTTTAAGCATTCAGATTACTTCATCACTGGAGACCACCATAAATGAGTATAATTTAGGAATCCCTGCAGCAACATTCAGTTGCTCCAGCTGACAGAAATCTGGCTGCCAGCTGGTACATTGCATCCTAGTCATTCCCTTTTGTTATGTCACTGGGGAAAAGAGTGATAGAATGGAAACTCCTGTGAAAGAAAGTATTTCCCAGTGGAAAGAGGAGCCTGTGGTTTCCAAGTGTGTGATGTTTATGCATACTGCTCTGGTGGGCTGCAACAGAATAAATAGAGGAGTGTGATAGACTTCACATTTACGAAGCACACTCTTTACATAGATTCCTCAGTCTGGTCTTCCCACAGTTCTTTTTCCAGTCTGGTTGTGGACCCTTTGCTCTAACTTCTATTGCATTTGATTTTGTGGTTTTTGAACCTGTGTTAAACTACGACATTCCTTTGGAAGTTGCTCAATCACATACTGGGTGTGTTTGTATTTGCTTTTCAGTCTCCTCTCACTGTAACTCAGGATTTCTTGGAGGATCTTATTTTAGTTTTGCAAATTTTGTTTGTATAGAGTGGCTGCACAGATCCAGTCCACTATTATATGCAGCCATTTTGAAGTTGGTGGGATTTGGCAACCAGAGAAAGTAGAATTTATGGTCTCTTGTTGTGACTATTCACAACAATATTAACTTAGAAGAAATGTATGAACTGACTAAGAAGCTCAAGCAACTAAACTAGGACACTCAGTTCTATGCTTTGTCACTTAGCTAGGCAATTACCGTCTGCACTTTCAAACAAGCCAGTATATTCCAAAGTGCAGTCTGAGAACCTGCACAACCTGCTGAAGTGTGATACTTTAATTTAGAGGGTCGGTCATGGAAATGATGCTTTCCTGATATTAATTTCTAATATCCAGAAATTCCTGTTACTCTGTCATCAGATACAGTTGTTCATTGGTGCAGTGACAGACCTGTTAGCCACTTACAAGAAGCTCTTCAGTTTTCTAATTATTACTAGTGTGGACTTCTTGGATCTATAGTGAAATTCACGCTGTTAGACTAACAGTTTTGAATTTTGCACTGAATCAAATTGGCAGTGAAATAAAATGATAATTTGTTCAACTTTTTAGTGTACTTCCTGGCACTGATTAATTTCTTGACTACTGCCAGATCTGTTTTCTTGAGTTGCAGCGATTTCAATTTTTAAAAATTTAACATCGGTGCCTATTTAAACTGTGGTTCTGCTAATTATTTCAGCAAGATGAAGCGAGATGACTGAGAATGACTTTATGGTATTACATTTTCTTTTCTACATGTTAACTTTAAGAAGATAAATGCACTAATAAACTGTCAGCTTCAATTAATTTTAAAACATAGGCTTTGGGTCTGAGCTGGGAAGCTGCCAGCATTCTGATGAGGCTGTCCTTTGTGCATAACGCATGTGACATTCATAGTAATTTCTCACTATTTTCTCAACTGTGAAAATATATCGCAGTCTTCCCTATTATCTTGTTTCTCTTAGTGCCCCTAAAAAACTAAAGAGGGATCCCTTTTTTGTCCCCCTGTCTCCTTTGATTTACCAGGCTTCTAGTGTTCTAGCACCCCATGTGTTACATCAGGTTATATGTGGTCAGGTGGTTTTAATGTGTCAGACCATTCCAATTATAAGGCACACAATGGTATTTTGCCTGATTATATAAAAAAGACTGACAAAACAATGTGCATTATATTCGGGTCTGGGGCCCCCAACATAAGAAGGACATGAACCTGCTCAAGTGGGTTCAGAGGAGGCCACAAAAATGATCAGGGGGCTGGAGCACCTCCCCTATAAGGACAGGCTGAATGAGTTGGGGTTGTTCAGCCTGGAGAAGAGAAGGCTCTGGGGAGACCTGATAGCGGCCTTCCAATGCTTAAAGGGGGCTACTGGAAAGATGGGGAGGGAATCTATCAGGGAGGGTAGGGATAGGACAAGGGAGGAATGGTTTTAAACTGAAAGAGGGTAGATTTAGATTAGATGTAAGGAAGAAACTCTTTACTGTGCGGATGGTGAGACACTGGCCCAGGGTGCCCAGAGCAGCTGTGACTGCCCCCTCCCTGGAAGGGTTCAAGGCCAGGTTGGACGGGGCTGGGAGCAACCTGGTCTGGTGGAAGGTGTCCCTGCCCATGGCAGGGGGGTTGGAACTGGATGATCTTTAAGGTCCCTTCCAAACCAAACCATTCTATGATTCTGTGATATACAATGCATAATGAACAGGTTTTCTTTCACAAATTCCACTGGGATTCTTCTGTCTGAGGAAAGCAGGAGTCCTGCAACTTGTGAAATGAACCTTATGTCTTCAGTTCAGAATTTGCTTTTGCTCATCTTAGCAGGTTCCTACATTTTTTTCATTAGTTTCCAAGTGACTATATGTCTTTGTCATGGACAAATCCAAGTAAAGCTAGTTTCTGTTTATTGGTGAACTACTTTTCCAATAAATTAATGTGCCACTCCTTGTCTCTTGTTTATTACAGCATTATTCATGTAATTTTTTCCCATCATCTTGCATCTATTCTTTTACAGTATCCTATCCATAGGATGTGGATATAGGAGTGTTAAGAAAGAATGACAGCGCAGGATATGACAGTTTACTTAAGAAAAATGGACATTATATACTCAAAACCAGTAATTTTCCAATTGTGGGCCCAAAAACCCCGCCATGTGCTGTATGTGAATACTGTTACTACTTCCTGTCATAGAGCTAAAGATGACAACATCTATGTATCTTTCTGCCTTAGTAGCATGAGCAGTGCTAACTGTATTATCCTGATGCCTGTAGCTGTGGACTGCTTAATGAAGTGGACAGAGATTTCTGTCCAGGAATTACCCATGAGACCATCTGAGATCTCCTTCATTGTGGAAGCTGAGATGGTCTTTTTTTTCCCTGGGAAGTGATTTGGGAATGCTTTAAGTCCAAGAGTAATCTTCTGTGCAGTGTTAGTAGACTTACCATTTGTAGCTCTAGTAGAGCTTTATTTAACGTTTCCCCATCAGTTCTCAATTTTCCATCCCTCTGTTGATGATGGATGGTAGCACAGGCAGGAAACAACTGCAGACTGTAGGTGGAGAGCCTCTCTTTTGCTGTTAAGCAGCTTTTTTGTGGCCTGAAATCTTCAGAAGTGTGTGAGGAGAACAGTGCTATATTGTTTGATCCTTATTCAGGTGATGGAGGTAAGAATTAGGGTCTGTCTGGCACCACAAGAGTGTGAGTAAACTGAAAGCAGCGTTTTGCTTCTCTGTGTATCTTGTGTAGTAGGGGTGAGCTTATTTCTGATTAGTTTTAAAAGTTGAAACATGTCAAGTTCCTAGGAAAATCTCCTATAGAAAGGGGAACTGATAATTATGTCAGTCTTACAAACAACAGTGTTTAACAGTGCAGAGCCCTCAGTTTTCACGTGGTGTTAGCTGTTCTTTTTTATTTTTTTTTTTTTTTTAAATGGGTTTGGCTGTTTTTGAAGGGTGCAGTTTCAAAGCAATGTAGAGGAGGAGCAGTTGGGATGCAAACTAATTGATCTCTTATTATGAGGTCAGATAAGGTAAGGCATTTTCTAAGCACAGGTTGGTATGGCTGCATATTATTGAGTAGAGGTGAGAGAACTGAGTCTATCTAGTTACATCAAAGCAAATCAGGAATGAATACACAAAAATCAATAAGGAATATCAGTTTAAATATGCAATTAATTTGGCTCAAAAGCAATCTTGGTAGTTTTTATAGCAAACTATTCTAACAGCCCTAAAGAAAACTGCAATTTACCTCTTTAAAACATAGTCCTTTGAAAAAAATGGCATTGTTAAGTAAATCAAACATGAATACAATATGAAAGATCAGTGAGAATGACTAAAGTAGGATTCTACTGTTGTAATTCATACTTAGACATCCTTAAGATTGGAGGTGTGCTCATGAAGATATATGCTACATAATCAAAGATTTAATGTCGTGAATTGTCCCCAGTATACATATAAGCAACACTTGCACATAAATCCTCCTAGGCCATTAAAAAAGCATGTAAATAGAGACCAAATAGACTCCCACATGGTCTATATACAATCTTTTTACATCAAGGAAACAGAATTTTCCAAATCAGTAATTATTGTTGACAAAATAAATGTACTTTCATATGCAATCAGAACTAATGCACTTTCTTACATGATTCATGTTTTACTGTTTTCGTATTCATTTAATGGAAAGCTGATGGACAAGCCAACATCTCTGACCATAATACCAAGATATAGATAAACTATGAATCCCAAACTTACTCTGATTCATGAAATAGGCATTAAGGTATTTTTGAGATGAAGAGTAGTTTGTTATAATGTTCATGTGTTGGTATAATGTTGATAGTGTTTCAGATGTTATACCTCTTGCTCTTCTGAGTGTTTCCACAGTCTTCTTCCTAGGTTTAGTGTTATGCCTGCTCTGCACTAATACGAGGGCGGTAATAAAAGACACAAATGCATCCTTTTGTGTGGTGGTAAGCCAAGAGACCAACTGGTTTTTTGAAAAGTCTACTGCTAGAAAAATAAGGAAAGACTTATAATGGGTGACAGAACTGCATGTAATTTTAGTTTATACACTAGAAAAGAGGAATTACAAAACAGTGTGACTCTGAAATAATGATTGTCTTCACAGAATTCTTTTAGGATACCATGTTCAAGTTGTTAATAATTTATTTAAATGCTTTTTAAAATGTAATAAAACCTGTGATGTTGTTTAGAAAGTTATAAATTAACAAGTACTGCTTAGACAAATGTAGCATACATAGAATAAATTAATTGTAATCAGTATTCTTTTTTTTTTTTAAATTATTCTTAGGGAGTTGCGTAGCTTGGTCATTGAGATGGTCTTGTCTACAGATATGTCAGGTCATTTTCAACAAATTAAAACGATGCGACATACTCTACAGCAGACAGAGGGGTAGGTCATTTTGCATTCTGTTCATTATCTATAGTCTTTCAATGAGCTCATGTACAAGAAAAGAATTTAAATAGTTGCTTTTGTTTTGAGATAATTGGAGCATGTCTTGAATTAACAGGGTAGACAAAGCCAAAGCCATGTCTTTGATTCTACATGCAGCAGACATAAGCCATCCAGCAAAATCCTGGGAACTGCACTACCGGTGGACCATGGCCCTGATGGAAGAATTTTTTCGACAGGTGCCATTTTAAAAATATTTTAATAAATTTAGTTTAAGAAGCAATGATTACACAATTAAATTTTTTCATAAGTCTACCAGCAAGGATGCTGTTGGTTGTGATTGACAAGCATAGTCAGTAGTATATATATGCCTCACTCTTCATAAATTCCACTGACATTAAGTCAACTTCTATGTGTGCGAATAAGATGAAATTGTTGTAACTCTATATCTGTTTCAGCTGATACCAGGATTCTGAGTGTTGTAGCATTTTTCTTCTTTCAATTATAATATAACTTGTCAAGTTATTTTCATTCCGTAGACAGAGATTTATATATGCTTTGAGTTAAAAAGAAGCACTATCAGGGTAGGATGAGGAACTTGAAAATAGGAAGAATTCATGTTCAGCAGAGAAGGCAAAAAGTTGTCTCCATTTCACATTTCAGAAAGCCCTTCTATTTCTTCTATTTCTTTTCCTTGCCAGTACTTGCGGTACCTATGCCACATAGATCTGAAGGTTCTTGCTTGGTTCCTAGAGGTTCTTTATAAAAATTCTCAATAAGGAGCATCAGGACATCCTTGACTCTGGGCTTTGCACTGGGGAGACAGATTGGAGAGCTGGTGCCGTAATCTAAATAATGAATGGACTGAGTTTTGTGGAAATACTGACTAGAGCCATGAGTTTGTGTTTGCTTCTGTAAATGGAAATCATGAGAATTTTGAACTTGAGAGGAAGAAGGAAGAGCAGATTATCCCAGACATATATTACTTGAAAAGGTCAAAAATGACCAACTGTAAAAACATTTTAGACACAGAGGGACTGACTAGACAGAGCCCGTGGGACCGTGAGGCAATGTGTCCAGTCAAGTTGATGTAGCATTAGCAATAAACAGTACCATATTGGTCATTCAGTGCATAGAATCAGCTAATGTTTTAGTTATTCCTTTATCCTTTCATTGGAAGAAGTAACTGGATCCCAAAGAAGCTGGCTAAAGGCTTGGGAAGTCATTTAGCAGTAGAATCAAATCACCATGTATGCATGCCTACAACTCAGCAGTATAAAATTTGAAAGTCTTTCAGGCTGCAGAGGAGTGTGCAAGGAACTGAATCTCTCTTTATATATACTAAGAACAGTGTATGTGGAGTAGTTCCAACACATTTAAAGTGTGATAAAGTAACTGTACATATATACATGCACTGAGTAGTGCAGACACAGTAGGTCTCCTGCTTCCTAGATGCCCTGGTCTGTTGATCTGAAAGTGTGCAGTGGAAATCTCTGGGATTTCCAAATCTGTGTCAGCCAAGATAAAGAAGTCCAAATGTATACAAAACCCACTAATTCCTCCTCTTTTCTTTAAAGATAGTAATTCAGCTACTTCTACTGCCTTGCAGGAAAAAGCAGCAGAGTCTGAAACTGCCAATGCAAAAACAATGCTTTAAGAGACAGCTTTCAAAGTAGTGAGCACCAGCAAAAAAATGAACATTCACCTAGACAAAAAACTTTGTTAACTGAAGCTAACAGTTAAAATATGTGCCAGTGTTAACTTCAGGGAAAAAGCCAAACAACGCTTTAAGTTTAAAAACAACAACTACAGAAAGGGTGTTACAATGCCAAGGAAAATCTGAGCTACTTGTTTAAAATAGAAATACACCCACCCATCTCAGAACCTTAAAAATAAAGAAATACATAGTTCAAGTCACTCGAAGAAGCATCACAGTTCCTATAGCATTCTGCTCTCAGGCTGAATAGATGCAAAAGCACAAAGAGAGAATATGTGCAGTGAGTTCAGCACCTGGGCAAAGAAATTTTTTTACTGTTTTGATCTTTATCTTGATTTTAAATCTCATGACATTCTAATGATCAATTTAAATATCAGTGCTGTGTCCATTATTACAATTTACAATAGACTTAGACTTATATGACATTTAAGTATTAATTACGTATTATATTAATTGCAAAGTAACTCGTAATTGGGGTAAAGAGCTACTTGAAAACATAAAAAACTCAAACTGATTCTTTGCTAGTGTGGAATTTTCTCTTTTTTAATACGTAGTTAAGGGAAGATTACAAAATGAATATTGCTTAAAAATCTTGTATTCAACAATGGCTGAAATTGTTAAAACTTTCCCCGTTTATATTATATCACAATCTGGCTCCTGCATTTACATGGAGATGCCAGTAGCACTGCTCCTAGTAGCAAGTGTTCGTGTGTTCTTCTACACTCTGAAGTCAAATTATGAACACTTGGGTGTAAAATTAAGGCCATAGTGATAAAACTCTACGCTTCCACATGAAACACAATCTGCGAGCTACATCTGTTCCTGTGTCTGAAGTGGTTTTATTGGTATTATAGTTCTAAACTTTCCCCAAATCTGGTTCAACAATAGATGATAAAAAGACTAAAGAAGGTTGAATCTGCCCCCTTCATCCATCAGCTTCTGATGAGACTTTTGGGAAAATGGTATGTTCATGTACTGCTCCTCATGAAACAGTATTCTCCATGACTAATGTAATATGCAGTCATTTTACTTGAAAGACTAAGTTTTCCTATATCTATAATGTCAGTGCTTCCAGGGGCCACATTTGTCAAGCAACACAAGTTATAGTCTCATTTGAAAGATGTCTCTTCAGGTTTTTTTGTGCCACTAGACTTTCTTTTTGAAATTTTGAAAGTCAGTTGGTCTACCATGTTGAAAATGGAGATAATGGAGATAATACCCCCTGTATTTTAAGACAGTTAGGACAAAAAGACTCTTAGGTGTTGAAATATTTTCAGAACTAGGTTGTACAACTCATCTTTGTAATGAAATTGAGCTTGTGCTTTTTTATGACTTCAGCAGCAGAGACATGCCTGCTAGTGAGAATGAGTTCATTCAAATCATGCCCTTGACCTGTGTAAATCTACTGAAGAAATTTTACATGTTGGATAAACCAATGAAATAGAAGGAAACACTTAGCGTTTGACATCCTGTCACAAAAGTGTCTAAATATCTCAAATCCCATTACATCTGGGCTCAGCAGGATTAAACTGTGAATATTGAAGGACTTCATCTATGTTAAATCTCATTGGCAGATGCCTTCCTCTTGAGAAGAATTTACTTGCAATAAGTTTCTTTATATAAAAATTGTCAAATGTAAGTCAGAATTTTAAATTTTACTTTTCCTGAAAATTTAAAAATAAATATCAAGAGGGGTTTTTGCCTGTGGTTGTTTTTATTTAGGAATATAACTGAACAAAGTAATCTGTTGAATAAATACTAAGAATGTTCAGATTCCTTTGTCTCTCTCTCACCCTCTATGAAATATGTGCTTATAATATTAAATATTGTTGTTTGCAGGGAGACAAGGAGGCTGCTTTAGGTCTTCAATTTTCCCCACTCTGTGATCGCAAGTCTACTTTGGTAGCTCAGTCCCAAATAGGTAATGACAAGCTCTGTTTTTCTTTTTCTTGTATGTGTAGGAACATATAAAATCATGTGGACATTCCTTATATCCATTTTGAATTTTACATGTTCCAAATGCCATTATATAGAAGGTATTTCTTTGTACCTGTCTGTTCACCAAACTCATATGCTCTTACAGCAGAAATGCTTACAGCTGGTCTCAAAAAACGTGAAGTAATTTCAACATATGTGATACCAAGGAAGGGTAGGAGAGGGATTAACCAAAGTATTGGACATGAGCCCATCTTGTACTGTACATGCTTCAGAGTTGGCAGATCATATCTTCAGAGTGACTGACTCTTGCTCAAGAACTCACAGGTCTGTCTCTGCTACAGACTGAAAACCTGGTACCATTTTATAGATGCATCTCAACTTAAAGCTAATTCATGCATCAGATTTCTGGACTGCAGTTAAGACTGTCACTGTGGCAGGGTTGAACTACACAGGGTCAGGCTTCCTTGGGTTTACAAGGACCACTGCATTCTGTTCCTCTCAATCCTAATTGCATTTTGGTCAACAGTGGCCAAACTTCAGCTTCCCATTTTCAGAAATGCGAGTCTTGGCTCTTTTTATCCCTGTTTCCATCAGCAATAATAAGGAAATAAAAATTGTTATAGATCAGTGGGGCTAGTTTCATGGGCATACCCTAGAAGCCTACTGAGTAAAGCAGTATGTCCTACCAACAGCTGTACCTTTTATGTGAGTGAACACAGTACTCAGGGAGAGATACTACAGGTGACAGTATCTTATCCTTGAATTGAAGCATGTCATCCTGTCTGATCTTGTCACTCAAAATGCCCTCTATTCCATTTCATTGGGACTTGAAAGGCAATGTGCTTGAGTGTTATACCTACTGCAGGAGGGAAGCGGGATCCTAAGCTGAAGCACTGTTGCTCACCTTTGTGCTGTGTTGCATAGTTAGAGTACGAAGACATCTGGAAATCCATTGCTAGCTCATGTTTTAGTTTTTTGGTTTTGGTTTTTGGTTTTTTTTTTCCTGTTAAGTGCTCAGCAGAGAATAATGCTTCATTCTCTCACTGTGTCATTTCATACCTTGATGAGCACTTTAAAATGTAAAAGACATTGTTCAGAGCTGACATCTCAGAACTGTGGGATGAATGCTGTCTCCTAAGGATATTACTTGTTCTCTTCACTGATTTGACAGAACACTCCTACACACTGTGAAATAACACTTTACCTCCACAGAATAATAAACAGCAGTTTGAAATACTAACTCCCTGGCAAGAAGCTCCAAATGGTAAAAGAGATAGTATGACTTCTAGCCCCTTACCTCAACAGTAGCTTCCCTTCTATTCAGAAATTAATATGCATTTCAAATGGTAGGTATGTTCTGCAATGCATAAAATTTACAAGAAAAATGAATGAAAAGCTATAATTATTAATACATTGTTATATCTGTACAGCTTCAGGTGTTTTTGGTTTTAGTTGTGCTTTTTTTTTTTGAGATTATATTAGTGGTATCTAGTATATTGAATCAGGACTACAGTCAAAAAATCAGCCTGATATCAAGTATTTATTTTTAGATTTGAGACCCGTGGAAATGTAAAATCTGATTTTCTCTCTTTTTCTTCTTTAGGTTTCATTGATTTCATAGTAGAACCAACATTTTCTCTTCTTACGGACTCAATGGAGAAAATTGTTATGCCTCTTATAGAGGAAGCGTCAAAATCTGAAAGTCCTGCATTTGGGACACCCAGGTGTGAATACACTGCTTAGTTATTGAACTAACATAAACTAACATCATGATGTAATTCTCAGAATTATCGTAGTTATTTTAACAGTTGGAAAAGCAACATAAATAGTTGTACAGTATTGCCACCATGTGGTACTGTGTTGTGTTTGCAATATGCTATTACTCCATTGACTGTAGACAATCATGCATATAAAAAGGCAGAACCGCAATAACGAGCAGAATCTACACGTATAAAATATAAAGTTGATTTTCTACAGCATATGTATTAACAATTTTTTTCCTTTTTCTATAACTTTTGCAATAGATTATTGAAGGTCCTTGTTCTGTTATCTTGAGCTATTTTCAGTATAACTTTAATTGACAGTACCAAAAGTAATTTCTTCCTTTCAGAGAAACGATTGGACATGGAGGTGGTGAAGGTGGTTTCAGGTTTTTTTCTGTTTTTAATTATGCTGTAGGTCACTTTCCTTCTTCACATTTTCATGTTAGTATTATTTGATATATACACTTCTTCATAAATGAGTGATTAGCAGCTGCAAATGATTCATAGGTCCAGGCTTCATTTTCAGTTGATGTTCATGACTGAGTGGTAGATGAACAAAGGCTTATGATCCAGAATAGCTTCCTCCTGTGAGGTGGAGGATAAAGGGATATTTTCTTAGTATGGAATCAAGAGCTACACTTACAAAGAGATCAGAGAACCTGTAGCATGATACAGAAATGTCTGAGTCAGCAGAGTTGCACAAACTCTGCTGGGTGGATGCCATGAGTATGCGGTGTGACATTCACTGTGGTGCATGGAAAACATTAGAATTGTAACCTATTCTTTCCATTATATCACATTCAACATCTCTGTAGCACAAAGAAATTACAATTAACTCTTCTTGTGCGGCTCTCACTGATATATTCACTGCAATTAGGTTTTCTGATTAATGGAAAACCATTTGTATGCATATTAACATCTGTGTTTGGTACCAGTGAGATAAACTATGCAGCGTAATTGAGTAAACAAAAACTGGTATGACTTGATTACCTGTACAAGGCCATAAATAGGTCTGATTTTTTAATCTTAAGAAAAAAAATAGTTTGTTATATTTTTCCCACCTTTACATGTATTTGCATATTCACATATGAATAATTAATTTGACTTCTACCTTGCCTTATATGTAAGGTAGCTGCAGCAGCTTATAAGTGGATTTTAAAGCCACTGTACTAAATCCTGCTCTGACTACTCTTGAAGGCAGGTACCTTGATGAGAATTTTTGGCTGAAGCTAAACTTACTTACCTGTCATATACTTTTGTGTCTTGCTTTTTTAAAATGGGTTATCAAATAAAAATCAGGTGTCTCTATTGTGAGTCCCAAAGATACCATTCACTGTTCAAAAACAGAGCTAAGAAGCTACTCCAAAATGGCTACATAAACGTTATTTTCAAGAACCAACTTACAAGTAATGTCACATCTTTTTCATTAATTCCCTGGGTAAAAGTCAGTAAGAATTGGTCCCAGGTTACAACTTCATGGGTTGAAGAAGTGTTTTGTATCTTAGTCACTCTTTGGTGAAAACTAGTCTTTTGACGTAGTAACTGCATGTAGGTCCTAAGGAATTTGCTTCAAATTAACTGTTTGTGTATTATTAAAATTGCCTGACTGTGTTCATAATTTAGGGTTTTTTCCCTTCTGCAGCCAAAATAGTTTGGCAGCAGTAAGCAATGCTGAAGCACAAAGACGACCCAGTTTTAAAAGTACAAATGACGGAGGGACTCACACAGAAAATTCTCTAGCAACTGTAGATCTAACGAGCTTTAAGGACAACTTGATGAAGATCATCCAAGCAAACAAAGAAAGATGGAAAGAATTAGCAGTAGAAGGTATGATATACTAAAGTGGAATGTTTTTGTAGGTTACTCCCTAAGATCTCCCCTACTTTCATTTTTTAATTTCATTCAAACTATAAAAATACATAGTTGTCTTGTATTCATGTATTTTATGTCTTAATGTTTGTTTAGGTGGTCCTGTTTTGCTATCCTAGTAGGTATACAGAGATGTAAGTGGTCGGGAGATGAAAGGAAATCTTATAACCTCTACAATAAGGCTCTGTGCTGCTCAATTTATCATTAGAGGTCTGGTTTAGAAATGTGTGTTCTTGAACGTTTAATCATTACTGATACTGACATCTGATTTAAATGGTAAAATCAACAATTCAAGTAGTACGTGCTGCTGTATTTCTTAAGAAACATAAAAATTTAACTTTGCTATTAGAAATGCTATTTGCTCCGCACTGTATGGAACAAAATTCAGTATTGCAGGCTTCTTGGGACTATGCTGTAGGCAATTATTTAAATGACCCAGTGGATCTAAAGATTTGGGTAGTCATAGCATGTATTAGACCCAAACAAGGCAAAAAATGACTCTTCGTTTGCCAGTTGATAGTTAATAAAACCAAACCTGCATCAAGCATCTTAGTTCACAAGCCAAACATGAAAACTGGAGTTACAGTTATCTGAGTGAAATGATTTGTGATAATTGTTGAACACAATTTATAACCTTGATCCAGATTAAGTGAATACCGTTTCGGAGTATTTTGTCCAGAGTCTGCTGTTTCCGAGTAAGCAGCTGGAGTACTTCAGTGTATTGTTTCACTGCTGGGACTGGTCTTGCTGTACATGACCTGATACTGATTGCAGAGAATGGTATCCTGGAACCCAGCGCCAGCCTTGTCTTCCATCCCATCATCCAAAGCAGCATTTTTTTTCTCAGAGAGGTGTCAGACAAGACAGAAAAACACTGCAGAACAGTGCTAAATTATAATTAAGTGCTAAATTACAAATGAATGTTCTCATTAGGAGAATATTAAGAACAAGCTTCCATACATCTATTGGGACAATGACTTGAGAGATAGGTAGAAGGGGCAGCTGAGGAGGAGAATTAACTAATATTGTCTCTTCTTAATGAGCAGCTTCATAAGATTGATTGCCCCTTTTGTTATTGTCCAACTAATGCTAACTGGTCAAAAGGACAAAGCTGCTAATTTGCAATGAGCAGTAGTAATTTCAGACCATCAGGGTGCCCAAGACCACTTAGCTACAGCCTGCAGAAGTCAAGCAGCCCTGGGCTACCTCCATGCAAGGTCCTTCAGTATAGAAGAATGGAGAACCTGATATCTAGAAGTTTGCCATTTCCAGTTGCATGTAACTAACCAGTTTGATTTTGGCACATCAGCTTTTTGGTATATTGTTTTGGAGGTGTACAGTGCTATCCAAGAGATAATTTCCCCTTAATTTCCAGTACTTTGTAGTGCTCTAAATTACTGATACATTTAGCCCAGTTTTATTGGGCTGTTGACAGCCATTGAAACACAAAGCTTCTCACAGCAAAAGATTTGAGAATTCTTCTGTGTAAAGGATTGTTTTTCTATGCAGTCAATATTAATGTGAGGCCCAGCAAGATCCAGGAAACTCTGGTCATGCTTTCTACTGTGAAAACCAAAGCTGGTAATGTTCAAGGCTCCATGGACTTTGTTGAGGTTGTGGTTGTCCATATTCTAGGATGACCTTTTCTTCCATCAATCTGACTAATGAATTATGTCTAAGTATTTCCTGAACAGATTTATAGAATTACAGTAGAATGTACATTAGGAAAACTAATGGGTAAGTGGATATAACTGGTCTTGAGGCCAGAGCTTGCTGAACAATATTGACTCTGTGTGATTATGGTTGAATCTGTTTTGCAAAACCTCTGTGAGAGCAAGGAAGAGATTTATAGAAAACTGTGCCCATAGACTACTTGCAGAAATGTCTACAATTGACTGGAGCATGATGTGGACACCTTCCAGATGCCTGATTAGAATCCAGAAGAACCTTGTGAATAGTGCAAATACTTTTGAGTACAGATTTATATTTTGTTAGTACACAGATAGTAAATTTTTTAATAAAAGCTGAGGGGGGGTGGGATTGTATGGATTTTGTGAAAGTCCATTCATTTGGAATCGAGTGTGTGGGCACTTACTCCATCTGTGGTCACTAAGAGCTACTGGAGAAGAGGTTTTCATTAAGTGAATGTAGCCCTCTGTAGAGCACTATCTGAGGTAGCACATAAGTTTCTTGTCATATAATAGGAGAAGGAATCTTCCCCAATGTGTCCGGATCAGCATGTGTTCCAGTGCTGTGAAGCTGCACCCTGAAAAGGCTGAAAATCCTTAATCAGACTGTGCAAAATTAACATACAGTAAAGAATGAAAAATATTGAAATACATCCCCTTTCCACTTGAAATTCCTTTCAGATTGCACTCAAGTTTGACTAAGCTTGTAAGTGAATAACCTGAGACCTTGAACCTCAGATAATTTGTTCCACCCTGTCTGGATCTCATGTTACCTTCTCTGACCCTATTGCTTGATGAAGTCTCTAGGCTGCTCTGGGCATATGTATGAAGTTGTGTTTTATTCATATGTTAGTAGGAACACATACCAAGGGAAGAAATATCAGGGGTAAATCACTGCCAGGTGAAAGGAGCATTGTTATTGCTATCATTGTTCCTAGCTAGATAATTTATGACAAGCCGCAAGGAGCTGAGTGCAGTGAGGAGGTAGCGTGTGTGAGGACAGTGTGCTGTGGCAGTAAGCAGGCTGGCTGTTAGTGTAGATCTCCAAACACGCTTCCTGAGCTAGCTATAACAAACGGTACTGGTGCTGTTAAAAGAACCACCTGCATTCTTGTCAGTGGGCTCCACAAACACTAGACATTTTTCCCAGATTAATTCACAGTCTCAGGAAAAGTTGTCTGGATAAAATATAGCGATGCAGATGCACAAGAAATATAGAAAAGAAACTAGCAATAATCCGTATCATTTCCTGAGGATGACTTGAACTTGTTCCAGCTTCTCGCTTTTCAGGATAAGGTTACTCATATAGCAATTCAGCTGGAGCAAGGGCTGAAGAAGATGATCTGAATCCTGTGCCAGAAAGACCAGAGTAGGAGACCAAGACACAATGACAGTGTTGTTGGCAGGGCAGCTTTCCCGGAGTTCCTGGTGCTACCCCTCCCTGAAAAGATAGTTGCTGTGGAGACTTGATTGAGAGCAAGCAGCTTGTTCAAGGAACAGCGTGCTTTATTTTGGAAAGGCCTGTCTGTGTTAGTAAGGAAAGCATTTATCTACCTAGGCAGCTGTTTGAGAGCATCCTTAACAGAAGGCTCACTAAATAAGATGGCTCCATTTTGCTAAAAAGGCCATGTCTTGTATAATTGATGTGGAGGAGCTCAGTGCTCTGTAGCCTAAGGGTCCTCAACCTTTCACCACTGGAGAATTAGAGGAATGTTTCTCAGGCCTTTCAGGGAATGCTGTTAACAGGGAATTACCATAATGATCAAACATCTGGGATTCTAATTTGAAAGCCTTGATGTTTAATTAATATTCCAAACCCCTAATCACTAGATAATCTGTCTTTGTTCAACTCAACACAGTGATAAAGAGACCATTCCATCCTGTGCTTTTCTCAACACAGTGTTGGTAGCTTCTGCTATTTGCAGTTATGGTAGCTGTAGCAAATAGACAGTAAAGTTGGTCATGTGAGTTTGGGAGGATCTTTCATTAGAGAAAACATTTGCTAAATAGATTTTAAGGTCTGGAAGTTATTGACCTACTGAGGAAGCTGTAAGAAACACACAACTTGTTGGAAAAGATTTAAATATCATGTAAGATCCTTCATGTTGCAGTTCTTAGAGAAATTGTAACACAATGATTTAATATTTTAAAAATACATTTTTTATTCCTTATGCCTACAATGTTTATTCCTTCCTGATTATTTTGTTTCTAGAAAAATGTTCTAAAGATTTACTAATCAAGTTGGTCAGTGGTTGGCAAGCTCAGGTACACTTAACAGAATAAAAGGGTATGGGCTAGTAATCATACTTACCATCTGTTCAGTAGACGTCATTGTAAAACGAGTTACAGGGATAAATAAGTATAATTATCTTCACTTTATAGTTGAGCAAAAAGAGGCACAGACAGCTTAGGACACTCACCTCAGGTCATATTAATAACGTGAGGGAATGCAGCATAGAGACCAAGGGTCCGTCTGCCTGTCGAATGAGCCCATCACTGAAGCATGCTAACTTGTTCACCGTCAGGATAATACAACAGCAGTGTTATTTGTTGTTCTCATTTTATGCTTATGTAACTCTTCTGAAGAATTAACTGTTACAGGACCTGACCAAAGATTGCGTTATTTGTATGAAAAGTGATCAGTGACAAACCTTGTCCTCAACACCTTTTGTCAGTGCACTGTGCTGGATGACTGACTGGACTGGGACAGGATGAAAAATATGTGAGGCTGAATGAGGCTCTCGCACTGCCCTGTGCTTAATTTTGATAGTAAAAATATGAAAAAATGACAAATATTGCATCTTTGGAGTAGAGATCAGCTTTTTTTTTTCCCTCCATGAGCAGCAACTTTGAATAGCAAATATCTCTTCTGAAAGACCTCTGCAAGGTACCTGCAGGCCCCCCTCAGGCACTTTCAGTCCTGCATACTTCCAGTCACAATAACCACAGGGTTTGGTTCCATTTTGTCTGAAAGATTTTCTCTGCAGACTCACTAATAAGAAGAGAGTAACAGCTGCTGAAATGTAAAAATCTGAGAGTGATGATCTGATAGCATGTTAATGTGATTTAGCAGCCGCTAGAAAGGGTGGGCGGTGGGAGGACATGTGTGACAGTCACAGAAACCAACTGACAGTTTGGCACATGAAATCTACCCTAATGAACTGTTTTAATCTGCTCTAGAAAAATAAATTCATGGGGCTAAAGGAGTCCTATCTAGGACCAGCGACAGCGATTTTAATTGCAGTGCTAAAATTTTTAGGTCATAAACAGTTTTTGAACTAATCCAGAAAAGTGTTAAGAAGAGTGGGAAAAGGAGAATTTTTCACCATGGTCTGAGGAAGTGAAATGAATGGGTTGAACTAAGAGTAGCAACAAATGTTTTATGTTGGCAGTACCTGGTAAAGCACAGAATAAGAAATGATAACTGAACCTGATAATGGAACCTGTTATATATCCCTTTGGAGTATACACCAGCGAGCTGGCCTACCTCTGCATGTGACACCCTATATGACTTAAACCCTTTTCCCTCTAGTACGCTTGGAGCAACATGTCCCTGTCTTCCCCTGTCCCAAAAGTCCCAGTATTCAAGCCCCTGTACTTATAGCTAAACAACAAAAGAGAAGTAAAAGGTGGAGGTAGCTGCCCTAGGAAACCATAAACTCACAAATATTTTTTAGCCAAATCTTTTAATAAAAAGTTTTGATAGCTACTTAAGCCTTTGCTACATTTTCTGTATGACTTGATACTGTGACAGCAAGTGCCACTGGATTATGTGGTTTGCAGTGGTTTTATAGACTCCTGTATATGAGAAGAAATTTCTGTGAGGAGTTGAAAGTGGAAGGAATCGGTGTCTAAATAACTCTGTGGGTTACTGCAATGTATTCCTGGGTTTGAAAATGACAGGTTGGTTGGGAAAAGTCACGATTGTTTGGGAACTCTTGGACATGTTGTTAAACTTACTTGGGAGTCCCAGAAACACCATGATCAGTCCTCTTGTTTTCTGCAAAGTTTTGATGCTTATTGCTGGTCTCTTCCTATTCTGTTTAAAATGGCTGATGTGAGAACATGTCTTTTAGAAAGGTGCAATTCCTTCCCGTATTGTCTCAGTTTTGGTCTTTTGTCATTGCTTTCAGGAATTTTGTTTTCCAGTAAAAAAGAAGGCAGACATGCCTAGAAATCAAAGCTTGTGGTAATATACACAGAGAATCCATAAGATCCAGCAGCATTCTTCATTACAGATTCCTCAAATAATTTAATTCTTAGTGAATATAAACAGCTTTCCTCTTTAATTCGGTAGTTTGCTAATTCTTAATACTTCAATGTCATTATGTCTTTCTGTAAGGGTAAGTTATTGTAGCTTATTTTCAACACAGCCAATGAAAATAGCACTGTGATTCAGCAGACATTGGTTTTACTGGGGTTTATTGCTGCCACTAGCTGATTCAAGATGTTCTGCTTACACATGGCTTTTGTATTTTTTCTCTTCACTATTGTTAAGTCAATGCAAGATAAGAACTCACTTCAATTTTCAGCGATTTAAAGCCAAAAAAAAAAAAAAAAAAAAAGTGACTTAATGAAAGAAGAGTAGTATCTGGTGAAAGGAAAGAAAGTCACCTTCACTAGTTCACACATTTTCTGCAGATGCAAAATTACTAAGTATCAGAATTTTTCAACTGTTCTAAAATTTGTCAATTGCCTTATTAATCCTGCCAGTTTTCCAAGCAAAATAATGTGTTACAATAATTTTGCCAACAGCCCAGCCTAAACACAAGGTAGAAAGACACCACTTCTAACATGTTTACATATCAGATATCATTGTTTCTTCTCATGAAGGACGGTGTTTTAAGGCAGAAGTTCAGAAAGACACAGAAGTACAGAAGAGAGGGATAAGAATGAATCACCCCTAACAGACCAGTTAGGAGAAGCCATTTGCTTTGCAGATGAACTCACACAAGTTTTTCTGAATAACACTTGGATTCTTGTAAAGAAAACAATACCAAACAGTTGAAAATATGTAAACACACCTGACTCCAGGCACTTTTACCAAATTAAAACAGAGAGAGCAAAACCAGTAGCAATAAAAGCACGTACCCTGAGTTCACTGCATGGCACAACACACTTCTATCTGCCTTTACCTGAATGGATACGGTAATCCTTAAACTGTTCAGTGCCTAACTGACACCAGCCCCACCCCCCCCACCCCCCCCCAAAAAAAAAAGAAGAGGGGAGCTTTCTAGAGGGCCAAGATGGATGTATTATTAATATTAGTCATCTATTTACTCTTATTATATATTGTCAGTGTTGCAAATGCCAAGTTACATTGTTCTTCTAACACACCCTGTTTCCATCTCTAACTGGCCATGGCAATGTGTGCCCATAGGGGAGGAGGATCTTGCTTTTTCCATCAGCCCAGTGCGGGGTGAAGGGCAGCAGCCTTGCCCACTTCTCTTGGAGGATCCTGGTAGTTTGTGGCTGGATGGAGGCCGAGGCTCTGCCTCAGCATTTATTATAATTCTTACTGTCCAGCACTGGGGCTCAAACATCATGCCAGCTCTGCTTCTCTTACACTAGTGGTATTAACTTAGCAGTGCCTTGCTTGAATTTTAGTTATTCGGTCACTGTTCCAGTCTCAGCCTCTTTTAAAGACTGCTAAATATTTCCATTACATCAGAGTGATAGGACAGCAGGAATAATAGAAAATTTCAAGAATGATATACAATAGGAAGGTCCTATATAATATAGAGTTCAATTATTAGTTGTTATAGACAGCAGAAATCTGGATTTTTCCAGCATGTATAGCATATACCACAAGTGGCTGACGTACCATAAGAATCCAGTATTTTTCATCTTTTTGGCAGTGGATTTCATAGGGATTGAAGCTGAGTGGATCAAAGCAAGTCAGAACATAGGCTTAGATGTCCAGCAGATGAGAGACTTAATACCAAGAAGAAGGATTTGGGGTCTTAATGGAAGTTGTGATATCATCATAGAGGATTTTGTGCTTGAGGCTTCTCAGTCTCAGTCACAACTACCAATCACTGCTCCTAGTTTCCCTGAACAAACTCCTCCCAAGTGGACAAGATACTCTTCTTCAATCTTATTTAACTGAGAGTGACTTTGAAATTTTATCACCATGGAATGGTAAACACAGATATGATTATCAGCATAAAAAGACTAATGTTTAGCAATAGTTTAGACTCTACAGATCTTAAAATTCC
Organism: Tyto alba; assembly: GCF_018691265.1. Taxonomy (NCBI): domain Eukaryota; kingdom Metazoa; phylum Chordata; class Aves; order Strigiformes; family Tytonidae; genus Tyto; species Tyto alba. The sequence continues at coordinate 27,891,641 of NW_024881328.1, read as the reverse complement.
AAAGTATTTTCCATACTTTGAAAATAAAATATTTTTCTCACGTAATCTTTTCTAATGACTTTTGGAATAAATAGTATCACACCAGTTTAATTGCAATAGGTATGACATTTATCTAGTATGTTATGAGGTGTAACTAGGTGCAGAGATACTCCATTTCAAAGCTACATCCTTCTGATGTGCATAGATCTGAGTTAGAGTTTGGCTGTATTTTAGACATGCTTAAGATCATCTCAAGGGCACTCACAGAAATAAGAGACCAACTTGACAGAAGTTAAGAATGGGCCATCAGCATTGTTCTGATTAAATTGTTAATCTTCATTTGCCAGTTTAAGTTTGGTAGAGTGTGAAGGAAAGCAGTTTTAAGTTCAGATGTTCAGCTTCGTGAACTAAAAAATAATAGTGGGTTTTGCTTGCACGAATATTTAGACTCCTAATATGAGAATAAAATCGTTAGCCACCCAGTTACCCCAAGACAAATCTGAGTTCTGCTTAAAATTGTCCTAAAACATCATTCTGTGAGAAAAATACTGTCTGTTCTTATTAGCTTTCAGGTTAAAAAAGTCACCTTTTGTAGTGCGAGCTGAGTCAGTATTACAGTTTTATGTGCAATTATAGTTCAGCTTTGCTTCCTCAACTTACTGATGCATCTGAACAGTGTCTGAAATATTTTATCTTGGATTTTCCTTGGCTTTTTTATAAGGTTAAGGAAAAATGCTTGTAGCTCTGCCATATGGAGGCAAATAAGGCATGTAAATCAGTTTCTTGGGACAAAAGCCTTAGGTAGGTAGATTTTACCATAAGTGACAGATGCTTTAATTAACATATCTGGATTGAACATCAGATTTGCTTCAAGTTACATATACGTATTTCTCAATTCTTTAGCCCATCCACTTCTTTGTAAGTCTGTAGAAAAAGAGTACCTGTCCAAGTTTCAGAAGATTTAAAGTCCAAAAGAAGCAGGTCTCTAAAGTTTGTAAAAAAACTGTCTTAGCAATTATAAAATGCACAGATTTGAAAGTTCCTGATTTTTTAAAAAGTATGCCTGAAAATACAAGAACTGACAAAAGAATGAAATTATTTAACTATTCCATGCTTCTGCACATCAGTTCAGGTTTGAAGGTTTTCCTTTCCATCCCATTGCACTGGCCAAATTGTTCTTCAGGGAGAACTTTCTTTTGATTCAGAAAAGTGGGGTGACAAAGATGCCAAATGCTGACTGTGGTAGAAATGTAATTACAGACTGGACTATCTTTCCGTTGTCATATGCAAACACTTTTGGTCTGGATTTGAACTGGTCCCTCACAACCAGAGTTTCTGGGAGCTCACAGTTGAACTCAATAACTATCTGAATGCTTGGGTTTTTTCCTTAATGCAGTCTACACAGACAAGTTAGAAATTTTATGCAATATCATGCGACTGTTTTGTGCAGGTGTTGTTCAAAGTGCAATGCTTTCACTTTTTAAATTAATAGTATTTTGTATCTTCTATAGTAGTATACATATCTAAAATCTGAATTTACAAAACAGAGATTCTAATAGCAAGAGAAATGGGCCCTCCATGAAGATGGTACAGTTATTTTTTTTTTACCAGACTTTTCATCCTCCATCATGAGTTTTCCATTCCCTGTTTTCTTCATCTTCTAGTTCTTCCCAATACCACCTCTCTGTGCTGCTTTCTTCTGTCTTCTTTTACTCTGGGCCATTTCATTTGTACTGTTCTCCAAGTCTCTGCAATATAGCAAGGAATAGAGCCTTCCACAAACATTATTTTCACCTGTAGGTGCTGGCCCCTGAAGCACAATTTCCCCCATATTTCTTCCTTCTCTCTCTGGAGGTGCCACCAGCCTTAATGGCAACAGTACTGGATTGTATGCGTGTAACCTTCTATAACCTGTTCCAGCTGAAGCTCTGTATTATCTGACATTCTGGACTTTTCTAGGATGATCAGTAGGCCAACTTCCTTCAGGGCTTCCTTCAGTTCTGATGCCTCCCCCATCCCCTGCAAGGTGGTCCCCTCCATGCCCTTTCTCTGTTGCAGAACTGATGAGCTCGGCTCCTCCAAGACCTGTGGTGGTCAACACCACTGCCGGGGGATGTGCCTGCAGCACAGGGTCCTCCTGCTCCCACCCTTCAGCTTACAGTGTGTCTGATGATGCTACTTCCTCTGTACTAGGACCAAAAATAAAGAAATACAAATTAGAGATCAAACCAGAAAGCAGACCACTATGGTTCAGTTGCAATAGTGTAATCAGGAGCAGAACCTGACCTATCTTAAACACACCAGTGCACATGCCCTCGTGGAGAAAGTAGATGTTCACAATGTTCCAATGTGCAGCTCTATCAGTCACTACTCTGAAATCAAACAGTTGTGGCATATCCTTCTTATCTAATTCACATATTTTGTTCCCTCTTTGTAGAAGAACTTGTGAAAAATGTTGGTGAACAGGAAAAAGACCAAAGCAGAAATTCCACAGATGCACAGTTACAGGAAGAGACAACAAGGATACAAAATGAGAGTAGTCAGGGAAGTGATGATACAGCCTGTCCTCCCAGATCCATCGTCCTACAAGTAGTCTCTTTCGACACTCCTCTGAGTGATGAATCCAACTCAGAAAAATGCACTTACTCTGATCCGAACCAGAAAGATCTCACCGATGCCCAGCAAGAAACACAGAATACAGACCCACTGAATGGTAATACTTCATCACAGAGCACCAGTCAATCTAAGGAAGCTGTCCAGGGCGAAGCTGCAGCAGTGTCTGGTATCTCCCTGTCAAATATCAACAGTAATGTAAATTACTGAAATAAGGTGTTGTACAAACCACCAGCATAAGACAGTTTCTTAAGGCATATGTAAAAACAGTAGTGTCCTAAAACCATCAAATAAAAGCTGTTTGATGCAAACAAATATCATCTTCTTGATGTTAGCTATTTGGTATCTAGTAGAAAATTTTTTACATAAAATACCAAGACCTTTAGTTGAAATCCAAGAATTATTTTAGAGATGCATATTTGCAATTATATATCAGTTTGTTATTGGAGAATTGAGGTAAACTTTCAGAACAGAACTATCTAACATTTTCTCTTTGAATAGGTAATTATTCATATGCTATTAAAATGCACTCCCCTTAGTTTAGGCACTTAATATGATTATTATTTTGTAAACCACATCCTTTGTGGTAAATATAATGTGAATTTTAGAATTAGCTCTAAGTAGATGGAACTTGCTAAACATAGTAGAATGGGACGGTGTCATTCTCTTAAGCAGAAAGATCAGTATCCTGACTGTTTTGCAGGACAAGTGGAACAGCCAGAAAATCCCTATAATGTCAGAATACTTTTTTAGAATGTAAGTATTTTATCACAAGCTGACTATGATTTAGTATCTGGTGATTGTAAGACAGCAACAAGGGCAAGATGCCCAAGCAATAGGAATAGATGTTACCGAAGTAAGAAAAAGTCACTGTGCATTTTCATTTTATTTTCTGAATTTGCTTATTGTTAGAATAAGCTTTGAGGTATTAGGGTAATGAGAATAAGCAAGGCATATAATGATACTTCTTTTCCTCACTTCTAATTAGAATGCTAAACTCAATGCTTTTATGACAGTAAACCTTGCAATATTGTGCCAGAAGTATGGCATTGTCTGAGCAGCAACACTGAAGTGCTTATAAGGTTTAGCTTAGACATAAGTATATCAGTTGGCATATTTCTCTAAAATGCATTTTATGGAGAACTCCCACTTATTCTAGACTTCCTCATTCCAGCTCCCCATGCTTTTATTTTTGACAGGTTTTTTCCATCAGAAATAACAGATGGTTAATTTAGGGTCCTAAATCAAAATATTTACACTAAAATTAATTTCACAACATTTGAAGTTGTCTAATAACTGACATCTTTGTCTTTTGACATGTATGTTTTGCACCACTTTTTGTATTATAGCCCAACTTGAAATTTAAGTGCCTTAGAAAAGTTTCGCATCTCCTGGATGAGGAACACAGTAAGAAAAGCTGCATCTTTTATCTTTCAAACTATGCAGAAGGCAGTTGTGGTGTAGCTGTCTTTGGGGTTCTTTAAATGGCTGAACAACAGGAATGCTGTTTGAGAACTCAGCATGCAGTTAGTGCACTCTGTTGCCTTGTCAATCTTTACATTGCACCTTTCCTATGAGAACAGAGATTTCTTATTTTAGAAAAAGCTGATCTCATTCATTTTCTAAGGCAGGGAATTTTCTACAGAATGCCTTGTATTTTAACAATTCAAACTGCAAAATTTATGAAAAGGGTAAGAAGTGGTTGATTTTGTATTAGTGTATTTCCAAAGGCAAACATGATCTGGAATATATTTTTTTCTTAAAGATGGCAAAAAATATTTGATAGCATGAATTTCATCAATCCAAGGATATTCCTTCACTAGAGATGGCAATATTCAGAAAGAGTTCAGATAAATAATGAAATAGAAATAAGAGATTGATTTAATTATTTTGTGGAAATAAATAGTATTAGTAAGGTCCTGAACTGAAACCCAGAGTTCATACCAGGACATCGCTCAGCTCTTGCATCACTAAAGAGGCAGTGGTACTTAAACCATGGACTTAGAACAAGTCATGGAAAAGGGGGAGATCTAGCAGGAGACATCACTGCATCAAGTGATTAATCACACAGTAAGAGAAGCAGCGAATTATTTTTAAGGCAACTCCAGAGGGTGATTGATGAGCCAGTACACCCTTACTGGGATCCCCCAACTTAATCTGAGCCATTGTAGGTTTTGTAGCACACATCTCAGTTGCTGCTGGTTGCCACAGAAAGTTTTGGTATAGAAATGTAGGTTTCTCTACTGAAACTAAACATACGTGCCTGAAAATCTTAAGCTGCTGTATAAAGATGTTTGAAATTAAATGGAACTGAAAGGATTTTTCTCTAAACCTTCCTTTACTACAAGCTGTGTCTTTTCCCGCTGGCAAGAGTGTGTAAATATAGAGTCTAGTGCTTATGCCATTGATAGAACACATGCCCAGCCATCATAAAATTCTGTTCTGAACAAGTCTTCAAATTAATTTGAAAACTGTTCATCTGATATGGTTTATGACCAAATGTAGTCATCAATTCTTGATGTTGTCATGGGAAATTATATTGTCACAGGCAATGATATTGTCAAAATGTTGTCATGGGAAATTCAGAGAATTTATGCATTCCCAATTCTTTGGATCTGCCATTCTAGAATAGTGAGTTTTCACCTATTTAGCCCTGTGAATCCTTAAAATTTTTCCACTGGAAATGTGCATCCCTGGTCAGCCAGCTTAAGCCTACAGAAACTAAACTGCATTTCTTTTAGTCTAATGACCCTTCCATGGATCCCCTCAGAAGTAATTCATAATCCCTCAAGTCAGAAAACCACAAGATGATGCTGGATTTCTGATTTGCACTATCACAAAGTTTTAGTAGTGTACTACTATGCATAGAATAAGGATATTGGTTAGGTATTATTTTTAAAACATCTTATATTTGAAGGCGTTTTTAGTTGTCATTTTATGTGAAACCTCTCTTCACTGTGGTATGTTGAATTTACTCTCATCCATCTCCTTCAGTAAGTATTTATGTTAATTTTTCAGCATAGATAAATACCCAGCTAAATGGAGAACCTGATGAATGTTTTGCTTGGTTTCTGTAGCATATCAGTATCGGAGTCCAATACTCTCTGACCATGTTCTTTTAGATATTCCACATGTGAAGGATGTAATGTTTAATATCAGATGTACCTATTTGAAGATAGTTGATGATACATGGGATTTCTGATTTAACAGTGTGGTATAAAATATACTGAAAGCACACTACAAATATAAGTTACTCTCCGGAAAATAGAGCAATTGCAATACACAGCTCAATCACAGTGCTGATGCGAGTCCCATTACCAGTCTCTAGAATATGCTCAGCATCACGACGCTGGGTGTCCCCAGTCACCAGTGAGGCATACACAGGTTGAAGCCAGCTCAAGCCTGTTGCTCTCTTCAAAATTCTTTTGCTAGTTGTTTAGTTTTTATATTCTATATTGGACTGAGCCATGAATTCACTCCCTCCATGCTGATCTGGCTAACTCGGGGAGACAGTCACACTCTTCTAATGAACGCAAGGGCAAACATTTACACCACTGCTTAATCCCCACAACTGTGATATAGTTAGTGGATCTACTCAAGTGACATAAGTGCTTATCTAAACCAAAGGCCACCCTCCACTCCCCTTTGTGTTCAGATTGTCAGCTTTCTTTGCAACAGCTCTGGTCATTCACCCCTTGCATTATGTCCTGAGCTTGATGTGCGCATCACCCTTGCCCATCTCCATTGAGCCTTCTTCCGTTGTAGGGGTTTATTGATCAGTCACGATATCATTTACTTTCTGATTTTATGTCATTAAGTAGTTTGATTATATTTTAAATTTAGTAACATTTCATTCTTTCATTTTCCCTATTTTTCCAATATTTAAATGACATAGAAAAATGTTTAGAATATTTTATGGTCTCTTGAAATGATTTACAGAATCATGTTCTTAAAACTTTCTTTCTGAAGGACAGACTGGCCATGTTACTATGTAGTGAGAAATCTACCTATATATTACCTAAATTTGAAGTCAGCTGATCCTTTCACACAACTTTGGGCTTCTAATAAAACACAGAGGAGACCTAATATATATTTCTTAACCATGTCATAGATGATATAAATAAATGGCATTTATAGTGTTTTTTTTCTGTGCCTGACAATTAAAAAAGTATACTGCAGGTATTTACATCACTGTAACACACAGGGGCTAGGGCAGCAGACTTACTACAAACACACAGTGAGTCTCAGGTCCTGGCTCTTTGGGACAAAATTAATTAATATTTGGTTTCAGCTGCAGTTTTAAGTACCTCTGCAGAGATTGTGCCACCTTGTTAAAGATAACTGAAAAGAAAGACAATGCAGGCATTTAGTACTGGAATAGTCTGCAAAGGGAAAACTCAGGCTAAAATGTTTCACAATTCTCTTTCACATTGGTGAAATGATTTAATATCTTTCTAAATGGAGGGGATCCATTAAACTGTTGTTGTCTAAATGTAGATACTTAATATTAGTGTTTTTGCAAGAGTTTCATTCCTACAGTGTATGTAGAAGCCTCATAACTACAAATAGCACAGCAGTCTGTTTTCTCACTCCCCCCTCCTTTTTCTCTGTATAAGCGATGTCTGAGATGGTCAAGGGTGAGTGTGTTGTGTATGATGCAATAGCACTTGGCACAGAAGGGAGACATGGCACAGGTAGCATCCTCACTTTTCACTTTTGCACCTCTGTTGATGGCCAGCAGATCCAGACAGGACTCTTTTAACCAAGGTCAGATATTTTCTGACCCAAGTGGAGAGTGATGATGAGTGGCATTCCTCAGCAGTTGGTGCTGGGACCGGCGCTGTTTAACATCTTTGTTGGTGACACAGACAGTGAGATCAAGCACACCATCAGCAAGTTTGGTGATGACACCAAGCTGTGTGGTGCAGTCAACACGCAGGAGGGAAGGGATGCCATCCAGAGGGACCTGGGCAGGCTGGAGAGGTGGGACTGTGCAAACCTCATGAAGTTTGACAAGGCCAAGTGCAAGGTCCTGCACATGGGTCAGGGTGATCCCAAGCACAAATACAGGCTGGGCAATGAGTGGATTGAGACCAGCCCTGTGGAGAAGGACTTGGGGGTGTTAGTGGATGGAAAACTGACTATGAGCCAGCAATGGGCACTCACAGCCCAGAAAGCCAACCATGTCTTGGACTGCATCAAGAGAAGTGTGGCCAGTGGGTCAAGGGAGGGGATTCTCCCCCTCTGCTCTGCTCTTGTGAGACCCCACCTGCAGCGCTGTGTCCAGCTCTGGGGCCATCAACACAAGGACATGGACCAGCTCGAGCGGGTCCAGAGGAGACCACAAAGATGACTCCAGGGAAACCTTATAGTGGCCTTCCAGTACCTAAAGGGGGTACAGGAAAGTAGGGGTGGGGGGGACACTTCATCAGAGAGTGTAGGGATAGGATGAGGGAGGAATGGTTTTAAACTGAAAGAGGGTAGATTTAGATTAGATGTAAGGAAGAAACTCTTTACTGTGAGGGTGGTGAGACACTGGCCCAGGGTGCCCAGAGAAGCTGTGGCTGCCCCCTCCCTGGAAGGGTTCAAGGCCAGGTTGGACGGGGCTTTGAGCAACCTGGTCTGGTGGAAGGTGTCCCTGCCCATGGCAGGGGGGTTGGAACTGGATGATCTTTAAGGTCCCTTCCGACCCAAACCGTCCTGTGATTCTGTGAATCTATGGTTTTCAATGGAATGTCACTTCAAGCAAGCAGAAGGTAGCATACACATGACCTTACATTTTTTCCCTGCTTCCCAAATTAGTGTTGTGTGAGTATTCAAAGAAGCACTGTACATTCTAACAGAACATTATTACCATTCTTCATGCTGGATTTTTTTACCTCTGTACTTTCTGTATTGAGGATGGGGGGTAGAAGGCTAAAACGATGTCCAGAGTGCTTGCTGACTCCTGGGGCGAAGTAAGTGCCTGAAGGCACTGGGGCTGGGAGAATGAGATGGAAAGTCAGAAGAAAAACGACATAGTTATTCAGATTGAAATTTCATATGTTAGTTGTCATTGTTCTGACCTTTATAAAAAGCAGAATACTGTTTGATTTTCTGTGAGTAGGCGATTAAATTATAAGAGAGATGAGGTAAATGGGAAGATGATCTATCTGCATTATTGGGAACTGTCACTGAATGTTTGGATGTACTGATGTGGAGATAACTCATTAAAAAAAGGAAAAAGGGACTGTTTTCCTCTTCTTGTATCACGTCTCTTTCTAGGTGTAGTTCTTGTAGACTATTGCTTTTTATTAACAGAATTAGCTCTGCCTGGTGTTCTGGTCAGTGCAAAGGGAGAACTGAAGGATTGCTATTCTAAGAACTCCGGTTGTGACTGAATGTCGTTTTTCTCTGTAATAGCTTTGTCCTTTCCATCATCTCACTTTCATTTAACTGAATGTTACAAGATTAAGTGGTACTATTATAAGGTGCTATTTTTTTTTAAGTGATGATTTTACTTTTCTCCTGAGTGATTTATTAATTAGAACATTAATTTAAAAAACTGCTTATGTTTAATTAAACAACTCCATGTTTCAATGATTTATAAATGCTAAGTGGCACACTTTTAACTTTTCACTTATGATGATAGCCACATTAATCCTTAATATCAAAATGTAAAGGAGATAATAAATCTGTGATAAAACAGATTATCAGTAACTTCACTCTATATGACAGTAGAGTACTCAGTCACATTCAACATCATCAGCAGTTAGTAACTGAAAGCTTCTGGAGGATAACCAGGTTAAACAGCAGTGGACAGATCCACATCAACACTGTGCCGCTTTGATTTATGGTAAAGCAAATGGCATCAAGGCATCACCCGTGCCATGCAAATGCTGGTGATGGTTGACACCACAGTGCCACCGTGGCCCTGTGGTGCTCAGCCGCGTGCGGGACCCCTTGCATGGCAGGCACCAGTTGCTGCGGTGCGTGCTGCAATAGCAGCCCTGTGCTCACTCTGTGGCTAAACAGAGCAGCAGTAACTCGGGGTCCTGGTACTAAGGGAAGGCATCCATCTTTGTGTGTGGGATGAGGAGGGAGGGAAGGTTACACTGAAAGAGCAAAAGATGTGTTTATAAAAAAGATAGGAATTATAACAGCCACTAGCAACCATTCGTAGGGCAGAGTGTATCACATAAAAAACCTGCTGCATTGACAGGAAGAAAGCTAGCTACTGTTTAGAAGCTAATGTTTAGTTTTTATGAAATTTAAACATAGAAAGTTTTTGTTTTGAGGCTTCCACAAACCACCCCTATCCTGCTCCTAAAACTACTAACCACTATATGTCAAATACAAGATTTAAATATTTAGATCAATAGATTTTACTTTTGTACCTGTCTCCACCCCCTTTTTTGTTTTTATGAATAATAGTAAAAGTTTTGCTAAATCCCTCCAAAAACAACTGCATGCTGAAAGATCTGGAGGTATTCTTCTTCTAATTTATGTGAAACCAATTTTGAGACTTTAAAAGCCTTTGCAGAACTGGTTGTCTATATTCTACCTACACTAAATTTATGTAAAATAAGAGGGATGGTGAAGAATACTACTTGGGGGAGTATGACCCATCTGCTGGTGGCCACATTACAGAGTGGGCAGCACCCACTCTGCCACCATTCATGGCAGTGAAACAAAGGTAAAATCAGTAGGAATTCCTACTTGTTTATAGTGAAGCCATGGTGAATTCATAGCTATTAATTTTCTTCTTTCCTATTTTCACTCTCATGAGCTCCCTTTTCTCTCTTCCCCTTCTCTTTTCTAAACTGTGAGCCTCTTCAACTCACCATCTTTCAATTTTCCTTTCAGATCACACATCATCCGCTTCTCCTTTCCTCTGCTTGTACCTTTGTTTTCAGGCTTTCAAAAAGTCTTCCCCAGCCTGTATTTTTATTTTTATAACTTTTATGCTTCTCCCAGCTCATCATCTTCACTTTTGAGACTTCTGTGCTTTTCCCTTTTTGCATTTTCAGGTCAGCATGATTAATCAATGGTGGGATCACTCAATCACCTGGTTAAAACTGAGAAGTTACTATATAGTTAGTAAATAACACTGTAAGTTTGCTACATACTCCCCATTCCTACTATCTCAGTTTATAATTTCCTTACCTGTACACCTTCAAAGTTACTGAAGGAACAGTTTAAGCAACAGCTTAATATTATGATTGTCGGTTTGAAATTCATGTTGTATCACTTAGTTTGAAAGCTGCTTGTGTCACTTGGTATCATTGCTCCTATCTGATTGAATTAATTGAATTCTTAGAACTTGACACTGTCTTCTTTCATTATCTGAGAGACGTTTACTCCCAGTTTGAAAGCCTACATTAAAGAGGATTTAAACAGCACTATTCTGCAGAGGGTGAATTTTGACTTTCAGTAGGTTGAAAGATAAAATAGACCAAAACCAAACCTACTTTATTAACACTTACTCATGTAAACATCTTCATATTTGTTTCATGCTGTGATCTATTGCTTCCATTCTATCTTTTGCCTTATGGATAAACCATAATGATTAATTCATTAATGCTTACTCTGGTAAGAAAGCAATTAAAGAAACTAGTGACTGAAACCTCATTTTAACTTTAAAAATGTCATAAGGAAAAAGTTCCTGTCTGTCTAGGGCTGTGCAAAGTTTCATATCTTGGTTACCTTCCTCACTCAGGTTCCAAATCACATTTGTTTTATCTTCCAGGTGAGCCTAAACACTGTAAGAAGTCAGAAGATATAGTAAAAGCCACTGAGCAGAAAGAAGCACTGATACAAAACTAGATTTGATATTTCTTAAAAGCTTCTGACATTTCAGGCAGGACAGGTAATTTTGCCATTTATTCCATATTATGGAGAGATTTTTATAGTGTAAAGACTCACTTAGTGCTATTATCTATTCCGGTTGTGGTTTTATTACAAAATTTTGAAATGGGGACATGGTACACCCCACTTTCTATGTTCCCTTAAAAGCCATTCAGTCTAAAGTAGAGAAAAAATATGCTTTCACATCTCTGAATCCTTAATGTCAGTCTACATGATCATGCAATAAAACATAGTCAATTCATGTATATTAAATAGTGAAAATAGTAGTATTAAAAATCTATTGTTTATGAATTTTCATTTGACCTCTGTTGCAGGAGAAAAGAACTCTAGCTGTTCCTACACCATGCTCTCAGAGGCTGTTATCTGTCAACTTGTTCTTGGATCATCCTGTTTCTGTGGAAAGTGATTGGACAAAATGTTCAAAAGTGTAAAACGTAAAACCCTGAGCTGGTAACTCAAGGCAATTAACAACTCACAATATTTCAGTTGTATTTGTTGTTGCTATTTCCTCTTCTATTCTGCTTTCTTAAACTAGCCAAAATAATTTTTTCAGCCAAAGTTGTACCTCGCTTTATTGCATCACTGACACCAGACGTTTCCAGTTAACCATGAGACATGTGAAAATATGACATTTATCATCTGCCCAGGATTGCTGTTATGTGTCACTGCTACTGGTGTCCAATGGAAATGGAAATAGAACCTTGTTCATGCAACCATTCTGCATGTAACATAAAAGTCCTACTTGTTTGCTTCCTTAAAATATCTGGAAATAAAAATATGTAGACTGTACAGGGAAGTTGTAGAGACACACTGACCAGCCTGCGTGGATGATGATTCTTCCCCACTGTGGTGGCTGCCATATGGAGAGAACTGGTGTTTAAGATATCAGTATTTGAAATACCTCTTTAAAATTAATTAAATAGCATCCAGTGTTAAATATTGAAACATTCTCAGTCCTATAGTGTTTTGAAAGACATCAGCAATGGTGTCAGCCCTACCATGAAGCTGGTGCTTATCTTTTTGTAGGGTGGAAGGGACAGTGACAGGAATATATGAAAATTACTTCAGCAAAATATTGTGTCACTTCTCAGAACTGGGAAGTGACACTGAGGCCTTACATCACGGTTTGTCTCAAATGCAGAGGTGACAAGGTGGATCCTGTAAAATCCTTGCTAGCGTTTGTTTCATTAAAATAAAACACCAGACCATCTTTCTCTGAGAGGCAGCAAAAACGGAGCATGCAGGCAGTTACCTCTGCAAGAAGCCTCAGAATGAGTCCTCCAGCCCAAACTGTGCCCAGAAAGAGACTCCATTTTCATCTCCGCTTCCCTCGAGCTGTACATAACCCCTCCAGGCATTCCCAGGTGTCCCACGCAGCTGCAGCCAACCTCATTTCCCTCTGCTGGGACCTGCCAGGAAACGTCCAGGCTCCCCTTTGCGTTGTAGGCACTTGGGTGGCTCGGGTTGCTGCACTACCAGTTCTCCTTTTTGGACCCTGTGGTTATTACCTCACTGACCAAAAAGTCTATATAATCAGCTGTGGTGGTTCACTCCGAAGAGGACTCGTGGGGGTGGTGGCACTGCCCTCTACACAGAGACAGACAGTCGATTGAGACCTGCTTGCTCTTTATCTGCTGCTTCAGGGATCTAACCAGAGCTCAGCAGGCACCAGGCTCAACCTCAACAAGGGCACGCTTTGTCCTGATTGAAGGAGTTGTAAACCAATCACCCTAGACCGAGGGACCCTTCCATGTCCATACCTGTTGACTGTCTCTTTTCTGACAGCGGAGCAATCAAAATTGATCTGGGAACAGTAAGAGCTCCGAGCCCTGGGATAGGGGCATGCCAAAAGGTGGAATTCCTGTCATTGAATATGTAAGCCATATACACGCTATGCATAAGTAGTGTGCATAGTTTTAACTTAAGAAATGTTTGTGCATATAGGATGTAAAAAGTGCATTTAAATTGTTTTGTGTATCTGGTCCAGGGCTTGTATTTAGCATGGACAAATTTCTGTACAGTGCAGTTAACGAATGAAATGTTAACGAATGAAATTGTATCATATATGTTATAATGCGATCGATATTTTTTGCTAAGAGTTAAGAATTTATATATTCTCTGCTAGTGTTTGAGCAAATCATTATTAGCCTGGACCACTCTGTGCACCTTTGCATCCATTTTTGGAATGTTGGACTCTTTTTTTTTTTTTTTTTTTTTTCTCCTTTATAATAAAATGTAAACCATTGTATGGCTTCTTATTGTCATTATGACATGAGAAGAAACATTATGGTCATATCAGAGTTTTTTAAATTGTAAATTGCCATATGCTGTGGCGGTGGAAAATCTTCTTGTTTAAGATCTGAGAACTTGGGACCTTATTTCAGATATGTTGAGCAACTGCAGTTCCCACCAAATTTAAAAAGAACAAAAGATTACTGATATCTTTGAAAACTAGGCCAGTTAGGTGTTTGTTTGTTTGTTGCAGAGTGTTCTTCAACATTGTAATTTATGATTCACTGAAACTGAAAGTCTGGAGCAATCAGAATTTAATGTTTTTGTTGTATTTTCAACTTCAGATTTTTACCATAGTTGAAGTTGACTTTTTCTTTCTGTGTCTGTACCCCATCGTGATTTATGTACTCTGCAAGAATTTTCTCCTGGAAATACAAGCAGAAATTATAACAGATTCTGCAGAGTACTCAGAGCATCCTGTGGGGCTCTCAGTGTCCTATTATAGCTGGCACCAAGATTTCCCACTGCAGAAACTAGAAGGAGCTCTTGATTTCACAGGGAGGCACTCATTGCCTGCAGAACTCACTCATTAATATAGAAATGTGATTTGTGTATAAATAATCCTATTTGCTCATTTGTATTCAGTTTTAATCACCGTGGTAGTTATTATTGAAATACAGGAAAAAGAGTCCTTAGTTTTTCTTTAATGCCAGCTGATTCTCTTTCTTTCTTCCTTTATTCTTAGCAAGATTTTATCTGGACATGACCCAAAGCTTAGTGTGTTGTTTGGATGAGGAGAAATCTTCTTTCATGGAGAAGATATATGTGGCCAACATGTGTTAATTAAGGCTTTGACCTTGAGTGAAATTCATGTTTGGATGGCAGAAAGGCTTCTAGACAGGGCCTCTCCCTGAACAATAGTTTATCTCTGAAACCTGTAAGGCTGCGCTACCAAAACACTGCATGGGGCCATAAGAAATGGTGTCTGTATATGCATCTCTCCCACAGCATTATGGGCATGTACCCCTGCATTGAGCACACTAAGGAGCTGTAGCTATAGATTAGCCCTCAAGAATTTTATTTTGTATTTTTATCTTGAGATATCTGACAGATATATTATGTAATATTGTTATGGGTTATGATCTAGCCGGTATTTTTTTATTTAATTTTCAACAAGACAATCTACAACTGCGTGTTTTTATTCTGCTGTATTTGTCCGTATTTCCTATGATGATATTCCAAATAAATTTGATTTGAGGGCAAGGATCGTGAAGCTCCTGAGTGTTAGTTACAAATTTGCTTTCCTGACACGTTTGTTCATTTGTGTATGGTTGTCTTTGAAAAGTAACAGAGCATAAGTGGTTGTTTCCAACCCTTTCACCCACTTGTGACTCCACACTCTTTCCATAACTGTGTCAGTTTGCTGTACAAGCTCACTCACATCCTCATAGCACTCTTGAAAACAATTCCTTTAATCAAGTCTTGCCACCTTAGCCTTTGCTGTTAAAATGAAGAAAACCATAACCAATAGTTGTCCTGGGTTGAGTGAGTGGTGGAGTTTTTTGGTGGCAGGGGAGGGGGCTATCGGGGCGGCCCCCCGTGAGAAGCTTCTCGAAGCTCCCCCAGCTCCACGTCAGCTCCACTTCTGTTTGGAAAATTGAGCCAATCAGCTGCACCTCTGCAATAACGTATTTAAGAAGGGACGTGGTGACGGGCAGTGGGACTTGTGAGGAGGAGTTGCTGCAGCTGCATGAACACCAAGGTCAGTGGAGGAACGGAGGAAGAAAGGAGGGGGGAGGTGTGCCGGAGCAGAGACCCCCCTGTATCCTGTGGTGAAACGGCAGGGCGGCCCCCCCCTGCCACCCATGAAGATCTATGGTGGAGCAGACATTGATTTACGGCCTGTGGCTTCTGCTTGCCTGATCAAAGTTCTGTGCCTGAAGAAGGCTGGGGTCTCGTGGGAAAAGGTAGCCCCGCTGCTGTAATTCAGTGCTGGGGGGATTGCAGCATGCGGGGGAGTCCCACGCCAGAGCAGCTCAGGAAGGGCTGCAGCCGTGGGAGGGAATCCAGTCGGAGGAAGTTAGTGACCCATGGCGGAGCAGTGTGGGGAATGCTGCGGCCCGTGGGAGGAATTCATGTCAGAGAAAGTTTGTGGAGGACTGTCTCCTGTGAGAGGGGGATCACGATGGAGCAGGAGGAACAAGTTCCGGACACTCCTCTCACCGAAGATGAAGAAAGTGGCAGCGCTGACTGCACCCCCCATTCCCTGCCCCTGTGCCACTGGGGGAGGAGGTAGAGATATCGGGAGCAGAGCTGAGCCCAGGAAGAAGGGAGGGGTGGGGGGAAGGTGTTCTCAAGATGTGGCAATGCTTCTCACTGTCCTACTCTGTTATGTGTTGTTAGTGTCTGTAATAAATGTATGTTCTTCTTTTGTTCCCCTAACGAGTCTGCCTTTTGCTCGTGATCATAAAGGGGAATTTTTCCCCATCCCAGTCCTATCTCGAACCCCAAGCCTGGCTCTCTGTCCCTTCTCATTGCCAGAGGGGAAGGGAGAGAGAGCTGCTGCATTGTGGTTGGCTGCCAACCAGGCCTAAACCACGACAGTTTTTGGTGCCCAACTTGGGGCAGAGGGTTGTGATGTGATAAGGATATTAATTGGGAGAGGTAATGAGCAAAATACAGACTGAACTCCATTAGTGGAATGATCTTTGTAATGTCTGTAGTTGTAATTGTGGGGAAGTTTTTTTCAGGTGTGGTGAAGGGACTATGGGTGGATGTTCTGTATTATGTCTCAGTATTTTGTCAGTTATGTTTTATTTGGGTGTGGGGAAGTTCCTTTCAGTCTGGTTTTGCTTTCTCTTTGTTCTGATGTTGATGTGTATACTGTATTCTGTACTGAATGTTGGATCTCTTAATTCTTAAATACGTGATTCACAGAGGCGAGGGGTGGAATGTCCTGGGTTGAGTGAGTGGTGGAGTTTTTTGGTGGCAGGGGAGGGGGCTATCGGGGCGGCCCCCCGTGAGAAGCTTCTCGAAGCTCCCCCAGCTCCAAGTCAGCTCCACTTCTGTTTGGAAAATTGAGCCAATCAGCTGCACCTCTGCGATAACGTATTTAAGAAGGGACATGGTGACGGGCAGTGGGACTTGTGAGGAGGAGTTGCTGCAGCTGCATGAACACCAAGGTCAGTGGAGGAATGGAGGAAGAAAGGAGGGGGGAGGTGTGCCAGAGCAGAGACCCCCCTGTATCCTGTGGTGAAATGGCAGGGCAGACCCCCCTGCCACCCATGAAGATCTATGGTGGAGCAGACATTGATTTACAGCCTGTGGCTTCTGCTTGCCTGATCAAGGTTCTGTGCCCGAAGAAGGCTGGGGTCTCATGGGAAAAGGTAACCCCGCTGCTGTAATTCAGTGCTCGGAGGATTGCAGCACACAGGGGTGTCCCACGCCAGAGCAGCTCTGGAAGGGCTGCAGCCGTGGGAGAGAATCCGGTCAGAGGAAGTTAGTGACCCATGGCGGAGCAGTGTGGGGAATGCTGCGGCCCGTGGGAGGAATTCATATCAGAGAAAGTTTGTGGAGGACTGTCTCCTGTGAGAGGGGGACCACGATGGAGCAGGAGGAACAAGTTCCGGACACTCCTCTCACCGAAGATGAAGAAAGTGGCAGCGCTGACTGCACCCCCCATTCCCTGCCCCTGTGCCACTGGGGGAGGAGGTAGAGATATCGGGAGCAGAACTGAGCCCGGGAAGAAGGGAGGGGTGGGGGGAAGGTGTTCTCAAGATGTGGCAATGCTTCTCACTGTCCTACTCTGTTATGTGTTGTTAGTGTCTGTAATAAATGTATGTTCTTCTTTTGTTCCCCTAACGAGTCTGCCTTTTGCTCGTGATCATAAAGGGGAAATTTTTCCCCATCCCAGTCCTATCTCGAACCCCAAGCCTGGCTCTCTGTCCCTTCTCATTGCCAGAGGGGAAGGGAGAGAGAGCTGCTGCATTGTGGTTGGCTGCCAACCAGGCCTAAACCACGACAATAGTACATTTTTTTATCCCCCCAAATTCTTACCATTGGTTGGTATTGGTGGAATCACTGGAACTGTTCATATTAGCAACAATTCTTCAGGAAAGGTACAACTTTCAGAGGCACCTCCGTGTTGTTGTGTAAATTTAATCATCCAAGTTCAGTGGAGCAGGGAGTAAATAGAGCCCCTTCCTACTCAAGTTGGAAATTAATGGAAAGAATCCCATTGACCTAGACATGTATCAAATCTTAACAAGGTACATGATGGAAATAAATCAAGACAACTACTTTTATCACATTCTTTGCAGTTCCTTTTTCTCAGATGCTATCCCAGATACATGAACAAAGGACCTTCTGTTGTATAGATGCCAGAAGTCAAGCAAGCCACTACTGTGACCAAAATAACTTAACAAATAAATCAAGATCCCCAGTGGTAAGTGTCTGAAATGTATATTTTTAACAGACTATATAGTTATTACATGTGAAAGAGGAGAATGTAAATATGACTAACATTCTTCAGTAGCAACTTAAAGAGACTTAAATTCACAGTAGTTTAGCAGGCAAACGTTTGTCTGAGAGGGGAGTGCATACACTTTTAAATCATGCTTTGAAAAATCACATCCTTGAAAACTGGTATGGAAAAATGTGGAAATGGCATTTAATACTATGACGAAAAGAAAGTATCCTCTGTCAAACACCCTATGCAAACATTTAGGCCACTTCCCTGAGATAGTTTCATTTTCCTGGTCATTTAATTACTTAATGGGTCTCCAGAGACCCTATAAGGCAAACATTCCGAAGTTTTATCAAACTGTGAATGCCTAAGTAGTCCCCTGGGAACAAAGAAGCAAGTCATAACCACAATGTTATAAATGTGAAATATCTCTTATAAAAACTGGGATTTTGACTTCTTTGGGTTGAACTCTGATGCAAAATATTTCCTTTGTGCCTAAGCAAATCCTTTGCTTACAGTCTTTTTGTGGAGAACTGTTGGAGAACTTTCAATTAGACCATCTTGGATAGAAAATGTCATAAACAAATATGCTTCTCAGACAAATTACATCATATAAGAACTTTAAAGCTGGTAAGTTTTATGCATTTGTAATATCCTGTGTAGATCATTATTGTAAACCTGAAGTAATATAAAACTATACATAAATAAGGCAGTCAAAATGGTAGGTACAATATGGTACTAGAGCTAGAACACAGTTAAGCAGAATTGATGTTTTTTCACTTATGTTCAGACAAAGCTATTTCATTGCTGCACAGGGCCTAATGCTGATGTACTTACAAGCAACACTCCTGAACCTGCAAGAAGGACTTTTTTTTGTGTAAGACTTTGGGACTTGTATCAACTACCATGAACAAACATCAATTAACATGAAAGTTTTTGCTATTTACTTGTATAAAGCCTGATATGATTATCTTCATCCAATTTCAATGAGTCAAAGGGTCAAATTGACCTGTGATACAATTCCATGAAAGTCAAGAGAGCCAGTGTCATTATATCAGGAATTAATTTGATAATTGGATGGTAATTGGTTGTCTCTTGCTTTCTCTGTATTCAGCAGGTTTACTGATTGTTTTCTGCAGTGGGGGGTACACTAAGGGTCTAGTGTACAAAGCACTACTCAACTTTAAGCCATCTTAAATTATTTTATTGAAATTGTGCTTTCTTTTCTTTGAGACCTCTCTCCTTTGAGACACAATTATATTTTTCTAACCAGTCAGATATTAACATTCACCTTTATTGTTTGGGGTACTCCAGTAGTTCACAACCGGAATGAATGGCAGCATATTTGTGTCAAGCACTGTAATATGATGCATGATGCAGCTTTATTTTAACATTCTTGTTCAAGAAGGACCCCTATTCTGTTAGTCACAAGATGGTTTGGGGGGCAGAACTGTAACTGCAGCCAGAGTTGTTCTGGGGAACATATGTGTGTTCTCAAGTAAATAGTAGGTACAGGAGCAGGGCTACAGAGTTGATATTTCCAGTAAATTAGAGAATAAAAATGGCATAAGCAATTTAAATATTATTTATAATTGACCTTCATGTCTGTTTTTAATATTCAATCTGCTGAGTGTTTAAAAAAGCAATTAAAAGTCCCATATAATGTTAAAACCCTTGATAAATGTAATAAACAAATGACATATTCAAAAGAGAGAATCTATGTCCCATTAGGAGAGAAAAAGAAAGATGAGAGCAACATATGGCAGTATAATTAGCATGATTAGGGAAGCACATCAACAGAATTTATGCTGCAGGGAAAATGTAATAAGAAACCAACACACTTTCCTCACTGCCCTGAAAACTGCAAATATCGCTCTCTGAAAAGGAGAAGATGCAGAAAGGCTCTCTGGCATTTAAAGCTGTAACTTGTGTTCTTCTGTCGTTATTAAAGATGCACACAGCCATCTGCAAACCATTTATTTTTTGCAGAGTTCACATTGTCCCATTGCTTTGATTAATAAGGAACAATATTACACCTCAGCTGCTTTTCAGAAAGATGCTATTTTGGAAACCTAATTAATACTCGTTCCACAGTTAGCTTGAGCTGTTCGTTAGTGCCAGATACTGAGTTCTTATTTGTTTCTCATTATGTGGAGAGTATTGCTTCTCAATGCCAACGTTTTTGTTTTGCATTTTGGAATAACCTTTCGACACTCCTGCTTCCCACAGCCCTCCCTTCAGAAGAGCTAATAACACCTGTCATCATTACTTTAACATGCCTATTATGTCTGTTGAAGACAATGTGGGCTATTTACATAGATAGACTATCCTGATGTACAGCAAATATTCCTGCCATTTTCTGAACAGTTGAAAAAAAGCAAAATTTAGAAACTTGGCAATGCGATTCAAATCTCAGCTTACCACTAAGGGTCAGTATTTACTAAGCAAATGAATCATAAAATTGAGAGAGAGTATGTTTGGCCTAGCAGTAGCACAAAATATTTTTTCTGCCCTATAAGCCCAGATTATTTAATAAGCAAAACAAAATAAAACAAAATACCCCTCAGAAACCCTTATAGCAGAAATACAGACATTGAACTTGTATAAACTCCATCGGCCAGCTTTGCTGTAACTGGAGATTACCAAGTGGCCTGAGGTTTAGTAGAGGGTGGACTAATGTCTTGCTTGAGATTTGCCCGAAGTGCTGCTATCCTCACTGGAGAATAAAGGAGAGAATACAGCAAAGCATATGAGGCATTTAGCATCTGCTTTGTTTGCCAAGTATAATGCTCTGTGTGAAAAGGTCAGATGTAATTGCACATGTCAGGAACCAACAGAACAACTGAAACTCCTGCTGCAGCTCACCATAGCATCTAGCTGTTAGAGGGGGGAAAAAAAATAAAAGGAAAATTAAAATAAAAAAGGAAAAAAAAAAAAGAATATGAGAACCACTGTGAGCCTGAGCACCAACATGGATGCTATAGGAGAGGAAGAGGGGAGTTTTAGGGACACCATGTTTTAAATATGCCCTTGTATCGTAACCCTCATTGTTAAGGGATAGATGATGCCTTAGGTACTGCAGGAATAAGGTCCCTCATAAAAAACCTTGTGTCTCAATCTGTAAGAGAAAAAAAATGATGTGGGGGGCCCTGCATGGAGCTGGGGACATTTCATTGTACGGTGCCAGTGGCTGGGCTCGTACACACGCAGCCCCGCAGCCCGCAGGGGCCCCGCTCAGCTCCCCCCACCACCCGCAGCACTGCAGCCTACCCAGGGCAGCTCTGGAGAAAGCTTGGGCAGCCACCCAACAGCGCGCCTTGTGGAATAAAATACAGACATTTTTTTAAAAGAGCAAAAGCTGCCACTGGCCTGGCCCTCGGTACTGTGGTCTGGTAGTGGAAGTGCAGATGGACCGGAGGTCCCTTCCTTACTGACTGCCCTGACCCTGAACACCATGGGGGTCCCTGGCCCCAGCACAGGCAGCAGGGCCTCCACCTGCCGCCCTGCCTCGGAGATGATACAATGGTGTTGGACGTGATAGCTTTGGTTCAATAACACCAGTGGTACAAGAAGTAATGGTGATTTTTCAGTTTACGTAAGTGGGGAGAAATACTGACATTATCAGAAGCCAGCAAGGTAGTCTTTGAAGACTTCTGCAGCATTTATGAAAAACTTAAAAAAAATAAAAAAAAAAAAAAAAGCAAGGAATTCAGTAATTAAATTGATAGCAGGATAAGAGAACCTTTCCTGTACACTATACATCATCATTCCCCAAAGGAAAGTGTGCTGCTGGCCAAAACCTGCAGCCATTCTCAAGCAAAATTCCTCTACTTCAGTGGAAATTATGCTTTCGGAAGGACTTTTAAATCTTGGCTCTTACTTTGTATCTAAGTATTATCTGGTTTTGCACCTGGAGAATAAACAACATATACCATCCTGTAAGTCAAACCATGGAATTCTTCCAAATAACTTATTAGCACAATGTCTCAATAAATCTCTCTAAAGGGAAGAACCTGTCATGGAATCAGTAGTATGGCATAAGAGAAAGAAACAAGGCTGTAAAATACAGTATCAAAACCCCTTTAAACCACTGTACATTAATGAGTTAAGGGATACTGGGAAAAGACTGTAATCGGTCCAAGGAGACAGCTTCCTTTCAATTCTGCAAATAATATTTCCTGCAATACCTTCAAAGCAAGAATAACAGCAAACATAACACAGCATGGAAAGACGGTAGATTTAAGAACATGGAGGTGGGGAGAGGAAGAGGACACAAATCAGGGTTGCTCATTAAGAAAGAACTATGTTCATTACTTGCCTGGGTAGGTTTTTTTCTGCTTTCTTTTTCCACCAGCCTGTTTGTGGAAAATGGACTAATACAACTCATCTCTAAAAATCCCGCTCCCACCAAACCTGTAAGACTCTCCAGCAGGAGCAGGTAATGTGAGAGGAGACAGCTCAAACAGGGAACATGTCATCACCATTTTCCTTTAAGGTGTTTTCATATTGTCATTTTCTTTGAGACACATGGTATTTTCACTAACTTTTTGTCTACCTTCTCAAACCCCTATTGATTCATTTACATTAAAACAAAAGACAACATTAATGGCTTTTTTTGGTTTTAATGCATGTTTTTGGTGACATAACACCTTGGGCAACAATGATTGACCACTGACTCCCACAGAGAGATCTACATTGTTCAAGTGTACCTATGTGGAGCTCACCATGCAGTGAGACAACCAGCACTTTCAATTACATGCCAAAGCATATGAGAGGCTCTCTGTCTAAGGCTACTGTTTTTAAATGTCAGAGGCATCACCAAAACCCAGGAAAGACCTAGTTTAGGAAGCAGACTGCTTTTCCTGACCTTCCTTTCTGATTTCCCCACACCCAGATATTTCTGTCATGGGGTTCACAGACAATCCACTGAAGTGTTTCAGCTCTGCTTCATGACAAGGACTTTTTTCCTGGGCTTTGTTGTTTTACTCTTTCCTTATAGCTTCACTTAGTCTATGCCTCACAAGTGGAAGATGAGACAAACAGGGTTTGCTTATCTTTTTAAGCTAAAATTGGATGATGTATAATAAAATGTGCATCCTGACTTTGTCCTTCAGATGAAGGCCCACCAGCAAATGAAGTCAGGGTGGTTCCATAGTAAAATCTGTGCAACAAATGCTGTCCGTTTGCCAGAAAGGAGGAGTCTGTTCCTGTATTCAGACATGCTGCTTGCATAACCTTGGGTCAAGAAAGAGAGCAAGAAACAGGCTTTTAAAATTATAAAACACAGCTGGAATATTTAGAGATGGGGAGAGGATAAGACCTGGATTTAGCAATGCATCTAAATACTTGTGTGGCTATCTGAGGCTCTTATAGGACCTTGATGCTTCATCCAGATCACGGCTGTAAAAGAGAATTGTTGTCCTCTCACCACTGCAGTAACAATCCTGGAAACATTAAGATCCAGTTCAAAATAGATATTTTTTTTTTCCTATTATTTATAAAGTGTAATCATCCTCAAGTCCTACAGTCATCCCAAAACAGGGTATTCAGTGATTATTTCTCCAAGCTCTTATCAGGTATTTTGTGTTGCCTTTGAAACGTTGAGATTCCAAAGTGTTCGATACCTTGCCTTGGTATTAACTATTATAAATCACACACATTTTTTATTTGCCTGTAAGTCCTAGATAGTCCTCATCTGAAGCCTATGGGTGCTGATACCAGCAAAAAGCCATTAATATCAAAATCCCTTTATTAGCTGGCAACACAGATAGATGGGTGAGGTTAAACACCAATGACTGGTTTATGACTGGTAGCACTGTGGCAACAAGCAACTATGTGAAGAGCATGGTGCTGTGCAGATATAAAGCTGTGGCAAAGCTGGGACCAGAGCCCAGATCTACTTGCTACCATTCCAGTCTTAACTTTGGGCTATTCAAACAGTTTCTGAAGGGTCACTTCCTTCTTTTTGATGTTTGTGTCATAAAAAGCCCTCAGTCCCATACGTCCTGTAGCTGCTTCTGTACAACTGGACAGTCCTTCTTTTAGTCCTTCTTGCCTATATAGCCATGCTGAACTGGAGTCATGGATCCTGTTTGATATGTTTCTACAGAAAACGGCAACAAAGAGGACAGATACAGAGATACAGATGGAGGGCAAAAGGATGGCTCCCAAATATAAAGAAACACTCGTAGACAGATCCTGTTCTCAGCAGGTCTTCGTGGAAGACCTCGAACTGAGAGTGAAATCACTGTGAAAGGAATAAACAAAAAGCTCTGTGTTTTCATACACTTCATCTCCTTTTTTTTTTTTTCTTTTTTGCTAGTTCAGTCCTTTAAAACAGACTTAAAAGAGACAAACTGAGGGTAAAACTCTATCAAAAGCAAACGGGTAATACAAAATGACAGCAAATTGATTTAAAAATTGCCCATTGATAAAAAAGGAAATGATCTGTCAAGTGTGACTTCGAAGAAACATGAGTTTTCTTCTCCACTTTATTTCTTTCTATACCATATAGTTTGCATGGTCTTACAAATCAAATGTTGGTGTGAGCCATGCCAGACTTCAACCAAAAACCCTAGAGATCAGACACATGCTAAATCACTGTAGATGGCTAAGCTACCATTTACTGAAACTGTGACAAATGCAGAGTAGTCTGGTCCTCTTTCTTGGAGAAGGTTGTACCCTGTACCTATTGCAGGCAAAGAAGGTGAACATCAGCATTTCCCGTGGCTCAGCTGGCGCATGGGACTCTGCTCATGGGTCTCACATGCGCCTGTATTTCCTCTGACTCCCAAACTGAAACTTTTTCTAATGCCTCCAGATAACAATGATCTCACATAAAGTGAAATTGGTTTGGCTGATGTGACTAGGCAGCCTCAGGCCAAAATCAAGGTGAGTATTTTAAGCGTTGCACAGCCAGGGAGCACGGGGAAGAGTGTCTTTGTGTCATTCTCTAGACTAAGAGTCACCTCTGCTTACTTTGTTTCTCTCTACGTTACTGCAAGTAACTCTAACAATATTTGTAAAAGCTGCCCTTAACTGAAAGGATTATTTTATACGTACATTGCTCACTAGAGAAACCACTGTACAATATACAATCTTGTCTAAATGAACATATTGTTTATTTTGTAGCTTTTAAATCAGTTTTATTTACAGCAGGCCTCAGAGTACAGCTTACACGCAGTAGTTAAGCTCTGGCAGTACAGACGTCAGGTCGCTAACACATTTGCATATTACATTCCTAAGTCATAGAAAAATGAAAGAAAAACAACCTTAAAATAACTGTTTGATCTCTGGGTACAAGGGTGACAGAAGACATTTGCAGGTGGCTGTGAAGCCCCGCCAAGGGCGCTCCCCAGGGAGCCCTGGTGCCGCCGGCACGCCGAGCGCCGCGGTGGGGGACGCAAGCGGTGGCGGGTGGGCTGGGGCACCCGTGGCTGCGCAGTTCAGTCACTCCGTGATGGGGCCCGAGGCGCCTCCGCGCTCTTCAGTGGCCCCACTCCTCTTCCCTTTCGCTAACTCCCTCTTCTTCCTCTGGAAATGCTGAATCACTCTGACTCTTCAGGTGCTTAATCCCTGAAAATACAGGTGTCATGGTCAACATTGTGTATCTTTTTTTTTTTTTTTTTTTTTTAAATGCTGAAAGACACCAGTATTCGCTTCTCTTTTCCTTAGTAATCCTTAATCAGATTAGTATTGCTCATCTCAAACAAGTTAAAAGTTTTCAACACTCAGACAGTAGACATGGGAATTATTCTATGAGAGTTTCAACTTGAGCCTCTTTCTGAGACCCATCTGCTGACGGTCATCGCTCACACGGACTCAGTGCCCTACGATCACGGCTTGCCATGTGCACCAGAGGTGTTCCCCAGTGCGCGTCCCCACAGTCTGCACACAACCTGTAGAGCTGTCCTGATGCAAAGAAAGCATTGCACCCGACAGAGAGGCAAGTGCTGGTGCCAAAACTATGGCAAGGTTGGAACATTTCTCACATGGAGAATGTATTCTGTTGTCCTCCAGATACCATGTGGGGCTGGATGAAAAGGGTAAATACCTATCACGAGATATTTGGAAGTTTAGGTTTGAGGAAAGCTGTGCAGTTCTTGCTGCTGGCTGGTTTCAGCCAGCAAGTGAAATAGGCTTTATGACAATTAATCAAATTGCTAAATTATTTTCCCTGTTCCATGTTCAGTACAAGCATGCAGTCCTCAATAAATGGGCCTAATCCCATCTTCTCAGCTCCACGTTGGTGTGATAGAAGAATTCAAGCTAAAAAAGGAGGCAAAATCAAGCTAAAAAGATGACAAAGAGGAGAGAGCAGAGATGAAGCGTTGTTGTTTTTGAAAAATCTAAACAGCAAATGCAGAAGATTAGTTTCTGGGTCCCCTAGTTTTTGACAAAAACAGCTGTAGTGGGAATATAACTTAGTCAAAAATGTATGATTTCAACAAAACGTAAGCCTGAATTAAGTTTTCTCGTGTCATTACTGCTGTAACATGGAAATATTTTTGGTTTCATTACAGATCATACGTAGTTCTACTCACCATTTCTGTCAGAAAAAAAAAAAAAAAAAGCTTTCCCTTTCCTTATGCAGCAGTTCTTCTGTTTGCTGAGGAGAAATTGCACCCCAGCCACTTTAGATAACCCCAGCTGTATAATCAAACACCCCACTGTCATGGCACTTGTAGAGGCACAAAGGGGTGCACCCTTAAGACATACATGGCAAGATCCAGGTTACCTCAAACTGTGAGTAAGAGGAATTGATGGTGTATGCCCAGGAGTCATGGCCCCAGCTTCACTTAACCTGGAGGTTCCTACACTTCAACTGTTTATGTCCACACCACTCCAAAATATGGGATAGTTTTTTCCAAATACGTCATTTGAAAAAAAAAATTGACATAAATTATTCCAGTCCAACAAAGTTACAAATAGCTGAAAACAGGATCCTACAATGGGTCATACAACAGGAGTGCAGTCAGCTCTACTTCCAACAGGAGCCCATTACTGCTCTGTGCTGGGCTCAGAGTTCCTCTCTCTTTTTTTTTCCACACAAACAACAGTACTTGGTTCCCTGGGAAACTGTTGTTCAGATGTAAAACAAGCAAATAAATTAATGCTCCCAAGCCACAGTACTTGTAAGTGTGCCTGCAATAATCAAACCATTTCCAATTAAGTAACTGTGATACATGAAGAAACATTTAGGGTGCTCAGTTACTACCAAGCTGGCCTCTTTAGTAACACCCTTTAGTAAGACAAACATTTTAAATATGATTTCACCTAACTACAGGTTAATGGACATTTGTTTCAAAATGATATTGTGTTTATACAGCAAATTCATCTCCTGTTGTTTACCTCTGGACTTACAGAGCCATTTCTTGCACATTCACAGTACCCATCTAACAGCTGCTATTCAGTATTTCAGACAGAAATTGCTAGGAGACAGAATGCATAATTTTGTAGGGAGTTTTTCAAAGATGAAAAAGGGAAAGTTATGGACAGAAAAGAAGGCATGTGATAAACAGTTAATACAATGAAGCTTCATGGAATGGTATTTTTGGTAGGAGTGAAGACTTTTGGAGATGTGGTTTAATTGCAATATTGAATGTGAAAATTGCAGGAAATGGAGAGAAATTACATCAGTGAGAGTTACCCATTGATTTTCATGTAGCAGGCACCTATCAATCTTATTATTTAATGATTTTTCATAACCTCTCTTCTACAAACTACCTTCGCCTCTGCCAGTCATTTAATACCACAGTGTCATTTGGAAGTAAAGACTCACAGGTTTTCCTGCACCGACCAATAAGCGTACAAGACTCAGTGTCATTATTCATAAGCCTCAAGATGATCTGACAGCATCAGGTTGTCAGAATTAACTGACCCTATGTGTGGCATTATGAAATAAGATGCCCAGCTACACAATGAAATAAGTTAGTATGAATCAGTGTACAGGTAATGAAATTCCTGTTGGCAACAAATGAACACGCATGACAGAAAAGGCTGGTGGCTTTCCCGAAAAACTACATTTCATCCACAAAGCATCAGACTTTTACAGTGCAAGGGAAGTTTGCCATAATGAAAAAATTTAGTGAAATAATGGCGATCACGCACTTAGATTAGAAGTGTGTCTAGCCACATAACACTGCAGTAACCCGCAGGCTGTCAAGGGTGGTCAGAAGGTGTTGGAACTGGGAATGCCCACAAGCACACTGGCACGTTCATCCACACCTCCTGCCCAGCTAAAACAATTCAAGAGTGGAGGCGGTTCCAGGGGCTCTTGAGCGTCAATCCAGCAGAGTTATTCAAGCTGTGTGCCCTGCCCTCTGTCAACACAAAGCAGATGATAAGCAGGTAGAGAGTTGGAGCTCTATCCACAGAGATAATTTTTTCTAAGTTGGATCTATTCATACCCAGTATCTTTGTTTAGCAACATCTAAATTGCTTGCTGAAAGGTTACATTCTGCTAGAGACTGAGTGAAAACTCAGGTCACCCAACTATTTTTACAACTGGTACTATGGCAACATTAATTTATTAGAAAGGAGAATTCCTTCTCATCTTTTCAATCTTCATACACTGGTAACAGAGTTCATGCCCTCAGCTTTCTCAAATAATAATCAAGAGGCATCAGCGTGCTGTTTGGGGTTTGTTTCTATTCATTGATGAAGCACAGTAGCAAAGATGAGCAACAAATAGAGAGTCTAAGATTTTACTCATAAAAAAAAAAAAAAAAAAAAACAACAAAACAAAGCCAGGATATTTGGGGTGATATAAGGGGGACATTTTAGAAGATATTGTTTGTACATACAGCAGATCCAAGTTAGAAACATCAAGTTACTGGTTCCACATAAACTACACAAGCTTCATAATATCAGTTGCAAATAGGGAGGACTGCAAATGTTGATCCACAGTCACCCTATCTCATCCCTGTCCCTTATTCCAGACAGCGGGTAACTCTGATTTTGTGGGCAGCCTCACCCACCGAAGCTCTGTGCCTGCACTGTCCTGTCTTGGTGCTGTTTTGCTTCTCTGAGCGCCCTGTCCCCCAGCCCGGGTTGCCCTGCCCTGCTCTCCCCTTGCCTGCGGAGGTGGCTCATGGGGTCCAAGCCGTCCCCAAGACCCCACTGCGCCCGACCCAACTGTTCCTCCACAACGTCATGACCTGGCTGGGGCTTTGCTCTTTGCCTGGGAGATCTGACAACAAAAAATCCTTTCCAACCCAAAGGCTGCCCCTTCTCACCACTCCCTGGCAATGATTTCATACCCACAGCGCGTTCAAACTCACTCTTATTCTGCCTTAAAACAAAGCCTGTCTGAACACTGCCTCTTGATTTCTTTTTCCCTTCCCCCTGCTCCCGCCCTGTCCTTTTTATTCTTCTAAAGCCAGAAGGACAAGAATGGTTTTTCCTCAAAGGGCTCATATTTCACTGCAGGTAATTTAATCCAATTAATGCTGATGAAGAAATCCCTAATGCCAAGCCATATTCAGCAGCCGGGCACTAATATACTTTGAACTGGTAATTCTTTTTAGATGAAGTCACTGCCTCAAAGCATATTTCTAGATTACTTATAAATTATAAGTGCAAACAGGACAACTTTCTGGCATTTTTACAGTCACATAGTAACATTTATGTTGTTTAATCAACAGCTGTCTTTTTGCTTCTCTCCATCTGACCAAAGCACCAGATTAGAAGGCTAAGCAGTGTCACAAGATATGAAATAACCAAGTGCTCCTGAATTAAATATCTCCTGGAAAAAAAAAAAAAAAAAAGAGGTTGAGTAATTAAGGCAGCTCCCCATCTCAACTAATTAAGGCAGCTCCCCATCCTATTTAACACTTCTTCCTTCACCCCATTTCACTGCCCAAGGAACAGTGTTGACATTTACCAAACTCGGTATTGAAGGCTGGTTGGCAATTTGAATTCCCTAAAGTTTGAAGGGTTGTTTGGCTTTATGATTTGGAGCTGAGCCTCTCTCTATCAAAAACACATTTCCAGATTTTTCAGAAAGCAGTGAAAGGCGAAGCTGAGCCACAGACAAAGCAGCCTGATTTTCAGAGTTTCAGAACTCAAATCACTTCGAAATTATCAAGCAAACAAACCTGGACAAAAAGGATAACAGCCAAATAAAAATGTCTACTTTATGCCAATCCTAAATGAAATATGTCCTGGTTCCCTCAGCAAAAATGAGAATATTAAAACAAAAATTATATATTCACGCCACTAAACAGAAAAAGGAATTTTTATTTTTTATCGAACATTTTGTTTTGAATTTATCAGTCAAATATGTTTTGACTTGTCTGAAACTCCTTCCTCATTTTTTTTCCCCTACCAAAATGAATTTTTGAATTAAAAAAACAGCAGGAAAAAACCCAAAACTAATGTCATGAAAAAACAGCATCCACCACAGGTCTTTGGCTAAGTTGGATGCAGTGGGAGACAGCTGTGAAGGCAACAGAGCCCAGAAGAGCTGTCAGGTCTTCAGGGGCAGCCTCCACCAAGCACAGGAGTGGCCCATGCTAATACAGGAGAACAAGTAACTGTATTAGAAGACCGTCTCAGCTAAGCAGGTACTTCATGACTGAATTCCAGTGACAAAAAAATGACGCATACAGTGGATGAAAGTCAAGACAAGGTAAAAATGAGGAAAATAGTAAAAAATACAGACCCACAATACAGGGGTGTTGTTAGGTAAGCTCAAGCTCAGCTGGAGTTGAAACTAGCAGAGGGTGTCAGGGGCAACAAGAGTTTCTTCCCCTATCTTCACGGTAAAAGAAAAACAACAAAAATGTGGGCCTTTAGATGAGGTGAACAATCTAGACATAGATAAAATTGTTGTGCTCAATACCTTCTTTGCCTTGATCTGGACTGAGAAGGTCTGCCAGGCCTTTGTGCCCACAGACAAGGTCCATGGAAAGGTTGAGTTAGAGATCCCTTGAGAAATCTTGACCCATAGGAGTCCATGGTGCTGGTGGGCTGCATACGAGGGTGTGGAGAGACCAACCGGTGTCAGTGTGAGGCCATTCTCTGTCATCTTTGAAGGGTTGTGGAAACCAGGAGAGGTCCTCAATTACTCACCATGCATTAGGCTGTGCCTGCAATACTGTATTTGCCCCACTCATACAAGAAGATGCTGATAGACTTGTTCATATCCAGTGGAGGCCACCAAGGTGGTCAGGGAACTGAAACACGTAACCTGTGGGGGACCTGGGCTTGTTCAGCCAGGAGAAGGGGCAACTTTGTGGCACCTAACAGCAGCCTGCCTACACCTATGGGGAGGTTACACAGGTTGGAGATGTTTGGTCATGAATTGGAAGACAGTATATTCTGACTGAATATAAGGAAGAAATTATTTCACTGAGTATATTTAAGCAGTGGTTTCCCAGAGAGTCAGTGAAGTCTCTGTCCTAGGAGTTTTTCTGTACTGGACTAGACAAAGCCTTGAGCAATCTGCTTAAATTTGGTCCTGATTCTGCTTTGTGTGTCAGGTTGGACTATGTGCTTTCCCAAGGTTCCTTGCAACCTAAAAGACTATATGATTTTATGAAATCAAAACTCAGTAAATCCATATTATAGTTTATAAAAGATTATTAACATTAACTGTGTGATCGAAGGCTACATTTTGACCCAGGTGGGAGCTTCAGTTGCCTCCTTTCCCTGGAACAGAGATAAAACATCTAATTGCACCAGTCAAACTGATCTAAGGAACAAGGTTTCTTTTCACTCCTTAAAACCATGAGGCTAGACTGAATCAGCATTTCAGTAGTGATTCTGGGAAACATACAAACTCATAATTAGGTTATGTGGCACACTGTGACTTATATATAAGTATATGTGAGCTATGTATGTTTGTATTTGTTCCCAAATACAAGGGATGAAAACAATGGGATTAACAGGTTGCATTGGACAAAGTGTTACTGTATTTCATGTGACATATACCTAAGGATAAATCTCATATAGAAATCCCATCCCAGTTGTGGCTCAGCGCATAGAAATGTCAAAGAAAATACTGAGTTTCCTAAGAGGGAGGCATGGGAGCAGGCTGTCCTGTGAGGAAAGTCCGAGCACACCTACTGCCTGCTGCTGAAATGGGGCATCTTTCTGCCAGGGTGTCAGGGGCAGATCATTTGTTTCAGTCACTCTTTACTGGTGCATGGTATCTGAGGACTGCTGACTATCATTGTAGTTAAAAGAATATGCTTGCTGCCTGTAGATGTAACAGATTTAAAAACCATATACTGTGATAACAAAAACAAAGCCTATGCACTCTTGTTACAAAAGAATTCTCTTTCTTGTTCATCTAGGCATCTGCACAACGAAAGTCACACAGCCTCTGAACACTTCACAAGATGTTTTGCCAGATGTTTCCAGAAGTACCAGGTGCTCCATGTGAGGAAATGTGCTCCCTTTGCCGGTCAGTGGGAGCGGGGAAGCACCGAGGCTCTCCCTGCGACAGGCACAGCGGCACAGCTCCTGCTCCAGGCACCTCCTGCTCTGAAGAGCACGAAACGTTTCCTGCTGTTGCCTCCTCCAGCAGAATCTGAGGACCATCAGAGCCCACAGGAGCAGCTGCCTGGCAGAAACCTCCTTCCACAGGAGCTGAGCAATTATTAAACACTTTTCCTCTCTGTGACTTTGATAGGTTCAACAGAGTACAGCTTAACCAACCTCCATTCTCAGCATTTTCTACTTCATAAAAGTTGTTTAGATAAAGCAGGTTTTGTAATCTTTAGATCTTCATTGTCAGGTACATGTTTACACTGCCAAATTTATTTAAATGTAAGAAATACATGTCTTGTCTTCCCTGTGCCCCATTTGGTGAAGGTATCAGAAACACAATAGTCACTACTGGTCTTGGAAAAATGCAAACCTTACCCTCTGCACACACACTGGAGACACACATCCTGGGTACCTTGACCTTGATCAAAAATTCAGTTTTTTGGCCAGAAAAGCATTAATTCTTACTATATTTTTTGTTTTGTTTTAAACAGCTGAAACACAGAAAGGTATATATTGCATGAAAGAACAGGACAGTAAACCAGTAAAAAAAAAGGTGCAATTTCCCAAATGCCTATTTTGAGCTTTCTCTTGTTTCCTCTTTGCACAAATGACCTGCTATCTATATCCATTTTTACTTAATTGGCTAGCTTAGATAAGCTCTCCTTGCATACAAGTCAGAGTTCAGTGCTTAAGATTTTGTTAGTAACCCCTTAAATATCATTAACCACTATCCTTAACCCTACTTTCCTCCCCAGCTGCTGCCCAGCTCTCCTCCCTCTACCATTCAGCTCACCAAGAATGGTGCTCACACATTCCACCTAACTTGCCACACACACACACACACTTCACTATCTCCTCCACTTCCTTTGATCAAGTTGTCCTTACACTCAGCCTGAAAGCTTTCTGGCAAAACTGCCTAGTGTTCTCCACCTTTTCCAACTTGTTGATATCTTTGCCTCTGACACTTCTTTGCCCTGGTTCTTCTTCCACTACTTGTAACACTTTTCCCATTGCTGTCCTCTGACGGCTCTCTTCCCCTTGCTCCCACCTCTGAGGATGGTTGGCAGAGGCTGCAAGTTTTCTTCTACTCTTACAGTACTCCCAATCTCCAACTGTGTATTTCTCAAATACAGAAATAATAAATGCCCTTAGAAAGGCTCTGATGGGAAGAGTTTGTTCTGTCTGTCCAAATTAAAACCCCAGAGCACATCTTTGGCAGAAGCTTGCGGCAGTCTAAGACAGTATCTCAAAGTGGTCAAAATCAAGCTCTTGATCTGAAGTCCTTTCCAAAATACGTTGTTCATCTGCTATGGATAACACCATCATTTTTTCCTGACAGTCAAACTTACATATTTCTGATTTCCACTCTTCTCTAGATCACCATATCCAATTTTCATCTAAATCTTGCATATTTTTCTTGCTTAATGTGTCCAATATGGTCTTTACCATTTATCCAGTGTAAACAGTCATGGAAACTCTCTTTATCCTGGGTGCTTCACTATTACCACGTACCTCTGCTCCTGCATTCAGTATTCTGCAGTTAAAATCACCCGAATCATTTCCATAATCACTTCCTATGCCAGCACTAAGCAACTCACTTTCCCTCTTGAGTTTCCTCCACTGATTCCCTCCAGATATTTTAGACTAATGCTGGCTATTTACACTTTTAAGGAAAAATAAGTTTCTTTGCATATTATGAGCACCACCTGCTCTCATCTCAAATCAGGAACTGATACAACTTCGGTGCTCTATTTGCTAGGCTTTTAAATGAGCATTTTCATCTCTTCTCCCACATTGTACTGAACGCTGGAGAGATACAGCTATCAGCTTCCATGAATACTTCCAAGTCCTGCTCAGAATTCTCAGTTATGGAATTTGAGAAACAAGCTGAGAGCATTTCATTTGCCAGAATGCTGAGACAAATACTGTCGCATTCCTCCCTAAAACTGTGTCTGTTCCTGGGTTTGAATGCTACACCCCAGCTGGGAGTTCCCTGGTGCAACAATCAACTTCTGTAAAATGTTTGGACAAGGTTTAATGTGGCATAGTCCTAATCCCTGGTGTGGGTTCCTGGGTGCTATGTTAACATCAATACAATGTGACAAGAATTGTGGCACACGGTGATCAGGGGGCTATTGTCGAGTACGAACTAAGAGCTAGACCATGACTGATATTTGTATGCAAACGGAAGATATGCTTTACATACCTTTCCTTGTGTTTCTTCATTCCCACCTACAAGAATGGCTTCATTCTGCCAACCTGGAAGCAATTATTTCATCTGCTGATGCTCATGTTCATAAATCACACCGGATCACCTGAGGCTGGAGGCTAGCCCAGCTTCCAAGCAGGCCCAGCATAAGAGCAGCAGCCCAGCCTCGCTGAGGTCGGCAGCCCTGTTGTGTCCCAAGCCAGCCACTCTCTTGGGTGGTCCCTGAGCCATCAGTGGTCCAAAGAATGTCAAAAAGTCATCTGTGACATGACAACAATAAAACACACAGACCCAGACCTTGACAATTCCCATGTGTGTGAGTGAGCAAACAGAAGAAACATGAGGGAGAGAAGACAAAATAAAAGTAAATGGATGTGGAAAATTTTGCTTTATAAATATGGGCAACTGTGAACGGTCTGCTTGATACAGCCTTTGGAAGTTTTCCAAAAGTTAGGTTGTTCTTTGTTGAGAAAGACTGAAAAATGCTGCTCTGTGGAAGTCTCTCAAAGAACTCCGAATGGTGCTAGTGCCTGTAAGCTTTTGTTAACCAAGGTTTCATGGAAAAGTAAAACTAATCACTTGAAGCTTGATGACTGACAGGTAAAGATCTGCCCTCACTCCTGTGGTCAATAAGTTTGAACACAACCAGGTCATTTGTTATTACACAGGGCTTGGTTTCACTCCTCCACAAATTAATGAGACTTTCTCTTACTATTTTCAAAGAAAGAAGAGTCAGCTTTTGTAATTTATCTTAATTTCCACTTATAAAGAAGGAATAACTTCAAACAGCTACCATTTATTTACAAAGAATCTATGTAAAATATTATAAATTAATGTTGTATGTGGCTTTAAAGTTTGAGGTATGAGATAAACAAAGTGACACAGAAAATGGGCACAGTACATATTCTCAAACTCCTGTTTAGATTACCGAAGGAAAAACAAAGTTAGACTGTCACTCTGTCCTTCACAGCTGATGGTCTTCAAAGGCCAGCAGACGTGGTGGGCCTTCAACGTTTAGAATAAAAAGAATCTGAAGAAACAGTGTGGCAGTTTAAACTATGTTGACATTTCAGCAGACTTTAAATCAGTAAAAAAACTTGTGTGTTACATTATTTTATACCTGAGCTCAGGCTGAGGAGGAGAAAAAAATTGTCATGTGTCTGTTATGATTATGAGATCAAGATATTATTCAATTATGCAATTAAATCTACTTACTTTTTTTTTTTTTTCTCTAATGTGCATTTCTTTCACAAGTGCTGATGACTAAATGAAAACAAATGATCTGAAGCACTGGCAAATATGATGGGTTTATGTAGGTCACATATCTGATCTGAAGCCGATCAGATCATCAGCATATCCAGCAGGTCACCGTGACCTCATAGATGTTTGTGAATGATCATTCAGAAACCAAGCAACAAGGACTGACTGATTATCTAAATGTCTGCTGGTTGTCAGTAAGTCTTCTCTTAGCTCCAGCCATACAATACCCAGTCCTCACGGTGAGCCTTTTAAATGACAAACTTTGGGGCTCATGCTACTTTCTCCCAGTCAAAAGACTCAGTGTTAAACTATAACAATGAAGACTGTATGAGAGCAGCAAAATTCATGTTGTAAATGTCTGGCTGGTTTCCATTTTGTTTTCTCACACAGTGCTTTCCACTCCATTTTCCCCTCTCTCAAGTTGCCTGAAGCAGCACTGGCTCTGTAAGACTAGCGTGAGGGAGCTGCTTCAGCACAGAAAGGCTTTTGTTGGTCCTCCACAGGCTGGCCAGGGCATGCACTGGAGACAGTGGCTGAAGGGACTGCATCTCCCACTTACAGTAGCCAAAAGAGTAAACAGAGAGTCTTTTGTCACCCCAGGCAACTCTCCTAATATGTGAATACCGTTTTTGCTGGTTCCCTCTATAGCCCTCAGACTGCAGAAGTCAGCCAGTCTTCAGAGTTCGAATGAAGAGCAGAAGCCCCAGCAGTCAGCCAAGTGGATGTTTCAGCCTGTAACAACCTCAGCTCAACTCTAATTACCCTTTGAAAAGCCAGAAAACATTTCTTAGCTGATTCTGTGGAGGACAGCTCTTGATCAAACACCTCAACAAACTGAGCAGAAAAACTCGCAGAGGTCACTTCCCCATTGGTGATGAAGCTGGACAGTGCTGCAGGGCTCTCCTCCTGCACAGCTCCCTGTGCTGGTCTGGCTGGGCAACTCAAGGCTGCAACCAGGAGAGGATTAAACGTTTTCAGCTGACATTTTTTTATCCCATTTTTTCATAGTTCAGACACAGACTTACAGCTGTTAAATGTGCTTAAATTCAACCAACGCAGGCAGATCTTCAAAGGTGCTGTGCTCTGATGGGACCTGGGAAGCTCGTTAGATGGTCACAATCATCCCTCAGGAAGCAACTGTCTGGAAGCCAAGATTTACTGGGCAATGTGTTTATTTGCTAGAATTGCTAAACCCTCACTTTTTAACACCAGTACCACTTGCAGCCAGGCAGCTGTCTGTCCAAGAGTAGATCAAAATCACAGGACTGGCAGAATCGATCCCTTACGTCAAAGGATTACAGTAATTCTATTAAATAAAGGGCCACATTTTCAAACCTGAATCAGCTGCTCCATAATAACAGATGCCAATAGCTCTGCTACTGTCACAAGATATGCATTAGAACTTCCTGGCCTTACCTTCCAGGTAGCATTTTCTAACCATAGGTTCTTTAAATGAAAACATCTTACATTTTCCCAGGCAACTTCTGTCATTTTTATAATTCACCACATGCTGCTCCAGGCTAGTTTATATTTTCCAGCTCTGTAGGCTGACTACCTTTAAATAAGCCATGGGGGAAAAAAAGCAGGAAATAGGTTTTACAGCTAGAAAACCACATCAGTCAAAACCTGGGAAAGCCAATGCTCAAGACAATATGAAATGATGCTCAGTATTTCAACTGCAGCATGTAAGTCTAGTTAGAAGTAGGGACAAGACAAATATTAGTTATATAGACTGCTATGTACAAAATAAAACAATGTTATCATCCTGCCTGCCATAAGTAAATGAAGGGAAGAGTTAAGGATAATTAGATAAATCTTAACTTCCATAAGAAGTCTTAACTTTTACATTCTAAAATATATGCCATTGTTCAACATAAATTATGGATCAAGTGTAGAATTAGATTGGACGGTGTGCTTTACGCCAGAGATTCAATTATATAAAAATAATGGTCCTTTCCTAGCCTTAAGATTAATGGGCATTTACAAAAGTGTTCCTCCTCTTGTCTATAGGAACAAATGTTTTGTTCACAGATACTATTCCTTTTGCTGAGGATAAAAAAAAAAAAAAAGAGTTCTGCTCCCAATATGTTTATATATTAAATGGTGGTTTATATGTGAGAAAGGGAATTGAGTCTCACACCAATTTAATTTCCTCTAATCTGTTCCTGCCAAAAGTGGCAACCAAGAACATTCTTTTTTTTTTTTTATTTATTTTTCCCTCCCCAGTTCTTAACATGCTTTTCTGGCCGCTTCTCTTACTACATACAGCACAGTTATTCAAGACCTTAAGTTTTCTAATAAAAATTAGAAACGCAATCTTGTCCAAAACTGCTGATGAAGCTGTACAAACCAGTCTTCAAAGCAAATGCGTGAGCTTTTCTAAGAGATTTTACTTTGGCAATTAATCCTTGGGGGAAAATGCTGTATTAGACAACTTGATCCAAAGGATTCTGAGCTGTTTGGATGTTAGATGGGCTGGGACATGCACCTGGTTGGTATGAGAGGTAGCTATGGTTGCCATGATATGGAAAAGTACACAGTGACAGAATAGTTGCATGGCCTTTCCTTCATGCCCTATGTTTTAACTTCAAATTAAATTGCTTCCATTCAAATGGCAATTTCCAGTAGGGTTTAAAAAATTTATCGGCCATCAGAGATCTAGTTTATGGTGGGGACAGATGAAGCAGTATGCCTCTACTTATAAATCTTCAATGAAGGTAGCTTGTGGCACTGGGGGTGCCTCAGATGTTGGGGAGGGCTGCGACAGCTGGCACAAGGCAAACCCACCGCGCACTGCTGTTCTGGCGGCGCACGCGATGGACGCCCAGTGAAAAAGGAAACTGCTGCTTAACTGCAAACTTCTGAGCAGTAAGAACAAAGTGTAGAATTTTTACCTATGCTTTGCTTACAATGGTTTGCTCCCAAAACAAAATAAACATGTGATATAAACTCCAATTAGTAAAACAGGGGAATGAAATCTTATCCAACAAAATAATGTCAGTGTGTGACAGAACCACTGATAGCAATAACAACTGTCTTTTCACTCCCCAGCCCTGTACCTCCACAAACCTTTTTTAGGAAAAGATAATTTTATTGGTTCCCTTTAACAAAAATAAAAACAAAAAAAACCCAACAAAGTCAAAAATAAGTGTACCTAAATAAGAGAGAATAGATCCATTCCCTTTGTGAAAAAAAATATTCATCTCACCATTTTGTTTGGGTCTCTGGATGGCAAGGAAAGGGGTTTTTTAATCACAGACATTTATAGATTCAGATTTTCATCATGTGAATAGGACTCTCATCCTGATCAGCTCAGGCAAGGCCTTGCACTGCAATACAGCTGCAGTTCATATCCCTTCAGGAACATAAAGTTTACTCAGAAAGTTTCTCTGCAAAATGTAACTAACCTGTGTAGGAAGTAAAGTTTTTGTGTCTGAATATGTATACAAGTTGGTTAACTATAAAAGGTAGCCTTAAAAAGTAGTGTATAAGGAATAAAAGGGCACAGGTACTTCTGCAATATTGAATACCATGGCAGACTTGGATATATGAGACATGTAAGACCCCATCCAGATTGGATGTACCAGGTATTTGACGGCTGTGATTGGATTATCATACAAGAACCAGCAGTTAAATTTAGGTGCAGTCATAGGTCAGATGTAGGCAGTATATGGGATCAGACTTCACCAAGATTTTAATTATGGCCCCTTCTGCTTGAATATATAATTGGAAATGCTCAGCCTTAGTTACATGGGGCTACTGATGTCACAGTCTTACTAGTTTTGACCATGCTGCCTGGCAAAACTTTTTACTCAATGCAGAATTATTTCTTAAACATCGGGGGTGTGTGTGTCATTTTGGTTTTAAGTACAAAAATACATGATTCTCCCCTTTGTTGTAATAATGATAAGCTCTGTAAAAAAGTAACATGCTTAAAAAGCCATCCTTGCTTTACCTCTGTTTCCAAGGTCTTCATTTCTTTTTGTTTCCTGCTCATGGCTGTGGCCACAAAAGAACTGTCCATGTGGGATGTCCAAGGGCAGCCTGGGTTTGGAGCTAAGCACAGATGCCCTCCTACCTTTAGTATTTTAATATTGAATGCACTTGCCTGTGATTCCTTACACAGTCAGCAGAGAGAGATACTTCCAGTGCTTGATTCTTCACTTGTCAGCCTATAGCAAGTCCAGGGTAACTTCATGCCTGACTTGGTTTAAGCAGAATAGATTCAGGCCAGAGCATTTATAAAAATGACAGTAGCAGACTTCAGTAGCTCAATATTTGCACTTCCTTAGAGCCTTACAATTTTTGATTGCTCGTGATTAGAAAAAACCTTGAAATTTCACAATTTCTTTTATGAGAAAAAAGGGAAAAAAACATTTCACCAAAACATTTAATATTAGCAGTATCAAAACATTTAGTTTTGCCTAGTTTGTTAAACATAAAAATCTAGACTTGTTATAGGAAAATTAATCTAATTTTTATACAAGTTCAAAACACAAAAAGAATTAATTCTTTTTTGCATTCAAAATCTTACTGAAAATGCCTTACCAAACATTTTCATCTCCACAATTTCATGACACATTTCCAAGCAGCTGTATTTCAGTTTTCTTTAGGCATTCTTATCTGATTTCAATAT
Organism: Tyto alba; assembly: GCF_018691265.1. NCBI lineage: Eukaryota > Metazoa > Chordata > Aves > Strigiformes > Tytonidae > Tyto > Tyto alba. The sequence goes on along the minus strand of NW_024881328.1, from coordinate 27,850,904 downwards.
TAATGGACAGCATTATCCAGCTGCTCGATTTTTCCTGGACAACCACACTGGTGGTTCTATTTTTTTATATTTTGGCTGACATGGGGATATTTCTTGAGGTCATGAAACCTAAATAGATGAGAAAAAATTTACTGCTGCATCCTGAGGGAAGAGAATCCATGACAGAGCAGGGGAGGCTGTACTACTGAGAAGTAGAGGCTCGAGTACATGACGGTGTGAATGAAATCCTGTGTGTAATGACTGAAAAGCCTTTGCTGTTTCACAGCTGCTTCTGTTTCACCCCAGGCCTGGCATGGTATCCTTAGCATTCTGTTCAGCTTATATTCTGGATCTATGTTTTCTATTTTTGTTATTCTTTTTGTGGCTATTATTTCTCTCTGTGGTCTGAGGCAGATACAGCTCAAAATTTGTTAATGGCAGATTTAAATCTCTTGCTGAATACTCTGTGAAACCTGAGATTTTTAGGGTGTGGATGAAAATCTTTCAAGTACACTGTATTTTTTAAAATGAAGACAGGAGAAAAATCTTTGCTGGTCAGCCAAAAATCTAAGGCAATGTTTCTCTGCCATACTTCCATGCGCTGTGTGGCTTTCATTTTTAATTAATCCAGTCTGTTTGGTTTCTGTTAGAAGTCTATAAGCTTCTCCGTTAATTTGCTGATGAATCCCCTACTGAGTTATAATTATAATCTTCATTGTGATCCTTCTTACGATGACAAAGGAGATAGGATTTTGGCATCAGCATAACCTGACATCGGTAATATTGTAAATGTTGGAATGAGCTCTTCTTTTCTTTTAAGTATTTTAGAAACACCTTCAAAAATTACAAAAACCTTGTGGTGATTAAACAAGTGATTGATAGGTCAGTGTTTACATTAAATTATCCCATCACAGTTGCTTCATGGGTGGCAGGCAATTACCATTTTCTTCATATTACAGGTGCTGTAGCTGTAGCTCTTACAGGAATCCATCAGAAAGAATGAGCTGCTTCAGTTTTCACTACCTCAGTGCCTGTGAGATGCTGAGATCATCTCAAGCAGCTGGGATCCATTTCAGAAGACTGAAGCTGAAGATAGCTCAAATCCTTCCCCTCTCCCTCTGCAGCAGTCATTTCATACTAACCAAAGCAAAGTCTACAATATGAGTTATGAGTCAAATCAACCTAACTGCCTAGGAGAACCGAAATAGTTCTGGAAGACCAGAGCCAGTCCCTCTTCCAGTTTCATTAGCACCTACTGGTGCTGGAGAGATTCTTATTATGTTAAAAGCTAATTTATCTGGGGCTTCCAGCCTACCCTAATCCTTATTTTTGATTCGGAGACATTTTCCTAAGACGCAGTATCGCCTAGACAAACTGACATTTAGAAAGCGCTCTTACAGAAGTAGGGAATGTACTGCCAGAAAATAAGATGTCATCCATTGGACTGAAAGGTGAAATTCTGATATAGGCAGCTGTGGGACGAAGCTTTCTCTGTATTTGTCATTACCATGTTATGAAAGCTTTAAATTTCATAAATGGTAAGTAAAACTGCTATTGAATCACAGAATTGCTGAGGCTGGAAGGTACCTCCAGGAATTTTCTTGTCCAAACCACTGTTCAACACAGGGTCAGCTGGAGCAGGTTGTCCAGGACTGTATGCAGTCAGGTTTTGAGTATCTCCAAGGATTGAGACTCCACAAGCTTTCTAGGCAACTTGTTCCACTGTTTGACCACTGTCACAGGATAGAAAAAAACCCAAACAAACAAGCAAACAAAAAAACCCAAGCAAACACAACAAACAATTTTTTTTCTTATGTTTAAGTTGAACTTCCTGTGTTCCAATTTGTGCTAATTGACTCTTGTCCTCTCATTACATACAAGCCCTTAATTTTCTAGCACAGAGAAGCATAGACAAGGAAATTGTACCTAACATTACTGTTTCACAAGACATAACTGTATTTATACACAAAATTGCATCTCTAGTCTAGAAAGCAACTGTGTAGAGAGGCAGTGTGGATGTCAGATAGATTTTCCCAATTTTCAATACTGTTCCCAGTGTTCAAGATAGGCTATTCCAAATAATCCATTCTCCTAACTCCTAAATGCATTTTGGCACCTGAGAACCCAGGTCTTGTAGCCTGCAGCTAAAAACACACTAAAGAGTGCCAGGAGGCAGCTCTGGGCACTGACCTGCTCTGGCTGCACTGATCAGCCATTAGCCAGGTCCCCAGTTTTGTCTGTGTCAGCTAGCTCTCACCCAGAAAATTCCCAGCCTGATTTAGGCACAGGCCAGAGATCATTTCCACTGGGTATTTTGGATGACTCCCATGATTGGGGAGCATAAATGGGTCTGTAGCATGGATATGAGCTGCTTGGAGCCAGCTGGACTCAGGACAGAAGCAAGCTCTTCTGCAAATGTACCTGTAGGACCTTACAGTGGTGAAGTATTTTGCAACTCAACTGCCTACCTTGTTTTCTTAAATACGCTCAGGACAAGAAAAGTATGTCTAATTCCTTTCTCTCATATAACAGGTTTGTAGGTTTTAAATATTCTCAGTTTGGTTTTGACCTTGTGCCCAGCTACAGCTCTTCTCACTAACTGATACACCCTGTGTGATCTCTCATCAGTTCTACCTACTTAACTTCCTGATCAAATCTGAGACTATGCAAATATTTTCGTGTGCTAAAATCTTCTCAGACACACCCGGCTGCTCTGAAACAGTAGGGATAGAACAGCTCCCCATAGGTTGGTGCAGCAGCTTGTGGGGGCTGAGATTTGATATCAAAGCTGGAGAATAAAAACCACAAGGTCCTGCAACACACAGAAACCTCCAAACAAAGGCTTATGGGGGGTCCTCACCAACCTGAAACCGAGGTGGGAGACCAGCCTGGACGATGAGGTAGCCTTATCCACCAGGCAGGCAGGCAGGCTGGCAGGGTGCTGGGGGCACAGGGGACATGAAGAGCTTAGCCCTATGAAGCTTGGCCGCCTCATCAGCAAACCAGCAGTGAGCCAGCAGCTGCTGCTTACCAACTAGCCAGCCAGGGCATCTACTGGAAAGTCCACCCAGATGGAGGTTGTTGCCTTTAACCCTTAAGAGATAGTTGGTGATCTGTTAAGTCCCACTGCCACAGCCAGCAGGATGGGGAGGAAGCAGGTACATCTGTTAGTCCTAACCAGGGGCTGAACTGTGCTCACTGACACATGCTGGTCAGGGGGACAAGTGGGAAGGGGGACTCTTCCCCCCCTGAAATCCAAGAAAACAGTGATCCTTTCCCACACAATATCAAATCAGAAACATCTGCTGGAGAATGGTTCTCCAAAACTGCCCAACCACAGTGACTTCAATGGGAGATAGAGAACAGCAATGTTCTGCTGAGAGAAACGGTTTTCAGAAAGTAGGGCTACAAATCCCTTGAAACAAGGGAGACAAAGCAAAACATAGCAATTTATGGTGTTTTGCACAATGATATAGGTGGGTTTCTCCACCCCTAAAAGAAACGTAAAACAGTTTAGTACATAATGCATATGCACAACCAGGGTGGTCCTCTGTTACACAAAGTCAGCAAAACTAAAGTGCTAGCTTAGATATCAGAAAGGGTCTGGGACAGTGCCTCTGCCCTGATGTTTTGAGAGAGGAGAGAAGATGAAAACAGTGCAAGCTTTATTTTGATGTCTTTAGTAACATTTTAAATTTGAAATGTTTTAATTTTTACTCATTCAGCTTCCTGACAATGGAAAACCCACCAAATTATTATATTTAAGGTGGGTTTTTTTTATTGTTTGCTGGCAAATTAAAAACTAGTGTTAAGAAATCAGTTATTCAACATAAAATGCAGTCACCGCAAATTATTTGCATTACAGTACATAGAACTGGTCTCACTTTACAGTTGCCATGGGCAGCAAAACATCAGGGGCAAAATCTTTAGTGGCTCTTTATTGTGTGAGTGAGCTTTCGAGAAACCTACCTCTTCTGTTTTGCCTAAGGCATCAAAATACCCCAGAGCCAGCATCCAGTATAACCAGAATGTAATTACACCATGGAAGCACACTATCTGGCACTCATATTAAGAGCCAGAGCCTGAAAAGAAGTATTACTCTCAGTTTTTCTGGAAAGCACAAACAAAAATATCAGCTCAACACGATTTCATTGTGGAAAATATAGACAAAGTACAGAAAAGGTAATCTCTTCTTTAAAGTCTTAGACATATTCGTAGAGTCATAGATTCTGTAAAAATTAGTTTTAACACTATTCTTACTTTTGATCTTGCTAAGAGTGAGTTTGAAGTAAAGTCAGGCTCTAACCACTCCAGCCATTTGGCATGCAGGTGCTATGTAGTAATAGCCTTACAGATTTTAGCTGGAAATTATAAATTGCAGTCAGACTTCACTGTAATTCCACTCCTCTTATAACCGTTCTTGCCTTTTAGTAATTTAGAACCAGTGGTAAGAAACTACACCTTCGTGTCACCAGGGGGAGCTTGCATGCCAAAAATCCCACTGAATTTTTTTTTTTTTTTTTTTTTTTTAAATAACTCAGTTGTCTTCGGGATTGTAAGAAGAGTGAAAACTGAATTTACATAATTTCTCCTCATTCATGAAAGAAAATGAAAAACTTGCTGCCTCTTTCTGCCTTTGGAGGGGATGGCTAGCCTGTGGCTACTCTGGTATTCTGGGATATGGACAACCACTTGCCCTGCCGCCCACCATCATTCAGCCCCTCTCTTCAGCAGTGTTTCACTGCCTCCAGTTTTCACTGCTCTCCACTTAACTGGCCTCATCTTACTTGAGTCTAATGTCTCAAACTGGATGCATTCCCAGCTAAGCTGGGTAGATGTGCACGGGTTTCCTATGGCTTACCAGTTGCTTTCCAGGTACAGGTGCAACCTGATGTGTCCTGTGTCCCTGTCACCTGGAAAGATGCCATTGCAGGGAGTAAGTATCCCACAAACCCGCACCATTTCCAGGGTTTACCAGACACATATTTACATATAGTTCTTGCTGTGTGAGCAACATATGCAGTAAATGTGCACCCTAAACTGGGAGAATCACAGCAAACATTTTAGGTTTGTTTTTTGCTTCTGAGCAGTCATTAGACCACAAAATTCCTTTAAATGTATTCTTAAAAACAGTTACTCTGTTGATTGCTCAGAGCCTGCTGGCCATCTCCTCTGGCTACAAAAGACCTGTAGTGTAACATTGGTTCACAGGTTGGGTGAGTGCTGAAAAACCTGAAAAGTCCTCCCACTGTTTCAGGAAAAATTAGCAGCTACACCAACTGAGAGCTTTTTAAACAACATCCTTCTGGCCCATGAAGCTCACAGGAAAATTAATCCCTTTTCAGATCCATATACTTGCTGCAGTATTTCCTGTGTTTTTCTGGTCACATTCACACACATAATTCATGCGAGCGTTCAGTCCTAGCTGTGGGCCTGAAAGGATGTGGTTGAAATCTTCAGGCTGCTCATGTTCTTGTCTCCATGCCAAAGCTCTGGTGGATGGTTTTGGGAACTCTGTGTTCCTGCTAAACTGGGCAATGTCACATCCCAAGGGGTGAAGGAAGGGAGAAATTATGAAGAGGAGGAGAACCACATGGCCTTCTTTAGAAAATTTTTGCTTTTCAATAAATTCAGACTAATAGGCATACACTTCAAAAGGAAAAAAAAAATAAAATCATAAAAAAAAAACAGACAACATCCCTACCACGAGAAACCCAACACAGATGGTCCCTAAGAATCAGAAGCAAGGTTTCTCTTAGCCTAACCGCAGAAATAAGGACGACATTGTTCAGAGACAGAGCTATCACAAAGCTAACATACTGCTTGGACATTTCTTTGGGTCAGAGTGATACCTGATGGTAGCAAGTAAAATAACTAATGGTAAGCTACTTCCCTGGAGCAGCAGCCTGTGGGCAGGAGCCTCTCCCAAGGAAATTGTTGCATTTTTCACACATCCCAGCCCTGATCCCGGGGGCAAGTGAGTGCGGGTGGGGGGAGTCCTGCTGATGAGCTGCGAGCCTGCTCCTACTTATACATGCTCATAAAGACCAGGACAGTTGATGGAGTCTTAGTTGTAAGGTTGTGGGATGATTTTGCTGTATCAGACACTGCTCAGTGCATGGTGGTGCCATTCATGTTATTCAAATTCACTATTAACCTTTGGCTTGCCTGTAGCTTGCCATTCTCTCTTTTGACAGCTTTGCCTTTTGGGGGGTGGAGAATTTTGTAAATGAATCCTGGCTTCAAGGAGAGGAGACATTAACAGACATAGAGGAATTGTAGAAATACGCAGTTAGATTCAAATGCAGAGAAGGCTTTTCTTTTAAGGGCAAATTAAATAAGACATGAGCCCACATAGTATGGAGGCTTTTTTGGAACATACTACTTAGAGAGGTTCCTCTGAATTTATACATCGGACATATCTCTACCTTCAGGAGACCCCAATATAAGTTGAGCAGGCTCCCGCACTGCCTCCCCGCATGCCAGACCCCCCATCAGTGCCGGAGGAGGATCGTGCTCTCCCCGTCAGGGCTGACCTGTGGCACACAGCTGAGGAGGGTTGAGGACCTGACAAATACACTTGCCCCCACTGTACGCACAATCCTGCAGCTCCTGACCAGGAGCCCAGGAGATGTCAAACACTGAAGAGGAGCAACAACATGTAATCTAAGTCTTCATTCCATCATCTTGCTTGGGATCAAATTTGGGATTTTAAATCCTTGAGATGAAACAAAAGGGTAATTATTATTTATTACAATAGGACTCTCTGGAGTCAGTGTCTGCTGTGTAGCTTGGTTGTTAACCTCTAGCGTAGAACATACAGCTAAAGCCAGGAAATAAAATTTAATGCCCTGCCAAATGACTGGTTTCATAAGAACCTTACATCTTCTCCTACAAAAATATTATCTTTTCTTCAAAAGCTGTTTCAATTCAGAGAACAACACTGCCAAAAGCTTTGGAATTTCGCTATAAATATGTCTTGTGATATAAAGTAACCAGAACAACACATGCTGGGCTTTCTACTTTACATTTTAAAATAAGTACTAAGTCTCCCACATTCTCTTTCTATAATATCTGATGTTGTTATCTCTTAAAAGGTTGACTTTTTAATGTATTCTGTTACTGTTTAGAAGCAATTAATACTATGATGTTTACACTGCTCTATATTTAGTACAACAATGCTTAATAATACTATTTTCAAGTCATAAATGCTGTTTCACAGACATTTGTAAGATTACCCTTCTATCATAAAAATAAATTCATATCCTTAAAAAGAGGCCAGTTCAGCATTTATTGCATGAAGATTAGAAAGAGTTATCAGATATGTAGACTTTACACTGAATCAAATGAAGTCAGTGGAAAGACTACCCTAGACTTTGGACTGTGTTGGATCAGGCCCTTAAACCACATGTGGTAATTTAGGGACCAATATTAGTGTTCGGCGTGATCTTTTCTTTTTTACACACCAGGTAATAGTGGCAGATGACAAGTTATAATACAAACTTCCCAGTTTTGCTGTAGAACAGATGTCAAACTTAGTCTCCACTGAACACCTCAGTCTCTCTAAAGGTACTGTGGTATTTATTGCAGCCAAGGCCAGAGCCATTTTGAAGCAGAAGCCGCCAGCTGTGTGAAATGAAATGTATTCAAAGCTGCCAACAGTAAGAAATTAAATACAGACTACAGCAGCATCTGCCAACTTTTGGGGCAGTAGCAGAAAGGTGGCAGCCAACTGAACTTGAGATGGCAGCAATCTAATGTATCCCATTCACCAACTCAGTGATTCACTAATTGATTTAACTAATTAAAAAAAGAAAATGTATCTACTGTCATCATACTACTGTACAAGTCTGAGGAAGGAGAGTGGAGGGTAGAGAGAGTGAGAAAAAGAGACCAAGCACTGGAAGGTAATATCTTGGAAAAGAGATCCAGGAAATTTATTCAAGGCCGTACTACATTAAGTATATCAAAGTGCAGTTTGTCTAAGATGTGGGTAAGAATGGTATATAAACAAAGAGTAGATCTAGTTTTGAAACCAAAGCTGCACCTTTCTTTTGTGACCTGGTTAGGCAAAAGGAAAAAACATAATGATACAAGACTGCAGAATGTATTTTATTTTCCCAGTGCTTCAGGAGGTCTGGACTGTCGTGGGACTTCCACCCATGAAACTAAATGCACTGATGGTGCTTTGTCACATCACAACACGTGAACAAACAAGAGCAAAACAGATGAAAAATGAAGCAGAGCTTTGCTTTCTGTTACCCAAGAAACAATATACTGAGTTAGATCTTCTACCTAAAAGGAATGGTTTGAAGAATGATTGTTAGCAGGCTAACGAAAAGATGCTGCTCCAGGAACACCAGAGCTCTGCTAAGGGATTAGAGGAGGGCTTGGCCCTGACCTTGGGGATTGCATCAGCTGTTGCATGGTGTCTGCTTTTGTGGAGCAGTCCTAGCCACCCACCCAGTATTTACCTCAGCCTTTTAGCCCACTGGAGAAGCATGGAGGTCTGAAATACACATTCAGGACTGAGAGGATAGTTGAAAACCATCTCCTTCTCTTCTTCTGGCCTCATGGCTTATGTGCAGCACAATCACATTAACTAACTAACTAACTAACTAACTAACTAACTAACTAAATAAATAAATAAATAAATAAATAAATAAATAAATATGATCATCATTGGAGGGACTGGGAAAATGTAATACTCTGAACCAAAGTGACTTACCCTCATAAGAAAAGTCTGACTGACCACCAACTCTGAATTTTCACAAACCTGGGCTTGATGTTCAGAAAACTGCATAAGATGTGCTACATTGTGGCTAATACTAATTTCCTAAAAATTAAAATTAAGCCAGTGTACAAAGCAGAAATCACACAAAGACACAGTATTTTTCTTTCTAATATAATATGATATTTCTTGTTCTTACGCTGATGTGTTTACTTAGTACTAGACGCTCTTCACAGTTTGCTATATAAAAGGGCAGCCTGTAAAATGATACAAGTTTCTGTAGTCAGTGCTTAAGACTTACAAACTTCATTCCTCTGCCACTTGAAGTAGATTTAGAGTAAGATTTTTGTTCCGTGACAATTCTCATGGGCTCTGAACTCAGTGCTTACCACACTAACAATAATCCTTTATGTCTCCAGACTCTATCCATGTTCCTTGTTAACCTTCAGTCACAAAGTAATGAGATGCATCAGACATCATCAAGCTGGCCTAAGGGGTTACAAATTTGGATGAGGGCCACATACTGTACTAATTGCTTCTAATAAATTACATATTTCAGGAGGGACATCATGATTTTAATCATTTATTCTGCATGTTGTTTCCTTTGGAGAGAAGAACAAGCAGGCACTAAACAAGTCAAGCATCTGAAATTCATGGCACAAGCTAGAAAGAGCTCATTTAATATCAACCATCATTGTAAATACTACAATTATGCAAGTATCAAATCCCTGGGTCTGAACACATTGGGAACAGCCAGTGGGTCCTGATTGTTTTAATGAGTCAAACCAAAATGATGTCTTTGAATGTTCCTTAGGTTTATAAGAACTCAGATTTAGTCCCATTTCAAATGTTGTAGCTGGGGCCTAGCTCAAGAAAAAGTCTTTGTTTCCACAAAAAGAAAAATACATTAAGAGGGGAATCTAAAGGATGTATTTCCCAAAAGACTGAGAAGGAAAACAGTCAAAGGTACCTTTCACCTCTGTAGGGAAAGACATTAATTATGATTTGATGGCAGCTAATTGTAAAGGTGATCCATCACACACCGAAAGCTGTGAGAACTGTCTTTAAAGACTGCTGAAATTAGTAGGATCTTGATGCTGATCTAAATAGCCTCCTGCAGGAATGAACTAGGATGAGTGAAGGTTTCCTGTTTCCCTGACCTCTAGCACACCCACACAAGTAGACTCACTGTTAATGAAATCCTCAAACCACTCGGGAATGTGCACTTCCTTCACAGGGGAGACCTTGATGGTATTTAAATAGCTGGTAGTATTAATAGCAATAGCTGGTAGTTAATGAGGAGACTTGGGAGCTCTGGGGAGCAATGCAGGTTTGGGAACAGCTCAGGCTGTCTTCTTGTTGTCTTTGTAAACCTTGCTTCCTGTCACTTCAGTCTCCATTTCCTTTCAAGGATGAGCTGAGATACCAAAAAAATGTGACTATCTAGATAGAAGGAAACCTGTCCTGGTATAAAGTATGCCTTGGATCGAAAGTTGTAGTTGTAGCTCTGAGACTCCAATGTGTCCTTTTGATTTTCAAGTGGCAATGAGATGCCAAGGAGCCACCATTACCTGGGATAAGTGCAATCTGCTTCTACCTTGGCAGTCTAAGCTGTCTCCCACTTGGTTCCTCTCTACCTGGGAGGGTTATCATCCCATTTTAGACTTCTCTGGTGAGTGTGAGGGGAAAAGGGGGATAATCCAGCAAGACTTCCAGGGACGACTCTAACCTACCAACCAGAATAATGAAGATATCTCTAATGATGCTATGGATGGATGGATGGATGGATGGATGGAGGGAGGGAGGGAGGGAGGGAGGGAGGGAGGGATGGGTGGATGGCTATTTGTGCTAAAAGAGTTGGACATCTACTTTCATACAGAGGAAAAGGACCAAAGAATTCTTCTTGGTTTCATCATACAGAACAAGAAGCAGATTAGTAAATAGGAGGATCAGGCCTTACGCAATGACAATTGACTGGAAAAGACTGTCCTAGGTGAAACTGGTGAATCTTCAAATTGAGAAACTTTACTCTGGTTGTTTTTATGGTGTTTTTCATAGGGAGCTTCAAGCCAACCTCTGCAGATAAAGAAGAAGACCTTAAAATGAAAGAGAGTGATGGAGATTAGATTAGCACTTTGGAAGTTACAGAAGGATGAGAAAATTTGAAGTTCAGACATAAAAGCCCAAGAGTAACATAAGAAAAAAGTGACACAAACAAGGGAAATAGAGGTGATGAATCCTCAGTTGGGTGCTACTGTACCTAGAAAAATATGTGACAGGCAGTAAATCACAACATACTAAAAATATGATGGATTAATTTGGTACAATCTTCATATACTGACTTTTGCAAATATTACATGCTACATAAGACTGTGGAATTAACAAAAACTAGTGTAGCAGCATTAGAAAAAGAAATATTTCTAAAAGCAAAATGGAAAACATCCTTGATATCCATTAGATCTGGTAATATAAAACTAACAAGAACACTGCACTGAGCTGTTATCTGGTTTGCTGTCTGATTCTCTCTCCAGATTACCACTTAAATCAATAGCTCTCACATTGATTTTTCCAGCACACTGTATTCCAGTAAAAAGAACAATGCTCTGAGATGAGTCAGCTATTTGCTCCGTCTGTAGGGACTCTGGTGCATTTTCATTTAGGAAAATAAAAGCAAGAGCCAAAGTACACACAAATATATAGTAATAAGAACCTGCCTGTTGCACCATAACATGACACTGGCTCTGCAGACACAAGGGTTTGCAATAGCTTGCTGCAGCAACTACAGACCCACCTTGAGCTAGCGTAAGCTGTTGTAAGGCTGGAACCAAAATATTTGGGGATGATCTTAGACAGATAATATTTTCAGTTTAGGTGACTGCTATAGCAGAGGGGAAAAATATGCCCACATTTGACTAAGAAGCTGATCTCCATATATTTACCATGATATGTAGATCCTTGGCAGTACTGCATTTTCATTTATTTAATATATTTTCATGTGTCTGTATAGTCCATGTAACATGTACTGTAGTCTTGGTACTGTAACCAGTCATCACTATTGTCTGACACTGTTTCTGCTCCTTTTAACCATGTTAACAATTTCCTATTCTGTTTGTTATCACAACATGCAGGCTCATTTACTCTTGCTTTTTCTCTCTTGCTTATCCATGAACTCATGGAAACCAGAAACCTTTCTCTTACACAGTTTTATAATTATTTCAAGGAACTTGCAATAAGTACCACAAAAATGTTTTCAGTTCAAAGAAGAAGTAATAATATCAAGAGCTACCTGGAGATTTGGAGTCAGGCTGAAACATGACTCTCTGCAGGATTTCTCTTGACCACATCTCTGCTGCAGGCACAGAAAAGTTTGTGCTGTAGCCCCTTGTCTCTCCCACAGCTCTTCACACACTGCTGCTGTCTCGGCCTACAGGCTCTGCGCCCACCTGTGAGCTTGCCTTATTACTGGGAACTTTGAGCTAAGAGCAGCTAAAAAACTACTAAAATGCCAGAAAAATTAGCAAATGAAAAAGTTGGTCCCTCTTTTTCACTACAAGTTCTGTTTTATGGAGATTTATTATCTCCATAATAAAGTTGTAAGAATAGCGTGCAGTTATGAAGCCTGTTATTCTGAAAATACTACTAAATATTGCTATCTTCTACTGCTATAAAACTAGAATAATTTAAATCATTACTCTGTATGTCTCAGTAATGCTTTCATAACATTGTGTACTTCACATTGCTATGTTTGTCTCCTAATCTCTTAGTCTAAACAAAATAACATTCATGTTTTCATAACAATGAAGAAGAAGGAATAATGAATTTCCTACATCAAGTAATTTTTAAATAAAAAGGATAATATTTATGACAGTTACACTATGGTAAATCTGGAGCAATCCAGCCTGTTTACAGGAAGGATTATCAGCTTCCAGGTGTCCACCTGTGTGTCTGGGAATACTGTGTAGCTGAGGGTGCTAAGGTATTGAGGAGAGGCCTTTTGTGCTTTGCTTTGTTCTGTTTACAAGATATTTCGGGTTAGTTGTGACCTATCTTGAATCACATACTTTCCTACTGTTCCCTGAGAATTAAGTTGATGTAGAAGCAAACTATGCCAGGCACCAGCTTAGGTCTCAGCAGGGTATTAAAGGTAACACTGGGTAGGCTACAGTCCTTGAGAGGAGGTATAAGGATCTGTTTTACAGAGCACTTCATTTGCACAGTATTTAGTTTACGCTTGTACAGCAAAATAATACAGCAGTGAGATCAATAGGTATTATTGTTACCCATGCAAAGCTTCTTTCTTCCACAAATTATTATAATTGACTGTAAGAAGATTATTTCTAATATCCAGTACACAAACTTTAGCCCATTTTGACAAACAGATAGTAAGTCTTGTGTGGCACCTGAGTGATGTTTTAACTGTTGCTAAGACAAGTACTAGGGAACTGAATCTACAGAATGAGATACACAGAACTGGCTGATATGGGAAGTTACTTAACAAGAGTGGCAGTACTTCACACAACAAATCAGAGATCCTACCTTTTTTTTCCAGATAGTAAATTGTGTTAAGCAGAACAAATAGAAATTGAGGATATTTGTTATCTCTCACGACTCACCTGGCAGGATAACATTTGGTCTGCAGTCTGAAAAATCATCCTGCACTGACAAGTGTCAGTCAGAAGTGCTGGTGAATATCTGTAGATCTTGCTTCACTGCAAGCACCAGCAAGTCAAACTCTGCTGAGAATCATTTGAGAAACAAGGCCTAAATGTAGCTGCTCTGATCCCAGCTAATACCCTTGCTGCTTTTACATTCATTCCCGAAAAGCACATAAATCCTTTAAACATTTACCGAGATTTCTCATTTCTCCTTATCATGACATGAAAGGCTTTACACTTCTTATAACCAGATACCCAGACCACAGTTTTGGTTATTCACCTTTTCACAACTGCTTGGAATATACGATATATCAGAAATATATTCTGAGGCAGAATATACTGGAGTGGTTTAAATAAGAAAGAGAACTGTCTGGGGTCAGCACCGATAAAACTTCTGTATTCAAGGAGTTTGTTTCAAAGCTTGGCATTGAATTATCTGTTATATCAAACTAATAAAAGTTTTGAGACTTTGCAAAAACTTAAGGGGTTTTTTCAAATAAATAAATAAATTCTGTGGTGAGGATAAGTATATGATTGGTATCAGCAGACAGTCAAGGCCAGATAGTCGCTTCCGAGTGTGAAAAGAGCGATGGCTAAGCACGACGCTTTCGGGGCTGTGGTGCTCAGGGGCAGAGCCTTGGCTCAGGCCCCCTGTTCCCCCCACCAGAGGGGGCCCGGAGCCCCGGCGGGCACGGGCCACGCACCCTGCCAGGCCGGGACAGCACCCACACAGTACCTTTGAGGGCAGGTGGGGTGAAGACGCTCTGCTTCCTTTGCTTGGGAGACGCGCTCTGGGACTGGGGAGGGACAAAACACAGAGAGAGGCAGTAAGAGACGGGCATGGGGAGAGTTATCTGGTCATGGCAGCTCCGGGTCTTGCCCCACAGCTGCTTTCAGAGGGTGCACACACCAATCTGAGAAGTTTCTAAAAAAATGATATTGTATAAATCTGATGCCAACTCCTGGGCTTTCATGAATAAAGGGGAAACTAAGATTAGATAGACAAAATACATGTTTAATGGACAACCTTTATGGCTCCCAGGTAAAACAGATACAATACTACTGAATATTACCCTTTAGCCTAAAAAAAATATTGTTAAGCATAAAATTAAGATGGTCTGTGCTTTTACCAGTCTACATAGCTGATTCTTATAAGGCAAATAAATGTTTACATATATGAAAATAGTTGCAAGATTTACATTAAACAATATTCCAATTAAATACAGTGTAATGAATGATTATATGTATAGCTAAGGTAGTACTGAAATTATTAGTATATACATTTTTACATAAATGGAAGATACCTCCCCCTGTACTTTTTCAATGTATTCTATCACTCTTAAAATAATAATTTCAGCAACCAATCATTCAGCCTTTAACTGGGCCTGATTTAAGTGATATATAAAGCAGAGCAACTTTTCAAAATGAAATCAGTTACACGGGTGTCTATATTATATGAACGTGAAATATGTTTGTATGTTTGTGCAACATGCAAAAGCTATACAAAGGATAAAAAAACTGCATAAGGTCACCCGCATAGGTAGCTTTTGAAGCACCATATCACACTCCCAAGAAAAATGTTAAAAACAGCTGTGTACAGGCAAGCTTTATTTTTTCTCATCTAAGCAATTTCTAGTTGTATTTGGTCATAACGATGTTGCCTTTACGCAAATATTTGCTAAAAATGCCTTTTTCCCTGAGTACTTTGAATGCTAGTCTGTGAATTTTAATCAGATCTATTTCTTCAAGGAACATTTGAGACAGCTCTTAAGAAAACCACTTTCACACAAGTATGGCCCTACCTTATCACAATGGATGGAATGATAACATTTATAAATAAAATATTGTCTTCTTTTGAAAGAGAAAGCTATTTATAAGCACTGTGGAATAGGTTGTTGATCCTCCCTCCGGTAAATCTTTATAAGTCTATATTTGAGTCCAAATTTGAAACAATCAATACCTCCTACTGCTATTTAAAGCTCTGCCTGCTTCTCTGAGCAATGGGTGAAGGAGAAAGAGATCAGGGAATTGCAGGAGCTATGCAAGGGGAAGTTGGAAAAGGAGATCGGAGCAGCCAACTTTTAACTCTTCTGCAAACTACAGCAATACATTGCCTGCTGTAGGCTTCGCAAATGGTGGGGAGAGGAGAGAGGAGTTTGCAGTGTGTTTGTAGACCAGCAGTGATCTGCAGACCCAAAGCAATGCTGGATGAGGTGACCTGGCAGTGTCACCTCGGGCCAGGTTTGCTATGTTTTGCCAGGGCATGACAGCAAGGCAGGGGGGAAACTTGCCTTTCTCAGTTCCCTGCTGCAGAGAGAAGGGAGAGCCGGCAGAGCTGAGATGCAACACAGCTTTACACAGCCCTGGTTTGAAAGCAGTGGTTCTTAAAAGTCTGTGTTACTCAAGATGGCCTGACAATGTAAAGAACAAATATTAACCAGGATGAATCAGTGAGTTTCAAAGGGGTTTTAACAATAGACATGTTTTAACAATAAATATATTTGAAAAAAAAAAAAAAATTCACTTACCTCTGCCTGTGAGATGTTTGTTCTCTTCTCATCTTTTTCTAGAGGAGGAAAAGATATGGAAAGAGAAAAGTTAGTACAAAAGTGTTTTTGAGTGCTAACCCTTGCGACTCTGCCCTGAACCCTACAGCACTATTGCAAATAAAAAGTCACTCTTCCCATTTGCAGCTTTTCTTTCTCTTTTGTGTATCTCAGAAAACCAGAGGCCCTGGTTAGCATTTAGACATAAGCATTACAGGGAAAGCACTTAACTCTCATTTTTTCTCTGTGAATTAACAGCAAGTGATGGAGTGCCTTTAGGAGCAGGTCCTTTGGCCAGGCTTGCAGCAGGGCTCTGTGCTCACCAGTGGCTGTCAGGATACGTGGCTGCTTTGCCTGGGGACTGCGCTTTCTTCTATAGTCGGGAAAGTCTTGGTTGCCAAATGGTGTGCAGCTAACTCATGAAAGTTTCTACTGGACTCAAATAATAATAACCATCTCACCTCAGATAAATTATTAATACACCAATACTAGTACTGAAGAGCACCTAAAAGTAATATGTAAAATTAAAAAAACAAAGCTTAACAAACACTAATATTTAATCTCAAAAGTTTCATGACATTATTGGACTGAAATTTTTTTCTGGAACTGTTTACTTTTGTTGCCTTAATTTGCTTTGCACTATAGGCATGGCAGAAATGGTCAATACCAGAGGTTTCTAATTAAAATAATAATCTCTGAGAATCTGTCTGAATAACTAAGTAAAACTGTATAAGGCATAGGGTCAAGGGTCTTCCTAACCCTTGCACTTAACCAGTTTTTACATGAGATTAAATTATTTTTCTACTGTTGTCTTGATGTGGTTAATGACCAGAAAGTGTCTGTCTTCTGATAATGATTTCCCAAACATTTGATGAAGATCATGTAGGACCTTTGATGCATAGTAGTTTGGAGTTTTAAAATAAGATGCCATTGAAAACAGACTCATCAACCTCTACTGTATCAACACCCTTTCTAAAATTTTCCACTTGCAGATAGCACTGTGCAACTTCCACTGAGGTGTGGCAGATCTGTAAATGTAGGTCTGAGGGAAGAATTAGGTTTTGGAAATAACACTTTATCTAACTTATTTTCTAGATATTGGGTGCTTGTCATGTGCTGTGTGTGAGGGGATGAGCCAGTCTGGGCAGATGGATTGCATTTTCTACTGTATTCTTTACCATTGTATACGTGTATCTTGCAAGCATTAATTGACTTACTGGATTTTTTCAACGTATATACTTCCCATTCCTTTTATATGAAAGACATTCAAATGACATACTAGAGGTTAAAAAGTATAGTTGAAAACAGTGCTGATTACTGTTTTCCATAGTCCCACAGATACAGAATTAGACAGGACAATCAGGAGGCCGGTTCCTGCCATTGACATTTGTATGAACTTTGGTAAGGTGACTAATCTCTTCCTTGACTTCCCTACCTGTAAATAAGTATAGCAGTGCCTATTTAAGTATAGCAGTGTCTATTTGCTTTTGTAAAGCACTTTGGGATATGAAATTAGGCTGGCTAAATAGGTGATTATTTATCTGCTTGTAATCTTTCTTCTTAGTTGTATACCAAACAGACACGGACTTCAATGATTCAACACTGGATAATTTTTTTTTTTAGCTCAGGATCCTGGATTTAGTTTGGAGGCTGAAATTTGAATAAATCAGGAACTTCCAGCAGAGAACAATGAGAAGTAAGTTATGTTCCATTCCTTCCTGAAACTCTAAACTTGCTCAGATTAAGAAATATGTTTGGTAAAGCCAAGATGAAGCTTGCATAAGGAACAAAAACTTCAATCAGCAGCTTCATCATGTTTCAAGTCTTGTTCCGAAGGATGTACACAACTAACCCTTTGGGCTTGCACACTTAGTGCTCTTACTGGGGTGACATTAAACCTACCAGAACTGGAAAGTTTCCAGCATTTCCTTCCACCTGGCAGAACTTATATGACAGGCAACTTTGAGGACAAAAACTGGTCCTATATGGAGTTAGAGAAATCATTCTTGTTCACAGGGCAAATAGGGCCAATGAATAACATCAGACAATATGGAAATTTAAAAATGACTTACAAAATCACACAAACAAATTTTTAAATCCAGTAAACAAAGATCAGAAATGAACCTAAAGGAACAAAAGAGACAAACTTGATGACATGAAGTCTTTCAAGTGAGTTGTGAGATGAAGAGGAAGGTAGAGCTGGATGGAGATGTAGTTTGGTCAGTAGTACATTTTGGCACACATTTTTGAGGACAGAAAGACAATTGCATGTTTATTTTTGACAGGCATTTTGATGGGTAAGACTCAATGGAGAGTATCAGTTTGATCCCTGAGTGCCATAGAGTGAGGCAGAAAGTAGAGAATAAACAAAATCTCTGCAGAGGAGGAGGAAAAGATGAAAGGCAAGGGGGACATGGAAGGAATATAGAAGCGCTTGTGTGTAGCTGAGGTAGTAATGAGATACAGGGACGGTGGGGTTGTAGCAGAAGTAAAAGGGGGAATTTAGTGGTAACAGAAATCAGAGCTGGAGTGCGGTGTGGGCTGGAGTTCAGTCAAGAGCTCTGACTGGGGAAATATTTAAAGCCATATTGGTCTAAGTGAAGGATTACATTAATACTGGTGTGAACATTCTTCCTTGGAAAAATAGGGTTTTTTCAGTATAACTTATAATGCTTTGAAATCACTCTAAATTAATGAAAGCATGCTCTTATAACATTCTTACTGAGAAAGTGCCCTTGTGAGAGTCAATGTATGCTCTCACTACAACAGGTCAGTTCTGGCATCAAGAGATTCTAGGCAGCAAATCTCTGTGACAACAGAACTTATGATGAGAATGGAAGTTACAAGGTAAGAAACAACATTATCAGTTATCTACTGAAAATCAGGCATATTCACCTATGGAAGTCAAACAAGCCATACATTTCCCACCCTTAAATTCCTCTCAAATCCATTGGCAATTATAAGCTGAACTTCTTAGAGCTTTAACCATAAATTCTTCTTGAGAGGGGTCGGGAAATAACCAGAAATAACAGACTGTGATATGAAATCCCTGGTTTCTCTACATCCTTCAGTTCCCATTGACTACTGTGCACTCAGGATTCTGCTCACAAAAAATCATAGTTGGACAGAATGAGAAATTTCCTTATCATGTTTATAACTAGGTAAATATATCACAGAGAATGTGAATTTAAGTGATAAACTATATCTTTCTTATATGAAACAAAACACAAGCTATCAGTAGATAACTTCTCCCTACAGATTTGCTCTCTTTTTGGGGGCAGTAGGGAAGAAGACTTATTACTGATTCTCCATTTTCTTCCCTCACAAACCATAACATTTCTTACAGAACACAATACAGCTGTATTATATTCCAAATCTGAACATATGGCATTTTTCCAGTTTAACTTATTCTTGGATGCTCTAATTAGCTAACAAAAATCTGATTACTGAAGTAATTTCTTGACAGTTCTTGTATTTTTGTTTTAAAGTAGCATAATATAAATCATGTGAAGAGCCGAGAAGAGATTTGTACATACCCAAGTTTCTGGAAAGTTGAGGTACATAAAAACAAAATTGGAGCTTCGTTTAGAGAGTTTTTACACCTGTGTTGAGGAAAAAGCAGTTGAGGACTTTCCCCTGTGCTGGGTGAATAATATGTGAAGCTAGTGTGACCCTTACCTCATGGAGACTGGACTAGCACCTGGCAAATAAGTTTCAAGTTTTAGTCAGTGTCCTCAGGAAAAGAAATACTTCATGTTCATTAATGAAAGGTTCAGTCTAAAGGATATTTCCATCAGTCCAGATATGTACACAGACTTTCTGAAATGAAGCCTTACTTCTTTAAGAAGAGACTTTTCTGAAAGTTCATCTACTTGCACAGAGCCCTTTTCAATATTAGACCTCTAAGCTTTAGTATTTACCCAGGGTAAAATTTCACCCACTTGCAGGAAAACTTGTAAGATTTGTCCTGGCTATATTGCTGAAATATGAAGAAAGAAACACCAGGGGATTTTTCGCCCAAATGCTCTTGTTAGCAGAGTTCCTTTGAATGTTTATTAGCACATCCACTCAGCCAAGATAATATAATAAGCCGAGCTACCCCAAAGGTGTCATTATATGAGATCAGAAAGGAGCTGAACGGAAGTAAGCTGGTTGTAGCCAGGGTGACAACCGTTTCACGTTGCTGATCACTTTTTCCATGAATCTCCACTGTTGTACAAATGGCATGACCATGCTGGGGGAAGACTTGTGGTCGTTTTAGAGTAAGATCAAAATTCATCTGACTCTCTTCTCCCACTGGATAATGTTAATGCACTTGGAGCAGCTATGCAGGGCAAGAGGTGACCTATTTTAAAAGACCTGGCCTCTGATATCACCCATGGGCTCTGCAGTGGAGTCATCCAGCAAAGGCTTATCTCATCCAGCTAATTACTCTGCTTTCTTTCCCTTGGCAAGAGCAAATAAAAGCCTTTTCTGTAGGGTTTCAGTCATACACTGGAGGAACAGAACAAGTCAGACGGTCCAGCTTTTACACAAAATAAACTCAGCAAGAGGATAGTATAATTGTTGA
Source organism: Tyto alba (assembly GCF_018691265.1). NCBI lineage: Eukaryota > Metazoa > Chordata > Aves > Strigiformes > Tytonidae > Tyto > Tyto alba. The sequence continues at coordinate 27,830,423 of NW_024881328.1, read as the reverse complement.
AGAAAGCTTCTTGTAGAGAGCTTGGAATTTTCCTTGGGAAAACAAAGCTGAGGAGTTTCAGGTAAAAATCACGGGGGGCTGAGTAGGGCTTTTGATTCAGTTAGTTTTTCTCACACTGTCTAAATTTCCCCTTAAAAATAATAAACACAATACTCTTCAACCGCTCAGATAGTGGAAATAGCCCATGAGCTACATGTCTATAGCAGGTTTTAGTTAAAGGATGATTTAAACAAGAACAGTTGGAATCTGAAAGAAATTAGCCTGAAGAGAGACTTTAAGAACCCAATATCACTGTCATTCTGGAGCATCCTTACAATCCTGCCTCCACTCCTGTGTAAACAGTGCCACTGGAGAGAGCAAAGTAGATGAACAGAAACAAGGATCTAGCCTTTCACATGCAAACTTTAACATAGAACACTCCAAGCTAGAGACAAATCAGACAATGCTGCTGCTATGAAATAGTTGAGCCAGTTTAATTTCATTTCATCAGTTTTGATAAAACGTCTCCATGGCCAAACAGTACTATGTCCATGAGCAAAGCTTTCTCTCTCAAAAATGTGAAGGAAATGAACCAATTGCTGTGACTTCCGATCAATATGCTCAATGATGACATGCAGTTGGAAAAGGAAAATAATTTTCCTGGCTCTGGCTCCACTTAGCCATCTACTGTGATGAAGAGGAGGGTGGCTCTCTCCTCCCGCTGCAGGGTTGGGGGATGCTCCTGTGCTTGGGCAGCAGGCTGCAGAGTTCTGCTCCCAGCCTTGCTGTGTGCTAATTGTGCAACAAGTCAGATCACCTGTTTCAAAACCTTGCGTTTAAATGGCACAGAAACATGCAATTTTAGGAACTAAGAAAATAAATTGATACTTTTCCAAATAATTCTTCATTCTCCTGCCAAATACCTGAAATTTTCTGAAAATTTGGTTTCAGTCATTTCACTTTTCAATTTATTCATAAGTAAAATAAGAATATTTTTAAATCTACCAGCTTGCCTCTCTGGTGTTGGACCACCACTGTTTGTTCTTGACATTGATATTTGTAAAACAAGCTCATTGAAATCTGATTTAGAAATTGGAATAATTTTATTTGGTTTTTCTGCTATCAAAACTACTTTTCCTTTCTTCCAGAAGACAAAGTAAGATCAAAAAAAAATATTTAATGCTTTGCTTTTGCCAGAGTTCTAACTATACATTGCCAAATCAGCTAGCTTCTCATTGCTTTTTAATAAACCACTGAGGTAAGTAAAGGAAAAAAGTCCAAAAAGACAAACATAACAAATGCTTATGTAGTTAATTGTTTGACTTTTGCTTGCTGGTTTTTATTTGCCTGTATTTATCAATGAAAACTTGAATATGGGTATAGATGTAATTACATTTCATTACAAAAAAATATCCCGGTAAGACCTCCTGGCATGAGCACGTTTCTGAAAATCTTCACATTGCAAAAGCACCTCATTAAACTCTAGTATCCCAGCTGCTGTGGTAAATGTAGCTGGAGGGTCTGGTCCCCTCCTCAGCCAAGTGCTGACAACAGAGTGCGTACATTGCGGTTCTGCTGCATCTCACACACTAATCAGCATCTAAATTACTGCCTGGCCCTTTAGGGAAGACTTATAACAAGATTTGTGTAGGAAATATTAATAAAAACATAGGGGAGAGAGGAATTTGCTATATACACAAGCATTAGCATGCTTATCGTATCAAGTGTTGCAGTTAAGGTATGTAGCATGGGAAAGGTCCCACATTACCCTGACAGTACCATCACCAAGACCCCTCATCACTCTGGCATAGACATCATAGGGTAGCTTTCCAAACTAGCTCCTGACTGTGACCAGCCCTTTGTAGTTCACTAAAATGCCACAGGACAGACAAATCAGCTGTTTGGACATTTAAAATGTTCTTTCCAGGTAAATTAGCCCATTTATATTTACATAGCTCTGTATTTCCCACCTTCAATATTCAAGTAGTCATTACTAGTACTGAGAATGGGGGCAGCAATATCCTTTGTTAGACCAGTGGTCCTCAAACTCAACCTCTAAATGAAAAGAATGATCATCCTTTTCCTCCCAACACACACAACAACATCTGATCCAAACAGCATCTGTAGCTCTGAACAACACACAGACAGTATCCAAGGTCCCACTTTCAACTGCACAGTCACAAGAATATGAAAGAAAACCACCTTTCATAAATTACACAGATCAAAATCTCTTTAAAACATACATTACATTTTGATATCATAATCTGGTTTGGAAGAAACTGGAGACATTACAAACCTCAAATGTGAATCTAAATGTATTTGTTTACATCACACAAATCTCAGAAGGGAATTATAGTGCCTGATTCACCACTTTGTTATTCCAGTTTCATGCCAGACTCATGGAAATCATTCTAGTTTCACTGGCATTAAACATATAATAGACATAAACAGAATATAACAGTGATGAATCAGGTCTGCAGCCTTACCACAGAGCAGTCATGAATTATTACAAGAAGCACAAAAAAATCATCTCTCTCAAGCATTTTGTTTTCAACTTTTCATTCTCCGTCCCTACGATACCTGTTAAATATAAATAGAAACCAAACTCTAAATAAGTCACGTAAATAAAACTTCTTAAAATATATATTGGAAGACAATTCAAATTTAATAATTTATTTTCTCTCTTCTATTAATAAGGACTGAGTTGTTCTGTCTGCCTTCTTGGAGTTACACATCTGCCTGCCTGTGGTCTTCCAGCTGCTGCCAGCTATGTCCAACTTTTTCTGATACTGTCTTGGCTTTGAATGACAGAACACAAAACAGGCTTCATGGAAAAACCTGTCATGAAAAAATCTTTCCATGCAGAAGTTTCTTTTCCTCATAGCCCAAGAGGTCTGGTTCTGTAGCCCTGCTCAGTGAGAGAGTGAGGTGAACAAGGAGCGTGGAGCAAACCTTCATGACATGAAGTCCCTCATTCATCATATGTGGACAATTACAGACTTGGCAGGTCTTCCCAGAGAAAGTAATCAACCCAAGGAGAAATATGCTTGAAATAAACATATTGTTTGGATAACTAATGTAAAGATTGACTTTAAATCACAGTATAAACAGTTCTTGGCTTGAAGTTGCTTTCTTCTAGTTGCTTTCTAAGCAACACAAACTCCCCTTTGGTGAGGGAAACAGAGATAGCTTTCAAAGAACAACTGAATAAATAAGAGGAACCAGGAAGAGGTAAGTAAAAATCTTCCTTTGCACTTGATATCTCAGCTGAGACATTTTCTGGACCCAATATAAATCTCTTTTGGAGATTGACACCGAGCTAAACATTTCATATAATTTGCAGATGACTGGTGTTGACTCATGACATCGGAGCCAGGAGGAACCTCTGGCAAGACCAGAGGGTGTCACTGTGTGCAGAAGCTCCAGGTCAGGGTCTGCCTCTATGTTGCTTCAGAGCTTCCTTAAATTAACTTATTCCAAAAGAATATCTTTTTGTTAAAAGCAAAGAACTTCTTTCCATTTCCAGCACAACAGAATTAAGCTTAATCACAAGTCTCCACTGTCTGTTACACTCCGACCCTCTGCAAAGAGGAGTTCCATCAGCTGGGCATCAAGGGGAGCTGAGCAGTGCTCCAGGCAAAAGGAGTCCAGCACAGGAGTTCACCACATGTGGAGGGCTGCTCAGTGCAAATACTGTGGCAAATCTATGGTCTGCATCAGCTAAACAAATCAGGCAAAATAGCATTTTTGAGGGAAGACAGGAAATCATTTTATCGCTGACCTTACTAGGCCACAAGCAACAGGAAGTTTTGCCATTGACTTAAAAGTCAAGCTTTTATCCTAGATGAGTTTGGAAAAAAAAAACAAACAAACAAGCAAAAAACCCACCCACCCACCCAACAAAACAAAACAAAACAAAACAAAACAAAACAAAACAAAACAAAACAAAACAAAAGAAAAAACCCAAACAAACAAAAAACCCCCCCAAAAAATGCAAACTACTTTTCATTTAATAAACTAGTACTAGAGTTAATGCAACTGGGAAAGAACTTCAGCCATATGTAAACTGGCTTCTTGGTGAGAACTCTTACTCATTATCTAAACTAAGTAATGACACTCACAATAATATTCACTGCATCTTTGAAAATCCAGGTTAATTCATTCAACTAGGCAAAAATAAGCGAGACAAACTGAAGAAAACCGCTGTGATAGGTGATGTGGATTTTAAAATCCTTGGCCTATTGGGAAGGTTGATGATAAACTCAAGTCTCAAAATGTACAAAGACTTAAAAGATACATGATGATCTACATATAACCCTCTTTTACGCACATCTATTTAGGATGATTCAAATTTATCTTTTCAAATGAAATATACATAACAAATATTCCCTTATTCTTGAAGAAAATAAATGTAAACCAGGGTGACACTGATTTTCTGGCATGAGCCAGAATGGGATCTTGACAGGCAGCATTTCTGGGTACCACAGGTGATGCTGGAGGGACAAACTGAACTACAAGAAAACCTTGGAGAAATAGACTTTCACAGAGATATGGAACAAGTCAAAGGCCAAGGACTGGAAAAGAGACCTAAAGCACAATGTGGTGTCTCAAAGTTTGTCCAACTATGTAGAAGGAGAACTCACCTCATTATAAAGTGACATTGACACAGTCTATTCTGACACAAAAACAGATGTCAATAAAGATTATATCTTTGCTGCAGAGTAAAGGCAGTTTCCATACTCACAGCATAACCTTACCTGGCCTGAAACCTGACAGTGAAAGAAAAGACTCTCACAAAGGAAATAGGAAGGCAGTGGAGATAAAGACAGCTTCTGAGAGGTTAGAGGAGGGCCAGAGCTGTTGAGTGACTGTCAGCAAATACTCAGAAACATGTTCAAAGAGCAGAAACATGCCTCTGAAATTAATGTGCCTAAGCAAAACAGACTGCCAGAATACTAAATGTTTGCAAATGATGGCTGCTGTTTTACCAAGTTTTACCAAAGCAGGCACACAAAAACTTCCCAAATAGCTTTCAATTACTTTGTCCATTGACTAAGTCATAACAATGTATTAGTTTGTGGAAAGACTTAACACATTCATTAAGTATTTTCAAATACAGAAGGAAGCTAAGTATCTTGAGAAGACAGTTACCCAGAGTTGTGAATTCAACAGTAATACTGAATAATATTAGTAATGTGTTACTTTCCAGATGTTCAGTCTATGTTCAAATGACATATTGAAGAGATTGAATATCAAAACACAACTGAACCAAAGATCATGAATAAAAATCCATGATTACCAAAAATATAATACTAGCTCATCCCCTGATATACATTTAAACCATTTTCTAATAGCTTCATATGCAGGAATCAGTTTTGATGGAAAATGGCTCAGAATTCACCCAGCAATTTCAATCTTTGTATTGGAGTTACAGCTGCAATAGCTATCACTGAGAGCAGTTCCTTTCTTGGTTGTCAGCTGTAGGAGTATTCTAAGCTCTAAAATAAAAAGCAGCAGCAGCAGCAGCCACCAAAGTGAAAAAAGTCAAACATTTCTTAGCATACTATATCTCATGAAGCCAATAAAAAAAATATTGTAGCTTAACAGTTTTGTATTGTACATTCTGGAAAGTGACATTTGCCAAGGGAGAAGAAAACAAATGTGAAACAATAAAACTCTTCCTTAGCCAGTGATTATTATTGCTGCCTTTGCAGTTTCCTTCCTTTTGGAATAATACCTCAAGGATTTCAGTAAGAATGTATTGTAAAGATAGTCCTGGCCAATGTTCATGGCTTGCTTGTGGTTAGAATGCACATGCATAAAGCTCCTCACATACATGTATCATGCAGGAATCAAGTGAGCTACTAATAATAGTACTTCTTGGGGTTTGTGACCCTTTTTACAAAAAGAAGATGCAAATACCAGTTTTGTAAATTCACTGGTTTTCTAAGCTTTCAGAGAGTCAGCAAAACGAGGTTCCATAAACTCATTCTCACCATCATCACGACTAGGTGGGATTGAAAGACGTCACAGTCATTAATTCCTGTGGTATGACTGCATCCCAGAAATCCCAGGGAAAACATGGACAAAGAGTGAGCATGTAACTGTGCGTCATTCTGCTACTATGATATTTTCTCGATTCTTCAGTAAAGCCATTTGAGAAAAATATTAGAAGTGACGATTTTAGATACAGACACATAAACAGCATTTTGAGGGGAAGAAGGGGAAAACAGAGCTCCTTCCAATAGACATATAGTTTAATTCTACCCTACAACTACTTTAGTTACTATAAAAAGAGACTTGGCTAGTCCAGCTGATCTTCTTTCCACCAGCTAGTGACACAGACAGTTCAGACTCACAGGAAGGCAAAGCTAAGCTCTATACCTCCCTGCAATGTCTCTGAATTTCTGCAGCCCTGTGAGTTGGCAAAAACTGTCATGATTAATAGCTTCAGTTTGTTTAGAGCTTCTGCTAGCTTTCAGTCCAGATTCATTATATTCCTGCTTTTGGTGTGTTTTGAAATGAAGCTTTAACTTCAGTTACTCCATATAAAGAGTTAAATTTTTAATCTGAAAGCTCAATAAATGGGGCTATCTTGATTGATGCTTTAAGTGCAACCCCTTCCCAATATTCTGAACATAATGAGGTTAGTGCTAAAAGCTGGATTCTCTCTCATCTGTCTGCATTATCTATTTATTCCGCACACGTCACCATGGTAAATGAGTGCTGCATTAAGTACTAAATAGTAGAGGTCAGACAAACCCTATGTTACTTTTTTTTTCTCCCTCAGCAAGGCTGAAACACTTATTAATGGATTTTAGTTTATTACCTGATGTAAAAAATATATATATATATTGCATTATTGATATATAATTTAAGCATAATCTCAGAACAAACTAATATGACATTCTTATTCAAAACCTTCTGTCTTGCAATGTTTAAATGGACTTAATTTCAAATAGTCTCTAAAATTTGTTACGACTTTAAAAAAAACCACTCAAAATACAAACAGAATATTTGCCACAGTCTAAACTGGACCTATTTTTATTCAAAACATTTGGTTTTTTGTTTGTTTTTTAAGTGTCACAAACCCCTCACTCAATACTCATGTAGCTATACTAAATATAGTTTAAGTATTTTCACTATAAGGAGTAGTTAATGACACCTAGATACTTCATTTTTTAAATATAAAACTCACCATCTATTCAGAATTCTCACCAAAACAAACTGTATGAGGTGTATATGTATTTGACACAATGTAAATCTGTTAGAGTTCCTCTAGCAAAATAATAAGGCTTACAATGCAATGAAGTGAGAATCTGTCCAACCGACTTCCACACCAGGTTAGGTAGTTTTGCACACTGCTATTCTCTACCCAAGGCACAACTTTTTGTCATGTTAATACACACAGAGGTGATAACAGAGGTAAACAGTCAAAAAGCTTATCAGTCTTGATGCTGAATAATCAAGCAGCTGGAGATCTGTAACATGAAGCCATATATATTTAAAATTATTTGCAAATAATCTCCTGTGGTGACAGAAGGCTGTTGCTATGGTGCTTTTGTATAAGGAACAAGGAAAACAGATTAAAAGTACAAGGTTCAACTCTAAAAATACCTCCTTCACTTTCAGATAGTTCCATGGACGTTGACCCTTCCAACACAAACCCAACAGGAGACAGGGAGCAGGAGAACAAGTAATGTCATGGTACACATTAGGAGCTTGGCTGCACTGATAAAAAAAATAGTAGGTTGATTCACCTGTTGGGGATTTAAGGCTGGAACAAGAGAAAATGATTAATACAATTCCACCCACACTGGGAGAGAATAAAACTTTTTTTTGGCTTTGCGTCCTCTCATCCATACCCCTTCTCTGACCTAGGCCTGAGACCTAGTTGTGAATATCCAACATCTATTTCCAGTCTGCCAGGCTTGCTCAGACCTTTCCGCAGACTAGAGCTTTCCCACATGGTGTTTGCATCCTGCACCCCCCTGTCTCACAGAGGGAAGGCAGGGCTCTGATGAACAAGAGAAACTTATTCTTGTTTTGACTAAATGTACTCACTTCAGCCAACTAGACCGTAGTCAGTAGAAGCAACTAAACATACAGGAGATATGTCATGTAAAATGTACCTACGCAGTCATCATTAAACACTGAAAATGAAGGAAGCATAGATAAAAATAAACACAAAAAATGAAGTAAAATAAGTGAATTTTGACCAGAACATGCACAACATCTTCTTGTTTTGACTTTGTCTGAGCAGTTCTCAGACCCTTCTTGTTAAAGCGTTACTAAATAACTAAAGAGACAATCTACACTCTACTTGGACACTATATGAAATAATGTTTCCTACTGTTTCACACTATGTGTTTTTCACAATGACTAAAATGTTCCCAAGGAAAGTTTCAATTTGTGAACTGATGTGTTCATGACCTCAAAGAACAGTGAAAATGCATCTGCCTGCTTTGATGATAACCTTCAGTTTAGGCACAGCAGAGCCTAGTGCATCCCAACCAACACAAGCCTAGTCCTCTGGCTTGCTGTCTTTACTGTACTGCAGGGAGCATGACAGCTCTTATGGCATGTGATAACAATGACATAATCCTCACATTCTCATGAAAATGGAGCATTTTCATGAAAGAAGCTAAGGAAAGCCTTAAACTTTTTTTTTTCTTTTCTTTTTTCTTTTCTTTTTTTTTTTTTTTTTTTAATTTATTGCTTCTGTTTGGAACCTATGAGCTGTCGCTTCTGGGTTACATTAAAAGCAGCTCAAGCACAGTTTCCTAAGTTTTTTCTTGTTTTCCTTTTTTTTTAAGTCCTCGAACTTTTTATTTTCATGAATCAGATCATGGATTCTTTACTCACACTGCATATGTGTGAGGAACTTATGCTGTGGCTTGTCCCAGGGACTTCTGTGAGCCTGAACTGCAGAGTAAATTCAAAGTAAACCAACTGACAGAGCATCTGAATGTAGTGTATATAGGTAAGAAAAAGGGATGTGGTTTGCCACTGAACAGCTGCAGTCACACATCAGCCTGCAAACAGCAGGATATTTTCAAGCACAGACATTTTCATCTCTGTTCGGGAATCCCTATCACCTGTCAGGTCTTTTGCAATGTTTGCTTTACATATTTCATTGTTTCCAGCACAGGCCGAAAGAACACGAAGGTCCTCACTGACCTGACCAGCAGTGCCTGATCTCTGAGCACCCTGGTGCCACTGGTAATGTACACTGAGCTGTTCCAGTCCTGTGGTGTGAGGGGACACAAATCTTTTTCATTGTTTATTGCCATACCTCCACAAACTTTTAGACTGAAATAAAAACAGACAGCACACTTAAATGGTATCCACATTTAGGATATAGAAAGGCCAACTATTTTGGAAAAAAAAAAAAAAATTAATGACAGTTTTTATTAATGTACTGCTTTTTCTGAATGCTTTATTACCACATTAGAAGCCTACATTTGCAATTGAAAACAGCTGCTGTTTGGCTTACTTTCTATTTCCTGAACCAAAGTAAGCAGTATGTCCTACCAGAGCCTCAAGCTTTTGAAAAACATATCAGTTTTCATGGACTGTGAGACCAGGAATTCTCTGATGATTCAAGTTTCAGTGAGACATTTGCCTGAGAAAGCATAGCAGAACTGTTTGACAATGCCCAGAAACAGCTGCCTCCTACTTAGTAGGTCTTTTTTGATTCCAGTTTATTTTGTCTTGGCAGGAAAAAAAAAAGTGATTATTAGATCTAAAACAAACATATTCATTCACGTAGAAGCATAGTCTAACACATATTAATCACAAACATTAATTCTGGATCGAGCATATTGCATTTATCCCCTCAAGAATGCTGTGCTGTATAGTTTGCATCACCAAAAAAGCTCATCTATACGTAGTAATGGGATTTGTTGTGTGGGGAAAGTCTGGGAGTATCTAGAACCAGTTTGGCATGAAAGAATTTACCTACTTTGGGTTGTCATGAGATTGCCACAGGTGTAAGGACAGTTTTTCCTCCCACTATTCATCTGGCTGTGTTGTTTGCTACTGCACTAAATATTGAGGCTTCTTCTGAGGCATCTCAACAGACCTCTGGGGAAGTGGCAATAAACTGAAAGGCACTAATCCCTCTCTGGACAACAGAAAATCGGCTGGAAACAAGACAGAAAAACTGCTAATGTCCAAAGACAAGCTGCAAGCAAGTTCCTTGTCTGGAAAGAGGTACAGATTTCTTATCTTCAAGTTATGAATTCCAACCTGTAGAAAACTCAGATGTACTGAATTGTAATTGGAATATATGTTTTATGTTGCTTTTGCAGTGATAATATACCCTTTCTGCCTTGAAATGAGATTTGTAAAATACAAAAAGGCAGCTCTGGAGAAGAGTTATCAAAACATATTGCTATGCTTTTCTTATTTCCAGACACCAAGTAACATTTACATTACAAATAAGGAAGTCAAAACAGGCAACTAAGCAGAAAGGAGAGTTGGAAACAACAAATACATAGAAAATTCAAAAAGGTAAAAGTTTATCCTAATGTTTACCCATATTCTAATGCTTCAAAAAGACTGAACACTTTGACACAAGTTGAACAGCCTTTGCCAGCCAGACTGTTTGATGTTGCATTGGCTCTGTGACAAAGCCAGTCGGTACAGGAACGCTGGCATTGTTTTCTGATCAAAGTGAGCCCTAATGGCATTAAACCTGAGTTGTGGTCTGACGTGTTTTCCACCCTCAACTGTCATTTCTCTACATTGCCACCAGCTCTTTCTTGAGCTGTTGCAGTCCGATATTCTGCTAGTTTAAAGCATGGTCGGACTTTTATTTCAGATGATAAGATCTGATTTTCACATATATTCTGCTATGCTTGGTAAGGAGACAGGAGGTTGTGAGTGTATTATGACGGTGCACAAAAGCTTGCTTTCAGGATATGGTGATAGTAAGTTTCTCTTGGCTCCAATGATATTGCAAGAGAAAGAGGAAGCAGGAGATCTTTAGCAATTTTTGGATTAAGCCCTTGTGCAGCAGCATAGTTAAATGTGTCTTTAAAACTAAGCATATGTTTATGCACCTTTTATAAAGGACAGACATGCAAAAACTGTGGCTGTAGCAGGATATGAGAGGGTCACCCCATTAACCCATGCAGGCATCCTGCACAGGATGAGAACTTGCACATTTTTGTAGTTCTGTCCACTAATATTTGTCTTTGCTTTCATAGATAGTAAAAGGGTCTTATAATTTCAAATAAAAGTAAAACTAATCAGATACTATGAAATTAAACATCAGATGCTCAGAAAACGTAACTCCATTGGCGACCATGGAAGCACAATAGAATTAACTTTCATAACTCCAGTCTCAATTTGCTAGCACTAGCTTCTCTGCTCAGATGTGAGGTAACCCATCAAGGAGCACTTCACAGAGCATTTACAGAAAGAGTTACTTCACAAGCTCATATTGTCCACTGCAATCACTGTTGCTGCTGCAATTCAACTTTCTCTTTTGTTGACTTTAATTGCAATTATTTATGATGCCAACTAGAGTGAACATGAGAAAACGTGCCAGTCAATGATGCTACAGGCTGGATATTAGCTCCTGCAGTCACATCTACCACCTGTCTTTAAATCATTTAGTGTGATCTAGCACTGTAACCTTGGAAGCAAGGAAGCCAAACAGACTCTTCTGACAGTTTTTGAGTAGCTGTCACCAGCTTAAAAAAAGCCTTAGTAGATATTCCATCTTCACTTTATAGCACAGTGGACCTGACCTAAATCAGTGAAGACAGATTCCTGTCAAAGCTATAGTAGATATCAGGGATGGAGGAGAAGACTTAGAAGAAAACAACTATTTCAGATCTTTGTACAGCACAACTCAAACTGCATTTATTATGAAGTTCTGACATGTCCAAAAACATTTTACTGCCTTCTGGTTTCCAGATGGGTCTGCATCCAGAACACCAGAACACCACAAAAATGTTGCCTTTTTTTCTGCTGCAATCAGAAGCAGCTGCAACAGAAGGCTATAGAAAAGTCTGATTCTTAGAAAATGCCTGTGTCTGTTTTTCAAAATAAAAGAAGTTTAGAGAATTGGAGTAAATTTTGCAGGGTCATCCAAACAATTGAAATCGCATTATGACACACATTTCAAACCCTTGGAAGTATATGCTTCACTAGCTGTTTGTTCCTATTGAGGGAATTGGAGTACTTCAGTGGGTAAAATTCAAGAGACAGGATTCTGGTCTAGCCCAGCTCTAATTTAATAAGCGGCTTTGACAATATCACTTAAATTCTGTGTTGCTGTTTCCCTGTTGATCTAGGGAATCATGCTTCTAAAGGAATTTGTTAGTGTCATGTTAGCACCCTTACTATTATTATTATTATGCGACCATGTGCAGTGATGAATTTAACATGTTTGGAGACAAATTGTTATTCATCATCCCCCCTAAATTCTAAAAATCCAATAACCAACCAGCATTTTGGGGATTAATCAGCAAGATGTCAAGAGTCCCTAGGATTAGCTGACTGTGAAAGTTGAAGGTATACAATAATTTCAGAGGCTGTACAGCACCTTGCAATATGAAGACCATATGGAATTTTTTTACTATTTTTACTTCCATTGTAAAGTTATTGTCTTCCTTTCCAATTTGGCTTTGGAGTCTTTGTATTCATCAGGTTTACACAGCTACATGTGCACACCCTGTTCAAAACACTTGTCTATATCAATCATACCATATGGAAAGATACATGCCCATGCTCATGCATAAACCACATGGTAAAGTGCAGGAAAATGAAGGTGCTTTTTGAGTTTTTATTTTTATCTGACTTTATATAAATTAAAAACCAAGATTATAATTTAATGAAAGAATGCCTTCATTGATATTAGTTTCCAGTATCTAGTAAGAGGGGATAATATCTAAATTAATAAAAATAAGTAAGTGAAGAAGTTGAATACTAACTCTTGGGCTTATATGGAACTTGAATACTTGCAGCAATCCTGACTCATAATAAAAATGATTTATTTAAATATTTATTATGAACATTGCAGGAAAGGAGATAACAGACATGCACCACTTTGTTTACAGTAAAATTTCCTGTAAATTAAAAAGAGCTCTTATTCTCTATTTGGTTTTGATTTGGTGCTGTACCAAGTATCTGTTTATAAAAGGAAATACGAAGGTACAAAGTGTACAAAGTGAATTGCAAAAGAGATTAACAGTTAAGGTGAATTTGCTTTAAATTAAGTCCTAGCAACACAGACACAGTAGATCCCATTAAGGTAAGGGAAGTTGGTCTGAGGCAGATCTTTCACGTGCCATTACTGAGAGCTGAACTACCTGAAATTCAGGCAAGAAAGCTACTCGCCAAACAGTGATTGGTGTTAGCCCCACAGCAAATGCAGTGGTCACTCTCAGTGTCAGAAGAATATAACCCTAGCCATATGCCATGCTTGAATCTCCCTAATCTGTGTGCTGTGCTGCAATGATCTCAACCCCAAGAGCAGGGCTCTCTAAATGCTTCTTTCTGCACATTTCTGAGGAACTTCAGCTACTGATGATGTTAATCAGAACTGGAGACCATCAGCACAGTGCAGAAAGTGGAGATTCTAATAGGGTTAAGATGGTTTTATTTTATTGAGGTGCCAGTGCATACAGTAATGACCTTAGAGACGTATCAGTGAGAAAAATCCTGAACTGTTTTTAAAAAAAGGTTCAGGTGATGAAGAGATAAGGCAGGAAAAAAAAGTTGCAGAGCACTACAAAATAAAAGTTTTATATAAAGTAAGTAGTGTGTTTCAAAAGGATTATGTTTTAAGGACTTTTTTCTCTAATCCATTTTTTTCTGAGGTTTTTTTTTGCTTATAATACTCCCTAAACAGCTTATTAAAGAGCCTTTCTGAAGTCACAATCATGTGACAAAGTATGTTGCAACCTCAAATTGTCCCATCCTACAGAAAATCTTCCGGAAGGAGTCTTTCATGAAGATAACGTATTCATAGTTGAAAAGGAATGATGAAAACAGGCATCAAGTTTCATTGGAAAATTAGAAAATAACCTGTTTTGCAGAAGCAATTCCCTTAGTTGAATTAGTTGGAGCCACCCTGATATGTCTAAAGATTGGGGAACCAAGACTAGGACTTCATATATCTCCAAAGTATCTACCAAGGGAAAGAAAACTTTTGTGAATGGAAGTGCTGGATCTGGGTCATATTAATTCTGCTGTACATAGAACAGAAGATTTACATGGAGGATAAAAACCTGAAATTATTGACATTATCTGGAGCGCAGGAGTTACACATATTCATAGGGTTTACTCCAAACAGTTCTAAGATCCTTTATATGATATTTAGTGTTATGAAATTAATCCTGGATTTTAAAAATCATGTAGCTAATAAAACCAATTCTCAGACAATCCTGTTTATACAAGCTCAGTGGTTTAGAGGGTATGTTGGCACTTACCTGGGGGCATGTGTTCATTCATGATGACGAGTGATGCTGGTGTAGGCCTTCTTTTCCTGATCTGTAGCAGGCATAAACCAAGGAGATTTATTAGGGTCCATCAACTTCCCCACACACAAAGCAAAGTAAAATATCCTTCTGGTGTCCTCCTGAGTATAGGCCAGGTAAAGTTAAAAAATAAAATATTTAAAGAATAGCAGTGTGTCACTATCTTACTGACTGCTCATCCGGTCTGACAGTGATCACAGTGATGATGCTGCTTGTAGATGGAAAGTAAAGGCACAGGGAGGAGCTTTCCAAAATACATTTAGGATTTTCAATCATCTTGAGTAAGTTTTTGGACGTGTATTGCTGACATATATCAGTCATATCTTAAAATATTGACATTTAGCTTTGTGTCAGGAAAATGATTGCAGTAGTTTGTGAGCTTAGATGTGCAAATAACTAGTACTGTCATAGCTCTCACAAGTAATTATTAATTATATTTTGTAAGTGCAATTAAGAGTTGATATTACATGTGTGTCTTCCAATGAATTTAGGATATTTCTAAACTGTGGCCAAAGGTGTTGCTATATTTCTTTAATTAAAGAAAAACAACATTTAAGACTTTCAAAATAATATTTTCAAAGAGCACTACACAATAGATCTTTACATATCAATATGTATTCCTGAATTGTATGCAATTCTTCTTATTGCAAGTTTGTTTGGTTAAGTACTTTTCTTCCATTAACTCTGGTTGAACTATATGATATTGGACTACCCTCCTATAATGCACACATTTGCATTGAAAGCTTCGTGTTGATTTACTAAAGCCTCCAGACTATTGATATTCTATTGAATTTAAGAGAGGGAGCAAGAGTATTTAAAATAGAAACCATTCTGACACAAAACCTCAATGTCAGTGTGTTTGCTCTTTTTAAGTTGCTGAGCCAACATCTGTATTTAGCTGGGTTCAAATTTTGCTTTCAGAGGTGTAAATGAAAAATTACATCACCAGGGTTAATGGGTTTATTCCAGATTAGCGTGACTGTAGCTGACAGCAGAATTTACTGCTTTAATTTCATCACACACCCACAGTGAAACTGTATAGTACTTGGAATTAAACTCACAACATAAAAAAAGGACTTCCCATAAATACTGGGCAGAATTTGGGCCACAACATTTCAAAAGCCATGGGAATTCTGGGAAATCCTAATCCTATGGTTCTCACAGATTTCAGAAAAATATCAGAACACATGATGCTTGAATTCATTGCAGGACTGTTCTCCTTAAGGTACGGAGATATTGTGGCTCAGAACTACCTATGGACAAAATGCAGACCCACAGCAATTCTCTCCTGCATACTTCTAGTATTTCTTTCTTCAGTCGTCATTCAGAACTATAATTTTCTGGCAAAGGTGGCTACCTTTTAAGAGACACGACATCTGAATATTCAGGAAACCAGATACCTGTCCTAAAGGTGCAAATAATTTTGTAGCTAATGGCATGGAACTCTCAAGGTTATAATATTCCCCTGGTATCATCTAAAACTAGACTCACCAAAATAGAAGCAAGTGTTGAGAAGCACTTGCACTGAGAGAAATATACTGGGTCACCTAATTATGATTTATCTAGCTTTTTCCATAAGATTCCCTGTGTCCTTCTTTATGTGCGTCTACATGTATCTGTACACAATAATAGATACCTTTTCCTCCTTAGATGTCTGTATTGTTATATATATTATATGTATGTGTGTGTTTTGGGAGTGAGTCAAAACCTAGAATAGCACAGACATAACTCCAATATGGACATAAGTCAGGCATATTTCTACACCCATGTATTTTTCAAATATGTAAAACATTGTAACCATGTCATAAAGGAGACTATGAAAATCGTAAGAAACAGAGGAGGTAACTGAATAATAACTATTGTGCAAAACATAAGTTGTATTTTCTTAGGTTGAAATGAATGGTAAATAAGCTGCCTTCTGTGCAATATTTCCATTAGGTATCCATTATCTGCATGATGTTTTGCTTTATGTACAAATAATATACTTTATTTGTTTTGTTGAGAATGTGTATTCATGTGAAGTGTATGTAATTAGGGTACAAGTCCAGTCACAGAAAAGGCATGACAAATATATACTGAATAAATCTACCCAAGGTAAAGAAGCCTTACTCTGGCTGCAGGACATACCCTCCTCTCTCTTTGGGTATATCCAGACATTGCTATAACCTCCAGACTATTTAATCTGTAGTTACACTAATATAAATTAGAAAAGCATTTAGGCCACCAGTGTTACCTGTTCTCACCCCACATCTCACCCCCATTCCTACCCCATTCTCTCAAAAGAGTGAAAAAAACTCATCTTCCTTACCTGCTCAGCTGCCTCAGGATCTATTTGACTCTGAAACAGTGGCACAGCAAACTGTATTTTTTTAGGGCTGTTAGGCTCCATTGTGATGCTGAGGTGAGTCAGACGAGAGAAGAGCGTGGAGCTTGAGACTTGGTCTGTGCCTCTCCCCGGGCGCCCTCCCCACAGCCAGGCTGGGTGCTCCTCAGTAACAGCTGTAACTCCCGACTTAGCACGGGAATCTGTGTGAGCCAAGCAACTCCCTTATTCCACATCCACGGAGATGCCACTGGCCTGGCTATTGTTTTTTTTACCCCTTCTCCCCTCTCTTCTGCAGTCCTTCAGATCCTCTCAGCACAAAGCTGAAAGGAACAATAAGCTAATTGTGTACCAGTTCACTTCTACATATGCCAAGCATTCACTCAGAAGCTAATTGAAAATGCAATACTAGCATTGCATGGCCTGGAGCCCTGGGATTTGAAAAAGAGGATCTCTCCACCGTACATTACTAACTGGCTGCTCAGAAGTGCAATGCAAGCTCCCTCTGAGTATTGCTGATGGGCTCTTAATTATTGATGAACACAAATCAGGAAGTTTTCAGATTTTGGGGGTGGAGGTAGCAGAAGGGGTGGATGCAATAATTCCATCTCTGTTACAATGTGCCAGAACCACTCTCCTCTTCTCAAATATCAAACAGTTGCCTTTGCTCTTTTAAATCCTTTTCTAAACCTTTTCCAGGAAGATTTTTGATGATGATACTACACAGATGCCTACACTTTCATGAAGCTTATCTGGTGTGCTAGGTGGGTTTGCACCTTAGGCTGGGTTTGTAGATTTAGGCTGCAATTTCTTCTGATGGGGTCCATCTCACATGACTTCAGATAACGAGACCATCCACACTTAAGCCAGCTATCTGGGCTTCCTCATGCTAGACACATGCTAGACACAGGGCTTTTCACCCTGTCCTAGTTAATCGGAATATAGTATTTACTGGTGATGACAATTTCTTTCCATCAACCCTAGAAAAATTAAAGATGACTGAAACTAGTTACCTCACTTTTAGATGGCTAAAATTCAGAGGGACAAATCCTACTTTGGTGTACAAAATCTGTCCTTTCTTCCAAGACCACGAAAAGGATTTGGTCAATCATGCCAATAGTACCCTTTGGTGAATATAATTGATTTTCACTCTTCATTTCACCTTAATTCAAATTCAAAAGAAGTGTATGAAACAATACACAACCACTGACTCAACCTACCTCTTTGCATAGAGCACCTGACCACTGCCAAGCAGCACAGCAGAGCTCCTGTGACAAAAGTGTGCTTGATGTCAAAACTGCAAACCCGGATGGAAAATGCCATAGAGCCTGTGAAAAGGGCTCTGCTGAAATCTTAGGTCTAAGTTGAAGAGCACCAGGCTAATATCTTATTACACACTACTACCAATTGGGAAGAAAGAGAAAATGAGGTACAGCAGGAAAACCCAGACTGGCCCAGCCCATCACAGAATCAGCCTTACCTGGAATGAAGCTACTTGCAGAGAGAAAGTGAATTTTGGTCATGTTTTTGGAGGGCCTGTGAACTCTCTCAACAGGGAAGGGAAACACATCCAGCCAGAACAAATAATAAACAGATGATATTCATGGAAACGAGTAACAACTTGAGTCTGCTGCTGACAGACTGCAGTAAGGAAACAGAGAAGCAGCTGAATTGAGAGCTGAGGCTGGATGTCACCAAAAACTCCGAGGAATTTGAAAACGTGGTTCTTGTTCAGACCATTGAAAGCACTCTGGATTTTCACAACTCATCACAGGTTTATTCAGTGTCACTGAGTATTCTCCCAGCTGTGCCAGTGGAGAAAGTGAGGAAGGAGTGGGAATCAAGGTTAAGGACAAGGCACAGGCCATGCACAGCATAATAAACCAGCAAGTCAGGGATGGAATATTCGTTTGGCTTTCATTTATACAAATGAAAACCTTTAACTCATTATCAAAATATCAGGGTATTTCTGAACAGAGGCAAGCACACTAGCTAGTTGGTTTATGAAGAACCTGATAAAGCTCAGGAGGTGAGAATACACTACAAGTTAGAGACCCAGTTGACTCAATGATCAAAAATAACTCTCAGTGAGGGCTGAAAAATCCCTCCTTGTCCAAATCAAAACTACAGCATATCATAGTGGTTTCCAGCTGACGGCTAGTAGGTGACAATTTACATGTTAGATGTATTGTGATAGTTAAGGTGGGATAAACTTAGAACTGTAGAATCACCAAAGAGTCCCTCTTGGAGAGGACTTCTGGAGACATCTGGTCCCACCTGCTGCTCGATGCAGGGCCTGAGATCAGGTTATCCCTCTCAGGCTGAGTCTTGAATATTGTTAGAGCTAAGGTGAAATGCTGTTTCATTTGCCACAGCAAATGAAAGAAACTGACAGAATAGTGATGTTCAGTGTTTCATACGATCATTTTTAAGTCTTCACTATTCCTACAAAGATGAATCATAATTTGCTTTATAGACTTCCACAGACAGAGCCAGAGTGCAATCACAGCAGTTCTGCTGGTGTAACTATGAGCCTAAGACGCTAAAGTAAGAGGCACATGCCACTTTCAATAAAGACAAATAGTTGTTTCCAGGACAGTCTAATTATCAAATTTCACAAGTCCTTCATGAACAGAGATGCCATTAACTCCAGTGACAGCTTCAGAGATAGTAGATATGCACAGGGATACACCCGGGGAGAGGACATACACAGGGACCTGAGGTTGTGGTTTTTCTCTGATAAATTTAATACTTGAAAGAAGATAATTTTTGTTCTCTCAGTACCAGATAACGTGAGAAAAATGTTTTCCAGCTGCTTTGCTATTATATATATTAATAAATATTATATTTTAAATATCAGGTTTCTCTATGAAAAAAACTGTTTGACATAAAATATCTGTTATAGCCATCTATGAAACTTTCATGTATTAAATGATGCTACAAATACAGTATATGTTACTGTATTACAGGAGCTATAACTCTCATTACAAAGGCTTAAAATTTCTTATGTTAATTATAAAGTCTCTTGAAAACCCACATTCAGATAGTAAAAAAATATTTTAAAAATAAATGTTCAAAGGATTGTGGAGGTGTGTTTCAGCTCTAGATTGCTGGACATTCCAGTCTAAAGGAATCATGTCTCAAAGTCATTGCTAGCAAGGGTATCTAAGAAAAAAGCTCAACAATCATATGAAGAAGCAAACCAACAAAGGACGCTTTGGCAGGTTCAGGAAAGGGAGCCAGACAACACAACAGGACAAGACACAAGGACAAATCCTTAAGGGGGGATGCTATGCCTTGGAGACAGGCCCACCAACAATGCAATGTGGAGATATTTGCGTCTGCAGCTCTCCTCTCTGTGCCTATTTGGAGCTGGTTGCCCAGCAATCTTCACATGCACTATAACAATAAAAGTATTTTTAAAATAGTATAAGAGGCATATTTCAAAGAGCACTCGGATATAGAATTTCAAGATTACTACATCAGCTCACTCTTACACCTCATTTGCAGCACTAGATGTCTCCGGGCAAAGTGTGCTTGCATTTCCTATAGACTGCATCATAGTCTGGGGAAGAGCTGAAATGCATTTAAGTACCACCAAATCCTTTTAGCTCATCTTCTGTTTTTAGTGCACTCCCCACAATGTTTCAAATTCCTTCATGATTCAGCTAAATCTATGATGGAACAAAAAATAATAATAACTGTCTAAGGTCTTTCCTTCCTATGTCATTCACTAGTTTCTGGTATGAAGCATGGCCTTTTAATATATCCTACTGTAGTGATGAGCTATCAGAGTACTCATGGCACATTTCCTGCTTGAGATATTTTTCCTGTTGTGTTAGGAGAAGTTTATATTTTTTTTCTCAGTCAAAGACAAGGCTGCTGGGAATGGAATTCGAGGGTCTCTGTCCTGCACTCTCCTTACAATTTCTGTTGTGGCTGTAATCTGCCTCAGCTTCTCTGCTGTGGTCAGGGACTACTGCAGCATCAGCCTGGAGAGGAGAGGAGAGAGTTGGAGCTCATTTTAAAGCCAGCCTACTTAAGGCTTTGGCTCCTAATTTCACCAGTGCAGATGCAGGGAAGCACTCAGTTACAGTTCTCTGATTTGCCAGGCTGCCCCTGCAGAGCAAGGACTTGGCTTGGAAGGGGCAATTCTTCCAGCATGTCCCTAAGGACATAAATTTAACCCCCATTGTAGCTGCTCATATGTGAGAACCTTTGCAAAGAGATGTTGATCCATGCTTTCCTCGGGCTCTCCGGACAAGGCCTCTCCTCGGCACACTGCTGGGCAGCCCCAGCGGCATTGGGGGAAGAACTTCTGCAGAGCACATTGCTTCCCAGCTGCTGCTCACCGGCTTCCTGCTACAGCCAAAGGGGATTTTAGTGTGCCCCTTCCTTCTGCCCTTTTCTAAAGACCTGACAAACAGTTTTTTCACTGTCTTTGTCCATACAGAGGCATCAGGCTCACAGCTCTTGGTGTTGGCCATGGGCAGAAGGGAGGTAGAAAGCATGGCTGCTGGACACGATCTTTGCCGTGTACACCATACCTGCTCACAGACAGGTTTTCCTCTTGGGGCTCTACACAGAACATTGCTCATGGGTGCTAAAATCGGATGCAAGACTTCCAAGAATAAACAACGTTTCCTTTCAAAATAGCTAAATACAGGCATTGCAATCAGGGTGGCTCCCACTCAACCGCTGGAAACAGTGTCTGCTATTTATATTCAGAAAATGCAAAGAATTTAAAATCTGCAAGGGTGGGAGAACGTAGAGCAGAATCTGTCTGTCTCATAAGTAGTAAGTGCTGCTGCAGGCAGGTCAAGGAGAAGAACAGAGAGTCTTGTTGAGAAGCAAAAGGATTGCTGGGGCATTCAGTCAGAGTTGCTGGCCTCTTAACAGCCTAACTCACATTTCCATTGTCAGTACTCATCCATCAAACACCAGGCTTGGACATGCTTACGTATTAACTGTATACATGGATTCATAAAGCCTAGATAAATAAAAAATACAGCTATTTCTATTTAGACAATCTCTTTAGCTGAGATAATCATTCCTCAACAGTATAATTTTAATCATAACCAGTTTAAAGTTACTTTTATCTGAGAACATAAGAACTGATACTATCTATTCAAGACTTTCTCTGGGACTCACAGCTCTCCAGACTATCAAGTAATGTACAGACATTTACTGGTAGGTGCTATCCACTACTGTCCATAGCATACACATGTGCGAAACATAAATAATGAGCTGGAATAATGGGACACAACCTGATTGGGTGGTCAAAAGATCTATGTACAGTATGTACTATCATTCAATAGTGCAGAAACCAGTTTTAGAAATTTTTTTGTAGATGTTTGCTTTTAAAATTGAGTCTAAAACTCCCTAATACGTTGTAGCAAATAACCGATGGAAAACAGGACTACTTTAGAAAACAAAAAAATTAGAAACTCTACATTATTATACAGACTCACAGATTTAGAAATACTTGTGAAGTCTATGCACTCAGTGGAGCAATTCTTGCTTTTCATTGTTCTCCCTTCTCATTGCTACCATTTAATTATTTAACCACTGTCCAGGCTTTCTCCTTTTACCCTGTTAAAAAAAGAGAAAGACGTTTCTATATATAATATTCACCATCACTCAGCAAGCACCGATGCAGAATTGCCTGATTTACAGGCTAAGTGGAATTGTCAAGTGATTTTTTGTTTGTTTGTTTTTTCAATTGTCTTTTATTGTTACAACTTTTATTATAACAATATTGTACATTTTAATTCTATGGCATGAATATGAAAATTACCATCACATCTAAAATCACATGTGAAGGTAAATTTGCATAGTGATAAGTTCATAATACAAGTGTCTCGTTTTTCCTGAAAATCAAATCATGTATTATTTTGGCATCATCATGTTAATTCATAAGAAAGTGTTGCAATGGACTGAAGCCATCTAACCAGCAGTTATTCTATTTTATAACATCATGCAAGTTTCAGAGTTTTGGGTTTGTTTCCTACTGAAAAAAAAACCTCCAAAGGAGAAATTTTTCAGTAGTTTAGGTATGATTTTGTTTTACACTGCTAGTCATGGCTTGAATTACTCCAGTTTTCAAATTGGGCTCTTGTTTCCTCTCCCTAATCAGTATCTTCTTGTGGCCAGTTTCATTGAAACAGATTCTGTGAATTAAAATGTTCTGACCTGCGCTGTATTTCAAGTGTAAGCCATTTGCTCAGCAGTACACAAACTCCAAAGGCAGCACAAACACTGCCCCTCAAGACTCGGTAGAGTAGCACTGGTGAGCATCAGTGGCCGGACTGTATCAGCAAGGCTTTACATTCTCACCTTAAAAGAGGCAGCAAGCAGAGCAAACTGTTCCTTAGGAAGTCCACAGCTCAGAGCATGATGGGCATCACTTGCCTTCTAAAGGCAGGCTGCCAAGGGCTTGCACACCACGCAGTTCTAGAGAAAGCAGAAGATACAGGGCAGCCTTCCCACTATGAAGGTCATGGTCAGCAAAAATGCCTGAAAGAGCTTCAAGAGCCCATCAGTATTCAGCACGGGCAGGGTCACTCTGAGTCCTCTCTTCAAACAGCTTTGCAGAAACTACCAGCAGCAGGAGCCTCTCCTCCTGCATACTCACCCCCGGCCACAGAGCTGGGTCCTTGGCCATCCCCAGCCCTTTCCTTTTCAGGTCTCACACACACAGTGCTGTGGGCAAGCGGCAGCAGCACCTCGCGGGCATCACAGTTCTAACCCAAGCAGTGGGGGGGACTGCACCCACCTTCCCAGCCATTACCTCCAGCTGTTGAACGCTGAAATGTCTCCATTTCAGCAGAGGTCATTTTTGTAGCTTTTTGCTGCAACAATGGGGGCTAGAAACATGTTTTTACTCACCTTAAAACCAGAACAAAACACCAAGAAACCTAGGTCCCCAAACCTCTGCCTGATTTGAGCTGTGGCATAGGCATGCACTGCTCTACAGCAGGCTAAAGACAAGTCTATTTTCCTATCAGCAGGGATGTAACTGTCCTATACCCACAGAAAACAGCTAGCTCTTCAGGTTTCCAAAATACAACCCTTAGTTTTATATTCCTGCAGCCAACTGGCAGTCATAAAGCCTACTATAATAGTGAAGTTCAGAAAAGCATCCAAAATATCTCTGGCATTGCTGCTGGCTTTATTCACAGCAAATTTGATTAATCAATATTTATCAGCCACTAATTAAGCTGTTTTAATCTGCGTAAATTCATATCAAATTGCAGGCTGGCAGAAAAAAAGACAACACTAATTTGTAAGGAAAGTAACAGTTTCAATCATTAAACAAAAGAAAAACCATCCATGCTCAGGAAATTATTACAGCTGAACTGACATCACTGAAGGGCAAGCCACCCAGGTGGTGCATGTCCAAAGATGACGGCTATTCCTAAGGCACGAGCAGGAATGTCAACAGAGGTTGATACCAGTTCAATTTATCTTATATGACAGCAGCACACTACAATTCATATTTTTTTAAACAAGAGTTTATAGACATTCTTATATCTACATAAATGTTACTGAGAGAATATTAGCTGGAGGTGTCTTTAAGAATGGAAAAAACTGCTAACAGGATTATGGAGAAATAGGTGCTTGTATATTCATTAGTTTCAGTACAGTTTTTAGAAAAGTCATTTTGAAATGTCTTTATTTTACATTATGCCAGAACCTCACAAATCTGCCTTCCATCAGCTGGATGAAAAATTGGGAATATTTTTCATTTACTCAGGATATATTAAACAGTAGACTGTGTTGCTGAGATGAAATGTTCTTACAAGCTATGAGCTGAAGTGCCCCAGATACTCAGGGATGCTACCTACAAGTGACTTTTCTTGTCAGTGGCGAGGAGCCCGGCTGCTGCACCCGCGGAGGATGCTGCTCGCAGCCACTGCTTGATGGCCACTGGCTCCTGAAGTGCTTTCCTCCACCGCTCCCCAAGAGCCATAGTTGCCACTTTTCTTGGAATGCCACTTCTCAAGTAGCACACAGGCACAGGACCTACATTAATGCTCGATTGTGCTAATTAATCTGGATGGGGGACAACAAAGCATCTGCTGCTGCAATTATTTGATCAGTTTTTGGGCTTGCACATTTGTGAAGGAAGGTTGCAGGCACTTGGGTCTGGTTGGTTGCTCTTCAGTGGCATTCTGGCATGGAACTGCACACTCATACAAGCTGCAAAGGGAAGCAGAAATCTACTGCAGCTTACCACCTCATGCATATTCATATGCATAAGTACTGTTGCAGTTTATATTTCAACTTTTAAACATGCAGGATGAGGTTTTCAGCAAAGCTCTGGCTCTACTCACAGGGACAAACTCTAAGATGTCAACACCAACCAAATTCTTGGAGCCACAAGAGAAGCCAACAACTTTAAGAGTTTGGTTTTACATGCCAATGTTTCTCTGAAATTTAAATCTCACATTTCCTAAGAATATAGGGTACCCTGAACATCTGAAAGCTTTTGGAAACCCAAGTCCTGACCTTTCCTACTGTTCTCCATGCTGTGTACTATTTGGTCAAATCTATGTTACTTATTTTGCTTTAGAGTAAACCATGCACAATGAAAAAGAGACACAGATTATAGGCAAAATAAATATTTTATTGGTTTAATATACACTTCTTTCTTAAGAAATCAGCCCTTGGTGTGTCTTCCTAACACAATTTAAAATCTTATAAACTTTTTCATATAATATTGTTATATTTGAAACTATTTTTGATTAAAAACCTTGACATAGTGTAAAGAGTTTTAGTAGATGGAAATGGCGAAGGAGTAAAGAAATTCCAAGCACAGCAAAATGGGATATTACATACCCACTAAATGTCTGTTTGACCACATAAAACTTCCAATGACTTCCAATTTGCTCCATTGGAACAAATGCATGTTCATCAGGCTAACTGAAAATACACTCAGTGAGGGATGGGCAAGGAAAAGAGATTTTTTCCATTTTCCCCATAATACAAGCAAGGTCACTCATCCATTTCAAGTTGCACATCCTAATTGCTTTCAGAAGATCAGTACTTTTATTGCATTTTGGTTAATATGAAGCAGAAGAGAACTTGGTATGACTGAGAGCAGTCAACACAAAGACAAAAAACAGTGTTTAAAATAAGGCACTTTTATATAGAGGGATGGGCAAACAATAAGGAAGCAAATAAAATTAGTTAAAAGAAGTTGTCTTCTACACAAAGATAAGGCTTTCAGTGTCAGAACTTTAAGTAGTTTTAAGTAACCTCATGTCATTCTACCACTCTGCTAATAGTAACCGCCCCAAGAATTAACAGCAATTTTTACAACAGGATTGTTTCTTTCTTTTGAAGTGGCACTAAGTAACAGCAGTGGAAACCATTATTGGTTGTTTCAAGCTCTTAAAGTGGATCAGTTATTGCACAATAAATACCTCATAGAGGTCAGTGTTTTTTTTGGGGGGGGGGGGGGGTGTTGTTGTGGTTTTTTTTTTTTCGTTTTTTTTTGTTGTTGTTGTTGTTGGTTTTTTTAAATAAAAAAGCTAGGCTGAATGCATGTGTGTTATTTATAAGTTGGTTACATCTGGAAATCTTCAAGTTTCATGATGTATCATTAGACAAAGAAATTAGCTACGTAAAAATTTACATCAGGGACATACAAATAAATACAAAACCTTCCAGCGAGCCACAGTTTTGTTGATGCTTTAAGGAAAGTAATGAACTAGTTAAAGTGTCTAAGTCTTTGCAGATGAACTCAGGGAAAGGTACACATCATAGAACCAAGCATTGAATACAGTAGCCTATCTCAGCAGCTTTAACATCTCCTGAAGCAAAAATAACTTGATACTTTCGCCAGTGTATGCCGCCCAGAGCAGAATCCCACAGCTTTTCGGACTATATCCAACCTTACAGAAAAGAAAAAGCAAGACGAATATCTAAATTAGATTTTCAGAAGTCTACTTGTTATGCATAAATACCTAGTTAAGTAAAGTCCTCACGGAGCACATTGAAACCAAAAATCAAGGACCACTGGAGGAAAGCTGACAGCAGAATGGGCCAAACTAAAAACCAGCTAATTTTCTAAACCTATCCTAGGATTATCAGTATCCTTTGTACTTAATAAACTTCAATTTTCATCACTTACGTTTCACAGAGAAAATGCAAAAAAAGCAAGGTTTAAGTTAACAACAATATTTTATATGATAAAAAAAAAAAAAATCTGGTTATCACAGATTCCCAAAGATTACCTGTAGTATCAGTTTCATGGCTGTGTATCCTGTTTTGCAGTTGCAGATCTGCTTTGGGGTGATACAGCTGCTAACAATCCACTTACTATTTCTCGTCTTATTTCACCAACGATAGATTCCTTGATCTGAAAGGGATTAGCCAAATTTTTAAGGTCAGTAAGAGTTATATAACCAATGGATAAAACTAAATGATATTGCAGACATGTTTGACATTATTGACATATGAAAATGTATACCACCAAAAAAGTCAACTTTCAAAAAATGCAAATGGAAAAACTTATGAGGATTTATCTCAGAAAAATATGTAAGTAATTTTAAAGTTCTTGCAAATCGTATAAATGCAGACCAAACCAGTTTTATTTTTCCAGATGGTAAATATATCTGTGTTTTACACTTAGGATAACTGGATTTATGTTACGAAAAAGTGCATTTGAACTATGCAAAGTTCTGAAAATAGCATTTCAGGATATATACATCAAAAGCATGCCAAATGCACCGCTTTTTGACATTTGTTGTTATCTCTTGAAAAGGAATACACGACTGATCTGCCTTACAAATGGATTACACAGTAGAAAAGGTCCAAGTCCATGAACATATGCTGCTGTTTTCATATAAATCAAAAGGAGAGGAATCCTAATTACATACTTTCAGCAGCAAAGACAGAGAACTTCAACAGTTGCTCACATCATCAGTTGGCCACTGGCATATGACGCGTGCCAGCAAAGACTATTTTTCACAGGATTGTGACAAAGTATTTACCCATTAAGTTTTACATAAACCAAACCCAGGGGTTATTACTAGCAGGCCCCTGAATGTGGCTGAGGCTAGAACAAAGGAAGAGCGGAGCACTGATGGCTACAGTAAAGGAAACAAAGGAGGAAAGGAGACAAAACACAGTTCAACAAGAGCATATTATGGCCAGAAAAGAGCAGGGCATAACAAAGAAAAATCATATAGGCTGCTCAGAAGTACAAGAAATCCTTGGCACCAAGTCATTTTTTGGATGGTCTTCAGGAAGGACTAACAAGTCAGATGTGGTTCTATGGACAAGGGAGGATGATGATGGTGAGAGAATGCAGGGGGCTAAAGAGACAGAGCCCAGCCACTGGGGTCACTCACAGCAGCACTCATCGGCTCAGTTAAGCAATAGAGTTTTCCTTTTCTTATGAAAAGGGCAAATAATTTTCTGGCACAAATGACTGATTTTAGACTAAAGAAAATACTATTCATAGTGTCATTTCAAAGTAGCTTTCAAGTGCCTGAGTAGCTGTAATGAATGTGAAAATTGATGCCAGACAAAAAGCCCAAGTTTCTAATCCCAGTTTTGCCGGCAGAAATCCCTTCATGTTCTGATGCCCCACCAATACAACGGGAATAATATTTACTCAAACCCAGCCTTCCCAACGGCCTTGCCATGTCTGTGTAACCCTCTCATCATGTCAATGAAGATCTTGCCATTATTCTTATAAGTCTCCCCTTTTCCTGGTGCGTCAAAAGGATTAAGCAACAACGTCAGAAGGGTGGCAGCAGCATTAGCAACAGGTTATTTATCCCTTGTTCTCATTGGCAAGCAATTCAATCCCTAAACCATTAGTGGAAAAGTTCCTCATTTCGTTACTGCTCTGCATCAAGCAGAACTTCAGAGACTATAATGTGATTGGGAAACAGGTTTCCACTTGGATTGTTTGCTGAGTAACTGACAAAATAAAAGCCAGTGTGTAACAGGGCCTGGCTTACTGATGGCTGCAAGTGCTGAGGATGATTATGCTGATGCACACACAGATGTACAAAGCCTTAGGACCACTGTCAATGCAGTAAGGGCTTTGGGATTTAGAAATGCAAGCACAGAGAAATGTGCCACACAGCACCCCGGCTGTCCAGCAGGCCACTGTCATAAGAGATCCTGGCACTGCTCTCTTCATTTTTTTTCTCCAGTATCTCATAGGGTGGATCTGCAAGTATACTACAGAACAGTCATTCTGTGCCCTTCTCTTGACAGACAGACAAAAATAAACCTCAATTTCCAAAGAAAACTGATAAAAGCTTCCCAAATTAGCAAGTAAATAGTCTAGCATGACAGACAGTCTTGTGGCAAGGCAGAGACTGGAAGGGAAGTGGCTCCTGTTCTATTCTCAGATCTTCCAATAATTTCTGGCTTGACCTTGGTGGATCACTTGAGCCCTCTGCTTCTCACCCTCCCACCCAGATGAAAACAAGGCCACCTTTTGCTGCTTCTTTTCACAGCCACTGCCTCCCCCCTCCTTTCCAGACTCATCAAGGTCATCCCTGCGTGGCAAGTGCGGCATCGATTCCTGCAATGACTCAGTCCCATGCACGTGTCATGACAATGGCCAATGTTTGCCTTTTTCATTACAAAAGATTTAGGGCAAGGTGCGCCTTCCATTTGCTCTGCAGAGGGCACAGCCCGCTGCCAAGGCTTCCTCCATACAAAAGACAGAAAGCAGTCAATGAATGCTCCACTAGTATTTTTAGCAGCTGAATGAAAAATTGATCATTTGAAAGAAGAGAGAACCAACTCATTTATGGTATATATACTACATTGATACAACACTAATATTCAATATTGCATTAATAAAACAGTACCACATTCAAAGATAGTTTTACTACAGAAAATCAGTGATCTTTCTCCCTATAAAAGAATTACCATTACTGTAATATTATGTTGCTGCTAAATAATTAACTGATTGGAGAGTGAAGTGCCACAGTAGAAATTCTGGAGATGGGTGTTCTTGGTCTGCTGATGGAAAATGGGCATGAGGCTTTTCACAGTCCTCATACTCCTGACCTGAGGTACATTTTCTATAATTAAAAGAATTATTTCCTACTCTATTTTCTTTTTGTGCTACTTCTTCATGGCAGCAGTTGGTGAGTTTTTATGCTCAAGATAGTAAGATGAGGAACCTAACACCTGCACAAGGGAAGTATGACCAACCAAGAGACATTTTTGTTCAATACTAAGCTAACATTGATTTGAATGGAAAACGGAAAAGAGAAGATTCTCTATTGCATCATTTCTCTATTCCCTAGACATGTTACAGCCTCTTAAAACAGATGTTGACAGGAAAATCATACATTTCTTTAAAGTATAACTTCATTAAATGTCATTTACAATGGAGAATTGTTAGCAGAAACAAAATCTGTATTTCTCTTAAGCAGAAACCTTTTTGAATTATCACATCTTTTAAACTGCAGAAGAGCAGAATGAGAGAGCCTGGTGGCACTCCTAGCAACACTGTGACCTACGAGTCAAGCAGTAAGTGCTTCACGTGATACTCCAGTGGAGGTCAGGCTGTATTTTCAGCAAAACAACAGGGCCACTGTTTTGTGTTTTAACATTTCATGTTGTTGAATGCTTTTCTG
Source organism: Tyto alba (assembly GCF_018691265.1). Taxonomy (NCBI): domain Eukaryota; kingdom Metazoa; phylum Chordata; class Aves; order Strigiformes; family Tytonidae; genus Tyto; species Tyto alba. The sequence continues at coordinate 27,800,004 of NW_024881328.1, read as the reverse complement.
TGGGAGTTAGTCCATTAATGCTAAAAGTTAAACACCATGGATTTTTTTAATGCCAGCAAAGAGTTACAGGTCAAAGCTCACATGCATTACAACCCACCCAGGCATATTCTGAAACACTGCCTGACTTTTCTTTCCCCAACACGAGGTCATGCAGCTACAGAGAATGGGAAGAATAAGCAAGGGTTTAACATTTGTGAGTGCATACATCAAGAATGCATCCTACCAGATTTCTTTCTTTTGACAATGAAACTGGAATTCCTTTGCTAACAACTGGGCTACTTAAGGAAGACACATTTCATTTATGCTCTTCTTTAGCTCTTATGAAAAACCAAAGATTTTCCTGACCAGTATTTAATAGCATATTCTGACTCTGTAAAAACTACCAGGTGCTTTGAGCCAATGCATCTTCCCTCTGACCTGCAAAACTTCTCATGCTGAGAATCTGAGCCAATCCGAAAAAGGCTGCCAATTAAGTTAAACTGAGGGACAATCTCTCTGTGTGCTCAAACATTTACGAAGTTAGGCAAGTTCAGTTATTTGCTGACTGCTCATCTTTGAACAGTAGCCTCTCAGTTTAGTGCAGATTCTTTCTGCATTACAATGTCCTCAGTGCCACACAACCCAAAGAACAATCCCTGTGCAAAGAGTACACAACTTTCTTTGCTATCAGTTAATGAAATTGAAGAGGAACTTTCACACAGGATAACCTCAGAGAAAATATTGACTGAAATAACTCTGTACTTTGACTCCAGCTCTCCTTATTGTCTCTGCTGCTTTTACAGTACCTTTGAATTACAGCTCTCCCCTTCCTCTCTCAATTTCTCCTTTAGCAACCCTCCACCACGACACCACTCCTTTGACACGCATGTTTTTACAGAAGGGTGTGATACAAATGCAGTATCTTGCCTTCACTTCAGAATCAGCAGCAAAATGCAAGGTATGATAAATATCTCATGTGCAAGTCTTCTCTGAGCATTAGGCAATTAATCCCTTTAAAAAGTCATGAAGGGAAAAAAAATGGACCAGAATGAGACAGAATTTGGGATGTCTAGGAGTATGCTTGTGGCTATGCAATATTCTTTGCACTCTCAGCTCTGGTTATTCATGGAGTTACCCAAAGGTAAATAAAGAAAATAACTTCGCATTCTTCCAGTCACCATGTTCTATGAGAACACTCCTTAGTAATGCTTTACTGCTTCACAATCTGACTGTGCAAGTGCATAGCAAAGCCCACAGTGAGTCAGCCAAGAAAACATCTCCACTTTGCAGAGACAGACACAGCAGAGTCTTGTGGTCAGACGATGAGTAAAAGTATACCTTATGGTCCAGTACACTCTGCCTCTTTCTGCACTGAGAGAAGAGGGGTGAAGGTGTGGCAAAAGATTCCTCTGGGATCACAGCTCCTGTTTTATCATGAGATGAGCGGCCTGACTCTCATCTGTTTTAAAGACAAAGCTAAGGCAAAACTGGTTCCAGTTATTCACAGCCTCAACACAAGCAGACCTGGATGGTACCACAGCATTACAGTCTGGCCTCTTATACATTCCTGAGCGTGACAGCTCTGCTGGCCTTTCGAGTGGTTTATGACAGAGCCACACAAAAGCTTCAAGGGACAAGTTAAAGGATAAGGGTCCAATGACCCTCAGCTAAAGACTAAGTGGTCCCCCTCAAGTGAAGGGGAAGGAATAAACCCCACAGGTTTTCAATCCCCATTTCTGTATTCACAGCAGAGATCCTGCTCCACTTTGTCACAGGCACTGCTTTTGAGAAACAAGAAATTTCTTTTGCTTCCTTTTCCCATTTATACTACTTGCTATAAGGCTTTCTGTCGTGCCACTGACAAACAAAACATGCAGTTCTAGTCCTGTTTTTTAACTTGGCCCACAGGAAAAATAACCAACCACCCTTCACTTTCATTGACTGCCAATAAAACTAGTCCAAAAGCATTGGTCCAACATTGGTCTTAACGTCTGAAATAACTTCTCATCTGACTTCAGCTTGCTTTGCACACACCTACAATCCTTAGCAGTTTGGGGTAGAGTGATTGGGAAAGTAATTTTAACATTTACTACAGAGTTGTTTCAGAAACAGTATTTCATCAATCAAATTAACTCCAACCTGGCATTTTAGCAAACAAACATGACAGAATAATTTTCACTTGGGAATCCGAAATACTGCTGCTTAATCAAGTAGTAGAGATGGCAAAGTCTTTCTCACTCAGACTTTTAGTCTATTAATTTACATGCCTACCACTATCACTGTAAAAACATTTGCTGCTTTGCACAGGAATACAGCTGTGGCTTCAACATCTAGTGAATAGCTCTGAGCCTTCAGAAATAGTACAGTAACAGTATGAAGCCTTGGCTTGAGGAGGAAGAGAAAACCCCAGTAGCCAAGAGTTATAGATGTCTTTAGGTTTCCCTAAACACTGTTCAGACATCCTAGATCTCATCCCATCCTGCCTCACCTCCCGTATGACTTGCTGCAGCTCCTCCTGCTCCACAGTTTTGTGGATTTCATCAGCCGAAGGCATGAGAGGAACTTTTTCAAGTTTGTGCTCCACCTCTGGCTTGGAGTCTGCAAGCTCCTCGGAGCTTTCCACCTGCTGTCCAGCACCTGCTCTCACTGGAGGAGTTGGTGTTAAGGCGACGGAGGCTCGGTATAACTTCTTGCTTTGACTCTTAGACTTTCCTGTTAGCTCAGAGGATCCAACACCAGCTTTTCTACTTGTGTGACCAGAGCACACTGAAGAGGAATCAGAGTTTCCATGGGAGAATACGGACTCTGTACCCTCTGCGGGGAGAGTTTCCAGTCCAAGATCTCCCAGTCCTAAACCCAGTTCAGACTTCAGAAATGACTGCTCTCGAATAAGTTCGGAGACCTAAGGATTCAGAAAAGAAACAGTTCTAAATAAGCATATTCAAAAGCCGCATACAGACACATCTATGCTTTCTTGATATTTATTCAATGACTTACTCATTCCCTCTGTGCAACAAATACAGCTATAAAATAAATACATGCTTTGCCTTTATGACAGCAACAAAGAGGATCATAAAAAGGAATGGGCTTTTTTGAAAGCCAACATAAATACGAACTGTGGCAGTTCCCCAAGCCAGTGACTTTTGCAATACAGTTGCATCCTGGCAGAGCAATTGACAGAGACACACGTAAAGGCTTGATTTTGTTTTTCTTTGCTAAAACAATTCAGGTTTGTTCTTTCCTTTCTGCAGTCTTTGAAGTACTTGTTTTCAGTAGCATAAAATGCACAGAAAAATAAGAAATAATTTTCCCTAGAAAACTCACCATGTAGTCATTGTATCAACTAAATGCAAACAACACCTCACTTCTACATATTCCTCTTAAAAACAAAAAAGACTTTACAGCTACTTATACCTATGGCTAACTTTGCTTAAGGGAAAACACAGCTGTTCTCAACAGAACTACTCAAGTGAGTGAAGTATTCCCAAGATTATGTGTCAAATTAATCTCCTGTAACCTCTTGTAAGACATCCCTTCCTGATTCTTCTTCTTAGTAAATCATACAGCACACAACAATTACTTACTGGTTCAATGACATTCAGTGGAGAAGGGCATGACAGATTATCAGCACTTCTGCTCCCATACATACCCTGAAAAATTAAGTCAAGTTAATGTATAGAGGATTTTTTTTTTTGAGCTGTCAGAAGCTAATATATAAACATACCATGTCTCAGATAACTTTCTATAAAAGCAGAAACTTGGAAACAGGAAGCAAAGCCGGTTGGAGAAAATTTATTTCAGTCATTTTTAAAGCTGGCCCTCTTCTATAAAAGGATTTACAAATAAAAAAAATATTTATATGGTTCAAAGAATGCAAATTTGGCTTGGGATCACAATAATACCATATTTTCCTGTTCTTGGGTTTCAATTTTTTTCCCATGACTGAAGAGGAAGATGTGGCCTGTGTCTGTGCTGCTTCTAAAGAAGAAGATTGGCTAAGAAAGAGGAATGAAACCCAGGAAGAACATATGATACTTTTCATCTGTGCTTCTTTTGTTTGTCTGAAGGCAGAACTGCAGCAGAAAAAAGAGGAACAGTCTTCCACTGAGTGAAAAAGAAGAGAAAGCATATCGCCATGCTACCAATAACATATGCAAGTGTCTCTTATCACCCCTCTTGTGCTTTTGTGGAGTGTTTGTGGGAGCAGAGCTTCTCCCACTGTTTGGCATGGAGCCACACACTCATCTGAAGGAGCTACAAAAGGCAGTGGAGGGAAAAGCTGAAGACGACAACTGGATTTCCCCAATTTATTTTGTTCCATGGATTGTCAGAGCTAGAGGGGAAGCACACCCCAATTCTTGGGGGAGAAACACGGCACATTTCTCATGTCTCTACCCTCATTCCACAAGTAACAAAATCAGAGTAGGGAAACTCCAGACAGACCATCACCACCCCCCAAGGATTTCAGACATAAGTACTACCTACCAAAACTGAGAATTCAGGGTCATAATGAGGAAAAAGAAGAAAGCACCAACAGAAGAGGTCTGAAATCTCAGACCTAAAACCCCAGAAGATATGTATTGATAGGTATTAACACCAAGAAAGTCCCTTTATCCACATACCTTTTCTCCAAGACAAAATACTGACTGAAAATAATAAAATATGGCCCCTGATAATACACATGGCATCATTAGATCCCTCGGGTATCATCCCACTATAAGAGTTTTAACAGTTATGAGTTATTAACATTACACTGAGAAAACCCATAATCTTGTTTCAAAAGTAATACTTACTACATGTGTCTGAGGTCTGTAAGGTGAAGACATGTGCAGACTTCTCAGCTGGTCTTCCAAAGCAAGTAGACGTTCTTCTAACTGCATCTCTAACTCCTGTAGCTCCATGCGGACAGACTTTCTCAAGCTCTGTAGCTGATCAGCTTCGTATCTATACCAAGTCCATCACAAAAAGAACAAGGGCATTCACTGCACTCAGCTACACATCACGAAGGGGGAAACTGAGCAGGACAGTCCCATGAGTAAAGGACTTTATACAAGGGAATTGAAAGTGGAACACAGAAAATTCCTCTTTCATGAAAAAATTAGCTGAACATCTAGATGGAACGAAAGTCCTTCTCCATTTATAGAAAATATATATTACTTCATGGAGAAATCTAAACACCATGGTGTATCACAGAACATTCTCCAAAAATTTGAGCTTTAAATGCTTAAATATATGTAAGCAGAAGAAATCAGCATTTATACATATATCTAAACAAATCCAATTTAAAACCAGTAACAACAAAAATCACAGAACAACACATTAATTGCATATTACTTCTCCTATGTGGTTCTAGATTCTCAAGCAGTCGCAGCTACATTTTGGCCAGGGCACCACTGTCCAGGAAAAGTCAACTGATTTCAAACATGTTTACTTTTAAAGTGATTAGTCAGGAGCTGATTCAACTAAATATATAAACAGTTTTGAAAGTTGTTCCAGATCAGCTGCTGCTACAATTCATGGTGAGCACAAGCACACAGAGACTGAATATGAATGCTGTCTGTAGCTTGAGGAGTAGCTACTGTAAGTTGGAAAAGCATTTAAATGCTACAATGGTCATTCTTTATTTACATCTAAATAGATTGGGGGGGGGCAGGAAATCTAAGCTGAAAATCTTTAAGGCTCTCCCTGCTTCCCCCCCCTCCCCCAATATCCTATGTTCAAGTAACCTATGATAAAAGTCCTTAAAATCTACAGCTGTAAAATCACTGGAGAAAAGATGAAGGAAAAAAAAAATGTCAATTAAGGAGAAATAGGGATTAGAGGAAATAAACTGGAAAAAACTCCAGAATGAAGAAGCATAAAGAAGAGAGTAAAAAAGTTTTTGGCAAAAACTCAGCTCCAACTCTGTTCAAATTGAAACTAATACATTTCTTGCTCTGATTTCAGGGGAAGCAAGACATTTCCTGAAATGACAGAATATTTTCTCTTTTCTTTTTTTTAAAGATCATTTTACCTTTCCTCTTCTGTCATGTGCTGATAAACTGTTGTCTGTTGACGTAACATAGTCAATTCCAAATCCATCATTTGGGTTCTGAATAAGTTTAGATTTCGCCTTACTACTTGTAGCTCCTGGAAAGTATTCTGGAGGGGGGTGGGGAGAAAGATAATAATGCATTACATGAAAAAACTGAATTAAATTGTGTCTGGATCCCATAACCACACTTGCCCAGATGTGCCCTTTGAGTCAAGCAGAACCTCAGCAATTTCAGTATACTACAGAGGCTGCATTTTGTGAACTCAAAGTAATTCAAGAAACAACATTTTTAGATGTACCATACAAGCAAACACATGAAAGAATTTCCATGTATTTAGATTAATTCCTTTTAAATGTTATTTGCAGGACGAAGTCATCCATCTTGAGAGTAAAGATAGGGAACTGCCCAATGTTAGCACAACCTGTAGCACATCTAGGATGTTTCCTTGTATTTTGTTTTGACTAAGTACCACTATGTGAACAGGGTCGCTTACTTCGTAGAGAGGTAGAACAGATGATCTCTGAGTAGTGTAACTGGTGGCAGCTAAAAGATCCTGACCCCGCATCACCGGGTACTAGGGAAGAAACAAATGATTTGAAATGGGAAAATCAGTAATCTCCTTTATAAACTCAACTTTTCAAATGCACAGATACTCCAAAACCAAACAATGTTAAAACACAAATACTCTAGTATTTCTGCTGTGATTTCTGCTACGGATGTAAATATTGTATCAGGAAAAGGAAATCTTACAAAATGGCAGCACCAGCTCTTAACTGAAGCACCAAGTGTCTGTAATTCAACTGTGCTGCAAGTGAAAAACCAAACTAATCCTGTCTGACACAGTAAGTAGGAATAAAAACTAAGTTTTTCTGCACCAGGCATTTTATGCCTGAAAACTCAGTAGTTTCAACTGTCTTAGCTAATGTTAAAAAGAAAAACCCCAAAACCAGAACTGAGCAAATTAAACTGTGTCCTATTTTCAAATCATGATTACAGTCACATTTGTTGTGGGGTTTTGCTCAGTTGTTAGTTGTTTGTTTGGTTTTTTATTTTAGTTTTTAATTTCACTACATTGCCTACATCCAAAGACCCCTGCATGCTAAAGATCTCTCATGAAAACAAGATTGTTGAAGAATTTGTATGTTGCATCAACATATGGAACAACCAGATAAATTTCAGGGGCTGTTACATGTAGAGACATGGCACAACAAAGAACAGTGGAAACAGCAAAAACAATTACATTTTCAAACATGAAAAAGACAGCTTGCCCAATATAATTTTGAAAGAATTAAGAGGATTATTGACATGAGATGGAAAATTTGAAGCATGCCCATTCATCCAGAGGAGTTTTGCTCAAACATGATCACATCAAGGGGATGTTTTGTTTTTCCTCTCCCCTTTTTTTTCTGTTCCCTATTCTATCAGGAATTTATCTACTCCTCTTTATTCCCGCTTAAAATCAGAATCATATATTTGAAACATCTCAACTTTTCCTTTAGACATGGAGTGTGCTGTGTGCCAAACTTGATCTTGGCTGTAGGGAAAAACAGCACCAGGGAATACATTTTCATACAAACTTCTGTAATGAGAAGGACCAAACCCCCAAAATGGAACTAGTCTAGACAAAATATGCAGGAAGCAGAACAAGTGGGCTAGAAGATGCTATTATCCCATCTGACACTACTTTTTTTTTAAAAAAAAAAAAACAAAACAAAAAAAAAAAACCTGAACCAGCTTTGGTGTAAGTTCTGGATGTAATACAGAAGTTTCTCCTTCAGTAGGTTTAGTTAGCATGGTATATGCAGTAGAAGCACTGTCGCACACTGTAACCTTACACAAATCAAGGCTGCAATTGGTACACAGAAGGGAATTTTACAAAGGTTAAATTCTGCAAACGTTTACTCCCAAGCATATCATGCACTACCTTGAACAATGGCTGACTTGAAACATGGTTGACCGCAGATTTCCTCTGCAGAGCTGGTCACAGTATCAAAGCTCACTCTGAGAAGCAGGGCCAGCTGATACAACCAAAGTCAGGCTGGACTGGCCTCTAACTTGTGACAAATGGCAAAATAAACAAAAATAACAGGAGTCTAAAAAAGCCCACTACAGCCAACCACCTGCACTATGGTGCAGGCAGGTGCACGTTTGCTCTTGGGTAAAACCCACAGAAATCAATGAAGTTCTACAACTGAATAGTCTTCAAGTACTCATATATAAACAAGCAGTCTGCAATTGTGCTGCCCATATAGCCACCTGCAGAAGCTTGCAGGCTCCTAAGTTGGATCACCACCTAAGAGAACAGCAGCACAGGGATGGCAGAGGAGGGAGAACTGGCAATCGGGCAGGAAACAGCAGAAGGTGTGGCAGAAACTGGTGAAAAAATCGTGCTTGCATTTTAAAGTATTTCGTCTCTGAGTGATGAGAGGAAAAAAATTTCACATGCTCTGACAAAACTGATTCTTAATAAGCAACTGATGACGTCAGGAACATGTTGACTAGCTCCAGAGTTGAAAGTGCAAATGACTGGCATGAAACAGCAGAGGAACATATAGGGATCAATCATCACTGACACCATTAGTGAAGCCATGCGACTTGCAATGAATATTTTTATCAGTTGGATGGGAAGTATGTCAAAAGAGAAGAAGAGAGAGGTCAAAGGACTGTCAATATGTATTTTCAAATCTAAAGTTAATGACCATCATCTTAAATTAATAACTGATAAAGAACACACTGTTCTTCCCTCCCATCCAAGAATATCCATAGAAGTAAAAAACAAAACAAACAAAAAAACCCCACAAACCAAAACAAGCAAAAAAAAAAACCCAAACACAAAAAAAGGCTGGGTCAATTTCAACAACAAGAAATTAATGCAAAAATAGTGAAGAATTGGAGAGATGATCATTTGCCACTTCAAACAGAAGCTCCTAAAACAGAAGCAAATCAAACTTGCACAAAATGTTATTTTTTTCCTGATCTGTTGTACTACGCAAAGGAATATTCAGGTTATCATCTTGGTTTTGTAAGTATAAAATAAGAAGCCCCTTCGCCCAGAGGCACAATTTGGCTTCCTCTTACCTGTGAGAGGTTCTGCAGAGAGTTTCTGATGTCATGTAGGACCCTGCGCAGCTGCATCTCCACGGTGGAGGGCGGGTTAATGGCATGAGGTCGATGAGGAAATCCAGCATGCCTTGGAGAAAAGGGACAGCTGAAGGGGGAAAGCAAGGCGCTGAAGGAGGAGCCGGAGATGCTTGGGACACTGTGGGTGCTCAGCGTCCTCACGTGCTCGCAAAGCGGTCTGTCCTGCCACTCTGCGGGGAGGGAGTGGAGGGAGCATGTCGACTGGGACATGTGTGCCGGTGTGTGCAGGGGGCAGCTCTGTACCCTGGTGGGACTGGGCTCCTCGGATAGCCTGCTGGGCCCAGTTCGCGGGCCTTCTTTTTTGGAGGACGAAGGTGCAATGAACAGAGTGGATTTGCACACTGGCTGGCTGGCAGCTGCCTCACCCTCACTTTTGTCATGCTCAGGCATCGTGTTCTCATCTTCCTCCACGTGTGTGTACTTGTAGGTGAAAGAAGGAGGACTGCACAGGGTTTCTTTTCCTGGTGTTAACTGGACATTCACAGAGGACACCACTTTCACTGGATTCAGCAATGCAGTTGGGAGAGACTGAGACCGTCTTAGAGGATAGCCTGATTCAGCACACCAGAGTCTCTGCTTCCTCAGTAGATCTTTTGACTTAAGCAGAGTGCGTCTGGCCCTGGAATCAGACGTGCTGACAATCCTCATCTCGGCTCTTTGCAAGGCGACATGAACCCTGTCCGCAGACGATGGGGAGGCACCGCCACCTTCCAGAGACTCCATTGACTTGAGGATATGGTGTGTGTGGTACTGAGGAAACTCAAACACACTGCCTGCCTCCAGCAGATCCAATTCTTTTCGTTCACTGGAAATGTCTTTCTCGTTAGAGCTGATCTCTCCTTGGACTGTCTCTGATATATGAGATGACTTACTTTCTCCTCCTTGATTTTGTTCAGTTTCACAGTCAATAACTTTTCTATCTTCACTCCTTCTGTTCTCAGAAGGTGCCCCTACCTTTTGTCTCTCTACTTGAGAGATAATATCCTCTTCATCATCGTCTTCATCCTCATCATCATCTTCTTCCTCCTCCTCAAACTTATTGAAACAGGGCAGGTCCTTGGCTATCAGTGTCTTCTGTTCCTCACTATGAGATGTCACGGTTGTCTCACTGTCACAGCTGTCAGCACTGCTTCCCATGCCCTGCAAAGACTCCTGAACCTAGAAAAGATACAAGCCAGCAAAGGGGTGAACATACTGGAGACTCAATTACTGCCTTCTCAGGAGTCGGGCTAAGAGTGCAAGACCGTATTTACTGGGCACTGTGGTGAGGAGCAGAAAGAGTAATGCAATTAGTGTACAAGAAAAACAGTGGAGAATAAAGAAGCCATAGTATCAGATAGGTCAGAAGCATATTGAAGCATGGCACCAAAAGGAGATTTTTTTTTAAAAAAAAAGAGCAAACTATTCACACATTTCCTTGATTTGACAATAAATTCTTTATTGCCAGAAGAATAGAAGTGCCAGGAGAGTAAAAGAGTAAAATGCTAGTATTTTAGGTAGTGAAGACAAAGGGATAGCAGGGTGGCAGTGCATGGCATCTCCCATATATAAAGGTTCACAGTCAGTGCTGAAACAAAGGGTGATATTAGGGAGTGCATACAGAGAAGTGAGGAGAACTGTAGTGAAACTAGTGTCATGGGATAACACTAAGAATTGGAAAACCAGACTGCCTATATACTTTGCCTGTTTTAAGTCACAGAATTGTTTGAGACTGAGAATCTCACATTAGGCTAGTAATCTCTATTAAAGATTGCATCCAGTACTATTACATCCATCCTTCCTTCCTTCCTTCCTTCCTGTCTCCTAATACTTCTTCCCCTTTTCATTCTACATCACAGTTTAAAACAGAGCACATGTATGATGGAGCTGCTAATTTAATAGGTAACAAATGGCAGGAAAAGCATCTATGAGAAAGAAAAAAAAAAAAATTTATGGATTGCAAAGCATATTCCTTACGTTGGCCTGACTGACTGATATATTTACAAGTGGACAAGACATTTTCATAAGAATATGTGGTATAAAGTACAGTCTTGGAAGTTTATCATAGTTGACGCGTGAACTAGCAATTTAGAGAAGCTTTTCCCATCCTGAATTTCTGCAGCTCTCACTGCTGTTAGTATATTAGCTATTAGTTCCTTCTAGACAGATTACTTATGGTGTCTGACAGGCAATAGTTCCTTCTCCTTCTCCAACCATCTAGAATAAGATTTCAGTTATGAAGGTCGTCTTCATAAGTACATACTGAACATTGCACTCACGAGCACAGCTACAAATAAGTATTGAAGACTATGCGGGTTCATATACTGTTCAAGCCAAAGGTATTAAAAAAACAAAAGATTGTAATGTCTAGGTGAAATTAAGTGTGCTACATGTGTGCATATCTGTGTCTCAAATCCTTCATCATATAATTTACTTACAACTCTTCTAGCTTCTTTGGTAACATGAAACTTCCCTGCAGAATATCCCACCTCAAAACCAAAATCTCCTTTAGAAATCTTTATTTTGGATGTCAGGGATGAAAGGCAATATGATTCCAGTTTTTGAGTTTTCTCCCAAGTTTCAGAGGAATGCTATGGCTGCTAGAGCCAATTATTTAACAGTAGATGGCACTAACTTACCATACTTTTAAGAAACTATATACACCCCTCTGTATCCCCTTCATCTTTTCACAGGATCTCTTCACTAGCTGCCAAGTTCTCATTTCCCCTAGTCTCATCATTCACCTGTATTTTCCGAATTCAGCTCAGCACTTGGGCTGAATAAAGCAGTGAAGGTGGCAGAAAAGAGCCCAGAAACTCCATGGCACAAGCCTCATTCAGTCTCAATACATCTTTTCAAAACAGCATAATATAAAGCAGAAAAAACACATCCCTTTACAGACAACACAAACTCCATCAGTCTTCCAGTGAAGGGGCACTTACTTGCAACATGCTTTTAATGGTCTCTTAATCAGGGTGCAACCAATATAAAGATCAGGAGTGAGCAAGTCTAACCTGAATAACCTTCTAACACTTCAGTGCAGTCCCAGTTTAGTAAAGAGCAGAACCAATATCTCAGACTATTATGCTCATGACAGAGAATCAGGCTCATGATTTCCTTTATTCACTCTCTTGCTCTTGGAACATGTAAGCTGATGTTTAAGGCAGACACAAAGATTAGCACTGGCTTAGCTTTCATTTTGGTACTCAGTTAAAAAACTACTAAACCGGAAAGCACAGAATACCAGTAACAAAGCAGAAAAGCAACATTGATGGATGGGGAGAGTGGGAATCTCTTCCTAGTAAGTGCCAAACAGCTTTTAAAATGTTTGGTATGCCACAAAGAAAAATACATACAGCCGCATAAAAAAAAAAAATTTAGCAGCTGCAAGCCATAGAAATTAAATTACTGGTGGCATCCAGAATCCCATCTTTGTATTCCTCTAGATTGTGGTTTAGGTCCCAGACAGCTAACGGATGTCCTTGAGGCTGGGATTCAACTAAAGACTTTTCTCTGGCTGATTGACAGGCTAACCAAATCATGGTTATTACTGTGCAAATGTTTTAGGATTGGCAAGAGAACACCTCTCCTAAATATCAGGTACAACACTGCACAAACATGTATATTGGGCAGACACCTAAACACCATGCTGGAACAAAAGCCTCTCCCAAGACATGTGGTCTCTGGTTGGTATCAAGGCAGGTTCTGGGACCAAGATCAAAGGAACTGGAACAAGAAAATGTGGGAGCTCAAGATCAACTAAACATTAGTATACATTTACAGTAAAGTTAGTATGAAATTGTTTTCACCTTTTGCCTGCTGCTAACTAAAAAAAATATAGAAAAATATGAAAAAAAAAAAATAGAGTGGGAAGGCAGAAATGATACAAGAAATTAAATTATCATCAGAAAAGATATAATCTTTCATAATCTTAATCTCTACCCACTCATGAGAGGAATGGACTACAATTCTGGAGCCTCAGTTGGTGAGAAAGATAGACCAGAAACAGCAAACAGAGCATACTGAACTTACAGCTCATTTCAGGCCCAAGTATATCCAGATCATCCTACCAGAAAGGCTTTCAACTTTTAACACAGTTCTGTAAGGGACTAAGCAATTCCAGCTCTGAAAATGAGACGTTTTATAGGATCTAGACTGACAGGCACGATAGCAGTCAAACATCAACATCCCTCCTGCCCTCCCCAGGTCCCGACTGACCTGCAATAATTAGGAATGTTCCAACACACAAGAGAACCTTACCTGAAGCTGATTAAATGGAGAACAATCTGTGGAGGAGTCCTCAGCAAAGCCACTGCTGTCAGAGTGTTGACTTGCAGTCCGTAACAGCTGGTCTGTTTAAAACAAGCAAAACCCAACCATAACTACTTTACAATCACAACCTTTCAAGCCCAATCACATTCAATATACGCTTTCCTTCTACATCAAAATAACATTAACTGGATAACGCAATTCTTTTTCAAGTTCCACTTTAAACAATAGAGAGAAACAACTCGTTTGTTTCAAGAAAAACCTCTTCTCATGCAAAACCCTACTTGTGAAACTTCAAGCAGCGGTGGAAGAGGAACCATCTTTTACATTTTTCTTTCCTGTGTATGGAAAAAACCCACTCTGCAGAGGTTGCCACTGCTGGAGTTTTCCTTCCACAAAAATGAATCACTGGTTAATTCACATGCAGGCAGTGGAAGAGTTGCTTTTGTATTGACATGTACAGATTCACCACCCCTCCTGATCATGGAGATAAATGAGATCACTCATCTCCTGCCAGCCTACACCACCCCATACACCCAGAGGAACAGCATCACAGGAGCAGACAGGACAATGTGCATCTCTGCAAACTGCTAGAGATGGTCCTCTGCTGGTTTAGCAGACCAATACAAAACATCTCCGACACATCAACAGGCAATCTGCCAAAGCACATTCTCAGAGCTCATTTTATACATGCAAGATAAGATCCTCCTGCTTGTTCCTTTCTACTTATATTAGGTAAGTGTTAAAATAGCCTAAAGAGGCTCTAAAATCCTCAGTGTTACCCAGGAGTAATTTCCTTTGGTGCAAGCACTATACCCACAAAGCTGCTTTTCAAGGAGACCTCAGCAAGCTCTGTAGTACAGTATTGCATGTATATTGTTCCCAACTAGACACAGGAGGCACCCCCCATAAACATTTTGCTTAGCCAGATGGCACCATGGGCAAGAACCATATCTCACCTCTAGTTCTCAGTAGAAATGTAAAAGCTTGGAGACGGGATGAGACCACAGTGGCCTGTAGCTCCCAGACCTCTGACTCCTCCTGCACCTCACCTTGGGGCAAGAGCTCGCTGCTGTTTTCTCAAAGGCTCAATGCAGAATTTTGCCCCACATTCCTTCAACCACTTAACTGTCATCATATAATTAATCCCATTTCACATCTCAATGCATTGGAATGCATTATGAAAACTGTTTTGAAACTGTTGGATATTCAGAATTGATTTTTTTTAGTATTAATTTTGATGAACACTTCACTAACGCAGAAATAAAAGCTTGTACAGGCCCACAAGTTTGTGAACACCAGGAGAGGCAAACTGCCTGTTAAACTTCTGTATCAGTGATTTCACACAGCTTTTAGGGAGTGCCTTTCGAATTGTGCCGCTCTGTTATCATGGTAGCCACAATATCCTGCGAAGATAAACAACTTTTCTACCTCAAGACAGACATCCCCACCCAGCTCCCAGTAAAGACAATGGAAATTACTTCCCTGAGAACTGGACTAGCTCTTATTAACCGCTCGATACAATTAATATGGCTGAATGAAGAGGTTGCCACTACTGCCGCAGCTGGTGGGAAGCTGTCACCTCCTCCAAGGTGAAGTGTCACCTGTTTTGGCCTCCTGTCTGTCTTTTCCCATTTGGTGAATTTTAATTTAAACGGAAGAAGCACTACTGGTGAAAGCCTTAGCCACAGGGGAGAGATTACAACTAGTTCAGATAAAGCAATTCACCAGTGCATGTGCTGGCATCTGGTTTCACATGCATGAAGTTTATTACTGCTCAAGGAAAATAGTCACCTGCCCTTCGATTCCCTTCTCAGTCAATATCTCCTTTTCACCTATTAAAAAAATATATATATATCTATATACATGCACATATATATAACTCTAAAAATCAATTCTTGGTCTCCCTGGAGACACAGTACTAAAGTAAAAATCAGTGGTTTAGATCATTTTCTATAGCATTCATTATTTATGCATGTTTTGACAGCCTTACATGACAAACACAGTCAGTCAAGTGGTCAGTCTAGAGCTGAGGCTGTCATACCTGTCTCATCATCTTTATCCATGGCAAGAGACTAGTGAAATGACAAGGTTTGGCTCTATAAAGACTGGAAATACCAACTAGCACACTGGGATATACTGATACATAATGGTATCCACACTCCTTGTCAACTACTGATCCAGATGTACAACCTGCTCTATGGCACCTGGATGTCTCTCAGATTCAAGCAGACAAAGGGGAAGTATGGAAACATTTTTTCAAAAAGCTAAAGAATTACATTCAGATCTTGATTAAAATACCTACTGGCAATGGAGAGTCTTAAGAGAAGGAAGTTGTGATGAGATATGGCTCCCCTCTCCGCAGAAAACTTGGCACCAAAGGCTGGGTTGTAGGGGCTAACCTGGGATCATCCCTTGCTCTGCGTACCTCCACTAAGGCAACTGTGCCTTGCACAAAAAGGTTACCACACGATGCCAACCCTGCAGCCCAAAGCTATTATCAACACTACATAGAGAAAATCTTCTGAACTAGTAGGAGAAGGCCAGAGGCAGCATAATGAGGAAAGTGGGGGAAAAAGGAACCAGCCAACATGAACAAAACCAGAAGGAACAATCAAACTCACATCCCAGTTAAACAGAGCACAAATGAAAATGTCTCTTGGATTATTGTTTTAAACTGTATAATAAATATCAAAATATATTTAGGCACTGAACACATGCCAGAAAAACGTGGGTATTCAGAAATACATCAAATAAGATGATGAAGTTCTAGACAAGAACAGAGGATGAAGAAACAAGTCTGTGGATTACAAAACATGAGAGCACAGATTTACCAGAGAATCGCTGTCAAGTAATGGAATAATTCACCTACTGTGAAATAATATTCAGCTACCAATGGACTGTCAGTCTCACCAAGCCAAACAGTTCCATCAGGTGCTTCTCTTAAACTTTCTGCATCACTCAACTGATCACACAGAAGAGGAGGAGAAACACATGGAAACATCCCATGAAACTTTAGTAATGTCTGTGTTTCTTGTATCTGCAGTACTGGCAAAACTCTAATGCACTTCGTATTTCATGAGATTATTAATAAAATTGACATTCCCAGTACAGCTATAAAGTACTCCATTACAGGATTATATATCTGATGCCCCTTTTCTCATATTGATCACACCCTGTACCCCAGCACTGCCAAAACCAGCTCAGGAGGGAGCTTTGCTGAAGAAACTCTTCAGAGTCCCTGGGGATTTCCTAGCTTCTGGACAGATAAGCACAGCCTCCCACAAATAGTAAATCTCTTCCAAATGTTTTCTTCTCACTCCCGCATCTCCAATCTCCTGTGGAGCTGCACCCACAGAGAGCTATAAATACAATAATATATTAAGGACAGGAAGTGCTGATGATGTACTTGCTTCACTTTCAAGAAGTAAATTTTCAAAATACATCACTGCTTCTGACTATCAGTGTCAGATGCCTTAAAAGAAACAGGTTTGTGGCTATTCAAAATTTCACAGAGCCACTGATGTCAGCAACCAGATACTCACAAGTTACCATACCTCGAGAATACTTCGTTCTCTATGCATTCTACCTATATTTTTCTCATTTGTTGAGCATTTCTGGAATTGAAGGTGCTGCTGTATAAATATGTCAGGAAGAATTTCGTTTTTCAATGAACAAACCTTCCCTCCAGATAACTTTGCAGTAAGTTTTTTTAATAGTGGACATTTAGCAGCAATGTACGTTTACAGTGCAAAGTAACTGAAGCTTTTCATACTTCTCTACTGTGTTCCTAAAAACAAAAAACACATGCACAAAAATACATCTACATTTGAAGTTTGCAACAACAAAGAACAGAATTATGGGTTTGGGCATAATGGATAAACCAGTTCAGTACCATTTGGAAGACATAACCTAAAAAGTACATCAGGCTAGTCAATACAATACAGAATTCTTTGCATCCTCTATAAAGTGTTTAATAAAGACAGTACTACAGCAAAGCAATCATTTGCAAGCCACTTTGAAAATCTAAGTTTATGACTTATAAACAAAGCTAATCTGAAATGACAAATGTGCTTGTAATGGGGAGTCTAAGCACCAGTAGACTCAGTGTTGTTCAAGCATATCTTAAGTCTCCAGACTATTTCAGTTGGAAAGATAATATCTTTCTTTTTTTTTTTAATTCAAATACTTCACATCTTATTATAGGCTCTCTTAAAATGCCTTATAAACTGTTGTAAATGTCAGAGAAAGCATCCACAGCCCTCTGTGTAGATGTAAAATAACACTGCAAAGTTTTTAAGAGTCTGTATGAAACAGCACCAACCCTGATAATTGATACAGAAGTACCCCTACATGAAAAAAAAAAAAAAAAGCACAAATGTATTCCTTCAGGGGAAGCATTCACCTGGATCAAATTCTTTGTTTATGGGTGCTTACATACAGTAGAGCCAACGTCACTGAAAGAGGTGGGTCTGTATGAGGATCATCAGCTGAAATCACATTGCAATGGAAGACTGGTGCTTGAATTTCATCCTGATCCCACCTCAAGAGATTGCTTGTGAAAGTGGCATTTCACATCCAGACACAATGGCCAGCATTTTTAATAAGTGATCATTAACTCTGGATGACTTCAAACTTGGTGAGCACCCACTCTCTTGAGAAAACAGGCTTCCACATTGCCTGATGTTGGACAACTTGCAAAAAAAAATTAAAAATTTACTGCTGTTTTTTAACATTTTGGGTAAGTTCTCCACCAAATGCTCTCCCTCTTGGTAATTTTACTGAAATCCATATAGAACAAAGACCTAAGCTTTCTACATCTTCTAGGTGAAATAAAATGTTGGTCTCAGACTAACTTTTAGCACATCAGCATTGACATCCTTGTTAGATAAGTCATAGAAAACTCTAGGCAATACTTGCATGATAAAGTGTCATCGCTAATCTATGCCAAGTGTATTCAGAAAAGGGTGAGATATACTAGGTGGAAAACATGAGCCAGCATGCCTCGCTTCTGCCATACTGAAGACACATTGCTAGAACTGCTGGTACCTTTCAACAGGTATACACAGGACCACCCGACTTTTTAATTTCCTTGCATGGAGAAAGAAGAGCATAAGATAGCTACTGGGAACAGCAAACACAAAATTAGCATTTCAGAAGATGTAAAAAATGTATTTTTCTCCTCCCTGAATGCAGCTCCTGGTTCCTTAAGTTGCCTTTCTCCAAAAAGCTCTTCTGAAACTGCTGAGGCCAGGCAAACAAGAGACCTGACCTGTAAAGAGTGCATCGCTTTACATGTAATCATGAACTTCAAAATACAGTCAAGGGAGAAATGCTGGGAACAGTTAGAGATGCAGTTTCTGGAGGTCCTTCTTGGCAGCTCAATGTTTGCAACAGAGGACGACTAGTGAGTGCAATGCCATGTTGTGCAAAACGCTGCTGAACTAGTAGCACAAGCCATCCCTAATAAGCAGGCATTAACACTCAGTGCTTAGTCCAGAGAATTCTCAACCATGTTAATGTACTTCAGCTGACAGTTCACAAGACTGTCAGTTCATCTGTGAAAAGGCAAGTAAGATGATCTCTGTTTCCTAAACATATTTTTCTGCCTCTCTTTAGTATCTAGAGATGCTAGTCATGTTTCACCAAGAAACTGTATTGCAGCTAAGCATCTCAATAAATGCAACAAGCTCTATTTCTTTTATTACATGTAACAGCTAGAGAACGGACTTCACTTGCCAACATTGGGCAAAGTAACAATCAGAAAATGAACCTAAAGATTAGCTTTGTCCCTCTCCCAAGCCGTAAAATACATAAATAAGAATTTGAGATGAAAGCACAAACTAAGTGAGCCACAAAAGCCAGTGCACAGTTTCCTATGTGAAAGGCTACAATTTTCCCCTGGGTGCAGAGACACTCATCTTCTGTGCAGCCAGCTTGCAGATACAGCAGTAGCACATAGGAAAAAGCTGGATGTATCATGCAATTTAGGTTTAAAACAATATTATTTTAGTTTAAATGGGTATCTTAAATTACAGGATCTGCCAAGGAAAAAAAAATACCACACAATCTGAATTAACATTTCAGTCTCTCTGAGCTGTCATCAATTGTACAAAAGTGAAAACAGCCAGTGAGGTTATAGGGCTGTTGTCTTGCCTGTAATTTTCTTGCCAGTTTGCAGTAATGTTCTGTGATTTAGCTGAAAAATAAGCCCAGATCTTTTTTATTTCTAAAGAGAAAAGAAACTTTAGATGTTTTAACTATCTGAATCAGCATTTCAGGGAGGGAAGGACACTCATCAGACTGCTGTCTCCCAGGAGCTGAAGTCTACTTACCTTTCTTTGACTTGGTCACTGCCAGCTGGTGAGAAGCTGGAATGTGTGGTAGATCCCCCTCTGTACTCTGGATCTATCAGAAAGAGGAGATGAATATTTTGTCAGGCCAACTGGAATATATTCCTGTAATAAGAATGCCCAAGCTATATACACTGCACATGTGAGAGGGGTTTTTGTTGTTTTGCTTTGGTTTTCTCCAGTCCAACAGCCTATACTATTGAGGCAGCAAATTGTATCTCCTTGAACCAATTTATTATTTCATCAGCAATGCTCCTGTGAACAGTGATCCTTAGGACAGCACCTCCCACACAGCGCAGGGCTCCTCTCTGATTACATTCATTGTGCAGAGAGACCTGGAAATCACACCCTAAGACAACACTGGGAGTTCTCAATTCCTCTTTGACAAAAGACTGAAATAACTGTGAAAACACCTTGAACCACCTTTACACTACTATCTTTTCTGTTCAGCACTTTTGGCCCCTCACTTGAATAAAAAAGAACAAGCAAAATACATTTAGAAAAATGTGTCAAGAGGTCAGCACATAAAGATTGTCATCTGCTGCCCTACCAACTATTTCCCACAGGCCACCAATCCTCCAGAAGGACCCAGAACCTACTCCAGATTTCACCACACCACTACTCATGGAAATACTTCTTGTGTCTTCCAGTACAAAAAAGGAAGATAATGTATTCAGAGCCATACAGATTTCAACTGGGAAACTTAAAACTACATGAAAATTAATCCTATTACTTAATCATTTCGTGAAACACAGCCTTATTAAGAAAGTAGTTGTCAGACAACCGTTCAAACAATTTAAAGAATATGCCTAAATTCTCAACAGGCATGCCTTTGTTTAGTTCAAAACCTAAAATATGTTTTCTTTTTTGTGTGCTCCAGAAAAAAATTCTAATGGTTCACATGCAAGTCTACATGCACAAAACTCCCAAGCCAACTACCTCCCAATTCTTCCCTCAAACAGGCTGCCTGCCTAATTTCAAAATTACTAAGCAACAAAATTTTCATCTCCATTTTTGATCAACTTAAACATGCAAAATCAGGATACTGATGGTTTTAAGCCCAAATTAGTATTTGTCCGAAGAAGCATCTATATTCGCATTGATATCATGTGTATAGCACCCACAAGGGTGCATTTTCTCAGTTACATGGGTTTTAAGAAGTAGCTGGCCTCAACTTTTCACCATTATTAAGTGAACAGCATTACTCTGCACAATAAATCAAGAGGCTTCTGTTCCTTTAGGAGATGAAGGCTGTACCAAAGGGGTCAATCCTTATTTTGTCCCAGCGCAGGGGAGCACAGAAGGGGCTCACTATTTAAGTTCAGGGAAAAAATTTAAAACCTTTTAAAAAAAATAAAATAAATAAAAAAAAAAAAAAAAAAAAAAAGGAACAGCAAGTAATCTTACAGGCCCTTTAATCAGACTGGCCCCCCAGGAAAGGTGTCTTGATCCTCTCAACCTTCCCAGTTTCTGATGGCTAAATTTGCAGCCTCCTAGCAGCTGAGCCTCTTCTCACCTAAATACCCTCCACCTCCTGTCCTTGGCTGGGAGACAGCATCCTGGCCGCGTCCGCAGCACGGCGCAGCTCTGCGAGCATGCAGAAACACTCCCTTCTCCTTCCCTGTCCCTTCAGCCAATATCGATGCTGGTAAATGACCTTCAGGACTGTAATTGGCCACCTCAGAAGTGGTGTCTGGGGGAAATCCTGCCCTGACTCACTCCTGCATCAGCTATCTTCACAGCTACAGACTTCTGAAAGGCACTCAAACCTCCAAGACATGAGTAAGCATGGAAAAAGCTTCCTTGATAGATCTGTCATCTTTCTTATGTGTATGAATGCACTCCAAGCCAAGTTGGGAAAACGGGGGGAGGAGTTATTGTCACTGTTTCTAATACAGTTTATTGTTCATTATACCCTGCTTAGAGACACACCAAAATAAAATCACGCTGCCAGGTATTGTTCTAAAGTTTCTTCAACAAAATCAAGTCCCTCCCTCCCAGGGATCTGTAGGCAGTTGATATGTATACAGTATATTGTGTAAATAAAAATTCACCACAATCTCATCCCACATCTCATGTCATCTTGCCAAAACAGCTGTGTTTATGCCCTGGCATCATTGCAAAGTGTGTCAACCAAAACTTCATGAACACATCACATTTGGCTTGTGCAGAATTCAGCAAGTCTTCTTCATGTTATAACTCTTTACAGTCCAATTTACTCTGAAGGAAAATTCCATTCCTTTTACATATATATATATACACACACATATATATACACATATATATAAATATATATAGTTGTTGTCTTAACTTTGCCTGAGTACCAAAGAACAGATTTCTCCTCTGGGATATGTAGCAAAATGCATTGCTACACAGATCCCTCCCATTGTGCCAATACAAACATCTGTGCAGCTACACAACAAACTGGATCAAGAAAATTATCCAGCTGAAAACTAAGCCAGAAAAAATAAATACATCAAAATACACTGGGTTTCTTCTTCCCCTCTCACCTGGACCAGTCCTTTGTTCTGGTTCAGTAGATGGCCACACAACATGTGGATGAGGAGAGAGAGGCACAAACAAGTGGCAGGAATTACAAGAGGCTGTATTACCTGTTTTTTACTTAATGAGAGCCTTCAGCTACAACATTAGTTGTTCTAAAAGAGCTTGTAATGACAATACGACACTAGCTACAGTATCTCCTAAATCACCACTTCATCATTCGTTGTAAAACTCTGGGTTTTCTATCCACTTGCTTTCTTCACTCATTTCAACAATGAAATCACAAGCTTTCATTGTACATATCTATTTCAGATAGAGAAAAAAGTTAACTGCTGAACTGTTAACAAGTGATTTTGAAATGTGTCCATAAAAACATCTCCTAATTTAAGGCAGATCTTACAATTCAAGGTGTGAGTCTATGCAAAAAATTGCATTATTGAATTTGTAGGCTGCACACTTACTAGCCTAAAAACCAAAGAACTTACAGGAACCTAGGAATTAAAATCCCTTTGGGACAATTACCAATCAAAAAACAAATACCTGCATTTACGAAGATATTAAAAGGCAGCTAGCACAGAATTCGTAACTAAGCCATCACCACAGGCATGTGAAACAGCAACTTTCAGTGTGCTAATTTCCAGAGAACAAGCAAATCAAATTACAGTAGATTGTCATCAAAACCAAAAGTTGCACAAGGTAAGCACCTCACCCTGCATCATAGCCCCTTTCCCCTTCATGCAACAACACTCTTGCTACATCCACAAATTTATCCTTAATTGCTATTGATTAATTAACTGAATTTACTTTTAGACAACAGAAATAATGACTTCCAGTTAGCAATTTAGGCAAAGTAAAGATTTAAAACCAAAGGCTTTTCTATATACAAAGCCTAACCTAGATCTGTTTCCACAGGAAACATCCTAGCAGTTATGCCAGTGATTACAATTACCTGAGTTCCCTGAAAAATAGAATGAAAAATTTCTGCTTACTCTCAGGATCAACAACAACAGCAGCAGCACCAAGTTATTTCATTAAGAGGATCAATTAGAGCAGCCTACTGAGAGCGAGCAACAACTGTCTTATCACTCAGAGAATTTAAAGTATTCCTGGAGAAAACAGTCAACTACACAGGAGGGAACATTCCTCTGCTGGCAGCCAGCAAGTTATGTAAACTGTATGCAAAAGTAAAGTCATGGATCTCCACCCACCTCTTCCATCTCAAAGGAGTCCTTCTGATGCAGCATTAGATTCATTATGGAGGGGTTTGCGAGGGGAGCGCCAGGGTCTCTACCTGTCGATCCCATGGGCAGCCTTTGTGTGGAGGTGCTGCTGTTGGATGTACTGGAACTGCTGCTGAGGCTTGGCGAGTCCAAAAGACCAGGTTCTTCACACAGTCTGTCCTGGGTGCTTGCCAACCTGCTGCTTTGCACATCCGCTGGAGGCACAGTACCCTCTCGCTTATCATCAGCCCCAGCAGGAAGGTTTGCAGGTTTACGTGTGTCCGCAGCATTTGTCTGACTACTGGCTATCTCCTCCTTTACAGTAGCCAAAAAAGAGGGAGCGTCTTTCTTTTTAGGGTATTTTGGTAATTTAGATTCATTTTTAACATCATTTTCCTCGCTCCCTGGGTCAGCTGGACTTTTCCCTTTTTCAACAGGTGAAGGAGTTGAGCAGCTGCCACCATCAGCTTGCTGTGTGCCACATAGATTGAGCTTTGACAAGGTTTTCATTAACCGACTGGCTGTATTGCTGCGATTTAAAGGGGGAGGGCTGGATGCCTCTTTGCTGGAAGACACTGAATTCATACTACCAATTTTCTGCAAAGGAGTCCCAGAGACTTGAGAATACAAAGAAGAAAAAGCATTGGCCACAGTAGTAAGCACTTCAATCTGACGAAAACGACCTGCACAAGAATGAAACATAAGGCAGTTTATAAGGATGTTTGCTGTCATCACATCCCAGACCTGTTGATCCACATCCCTACACAATGGTTTGGATTCTCAGAGACAGCTCTTTCTTCCTATCTGAAGAGAGAATTTCCATCATAACATCTGCCTACCCCACTCCCCCTCAAATCTCTTCCTACTTATATCAAAGGCCCCAAAGGTTAACTGAACACTGTATAGTCCCGTCATGTGGAAGAGATACCGCGCAGTATGAAAAAATGGAAAAACCTTTGCAAGAGTCTTTACTAAATGCACAAGAACCACATGGAAAGCTTTCACAAAAGTAAAAAAGAGACAGAGGTACACAAGTGCAAATAAATTTACAAAGTGCTAGGAAGAAAGGGTTACTTGCATTGCTCTCTCCATCTACAACTAGAAGACAACATTTCAGCCATGTCCTCATTTCAGCAACGCTCGTTACTGACCTAACAAAGCTCCTGTCCAAGTCAATACAAATACTGGCCCAGATTTCAACAATGACAGAAGTAGGTCACTGCTGACAGCTTTCAAAAATCCCACCCGGATACTTAAGAACACAAGAAACAGATGGATATTGCTATTTGTTTCAGTGCTCTAAAGATGCAGGAGAAGACAAGCTTAGGAGCAAAAGACAGGAATGATACAAACCACAAGGCAGTGTATCTTACAGGACATCTTTCTTTTCCCTCCCCCATTAGAAACCCTTCCCCTCAGCCCAAGGTGTACAACACTTATGGTCACCCTCTTGCCATATTTAAGACCAAGCAATAGTTTTATTATGGATTCTGAATAGAATTTGGCCTTCAGACTGTAAAGGGGGGTTGCCAAAATATTAAATATACACCTTCCGTTGGGGTTGTTCACATAGTTAAAAAACTTAAAAATAAACTTGGTTTCAAAAACATACTTACTTGTTAAAGCAAAATTTGGATTTTCAACTTCCATGCGCTGTATCTGGGCATTCAAAAACACTTTGATATCTATCCCTCGAGCAAATGATGATGAATTAAAGAATCTCGCTGGAATTTTTGAAGCAATATCTGGTTCATCTCTTCCAAACCCCAGGTTATAAAGCACCTCTTCAGGATCTTCCTCATAAAGCTCCAATAATTCAGAAACACTAGACAAACGAAAAGATGTTTATTATCTACTTGTTTCCTTTTAAGACCCGGTCCCTTTTGTCCAACTGCTAATTTATCCCAATAGCCAGCTTGGTCTATTGAACTTTTGACTGCTACAGTTCAGCCTACTTTAGGAAATAACTGTGGAGATCTCTGCATCTGAAGTTTTGGTTCCCATCACCAGAGCCACTGGCCCAGACACAGATCCAATCCTGTAATTTATAAAGTCAGTCCTTATTCTGAGGAGCTCCAATTTTAAAATGACATTAAAATTTCAGATGTTTATAATGTTTAGTCCCATTTGTTAATATTTACTGCAAACCACAACTGAAAACAAACAGCAGTTTTTCAAGCAACCAAATGAAAATTCCCTTCTCAGATACTAAATGCAACAATGCACATAAATCAAGCCAAGTCCATTTAACTGAGGAACAGAAGTAGCAAGTTTTGCCAGCAAAATGCAGCCAAATTCCACTGAACTGTGCCATGACCTTCAAAGCATAGTACTCTTTTACCTTGAAACAGTCGCACTGCTTTTTCCAGAGCCGGTGGAGTTCATACTTCTCCCCTTCTGGTGGAACTGCAGCCTCCTCTCCTTCGCCAGCACACCATTGCTGTCAACACAAGCAGAGAAGACCCCTGTGATAAACCCCTTTCATTTGGGGACTCAATTCTCCGTCTCAGCGGAGAGCTCAGCCTCCAGCGCTGCTGAATATCTCTTTTCCCCTTCAGTGTTATCTGGTTTGTATTAGCCATGTCATTTATTGAAATACAATAACAAAAGCGAACCCTGGGACGCCTCAGTAAAAATGTACGCAGACGGTAGGAATTTGAAGGCAAATGCAAGCTGAGAAAACAAATCCTTGATCTCCCCTTGCTGCCCCACCCTCCCCGATCCCACCCTCCTCCAGCAAGGAAGCCCAGCCTCGGGTGAGCCACCCTGCCCTGCCTTTCCCTGCCTTCCCCGTGCTGCTGCCTCTTCCAGCAGGACCACCTCCCCATGGCAGCCTGGAGCACCCAGCTCCTCCTCACCAGCAGCACAAGGCTCCGAGCTGCCCTGGAGGTGGCCGGGGAAGCTGAAGAGGCTCCAGCCTGAAGGAAATGGAGCAAGATGAGCTCCAACCCAGACTGCTGGCCAGTTTCTTTCCCAATCCCAAATTACTTCCTCCCTGCTTCTGGAGAAGCCACCTCAAGCTGGAGAAGCTACCTTGGACTGAAACATACTGTTACTGACAGTCTCTCCGGGAGACATGCCTTCCCAGGGTGAATTTTACTGTACAAATCCTAACACACACACACACACCCCAGAACAACCACCAAGAAAACAAAGACATAGGATTCACCTAAAAGTGTATTTACGGAGCCTGGCTCAGGAGGAGCAGAGAGGATGCTGCCGACACAGGCTGTGCTGGTATTTGCTGAAGTCTCAGTGGGGTTTTAGTTTCAGCACACTTTACTTAGAAGCCCTCCCTGTAAACCAGGAGCCTCTCTTCTCTCAAAGTCTTTATTTTCCCCACTCCCAAAGGACATGTGCTTTGAAAGATGAAACTAATTTTCCCTTTAAATTTCTGAAATGGTGAGGGACCAGCAAGTCAAAGAAGGTAAATCATACTAAGTTACTTAGGTCCGTAATTTTTCTGTTTTCCTCC
Source organism: Tyto alba (assembly GCF_018691265.1). Lineage (NCBI taxonomy): Eukaryota > Metazoa > Chordata > Aves > Strigiformes > Tytonidae > Tyto > Tyto alba. The sequence continues at coordinate 27,773,051 of NW_024881328.1, read as the reverse complement.
TGCTACCCCAAATCTACAAAAGGTCTGCTAGAATAATAAAAATCTGCATTTTTTTCTGTATCTCCTAATAACTGTTTCTGTGTTATCTGGATCTTCTCCTTCCCTCTCATGTAAACAGACATGAGCAGAAGATGCTTTAGCTCTGAGGTAGCCTCCATGACTTCCACTGCCCCCTCTCCCTCCTGCCCTCCAATATAAATATTTCTCTGAAGTAAACAAACAAAAAAAAAGATGTTTACCATGTTTCCACTTGGGTATCACTCCGTAGATGATTAGCTGTAGAGAAACAAGAAGTTACACACAGACCTCTTCAGAATTACAGTTCCCACAACCAGTATGAAGAAGCAGGCAGAGAGCACGTTTATCGATACTCCTGCACGAGACAGATTTTTCTCTTCCCATATAAATCTGATTGCCAAGGGTCTCTAGTATACAGCTGATATAAAGATGATCTGTTTTATTCAGGCTCTGTTTAAAATAAAATCTCACATGGGCACATGTTTACATACTGTCATTAATCATATTAACTTGAAATTTAACGTGCAGTAAGCTAGTAATTGTTACATAAATCATTTATTGCTTTGCAACTGAGGATGTGATTACCAGCTGCAGGGCTGTTCCCAGGCAAGAAGGAGAGGAGGAGAAGTGGGCATGAGAGGATTGCTCCGGTAGAGAAAGTAAAGGTCGTAAGAAAGGCAGATGGCACCATGGCCAGGTACTGAGACTATATTTGTTAGTCTTCTCATCAGCACAGACCGCTCCCAAAGCGGGGCAGGAACCGGGCTGCCCGAGCCGTGCAACCCACGGATGACAGCTAGGTGCAGCCCGAGGTGCTGATGGGACCGGTGGCCACACTCGGAGTCGAGAGGGCTCTGGAGGGAGGCCGGCCACCAGGCACCAAGCACCTGGTCACCAGCCTCTGACAGGGAAGTCGGCACCTTCTGCAGCCGGATCGGCCCGGCTCCACACGGGAACATCCCAGGCAGCATTCTCGTCTCAGAAAATCAACACCCTGTCAAGCCAGAGAGTTGAGCCCAGACTTAAATTATGGGTTCCCCAAAGAGGCGACTCAACATTAGCAAACGTGCCCCAGGAGACAGGTAAGGGGCGCGCATATGTTACAGCAGCCCTCAGAATCAGCTACAAAAAGAGCAAAGTGATGTCAAACGCGCTGCCAAGAAAACCCTGCATCTCGACTCACTGTGCCAGCAGGGTACAGTCAGCAACTTAGAGCGAAACAACAATCTCTCTCTTCTTTTCAGAAGCGTCACGAAGAAACTTAAATGTATACAGAATGCAGATGCCACATCTCTATCTTTTTTTTTTTTAATATTCTTGCCTACAATATGAAGGCAAACCTATCTATATGGATTAGCTGGTGACTAGTTTGAACAGCTAAACAGTGGGTTTTAGCAGCTCAGCTGGGGGCTGGGGTTACAGGACCCTGCCCAATGCCCTCCGCACCGTTCACACGGGGCTCTGGCTTGTCCTGGGATTCAGGCAGTCACGGATGCACAAGGGCAGGCCATTTGCACCAGCCTCCAAGGGGCTGGCTGGCTGGCAGGGCACGCAGCGTTGCTCCAAGCAGCTCTGTAGTCCCCTTGTTCTCAGATGGGAAGCAAAGCCCTGCAGAAACATACCTACCCTTACCCAAGAAAATCAACCCGTGGTTCTAGTACTGGGACCTTTGTCATCTGAAAAGGAGGGAAACAACCTTCTGCGTAAATCATGCTAAAGGCTCGTAAAAAAACAGAAATCCCTGGGAATGATAAGGGGAAAAAAAAATGAAAAGGAAAAGTGACGTGATGTTTTAAAATGTACTGACTCTTGTATTCTTGGTCATATGCTCAGAGCTTGGATTACCATTACAAAGAAACTTTTCCTATGAAATCTTCATGCTGCAGGCAATCTAACGAGAGGAAAAGACTGTCAGAAAGAAAATTTAATCCTATTTAATCTGTTGCAGTAAGGGACTCATTTACTGCTTCTCTCCATCATTATCAGATCAAGGTCATTATCAGATCAACTGTTTTCCTTAGAAGCCTTGAATTTTTAAAAATTAAAGATATTTCCTTCCTCCAGGCCCTGTCCCACTACTCTGACAGCACTGGCAAGACCACTGTGGAAAAAAGGGCTTTCTACTATTTAAGTCCTGACACTTGGCAAAAGTTGTAGCTCAAAAAAACATTACAAGCTAAAGGGGGGGAGTGATTTTGCCCCCTTTTTTTTTTTTAAACACAAAAACCTGATATTGTTTTATATCCCCTATCCTGCAGATAACCCCAGGACCTGATTTGTGAAACTGTTTTTTGCTATTTTATTTCAAGAAGCTGCTCTTAAAAAAGGATCCACAGTGCTTTTGTTTATTTATGGACACCTCTGATCAACACTCATGATCAACAGAGAGGCTAAAAGTCTTTTTCTACAAAGAAGTCCACCATGAAGAGCCACATCTTCTTCCCCTTAAAAAAGGGAAGAGAAAGAAAAGGCAAGCAGCTAGTGACAGCAAAGTGTATATTGTGGCTGATCCAAAATACTTACTCAGCTCTGGTGCTTTTCATTTTTTAAAGCACTTAGCCCTTAATGGGTTTGCTTCTTGGCTGACAGAATTTCATTCCTCCTTTCAAAAGCCCTCACATGCCACTCCCAAGGGATCCAGTGGAAGTGGGGCATGCACGGCTGCTGAAAGTAACCCATGGACAAGAAGAGCAAGTAGGAGAAACCACTTTCTCACAGCCTCAGTGAGTGCTCCAGGCCGTGCTGCTGCTGTGGGCATTAAAATGAGAAGGCAAAAGCGAATTCAGGGCTGTCTCTGGCCTTCTGGTTAGACCAGAACGTTTAACACCAGCAACAGCCTATAAAATACAAAAAGCAAATCTTCCTGCATTTTTTCTGTGTGCTTCACACTGGTCTTCTAGCCAGTTTTATCAACTGCCTTTGACCAAAAGGGAAACGCTATCTGTCAAAATAAAAATCAGATGACTGAACATTTTTTTTTTTTTTTGTTAGAAAAAGAGTCATAATGCTGCCACACCCACCTTCAGCTCCCAGGGATAAGTCATCTTCAAAACTTCCTCCATTTCTCACCAGCATGCCTGAAAACGTACAGTTAGTAGTTCAACAACTAGAATGCTGCAGTGTTTTCTTTCCAACAACTTAAGATATTAGCTAGATGCTTCAGTTGATACAGCAGGATATAACCAGCCTATATTTACAATCCCTGCATTACTCATACAGTAAAAATGCACTAAGAAGTTACATTTGAGAACATTAAAAAATTATTTTGAAAGAGAACGACAACAACGCTGCTTTAGTTTTGTGCTCAGAAACATCCCCAAGTCAACCTGCAAGCAAATTAATTTCAAGTGGGAACCTGGAGGTACCACCCACCACATCTGTGCCTTCCGCTGCTACGTTATCTATCCTCCAGACATCTTACCAGGGGGATCCAGAGTCTGAGTCCAGTTGAGGCATTCCCCTCTCTCTCCCTGTACTGGATTAAAAGTCGAAGCAAAGACTCCAGGCACAGCATGTAATTCCTCTGCACCCTCTCACTACCTGCACATTCTCGCTGTACTTTGAACTTTAGTATTCGGACCTGCTCAGATAGTAAAATTTTCAGGTGTGGCAACCGGAGTTATTAGAGGCAGAGACTGCCTAATGCTCACCAGCTCAGAGAGGAAATTACAGCTTCCCCATTCTGTACATTTTTGGGTTTTTTTTTAGGACTTACTAAACTCTCCAGAAAGACTTACTCAGGATCTTTTCCCTCTTCTCCAGTTACTCAGGCACAACTGATTTACAGTGAGAATAACTCAGGAACACCGACTAGGCTGTGGTTTATGCTGCTGCTAAAGAGCCAAGGTCTCAGGTGAACATCCACGATAGCACAGTTCCCAGCAAAAGATATTTCAGAAGGTAAAGCCTTTCCTTACCCTTCAACAGAGGATTGCTTTGCTCATCCAGGGAGGCTCCCAGAGGCGTTCTGAAACCACAGAAGAGATTAATACTACTTTAAAAACTTGCTGCTTCATGTCCTTCCTTACAGTGTGTAACAAGCTTGTGATAGCAGCAGTTGTCCCTCCCTCCACCCCCAGAAAGCACAAACATCTGAGGACTGGCAATAACTTCCTAAACAATCCCCAACCCACTGAACAAATATGCCTTGTAGGGGAAAACAGCAAAGCAGGTTAGTAATAATTGCAACGCTAAAATACCAGGCAGTGGCAAAGCTTTGGGGTCAGCAACCCTCTGTCGAGGAAAACCATGGGCTTCTCAGCAAAATACCCAGAAAAAACAAGCATGGGTTTTCGAATGGACTAATTCAATCTCATTAATATGACAAAAAGTGTTGCCATTTTTCTACACATTTAAAACTTCTTGGAGAGAGGGGTGAAAAGCTGTATTTGGTGATCAGGAACAAGATAAAAATCTTGACAGCTATGTTAGCTGTCACTTGCCAGTTCTGATACTTTATAGACTCTATGTTGGTTCTTATTTGGATGACCCCTCCTATTGCTGCTCCATGAACCTCATGGTGCCCAAAAGGGGCAGCAGAAACTGCCCAAATGGTAGGTCCAATCCCCCTCCAGGTTCACGCTACACTTGTTGACACTAGCTGGATGTTTCCACATCTCGTCTCTGAGACATGTTTAACTAAAGTCCTGTCACTATTAAGTAGCACAGCACTAACTCTCAAAGCCCCAAACAAATTCAAAAATATAATACTCATAAGGAAGGGGAATGCAGATGATTTATGTGCCTATACTATGTATATTTCATTTAGGTTTTTAATTAGCCAAACACATAAACCTGCTCAAAGACCCAAAAGTAAACAGTGCTCTGATACAGTATTTGTTTTGGTGCCATGGCCAAATTAAGAAAGCAAAGTTTGCATCTGCTTTCTAACAGACCTTACACTTCACAACCTTATTTTTCTTTCCTTTCTGAAAAGAAGTTCACTCTTTCCACTTGTGTCCTGCTGATAGGGAGCAAGCTCACTCCGACATGTTTTTTGCGAAGCAAAGCAAAGCAAAGCCCCGCCACAGCGAGACACCAAGGCAAAGAGACAGAGCAACCAGGTGCACGAGTGTGTTTTGGGTGACAGGACAGACTCTGCTGAGGCTCACATCTCCCGGGTTTCTACATGTCTGTCCTGTCAGGGTTTGAAAACACATAGGGCTTATTGTCTAAACCTGTCACGCTACAATAAGCCTTATGTTCTGAGATAATAATTATGCCGGTTGTTTACTCTCTGGCTTTGATGGGTGCACTCCCATCCTTCTCCCTCTCCTTCCCTGGTGGCTACTTCCACGTCTCTAACTTTTCAATGCAGAAACTTGCTGGCAGTGGCTTTGACAGCCAAGGTCAGTGCTGCACGCACCGGCTGGCAGAAAACAGTAAAAGCAACCACTGAAGCTGACATTTGCTTTCAGAAACTTTGTCACCTCTACAGCATGTTAGCAGCTACCAGAAAAGCAGCCCTGTCAACCACTCATCTGCTGCCCTGCTTGCACTGCTGTACACAGGCACAGCTGCCTTACACCCCCGGCCTTTGAAAAACTTGCATTTAAGAACTAGACACAACACGAGTTTAAACAAGGGACAAGTATCCACACAAAAATCCTCTTGGGCAATAGCACGGACAGCTCTGCCTTTTTCTGTGCCAGGCTGTTTTTCACTCAAGCGAGGCCCACAGGCCAGCTTGGCCGGTTCTGTCTCAGAGTAGCCCTGTGCACTGGGGAAGGTCAGGGCTGGGGGACCCTTCCACTTGCTGGGCCCTCAGGACGAGGTGAGATCTCGGCAGGTCCCCAGCATGTCGCAGGAGCGGCACGGGGAGGCCAACAGCGACCAGAGGGCAGCCAGAGCAAAAAGCAAGTAAACAGGCATGTGCCTGGATCAGGGGATCCTATGGTCTTCCATTCACTCACTTATTATTGTATTTGAACATATATGGCAATAACTTTTCTCAGTATCTGTCTACAAAAGAACTGAATGAACTCCCACATTGCCACGGGATGTCGGTACTGAGCAGGTAAGAGTACCGTAAGCAGCCCTCAAGGCTTCCTCTCATCCCAGAGGTTTGTTTGCTCAGCTACCAGTTGTGGTAGGGTGGTCTTCAGGAACGGGACAAGGGTTTTGCACCACGCTGTGAAACCTCAGCTTTTAAAGCCTTAATTGGGCAGGAGCCATGTTTATTTTAAACTTGAAGCAAAAAATCTCCTCTTTCTGAGGCATTTCAAGAACTCACTTCCTGCATATCTACAGGAGATGGCTCCTAAATACCTCCTGCATCCCCTGGATTACTGGCAGAGTTTAAATATACTCAGTCAAAATAATACATATCACCAGAGTTGACAAAAATTTCTTCTTTTCTATTAGTATTGTACAAACATTTCTGTTTTCTGTCTTAGCTTTACAAGAGTTAAAACAAAAAACCTCTGTAAGCTTTCTTATTACTTCAAAATGCCTTTTCAAAGTATCAGGGAGAGAGCAAAATATTTCTTTCTCAAAGCCATGAGATTCCCAAAACATGAATGAACCAGAAACTTTGGGTAACACCTTACATTTCTTATGATACCATAATTCTTGTCACAGTTGTTTTGCTCTTAGTTGTTTGGGGTTTTTGTGTGTTTCTTTTTTGTTGTTGTTTGTTTGTTTTAAAGAAAACAAACAAACAAAAAAACAAACACAAAAAAACAAACCAAAACACCAAAAAAACCCCCACGTGTCTACCAAGTTAAATGGAGTGGGGTATTAGGAACACTCCTTTCTCCTCCAAAGCAGATGTGAAACAGAGTTTCCAAGTAGTAAGAGCCCCAAACCGCTAACATGAATATCAAGGGACAGCTAGTAATTCTTTTTATCCATATTATAACACTGTTGATGCTTTTGGAAACAACAAAGGAATAAATCTTATGAGCAGGTCTATTTATGCAGTGGGTTGATATTAAGGTTTTTTGTGCTGCTGCCAATTCAAACCAGAAAATGAGTTTTTTAAAGTGCCAATTTTCTTCTGATGTACATTTCACAAAAGCTGATAAAAACTTGGACAAAACAGGAAGGACTGCTTTTAGAAAATATGTATCAGAAAATACTTTATTTTAGTAATTGGACGTTCACTTGTAGTAATGGTTATATTTTTGCAACAGAGATGACTTCTGAGAATGAGGTTGTGCGATGGACAAGAAATAGAAGCTCAGCCTGTGTGTGTTGCCCACACTTCATAGCAATCAAAGCTCCACAGCAAAACCAGTGCTGTTAAACAAATAAGAATTTTCAGGGAGGACAACAATTGTAAATTTCACAACAACTGTTGGTATTAAGTATTCTTTTTTAAACAACATACTATAGTATCTGTAGGGCTATTCTGTCATCTGCTCATGCTGTTCTCTTTTCCTATATACACTGTATCTAGAGACAATCAGTGCAAGGTTTCTACACATACAGTCACTTTATAACAGTGCAAGTGTAATAATCATTTTACTGCACATATAAGCGACTGCTCCCATGTATATTAGATACAAAAAAAGGAAATCATTCTGCAGTTTTAAAAACACAAGGGGCTGTGCACCACTTCAGGCAGCTGCGATTGTACCTCTCAGATACAAACCGTGTACGCACGCACTCTGCACGTTACAGTCAGAGGCTAACTCCAGTCTGAGTAGCTTAGTTTAAGAAACCTTTTTAAAAATGCCAATTTTTTCTTTCCAAGGAGAACACAAGATTGTTCTGAAAAGATTTAGAACAGTAAATAGCTATACTTTCAAAGACTCCTGCGGAATGCCCATCATGGGTTTCACAAACATGCATTAAATAAATTTGCATCTCCATATTAGCAAAAGGGTAAACTCATGCTTTATTTTCTTATGTATAAAATAGGGAAATAGAGTGTAAAATAAGATTCCCATATTATGGGAATCAAGCGCCAGAGATGCAAATACATTCCACAGAAGCATTTGGTGCCAGTTTTAACAACAGTTAAAGAGCACAGGAATAAAATTGCAAGCTTTGTGTTATTACTGAAGCTCTGCAACCACCTATTTGATGTTCACATTGTCTGTCTGCAGTTTTGTGCTATTCCTTAAATTCTGTATGGAAACGGTAAGGATCGCAGGGCCAGGGAAGGTTCTAGACAGAAATCCTGCAGATACGGAGAGAAGTGGCACTGCATTATTAGGAAGAATTTCTCCCCCAGGGGCCTCTTCCCCCTCCACTGCTCCATTTTTTGCCCTCCCCACTCAAAAAATACTTCTAATAATGCACTTAATTCATAACGCTTATTTTTAAGGATAAACTCTCCTAGACCGACAGGACACCAGATTTCAGGTAAAGTCAGAAAAATCTCCTCACTTTTTGGCATTCTGGAAGAGCAGCCTGTCAGGTTCGCACATCGTATTTTATGGATACAGTATGATTTCAAGCCTCTAGCTGCCAACACCCCCTCCAAGGCACATCCCGCAAAGATCTGAAGGAAACTCTACCAAGGACCCTGTAGCTATAAAGCAACCCGTACTTCAGTTACGGGAGTAAGCTCAGTCAGCCGCTTACTGGATCAAAAGATCACAAAGGCACAGCTAATCTCAGAGGTAAATTTTCATCTTAACATAGCTGCTCTCAAAAGGAGAAGGAAATCAGAAATATCAAGTAGGGGAGGTCTTGAAATGTCACTGTTAGCCACTGGAAAGCTAATTATTAGCTTCTTCCCATCAACTCTGGCTCCAAGGGCTGCTAGGATTGAATGGAGAAAAGGACAGGACAAAAGCAGCTGCTACTGGATGTAGCATTTATGCTTTTATGTGACTGAGGATGAGGAAAAAGTAACACAGTCAGCCTGTTCCAAACACCAAGGAAGCGTTTTGTAACAGCAGCAGAAACACAGAATATATATACCACGTCTCAAGTTAAGGATGCAGGGCACTGAGTGAGACTCGGATAAATCGAGTTTGTCTAAATTGTGCCATCGCTCCTAAAGACCCCTAAGCACAGAGGCTGTTGCCGTGTAAGCACCGTTTCTTGAAATCTGCAGCAAAAACCAGGCAGAGCAACAGGGGAGTCTTTAAACCGGAGCCCCTCTGTGAGAAACTGAGCCGCTTCCAAAATAATGCCGCCTTCCTCGCCCTCAGCGGCTGAAAGCCGTCAGCCTCACTAATGAGACACCAAGGTGCCAGCAGCCGGCTCTGCTCTAGCCATACGTACATAAGCTACTGCTCCCCTCGCTGCCACGGCTGGAGGTAGGGCCCACGCAGGACCGTGGGGCGCTTATACTCCAGGAGGGCTCGTGACAGCGCCGACGACAAACACCGCTCCAGAGCGCGGAGGTGCCCACGCTAACCCACGGGAGAGCATGCCGCCGAGATTTCCTCCCCTCCGCGGCGTGGGAACCGCTCGGCCCGCCACCCCGCACCGGGGACCGTGAGGCTCCGGTGGCGGGAGCCGGAGCGGGGCGGTGGGAGCACCCACCTGCAGTCCTTCAGCCATATCGCGATCTTCTCGTTGGGAACGCTGTGGCCTGCAGGGCAGAGCGGGAGACAGAAGCCGACAGTCAGTAACAGCCCGTCCGTCAGGGACGGCCCACGGCGGCCGCGGCCGCCCCCGCGGGGGTCCCGGGGGTCCCAGGGGCCCGTGGGCTGCCGCCCCGGCCCCGCCGCCCCCTGCACTGACCCGCTTCTGCGGCCAGCGGCAGCTCCCCGCCGCCGAGATCCTCCTCCTCGTCCTCTTCTTCTTCCTCCTCTTCTTCCTCCTCCTCTTCCTCGCCGCGGGCCAGCGCCGCCGCCGCTGCCGAGAAATCCTCCGCTTCCGACGCCTGCCAGGAGTCCCGGCTCTTGGCCCAGGCCTTCCTCTTCTGGGTCGCCCCCCCCTGCCACTCCTCCGCCGCCGGGGGCTCCTCCATCGGGACGGCGGCGCCGGCGGGGGCCTCACACCGGGAGGCGAGAGCCGGAGAGAGCCAGCCTGCCGGGGGAAGGGGAGGGCTGGGAGGGGAGAGGAGCAGAGCCGCGCCGGCCGGGGGCCGCGACCGGGACCGGGACCGTGGGGCCGCCGTCCGCGCAGCCCCGCGGGAGCTGCCCCGCCCCGCCCCGCGCTCACCACCCCCGCCCCCCCCTCGGCCCGCCCCCAGACCCACTCACCGCCTCCCACCCACCCACCCCCGGCTGCCCACGGACTGCAGCTCCCGGCCCCGCAGGTGCCAGCGCCGGCAGCCCGCGGGGCCCGCCCGGGACGCGGCGGCAGGGCCGGGGGGGGGGCTGGGGTCGGCGCGGCCCGGAGCCCTGCCCGCGGGTACTCACATATCGCGCCGCGGAGAGGCGGCGGCGGCGGCGGGCGGCGGCGGCGGCGGCTCTGACTTCCTCATACCGCTGCGGGGAGAAAACTCGGCGGCCACGTGATGGCGGCGGGGCCGGCCCGGCCCGGCGGGACGCGCCGCGACGGGGCTTCGGGCTGCCCGGGGCCGGGGGGCGGCGGGGCCCGAGGCGGGCAGCGGGACCGGCAGCCGCGCCGGGGGAGGCCGGGCCCGGCCGGGCGCTGCCGCGCTCCTCGGCCTGGGCCCGGCCGGCCTGCTGCGGGAGCGCGAGGGATGTTTCCAAACCAAAACCCATGCAGGGCAGGCAGGAACAGTATTTGTGACATTTTTTTACTCGGGGAACCGGAGCGCTGGGAAGAGGGAAGGTGAAAGACAACAAATAGCTGTGCTAGGTGTGCACAACTTTCTGTCTCGTTTTCAGGGGTGTGAAATCAGATAAGCCTCTGCTCGGGCACAGCAGGGACATCGGCAGTACCAGAGAAGGCCTGTTAAAATCTTAGATGCGCTTATCATCTGCTTCAGGGTGTACTCAAGCAACAAGAATCAACTGAAAACCCAGCAAAAGACGAGTCCCCATCTCCAGGAAGGAACTGCCGCACGAAAGGCCGCTTTCACTGTCAGGGCCGGAGAGCTGTTCCTCAACCACTGTCTCCCGCTTGTTCACTGAGCTGCCGGCCAAGGTCTCTGCAGCCAAAGCCCTGCGCCGGGCACCCTGCCCCGGCTGCCGAGCCAGCCGCTGCGGGTGGCCTGGGGAGCAGGACCCCACTGCCCCCCCCGGGCCAGGGCATCGCCTCCCTGCCACTGCCGAATGAACCCCCCGTGCCCAGCGAGCTCACCTGCAGCCACAGTGCCTGGGAGTAATAAGCTTTTTAAAACGGTCTTTTACAGCATCTTCGGGAATTACTAAGCACAAAAAGCAAAACGGACCCGAGTCCTCTGGAGGTTTAGCTGGTGTTGTCGGGCAGGCACATGAGATACCTTTTGTTTAAAGGCATATCTGCCAGAAGAACCAGGTTAATGGTGCTTAATAAATATAGCTTCATTTTCCAGCTTTATAGTGAAAACCTTTAAGGGAATTTCTGTGACATTCTTCCACTACAAAAAAAAAAAAAAAAAATTGACTTAATGAGAACAAAACGTTTCTTGGGTTTCCTAACCCTCCCAACCTATCCACTACTTTACATATATATATATATATATATATATATAGCTTTCCTAAGAGCAATTTCTCCTCATCATATGAGCCACTTTCCTAAACATACTCTATTTTTCTGAATGCATTGTATTGAAATTAAAACAGAGGAACGGTATCACAAAGAAAATGTATTTGTATGTAATTTGTCCCTGAAAATGTTCATTGCCATACAAACTTCAGGATTGTATTTTTCAATGCCAGTATTTTTTTTTTTTTTTTTAAGAGCAAACTACACTCAAATCTGTCTTGTTGATCCTCAAAACGATGAACATTTTCTCAACAGGGCATGTTTCACACACTACATGGTTTTGCATAAGCCAATACAGATGTGTCCTGAGCTATGAGTGTCCTGAGGGATGAATCAAAGGGTCAGCACAGGTCCTGCACCCTCCGACACACACGGCTGCTGGGGCTTGGCCTTCTCCTGGAGTTCCTCGCTTTGTAGTACTGGAATCTTAAAATCTGATTTTTCTGGGTTTGTCAGTAAAAGCCTAGCCCAGCATTGCCTTGACATAACGACCACTACTTCTATTTTATGCATAAAGTGATGTATCTATTAAAAATGACTCTGAGGCTAAGGTGTCTGGGTGAGAGCTGTTAGGGTGGCCTGGGGGCAGGAGGGAGGACCCAGAGAAGTTTAACCCCTGCCATGGTTTTGCTGCCGGGGAGGGAACACAATAGCTTCTGGGAAGTAACAGTTTTGCTGGCACAGCTAAGGGTGAACAGTTGCAAGCTAAAAGCAGCTACTGTCTGCCTTGCCAATACATCCTTAAGGAGTTCTTAATCCACAAATTACTGACATTATTGTCTATAATTGCTTGTCTGTTGTGACAACAGTTATTGAGAGAATGTTTGAAATGTAAACAGCAGCCAGCAGCTTTTTGCAATGAAGTCCTGCCAGTATGGCACTGGGCTCTCACTTCCACCTTCAAACCAACCCAGCAAGTTCCCTTTTGACTCTATAAGAATAAGGATTGCACACTTAGATCCTATATTATGTTGAACTTTTTTTCTAAGGTAAATATATGGCTTGATATTTTTTTAATACTTGTACCCAAAAAGTGGTTTTGTTCTGCAGTAAAAGCTTCTCTTGCTTCGGAATGTAATTTGTTACTTGTACTTCAAGGAAATAAATGATTGGGGAAAAAATCCTGTCATCACTTAAATCAGACCGACTTTTCTTCCCAAATTATTTTTGAAACTATTCAAATAAAAAAAGGCATGGGCAATAGTTAGATAAGAGAGAAATTGTAGTTTACACTAAGTTATAAATTCCTAAAGGAAGATAGATAACGACAGCATCATTAGCAGTACTACCAGGCATCTCAGTAAAAAAACACACACACACATTCTGAGAATAATAATAAAAGAACTCCCACATTTGTCATCTGGGTGTTGGCCCTGAGTATATAAATGCATATATAGATACATACAGAGATACAATTTAACCCAAAGAATGCCACTAAGTCACTCTCTTTTGTTCTTAAACGAGCAAAAAACTTTGAAGAGGGCTTAATTCAATTTTCGCCTCCAAAGGATTCTTTTAGATACTGGATGTCTAAAAAAATTACATTCCTACATAACTGAAAAAGATTCAAATGAGATGCTTCCACCGATACCCTTGGGGACTTGTTCCCATCCCCGAGTGCATTTTAAGTAACACTTTCCTGCTACAGCAGGGCTAGGCTTCCTCGTGCTTTTGAGCAGATTGTTTCCCTGCTGGATCTGTACATCAAAAGACACTTTTATGTTCAGGAAGGATTACACAATTTATCTGTATCTCTCCATATAGTATGGAGGGCTAGGGATAAGCCTCTGGAAACCAAGGAAATGTTTACAGGCGATGTGGCTGGGTAGCATGGTCAGAGCTTGTGCTTCCTCCTCTGGTGCCTCCCCAGGAACTACACACATCCAGTGCTGGAGGAGGATGGGAGCAAATGGGACCAAGAGGTGCTGGTGAGGTCTGAACTGGCCAGATTTGGAAGCCATTTCCTCTGTTTTCCAGCTCAGCAGAGAGCTGAGCTGTCCACCCGGCCAGGACAACCACCTGCAGCAGGACAACCTGCTGTCAACCAGCCCCCGAAGCCCCATTGCACAGATCTCGCTGCAGAGGGAACACTGTGACCACACAGGTGGATAATACATACAGAACCTACTGGACAGGGCAATTAGGAATAGGTTTACACCCTGAAATTAAAAAAAAAAAAAATAAAACAAAAACACTAGCAAAATCGTCTGTGTGCTAGTGCCTTCCTTTGACAGAAGAGAGGGGAGTAGTTTTAAAGGCTGTAGCATTTAGAGAAGTGGTGCAACATGACAAAAACCTCCTGCTGGAGTTCTACATCGCAGTGAGAACCAGGTCTTGACAAGGGGAGAAACTCCATGCTGCTGCCTCACGTAGGTCTGATCCTGGGACAGGCAGCTCCGAGTCAGCAATGGTTCATGACCACAACTGGATTTCCATGTTATTGGCTTTCTCCAGACAGAAGACAGGAGGAGCTAACAAATAGTTCACCTTAGAAGCATTGTAACAAAAAATATTCCTACATAGTAACAAAACTATGATAAATACTGTGCAGTTATTTGCTTTGGCAAGGTCTGTGTTTAAGAGCAGGAGAATGCATGAAGAAACACACAACCCAGTGTCATGTACATCTTTAAAGTTTCCACAGATCCATTTTAGTAAATGCACTTTGTTAAATTAAGAAATTTCTTTCTGAGCCAAGATTATTAAAAAAAAAAAAAAAAAAAAAGTCTACTGAGGCCTCCGTCTCCGTTACACTGTAAATGAAAAAGACAATGTGGCCAGACACAGGTGGTATCTATTCCATGTCAAGAAAAAGGGCTTGCCACTGCCTTTTGTGATATTTTAGATCAGATGGCCCACTGCAGGGATGCGCAGTTTGGTCTCCTGACTTTTCCATCACGTATCCTGCATCTACAGATGAAAGCAAAAGGCTGGAAGTCAGTCTTTGCAGAGCTCCTCCAAGGCAATGGTGGTTGGGAAGTTGTTGCTGACTTTCTTCAATCTGCTTTGGCAGCCTCCCACCTCCTCCCTGTACATCTCACTCCCCCGGTCCTCCCATTCTAGTGGTGGCAGGAGACCAACCAGCACTTTTTTCTCCTACAGAGCATCTCTAGGCTGCTTCTCTCTGCCAGTGGAAATGCCTACCTTTTTTTCCTTTTTTTGTTTGTTTCGTAAGCCATTATTTATTTTTTTATGCCTATTGAGAGCCTTATCTCTCTCACAATGCTGACACCAAGCATGCCAAGAATTACATCTGCCATTTTAGGCCTTTGAGGATTTTCTTAACATACTTAAAAATGAAAACCTCACTTGTTTCATATCATCACAGCTTGCAGAAACCAACTTGAGTAACTGGAATAATATATTGCTAAGACAGAACAAAGTGTCTTCTTATATCCTATGAAATATATATGCCATAAGATAATAAATAACGAAAATTATGCCATGAAAGAATAATATTATGCATTTCATATTTTTTCTAAGTTTTAATTTTTAAACTTGTATAGTTAAAGTGAAAAGCTGCTAGTTACATCTGGAGTATCATTCAACTATCTTTCTCCATAAAGAAGAAAATCATGTACTTGATTTGGAACCATCACTGCCACCAGACAGATGTTCTCTCTCAAATATATGGAGTAAAAAGGATGGAAAATAACCTGGCAGTTTTAACCTAATAAATTAAAATGTTAGGACAGCCTCTAGGTCTTTGCCAGTCATTTTGTTTATATACGAGTGATATGCACGATGTTTCTATAAGGTAAGAAAGAAACACTTTAAAGTTAATGCAAAACTACATCTCTTTAGGCATTTTTCAAACTGAATGTTCTCTGTTTTATAAAGTGACTTGTATTTCTGGGACCTCTTGCAGCAGTAGGAAGGAGGAAAAAACCCACTTCCGTCAGGGCGTTTACAAGAGCTATAGCATAGCAAGAGGAAGTTTCTAAAGGAAGAGCCGGATATCTGTACTGAAGTGGATTACAGCTGCACCACCAAATCAGATGGAGGCAACTGAGGCCAAGTATACATAAATGTATGAAAACAAACACCATAGAGAAGATGGAAGAGTAAAAGTGGCTTTAAATCATCCAAGATGTAAATACACTTCATGTCACTGAATGTCAGTGAGTAATTGTAATTTTTGAAGACGTTAATATCTTTGCCAAGAGAGTAGGCTAAGGAAGTAAATCCACAGATGCAGGAAATTAAGGTTGTGGTTCATTTTAACTTTAAAGCTGATTCTGTGAATTTTCTCATTCAATGCCGTCTTTCTTTAAATTTAGCAACTGTGTTCATGCCCTTTCCGAACGCCACCCTTACAAGACTATGGCATTCAGACTGTGTCCGTTTGTGCATCTGTATCCTATGCTACAGGATTCTGTGCTCTACTTTCACAGCTGAAGAACATTAAGACAGCAATTTCATTTATAAATACTGTTTCTCCTCATAAGTGTTCCAAGTGGCTGATAAAGGAACTACCCACAAAAAAGAAAGATAAAGATCTACTAAGTGCTGGTAAATCTTATCTTTCATTTTCCAAAGCACTCTGCTAATATTTTGAGTCCTGTTCCTGCTCTCATTGGGATCACTGATAAAACTGTGCATATTTAGAATAACTAAGCTTTTTAACATGCACTGAGGTATAGAGTAGCTGTTACATGGTCAACTGTCAAACAGTGATCTGCAGGAAGACAAAACAAAGGAACTCAATACATCTCAGTCTGACCAACGTACCATACATTTCCTTTCAAATCCATTTAGGAAACTCACTGTATGGATTTTCTGCAATGAACCAGTGAAATAAAGTTTCATCAGCTCCAGAATTAAGGCTGTCAAGCTTCCTATGGATTTAGGTTTTTTGGTTGGATATTTTTGCTTCCACTAAGTCTTCTATCATTGGAGCATTTGTAATGTGTCTCTATTCCGTATATTGCTTATTCTCTGACAATGAGCAATTTCACGGTTCAGGCTTCGCCACTCAGCTGTCCAATTATTTCATGAAATGTATTGAAAATTTAACATCATTGATTCCTCTTCCCTCTCTAGAATTGGGCTGAAATTGGCCAGTGAGTTCAGAAATTATGACAGGAAGAGGAGAGGAAAATAATCTATATAATCTCTCGTTTCTTAGGGAATTAAGTTTTTAAAAAAACAATATGAAATATGAGCTTAAGAATCATTCCTCAGCAGAAAGTCCACACAAAGGCTGCGCATAAGCAAGCCCAGAGGACATGTCCCTTGCTTGTCATCTGGAACTGAACAGCTCAGTGTGCGTGACTAGTTATAAAAATGTGCTGTCAGATATTTACCCAATGTGCCGATTCATTTATGGGCTTGACTCAGCTCTAAAATTAATGCATTTCCTTTCCTTGGGAAGCACAAGAAATTCCAGACTGATAATATTATTGACTTTAAGGCGTTGACCAAGTTATCCTATAGCTGTGACAAGTGATAGGACAAAAAACATGAGGAGAGAATTCTAAATGTAAACCCAGAAGAGTTCCCAAGCAAAAACACAGCTAAGATGGGCTAGACAGTCTTGGGGAATTCAGGTTATTTGCTATAAATGCTGAGACATCAGTTCAAACAGTACAGCTCTGAAGTTCATTGATATCCACTCAATGATCCTTGGCAGCAGGAGCACGGGAAATAGGTGGGTGGGTGGGAGGGAGGGAGGGGATCCTGGTGTTACAGCTCCTTTGAGCTAACACTTGGCCAACAGGCTGTTGATTAACGATTATTGCAGGAGGAAACAGAAGAAATTTTTTTCTGTGTTTAAAAAGCCAGTTTATAATCCCATTAAGATGAAGCTGGACTAAAAGGAAGAAAATCACAGTTTTTCTCTTGCAGTATACATAAGGTACCTAATTCTGAATTTAGGAGTAGTCAGAGAACTGTGTAAAGGCCAGACTTCTTGTGTGAAGCTTCTTAAAGACAAAAAGGCATATCTGACTTCATGATCTCTTCCGCACTGATCAATAAATTCCAAAGAAAGATTTATTTACACTGTTCAATAACTCCTTGATGAGTCACTATACTATTTCAGTCCTTTTCCATAGACATTTAATGGTCAGATAGTATCAGGCTAAAGAGGATTTTCCAGTCTAACACCTTCATCTTGTCATACATATTTTAAAATGTTTATAAATGGATACTTCACTGTTTGGAGTACAGGATATTTCTCTAGCTGACTAGTCAGAAGCTGGTCTGATCCAGTAGCAACCAGCAGCCATTCCTGGCTTGCAATTCTTCAGTGACTTATGTGAATTTATTTGATGTGCTCAACAGAAGTAGCTCCCACCGGGAAAAAGGCCAAGTCACAAAAGCGTCACATTTTGTACTAATCGGGTACCTTATTGCTGTCTACGCTCCTGGCTGGCAAACCCTTTGTGCACAGAAGTCCCATTAACTTTAAACTAGCTCCTTAAAGAGCATAGCAGGGACTGGTGGTGGTAAAAGTGACACCAAAAATAAATGGGAACAGAACCTGTGCTGCCCAGAGAAATTACGCCTTTGCATGGAATTTCAAGCCTAATGTGCTAAATTATCAGAAAACTTTATCTGTTTGTCCCCCTTTAGATGCTAAATTAATTCAAACTCGTGTGGTTCCAAGCCCTGAAATCTGCCATCAATTTTCCCCATCCATTTAATAGATTAAAACATTAACTGGAAGTCCAAGTGCAGTGTCCAAAAAAACCAAAACCAAAACCAAACAAACAAAAAAAACACCAACAAACCCCCCCTGCCCCCCCTTATCTCTTCAAAATTAGCTGTCAGCCATAGGAAAACTTTCCTTCTTTGCTGTATACTGGGAAGAGTCAAAGAGTCAATGTCTGCATGTTCCCTATGATGCTGGTTAAACTGACAGGCCTCTTTCTGCACTATTTCCCACTTCCCTGCAGTTTGCCAGAGCTTTCCAAGTACACAATCACTTGCTATGGGAACAGTTCGATTATCACAGGTAGAAAATTGAGGGTGGTAGATATGAAGGAGTGAGAAAAAACTGCCCTGCTAAAGATAAGGACTCTGCCTTTTGTGTAAATAAGTTAGGAGTTAGTTTGATTAGGGGAGATACTACAGAACACACCACCTAAAGGAGAAGAACATGACATACTTTTACCAAGGCTCCTATCACTGTTGCTAAGGCAGGATGCACTGGACTGTGTTGGTGTACTTGGTGCACGTTCCTCTTTCCAACAGCCTTCTAACCTTACCATGGGAAGGGATGGGTCAGTGTACCTTGAATCAGGGCTTCCTAACAGCAGCAAGAATTTAGTTTTCAAACACCGCTCATATAACAGTTAGGCTTTACTAGCATTGGAAAACATGAATTACATTCTTTTTTTTTTAAGTATTAATGTTCAAAATTATTTTGACCCTTCTGCATATGGAGGCAATCGTTTTGTACTTAGAAACATGCCATTTGTGGTCCTCCCTTCCTCTGTCCCATACTCTGGTGGCTGTAGGGACCGGAGGTGTTGTACCTTAATCTAACACGTATTGATTGTCACTGCTGTCATGCTGACAGCTATCAATCCCGTGAACTCCTCTGTGCCTGTTCTACCATGTGCACACCCCTTTCAGAGCTTTCCACTCGTGCAAAGCTCGAGGAAGGCTGTGCATCCTCCTATCTTCCTACAGAAAATGGTGCCCTTCACTTCTCAAAACACATTGGGACACACAAAGTGCCATATGTGCAACAAGTGCAGGTCTGGGTGTCCCAAGGGGAGCATAGGAGGCTGCGCTGGGGTCTTCTTCCCCAGAAGTGGAAGGAGGCGGCTCTGGAGCCCACCATGGCACTCTGCAGCCTCCACGATGGGCTGAAGTTTTTAAGGGATAAGAACTGACCCCTAAGTGGTCAGAGGAAAGTAAGAAGGGCTGATAAAGGATGAAGAAGAACGCTGTCCTCTACCTACCATCCTCTGGAGTCCCCCAACACCATACAGACAGTTTGGAAATGCTATGGTGCTAAGTAATGTTGTGATAGCTTTTGTGACAATATTGAGAAACATTTGAAGTTGTTGCCTGTCACCAAAATATACCTAAAACAATCAAAGACGAAAAGAAATGTCAGAGTGGCCTACCATAATGAAACCATATTAGTATCCTTTTAGAGCATAGCATGCAAAGATCTGGACATTTTCCCCCTTGGTCATTAGAGAAAGCACATTAATAGATCACTGACATGGTCAAAATCGCATGTTGAAGGATCTCATGGATCCAGAAGCTTTAGTTTCACAGGGTGGATTTGATCAGGGTGCCAGGCTAACCATGCAGAAAAACTCATCATTTTAATAACCATTACTGGGCATCTCAAAATCTACCCTTTACATAAAGCAATGGCATCTCTAATGAGAGAGAGCTCCAGCACATAATCTCACTGCCAGCTTTATCACCCATCTTTTCTGATGCATTTTCTTCAGTGGATGTGTGTGCTCACGTGCACAGGAGAAGATCACACAGAAAGACCTATCTGTGAAACGTAGAGATGATTAATCTCATGAAGCCAGCAGAGCACCACAGGAAACGTCCCTCCTTGCTGAAAGGTGGTCTTGCTTTTATGCAGAAAAATCGTGAAGAAAGAAAGACTGTCTCAGTATTTTCAGTTATGGCATTCTTTGTTTTAATGATTACATGCGAAGGAATAATTATCCTGGCACTACTGAGCACACCACAGGCTAGGGGCTTTTCATTTGCCAGTTATAGTTTGTATTATAAATGCTGAAGTGAAATGACGCAAGTGCCCTTTTCGTTGTCATATTGTTTGCTTTAGCTTTCGTTGGATCCAATCCAATGGTACCTTTACGTAGGCTCCTGTATAATTAAGATAGTGTGCACAGCCTCTGAAAGGAAATCATTAAGAGCCTCTTGTGAAGAATGCACTGATTTCCATGTCTGTGCCTTTCAAGTGGGTATAGCTCACACTCCATCGATTAACTTCTTGATAGTCCAGACAGACTTCAAATATTAATCCCATGCTAAGGTTCCAAAGCAGCTTTCAGCTGAAAAATTCAAACCAACTTGTAGGCTGTAATTCACTTGTTAGAAATCTGAATTTCTTGTTATTCCTAATTATAAGATGTTCTCCTCTTAGAAAAAGAAGATTTTTTTTTTTTCCTCAGAAACACATTAGAGTTATTTAAAAAAAAAAAAAAAGTATAACAAAACCAAAAAGCAGCACTCTCAACTCTTTTTTTGGAGTAACTGGCAGATGTCTTGGTTAGAGATGTTAAATCAAGAAACCAAAGGAAATGGCGATGCTTCTTGGGGAAGAAACCTAGTGGTTTAACAACCGAAGAGGATAAAGGAATATAAAATTTTGCAGTTCACTTGCAGTTGCAAACGCAAAGCATGAACTCTCTATAGCTTCTGTATGAATTCCCAGGTAGGTGTGGTGCATCCCGATAGCGGGTTATCACTGCTGTGAAGTTTCCAGGCTGCTGTGCAGTAATGTACCCCGTCCTCCCTACCTCAGAGGGCTCACTGAGAGCGCTCCATAGACGCTTCTGCATTGAAACAGCCTGATCTCCTAGGCTACTCCTCACTGGGGAGGATAGTCCTCTCTTCTAAATCTAATTTAGACTTAGAGCTATTGTATAGCAGTCACAAAAACACTGTAAAACTAAACCACACTTGTGATATGAGAGAAGGAAAAGCTCTGCCACTGCTGTGCTCACCTGCCTTTATTAGGAGTTCAAGCTGAGGTTTGATTTCCCTCATCTTTAAAACTTATTCAAAAATTTAGTAGACTCCAGGGAAAATTTGACATCTAAAACTGGTTACTTAAGTAAAAACAAATTAAAATACAACACACAGTTACTATATTCATATTTGTAGATGATCAATGCGCAACTGTAAATAATAGTTAATGAATAGGTATTTGGTAAATTCTTAAATCTGCAACTTAAGACTATGCAGTAAGTGTATTAAACCAGGAACTGCTTGACCCAACATGCTTCAGCTAAAATTGTATCAAAGTAATTATAAAACCTGATTAAACAAGGCTTCATTCCCACATGCAACTCCACCTTACTGCCTTGGCAAAGTCATAAGCCGGTAACACCCTTTAGCTGGTTCTCACAAAAGCACATTAGCACTTAATAAAAGCAGAGTGGAGGAGTTCATGTTTATTTCCAACATGCTGGTGGTGTTTAGGGAATTGATGGTTTCTGACAAAGAGTGGTGGTTCCAAAAAATAACTCTGAATCAGCTCCTTTTTTCTGTCTGACTTCAAAGACAGCAGAGTCAGCCCAGTGCTGAGGGTCTGTACCAGTCACAGCACCAGGGACCAAACCACCCTCCTCATCCTCTCCTGCCAGGTGAGAGCTGAATTTCTTCACAAAATGTCTTAGTGCTCTCAGTATCAAAGTACTGGTGAAGTATTCCCACTTCAGAAGCCAATTAGAAAAGGAAATAAATTGCTCTAAATACAGATGACACTTTCACAACATCCAAACTTCAGCCACTTACAAGTCTTCTGTGCATTAATGCGTATCCTACTACATCTGTTCATGAAAATCGATGCTTTGGTAGCAATTACACTGTAAACACACCCACCAACTGAGTTTACTGCTTGCTGGAAAATTAAATAAGGAACTTTTGACAGTGTGGGCTTCCAGCTTAGCTCCTATTCATCCCTAAGTAGACTGTATGAGGTTTCAAAAACTATGATTAAGACAATTGAAATAAAGCAGTTAAAAACTCCATCCAAACAGGTTTCATCTGTACCATCAAGGGTCATCTGAACAATCTCATTTCAATTGTATTTCAACCTCTCACCCACTTTTGGAAAACAGCAAATATTTCTTCTACCCCCATCCTTTGCAAACTTTCCACGCTTCTTCTATTTAAATGAAGAAAGAAGAATGCACATTTTTTCAGAGCAGTCACACTATCCCAGCCTCAGGAATTTGTCTTCATATAAAGCCACCAAGGTTTTAGTGCAGTACCCAAGTATTTTTTACCTTTTGCTAACACATAAGAAATGGATTAGAGAAGGGAGGTGAATGACAGCATGTCCCTCTGCTAAGCATCACAAAAATAAGATATTATTAAAGAATTTTTGCAATAATATCTTAAATACAGCTAGATTATTGACTCTCCTACTCTTCCTGGACTGCATGGGTTTGCTATATGTATGGAATTTTAAGTAATCAAGCATTTCCAAACAGTTAACTCTGGAGAGAGCATTCTGCGCTGCACTGGGGGCTGCAGGGACTGTCCCTACCATTTTTCTAGGGACATTATGCATGTTGGCGCTCCAGAAGGATTTTGGCAAGGAGTGCTTGTCCTTGGGCACAGGCGAGCTTTGCTCTTACAACCACCTGGGACAAAAAGACAACTCAGAGCTCTGGGCACACTCCTCATGGCATGATAAGGCAGCTTCAGAGAAAAACCACTGAAGTAGTTGAGATTAGCCCATGACCTGGAGCCTACAAAAACCCACAGGAATCCTTGCAGAATTGTGGCATCTTTATGAAATGGATATATTTGTACTATCTCCTAACAACAGGTAACAAAGCTTTATTAGAAGTCCAAACATCATGAGAATGGTGAACTGCTACTGGGGCAGCAGTGCTGTTCATGTCTAGAAGTGGCAAGCTGCCATACCTGAGAGTATACGGCACCTCATGAAGTAGTTTTAGCAGATGCAAAATGTACCAAGTAACTTGATTTATGCTATTGCTTTTCTCTAAGAAATATGAAAACCAAAGCAATTAAAAATCCAAAGTAAGTATTTTCTTCCAGATTTGCTAAATAAATGCAATGGGCCAGATTCCTGCAGATATGTTTTTTTCCCAGAGAGGATAGCATGTGGGCTTTTGTCTGCTGAATTTTAAGCTATTCAGTGAGGACTATCAAACCTGTCAGCTATACAGATTCAGCATCTATTTTTCCAATAAAGCACTTACCCAAGAAGAAGGAAGAAATTCAACAAACCAAGTCCCTTTAAGAACAGTGCAGCATTCATACCCTCAAAGAGACACTGGATATGGGCAGCAATCTGACAAATTTCCCAGGCTCTACATAAATCTCACATACCAGTGCCCCTCATCTTGATTTCTACCTGTGACACTGTGGCTTGGGCAGAGGTGCTGCCCTGTCACCCCCACACACACACACCCCCAATCACCAAACAGTAGCTCTGGTCCCAGGTGTCAGCAAACCTGACCAGAAAAACTCACGGCTCTGAAGGGAGAAAGTAATTGGTTTTAAATACATGAAAAATTGTGCCAGAATAGGAGGAGGATGCTTAGAATCCAACAAGCTTTTATCACAAGCTGAAATACTGTCATTAACCTGTACTATTTGAGAAAAACATTAACTTTCAGTTTTTATTAGCAGTTTTCATGATTAAGTTGTCATTGGTAAAGCTTCAGTAATAAATTGCCGAATCTGTGAGGTCAGATGCATGCTTATTAGCAAAGATGTTTAACTTAGCTCCTTACTCTCATGCTAGTAAAAAATACAGAAATAAATGCTATTAATTTGAAAGTACTGCCCATTTTAAAGCATTATGAGGTAGTTCTAGTCACACAGTTTACAATACTAAGTAGAAATTAACTGATCAGCATTTTCCTAGTAACTTTGAAGAATTAACGTATGTAATCCATTGGCATAACAATTTTTTTCTCAGGTGGAAGATGCTTTCTGGCTCACAGACTGGCAGCACAGCTGCTTTTTGTCCTGTGCTGTGACCTGCCTGGGATATAAAGTAGCTGTCGGAGCAGTAAGTGCAGCTGTACTAGGTCTGAATGCTCCCACCGTGAACTCTAAAGATATCTGACAGTCATACTGTGGAAAAAGCACAGAGCACAGAAATCTTTGGCACAGGGAAAGTCGATCAGCCCACATGCCAGAGAGCAGGTTGGACGCCAGTCCTGACTGTGTGTGAAAGCGTCTGAAAATAGAGATGTTCTTGAATCTTCAACTGCTCCTGCAACGGCTCTATGGAAATTAGTTAAAAAAAAAAGAAGTTTGACATTTGGAGGCCAAAGGCAAACAGTTGAGATTGCAGGGCCTCTGTGAACATCAGCTAGTGGTCATATCCAGGAGTCACTAAATTGCATCTCTGTCATGAGCAAACCTCCACAGCTCTATCTGACCCTACAAGGAGAGGCTGCAGAGCTGCCCTGCCAAGTGGGAGACAATTGCACTCATTTTCTCTCACATTTTATGTAACTCAGCCCAAACCTTCCCCTTTGGTTTGGTGATAGGACACTGAAGTCCTATCCCCCCTATACTGAGGAAGAACACTGGAATATTCTCTATTTTATGCACGGAATTCTTTTCCCAGCAGAACTGTTTTTGGGGGGAAGAAAAAAAAAAAAAAAAAAAAAACAACAAAAAATCAAACAAACCAACCAAACCAAACCAAAAAAAAACAAACGCCACAATAACAAACAAACCTGAATTACATTAACTTTTAAAAAGTTCAGATTTCTGAGTATTTATACCTAGTTCCTCTATTTGTAATGGTGATGGTTCTTTTATGGGCTTAATATAGGGGACACACCGTTCAGTGATCATGAGATCACAGCATCCTGCTAGGCAGGCAGATAAAAACCTCATGTTTTATAACTGAAGTGGTGAAATGTCCCTAAGAAATTAAGTGCATGAAACCAGAGTTTTGAGCTTAATCTCCCTATCGTGCTACTCTTACACCTTCAACCTCTGAAAGTCCATCCAACACAGACAAACCTCAAAATAGCTCCTGCTGAGTGCAGTGGCTGCTGAGCACAAGGACAGCACGCTGTGACTGCCCAAACCAAGATCATAGCACATCAAAATGTGTGGCTAGGAAGAGGGCAGCAGAGGACATTTTCCAGTATTACTCTGAAAAGAAGTCTTAAAGCTGCCAGTGCTTTTAGTTCTCCATCAATCCCCAATATCACCATGGGCTCAATTTATACAAAAATATCTTAAAGAACAAACCAACCCTCCTCCTCTTTGATTGTTGACCCAGATGAAGTATTACACAATAAAAAATTAAGTATGCTGTGGTAATGATGACAGCATCACATACTCAGAAAAAGATGATACGGTATTAAAACTCCAGCCCTTTCTTGCATCCAGAAGGAAAGAGTGATAGAAATTGATTTTAATTATTAACTTGGATTAGCTATCACAGTACCTGAGAAACTGCCATATGGGACGTATTCCACTATAGTTCCTACTCTTAATGGCCTCAAGCCTTCCAAGAAACAAATTGTGTTACATAAACTGATATCAAAGTGGCTTTGGTTTCCCTTCCCCTAGAGCTACAAATACATCAGCTATGTAAGAGCTGTTAATGTACAGTTAACGTGTCCAGTAAAATTTTTAGTGAAACATACTGTGGTTACTTGAAGTAAGCATTTGGATGGAATAAGTTTTAAAGTAGTGGGAGACTGGAAGGAGAAATTCCAGCTATGTTACCCTCCCACTTTAATTTCTTTTTAACAAAGTTCCTGCTGTGATTGTAGCTGTGCTTTAGACCAGAGTGAGAAAGATGCAAGGCATGAAGAACTGTGCTATTCAGCCCTTTAATTATCCAACTCAGCTATGCCTGAAGAGATGGCTGTAGTAATAGCTGTGAAAGATGGCCTAGATATCTGATTTATATTTTGCACACATGGAAGGAGAAATAAAAATCAGCACCAACGGAAGCCACGCAAACACCAGTAGCACTACCTTACAGTCCCTATGAGACAGTGTCAAGTTTCCATCACTGTTTTTCAGATTAATATTTTGTTCTGGAGACACAATTTTTGGTGCTTATAGACACATTTTTTTTCCTTCCCTATAGATGTTACAAATAATGGTACACACTTATATGAAAGCATCAGGATTAAAATACCAGAAACAGATTTCCTTTTTCTGCAAAAAGCAGTGTGTATGGGCAAACCAAAGCAGGCTTTCCAGAAATGCTTGTGAAGTCTTGAAGATCAATGTCCTCTGATTTTGAAAGAGAGATGGGTTAGAGGAGAAAAGTAGAAAGAGCACAACTGAAACGATTCTTCAGGCTGCAGTCTGGCTTCAGGAGATCTGGTTTCAGTTCTTCTTCCGTGTTACTTCAGTAAAACAAGTGAGGAGGTATCACAGGCACAGAAAATACAGGCATATAGTCACATGTGCAGTTTTGGTTAATAGAAGTACGTGGTGGATGCAAGTGGATCCAAACTCCAGCTACTCTACTCTGAGCTAGTGAATGTGCAGAGAGCCATAGGGAACAGCGTGGCTCTGTGCCTTGCAGTCAATTATAACGATAACAAATGCAAGAGCTCTTTGTCCCTTCAGCCCCTTTTTGTTCACAAAAGGACAATATTCCTCTCACTATTTTCCTCTGCAAAGCAAGTCAGGACATTTCAGAAAAGGGCAGCTAAAAGGGATGTCACAGAATATTTGGTCAAAGTCATGATGAAATTCAGCCAACGTCATGATGCTGCATACCAAACGCATCCTGTGTGAGGCCAAGATTAGTCTTAAAATGGTGGAATACAGTGAATTAATCAACAGGCTCGGTGTCCCACACTTGTTTCTGAATAATCACCATTTGAAGAAAAGCAAAGATGAAAAATAGCAACAATCCTCAAAGGTTCACACACACACACACACACACACACTTACACATGAAGACACAGATGCAAACAAATCTCAAAAAGAATAACACCAGCCTGGCTTTTCTGTTTTTTCAGAGAGCTTGTACCTCTTCATAAACCAGACTCTTCTCAGGACTCTGCGCTCCCTCCAGGAAAGCATCTGAATCAGTTCAACCTAGGGTGGAAGGGGAGAAATAAAGGAAAAAAATCCCATGTAATTTTGAAGTTTGAGTAAGTATGAACATAGTTTCTGCTGGTTTATTTCTATCAGATTTGGCTCTCTGTTGGTTGGGTGGCTTGAACAGCTGTCTATTTGCACACAGTTGTGCAACCTTTTTTTACAGCTTGTTAATTTAGACTCAAGATTGTAGCATGTGGTTCCCTTCAGACATAACTAACTTAAAATAACAAAACCCCAAAATTCCTTCTTAAGAAGCTCAAGGTCATTTGTTTAAAGTTTGAAAAGGATCAGGATCCTGTAATTCCAGGCATTGTTGTGAAACAGATGAAAAATTTCTTCCATATTACCTTGCTGAGTGCACTCTGCAGCTGTATCCCGTTGCAGAACCACCACAAAATTCAGCTTGCTGTGTGTGTGCTGGTTGCAGAGAAGACTCTTGCCACTAACATATTACAGCTGCATGTAACACACCTTGGCGGAGGGATGACTGCATGAAAAGAATTAACTGAAACATGACGGCCTTAAAAAAAAAAAAAAATAGCACCAAACAAGTGAACAGCAGGATATCTTTCATAGTTTCAGAGCCTGGTACTCTCACAGTTTATGGATATGTTAAAACTTGAAGAAAAAGCAATTTTACTTACCTTAAGTGTGGTAAAGGAAGAAACACCAGGGAGATGACAGGAATAAAAAAAGTTATTGGAAAAAGAAAATCAAAATGCAGCCCCTGAAGGACTTGCTGTAGCTGAAGGATGAGAGCAACTGTATACATGATATACAGGGAGTCAACGATGAACTGTTAGAGCTGAGTGCCAGTCGAAGAAGGAAAGCAACAGAAACAGAAGAGAGATGTTCAGGAATGGTAAGACTGATGTCAGTTTTTTGTTGCAACAAAGTGTAACTTCATACGATGTAGCTGATAGAAACAAGATAGGTTTTTGATATGCTTTGATTTGGTAAACAGTTCTTCACTAAGCAAGCTACATTTTTGGGTACTCAAGGCACATGTTGGCAGATGCTAAGAGGGACAGAGATGCATTAAGTACTGCTCCCTTGCCTGAGAGAATAACCTCGGCTTCAAGATAGATAGTGAGTGACAGAGTAAGAACAAGCACTTCTGAGAAGTCTCATAAGCAAAGCATCAAAAGGCATTTGCTTCAACTTACTGTTTCCCTTTAATGGCTGTAGGCTGAATGTATTATTTCCAATCAGTCCCTCATGCTATTTTTACCCCCTTGTATGGACATTACTTCTCTTTTCTTCAACCCAGGCCTTTGGAGTTCTTCCCAGTGTTGTGAAGGAGAAGAGAATATTACACATTTTATATTTAGCTACTGTAGATTCAAGTCAAATATTTCTGACTCTCAAGAATGGATACTTTGAACACAGACCCACAGCAGGCTGCTTTAGTTAAGTGGAAAACTAGCAAGCACTGTTACTAACACAAAGAGCGTATTTTTCTCCTCACCTGTTCAGACTATCAGATTGTCTGAGGGACAGGAAACATGAGAATTTAACCCTGTAGTTCAGCCAGAATATGGAAAACATTTGCTTTATGAAGAGTGAAGTTGTGTTTTGATGATACAGAGAAAGGAATAGAATTTTAGCTGAATTGTCCAATAGCTTCTGATTGAAAGAGGAGATACAACTTATAGACAGCCCCAAACAGCAATGAAGTATTGATAAAAAGGAGGTGTAATGACACTTACAAGCACAAATTCATTGCTCACAGAGAAATGCCAAATTGTGGTCTTTCCACAAAATGCCAAAAATGCTCTTCTGCTGTATATCAAACTACATTATTCTGATCACAAGTTATGTTCCCCAGGGATCAGTACTGGGGCCAGTTCTGTTTAATATCTTTATCAATGATCTGGATGAGAGGATCGAGTACACGCTCAGTAAGTTTGCAGGTGACATCGAACTGGGTGGGAGCGTTGATCTGCTTGAGGGTAGGAAGGCTCTACAGAGGCATCTGGACAGGCTGGATTGATGGGCCGAGGCCCACTGTATGCGGTTTGACAAGACTGAGTGCCAGGTCCTGAACTTCAGTCACAACTCCATGCAACATTACAGGAGTGGGGAAGAGTGGCTGGAAGGCTGCCTGGTGGAAAAGGACCTGGGGGTGTTGGTCAACAGCCAGCTGAATATGAGCTGGCAGTGTGTCCAGGTGGCCAAAAAGGCCAGTGGCATCCTGGCTTGTGTCAGGAAGGGTGGCCAGCAGGACTAGGGAAGAGATTGTCCCCCTATACTCAGCTTTGGTGAGGCTGCACCTCAAACACAATGCTCAGTTTTGGGCCCCTCACTACAAGACAGACATTGAGGTGCTGGAGCATGTCCAAAAAAGGGCAACAAAGCTGGTGAAAAGTCTAGAGAACAAGTCTTATGAGGAGTGGCTGAGGGAACAGGGGTTGTTTACTTTGGAGACAATGAGGATAAGGGGAGACCTTATCGCTCACTACAACCACCTGAAAGGAGGTTGTAGTGAGGTGGATGTCCATCTCTTCTCCCAAGTGACAGGAAAAGAGGAAATGGCCTCAAGTTGCACCAGGGGAGGTTTAGATAAGATATTAGGAAAAAATTATTCAAAGTGTTGTCAAACATTGAAAGAGGCAGCTTAGGGAAGTGGTTGAGTCACCATTCCTGAAGGTATTTAAAAGACATATAGGTGTGGCACAGAGGGACATGGTTAAGTGGTGGACTTGGCAGCATTATGCGAACAGTTGGACTTGATAATATTAAAGGTTTTTTCCAACCTTAATGATTCTATGATTAACTGTTGCAAATCACATCTCCAGTCTACTGTAGTACAGCCCTAACTAATCTTGTGGTTTATTTTAGCATTATGATGACAACCCCAGTTCGATCACACTGAGGCTTGTAGGATGGATGCTCCATTTGATTGTACAGGTGATGGATCAGCTACAGGAATGGAATTTGCAAGCCTGAGCTGAATGCTTACATACTCTGTGCCATGAAAGACTTTGATGCCAGTGGTTACCATTTATAACATCCACATGGAAGAATGCCCAAAAAGCTTCTCCAGACTTTAGCACTGTCCAAAGATCAAATTATAGACAAAATCTATAGTTCAAATCTGCTTTGGAGTGAAACATCTACATCATGCCTCAGGAAAGAACAGATTTATGCCTGATACCACAATGGTGACACAGGGCACAAGATAAGTACTCTGGGACTGCTTTGTGCAAACACTGAGATGGACCCCCACTTTCCCTGCATTCACACAAAATACAGAAGCAGCTTCTGCCTGAGTAACCAGAAATAAGATCTTCATGTGCCCCCTGGAGGAAATCTCTCTTATGGTGAGACCACAGTGCCGGGTCTCCTGGCCCCACCCATATCTTGCTGGTAACACCATGGCTGGTCTTCATACAGAAGGGTGAAGGGCTTCCCTCAGCAGAAGAGCTGCAGAGTTCAAAGTTTCCTGTTCAGGGACAAATGTGACCTCCAGTTCCTTTTAGCTGTGAATGGCGTTGAGCTCATTTCTCACCTCTCAGCAAGGGCCTCCAGACTCCCTCCTGCAAGCTACTGTAATTTCCAATGACAGTGGCTACAAGTTCTGTGCTTTTTGCTGACCTTTAAATCGCTTCACAAATCAACCCCACAGGCTGGCTTTGCATGAGGAATCACAGGTGGCTTTATGAGAGGACAAGGTGCAGAGATGCCTATCCACAATTGCTGTGGCTCTGACCAGGCTGAGCACAACACCAGGAGCTTACATAGCTTGTCTGACAAAAAACAGACATGGATACTCGTGGATGTCTGGGTAAGCAGTCAAGCAGAGCTCTTGGAAGCTGCTCTCAGGTGTAGGTGGATATGCTCTCCTTTAATTTGCACTTTAGCCCTATGGATCCTTTCGTGAATCTGACTCACTGATTTAATACAAATTCTGCAGTATTGATTCTCCAGACCACTCAGGATAAAATTTGCTGAAAGTCAAATCATCTTGTTCTAAAGGTAATTTGCTACATATGACTGTATATCAAAAAATAAACAGATACCATTCAGTCAGGAATCCTAGCCTCTCTGAAAGGCATGAAAGGACACGGAGAGGCAGAGGTTGGCACATTTTCCTCTAGGCCGACCAGAACAGATTGCTAAAGCAGATTGCAAACCTTTTCAAACTAAACACTCCCAATGGAAACTTCTCTTGCCATCGATGCTGAAATCCAGCTAGCAACAGCACCCAGAGACATGCCAAAAGCCAGCAGGCAAGGTGAGCCTCTCCCATTCCTCAGGCATGCAGCCTGGGGGGCACTGGCTGCTGCAAGGGGCCAGCTTCACCCCCCCAGAAGGATAACATGACTGGCAGGGCCCGTCCCTCTGTACCTGAGCAGGGCAGCCCGAGGGCAGCCCCCCCAGCCCAGGGAATCGGGCACCTCTGTGGGGATGAGACAGGTCTGGGCTGAGGAAGAGGAGCAGGGAAAAGGTTGCTTGCTCAGCCCACACAAGCAGGTTTCTCATTCCTTAACACTAGCTGACACCAAGACTGTTGGGGGAGCAGAGGGTTCACATTAAGCTTGGCATAACGGGCACCCTGAGAAGATATGTTCCTTTGTTCAGCCTTCAAGGCTGTGGTAGAGACGACATGGAAGAGATTTACAGATCAGAAGTGCTATAAGCAGCAAGGTGGTAGACTGGAAATGGGAAGGTGGGAAGAGTGAGATGGAAACAGGAAGCTGGGAATACAAAGAGGCATGAATGGTTGACAGAAAATATGACTGCAGTTTAAGAAACACAGAAACCTCAGTTAAAGTGGAACAATTATATTTGGGGGGAAAAAAAAAGAAAATACCAAAGAAAGCATACTATACCAGAAAAGGTTATCAAACATCCATCATCCATTCCGTTGAACATTCTTAACTCATAAAGCTAATCATAATTCTTGGTTCAGTCTTATGAAGTAAAGATTCAGGATTTCCTGGTCAAATTTCTGATGTCGGTAATAGGACAGCAACAATACAGCAGAATCACTGGCATCAGGGAGAAAACTTTAAAAGTGCAACCACAGCACCCACACAACATGAGCAAATAATTGTTCACAGTATCTGGCAGCCAGCTTGGAATGGGTTTATTATTAGTCTATTAAGCCTTTCTTTTTTAACAGCAATCATCACTTAAATACATATCTTCTTTTCATCATGAAAATCTAATTCCCTTTCCTGAAGGTATAAAGTCATTGGCAGAACAAAATAAAGCTTGTCTTTTAATGTTCAACATGTTTGAACATCAGCTATTGCCTACTGGTACTGTCCCATCCATTAGTGGATCTGAGCTCATGCCACTGCTGTCGGGGGTAACTTCACTACCAGAACATCGACTTCCTAAACCCTGCAGGAGAACAGAGGGACACTGAGGCTGTAAGCACAACACTGCATTCTCAAGGAAAACAGACTGTTTCTTGGCAACTGGAAAAATACTCTCTCTCAATTAACACACTTAGTCTAGTCCACATCTGCTGTTAAAACATTAGAAGAAAAATATTTGAGCCCTTTCAAATTGCTGATAATGAAATTACACAGACAAAAGATTAGATTGTTCATTTAGAAATCAGTTTAATTAGTAGCCGGCACATTTTTATACCCTTTCTAAAACCTCTGATTCAATAGTTTCATTTCCTCTCCCTTCCATAGCATCTCATTATGAAAATGAAAGAAATAAAATACTTGGAAAGTTTTTCCAATTAACACAAGGGAGAGTTTGCATTAGAACTTCTATTAAAATATACCTATTTGATTATGTGTTCAACAAAAGTCATGTGCAGCAGTAGGGTTAGGAACATCACCTGACAATCTTGTGTTCAAGGCTCATTCTGCCCAGAGCACCGTGGTTCATCTTCAGTGGCTTTTCTTTTTTTTTTTTTTTTTTTTTTTTTTTTTTTAGTAGATAGATAGGAAGTATTACTCTACCTTTCTGTTGCTTGTGCTTCCTTCCCACCCACCCTCCACACACACATGTGAAACTCTAACACCCAGTCAGACCTGCCTTACAATTCACAGGCAGCTCTCCATTTATGTGTTTAAGGTTTAAATCCCAAAGACAGTGGGAGTTTTGCCTTTTAAGTGAAGTTCAGAAGTTGTCAAACGTCCTTAATGAGCTTGTAAACATATTTCTCCAACCAAAAGAAATTATCAGATTTTTAGCAATGAGAGGAATTCACTCTCCTCAGTCTGCATTCTATAGCTTCTTTGCCAGCTACAGTTTTCTCAGGCTAATTTCATTTTTTAACTCTTACTGCACAAAGTGGTCGCTATTTTGGGACAAAGTAGATATGATTCACACAAAGGCCGTTACTTAACTAGGAAATGATATCAAGTAAATGGTATTAAGGAAAAAAAAAAATCATACCTTGGGCACAAAACCTCCAAATTTCCACTGGGAAAAAAACCCATCACCAAGAGCCTATACTGGGCTCCTCACAGAGCACCACAGACACTATTACCAAGATGGCCTATACATGAACCTCCTGATATTTTTAGTATGCCATATGTCATCAAGTAAGAGTAATTTGTGCCTTAAAAATAACTATTGCTTCCCTCGTTGCCTCTTTTGGAGCGAAAGCTAGAGAAAATGTTGATTATAAATGCACAGCTTTTTCCAGGACACTGTTTAATGAAGCTACTTTCTTTCCCTATTGATCAACATTTTGTACTTCTATTCTGTTGAATGACAAACAATAGCTGAGGGGAAATTAAACACTGAAGTCTGCAGACACTTTGGAACAATATTTGTTTAATAGCTGCCGAACTCTGGAAGCAACAGCAAAGAGTATTATGTAAGAAAATCCTGTAACCCAAACAGATAATATTCTGGTTAACATCACATTGAGGCTCTACTTGCTTAAAACATCAGTTGTTATAAGAAAATAGTGCTCAGCTGAGGATCCACAGTGCAAAACTATTTGTTCAATTCAGAAATGTAACAACCTAGAAATAGTCAATAAGTCAAATTCAGGCAAATATAATTGCCATTTCTTTAAAAGGAAGCAAATATCTTATGCAACAGATTACTTGGTCTTTCTTCATCTTTGTAAAAATATTACTGGAGTGATAGGTTGTACACAAGGTTGTTCCAGCCTTCAGACTTAAAACTGAATTAATGAAAATAATTCTGGAACTGTCAAAGACTGTAACTGCAGACCTGGACAGAGAGTTGACAAAAAAAAAAAAAAAAAAAAAAAAAAAAAGAACTAATTTGGCCTATATTTCTTAGCAGAATGTACCAGATTTCATGCCATAATTGTTTTATGATACCAAATAGAAAACTGTTATTGTTTAATCTTCATAAATAAAAGATATTTTTTATGAGCATTAGCCTAGAATAAAGTTGACAGTTTGCCGAATAGGTATGTTTTTCCAGTGTTACCAGACATCTTTAAAATCTGAAGCTGGCCAGCAGATTAACATAGATTTAAGAAATGGCCTCATAAATTGTATATTTGTTTGACTGTTACCAGAGATACTTTAAAAATAACAGTAAAGAATTACCATTTCAAAAGAGACCATACAGCCTTTATCAAATTACTAATGCTACTTATTCATTCCAGATAGATTACATTTCAGACAATTATCCAAACTACAAATAATAATTTGATGAAGTCAATGAAACGTTTTATATCTGGTTATCAAGTTCTACACAAGTTTCTTCAGAGAAAGTCTTGTAGGAAATCAATTAGGTAGCAGTACACTTGGTAAAAGTATATGATTTTCTGAGTAAGAAAGTATAATGTGCATTTGTGACAGTTAAAAGTTCCTATAGAAAAGTTCAGGGTAGCTCCCTCAGTTTTACAGTTTCACTTAACTACAACCAACAGGAAAGTTTGAATTCAAGAGACTTGATCATAAATGTGTAAACCATGAAGACAACACATGCTTAAGATCTCCTCTTCTGCTTAAACAGCACAAAATAGCACCAGTGTGAAAAACAAAGAGCTTAATTAAATGAAGAGTCACTTTTTCATCAGCTTTGGAGTAGTCTGGCCTAAATCTAAAGTCCAGAACAAAAGTATATAGCAATAACATCTTCCTCCCTCAACCATCAATTTATTTTACTAGAATTAAACACATCAGTTGTATGCTGTTCTGGGGTGGCTGTTGTACAGAAACAAAGACCTCTTCCTGTCACATTTTTTTTTTTTCCATCAGAAACATAGCTAAGGAGATCTTTTTATTTAAAAACTCCAAAAACTGTCAATATCCATCTCACACTGGCTCCTTGAAATTTTTTGGCCATAGCAGAAAAGACAACTTCTCCCCTTTGTGCTCTACCCAGTGGACATCTGTCAGGACAGGGTCTATATCGCCTGCATTGCACCCTCCATGTGTAGTCACAGATAGACACTGGGTAGCCAGACATGGGGCCAGAGAAACACAAAATCCCAAGCCAGGCTTTGCTAGCACTGGATCAGACACAAGTGAGCAATGTGGGGATTCATTTGGCTCAGGAGAAAGCAAGATGGGACAGGGAAGGAGAAAGCAGTTGAGCATTCCTGCAGAAACACTAATGTTTTATTCTAAGTGAGATTTTTTTTTTTTAATTATTTTTTATTTAACAACAGCTAGGCTGCCTTTAACTACAGACCTCAGTGCACAGGATGAGGACAGGAGATATGGAACTGACCATTCAAAGTATAAGGCCAGAGATGAAGATCACAAAATATATACAGTGCTAGCTGCCAACATTGAGGCTGAGCAAGTAAGGAAAGTCAAAAAAATTCTAAATAGAAGGATAGGGAATGTCTTTCTTACTGACCCTTAAAGGTCCCTTGGGTTGTCTCTGCATTGTAGTACTGGAAATAAGGTTAGGGCTGGGACTGCTGCTTTCCCATTTAACTTTCAAGATCCATGAATATGGCAATAATTCTGATGCTCAAAACACCAAAGCAGCAAGAAGAAATCTGAGCAAACACTAGAGGAAAGACAGGCAATAGGACTAACCAAAATCATTCTCCACCCACCCACTTATAATTAAGGTCTCTTAATAAAGGTGATTTTATTAATGCATTCTCTTCCTCTGACAGATTAGAATTTTTTATCTTTTCACTTCTGTTATTGTTTCAGTAATGAAATTTGGCCAGCCACAGCTTAACTCTACTGCACCGCCTTTTTTAAGCTTCTGTCATGTTCCTGTTTCAAAGATTGCTCTTCCCATAGTACCAGTAGGGTCACCTGGAAGGATCTCTGTCTACCCGGTAACCCAGCAGTACAGGACCTGATTTCATGCAACCACCTAGGGAGTGTTCACAAATTTCATGGGAAGCCAAATGCCTTTTCACATTGTATCTATTTATTGGATACAATTTAGAAGTTTTCTAATTATCTCCTTGACAGAGTCCTGTCCACTAACTTTCATTAGTCAAAAGAACTTTCACTCCTCTGTGCAACAGGACATGCATCTTAATCTGAAAGGACAGCATGATCACTGCTGGGTTAAAACTGGCTGAAATTTACTGCAAATCCTCACTGTCCAGAAAACAAAGCACTGAAGCTTTACCCTGGTAGGTGGGAGAGGTTTCAAAAGTAAATCTGTTGGGTTTAAACAGAAGCTGGGCAAGTCAGTTATCTCTCAGCACCTTTAATTCCTTGCTGTCTCCTGTGTTACTCCTGCCATTCTGTCAGATTTCCCTCATCTGCTTCTTGAAAGGCTCAGCTATAGTCTTCTCCCTCTCCAACCTCCCACCAGCACAAATCGTGAGTCCATATCCAACCGTGCCCACTCCTGCTCTCCTGGGGTGTCATTTTGCCCGTGTTCCCATAGACCCATCTCCAGTCAATACTATCACTTTCCTTTATCTTTAAACTCATTAAATAGACTAGCTTCAATAGCTACCCACTTCTGAAGGGAGTTTCTCTTGCCCACTTATCCTCTGAACCTTTTTCCAATCCAGCTTTCACCTTGTATCCTCTGCAATTTCTTTTAACAAAACTTCTATTGGTCTTATCAAAGGCATAAAAATCAGATTTCACCCGTACCCTTCTTTACCTATCAGCCATTATCTTTGCCAGCTCTGATAAGTACCAGAAATCTTTACCCTTGCCTTCCATCTCTCCCCTGGCTTTTCTCTCACTAAAAGCTTCTTACTTTCACATGCTGAGGATGGTCATCATTCCACTAAAGACCCATTTCCTTATTCCCAACTTTTCATCCAATCCACTGGTAACTCTGCGCTGGTCTTTCAGTTACTTTATTCAAACTACAGCTTCTCCCTTGTTTTGATACCTCATAGAAGTCTGGACATCAGTTCAAGGTGAGCCTGGCAAATTCTCACTAGGAAAGGTTTGATACTATCCCTTCCTTTAGCAAAAAATTTCAGAAGCAGTTCCTCTGCTGGGTATGCAATGCATATCTCCTTTTGAATGTCCTTCTAAACCTTTGCATCTGAGCTACATCTTATTGACTGTACATACAAACTACTTTGAAGGTTTAGCTATGTC
Source organism: Tyto alba (assembly GCF_018691265.1). NCBI lineage: Eukaryota > Metazoa > Chordata > Aves > Strigiformes > Tytonidae > Tyto > Tyto alba. The sequence continues at coordinate 27,735,315 of NW_024881328.1, read as the reverse complement.
TAGCCTTTCAGCACCACATATAAAGTACAAGGATAGAGGCTGTCATCAGCTCAATTCTAGTTACTGTAGCATGTCTTCACCTTGAAAAAATTCATCATGATCCATTACAGCGATGTAGAAGATTAACTTCCTGTAGCCTACTGACCAAGATATCCATTACCCATACTCCTCCAGGATGTCTCTTCTATCACACCTTCTGTTTACTTTCTAGATTAATCTCCAACTTACCTACCTTTTCCTCATTCTCTTTTACCACCATCTCCATCCTTCACTCAGCTCACCACTGCTCAAAATCATGTTTTCTCTGTGCTGTCCCTGAGCTTGGGAGGAGGTAGCTACAAACACCTACAAAGCTGCCTGATAGTTGTCCTTCCGATTCCTCTTTGCAACACAAACCTGAAGACAGGCCACCAGCATGATGAGATTCCTGACAGTCATTCTGATCAGTATTTCTTTGCTTCCTCATAATCCCTTTGATTTAGTACTCTTATTCTACATTTAAGGCACAGGGCAAAGGGTAGGAAGAGCTTTCAAGTGGGGATTTCTCAGTCCCTCCAGTTAAAAAAAAAATATTTCCTTCTCACATTTTTCAATGAAAAACAATTACTTATCTTTTCAATCTTTTATTCCATTCCTGATTTGTGCAGACAAATTCTGCAATATTATTCTGACATTTCCTCAGCTTTACAGAAAAGTAGGAACAAATGCAGCCCAGGCTCTACTTATCACTCTGGCACGATTCTTGACTCTCACCAGAAAGCACCACCACCTTTGAAATGGATACCACATATCTGATGGTATTTTCAGGCCTTTGCTTCACAGAGTCACAACGCTCTGCTTGCTCACAGTGGTTGAGGCCCAGCTGCAGTGGAGGCCAGAGCACGGTGGCCAGTGGCAGCCAGCGGTGGCCAGTGGTGCAGCAGCAGCACCAGAGCCAGTACCACGCTGCCAACAGGCAGCTCTGTTTGAAAGAGAGCTCGCTCTCTCTACTTGCCTCTGTAGTTTTCCTCCTTTGTGATTCACAGTTTACACACAGCTGCAAAGGACATTAGTGGGAGAGATCCAGATGAAGAACTTTGCTTTGTTTTTGTGACACTGGAGTTTCCAGTTAAGTTTATTTAAGGTAATAATGTAGCCACTGATGAAGGCAACCCTCCAGTCACTGCCATGTCAGTGCTACAGATGCAGTGGAAGGCTAGCACCCACAATCAATGTGTTAAGAAAGGTAATTTGAATTTCATGATACATTCTGCTACTATCACTATGAACCAGCTAATGCTTTTGCACACAAACACCTCCAGACAGGGCAGTAATTTTACACTGACTTTGCTATTTGTGCTAAGTGCCCCCCACCATGATCCATGGAATAGCTGGTGCAGACTGGCTCACAGCTGCATTTCAGTCCTGGTTTCTGATGCACATAATCCTACTGTCTACACTTGGAAGCAAAGCACAAAACCTGATCCCTGCCCACACAGAGGTCTGGGTAATTTACTCCAGAGCAGTTCTGGGGTGTAAATCAACACGTATGTGGTGCAAATAATTCAAAGGGACTTGGTTCCCTGCAGAAGAGGGGGAACATGCCAAGATAATTAAACAAGTTTACCCCGTTTTCTTTAGATTCCTCTGCTGAATGTTACAGTTTAGGGAGAGCAGTTTCACAGGTAATCTAATAGGAACAACTCAGTCCAAGACCTGATTACAATGTAAGCTTTTTAACTCAGGGTAATTTCTCTATGAAACCAGATTTCCTCTCTGAGCAGTGAAAATCTTGCTAAACTCAGTCTGTGACCAAAGAAGCAGTAGCTCTGTAAAAGAATAGCTGTAGGTACAGTATGCATGGCTTTTCATAACAAATTCTCCAATTTAAGCAAATTTACTTAGTATATCTTGCATGCTGTTATTTTATACCTCAATTAAAATTTCTCACATCAGCCTAACATGTTCAAGTCCATTTGAAAATATTTATTCTGTGAACCACATTCAGCTCCAATTTATGATACCGGAAATCCCACTTATTTACACAGGATGAATTTCCCCACATTTCCTAGCATACCACACTTGCACACAGCAAAGTTCATACAAGATTGTCCATGCTGCCTATGCAAATTCACTCCCCAACAAAATGCATCACTCCCATCCCTGCTAAGTATTTCCAGCAGCATGTTAATCTAACTTGAGCCACTGAAGTGTTTGCTTTTTATATGTTCTTCCATTTTCTCTATATCTTAAGATATAAAAATGAAGTGCTTAGAACTTCTTAAATAAATACAAACTCACGTGTTTTTATAGGCCATTCTCCACTGCAGGCAACCCCCAGCATTCCCTAGAACAGAACAGTTTGGGCTGGAAGGGACATTTAAATGTCATCTAGTCCAACTCCCCCCTTCAATGACCAGGGACATCTTCAACCAGATCAGGTTGCTCAGAGCCTTGTCTAGCCTGACCTGGAATGTTTCCAGGGATGGGGCATCTACCACCTCTCTGGCAACCTGTTCTAGTGTTTCACCACCCTCATTGTAAAAAATTCTTGTATTTAGTCTAAATCTACCTTCTATTAGTTTAAAACCATTGCCCCTTGTCCTATCACAATTAAAGCACAAGATAAGTAATTTGTTCACCTCACACCGTATGCCTAAGACTGGAGTAGGTTTTGATATGTTTGGCTTCTGTTTCAAAACCATGAAGGTAAACAACCTCAAAAACTAAAGTTTAAAATAAAAGCAAGGAGGTATGTACACACCACACTGAACTTTTTGGAGAAGAGGTGCTGCTTATCCTATGGCAAATCTTTATCTGCTGTGTATCATAAGCTGAAAAAATAATGACTGGAACCCAAAAATGACATTTGATTTGAACTGAGAAAGATTTTGGGGCTTTTTCAGTTTATGGTCTGGGAGAAAACAGTGACAGTCATGCACTAGAAGTTCCCAGTTATCCAAATTGGAGGATTTTCATAGTACTAATGCAACATCAGCACTTTTACAGTAACAGGTTTCTGATTGTGCTGTACAAAATAAGTCTATCTGAAACTTCAGGAATACATTGACTTAGAGTCTTGTGGAGGAGGATCATAGAAGCACCTAGGGAAACAAAACCTTCAGTTAGGTTATCCAGGGCCCTATGAAGCTCAAGCCTGAATATTTCCTGTGAGAGTCCACCACTTCTGAGCAATCTGTTCCAAAAATCTGGTTGTTCCTATGGCAAGGAATGTTATTCTAATATCCAGACAGAAGTTCCTGTGAATCAACTCGTGTGTTCGGGATGCACTGGGACAGGACAAGAGGCAACGGCCACACGACATCCATAAGTGTGCCCCCTGTGTCTTCTCTATGATTACCTTTGAAGTGTTGGGAGGCTATGGTTAGATCGCCCTGAGCCTTCTCTTCCCCAGGCTGGAAAAAACACAGTTCTATCAACCTTTCTTCACATGTCAAGTCTTCCAACTTCTGACCATCTCTGTGGCCCTCCACTGGACTGTCTTAAATTTTTCAGTCTAGGGGACAAGAACTGGACAAAAGTGCCAAGGAGAGTGGAATAATAACATCCCTTGACCTGCTGGGTGCAGAGGGGCAGAAGAGAGGCATCACTGTATCCAGTACAGTCTCTCAAAGATAGAGAATTTTATCACTACTTCCTCTAAATTGTTAGGGTTTGGGGGGCTTTGTTTCATTGTTTTTTTAAACCACAAATGGAAATACTAATCCTCAGAACAAGCACCAGGTCAAGCAGAAACAAGAGAGAGCACAAGGATGCAGCCAAGTGCTCAGGAAGTCTCTTTGGACCCAACAGGTGCTGGGACAGAGCAGGAAGGGTAGGGAACACCGTGCATCCCGTGCCACAGTTCCTCAAGCCTTCGGTACTTTCACAGGTATAGACAGGACCCTGGAGCTTTGCCGTCATTCAGAACCTCAATTCTTGTGTTCACGTGTTACCAAGTCTTACACCTTGAAGATTTTCACAGCTGAAATCACAGCAAAGATGAAGCACTGAAGAGTGCAGGGCTTTCTGATTATTTTCCCAAAAGAGTAAATGTTTTGGTGCTGCATGACCAGGTGCCCGCTAGGCTGGGCCTGAGAAGCTAGTTGTGCTCTCAGAAGATGTCTCAAGGTCTTACACATAGCTGTGCAAGCTAGTTGTGCCAGCACAGCAGTGACCCTGTTATTTCAGGTACCTCTCCCAGAAACAATACATGCAGCAGCTCCCCTTGCAGCAGCTCTCTGCTAACTCTGCATTTCTATAAAACATTAGTTATTACTCCTATATGCCTGGAAATTTCAGTAGCAACACACAATGAATGCAAAAGAGTAGTTAATACTTCAACACATTTCAAACTTAAGGAAAAATACTACCTCCATTTTCAAGTGGAATGGATACTCATGTTCTTACAGAACTGCTGAAGACCTGGGCTGATGAGAAGGTGTCCAGGAGGGGAGAGCACCTATCCAGACAGCCCTTTCCCATCTGCCTCCACCAGCAGGGAAGGGTAAAGCTGAGGGTTTCAGTATTACTTGGCTACTTTCATTGAAAGGAGCTAGATTTTGCTCGATAGTCACTGAGTACATTCCTCAGATTCTTCCATGCTTTGTAAGTCAGGGTTGGAAAACACTGCTGAAAGTACAGGAAGTTAAAAATCACCTTTTTCAGCCTCCTGTCACCTCAGGGTACTTCTGTGATAAACTGACCCAAGCTTGAAGAATGGAGCACCTTTTATAGCCCCATCACAAAACAATTTACAAAATAATGAATTACTGCCCTTACCATGTCCTCAGCTGGCACTGCTGAGTCTGTAACCAGCTGTGCCCATTCACAGGAGCACAACCTGGTAATAAGAGTCCAGTTGTCAGAGGAGCCAAGACATCCTCCGGTGCCCACTGAAAGCACATGTTTTTAAAAACAGCATGGTGCATCTCTGCCACTGAAATTAAACAAAGGTTTTCCACTGACTTTAAGGGGAGAGGGATTAAGAAGTATTTTTCAATATTCACCTCCCTACTTAGAAGAACATTAATTAAAGCTCCCAGGGGAGTTTAAAATTGAAAGCTGGGCAGCCAGGACACAACTTTGTCCTGGATTGATTCGATGTGAAAACCCAGATGATTAAGGTATTTCACAGTAATTATGAGCCACATGAAAGGTATTTTAAAATATCTACCCTATATTAAATATTTAACTGTACTGGAAATTAAAAATAACTATTTACTAGTGAATTCTACAAGAGAAGAAAACACATTTAGGACCAGTATCATAGTCTGTGGGTCAACATGCTGGTCACCACCAGTGATACAGTCCTTGCTCCAAATATAACAGGTTGAGTTCAAGCAGGACCTCACTGACATCCAAAGTCACACGAAAAAGCCAGCTTCCGCTGCTTGCTGAAAGACAATTCCTGTCTGCACAGCTTCAAATTTCACTCTTACATTACTGAAGCCCCTAGCAGAGGAAGAAGGCCCCAAGTGCTAAAAGTGAAAAGCTAACTATCAAAAAACAAGGCAGAAACTTTCATGTCAGATGAAGGACCAGAGGGGCAGGACTGAGCTCCACGAGAAGACAATGTTAAATGTGGCCAGGAAGCAGAAGGCAGGATTCCTCCTGTCTCTCCCCGAGAGGCACCATGCTCCAAGAGCTTTCTAAACTGAAGTAGCTATTTCACTTTATGGTCTGCAATATATATGTTTTTCCTTGCCATTTTTGCTTCCAACTGCATATTTCTATAGTACTTCTGCCCTTACCTATTTAAATACTGGCTTTAATTATCCCAATGAATATTTGCTTCTGATTTTATTGTAGCTATTTAGAAAACTGAACCTAAAAAGGAAAAAATCCAGAAAACTTTATTTTTGCATTCATTTAAAGGTATTCAGTCCAAAATTAGAGATGAAAGTTTGAGGTTTTTTCCAAGCAAGTTTTTAACCAGAAGGTTACAAGAAATTGAGAGGACTGCTAAAGGTCAGCATGCTATAACCAAATTCCAGCCTGTTAAATTACTACTATAGTATGCTTCCAAGAAAATCTGTATTCAACATCTATTTTCTTTACAGGAGATCATTAAGAAGAGACAGGCTGAGTCATAACCTCATTCTACACTTACCTCAGGTTTTGAAAGGACAAATCTGTCCCTCCCTAGATGCAGGACTACATTCAAACCTGGCCTTGTTGGACTTCTTCACTACTGATGTTTTCAAGTTGCTTTGGAGTCAGACATTACCCAAAACTCGGTATTAACAAGGAAAACAGGAAGGCAAGCTGGAGACGAGCCAGCTCTGCTTCTCATCATTTACACTCACTGCTGTTCAGGCTAATTTTTTTTTTATCAAGTCAGAGCAGATTTCTCTCTGTGACATAGCTGGCAAAAAGCTTCCTGAAAAAAAATAAAAAATAAATTGGTGGCTGATAGTCAAATTAGGAATCACTGTGGATCCCAGCATCCTGCTCCTTCTGAAGAGGTCAGTAAAAATGAAAAAACCCAAACAGGCACATCAGAGATCTACAATTACTTAAAGTTATGGAAAGCAACTGCTATTCCCTAGCATGTGCTAAAACAAGTGTTTTCCAATACCATTGATTTGTTTTTATGAGATCAACACATGAAATATGGAGACACCTGGGTATTTCAAGGTCAATATGGTTGTAGATACAAATACTACAGCAAAGCAGAGTCCAGCTCCACAGGACAGGTATCTTGGGGCACAACCTGGAAGAACTAGACCAGAAGCAATCCAACTTTCTCCCACTACTGCTGTTGCTCTCCTCTCCCACTGTTTTAGTCCCTCTTCCTAATCCAGACACAAAAGTGATGCAAGGACTAAGACGAAAATGGACTCTTCTGGCTGTAGTGAAAATTTTGAAACTATTCAACCTCTATCAGGGTTGTCATTACCCAAATATTTGATGTGACAAGCAGAGATAAGTGTTTTCACAAGCAGGAATCCCAGGATGTGCCTGGAACAGCAAAGTGCTTGCAAATCTGGGGCAACACCCTACCCGTGGTTTGCTGTACCCCCAGGTGCATTCCATCCCAGACCCAATAAAGTAGCACCCATCATAGGAGCTTGGCCAAAAGGCTGTGGGGACATTGCATTGTGTAATTTCATCAATCTTTACATCTTTAAAACCAGACAGTGAATATATATGAGTCAAAGATAAACAAAAAAGTAACCTCCAAACATATTATCACAACCATTCAAAGTGCAACATTGGTTTTTTTAGTTAAAAATTTTCTAAGTATCACATTGCTTGTTTCCCTTATTCTTTCCACATCATTAACATCATGTTGCTACAATACAGACAATTTTAAAATTAAGGTTAAACCTGGGCCTAGTATAGGGAAAAGTTCAACTTGTTGTGGGATTTTTTTTTTAATTGCTTGTTTTGCCTTTTCTCTTTTTTTTTTTTTTTTTCAAGGTCACAGATACTTCAATCTCAGTTTACCCATTTGCAGGATATTTACTTACTGCGCCCCCCACCAGCAGCTATAAAGTTTATATCCAGTAGCGTTTCTTGTAATAAATCTTGAGCTATGCAGTTGAACTATTGACATTTTGAACCCACATCATAGGTGCTGCAGTGTTTTAAGAAAAACAATAAAATGGTAAAGAACAACTGAGGAAGCACAGAATAGAGGGGGACCAGGTGGACTATAAAAAAAAATAGTAAGGCTTCATTTGACAGATGAGGGAGAAGATAGAAAGCAGAACTCAGGAAAGAGCAGGGAGGAGGAAGAAGAAATATTTACAGAATGGTGCTTCAAAGACCGGTGAGACAAAGGGTTACCCAGAACTGAACATGCCCACCAGGATGGGGCTTGATTTTTCAGTGACAGGGACTATCCAGAATTAGCAGAGCAGAGACTGCGAACTCAGCTACATCTATCCTATTTCATTAAGTAGCTGCTGAAGTAGAGGTTGCTCTACTCAAAGGTGACTGTGGTTTTGACACTGCACATGTTGACTGGATGTAAAGCAGTCTTCCACAGGCCCATAAATTTGCATTATTTTGTATGATACTTTGCTTTCTTTCTCCTTGTTTTCTTTATGGAAAAGAGGGTTAAACCACCCTCCTCTAAATAAAACTAACATCTTCAATAAGCCAAATACAAAAAAGAAAAAAAAAAAGGTCATGCCATTTCATTACAACTTCCAGAAGAAAAGACAAGTGAGGTGTGACATAAGGCTTTAAGTGCCATTGTGGTTTCCCTCCTATAGCTGTTTATCTAAGTTATGATGTTTGCAGTAACACATCTCAAACAGAACATAAATACAAACTAAAGATATTAGATTTAGATTTTGACTTCAAAAGGTGTGGACAAGACAGCAGTATACAGAAACAAGGACTTTCAGAAGTAAACAAGCACAAGAGCCCCAGGGACATGAAAGCCACACCTCACAGTTGCTGTCAGGGTCCCTATTCAAATCCTGGGTCAGCAATAAGTTATTGACATTTCTTTGACCATGTAAGTTCCTTCTGAAAGGAGTATTGACATTTTTAGGTGGATTGATAACAGACAGGTGTTTGCAGAGTCATTAGTGAAAGCAAAGCTTTGATGAGCCGACAGCTGGACCCATCCTTTGGTCCTTCTGAGGCAGAGCTGAAGCAGGTTGGGAAGGCAGGATGCAGAAGGACACTGTTAGACCTGCTGTTTGGAGAAAGCTAAGTGTAATGCCACTGAAGGGACCTAATTTCTTTCATATGATGGTAGAGAAGTTAAAATTCATGACCTTTGAAGATAAAACCATCTGGAAGCTTGTTATTTTCACAAAGTTGAAACAATTACAAGGAATAGCTCTTTCCTTTATCCCTCAAGGAAGTTCCAAGCTTAGTTAGCAACATCAGTTATTTCTATGGCAACAGACAGATATAAACACAGGATTGTAACCTTCAACAAAGGATCAAGAAAAGGAAGAAATAGGACTTGAAGAGACAAATGCCTGGAAGAGCTGCAAAAAATGTAACAAGTTACTAATTTTCTTAAAATACTTATTTCTTCTTGTTCCCATCAGGCCTCCTATGATCATTCTATCTTTTTGGTAAAACTTTGATTTCAAAGAGGGACAAAGACAGGACTGTACATTATTTTTTTTCTGCAGGCATAATGGAGTCAATCAAATAGTTGGGATTGCCGACACTTGGGATAGGGCATGACAGGATGTCTTGCTTGGTGTGCTTTACAGCTCACAAAATTAAGTTTACACTAGAAAGCATGTACTTTTGTTCTACAAATATTGCTAGAGAGATGGGATTTCAGGCACGTATGTACAAGTAAATTTAAAATTCCCAGATACGCTTATGTACACTAAATTGAGGGGAGAAGATAATTCTAGTGTTGTCAAATAAAAAACAATGTTTGAGGGAAAGCACAGATGATACCTTTTAAAGCCTACTTTGCTGTGAGCTAAGTCACCATTCCCTTTCACTCATGAAGCCATTTACACACTCCCAAATGTGATCAAACCCTAACACAAGAGCAGCAAATCCTTTGCTGCTTGTCCCAGTGTAAATAACTGCACAAAGCACCACACGGTGCTGAACTGAGCCTTGTATATAAAGTAGGTGTTTCCTCTCCTATTTTCCCCTTCCATCTTTGCTAGCAGGATCAGCCAGCACTCTTGGCAGGGGGAGCCAAGGGAGCAGCTGCCCCAGAGGGTGTCCAAGGGCCCATCTCCATCACAGCCTGGCCAGAGAACACACCAGGGGCCATTTCAGGAGAGCTAACCCCAACCCCAACAGAGTATGTACAGCAGCCTGAGCCAAACATACAGGGCCAGGGCTTGATTGCTACTCAGGCAAACTCATTTTGAGCCGGTTTGGGTGTGTCTGCAGAGCTGCAGTTACTCCTTTGGATTGCTCTACAGAAGCCATTTCCCAGGAACATCTGTCTCCTTGGGTCCTAGCCAAAGCAAGAAAGGTTGCTTTGTGGTTTGGTTTTTTTTTTTTTTTTTTTTTTTTTAATCACATCCCTCACTCACCCCAGACACATGCATCTACATGAGACAGAGAAAGTAAGAAAGGGAAAGCCCAGCCTGCGCAGAGACTCACAACAGGTCTGAGGCATGACCCAATTAGCAAAAGGATTGGAGAAGAGACAGGTGCATGGGAAGCTCCCAGTGAGTGAAAAACAGGCCAGGCCATAATGAAATCTTTGAGCCCTCAGAGCTCATCCAGGGTATGCTGAGAGAATTAGGGTCATTCATCCTGGACCATAAGCAATGAGGTCAGGAAAACCCTTCCTTTGTAGAGATAGGACAGAAGAGGTGCACAGCCCACTGAAGAGCAATGCAAGAACATCTGTCACTGGGCAGAGATCTGACCAGTCACTGGACAGTTTGTCAGGAAGCCAATAACAATGATAGCAATGAAATAATTGGGTAATATCGCCTAGCACTAGAAGTGGAAGGAAAAACCTTTAAGCATCTTCCAAAGCCTAAAGTGACTATTTACTCTCAAAGCAAGGAAGGATTGAAAGGAGCACACAGTGCAGACAGGCCTAAAGGCAGGAAGTTCTCTGCATCCTTCAGCACCTTTTGCCAAGAGAGATGCTGTGCTTCATTATTCACTGGTAATATCCCAGACCCTGGAATACCTTTTTGCTTTTAAAAAGCCCCAGTGAAAGTTCTCATTTTGCTATCCAGGCACAAAAGTTGCCTTTTAGAAGTCAGGTGTGAAATCCCTGCACAGTCTCGCCCGCAAGTCACCTGCTGTGCTGGCAGGGCTGCATGTGGGGAGGAAGGTGCAGCGACAGCAAATAGAGCCAGGCAGAACAGACTGACAGAGCCCAGAGTCATTATGAAGTTAGCAATGACAATTCCCTACGTGCCTGTGTTTACTCTCATCACTTGTAAAACTTTAAAAATTAATCTACTGCTTTGCACATAAATAATTCACCCAGGGACTGATTTACTGTACAAGGTCTACAGTGCTCACATGCTTCCCCTGTTAAAACAATTCCAGTTGGCAGCAAGGAAGGACACAAGAAAGGATGACTGTTTTCCAGTCCTTTTCCAAAGAAGTGGAAGCTGCCATAATATTTAACCTTTCCTCTACTCTTCCACCAACATGCACCCTGCCCCACCCCGCCGTTGGTTCCCACACCCCAGATATGAAAGCAGATAAGGAGGTCCCCGGCTTGCTGTTTCCTGACGGTGAGTCACAGCTCTGACTCAGCCTTTGTGTTCTAGGGAACCTGGAAGGCTTTGAAACCCACTGTTGACATTGGCAAAACCAACTCTTCTTGCTTTGAGGGTAAAACAATTTACACGCATAATTTTTGGCCTGAAAATAGCCAGAGATGAAAACAGCAAGAAAATGACCAAAGATTTTCTTGTACTGGAGTCCCTGCACAGCAGAAGCAGAACCTCCCCATCCTGGGGCACAGTCGCACTAAAGTAACTGAGCCACAAAATACCCACTTAAGCCCTGAGAATTCAGTCAGGATGCATTCACTGCTCCTGACTGTCTCTGCTTTATGCACAGAAGTTGCCACTACTTATGACTTTGGCTACAAACTCCTCTAGAGCAATTGGTCACCTTTTCAGTGAAAACCAAGAAAGACACCATAACCTCCTGGGTCACTGTCTGCTTCCCATAACCAGGTGAGCTAAAGTTAAATAGTACCAGTTCCAGCCCTGACATCAGTAAACCAACCTCCTCCTCCTCCTCTTTTCCCTTCTAGCATTCTATTCTGCATTCCTTCTAGCAAAGCCAGGCCACTCGTTAGGTGTTCAGATATGAAGGATCTTAGCACCAGAAGATCCGGACAGAAGTGTCTTTTGATAAACAAGGGTTTGTCCCATCTCAGCTGAGACACACCAGTAATGAAGGAAACTGGCAAATCCATCTCTCAAGAATCCATGTGTGTTCCTGCCTAGTCCTTCTCTGTCTCCACAGATCAGCACTTTGTATTTATATAGGGAAAAAAAAAATCCCCTCATTGTTGGCAGAGAAAAGCTCCCATATTTTTATTAACATGTTTAAGCATTACATCAGCTGCTCATCTCAAGCATTCATCTGCATCATCCACTTCCGAGCCTACTTCTGTATCTGTTTTACAAAACCTTTAATTACATTAATTATACTTTAATATATATATATTTTAATTTCCTTTTGCAATCATATTTCAGACATCTTTTGATCTCTTATTGCAATTCCAAACTACACTCCTTCCCTTCATGTCTATTTGGTAAACACCCTTGCTTGGGCCAGATTCATTAGCATTTTAATTATTTTCTCACTCCAGGACTTCTCTGCTATCCCTTCTTCCCACAGTATGGCAAATTAGGCCATTTCTAGATTAAGCCCTAAATGCACTAAAAAGTCTTAAAGCATAAATATGACAGCATAAAGAAAACAGAAAAAAAGTTATCTGTAAAAAGTATAATTAGTTGTTACACTTCCTTTCAGAGTGTAACTATTGTTAAAGAAATTGTTTCAAGGAAATTGGTTTTAATATTCTTTAATGGGGATTTTGCATGATAAAGCAAAGAAACTTGAAACGTGCCAAAGCACATGAAAGAGCAATTAAAATATCAGTTGTAACAGTAATTTTTTTTTTAAGTTTGCTTGAACGACTTGAAAAAGTGAAATCCTGATGTGCTATAACTTTGCAAAGATTTTAACCTTAATTTTAGCTTGACTTTGAGTGGAAAATAGCCTCAGTACTCCTCTCCCTACAAGTCTCTTTCAAATAGTTTATTTTAAAATAAATTACCAAAAACTGTAGCACTACAGAGCACGTTTACTACCTTTTTGATTCTAAATGTTTTTATTTTAAAATTTGGCTATTTTTTAAAATGAGTACACACTTTAAAAACCAAAGTGAGATGTTTCAGCTAACCAGAGATGTTCTTTTCCCTTCCCCAAAGTCTGGTCAGTAAATATAAGTGAAAAAAACAGTTTGCTCAGCTGTTCATTTGAACAACAACAATTTACCATGGATCAGATCCTAAAAATTCAGGTATATATTTCTTAGTCTGCTTTAGTCAAAGCAAGAAAAACGTAGCTTTCCTCTTATTTATGTTTAGACCTCACTGATTTGTGACAGATGTAGATAAAACACGCACATATTTGGCTATGTGGATCAGCTATTAAGTGATTATTTATGCAATCCCTTCCTTGTATCACTACATACATAGCCCCATCACTAAGCTATATTTTAGAAAAGGATTCCACTAACACTAATGCTGATCCAGCAAAAACAAATAATCACAAGCATCTTTAGCATAGTCAGACCATTCAATAATTTAAGCCCTCATTGCTTATTCAAGGTAAATTATATGTGGGGACATCCAGACAAAAGTACTTTTTCAATATTATTAGGCTTTATTTTCATTGGCAAAAGGACATTTCACCATAGGGAGAAAAAAAGGCAGTCTTAAACCTCTAGCTATTGTATAAAAGAATGGAGACAAAGCCCTTGGTTTTCACGTGAGGTAAAAATCAAGGCTATAGGAGGGATGAGGGTCAGATCTACTGACAGCATGCTAAAATCCTCCAATGTTTTTAGGTTTTTTTGGATTTAATAAAGAACATACATATGAAACATTCTTATGGAGGGTAGAAACAGCAGTTCCCACCTTTAGCTCATGAGAAATGGCTCCATTATACCACTTTGCTGGCTTTGCAGACAAATTCACTTTGAATGTAAGTTGCTCTTTTAGCTGATTTTTTCCAAACCAAAGACAAGCCACTTATTTGAATTAATCAAAATTAAATTCTGATGAGAATTATTTAAGCAACATGAAAACACATGCATTCTACAACTGGTTTTCCCAGGTAGACAAGCTTTTAGTTTGCTAACTAGTTTCTTATCCAGGAAGACAGTGTTCCTAGCATGCACTTCTCCCACACGCGTTCAAAATGCACCTGCTTTCCTTACTGCCAGTGTTGTGGGAGCAATGTGAACATTACACCACCTTTGTATCCTCTCATAACATTAGCAGGTATCTTGGGCTGGTCTAGCTGAACCTCTTGAGAATAAACAAACAGAGCAAGATCTGCCATTACAGGTTTGGGGCTGCAATCACATTCAAAAAGGATTGCAAGTAGAAATCCTGTTTTTCTGCAGTCCCTTCCCAATTTAGTCACCTAAAATACTTCAATTAATTCCCCACAGAGAACTAATGCAGGGCAGCAAACAGCATGTAAGACAATCGCTTGAGGTCCTCATAGTCCTTAGGCTATGGCATCCATTGGGAAATGGACATTTCCAAATCTAAACTCATATCCAGGTTCAACTGAAAGTACTTTATTTCATCAGCTTACAGTGAACTGAAATTTAAAGGAAAGCTTAACAGAGTTGAACATCTTGCCAGTAAGTACATATTAGAGTCACTACAGTGAATTCTTCAAAAAATATATCTCTGACGTGATTATTCTTTTCAGTATAATGCATATCTGAAGACAAAAATCAAAAAGGTTTTTTACTGAAGAGATATCAGATAGGGCTTCTTTCAGGAAGGTAACAATACCACAATTCTGCCACTTCCTAGCAATAGTTTATTGACTTTATATGTTCCTGTGAAATACTCCCACTGGAAATGGAAGACACATTAATAAAGGACAAGAGTGAAGGACAGCAACAGCCTATCTTTGCTGAAACCAGCAATATCCACCAGCAGGAGGTATGACCTTTATGGATTGATTGAGGAAGAATGAGTAGGGAACTGTGTGGGTTCTGTGTACAAGCAGCTTTCAGATTCATTCAGAAGCTATTCATAGGCTGAAATAGGATGTGAAAGCAACACGAGTGACCAGAAGAAACACAACATTACTTCCCACAGCTAACAATCTCTTTCCAGTTTGGCTTGCTATATCCAGCCCTGCTTTCCTAATATTCAACACAAGTTGCAAAAATCTGCTCAAGACCCAGTGTGTCTGACTTCACACAGGCACCTGTAAATGTAGGGCAGTGATATCTGGTATCTGTCCTACTTCAGTAGTCCCACCTAATTCCAGAAGGCTTATTTGGAGCCTAACCTTTTATTATACAGATAGGACAAACCCCAAACTCAACAGGATACTGGCACTTTATTTATGAAAATAAGCCACTGGGAACTAGTATATGGTCCAACACATTCTCATCATATGTATCAGGATTTAATCCAAAAACAATGACATGCTGTTAATCTAACTGGGCTGTTAAAGCCCAAGAATGCCAATTCTAAGGTTAGTTTTTGATATAGGGAGTGGGGAAAATGTTGGGAAAAGTGAAGGAAATACTATTCCAGAATAGGGAAAAGAACCAGAAATAGAGAAGGAAAAAATCCAGTGGAAGGGGAAAATGCCAAAACTGAAGGCTGTCCCAAAAATGAATTTCCTTAATGACGATGAATGCAAGGATAAGCTAGGAAGTAACACCAACAAAAGTCAAGGTGACTCTTCTTGTGGGTTTGAGATTCTTATACTTCTGCTTAAGAAAATATTTTGGTCCTCAGAGCCTCCGTGGCTGTAGGCTTTTGAGACCAAAGCTGCTACTGAGTACTTGCACCAAACTGCTGATCACACCCCAAAACTGAAAGTCTTCTCAGAGTTACCCCTTGAGAAACCCACATCATGCCTTTTCCTCAGAGTACTGTACATTTTCCCCAACATACATCTAGTTTGAAGTAAGTAAATAGTGTTTAGAAAATATGAGGAAAGTTCCCTACACCATGTGCAGAGAAATGAGTTGCTTTTGTAGAAGTGGAAGGTTACCTTAGCCCAGAACATCCATGCCCTCTCAGCCTGGTCCTTGGGATCCCTTCAGCACAGGGGGAAAGCAATCCATAGATGGGTAAAGCAGACACGTTTTAAGAAGTCAGATATGTTTTTCCCCAGCTCTTTTTTCCCCTTCCCTGCAGGAAAATGTACAAGGGATACAGAAATTATATTAGTTTATACTTTTACATACCCACAATAATTTTTCAGACTGTTGCTAGCACTGTCTGAAGATGGTGTTTACTTTGTATGCAATTTCACAGGACTGTCATGCTAAGTAGGATCTCTTCCAAGTTGCCAGAATATCTGGTCAAGAGACTTCCCAAGTGTCAATGAACAACACTTAAAATCATTGCATATTACTGATGTGTAGCTGACACCCTTAAAGTTCTCACATAGTTTGCACCAAGACATCCGAAGTCCTCTTTTTTGGTCAGAGTCCATAAGCTATGGGTGTCATTAAAGCTATAGTAATTATCACAATAGGATCTGGCACAGATTTTTAATTTGCTGTGGTAAGTCCTAACAAAAAACCCATTCTTCTGCTGTGATATGCAAGTTCCATATCTTAAAGAAAACAACATTTGAACAGAAATAAGACCTATACCCTTTTGTTCAGAATTTTCCCTCCATTATTTGCTGCATTCTATTGTGCACAAACAATAGAGATGTTTACAAATATAGCTTTATGCAAACCCTTTGTGATAAAAATAACTCCTTTCACAATTCACACTCAAGTGCAGCAGGATTCCTGCTGCTCCTTCCAAACCAACTTGCATGTATTTGAGCAGGTTTTGCTGCCCCTGTACATTTTCCTCCCTCTAAACATTGACACAGAGCTGAAGGAATGAGCTTACAGCTTTGTATGCACACACAGCAAAAATTAGAAGTTGTTTGATGTTGAGGCTAAATTGAATTGATCCAGGAATTCCATCCCAACACTATTATTTATGACATGCAGTATACATTATTGACCAGTAAATATTCAATAATAATGTAATTAGCTTTCACTTAAACAATTACCTCATTGTCATTTCCAATCCAAGTTCAGGAAGCAGCACAGACTCAGGAGGGCAAAGGGTTGCAATTAACAGGCACAGCTCGCTGCTAGAACTGCATTAATCCTCTATAGGTACACTTTTGGATACAGCAAGCAATCAAATGCAGCCCACAGCAGTACTCAGAGGAAGACTACATTTCTACATTCATTAACATTTGTGAAGTTACTCATTAAATCTTGAATCCAGTGGTGTGAACCAGTCTCATGCCTCAGCAGACAGATGATCCATCAACTCCTGTTTACTGGGATCATAACACCACATTAAAAGCAAGACACAGGTTTTATAGACAATAAAGAAGCTCCTTCCTCACCATCTCAGCTCCAACTTTGCACTAGAGAAAGAGCCACCACCTAGTCTCCTCTCATGGAAATACGGCACAACCTAGGACTTATGTGCTGCTATCTCCAACAGCTGGCTTTGTAGAGGCCAATAAACGCTGCTATGCTTTCCTATGAACAATTTCACTGGCATCTTCTGGATATGGTTCTCCAGGAACCTTCCCTGGATAATCTATCTTTAAATGTTTTATCAGAAAGCTACTCTGGCTTGGTACATTTGGTGGGGAAAACCCACATCCTTAACTGATATAACCATATAATAGAATCATAAAATGATTTGGGTTGGAAGGGACCTCAAAGATCATCCAGTTCCATCCCCACTGCCAGGGGCAGGGACACCTTCCACCAGACCAGGCTGCTCAAAGCCCCGTCCAACCTGGCCCTGAGCCCTGCCAGGGAGGGGGCAGGCACAACTTCTCTGGGCACCCTGTGCCAGTGCCTCACCACCCTGACAGGAAAGAATTTCTTATACCTAATCTCAATCTACTTTCTTTCAGTTTAAAACTGTTATCCTCGTCCTATCCCTACACCTCCTGATAAAGAGTCCCCATCTTTCCTGTAGGCCCTCTAAGTACTGAAAAGTTGCTATAAGTTCTCCCTGGAGCCTTCTCTTCTCCAAGTTGAACAACCCCAACTTTCTCAGCCTGTACTCATAAGGGAGGTGCTCCAGCCCCCAAATCATCTTTGTGACCCTCCTCTGGAACCACTTGAGCTGGTCCATATCCTTCTTATGTTGGGGCCCCAGAGCAGGACACAGTGCAACAGGTGGGGTCTCACAAGAGTAGAGGGGAAGAATCACCTCTGCCAACCTGCTGGTCACACTTCTCTCGATGCAGCCCAGGACATGGTTGGCTTTCTATGCTGCAAAAACACATTGCTGGATCACAGGTCGTTTTCCATCCCCCAAGTTCTTCTCTGCAGGGCTGCTCTCAATCCACTCATTGCCCAGCCTGTATTTGTGCTTAGGATCACCCTGACCCGTGTGCAGGGCCTCGCACTTGGCCTTGTTGAACTTCATGAGGTTTGCACAGTCCCACCTCTCCAAGTCCCTCTGGATGGCATCCCTTCCCTCCTGCATGTCGACTGCACCACACAGCTTGGTGTCATCAGCAAACTTCCTGAAGATGCACTCAATCCCACTGTCCATGTCACCAGCAAAGGTATTAAAAAGCACCAGTCCCAGCACCAACCCCTGAGGAACACCACTCTCCACTACTCTCTACTTGGACATCAAGCCATTGACTACAACTCTGAGTGGAACCATCCAGCCAATTCCTTATCCATCAAGTGGTCCATACATCAAAACCATGTCTCTCCAATTTAGAGACAAAGATGTCATGCAGGACAGTGTCAAATGCTTTGCACAAGTTCAGGTAGATGTCAGATGCTCTTATCCACCAACACTAAACCCACCATAGAAAGACACCATACTCGTCAGGTATGATTTGCCCTTACTGAAGCCATATTCAATGACATATCAATGTATCCAGTCTGGGTATGATTATACTAGTTATGTATAAAATCTATTTGGAACAGGGAACAGGTTAGAATTGTTCTGGGAAAATCATTTCTTGGGGCTGACCCAAGAGAAACATCAACAACATTCAGTAAATTAAAAAAATCATCCTAGTCCATAATATACCTTTCATTTACAGGCATTGTGTCATGAGGCCGAGAGCACTGGGAATCAACTGGTTAGGCACAAAACAGACTTATGTATTAACCACAGAAGAGAGGACATGAAAGGGCCTTTGCAGCCACTCATTCAACAGTGAGAGTACCCAGTCACCACACAAGGAAATCTAAAATTCAAAAACAGTTCCTCCAGATTCAGAAAGGAGACCTTGTACCACCAGGGAGAAAGTTACAAAAAGGTACCCAAAAGCCCATTTGCACCATCTGCATGTGGCCCCCCATGGACGATTTCATCTGTCAGCTGGGGACTCAGGTTCCTGGGCAGGGTGCACACAAAGGCAGTTTCTTGTCCTACGTAAAATCAGATCACCAAACCCTTGTCAATTCTTTTCATTTCTTGAAACAGCAACAAAAAAATTCTCCCATACCCTCTTCTAAATCCACATTTCCCCACTTAATCCCTTATTCAGAGCAGTACACTAGGCAATATTTTGCAAACTCAGATGATCAAATTATGATCAAATTGATGAATTACAATTTTTAACTTCCCCCTTTTCTACTGTAGAGCCTAACTCCTCATTGTTTTAATTCAGAGGAGAGATTAGTACTAACTGTATTTAGCCTCTTATCTTTGCTCAACAAAGAAAGTTATATAATGTTTCCGGAAATGAGTTCAAGTGAAAATAACCACCTTTTTCACAGCACTGAATGCCTAGGATGGAGTCTAGTTTGCCTGTTCTGACATCTTATGTTTATTCAGGACAGGCATGGCACAAACAATAAAAAGCAAAAAAACCTGAGCTGTAATACTGAAGGACCAGCCTAGAATTAAAAATTTTAATGCCTAGTAAATTCCTACAGCTCTGTAAAACTGCCGAAGCATGTGTTGCTTATGATATGCTTATGAATTTTTGTGATGGTGATGGTACACTAGCTTCTCAGTGGAGACAGTCACAAATTCATATTTTAGATATAGAAGTATTATTTCACAGGCATATTAAGTACAATACTGAGAAAACAAGTAATCTAAAAAGAATAGTGATATTCATGACACAAATAGATCTGTACTACAGGGAAGACTTCTGGGTGGTGTTTCAGGATGTATGACTAAGTGGTAAGATACAAGAAACAACAGCTATAGGGAGCACGATACAAGCACTCAGTACCATTGTTTTTGACATTAACGTTTATCAGTTTTCCATGAATCACCAACTGCACTTTAAATACCAGTGCCTGTATTCAAGAGACTATAAATACACCAAGTTTATTTGGCTGTTCTGGAGAAAGCTGTGAAAAGCTTTACATTTGTTCTTAATATATAGCAATGGTGAAGAGTTGTCACAGGAGTGAAACACCTCATTTTCTTTTTCTAGATGTGAATGACAAAATACTTCTGCATGCTGTCACATCCATTTCTGATGGAAGAGAGCTTTATCAGTCTGTTTGGTCACAATACTCCTGAGATTGTTTTGACTAGACTTTTTTTTCTTTCTAATGACTCCAGCCTACAATACACTAGTTATATTGGTTTGTGGTTTATAACACTTAGTTACCTCCCAAGCTCAATATTATCACCAGAACAATGTTATTTGAAGTTTAAGTCTGCACAAATCCATTTCAGTTAGTGGAGTAATAAACCATTTTCACAAACATCAGTTGCCTCAGAGCTACACTATGATCAGAGGAACTTTTCTCTCCAGGTGAGAAAAGTAAGAAAAAGTCAAGTGTTTTGTGCACTGTCATACAGCAGGACCAAGAAAGTTATCTATCCTTCCCTACACCACTTTTCTATGGGGAGAAAGCATGTGGGGAGACAAACTACTCAGCAACATGAACATGCGGAGGAATTGCTGGAGAGCAGACCTCTGTCTCAATCTTCAGGACCACTCACTTTCTTCGAGGCTTCACAGACAATGTAAAAAAATTAAGCTTTGATCTCAGCAAAAACACCTTTTCCATGCAGTGGAATGAACCTGGAATCATACATCAACATCATTGTATTCAAAACTATCCAAGAATGAATTTGGACTAACATAACTACCAGACAGAAAACAAGCGAGCCCGTGCACAAAAGAGCACACTTGAGGAACCTGTGCCTTCCAGTCCTGATGACAGAAAAAATTAAAAGTCCCAAAAAACAGACGTGAGACTACATTTCTAGTGTTATCTGAGGTCTACAGATACATTTGTCTATTTTCTAAGCACTGTTAAGAGAAATAAATTTCATGTGAAATATATAATCTAGTCTTATCTTAAAGACAGAACAAAGTCAGTTCTTTCACCTTCCTTTCCACTTCATTAACAGCCTACTCTCCACTCATTTGTCACTTTTCTAGTGTGTTAGCTTTAGTCTTTCAATTCATAGGGCTTTGCACAAGATCTTTTTCGTTCTTATTCATATAACTTTGTGCCCTATGAGATGTCACTTGAATTTCAGGTTCACGTTAGCCAGAATTGCCATGTCTTCCTATAATTACAAAAGAGTACATTTTGGTTTCTTTGAAGTGGCCCTTAGAATGTTTCCCTACTCATCCTGGCATATTAGAGCAAATCAATAGTATCACTGCACTGCAATTGCTTGATTCAGGTCAGATCTTCAAAAACCTGGAGAATACTTTGAGCAGTGATAAAAGAACATTGTATCAGCCTGTCCTCAGTGTGCTGTACCAAGGTTGCTTTGTAGGAGAAAGGCACTGGAAGCTAGGCAGAAACGAATAAGGAATTACAAGAGAACCATACTGAACTGCACTTATTTTTCTACCATGGATCAATACAGTTTCCAAGAAATCAAAGGTTTTGCAGAAAAAGCAACATACTGTGTGCATACCTCTGAAAGAGTCAGGTAGTAGCCATATAGTACACATACCTAAGAGGCTCAAAGGAAAAAAACTTCAAAACAAATATTTGTATGTTTTCTTTTAGAGAAATTTCTCTACAGTGCAAAACAGGTTCTTAAATATTTTAGAGTTATGTTTTATTACATGTTAGGCCTGGAGTTTTTTGGAGAGTGGTTGTATTTGTAGTAAGAGCAGTAACTTGACAGTACAACTACTTTTTCTAGGCAACCTCTGTAGATTAGAGATAAACTTCCTGAGCACAGACCAAATGCCAACAGTTTCAGACTGCAGCTGTCACTGTTCCAAGAGACAAAATACACAGATATCTTTCCTTCCCACAGTGCTTGTTGGAAAGTTGTGGGGTTTCTGCATTAGTTAGCACAAGTGGACCTTGTTTTTCTCATTAATTGCACCAGCAGGATATATAATAAACAGCTGCTTCAGAGGGAAAAGGAGTGAGAAGGGATAATAATGAAAGGAGCATCCAGTGTAATGAATAAAGTGGTTCTGTTTTAGCCTGTTAGTTCTTTTGCTGGCATTTCTGAACAGAAGGAAGTAACAGAAATAACAGCCTCAGTATGCATCCAGTCACTAAAACACTGATGAGCTGTATTATTTCCAAGGCACATGTATTTAGCTCATGTAATATGAATATTGAATACGTATTCTTGTCCCAGAACTTTGCAGACTCAATGTAAAATCTGAGGATATTGCTCCAACACAGACTTTTCAGGGGCATTCCCAATTTTAACAGAGGGACACAGATCATGTACAGACAGCTACTTGAGTAAGGGGTGTGCAGTCACAGTCACTAAGCAGAAACACCCAAATACAGACCCCAGAAAAAGGGACACCTTCTTTCAAAGCAACCTGATTTATCAGGAATATACTTTTCCACATTCAGACAAAAGAATAATTAGTGCCTGAAAACATGACTGAAAAGCCTTAGAGATCGAATTAACTGAAATGGTCTCCTACCTTTGCTGCATATTTTGTTCCCCTTCCTTTAGCTGCTCAAGTACAAGAGGAAGTGGCTGGAAATAGCAGGTTCTGCTTTGTATACGTCCATATTTTTATAAACAGTTATATAAAATTGAGGCCACCCACTCTACATGTAAGGAATTTTTCCTTACTTTAATATGAAAACTTTTAAAACAGATCTTAATTTGAAAATAAAAACATAACATTCTTTTGCAAACAACCAAGACTACTTGCACCTGAGAACTAACCACCAAATATGTTTATTAAGCGTCTTGTTGATGGAATTACTATGAAAGTTTAGAAGAGAGGTCTCCAAATTAATTCAAGAGTATCAGACATCCAAGTTATGATACAATTCACATAGGCTTTAGTTCTTCCAAAAAAACCTCAACAGACATATACAATTTAAGGCCTGAAGCACAAGCCTCATACCCATAAAATAAGTAGATTAATTTAGGAAACAAAATTGTAAAACAATTCTCTACCTCACATTTTTCTTTCTAAAGCCTTAGGAGAGGTACAACTTCTCTCCCAGGGAAGAACCTCAGCCAGTGCAAAAGCAGAAAACCATCAGGGCTGCAGAGCAGCACCCTAGTGTCTCTAAGGAAAAGAACAAGGGCCTCTGGCTCTGCTTAAATAAGACCCTGGGCTGGGGGTGGGGGTGTGTGTGTGGGTGTGTGTGTCACAAGTGGGGCTGATCAAAGTTGTTAAAGTGGAATAGGGTCTCTAGTAGTTACACACTGTCTGCTCTTGGAAAATTACACTTCCAGGCTCCATCTTTCCAGTTTCCTAGGGCATTTTTCTTGCTAATGTAGATGAGGGATGTTGCTTCCTGTACCATGGCAATAAAAGTCACTAAAAGGGAAACTTTCAAATAGATCAGAAAGTTTTAGACACATGAATCTCACTACCTGTCAGTGAAAGTTGTACTCTTAAATATATCCCTTAGATTTAGCCATAAATCTCATCCAGCATGGAAAAGATTTCTGGAAAGGGGAATGAGAGGAAGGACACTTCAGGTTATTCCTTTTCCTGGTGAAATCCCTCTGTCCTCTCCCCAGCACCCCCAAATCCCATGACAGTCTGCAGTTAAATGGCTTGAACCAAGCCAAGTGGACACCAGTGGGACGCACGTCAGTATGGCCATAAGACCCAGAAAGCATGACAGTGAAAGGGCAGAAGAATAGGGAGGGAGTAATTTAAAGCAGGGAAGAGGAAACCTTCCCCCATGGGAAGTGATCATCTGTGCACTACAAAACAGCCTTGTGCTCCACTTGTCATTGGCTTTCGTCCTGAAGTCGAGCCATCGTGGTCACCGGCTTTGCTGGGCGTGTGCTCAGCACAGCCTGGAGCTTGTGTGACCAGTATAGACCCTTGGACTGCCTTGTGCAATGTGTGGCATTTCCTGGCCATAATGTCCTTTTGTACAGCTAAAATAAGCTGTGCATTCTCCTTTTAAAAGCATCCCTCTGTCACAGTGTTACTAAAATAACATCAATGTCCCTCCAGTTGATGGGACAGTGGTTAAAATGTGCTGTCAATTACCAAGCAAAATGTGAATGAAACGAAGAACCTATTGTCTAACTTGAGCAATATTGTTTTGCTCTTCTTCCCCCAGATAATAATACCTTAAAATAGAATGCCTTATTAACCACAGACCAGAAGGTTAATAAGTACATCAACAAAACAAATGTAGTAAATTAGAACAATGCATTAACATTCATTAGTATTTCACTGTTGATTCCCAAACATGCTGCTATTGCTACTGTGTTATTATCAGGCAATAATTGTTATGTCAAAAGATAGGACCCATATGGTTCAACGAGCTCCTCTGGGAGCTTCTTCTGTATGAAAGTCAATCAAAAATATGATTCTATAAGGAAAAACGTGGACACAGGAGAGCTGCTGTCAGTATATGCAACCCATGTGAGAGACTCAAGTGGCTGTTTTAAATATAAGTTTTTAAATCTAGGGGAAAAAAGTGAGAGTTAGGAAGCCAGCAGTAAAATCAGCAGATTTGTCCATGGTACGTAAAGCTCAAATGCCAGTCTTTGCCAGACTGGATCCTGTTGTCCTAGCAATAGAAAATTCTCTCTAAACACTTCAGGAAAATTCAAACTTCATATATATTTTCCTATCCATAATAACTGAGAATGCTGATCTAGGTGAGCTAAAACAAGGTGGTTCGTACAGCATTTATGCTCTGAAATACCCACAAGCTTTAGGTGAAGCCTGAATATATAGAAGGTGGCTAATGTACCGCATTGAACAACCTGGATGAACTTGTCTGCCATCAAACATTAAATCCTGTCTTACAACTCAGGTCTTCATGCTAAACATTTAATCCACATAATTAACTTCTAGGATGTTATAACATGCAAGATGTACAATCTCTCAGCTGCCTCTTCTCATTCAGCTGCTCTCATCCCCACTTACCTCCTGACCATCCTGCTGGAAGGAGCCCAGACAAGCTGTGGTGGCTGTGCCATGGCGCTGGGCTTCGGTGCCATCTGATGTCTGCCTGGGACCTGGTCTCACAGCCTGCTCCAGAATCCCCTCTGGGGATCGGTCCCTGCACAGCACTGCGGCACCCAGCTCAGAGCAGCCACGTCTGCGCAGCGAGCCTTAGCCCAGTGCTCTCTGCAGCATCTCTTTCTTTTTCTTCCCTCGCAGCTTTGCCTCCTCTTTTCTCCTACAGCTTTTCCCTCTGTCTCAGAACAGCAGGGAGCGGGGCTGTGGCTGGCTTGCCCTGACCTGTGCCTCTGGCCGAGCCACGGCCTGCACAGCGCCCGTCATGCGCCTTTACCTCTGGCCTGTGCTTCCACTGAGGGTTCATTCCTATTGCTGTTGTTTATTTGTAGGGTTTGGTGGGCCATACAAATAAGCAGAAACCCTAACTGTAGGGCTTTGAAGCAACACTTGGATTACATCACCACCTTTGTATTTTTAGAGATCCTTCACAAGTTCATTATAAATTACTGTGTACTCCTTACTTCACTATTTTAATAACATGAGTTGTTTTGCCTAGCTCTATCTCACTGTTCTATCTGCTGGTTTGTGTTTACCAGGCACACACTGGTTGTGAAAAGAGTTGCGTAAGCTGGTTTCTATGGTAGGTTTCTATTCGCCATCTGCTTGACTGAAAAAATATCTTTCTTTAGTTAACACACTGGGTCTGGTGTTTGCATCTTTTGTTTCCCTCCAGAGGCAATCTCAGAAACATGGGAGGGGTTGCAAGGTTTTTGGGCAGGAGAAAAGGCCTTTTGAAATAGACCTTTTACCCAGCTAAGAAATGCATTGTCCCTGCTTGAACACTGCAGGAAACTTAATGTCCTGAAAAGCCTCTTTCCTTATACCCAGATACTTTCCGTGGCACTACCTTATCATAAAGCAGATAAAACTGTAAGCCTATTTCTATATATACATCCATCCTGTTTCTGGGCTGGTTTCCCGAGGAAACCAGGGTCTGTGCTCACGATCACTTTGTTATCCTCCTTCCCAACCTGCTGGTGAGCCACTGGACTATTTCTGCCCCATTTAGACAAGAGGGCAGAAACTTAATTTCCCACACACTTCACGTGAACACAGCTGGGAAAGGGGAGAGGCCTAGTAATGACCCCGATGAAAGACAGACTGTCGTGAGAGCCCACTCCTTGCTAGAGATACTGGGGAGGCTTGTCTGGAGAGGGATGCTCTGAATGGAAAATTGCTTTAAATGGAACTTGCAGCTCAGGAGACACAAATGCATCCAAGCAAGTCCATAGGAAACTGCTCACGGGACTGCTTGTTTCCAGCAGCTCTCCCCAGCTAAGAGTATCAAGCAGGGATCGGGCAAGCAGAGTCTCTCTAGAAGGGCCTGGATGGGCAGCAGTAATAGTGGTACAAGTGATGCGCAATGAGATGTGTATTTTTGGATGACAGAAAACCACAGCTGTCAGGAAGAAAGGCTTCTGTTTTCCACAGCTGCATGAGGCAGTGGAAAGGGCAGGCTGTAAGATCATGAGTTAACAGCCAGAGGAGCTGAGAGCTGGCATGCAGCATATACACCCCAAAGCAATCCCAGACCTGTGGTTCATCCAACACCCAGCACAACGGCCTTTGCCACGCGAAAGGGATCAGCAACAGCAAGGGCTGCCGATTCACTTCGGTCAGCATTTCTGGGAGCAGCCTGCCCAGCACCGAGCTGCATGAAACAGCGCGGGCAAAGGCGCTGCGGGTGGCCTGCTGCCTCGGCCCCGCCGTGCCGGCAGCACAGGGTGTTCCCCGCACACCACCTCTTCCTCCCATTCAGCACGGGGAAGATATGGCCATCCCCCAGTGCCTGGCAGCCTGCCGCTGTTGTAGGGGAAGGGGATCTGGCGGCTTCACCAGCCCGGCTTCTGGGCAATGAGCACACACACACACGTTTCTTTTGGAGGAGAAAGCTAACCCAGCCCCCAGCCATGCTGTCTGGGGGAGAAGGGGGCAGCTGCGGCGAGGAGAGGTGCACGGGCCAGCGCCAGCAGCAGTGTCCCCCCATGGTGGCCCAGGCGTTGACCTGATGAGCCGGTCACCTGGAAGGTGAACTCAAGGTGGTGCACAAAGTGCTTCTGAGACCCAAGTAATCCCCTACAGGAAACACCCTGGGTGTCCCTACGCCATGTGGTCGTTCACAGGATGCAAGGCGGCCACAGCTGTTCCTGAGCATGTCCCACCAGCAGCTGTAATTCACAGCCAAAATTATGTAAAGGTGTTTTGATCAAAATATATTTTCTTCTCATATGCTGTTCTCTTGGCCATGGATCACTGCTGTCTCATTTTGCCTGGGATAAATATTATATATGCTTCAAGCATAGCACAGGTACAGAGTTGAACCTGTTATTTTTAAGATCTAATAAATAAAACTTTTAGAGGAGAAAGCCCATCAAAGTAACATCTACTCTCACAGTGTATGGTTTTAAAGCTGAGGAAGCTTTTTCTAGGCCCTCTTCTCCCTGGAGTTTGACCTTTCCCAAAGACACGCCAGTGGGCACTGGGCAGCCAGTACAAGATGAGGGATCAGGTACCCTTAAATGGGAGCAACAGGCTCTGAACCAGCCCAATCATCATGGTGCTTTACTGTAGAAAAAGGTGCATACACCTTAAAGAGTTGGGGCATTCGCAGAATTGGTTTTGCAACCTACACTTTAAAAAACAAACAAGCGAACAAAATTTCAACTAGAAAGTAATTGCAAGTTTTTTCTCCTAAAAAGTGAAAGAAATATGGCAACGGGGAAAAAGTAAAAATTTTTGTTTCAACAGGCAACAGCCTGAAGTCCTGAGCAGCTGGAGGGGAAAAAATAAAGGAGGCTCAGGATAAGCAAACCAAAATTTACTTCAAGCTTGTTTACAAGGTTCAGCCAGAGCAGAAAGCACAGAGAAAGCATCTGGCCACAAACCCTTTGTGCATTTCAGCAGCCTGCAAATGAGGTCTAAACTAAAAATAATCAAACAAAACATCTTCCAGAAGGAAAGTTTTCTTTTGAAACCTCCTGGCTGCTCATCAGCAGCACCCAGACTATGCTTTAATAAAAGTTACCCTTTTTGAAAGACTGGAAATCTCTTAGCATGAGCTGCATCTGTCTGTCCTTGGTCACTCAGACCCCCTTATGCCCATGATGTCAGCCAAGATCTTCCTGGGAACATGAAGCAAAAGGAGATATACAAATAAGCCCTTCTGTCATGGCCTTGACAGCTCATCACATAAGTTTTTTGCATTTAAATACATGAGGGGAAAGTTTCCATGCCCTCTAGAAATATTCACATCCCTGGGACTTTTACGCAGTTTAATGGAAACTCTGTGTTTCTCAGGCTGTCAGTCAGTGAAGCTGTAAAATCACCTTCCTTGGGAAGTCAGTTTTTCAGTTACAGGTATGTAGATAAGGCAACAGCAGAAAGTCTTAAAGAAAAGTTAAAGTGGGAAAAATAATGGCGCTGCAGTTAAGAGACTAATCTATTTCAGAGATCCACCCATCTGCCTTGGCAATACCTTGCCACAGTCTGGAGAAGACAAACATTGTAAACTGAGCCACACGTGCTTCTGTCAATCGCTTTATTTCCAGCCCTGGCTGGGAGCATTGTATTCTGTATGAACCAATGAGAGTCAAGTCTTGAGGACCAGGACATTTTTAAAAGTCATTTGCATGTATTTATGTGCAGTAATTTATGAAAATCAATTCTATCACCGGTATGCACCAAGGCTGTTCAGAATCATTTGTATGAATCATGGGGCGAGGCCAGAAATTACACTAAAAATACCTTACACCTTTAAAAAAAAACAATAAAAAACAACAATAACAAGGAAAAAAGGCATTACATCCCACAGCTATTCTTTTTGCAGGAGTAAAGAGGCTAGACCTGCAGTCAGAGCTAGGGCTGGTGTGGGAATGCCTGGCAGCAGCTCCCGCTGCAGCCAGCAGCTGCTAGAGCTGCTCCAGCAAGACAAGGTATTTCTTACATATCCAGCAAAACAGTGGCTACTACAGTGTTTTTTTACGTCTTTCATGGAAAGCTTCGAATGAAGTGGAATCCTGATGGTTGTGCTCTCACAGGGGGAGCCCAGCCTAGAGAGACGTAAGTGCTGGGTTTGGGCCACAGTGTCCAATTGTGCAGGAAGTTGGAGAGGAGTGTTTGGATATAGCTATTCTTCCCGAGAGGATCGTGCTGCTGTATCCATCATCTGCCAGCCAGCAAAGCTTCCTAGGGGCCTGTTTGTTTTGACTGTGATTGGCATTATCCACTTCCCACTGTCTCCTATATACAGTCTATATATTAGATCGTCTGCCCTGGAAGAATCATAGAATCACAGAATCACAGAATCACAGAATGGTTTGGGACAGAAGGGACCTTTCCAGCTCATCTACTCCAAGCACCCTGCAATGGGCAGGGACATCTTCAACCAGATCAGGTTGCTCAGAGCCCATAAAACCTGACCTTGAATGTTTCCAGGGATGGGGCATCTGCCACCTCTCTGGACAACCTGTTCACCACCCTCACCATAAAAAATTTCCTTCTCATATCTAGTCTAAATCCATCCTCTTTTAGTTTAAAACCACTGTCCCTATTCCTGTTGCAACAGGCCCCTCTAAAAAATTTGTCCCCATCTTTCTTATAAGCCTCCTTTAAATATTGAAAGGTTTAGTTCTTCACTGTCAGTTTCTGCTTTGTGAATTAGCTGGGTACTAACACCAGTTTTCTTGTAATCTTGCAGAAAGAGTTGCACCATAATGATACTAACATCATTTGTATATATAATCTTACAGTGAGGTTCAGTCTGAGGTCCTTCTCAGACTCTCTTTTAAATGTGAGTGCAAATGTTTTATACTAAGTGGCAGGTTAAGGCAAGTTTTTCTTCATCTGTGATGAATCATACCTTCTGTCATGAAAGTCTCATTCAAAAGGGAATTAATCACTTTGGTTTTTCTATCAAAAACCTCTTTTTCTAATAAAATTCTATTCTTAATACCATTTTAACTGTCTTGAATCTAAATCCATTCAATCTTTACTTTCTTCCCAAATGTTTTTAATTATGAATTCAGTGATATGAGTAGTAATGTATACAAAACAAGATAAACACACAATCTGCCTGCACCCAAACCCAGGTGGAAGTGCAACATCTCTCCAGAGCATCCCTGAGTGAGGCAGAGGCCCTGCCAGAGGGTACCAACACCAGTAAGATGCAGAAGCACCTTGGCCATCCCAGGGCTCTGGCTGAGCAAGATCATGACAACACCCACTTTGATTGCCTGCTGAGTTTCTTGTTTGGGATAAAAATAGGTATGTATGGAGTAAGTAGTGTAAAGAACTATGGCTCATTTTTCTTCATGAGATTGTGGCTTCAGTTAGCTTTTCAGGGTCCAGCCTGCATCCAACCCTGGGAAACGAAAATCATCCTGAAAACAGGGACTGTCTAAATCAAATCTTCTGACAAGACTAAATGGGCAACCCATGAAAAGAAGAAAGAAATACTTATGCACCTGTGCTTAACAGGTATACATCTGTGAATGAAAGTGGAAAGTACTTTTTTTAAAAAAAAAAAAATCTCTTCCTGACAAAAAGTACTGGAATTAATTATGGAAACAGATTCTTAGAGAATGGTGGCAAAATCCTCCTGGAGTTTTTCATGTAAGCTTTTCAGCAGGAGTAACAGGATATATGAGTACATCTGTAAATTAATGATTTACAACTTACTAGGTATATTGCAAACTGAAATAAGAGAGTTCAGGCAGTGTTTGACATTGACTTTAAAGCTGATTTAAAATAAACTGGAGCGCAATTCTGAAGAAGAGTTCAGCAAAACCTTTTCAGTATGTCAGACTAGATTTTACACTCTCACTTCCCAGAAGAGGCAGGGTTGCTCTCTAATTTCCAGAGGAAAATCACATGTAATATAATCCTTTGGTAAAAAAGACAGACCTCAGGGTGCAAAGGAAACCAAACTTTATTCCACAGGCAAAGGTTAAACAAAAATTCTTCTGTTAGAAAACATATCCCATCTTCAGATATTAACAGAAAGAGGGGATTACAGCTATAATAAAAATAATTAAAGAAAAAACAAACAAATACACATATTTTTCTTCTGGAAAAAAAAAAGTAGTATTCTGTTCAAATAATTAAGAGAACTTCCAGACTTCCCCCCCCCCCCTTTTTTTTTTTTATTTTTTAAAGAGCTTGAGTAAGTGGTATATGTTCTAATTTCTCCCATTCACAATCTGATGAGGAGCATCTCTTTTTTTCCTGTTGGCGCACCATTCCCTCCGTCTGTCTCTACTCCAAAGTCCACACATATAAAATCAGCCTCTGTGAAGCAGCAGGATGTGACAAGCAGCTCACTTTTATCTACCAAGACCAATGAAATATGATGCTTGCATGTTAAAAAGCATTAAAACATGTGTCCAAAACCAAAATTGATCCTACCATATGTTTTGAGGCTTTCACCACACAGTACCACCAAGTAAGAACATATTTTCCTGCCTAGGAAGGCAGTTTTTCCACATCAGCTTAGTGCCTCCGTTGTTTCGGCAGGTGAACATTTGTTGTGCTTCTTAACCCTATTTCTGCAATGTGTGTATCTTCACCACATTTTGGTGGCTAGAGTGTTGTTTTTCAGAGCCTGTAACGTGACTGCTTCCCAGAAAGCCCGTGATAGTAGTCATGCTGTAGCTCATGCTCATCATGTGTGAACCACCACTTCTTTGGGTCTTTAATAGTAATTAACCAGTCAAATAATAAATTAGATTTAAAGGAAAATCTTTGGGGAGGAAAGAACAGATTTGATTTAATTACAATGACATATCTTGATTATATTTTGTATTAGTACTAAGAATCTGCACTTAAACAAGTAATCTTTGTCCTAATAATTAAGATCATTTGTCCCTACAGGTTATTTTCTGTCTGAGATTGAGGCTGTTGCTGTGCGAAGGTGGAGGGCTGCGCGGGTGGGAGTGGGAGCAGAGACACAGCTCCTCATCGCAGAATTGCCAGCCTCCCACGCAGGAAAGCACGGCCTTCGCAACAGCAAACCCTCGCTGCTGGTCACTCCAGGATCACCTGCAACGCCTGCTTTAGTGCTACGAGCATCTCCAAGGGCTCTTGGGGGGTGGGGGTGGGGGAAAGCCAGTGGGCATGCCAAGTTTCTGGGACGGCAGGAGGAAAACCTGGGGACTTCCAGAGCAAAGCAGCGGAGCAGAACACCCACGCAGGTCCTCCTGTCTCCTGCGGTTCCTCCAGCACCTGTGAACTTACAGATGAGCCCCACAGAAACTCTGGGACAAGCAAGCATCTCTGTTGCACTACCCACTGGCAAATATGACCATTTCTTGCCTGTGAGTCTGGAACACAAAAAACCCACGTGCCTTGTCTCTCATCTTTACTTAGGCAAATATCCCATGTGGGAGACTTGTATGAAAAAAATGCATAAAAGCATTTGAGGTATTCCCATAAAGCCTACACTGGTATTCAAGAATAGGTTGAGCAGACCTCCAGCTATCCTTGCTCCTGCATGAAGAGGATGGACTCCATGACCTCTCAAAATCCCTTTCAGACCTTCCCTGCTGTGCTGACGCTTATAATTACTGGACCATACCTGCATTTGCACTGTTTCACTAGAATGATGCTTATACATTTTGTAAGGAAGTGTACACCATAAAGGCAGTTGTAATAATAACAACAACAACAACAACAACAACAACAACAACAACAACAACAACAATAATAACAATAATAACAATAATAATAACAATAATAACAATAATAATAATGTTATGCCTGTTATTATTATTATTAATTCAAGAACTGTTGAAAGATGGATCATGGTTCCTCAGGAATGTGAAGAATGTTTTCTCACTGGCTTTGATGGCCCAAGCAGTATCTGCAAATGAAAGAGATGAACAAACCAGCCACAGCAGAGAAATAGCTGCAGAAAAATATGAACCTATTAACTGCAGCACCACCAAGTGTCAGCACTGAAAATACCACATATTGGGAAAATACCAAATTTCTACAGGAACTGAGAGAACGAACATTTAAAAAAACTTGCTGGCATCTAAATTAAAACAGTCTAATTTTAAAAGATTTGAAAAGCTGTGTTAATGTCTGGAACCTGTAAGCCTTCTTCCAAGTGTCAAGATACATCATGTTGTGTCACAGTAATATTAGCGCTTTCAGAAAATGAAATATATTTCCAATTAATAAGGGAATGCTTTCAATAGGAATTTAGATTTAAAACTTCTCAACATTTTGAACGGGTTCATATTTGCTAAATACATATAGAGAAGCATACACACAGCTAGTCAGCAGCTGCCCAACACTGCAATCTCTGCAAGAGTCGCAGCTTTCAGCATGGGTGGGGGTTTGCTTCCCCAACAGGGATGGGCGCAGCACGTGGCAACCACTGACGGATGATATTTCCGAGAAAACTTTTCTCTTTTTTAAGTGTGTTATATTACTGTAGGTGTGCCAGAGCCTTGTAGACATAGCTCAGTTCTTGTATTAGGGGACTTGATTGCACCTGGGTCTCAAGAGTCAAGTTCTCTGGTCACGCACTGGCGTGTCTGGACATCCCCTCAGGGCTCTGGATCAGAGGAGATGGGGCATTGCCTGTGGCCCCAGTGGAGCGAGGGACACGCTTTTGCCTTGTCAACAACTATCGCTACATATCTACGACACCACCACATTTTTTCTTCAGGGTATAGTAAGCAAAACCAATGATTGATGGCTTATTTGATTTCCAAGCAATGTGAGGTTCTCAGTCCCTTACTGTTAGAATTTATCTACAGGTGCCTTTACATGCTACACAAGACAAGTCAAGGAAGTGTCCTTCTGCTCCTCAGAGCTGGCTGTGCTGATTGATCTGAGATCAAAATCCTCAGCAGGAATGGAGATACATGGCACTTCCAGGTAAAACAAAGAAACCCTCATCACCTGTGTATTTCCATGGCACGTTTTGACAGTAAAACACCAGCTATTTTTTTTGTGATTGTCACATTCTAATCAGTCTTGTCTGGCTACAGTCACATTCTGCTGTTCGTGCCAGTACTGGTAGCTGTGCATGCCCCTGATGAGCATCCCTGCCCTGGCAGGGCTGGGAGAAGAGGGCTGCTGTGCTACCATGGCCTCCTGGCCCCGCGCGTGGCTCGGGACTGCTCCGGCTGCCTCGCCCCTGCAGCAGGCTGTCACAGGAGCACATCCTTGACCTTCTAATTAATTATCTCGTGTTTGGAAATGGGATATAGGTTCCCAAGTCACTTGTGAAAAATCTGAAAACATTACCGTAGCTCATGTGTGAAAGCAGAGCTCACAGCTGTGGAAAGGAAAAAGCTGAGGACTAAGCTCCACCTCATCATGCTGTGGCCAGGCGAGATGAGCTGGAGACCACTGGACTTTATTTGAGGCCTCCACCCCATGGATGTCCACGGGAGCCTGGAAATCACCAGCACCTGCTGATCTCTGTCCGTGTGTATGTGTTTTCTGGATGTGGATTCCCCTTCCTGGTTTTCAGAGACAGGTTCAGGCATGGATGTGTCAGATGGCTTCATGACTACATGAAGCAGGGGGAAGAGTTCTCTATTTCTGATATTTCTGATCGTAATCATCTTGATCATGATTTGCTTAAAATTCAACCACATACACGCTCCCTCCTCTGATTAACCCTGGTTCTCCTGGTGATTTGCACAAACAACAGTCCCATGGCAAACCCCTACAATCACATCACCTGTCCCGCTGAAAGCCCTCAATGAAAAATGGGCAGCATGTAGCACCTACTACCAAATGCTATGTCATAGCAAGCCATTCAATGGCAAATGGCTACTAAAATGATCATGTAGAACAAGCACCACCTGCTGCCCAAAAAACTTAAGTTCCTTAAATCCATAACTACCAACCCCAAGCTAACTGCATCAGGCTTCATCAAATAACCTGCTGAAAGTCTGAAATAACCTGAGAAGACCTTGCAAGAACACAGTGTAAACCTGGCCCTGCAGTACTTATTCTCTCATGATCTCTTACAGCATTCACAAAAGCATAGAAGCACTATTCCTGCCCCAAAATTAAGGCATTCAGATTCATAAGACCAGTCCTGAAATGATCTCACGTGACTTTGCCAAACACAGCAGGAAAGACACCTGTAAACCTTATTTTCTTAACTCCTTGTGTTACACTTACTCTTAGTCTTCAAGAAAGCGCAAGATCACCTACAATTCCTGCAAAATAAGAATAAGACATTAAAATTCAGCCTTCAGCTTGCCTCAGAGTAGCCTGTGAATCAGAGAGGGAAATGTGCTTGTCAGTATTTCATGTCCCCCTAATCCTCCATGTAACTTTAATTGTAACCCCATAAGAGGGAACACAAGACTTGCATGGAAATGAAGAATAAAGGCATTAAAATATCTTCCTATGTGACCATCTTGAAGGACTTCTCAAGTCACCATAGGAAACTGCTGCTGGGGTCTGATTTTCCTAAACTTGACCTGAACTGCCCTGTTGCTCTGGTAGTTTGACCAAGACCGTTAAATTTCTTCCGACCTACTTTCCCTTTAACTCAGGGAGCTTTACCACATCCAACAGGAGGGATGGCTCCAAGGTATGTTTTCCAAACCCTAAACTGAATTGTAACTGTCAGACTACAAGAGCTTAAACATCTATGGCTCCCCCAGTTTAACAACCAGGCATTCACGTATGACTGTACCAACCTCGTGACTTTGCAAGATACAGCAGAAAACCTGCTTCTGCAACACTTTTTTCCCCCAGACCCTAAACTTAACCTTAACCTCAACTCCTCTGGATTTATGACACCTCAAATGTTACAGATAAAGCTTTTCTCAGGGCCGGTTCACTGCTTATCTCTGAGAAACTTGCCAGACACAGGAGGGACACACGCCCCCGCCTCCAGACCTTCCTTCCCAAACTGGCTTCGCGCCCAGCTTCCCCGGCTTCAAACAGCCCCCCCGCCCGGCCACCCGCACTCGCTGCCCCGCCGTGCGCTGCCCTGCCGGGGAGGGGCTGTCCCGCTCCCGAAGCGGAGCGCAGGGGGCTCGGCAGTGCCCGGGAGGCATTTCTAACCCGGCGGCGGCCGGGGGTGCCGGTGGGTTTCGCCGCCGCCCGGGAGATGGAGCTGCGCGCCCGGCCGGGCCCGGGGCTCCCCCCCCCCCACCTCCCCCCAAGCGCTGCAGCCGCCGAAACCCTCATCTGGCCCCTTCGGGCGGGTTTGGGATCCCTCGCCCCGAGCGGCGGGGCGCGGAGCGGTACGGGCGGGGGGCGGGGGGGGCGCGGAGCTCAGCGCCCGGCAGAAGCGGGGCAGCCGCGGGGCAGCACCGAACGAACCATTCTCAGCCGGCAAGGATCCGCAAAAGAAAGGGAAGGCTGGTAAGGGGGACGGAAACCAAAACCGCTCTCACGGGGCGACGGAAAAGAAGCAAAACGTGGTGTTCAAGTGTGAGGAAAACAGCCCGAATTCATCCAAAAAATACGTTGAGATTTACTTTGTCAAGAGGCACATTGTATGAAATACAAGATGTTGAAGTCGCTCACCAAACTAAACGTTCAGGTGCAACACCATAACCAAGCATTACAATCACATGCATAAATAATATTAAAAGATCACTGGAAACACGAAAGATAAATTTTAAAAAGTATAGAAGTACTTCATTGAGGCATACGTAAATTTACATAATTTAACTAAAGCCAGAAGAAAACTTGAAGATGTCTTCCTTGAGGACAGAGAAAACCCCAAACAAGAATAGGTAATGCATAA
Organism: Tyto alba; assembly: GCF_018691265.1. Lineage (NCBI taxonomy): Eukaryota > Metazoa > Chordata > Aves > Strigiformes > Tytonidae > Tyto > Tyto alba. The sequence continues at coordinate 27,698,507 of NW_024881328.1, read as the reverse complement.
GAAACGAGTAACAGATGGACCAACTGGAGGACTGTGCTTAATGTAATTAACATTAGCACTTGCTGATAGCGGTTAATGGTCCTATGCCATCACACATCCCAAAACAAAGCCTGATCAGGGATGCTTCAAAAGACATGAAGTGAACCCTAAGGCTTAAGTGCAGTTTGAATCCTGTTGAAGACGTTTTCATCAGTCTTCATGAGAGGCTACAGCTATCGGAGAGAAAGAGATACGAGAAATTTTCCATCCTGTAATCTCTAAATTCTCTGTAATAACTACCCTTTCCCACCAAAATATTATATGTGGTTAATTTCTTCTTGTCTCTAACTGCTATTGACTGAAGGATTTACACCCCTTCAGCCGTCATTCAATAGTAGGAATGTATCCGAAATAACTGCTTAGCATTTTAAGACAGGAATCTGCTTTTACTGAAATTCAGCTTGAAGCCAAATAAATCTCTAAACCAGATATGACTTTAAAAGATTTAAATGTTCATGTCACTAGAAAATCCTTTGTATTCACTACTAAAATTTTAAAAATGTGTTTCCATGTGAAGTTGCAGAATCGCCTTTTTTCCAGTCAGAAGTACAGCTTTATTCAAAGCAACTTGATTGTCCAGTCAGAAAACAGCAAGTATAAATAATAATTCCCGGGTTATAAGGCCTTGTATTTGAAATCTCAGCAGTGTAGTTTGATAAGAGGACTTGAGAAATAGGCAAACTAAGGCACCATTCGGTAGGTACAATGATTGGTTGACTTTTAGCCTCTTCATCATCATGCTTGAGAATAAAATGGAAATAAAGAAAAGTCTTTCCTAAAAGCAAATGTTTTCCAGGAGAGCTACCTTTTGAATTCTTTTATATTCACAAACTCAAAGCCAGTTTGTGTATCTATTTTCCTCTTTCTAGGGCCTATCTGTAGGACAGGTTCTTTCAGTGCCATCTTCTGGTAGGCATGATCAAACCATTGCACTGAAGCTGACATAGGGGTGAGAAGATGAAATGTCAACATAGATATTTATTTATGGCAAATTATAAAACAGAATGACACAATCTAGTGGCAATTTTTTTTCTGTGTGTGATTTGTATCATTAGTACCACACATTGTTATCCTTCAATACATCCGCATATATAAGTACATATACAACTTTATTTATAAACAAATAAATGGGGCACATGGAGCATTGCTATTTCATATCCAGAATATGTGAGAAAGTTTTTAATTCAAACAAACGCAAATGTGAAAATAGATTTTTAAGGGGAGTTAGCTTGCTTGTTTTCACCATTTAATAAATATTTCCTCTATTTAGTACACAATAAAAGGACATTCCCATCTTCTCTGCCGGGGAAAACATTCAAAGGAAAAGAGGGCCTTTACCGTCACTCGATTTGCTGACTTTACAGCGATCTCTCTCTGTGCCATCTTCAAGAATAGATGTGTTGAGATGAACTGAGAACAGAGATGGAGAGAAAGAGAAACTTGCACTCAGATATTCCTGTCATCCCAGAACAGAACCAAGCATCCCTAGACAGAATCCTGACCCTGTGTATGGATAGCACAGTCCTGGATGACAAACACAGGAGCCCACGTGGGAGATGCTGGTGCTACTGCTGTGAGCCTCGATGGCCCCTGCAGCCTGGAGAGCACAGTGCTACCACTCTGCACGCTTTAATTGTGCAAGGCAAGAGGCAGCTGGTATAAATTGAAGACGTTCTTCATCTTCTCTAATTTATTTGGAAAGTTGATTGGGAATACAGTAGTTAAATGAGCACAGAAATGGCTTCAAGTTACCTTGTTTTGTTGCCTCCCCCACTCCTCCCACTCATCTGCACAGCACTGCCCTCATCGCCATTCATCTCTCCACCACAGCAGTAACATGCCTAACTGAACTTCTGTACAGGTGCTCCATTTCTTTTCTATTGTCCATGTGAAGCAAAATATTTGATCAAATCTATTTTTTTTCACTGCATTTCATATTCTTATACCTATATTTCGTTGAAGGCTTCTTTTCACTCCCTGGTAAACAATCTCACATCATGGTCAAGAACATTAGCTCTGGTTTGCACCTTAATGCAAAGAAATGAAAATGTATTCTCTTGCAGTTAACTAGAAACTAACTAAAAAAATCCTTGTTTAAGCTCAGTGTATTTAATTTAAAGTTTATTTAACAATTCCAGGCATTTAAAGAAAATAGGTTTTCTTCTGCTTATAGAAAGGATTCCTAGAAAATTCTAAATTTTGTAATCAAATAGATGTTAACATTAAGGTTGTTAGGAACAAGCCTCTGATGCTTGAAAGCGATTGTATATTGATCATCTGGCTGCACTTTGGAAGGAGGAGTTAGCTGCAGAGATGCAAGAAATCCTGTGTCAGTAGTGAGGGATCCTGAACACCACCTTCCATGAGTCTGATACTGACTCTGGCAGGTTTCCTCCTAAATATTGCTTACCGAATCCTTTTACAGAATCCCCTCCAACTGGTGTAAAAGTCCATCTTGCTGGATATTATCTTCCCCATGGAGCTTGTTAGTTTGGTTTCTGACTAAAATAATGCTGTTGCCCAGATGAATAAAAGCTACCATCTCTTCAAACTGAAAATGTATGTCTAAGAAGCCTTGTGCCGTCTGTTCTTCAGACTGAACTAGCACAGGTGACACATGAGGGTGAACTTGGAGTGACAAGGAAGCACACTGCAGATGTGCAGGGGGTAGCATGACATTGGCATAAGCCACCCAGGGAGACTTCAGCCCTGCTGAAGACATCTCAGGGATCAGTTGTTCAGAGATTCAAGCTAGGACAGACAGGAATTCCTTTCTGCCGTTGGCCAATTCCTACAAAGCTAAAAACAAGAAGGACAGAATACTGTAAACATAATAACACACTGTTCTCATACAGGACCAGATCAAAGGTTCATCTGGCCTACTAAATCATGTTTTCAGCAGGTCCGTCCTGGATGCTTTAGCAAGGTGGGGAAAATGGTGCAGCTCCACCAGACACGGTGGCTCAGAGCAGTACTTCATTGCGGCAGAAATGGCGAAGGTCTCCCCCCACTCCCCTTTTCCCTCTCCCCTGTTTTTATTCAGTTGCTGGCTGACCATTCCTGCCCCTTATCCTGCACTTGTGAAGGTGTTTGTCAGGTCTTCTGTGAGCCAGTGTAACTTGTTCAGTGCTGAGGAGTTTTCCAAACTGAGCCTCACAGGCACCAGGTCTGGTTCAGGAGATGGAGCAGATTACACCAACAAGAGCAAAGAGAAGAGAGAAATAGAAAAGGAGGCAGAGGCAGTGAGCCCTCCTAACTTGAGCAGCAGCAAGCTGTTACATTTATCTGCCTGCACATGAAAAGGCAGCAAAACCAAAGTGTTTATCTATTTCAAAAGCCGGATGAGATAATGCCCCGCTTCCTGCTCTGTAGACTCTGCAGCACTGCTATTTCCAGTTCACAGCTCTTACATGCGTTTGCTCACAGCAGCTATTGAATGACCTGCCCCAAAATTTCAACAGATAATTTTCAATCAAGGCAATACAAGAAACTTATACCTACTTGTGGATATATAGTAGAGGAAATGGACTTTAAATTACCTATGAACTTGATTATAAACCTGACATCAATTAAAATTGTCAATGGTCTATAATTATATCTTTATTTTACCCTTTTCAAGCATAATTTATTTTAGAAAAACACATTTCTCAGAGATTCTTGCTACTGTGAACCTTAACATTCCTGTAGTAAAAAAAAAAAAAAAAAAAAAAAAAGCAGTTGCTATTCAATTCTAAACGGATTTTTTTTTTAAAATGAGATTTCTCCCTCTAAATCAACTTCAACAAGGACAACTTGGAGCTTTAAATTCCTTTTGGAAGGCATATGTAGTCCTTCTATTTACTGATAGCTTTGCAGAGCACCAGTCCTCCTAAAGAAGACATGAATACAGAACTACAGATGATCGTTTGAAATAGATCCTTTAAAAATACATCTTAATGATATGCGCTATATTTCTGCTTCCACTAACACTTCCAATCAATTTTAAAAGATGCTAGGTCTCATTCTCCATTGCTCTGCTGTTGGTTGTGAGGTTTTCTGTGTTGCCAACAAGATTCTGCCAAATACCACAGCATGAAGTGCCAGAAACGCAAAATAATGGATTTGTTCTCCACTACTCTATATTTCATATTGTCTAATATAGCTCTGCAAGCCACCTGAAGGATGATCAGGTGAGAAGTCTCCGCTCCCATCAGGCAGTAGGTTTAACACCTACTCTCAACAGCGACTGTGCTCTGCAAAACAGTGGAGAGGAGGGTTATTTATGTGTTCTTGTACAGGTGAACATAAACAAGTGGCTGCTCTAGCAAACTGACAATAGACTACTAACAAAGGGCCAGATGCTCTTATGCTCTTACTGGGGTGAAGAGGGACAAAATGTGTAAATATTTATATTATTATAGTGGCATGTAACTGTAGCTCAGTTGTGGAGGAAACAGTGATTTACCAGCATGTTCCTCCTCACTTGGGAATCCACGTAAACCAAGAAAAGGTTCAGCAGTGAGAACAAAATTCTGACAGAAGGACTAAGCCAGAGGAGAGCACTACAGGCTTTCAGGACATACTTTTCTCTGTGCTCATAAGATGACTGTCAAAGAGCAATGCTTTCCTGGGCAAGAGTCACCACGGATGAAAGGTATACGAAAGATCTACCTAGGCACACAAAAGAAGTGTATGTGCATCATGGCACACATGCTTCATCCCCCATCATCAGAAATCTTCTCTCCTAGAGCCTTAGGCTAAAGCTCTGCATTCAGGACCTCTCCCTGAAAGATGACTCCCATCAAAACAACCTTAGCCATTGTGTCACTGCTCATGCCATAGCTCCACTGAGGCCAGCCTTCCTCCAAAGGGCACCTGGCAGGCTACCATGTGTCGATCGTTCCTCATCTACTGTTTATTTCCAACTTGTCCACCTTTCTCCCACAATTACTTAAAGTCAGTGGCCATCAGTTCTCCTACACTGAGTACATGAGCAAGGCTTGCAAGTCTCAGGTGTTTGGACCCTTGCATGTTCCCTAGTGAAAGATCACGGAGAGTTGATTTTGCACAAGAACTTGCAATAAAATATTTTGTATTTAAATTATCATTTTTATCTTAATGGACACTTGCTTTTGAGAGTCCTTGGAGTGTGATTGCAGGCTATTTATGTCTATGTTGTGCCTGGTCTCAGTCCTAGGGCCTTAGTATGTCTATAACTCATTTAAGTGAATGTTAAGATTGCCCCAGCCAATGGAGGGCAATCAAACCATGCTCTCTGCAAGAACTGAGAGTAGAACAAACATGCTTCTCGGGTGGCAAGATGCCACCTCTTCACTGCAACTCTGGAGTGAAAGAAGGCAAAAAAGGTGTGTTTTCTGATGCTTGTCCTGTCCTTTGTAAATAAGAAGCTGAGACACGAACTTGAGACATGGAGAAAAGAGCACATAATGTGTCAGTGGAGTGTTGAGGAATGTACACTCACAGCTCTGATGGTTAACATCCCAATAGCATCTCTGAAAAGCAGTCCCACGTTTTTGGACATTCCCTCCTCTATTGTGAAATACCAGTGGCAATCATGGGGGTAAATTAGGGGTGATGACAGGAATGGCAGAGAAAGGCAACTGCTTGAAATGTGGTGCTGTATAATGAAGGATATTCCCATATACAGTTAAAATGCTTAGCAAGAGTTTCAGCTGACTAGTTTTGTTCTACAGATGCAGAGGTTACACTGTACTGTGGTGGGAAAATGATTCTCCATCATGCCCAGCTCACTGTGGAGCACTTAAAGCACAGACCCAGGTGTGAACTCATTCTGAGAGGTAAAAACAAAGCCGCATTATGTAATAAGATTTAATGATTATTTGAATCTCTTTTTCCATCCCTGTGGATCATTGATTTAACCTTCCTTGTTTTGTTCTCAGGATATTGCTAAAATAAGTAACCATGTTCTGAAATTAATCAGGACCATTTTTTCTATAACCCTATAAGAGCGTTTTGACTTCTGCTTTCTCTCTTCAAGAAAGGAACACTAACAGAACCACCATTTTTGCTAGGAACTGGGAAATGTTTGCAAAATGTTCAGATTGCATGGCCATAGGGAAGGAACACGTAAACTATTATGTGCATAGTCTGGGGTTCAACCACTATTTTCTCTCAGAGGAAAACAAAAGCAGACCTTTTAAAGCCACCACTAAGGAGATTTCTATTTAGAGAATATGCAATAACTCATATTGAGACAAGATTTTAATCTCAGCAAAGCTTTGGATAATCTGCTGGCACCTGTGTTTGCTGCTCTTCCACCCCACTGCACTGCTTAGACTGGGGGCCAAAGGCCATATTCTGCAAGTTTGTTTGTGTAAGTGGTCCTGCTGACGTGAGTGGGAGTCTTGGCAGGAGAGAGGCAAAGGTTTTTCTGCGCCTAGAAGTGTCACCTATGAGGAAATGACACCAGCGTTGTTGTCTTTTATATTCCACTGGAGCTTCTTATTCTTTTTTCCAAGTACCTCTCCAGTCAACATTATTTGTTGTGATATATGTCATACCAATTATTCTGACTCGCTTGAGAAAGAGTTGTGAAGTAAAGACAACTCTGTCTGGAGGAAACAGGTAGAAAGGTATTATCTGGGATGATTTTTGAAGGAATTGGGAAAGGTTTTTCAGATATAGATCTGAGCTACTGGACACATCAGCCTGTGTGTGCTCTAGAGAGATTTTTATAGTGGCTTCACAACATGAGCTAGCAGGGGCATTTTCAGTACTATGTAGATACTATTACGGATACTGTGGAGTCTCGCTGCTGCTGTTGAGGCCTCTGTACCTGACTGAGGTATGAACCCCAGTTAACAAGTGTCACATTTGTAAGAGGTTAGCCTCTGCAGCTCAAGGAAAGAGAAAAAAATGTAAAAAAAAAAAAAATTATGCATGATAATTTGGGCATGAGGTGAATCGTGCTGCAAAAGGAGATCGCGTGGCTGGGCATAGGAAAGAAAAGAAAAAATCTACCTCTGATGTATCTTACATAAGTTTCATCCCCTTAAAAATGAGTGTTATTCACTTGAAAGGGTTAAAAATAACATCAGAATTCTCTCCTTCTTTGATTCTGTGATTCATGCTTCCCATTTTAAAGTCTACACCCTGTGAAGAGGAGTGCATTACCAAGGAAAGGAAAGAGGCTTGCCAGGGACAGAAGGTAATTTCCCGTAGCAGGTGCGTACAGCAGGTGGTACACAGTGTACCTGCAACGAAAAGGTAGATTTAGGCTAAGATTTTATTTAATATGGAAAACTTATTGCATCCTGCGCCACTACTGGGGACGTGCCAAAAATTGTGTCTGCAGCATGATTTATTACGTGAAAATACCACCAAACTAATCAGTGGAGTTACTAATTAATACAAATCTGCATTTTTGCATAAGCAATTAGTGCAAAGAGAGTGCAATGAAAGAGGAAGTTTGACTCATTTAATCTCAGTGTCTATTCAAGCGGAAAGACCCACTAGGGCAAGGCACTAGGATCTACATTTGGATTTTTTTTTTTCCTTTTGATTAGTTAAAGGAACTAAAAGGTCAAATTATCAATATTTAATTCAAATGGAAATGCATTTGTTCAAGAGGAAAGAAAACACTTTATTTAAACAAGGTGGGACTCTGGGGGTAAATGCTTGGATCAAAAATAATTAGATTTTGCAGTTATAGCAGCATCTAAATCCCGTCTGATAAGAATCCTTTTCCTAGTAACAGAGGTGGTTTGACACCGATAGCAAAGACTGCTGATGTTATTTAAACTCTAGCTCAGACGGTAGCTGGCCTACTAATACAATTTAGACATTTGCTTTAATGGTACGTACTTCTCTGATTTGGGTGTTTGGGTTTTTTTTTTTGGTGTTTGTTTTTTTTTTTTTTTTTTAATCAATCTGAATTGTATTTTAAATCTATTGTGATTTAATAATTGTGTGCACTTGACTAAAAGAGCAATTTTAAAAGCTGATAATTAAACCTTGGTGGTGATGTATTTTCCATTAACTAAATAGAAGTTTACATTTATAGAATTAAAACAACACCAGCATTTATATGACGGGGAAAGGCTCAATAAAATTAATACACCGAGTCTTAAGGGAAAAAAAAGAGCAGAAAAGGCACCTTAATCATTCGTATCAATTTCGAGCCCAGCTGTACGCGTATCCTAGAGAGAGGCTGGAAAGTGCGGTACGGGCGCACCCCGGCACCAAAGCGGTACCAGAGCGGTGTTTCAAAGCGTTCCGCTCCCCCGGCCGCGGCAGCGCAGCGCAGCGCTCAGTGGCCCCGGCCCCGGTCCCCGCCGCCCCGGCCCCGGCCCCGGTCCCCGCCGCCCCGGCAGAGGGGCGAGCGGGGGAGCCCCGCCGGCAAACCCAGCGGGCCCTTCCCGAGCCCTGCTCCCCGCTCCCGGCCCCGCGGTGCGGTGGGTGCCGGGCGGGGCCGAGGGGGGCAGGGGGAGCGGGTAGGGACACTTGTCCTTCTCTTTTTTTTTTTTTTTTTTTCAGGAAAACCCTCGGGTTTTGTGTGGGTGCCCCTCTGGAGAGGGAGGGAGCGGGAAACGTGACGGCGAAAGGAGGGAGCCCGAACAGCCTGGGCAGTAAATCACTCGCTAAATTATAAGCGCGGCTTCCTCTCTCCAATAGCTTTAAGCTATTTAGGGAAGCATCCTTTCCCCGCACTCTCGCAGGTGCAATATGAATCAATTATCTTAATTAAGATAATGCCGCAAACCCAAGAGATTTCCTTGGGAGCGGATTTCGCGCTCTGGACAACTGTAAGGCGTTTCCACAACGCTGCTCCCTCCATCACCCCCCTCCCTCCCTGCCCCGGCCCCCAACAAAACTCCGCTCCCTCCCGGCCGGTCCTTCGCAGGCTCAGCCCCGGCGGAGTCCCGCGGAGGGGCCGCGCTCCCCGCCACCGCCCGCCGCCCCGGGCACCGGCCGGTCCCGGGGCTTCCCCCCCAGCCAGGGCCGGGAGGCAGCAGATGGGGCGGGAACCGGCGGGGCGGGAGCGGCCGGGCCGGGCCGGAGCTTTGATGGGACGCGTGCGGCTCGTGTGCCGCGCCGCGGGGGGGCGGGGAGGAGGGAAGAAGGGGAGGGAGGCAGGGAAAAAAAAAAAAAAAAAAAAAAAAAAAAAAGAAAAAAAAAGATAAAAAGGAAAAAAAAATATAAAAAGAGAAAAAGAGAAAAAAAGAGAAAAAGAGAAAAAGAGAAAGATTCGGGAAGAAAAATAAGCAGAAGCCGAATTAGAAGCCAGATGGAGAAGGAGGAGTCTGTAGGTCGGGGGAGGGGTGGGGAAAGAGACGCTCGGAGCGATAAAATCAAGGGTCTGGGGGAACAGGAGAGGCAGGGTAGGTGGGAAACCGGAGCCTCTGAGGCAGGGGACGGCCCGAGCGGGGAAGGCAGAGCCGGCTGCCGGGAGGATCGGGAGGGGAAGGGGGTCGGAGCCCCGAGAGGAGCGGGCAGGACGGAGCCGGCGCGGCAGAGCCCCGCCACACCGGGAGCGCAGCGCCCGGCCCCGGCCCCGACGGGCTGCACCGAGGAGCGCCTCGTACCCGCCGGCCCGGCGCCTCCACGGCCACGCGTGTCCCCTCGCCCAGCGCCGCCTGGGGCGGCATCTGTCCCCCTCGGCGGGCTTCGAGCCCCTCTGTCCGACTGCCTGCCGCTTTAGTTGTGTATCTACTTATCTGTCTGCCGACAATTTGTTGACTTTATCTCGTTCTCGGGGCAGCCGCCTGTGGTGAACACGCTCAGAGGCACACGAACATCCCAAAGTTCTCACCGCTCCCCGGGATTCAGCTTTCTGCCCGTGCCCCTCTCCTGGTGCTTTTGCCCCGTGTTTCCCCCACCGTCCCACGCTCCCGGGTGTATTCCCAGCCAGTCCCGTCCAAACGGGGGTGGCATTGTCCCCCAGGGGAGGCAGGGCTGGCGCAGCCCCATGCCGCTCCCGCGCCCTCAAAACCTGTTTCCAACCCCTCCGCTTCCAAAACGCGGCCGCCCCGGCAGCGCCCCGTTAACGGCGTCGCGCTCCCGAGGGGCCGCCCGGGCCACGGACGTCCTCCGCCGCGCTTCACACGGAGAACCGGCCGGCTGGGAAATAACAAAACGCAGCCGGTTGTCCGTCGTATTTGATTACCGAGAAGGCAAACACCCCGCCGGCCCCAGGGCTATGTAGGTCACGACCAGGAGAGAAACGTTTTAAAAATAACGCGACCTGGAAAAATACATTTCGAATTTCTCTCCGCAGGGCGGAATTACAGGTCTCGCGTTTAAAGCCCCATAAGGCGAAAGTATATTATTTTTTTTTCTTTTTATTGGTTAAATCTCCGCATAACACGTGCCGGTAGCAAAGCCCCCCGCGTTACCACGCGACGGGGGGGTATCTCCCTCGCTGAAGAGCGCCTCTAAAATTTGACAGTGTTTGCGAACTCCGCCGAGGCGTTTAAAGACTTTAAAAGCCACCGCTCAGCGCCTTTCAAACTCCCTGTTAACCGCCCGTTACTTCCCTCAAAAAAAAAAAAAAACGGGGGAAAGCGAAGCAGCGTTCGCTCCAGACGGCAGGACAGACCGAGGGGCACAGCAGCCCCGTTCGTTTCCCCCCCCCCCCCGAAATCGCCGAAGCCGCGGGGGGTGAGGTGTCTGTGGCGGCGAGGGAGCGGCGAGGAGGAGGACAAGGAGTCTCTGGGGGTCAGAGGCGACCGTTAGGAGCTGCTCAAGGCGGGTGGCGGGGACCCGCGGAGGCTGCACCCCGGAACAAAGGAAACAATGCGGCTCCGCGGGTCGGGGCAGTCCCCCCCCCCCCCTCCTCCGGCGGCGGTGCGGGCGCGGTGCGGAGCGAGCTCCGCACCGCGCCCGCACCGCCGCCGGAGGAGGGGGGGGGGGCCGCCCGGTGACAGATGGCGGCGCCCGGTGGGGCCACAAAGGGCGTGGCGGCTCAACGGGCGGGCGCGCGGCAGCATACAAATAAGGGGTGTCACGTGGAGGAGGGGGGGAGACGGGGGGACGGGGGGGGGGGGGGGGGCGAAGTGTGTGAGGCCGCCTGACGTGGGCGGCCATATGGCGCGTGCCGCCGGGCGGGGCGGGGCGCGGGGCGGGGCGCAGGCGCCGTTGGGCGGTGGCGATCGCCGCGGTACCCAAGGTCCCGGTGCCGGCCCCCCCCTCCCGCCGCGCATCCTCGGTCCCGCTATATAACAGGGGAGCCCGGCGCTGCGCAACCTCGGGGAAATAATAATAATAATAATAAAAAGAAAAAAAAAAAAACCACAAACAGCAAAAAACCCCCACCAACACGCGCGGCGCCCTCGCACGGAGAGCTGCGCCGGGGTTATGAGACCGTCACCGCACAGGAGAGGCTGAGCAACGGAGGTAACGGGAAATCGGGTTTTCCTTCCCCCCCCCCCCCCCTCCGCGGGAAAAGGCTTGGCGGCGGCTACCGGGGTGGGAGAGAAGCGTGCGGGGTCGGGGCAGGCGGGACCGGCCTCTGCCGCCGGTGGCTTCGGTTTCCATTGCCGCTTGCGGTCGCGGGAACCGGCGGTCGCTCCTGCCGGTGTGAGCGGGCGGCTGTGTGCGTGCACACCTGTATCCACCCAAACGCACGTACGGGCACCTATAGGTGCACACAGCTAGACAGATGTAAATGTGTATGTGCGCCTGTAGACACGTATATGTGCGTCCATCTATTCACACACACACGATACACGTAGATGTGCTTCCACCGATGCGACTAACTTCCAGCTCCCTCTCCTCCGCGCAGGGCGGCCGCCACGGTCCCACGGCGGGCTGCGCCCCGGCGGCATTGTTCCTCCCCGCTGTGCCCGGGGCGACTGGAGGGACGGTCGTAACCCCCTCGCGACAGGTCCCCGCGGGAAGCGGCGGGGGAACGATGCCCGTCTGCGGCGGAGGGGATGGCGGAGACGGGAAGCCGGGGCCGGTCCCTCACCTGTTAGGGCGGGCAGGGGCCGCGCAGCACCGCCGCTCGCCACCCCGCCGCGGGCACCGAGATCTGGGGACGGAGGTGGGACCGGGAGATGCTCGCCAGGAGAGGCTGGGCAGCTCCGGTCGGGGGAGCGGGAGCCCAGCGCCCGTCGGGGCGGTGCGGGAGCCCCGCGCAAGGCTGCGGCGGCGGCGGCGGCGGGGGTGGGGGGGGAGGGGGGAGCCGCGGAGAGCGGCGGGGACAGGCGTCACGGGCGGCCATCCGTCCCCGTGGGTGTCCTGTGTGTCGTTCCCTACCTCGCCTTTCCCCCTCCCCGCTTCGGCAAATGTGTTTGTTTTAAAAAAAAACAACACTAAAGGCCTCTCGGGCTGTCCGCGCCGCGCCGCTCGGGCTGCCTTCCGCGCACATAATCTGTTTATAATCCCCGCTAACATCAGCGAGTTACATAACGGCACCTGAACATATGTCAACTCGATGACAAGGCAGGACCGCGGAGACAATTAAAAGTTTGCGCCGGCAGCCGTGGGGAGGCCGGGGCTTCCCTCGGGAGGGGACGGGGGGAGCGGCGGGGCCGCGGCCGCCGGTCTCCGGGTGCTGATGCGGCTCTTTTCTCTCTCCCCCGCGGCGCAGGGGCTCACCATGACCAAGTCGTACAGCGAGAGCGGGCTGATGGGCGAGCCCCAGCCCCAGGGGCCCCCGAGCTGGGCGGACGAGTGCCTCAGCTCCCAGGACGAGGAGCACGAGGTGGACAAGAAGGAGGAGGACCTGGAGGGTCTGCATGCCGAGGCCGAGGAGGACTCGCTGCGGAACGGCGAGGAGGAGGACGAGGAGGACGACTTGGACGAAGAGGAGGAAGAAGAGGAGGAGGAGGAGGACGACGACCAGAAGCCCAAGAGGCGGGGCCCCAAGAAGAAGAAGATGACCAAGGCGCGGATGGAGCGCTTCAAGCTGCGGCGCATGAAGGCCAACGCGCGGGAGCGCAACCGCATGCACGGCCTGAACGCGGCCCTGGACAACCTGCGGAAGGTGGTGCCCTGCTACTCCAAGACGCAGAAGCTCTCCAAGATCGAGACCCTGCGCCTGGCCAAGAACTACATCTGGGCGCTCTCCGAGATCCTGCGCTCGGGCAAGAGCCCGGACCTGGTCTCCTTCGTGCAGACCCTCTGCAAGGGCCTGTCGCAGCCCACCACCAACCTGGTGGCCGGCTGCCTGCAGCTCAACCCGCGGACTTTCCTGCCCGAGCAGAGCCAGGAGGTGCCGCCCCACGCGGCGGCGGCGGCGGCGGCGGCGGCGGGCGCGCCCTTCCCGGCCCACCCGTACCCCTACCAGTCGCCGGGTCTGCCCAGCCCGCCCTACGGCACCATGGACAGCTCCCACCTCTTCCACCTCAAGCCGCCGCACGCCTACGGCGCCGCGCTCGAGCCCTTCTTCGAGAGCGGCCTGGCGGAGGGCGCCAGCCCCGCCTTCGACGGGCCGCTCAGCCCGCCCCTCAGCGTCAACGGCAACTTCTCCTTCAAGCACGAGCCGGCCGCCGACTTCGACAAGAGCTACGCCTTCACCATGCACTACCCCGCCGCTGCCGCCGCCGCCGCCGCCGCGCTGGCCGCCGCGCCCGCCCACGCCGCCATCTTCCCGGCCGCCGCCTCCCGCTGCGAGATCCCCGTCGACGGCCTGGCGCCCTACGAGGGCCACCCCCACCACGAGCGGGTCCTCAGCGCCCAGCTCAACGCCATCTTCCACGACTGAGCCTCCCCCGCCGCCGCCGGAGGAGCGAGGGGAAGGGAAGGGAAGGGATGGGCCGAGGCGAGGCGAGGCGAGGCGAGGCGAGCCCAGCCGCCCGCCGCCGCGTCGCTGCCGGGGGGCGGCCCGGCCGGGCCCCGCCGCTGCCCCGGGCAGCCGCCCGCCCGCCCGCCCGCCCGCCGCCCCGCTCCCGCTGCCCGGAGCCACGCCGTACATCTGGGGTAGGGGCGCTGGGAGCGCGTCACTCACCTGATCGGGATAACAAAATCACAAGCAATAATTAGGATCTATGCAATTTTTAAACTAGCGATGGGCCAATTACAAAATATATATGAAATCTATATTTTTCAACCAACGTTTTACTACTTGTTACCTTTCCCATGCTGAATTATTTTGTTGTGATTTTGTACAGAATTTTTAATGACTTTTTATAACGTGAATTTCCTATTTTAAACCATGCAGCTTCATCAATTTTTATACATATTGGAAAGGTAGAATTATATCTAATTTATACAAAATAATTTAACTAATTTAAACCAGCAGAAAAGTGCTTAGAGAAGTTATGTTGCCTTAGCACTTCTTTCCTTTCAAATAGTTGAAGAAAAAAAAAAATGCACAATCCGGACAATTTCTTTCCCATAAAAGTATCTTTTATTTCTTTCTTTTCTTTTCTTTTTATTTTTTCTAATTTTTTTTTTTCCTTTCCCCCCACCAACAAGAACCAGATCCCCTAGGTCTTGAGAAGATAGAAGAACGAGAGACTTATTTTCTATTAAAACATATCAATTCAACACATTACTTGCACAAACTTGTATATAAAGATTATAAGCAAATGCCAACACCCTTTTTAAATCGAAAGCTGCTTGACTATCACATACAATTTGCACTGTTTCTTTTTAGTCTTTGAACCCTTTGGCATTCCGTGGTTTTTTTGAAGAGAACTTGAAGATGTTAATGTTTCCAGGCGATATAAATGCATGATTTTATACATGTTCACACAATCCGTGGTTGTCATATGCTCATCTTATAAATCGGAACCTAAAACTAATCAGGTTGTTAAAGTCGGGCTATATACCTATTGTAGTCGATTAGTACGGTAGCTTGAAACAAATTCAAACCATTTAATCCGTAATTAGAACAATAGCTATTGCATGTACAATGCAGTCCAGAATAAGTGCTGTTTGAAATGTAACGCTGGTTCAACTGGAATCAATCTGTACTGTAATTTTGTTTGTAATCCTGTATATTATGGTGTAATGCACACTGGGATTTTAGAAAAAACATCCATCCTTTGGCAACAACATAGTATTGAACATTTGGTCGAATGTTGCATTTCTCCTTAAATGTGATCTTTTTTTTTTTTTTTTCCTTAGTGTAAGTAATTCCTATGGGATTATTGTTTTATTTGGATAGCTCATGAAAGGTGCAACACGTATTATTTGTAGAATAAAATTGGACTAAGAAAAGGCCACGGATTCCTTACTTACCTGGAGGGGTTCCGGGGGAAGGGGGGGAGCATTTTGTTCGTTTGTTTCCAGCGGGCCCGGCCCTTGGCGATGCTGATTTGTTGAACTGGGGAACGGGGGCAGAACCGCGGCTCTCCCGCTTGCTGCGCCGGCCTCCCCGCACCCCGCGCTGCCGCCCACCCGCGGCTCCCCCGGCTCAGCCCACGGAGGGGGCGTCCCGCGGGGCCCCCCGGGCCCGGCCCGCCGCGGAGCTGCCGCTCCGGCCCCGGCGCGGCTGCCCGCCCTCCTTCCCCCGCAACACCGCCCTGGGTCCGGCGCTATCGGCCCGCCGAGCTCCCCCTTCCCCGGCGCGAAACGCGTTTCTTTAACCGTCACTGATGGTTCCGGGGTTTGGGAAACCCGGAGACGCAACCTGCGGGAGGGCAGTTCTCCTAACGACCGGGAATAACTATCAACAGGTCTTTGCCTCCGACCCTCAGAGACTGATTGGAGACGTTCCCCGAAATCCCTCATAGGAGCCTGTCACAAAGCAGAGGCGTTTTCTAAATATTTCACTGAAGTCCGGCAGAAAGCGAACAGGCTCTCCTGTGGATGAGGGCATTTTTTTTTTTTCCGCGAGAAATCAAGCTACTGACGTCTCTTTTAGAAGGTGTTCGTAGCTACGGAAATCCAACACGTAAACGTTGCAAACCTGTCTTAGTAGTGCCGCACCCTCACGGCCGGTGCTGCGTGATAAAAACACGCTGAAAATTAATCGCGACGCCGGCTGATAGGTTTTGCAGCATCTCGCTGCGTTTTGCCCGAGCCCGCAGCTCCGCACTCCAAAACTGTTGCTGCATCTGCAAAGGAAGAAAGCAAAAGGCAACTTTTCAAGCACCCGATTAACCTTTTCCAGTCAGTGGCAACACAGCTAAATATACCCTAGATAACCCGAAGGGGGGGGAAATGAATGACAGTTTTCCAGATAAAATTGAAAAAGCTGACCTAGGCTTACTCGCCTTTTGGTTATGCACCTTCTCCTTAAACACAAGGATTCTTCTAGTCAGTCAAGGGGCAACTCACATGCCACCATCTTTTATTCAAAGGCAGGCACAGATGTTCCTTCTGCAGGGGAGGTTTTAATTTATGAAAATGATATTGTTTATGCATGAATGCACTCTGCATAACACACAGTACTTCCATCTGATGAGAGAAATACCACAGAACCAGTGCCAATGTCAGGAACATATTCTGCAAATTTAGTCGCTTAAATGTTTAATGAATATTTGGAAGGCATTTCCAAACCACAAGAAACCTTTTCAATTACCTTTTCTTTTTCCGCAGTTAATAACAAAATTCAGCTTCTCTAGACAATGCAATTTACTTAAAAGATCTACCTAGGCTATCTGATGTTGCTATCGTGATACTTTAGAGAAAATAATATTTTAATGTTATGAGAAACCTACTAAGGAAAATTCATTAGGCATTTTGCTAACTAGAGGCTCCATTTTACAAATCACTTGTGAGTTTTGTTATTTCAATTAGTTTAGGGTGGTGGTTGGTTCCCCCCCCCCCCCCCCCCCCTTATAAAATATTGGAGATCTTCCCCCCTCCTCCCCTTTGCTACTGCTTCTGATGCTTCCGTGATATTTATTTTTTCTTACTGTTAACATAAAGCCTAATGTTGAAATCTCTGCTCATGACTCCCACAGGAAGGTCTATCAAGGTCTCTTTCAAAGGAAAGAATTACTCACACTGTTCCTCTCTATGAACATATCGCTAATTAACTAAGGCTGTAGTGAGATTATCTAACTTCCGCCTGTGGAAGAAACTCCAGGGTTGAGTCATACCCACACACATACTGGGTCATCCAGCACAAGCCTAGGACTCTATTTTTATAGCTTGTTGGGACCAGTGGCCTTCGCCTTCTTTATGCCACACTTGAGAGCAGAGATTGTTCTGCCACCCAAGGATGCCTGAGAAGACCCCGGTGAAGTCTCTGCAGGTGCAGCGCCTGAGTAACAGCCACGACTTGCAGCTTTTCCCCTCTCGGTTTTCTGAAGCAACAGAAGAAAGTCTGAAGGTGGTGGACCCATTGTTGTCTGCGATACAGCTGAGGCCCCCGCTGTGGCAGAGGGATCTGAACGGGTGGAATTCCAGGTTACATCCCCAAGATGTCTGAGAGACTGAAGCCTCAGGTTTTACCTAGACCAAATGAAAGAGTGTGCGTGAACATCAGACTTTGGCACAGTGCCTTCACGAGGACTCCCCAACCAAAGGGAAGTAGATTCAAGGACAACCAAAATTCCTGAATTCATCAGAAGACAACAGAGCATCGCTTTCTCCAGAAGATACTGTTCCAGAATTTTAATAAGCTAATATTAAAAAAGCAACATACAATTTCAGAAGTAATAGGAATTAAGAGAAATAACTCCAAAATAGGTGTTGAGAGCAAGTAAAACAAATCTTCTCTATCATCTGTAACAAGAAAAATTCTTGCAATTATTTCAGTATTGTAAGTGATCAAAACTGGATCCACCATGACCTTAACAATTGTTTTTGACATATTAAAAATATAATTAGTCTCCTTTTTTTCTTTTAAAGCAGCATAGTGCTTTGTACAATGAACCATCTTGTCAAATAATTTTAGAAGTTTGCGTTAAATTCCATTCTCGTTTGCATATAGAATATCTAAAGATAAAAAAACAAAAAACAAAAAACAAAAAACAACAAAAATACCCCAAAACACCACACAAACAAAACCCACCCAGTTCTCACTCATTCCTATTGAAGAAGAACTCAGAGAGGCAACTTGGGGTTCTGCCTGGTGTTGTATCAGGGAATATATGCAGAAATTGGTCTTTGTTTTTATTGACCACGATGAGTTGCATGGTAATTATTTCAGATATTATAAACAGTCTCCACTTTCCTTAGCTGAAAATCCCATGTTACGAAAAACCTTGAAAAACATAGTACATTAATATGTGTCTAAACAGTGAGCTGAAGATCTACAAATAGACTTATTTAAATATGTACATAAGTGTTTTTTAAATAATTCATATATGTATTTAACAAACTGTTAGAAGCTATGCAATACAAAATTAAAACTGACAATGCTCTCAAAGCATTCTCTTAAGTATTTAGGTTGCCTACAGGGTATGCAAAACATAGAATATCAGCCCTGGCTTTCATTTTCTTATCTTGTAGTAGTTTGCAGCACAGAGTTAACCGCATTTTATATGAAATAAAATAAAAGCAACTAAGATTTACATTTTTTTTCCAACATTTTGGTGACAGAATAGAAAACAATAGTAAAACTTTATTACCTTAAGAAGACAGCATATGAACCTTAATGCAAAGAAAGAAATAAAATGTTCTCTGAGCAACAATTCTCATTTTCTATTCCTTCCCACTACCACATTTTCCTCTATTATTCTTATTATTAAGATTGGTTTCAGCTTGTGGTGGTCTCAGGAATGACTTCAACTTCAGACCCCATTCTTGTGGCTTCTTATTCCTGCATAATAATATCACTCACTTTTTTCTCTTCTTCACAGAGATTTGTCCATTCCCTCAACTTCAGACTTTCTTTTCCTTACCTGCTCTTCTTTCTCTCTTTTCTGTTATGCTTCCCTTCTTTTCAGACATATAAGAAATATGTATAGTAACACTCTCTTCTACAGACTATTGTTGCCATTTTTCTTCAGAATAATTTATGACTTCACTTATTGTGTAAGAAGTTTAGTGTTCTGCTTAAATGACTCTTCTTCAAAGTCAAGGTAAACCAAAACAATAGAGCTGAATTAATATTGAGAACTGTAAAAAGATTATTTTCTAGAGTAGCAATGTGAGAAGGGAACATACTTAGAAGAGCTAATTTTTGGGAATGAACAGTTGAAATATAACTGACTACACACTAAACCTTCATTGTATAAACAGACATTGTAGCCAGGAAAACATGCAAGCCAAGGGTATGCTGCCAATTTCAAAATTCAGGTTTCTTCAAATGCAAATCTCTATTAACCACTGAAAAAAGCCAGCTACCAGAAACGTCCAGTTGAATCCTCCAGATTAGGCATAAGGTATTTTCCTTATAGTATCCCCTCATCTCTTCTTAATTCCTATTTCTTAACTTCAGCATCACATTATCCATGAATCAAAACCTAGCGTTCCTATTTCTTCCCTACTCACCTCATTACATTTTTTCTATGCGTTTTTCTTGAGGTGAGAGGATTTATTTTCCAATAGCATGCTTTACCTGCTTGTTCTCCTTCAGTAAACACTAGGTTGCCCTACTTCTTTCTTCACTCCACACGGTTCTTCTGGAAAAGACTTCTGAGACTCCCACTACTTCTTAGCATCTAGACAGCAAGAGATTGCTTCCTTCACACAGAGAGAAGCGCTGTTAGTTAAGGAGAAGCTAGCTCATCTCCTTGTTTCCTACCACCTCTTGTCCAGGCCCAGAGGATGCTCCCCTCTCCTAGTTCATCTACTTGTGCTCAAGGCCAGCAGCCTGGCATGGAGCAACATCTCCTTCAACTCCAGACTGCTGAGAACAAGCCCTAAGAAACCACAAGAGGACCTCCCCTCCCTCACACAAGAACTGCATTTAAGAACTTCTTGCCCCCGATATCTGCCTTCATGATATTACAGCCATGTCTGTGCCTAGCCATATCCAGATCCTGAACCACCGATGATATTGCTTGATCTTGGTCCTGTCTTGACAGTATAGACTTCCCTGGGGGCTGCTGGGCTAGCACTGACACTGCTTACTGTCACCAGACCTCACTCTGACCTGCTGACTCTGATTTTCATCTTAACGTCAGAACCCACCTCATTGCAAGGGGTTTGTCTAGCTACCTAGACTCTTGGCTGAACTTGACTACACACAGCTCTGCTCACTTTTGGTGACAGGGACCCTACCTGACTTACGGTCACTCTCAGCTCTGCTCCCTTTATAAAAGGGGCCTGCCCTTACTACTCCTTAACATTCTTCCTCTTGTACTTCTGGCTATTAGGGCCCTGAGACCACTACCCAGCCTTAAAAACCCTGACCAGCTCCACCCGCAACCCTCCCACCAACCCTGCCCAAGGGCCTGGAGCTCTATTTAAGCTCATCTTGGGGCCATTAGTCTTTCTCTTGGAGATACTGCAGGATGCTGGTCTCCAGTTCAGCTAGAACCCTGATAATCCAGATCTGTAAACCGATGTCCTGGTTTCAGCCCTGCCTCATCACCATGAGCTTACCTGCTGATTTGGATTTTTGGAGGATCCTAGCACCCTCCCCTGGGCTTCCTTGATCAGGTACCACCAGGTGGGTCCTGGCCAGAAAAGCCCCTACCTTGCTAGCCCTGGGATCCCCCCTGGCTCCCTGGCTCTCAGGGAGCAGTTGGCCCCTTGCTGTGCCTTGACAATGGCTTTGCTTCCCTTCCTGGTGTGTCCTCTGCACTCTTTTTTTTTGCCCCTTCTACTTTACTTGAGCTATTTGTTAAAAGCAAACAGAAAAATAACCCCCAAAAAGACCAAAAAACCCAAACCAACAACAACGAAAACAAACTGAAAAACTGTTAAGGCAACTCCACAGGCTAAGTGAAATGGAGTAACAGCGTAACATGTGATTCAGACTATAAACCACAAAACTGTTCTGTGGACTCAGTTCTATCAATTTTTTTATTCCCATTATATGGTAAAAAAAGTATAGTTTCCATACTTATCACCAGCATAAGAGTATAGCTATGTCTTGTAAAGAACTACTGATGAACTAGATGTCCTTGTGCACTGCGTATTTAGTCAACCCTAAATTGAAGGAGGTATATTAAATTCAAAGACAAAGAGTTACTTTATGCATGGAAAACACCAAACATTTATAAATATTTGAAGGATATTTCTGGATACTATCTGAAGAGCTGCAAAATTTAATTTGAAAGATTTTTATTACAAATGTTCTTCAACTTACTCCTTAAAGAGGTGGATAGGGCTTCTCTATGTTCATGTGTCTATTGCCATTGAATCAAAATGCACATGAGAGAACAGGGAAGTAAAACACATTGTAGCTGCTTTGGGTGTCTTGAAATGCCTTCTACATCAGCCCTATTCCTCATAAAGCTTACTGTATTTCTAGATGTCCCTTGATCTTTCTGTTATCACAAGTACCTATATGTTCCACTTTCAAATTTTGGCTATGATCAAAGATGTAGCAGAAATCAAGGCTGTCACACGTAGGTTCAGTGCTCTATACTGTTTGGCTGCCTACTATACAATTTCTGCTACACATTTAATGTTTGCCTTGTCTCTTTTTTTCTCAAATATGGAGACATCACACAGAATAGTACATGAGATCATCAATACATGCAACCCTTCTTACAAAAAAGGACAAGGAAGTTCTATGTGTGAGAGTTCCAAAGATAGTCTAGAAAATGGCTAAACTTATATTGCTGGACTATTCCATGTTTTTCCAAATTCAATGTGCAAATCAGAAAAATGTGATATTTATATAAAAAAAAAAGGTCTATTAGTAACTTCCTGAGAATATTTTTTTTCCCCCCACAGGAAAAAGTGTCTGTCTCAGACTTATAAAGGATGGTGGGGATTGAGGATTTATGAACAGTAGCAGAGCAAGAGTGAACAGACTTGTATGTTTCTGCTTTTTTTTTTGTTTGTTATTTTTATACAGTTTCTTACTATTTTATGTTTTTATCTACTACATTTTAGTATCTTAACAATTACTGATTTAGTACACCTTTCCAGTAACATTAATAAAAGGGTGTTAGAAGTTTTAATTATATCAGGTGAAGGGTATTACAAATCTCTTAGGAACTGTAATAGTATTCCAGTGATGGCAGTGAAACTAGTATTATTTTATGGTACTAAGACAGTTATCAGCTTATCCTTTCCTGTACCTTATAAGAAATTATCTAGTGACAATATATAATATAAATAGATGGGATAGGCTAATAAATGGTCCCAGAAACAAATACAAATGACTGCAGGGTATTATAAAGGGCATACAGCCTCAAAATGGATTCAACTATATCCAGTTTCATGTTGTGCTTTATATTCTAGTTAATGATTTATCTTTCCTTTTCAATGACATCAATGCAAACACAGTAAAGATCACCAATGCCAAATAACAGACACAAGTTTAATTGGTTCATCTACAGTTGTACCAGAATGATAAACTGGTAAGGCAAGTTTGTTTGGCTTGCAGTTTTTCCTGCCTTGTCACTCAGTTATCTTTAGGCAAAAAGATGTATTTTGCACAAAATGTCTACAGTTTACACATAATTTTATTTATTTACACCTTATTTTACCTGATTACTCTGCAGTCAAGATACTTATATCCCAACAAAGAATAGCAAAGGGGCAAAAAATATTGACACAATTCAAGTCAGAATAAGACTATTGACACTAACAGCTTTAAGCAAGCAGAAGCTTTATATGGTCATGTTATGATTCAGAAAGGTAAATTGTTGAGGGCTAAATTTCAGTAAAAGCTGTATCAATGGCTCTATGCAAATTGAAAAGCACTTATAGGTTGTGTATTTAACAAATATTCAGAGCATTCTTTAAATGTGGCAGAGTAATAGGCGGAAATAAGTATCAAAAAGCTATACCATAGTGACTTGTAAAATGTGTTTTAAAACTGTCTTCTCAGCTATAAAATTAGCAGCTTGATATAGGTTATGGAATTATTAAGGAAGGCAGCTTCACAGTTGTGAAATCATGTATCAGCTCATGGACTCTCAGCTGGTTTGTTTGCAGACAATCAGATTTCCGTACCTGTAACAGTATTTCTCTTATAGAGAGACAAACATCACAGGAAGAGCCTTGGATATTTTGACATGTGGCTTGAACTGTAATTTGTATCACTCTGTAAAAGACAGTATTTTTAATTTATTATTTCTCAGAGGAATGTTGAATATTTGCCTTATTACCAATAATAAAATTACTAAACTGCTTGTTTAGAAATGTCCTTTATATGTACTAATAAGCCACCATGACATTATACAACTTGGAACTTAAAAAAAACCCCTTGCTGTTCTCCTTCAAGTTAAGCCCTTACAGGTTCAGGAGCACCTTTTGAATTGGAGTTGATGCTGGAGCTCTAATGTGATTATCATCAGTGAATCTTACAGCACCTGTGAGTAAAGCTGTCATAGCTCCAATCAGTAAAATCTATCATTGACAGGAGTAGAGAGGCAGTCTCCCTCCTCTGCATTTAAGCTTTGAGGTTGAGAGATGACTCTGCAGCCTTATGGGTACACCTTCTGCACTGGCCCACTTGATACAGAATCTAACGTATGAGTTTGTATCAGATTCCGAGCCACTGTGTTCCTCAATTGTTATGAAGTGTGTAACTGTGGTACCTCCACCTAGGTTTGTGATAGTACTCTGATTTGCAGCATGAATTTCAACATGGTATTTATCTTAAGGCTAAGCCACAGATACAACCTGTGAAAGACTTGACCTTTTTAGTATGAAAGGGCTCTTTATAACTTCGTGTTACAGTCTTCTAAAGCTAACTAACAGCAATATTATTTATAATAGAAAAGCTGAAGACATAGCAGACTCTAACAAAGAAAATTAATTTCTTTAGCTAGATCATTCCTTCATCGCTCCCCCTGGGGAAGGAAGAGTAACTCAGGAGAACAAACCCGAGTGCCTTCTGACCGTTCTTGCTGTCACTCCATGAAGCACCGTACCTAACTGAGGGCCCCGGGTTTGTGCCGGTGCCGACGCAGGCCGAGCGGCAGCGCCGTGGTGCCAGCCTGCGCTCGGCCCGGTTTCAGGCGACCCGACGGCGGCGGGAGAGACGTTTCCCTCCGGAGCGGCTCGGCTCGGCTCGGCTCGGCTCGGCTCAGCACAGCCCCCACAGCCCCAGCGAGGCCGCTACGCTCGGCTCGGCCCGGCCCGGCCGCGCTCCCGCCGGCCCTCGGGCGGCAGCGGCCCCGCCCGCGGGGCGGGGCGGGCGCTGCCTTGGCAGCAGCCGGGACGCCGTGAGCGGCCGGTGGCGCGGGGCGGCGGCGGTGCCGCCATGCTGGGCGCCGCGGGCCCCTCGCTCCGCCCGCAGAGACGGGCCTGGCCCGAGCGCCCGGCCGACGGCCGCCCCCCGCCGCGGCAGCGCGCGCCGGCGGCGGCCGTTGGCGCCGCTCGCGCCCGCGCCTCAGCGGCGCTGCCCGAGGAGCGGCGGCGGCGGGTGGCCCCGCTGGCAGCGGCCCCGCCGGCCGAGGCGGGCGAGGAGCCGCTTCTCAGGGGCATCTTCGAGATCAGCAAGAGGAGCTGCGACGTGGTGCTGAGCGCCCGGCGGCTCCGCTGGAGCCCCATCCTGCCCGAGAGCCCCGCAGGTGGGACGGGGCGGGGCGGCGGGGGGCGGCCGGGGTGCGGGGGCCGGGCTCGGGCCCGGGCCGCCTCCGGGAGCGGGCGGCGGGACCGCCCGGGGCGAGCTGGCGTCCCCGCCGCGCTGCCGGGGAAGGGCTAGCTGCGGCTGGGGCCTCTCTGGGCGGGACGTTGGAGAGTCGCCTTGAAACGGGATTGCAGTAAACTACTTAGTCAGTGCTGTCGGCGCGTCTCGTCCCTTCAAGGTTGCAGTGGCGATTAAAAAAAAGTAAAAGAAATTGTTCATAAGGGCAGTGAGCATCTTGTATCTGAACCAACTCTCCCCTGGCAAGAGCCTTTACATGGCGAGTGATATGAAATGGACGAAATGTAAGAGATGGTGTTTTTATGGCTTCATAGCCCTAGGCAGAACAGTAAGAGGATTTGATTTTGTTTCTGCTGCATCAGGTTGTCTCAGCTTACTCTCTTTGACAGGTACATAAACCAGAGTGTGTATGGGTGAGTATGGTTTTGTGAGATGTGCCTGAGTTTTGGGATGAGGCTTCTGTGGCAGGTTGTCCTTGCTCCATGCTTTTCTGATAAAGTAACGTGCTGTGAGAAAGTGCTGTTATAAAGGATTTGATCAAGCTAAACAAATCATACACAAAAGTTCTAGAAGAAAAGGAATGCTCCTTAGACTTATCTAAATAGTCTTTTTTCTCCTAGAAACTGTGAAAACATATACTTTCAAAACTATATACATACTCTTAAAAGTGTTTGTGTACTGCAGTGACTTTCCCATGATTATGTGAAGGAGAAATCAAAGTTGCATTCAGGAACGCAGTTTCCAGATGACATAGTTGCCTTCTGGTATGGTACCTTGCCCAGGCCTAAAACTTAAAACTTTGCATGGGTAAGATCCAATAGCCATAAACCCAGCATACAGAGAAACAAAGTTTCTTCCACATACCATTTTTTCTATGTTTTGATCATCTGTTCCTCTTCAAGGTAGTCTGTATGCTGCAGAGGCTTGAGAGTGGTGGGGAAGCCTGTGATTCCAGTGCTGCTGCTGCAGAGAATACTCAGATGCTCACAGCTGAAGTTGTTCTGCTTCATTTCATGTAACCATGTTGGGATACCAGAGCTACTGAAATCAAATGGATATGGTGCCACACACATCTGTTAACTCTTACCCTCCAAATAGTGTAACCGTGTTAAGAAGTGTGGTGCTTGGACTTCAATACCTGCTTTTCAGCAGGATGGTTGAGTTCTGATGATGGCCACACTGATGTGTGTACAGTCCTTCCTCCTGTGGAGCCAGTCTGGGTGCCTTAGTAATGCTGTTACACAATGCTGTAACCTCTCTTCCCTTTTGGGATTAACTACAGGTCTCTGTGTGTGTGACCTGAAGTGTGATTCATTAATTATTTAGTCCTGTGTGCAGTGCTCTGATCTGATTGCCACTTTGTTCTGGCTACTTTAATGTAGCTTTAATTGCCCTATACCAGGAACTGGTGGCCATGACTGTCTTTTAAATGTCACCAATGAAAGATTTTAAGGTACAGACAGGAAGAATGAATTTCAGTATGCATTGCTCCATGCTTCCAGGAACGGGAATATATTCTGTTTTTTGTTGTTGTTTGGTTGGTTGGGTTTTCCCCCTAGGTAAAATCCACCCCCTAAAATCCACGCTACTTTGTGTAAGATCTTTCCATCCTTAGATTACTCATACAAATATCAGGAGCTTTTCTGTCTTAGTTTCTGTGAGGTAATAAGGAATGTAGTGCTTAAAGTCAGTCATATTGCAGATGACAGAACTTCAGGAGTCTTGTGGAAAGCAGCACTGACAAGTTGGCATCAATTATATCAGGATTTGGGCTTTTACTGCATGTGTGTTAAATATATACTGATACTTCTTTGTCTCTGACAATTAATTTTTGTACTATGTAGCACTGAGCTCCTGAATATTTTGGTTTCAGAAGCAGCTCTTAACGTCTTACTTCTTTACTAACTTCAGTGGAAAGGGCAATGGTGTCTTCCAAATGATGGGTTTTTCCTGAAGTCTGTGGTAGGCTATGAGTTTTTGCTATAGGATTTCCAAATTCTTAAATGTTGAGTACTGACATTGAAGATAAAGGGATTTTCAATTACTCTGTTGGTATAGATGCCATCGCTATGTCATCTGTTCCAGGCTCCTTTTGAGAATGAAATTAATCTTAAAAGGAAAACTCACAGGTTGTTTCTGAGACTATTCTATCCTTCTGGCTATGCTGTGATGGGAACACAATGGTCTACCTGAGCAGCATTCACAAGAGTACTTGTGACTCCTTCCTTCAGTCCAGAGTGGCTCTACGTGTGCCTTCCTGTGATTGTAGATGAGCTGATTAAGAGCTGAAAATTTCACTGTGTAGGGCTTGTTGCCCTCTCAGGGATGAAGCCAATAAAACTCTTGTCTGTTTTTCTTCCATATTGGATACAGTAGGTCAGGATGGTTTTACCTCTGCAGTTGCAGAGGTCAAATACGGATTTTGGAGCTTGAATGTTTTTTTTCTCTCCCTCATTCTTGGATCCCAGTAGCAATTACACTGGGGTGTTGCACAGTCTCATTCAGTGTAACAGAAGTACAGCAGTGCAGTGCTTGGGCTGAGCTGTCAGTAGGTACAGGAGATGGTAAATGGATGTCTGGACAAGCCTTTTCCATTGGGATTTGGCTTAAGCATACTATCTTCAAACCAAAAGCTTCATAATGTAGTTTGCCTTAGGCGCTAAGAGGTCAGATCAGGTCTTCGTGCTTTGCCAGTGATGCTAAATGTCTCCTGCTTGGACTCGGATGTAATAAACCTTCCCGTTTCAGGAAAAGACCTTTCTTCTATGGCAGTCACTCCCATCTGTCAATTCAGAGAACAACCAGGTGGTCACTTTCTCCCCTTTTCTCCAAACCTCCCATCCCCAGTAGTTCCCCCAAAGTATTCCTGTCTTGCTGAAGTTGCCATTTGTCATACGCAGTTCTGCAGTTCCCATCATACGTTATTATATGTGGTAGCTTGTGCAGCCTTGGCTCCTTCATCTTCTAAATAGAACTCCAAGCTCCAGCTTCAAGTTCCCAAGCAGGTAACATCTGCTGTGCCTGCTCATGTCATGCTCACGTATACGTGGTTCTGTCCCATTGCACTGTTTCTGTGGAGCTTTTGGCAGTGTGACTGAGGCAGACTTCCTTCTTTACTCTCTGATTTGTGCAACTTCTGTCCCCTAGAGGTTTTTGGCTACCTGTGCTCACAGAAGATTTTTGATGGCTTCCTTTGTTGTTTACTCTCCAGACCTTATAGTAAGCTCCCCAGCAACCTCTTCCCTCTCAAATAAGCATGACCCATTATGAATTTTGTGTGGTTTCTATTATAACAAAGCTCTGGGCAGGCAACTGGATATGGAGCCTGAGGGAGTAAATGTGTCAAGTGGCAACACGGGCAGTGTGAGGCCTGGATCAGCTGCCCCCTCCAAAATGGTGCATTTACAGCCTGGGTGTGCAGCTTCACTGAGCCTTTTCTTCTCACCGGAGCCAGATACCCTCTGACCCATAGCTGGTTGCTTGCTTTTAACAATGCAGTGGGCGTTGCAATGAGAAGTAGAGCTCACAGTCAGTAGTTATTAGTTTTTTCTCTAGCTTTTTTCTATGTGGCTTTCCTATGCTATAAATGTAACCATGGAAATTAAGAAAAAAATGATATTTCTTTCTCTCTATTAATAATCCAGCCCCAAACTGTAGAGCTTCTCATTTTGGATGGCAGTTCAAAACCATATTAGAGAAAGCTATCTTAAGTACAGATTTTAATATTGTATGTGATTTTTAGAAGTTCCCAGAAGATAATAAGAATGACTGAATGATGGAAAAAAAAATATTTACATTTATGTACAAATGCTCAGAGTGGATTTTTTTGTTGTTTTGGTGTAGCTAAAGTTTAAAAACTAATGAAATGTAGGGGATTAGTAGCAGTGGCTGTGGGAATCACTTGTATTTTAGATCAATTTCAGTACAAATAGTGTCAATTCAGTCTTCTTTATGCTGTTCTTCTAATAAGGCTTGTTTTTTGCTGTTGAATGAGAACTTTAATCCTGATATTTCTTTAAAGCCTTCAGCATATTTTTAAAGATCACCACAGAATTTTCCAGTTTACAATAATTGCAGTTTTTCAGCAGATTTCTGTCAGATAGAAAATGGAAAAAGACTGACACTCGTTTAGTGTTTTACTGGTACAAATCTTAGAAAAGAAAAACTTTGTAAGCATAGTTTCTTGTGTATGTAGTGTACTTGACTGAAGGATATATGAAGTTCTCTCAGACTGACAGCATGTAGGCTGGACTTGGTATTTGGATAGTAATAATAATAATTTGGCTAAAACTCGCTTTTTAAATATACATAATTGAACATAATATTCTAAGTTAATTGACCAATAAGAAAGTAATATCTCTGGAGCAATCCAGACGTTAATGTATTATTGAATATAGATTTTTTTATAATGAAGTAAAAAAGATCAATGTGTTCTATAAGTATACTATTTTTATACATAGTATACCGTAGTTCCCGTTGATATTAATCTGAAATATAGTTAATAAATATTCTATGTAGGTGCAGCCATAAGGAAAAAAATCACCGATGTATTTCAACAGTGAAAGAGTTAGCAATAAAGGACTTAAAATTAATTCCGAGTGCATAGTGGCCTGCTGCCAAGGCTATTTAGGAGCAGATGTGGCTGAAATAGATACCAATAGTCTGTTTGGGATCTCTAAAGTAAGACATCTGTCAGTCTATCAGTCAGTCAGGAATAATGGAAATGGGAACTGGCTGTTACAAAATACGAATTACTGAAGATCCATGTTGGTCAAATTCAAAGCTTTTGATTCTACTTCTGACGTGTATAGACCATAATTTCTTTATGTGGTTTATCTACTGTCCAAATAGGAAAACTATTTTAAGGAAGAGACATAAAAATAGATAATATGAAGTGTACCTGAGAGTGAGATGTACTTTTATCACATGAATATATGGCTTTAAGATGTAAATCAAAGGAAGAAAGCATGCAGTTTTAAACAATCCCATGGTATCTGAACTTGTAAGACTCTTAAATCTTTTCCAAGGAAGTCCATAAAATGAATGTCTTTTAGATAAATGCTGCATGAAACTGTGAAAGAATTTATTAATTTACAACTTTTTGTGAAAAATATTTAAGGAAATGGGATATACTAAATAAAGGTCTCTTAAATTTGCTCTTTATTTCGGGGAACTTTTAGACATAATATCTTGATTCTCTGGGTGTCTTTTATCCTTTATCAGCAGCTCAGTTTATGGCCACGTGTTTGTGGAACAATTTATGTTGTTTCATGCTTTCTGGTGTTTTTCTTGTGTTTCACATGTTCATGCACCTCTCTGTTTTTGTTGAAAGAAATTAACATACCCTGGGTGTGTAGTAGTGGCTTTTGTATGTACTTTCTCTATATTTGTATATATTTCTCTATCCCCAAAGAGAGAGATCGGATATTTAAATCCTTGTTTCAGAAAATAAGTTTCTATGCTAGGTCTTGCAAATTGTACTTGTGTGTGTTTGGGTTTACATACTCGTTAAGCCGCATGTGTGTTAATGAATTGGATTCTGATGCTACATGAATTTGAAATAACAGGATTTATTTAGCTCTCACACAAAGTAATAACTCTTCTTCATGGCCTTTTCTTTTTAATGCTAAACTATTTCTATTGATGTTGTGGTTTGTGTTATCTCAAAGCTGTTGTGGGCGTAAACCAGCAAGTTTTAGACTTGCCTAAAGGGCTTCGGTTTTGTTTTTTGTGGTGGTGTTTTTTTTTGTTTTTTTTTTTTTTTTTTCCTTTGTTTCTCCTGTTGCACTATGTAATAATCAGGCCTTCTACTATTATTGTAGATAAGGCAATGTTCTACTTTATTCATCTCCTCCACCTGCCTGGCGAGTGAGGGACGGTAGCTGGCTGGGTGCTTGGCGTATTATGCATCATCAGGCAGTTGGCACACCACTAACAAGCCAGACGTAGCTGGTGCTGTTTTTTGGCTGCTGAGCAGGCCAATTGAAGAAAGATAAGTTGGAATCAAGGAGCAATCAAGAATACTGTGGTAGGGGTGAGCTGATCTATTACGGGAGTGTAAGGGTTTTGGTGATGTGCCATATGGGTGTGGGAGGGATTTGTGGGTACTGGGGAGAGGGATACTAGTGAACGGAGGGGCAGCTGAAGCTGTTGCTGGGCAGATAAAGACATGCAGGGTGGTGCTATAGCATGTGAGGTATGTGTGACACAGGGTAGGGAAATCACTGGAAAATCAGAGGAGGCCTAATAAGGTGGTGAGGTAAAGAGAGGTAGGATGCAAGTTCGTTAAAGTTATTGAAATGACATAATTTTCCTGTTCGTAGAATAATTGCCAACTTTTGTGGCTCTGCTTTCTGTGCAAAAGTGTGCAAGAATGAATTGATGGTCTTGCTTATATACCATGCTTACATATCATGCTTATAGCGTGATGGAAAGAATCAAAAAGTGACTATTAAAAAAAAGTTGATATACTAACCAATCTTTGATGTTCCTGCTAGTGCTATTTTCATGTTTGTGACACTCAGTGTAAATTAATGTTGTTCTTAAATCATTAAAAACAGTACGTGGTCAAATCCCTTATCTAAGCATAAATCTTGTATCTCAGTTTCTGAATTGTCATGTTCAGCCTCTGAGAAACACTTTTTTTTTTTACCCCTCTTTCATATTCTTGATGCTGTTGTAATCTTCTCGTGGTTGTCATTTTACTTTATCATCCCTGAATTTGTATCCCTCTACTATGCACCTTTACATCTTTTCTGTTGCATCAAGTGTTGCCAACTTGTCTCAACTTTCGAGTGTAGTTTATTGAGAAACACATGGTTTCTTTCAAGCAATCACTTATGTTTAGAAGTCTAAGAAACTACGTAATTCTTGAAATCAGTCCTTTCCCCCCTTTTTTTTTTTTCTTTTTTTTTTTTGTTTTGTTGGTAATATCTACAGGAAACAAATATAAAATCTGATGAATAGGTTGGCCACTTAGTCTGAGACTGCTGCCTACTTTCTTTGTGGCTGTTTCTCTCCTGGACTTTGTGTACAATGTGGTTCTGTAGCATTTTGTGTGGGATAGGTGTGTGTGGGAATCATGGTGCCTAATGGGGTCTTCTGGTATGGTAAATCCATATAAGCTTGCTTCCATAGTTGTAACTGTTTATGGTAATAAATGGGTTAGAATTTGGAATATGATGTTCTTTTGCATTCTGCTATTTTGTATCTTGGCAAAAGACGTACTCAGATTAAGGCATTTCTATCTTTATTTTACAGATACAAAATAGAAGTAAAAATAAAGCAGGAAAGTCTGTCATCTGTTCTTGTTGGAGTCAAAATAAACAAAATTTAGATAAACAATTCTCCATTCATTGTAGATATCTTATTTGTTAACTATGTATGTTATAAAAGCAGACAGTAAATAATAGATGTTGCAATTATGCAAAACCCAAACAAATAAGTATTGGATAGAAGGAATCCCTTTTTGTTTGCTTTTTCATTTAGGTATATCTAACTATATTATGCACTGCCTTTAGAAGGAAGTATTTACTTCAATATACATAGTACTCTAAAAATATTTTTATCCTTTTTAGACAATTTATGAAAAAGCCTAAATGGCTGAAAACCTGAGAACATAAACCTGAAGAATTGAGTAGTCTTGGTGACCATTAGTGGGTCATGAAACTAATGTTTTCCTTTAAAGGAAATCAGTGGTCCTGGTTTTTATGACTTATGTTGTGACAGTATGTGCAGACAAAAAACCATAATGTGTTGAGTATCTGATACATGTATTACCATATTGCCATAAGGAACTGCTATTATGTTAGACACCAACTGATTTCATGATAGTATTGAATTTCTCTCACATATGCTTATGTTTTTGTACAGATGATCCTTTAGGAACATCTGCTAGTTTTGTGGTGGTATCTGCTGTTTCCTTTCAAAATTTGACCTTTTTGTCATTTACTACTGGGACTGATATAGAATTGCATTATACTAAGATCCTTTTCTAAGTTGATTCCTGTCTCTCAGACATTACTTGTCATTTTTTTGAGTTACTTGTGTTTCACCATTCTCTGACATACTGCAGAGTTGAGTGCAACTGTAAAGTTAATAAATTAACCTTTAAAAATACATTTTTTAAAAATACTTGCATCTGCAGACTAAGTGGAAGGATGGTATTTCTCAAACTATTTCATTAGGGAAGAAGTTTTGGAATTCCCTTCTTGCTGTTTAGGAACCCTTCCCCCTTTAGTTGAAGTGCAGATAATATCCTTTGAACAGTGATACCAGTTTAGAATCACATCTTCAAGTGTTGCTGAATAAGTGAAAATGCTAGCACAACTGAAATTCAGCTGTGCATGTGGGACTACAACTGGCAGGGAAGCCATGACCCTGTAAATGCAACCAAAAATGGGTTCTCAACATATTGGAAACTCTTCCTCTTGGTTGAATTACCAAGATGTGTTATGGTGTCTCACATGTAAATGTTGTCTGGGTAACTGGATTTTATGTAGTTACAATGAAGAGTCAAAGACATCGCTATTTCCTATTTCTGCTCTCAGGCTGAGCATAAAAATCCTTTTTGTAGGACTTCAGATGTTACTATCAAACTGTTTTGCTGTGACCTTCTGCAGGAAAAAATGGTGTGATGATTTTTTTGTAATTTGGAAATGTGTCTCATTATTTTGTTTCCAACTATATGACATATGCTTGTATAGAAATAGTAGTTACTTTCACATAATACTGTTTGTGGTTTTAAAAGTGCATTTAAGCATGCATGAGACTTAATATTTTGGAAAATAATTATGCTTCTGTTATTTCTTCAGCTTCATTTATTGATATGTGTTCTCAACCAGTTATACCTTTTTGACTCCAAACTGTATTAATTTCAGAGGTGATTTTGAAGTTAAAAGTAATTGATTTCATATTTTTTAGTGACAGTGCTGCTAAAGGAAAAACACAGTTAATTCGTTTAAAATGCGTTTGTGACTTTCTTGGTTGAACCTAAATTTCCTTCTCAACATGTATTTTGTTATTATCAAAGTATGCAGATTAAAAGTGCAGTATTGAATGAGAACCTTTTGCTTCCTGTAAGGTCTCAAGGTAACTGTTTCCTATTGCATTTCCTCGTGGTGTCATAACCCTGCCCCCCGCCCCCAACATAAGTTCAGTGGAGCAACAAGAAATGTCCCACAAACCTGGAAGTTTTGTGATACTAGAATTACCAATATTAGCAGCTCTTCTTTGGAGAAGAATCAATATGTTGTTTTACACAACATCCCAATCCCCATTATTTAGGAACAGCTATCGGAAGTGGCTTGTTTATGGTGTAGAACAGTATTAACTGCGTTTGTCTTTTGGGAATGAGTTTGGTGCCGAGATGAGTGCATTTGTTTGAAGCCTTGAGCTGTATTTGTTTCTTTATCATGCTTGTAAGTGGAAGTGTTCAAAAATGCTTATGTAGTGATTAAGAGGGTATTTCTGATTTTATTTCTTCCCAAAATTTTCCTAGTTTGTTTCTTTTTAAGATTGAAGAAAATCCTCAGGTTATTTTTTGATGGGTGGGTATTTGCTTGAAAGAATTTCTTTTTGGTGTGATTTACTGTTGTCATCCTGGCTGAATATTATAAAATATTTCAGCATAGTGTCTTGTAGATGACAAATATTGAATGTTACTTTATGAATGTTAGAGATTAAAGAAAACAAACACAGCACAGAACTCAGGTTGAGCTCTTTATGTATATCTATCAATGACAACATAGCTCTTAGTAGCTTGGAGATTGGTGCAATAAATACATAAGCCCCTAAGATGCAAAACCAAGAAAATTCTTCAAGCCATGCTTAATTTGGAATTTCTGTAATACGGTTGTAAGCTAGAGCATGTAGAATGATTGTAAGCCACAGCGCTTGATTTTTGTAAAATTGGAGTTCAGAAACCAGAGTAGGTCACAAATTATTCAGATGATCCCAGGATAACTTGTATAAGATTTAAAAATTATTTTCCAGACCCACCATTGGCTTTATTTTGAAAGGAATGATTATTTTTCTGTACTGCTAGTATGGAAGCTGCTGTTTTCTCTCATGGTCTGTCAGTAGTAACAGACACAGATAAATATGTTTGCTTAAAAAAATATATATATATATACATATATATATAAAAGTCCTTTTAAATGAAATAGAAATTGTAGTTCTGAATTTTCATGTGAGCCTTAATGTATGAGAGCCTTTCTGTTGAGGATTTGATGAAAGAATATTCTACTTCTTATGTTTAAGATGTGTGCAACTTCATTCCTCCTTGGCTTCTTACTTAGTAGTAGATGTAGGAATATATTAAATATCTGACAAAAAAAAATATACAGTAACTTGGTTTACCTCACAGTTCTCTAATCTAGCATGTGACTGTTTCTTGCCTGTGTGTTGCAATTTTAAACAAATGGTCAGTTCATGAACAGAATTCAATGCTAGACTCTGAATTTCCTGGCTTTGTCTGTTTAGGCTGTGTAAGATGGTAGATGCTTTTCAGTATGAAGTAGTTGTAGTTTATTTGAACTGTGACAATATATCTCTTCTGTCAGTCCATACACTCAAGTGAATATAGGAAAGTATGCTTTCCGAAGCTCAGAAAATGCAAAGCAACAGATGTTATGTGCTGCACAATTATACGTATCCTGGAAACAGATCTTTACACAGTACAGACAGTCTTGGAAAAACAAAATTTGACATACAAATGAGCAAGTTAAGGGTAACAACAATAAATACTTATGACTAAATGGAATGCTGTTTTGCAGATACTGTTCTGACTTTTGGTAATTAAATACTCATCATTTTATTAAAACCCCCTGTTTGACAGATGTTTAAAAATTATATTTTTCTGTATTGTTTTAGTACAGTATAGTAGAAATAGAATAAGTATTCTCACTTACAAAGAATGATGTAGGAAAATGGATTTTAAAAAATAGCCTATGTTACTGTAACTTAAGTGAAAATTCTTGTAAATAAATTGCTAAAAGTAAATAGGAAAAATTTCAAGATAACTTGCTGGGTTTCTGTGTGAAAACAGTATGTCTCTGCCTGGCTGGTCCATTGACTGTTCTGAAGATGGTTCAAAGTGAGATTGCTCCCGTCCAAGTCCTCTCCCTGGTACGCTGTTGCAGGGCCTTTTGGAGACTTGTCAAACAGCTCTGTCAAGACAGGTACTGAATGATTTCATAGCTGGATGGTTTGGGGCTTCCCGAAGGCCTGCTCTGTCACACCTACATAGTGTAGCTTGGGGTGAGGTAAATAGTTAGGGATCAAAATTATCATAGCATAATACCACTAGCAATTAGGTGGCTATAGGTGGTAACTCATGTCAATGTCAAACTTTGAACAGATTTGTGGTTTCATTTAGTAAATTCTGCAGCTGACACACTCCAGGTAAACCTAAATATATTGATAGGTTACAATAATCTGGAGAAGAATGTATATAGATGTCTATTTTTGACTTGGTATTATTTTTATTAAAGGAGAAAGAATGCTTCTGAGTATTTCATGTGAACTATAATGTTTCTTGGTCACTTGATTGCAGGAAGTACAACACACTCATTAAACAAGGCTGTGATTAAAGAAAGAATATCTTCCAGATCCTTTTGTGTTCCATAGATCTTTTGTGATGGAGGAATAGTAATAACTATGGTTGCTTTATAAAACAACGCTTAGCAGAAGAAAAGAGTACCTAATAAATGCTTATAGTTTTATTTTTTTTTCCTTTAATGTAGTACAAACAAAAATTAAATGGCTTTTTTTTTTTTTCCACTTACATTTGTTGAGGAGTTAATTATTTAAAATATGATGGAAACAAGCAGGTGGTGTTTTTGAAATTTCGTCCCTAGGTTTCACTTGTTTTATGGAAACCATTTGTGGAATGTATAACCAGAAATTCAGTATTGGACTTACGTTGTAATTTATACATATATGCTTCTTTATCTTGCTTAAAGCAGCTATTGCTTTTTACATTTGCAAGTTTAACAGTTTAGCAATATTAGTTTGTATGCAGGAGCAAACTAATAAAATGAATTTACAGTAGAAAGAAAGCTGTTCTTAAGTATGTTTCTCTTTGTCTTATCTTTCTAATGTTTGTTTTGTTTGTCTAATTCATGGAGTGAGGGCTGCCTGAAAAGTTCATAGTGCCTTTGGTATATTAACTATGTGGTTTGGAAGGAGTATGGAAGAAAAAAAAATAGCATGGGATAAACACAGAAAAGGAGAAACACTGACTTTGTTTGGGGACTGTTAAAGTGGAAGAACATTTTGAGATTCAGTTATGTCCTACAGCACAGCTTCAGAGACATGGCCACTTTACAGCTTTGATGAGGCAATGGGACAGCAAGTCCAAGAGTTGATATAATTTAGTGTAATGTATCAGTTTCTTATTTGAATGCCAGCAGCGATTTTAGTGGATTCAACTGGAGATGGAGGGCCTCATTTGAGTGCTGTTAAGTGTGTAGAAACTACAGTCAGTTCAGGATGTCCCAAATGAAAACAGGTGGGGAGTGGAAAAGTATTAGTGGAAAAGAGAATAAATGCTTGCTTTATTCCTTCTCCTCTCTTAGCATCTGCTTATGGCTGTGCTTTGACATAAGATACTGGGACAGATGGACTTTTGCTCTGACCTGGTATTGCTGGTCTTACATACCAGAAGCTGGTTAAATTATATTTAAATTATATTCTATGTAAAAGTACCCACATCAGTAGTCTGTAACCCCATCTGTATTTGCATTACTAAGCAAGCTTTCTTGGTAGAATTTGAACTTCAGTTTGCCTAGTCTTCCATTTGCAAGGTACTTATTGTTACTGGTAGGTTGATACAGTTTAAAGAATGTGTCTTCTTTGTCTGGCAAAATATCAAGAAGTCAATTTTATTAAACATTGTTAAGAATGACAATACTAGTACACTGCATATGATTTACAATGCAGTAGCAGACTGTATAGGAAACCTGTATGTCTTAGCCATAAGTGCCTTGAAAATATTGTTTATACATATGTTTACAATTACTATAGTCTTGGGGATTTTTATTTGTATTGTGGAGAAGGGAGGTTAAATTCCAATGAGTCTGAAACCATTACAGACCATTCGAGAAGAGTAATTAGTTTCATCAACATCAAGATTAGGAAAAAGTGCAGCTTCAATATGGTTAGCTGGTATTTTTCCATAAATCTCTTTCAGAAGGTTTCTGATATTCACAGGGTAGAAGACAACTGCTGATGTAAAACATCCATTCGTTATGTCAACAGCTTAAAGATGTGTGCCAAGGTATCTATGGTAATTAATTCTTGAACACAGGTGATGATAACTTTCTTCCACTGGTACATTTTAAGGCTAAATCAAAGATTATTGTCTGATTTGTAATGTGTGGCTGGACATGTATAGAAACTCAAATTTGTTACATTCACTTCTAAATGAGCAAGGTAAATTTAATGTTGTGATAGAGGAAAATTCAGGTAGAATAGTAACAATAATGCACATATTGTGCATGTGCCTGTTGTAGAATGTGAAGATACATCTCTGTTAGTTGCTGTATGGGTGCTTTGAATAGGAATCGCTCTTTGATCGTACAACCATATGCAGGATCTATATGCTATGAGTAAAAGTCTTACGATCTTCAAGTTAAGATATTTACTTCAACCTTATAGTGGTAATCCCTGTACATATGTGTCTGGTGTAATTCTGGCATTTAGAAGTTTGGGGAAGTAAAAACTCTTATGTGTTATGAGAGGTTTGAATTGTATTTTTGTCATCTGACATGTGTTTCTCCAACAGTGAAAACTCATTTGCAATTGTGTTTTTTGATATGTCAATCAGTAGTCTTTCTGTTTGATTTTGGTGCTTCTTAGTATTAGGAATAGATACATAAATGTGGTGTGTAGCTCCAGTTACCATACTGGAGTTAAGAGAAGTAGACGAGAGATGTCAAGGAATTTGCTTAAAACAGATAGGAGACTGCTTATTTGAGGCTATTGGTGCACACAAGGATGCAAAGCATACATCATGGAAAATTGTAAGGTGTTTTTTTTTGGTGGTGTTTTTTTGACTAGTGGCTCTGTTTTGAAGCAGTTGATATGCCTGTCAGAAAATAAGTACGTTTCTGTAGGTAACTTAGTATAATAATGTAGTTTGATGTGAAAGTTACTTCTATGCTGATAGTTAATTTTGAATTTCATGGTACATAGTGCTGAAATTCTATTCACAAATCATTTTATGGATTCTGCATGTTCTTTAAAATGCGTTAACTTATTCTACTTTATGCACTGGTTATTATACACTCAAAACCAAGATGGAGATCTTTTGTTTTTTAAGACTCTCATGAAAATTTCAAATAATGTGTCTTAAATGACTCATTATCTTTTATTCTTAAAATTTCTGAACTGTATAACAATGTAAAATATTAAAACAACTCAAAGAGCTGGCTTTACATGATAATTTTTGAGTGTATTTTGATTTCCAAAATAGTGTTATATGTAATTTTCTTATTATCTAATCAGATATTTCTCAGAGTTATTTTTTTTTCCTGAAAACATTTTGTAGAGCTGTTGATACACTT
Organism: Tyto alba; assembly: GCF_018691265.1. Lineage (NCBI taxonomy): Eukaryota > Metazoa > Chordata > Aves > Strigiformes > Tytonidae > Tyto > Tyto alba. Next base: position 27,659,372 of record NW_024881328.1, on the reverse strand, counting down.
TAACAGTGTCTTATGTACATGGTTTGAAGTTTAAATTAGCTTGAAGACATTTATTATTTACAATTTTAGTTTTATTTCAATGTAAATGTATTGCAGTGTGTATTCAACAGTTCTGCTGCTAAATGAAGTAAGCATATATTTAGCTTGCTGCGCAGATACATGGGCACAGGTGGACATCTTGGTAGCATGCACCATGCAGTGAAACACATGGCACTACACAACATGGGGCAAAGAGCACGCAGTTTGAATTAGAAGTCATTTTATGGATACCTTGTACATTTGTGCTTGTTCCTGTATGGGCTGTAATTTCTAAAAAGGGTGTACATGTTTTTATATTGAACTTTTGTGATACACACATCACTCATGTAGTTGTCCTTACTTTGTGGAGAGAAGCGGTATTGTATGAGCCTGTTTATGTCAATATTGTAGTAATTTATCTTTATAACTGCTTTTGTCTATATTTATAGTAACATTGGCACCCTGTGTACAGAAGATACAATCAGCGCTGAAAGGAAACTTGCATCCATCTGGAAGCAATAAACTTTTCTAAAAGACTGCACAGTGTTACTTAATCCTGTGATTTCTTACTGTGAGTGAAATTAAGGTTTGGTTCAGTTGTGTCACATCATATTGGTATCAAATCTTTTGTGAGAGCTTTGTCATAGTGTTAAGATACAAACAAAATTTTAAAATTGATGAAAGTCAGAGAATGTAATTTCCTCAGCCACAGGATTATGCATCACTGCAAATGTAGTCAATTACATATAATAGCAATAACTGTAATACCAGAAAGCTTCTGGAGCATTGCATTTTGTAAGCTTTGTCTTTATTTGAAGGGCTAATTTGTATACTGCACAACTGACTAATATACCTTAAATTTTGCATAGTGTTCTAAGTAATTTTAGTACTATACATATACCATGTAGTATAAAGTATGGTTTTAATATGCTGAAGTATTTTACAAAGTTAGAGAAATATGAACAGTTCCCTTAAAAGGAAGGGGAAAAAAAATGTATGTTATAAAGATAATCTAACAAAATTCTGTGGGATTTTTTGTTGCTTTTCTTTTAAGTCTGTTACAAGTGTGGTGTACATGAGCAAAACAGTATTCATTCATCTCTGCAGGCAAAGTGGTGCAGTTTACATTCTTCCTATTCCTATGTGGCAACGGAGCTGAAGAGCATTGGGGTGAGGGAAGGGTTTTATGCTTGTGAGAGGATTCTGGTGGTGCTGTTGCCATCTCTTACCCTTGGGCTACTGTAGAAGGTACAGATAGAATGTTATAAAGGATGACTGAGTTTATGAAGAAAGCTCCTAAAAAACATAGTCCAAAGATCAATGAGGATAAAGCCAAACACGTAGCTGTTAATCAATGACAAGTTCATGGATGATCCTTAGCATAGCTATCAGCTGCTAGATAAAAGCATGAATTGCCAATATACATTAATTACCAATAGCTTATGGAAGGAAATTGTCCTGTGCTTAGAATGGGATGTGTCCTTTTTTTCCTGAAGAAAATGTTTGCTTGAAAATCTTTTCCAGAAAAGACCAAAATTCAGATATTTGAGGCATGTTGAATTCCCTGATATTTAGTTGTATGGATGGTTTGTAAATCTGTATTGGGGGCTGAAGCAAATCTTGGACCAGTAAAAGTCAAAGTAGAACTAATTATTAACTTGTTGTTAATCAAACTCAGACATGTCATGTGGCCATAATTGGCTATTTGGTTCCCCACTTCCCTTTATTTTCTGAAATGACAGAAGGAATTGCCATGATTATGACATAAATTAGTAAGTACAAAACAGTGTGTACATGTGAGATTTTTTTCGAAGAAGTGTAAAATTAAGCTCGTGTTTCTTCTTTGGGGATTCTTTAGTATTTTTCAGCTCTGCCAGCCCATAGTATTAAATCATGTAAGCCATTAGATCCCAGTCTTCTGTTTTATTTCAGAAATCTCTCTTTAAATGAATTCCATTATATGATGGTTATATTGTTGATCTGTGTAAGACTAGTCATTTAATCTGATGCTTGTATTTGCAGAGGTTTTACAAAATGATGGAAATCATTGGTGCTTGTTACCCTGTTGTTACTCTGGTTTGTTACATAACTCCTTTCACTTATTACATGAAAAGTCCCAAAGTTTCAGGCACTTAATAAAAGGCTTTCTGCTACTTTTCCAATCATGTTATGAAATTAAGCAGTATGTGGGCCATACTCCTAACATAAAATGTAGAGCTTTCTATAGTAAATTTATTTCCAGTGACCTCTTTCTTGGTGTGGTGTTAATAAGAAAATGTAACTATTAAAAAACAAAATCTTTGCTGCATTCATCCTCTGAAATGTTTCAGGTTCAGCATCACTCGCTGTCTACTTTGCTTCCTTTCAGTTGGCATTGTTATGTATAGCATTATTTCCAGTAGATCTTCTTGTTAAGGGGGTTATTTTTTATTTAATTTCCCTCAAATTCTTTGTTGGAGAAATATAGGGAGACTCTTCCTTAAGGTGAAGCTTCTTATCTGGAACAGTGGTAGGCCTTGTGCTAAGCTTTAATCACACTTTTCCATGGAGGTATTTATTCAAGAAGTTATTGGTCTTCTTTTCAAACTACCAGTTTCAGTATGTTTTTCTGACAAAGTTCTGCTGTTAGCCTGTAATTAATAAGCAAGGTACTTCACTGCTCTAAACCAGAGATGGAACAAGACACAAAGGAAAGCTTGATGGATAGATATCTTATGAGCCTCATTACAAGAAGGGCCTTGTCCATGGCCTGCTGCTGAGCATCATGGAGACCCAGGATGTTGGGTGCAAGTAACACTCCTGAGATCAGGTCATGCTCAGAGTGGAGATCCTCAGGTCTGGCTCCTCTATGGGGGGAGTCAGGTCCAACAAAGATGATCTCTGAACCGTACTAAACTCTGTCCTTTTCATATGGGATTAATGGAATAGTTCCTGTGTTTTCTCTGCCAGTTACCAATATAATTTTCATTTTGGTTCAGCCAGAACTAGACAGTTTGGCAGTGGTTGTTTTTTTGTTGTTTTTTTTTTTTTTTTTTTTTTTTTTTTTTTTTGTCAGAAATGTGCCTATTGCCATCTTTTAAAGGTGCAGTGAAACTTAACCAAATTTGAAGTCCTTGAGTATGGTCCAACTCAGGACTTGAAGGACTACACCAAATGCCCCCCTGAAGCTTCCTTTCCTGCAGTTGCTGTGATGATACAGTGCTGGGCACAGGGGTGTGTATCTGCAACAGTCCCTTTGGTTTGATGAGGATGTTCAGAAGAATGAGGATTTGTTTTTAAAAGATATGGTGGAGAACAGTCATTGGAATAAGCTGGTCAGTGGGTCTTGGGGGAGAGCCGTCTGAAGCATGGAGACAAGAGGGGAGGATGAAAGGTAGGAGACTGAAGTTTCAGATGTCTTTACCCATGGTGTGGATATAGTAAAATTGTCAAGAAATACCTCGAGCAAAGAATGAAATAACTTCACTTTTTGTAGAATGTATTGAAACTTGCATAACATCACTAAAGCCAGTTTTATATTGTTGTATTTATCACATTTTGTCTCTTAAAAATTTTTGTAAGAAATACTAAGCAGAAAAATAAAACAATGTAATTTCTGCTACCTAATATAAGCACTTATCCCATAATCTGGGATTTGCATTGAAAAATTACTGGGCTTTTTTTTAGGTTTCGGTGGGTTTGGTTTTTTGCTTGTTTGTTTGATTTTTTTGCTGGGATTGAGTTGAAAAATTGGAGCTTGAATTACAAGTTTGTTCAGGAATATTATTTTTTCAGTATATCAATTATTCTTCATAATGATCTTATTTTTAGAGTTAGCTATCCATGACGGTAGTTTAAAATAAGATGACTTCTCTAAGTTGGAATAGTGAATAATACCTTCTACTGCTGTATTAAAATACTGTATAACTTTCTATCCAGCAAAACTAACTTAATGTGCCATTATAGGTTTGTAAAGTGGAGTGCTATTCTGAGACTTACTATTTTTTTTTAATTGATAAGATGTAAATAGAGTTCTAAAAAATTAAGAGAAACCATTGTGTATCTTTCCCAGTTCTTTCTGACTCTTGTTGATCTGTGTTGGTGTGATCTTTGGGGAATTAGCAATTGGAAGTGAAAATGCACAGCAGATTGGCTCAAACAGTGTTGACTTCCTGCTGATGAAAGGAGACAATCCTAGTCCTTCCTTCTTCCCTGCAGTGTATTTTCTTATCACTTTGAAGAATCTGTAGTGTTGTAGGACTTGTGTTGATCTGACTATATTTAACAAACGGTCAGAAGACTAAGCCAGCAAAAAAAAAAAAAAAAGTAGACAATCTATCTTACTTTAGTGAGTTGAATTGCCTCAACTTGGTTTTGCCAAGTGTCAGAGATAAGGAAAAGGCCTGGACTACACAGCTGTGGAAGGTGAGTGAGGGTAGGTGCCTGTATTGGAAGAAGAATTAGTGGCAAGATATTGCATTGGCTTGGCAAAATACATCACTTCATCCTCACATTCTCTGGAGAAGGAGGATGAAAATTGGTTGTATTCCTGTCAGATGTTTTTAAGCTCAGTTTTCTGCCCTGAAGGAATACAGCTGTTGCTGCAAGTGAATAGCTGCCATTAAAAGAGGAAGTTAGTAGTTACACCTTGCTTTTAATCTCCAGCTCTGGAGAAACTGAGATGCATCTCTTCAGTACTTTGTAGTACTTTCTGAACTCCTTACTGTTCCCAAGGAGGTTATTACACACAGTGCGAGAAACATTTTTTTCTAGACTAGGGCTTTGGTTGTGTTAGGCTTCTCTTACAACACCATTTAAAAGGACTAGGGTAGCATAAAGGTAATCTTCAAAGGCAAACCAGCCCCTCCCCAACCTGGCCCTTGCTGTACTTTCTTCCCCTCAGCTTACTGTTTGATACTCGTGGCAAGCAGAAAGTGCAATTTTGCTTTCTCTGCTTGCCAAAGAGAGTAAGAGGCATAGCATCAAATTTTACCAAAGGTGTTACATTGTCTTTTTGAAATAAAAAACCCTTGAAAATTAAGATGTTCTGAAAACAGCTTTTCTGTCTCATGTTTAGAGTCTTTAAATTAATGATAAACAGCCTGATGACCTATACAGTGATTGTCAGTAGTTCTGGCAAGAATGGTCATACTTGCTCCTTTATATTTTCTCATTGCCAGTCTTTCTTAATCAAAGTTGTAGCTGAAAACTGTAGAGGTTTTATGAAACAGTTGCATGCTACTTATTGTTTTTTGCAGACTGCAGTAAGGGAAAAATGGGCTAATGGGCTTAATGAGTTGATAGTTGCTCTTCTATATGCATTAGACATGATCATATTAACTTTAAATATTCCTAAGCCTGAATTTGTAGACATGTTGTCAAAACTGATTTCATTTTTTAATCTGTTTCCTTTTTGGTTTTATATTAATACAGCTATTTCCTTGCATATCCTGAATGGTTATTTTGAAAACAGTGTTCATACAGCATAGGATGATCTGTAATCAGTTATGTAATAACTACTGTTGATCACTGTATTTTCTTTGGTATTGTCTTGATTTTTATTTTTGATTATTTCTGTTACGTAACACTGCCCTCAGCTATAGCAATCAATTATTAATGAAGTAAACTTTGAGAGCGTAATGGGGCCACCTAAAATGTGTAAAAGATTTATCTATTAAATGGAGATAAGTGGGGATAGGTATCTTGCCAAAGGTCATAGGAAGAATTTATGAGCAAGGGAGTGTAACACATTTTCCTTTGTGTCCCATTCTCATCCTTGAATTATACAGTCACATTTCATGTGTATTTTCTACTGTTTTCCACATACTCCAGATATGTGTTATGGTAACTAAGTCCTCAAATGTGGTTCTAGATGTTGGGCCTCTGTGGTAGGAAAACAGTCTAGTAAGTGTTTTGTTGTTGAAGTGTTAGTGTTTATATTTTAATAACACACTTCTCTTTACAAACTGTTCTATTTTTCAGTAGTACTGTTTTCTTCTTTGTGTTTGTTTTCACCAATTTTGCTGTAAACATGAGATAATCTATTTGTTTGAAGTCTATTTTAACACTCTTAACCAATTAAAATTTGGTTTGCTCTTTACAGTTAAACTGTATTTGAGTGTATTAATCCATCACCCTTTGATTTAGCTCAGTGTGGTATATTTAGATGTAATTTTTTATTAAATAAGAGATTAGACTACCGTAAATAGGAAAAATGCAGGATAACGTAATTGCTTGAAATCAGTGAGAGGATAAACAGAGGCATAAAACTTCCTAGGAATTCATATATCCAGGAAGGCTTTTTTTCATGCTGTATTTGGAGAAAAAAAAAAAAAAGTGGACATGTGCAGAAACTGTGAGTACAATTAGCGTCAAGCAGATAAATCCAACTCTAATCCTGTTTACGCTCTACATCAGACAGATGTGCTAAGATTGATTTAGACAAGCCCTTGGCTTATAGCATTTTTTTTTTAAGTGCCATATATTCTGTTTTTGTTAGATCTTTGTTAAATGTTAAGTGCTGTTAGTTTCACTCTTTCCTAACGCCTGTAACCTACTTTATACAGGTTCCCTCTCTGTTCTCATAATGACAGGGCAGCCTGGTAGAAGAGATTATCTTTATTCCTTGTAATTAAATTGACTTTTTTTTCAGAAGATACAACAATGGGAAGTTGGTACTGAATTAAATAAATAGCATGATATCTAATAGATGTATACTTAAATCTCTTGCAAGAACAGATGGTACCCAATATCTTTCTAAGTAATATGAGAGGATAGTTAATGTCCTGAAACAGCTAGCAATAACCAATATGATACTAACGAACCAGTAGCTTTTTTTGAAGTTTAAAAAAGTATCTAATCCAATACATACTTTATTTTTAAAGTAAACTTGCTTGTTGTCACATACTAGAAATATTTTATAAAAGTAGCTCATGACTTACATTTTCTTTATCTGAATTGTTTTATAACATTTTACTGCATTTGCAATGATCTTATTTTCAGTAAAAATAGAAGATGAAATTATAGAATGTGCCTAGGGACTTCCATGCACATTTCTTTTCAACTTTAATAAAAATTGGCTGTGCTAATCCTACTAGCTAGTTCAATATTTCTTCTACAATTTTGAACTTGAGGATGATGCTTTTGAACAAATCAGTATTCATACTTCTTCAAGGTCTATCTGTAAATGCATTCCAGTAGATTGATTACGGTTAAATACTATTTTTGAAAGTGTAGTGTTGCCTAGTAAGAATATGTTAATTTAACTTTCAAAATTTTTAATGTGCATCTGATCAACACAAGAATTTGATAAATACAGAGTAGAGGAAGATGTAAAAGCAAATAGAAATCTGTCTGAAGTAGTAGCATGAAAAGACAAGACAAGCCTTACCTGGTTTATGACTAATTGTTGTTCTGTGAAAGCTAGTGGGGGAATAAAAAGTGTTTTAACGGGCCTTCATGTTACTTGGCTTGTGCAGGACAAATAGGTTGATGTTTGTAACTTATCTGTGATGCATAAGCATAATATTAGCATAACAGAATTTGTGGTATTCTCAGCAAAACTAATAGTTTAATCCAAAATGTTATTTCTTTTTAAAAAAATTTTAAACCAAAACCATTTAGCATATTTGGTCTGGAGGAATAAATGGTGCAGCTTGGTTGTTTCTGCAGAACAGTTGTTACATGTCTTTATCCATTTCCCTGAAACATTGAGTTAGCATGCTGGAATCTTCAGTGTTCTGTTTGTCTGACAGCAAGACTTGCTGGAAAAAGATAAGCAGACCCCTTGAAAATACTGGTTTTAAAATTAAAACACGTCTTAAATAAGGGTATTAAACTATGTAGTTCCAGATAAGTGATTCAGGATATCAGAAGTGTTTCATTTAAGGTGTGTAAAGACTATCTACCCCCAAATGTTTTAGAAGATCAATACAGATGTTTTAGAAGAGCAGTCCCCTGGTGTCATTCAATGTATTTTATAGATAAGACTTTTACATCAGTCGCTACAGTACTTCAAGCTTCATTTTGTTTTCTGTTGTTTGGTGAGTTTCCTCCTGTTTTATTTGCTGTGTACTTCTGAAAATCTGCACTGCAGTTTCCTGTGTGCTATGTCACTTCAAACAAACTTTACTTGTCTCAGTATTCCTGCTAAGAATGCAATGATCTTAGTCCGATTTTACACCTTAGTAGCTGACATATGGAGAAATGAAGATGGTAAAATATAACAAATTGGAAAAATGTGGGAAGTATAATAAGGTCATGCTTCTATCTGCAGTAGGTTACTTGGTAGGGAACAGGAAAAAAAGGGTTGGTTGAAAATTGGCAGGAGGGGTGATACTGACTTCAGCTTTAGCTGTGTTAGCACTGCGGAGGTGCAGACTTCCAGGATTATATGGATAGAAGGATGATCACTGCATAGTCTGGTTCAAGAAATGATGTTGAGAAATGCCAGTGTCAGACTGTTACAAGAATTGATGCAGGCTTCTTTTTCCTGCTCAGAGGAAGTATGACTTTCTGAAGCCCTCAGCTTCATGTGGTGTAATGAAGTAGGGTGATCCTTGATTTGCAGTCTCACCTGCAGTGCTGTCCATCTTTCCCAGGAAGACAGTTAAAACAGACTTTTGCATCTTCTCCCTGGCACTTCAGTACAGAGTGCAGCAAATATTCATCAAACAGAATCTGTTATGGCTTTTACTATTGAGAAACCACTTGACTGAGCGGTTGCTAGATATGGGAAAGATTTCTGGTTTCTACCTTTTCTTGCCTTGGGCTGCAAAGTGACCTTTATTCGTATAGTGTATCAGATCTGCTGTAATTACAAAGAAAGCAGGGAAACTTGTGTCCAGAGTATCTGACACCTGCAGGAATGGTGACATTTTTCCTTCAGTCTGTATATTTGACTTTGTTTTTGAGGAATCGGATATTTTACAGCTCAAGAGAGCAGAAAAAGAGAAGTGTGTACCAGAATGGTTTGGTTGATAAACCTCCAGCAGGCTTTTGGAACTAGTGTCACTGAAGTGATAGTGTCAGTAGCCACAGGGTCCATGTGCAAAACAGCCCTAAAGGAAGAAAACATTCACTTAGTGTTCCAGATGAACACAAATCTCCACTGGGGTGAGAGTCTTGAACTGTCATGAGTGAAGTTCAAGAACAGTTTTTCTTTTACCTGTCTTCTAAAGTAAATTCATAACTTAAAGATAAGATGGGTGGCATGCTTTTAGTTTATTTTTCTATTTTTGCTTAACTGTTTTCTGATGTGTCTTTAGTCTAAACTGAAAAGGCAGCAGTTGTATCAAATGAATAGAGCATATAGTCAGCTTGGGTCATAGCACACTTTCTGATCCATGATTTAGGAGAATACAAATGCTATGGTTGCTGTGATTTAGGAGAATACAATGAAGAATTTGCTTTTTGTACACAAATACAAAAAAAAAGTGGCTCACTCTTCTTAGTGTCTGCAATTTTATTCATTTTTTTTGAATACCAGAAAAGAGATTAAATAACCTCCTTGAACTCCTGTTATTTGTGTAGATGAATACCTAACCGAAATAACAGAAAGTTGGTAAAATACCAGACCAGTGATTGAGGCAAGTAATATGCAGTAAGTTTCAATAGGCATAAGCAGATGCAACAAGTGAAGCTAGAAATGAAGCCATAACAATATTTTTTTTTTTTTAGATATTAGTCCTAATCGTATTGATAATATTTATTTTTTTTTTTTTCCCCTACAGGTGGTTCCAGTGTGGATTTACAGGCTCAAGAGGAGATGATTGAAATGAAAGATGTATTTTCAGTAAAACTGAAACGTCGTCGTTTTGTAGGGCAGAAAAAAGGTGGTACTTTGTTGGGTATCACAATTTTTAAATGCTTGAATAAAGAAGATAATAAACTAACAGACTGTGCTATCCATTTAAATAACTTAAGTGAAGATCATTGTCATTCATGGTTTAGACATCTAAAGGAAATTTTGAATGGTAAGGATTTAATTGGGGTTGATGATATTATTTCAGGATTGTTTCTATTGGCAGTACATAAGGTTGAGTGAAGCTTAGAAAAATATTTTGCCTGTGGAAATTAAGACACACAGATATGAATGTTATTGCTGGAAAATGTTTACTACTGAAGTTCTACATGGCGAAGTATAAAATTCAGGAAGGTGACAATAATTGATGAATGCATCTGTAAAAGTTAAGCAAGTTGATGCTGTTTTTTGAAAGTGTTTTGGAAGCTACTGAAAATAAGCAGCTTACTGTATTCTGACTGGAGAGTCTCCTGGGAAATCTGTTTCTTAAAGAAGTAAAATATTTTGTTGATGTTTTCACTTGGAATTGCAGCACATCTGATGGTGCTACAGTTGTTGCAGTCCTGGGAACTCTTCAGGGACTTCCTGCTGACTGTTTAGGAGCTCCCACTTGAGAGCTGCAGATTCTTTAAGAGCCTAATGGGAGAGGTTTTCCTCCTCTTCATAAATTCACAGGTGGAAGTGCTCTTAAGGTTCTGTAGGACTCTTACTGTATAATTTGATACAAAATTCATTGACAGTAGCTAGTGATGAGAGGGAATTCTTTATTTTAAAAGTATCTTTTTGTGTTTCCTGGGCTAATGCCAGTTTCAGAATGCTTTGCTTAACCCATGATAGCTGCTTTTTCTTCATGGAAGCTGTATCAAATTTAAGAAAAGAAGTATGCACCATTTAGGGAAAAAACCCTTCCAGAAATCAAAGCCTTTCACTGTAACTTAATACCATCAATATTGGAAAGACACAGAATATAGCACACTTCTGATTTAAAAAAGCAAAGCAACAAAAAGCGCCCCACAAACCAAACTCTGATTTAGCTCCAAAATGTGTCTCTGTTTACAGACTATAGCAAATGAGTTTGTTTATCATGGAAGAAAAACAATCCATCTTTATAATAGACCATTAAAACTCCAGCTGAATTGTTAATACTAAACCAGATTACAGAATTCAAATCTTACACATCAGTAGTGTTTGTAAGAACACTTTCAGTAGTGATTTATAGCGTACTTCTAGTAAAGTGACTTTGTCAGAAGCAAATATTAGAAAAAGTAAAATAACATGAGTTATTAACAGTGCATTCTTACATTATTTGCTTTACAATATGCTTTGGATTTTGAAAATAAAAATGTGCATTAAAAAGTGCCTTCCCCTGTCCCTTTTTGAAAGACTTTATCACAAAATATCTTAATCTGCAGAAGTGCCAAGATTCTTGCAGATCTCCAGCTACCCATAAAGGCGAGGACATTTGCATAAGGAGCAAATGTCTGTTTTGTTCCCAGATTACCCTCCATCCATCAGGAACAGTGATACCATATGTTCACAGAAAAAAAGCTGCAGTATCTCTTGCTCAGGTTGCCTTGACTTCGAGGTACAGCCTCTGTTTTATAGCTTTGTAATGGGAAGCCACCTGAACCTGAAAAAAAGCATTCTGTGCAATGTTGCTGTTTCTAGTTCTTCCCTCAGTTTCAGTCTTTCTCCAGAAGCTCAAACCTTGTGCAGATTTTTCTTGGTCTCTATTAGTACATTTTCCTCATTTCCTTCTACTTCAGGAATAATCAGCACTCAGAGGGGAAAAATAACTAAAGACAATCCCCAAAATGCCATTTACTAATGTGTATATTGCTTTAAGTTCTGTAGTTACAATAAAAGTAGTTTTCACACTGTTACATTTTGAAGTATGAGTAGACATTCAAGCTGCCTTTTTATCCAGAAAATCACCAAAAAAGCAGCAGCATTTCTGCGTTCAGTGTGGCAGACACACATTATCAGTAATTCAAACAGTGTTGGTATAGTAATGGTATAATTCAGAAAAAAGTCTTCTGATTTAAAATGTACCAGACATTGGTAGGAAGTTCCCAGTGAGATTCAAGTCTGGATTAAAAGTATAAAATGTAGATAATTTCTGTTGATTCCTCAGTAACTGAAATCTCAGAAGGCACATTGTTATAGCTCTTCTTGAAATGGTGATGAATTTTCATAGTTTTGCCACAGCTTGTTTTCATAATAGTGCTGGTGACATCTTTTGTTAATGAACTCAAAACTGCTCCTTTTTGGTTTCCTTAGGAACTGCAGGATAAAGTTAAAATTTCATCCTTGTAAAAATTTTGGCTTTTTTTTTTTTTTTTTTACTAATCTATCTGATTACAAAGTAAATTTTCATTAATTGCTGCATTATTTACTTGAAGGGTTTTTTTTATTACTTCTAGGCTGGAGCAAATTAAAAGCAAGTGGTTTACCAAAGTAGAGCGTATGTATATTTGGGTATAGCTGTCAGTAAATATGTACTTTCATTTGTCAGAATGGCTAAATATTACTAAAAGGTGTGTCTCTTTTGAAAATAAATGCAGTTTCTATTTATTTACCTTTCTCTGACAACTTTTTAGATTTTTATGCACATACATTTAACTAAGGAACAACAACAGCAAGTTTATCAACAATGATACAAGCTAATGTTTTATCTGGAGTTTTGTTCTAATTCAGATTTTTTTTTTTTCTGAAATATCATGTACACAGTTTCCCATTTACTCTGTTTTGTGTCTGACACAAATGTTTCTTCCATGTTTTTTCCTGTTCATTCTTACTCTCTTGAGTATCCTCTGTTGCTTTTGAATCTGCGTTCAGAGTACTTAAATTCAAAGTCTAACTATGCTATAATTTTTTATGAAGCCTGTCATCATATAAGTGAGCACTCAGATATAATATGGTTGCTTAGAATTTAGTTACAGTGGCTGCTGTTACGGGTTTTTGTGTGTGTGAGACAGGGTAACAAAACACATGTACTACCATCTTCCCACTTTTAAATAAATTCTACTCTTCCTCAAAACGTTGCTGCTGTTCAGATTCATGCCAGCTAGACATGAAGAGCTTGCTCAGTGATACGATATTCAGGAAAACTGATCTTTTGTGTATTTGTTAAACTGATGTAAAATAACCACTGCCATCTTAAGGCATGTACCTATGGAGCCTTGGTTGTGGACTGGCTCCTGCAAAGACCCAAATGGCAGCCTAAGCTGATTCTAGTATGTTGTTGGTCTCACTTCAGACCTGTTGCGCACCTGACTCCGTGATTTCCATTTATACATCACATCTTTTTGTACTGGACTTATGGGCATGTACAGTGGGGACATAATGTGTCAGTGGAATTTACTGTTTAATTTAAAATCATCTGTGCATGCAAATATCCAGTGTTTCTTAAAGGGTTAGGACAGGCCCAGAAATAAGAGGATGTGTAATTATCAATTCTTATTTGTTTTTAAAAATTTTTTTTTAGCAAGATAAGACTTGTTTTTATTTACAGTTGATTTGAAAAAGTCTTACTTAAAAACTCTGTAAACTAACAGAAGACAGTAAATATGGTTAAGAATAACTGATAAAGTAGCAAAAAATGGATGAAGTGCATTTTATTTTTCTCTACTATTCTGTAGTATCTCCCACACTGGGATTTGATATGAATGTCTGAAACTTCATGCATGAAGTTTTAATTAAACCATTAATGTTAAACATTAACTTTGGTTAGTTAATATTAACAGTGGTGTCTCCATAGTTACATTAACAAATCTATCTCATATTATTAGTTTTTCTCATGTATAGTATTCTTACTGTTGTATAAAGTAATTATAAGTGTATGCAGTAATGACATGATTCCAGGCTCTTAACTTTTGTAACATAAACCCATTTTTATAAAGCTAAGAACTGAAAGCAGCACAGATGTATGTCTGAGCATAGCGTCTCTGCTGCCCTATGAGCCTTTGTTTTCAGAACACCCTGATTGACCCACCACCCTTCATGGTTCACTGATTCACTTGATAGATCAAGTTTAAACTAGTGCATATTAGCACATTTGTTAGTACTAGAGGAACAGTTGGCCTTCCTGCTTTAGGCTGCTGGTTCATTTCAAATGGAGCAGCCACAGAAAACAATAACGGAATACCAGTTAGGAGAACACCAAAAGGCTGACAGACTGAAATCAGTTGCAGACTGTAGTAAATGACATTGATTCATTCATATAGTTGTTGTTTAAAGAAAATTTTATAATTATTTAAAAATAATTTCAAAGAAGCTTCACTATATAATTGTGTGAAAGTTTTAATTTTTGAATGTTATTGGATATTCTTTCACTAAATGAAGTTGTTTGGTGTGTTATAACATGTCCAGTGTGTGCTGGGAATAATAAATAGTATTTTTTGTTGTGATCATCCTTTCATGTCAGTTAGCAGAACAAACAGAACCACATCAGTAATGTGCCATTATCTCTCTATAAATGCCTTGTTTGTAATATATATTTCTACAAACAAAATAGTTTACATCTCTAAAAAAGTGAATTGATATTCAAGTAGTCATAAAGAGAATACTCTAACACTTTTATCCTGTGAATTCCTTTGGTTCTTGAAAATCTCACTAGGATTTATGTATTAACTCTGATCTACTTTTCAACAATAGCCTAATATATGTCACTGTAAATACTGTTCCTGGTTTAGAATCATTTAATGAATGAATTTTTAGTTTAAAAAGATAAACAAGCCCAAACCAAACATTCAACTGTTTCCTTAAAATCTTGCAATTTTTTTCCCATCAATTGAAAAGTTGTATTCTTTTGCCTGCTTCTGATTTCTTTTAAAACTTTATATTGACACATAGGGCTTAAATTTTTACACCTAAAACTCAAAAACAGTTAAGTGACATATCAGTGTTCGCTTTTTTCCCTTCAGTTTTCTCCTAATGGTGGTTTAGCAGTATTGTAACTTGCACTGTCTGGGTAACAATTTATGGCCCTTCATCACCTGTCTCTACTTCTACAAACTCTGTACTTTCCTATGCTTTCTCTCTGCTTTGTGTATTAATATATGTGTATATATTTAAGATTAAAGGTATTCCTTACTTATAAATCAAAGACTCTGTAGTCAGCTTTTACAGTTTTGTGGCTCTGGGCATTGGTGAGGGTTGAGCATTTAGAGCCAGCTGATCAGAGGTAGGAGTTCCTTTAGAGAAGATAAGAAACATGACAGCACATTTATGATTGTGGCTAAATCTTTGCTCTTTTAAATCACGACTCCCGATTCTTGTAGTTTTCAATTTAATTTCTATTGACACTTTAGGCAAAATACCAAGTCACAGAAATTATTTTTTTGTCTTAATATTTTTACGACTTCTAAAAGAGTACAGCAATACCAGATGGCAGATTTCCATTGAGTGTCTTGAATAACGACTATTATAATATTTTTATGATGATGTTTTATGTGTTTTAATAGTTTCTGTGAACTTTTGTGTAGCCTTCCTTGCTTATGTTGTAATTCCTATGGTTAGGAATTATACTACAGTACATACCTGCAATGCTTGTTTCTGTTTCGAGAGAATCAAGAATAACTTAGTTTGGAATGGACCTCTGGAAATATCTGTTCCAGATATTCACCCTGCTCCTGTGTCAAGTTTTATCTAGGTTATGACATATACTTTATTTTTCTGGTTCCTACAATGTTTTGGTTAGCGTGTGATTAATTTCTACTGTTTATTAGCTGTACACACAGAAGTAATCAGTACTGTAATTTTAAGATAAATGGCATACATCCAAGAAGAAATTGAGACTTCCTTTAGACTATAATTTACTTATCCTGTAATGGTAAACATACTGTAATGGTTCTAACATTAAAAATTCATTTAAGCTGAAAAAAGAGTTGGGCTCTGTGTAACCTTAAATGTTTTGTGTTTTCTTTTTAGGCTTTCAGAATAGACCAAAATCCTTAAAAGTGTTTGTTAATCCAAGCAGCCACAAAAAAGAAGCCACTCATGTTTATTATGAACAAGTTGAACCTCTTTTTAAGCTTGCTGACATCAAAACTGATGTCACAGGTGAGTTGCTTCAAAAACATAGCTTAATCCTTTGTGAAACTAGTACTTAAGCATGCAAGACAATTTGGATTTACTGGTAATCCTTATTGGCTTTGGCTTCAAGCAGTGAATTTGGAACTGTAGTTAATACAATACAATATATTTTTATTTAATCAAAAAATGTTTTAGTAATTCTGTTATTCATTGACTGTTTTTCCCTTGTAGCTGTCAATACTAGTAATATATTTTGGGTATTTTTTAAAGCAAACATTCTATAAAAAGAAGTAAACATTTAATGTATGACAGTCTTGTATACGCTTGCTAAGAGTTGTTCCTGCATTCTGACAAACACGCGTCCTTAAATATTACTTCTCTTCTGAGAACATTTATTGGCCTGACATGGTAAGAGTGGCTTATCTGAAGGACACATTATTTCTGGATTCTGACTCAGTTTCAGGGATGACCTGGAAGCCTAAGTGATTAAGGTCTGTGATGACAAGGGCAGTTCTCACAAGGCACATGGGCACGACTTGGTGTCTGGAGAATGTGAAGGTACAACTTCAGTGTTGTAGTGATGCTGCCTTCTGCTCAACAGTGTGTTCCTGGTAGCAGGGTTGTATTTAAAAGCTCCAATTTCTGCCAGAGTTCTGCTTTATGTCCTGAATTTACCCTTTGGCTGTTTGATTTGACTGACTTTTTATAAGAAATTGAACAGGGAAACAATGAGTTTTCTTACAGCAGTAAAATATTAATGATCTGATCATTACTTCTGTCCCCTTCAGGAAAGAGATCAAAAGTTATGCTGCATCAAATTTGGTCCCCCAAAACACCCAAGTTTACAGATAAATGGTATTAGTATTTCCCATTCCAAGTAATTGTTTATCGATAGTGTTACAATTCCCTTTAATACGCTGCTAATTTTGATTATGCATTTCATATCTAAGTGTAAACTCTGGTGCAAGACATTTTAACACCAAAAAGTATTTTTCCTATATCTTTTGCAATTTACGTGCAAAACAATCAGTTCCAGCTTAAACAAATTACAAAACAGAAGGCTCATCCTACAGTTGTCCCTTAAACTTCTTGTGAAATCATGACTAGTTCAGGTTGCAGGCCAAAAATCATTCTGAGCAAATCTGATTTAGGCATGAGGATATAATAATGCAGTAAGTGTTTGTATATGACATTTATCATGCTAATTTTATTACCTATATCTGTGTATTTTTTTTATTATTATTTAGCCCACAATTTAAAGTAAAATCAATTGAAGATTAAAGATGCGCAAGAATAAGTGTGGAAAAGATTGTCTGTGTTAGAATTCTGTAGTGATAATTTCTCAACTTCCCTTAATTGATAAGGGAATGCCAGCGGCTTTAAGTTTTGATTCTCACAGGCATACTTTTCACCTTCAAGTCGCAGACAGTAGTGTGAACAGATTAATAATAATGCTGTCTTTAAAACTGAAATTTGCCTTGTTTGGTCACAATTAAAAAAAAAAGTTGTTTTTTTGTCATGCAAACCTTAGTTAGAGATAACTGACTGTCATATTGTTAAACTAGTTATTACTTTAAGTAATTATTTAAAGAAAATTACCTTTTTAAAATTTGATTCCTTACTACTCATTAGTGTTTCTTTTATCTTTCTGTGAACATAACCTTATTTGCTAGAATCTGTTAAAGGCAGCATTACCATTAACCTGTGTAAGATTACATTTTTAGCTATGTAATGTCACCAGGTATCCTAAAGCTGAACTAATAGGTCAAATCTGTATCAATAATTTTTAGATTAATTAATAGAATTTAATATAAACTATGACTATAATTTGTAGCAGTTTAAAAAATATTTTTCCTAATTGAATAAAATCAGTTTAAAGTTTTTTTTAATTATTATTTTTCTTTTAAATTTTGAAAAGAAACTTCTGGTTTTATTCAGATAAACGTTTAATGGCTTATCCTTAAAGTACAGTTATTTTGGCAGTGTCCAAATACTATTGTGCTTATTAGCTGCCTGACACTCCTCCTACAGGCAAAATAAGAAAACTACATTACAGTTTTAAATTCTAGTAGAGAACGGAATTAAGAACATGGATTTTTAAAAAAAAGGGGGTTTGGGATGGGCATGTTAGTTGGTGCTGAGTGAAAGTCCTGTCTACTGGTACCATATATTAGTAAAACTAGGTGCCTTGTTTCAGGTAAATTGAACAGGTTTTTTCCTTCCCATAATTGTTCTGGATTTTGTGAAGTTGGTGTGTGCATCTTGCTGTTACTGCTTTTTTGAAACATGACCAATATTTACATACAGAGTATTGTACAAAGGTGTATTAGGTAGTAAAAGTTGAAGGCTTTTGTACAGTTTTTACAGTGAAGATAGTTTACTTGTAGTCTTTTCACATATATGTTTGAAGATTTAAATTCAGTACACAAAAATCTTAAAGCAAATTTGAAGCTCTGAAATGACTTCCAGTGCATACACAATACAAGACTTGCAGGTTACTTAAACAACCCAACCCAACAAACTTTGACAGTGGAGTGCTGAAAGACAGAGCTCTTCTTATCCAATCTTATATTTGGTAGCTGGCTGTTGCTTCCTATGTGATCAAGCTTGACAGATCTTATTCTTCTTTTGGAATAAACTTTTTTTTTATTGAGAAGTTTGCATTGAAGGTATTCTCTCCTACTCATGGATATACAGCAGTCAGAAGGCATGTATGTAAATGAATTCTGAAACAGCATTTACTTTCTTCAATTATCTTTTGCCAAATTACTTTGTATGCTACAGCAGTACTTAAAAACTGGTCTTTATCCAGTCTTTTAAGAGTTTGGCAATCTTGAGTGCTGCAGCTGGGATAAGGCTGTTAGGAGAACAACAGTGACTCTTCCAAAAATCCAGTTCAACAAAAGCTTGCTCCACATCTGGGATACTTAAAGTACTGGCAAATGTAGCGATAATTTGAGCTACTATTTTAGAAATATGTTAGTATCTTGCAAAATCTTACCTTTATTTATTTTTCTTTAATAGGTGTAACCCCAACAGACTCCTAGCTTGTCTTACTTTTCTTTCTAGTTTTGACTCTTCTGCTTCTGTTTATGCATAATTACGAGCCTGATGTTTAGGCAAAAATAACGGCCGTCCCTACGCCCCCATTGGAAAAGAGACCGATTGATAATTGGACAAATAACATTGGCTTAAGCTTACTATACAGTAAATAACTTTTTTTTTTTTTTTCATCCAGTGTCAACACTAGTTAATCTGTTGTTATCATTAGCAGTTTTAATCCTACTGACATTAGTCTGTGACACTAGTGCCAGTATTTATACGTGTTATACTGAGGCGTCCCATGTTTGTTGCTTTTCCTAGATGTAGGGGCTGAACCCTTAGTTTTTTGTTGGTTATATGAGATAGTGTTACAATGTTTTAGAGTTTGTGATTCTGTTCAAATGAGGTACACTGTCAGTGCCCTTCTTTCAGAATGCTGTTACTTGTAATGTGTACAGGAATTCACAAGTTGGGAAGAAAATGTCCTTGAAAAAGGAAAACCTTTTCAGTGATGCATTAGCAATAGTTGAAAAAAGCATTAAATAATATTTTTGTGATAGTACTTTTGTCAAATATGCGATCTGAATCCTTCTCAAACAGTGAAAGAAGCTCTTTCTTCCTCAACAAATTTTTTTTTAATTATTTTTTTTTTAATCTGGCTTTGTGTTTTTTTTGATGTTGTAGGTTTTTTGTTTGTTTTTTTTGTTTCCTTCCCCCCCCCGAATTGGAATGGGACCAAATATTCAAACATCTAGCTTTTTTTCAGCTATCAGAGTGACTTTTGTGTGTCTCTCTGGATGTTGTCAAGCCTGAAGAAAACTTTAGACATGATCTTTTTATGTCTGTGAAGTTTTTACACTTGATCCATTTGCTGTATGTTCTCATGAAGTTTTCCCTGGAAACTTATTTTTTTCATTACCTGTTTGTCACAATGTTTCAAAATAGATGCTATTTACCTCTGTCATTCTTTCATCAAATTTAAAATTTCTTCGAATCATCCCCAGTGTTAAGTCTTGCAGTAGTCCTCCTATATAATTTCCAAACTTAAGCTATTAGATGCAAAGAAGGTGGAGTCCCCATCCATCTGGATGACACTAGTAATTTTTACTGCCTTTATTGATTTCTCTGTAGACGTGAGTCCTCTTATTTTCATGTCTTTGTTCTTTGAGTGATTTAATTTTGTAATAGTAAACATAACTTGCATACATCACATCAGGAAGCCACTGAGCATGTTTTCTTTTACAAAATAAAATCTTTACTGTACCATTTTAATTAGACTGTACTCATAACTTTTTAAATGTTGTGTTAATTTAAAAGGCATGTAACCTGGTAATGAACTGTATGTTGTCATGGGAAGAGTTTCTTTCACAGTTAAGCAATGGTAAGATATTTTGAACTTTTCTGCATTTTTGCATGATGCACAATTTTATTGGTCACTTCCTACAATCTACAAATAATGATTAAAGGATAGTTCCTATCAGCAAAAGTGAAACTGAGTATGATAGCTTAAATATTGTGCTTTGATCTTCCAGAGAGGTCTTGCATGAAAGTAAATCCTGTAAATAATTCCTGAAAGATATTATAGTGATAAGTATTTCTGCAGCAAAAATATAATTCTCTGCCTTTGATATAATCAAAATAACTCTAGTTTTTAATTAAGAATTTCTAAAACACCAAGCACTTGAATTTTGCTAATCCTCGTTGGGAGATTTTGAAGTTATATGCTGATATAAAATTGTTTAATATGAAGTGTAAAAATGTTATCATTTTTATTTTGATTTATTTTTAAAAAAAATTATATATACACTCACTATATATACACACATTCTTGTGTGTGGATATATACATATATATAGGGGGAGAGAGAGGTGTTTTTAATTCTTGTAAGCATCAATTGAATAGTCTGTAGAAATACTGTTATAACAGGTACAGATACGGAATGATTGTTTTAGACACCAAGACTAATAATTTTAACAGTGTTTAGAAACACTGGAGAAAAGCCATGAACTATGCTAGCACCAGGGACAGACAAGCATGAAAGATTAATGTAATTTTGCATATAATGATGCACATTCTTACACAAAAAATCCATCTGCAAGTGTCATGTCAGTCAGCAAAAATCTTTGATGGGTGGCTGCAGCTGGGCTGTCTCTTCTGGCAAAGCTGGCCTAGAAAATGCTAAATGTAGTTATGATGCTTTGTGCCATCTGTAGTATGCCAGTTTATCCTGTCTTCACTGGCATTTACAGTACTATATAGGGTATCAGCAAACACAGAGACATCAATGTAGAGTGACAGATTCATTTCCTCCAGAGGCTATGAACTCTGGTGTATACTTATGCCACCTTCCTCTGTGTGTTATATTCTGTTGTCACTGGTATTTGGCTTGATTTCATACTTCTGTGTTTAACTCCTCATATTTTTGATTTAGCAATTTGCATATCCTAACACAAAGGCAATTAAATTTGATTGATACTGAAATAATTCAGTCTTAACTGAGGATATGCTTACATTTTCCTGAAGTTTACCAACTGTGTCAATGCTGAAACTTGCATTTTGATGCAATAAACATCTTCTCTATTTCTCTGAATTTAATGCAGTCAATAGCCATGTGTCTGGCAGCTGAATTTTAATGTCTTGCCTTTTTAGCTAGTGTAACTGTAAAACGTACTTTATCATACTTCCAATGCATTTAATGATTTTTAAAAAATAATCTGGATTACTGTATGTTCCTTATTTTAGAAGGGTGAAAAATTGAAAAAAACCTTTTAAATTACCTAATCTTCTGATAATATTTTCCACAGTAACTGAATATGAAGGACATGCTCTCTCAGTACTTAAAGAATGTGAACTCCAGGCATTTGATGGGTAAGTTGGTTAGTGACGATGAATGTTAGTAAAACTCATCACATTAGTTTTTATTTGTATTCTATCCAAAACTATGCTAGTAGGTATTTCATGATTTACTCTGTTTCACACAGATATTAAGCCTGAGAAAATCAGTTCTCATTAGATGTTTTTTATTACTTATTGACCTATATGCTTTATGAAATCTTCAGTCTCTGCATTTTCAAGAATGGCACAAGTGCTTTGTATTTCACTCTGTCCATTCAAATGGTTCTAAAGGCGAATGTTTTATCTAAAAGTAACTTGAATGTTTTTTTCCATTTAAAAAAAAAAATTCAAACTTACTTGACATCAAGAGTGAAAAAGCTTATTCAGTCATTTTTAAAGACATTGCTATGTGGATTAATCTTGCAGTCCTTGGTATTTTTACATTAATCATTCAATAATATATAAGAATAGTTTTGCATACTGTGGAAGTCTTACAGCTCTTATCGGGCTATGCAGTGAGCCATACAAGAAGTTTTAAATAGTGTTTTATAGTCTAATCAATTCCTAATAGTTCTAGGAAGTCACAGAGTTAGGTGAGAATATTCATCTGAAAAGGTACATATTCCAGATTCTGAGGATAATTTCTTTCTGATAAGACATGTCTTTTGGGGTGCTAGCTAGGGAACCAGTTTGTCCTGAGAAGTAGATAAGAAGACAGAGAAGAAAAAGCCTGGGTTGTATCTTCTTGCCCAAACCCCTTCTACTCTGAGTCATATTTGAGTTGTTTTACTTTGATCATTGGGTAGAGTCACTGGAGTACTTTGCCTGTAAGACTTCTCTCCAGTAGCCAGAACTAAGTGCAAATAAGAAGAGAAGAAGCTGGAAAAAAATAACCCTTAAATCAATATGATGCTAGGATTTCTGAGGTGAAAAGATCTGTGTCCTTTCTAAGTTAGCTGTTTAAATGTTTTTTAATTTTTTCTCATGGGGAAATTAAGTAGCTTTTATTATCAGAGGTTATGAGCAAAAATGAAATTTCTGAAGTGTTTGAAAAAATGAGTTTTGTAACTTTTCAAATAGCCTGGCCTCCATCTATGTACTCATTCAATAAAGCACAATACAGGAAACATCCTATTAAAGAGCTAACTTAGGATGCTTTTTAATACAAGATCATAGGGAAGATGAGTTGCAAGGGTAACTCTCTACACTTATGTATCTAGAGGTATCTTAATTGCTATTTTCAGGTAAAATCTAAAGAGACTGATAGGATGAGGTCAGCATTCATATTATGCTAAAGGACTGATTCTTTGAAAAAGAAAGCTACAAAACGTCACTAGTCTCTCTCATCTCTTCAACTCTTTAGAGTTGTTCCTAAGAACAGGAAAAGAATATTTGAAGTTGGTATTTTCTTTTTCAAATTTTGTAAAGGCTTATGGTGTACTTTCAATTAAGTTCCTGTGAGGTCCTTTGTGACTTCCCCATTGCTGTTTAGCCTCATAATTTTTGCCATAGATGTAGATATCTTACAGGCCACCAAAACCACCGCAGTGTTTCCCAAATAAAATTTTAATGACAATTTTTGTGTATTGAAAATTAAACTAGAAAATGTATGGGATCTGGTTTGAGTTTAAAATTAACTCCACAGCAGTGAAATTGTCCTACTGATGAAAAATCATGCTTTTAGCAATTCTAGAAGCCACCTGACATAATGTCTTTTCACTATTTCCATTAAGTCTTGAGAAATTTTACTTCTTTATTGAGCAGCATTGCTTGTGACTTGGCAGGCTTCAGTTCTTTCCTGTTTTGCCCTGGCTTCCTGTCCAGTTTTGTTCAATTCAGAAACTGTATCTGTCACTTAGCTCCCTGTTTAGAAAATGGAATAGTACTTCTGTACCTCCTTTTAGATGTGGAAGGCACTAAATATGATGGTGAGGGGTGAGGTAGTTTTTGTGCTATTTCTATGTGGCAGAGTTCGTGTAGACGTGATCTG
This sequence comes from Tyto alba, assembly GCF_018691265.1. Taxonomy (NCBI): domain Eukaryota; kingdom Metazoa; phylum Chordata; class Aves; order Strigiformes; family Tytonidae; genus Tyto; species Tyto alba. The sequence goes on along the minus strand of NW_024881328.1, from coordinate 27,635,670 downwards.
CCTTGCCCAAGCTCGGAAGTAACTGGAGGCAGGTTGGGTGTGGACTGAAGGCCATGCCTGCATGTGTTACTCTGCTACTCTAACTCAGCTCCTGCTTTTCAAGTGTTGCCTCGTTCAGATTGACTGATAGCTGATCCCAGTGAAAATGTATAAAGGGCAAGACACAATAGTATTTTTTTATTATTTACACTAGGTTAGCAGTATAGCAACATACAATTTCTGATCTTGAATTTCTTTCTAAGAGAGTTATGCTTCCTTACATGTTAAACAGAATGTGAAGTAAATTGAAGCTTATGATTTGCAATAGTAAATTGGAAGTTTGTATCTCAGTGCTTGCTGTAAGCAATACTGCTATGTTTTAATTCTTTGTCAAAGCTGTTTGTTTCTATATATCATGTATTTTCACTAATTTCTCCAGTTCCCACTCTGTTTTGCAGGATCATAGGCATATGTCCTGTGTCTCATATACTCCACCTTTTTTGCTGTCCACTTTTTTTTTTTTTTTCCTTACCGACACTGGAACTTTAGGTACTTTGCCATCTTGGCAGTGTGGTTTTTTTTCCCCTGCCCTGGGGCCAAGCATTGGTGACAAATAGAAAGCTTTTGTGATGCTGCAATCTCAGCTGCATTTTCTTGTTTGTACAGTGACAGAAGTACACAGTATACATGCATGTATTTCTTCCCTAATCAGAAGCCTAAGGTATTATGGATATTGTTTAGCCCAGGTCAGTCAGACTTTAGTGAACAGTTGATGAAGAAACTTGTGTCTGATGGTTAGACAGATGTTTCTTCCTCTACAAAACCTTCTTCAAGGTCTTACTCAAATCTGTTTGCTCAAGACTTTCTGCTCCTTATGTGCAGCAGGTTCTTGCTGATTAGCTTTGGAATCCCTGGTCCCTGACAGTATCTCTATTTCCAGCCAAAAAGGCAACTCTTGATGGTTAATGCTAAATTAATAAAAATTGAAGTTAACAGCATTTTTATGTTATTCCTTGGATTCTTCATCGATTTCCAATAACAACAAACACAGTCCCCCAAAATCAGAATATATCTGTTTTCAAAAGTTTTCATAGCCAGAAGACAATCCACCTAAGTCCTTCCAGGTGTACAATTTATCAGACTACAAAGATTAACTGTTCTTGCTGCTGTGGCAGAAACTTTTAAGCCTAGGAATAAATCAGTCTAAACCAAAAATGAGATAGAAGACAGGAGATGACTCCTGATTAGGAGCACAAAGAAAATGTGCTCCAAAGTTTTGCTATATACTTTTTTTTTTTTTTTAATGTGGGCAGTATTTAGCTAGATAGAGGAAACATTCCTAAAAATGTAGAAAATAAAAGTAGCTAGGAAATAATAATAGGAACTGAGCAAAACTGTTAAAGGAGCTGAGATAATTTAAACATTTAATAACATAATGAGTATTTTCTTACAAAGATCTTAACAGTTTTATCTAGTTGAATTACTGAACATAGTTTCACAACTGCATTCAGATAGATATATGAAAAAAAAATATTTTAAGTGCATGCCTCCTAAAGTAAATCTGACATGTATATTGTAAATGCTTGGAGTGCACTATTACAATTCTTATCATTAAAGTGTGTTTACCTTAAAAACATTTAACTTTCAAACATTAGTAATTTAGAGAATCACTTTAATAGTTACTTAAGTAAACAAAACCAGAGAGAGAAAAAAAAAATGGTTGCTGTAACAGAGCTTTTACAAACAAATGCTCTCTATAGCCACAGCAGGTGGGATTTTAATTACATGCTCCAGAAGCAGTGATTAAGTACCTTCATGCAAAGGATTGCTGGCACTAGGGTTTTATACCTTGCTAAATCCCTCAACTGCCTGCATAGTGTGTGGAATTAGCTGTTTTCAAGTGGTTTTAATTTTATTGTAATATTTGATGAGTTGTTGTTATAAGGGCAATTAAAAAGCATTGGAATGCTTGAGTTGGGTCAGCATTGAAAGATTTAAAGAACTTTTCCACTGAAGCACTTGAGCATGTGCTTAAGTCTTCCATCTGGTCAGTTCATGTGCATAATGTGTGATAAGGTAAGAAGTACTTTGTAAGTTGTTAAATATATTTACTCCTACTCAGAAGAAAGCAGAAATAATGATGTTTATATCTTGTTAGTTAACATTCACTGATCTGACAGTGAAGTGCTAGTTTGTTCTTAAAGAGAGAATATTTTTTAGCTATTTGAAATATCATTATGTATATGGTGTGTGATAGCTGACTTCCACCTGTTTGCTCAGCTATGGAAGAGTTTATTTTGAACTGTTGAGCATTTTTGTTTTGTAATAGGGTAGTTTGTATTGGTGGAGATGGATCTGTCAGCGAAGTTGCTCATGGTCTGCTACTTAAAGCCCAGATAGATGCTGGAAAAAACACAGACTATATACCAAAGCCTGTCAGAGCACCGGTTCCTCTTGGAGTAATACCAGCAGGTGAGACTAAAAGGTACTGTTAAATTTTTAAGTCATCTGTTTTAAGTCCCCCTGGCATGTTTTACAGTTTTGGCTACTAAAAACAGTTCTTGGTGCTAAAGCTTCAGTTACTTAAGGGAGCTATTGAATAAATGTCCTAAAGTAGTGATTTAGATTGATTACAAATGAGTAGATTTTAAATAATTATGATAATTTATAGTAATGGCACAGATGAGCTCTTTGCCTAAAGGAAGATGCTCAGGAAGAAGAAAACTAAAATAATTTTCAGCTAATGCATGCAAAAATAAGTTTTGTACTTAATTGCTGCCACAAATGATACCAAATGAAAACTTTGTTTTCTAGAATTTCCTTAGTATAAGCCATGTCCTTTTGCTTCTCTCTCTAGTTTTCTTGGCAGGATTCTCAGTTGCATTCATACTTAGGATCTATTTTTAAATGGTGTCCCAGGAATATATTTTGTGGATTATATCAAAAAAGATAAAATATTGTGCACATGAAACTCCTTTACTTTTACAGACCTGAAAATATGTGTCTGTCTTGAAAAAACTTCTTGCTCCCTTATCAACTTGTACTTGCATCTTTTGGTGTGTTTTGTTTGTTTGCTTTGGGGGTTGTATGTGTCATCCTCCTCCCAGTTTTTGTATTTGCCCTTCTTGGAGTATAAATTTGGCCAGACAGGGAGGCTTAGCTAGAATGAGTACAGGCAGGGATGATTCTGCACTGGTATATGAATCACTACTTTTTAAAGGAGGAGGGGTATTTTTGCATTGACACTACCCTCTGGTGTGGATGTTGATGTAACTACTTGATGTAATTTCTCAGATGTTTTTAATTAGTAAGGAAAAAATTCCTGCAGCCAGGTGAACGGCAAATCATTGCTTTCAGTTTTCTGTAAGAAAGGAGCAAGTCGCTGCTGAACTGAGCAAGCAGGTTTTAGGTGTTCTGACTTGCTTTGCACTTCTAAAAGCAGCATTAAGACAGGGACTAGTTGATTATGAAAACACAAGATGACACTAGCTTTTTTTAAATTAAGAAAAATGGAAATGTATTGGTAAAAGATACAGTAATCTCAAAGAGATGAAGCAGATGAATTTTAGTACAGCAGTTGGACCATCACTTATCAGTTTAGTTGCTGTGAATATCTTGGCGATGTTGAAATGGAATCACTGCAGCTCTTGACTCCATGCTGTTTGGGCATGCTTAGGTCACTGTGCCTCACCATCAGTGCTGGCTCCCTTTAGTTTAAGGCAAATACGTCAGGATCAGAAAGGATTTTTAAGCCCAAGGGAATGCTGTATGGCTTGTTACGTAGAATGCCACAGACTTTGTTAAAAGAGATTGACAGCATTTTATAGAATGATAGTGTGAGAAACTCCTTAATTGGTTCTTATAAATAATCTTCAGCTTATTTTATTTCCATATGAATGATATTCCAACAAATAGTTAGAAAATAAGTATGATACTTGTTTATGTGAAGGAGGTGGAACTCAATGGTCAATGTATTTCTCCACATACTGCCCCGCCTGCCCCAAAAACCCATTGTACCAAATTAGGATTCTCCAGCCAAGTAAAAATAGAAACTGTATTACAGGATAGCATTATTTGAGTGGCTTAAAAAAACCTTGTTTTAGCCTTTATTTTAAGTAGTTAAGATAGTGTTTTGAAGTTTCAACTTGATGGGAAGGAGCTGCTCTTGAAACAGTTTACCTCCTGAAGAGAAAGGTCCAGAGGGGAGTGTGTTTTCACTAAAATACTCTACTGAGCTGCCTTATTCTGGTCCAGATCAAATGGATGAGATGTGGGAAGCCTGCAGTTGTACTGCTGGCCATTAGCAAGAGTGTTTGTTGCTATGGGAACTACTGCTAAGAAACTGTACGGAGGGGGAATGGGAGAAAGGGGAGGGGGAACTGGAAGGACATTAAAAAATCTATCCAGTTGTTACAGAACAAGAGACAATCTATATCTGATGGCTGTGAACCTTTTGGTCTTCAATGGTTCATTTAAATAAATTCATAATTTCCAATTAATTCTGAAAATAAAATACTACTGAGGGACTGTTAATTTCTGTGATATTTCAGGCAAAGAACCAAAATATTGGTGCAGTTTTCATCAGAATTTTAGCTATGCTTGACTAGGAAGTCATTACATCACATTTATCTGTTTGGATGGGGGAGACATTAACAGCCTTATGAATATTCATGTTGTCTGGTTAATTAAGTTAATTGTACTGCAGAAGTGCTTGCACTTCCAAGGACAATTTTTTTCTCTACAATTTCTGTTTGGTACCTTCATCAGTCATGCTTTACATGACCTGCAGATACTTTGTCCTTACTGTGATGCCTTTGCATATTTCATAGGAAGGAGTTTGTAGGAAGTTGGTTGTAATGTCAGGAAAATAGGTTAGTATTTTGAACAGAGTTATATTTTTTGGAATAATAAAATCCTCTCTGTTTCTGTTTAAAGAAATGCTGGTGATAGAGATGCTGGTGTCATATGGATGAAACCTTTTTTACATTAAATTGAGTAGTTGGAGTGAAATCTGAAAGTGTGACTGTTAGTAACCTGAGGGGTGCAAGCCCATATATGAGCATCAAAGAAGGTTATTAGTCTCTGAAGTAATACGGTAGTGTTTAGGGGAACCATTTTGTTATTGGTAGATAATATTCCAAGTTTACAAAGGGGGAAAAAAGATGACTTGAGAAGATAAATAATGGCATTGTTATAGAATCACCACTTAAATCAGCAAAGCTTGTATTATGACACTTTTTGTATGATAACTTTCACTGTTTTCACTGTTTATAAGCTTTTTTTTTTTTTTGGTGGCATCCTGCTTGTATAGGACGTAGGTAATGAGACACATGATTCAGTCATCATTGAGATCACAGTGCTGTTAGGCATGTATTAAAAGTTTTTTTTAGAGAAGGTGATGGTACTTGCTACTACAAAACTGTGCTTGTTCTAGGTCTTCAACTTGTGAAAGTCTTTATGCAGTACGTTTGTTTTCAAACACAGGCAGAACTTGTTTTATTTTCCCAAGAGTCCTGAAAGGGTGGAGTTTTGCCTTGTTTACTTCTGCAAATGTTAATGAGCTCCACAGATTTAAGAGAAAGATGCAATTATTTGTGCCTATCCTGTTTAGTAGGAATAAGATTTAACTCTCATTAAAGTCGGTATGAAGATTGGTATTGACTTCAGCTGCGGTCATTTGTTATCTTGCTGCCATCTGTATTGACAAATTACTCTTACTTAAATGAGGAATCCCAGTTTTAAGACATACCAAGCCTGATCTTCAGAAGTATATTTCACTTTGTGCTGTTTTAATAGCTTGATCTTCAATGACAAGGAAAGATTTTTTTTCAGAATAACAACTTCCCTGTTGTCAATTTACAGGAAATAAACATATTTTGCATGATTTGTAATGATCTGCTGCTTGTGTGTGTGATTTCCTTTGTTTTGGAGAGGTACCCATAAAAGTTAAGTGTTGTAAAGATTTGATTGAAGGAAGTATTTGAGTATTTTTGAGCTATTTCTTTAGCTAGCTTCACTGGTTAAGCAGAATTAGTTGGATCTAGAGGTTAAATCTCCTAAATCATTCAAACATGAAATGGTATTGGGCATATACATCTATTATTTTGTGAAGAATTGCTTTTTAGGTCAAACCTAAATTTTTTTGTCCCCAAATTTTCCTTATAGAACTGTATTTTATGTTCACCGAATTGATACCATTTACTATGCAAGAGAGTGACATTTTTCTAGAGCTACAATTTTACCTTTTATGAGTGTTGCACCAGAAGGAAAGTTCAAATCACTTTGAATTGTTGGATATGAATTATTGGATATAAATGATTGAAATTGTAATTTTTTAAAAATAAACTGGACTTCCCCTTAGTGTCTCTAGAGAGATTTTCTTTTGGGAGCAAAAAGCAAAGACTTGCATTTAGCTTTTGATGTCAGTTTATCCTTATTCAGAGAAATTACTGAAAAAAATCTAAGCATATACTCCTGAATAAGAATGACAAGATGCCATTAGAACTTTGTAATTATGTACATTAGTCTTTCCAAATTTAGTATTTTTTTCTACCACTAATGTAACATCAGAGATTGCAGAGTTTTGGGATGAACATGATTTTTCAGTCCAGTACATGATGCTTTTAAAGTGCTTATTTAAATATTGAGTGCCTCGTGTTTGAAATGTGATAGTCTTTCCCTTTCCTGTCTTCTCTCCCTCACTTTTGAAAGACAAGTTTAAATGTATCCACATAATTTAGGGCAAATTTGGCATGCAGAATTGTCTATTGCTGCTGTTAACATATTAATGCAAGCAACAAGAAAATTACTTGAAAATCTAAGTGAACTCATTCCTTTATGGAAAGTTAGGTTCTAAATTGTTCTTCTGTAATTCTTGTTATTTTAATTAATCTGTTATTGAATTATTCATCCCTTAATCAATGATATGAAGAAGGTCAATATTCTGCCTGATGGGTGTCGGGCTCTGGTTCTTTATTTTTGCAGAAGTAAATCCTATGGCTTTGCTGCTTGGCTAAGAAACATCAAAGATGTGATCAATGAGAAAAGTCAACTTGAAATTCTGTTAAAACAATACCCATTTAGGAAAGACACAACCATTCCTTGTTCAGGATTTAAAAAATAACTTGATGTTTAAGTCAGCTGATACACAGTATTTTATGTCCTATACATTGAAGCAGAAGGGCAAAATTTACATTTATATCCATGTTTCTTACACAGGTAAAGCGACTTGACATATCAATCACCACCAAACATTGGGCCTCCAGGACCATGCTTCTTTCTTTTGCAAACTGATAGCTAGTTTGCCATTCTCTCTTCCAATTTCACACTGAAGTTGCTAGTTCTTGACTTTTTTTTTTTTCCTATTTACCTGCTGATTTATTACTCATTCCCTAGTTTCAAAATAAATTAATATCTTCTATCCAGTGGCTAGTAGTACAATTTATCTGCCGATGTCCAGGCAATGACAAAGACAAGTTAAATGAGTCCAATTTTAATGCACTGAATGCCAGTCAACACTTTTTCAGACACACGTCAAATTCTACATTCTCTCTGTTTTTCAGTTATTAATGTGTTCTTATATGTAAAGCTGACGTGCAATAATTAGTTTTAATTGCTACTACTTCTAAGAATCTAAAATGTAGCCTGTAAGGAGCACAGCAGTTATCTTACACTAGATCTAGTAGAATTTTGTCTGGGAAATGTACAGTTTTACACTGGCTGGGTTTTATATTATTTCTCCAATTTAAAAATATTCCCCAAATATATCTTACTAGATAATCTGCCTTCTAGTACAGTTCCTCAGTACAGTAGTTAGGTATGGAAGCGGTTTTTAAGGAGATAATTTGAAAAAAAAAAAAAAAAAAAAAAAGGAGGGGGGGGCACTTTTTGCAAAGTTTTCCTCCTCCCTTCCCCACCCCGCCCCTTGTTTTTTATGGCACTTATGAATGAATTTGAAGAGAAGACTTTATAGATCTCTGGAAGTTTTAATGGTTTTAGTTTGTACTATTCAGCATTTCTACTGTTACCAACACTAATTTGTGAAGAGGGTTTGTTTTATTGAAAATGCTGTAAATGTCTTGGTTTCTTCATTCAAAAATGTTATATATTTTTTTCTGGTGTTATTCTGCATCTCTCTCATTTTTACAACAGTTTGTGTTCACCTTTACAGGTTCTACAAATATTTTGGCCCATACTCTGTATGGTATTAAGCATGCAGTGACTGCAGCATTGCACATTGTAATGGGTAAATATTTTTACATACATTATCAGACTTTAAATAATAAAGCAATATTTAGAAGTTTGCCATAACTACTTGTTTAACAAAGACATAGCATTATACCATATTAATGTAAACCATATTGTAAGACTTTTAAACCCAAATGATTCTATCCTGATTTATAGCATACTGGAAAGGTTATGATTCTTTGAATATAATTCAGTAGCAAAGGTTGTGGATCTCGTCTTCTGGTATCTAAAATCTGCTATGGAATAATGTCTGATTTTGTTATTCATTCCCTATTACTGATGTTCTTTTAATGCAAAAAGTAACCTTTTCCAGACTTGTGTGAATAGTGTTACTATGTGTGTGTTATTATGCAATGATTGGTTGCATAATCACTTGACTATTTCAATTTAATGTGCCTGCTGAAGACAATAGGAAAATATACAATACTTCAGTTTGAGGAAGTGGTCAGGATTAGACTTTCCAGGAAAGTATTGTCATATTTCTGAGAAAGTATCATTCATCTTTTTAGCTCCGTGTGCATTTCTCTTAGAGAATTGTTAATGTTTAAGAAAGCTTTATTAGTAGAAAAAACTGTATCACTTGCAGTTTGATCTGCAAAATAAATAGGTTTTTGAATGTGAAAATGTAATTATGCTAAAAGGAAAAACTAGGTTGCTAGTGCAAACCTTATTTTCAGGTTTTAGGAAATACCAAATACTTAGTTGAGCAATATTAATATTCCTCTCAAAGCAATTTTTCCTTAGGAAGCTATTTTTTTTTCCTGAAGAAAAAAAAAAAGAATAATGGGGAAAGTCTATCTTGAGTATCTATTTTCTAGACCTTGCAGTCATCAGTGGAAGAGCCTTTGCTCTATTTCTTAGATAGATTTTGCCTGTAAAGGTTTGTGTATTACTAAAACTTTATTTTTTAATCAGAGAAACTCAATCTAGTGGAAATCACCCAGGTTCTATTACAGAAGAAAATTGTATACCCCCTCTTGAACACAATTATATGTCTAAATTCTATAACTGTAAACATAAATACATTAAAAACCTATATTTAAGCATTCTGATATCTCCTCCAATACAATGTTCAGTCATTACAAATATTTCGTGAAATGGTAGCCAATATTTGTGTAGCAGTATTACATTTTCTTTAATACTAATTGTTGGAAAGTTGAATAGAATTGTCAGACCCTTTGCAGCCTGATGAAGTAGCTGAATTTTTGCCATAAGTTTTTAAATATTTTGATGCATCTGAACTTGGTTCTCCAAAATGACTACTTTTATAGTCTTCATTAAATCTAAATTGATTCTGGTTCCCATTAGCAAAACTTGACTTCCTAAAGAGGGAAGAGTCTGGAGTTTTTTCCTCACAGCTAAGTTAGGCGAAAAAGAAACAGTAAGTTGTACTCTATTTGAAATACAGATGTTGTTTGTAATTTCTGGTCTTTAACTTTGAAATTTTAGGGCATATTCAACCAGTAGATGTCTGTACTTTCAGTACTCCAAGCAAGCTGTTGCGGTTTGGATTCTCAGCTATGTTTGGTTTTGGTGCAAGGACTCTAGCTTTGGCTGAAAAACACCGTTGGATGCCCTCCAATCAGCGGAAGGATTTTGCTTTTATCAAAACCCTGGCAGATCTCAAGTATGCCATGAGCTGTTATATTTTTCCAGTATTTCTCATTTTCTTGAGGAAAATGCAATAATTCATGTGATAAAAATAGAGACAACAGTACTTCATCTGTCTTGACTTCTTAATTGCAGACAGATTTAACTCAGATGTGATGCATATCCCTCTTAGAGGAGATAAATTCTGTATATTCAGCACCTCCTTAAAATCATCTTAACTTGGATAAAAGTCTGTCTAGCAGTCAGAATATTGGTTTACATGATAGTAAATATCAATACTTTTCTAGGCCAGAGGAATGCGAATTATCATTTCTACCCGTACAAATTCCACAGGAAGACTTTCATGAGAATGTCAAGTAAGTAAAATGGAGTCAAGCAATTCCCAAGCTACAAAAATATGTGTCTTTAAAGATAAAATTGTATAAAATCTTAATTTTGTTCAAATTTGATCATCAGGTAAAACAGTAATTAAAAAAAAAAATATTTTGACAACTGCAAACTTGTCCACTTTGTAAAACGTACCCTATAGACTATAGAGGATTTGTTACAAAGCTGTCTTCTGCTCAATGTTATTGGCTTGTTCAGTTCCATAAATATCTTACTTTTTTCCTGAGGAAGATGTTGTTTAAATGTGCTAAAATGATTAAAAATTATTTTCCCTACATGTTTCCACTCTTTTAGAAAGAAGAAAGAGAAATTAAAAAAAAAGGGTGAGTGCTTTTTTTGATTATTTACAAGTGAACTGTGGCTGGTTAAGCTGGAGTAATATAGAATTACTCTGTTATATTTAGGTAGCAAGGATCAATGGCACAAAATTCAGGGTCACTTCCTGAATGTGAGCATTATGGCAATCCCTTGTCTGTGTTCAATGGCACCAAGAGGCTTGGCACCTAATACGAGGTCAGTAGGGGTTTAGAGAATTAGTCATGTCTATAAATTCTGACATCTTACCTTAAGACCTTGGCTTTTCCAAGAATACAGCCTGTGTTTAGGTAGTCTAGACTCTCTGGAATGGGGGAGGGAGCACGGGCTGCAGCAGACTTGATAATCTCAGGAATTGTAATCAGTTTTTGGATCAGGCAAATAAGGTCAAGCAGTGTAACTAGAATAATGAGTGGATAATTGCTGTGATTAAATTAGTTAGCAAGTCTGATTTAAGTAGTAGTCATCAAGGAATCATCTGTTATAGGATTTGGCTATATGTAGAAACTTTGTTCTTGGATTTTATTTTATTTTTTTCAAATATAAAGATGCCCCTCATCATCTGCTTTACTTACAGTAAAAATGAAGTATAGATCTTTCTTCTGTTAAGAACAACTGAAATACATCGTTTGTGTTCTGTTTTTTTTTGTTTTTTTGTTTTTTTGTTTTTTTTTCTCCTCTCCTGAACTTTGGAAGTGCAGCTTCTACATGTAAGGTTTTGGGAAACAAATGTGTATGTAATTTGGGTGTTGACTCGTTTTGCCTTTAGCTCATTGTGAAGAGCATGCTTTGTGGTGATTAAAACAGCTGTCATGTGATAAATATTTGTACTTGATGTATCCAGTTGACAATTAAGCAGAATAGCAAGTACAAACTTTGTAGTTGTACATGAAATACAACACACTACCTCAAAAAAGAATGCAGAAACTCATATATGTGTGTGTGTGTGTTTATGCATAACTATTGAAAAAAAAACCCCCAACACTCAGGAAGGTTTATGGAATGAGGCTGTTTTGTTACATTTGATTATCATTAGGTAAAAATAGATGTGCCTTAGAATTAATCAAATATTTTTCTTCAAAATTACTGGCTCATCTGGTAAAATTTGACTTCTTGGAAGGAATGTAGAAACAAGTGTTTTTGATTAAACTGTTATTGAGAAGTTTTCTTTGCTACAGGGGTTGTGCTAAGCCTTAGGTACCTCAAAAGAGTGCCCTGATGCTCTCTGGGGTTAGGAACTTACTCTGCTCAGCATTTGGTGTGTTGTTGTACCAGTCAGTAGAAAAACTCTGACACGAATTGACGAAATAATTCTTTTTTAGCTTTGCTTTCTCTTTCCATCTGTTCTGGCACCTGTTTCTCAGTGATAGGGAATTTTATGACAACCCCATGCAATTATTGGAGGTCTGAGCCTGTTTCTCCCACAGTGTAGTTGCTCAGTGGATTCCCCTGTCCTTTCATAGAAGGGCATCATTTTTTTCATCTCTTTTTAAAAATAATCTTAGGAGTGCAGTCAGCTAGTTGGGTCAGAAGAGTAGACTCTTCAAACAGGTGCTTCATTTCTCATAGTGAATAGTATCTTGACTATAAGGTTTTTCAGTACAGCGAACATAAATGTTGCACTGACTGTTAGAGACTTGAGACCTGTTATGGAAGCATCAGCTAAACTCAGCTAGGTTTCTTTACTCTGTCCTATTTTCCCCAAGACATTTTTGCCATGTAAAGGCATTTGAAGTGGAATGAAAGCTTTGACTGCTTCCTGTAGCTCTAGTTATACTAGTCTAAATTTGCAGAAACATGTCAAGACACATTTAACTTTCTACGCTATGTGAGCCATGTGGAACATTTGGTTCTCGCAGCATAGGTGGTGTGCTTTGCTGCAGATTGGACTTTCAAGAGAATTAATGAGAATTCTTAGTCATCTCTGAAGATAAAAGACCACGGTGCCAAATGCATTGCCCAATAGCCTGCTGTGCCCTTTTGTTGCAGCAAATATGATAAGGAGGCAACTTTTTTCGATTTTACCATCACTGTTTTCTAAGTCAGCAAAGTAATGCTATACCAGGTGCCTTGCTTAATGGTTATATAAAAATTACCTTCCTAGATTGTGCTGTATCGTAGTCTGAGAACATTCCTGATGCAGTTGTTCAGTAGCCAGAGAACTATGAGTGGGGTGAGATCCATGGTGGCAGGCTGGAAGTATTTTTTTAAAACATTCTTAACATATTTTCCAAGTATACATGCTGAATAAATAAATATAGGTATGCATGCATATATATATTCAGAAGATGTGAAATACCTCATCTCTATATAGAACACAGTCTCAGCAGTGATTGTCAGGTTTGTCAAATACTCCTGGTGAATATTGATTTGTCTCTACAACATAAACAGGACTTGGGCATGATTGCATTGACACTCAGGTTGTTAGCTTCTGCGACAAGGTACCGTTACATTAAGGAATCTGCAAATTGATGCTAGCTCATTGTCAGACACAAATTCTCAAAGATGCTAAAATATCAATGGTGACTGGATACCAAGGGCCATTGAATGTCTGCACTGTAGGGTCTCTTGATTAATCTCTAGTATATGACTCTTGTCTTGTGCAAAATTCCATTAGTTTTTAACTTTTATGTGCTTTGTGAAATGCATAAGTAGAACTGTACTGGGAACTGTTGAGTTCTAATAGCAGCAGAGTTGAAGATCAGGATCTTTGTTAGGGCAGCATGAGTGTTAATGGAGGAGGTGAATGAACCCATCTGCACTGGGTTTTATGATGGGGATGTGCTTCCATGCATGGGAGTGGTTTCTTGGTAAACCTCTGCCTCACAGAATTTATGGTAATCATTATACTTTGCTGAAGAGAAAAGCAGAAAGATAAATTTGTGATCCCCAGTGTTTAAAAACCATCTGTTAAATAGAAAACCAGGTATTTTTAAATTATAGGTACTGCATTTAATAAATTATGGCTATTGATAAGGGAGTACAATTCTATTATTACAGTGTATGTTATATTGATGCAAATTAACCTCAATTGCATAGTTTATATTTGATCTATGGGAGGGGGGAGGCAAAAAGATTAAAAAAAAACATTGAGTCATTTCTATTAATTTGCTAGCTTTTGGTTTTTTGTTTTTCTTTTAATCTAGACTATCAAAGAGCCTGTTAAACTTCCAAATTAATTAATTTTCTTTTGGGAACTAAACTGGTCTGCTTTTCAGGTTGAATAATGGAAGCATGGCTCTTATTGTTGTACAAAATACTTCTCGAACAGAGTTTATAAAACATCTGAAAAGATATGCCGGCGTGAAAAATCAGGTACTGTTAATTTCTTTCTGGTGATTATTAAAAGAACAGTTAATTGTGAAGATAGACATGCTGCAAGAGTTAATGTTAGCATCCTCATAAGGAGACTTAGCTTTCTGTCAGAATACATTAGCCCCTTTTTCATCTGATTCTTTTTTTTTTTTTTTTTTTTTTTTTAAATCACTAGACTAATACCGATTAGCCTATTTCATCCCATCTGTTGTGGTTTAAATTGTATTTTTGTCATACCATAATTTTATGGGTGTAAAGCCCTTTCCCCATAATAAAGGAAATGTATGCTGTGTGTAAATTTTGTGTGGTACAGAGATCAGGAACGCAGACTGGGGGGCATCATTCAGCTCTCTGTCAGAAACAGGTAAAGTCCATAATTTGAGCGGATCACTGCATGCTATGCTGGTAGCAATGGATTATAACCACTGATTTTTAGCAGGTGTGGATTTCACCTCGTTATGAATGTTTGCAGAATTACATTTCAAAATTATGGTCGTTATTTTGTCCTTGAAGAGAAAAATGAAGCATCCAAGCACAGTGCCTTGTTGCTGTCCTAAATACCTAACGCATAGCCTAAGCACACTGGTACTCATTCAGATGTTTAAGGATTATGTGAAATCACTTTTACAAGACGGTTTCGGTTTGAATTGGTCAACAGTCAGAGTTTTGGGGAGAGGTAGATGACAGTTCCATGTGACAGCACTAACAGCTGCATTTAGGAAACAGTGTATGCTTTCCAGTTATGCTTGTGGAGGAAGGCTCTGCTTTTCTCTCTGCCTTTGGAGTTAGAAATTAGACAAGGAGATGTGGACCCTCTAAACCCTCAATTTAAGATGACCATTTATTAGAATTCTAACTAGCCATGTTCACGACAGGATTATTGGTAATGATGAACAGAGCACAGGAAAAAATCTGCTTGGACTTTCACATATTCTGAAAGCATGTGCTGTTTTGGTGCGTGCAAAATATATTCGCCTCACCTGTAGATTGAGCAAGTCTGATATGGGAATGCAAATAGAACACTACCAGTTTTTCTGAAGCACTATTTAGGATAAAAACAGCACATTAATCTATAAATGCTAGCTGAAATATATAATGCCTCATGTGGTCAAAGCTTGAGTTAAGTGTTCCCATTTACTTAAAAAGCTTGCTGCTTTTTTTATTTCAAGTAATCCTGTTTGTTGCTAGGCTACCACCTATATCTTTCATCTTCTTTTAATATATATCTGTGTTTGGTTTAGTTCAATTTTCCCTTTGTTGAGACCTACACAGTTCAAGAAGTAAGAGTACAACCAAGGCTTAACAGTGGGCTTGATGCCAAAGAAAATATGTATTTGAATGCTGCTTCTGCAGAAGGAAATTATCCTTGGAATATAGATGGAGACTTAATGAAAGAAGCATCAGAAGTTCATGTTCGGTAAGGCTAAGTATTATGTTTACAGACTGTGTACCTGTAACAGATTAGTACTGCAATCTTAAATGTATTACATCTGTATATAACACAGATGACACCAAAATTGGGTGTTATAAATGCTCTAACAGCACAGCTGTGCATTGCAGTCTGGCCCTTGTGTCATTGTTTGGGCCTCTGCCTGGTTGCCTTGTGCCCATCTTTGGAAATGTTTCTTATGACCGACACGGCCTCTCCTTTCTGGTGCTTCATCAGCTTCCAGCCCCACTTCTCTTCTGCCTGTTACTTTTACCCTTCTGTTTCTTAGAGGTGAACAGATGCCTATAAAGGTCTGTGACTCCTGGAAGAGCTATTTTTGGGACAAGGATTCCTGCTTGGAAAGCAGTGTGTGTAAGGTTAATAAGAACACATAGTTGTTCAACTGTGGGAAACTTAGTGCTGCTTGAGAATAGTCTCCGTATCTAGGATGTAAGAAAGAGTCTATGAATACATAAGGAAAAAGGAGGGTTATCAGTGGAATTAAATGGGCAGTGGCTTGTTGTTCTGCAATGCACACGAGATTAGTTCTAAGCACAGAGCTCAGAACCGGTCTGGAATGTAAAATAAAAGGCAGATAATGTTACAGGATATATAATATATACTTCCAAAGGTGACCCTATAGGAATTGTCAAAATGCAATTCACCAGATTTTATTCCATATAGCAGTTCATATATATTTGTTCTCCTGCCCCCCCCCCCCAAAAGTGGCACACCCATCGCAAGAGTTAATGAAATTGATAGAAGTTTGACTTCCTCACTTCACAGGGTGCATCCTCAACTGATTAACCTCTATGGCGTGAACACTGATGACCTGGAGAGTTCCCAAGCAACGTGCAATTGCATATAGAAGGGACACACTGCAAGTTCTGTATTAAAGAATCCTTTTCTCACCTCTATGCACAGCTTTCCAAGGTCCCAGTCTTTCACTCACTGAATCCAGTTGTTGTAGCAGAACCTTAACTTGTATTGTTATTGTAACAATAATACTTGTTTGTAAGATTCCTGGTTTTAAATTTTTATCAAGCTGTATATTTTTATCAGGTCATATTTAACTATAAATAAATTGTTAGGCTTAACAAGAAAAAATGAAAACTGATTATATTGGTCTCTTATAAACTTGGGTTCAAGAAGTATCCGTAAGAATAGAATATTTTTTTCCTTTAAAATTATTCTAGCTTTTGCAATAAATATAGTTTGAGATACTTTTAAGTTTGCTGCTGCTTATCCATGTTGTCGGGTAAATCAGTTCAAATAGAGCTGGTGAGTGGAGGTAGGTACCACCTCATGCTGAAGAATGGTGGCAAAATAATTTTTTTTTTAAAATAAAGTACTTCCATTTCTAGTTATAATTTTTAATGTTGCCTTAATATATTTGCTTTTAAATAGTTTCTAGTCAAACAGTAATACAAAAGAATATGCTGATATCCTATATGGCTTTTCTTTGTTGAAATGTATTTTAAGGACTACTCTTTGTACAAAATAAATATTTTAAAATATTTTATCTATCCTAGAACTGAAATTATATTTAGCGTAGCTTTTGTTGAGAATAAATTTATGATAAATTACTGAAAGTTGATTTAAATTTTTATAACTTTCTTATAGGGCATGAACAGTTTTTGAGTTTTTTTTTGTAACTGATTAAATAGTTAATACAATTATTTGAGATGACAGCAAATTAAGACTATATTCTTTCTGGGAACTTGCTTTCTCTGAGATGATGAAGAGTAGCAGACCAGTAAGTTTGTCCCTCTGCAGGACCATGGGGATAATGAACGTTTTCCTGGGCACTTGTCTATGAATTGTTCAGAATGTGGCTGGCAAATAATAGTGTGAAAGCTGCATTATCTAGTGGCCAGAATGAGTTAAGTTTGTTCTTCAGTAAGCAGTCGAGTATAATGTGAAATCCCGTCCTTCAAGGATTTGTTAAATCAAGCCTTTACAAGGATCTATAGCTACTGTATTGTATTAGACTTTAAATCCCAGTGAGAAGTTCTTACATGTGAAAAGTACGCAAGACAAAGTACTGTACCTGAAGTACTGCAGCTGATGATTTGTTTCCTAAGAACAAGCTGCTACTTGTTGGAAACCTCATGCGGTTTCTGCAGACAAACCTGGCCAGTGGTAAAGGCCAAATCCATAGACAAGCAAATGTCTGCTTCGTAGGCACCTCATTGTCATGGGAATCTTACAGCTAGTTCTGCTCTTTGCACCGGAGTTAGTGGCTGCAGAGCAGGCCTGAGGCCACAGCAGCCTTGGGGCTGGCAGGGCCCTGGCAGGGCTCTAGCCCAATCTCCTGCTCGAGCAGGTCCAGTTGCTCAGGGCTTCATCCAGTCCAGCCCTGAAACCTCCAAGGATGGAGACAACACAACCTCTCTGTGCCCCTGTTCCAGTGCCTGGCTGTCCTCATAAGGAAAATGTTTTCCCTCATTTCCAGTTGGAATCGCTCATTTCAGTTTATACCCATTGCCTTAGTCGCAGTGAGCAGTCTCCGGTTAAACTACTTTAACTGACACTATACCACATCGAGTATTTTTAATGTGTTAATTCAAACTGAACTTCTGAAAGTTGTCTAAGAAGGAGATTCTAGCTACAGTTAGTAGATTTAACTGTTTCTACTACATAGCTGAAAATTAAAAAAAAATAGTTGAACTTACAGAAGAAACAGCATTTAGGTGCTTAACTTGGGTTTTTTTTAATAAAATGAAACCAAGTGATACTTTGTAACCTTGCCACCCTCAGGACATTGCACACTCACTTTTTGTCAACCAGGTTTACAAAAGCAAAGTGAATTTTGCTTCGTATCCTAAGAACAGGCAGCCAACATGTACATGTTAATAATAAAATCTGAATAGGAAGTACACAATTTCCAAGGCAACATTATCACATTTACTGACTTACATAAACTACTGCAAAGATAAATAAAATGCTTTAGTTTCACTTTCTTTGCATTGTTTGTATTAATGGATATTAATGCTTCTTCCGGTATTTGAGGTATATTTTTCACACTATGCTGTAATATCAAACTAATTTCTGTTCAAAGATGTTTTGGTTAAAGTGCAAAAATTCACTAAAGCTACTTGGAAGAGAAGCATTTTGTGTATATTTTCAGAGACATGCAAGAAAATATTTAATTTTTCACATACTTTTTGATTAAAAAAAAAATATATGCACATTCATTTGTCCTTATGCTCAGATTTTAGAGAGAAAATTTACTTTAGAGCGATCCACATCTTTGGCACTGAATGAAGTGAAAGGAAATTATAAAATGGTCCCCAATACCTTTAAGAATCTGTGGACAGTGTGGCTTTTATGGCACCAAACACTCTATTAGCAAAGGTGCTGGTTGAAGTCACTCTGTATTGCTTTTGAGTCTCAGGTTTAATTCCCAGAGAATGGTGCAGCTTCAGCCTGTATGTACGCATTACATTCATTTCTCCTTGCAGTTCAGAAAGACATCAAAGGCACAGCAAGAAAGGCCATATTGCATAATGCTGATGCAATAAATACAGTTATTGAAGAAGTTGTACATTCTCCTGTTGTACTGGGAAGCAAAGGAACTTTTTTTTTTTCCTTGGATTTTACTATTTCACCAAAGCTAGGTGGCAGTGCAAACTTATCTAGCTGAAGAAAGTTCCTGTAGTAGCAGAGCAGTGGGTTGAACCATGTTACTATTCAGTCATTTGCCTTGTTGCTGAGTGGCTTCTGAGGATGCCGGTTTGGATGGTATTTATCTGAAAACTTCACAAGAACCCAAGCCAGCTCTCCAACTTTCTTATTAAGTACTTTCAGGTAAAGTGTGGTACATCTAAAGATAAAATTTGGCCCACTAAGGTTGGCATTGAGTCTCTTGGGTATGTGGTTTCTCTATTTTGTCATCATGTGAAGTCTTTGGGTTTTTTTTTTAGGTCCTGGAAGAATGCCAGTACTAAATACTACTATGCTAAGTACTGTAGAAAAGTCTTCAAATAAATAAAAATAAATACTTGCTTTAAAAAACCCCCCCACAGAAATATTTTGTTGGAGAAGTCCAAAACATCATGGCAGCAATACCTGAGGAATGGATGAAACAGCTCATTCTGTCATGCTTGCAAGTACTATGTTAAAGATGGCTACAAATGATGATCTCAAATACACTGCTCTTTCTACAGCTGAGAGAGGATTCTGTGCTGCATCTCCAGGCTACCCCACAGAACTCCCTGCTCTGAATCCACCTTGACCTTTCTGGTTCTGGCTTGCCTGAGTGACTAAGCCTCTGCAGTGTTGCGGCTGTGCTTGTGAAGCCAAAGCTGACAAGGTTACCTTCAGAAGCCCAAAAGAGCTTCTGTTTTCTACATCCGTGCGCTCTACTTACGGTCCCCGCTTTTGGTTTAAGCTAATTTACCCTTGTAAAACTGCCAAAGCACGAGGAGGGAGGGTTTCTTCTTAAATGTCTAATCAAAAGATTATTGAAACTTGAAAATGAATAGAATAACTCACACTAATGTGTTTGAGATCTTATTTTCCAGGATTGGCCAAATGTTACTACTTTCCAGAAGTTCTTCTTTCCAGTAAGTAATTCTTCTTCTCTTTAGTGTTCTTCTGTCTGTTTAAAACCAGATACAGATATTTGGTGTTTCAAATATTGCTATGAGACTTCACAAAACCTGTTTTACCATTTTTATATTAGAAAAATGACAGTACTCTAAGGTGTAGTCCTCCATATACAGTTCAAGGGAATAAAGTGTACTTTGTAAGAGCGAGTGAGCTCAAGAACAGTTTCCTTGTCAGTGACGTTTCTCCTGTGAATTAACCTGAATCTTAAATTCTTCATTTTAAAATCAAACGTTTATTTGCCATCTTAGTCATCTTTGTTCCCACGTGTGAAACTCCAGCTGCCTTCTCCGTTCTTGTCTTGAGGGACGGATTTGTATGGCCTTTTGAAAAAGCCAATCTGAAATACATAATTTTGGAATCTGTGGTCAGCAAATCTTTATCAAATCTAAATCATAAAACATGAACTAAATTACAATACATATGCATGGTGTTTATGAATGATGGTACATGCCATTGCTTTGTCATACCAAATAAGCAAGTGTTAGTTATCAATCAAAAAAGTGCATTTGCTTTTTCTTTTACTTTTTGGGAGGCTAATACTCTCCTGAAAGGAGTAAGGACATGTGGGCTTCTAAACTGTAACAGTCCAGAGAAGCCCGTAGTTTTGCAGATATGAAATGGTAATAAAACGTCCCTGTTAAATGTCTTTGATTTCTACACTTCCCTGGGAAGAACGATGGATGGAGAAAGTCTGCATGTAGGTAAAGTTAACAATCTCTTAATCACTTGTCAGAGAAGCTGCATCCTTCACAGTTTTCTTTTTTCATTTTTGCACAGGATTTTTTTAGCATTTATGTTGCCATTTAAAATCTTAAACAAATTATTCTGGCATGAAACTCTGTTGTAGACTATTAGTCATCATGTGTCAAGTGACATTCAATGTGGAGCACCATCCCACAAAAACGATCCATTTGGTATCACTAAATTATAGAAATCATTTGCAAATGTGAGATGCCATATGAAACACGGGAAGGGGTTTGTGGCATTGAATAAAGAAGATTTTAAATATGCAGAAGATAAAATGAAGGAAAATTGCAAACTATTTGGAAAAAACACAAGTTACAGGAGGAATTGTTTCTTTAGAAAAGACAGATCACAGTAAAATATTATTTATCCTTTAACCTTCATAAACAGATGCAAAGATCCACAACAGTGTGAATTCCTGACTTGAGAACAACTGATAAATACTGAAAACCTACCTTCCATAATACAAATGAAAGAAGCAAAAACAAGGTAACACCAACTATTAAGCCTATTCCAATAATTAGCACAGTAACACGGTATTTTGGCTTTTGGTGGTGCACTCCTTCCAAATAGACCTGGAAAGCAGAAAATAAGTTTAAGTGTCAGTTGATTCCACTCCCCCCCCCAATATACTAATAAAACAAATTAAGAAAATTATTTACATATTTAAGTAATTAACACTATATTCATTGCCATTGATACGTATAGAATTCCACAATTTTAATTCTGTTGGTTTTTCTGCTCTAACAAGTTTATCACAAATTCATTAAGAGAATTCTTACATATGCAACTTGCTTGTCCTTATGTAGTTCAATAACTTTTGCATTTTTTTCCGGTGAGGCTGTTGCTCTTACTTCAAACTTCAATGCTGATACATCATCCTAATTAAAAAAAAAAAAAAAGTTCTATCTTTAAAAAAAATAGCTTCAACACATGAACCCAGCAAAAATGGTAACACAGCTGCTTACAGAAACAGAATCTCACACAAACACACACTGGTGCCTTTCTCTGATCACAAAACAAATTAGTACCAGAAGCTGGAATGAAGCCCAGTTGGATTTTACTTGAGTCCCCATCCATGCTGCTTTTCTTAGTAAAGTACAATTATGAGTTGAAATTAAATCCCAATCCTACATAACCCAGCCAGAATAGGCAAAGCAATATATACTATAAAATAAAGTAACAACAAAAATACGTATTTTTTAGTGGTTTTTATTTTATCACCTTAAAACAGCAATGAAAACAAAATAGCTTAACACCTAAAAGATTTGGATTAATCATACTGTTTGCAAAAATATATTACTACCTAGCATTTGTATGTGGAGAATACTGCATATATGCTTTGAAATATTCCCCTTAAGTATGAAAAATTCATATGTTACCATTTCTAAAAGGGAAGGAGTAGCCTCCAGTTGCAATTGAACAGTTGCTTCTTTTCCACTTTCCATGTTTCCAAGCTTGCAATATATTTGTAAGCAAAGGCTGTCATTTTTCATGCAGTACTGTAGAAGGGAGGAAAAGATTAAAACTTGAGTTCATCAACTTTATCATCTTTGTATTAAAGACACTCAGAAACAATAAAACAAAAGAGATCCATGTTTGTTTTTGAAAAGTCAGGGTATAACTCCAGGTTGTCATCCATCAGTGTCAATCCCTAGGTGCTAAAAGAAGAGTACAAGCAGCCAACCTAATTGTTCTGAAACATAACAGGTCATTTTTCTTAATTCAACTTTTTTTAGACTGAAAAATGACAATTGTCATAATTTGCTTATCTTTTTTTTTTTTTTTTTAACACCATTATTTCAAATTAGCTTTTATCAAGAACTATAAATGACTATATGATAATCAGTATAAACAGCATAATTGATTGATTCTTACACTTGCACACTGACAGCTAGCACCATTTCACTCAGTTCTGGAGAAGACAAAAAGGCAAGCCCGTACATGATTATATTCTTTGTCCAAGACTGCACTGCCAAAGTTTTGATTTGATATTCTGGTGCAGGCTGTCTCTCAATCATTGGCTGATGTTCCTTGTAATGGGCTTACTTAAAGTCCCAAATTAATGTAAATGTCCACCATCTTTTAAGATGATAGTATTAAAAAAGGTTGTACTTTATCAGACACAAGTTGCAGGGGACAGATTTCTACAGGAACAAACCCTCAAAAACGTAGCACTAGAATAGCAATTCTGGTTTCAACTAAGTAGGCAAGTATCTGATCTCCAGCAGGGTCTGATCTACAGAGGGATGAGCCTGAACAGGCCAGGCATGTATGATATTCTCCCAGCCTCCCAAATATTTTTAGTAAGAACTTCCTGAGCCAAAACTGATTTCCATATATTTTTAAATTCTTAATGACTATCAGTCTCATTACCTTGTATAGTATCCCTTGGAATTCACTTATTTTTAGCATTTGTAACACCCTTCAGTAAGAAGTTCCACCATGAGTATTGCTTTGTTTGTGGGTTTTTTTTTTGTTTGTTTTGTTTTGTTTTTTCTTTTTGTTTGTTTTTGTTTTTTTTTTTAACCTGGTTCCTATTAGTTATATTTGATGGCACTTTTTTTGATGTGGAAAAGGCAATGTCTATTTGATCTGCATACTTCAGGTAATTAAAATCAAGACTCTTTTTCCCACATGCATCACTTTCAATTTGCTACTACATTTCATCTGCCATTTTGTTTGCCCACTCATTCAGTTACTTAACCCTCTGGCAGTTCGTCATAGGTGACTGTCATCCACACTGACTTCAGTGATGTGTCATTAATCAACTTTCTCATCTCAGTTCTCACCTCTTTCACTAAAGTCACTTATGACTACACTGAACTTATCACAGGTCCCACCACAAATCCTTGGAAGACTGCTCTAGTGACATCATTATATAAGATACACCGTTGTCTTAAGGCTCATAAATACAGTCATTTATTTCCCACTGATGCCAAAAGACAGACCTTACCATTTGTCTCTTAGCAGGTCTTGAAAAGAAAGTGACAACATCCTGTAATATGTTTTCCTTTTTTTCTGCTGCATTACAGCTTCTGGGATATTTATTATAGAAGCACTGTCCAACTGTTGTCTGAAAATAAAAATATCATCACCGTTAGAATTTGAACATCAGCTAATAATCAGAATACAGATTTCTGAAAGGCAAGAAGCTCAAAAAGAATGTTTTACTTTTAGAATTCTAAAACACATGGGGCTGAAGATCATCCTCCTCTTGTTCACTCTGCTTCACAATAGCCAACGAACTGAACACGTACTCAGTACCTAGTTCTGCTATGCTCTGCTTCTCTTTTTCATAGAATTCACATAGCTAATAAAAATATATTAAGTAACCTGTGGTTACCTTGATATCCAATGTGTTGAATAATTTGAATTCATCAGGTGGAAAAGCATTAGGTATCATTATCTCTAAGTTTGTATCTGGAGCCATGCTTGGTCCTACGCTGATTACCTGGTGGGAAAAAATGTTGTATATTTAAAGCTTTAATTTGTGGTAGCTATTCAAATATATATATAAAGTATAAATACATACAACTTCACAGAATGGGGTAGCACCTTGCATTGTTACACTGTCAGGGAAGTGGATTCTGCAAGGAGCTGTAACATTTTGCTTGATTCATTCTGTAGGCTGAACCCTTCACTTCTCTGAACCCAGTGAGTAAGTAAGTAGTGCTAATCTGCAATGACTACCCTGAGGTCATACGGATTGCCTTCTGAGAGAATATACAAAAGGAACTAGGAAAGATTTAACTCCTGCTTTTAATCCATTGGAGACAAATCTGATACCTACTGATCCTTTTATATGGAGCTCGTAGGTCCTTCTGCTGACCGTAAGATAATTCCTTTTGAAGTGTTTCCTAATGGAAGAACTGGCAATTCAGATCTGCTCTACCACTTTCAATCCTGCCTGGGCTAAGTGTTTTTTCTCTGACCATTCAGAAGAAGAGTGTCCAGGCCAAATAAAGTGTTCAGGGAGGATTAACAGCCACTTCCCATCACTAATGCACAAAAGTTGCTCACCATGCCCTTGTACTCTTAAAAAGTTCCCTCATTAACTGTGCAGGCTGTCATCACATACACTGGAAATCTAAGCATTAACCTTCAAAACAAGGATAATAGGGTTTACAAAGAAAAACTCTTACATGGAAAGTGAAGTTGATATTCTCCTTCATACACGTAACTGGTGAATCTCTCTCATTTGTTCCATAAACAAACGAAGCTGGTGATACAAATCTACAATGGTTTAGAAGAAGTTAATTAATAGAATTGCTATATATCATTAGCTTAACTTTCTGCTCCATGCTATCTCCAGTAAGATTGGTTCTAAGAAAATACCTGAGTTTGCATTTAAGTAAATCTAGGAACACTGAGTAGAAGTCCTCTACCTTTGTATTCTTTCCTCTTAAAAAGGCAGATGAATCTGAAAAAGTTATAAATCCTCGCCTCAAACTATGCTCCATGAATGCCCCACAACAAACCCAGAATATGGTCCATGTTAGGCAAGGAATCTAAGGATCTGCTGTGCTCCCATTAAATACCTCTCTCTCTCTCTAAAAAATATTACAGTTCTTAAAAAATACTAGTCTGTTAAGAGACAAGTTCAAAGCACCACAGGTATTGCTGGTCTCATCCCAAAGTAGTGGGAACAATCTCAGAAGTGTATGGGTCAGGCCCAGGATAGCTGTGCCATCTCATTCCCAGGATTTGTCAGCTACATCACACTTCTGCTTAAAAGCTTTGGGAATTTAGCATAGTAACAAGACAACAGTTCTATGGATGAGCAGGTATAGCAATAGCTGACTTACCCATGAGCATTTAACTCAGTCTCATATTTCAGAGGTACAGCTAAAGTTAGTGTGTTATCCAGCAACCTGTTCCCATCTTCATTTTTACTATAAAAACACAATGAGAGAAAAATGAGTACTGCATACATCATCATATGCTATGCATATTTCTATAAACAAGTATTAAACAGACCTTTCGGCTTATTAAAACAAAAATATTTTAGTGGTAACAACATGTCAGGCAGTAAAAATAAGAACATTTTATACAGTCAGAAACCTGCTCATTATTTAAATATCTATTATCTGGGTTTTTTTTCTAATTTCCCTTCCTCTACAGATTTGCAACTGATGTGCTTTCTTGCAATTGTGCTTTGCTAAGTCTTTCCACTGTTCCATATTCTGTTTTACGAAGCTAGTAATATTTTTCATTGAGCAATTTTTATTAGACTTTACCAGGTAGCATTAATGATGATGCTGAGGTCATCTTCTGCTCTGGTAAACAAGCTTGCATCCATGAGGAAACTAAAATCCAGCTGTAGAACAAATAAAATTTTCTTTATATCAAGTGATAGTGTGTCTTAACATAGTTTAAATAAACGTATTGTATTAAAGTCTTTTAGAATTTCCTGCTCTAAAAAAAAATTCAGAACTTTTTGTGTCTTCTACTCCCTTTCTATTGACCTAATACATTCATAGCCTTAGTCAGCTCACTTGTCTAGGAAGCCAAGCACAATCAGTTGATGCACAACACAAACAACACTGTCCCTTAATGAATTATTCCAGAGAGTGTTCAAGCAACTAATTGTAAAAGTAGCAGAGATATTCAGATACCAACACGATAAAAGACATCAGTTGGGAATGAAGTACAGATTATGAAAACCAAGGGTTTTTTCCCCCCTGGAAATCCTCATAACGTATTTAGGGTGTTTTTAAAGCTAGAACTTCATACATAGCTTACCTTTGATTTTTGATCTACATATAAATAACCAACGCTGCACTCAAGTTTCACTACATGAATTTCTTTATCTAATACTTCACAATGTATCTGTTTTTCTTCCTAAAATAAAGGACAGATTATTAATAATGATTAAAATAAAACCACTTGTTTTCAGACATTTCAATATACTTGCACACACCAAAACTGGGTGGTTTGTATTTCCGTGAACTGGGTGTCTGTAGAACATTCGTATTATTCCTGACCACTTTAACGTATCCTTACATCTCTTACTGTATCCTGTTACTTCATCTTCTGCTTGCCAACAGTGGAGCTAAGGTGTATGCATCAGACCCAGACCCACTCCAGTTTAAAGCCAACCTCTGAGAGGTGTCAGGGGGATTCTACACAGAAAACAGTTATTTTAACAAGGCAGAAAGAGAGGACAATTAGATTTGTGACTTCTTTATAAGACTGTATCCGTGAAAAAGAGCTGATTCAATGAGATCTCTGTGATCACTGATCATCAGACAAAAAGTAGCAGCAACATTGTCAAATATGTTTAGGAACTATTTTTTTTTTTTTTTAGTTTTAGTTATTACCATCACATCCTGTTATTAAAATGATTTAAGTCACATGTATGGATTAACTTGCACACAGCTTATATAGCTAGAAGTCTGAGAACTTAAACTGGAGTTTTGTCAGCTTTTTTGGGGGTATGTGTGTATAGGTTGTCAGTATCTAAAGAAGCTCAACAACCCCTTAACAGAATTTGAAAAATATCTGGCTGAAAAAGAAAAATACCAAAGGATTAGTGTTTAACGGACTTTTTTGTTCTTACCAATTCTAAAATTCGGATGAAATAAAGACCTCTAGGGATCTGAATGTGGAGGACTGTTTCATATGCATCATCTCCAACATTCAGCAGAGAAATGTTCAACAATAAAGTCTTCATACTTCCAACAGCAAGATATGTTTTCTTATCATGAGGCCTATAAAAATAATTATCATAAGTGAAAATTAATTCTATATACAGGCGATAGATATGCAGTTTTCCTCCACTGCTCTTTTAGTTGCTTTCTTTGGTTCTGACCAGCCCAGCTGGAGATCATTAGGAAGGTTTTTTCTCAGTTCTGTAAGTGCAGGTACTACACCAGTTACACGATGGTCAGCTCCAGTCTTGTGCTTTCTAAGGCCTGGGGTTGCTAGTGTGAGCGCAAGAGAATGGTTATCAGGCCAGTCATGCTTCTGGCTTTTTTACCAGATCGGTCCTTTCCTTTACAGATGAGAACGGCAATGCGCTACTGCTACAGTCTTTTCAGACATTATTTCAAAATTCACACCTTGTACTCAAAGTACAGGAGTAAATATGAAACAGGTCTCAAAGAGGGCAAGTGAACACGCCTATCTTATGATCTATATAATGTTCTATAATCATGTTACAAGTACAGACAATCTGTGAGGGGGCTAAAAGTAAACTTCGGCTTGACATTAAAGTTTAATTAAGACTTGTAGAAAGGCTGCCTAGAAATAGACATTTATCAGATATTCTGGCTCGAAACCAAAGCATTAGTCACAGAACACCTTGGGGAAAGAAGCTGGCACTTAGAAAAGCAACAGAAGGTAAAAGCACTGCATAAGCAGACAGGCTCCAGACAAAACCAAATTAAAGAAAAACACAACGTTTCGGTAGCTTGATTAAGTTTAAGTTAAATTTTAAAGTTGTTTTACTAGTTATGTGCTTACTGTTCAGTCCTCTAATATGCATTAAAGCCAAGCTCATTAACAAGACACTGTCACAGAGATGCCTCCCAGCTTAACACACAAGTACACAAAAGCACCAGGTGCACATCTGGGACGACAACAAAGCTGAACTAGAGCTTTTCCCTGGTAATCATATTTCATTCTTCATTAAAAAATGCATGATGCGGACTAGAAATTTACAGAGCAGGCCAAAATCTAAGCAATTTAAACAAAACATGATAGTGTATACATGAAGACTCATAACTCAGTAAGTAAAGCATTACATTGACACCCCTATTTGATTTCATTCTTTTAAGACTAAAAGTGTTTGCTTTGCTGTTCAAGGATAATGAATGCACTCTACCTAGACAAAATAAATTAATGCTTCACAGCTAACTAGTTTTTAAATCGAGATTCTAGGGGCAGAATGTAATTTAAGGTGATACTTCACACTTTATCAAGATATTTAGCCTGTTTATTTACACTGAAAATCTGCTACTGGTACCTAATGCCAAGCAGGTATGTTGTAATCTGTTTTCCTTTCTTAGAGCTTTGAAATACTTAAAAAACTTCATTGCTAATGGCATGAATGGAAATGCTGCACAGTCTTTCTTTCTGAAAAGTTTATGATTGTTCAAATAAAATAACCTTCAAGCCTAAGCAAATGAAAGGGCTTAAGACTCACACTACAGGCCACATGTTGAAGTAGTCAGAAGGATACCAGTCTTATTCTGAAATCTATGAATATGAAAAAACTCAGAATCACACAGGTGGGATTTATCACCATTATGTGATTGTCATTGTCTTTCAGTGTCACTTTCGGTTGTTCAACCTAGTATCTCAATTAAAGTAGAATCAACTGTAAAGTGATAAATTACACAAGAAAATCCAGGTTACACGCAAGAGACCTAAACTAGCTGAGATTCACAGGAGTTGCAATTTCTCCTTTTGAATACAACAACTCATATTTCTTCCTTTGAAGTATAATATTCACTAAAAAAAAAAGGTTGTCATGATAAAATAAAACTTAAAATCAAATAATTAAAATCCATTCTGAATAAAAACAATGGTACATGGCTTAAAACTTTCCAAAGATGATGCTAAATAGAAGTATATCTCACAAAGTATTGCTTGGTGTAATACAGATTCTGCAAGACAATAATAATTGTATTTAAATACTTTGAAAGTGCATTAATTATCTTGCATAATAACAGGATGTAAACTTGACACATAACTGGAAGGAATGGAAAAAACTGAAACATATTAAAGGATATATAAAAAAAAATTAGGGACATAACTGAAAAAAAATCACAAAACAAAATTAATTTTGGAAAATGCAAGCCAATTCCATGTAAAGAAGTCTAAACCTCACATAATACTCAACCATCTGGTGTCTCAATCAGCAGTATAAAACTGAAGATGTAATATTCTTAAGCAAATGAGGAAAAAGAACCACCTAATTAATCTGTAATTGAAATATAACAATGTCTCAGTACAAAACCAAAGTATCTTCTTTGTACAGTGCAAGTACAGTTTCTTCATAAAAGCAGCAGAAATAATCAATAGCTTGTCAATTTAACAGTAGTTATGATGTCTACGTATTAAGTATGCATTGTGCACTGTATCTTAGCCCAGTTATATATGAAGTGTAGAACACAAGTTTACCTTTCTGTGAAGAAGACATATTTTATGAGCTGTAAAGTCTTCAAGTTATGCAAGAACAGTTCTTCAATTATATACATTTCTGTTACATTTCCTGGAAGATTTATGATTTTAAAATATTCTTCAACTAAACACAGCTTCACTCCTCATGTTTTCTCAGGGAGTCCATAGTCTACTTTTGCAATTTAATGTTCTTTACGTAAAAAAGATTAAGGAATAATTTAGATAAAATCTTATTGAACCTCTTTCAAAAAAATGAAAGCCACATTATACTTACTTTGGAAAAGCAACTTTTCCAGAAACCCTCAAGTCAGCAGAACAATTTTCTTGGGAGCAAAATCTTGCAAAAACAAACTATAAAAGAGATATTAAAAAAAAGCACTTTAGGGTATTACGCATTATAGCGAGTAAAACTATTTCCAGAGAAAGAAACCTATCACGTTGTTACCAAGTACCTGGAATGGGCCAATAGCTCTTTCTCCTAAAACCAAGTCAATCAGGCTATAATTTGCTATTACCCAAACACATTCTGCACACCCGGAACACCACCAGAGAGGCATTCCTGACTCAGTCTCTCTCACAGTTAAACCACTGGGTGTATGTTCAGCTGATTTTTCAAAAGTAGTACATAAAAAGGGCAGAGTGTTTTAAAGGATCCAGAACTGATCATACAGCACATTAACTTTTGCAAGAGAGTTTCATTACACAAACTTTACTTATCATACTGTTAGTAGGGCTTGATGAGACTAGAGACACCATAAGTGGCGTGTGTCCATGCCTTGGTTATCAGTATGCTAAAGAGCACATGTATGTTACTATATTCAACATTATCCTCTTTCTCTAACTTGGTGGTTTCTAAAACAAAATTTTGAATGAAGATGAAAAGGACAAGCATGCCATTTAAAAGGAGCTTTTATATATCTCAGAGTTCTGGTAGTCAACTGTATCTGAATTACATGAAGCTTACTGTTTGTGAAAAGTCGTATGTTTATGACCATTTGGTAGTTAAGCAAAAGTCAGGATGCTCTGAATTTTTAAGTCAGTCTATTAACTCTTAATAAGTAGCTTTTTTTTTCCAAAAAGAAATTTCATACTCATTTAAGGATACAGAATACACTTTTTCCTCCCACAGTCTTTGTGTCTGAAAATCTGCAATACCTTCACAGAACTAGTATTTCAGCAACATCGTTGACACACTTCAAGATTCATACCAACACAGTATTGTGTATTTAACAATTTAACACAGAAATAATCATAAAGAAAAATTTTATACTGGAAAGTGACTTAGGCTGCACAGTTGAAAAAGAATGAATATTTCAGAGTGAATTTCATATCTGTATATATTATTATATATTCTTGCAAATTCTTTGCACATACTTTTTTTTTTTAATAATAATACAAATTGTATATATCTTCTGCAAAGATAAGTTTTTAGTGAAAAATTAAGCAATTTTTAGCATGCTGGTTTATTAACTAAGATCAAGGCACTAGGTGCTGGTCTGGAAAATGCATTCCTTCACATGCTATGGATGTGTGATCCTTTTTTAACTGAAGATTTAAACGCGAATATTTACTTACTGTGTTTGAAAAAAGGGAACACATACACTAACCTTGCTTTTTATAACATTTTTTTCTTTCCTCTGTTGAAGAACGGGTTGAAGTGGTGAAAATTCTTGAGCATTTCTTTTTTGTAGAATATGATGCCCCAGATGGTAACTTGCTTCAACATGTACAGGAGTCAAGATATCCCTTACATCTTTCTATGAAAATTGGAAACCTAATGAGTTAATCATATAAGACAAGACATGTATGCTTATGTTTTAAAGATTATAAGGTTCCCTAGAACTAATTTAAACAGGAACACTTATTTTTTACATGTAAAATAACTTCATATGCCATAGAGCTCATAGAGACATACTTGTTGCTGAGAGGTGATCAGAAACACAGATAAGCATAACACGTTCAGTGACAGTGTCAGGTGTTTCAGAATGGAAGATTCTTTTATTAAAGTAAGTCTTATTGAATAGGGAACGATTTTCTGTTAATAATACTGCCTTGCATACATATGAAATGCTGTATTGCCCAAACAGAAAAACAGGCAAAAATTGGCTAAAATGGAGAAAATTAACCAGTGGGATAATGCCAGACAAAACCCATGGATATTTCTGTATGAAATCAAAGGGAGTTCTCCCACAGTACCACTAAATCAGGTCACGACTGCATTTTATTTTTTTGCCTCTTTATTTCCTATTCTGTATTAAAAAGATTAAACTCCTCAATAAATGACCATTTTGTACATGAACCCTTGACTAAGTAGAAATGTTGCAGATCAGAGCCCAAACTACCTACTTGTGAAAACTGAACAGCTTGAAGCACTGAGTACTAACAATAGCAAACCTGATTAAATTATTCCCTAAGTGTAGGAGATAGACAGACACTGATTGTCCCTCCACATGGCTACTACTTTAATTCTTATCTGCAAGCTTGCTTTGGC
The DNA here is from genome assembly GCF_018691265.1 of Tyto alba. Lineage (NCBI taxonomy): Eukaryota > Metazoa > Chordata > Aves > Strigiformes > Tytonidae > Tyto > Tyto alba. The sequence goes on along the minus strand of NW_024881328.1, from coordinate 27,603,409 downwards.
CAAATCACATATTACCTAATTCATAATAATTTTCCACAAGGTCTTCTCCGCATCTGCTTTATATTACTTCCATTATACTAATTAGCTATTAATTAGTCTTTACTCAAAATACATAAAACTTACATTGTCTCTTGCAAGGACTGTACTTGACAGACATTCACACTTACTTAACTTTAGGAGCTTCACACAAGTACAGAAACCTCAGTGGGTGGAAGGAGATGCTTATAATGCTATTAATTAAGAATTTAAAAGAAAATTGAGTTATATGGAGGGAAAAATACTAATGATAATCTATAGGAAATGATGAGCCAATTCATATCCTTCCTCCTACACAAATACCTGTGGATACTGGTACAGCAATCTGTACAAGGTCAGCTGTCAGTCAGATCCCTCTTAGCTTACAAAACTCTTATAAGTAAGTGGCAATTTGCCATTGCTCCTGTAAGTAACATTCACTTGGGTGCAACTACCAGTTGAGATGCATCTGGGCAATTTTCCACTAGATAACATAAGCTTTCCTTTCTACCCCAAAGCTTTATCATGAAGAACTGGCTTCTAATGTTGTCAAAACCAGAAAGTAAGTAACAGGAAGGAAGAAGAAAAATACATGGAAGACTTTTTCCTCTGTATGTTTTCTTGTAGCTGTAGAAAACGAAGTCTATTTCCCAGCCTCTGTGCAGGACCAACTGCACTGGACATCCTAGCAGACATTTGTTTCAAAAGGTCCCAGAATTGCTACCTTGAGAATTTTAAAGAAAAGACCAGGCAAATTAGTCCATTATTTTATTACACTGTTTCCCCTTACATCTAAATATTCCCTGTCCTTAGTATTTCTTTAAAGAATTCTTTTTTTCCCTTAGATAAGGTCTTTCAGGAGATACGTTGATTTTTTTTGAGTTTAATAAAACATGGTTCCTCCATGTCTGCTAGTTTTTATTGTTTGATTGTGGTTTAGGATTTCAAGTTCTTCCCATTCATTCTCCAAAATTTTTACTGGAATAGGCAAGATTCTAAGATTTTTGATAGACTGAATCACTTTTATAATTTCTTGTACAGTGAATGCCCTTAAAAATATTATATCCTAGTCCTGATTACAGTTGTTTTTACTTTCAAGACAGGTCCCTCATTTATCCTTCAGAGGGATACATCAAGCATGAATATGACAGTTCATTTCCTCCAGGGCAGCAGTGACTTTGAGACTGCTATTGCAGTTAGGATCTTCCTGACTAAATTCTTACCAACTTATTTGCAAGTCAGTCCTATCCTCAGTTTCAAAGGATGGTTGATACTGAATCAAACTCTACATCTGGAGGAACCAACAGCCAACTTCCTCCTGCTGAGTCGCTGGTACCGTCTCTATTTCTGGTGTCGGTACAGACCTCCCCGGCCAGCTGACACCCTGCAGGTCTCCAACAGCCTCCTGCTGAGCGCCCACTTGCCCTGGCAGCACTTCTACCTCTGTGGCTTCTCCTCTGAAGCACTTCTACCAGCAGATTCCTTCTACAACAAAGCTGTCTCTACGCTTTCACAGGCAGAACTGTAACGATGTTCACTACTAATCTAGTCCAGGATTCAGGCTGATACACCCAGGAGAAAGATTTATCTGTACAGGCTTCACTTTTGTGAGCAGGGGAGTAGAGAGATCACTTTTTCAGCACAGTGCACATTCTTCATACTGTTCAGCTCTAAATCCATTCATTAAACTCTCATGAGTGTTCTTCCTACCCTGTTTCCACCTCTTGATTTTCTGAGTATTTTCCCTGGCAAGTGCTGCATCCCTTGCAGGAAAAAAATCAAACAATTCCAACCAAGTGTTCTTTTTCACACCCTGACAGCCTTTGGCTATACACAAACCAGACCACACTATAAATCTCGAACTGCAGACTCTACTCTCTTCTAGAAATCATCTTCATTTCTCTTCCTATGGATCGGGAACAGGTTCATTTCTTATCAGATGAGTCTACCTCACCTACTCCCAGTAAAAAGAGGGGAGCAAGACCATACAAGTGTTCTTTAAATTGCTACAAATGACAAAACGTAATAAACATTTTCTCTGTGCAGTTACAAGTTTGGAGATTTTGCATTGTGGAGTACATAGGGAAGTTCCATCAGAAACGTTCAGCAGAAGATCTGTGTTATACTGTAACTTCTTCATTGCCCCAAACTGGCCTCACTCTGTGATCTGTCATCCATAAAAAAGGGTGAAAAAATGTCAAGAACGCTCATGTCCTACTTCATCACTGTGATTATTATTCTTATGCACATTCTCACTGACAAAAGAGATGGCAGACCCACTGACTTCCCCACGGAAAGCTGAGAAAGCATCAGGATTAAAATACATTAGCTGTGGAAGTTATGAATGCAAATATTTTACTTCCAAAATGATGTGATGCAACTGTAAGCAAAATAGGTTATTTTGGAACAGGTGTGCTTTTCAAAGGAGAACAAAGGATTAATACATACTGAAAATTACATTACCCTCATAAATGCTGGATGATCTTTGCAGGCAGTATTCCTGCTGTAAATCTTTATGTTTCCTGAGATTGCATCAGATGTTCCATTGGAGGAAAAATAAAACCTTGCTTGTGTATCCACTCTTCTGTTCACATCAACACTCAGATTATAAAGGAGTACTGCAAAATAAAACCCAGGGAAAAGAAAAGTTATAAAAACCACTTTTATAAAAAAATATTTAAAACCCACTTTTATAAAAAAGGGTTACAATTCTAATGAATTTATGATAGAATTAGATCTTCTGACTCAATTCCTTAAGCATGTTCCATAATATCCATTTCAAAATGCTCTGCTTAAAATTCTCTGACATAAATCCATACCTAACAAAAACTTCTAGCCCTATGAAAATTGATTGCATGATGACTGATCCCTGATACACGCTTTTACATCAGGGAAAGTTTTGTTAAGTTATATTTAAGTTTCCTATCAGAATCTATTTAAAGAAAACGTGCTTCCGTTAGTTACAGGGCTGACAGTAAATTTCAACAAACGGGTAAGTCAACAGACACTGACAAATATTGCTTAACTTCACAGTTTTTTCTATTTAGGTTAGCATGAATTGCTATGATAACAACTTGCAAATAAGTTTCATAGCATTACTGATCTATTACTTCCAAATCTTTGCCAAAAGTTGAGTTAGGTTATCTAGACTTTCCTCTAGACCTTTCTATTTAAGTTGAGAAGTTTTACGTCCAAACCCAGCAAGGGTAATTCAGTCTGACTGCTCATCTTTCACAACAAATATAAATTTCAAAAGATCTGAACTTGAAACTTTATAGTTCATCGCGGGATGTGTTCCTAATCACGTCATCTGTCATGTGTTCCTGAAGGATACTGTATATTCTCATACAAAAGATTTAAGGAATTTAGTTTTATACACCATGTATCTGCAGGGCTGTTTGCAGTTTACAAATAGCACATGACAAGTAGGTTAAAAGCATCCAGGCAATACAGTCAAATTTAGACAGTAAATTATTTTAAATAAGTTCACCATGAATATTCCCTCCAATAGATATTGCTTCAAGCAATACCAGTTTTTGCCAAAAGCAAAATATGCATTATATGAAATAAAGTACATGATATATTTTCAGTAATTCTGATAGGACTCCCTCTCTTTCACACATTATTCCATAATGCTACGATCAGGCACTTGAGCTGCTTTATGGAGGAAATGCCTTTTCTCTCTTGCTAAGTAGAAGACTGCATCCTACAGCAGTCCCATGAGGTCTGGTCCATGCCTGGGAGGACTGCTTTTAGAGGACATCTTAATATCATGCTGAATAATCCATTCTATTCTGCATTAAGGAAAGTCATTCACCCACCATTAATTCCCTACTTAACTGCAAAGCAACAGCCCAGACATTTGCATGTGGAAGGTTCAGACAAACTTGACAGACATTCCTGTTGGGCCCTGTACAAAACAGAATATGGTCCCTGGGCAACTATGTAAAAGAAAGTGTTCACAGAATACGTTTGGCTCTATTTCTTTGTAAACCCAAATGGCATAATATTTCATTCAAAAACCTATCAAAATGATGAATCTAGTTATTAAGATTCATTATGAAAGGGACCATCTCTAATGGCATAATTACGATGTAGTTCAAAAATACGCGTGTGAATTTAATCGTACCACTGTTAGGTAATCCAGGTACCAGAAACAGCATACCCATGATGGTACTGTTTTAGGACTGTGAAATGTGAAAATATTAGTAAACAGTTGTGCACGGCTCCAGCTGAACTCTTTAGCATCACAACCCTGCTAGCTAGCTAAAAATTAGTCTCTACTTGTCTAAACCGGTTGCCGTCAAAACTTTAGATTATATCGTTGATGCAACAGACAACTTGGAGTTCTATGTTCATCCTCACAATATCTCACCTTTTTAACATCACTATCATTCGTAGGCCATGTAACTCTGGTAGTCCTTGTAAGGATGTGCTGTTATTCTAAACTGAATAAAAGTGTAATGGCTTGATGTTATGGGGTAATTATGAGTTAAAAAAGCCATCTGAACTCAGATTAAGGATCCACTAAATACCAATAGCATTATTCTGTAAATAGGTGCATTTAAAATGAATACATATACTGGAATTTTTTCAGGTAGCTTACCAATATAACCAGGTACTTCCCGTCCTGTGTAGGTAAAGCATATCTTCAAATTCATACAAATGGCAGGCTGGTCATTTTCCAGGCAGTTGAAATTAGTTCGATTTATTGAATTAAGATGCTTTAAAGAAGCTTCAACAATTATCACTGGTTTTGTTCTAAGAATAGGAGAGACTTATTGTTCACAAAACACTTCAGAAATAGTTTATGGAATCATTGCAGAATCTAACAATCTCTGACAGTATCTATTTTTATAAGTACAATTTTTTAAGCTATCTGCATTTTTCAGAATCCAAATAGTTGTATGCGTATTATCTGTGGCCTCAAGAATTTTCAGAATGATATTTTCTTTTTCTTCAAGGTGTTTACTTAAATGTTTCAGTCTTAGAGCATTCTAGAGCCTAGTAACTGAAGTTCAAGACACCAAGAAGAATATCACGAGATTAAAATATACTCCTGAGTTTTATTACATTGCATTAAAAAATGCAGTTGAATTGTATGGTATTAAAAAGCACTGAAATGTAGCAATCTCACCTCAGCACCACAGCAGAATTGGAGAGAAATGCACCAACTGCTACATCTGTACAAAAAAATAGATCAGTAAGCATAATTTGTCAAAAGGAAATACTACGTACACGCATTTTGTAGCATATTCAACTTCTGGTCAGCATTAAACCACCATTTGCCCTGTATTTATTAGAAGGCATAAACTAATATTCAAAGGTGGTCTTCTCTGTCTAGAAGATGATTCTTCAAATACTTGTCCACTGTCCATTAACGCTGCGTGCTAATTTCCTGGGCTTGCAAATATTGGTTATGTGATGATTTGATTTCTATTCCATGTTTAAGAGGCTGATACTGAAGGACAAGTCAGCTAAATAGGAGGTACTTGCCTCCTTTTTAACTCAAATATTCAATATTACTATATACACATATACACAAACAATTCAGTTCTATATATATTACTATATATATTATATATATGAAATTACACATATTTGGAGTTAGAAAAAAATTACATGATTTATTCCAAACTAACTGAAAACTATTCATACAATAAGGAAAGAAATATACACAGTGTATATACCTCTCAAATGAGCTAGCAAAAGTGAATTTTCAGACAAGTCTAAATGATATTAAGGGTCTGAGGATGTGACTCCCAAATCATTAAACAACAGGTGACCTGACAACACACTACTTGTACACTACCCCTCAGCCCAGCATTACAAATTAACCTGGATGACTTTTCTGTTGGCATAGAAGGTCATACAACATGTAGTTCATGACAACTGTATGCTTTCACACCCAGGGGCAGGACAGGCAATACCTGACAATGCTTATCTGCAAAATGTCAAAATATTTTGACAACATGTATAAAACAATGAGATATAATTGGAACCAGCTAGGTTGTTTTACACCAAATTAGCACTTCTGTGTCATGCCCCCAAGAACTCTGCAACAGCCCTAATTCAATGCCGTGAGCCTTGAGTCAGGTTAATGTATTGCTCACACAGACTGAGAGTCAAGCAGCTCTGTGACTCTGGCAAAATCCAGACTATGTGAAGAGCAGTAGATTTTTAGGTTAGCACGCTAGCCTGGACAGCAAACGTGATTCCAGTGCCCAAACTAGCTCTTTGTGACATCAGCAGATGAGATGGCTGCCATAAAAATAAAAATTCCATTGTTCTTCCTCTTACAAACTATGATCTTATTATTATATTGTTCTCAGTCCTTAAATAATAGTTAGATGACTGTGAAAATTGATGGCTTGGCCTTAGCGTCACCTCTTTTTTTTTTTCTTCCCAAAATACAAGATGTGACATGTCATCTTAATAACAGATTTTGCTTCTGTTAAAATTAACAAGTAGCACAGTAGGGTTGTTCCCTATGAATCTCTTTTAAAAATGAAAAATAAACAAAATTGTTTAATTCACCTTGATAACCATTGTTATCTGCATCAATGCCACTTGCTATGGATTGTCCAAACATGCTTAAAGAATTACTGACTTGATGTCCTTGTATTCTCTGAGGAGGAAAAAATCAGAAGAGAAAATTATTCTTGGAAAAATAATCTTTGAGTTACAATTTCCAATGAAAAATGTTAGCAAACCCATCCTGCTGCTCAAAGCAGTTATATGCTTACAGGTGAAAGTACACCTCTGAAAGTATCATTCCTCAATTGCTGCATATGTTATATCCCGTAAACGCTGTCTGAAACTATTTTTCTGTTACAGGTTATGTTATGACTGGAACACAGACTATGCAAAAATTTCTGAAGTCTTTTAAAGTACCTCAGATGGTCTGAGTGTTAAATGAAGGAAAAACCCTCTCAAATTTAAACCTAGGGTTTTTCTGGATTGATTATTTTTCACTGAAAGAGCATACCTGTGAAAATGATGGTGTTATTCCATCTTCCCTGCCATTGTATATATAAATAACCCCTTTTAGATTATTTTCTTGTGGAGCCCCAATTGCTACATCTGTGGAAAAACAATTTAACAATAATCAATTCACCAGGAAACATGACCAAGAAAGAATTAAAGAAATCCAAATAATGATGCACGCATGCAATGCCAGACCAAATTTGTCTGACTGAATTCAAAAGAAGTGATGGAGATAGATATAAAGCAAATGGAAACAATACAGACCAGCTCAGTAATCTGACTTTGCCTTAAGTACTATGTTTCTGGAAAACAAGGGCCAAATACAGCCATTTCATTCGAGACAAAGTCTGTTCCTACCAATACTGAATTTTACCCTGCAGAAGTTAAGAGGTTATCATGGAGAATAGCCAAAATTATCAGTCTTTTTAAAAAAGCCTTATATTCATGGAACCACAATGATCTTCCTGCACTTCACTATTCCCACATGGATTAAATCACTAAGACACAAGAAGTACTCTTATTACACCACCTGAAACGAACCATTTCTTCTTTTACGAAATGTCCTTAACAGCTGGTAACAGGCTTGAACAGGCATTTAACAAGGAAATGAAGGTAGCTGGTTTGTACAAAGCGTGTGATTTATGCCCCAATGATTTAATCCCAGAGGGGTCTGGTGACACATAACAAAGCAACCAACCCACTCACCCTCAACAGCCTTTACCAAAAAGCCTCATGGTTCAAATAGCCAGAGGTTGTTAAACAAAAAGCAGCGGGATAGAGGGGGAGATGAATTACATCATTTTGAAAGTCAGTAACATAAATTAATAACTGTGACCTTTAGTTCACAAACTGAATTATCTGCAAATCAGAAATACTGTATGCTGCACCTAACCAAAATCACAAGAAAAGCAAAGCTCTGATAATTTGGTTTTACTGAACAATTCTCTGATTGAATCTATATTAACAATCCATACTTTGGTGACTAAAACACCCAAAATGTGTTATGTGTCTCTACTGGTGATATGAAAATAGGACAGCCAAGCTGTGCTAATTAAAATTACACATATGTTCTTGAGGAGGTCAGATTCTATACCAACACCCATGCCATTATCTTCACAGGGCTGATACTGATGGTTTAGATCATTGAAGAAGTTGGCTCTGCTGTGCTTTTCTTATTACTTACTACAAACAAATGGTTTCTAACACCCAATTTCTCTTTATATTTTGTTTCCAGCTGTTTTTCTTACAAAGTTGCTCTTCCTATTGTCGCTCTCAATATCGCCCCCACTTTTTCTTTTCACTGTTTTTGCTCACTTCAAAAGCTAATCCACCTGCAGTTCTAGGAAGCCCATTTTACATTAAATTCTGTGTCATACATCTACTTTGATATGCTGCTATTAATTTGATTTTACTTCTCTGTTCCCCAGCACTACATTTAGATACAGTTTTCCACTGCAGTTTGCAAATGTTTTGGGGCAAAACCTGAAAGTTGTGTATAGAATTGTGAAGGTAATGCAAACAAGAGAAAATAAATTAAGCAAGAGTTCAAGGAACAGATACCAAAGGAGTTAAAAAAAAAAAAGACTACTTAAGACTACTTTAGGGAAAAGGAGACCAGATAAGAAGAGAATGACTGTTCCAAGCTTTGCAGGTTACAGAACAGGACCAAGAATACAAGACAAAAGAAACAATGAAAGGAGAACCCTGGAACGTAGCTGCAAACAAAAAGGGTAACTCAGAAGCATGAAGGAAAGATGTGGTAAAGATACAGTGCAGAAAAAGCTGATGGTTTTTTCAAATAGGAAATTAGCTCCCTGCATACAGTCCAAGTTTTGATGATGGAAAAACTGAAATCGTTTATTAATTTTTCAACAGCAGAAAACACCTGTTGTATTTTTATCCTGTCCCTATGCAGCCTCTTGTGCCTGTCCCCTTCGCTGTTTGAAACCATGACAAGGTGAATGAAACCAGTGGGCCAGGTCCTCTCTGCTTGTCTTCGGTCTCACTGGAGGCTTCTCAGTCAGCTGTGTTTTTCGCAGGCTACCTAATCAGCTAGTGAATGGTCTTGGAGGGAGGAAGCTGAGAGCAGCAGGCTGTGGGGCCTTCCATAGCAAGTACATTTTAAGCCACCAGACTGGACACAGAAGGGAAGTAGAAGGCCATGAGAGTCGGTCTAGATGTTACAACACATCTTACATCATTTCACCTGTTTTCTATAACTAAAATACCTTTTATCTGTAATTTTCACATGGCATTCTCTTTTCAAGGTCTATTACTTTTATGATTATTACAGAAGTTAGACACAAGTCTGTAGACTGAATGCCTCTTCCCTCTGAGCAAGTTCAACCTGAACATCAATGGAAATTTCAGCACATATATTTAGAGATGGTGTTTCAGGCTGGGTGGTAGGGAAGAAAGGGAGGGTATTTTCAGTTTCTGTTTAGGCATCTAACTTTATGTTCCTGAAACAGAAGCTCCTGTACAGCCACCAGGAAGAAAAAGCTCCCTCCAAGACCCATTCACATTTTGAATTCACTACTGGGGCGTGGCCATCAAAGTCCTTCCTTGTGTTCTCTGTCCACTGGGAGCCATGCTAGGCAATTCATGACTCACCTTAGAGCCTGACTGGGAAGTAGTCCCACAACAGTCTCCCATCTTGCTCCCACCTCTTATCAAAAGGGTTGTTCTCAATATCACCATGTTTAGTACTTCCTATTGGTGACACAGAAGCAGATCTTTACTCAATGTCTAATTTTTATTTATGATGTTACAAAATCGCCAAATTGTTCCCCAACTGTTTTCTCAGATGTCTAAAACAGGATTAGGGATTTCACTTGAGATCCATCACCCAAAGTTACAGACTATGTTATCACCTCATGCTTTATTAAAGCAACAGAACCTAATTTCTTGGTATTACACATCAATGACTGTGAAACGGCTATATTTCAAATCAGTGGCCTAGAAGAGAAAGGGCAAGTCGCCAACTGAAAGTCTTCCCAGACTTCCACAATCCTCCTGTTTATTATGACAGTCCTCTGCTCAGAGAGAATTAAATCCAAGGGTTTTTCTTTATATACTTACCTTCAAAACCATCATTATCTATGTCTCCTAGATTGGCTATGGACTCTCCAAACCTGGCTGCATATGAGTCACTCCCGCTGAGCTCTATGTTCAGTTCTACCATCTTGGCCTCCTGAAGGAAAAGAGAGTCAATGGCACATTAACAGAGAATCTTCCAGGTGGCCTGGAATATTATTCAAAATGTTAAAACTGCCTTGGAAGCCAATATATAATCCTACAATCTCCTTGGTGCAGAAGTAAGCATTATAAAAGATATTTAACAGTATTTAGTGTAAGAATAATAAAGAACAAGAAAGTTATTCTTTAAGAAAGAAAACAGCAATGTGTTCCCATAGAAGACACCTGTAAACAGCAGCAAGCTTATATCAGAATACAGGGGCTTACTGCTCTGAGAAAACTGTGTTTGCTAAAAAAGTAGTAAACAGTAGCTGCTTCAGAGCTACTGTGTGTGCCTTAGTTGTAGGTATCCTGGAGTGACAGTTCTGTGAGGAAAACACGTTAAGAAAATGTTAATTGCAAGCATAAGAGAATAAATATGTATTAGTGTGGAGAGGAAGAAAGGGAAATAAGATACAAAGATAAAATTTACAAAGCCAGACAAATTCAAAAGCACACAAAAAACAGTGATTATACTTTCACTCCTGATCTTTAATAGAATAAAAGGAAGCTAATTCTAATGCATGATCTATACAGTTACTTTATTTGTCAAACTGAGGACTACCAGTCTCTTTCCCAACTGGTACCACTAACTCCACACAAATTTTTCAGTCATTGTCTGTTTCTGAAGTGCTAAGTAAGTTGCTCTTCACGTGCCAGCTCAGCAGTAAGCACAGTAATGAAGCAGAGCTTGCAAAGAGGCTGTCAGTGGCAGGCTGTCACCACCTGAAGTTACCAGGAAACACCACCAGTCCATCCTCAGTTCTAACACCAGTGTAAGTAACAACATGTTACAGTTCATACAGCCTTTGCAGGTGTGCTGTACAGTCCTGCTGGGATTGTCCTCACGGTTCTAGAGTTGTTTTTCTTATATCCTGGAATATTGTATGATAAGAGAGAGGCAGTCTCCTGTTCTTAGCTTGTTATACTAGAACAACTGTGTTACCATGTGTTTTTAAGAGAAAATACTTACAGAACCTGAATTGATATAGACATAAACTCTTCCTTCTTCTCTGATGGTACTTTGCATTGGAGCACCAACTAGCAAGTCTGAGAGGCCATCTGAATTCAGGTCCACAGCACAAACTGCAGCTCCAAAGTAAGAACCAAGCTGTGTGCAAACAAAAAAATCACATTATTTTTTAATTCTGATGAAGACATGCTAGAAGTTACAAGGTGCAGAAAAGTAGTATGAAGGATTTACCTTTTTACCCCTTAGTTCAAATAGAATATTTAGTTGCTGCTCAATGCTAAAAATGTATGCCTAAAACGAAAAGAAAATATAAGTGGAGTTCAGGAAACAGCAATCTGAAATACTTCCCCTGTGCTTTCTCTACAGCACATGCTAGAGAATCAGCAAAGCAACATACACTATTAAAAGGTACAGTTATTTACTATTTCCTAGCTGTACCTTTCTTTAACACCATAGTGCACAACAATGTTATCTAGACTATCTTCCCTCATTCCTTCTTTGTCTTTTCTCCCCATGAGAAATCGTATCTGATACTTGTCTTTAATGGAAAATTATGGGTGGGTATGTGGGGGTATATTCTTCAGACCAATAGTACAGACAATCTCTTACTTTACCAGTCTGCTCCTGTTGGGGTGCCCCTCCAATTACTTCTGTACTGGCTGATGTCAGAAAATGTCCAGCTCCAACAGAGTATCCTGTAAATTAGAAACACACTACTCAATTATGGAAATGCTATATAAAGAAAAAGAAAAATGGGAGCATGACGTATAAAAGCTGTCAACACCACAAATTATTGTGAGTCTGACATTCAGACTTCATGCAAGTCAGCAATGAAAACAGAAAAGAAAGTTTTTGAAATGTAAGCAAAAGGTCAATACAAACAGTAAGTTCCAGCGAGCAGAAAGAAGTGTCAGAAACACTAATTTCTTCCCAGGAACTCAATTATCTGCCACACTTTAAAAGCCAATAAAATAAATTGCAAACACCTTCTGTTAAAGCACACTCTGCAATTGTTCAGTGAGTCCATGCAGTGCAATGTGGAAACACTTGATTCAGTTGTTACTCTTTCACTATTGTAACTGGACTGCAGAAAAATTAAATGTAGTGCTAATTACATGCATGTGCACATATACATACACACAGATAGAGCACTGTGGATATACATGTATGAAAATACCGGGAACAAACTGGAGCAAAAGCTTGATTAGGTAACAAGAAAACATTGCATCAGCTTTTGCAAATGAATCTATGTAACAAAGCACTGCTTTATGTGGAGACAGATTTTAACAAATAGGACCACATTTTGGTGCAGACATCCAGCTACAGAATTGCAAACTGAAGGCTAACACCTTAATCTGTAACTACACGTGTCATTCGTACTCCTTCCAGAATACTTTATGGCTAAATTAAAACAGGGAAGACAGTTAACATATTCTTCTACTCTTGCATTTACTGGATGACTGCTGATTTTCACAGCATGCAGAAAAAATGGAAAAATCATCTTGGATCAGATGAGAAGCCTTAAGTCCTTCATGTGTGAAGATAACTGCCTAGAATTCAAATTCTCATTAAGCCAGCTTTTTCTTTTCTTATTTTAAGCCAAGAGGTGAACAAGGCAATTTATCATTTAAAGGTCAACACCTAGTTTTTACTTATTCAACAAAAAATTAAGCTTAAGTGGATGAACCTTCATTTACCTCCTCTGACCTTTATTTTCTAGTTATTTTGGTTTTGCTGAAGTGTAAACATTGGTAATTCTAATGAATTTAAAAAAAAAAAAACAAACCAAAACAAACACAAAAACCCCCAAGCAAACACAAAACAACAAAAAACCCCAAAAGCCAAACACACCCAAAGGTAGTACAGTAATCAGTCCCCATTTTTATTGTGGTAATACAATGGTTGGGGGGGATGGGACAGAACACACCACATAATTGACCCTTCAAATTAAAAGGCACAGTCAAATGAAATTTTCTTTCTAATCCCAGAATCCTCTGCTTTTTACCATTACTACAGTTTTTCAGTTTTCTGAAATGTCATTTGCCATTCTCAGATTCCTAAAAGAAACTATTACTTTGTGATTTCTTTAAGGCAGCTTAAGTGTCTAAGGTTATTCTTTCTTTAGGCCCAGCTGATTTGAAACACTGACTTATCTTATTCTTTTTAAAGATGTCAGTTATTAATCTCCAAGATATTCTGAAGTAGTCAAGGAAATACTACCAAAAGTTATTAATTACCAGATTCTTACTTCCTTCTTTCTTTTAATTGTCTGGTACTTAAACAGCTTTTTTAATTCTAACTTACTGAAAATATTACAATACTTTTACACACTCTTCCTGCAATCTCTAATTTGTTAATTGTTACTCTTTGACAGTTTAATGAAGAATGTAAAGAAAGAAGCCAACTTCTCAGTCCCTGCCAGAAGGAGATAGTATAAGTAGATAGTTATGTCCAGTCACGTGCTTGAATTACACTCTGGTCACAATATACTTCTACCACTTAGTAAGGATATTTTTGTTTATTATTTAAGGGAGAAGCAAACTCAGACTTAAAAAAATAAATCTTTGGTAGCAGAATTAACCTTAAAAGATTTAAAGAAGTGACAGAACAGAGGCAGAGGGAAGGAAGGTACCTCTACACTCTTTCAACCACATTATGTGCTATTATGAGGGAACGAAGTGGAGGCTTAAGTAGCATGGAACAATGCAAAATACAAGGTTTGTCACAGCCACTACTGTAGAGACACACAGATGAGGTAATGGTCCCTCTCTTCACTTTCCTGTAGAAAGGGCAAGTTTAGAGGACACATGGCTCTGCCAAGCCAGCATGCTGGCTGTGACAGTTGTACCAGGTCACTGGAGATGTATTTGTGAAGCAAACTCCAGCTGATTTCAGGTCCTGGGTGGCCAAGGGAACTAGGAGAGACCACACATGTGTGAGAAGGCCTTCCCTGCACCCTCCCCATGCAAGCTTTTACCCGTTTCTCTGTATCTAGTTTTTGACTATCAATGATTTGACTCATTTGTTACAGAAATTCTCATGCTTATACTTGTGGGAGCAGAAATCTGGAATGAGCTTTTTTTCCTCAAGCAGGTGCAGTATTATTTCTGCTGATTGTAACTGGAAAGCTGGAGCAAATATTCCCTGAAGTTTTTAATTTGTCATATGAAAGGTCAGAAATGTTACTGGCTTACCACAGTGATCTGGATATCTGACATTTGTAGACAAGGTTTGCCTTCCCATGTATCCAGACCAAGATATGGTTGGAATAAAAAAAATCATGATTGGAGTGAAGTCTGTCTCTTAAGGTCACAGCATACTTCCCCTTATTGACAATGGAGTTAAGACTTGTTTCCTTGCAGCTTTCACTGTAACAAACTTTCATATTTCTGTTATATGTGAAACCATTATGTCTTTTGCTATGAAAGCCCTTGGCACCATTTCAGACTTAACAGTGAAGTGCAAACCATTGCTAATCAGAAGCATATCTCTACCTTCTAAATCAAGGAATGATAGAAACTCAGTGGAGAGATGCTAGAAACAGAAATCCAATGTTCGAGAAGTTTCCATGTAAAAAGAAAAGAGAGGAAACCTTATAATTAAATAGTATTTAACAAAATCAGAACACATCGTTAGAACCATCACTTCTGGGATTAACAAAGGAAGCACTGAAAAACACTGTGCACTCACTTCAAGAACACCTGCTTAGCTAATTCTTTGGTTTACATTTTTGTGAAGTATTAAATATTTTTAAGTACCTAGATAACTGCCAAATTTCACTTGGTTATTTGAATCGGTATAAGCATGGATTGTATTTGCAGTTGTATTGTATACAAAAACAGAACCAGTCCAATAAAATGATCCAGGGGCTCCCATTATAATTAAGTCCTAGAAGAAAAATAAAACAAAGCCATGTTATTCATATTATGATATGTATACAGTATTCATATTATGATATTCATGAAAATAAGCGAAACAAGTGAAATGCTTTTCTTTAGATCTCCTGTGAATTCAATGAAATGCTACTGGAGAAGCATCCGGCTCAGTACTGGGGGATTACTACTACATCACAGACAACATTTTCAGACTTTCTAAAAATACGGTTATTAAAAACTGAGCTGTGAACAACTTAAGAGAGCAATGAACAGTATAGTCTCTTCTCAAAAGAGTTTTTTAGAAATCATAATCTTAGGGTGAAATGGAGATTAAATAACACAAACTGTTTGGATTTAGTAAGGCGTAAAAGTATTCTTGGGAATAAAAAGTAAAAGTATTAGTTGGGAATTATCATGCAAGTCTTATCAAGATTCAATTAAAAAGAAATGAGAAAAGTCTGTTTTTTCCCTCCCACAATAAAAGACACTGTTAATGTTTGCATTTATATATATACTTTTACGTATGTATACATATAACTAAGTGTGTACAGAGAGAGAGAGAGAGGATACACACCCCAATGTAAAAACTAGACATTCCAGCCTGGCATGAGCCATGGTTTTCTCCAAACTTTCGCACGTGATCTGGGAATGGGCAAGAAATATTAAAAAGGATAAGCAGCATGTAGTTTAAGAATTCGTTACTGGGTTTTCAACTGAAGTTGAGACAAGTTAAAAAAAAAACACCTAAAACAACGTTAGTTTTCAGTTCTGTAATAAAACTAAAACCACCGGTTTCCACCATATAGCCTTTAGCTTCAATATAGTATTGTAACAGACTCAAAGCAGCATGTATGACTTGATCAGAGCTGCCTTCAAAATCTTGTGACGTTAAAGCTCATACTTGCATTTTTAAATTGTTCCATGAATGAAATAACACAAATAGTTTGAGCAGCAGAGCTACATAAGCTTCGCTCTTCTCTTCCACTCTGTATAACTGAGGCATAATCTGATTGACAGGCTTATGTATCTTGATAGGAGTTGCCCTGATGCTCCACTGATGCTCTGAAGGGCTTATGTTAAGCTATCTTAGACATACTGGTATCTATCATCCTTAGCAGTTGTCTTTACATCCAACTGCCTCAGCTCTGTTTTTCTGCTTTCCTTTGCTAATTGCTCCCATCAAGGTTCCCTTCATCTCATCCAATCATAGATTTGTTCACTTAAAAAGTCACTGAAGAGAAAAGCTTAACTTCACCAAATGCTTGTGACAGTCTTAGAAGCCAGCACTGGGATATTTGATGGCACTACTCTATCGGCCTGCACAGAAAGGCCAGATTGTCAGCTCCTCCTTGCACTGGCAAGGGGCAGGGTCACGAGACTGTTCTCCTGGATGGGAGGTAGGTATGGAAGGGAAGGCAGGGATGGACTTGTCTGACAGCTTCAGGTCTTGACTCTTACTCTGTTCCTGAAGTCCTCTGAGGAAGGACCACTGAAGGTCTCACGCCAGAGCAGCGGCCTTGCAGGAGGCAAGTAAAGAACAGGGACACACACTGTGTCAGGGAACCACAGCAGATCTGTATCAGAGGCAAAGGAGCAGGTGGCAACAATCACTTGCAGGTATTACTGCTGCTCGGCACTCTCCTGAGCAGAGCAAGCAAATGACAGTGTAAAAGAAGGAAGGGAGGATGTCCTCTACTAGCTTATTTCTGAGAACCACACATCCTTCCGGTCCAGTCCAAGGAGCAGGTATTCCGATGCCCTTTTTAAACTATTTTTTTTCTGCCTGTTGAAACCAGCTTTTCTTTGTAGCGATGAGCACCTTGTTAACTAATTTACATCGTAAGTTAGGCTCTTATCATCAGCACTCAATCTTCAAACCTTTGGCTGAGAAGGCCTGCTCAGAGCAACACAGGCTCTTCACAAACTCTGCACCATGCAATTACACATCTTACCCTTCCCTACAAGGGACCCAAGCATTCTGCTTACCTATATAGCATGGGCATATTCTCCTGCTCAGTTCAGTTCGTAAATCAGAAGAGATGGCAAAACAAATACCATATGGGAGTTTGTGTTCATTTTTCATGTAAAAGATATTTTTCCATCTATGTCCACAGGCCTACAGATAAAAGACAAACATGATGTTTGACACAGAAGCGTAAGAAAGGAGTCTGACAAACAGACACGCAGCTCCAGTGGTTAATACATACAACGATAGATCCGTTTTCTTTTGGCTGCCTCGATAAGCTGACACCCAGCCACTGATTATCACGCTCTTCCAAACAAGTCTTCCCACAGGGCTCTCCTCTGGGGTTGCCTAGGACACAAAGACCAACACTCTGAGCAGGGGAAAAGCTGAAGGGCTCCGTGGTGGGTAACAGGCGCACCCAAGAACGCTGCAGGGAGACTGCAGTAACTCAGGTTTGGTGGCTCTGACCTCCGTCTCTGTCTCACACAGGCTGCGTAGACTTCTCGCTTTCTTCCCGAACAAAGGTACGATTGCACGTAGCCCAAGGGAGCATACTGGTTCTGAACAGGATAGGTTGGCAGTGAGGACTGGCTTTGCCATCGTTATTAAGATAGAAAGTGACATTACACTCAATCTGATGAAGGGCTGTCTTTGCAAGCGTTCTTCAGCCTAAAACTTCGTAAAGTAATACCCGTGAGTGCTACCAAAACTTTAGCAAGCATGTCTCCCACTACGTGTCTATTGGTAGCAAACCTTAAAATGGTTTCTACTGCAAATGGTTATTAAACAAAGGGTGTGTAACGGCAATCTCTACCGGGGATGTCAGATCACTGTGTATGCATGTCCTGTGTACTCCTTGCATTGTTGCAATTATTTAGCACTAGCTCTTTGGGTTTTGTTCTTCAGGAGAGTTAATTTTTAAAACCTTAGAGAACAGTGAAATTTATTCTAACCCCTCCCCCCAAAGGAGAAAAGTTAGCAAATATTTGCTTCCTTCTAGAAAGTAGTAGTGGTACCATGGTAAGGAGAAGCTACACATTTAGAAGTATTCCAAGTTATATAAAGCAAGCTTTGTAAGATGTTTGTATGAATAAGCATTAGCCAAATTACTGAACCAGTATTTTATATGCATCGACATGACACAGTTTATGAAAAAACTTCTTATCAAATAAGGAAACACATCATGTAATTTGAACAAGCTCTTCCGCATAATTTTTAAGACTTTCCCAGATTCAATGCAGTTACTGGTGAACCCAAAACTTTGGAGGTTTAAGGGGTTTAGTTACCCAGGAGAGGGCGCCAATGGGGATGGCAGAATACCAGTGCTGATGGGGACACTGTCTGACAGGGGAAAAAAAAAAATGAACCCCCCACCCCAAACCGCACTCACACCAGAGCTGAAATTTATTACTATCCAAGGCATTAGCGAGTTTAAGTAAATACACTCCTAATTTAGTGAACTTGTTGAATTCCTTTTACAAGACATACAACTGTACAATATTGATTAAGTATGAAGAGGCATTTGTAGGAATAAAACCCAACCACCATCCTTACTTCAGAGCTTGTTCCCTACTGTTTGTGACAGGCCTAGCCTTGATTTCTTCTACTTTTGTACTACCTCTCCATTTCTTTTTCCAAATATCATGCTTTCTCCCTGCTCCAACGTAGAGATCAGAGTAGTGCAGTCTGGAACCCCTCACCATACTGCAGAGTAGTCATCACACCCTGCGCACCACAACTGTCCTCTACCTTCTTCCAAAAATAACACCCTTCACAGGGTCAATAGGCATCTGACCCTCCTTCATCTCTTCTTTACCACTTCCTTCCCTATGTGCCTTTCCCTCAAACATCAAGGAAATAGTATGCAAAATCCAAATAAACAGAAACTGACCTTAGCACTCACAGTAATATCACATTCAATTCTCTTTGCCAAGAGATTTCATGTTACTGTAATTTAATAACTCCTATGAGTCACCTGAGGAACAATAATTAGCAATGTGGGCTCTTATTACAAGACAAGCACAAAGTAAAATGTGTTACTTTAAAAATCTACTAAAAATAAGTTAATTTTTCTGCAGGGTGTCAGTTACTGAGATTGAACGAATAAGCTTCCAAATTCTCCTACTTGGCTAATGTCAGCAACATGAACTTCCACGTACTGAATATTTTTCAGAGACGAGTTTGGAATCTAGTTTTGGAATTTACTTTTGCAGTTATGTCACACAGAACTCCTTACTTCCTAAGGGAGACATTTCCATAGTTTGCATGAATTACAGAGAGTATTAATCTGATTGAAATCTCCTCAGAAAGCAAAATTCCATTACACTCCCGCATATAAGAATTATTCCTCCTTTAAATCACAAAAGACACTTTTGGTAACTCCTGTCTAGTGATGCTTTCTGTCCTCTTATGACGATGACTTACCTGGGACTTGCTTTATAGCGTATGTGGATTTTTGAAGGAAATGGAAAAAGACCAGTGTCATAAATTTAGATCTCAAGAGGCTTTCTGAGACTTTATATCAGTAAGACAAACAAGACCAGATAATGATGACATGAGAGTTAAGAGGAAGTTTCACTCGTCTCAGTGCTTCATTCCTGTGACTATTTCAGAGGTCTATAACAAGAAAAAACACTGCCATTCCTTTATGCTCATTGGACTGTATTCCCCTTTTCCTTGGCTCCAGCCTATGTTCTTGATGCAGGCTCTCTCTGGCCCCCTGCTGACCTGCTGTCTTATGTCTCCTCTCTTTCTCTGACTGGCAAGTATTCAACCACCTCAAAAATGATAGGCCTTTGTGGGCGAAAGAAAGGTGAGCTTAACAACCCAGACACCACGATAAGCCCCTGCTCAGGGTATGACATTATAAAAGCTTTATCAAATGAGAAGAGAAAATGCTACATTCTGCACAAGCAACAGAGCAGCACTGCATAAACTCAAGAGGACACGGCAGCTTGGTTGCCTCAGGGAAAAGGAGCACACGCTGTCATAAAGTCACTGAGAGATAAGTAATTGCCCAGCCTGTGTACATTACACAGCTGGAAGATACACTTTTGCTATAATCCCCGCTGCACGCATCTACAGAAACAGCACAATCGCATATAAATAAGGTCACAACTTATAAAGCCACCTCTAGCTTTGGCCTTGAAGACTCTAATACAGATGTTTGCAATGTCATCTGAGAAACCAGTTTTGTACAACTTGCTCCAGTGCTTTCCATGCCCAGCAGCCCCCCATGATCCTTTCTATCTTCCCAGAACTCCTCCGGTCCTATTGCTAATTGATTAAAACCATGAAGTCTACCACAAAGACAAGCAGCCTTCTGATACCCTGCTCCTAGATGTCAGGGCCTCATCAGACTCTTTTCATTAATCCAGGGCAATCTTTTATCTTTTCACAATTTGATAGTTCTTATCCCTCAAATGACTTCTACCCAAAACGTTTTAGCTAAGTGCCAGCTGTTTCTGTAACTCTGTAACCAACCCAGGTCCAGAAAGATCCTGTCTTCCTTGGAATAGTATGGCTATTTCAAAGGAGATCAATGGCATTGTACGAGCAATGCAAGTGAGATCAAAAAGTCAAACTACGAAAGGCAAAACTTACTGAAAACAAAGTTGAAGAAACACAGGTCAGCCTTTTGGGGAAAACCATTAACTGCTCACTCTTCCATTGTAATGATTCAGCTGGGGGAGCTAGAGGGCAATTTGTTCATAGGTTAATTGTAGCAGGGACTTCAAGGGTGGAGGGCTTTCTGGCTTTATGTTAAACAATATGCACTGAATTTACTGTGTAAATTCACAGCTAAAACTTCTTTTTTTTTTAGACTGGATGGCAACTTTTGTAAATTGTTTCCTGTATTTTTTGACAATGAATCATTATTTCAAACCTGAGAACAATTTTGCTGAAGAATTTCTGTAATGTTTTGCAAGTCCAAACAACAGGTCTAAAGAACTTTATGCAAGTTCCTCTGCAACAATATATGACTACCTCAAATTGACATAGGCAAAATTCTGAAATTCAAAAGACTGGAAGACTAGAAGATGGACACTTAGTGCTCCAAATAACAAACATATATTTTGTATTTGTGTCTAAAGCTTGATTACAAGCCTCTGCATCTAACAGAAGTCATTGTTCAAAAATACTCCAAATACAAATAAATCAGCAGTCTAAAATATTGACATCATTGGCAGAATTACTAGAACTAGAAAAGAAACTCCCAAAGCATTACTCCTCTATTCAGCAATCAGAGAGAGATACACAAGTGCCGGTGAGGGGCTGGGAAGACAAAGATTTGCTAGTGTATCTCATGGCTCCTCTTGGCTCTTAAACCAGCCCAGGTCCCTGCAACACCTTGAACAACATTAACATTCTCTAAAGTATGCCTGGATGAGTTATTTCCAGATGCTGGGATGACTGCAGCACACGACTCTTCCCAGAAACTCTTTCTCTACTGAGGAAGCAGATAGGAACATGTGACATAAAAAATACAACAGCATTTCTCTGTGATCAAATGCTTCCTAATTGTGCATGAATCCTTCATTAATTAGTTATGCTAGTTGCAAGGCTACTTTAGTGAAAAACAGCAACAAAGTGTTTTAACATATTTATATTTCTAAGTAAATCATATCCATTTATTACAGAGGCCCAACCTTTGGAAAAATTCACTTCTATTGCCTGTTGTCACCTCTACATTTCTATGACTCATAATTAGAAACTTACTACCTCAAAGACTTTTTTACAGAAAGAAGAGTAAATTGAAGTATTTAAGAGGAAGATAGAAATAGCTATTTTTCAAGTTGCCTGCCCCAGCACTGTAATATATCCGGGCACATTTTTCAAAGGAAATTACCCTATTCTATGAAATCAGAACCCAAACTTGTCACTGGCAAGTATCCAAGCAGAAGAACGAGGAGGTCATTGACTGAAAGACGCAGCATTGATAAAACCATTATGTCCAAAAGTTGCTGACAGCCTGAATGAGTTAGACAAGAGATAATTAAGTTCAGCTTTGCAATTGCAAGTTCCCTTGTGTATTTCCGTGACCGCTCAGCAGGATGGCAGAGGCTTAACAAACCTCAGATACTATCCTTCTTCATTTACATCCCATGCAACACAACCGCCTTTGGCTTCTTCACTGACCTCATTGACCTGTTTTACAACAGAGCACTTCTTTTCTGTATCTATTTAACTTCAGAAATACTGTAGAGATACCTTCGTGACATAAAGATGACATCTAGCACTAAGGGAAACCAATATTTTGCAAAAATCTCTTGTGCTATCTCTGTTTATAAAAGTGCAGGACAGGATAGTAAACCACTGTGTAACCTGTGGCCTCTAAACACAGGAATAGAAGCTGTGTTAAATTAAGTGTTTGGAACCACATAAACATTTTCATTCACATGTCGCATCATTTTGTTTAGAATCCCCTAAGCTACTGAGGGAAAGCCCATCAAGTTACTTCATTAGAGCTTTTGTTTCTCACTGGCTAAATGAGTAAGTCAAGAAGTACTGCAGAGCTATGTATTTTTCAAAGAACCTGAAACTTTCTACCCTTCTCCTCCTTTCCTTCCCCCACGCAGTGAAGGACTATTTTTGCCTCCAATCCAGGAGTAGGGGTTTATTGACTCTTAGCATATGTTATTTCACCACTTTAGTTAACTACTTTAACTTTTGCAAGCCTCCTCTTACAAACGAGCAGTTGGAGAAATAAGCTCTATGTTATATCCCATTTTTCAATATGTCTAATATTGGAATGAAACTACTAAAAGAAAAAAAAAACAAACAAACAAACAAACCAAACTACCGGGGCTGGAAGTTTAATTGCAGTTCTTTCTATAAGCAACTGCTTTTTCTTTTGCCTTTTCCTTACGTGGCTACAAGTAAAGCACCACTGAAGTATCCTAGCTTTTTGTAGCTTAGTTACAAACAGTAACTCTTTATCTGTAGGAAAAAAATAGATAGAATCTGACAGTTCTAAGTGTTATGCATAGATGTGTAGAGAAATAATTAACAGTTTTGTCACAGAATGCTGTGTTCTGTCCTGAAAGCCCACCAGTTCATGGTGCGCTATCACTTTCATTGGTTTCAAATATTTTGAAAACATTTTCCCGCGCTTCTTATCCTTACTGGGCGGCAAGTTCATAGTTTTAACGGATCGGATGGTCTCGGTCACAGCAGGATGGAAAGTTCAGGAAGCTTCCTATGCATTGCGTAGGGATAGAATGTACGGCACAGTATGCAAGGGGGGCAAGAACAGAGCCCAAAGCAATTCACACAATAACCCACTGCAAAGTGTTCTCCTTTTTAACACTTGGAAGTTGGATAAGTGCATTCAGTTACATCGGCCAAGCATAGGAACTGGGGAGATAGGGAGGCGTTAGGTTAAATGCAGGAGCTGGAAAAATTGGTTGGGTAAAAAATAGCTTTGTTCCCCTAAAACTCAATTTTTCAACAAATCTGCAAGCAGAGAGAACCTGGCTGCATGATGTCTGGGGTTCTGTGTTACTTTAGGGTGGCTTCTACGAAGAGAAGGCTTTAGAGAGAAAAAGCCGGCTTAGTCATGTATTTCCACTCCCCCATCTCCGAGCTGATTACACTCGCTCTCTGCTCTGAGAGCTGAGTTAGCTTTCTGCTGAGAATTACGAGACGGACCGAAACTCTCACGAAGCTTTTGAACTGGGTGCTGAGAGGTGCGAACGAAAGCTGCGGGAAGGGGAGCTGTCACACACGACTTCTCTAAATGAAGTTTCGGTGCGTTTCTTTCCGTCTACAGGAGAGAGAAGAAAAAAAAAAAAAAAAAAAAAAAAAAAGGTGCCACCGTCGCTGCTCTTAGGCCCGTGTTGCCCGTCAGCGCGATTTAAACGCCGGTTCGATCCGGGAAGGACCCCGGGGGAACCGCCCGCAGCCGGTCGCCTCGAAGGCGGCGGCAGAGGAGCCGCGGGGCGCGCAGGCACGGACCGAACCGGCCCGGCCCGGCCCCGCCGCCGCCCAGCGCCGGGCTCCCCCCGCCCGCCCCCCGCCGCCGACTCACCCAGCTGGAGCTGCTCGCACTCCCCGCGGGGGTTGCTCCCGATCCGGCACCGGAAAATGGCCCCAGGGTTGGCCACCGAGGTGTTGGCGGGCCAGCTGGCCCGAGGGGCGCCCGCCAGGAGCCTGCGGGGCAGAGACGGCAGCGTGAGGGGCCGGGAGAAGGCGCGACGGGCGGAACGGGTGCCCGCGGGGGGCGGCCCGGCCGGGGACTCACCATCTCTCCCCGCCGTGGCGGTGCAGGAGGACCGAGTACCCGAAGAAGGTCCCGTTGCCCCCCCGGAAGAGCAGCGGGTGCTGGGTGTCCAGGTTGTAGGGCCGCACCGTCGGCAGGCACTGCCACAGCAGGAGCAGCGGGGCGGCCCAGCCCGCGGCCCCCCTCGCCCTCCCGCCGCTCCGCATGGCTCCGGCCGGCCGGAGGCAGACGGGCGCCCGGCGCCGCTTTCCCGCCTCGCTCCCCCGCCCCGCCCGGCGAGAGGGCAGCGACGCGCCCCCGCCCCGCCCCGCCCAGTCCCGTCCCGGGCGGGCGGCAGCCTGCGCCCTGCACTGTCTCTGCCTCAGCCTCTGCCACCGCCGGGCCGGGCCGGGCGGTCTCGCCACAGCCCGGGGTGGGGGTGTCCACTCCGGATGGGGGAGTCGCTCGGCCGCGCCGCCTCCTCCCGCGCAGCGGCAGCCCCTCTCCCTGCCCCGCCGGCGGGGGTCGGGTTTCTCCCCGCCCCGTCCGCGCCCACGGGTGTGCTGCGGCAGGGGGACTCGGCCCACAAGCCGTGGGGCAGGAGGGTAGGACCCCGGGACGGCGGGGGTTGCTGTACCGCCCCCCCGCCTCGGCCCCGGGACACCTGCCCGGAGGGCGGCAGGGGAGCGCTGCCCGTGGGCCAGGCCGGCGGGCGGCTTGGAGGACGTGGAGCGGGTTTTGGCGGCAGAGGGGGAATGGAGAGCCAGCAGCTTCTTCCAAAAAACTCCCCGACCGCTCCCCGTCCCCAGCTGCCCTTGAAGCGCCCGGGCCCAGTCCGGTTTCCTGCTCCCGGAGTCCATCTCCCCAGAGCACCCACTGGGGAGCTCCAGCCCAGTTGCAGGCCCGTCTTCTGGGAGGGAAGCTGTGTGGCGAGGCTTGCCTTTTTGTTTCAGATATGCAGTAAAAATCCCCGTAGCCCTGTGCTGTAACCCATCCCACAGCCACTGCACTGAGGGGGTGTTCCTTGCCCACCCTGGCAGGGGAGTACTTGAGTCCTGAAGCTAGTGCCCTAGCAGCAGAGAACA
The DNA here is from genome assembly GCF_018691265.1 of Tyto alba. Lineage (NCBI taxonomy): Eukaryota > Metazoa > Chordata > Aves > Strigiformes > Tytonidae > Tyto > Tyto alba. Next base: position 27,578,070 of record NW_024881328.1, on the reverse strand, counting down.
GTCCTGAGTCCGGCTTAGCCATGCTGCGCAGGACTGCTCACTGTTGATCAACTTCTTCCTTCTGCATGGGATGAAATCAGAACACACACACCATCACTCTTTATATTTTAGAGTAACTTTTTTCTGTTCAGTTCTTCAGCTGCTGACAAAGTTACCAGAGCCATTCCTCCAGACAGCAGAGGAATAAAAACCTGAGCATCACACAAGAGATCTGCTATTTAGCAGGCCTTGAAAAGGCTCCCTTGATCTTACCAAGGGGCTTTACTGTGTGTGTTTTCAGGAGTCAGTCACTGATTCTTGATTTAGCTCAACTGTGTGCATATTGAAATCAAGGCTGTAGCTTCTACCTATAAACCTAGCCTTGCTAGGGTCCCTTAAATACCAGGACTTTCCTGCTGCTATAATAATCTGTGTATACAGATAACACATACATAGCGGTATTTTGAGCCAGAGGAACAAGAATATAAGCACTTCTTACAATGAAAAGTTTAGTTACAAAGATTACTTACTGTATCTGGAAGACAAATCCAGTATCATTTCAACTATTAAATATTATACACATTAGAAATAACTGTGAGATGGTAGAGTACCATCCCCAATGGAATTTTAGAACACATCATTTTAAGCTTGGAATAAAACCCCCTTTCATTACCATTCAGTTTGTGGAAATGTGGAAAGTTTAACACTTCTGCAAAATGCTCATCAATGACCAGAGCAGGACACTAAGGCAACGCAGGAGTGGTACATCTTGTCATCCTAAGCAGATGCAGATGTATAGCTCCTGGAATGAGATCAGCATGCTGCAAGTTCTGACAGTTTGTCAGTCAGCCAGCAGTGTATCTTTTTTAAAGTACTCATCTCTAGAACCATCAGAGGGCTTCCCTGGATCACACTGATGTGGAGCAGTGACTGGTTTGTGTAAAGGAGTTAAACAGCTCCTCAGCTGCTATTCATCTTCCTTCTAACTACTGACATCAAAGGAGTTAGAGCAATCAACAGCAGCTGTGAATCTGCATTTCTACCAGTCAAGAAATTTTCACTGTCATTCTGAAAGCAGCAAAACAAGCATGATTCAAAACTGAAATGCTAAATTGTGGTTTAGTTGGTGGGAAATCATAGCATTGTTTCACCACTACCCTGACCAATTTGCCAGTTTTGGGGGACTTTCAGGCTTTTCTCCAAGAGATCATTGTAATTCCTGGGTTCATTTCTTATTCACAAAAATCGACACAAAGCTCTAGCCCTTGAATGATGGAGAAGGGAACAGTTTCGCAGGCTCCTTTTCCCTTGCAAGTTTATGTCCTAAACATCTTTGTTCTCTCTGCTTGCTCTCAAGACCATCCTTGAGTCTATCATTTTGCAAATATCTCATGGAGGAAGCATACAACTGCATCTGAGCAACCTCTTGGCAGCTGTATTTCTAACCATTTGGGGAACCCCGCCCTAGCCCTTGATTAGATGACTTATTCCTCAGACTTGGCCATGGAGCTTATCAATGAGCATCATATAGGCAAGGGGTAAACGTGTGCAAGCTGCTTATGGTACTCAGAGACAAGTTACAGTCTCGTGATACCAGTATTGCTGGGAGAGTCTGGGGAAAGAGAGACGTTGCTGAAAGTTACAGGGACTTTGTAGAACCTCCAGTGTAGCGGTCCCTGGATTGTTAAAGAGGGCATCAAGCTGGTGGCAGGGATCCTAGCTGACAGGAAAAGGTAGATCATAAAGCTGTGGGATTCAGTTACTGGCACATAAATAGGTGCTTATGTGATGCAGACGAGAAATGTATCGTACCTCACCTGTCAGGAGGAAGCGTGCCTGTTGTCTCCTAGATTGTGCTAGAGTAGGTGTGATCATCATCCACCAGACATCAATGAAATCAGTGGAGCACAAATCTACTGGAGTGTGAGAAAACCGTATTTTGAGAAATACCTGAGGTTTTTAGTACTGATCGGGTACAGGCCTAGGCAGAGAGCAAAATCAATGCAAAACTGACAAAATGGTGTAACACAGAGAAAACTTGTGTTTTATTAGGAATTAGGAGAACTTGCAGAAAAGGTGGAACCAACTCTGGAAGCCCAATATCTGTATTTACAAATAAAATATCTATTTATATATGTAAAGCTATCCTGAAATAATGAAAAGAAATTCTTCCCCAAATATCTTGCCATTATGCAATCTGGACAGCACATCTCTCATAGTCCTCTGTGAATTATTAACACTAGAAGCAAAATATCACAGTGATTTGCTCTTCTACTTGACAATGGTTGACCATCTAAGGCAATTTCAGAGGAGCTGTTGTGATGGTTTGTTAAGTGAGAAAGTGTATTAGTCTACAGTTTGGCAAGCATCTTTTTATAGCAGATGCGTGCACGCACTTCATCTGACTGTCCTCATCTCTTGCTGCTCATTCTTGAATCATACTGCTGCCTCTGTTACACTGGTACTGTTCTGTGTCTGAGCAGTGAACCAGGTCAGAGAAGTGATCTGGGTTAAAAATAACCCAGCAAACCCCCGAAACCTAGATCAGATTTGCAGCGCATAGGTTGTGTGGCTGGCTATTTCTATCGGTTGTAATAGTAGGGTGGTTTAAGCTGCTGCTGCAGCTTTAGGAGCTATCTCAGGCGATAGCCTTAACTTTCTAGAAGTGGCAAGAGTCTGCAAAGATAAATCCTATACATCTACCTTAAAATGGAAGCAGAAATCCATTTCCTCAGCACTGATTGCCTGCTGGAGTTCAGGGATCTCGATCCAAATACTCTTCTGCTTAAGTCCTGAGGGGTCCATCTTAAAAAAAACTGTATTAAAGTAAACCAGATTTATTGGTGCCATAATTGTCAACACACAACATTATGTGAACAAGGTGACGACACAGCTTTATATAGGATCATGTACGGTCCTTCACGATTTAGTATTTCAAATGCAATTACGAGATAGTAACTACTGCTGAAATTTTCTTATGTTAGTTTTTGCATTTGGAAGTGATATGAAAGGAAGTCACTGGGAAAAAAAAACAAAACAAAACAAAACAAAAAACAGAACACTTGCCTTCCCCATAGCTGTTCAGTTTGGGAAAAGCAATGGTGTGGGTCTCTAATCACTCTGTCAACACTGGTTACCTGTAATATATCCCACTGCTGGTGAGAAGAAAATCACTGTAGGAAGAACTCATTCTGAATGTCTGTCTTTAGCTTTCTTCTGTGCGACCTGTACTACTCCCTTTTTGATTCCCTAACTTGGAAGGCATTTGTATTAAATTAAGTCCTGTGAATGGGCTGACATTGGGTAACTGATCACATGAGTGCTTTCACTGTTTTGCAAATACCAGGGAAAGCACATGTTCCTAAAACTCTTCATGCATATGCCTGCTTTCAGCTGTGTCTGTCCTTGGTCTCCTTTGTGTCATGTAAGCCTACCACTGCTTATGGAATAGTGTCTCCAAATCTACTCTCAATTCGAAATAAAAATGATCAGTGGTTGATTCCTGCTCCTAATTAGAAAAGTTGAGTTTCATTTTGAAATTGTCTAAGTACTTAAATACTGGTATTTCAAGTTGAAATTTTCTAAACCATTCTAATTCACTGAAACATGGGAAATCTGGGGTTTTGGTCAGATGAGAACTACGTCTTGTTTTTCTGTAAGTTGGTCCCCCGCTCGCCCTTCAACAATGGCAGTGGCCTGTCTGTTATTCATGTGCTGTCATTTGAGAAACTGCAGAAGGCAAATATACTGTTACACTTACCGCAAAGATTCTCTTCAAGAAACTTCATCTTCCCTCTGCTGTAAGATACATGTGAGCTTGCACAAAGAGGATATGTGGTCCACTGACAAGTATAATTAAGCACAGATGTCTGAGGCACCAAAAAGCAGCTAATAATAGCAAGGGTCTTAATTTTTATTATTTTGCTTATGTTCTCTTAAGAGATCTGAATTTCATTTAGAATCAGTATAAGAGGAAGAAGCTTTTAATTTAATCAACAAATAATGTCTTCATGCTCACATGATGTTTTTTTAGGAGGTACTTTAAAGTTTTTTCTTCCTTTAAACACTTGTGCTGATGAAGTAAAGACAGGCTTCGCAAAAGAGCTTTCTGATATTTAAGCTTATAATGGTGTCATACAGACAATGGCTATGGCAACCTGACTATGAGAAGCAAACAATAGATCATTATAGTTAACAACAGCTTAACTAATGACTGCATTCTGATTTACAGATAGGTAAGACTGGAAATAAATCATTATATGTGTGTGTGTGGTTAATGCATTGCATATCCTTTTTTTTTTTCCTTACAATTTTGTCTAAGATTTTCGAGTCGCAGGATCAGATCCGACCATAAATAATTAGCTTTGAGTGGAGCTGAGCAGTAACCTCTTTTCCGATCCCAAAGGAATTGCTGAGCTTTTGAAACTTTCCCATCTCAAATTCAAACAAAGAGTGTTTTCATGTGCCATCTCTGTGTCTTCCATTGGAAAAGTCTGGATCACCACAGCTGTAGCATTTTTCATTATTTTCACCTTTTAAAACAAATATTTTAGGTTTGATACAATTATTTAAAAATGAAAAGCAAATACGTGCATTCAGAGAATTTCAACATTAGAAATTATTTAATTTTCTTTAAAATGAATAATTTATTTAAAATGACCATTTCCTGCAATTAATTTCCATTACAACATACTCATCTCTCCACAGAAAAATTCCTGACCATCTCTTAATTTTGAGAGTTTCTAGTTTTTCCATATTTCTATTCTTACATAGGTTCCACATGTCTGCTGAAGATATTGAGTGTCATGGGAATGGAACAGAATCTATAAGAACATTGCCTAGATTTATTTCTTAGCTGCAAAGCAGCTTTACATTAAACATTGGTCTGTTGCTTCTGCTAGGCAAGGCAAACGAGAGAACAAGCTAAAAGCACAAGCTTTGGTTTTTTAACCAATGTAGACCAATGTAGATATTAATTTTGCTGACAAGAAGCACTGGTTTTGTACTCAGGTATGACTTTATACAGCACTTCTCATCACTAGACCAAAATCACTTGGGCATACAATAGTTTCAATTTGTATCAGCCTTTGAATATGTGCATATGTCAATACAATAAGACTGTTAATATTACACAGGACTGGCTTAATAGTTGTTATTTTCCAAAGGTGTCCATTCAGGGATACTTGAATTACTGAATATTTTGAGAGGAGTGAGGGTGTTCTTTGCTCTCTTTTTTCTTTTTAATGTTTGGTTTCTTTTTTTTTTTTTTTTTTTAATAATTTGTAGGAAAAAAAAAGCATGCTAAATGACTGGTGAAAGTTGGACAATTAGTTTAGAATCTGTGAGTCAAATGATGCTGAGGCTGAAAGCCTTTGGCTTTATAGGAAGAGTGAGCACTTTGAAAACAGCTCCCAAATTATGAAGGTTTTGGTTGTGTGTGGAGCATGTTCTTTCAGCAGTGACAATGGCTATGCTTTGGATAGGAGACAAATTCAGAAGACCCCCTTACTTCTTGGGAAAAAAAAAAAGAAAAAACAAAACCAAAACCAAGCCAAAAAGCAAAACCCCAAACCAAAACAGTTGTTGGAAAAAAACCATTGAAAGGAAACATCTGGAGGAAATGCCAGTCCAATTTCAATCTTGTCTTCAGGATACCATAACTTACATTTTTCCAGGATGTGATACTGTGCTTCATCAGACAACATCACAATGAGATCATACCTCTGAATATGGACTCCAGGCCACCTTTATGAAGCATGATAATCATTATGTCTGATTCTGCTTCCTGAGAGAGCATATTACAAATATTTCCTACCACTGGTAATTTATTTGGTGCTAGCATGGAATGCTAGATATACACCAAAATGATTATTTCACAAACTCCAAATCTATGTGAGGATGGAAGCAGGCATCTCTAACCAGGAGCCAGCCCTGAGATGTCAACAGTTGCAGAAAAAATCCTAAGACAAGTCACAGCTATATCAGGACAAAATTACGATAAGAAGGAATTACGGTAGAAGGCAGTGAAAATTCAGTAATTTTGCATAGCCATATGCAATGTGATACTTCTGGAATTTTTCAGAGGAGATGAAAAAAAAAGAGATTGTTCTAGCTTGTTATGTACATATATTAATATTGTTCTAGCACTCCTTCCATGGATATTGTTAGTATGATTACAAAACCATACATTCTCCATAATGCATCTTCATGGATTTATTAATCTCTTTAAAAATAAGGAAAACCAAAAACTTTCTGGCAAGCTATCAGAGCTCTAGTTGTTAAAATGTTGACTTAAAATGTCCTTGGTACTGTCATTACCTTCATAAGTAGTTATTTGCTAGCTGTGCATCTATGATTTCATATTTATCAGGTCCAATTAAAGTTTAGACCCTTACATTTTAAATGTAAACAATTTCTGTTGGCTTGCAGGAGCAAGACCAATCTAAGTATCATTGTCGTGTAGTCTGCAAGATAGTTTTTTATAAAGTTACAGTCTCATATTTAAGGAAAACGTAGGAGTATTGAGACTAGGTAGAAAATGAAGTCTGTAGAGAATATAGTACTAAGAGTTCATCCGCTTATGGTTCCTGCTTTTTGCTGAAGTAGGCTGTTTCTATTTACCTGTTTGTTTTGTTTTGTTGGTTTTTTTGTTCGTTTTTTTTTTTTTTTTTTTTTTTTCTGTATAGTGATCTACCTAATAGGCACCATAAACAGTGTTACTAGTTGTTGCTATAAATGTCATGAAATGAAACAATGAGTTGCTGTCCTACTTAGAGAAGTTTCTCTGAGTTGTCTTGGCTCGGTTTTAGAGTACTACATGTAGTAGGTTTAATATTTTCTTTTTTTAGGTTTTGATTTTGACACATCCTAATTCTCAATTTCTTTCTGAAATGTAATCATAGCTGGATGTATTTGAAATGTATGTAGCCTTTTGTGCACTTGCAAACTCTACAAACTCAACACCCAATATACATGTATGAGCTATGTACATATGTATTTTAACCTCATATTCCCATGAGTATGTCTTCAGTTGCAAAATGGACCTGGAGCATTTATAATATACTCTTAATCTCCTTTGTTAACTTATTCTAAAAATTTACACATCCTATATACGTAGGGATCAGGTCTGGAAAAAGTTATTATCCTTTTTTAGTGAGTACTTATCATACCTAAGCAGATGCTCTACAGTATAGTCTGTACTGAGAAGAGAATACCCTGACAGCATTGCTCCTCCTGTTATCAAAGAATACTGATATTCAGCTCCTTGTTGCTAAAATACATCACTCCCAAAACAATTGTGTGTTACAGCAACACAATAAGCAAGATGCTTTAACAAACAAAAGCTTCAGCAAGAGCCTTCTTATAAAAACATTATTATATCATTCGAAGACATCAGTGATTTCCTAAGGAAGGAGTAAGATTTACCATGTTTTTTCCTTTTAATGAGACAGTACTTCCAAAAGTCAAGGAAAGGCCATATGTCTGTCTTCCACATAGCTGTGGTTTGCCTCCAAGTAAGCATGCTAATCTTTTTCTTTGTGGAGGAAAACCATAAAGACACATGTATCAGTTATTTTATTCCAAATGCATAAATGTTTATATAGGAGCAAAATGTACACTGAACCCGATTATTTAATAACTCCAATAGCACAAACGATTCAGAAAATCGCTCATGGACCATGCAAGTATGTGTTCAGCTGTAGCACAGCCTTAAATTTTAGTGAATTTAAAGTTCAGTTCATACATGAATATCCTAATTAGAGACTCAGTGATGGAATCTGTACCAGCTGCTAGCTTTTGTTTTGAAGCTGCCTCCCCCAGCTGTATTTGTTTTCCCCAACTCTTGTACCAGAAGGCTCAGGGGGGTAGCGCGGTCCTTTGCATGTTCCTCCCGCTCTGCTCCCCCATCTCTTCCCCAGGCTGGAGAGGCTTGGCCTAATTCCTAACTCCTTGCACGGAAGCTGTTATGCTGTTAGTGAACACTTACTGAAAGGTCGTTTTGGGTGTTGGTGGCAAGGTGCTGGCAGCGGGGCAGCTGTAGGGCGGCCTCTGTGGGAGGAGGCCAGGGGCTGCCCAGTGCTGGACACAGCCCGTTCCAACCAGCTCCTCAGTAGGCTCCCTGCAGACTGGGCCAGTCAGCAGAGCTGGTGGTGCCTCTGAAAATATCTGACAAAGGGCAAAATGCTGCACAGGCAATGAGGAGTGAGGGGAAAAAGAGTGAGAAACAGCACTATGAACATCAGGGTTAGGGAAGGAGGAAGTGGAGGTGGTGGCCCAGGTGACGGAGCAGAGACTCTGCCGCAGGTGGGGGAGAGGAAAGTGCCATAGCAGATACCAGACTGCAGGTCATAGAGGACTCCACCATGGAGCCAGCAGATATGCTCTGAAGGAACTAAAGACTGTGGAGAGCCCATGCAGGGGCATCTTTTTCTGATAGGAACAGTGGCCATGGAGAGCCCACAATGGAGCAGATTCTCCTGACAAGAACTGTGTTCTGTGGAAAACCCATAATGTAGCATATTTTCCTGAAAAGAACTGATTCCCTGGACAGTCCACATTGGAGCTGGTTCTCCTGACAGGAATTCCGGCCCTGGAGAGCCTACACTGCAGTGTATTTTCCTGAAATGAACTGTGGCCCACGTTGATCCCACACTGGAGCATGTTCTCCTGACAGGAACTGCACCCATGCTAGAACAGGTTTTCCTGACAGAAACTGTGGCCCTGGAGAGCCCGCACTGGAGCATGTTTTCTTGACAAGAGCTGTGGTCACGGAGAGCCCACATCAGAGCAGGTTTTCCTGACAGGAACTGTGGCCATGGAGAGCCCACAGTGGAGCATGTTCTTCTGACAGAATCTGTGGCCATGGAGAGCCCACACTGGAGCATGTTTTTCTGACAGAAACTGTGGCCAGGGAGTGCCCACATTGGAGCAGGTTTTTCTGACAGCAGCTGTGGCCATGGAGAGCCCACACTTGAGCAAGTTTTCCTGACAGGAACTGTGGCCACAGAGAGCCGACACTTGGGCATGTTTTCCTGACAGGAACTGTGGCCATGGAGAGCCCACAGTAGAGAATGTTTTCCTGACAAGAGCTGTGGCCACAGAGAGCCCACACTGGAGCATGTTTTCCTGACAGGAACTGTGGCCGTGGAGAGCCCACATCAGAGCAAGTTTTTCTGACAGGAACAGTGGCCACGGAGAGCTCACATTGGAGCAGGTTCTTCTGACAGCAACTGTGGCCATGGAGAGCTCACACTGGAGAATTTTCCTGACAGGAACTGTGGCCACAGAGAGCCGACACTTGGGCGTGTTTTCCTGACAGAAACTGTGGCCATGGAGAGCCCACACTTGAGCAAATTTTCCTGACAGGAACTGTGGCCACAGAGAGCCGACACTTGGGCATGTTTTCCTGACAGAAACTGTGGCCATGGAGAGCTCACACTAGGGCATGTTCTCCTGACAGTAACTTCACCCATGCTTGAACAGGTTTTCCTGAAAGGAACTGTGGCCATGGAGAGCCCACAGTGGAACAGATTTTTATGACAGAAACTGTGGCCTGTGGAGAGCCCACACTGTAGCAAGTGGTCCTGACAGGAATTATACTCATGCTGTAGCATGTTCTCCTGACTGGAACAGTAGTGGCCCTGGAGAGGCCACATTGGAGCAGGTTCTTCTGACAAGAACTGGATCCTGTGGAGGATGTGCAGCCCATGGAAGACTCACACTGGAGCCGGGGAAAGATGTGAGAATTAAGGAGAGGCAGGGAGGCACTGTTACACAGTCACAGTAATTGCACATTCCCCATCCCCCTTGCACCCCTTGGGCGTGGTGGGGAATGTAGAGGACCCAGGAATTAAGGAGCAAAGTTGAGCTGGGGAAAAACGTTTTGGTGGTGGGGAAGGTGGTGTTTTGATTTGTCTTTGTTTCTCACTCTCCAAATCTATTTTAACTGTCATGACATTATTTTTCCCTGCCAGTTCCTCTTTTCCTGATGCGAGTTACTTGTAAGTGATCTCCCTGTCTTTATCTTGACCCACAAGCTTTTTCACCATACTTTCTCCCCTTGTTGTGTTTGAGGAGGGGGAGTGAGAGAGTGACTGGATGGGTGTCTGGCAGCCCGACAAGATCAACCCACTGCAGAATTCCAGACCTTTTCCAATTCCACAACACTGCTTTTAGTGTAAAGGGACTAGGGCTGTAAAAATTGAGATATAATCAATATTCAGGGTAATATTCAAGGTATAAGTGAATGGATTTATATAATATAATGTAAAGGTTCTCTGTTTAACTCTCTTTCCTAAAACTTGATTTGGCTTTTTTTTTTTTTTTTTTTTTATTTTTTTAATGCAGTTTACCATGAGAGTCATGATGAAAGAAGGCTTAATCAAGGCCTAGTACCTGCAGGTGAGTTAAGCTATTTCTTCATAACTAAGTGATAAGAAACCACACATTATTTGATTTTTCCAGACTTTAAATTTATGTGCAATTTTTTTTATATGATATATAAGCAAGGGATCCAACTCTTGTTTACACAAATATCTGCCTGGGGTTTACAGCTATTACAAGCTGAGTATTATACCTTGTGATCTCGCCTCTGATAACCCTTCCCTAGCATGTCTTGCCCATGAGAAACCTCCCTGGGCTGTATAGAGGATTAAAGAGGTCAAAAAGGACTGAGGATCTTGTCCTAAATATGTGAATTTGTATCAGTTTTAAATAAGGTGAGTGAAGAATCTACAGCATAGTATTTATTGCATAATGATTGGAGATATGAAAATGTATCATAATTTTAAGAACAAAGACTTTTCTTATTTTAGGTAGAGTACAGTTATAATTTTATGGTCTGTCATGATTTTAGAGCAAGTGAAAAGATGTACTAATAAAAAAGCCACACCTAGATTTAAGAATCATTATAAGCCATATGTGATAACACTTAAAATTTTATATAAAAAGTGATATGGGTATTAACCTAGCACATAAGAAGAGAACAAAAATAACTGAGCCATCTTCTGTCTTGTGACATATCTGAACCACTGTTTTCTCTCTATTCTCACATTCAAGATTATTTCAAGTACACAAACTGACCATAAATGAGCATGCAATTTGCATCATAGACAGGCCTGTTGCATAATAAGACATAATATCTGTTTTAAGAAATGAGTGTTGCTTATCTAAAAATTTTTTTTCTGCTGAGATCACAGAAGGCACTTCAGAGAAAAGTGAAACAGAATTTAAGTGTCATCACAGATGGGTAAAAATAAGATGTTGAATATGTATTTTGTGTAGCAAAGACAAAATTATATCTTTCTCAGAAAAACAAATTCAGATCTAGAGCTAAACAAATGCTGAACATCTTTAGCAAAGGGCCATGTCTGTATAACCCTCAGTAGCCATAAAATCTCTTTGGCATTTCAGGTAATAAAGCAGAGATTTGCCCACACTATTCATTATTTAAGGATAGACTCAGTTTGAAATTCTAGCTCTTTTAATACTAATAGAGTTTTTCCACTGTTTTCAACTGGGCCACAATTTTGCTCATCTATGTATTCGTCTGGGACTGTGTGAAGACTGAAGCATAATCATTAAATAGAATCAGATTAATGTGCTTTGCAGTGTGATTTTTTTTTTTTTTAATTTTTTTTCTGGCTAATGAAAATTGATCTTCTAGTTAAAACCACCACAAAAATTCTGACATATTTACTTAAAATATGAATACATAAATACTTGTCTCAATGTATGAAAAATAGATTATCTATTTAAATGAGTTTTCCCAAGACCTTTCTATTCTGAAGTGATACAGTGTGCTATAATGTCTTTACTATATCGTATCAGTATCATCAACCTTCTGTTTTGTATAAAGAAGTTACTTTTTTTTCTTCTTGTTAAGTAAAATGAAGTGTAATATTGTACATCTCTTTTTGAATAAACTTTGTTTCTGCCGTAAATGTATAGAAATTACTATGAGGAACAAGTCACTAAACATGCCCCCTTGTATCCCAGTGATTCGTGTTGACAGCAAAACTTTCGGTTGAGTAAAGGTCTTTACAAACATAAAATATATGAAAATATAGAGTTGAAAAGGTAATAATCAGTTTTAAAAAAATAAGTTAAAGGATTAATTTGCTTGTGGTAACTTTATCTGTTCCAGTTCATTTTGACCATTTTGCCACATAGTAATTTTCAAAGTTATAGCTTATCTGAAATGGTTAAATAAGGCTTACATAAGCAAACCTGACAATCAAGCTAATTTTTATATGTTGGAAAATTTCTGCGTTGGATATCTCTCTGCATGAATATAGGTATAGCCTACTGAACCCAACCGGATCATGTGCAGAGATGTCTGCATTATTTTTCCATCTTTCTTCTTGTCTTGATCCAGACTTTTATTTACTTCTAGTTTTCAAGACCAGTAATGAGTATTTTCTTGAAATGAAAAATTCAAAACTTTGACTTGTGTCATCTTCTTTTTCAGAATATTTTTGACTATTCACATTGTGTTGGCTTCTTGTTCATCTTTCATGGTTTAAATCTTGAAAATGTCATTAGATGCAGTTTATGAAGACTGTGAGATCAAATAGCTCTAGTTTTATGTATTTCTAGGGGGCCTGGTGTTTTGAAATTAAAGAAGCCACATGTGTCAGTCCAGTAGTACAATTCTGCTCCAGAAAAGATACTTGGGTCCAGTGTTCATAGTCACTAAGTTTGATATATCTATAAAATGCTAAATATATTAAAAGAAATCTCTGTGAGACTTTTCCACAGAAAGGGTGAACCAGTGCTTCTGAAATCATAAGATGATTGTTAAACTTCGGGCTTATGGTAGATGGATAGAGAAGAGTAGAACAATCCCAAAAGTTAAAGGTAGTAGAGGGCAGCTTTCCACAAGGGAAGAATTGCAGCCTTTCAAATGTCTCCATGTTTAAAGGAACAAGTTGGTTGATAGAAACCTCGGTGCAAATGGTAGGGTTTGCTGAAGCTTTTTTTATTGATTTGCTCTTCTAGAAACTGCTTTCTGAAATGAATTTTTCATTTTTTTTCTATTAATCATTGTTTATGCCTGGTAAGTATAAACAATAGGTAATTATTCCCAAGGGGTGTTGCTTTTCCTTCATCTTCACATTCATTTTTACAAAAGATAAAGCAAAAAGAAATATTGGCATTAAAATTTCAGAGCAAAAAAAATTAAAGTCATCTGGAAATAAAATAATTTAATTTACAATAATTAATTGTTTGGGGTCTGTTACTGTAATGAGTCCTTTAAATACAGGAAGATAGATGTAGAAACTTGATACAGACATAGCTATAGATACAGATGTGTATACACACACACACACATATCTATCCATGAAAGTGAAAATACTGTCCTTCTAAAGGGTTGAAACTGGTGCCTATACATCTTATAAAATCTACAGCATGGCAAGCTGTATTTCAGGAAGAGCTCTAGTCACTGAAAAGAGAATGCAGCAAGCACTGTGCTACTTACAAGTGGGAAAAGGCCTGTTTAAGTCTGGTGTGATATCTGAAGGACAGATTCATAAGCACAAAGGAAGTGTCATGCATAGTTCCGGTATTTGGATCAGAATTGCAGCTCTGGATCTAATCAGTCAAGCACAGGGTCTGACTTCAATAGATGCATGTGTAGGAGTAAGTAACTGCTATCTGAGGCTGTAACAGCCAGCAGAACTTATAATGAGCTGTGACTTGTGGAGAAATACACCATAGTAAATCATGCGGGTCATATATTAAAAACTTTAAGATGCAGCAGTACAGTTTGTTAGGCAGACTGCAGACTTTCATTCCATGTCTCAAATCTAAATAGTATATGCCTGAGGGATGGTTGGGAATGAGAGGTCAGTGGAGTTAGACTGATTTACACTAGCTGAGAATCTGGTATGGTGATTTATTTCCAGTCACTCCTTGAGTAGTAGATATATATTTTTGTCTTTCTAAAATATTTTCCTCTCCACTTGCCACTGTTCAACAGTGGTTGCTGACATTAAATATTTGAGAGCAATTTTGCCACAAGTAGGGCCAGTTTCAGTGACAGCTGAAGTTTTCCCATAAACTTGTGTGGATTATGCAATTTAAATGGACAGAATTCAATATTAGCTGACTGTCATGTTGATCATAATCACAGTTACTTTTTAGAGAGTATTTTTGTAGTCTTTGCACATATGATCTCTGCAGCTCAGAGTGTTTGCATACCACGCAGCATCTGGCTCAGTTTTACAGGATCTTAACAGATGCAGTCAGGAACAATGTACAACTCCCTGAAGTCTAAAAATAATTGTATTTCAGTAATCTCTTATGCTATAATCACTATCCGATACAAATATAATAATCATATAGCATTGGAAATGACTCTGAAAAATCAGAGAAAATGCCAGCAGCATGTAGCTACTGAATCTTGTATTTAACAACAAAGAAATATTAGAGATAGATAATAGTTAAAGAAATATATTGAAATCTTTGTGTCAGAATAGTTTTAAGTTAAGTCATGTTGGAAAGAATTGGAATATCAAATCAACCCTCCATATAAAAGACATAAATGACATATTAACTTAAACGATTACTAAGATTCAACCTGCATTATTTTATGTTAAGGAACTTACAAAATTGCTTCTATTTTCTTCATATCAAAAAAAAAGGAAAACTGTTTTGTTTATGTCTGCAGTATAGATACACCATTGTAACATACTGGAAGGAAGTGTAACTTCATCAAGCTATATGTTAGGCTCATACTTTTAGTTCTTCCACAAATTTGGCTCATACTTTTAGTTCTTCCACAAAAGTATCATTGACTGAAGTGGATGTTTTGCATGCATAGATGAAGGTCAGAAAGAGCAGGACGAAATGCCTGATGAAAGAGACTGCTTACAGTAACTTTTAAATGAATATAGTGTCCCGCAACTGTAAGGAACTCTTGAGTAAAAATCATGTATAACCCCTTCAGATCCATGCAGCAGATCCAAAGTTAAATCCCATCCTCAAGGTGACTGCTGAAAAGAATAAATAGTTAGGTGCTAAAAAGAATAAATAAATAGGGACTGGAAAGTCTTCAGCCATTCATCACTAAAATCATGCTTTGGGACATTATTCTGTTGTGGAGAGAATCTTAAAGCTCACATTTGTCTAGGTTTTCACTTTCTTCTGTCCTTAAGACTGGCAGGAAGAATGGAGTATGGCTCATGTCTGGGATTCCCAGGGCTCCAGCAGGACTCTGGGCTACAGCCCTAGGAACTAATAACCACTAGTACAGTAACTGCTGCTGGGCTACACCCATTGGACTAGTAACCACTATGTTTCTTTCTGCAGAGCATGTGTAATGAGATAGAAAACAAGCAAAGTTAAGAACAGCGTTAGGTATGACCCTTCAAGTTAACACAAAGGCCAGTGGCTTCAGGTCAAGCATGAAACAGGTGTCTGAAGCAGTTTGCTGTTGAGGAAGGATATAGTAATTCCTGCATACACATATAAGTAATCAAAGTGAGACCAGGCTCTGTGGACAGTGTATATGCATGGCATCAAGCACGTCTCCCCTATTACTTGAGACTTGTATGTCAAGGAAAAAGGAAATTAAAATTTTGTCAGGTGGCTCACTCAAACCAGAATGAGCTTTGAAATCTGAGGTCTCCATATATTACCAGCAAAGACGTCTCTAGTTAGTAAGATTTCCCCTGCAACACCACCAAAAAAAAAAAAAAAAAAAAAAAAAAAAATTCCTGGAATTAAAGCTCTGTCTAATCACTTAGAGATTCTAAAGGTAAATGATTTTCAGGTATGCTCAATTTTATGAAACAGAGATCATCTAATTAACAGCTAGTAACATGTGACTTGAGTGATCTATCACATATAATTATGTGCAAATAATAGCCTTACATTTCAGATAATCCATAGGTAGTAATTTGTTTGGACAAGTGTCAGTGAACAGTGATGAATAACAAGTGAATTCTTCAAGATCATTATTGATTTGTGGTTCAGTTCTAACAGGGAGAACAATATGTAGTAAACAGTGTTAATTTTGAACAGTTCATCCAATTTTATTAAAAGGCTTTTTGGGAAAAAGATGACAAGGTTTCTGTTTTCATTTTCAGCTATTCACTTATGTACTGCAAATAGCTTGTAGATAGCAAGTCAGGAATGTGCTCCCTTTCAACATGAGCAACTCTAGCTGTGTGTACAGAAAACATCCTTTGGCAACAGTGTTAATCCAAAAAATCCAGATGTATAATATTTTCATGTTTGCTTTTCTTTACAGTTTCACATGGTTCCAGTTTTCATATGCTAAAGGTTTTTGTTTTCACAAACAAGGTATACTGGATAGCACTCCTAATTATCTGACATCCTTTAAGTAGTGTCTTTCTGAGATTTCAGAAATTTAGAAGGAAAGTCCTAGAATCGGAGAGGTGTATGGTAGCATAAATTATTTGTTAATATTATTTAATTATGGATACTGAGTACAACATTCAGCCAATAGCTAATAATGTTGTTTGTCTTTTTTCCATTTCACACAAGTCTGCCCTTTCATCTTTTGAATAGCAAAGAGCTCTTCTTCAGCCACCCTTGAAGGTTGGTTGCATGACAAACTTTTCCTTAATCCTTTTTATCATCCTACATTAGAGGAATATCATACAGTAGGGATATTTATCTGATCCTTTTGTGGACCCTGTTCCCAGATGACTGCCAAGGTTAATCATGCTCTGATGTTCATGCAGAATCAGGTTTTCTTCATATAGTCATAGCTTTCAACTCTAGAAGTTTCAACTGCAACTCCATAGAAGTGATACTACTCCTATCCTCCAGAGAAGGAGGGGTGCTATGTATACTGTTGTATCTCAGTTATCGGGATAGTATATGGTGGGCTTTTTACTGATTTTTTTACCCTTGTTCAAATTTTACCCAGATACAGATTTTAAGCAGAATGAATTTGGAAAAACTGATCTGCAAAAAAAAGCACAACTTGTGCTAGTAAGTGTTTTTTATCAAGTCATTCATCTATACTAAAACAGTAAGTTTTAGTAAGTGCTAAGTGTTCTAGTAAGTGTTTTTTATCTAGTCAGTAAGTGTTAGCAAGTGTTCTTCTAGTAAGTGTTTTTTATCAAGTCATCTATACTAAAACAGTCATAAATTTTGTGATCTTCTTTCAATGCAGATTAAGAAGTTCTTAACGTGAAAATACAATGTAAAATAGAAAACAAAGCAGGTTTCCTCTTTATTATATTCTATGATGCATATTTTTTACTACTGGAAAAGATATCATTCCACTTTTTCACAAGGTTTGGGGGATTTGGAGGACTGTGATTGCTAGCATTTTCATTCTTATACACCTTGGAAGTGGGATAAAATGTCCTGAAGAAGGCTGGATGTAACTGAGATACTTTGATTACATGAAACAACAATAAATCTGAATGATTCGTGAGAGAATAAATAGTTTCACTAAATTTTAGTTCTCATTTGATACTCTCACGTACATAATCTCAAGTGAGCCTAGGAGCTGAAAAATATATAAAATCTAGTTGCATATCTTATTTTAGTTGGCTTCTCTTACTGAAATCACAAAAATATTTTCATTATAAAATCTAGTTCCAGTAAGTAGATAAATTCAAGATATACTTCTTTTCTCCCTATTTGTTTCCCCTTATATTTGTTTTCAGTTATCAGTTTAATGCAATTGCAGAGCTCTCTTTCACAATCCAGCAACAATGCTTTGCACAAGACCTTTCTGTAGCGATTCTGGTAACGGGAAGCTTGATGTAAACAAAGCTTAAATGGTAAGGAGTTTTGCAAGGGACTGCATTTACTTGCATGGTTGGGTCCCGACAGACAAAGGAAGGCTTTTAGAAAGGGTTAGGGCATTTCAGAAAAAAAAGGTTATGGTTTATTACTAATTTCTATTTTATTTTGTATGACTAGAAAAATTCTGCTATGTTCTATTCCAACTCATAAGAAAAATTACTTTCTAATTAAATATTTAAAGTGAAATTTTCTAACTTGTTTTTGACTGCATCTTTAGCTCCTGTGAACTTTTTAGAGGTACAGCTTAATACCCCTGGAGTGCTTTTGAAAATCTTGTGTTTAATTTAATATACTCTTTTTTATGTCTCTAGTGTAATGTACTTGCTAGCAAAACTTTTTTATAGCATGCAAACATATGATTTTTGAAAGTTTTACCAAGCATATCTGAAGGAATTTTCTCTTATCACAGAGAAAGAAAAGAAAATGTAACCAATACTCTTTTTTACTGGTCTTAGATAAGAACATAAAAATACTGAGGATATTTTGTAATCTGTACCAAATTTATTTCCTGCTGACTATGAGGAAAAGAAGGCTTAAAATCCTTTAGATAGTACTGAGCAGAGAAAGTGCTTGTAAATGAAAGTTATATGTGGAGTCAGTGAAGAACAAAGAGACTATTGTATGTAAGTGGTAAAATGGGCTGATATCTGAAGGATGCAATAAAAAATGGGTGGGAGAATGGAATAGAGGAAGAAGTTCAGGATCTCTGGTATATAATATTTTTTCTGGTGTGTTCAGAGGTTGTGTCAAAGTTGTTAGATACGGTTGTGGTTGCTATCAACAGAAATTAGGATGCAGTTACATGATCTGAAGAAACAGGAACAATTTTTTAATGCAAATTTTTGGACATGTCATGTACCCCTGAGTTAGCAACGGAACTGGGTGGAAGTAGTCTGAGGTAAAGTCTTTAGTACCCACAGCCCCCTTAAAAAGTATGGAGGTAATAGCTTGCATGAGTATATGGAATAAATCTAAAACTATGCAAGACATTTTGTTTTTGAACTAGAATAAAAGAATGCAGCTTATTTATTCAAGAGATGTTCTCAGTTGCCTACACCAGTCCATTTTCTCTTTGAAGACAAGACATTATATAAGCAATAATTTGAGGTATGTGCATTATTACCTCTAGTTGGGGTTATCTACATCATAACCATCCACTGTATATGAAAAATATCCAGATGACATCTGCTGTAAATATGACTCTAGTACTGAATAGGAATCAGATAGAGAAAAAAAAGGACAGAAAATGTTGAGGCTGATCCAGTATTTCCTCAGTTATCTGTAGAAATTTTTTCTTCCCATAAATACAATCCAGTAACATTAGGTATAAAGAGGAATGAAGGACACAGATGATGATATTTCATCTGCAAATAAGTTATCATCTAGGAGGTAATACCTGTCTTACAGAAGATACCCCTAATAAAATGTTTAATTTCTTGCTTGCTATAGCAACTGTTTTATTAACAGTTTTGTAAAAATGAAACATTAATGAGAGAAAACAGCATGAACATTTTTGTAAAGTTATTTTGTTCAATATTTATAAAAATATATAAACTAGATAGCTACTGTATTAAATTAAATTACCACCATTTATGATAAATATAACATATATTATGTAGTAATGTGATTTAAAATTGTTTGAACATCCAGATAAGTGGTGGAGGTGAGACCCTGGAGTTTTCCCATTGATTGCAAAAGAGGCTAGGCTACTGCTGAAAAACCTTAATTTGGTAAATAGGTATCCATGACATACATGTGGAAAAGAATGCAGTATGAAGCTACTACCGCTGTTGTGAGAGCAATTTTACTGTGGTATAAGGGAGAACTTAATAAAAAAAAAAAAGGAATTCAGAAATCACAGAGAAAAGCTAGAAAGAAAAACTCTGTCACAAGCAGAAGTTACTGGATCTGGCCAGAAATTTTCCGTCAGAATCCTGTTCTGCTGAGAAATGTAATTTTAGTTTTGTCAAATGGACTGAAAGTTTTAGTGTTCATGGTTACTTTCACTGGGGAAATAAAAAAGAAAGATGTAGTTCCTTGGACTTGTAAATCCTTGCCGGGTCACGCAGCAGAGCCACTGTAGAGCCAGGGCTGCCTCAAGGACAGGGACCTTGGCCCTGAGGGAGGCTCGTCCCACTGTGTCCTGGGGACTTTGGTCACCACAGAGCTGCTGCCTTTCTGAGCAGCAGGGCTGGAGGCCTACAGAGCTGGGTGATGGGGCCACCTCGTCCTTAGGCCCTTGCCCCATGGATTCCCACCTGTCCCTGTTGATCACCATGCCAGGGGGTCAAATAGTTTAATAAGGCCATGGGTGGCTTTTCCTGACCATCCAACTTAGAAATCAATAAATCATGGAAACGTAGTTGACCAGGGGCATGCCTCCTCAGAGGTCCAACCCCATGCAGAAGGCTGAGTCAGAGGTGGGAGCACTGTGCCTAGAAGTCAGGGTGAACCTGGATGTGTTGTGTGTTGGAGCAAGCGTCATGTTCACTTGAGTCATGGGGCAGAGCCTTGGCTGTTGTGTGTCTGCACAGAGTGTGCGCATGTTGTGGAACAGAAATCTTACAACAGAAATTGCTATCTATCTGCTTTACCCATTCTTCTTAGTAGAGAAATTGGAGATTTTGTGCCATCAAGTGATGAGGTTCGGTTCCTGCTGCTTCTTCTCTTTGTATACCCTGTGACAGAGTGAAATAAGCTGATAATCCTAAATTGGACTGAATGGATCTTCAAATATCTTATTTTCCTGTTCAAAGTTTCAAACAATTCAGCTGCAAAATATATTTATTCATTATTAGCAAGAATATCTGTTGATGCTTAATTTAAAAGAGAATTAAAAAATAGATCAAAATTAAAATATTAAAAAAAAAAAATTATAAAGCTCAGGCAACCCAGGAAAGAAGGGACTCCTAACATTATGACTGCTTAAGTTCTGAGCCAGAATTTTTCAACTCTGCCACCAATTTCTAATCTTTGGGATTTTTTTCTATGATATATGAGCAGAAACAGATGTTTTCCACTACCAACATCTGATCTGTGTGTGAAGAATTAAGGGCAAACAATGAGTGATATTTAACCATGCAGACTCCTGTTAACCCCAGACAGAACTACAGTGGTAAGCATCTGCATATTGTCCTCAAAGCAAGTAACCTAATATGACAGACAAGTTTCTATAAATGACATGTATGTATTTAAAGAAACAACTTGGTTAATTTAAATAATTCCAAACAAGGGCAAGGTTCAGTTTCCAGCAGTGTTAGAGTCATGGAAGTTTTGATTTGCATGATTCAACAATTTCACGTATCAGTCATACATTTTAAAGATAAGCTTGAATCCTCTTCAGTATTCCAGAACATTCAGCTGCTTTTGGCTCTGCAGGCCAGCCCCAGGGTGGGCTTAATGGCCATTTCTGCTTAAGAGGATCACTGTCTGATACACTATTTTTGTTGTTCCTACTCTTTTTCCCTTCTCAACCTGGACCCAAGAAACTGGGAAGTCAAGAAGTCAGCATTTCTCTTCAAGTTTCCTCAACCATCCAGGCAGGAATGCCCAAGGAGAAAAGGCATTTAGCAATGACAGCTATGTTACTGCTGTCTCAGTACTGATACTCTTGGCCGTCAAGTTAGCATAAATTGTGGCATGGACAGAACCTGTGTAAATCAGCCTCAGGGTCATGACAGAGCAGAGCCATCCTACAGCTCTTAGCCTTCCACAAGGATGTTTTATATAAAGTTCCCCTGGATCTAACATCTTTAATAAATATAAATCATAAAGTGACAATGGGTTGTTTTATATGGCCATTGTGAAAGCTCATTTTTGCACACCCAAGTATTTGCTCAAAATTCCCTGTATTTCATATAGTTAAGATTGGTACTAACAAGAGGAAATTCCCAAGAGCAGCCAAGTTGCTTGAATTGAAAAGAATGCTAGAAATGACTTTTCTAAAGCAGCATTTTCCAAAGCCATCACCATAAATCTGCCAAATATATTCCAGACTGGTATTTTATGACAGAGTATTCCCCTTGTTATTTATACCCAGTGGGAAAGACTGTAATCAGTGCCATCCTTGCATTAACCAAAGAGGCATATTGAAGGATGTTAATTTAGAAAAGATGAACATGATGTAACATTCCATAGTAATCTGCAGTTTGAATAGTATTCATGTAACAAAACAATAATAAAGGGCCAGATGCATCGATGAGGCCACTCTTGTTAGAAGATGCAACACTGTAAATAAGGGATTTGTTATCCAAAGATGCATGTCAGTCAATGGACTATGTTAGCATTAATTAAAAAGAAAAAAGTTGTACTGCAAATGTTATAGCCTATTGTTTTAGGGGAAACATAACTATTTTATTTGTTGGAAGAATAGAAATCACAAAACCTGAAGTCTCTGTAACTTTCAGGAAAATGTGTGGCCAGGAAAGAAGAAAGATTCTGTGAAATTTGCCTGTGCTCTCAGGTGATGCTCTGAGCAGTCACATCAGAGGCCCAGACAGCATACTCCTAGCTCCAGCCATGTACATCCGAGGTGTGCCTAGGCTAGAAATGTTGGATCCATGTTTGCAAAGTTGGACAGGCATTGTTCGTCTTCAATAGTCTTGTGATCTGCTGAAACTCTTTTAACTTAAAAAAAACAGACTGCATTCTGCTGTTTGGAGTAATAGAAGAAGAGGAGTGAGATGAGCAGAACAACTATAAATAAAAATAGACAAGAATTAGGAAATACATTATTGTGTCCCTTGCTTTTCCTGAAGTGAAATTAAACAATTTGGACATAGTGAAAGTTGAGGTAGGATTTTGTTGTGTGTCCTGTGATGAAGTTCAGAATCACTGATCTCTCGAGAATGTGAGACTCTTGTGTCTAAGGGGGATCCTGGACTCCGTACTTACCCTCACCACTCACCAGATGCAAGCTGGGCTAGGTATCTCTGAAGAAGGAGAAGAGAAACTATGGATCATATTATGTACATGTCTTTGATCCTTGGTTTGGCTGTAAAGAAAACATTGCTACTTGCTTTGTCAGGTCTTGTGGCAAAGCCACCAACCAGGCAGCACTCTGCAAATAGATTTGGTCAAATTCCTGTCACTGGAACATATTATTTAAGAACAGCAATATGGAGAACAGGGAATGTGGTGATTATATTTCACAAAGCTCTTGTCTATTATTGCCTAGATGATGCCACTGATGTCAAGAGGCAGATTTAGCCACTCTTAGCGGATCCATAGGGGCGTGCAGCTGCCTCTTCTTGTCTCCCAAGGACTGGCCCCCCATACCCTCTGGGGATAGTGCCCTGCTTCTTCAGTATGTCACAGAAGTGACATTAGGCTAATGGCTTTCATTGTTTTTCCTGGAAGAGAAGCAAGTTACATGATGAGGGTAAGCTTTTCCTCATCAAGGGAAAACGGTGTGAAATCTCCTTTAGGGTAAAGCGTTGATCATTATTCTTCCTCTTTTGGAGTTATTTAGATTTTTTTTTGTGCAGCAGAAGACAGGCAAAGCTCTAACAGTCAGTCAGTTATAAATTCCTTTGCATTGAGTAAATGTATTTTTTCCTATATGCTAAAAAAATTAATGACAACACCTCTTAATCATAGTTAATCACTCACCCTATTATAGTTCAGCTGTGTTTGGACATTAAAGAAAAATCTGTCAGACATATTTTACCTTTTTTTGGTGCCAAAATTCTTTTCCACAGTTCATTTCCCTATGAAGTTAACTTCAGTCATTTTGAATTAATTTAGAAGGAATGGCTTCTCTCAGTCATCTACCCACCCGCAGATGCATGCAAAACCCAGAAAATCTTAGTATATGATGTAGTAGAAGATTGTGAACAGCAGGCTACAGGCTACATTCCTCCTTGTGATGCAAGGGAACAATAGTTGGGGGTCTGTACTAACTGGATTATTAGTAAGTACCTTCCCAAGATCCCAACTTGTATGTGTAAATATGGTTTACAGACTATCAGCAACTCATTTCACTCTTTCTCAAGTTAGTTTTGGTGATAACTCCACTTATAATTATTAATTATCTCAATCACAAATCTATATAAGTGAGCTTGTCATGGTCAACTCAGTTTCCATGAGACAGCTTCAAATACAGTCCAGTATCATGGGAACGGCCATCACTGCATCATCTCTATTCCCAACTCCACGCTCCTTTAAATGTACTGTTTCAGCCAGCTCTCTGACACTTCACATGTGCTGTAACCGTAGTATGGATTCTTAAATGTACCATAAGATTAATTCTAAACTCAAGAGAAACCAAGCCTAAACCCATGAATTGGCCTGCAGTTAAGCAGAGCCACACATAAATCCCTATGCAACTTGATAAGTTAGAGATCTCTCATTTATCCATTTCATACTTTAACATTTAATGCTCCAATTAATTTTTCTCTGTATTAGTCCACATGTCCTTTTTAATTCCCTTGGATTATGTTTTCTGGATTTATCCTTTCTCCAATTTTTTTTTTTTAAGTCCCTGAAGAATAAGATTCATCTTAGTTCCACAAAAGTTTAACTGTCGTAGTTATTTCCTAGAAAGCTAGAGGAAAAAATAAACTTTTGCCATTAGACACCTGGAATGCTTGGAGCATTATTTTTCTACCATATATTTCATTATTTGCTACGTAGAGAATTATAAACCCAAATTTCACCTTGTATTAAAATTTGTTGAACACCTTTAGCAGTGCACAGAACATTACAACTAGCATATGCCATTCTGTAATATTTGTTTTTGTACTCTGCCCATGGAAAAAATTACATACTGTAAACATTTGTTTATTAAATGTTAGTGAATGTTACATATGTGGTGACATATTTCTTGCTAGCTCAGAGTCAAAGGCTAGTGTTCTATTTACAAGATACTATTTAGCTTACCTCGTGAGTTCCTAAGATGTGATCCATTTAAGCCAAATTGATATTGTTTTAAAATGTTTTGCCATGTTTATTAATTTTTTGTTTTAAAATAAGAGACACAAAGAAGCCTCTCAATTTTTTGAAGCATGCAAGTGTTGGTGCAACAGAATTTGTGGTCGTTGAACAATTTTTCAGTAGGTCATATGTGTACATTTCAAGCAATTACAGGAACAATGTTTACCATGAATTCTGAATTCCTTAACTTTTTCATTCAGTCTTAATGATGCAAGGATTTGTCTTGTCATTGCATATACGATACACAGCAAAAGCTTAAAGACATAAGAATAGTATGAAAGGGTGTACTTCTTAAATGTAGTAACGACTTTCATAGCTTCATGTCCTCTTTTTTGGTATTTTTGTATTACCAAAAGCAACTTGAGCAAATTCGAGAGCAAATTCAATCAATCTTGCTTAATTCTATCTCTAACTGTATAAAAATCTAAGTGTAATCAAAAGATCCCAGTACCCCTGATATTCTTCAGCTTTAGCAAACTGATGTTTAAAAATACATTAATTTAAAAATGAGATGACAGATTCATGTCACAAGTTTCCAGTCAGCAATTAGAACTTACAAAGAGTTTCATGATAAAATGAAGGAGGCAAAAATCAAGTGGCATGAACTTGTATAGGCTGCAGTTACTGAGGCAAAGATTTGTGGGAGAATAAAGGGTACTGAATAGGAAACATCCTTGCTGATCAGATAGAAAGCCTTTCCATATTACTCTAGTGTGTAATAAATGAAAACCCCACACATTTGACAAAACAAAGGTGAGCAGAAGGAAAATGTGTCCTAGGAGAGCGCAAGCGAGCCCAGACCCAGAGGCTATTCCAGTTCTGTTAGCACAACTGCCTTTAGACCTCGCCGCGCAGCCAGATGTTGCTGCTAGAGCCTTCCCAAGCTTGGCATCTGGGTCCTGGCACGCCCCGGGAACGGCCCGGGGTGCTACCCCCCTCATCGGGT
The DNA here is from genome assembly GCF_018691265.1 of Tyto alba. Classification (NCBI taxonomy): domain Eukaryota; kingdom Metazoa; phylum Chordata; class Aves; order Strigiformes; family Tytonidae; genus Tyto; species Tyto alba. The sequence continues at coordinate 27,552,419 of NW_024881328.1, read as the reverse complement.
AGGTGCACAAACAGAAAGGCAGGGTGAATTGCTTCTTGTCTCAGCTGAAAGATCTAATTTGCTTCAGACTGCAGATCCTGTAGACTGCAAATGTGAAATGTTTGAGTAAAAATGCCACAGAGAAAATATTTCTTACTAAATATAAAATTGTATACATCTATTAAATATTATTTCCTTCTCTTCTATTGATAGAAGCTTTTTTTTTTTTCCCTCCCCTCGGATTTCTCACTCTGTGTAATAGTACTTTTTCTCAATTTCTAGTAATTTGTAGTGGTATTTATGATGTTTTAAAATTGTGTAAGTTTTCAGACTGGATCTTAGGATGCTCCTGTAGCCTTTGCACTTGAGATATCCATCACTGGATGCCATATTCTGTCCTAGACAGATAGGATTTCACCCACACAATAGGGATACTGAGCAGTAACTGTAAGCCAGATCTTCAGCTGGCACAAACTGCACTATGCTTAATCAACTTCAGTGTGAAGCTATGCCAGTTTATACCAGCTGGGCATCTAGCCCTTTGTCTGCCCCCACATAAAAACTGTGTTTATCTGCTTTTATTGAAGCTTTACATTTTCCATGTGAGCATAAGTAACATTTTCATTTTAGAGCCAAAACTTTTTATTTCATTTCCCATTTCTGCTACATCTCCATCCATCTTGAGAATTAAATGCATACAGGGAAGGAGAAGTAAACTGCTATGGGGGATGCATAGAGTCTTTGTTTCGGTCTCCAGAGAGAGCAACCCATTTGCAGGGTACCTCTGGTGAACATACAGCTACTACTGGAAGCAGTGGCTACTTCTCAATCTTAATGGGATGTCCAAATCTTGCTGTGCTCCCTTCCATTTAACTCCAGTCCACCTTCAGAAGCTACTAGCTGAGCCCAAATAGGTTCAGTGATGTACAGATGCTATATAAGGGACAGTGGGCTTGATCTCCATGACAAAATCCTGAAATGGCTGCAAGTTTCTGCATCTTTCTACTTCAGTCTGAATGAGATTGCCACAAATCTGAGTCTGCTTGTGCAAACCTGAATACATGAGCAATCATGTATCCACCAGTGCTATTGATTTCAACTTCAGTGTCTAAGTGCTCACCACATGAGTAAGGCTTGAACATAATAGCCTTCTGATAGTGTTCCAAGTTTGGGGGGATATATGAAGGTTAATTGAAGCTACAGACTTGGCAACTTGCCTCAAATGGCTGTGTGCCATGGTGTTTGGGGATTTTAGCTGTTATATGTGTAAGTAATTGCTCTTTACCAAATGCTTTAGGGAGAAAAAAAAATCACCAAATCTAACAATTTAACATATAAAATCCTCCCTGAAAACAGCTAAAGCAAAACCAAACCTTCAATATATGTAAGGTATGCCTTGGCCCTGGCACTGTTACCTAGCACCAAATATCACATTCCTCCTTCTGAAAGCATTTATCAGCAAATCATTGACTTAGTGGATTTAATCTTGCTGTACAACAACAATATTTCTGAGAAGAGTCAGGCTCATTTTGCATACCTGCAGACCTGGCATACAAAAAGGCAGCAGGCAGGCTTGAGCCTTTTTGAGGCAATACTTATCCCACCCATCTGTCCTGCTCCAGTGCTGGAGGTGACCAGCCCCACACCCCCTCATCAGAACAAAATGTCTGCTCATGCACCAGCCATTCTAGGAGAGGGATTAATATCCTAAGATTCAGCAGATTGGATACACTGAGTTGACTAGTAGTGAGTCAAGATAATATGGTGAATTGTGAATTATGAACTGAAGGAAAAGGGAAACGTTCACTTCTCCCACCCCTACTATGCAGGCCGTAACCTCCAGCAAAGGAGCAAGGCGGACAGCCGGAGCAATAGTGCTTAAGTGACTGATACTAAATCCAACAGAGTACATCTGTCAGGACCCATAATGAACACTGCCAAAGAGGATAAGTTTGTGTTCATATGATAGGCTTTAGACCAGTGTAGCTAAGGCAGTAGGTCTTTTCTTCTGTCTGGTACCAGCCAGTGTCTTGGACCAGAGAGGCAGAATGGATTTCTTGGCTAGGTTATTGTTGCTCACATTTTAACAGTTGAAAAACCTTCAGTCAATATATGATCATCTGCTAATGTGTAACAAGAATATGTTGAATAAAGATGCTCATGTTACTGTTGTTGGAGATAAAAAGGGGAGCTCTTTGAGTCGACACTTCAGAGTAAATACTAATTCATCATATTCCCAAGATCTAGGAATATCCTTTGGACTCTGGCATCAGGAGAATGCTGTAAAATCAACGTCTGTCTCTTTCTGAGGATGGCAGCATTAGCTCAGCTGTGCCAGTCTGACTGCAGCAGTCAGCAGTAGCTGCGTATGCAGCCATATAACTACAATAGAGTCTGATCATCATCCTGATGAAATTACACTGATCTAATTTGCACGCTGTGAAGACATTTGGCACTGGCTGGATCTGAGCCGTGACATCTTCATTGGAACTAAAAGTACACTAAGAAGTGACATTACATTTCATACTCTTTTGTGCCAGACTGTGGCATTTCTTCCTCCTTAAAGGCATTATTTCAAGAACATTTAATTTGGCTTTGATATGTCTGCCATTTTGCTATGCAGGAATGTACTGAGCCAGAAAAGCTCAGCTGTAATAAAGTTTGGCACCATCAGACCACCATATACCTGCACCATCCTGTGCAATTTAATTGGCATTCAGTGGGTTGATAAATGGATTGGCTTAATGAGACAATATACGTGACATATGCAGGACTCTCCTGAGGAATAAGATTCATTTTTGCACTTCACACATCAACATGCTACAGATACCAACACAGTCACCTCCAGCAGCTGTGCTATAGCCAGTGACATGCCTTCCACTGTGTTGACCAATAACTCTGCTATCTCTCCAACTACCTTTACATCATTTTCCATATGAGCATTTTCCTTTCTTCATTTTTTCATTATATTTCCAATTGTAAAAATAAAGCAAGATGCTGTAATTGCCTTTGAAAGTTTCTGTAAAGTATAATATCCATATTTTTTTGCTGGTATAACTCAACAGCTTATCTTCATAGATTCCTGAGGATTTGCTTCCATGTTTAGAACATAGTTATTATAGTTAGAATATATTATAAATAACAACTAAAAATATTCAGTAAAATACACATAAAGGCAAAGATCTATGTTATGTAGTTTTCAGTGACTATGAGTAAGCATGACCTGTTCTCCTCAAAGGTTCATTGTCATGGATGAATTAAGTTTATATTAGAGTCATCTCTGGATCAAGTGTGAAGATGAGGATCTCTGGGAAGTTGTACAGTAGCTGGCAGAGGGGAGCATTTCAGTGCTATTACAGTAAAAATAATTGCTGATTACAGTAAAATTTTATTCAGCCCTTTTTTAAACAAACCTAATTTTGTCTTAGTCAGGAATGAACAAAAGAGGATCAGTAACATCAAGGATCTGGTCTAGTGTTTTAAAAAATAGCAGTTTAATGGTAGATCTTCAAAATCTGCCTCTCAGATATAACTGTGAATGTAATCAATGTCCTTTGATGTTTTGCAGAGGCCTGCTTGTTAGGGTTATAGATCATTTAAGAATTGGGATTTAACAGCAATTCAGAGAGCTAATCTATCTTGCATGGACAAGAGAGATATGCATCCAGATTTCTGGTATTTTACAAAGGCTTGGAAAACAGTTCAGAGACAGAAAACATCAACTCATACAGCACACACACTGATTTAGTTTCTTAGCTGACATTAAAAGTGTATATATATATGTATGTATATATCCCTTATTTTAGAAAGAAAAGGTCAATATGACCAAGTCCTCAGACATCATTACCATCACGAAGCTAAAAGCCAAATAGTTTTATTTGTCATTTTGCTCTGGTGCAATTCTGAAGGCCAGATTCAGATGTTTTAAGTGAACCAGATGTTTATCAGGATACAGAAAAGAATCACTAGCAAAGAGCTGGAAAAAATTGTCAAAATCATTTGGGCAATTTTCTGCATCCGTGAGGAAGACAGAACCAGAGCACTGTTTGCCTGTCTTGCCCCTGGAGAAACCGTGCAAGGATTTTCAAAGGAACCTAAGGGAATGAGGCACCAGACTCCCTCTGAACATACATGCAAGTTAATATGTTAAAGTCCTTGTATCTGTTGGAAACAAAAGCTAGTCCGCATACCCAAGAATGTAAAGACTTGCACCACAGGAACAGCCATTGCTTCAACGTGGAAGACAGAATTCGGCAGAGGCAGAGAGGTGAGTGAGGCTGCAGCTGGCTGCTGCTGAGCTGTGCTCTGGGCCGTCACAGTACCTGCCGCTGGCTTCTTGTCCATGAGGTGGAAGAAGCCCACGTGTCACTGCCTTGGATTTCAACTGGGTGCCAGTTTGATGCTTGCAATTCTGCTCTAAGGAAAGCCTCATACATGCAAATAAGCCCAAGGAAACTAAAAAATGAAACGGTGTGTGACAGTTTCTAATTACTGCATAAAAACAACATATGGAAACTTCATTGTCCATTTCATCCCTCAACATGTACTATCAAGTTAGATTTCTTTTGCTCAATCATTCTCTCTAGAGCATTTGGAGCTGTTTCACTTGTATTATATGAAGAAAAACAGCACTTGATATGAGCAGTGTGATGCTTTTACTTTGTCTGTCCAAGCTCATTAATCTCATGGAGGGTTTTAAAAAAAATCCTACTGGTTTAGCACACACTGTAGTTTTCCAGAAAAGGAATTGGTTCAAAGTCCTTTTTCAGAAATATTCCATCCATTGTCATGAATCATGTTTGAAAGAGTGTAAACACTGAGAAACGGGAGAATGACTTAATATTTAAATGTAACCATGGTAAATGCTAGCAAATAGAGATCGCCACTTACTGATGTGTTTTAATGGGGTGAATTATTGTAGAAGATCAACGAAGGAATCTTAAATATGACTTCTTGCTATGTACAATTAAATAGGAGGATGTATTCTTCTAAGCTTTTAAGTGTTTCCAGCAAGATTTCAAACTTAAATATTTATAATGGAGGCATAAGGGGAAATTTAAAGGCTATGGTTGGGTCAAAGAACTGAAGCATACATCAAAGCCCCATTTTCTGGGAGCAAAAGTCTTGCAGCCTTCCCTATCAAGCCCTGTGGCCACAGAAGCAGAGTCAGTTAATGAATCAGAAAAAAGCTGGTTACCAGATGTCCTTACTTATTAACACACACATTGCATTCTGTAATGGCATTCACTAAACAGTCTGTGTGAAGCAGACTCTGCTCTGTTTAAAGTCCTTCTTTTTTTTAAAAAAAAAAAAAAAACACTTCAAACTTTTCTTCCTCTGTGATTGATTTCAGGATAGCTGTTGTTTAAGATGCTGTCAGGCATTTTGTCTAATTGAAATTTCTCCACCATTGTGAAGGTTCCTAAGGTACCCAGCAAAACAAAACTGGTTTTAGCATTTATTCTTTACCCCTCCTTCTAAAATGATAACGAAATAAAATAAATAAGTAAAAAATATTAACTTTAAAGCAAAGCAGGAGAGAAACCAATTCTCTTTGATTGGTTTCCACTGCTGCTAATTTTAATGCCACCCATTGTTCAGCTCTGCAGTCTAATTTTATGTTAATATCCTGAAAGTTGTCAAATCTTGGCAAAACCTATGCATAAATTACACAGAAAGTAGCTCACAGGAGGGGGAAAGTAATGACTGTCATGGTTAGCCAAACCCATTAATAGTCTGACAAGCAATAACCCAAGAGCTCTGGTCAACTGCTGCAGACATCTGTGAAACTTTTGCAATTAATTTTTTTTTGGAGGAGGTATCAGCTGTGAAATAGCACATAAGTGACTGATTATTATCAGCTCTGCTGGTGAGGGCAGAACTGATCAACTCCAAACATTCATCCTTCCACTACAGACTGATTGTTTTATGAATATAAAAGTTTTATTTTTCTTTATTTTCTAAGGCTGTCGATTCTCCAGAAAGTGAAAAGGGAAAAGGGGAGTCAGTTGTACCTGAGTAGCTCTTTACTTATACATACTCTTTCATATCAGCAGTTTTCAAAGAACTTTACAGAGAACATTAGCATTATCTATAAAGACAGACTTACAGACCATTAAAGTGTCTATAAAGTGGAGAAACTGAGACAGAGACTATGTCTGTGTGTTTGTGTGCATGACAGAGCATGAGAGGCTGAATCCCTGAAGTCAGATATTAAGCCAGGGATACCCCCACTATGCCAGGCAGTGCTTTATAAGACTGTAGTCACCTATTTAAAAGCTGGAAGGATCACACTGTGCTGAGAATAATGTAGCTATGTGATCAATTTTCTCATGTCTCTAAAATCACCCTTCCCCTGGATTGTCTTTTATAGGCTGAGAGGACAGCTGAGACCTGTTCCTTGATTCCTCATGAATCCAAAATTTTCAGTGGCACTAAGTCTTTGGGGAAAATGCTTTATAATTGGGTTGACCTGGTAGAAGTCTGCTGCACCGAAGTGCAGGTCTGTTAAAATTGAAAATTCATATATTTTAGTTGCTGAATTAGTACCTAACATTATTCACATGCTCACAGGTAGCCTCTGGATCTGTAAAGAAGAGTGAATTTACCCTGTTGCACTATAATGACTTTTTTTCCTCCTTTGTATATAATCTAAAATCCTGATAAGCATGTCACTGGTAAACTATATTTTTATATTTAGCAGGATACCATTACCAGAAGCTTTGACTGAATTAAATACTATGTTATTTCTTAAAAGCTCTTTCTTATGTAAGCAAATTCTTTTTTTCTTTAAGTAGATGGTCTGAAATATTGTCTATGAATATCTTATTGTTGCTACAGTGTGAAATAATCCAGTAGATGCCAAAACCAAAAACTAACCTCTAAAAATCCTCAGGCATCATGATTTATATGGAATACTATACCCCTAAATAAAATAATTGCTCTCACCAGTATTAATGAAGAGATAATTAACATGATAAAATACATGGGACATATAAAAGTGCAGCAATATCTTATTTTTGACTACTATATAGGCCTTATGTGCTGCTATAACACAGTCATTACATTCCAGATCTTCCATTTTCCTACTTTGCTTTTTTCAGTGGACAACACAGAATAAGCAGGCATTTTAGGAAGTATTCTGAAAAAAAATAAAAGTGTTATGCTAAGACTAGGACTTTAAAAATCAAACTTATCTTGGAAAACACAAGGAAAAGGGACAAGCTAAATGTAACACATAAACTGATGCCCACAGTCTGGAAAACAAGTTTGCTACTGCCTTGGGACACATAATTTTTAGAAATAATGGACCATTTGGCAGTTCTGCACATGTCACCAAGCATGCTTGGAAACACCATGGGCTTTGCTTTATTAATATACATGGTTTGAAATAAATTCCCTCTGAAATGCTAGTGGAATCCTCAAATCAACTAATTGATGTGACCTTTCTTTCTTTAAGACAGCGTTTATACTTAGACTGTACTGTACTCTCAAAAAAAGATAAGTATTAACCATTCTACTATTTTTCATCTCCAAACTGCCACAGAAATCAGTTCCGTGAGATGGATTGCAATGCATAGATGGGAATCTAGCAGTGGACATTTACTTGGGGTGCTGCCTCATTCTAATTAAAAGAAAGGTAAAACAGATCCTTGACCTTGTTCCTGTGAACCACTTCAGACTGAGTTTAGCAGACCTTCCCATCACAGTGAATCAGTTTCTAACAGGGCAGCATGCACAGCCTTTTCCAGAAGGGTCCTTGAAAAGGCCCTGAACCACAGCAGAGTCTGTGGAGAGTTCAGAGACTTTCCACAGCACCTCAGTCCATGCAGTCCTAGGAGTCCTAAAGGTGAACATTATCTGTACAGTACTTAGGAGCCAGAAAACTCTGCTTCCCAATTCGAGCCATACCCACGGTGCAGCAAAGCGGGTGAGAGGGCATACCCTTTCTCACACATAATTTCCAGGGGCTTTAGCCCTGCAGAGTCCTGCCATTCCATGAGTACAATCACTGCCATTGTGCTGGACGCTGTGTAGAGACTGAATGCCTGAAGAAGGTGCCCTTCTGCCCTTGTATCTCTGCAAAGGCACAAGCACAATTTAGCTTTTAGTTCCCCAACTGAGCTGATCCTTGTTATTCAGAAGAATCTTTTCTTTTGGCTGTAGGTTTTTCAGAGGAGAAGGATTTGAACAGCCCCCTTTTTTGCCCTTCAGCACAGAAACATCAGTAGAATGTTTGGGTTGGACAAAGGCCTGCTCAGAATTAATGTATCTACGCCTTTTCTTGTGAAATTTACTAATAGGTTAAACCCATGTGTTTTTTCTTTGTCAGCTTATTGACATGTTACTACAGAGTAGGAAAATGGAGAAGTGTGATAAAAATAAACCAGTATGAGCAAGCTCAGAAGGAACATCAGATTTTCCTAGCATCTAGAAGATGAGAGAAGGGGATATTCCATTTAGAAAAATCTGGTTATTAAAATTAGATAATTACTGTTTTCCACCTTCCACCTTTCTTCCCTTCCATGAAGAGAAAGTGAAGATTTTTATTTTCTTTCTTGACCCATACTGATTATTTCTATACCAGTAAATTAAACTTCCTCGTGACTCTTCTCTGGCACGTGGTGCAGACTGGCCCACATCCATGCTATGAAACTCTCTCACTGTCCAAAGGGTGTTTGTGTTCACGCTACCTATAGGGAAAGGTCCTTGTGAATTGTTTGGAACTGCTCTAGCTGGGAAAAAACAGGAGTGTGCCAGGGACCCTTTTAACAATTTAACAGCATAGGCAATCAAATTCCAGTGCCTGGAAGCTCTTCCTTGGCACTCTTAAATCTACTAGTCTAGACACAGCTACTGTGGTCAAAATTTGCTTCCCTTATTCATGTAAATAGCTCCAGTGAAGTCAGCTGTGATATTGGCTGTAAAACAAGAATTCTGTTTTGCAAATTATTTCAAGCATTTGGCCTTCATTCTACATTGGGGAAAAAGAAAACAACCCACAACCTTGAGCTTTCAAATTTTAAAAATTAAACAGTGTAAGTGAGAACTATACAAATAGCCAAGCGGCCAATATGTTCATCTAGAATGTAGGGGCTCATGTTGAAATCTCCATCTTCTGTAAGTGAGAAAGGCCTGTCATATTCCCTATGAGTTTGGGAATCCAATATATATCAGGAATCCTGCTGTCCAGATTGTTTTCCTTCTTATGTTAGCAAGAAGCTTACCCTTAAGCTGAGGAAATTCCAATACTGAAATATCTTTGCTATGGAAAAAGTGCTTTGTTAAAGATACCTTGGTAATTTACAGGATATGATTCCAGAAGTTCAAAACCCCCCCCACAAAACAACCCCAACTCCCAATCAATTTAACCTACGCTACAGTAGTGGTTAAGACATTTACAAAAGTAACATCTGATCCCAGAGCTCACAGGAGTTCAGGTGAGTCAGGAATTTTCTCAGACAACAGGGTGTTTTTTTTTTTTTTGTAATTAAAAAAACTTGAAAGTAAAATTGTCAAATTCAAAATGTGCAAAAATATAGCAACTTTGAGAGTAGTATTTGAGAAAAAATCCTGTGCAGCGTTTGATGTTCCTTAAGAATATAAAATGTTGATCCCTTCTTCTGAAAGCTTTTTAATTTGACTTTCATCTTGTAGAGGAAAATTAGAAGAGAATTACTTGACTAATTCACATGAAATTTATAAATTGAACACAACATTTTAGCTTTTGAGGCTTTTCTGAATATTTTATTTTGATTTTTGCTTGAAAAATTGGTATTTTTAGTTTATATCTTTTATCCTCAAATTGAAAATATAATCTATCTCATCTTTAATAAAGTTATTGTTACTGGTAGTATAGAGTTTGGGTATAAATCTAATTCTCTGGAAAAATCATGAGTGAAAGAAAGTTTGTAACAATTCTCAGAAAAAATGTTTTAAATTTAATTCAACTCTTGCTAGACATGCATTTTCATGATGGTTTTCCATGTGTAATGGAAGATTCATATTTATGTACTTCAGTTGTTTGCTATAATGTCTGTCTGTGTAAAGAAGAAAGAAACATGCTAGAACTGTAATACTCTGAAAAAAATAAGACTTGATATTTCATAGAAGAAATACCTTTAAGTAGGATATTATTTGCTTAAAATTAGTTTCAATGGCATGGCCTGGACTCAACTGAGGATACATTAATGTTAATTTGAGCCACTTTTGCACAGAGGCTGTTGGACTGATAGGGACTCATACAAAAGCCTCGTAGATACAAAGCCCATACAGTTCATCCACAGTCACATGTTAAACTCATAAATTGTTCGATCAACCACATCAGCCTTATCTTTTCAGATCTTTTTGGATCTTACAGCATTAACTGTAAGCTCATGCACATCCCTGTGCACCTTGCATCAAGCTGTTGCTGATCATACTGCTAAAGCAGTCAGTATAGGACCTATAAAGTCCTACAGGTATTGATGTACATGCCATGGCTGGATTCAGCAAACACTTGCTGGGAGGCTGTGTGACAGAGCTCAGTACATGATGGGTCACTCTCCATAGGGATGGAAACCCCCACCGCACGATTACTGTAGGCAGCGTGTTTACTAAATTCACTGTATAGTCAAAGGGCTTACAACATGTGATGGAGGAAAAATAGGATGAATCCCTTGAGCAGAGAGACCAGAAAAGGGACCACTGTGTTTCAAGCTATTCTCTTGTCTGATTCAGAGAGAAGAGGGAAGGGGACCTGGACTGTTAGCAGGGTTGTGTAGTATCCATCCCCTGGGCAAGGATCTGGCTGATGGGCACCCACAAATCCCCCACTAATACATAGGTCGGCTGATTCTCTACAGCCTTCCTAGGGCCCAGGCATTTCATTGACACCTGCCTGCAAAGCAAGAGGATGATGGTTGGATGTGAAAGACTTTGAGGGCAACAACTGAGTGTGTGTTACCCACAGCAACCCCCAGCACTGGAGGGTGGATCATGACGTTGCTGTGGCCACACAGAGAGGAACAACCTCTTTGGTGACAGACAAGGGCAGAGCCAAAATAAAGTCTAGAATGAGTAATATCAAGAGCTTTTTCTGCTTCAACTGCTTCTCTTATTTTTTGTGTATGTGATTTTAAACTCATGTTCTTGCTCTGTAATGGGATCCTGCTGTATGTCACATCATTCTAAGTAAAGATATGAGTGATTCAGAGAAAAATACCCACTGAAGCCTAAAATGATTGTCACTGGCAACAGTGTAGACTAAGACATTTCATGAGTTCAGCTTTTTGTAACTCTAATGATCTCAGTTAACAAAATACATTGAGTAAACTTGTAATCTATTTAAATTCTAGTACAGGACTTTCAGAATAAAAATGCAGGTTGGATTGAAAAAACATCAATCATTCGGAGAAGGCTTAAAGGCTTATGTGTTCTTTATTATTTTGTATGAAAATACTTAGAAATCCAAATACTACTGCGAAATGGAAATACTTTGACAGGAAGTATCCATCATTAAAAACAAAATAGAAAAGCTGAAATATCAAGGTTACATTGTATACAGCCCAGTTATAATGAATGAACAGTGTCTTGACAAAACAGCATCCTAACCTTTTGATTTTCTTATTTCACAAATGAAGATATATTATAACATCTGGAACTGGTGTATTGATTGATTCATAGTCACCATCTGTAGGAACAGTTATATACACCTATAATAAGTATCAGAACTCTTTTTACTTTTTTCAAAATGCAGCTATCCACCTCCTCTCTTCAGGTATATTTTAATATTTAAAATATATGAGATCAGGTACTCTTGAGTACTCAGCTTCAGCCTACTGCAATTCAGTAACATTTGACTGAATTTACATCATGATAACTGAAAACAGGATTAGATTGTCTTACTACATGGCTGTATACTTTTTCCTCAAATTTACGAATGGTAAGCAAATCAAGCTGAGGTCCTTTTCAGGAGCTAAACAGGAGCTGTCTTGCTTGTTCTTCATCTCTCATTCTGATTGTCATTCTTTCCTTATACATCTTTCTTAATTCTTATTTATTTCATTAGATCAAAATGAATAATTTTTATCCTCAAAGTCACTAAAGGCATATTTGAATTTGGTGTTTGTTTTTGGTTCAACAGTAGGTTTTGGAATGTCTGAGAAGGTTAGTGTCCCTACAAACTGGTCAATCAATCATTTTCAGAGTGGTATCTTTTTAATTAGTAAAATTGAAAAGGGCCATTGTTTGAGACAGATTTTATGATATATGTGTTTCCAAGTCAAATATTCTGATCTAGGGATGTGGATCTCAAGAACTTCAATCTAAAGTTAATCTTTGTAAATCAGGCTAGAGTGGATTAAAATGCAAGAAAGGAAAAACCTTACTACAGGTTAATGAAATGGACTGGATCTAATCCAAAAGAAACTAAGTGATTATAAATTGAAGATTACTACAGAGTAAGTCCTCTGTAATCCTTCTATAGTTGACATTGGATGTGTGACTTTCTAAAGGCAGGTCTATTAGAGTTTAATTCATTCAGTGATTTTTTTATTTTTTAGAGCATTGGACTGTCTTATATAACTAGTTCACTGCCGTTTTCATAGGATTTAAAAAAATCCTTTTCCACTTTGTGTATAACTCAGAGAGGAATCTGTACCTTGATTAACAAGAGGGTTGAGTATTTTTCTGTTTATTTTTAAAACTACATAAATTTATTTTCCAGAATCTCTCCCTGCATTTCTTTTCCTAAGCAAATGAAAAGAATAAGTTATAAGAATTAAATCTTTTGTGTGTTTAGCTTTTCAGTAACCATTCCCCAACTCCCCCCCAGGTTGGGTGGATGCTGTTGGCTGTGTTTGCTGTCAGGGCACACTGCTGGCCTGTGCCCAGCTTGCTGCCCCCAGGTCCCTGGACCTTTCCCACAGACTTGCTCTCCAGCCTGCCGAGTGGCGGTAAAACTGGTCCTTCACTCATACAGATTTCAGAGAAAATAAACCATCGATTTATTATTGGTATTCTCATTGAATTTTATTGGATCAAGGGAAGCTTTTAATAATGCAAGAAAAACTGGCATTCATTAAAGAATAGGATAAGAAAGAGTAATAGGAATGTTTGTAAAACACCAGCACAGCAGGGCCAGATCTTTCTTAATAGATGAGTACAGTTCCATTCATTGCATTGAAGCTAAAGTCAGAGCAATTAACAGCCAAAACTCTCTTTCAACTATAATTGTGTATTTTAAAAGTTCATATAAATTAATGTAAATTGTTGCACTAACAGAAGAGTCAGCAACATAATTATTAGACAAAAATGTCTACTTTTCATAATAACGCACATAGAAACAATGGTGAATTTAGAAAATTACAGCTGAGATGAAACTTTAATATTAGAATTCTTCTCATTGTAGTTAAGATGTAGAATCACAACAGAGCACACATGATTCACATTAAGATCTTGATTCTATTCTTATTTCTTTAACCACCTGTAATATTCCAGGCAAGATCCTTAACTATTTTATTCTCTAGTTTCTCCAACTAGTAATTAAAATTACAGCGCTTCATTATTTTTGCAAGCTACTTTGTGATTAATCAGTATATTATCATATTAAAAGGTATCATATGAATCTCTATTACTTTTAATTCCTGTTGCAAGATATGGCATTTTTGCCAAAGAGGTGATTTACATACGAAAGTTAAATTTTAATCCACACAGGGCATTGTCTATGATTGGGATAGCATATATTTCAACGTAACATTGTTGGCAGTATGCATTAATAGTAATCCAACTTGACCTGCACCAGCATATGTTAGCCTAAATGTTTGTTTTCTCAACCATTTGGAGCATTTGCAGAATATATCCTTCTGGATGTCCAGAAAGTTTATGCCCTGTGCTCCAGAAATTCTGTAGCTTTTCACAGATGCATGGAGGAAGAAAGAAGACACTGATGTAAAGTTAAATTGCCTCTTCTCTTGTCTAAACAAAGATTTTATAAACAAGGAATGAAGAATGTAAACTCATCTTCTAATAAAAAATAATCCTGAGTCCACTATTATCCATGACACTCTGAAGAGGAAACTCCCTTGCTCAACTCAGTGAAGTTTCTGAAACCGATGTCTCTTTCCAGACTGCTTAATGCAGCTCAGTCTTCCACATTAATCAAACAGGCTTCGTGTCATCAGAGGAGATATCTCCTCCTGGTGTTAAGGTGCTGAGACTGGTCTGAAGGGGCAGGCAGTAGGAGTTTAATCTCACCAGTGTTCTCTACATGGACTCTCTCTGTTCAGAGACGGAACTAACTTCCTGTACATCAGTAAGCTCAGCAACACAATACAATAACCCATTAAGCATTTTAAATGTCCAGGGCAACAGTCATGGTGACGGATGATTCCTACACAACTAGTTAACACCTGAGTAATCAAGTGAAATAAACCTTAAAATGACAGGAACTATGTTTTTCTCTATTAGAAGCTCTCACACCTGCAATTGACTTAATGACACCTACATTCAAGGACTTGATTTCTTGACTGTAATCTGTATCACTCCAGAGTTGCGATGTGTCACCTCTGATCACTGTGCCCAGTAAATTCCATAGGTCAGCCATGGCCAGAAGCCACACTCCACCATGCTAAATGTCTGGAGAAGCATATTCTGCAGAAACACTAGCATTGTTGCATTTCACAGATCGTTCTCCCTTAGTAGCAGTACTGCTGTGGCATCCATGGTCACCTGAAGGCACAGAATGAAATAGTACCATCTACATGACCAAATGTGTATTGGTTATCGTGTGTCCTCCATTACATTTTACAATATTTTAAAAATGTCTCTGACAAGATACTCCTTCATTTGATATGATTTATTGCAATCTCTCATGTACTTTGTGTGTTTTCAGTCTGTTTTACAGAATTTAAAAACAAATCTCATTGCCTTAATTTTATAAAAACATAACCGAAGAGAAATCTTGTCCTACTTTACCAGTAATCTCTATTGCTTCTTAGAAGCATGAATCTCAAAGCTGCTGCATTGGAAGGGCCAAAAAGATGATTCCCTCTGGTCACATCACATACCTGATCTCTATTTAGCCCATTACTATACCCTAAGGATATAGCCTTTGGGACTGTCAGTTTGAAGAAGTCTTTGAAATAGGTCAATCTATTTTGCACGTTTATGTTTTCTTTTGTCACTCTACAGTCATCAACAACCTTAAATATCCCAGAGTAAATTCCAGGAACTGGAGTTCTTCTTTTATTTTTTTCCCCTGTTTTTTATATATGAAATTTCCCTTAATACTTAACTTCTTGAGTTCAAATGATGCCTCTTTACACATACACAAACACACACATGCACAGACACACAGACACACACATACACACATATATATTTTTATGTATGCATTGCCAAGACACTGCTTGGGACTAAATAAAATCATAAATAAGATAATGTCTACAGGATACAACTGTTCTTAAGAACTGTGGGCAATGTAAAAGTGAACAAAGAAACTATTCTTCCTCCAGGATGCTTAAAAAAAAGCTATTGACCTTACTAATTATTTGGGATGAATCTTAACATAATTCAGAGGGTTGTGAAATGGTTGGAAGTTCTCTCTTTACCTAGGAGGGCTAATCTTCAAAGAATAGGTAAAGTGCCTCCACAGCCTTTTTTTGCTTCATCTAATAGGGTATATGAATCCTTTATCATTTACAGAGATGCTCAGGTACTCAGAACATAAAGGATTTTTCCTCCTGTAGAGCCAGTGAACTCTAATTTACAGAAAACAGAGAATCTGCCTAAGGTTTTGTGCCTTAGAGTGGAAGATCATCCATAATCTGGGTTTTAAAATTGCAGATAGTTAAGGGCTATCAAGCTGTAGTGCTGAATTCCTGCGACTGATCTGACTTCATTTAGGCTGCATGATTAGGAATGCAGGAAAATTTAGACTTTCCTGAACTTTAGGTTGTTTTTCTCTGTGAAAAATGGAAATATTAGTTATATGTCAAGAAAGAAGAATCCCGGTTCAAGGCACTATTTAAAAAAATCCAGAAACCCAGAGAGATTTAAAGATACATAGCCCTTTATAAAAGTAATCGTGAATCTACAGTCATTGGAAGTCCAGGCTTTTTTGTTACTAATATATCATGACCTTGCCCACACAACATTTTTACATGCATTATCATTAATCATTAGTACTATTAGAGATCCAACACAATATAATTAAATTAATCTCAATTTACTAAAACATTAACATATAAACAGCTACCAAGTTTGTTAACTGTAATGCTATGACAAAATGACTAAAACTCATGATCAGTGTAACAAACAATGTAACTGAAGTTTAAATGTATTTTTTTGCATTTATGTTTTGAAAAAAAGAATGAGTTATTTACTTTAGTATGGTGACATTTTATTTTGTGATTAATTTTAAAATAACATTGTAAAAACTATAAACTCATTTTAATTTGACAAGCATTTGGTAATTAATTTTCAAACAATGCTATGGGAATCTAAGAAGCACTCTTCATTTGACATGTATTTTATAATTTATTTTAAAACAATGCTGCACAAATCTGCAAAGGCATTATTCATTTGAGAGTTCATTAATTATGCAAATGAGTTGCAATTAACAAATCTGTTCTGAGGATGGCATTTGCATAATAATGAACTTCGTGTTTGTGACATTATTTAATAAGATACCTTTGTGCATTTTTAAACAAAACACCCTTGTGAATACTTTGGTTAAAAATGGACAACCAGTCAGTAACATTAAAAAACAAAGTACTACCAAGAGCAGTATCCCTAAAATAAATCGAATTACCTAAGCTCTAAGTAATAAATAGGGATATAAAAGCTGAATATTTTATTAACCTCTGCCTTCCAAAATATAGACTTTAATTTTCATTTATGGTGTTTTCAAAATGGTGCTTAAGGACTGGCATTGGAAAACAACTGGTATTTATCAAGACAGCTGGAAACAAACAAATGAATGCAAACACCTATTTAGCATTGCTGCTGTGTGGCATAGATTGAGTCCGTGACTCTTAGATGATGGATCTTATTACAATCTTATTATATGCAGCATGTGAGCCAAAAGTCTAGTGATGGTCTTTTGCTGGTTGTACGCTTAAATGACAGCAGCATCGAAAACATACTCCAGATTTAACATTCTTGCTAAAGGAGTGTGGCTAGGTAAAGACCTTTTGTTTATATCGCTGCAGCTCACTGTGGCCAGCAATCTGCTCCCACACATGCCATTCAGAGGTTAGCAGCAGCAAAGTTTTTGAGGCAATGGAGACCTGCATGGTTACTGCAGGCAAGATTGCCAGTGTGAAGAAAAGGGACTTCAGTCGATTATGAAGCCTTTGTGGCACCTATTTTTGTGCTTAGCCCAAGACAGGGTTGCTTGGCAACGCTCTGGCAGAGCCTTGGTCCTCTGATGGGAGACGTGAGGCAATAAATCAGTGATGCGACTGATAAATTCACAGTGGCACCTTTTAGGTGCATTGCCTGCAAGCTCAGAAGGCTGGAAGTCCTTAGACAGAGCTTGGGTCCTTCCCTAGTGCCAGTGACTCTCCTCTGGTGTCTCTTATAGTTATTATTCTCATGTCTGTCACTGGTGAGGAAGTATTGTGGATCATAGCTGTGTGTGAATTCTCCAGGACTCAGTCAAGTTCTTTGAAATGCACATGACAGCAGCTCCCATCTGAGAAAGTAAGTAATGTATGCATTAAAAGCAGGCAAAAACTTAGGATGAAGATATATAGAAAAAGATGAAAGGAAGTCCTGGAGAGAGTTGCATCTCCAAATTCCTCAGTATTTGTAGGCAAATAACTTAATTGGCTATTTTTGATAGAATATTTTAAAGTAATGAGCAGGAGGGGAAAAAGGAGAGACTATGACAAACTTTGTTATTAAAAGAGTTGATTGGTGTTATGTTCCTATTCACATTTACATTCAGTGAAGTCCAAGATAAGAATTTTATTAACACTAGTATTTACAGTGATGCTAAAGGATTTCAGCTGAGAATGACACTGCTTCATGACAGACAAGATTCAGTGACTTTGCGTCTGGGAGAACTTGCAGTTGAACAGGCAAGGCACTGAGAGAATTTGGGCAGGAGGGGATAAAACAGAGAAAACAGTGACATTTTGAGATGTCACATTAGTACCACGTCACTTGTTTGTACCTTTATAAATTTCAAAGAGATGGAGTTTTGTTGGGAGGCAAAGGGATAGAAAGAGGGAAGACAAGAGAAAGGGGACATGAACAGGAAGGTGAGGCAAAATAAAGTGGTGGTATCGAAGGGTTTGGGAAAGTATTGAGCACATCTACTTGATAGGTGTGCAAAAGTCATTCTTGCCAACATCTGGAGAAGGTACCTGCTGAGGCCGTTCATCCTCAGCTCCAGCTGTATGGTCACTAGCTGATATCAAAAGCAGCTTTTGTGGCTTATTTTTCCTCTTTTACCCAGTGGGTAGGGAGAAGCAAATTTGGTCTGGCATCTACAAAGGACTTCTGCATTAACGTTTTAATTTCTGAGGGAATGAGAGGAAGGATCTTGCTTCTCGGCCCCTTCCATCAGACTGTTCATCAGGTTAAGCAGTGATCCCAGTCTTCAAGGTATCCCCAATCGGTGTGAGAAGAGAGAGCATTTTGGTTCTTCTTTTGTGTAAACGAGTGAAGAACAGGAGTTGCCCCTTAGTACAAAGTTAGTAGGTGAAGAAACTTCAACAACCCAAATATCTGTTATTTTACATTATGCATGCATAGGTGACAGAGTGAACAGAAAAAACTAGAGATACAGTTGTTAGGTCATAAAACAATCACTCCTGATGAGTGACTATGCTGCCTTTTCCTCTTCTTTTTATAATATTTGTAACTTTAATTGCCAGCTCCACTACTCATATTTCCTCTGAGCATCCTTCTCAGGGAGCCATACCATACAACGATGTTCCAAAAATGTTTGGGATGCTGCTGTTCTTATCTTCCCACAAAGCACACAGAGGCATGCTGTCTCCCCCAGGCCTGTCCCACTGATTCAGCTGCAGTCTAGTACATTCACAGATTTTAAATGGTTTTGATAACCTTCTCCTTTCTGATCGCATTGCCAGGAACTAGCAGTTCACTGGAATTAATCCATGCTGCTTTACACAGGCAGTTTACGCATGCCAGCTGATAGCTTCTTGGTCTTTGTGGCTTTTCCAGCTTCTTACTTCCTGACAGCTTTAACACAGCTCTTGAACACTCTTTCAGGCAGCCAGTCCACAGACAGGGATGTGCCATCTCTCTCATTTGGTATGGAAAGGGCCGGAAGTGGCTTTCGGAATCTTTCTGACAGTTATTAATTGGTATTTTTCTTAAAATTGTGAAGTAGGTCAAGTAGTATACTTGATTGTCAAATCAGGATTTAGTGCAGTTCTCTCTCTGTTTTGAGATAACTCTTCAGGTGGGATTTCCACTCATTACTTGGGCAATAAGCAGAGCAAGTATAAGAGTGTTGCTGTACAAACACAGCATAAGTGAACTGTCTTTGGACAGTTGAACACATTCACAGATGTCTTGGTTCGTAAAACAGCTGAGAAGCCTTTGCAAACTTGAGGTTCTATTTATATTATTAAACAATAACCAAGGATCTTCTTCCTTCTTTGTTTTTTGAAATCTCATTAACTGGGTAATGGCTGTTGATCATATAATTTTGCCACACACATTGCGTGAAAACCCAGACTTAGATGTATACTTTCCTACTTGTATTGATCATCCATAAAACATCACCCTCTCAGAATACTTACACTTCTTTTATCTTAGTTGTTTTTATGGACTGAACTTGTACATTTAACTCAGTTTACATCTATATAACTATCTAGAACTCAGTGGAGATATTCTTGATATGTGACACTTTAATTTCTGTACTAGCAAAATAAAACTTGATTGTTTTAAAGAAGAAATAGAATCTATTCCAAGTTCAATGTAAATTACAGATTTATCATTGAAATACTACTGCAACATTGGATCAAGTGGTGAGGTTCTGATATTTACTCAAGAACAGAGTAAAAATGAATGTGAATTTTGGATTTATGTAATTGTTGATAAATGTGATTCTTCTTCCCACATAGAGAAAATATTTGTTAAAATTGATTTTTAGACAGAATGAACTAACATGCAATTAGATCATATAAATATTCATTAATTAATGTAAAATAATTAATAACTCATCAATCGCTGTAGGAAAATAATGTATTAGCACTAGTCAGCTCTTGTTCAATTTTCCCTTATATGTTTCAAACACTGGATAAGTCCAGAAGAACTTGGGACAATTTCTATTTCCTAAAGTCTCTTCAGATGAAAGTATGACAGGAGTAGCCACTTGATACAATATTGAAAATAACTGGGAAATTGAAATACACTGCTACATCTCAAAATCCCAGAATAATGATGTTAACCTTTTGTCCTTATTTCATAACATTTATTATTTCCAGCTTACATGTCTCTAGTGAAACTTTACTGTTAGTTGTCAACGTTCTGGGAGCTTGATTAACTTGCAGAGAACAGAGAACATGTACTTTTTCAACAGCCACTGACATGAAAATCTGCAGTAACAGACTGATGGTCTGAATAGGCACCCTGCTCTGGAGGTGCTTGGTTCTGCAGATTCTCCATGAGAGTTTACCTAAAAAAGGTTTGCAAAACTGGGCTGATGGAGGTTTCAGTTATATATTCTGGCTAGATCCTTAAAATATGTAAAGGTTCATAAAGCTGCCCAGAGGGAGCAGAGGGATAGAGTGTTAATCAATTTTCCTAGATCTTACAGAAAAACCCAATATAGTTTTATGAAGACAGCCTTTATACACTATAAAAAGATCGGTGCATATAACAATGGTATTCTTAAATAAGTACTCAGCTGCAGATGTGCACAGCATTTAGGGTGTTTCCTTATTGCCCGCAAGTGAGACTACTGAGAACTGTGTCAGCACTGAACATTGAGATAATAAATTAGTTCTGATGAGCATAGTCTACGCTACAACAAAAATTGCCCCACTTCTGTAAATTCTGTAATATTGTTATTAGTAGCTATATCCTGCCTACTGTGATAACACTATAATGGGGGAGAGTGGGGACACTGAGGTTTCAAGGAAGCTGTTGTGGAAACAAAGGCCATGCTTTCTGTAAGCTGCTGAGGAGAGGGAACCAAAAAGTTACGGCTGAGGCTCTATAATGAGTCGACCATTTGGCTGTAGCCTCTGGCATATTTCTGCTGTGTTTCACTCCCAGCTATTGACCTTTATGCTGTTAGATCATGGGATTTCCTAGTCATCTTATCTTTAACAGCACTGCAGAGACCAAGCAGGAGTTTAGTACGAGAAAGTACTATGAACTGCTTTTTGTAAATAGCTGTTTACTACTGGACAGTGCCCTAAATTTGTGGAAGTGATGCTTGCAAAGGGTAAGATATAAGTAACTAATTATTACCTTCTATAGATAAAGAGACCCTTTTCACTGGTTTGTCCTGTCCTTTCACTTGCACTGAGAGTGAAGGACAAATTCCCCTAGAATAGCTGAATTCCATGTTGCGCTGTGTTCCCCCTATGTATTGACAATGTAAATGAAACTTTCAGAGGTTTAAAAGCAATAGGTTGACTAAAGTAATTGGAAAGGCTTTGTTTTTTTCTTGTGTACTTCTGAGTTCTTAGTTATTTCAGATGCTTGCTGCTTTGAAGTGAATGTATACCAGACAGCATAGCGAACCTTAGTGGTGTACACATATGTGTGCATGTATAAGGCCCCATTCAATCTCACCAGCTCCATCAGTGAGATCTGGAAATCTCTTCTGTATGTATAGTCATTAGTTTCCCATGGTGATCCCTTTGAAAACTAAACACAGGATGAAACAAGCAATCCTGGCAACATCCCATTTTTGACCTCTTAATCATTCCTACATTCTAACTTGCTGTAGCACCAGGAGATGCTGGTTTTGACCAAGCTGCATATAACCACGAGCTGAATAATTTAAAGGGAAGAAACAAAGAGTGTGCCATGCTTTTTAGAGAGGACATGCAGACACTGAATCCAGGAGGAGGACTAGCAGCAGCAGTGGCCCTGCTGGGTGGCCATATAATTTTCCTGTGCTATTCTGTAAATTTCTGTAACACCCGTTCACAACTAGACTCTGAGACAATGGAAAATTCTCACAAACATGAAGGTTCAGAACAAGGTATTGACTGATTTAAAATACATCCTTACTCCAGTTTAATCTCCAGCTTTAACTCTCCAGTATTTCCACTGAGTTCTGTATTAGATTTTATTTGTTTGCTTGATGACCAAGACTGTATTTTGTTCAACAGATCACATCATGGGTGCAAGAGAGATTCCTCATGCAGGGATTGAGTCCTGGCTCTTCAGCACTGCATAAGTGATCTGCTGTGCTGTACAGTGGCTGTTTTGACTGGATCCTGCCAGAGCTTCTTTGTGGCGCAGAGGAGGCAGCAGAAGGAAATACCCCTTTCCTTTGTGCTCTCACAATCTGTTCTTCCCAGCACAGATCAGTAATTAAATAGGCTTCACTGTGGACAATGGTTACATGGGAAAAATCTATTCTTTGGTTTCCTAATATAAGCATTCTTTCTATTGGGTAATTTAAAGTCTAGAAAGTTGTCATTAGACTCCCCCACTAACAGAGTGTTATTCCCTTCTGGGACTTCAGTCACCATCTTCACATCTCTTGTGGTATGTGTGCTACTCTTATTATCACTCTCATAATACTTATCTTCCTTAAATATACCTTCTTTCCCTGCTCTTCTCCACCTCTCATAATTCCTGTCTAATTTGACCATTTCCAACCTCATTCTTTCTGTTTAGGTCAATTACACTTGTGTAACCATTAAGAGTTTGTTTGAAACCTATCGTACCCAACTGGACAGTGTTCTTAGAGGCTGTACAAATTTCTGTTTTGATTTCAGTGAATTAAGCTGACCTGTAAAATATCTATTGTTGTTCTTCCTCCCAGTTACATACTTATTTATGTCTCTATAGTGTGCAATGCTCTTGAAGAGAGAAACATCTTTCTTAGGCCAGGGAATTATCCAGGGTGGGATAGGTGCCCTGAACACATTTGTGAAGAGCTTGTCTTATTTTTTTCAAAACAAGAGAGAACAGTGAGTAAGGCAAACCCTCTGTCACAAATGCATATAAAGTGACTATATTTTGCCTTCAACTTGAATACCATCCTATTTGGCTAGTACTAAAACATTGGATAAAGGATTGTTTAAGAGGCCTGACTACATCTGAAATTAAAGCACCTTTCTGCATTTTATAAATTCTACACATCGAAACACCAGAAGGAGGAGGGCTTTTAATCTTGTTTCCATTCTTTATTAAGATGCTTTGTGTAATTAGTTGCATTTCTATTGGAATAAATGGTAATTTGGAATTCATCCAAATTGAAAACCTAAATGAAAAAGGAGCATTAGTGGTGGGTTGCATGCTAAAAGAGGCAAACTTCTCTAGGGCAGATCTGTTCATGCAACTTGGCCCTGCTTAAATAAAATCTATAGAATCCATGTGGAATTTAAGAGGGAATGTAGCAGATAGGAGGGATGGGAATGCAAAAGAAAACAGATTTTCAGCCAGAAGGGCAATTCACTTCTAGTTTAATGAAAACCCCCTAAAACCAGACAGAATTATGTATGCTATGTTGAAATTTTGTTTTGGAATAAAAAATAAAACCTACAAGTAAAGGCAAAAATATGACTGTATATTTTACATTACTGAACTGAGTGTGTTTCAGGAGTGACTGATACAAAGACTTTGTTGCCAAATGCTATTATGCTGCATTCAGGTGACAGTATATAAAAAGTACTCTTGATGCTGCTGTAGGGTATAGTGTGTCACTGCTTCCAATTGTAAATTCCACTTTGCAGCTGGTTGTTTGGCCTCTTTAAAGTGTTCTAAAGGCATAAAATTTTCACCTAATTTATAAATTATAGATATTTTTTCCCTATGTCTTTTTTTTTCTTTTAGCTAAAGATTTAAAGACATTAATCTGTGATGCACACTTAGTGCTTTGGGGGGAAATGGCAAATGACTAACTTATTTTTGTTTGGGGAAGTTGTTACTGATAATGCACATTACCTTTCTGGGAATAAATATTTCATAAGGTGTTTTAGTGCACAGACTTGTGTACATGAACAACAGCCACATAGGACATGATGGAATGGAATTCCTCTGAAAGAGCTGTCACAGTCCATCATGTCATTCTATTAGCTGGGGTGTGCTGAATAAACCTAAAAATTCTCTGTTGGTTCTGGTGACATACTGATTTTGTTGTGAAGAATCCTGCTAAGGAAATCAGAGATTATAGAGTCTTGATATTTGATCAGAAATGGCATACTGGTTAGTACTGGCTTTCATAATGTGCCACATAAATCATGAACTGATTTGCTTGACTTTCAATGCCTAATACTCTCCCTAAAGCCAAAGGTAACTGGGCTTTTTGAACATGACCCATGATGATTTGCATGATAGAACCAAGAGGTCTCTATTTGTGTATGGATTTAATAGTTCACATGTTTATATTATAGCTAAATAGATAATAGGATGAAATACTGAAAGTGTCATAAATTCCTCTTTATGGTGAGCAATGGAAGAAACATCTTTGCTGTTAGAAATCTGAATTACTCCTATGGAAGCCTTATTCTCCTTTGTTTACTGTTTTAAGGAAGCACTTTTCCTCTGGTTGGTGTTAACAGCAAAAATAGAGATGCTTTGTGTTCCAGCTCCACATTTTTTTCAAGTAGATTGATCTAATAGGAGCTTTCTATCATTGAATTCTATAGGCAGACTACATATTCCTCTTCTACATCATGCACCAAATTTGAAAAGTTTCCTTACTTCTAATATGTACATGAAGGAATCAGCTACAATTTGCCTAAAAGTTGAGTCAAGTTACAAATTTACAGTGTCTTCTAGAAGATGTATAAATTGGAGGCTCACCCTTCAAGTACCCCATTTAATTTTATTTCTTAGAAATAAGACATAAGCTCTGCAGTGCTTAGTGATTTATACTAAGTTGTTTGGGTTAGTGGTTTTTTGTTTGTTTGGTTTGGTTTGGTTTGGTTTGGTTTGGTTTGGTTTTCAGAAATAAAATGGATACTAGGGCATTTTTCTGAGTAGCTGTAAAATGTCACTTACAAAAAATTAGCCAGCTAGGCAGGCAAGTTTATGTTCTGCTCCCTGAAATTTTGAGATAGTTAGGTGTACTGCAATGTAGAGACTCATTACATTAATTCAGTCTGGTTATGACAAAGGACTAGCACAGTTTGGTGGAGAGCCAGACCCAAAAGAAAGGCTGCATTTTATTATAACAAAAATTCTAGCTAGCATTGGGCTATGGACCTACCTCTGAATTCTTTATCTTGTGATCAGCATTTCCTCACTGGAAACAATAAAAACAGTCAGTCCTGAAGACCCTTTGGCTATGAATCTTTGTAACAAAAATATGGCATTCCTACTATCTCCCACTGTGCCATCAATATGTCGCTTTCTCAAAACACTTTTCTTAGTATAAAGGCATCACCTTCATTTCAAAGTGAGCTATAGTCAAAGTGTTCTCATATAATCTTCCATTTAGGCTAAACACAAGGGAACCCCAAGCCTGCAGTATTATCCATGTCTATGATACATCAAGCTAAGTGTGACAGCTAGCTATTAGCAACACAAATTAAAATGCCTCCTTTAATGCAAAAAAGGTCAGGAATGAAAGCTGGGAAGTTCACAGGAGAAGGCCCAACAACAGATGCACACTTACCCAACTTCTGCTTAGAGAAAAATCAAGTGCTATTTCTTACACTCTCTTCAGCGTTTAAGACAAAAATACCACAAAATAAGACACAGTAAAAAGAGTCTAAAATATTCTTGAAGATCAGTTTGTCCCGGCCAATTACAAAAGAATATGCATAGCTAATTAGATCAGTATACTCATCACTGAACCCAAATCTCTAATTAGGGGAGCCAGGAAATGCTTCATGAGATCTTTTGTTCCCCTTGAACAAGATGATTAAACAGAGTAGACAATGACAAAATAAGTAATGCAACCTCTGGTTATAAAATATTGTGGTCATTTCAACATGAAGTATCCTATGGGAAAATGTGTACGACTTGGTCTCTACCAGGGAGCAGAGGAGGTGGGCAAATTCAGTTTTGGAAGATGCAAGAATGGACAGTGTGTTAGATCCTTGCATCAAAAATATGAATGCATAAATACATAAGTATAACGTTTTGTGACTATTTGCAGCTGCCAAAATATTTTACTGAAAGTAAGCATCTCCTATTATATTTCAGGAGTGATTTTTCCGAGTCTATCACAAAGTACAGCTGTTTTTTCCTGGTTGCCATTTTACTTTTTCACATTTCACCTCTGTTCTCCTGGGCATGTGGCTAGATTAAGTTTGAGAGCTTCTCTATATAGAGAACATCATCACATTCTGAACATA
This sequence comes from Tyto alba, assembly GCF_018691265.1. Lineage (NCBI taxonomy): Eukaryota > Metazoa > Chordata > Aves > Strigiformes > Tytonidae > Tyto > Tyto alba. The sequence goes on along the minus strand of NW_024881328.1, from coordinate 27,525,981 downwards.
TATAAAAGTTGTGTATTTTTACTGTCTTTTAATCAATCTTCTCAACTTGTGACATGCAGCAACTGAAAAACAAATACAAGGCAGTTGTCTACTAGTTTTTGTAGCAGGGCAACTAAGATCTTGGACCATATTTAAAATCCCAGCTTTAAATGATCCTTTGCACCAGATGTAAGCAATAGTTTAGATCTAGCATTTCTTTATGATCCTTTTTTATCCTACTGTAGCTCCACTTTAAGCAAGATTTTCATGTGAATAATCGCCTCATACAATAATTTTATCATGGATATTTCAATAATCAGCCTTTCCTATTGCTTCTTTTGCCAGTTTCATACTACTGGGTTCTGTGTGGCTTAGAAACTGAAGGTATTTACCCATGGAATGGTTTTGATCACAAACGTTTTCCATGATCATGAACTGAGACAGAACTGCTTTCTGTGATTTTAAAAATGTAGTACTATAATGGCTCTTTCTGCGTCTGATTACTTTTATGTCTGAAAAAGGTGAATTTTCATTTTGTCAAAGACATCTGTAAAAAAAATTGGCTAAAAATACGTTCTGTGTTACAGCAGAGTGAAGCCATGAATCACATGGTAACACATTAGAGCGACTAGTATCAAAAGACCCCATGGGGAATTTAGGAAAAGGTAGTTAAGCAATTAATGAAGATATTTAAAATCCTAATATGGCAGAGACAGCTTTGAAGGCAGCAAGGGATTAATATTTATTTAATAGATCGTCAGATTCTGTGCCAAAAAAGAAATATAACAGAAGCTGCCCTACTCTGAATGCAAACACGCACAATTTGAAGAATGTTTTGTGGCAGCAGTGACATCAGCACATCACGTTATGTGGTGATAGATGAGAAAAATATCTTACCTTAAAGAGAAAATTAATTTTGCTGCTTTTGACTGTTTTGGCTGAAAATTACTTCAGTGATCCAAGCTCTGTCACAAAACATTGCATACAATCTTCAAAGAGAAAGGAATATATCGCTACCTTACAGAGGTGGCACGGGTTAGTTATATGATTGACAACAGATCTGTGCAATTGCTCTGCAATGTTTTATGGGGTTTGATGTGACTATTACTTGATTTTTTAGAAGAAGTTGCATGTAGCTGAATGGAACTTTCCTGGTTCTTAAATTGCTGGTCACGTTGGATGGGTAAACTCCATTTAGGACAAATTTTACTTCTCAGCAAAGGTCAACCTTCTATCTTAATTATAATGTGTTTCAGAAACTGTTTATGGCTGACCATGTTTGGTGGTGTCTCTGAGATGCAGCCTGTTAGGAGTGAAAAAATTGATGTAAAGTTCCATTCTTTTTTCAGAAAAGCTGGAATTCATAAAGAGCTCGTATTCTTTAGTGGTATTTCTTTAGGTTTCCAGAACATTGATATATTGTCATACTTCCCAGTTAAAGGATTAATGAGGCTGCTGAGGAGGGTTATGAAGAAAACTACTTTTAATATATTTGTTCCTTCAGATGCAGGTGGTGGGGTTGCCTTATGTCCTCTGCTCCAGGGAAAAATAAAATTGTGTCTAAATTTGACTTGTCTGAAATCAGTTCAAATAGAAGGCAACTAACAGGTGACAACTATTCCCTTGGTGAAAGTTCAGGGAGTTTCACATGCAACAGTACAAAGCTGGAAAAAATACAGGCAGTGTTTTCACTGTTATCAGATATCCACATATGGAGAAGACTAGAGGCTTCAATGAGTGCAGTAGTACACAGAGGTTGAATCTATTCTAGAGTTCGCCTTATTTCTTTTATAGCAGTTCAATAAAAACTATAAAATTATAATACAGAATTCTTCTAAAAACATTAGAAGAGCTATTCTTTACAGTTGCTTTTAGTATCACAGAGGACTGAACAAAAAATCAATAGCAAGGCAGAATGGAAAACTGAGAGTCAACAATTCTCACTGGACCATCAGCCTATGCAATAATGATGAGGCAGATGGGATTTTTTTTCAAACTTCTGCTTAGTATATAACAGGTTTTCTACTCTATTTGATTTCTTTCAGACTTTGATACTATTATACCTATTTCTTAAATCCCAAGCAGCCTTTGGTTTTGACATGTTGACTTAAAGAGAATTTCCTGATAAAACTGTTAATGATGACATGTTTTAAAACCAGGCCTGCTGGTGTGCGTTGCTGAAAAAGTAGCTTTGCATGTACCATTTTAAGTGACTGTCTAAAATTTACTGATAAAGACAATGCATTTATAACATGGTGAATTTAGTAACTACAACCATGTATCTCTCCTAGAATCATATGCTAATGAAAAAGATGCTGTAATAATTAGGGCCAAAGCCCACTGAATACAACACCTTCCAATTAGCACTCCTCAGCTTGAATACTACTATTAACATTGAACAACAAAACCAAAAATGGGTATCAATTCACGTAATAGAAAATAATTGATGAAGTTGGAGGGTGTGATTATTTGTGATTACTTTACAGTCATGCACTGAAGGTAGGAGAATCCCAGTTAGTAGTTAATCTCTGGCTACCTCTTTGAAGATAATGAAATTGGCTTCCTACTGATGATTATTCATTAACAATTAATTCTTTCTTGGTGATCTGCTTAATTTTCAGCTTCTCACCACAAACATGCAATGGAATAATTACAAGTGGAAATGAAAAAGCAATTAGTGGCAGATAATGCCAACATCTGATTAAAAAACAGTAGAACAGATTAGCTGTTCGGTAACTGCAACTCTGCTGCCTTCAGCAGGGAGATGTAACTTACCCAGCAATATTACAGCTCAAGCTGCGTTTCCCTTTTATTGTTTCCCCTACATCATGGTCTGCCACATTAAATGCTTTCGTTTATTCTTGGGGGCATTGATGTGTTGTAAATAATTTCTAAAGATTAAGTATTATTTGAGATGATTTGTCATCCTTCATGCTGAGACTCTCTGTCAAGAAAGAAGGAGAAAAGTACTTAAGCCAAGTCATTTGTTATAGTTTCAAACAAATGTAATGGGATTTTTTTTTTTTTTTGAGGGGAGGATGGCTGGAGATTTGCTTAAGTGAAGTGTCAGGAGACAAAGATTCTGGAAGTTAGACTCCCCTCCACTAGACAGTATTTTCTCTTAAACTAGAGAGCACAACAACTATCTTCTGTTTTAGCAAATGATAGTTGTTTTTACTGCCACAAATTTAGCTTGTTTTTGAAACATGTATTGTGATGCTGCTGGGTCTAGAGATCACTATCACAGAAATTCATAAACATACACTATGATCTTTTAAAATTGTGGATGATTTACATCATGCAGTACCTAGAATCCCATAATTACCAAACAATTGCTTAGCAAGAAATCCAACTAAGCAAATGAATGCTTTGCAGGAAATCTTCAAAGTCTGTGGGGGATCTGAGACCTGAACCCAGAGCGCCTGTTGCATACGCAAACCGCAAGAACTGGAAGACAGAGTCTCAGCCTTTTCAGGAATCCCAGGCTGCATTCTCACATTGCAAATCCTCCAGCAGGGCAAGTTCCCATTTCCCAAGCAGAGCTCATGTGGCCACTCTCTGGACTAAGTTTATGAGAAGTTTTTTTTTCAAATGCTGATGAAGGAAGTGACTTGCTATAACCTGATAATTTTACAGTTCAGCTTTAGAGAAGAGTTCACAAACAGGTGAATAAGCACAGCCAGTGTGGTGGGCATGCAGATGTGTTAATGGCAGGAATCTCATTAACCACTTGGTCAGAAAATGATCAATAACATGGAACTACAAGTTATTTTGGTTTACAGTTTAGAGTTAGCACAGTAGTCAGTGTTGTCATGGGCATATGGTCTGTTGGCTATTTTTCAAAACAAAGAACAGAATTTTAGGAGTTAAAGTTGCTTGGTTAGTTTGAGAGTCTGAATGTTGTGTTTTCAAATAGGATGACTAGACAATCTGTGTTTAGAGATTTCTGTGAGGCGAACTGAAAATTACCTCCAAATACATGGAAAACAGAGTGTTTTTCATGATGTTTATTTAAAGGTTTCATTGCTTACATTTGCTCCCAAAGATGCATGATGTAGATGTGGTGAAATATTTGTGACAAACTCATGATTTGCAGTCTGAAAGCTCCTTCTCTATCCTAAGGACAGTTAGGGTACGGTCAGAGGGTAGCCTTTCAGCCACTGTTACTTTAGCAGTTTCTGTATTCTCTCTCATGTTGAAATTTTCTCTACTTTTTTCAGAAGTCCTGGCAAAATCTTTGAAAAGACATGCCTTCTGCTTTGACTTCCCTTTCTCTCCCTTAATTATTTACTCTGCTTGCTCCCTGTAGAAGCTTTATTTGCTTTTACCTTATCATTGGTTCTTGAAAATTTAGTTTTTTCTTGTCTAATTTTTTCAGTTTTCTTTCTTGCTTGTCTTATCCCAGCTCTTTCCTTCAGCTTTTCCTCTAACAAGTGAAATAATAGTTTTATTTCCTCTGTTCTTGGTAAACCATTTATTTAAAAAATGTTTGTCTCATCACCGTTTTCTACATCCCTAAATTATCTGTGTGAATTTTTCACATAGATTGTTTCATATTCTCGTGGGGACAATGGTTCTGTGTTATTACAAGATTGCTCAGATTTTTTAAGGTACCTCTCTGTGAGATCTGAGACATCATCCTCTTACACACCTAATTTCTAATCCTACACCTATTATTGTGGAAAGTGGACATCAGCAGGAAAAACTTTTACAGCACTGAGCTTTTCTTTTTACCAGTTAGCAGCCACAGTATCATCTTCCTAGTTACACTGACTTTCATCTATCACCCATATATAATAAAATTGTTAAATATGTGAGATGAAATAGAAGCAACAACATATTTCCCTGCAAAACAGTAGCATTTTCAGCCCAGAAGAAGCTTTAATTTTGCCTTCTGTTGATACTAACAGCAAACACTGACCTGTAAAACCTACAGTAAAGGACTCTAACCAAATATTCCAACCACATATTTAGTGGAGTATGAACTAGTCAGACTAATCAGCCAAATGTCTCATGAGAATAATTAAGGGTGTTGCATGTACAAGGACTTGCCTTACTACCATGTTTCTCCCACTTGGTAAACTTCTCATTTTGGAAAGACTTTCCCTGTGCAGCTGAAGCAGGTTGCTAAATTCCATGTAAAACATCAGAAGAGTCCTGGTGGCATTGTACTGATGTGTGGAGCTCCATTTATCACAAGCTCCATTCACTTATACAGGAATTTCTTGCACTAAGTTTATAAACATACAGGGGGTTTTTGTAAGAAAAAATTATTTATTTGATTTTTTTTTTTTGCATGCGCTTTTCACTCAGTTGATTCATCTCTTATATATATATATAAATCTCTTTTAGATGTAAAAAAGAGAAAGAAATTCACAGAAATTGCAGTGTTTGTGGCAGCTAATTTTCACTGGCTGAATCTGTGCTCTGTGTATTAGAACTGTGTTACTGACACTGGAAAAGAACTTTCAGGATAAAAATTGTCTCTTAAGGAAGCTCTTGAATGTTCTATATTTTTATTTAGCATGTCAAATATAACATTCATACCACAAGGTAAAGCATTAAGTTAAAAATACACAACAGTGATGAGATGGCCATTTCATTTGCAATTGCCAATGAAAGTCCCCAGATACTAGATGACATTTGTTGATGCATTATCATATGTTGCATTGTTTTTTTTAATCTCCTTTCATTTTGTAGTTAATAGTTCAAACCTGTATTAACGTAGAATATTTATTTAGAATTCCTATAGTATTTAAGGTATTAGGTGGTTTGAAGAATTAATTAAAAGTAATCTTAGATGTTGGTAAGAACCCATCCACAGGCCTTTACAAGCTCCATGAGCTGAGCATGTGATCCTGCATGTCCCTCAGCAGCAGCAGCAGCAGTAACACGGTGTTTGCAGTACCTGCAGGTGATGCTTCTTACCCACTATCCACCAGGTATAACAAGTCACTATCAAATTCCCCTGTGAGAAGGCACATTTCCCATAATAACCTACAACCATAAATCTATTTTTCTTTATAGTACCAAACCCATGTAGTGATAATCCTACACGATTCCCCTGTACCACATTATCCCTTAGGTGATTGGACATGTGATTGGCGTGTTCCTCACCATTTGAGTTTCATGGGTTGGGCTTCTAATAACTTTCAAGGTTAGTAACCTGGTTTACACATGAAAGCCTTTACATCAGGCTTTTATCAGCCACCTTACAGGAAGTATGGTTAAGCAATAGGCAGATGACTGTCTCATTTCCGAAACAGCAGAAACACTACCTGATTTTTCTTCTGCCTTGGGCAAGTCAAAATCTCCACCTAGCTACCGAACTTATCTTGTCTTTCCTAAAAGGCTTTAGAAAGGAAGAGCTATAGTTTGTCTGCAAAATGAAAAATGTTGCACAGAGCCAGGGGGTAAGAAGTTACATGGCGCTGACAAGTCTGTGGTTATTGTCAAGTACAGGTATTAGATCACATAGATGAAACCAAGACTGCTACCTGCCTGTAGCAAGGTGTCAAAACTAAGAGCACCAGCAATAAACATTGAAATATTCAGAAAAACAAGGGTTTTCATTCTTGCTTCACGGGCAAAGATTTCTCCATCACATTCCCCTGAACTATTTTCTCATTATCCTTAGCCACTAGTGACACTGGCACAAGTAATACTGATACTTTCTCTTTTGCATCTTGGCCAACAGTTTTAACCTTTGAAAGTTTTACAGATGACATGTTTTGGGTCTAGTTCAAAGTCTGTCTACATCTGTAGATTGCATTATCCTCAGCTTAAAGTCTTCTTACTTTGTGACACTTGCAGCAGTGCATTTTATGCTCATTACTTTTCTACTACTGAGCATGGGGGTAATGTTTCAGAAAAGCAGACGCAGATTGTCTGTTCCAGTAAGTGCTCGCTGCCTTCTTCAGACTTCTCAGAGAAACTTCTCAGTCTGTTGCTGTCACTAAGAAATGAGAAGGCATCGCATCCGAGACAGCCACTCACTTATTGTCCAAAGTCATATTTGAGTCTCACCTCCTACTAATTCTTCTCTTTAAATTGTGAGTGTGACAGTTTTCCTCTCCCTCTGCCTACTCAAACTGTCAGACCACATCAGCCATCTGACTTCTCTGCTGACCTTTTCTTCACCTTCATGTTAGAAACAAGCTTTTCTATTTTGACTTGTAAAGCTTAAAACTAAAATCACAGCTTAAATCTTCTTCATCATACATAGGCAGAACAGGGACAAATTCAGATTGTTTAGAAAGAGATTATGTGATGAAGACTGGAAGCAACAAAAGAACAAAGCTAAGGATTAGCAGGGCAGTTTAAGCGCAGCATGACAAACTACTGGTCATAACACTTTGGTGTCAAAATGTTGTCTAAGGAACTCACTATAACCCAAAATACAATCATTTTGTTGCTTGAAAGGCTGTTACAGACTTTGTCTGTTAGATATTTTACTGATCTTAAAAGTTCACTCTAGGTGTCTTTGGGCTACAAAAGAAACCCAGAGAGAAAAATGTCTGAAATAATCAATAAAAATGCCAGCATACAAAATGCATTAAGATTCATGTTGTATTTTGATCAGCTTGTTTTACTAGCATAGCATTGTGATTTTGACATAAATGAATATACCAAACCAGATAACCTTTTCTTTGTGTCTAGTGTTAGGAACTAATTAATTTATCATGCTTATGGCTCCCTGATAGCTCAAGATGCATGTAATGCAGCACAATTCAGTGACAGCTCCAAGGACCAATGAAGTCTTTATATGCAAGAGTGTGAAGAAATCACTGTCAGTGAGATGACACTCACTTGCAAAGGTCTGTGAAAATAGATTATGCTATACCTGTACACAGGCTGTACACAAACTGAGTGACAAGTGTTACAGAACTCAGTCACACATTCATAAAGGAATGGAAATGTTCATTACAGAAATAATTTTGCCTTGTGCAGAAGTACTACCCAAACCACTGTGTATTGATAGAGAAGCGTCCAGGTTACTACCCCATTAATAACGGTAATCTGAAATGTAAAATGCCCTTAGACATTCTGGTTAAAATAATTTGCTGTTACTATCTCACAGCCTGCTTGAACTCCATGAATCTTTTTCCTTTTCTCACAAGATCTCTTCTTCACTTAATTGATGATTATCTTTTCTTCTATTCAAGATTCACCATAGTTTCAAGCTTGGAGATCTATCAATCTCCACCTGAAATACTCAACTCCTTAGGTTAGGCTTGGTGTCACATTTATGGTCAGTTCAGCAAATCAAGATGGAAGAAAACATACTTTGCTTTAAGACTCAATTTTGTTTCTCATCCATGAAACCTTGCAGTAATAATGTAATATTTTAAATGTTTCAAGCATTTGAACTAGTCCTTCACAAAAGAATCACATTTCTGCACCTATTCAGTTTGATAACCCTCACCGCCCCAAAAAAAAACCCCAAGCCAAGGACCACAACCCTGCGACTGCAGAAGGGTAGGGTGTATGTATGTGTAATATAAAAGGAAATGTACTGCAAAGCTCTGTGTGCTGCACAGAGCCTCTCTGCTCTCCTCCTCTTCCACCTCTCCCTGTGTACTTACTTCTAATGGATAGACACCTGCCTCTTCTCTTTTTTTCCACTGAGGTGGGGGTTATGTACAGCAAAACCTGGCAAGTCCTGTTTTCTCATTTTCCTTCTTTACTGACTCCCTTTTTGTCCAGTGTCTCTGGGCACTGCTGCTTACATAGATAGATCAGCTGTATTTAGTTCAGCAGCAGCAGCATTCAGAGCAGTACAGAGTTCAGCAGGGACAAATTTCCTAAGTACGTGCTTAGTATTAGTCACACAAAAGTGTTCAAAGTCTTGAAAAGCCTTTCACAGCCTGTGCTGATCCCCACACCGCTCTTGTCAGTGATAGAGCAAGCTTGTTTAATGGCAACATCTCTGTCAGCCACCTGGAGCTCTAGACTTCTGTGGAAATTAGTGTCATATACACAGTGCCATACTCATCTACGTCCTGTGTGATCCATGGGCAATAACAAACCCAACTGAACTCCACCCAAAACCCCATCTATCACTGTAATATGCATGCCTGTGTAGAAGATAACAAAACCAATGTTTTTGGTTTGTAAACTTGTTTTGTTTAGTACGTAGTTACTAAACATTGTTACAAGTGGCTACTATATGCAGATAAGATGAAAACATGTACTGAACTGCCTTGAAGTGATACTGAAGGGGGAAGGGATGACGATCACAGCTGAACTGTTTTCTAGATTTTCTGGTACAAACAGTGTAAAGTCTGTAATATAGTACGTTCCTTTCAGAAAGTCTGAGTTCTCCCTGAAAACAGAGTAAAGCTCTGCATTCCCCAAAGGAAAAATTAAGTTATCCTTTTATTGAAATAGTAGAAGTAGGACCATATAGCTGTCTTTTATTTATACAGTGTGTGGTGGTCAGTATTAGGTGAGTTGATTGCACTGTGTTCCTGACCAGGCATTTTTCCTAAGGGCTGAGTTTTATCCTTCACTACTCAAAGCATATATTACAATAAAAGTTGCAGTTCACAGGGCCTTTTCCACAGAGGTCCACCCCAGCCAGGAAGTCCCCAGCTCGTGTCGTTGCAAGGGGCTCATCCTCTCCCGCAGGACTTTGTGTTGTCTTTAAACTTCACAAGATTGCTGTTGGCCTTTTAGTCTCTCTGGGTCCTTCTGAATGGCAGCTCTTCCCTCAAGTGTATTGGCTGATTCTCTCCAAATTTGTGTAAACTGTAAAGAGCTAAAGTATCTTTAATCACATATAGGAACTAGGCTCCTGTCACTCTACCACCCTAGTTATGACTCAAGTCCAGACGACTGAAGTCCACAAGTTCTTATTTTCCTCCCCAGTAAGTTCTCAGTAGGCACTTGTGTCTCTGAAGATGCCCAAAGTGCTGCCATCTTCTTCTGGAGTCTTTCCTGCACCTGTCTCTGGTCAGACTGTGGGAGCAGCTATCCCTCTGCCCCCACCATGGTGGAGCCCCACTGGAGATATTGAGCACAAGGCTTGCATAGGACACTGCAGCTGAAGCAGACTGCCACATTCACTTGAAAACAGCAGCAGCATCTGAGAAGCAGCAGTTTCCATTTGCATAATAACTCAACCCTCAGTCTAAATGTGTTAAAAGGATTTTGTTTGGAATTTAGTTGACTTGTTTTCATACCATTTCTGTCTCAGCACAACTGGTCTTCCAGTGCAGCTCTGTAAGTACTTAAGGCAGTGGGTATTTTATCACTAGTCAGACTCTGGTGCCATTGAAATCAGTGAGGAACTTTTGCCCTTAAAAGGATTACCATTTGCACCTTACAGTGACCAGTGCATATCATCTAGTTTAACATTTGAAAGGAAGACAGTGGAAGAGTAGAGTTCCCACTATTACGGTCTACTGAATTTATACTCTGCACACTCTAATTTTAAAAAGTAAACACAAAATTCCCTTTCTTAAAGAAGTGCCTTCTAGAATTTTCTAATAAATGGAGTGGAATAATTCATATGCTAGCAGAGTTTTTTTCCCCTTTGTCTCTGTACAGTCTCTGCAAGTCAGGATACAGTAAGATGTTATGTTTTTAATTTATTTATTGACTCAGAAGATTTGGGTGAGGAGTGAAGCAAACACTTCTTACTATAAAGAAAGTGAGATCCAGATCCTCATTAGAGTCTATATGATAGATTTGTTCATACATTTGCTGTTTACCCTCAGAAGAAAGTGGTTAGCTCTTCCTGAGCTTACAGAACAGTCTCAGCCTCTTGACTTCCAGACTATCTGTTCCTCTGGCGTTCAACTCCTAGACTTGTTTCCAATGAATACTGCTGACTGTGAGAAGCTCTTCATGAAAACCTAAAGTCTCACACAAAGGAAACATCTCAGCAGCTGACTGATTCTAAATATGGTTGAAAATAAGACAGGAGAATAACAGGAAGCAGTTTTAAAGTTCTAAATATTGATCTACTCAAAGCTTACATTAACTGTCCTTACACTTGCACTAGTCTGTGGTCCCATTTCCCACTTAGTGTTTATTTTAAAGAATTTTGCAGCCTACAGAAAACTCTTTGCTGGTGTTGAGACAGATTTTTTTTTTTTTCAATTTCTACAAGCAAATGTAAAATTTCACAGCTCTTTTATCACATTACAAAAGTCCCCCCATGCTGTGCATCATGATCATGCAGACACAAGGAAATGAAGCTTACCAGGTTACCCAAGCACAGCTGAAGGAACAGAGTGTACTAAAAATACATGTATACACTCTACAGTTACATATGTGCACACAGATATTATGTTGTTTTGCAAGATGGAAAAGAAAAATCTTTTCACCAAGTGAAAACACTGAAAATGAAATGACAACAGCAGATGCTAAAGCAAATCATCTAATTAAGATGATTTCATCAACCGTTTTAAAAGACATTTGAAAAAGCAATATAATACTAAGTCACCAGAAGAAACGCTGATTATGCTTGCATATACAGGCACAATAATACTCTAGCTGAAGCTGCCCTTTCAAGCGTGAAAATAAATGATACTTTCAAAACTGTTTATTTTTTCTTATCCAGCTGTGCTTCACATCCTGCTAAGGAAAAGTACACACATTTAAAAAATTTGTAAGAACTATAACCCACAGCCAGGAAGATACAATTCAAATCAACAGAAGTTTCGCCTGGGTCAGGACTGCAGAACGACTTCCACGCAGCGTAAAGAATAGCTTCATTCTGGCAACGGGAAGAATTTTCAAACCAGTTTTCAAATGCAGGGAACCTTATTTTCACCTTGTATTCTTTGCATAAGTGGGCCAAATTCTGTCTTAACAAAATCTGAATCAAAAAGCCGTGTTGAAGACCAAACAATACAGTAAGAGTCTGCATATTAAGTCTAATATTGACATAAAACCAAAAGGCAGAACTTTGTCCTGGTCCCTTAGAATAATGTTATTCTAAACTATCTTCCCCTCCTCTTATGTTTGCTCTTCCTTTCAGATATACTGTAGGGTGCAGTACTGGGCTTTTACTGTTCAGCGTCATTCTTCCTGTAAAACATTTAGTGTGGAAGATGTGCATGGGCTGCCTCCTTACCACAGCACCACACATATTCAGCTTCCCCTTTCATTGAAATTAAGAGCAAGGAGCACTCATGCCTTCATGCCACTTGTGGAATTTTTGTTCCCTGCTGTTGCCTTCTGTATTTTAAAATGTATGCTGGATAAAATAGTAGTCATTCTGTAAAAGAGCCAAATACATACTTCCACTCTTTTCTTTCTATCCTCCATGGGATCCAGTTCCTGCTGGACTCCATACTGGGCAATTTTGTTTCTCAAAATCCTCTGGTTCCTCTTTTTTTCTTTGCTTATTGTTATTGCTTCTGTAAGAACGTCACTTTACTGCTTTTAAAGCAGTTTTCAAAAGCACATCATGCTTTGGAAGAAAAAGGAGGAAAATTTTTAATGTGACATTTAAGGGTAATAATTCTGGGCTTTCTCTATTTTATTTTAACCCATCTTCATGCCCTGTTTATCTTTGTCAGGTTTCCTTTTATTTAAATCTTCCTTGCTCAAAGCATTTAGAGGAAAGTCCCTAAATGAGTGGAGCTCATCCCTTTGGAGGAAGATGACTAGACTCCTTCTAGCACTGAGTGTCATTCCTAAAGATTTCAGAAGAAGGATTTTCCCTCTCCCCTTGGCCCCAGTGATTGACTATCAGTACAAAAAACTTTTTTTTTTTTTCATATTTGGAGAATATTCACAGCATGAGTGAGTAAGCAGGCTCTTCCTAACACCTTCCACAGGTGGTGGCTTACAGTCAGTGCTGGGGAAGAAGAGCAGGGACAGAATTAACCTAACTAGCTGGGGCAATGAAAGAAGTGCAATGCTTAGTGTAATAAAGTAAAGCATAGCTTCAGGAACAGAATTTGGTTTTCACATATGACATTCTCTGACCATAAAATTCCTCTGTAAGAAGCACAACTGAGCTCTTCAACAGATTTGACACGTGATCAGGGCTCACTTCCATGTTTTCATATGGATGTTTTTCAGATGGAAGTAAAACCATCTTGAGAAAGTTTCAATTTATCCCTCTTCCTTCCTGAATCAATTTGTCAGCAAATGCATTAAGCAGTAATAAACTTTGAATGGAAAGACACTAAAATGGTGTTGCAATAGTGCACACTACTTAGAAGTATTACTAATATCAATTATTTACAGACGTTACCTCAGTGACAGTGTGAACAAACAAGCAGATGCTGACAAAGTTAGAGCTCAAGCAAAATGTTTCCTCTTTCTACAGACAAATAATTCCTTTGACACTGTCATGTCCACTGACACTACAGTAGCTTTTTCTAAAGAGCCTGAAGGTAATCACTGCACTCACAAGGGCTGGCAAACCTGAAAACCTGCTGTAAATAAGAAAACCTCAGAGACACGAGTTCTCAGAGCAACACCACCATTCTTTTGGTGAAGGTGATTAGATTTTGTCAGAGGAAGTGAACTCTAAAGCTATTTTCATCAACAGGGTAGTAAGCCATCCAATAAACACTTTTGGTGTTGAGAATGACAAGGATATAACTGTTATTAAATACTTAAATTGGTGTTCAAGGCTGCCATTGTTTGAGTCACCTTAAACACCATCACTAAATAGTTGTTTCATCATTAAAAAATCACAGGTAGATGAAGGGTCGAGTATGCCATTTCCTTCAAAATACATCAGAGACAAGAAGCACCTGAATATTTAAATAGCCTAAGTCAATTCATTTGAAACAGTGGTATCAGAAGTACTAAATATTTATACCAGATGGAGGGAAAGAAATTGTGACTGGGGGCTCAAACATGATAGATGCATCATGGCAGACTGTCACAGCTGTGAGGTAGGGCTTCTTTTCTGACTAACTACTCCCTTGCATTTTTCAGCTGATTAATGAAAACCAGTCTACAGTAGAAAAAAGTAAGAGTCAGCCACTGTGCCTGCTATGTATTGTGAGTGGATATTTTGGTATTTTGGTATGTTGGTACATGGCAGTGGGGAATGGATTTTCACAGAGAAGAACCCTTCTCTAAAAGTAATTCTTGGTGGAAGTTGAGATGGGAGTTTCCTAGCTCAGGATGAAAGTTAAACCCTTTCTCTGCTACCGTAAGAATGTATGTTAGTTATGTCACTAGCTGCAGTTAATTTCTTCTAGTAAAGAAAAATTCAGCTGCAACTACTGGAATTGAAATTTTGACAAAACATTGATTTTCAGATGAGCATTGGTTTTCATTGTTTCTTCTTCACATGGACATTTCAACCAAGCCCTGTCATTCATATTAAAACTCAGAATTAACATTTGAAGATCCAATGTTTTAATCCAAAAATTGCGTATGTATTTCTTAAACAAAACCCCACACCTTCTACAGAAAAAAAAAAAAATTCAGTCCTATATATTCATGGTAAGTAGATGTTCTGTTAATTCTGAGTTAGTGTCATTAAGATGGAGTTTCTGGATGACTGTGCTAATCCTCATTTAGATGGATTATGAGGTCACATCACAAAAATGAAACTAGTTAAAATGACTAAAATCTCTGAATTATTAACATATTTCTCACACAAATGACCTATAAAACTTCCAGTTTGTCTCACTGCCAGTTGATACAACCTACCTTTGTACAGACTTGAATAACCCAGCAAAACAGAATTGTTTCAGCGCAACCTTTAGTGTTTGTCTGAAAGTTGAGAGGGTGAAACTCGTCTCCCATGCTTGGTTCTACACAAGAATCTTCAAAGAGAGTGACATTTCATAGACCTTTGATTGTATGCCAGCTGCATCACAGACCAGGCCTGCTCATGCATTTACAGACAGAAATAGGAATGTCCTTATTAATTATGACTTTGTAATTGGGTTGGACAGTAGCTGAGCAGTGTCTATGGTGGGTCCAACAGCATTAGGAGTTTATGCTGAACTCTCCATTGAAAACCTGAAGATGAGCACAAAACAAGGGTGAGATCTTAGAGGAGAAAAAGCTAGCCTGGAAAGTGGAGGGGCAATGTGTTAAAGTTCCTTTTTCATTTAGTGGTGAAGAAGGTGTTTGTGGTCTGTGGTGAGAAGTGTTTTGGGGTTATGTGCACATTTAGCAATGTTTTTTATCTGTATGAGCACATGTGACAGCCAAAGCCCTCTATATTCGTAGCAGCAGAGGTAGAAAGGCAAAAGACCTACCATTTCCTCTCCTACAGAGCTGGCATTTGTCTGGTTTTGTCTGATGGAGGCACATGAGTGGGGATAGTCTGCTGTAAAGATGCTTGAGGCATTACTGAAAAGGTCAAAAGAAAGAAATCTGTTCTCCTTTTTGCTTGCATATGTGTGAAGCTGGTTCCCATAAACTGAGCTATAAGTTTTCTTGACATCTTCCATCCAGAAATACAAAGTCCTGTTGCCTGTTTTCCTTCTTTGTATAAGATTACACGAAGTTAAACTTTGTTTTCACTGTTAGCCAACTGTAGATCTACTGTGGTTAACGCTACGCCACACCTCAACTGAAAGGTTTTATAGAGAGGCAGACTGTTTTGGTATGGGCTTATGAGTTGCTTCCAGCTGCTTGGCACTCTGGCAGTGTGCACATACTCTGAGAAAAGCTACAACAAATAGGTGAAGAACACAATGTTGCATGGGTCATCCATGACTACAGAGTAAAATGAGTTGGAAGTCATCTTTGCCATGACGCAAGCTGTTGGCAGACTGGGGACTTCTCACGGCCCTCAGGAGTTTCTACATCTCTCATCCACCTCATTGGCTGAAAGATTCCACTGAAGTCGCATAGCCTGGTTCCTGTAAAGCTTTTCTTAAAAAGGGACATTTTGGGGGCTGGAGTTTCAGGGTTATAAAACCAAGCCAATCTGCATTATATATTTAAGACCATATATCCAAACCTGATTTGTGTATTTTACCTTTTTCTTACTCATTCCTCTCCTACATATCCCTTTTTGCTCAGAGAAATCCATAAGCCATGGAGCAAAAACTGCATGTTGATAGCCAGGTGGACATCTTGAGCACTCTAGGACCTGATGAAGGGTGACTAACAGATGCAGAGAAGAGATGCTGACACTTTTTGCAGACTTTTTAGCTTTAATAGAGGTAGTGGGTACTTAGCAATGCAGCCTTAGCAGGCTCAGGATTACAACTGGGTTAATAAAGGGTAAAGGTTCAAAAGCCTGACCAAATATCATATGAATGAGCCATGTTCCTCTCCGTGACATTATAAGACTTTCTATAAGACTTGCATAAATGTCAGTAGAAAGTCTACATAAGGTTGAGTTTCACAACGTGTGCTTGAGCACCCATTTACTGAGATCGAAATAATTACTATTTCTCAAACTGCACTATTTCTCAAACTGAATTAAGTACCTTCATTCTACTTTTGTGGATCACTGAAACCAGACAGTAGTATTTAAGCCTGAAGTACCTCAGAAATTTCCTATAAACTTTCAATCTAATTTAGATTCAGTCTCTGTCTTTGCGGCTTGACATACTGAAACTCAAACAATTCCCACCAAGATTCTGAGATGAAAGGGATGTCTGGCAAATTTGCTTTTTGTGGAAGAAGTAAAGCTTGAAGTAAAAATTTCTATGGAATTTACCTGTAAACGAAATGATCTTCCCCGGGTATAAATCTCTTATGTACTCCTTCAAGTGAACACTGATTTTTTATGATTTTTTTATTGTCTCTATCAGAAGAAATACATAGCAACAAAACAAACCAACCCATGCTTCTGTAATATTCAAGGAGAAACAAATTTATCAAACATAAACATCTTCAAAACAAGTAGGTCTACAAAATATACACCTCCCTCTAGTGAGAATACGGGAGAAGAAAGTAAACAGAGATGTTATTCACATCATTTAGTGTTTTCCTACAAATTGCTGCTAAGTTGGTCACTGAAGAAACTATACAGAACATGGTTTTGGTATCCACAATGTATTGTTTGAAAACATTTGTCTAATGTGTTTAAGTAATGAATAAGTTTGAGGAAACTATGTAATGAAAAGAGGCTAAAATTGTCTAATAAGTTAAGTGAAAAGTTATTAATTTAGCAAATTGTAAAAGCTGGTTACAGTTAAGATCCTTCTTAAATCCTCCTAGCCTATATGGCTATGTAACAGTCTAACACAAAGGATATACCTGCTCTAAGTTCATCTTTTCATCTTTATACTGTTAAGCACAACTTAGGATGGTTTCAGGGAATTCAAGTACATAAGAAGAATATTAACCAAAACCAGTTTTAGTTATGCTCAGACTCAAAAGCCAAAGCTGCTTTATTAAAATCAAGTAATTTCTTCAAATGCACACTGAAACTTGTGTGTCTTCCCTGAATTTCAGTGTGTAACTTCACTTTACCACAACTGCCCTGAAGAGGGGGCAATAAAGATTTCAGTCTTGCTCTTTATATTACAGTGGCAATGTGCATTAATCCTGCTACAATAAATTAGCGCTTCTGAGAAGAGTTGTTTGGCAGCTGCAGGCCAGTAAATCCATTGATTCATTTTTAGGAGAGTATGTGACCTCTCGGAGTGCCAGACTCCAGACACAGTACAGCTCTTCCTCACAGAAGTGTGTTAGTAGATCAACTACAACCTCAGAAAGGATTCAGCTCACAGGATTTCTTCAAAACTTTCCAAAACCAGAGAAAAAAAGTCAATCAGTTATGGCCAGCACTGAAATAATAGGTTCTGTCTCCACCACAGAAGGCATTTCTTGATGTTACTGTTCAAAGATCCTATTTCTTCCAAGGTATTCCCACTTTCCTTTTTTGAAGACATCCACTTGTCCTCCGTTTCCCTCAGCATAGAGTTACCCAGTTTGTCTTTGCAATGCCAATGTCAATTATCTCAAGTCGAGGCACTTGAAACACAATGTACCTATTCAGAAATACAATTAAAAACAATCAGACAAATAAAAAGCCTGAATATAAATTCTGCTAGCATAGTACACGAGTCAGCTTTACTGTTTATATTAAATGAAAAGCAGAGGGAAATTTACCGCAATAGTTGGAGTGAGTCAGTGGTAAGGAAAGAGATATTTCTGTACTTGGCATTTGATTTAAATTCCTATAAATAATATCTACAATGGTGACAGTTTATTCTCAGACAGAAGACAGAAAAGAAGAAAGAAAACAAATGTTGCTGTTTCCTGATGAATATCAATTCTTAATACTCTAACTATACCATCTGCAATGCTGACAAAAAAGTTTCAGTCTTACCAAGATCCTGGGGGCTGCTGGGATCCTTTCTCAACGCTTTGTACTGACAAAGTAACTGTGGCCCCTTAGGTGCCTCTTCAGGCTCTGTTTTTTTGTTTGATGAAGCATGATTGGCTGATATGAAATTATGTTCTGCTCAAGTTATAAGCTGCATTAGAGACATGGCTAAACCTATGCTATCCTGTTAGGTTCAAATTTCTGATTCCTTTCAGTTTAAGTCTGCTGTAGCTAAGCACACAGCAGCTGTGTGCTAGTAGTGAAACTTGGGCTTGGGAGTGAAAAATCCTTTAAGAAAGGATAAAAGTGACCAGCAGCTACCTGGCTTAGGCCAGATCATCCAGAGTCCTCCATAAGTATCCCTGAGATCTCTCACCACCCCCTATGTCTTTTCTACATCACCAGAACACATCAAACTTGGCAAAAGCAACACATGGTGAGCTGCAAAGCTGTCCTCTCAATTTCTGAGGACTTCTGTATGCATCGTGTCAGGTATTCTCCTGCATGTGGGTGAGCAGCACCACTGTGCCTGCTGCTTCAAAGCCAGGGCTGAACCTTCCAGTCTGCAGTCGCAGAGTGGGAGACAGTCACTGGCATGCTGGCTCTGCAGTGCAGGGAGGGGAAGCTGGGAGGGCTTGCCTTGCTCATCCTTTGGGCCACTGCCACAAGGTAGAGTCATATAGGGTTATGGCACAAGGCAGGCAACAAATACTGAGACGGTGGCAGCACAGTGTTAGGGACAGAAATAAAACTGTGGGTGGTCCTAAGACACCGTGGGCATATCATACTGGCTATTTCTTTCCCAGGAAGACATCATACCTTTGTGTGGATGGAAAAGAGCATTGTGTGAAACCACTGTCTATGTACATACACTGAACAGCCACCTTGCTCAGCTTCACACAATTCCAGCAAGTCTTTTTCATTAACATGAAGTTCTGGCCACATTTTACACTCGTTTCACAGGTGCCCAAAGGCACAAACACATTAGATCTGCAGAAGTTGTCCACAATCTCTTGACTCTCTAAACTCTTTTTTTGCCGTTTTGTCTGCCTAGCAGCTCTGACTCACCAGGATTTCAAGGAAGGAATAGGCCACCTCTAACTATGATGGCCAGGGAATTTACTCCACCATCCCAGACCAGTAGCCACAGTAGAACATGAGCTAAGGAACTGCTCCTTATACTTCTCGAAACATGTAGTGTTTGGGTGGATACCACAGTCCCTCCCATTGTGATCCTTGCTGGAGCCAGCAGCGTGATTGCTCAGCATGTTTGGTGTAATTGCTGGGGAGCTTATGGCTAGTTTTCTTTCCTGGTATTTAAGGATGTGTATCAGCCTGAATTTATTCTTTGCTGAATATGGCTTGCACAAAGCTGGTGTAAGCCAGAGGAACACTCATCTACAGTGTAGATGACACTGTTTTAGATCACCCAGATCAGCAAATTCCCACGTGGACTGGGCCACTGCTTCCACAGGAAGTGTATGTGACTGCTGCAGGATCTGATGACCTGAACATTTAGGGATGTCCAGTCCTTGTTAGCACTATCCTGCACAATCAGAAACATCTTGATTCCTTTGTGGGGACTCCAAACCTCTTATTTTCCCATCCAAACCAGCAACAGTTTATCAAATTGACAGTGTGAATGAGTATATTTAAATCTTTGCATTAGTCCTGACAATACTGTGAAAATCAACTCCTTATATCTGTATTAAGAATCCAAGAAGAAGAATTTGTGCCTAATCCATTTTGAGTAGACACAAATTCCACAGCACTGGTGTGAGCTTTGCATGATATGAACAAAACCAGTTACTGAGAATGTGGTGATGAGGTAATAATTTTTTGCCACACACTTTGCATGGCAAAAAGTGAAAACCATTGCTCATAACCACTCAATAGGTGTATAACTCACATACCACCAGCACATCGACAAAGGGCTTTAATGTTCGTGTATGTACAAAAAGCATTGCATTTTCATTGCATGTTACATTTTGAAACAGATTTTCTTAACGAGTACTTGCAGTGCATTTTGTTTTCAGCCAAGTACTAAGACAAAAAAAACCAACTTTTCTATTGGGACTTCTATCAAAAGTTGCGTTGGCTGTCATGGTCTATATTATTTTAAAACTGTATCTTACTGTTGCCTTCCTAAAGCAACTTCTTAGCAGTACTTAGTCTTTTTATAATTAGGTATAACATAGAAACTATATTAAAGTGGATCAGTGTTTCCTAGAAGCAAGTTGCACAGAAATCAGTGCAGTGGGGTTGCTGTCTTATGCAGTTGAAACACGACGTTTTTTTCTTCCCCTCCACCGTACCACCCAGAGTGTCTTGTGTTATATCTTCAAGAGCAGGCATACAAACTGACCCAAAATGTCAAAGCCTATACTCCTTTACAGCTAGATTTTGTTTGATCACCTCGATGAGAGTTCATTCTCATGGGAATTTATCTGGAATTTAATTCATTATGGGAGGGAACCTGTTACCTTGCTTTCTAAGGAAATATATTGCAGGCACCAACTGGTTTCCTAGAGAAATTTTAAAATCCTTTCCCCATTTTTTTTTTTTTCTGAGATAAAGCTTGCTTTATTCACCAGGCCATAGTTGTTACTTCATAATGTTTCTTCTAGGATACAAGGTGTTTGAGACCTTCTTCCTTGGATGGTTGTGGTATAACATTTAAGTTGTGTGACTTGGTGACTTTTTGGTCCAGTTATGGTCACAGAGGGATCAAAGTGATGCAGTGCCCTAGGACAGAAGAGGCAGATTCCAACTGAGAAGCTCTTGGGTTTAAATGGCATCTGTGCCGGACATATGGAAAATCTGCTGATGTGCTGCAAAGTGACTGGTATTTGTAAACTGTTTGCTGGGTCATCTGTCTGCATCAGTCTGCAAACACAGGAGTTGCACAGGGAAAATAAGCCCAGCAACATCTCAGTGAAACACCATTTGCTGCAACAGAAGCAGGTTTCATCTCCCTGCAACTCAGCTTTCACAGACATTGATAGGATTGACTGTTAGTGACTGATGGTGATATCACTCTTAATTTAGGAAAACTGGGAGCTGTCTTAGATCTATGCCAAACCATATGTGTCTTAGGGAGAACTAATGAAGGATTTAACTGTATTTCATCCAAGAAAGGCCACACATGGGAGCTGGGTTCTCCCCATCCCGCTGTCTTTGTCTGCCGGCCTCCCACAGGCAGAGTTCACACCTACAGACTGTGTGTGTGTTTTCCAATCTGCAAAAGAACAGGAAGGGGCAAATTACAGCTGAAGACCTTGGTCTGCTTTTTCCCCAGTGTGTCTGCCTTGTGAACAGAAAACAGTCCTGGCTCAAAACTAATGGATTCACACAATATGAAAGAAGGGCCAGCAGCCGGTGGGCTGTGTGCTGCTCCTGCCCCGTACAGTGCACTTTGCCTTTGGTTGGTGTTGTCTGCAGCTTAGACTCCTGCTTGAGAGGATCTCCCCACCTTGCTATACACTCTCCAGGCCTGTCTCAGGGCATGAAAGGCTGCGATCTCCTCCCCAAACTGGAGGTGTTCCCTGATGTGAAACCGAGATAGAAACAGACTTGCACTCCTATGAAATGTAGCTGTCCTCAGGGAGGTGGGCATGCCAGTTGCCGTGCCTCCTGCCCCTTGGTACTCAGCCAGCAGAGGATAGCAGTGCCCATTTGGAGGGATTCAATCTTTTGGGGGCCCTGAGGAGTCCCCCATGGCTGGCACTCATGCTTAGCACTGGTGAGCCTGTGCGCCTGCTGCTTCCAGCCTCAAGTGCTGCCAATGGCACTGGGAGCTCTCCCTGTGCACTGCCACTGCAAGCCCTCGCACGCTCTGGGCAGCTCACTGGGCACTCTGGAAGTGAGCAGTGGGAGGTGTGCAACATGCCAGCAGCACCAGAAGGACCCTCAAAGGTGCCTCTGTGGATTTAGTCCTTGAGGATTTGGTCTGAATGTTATAATGTGAGTGCTCAGAGGTCCTAATATGAAATAGTCCCTCATGACCCCTCTGCTGGGCTCAGCAGGGAAGCTCTTAGGTACAGCACAAGAGTGACTGATTCCACTTTTAATCATACATTACATATAATATATAAACCAAATTTAAAAATTAATTAAAATAGACGTACATAAGTCTAAATAAGATCTATATATACATATATGTAGACATACATATAATAGATATTTATAGGTATTTATATAGATATAATGTACATACTTTTAACTATACATTATCTATTTATTTTTAATTATACATAGTGTATCTACTTAGATAAGTTACTGTAGAAAGCCATCATATGGGAATCAGCCTGGCATTTTTCAGCTCATCATTCAGAGATAAAGGCATACAAGCCCTCTCTACACAGACTTTCAGTAAACAGAATTTCAAGGAAAAAAGTCCCAAAGAAAAAGGACTTCAACATCCCTTATCAGGCACAAAACCCTTTTAGCAGCTTGCTAATGGTTGTGGATATTGACAGAACAGCTTGATACTGCACAAGAGGTCACACAAGATTTCTGATAATGACATTACACTGACTAAAAGGGGGCTTAAGATGCTCTTTGTGGTACTGTTGTTCAGCGGACTGGAAATGTGCATCCTAGGCCACACGGCACTTATGTGTTAAGATGACAGTGTGAAGCATCCAGAGGAAAGAACAAAGAGCTGTTGTCATTTAACCTGATTATAAATCAGGGTCATGGCAATTCTTTAGCCTGTTTCTCTTAAAGTAGCTAAAAATACTGGAGGCTGAATTATGTTCCCCAACTCTTGTCCCCTCAGCATGCAGGAGTGCAGGCCTGGGGGCTTGCTCTTTGCATGGCCCACATGAGGGCTGTCCCCAGAATCTCCCCACTGATTATGAGAACAGGGAGGCTGTGGGAGATCTGTTCATTTGCACCAGTCATGTGAAAAAATAGGGGCAAACTGAAAGGGATGATAAGGTAGTTAGCAAGAAGGACGTAACACCCCACCAAGCTTTCCAACAGTTGAATCTACCCAGCCCAACTAGATGAATCAAGTAACCTCTGGAGTTAAAAACACTGAAATATCCATGAGCCGTGAGCCTGATTTGAATGCACTATGCAATTTAAATTTAAATGTGAACTATATTATATCTCATTAAGTTTAAAATGCTGTTTAAATATTAGCATATGAGTTGGAGAGTAATTTTTAGGATTTTTGGTGAGGGGATTGTTTGGAGGTTTTTACTTTAAAAACTTGTTTGGGGGAAAAATTGGCCCTGAAACCAAAGTTTTTGATTTTGGAAATATTGAAGTAACCCATGCAAATGTCTTCACAGGAGAAGCCTTGTGGACTTAAAGCTAAGTGTGTGTAAAAATGCGTCCAGCTACTGCCTTAAATCTTTCTCTTAAAGCTATCTAACTAGCAAGTCCTCATAGTGAAAATTTTCTGTGACTGTAAACCCCAAGAAGGTTCCCCCCCCCTCCTTTTTTTCCCCCCAGCTGTGATAAATGCTTTGTGCTATTTATTCTAAGGAGGCTCCTTCTTCCATCCTCTCCACAGCAGGAACCTTAAGCCACAATTTTCTGGGTGGAATTCTTGGAATCACCTGTCCAATGATTCAGGAATAGATCTCAGCACAAGTGTTTGTAGGACTTTTATTTAATTATTTATTTATTTAATATTGTGATTTCTGGAAACAAGTTGGTATGAATACATATCCCATTTGAGAACTTTTCAAAAGAGCTTCAGAGTGCTCAAGTGCCATTTCATAATTTTTTAAACCTGTAACATTTTCATTTTAAAATTAAATTTTTAAAGTAATGCAATTCTGCCCTTCCCCTGTTCCCATTCCAGTTGTTCAGACTCAAGTGTTGAGTCAAATGCTGAAAATCTTTCACTAAGTAAAATGCCGTCTAATCTGGCCAGTGCTACTTACAAACTAAAATTCAGGCATGAAAACTTACTTGGCTTCCAAAAAGATCAGATTTTCAGAACATGGCAATGGTTTGCATAGGTAATATACATACTATTATATATAATAAAATAAAGATAACAGCATATAAGGATAATGCTTGTTCCTAAATGTTAAAGGTCTTAAATTTATCTTTTTTGAGTGATAAACATCCTCAGGCTGAAGTTCCTGTAGTAAAAGATGAACAGAAAAATCTCTGTAAAATTTGAAATCCTAAAACAGGCAGAAAGTTGAAAAGAAACAATACATATATGACTTGGTCTCAAATTCATAAAGATTTGAGGAGCTGTAAAGGTCAGATATAAAACCTGATATTGCATGACATGTCACAGGTTCAGAATTTATAGCCATGGCCCCAGCAGCATTTTTCGTTAATCCTGCTCCAACTTTATCAATAATTCTCTCTGAACTACATGTACAAGCACAACATTCTTTGAAGTCTGAAAACAAAATTCAGCCAAATTATCTCTGGGCAAATTTCTGTCATCAGAAAGCCCTGTGGAACTGATTTAAAGTCAATAAGAGCTTTTAATGAACAAGGGAATTGGAGTGGCAGGGGGCATGCAGGAGCAATCTGTGATACCCATGTTCCTCATTGCACGTTACACAATACTGGGTTTGTGCAGTGAGCAGGAAAGAAATGGTTTACAAAGAACACTCACCAAAATGAGGGTTGGCAAAAAAGGAAGAAGTGAGAAAACTGCTTGTCCAGCTCTTGTTGTGGATAGGACCGTAACACAAGAGCAGACACGCTAGGTTAGACCAGCATCCATTTTGCCTGTTACACTCTTTAATATTAGCCATTAGTGGATATTAATGTAAGTATATGAAAGCGGCACATACTGAAGGCAGCTTCATAGAAGTGAAGTGAGAATGAGCAAAACAGTCCACCAACTTCACCACTAAATATATTGAGCAGAATATTGCAAATACTGCTGGCAAATTCAGGCAGGCTGAATAGTAATTATGCCTTTGCTTTTTCCAAGCTTCTGTTTGTATCTCTTTTCTGTCATAACTGAAACTGAATTAACAGTGCTGCTGCAGACTGGGAGGATATTGTGTCCACAATAGAAGTACCGATGGTGATATAATAGTCTAGAACTTCTCATGCACTGATGTAAGCATGTTGTGTGCTGTACATGGCAGAGGCAACTTCATCTATCACACAACTGCGATTACCTCTAGGGTAGAAGAGGGGAGCCATTTAAAGGGACACAGCACTACCCAAACAGTGAGGACAAAAAGCAAAGATTATCTGTCAAAATGAAATTATACAGGAACTCTTAGTTTTATAATTTCATTCTGCTTCCATAAAATCTGTTTGACTATTTGAACATGGGTATTATTAGGCCTGCTGTAATTTCTCAATGGGAGTTTGATCAAGGTATGACAGCTAATGTCCTAACGATAACAAAGATCACTGCAGGAGCAATAGAGACTACAAGCTGACAAGATCTTGGAATGGAAAGTTCTACCTACCAGCCCCTGCCGAGAGACAGCCATGGGGTGTGAGTCCTGTATGCTGTATCACCACAACCTGCTCTGTGTCAGGTTTCTTGGGAGTTTGCCCATCCAAGTACTGATTAGGCCTGACCTTTCCTGACATCTGACATCAATCAGGAATGCAATTAAATGGTACTAGAATATCTATAAGGCAGCTGTGTGAGCATGTACATTTGTAGACATCTGATGTGTTTCAGGAAAAAGAATTACTCCTTGACAGCTAGTTACTGAAAATTGAAAGTTTTAAAGGTATTATTTGTTGGATGTATTTACAGAAAGACCAATAATCTCAGAATTACAGCTGAGAAATATGTGATGAAGTGTTGATGAAAAAGATACTTTTTCCTCTGAATTTGTTGAGTCAGTGAAACTAAAACTTCTGCTAGACAGGGTAATTTTCCATGGATTAGACAGAGTATGCATTTTTTCAGAACAATCCAAACTCAAGTCTCAAATTGAATCAGAAAATTATTTCAATTTGGTATTTTTCCACAAATATGTATGCAATTACCAGTTGCTTGCTTCTTATCTCTTATTGAGCAAATAAATCTGAAGCTGTTACATTCAAATAATTATTCACCAGTCCAAGGTGAAAATTTTTGGAGATATCTGTCAACCAATGCTACATTTCAAGTTTTTTCTCAAAATCTTCTTTTCTTGCAAAGATGATAAAAAACTTGAGAGCAGGCATTCAGCTGGTTTCCTGTGCCTTGGACTGGCACACTGGCCAATGCTGTTTTCCTGTAAGTCCGTTAAGTTTGAATTGTCTTGTATATAGACTGAGATATCCAGCTCCTTAGGGACAGACAGATTTTTTGCTATGTATCTGTGTATAGAGAGGTTCCTGGGCCATACTGCCATGCAAACAAACTAGCAGGAAAACCATATTTGAATAAATAGAGCTTACTTCCATTTTAAGCAGTTGCACCTCCTCAAAACAAATCTGTGTTTGTTCTGTCCACGTTACTGGTCTTCAGTGTTTCATTTAAGCCACAGCACAGCTGAGACACGTCAACAGAACAGACCACAGTTTCTTATCATTACAATGGTGTAATGTCCTGGGTTGAGTGAGTGGTGGAGTTTTTTGGTGGCAGGGGAGGGGGCTATAGGGGCGGCCCCCTGTGAGGCCCCCCAAACCACGACATGTTCTTTTATGCTACTCTTTAAAGTAATCGAGGCCCACTGGAGAGGTCTTATATGTTGCATCTCAAAGGAGTTCCTACTGAGGGAAGGGTGGCAAATTAAACAGCCATATCGACTGCTTCAGTGAGAAATTCCTGACTCCATTTCTTTGCTTTTGTTGAAACAAGAAGTTGGCAAGATTCAGATTTGCTATATATTTCTCTTAGGGGAAAAGAAGAATACTCTTAATACAGTCATCCTATGTCCTAGTTGTCAGTTGGATGAAAAGAGGACTTTCTTGAAGCTGTTGGTTAAATATTGAAGACTGCCACCTGAAAAATCAATAGCTAAGAAAACAGCTCCAAGATATTGCCAAGCTTGTAAACAAAAACAAAAAACAAAAAAACCACCAGAAGCCTGCTTTCTTAACACTTCCAGCTCACTTCTGAGGCCAAAAGCTGCAGAATATATGTTTGCTTTTGGCTGCCTTTCTGAACCCAACAATAACTATTAATAGCTTGGGAAATTTGATTCAGAGTTTCAGCACTGGGCCTGAGTGCCTGCAATTTAATACTAGGTCTGTACCCAGTTACATAAATTCTTCAGTTCCTTAATTTTTATATATGCTTCAAGAGTCTTTTTTTCTTATATTCTTTTCTAACACTTTAAACTATCAAGTTTCAGACCTGGCTGAAGCCAGGCTATAGAAGTACATCTATAACTAGCTATACTACTTACAAAACCGTTTTATCTGATGCAGCACTTTTCCCATTTTCACAACAGCTTTTTTTTTTTTTTTTTCCTCAGCTGTTGGGAGTGTCAAACACTGAGCCAGAGCACATTTCTACTCATGTGGTATTCCTCAACTGTTAATTCCACTATATCTTTGCCTATTCACAACTCATTATATAAGATTAGTAACCTAAATCACATGGCACTGTTCCTACTCTTCGACTGGATGATGGTGAGTGCCCTATTGGGGCACCCATACCTTATTTGCAAATAAAATAAGTTATCACTTAGTGAAAAGCCAAACATTTGTGTGGGCAGATGTCCATTAGCACAAATGTTCATGGATTAATCACCAAAAGGGGTGTGAACACTTTTGAATAGAAAAGCAATTTAGAATTCATGAAAACACTTGTGAATAATTTCCCTAGCTTTTCTTTAGCTTGGAGAAGGCCTAATGTTTTGATGTGGGACTCACTGATTATTTCAGTGCAAAAGGGAGTATTAGAACTGAAATATGAATGCAAGTTTCACTGATAAACTTACAGGTAAATTTGTTTCACTGTACTTGCAGGTTGTACATTCTATTGTATTGATTGTAAGAAGAAATCATTTTACAAAGCACAGTCATACACTGTACAACACTGTTGCAGCTCAGTGCAGAAATCAAGGACCATTCTGGGACTCCTTAAACTGATCAAACAACTCTCTTAAATACTGTATGTTTTAGTGTTATATTCTCATTACTTATTATCTGCAGATGGGTATATTCTCCACAGTGCTTCATAAGGTGATCTCCACCATCTACTCTTGGCATGCTTCTTGAGCATTATCATTATAACAGAAGCTGAGACTTCTACCTGTGATTTATAGAGGAAAAAAAATGTTTATTTAACATGCAGCCTTGTGGAAACAGGGTTCTCACACTTGCATAAAATATTACAAGGACCCTGCAAGTTACAACTGTTCATTACTGATTAGATAACTTGCTACAGGTTATTCTCTCCCTACTGCAGCCAGAGTGAGTTAGAAAGATATAACTTACTGCACATAATTTTAACAAAAACAGATAAGCAAAAAATCTGCTGCATTAATTGTGAACATCAGAAAATGAGCTTTGGAAAAAGTTAGATTTGTATGAGAGTCTGTGAATTGCAGAAAACCATTTACCTGGCTCCTGATGCTAATATTTTGAAAGGTACTTTGTGAGTATTAAGTGCTTGATCTTTGAAATAGCAAAGATTTGCTTAGTACTAAAGGTACAGAATTGGATCCCTAGCACTGGAGATGTGCTTTTAAAGAAAAAACACTGCAGTTACATTTTAAGCACATATCTCATTATAATAACATATCTGCTAGTTATAAACACCAACTGCTGTTCAAGCACAGCTGTTTACAATGATACAATAACATAGGACCTAACCTTCATAACAATTCCATGTAGCTTAATGAAGACCTAATACTGTGAACACAAAATATCATGCGAAAAGGAAGCATGAGGCCTGACAAATACTAGGAATATCCCTTTTTAGCATATTACTCTCCCTTTCTCTCTCCCCCTCTCCTTATTTTTCTTCTTGCATGGTTTTAGTAATTAAGAGCAGAAGAATTTTTATAAAATCTCTGAATTCTTATGTTATGAGCATGTCTTTCCCTTACATATGGGTATCATCATCATGAAATCACTTAAATTTTCTCAGCAATAAAACACCATTATAACCTACCAGTACCATTTCCTACAATAATAATTTCTATTACAGTGAATAAATTCTGGTTCTTTCTTAGATAAAAATGACACCTGCTAAATCATAGGCAGGAACCCACCAGTGAGAAAAACCCCACAACCAACACACGCTTCTCAGATCATGTACCTGAGGTGAGCATTGTGGACCATGGTCAGAATCTAGGGACAACTACCCTACGGAGAAAATATAGGGAATAGCTATGCAACAAAAAACTTTGTCACTGATTAAAAACAAAGGAACAAACAACCTTTCCACTCCCTGAAGGTGCAGTTCATGGGTTGAGATGAATGAGAGAGTGAGGTAAGGCACACCAGAGTTGCATTGTGAGATGCAACCCTGACAGCTGGCCAAAAACACATTAAAGAAGAAATCAGGTTGTGAGATGTGACAGACATCCCTGTTTTCCACCCTCATGTTACCTGTAGTGTAATGGTTTTGTTTCTTACTGGTGAAGCCCAGTTGTATATAAGACATACCTAGCAGCTATCTTTCCACCCGCATCCACCCCTTTTCCCCCTACCAAATCCCACTGTCAGTAAAGAGATAACCATGAGCTGCTTCACGTCTGACCTTCTCCTGTGAGATCCTTAGACTTGGTGGGAAAAGGGCTAAAGGAGGAAAAATAATGCAGTCTCAGGAAATAAAAAAGTACAAAACCATCTTGGGCTGGACAAAGCAACTATCTATTGCTACACACAGCAATGAGAACAGAAAAAAAGTGTGATTGTAAGATATTGTTTAAACACTGATCTGCAAAGGAATGAGGGATGGGAGAGAATAGAAAGTAAACCAGGTTAAATATATAGCCTTTGAAATCCTTAGTGAATTGAAATATCACACGCCAGTGTATCTAATTAGCTAGTGAGACTCATTTTAGTAACCTAACAGAAAGAGATGCAGCTTCCACTTTCTTTCCCTGTAACAGCAGCTAGCTTATCTGATAGTAGTAAGAGCTGTGAGGTTCTGGCTTATCACTTGCCAGGTAAGATCAGCGCAGCAGTGCTGTGCTGCCTAGGGAAAGTGCTGGGGATATTTTCCCCTCCCGAGGATGGGGATCAGCGTGCCTCCCCGAGCCACGCTCTGCCAACCAACAGCTGCAGCGTATCACGAAGGGCGGCAGCGCGCTCGCAGCCAGCCCGCTTCTGTCGGCAGCATGTACCTCCAAGGGTCCCCAGCGTGAGCCAGCTGGAACCAGTTGTTAAGATGGGAGCCTGTGCTTCGCAGTGCTGTTGGGTTAGGGCACAGGCGCTGAATGAAACACAATCTGACTCCGAACGATTACTGAAAACACATGGTACTGGGAGTAAAATGAGCTAAGGAAATATTCTGAGTGGAAAATCAGAGGAGATAAGAGCAGATAAAATGACATAGTTGAAACTGTTGTGAAATGCTCAGGACAACTGGGGTTGGCTTAAACCATCCTGCATGCTGAATCTGCTTGCAATGAATAGGGTCTTTGCAACTTCGTATCTGATAAAAACTGCTTTTGAAGCACTTTATTTTTTTTTGTAATAGTTTTCAGGCCACAAACGAGAAGGAGTACAAGAACTTTTCAAGTGAGAAATTGTCCTCATTTAGTTGCATGAATAAGGAGTATGAGAATGTAATTTTGCAAAATTATCTGATGGATATGGGAAGCAAATTTAACACATTTCCAGGAACTCATGGTGTTAAACAGTATCTCCTTTAAACTAGACATGATCAAAGGGCAGAATTACACTGTTCACAGGCAGTTTCTTTACTCTTCCTAATTTTAAGGGAACTATTTGTATTTACTAAGTCTTCCCTTAACCACATATGAGCAGAAGGAGACATTAGGGTTGCAGACAGCTGTGAAGAAGGCTTTGCTGTGCTCCTGTGATACATATGTTTCATTCTATCCATCTTGTGCATTTCTTTGAAAGAGTGAATTGCACAGAGAAGTAGTATGCAAAAGAATTGGTTGTAGGTCTTCAGAGAGCTACACAGAACACCACATAAATGGGTTAATCTGTCAGCTGGAGTCTTTCAAGAGGAAATTATTTTAGAGACTCATGAGTGAGCTTTTTATCTTGTGAATCAGGAAACAAAATATTGATCTCTTCTGTATCCATAGGAGATTTCCCCCTAGAAGCTGTGCGGGAAATAATGAGAGGACTCTCTGGCATTAGCTGTGGGGATGGTGTGTGCACACCCAGATGCAGCTCAAAGTCTGAAAGGAAACTCTATCCCTATCATACAAGCTGGCCTGGGCATTGCTCTGACCTGTCATTTTATAAATGTTTGTGATTTTGAGAAGTGTCTCTTAAGTATCTGTCTAGAGTGATATTCCAGTAGTGAAAATGGTTTACTGTATGATTTATCTTTTTTTTTTTACATTTTAGAGTTGTTATATTTCTTCTCCTAAAGAAACTGTTTCTAGGGTTTTAAAACTTACTAAATACTATAATGCTTCATAAATTCTTCCATTCCGGTCTATAATTGTGTATAAAATGAATTATTCGTTAATGCAAGTAACATGCCACAAACAAATCCATTAGTAGAAATGGATGCTTAAAAAGACTAGGGTAGTAGTTCACTATTTCAGCTCTGAAACCGGGTTCTGCAATAAGACTGACTGTACCATAACAGCCAAATTTTGAAAACTGTTCAGATGCCTAATTGCTCTAATACTACTGAGATTTACGTGTCTAACTACCTTTATAGAGCCTTCTCTACACAGTTAGGCTCTTGCCATAACACAGAAATTCTTGACCCAGTTAGCATTTCTTAAGTTGCGTGAAAAATAATAGTTGCTTTGCTAAAGAGATACTACTCCTGTCAGGCTCTGGGAATGTGGAGGAAGGAAGTATATTAAATATTTAATTCAGTGTCCTCTTCTGAGGGGGGAGGGAATAAAAAAAAAGTGGTTCTCAGGATCTATTGTGCAGGATGATGGTAGTTAAGGTTACACTCCCACAGCTTAAAGGAAACTAGTGGGCATAAATCATACAGTTGTTTTCTGGCTTACTGCCACAGTCAGACAGGTGGTTCTTTGCAGCCCTAAAAGACATGAGGAAATTGGCTTACAATGCTAAGTATAGCTAAGAGCTTCATTAACATTCCTTTACAGAAACTGCTAGGTAAGGACCTGTGTAGAAGTTTAAGATTTTATATATATATATATATGTTTGTGTGTGTATTTAAATATATGTATTAGTGTTTGACTTTTTCATGAGGCAGCTGTGAAAGCAGTGTTGAAAATTCTAACACTTAAATAATACAGAAGATGAGACAATATTTAAATCTTGCAAGGAAAGAAGAGTTTAGTTTAGGAGATAGAGTTCAGAACCCTGATGCATCATGATCTGAAATCTCAGTCTCAAATGATGGATTATTAAAGGGTTAAATGAGTGCTAGCTAAATTTTGCCTCTCCAGTATTTCTGGGATTATATTCTGCTCAACTCATTCTTGCTTTTCCCCAGGGGAATTGTCTGTCCTTCTGCTGCTTCAGCCAAAGATTTTCCCCAAGATGTTCTCTCACCATGGTATTGGTAGAAGGCATGATTGTGACTCTGTCCAAAATATGCCCCCTTGGCTGTGTATTCCCATCCCGAGCCCTGCTGTGCTGCCCCCTCAAATGGCGTAACAGAGCTTTACTTCCTGGGGTTTTATGCTCACAAGAAAGTATGTGCTGGCAGTTTTTCTAGTAGCCAGTTGAAAATATTAACCACAGTTTGAAGCCTCTCAATTGTTTCTGCAAAGGTATACTGCCTTTCACTTGTTCCTGTAGATTATCCTGTAGATTATATATCTGTGTTATGCCTCTTGGGGAATCAAGAGGGAAGGAGAGAAAAAAAAAAAAAGTTGTTTAATAAATAACATGGTTTGCCACTAATAACAACGAGTCTAAGTGGAAGCAAAGTAGCTACAGTGTTTTTTTTTAAAATGTAACACTTTCTGTTGACATTTCAGTATTGAAGATCTTTAGATTCTCTTGTCCATGTACAAGTACATTTACTCAATATTTACACTGTAAAATATGTCTTCACTTTAGCATATGTTCTCTTCTTGATCAACTGATTCAAACCCTCTAACTTGATCTAGATATCTACATTTGGATACTTCAGTATCGCCCAAGTCTGTTCACTTGTTTTTTAGTGCACCAGAGTGGGAAACAGTGGTTCTTTAAAACTTTTTTCTGAATGTTTGCTGGCAAGGTGTTACTTTTCTGTTCTTAACCTGAAGGATAGTAACAGGAACGATGCCAAGATAATCAGTTGTAAAGTAAGTCTTGATACTTATTATATGAAAAAATCCAATAATCCTTTCTGTGAAGGAAAATGTATTTGTCTGAGAGAGAAAGAGAAACAGATTTTACAGAGAATTAGATCTATACACTCCAGCTCTGACTTGCCATTGAGATTTCTTCAAATATTCATTAATTACACTGGAATCACAAGTTTAATAGTAATCCACCGAACGTTGGGTGTCAGCACTGGCTGACTGTGTTGCATTGCCAGAATGCTTGAACTCCTCACATGTGGAAACTACTTCCCATCTTTAGAAGACAGGACATACTCCTTGTCTGTGCTGCTCTTAACCACTCTTCAGATAAATTGTCAGGATAATTACAATGTAAGGAAAAATATTGTTTCACATTAAGCTTATGATGCTTACACCTAAAACTCTGAGCAGTGAATAATACCTAATAAGAAGTATAGCATGAAAATATGGAAGTAATATTAATAATGAACCAGACCAGAGCTGTTTCAAATCTAGCTTTTTAATCTTATTTTTCCCGAGCGCATATTTATTTTTTTTCCATTTATATTTAATATTTTGTAATGTCTCAAGAAACAATTCTTGATTTGCTAACAATCATCTCAGCATCACATGGAAACACTGAGAAACATGGAAAGCAGGATTCCACTCTCATTAAACCCAAGGAGAAATTCCAAGGTGTTATCCATTGGCAGTGGATAGTCCCACTGATGCCAATGCAAGTGTTACAGTATAAGCATTGCACATCAAAAAGGGGCTCCTTCAACTGTTACTAATGTGCAGAGTGAGCCTTGCCTTTCCTTGCCTTACATATACTTGAAGGAAAAATAACTGATTAACAGAAGATGAAATATAAGCAGTGATGTTCATTTGACACAAGTTGCTCAATGTTAGGTGAGGCAATCAGGTGGCCTTGGGAGAATTTTTCTGCTATTTTTATTTAATTTCCTCATTTTCTCATTACTGAACAGACAACTGTTAGGAAAGGCTTCATTACAGGAGCTTCAGTATCTTCTGTCATTGCTCTTTTGAACTGAGTCTCCACTGAGCACTTCAGTATATATAACATATCAGCAGAAGCAATTGTCTGTCAGTCGGTCTTGGGGACAAGATAAGAAATGCTTGTTGTGGTGGGATTTATGGTCTACCAGGAAGTGGAACAATAGGCCATAGAATTCCACCGTTGTAAAGAGTTAAATAATGTTTAAATAACAGGAAAAATATTAAAAGTGTGTTTGTTAATAGAAACTGTGAAGAAAAACAATTAATGAATCACTCCTTTTACATGTGAGGTTCCATAACAATATATGTAGAAAAATGTATTCAGAGGTATTGAGAATTTCTCAGGTTTATTAATAACCTGAGAATTTCCAGCATTTTTATTTTTGCTAGCATTGTGTCAGTCAGTGCTGCTTCTTGCTTACAATATTCTTAGCAAACTAAAATCTGGGAGGCTTTCATGATACTTCTGCAATGATAAAGAATCTGTGACTTGATGTAGAATCTTTCTGTGATGTTCCCCAGAGTCAAAAGGGGACACAGAGGAACTCCCTTCCAGCAAGAAGTCTTTCCCCAGAAATGCAGGACCAATTACATATTTTATTTTATTGTCCAGAAGATAGTCAATAAATAATATGTCTTTCTGCTAAGTAACAAACAAAGAGCTCACAACCTAAGTGAAAAACAAGTCAGAGGGCTGGATCCAGAGCTGTGGAACATCCTAGAGAACTATAGAACCAGTATTGAACCGTGTGAGGAGCAGAGCTCTCAGCATCAGCTGTCTCTAATCATTCCAAGATCTTGGTCTTAAATTAGGAACTCCCTGCTGCTAATGAGATCCATTACTCTAATTTTGAGCCATCACCTAGGCCTCAGATATTTTTTTCAACTTCAGTACTGTTACTGAAGTCAATCTGCATGATTGAGTATTATTTGCAATATAAAGAGGTAAATATGAAACAAAAGAGGGAGAAAGAATTGGCTAGTTTAAACATTCTTAAATAGTAAATATTTTTGTAGCAAAGAGGGCAATAAAAATGTGTTGCATGATAACTGAAATAATTTAATTTGTTAAATATTAAGTTCATTTCATAAGCAAATACAAAACTTAGTTTGCATGTCAGTTAAAGACGAATTAGGGATACTTACTCTTCTCTTTGATGGTGGAGGTGCCCAAAAGATATAAAACACTGCATCAAATTTTGTCAGTGATTTACATAGTAGCCAGGAATTTTCCATCTTTCACTATGCTCAGTGAACACTAATAGTTATAAACTACACCTTTGATAATATTCTAACAAAATCTACCAATCTTAAAAATAAATAATTATGTGGAGGAAACTAATTTAAACTGTATAAACCACTTTATTTTCCTATTCTTTAAGAAGTTATCTGAAAACAAAATGTGACTTGATTGACTTGTTACCTAAATAATTCCCAGACTAATTTTTGCAGTTGATTTCTCTTCTTGAGTAGATCACTGCAAATGGTGTAAAGAGGTATTTGAAAATGGTTTGATTGTTTTTTTTTAATTTTGTTTTGTTTTTGTTTTGTTTTGTTGTTGTTTGTTTGGTTTGTTTTTTTGTTTGTTTGTTTGTTGTTTTGTTTTGTTGTTTTTTTTTAATTGGAATATAATTATTTTATGGCATGAAAAGCTGTGAATAAAATTTCAAAATTGCATTTAATGACTATATCCATCAATACGCTAGATTACAAAGTCCTCTAGTCATTGTCTCTGTTAGAGTGCAGAAATAAGGGACACTGTCAGTAAACTAGTATGCTGAAATTTTTTCAGGCAGCAGATACCCTATATCAATAAACTGTATATATATTTGAATATTAGAAGAAAGTGGGTTTTCTCTATCATACAAAAGTAATATTGGGTGATCTGTAATTATTGCTTGTATTGTACTTCAGAAGGAAGGCTGACAAGATCCTGTTGAATAGTCTAAGAAACTGTATCCTCAGAGGGGTTTATTAAGACTTCCATTTATCGCTTTACATTAAGTCTCTTTAACATAAAATGTGCAATCCTTAGAGGGCCTCAGCTGTATTTGGGATTTATAAACTATACCCTCAACAATGTGAATGTTGGTATTTAAGGAACTGAGACTGCATAACACTTGGACAATAGTTTCCCAGAGTCTGCAAAATGCAGACTTACAATAGGGAATATATTTTTCTCATTTATAAACATCTGGACAAAGCAGTATGCTGTCTAGATCCCACAGCAAATTAGGGTCTGATTTTTAATTAAGTTTGGCATGCATCAGAGGGGTACATATGTTTAGCACATGTTTTTACCTTATACATCTTTTGCTCCATTACCTACATATTGTTCAAAATGAATTCTGCTGCTGAATACAAACCATACAAATTGCTTTACTTGAAAAAATTCACAAAATGAAATATTATTCACATCTTTGACAAAATAAACCCATGGTTCTTCTGAAAGAACATCCATGGTTTGGGGAAAATAATGACTGAACTTATAAAATTATTGTAATTAGTTGCCAAACCACATGTACTTCCCAGATTTTGAAACCTCATACTCAAGCTAAATTCAACAAAAAGGTGTTAATTTCTCCCTACTGTTTGAGGACCCATGCAACTCTTCTCCAGTGAAACTGGAATTTTATTGTTCTGAATAGAAAAAAAAAAAAAAAGTTTTCATATTATTCTGATGTAGGAAGAACTCAGAATTTAAACCCTGGAGCTCATCAGCTTTGCGAATTATGATTGTAGGTATGGCTATAACGATATGTTCTCTGGGAGAACTTTTGGAAATGAGCCTTATGACCTTGAGCTGCAAAAGGATGGGGATACATCACAAGTCTTTAAAACTAGGTCTAAAATTACTGCTGCACAAATCCTGGCCTGGCTCTGCTCCCTGAGCACACCTGGAGCGGCAAGACAGTATGTCCCTGAGAACTCTGGTTGGATGCCTGAACTAAGGCAGATGGGAAAGCATTTCCAGGACTGCTAATCTTCCATCCTGATAAGAATAAATACAGATTTGTCTGTGACCATGAGAGTCCAGAGGCAGGATTGTACCTGATATCAGGTATGTGAGCTGTCCCTACCACTAATAGTAAGAGAAGGAAACTAAGACATTGAAGACAAGTACCTGCTGGCACCTTTCTCTCCAAAAATCTAGTCTTGCAACAGTCTCATCTGAAACAAGATTTAAATGCCTTGGGAAAGAAAATACAAAGTAATTTATCTACTTAATCAGTCAGTCTCAGGATAATACTTCGGAGTGAATGAGAAACCAGTTTGGCAGAGTTGCCATGGAGACTGGAGGTAGCCCCCAAAGTAAGTGTTCTATTTTTTTCCCTCCTCAGCACTGCTCCTAGATACTCTGCAACCCCAAGGACAGGAATGTTAACCAACACATGATGCCCTAAGCAAAAAGAGAAGACTGGGGATTTACTGCTTGGTGAGTCCCATCAGCTACACAGAAGACTGGAAGGGAGTTTGACTTATGAAGAAAAAAAAAAGAGAAGATATTTCATGCAAAAGAGTATTCAGCTGATATGGGAAGGTACTGACCTACCAAGGGACACCATTGAGTACAGAAGTGAGATACACAGACAGGTCTTTGTGCTAATGCAGAGTGCATACACAGGAGCACACACACAATCCAGGAGCTTTGCCAGAGAGCTTAACCATTATAGGGGATTTTACCCAGCTTCTTGGCCTAAATCACAAGTCAACACTCACAACACAGCTATGTTTGGTAGCTGGAGGCTCCTCCTTTTACAGAAAGCAGCCTCTTTTACCTGGTTATAGCTTTTGACCACCTCTCTTTCCCACTGAAGCCCCCAGGAAAATGAAAACAGTGGATCCAGTCACATCCCATAACTTGAAGTGATAATTCCTTGTTTCTAGGGGAAACAACCAAGGAAACATCTCATAACTACACGTTTTTGATTGGCACAGCACAAACATAAAACTGGTCAGCATTCAAAGGAATACATCCTGCAAGCTTACATGGTTTCAAAGATTGCATCTTTTAAAAGTACACAGGGCTTAATGCTAGGTTTTCCTTAGAGGAAAAATGTGCACAGTTTTGCTTTGTTATTGTGTTTTTCATAAATGATAGTAAATGTTTGATATAAAGACTTGAAAAATCTATGCCTTTTGTTAAGATATAATTGTCCTAACAGTTGGCATCTGCAGCCAAAATGATTTTCTAGAGTTTTCTGTGAAATTCACTTAAGTTTTTCAAACTGTTTTGGCCTCTTTCCATCCGTTAGGTATCCCCTTTGATTTTCACATAGATGCAGTATACAGTAGGATACACCAGGACAGATGTTCTAGAAAGTCCAGTGAACTTACTTTGCTGACACTTTCTACATATTTGGGTTAGCAATTTTCTGCTGTCCAGTTATCCCCCTTAAAAAGTCTTTGTAATTCAGAATAATGGAGTGTGTAGGTCTCTTTGTATGACATTAAAAAATTGCCATACTTATACACTACATATGCATGTATTGCATGTATTGCAATACATACTAAATGTGCATATTGTACGTATATGGATGTACTGCAATCTGTAGCAAACGTACGTGTTGTCAGGTGGTCAAATATCGTATTTCACCTCAGACAGAGTGTGGAGATGTCAAAAAGAAGCTGAGCTGCTAAGAAAGCTCTAGTTTAGGGGAGCTGTATCCCTTATGTTCTCTATTTCTCATCCTGATCAGATTGGCATAGGATTCAGGGGTTCAATTGGCCATTCAGGTTGCCCTCCAGTGATTTCTAATCAGCTTCTAGCAATGTGCAACACAATAAAATCCAGAATGACTCCTGAACAAAACAAAGCACCCTCTGAAATTGTATCATGGTGAACTCTTATTTGTGACACCTGGTTGTTGTCATGTCCCCCTTGCTAAAACAACCCAACACCCCAAAACAAAACAGAAAAAGGATGACAAGCTTTTTGAATTGGAAGGAAGTGGGTAAGAATTGACAGCAGGCATATAATGATCTGAATGAAACTGAATTCAATAACAAATCTGTATAAAAGTATGGCTTGCAAAAACTTCTTTTGTAAATCATGGCCTAAGCTTAAGAAGGAAGAGTACAGAAAGTGGACAACAGGCAAGGGACAGCCAGATCCAAGGGTGAGGCCATGGGGCAGGGAAGCAGAGATTTGGATGTTTGAACCTAAGCAGGGGGAAGGGGTCAGTTGCAGAATTCAGCAGATTTATGAAGCTTTATGATTTCTGGGAAAAGACAGATGACAAAAGGGATTAGATACTTCAGGAGATAGTTAACATTCAATTCAGAAACTAGCTCTTCTACCAAAGTTGCCCCAGACAACATGTCTCCAACATAGTTTGACTTGATGCAGTTATTTAGTGAATAACCTCATTTTTGTAGCTTTACTTTATAGTAATTTGTAATATGAAAACCATTAGGTTGAATAGTGCATGAGCAGCCTCTGTAGAAACAGAATACCAAGTAAATACACTATTTCCCTCTGTTTCCCAAGAATGACATTATATCTTTTTGGCAGTTAGTGCAGGAAAATCAGCTTTTTAGTCTGCTAAATGAAGCTATTTCCACCTTAAGGTAACAGTAATTTGTTTTGTGTGAATCCTGAAGAAGTACAAGAAAATCCTCTTTCTTCTGAAACAAATGAAAAGGTACTTGTTCAACCTTCTTCTCCTGCCCATGGGTAGAGTGAAAATCTGAGAAACAACCACTGAGCAAAACTGGATCTCCATTGAATAGTTTCTCAGTTTTTCATTTGGAAAAGTGCAGAGCTGCCTGATGGGGAGACTGAAACAAAGAGCATCTATAAACTACAAAGGCACACTGAAATTTTGCCTGGCATGAGTCAGCTGAGACCCACTTCTTTCAGTGGATCTATTCCAATTTACACACACAATAGGGAGCAGGGAGTCACGAGCAGCTGTAGTTCTCTGCAATTCTTTATCCTTTACTGTAACTCGTTCCCCACATTGCATGCTAACCAGAAAGTTTTGAAGATACCATGTGTTTCTAAGTAACCTGCATTATGAGGTAGGAGTAGAATTCATTAACATTTCCTACTTTTCCCATTAGCAGCTTCTTTTTGCACAGAATGAATGCAAAACTGGATCTAAAAGACATTACAAGCAATATTTCATGTGTCCTTTTAGCTGCTTTGAGAAACACAGCTGCTTTAGAGTCTCCTAGGACCACTGCTTTTATGCTCCCAGGACTCATCTGACAAATAGATAGTTAATAGATACTTCCGAAGATTCTCTTGATATTTCAGGAATCTATGATAGGAAAGCATAACTGATGCTCACAGTAACTGGTAAAAGATTAAATAATTGTGTAATTGTTTCAAAATTCATGTCTTTAATACTTTTTTTGATGATAAAGACTTAACATAATAGGATTTATTTTACCTTATGTTTCATTCAGGGGGTTATGATACATACGTATTTACTTTTTAGAGAATACAAGAATTACTGGGACAGAAGTGTTCCCAAGACACATCACATTTTCTCATGTACTGGTCTACAGTAAGCACTCATATAGTCAGGGAGGGGGTGGTTTGCTGCTTTTTTTTTTTTTTTTTAACTCTGTAGA
This sequence comes from Tyto alba, assembly GCF_018691265.1. NCBI lineage: Eukaryota > Metazoa > Chordata > Aves > Strigiformes > Tytonidae > Tyto > Tyto alba. The sequence continues at coordinate 27,484,911 of NW_024881328.1, read as the reverse complement.
TTTTTTGAGTCATCAATGAATGCTGTAAAACTGGTATGAAAATCCCTAACTCACAAGGCTGTTGTGAGGATTAATTAGTGAATGTTTGTAAGATGCTTTGAAGATGAAAGGTGTGATGTAAATGCTAATTATTTATTATTACTATCTTCCTAATCTTGGACAAATTTGGTTGGTGTGAAAGTGAGTGATTGATCTTGCTAAACAGAGGTAGGCACAGTGGGAGAAGGGCCTTTGCAAGCTTCACATTAATAATTCTCCCTATGATTCTCAGCTCCATTCTGAATCTCTCCAGCTACCCTAACCTTCTGCTTCCACATGGCTTTGACAGTGCCTTTCAGACTAAATTGCTACACTACTGCAATCTCTGGGCCTGATCCAACAACCCATGAAATCAAAGAAGATTTTTCCATCACTTTCAGTGAACTGGCCAAAAGGTCAAAAAATAGGCCTTTATGCAGTATTTTGGAAAACAATTAAATGACAAAATCCCGTTTTCTGATAACTGCCTATATTTGCTCTCTGCATGATTAGCTTGATACATACTGTCAGGTTTTGTCAGTTGTGTCAGATCATATTCATATCATACAGTTTCCTCTGTGCACAATAATATGATTCTTTGCAGGTCTGTTCAGCTGTGAATCTGTAGCTGTCTGCCGCATTAAATTATGTGCAACTTTAGCATCAGTATACTATATCACATTGGGCAAGACATTTTGGTGCTTGGGGCATGAAAGCAGTTTGGTTCCCGCTCCTAAAGCACATGAAAAAGTAATCTTTTCCCTGCGAGGCGAAGGGTCTCAGCTCCTACTGCTTTCACAACTCAGCAGAAGTTGCAAGCCATGGCCGCCTAAGTTTTATACGCTTATCCCTATCAGCTGTACCTCAGACATGTCCCTATACTGGAAGTTGCTCTCCTTACCTTGCTGACTGTGAGGATGCACTGTGGGTAGTCATGATTTCACCATTGTGAAATTGGAGGTTTGTTTAGAATTGGGCTCTCTGGCTTTACAGACCATTCCAGCATAGAAAGAGGTGTTAGAGGCTTAAACCTGACTGAGGATGTGGTTGTTTAAATAAAAGTGAATGGGTATAAAGCAACATTTATTTGTCAGATACAGCAGAGTAGGAAAGTATTAAGCAAGAGGAAACATGTAGGAATTTCTTACTTGCAAGTACCAGTTCACAGCTGTACATGCTGTCAGAGTGCTACAGGCAAGTATCATGTAGGAGGTAACAGATTCAGATAGCTGACATTAAAGCTAGAACAGCTTAGACTAGAATAAAACCTGTGTTGTTATGGGCAATGGCAGTTATCCAAGTACTGTGATACACTCTCTGTCACTCACCATTTTAAAAGCCAGTTTAGATAGTCTATGTGTTCATCCAAATGAAAGAGTGAATCCCGGGCATTCCTGTAGCTGATGTGAAAGGAGGAGTCAGGCTCCCTTCACCATTGAAACATCCAGGAGTGCACATAGTGAAGTGTAATGCATCACGTACATTCAATACTCATGATGCCTATCAAGCAGAGGTGACTTCTGCCAGGACACAGCTCAAATAATACCAGTCCTCATGGACTATCACTGCATGTCATGCTACTGAAAACTGAGGTACAAATAAAATCCTTTCTGTGGCAGTTGGTGAATTGGCTCAACTGTGAAGAAAAATTGTCTTCCTCCCAGTTTGGCATGGGTTAGCTAGCTCTGTTGTGTAAGGGAATGTCACCTGAGCTGCAAAAGACAGAATAAACCAATAGAGAGACAGTCCTGTACCTACAGGTATGACAGATTACATCCTTATGGTGCTGTACTGGTGCTCTGGGAAGCAGAGAACATGTAGATCCAGATCTAGAAAAGGTTTGTGTGTCCCCAGAGCAAGTGTGTTTGTTTTTGTTTGTGACTCCCAAGCATCACAGTAAATCTTCTGGGATGTTCTAGAGCTGTGGTTCTCAGACTGTGCAGTACTAACAATCACAAGTCAAGCAGCAGAGTGTGGGACTACTGTGTGTACTTACACTGGGAGGAATTACAAAAGCAAATTTTGCATTTACAGGTTTTTTTGGCCCCTTTGTAAATCTATTGTGAGCTGTGGGGATTTTACACCATCAGACCCGGAAGTAATGTAATTACTTTCAGTTCATTTTGCGTGTTTTTGACATTTCTGTCATTAAAGATATACAGATAGATCACAAAAATCATTGAGATGTTTTAAAATAATGTGCGATGAATACGTTGGTAATATTAGACTTGGTGCTGCACTTAGGGAGGTTAGTACACAGCCATGAAGTTGCTTGAAGTCTCCTATCTATCTCAGTGGAGGTCTAAGCACTGAAATGGATGTAGAAGGCACTGTAAAACACCTCTATAGCTCCACGGATCTGGGCCTTCATGTATAATTACATCACATAGTTAAATAGGATTAGCCTCTTTACGACCTTCCTTTAGTCTGTTACTGCTCCTACGCTACAGCGGCCTCTGTATCTGAGAACAGATTCAAAAAGGCTACTCATTGGGTCTCCAAATTCTTGGTATCTGTTGTCACTGCCGGGTTGCTCTGGCCGTGTATTAGGTTTTAAATGTAGCCTTTATTAATTTGGTCAGCAAGATTGCTGTCTGCCATTCATAGAAATGCCATTGGCATTGTGAGGCAAGTTTGTCATCAAGTTATAAGCATTACCTGTTACATTTTTAATTTAAAGATACGACAGCTGAGGGAAATGACACTACAAGGACTGGAATATTTGTCTTAAGTGCTCCTTAACCGAGTAAAATATTATCCTGAAGTGCTGAATAGCCACATCAATATCAAAGCTTGAGCTTCTTCTTACTCAATATTGAATTACTGACAATCTCAAAAAGATTAATTATTTGAATTTAGAGACACCTTTGCTGAACCTATTTGAGTGTATCAACTATAACATTTTTCAGCTGTCATAGGAGGTACCAGACAGACCTTTCTCAGTCTGTTTGGATTCTAAATGAGATTCCTGAGATTAAAGGCCAGTGCCAGGGAAAAGAATTCTGTAGTAAACACCAGTAAGATTGACAAGGCTATGTGGCATCATCTCTAAAATATCTACCATTCCCAAAAATCATACTAACAGAGGTCCTCCTTAAGCAAAGGAGTTAAGCATTGGGAGTTAAGTATAATAGACAGGTGATCCTTACCTGTGCCCAAAATCTTAATTATGATAGGATAAGTATAGCTATGATAGACCAGACCAGCCCTTCAGACCACAGAAATTCTGCCTCTCTAATCTAGTGACAGCTCTTAGAAAAAGTAATGAGTACTTTCTGATGACTTAGTGAATATAATTACTGAAATTATTAGAAGTCCCAGTAAAGATAATACAAGATGCTTTAAAGGAAAATAATAATTCCTCAGAAGCAATATTGTGCTGCAGCTTAAAAACTACTTTCAATCTATGCACATGGACATGCTGTGTATGGGAGAGGCTCTGTGTGGGAGGAGTGTGAAGGAAGGAAAAAACAAAAAATCAAGGGAGCACATGAAAAAAAAAAAAAAAAAGACTGTTTCCATTTTCCCATGTAAGCATGCAACTAACTCACCTCAGAGACTGAGTGCCTGCAAAACAGTCTCTAAATCTTTTGCAGAACATCTGTGCTAGAGATGGGCGGATACGGCTGCTCTGAATGGGTTCTGCATTTACTAATTTATTACCACCTGCAACAAGTTTATCACATATTACTTTCCCCAGAATGTAAATTATAAGGGCAAAACACATAGGACACGGCAACTGTAGATGAATGAGTGTCATTATGTTTTATTGTATTGCTGGCAAAGCTTCTGGTGAATTCAACTCTCATTTCAGGTTATGTGCTGTACGTAGGTTTGGATGATGGATAGATCCTCCCACAGGGTCCTATAGAAAACACAAACAAAATACTCCACTGAGTATGGAACTGAATTTTACAGGAATTAAATGTATAAAAGGACACGATATGCAATTTATCCTCTTTTGATTGAATACTACAGAATGAATTCATCAAATCTCTTTTTTTCCTCGGTGCTTGACAGGCTTTATCCCATGTACTGTAGGTAAGTACTGCAGAACATGACAAATGAAGGTACAAAGAGGTATTGGCCATGGGTCTACATCTTTAATATGAGTGAATATAAACTTGAAAGAAAAACGTAAACAACCAGTAAATGCTGTGATAATAACTGGAAAAAACTCAGAAGTCTCTGTAGCCCTTCAAATTGGACTATTAATTATAGTTCTACTTTTTATGTATTTATTCCAGCAGTTATGTTAAGGGGCCACACTACTCCAAATGACTTTGCTCTGTCAAGCCTTCCCTGATACCCAAACTAAAAGCATTTCCTGAATAGGCAGGCAGATTTCATGAAATAATATTTATCACCGTATTTTCTTCTCACTGCTTTCTTTTTGACAGATGTTTTTACCTTTCATATTTGCTTCTATGTCCATGTGACTGATCAATGACTATTATCTTCTATAATTTAAGACTAAAATTAGCTAGAGGAGTTTCCTCATTCAGACAGAAGATTAAAATATGAAACAGAGAAAATAGAAAATAGCAGTTTGATCAAAGAAATTATTTTATTCAGCTCTTTCACTCTGATCTATATTTAGAAAGGAGCTCACAGAACTCAGCTGATAACAAACAAAAGTTCACAAAATAATAATTTTATTATTGAAATAGAATGTTTTCAGAAACATTCACATTTTTTTTATGGTCATCACAGAAATAATAGATAACTCCTGGGCAAGTTCCCATATAGTAAGTGATGTACAACAAGGATATTGACAGAAGTCCCACTGGGGGTCACTGGGAAAAAAGGATGTTTAGCTGAGTATTTTCTCCCAGGGATCTATTTTAAGCAGGGGCTGAATTTAAAATTTTCTTGATTACATTTCTTTTGTTTTACTGGATTCACCTCCTACACTAACTTTAACATTTCTTGTTTATATATTTTGATTGAAGAAATTTAAAGTATCTAATCTAGTCTGTTTCTGCTGATAGAAGCAATGAAATTCTCATTCATACAAATTCAAACATGGTTATGTATTGATGTTAGACATACTCTTTTTTTCTTGTTTGAGTGTACATTGTGAATTTCTGTTACAGATAAATTTAAACTGTTCATACAGCTACCAACTGGCTTCAGTGATAGCTTACAGACTTTTTTAACAGAAACGGCCACTGTGTGACTTTTGGCCAGGCCAAAATCTGCTTCCCTCCTCTGTGTTTTGGCAATGCTTGCAATTGGAATTATATATTGTATATTTTTATATACAAGTGATTTTTTTCACCAGAAGCCTACTGTAAAGTCAATTTTATTGAAATTTCCTGCACAGCAAGGACATTTTATGAATAGTAGACAAGATATGTGTCTTTCATTAACATTACAATATTTTTTAAGAAGTGTGAACCTAAAACTTATGACAAAACAGAGATTAAACCTGATTTTGGTGACGTGAAGCCATTGAGTGTAAATGAGTCATTCAGGAAAATTTCCTGTCATCGTAACAGTCTCTTCCCAGGCGAGAGAAGAAGAGAGCACTAAATTCAGCAGAAGTACACAGAGTGCCTTAAAATGAAATATTCAGAGACTGCATCTGCAGGTGCTCTGTGAGAAGTTAATATTCTGACCAGTAAATGTGTTGCATCCTTCTCACAGCTCATTAAATGATGCAAATTACATTATATGATTTCGTAATCCATTTGTGAAGACTGACATTATGAAATCCCTAGTCAGATGTGAGGTTTTTAGTAGCATATTTGTTGAAGTATTTTTCTCTACATCTTAACAGAATTTATTTCTTTATTTTCACCTTGGAAAACCCCTTTTAAACATGTCTGCCTATCCCTTCACTAGTGAGGTAAACTTTGCAGCAGTCAGTATGATCAATAAACTTTCACTGAAGTCAGCAATTTCTATCTGCACTTAGAAGAATCTAAACTAGGGACTTCAGGAGGGATTTTTTTGGGGTATTTTCAATACTGTTAACAATCTGTAAACATTCTGGGGTCTTGTAGCAATCAGATCTTGCTGTGTTTTTAAATATCTTTGCTGCTTTTGTTGCTGTGGAAAAAGCAGTTAAAAAAACAAAAAACAAACAGGAAACATTTAACTGTAATGAAGGGAAACAGCTGAAACCAAGTAAAGACCAAATACTGTCAAGTGGATAATGCAGGGAAAATGCTTCTATCTAATCTCCATGATATAATCCTATACTTGGGAAAGTGAAAGACAAAACAAAAATAAACAGAAGAAAAAGATGCTTTAGTTGGTATCCCTTGAAGTTACTCTGTTACAAATAAATCTGAACCATCTGAACCCTGGGAAGGACATTAGAATTTGCAGTTTGAACTCTTGAGCTTTCATAAACTGCAGAGATTCACTGAAAAACAGTGCACATCCAACCTCCCTTCATATAATGATGACTATTCTCATAATGTTCTGGTCCAAGGATCTGATTAAAAGCTTATAAACCGAATGGAAACTATTTAAAAGAGCTCAGCTGAGCTCAGTCCTGTAGTTCTTGGCTCGGGTGAGAATAGCAAACCTGCTCTTGGAGGTTACACCAATAACCTGTTACTGATGACAATCTCTTGGTCCACTTTGAAAAATCAGTCCATTTATATGCATTATTATCACATATAATGACACTTCAAATTTGAACAAAAAACTAACAGAGAAGTGGAGGATTTAATATCTGATTCAAATAACACTTCAGATATTTCTTATCTTCTAAAACTTGTCCTAAATCATAGGAATATATACTTACTTTAAAATCCTGGAGTTTTTTTTCAAATGTGATTTTAATAATAACTCTTGCCATTTATTCTCAAACTTGATTTAATGATTTACCAGATGGAGGAAAACACACTGACACTTGAACTAATTCTATAATTTCACTATTGTTTTAATATCTCGAATCTCCCTTGGAAATATGGCCTAAGATACAGTTCTGCTAAGGAGAAGTGTAATTCTGTATGCCACCAAACAGTGCAGACTCATATATTTTTGCTATGCATGACAGTCTTTTTTCTGTGTAACAATGTGGGAGTCTTATAAAAGAGGAACTCTACAGTGTGTTAGGGGATATTAAAATTATTAATAATACAAAGAGGAATTCTTAAAATCAGTTTCCTGGTTTCTTAAAGTGTAAGGTACGTGAATGTACTTCAACGCCTCTTAAAATGTTGCAGATATTGAATCTGAACCCAACGTGGCTACTTCTAGTAATATGTGTAAGATATGAGTAAAACAATGTAAACTCTATTCAGCTAGCTCATTTGGTTTTTAAACTGAATGCTTTATTACCATTCTTTTTCATTAAAATGTGCATCCTTACCATACAAAATGTTAATTAAATCATAATGTATTTCAAAGTTTCAAGACCTCATGAACCATTAATTAAACACAACTCAGGCTTTGGTTACATATCCTTTTAAGAGTTCTCATTCCCCTGAGTTTAGAGACCACAGCAGGTCACCCTGTTCAACCATGGTCTCTCACAGTTCTTCAGTGAATTCACCATTTCTCTGTAAGCTTACTGGAGATGAAGTTGGCTTGTAAAAGGATCATGTGTTAGAGATACAAAAGAATAATTAAATAGAAGTGCATGCTTTCTGAAAATATTCTCTTCTGATATTTAAGTGTATTATTTTTAGCCAAAATAATTTTAAAAAGCAAATTCTATTTAAAAAATTGTAAGTGACACAGAACGTTAAAATGAATTTGAAAACCATCACTACAGTGGTGGTAAACTTTACCTGTAATACCATGATGAGTAAATCTTACCTTTGGAATAATAGGCAGGTATTCTTTTAAACTCATTTATTTTAACACGTTTTCATCTGCCCCCAGGCTTTCAGGCAAACAGCCAAGTGAGTCAAAGGGCAGCCTTGCATGTGTCAGTTATAATTCAGGGCTTGTTTTCACACAAAAAGATTCATCTGAAGCAGCTAAAGGTGGAATTGGAAGTGAGTTAGTTATGTTACCTTAAATCCCAATGTGTGAATACTCTTATTCAGAATAAGAGATTTTATACTGAGTAGAAAGGGATTGAGGGATTGATGTGGTTTACTTATTCATGTTTAGAAGACTATTTGGATATTATCTTTCCAAATATTCCCATGTAAACATTTTTAAATGTTAAAAAGAGAGCTCAAGATTTATTTGGTCTTGGACTGCATAGGGTTTGTACTAGTATTGGCACAGGACTCAGAATCACCATGTTTCGGGAGGTGGGAATGGTTTGAAGCTGTGCATGCATCTTGAAAAGCCTTGCAGGATCCACATGATTTCCAGTGGTTTTTATGACAATTTACACCCTTAAATATTATTTAATCCTATTTATTGTACATTGTCATCAGCTTCCACCAAAGTTAACCCAGACTCTAGGTCAACAAAGGCATTCATACTTATCTAAAACTCTTTGTCCACAACATTTCTGAGAAGCAACTCAAGGGAGCCTTCCAGGAGTTACAGACCTGGGTCTTATGATCCCATAGATAGGAAAAACACACACACACACATACACATACACAAAAAAAAAAAAAAAAAAAAAAAAAAAAAAAGTCAAACAGAACTAGCAGTCTCATTGCACAGGATGGTTTGTGACCTTTTGTTTTTGAAGGAGATGCTCAGATTTTTCACAGACCATGTATGGAACCACACTGTTCCTCTAGGATATATCTGTTTTCTATAATCTTTGGCTAGGCTGAACAAGCTTACATCTTTGCTCATGAGAAGTCCCTTATGGTAAGGACAATGGAGGAAGTGCTGTATGCAGAAGTCTCCCCTGGGAAGCTGTGAAGGTCACAGCATGCTTGGTACTCCTGACACAAATCAAAGACAGGTCATGAAAACTCAGGTTGATACAACTTTCACCTTCCCACTGATACATCTTGTCATTACCAGACTATCTTCACCACAGTGTACCACAATTTGCTTCCTTTTTACCTCTCTGCATACAATCCTTTGTTTAAAATACTTGTACTATTATGTTCATTATTTTTCTTAATCTTTTGTGTATGTCTGCTTCATGGCAGGGATTCACTTTTTAGGTTTATTTAAACTCTTAATTGGCAAGGTGGAAAGGAACATAGTCAAAGCAAAATATACTAGCTGTTTGTGATAGCACGGGAGTCCTTCTGTGTCAGCAGCCTACCTCTAAATTTTTCTATATGGTAAACAGTAATTTTTATTAAGAAAGACATTATATTCCTGCTGTCTGTCAGTCAGGTACAGTACGCAAAATGTATGCTCTTAAGAGGCAGCAAATATCCACCTCTATTTTGAAATCTCAGAACCACCTTGTTTCATCTTCAGGAAGAGTAGTCTATGTTCAGAGTATCTGATTACTTCAGGATAGTTAATCCTAGCTTCCCTATTAGAATACAAAGGAGGAAAGGGGATGATTTCCTGCCAGTACACTTATGTGAGTGCCTACTGCTAGCCACTACATCAATTATATACCAGAGAAATGTTAATTAATGTTAATGTTTTTCACCCCATCTACATATTATATAGTCTGTACCACTCTCTTAGAAGTTAGGAAAGAAGTTCTGTTTTTTTCTGCATTTTTCCACAAGTAGCAACAGTTGTTCTTCAAACAATATTTCATAATTCTCTTTTTGTTTTCTTTTTAAAATAAGATTGATTTAATATAAAGGGACCTAGGTGCTAATACAAAGGAGACCAGGCAGGGTCTAATGCATAGGGAGAAAATTAGGGGTGGGGAGGGACTCATGGAAGCAAAACATCAAAACATTATCCCAGGCCTTCCTTTTATTTGGTTGCAGATTTTTTACTAAATTTTTTCTCAGGAGCCCCACAAGGGCTTCCAGCACATAATTTCTTCACTGTAAAACACAAAAAATTTCAATAAATCCAAAATAAGCTCAGTGTGTTCAATGCATATTTGAGCCAGTACTGTCAATGAAAGAATATATACATGGCTGTGAAGTCCCTTGTGCCTTTCTATTGAAACCAAGAACAGTGGCACATACATTCCTCAGAAAGGACACTTTGTTTTTTTTTTTTTTTTATCTGTGAGTCTCACATTTACTGGTCTACATCATGTTCCTGCCTCCTCTTCCTGCTCAGTTAAACCACACCCAACCAATTAATTCCTTTTCAGCTTCTATAATGTTCTTGCGCTTTCAAATATTAAGGGAAAGTAGCCTGGCTGACTATGCTGAAATACTCCTCTCCTTGTCTCCCTGTAACAATTGTGTGACTGGGACCATAGTTACTCTGCTTTGAAATGACATGCAAGGAATGGCGTGTTTTATGATGCTAAAATACAGTTTTTCCTCCCTTTTCAATTTTTAATAGCAATAGGATCATGACAGGAGCTTAAAGATGAAATAAGGGGCAAATACAAACCTTCTATTACTGCCATATATAAATCAGCATAAGAAGACCGTAGGGTAAATCAGATTATTTCTCATGTGGAGATGTCATCTATTTATTTCTAACAGATACAGCGCGTATGCTTCCCTGCCCTGAGCTTCAAAGCTGACCTAGGGAGACTGCCTCCAAGGAGAGGGCAGCTACGGTCAGTTATCTGGATGCCAACTGGTAAAATTGTCTTTTAAAAAGTAATTGGCTATGACATTAGACAGCAACTAACCTCTTCAAGATTCTGGATGTCAAATAGGCAATAAGGGGGGTTATTTTGCAAGAGATAATTCACTGTAGCATCCTGCTAAGCCAAAATAACTCTATTGAGACAAAATCACAGTGAACATGCATTTTCTGTATTAAGCTGTAAGATACTCAAGAGTTTAGCTGTGGAAGTTGCTCCCACAACACCCACTTGTTCCTGATGACTATGTGATACAAGTTAAATACAAGGGAAAAAGCAGCTTTTGTTGTAAGACAAGAGAAACTCAGCCCCTGCACATTTATCATCATGTAAAGCTGACATTCCCCTATTGTACTGTGAAGATTAGGAAGCAGTTCCCCAAGCCTCACGGTTAAACAGTCCCACAGTGGTTTTCATTTATTTTTGTGGAAGTTACAAGGCAAATAAGCCTGGTGCTATGGGAAATGTCCTCAGGGAGCCCCATTGGTGGAAAAATTTCATCCAGTGATAGCTGGGTTAACCTGAATGTAGAGGGAGCAATTCAGTTTGCCTCAGTAACAAGAATTAACTGTTGGAGAAAAGCATTCCTTTAAGCAATCTTTCTCTGTTTCAGAGTCCCCAGATCTTACATGAGTACCCAGAGGTGCATGTGTGCTTCTAATTCATGTGTGAGCTTGAGCTATCCTGGTTTGCTGGGCTGAAACCCCATCAACCCAACACCATCATCGTGCTTTAATCCTTCAGCCTGAACAGCCTTAAAACCAATTTGAAATGCACTGAAAATGATTTTGTAATCTCTGGGAGCGTAACTTTAAAAGCATGCTAAGAGCTGGCAAAGATGCAAAGACGCTGACTGTAGAGAACATTAATAGCACATCTCAAGCACAATTGTGTCTGTGTCTCCTAAGTTTGCTTTTCACATTTAAAGGTCATTAACTGAAATTGGGCCAAAAGAAGAGTGCTTGCAAGCAACAAAAAATAGCAGTTATCATATAAATTCTTCTTAAAATCAAGTCAAGTGTTTCAAGTACGTTGAAATCCTAATTAATGCCTGGTTTAAATGCACTGTTTCCTTCTCTCAGACAAAACGTGTGTTGCTTCATTGCTGTAACCAAAGAAAAAAGAAGTAATGGCATAATGGCATCAGGAACATGATATTAAAACAAAATGGATATCCTCTTAGGTTTATTTTGCTCAGTGCTGCTTTTAAGGAACACACTGCCTTTTCTCAAGAAATTCTGGGCAGGAAAATATATGTATTTGGGAGGCAGACTGGACATTTGCCCCAGAAGTGTTTGAGTTTGTCACGTGCGTACCATAGAGCTCCACTGCAGCAGCAGGTGTAGTTGCACCTTCCATGGCTGAAGCAGTCTGCCTTCCCTGCAAGGGGCACTTGCATAGACTTCATAAGCACAAGGACTTGATTACTGGTAACTTCAAAGCCAAAGAAACAATAAGGAATCTGACAGTGGTCCCACACTACTATTTGTGACACCATATTCTGGTATCAGAAGAGGCACAGTACTAGCTGAAGTGGAGAGCAAAATCAACTTCCAAAAGTGAAAATGGCATACAGTATTTTCATTCTAAATGATTTAGTGATTAGCTGTTGTGGTTTTTTGTTTTTTGGTTTTTTTTTTTTTTTACAAATCCATTCAAATGATATTTTCAGGGACACCGAATTTTAAATATTACTAAAAGTAACCAACTTCGCAACCTCTGCAGATTCCCAAAATTCTTCCTTGATTTCATAATTAAGCTGAACTAACATCACCAGGACTGAGTCCTTACCACAGGTGTGGTTGAAAATGTCCTTAAAATACTGTATCGGTAATTGCATGGTCTCAGTATAATATCTTTCAAAAAAAGACTTAAGTACAAGAATATCTCACACTGTCCCATGTATTATGGCATGTTCCTTCTCATATGAAGTTATTATCTGCTTAAATGTTTCACAACGATTTGAATGCCCATGACAATGCTGCAATGAATTTTACTTTTTGCAATAATTGAACTATTTGCACCTAATCAAAGTATTAATTGACTTCTTTCATTGTATAAGTATTAATTAAAGAATGCTGGCCTTTTGTTAACATATGTTACTGGCTGCTGGTAGTTGACACAACAGGTGGATATGCTGTTTTATGTCACTCTTCTATATTAATAGCCTAGAAAGTCATCATTCATGTTGGAAAATGTACAGACTTAAAAACAATTGCTATTTCAACTCTAGAGGAGATTCCATGAATACCCTACATTTAGTAGTCAGCTCATAAAATCATGTATCAGTTAATGGCTATAAATAACTGAGAATGTAAGGTCATGAATTAGTTTATCTGGATTCACTCTGTCAAATACAATGATCTTACGATGATGTGAAACTGCTGACTGCATAATCAAGCTCTTAGCTTGTAAATCAAACTATTGATATTGTAAATGTTATTAAGAGCGCCTGTAACATAAATAAATATAAAAAAACAATTATGAAGCATCCAAATTACTGCATTTTATAGAGTTCAGCAGAGATATTTATCTTTCCTTTTCCTCTCTTTTTCATGTGTTTACCAAACTGTTACAAAACATATGCACTATTTTTGAGGAAAAACAACACGAGCCAAGCAGAAGGATCTATTCATGATCAGAATGCAATGACCTTCATTATATTCCAGTTTGCTTACAAGTGACTGATCGAGAGTTAGCAGATGGTGTTTTCTTTCACCCCTTCGCCTTCCTCTTATTTAATTACTCCAACTTAGTTTGTGTGCTGGCTCTATAATGCCTAATAAGCATGTATATTTCTAAGATTGTCACTTCTATGATCTCCAAATTCAGCAGTGCTTAATCTACCCTCACTCAAGTATCTTAGACCAGGTATTTAAGCTATATGCCTAAAACCAGCCCAACCTCTTACACTTTGTGTTGCTCTCAGATGGGTTTCCATCAAATAAACAACCTAGCATCCACGTAAGTAACTGTAGCACCTGTGAAAAATCTGTCTAGTAAGTAAAGTATTATACTTAAGTGTCCTTCCTAGCAGCAACAGCTGCCATTAGTAGTGGCACAGAGGGACTCTGCAGGCTGCCTCATTAGGCTGTGAGGGGTGTCCTTGGTCTGGGAGGGCAGTTTTCTAAGATATATGGCCAGGCAGGAAGGAAGCTTGCATATACGATGTTCTGGAGCGGTAGAGAGATAACACTGCCTCCATTTGACATGGTAATTATAATACATACAGTTACTCAGAAATTTCAACAAACCCATTATTATTTGTATAACAATCCTCTCTTCTTCCTCAGTCTCTAATTTTATCCCAACTCCAAACATTCAGAACATACCCTGACAAGATTTATAATGGGTCCTGACTCTCATCTGATGATGCTTCTTTCCCTCCAAAGTCAGCTTTGTTTCAAAACCACATATTTCTCATAGCTAGTACCTCACCAGCAACCCTTTCTACCAGGAATTTGAGGTCCAGTCTTGGTGAAATCACACAGCTCATGACTCCTGAAAGCCCTCCCTGGTCCGGACCCTGACAGAGTACAGCGCAAGAAGCATCCCAGAGTGGAGGACCCTTTAGCAGAAAACCACAGCACAGAAGTTCATTCATTGTTAGGAAGACTGAGACTGGGAAGACACGAAGGATGCCGGATGAATAGGATCCCTTTCCACTTTCCTTTTCTTTGGTAAAAACTTAAGAAAGGAAAATTCCTCAAGCAGGAACATAGGGCCTGTACGGGCTAGAAACATCTCCCTTCTCCCCAGTCTGCTGCCTCCAGTGCAGTCTGGCAGATCTGGGTGTGCATCAATTAGATGAAGAGGTTTTGTCTCCCCAGGTGGCATTGACTTCAGCATTCTGTTCTTTTAACAGAAGTTCTGCAGGATCAGAAATTCAAATACAAGTTAATTTTAACGCAACCAGGAAACATGATACTGACATAGCTGTTTTTTCCCATTACCAGGGAGAATTCAGAACTAACACACCCACAGCACCTAAATTCTGAAGAAATTACATTATTTGTGGAGTGATCTACTAGACGACATTACAGACACAACTAAGCTTCAAGCCTTTGCATTGAATCAAAATCAAGAGATCATTTTATTTTCTTGCATCTCTTTCAGCACTGATCTAAGTAGCCCAAATGAATTTAGTGATATAGAAACTGAGGAAAGATTTAATTGGTTGAAACTAATACAAATATTTGTCTCTAAGTGGCATGCATTATTTATATCCACTGCAAATGTCCAGCAGATAAATTCTACTTCTTTTGATTTAGGTTCAGATTCCTGGAATTATCCAAGTTCCTTCAGCAGCAGTGTTTTAATCTGTGCCAGGACATCTGAAATTCTGGAATATCTGGAAATTTATTCTTCTGTCTGGCAACTTAGAAGGCTGAGCATGACATTAGTTTATTTTTCTCTTAAGGTAGCTTTAGGCATCTGATGATTATGAGACAGAAAGATGAGGCTGCTTTTATTATTTTTTTTTTCCCAGTTCTCCTGACTTCGCATTACTTCTGAGCTAAAGAAAAGAACTATAAGGATGGTGCTTTAGAAATAACTAATACAAGACCTAACTCCCATCCCTGTGAAATCCCCAGATGCTGGATTTCTGTTTTTTTTTCCACCTCAACAACAGTATCATGGCTCCAAATAGTATCCATGATCTGGCTCATGGTGGTTAAAGATGGAGTTTTAGGTTTCTTGCCTGGTTTATTCATGACACAGTCACTATCTTTGGGACAAGCATTTTACACAGTGGGTGTGAGGTTCAGCTCTAAGGACGGTGTTACACTACGTTAATCCAATGACTTTAATACCTTTACTCTTACTATCTTAAAGCGATGTAGCTGAGAGTGAATCAGGCTGAAGATTTTGCGTATAGGTGATTCCACTATTTTTATGAGGCCCTGCAGGCTCTAATTCTTTGCACCATGTGGGAGCTTTCCATGAATACAGAGTGCCATCTGTGCTTGGGTCTCATTCCTTAAAGAAACATTTAGCTTTCTATTCATCCTCTCTGCATTCCTGGGGCTGAGCAGTGTGTGAGTGCGTTACCCCTTCCTCCCTTGTGTCACCAGAGTTTATTGATCAGCCTCAGGACTAAAAACACAGCAGAGAGCCCTGCTGTTTCCAGTAGCTGTTGCCTATCTTTTGAAGCAGAGATGAATGTTTGAGCCATAATGTATTCTTTCTACATGAGACCATTATCCTATTGTGCAAAATAAATGCAGGAGATTCTCAAACTGGGAGGAGAGAAGGCATTGGAGCATCAGAAAGCTTGCACGAGTCTTTTGCTTCAGCTCTTGCAGCCTCAGCCTCTTGTATCTCCGACTAATTCTCTCCCTGTTCACCACAGGAATACTAATTGCCAGATGAAGCTCTTTGTTCAGCTAATGCTCTAATTGTTGCTTAGAAGAGGAATTGTCTCTTGCAATCATTTAGTCCTAAGGAAACTTGAAACCTTATTTCTATGGTTGAGTCCAGAGAGAGCACAGTTATAAAGCTACTGAAATTGTCAGACCGGAGTCACTGGATCAAAAAAAAAGAAGCTCCAATTCTTTCTAGAATGAGTTGTTCAAATACAGATATGTAACATTTTCCCTTACATCACAGGTGAGCTGCAGCAACATTAAGTGCTTTGCATCATTCCATTGTGACATGAAAACCACAAGACATCTGGAGTTTCAGTACGAATGAGAATCCAGAAGTTCAGATATACATCACAGTCATGGTTGATTTACCAACACTAAACCACGGGAGCCTATAAAAGCCACCTGAAAACAAGAAACATTAAAACAGAAAAGCACCATCTTAATGGGTACACATGGATGAGTACCTATTCTGCAGCACACTAAGAACAAGAGCACCTATTTGGTCACAAATTCAGTTTCTTCAGCTTTTTCAGTGATTAGGATTTGTGACACTCTACCTGAACTCAAGAACACACATTAGCACAAGCACACACACAAACGTATGCCTGGAGTGTTAAAAAAAAAAAAAAAAAAAAAAAAAGATGTTCTAGTTTCTCATGAGAAAAAACACACATAAATATGTAAGAGAGAACAGAATAAAAGCAGAAGAGATATGTACCACTACAAACAGGTCAACAAACTAGTGCCATGTTATATGTAACGATAAAACCAGTACAGGAGGAAGTCCCATAAGTAATTAAGAATTCAGAGACTTTTTTTTTTTTTTTTTTGCCTGAAGGCACTTCCTGGACATCTTTTCTACCTTACAGAGGACTTGAGTGCATGCTCTGCTGACTGTGATCATAGGCATGGTAGATACCAGATGTCATCCATTCTTTAAGATTGAAGTGGCCTAATGAAAAGCAAGATTTCTTAACATCACTGGTAGTACAAAATAAAACAAAACAAAAATATGTATAAATATCCTGCTAATGCATTGTATAGTACATTTTAGAGCTAGTTACAGTATATAATTAAAATTGTACTTACTTCTATACAGAAACGTTTTTTCCTTTCTGACCTACCAAACCTTCGACGATTAGAATGATCTGATTTCCTTTTTCTTGACTTTTCAAAGTTTGGTAATACCTTTAAGTTTCTTTTATGTGGTCAGGTGTCTTATGGTGTCATGTACCACCTGTGGTCTCATCCCAGATTTGCTCAGGGTGTGACTAACTCTTCTCAGTTCGTGGCTGTAACACCTTTCCCTCTTAATAAACCAGTGTGAATGCTGACTCTTGCAACCACTCATTTCCAAACACAGAACTGCATACTCTCACTGCACTGTGGGAATGAAGGAGGTGGCTGTGGAAGAAGCCCTGTAAGGACAGCAATCATTATAAGTGCTTTCTGTTCCTGACCAAAAATGTTAGAGAATTTATTACTTTTAACACCAATTCTGCTCTGTATGAAGTATGAATTACTGATTAATGAACACCAATCTGTTCCAAGTACATCCTACACCCCATATGGCGTAAAAAAACCCTCTTAAAAATAAAGTTATAAAAAGAGATCTACTAAATCATAGCCCAACTCATGACTAAACTAGGAATTTTATCTATAATCTGATGATTTATTACATTATTCAAAATAGTTTTAAAAGTGACTAACAAGGATTCAGATGCTTCTTTGGGACACTGCCTCATTCCCCAGAAATGACATTATCAATTTTTCCCAGATATTCAGGACAATTATT
The DNA here is from genome assembly GCF_018691265.1 of Tyto alba. Taxonomy (NCBI): domain Eukaryota; kingdom Metazoa; phylum Chordata; class Aves; order Strigiformes; family Tytonidae; genus Tyto; species Tyto alba. The sequence continues at coordinate 27,467,156 of NW_024881328.1, read as the reverse complement.
TTATTCCTTTATAGTAGATATTGGTATTGAGTCTAGCAAGAAGAATGATAGGTAAGATACACAAAAAATGTTCTACATAAGCCAAAAATTCCCTGTGCTGAAAATCTATTTTAACTAATAAAGAGAAAGGTCTTCTCTTACAAGTTATCAATGATTGGACCACATTAGATGTACTTTTTTTTTAGTAATGCATCTATGTATCTGATGATAGCTTGCAGAACAATTTTTTCCGTTTAATGTGTTCTTCCTCAGTAATGCCCAGAGCAATGTTATTGGCAGTCTATGGCATATGATAAAATAACAGCTGTTAGCGAGAACATTTCTATCTCAGCTATGCAAAAAGGAGGCAGGGTAACAGTAGCTGGGAGCTGTTTGTAAACCTAGAGCAGGCTACTAGGCACATCTGGAATGAGATATAGCTCTCCTGACCCATGTCTAGATAGCACACAACCCCAAGGACACCAACTGCCCTAGGGTCCTGATTGTCCAGACTGGGAACCTGATGGCTGTGTGCTGCTGCCCCCCTCTCTTCTGCTTTCCAGGTCCCTGCCAAAGAAGCCAGGACATGGTGAGAGATGGGCTGGCTGTTACAAACTTCTCCTAACCTCACAACGGTGTCCAAATGAAACGTGAACTTGGGTGTAGGAACTCAAAGCACTCGTAGCTTTGCCAGTTCAGACATAGCCTTGATGTCTTGACTACATCATTATGCTTCTGTCCCTAAGTTTGTGAGGGGTGGAGTTTTAAAACACAGGCAAATAGTTTTGACATCAAGTATAACAAAAAGTCAGGGATTCATACAATAAGTCAAGCCCTACACCACGGTTACACTTGTTTTCAATGAATAGGAGCAAATGTGGCTATTAGCAGAGATTAAGTCAGTTTTGCATAAGATACATCTAAAGAAGATTAAATCAGCATGTAAACATATACAGAGTATAAACCTTTCATACAATTGATCTTGTTCATGCCAAACTCCAGTTCCGAAAAAAAAAAGTTAGTGGAAATTCATATCCAAAGACTATTGGATGTTCTAACCTGAATAAAGGGTAGAGTTTTGTTGGGTAGTACTTACTTACTTATATACTAGGACTTATATTGTGGTTTATAGGCTGGTTGGGGTTTTTTTGCTTCTGATACTTTCAAAGAATACAGGATCATTAAACTTAAGTGTTTCACTGTCATCCACAAATAGCCCTTAAAATCATAGATTGTTTTCTCTTTTTTTTAGGATTTCTTTGATTTTAAAAAGGATATATTTGTTTATATACATATATTCCAAATATGTTACTTTTTCTATAATATGTGAAAGACCTGCAGGTGATATATAGATCATGTATGACTTACCCTGGACAGGGGACATAAGGTACTTATCAAAATTCAGCCCTGTTATTGCCTCTCCTTTTATTTCTGTCCACTACAGCGAAAAGCTTTGTATGCCCTTCCAGTAAAGGAGTCAAGGCTGGCTAGCAGTCAGTGTGACAGAAGGAAAGCAGTGCAGCAGAAAATTGGATAACAGGATAAAAAACACAAGGACCACGGGAAGCCCATCAAAACTGCCTCCTCTTGTCAAAAAACAGACAAGTGACAAGTACAAATACAAAGTACTATCCACAATTCAGTATTTCTAATGATATCACAATTACAGTCCTGCTTCCTATAGGCAACCACTTAACTTTTTAGGCTTGACCTTACAATGGCAAACCAAATGTAGTGTGACAAAACAAATCTGTGCAAGAATTGTCTGCAGTCAGAAATCTGACTATACAGTCCCAAACTAACTTTTTTTTTTTTTTTTTATTTTCCCTTAGTAAAAAAATGTTTAAAGAGTATTGCTCAGTCACTGATCTAAAAAACATGTTGACTTAAGACCATGTACATATTTAGTGATTCCAGATTGTGCATCAAAAAGAGGCAGGCAATTTAAATTGTCTGCCAACAGTTCAAAACTGTGGCTAATTCATTACTCACACATCTCTAGTTGGAGTAGTAATTTAAACTCATGTGTGTCATATTAATTGTAATCTTGTTTCAAAGTGACAAGATAAATATCTCAAGGTACATAATATATTATGGACATAGGTCAAAACAAATGAGTGTCTAAAACAGATTAACACTAAATACATGCAATATGTCATGTTTGTAAATTAAGAAAGGATAAATTACATTAACATTTAACAGATTGTTCATTACACTTTATCTATGCAGGGGCTTAAATACACTAACAGATACTTTTCCCGTATACAACGTCTCCTTAAACAACTCATACAGAATATTTAGAATTGCATACTTGGGATACAGAGGCAGCAGTTCCGAGATACTATAAAGATCAGTGCACAGTGCTACAGGATAAACAAACCTGGCACCCTGCTGTAATTTCCTTGGTTTATTCTTATTATTAGTAGGAGTGTAAAAGAAAAATTTGAACATATTCTATCCTTTCCTCCTTCCTTCCTGTTACAAAATCAGGTAAACATGCTGGAAACCAGTGGTTTAATTTAAAAGCAGTCTGGAACTTTTCTTAATAAGGAAAGCTTTGAGCAGCTTCATCAGTTTAATCACCCGAGCAATACACTGTCCTTATCGCACTTACAGAGTTCTATGTCAACAATGTGGGAGGTCAGCCAGCCTCTGGGATGTGCACTGCTACAAGTCCCCTGCAAATGCAAATGCTTTGTTGGGTTCAGAAACCCAGGAATGGCTGAGTCCTCCTAGGTAAAAGCTAATAAGGAAATAAATCTAGCTGCTCTTGTGACTGTAGAATTTGACATATCAGAAAGAGCTTATTCATATTTCTATTGTCAAAAACATGTTTTAAAAAGAAAAGAGGTATTTCTATATTCCCTAATATTCAGAAATAGGACCTTCTGTAAAAATATGCACATATGATTTATGTATATCTGATATATGAATTCATCCTTTTTGCCACCTGCATAAGAAGCATATTTTACATTCACGACTTCAGCTGCTATCCAGTTTCCTGGTTTGATATTATCACTTAAATACTGTTTAAAATACATTTCCTATTTCTAGGGACTGTTCTCCCAAATGCGTGATTCAGTTACAAAGTTAATTCCAAAACAATCTAGATTATGAGCCCATCTTCCACAGAATTTTTCAGACAAAAAGAAGAATACTTATATCACAGTAAATAAGTATTTCATATCATTATAACTAAATCTGCACTACAATTTCTAGCTGTTAGTTGTATTTTTCACCAAAATTTACACATAGATCAGTTCTTGTATACTTTCAAAAGCAAGTATAATCCCACTGATTCAATGAATCTGTTCATATAGCTAAAAATAAGTAAGTAGGAAGCCTTAACACAACTCATGTTTTAACCATTTTACTGAAAACAATAATAATTTCTGGTTGAAATCACTGATCATGCTGATTTTATCAGAGAAATTGTGTTTTTTTTCCCCCCCTTTTTCACGTAAGAATTCCATTGATAAACTGAATAATAATAAAAGGATTGACTTAATTCCAAGTGACATTTTAATTCATTCAATTTTAGTCACCCTGATGATAAAGCTAAAACTGCTTTCAGAAAAAGAAAATCTGATGTAAACTATGTATTGAATGGAATCTTTTCCATCACTAGCTCATGCTATCATATATCCATCTATTTCTAAAGAAGACTGCTGTAGCCTCATATTCTTTAAATACTGCCATTTAAAGGTAATAGTTTAAATTCCATTGCTTTTTCCATATAAATATCATTCCTTATATAAATAAGGTCAGCATTTAGATGTCTTTGTTTTGGTATGTATGTCATCTATATTTCATTTCACTGTATTTTATCTCTCTCAAGGCACCGTGATTTTTCTCACCCTGCTTTACTATCCACCCTGACATTTGTCAGTAGGATAGCAGCATTGTTAACACAATTCATGTATCAGTCACCAGTGGTTGTAACCTCTTGCTATTTCCAAACCTCTTTCTAAAAAATCTACCCATTTTCATGGGAATGTCCGAATGGTAATTGGAACCAGCAACAAGTGTAACTGTGGCATAAAGGAAGGAAGGAACAGGAATAGGTGGGATAGGTCAGACTTCATTCCTTACTAATGCAGATGTCCGTACAAGTGCATGAACAACTTTTCCTCACTTGCAGACCTTGTATTCTGCTCAGTGGTAAAAACAGAAGCAAAACTGAAGTCTTTGCTGCTGCTGTATGGTAAACATGGGCCAGTGGAATTCAATAAAATGGGCAGTTACCTCAGTGCTAACAAGGCCAATGGAATAGTGCCTCATTCCTCATGTTTGAAACCCCTAGGTAACAGGGCTGTGATGATTATTCCAATTAGAAATATTTGCTACATGTTTTGAGTGTAAGTAGTCTTTTGTAGATATATTATTGTCTGGTTCCTGTGAAATGTCATCTGGCTCCCACAGGGAAAAAATCCTCCAGTTCTTTTGAGAGCTTATGGTTAGATGACACCTCATGCTAGTAATATCTGTCAGACACTGGCTGATGCTTTCAGGAAAGCTGTGCCTAGAACACTCTTCCTTATTCAAGCAGGTAATATCAGACTGACAACATGGAATGACAGAAATACAGGCTGGAAGATCACATTTGGAATCGATAACGTGCAAGACAGAGGGAGGGTCAGCACACATAGGAAGACAACTGTGGAATATAAACTTCAATAATTTTAAAACTTTTGAAAAGTCAGTAGAGTTAAGAAATCAGCAAAGTTGTGAAAAAAGACATCCCAAACTAGATTCATTTTGTTTCTCAGTGTATACCTTTCCAATACTTTTGACTGAACTGAAATATTGTGACATTATTTTTCATCATATCGAGAGAGAATATTTATTCAATGAACTAAAATTTACAGATAAATTCAATCTAACAAAACAGTATAAATTGTGCATGAGAAAACAAATGAATTTATAAATGTAGCTCTCATCAAAAGTGCTCATACACCAGGCAGACATATATCTGATATGCCATCAGGTTATGATCAGGGAGATAAAATTCTTTTATGAACATAGTATGCAAATTGATTAATGAGGCGGAGCTGTTGAATGACCTCCAAAAGTCCCTTCCAACCTGAATTAGTTTATGAATATTGATATCAGATTACTTTTGTAAAGTGTGCTAGATCATTGGAACTGCAGAAGGAGCAAACCTGAGGGCAAAACTATGTTCCAAAGAGTACCCTCCAGGGATTCTTAGTGAAGTGACAGGAAAATTTTGTTTTCATGTTTTTAGGCAGGAGAAAAAGCATCTGCTTTGAATATCTGGGGAAGATAGAACACAATAGACTGGGGTATTGCCAGTGAGTGCTCAGAAAGGGAAAGATGGCCAGCAGAAGTCTTTCACAAACAACTCCTTCCCATGTTCTGCTGTTGGATAGCAATTTATGTGGAAACAAAACCTGTGCAGATTATTTTATTACTTCAAAAATATGTTTTCTATCAAAAGTTTCATGTTTTATGTGATGCTTCAAGGACATAGTCTGCTCTTCCATTATTGCTGTCAGGGCTCCAAAAAAAAAGTGCAACAAAGTGTCAGTGTCTTGAATCTAGAGTGGGGCAAAATTTTGCACTTTTTAAAAATCAGTTGTCTTTGCAAACATAAAAATTTTGAGTCAAGTACGTTTCTCAGACCTTCTGAAATAAATGGAGATTGCATACTGTATTTAATCAGGCAGAGGGATCAGGCGTCAGAGACACTTTTTGCAGAAATAATGACAACACATGCAACTTTTTTCCCCAGTAAGTTCTTAGATCTTGACATTTTGAAAGCAGTGAAGCCATTTCTCTTATTTGTTGGTTTTATGAGGATTTTGAACTACACTGAGCAGATGCTAAAACAGATGGACACTGTCTTTTGGAAAAGTGGGAAAAATATCTGATTAGAAAATGTCATGCTATTGTTTCTTCTTTTTTTTCCAGATGAATAAGCTACAAAAGGACTTTTGCCTATGTCACAATTTAAATAAAATATAAATGCTGACACTGCTCTTAGTCAATACTATATCAGTAGCTAGGTCCTGGCCCTGCTCAACTCCTCTTTTTCTAAAGACTAATTTCACATTGAGTAGCCCCAGTCTCTGTTTTTCCAGAGCATTTCAGGGTGGCAGGAACCACAGCGGACTGTAGCTGGAGTCAGAGCAATCTCAAACAGGCTGGAAGCCCTGTGGGGATGGTGAATGCTGCTCTGACTGGGGATAATGGCAACAACTTGGCAGGCTGACGTTTGCTGTATTTTGTTCTTTCACCGCCTGGGCTAAATGTCTTTGTGGGAACCCAACAGGACTGGGAGAAGGAAAAAAAGAAGAGATGCTACTCCTCACCTCTTGATGGTATCTTTCCTGACTACTGCTCACCCAGGGTCTGGAGGTGCTGTTGCTTTTCATAAAAACATCCCTGAAGATCCCACATGCCTTTCCTCTTGGCCCTTCATCAACCAAACTGTTTGCCATTCAAAATTGGTGCATGGGAGCACCTTTGTTGCTTGTATATAGCTGCTTCATCTCCAAAATCGGTCAGCTTGAGAGCAAATTTATGTTGGTGACTAGTCTAACTTGTATCATAGACAGAAGATTCTCCTAATATCAGAGTTGCATGATAGAGATCTGCCCATGGAGAGTCTACACATTGTGAACAGTGAACAAGGGGGGAAAAGGGGGATTTGGTAACTGATCTGAGCTCTGATCTTTTCTCTTCTGTTGATGACTTATCTCTTCATGTCTTGTTTGTAAATTAGATAATGGGCTGTTCAATAAACCAGGCCATTTTTCTCAGGCTCTCTGGTAACATTTGCTGATGTATCAGCTGACAGGAGAATTCTCTGGTCTGTTTCCTCCATCACACCAAACTGCCTTTTCCTTTTAATAACTGCTCTTTCTGTTGTATTCTGTTCCTCTGTGGTTTGACTTCTACCCCTTGTTTCCAAACAACATGAGAAACAATTGCAAACAGCTAGAATCAGAGCCCTATGAATAATTTAATATGTATTTGATTGACTGAATTGGAAAAAGATTAATTTTAAGGCAAGCTAGAATAAAACCCTGAAAATTCAATTTTACATATGGCAAAATACTTCGCTCATATCTAAATGGAATACTTTGTTTCATATTTTTAGGTCTCTAACAGTTAACAGTCTAGATCTATTTTTACACTGAAATTCAGCTCCTACAAGAAAAGCTGTTTTGATAGTGCAAGCGCTTTGCTTTTAAGTTTTGCAGCAAAATGTTTCAACATTAGATGGTTTAGGAGTTCTGTTTTTCTTCACTGAAAACAATCAAAATGAACTTAGGAGATGATTTGTTCAACTCAAATTGGTAATTTGGGCTGAAAAATATTTCAGGAAAAAATATTGACCCATCTCCTGTTTGAAACAAGTTTATTTTTGATGATGATTTAGAGTAAACGTAAAAAATTTGCTTTTGGTTCCAGTTTGTCCCTTGGCAATGTGGAACCACGCTGTGAGTGGATTTTTCTGATGATCTTTTTTGAGGCAAACCTGAAAGATATCTGGAGTATGCCATCTGATGGCCTTGAAACTTGGACTGAAGTGCTCAAACTTCTGGAAAAGTGAAATTTTAGTCTACTTGAAATTCCATCAATTGCAATACAGGCTGGATTTTTAAATGCCCATAAAGTTCCTGCATGAGCTGTTTAATAACTTAATAAAAAAAAAAATAAAAGGAACAGCTTTTTTTGCTACACAATCATTTTGCTAAATCCATTTAAAACAATCATGAACTGACAACAAATAGACTACAAAGGTGGGAATACTGATGTAACTAAGTTATTTCCTTGCAACAATATGGTCATGTTATGTCATAACAGGGTCAGCTGAAGACTAAGAAGTTCTAGCCTCTTTAGAGCGATGACCTTTTATGCCAGTTTGGAAACAGATCAAAGAAATTAACTATCATGTTAAGGACATAACACTATGCAATGGAATGAGTTTGCCTGAGAATTTATGCCTTTCTCTTCTTACATTTAATTCTGTACAGAAGTATGAAATAGCCATTTATTTTCCACTGTGATGGGTATCCACAAGTATTTAATATTTTTCTTCTAGGATAAGTCATATTCTCTGTACTCTTATTCTCATAAAAATTACATGGAAATTACCTCCTAATGTTTTTATGATGCAATAACCAAGTCCAACTTTTTAACACCTCCATTAAGATGAAAATATTCATAATACCTTTAACCTTATTCTTCTCACCTTTGCTTCAGTATGCTCCTTGTCACTTTTTTTTTTTTTTTCCTTTAGGATTATATGCTTGAGCTAAATCCTTAATTTGATTTGAAAATCATACCAGTGGCCTCATTTCACTCTTTTTATACTCTATATAAATCAAGAAGAAAGTGTAATAGTCAAACAGTTGTTCTATCTCAGAAGTAACTGAGATAGGGAGATCAGTAACTACTGGATTTCACAATACTTAACTTTTTCACCGTATGTTTGTATCATTTTGAAACAATCCACCTGCCTCCCTTCCTTCTTTCCATGTGAAGACTTTCTTTCATGTGAGAAAATGAAAAAATACACAGTCAAGAACTGAGAAAAATATCAGGAACAAACTGCTGTGGCTAAAATAATGCACCAGACTAGTCACCCCAAAGAAATCATAAGAGGCAGTTGCAATGGCATTTGAGCTCCTTCAGCACTGCTCCCAGCAACTCCCACCCCCATCACTCTTCAAAGAGCTGTGGGTTATTAGAAAGGATCTTGAACTGAACTGAAGAACCCTTCTTAGGGTCATTACTTATCACAGAACTGTTAATGAAGACCTGATGTTACTGCAGAAATGCTTATTACAAAGGAATGTTGTTTCACTGCTGCTTGGTGGGTGAAATAAGCTGCAGGAGTTTTGTCTCTTATCTGTGTCCTATTGAAAAGTTAATTATATATCTCCACCTTCTTGCCATCCCTTAAACTAACAAACAAGAATCTTTGAACATAATTATTGGATTTATGAAATTTTTAAAAATACAGTTAAACAGATAAAATTTATTCACCTTTTAAAGATTTAAGACTTTAATGAATAATTTAAAATACAAATATTAATTGTCTCAGAAAAAAAACAAACAAAAAAAAAACCAAACCCAAACAGCTTGAACAATTCTGGAATGATATTATTAAATAATCAAATACTGCTAAATTAAATTAAATGAGTGAGTGGTAAATGGCTAAATTAATTCCAAGCATCCTTGAAAAACTTCTTTCACCAGAGGTCTAAATTTCTGTGTTCAGCAGCATAGTAGGCACAAGATCAAATAGTCAATTTTAAACCTTCACACAAAAGTAGTGTGAGTCCTGCAGGATTGAAAAAGTGAAAATATGGGACCTAGTTCTGTGTCCTTGTGATTGTTTAGTAGCGAAGCACATTCTCTTTGGTCAGTGCCTTAAGATGCATTAAGACAGTCTTCTGTAATTAGGCATTGGTAATGACATCTGCTCGAAGACAGCAATGAAGGAAATAAAAGTAAAGTGAAAAGAAAACTGCTTGCCACAGAAAGCATGCAGTGCCAACTATTTATAAAAACAAGAAAACCTTCCAAGCTGATCCCAAACTTCATCATTCTACCCTATCATTATGAAGCTGTATAGAAAAAAAGTAAATTTTTCCTTCCAATGTACAAAGAGTTTTCAATTCAACTGTGAAGAGCAAAAAAATGTATCACATTTTGATAGTTTGTGGTACTGAGTCATGAGAAAGTATATAAATTTTTATAAATGTTTGTAATTAGTGGACAATAGATACTTTCAGTGAGATATATCTGTTCTGGGACACAAACAGCATCAGGTATTAATGTTCAAAATGTTATGTTTTGCATTAAAACTCAGTGAAAGAGTAAAAATATATTAGGTCTATAATGGAATAAAATACACATTTTTTTTCAAGTCCTAGCGTCAACTTACTCAACCATGAGAGCTGATCTGGAGCCCTACTTGCACAAATAATAAAGTGTGTATGAGTGGTACATAACAGGATCACATTTTCTCAGAAATTTTAATGAAAAGGAAGAGATTTAGATAGAAAACAAAAGGCTGTCAGGAAAAAAAAAAAAGATACAAATATGCACCCTTATTAGGAAAAAGAGAGGCTTTAATCCTCATTTGTTGTAGAACATAATCACAACAGCTGCTATTACTGTATCTTTATTTATAAAAGAAACTAAAAGTCTCCAAGTGTTTTAAAAGCTGGTATTCTCACCCTGAGGGATACCAGAGAGTGGCAAGATGCACGCTACAGATAGATCTCAGGGCTACAGTATGTGGTGCAGAAACAAACAAACAAAAAAAAAACAACCAAAAAAGCAACAAAAAAAAACCAAACAACAAAAAACCTCTGCGCTCTGGGAAAACCAGTACTCTGTGGTTTTATATCTCAGTCTTTGCATTGTCAGAGGAGGCTTAAGAAGATATTAAGCAACCTAGACAGAGACCCACAAGTTGGTGAACTGATGTTTACTTATATAAACTGGCATTTAAAAGAAAAATAGATGAACTAGAGTGTGTAGAGAAGCATCTTGGCAGAATTTGCATTCTGCAAAACCTGCATTTAAAATTAGTGTGTTAGTGTAAAGCCTGGACTGCAACATCTGAGTTTCAGATGCTAAAGTACAGTGGGATGGTTGAAAATTTCTGCAGAGCACAATAAAATCTGTTGAAGGCCGAAATGCATCTTTCACAATTCTGTGAATACTTCCTTGCTATTATCATTTTGTCTCACTGAAAGTGTTCACAATTTTCTTATCTTCAAGAAAGCAGAGAGTTGTGGGTTTTGAATGGTAGAAAAATAGCATCTACAGAATCCTCTATTTCATTACACAGGACCTATTTTGCTAGAACAAACAGAGCATGTCAAATGTCGTAAGTGGAAGAAGGTTTTAAGCTTTCTCTGGGACAAATTTTGCCAAGCAGGAATAGCTGGCTTTAGCATTTCATTTGTGCCAGAGTAGTTAGTATCTGATCCAATTTGGATGGAAAGTGTCTATTCCAAATGTTCAGCAGATGGAAGGGTGGTGAGTAGTCACAAGAAACAGGTTATTTCTATTACAATAAATTGCTTGGAAAACCAGGTATTTCTCCACTGCCTCTGACAGATATCATTACAGCACAGAGCATCTGTGAATCAGGTAGACTACTGTCAACCCAAATGTAAGATCTCTCACTCTGGGCAGTAGTGCTTCTTTGTAAAAACCAGTTGCATTCCAAATGCTCTGCTCATTGCCTGTCCTCAGGGCTACAGTTACATCGTAAGAAGTTTGCCTGGCATGTTCTGCCATCCCTTCAGAGCAGGGTAAAGATCATTGGTTTGAACTGGAGATTTTGCCACTATAAGGACTATATGCTCAGGCCCCTCTCTGTTTCACTGTTACCTTGGAAATTTCTTGTATGAAGGAAGTATTTCATAGTACTCTTTCTGTTGCTTTTACTGTTAAAAATAAAAGATACCAAGGGGAAAGGAACAGAATCAGTATCTCTTTCTTTTCCATATAACCACTTGTAATTCTCTTGGCATGAGAGCTGCCAGACACTTTAACTCATGCAGTCAGAGCTAATATACCAGTGTAAAAATAAGAGATACTGAGACAGCAGGAAATGTTCCAGAAAAGCAGTCTGATCTTCACACAGCTTCTTTTCTCCTTTCTTCTACTTGGCATGCTGTATTTTGCAGCTCATTAGATATCATATGTTCACTTTGCTCTCTGATTCTCATGATAAATACCTCTGGTAAAGAAGAGCACAGCTCACAGGATCTGTGTTCCCATTTTGGGTATACAGAAGAAATTACTTTGAAGCCCATCATCCTCAGTCCCAAATTACAGTGGTGTCTTTGAGATCCTCATCTCATATTTCATTTGCTGTTGCTTATTTTATTTTTTCTTTTTTTTTTAATGAAAAAAAAAATAATTACCATAGCAATAATATAATCAGCTTGAGCTGGTAAGCATGAGTATTTCTTGGGTCTAGGCCATATCCGTAGCATTGTTTTATACATGTAGTGATACATGCAGCAAAGGCTGTAAGGTTGGAATAGTGATTTAACCCTGAACTTCAGCATCTGTAGAGTGCTCAGTTTCATGGCTCTTCCTTTGGCCAATTATTTATAGATGAAATTCTCAAAGTTCATTCAGAAGCATCAGATCAATGTTTCTGATTTCTTCTCAACTGAACAGGGAGAAGTTTTATAATTTTTTCATTTTCATTTTTATAAAAATTGAATACTTTGTTATGTAGTATTTGAGTGGAGCTCTATATTACCTTTGTAAAATTCTGACATGGGGCTCTCTGTGACAGCAGGAAGATTTGTGCCCTAGTACATATCAGACATTTAAAGCTTTCTGATACTGAAAGCACTGTTGCCACTGTGATTCCATTGAAATAAACCCAAGGCGGGATGTAAGCACAGCTCAGAGAGCCACACTGAGAGTGCAGTGTGGTCATGACAAAGCTTTCTTTCTGCTTCTGTTTCCAGAAAACCATCACTGGATGACAGAAATATACTACAGCTTTAGATTGTAACTAGAACATATTTTGAAGGGCAAAATGTGACTATGGCCATTTCTCTGTCCTCTGATGTCTTACAGTCAGCTCCTCATCTCGTTAGTTTTGCTTATTCTTCAGGTTTAGGCAAGGAGTTTCTCAGCGTTTACATAAAGCTACAGTAGTGTCCAATGTTATACATCCATGGATTCAGTATGTGGAGAGCAGCTGCAGAACAATTCTGAATCCTCCAACATTTATATTCTGATCTCAAGAAAGCACAGGAGGTCAGGCTTTTGATCTCCTGTGGGGCACCTTCTTTTTCTATGTGTGCATGTTCGTCCTAATACATAGTCACAAATATATTTGTATTTAAGCCAGTTCTTTAAATACCATGGGAATTGGATTGTGACCAGTTCCCACAGACTCAATAGAAATGGAAAATTAGGAACTGGGAAGAAATCCAATGTATATGAATTATGCTTCTTCACTTCTGCCGGTTTCCATTTACAAAAAGCCAGAGCTGATAATGCCACTCGGAAGACTGAAGAGTCTGGCACTCCAGTGAATCTATCTTATCTTCTGTCTCCATATAATTATTATTGCTAGTTCTTACAAAATTTTACCATAGTAATTCAATATGAATAATTAAAGAAAATAATATTAATTTCAATATTACAAGAATACTTGCTTTAGGAAAATGTACAGGAAACCTTGCTGTCCTTATTAAGTTGTTCAGAAACATTTTCCCCATTGCTGTTGTTCAGCAGTTCTTTTGTACCCTGAAGTACAAACATGACAATTTAAATTCCTGCCAAAATTCTTGAATATTATGATTCCTTACGTTACAATGTTAGATAGCCATAGAAATAGCTTACCCCGAACTTTGTCCATCTCCTCATCTTCATGATAACATATGTAAATAAGATCCATTGACCAATGCTGGTTTTCATGAGAACATTTCTCAAACATGAAATGATTTGTAGTCTGCCAGAGAACTGCTTCTGTGGCACGTACACAGCCTCAGGGGCAGCTTACTAGGCAGAGGTGAGAGAGATGCAGCCTCTGAGCAGATCCAGCAGCCCAGAGAGCCTTCTGCACCAGCATTTGCCCTTCTCACTTACAAGAAGAAGGCTTTACTTATCTTCAGAGCAGGCTGCAAGACATTGTACTTTCAAAGCTATCTAGCCAAGAAAATTGTCCAAATGTACAAAAACTTTTTGAAACTTCTTCTGTGATAGTAAAATATTAACTTAATCCTTTAATTATAAATTGATCTGGGTATACAGTTACCCAATTTGAACCTGAAATATAACACGCATAAATGTCTAATGACTGCTTTTACCCAAGAACCTGTTGTCCAGTTTCATAGAGCCAAGAGCAGTCAAAAATCTGTTTTTATCTTATTCTTTTTAGAAACAGTGTTACGACATCATGATGACTTTTTAAATAGATGTTATATTACAATGACTGAATGAAAGAAAACATACATATTTTCTGTCTGAGCAAAACATCTAAACCTTAGTGTTAATCATCTTTTAGTCATCCTTGTGATTCTCCAGATGATAATGTGTAAGCTTAAAAGTCTACCAGCAGCTGTGACTCTTTTATGATACCTCAAGGCTCATACCTGGGTGTGAAGATCAGTGTGTTAATGGGAATGCCAGAGAAAGACTTTTGCATGATCTGTTACCACTGAATCTGACTCTATATAAATTCCCTATGATATGGTTCACTTTAATCTGAACCCAGAATGAAAATAATCTTTCATATGTTTTCTTAGTAACATACTTGGCTCTTGTTCAGATGCCAAATGTTTTAATGAGTTTCCTCATTTTTATGAGCCTTTTTGCTTCTTATTCTGAAGCTTTGTTGAGAGAAACTTCAGAACAATGAAGAAATCACTAGTCTCAAATATCTTCATGTAAACTGAATGACGGATATTAAAGCTTTTGTAACCATGGATCCTGTGAAGAATAATTTTTCCAAGATATAATAGCAAAATAGAATCTGTGGGGCCTGTAGCCCAAGGGCAGTGGAATATTTGAAGTGTAATATTGGAGGTGTAATGTCTGAGCATAACTTCTGACAGCCTCTCAGCTAAAATATGCCTGATGTCAGAATTCCACAGTGCTCTCCTATTTTTAGTTCATCTGTGTTCATTAACTAAATTAAAAGACATCATCAAAACCACCAGGCACTGTATGTTTTTTTAATAACAGATAGCTATTATAAAGGATTTGTCATTGTAGACTGAAAATCTTCCTAGACTTTCTTCTAGAATTTCCCTAGAATCATTCATATCTTCAGAAAAAAAAAAAAAAAAACTAGGCAGAATATAAAGAATATCTGTAATTTGCCTTCAAGCTTTTAGCCAAAATTTATCTGTCTCTTTGTTAAAGGTGCTATTGTACCAGTATTTTGGAAGATATCAATCCCTAGCAGAAGTAGGATCATATTAGAACATCACTGTTCAACATTTAACTTACCTGGAAACAGTGTGAAATGCTTTACAAATAAGGAAACATAGTCTTAATGTATTTCCTATATACATTATTAGCAAGTAAACACAGCAGTTTATATAAGCAAAGATTTTTTAATGCTGTGTCTTTACAGCATACGCAGAGTTCAGGAATTTGCTCTCATGCTTACAGAAGCCTAGTATAAGATCCCTAGCTGAGAAGATGATAGGTAGCTTCCAGCACAGATCAAAATATTTACCCTGCAATGGGTTTCGGACAGTGACCAAGGGTTCAGCAGGATCCTGTATAACAGCATAGAGTCTCCTTCTCTCCCTTGTTGGTATGTGTGTTAGTGGCTGGGCTGAGTTGTTAGTTAGCACAGAGGTGCTAACCCAAGGAATCTCTGGGGAAAAACTGGTGTCATAAAAGAAGTAGATAAATCCCTATCCTCTTCATCCACTGAAATCACTGGAGCTAGCTAGAAAATTAATTCTATTTCTAACAATCAATTCCATGTGACAAAAAGGCCTTTTTCCTTTGAGCTTCTGTTTCTATGATCTCCAGAGAAAAAAATAAAAAAAAGAAAAGGAATGTCCTGTAGGAAGATAAAGAGCCTATCTGGGGATCCTGGAAGCTGAAGGAAATGTGATCATAAAAAAAGATAAATCAAATTAATTTGAGAAGACAAAAGTGTAGGCAGGCAACAGCAACATGAAATGAGTGCAGAAAGAGTCTATCAAAGCTTTTATGGCAACCTTTGGAAAGTGTCCATGTCAGCAGGCTCCAAGATGGGCTTTTAAACCTTTTGAAGCTTTTTAAATCACTAGCTGTAAGACTTTCCCAGTTTTAGTAGAGGATTGGTCAGGATATGTTAAACCAAGATGTGCAAATGCTTCTGAACTTAACCATGTCAGTGGCAGATTAAGAGCTCTCATACTGTGAAAGCAAACCTTGCTGCTCAGGCAAAAAGGTACAATCATTTAATCTCCAAAGACTGGTCAAATAAGGAGTATAAACATGTCTTAGGCGAGTCTTTTTATATAACTTAAAACTTCTGCTCATGTCTCTGCCAATGCATCCTTTTCCAGGAATATGAAATTGCGATCTTCCAAATTTGGCTTTGCATGTTTTTAGCAGCTTTTTACAACTGGATCTGACATCCAAACTGATACCACAGCTCTGTTTTTCTTCACTGGGTTACTGCAGATTGATGACAGATTGAAAAACAGCTTTATATGGAAAGAGTTTCAAAAAGCCTACCAAACTGTTAGCAATTTATTTATTTTTCTTCTTACTGTGGATATGTTTTGGCTCTGTATTTCAAGGTAGCATCTTTAACTGGCAGCACTCAGCCAGTTTCAGGCCATTTGATTCTCCAGGGAAGCTATAGCAGCTATCCCAGCAAGCTCCAGAAAGGGACCCCTTGAACACACAAACATTAACATTCACATCTTCATAGAGTCCTCATTATTTTCTCAGTAGGATCAAGTTTTAAGCACTTCAAATCTGACTGGAGTCAGAGAGGAAAAAAATATATAGTAGGGCAGTATCTGTGCAATCCATACCCATACCATGTAGTCAAAAGCAGTCTCACGAAACCCAGCCATTGTGCATGGGCTTGGTGAACCTGAGCCCATTCCTGCTCTGCCTGCAGTGTAGCCTTTTTGTTCCTCTTCTCTGTTGGATTTGTTCCCATAGCACCTGACAGGGGGCAAGGGCGAGAGTTGCGGAGGGAAGGAGCAGCTGGGTGGGTGAGTTCCCCCCTTCAGGGAGCTCTATGAGTTATTTGCACCAGGGAGCTGCTCAAAATCCCCTGAGAGTTGTCAGGGCTCATCATAGAACCACAGAATCATTTAGGTTGGAAAAGACCCTTAAAATCAAGTCCAACCATGAACACCAGTTACTTGGCATGGTGGTGGCGGTAACAAGGACACTGCATCTGAAGTGAGCTTCCTCTGGATGAAAGTTCCTTCTGCTGCTATCATAAGAAAAGAAGTAGCTTTGCCTGGTGCCAGGAAAAGCAACTATAATTTAAAAGGTAAATAAAGACAAAGTACCTAACTGATGGTGGGTAAACGTCTTAAAAGTTCACAAGATAGAGTTGTGCAGACAGAAGATGCACAAATGTAACTTTCTGAACACCACTGAAACTGGAAATAATCACAAATAACTGTTTCCACACATACACTCCCTTCTGTGTGACTTTCCAGTTAGCCAGTCACTCCTTGCTACACAACAGTCAGCCAATCCACTGAATAAATGCCTTGCCAGGTCTTCTCAGTTTGTTTGTCTGATGTGTCTCACTTCCCCTGCAAACTCTTTCCCTTGCTGCTGGGTGGCCCATGGCCTGTTCAGATCTGGGATGCATCACTGCATACTGAATTCCCTGAATTTAACACTAAAATTTACCCACTAACACACACAAAAGTGTCTATGACCCCTGTGCAGAAACTCAGAGAAATAAAAGATTCTGAAGATAAGGAAATAACTGGTAGAGAAGGAACTTGATCCTGCAGGGCATGAATGAGCATTATTGTGTATATTTTGACAAAGTAAATATAATGAACAAAATAAGAAAGTATGGACAAACTTATTCTTGCATGATAGCCCCTTGATAGCTCCCTAATGGTCCATGACCATCATTATCAGAGAAAGATGGAAGAATGCACAGCTCAGCATTCATCTGTGCAAAGAGGATCATGGTTCAGTGCATGGTTCCCTAAATGTGCTCATTCACTGCCCACAACTTGAACTTCTTTTAATCTGCACGCTGGCAAATAGAGGGGTGGAGCTGTGATTAAGTTCTGTTTAGGGCAGAGGGATCTACTTCATCCACATGTGACCTGAAGTGCAAATTATCACGTCCCCTGGGATATATCATACAAGGAGCTGCTGGCTCGGAGAAGACGGGGTGTGCCATCAGGCATGTTCCAGCCTCAGAAAACACTGATTACACATCAAATTTGCAACTAAACAAGACCAGTGTAACTCTTGTTCTTCAGATGGACTGTACGTATGCGCATGCACATATTGAAGTACTCAACATGTGCTTATTCATAAAAGATACTTTCAATTATTTCAAGTGCAGAATGATTCCAGATCTTTTACCATCCAACATGCAATTTTTTGCTTTTTTTTGGTGCATAATTCCTATTATGCACATATTGCTGGATCATGTTGAGCTTCTCGTCAACTAGCATGCCCAAGTCTTTCTCCGCAGGGCTGCTCTCAATCCACTCATTGCCCAGCCTGTATTTGTGCTTGGGATCACCCTGACCCATGTGCAGGACCTTGCACTTGGCCTTGTTGAACTTCATGAGGTTTGCACGGGCCCACCTCTCCAGCCTGCCCAGGTCCCTCTGGATGGCATCCCTTCCCTCCTGCGTGTCGACTGCACTGCATAGCTTGGTGTCATCACCAAACTTGCTGAAGGTGTGCTTGATCCCACTGTCTGTGTCACCAGCAAAGATGTTAAACTGCACTGGTCCCAATACCAACCCATGAGGAACACCACTTGTCACTACTGCAACAATTTGAGTATGACCATCCAGCCAATTTCTTATCCATCAAGGGGTTCATCTGTGAAATCCACATCTCTTCAATTTAGTGACAAAGACGTTGTGCAGGACAGTGTCAAATGCTCTGCACAAGTCCAGGTAGGTGACATCAGTTGTTCTTCCCTTATTGACCAATGTTATAACCCTGTCGTAGAAGGCCACCAAATTTGCCAGGAGTGATTCGCCCTTAGTGAAGCCATTCTGGCTCTCACTAATCACCTCCTTATTCTCCATGTGCCTTAGCATAGTTTCCTGGAGGGTCTACTCCATGATCTTGCCAGTCACAGCGGTGAGACTGACTGGCCTATAGTTCCCCTCCTCTTCTTCTTATCCCTTTTTAAAAATGGGGGTTATGTTTCCCCTTTTCCAGTCAGTGTAAAATTTACTAGACTGCCACAACATCTCAATTACGATGGATAGTGGCTTGGCAACTTCATCTGCCAGTCCCCTCAGGAACTGTGGCTGCATTTCATGAGGTTCCATGGACTTTTGCACCATTTCAACACTTCAGTATAGGAGCCATCTCACCACGTCTCTGTGATGCCAGTAAGATCATAGCCCTGCAGGCATGTACACGTGTCTTAACTTCTCTTGTTTATTCTCCATGTCCTCAGCTTGCTTTGTTTCCTCAATAGCACTGAGCACCTGACTTGGAAGGTAGATACGAGAAAGGGAAATATATCTCCATGCTGAAATACTGCTTTCATTGATGTAAAAACTTGGAAATTAAGCAGAGTGCCAGAAGGTAGGGATAGATTCTAAAGCTAAATGCTTTCCAGTACTTTCAAACATAAATATCTGTTAGATGAAAGCACAAGACAAGAAAAAGGAAAGACCATATGGTTTCAATGCTGTCCATGTGAAAACAATGCCACTCTTAAAAATGGTTAACTGATGATCTTTCTGAATTTGATCAGACATCTTCTTGCCACTGAAGAGAAGAAGACACAGTAGTGCATGCCACATGGTATGTGTTACAGAAAAAAAAATCCTTGGATTAAAAATCTTATATAAGCAAACAGGTTATTTTACTGGTTCTAACAGTTATTTTTATAGGCATTTCTGTGTTTTATTGGTTGCTTGGGAAGAGGGAGAAATGAGATAGAAAAACTATAGAAATAGACATTCAATGTCCCAAAAAACTGATTTCCCACAAGCTGTGTAAACTTTTTATACTTAAAACAAACTGATTTTAAAAGATTTAAATATTAATTTTTCAACAGAACGTTTACAAGAAGCTTTTTCTGGTTTTGGGTCTCATGGTGTCAGAGTGTTCACAAATGTCTGCTGCTTATCTCTGAGTTTAACGTGTCAAAAACATTGATTGATCTCATATTCCTTGCCTATTACAAATATTCCCAAAAGGAAGTGCCAACTAGATTACAGGTAGAAAAGCACGGGATAAGGTTTCTGGGTCAGCCAGACAAGATTGCACTAGATGAGGATTTTTCAAATTTTAGAAGGTAATGGTGACTCGAATGTGATATCTCTGAATCAACTGAGCTCCTCTGGAAGGAGGGACAATACCTGTGCCTGGTTTTGATTATTTTCTCTTAATCCCCTGCAACCTTGTAGTTGTCTGCAGGAACTGCTCAGCCTTCAGTGCTTATGGCATTGGCTTGCCTGGGGGTACTGGAGTGCCTTGCAACCACTAGTTAGGGCCTGCTCTCACTCTTCTACCTTGGGAAAACTGGTCTGCTGCTAAATCACTCTGGTATAAAATACTCTGTGACCCTCCACAAAGCCTTTTCTCCTCACAGTATAAGAACCTCTGACCTTGTCAAGCATATTGATATGATCTTCACTGTGTACAAGATTGTACCAGAAGTTTGGAGCTTGATTTTTCAACCACAACCAATGTACAGGTGAACCAGGTGAAATAATTTGTAGATTTTTTGATTCACACCTGAGGGCAGTGCAAGGGCGCAGGCATACACTGCTGCATGACTGCAGTTTGGCAGAGACCCTGCTGCTGCTGTCAGCCTTCTCAGCCCATTCACTCTCTAATGTCATTCACATAATTTTTCCTGTAATGCTGAAGGGCAAATAAAATGGCATGCACCAAACATAACCATTGAGGCTTTGCTTTGTGTAGTTCTCCACCAAACCTTTTGGCTGCCTTCAGTCATTGTAAGGAAAATACTAAATTCCCAACATCTGGTGTTCAAAAAGATTCCACGGCCCTTTTTGGTGGGGAGAGGGTGAAGCAAAAAAGCTCCCAAAAACCAAAGAAAAGAACAGGCTACAAGCCCAGAGGCATCAGCATAGTGTCTAGGCCAGACTTCTGGATTAATTTCTCCTTGAGAAACTAAACTTACATGTTATCTATATTCGTTCTATTTATAACATCAACTGGTAACACACATCCGTTATTATAGCGGCGTGTGCAGCTACATGCACTGCTGAGAGGACAGAAGTAAAGAGGTTGCAAACGCAACATAATTCTTAGATATTTACTGTGTTAAGATTACATGATAAGTCTGGGAAGTGGAGAGGAATGTAAAAATTGTTATCTTTATCTCCATATGCAACTCACTGTTTACCTTACGCATGTATAGCTATTGTTAATTTTATTCCTAATGGATTAGTCAATAATCCCCCAAAGGATGGTAAACCACAGCAAAATCAACTTAGTACTACAAACTGCACTACTAATGAGATGAACATTTGCTTTGGTGTTTCCTTATACAAGTCATTCTTTCGTAACAGGAAATCCCACATTAAAAAAGGCAAATGTTAACTGGAAAAGTACAAAATACTCTGTTTTGAGAAAGACCTTGAAGTCCTTGCAGAGTAGCGAAAGGATGTGGCTTCAGTTTCTTCCCATATCTGAATGTGGGAAATACAAATAGTGAGTAAACTGAAGCATTTAAAAAAAAAAAAAAAAAAAAAAAGGGAAAAAAAGAGAAAAGGTATGCAAGACTAGCACATGATCAGGAAATGAAAAGGGACTTTACATCTTGACACACTCAGTCCCGTCTAGGGGAGCTACCTTGATCATTGAGCAAAGATCGGAGCCAAGATGAATAAAAGAAAAAACTAAATTGCTGTCATGATCACATGATCACATACTTATTTTTCTCTGGGTTATTTTTACTTATTCCCTAAACATAAACTCATAACTTTAAATTTGCTTTATGGAACACTAACAGAAGTTTTTCATCAAGAATCTGACGTTTTCAACTCACAGAGTCTCTGTGGGTCTTTTATGCTGGACTTAACAGGAACATGTCCCCTGATCAAAACAGCTACAGCAAGAATGACACAAGCCCAAACAACTCATGGGAGGTGTAAACATAAACCATATTTCCAGCCTCTATTTCTTCCTTAATCACAGCAGCTAGGTGAGCTCAATCTGTTCTAAGACTGAGTGAAGCTGTGATGTGAAAACTGAAATGTCGGATACTTTTAGGAAAAGATTGTTAACTTGGTCTCTGAAAAAAATTTTCTGTCCTCTGTGTACGCAATGTGAAAGTAATACCCCTTGCATATCTGGGGTTTGCCTGTGCTTTGTTCTGAAATTACTTCCTTTTTTAATCTTTATTTTGAAACACCATCCATTTATTAATGTTGAATTCTTACAGTTCTGCTTTTTTTGTTCCTCTCCTATCCCTTTAGATATAAACCCAGAACATTATACTTCAAGCATCTAAGCCCAAAACCTTTAATAAAGCTCATGAGGATTTAAATAATGCTAAGGGCTTGCTTTTTGTTTTAATTTTCTCTTGCCCTCTAAAGTGCATGCCTGTTCCACCATGTTGATTATCTTTGGATTTCTAAAGGGCCCATCACAAAGGGAGCTCTGAGTCAAAGGAGAGCTGCCTTCTCCTTTTTACAGGAAGATATTTGAATGAATATGAGACTTGGAAAGATGATCACTGCAGAAGTTTCCCCTCACAGCTCTTCAGCAAAGGCATTAATATCCATGGCCTTGTACTGAAAAGATGGTGCAAATGCTGTCATTAAAAATGTTAATCCTTCCTAGCAGCTGAATTTATATAGGGAAACAGCCCCTGTGGTATCTGGATCTCTTACAGACCTTACTCTTAGATGAGGAATGCTGACAGGGAATTCTATTCTCTACTGCAGTGACTCTGCAGTGGAAGACCATGGTGTTTATTCCACTATATTCAGAATAAGTTGGATTTCCTCCTCTTTCTTTTGGAGTATCTGGATATTGAGGTGAAAAAAAAGAGGCGTTCATTCTAGCTAGCTCTTACTCCAAGAAGTCAACATTTCTTGATGACTTAAGGAGAAGCAAGGAAAATTCCAGTGCATGAAAAATCTCACTTGTATGGTACAAAATCAGTTGGATTCAGGTACATACATTTATCTGACTCATTTGAAAATTAATCAGAGTAGAGATAAATCCAACAAATTGAAACACAAAGTAAGAATCAGACTCTCCTTTGGAGAACAGTTCTGTGCTGACTAGTAAGTCACAGACCATATGGTTCATTCCTGATTAACCAGAATTTCTTACTGATGTGGACTTGATCACTTTTTCGGTATTTATAGGCAAAACCCAGAACACCTGACTAAGGTTTGCATTAAATTAAGACACTGGATAAATGCTATAAGATATTGGTCAATTATCAACCTTATTTTCAATCTAATGGAGCAGAGGAAAATCTACACTATTAAAATAACAGCTATTTGCTCAGTGGGTTTACTTAATGAAATTATAAGAATTAAGAGAGAAAGTCCTGCTGCCTTAGCACAGCAAGAAATAATTCCCATGGCTTGAAAAAGGATCTGAGAGGATAAGACTGCTAAATATGGTGATTTACTGGAGTAAAAGTTCCTAGAAAATCCATATATCACCAGCTGAAAGTAGTGAAGGCACAATTACCAATTAGGAATACATATAGTCAGATGCTTACAACTTAACTTCAAGGAGAGCTCTTATACCATGACACAAACATGGAAACTATAATGTTCTCTTTCTTTTCATCATAATGGTTATTTATCAGTACATGCAGTTCTCTTTTATTTTCATGAAGCCAACAGCTAAAAATATTTGTATATATATTTAGTAGTCAGTAGTTGTGAATACAATTACAGAAGTATAAACTTATAAATACTGTAGTACTTATATTTAAACTCATAAGGAATCCAGTGCTGTCTGTATTTCTGATGTTTTTTTGTTGTTCTTGAAGCAGATTAGATTTGACATCATCCTTTAATTTTGCATTAGGAAAACAGTAGGAGTAACTTAAAGAGATTTTTGGTTGTTTAGGTCCCCTGTTCCCTCAGTAACCCCTATCCACAATGAACAATGAAATATTTTGTCCATAGATTTTAAGAAAAGTTTATGATTCTCTAGTATAAGATTTTTGTTATGTACATACCTGTCAACCTACAGAATAATATTGATGGAAATTTTACGTTAAAAAAATGAATGTCAATGTCCAACTATTTATATTAACCCAATAATTCATTTAATTATTTGCCTGTGAAACCCAAGACTTCCTAACCCTTTCCCTGCAATCCTTACAGTGAGCACAAATGTAACTAATATGTTAGCGTAGGCAGAAAGCACTCTGCAGTGTTTCAGGAAAGAATCCTATAGAAACAGATTAGCAGCTGTTCTAGAAAACCAAACAAGCCTCTAAATTAAATGCAGCTTCACTTTGATGCTGGTGAATAAAGCGCCTTTGGTGCCCTTGAGATGCCTTTCTCTAAACAGAGGTTCCCATTGAGACATTCCATTACAGAACAATAGCAACATAGTTTTACTTTCTGTTTGATAAAGTTGTGTGCTTTAAGTCTGACAACGTTCATGATATTTTGCTGCCTATCAGCACTTTGAATAAAGTTATTTTTTTTCACTAGAAACCAGTGTTGCTATGTTATTAATTTAGGAATAAAATTTCAGGTTACCAAATAACATTTTAGAAGATGCTATCACTGAATTTTACAATCCAAAATTGAGGTTTCATAACAGTTAATAATCTAGTTAAACATGAAACAACATTTGCATAGTGCCACTATTGTGCAGTCAGTCATGATATAGCCTAAATAATACCTAAGTGAAAATTCTATTTTTTCTGCTACAGCTATCTCATTATTATTCTTATTATTCCCCTCTAATTTGTGGACCAGGAATCCAGAAATTTTGTATAACAAACATTAGCTAACAACATAAAGTTTTCTATGCAGGAGAGTGAAAGAATGACAGATGGGGAACATAATAATGGAATAAAGTTGAATAGTCCATCCAAAATGTTTCTCAAATTATTAATAAACCTTAACTGAGACCTCTTATGGCAAATGTTCAGCGGTGTCAAAATTGTTATCCTTAGCTGATAAAAACATCACATATAAAACACTGACTTCAATGAGACTTTGTAAAAAGAGCAGGAGAAAAACTTGAACGGATTATTAGGAACATGATTTTACATATCTGTTTTATAAATCCTGTCTTCTTTGTGACCTACATGAATGCAACTTTGATGAACATGAGTTTCTTGGATTTGGATTAGGTATTCTGATGGATTAGCTAAATCACGCTCTGGACATGCCTCTTATCTCTTAGCTATACAGAGATCCTAGGGTGACTCAAATCATATTTTAAGCACTTCCTGTAAAAGCCAGGTGCCGAGTGGGACTGATCCATGCCTCCGTTCATGGTGAGGTGGACCTTCCAGGTGGAGCACAGCCAGATAAAAGATCATTTTAATGTAACTGTGCTGCTGCTTTTTGACAACAGGCAGCCTCTGCCTCACCTCTCAACTTCACAGTGTTCATCCCTACAGCAAAGAAAAAGAAACCTCAGCAAGGCCCCCAGTGAGCCCAGTGGGACCAGCAGCCAGGTTAATGGCATCATGCAACAAGATCCAGTTTTCCTTTCAGCAGCAAATACAATTTTTGTAATACCTCGAAGACTACAACATAGGAAAAGAAATGCAGCCCCATGGAAATTAGTGGCAGTACTGACTTAGTTTCATCAAGTCACCATTTCATCCACCTCTACAGTAGCAGTTTTCCTGTTACTTGAGCTACCTCCATACCACAGTGAACTGCTTGGTGTAGATACAAAATCTTGCTTCAGTCCCCCACCTCAAACCAACCCCAGCACTCACCCAGCTGCTGCCATGGCTCCAGGACATGACAGGCAGCTGAGGCCCTGATGCACACCAGTTGTGGCAAAAAACGTTTCTTTCCCTTTGTTTGAATTTTTAATGTCCCACTGGAACATGGTCCAAGATTAACACATTTCAGTACATCCACATCCCTGAACAGAAGCTACAATGGTTAGTCAACCTTGTGGGAAGTCAGCGTTGTCCTCTGACTTTGTGTCACTCAGTGGACTGAGTGACAGCTGCTCAATTCTCTGCAAATGTAGTTATTATATACTATCATATATTGCAGGATTTGTTATGTGCTTTTTTTTATAGAAAGTGCTGAAAACATAGAAATCTGGTTATGTGAAATTTCAGCATGTCTTGTCTTCTCTGAAAGCATTAACCTTGTTAAATTAATGGTCTACTGGTGGTGGTTAAATGAAGCCTTTGTTATGTTATCTATCACCTCTACAGACTGCTTCAAATAAAGACAAGACCCCCATCCTTCTCCTGAAATTTGCTGTCTACATTTTTGTTCTTGGCAAAATTGGACACTTCTTCTATTATCTATTAAGCAAAGTTCCAGATGTGCTTGCTGACACTTAAAAACTCCTAAGTAGAAAATGTTTTGTTCATAATACTGTTTACATGATTAGATACATTTTTAATTAAAAGTAGCAGAAGACATTAGATCATTGAAATGAAATAACCGCCTCACTGACTGATTTATTGGAAAGGTTTAACAAGAACATTTTATTCCAATAATGGTGATAACACCGGTTTCCTGTTTAATGTATATTTTCATAGATATTTAGCCTACAAATATTTCAGAGCCATCTCAAGCATAATATCAAGTTGTTATGGAGGACCAGTATAGAAATAATCAGAAATACCAGATTCAAGTTACAAATACGTCTTTTTCCCTTTTGATTCTAGGTTGGGGAAGTTTTAAAAGGGTTCATTTTTTTAAGTGTTAAACATAAAATGGAAAATGCAAAGATTGAACAAATTAAATTATTTTGAAGCAATGGTGTTATAAACATAATAAGCAGAACAACAGCCTTAAGAGATCACATATGATTTAAAGTTAAATGCAGCTTCCATGTGATCATAATTTTTACGGCAAAGACATATTCCAAGAAGAAAGCTTTTCAGTACGTATCGAGAATAAACCACTACTTCATGACTGATTTTTGTATCAGTTCTCTGCATTTATTTTATTCAGGCAAATTATTTCAGTAGCAAAGTATATGATGCAGAATCAAGTTCCTGTCATGATCAAAAGACTCATTAATGTATAAACTAATTCATTACTTGAGTCAAAGAGTTTTATTTGTAAAGGCTTTCTCTTTGCAAAATAGATCCTGCCAAATAAAGAAGTAGGTACTTTAACCCCATGAATGGTGAATCCTTCAGCAATTACAAGCAGATTGTCCCCAGATGCCATGTAACTCCATTAGGTTTATCTCAGTTTGCTTTGTTTAACCTGCCCCATGAATCATCGTCTGATTCTGATCATTGGTATTAAAAAAAAAAAAAAAAAAAAAAAGTGGAAAATAGTCAAATCTTTCTCACTGATTTTTGAATCACAAACATCTGAAACTGGCATAAATTTTAACATGCTTTATCGCATTTCTCAGCAGACCCTGTAAAGCAACGACGATCTTAATGCCAAATGGTTCTGTAACCAGCAGGAATGTTGTAGTCAGTGAATGAAACCACTTGGGCATTACCCATGCTTGTATTACCAGGGCTGTTATCTCTTTGCAAGCATTCATTACTGCAGTGATTCAAAAATAAAACCAACTTCACAGCCTTCTTTTCATTTAAAAGAGATTAAATAACTATCTGTATGAGGAACATACCATAGCTCCATAGCTATTTGTGCATACAAAACCAATTTAAAAGCAATAGAGCAAGCTGGCAGTGGTATAGTATAATAGCTCCTCATTTTATAATACTACCCAGAAGTCTCGCTCAAGCAGACTAAACATTCTTCAATGATTTTCAAGCATTTGAATTTACCTGAACTATGAGAAATTTTGACTCAATATCTGCAGTAAAGGCTGCAGACAAAATGGAATAGTTTGCGGTGCATGACAGTTCTATCCTGAGCCAATTCTTCTGACATTTCCACAGTTCCAGTGTGGACCTGACAAATTAATACCCGAGGCAGGTTGTAACTTTGAAGTTAAATGCGCAATTATTCCAGTTGAATGTAAAATGTTTTCATAACATGAAGTGCCTGTGAGGCAGCAATTCATTTACAAGACTAAAAGATAGAAGGTTTAACATCAGTCATGCAAATGGCATTTTAATCTTTTCCCACCCTGAACAGAAATACTTGCAGGGCCTCCTGGAAATCAGTAATATGACCATCCTCAAATGCTTTCCTTTTTTATAATTAGAATATCTGATTCTCCTACATGATCAGGAATCCCCTAGTGACAACTTCCCCAGTGCTCATGAAGAGAACAAATCTCTGGTTTAGAGGGTGTGTAGGATAAATAAAATGAATGTCATTTGTAGGAAGAGGACTATGTGTGAATGATGTGTGAAACCAATAGAGCTGGACTCCTGCACACAGAACATTGAGTATTCTATTCTGCGTGCCGTGTTATATTTACATGGTTATAGACAACAAAAACAAAAGAGCCCAACAAACACAGACATCTCTCAACAAATAAAGCAGCTCCCAAAAGAAAGCTAGTGACTGAGTTTGAGATTTTGTAGCAGGCGTTTTTGTCATGAATGTGAGGCTGGTTGGCTGTTATTTTTAGAACTCAGTGCCTGTTTTGTTTGTATACACACTGCATATAATTATATATCAATATATGAAACCATGAGCAGAGAGATAACCCATCCATCCCTTAGAGTTGCACACATAGTAAGCAGACCTAACCCAAGAACTCTGTCATTCGTTCTGGTGAAGGACAGGCTGAAATTTTTTCCTCAAAGAAAGGGACGGATACATATTCTGCTAAGAGAGGTCGTTTGCTTCACTGGGAGACAAGACTATCTTATTCTCCATCATTATTTTCATGACAACATATCTAAATGGATGCTTCTGATTGTTTTGGATTCGCTAAATTTAGGCATTGAATAAAAATGAATTTGTTTTGTTATTCTGCATATACTGAGGGTCTCTTGCAAAATAATCCTTTACACAAAGAAATATCCTGCATTTCTCTGTACAATCTGAAATGAAGTTCTGATCCATTGAAATGAGATGGAAATTCCCAATAAATGCAGACTTTAACTAATAGTGTTAAAGCCAGTGTGAAAGGCATCTTAGGGAAGAACAGCACTCAGATGTAAGGAATAAATAAAAATGAAGCAAAAGATTTTCTATTTCCTACTGTCAATAACAGTGTAGTTTTGCAAGTAAGTTTGAGATAAATAGATTTGAATTCAAGTTCCCTGAGAGCCTAGTGTATAAATTCTCACATACGTGTGACTTATGAATCACACTATCACCTATTTTATTTATTAACTAGCAGTTTTATTTTTTACCTTGCTGTTTTAATTTTGAAGTGACAAGGAACGGCAACCCATGAAATTAAATTCTTGGTTCACAAACTGCACGTGTATCACAACTCCGCAGCCACAAATTTGTTGTTCAGTTGAGCAATGTTTAGTACCGCCTGAAAACTCCCCATGAGACTCCTGGCTGCTGGCAGCAGAGCCCTTCCCCAGTCTGCCTGTCGAGAAACGAGGGGACAGGGAAACCTCCACATCAGCAACTGTGTTCAGCAGTAATGTCAGATGTGAAGCTCTCATTAACACTGAGTGAGATCCCAGCCCTGAGGAAATCAATGACCCCAGACAGACACATCCCCCTGAGACATGTTTATAACGCAAGTATGCTGCTAACCATGTAAACATTTATGTGCATCTAGGGAACAGAAAGCCTATACATATCAAAAGAGCATAGAAAAGTATAGACAGGATAGTATAACAAGGCAGCAAGCTGCATCTTAAAATATATTTGAATCAATTGCTAATATGACTTAATATAAGTCAGTTCCTGTTCTATTGCCGGTTATGTCAAGGCACTGTCCTGAAAATGTTTGGTTGGATATAGTAAATCAGAGTGGTCCTAAATTTCTACTTTAAGTAAACACGTCGTGATCAATCCTATAGAATAATCTTAGGGCAATCTTTACTTCTGAATTTAGAGTTATCTTGGGAATTATTTTTTTGCTTTCATATTTATGAAGCAGAAGAAAGTAATATTGAAGCAGATGGTCGTGGCAGAACACTCATTTCAAATAGAAAAGTATGAGTCAACCTGTATTGAAATACAGGCAGGATAGCTTAGGGAAGAACAATGACCCTCTGATCAGGAATTCAAAACTCACACAAAAGGGGAACCTGTGAATGCTTGTGGATATTTTGGACAAAGTGGGAACAGGTGAGGTTGCCTCTGTGCACCCGAGTGGGCAGCGGTACCTGGAGGGAAGGATACAACCTATTTTCCTGCTGCTGGAGAGAGGCTGCAGCATTGCCCCAGTTCCACTTCTACTATTCTTCACAAGGAAGTGCACACATAAATCATGCCATTTTGTAGGAACAAGTATTACAGCACCTGAAATGTTGAATGCAATAAATATTTTATTAAAAATCACAAATCCATATTTTTTTTTCCCTTTGGAAGTAATATTTAAATGCAGATAAGGGCTGCAACTTGAGGAGAGTCTGGAATGAATCAGCAAGAGTTCCCTACCTTCCAGAGGTGTGGCAAGGTAGAAAAATGCAGAATTAATGACTACAAAGTCATACTTCCTGTATCATCCCTTCTCTAAATATCTTGTAATGAAGTCTGGGTCTCGAGGCATACAAGATTTTTTTCTGCACTTAAACGTTTGTTATGTATTCAGGTTTCTGCATACTACTGTATTGCTTTCAAAGATATTTGGACAGGTCAGATCAGACACTCTGGGGAAAATACTTAAATGAATCAGTTAAAAATTATTAGAAAAGTAGACTTTAAAAAGCAAGCCTCTGTGTTCAACTTTGTGCATTTATTCATGAAGTTTAAAGCAGAAAGGACCATCAGATACTGCTGTCTCATGACTTGCTAAACACCTGTTAACCTGATGTTTTGGGAATTACTACTATGTGACTTACATTTAATTAGAGCCTGTCCTACTGAAGACCATTGATTCTTTGTTTGAAGGAAGTGTGTGACAATAAGTACATGACCTCCCAAAGCAACTCATTCTAAGGGTTCATCTAACAACATCTAATGTTCATCTAAGGTTCATCTGGCATGCCTCATTTAAATTTGTCTGGCTTCAGCTTCCAGGCACTGGTTCTTGCTATGACTTTTCCACTAAGTTAAAAAATCTGAAATATGTATTTCTTCTTTTTATACAGTGGCTATTTGTGCATGGTAGTCAAATCACCACTTTTCAGTGAACAGACTGAATTCTTTACCTCTCTCATTCAAAATTTTTTTTTTTTTTTGCATCCACTTGTGAGGTGTTTTTGTACCTTCAATACCACTGTAAAATGTGGGTACTGGAATGGAATTAATTGTTTCCATATCATCCTTGTTAATGAGGGATTCAGAGTTAAAATCATTTCCCTCTCATTTTTGCGCTACATGTATGTATTTAGTGACAGCATAAGGGATTGTTTGGTTGTCCACTTTGATCCTAGTTCTTCCTGAAAGTCATTGCTTTCCAAGATATAGTCCCTTATGCTGGACATGTGGTTTGTATTCACTGTCCCTAGATGTATTTTGCAGTTACCTGTATCTGAATACAGTTTGCTTCAACTACCCCAGACTGTCTTTGTTGAGATTCACCACTCTGCTCATCTTTGGATCATCTGTACATTTTATTCACAATGATTTTATGTGTAATTTCCAGTTCATTGGAGTGAATATTCATTACTGGTACAAATAGTTTCAAATCCTTGTAAATCCTGCATAAAACCTCCTGCTTAAGTCCCAACTGAAAAGTTAATGCTACACTGTATCAATAAATCACATATTAAATGGTTTTATTAGACAAACCTAAACAAATATCTGTCAATAGGAACATTATGCCAAATGTCTGACTGATGCTTGTTACATTTATGTAGTTACTTTTACCAACCACATTTTAAAGTTTTTCAGGGACTGAAATCTGGCTTTTGAACTAATGGCACAATATGGAAAATTTCCAGGAGGCCAAAGAGGGCTCTTTTTTTACTTTGAGCTTCTGCCTATGAGTATTGTAATGTTTCTTCCAACTCCCAGCTATGTGATTCCAACATTTTACTCTTAAAGCTGCTATGAAATTAGTGGGTCACTCTAACTGAAAAGATTCCCCATGTAAATGATGCAAAAAAGGCATTTGCAAAGACTAGGTATCAGATTGGAGAAGGTAGGAGAGAAAAGGAAGAATGAGCATCCTTCAGTAGGACATAGCATGTTTGCTAACACTTACTGAATTGAATCATCATTGGTAAATGTCTGTTTGAGTGGATTTAAACAATAAAACTTGGTTAAATATAATGAGCAAAAAGAAGAAGAATGGAAAGCCCATCAGAGATTTGCAAACTGTTTTACTCACTCAAGTCTCCTCTATTCCTAGCTACAGCGTCTGACTCCCTTTCAGCGAAAGCAAGCCCTGGAGGGCACAGTTTATGACCAGATGCAGACTCATATGAGCACTGTGTCGGATCCTTTTCTGTGGAGCTTCATCGTGTTTAATCATCCAGTTTATTCCTCCAGTGGTGCTGGCTGAACACCTTTTGGAAATCAGTGTCTGCAAGCCATGTGAGACACACACAATCAACATACCACAGTTTGTTCTCTGCAGCAGTGTTCCTTGGGTATCCCAGAATATGCTTGAGGTGCTTCTCAACAAGGATGAAGCTGGATGAGAAGGAGGAGCAGGAGGGTCACTGGTTTCCAACTGGCCACCACTGCTGAAAGAGGGTAGTCTCAGTCTCCCCCTTCCTTTTCCTGCACAATCCCATCTGCTTACATTCATTATTTACCTGGTGTCAGCTATGATATTCTTCTGAACTTCCATGAGATGCTGCAGCTCACTAATCCAGCACAAAACTAAACTTGCAAAAAGACAAAGCAGACAGCTTTCTGCCATACTGTTGGAAGTGGCTTGTAGAAGGATGCTGTGAGTGTCAGGGGCTGTGCAGAGCTGAGGCAGCAGCAGAGGCAGAGAAGATCAGCAGAGTAGGAAGAGCAGGAGTTGGATCTCCCTTGATGGCCACCAGGTACCAGAGGTACCCCACGCTCTCAGGCTGCACTCCTGAGACCTCCAGAGCCAAAAAGAGCAATGCAGCTCCTGCCCACCAGACTCCTCCGAGACGTGAGCAGCTAAACATCTGCTTGGAAAAACCTCTTTCCAGACGTTATTTAGACTAGCTAGTTTCAAAATGTTTGTGTCTAAGATCTTCCTTAGCTGTATCTACCTGTTTCCTAATGCAGCACAGAACAATTTGTCAAGCTCTGCCTTTCCTGATTCTTTGTTACTAGGTTTTCCTGCCTGCCTGGAGTAATGATGCGAGACAGCTCCTAAGATTATTCTTGTTTCTGCTACTTCTAATATTTTCCAGTTTGCTAGTTCTAGCTTCTTGTATCATGTCTTCATAGCCATAAATCTTTCTTTTTTTTTTTTTTTTTTAAATTGCCTCTTTTTTTAATATATTTTTAATCCTCCTAATAAAACAAATGTTCTCTTTTAATTTTCTTGGAATAAATACTTCTGCTTTTTCTCATTTTCCTAAAACTAGACAGTAAAGATACGTGTGCATATTTACTGTGCAATATACCTTGTCTCAGGATATGCAGGAAACACAACATAATCATTTGTTCACACATTCTTCTGAAAATTTCAGTTCTAGCCACAAATAGTAAAAGTCTGATATTAAAATATCTTTTAAAATAAATAGGTAAACATCATAAACATTTACATTTGAATGAAGGTATAATAACTTCCTAAATTGATCAAATAACAAAACCTTTTAAAGAGAGTATTTTTTAAGAGAAATCAAGTAGTATCATCTGCTATATAATCCACAATAGCTAAATCTGTCAGTGTAGGGTTTTTATTCTGTACTAGAAACCATGTTTGCAGTGTACCAATAAGGTAAACACAAATAGCTGTATACCAAGTCAATCAGTATTACTCTCTTTAACTAGAAATTTCACAAAGTTATTCTCCTCTGTATTAAAGTTCAAACCCTTGGACTTTCAAGTTAAGAAGATGAAGGGGCATTGATTGTAAGATTAGACAGAGAATTATTTTATAAGTGGACGTAAAATCTATGGTTCATAATTTGGAAGGTTTCATTGTGTGATTTACTAGACTTTGGCTGGAGTCTTGTTTTGGTTTAGGCTTTTGTTTCTTCATTTACAAAATATCTCATTTTGACAATTACTAATATCATGTGGATGGAGAACAAGACCCTTTTTCTCCAATTCCCACCAGAAAACTACAGGAATTAAAAGACATACATGCAGGGAAACCAGTGCCTCTTGGGTTTTTTTTAAACTGACACCCACTTCCATTTTCTCTAGGCTGCCAGAGATCATATAAACATGAAAACTTCAATTTTTAACTTTTGTTCTCTGTAAATAAAGGAGAATCCATAGATACTTGGGTTGAAACACTGTCTATTCATTCCATAATAGCTCCTTTATAGCCCACTGTGGATGATAATGATGTAATTACAGTCCTTTAAAGGCCACATTGTCTACATGATAAACTAGCAATTACCTGATCAGAAAAATTTTGGAGACCAATATTAAGTATACAATAGACCACAAGTGTGGTCAGCCGTGCAACTATGGAACTAGAATTCATGTTATTCCTAACTAAATTTATCTAAAAGCAGTGCTTTATGCATGTGCAAAAAATAAATTTGAAGCCTGACTATCTCAGTTTCCTTTAATAATATTAAACAGCAGCAGATGCTATTTTGGGTTGGAAATTATTTTCTTATTCTGTCCATTTATTTTTAAGTTCATTCTAGTTTTACGCTAATATAAATCTGTTGTACCAGTTGATGCCATTGTGAAATGCCACTTTTAACCTAACTCATTTGGAGGGATGGAAATGTATCCAGATTTTGTAGATATCTTATTGCTCTGTGAGGTCAGAGTAATCTTCCCAGAAGGCGATTCTTGAATTGACTATGCAAGAATGTTATTAACATGTTGATCCTTTTTCCATGTTATACATGTATCCATGTTATACAACCTAAAGCTTTAAAAATATCAGCTTAACTGTAGCAGGAACATTGCCTGTTAGAGAGAGATCATTAAAGTGTTGATAATGCTGAAACCAGTGAGGATGGCAGATGTGATGAATAATAATTAAAGAGGCACAAATGAGCAGGAAGTTTCATATGCTTGATTAAAAAACATCCAGTAGGTTGGACATACTTTGAGCAATTCTGTCCTGCCTTTCCCATGACAGATTAGGGAAGGCTGGAGAACTGGATAGACACTGGCTCAGTGCCTTAAACACATAAACCTCCTCCGTCATATACAAAGTTTTGAGGTTGAAATACCTTGAAGTAATTTCTGCATAAGTGAAGAGATTCCAAACCACTTAGAACAAACCTGGAAAAAGTATTACAATAAAAAAGGAAAAAAAAAAAAAAAAAAAAAAAAAGAGCCAGATAGTTTCAGTCAACTTTCCTGAAAACCTAAACTCACAAGATAAGTATAGAAAGAATTTGAATCACCTTTCGAGTCCAGTGGGAGCTTAACTACATTCTTCAGTCTGTCTTCAGTCAAGGATTTGTTGGAGATGCAATCACTAGCATCACATTATTATAACACACAGCAAAAGCCTTCAGGACAGGAAAATTAAAAAGTTGAAAGGTGGAAATAGAATCAGACCCTCCTAGTGTGGGGCAACATTTAGGTAAAGCATTATATGTATCAGATAGGGTGAAAATGATCAGTTGGGCCTGGAACTGAAGGAAGAAGTGACCCAAAATTGGAACCACGGTAAATGTGCTAAAGGAAACGGGAAAGCAAGGCCATGCCCACAGAAAGTGGAAAGTGATAACTTGAGTGTAGGACACTGTTTTAGTAGGGTCTAATATCTGTGGCATGAAACCTAAAGTAGCACAAGGTTTGTCCCAAGAGTCTGGCAGGGGAACAGTTGCATGACCTAGAGACTAGCATGCTCTGAAGAGGGTGCAGGTTCTTGGGGAACATCTCCACCCCACTGAAGGCAAGGCAGCTGTACTTCTGTTCAGACTGTGTACATGTGGTCTCCCCACGATGATGGAGCTGGGGATACCTAATGCTGCTGGTGCTGGAAGCAACAGGGAAAGGTGGCTGGGCGTGGGCAGCTGGGGCAGGAGTGCCACAGCTCCTGCCAAGCAAGTGTCTGATATAGCTGCAGTGAAAACACCCAAATTTTACTGTTGGAAAAGCTTCTGTGCAAACTCATTTTAGTAGAACAGAGATAATCTCTGTTATTTTCTGGGTTTTTTGTTAATTTCAAATTAGAAGAGTAAGCAATACCTGTGGGAACAGTAATCATCCAGTGTTTATGAATCATATATCTGCGTCTGAACTGATCTTACTTAGGCACTGTGCCTCTGTTAACAGCCCACTTTTGTGAAGTCTCAGGTCACTCAGTATTACACACAAGTGGCCACAGTATCCAAAAGGCA
This sequence comes from Tyto alba, assembly GCF_018691265.1. Taxonomy (NCBI): domain Eukaryota; kingdom Metazoa; phylum Chordata; class Aves; order Strigiformes; family Tytonidae; genus Tyto; species Tyto alba. Next base: position 27,430,945 of record NW_024881328.1, on the reverse strand, counting down.
GGGTATGTAAAGATTGGGAAGGGAAGTTGATTGAATTCCAACTACTTTTTCTGCACTTGAACTATAATAATTAAAACTATAATAATTGTATAATCCAACTGAGTTTTTAAAAAACCCTGTCACAGATGTTTTAGTGCTGTGTGTATGAGAAACTGGCATTTACACACACATTTTTGTAAACCAAAATCATACCAGCTTCAAAGTCAATTAAAATATATAATCCTGTATCTTGGGATTTGCCTGTGTCCTGGGAAGTGCCCCTAGAACTGTTCTGCAGTAAAACAATTTCTGGTCTGGATCTCAAACTGTATTTGACAGCGGTGTTTCCCATTTGTGATAGAAACAAGCTATTCTCCTACTATACACATTTGTGAGTTCATGAACTACCAGAGGAAGTTTTCATATTGTGAACATCTGTTTTTTCCCCACTCAGCTGCACAACTACAGCTGGGAAAGACATGAACTGAGATGTTAGTCATTTCTGAAATAAAAATAGATATAGTCTATGACTTTAGACTTTGGCTACGAGCCTGAGTTCGTCATTTAAGGCTTTTTATTCCACTACTTTGCATTACATTAACTTACCTAATTACAGGATACTTATTTAAGAAATCATTTTATAATAATAGAAGAGAAGGCACAATCTTTTCTGATAAATTAAAATGCCTTTTTAATACGCTGTATTCCAAAGGGTTATAGTTTTTGTAGTACTACTCTTCAATCGTTGACTAGCCAACACATCACAGACAACATGCGTGGGTCCAAACAGCTGAAAAGCTGGCATGCTCTTTAATCTTTTTCCTGGAAACACTGATTTATGGAAGTCATTTAATGAAATGGTGTAGCAGCTAAGGTGTGGATGGTGCTCTGTCCTGTCGATTTAGCATTGAGCAGTGCAATAGTATATATGAAAGAATATCTAAGAACTACTTACTATGTGTAGTTTTGTTTGAGAGCTAGTTTCAATATGGTGAATAGAAGAGGTTCATGCATTCTTATGAGGAAATAGTGGTATTGGGCAAGTTTATCCAGTGGAGACACACATGGAAAGAGTGAAAACATTGATAAAGAGCAGAGGAGTGTGGTCCCCTAACCACTCATCTCCCAGTGAGCCCATTCCCCTGTCTCCACCTTCTCTTCCTCTCTGTAAAACTCAGGAAGAGGTTTGAGGTTGACAGCAGAAATCCCTGCCATGGGGCGAAAGTTCACAGAGCTGCTCTGGAGTAATCTCAGATTAGAGAGCAAAACCATGCCAAACAAGACAGACTCTGCAGACAACCCTGCCCTCCTCTCAAGTGAAAAGTGTAGCTCTGTGACCTGTCTCCTCTCATAGATGCAGTAGGACAGACCTGTTTTATTTAAAAAGAAAAAAAGAAAATAAAACTCCCAAATACTCATTTTTTCCATTAGGGAGAGAATGAAAAAAATGAACAGCATGTGGTAGATATTAGTCATGTTACTTAGTACACTACATACTCTGACTTTTCTATATACTGTGCTGGCAGGCATTGGTGTTAAAACTTGTATAATCTGTTTTGAAAATTCACCTCAAAAAAGAACGTAGGGATCAGGCATTTTTTTATTGAACATTTTGCCATAAGTGAGTTAAACGCTGTTTCTATTTACAAAATGTGTGAATAAAACATAGAGTGTGTGAGAAGTCATCACAGGAGTGCAACAGGAATTTGGACCAAGAAGAGATCATGGCAATGGTTTCTACCCATTGGCAAGGATCAGCTGTCCTCCCTCCTCCTAATCTTTCTCCTTCTGCTCTTCCTACCCTACTTCCTACTCTCCTACTGTTCTCTTGTTGTGAGTTCTTCCATATGCTTCTTGTTTTTACAATTCCTCCCTCTCCTGGAGATTAGAGTCAACTTAGATCATTATCTTCAAATATATTCTCTTGAAATACACTTTTTCTGAGACTGTTTCAAATGGGAAATTATGAGAAGACATATCAGCATAAGAGGGCAGAATACGTCTGATGATAGGTGATTTTGATGAGTCATCCGTTACTCTAGATAAGAAAAAATTGAATTGAGTCTTGCTCCGATAGGGAATTATATTTTGCCTATTATATATAGTTGCCCTCTGTCTGCTTACAGGAAGATAATAACACACCTATTAACTTCCTATGTTAAAAAAAATAATAGTCATTCATACATACATTTCCAGACCAACACACGCCACCATTTGGAGGTTCTTGATATTGATACCTCTGCTCAGACCAATGAAACAAATGCAATCTATCTAATTCAGAAGAGAATCTTTTTTCTTTCTGTTTCATCAAGAACAAGCTGCTTCTGTCCTGCTTGCTCTGACAAACCACAACAAGCACCCCAACCTATTTCTTTAGCTGAGATATGAACCCAGTACAGAAGACGGTAGAACTGTTGGTGTCCTACTCACAGGAAGAACGATTCATTAGCAAAATTAACTTTTTGGAAAGATGTGAATGTATGTCAGCACTGCTACATAACTGCACAGTGTTGCCAGCTAATAGAAGGGAGAAGCTGGTTGTTGTCGATGTACTGTAGGAAACAGTGGTGAAAGAAAAGGGTGATGGACAGAAAATTAGGTGCTACTGCAGCTGCAGATAGTGAGAAAAAAATATGCAAAGCCATATATTGGTATTTCCTCTGATACATCTGGCTCTACAGCTCCTAAGACTGGAGCATCTGCACAAACTCTCCTGTTTTTACTACCACAATTACAACAGCTGTTGTGAGAATTGCTTTATTTTCCTGCAGTACAAATAATTAATCTTTATTCAGCCCAGTTTTTTCTACCAAGTATTACACAAGGTTTGAATGCCCACACAGATTAAACAGATATCATTTCTCTGCATATTTATCAGCTGAGTGCACAATGGTATAATGAATGTGTTGAGCTTCTTTTTGAACAGCAACCCTAGTGTTGCAACTTGAAGCATGACAAAGAACTCAAACAAACATTTCCTGAGGTTTTGAAAAAGTCCATCTGTCTTTTATAAAGTTGAGCTGCTCCTTTTAACCGGCCTTTAACACAGTATCGAAGACTAAGACTCTGGAATTGCAGAAGCACCACTAGCTGCTGTGTGTGAGTCACAAGCACCCAGACTCTCCTGCACAGCACAGTTTGGACAGGGTGTATCATACATCTGACCCAAAGGAAAACACGCAGATCTTGAACATGAACACAGCATAACTTTCCCTGTTGGTGTCATCTCTTCTATGTGCTAAATGTGGCTGTACCTCCTTCGGCCTCGGTCAGTCAGCTCCTGAAATCCTGTTAAGAATATGACTGCAGCCTTTAGTTTATTTATTTATTTTAACAAAATAGATATCTTGAAAACAAATTGAACCATAAATTCTTTACAAAAGTGTTTAAATTTCTCAGAATATGGGGTACACTGACAAAAATCATATCTGGGAAGCTAAAGGAGTCCAGACAACCATCTGCAGCTCAATCACACAATAGGCCCAAGGGCAGCTCCAGGGCCACCAACAGAACTGCCTCTGGAATCTGTGGAGAAACAAGATGCTTCTATATACAGAAGTCTTCACCATTTATGCCCCTGAGGCTTCTCTGCTCTTGCTAGAGGAAACTACACTGGGGCCAATACACCTGCAGCATCACTCTTTTAAAAAACACATATTGTTAAAAGACATATCAAGTTCAAGAGCAGAAAATAAATTAATAAATGAATCAATGACTGAAACATGAAATTATTGTTTTGGGAATTACTGCTTTCATTTTCTCAATGACTAGCTAAATAAAAAGTCAATGGAGATGACAAGCTCCTCTCAAACTACAAAGCAGCATATGAAGCAGGCAAAGGTTCCAGGAAACATTTGGACATGCTCTGATTCCTTCTAAAAGAGCACAGATTGGTGAGAAGGCCACTCATTGGTTAGTGGAGAATTTTATCACTGTTTGGTTTCAATGTATGAATCATGTCCATTTAATGACCATGTTTTGTGCTGATTTCTTTATGGCTGTGAATGTCTTACTGCATGAGGATGATTCTTACATTCTTGAAAAGAGATCTGGTGAAAGTAAGAGCTTGCTCCAGTTTTCAGTGTTGAAAAATACCTATGCTGTATAGTTGTCTAATGTTAATTCTTAAGTTCATTTTGATTTTGGATGTTCAAAATTCGCATTCATCTTTTTTATACCATGCGCCGACCACTAGATTTCTACAGCTGCCTAATGGGAAACTATCATCACAGTAATCGTTCATCTCCATTTGTTTAAATCCCACCTTTTCCCCAGTATTCTCTGCTCACTCATTCTCTCATATGACTATTAAGAGACCTCCAGACCATCTTTCTGATTCCCATTGGACAAACTGCCAAAGCTGGGTCTGGAAGATTTTTATATTTTTATCTCAACAGCTGTGACACTGTCCATCAAAATACAGAACTCTTTTCCTAACATAAGAGTCTCAGGAATAGCTCAGCTCTGTTAGCAAATTAGCAAATCCAATATTAGCCCCGAACAACTTTTAGAAATAGGTCTTTTTCATTTTATGAACAGCAACTGCACATCTTTTTATGTTGTTTTGTTTTGTTTTGTTTTGTTTTTTTTGTGAGAATATTTGTAGGTTTGTTCAAAATAATTTACCAGTTCGTTTTAGATCTACAGATCAAGCACAGTGAATTAGTTGTTGAATTTAAAATCTGTCAGGCACCAATTTCTTTTAAAACCTTGTGAAGATCATCTTCCTTATGACTGAAGATTGTAGCCTTGGTGGTCATGTTTCATCATTCAAAATAGTTTTCTACAAAAATGTTCTAAGATTATTTAAGCTAAAAATTTCATGCCAAATTCCCAAAGGTTGTGTTGTGGTTTACTTTTGATATACTTTCACGATTACTTTTGACTACTTTCATGATATACTTTTGAAAGTAAAAATTTTATAAAATTTCATTGATGAGCTTTGAAATGTTTCATTGAGTAATGTAGAAAGGACTTTAATCCAGAAAGAAGTTAATATGCTAAATTAAATGGAAATGCTTTGGGAACAAAGGAATACATTTGAATTGTTAGATAAAAGTTCCCTCAAAATATTTCATAAGACAGAAATGTATAAACATGCCATCTAACATTTGGCTGTATTGTATCTGATATCCTGAATTGCTACAGGATCAGAGGCTGAGGAATTATCTCAGGACATGTAGAAATTAAAATATCTTCAGATCCATATGGGAAACATCTCTGACAGAAGAGCAGAGATTTACAGGATGATGTTACTTCCTGTGTAAAAAGAAAATCCTTTCTACATAAATTGTCCTTGTCCTGCGTGTTTCCAAAACTTTGTTTCCAAAGTTTTGTGTTTATTTGGGTAAGTTTTCCTGTGCCTACTGCTCATTAATCAAGCTTTCATACTGATTATAGCATTTCTATTGACTAGTTCTCTTCCTTCAGTGAAATTATTTGGGCTGGCTTGAATTTTTTATGAAATTTACCTTCAAATTATACATTTCTTTTCTCCCTTACCCTGCAATATCTTTGAAACATTTAATCATGTAGAATAAAACTGTTTACCTAGCTCAAATCAACAGCAGACAAGAGGCAAGAGAATATGGAAATGACTGACTAAGATTCCCTATGCCTCTTGTTAAAAGTTATCCTAACTACATTAGGGCTTATTTTGTGAGCAGACACATATGTGCATATGCAAACATGACAACACCAAGAAATGCAAAAGTGGCTGTTTCACAGCCTCACTGTGCCCATACAGACGAGTTTAGGTGAACAGATAACCTTGGCACCACAAACCAGCAGGAGTGGTGAGCGAGCAGATCTGCTATCCCAGCTCTCAGGAGAAGAGCATCACATCTCTTCCCTGCAACTCAAATATCCACAGTGGAGCTGATAACATCTGAGGGAAGGACTCAGAGTCCATTAACCTCAGGACAATGTTCTTTGTTCAGCAACAGGCAAACACACAGGGTGCAGTGTTTGCTTATGCCAAGACATGTATCTTTACATAGGAAACTCTTTTTTTTTTCCTTAAATGTACAAAGAGCAACCAGATCAAGTGATTTATATTTCCAAGAAAAATATCAAATGTGTTTGGGAGAAGTGGTTAGAGTAACTAGCTTTCTTCTATTCTGAATCACTGTGGTTTAATATCTTCACAGTAGTTGATTAAAAATTTGAGTTAAAAGCAAATTTACCTGAAAATCAGCCACCCACGCAGCTCTCAGGAAAATAGATCTTTTAAAAAAAAAAAAATCACTTAAACAAACAACAAGATTCTCTACATGGAATAAAAGAGAAAAGACTTAAGGAAAACTCTCCAAATCGCTATGCTATTTGATGTGAAGTAATTTACAACCCTCAGCTCCCAACCTGGAATCACAACTCTGCTTTTCAATCCCAGTGAAAACCTTACCCTTTCTCTCCAGTTTACATGACTGACTTATTGCTGAAGGATAAACTGTAAAATTTAATGACAAATGGATCTGAGATACAAAGCTGAAGTATCACTTATTGCAATAAAAAAATCCCTCTGACATTTGCACAGTTCAGCAAATGTCCTTCATTGTGTAGCAATGAATATGTTTGCCTCTTTCTGCCTTTAAAACAAATCAGACAACAAAACCACCACGTAAAAAGTAATTTCCATATGGTTCAGGCATGGTGTCAGTCTCATGAATGCAACTGTCTCAGTATCTGTCCACGCAGCACTGCCTGCTTGCACCGGCAGCAGTAAGCTGTAGGAAGATCTTGCTCAGGCAGCACTAGCAGGCAAACCTTCAGTCTGAAAAAAGGCAACAGCCTTTATTATTTCATATATACGTATTTAAGTTGAAAGTGTGACAATTATCAGCTTGCATGGAAAGGGACTACTGAGGTGACTGGAGAGGACTGGAGGAGGCACAGAGCTGTGGCAGGGACTGCTTTCTCACTGTGTTCTGTTTCGGTGCAGCTGTCTGACTCAGAACAAAAATTGTTGGCTTCACTTGCTGATAAATTCAACTTTGTAAATCAGTACCCAGATGGGGAAAGGAAAGTGAAGTAAATCATTTGGCTACTGGTCATGATGTTAGTTGTGCTATCTGTCTTCAAAGCTGATGAAAAAGCTCTTCCCTCCCCTAAAAATGTTAGTGTGTTCAGTAAGAAACGAATATAGCAAATTCACCCTTTACACTATGATTTCTTTTATATTGCCAGCACTTGTAAAGTCAATAACCAGTTTCAAATGCTGGCAAGTTTTTATTTTGCCTCATGTTTTGTGCTAAAGAGAATAATACTGCCAGATAGGTATCTGGCACTTCTCGCATCTGGCTCTCAGCTTTAAGTAATGCTTGGTACCTGAAGGAAAAAAATGCCCAGGATTCTCAATCTTAACACACTCCTGCTGTTTTTGCTACACGTCAGGAAGCGACACATAATGCTGAGACTACTTCTTTATTTGTTGGGGCAGCACAGACCGGTGAGCAACTAAACTGTGCCTGCCCCATGCCTCCCTCCCTCCGTGCCAGCAACCCTCAGGACACCTCCGACAGAGCCACAGACATGCCCAAAGGCATCGCCGCATCCTGCAAGGGCAGTGGCAACTTGTCTGCTGGGCGCCGGCTGTAGCAGTGACTGCTTGGCCTTACTGCAGTCGCGGCTCTGTACAGAGGGGAGCTTAAAACCAGTGTGGACGTGGCCTGTCTGACTTCTGTGTCAGGAACACAAAGGAGGAAGACTCATCTGTTGCAACCTTGGTCTAATGCAGCGTATACAGCTGTGTGGCACCCAGTTAAATACACGTGACAGGGCTTGCTGGGCTGTACAAATGTTATTACTGCAAAAACACAGCAGTCACACAGGATGCCCTGCAGCCTGCTGCTGCTCATGGCTGCCCTCGGCTACTCTTCCCTCAGCGAGAATGGGGGCATACAAGAGGAAAGACTCAACCACCTGTGGATATCCACAAGTCCATTGAGAAGAAGAAAAATTAAATGCTTCTGCTTTGCCTTATTTCTTGTGACATGTACATCACGTTACATCTGGATGTGTCAAAATGTATTATGTCACATGATGCTCTGTAACCTGGTGGCACTGGAAGTGTGTGTCAGGCTGCAGAAGTAGCTTCCTCAAGACAGACTTAAAATGAACAAAAGAGAAAAATCAAATAACAGTTTCCAAACCAGGGGACCCAACAGAATTTGCTCTCTTGTCTATGACAGCGTGTCAGCTGGGACATCTGTGCTCACAGAAATGCATCCTTACCATCTAATCTCTACGAGGTGATGAGCTGAAGTTTATTAAGCAAGGGAGGGAAAAGAAAAACAATCAAACACAAGTAATCCTTTGTTAATTCAAAAGATTTGCGATACTGGAGGCTTTCTACTGCAAACAGTTCATTTGGCTGCATCGCACATTTATGAATGAATGTTTCTGCAGAGAGAATTAGTCTTTTGTACTTCACTTCTGTGACAGTAATGTTAAATTAATACAGTCAAATATACAGTTAAAATTCTAACTTTTCGTTTCATTTACTCTACATTATTTCGATTGTAAATCTTGAATTTTAAACATGGCTTGGTGCTTGTTTTTCCATTCAGCATTTTGAAGAGAAAAAGAAGTGTGAATCTTAAAAATATCTAAAGGATCCCAGTTAACCACTGAAGCTCATATTTCACTGAAATAACTGGATATGGAAGTAGCCAGAACTGTTACAAAAGGCTGAATTAAATGACAGAAGTAAATAGTAATATATTGTGGCTGGGTTATATTTGTGACTGTAAATGGTAAAAACACACCCTTCTTTTAAAAGAAAGCCTAATATATCTTGTATATCATGTATATACTAGAAATGGGAAGGAACTCTTAAAATACATGATGTGAAGTTTTTTTCTCCACTCACAGCTTTATATTGCTAAGCTCCAAGCAGCAGCTTTTGCTCGAGAAGACTCTCCTATGTGGTTACACTGGAAGCTTAATAGGCTCCTGCATATAATTAGCTCAGCCTCAGCCCCGCGGGCTTCCCACTCTGAGTAGGGAAAAAGGATACCCCCATGCCACAGAAAGGACTTTATAGACCTGTAAATAAAACTCCTTTAGTAGTAACGGTGTTACAATCAGTCATGATAGTCTGCTAATTCAGGAGAAGCAACATTCGTTTGCAGGCAGAGCCAGTATCTTTTGTTAGACCAACCAAAAACAGCAAGTGAAAATGGGCTTGTGTTCAAGCACACAAGCATGAGGTTAAACTGAACCAAAGGAAGGGTTCATGTGCCTGCATGAATGCATTTTCATACAGTTCTTGCAATTCTTTCAGGTGTTCTAATAGGATATTAAACTTCCCAAGAAACATAAAGGTAAAGGGCATACTCCAGTGATTTGAAAAACATAACAAAATTGGTTAACTTTCCTTTTTAACCAGGCTCCCTTCATCTCTGCCAGCAGGCACATGATGGAAGGGCTCTACTTTTTCAAGGTGCTGGTGAAACAGCCCTTTTTAACTCTGTAACAAAAGAAACTCTTGCTGTTCTTGCTGTGGAAATGGAAGAGAAGGTGTTCCTTTCAATCCAAAACAAATGTTCTCTCACTTGCAGCTAAACAGCAAGAGTTTTACCCTGAAAGGTGATTTTTTTTTCTGTCTTCATGCAAGTGAAAATAGCATGTATAGTGTGTAACTGAATGTGTTGTGTTGGACTGTTTGACTCTAAATTAATGCAGATCAGAATATATGGATTTTTATTGAATTCTAACCAGTATTGATTTAGTTTTGATAATGTGAAGGTATAGAAACAAAGCTGCACATACTTATAATTTCTTTTAGCCTATTTCCATTAAAATCTTTAAAGAAAATACAGAAGAAAATGTGGTTCTGCTTCTCTGTTTCTGCCTTTAGCACCAAGAAGTTGCAATACAGTAGTGATAGCTTTATGTGTGCTTGTGATAAACAGCTAGTGATAAGTTGTGGTCAAGGAAGTGGTTTTCTGTTCCATATAGCAGGAGGTACATGTGGTGCTGCTTGAATCAGACACAGAATTTCTATAATACTAAGAATGAGAAGTCAAAGTAAGTTCATAAGCAAGTAACGAGAGTTACACCTTTTACACGGTGAGGCATTTACTTGTCCCTACCCAAGTGAAGCAGGGACACAACCGTTATTTGTTTGTAGCAGCTACCACCAAAAAGCTGTTTCATTCCCAGAAGTTAGCCTTCCTTAGGTTGCTCATGCTTTCCCCATCCTCAGCATTACCAAGTTCCCAGACTGTGCAAATGCAGAGCTTCACACTACCAGAAAAAAATCACACAAATACTTCCCACCATTTAGCCCCAGCTCATCAATATATACATATTATCTTTCAACAGGATTCAGCCTCGATATTTTACTACTTCAAGACTGTCTCAGTTTGGCTATGTTGTGCTTATTTGCACCTCTAACAGGCCACAGTAAAACCGTAATTTGCACCTTTCCAGGGAGGAAATTCAGAGGCAAAAAGAGAAAGGTGTTACTGTTCAAAAGCTGTCAAAACAGCAACTTAATCAGGGAAATCCATATAAAAGGGAATGTGGGACGGTATGTGATGACAGTCTCTTGTTACAGTGCCTGTGCACAGCATGGGGCTTCTGGATCACACTTCTTCTGACGGAGCTGAGACACACACTCTGCTTTCCAGGTGTTCTGAGCTAGGTAAAGCAATCTCTTCATCACCCCATTTCCTCTGTAATGTGATCAAATCCATCATTCCTTTTGTTATCTCCTTTCGTGTTTGCTTTGCCCCGCAGTAATTTGCTAACTGCAAAGCAGGCAAGTGCTTTAAAAACATACAAACCTGCTGCAAGTTAAGTCATACTTATCAGATGTGCTGGTAGTGAATCATGCTGACAGATTGGCTCTGTTTACCTCAAACAAAGTGTCAGAAATGTTCAAGTACCTGAACCAAAGCATGGAAAAGGCTTTTTAAAAACGCAGATCAGATCATAGCCCAGCGCATCATATTTTGCATATTTCATAAAGGTATCACATGTACGTTTGCATGTAACAATCTGAGCACGCTGTTTACAAAGATATTTGGTGTCTCTACAAGAGAAAGCAATTAAGACTCATGTAGCTAATGGGGCAGGAGTGGATTTTCTCTTGCTCATTCTGCCCAGTGAGGCTGGCTGGGGGCTGCAAGAGCTGCTGAGCTGCAAACACTGCCATAGTTCCCCCAGTGCTCCATCCCTCCTCTTCATGCAAGGCTCCCAACACTTTTGTGCCGCTTGAGCTGTGCTGGTAGTCCAGCTGGGCTGTGGGACCACATGGCAACTGGGGGTACAGGGGTACAGACAGCACAGTCTGCTCCAGTGGCCAGAGCACTCATTTCCCACAAGCGCCAAGCAGCATGAACATGTGTTTGCTTTATGCTGCCTGGGAATTTACCCCTCCACAGGGTGTTGTATATAATGATCTTGCTTTTCTTTGCTTCAACCTCACAATTTGGTTCTAATATTAGTTTTCTTAGCAATTTTAGAAACATTTTTAAACTGAGTTTCTTGAAGAGACATGTTCACTCAACATGATCATGTTTCCAAAGTCGAAAACACACACTCAGCTATATTTTCTGATGGCAGCCCTGACCTACCTGCCACAGAGACCCCTCTGTGTGTGGCTGTAGGTTGGGAACCCAAGGAGACATTCTTAAAAAAACCCTTAAGATTGGTGTGATTCAATTTCCAGTGCTCTTAAGAGAAACCCGTTCTTTGTTTTAAAGAGCTTTGAAAATCTACTTCCTTGCACGAGATTCAGAATTAAGAATAAAACAATACAAACACTGGTTGAAATTTATAATTACAAAGTTCAATACTGTAAAATCTGAGGAATTAAATAGTTCATATTAAACAGCTTGCAGCCTTGCTCAGTGTTTAAATGGAAACCAAGTGGGATGATCTGGGGCTAGAGCAGAGGGAGCAGCAGAAGGTAGTTTTGTTTTTCACCTCTCCTTGTTTTATTTTTTTTGTTGTTATTTTGTTTGTTGTTGTTTTTTTTTTTTTTCTTTTTTTCCACCTGAGAAAGTGTCAGAAAGCCTCCCCCTGCAGCCACGAGGCATCATTTCTAACTTCCCTGAGCAGGGACCAACCCAAGATGCTCCAGATCTGCACTTACCCAAAGGGGCTGGCAAGCATTTAAAATGCAAGCAAGGTTTCTCATTAGAAATCACTACAGATCAGGAGTTCAGAACCAGGAACGTTCTGGTGAGAGAGGGAGCACTGGTTACAGCTTATTTATGCATACAGGCATTCAATTAGGATTGATCTGGGAATCTAGCAACATTGTTGTGATAGGATGACTTAGGAGAGAAAGGCTTTCCAGGGCTACCGTCTGCTATAAAAGCTGGCTTAGAGGTGCAGTGCCTGTCCAGTCACCAGGTCTGCACGCTCCCCAGGAACAACAGCTTGTCTGCATCCAGTGCCACTGAATATGGCAAATAAGGTGCTCTGAAGGGTTCTGGGCTAGACTCAGGGCAGGTGAGTGTGATACTAATGCCTTTTTTGTGTTTACAATCCAGGACAGGCTTACAAACTGGCACCTGGCCACACTACACAATAATTAAGTAAAAATTAATTTCCTCAATCTATTTTACTGCTAGTGAAAAATGGATTTGTTTATATAGGAAAAGAAAGGGGGAGACAGTAAATTCGTGACTCTGTAGGGAACCTCGTAATGCTAGGTGAACAGAGCTCCTGACTTCTTACACAATGAGTAGTTTTGCCACCAGCGTTATGTTTATGAAAGGGACTGAGAAGACCACTGTGCTATTACATTTTGCACCTGACTTACACAGTGTTAGTTTTGATTTGGCATTACTTTTTTGATCTCCAGCCACCGCCACCTTAGGCAGCGTGGGAGAGGAAATGGCGAATTGTTCTAGTCAAAACACCTGCAGTACCCTGGCTACTGGCAACTTCATTTCCCTACTTCTACAATTATCTGTTACTTACGGGTAGACTGGCCTTTGTAGAGGACAAGAAGAGGAGGGTCTAGAGAGATTCCTGCCGGTCTTTCAGATCCTTTTACAACCGTTGTTTTAAAAGGTTCTGTGACCTGCAGAAATACATCAGAAAGACGGAAATACAGGCAGAAGCAAAAACTGCCTGAAATATTTCTTTACATAGACATTTCTTTCTCTTTGTTTTCAAGGCATTTAGCAACAGCATTTTATTCTTGTAAATATGGCAGATAGAAATTTGTCTATTTTTATGCATCTTTTCACCTTCATAAATCTGGAAATGATTTGCCACTTGCTAACTCCAAATGAAAATGCAACCTTCTGTTCCCTCTCGAATAGTATTATCTATATCTATGCTAGAGGCTACAGGAATGGGGGGATGCAAGCTAATTAAGACATTCTCACTCTATAATACTAAAGCAAACTGCAGATACATTAAAAATATTCCCTTCACAGTACTTTGCATGTTATATAAAGTCCTGGGAATGAATCGTCCTCAGATGGAGGATATTTTTAAATGACAAGCTAAAATGAAAAAAGTTTCTGATGGCATTCAGATAGTTCTGTAAAGCAGACCCTGCTCAGGCTTCAGCTTTGGGCTCAGCATTTAAGTGACTGAATCTGCCAACCACTAAAGGGCTGTGGGCTCTTTCTTGTCTCATTGGGTTTGTCCACAGCAGCTTCTCAAGTCCACAGCACCCTGACGCACCACCTACACAAACAGATGTGCAAAAACCATTTCAAATAGGAAGATAATTTGAACTGTGCTTTGGAAATAAACAGAGCTTTTTCTTACAGGATGAGAACAAATTGTTGAGGAATATTTTTAATGTCATTACAAGTGTATTTATTTAATTGTTCCTTCCTGGGTTTCCTTTTTATTACTGAGACCATTTTTATTCACTTCCCTGACAAAACTACTAAAAACTCAGCCTTTGGGACACCAGAACGGGCCATCTTTTGCATCACTAAATAAGACACAAACAAAAGAAAAGGCTTCACAACCAAATGGTCTAGCGTGAGATAGATATGCTAGCATCTTACCTCCTAGCTCTCTCTCTCTCTTTATAATATCTAATATTTAGCAGTTTCAGTGGAATCTTTCAAATCTTGATGCTGCTGTGTGATGTCACAAGCTGCTTATAAAAATGAAAGATACTGTGAGTCATCAGTCTCTCTTTTCAACAATAGACCTTGGTAAGCACAGGGTCTGTCTGACTCCTGGTTTATCAGCTTTGCTGTCAAAGACACAGAAGATTAAAGATTCTGATTTGTTTAGATATGTTTCCTAATTCACTGGAATTGCTTGTGTTCACAAACAAACTTTCCTGAAACTAGCTGAAGATGTCACATGGCAAATTTCTGCTCATTTACTCATCCTAGACCTGTCATTTTTTGCATGTTCTGTAAACCCCTAACTCTTCCTCCCTCCCTCATTTCCCCCCCACACCTTTATAAAGTAGCATTCTGCTTTCCCATGTTGCTATGACAACATCTACACTTGCCTTTTGAAGGCAAAATATGTGGCTTCCTTCCATATTTTTGTCAGCATGCTCTTGTGTTAGAGAGACACACAGGAGAATGAAGGCAATCGCAGATAAAGCTTTCAGCAGCAGGCTGCAACTTTATTTCTTGTCATAAAGGGCATTTAAGTGAGTCTAGCGTGGATTTACCTATGATGTAATTCCTCAGTGTACTCCTAAACCAGTTACAATTGGTTTAGTCTTCTGAATCTTCTTCCTCAGTGTAAGAGAAAATTAAAGGAGAAACAGTGAAAACTTCAGACTTGCCTCTCTCTCGCTCTGCTCATGCAGACAGAAACACCACAGCAAAATTCACAATGGCCTTTACTTCTAGGACTTGTCATTAATGCCAGAGAGGCAGAGCAGCTAAAAGGAACTGAAGGTTAAAAGAGGATGCAAGCTACTTTTTAAATTAATCAGGAGGCAGAAACAAAGAGAAAAAAGCCAATTCCTTTGCCCTCCGGCTGCCCAGAGGAAGGCCTTTGCAAATCTAGAGTATTGCACTGCAAAATACAGGAACTAATGCTTGCACCTGATAAGAGTGACCGTTGTATGGGCAGAGAGGGGTGCTGTGCCCCAGCTCCCAACAGAATCCTTGGTGCCACTATCTTGCCAATGACTTTACGTATTATGAACAGACCAACTGTCTGGCAGCTAATCTACAGCAGAGCTAAAGAAAAATTCTCCAAAGACAAAACCTCTGTGAGAGGTTCTGAAACAATTGGGTCTTTATTAGAAACGCCAGGAGCTATAAAATGCCCTGCTTCACCAAGCGCCTGGCTCTATTTAAGCCACAAGACCCAAGTCAGATAAGTCTTATGGGCTGCAACACTCTCTGTTTGAAACATCAAAACAGATGGAGACATCACATTCTCTCAAAGCAAGAGACAGGCTGGCTTAGCTGATGCTTATTTCAGATCTCTTTAAAATCCTACAGGAGAAGATATGCAGCAGATATATCTCTGTATTTCTGGCGCTGTTAGCAATCTGAGATGCCTCTTCTTACTCAGGCATTGTCTTTTTTTTTTTTTTTAACACAGTGTACCTCTGCAACACACTAGCTAAAGGAAAAGATTGTGCTTGCTGAGTGTGGGAAAATACTGAACTCTGAACACTGCTGACAAGATGCTAAACCTTGTCAACAGACTATGGAACAAACACATTTGAAAACAAAATGTGTTGCATTTAAATAGATTGTTAATATGTTCTTCAGTGTATAATGGTGTCAGCTGAGTGGGCTTAGAAAACTCACTGCAATCAGAACTAAGTCCTGTAAGAAGCATGAAACTCCAATATTAATCTAGCTCGTATGAGCATGCCATGAACCCAGGGGGAACCACGAGGGCCTCTCTTGCTCCAGCACTGAACCCTGATTATGCAGTAATTCCCTGTCATGCCCACTTTCAGAGATACCCCTCAACAAAACGCAAACCACACAGCCTTTAGAAGGCAGATAAATACACTGCAAATTATCAATGTAGAACAAACATGATTTAGCATGCTCAGAGGCCAAATTGAGTTTGCACAATGCTGGCGACAGTTCCACTTTTGACAGAGAGGCTGAGTACTGGTGATGCCTCTTCAGCACCCATCTCCAACTATGGAGAAGCAACTTAGCAAAACAAGAAACAGAAGGTGGCTACAGCTGTCTTGGAGGGAAACTGATAATCTCCATCCTCAGACCCTGAAGTCTAAATCACAGCTCCACTTCTCAGTTCCATTTTGACCACCCTCTGCTATTCTATCAGTAACAGTTACTACTTTCTGGATCTGCTTTGTGGTATCTAAATTGTAATCCCCTTCATCTTCTTAAAGTTTCTTGTTTTTTTAAAAAATCTAAATATCTATGTTAATTAATAACTAACCCTTCACCATGAAGGACAATAATCTGAAAAACTTGGCTTCACTGCAGATTTACAGGGCTTAAATCAATTTCCCTGTTCATGCTACTGAAAACCTGGGAATTACAAAGACATTCCTGAAAGAGGCAAGTTTTGGCAGACATCACTGGCAGAGACTGCATAAATGATGGGAAGAGTTGCTCCTGTGTAACATGAGAGCTCAAGGGAGAAGGCAGGTGGAGTAGGAGCCTCTCAGGTTCCAGACCTCCAGTCTTTCAGAAGGCTGCTCCCTCAGAGGGTCCCTTTTGCCCTCACTGGAGAGCAGAGGGCAGCTCCGGGTGGGCCGTGTCAGGGCGCAGTCCCGCGGGCTGCCTGGTGCCCACACAGCAGTGGAGATCCCACTGCGCCCCAGTCCCGCTCCCTCTTTTCCAACACGCTTTTATGTCTCTGCACAGATCGGCTGTGGCATGTTTGTATCCAGCAGCGTTCCTCTACAGCAGGGGATTCTTTGTCGTGAATTTACGGCTGCATTACGTCCCTCTTTAAGCTACCTCATAGGACAAAGCAGCTGTAACACAAGGTCCTCACAGCACTCCTGCACTGGAAGCAGGTGTGAGCGATGGGCAGTAGTTTCACCCAGCCTCCGTTATGTTTTGCCACAACAAACCCCTCTAATGTGGTAAGGAAATTTAGGCAACACCCTTTCCCTGAGGTAAGCAGTTTTAAAGTTCATATTTCAGCCGAGCAGTGTAAGAAAAATAGGAAATGAAATATGTCTATCTTCTGAAAGCATATTTTCAAAATTTGAGCTGTATCCAGAGTTTTGGTTTGTGTTGCATCATTCCTGTTTAAAACTCTGTTTTAAAAAATCCACAGAATAAATACAACAGCCAATTTGTTTTTTTTTTTTTTTCCACTGACTCCTCAGTGATATTACTACATGTATGCAAATAAGGGTATATCTATATGTCCATGTTGCTTGCTCTCATCTCATTTTTCTGTCCCAAGAGAGCAGTCTCAGAATTTTAAGTTTCCTAAATCAAATAATAATAATAAAAAAATACTTCAAGCTAGGGATAGTGAAGATTACTAGCTCATGCTAAATTCCCAAATCAGAAGTGCTAGCTGCTGTACTGCCCTGTGGCCACATAACACTGTATATCTATTCCTAAAACATTAAATGATCTGTACCTGTAGCTCCTATCAAGCACATATAATAAGATATGGCTTTTGTTCTGACTGGTGCAAAACATCTGTCTGGAGACACGTACGTGGATGCAGAAGTTACAGACGGCGAATGCCTAACCCATCTAGGGCGTGTTGGTTGCTGTTCTGTTTTTACTAATAATTTGGTTGCTTTGTTTTGGTTCTAACCCAAACAATGAAACTT
Organism: Tyto alba; assembly: GCF_018691265.1. Taxonomy (NCBI): domain Eukaryota; kingdom Metazoa; phylum Chordata; class Aves; order Strigiformes; family Tytonidae; genus Tyto; species Tyto alba. The sequence goes on along the minus strand of NW_024881328.1, from coordinate 27,413,265 downwards.
CACTCATCAGCCATAGAAAACAGTTCATAGCCTGACATCTTCTGTGACAAGGGCTCTCTTGATTTTCAGTCTTAATTTTCTTTCCTTTAATTTCTATTTCTTAATTGGAGTAGTGTATGACATACTAACTAATTTCTCTCCATCATGAGGCTGTAGTCTTGCACATATTTATGCACATGATTAACTTTGTTATCACAAGGAATATGAAATTAAGGAGGTAAAGCAATAAATGTGTATACATGTACAGTGTGCTGAGGATCTGAACCTCCTCAAATATCTGTTGACTCAGAGAGATATAATCTCCTTAAATGATGCACTGTCAACCTACATATTTTGCCTAGGTTAGTCTCCTTTCCAAAAGTAATCCATCCAGATCATTAATCATGTAGCAACTTTTCCCTGTTAAATATCCAGTCTCTTCAGTTAATGAAGTATCCCAGTAGGAACACGATATTCCAGGTCTGATTTTTTCACATTTGTCCATTATCATAGCAGACTCATTCACACGGTTTGTCACAACCATTGATGTACATCCATGTTCAGAAAGACACAGCTCCCAACTGGAAATGCTCCTGGGGATGAATAGCATATGTTCCATTTTATGACACTGGAATGGATGTGCAGTGCTCAAAAAAATTCCATACTTTTTTTTTATAATGCACAAGATACATTAAATAAGACAAAGAGTAAGAAGATTTGGTGGAGCAGAGAGTTATCTATCAAGAGGAATCAGGCAAGTCTAAAGGAGCAGTGTTATGTACAGTGCTCTAAACTAGAATTCATAAATTAATGCAGTGCAAAGCCTTTATCTCAGGTAAGGGCACTAGAAGTTCCAGAATTTCATGCTGCTTTCCTCATGCAAAGAAGTGTAAGGAATAAATAAATAATTAAATAGGAAGTGCAAGAATATTAAGTAACAACAGAGTAATCACTCTGAGCATGCAAAGGATTAAATACATAAATAAATCCTTATTTAACCCTCATTCTCACACATTCCTAATGTCCTTCTCAAACACAGATGATCGGACATTAATGTCCAACAAAATCCAGGCTCTCTACAAAGTGCAGTGCAAAACTGACAGCTGTCTGTAGGATTCAGCTGGCATTTCCATCGTACAAGAGCAAAAAAGGAAGTTGCCTGAGCTCTCACCACTACTGTAGCCCCTGCAAGCAGTAGCAGGTGGAAAGTCTTAGAGCAAATACACAGTGCTGTCTTTTTTAATCATGATTCTCCCACACATTATAATACATTTAAGTGCTGTGCTTGCTCTCTAAGGCGGCCTCATCTTGATAATCAATGTAGCCAGTCTAGTGAAGTGCCACTTTCCTGCTGTGAGAAAGCACAATTCTTCTTACTGCCACAGCCCCCTGCTGACATGTTTTACAACATTTAAGCAGGAAACTGTTAAACCTTACTTCTCTTTTTGCCCCTCGCTGCAGACAGAAATCTCCTTTCCTGCTGGTTTCTCACTTGAATTAAGAGCTGTTAAGATGTGCCCCGGCTTTTACCCTGAGCATTGCCCTAATTTTAACCTTGTGCAACGGTTATCTTAATTTTACTCAGATTTTTAAAACTGACTCATTCAGTAAGACAAACTGTGAAAGTGTCTGGTAAAAGAGTAGATTTCCAACAAGAACAGTAAAAAGGTCACCTACGCCAAGTTTTCTTCAGAGGCAGGCAGCGGGCAGCTTCAGTGCATTCGCTTACAAACCAGCCAGTTCAGGGCATTCTTGTTGCTGTAAAGAATGAAAAAAGCAAAGAGGCTGGACTTGGAAATCTGTGTCTGCAACATCAGGCACGCGTTTCCGTGCCATGAGCCCCGCTTCTCACCGGTAGCACTTTTAAAGAAGGAAGGGGAAAATGAAGTTAAGGGGTTGATAGTTCCATCAAGCTGAGTAAGAACCATTAATAGATGTTAAAGTTTACAACTGGGAAGCTGATACAGGTGCAAGTTTTATGAGTCTTAAACTTTACTTTGACGTAATCACTAAAGTTAAGACCGGAGGCTTTTATGCCATTAGGAGAGGCTCTGTCAGTGAGTACTGTAACCTAATTAGTTTTGATGCAGCAAATCAGCAAAGCCACTACTGGTTATGACCTCTGCCAAGAACATGAGCGAGCCAGACAAATGAAGCTTAAGATGTTATTAGTTGTTCTGTTGCAGAGTTCCAGATAAAATATGACAGGGTGTTGTTGCTTGACTTTGGCATCAGTTCTCCAGATGGCACTCAGCACTGCCTTGTAGCGAGGCTCGCAGGGAGGCTGCCACATTGTCTCTGTCAAAACGAAAGTTTTCCAATTACAAAGAGATAATGCGAAGAGATGCAAACTTAATATCCTGAACGAAAGGTTGCAAGCTGTGTAATAGCAGTTGAGGGGAGAGATTTCACATAGTTCACTTGCTTTAAATACCACTGTTCAGGAAAGCTTTATTATCCTGCCCGGTAAAACAAAGAAATCAGATGCACTTGACTCTGTGCGTTAGGGCAACTGTGGCTGGACACAGACATGCCACATCCACTCTTGAGGCTTTAGTGGGTCTGATCCTCCTCCTGGACTCTTAGTGTAAATCAGGAACAGATGCTCCTGAGATAAAATGGTGTAAGATGGATCCAAAAGGAAAATTATGAACCTCTGAAGTAGCTGAGAGCTGTTCACTTAACTTTATTTAGTGGTAACTTCTGCCAGTTTGGTTGAGGGAAATAACGTATTTTCTTTCTAAAATTTTTATGAAATCTTTAGTGGAAAAAAGAAAGAGAATGTCATGCACGTGGTGAGTTTACAGGATTTGACACCGATGTTATGAAATATTATCTTCATATTTATAGTGCTGTACCAGGCATGTTGAAGGTTTTCTGCAGCCACTGTGACAGAATGACAGGGTAATGGCCTGATAAGCAGCAGAAACAGCATCTTCTCTAGGGATCATTTTGAGCTGCTAGGAAGCACCAGGAATTGTATAAAGGCTAGAAAATATGGTAAATAAACTATCCTCTGCTTGACCCATGTACATAAAGAACTCTTGAATGAATGTGCCACATCCAATTCTAAAAGCTCGCAGCAGTGTAGCTTTTATATATCACTCAGTAAGTATCATGGAGTGAATCACGATGGTGCTTTTCAAGGTGTGAGTGTCCTCTCCCATCTGACACTCTTCTGCTGTTTGAAAGCAACACGTTTCAGGAACACTCTCTGAAATACTCCAATACAAGAAATTGACTTGAAGCAGAAGAGAAAACTTTAATGCCGTGAGGGTGGTCAAACACCGGCACGGGCTGCCCAGAGAGGTTGTGGGGTCCCATCGCTGGCGGCACTGGGAGCCCGACCCGGCCGAGCAGTGAGCAGCCGGCTCCGGCTGGCCCAGCGCAGGCCAGGGCCTTCTCCTGCCCCAGCCGGTCTGGGTTTCTATGAGTCCATCCAAATTATCATCTACTAAAAATGATCATCCAGCGACAAACCAGTTTAAAAGGAAAGCCACGGTCAATTTTAAAAGCAAGTCACATTCTCTATCTGACTGTAGGGATGTACTTTCAACACACAGGGAAATATATAAATACAGACAAGCGGCACCAGAACATGAAGCAGCAGGGTTATTTTCGATTCCCTGATTTCTAACTAAAAGAAACCCGTCCGAGCAGCCCCCCAGAACAGACAGGGGGGTGCGTTCTGCCAGCGCGGGCGAGCACCTCGGCAGCCCCGCACGCCTTCGCCCACCCGCAGGGGCGCCGAGCGCCCCGCCTGTGTCCAGAGAGCGGGATCCGACCCGCCGCCGTGCCGCCGGGCTCTCCCCGGGCCGGGCCCCCCCCGAGTCCCCCCCCCTCCGGGCCGTGCTGGGCCGGGTCCCCCCCCCCGGGCCGTGCTGGGCCCCCCCGGGCCGGACCGGGCCCTCCCCGCGCCCCCCGGCCGCGGCGGCAGCGCCACCTAGCGGGCAGCTCCCGCCCGGGCCGGCTGGCGCGGACCGTTACTCACCCACGGGGGGGGGGGGGCGGGGGGCGAAAGGACCCCCGAAACCCTCCCTGCGCAGAGCCGCCCGGCTCACCCAGCCCCCCGCAGCCTCCCTTTGGCACTGCCGTGCCGGCCCCCGCCCCGATGCTCTGTGCAGCTGCCCGCTGCCCGGGGCGTGGGGGCAGCCCGCCCCAAGGGGGTGGCAGCAGCCACGGGCGAGAGGGGCACCAGGGTGGCTTTGCCGCCTCGCTCTCACCGGGGCGCTGCCGAGGAAGAGGCGGGGGGGGGGTGTGTGGGGGTGTGGGGGGGTGGCTTTTCCCTGTCTCTGGCTTTAAAAAGGCCTAGTGATGCTGAAGCTGCGTGAGGTGGGGGTAGGAAGGGGACCCTACACAGGACTAAGTGGAGTTACATTTTTCCTTCGGGGGGACCTAGTTGTAAAACTAAGGCTGGCAAGGGAAAAGCGCTTGGAAGGCTATGGAGAAATCGAGATTCTGTCACCTGGAAGCAAATCTCCAGACAGGTCTTCAGGAGGGGCATTTCTGTGGGTTTTTTTCAGCCTAGTCCAATGAGCAAATTCAGAGACTAATTTCTGACTAGAGTCTGTTCTTCAAACCACACTGCTCTTGTTTCATGTACTTTAGGATGTTTGTTTTCCGAAATCTGTATTTCCACACCAGTTAAGATGGTACATAGACTCTCTCGATGGTATGCTGGTGCCTGTCATAAATGCCAGTGTGCCTCAGCCCTAAGTATTTAGTAGGTAAGAAATACCTATGCTTACTAGAATGGAGAGGAATGGTGACATATATGCCTGTGCACAGAGCCAAGAACAGCATTATTTTGAAAGATATTGCTGTCAATAGTTTGCATGATGCATCCTTTTTCCTCTAGACTGGGACAGGACTTTTGCACAGGTACAAACAGCTCTGACAGCCACAGTGCTGCCATCATGGAAAGCAAGGAGTTAAAGAATTAGGTCACTGAATGGCACAAGGGCCTACCTGCAAAGGACTGTGTACTTTTTTTTTTTCCTGTGGAATCCAGTGGGAATAGGATACTTTGAGAATCAACATCAATGGCATAGCTAGAGATACCAAAAACTTGAATCTGAAGGGAGATATGACAGCGTTTGCACTGCTTCAGAGTTGCGTTTGTTCAGACAGCCAAAGACAGCAAAGAGGAGGGAGGAGACTGTCTTATAATTATAGGATTTGTCTTCTCCACGGCCCAGAATGCAGCTGTCCCAGATTTTATTCGTACATACGGTTTAAAAAAAGTTCACCTCTCCTAAAAAGCTGTCCCCACATGCTGAAAGAACTTATACTGAAAATGGGAGCTGTGGCATGATAAGAGGATCTAACAAAAGAGCACAAAGTAGGTAAGAGACAGATATTAACTCTACATGAGCTTGTTAGTGCCTTGTAGGCAGCTGCGTGTTGGTAAATACTCAGCTGAAGGATGAGGGGTGCTCTGCATCTCCCCAGGGAGCTTTGAGCCCAGGGATTGCTCAGAAGATGTCCTGGAGCTGTTTGCTGGGCCATGCTCTGCCTGGTAAGGATGGCAGAGCAGAGACCGTGACTGAGAGGTCACTGCAGCATCAGCTGAAGAGTGAAGACATGGGTTGGACACAAACGGCCTATAAAGAGAAGAAAACTCTTTTGCATGTTTGATTGTGTAGACTTGGGGAGGGGCTTTTTCCCTCAGCAAAGTTTGATGTTCCCTCAAATGAGCAGCAGACTGTCACTGCTTACTATTCAAAATTATATTCTCCCTTTTGTCTAAAAAGAACCATCAAAATTATCTTACTCCAAAGCGTGGCTGTAAATTCAACAATAATAGTGTAATAGAGTAAGAGAAGGGCTTTTTCTTTTTTCATTTAAATAGCAGGATGTGGAAATCTCCAGTGTAGTTGAAGAAAGACTGAAAGGAGGACTCTATAAAAGGGATTAAAGAAGCAGATAAATGCTAAACATGAAGAGAGGAAATCAGAAATTCATGCACAGAAAAATGAAAATATCTAAAACAGAGCAGCTTGGGGGAAGTGACTCAGTTTCACAGAGGTGTGGATGAGAACAAAACAGTGGTGAAGGCAAACGCCCTACAAGGTGACATACGCATTTGCTGAAAAAATTAGCAGGGCTATGGGGTTTATAGGTCTAATTTTTCATTGTTTGCCAGATCTGGAAAACCTTTTGCCTCACCATCCCTGCACAATTAACTGATGCCTCTCTAATATTTCTGAAGAAAATTTAATTCTTTTTTCCTCATCAAGAAAATATAGGTTTGATGTAATTAAACGTTTTGCAAGAACACATGGTGTTCATCATTATTATCCTTCATGGAAATTGCTGGAAACCGGCTCTGTACTTTTGGTCAAGTGCAGCCGCTTTGTTCTGGTGCTCATTCGGATGCTGATAGTGGTGCTTTGGAAGGCACACATGCAAATGGTAACATCAAAAAGAAGCTCTCTGATCTTATCTCAGCATAATGCACGAATGAAGTCCCTCTGGTATTCCCAAAGCAGGAGGCTTTTTCCACTCCACAACTTTCAAAACTTCAATTCCTTATTCTGTCTTGGAATGAAAGGAAATTCTGAAATGCTAAGCCTGTTTGTTCACATTGGTGCAGCAGAGTCAGAGAGCAATAGAAGCTTAAAATTCTCTTCTGTTGGACATTATGTCTGGACAGTTTTTTAATAATAAGATTCTATAACTTGGTTGAAAACATTCTTTCACAGCTGTTGATGTGTTAATCCAGCACAGGGAAGAGAAAACTGAAGAGACATTTCAGCCATAGGGCTTATATTTATATATAAAATTAGTATATGGTTAAAGCCAACAGCATGTTTACATCTGGATCCTGTATGATAGCAGACAATAAATTTAATATGGCATGTGGCATAAAACAGGATTAGATAAGGTTTTCTGCTTAGCCATGCCTCTTGTGCAAAAGAATATTTATAACAGTGTTCTCTACAAATCACAACATAATGCTGAATACTGTTTTGAAATGCACTGTGCATCAGCAGTATTTTCCAAAGGTTATGTCCTGATTCGTGATAATCAGCAATGAGTTGACTCTGGGTTAGAAGACATGCTCAGAAGGATTTTCAGAGGTTTGATTTCAAAAACCCAAGCCAACTACACCATCCTCCAAATTAGCCAGTGTGAATGGACCTGAAAAAATAAGCTGGAGCAGGACCTCAAGTAAATTCAATCCTTTGGAGTTAGATTATGTAGAATTGAGAAAAACAAAAACAAACAACAACAACAACAAAAAAAAAAAAAAAAAACAAAAAAACAAAAAACAAACATGTTAATATGAATTTTGGGAAAGCCTGTACTCAAAATCCTAGGCAAGGGCCCAGATGGTACTTTATTATTTGAAGTGTCTCATCTACATGACTTAGTCTTCAAGTCCTCCCAGAATCTGAAACCACACAGACGTCTTTTCACGTAGTCTCGTAGTCTTTAACAGCTGCTCATTTCTGTGTGCTCCCATTTCCATCTTCTCAGCTTCTACAGCACTATACTTCTCAAGTTGAATACACAGGAACTGACTGTGATTTTTTTTCTGAAAAGCCTGATTAAATCATAATAACCTGTTCAGAGGAAACCTTCTTGTTCATATCCCCGAGCTGAGCATCTCTGTGTTTGTCACTATAGTACCTGGCAGCGTGCACTGGAGGCTGGAGTGCCTGGCACTGTGGTCCCCAGGCAAATAGGAATAAAAAATGAATATGTGAACCAAAAGTAGCTGTAGCGTGTACTACTGATCTCAGTTCACTGGAAGATGCTACCCAATACCTAGAAGAGATGAGGGAAACAGGCACTGAAAATGCTTTGCACCTGCAAGTCAACAAGAGTGAGAAATCATGCCTGTACATGTACTGCAGGTACATGTCCAAATCCACTTTTTAGTGATAGAGACATAAATGAAGTTAAAATAGATGGAAGACAGTGCTGCTAGTTATTCTCTAGGCTATAGGTATAACACAGGGCAATGCCTGATGCTGTCAAAGAATATGCAATTCACAGCCTGAAGAAAAAATGTAGCTGTGTTTTCACATAAATCCACTACAGACCAGAAAGAAAAATGTCCATGGTTTCTGTAGTCAGTAGTAAGCACTCTGTGTCTGAATAAGAATAAGCACTAAACATTATGAATATGGAAATGATGATATATAACAGGATTTGTATTTGAAGAGAAAAATGGCTTATTTCAGTATGTATCTTGAGTGCATTTATGAGTCACATAGTCTAAATAATGAGACAGTTCAAGCACCACAGACAGGTAATAAATAAAGTCCTAGAAATGCCCAGTCTGCTGTGTGTTGCTCTATCATGAAACGGAAACATTCAATAGAGAGGAAAATTGACCAGCCACTGACAGGAGATAATGGACTTATCTGTTAAGGGTGTGGAGATAATGTAATATTTAATATGGCATTCCTGATAACTAGTCAGGAGGATCTATCTGTGCCAGATTTCCAAGGTTATTTGTAATGGAGTGCAACTGAATATCACTAGAGAGCAATGTAAAAGGGAAAGAAATCTCCTACAATTTATTGTCAAGTGTAGGGTACCTTCAAGTCTGAAGATAGTCTCCATCCCGAAGAGCTTACAGGCTCCAATTTAGGACGGAACTAGATTTAAGCAAGTAGCTAAGCACTTTGCAGGGAAAGGGCAGCTCACTTTGCTGCCACTGAGAAGGGCAGGCATCTTTCCATCCTCCGTCTCTGCAGCTCTGCCCCTGCTCAGGGCTGTGCAGCCTCACCCACGCCTGTGCATGAGCTCTGGCACTTGTCTGACCCCAAACTGAGCTGATGTAGTGTAATGCAGCTGCACAAAACTAGGTCTTTTTTCCCCTATATTCCTTGTCTGCTGGTTTAATGAGCTGGGTTGGCCTGTAGTTCATGTCTCAGCTAGCTGTTAGAAGGTTGGAAATTACAGCTCCCAGTAGGTACAGTCCTTAGTCCTCAGCGTGCAGTAGTAGCTGTCCAGATACATAAAGGATGTATATGATATATAATACGTAGTAGTGTCCAGGGCAGAGTGGGGCTGGTGGGGCTTCTTATAGTGATTTACCAGTGTGACTCCTGAGATGTCTTGAATGATTGGGTTTTCTTCTGTAGTGTAGGGTCTGATTCCTCACACCTGCACCAGTGTAATATCTGCTGGTTTCAGTACAGCTGGTGTAGGGCCGACAGAAAAATTAGGCTGGTGATGTTTGGATCATTTGTGGAATTCACTTTACATATCTGTAAAATCAAAACTCCCCCTTTTTTCTATTCTTACCACAGGGAAGGAAAGGGAAAGGGAAAGGGAAAGGGAAAGGGAAAGGGAAAGGGAAAGGGAAAGGGAAAGGGAAAGGGAAAGGGAAAGGGAAAGGGAAAGGGAAAGGGAAAGGGAAAGGGAAAGGGAAAGGGAAAGGGAAAGGGAAAGGGAAGGGAAAGGGAAGGGAAGGGAAGGGAAGGGAAGGGAAGGGAAGGGAAGGGAAGGGAAGGGAAGGGAAGGGAAGGGAAGGGAAGGGAAGGGAAGGGAAAGGGGAAAGGGAAAGGGAAAGGAAAGGGGAAAGGGAAAGGGAAAGGGAAAGGGGAAAGGAGGAGGGACCTGAGCCAGAGATACTGCCAGGCAACAGAGTGCAATGAGAAACTGTCGAGGGCCACAGAGGGGCTCCGCTTTGTGCAGTCAGTGTCCCGGCAGGGCTTGTGCATCCCTACCCATCTCTGAGTGAGCCCACCTCGCCAGGCAGCACCCGCGCTGCGGCTGGGGAGCTCCAGCCAGTCCCGAAGCCAGGCACAGTGAGCTGGGGCTGTCTGCACCCTCTTGTGCAGAGAGGAGAAATGTTTAAGTGGCATGCTACTCTGCTCTTCATGTCTCCCACAGGGCCATTGAAGCCATGACATACTTTTCAGCTCTCAGCCTCTTGGGAACTTGTTTTTTTGGGAACCAGAGCCTGCTTGCTGCAACTGCTGCCTCTAAGTCACTCTTCTCATCAGCCTGCAGCTGCTGGCAACTTCCCCCACTGAAAGATCTTTTATTTGCTTTTCATTTCCCTTTTCAGAAGCAGGTCAAAACAGCCCTGCTTACAGTTGGGTGTCAGGAATCCTGACTTCACATCTATTATGCTGACCTGGCGTTTGGGAAGATGCTCTTTACTGAGTCCATTGTCTTTTCTTGCCTGGCAGCAGATGTTTCTGATTTACACCCATACCACATACAACTTCAGAAATACATGTCTTTTCAATTCCAAATGACATTGTCATATTCAAGGCCATGTTGAGCGGGGCTTTAAGCAACCTGGTCTAGTGGAAGATATCGCTGCCTGTGGCAGGGGGGTTGGAACTAGATGACCTCTAAGGTCCCTTCCAACCCAAACTATTCTGTGATTCTATGATTCTATTCACCTGTTTTCAGATTCACTATGAAACTATGCATTGTGTGTTTCTTTCTGTAAATGGAGTGTTTCTTTGTGGGTTTGAGACTCTACGGATTTGGCTAATTGTCTTCTTGTTTGTTAATTTTTAATTGCTATTGCAAGCCCCTGATTTCAGCTACTAGAAATAATCTCGAGGCATGTTCTGGAAATCCACATGTTTCAAGAGACTTTTTTCTCAGCTGGCAGCTCTTCTCCCAGGAAATATTCTTTTCTCTGCTTTTTGTGCCTGTCATTATCAGCTGTTGCATTCAGAAGAGCAGAACAGGAAAGGTTAGGTAGTACTTGACATAAGTTGTTCCTAGAAGCACCAGCAGCTCAAATTAGCACAAGGACTTATCTGGCAATTTATGAGAGATAGGGTGAATTGGTTTTGTGTGGTTTTGACACATGGAAGTGTGTAACTTGAGTCACAGTACAGGATGCTCTCCAGCATGGAAAAAAGGAGCAGAAGGAGTGTATAACTGAATTCAAGTGAAAGACAGGAGCTGACTTTCACTGTAAGACAGAGAAGAAGTGACCCACCACTGTCCCTAATTTAGTAGGGAGCCAAGAGTACTCCCTACGTGGACGGTGAGAGCCTCTGTTGTTGAGGAACACCACCATTATTAACTCAATTTCTTTGTTAGTGTCATTCCCACCTATGCAACAGCTTCTGTCCTGAAACACCTGAGCTGCCATTTCATTCAGCCCAGCATGTAAACTATTTCTTGTTCTTCAGCATGTCCTTTTTCTGAAACTGCTGAGATACTGAAGTGGAGAATGTACGGATCAGTACCTTGGAGCACTGGTTTCAATATAGCCTGAGGTATCCCAGACCCTTGGCACAGATTTATAAGTGGGTTGAATGTAATTATGACCTTGTAGAAGATGAAAATAAGGGACTGATTGAAGTACACATTGAGGGTAACATAACGTAACAATACTGATCCACCTACAGGATTTTTGTAAGAATCTGAAGGAGAATATTTAAACCAAAATTTCCAAATTCAGATTCCAATAGTTTACAATGTCGATCTATTATCAGCATAGGACTCATTTTCAAAGGCCCTCTTGTTGATGTTAACATACAGGCTAAGGCTCACCCTTACCTTCAATAGATAGGAGAAAATTAATAGGATTAAAAATCCTTCTCTCTCTGTGCATCTTTTGAGGAAGCCAGAGAAATAAACAAAGAACTGCAATTCCCAGACTTGCAATAAAAGCCTTAGTGACATGAATCTTGGGTCTTGGGTCCAATCTGTCACTGCTCCACCAGTAAGTTTTGCTCTGAGTTAGACTGGGGGGCATCTGGCAGCAGTCAATGGCAGCTGCCCAGCCTTATCTACAAGGAAAGGTCAGGTATGTAGTCACAGCTCACAGGAACACTTTTGTTGAAAAAAATCCAATCTCTGGTTCAAAGTTGCCATAGCCAGAGATAGGTCTCAGGGAGTCCTCAACCCAGGACATTGCTGCTTTTACCTTTTCTGATACAATGTAGACTTACAGCATTCCCAACAACATCCTTGAGGAAAGGAGTTTCCTAACATGCTTCGTCAGTGATTTGAGGAATATTTATCTTCTTCAGTTTGTTTTGAAACTGGGCTGCCCTTATTTCATCCTGGCATTGGAAGAGGCAGCGAAAAATCAGTCCCAGGCACCACTCTTGCATGGCAAGCAGCGGCTCAGTTCCCATCGTGTACATAAAGTCAGACTCTTTTCCTTCTGTTTATCATCTCATATTTAACTATATTGAATTTTATTGGCTGTATTAAATTCTGGTCACTGTAAGTTATTTTGATAGCCCTTCACAGACGGCTTTCCTCTTAACTGCTTTGAATAACTATACATCAGCGGCAAACTTTGTCCCCTTAGTATTGTCCATCTATTGCTTGCTTGCTTTTAGTAGCTTCCTTTAATCTGTAGATAGCTTCTTTTTTCATATTTTAAAAAATCTTTCCTGATAAGAGCTTTGCTCTGAGACCCTATATGCTTTCTCAACAGAAACAGGTTTCTTTAGATACTTTCTAGCATGCTTATAATGATTTTACTCCTTTGAATGTACTCTTAGTGTACTCTTAACAGGCTTCTACATTTTCATATAGTGTTTTTTTTTTTTTTTAATTTTCCTTTTCCAAATATGTCTTGGTTTCCGGAGCTTCGATATGGATGCTGAACAGAAGTATATTTTACGCCCTGTTACAGAGTGGATCTGCAAAAGTAGCATTTTGTCTGAAACAAGTAGGGCTGCGGGGCTTGTCTTTTTCATTTACGAGTGCTTTCTGTAGCTGCTCAATCTTGGGCTTCTAGTCTTCCCATCATTTATTATGCTATTAAATAAAAAGTGCAATAGTCCTACAGTCCCAGAAGCATCTTCATCCCTAACCCTGGTCCTTGTCTGGGGCTGAGGCTGAGCCTGCACCCCCAGCCACAGCTCAGAGGATAGATTCATCTGGGGAGCAGTGTTTGGGCAGTGCGGCTTCTCCCTCAGTGGCCTCCAGCCAGCAGCACTCTAACCCAGTGCCAGGCAAAGCCTGTCTCCCAGCCCCATCCCTATCCCTAACGGGATAAGAGCAGGGAAGGCCCAGTGGGATCACGACCATCTCAGAAGGCAGCAGGCACGGCAGCCGGGGTGGGGAAACCTGCACCTTCCTGTCCTCATCTTTTGTCTCACGGTTGAGCTGCCATCCCTCTCCCTAGGAGGAGGATGAGTAGAGCTGTCCATCTGTTCATTTGCCACCAGTCAGGCAGGCCTAGCTCCAGCACGTCGGTTTTGTTTTCTTCACTCCCACTGTCTTGCTCCTCTTGTTTACCAGAGAGGTTCTTTAGACCAGTCCAAGCTTTTGGGTTTTATTCAGTCAGGCTTTATTTCTGCCGTTTGCATTGTATTGGATTTTTGCAGCCACAGCGACAGTCTGAGCTGGCCCTCAGTTACTGGCTCTCCAAGGTGCAGAGACCCCGCACTGAGGGTAGCGGGCTCCTTGCCACCTGCTCCTGTGATAGAGGATGGGTGTCAGAACAAAGCTGGCGGCATGAATTGGCATGATGAGGTGAGAAAGTAGGGTGCACGGTGCTCCAGCTGATGCTTGCCAATGTAATTGCCCTTCAGGCAATAATTCTTGCCAGTGTGACGGCCTCCAGGGACCTTCTGCAAGCCAGTGTAAGCCAGAGCCACTTCTGCTTCCCCATCACTCAGCTGCCATGAGTGTTAACCTTGTATTAATTCAAGACTGAACCCCTAGATTCACATTAGTCAGTTTTTTATAATAACAAATTGAGGGAAATTACCTCTTCTTTCAAAACCCTTAAAGTGGAAGGAAAAGAAAGCAGTAGCAACGTTTAGAAGGATGGTCTTGGGGGAAAAAAATCTTTTGTACTGGTGCACAGTGTAAACATCACAAGGAAGGTGTACTCATCTGGTGCTTGCAGCCTGCTTGGCACTTGCTACAGTAACTTGGTTGTTCTTAAACCAGCAGAAGCAGCTTTCAAGGCCACTTTCCCGATGTGTCCCTAACAATGGCCAGGAACAGCAAAGCACTGTAAACTTAAGGCAGAAAAATAAAAAGGGGACAAGACCTGAAAAGATCTAAGTCAGCTCTATCAGTTATTTGCAATGAAAACAAAAAAATCTTAAACCTTAGATTACAAGAGACAGCCAGGTCCTCACAGTAAAAGTCAACTCTAGCAGGTCAGAGCAGGTAGTATCCGCGGGGACTTTCAAACCTTCCCTTCTCCAGAGCTTCATGTTTCCCAAACACTTGAGCCTCAGGGCACTGCAAAGTCCTCATCCACTCCTTCTGAAGAGCTGGGGGTTGAACACCAAGGACTAACTTGTCACTGTACTTACAAATAGATCTCAGATAAGCTTCTCAGTTGATTCTTGTTCTGTGAGCAATTTTATTTTATTGTGTGGCAAATGTCCCTCAGCTCTGGATGACTGTGTTATATAAATAAATGGGGTTAGGTCACAAAATGTACTTCCTGTATTTGTAGTTCCCTCTAAATGGAATTTTGAAGGTTCCCAAAGACCCATCAGACTGAACAGCAGCTAAAAGGTCCACCAGCCTGAGGAAGTGAGCAAGGAGGTCCCTCATGAAGTAGCAACTGCCAGCAGAGAGCACCACTGTGATGGATGGGGCAGACGGGTCATGAAGCGCCTGGTGTGGGGGCTCAGTGTCACTGGAGCTCCCCACGATGCTGCCCGGTGCCAAACTCCCAACCTGAATCCTGGACTGATTGAAAAAAGTCTCATCATTTTTAACCAGCTTTCTAAGCACTGCTGCTGACTGTTCAAATTGTTAAGTGCTTAAAAAGTCCACATCCAGAAAGTATGGGTTCCTCCCAATGCAGTCTGTGGGACTTGGCAGTAGTTTTGTAGGATTCCCAGCACATTTGCAGACCTACATGTTCAAAGCATAAATTTCAGCAATTTGCATGAACCATCCCCCTTTGCAGTTTATGGCTCTGTAAATGTCTTTAATAAAAACCCTCCCACAGGAAACGTCTTAAGAGGACTGCTATTTCACATCTTCACTACAGATTCCTAATGTAAGTTAATAAAGCAAACACAATATCTGACATTTGCGATGATAATCGTGCAGGACTCACTTTGAATGATGACTAAATCCGATTGTGCATGACTTCTTTTGTGGAATGTCTGAATTACAGCATAGGCTGAGGCCTGAAAAATCAATGGCTGCTTTAATCACTCAATTAAAGCCTTTGAAAATCATTAGCAATTTGGGAAATTAAAATATTTATCCATACGTCATTTTTAAGCAGACAAACTCCATTTGTTATGCTGGGAAACTGCTGCTGGTGGGGTAAAAGGAACAGCATTAGTGTACTGTGGCTGAGTAGGCAAGTGTATCACTGAATTTGAAAGGCTGGGAAAGTCACAAGTCACCTCTGTCAGCTTTACTTAATTTGTAATGTTTAGCTGAGGTCACCCTTCAAGTGGCAAAATGCACATCAAGGTCCAGGAAAGTCTTGCTTGCTTACAGTGGTGGCCTCCCCCCCCCCCCACTGCCCCCTCCCCGAGCTGCCCCAGGGTTTGGATAAACCCCTCCCAGGCCTGAAGAGCAGAACAGCCCCTGCAAAGGAGAAAATGGAGCAGCGCTGCCAGAATCCTTTGTCATGGAAAGAAAACCTGCTGTTTGCGAGGCTGGTTTTCAGATTGGGACTTACGAATTAAAATGGCTTATTAAGAAGAGGAAAAAGAACTTTCTGATGCCAGGAGCCTAATACTTAATCTAGTAAACAAAACAGAAACTGAACATGATATTTCAGTCCATCTGGACTAAACCTACCTATCTGCAAATATTTAACTTTGAGAAACAGTTGAAAATCTCTCTTCTTAACTTAGACATTTATTTTCTTTAATTGCCTCTTCCTTGGAATCAGTGGCACCTACGTGCAGCACACCTCTCCTAAACACACGCTCTCCCTTTCTGAACAAAAAAGGGACGCTCAGGGCGGATGAGCAAGGGGCTGAGGGGCACTGGCCAGTCCACCAGCGCTGCACGCCCCGCGCCGGCTGTTGGGCTTATGGAAGCGATATTTCATTTTGTGGAGCTTCAGGTGTCTTAACGAATTTGGGAGAGATCGGGTAGCGGGCCGGCAGCAGCTACTTCAGATCATCTGTCGCAGTTTCTTATTTTTAACATTTTTGGGGTAAAAATACATTTCAAAGTGAACCGTCTGTCATTGGAGTGCAAGGCAGGGAGGCATCCTGCGGGCGGCCCCCGAGCGGGGCAGGGCCCAGCCCCGGGGTCGCGCCCTCCCGTCCCGCACGGGTGACCCGCCGTGGCCACCGCTGCTCCTCCGCAGGGCGAGTGGCCGGTGCGGGGCCGGCAGCCCTTCGCCCGGGGCCGGCACCCCTTCGCCCGGCTCCCGCGCCCCGCAGCTCCGGGATTTTGAAGGGCCGGCCCCCCCCCCCCCCCCCCCCCCCTCGGGATGAGAACGGCGGGGGGGCGGCTCGCCGACACCCCGCCCCGCCCTGCCCGGTTGGCCCCGCCCCGCCCGGTTGGCCCCGCCCCGCCCGGTTGGCCCCGCCCCGCCCGGTTGGCCCCGCCCCGCCCGGTTGGCCCCGCCCCGCCCGGTTGGCCCCGCCCCGCCCGGTTGGCCCCGCCCCCGTGCTGAGCGCGTCCCTCGCACCGGGCGGGCGGCCGCCGTACCCGGTGCGGCAGCGACACCTAGCGGGGCGGCGGCGGCACCGCCCGTCGCTCCGCGCCCCCCCGCGCCCCCGAAACCCCGCACCCCCGCGCTTCGGGGCTCGGCTGGGCTGCAGCCCGGCCCTCTGCCCGTCCACCGGCGGCCTGCCCGGCGCCAGCCCGCGCCCGCTCACCGGGGGACAAGCGCTGAGAAACAGGCCGGGCCACTCGTGACCCGACCGTGAGGGGAGCAGGGGTCCCCACGGCGGGAGAGCTACCGACACCGGGCCCCCGGCTCCTCCGCCCGTCCACCGGCCGCTCCGCCGCGGCAGGAGCCGCCGAGCCTGAGCCGCTGCGCTCGGCCGGGTCACGACAACCGCGGTCTGGTCGCGACACCCGCGGGCCGGGTCGCGACATCCGCGGGCCGGCTCTGCTCTGCAAGGCGCGGCGCGGGCGGCGGAACGGCCGCCGCTGGGGCTGGCTTTGCAAGAGCCCGCTCGAGAGAAAACTTCTGAAATGTTTTATCTGGTCAGTTCCTTGGCTTGGTATTTATGCGGCTGTTTATTTTATTTTATAATTTAACGGAGCCAGAAAGGCCAGCATTTGGTTTGATTTGCCCTAACTCTCATTTTTCTTGGGGGCGGAGTTCAGGCATTTAAAGTTTTTTATGTACATGACAGCTTCTATTTTCCTTCTCCGTCACTCCAGCAAAACTCCACAGTACTTCAGCTTTTTAATTTATCCCATCTGCTAGTTTATAAATGCTTGGATCAAATATTATGCAGTAGGCAAAGAGTAGTAAAGTCCATGATTTACATATACAATGTACTAAACTAGGTACCATCCTGCTAATAAACAGAATAATCTTCCAGAAGAACTACTGTGTAATTTAATTCTTACTCTCTTCGTTTAAGAAAGACAATTCGGGTCATTTTACGGTAAAGTATCAACTAAATCACTGGACAAAGCTTAAGTGATACCTTAATGTTTTTAGTTCTTTATTAAATCCATACTTACGAAAAATCGGCTGGAAACAGCAACACTCAGAAATGAATAGAATGAAAAATGTTGCTTGTACGTAATAACTAACCATTCCAGCGGTGAAAAGACAGAACGTTAGCTTCCCAGCTAACAGGGAAACCCCAGCAATGGCAGAAAAGCATAGAGCATATTAATATTTCCCTTCAGAAACTGACAATAAGTTTAACATAATTTGTCGCTTTAATTCCACTGCCTATAAATTAGGAACTGTAAGTACTGGTAACCTCTTTATTTAGCATGCAGTCAAGAGAATCCCGGCTTGGTCCAAATTTTCACAAATGTATGCAGATTTAAAATGCTGGAACGCATAAAGACAACCATAGACTTAGTCTGCACTTGCAAGAAGCTGTCTTCCTTGGTATTAAGAACTGTCAACACGCACCGCTGTACTTTAACAGCTTCATTTTGCTTCCACATATCGCCCCTGCGTTCCCAGCCCCACTAGTGCTGCCTGGCTCCCTGAACGAACGCTACGCTGCAGATTTCCAACCCAGCTGCATCCTTCAGAGACACATCCAATTGCTGCGTTCAGAGGAATGGTCTCCCACAGGATTTGCGATTCACCAACATGATATTCCAGAAAACTAATCTCCAGGATGACAGCTCGTTCAGCATTCTGGAAAATTTACCCACGTCAAGCTCCTCTTTAAATAATGACCTGACATTTGTTCTGTAGAGGGAGACAAAGCCCAGACTGATGAAAACAGTTGGCAGCTGCTTTCATTTGTGCCATTCAGAAGCCGGATGATAATTCGTCCTTGGGGACCCATCACCCCTTGGCAGACAGACCTGTCCAGTGCACTTTGCTATTACTTTTGTTGTTACCTCCCACCCCTGGTGCACGCAGCACACGCACAGAGTCAATATTCAAGGCAGACTAAACTAAAATTGACTGCCAAGAGTCATCAAGGATTTCATGATACTGGAAACGGGAAGATAAGATCACAGATGAATTTGGTGATGATAAGTACAAGGCAGTGGATATTGGGAAAGACAAATTTGTTAGACCTACAGAAAAGGTTAAATTAGCTATTGCTCAGAAAAGAGTTTCCAGCATCTCTGAATGCAGTTTAACAAAGACATTAGCTAAGCACTAAGCAACAGTCAAAAAGGCAGACTGCTACGAATTACTGGGCAAGCAGATCAAACCAGAAAACGTTATTCCAGGTGAATTGTGAGTTCACCCTTTGCATACAGCGCACAGCTCTCATTCCTTTACATTAGCTGGAGCGGATTTACAAAATGTACAGACAAGGGTGACCAGGATAATCAGAGTATCTTCCATAGAGGGAGAGATTAAACAAATGAGGCCTTCCCAGCCTGGAAAAAGAGGTTATTAGGGGCTGATAATAATGGTACATAAAACCATAAATGGGATTAAGGAGGAGAACAGATGTAATTATTCAGTATTTCTCACAGTACAAAACTGGGAGACATAAAATGAAGTGTTCACATAGCAGGTTACATGAAATAATCACATAACAAACAAAGTATTTTTCCACAGTCTGTAATTAAACTGTAGCATTTACTGTCAAAGGATGTTGCGGATGGTAACAATTTAGGATGGTTCAAATAGATGTTTATATTGGACAACAAAGTTACAAAATGCTTTGCAATTCTTGGAAACAGGAGATGAACAGATGGGGCTGTCCGCACCTTACCTGCAGAAGAACAGTAGCAATGATGAGAGACAGCTACGTGCATTCGTTATCCATGCACACAGTCCCACCACATCTTACATCCCTACAGATGCAGAGCCTGTGCTCAGACATAGTCACCACGAGGCAATAAGATATGTGTTTTTCATACTATGCCTCTTATTCTATCTATTCCTGGCAGGTTTGATTTTTAAGGATTCCCCCAAATTGTTGCTAGTATGTCGGATGCTTTCTGTTCTACCCAGCAACAGAGGTAGTCACAACTGCACTCCAGAGAGACACGTGTGCAGAGGTGGCGGAAGGCAAGCTGAAGCAGGTTTCCCTCTTTAAGGATAAAAAAGCAAAAGCCCCTAAGTACTGAAAAAGTTCCAGCAATTATCTTCCAGGTGCATTTTCTGTTCTTCCACCTAAGCTACAGCTGAACGTGTCCAATTAACATCGACATCAGCAAGCTCAGGCAGCCGTACAAGCAGCCATGCTGTCGTCTCACTTCTCCCTTTAAAACAAGTGCTCTATTACACAATCTCTCCTGCTGCCTTGGGATCCTCTCCTGCCGCCTTCAGTTGGGGTGGTTAGTGAGGCAGTGGGAGCTGGTTCCAAGGCGGTGCAGCCTTAGAAGCTACCACGCAATACAAACGCGAGCGGTGCCACCATGCAGAGGCTGAAGGGATACTGCACACGAAGCAGCACCAAGTTCTCAAATGCATCTGTTTCCCTGGCCATAGCATGGGCTGCAGAAATACGATGCTGGTTTATGGCTGAATCAAATCTCATTTTAGTCACGCTACTGTCACTGTCCTTTGAAGCTGTTTTAGTTCAGGATTCCTGCGCAGGCCTTCATTCTTTCACGTAAATATCCAGTACTGAGTTTTCCCGAAGAAAATGCAGCAAAGACGAAACGCACTCTTCAGCCTACAGTCAGGAGTTCTTCCTTTGCCATCTGTGCCCACACAGATGAAACCCCAGGGGCAGAAGCCCACGAGATCGATGTAGAAGCTGCTGCGGACTCCAGCTTCCTCCCCTGCAGCGCTGCGGTGCCGCGGGCAGGGCTGCGGGGAAGCCGCGGCAGCAGCGGTGAGGGGGCAGCTGGGGCTCCCCGCGGCTCAGAGCTGGGCCCAGCCGGTGCGAAGCCCCTTGGCCCGAGCCCTGCAGCTCTCTGTCGTGGTCCCTGCACGTGGGGATGCTGCTGCTGGGCCACCGATCTGGTTCCCACACAGGAAAGTGAAGAAAGGGAGAAGCTTGGTCTCACTTTCTGCAATACCCATGGCCACAAATTAGCTGGTACAGAGCAGGAACTGCTGTGCAGCAAAGCATGGCAGAGTTTCCTTTTCCCCCAAGAGGCAGGGAGGGAGCAGAGCATGAACCAGACCTGGTTCATTTCCTGCTTTCCTTATGAGGCTGTGCAAGCCTGGCCCGTGGCTCAGGCTACCCTGCAGTCTTGCTTTCTAGCCCCATGTGACTTGTCTGTAAGATTCTGAACTATCACTAGTCAACACTGATCAGTAAGCGAGACCATCTCCACATCAGGTGCCCCACACATCACTAAGACATCACAGAACATGAAGCACCTCACCAAGAACATGTTAGTACAGGAATACCAAGGCTGATATATATTTGCCTTTCCATTGTATTTAATAAATACACTTATATTCACTCAGCCCTTCTCATTTGATATGACAAAGTCTTTGCTCCGAACGCAGCCACCACCCCAGCTGAAAAGCAGAGATGTGACTGCATTTGCCCATTTGCTTTGGCCCTCTCTTCTCCTCAGCAGTGTCACAGCCCAAAGGCTGGGACAGCCGGGTGTCCAATGCGAGCGCGCCTTGTGCCGGGAGGTCAGGAAGCCCATTTCGGGCACCTTCCCAGCCAGCTGCGTGTGTTCCCCACTCGAATCCCAAAGACAACAGAACAAGAGAAGCCCATCCAAACGGAGAGAAAGATGGGATATATGGTATCTTTGGCTGGTCTTTGCACAAAAACATCGTTTCAGTTCACTTTTTCCCAAATACGGAGCCCAGTGATTTGCAGTAAGATGGAACTGAAAACTAAAACTGTAAAATAGGATCAGTGCTGTCCTTTGGTAGTGTCCGGTATTCACCCCAGCAGAGCCAGGAAGGAAATAGTTTGAAAACACCAGATGCTCTTGCAACTGGTATTTTGGATATATTTCCAGCAAGGATTTCTACCCTTCCCATGAAAACAGACACACATTCTCATTTAACAACTAATTGATTTATTTAACAATACAAATTTCTTTCTACTGCATGGTTTAGCAGAGAGAACTTGAGAAACAAAATTAGCTTCTTTTCTTTTTTTAAAGTTTAAATGTTTACACAAAACAACCTTTACTTCAGTAAATATAAAATTTACACACAAAAAAACTACATTAAAAAAGAACAGAATCATGACAAACCAACAAAAAGAAAAAAAAAAAGATGGGAATTCAGTGTAAAGGATCCAATTGCAAGGAAGGCAAGAGGGGGGCAACACTAACAAGGCATCCCACTTGTACACCTAGGTATCTGAAGTCGTAGGTACAATACAAAACCAAAATACATTAAAATCAGAATTAAAACCTGTATTTTTATACCATAAAATTTTATGATATAACTATCAGCAAATTCTGTAGGCAACACAGTTAACGTGTGAAATACATAGTTTGTTCTTCACTGGAAAGTCACTGGAGTGGTGTACGAGCACCGCGTCACCCACGAGTGCGCTAACGGTCAGCAGTGAGCAGACTTTAGACGTCCAGCCCGGATGTGATAGCCCCTTGTTTCTTTGCCAATCTGTGCTATTTCTCACACGTCCAATGACATAGTGAGAAACTCTGGTCACCTTCAGCAGTGATTTCCAGCACTTCATCTCCTGGCATTAGTCTGTTACCTGACTTAGGCATATTCACCTGCCAGATCCCCTGTTTCTCATTCCCTTTTGCACTTTATAACCTGAACTCTAAAGCTATCTTGTAGCTACCAAGAGAGACTGGCTTCTAGGTTGAGATATTTGGGATACAGAGTTCTTCAAGCCACCTTCAGGAATCTGTAGAAATATTTAAAGTAGGGTGGACAATTCATGGTTAAAGGTTATGTGATACAAAAAACAGGGACCTATAGAGTGATGGCTAACTTTAGATCTAAATCTTTAACATTTTTTCTATTGCTTTAATATTTAAACTTAACATTCAGTTTTCATATATTAAATGAGCAGAGCATCTTATTGGTGGAAGTGCTACATTATCTCCAAAAACACCAGGTAGCAAGGGGGACTGTAAAGTTTAAAATTAAGTGTAATTTAAAAAATCATTTAGAGGGATCAAGTCTCTTTTTTATAATCAATACTGTGACTGGCAACCTATAAAAGCTTAAATTATAAAACTATTAGTGACTCTACTTTTTAAACTGTACGTACTATAAAGCTGTATATCTTTGTTACTTACAGATGTTACAAAATTTCCAAGCCAGAAAGTGAAGGCGGGGGAAACATAGTCTAAAAGTTTTACAGATTTCATTTTCACTAACAAAGGTTCATTTCCCCCACAGCTGTTTTTATGCCATAAAAATCTGATTAAATTTTTTCTACTACTTTCTTTTCTGGACAGATGATATAGTGTTCAATCATGCTTTGAAAAACCATTTTCAATGGGTAACTGTAGTTCTCTAGATCAGCAAGTCCGACTTGCTTTACTTGGAAATAAAAGCACCAGACTATCTCTAACTTGGCCCTTGTCCTGCAAAAAAAATCAGTAGCAAGACTCGGGCAGTCTGTTACGAGAGCAGGACTGGCCCTGAAGCAACCAGCTACATGAACTTCTGGAGTAAGCGTACGCAATGCTCTCATTCCAACTTGAGAAAGAGTCGAACAGTATTCAATTTAAGGAAATTGTAGAAATGACATTTGTTCTGTTAAAAACAAAACAGGGAAAACTTAAACAATCCACAGGTGTGCATTAAGCATTTAATATCAAGCTTTTGCTTATGTATATTAATTTAAAGATTATCCACAGGGATCTGTGATACATTGGCCCTGCCTTGTTACTATAATTAAATTTATTCAAATATTAATTTAAAATAGGAAAACAAAGAAACTACTCCTTGGGGAACATGTTTATTGTGTTTGAGATGATACACTGGGTGCTCTCTGAGCTACAAAGGGAAAAAGGAAATCCTTTCATTACAAACTGACAAAGGTAAAAGTTAAAACAGTTTTCACAACAGCATGTACCACATATTGGAAATAGATCTGGGTTTAATACAAATGACATAATTCCTAGTAATCTACAGCTACCTTTAATAACTTCATACAGATAATGAATTAGGCTAAAATGCACTATAATATTTGGTTGACTTCAGGAACAGTATCCTTAGTACATCACAAAATACATTTTGATATCCCAAAGAAGCAAGACTTGCAAGTAGGCATTTTAAACATAACTAATCTACAGCTACAAATTTCTACTCCTGATAGCATTTACCTTTTTGGGGGGCAGTATCCCAGTCTTCAAAAGGATAAAAGCAGAGTAGAATCAGTATAACATATACACAGAAGTCCGTATTGTAAAGGCTATAAAGATTTGTTGCACACTGCAAAGCTGCCTTCTGCACCTTCACACTGCACAAGCAGTTTGTCATTTATGTTGCATATCTCTTGGTCCACTGTCTGGCTATCCTGTCATGTTCTGCTCTGTTGGTCAGGTACTGAGTGGCTATGCTTCCAACCAGAGGGTCAGCTGCAAAAGGCAGGGGAAGATGCATTAGAAACCATTCTACAACTTAAAAAAACCCCAAACCAAACACATACGTGATTTAAAACACAGAATCTATTCCAAAATACAGTCTTTGTCAGGCGAGAAAATGCTGTGAGGCATAGTGGGGCTCCTATTATACAAGACATTTCCAAGAGAAAGCACACAAGGCATAATGGACAGAAAAAGAAAGCAGAAAAATCTGTGGAGGTTACCTGCACACTAATGACTCTTGCCCCAGCCAGGTGCCCTGCTTTCACCCTTTTGGAAGGGCTGCCGGGTGCGGGACACATGCACACTCCTGCCACAGGGCTGGACAAGACTAGGGTACATTAGGGTATCAGGACTGTAGGACACGCACTGAGGGGGATACAGGATGCTTCAAGAGTCATCAAACTTTTGTATCAAGGAGGATAATCTATTTCTCCCTGATCATTACTAGTCTTCTGTAAATGAACTCTCATCTTAGCACTACTCCTCAGCTCCTGCCCTGACTGCAGGCAATTAGCATTCAGTGCCTAATGACATCGGCCACACAGTTGTTGCTGAGAAACTGTACTGCTTCCAGTGGAGTTCCTCCCCTCCCAACGGGCACAAGGAACTCTCTTTGAAAAAGGGAAAAATCTCTGAGCATCATCCTTCTCACATTCACAAGATTAAACGTTTCAGTTGCTGTCTTAAGAGAAGGGACTTCCTGCAGCCCCTTCTGACCTGCAGGATTTATGAGTTTATAACTCAAGAGAACTTTATTGCTTTCCTGGATCAACCACTCACTTGCTGGAGCTCCTGCAATACAGACCTTCAATTACATCAGCTGATGTGCTCCACCATACCTTGGGAAAAAAAGGGCTTAATGCTATTGACTTTCTGTTGTGCCACGGGAGCAAAAAGTGCCATTAAACGAGGGACTGCATCCAAGCAGGAATGTTTCACCCCCAATTTTTAAAATATTAGTTTTTATTTGATCTGCATACAATAGAATATAAAAATTATATTCCATGGCAACTAAGTCAAACGACTAAGAGTGGACTCTTAGTAAACAATCAGCTCCTTACCTGGGTTGCAGTCTGTCAGAAGAGAACAAATAGACAGCAGAACCTTTGAAATAGTCAAAGCAGGGCTCCAGTTGTCTTTCAGGATATCCAAACAGATGACGCCCTGACTGTTGATGTTGCAGTGATAAATTCTGGTACGGAAAGTAACCTAGAATCGGAGCATAAGAGACAGAGTCAGTCACCCAGCGTTGCCCAGGGATGCTGCCCCTTTGTCGCTGAGCAGCAGCAGCACCTGGGGGCTCTCCCAGTTCTGCAGAGCTTCTGTGGAGGCAGCTCCTCTCTGCTCATTTTTTAAAAACACAATTATTTAACAGAAGTGTGTGTATTTACTGTAGTCATGGCGACCTTTAAGAAATCTACCATGGAGACCTTTGGTGCATAACCTGCTTTCATACAGGCGCTGTCTGGTACCCACAAGAAATAGAACCTGTTTTGTGGTCCTGTACGCTATTTAATGAACATATTACATGTCAAGAATGATCTCATCACAAATGTAACTTTACTGTGGTTTCTGAAGGTGAAGAAGTAGACAGAATTTGGCTGCATGTGCAGTGTTAGTTGATCCTTTCTTTCAAAACCCTAGATATAGACCATGAAAATTAATATTTAAAACTGGAGTACTGTATTATTCTTGTTCAAATTAGCAATAGAATCTTTGCGTTACCGTTCATTAGGCAGGACATGATATACAGCCAAAACAATGCTATCACACTAACACCATCCTTGGTTTTAAATTATTTCAGACTAATATTGGTAGAGCATGCAAGCATTACTCTGCACAAATAAGCAGTTAGAAATCGTCAAATGCTTTAACTACATAAAGCACAAGAAGTTGAGGAAAATTTACTTTTTCATACTGATGCAGGGGGGAAAAAATCCATCATGTTTTCTGAAACTACTGAAAATTCAAAAATTATTTTGCTCTAAAAAAAAATCTACAAGATTTTAATGAAGAATTTGTCTAAAACTCTTCATCACTTCATTATAACAATCTTAACTCAGAGAATATTAAATTTTGTGGGTTTCAGAGAAGTGTGAAACATAGAGATTATATTATTCTTTATGCTGTAATCCCCCTGGGAATGAGAAAAGGTATTTGATTTATAACAACAACATTATAGCCACAGGAGTCATAAGTCATAGAAGTGTTGTGTGGTAGAATGTATTTAAGTCTCTGCGAATGTCAGCAGTGTCCTTTCTGGTGATTTGGTCAAGAGTTGTAATTTGGCATTGAGGGAGAGAAGAAGGGAACAACCTTTAACTTCTTGGATATCTGTTAGTAAATTATAATTTCTTAAGTGTCCATACTACTTCTGAGCAAGGAATGAAATTTTAAGTTTAGATTAGTTTAATTTAATAAAAAGAGTTTTGCTTAAAAATATTATCAAACAAGGTTGCTGATCTTACTGGTAGTAAATAGATTGACATTTTACAATAATGGAAATCATCACAATAATTTACCCAATTTGAAGTCACAATATATCACTCTAGTTGTCTAAACTTATTTTAGCTTTCTGTTATTTTGCTAAAAAATAGGTGAAAATATATAATATAGAATCTGGTTCATGACAAAAACCAGTTTATTATACATGTATTTTAGTAGCTGAATTGAGGAGATGGAAGCATAAGAAGGTCTTGTGCTGTTTTCTGTTAAAATTAAGATTTCTTGAATCTTAACTCTTGATCAGAATTATCATCTCATTTATCACTTCATAAAGCTCGGAAATCAGTATTGACTGTGGTAATCATGAAATAAATTAGACACAGGAATTTTCTGAAACCGCGAGCCAAGATTTTGGACTTGTAGTTTTCAAGAGATCATAAACAAATTTGATATTCAGAAAGCAATGAGCACTCACTGCAAGTTACACTCTTCTCATGTGAAAAAATTATAAATACAATAAAAACCTTACCCTTACCTTTGGTGGCTTGAATGGATAGTCAGATGAAAATGTGATATCCAGGAAAAAAACACCTCCTTCATATACAGAACCTGGAGGTCCGAGTATAGTAGATCTCCATTCATAAATGTTATCTCCTTTAGGACCGGCACTGTGTAAGAAAAGAGGAGAGAAAGAAAGAGTCAGGTATACCTTTGAGAGAGGTGTTTTATGGATTTCCTTCTGCATTCAGTTTGTAACACAAACCATTTGCCTATCTTTAACATCTGCCTAATTTCCAACGGATTTCAGTGGGCTCAGTGTTTTATACAGGCACAAAAGCTAGGAGCTCTGCTGTCCTTTTGGAGATACAACAATGAAGCAGATTGATCATGAGCTACTGGGCTGTCACTGTCTGAAACATCCCCCAGATCTGCTTTCTCGAGCATGTGGTTGCCCCAGGGTTCTACATGATGCCCTTCCAAGGACACCACAATCATCTTCTCCAGGCATTAAACGGATCATACCTTCATTAAAAAATGTGACTTACACATATATTGATGCACGTTTATTGCCACTTGTTTCACAGGCGAGAGTGAAATGTTATACCCTTGGGCAGGAAAACTGGGAATGGGAGAGACAGAATCAAGTAACCTGGAATTGAGCTTCTTACAGCACTGTCAATCCAAATAGCTGTTTTCTTCAGGATATATTTGTGTTATGCCTCCAGGCAATCAGCACTGAGATTACTAGCCAAAAATAGTTTATTTTAAGAAGTACTATACTGAATGCATTTCTCACTAGGGGAAGGGTTACTGCATAATTAATTATTGAAGTAAAGCCTTGAAAGAAGAGATAATGAACAAGCATTTTCTCAACTTCTGAGCCACCATACTGAACTGAATGCTATTATCACACAGTAACCATGTAACCTCCTCATAAAAACAAACAAACAAAAAAATCAAGCACAGGCTTATTTCTACAAACAAGTCTCCAGGTAAAAACTAACCTAACCTTCTGCAAAAGGTCCTGAATCTGAACCGCTGAGATCCAAACTGACTGCTACGGAAAACACCGCCACTGAGCTCACGCATGGATGCTGGATTCATCACATCCATGCAGAGATCCTCTCAATCCTCCCCACCTCAGCAGCAGACATGTGGTGAAACGTCCCCATCCTCCTCCCCCTGTGGTCCCAAGGAACCGGCCCTGAGGCCTGTCATATGTGATTGCACATGAAGCAAGCAACAGGGCATGGCACCAAGCTGTAGCCTGGGCGTTTGTGGTTTCTGGCATTGCTCAACACTCTGAGGAGCCTCCCTACAAGCCCTCCAAGTGTTAAGACTCCTCCCGTGTCACATCACCTCATGTATTTGTCATACATATGTCCGCAGTCTGTAACATGGCATGTTGGACATTCACCCTTGCTATGTAGCCAACCATGTGGAGACCCTCATCAGAGACAAGGAATATGAGCAGTCTACACTATGCATCTCCAACTCCCGCACCAACAATTTAACTGTTTTTACATTAAGATCATCTTCAAGAAACAACCAAAAGCTGATTTTGATTATGAATTCCCTTTCAATTCATAATTTCCCAACATGTTTTTTATCTTGCAGACGTTTCATGTAGCAAATGTTTAAACTGTTGCAGGCCTTTCATTAACAGGACAAAATAATCATGGAGTTTGGCTGACATCCTATTTAATTTAAACCAAAAGATTATTTGATGGAGCTGTAGCTATTTTCCTGTTGCCAAAACGAAAGTAGGTAACAATGATGTGCTGGCTTCCAGAGCACAGCTAAGGAAGAAAAACTAGAAGTGCTGTCAAAATAAAGTTTGGGTCTAAAATGACTGATCTTACCTTTCTATTTGCAATGCATGCACAAAAGTGGAAGAAAAACAGTAGATAAATTTTAGGAAAGAAAAAAGGGAAATCCAGAGCAGGAGGTCCATTTTCAATGATGTAATGAACCGTTTGTACCCTCAGTCACTCCAGAAGATAATTCCATTCATGCTCTCTAAAAAGCAATTAGTGTAAGAACTGAAAATATTGGGGCAATAATGACAATATTTAAAATGCACACAGGCCACTGAAATGTTTTAATTAATTCTTGACATTCATCAAGCTTACAGCTAATTAGTATTGTGCTTGGAAACCAAATTTCTATGGAGCAATTCAATTTCAGCATTAGATGTCCTAATGACTGGTTTATAGTTTAATGCAGAGGTTACTGCTCTTGCCTCGTGTATCAGGTATGTTTTTTTTCATACACCTCTAACAGCTGGATGAAATAGCTGAATTAAATTAGTGACATATTTCAGCCCAATGCATCAGTCACAATTAAGTGTGGCACCAATCCGGTGCCAAACTATCTGGTAATCACTCACCAGTCAGAGCAAGGGCATCTGACAGCTAGTAGCCAGAAGCTAAGTGCAATAACTCTCTGCCTATTACTATCTGCTATCCTCTTCTATGGTACTGCAAGCGATACATAGAAGGATTGGGTTAGGACACGAGAAGGGGAATTCCCAGCCTTGTAAGAGAAAGAAAACACTATGTTCGAACCCCCTCCTACTGCTGAAAAAAGATTGCTGCAATGTTAAAAGTAACACAGAGCTGTAACAATAACCACACTCAGATAAGGAGAAAATTGTTAAATTGAACAATTTCATTACACCTGGTTGAGGTTTGTGAAATTTCTATTTAATAGCCGAAGTGGTGTCTCACTTCCCGTGGTGTAAAAGATACCCCTGCTTCATTAGCAACCTGAAAATCCCCACAATTACTACACTAATCATGTGAGGAGACACGAGATTAAAGAGCAGAGACGAGACATCACACTTGGCTTCTACAACCTGTGTATTTCCACTGGGGATCATCCTCAGCCAGCCATACTCTACTTTGTCTTTTGTATACATACCAAGGTAATCTTTTTTGGAAGTAAACTAATCCACATTCCTTAAGGCTCAGCAGAACATACCAGACCTAGTCACGGCAGGCTCTGCCTCTGCAATGATTTCCACCAGGACAGGACACTGGGGTTACACCGACTTGGATGACTGCAGAGAAGAGCAGAAGTGCAGTCCTGCCTCAGGCAACACCTCAGCTGTGTCCTGCGCTGCGAGCGGGTGCCGGAGCCCCACTGCAGTCACTGCCTCCGACCCTCCCTCGCTGCAGAGCATCGTCTCGGTGCTGCAAAAAGCCACAAGGAGGGAACTGCCGCTCCCTGGTGAAAATCTAACTTCTCCGTTCCCCCAGAGGACAGTAAATTACCTGGGCTGAAAGCTGGGAATAAGGAAGCTTTACTCCGTCTGCAATTTTCTATTGCATTGATACACCCAGAAGAAACACCTTCCTGCTTCTGATGGGCAGCGAAGAGGCTGCCACAGGAGGTGCTTCTAGGCGCTGTACTTCGAGTTCTTTATTCCCTGAAGTTCTACTCAGCAGACGCTCTTTCCTATTGCAAGCATAGGCTTCAAGCACCTCACCTCAAACCTTGAGAGCTGCAGCGAGTGACAGCCCAGGAGCCCTTCTCGCGGTCTGCCACACTGGACAGAATGCCCCAGGCAGAGTGCTACAATGGGGAGTTTACATGGTTTTCTTCCCTTTTTCTCATCACTGGAAGACTCAGCTCCTTCTGACTTCCTCCATGGAATCCATATGGACACAAAGTCATCCTTTATTCTGTCCTTTAAAACACAAAATCTTGATGGAGCAACAGATCTGATGACAACCTCAGTGTTTGGGCTACACAGCATACATGTGCAGTTCATTGCTACCAGCCTGCTGCCCTTCTACATTAGCTTACAGAATATTGCAGATTCAGTAAAGGCACCACTAATATATTCTCAGTAAAAGAGCCACTTGATTTATTTTTTAAAATATGGACTAAAAAAATCTCAGACAAAATAACAAAGCAAATTAATTGAGATGACAAAATATTATTTGCAAAATTAAAAGGTTTTTACTTCATACATAAAAGCTAGATTGATTTAAGATAAATTAGATAAATTGACAGAATAAAGTTAACTGGCTACATCTGCTTCCTAAGTAAATATTCATTTATGCCACTTCACTGAGGGATATATACCTGATCCAGATAAGACAAAGGATTTATAACCACGCTCTATCCAAGCTAGTTCACTGAATGGATTTAATCTGCAAGTGCGACTTCAGATAGTGAATTTGAGAAGATGTGAGGTTAAACTCTGGGAGCCCATGGGGTCATACCAGGTCCTTTAAACCTAACTCTGCTGAACCCTGGCTCTCAGGTTTCACGAAGATGAAGAACAGCTTTTCCAGCACAGTGTTATGAGCATTCACATGGATGCAGCAGCATTCACACCAGCAAGAAGTCTGTTAGACTCCTGACGCAGTGGTTACAGAAATCAGAATTCAGCATTTGTTACAATTCACTAAATCAAAATGCATTAAAGCTGTCCATATGGAACTAGCTACAAGATGAGAAACTAGGATAAGAAATTTCCAATCTACATGATGCTACTAGCATGCTGCTTTCTGCACTTGCTAAATGCGCTTCTCCTGTCGACAGCACTTCACTGAAACACAGAGCTCTAAATTTGGTGACAGGATGCAACTTCAGAGTACTGAGACTGGGGTAATTAAGAAGAAAGAGTGAAGGAAAATGTAATTTAGCTAGCTTTAATGTCAACCCTGTGCTATGTTTTATTAGGAGAAACAATTTGGGTCTGTAATAGGATATAACCAAGGGGGGGGCGGGGGAAAATCTGTTTTTTAGGAAGCTTCCCGACAGCGAAGCCTGTCAGACTCTAAAACAGTCTTACAAGAAATGTCATTGGTGCCGTAAAACTGAAGGTACGGGTCTATATCCCAGGATGCCCACCAATTTAAGTGGTGGAATATTTTCCTACATTCTCCTTTCAAATGCGCCACCCTTAGGTCTGATACCCAGGCAGGTATCACAAAGGCAGCAGTTAACAAACCAAATGGGGTACCTGGAATGAGAGTTACGTAAGGAAAGAGTCCCCTCCATCCTCCCCAAACTTTTATCTCAAGATGAGATTCAGCAAAACTCCTGAAGCTCTTCACAGACTGCTCAACCGCAGCAACTCTGTCACGATGCTTTAACTATAACTTTTACAGCAATGTAAGTGAAGATAGTGCTTTAAGAAAGGAATAAGATATCTTTTTTGATTTTTCTTCATTCAGCTGAAGGTACTAATGAAAGGATGAATAAATGCCCTTAAATATGTTCCACAACCTTGTGCTTGAAAAATCCACTTCATAAAGCTACATAGTGAGTTCTGCAAAATCCCCAACACAGCTTCAGAAACAGAGTTTTACAAACGCTTCTGTAAGAAAGATGCTCAGCATGTAAGCAGCACAGAAGGTTTGGTTCTGGACAGCAGTGTCTCAGCTAAACCTGTTGGTTAAGTACTGGGCGACTAGAGACTCACGGGGCTGTGGTGGATCCTACCAGCATATACAGTTCAGGCAAATACACAGCTCCCATCTGCAATGAGCCTGCCTGACGCACCATCTAAGCTTCTGAGCCCAATGAACTCGTCTCCAGTGGAAGGGGAAAGCCCTGAGCACAAAGCACTTACTGCTAGTTGTATTTTAATATTAAACATGGGAATCGAAAGATGCTCAGATTATTCTCCTGCTTTGATATTTTCAACATTTTGAAGAAAATGTATCCATTACCTCTTCTTAATCCTCTTTTTCCAATTATGGAGGCACTCTTGTATTTTTGGTTACAGAGCACAAGAAAGGAAATTAACATTAATTAAAAAAAAATACATTAGTGGCTTTCAGTCTTGTGACATTTGAAAACTGACAAGCATGGACAGCAATTTCCATTTTCTTTATTTTTCAATGCCTCGTTTACAGGGCTTTCTGGAGTACTTATTCACAGTGTTCATATTACCAGCACCAGTGCCTAAGCACTTTTACTTATAGAATATGGACAGTACATCCTCTACACACAGAAAGCATACTGGTTTCACTGCAAGAGCCTCAAGCATAGCCCTGATTTTTGGACTACAGCATTTTTCTAGGGATGGACACATGTGGGTTGTCTACAGCAACATATCAAATCCACGCTGAAAATGCTTTTTGATAAGATTATTAAGGTTTTCAGGTTATGCCCAATTTCTTACCAAAAAAAAAAAAAAGTTTCAGTCTATTGCGTTCTTTATATAGCTACAACTGTTCTTGTTTTACCTGCCACTGAACTATCTGCTACATCTGTTGGCTGAAAAAGGTTATTTACTGCTTCTAGCAGATCCACAGAGGCTTTGTGTAAGTGAGGATACACGGACTCTAGTTCACTGTACAAACCTTCACTTCTGTCACTTCCTTAAAGTCTATCATGCCCTTAAGACTGAAATCTAGAAACTACTGCTAAAAAAACCGCCTATTTTAAACTCATGGATCCCCTGCTAATTCAGCTGGTTGTAAAGCAGTGCAGGACTTGTGCCTGAGGGCATGGCTCGATGCAACAGTAAATCCAACTCGAGAGCTCCTCCTACCAGATCAAAAGCAGCGTGGCTATTCAAAGCA
The DNA here is from genome assembly GCF_018691265.1 of Tyto alba. Taxonomy (NCBI): domain Eukaryota; kingdom Metazoa; phylum Chordata; class Aves; order Strigiformes; family Tytonidae; genus Tyto; species Tyto alba. Next base: position 27,379,819 of record NW_024881328.1, on the reverse strand, counting down.
AAGTGCTGATCCAACGTAAACTAACTTGGCCAAACTGTACGTGTTCCAAAAACGTCAGTGGATTAGCTTTAGTAACACCAGGCTTTATGCTTAATCAGGTATCATTTGTCCTCCTGCAGCCAGCATAAAGAGGGCATAAACTTTAGATTGCACAGTCCGGCTTGGAAATGTAATCATGTGGCTGTACTTCGTTCACATCGAATTGTACCATTAGGGGAATTTAACCAAGTGCAGATCTGCTATTAATCACCCTAAAGAGAAAGATGCCAGATTGTAGTGTTTTAGATGATTAAAACCTCCAGCACTAAACTTGCCATTAGTAGAAGAATATACACTGTTGTTACTAAAGGAAGCTGAGTAACAAATCATTTGATAATTTCATCTAAACTGTAATATGTAGATAACTCAAGTAAAGCATTTTGGAAAGCTGATAAGTTTTTCCACTGCCAAAAGCCCCATTAAATTAGTTCATTGCTACAGTAGCTCAATTTTACTTTCCTCTTTCTATGCCTGCTAGCTCCTAATACCTTTCTTGCTGCTGTTAGAAGTCTGCTCAAGTTCTCTCCATTCTTGAGAACAACCATAGCCAATTACAGAAGCAGAATTCCTGTGATTTTTCTTTTGAAAAATAACTAACCCCAGAATGTAGTTTGCTAAGTTACAACAGAAATACTGAATTTAAACCAGGTAACAAAACATATTAGATTGTTTCTATCTATGCTCTTGACAGAGAAGTTGTAAATATATACTACTCAGGCAATACATAAAAAGTTTACTAAACATGAATTTTTTTGAAAACAGAGAAAACACAGGACTCAGAGACATGAAGAAAGTTTGTGCTGAGCATTTGGTTAATTTTAAATATCTTGAAATTTGCATAGAAATCCCTCTCACATGCCCACACTAGAGAAATTATCCATAGTCCATAGGGTGTCTGACCACAAATACACAAAATGGAGGCACCTGGACACAAGATCATTTGCTTAATGTCATTGAGAAATCATGTGATGTAGACTATGATTGCAATGTAAATCTCCCAAATCCCAGGCCAACACCTTACCCACTGAACTGAGATTACACTAGCAGTAGCTCATTCAATAGTTCTGTGGCATATACGTGTTTTAGACATCAGTCACCTCTACTATTCACTGCAAAATCCCCATGTCAAAAAGTTAAGTGACACTGAGAAATCTAGTTTAGGATTTCCTACAAGTATTTTCAATGACACTTTTAATGTCAACAAAGAAAATTTATTATTACCAATATCCTTTACACACACACTTTAGATGGAGGAAGAACAGTTAAAACCATTAATTTCACTAAAAGACCCAGGTAATCTAAAAATACAACTGGCTTTAAAACTGTAGTAAACTTACAAAGATTCATGCCTAGGAACAGTAGCTGGGCAATTTTCAACAGGCTAAGCCTACAAGTCAACTAGAGCTGTTCAAATAAGTTCCCAGCTATCGACCTACCCCAAATACCTAAACATTTGGCAATTTCAAATACTGAGTGATGTATTAAAGTAATCTTCCACTGCTCCGTGGATTATGTTTTGTTTTTTAAGGAAAATATCTTCAGCCAAAAATTGAAAGGAATTCCACCTATGAACAGTGCTCGAGACAGATAGTTCACATAAGTGAATTATCACAGTCTGACAATTCAAGCCTAAAGGCAGACTCCATGATTAAACTTGTGAATGGTGTTAATGTTGTGGTAAAACTTTCTTCTAATATTGTACAAGGAGAAGGTGCAGTTTAGTGAACAGGATTTATTCGGGTACTTCATGAAGGACCAGGAAAGACAGAATTGCTGGGAAGTCACCTTCACTGAAATGTGGGTGTATCCACCTGTCAAGAAGATGAACACCCAATGTGCCTGGTGCTACCATAGTGGAACCTCCTCCTCCTCCTCTTCCTCTGGAACGTCAGAGATCGGGCTCCTCCACCACTTCACAGCAACACAGCTACAAGTTGCCTCCCCTCCTCCCCCTGCCAAAAAAATCAGCTTGCAACTTCAGCAACAAAGTTACTGTTTGCCGCCACTGAGATGGAGAAAACACCAGTCAATTGGACAGCCCGCTGCCATTAAAACACTAACACTGAGTAAGAAGCACCTACTTAGGGATTTAATGATCTTTAATACATGTCTATTAATTTCATACTTTCAGTTGTTTCACACTAACTTCCTGAATGTTGCCCTGTAGCAAGCACTGAATGTCTTCTCTCAAAAGAAGTCTGCATTATCATCATCTAAGTCGGTTCCTGGTTCAGACTTCTAACCTTCTAGCATAGGCTTACTTCCAAACATAATTCTGTTACTATTTTTAAATACGTCCTCCCTCTTGCCTCCATCCATTTCCACATCAGACTGTACAGCTGAACAAAACAGAACATGCCATGCCACAGTTCCACGTTGCATGCCTAACTTGAAGCCATAAAAGTCTGGCAGAAATCTCTGTAACTATTAAAAGGGTCTATTTCTGAAAAGTAAACCTGACCTTTCCCAGGTGATATACAAAGACCTTCCACACCTCCTGCACAATAAGGATGACTTCTCAAGTCTGGCTCATTTCCGAACATGGTTGGGGTCACTTCATGGCTTCTGTTGCTTTTGTTGCTAGCTACATTATCTGAATTGAAAGAAGTTAGCTGTTTTGAAGGGGTGTGAATCTGGTTAGCTAAAAACCAAGAACCCTGTTCAACGCAACAGTCCAGTGTTCAGAAGGCCTCTCTTTGGTCCTGTTCCCACGCTGGTTAACACAATTCCCTACATTCACCATTCCACTCTGTCCATTTAGTACATAAGCTGTACAGTGACCCAGCAATATGAGCAGTAACTGTCCCATACTGAGCACAAGGCAGACTTGATTCAGGTGCTAAAACATTAGAATCATAGACAGGTTTGGGTTGGAAGAGACCTTAAAGATCCTCTAGTCCCATGGGCAGGGACACCTTCCACCAGACCAGGCTGCTCAAAGCCCCGTCCAACCTGGCCTTGAGCCCTTCCAGGGAGGGGGCAGCCACAGCTTCTCTGGGCACCCTGGGCCAGGGCCTCACCACCCTCACAGGGAAGGATTTCTTCCATATAGCTAATCCAGATCTACCCTCTTTCAGTTTAAAACCATTACCCCTTGTCCTATCCCTACCCTCCTTGACAAGGAGTCCCTCCCCAGCTTTCCTGTAGCCCCCTTTAAGTACTGGAAGGCCGCTATAAGGTTTCCCTGGAACCTTCTCTTCTCCAGGCTGAACAACCCCAACTTTCTCAGCCTGTCTTCATAAGGGAGGTGCTCCAGCCCCCCGATCATCTTCGTGGTCTCCTCTGGACTTGCTCGAGCAGGTCCGTGTTTTTCTTACGTTGGGGGCCCCAGAGCTGGATACAGTGCTGCAGGGGGGTAAAACAGAGGGGGAGAATCACTTCCCTCAGCAGGCTGGTCACAGTTCTTTTGATGCAGCTCAGGATACAGCTGGCTTTCTGGGCTGCAAGTGCACATTGCTGGATCATGCTGAACTTCCCATTAATTTACACCCCCAAGTCCTCCTCTGTGGGGCTGCTCTCAATCCACTCATTGCCCAGCCTGTATTTGTGCTTGGGATCTCCCTGACCCATGTGCAGGACCTTGCACTTGGCCTTGTTGCACTTCATGAGGTTTGCACAGTCCCACCTCTCCAGCCTGCCCAGGTCCCTCTGGATGGCATCCCTTCCCTCCTGCGTGTCGACTGCACCGCACAGCTTGGTGTCATCACCAAACCTGATGAGGCTGCACTCAATCCCACTGTCCATATCTCCAACAAAGATGTTAAACAGCACCTGTCCCAGCACCGACCCCTGAGGAATGCCACTCAACATTAGCTCAAGAATGCACATTTCACTAGCCGAATATGAATATTTGGAGAATTTCAAAACAAAACCAGTTGAGGATAGGAACCCATTTTGTATAGTGCAGAATTGGATTGCTGAAGCAACACTTGGTACAGAGTGGATATAAATGTAACTTGTGTATTAAAAGCATTAAAAAACCCTGTGAATACCAGTTTTCATTCCAAAAGCACAGCAATTCAAAGGAATGGAGAAAGCATCATGCATACAAATACAAAGAAATCAATGTCTGATATTAGTTCATTTTACTCCACAAAAGTATACTAAAGAAAAAAGTGAAAATAATAATCTTTCAAGGGAAAAAAGAAGTCAATAAACATCTAAGTGAAACAAGTCTCACTCAGTAAAATCTGTTTATTGAAAAGCTCGCTCCAGCCCAACTATTGCTCCCTCTAACGATGTTAATTTAGTGAGTAACTCTTCCAAACGAATGTTCTCTGCAGAGACAGCTGTAGCATATGGAGCAGAAGCTGTTTGGGTTAGCCTTGGGAGCAGAGCTTTGTACCCCCCCTCTCAGACAGCTGCCACTGCTCAGGATGAACTAAGAAATTTGTGACCTGCACAGATCTTTGCTGTAGAGCTTGAACCACTGGTACCAGTGGACTATGATATGCTGCAAATGTGATACGCTGCAACTTTATTCCAGCTTTTTACACATCTGCCTGCCTGTTCAGAACTATAATTAAAAAGAAATGTAAGCTTCCCCCCCCCCAGCCCAGATTCAAGGCAGCTGTTTGGAAGTGGCAGTTTCCTGCCTGCAGTAGGATACAGCAACTCAGACCCTGAGCAAAGCACCTCGGGCACAGGGACAGCACCGACCTCTTCCTGGGCGCTAAATCCTTCTTTCCAATAGATCAGGTTGCAGCACCAGTTGCACTGCAATCAGGAATGAGGTACTGCTACAGCACGGACACAGAATGTCTGTGATCTCAAAAAGAAAAGGCTCAGACTGTGTACAGTTTTTATTTGAGACTATAAGCATGATTTATCAGTGGAAAGAATATGCTTAATGACTACTGTTGCAAGATTCATTGGGTTATATACAAATTAAGTCTAACCTCTTCCAACATGTCCTAATATTATATATTTATACATAACTCTACTTCCTTCATACTCTCAGTCAGTTGTAATTCAGTGAGCATCATTAACCACACATTTGCTTACATTTGCAATCTAGGAAAAATAATGTTCTTTTTGATAACTAATCTCAATAAAGCTCAGTCTTTGCTGCAAATGCCTAATTTAAAATACAGCACTGCTAGAAAAATTAACTTAAGTCAGGCTGCCTGCTCATTGTACTTAACAGATTCAGAGCTGAAAGGGTAAACTTTTTTACTAGTAGCTAGCCTGCTGGGATTCATTACCAATGTTTAGATGATTAAATATTTGTAACAAAGAAAAAGTAGTAGTAAATACATCATTTTGATCTTAACCATTTTACTGCAAGGTGTCTAAGACAAGATCAATATCCTGTTTTACAGACGGAATAATAAACATGACAGGGCAATGACTTGCTAAAACTGACTGTATAGGTAAGGGACGGAATGGGGTACAGAAGCAAAATCTCTCAAGTCTCTGAAAAGTAACCAAAGCACCAGGTCTCAGCAATTCCCATTCAGTGCGTGAAGGTTCATACGCCTGACCTTCAGAAACCACACAAACACACTTTAACCTATAACCAGGGTACAGAAAGGTGCTCCCAAGAGACAATGTACAAACCAAATTCAAATGGCAAGTTTTCTTCTTGTTTAAATCTTCCTTAACTAAATTTAAAAAATAGTGCTGGAAAATAACAGTAGTAGTAGTAATAAACAATAAAAACAGCAACAACAATGGTAGTAATAATGAAAGGATCAAACTCTGCGGCCTGGCTCTGGGTCCCTGGCATCCCAGCGTGCTGCCGTACCTCCCAGGAGAAGGTTCCTCACCAGGTGCCCAGCTCTAAGAGCAGTCCCAAGCATCACCAGCATTTTGGGCCAGGCAGAGGGAGGTAACTTCAGCCGGTCGCACTCCAGCCATTCCCAGCTGGGGTGCCGTCCCTGGGGAGCGCAGCGAGCTGGTGTGGGGTAGACTGGCAGATTGGCTCAGGTGGGGAGAGTCATAAACAGCTCTTTGAGAGCTTGCTCCTCCTCCCCCACTGCGCCAAGCAAATGCCAGCAGAGGAGATAATCCTGCAAGGGGGTAGATGCCGGGCATTTTTTTGTTAAGAGGTAGATTTCCAAAGAGGTACCCGGAGATTCTTCAATAGTCCACTGATAATTTGTGAATACAAAGATCTAAGTATTTCAGGGTTACTCTTCATCTCCCTCTTGCTCCCCCTCCAGTGCAGGCAGCAGCAGCTTTCACAGGGCAGGACTCCATAGGAGCTGGAAGCTAATTACCAGATGTCTTGTAAATCTTTCCAATCTGCACAACTTCATCCAGTTTGCAATGCCTAACATCAGCTCTTCTGGAACGTTTTCATCCTTATTTTTGTGTAACAAATTTTCAACAAGCCAGGAGTTCTTTGTTCTCTCCTAATAAAACAGCCTAAAACGTTAACAGTTCAGCATGAAACTAATGAACTAAGTGCACTTTTCAGGAGACCTAAGCAGAAGTACAGGCATTTCAAGATTTATGTGAAAATGTATTAATTCTGGAAGAAGTGCTTTGGGCTGTTTCTTTAAAATAACTTTAGAACTACAAAAATGAATACAAACAATGCTTGTAAATTATGTATGTGTTTTGCCAAACATATGGCCACTCAAATGCTGCGCTTATTGAGGACAACCTAAATGAAAATCTTAAGTGGGGCTGAAAAGTGGACCAAGGCAGACATTTGCTCGGATGCAACTGTTCTGTCTACAAAATCTTACTCCCAATAACTGCTAGTGGCAATGCAGAGATATTCTGCACAGTGTTAAGCATTCAAGTCTACAAATGACATGAACAGAAATTATTTTCAGTTGCCTCCTCTTGGGGGATATAGTGAAAAAGATGAAGAGTGAAGGGTTAGTCAGTTGAGTATTTCTGCTCTTGCAGTAGTGCTGACACAGGAGACTGTCAATTCTCCCTAACCTCTTTCAGAGGGGTCCGCACCAAGTAACCATATGGACTTAGTATGAAGCAGGAATACAGACCTCCACTCACATATATCCTTCAACTGGCAGAGCTGTTGGGAGGGGTTTGAACGACCACTGAAGGTGGCTGGTAGCATCTCCACAGAGCAACCGATTGCAAAGCAAATGCCTGATCATGCTCTGGAAGGAAAGGTAACTCCGAACTACCTAGGAAACACGTCCTACACCCTGGGCCAAGAGGAATGGGTAACATAGAGCTTTTTGCTAGTTGTATAGTGGGAATGTCCTGTTTAACATCAAAGGAGCTTTATTTCAATCTTTTTGGCCAAAAGAAACAAAGCAAGAACTTTCGCCTTGGACAAAACACTCAGGCTGCTGGATGCTACCCGCTCTGGAAAGACTCTGTCATAACTAAACCTGGAAGAAGTACCTTCACTTTTTTTTTGGTACAAATTCTACCCTGTGGATGCTGCAGACTATGTGGCATAAAAATAAATAACCTTTTTCAGCACTCTATTAAATATATTTAGATGCATGCATTTCGGAGAACAAGCCTAAAATAAACCATACTTCTTGGTAGCTGAAGATCATGTGCTACGGGTAGAATCTTTTCTCCCTCCAAAATACTAATTTAAGTATCTAAAATATTGTTCTCAGAGGATTATTTTCACAAAAGCATTCAGGAAACATTATGTTTACAGGAGCTGTCACTACAGAAGGAGCAGCTATCTCCCAAACTAAGTGACACTTAAATCCCAGTCTTCAGTTGAGTTGCCGTTGCAAGCCAACACTAGTACTAACTACAAAACCTCTGTTGCTGAAAAGAAAAGCGGCAAACATAGAATTAGTGGCTGTGTTCACATGTGGACAACTATCCAGGAGGAATATGGGTACACCAGGTTCCCATTTTAGCAGGCACAGAATGATGTGATCCCTCCATCACCAGTATGGTTGCAGCTCCCAAGCAGCAAAACTCAGTGAAAGAGGACTGCACCCTTCTACGGCATTACATCCCTCCTGCCTTCGGAAGAAAGAGGTCTCATTCATTCAAAAGAATTCAGGCCAGTGGGGTCAAAGAGGTGCCCCTGTTTACAGAAGTGCAACTGCAGTACCTGAAAGACAGTGCCGTTCCTGTACGTGGCTGTGATGAACCTGAGGCCCATGTGGGTATGCCATATGGGAGCCAAGAGCATAATGCTAAGGCAGCACCAGTGTTTTTTTCCAATCAGACTAAAAGCAATAAACTGTTTAAAATTTATTTTAGGAAGGGAAGTACTGCAAAATCTGGTACTATTCTCCTGCTGAGAGTCGATGCTGAAGTGATGACACCAGTAATTTCTATCTGACTTTTTCCATATGGTTTTCTTGCATTCAATGGGAACCGTCACTCTTGTCAGCTCTGAGGAGCCCACCCTAAGTTTTTGTGTATTAAAGATAAAAAAAAAGATTTATAATGTTTTCCTCCAGGGCATTTGGCTCCCCATGCTATCCTGAATGCCTTAAAAACTTATGAATACTTCTTTTCTTTAAATGTTAACAAATTTCAGTCATTATTACAGCAATTTTATGAGTAGGACTTTGTGAAGAGATAAATCTTCTAACATGCTCTGAAACAGTCAATCTACAACACTTCCACGTGCCTCAAACACTTCAGAGCAGGCACCTCCTTTTAAGGATCTGCCCCGGAGAGACCTCCAGCACCTGCCATGACCTCATGAACCACTGACTCATCTGAGCCATGGAAGAAACAGCAGTCCACCTTTAATACAAGGCACTAAAGCACTGAAGGTATAAAGATAGTGATGAGCAAAATGAAGTGGAGCATATCATGATGATATATTCTTGACGATGCTTCTTAGCTTTCTCCTTTCCATTTTTAAAGCTTTATATATACTCTGCAGCTTGGCATTTCTGTGCTTCTCAGATCAACTAAGTAGCTATGCCAAGCCTTCCTACAAACAAGAATTACATTAGTCAAACATCAACTGCCTACACAGTCATAAACTAATCCACTCAGCTCAATAATATAGCAGTTACAAATCCTGACCAGACCTTCAGTCCAATGGGGGGAGAACTTTGTGGAGCACAGAAATGGGTGAAATCACTGGGCTCTGGGGAGCGGGTGCCATTGGGACGCACCTCGGAAACCTGAGCATCCTCCCCAGACAGCAGGTATGGAGCAGAGAGGAGCCATCTCTCAAATATCTGGGCCTCGAATATCTCTAATGCTTTGAAAGTCAAGCTCCACCTCAAATCCATCTAAAAGCCAGGAGGCAATTTTGCTGGCACTCCCAACAAAGCGTTGCCTAACAAACAGGCACAGGCTGGACTTCAGCTTCCGACTGGTCTCTTCGCACAGCTCCAAGCCGCGTGTCAAGGAGTCGAGGCACAAGGTGAAGCAGGCACAGACACAGGCCACATTCAAAACAACACCGTACACTCAATATGCCACACACAACTAACCTAAACACAGCTGTCTATCTGCCATCAGAAAGCACCCAACAGAAAAAAAAATCCCAACTTTCAAACACTGACTTCCTCCCCCCACCTTTATCTACTTGCTGCTTGATTAATTTTGACAGGTTAGGTCCACAAAACTGATGTACTACTTCTGCAGACTGTATGTTTCCAGCCTCCTCATAGTTCAAATTTTCAAGCTCTTCTACACCTTCCCACTCCATTCACAGCCTTCTCAACCTCCCTTCAGAGGGAGGTATAGTATAGCAAGGAAAGTATATACCTTCCACTAAAATCTCAGCCAGCAGAGACCAACCGCGGTTCTCCCAGAAAGTGCCTATATTTGCTCTAACTCTCTCCCTCCATCTGGCTCAGCTGAACACCTCCCATCCAGTCTCAAAGAGATCTTCTTCCTTTTCCCTTGAATATGCCCCAAGTACCCCTTCAAACTCTTAGTCTTCTTACAATGAAGACAATCTTCATCTCATGAAGACAAAATTCCTTTTCCTTGACAATCTAACAGACTCAAGGAAGAAATATTAATTATAAATGACACAGTTATGCTTCATATCTGTTGAAAATATTAATCAGAGAGACAGACAGCAATACTTAAGTATCTTTCACCACTGCTGATTCCAACACAGAATGAATTATTCATCTTAGACTCATATTCGAACTGAAGAAGTTTTGTTCTGAGCATGCCTGCAATACAGCAGGCAATACAACAATCAGAAACTACTGAAAACTAGAGTATTTTTTCTTCCTGCATTTCTAGTCAAATGAATATAATGATCCTCTTTGTGCATGGTAAAATGCTTCTTAATTAGTTTATGCCTGTTGCATAATAATATGGAAATAATCTATCATGTCCCTACTATAACCTAAATCTAAAAAAGATGATACGCTGCCTCTAGCTGCTTGCGTGCTAATCTCAAACAACCATATTGATGCAAATCTGCTGTAGTTACCTGAAATACTTTGATCTGCTAGCAGTTCTTATATTTCTACTGTCAACATTTATTTCTCCTTAAAACTCTTTCTTTTTAATATAGAAATATTTCAGTAGTGAAAAACAGAAATAGAACATGAAAATTACAAGGAAATATTAGGAGATTGATTAAATAGTCATAAACTAGGAAATGCTAAATATGAAGTTACACATGGTGACCTTAACTCCAAACTCTCCTACAAGTTCCTGAAATTCCCTTTAACTATCTGACTACACACTCTATCTTAAATAATTTTTCACAATTTCAGTGTCTTTTAGTAAGGCAAATATTTTGTATCTATAGCCTATAGAGCAAATTGTCTATACCCAGATTACTGATATTTTGGTATTTTTGACTGGCAGAAAACACCTATGGCTCATATGCTGAGCCAAGTTCACCACTAACACATTCCCTGAAAAAACTATGAAGAAGACAGTTCCACTGCTACATTGAATTACCTGTTACATGATTATTAACCTTGATAGTAATGAAAAAGTCTTGCAGAATAGTGGAGATTTTTTTTCCAGAAAAAGACAGCAAACTAATGCCAGTGTTATAATCTAAAAATGATGTAAATATACAAGAAAGAAAATATTACATGATGTATTAAGTGTATATGAAAACATTAGGCAAAAAACAGTAGGCAATAATAGCATCATCAATTTGAGAAACAAACTAATTGAAAGGGACTGTACAGTACAGGATAGTTGTACATACAGTTTCAGAGATACCACAAGAAGTCTGCTTAACATAAAAAATGCATATGTAAAAACATTAAGATTTGCAATTGTTTTACACTTGGGCATTTGTAAAGTTATCCAAGCAGCAGCATCTGCTGCATTCCTTCCAAGCTTAGCACTCTGAATCTTCATTTTTTGTAAGAAGGCCGAAAAATGGTAAGGCATAAAAACCCCCTCTGATTTATCCACAGTAAATTCTCAGCCAATCACTCTGAGAGTTTGCTTGCTTGCTTGCTCTCAGTCCCCTGACCATTACATTTTATACACTTGTCAAGCACAAGACTGTTCCCCTGCCTCTCCCCTTCTTTCAGCTACATCACACTGCTCTTACTTTTGTGGAACTTGTAGCTAAATCAGAGCTCGAGACAAAACAACACTGAAATACCCACAAAAAAAAGATATAGGATTGAATAATTTATTCTACAGACTCCCAACCGTAAGAATGACTTACACCTATAAAGAAATCATCTTGCCTTCCCTCTATCTCCATAAATAAAAATGTCCCTTTTTTGTTTTAATTTGGAACGTGTAAACAACAGAAACATTTACTTCCTCTGGATTTAGTTTTCTCAAACACTTTAGTTTTACTTTAGTTGAGGACCCAGTTTCAAAATCTATCTGCATTACTGAATAAGAGAGAAAATAATCCCAGCAGCAGCACATCCAACTCCAAACCAACTCTCCTTGATGGACAAAGAAAGTTCATCAGCCAGAGGCTGGATAGCCCAGTCTCGCAGCACAGAAACACCCACAGAAGACACATTGGTAAAACCCAGTTAAAACCTACAAAAACATTCTCAGGGATTTCTGCACAGCTCCTGAATCATGACCGAATCCTGCAAGAATGGTGAGGTTCCAGCAGTAGAAACAAGCAACTAGTAAGAAGCAAGAGCAGCAGAAAAACTCCACCAGTGTGTGGTGCACATAAATAATATGGACTAATATTAAAGTTCCTTTTCCCAAAACTCACCTCAGTGTCACCACACTGCTCTGCTCTGGGAATATGTGCCAAGCCAGAGGCTGTGGGAGGCAAGAGCTGGCCTTGTCCGTGGTGACTCCATGAATGAAGTCTGGAAACAAGCCAGCTCCTGTCTGAGTGCAGCAGGAGTCCACTTCCCCGCCTGGCCTAAGGCAGGTAGTTCTGAGGAGAAGTTAAAGGTACCTATATGGTGTTTATCGATGCAGGCCTCTGCAGGCTGGACGGTGCCTGGGCTGTGCCCTGTTCTGTAACTGAGGAGCTGTCAAAGTGAAACACCACCTTCAGACTTCAACCAGATCCCATGGGTGTTGTAACAATAAAAACCCAACAACGACAAATCAGAAAGACCCAACGCCCAAAAACTAAACCCTCAAACTCTATGTGGTTGGTTTTTTTTTTAATCACACTTCCCTCAGAAACGCCAAAAATAGACTCTGCCAAGGTAGGGTGTAATTTGCCTATCTGACAAAGTAAACCAGGCTATGTCAGCAGTCTCACTGCATCCCAAAGAACTGTCATCAAATGAAGGTGCTCGTGCGGAATTTTAAAGAAAGAAAAGTCTGGCTGGAAAGGTGTCAGTACTGTTTCCTTGGCCCTGGGAGCCTGCCCCAACATGTCCTGCACCAAAATGACAGACAAGGTGCCCTATACTAGACCCGTTACTGGTATTGGATGGGAACACCTGTTGGAGGAGAGGCTACAGATGTCTTTGTCCTGGCAGAAGTACTGTGCACACAGCAACAAGCAATACCAAGTCTGAAATTTGACTCTAAGACAGCATTCAACTTCTTTTCTGCCTGCTGATGCAATGTTAACTTTTGAAGCCTAATTATGATCATTGAAATTTCAATAAACTCACTCTACTGTTGAAAAACAAACTGAAACATGTTATCAGGCAGGGATTTGTTCAGAGCCGCCAAGGATACACTTGGCATGTCCCACTCCTCTGTTCGCTTCAGTGGGGCTGTTCCAGAACAAACACACATTCAGAAAAAATTAAATAATCTGGAGCAGCTGGATGCAATCCTGATTCTTACTTAGGAAAAGCAGTGTTCAAAAGCATGTCCAAAAATGAACCAAAAGCTGTGTGCTCAGGTCCAGACTTGGGGGGTGAATTCACATGACTGCTGAGGAGGTGTCAGTGGTGGGTTCCTGGGAACTGGTGGGGAGGAGCAGAGAGGTGAGGACCACTTTCCCGGTGGTTATGGGAAGTCAGACAGCGGCTCAGTTTTATTATCTGGAAAATGTTACAAAAGTCAGCAGTGAGGGGTCAACTAAAAGGAGCCTTAAAATGATAAATGTGAACAGCATAATACAGAGTAATACCTTCTGTTCCTAAAGAGATAGAGTTTATGTTGGCTTGAACAATTTTAGAAACAACCCATGCAGAACATATTACAGGAGGATACTCTATTCTCCCCTTTCCTGCAGATTTACCAGACAGCTCAACCAGCTCCCAGGGAGATCTAGTGGGAAGAGTTGGTTTCTCACAACTAGCCGCTGCCTTGGTCAGTCTGATGAGCAGGCTTAGCTCTAGACCTTTTAATGGCTTGTAGTTGCAAATCCAAGAAACATGCAACAGGGCAGAAGACAGGGAGGCAATGAAGACCAATGAAGACCCAAAATGCAGGACATTTTTCTATTGAAATACTTTCTGGATAGATGCAACCCCCAAATTTAATGGAGGAGGTAGAAAAGACTTCAGCAAAGCTATTTTAATTTGTAGCTTTTCCCAAGATGTATGCAGGGTATATACTGGTTAGTATATTTAGTTGGTATAGGCAATATTTTGCTGGCATTAGCTATGCAGAGCATTATTAAAATGAACAAGTGTACTCACAGTCCCTTTGACTGAATTCTGTTCTCAGTCTTGTCTGAGGCTTGACTAATGTCACTGAAGTTAACAGAGCTGCTTCATACCAACACGATATTGTATTTTAGGCACTAAGAAATGCTAGTAAAAATTAACTTAATTCAAAATTCATAAAAAGACAGCAACTTGTGCTTTTATCTATGAATGTATAGTAAAAGTATAAAGAATACTTTAATGTATAGCTAATGAACATTAATAATTAACATTTAACAATTAACAGTAATTAACACTAGTAATGTATAGTTAATTAATTAGTATAGCTAATGAATGAATACATAGCGTAAAAAGAGGCAATAAAATTGAAAATGAAACAGACCTCCAGTGCTTTAGATAAAAACTGATTTATAATTTGTTCAGATTTAATATTTGTTTCTCTCAGAACCTCTACAATCTCTTTGAATAAAATACAAAATATCTTAGAATAAGATAGAATCTCTTAGCATAAGATATAAAATCTCTCCAGGTTAATTCATTGTTCTTTTAAGCAAAGGCAAGCCCACAATCTTATTTGGGTTTCTCTGTAAACAGATTAGGATCCACAGATGCAGCTTCTGTGTTACATATGCATGTGACAACTGCTGGCATATTGCTCTAGCAGTGCTCAAGAACACATTTCTCTACCAGTTAAACAATCTTTCTCAAAGTAAACACATCTTTTCCATTATCACAAGCTATAAAGTAGTTCAAGAGCCCTGAAATGATCTTTTCATTAGTTTGAGATGCTTAAGCATCTCAGTACTGAAACGTCCCATATAAGCCTTATGAGACAGGAAGAGTATAAATCCTGCTCTCCCATTCCCTTAATGAGAATGCCTAATAAAAATGTAAACTAATTCTCTTGGCTGCCACTATCCTGCCTACTGAATTAAATCTTCCTTTTCACCCTCATATATTTATATAACTTTAAAGCTATAATATCAGTATGGCTGTTTGAGATTACTCATCCAATGCCACAAGCTGGCACTAGTTTCTTTATTTCCCTCATTTCTTTTTTCTTTTTTTTTTGCCTTGTCTGAGACCAGACAGGATCACCTGCCCTGTTAGCAAATCCATCCTCTTCAAGTCAGTCCTGTAGTAGCCTCACCAAAGTCCATCCTCCATCAACAGAGCAATCAGAAAGCCCTTAGCTTGCAACATTTCCTTGTTGAAGGTATACTTCAGAAAATTGGAATTATCTATTTGATTATGAACATTTATGTGCTTTTAAATGCAAATACATATTAGATATGCTTAAACAGTGCTTTCCTTCCTTTCTCTGTAAATGCCTCCTTGTCCTCCTAATTCAAACACATGCAGACAGTCCTTCTCCTGCAACATTTGTCATTGTTATCAGCCGGGGGGACACTTCTGTCTCCTACTTATACAGAGGTCCTTGCTCAGGCCTTTCCCTGCACCCCTGGGTCTCCCTGGGGAAGCGAGAGTTTCAGGCAGGCAACAACCTGACTGTCCAGCAGCGAAAGGAAGAGAGTGAAGACTTCAGCTCATTTTCATGCCTGACCTGGAAGCCAGCCAAGAATGCCAGCTCCACATCTGGACAATCTGAAAAGCTATAAAAGAAAAAATAATCCTGACACCTTCAGCTAAAAGCCAGGGGCTATAAGGGAGATCCCAGAAACCCTAGGATGATGCAAAAAAGTGAGTTGTCTGGAGACTGGGTTGGGAAACGAGCTAAAGCACATTCTTGAACGCGGGCAGCAATCACCGCTCCCGGCAGAGCAGAGCCATGCTGCCCGCCCCAGCCTGCTTTCACCACCGCCCGGTCAAGAGCAGGATCACAAGACGTGTTTGAAGGTAAAGAGGTACCATGATGGAAGCTGCCAGAAAGAACATGGAGAAGATGAGACTGTGGGAGAGGTGGGCTGCCTTTCACCATACAAAGCTGGAAGAGAAAGCATGCTCATTTGGTCACGACTGGCCGTTGAAAGAGCTGTCGAGCCTATTGCTAAGGAAGCGTTTCTCCAAGCTCACTCCTGAAAGCACACATCTTGCCAGGAACCAAACAACAGGGAGAAGGCTGCAAATCTGCTCTTCCCTTCTGCAGTAGACTGATGCTCTGGTAGCATGGTTAGCAGGTGAAAAGACCTGCTTGGGCCCCAGCTAGCCCAAGGGACTCCCAGGAGACACAGCTGGACAAACTGGTCTTTTAGGTGTGCTTCTCCACACTCTTGCTGGGTGCCCTCCCTTCTACTGCCCCACGCTTGCCAAATCACAGCTTTGGAATGGACTGGCAGGCACCCAGGCTTGTTCCTGGCTCTCCCAGGTAAATGCTCACTGCCAAGGAGATATACTTTCCCTGGAAACAGCAATCCTCCCCCTCCTTGTCTCACATCCAACAGGGTGAGAGAGTGTCTCCCTGGCCAGGGAACAGGATTCCAGGCAAAGAAGGCACTGAGGAGCAGAGCACCCGTGAACACTGAGAGAAAGTAGGACCTGAACACCACTGTTCCTTTGCGGGTTCGTACAACAGGAATTAAACCACTTAGGAGACTGCCTCCAGCTCATTTGTTTATTATAAGGTGCCTAATGCATAATTAGGCAGGGAGCCCTGCCCGTCAAAGTCCCTCTTCTTTCAGCCTGTGCTCTAACCTTTTGATTAAAAACAAAGAGAAGAAAGGAACCGAGTGTGTTTAGTACATGTAATATAAGCAGGTCTGGTGGCATGCTGATACTTCCCAGTCTCCAAGGACAGGATAACAGCTGTCTTGCTGCTTCAACCTCCTGCTCCTGAGTTGATTCACACAGCGTCTGGAAAAAATAAAGCTACGCCACAGTTCCTCTGAGCTGGGGGACAGGCAGAGGAGAGCCTCTTGCACAAGCCTCATTATGCAGCCCTACACACAAAACGTCCCACACCAACCACTCTGTTCCTGCACGAATTACGAGTACTTCCTCCCAGCAAGCTCCAGTTGAACCTTCTGTTTTTTCTGATGCTTTGGTTTTATGCAAAAAAAAAAAAAAAAAAACCAAAACATTTTTCGTTTTACTTCAGCATCGCCATTTTCCTGGAGCACTAGAAGACATAAGGCAAGGGAAGAGCTTCTCCTGGGAAACGCTCTGCCAGTCTTCCCACCCCAGGCTGCTCCTGTTGTCTTCTCCACACAAAGGCAGGACACGGAAGGGCTCTCTCTCAGGTGCACCCGCCATCTTGCCTCGGTTGCGCTGGTTTCTGGTGTATTCATACAGCTTCTCGCTTGACCCAGTGACGTTTCAGTACTGAGCAGGCAGCCTTCAAGATGAGGTAGAGCCAGATGGTTTTCCCTTACAGTACTCGGCGCCCTGTGAAGCTCTGCCTTTTGGCAGTCTCTGCGGTGTGTATTGTCAGGCCTGGCAGCTCACCTGCACTTCACGCTCCTCAGCAGCCTCCCACAGCACGGGAAGGGGAGCTCGCTGCCGCTGCCGCCCCAGCCCCGCTCCCTGCTTCCTAATGCTGGCAGCCACACACCCCGGTCCACAGGCAGAGCAGCTCCCAGAGGAGACAGAAAATCAAGACAGACTCTCTGGCAGCTGCCCGCTGCCTGCAAGCCTGGTCTACGCTTTGTAAATACTGACACAACTCCACGCAAGAGCTCACTGACACCGCGGTGCCCCTCACAACAGCCCAGCCCGCATAAAGGCTGCGGCCTTTTTGAGCTCCCAGCTTCTGGCACCTAATGCAACTTTCTTCCGTGGTCACAGAACAGACCCAACAAATGCCATCCAAGCTGTTTTGCTCCGAAACAACAGAATTGGGATGAAATCACCTGCAATTTCAGACAGGTGTGTTTGAGGTGCTGAGGGCAAGCAGAAGTTTGGTTTTTTATTGCAACTGATTCAAAACAAACAGAGAAATTCACATGCCTGGCATTGAGGTAAGACATCAGATCCGCTTTAGATGATCTCCTGCAGTGCTGACATTACACTGGGCAGCTCAGCTCTGCGCAGAGGAGGGCAACTTCTGCGGTGATGGCAGCCACTTGTAACACAGATCCCCAAACCTGTTTCTCTCAGCCACTAAAAACTACATTTGCTTCCATTTGGCATTTTTCCCATCCTCCCGGAAACACCATGATTAACAGTTGGGTTTTTTTTCCAAAAAGTTGTGACTTAAAATAAATACACAAAGTTTCTTTTGAAAATGAGAACTTAATCCCAGTTTCAGCGATCACACAACTGCTAGAGGAATAGCACTGCTCAGCACCCAGGCCAGGCGTCTCAGCCACGGACAGGCAGACAGACACACAGAGCACTGGCAGCTTGGCAGCCCCCTTCAGACACTGCCCACTCCTGCCTGCTGCCTGAAAGGGACCCATCTTCTAGGGTGAAGCACCCTAAGGCTCATCTGTCACCAGACATCGCCCAGTCAAGCAGAAGCTGCCAAGGAAGGGCGTGAATGAGGCGGATCTGCAGCAGCAGTTGCTGGGGGTTATAAACTGCTATTGCGACAGAAGAGGACAGCTCAGACACTGACTCCAGATCTGACTTTTTATTCCGCCACCCACCAGATTACAGCCCAAAGCCTTCGCAAGGTACTGCTCCCACTATTTGGGTAATTGCCTATTTATGTGCACTGCTAACTAATTCAACAGCTGCAAATCAGGCAGGGGAAAAGTGGTTTTGAGATCTATGATTGCTTCATCTGGCTTACACCTGCATTTCTGGCATACGTGCAAAGTGCATCCAGATCACACTTTCTTCACCGTAGCTAGGGACCACAGGAATTACCTGCATAGTGTGGAAAACGTACTTAATCGACTTCCACCAAGGACCAAGATCCTCTGAAAGAGGTAAGTGCTACCTCCCTATGCAGGTAACAGCCTGAGCTCTATTTCCTAATGATGTCTGACCCGGAGGTCATCAAGACAAGCCCTCCAACGCTCTTTTTCAATCAAGCAGTAGAACCATTTGCTATAGCGGGTAAACTCTTCAGAGCAAAAACTGTCCTTATGAATGTGTTTGTGTTAGGATTAGCACAACGGGGTTCTCTGACAAGTATCCCAAGGGGAAAAAAAAAAAAAAAAAAAAAAAAGGGTTATTTGCAGTGTTGAGGAGGCCTGTACAAACAGACAGTGCAAATGAACAAGAGCCCATGTTACCTTCCAACCCTGGTACTTACTGGGTAGTGCTATGGGTTGCCCACCCTTCTCCCTCATGTGAGCCCAGAGACAATCCTGCCCTGAGCATAACGCCCTTCAGCACTTACTGATGACAAAAGAAGGTGCAGTTTACACTTACTTTTACAGCTCCATTAAAAGGTGACCTGCAAATAAAAAAAAAAATCAAGCACATTTAGTATTATGTGCTGAATGCCCCCAAATAAACAGGATTAGATGAGCATTCAGCCCTCATGTAAAAATTAGGTGAAAAAACTGGCACTGAATGTGTACTTTGATTTTACACTCATGAAAAGGAGTCCTTCCTAACAGCAATGTAGAGAGCAGTTCCTGAACAACTACTGGCTTCACATTTCTGCTTCTAGCTGCTTGCAGACAGTATACTGGGATGAAGGTGTGGAAGAAATATTATTCCTTTGAATGGCATACTCCTGAAATTGCCACAGCAAAGCTAGCAAAGGCAAGGGGACAGCAGACAGGTCCCACTTTCCCTGCTTTCTTTCTCCTCACCCTGCTCGGGCACCAAAGGCTGTGCTTTCCAAATGCACTGACCTGACACTGGGCTAAAACTGATATGGAGCCACTGGTGGATCAGACATCTTTGAAGAAGAGGCTTTGAGATCCATTAAAAATATCAGCAGTGCACTGCACAGCTATGGGTAAAGCTTTCTCCTGTAAAATACCGACTGCAATAGCTATTTCTGACTTGTGATCACCACACTGCTTTCCCCTCTTCCTCCTGTGCTTGGCCCCACTTAACTGACTCCACTCCCTTGGACCCAGCTCAGGAAAGCACTGCTGCATGTGCTTAAAACCCAGTGACTTCAACGGGAGATAAGCACGTGCTTCAGTATTTTACTGACTGGGGTATTTAAATGAATGTAGACCTCTCAACACCAGTGCTCTTTTGTACCAAATTTTGTACCTTTATTATCAATTACCCTTTATAAAGTGATGAAAAATTAGCCCGTAAGCGATTTGATTACTTCATAGCTACTCCCATTCATTCTGACTTAAAAACATCTGGATGCGTAAAAGAAGATTAAGGGGTTTTCTGTCATAGTATTCTTATACTACTCCCCTGGCACACAAGAGGAGGCTGTTAAGCATCATGCTGCAGTTCTCAAACAACCTTGCTGCCCCCCCCCCAATTCTTATTTGCCATTTCTCTAAAGTGACGCTTCACAAAAAAACTACATTAACCTACAGAAATACACTGCAGTGGTGTTCAGAAAGTTGTTCAAATCAGGTCTAGCACCTAGTTTCAAATCTCTAAAGTAAACAGTAGCTTTGGTGAGCTACAGTCATCAAAATACATTCTGGTACATGCTTACTGTTTGTTGGTTTCTTTAATTTGGCTTCTTTATTTCTCATTCTTTTGTGAAATCTGATACTGCTTTCTAGGTGTCCAAGCTGTTAATGTAAATCAGCAACATCATCCTACAACTAAAACTCTACTATAAAAACTTTTAAAATACTGTTTTGTAAATACAAGTGTTAGAGCAAACAGAGGAGCACACACTCTCTACACCTAAACCTAGAGCTTCAGTCAAATTGATTGACATTAACAAGAACCATTATTTAAACTAAGAAACTGAACAAGTGAGTTATACCAATTCCTGCCAACAACAATTTAGTTTTTAGTAGACTGATAAAGACATCTGCAATGAGTTCAGAAAGCGTTTAAAAATAACTACAATTTTAAGCGGGAGATCTTTTAAATTAAAAGTGTTGGTGAACCAAGAAAAGGGAGTGGATTATGCCAAATTCCCACATACATTTTAGAAGAGGCAAATGCTGGACATGAACTGAAAGCACTGGACAGAAACTGCTCAGGTTCATAATTTCTCCTTACCATTCTCCTTCAATAAACCACCTACCTGATGTCTTTCTGCTTTTGGCTAAATACGCTTCTGACATGAAAGGCAAGTTTCCTCTTGCCTTGCCTGGGAAAAAGCATGCCAGAGAAGGGTGTGCAGGCATGGCCATGCCCGGCGCGCAGGCACGCTGGTGTCATGCTGCTGCCGCAGCCAGGAGCATGACTGAGCACTAACAGAACAGAGGAAACCAGCCAGAAGAAAAATGCCTGGTGTCTAAAACACAAAATAAACAAACAGAATAAAACCCCTAAACAACACTTTTGTTGATTTCACACTGCCTGTAATAACAGTGGACATCATCCTTTAGAAAAATATGCCATCCCAGGAGCTTTCCATAAAGTAATACTGGCATGGCTTTTTGTTGTTGTGCGTCTGATCTAGCATCCTTCAAGCAGTCCCTCCGCTACTATTTCAGTATACAATGAAAAGAGGCTAGGTGTGTATAGAGGGAACCATGCATGAAACAGCAGCATGAGGTCTGGCTGACCCTGTCCCTCAGCAGGTGACTTCAAGAAGTCTTCAAGCAAGCCAAGGAAGACAGCGGAATCACAGTAGAAACTACAGCAGACTGCCTAAGAGCTATACACGCAGAAGTAACGCTTAAATGAGACTCCCTCTCTTGAACAACTAGAAGCACGATTCAAAAGGGAAAAAAAAAAACCCAACTAAGACACACCAAAAGATTTAAATATTTCTGAATTACTCTATCGATCTACATTAATTTCAGCTATTTTCAAACACTCAACTGTTTGACTACTAGGCAACGCCATCTAGTGATGCTAATTGAAAAAAAAAAATCACTCTCCATTCTTCATTAAAAAGGTTCACTCTTGCAAAGTTCTTGTTAGTGGAACTACAGTTTCAAGAGGTGTACAGTTTTCAGTGCCTACAAGCATTTTCAAACCTACAGCGTTAATTTAGAAAAAAGGTCTGAACCATTTTATTTACCCTGAAGTAATTTACAGAACTCACAACACAGAAAGTGAGCTGGGTTAATCACATCAGAATTTAAACATGCACACCATGTAGTCTTGAAATGATACAGGGATACAATGCAAAGCCCAATAAATTACCTTCCAGTTTAGTGAATAACTACAGATAGTATTTGTAGGATAAAATAATTTACCTAGCTGTTGAAGATTTCTGTTGATGTGTGTAAAATACCTGCTTGAAATATTTTACCCTAGCCTTAAAATATCAAGGGAAAAGAAACCCTGTGCAGGTTTAAACTCTTCTTTAAGAGGTGGAACCACTCACTCAGTCATCTGCTGGCGATAGCTGCTAGCTGTAATTAGCTTCTGGTGGAAATTGCCAGCAGACACAACTAGAAGTTTAAATCAATTGGCTCTGCTTCCTCCTTACAAGAAAATTGGCGATTCAGGGCTGCATTCCAGCATGATGGATCTAAGAAACCAAAGCCAATTTGACAAGAAAGGGAAGTGTCCCTTTTCATGGCCTGCTTTAACCCTGAACACGCTGCATGCTCCTAGAGAGGATGTGTCATTTTTTCTTTTTTTTCTTTTTTTCTTTTTTTTTTTTTTTTTAAATCCCCAAAGAAAGCAACTACAAATATACAACAAATATTTCATCGAAAAAAAAAGCCAGTGTTCAGCCCCAATTATTTTCACTTCACAGCTGTAAAGATGGGAGAGGGAGAGACAAGATCCAAAAAGTGAGAAACTGAGAATAAAGGCAGCATGTGAAAGAGAACTTGCAGGAGGAAGCAGAGCCCAGTGCGTGGAAAGCTGAGCAAAACCCTCAAGCACCAGTACTGCAGCTGGGTCACACTCACTCCAAACA
Organism: Tyto alba; assembly: GCF_018691265.1. Taxonomy (NCBI): domain Eukaryota; kingdom Metazoa; phylum Chordata; class Aves; order Strigiformes; family Tytonidae; genus Tyto; species Tyto alba. Next base: position 27,357,073 of record NW_024881328.1, on the reverse strand, counting down.
CCATGGGCTCACGACAGTTCTGCATTTTGGCTGCACCATTTTGTACCTTTCAATTGTATCACAGCAACTGCAGCACCGGTACCTGCTCTCACCCTGCTCTGCTGCACATCCTGCTTTCCACCAGTTTTCTGTATTTGAGCTATATATTTCATGATTTCAACATTCAGGGCTTCGTCAGTCTGTAGCTGCATATGGGCTGGGCATTCTTGTGAATTGTCCTGAACTTGTCCTCCTTCATATAAACATTGGCAAGCAGATATTGAATGTTCAGCCAACATGAATAAGTGGCATCCTTTGCCAGCACTGGGCTTTGTGTAAGCCTTTCTGGATTTAATTTCCTTGTATCTAACTCCCAGGGCCACCTAAAGACCTCGAATGGTAAAGAAACACTTCCCCAAGGCCACCATTAATTTGCAATGAACATGTCTAGCGTAAGCAATCATTTTCAATTAGATGGTTCCTATAACTGGGTGTTGTAACTACTCTTCAGAAATAATAACTTCTTAACAAATAATTCAAAAATCTACATCAGGGGGCTGCCTAAATTCTCCATGTCAATGGCATACATGCACACCTGTCTTACCAAGCCTGGTGACATGTACACAGGAAAGATTTCTGTCAGGCTACCTTTCAGCACCCACTTTATGTGTATACTACAAAGTTTAGTCGATGATGTTTTCAGACTCACCATAAATTAACATGATTTGAGATATGTAAGAAACTCACATGCAAAATATACTAAATACGGCACTTTCACGAAAGCATAATGGGACAAGGAGGAGTTTAGTCAAGCAGAAACTCAAGCATGGCCTTTTTTTGACACTAGATAGACTGGCCACATTGTAAGCTACTGGAATTATGTAGATCCTTATACAACAAAGTGATGCTAGTGACTGTATTCATACATTTCCTGAAAAGACACACAGTGACAGCAAAGCAAAACTGCCACAACCACTCACACTCCAGTTGCCCCGCATATGCACAACTCTCTCCTAAATATCTTTCAATACTCATTTTGTAACCCCGCTTAAACACGTCAGCTTCTGAAAAGGGTGTGTGGGGCAGTTATTTACCAGAACTTTTCAGATTAACCAGAAAAAAACATGCATGCACATGCTTGAGTATATTACTCACAATATTACAATTTTCAGAAAGCAGGTTTAAGAGTTTTACCTCCTTTTAAAAAGCCCATTTTAATATCAAGCCTCTTCTAGCATGCTAGATGACTTTAGCTAGATGGGATCTTTTCTCCTTCAATTAAGAGGAAAAAATTCTGTAGATCTAATCCTGCCTACAGGCTATCTTTTTATTTCCTTTTTAAAAAGCCAACACTTACTACTCAATTATAAATCTGGTGTTTTGCACAAAAATGGGATCTTTCTTAAACTCTCTTCTACATTCCTCTGACCCAAAATTGCAAAGCTGTTTCCCAAGACTTTTATCACGTCTTTCTTGTTAAACAGTTATTCTTCTTATTAAAGAAGCAATAGGACAAATCCTGATTCCTTCTTTAGGCAGTGGAAAAGCAAAGTTTCTGCCAAAAAATCTACATAGCCAAGAACATTAGCTAATGTACATTCAATTGCTTTCAAGGCCAAAGCAGTTTGCACCAGATAGGAATCCCACCTAGGAGCTGAAACCCTCCAAGACATGGGCTCTTCAGAGAGAGGGAGCAAGAGATTAACAGCTGTACAAAGAGGAGCAGGGAAAACTGGATTCATACTCAGACCAAGGATTCCCCGCACACTTAAGTGCTGTGGAGTGCTCAGCCCTCTAACATCCCGGTTCCACAGGGCATGGCTCCATCCCCCAGGCAGTGTGGGGCTGCAGGGCACAAACCAGTAGTTCAGCTCTGCCAGAAGTACCCGACCCTTAAGTCTTTCCTGACAGAAAGCAGGCAGCTGCCAAACTGAACATGCCGCGCACGCTGCCTGCATCAGGCTCTGCACCGCTCACTCAAAACCCAAAGCCATATTCACCCAAAGTATCTGTTTCAGCAGAAATACGGCCCACAGGCATTGCTACTCCCGTTGAGATCTCAGCTCGGTTTCTGTATGCTTGCTCTTTTCTAAAGGGCAGAACAAAGAGAATATTTGGCTTTAAAAATGCCTTGGAAACTACAAATGAAAAATTACATGAAAAGCATACAGCTTTAATTACATCTCTCAAGGGGACGAGATAGCATTTTTTTGCATCCCCATCTTGTCTTTTCTCTGCCCTGAAAATTCATGAGATGATTGGAGGTACAAATGTTCGTATTTGTAGGGGAAAAAATGACCTACATTACATCCTCAGCAGATCATGTAAATATCAGGAGGTAAAGTCTCACAGAATTAGTTTACATTTGAAACATTTTCAAAATATTGTTTTAGCTGGGTATAATAGACCACCATAAGATGTGACACACAGCAAACACAGGGCTGCAATTAAACAGCTGGCAAACAGCCAGGAAGAGATAAAGGCCCAGGCTGTCACTTGCTAGACAATATATATAGCTATTTTGGCAGCCAAAACCGAATGTGATAATTGAGCCATGACACATTAAAAAGGCACACAATTTCCAAGGAAAGAGTTCCTGAGCACTAAACAAGGAGTATCTATAGTGTGCTTACAGTGAACCAAGATTTAGGAGTAATAATGAGATTGGACTGATTACAATTCAGTGGTGCAAAGCCAACCTTGTTTAATGCACTGCACCACTGTAAGCAGTTATATACAACCAGACACAAAAATACATGTGTGAAGCCCACAAAGGCTGTCAGTATTAGAAACTACAGGAATCTGAGCAGTGTGGGCACTGTCCTGAATTGTTTCTCTGTATTTTTTTGTATTAGGAAGGATTTTATACAGTAGCATTATTATCTCCAGAAATTACAGTGCACTCGATTTGACTTCTAACACTGTGAAAAGCCAACCCAACCTATATAACTCAGTTTTAAAATAAAAATATACAGTAATACATGAAGAGTAAATAATTCTTTGGAATCACACTTTTGCTGTACAGAAAAATGACTGTTTTGTTTAAGGCACGAAGAACCTTAACACTGACAGCAATAGCTGTTTGGAAGACAAAGTCCAGGAGCTTTTCTAGTGTTTCACTGCATGTTTTATTAAATAACCTAAGGACACAACAAATGAACAAATGTACCAAATGAAGACACGGTTTTAAGTTAACACCCAACTGCTATATAAAGCCTCCCATAAATGCACTCCATCAAATTAACATGCTGACATCAATTGCATTTCCTTCTTGAGTAAAGGACTTGTAAGCCTATACATTGTCAGCCCCCAGTCCATTCATTCACTAACCTCCCACAAAGTGTAGGTACTTCATGATCTAAAATTGCACTTATATAAAAGAGAAGCTAAATTTAGGGCCTATAATAGGAAAATCTCTATGAAGAGTTTACTCCCTAATCTTATTCTAAACTTAACCACATTAAAGATGTATTCAAATAAAGAAATCTCATGTGCACCTTCCCCAACCAGAAGTTGCAGTGTATCAAGAAAGCTTAAAAAAATTACAGGAATCCACATTTTGGCCCACTAGAACCAGTGATGTCAAGACAACAGTTGCACAGCTCTTCATAATGTCAATACCAATGAACCAGAACTGAGTCCAGTGATACCAGCAAAACTTTTGGAAATGATCCCCTGCACTGAGCATCAAAGAAAAAGGGGAAAACACAGCGATATTAAGAAAGGATCCCTTCAATGTAATGTAATTTCTTATCTCAAATAAAAATACCAAGGTGCTCTAAACCATGCAGATTTCCTCAAAACAAACTCCTCACCCACCTCAACTGCCCAACACACACTTTGTATCTAACAACCAGAGCAAACTGGCATTGCCATACTGGGCCAAACTGAAGAAGCAGCATCAATACTTTACTTCATACTAAAAACAGTACAAGAAACTGTAATAATTACATAATCTACTTTTACAAAACTATCTTTAATGGCTGCGATAGTAACTTCATTAAGTGTCAGTACAGGAAATGAAAAAGCTTAAAGATGAGGGCAAAACATGCACTTTCAGCTGGTTCCTCAGGAGATGCATCAAATATGTTACCTCTGTCTGAGGAACAGCAGACACCTGAGGGTAGCTGTTATGCAGCCTCAGAAAGAAAAAGGAAATCATGATACGAATTTTTCTGATGCCCAAATTAAAAGGAGCATTAAGGGGACAATTGCAAGCATAAATTAGTTGATCTTCATCTGAAACTTTCATACTATTGCATATATAAATGGCATATTATAACAGTTAAATATATTAAAGAAGCATAGTCTTTATTTTTTTTTTGTCCCCAGTACTGCAGCAGACACATGTATTATTCCATAGGCTCTGTCAAAGTGATCTTTAGTGGCAGCTAAAACAGGGCAAATTCACACTCTCTTCGGAAAAGCATTTAAACATACACAAGTTTTCCTGAAAAAGGTGAGAGTGCTTTTTCTGACTCAGGGCCACAAAGCAGAAAGGCAGTAACTAAAAAGGTAGAAACAAAAGAAGACTGAAGAACTAAGTCCCAGTTAATTAACATAGCTCATACACTTGCCTCTTGCCCAAATATCCTATGAAAGCTCAATAAAAAATGAATTTTTTCATGGATTTTGTATTCCAGCCTGACTGTGAACATCCAGTTATGAAAAGAGCTCTCAGGGAATTAAACACCATCCAAAAAGTAAATTGTCATACAGATTAAGGGAAAAGTATGATGGAAAACTGTTTTTAGGACAAGCAATAAACAAACATAAATAAGCAACTTTGCAGTATGAGAACATTCAAGGACTGTGAATAAAACTATGCCAGGCAGAAAAGGAAAGGCTGAGTAACACAGATGAAGAGGAATACTACACATAGGTAGCTTATTTACACCTACCAGGGAAACAGGGACTGTTTCTTGTTATGACTATGTTAAGTCCATTCAACTTTTGGCCACTAGTAATCAGCTGTAATTGCAAAAGAAACTTTGAAAATACAAGGAATTATAGGTAAAAGTTTTTAATCTTCTGCTGCATAGAGTAGTACCGGTAAAAAGGTGTGTCCCAGTATAATGCAGAGTACTAATCCTTCCCACAAAGTAGAATACCCTGGAGTAGATAATAACATTCTCCGCAATGTAAATCCTCTCTTTATTTATACTCTGGCACGGTTTCCTGATGTTTACACTTATTCAACAAGCCAAAAAATTACTCAGACTTACTTTTTCTTTATATTTCACATTTAGAAGAACAGCAAAGCTCTGAGCACCTGGACCATAATTAAATCTATAATTCATCCCATAGCATGAAGAATAATACACAAATAAATTAACTCCACCTGCCAGAAGAATTAATAATACCGGGAACAACTTACTGCAGGGACCAAAAATGGGAACAGAAAGGTTTTATAGTAAAGCTTCCGTCCTTCAAACTTCACTTTCAAAGATCTTTTTACCCAAACTCCTGTTCCGGGGGTAATCCAGTCTCCAACAACTTTAGAGGTTATAAAAAAAAAAAATAAAAATCAGAGGAACTTCTAACTGACAGACTGAGAGGCACAACACCCGCCTGCAGAGTCACCCTGCGTCACGCTGTAAGCGGAGCATGGCTACGCCGTTAGCACGTCGGGCCAGCACTGTTCCCCGCCGGGAGAAAGAGGTGCCCTCGGCTGGCGCCGCGCCGCTGGCCCCGCAGCGGGGCTGGGGCGCCCCAGAAACGCGTTTGTTCCAAGCAGAGGTTTCGGGCCCTTGGGGCCACACGCAGCTGATGCCATTTCAAGCAGCACCCAAGATACTGCAGTTTATACACCCGCCCCGGGTCAGAAGAGCGCAAAGGTGTGCTTCTCTGGCCTGCTCTGCACCGTTCCTGTCCCGTTCTGCATACAGACTGGACAGAAGCCAGGGCCTGGATTGCACCTAGCTCAGAGGCTGTAGTCGTACAATCCAGCCGTGCCAGGATGACTCATGGTGCTTTTGCACTCTGCCAGCTGACTTTGTACCGAACAGAGACGTTGCATATGGAAAGCACAAGCAGTTGCAGCACAGCATCTCACAGACGCTGCTCGTCAAGCGCTCATTGCTAATGACATCTACTGCAAGACTAACCAGAAATGACCCCTCAGTTTTGTGATGAGTGACCGACTTCAGAAAAAGATCAACAGAATTATCTTCAGAAATAATATTCAGTGCACTGCATGGACCACTCACTGCACAATTTAGTGTTGCCCTTTTTTTTTTTTTTTCCCTTCAGACTTCAAAAGTCAATGGCTTCTTGAAAGTTAGCAAGCCTGGAATGCTTTTTGGCATAAATGGATTTGGACTAAGACCTGGGGCAATAAGGTCTCTTATAACTACCCGTTCTTCTTCATACACTTTCAAGAAGCAGAAAACCAAAGTGATATTTCTATTGGTGAAGCAGGATTTTTCAAACAGCACTCTTAAATTCCCACCTCCTGAAACTAGCTGCTATCACACTGGTGGGCTCATGTCATCTTCACTGGAAAGTTGCCCAGCCTGGATGGAGGATTTTATAGAGGGGAGGTATCCAGCTTATCTCAGGTGTAGGAATAGGTACGCTTACTGTTACTCCTGTCTCCTCACTCTCATGTTAAATAACAAAAAGAGAGTGCAAGCACAGCTCAGTCTGACAATCCAGATAAGGAATTTTATTTACATTTACTGTTCAAAGGTCACAATCCTAATACAGGAGGAAGGAAAATTAAGCACGCCAAATTTGCATTTGTCAGAAAACAAAGCAGAGTTACCAAAACCTCTCTCGCAGTCCTGCCCAAGTGAAAACTAGGCAGGAATCATTTACTGCACAAATACCAAACACGGTCTGCTCCTCAGCTAACAACCCGGGGCAGCACACAGAGCAATTCAGAGGCAATGCAAATGGCCTAAACATCATCCAGCAGGATGAGGTGTCACATTCATTCAGCGAATGCGACAATCCTGTACGTAAGCAGCCTGCAGAAGGTACAGGTGCCCGTCAGAGGGGAGCGACCTGCCAGCACCCAGCCCCACCACCCTGCTGGGACTCAAGCTATTTCAGTCGGCAGCGCCGTACCTGGGAGCTCAACAATGCGTCGTGCCCACAGCCATGTGAACCAAGCAGCCAAGAAATCCAGAAAGCCAAGTCCCAAGTTCAAAGATTTATTTTACAAATGCTACATACAGCCTAGGTATTTGTGAGGAGAGATTACTTTTGGCTTATGATTTCTAGGCTAACAAAGCTTTGTCTGCCTCAGACCACGTAACTCCCACCTATGCTTAGATGGGATAAGGACCCGAGGAATTTGAAATTTTCTAATAAAATCTCAGTGTGAGAGCTAAAATGTCAGCACGTAACTGTTTCACTAGTGACCACCTAACAGAAGCAGTCAGCAAATAAGTCTGACCCATGCCACAACCTCCCCACCTAACTCAATCCTTCACATGCTTTGACTTTTCTCAAGCACCAATCCAGATATGAGCATACAAGGTACAAAATTAACTTTGTTTCATATAAAGCAGAAGGTGCCACTGTGCAGATTTAATGAAAAACTTTAAATTTTTCATCAGCTTCTCCAGCATTTGAATTAGGCTGGAGCACAGCAACAGACCTGGCCACAGAGACTGGGACATGGCTGGTGCAGGACACAGCACTGACTCTGCAGGGCCTCTCCACACCACCGCCCGAAACACAGCACTGAGCCAGAAAACCTCCACAAGCCAAACAAGAGACGAGTTTGTTGCAACCACCAATTCTCCTTAGGGAGGGGACAGAAAGAAACCTCAAGGAGAATTCGAAAAAACCTGATAACTGTATTCATAAGCCAACAGTAATGTGATTTCTCACTGGTTGTGTCTGAAGGGATAGAAGGCTAAAGGTGAAGAAGGTTAGCTAAAGCAGCAGAAACCTTTTCCATCTCTCCAATTGACAAGTGCTTAAAGTAGCAATCCTTTTAACTGTTAAAAAAAGAAAGAAAGGAAAAAAAAAAGTTTTGTTTTTTTTTTCTCCTCAACATTCTAATACCTTTTTAAAGAATCTACTACTGAGAAGAGCTTTACATATTTGCTAACTACAGCTTCAGTGCTCTAAACTCATGGTTCCACAGAAAAAGCTCAAAATGTCTCACAGATGCTTTTACACCTTGGCATCAACTGGCAGAACCAGCTCCTCCTTATCACCTCCATTAAAACACTACAGAGAACAGTAAGGACCACGACAGAACCATGCCAGGCCAAATTAAATTTATTAGACCTTCAGCAATTAATTATTTCTAGCTTTATTTAGATATTGTACATAAAGCATTGAAAAAAATCACACAGAAGACAAACAAGTGCAATTCACAGGAAGTAACAGTTCCCAGTTCCTTCCGCCCAGATCAGAATTACTGAAGTCTAACTGAAGGCATATTCTCACAGAGTTTGCTTTCTGTACAGAAAGAAAATAAAGCGAGAACAAAACATTTATCTGATGAGTACAGCTTGCATCTCTCTCTATTTCCTCCATCCCTGACCCCAGCTTCGCTAATTTCTAGTACAGCACACTTGACACTGCATGGGAACTTTGCCCAGAATGCCCTTTATGTCTAGGAGAATCACACAGTGCTCAGCCTACAATAGTTGTTTTAGTATCAACAACCGCTACTGTTAACTTGCCTTATAACTGATAGGAAATTATTTTGTTTCTTCTATTCCTAAAACAAAAAAACCAAGCAGGCTTAAGAAAAACCAAAGACTTAAAATAATGCTAGTCTGTGGTATTACCATGAAAAATAAATAGCCAACCAAAACACTTGAAAGAAAAATGCTTTCACTGTATTTGTTCTCAGAAAATCTAGAAAAGGAATGATTTATCCATGTATTGATCTATCTAAGGTTTGGTACTGTGTATCATCAAACAAATCACTTTCTTACTGCTCTGTTTTGGTGATATCCCTTTTATTTTAGTAACTTGTTTATTTTTTAAAAAAACTAAGTTATGGTGTGTTTGTTCTGGTATAAGTACACCAGCTATAATTCTGGCTTTCAGTTACTTAAAAAAAAAAAAAAAAAAAAAGAGGCAAACCAAACTCAAAAAATGAGGTAGCCAGGTTGCTATTGCAACTCTTCACAGTACCTCAGCAATCTCAGCACCCTGTGGAGAAAGAGGAATGTGAAGCTAGACACTGTCTCACTGTATAAAATTTGTATGGCTATTATACAAAATATCTACTCCAGACAAGCAAACACTTTTGCAGCCACAGACTGTGCTTCAAATAGTTTATCACGTGAAGATCACCCTCTCAGATTTGATTACTCTTTAATTATGCTTATAGAATTTTAGGTTGTATAGTATTTCTATCTTTTGCATAAGAAGTTTGTTTAATCACTCAGACCATGCTTAATATGCAGTAGGTTGTGCTGTGTAACTTAGACCACTTAAATTTGCTTTCATGGGAATATAGTGTTTGTTACAGTGTTCATTACAAGTTGATTTTAGTCTCTTAAGACTTTTCTTTGCTTTTGCTTTGTAGGCTAGAAGTGAAAACAATTCTTGTTTTTTTTTTTCTTCCCAAGATGTTGAAGTCCAAAACTCTAAACACAGAACTGGGCTTTAGAATCATGGGTTTGGTTCAGCGGGCCCTTAAGGTGTCTGCAGAGGGAGGTGTCGCTAAATCCGTAATGTCCCACTAGAGCTTCTGCCATCAATACTAATGAAGGAGATACAGATAGGCCCTAGGTATCTCTGAACAAGTTAGGATGAGCATCGATGTGCAAAGATAACACAGAGCTCAATGTCAACTAACCATCTCTGCACTACTTCACCTGTCCCATGGATCCACCAGCCTGGATGAGGCCTCTGACGCTGAGATATCAGCGGAAAGGAAAAAAGCTAGTTAAAAAAGTATGAGCATACCCCAGGCACTGACTGCACAGTAGGCAAGTCCTTTGTTTGTTAGAAAAGGTGCCTGTGTTCAGGGAGGAATCTGGCTGTCCATTGTCTGCTACAATAGCCAGAGCTTCACAGCAAGAATCACCATCAGCTGAACGTATCTCCTATTGCATAGCTACTAATCTATTGTAAGGCTTTTTTTCCCCAAAAAACTCACTCTGCTCAAAGCATTTACAGTCGAAATGCTTTACTTAAATTGCAAACAAAAATAGTTTTCTGCTGCTAACCTTCCCTTACAGAAAGGAAAACACCAATATTTCACTTTGTCATTTGTTTTCCATTTGTCCCATGGAACCTGACCTGCTGGTTCTCTAATGATTTGCTCCGTCTTCAACATTATGGTGACTTCCATGTCTAGGCTTCAGAATGAAGTGATAACCTGAGTTCAAACTTAAACCGCCCCAGTGCAGCCTCAAGCTCAATGAACTTAGGCATGATTGAGAACCCCCAGCTTTCTGCAGCACCCCGCACTGCTACTCCAGTCATGGGTGGCTTGAGTGCTGGGCATAGCTACCTTTGCTCAAGCTATGCTAAGAGAGCATCCACAAGTCAAGCTGGCTTCACACTCAGCGTTTACTTTAATTTGCTCACCGATTTCCAGCCCTGCCACTGAAGCTACGTGAAGGGTTTCTGGCAAGGGAGGAACCCACCTCAAAGACAATCGTGTTGTGAATCCTTGAGGCTGGCCTTTAGCTTTGCAGTCTGCTCTTTGCCTTCATTGGCTACCTTCCCAGCGCCTGCACCCTTCTTGCATGCCTCAGAGAGGAACTACTGAAGTTTATAGCAGCATTAACTCATCAGCTGGAAACCTGCCAGGGTGCTTACATGTTCACTACAATCTTCCGAGCCCTGACTCCGGAAGGGTGCTTAGTGATAGGATCCATGGTCAAAGGCAGTATGCTATACAACTGCTCGGGGTGCTGTGCACGGATGCATTAGGGCTTGCGTATCTCCTGCAAACTGCCTCTATGAAGCAGGGAAAAAATGTCCCTTGCTTTGTTTATCTCATTGTTAGAGGTAGCTATATGCCTGTGGAACAAAAGCAGAGAATCTAAGCACAGAGCACACGAAGCACCAAAAAAAATCAACATCTACTGCACAACCAGTGCTATTAGTTTCTCACAAAGGTGATGTACCTCTGGAGAATTGATGACATGTGCTTAGCTTATTTTTAGTTAGCAGAACACGACAACTTTGTGCAAGGAAAGTAGGATTGGACCCAAAATGAAAACAAAGCCAAAATGGGGGGGAAAATAAATCAGCAGAAAAAAAAAAAAATCACTAGACGTTTGCTTTTTTAAATTGACAACAGGACAAAACCTGTGTGCTTCCAGCGACTTCTTAAATAATTGCTGTTACTGTTGTTGCTTGAAGTCATAGAACCGGTATACTTTCCAGGATGATTATACTACACAACCCTGATTAAAATACAGTTTTTAAATGAGAGGAAAATCACTTCCTGATGAGCCTTCTTTCCACACTGTCATTTAAATGCAGTATCACAGATGGCTTGGTCAAACTGGTCCTCAAGAGGTCACTTAGTCCATTTCCTGCTTAAAGACAGAATCAACTGTATATAAACTGCTCCTGCCAGTCATTTGTCTAAACTTCGCTCTTAAAAACCTCTGGTGATGCAGATGCACCACCTCCTTATGCATACTCTCTTTATAGCTAGGTAGTTCTCCCATCTGAATTAGGTCTTCATTATGGCAATTGAAGTTGCTCTCCGTAACCACCAGGCAGGACTAGCAGCAACCGTCTTCCTTTGCAGCAACTTTCTTCCATATGCAAAGATGATTCTTTCTTTCCTTCTTTCCTTCCTTCTTTCTTTATTTTCTCTTTCCTCTAATCTGTATTCTTTCCAGCTAGCCCATGTCACTTTGCAATGTTGTGCTTAAAACCAGATAAGGTATTCCAGCTGGCCTTTATTAGTGCTGAACTGAATGGGATGGCTTTAAATACCATGCCTCCAACTCATTTTTTTTTTCTTCTTTTTTTAAATACACCTCCCTATTGTGACTGCTGTTCTATTTATCTCTCTTGCTGTGGCCTTGTATTGTTGATTCCTGGAAAGTACATGATCCTCTGAGTGGCTGCACCTCTTCTGAAGAACTGTTCCTCATCCAGTCTTCTTTTCCCCATGGATTTGCACAGCTGATTATGCCTACTGAAGTGCTGTGCCTTGCAGTTCTCATTATTAAATTATATGCTATTTTTAAGGTCACTTCCTATATTTGACCACGTCACTTTGCATTCTAGTCCTGTCCTCCAATGTGCCTACAACTCCTTCCTCCCTGCTGTTACCTGTGAATGCAATATTTATACGCTCTAGTCCAGTATTCACATCAATAATGACAACACCAATTACTAATGACTGCAGGATGGTCCTCTACAGAGCCTCTTCACAAATTCTTCCAACCTGAAAGTGACCTACTGGTAATTACAGGTCACCGTGAGGTTTCATCAAGGCAATCTCTCCCCTCATCGTTTCTGAAAGTGATGCTTACAACAGTAGTTTCACCACTGTCAACTACATCTGTCCGTGAGTTCCTAAAATATCTGGTCAGTCTGTTTTACAGTAAGTGCTATAAAATTAACAACTGCTTCAGCCACAGTTGTGAACTAGATAACAGTATAGTGCATTCTCTGCACAGGGAAAATTAATCCAAATTAATGCAAGCAGGCTAAGACTCGTTTATCGCTAGCAGTTACTGGCTCAAAGTAAGGCATCAATTTAAAGTTACAGCATAGATCCTGGCTAGCTTAGTGGTATGCATGCTCCCGTCCTAGATGGCAGCTGGACATCCTTGCTCCTGCTTAATTAGCCCTGAACTCAGAAAACATGCTCAAGGTATTTTTCAGGATGTCTGTATTACCCGTTTTGAAATGTTTCACATCTATGCAAATCCTAGCTACACCAGCTCCAGGAAATCTCCACACATCGGGTTTATGTGGAGTAGTCACCTCATTTTAAACAAAGGGTTTAATGTAGTTTAGCTGATTCTCTGATATTTGCACTTTGTTAATTTTAATTAAAATTAGGTGTCCCAAGTCGGTAAAGTAAAGATCAATTCAAAGAAGAGTAACTGACAAAAAACAGACAAATCAGTCTGATGGGGAAACATTCAGTGTGCTAGGGTCTTGCCATACATACAGTTTATCACAAAAGTAAATACGACAGGCTGGTAGTGGTGAGCAATGCACAGTTTGAGTGTAAAAAGAAATACATATATATATATATGTGTGTGTATATATATATATGGCATGTTTTAAACTTTTATCACAGAGCCTGAAGGGCCTTTGTACAGTTATACAAATGGATATTTTAAAAGAAGATTTGTCCTTAATCCTAAGGACACATTACTTCTCAGCTTTTACAAATTTTTGCACAACAATGTTTAAAGAATTGTTTAAAAAGCTGGTCCAGCTCCGGCTCTTCTATTGTTTCCAGATAAAACGTTGACCTAATTAGGGTCAGTTCTCTAATACCAGTAGCTGAATGAAAAGTGTTCAAACTATTTCTACAACTCTAGAGTAGACAGAGCCACGATTTTTGTTTGTTTGTTTTTATTTATTTTATTTTAACTGTAATAGTAATGAAAACCAGTGAAAGATTTATACAATCTTTTGACTAACACACAGGCATTTAAGAGCATGTATGACAGCACTATGGACACTGCTTACACAAGTGCCTAACCTGCGAATCTGTAGGCATCAAAACTTACTCCCGTGAGTAGATATGTTGATTTGTGTTGCATAACCCTGTCTTAATTATGCCACTGAGATTACTTGCATGAGAAATTCACTGTGTGGGGGTTGGTAAGAATCCTTGGTTTACAGCTTGCAAGAGGTCGATAGTAGCACAAGAAAAAAAACCTGAGGCATTTTGAGTTAGTGGATCTGTCATCTACTCTCAATTGAAAAGAAAGTAATTTAAATATTCTCACAATTCAAAACATTCAGGAGTTACACAATCTTCTACTGTTGAATTTTTTTTTAAAAAAGCATGTTAAATAACAGTGCACTCTAGCTCTACTTAACACTTAAATGTTTTACTGAAATGCTTTTCTAAATTTGTTTCATCCATACTCCTTAAGCAGCTTCACTGACTACTGGCAAATTAGGTAAAAACCACTCTGCACACATAAAGATGGCAGAATCAGGCCATTACTACAAATGGACAGAAATACAAAAATACCAGACCTCTGACTGCTGTGCTAAATTATACCACTCTTTCCTACTCTGACCTAGACTATATTCTTCTGGTAAGAAAGAGGGAGGGAAGAAAGGGAATGGAAGAAAATGCTTAGTAGAAGTAATTATAGATAAATCAAGGCTATCTCTAGATAAACATATTTTTAAATCACTGTGAGCCCCTGATTTACGTTCAGCACTAACAATAAAGGAATTGCTTTAGAAGGAACCACAGGACTATGTTCAGAGCTGGACAATACTAAAAAGTAGTGTATCAATATTCACTTGAGAGCTACTTCCAACATGTTCTTACTGGAGTTGTGACTCCTCTTCATTGTATCTTTGTAACTGCAACTGCAAACTTCTGTATAGGGAAGGAAGTGTTAGAAATAATCGTGTGGGTTTGTGTTCTCAGAACCATTCTACAAACTTCAGCTTTCTCTTCTTGCAGCATGCATTTATTGCATTCAGTGGGCAGGGAGAGACAAGAAAAAGTATAATGTAACTGTCAGAAGATACGTTATCAAGTAGAGTTTAGGTGATGTTTTTTAAATTTTGCTAATTCAGCTTCAGCACAGGCATTTCTGCACACACTCCTAATATACTGTCTCCTATATACCCGAATCAACTTATCTTTCTATAGGGAACTATTTAGTGTTCACAGCTGGAGTTTTCACTGCAGAGGTGAAAATAAGCAAAACTGACATCTTTTTTTTTTTTTTTCTCAGTCAGACCCAGTATTTAGCGATACGAAGACTTTTGCTCAATGAGAAATTAACAGAATAAACACAAAACTGGGGGACTTCCATTGATCTGAAAGTCAACAGATTGACTGGAAAAAAAAAAAAAAAAAGTACATATGAAGACCTGGGCACACATTTGTGCTACTGTACAGGGGCCTGGTTATTTGACTGCCTTCAGGATATTCTTCCCCTTACTGATTTCAAAAAAGCAACAGAACTAATGCCTGACTTTGACAAAGGAGAGATGGAAACTTATTACACTTGAGAGACAAAGGAATGGATTGACTTATTCATATCCTGGTGTGTCTGACAAAATGCTTTGTGTGAACAATGCCTACTCTGAAGGGAGGGAGGAAAAATCCAGCAGAGTTAGTTTGAATCACCTATTTAAACCGTTTAAGCAAACTTGGACAATTTTTTTTTTTCTTCCCCCTCCCTGGGGAGCACTATGAAGTAATCACATGAATCTGCTTCACTCACTGACTGGAGCAGTCACCTCCATGGCAGAACTGGAGCAAACCACAGCTGTGCAGTAACATCTTCAACAGGCACAACTGTTTGCAGAGTAAACATTTGCCTATAACCTTACTGTAGATAGAGGATGTTAACAAAAGGAAGGCTTCTACCAGCTTAGCTGCGGCACCTTCCTCACTAATACGAGGCTGCGTTAGCTCAAATCCAGTGCTACCTCTGCACGTGGAAGAGCCTGTACCACCAGCACAATAGTTCATTGCTCCTCATTGTTTCAGACAGCTCAATTGAAAGAGCTTAAATTGCTGGTCTGAAGAATACCTTCACAATATTGCTTTAAATACATACTGCAATGCTTCCCCACTGATGGGGTAATAACCACAGTGAGACAGTTACAAACATCTGGATTCACGGGTCCATAACTAAACCAGTAATAGCATTCGTCTGCCAGGGGTTTGCAGGCATTTTTCTTTGTGTCAAACTCCAGACCGTGGGGTTGGGTTGGCAACACTCTGCAGTGTAGAATTAGCCCAAGATGTGGCAGTAATGAAAGGGACAAACGCAGTCCTTAGGAAGCAGAAGAATCCTGTATTAAAACAAACCCCCTACATGTCTTGCTCCCATTGTGCTCAGTACACACACTTCGGTGTGTTATTTTAAAATAAGTAATTTTAAAATTAACTACTCATAAATTATCAACCTACTTGCAAGCCTAATAGAGGCTACAAACACCAAAACCATCAACTGCTACCTTTTGTAGTATTGTTCAAGGAATCACATTAGTATGTATCAGCATACAAGACCTGGAAATAAATAGTAATTGAGATAGTAATCCCTATTAAGAAAAATCTTTTAAACTGACCTGTCAGGTCAGGCACTCGCTAGCTAGAGGATGAGACAGAGCAGGGAGCCTTTGGGACAATCCAAGCAGCTCTCTCTTGCTAAGAATTCCCATCTCCCAGCAGCTACAAAGGAGGAAAGTTGTCTCCCTGACCAGTACTCTAAGGCATGTGGGTTTTTTTCTTCCCTTTTGTTTAACCACTTGCTTTCAGATATCTGATCTTTACTTTAATAAAGAGATTAAAGTCAACGGATAGAACAGACTATAAAATGATTAAATTCTCTCACCTGCATGGGAAAGATGCACTATCGTAACTCACCTCTTTTTAAGCCACATGAATTAAGCTCTGAGTGGATACGCTGATTTTGGTGTTTGCTTTCATTTCCTGCAAAGTTTATACCAAACTGGATTTGTTGTAAAATGGATTGTAAACTGCAAACTAAGTTGGCATGGGTGTTACTAGATTTACTTAATATTGGGTTGAACTTCAAAAACTTTCCCATGAAGATGAACAATGATTAATTTTGGAATGGAAATGAGGAGGAGTGAGGAAAGAAGATAGGGAATACATATTTTTGCTATTGTGGATCAGCAGGGCAGCCAGGAACAACTAAAGGCAACTGCCATAAATCACGGTACCGCTGGGAACGGCCTCGCTTGTGCCAGCCCTAAACTCCAGGAAGTACAACACGTGTCGGAGCTGGCTGTGCCCTGCTCCACCTGAGCTGCAGCCTCCAAGTTAGGCAGATCAGAACAGCAGCCTCAGATCAAACCTGAACTACAGAGCGGTGACCTCTGATCTAAACAGTTTTACGCCGTGAACTGAAAATAGTTATTCCAGATATGTCAAGCCTATTTAAGAGCATCTCTGCAGCCCAGATTTACCACGCAATACGTGCAAGATCTTTGCAGAATTTTCCTGAGAATGTAGAACGGTGGGGTTTGGCATACTTCCATACCTTGAAGTATGTATAAGCGCTTGGCCATGGTTTGAAATTGAGCTGCCTAGGAGCAATAGGGCCAAGACCTTTTTAGCTTTGCTTTATGCTATTAAAAGCACAAAAGATTAAATACAGCACACTGCACCAAGTAGCACAGCTTTGAATTAAGCCAGCAAAAGGAAGAAAAAAAAGGATCAGATACCTGTGTCCTCAGTTTACCTATCTGTCCTAGCGCTGTGGTGCATGTTGGACAGCCCCTGACTCATTTCACGTTCTTCTGTTGGACAGGAGAAAACATGAGGAGAATTCCCTCCAACATCTTTAGTGGCTTAAGACCAAATCTAATTTTATTGGTTTTGATGTTTTATCTTTCTTGGAAATCACAGGAATTTAGAGTATTACTATATGTTAAAGAGTAAAGCTATGAGCATAAAGATGTTAAGTTTTATACTTGGTAACCCCTAGGATGCAGTTCATATTCACTACTCATGAGCGTGACAACATTATACATGACAACGCGATTTTTCTAACAGTTCATTGTCCAATTAACAGAATCAGAAATCAATCTCTACTGTTGAGACAAGCAAGCAAAAAATTGCTATTTAGACATTTTACTGTGCCTGTCATTCTGCTATCCCAGTGCCTAAAATAGAAGTTAATGTGCAGCCCAGGCCTGCTCAGCACACCCAGGAATGGGGCTCTCTTGGGACACCGCATTTTTATAAAACAGATGTTCTAGCAATAGATGTGACTGTGGGAAATTTCACTGCTGAGGAAACTTATACCTCTCTTGCATGAAAATCACAGTGTAACCAGTCAGTGTCATTTTTAAAGCAGCTAAATTAGCCTCAGATCACTCTGATGGAGCGACTCTACATGCAGTTACTCTGGCAGGTGAGAAGTGGCAGCAGCCATCAGTGTTCAGTGTGGTACAGGAGAGTTCAATGTACTCTTCAGTATTTGTACTGTAACTTGTTAAAGTAACATTTAATGTTTTATATGTGCCATTGTCATATTTTTTAAAATTGCTAACTGTTTATCATTTATGTAACTGAGTAACCAGAAGGACTATCAACGTCCAAGAGTTGCCAAGGTTGGCAGTTGTATTCTTGTGATGCCTGCAACATGTGGGCTGGAAACGATAAGGGTGTGCTCTAGAACTGGAGAAACAATGCTGCATGAAGAAATCTCCTTGGGAGAACTTACAACACAGTGGCTTTTATTTTTAAAGCACATGTGAATATGCCCAAGTTATACAGGCTTTTAAATTATTTTTTACAAATTATTTTTCTTTTACAAATTAATAAGTAGCGTTACGCTCCTTGTTGCATGATGAGCAATGAAGAGGTGTCATATGCCTGCTGTGTCAGTCTGTTGCCTAATCTGTGCTACTACACCCTATAAGAAAGCATGTTACAAGCTTCTACTGCTCTGCACGTAACACACAGCTGCATTTACTTCCTGATACCAGAAAGGCTCCTTCTAACAAGTCAATTCCAATGTAACGGTAATCCTTCAGGCACTGAAACTCTGTTCAAACCATTCATCCTGAAAACTCAGTATTTCTGTTGCAGCAGCCAATATCTCTTGTAAATATTTTTTATTTTGCAAAAGGTAAAAATGCACTTATCATACAGGTACTATTGAGTAAAGGGGTTACATTCCTCTTAAAAAATTACTTATGGGAACAGAAGCACCGACTTCCTCACTGGCAAAAAAATAATCTTTTCCCCTGCGCTCTGTAGGAGAGAAACTTGAATAATTTTAGACACATTGGGGGGTTTTCATCATTCTCAACAGCATTCCTGGGCATCTGGTAGTACCAGTTCACAAGGAAAACTCTCTGAAATACTCTTGCGCTAATACGAGAGGAACATGCTTTTCCAAGGAGCTAAATATCAGATGGTATGGGAGAGTATGAGGGGGGGGAGGCTTCTTTTTCTAAAAGCCAAGCTGTAACTTGCTGTACCCGAAACCGCTACAATTATCTTTATAGCAACTGTAAGGCAAAGTGCTGGTGTTCTATTTCATTTAAATACTTTCTCTCCTACCATGCCCCTTTTGAGGGTGCAAGCAGAAAGCACAAGACCAACACAGAACTAGATACCACTGATTTATTTAAAGTTATTTTAAATAGTTATTTAAAAACAAAACCACCACCACCACCCCCCCAAAAAAAAACCACATCCAACCAACCAAAAAACAAACATAACAGACATTTGCTCTCTCGACACAACTTGCCTCTGTTGAAGACGGAGAGCCACTGACCCTGTATGCAAATACATCAGACTGCCATAGGCAATCTACAGCAGGGTCCTCAGGGTAAGACACCTTTGCCACAAATTCAATGTAACACAGCTCTGGTTAGTCCCTGCTCTCACGGACTAGTCAGACAGGAGAACAACTCACATTTTACTGAATTTGCAAGACGTGCACCAAACCTTTCCAACTATTCAAAAAGCCAAACAATTCCAGCATCAAATCAGGAAATACTTCCAGCATTTTTTTAAACAGGTACAAGGCTTGCTGTTACACACGAACTGTCAACCTGAAGATACCTTGCAGTCATAAATCTTACTGAGATGTATCAAATGAAAGAAACATTATTTAAATGTAGTTTCACTTCAAATCAGAACACTGGATGCTCACAGCAAATGAGAATTCCTATGCATCCTTTAAACAAAAGTAAAACATGCAAAAGATTTCAAGAAATTAGCTAGCCATGCTACTATTTAACCTTCCTACAGATCAAGTGCTCCAGTTACCATCACTTTATCTAAGGCTAAATCACTCGATCTTCCAAGCTCACAATTTCATTTTCTAAAATGCAACAGAAGTGTCTCCCAAGTTGGGAACTTCCTTAAAAATAGTCTCTATCAAGAGACTACAACTTTGACCAACAGACACGTAAATTTAAAGGCAACACTTCAGATTATCTAACTGTTAAGCAACACACTGAGAGAAAGCATATTTAAAAAATTCACATATGGTTCTTTACCTTTACTTTGGAATGAAGTGATAACTCTATAAACCGGGCACTCTAAAAGCCAGTTCAAACTACATGCAGACGTTAAGTTGAAAGCTTCAGTGTATTCAGAAGTTCATATAATTAATGTTTCACGAAGGCAGTGACCAGCTATGAAAACCAAACTGAATACTCTTTACTCTGTACATCAATCACTAATGACTATGCCTCCAACGTGCAGACAAAAGAGCAAACTTGAGTATCAAACGTCCCCTATGCTTGTTCAATCTGCTGTACGCAATTTTTCTCTAACAGTCACTGGTCATAAACACTAAGTTTCCCATTTGTTAGCCTGAGCACATTTCTCTCCTACCACCATCCACAATTTAAGAAGCCGTTACATACCTGCAGTTCGGAGGAGGATCAAGGGTTATTTCAGCTAGCTCCTTCTGGATTCTGTTGGTGAAATGAGAACAGACACAAAGCATTTGAGATAGTCTATAGAATAAATCAGGGAATTACACTGCCCTCTACCACCATGCAGTTAAATGCAAGATTGGCTTTGCCTTCAGTAATGCTAACATGGCTGCTTCCTCTTTGTTCTCAGAGGCATAACCCAAATCCCACAGCTGAGAAACTTTGCAGCTTTTTTCCTGCTCCATGCTGTACATAAACACAACACTTACAACTGAGTTGGGTAGAAATTTCCCACAAGTATTCAGAAAAGTAACTCTTTTTCACATCTGAGCACTTTTTACCAGAGAGATTTTCTTTTCAAGCTAATATGCAAATTAGGCGGGGGGGGTGGGGGGGGGGGGCTGCACAGGCAGATTTGACAATGACTTTAAACCAGCGCTACAGACCTGTGAGGCTGAAGAAGTGAACCACGCTGGCAGCAGACACACTCTTTTCACAATATTTTACCTACTACTTTGCAGTGTGTTTAAAAAGTGGATTTGCAGATCTGCCAGGCTGTCTCTGTTACTGGAATAATCTCTCTGGATCAACTTTGCTTCTCTCCACACCTTCTGCTGCCTTTCCTCCCCCAACCTTATACAGTAGCTGTATTTACATGACAAAAAGTGTTATAATAACTTTAAATAATCTGTGCTTAGCTTTACTCTATTGCAACCATTCCCAAGGTGTTAAGATCTGGAAGAGGAATACTGAAAACTTTTTGTCAATTTAATAGTTTGTTCAGGTACATAAGAGGTGTAATTTCAAAAGGCGCGTGGTAAATTCCTCTTAAAAATATCAAATAAGACTTCTCTTCAGAAGAGGACCCATACAAGCAAGACTGTGAATTTCACATGAAGAAGTGTTAAAATAGGAGCTAACAAACTGCTGTGCATGCCCTGGCACTAGTACCAATAACTTCAGCCAGACTACTGAACTATTGGAGATGTACAGAATTAGACTTACAACAATTAAGTGAAATAAAGACAAGAGGGGAAAACTCAGTCTCAAAAGCCCACATCTCAGGCTTCTCAAAAAAAGATAAGTAATAAGAAATTACAAAGCCTACATAGTAGTTCCAGATTTTTTCTTTCTTTAGCCAGTCCTATTTCAGAAGGTTTCTTTAACAAGCTCAGAAATCATCAAAGCCACCCAGTCATACTCTGCAGCAATTTTAACACATTTCAAAAAGTATTTCCTGAATTTAAGTCCAATACAAAGTAACTAAAATGTTCCCGAATATTAGAGCTACAGTATTCACAGTGAATAAGCAAAACTTGAAGCTACTACAGCTACTCTACAGCTTTTCTTGCTATGGTATATTTGTAAACGTTTGTAAAGAAAAGCAACTCCAGGGAAAGGACTGAAAAGTTGTGTTTCATCTCCAAAGACCACTGGAATCAAGGGATTCGAAGTTTGCTTATTTCACACAACTGAACTTACAGAAAATTACCAGAGTGCATGTCTTGAGAGCTGGACTGCCAGTAACCTTATATGCAAATAAAAATGCAAGAGATATAACTAAACAAGGTTTCTGAAGATTTTGATATTTAAAGGTAGAGGCCACCTGTAGAACTCCATGGTTTGAATCTGCAGATCCTAAGGGAGAAAACTTGCCTAAGCTTCTCGTGAAAGAGCTGCAGAATGAACCCATTACTTCAAGGTATGCAAGGCTCTCCCATGCACTGACATGAAAAGCTAGTCATAAGGCCCACAGAAGCCACTGGGGTTTTGTTACTTCTGTAATTAAAGAGCATTGCTTGTCATCAGTCTACAGACCATAGTAAAATACACCAGGAGGACTCCACCCCATACAAACCAGGCATGGAAATCTAACTCTGAAAAATATACCGGAAGCTGACACCTTCTCTCACATTTTTGCAAATACAACGTGTGTTTAGGTGCCCCCCCCAGAGAGCCTGTACGTTACCAAGATCTCAAACAATTCTTCCACAGACATAAATCTGTTGAATTATTGTCCTGCTAAAACTGGGATTAATGAAGATACTGCCTGGCAGGCTCCTGTACTACAAAAATCGGTACTTCACTCTCTTCCACCTATCTTTGCAGGAAGAACCCCTCTGCCTTGATAAGCACAACGCAAACACCATGACTCAAAAAACCGTGCAAAAATACTACAGAAGGTTTTACTGTCCCCTTTACCTTTTAGCACTAGTAGATAGCTTAGCAGTAGTTTTGCTGGATAGTTTGGTGTTCTTCTTCTGCTGGGTGGCAGAGGGTTTTCGTTCTTCTTGCTCTTCAGGTTCAGGTGCAGGTGGATCCCTCTGATCGGCATCTGAACTACCGCTGCTGGTACTTGGACTTTCATCATCTGACCTCTGCCTATCACTGGACATCGTGGGGAACTTTTTGGGGGGGAAGAAGAAAAGAGGCAGAGTTAGCACAACAGGCAGGACTCCCTCTTGCCATTCCGCAAGTTCCAGAGAACACTTGAATCGGTGACAACTCCGTTTCACTGAGAAATTAGCCAAAATATACTTATTTGTTTCATCCCCAAGGGCTGCAGTTTGACGGCTACAAAGCAATATTTACACTTCTGAAAATACAGATATTTCCAATTTTTAAACCCACTCGCATTTTTTTCATACTTTAAACAATATGCCAATTGTCAACTTTGTTCTAAGGCATGAGACAGATTTAGCAGGGTACTTAGGCAATGAACATTAATAACTTATGACACATTGTAAATAACAGACCTCACTGAAAATGTTTTTTAAAAAGTCACTAATACCCTGTAAATATTTACACTGGAGCAGAGCATTTTATTGGGTCCAAACGCCAGATCCCCCCTCTCCCCCTCTCTCTGAAGAAAATATATTGCCAATAACACTTGGGCTGATTTCAGATGGAAATGTACACTTGCTCTGTGCATTTAAAGGGCTGGGCGGCGGGGGGGCCACGATGAGGCGAGGGTGGCTTTTTTTGTTGTTGTTGTTTGGGTTTGTTTTTTTTTTTTTTAAAAAGGGGGCAAAAAAACCCCCCCAAGATGCATTTAAGGTAACTCGGGCAGCAGCAGCCCCGGTTATTTACATGGCCAGCAGCGAGAACTGCATTTGGCCACCGCCGAGCTGCCGGAGGGGGAAGAAGCATAATTCAAACTGCACCTTCTGCACAGCTCTCCCCGCCGCCGCTCCCCGCGCAGCTCCACCAGGCAGACCGACATTTTTCCGCCGACCGGGTGGGGGGGGGAGGGGGGAGAAGGCGGGGGGGGGGGGGGGGGGGGAGGGGGCTGCCCCGGCCGCCGGGGGGGGCCGAGGAGGAGCGCGGTGGGGAGCTGCGGCAGGGCTGGAGGCGGCCGCCCGCCCGCCCGGCCGCGCTTTGTGGGGAGAGCCCGGCGCGGCGCGGCGGGGCTCGGCGGGCGGCGGCGGCGGCTCCGCGCCTGGCCCCGCACCGCACCGTGCGTGTGCACCAAGTGAGGCGTGAACTCGGGCCGGCTCCGCGCCCCTCGGCCGCCGCCAGGCAGCGAGCGCCGAAAACAAGAACAAAGCTCCTCTACCAGCCCCCCCGCCTCCTCCCCGCCTCCCCCCACCGCGCTCGCCCAGCCGCCGCGGCAGCCGCCTCGCCCGCCTCTCCCTTACCTTCGCCGGCGTCCTGTCCCGCTGCTGGGTCGGAGGGGCGGGATGGCGGGGGGCCGGGCCGGGCCCGCGGCGCCCGAGGAGGGGACGGAGGCGGCCGGGGGGCTATACGGCGGCGGCGGCGGCTCTGTGGCCGGGCAGTGTGGAACATTGAGAGCCGGAGCAGGGGGGGACGGGGGGAGGCGCGGTGCGGCCCCGCGGCCGGCGGGTGGCGCTGGCGGGCCCCGCTCTGCGGCGCGGGCTCCCGCGGCGGGCCGGGGGGCCGGGGCGGGGGGCGGCGGGAGCGCGCCGGCGGGGGCGGGGGAGGGGGCGCCGGGCGCCTCCGGCCTCCCGCCCCCGCCCGCTGCCGCCGCCGCCGCGCCCCCACCCGCCGCTGCCGCCGGAGCTCCCGGGGAAACGGGGCGGGGGGGGGGGGAGGGGGGGGGAGGGGAGAGGCGAGGGGGCGCTCGCTCCCGCCCGGCGGCCGCCGGAGCGCGCCCCCCTCCGGCCCGGGGTGCGCGCAGGCGCTCTCCCGCCGCGGCCGAGGGCGCGCGTGCTCCGGGCCGGGCAAGGACAAAGCAGAGGCGGCGGGGGGCGGGCGGGGGGACGCGACCCTCGACGGTCGTTCAGCACCAGCCCCGGCCTCGGCCCCGGCCCCGGCGGGCTCTTGCTGGGCACCACCGCGGGCCCTGCCAGGCCGGCGCCCACCGACAGCGGCACCCCGGTGGGGGCCCCGCGGCCTCCGCCAGCCCCGGCCTCGCACCTCGCACCTCACCTCACGCCACGCACCCGGCGTTCGGGCAGGGAGAGGCGCCGGCTGCTGGCACGGGAATGGGACCCGCTGGTGGTTTCTCACCCTGCTGCTACCTCCCTCACGTATTCCCCTCCAAAAAAATCTCTGCTCTTGGCTCATCTCCACGCGTGGGAGCGGGAGAAGCGTGGGGGTCTGGCGTGGGGCCTGTGTGGGTGCCCCAGCGGTGGCCCTGCCCGTAGGCCCTGCGCGGGGCTGAGGAGCCCCAACGCACCCTAAACCCAGCCCTGCCGGGCGGGAGTGCCACCCCGCTGCCTCGCTGCTCCAGCCAGCGGTATTCGGGGTTAAAAACGGAATTGGGAGTTGTTCCGTGAGCCGCCAGCGTGCCCAATTCTGAACGTTTTAAAGAGGAAAGGGGGATAGACGGCAGCAGTTGCGGTAGGTATCACAGGAAGATGGTACAGGATGGAGATTTAGTTTATTTTCTGGCCTGTCGTGAATGCGCTGTTCTGGTGTGTACGTGAACAGCTTTTCGTGCCATACGCCTGGAGTACACCGTGTGGGAAAAGCGATCCGCCAGTTGAAATAACGTAAATATTCCAAACTTAGAGCCTGATCATCCTGGCAATAAAATCCACTTGTAAAAGAAGACTTATTCTGTGAAAAGTAGATGAGATTGTGGATAACGGGCTTTAGCAGAGACGGAATTAACAATTACTGTAAATGTTTGTGCAATTTACATGAAATCTCAGGCAAACGTTGCTGTCCAGCACAAGAGCTTTTGCCTCGATGGCTTTTACCTCAAGGGCTTTCACTATCAACAGCCTTAATGACTTAAAAAACTACTGTGTTTTCTTAGCTTCTGCAGGATCCAAGGGGTCAGAAAGCATATATTGTGCTCTAGAGGGAATAAGCAATTGGTGTGTCAGGGAATATACCCTTCTCTGGGTAGATGAAGTTAGCTTAGTTGAAAAGGATGGTGAAGATTTGGCGAGAGTTGAATGATGTGATGTGGAGGAATACTGGAGGTTTGTTTGTTAAAGTAGGCTATGGAGAATTCCCAAATCACCACTACAGGCAATTTGCCCCTGAGGTATGCTGTAGAAAATTCCTAGCATAAACAGTATCTGGCATGATGAGCAATCTGGGCATAATTAGTAAAAGGGAAGCATGGAAATATCAAAAATCTATCAGTCAGCACTGAGAGTCTTCTTCTCTTTTCTTACCTCCCTCCCTCCCTCCCTTCCTCCCCCCCCCCCCCCCCCCCCCCCCAATTCTGTTGATGTTCAAGATAAGGCTTGCAGGAGCTTTGAAAGTCAGGATTAAGGGGTTTTTTTTTATTATTTCAGCTGAAAATTAACACAGGTGTAAGTAGATTGGTCAAGAGTTGCACACCATGTTAGCTACTCTATGTTGTGTGGCTTATGTGGCTTTCAGGATACAAAGTGAAAATAAAGCCCATTTAATAGAGACTAATTGAAAAGCCAGCCTGTATTTTACTTTTTCCCAGCCTTTATTAAAACAGATTTACTGCAGCAACGTGTGGATGTAACAGATGTTTATTTGAATGAGCATTCATTTGACATCAGGTCTCAAAGGATGACACTTTCTTCTTAGGAGGTTGTATTTTCCTTGGGTATGTTTGTTATATGGTCAACCACAGAGAAAGTACTGTGCTGAGAGATACGCTGCAGTTTGAAGGAGAGGGAGAAATGCTGATTTTAATAGCCATTGTTACAATGTTATGTATCACAATCTCTCTGGCTTTTCATATCCCTTGTGATTATTTGACATCAGTGTAATTTTAACTGATGTGCCCATCATGAATGCTTTTTCTCTGCCAGTTTATTGGGTGCTTGAACTGTGAAAGCACAGCTGGTATTGTGAAGTGCAGAGCCTTCCTAAGGACCGCTCAGTCTTGTCTGAACAGTCCTGGGCAGGGCACTCAGGAGTGGGTGAGGCCTGCACTTTTTTCCTCAATCAGTTGCTTTGTTGTTTGTGTTTTGGATTCTTTTTTTTTCTTTTCTTTTTTTTTTTTTTTTTTTTTTTTTTTTTTTACAAAGGCTATTGATGTTTTTTCAGAAGCCCAATGTCTTTTTGGGGATGTCTCCATCCCTGTTCTGTCAGAGCACAGGCATGAAGTTACTGTCAGCGTGCAGAGGTTTAACAGCTGCTTTGGATTGCACAGACATCTGAAAATATTTTTCTAGGTTTAGGAATTCACAGTTCAGTCTCCTCCATCTGACACGAAATTCTGTGATAGCAAACAACTCAATGCCTGGCACCAGAACTAGGGTGAAAGGCATTTTCCACTTCTCACAGGAAAACTATGAGGGGTGGAAAAATCATTGCTTGATCTCCTTGCCCCTACCATTTTAAGGGTGTACAGATGGTAAAATAAGGCCAGCATACATTTTTCATGATTAAGCGCAGCTCAATTGAAAATACTACTTAATGCTTACAGTCGTATACTCCATCTTCTTTATCACAAAATCATTGTTTCCTGACAGTAAATATATCTCCACCTAGCAATGCATCTTTCTGTTCTATGTGTTTTCCCATAGCAGGCTGTGTTTTTAAAGCACCTGTTGGAGCTTTACTGCAATGCCACAGCGAGATGGGCACAAACTGCAGAACCAGGAAATGAAGAAAATATATATGTTTTTTTTTTTAAAAAAAAAAGTAGATGGAGTAAAATTTAGATTGTTTTTGTTAGTAATTAATGTTGTAGTGGCAACTAGTGCTCCTTGTAAGGTAGAGCCTGTGCAAATATCCAGTGTGTCTTTTCCCAAGATAATTAACAATTTTAACAGAAAGAGCTAGGAAAGTAGATTAGGCAAAAACCTTGGGCCAGGAAGAGATGTAGCGACTTACAGAAGCGAGTGCAGGGAGGCTGCTACAGAGTCAGTAATTGCAGCTCATCCTGTTGTGCCTTAAACTTAAAAATCATTACCATAAACAGGATTATGTTTACACTGTGATGCTATAGGTTCATTTGGGTTTATGAATTAAAAATTAGACCCTAAAGAACAATGTTCCTACTATGTTTCAATTAATTTGTATCCTCAAGAATTTACAAGAAAAGCAGAGGTAATTTTTTTGTCCTCAAACTGAGATGTAAAGTAAGCGTGGCAGTGGGCAGGAGTGAACCGTTAGGAAACCACCTCCCGGTCCCTTTGTCAGCTGGTGTTTAGCCCATCTGCTGGTTTTGTATCGCCACCTTACGAATCCTGGCACGGGAATATGGTGGAGGAAGGATGGGGAGGGGGGTGGGGGGAAGAGATGAAGGCAAGAGCCAGAACACTGCTGTGCTTCAGTTGCTCTTGTTTGAGGAGTGACTTTTTGGAGGCTGTTGTAGCTCGGCAATAGTCCTGAGACTGCTCTAATGCAGACTGTCACGAGGCCTAGAACTCGGGATGCTTAAAGGAGTTTTCAGGATATCTTTGCTTTCTCTGGATGCACAATGATTTTGTGTATATTCGACAGTATAGTGTGTAAATCATATATTAGGGAGAACTTGGCTCTACAGCTACAACCCTGGCAGACCAGCTTTCTCAGAAACGTTCATGGTGAGAATCTGCCCATTTTCTGTACACATGGTGTAGTAAAATAACACTGTCTGTCTTGGTGTGGGATATTCTGCTGTGAAAGTAGTAGCTGTTGTAGTGAATGTAGTTGAAGGCCTAGTAAACTTCTTATTTCCCAGTTACAAATAAAGGTATTCCACCCCTAAACTGTCTCAGATAAAATTATCTATAAATATGTACACAGGCATATATCGTAGTGCTATCTACAGACTGCTTAAATTGGAAACCTTTGGCTACATAAAACCTTTGGCTCCAAAAGACCAAAGTTTGAGTGAAAGCAGAAAGTTAATAAGCTGGTAGTAATAGAGCTAATATCCTCATTTGTGCCAGGCAGAAGACGGCAAGATAATTATAAAATCAAACTCACTTGACTGAGTTGAGGTCAGAAAGAAATATACGCATGGGGCAGTCATTATTCATAAGCTGATTGATGTTTTTTCAGAAAAAAAAAAAAAAATTACAGGACTAAATTTGTCCATCCTGAGGGTGTTATTAAAAAAAGAAAGGATCCTGGACAGCTCCCTGCTGCTTCAGTCTGGCTAACCGATTTCCCTGGGGTTAGGTGGGTAAAAGATTTCCTTCATCACCTTTAGGGCTGGCAGCAATTGGCACAAACAGCTTTATCTGGCTTATCAGCAGTTTGACCAATTGGGCCCCAACAGGCTCTTCAAATTCTGGTTTCTGACATCCCATTGAATAGGAAGGAACCCACCAGCATTTAAAGAAAATCTTACAAATAAATCCCTGAGACCAGTCACACCCTTTAGTGATGAGTCAGGGTGCCTGCCTGGAAACCCTGTGACACTTCTGAATGCACCCTAATTATAGGGTAAGGCCCATACGTATTTCCCATTATCATGTCTGTTCTACAATGAAGAAGCAATACCTTTTTTAGGGTATAAAGATCAGGATTAACAAAGACTCCTGTGGAGTAGCTTTGTGGCATCTTGCTTTTTGACTAGGAGCATTACTGTCTGCGTTTATCCACTCCCTTCCTGCTGTAAGGGCCCCAACCTCCCACAAAGGGACAGGAAAGACAGGTCAGGGCCTGATCATAATAAATCACCGCAGCAAATAACTGGGCAGGGCTGATCTTCCGCAGCCAGGACTCCTGAGCTTGCTGGGCAGCCTCTGCAATAGCAGTAGGTGTTGTAACTCCCACCAGTCTCTTTTGTGCCCTGGTCGGTGGGACTTGTCACAGCAGTCGCAAACGTGTGTCAGAAATAGATCTCCACAGTGGTGGTGAGGGCTGAGAGGGGAGGAGAGCCCTGGCTGAAGAGCTTCCACATATTTGCTCTGTTACCTTCCTCTGCTGGAGCAGTCATATCCAAGCGGAGAGCCTGGGTGGTGCTGCCTTAAATAATTGTAAAGCCATCTGAGATGGAAAGTCAGGCCCTGGAGATACACTGGAAAAACTCAAGGGCAAGAATGGATTGAATCCTGCAGGGTAGGTGGAGGGTTTATGTTTGTCATTGAGCACGTTGAAAGGTTTCTCTGAAGTATTTGAGTGGTGAAGTGGTGCAGACTTAGAAATGAGTTGCTTTTAGGGTTACAGTCATTTTTATCAGCCACATCTGTGTGGTGTCAAGGTGTGGCTATCTTCAAGTAGCTCTTTTAGCATTGCCAGCCAGAAAACTTTGCACAGGAAAGAAGTTATGATGACACCATAAGAAGTTATGATCAGACCGGTGTGAGACCGGTCTGATTTTAGTCTTGTCCCATGGTTTCAACAATAAACCTTTCTTTCAGCTTTTGATTCTTTTTGTAATGAGCATTTCCGTTTTACACTTTTTGGCAACATCCTGCTTCCCAGTGAGAACGGAACAAGTCTCCCTCTGGACTCCCTCATTACTGCTAGGCTGGCTGGGTGGCAGCTGATGGATGAGTGTCCTTCCTGGCCAGCCACGTGTGCTGTCCTTACCACGTTCCCAGCAGAGAATGAGAGATCAAGGATGTTCTCTGTGCCCCTGCAGAGCACAGCTGCACTGCCAAGTGCAGTTATTTCTCAAGTTGGTTTTGTCTCAAATACCCATTGTATCGTTTCCCTACCTTTATTCACATGCATGTCAACAGACTGTTGGTGTGTTTTCCAGTGCGGCAATCCCAGCTGCTACTGGAGTCCTCCTTCACAATGCAACGTGGCACTGCGGTGCGTGCTTCTACTTACAATGTTTAATAAATATGTAAATTAACCTACTCTATCTCTTCAGGTAGGAGGGTTGTATGACTGTACTTGCATATCACTGAATATGCTATTCATGAGGATGACACAGTGTGGAGGGGCAGAAGCTTGAGGTGGAAGTTTGAAATATAATTAGCACAATGACAGCGTCAGTTAATGCCTAAGCTAAAGGTGTTTTAGTGTCTCCAACTGGAGTGAAGCTGAAATGATGCTCCTGTGTTCTGCGCGACACTGGTGAGCAAGCCTGGCTTAATTCACACCAGGTCTGCTTGGATTGGTCTAACTATAGAATTGCCTATTCATACCTGAATTTCTAACAGTTATCTTTTACTACAGCTTTACTAGGTTCTCACTAATATTTAATGTGAATATTAACATACTAAGAGTGCTTTTTAGTTAAATAAAAATAGAGGAGACTATACTATGCCAGAACATAAGAACATGGTGCTAACTTCAAAACAGCAGAAAAAATATGCCAGTGAAGCTGCTTCCACTCATCTAACATCAAAAGATTACTACACTTTGTACTGTATCCATGATCCTGAAAGCCATCAAAAAATCTCTCAGGGGTATTCTTATTCCTAAGTTACCTTATGTTGTTTTAATTAATTAGCTAAATGGAGATCATCGTTCCTGAGGTCTGCTTATTTTTGTCCCTATTTCAACTATGTGTGAGAATGAACTTTTGGTCTTTGCTGTCAGGCTGATCATGATTTTAAATAGTAGTATTCTTGCTAGTAGACTGTATTAATCCTACCAGTGGAAATTCTTAAGATAGGGAACATCTTGGTCAGTGGCATCAAATTAATCTAATTTAGTGTTGAACTACAACACAGGTATTTAAAATCAAGTGTCTGAATGCCAGCACATAAACAAGTGGCCAGATTGTTTTTAAAAAAGCAAGTAACTCCCATCAATATTTTGCATATGATATCTTCTAGTATTCAGTATAGACATCTGACATATTTCTGTGGTACTTTCCTGTCTCAGCATCAAACCAAAGGTAAAGGAGATGTAGAACCAAAATGGTTCCATTAGTCAGATTTGGTTAAAGCATATCCATTTAATAATGGACATTTTGCAATGTGCATTTTAAGTCTCCAGAGTACATTTTTCCTACTTAATTATCTTTCTCAAACTTAACTTTGAAATAGTATGGTGCTAATGTAACTGGCTGAAACATTTGTCTGATACCTCTTTCAATGAAAAAATATAGTGACATTAAGATTAATTTCATCAAATTAATACCTATTAAACTTTGGTGACACGGGTGACTCAGAAGATATGAAATCCTGAAGCAAACAAAAATCTTTTTAATGCTACATCATTTTTTGTTGGTTTCTTGCACCAAAGAAGCAGTGAAGTCAGTCTTTACGTTCCCAAATTTATCTTTCACAGTGTACTACCCAACAAGTAGACATGTACATGAAAAAAGGTTTTTAAAAGTGCAAAGCAACTTTCTTTGCATTGTTTCTTAGCAATTAATACGCTATTGATGAACTATCAAAAAGCAGAGTTCATGCCAGTAATGTCCAGCTGAATAGGTAGAGCTTTTGTGCTGAGGTTCAGAACTAACAGGTGATAATCTGTAGTTCGGCTCCCAGGAGAAAAAACAAACAAACAAACAAACAAACAAACCACAAAATGATAAATGAATGTGAGAAAGCACCTATCTACCAATGTTCAGTTATACAGAGCTCCATTAGCATTGTCTTTTAGTACACATTGACACAGAAAAACCCCTGCAGAGGTGAATAAATGCACCATTCTCATGAGCAATTATAGGTGAATTGATTACGTCTGTTTCTTTTTGTACTTTATTAACAGAAAACTCATGCTGTTGAGCGCAAGATCCAGAACTGTTGAATTTCAACCTCAGAGCTGATCTACAGCTCTACCCTGGCCTTTATTAACCAAACCAGATTAGATGATGCCAGCTAGCTAAAGTCAGTCCACAGGGCTGTTCAAAACAGGAAGGAGAGAAGGTATGCTATACTATTGAGCCACAAATGTGAAAATGGT
This sequence comes from Tyto alba, assembly GCF_018691265.1. Taxonomy (NCBI): domain Eukaryota; kingdom Metazoa; phylum Chordata; class Aves; order Strigiformes; family Tytonidae; genus Tyto; species Tyto alba. Next base: position 27,324,442 of record NW_024881328.1, on the reverse strand, counting down.
AGTAGTATCATTTGAACATACCTACCTTCAAGCCAACTCTCAGATCTCTTCCAAGATTGGTGGTTGTAGATTTTACATGCTGGTGAAGCTCATTTCCTAAGTCACTTCAGTATTCACAGAGGCTGTACTCAGACCTTCCCAAATCGTCTGTCCGATCAGTCACATGATTGTCATTCAGGTAACCACCTTGGCATATGTTGGTCATGTCACAAACTCAATGAAAAACATAGGTGTGGCCTGAAAAAGAGAGTTGCTTACCTACCCTGTTGTGTCTACCCTCAAACTGAAAAATCTTTCAGCTCAGGTACTTTAAAGCAACCATTAAGGAAAAAAATCATCTGTTTTTGCCTGAGAATGTGGGGCCTCCTGCACGTGAGCAACACTTGCAAAAATATTTAACTTTCCTTCCAGTTTCTTTCTCCATTTTCTTTACAGTGTTGTCAGATATAACAGGAATAAAGCAAATCGTTTGTGACGTAGTTTGCAGGTCACGTAATACTTGCAGATAAACTTGCAGGTAAACTCTGTCACAGGTTTCCACAGTCTGAAATTCAGCTCTCAGTAGTATCTCGAGGCTGTGGAATAATCTCTCACACTGGGCTAAATGCAGTGAACTCTGGAAGGACTGTACTGTAAGGAGACATGAGCATACTTACCGGAACAGGTCAGCCTTCTTTGGCAGGCAGTGATCATGCAAGAGGCACAGGACCTAATGTCCTGTGTAGACCTTGGCAGGTTTCTGCGAAAAGGCACTCCCTAGAAATGTACAATGTGCTTACTTGTGATTTTGGGTGATTCCTGTCCACCTTTGCTGCAGGATGCTTCAGCACCTGGCAAAGGAGCTGTAAGATTGTATCTGAAAAAGCAAACTTGTATTTTGTTCATCATTGTGCTCAGGTTAGACCACTTTTCCTGACATTTCCACATAGAACAGAACTTCAGCTAGCAAATAGATAGTCTTTTTCTGCCACGCACTAGCAAGGGGAGATTTCTATTCTGTCTTCAGGTGTACCTGTTCACTAATAGTTACCCTGCTGCCTGGAATCTAAGAGGTTTGCTTCCCTGTTTAGGCTGGCCCTCCACAGAATTTGGGTCAGTTTCAGAATATCACTATTAAATTTAAAAGCTTTGTTTTCCAAGTCACTACCTAGAGCAGCTTATTTTCAGACAATGTTCTTTCCTGCCATCTACTTTAGGAACAGCATTTCTCCTAACTTCAAGGGTAAGTCTCATAACAGTAGAAGACATAGAACACTTTCGAACCCCTTGCTGAAACATGTAAGAATGATCACAACTTTCACAGCCTTCAGGGTAAAGTACAACATGTTACTTTAGCCCTGCTATCCCTACCATGTACACAGCTTAAAGCAGCAATGAAGAAAAAAGAAAAGCAGAAAAGGTCAGAATGGAGAGTGAGAAGAGGAAATAAGTTAGATAAACCCTGTCTGGGGAAAGGAAAGAGCGAATTTATACTTGTGGCCTGTTGTAATATCATTATTAATTTTTGAGAGAAGATCATATACTGTGGGAAAGGGCAGCAGAGATTGACAGATGAGATAGATAGCATAGCTACACTCTGACCCCCACAGTCACAGAACTGTTCTGTGTCTGTTTCCTCATCTGTAAAATAAGAATTGTTCTTACTTACATTTCAGGGTCGTCAGAAGCATTAATCGGTGCTTGTTGTTAAGGCTTGTTGAGACCACCAGTTTGAAATACAGAATAACCTGTGTCTTCTGGGCTGTCTTTTCCATCTCTCTATATTCTAGCCCAATTATTTTAAAAAACAGGTACTGTCAGTTCAGAGTTTCTTGGAAAATAATCAACTTTAAAAATGAGAAAAAGAAAGAGTTGTTGTGAAACACGTGTCTAATTTTAAAGCAGAGGAGTGCTGCTAATGCACTCTCCTGTCTGTTCTGGTGCTTGTTGTCCCCCCGCGCCACATTCCCATCAAGCATAGCCAAAGAGACTGCTCAGGCTCCTCGTGGGACTATTCTCTGGAAATAAAACTGACATTTTCTTTTGAAGGCAAGAGATAATTTCGTTACAAGAGCTGAAAATAAGATACCAACATTGCCTCTTCCCTTCATACCACAAAAAAAGAGGGCTCTTCGGCAGCTGCTGTCATAGGGGAGGTCCAGCTGTGATATTTCTTCTTCTGGAGAAGGTGAAATAGTGAGGTGGAGAGGTCTCACCTCTGTAGGGGTAGGTGTTGCAAACAAAACTGTAGCCCTTGTGCTCCTCTCTTGATGTCTGCCTTTCCACAGTTATGCGGGATGTGAATTGCGCCAGTGTCATGGTCCTTAAGAGCGTGGTGGGCATGGGCAGTCATGGAGGGGATTGCTTTTTACATCATCTTCAGCTCTGCCCACCACAGCGCTCCTATTAACAAGGAGAGTACCAGAGCTGATGAGATGGTCTAGCCCTCGTTAAGCCAATGTCAGAAAAGAATTAAAATCACCCAGTTGCATTTCTAAGTTTTAAATTAACATTAAGCCCACAATAAATTGCTAAATAAAACCAAAGACCTTATCATCCTCAGGTCAGGTTAATTTTAATATTTAAAATTATTCCTATTTTTATAGCATTTTCAAACCAGTTACAGTGACAATGGCTACATACAGTTATGCATCATTAGTTACTCATTAGCTGTCACAGAGCTCTGTAACTTCTCTCACCATGACCTCTTTCCCAAGGCAATTCTGGAGCATGAGCTTTTACTGAAGTTTATTTTCAAACATCATTCAAATATCTGTGCTTCTCATACTTGCAGTTGCAGTATGCAACATTCTTTTTGTTCTCCTTCTGCTCCATTTTGGAGAATATCAATGACAACCAAAGCCTCTGATCACTGCTATCTCTTATGTCACCTGAAATGTATAGGGTTTTTTTCCTTTTGCAGGTTCCATTGCTTGCATCATTCCTCTGTGCTCCCACGACTGATATTCTCCACAGGAGAGTTCTACAAACTGTTTGTTACAGTCCCCAACAAGCTTCCAGTGGATCACAGGAGCTGTGAATTTTTAGACTCTAGAAGGAGCAATGAACTACTTTGACTTCTTTGGCAGTCTGCATCTGCAGCTGTTACATAAAGCTAGTTTTCACTTCCTTGCCTTGGAAGCACTGAGCAGATGCTGTTTCCTCAGAGAAGTGGAAGGACTGAGTAGATAACATCTCCTCTGAGATGCCCTCCTCTTTTTTCCCTGCATAATTTGCATGAAGATGAATGAATCTGTGCTTCCAAATAATTTGAGACGATGTCCTCCGAAGGGACTAGTTGTTAAGCAGTGTCATTCTTTTCTCCCCAACAAGTCAGTTTTTACTCTTCATATTCTCATCCATTATCCTTTTCTCCTCCATTTATTCCTCTCTCTCTTCTCCAGTTTTCTCTTTTATATTTCCCTCGCCTTGCGTTTGTCTGGTTTCATCCCCTTAAGTTCTCATTTGGCAGTCTGGCCACCCACCTCACTGCCTCACTTGACCTTTCATTCTCGATCACCTCTTCCCCTTTGAATGCCTGCTTGTCTAGCCTTGTCACCTCTCACTGTAATAAAACAACTGCTCCTTGTTAGTGCTTCCTTCATCTGTATTTAGATCTGGTTTCTTGAAGAAACAAATTTTCTGTGATTATACTGTATGAATGCACATATTTACCCTTTACTGTGAATAAATTATTAAGCCTTTGGCAAAACTTGGAAAAGGAGTAGAGGGATTTGAAGTGTCTTTCAGTTTTGTCAAAGAAGATGACTACAGAGAAAAAAAAGGAGTTTATTTTGTGTTCCTCTGAAAAGAAGGAAAGCAGGTTAAGCTCCTCTTACTAGACAGTCGAAAATCCACACAGAGGACTGTGGGACTCTCACTGTACTAGGTATTGCATTATCAGAGATTATATTGTTAGAGCTTCAGTCTGGGTTTTTCTCCTCTGTGGACTCTCCAAATGCAAATTCTGATTTTGGCTTTGCCCACACTTGCAGCTTTCAATTTATTTCTCTGATGTGTATATTCTTTTCTGTCCAATAACATGCAAACTCATGGTATATCATTAATATTATTCAGTAACAAAACCAATCAGTAACAATATACAACTTAAATGGAAAGACCTCGTGGATTTTGATATTCACAGAACTACTGTTTTCTCACACTTGTTTCTTTGTTGCCTGTGTATCGTTTAGATCATAAATATTTGTGATAGGGATCATCTCTGGTTTTGTGAACACTATATTGTATTGGAATAGTCAGCAATGGTTATAGTTAGAAAAATGGTTCCCATAGTTTTTAAACATTTCTGTATGTTAAGTATGTTTTAGGAAGATTAAAGAAAACACATGCTTTTAGTTGCACTGCCTTTTGACAGTAGTAAGTTGAAGCTTCCTTAACACATGCTTGAAATATTTCAGTCTTAACTTGGTACTATGGAATTTTTAATACAGGCGTTTCTTAGAAATACAGAACTTACAAGTGTGAAACATGTTGTAAGAAATAATGAGCAAAGATAAGTAATAGCATCCCAGTTGAAATCAAAGCAGAAAAAAGCTAAATCATTTGAAAAGAGATGAACTGAAGTAAAGTAGCTGTGCAGTGTGTAATGATGAGACGTGACTGTGGTCTACAGTAGAACGGACTCATCTTGCAGTGAGCAAGCCCAGGTCCTCTAAAAATGGTAGGGAATCACTCCTGTCCAGAAATATGTAATCAGTCAATATCAGAAAACATGTAAAAAAATCTGATTTTTGTAAAGATAGTTTTATGCCATTATTCCTGGAGGAATCTTGATGCACCTGTGCAACTCACCCTATTTTATCCTGAATTATATAAGACTAATCAGTACAGAGAGATATTTTCACACACGCGCGCGTGCGCACACACACACACACACACACACACACAAGACACCAAAATGAAGGATATGAAAAATATTGGAAATTGTACTTAGGTGGATTTAGTGACAGTTAAAGATTATTCTGAGTAAAACTGGGAAAATTTTTGCATCCTGTGCAGTTTGCTGTACATTCTGTCCTGTGTATAATTAATCATTTACACCTGTGTGGAATGTCACAATTCTTATTTGGTAAGAGTTTGCACTGGGATAAGTAATACAGTAGCTGTAGGGGTCTGGTAAATAAATGGCTTTTCTTATTATTATCTTTTCTCTCACCTAGAATATGTTAAGCATGTTCCAGACCTGATGGTTTCAAGTATGAATAGGTTTTCAACACGAACATCATATATCTTACTTGAAGGTGTGAAGAAAAGAAAGAAACAAAAATGTTTTAACTCCAGTGCACTGTTTTCATGCCTCAGCATACTTATGTCCCCTAGGTGTCATATAAGTGATAAATGAGCAATTTTGACAGCAAACATATTTCTATATAACCTTCTTCACAATGAGTGACTAGTTATCAAATTTAATTGCTATCTATTCTCTAATTTTGCAAAACTTCTTGAACACCATAGAATTTTGTGGACAGGTTTACAAGGAAAAAGACCTGACTAGATCCTAAGAGGGGGAAGATACGGTGTATTCTGATGCAGTGTTAACTAAGTGATTAATATAGATGTTTATAAATATAACCAGTTTGTTTGTACACATCCATCACCTTGTCAGCCCCCATTTTCAGTCAATAGATTGCTTTTCCTTTGAGGATTCCTCTTCTAGGGAAAGAGCTGTGTGAAAAGTTCCATGTGGAAAATTAACCCACAGCATATTACTGTTTTATGGAGCTCCTGGTGGACTACAGAGAGAGCTGAATCCCTCGCACTTTCCATTTTAGCCAGGAAACAAAAGTAATGATGATGCCAATTCAGCACCTACATGAGCAACACGGAAGAATTGTTAAGAATCCCCGAGTGTCTGTTACTACCTGTCATCTTTCCATTCTGTTGATAGCACTTAGACCAACTGCTGCTATTGTGGGAAAAAATGAGAAGGCTCATTTGAAACTGTTGTAAAACGCAAAAGAGTCAATTCAGACACAATTTACACATTTTAAACGGTTGATTTCCATGGAGTAGCAATTACACTGCAGCAGGTCTGGAACTGGATACAAGTTCCCTCTCAGGAGCTGTTGTACAGCTGAGGGTTCTCTGCGGTAGTGTGCATCGACTGTCCCTCCTGCCTTGTCAGCTTTTGGTGTCACTAAATTGTCAAATTGCCTCGATGCAGAAATGTAGCTCTGTTTCTGGGATGTTCCAGCTTCTTAATTTTTCTTAACTATATTCACAGTGTTGCATGGTGTTATCATCCCTTTGGACTGCTGAGACAGCAGCAACTTCATTACTCTTATTAAGGATGAGATTCTGATCATTACGTCCTACATTCATCCTACTTTGATGTCTTTGATCACATCCTCTCTGTCCCAGCCAAACCTACCTTTTCTTTGAGGACTGATGTGCAAATTGAATTCACTGTTTCTGATGTAAAAACTTACTTTAGTCTGAGTCCCCTTCTGTCCCCTAAGTCTGGAATCTTTTCTGGTCCACAACTGAGCAGTTCTGGCCTGTATATTCTTCCCTACATTCCTCATCCATTGTTTGTCATGTTTAATCGTATCCAAAGGTATAAAATACAGCAAGTAAGAGCTGCACAAAAAGCATTTGACTAATTAAATGTGGTCATCTCTTCCTGAAGGAAAAAATGTCAGATGCTTTGATAAACTACTCACTTATCAGGAAAGAAACATAATCTTTCAGTTGGTGTCTTTTCCATATGTATCTATTTTCTGCTTATGCTAGGAACAGCTGTGTTTAGGAACCTTTAACCTTAGGAAATGTAACATCTCTAACTTACCTAAAATAGGAAATCATCATTTGATGTCAACAAATGCTATGAAGCAGTGTCTTTGCTAGGTGTGTTCTGCAGGAATCAAGGAACTTGTACCATGTGAATTTTTCAGAGATGTTTGAAAATATTCCGGTCTTTAATGTCCATTAGTATATATCTGCTACTTATAAGGGACTTTTCCTCTAGTCTGTTCAGCACATACGGAAAAAAGGTTTTAAATGTGAAAATAATAACTTGCAATTTTTCCTTCAATATCTGTTTTTATACAAAATTCTATATACAAACAGAAAACATTCAGTGAAAAAACCCTCAACAAGACTGCATATTTGTATTGTATACAATATTGTATATTGTATCCTGTGTAAAACTGAAAAAAATTAGAAGTAGCAAATTAGTTTTCATTAAAATTTGTACTTTTTTATTTTTGCCAGATGAATGTGTCTTTTTCAACTAAAAGATCTCTAGTGAAAATATAAACCGCCTGTCTTGAAAGAATACATTGAGGAGTGATGATGTAGCTTCACAAGTCATCACATCATCACTGACACATCATCTCCTGCTCCACATAGTACTTTATCTTCAAGTGATAAATTCAACATAATTGCAGGAAGAGAGATTTATGTTAGACATGAAGAAAAACTTCCTAGCCCTAAGTGTGGTGCAACAATAGGGCAGGTTGTCTTGTGAGATTATGGAGTCACTGAGGCTTTCTGAGAAAGTACTAGAGGGAAATATCCGTCAGAAATAGTTTAATCCTGTTCTGGAGTAGTGAGATATATTCCTGTGACTCCAGTCATGATTGTCTCATTGTGTCCAGAACAGCATGATTCAGCATTGCCTCAAAAAATTAAAAAATTGAAGCATTTGACTTCCGTGAGGAAATGTTTCTCTTTTAACAAGAAATGAGAACATCAGCTGACAGAATGTCCAACATGTTTCACAGTCTTCAGGTGTCACAGAAAAGAAAAACAGTGGGCTTCCTAGAGTACGTCACCTTACCTAGAGGGTCCTTTCGTAGTAAGAGGAATATAAGAAATCTCTGCACAGGTCTAGCTTCCTCCAAGAGCAGTCCAGATCTTGAATGGCAGAGTGCCAAAGGAGCCCTGCTTCACTTGGTGGCCAAGAAGAGCTACAGAGCTGATCCACTGGCCCTGCACATTCTGTAGGTGAAAACTGTTGTTAATTTTGCGTGGAAACAACATGTTGAAGGGGAAAACTTCCCAATGACAGACTTACGGGCTTTCTTCTCATATGCTACATTTCTGCCAAAGAGTAAATCTGGCCCTATGTTAGCATAAGGCTTCCACACAGGTGGAGAAATTGTTTCCCAAAATAGCCTTAGTTTGTGCTTACGTAGTGCTTTATATTGCTGTGCGTGCTGCTTACTTTAATCATTTAATGTGTGCACTACTTAATATGTTAATCTCTCTGCTCAGGGCAGCATTACAGGTGTTGCAGATATCATAATTTTTAATTTACTGGCTTAATTTTTTATAAATTTACAGCCTTACTCATCATATCAACATCTTCTGCCTTTCATTTCCTTTTCATTGAATACTGCCTCATCTTCTGAACGTACCTCTTAATGCAAGAAGTGTAATATTTATACACTCTGATTCATCAAGCATGACATTTCCCTTCCAAAAAACTTTTCTAATGTGTTTTCTATTAAGTTAAAAAGAGACTTGAAATATTTAACCTGAACCAGTGAGCATTTTAAAGCATTTTCAAAAGCTTTGAAAGTTAGAAGCACCTGGGTAGAAAGACTTAGAAAATGTCTTCTCAACCATAACTCCAGGGTTGCTATAGCAATGTTATAATAGTGCCGCCTTAATAGAAAACCACCTAAATATGCTGTTGAAAATCTGTGCAAATTTGTGCAATAATTTTTTAATGTCAGTGCTGGTAACAAGCTTAAGAATCTGAAGACACTAGCCCCTTTTTTTTGGGGCTGCTTTAAGCCACGATGGAGCATCATGGTTTTATCTGTTTTGCTTTATCTAAGCAAAATGGTTATCTAAGTTTTGTAGATAACAGAAAAGCCTGGCTCTGTCTTCAGTTCCTATTCACATGCACCATCTATATACCCAGCTCTGTACACCTTCTTCTGTGCACAGTGTTCCCTAAATAGTTTTGTTGCTTTAAATGGTGCCTGGCTGTGCCATTCCCCTGTTAGAATGGCAGTTGCAAAGTGATGTTACCTCTCTGCCATGTGCTGGTCTTTCTTCTTTCAATTCTTATCCCTCCCAGGGTGTTAGCAGCTATATAAACCCCTGGAATTGAACCAAAACATTGAACACAACAGTATTCCACTAACTTCAGCTGAAGGATATATTTGGTTTTAATTTTTTTTTTTTTTTTTTCCCTGTAGCATTTCCTATTCCTATTACTGAATATAATAATGAATAACAGCAGGTAAGATGTCACACTGCATGAGAAGTTAATACATTTTTCATGCTCTTCACAAAAACCTTTTGAATGTCTACCATTGCTTTGAGGCCATGTCCTTTAGGAAGTAAAAAGGCCACTGTGACCAGAAAAACAGTTTGTCCTGCGCCCTTAGAAAGAGTTAACTCCATCATTCACAAGGTTTTTATTCATAGGAACTATTGCAGTCTTGATTTTTGTTGTTGTGGATATTAGAAGATAATATTTTATGAGCCAGACTACTTTTTCAAGATTTTCATTACTTCCATTGCTTAATACTCAGTGTTTCACCTGTAAGAGAGTAAAGCAAGCAAGTAAAAGTAGGAAAAAATGAGAAGAACCATGGATGTCATGACTCACTGATTTACCCAAATTCATAAAGCTGTTCGGTAAAGGGAAATACATTTTTCTCTTTCTGTACTGAAAACAGGCAGTCAGAACATAGTAGTGATGATAGGCTTATTGAGTCTACTTATTATTTAAAAAGTTAACAAGTACTGAATAAGATAAATGTTTTTAATTTTCTCTTGCAAGATTTTACACTTTAACCAGGAGATATTTAAATCTCTTCTGTAGAATAGGACACCTTTTCAGGAATGTCCTTCTGACTGATCAGACTTCTTAAACATTGCCATCTTTTGATTTTATAGTAAAATCACTCCACTACTTTTCTCAGTGCTTTTGTTTAACAATTTGTCATTTAGCTTAATTTTTTTTCCCCTTCTGGCCAGAACATTTTCACATGGTTTCTAAACATGATGATCACACATTATAAAAAATGTAGTGCTGGTATGTAGAATAATTGTTTTCGTTTTCCTGGCTTTCAAATTAAGATTCCAAATAATCATCATAGGTGATGATTAAGGTTGATTGATGATTAAGATCATTAAGATGATGTGTCTTTGTGACTGAGGACTAATAGGGGAAAGAAGGAAGGATTTCTGTCTGGCAAAAACTAAGCTTCTTTTATGGTGATTTTTGACACTTTTTGACACTTACTCTTCAGATTTGCCTTAAAAGTTTTCTTCAAATTAAATATTCCCAGTTTATCAGTACATTTTCATTCAGATAAAATTCCTTGTGCTCAGGGAATTGCTTTCATATTTCTGTAGATCATTGTTCAGGGTTTTTTCTGCAACATCTTTCTTTAATCTCTGTAGCAGGCTGGTCTTTTTAATAAAAGATGCTGGTTATATCTTAATTTCTATGAAGTACCTCATTTAGGCTATGGAGCCTAAATTATTTTAGCTTGCAGTGAAGTTAATTTTCTCTTGATTTGCCTAAGTTTTCCAAAGTTGTATTCTGCTGCCTTGTGTATTTTTTTTTCATTAAGCTTTTTTAGTATGCATTTTTCTCCATGGAATTAAGTAATATTTCAGTTATTTTTTAATCCAAAGGCTACTCATTACATTAAATGCTATTTTTTCCTTCCTTTGGGGAAATTTGAATACTTCTGCATGATTTTTCTGTGAAATTTTTAGGATTAGAGCTAAAAGCAGTCCTTGCTTATTGGCTTAACCAATGAACACTGTAGTGTACTTACTTTCACTTTTTTTGTCCAGTCTTTGTATTTGCAGAGTTTCTGAATATCTACTAAAATTTCACAAATTTCAGAAGATGCAAGTATTCATCCGGACATACGTGTCAAAAGTATATTTTTCTTTGTTATTTCATCTCTATTTTATTTGGACATTCTAAGTCATCCTTCAAGAATGGAAATTTTGGCTTGTGAGCTAACTGAACAATTACATGCTATGAATAGTCAATATGAGCAACTTGCAAACAATGCAGAAGATTGTGGCATGCTTACATAGGAGCAATTTGGTGTATGCCTACAAATAAATAAAATCTGTTCACAAATGATTCATGAACACTGAACTTATAGTAAATCTTACTTGCAACATGTGATTTGACCCGTTATACATGAAATAAAATTTCACTTGATGTTACTTAGCCTTTTTGTCAGATTTAACATTCCAGCTTCCTGTAATGACAGCGGAATGGATTTTATTTTAGAACTCAACCTTCATAAACTGTTTCTTTTTTAACTGAATGACTGCTATGTCCATCTGCATCCTACATGTTCTTCACTCATAGTATATGTAATTCTTATCCTTTAATATAATTAACTGATTCACTGTTATTTCAGAATCCTCTGCATTTTCATTTCATCATCACACATCTATGTCCTCCAGCTGATTATACGCAAGGACTTAATGCAGCCCAAACTGTGTGCTTGGACTGTGCCAACGACAGCAGAATAGTGTGAAGTCTGTGTAGGAGGGCTCTGTGTCTGTTTGCAGTTGGTGTGACATCTGAAGTTGCTCTCCACTGCAGCACAAAAGTATTCTGATGCCACGTGGCCACCTGGACCCACACAGATCTCTCTCACGGGAAGGCAATGTTCTGCATCTGCTTCTCCCTCCCTATTAAATGTTGATTACGGTGACAGCCTGGGACAAGTGGGACGTAGAGCTATTTTTCCATCAACCTGTGAGGCTTAAATTTGTGATTGCATTTCCAGACCAAATTTGCTAAGGAAAACTGAATCAGATATCTGGCCACTTGCAAAAGTCAGTTTTCAGCTGGTCTGCAGCTGTCTTTTTATGTAGTTTGGCCTGTGACTCTCTAAAAACACATTCAAGGATATTTCTGTAATTGGGAAACAAAACTGCAGGGAGCTATCTGGAAGGAAATGGAATTTTGTAATGGCCAATAAAACACTCTTATTGGATGTAAAATGACTGAATTTATTGTGCCACAAATTAATAAGAAATGATACATTTATTAGAATGACTGTACTAATATGAATATTACTTTTTAGGTATCATAGAAGCTGTTATTTATCCTCATTTTTTCGCATTAAAGAAACCCTACTGTCAATAGCAGTTTTGCACAGACAAACAAAATGCTTTTGAAACCAAAAGTACTTGGTACCTAGAAAACTACTGATTAGAACAGTATTTCTCTGTGTAGGATAATGCTACCATCATGACATGTATGCCAATAGTAGCATTCTTTGCTATCACACTTTACAAAAAGTGTTGGCAATGGCATTTCTGACTTCCAGATCTTTAAACACTGGCAAACACAGTCCTCGCAATTGTTTTGTGGTGCTTATGTAAACGTGTACCTGGGCATGATCTGTTTAACGTGTATGTTGATCAAACACTGTGTTGATTCTGTGTTGGAGATTTTTTTTTCAAATGAAACAGGAGAACCTAGAAACTACATAGCCTTTGAAGCAAGTGCTTCTCACCTAAGGGAAAGGACATACTTGCTGCCTCTTCCACTCACTTGTTCTGTGGGTGCCAGAAGGTGAAGTGGAGGGAAGAGAAGGTGGAAAACCATTCCTTTTAATTTAGGCATTAATTATCTTCAAAAATTATAAGAGTTGTTCTGGCAATAGCTGCATAGGGTCTGGTGCTCAAAAGGGGCATGGTGTGGCAATGAGACATGATAAACTGTGAGTTTGTACTCCTCATCCTCTGTACCTCCCACTGAACATCCTTAGCAGAAGAACAAAAACATTTCAGTTAGCAGTCTTTCTGCATCTGAAGGGAACTTGCTATTATGTACATATGCATACCTGTATGCCTAAAAAGAATAGCCATAGTGCATCATTATCTAGCAATAGAACATAGAGAAAAAATGCAAGCCTGATATACAGTTAAGTATTTGTTTGAAACCACTGCCTGTGTTCACCATGTTTCAGCATCAGTTGGCAATATCCATATCAAAATCTAGAGGATGATAACAAGTTAAAAAATAATCAATAGTCATTTATAATTTAATTTATTACTACTTTCTCAAATTCTAGAAGAGTGCTTGATATAATCAGCTGAAGATATATCAGGATAATTTAATACATTAATAGTTAGAGGCTCCAATTGAAGCTCCAATTTCTTTCTGGGCTTGATTATAGATCTGTAAAATATTTCTTTCCAGCTACATTAATTAGTAATTTGGCAGAAAAAATTACAGCAAATTAACCTCTAATAATAATCTTTTACTAAATGTGTTTGTATCTTCTGATTTGAGCATAGAAAGACAGAGTATTTAAGTGTATTAGCCCTAGGCAACAGAGGGTACAACTGAGACTGTGCCCGTGGGACCACTGTCTGGACCCCAGCCTTGGGACCAAATGCTGTGTGCCATGGTGCTAGCTCAGTTAGGCAACTTCTAAACTTCATCTAACTAGACTGTCTTCCTCGCTTGTCTTCTTCTGGACTCATCCTTGCCCAGCGAGAAAAATTGGTTGTTGAGTCAAATGATGATGTCGCAGAATGAAACACACCTTTAGGAGTCAGGCATTATCTGCAAGCATCTTTTCGTCCATAGACAGAGTTTGATAGGTCTGAGTTTGAGACGAGTTCAGTGGATCCAAGCAATGCATTAAGTTCTGCTGGGTACTTACACAGGAACACAGCTCTGACTGACTAACCTGAAAAAGTGGTTAGCAATTCAAAAGTTAATTACTATTATCCTTGTGTGGTAGGTGACCGGAGCAGCACTCAATTTGCTATGGGATTTGAATGGGCTTTCAGAAAGAAGTGTAGGACTATAGTTTTCCATTTAAGATGTGACAAACAAATACTATTTCTTCCACTCCCTCCATTTTTTAACACACATATGAAAAACAAAGATCCCTCAAATGGTCTGGCAACATGTGAAAGAAGACCTGGAGACTAGGATCCCTCCAATAGTTGGAAGTGATTGAGGAAGAAAAGACAACCTTCATCATTCCATGTCTGCCAAATGGTTACTGGGTAAGTTAAAGTAGCAAAGTTGCAGCTTAATAGGTCACATTCTTCTTATTTTTATGTATTTACATGTCTGTGGCAATGCAGCAGGTGACAATCCAGGCAAACAGTGTGAGGCAGGTAGAAGAACTAGATCACAGGTACGTGGCAAATATTAGGCAGTGCAAAATTTTGGCTAAATTTTTAAAAAACGATAACCAATTTCTAACATCTTAAAAATATGTATAAGCATATATTTCTATATGAATGAGAAATTTACACTGCCCTGGGACATTACTGTCTAAGTATCAAAAGTCTGAAGTAAGAACTCAGTTATTTTTATCTTGGCAGTTTATTATGATTTAATTTTCCTAATCTCTGTGTAATCTGAAATAATTAAATGTGCAACACATTATTTGTAACAGCTTTAAAGTATTTGTCTGTATCTCTTTTCATAATTGAATGTGGACTTTTTATCTGCAGCAGATTCACAGGTTTTCTATTATGGACAGTATCATGTAGTGTATTATTTCCTCAGATCTGATGGTATTTACAGAGGAGTTTGGAGTATCTAAAGCAAGTTTAACATTTAGAGTAAACATGAATAGTTATGTGATGATGTGCAAACCTAAGAACAGCAGGGAAATACACTTCTTTGCATCATACAACATATAACTACGCAACAAACACTGGACTGACAAACCCAGATCTCCAGCCTGTCCTCGGGAGTGTCATACTGAATTTGAGTGTACAATTTTACTGGATGACATCATTTGCTAGGTCTTTAACATGTGAGATTTTATTAATTGTCTTTAATATGTTCCTTATTGGCAGTATTTTTTTCATTGAATTCTTCAAATTGTGCACAGCCAGCTGACCTGTGATTGCTGGTGCTCGATGTGAACTTCTGTTGATTAGTTTTGATGAGGCTCAAACTTGCTTGCACAAATGCTTTCCCCAACCAAATGAGCATACTTCACAGAACAAACATTCTAGTACAAATAGTGTTACCAAAAAAAAAAGTTTAAAAAGTAAATAAATAAAAATGTACTCTTCAGGTTTTTGTTTTTGTTTTTTTTTTTTGTTTTATTTATTTATTTATTTATTTATTTATTTATTTTATTTTATTTTATTTTAGATTAAAAAACCCCCAACAACTTGCTACCAGTATTTGGCAATATTCTCTGCCTTCTGAAATAATATGCTAGTACTGCTGGTAAGACTATCCATCAGGTTCACAAACAGAACTAGTAAACATCAAAAATGTGAATGATTATTCCTGGAAAAACTTTTGCACTATTTATATTAGATCTAATAATGAAAACTTATGGCAGTAAAACCACTCCAGTTCATACTAAAGTGATTCATACTGAAGAAACGTTTCTGTGGGAAAGATGAACAGAATAGCCAGAAAGAAATTTCTAACAGCTACAAAGACTGTAACAAAAGCAGACATTGTGGCAGTAGAAAACAAATTGCCAGCTATTGTAAATCCTATTATTTTCTCAATGTGCCTAAATAGCATACTACCAGGACTCCCACTGACATTACTAGCATGGAAATAGAATATTATTGTGAATGCATTTTCAAAATATTATAGAAGCCAATAGGGTCCACATAATTGTCTATAGAATATGCAGTATAAGCTATTAAGCTCTCCCTCTCCTTTGGTGTCAAAAATAATGTTTCTTGCACAGAGTCAACGTGATTTTTGGTAAGACCTCTGTTTTACCACAGTAAATATAAGTAAATGTGACTAGTGCATTCACAGGTTTAGAAGACATTTTTACCACCTGATTTCCATTTGACTCGTACAGTCTGCTACAGTTTTGACATGTTTCAGTTTCATCACAAGACTTTTCCCTACATGAGGCATGTTGTGAGGAGATGCGATGAACATCATATCCATCTCTTCATGCTCATCCATGAACTGCTAAAGATGATTCCAGGTCAGTTGTTTTGCCTACAAAATAGGTGACACTGAGCGCTACAATCATGCTGAGCAGAGTTTTTCCAAAAACTCTGTACAAAAGAAGTGTTTTGCCCAAATCTGTCATATCTATCAAAATTCTTTCCTCTCCCCATGCTAAATTATTGGTTTATACATAGCTTTCAAAAGAAGCGAGAGAGGTTTTAAAAATCCCATTTATCTTTTCTACTCTATAGTTACATTGGAAAAAGCTCAGTCATACTTCATAAGACAGTCAGTCATTTTTGTTGGTGACACATTGGGGAAGATATGTTCACACACACGCATGCATGCACACACACACATTCTACATATAGATACTCTAGAAAACTAAGCTTGCACCATAATATTTTGAAAAGTTCCTAGATGATTTACAAGCTTTAATGATCAAAACAGTTTGAAGATTTAGATTCTGAAGCAATCAGGAAAATAACAATTTTTGCAATAAAAGCTGAAGACTTAAAACACTGGCAAGTACACAGGAAGACTTGGGTTCACCAGTACAATTGTAAATTCAGTTCTTTCAGCTCAATTGTTTTTGCTGTCATATGACTCTAGTTTAGATGTTCCCCATGGGAGTTTCACAGTATATTAACAGATATGATTAAAAAATAGTTTGCTTCAAATGCGTAACTTTTAAAAAATAAAACCAACAAACTACTACTTAAGGTAAAATGTACATTATTTTTAATTCTTATTATTCATATATTCTACCAGTTTCTTACATGATCCTAGAAGTTTAGATTTTCTAGCTTTTCAACTTAACTTACCCTATAAATTTGAGGGGAAAAGCAACCTCTTAAAATCATCATTTTGAATAGCTGGGTAACTTGCTTGAGGTATATGACTTTTAACTCAATGGTATTTCAGATTTCTCCATCTTTTCCAGTGTAGAAGCTTTACTGTCTTTGTCAAGTGATTTAAAGAGGTAACTTTTCTGTAGTGGTGGCTGATTTTTATTGTGTCCATGTGCATAAAGCCTTGCATTTTCAAAACTTGCTTTTTAATTTGAACATGAACAATTTGTTTAAAATAAAGTTTAAAATCTTCCATGAGTATTTGCTATAGGGAACTGGGGATGTATGAAAATACTATGTATATTAAGACTTGTGAATGTTGAGGATTGGCAGCACTGGGTTTGAGATTATAATTTTTACCATGCATGCACATAGTACAAATTTCTAGAATAAACTCAATTTATAAATCTTTCATTATGATTGTCAAGCCCGTTAAAAGCTTCTCACTGAAATGTAGCTAAAATCTTTTATGTGAAACATCATTTATATATGGAATTTCGTGCAGATTCATACGAAGATTTGAGGAAAAATCTTGCTACTATTGTAGGTAGTTAGAGTTTTGATAAGGTCTGTAATATCTTCAAGATCTTACTATCTGTGTGCATCTGTGTCTATGTGTTTGTGTACTGAGCATATGATTTTGCTATGGTGCTACGTTCCTTTGCTTTGGTGAAATCTGATCTCCTGTTTAACAATGAAAATTTCATAGAATACACCTTGTGAATATCTTGTGGGAGAGATAAGTAGTACCCTCATGGTAAACTCAGCACAAATTTATCATTGCGTAGCTCAGATTTCTCAGCGTGTATATATAATTTGGAGCATTTAACACAGTCCCTACAGCACACCTGAGGGACATGCAAATATTCACATGAATAGCAGCGTACATGCAGTACCAGCTTCACAACAGGCAGAGAACAGATTTTGAATATGATCGTGTGATAGATTTTAACTTGCCTGATAAAAATTTCTCAGCCCATTCAAGAAAGAACACAAATAAGGTGTCATAAATTTCACATGGCATACAAAATTAATTGCAAACCACACATGATTAAACTTGTACAGCAGATCTCGCACTTCTTTATGTTGCTGGAACATTATGAGCCAGGTTACATACATTCCACATCACATTATACGTTTTCACAAAATACACATTATATTGCAATTTAAAAGCTTTCATGCAGAAGGAGTGTTAAATATCCTAATACAAACTTCAGGGGATCAGTATGAATTTCACTGAGCAAGACAAGCTGCATATTGTAATATAGATTAGACACTCTACAGCTGAGTGAAACCTTAAATGTATGGATGGATTCAAAATAAATTACATGACAGTATGTTATGCTAGTATTTTTAAGAACATCAAACAAGTACCAGCAATTTTCTCATATACTAACTGCAAAAGTAATAGATTTTACATTATTGCACATCACATATCTGCACGTGCACACATGCGTCTGCCCAGCTGCAATTATTTTTTTATTTAAAACAAAAAAAAGAGAGAGCAAAAAAAATTCCACAACTGGAGTCATTATTAGAAATATAAACAATCCAGATTGCAGACAAGCAGTTTTTGGATTAGGAAGTGAAAAGCCACTATGGTACACTTAAATACAGTGGTTAGATAGCTAACATATCAAGCAAATTCCAGCAGCTTGGAAATGCTGGTAAAAAACAATGCAAATTCAACAACTGAGATGAATAATTCAAAGCATACCCTCAGTGCAAGCTTTCCCGCACAATTTTCCAGCTTGACACAAATTCAAATTTTATGGTGTTTGTACAACACAAGTTTCACAGAACACAAAACTCATATTGAATAAATGAAAATTATCTCACACAGAGAATTTCTACACAGTGTGGCTGAATGTACAAACTGTGTTTTGCAGGGCTTGCATGTGGGCTTTAAACTTTGACTTCTCTATTGATAGAATCTAGTAAATAGCATTAAAAAGTACTTGCTGGAGACAGATGTCACCTGTTCACTTCCAGTTGTTTCACATGCATGCTGTGAGCTTGTTTCCTCCTGCAGCTTCTACAGCCTTGGTAGAAGACAGATTTTGAAGACGACATTGTGAAAGATGTGTTGTACAACATATTTGCAATTTACATTGCACAGTTTTCTTCATGACTTGATGCCAATTTGCCATCAAAACAGATGCACTAAATAAAAAATAAAAAAAAAAAGAATTGCATGTATTTATTACTGGTATTTGCTTTAAGTGTGGAGGGACAAGGCTGTTTTATTATCAGTATATAACATTGCCACCTAATTTGATAGCTGTTGGTTCTCTTTGGATCCTAATAATTCTGAAGGAGCAATGAGACATACTAGAGTGCTTTTCTTGCTGTCAGCCAGCCAAAGGATTAGAGTTGGACCTACTATTCACTACCCAACCTTAGCATCGAAACAAGTTTGGGGTTTTTTGTTTTGTTTTTCTTTTGTTTGTTTTTTTTTTTTTTGTTGTTGTTGTTTTGTTGTTTTTTTTTTTTTTTTTTTTTTTAAACTATAGTTTGAATTTGCTAATGACAAATGGAACTCCCAGTGGGTGTGACAATCATGAGATAATCAGCTTTAGAGGATTAGAGGACCCCAGGGGTGTGATTAGCTCAGGTTGGCCAAGCCCTCTGTCATGAATTAATTTGGAAATGAATATTTGCATTCCAACACTGCATCTTAGTGAAACTGATTTCCAGCCTAAGAAACATTTTTTTTTCCTTTTTTTTTTTTTCTTACAAAAAGCAATTCACATTGCATGAGACAATTAGCAGCTGTGGCTAATGAAATGTGAGATGATTAGGAAATAAGGATCTGAATTTTGTGTGATTTACTTCTGCCAATGATCTTTCAACACAAAGAACATGTTCATTGTTATTTTTAGTCGGTCTTTTTCCTACACTTTCGTTAAATGCTTGATGGAATATTTTCAATTCATTTGATTCCATGGTTGACAATCAGATAACTTTTCCTTCCATAATTAGCAATTATCAGCTGTACAAAAATACTGAATGCTGTTGGGTTTGCATAATAAACAAAAAGCAGAAGTGATGGTAGCAAGTTTGCTGAACTGAAATATATCTTTTGTGCACTTGACAGCTATTTGGGAATTTGAAATGGTTATACACATTCTTATGGGTGCACTGGTGAAATGCCCTAAATGTCTGACAGTTATAGCAGGCAAAATTGTCACCTGACACAGTTTTAACCAATGCATTCGATAAAATAGTCCAGAGAAATATAGTCTGACAGTGCAGCAGTAACTTAAGTCTGTTTTATCAAACAAAGGAGAATAATTATGTGCAGTGAGTGAACAGGTACAGATCTGTATGGCTAACTTTTTGCTCTAAGAGGGTTCTTTATATGTACGGAGGATAATCAATGAATAGCAACCATGTGGGCTGCTTAGTACAGCTTACATGTGGACTATCTCTCTTCTTTATATCCATTTGCCTGCTGGTTCCACAATCTGTTCTTCAGTGCTGGCAATTTCTTGGATACATCTTTTTGAATCTACTTGTTCTGATCATGTATCTCAATTTCCATGTCTATAAAATGAAGATGATAGTGATGAACTCTCTCTAAACAGTGCTTTGAAATTTAGTTACAAAAAGCATTAAATATCATTAGTAAAGTCAATTATTTTTGCTGTTTTCTTGCCTGAACTTACTTTTCTTTTAAAATGTTTATTATTCTCTTCAGGGAAAATTAAGAATAATTCCATTCCAGTACTGCCTATGTTCCCTTCAGAAATTGTTTTTTAACTGAACATAATATCCTGTAGTTCTCACTTCCAACTTTTTTCTCTATCAGCCCATTATTCTGTTGTATCCACCAAATCTTATTTAATCTATTTATAAAACATTTCCCTTTGCTGAATTTTGTTAGATTTTTCTGTTACATTCCCTGTGAGAAACTGGTGATTATTTTTTGGTTTAATTGCCTGCATTTTCTGCCTAAGTTCGCCAAAGCACTCAGCGAATTCTGAACTTGTATTTCTTCACCAGTAGTAGCAATAGTCATAGCTGTAGCCCTGATGACAGAAAAGCAGTAAGATTGTGTAAAAGCCAATACTTAAGCTTCTCAGCCTGAGTATTAAATTGTCCTATGCTACGTGGACCTGGAGAAAGGAAAGTAACGGAGATTGGGGTTGATGGGCTTTCACAGGCTTTGCTGAATTGTAACACCTGTTAATCCAAAACCTGAAGGTTAGCTGCTACTTCGTACTTAATATTTGCATCTGCCTTGTTTCCTTAGAGCACTTCTGTACTTAATATCCTTTATTAACATTTTAAAAGGAATTTTTAAAGGAATGTCTATGGTTCTGTATCCCTGTTGAGATTCTCCTCCCTTAAATCCCTTTGCAAGCTGTTTTTCTCTCTTCCTCTATTAATCTCTTCTTGAGTACACTCCCAGCCACTGACAAATTTATCTATGGGTTGTATGGTCTGAGGACTGGGCCTTAAAAACTGAAAGTCTAAGTGGAATGGTGCAAATCTTTTCTTATTGTTATATACTGCCATAAAGCACTAAATATAAAATGAAGTAGACTTCTTGTGAATGCTGGAGTCCTTAATAGCCTGACTGTGAAAAAATTTTAGACATAATGGCCATTTGATTTTAGTGGGTGCATAAGTGACTCCATAATTCTGGCCCCCAAAGACAGATGAAGAAACAGCTTTTAACTGCAAATGGTATTATCTTATGCAATGGAAAGCAGTCAGAGTGAAGGCCATCTCATGGATAATATTGCAGTTCATCCATACACAATATAGCACACTGCCAGCACAAATGTATTCTGTATTCTACCTAAAAATACGATTAAGCCCGCATCCATTATATAGGGACAGTGCTTTCCTAAGGTACACGTTACCAGTCTTGGTGGAGGGAGCAGAGGAATAAATGGGCTCCTTCCAATATTACTGCAGCCAAAACAGTCACGGTTTGGGGTGATTTTTTTTCCACATAGTCACAGTCACCATAAACCTGCAGAGCTGCTGGCTGTCAGGGGACAAGCTGCTGCTGGACACCACTGAGCTGTGCACAATGCTGCCAAACCAAGTGCTTTGCACAGCTGGGCCCCTGCTCCTCAGGGCAGCCCCTGGCTGAGCCTGTTCAGATCCAGGCAGACCACTGACTTCATGAAGAAAGGCTGTAGAAACTGCAGAGTAAGAGGGTGTAAGAAATTGCCCTGTTTTTTATATTGGCTATTTCTATGCAGATGTATTATATCTGAAATGAAGGAATAGGGGGACCAAAATATAAAGATGCAGACAGACGGGTCCAGTACAATGTTCATACTGACAGAAATGTGGATTGAATGCGTGCATGGGCACTTCTGAAATACCACAAGGTGCCTTTCTGTATCTTCAGGTGCTGCTGTGTCTCAAACCTGGCCCTTAATGTTTCCATTTAATCTGTTAAAGTACTTTGCAAGTTCCATTATTTCACAATTCTAATTCTTAAGTACTGATTCCCTTCATGTACAGTGAATATATTTTTTTTTTTGCAATTCAACTTGAGTGATTCATACTATACCATTTTAGGATGATAAACAACCATGGTACAATATATCTTTCATATTTCCTTAAAAGGGTAAAGAAATCTTAAAAATGTTTTAAGCTGAGTTTTATCCAAATAAAAACCCATTGGCTGCATCTAATCAAATAGCATGGATGATAGGTCACTGAACTGAATAGATTCTTCTCAGACCCCTAGTGCTATGACGAGCATGAATGTGAAATTTCTGCTGCACACGTTACAGATAATGGATTTTCAGCAGTCACTTGGAGAAATATCCTTTCAGATGCTGTATTTTATTTACAGCAACAAATAAATTTTAATCTTTTATTAGGATACAATTTATGACATTATTTTATTAAGTTTGTTCTGTAAATGACTTCCTAAGCTTAACCCGAAGGGTAGGTAGGTGGTAGTAATGCAACAAATGTAGTGGAGGTGTGTAACTGGGTTTTGTAATGGTGTTTCAACCATACTGCTATTTGACAGCAAGGACCATAGAAAGGGTCGTATTTAGCACTCACTAAAAATACAAGAGATCTGGCTTCTATACTAAGTTAGGTTATAAAAATATCTATTCTGGAATTTGTATAGGGTGCTCGAAGTTCCTATTACTGAGCAGTCCCAGCCAAAGGAGTCTGTGCCAGCGAGTTGCTTCAAGGTATTGGGGAGTTGTGGTAATGGTAGGGACCAGAGGCTACAAGGCTGTGAGGCCTTAAGTCCTCAGCCTGTGTTCACTCCATGATTATGGTCCACATCTAGTTACTGTGGTCAGCCATAATTTCTGCACCAGTTGTGTTTACCCTGACCAATGTATTGAAAAAATTTGACTCTTGGGGTTTCATTGAGGAAGAGAGTACAGAGAAAGATTGAAAAGACAGGTACCCTGACCAATATTATAAAACATGAATTAAAGCCTCTTATAGCATGATCCAAGGTGCACAGTGTCTCGGGACATTTGCAGAGAACCTGCAGCTAGCTCACAAGAGTTAATTCTTAATTCTATAATACAGTTTCTGTGTCCATGACTGAAATTTTCTTTGATAAGGTGAGAGTTGACCATGTTTGCTTCCTGCAAATGTAACTGTCAATATGAAAACCCTTTGTAAAGCTTATGTTCTCAACAAGAGGCTATAGAAACATGAAGAAAATGTCTTCACTTAGCAAAAATGCAAAGGCCTAACTAATCCACATGTTGTTTTAGTTGTCTGTATTTTCCCTATGAAATTCAGAGGAAGGTTTTCCAAAGACCTTTTTAGCTGTAAAAAGTTGCTAATTTGGGGTTTTGTGCAATATTTTTGCACTCTTGTTCTATTCTTTCCTTACACAAAATAGTAATTGGGTAAGCATCATGGACACTTAACAGTCAATCCAACATCTGACAGAGCTCAAATGCAGATAACCTGCATGTATTTTGTTGCATTTCCTAATGCACCCAAAGCCAGTGTTTCACATTTCCATATTTTTCTTAACAAAAACTTAAGTAGCAGATAGGCTGCTATTCTCTATGTAAACACAAAACTGTAATTAATACATAATAAGTTTCAAACCTAGGATACAAGGTCATTATCCAGAAGACACCCAGAGTATATGAATTTGTGTGTCAGATTTGTAACACAAATGTTTCCACAACACTGTCCTCCAGAGAAAAAGGCAAACTTGTTTTCAGTCCCGTAAAATTTGAGCATGTTGGAACTGATGTTTAGCATGGAAACAACTCTGCAATGTGCAGGGCTAATGGGTAATCATGAAGCATTTTAGAAAGTAGTTGCAATAGGTATCTTCCAGATATGAGTATCCAGTCCCTCTCACAGCAGCAAAAGTAATTTCCTTCATTTCAGTAAGAAGTGCTTACTAACAATATTCCCCCACTACATAATCCAACCCCTCAAAAAAAAAAAAAAAATAGAAATTTTGGTTTAAGAGCACAAAAAGAATGACTTTTCTTGGTATTCATTAAATAATTTGTTACAGAAAAAGCTTTGTAGCAGTTCTTTATATTTCTGGAAAGGACATTCAAATGTTTAATTCGGTGATAAATCAAAACACCTTTCACAAGAGACACATTTCTGGGCACACACGTGTCTTGCTAAATCTTACAAATAAACTTAAGTATATGCATTGTACAGTAATTTCAAAAGACCTCCTATCCCTTCCCAATGTAAGCCTTCTTTTAAAAAAATAGAAGTCTGTGTAGATGTATGACCTAAAATAAGATATTGCTATCAGCCAACACCTGCTTCAGAAAAACAGGCAGATTCACCACCTGACAGCAAGGTTAAAAACGAGATTTAATCAAAAATTTTCCCCAGAATTAATTGCTGAAGGGTAAAAGCTTATTTTTCAAGGCTAGACTTTCTCAGATTGTTCTACATTTATTTTCTGTGGTTTAATTTTGTGCTGACAGCTCTATACCTGTCCACTGGCAATGACCAAATCCCTTTTGACTGCTTTTAGAAGGAGCAGGATGGCTGCTTAGCTGCAGGGAAGGAGCGGAGGCACAGAACTTCCTGCTCTCTGCATTGCCATGTTTTGATGGGGAGACAGTCTGTTATGGATCTCATAGCTGCATTTTGCACCATCCAGAGTGGAAACTTTCAGGAAATCTCTTCCCAGAAGAAAAAAAAAATGTGATTTCTATTGTCTTCTACTCACAATTTGGTTTTCTCCAAAATCACACACCATATTATTTTCCTAATGTCTGTAAAAAAAAATGAAGGTACAGCTGCAAGCTTTGCAGCCTAGGCCTGTCTCTAATATGTGCCTATTGAAGGAAGAATCCTTTGCAAATGCAAAGAATACTTGGGATTAAAAGTTTAAAGGTAAAAGAAAAACACAAAAGATTTATGCAAGTCATAGAAATATATCTGAGAGGGAAGAGAGGGATTTCTTGACAGAAAGCAAAAGGTGAGGTGAGATAAATGATGCAGAATCTGCATTATAATTAAAAATTCTAATTACTATGTCTATATCCAAAACCATACCTTTAAGCAAAAGTATTGTTTAAAGACAGGTGATTATCTGGTTAGGGCTCAAAATAGAAACTGGTGAGTTTCTGATGTTGAACTATGTCTCTACTAATATTGGATGATGTAATAAATTAATACAAAGGCATCACAACTTAATGGTTATTATCTCACTGATATATACTGTTTCCTTGAAAATAACCAGTGCTCTAGATTCTCTGAATGAAATTCAGACCTATATTAATGAATTATACAAAAGATAGTTTCATATCTTGCAGTTATTTGTAAGTCGAAGTAAAAAAATACCTTCAGAATAAAATCCGTATTACTGTAAATCAGCAAACAGAATCCAGGGAACTGAGTGAAATAGCTGCCATTCTATTGAGGGAGTCTGGGGAACAACTTTGTGCATTTCAGGGTTCTTTTGCATTAATTTATCAATCTTATTCTTAGTGACAATCTTACTATTGGAATGAAGCCTGACTTTAAATGGCTAAAGTTCATATTGTCCTTAATCTCACCAGTTAGAAGGAGCAACAGAAAAGACCCTGATTAAAACAAATTCATATGAAAAGACATACGAATTTGAATGTCACTGAGTGATTTTAGATAATTCTGGCACCTCAATTTTTTGAGGTGGCACCACATTTTTTTAAGTTTAATTTTGAGGTCTGGCACCACATTTTTTTAAATTTATTGCACATACAGCTTTGATTTTAAATTGTAAATTGTACTTGCTTTTCTTTCCCCCTTCATAAAAAGATTGGACTTAAAGCTATTTCTAAAGGAAACGTGGACCCTGCTAGAACAAAAGTCTGGCAACAGACATGGGTAATATTGTGCATGGTATGATGTAGCCAGCAGTTAGCTGCCAGGGCTAGCTATGTGTTCTAGTAAACTGGGCCAGGTAGAGCCCATAACATACCTGACAGTATTACACTGACATCCATGTTCGCTGGAGAGAGAGAAGTTAGAGGATGACATTGATTTCTGACTGCTGAGACGGTGGGCCAGGAGCTTCCTGGGAAAGACCAAATACAACACCGATCTTGTCCATCTGGAGGGGTCTACTGCTGTCATTGCCAGAGAAAGGTTGTAATGCCCAGGACCATGCCACTGTCTAGACCATCTTCACCAGCTATCCAGTTTGCCTATTGTTAGTATTTGCTCTAAAATATGAGATCACCATGGAAACTAGTTAGTGTGTATAGTATAGAGGTAACATGAGGTTATTACAGCTTTGTAGTCCATGCTGTTAAGTGTGAACAGGTTTCTGGATCTGCAGAATACTTCAGTTTCTCTCATTTAGCAGAGTTATGTTTGATCAGCAAAGAACGTTAGTTATTGAAGATGACTTTCCATGTGACACAGTGGTGTTTAGTCAAGTGTGAGATGTGTTATGCTGGATCTCAGATAAAAAGGTGAGGTATTAATCAAACTTGGAGCATCTTCAAGTTGGGTCCTAATCCTAACATGCTGAAGCAGGACAAAATGGTACAGACACGAATCGATGTAGAACAGAAATTAGGGGAAAATGTTCTTAACTCTCATAGTAGTGAGATTCTGGAAGAGCTTTCCACTAATAAAAGGACTGTTTCATATGCAGAACTCTCTTTCTGTGTGGCATTTATTTACAGTAGTGTTTCAGCATTGGAAGATTAACCAAGAGTTTCCTTCCTGTTGCTAACATGCAGGTGTCCATGTAGTTTCACTCATCTGAACTACAGCAGTAAATCATGGGGAATGTTCACAGTACTGTTGTTAATGTGACTAAAGGCTGGGAGGATCAGGGCTTTGACTTTCCATAATTTAGCAAAAGGATCTTATGAGTCAGAACTGGTAAGTATTAGAAAAAGCATAAAGCATTTGAAAAGTCTGCTCTTGGTACATGCAGAGAAGGCTGTGGTCCCACAACACAAATCAGAGATCTTGAGGAATGCCCTTAGAGTGTTTTGGACTCTTCTTGTTTGCTTCATCCCGCAAAAGAATGAGGGAACTTGTGATCTACAAAGTTGGGTGCCCGTTGGTTTTTCTTGAATTCTGCATTTCACTTGCATGTTTTCTATGTGACTACTCGTATCAGGGAACAGAATGCATACTTAGTACATGTCTTCAGTCAAACTCAGATTTCACAAAGGTGATTTAAAAGTACTTCTCCAACTATAATCACACATTACTTCATATTAATACAGGTTTTAAGTCTGAGTAGATTTTATAGTATAAAAAAGCACCTTCTTTATCTCTATATGAGTCAAGTGAATAATTCACCATGAATAATTTATAAGATGAATTGAGGTTTCTCTTTCATGTACCACCTACGTGAAATAATTTCATTTATTTTACTTTTTTCTTTCTTTTTTTTTTTTTAAAAAAAAAAAAAAATCTGAGGTAATATGCACATCTGAAAGCTGAGCTTCCTTACCTATTGGTGCCTGGTCAAGTAAGATCCATGTTTCTGTATCTTGAATGGATGAGCAGAAGATAAATATGTTACGGAAGCAAATGTTTTAATTACAGATTTTAAATCTGCTTTTGACAAACACTGCTTAATATAAAACATGATCTCAGAAGTTATTACCAGAAGCAACGTGAATAGGATAAGATGATTACATAAATCAAATAAAACAGAGTAATCAGAATCATCTCTCAATTCATGTGCAGGTATTTTTATGGTGAATCCTCTTTTGGAATAGACATACAGAAGGTATGTTGCCTATTTTAAAGGACCCGAAGTACCCCCGAGGAATAGAGCAGTAAGCACAGGCAGAGAGCATGCTTTCTGGCTCTGTGGTGCCTTTTAGGAAGGTCTCCAGGGGGAGCAGCATTATACGACAGAGAAAGCATGGCTGAGCAATTACATTATTCCCTTGGTACATCAAAGACTGTCTCCAGTATACAGGTTAGGGCAGTCTCAGTCCCTTTTTAATATATGCCAACAGCTAGACCAATTCCAACGTGTCCAAGAGAGAGGAAGTAGGAGCTGCCTCTCTCCTATGTGCTAAACTCTGCATCATCTTGGAATGAATCAGGCCTATGATACCTAATTTATAGAGCGTTTCAGACTCTTAATCCTATTTAAATTTTAAGGTGAAGGCTTGTTATAGTTTCTATAATTTGAGGCATTAAAAGCAGATGAAGCATCTTTAATCATAAAAGCTTCATTGCTCTAATTTATGATACCTGCATTATAAGCCCTACCATAAAGTGGATTGTGTTTGGGGGGTGATAGTTCACAGTAAGGAACTGTGATCCATCAGGAAACCTGTTTACATTAAAACATTTTGACAGCAGCAGTAATTAAACCTGTTTCCCAGGTGCAGAGCAATATTTTAAATGCCCCTCTGGCTACAGTACCATTCAGGTTTGCCTGCCTTTCTCCCTTACCATCTACTGCAAAAGCAAGATAATGAGGAGAGGGCAAAATAAAAGGAGGGCTGGACTAGCAAATAATAATCAAAGTATATAATCAGAATGTTAAAATCTCATTTTAACTGATTTGTGTATTAGTTTGTATGGCACTGAAAAGTTCTTCTGTGCATTTCTATGTGCATGAGAAACAGTAAATGAGAAATCATGGCACCAGTGCTTGCTGCTATGACAAGTTATAGCCTAACATGATCATTTCTGACTTTGAAACGTGAGTTGGCTTTAGAGCAGAGCTACGCAAACCTTTTCATGCAGACAGCATGTGATCTTTTTTTTCTGTGAACTTTTCTTTGAGTAGCAGTGCATGAAGACTGGCAAGTCCTAAAAACCTGGTGAACTCATGAAAGCATAATTTGGACAAGTACATACTTGCACCATGAAGCCAAGGGTAAGATCTCTTTGACTTTCACACAGCACAGATCAAATGCTGCTCCCTGTCAGACTGCTAAAATTCTTTTAATACCCCAGGCCCAGGCTAACTTGCCTCTTATCATTCTCCTTGAAAGCCCCAAGCTGACAGGTGAATGGGTACTTAACCATCCACTTATTGGTATCTTTTGGAAGTAACCAGTCAGTCCTGCTCTCATCTTCATCCACCAGAACAGCTGGCCACAGTGCTGCATTTCCAAACCACGCATCTGAAATCCTTGGAGGACATCTTTGGAAGCAGGGTCCCAGGCATGGGTCTGCTCATGGTACTGTAGACAACGTGTAATTTTCTTCTCCTGAAGACTTGGCCCTGGCACACCTAGTTGTTTAACTCTTTCCTGGTTTAGACAACACTGTCAGGCTCACTATATCGAAAGTGGACAGCTCAGCCTTGGAAATTTGATTATGTTGGAGGGATGTGGTGACTTCTGGCAGTGGGCTGAAGGCAGGAATAGCAATCCAACCATAAGAAGCTTTGAGAGGAAGCAGGACAGTCACAGGAGGTCTGAAAAAGAAAGGTTTTAATGCCACCCTATTTCACAGCCAAGTGTGTCTGTCCACCCTTTCCAATGAAATATTTTCTACAGCAGATGAATGGAGAATTATCACCATTTGTAAATGTTTGAAAGCATATATATCATGTGCTTAACTGAAGTATTTATCATTTAAGAACACCTTTAAAAATATCAGAAATCCATAATTATCTAAATACTAAATGCCATTGCTATTGTTCCTACACGGCTTATATGCAAATACATGCTGCTCCCTGAAGCTTGAATTCACAGGAAGTGAAATGGAACAGCTTTTTTCCTCTTTCATGTCTTTTTTTTTTTTTTTCCATATTGTGAAATAAGGCATGGCACAGAACTGGCATGTCACTTGTACAACCTATAGTCATTACAATAAAACCTTCATCACTGAATCAGAAACTCTGGGAACACCTTCATGATCACTGTTAATTGCAATCATTTCTATGGCTGCTCACCAGCTCTGCGCTGTGGTCAGGAAGCTATGTAGGAATGTTAGTAGCATGGGTCTGTGCCTGGTGTAAATGACACCCGCTTCAGAATAAACGAGTTTTTGAGTGTTTATTACTTTCTGTAAATATATAAATACTTGTTAGGAACAAAAGTCACTGTTCGAAATCCATTTTATTGGTAATGGAAGTGATCTGATTTAGCAGATCTGCTATAATGATCATGTCTTTATATGCACAGTCCAGAATCTATTTGTTTAAAAAACACAACAAAGCAGATCACCTGAGACGTTGCACATAAAAGACAAAATGTGATAAGGATTCATATAGCTATTGTCAGAGGGCATAACTGGGCATAGCAAGTAAACTGTTAATATGCTATGTGTCCTAATGCCTCTAGATACTGTTCAGCTGAAGCACAGCACACTTGTTTCTATCTGGGTTTCTAGGGTAAGAGTCTGCCTGGATCACCAGAGGACTGGCCAGGACTGTCTCCTAAGTAGCATAAGAAATACCTGTTAGGAGTTGTAAAGACCTGTACTACAGGAAAGATCAGTTTGCAACAATGACTTGTGTTAGACTTACAAAACCACAGCTCTGTGCCACACTGTACCTGCTTAATGTTTATATACCAACAGTCAAAGTACTTCTATAACCATAGGACTGGGTGATGTCCTGTCTTGTTCATCGGGGAATTAATTGTACTTGTTTTAGAGTTAGCTGTTAAGGAGATTAGGAAGGTGAAGCATAGCAGGGTAGCTGTGGTTGCATGGCAACTGGAAAGAACAGTAACATCTGGTATTCTTAATTTTTTTAGAACCTAAAGGTCTTTGTGTTAATGTATAAGTATTATTATTTCTACTATCATGCTTCATTTTTCCTATTTGTTAGCCAATAGGTAATATCCTTGATGTTACCAGTTAATCCAAGGGAAAAATTAGATATAACTTTGGAAGCTGTGATGTTAAAGTCAGCTTCCTAATTCCCAGGCATGGCTAGACCTAGAGGATACTCTCAAGGAGCAGCATAGAAGACAAAGTCTATACTCATGTGAAAGACCAGCTTTGAGCCAGTGCTGTCAGGTACTTGAGTATATGGTGTCTCTCCTGTCTGCTGAAACAATAGATCTATTTGAAATTTTGTTTACTTTCCTCCCGCAGGGCTGTTTCTTTCCTGTTAAGAGGGCAGGAAGACCAGGCCATCTGTCACAAGAACGGCATCTATAAGAAAAAGTGCATTAACTGCACTTTAACTCATCTGCCTAGATAATTTCCCCACTTGTGGCTCCAAATGCCTCATGTTTTATTTCTGGCAAACAAAAGACCCTTATTAAAGCTGTGGTTTGCTTCATTCATTTTTGAAATAAAAATTCAGTAAGTGATGGGGTGTCAAGTGTAGACCAGACTGGTTTTGTTCAGCTGCCTTTAAGCATTTGACATCACTCACCCACCCCATGGTTTTCTTCATTGGTTACTTTAAAATAAAAGCAAAGGAACAACAGAGGGGTTTCCACAGATCTTCCCACTGAGGAGCAGCATACGTTAGGTGCACTCAGCAAACAGCACAGCACTCAGCTGGTACAGGGCCTTGGAAAGCCTCCCTGGCCTTGCTGCCCCAGAGATGAGCTCTATTTTAAGCTCTCCTTGCCTCTGTGTAGTACCTGAACCAGCCCACTTCTAGGGCAGAGCTGCTGATTTCATCAATGGCAGTGGGGCTTTGGAGAGCAGGAGCCGTGAGGCAGGGTGGACATGCTCCCCACACTGCTCAGCACCTCTCTCTGGACCCAGTGATCGCCCAATGCCAGACAGAAAATAAATATAAATGAATCCCCTATGCCAAAGCCCTCTTTTCAGCCTGAACACGTTGCTGGGAAAATCAAGCAGGGACCTGGAGTTTTGAACATTGACGAGGAATTGTTTTCCTCAGTCATTGAACTTCAGCGAACCCTGTGTGTGCATTTGCTTGGCTGGTACAATTCTCATTGTCTCCCAAGAAGCTGATGACAGCATTATGAAATAGCTAACAATTGTATAAACATGGAAAATTAATTTCTTATATTTTAAAATATTGACTAGACTAGCAGATTGTATAACCGATACATAAACGTTTTCTTTTGCATATTCTGCCTTTAAGACTTCATTTTATAAAACCACCTCTATAAATCCTCTTTTCCTACTTCCTATTCATCCTTTTGTTCAGGTCTTTTTGAGAGTTAGCCCAGATTAGAATTCATCAACTCAAAAAAAAAAATGAGATGCTAAAGGTATTCTTCCTTCAGTGTGCATCTCCAGCCTTTCTTGACAGGCTGTCAAGAAATATGTCTCTAAAAAGCCAGGTTAGATCCTCAGAGACAACCAGTGATGCAGTTCTTAGTAATGTGCTGAAACTCAGTCAGAGTGCACCTTATTGTTGCTGTGTGCAGTGATGTGACATCTGAGTTATTTGTTTGCTCTGCCATAAGATAGCATTAGTGGATATAATGTGAACAGATCACTCATTTGTGGAAATATTTATGGTGCTGCTTTCGAGGGATCATTCAATTCGAAAGCAGATGGCAAAGCATGGATATTCATGGACTACTTTAAAAACTATCTTAGGTAAAATGTTTTCATACAGAGCAGCTAAAGCATGTAACAATCTGATATTTTACAACACTTACCACTTAATATTTACATATATTTACAATAGATCTTCATAAATGCTACTCAATCAAGAATTTGCTTGAGTTTTTATTATAGTATTTCCCATGAGTTCTGTATTGCCCAGGCCGCTGACCCTGCAAATAACCTACACATGAGTTAGCACTCAGCTGAGGGGGCCTACTGCATTCAGCAAGACTGCTGTCTGTAGCACTGCAAACTCCACCCTCAGTGGTCTGAGGATTTGGGAACTCCAGTTTCTGATAGCTAAGTCCATCTTTCGAAGTGATGAGCTTGTCTGCTCAGAACTTCAGGATCCTTCTAAAGTGTTACAATGGGCCTCTAAAAAACATTATTTTCTAAAGATGATGTCCAAAGTCTTTAATATTCTGTAAATACAAATTCAGCTAAAGGTGAGGTAGGTGTTTAGATTATTTTATGTCCTCCTTCCCTAATTGCCTGAAGCCCAGCTTTCCATGGTTCAATGTTTAGAAGAGCAAGTGAGTAAAAGTCTATTAATTGTGTTGAGTCGAAGGGCTGGCTTTTTTCATGGAATGGGTGATTTAACATGTATTCAGATGCCACAAACTTTTCAGCTTACTGAATGCTTTTAGTATCCCTCACCCAGAACTCCCTGGGCTGCCTCTTACTCACTGCCTTCTGTCCTTCAGGGATCATCCACATAATGCTTGGCTTTAAAGGCCTGTGTATGTTCCAGCAGCAATATCTCGTATGTTCTGTTATCCAAACCCACGCATTTAAGTTTGACACAAAAGGTTAAAAAAAAAAAAAAAAAAAAAAAATCAGAATGGATTTTTAAACTATTCCTTTAGTAAAACTTATGACACAGTTTCCATCTGCCTAGCTTAGCTAGTATTCTCTTGCAGTTCTTTTGCTCTTACTTGTCTGATAGTTAAGACACATCACCATTACAGTGATGTATTTCAGGTGTGGGCTATGTGCCTGCCTTTAGTGGGTCTTGGCCCTGGGTGAAGCCTCGAGCTGTTTGGGTTGTTATTGCCTTTCAGCTGTTTGCAATGAGTGCTGTGCTGGAGGCTGATTGATCTGGGAGGGAGGTGGCCCAGGTAGGGCTTTTTCTTGTGCCTGGGGCTGCGTGCTTGGCTGCAGTACAGGAGCTGGTGGGAGTGTGAGGGCTGTTGTCAGCTTTGTGTAGACTCAGGTCTGCAGGACTGAGAGGTAAGTTATTGAGGTTTTATGTTGCTGAGGGTACTAGGATCTGGATGATGAGCTAGCCTCAAGAAAGAAGGTAGGGACTGATTGCACTAAGATACCACTACCGTTTCCTAAGCAAGTATCTTTTGAAGTGTTTTGTTTTAAATTTGCTGGTTTGATTTCTTACAGCTGTGTGAATATGGAAGTATTGAGCTGAGTGTGGGTCAAGCTTTTTGGTTGTGGTCTATCCTGTTTCTGAAAAAAAATACTAGTACTAGGGACTGACTAACTTGAAGATTGCTGAGTTGAATGCACTGGTTCCTGCACTGCCGACATATCTTTAGATGTCAAGGAGAGGTGTTTTTTCCCTTTTTACTGCTTGTGTAAGGTCTAGCTGTGTTGCTATTTCTCATGATAATAAAAATTAACTATCCAGCTGTTTCTTTCTACTTTATCCATCCCATTCTGAGTGTAGCTATTTCATGCTAACATTTAAATAAATCCTGTGACTGAATGTGACTTGCACCCACTGTGGGCTGTGCACATTCTCTGGCATTGTCCTTGGGCAGGGATTGTCCTGCAGACCCTTATGTAACCTGCCATATTTTTTTTTTCCAACTTGTTTTCACTACAGCCTCGTAATACTGATTGCTTTACTCTTTCCAGTCCTACAAATCAGACTATCTCTTAGCTAACAGTAAATGCACTTGGTGGCATAGCAGGAACAGTAAATGCTCTGGGAAACATCTTACTATGAGCAGTTCAAATCTGATGCAAGAGCATGTACTTATATGCATATGTATGTGGTGTCTATTAAAACGTACTTGATTTAGTATTAATAATGGATACAATGCTAAGCTGTGTATTAATAGGTAAACAATTGTGACCAACCATATTTAACAGCATAATGAAGACTGAAGCTATTTTTTTCTGTTTTAAATACAGTAGCTCTATTATCTCTGCGTGTAGAGAAAGATCTGGATAGAACAGATCTGGGATTTCTGTCTATTCACTTGGACTCACAGTGCTACTCTTCTTTGCAGAAAACAAGTTGGAAACTTAAATTCAGATTTTCTTTAGTTGAAGTCTAGTGTCAAACATTAAGATGGTATGAAGAGTTTATGTGTGCTACTTGAGTTAAATTACTTACACCTGTTTTTCACCAAGTTAGTGTTATTCAAGCTCTGTGGTGGTTCGTGCTATGAAAGCCTGTGAAGTATTGCAGCAGGATTCTCTCAAGTTCCTCGTCTTGCCTGGCAAAAGGTATAATAATGGGTAAAAACAAAACAAACGAATGAGACTCTGCAAAACTTGCTGACTCTGCACAATGTTCAGGCATGCAGTCTGTGGTTGACTTTAAATGAAACAAGAACACAGGGGACTATATTTAATTTAAACACCACTCATCCTAAAATAACTTAACCTGCAGAATGATTGCTGTGCAAACACTGTAATAATATAGCAGAGCTGTCACTTCAGTCAGTATTTAATAGTCTCTGGCCGATTTCATTATTAACACTTAAAGCACTTCATGAAGTGATGAAAATATAGATGCATAACCCTTACTGAACTCTCTGAGATCCCACAGAACATGTTTGTAGCTACTGCCTGCTACTTCTCAAGGGGGATAGCAAACGGTTGTGAACTGGGCTGTTGGGAGCGGTTTCTTAAACTCCTTTTGTTTCAAGATTGCCAACAAACTAGATGAAATGGACTCCTCACAGCTTTTGCTTCCATGTGGTCTATGTGGAAGCCTGATAAATAAGATGTAATGTTTCCTCTTATCCCAAGTGGTTGGGACTAATTTTTTTCCTTTACTTAAATTTATCTGAAGAGCAGGTTGGTATATCGCAGTGGCTGGAAGATACATCACAGGAATGGCCCAAGAGTGAATACCACAAAAGGCTGTAGTTGCAGAAAAAGTATTCATAGTCATGCTGTTAAACTTTTCTTTTTGCTACCCTGTATTCCAAAAGTTCTGTACCAGAACACAGGTTCTGATGGTCGTGGGAAGAAGCAGACTAGCCAAAAGTTTTATATCTATTTATGTTTGTGTGTGTATATATGGGAGAGAACCACTAAATTCTACTCTACAAATCCACTTGTCTAATACTGGGAGAGAGTGTTTGAGCTTTGAGATGGTTCATGTGGCTGTGGCTGGGTTGATGGCATGGGGCTTAGCCAAGGGCTTGATTGCTTGTCTGAAGGAGCTAAAATGGACCCTCTGGAGAGCCTGGATATTTCCTTGGTTCCTGGCATAAGTTCATGTGTCAAGTCTCAACTTTTCAATGCTGAATTACAGCAGCTGGGAAGTTTGCATGCCTGTTGTGTATTTCCATTAGTGAGAGATTAAGTAGCCTTAATTTGAATTTGTAGGTCTAACTTTAGGTGCACCTTTGGCACTTGGCCTGGAATAAGCATGGAACTTGTGGCCCCCTAGTCAAGGGCAGTGAGTGGGAGAGGGGAGACCAAGGATGCAGGGGTCTCTGGCCAACTGTGCAGAAAACCCCTTGGGAAAAGCACTCTTTTCCCTGTCCCTTTCAACTTCTGTATATGGGAATGCCTTAA
Organism: Tyto alba; assembly: GCF_018691265.1. NCBI lineage: Eukaryota > Metazoa > Chordata > Aves > Strigiformes > Tytonidae > Tyto > Tyto alba. The sequence continues at coordinate 27,288,031 of NW_024881328.1, read as the reverse complement.
GGCATTTCACTGGTATTAAGTGGTCACTTGAATTACCTTGTTTTGGTCTGAAGTTTATGTCTTCAAATGGAGAAAGCCTTGATTGAAAGGGTAAGGAACTACTCATAACTGAATTTTAAATCTGAATTCCTGCTAAGGTATCTCCATTGGGTGCATTTGTTTTTCTTTCTGGAAAAGTGCATTTCAGGTGACATAAGCGAACAAGAGGGTGGCTAGATTTGTTTTTTCCTTAAAAAGAAAATTTATAGCATGTCCCAACTGTGCTCCTCTTTCATGTTGTTTGAATGTGACAAACTGTGGAATTTGTGAAATGCTGACTGCATTGGTGCTGAATTCTTGTGGTCTAGAGGTTGGCATAGTGGGACTTTCAGCTGATGCTCTGAGAGCACTTGGGAGTAAGCTGTGCTTGATTTAAAGAAAAATTAATACTTAGTACTTTTGCAGGCTTCATGTATTTTTTGGTTTTGATGTAAAAAAAAAAATCCAAACAAGCTTGAAGCTTAGATTAAAATAGATAATACTTCCTGAAGTTTCCAGTACCTCCAAAATGTGGAGTGACAGACATAAAATCATAGAATAGTTTGGGTTGGAAGGGACCTTTAAAGGTCATCTAGTCCAAACACCACCCCCCCCCCTCAGTGAGAAGGCACATCTTCAACTGGATCAGGTTGCTTAGAGCCTTGTCCAGCCTGACCTTGAATCTTTCCAGGGACAGGGCATCAACCACTTGTCTGGGCAACTTGTTCCAGTGTTTCATCACCTCCACTGTAAAAAATTTCTACCTTATCTATTCTGAATCCACCGTCTTTTAGTTTAAGATCATTATCTTTGTCCTATTGCAACAGGCCCTGCTAAAAAGTTCATTGCCAGCTTGCCTAAAAGTCCCCCTTTAAGTCTACAATAAGATCTCCTTGGAGCCTTCTCTTCTGCAAGCTAAACAACCCCAGCTCTCTCTGACTTTCCTCACAGGAGAGGTGTTCCAGACCTCTGATCATTTTTGTGACCCTCCTCTGGACCCACTACTACAGCTCTGTGTCTTTCCTGTACTGAGGAATCCAGAGCTGGACACAGTACTACAGGTGGGGTCTCATCAGAGCAGAATGACCTCCCTTAACCTGCTGGCCATTTTCTCTAATGCAGCCCAGGATACAGTTGGTTTTCTGGACTGTGAGCGCACATTGCTGGCTCATGTTCAGCTTTTGATCCACCAGTACTCCCAAATCCTTCTCAAAGCTGCTCTCAATGCCTTCAACCCACCCCCCACCCCAGCCTCTGTGATACCAGGTCCTGACCCAGGTGCAGCACCTTGATTTTGGCCTTGCTGAACCCCATAAGGTTCACATCAGCTCACTTCTTGAGCTTGTCCAGATCCCTCTTGAAGGCATTCCATCCCTCAGGCACATCAACCATACCACTCAGCTTGGTGTCATCTGCAAATTTTCTGAGGGTGAACTTGATCCCACTGTCTGTCATTATTGGAGGTAATAAACAGTACTGGTCCTAATATGGACCCCTGAGAGACACTGCTTGTCACTGGTCTCCATCTGGACATTGAAGAGAACTAGTTAATTCCATAAGAAATTGAACTAACCTGGTCTTAAGAGCATCCCACACAGTAGGACCTGGAGCAGGATGCGCAGCCCTGTGTTATGGTGACAGACTGGACAAACTTGGTGCTATTTCCACATGTCTTCCAATGTTTCTGTGTGCCCTGCCTGCTTCTTAATGTACTTGTGCTACCTGGTTGACTGTGTGCAGCTGCTATCACTTATTTCTTGATCTTTATTCTCTGTACATGTGTGTATACCCTCTAAATGTACTGTAGGGGTTAGTATGATACAGTCTTGCAAGTTGGGACAGTGTTTAGATTTATTCTAAAATGAAGGAACAAGGGATTTATTTAGTAAAGGGGGTTATCTTTGGAAGACCAACCATGTAAACTTGTTGCCTATTCATAGAAGCAGTTGGACAGTAAGAGCCCAACTTTTTTCCATGCCTGCTCATATATTTCTCTCTACTCCTTTGGTTCTGGGCTGTCTGGCTTCTGAGATAAATTAAATCTTGTGCAGGGTTGTTTGCCCTAATAAAGGGTTATGGGACCAGACCTTTAGTGCACTAACACAAAAGTATATGCAGCCTGGCTGTTGTGGCCGATGATGGCTAAAGCAGAAGGAAACTCTTGGTGCTCAGAAGCAGAGGAGGCAGGCTAGACACTGCCTGTAGTGGGAAGGCAGGTGAGGGGTTCTGGCTGAGGACCTGAGCTGGGGTGCAGGAGGTGACTGGTTCCTGCTCTGGCCTGTGCTGGGGGAAAGGGCGCCAGGAAGCCACTACTTAATCTCATGCAGCTCTTAGCGATACATCAACTGAACTGGGCTGTTAAACTATTAAAGAAGTTGTCTCCAGGGTATTTATTTCAGGCAGTTCTAGTGAAGTAATCCCATAATTCCTTGGAGTAAATGCCGCTGAGGATTTACTCTGCGGGCTAGGTGGTGTGGAGGTTACTGTGGGAGTGCTTACAGCATGTACTTGGGAACAGTGTGGCTGCTGTCCTGCAGGGCTGGGCGGTGGGAGCTGCTGGGTGTCCCCCCGACTGACCCACAGCAGGGCTGTCAGCAGGTGGGTGCTGTGCTTGGGAATGCTTGTGTGTCCGGGCCCAGAGAAAGGGGCTGGTTCTGCTTCAACTTTTGGAGGAGGAGGAGGTTCAGCCAATATTCTGCTTCTTCGTCCTCTTGTGTGTGCTTTGCTTCTCTTCCTTAAATCTTCCTTTTTCTGGGTCCTCTCAAACAATGAGAGAAGCCCCAGCCCCAGTTGAAACCATGCCCTGTTATTTTTACTTAAACTTCAGTACCATTCCCTCTGTATGCATCATCTTGTCCACAAAAACATAATGACTTTTCACTGTTTAGATGGAATGATTTCTTCACTTTGTACAAATAAGTTTCCTGTGCTTTGGAGGCCAGGGAGCAACTTGTGCTCTTATTCAAAATAGATGTACAGAGCTTCAAGTAGGTAGGTTTACAAGTTAGGAATTATTTATCTTCATTTTGTTACTATGGTAGCAAATCAAAAGAAACTCAAGAGGAATCACCGATCACGGTGGACAAAGAAACTAGTACTTCAATATTTTGTCAAGCTACCCTTTCCAAGGGAGCTGGTTTCCTGGGAACACCAAGGCAGGGGCATTTAGGCTGTGTGACAGTGAACTCCATGTGAGTCAATCTTATGCCAGTATCTCAGATAAGCTGAATGGTTACAGAATCACATCTAGTATTGATAATGACAAACTGTGTTATGAAAAGAAAATGGTAGCCTGCAGTGGCAGAAAATGTTGGTGGAGTAAGCAGCTTTATTTGCTCTGGAAACTCCTCTGCTCAGGGAAAACTTCTTAGTGGCCAGAGCGGGGCTATGGTCTGAGCAGGTACTCCTGGTCTCCGCCTGGCACCACGCTGCTTTTTGACTCTCTTCTGTAAGATGTCCCTGCTAATGAGTGGCAGCATCGTTAAGCAAAAACGTGATACTAGAAGTTTCTTCTTAGATAATAATAAATCAAAACCTCAAAGTTTTGGAAGAGCAGAGTCATGTTGGAACTGAAGACTTGAAGCAACTTTTCTGCTGCAGAGAGAATATGATGGCCAACTACTGTGACCAATTCCAGGTTTTTAAACAGAAACTGAAAGTATCAATTTCTAATAAACTAGATTCTTTCAGCTTCTTTCACTTCTCAGTATCTTTGCTCAGCCCTGGGGCTTGTTAGTGTGGATAAGTTGTCATATTAGAAGTTTCAACATCTTGTTATGATTTCTTTCCACATTCAAGCAAAAAAATGATATTAGAATGCTTCCTGAAATTAAGTATTTTAGAAGGCATTTGAAACTTCAAATTGACTAATAGACCACTGTACTTTTAAAATGTAGTGTGCTTTATATACAGCTATTATATACAGTTTTTGCATTATTTCTGGTTAGGTACTGAGTAATTGTAGTCCCTGACAGGCCCCATAGTCAAAAGCGACTGTTTTAATTTAATACTAGAAGCTTGAAGAGATTGAAAGCAGCTGCTCTTCTGTTTAGAAACAGAGTTTAATACTTTGATCTGGAAAATAATGATGTGTCTCATTACAGGGGAAAAAGGGAATATTTTGATCTAGAAAATAGGTAAGAAGTTTCAAGGAGTACTAAGTAGCAGCAGCCATGCTTAAAGCTTTTAAAAATAGAATATTTCAGGTGTGCCTTAATCTGACATGTCATTATGATTATAAAGCTTTGTGACGTGACTTGGTACAATGATGTGTTGTATTAAATGTTATCACTGACCTCTGTCATGAAATAACATATGAATAATAAATGTAAAATCAGATTTTATTTTAAAGTGTTTTTTTGACATGAAATAGAACCTAAAAATATCATCCGGCTTCTGGAAGCTGTTCTGAAAAAACAGTGCAAATGCATGTAGTCTGAGTGACACAGGACACTGAATATGTGCATGTTCCTGCAGGCTGCAAATATCATTGTGGTGCTGGAAATAAGTCAAGGCTGTTTACACTTCGTAGCCTCAGCAAAGGGTGAAGTTTAGCCTCGTGGGGGTCGATAGCACATTTGCTGTTGACTCAGTGAGGTCAGGATTTTGGCTGTAGCTCCAAGAGCAGACTTGTGTGAGCAGCCCCCATTGCCCTCATGGAAGAGGGGACACGGGAGCCCCTGTTCCTGCGGGGACTGTGGGTTGTGCCATGCTGTGGGCTGTCACGGGCAAGGCCTGAAGGCTGCCGGGGGGGGTGGAGAGGAACATGCTGCAGAACAGGGCAAACCCTGGTGTGACTTCCTGCTCTTCTTGCAGCAGCTGTTGTCTTAATAAGCAAACCATTTTCACGTGTAACATTGATAGGCATGGGAACTTCAACTTGGTATGTCTAAAATGGCAATACTTGATTATATTTTGTAACAGAAATATGTCATCTTTCTGACTATTTGAGACCTAAATGCAGACCTTTGATATTAACTTGTTCTCCATGTCAAGGCCAGCATGTAGCTGCCTCAGTTTCCACTTACCCTATTCAGATCAAAGCACTGGGTTACTAGACTCTAATCAAAGCGTGATTATTGGGAAGTCTTTATTTGAGCTCATTCAAGGTATTAAAATACTGCCTGTTAAATTGATTTTCCTGGTGGTAAAACAGTAGAATATCTTTATATTTTGGGGTAAAGTAGGGAAAACATCAAGGGCAGTGAAATTACAACTAAAATTATCATAGAATAGTAAAATAGTTTGGGCTGGAAGGGACCTTTAAAGGTCATCTAGCCCAACCCCTCCTCCAGTGAGGGTGAACATCTTCCACTAGATCAGTTTGCTCAGAGTCCTGTCCAACCTGACCTCGAATGTTTCTAGAGGTGACATCTACCACCTCTCTGGGCAACCGGTTCCAATGTTTCACCACCCTCACTATAAAAAAATTTCTTCCTTATGTCTAGTCAGAATCCACTCTTTTTTAGTTTAAAACCATTACTCCTTGTCCTATCACAATAGGCCCTGCTATATGTATATTAGCATGACAGACTTAACTAGCAATAAGTACATAAGATTCAGTTTAAGAGTTTGACAGTTTTCAAGAGTTAGTGGATTCTACAATGCTCCCGTGTAGTTACTAACGTTTTTGCAGAGGAGAAACTGAGTCAGACAAATTAATTGATATGCCCAAGGTCTCACAGGAAGAATTGGGAAAAGCAAGCATACTTGTGTCCTCCTCTGGTGCCTTTGCCTACTTTGTGTTCTGCCTTGTTTTAGGAAAAAAACACAGTTCATCTTTTCTTGTATCTGTAGCTCTGAGGTATGTTTTCCAACACATCCCATAGGAGCAAACTGGATGGGGTGCTAGAGAACATCACTACGTTTAGAGTTATTTTGCTAATGGCCTTAACTGGTGCCATTTATCAAAAGGCCTTTTGTAAGGTCTGTTACGATGACTTTTCCTCTGCCACTGCTAGTTGTTTGCCTAACAAGCAGAAAGAAATGAACACAGTTATCACTGTTAAGTAGAGAAACACTGCTTCAGGTTAGAAGTTATGATAGTTGCAGGCTTTATAACCCTTAGGATGTTTATCGTTTAAGGTAGATATTACTCATGTCAGTTAGTGGTGCTACAACTGCTATTTATGGCTGCTAATTTTGCGTGATGTACATATCTCAGCCTTGGTCTGTGTTTAGCTTGCTAGTCTCTGCACTATGCTCATGACCAAATCGGTCCTGCTGAGAAATCAAAAGATGTAGTGCTAATATTGGTTATTTTCTCCAGGGTTTCTATCTCCCTCTGGATTAAGTATTTGCAGGGCCAACAGAACTTACAAATACAATTCTGGAAGGAGATGCTCAGTTATGGCCACAGCTCCTGCTCCAGAGTCTTTCTACACCTTCTTTCCTGAGGCTCAGCTTTGCCCCACTATGCAGATCTACTTCTTTATTCAGGATAGGATAAAGTTAAAGTACAATAACCTCTTTTGGTGAACAAATAGTTCATATGTGCAATGGCATCTGAATGTTCAGCAGCCTTGACTTGTTGCATCTCCCATACTTACATGTTTACTAATTTCCACTATGTATGTTGTTCTATATAACCAGGTAAGACTTGTATAATAAAAAGATTATTTTTCTGCTACTCTGTTTATCCACACTCTAAGGGGACAAATTGGTATACCAAGAGTTTATGGTTTATTTTTTTAAATGCTATATTCAGACCTTTTTATATTTTCTTCTCTAAAATGCTACAGGTGTCTTGGATACCTTCATTACCCATTTAATAGACTACAGTCATTTTACTCATTAGCTTGTTATCTGGCTGCTTATCTGCCTTGCTCTTAAGTTCTGAACATCTTGTCCTGTTATAATTGGGCTTTGTTCTTATCAGGGTTTGTGTAGCATTGTGTTAGAGTAGTTATTTTTCCAAGTAGAAATAACAGAGGAGCATGAATAACACTTTTCCCATGTTACAGTGGAGTTGTGAGGATTACTGTGTATAAAATGCATTTGTACTTCTAACTGACAAAGATATAATGCTGCACCACATTGAGAAACTTGATGGGTTAGACCTGCTAAAATAGTAGGGGAAGACGCAGACCCCTCTGTAGAGATAAAAGAAGCTTGAAATGGGAAGGTGTTCAGCATGGATACCCCTGCCTTTATGTTAAACTATAGAATTTCCTGCCTCACTGAGGAGATGTGTGGACAATCTGCTACTGTCTAACTATCAGGAGAAAAAGGGAATTGTAGATCAATTTGTGAGCCTGTGGTGAAGACTGACACAGTCAAGTGCAAGGTAAAAGTAGCTATTGAAATAGGTCGGTGCTGTCAGAATTTGCCCAAGGACTCAGGGGTGGAAAAGTCAGGCGAAATAAAAAGGGAAAGCTCTGTACTGGTCTTCCATACCTTAAATGCCTTTAAGTCTGAGTTGGATTTTCAGTTTCAGTCCCCCCAGCGGTTCCTGGTGCTGTGTGGCAGAATGACAAATCCGTAGCCTGGCTGCCTCGTACGTGGTATTGTAGAAAGGTCAGTGCAGAAGGAAAGAGGAGGGACAATTGAGCATCTGTGTTATTTACAAGGTTGCCTACTGGTGGAAGTGGGGAAAAGCCATGGAAACAAAGTGGAATGTGGAAAGATGGAAGCTGAGAAAAGAAGCCCCATAAAATTGCAGTAGAAAGGCTGTTTATTATCTCTGTCTAGAAATAATATTATTAATGTTTAACTGCATGGCACTGTAAGTAGGATATCGCATTAAAGAAGCAGGGTAAAATTATTGTAGGAGTTCTTGCTAACCAAATATTACACCAAGAATGAATAAGAATCCACTGGTATTTGCCCGAAGGTTGTGTGCAAGGTCCAAGGCATCTTGCTGGATATTCTGCTTGTGGGGAGAAATAAACTTACCACTGGAAGCTGAAAAGGTGGTCATGGGGAGCTGTCATCCCAAAATCTGATACACCAGTAAATCACTTATCCCCCTTCTTAAAAATGCAGTCAAAAGCAATTGCATGCAACAATACAAGTACTCTAAAGCATTTGTGCAGCTTTAATGGTTTCAGTAATTAGTACGTATTCATTTAGACACATGAGATATGGTAAGTCCAAAGTAAATGCCCAATCAACTGTATTGAAGATCTCACTTATTATAGTGTGGGTGAATAAACAGAATGGTGCTAACCCAGAATATCTGACAAATAACTGTGCTAAAGTCTGGCTGGCATATGGGATTAGGCATAATGACCCTCCATACTGATGCTTATGGGTACAGCAACAATAGCATTAATGTACACTTGTAGTCTGGCTGAGAGTGAGAATTTAATCTGTGCAGAGACCTTTGCATCCTCTGTGTGTGCATGAAAATGTGTGTGCTCTGACTCTAGGTTGTGTCCTTCCTGCAGCTTTCCATTTGTACACTTTTTCCCTTTTGGGGGGAAAAATATATCAATTAGTATTGCTCTGAGACTAACAGTGCATGACACTTGATATGCAGAAAGGAATGTAGTCAACTGCTATGTTCCATTTAGATGGAATAAATGCAGTTTAGCTCTCAGCTGACTTTAATACAGTTGACAACACATCTGATTCAGCATTATCTGAAGCAAAAATTAGCCATACATATTTAAGGAATTTTATCTCATTTAAGAAGGGTCTTGGCAAAGCCAAAACTGAAGGTTTCTCCCCATTTAAATACTGGTTTTGATTCAGTTGTTACAGGATTTAGTATTCTTATTTTTGAAAGAATAATCGGTTGCAAAATATGAACCCTCCATTGAAAGGGTTATTTTGTGTTATTGCTCTGTATAACTGCTTCTCTTTTACAATGACTGACTTTGTTTGCCTCTGAATATTATATTAACTTTCTGCCTGTATTTGGTAGAATTAAATATGATCCTTTCTGGCAGAAAAATTTGCTTGCAGAAATGTTGAAATAAGACCTTACAAATGCTCCTTACTGCAAAATTTTGAAATGGATGCACTAAGCGCATTTAACTTTCAAGTTCAAATATTCAGGAAAATCAAAAAAAAAAAAAAAAAAAAAAGAAAATCTGATATTACCTTATTCTGAAGCTGGGTGTTTTGAAAGGTACTAGATAAAACAATTTAGCTGGAGGAACAGAAAATAAAGGCACTATTTGTTTACTCAGAGTTGGGAGGGCTTGCGTTCTATAGAATAAAATGGAAAATCTTCACAAAATGCCTTACGAAAATGCTTTAAGATATATTCAGAAGCAATGCAAAGACTTTCTCCATTCTATATGCTTTGCAAAGATATTGCTACCACCTTCTGAATTACAACGTGAAACATTCTCTCATTTGGTCTCCACATCTCTGAGTGGAGATGTATTAAAACTCTTGCTCTGAGGCAGGCACCGCAGGTCCTCAATCTGGCTTTTATGTTGGATCCCTGTAGCAGCTGGTAGGATGCTTTCAGTGCATTCTGCAATACATATGTGAACTGAATTGTACATAATTCATAGATTTTATTTAAAATAGGTGGAGAATAATGCACTCTGAGTGCTCTTCAGTGAGGGCTGAATTCAATTCTCCAGTACGTTGTTTGTAGGTTTTACAGATGACTCTTTAGTTTCTGGTCACTAGTGCCCTATCTGTGGACCACAAAAGACTTTTCAACTCTTATAAGTATGTATTTACCAAATGAGATAGAAAATCAGTGCTCTCCTTTGAAAAGATGGTACACAATATTGCTTTCAGTCTTGCAGTACACAGATATTGTTTCTGTACTATTCAATTTAGAAACCTGGACTTTTTTTTTTGAGACCAAAACACTTCTTTGATTACGATATGCAGTGCAATACTGACCAATTCCAAATAGGATTTGGAGTTAAGCAGCTCTGGGGACAAAAATAAAACTATGGAATGGACCTCTTTAGCACAAAGCTTAGTTTGAAATTACTTGAAAATAAGAAAGCTGTACCATCTACTTCTAAACTTCTGGGATTATGTGTGCAAAACGTGACAACTTTATTCCCCTCTTTCCTCCTCCCTGTTTAAAGCAATACTCTATGATATTATAGATGTTTACACAATATACTTACCAACACTGTCATGATGTTAATCAGTTTCAAATTGTGCTCATTCACTACAGGATATATTACTGCTGTTAGATTATTCTCTGAGGGTGTGTTCATCTATACACAAGCTTCACCAAGTAGCTGTTTCATGGCTTCAGATTACACAACTGAGATCAACATTGTCTCTTAGGCTGCATTACATATTTTTGCTAAATGTTACAGGTTATTTGAATCTCCTGGGCAAAAAAAAAAAAAAACCCTTTGCATGGACAAGAGAGCCATTAGAAGTAACAGAGCATGTAAAGTTAGTTAATAAATATACACTCTTGATAACTTGGCTACTGTTTTGTATTACTTTTCCTTGTAATCTGGAAAGTTCCTTGGAGGAGCACTGGAAGCTTAAATTGTAAAGTATGAAATAGGCCACAGTATTTACACTTTGCTTTCTAAGTATGTATTTCTACATGTGGTTTTTACAACTCTGGATTGATGGGTGTTAATTATAGTTTAAAAGCATCTCTTTACAAATAAACTCACTAAAGCTGATGCTTAAGAAGTTCTTAGAAATCCTGACAAGACTGAAGAATTGAGGTCTGAATGGAGAAGAACCTAAATTAATCCCAGTATGTGCTAAATCTCAGTTGGCATCCTAGGAGCTAGTCTCTGGCCAAACCGAGTCTGCTCAGTACTACTTGGGAACAAAGAAAAAATTGTCTCAACATCAGCAAAAATTATCAAATAACACTTATCTTAAAACTGTAATAGGATATTTTACCACTTGCATTTACTTCCATTTTCATTGGAATTGTATATTGTCATTTCTGTGACAACTCATGTAGGGTGTGGTTCAATTTGTGCATGCTGGCTTTGTGCTTGACAGGTAGAGACCATTCTGTACACAGCTACTTACCCTATAGAGGATCTTCAATGCCCTGATGAGATCACATCTTTCTCATTCAGGAAATATGTGAGTAGAGCTAGTTCTGACCTGGACTGTAGCCCCATCTGACACCAATGGGATGGTTTGGTTTTAAATGAGGACAGACTTTGGCCTGAGTTCTATGTGCTTTGGAGCAGAGGAAACCAAGAAGTGATCTCATTAGATATAAAACCCGTAAAATACACTCACAGAGTTCATGAATGCTACCTCTGAAAAAAGTACTTAACTTAATCTTAGGGTTTTAGGGCTCTATAGGCAGGCTCTGAGAAAATTAATTAGCAGGCTTTTGTAGGTAGCATTGCTTAATAATTATTTTCAGGTGGACCCTGAAAGAACTTGTGGACACTGGGGTCTGTTTTATGATTGATTAGTAGATTGGCCCAAAAAACTCTGCAAAAGTGCACATCAGAAATAGTTTTATTTTGGTCTCTTCCCGGAGAGAGATCAGCCCAGGTGTGGAAAAGTGGAAAGTCTGAGTGGTAAAATCACAACTATGCCAAGTAGTTCTTGCTGCCACTCTCCCTCTTTCTCAACTACTATAAATTACTACTTTACTACTGCACTATCTCAGGGTATTGTGTCACTCAAAACTATTTCTCTAGAGTGAGAGCTTTTTGCCTTTAGTGAGCTAGAAGTCATCTACCTTTACCTCCTGCCCAAACATAATTTTTCCTCACAAAATCCATATTTTTATGCAGAAAGAGCTTTCCATTCAGTTATGTGGTTTTTTGTTTGTTTGTTTTTTAAACAAACAAACAAAAACCAACAACACCCCCCCCCCAAAAAAAAAAAAAACAAACAACAAAACCAAAAAACAAAAAAACAAAAAGCAGGAAAGTTCTTCAGCTGCCTTATTGTGATGAACATGAGTCTTTCTTCTACATAGATAAATGGGAAGATTGACAGGATCCTTTAGGTTGAGCTGTTTCCATCCTGGAACACCTAGAAGAGCTGAACTCTGAGGTGATAGAGCTTTATGTTTCTTTGTCATGATTTGCTTATCAGGCTCTTAACAAATTAAAATTCTTCTGGGTTTAGATGTTTTGGTTTGGGGTTTTTCCATTTCTGAGTATCTTTGGTTTTTAAAAGTATGTAGGCTTTGGCTGATTTAAGTGATATGCTCCTGGAAGCAATATAACACAGATAACAAAATGATGCATCTAAATGAATCTCTGATGTCAACTACAGCTGTTACAGAGTTGGGATAAGCCAGCAAATAAAGCTGTTCCAGTGGAGCTCTCAGCTGTAGCTGATGGAAAACCATGCCCGCTTCATACCTCAGGCCAGCTAAAGAGTGCTGGCGGCTCGCCAGTCTCCATTCCCTCCTCCTTTCCCTGCCAGAGGCAGGAGAGCAGTAGTAAATGCTGTCAGATGTGGGGACATCCTGCTGCGTGGCTGTGTCCAGGCCTGGTGATCAGGCAGCCTCTCTGGACCCTTCTCAAACCACCAACTGCACAGAAACTTGCCAAGTCACCACAGACATGGCTTAAATAGTCCCATAACCTCAACCTAGATTTCTTGGCTGCTGGGTGGAAGGTGGTTTCACATGGTAGTTTTGTAATTTTAGTGCACTTATTTGTTTTGTGGGTGTTGTTTTGTTTGTTTGGGTTTTTTTGTTTGTTTGTTTGTTTTGTTTTTTTGTTTTGTTTTTTGTTTTTTTTTTTTGAATGTTTATATACCCCAAATCTGAAGATTGGTGTAGTCTGTAGCTCAGGTTATGAAAAGCATCGCAAACAATAGCTGTCCTGAGTAAAGAAACAATCAGGTTTGACTACTTCCACTGTTGCTTTTTTCCAACATCAGGAAGCTCTCGCCACACTCAGAACTGCAGGAGCAAGTTGGAGGCACCTAAACACACCACCAGCCATCCCATCCCCCCTATCCAGTTCCCCCTGGGCCCCACCAAGGAAAGTTGAAGAAACCTAAGCATGCCGTGTCTCTCCCTTTCCAGCTTGTTCCTTGACTGCTGGGCAGCACAAGAAAAAGAAAAGAATCCCTAATGGAATTGCTTTTGCCTTGAAGAAGCAAATCATGAGGTGAGCACCCTGAGCGCTCTTCTGGATGTTGCAAGTTTGAGACTTCTCTTCCAGAAAGTGTTTTCTCTTCCCATCATTATATAATTCAGACCAGCATGCTAATCCTGGCTTCAATGAAAAGTGATATACCTTGCCTGAAGCACTCTAATTCCTAAATTGCTGATATATTTCTTATGCTGCAGGCTACCTTCCAGGCCTTGAGGTACATGACAGTTTTACCACTGATTTGTAGAGGAATGGGAATTTTCCCTTTCTTGATGTCTGCACTGCTGTCTTAAAAACAAATCTGTGACTGTAAAGTGAAGATTAGGTGTGACTTCTGTTCCCTAGCATTTTATGACCTCAGTGGTACCAAGAAATAATTGCTGACATAATAATAATGGCAATCAGCTTTAAAGCATCATAAAAGTATAAAAGATGCAGCACCTGGCAAGACTTGTCTAGCTCTAGCATGTCCAGGATATGAAGATGCAGACAGAGCCATTATTTCTGTGAAGGTAGAGTGTTCCTGGGAAGCCCAGTCATCTCCAGATATAAAAGCCTCCTTTCTCTCACTAGAAATATTTTTTTCTGCAAGGCTGGCATTAAGTGTTTCTTTGAGAGCGTTATGTCTCTGACTCTGCCTGTGCTCAGTGTGAGTGCTCATTTGAATGATGCATTGCATGTACACAGTTTGGAGAATATTGTTGCTCATTATTACAGTAGAGTTCCTTTCTACAGCTTTGTAAGCGCACTTCGGTAATTGTCGCTTCATATCTTGGGTCAAAGTGTTCTCCTAGTCAAAGGAATGGGTATTAAATTACACTCCCTACTCAGCTTTCCAAGGTTTCTACTTCTGGCAAGCAGCTGGTCTATGCAGCCACTCTGGAGCTGTAGCCTTCAGCCTCCCAGAAAACAGCACAGTATAATCTCAACATGAGTCTGCACAAGGCAGAGCAATCCAACTGCCAAACAGTACTGGTATGATTATCAAAGAGCAAGGAAACGTGCCCAGCAGCAACACAACCTAACTTAAAAACAGGCAGTGGTTTTTCAAAACTTTCCCAGAAGTGCTCTGTAAGTGAATGGAGTGTTGCAAAATACAGTAGTGCAGCTGAAGTTTATTGCCTGTGCTTTATAAGCAAGCAAGGTGACAATACTGTTGCAATCATCCGATGTTAGGCCTGGGTTTTCAGGCCTGCCAGCAGCCTGTGAGAGGGCAGTTCCACATGCAGGCCCAGGGCAGTTTCCATTCCAGGCAGCGTTTAATTTTTCTGATGTGGAAATACATCCGGTAAGCGGTGGAGCAGGACAGCTGGCCTGCAGGCTGCAGGAGGCCAAGGATGATCTCTGCTGATGGGACAGGAGTTTAGCTGGCAGCCTGCTGATGAAAGGCTGCTTTTCCATTGCCAATGTGTATTTCGTTACTGATCCTCTGTATAGTCCAGTCCCTGAGATGGAAACTAATGCTTGAGTAATAAAAAGAAAAGGAAAAAGAAATATCTCATTTTATATGATGCATTATAGGTTTTATGCCATAATAATTCAAGATTGACTTTTTTTTTTCTTATGATTGCTATTTTTATATTGATTATAATCTGATTTTTACCAATTTAACAAACTCAGTGTCTGAAGCTGTAAGAGCAAATAAATCTGCCTATAAAACACCAAATAGGTCTTCAATGCATACATCCCAGCTCTGCATAAACGGGCAATAGGCTTAAGTAACAGCAAAACTGTTTTAATGTAAACTGTTTGGTAGTTTAGGTTTATATTTCTAGAAGCAAGAAGCATTTTCAGTAGTGTTGCCCTTGATTTGAACACTTACCAGTTAGGGCCCTGTCTGGCTCTTGCTCCCAATTTTAGGTCAGGTGTTTCAGCTTTCTTTGTAGTATAAGCAAATGGTCTACATCATGCAAAAATCTACTTGCCTGACAATGCTTCATATCTTGAGCTCTCTTTAAGCTATGCAGTTGGAGTGTGATGCCGCTAACATGAACTTATTTATAGCTTGCTCAAAGGAGCAAGGTATCCTTACTCTGTTCTGAAAACCTTTTAAAATTTCAGCTGCTTCATACTTCTCCTGGCTGTCTCGTGCATCCCTTCACCCTTGTCTTTGGCTACCTACTAATTGATGGGCTGTTGATATATTTGGCTTGAAGCCAAATTATATTGGTTAGCTTTATTTCAGGTGCTTGTTTGCTTTCACTAAATATGGAGGGCTCATACCAGAGATTTGTATGGGGTCACATTAATTGTATGGCTAAATTGGTGTTAATCCCTTTTTTCAAAATGTTCCTAAATCCTGCAGCTCAGCAGCAGCATAGTTTATATGCATGTGAATGGTTAATTTAGTGCAGAAGCCCCTCTTCCCCCAGTGGTGCAGCTACAGTAAATCTGTTCTTGCCCTGCAGAAGACTTAAATGTCTATCCTCTTGCTGCCCTCAGAATGTTTTTATAGATTCTTAAATTCTACAGTGGTGGTTTAACTCCTTTACCTAGAGGATATTAGTTTGGTTTGGAGTAGGTAGCTCTGACCCATCAGTTGTTGCCTGGCACTGATCTTTCAGTCCTGGTCAGATAGTATCTTCTGAATCCTACAACTGCTTCCACTTAAGCTAGTGGGACAGCTCCTCTTAGCTATGCAAAACCGTACTTTGGAAGAGGATGTTGCATAATTCAATTTAGCGGTGGGCAAAAGAAACCTGTTTAGAGAGAAGTGGACAATGAAGAGAAATTTAGTGGCTTTTTAGTTTCATTTCAGAACCCTTTGGGCTTCATACAGCATCATTCCTAGAAATGGTCATAAAACTTAGCAGCTCACTGAAACCCAATTTTCTTATATTAGGACAAAATAGTTTCTACTCAGTTTTTACATACTGAGGCATTTACGTGTCGCTTTCAGCCCTTGATTTTATTTACCTTGGTATGAGGCCTATCAAAGGATTTTTTTTTTGTTAATTTCTATGGCTTTGTGCTCTGGGCCTGTATTAATTCTACGCTGATTTACTGGAGCAAAATTTCTGGGATAAACTCTCCACATTGCTGTAACCCATCTTTGCAGGTGGTGAATAGTCATGTAGCCTTGATCAAATATAGCTAATCTCATGTGTAACTCTGCACATGGGAGGAAAGTTTTGTTTAGATAAAGACAGCAGAGTGAAACACTAGCCTAGTTAAAGCAATGAAATTTTTCAACAATGTACTCAAATGAGAATAGATGGTAACAACACTAACTGCTCTTTCCGTGATTTGTATGGCACTGATATATATTGCTCCGTATATCTTTTCTCTGGCCATTCACAAGCCAATAATGTATCTAAATATGAATGGGTAACATAACTCATGGACAGGTACTTAAGCTTCCAAAATGTTCAAAACTTGCCTAAACTTCATATATAGGTGTATCTCCATGTTCTCAGCAGATTAATTGTGAATGTGCGTAGAGGAAGCGTATATTGTTCTCACTACATTATCATTTTTAGCCATATGAGCACAGATGCTTTTTTGGCATGCTAAAAACATTGGATATGTCT
Organism: Tyto alba; assembly: GCF_018691265.1. Taxonomy (NCBI): domain Eukaryota; kingdom Metazoa; phylum Chordata; class Aves; order Strigiformes; family Tytonidae; genus Tyto; species Tyto alba. Next base: position 27,271,500 of record NW_024881328.1, on the reverse strand, counting down.
AAAATGATTAAAGAGATTACTTCATTATTGCTACTTTGTCCTATCTTAATTTTCCACCTAAACATCTGACAAGGGTGTTCTTAGTTAAAGCTTGCTTTTCCTTTCAGGGTAATGAAAAGTGCTTTTTGCCCTTTGAGCCAAGAGCTCCTTTCTTAGTCTATGTTCTTGTACAAACATTGCTTCCCTCTGAGGCCCTCTGCAGTCACACAGCCTCTGTGTTACAATTCTTTATGCAGTTTAAAGTGGGGATAATAGCATCGCTAATCGCACTTTCACAGCAGTGTGTTAAGAATTAGCTAGTTACAGTTTGTGAGCTGCTTTTATGATAACATGCGTTATTGGTTCTAGCCTTATTCTCACTGAAGTCAATTGCCAAAATTATGTAAGTAGCATAGTATTCTTCAGCACCCCGTCATGGTTTGAGCTCAGAGGGCAACAAAGCACCACACAGCTGCTCATTTCCCCCTCCCCCATCAGGAATGGGAAGGAGAAAATAAAATGAAAGGCTCAGGAATAGAGGTAAGGACAGGGAGGGCTGACTCCCATTACTGTCAAGGTCAACAGACAGGCTCGTTAGGGGAAAAAAAAAGAACAATTTAATTCAGACACTACCACCCTCCTCCCCCTTAACAGAGAGGGACAGTGAGAAGCATTACCACATTTTATAAACACCTTCTTTTCCACCCTTCCCTTCTTCCTGGGCTCAGCTCTGCTCCAGATCTCTCTACCTCCTCCCCTCCAGCAGTACAGGGAGCAGGGGGGTGCAATCGGTCTGCTGCTCCTTCTTCCTCAGGGGAAGGACTGCTTCCATTCTCCCCTGCTCCAGCACGGTTCCCCTCTCATGGGAGACAGTCCTCCATGAACTTTCTCCTATGTAAGTCTTTCCCATGGGCTGCAACCCTTTCTGCGATGCTCCCGCGCGTTGTGGTTCTCCCAGTGCCAAAATACAACAGCAGGGGCTGCTTCTTCCCACAGAATCTCAGCCTTCTTCGGGCACAGTCATCTGTTCTAGCGTGGGGTCCTGCACAGCCGCAGGTCAGCATCTGCTCCACCATGGACCTCCATGGGTGGCAGGGGGGAGGTCACCCTACCACACACACAAACCCAGCACAACTAACCCAAGGGAAAAACAAAATCCATGAAGGCATGAAACTATCAAGGAAACAGAAGGCAAAAACAAAAATAGGACAATTCTCTACACTGTCATCAGGATTGTACAAATTCTGGCTAATATGTTTTATCTATGAAATTTCCTACTTTATTTGTATTAGAACTTAATTAAAAGGTGGTTTGTTTTGTCTTCTGAGCTATATAATTGTACTGGGCAATCTAAGACTCTAGAAAGCAATGAAGAGTGTGATTTTTAAGTGAAATAGTCCATACTGAACTCTTCCATGCAGCTTTCTGTAATTGTAAAATTATTTGAAATATTTCTTCTGGCAAATAGAGGATACTAAGAATTAGCCTTGTGTCAAACCTAACAGGCATTGCATATATTCAGGTGATGTTTTTGATAACTGATCTATAGTCCTTCAGCAGTAGCCATTATATCATCTTCAAATAATTGAGCTAGACTGTTGCTTACAAATCTGAAGACGGTGAAAGAGGAAAGACTGTATCTTTCATTGTCTTGAATCCCATTTCAGTTGTCTACAAAAACCAAAAATGACTTCTATGTAATCTTTTATTGCGCTTGTATATACAGTGCCTTGCAAAGATAAAGTTTGGTGTTTGTTGTTACATCTGAGCTAAAAGCTACTGAGTTTTTGTTGAAGCTGTGGTTATGACTGATGGGAGCAGCAGCAGGGGTGCTGCTGGATGCAGTGCTACACCTCACCTCCATTCTGAAGCTGAGAGGAATTTGAGGGCTGGGAACTTAGCTCACACTGTCCATTCATGCATGGGACTGTACGCACACTGCCTGCGTCTGGCTTTTTTTATGAGTAGGACATAAGCCTTTTAATTTATTCTGTTTCTTTTTAAGTTATGAGACTGCTGGAATGCAGTTAGCGGAGAAAATATTCTGTAACGTTGTGCCTTTTCCCACCAGCACAGAAAATGCATGTTCTCAATCATTATTTACCAAACAAGTAAGTAACGTTTATCCTAACCTCTGGTGAAGGACAGTATTGAAGGACTCTGCAACATAAAATAATGTTTCCTCCACAGCCTAAAATAAAAATCAAGTGTGTTAATTGTAGAAGTGGCAGCAGTTCGTTAATAGACAGAAGTGCCTTAACCTGTTATGTGATCTAGCACGTACATAAGATCATCTTGAATATTTGCAGCAGCTTTATTTGCCAAGATATTATCTTGTAGTATAACAAAAGCTTCAGTTATTTCTCAAGAGTATTTCACTTTATGAATCAATGCCCCAGGATGTTTAGTTTGACAGGTTCTTTTTTTTTTTTTCTTAAATAAAAATGACTGCTCAGAGTTGTGTTGGCTTTTGCATCAAGTATCCTGTATGCTTCAGAGTAAGAGCATATACTTGATCATCTTTGATACCTTTGCAAAACAGCACTGTATGCACTGGATTATTCCACGTGCAATTTTTTTCAAGCAAGATAGCAAAGTGCTTACTATGCTTGAAAAAATAAAGCTCTTTAAAGTGTAGTGGGTGGCTTCAGTCTGAATTTAACTTTGGGGAAACAAGCAGTCAGTTTTTGAAATCTCTTTGGCAGTGGCTCAAGTCTCAGAGTTCAGCCCTACTTTTATCTACTTTAGAGACAATACAGTTGGGACTGGATCCTGGCTGTTGTTAACTAACACAGCTTTATCAAAGGAGGTATGCTGATTAACACTTGCAGAGGCACTAACCCTCAGTACTTTTAGGTCTTAAAGAAGCCTATTTTCAGAGGTCTTATTGCATTGATAATAAGGGCTATACTTTTAGTTTAAAAAAAAGTTTAAATAGAAATATCAGCATCTTAGATCTCTCAGATTAAATTTTAGGTTCTTCAAATATTTACATGTGCAAATGAGGTATATTTGGAGAGTGAAATAAAGGGAAACCATATGTATATAACACTTGGGGGGAGGGGGAAAATGCGCTACTTTAAATATTAAGATATTTCCCTGACTGATGGGAGAAGGGAAAGGAAGTACCATTGACATGTTAGTAAACTGAATCTTGTTAGGGGTACAAACTTTATGCAGAGCTAAGAAAAAATTGATTAGAATATTGTTGCAGGGCAAACTGAACCATTGTGAAGCATTCAACATTTATTATACTGTAAGAACAGATTAATTTCCTCAATTGAAATGCCTCACACAAGTTTAATATGCTTTAAAATATACTGAGAGTATAGGTCAAAAATGGGGAATACGATGGCTGAACTGCTTCATTAGATCTGACTTGCTGAAACCTTTGCAATTAGTCTAGTCTTATACAGTGTTTTCTCACTATGATATATTCAGTGTACATTACTGCTTCAAGTTAATTCAGACTATGTTTCAGTAAGTGGATTGAACAATATTATCTGATCAATGTCCCTTTGAGGCCAGGCTGAGAGAGTTGGGGTTGTTCAGCCTGGAGAAGAGAAGGCTCCAGGGAGACCTTATAGTGGCCTTCCAGTACTTAAAGGGGGCTACAGGAAAGCTGGAGAGGGATTCTTTAGCAGGGAAGGTAGTGATAGGACAAGGGGTAATGGCTTTCAACTGAAAGAGGGTAGATTTGGATTAGCTATAAGGAAGAAATTCATTCCTGTGAGGGTGGTGAGACACTGGCACAGGTTGCCCAGAGCAGCTGTGGCTGCCCCCTCCCTGGCAGGGTTCAAGACCAGGTTGGACGGGGCTTTGAGCAGCCTGGTCTGGTGGAAGGTGTCCCTGCCCATGGTAGGGGGATTAGAACTAGATGATTTTTAAGGTCCCTTCCAACCCAAACCATTCTATGATACTCAAAGTTGCAGCTATTCTGGTTTGTCTCTAGTACACCAACCCATTTTTACTTAGTCTGTTGACTTCAGTAACCAAATTTCCTAAACTTCATTTGGGTATGGAAAGAAAGGAAAGGTACCAAGCTAATTCTTGTTAATAACGTGACAGAGAACATCAGCTTTGTCTAACACTTTTCCAACCCTGCTAATGTATTTAAATACTGTGGATTGGTGAATTTTTCTCAGGTGTCCACCTGAGGCATAGTGATCATCTCATTTTCTCCAGACAATGTGCACTTGGCCTGATTTGTAGAGTTGGCATATGAAAGTGTATGATCTTGTGCTGTTGTAAGTGGAAAACAGACTTTGTTGTGAACAGCCCTCTTCAGTAGGAAGAGCTTGATGCTTCTTCCTCAAGAAAACTATTGCCATATTTTATAGAAGCAAAAGCTTGCTTCTGGTGAAGACTGAAGAAAATCCAGGGTTGCTCTAGTGGCCTGGCCTCTTGCCTCGAGGGGTTTCCAGAGTCCCTTACTGCTTGGTGGCTATTTCAGGCTTGGGAGCTCCAAAACTCTTCTACTGATGAAGAGCCCAAGTGCTATCATCAGAGAGGCTCACTCTTCACAGATTTAGTTCTTTACATTTAAATACTTTTTTTTTTTTTTTTTTTAATCTGAGGGGTGGACTACTGTAGAATGCTTTGTATTCAAGTACACTTGAATTGTGCTCAGACTGGAGATGGCACATGAAAACAGCAGTTTACTTAAACATCTTCTGAGCAAACATGATGGTACCTACAATTCCCAGGATGCATGGGTAGCTTAGTGCCCACAAATTGATGCTTGCTGTGATACTTCTGCCTTCTGCAAGTCCTAAATGACCTCTCTAATATATGCTGTGTGTTTTCTTGTTTTGCTCTGCTGTACCTATTCCCTAGAAAGAAGCTCGTGAGATGCATGAGAGCTGGTGAGCACCAATGTTATTGTCCTGGGCTGCTCCTCTTCTGCAAGCCTTCCATCCATCTTGGAGATAGGCTAGCAAATAGGGGAAGCCTCAAATCCAGCTGTGTGCACTAATTCTTTATGGCATTCTAATAGGATTTCTTGTAGTTGAAATATTGACAGCAAAAACCCAACTCTTCCAAAAATAATTTTTGCTGATTTTGTTCGTGGCACTGTATGCAGAGTTTAAGGACAGTCTTTTAATTTTAAAAAACTTGTGTTAGCACATTGCCCTCTGTATTGATCATATTGTAAGGGTGGGAAGGAAATATCCTACTGTAATTTTACAAGTCTGCAGGCTGGAAAAATCACACCTTGATCACTTGTTCTATGGTTTGTTTGGGTTTTTTTCCAGATTGAGAAAAAGATGGCGATACAATAAAGAATTAACTCCATGATAAACTCTGGGGTTACTTTTCCAAGCATAGCTGCATTTTGCATTTTTGTGTATGAGGCTATAAAGACCTTGTAAACATTTTAGTTATTTTTGACATATAGTAAAAGGTTGCACACTCCCCAGGCCAGAAATTACATATTATGCTTCTTGATCACTGTTTGTCTTTCTAGGGAGTAATGTTATTTAAAAAGTGGCACTTGGAAGCTGTATGTAAAACAATCTGTGGTCCATGAGGCAATTTCTGTATCACTAACAAATACAGGTCTCCTAACCTAATATGCACCTTGTATTTGAGGAAGCAACGCAATGGGAAAAGGCCTTTTCATTTTTTCGACATGCAGAACAATTCTCTTATGGAAAAAAACCCTAGTTTTTGGTGAGCAGCATATATTGTTTTCTGCTGCTTTTTGCTCTTGGACCTGGTGTTATATCAGTATGCTTAACAGAGCCCTCCCGCTGCTGTTACAATGCTTACTGCAAACAGTGTTGCGTTCTGTTTGTTTTTAAAGTTAATTCACAACAGTATCTGTGTCTGTGTGTCTCAGCAGGGGAAGCCTAGCACTTGCAGATGGACAGGACCTGATAAAAAAATTAAGAGGTAGGGAAGAGTTCCTGAGGCAGGGCCCCCTGCTCCTGAGCCTGCCTTTGCACCGCTTCACCCCAGGGGTGTCCTGGTAACCCACCAGAATGGTGGGGTGGTTCTTGCTACTGCCTATGCTCTGAGCTGGGACTGAGGTGAGAAAGAAAACCGGAGCTGGTGCCAAGCCCACTAAAGAAGAGTGGGTGTACCACTCATGTGACGATCTTTAGCTTTTTTGTGTTCTTCTGGGCCATGCAAATGTTGGGATAAATTAAAAACAAAACCAAAAACTGATTATTTCTCACTAAAACTGCTTATTTTTGTTTCTCATCTTTTCAACATAATTCTTACTGGAATAGCTTTGTATGGGATATTCTTGCCTCTGTCCCAAGGAAATGCTGGCAGATTGTTCTAGTCTCAAAATATGTAAGCTATGCTGAATGAAAAATTATACACTTCAAATACCAGGGCTGCTGTGAGCTCATCGTTTCCAGACCTGCATTGCTGGAGATTCAGGGAAAGAACAGATGAACCAGATTAATGTCACTGGTTTTCCATAATGCCTAGGGATTTGCTTGGCAGGTTTCTTTCCATCAAGTTCCCCCTCCCTCTTCTGTTTTTTAACTCCTAGCTCCTCTTTCTCAAGAAAGAGAAGCCCCTTTCTAGTTTTCTGTGCTCATCTATGGAACCCACCCCTTATCCTGGCACTGCAAAAATGCTGCACCATGCTGTATTTCAGAGCTTGATCAGGCTTATACTGGGTAGGATCTCATTAGTTAAGGGCTGGTGAATCAGATGTGGGGTGAGGGACATCAGCTGAACTCCACATTTCAAACCAAGAGAAATATAGCCTATGTTCAGCTGTAATTAGTGTTTGTGTGTGTGCATATATATGTGTGTGTATATATAAAACTATAAAAGGTAGTCTAGAGTGTGATTATTCCCTTGCTGCAAGTGCATAAGTATTCTAGATGCAGCTTGTCCTTGAAATCATCTCTGTGGGTGTAGTTTTGACAGCTTATTTCCATTTGATCGCATTTTTTGTTGTTTGGGAAAAAAAAATGATGTTTGTATCTTCAGATATGAACAATTAATCATTTTCTGTTGCCATTAAATTTTCACTGATACCACAACCTGAATTTGAAAACTTCTCCCTCGGTCTTTGGTTGTTCTACCACAAGGACTCTTTACTGAAGCTACTAGATGCTGAAGGGCCTTGCGTCTGTGCTTCCTTGTGCCCTTGCTTCCAGTAAGTCACATGCACCACTTCACTGAGAGGAGGCATCGCATGTGTCTTCTCTACATCTCATCTGCATACCTTATGTTACTCATGTACTAGGAATTTTTTTTAATCTTATGATAGTGTACCAATGGTAAAGCCTCTTTGCCTTCTGAAATGGTGGTCACTCTTTCCAGTTGCTCTTCTGCTGGTTGGTTCCAGAGATGTGGACAGAAACAAAACACTTTTCTCAATTCAATAATATGTTATTTGTGAGACTTTGCATGAATATACCAAACAAAGAAAACCTGTTTCCCTTAGCTCATCCCACCTTGTGCATTTTTAATATATTGCCAAGTGATAAATAGAAATAATTGATGAAATGAAACCCTGTTCAGTAATAGTAAAGATATCTTGGTTTTTTGTTTTTTTGTTTTTTTTTTTTTAATCTACTACCCAGTGGGTTCAGCAAACAGAAGCTCTTTGTTCTTATCTTATTAAGGTCCTGAAGCTCCCTCTGCCTCTATTTGGCCAAATAGTTAAGAGGTCAAAACTGAGAGATTTGTAAGTCTGGCTTTCCTGCTTTTTGATAAGACATACATGATCAGTTGTAAGTGCATAGATATGAGAAGGAAGAGCAAGAGTGTTAAAGTACATGACTACGTAGTCTTAACTCTGGGTCCTGGCACTGCCCCAGTACCTCTGCAATATGTAGATTTCTTACTCGATTTTTAACTCTACTGCACAGAACTTATCCTCCCTCTCATCAAGCCTTTTGTCCCATCATGATGGGGAGCACCATGTCTGCTTAATTCTGTAATCCTGTCCTTTGCATCTCCACACCTCTTGTGTTCTCTGCCACAAAATGTGATGCTTTGCAACCTGTCATTAATCCTAGACATCACATCTATCTGCCACCTGACTGCTGACAGTCCCTCTGGCAAAAACCTTCCTCAGTTGTGACAGATGTAGTCTATGTAACACAGTACTGAAATAAGCTGTTTCTGTTTCTCTGAAAAGACTTCAAACAAATTTTTGCTTTTAATCATACATAGAGGGTCTCTCCTGTTCTATCTCCACCCCATGAGATCACTGTTCTCCTCTGATGTTTCTTCACAGTACTGTGAAACATCTTCATGTAATCTCCCTGCTGCTCTACACCTACATCCCTCCCAATGATTGCAGCTGACCTGTTTGCATAAAATTACTTTTGGCTGTTACCAGCTTTGGGGTTGGCTGTGAGAGGGCTGCACAGGGCTGCTGTGTGTATCTTGGCCCCATGTCTTCACACTTCTGGTGTGAATTCCTTTGCATGTGTCTCTTGTGCAAGGCAGAAAGTACGGTTTCTTAGCGGTGGTTGCTTTTCTCCCTCTTTGAAGCAACAACATTCAGCAGTAAGAAAACTTGATGAAGTAGTACAGAGAAGTTATGTAGTTTGGCAAATTAGTAGTACAGAGCAGTTATGTAGTTTGGCATATTGTTCCTAACCCATTGCCACCTTAGCTGAACTGGATGGGGTACCAGGCAAAAATAACATTTTCAAGCCATCAGGGAGGAAGTTTTCATGAATGAGACTTACAGGAGCTAGTCTTGCTCACTGGGATTACTGAGGGAGTTATTCCTCACCTTAAAGAGATGTAAAGATTTTCTAGTTTGGCTCAATAGGCTAGAAAAATTTAGCCTAATCTGGAATGCTGCAAGGAAGGCAAGATGCAGAGTCAACCTGGTGGCTATGCATAGCAGCTACTGGAATATGGCCGATGGGTTCCAATAATAAGGCATAATACTGCAGATATAATGCATCTGTAGCAATGTCAGTAACCTGTGCCTTTGGAAAGCCTTTCTAAAAGGGATTGAGAAGGACAAGAATCCAGCTGAAAGAATGTAAGGAACAGAACATGGCCTGACTGGAAGAAATTTTTCCTTTACTGTCCCTTAACCTATTAATACATTTGTCAATAAATACATGTGCACTATAAGTAACAAAAAACATCAGTCTTCCACAGTGTTTTCAATAGAAATAGCTGCTTTTCAGAAGATACTTAAAATGGGAGATGAACCTTTATTGCCCTCTTGAAGAAAGTTATTGTAAACATTCAGTCATAAAAAGTGTAAATAGTAGATTTCTCTATTCCTGCACTCTCCTTGAGCTGTCTGGTTGACTCTCTAAAAAAAGTTACATGATTATTTTTGAGTATCCTGTTCCCTCATATGTCCTTAGTAATGCTTCCTGGAGCAAAAAAGTTTTCTGTCTCACACTTGTTACCTTATAATTGATATATTTTGTTTGCTTTGTTTCTCAAAATACATGTTTGATACCATATACTCAATAGTAAAAATTATCAGCTCTGGACATGTGGGTAAACAGATTTCAAGAGGGCTTTTTAGTGCACAAGTCACTGACTCAAATTTTCAGACTACTTTGTTCCTTTAAATGCCAGGAGTTGGGAGTGGAGGAGACCCAAGAGATACCTGAAGTACTGTGGGTGGTTCTTAATTTTGCTTCTGTTTTCAGACAGCTAATATATGTTCATTTATTAAACTGGTGCTTTTCTCACTTTGGACTGAATCCCAACTATTTCTTTAAAAAGTAAGCCCATCAAACAGTCTGACTTAGACAATGGAACGTTAAGCCACCACCCATCTTTGAATTTAATTTTTGCATAGGTTTGGCACTGTCACGCGGTTTTCAATAAAACATTCAAAAAACTAAAATTTAAAAGTGTACTAAAAGTAAAACACAACCTCAATAATAGAAGTCCTAGAACCAGAAACAGCACAATGTAGATTCTATGTCACATGAAGCAAAAAAACCCAGAGTTAAACTGGGCATGGAAAATGGCATAAGAACAGTAACCAATTCACCTTTGCATACCTAAAATAACATGGTTCAGTGCAGGGGTGTTGCTGTTCTGTAGGAGTGTATGCACATGAATTAAGATGATGTCTGTCCCAAAGCATGTCACTCGTGTAGACACTAACTGTTCAGAGTGGTGGATTGGATTAAAACATGTGGAGGTAATGTTACATGAAGCACTGTAGTGCCACTGAAACAGTAGATCAGGAGAAAAACTTCAGCTGTTCCAGGCAGCTTTAATTCCATATAAGAACGAAGCATATAGCTGTGAAGCAAACTTCTCCACGTGTCCCTCTTGCGATTTGCTGTAGGGGATGGGACCCTGCAGGACACTGTGCTGTAACTTGCTGGGCACTGCTGTCATCTGCAGGCAGCGTTGTCTCAGACTGTGAGCAAGCATGTAGCTTGTCCAGGTTGTGACAGGCTGTTTTAGCCCTGAAAATGAGCTAGGGCTGGGTGGTATAAAAAGATCTGTGCGGTCTTTCTCAGAAACTGAATGTTTCCTTTTGCAGTTAGTGTAAGGTATGTGAGTAGCTAAATGCATGCAAAGGAGAACTTTATCAGCCCTCACACAATTGAACAGAGACTGAAATATCCTTAAAATCCCAGAACATGATGGAATAATGGTTAATAATTCAGAAATGTATGTCTTATTAGTTCATACAAACCCAGACACTGTGTAATCATCCTATGTGATAGCGAAAGCTGGAGCTTTCATCTGGATTTATTAACATGAACTACTTATGGAAGAGTTCAAAAATCTGTCTCAATGTTTAAAAATTTGATTATATAACTGAGGACAGACACCTAACAATTCATAGCCTACTATAATCAGCCTTGCACATCATAAACCAGAATCATTTATTTTAAAGCAGTTAAGACTAGATTAAAGGTAGAGGGTTATGTGGTGTGCCCAGTTTAAGAAAGTGCTGTTTAAGAGGTTAATGTAAAACTGCAAACACTAACACTTTATGCTTAGTCTTATCTACTGTCTTTCTATTATGTGGAAACATTAGTGAGTGTTTACAGCCAGACACGCCAAACTTCATTGAGCTCAGATGAAGAAAGAGTAGAGGAACACTTAAACTGTGGGGTTTATATTTTAAAGTAACTACCTGGAAGTAGCATCGTGTTACCCTGTTTCTTATCACTGGATATTCACAGGTTTGCAATCTCTTATGTAATTTTAAACAGTAACCTGTCAACCCTGTGAATCTGATTCAGGTATGAAAAAGTATATTCTAGGTCTCACAGCCCAGGTGTCAGTAGTGAAAGTGGTGCTTGGGTTTGAACAAAGGCCAGCTGCTCTGTATCCTCTTCACATCCTTGCTGGTTCCATGGTCTGTGTGCTTCCCAAAACCACAGGATTAAAAAGGTGCATAAATGTGGTATGACTTCATGCGCTTTTTACCCACTCTTATGGAGATTTTTGCAAGTCAGAACCATCCAGCTTGAATTTCCGGATTCTTGGGGAGTTTGAAGGAGCAGTAAATAGAACTGCTTTCCTGTTCCTGGAGTAATTTTGACTGTGCTGTTGAGATTTGGAGATGATGGAATGTGGCTTTGCCTTTTAAACAAAGTCACTCTTCAGAGTACAAGTACATTAGCAGGAATTCCTCCTCCTCAGTCCTTTGATTCTCTGTAGTTATCTGTACTACTTCAAGATTTATGGTGCCTTCTGTAATGAGAGCAATCTTATATAATATATGCAGCCTTTGTACTTTCTAGACTAGAGCTTAATCCGGCTCTTAGTCCTTTGAAAAATGCCTTCATGTCTGTCTGCCTCTTTCAGATCTTGGGCTTTCAAAGTGTAAAGACCTATATTTTTATTAGTTTTTGGCTGTATTTGTTCCTGGTGAAGATCTGGTAAGCTTAAAAAAAAGTTAATTGTGAACCAGATCCAGTCAGAAGACCTGGTGGGCTGAGTGCATAAAAATGTATATATACACAGTTTTTTAACGATGGTATGGAAACCATGTCGGCAACCTACTGATACAGTAATAAGTGTAAGGACTGCATGAATACTGGCTTTTAAATTTGGTATTATGGCTGATTAGTTCTATCCTCTGTGATGATTCACTATTATAAAGCCTAATCATTACAAGCTACAGTAGTGTCTCAGGCAACTTGGCATAATTACCTTGTGTTTCTTCAAGAAAACATAAAGCCTGCCTTTGTCTGTCAATCGCAGAGTAATTGCTGAACAGTTACATGTTTATGTGATACGAAATAGAAATGATATCATATATTTTCTCTTTTCTGCTGTCAGACTGCCCTCCTCAGTGATCAGTTTCTGGGTTTTGGGGTTTGTTTTTGTGGTTTTTTGCTTTTGTGGTGGTTGGTTTTTTTTGTTTGTTTTTTTTTTTTTTTTTTTTTTTTTTTTCCCTGTCTCACACATAAAATGAGTCTCCTCTTACTGGTGTTTTATTGGTACAATACATTGTGCTGATGCTGCTGAATTTGCCTCACATGGTTTAGCAATTAAGACCTAGACTTGAAAGATTAAATATTCTCCCCTGGGATTTGGTGACTACCAGTCAGCAGTGCATTGGATTCAGATGTCATCAAGACTTGTGCCATGAAATGTGTGCTCTCCTTTTTCTGCTGCGCTCACAGTAACTGAAACTTCCACTGCTTTTGAAAGAAGTCTTCATCGCTGTATTTGGTATTTAGGTGGCTCTCCTCACTCAGTGTCTGATGCAGTTGTTGGTTGTGTATGTGTTTTCTGCTGTTTTTTGGGGGGGAAGGGAGGGGGTTGTTCTTGCATTCTGAGTGGGCACATAGAGAGAGCAATCCTATTTTTACAGGAAATTTGGAAGCAGATGTGGCTTCCTAGGTCTCAGTATCTTCTCAAATATCTTCTTTTGTTGTTGCTCTCGAATCTCAGGAATATTTTCTTTCACAGAATGGAATCCAATTTTGTCTTGCATAACTCAAGTTATAAACTTACATGAGAGTAAAACACAGTTACAGAGTAACAAAGAAGCATGTTCTGCCATAAAACTTTTAAATAGACCATTTCATAACCAGGTAGTGTACTATGTAAAATGTGTGTGTACACTGGGTAGAACAACAACAAAAAAGACAAGATATGCTGTTAACGTGTAAGAGTATTTGTGGCGTGTTGTGCACGTGTATCCCGAAGTTGGGTTATGAAGGAACTGAATGGAGCATGGAAAAGCCTGCACAGGATTTTGGAGCCACAGTAGCTGGTCAAAGACAAATGCCCCCAAAAGTATAACTGGAAGCATTTTCTCTCCCTGAGAGAGAGTATCCCCTAGACTCCACGGGATTTTGCTCCAGTTACCCTCTAATTTGGGAATGCCATATGGCATGCTGCCTTGAAAGCTGATGATTCCTGATATATGCAGCAGATTTTGGAAAATGATTTTCACTAAGTGAGCAAGAGATGGAGCACTTTGTATTCCTGATAGATCCAGCACTTTCAAAGAAACGTATTGGGGCAGACAATAAACATGGTTCAAACACGGTTTTAGTGCTTTTTGCAGTACCTTAATACCACCATCTGGTAAATTGAAATCTTGTTACATCTTATCTGTACATTCTTTTATATAAATTCATGTGCTTGCCTGACAAGATGCCATGTTTTAGCCAGGGAGCTGAACCTCCTAAAATAGGATTGTGGCATAATTGTTGAAATGCTGCATACTTATCTAGCTTTGTTTCCTGATCCTAGATGGTTGCAATACAAGGGCAACAGGAATGCTGCTCTTGTAGGTAGGATTTTAGTGCCCTGTTTGGCCCATTTCATGCTGCTGAGCCACTGGAAGTAAAAATTGTGGCTCATATTAAAAAAAACCACTGTTGCTAAATGACTTGTAACAGGTTTGACTCATGCAGGTGTTTTGGGTCTGACTGATTACTCTTAGGCAGTCAGTCTCAGGATGCTTATTTACTCTGAGTCTCCAAGCCTTCTTAAATTCACCTTGCTATACTGTGCTATTCCTCTTGCCTTGTATTTTTAAGGGCATGTTAAATAACCTGTGTTGATTAGTGTCATCATAATGTAAACTTTTTCAATGAACGTTCATTGCGCTCCATTCTAACCACTTCATGTGGTGGCAAAAATCTACTTTTTAAGTGTTTCTTCATCAGTTATTGATGAACAGAGTTCTTAAACTGTGAAATAGCTCTCCCAGACTGTCCTTCTGGTCCTCTTCCAGCTTAAACATATTTTTGGTTTGGTATAAAACATGATTATTCAACGTTTTTAAAAATAAATTTGACCTGACCTGAGCCTGGCATTAGTTGCTGTTGCTCCTGTCTCTTTGAATTGCATCCAATTCAAAACCAAGCAACTATGGAGGACATAGACAAGTGCAGAAAAACATACCCAAACAATTAAATGTTATGCTCAGTTTTTCCTAATTATAATATTTAAATCTCTTAATATAAACTCTTAGACTAATGATTAATTGTTCATAATTAGTAAATAGCACAGTGGAAAAAGAGGTTTTCTTTTGCTCTAACGTAATAAAGGGAAGGAAACCAACCATCTTGCTTTTTATTCTGTGGGGAAGATAATCGTTATTATGATTCAATTTAGATAATTTATTTTATTAGTAACAAAGACAAGTTTAAGAGCAAGGACAAACATTGATAGCCCCAGCCTGCATGTTCACACTTTATAATCATTAGGTGTTATTCCTTTGATAATAATTCATCCTATGAACAGTGGTGACCACGTCCTTGTTGTAAGAAATCCTTTGCAGCTAGAAAAAAGGCAATGTGTCCTTGTGTGCTGTGACCAGAGGTAAAAGATAATGTCAGTCTTTAACAGCTACTCTCTAAAAGGTATTTATTCTCTCATCTACCATGTGAGAAAATAAAAAAGCAGAATAGAGGACAGGAAGATTACTTTTATACTGTTGACTGAATCATCTCTTTTCAGTGTTTATAAAATATAACATGATCATCTCAAATTAAAAGGAAATTAATTTTTCTGTTAGGCATTGTGAGGCACACTAGAAGTTTACTGGAATGGCATTTGGGTTTGTCCAGCAAGGCTTACTTTTTAAACCTGCTTGTTTGCTATTTGCTCTAAATCAATGATGAATTAATAATCCCATTTGTTTAAACATATTGGAACAGTTGGGTATTATGGACATTGTATCCCATGGACTCGAGAGAGGCTTCCTAATTTGTTTTTTCTAGTTATACGCTATGAGCCCTCTAGGAAGAGAGGACTCTAAATTGGGTTTAAGCCATGGTCCAATGGTAATATATATAATAGTGTGGATCCCTGTTTAGATATTCCTCCCTTCTTAAACATCTTTTTTTCTTTGTTATATTTCAAATTAATTTTCTTTGAAACTTATTTTCATATCTTTCTAATTGCTTGAACAGGAGTTGTAATACTCAAGCTAACCATGTTTTGTTTGTTTGGTTTTTTTAATTTGTTTTATTTTGTATTTTATTTATGAACCTTTTCATGTTTTATGCATCCCTAAATTATCTATACATTTTCAACTGTGTATGTTGTGTAACTGCTTCAATAAACTATAATGGATAATGCCTAGATCAGTTATTTACCTTGGTTTTCATCATTCTTTTTTGTCTCGCTCTTTGCAAGTGGGAATTGCTCAACTGTCTGTTTTGTTCAGGTAAACCATGCTTTACTAAAAGATGGTTATGAATGCTCTCAGCCTAGGGATGACATAGTCTGTTATTTGCTCTTTGGCAGAATTGAGCTGCACTTGTATGCTAAATGTAGGCTGGAGTGAAATTACATGACTGTAGAGAAATACTTTACCTTGCCCTGTAACAGTTTCCCCATCCCCAGTAAATGCATTTAACTGAGTGTCACTTTTGCAGGGGGAAGCAGGTTCCCACCATGTTGGAGAATCTGGAGAAGTCACTCTTGCCCAGCTGCAGTGGTTTGATCCCAGAGGGCAACTGAGCACCACACAGCTGCTCATTGCCCCCCTTTCCCTTTGGGAATGGGAAAGAGAAAATGAAGCAAAAGGCTCAGGAATAGGGGTAAGGACAGGGAAAGATGACTCACTCATCACTGTTATGGGCAATAGACAGGTCATTAGGGGAAGAAAAAAGAACATAAATTTAATTCAAACACTAGCAAAACCAACACTTAATGGACAAGTTGAAAGAGTGAGAAGTGCCACTACATCCAAAAAAGAAGCCTCTCTTCTTCCTGGGATCAGCTCTGCTCTGGATATCTCTACCTCCTCCCCGGAACCACAGGGGGCAGGGGATGGGAGTTTACAGCTGGTTCATCATTCCTTCTTTCTCAGCAGGTGGAGGTGTGGGAATGCTGCGCACTTTTTCCCTGCACCCTGTGTCTCCCCTCTCACTGAAGGCAGTCCTCCATAAACCTTCTCTGGCATGAGTCCTTCCCGCAGGATGCAGCCGTTCCCGTGCCACTCCAGTGTGGGTCACCCCTGTGTGTTGCAGTCCTCCCAGTGCTGAGCTACAATAGCAGGGCCGCTTCTCCCCTCAGAGTCCCAGCCTTCTTCAGGTGCAGATGTCTGTCCTAATGTGGGCTTCTCCACGGACCACAGGTCGGCCTCTGTTCCACTGTGGACCTCCATGGGTTGCAGGGGGGAAAGCCCTGCTGTCTCGCCACAGGGTATAGGGGGGTTCTCTGCTCTGGTGCATCTCCCCCTCTTCCTCCTTCTTCCACAGACCTCGTTGTTCACATACACATGTCCTCCTCACAAGTCCCAACTCTCTCGCGGGTTCCCCTTCTTAAATACATTCTTGCAGGTGTGCAGCCACCATCATTAATTGGCTTGGCCCTGGCCAGAGGAGGGTCTGACTTGTAGCCGAGGGAGCTTTGAGAAGCTTCTCACAGGGACCACTGCTGCAGCCCCCTCCCCCCACTACCAACAACCCTAGCACACCAGCACTGGCTGAGAAGCCAGGAGGGACTTCATGTGGCTATAACATCCTGAGGAAGGATCTGAGATGTAAAATTGCAGATGTGGTTACTGGAGGGAAAGGGAGCAAAAGTATGTGGTTAAATTTAGCTTGGTTACAAGTGTCAAAGATTGTGTTCACTTCCTCTTCCTTACTATGCTGAACTGAAAGCCAGAAGTGGTAGAGGTGATTTCAGTGGCATGTGGTACTTTCCCATGACAGATATAAATGTTTTTGTGGCAATAAAAGGGTCATCTCAGACATTAGTGACACAAACACGAGTAATAGCACTCTTGCTCAAATATTGTAGCGTGCAACTTAGCAAACAGACATATACAGTGTTACTTAAGCAGCAAATGTAAAAATCTAGAAAAAGCTTTTTTTTTTTTTTTTTTTTTTTTTTTACTTTAACCATAGAGATGAGTATACTAAAGGCAGTTTGTGTTGGCAGATTAGGAAGGGTCTGGTCATCTGGTAATGACTGATACGTGAGCTGGTGTTTCATGTGTTCTTTACATCCACAGCTAAATTGAGACACAGAGCATGTAAATATGGTGTAATATGTTCTCTGCTAAGTCATTTCCACCCAGATATCTGAGACAGAAACCTGAAGGACGAGCTTTGTTTGAGAGTATGCATACAAGGCTGGCTAAACTCTAGAAAAAGAGGATCAGCCCTTATTTTTCTATCCACTCCCAGCAGGAGTGGGCAGTGAGGAGCTGCACTCAGCATCTGCTCCCAGGGTGTGGGAAGGATGCTGGCAGCTCCTCAGTGAGGCTGGTCTTCTAAATGTGTGTGCTAGCTACTGCCTCTGACTGCACAGCAAAAAGAAGGAGCTTTGATGAATGGCTAATTAACTGCCCCAATTCAGCGCTTCCTATGGTTTGGTAGGAAGATAGTATGGTAAGCAATGTAGCTTTCTCTGTACTTTGCAATTTCTCCTTCCCCACAAGATAAACCATGTACTGCCTCTTTCCTCCCCTTGCAGAGACCTTCTGCTGATCATGTGGAACAAATGCTCCTTCCCCAGATGTTTTCCTGTTCCCTTGTTTGCATCTACTTGAGGCAGACATTGCACTGTCGTTCTGCTCATGTCCCTGCTGTGGCTTGTCCTGGGAATCATCCAAACCTGCTCTTGACATCTCTTGTATAGTAGGAACAAGGGTAGTGGGGTGAAAACCTGACTTGCAGTAAGTGAGAGTCTTACTCCTGCTTCCAGTGGGATCAAGGTTTAAGCCAAGACTTTTTTCACTGTCCCTGTGTATTTTATTTAGCATGGTTATTAAGATAGACACCCATATTTTCCTTCCCTGCATAAGAGTAATAAATGGGTAAAGGCAGCTAAAAACATAAAAGTTAGAAAGGTCCCTGTAAGAGCTGGCATGTTTAGTGATGTTATCCATGGTTTGCTACTACAGCCCACGACAGTGGCATAAGAAAAATTTGACAGAGGAAAAGTGCACGAGTGGAGTTCAGGCTACTATCTGCCCTCCAATATTGATCAAGTAATTAAGAAGTGACAGTGGTATTTATTCAGTGCATGCTTTTTTGTTGAGTTGGTACCCTTAGGCTTAAACCATAGTTTTACAAACAGAATTGTTCAACTAAGAGAACCAGTATGTACAAAATCACAGCTAATAAAACAAGGATTCTCCCCTCCTTTTTTTTTTTTTTTCTTTACTTAAAAAGATACATGGCACTTACAAGCATTGAACACACAGACAAGTATGGAAAAATACCTACCAGTATAACACAGGGATTATAAAATATTATTTTTAAGGCACTTCATGTATTTGAGTGAATATATCTAACTGATATTGCTGCATATAATTCTTCCAGATTTGAACACCTGGTTTCAACCTTTAAAGGTTTTATATAGTGAATTTATGGGATACCAGAGGCATGTGTAGGCTCATTTACTCTGCACAGTAAAAATATAAGCCTTGAACTTCGTCAATGGTTTAATGTTTTTAATAATAAAAGATGAGAAGCATATTACAGGATCATTTCATATGCTGCATTTATTTTTAAATGGAAGTTAAAGAAAACCATTGCACAAGAACTGCATGTTTTACAGATTTAGTCTACTTGTGGAATCCTTCTGAGGACTGATGGTTCTCTCTCCTCTCATAACTACCTATGCCAGTAACTATAATATGTAATGAGCAGTACTCCCCAGGTTTCGAGTATTCAAACATAAACAAGAAGGTGTGCATTCAATCCATTTGACTGTTATATTTTTATAGCGTTAATGATAAATTTCAGGTGGTTTTATATAATTAAATAATGAAATATTATCCTGTTTTTAAAAAGCAAAATTAATGCTATAGACAGCAGCATGATACAGTTATTTTTAAAAACTCTCAAGAAAGCTTGCTGAAAACAAGTCAATAGAACAATCACACATTTAATTGCTAATCTATTTTATGTTATATTAAACGCTCAGTGTTGTTTTGCTAGTTCACTTACATGGTAATGGGTAATCAAATAATGATCAGTGGCTTATAATTCAAAAATAGCTTCATTGTATGGAACCTTGAAAACTAAACAGGGCATGTCATCTGGATGGATAGAATATGAACGTACATAACTTTTCTTTTCCCAAGAAACAGTAATTGTTTTGTTGGTAGCTGGTGTTCGACTTAATGTTATACCAGATGATTTCTTTCCAGTCTGCTGTCTTCAGCACTGCTGAAAACTGACTTTTGGATAGAAAACTGCTGGGCCTGAAGTCTACTGTAATGAAATTTTTTGCTTTTCTTGTAGTACTTCTATGGGTGTAAAACTTAAAATACTGGAACCTAGCCCATTTGACTTCTAAGATGATGCAGGAGGATGATACATATGACTATTCCCCTTGTTTAGAAAACAATGTTCAGTTTAAACAGTTATTTGAGCATGGATGTCTCAGGCATGGCCAAGCTCTAGGCAGTGTTCATAATAGGGTGTGAAATGCCATCCAGCAAAGGTCTGAGGGACCATGGCCCTCATCTCAAAACCTGGTAAGGGGAGGATAAGAAGCCAGTAGCAAATAGCATGATATGTGTTCAAGAACGCAACAGGAGTGAAAGACTATAGTGCTGTATCTGTGCCAAAGTCTTTAAGGAGTAATCAAGTCTTCTAAGCATTAGAAAGCACAGAGTTGCTGTGTTTTTATTGAAGACGTGAATCTCCTATATGTTGCCAATTACAGGTGAGGTGAACCAGATGTGTGTGCCTGACAGCCTGGTGGTATGCCTTGTGTATCCTTGATTTGCCTGTACTTGGGTGGTCATGTTGGTGTAACTGCATATCTAGCAGTAAAAAGAACAACATGCTCTGAAATAGCTCAGACAACTGGTTAGCTTGCAAAGTCACTTGAGATAAAAGAAGTTTTGAGTGTAAAATTTTCCATCATAGACAGATTTTCTCCTGAACTCCGAACAATGAGGCTTTAAATCGACAGCCTACAGTCTATTTGCTCAGAAAACGTCAAATTGGGAGTCTACTTCTGAAAACTGACAAAGTCAACTGAGGTGTTATTTTACAGTTCACCAATTCCTCCGGTAGCTGTTTACATGAGCCAGTAAAGGAGATAATGCACCGTGTGTACATTAAAGCACAAATTTCATTTCTGGTCAGTCTAGTAGTTTTGTTTTCCTCAAGGTTAGAGCTCACTTACTTAGCCTGAAGCACTTGCATCCAAGACTTCACCCTACATACCAAAATTTTAGTTTGCTTTGAAAAAAATGATATTATTTAATAGCAGCATTGAAATACTTCACCACACACAAAGCTGTTGAGGACAGTTAAACACATTCGAGGTGTGGACTGACAATCTGCAGAAACTTTCAAATGCATATGATGAAAATCTAGCCACTGGATCATTGAATTTGAAGTATTTAAACAAGGAAAAAGAAGAAAATATGTGTGACAAAATTCTGGCTTCCTTCCAGATATGCAGCATAGCCAGGGGCGCAGTGGCCAGAAGTGCAAGGAAAGCAATGGCTGTGCTGCAGGCTGCTGGTAGCTCTGTACGGATGGCTGCTTGTAGAAGTGACCCAATAAATCTTAATGTCTATCTGTGTCTCTCCTGAGCGACAAATTTCATGTTTTAAGGAGGCTTAAAAAAAGCAATGAAACGTATTTGGAAATTAAATGGGATGAAAGGAAGTTGTATAGTTGAACACCCTTTTCCATCCTCAACAAAGGGTTTCAAAAAATGTTTGGGGAGCATGGATCTGTAAGTAGGATGTCAATAGGTGCTTCTGGAGGTTATGTTAATTTTTAAACTATTACCTTGAATGGTCAGATGCTCCTGCTTATTTTGTTCAGTGGGAGGAAATAGTTATTTAAATAAAGATCATCTTCTAGTGAAAATACAATATTCTCATACTGCTAATTTGGAAGATACAGAAGAAACCAGAAAATGACTGATTATGACAGGAATGAGCTGGAGATGTTTCCAATTTCGTTAAGTATTTCTGTCTACATTTCTTTAAATATGACGATTATAACATTGAGACATTAAAATGCATTTCAGGAAAAACAAAGCAAATTGCTACAGTGCAAAAGATGAAAATCCTAAGTAGGCCACTGAAGGAGATGAGAGGAGAATCAAAATGTGCCATTGGCATTAACAAATTCTCAGAGTAATCTATTTTCCTTCCAGGGTTCAGGACCTTACTACAGAAGATGACAAAACATATTTAACATGAATTGGATTGCAAACTGTAAAAGTCAGGATACTTATTAATCTGTGACCAAGTAACTTTGTTCCTCCCAGCTATAATATTAAATAATTATCTTTTACTTCACAATTAAGTAATCATGCTTCAGAAGTGGCAGGTGCAGTGGAATATAGAAAAATGCAAAAGGGAGATATACAAGCCAACAGCAGCTGACTTAGATATGCAGTATCTGGAAATGAATATAACAGGTTAGGTGGCAATGAATGTTAATCAGTTTTGACACTGAATTGTGGGGAACCCCAAGAATGTAGCCTTGATATAAATGTGTGTGTTTAAGACTTACTGAAGATTAGGAAGATGTACTCTAAAATTTTGAAATGAGCCAGGCTTTTCTAGGTCAGATATGAGCAAATGGTTTAGACAATATGCTTGATTTAAACAACAGGATAAATCTACTGGCACTTGGGGGTTTGCCCTTCTGTCAGTGCTGGGCCCAAATTCATTCTTCACTAAAATGCACTTTGAGCTGCAAGTGAGGCTGACCTTCCTTCTTGAAAGTCTACACTGATGATGATCCTCTGACCTAGTAACAATATGGTGCCCTTCCAGGGTATCTTTGACTTAAGTCTCTTGGCTTCAAATGGTCACAGGTGTGTTACAGAATGAGGCAGAAGGCTTATGTGAACCTACAAAACATTTATTCAAGGAGTAAGTATTAAACTTCCTTCTTACATGCATCTCATAACTGACTTAGCTATGGTTGTCCCACCAGGTGCAGGAGCATCATGAGTGTAAGGCAGATTAGTGGAGTATTTGCAGTTGCGTGTGATGCTGAAGAAATCTGCCTGGGCATGGGTGGCTGCTTAGGCATCAGAAGGAGAGAAAATAGTTTAGAATGTGACAAGTTGAGTTACAAAGTGTTTTTACAGGAGAGTTTCTGGTAAGCTGTCACTGAACTCAGAGCATGATTTATGCTGGAATTTTGGTTTTCCCTAGGAGCTTGGCTAAAACTAGAGCAAGTCTTAGTGTTCTAATGATGGGATGTGAGCCCTGAAAAACTGGAGATTTTTCCATAATCAAGTTATTGATTTTGGCAGGGCAGAGGGGAGATGATGGAAGCTGTTTAAAAAACATTATGTGAGTGCATATAAGCACTAAGACTATTCTTCTGGAGATTCACTTCCCTGC
Source organism: Tyto alba (assembly GCF_018691265.1). Taxonomy (NCBI): domain Eukaryota; kingdom Metazoa; phylum Chordata; class Aves; order Strigiformes; family Tytonidae; genus Tyto; species Tyto alba. Next base: position 27,248,813 of record NW_024881328.1, on the reverse strand, counting down.
TGCTTTGTTGACCTCTAAAATACAAAGGACTAATATTGTTACATTGTAATGCAAGTATATAATGCCATTCAGACTTGAATGAATAGCAGAGAAATTCTATTATTGCTTGCACTGTGGCTGGATGTTAGGTGAAGATTAAAGATTTTGTGTGGAAAAGGAAGATTGCTGTTAGCAAAATACTATGGAAGGCTTTAGTTTGTTTGTGGCACCTGCAAACTGTCCTGCCTATCTCTTCCTTTTAAAGATTTTGAACTGTTTATTTTAATGGTGTTGACTGCTTCTTTCAGTCTTGCAAGATGTGTGAGCTGAGGGAAAGTAAATAAGTTCTGTATTTGAACTGCCATTGTGGCTTAGGTTTTTGTTTTGTTTTAACCTATACCTTCAAAGGAAGGAAATACCAGAAGCCTTGCAATATAATATGCATAGCTGACCTTTTGAGTTCCAGATTGTATCAGGAAGGAGGAGAGTACTTCAAGGTACAAAAGTGGAAGGTTAGAACAAGATTGAGTAATTCCAGCACTTTGAGTCACTGGAAATAATAAATACTGCAGAGATAATTGTGCAGTACTGTAAGCAAAGATGGAAGAGAAGTGCAAATATGTCCCAAACCATTAAAATATTAGAGCAATGTTTTCAGCATCACTAACTTTCATTTGCATTGAACTGTGAAGCTGAGTACCACAGAAGTAAATGCCAACTGTGACAAAATATATAAAACAACAAGAGAAGGAAATTAATACCAAATGGAATTATCCAAAACTATTAAACATGAATCAAACACAGCTACATCATTCACTGTGTCTAATTCACTGGCATGTGCTAATTCAGATAAACAATCTAGCAGCATCTCCTCTATCCTGGATAGGATAAAGGATAATAAATGAAATAATTGCCTTCTGGGTTTGGAAGTTGTATGTGAAAAGGGGGAATTGTTGTCTCTCCATTTTTTTTGAAGTCAGAATAAAATCCTGTTTTGTTTTGGTTTTTTTGGTTTTTTTTTTTTTTTTTTTTTTTTTTTTTTTTTTAACTGGGGTTTGTGGCAAAACTCCTATTGATTTTAATTTCACTACTGTGTTAAAACAGTAGTGCCTCATGATCCAGCAAGTGTGGGGCCTGTTGTGCTGCCAATACAGAAACATGGAATAAGAGACAGTTGCTGCCCCCAGAATATGAAATCTCTATAGTGAGGAATGTGGGGTTCCAAAATTCCAGAAAGTAGAGGAAGAGATGGCAAAAGACTCCAAACGTTCACTGCAAAGCTTTGAAGTAAAGGTATCAGGAGTGGGTTGGGAGTTAACATCATCTGGTTGGGTCGGTTCTGAGCAGCGGCTGCATCTCTCCCTCACGCAGCCACATAACAAACTAAATGGGCATGCTGGTGGGGGTGTCCAGAGGCTTGTCTGCCAGGCACCAGGTTTCGTGGGGCACATCCAGTGAGTCAGTGACCCCTTAGCTGAAGGAGGACTGTCTTTCATGCCTCAGTTTTCCCCAGCTCTTCTTTTTGAGTTGTTCCTTCCCTTTCAGTAGACGTTGACAGTCAGAAATGTTCCTGCAGTGCCTTGGAGCACCACGTGTTGTATTGAAGGACTGGAAAAGACCTTTAACTGTTGGATGGGATAGAAAGGGGTTCTGTGGTTTTCGGCCTGCCTTGCAGCTGGAGTGCAGAGAATCAAGACTCGGGTGCTTCCTCAGTGTATTAAAACACTTATTGTGACTAGCAATTGCTAAGCAGAGGCAAGAAGTGATAAACATGCTTCCCATCATAAATGAGATTTAAGACTTTCTCTGGTCGCCAGAAGCGGACAGATATCTGTATAACAGAAGCAGTCAAATCGAGGTGTTCTGTTTGGTTCCATTTCCTCCCACTTTTGGAGGCTGTGCTGGAGAGCAGGCTGCAAGGCCACCCGACAGGAGCTTTGCACCCCATACCTGAACTAGGTTAGATGCCTGTTCACTGAAATTGTGAAAAGATACATACTTCTCATCCAATAGTTTTTAAAAATAAGGTTTGAGCCTGCTGCTTAAGACCTCTTCCACCATGTTTTCCATTCATTTATGTGCCCTAAGCAAGTGCTTTATTTCAAAACTAAGTTTGCTGCTTTGTGCTGGTCTTTAATGCAGTAAGTTAGATATTTATTTTAGACACAAAATGGTTCTATTTTTTTCCTGTGATTTATAGCTGTAAATTCCAGTAGTTTGTTATACCCAAAGCACTGTCACTTTGTGAAACAGAAGACACTGCTCATTTTGCACAAGGGACAAACCATACTCACTCAGTAAGTCTCTACTCTGTACTTGGGCTGCATAGTTTCACTCTTATCTGAAAGCAAGCTTGCTTAGGTTGAAAATATGTAGCTACTAGTTACAAAAAGCTGTTACATGGTATTAAGATGTCAGTTACTGTTAATTTGGTATTGTGCAATAGCATTTTGTCCTACTTGTAAATCATGATTTTTTGTGCATCTCACTTATGGTCCACAGCCCTTGAGGTTTTTCAGGCACTCCCAGATGCTGTTGTGAACAGCACTTGACTAATGAAATAACAATTTCCTTACTTCATGATGCTCACAGGTGCATTAATACTGCACTGAAATGAGAGCTCTTGGTATGCTGGTAGCACATATGCTAGCGAGCCATGAAACTGTTCCTGTGTATCCCAGTAAGATTCTGTAGTGTTAGGGGCACACTTTGATGAGGAAAACTAAAATTTGAGCATTTGGGCTGCTACTTCTCTACAGTGTCTTTGTTCAGCTTAGCACTTAAACTGTCTGGAAAATCACTCCAAACCTCCTTGTTATCACTGAGGTGCTCTTTCACATGCAGTTCCCTTTCCACACTTTTCTACAACTGAGATAGCATCTTCCAAGTGCCTTTTCCATAGCAAAGGTGCAAATTCTGGGGATTTGAAGGCCCACTGTGAGGTTGGCTGCAGCATTAGATGTAGACCCCGAATAGTATCTGCCACCCCTGCACTGTCAGAGGTGGAAGTGTGGGCTGCTGTGCCACAGCAGGGCTGTGGGAAACACCCACCTGTGCAAATCTGTGGACGCTGTATAAGTACCTCTAGAGCCAAAACAAAAACTTACTCTAAATTCTCAGTCTAGATCTTCAGCTCCTGTATCCTTTCTTGATATGGCCACATATATATCTTTAAGTTTATCTTAATAGTTCCTCATTGATTTCTACCTCCAGATGAATGGGCAGCAGTTGCCTGTGCATATTCTGTATTCAAAGTGTGAGCTGTGGCAGGTAGTTAACCACTTATATGAAATAATTTTGTTTCTCTGATGGGGTGAATGTCAATAACTGCATAGTCAGTGCTGAAATTTGTTCTTACTGCAAATTAGAAGCTGTCTGCAGCATGTAATGCAATGTTAAATATTTTTTTCCTGACCTCTGTTGAAGGTATGTTGAAGAATGGAAAGCATTTTTTAACAGCTGCAGCACTTCTCTCAATTTCTTCTGTTTTTTGGTCACTTTCAGACAAAAATTAAATTTGGCTTAAAGTGCCAAACACTATTAAATTTACTTTTCTAAGGCATGAAGGGGAACAATGACAGATACTATAATAAAAATGTGACTTTGGTAGAGTAAATTAAGTATTTTTAGACCGAATCTCAAAGGTAATTCTCACTTAAAAGAGTTTTTCAAACATTTAAAAAACCCACAAAAATCTTCCAGTTAAAACTATTTATGATCTTCAGTTTGGCACAGGTGGAAGAATAATATTTACTACTTGTGCTATAGGATCCTCTTTGCTTGTTACTTTCCATGCTGGGGATGTCTGCCAACTCTTAATTCTAAGGTGAAAATGATATCTCAGTGATTAAGCTGGCAAACATACTCTTGAAAAATTAGTTCAATCTTTTTTCCATTGTGCTGTTTTTATGCTTAGTATATATATATATATATATATATATATATATAAAAAAGATGCAGAGAAGTCAGACTAGCATTGGACCTCATATTACTGTTAGTGTTTGACCATGACAGGTGAACCAGAACCCTGAAAGACAGTGTCTTAACATCCCGTACATCTGGGCTGGACTAGGGTAGTAGAACTTAGTTTATCAGTTTAACAGTTACGACTGTCTGTCTTTTATTTTATTAAAAAAAAAAAAAAAAAAAAAGTGTTTTCAAATCAGCTAAAGAGAATGTAGTAATTCTTGTGGATGAAACCTTTTGTGCAATTTTAAAGATGTTAAATAATCACATACCACAAGGGAGAAGAATGTGAGTGTAAAATCTACTAACTGCACAACAAATACAGTTGCAAATTGCAGGGCTTCATATGCTTGGCCTCTCCAGCCTGGCCTCTGGAGCTGAGATTGTCCTCATCCGAATAACGTGGTGAGCAGAGTTTCTGGCAGAGCTATGACTATGACTTGATGATGAATTTCCTTTGATTGTAAAATTAAGCACAACTTTACATTCACATTAGCTCAGTTTATCTAAACTTGATATTGAGGAGGATGTCTTGCACAGTAAGGCTGGACGTTGCTGTCGTTGAGTTGAAATACTATTTTTCTGTTCTTACAAATAAGTGTGTTACTTAAAATGCTTGGCAAATACCTGCATTTAGTAACAAGATGTTCTCATTACTAAATGCAGGAGAGTTTTGCATTAACAGATGAGATCTGATGAAACTTGATTTGTCAATTTATGGAGTCCCCACCTTTACTGAAGGTTCTTGTTGTCTTAGTAAAGTTAACAGACAGCAATATAACCTATGCTGTAGTGCACCCATTCCAAAGTCCATCATCTTAATTGAAAGCTATGTTTTCCAGCAATTAAAACAGGGGCAGGAGTGATGGCTCAGGCAGTAAGTTTGAAACCACTTTAGGTAGTTGCTGGGACTTAGTTGTGTGTCCAGTGAAAGTAGCTAACTTCTCTTTGCCAGGCGGGCTCTTGGGTGTAGTAGGGCTGACTTAAAGGGTTAGGTGCAGCCTGAGGTGTTTAACTGGAAAAGATTTAATTGAAGTCTGTTAGATTTCATTTGAAAATGAGTGGGGAAAAAAATGAAACCCAATTATTCATGTAATTTCTAAAGGGGAATATCTGTTTCCTGAACAGAATTTCCTGGTTAAATATGATGTCTTTTTGACAGTTTCCATGGTCTCATTTATTGTCTTTGAATTGGAGAACATTTAAATTAAAATGTTAAATTCTAACACATTCTGCTCTCAGTATTTTTTTTTTATTTTTTTTGAGTTTAGGTTTTTCCCTCATGCTGGAGATTATGACCAAGTATTCCTGTCAGCTGCTATAGTGTAGCATGGGAGCAAGAAGGTCGCAAGCCAAAGTGTTCACATTTTTGTCTGTTCTTGCGCAGTAATGCCCATCTCCTGCTGTATTAAGTGAAAGGTTGATTCTTTAGAGTGAGTTTAGGTGGGTTGGGGAGGGTAGAGGTGTGAGACACCAGGCAGGGCTGAGAGAAGGTCTGTTTTATCCAAAGCTGAGGAGGATGCTGGTGTTGCTCTGAATTTGTAACAATTGTTTTATTTGTCAAGATCTGTACTCATGAGCCATGCAAACTATAGAAGTGTTGGTAGCAGAAATAAACCATTTTGTGTAGCTTTAAAGAGATTATTTTCATCACCAAATGTATTAGTTCTTTTCACTGCATCAACATAATTAGTTCAGTCTGTTAACCACCATATTTCATCTAATACTTTCTTCTTCATTTGCTGACAATACAATTACAAGAAATTACAAACCAACTGAAAACAATGCAAATACATTTGTCTGTTTGCTGTTTCTTCTACAATGGCAGTTTGCCAGAGATGACATGCTCCACTAAATGTCACTAAGTATTATGTATTTAGGACTTAATTATGCCTTTAAGGCACTGGTCCTTTCAGGGAAGAGAGTGGATAAAATTGCTTCCTTGAGAGCTTTAAGCCACGTTCTGTCTGAGAAAACATGACTGCTGGCAGTGTAGTGGGAAATCAAAAGTCAAGTTGATCATCTACTTGAGATGATGGAGCATATGTTCTCGCCCACACCTCAGCTCTGCTGATGGGTGAGCTATCTCACTGCTCTGGGTATTAAATAAACCTCTGTTAAAGCTATGTCTGCATTTGTAGCCTCAAATGCTCTTTCTGTCCCGTTACCTCCACATTGTACGCCTTGGATAACTTTCAGACTGCAAAGCCTGAGATTCTAAATAATTATAGATTTTCTACACTACAAACTTAATAGTTAATTTAAAAAAAAAGAAAAAAAAAAAAAAGAGACCCACTTTGCTGGCTTTTTGTTTGACACTAACACAGTGATCCAGGAGGACCAAAGGGGTAAGAGTCTAGACTGGGACCTTGCTGATCTCCGAAGAGTCTGTCAGATCCAGGACACACAATTGCTGTCAGCTTCTAATTCTTACCTTCTTAAAAATAATGTATTTCATAGCATATTTATAAATTTCAGAATATAAATATTCAGAGGCAACCCATGGGAACACAGCTAAATCAAGATTATATTGCACTATGGAAGTATGTAGGATGTAGCTGTTGAATAATTTAGTGCTGCTTTTTTCTATCAAATTCTTACTCTATTATTTCTCCTTGACATTTAGTCCACTCTCAGAGGTTTCATTAAAAATCCTTTCTAAAGTCAAACTACTACAAAATACTGCAGATGTGAGTCAGTAAGTGCTATCAGTAGTGCTGGATTTTCCAAGAGCTGTGTCTTATTTCAGGTAGTTTTTGTTTAGAGTTTTATCTCTCTAGACAGTTACTCATTAACAAAAATAGTATCTCAGCTTCAAAATCTGTATAATCCAGGTTACAGGAGCAAATGCCTAAACTGGGTAACTTCAGTGTCAAAATTTCTTCTTCCAGTGCTTCCTCATGGTTCACAAAATCACTGTGCTGAGTAACAGGTTGTGAATTCAGGTGGCAGCCCTGGCAATCACTTTTTCTCTGCCACAGTGTTTTCTAGCCGTAATGTGAGCTTTCTCCAACTCAGTTCTGCCCTATGTCTTTACTCAAGTTCTACTCCTGGACTGAAGTTTTGAAGAGATGAAAATGGCACTTACTCCATGGCCCCTAGTCAATGACTTAGCTTACTTGCTGTTTTCTGGAAACCTTTTTTCTGAGTTTTTTGGGTACTTAACTCCTGCTATCCGTACATGTATAAAATCGGAGACGACTGCAGCAAATAGTTTTATCTTTGTTATGTGTTTACACAAACACATCTGGGCTAAAATGTTATAGCTGAAAAGAAGGTAAGCAACATATGCTCTAGTCTCAAGCAGCATCTTGCAAACCAAAAATAGCAGAGCCTGAGTTCTAATAAGTGAAACATCAAGAGCTGCTGTTCACATGGGTGGGTTGCTTGATTTTGCCCTTGACTTCAATAGAGAAAATGTCCTAGAACTGTTATATTTTCCTTGCTGTAATATACATAAAACACAAACGCATTCTAACTTGCTGTCATCAGTGACATTTATATAAAGTACTGGGTTTACAATGGTACATAAATTATTATTGGAATTAAATTTAATTGCACTTAAATATTATTCACTGTATGCCTTTCCCATTCTGTAGCAAATGCATCTTAGCATGCTCCTTGCTTGCAGCTGAAATAATAAATGATTTTGTAATTTGAGTTATTTGTGGGATACCGGAAATGGCTTTTCTGTCAGTACAGAGCCATTTTATGAACTTGTTATGGTGTGGGTATTCATTGCTTCCTCTCTTGCAGAATAAGTCTCTGGACAGTACTATCTAGCATTTAAATGTTTTGGAGAAGCTCATGTTGAAATGAGAATATGGAGGGTAGATATCAAGTGATGTTTGCTTACCTTACACTTACAGCCTTGTTCTTGCATTGGGATTTTTCTTTTTCTATCCTGAACTTTATCAATATGAAATGCTGCAAGAGACTTAATAGGAAAACAGTATTTCTCGTATAATGGTTCTCATGGAAACTATTTGAATAGTGCCAGTTGTCACAGGAAGTATTCTCCCAGTACTTAGGTGATATACAAGATAACACTCATGGTAAAAGATTTTCAGTTTTTTAGATAGTAGACTTCCCATGTACTAGTTTTACAGAATGTACTCAGTGCTACATGTCATCTTAAAAACAAATTACTAATCCCACTTCTTAGAAAGCTATTAAGACTACAATGTGAAATACACAAAATGTAACAGGTTTCAGAGTTCAAGAGGGTTATGAAACCATAAGTTGGTATCCTAGTATGTGGTGTGATCATTCCTTTCTTTCCATTTTCTTCCTCCTTATGTCCTTATTCAATACTTTCCATGAAAGGTATTATTTTCCTCTTCGTCTTTCAGTGTGTGGTCACATGCATTATTAACTACTTGCTATTCCAACCCTACAATATAAAAACATGTTAACGTATGTCTAGTCTTCTGTATGGCACAGTCATCAATTGTGGTATTTTGACAAGTATTAATGAATTCATCCTTAAATCAGATCTATGATGGGAGATATTGTGTGATGAGAGAGAAAAATGTGCATGATTAGATATAGATACTATCCACACTTCATACATGAGGATATGAGGTGCGAGATTAATACTGTAAACTTATTTGACATTAAGGGCTCAGTTTGGAAGTGCTCTTATTTTTAAAGTGCCTCATATGTTAGGAAAAGTATGTTTTTTAATCATGAGTGCATGAGTACTTGTAATTTCTGCAAATCGCTATGTGTAGGTATTGATGTTACTCGGTGTCTGTAGATGTAGCTGGTGCACAGAAAACATGAAGGGCTGTTAAAGACTAAAGGACTGTGGAAGGAAGTTAGAGGTGTTTTGGTGCTCTGGGGTCTGCTCCTGGTGGGTTAATGCAGGGCCTGGAGAACAAGCTGGGACCCAATAAACCTTGTCAGAGGGGCAGTGCTGTCAGCATGGTGCTGTGCCTGGGCAAATGCACCAACCCAACTCCTGAACCAGAGCCTCTGAAATTATAAGCTTTTAAGAAATTCTGCATGTGAAGGAATCACTTCTAGGTAGACATCAGCATCAAGACTTGCCATGTAGACCTGTACAACTTGAGCTAATGAAGTAACCTGACCATGAAAACTGGGTACTAAAAAAAGATGAAAAAAACCTTTTGGTTTTGAGAAAGGAGTAATGGAAGTTGGGGCTCCTGGTTTAACTTACAATTGTGTAGCAAGGCAGGCTTCAGTAGGATTTCTGCTTCTGCCACCATAACTTACACGTTGCTTACATCTGCTCCTGTTCCTTCAGCTCCCAGTACCAATCTGTGCCCTTTTTCTATGGGTTTCTCTCATGTCTTTTTCCAAAACATCTGTATTTTTCCATGGTGCCTGTCATTCTCTCCAGACCTATTTCTCTGTCAAGCTGTCCTGGACATGTTTCCTCACTCACTATTTCTTGTCTTTCTGTGCTTGACTAATGTCCTTCTCTGCCCTTCTTTATCCTTCTCTACATTGGTCTGGTATCCAGAAAAGAGGCAAAGTAGACTGGATCTTTTCTCTCATTGTTTCTTACTATTGAAGCAGTGAAGCAGTTTTGGCACAAATTTCCGAGGGAAAACTAATTGGGCTCAGCAGACAGTAGTATGGGTAACTGCATTCAAAAATTTTGTTTGGGATGGTCAGACAAGTAAAAAGATCATTAGAATGGAATGATTTGAGCAGCTTTAGTGGTAGACTTCATCTGACCTAAAGTAATGTTTCTAGCTTGAAATATATGTCTGTAATTAACAATCCTAATTGTATTATGCTTTTGGCCATTTTAGGAAGGGTTAGGCCCATATTACTCTAGGGATGTGAATGCACAAACTAAGTTGTGATTTCATACCCAGACTCTTTTTTTTTGAACAATTGCTTTGATAATGTGACATGATTTGTGTTATAGATGGTCTAAATGAAATCTATTGTGTTCCAATGTTTATTAAAATCTTACACTTGAGGTGGTAACAGACAGTGGGTATCCTCACTGGGTGAGCCAGTTCCCACCATATTCCTAATCATTTTCCCTGGATCTCCCATCAAAAGACTCTTTTCTGATCCCATAATTTGTACCATCAGTTATTAGTAACAGCAGTGCACAGGACTGAATGCAAAATGGCCTTTTGCTTTACTTGAAGTGGTTTACATTTGAATTTCTGGCTGCTGGTGGTCATCGATTTACTGTATCTTCTAACATTTCTTTTTTGAGGATCTCCTAATTCTTAACTGAACTGGTAGAGATGATCAGTTCCTATTTTTCAGTAATGTAAGTTTATATTACTGTGGTATTAATTTTATTAACAACATATAATTTACAGAAATATCATGTTCACTAACATACATACAACATACTAGAATAGAGTTTTCACTGAAGTTGTCAACTGCATAATAAATTTTAGTTTACCAAACCGACAAAAACTAGCTATTCAGAGCCACCATGACATACAGTACTACAGACTATACTGTCTCAATTTGTACTAGTTGTTTATCTTAGTTTTCAGTAGGAATACACAGAGATAAACTTGGCATATTGTGTCAGCTAGTGGAAAACAGAAGCTATTATCTTCTCTTAGAAGCAATGGTGACAAGACCTGATAGCAAAGAGCAGCTCCAACAATATGATTAATAGCATATAAGGCCAGCAGGATCCATTGTTGTCACATATAAACCATAAAACTTCAGCAGGTAAATTCCAGTTTGAACTAAAGTGTATCTTAATTTAATTTATCTGGAGGTGATGGAGAATCTACCACATCATAAAAACACGTCTACCTCATAATAAAAGAGAAAACTGTAAATCACACCTGCAACTTAGTACCATGACTAATTAATTGGTGATTAAGTGTTAAGTCTTTGTTACCATTCCTTGCTCATCTTTGCAGAATTAAACTTTCTTCCACCACACATTAAGATTTTGACCAAAAAAATTGGTAGACCCTCTTTTGACTGAAATGTCTGTGCTCTGCTGTCAGAGGTTATCAGCAGCTCTACTCCCTTCAGGCTGACAGATGTAGAGTCTGATACTTTAAGTGGAGACCGCGAAATTTTTTGCTGAGCAGAAAAACTGCCATTTTCACAGGGAGGTGACCAGGATTCAGAGGCAGTTATTTTAAATACTTATTCTATAGCTGGTCATTACTTAAAAAAAATCTGAATTGATGTGAGTATTTTTAATATTCATAAACAAGTATTGTGTCAGGAAAACCAGAACACCTGTAACCGCAAACAAGGCAAAGTATTTGCTGTTTTATTGTAGTGTGATAGTTTCTAAAGTAGGGACAAGCCTGTTTGAAGGTGTTGGAGGGGAAGGGTCAGAGTGAAGAGAAGACTTGGCTGCTAGGGGACTTTTTGGAAGGAAGAGTAGAAATAATGGGGGGTGAAAGGAAGAGGGATGCCTTATTTTTATAAATTATTAGAAACCTGTTACAGAAAGCATTTTTCCTTTTTGCTGTAACATATCAAACTGGCCTTCAACTTTGAATGTGTCTGTTATATAACAAGTATAAAGATCTTCATTCTGAAGGAAACAATTTGATTTTAGTGAAACAATGTTTTGACCTGAAATATGTTGTTCCGGAAGCTTGTGGGATAGGAAATGGTAACCCCATGTGGTAATGGTTCTTGGAGCTGTGCTTGACTGAGACAAAAATAGGTATGGCTGCTACTGTATTCCTCCGGCAAGATTACACTTGAATCAGGATGATGGGGATTGTGCAGCCAGGGAGCAGAATAATGTGGTATGAGTTTTACCTAATGCATGCAGGTTTGTTACCCTGGGCAGAGGGGCATCTCTTCTGCTTACTAAAGGCACTTGTGAAGGATTGGAGCTGGAGGAGAGACTTTCTTCTTAGCAAAACCAGTTCAGAACACATTATAGCAGGATGTCCCAGATACTTGTTAGATGTAGACTAAAATCAATCCCTATGTCCCTGTCAACCAACAGTATGGGTAAACTGGGACTTTTCCTCTCCCCTCTTCCATGCAACTTCCTTCCTTCTGTCTTGTAGTATGGAGAATCTCCATACCCTTCACTCTGTCCCTTTCGCACTGTCTTTGGGGCTCTCTGTGTCCTTGCCCCACCAGTGCTCTCCTGCACAACACTTGTAAAATCTGGATGCTCCTCCATATCCACAGTTTCACATCTCCATTGCTTAAACACCCTTCTGCTTGCCCCCAACACCTGCAGAGTTGTTCTTGATTATACCCGTGGTCAGTTCTGCTGCTAAAATCACGTGCTGAGCTTGCTGTGCTGCCTGTGCTCCCAGTTTCTGTTCACCTTCCTTTCTACATCTCCCTTTCAGTATAACATCCATCATAAACTAATCGTCTCCTTACCTTTCATTACACATTCATTAATGACAGTTTGCCTCCCGTCCTGGTTGTCCTATGACTTTGAGAGGCAATAGTACTGCAGGAACCGAAGACCAACATGCAGAGAGCTCATGAGCAGAACCAAACTGACAGTGAAGTAGACTGTGAGGAGCAAGAGGGGCTGAAAAGATCCACCACCATGAGGGAGTTTAGGCAGAAGGTGGTTTGGAAACCATGATATTAAGAACCAAGGAAAAGAAAGGAGAAAGGTATACTTTCATGGCTGGCTTAAAGGAATCTAAGCCAATGCTGTTCTGCTGTAAAGGAATAGTCACACCTTTGCCTCCAAAGTCTCTCTCGCTGCTCCTGCATTGGCAGCAGCTTAAAACAGCTGTGGGTTGAGTTGGGTCAGTTTGCTGATTCAGCAGCAATGAGCTGCAAGGCAGGGGTGAGAAAGGGATAACACTTTTTTCTCCCAGCAGTTTGGCTTTAGATTGTTTTAAAACTACCATAAAAACATCTATTTAGAAAAGTAAATTTAGGGTTCTGAGGAAAACTGAGGCAGAAGAGTGCCTGGAGGAGAGAAACTCTGTGTAGGAGGAAACTGACATTTTACTGGGTCTTAATACCTCTAGAAAGAGAAGGAGAGGAGGGGAAAAAAATAAAGTAGTTAGGAAAAGAGTAAATAACATATCCTTCTCCTCCTCAAAACAAGTGGGAGGAAGAAGGAAAAGGAATGGTTGTAGTGACTGAGCAACTAAATAAATTAGTCAGTCTGAAACAGTTGTCAACTTCAATTTTGCACATGACTTCAATCTAAGTGGGAAATTCTTTTACTGCCAATTTGACTGCCTTTCTTCTCCACCTCCTTTTTCCTCATTTCATCCATCTGCTGTGAAGATCCTCTTTTTTTTTTTTTTTTTTTTTTTTTTTTTGTAAGAGTAGTGATCCTTTAGTGTACGATTATGAAATAGTGAAGATAACAGGACCTTGATCTCTGCCTGGGGCCTCTACCTGTCTGTAATGACATTTTCAGTGAGTCAGAGTCTGTCCAGACAAAGATATCTCTGCAACCAGAGCCCCATTAATGTAAGATACAAAAATAAACCATGCTCACCAAGGACCTGCCTTAAGCTGAGACAAGGCTGCTTCCAAATGAAAGCATTAATTTAGGTGTATGACTACTGTGAAGTCTTCTGAGTGTTAGTTAGATTAATAACAGGTGTTCCCACCTTGAAGTAATAGGAGTTGGTGTAGAGAGGAAAGGAAATCTAATAAAAATCATCCTCAGAAAATTCAGTCTTCTCCAAATGACATTTCTATATATGAATACACAGATAAATCAAGACTTTATCAGAAATGTTACAAGATTTTTATCAGCAATAATGACATTTTAGGGTACGTTACAAATTGATAACTAGCAGGTATATACCAAGTAAGAGGATTTGTAAATAGTATCACATTCTGCAAAGGGTGATATAAAAATGCATTGGAGAAATTGTTAGTTAACAGTTAAGGTCTGAGACAAGCCTCTCTTAACTCTGAATTTTGTTTTGCGTCCAGACGCAGGCCATGCCTTTTATAATAGGGTTATATAGCAATCAACCTCAGTATATGTATCTTAATTCAGCTCTATTTGCTTTGAATCCTAATTTTATCATAATCATAACTTTCAGTCTTTGTTTTCCTCCACCCCAATAATTGCAACAGAGATTCTTTAAAACCATGACCAAATTTTACTAGCAAATATCTATTTGCCATGTCCAAGTAGCTTCTTAATAACTAATAAATAGATGGTTTGATGTCCTATCTTAATTGACATTTGAACTACTCTGTCAGCTGAGCTGGTTTCTGTAACCTAGCCTGCTTCCACGTGGAAAATCAGCTCTGACAAAGCTGAAGCCCTTTACACCTTGCATATTTCTGGCTTTTAGCAGACAACCTTTCTTTTTAAATAGCCTCTTGTAATAAATCAAGACAGGCTGGTTGTTGGCAGCAGTGTTGGAAAATGTAATTTATCTGCAATGGTGGACTTAAACCCTGGAAAAATCAGCATTGTGTGGATTCAGAGCTGTGAATCCCCTTTGGGGCAGGAGACGGCCTTGTCCTTGGTCATGTAGAGAGGGGGACCATGTCCTCTTAGCAGAATAAAGGTATTAACTCAGTGGATTTTGGATTTGAGGAAAAAGCAGCATGTTTATTTTTGAGTTTCCTCTAATAGACATCAGCAATTAAATTAATAATATTTATTACCATTTGTTCCCTTTTTTGACTAGGTTTCTAAAAAACTTGAGGGAGGTTTCTGAGAAAGGATGGATTTCCTCAAAAATCTGAGGATTTCTGATACCCAGGGGAATTTTTGGGTGACAAATTAACCAGTTGCTGTTTTGTCTGCCAATGAGTTGAACATCTGTGAATACTTATCTGTCTTTCAGATGCCACAGATTATCTTCCTTTGATACATGCACGTGGCATTTGTCAGAGCTCGGGGCAGATTTGGCCCCAATATGTCTGTGTCATTTTTTTCCTCTAGTGTGTTTGTTTCCTCATTAATGATAGCAGCAGAGGAGATTCCTGGGTGGCTTCTGTGAGTTCTAATTATCTTGGAAAATAGACTTTTATTTATTCAGATATGTTTGCATAGTCATGGTGGGGGTTTATGCCCAGCAGACTGGGAAACTGCCAGGCTGTTCAGCTCAGGTTCAGTCCAAACCATTAGTGTCCTGGAGGGGTTTGCTTCATGCTGGATGCAGTGCTGTGTATAATATAACTCATCTTCCTTTTGTTGAGTACATTAAAATAGATAATTTATATATTATAAACCATTATTAAATTGTTTAGTGTATTTAATCTTCTTAAATGTTATTCAAGAACTGTAAAATATATTTTAATAAACATGATTTTGGTAATAATTTTACAGAGAAAAATTTACTAAGTTATGCCTGATTGTACATTCAGCTCCACCTTCTGTGTGTTAAATTTATGAATGGACTAGTGCACTGAATGGCAGTTCTAGAGAAACAGCCTCACTGGTAGTTAACAGGAGAGCTCAGGATGTGCTCCTTGCTAGTGTTACCCTGGCAGATATCTGCTGTAAAGCAGCAAACCACGAAACACAATAAAAAAAAATACTTGGATATTACAAAAAGTCAAAAGTATAGAAACATAATGATGAATTTTCACAAGAAAAAGTGAGAGTGGAGTTGTGAGTCTGTTGAGAAGGATGCATTTGCTTCCCCCAGCCCTCCTTTGCATTCTTTACTCAATAACATTTGCAGTATGTTCTGTAACCTCCACATATAACAGTATTTTAATGCTACTTGTCTTTCTTGAAAAGAGAAAGAAATATGATCAGTAGGCAGGGTGACAAGCTAAAAAACTGCCTTCTAAAGTGATTTTAATACAGTGAGGCATTGAGTGCAGTGGTATTTTATTGGGACTAAAAAGATTTGTTGGTACATTGTTATATGTATTAAGCTACATTGCTTGCAAAGTGGTGCCCTATGTTTTGGAAGCAGGCGATGGTTTGTTGTAAAAGCAATTATAAATAAAATTTGTAGTCCTACAAAATAAAATCTGCCATGTTATATACTCATTTGTTTACCCTGTCAAGCAAATGAGACTAACGATATCAATAAGTCTGCTCATGATGCAAGTTACATACTTGGTGGAAATGCAAGTGACAGGTTCTGGTCCTATAAAAGTAATGAAATTTTGAAGGAAAACCACACGGTCTGATTTATGGACTTTTTATCTTTGACTGTCCTAAATACAACCATTAAAAAGGTTTTAAATAAAAACACCAGCTCAGAATGCAAAGGATTAAGAAATTGCCTCTTCGTGACAAAACCATGTCACTTAAAGATCTTTTTTTTTTTTTTTTTTTTCCCTAGCAGAGTCTTAAATAATATTTCCAGAAGAAAACTAGAGAAAATACTAAACTTATCAGTTAATGGTTATTCACAGTTTTAACTCAAATAAACTGTCAGGACAACACAGATACTGTGCAAGGTATCTGTTTTAGAAAGCGTGTGTCTCTTCACTGGAAAACAGAAGCATCTGAGTTTTCTTTTTTACACATAAGTTGGTTGCAGTAAATTGTAATTCTGTTGTGATGACCTGATGTCTGGTCTAGGAAAGTAAGTATTAATGTTGTCTTACTACACTGGAGAAAGTAGAGATTCAAAATTTGCATCCTTTCTCTCTTTCCATTTTTAGCATTAAGTTTCACTGAGATAATATTATTTTCTGTCTGCCTTTTGAAGAGCTTACTGCAACTTCAGAGCATCTGAAAGCATCAGAAAAATACTTTTTTTGTGATCTCTTTTGTTTATTTATAAAAGATTACTTAATGGAATTCATTCTTTCCAACTTGCACACTTATTTAAAAGTCGAAATCCAGTTGCCAAGCAAAATAAACACAGCAGGGTAAGGTGCTGTGGAAAAACAAGGCATCAATATGTAATTTTGTTGAACTGACAAAGTGAAATCATAATATTAACCTAATAATAGTTTCATAGAAAGCCAATCATAACATTATTTAAATATTGTAATAGATTTTGAATCACAGTAAGCCTTATAAGATAAATTCCTTTGTTTTTGCCATGGAGTTGCATGTTTTCTTCACTTATAGATGTTAGTGATTTATAAATCAAACAGCTTGTAGTAAAGTAAGTAAAGCAGTCAGCTTTGTCCTAAATATTCTGTAATATCCTTGGCTGCCTGGTGCGATGGCAGTCTTGAGTGCCTTGCGTGGGAAGTGATGTCCTGCAGAGGTCCCTGATTGCTCCTCCTGGTCTCCAGGAGTCTCCAAATGGCTGGGATCAGAAATGGAGGTGTGGGTGTCTTCACGCCTGCACCCATGCTTCTGGTCTTATAGCACTATACCTGTAGGAGCATATCAGGGTTGTTTTTGTTTGGTTGGTTGTTTGGTTTTTTTTTTGGGGTTTTTTTTTTGTTTGTTTGTTTTTTTTTTTTTTTTGTTTTTTTTTTTTTAAGTAAAAGTGCCATAGAGAGAGAGATAATCCAACAGGATACAAAACTCTGCTGTCTGTTGCACTGCAACAAACCAGCCTGAACAAGCAAGCTGCAAAACTGTTTTGCTGGCTTAGAGGTATTGAATGTTGTTCTCCTTCCTTCTGATCCAATTTATAACACCCAAACCTTTAAAAAATTGATCTGTCAAAACCTAGCAGAAAAAATTCCTGAGAAAGGAGATACATGCTGTAATGGAGAACTTTTTTTTTTAATTGGTAAATGAAGTAACAGGTGTTTAGTTCTTCTAACTTCTGATGGATTAACAAGACATTGAGCAAAAATGAGCATGAAATGAAGCCTTTACTCTGTTTTGGGAAGTCTGAGGAATACTATTTGTGTTTTGTGTTGTTTTCAGGAGCTTTTCAAATGCTGATCTGGAGAAAACCCGTGTTCAGGGCTATAAAGTGGAGGTTTGTATTCTTAGAAGATAGCCTACCTTATTTTTACAGCTATGTCCATGCATAAACCAGCATACTACCACTCTCTCTGAATCCTTGTTAAAAGATTTTTCAGTCATTCTAGATAGTGGCATTGTGAATTATCAGGGTTCAAGCTTTGCAGTCTTTGAGATGATGAGCAGCGTGTTTTGCATAATTAAGTCCCTTCCTGTGCACCAAATGTGAGCACTAGTCAGTGAAACTTCAGTGGTTTTCCTCTGAAATGTAACTGTGTGTGTTACTCTTCTCCAACATAAGTGAGCAGCCCTGAATTGCCTGCCAGAAACGGTGAGCCCAAATGCTACAGTGCTATTGAAGTGTTTCCTTCAGCTGGAGTGTCTCTAAGGTCCAAAAAGGGACCTCTGGAACTGAAGCTGCTGTGTTGTCCTAACCACCACAGGCATCTTGGGCGGCTGGTGTACTGATGCAGTGGAAGTCCATTTTCTGCAAGATAAGGGTGTTTACAGAAAAATTATCATCTGAGAACTTTTCACATGGATGAAAATATGTTATCTAATGAACAAATTCATTCAGGTTTGAAGGCACTAGTATTTAAAGGAAATGTACATAGCATTGCTCTCCATGCAATGTTCAGGAAAAACAAGCATTTAATCTCTTATTTCCTTCCCTGCTTAGCTGGATGAGGAGTGTGTAAAGCACCATATCTTTGATGTTTCTGTCCTGGCAGCAGAATTGACAGAGCATGGTGTCTCCTGTGAGTCAAGATGATCTCATGTCCTCACACATTGGCTTTCTGGGATTAACAGAGCCTTAAGCAGTGACAACTTCTGTTGCTGTAGCCTGGATAAAACTGGGCTGTTCACTGGGAACTTCAACATGTGAAATGGAAATGCTTGGGTTAAAAAAATAATCAGAAACTAATACTTGAGAGGTTGTGCAGGTTCTTCTGCTAATCAGAGCACTAATGCCTTTCATATTATGCAAATCCCACTGTATTACATGTGTATAAACTGTACAAATATTGTAATTCCCTAAGTAATAGAGATAATGTGATTTAGCAGGGAAGAGGTCTTTCTTAAAGAGATAAGGCACTCTGTATAGAGCTAAGACCAGCATAAATGAACATATCATAAGTCTTAAATTACATTTCATTGCCAACTACTAAATTGTAAGTTGCATTAGAACCTAATGTTTCATGGTTTCTTTATTATTGTAATAATATAAAACTGCATTCTTCTGCCTTTCTTCCATATCTTAATCATGTGCTACTCCATGAGAGATCTTCAGTTGCCATGTGTTGTTGATTTTCTGCTAAGTCATGACACAACATGAAGTGTGCAAGTTGAAAATTTTTCTCCAATGTTTCTTTGCATTGCAGTGTAAGAAAGGGCAATGGAATCATGCCTGTAATCTTTGTATCAGCAGACACACAGTTTGTTATTGAAAAGTCCCATATTTTCATGAACTTCTTTCAGTGAAAAACTTGTAATTTTATTTTTCCCATAAATAGATTAATTTATAAGTGATTCAAAATATACATCTGTTTATTATTGCATTTCAAATTACTGGTACCAGAGGGAGATGATGTTTTCTTATCAGATAAATGAGCTGTGAAACTGAAAAAATGTCTGAGCTCTTCAAATATGAGGACATGTTTCTTCTGTAGCTACTGTGTTTTAGCAGTTGACAAAGGGTTGACAGCCCAAAATGTTCAGTTGACAGATCTTTCCATTCACTCCTTGGCCCCTCCTTTCATGATCACTCTGCAGAGTTCAGACCTTGACAAGCTGCAGTACCAATAAATACTGGGTTATGTAACTGAAAGGTAGAGCAAGTGGCACAACAGGTACCAAACATGAAATGCAGACTGTCAGGTGGATGACCCAGTGTTCAGGCATGTTTTATTTCAAACTATAGAGAAAGGGGGTAGGATTTGGCTTGGTTTTGAGTTTTTTTGGGGTTGTTTTTTCCCATGATATGAAAAAAAAAAAAAAAAAAAAAAAGGTAAAACCAGAAACCAGCTCACCAAAGTAATCTATAGTCCTACTCCAGGCCATTAAAGATCTGCTCTCAAATACTATTTTTTCTTGTTAAATTAATTGACCATTAACGGAACTATATTACCTTGTGGATCACACAACAATGAAGCATGCTTACACATGTCTGATGCCTATTTGGTTCGCCCTTAGATGAATTAGCACTATAGATCTAGATTCAGGGACACTAGAAGTAGTTAAAATTCTGCTGTTGTAATTATACGACAACATCTTCAGCAGAGATAGAAAAATGGGTTCTTTGGACTAAATTTATCTCTTCTCTTTTATAGAAGTTATGGGCACTTCACAACAAATCTTCATTAATGCACTTAGGGTGTCTATAAAGACTTTTCATGGGGGTCTTTGATAAGGAGGAAAAATTTATTTTGCAATGAGAATAATTTAATGTTTTGGTTTAGCATATAATCTGGATATAAGAAGGTCACGTAGGAAGTAGCTAATGTTTTTATTTTTAAAGTTATTGCAGTTTACAAAAAACATCCAATTTCTTGCTTTAAAATCATGAATTTGTATGTGAGGTAAAATCACCAACTGTGATAAAGTAAAAAGAGCCTCAAGAATTTTGTTGCTTCAGAATCCTGTCTCATCTTCAAATTGCTTCTTAGTTTCTAAAGGGGTCTGAACACTTTTAGGGCAATCACCATCAATAGCATTAACCACTTAATAATACATTTTCACCCTCTTTTTGCAAACCTTGTTCTTCATATCATGTTACAAGAGAGTTGGATTTTCTTTAAGCAGTGGTCAGTAAGCTAAAAGCATAGACTCCTCCCTTTTTGTTCTGCTAGCCAAAGGAGATGTGCAACAATTTGGTTTACTGTCAAAGTGTGGAGCAACATGCCTCCAGAAATAACTGAAACTATTTTTTTTTTTTTTTTTTTTACTCCTTGATACCTTTGTAGCTAGATGCTCAGCATGAGTAAACCTAAGCAACTCAGGTTTCAGCCTTTGGCAGGAAAATAAACTTTACAAGTAATTGGCTGAAACATCACAAAGATTTTAAGGGAAAGCTATGTGGAATATAAATTCAAACACCAGTAAATTGAAATTGTCCATTGCAAGTAAAAAGCCTTTTTCTGTTTTAGCAGTGAGCGTTACCTGCTCCTGTGCATCATGGCAACTGATTTCTGTAGAAGGACAGGGGAGGAGCAAGGTTTACTTGCTGGCAGCTCCAACAATTAGCATTTGAGCTTTATGAGGTTAAATATGTTAAGGAAGTATAGGCTGATGTACAGAAAAACACACCAATGACTGAAATGCTTAGATATACTCATAATGGCAGATATATGTAATTCAAACCAGTTCATTATTACAGTGCTACAGGTTCTTATTTTATCTGAAGTTACTCATTTTTCACAGCCTGAAGGGGTAGATTACTTTTACACACTCTTGTGAAAAAATTTCAGTTGAAACATGGCTAAGACTCTTTACAGTTCTTGAACTGTCAGATAAAACTATCAAAAGACTTTTTTATAAAGAAAAATTATTTTAGATTTAAATTGTTAGCTTTTTTATACAACCATTACCAAAGCCCGTCATCTTCTACCTTCTCATAAATGACACTAAACTTCAGAGTAGGTCACTGAGTGGGCTAGTCAGGTGCAATCAAAGCAGCTGTTTTTTAGGGACCAGAAAACTGGTGATATGTTATCTTGGCTTAAACCTTTGCAGGATTAATGATTTCAGTGTGAACTCTGCATGTGGACGTGACTGCATTTATGTGACGGGTAAGGGAGGAAGATTGTGTTACCTAAATTCAGACTAAAGTCCTTCTCCAGTCAATGAAGTCAGCGGGTAATTCGGAACAGGGGTGTACTTTTAGGGCTGCTTTGTTGTCCCATGGAAAGAACTCTCCTACCAGGGACTAGGAGAAGTCAGGAGAGAAAAGCCACCAAATTTGCTAGGTGGTTTAATTTGCAGTAATGAACTTCTCCAACTCTTAGTGTATTTTCTAAAGGGTATCAGAACATGTCTGAGGAGGTGTTAGGGTCTGGTCACATATAACCCAACACTTGAGGAAAACTTACAATCTGTAGTACTGCAAAAGAAGGAAAATACAATTGCACTCAACATGTGAAGAAGAGTGGCAAATAGCCAGTCCTCTGATATAACTATGCTGCAGATTGTATTCAAGTGTTCTAATTAGTAGCCAGATTTGTCTGTCTGCATCTTAAATGTTAATTGCCTACTTGAGCAGCAAGTCCGCTGTGACCGTATAGGGTGTTTATAGCTTTGTGTTGGATTGTTGGGCATTCTTCACTCTCAGGAAAGAAAAATTATTTCAGAAGACTTTTTTTTAAAAAAAAAAAAAAAAAAAAAGGTTGATTTTTCTTTAGGTCATTCTGAACATACCCTTAGAAATGCTGCTGAACATACCCCTAGAAATGCTGAAGGAAAACTTGGTATATCCCAGTAATTTACTGGTCTGTGTGCATGACAGAATCTGTCCAAACAAGCACTTGAAATTTTAGAAAAAGCTATAGTGGTTTACACACTTGAGACATGCAGCTGTTTCCCTGTTTATCTTCAACAAGAGATGCATCAGACTGTCACTAACTACTAAAATTAATTTCCAGCATCCTGAGAGCACGTTTTCATGAATGAGAGTATTGTTGCTGGTGAGGTTGTTAAGAAACAGTACTGAAAATAACTGAGGAAATTATTATCTTCCCTGTCTTGGTTAGTCCTACCTCTCCTAACTTTTGAGCCTAGTGACAGTTTGAAGCATAACAGCTTATTAGCAGTTTTGGTTTGTGTGTAGGGTGGAGTTCAATGGGGAAAAGAAATCTGAGTCTCCATAACAACAGTGAGACCTAGAGAAAAAGATCCAATTGACATAAAAAAAAAAAAAAATGCACTTCTTGAAATTCATTATAAATTACTTCTTGCATGTGTTCCATGCAAGATGGCCCAAGCTGATGTTTAGAACCAAAATGGACATTAGTGTCCTTTAACCAGCTAAATGCATTTCACTCCTCCAGGACAAATCTTATTGGTACTTTCTCATTAATCTTTTAAGGCACTTTGTTGTTTGTTTGGGTTTTTGTTTTTGTTTTTGTTTTTTTCTCTTAGTTTTCTTTAAAAAGCTATTTTCTTCAGTCTCTGAATTTCAGACTGTTAGACAAGGATGGCTTTTTGCTTTAGCTCTGTGATTTAGTTATCTGTTATATTTGCTTTGCAGTTTATCACAGCCTTAAAATCAGTGAATTAATAATTATTATAGTGATTTCAGCTGTGACTTTATTTGAGAGTTCTGTAACATTTCCCATCAGATCAATGGGAATGGAGGATGTGTCAAACCAAGTGATGGATTTCTTGACTGTTAAATCTGCTTCATGATTGTACATTTTTGTGAAGAAGGTACTGAGGAAAAAAGATGGTGATAACTGGTATTGATCCAGCTCTGTAAAAACTCAGAGCTGGTGATACCCTGCTGGACACCCCAACCTTGTATCATGTCTCATACACAGGAAGAAGCAAAATCTGGAGCAGATGATGCTGTGGATCCTCTTCCCTAACCCTGGAGGCTCTAGTAAATGCTCCTTTCCCTCATGTACTATGTCCTTGTTCCAGTTCTCAGATGACATAAGCTTGGCTTACTCAATGTTTTACTCCCTTTGCAAGGACTTTGCTCATATCGGGCCCGCTCTTGACTGAGGGGATTTAATCCAGCTAAGGTTTCAGTGTAGTCATGGTCACCGGCATGTAAAAAGATTTATTTAAATTATATTTAAAATTTATTCAGTGTTTTGTTTCAGGTAGAGACTTTGGCATTGCTGCTAGCTGCATCCCTTGACACTCAAGAGTTGAAGGAAGTGCAAGTTTATGAACAGCATATGAGCATGACCTGGAAAAAAATCTTAAGTTTATATTGCCATCTATTTGTGGAAAAGACGATAGAAATAAATCTAATTAGGAAAAAATTGTCAGTCCACGTTATAAAAACTGAGCTGACACACACACACATTCCTTTTGGCATAAGCACCAAGAGGTGAAATGAGCTGAACCCTTTGCTGGTGTAACACAGGTGGGGATTTTGAAGGTAGAGCAGGGATCTGCCTTGCTTGTTAACCCTCAGCTGAGGAGCAGGCTCACCAGCTTGTGCCACAGCACCCGGTAGGTAACAACCTCCCGATGGCAGATTGATGGTATAACCCCCCCGGCCGCACGGAGGGCAGTGTGTTCAAACGGACAGTCTGATGGAAATACTGCTTTGAACAGGAGAGGACGCAGAAGAAGCTGCTGGAGGGTTGCAGGGTGCCTTCTGTGCCTGGGTCTCTGGGCTGGGGGAGGCAAGGCCAGCGTGGCCGAGCGGGATGGGGCCGTGCGGGGTAAGGCACGGCCTCGGGTGTCCCGCCCGGAGGCGCACGGTGCTGCCCAGGGGGGCCTGCTGTCTTCTGCTCCACATCGTGCGCCGTTCGGTTGTACATTCACCAAGGGGCAAGTTGCACTCGGTGTTTCTAGCTAAATTTACTGATGTGTCAGAGCAACAAAAATGTCAAAGAAATCAATGTTCTACATTCAGTGTCCTCAGAGTTGACTTCCTCCAAATTCTTCAGTTCCCAGGTGTGAAGACCCGCTCTTGCAAAAGATCACGGGGCTCTTCCATTGACATTTTCTAGTCAAGCAGGGATTTCCTTTGAAATACTTTGCAGCTGCTTCAAACAGGATAGTGCTTATTGATTGCATCCCTGTAAGACAGGCGTTTGTGTTTCCTCTTCCCACCTTTCCCCTAGGAGAGTTTTATTTCATATATGAAAAGATCAACAGGAACAAGAAAAGCAAAGCCTGAGACAGGGAATTCCTGTGGAAGATTAAGCAGTTACTTATGCAATTTAAATTAGACTTGTAATAAATTTGTACAGGAAATGAATTAGGATGGCAAGCTTTTATGGAAAAGGGATTGATTTTCATAGTGCTTTTTATTATTCGTTTCACTCAGTTTTTATCTTTCTTCCTCTTATTTCTTTTTCAATCCACATAGGATTCGTTTCTAATTAATTCAAACTCTACGTAGATTGATTAGTGACTTTTAATCTTTGGTTTCTCCTCCCCCTCCATCTGAGGCTTGCTAGTTGGTTTTAATTTTTTGATATAATTATTCAGAGGCAACAGTATAAGAAATAAAAAAATGTCACTTTGCTGCTTTTCTGTGTTGTCAAAATGTGTTGGGCTTTTCTCCACTCATTGCTGAAAATACTGTTTCCAATACATTTCACTACCTGCTAAACGCTTATACTGTTACTCTTGGAGGCAAAGCCCTGTTTATAGGTGTAGGATATTATTACTGCCTTGGTGCTAGGTGGAGCACTGAATTACTTTGAGGAAGCAGCTTTATTGTTCACTGAAGAAGTGTATCAATCACCGTGAAACTACAGGGCTGTAGTAAGAGCAGCTGTCCAGCCAGGCTTTCTCGATAACGTTATCCTGTAATACTGCTGCTGTGGTCAGCTGGACCTCGTCCTAGGCACCATGCCAGGGACGAGCAGTGCCAACCCCTTGGCTCCGTTCGGGGCACCGCTGCCTGCCCAGTGGCCGTGTGGATCGTGGCCGTGGTGCTCTCCTGTGAGCCGTGCGCCAGGTGAAGCTGCTGGTTTTCTCCTGGGTGCCTTGGCTTGGGTTTGGGATTCCCACTGCCCCCTGTGTGGGAGTGCAGACTGACCTCCTCGCATCCACCCTCTCACGTCCTCAGACTTTTCACCCAAGTTCCCACAGGATTGCTTTACTTTAGACAGATAAACTTGACTTTATCTGCCGTCGCATCTGACACAAGAATGCTCTAATGTGGCTGAACCTGGTGTTGTTTTGTCCAAGGTGTGCCCAAAAGGTCAAATGTCTTTGTACAGTATCTAAACTATTCATCCTGTACATGTCAGGATTTGGGCCATGGGCAATCAGCTGGCTTTCCAGTCAACCAAGGGTGAGCATGGGTTTCCTGGAAGGAGGGGACAACTTAAACTAATCAGCTGTCTTTCTGAGTGGTAATGTCCAGTGTTTTTCATGTCCTTTTTCTGTTTGTTATAGGACAACTTTGACACCACAAGGAATGTTTACATAATGTCTATTTAACTTCAATATTCTGTGTTACAGTTGATGTGCATTAGTTTGTGGTCTGGTTTATTCATCAGTTTCAGTAAAAAAACAGTTTAAAGGAATATGCTGCTTACTAGCATTCTTTCTGCTACTGTCAATCACACCACAGTATGAAACTGGGAACTACTGTGATCACTGAGTTCAGGTTTCTGCATAATGGCCCTTATTTTATCCACTAGGCCTGTGTGTATCATAGAAAATTGGAGTTGAACTTGGGCTCATCTCCTCAATGGATTAGAGCAGAAAATAATTCTGTGAGAATACCACCAGGCAGGTCATCTAGAAAAAAGGAATAAACCATGTAATGGCATGTATCATTTTTCCTGTTTATCTAATTCTCACTTTCTTCTGTGAGTGCCCTTTAATTTCCCTGCAGCATTTTAACATATTAAAAAAAAAATAAAATGTTTTCAAGCACACCCAAAAATGTAGAGCAGCTTTGGTAAAGCAGATGATTGTAAATGTAACACTAAGAAGTTAAGGGTTAAATTTTTTTCTTTGAACACACAACACATCCCTTCAAAGTTATGCTGCTCTCCCTGTGAGTACAGCACCCCTATTGACATCAATTGGAGTTTAATACAAGCAGATATTATAGAATAGACTTCAAGGGAACGTGTGTGATGATCAGAGAAGAGAATTTAACTCTTATTACTTAGCAACTGAGAAAATAAAAATTATATATTGGAAACTCCACTTGTATTCACAGCTGGCAAGAGCAGTGTTACAGGTACTCTATGGCCTGATTCTGCATCCGGTGGAAAGAAGAGATACAGCATTGAGCTCCAACTATTCAATTTTAAATGGGGGCTTATGATATCAAAAAAAGCCACAGGAAATGACAGGAGTACGGAGGTTGGTGTGGCTATAGTGTGAAACAGATGTTATCCTATAGGAAGAGAATCTAATTACCTCTCCCAGACAGGAGGAAGCCCTGAAGACTACATGTCTGCCCTTTTATAGCTGATGCTTTAAAAGCCAGTGGGGGCAATATTACCTCAATACTTTTAGTGGTTACTTTATCCCAGCAGATCTCATACTAGATCAGACATTATTAATCTGAGTTACTCAAAATTTCCAAGAGATCTAACATAAAACCACCACAAAAGTATAAACCCAGCAGAAAGTCAGTGTACGCCATGTCCTCTTGGGTAGAAATATAGTAGTTCTGCCTGGTACAGGTCAGACTGGTACCTGAGCACCACACAGACCTGCTGCCCATTACTTGGCAACCAGCCATCTGCATCTTTTGCATACTAGTAGTAGAGGAAATATCATCACTGAAATTCATGCAAAACTCTAAGCAACTGTGTGCAAGTTTTATGAAAGTGTGGCCTTGTGGAGGGCTGCATGCCAAAAAGGCGATTGGAACAGGGTGTATTTGACTACAGACTGTGTGACTTGCAGGTGTTGTTTAGTTAACTTTGGAAATGGCAATCTTGCATTTAAATCCTTGGGCTGTTGAACTGCAGTGAACCTCCTGTGGTAGAGATTTGCCTGTTCTCACACCAGTGAATACTTTTAATGATGGTGTTCGGCCCATGCATTGTTCATGTCTTCAAAGTGCAAAAATGGTAGTTGCCCAGCAAGTGAATCATGGAAAATCATAGTGTGGGTGGTGTGTGTGACATGTCTCAAGGGCCTACAGCTGGACTAATTAGTGCTGATGAGAGAGTTTGCCTCATCTCTTGCTTAACTGTGGGCTTCTGGTTCTCATATTGGGTTGACAGTGGAAGGCAGGAAAACAAACCTTTCAGGGATGTGATTGTGGTGGGAAACTCAAATGTTTTCATCCCTTGTGTTCAGTGAGATTCTGACCTTGTGCACTGGTGACCTCCCTCACTTCCCTCCACATTTAGTGCTGCCACTGCACTAAATGAAAATGGAGCTTATATATCTTTTTTTTTTCCCCACACGGATTTAGCATCTTTTATTAATGGACAATAATACAAGTTTCCTTTCAAAATAAAAAGGAAAACAAACATTGTCTCAGCTGTTGCTGGAGGTTATAGTCAAAACATTATTTCTTTATCATTTGGTAGCAATAAAGCTGGCAAAATATTGACATGTAAGTTGCTTTATATCTTTCTTTGTCATTATTCATAGCCACCCCCTCCTATACTTCTGAATTACCCAAAGTGCCATCTGTCACTATCCTCTGTAATTTCTTTTTTTTTAATAAAAGGAAAAAAAAGAAATTAGTCACGAGATTACGTACAGTATCTGTGGGTGCAGTACGATGAAAAAGCCATCCTTGTTACTAATTTAATGGCAAAATCCCACAATGGGTAGAAGTAAAGAATAACCTTTCTTCCATCACATAGCAGTGGATAGCTGGATAAACGGATGTAAGATACAGGTGTACATAAAATACATGTCAGTGTACGTGGGTATTTAAGATCTGCTTTATCCTTGTAGCTTTTCATGTTTCATCCGTATAGAATAAAATTGAACAGGCTTTTGTTAAAGCTGCAATTCAATGGCAGATTGACTTACTGTGGGAAAAAATTCAGGATGCCATTGGCTTTATTAGCATTTTAAATAGTGCACCAAATGTAAGTTGACTTAATTTTTGCACATTCTTTTTGAAAATATAAAGATGTTTATTATGATTCTTCTGCTCCTTATTTATCACTCCTATATATGAATTGCTACATGGTTCAGTATTTCCTTTAAGATGGGGAGAAAAGACCCGAGACAAAAATTCTTGATCAAAGTAACACCTTGACAAAGTTTGTGTGATCTTTTAATGCAGAAGTCCTTTATTTGCACAAAAAGAACTGGCACGGAAAGATAGCATTTGTAGTATCATCTTTGACAATATATGAATGTAAGCATTACTTTATGTTTAGACTAGATTTTAATAATTAAGGAATCAGTCCTGTAAAGCAGATGCTTTTTAACTTTTAATAGTGTAAATAGATTCCATACTTTTATAAGAAAAATGGAAACATACAGGTAGCTACTTCTGTAGACAGTATTTTTTTTGTACTGACATTTTCACAGATTTCTTCTAGTGGTTGATCTCTTATTCATAAATTTCAGCTTGACAAAAATGTTTGATTATCAAATGATTTCAAAAATACTTTTAATATGGACTGCTGCTATTGGCATAAAAGTGTTGCTTTGTCTTTTTGATCTCTGATTAAATTCTGCTGTGAATAAAAATGGTGGTTGTGCATAAAGGTATCCAAACTCATAATTTTTGAAGGTGGTTAGAACCAGATGTGCAACTGCTCTTGTTGTAATAAAGCCAGTGATATGGATTTCAGAATTAGTAGATATAAGAATCAAGGTAAACATCTCGCTGCCCTTATCACCTCAAGGATTACATCAAAATATCCAGCTCTGAGCCCCTCTTGATTTCATCTATATCTTGTGGATAAAGCCAAATGCCATAACAAAGGGTGGTTTTTTCCTCTTAAATCATCTCAGGTTACCAGAGTAGGTTTCTTATATTGCACAGAAACTAAAGTTCTTTTACCCTTATAATGTACATCTCTCCCATCAAATGAAAGGTACAGAAAGTATGAGCATTCTAAAAACCTTAGAGTGTTGAACCTGGGGCAAATTATATGTTTGTTTATGCACCTAAAACTGACATAATCCATAGATACACATTAACTCTAGCAAATAGTGGAAGTAGCTTTCTTTTGCAGGTCGGTAAAACATGCTTAAAATGTAAAAGGTAATTCAAGAGAGCTTGAACAAAGGTGAAATAATATGGTTCATTGTCTTTTTCAATTTGTGTTGCTTAGTCATAAAGTAACTTAGGCATATTCAGTTTCAAACCTTTATAATAGTCACTAGTGTCTATATATCAAATTGAAATATATTTAAGAAAAAACATTAGTTCATTTTGCTTAACATGATTTTTGTTCAGAAGTAAAAGATTGTATCAGATATAAAAATAAACTAATTTCAAGGTTGCTCAGTTCACTCATTTATCAGACTCATTACTCCAGAAGAAGGAATCTTGCAGGGTATGCTGACACCTTCCTGTAGGTACAGCAGTCTAATAGCGAAACCCAAACCAAACTCTAGGGAAGTGCTGCAGTTAGTTGAGGACATTGAGTCTGTAGGAGCTTCCACAACCAAAGTAATTCTGGCTTCAGCAGGTCAGAGTCAAGGTGTGATGGCACTTCAGGCTCAAAAGACATAGTTTTCCAGCTTTAGCCAGGAAAAGTTGGCTTTAAACGTGTGACTGGTGGATATTCCTGGCAAGGATCTTTCATGGGAAGTAACGAGCCACAGAGGGACCTGAGAATCCAGTTGATTGTGGTGTGTAATGGGGGCAATAATGAGGTCAGGCCTGGTTAGGGGGATAACTAGTGTTTGGGGCTGGGAGCCCTTACTGATGTTGGGATGTGATGAAAAGTGCTGTTACCACTTACTGTAGCCTTTTCAGGGGGGGTTGGTTTGTTATTTTTTTTATCTTGTAACTCAGAAGCCTCGTTAGGTTCATCACTGCCCTCTACTATCAGCTCAAGCTTCTAAACTGGGCGCTCTGATTTAGGGATTATGTGGTTTTGCCACGTGCTATTGTCTGAGATAGGAAGGATGTTTCTCAGACCTTTTTTCCTTTTCTAACTGAAGTGCAGACTGCTGCTGAACAAAGAGTCTCTTGATTGTGGGGGGTGGAGGGAGAAATCAGAAATGAAAGCTTCCTTAAGAGCCAAAACACTTTGTGACTTTAAAACAAAAATTGTGTTATTCATCTTTGCAATAGAAACCTGCAAAGACCTGACATCTCTTGGGTAGTGTAAATGTTTATAAGTATGTTTGGGACAGATGTGAGCTTGCTCCAACCTTTGCTCTGAGCTGAAATAAAGGTTTTGGTGCATCAAGTATCTCTTTGATTAAATTTCATTTATTCACAAAGGATAAAAAGGAAATTGTGTAGAAGTCTGATTATTTTATTTTTGAGCATAGTAGAAATCAACAACAGGAGGTGCTTCCTTTGCTAACCATTTCTCAAGTTTCTTGTAGTGAGCATGTTAACACAAATATTTTTTTTCTCAGATAATTCTACCAGGACTACTCTGCCTCTGTGTGGGTTTTCTGTTTTGTTTTTCCTTTCTTCCGGTGGTGGGGAGGAATTTTTGGAGAAGAATTCAAGTTTAATTTTATGAGATCAGTTGGTTTAGTTAATCTGCTTTGGCTGTCTTCTGTGTTTCTTCTCTATCCTTCATGATTACAGGCACGTTGTTCCCTTATACAACTTCGCCAGTTAATGCTCCAGCAGTGCACAAGCCTTGTGCCTGCTGAATCAGGCTCCAAGAAAATACTGTCTAGGATAGTTCTTCAGTTGACAACTCCTATGGTTCCAGGAGGAGGCTTAGGTTTTCTTACATAGATCCCCAAGTAGATGCATAAAACACTAATATAAGGAATCATGCTGGTAGAGGGTAACCACCAGTACTCTGTTTTTTGTGAACATACTCATGTCTTGGAACATGCAAGCTGCTGATCTGCGGTGTCATACACTGGGAAATGTTTGGATTCCTGGTTCAATCTCACATCTTGAGTTTATCTGCTGTACTTCAAGTGCTGTCATGTGAACATCAGTCCTAGACAGCCACAGGAGAATCATGAACAGCTTCGTCCTCAACACTTCTGCAAAAATATCCCTGATAGACTCTGGGAAACAGCTATTTACTTTTCAGCTAGAAACAGAGTTTATTTTGACAAAAAAAAAGGAGAGTAGCAAAGCGAAAAGTTCTCACTACTAGTGTAAAAATTTCAACATATACTTAGGTGAAAGGCTGGGAATATTGTACCCTTTATAATGTTAGAAAAATGTCAACTTGCCTCTTTAAAGAGCAGAAAATATAA
Source organism: Tyto alba (assembly GCF_018691265.1). NCBI lineage: Eukaryota > Metazoa > Chordata > Aves > Strigiformes > Tytonidae > Tyto > Tyto alba. The sequence goes on along the minus strand of NW_024881328.1, from coordinate 27,217,141 downwards.
ATACTACAAAAGTGCCATGCTATATGTTGACAAGTGTTACAGTTAATTTTAAAATTAAAAAAAGAACAGTGGGAATAGCCCTCAGCAACAGGGAATGATGGCTTTTGAGGTTCATGGTCAGCAATTCCTCTAACATACCTTGAGCCCAGACTCCTGACCGCATCTCATGTAATGGAGTTGAACTGTAGAAATCCATTGGGGCCAAATGCAGAGGAGTTTTTGCAGATTTTGTTCATTTTTTTTGAAATCAGGCTTCACACTAACAAATTGATTACTGACACAGCCCCATTCAGATTGTTTTAATTCAATGTTTATTTGTTCTCACAAACATTCTTGGTAACTTTGTTAGGTGTCATCTCAATGAAGACAGTGACTTTTTTCTTTATATAATCCTCTGATGGTGGTATTTGCCATTTTTTTAAAGGAAACTTGTAAATGCTTTTTTCCAGCAAAACTATTAGGTGAAATGCACTTAATATACTTGAATAGTTTGGCATTCCTGATGTATAGCCCAGGCTCTTGAACTGAAGATCATCCTTCCCCTCTGGACGTTTCCTTTACGCTCATCAGCAAGGCTGAATTATAGTGTTACGCTGCTTCTGTGCGTTTCCAGCCTTGTATGACTAAGGTAGGAAATAAAAACCAGCACGTACTCCCTGTGGTATGGGTGGAAGTATGTCATCCATCACACCTGACTGTGTCAAGGGTTCATTGCCACTGGATGACAACTGTGTGAAGAGTTCCCTTTTGATGAAAACCAGACTTTCTGTCTCTATAGTTTCTTTTACTCTAACTCTGAGTAAAACCATTGACTTACTACAAGATAATTTGCACTGTCAGTAACTGGGAGGCAGAGGTGGAATCCCTGAGAGGGGAACAGGTGTGGAAGTGCACTCTGACCATTTTCTGCAGTTGCTTACAGTTACTGGGACAGCTCAAGGACTCATTTCCACAAAGCAGATATTTGGTTATCCTCCTCTGCCCATGCTGTGGAGCAGCTAGAAATACGGACAGCATTTAACTCTGTCGGCATCGATTGTGTGTGATATCTCAAGTGAGGCTTCCAGAAGGTCTGGTGCATGTACACACGGCCTGTCATGTTTCTGCAAGAACTTGTTTAGTGTTTGTCCTGCAATAGTAATTCTGAATCCACTTACTTGTAGGTGTAGTCACTTTATTTGGAGTAAAAGATGCTCTTTGAAAGGTTTAACTTTGCTCTGTTATATGCCCCATACAGTGCAGAAGATAATTTTTTGTCCTGTGATAATAGGCACCTATATTAGAGTATAAATGATGTTCATGGCTTTTGGGTGGCACTGGATACAGATTAGCAGCAGCTCTTGCAACATATGAGTAACTAAAGAAACTACAAGCATTTCTGGAGCAATCTTGACTGCTGCTTCTTTTTCTATGGTGTTTTTTTTTTTTTTTTTTCCCACTTTTAAGCCTTTACATGGTTTACAAGAAACAGCCATATCATTTTTGAGAGTAAAACTTCTACATGGGTAATGGGGGTCTCTTGCAGCATATGCCATAGGGCAAGGTGTGGGAGGAAACAAAGCATCTGTGAAGGAGCCTTACTTTCTGAAATTGATAAGTTCCTTGAGCTTGGCAGTGGGGACAAGGTTCAAAATTATACAGTTCCTTGGTACTGTTCTGCTGCTGGTGCTTAGGGGTAGCAGTCAGGCTAGCAGAACAGTATTTGGTATTAGCTGGAGGAAGCAGAAAGGGAAAATACTAATAAACAGTCAGATTTGTCTTTGTGCTATGTATACGCTAGTATATATTCCAGAGGAGACTGCTTTTAACATTTAAAACAGGTAACTGGTCATGTTTTTCTGTTACACTCTGTTTTCTATCTTATCTGACAGAATTAGAAAAAACATTCAAATCCTATTTCAACATTTAGAATACTTGATTATGAAAGTGAACAATATTTAATTAAAAATACTCCTTAGTGACCATGCAGAAGTTATATATTCAAATTGATAATATACAGCCTGCTTTTTTTAACTCACAGGTGGTGATTAAAGCAAATATACCAGAGTACTGTATATTTGAGGTAGAAATAGCTGTGTCTATAGAGGCTTCTAGAAAATAGAGGCACAACTCTGACTAATTGTTTATGATTTTACATAAAAAGAATATTGCCACATCCTCAGATTTCATATCTGATAACAGCAATTTATCATTATGTCATTTCAAATTAAGATTTCTTTTTTGACAGGAACAGGAAAACTTTTGCTCACTCTCTCCTTTTTGCACTGCTGCTTTATTAAATTATAGTCTCCGCGTAGTAGGGAGCCATGTCTTTTACATTTATATAGCACTTTCAGTTGTACCCCTAGGATGCTAAGGACAGGAAACAGTAAGACTTCAACAAGTAAAACTGTAATGTCTGATTAATATGTGCCAGTGGTGCAGCTGGGATCCTGGTGACTCTGGAAGTGGGAACTACAAGGGTGGCTGCTGCTCAGCCCCGCTGTGGTATGAGACTGATCCCCCCACACCATGAAGAAAAGAGTTCAAACATAATATGTCCTCTTTGACAGGGTAACTCCTTCTCCGCTTCAGGATGCACCTAGTGAAAATTTGAATGCATCAGAGTTGGTTGTGGGTATCCAGAAGGCCTGTAGTTATCTGACTGGTTTGCTGGCAGTTCCAAAGAATTGTATGGAAAATGACCAAGTGTGACTTAAAACAAAATCAGTTTGCCCAGTTTTGGAAATGTTCAGCAAATCAAAAGTAAAAATAATTTAAACATTGCCTTTGGATTTAAACAATTTAAAGGTTTTATAAATTTAAAAATAATCAAAGGAAATGTCAAAACAACAAGTTGCTTGGTGTCGAAAGGTTAATATTTCAATATCAGGAAGGTTTTGACTTTTTTTTTCCCCTTTTTTTTTTTCTTGAAATTAATAACATGAGCAATTTAGAAGTGAAGCAAGTTACTTAAAAAGTTTTAGTGCAGATGAATCTGCAATTTTCACTCCTAAATAAATGTTTGCCAAAGCTATTTACATTGTTCTAAGACCAGCCTGTTATTGGAGCAGTATCTTTTCTCCTCTGTATCTCAAAGGACGACAGATATTGAACAATTCCTACCATGTTCTCCATCAGCTGGTGGTGTTGGCAAAGTCCTGGCAGCAAACCCAGCTCCTCCTGGAGCTGGTGGGTGGCATCGGGGTTGTAGTGTGGCTTCAGTTTGAGAAAGGACAAGGTGTGAAATGTCTTGCAAAAAGTGCTTCCTTCCAGAAGGTAGAGGCTGTAGGAAACATCTCTCTAGTAAGAGATTCTTCTGTGAAAGAAGCTGAATTTTTATGGTGATATTTGAGTTCTGTCATTCTATACACGTGCACACACACAGATCTGCTGTTTCCTGGGAGTTTAGAGAGCCCTAACTTTGTATGAGAAAGAGATTCAAAGCCTCCTCTGACTTGAATAATTCTAGCATAAAAGTAACACAGCTGTGTTTGAAAATAGGCCAGATGAAAAGAGACTCTTCTTTTTCTTCTTTCCTCCCTAATGTGTCTCCTAAGGCAGAACTGGGAAGGGACTTGCTTGCAGCAGGCAACCAAGAGGGATTCGGGTAGAAAAAGGGTTTTGGCTGGTACAAACCTTTCAGCAGCTCTGGGTGACCCCACCAGATCCTGTAACCTCAAGTCTTTGTGGTCTGAGGTACTGTGGCATCAGGCTCCTCTGGCGCAACAAGATGATTTCATAATGCATGACTCTGTTAAAGAGTGGATCTCTGTTTTAATCTCTGTACTGTAAAGAGAAATTATCTTAGTAAATTTAAATTTAAAAAGTAATTCTAAATTCTACCAATAAGGTTTCAAGGATTAGGACAGGGTAACTGTTTCACTGCTCAGAATATTACTGCTTCAACAGCACATTTATGACTGCCTTTGCACAAACAAGCTGTAACAATGCAAAATGAGCTGTAACACCTTTAGTTATCAGTTCTAAGTGATTGACTATACTAGTAATTCATAACTACATGAAAGTATCCAATTTTAAAATAAAAATAACTGTCTCTGTGAAAAATTTTTTTTTTCTTTTTAAAACCTGAATGTAATATCTTTTCAGGTTTTTTTACTTTGATTTTGTGCAATTTAAACCACCAGTATGTGGCTCTAATGCTGATTTGTTTTTAATGCTAAATATGTTTGTAAATTTAGGACCAAATGTAAATCAGAAATGCAGTAGTATGCATTGTCATGTAAAAGATTTTATAGTGTGTAAACATGAGCCCAACTGTGAAATGCAGGAACTATTTTAGAATGTTTTATTTTCTAAGGGGAGTAGAGACTGATAGAGATTTGAGATGCTTTAGCAAGTACTGTCTCAATCCCTTGAGTGACTCCACTCCAGGAATATCCCTGTTGCTTGCTTTTCAAAGCAAATGCACATACATAGAGTGAAATCTGTAGAACTACTGCTATTGACTCCACTGTATTTCTCTTGAGACTGAAATTTTTCTTTATTTTTTAGGCTCTTTGCATTTTGTGTTATAGCAGCATCTATTGAAAGAGCGTTAAGCGCACTTCATATGTTTCCTTCAAGAGTCATCCCTAGATGAGTGCATGGGGAGCTGGGAGTGCTGGGGCAGGGACCAGCTTGGCCCAGTTACCCAGATCAATGTCCACTGAGCGGGATGGAGAAGCGCGTTCCCCATCAGCGCTAGCTCTCAGCCTGGGCTGGGGATGACTCTATTGATTCCTGAGCTTTTCTAACACTTGCTTTGATGCTCATATCATATTGCAGCGTATGGTAAAGCCAGTTAAGATACTTTACAGCTTGTAATGTGGATTGCATTCAGTGTGCACAGGCTCTGAGCTCCAAAGCAGGACAAGCCCCATTGCTTTTAACAGTTCTCATCATGCAGGATGCCGGGACAATGGCTCTGTGGGGAAAAACAGCTCCGTGTTTGGCAATGCAAAGGACATAAAGCAAGAATGGGATGCATTTCAAAGAGGCATTCTGCTTAATGTTTATTTGAAACCCACAGACTGACTTAATCAAAGAAGGAAAAGTGAATTGAATAGGTTCAGTGTACTTGGAGCAAGTAATTAACTATTGGTTTTCTGACAAGATCACACTTGATGACCAAAACCTTTGAATAGGAGCAGAAAAGAGAAACTGGCTTGATTAATTAAACCTCAGAAGTGCCTTCCTCATCACTGTTACTGTCAGGGAATGAGGAGTCAAGGTGGGCTAGAAAAAGGGGGTCAGGCTGCTGTACTGGTCTTCAAAGAGCAGGGACTTCATTCGAGAAGAGGCTGTGAATGCCTTCACCACATTCCTTGTCATTATTACAGGAGCATTAAATCTAGTAAGGGATAAGCTTGAGAAACAGACCCACAAAGTGCATTCTTCCATGATTATTCTTCTGATTATCAGTCATGTTCCATATCGAATAAAGCTAATAAATTATGCTGTAATCTGAAATAACGTGAGCAACTCGATTGACGTCTTGGAGCTGCGTGAGCTGGGAGGCAGCGGAGCACGGCCAGAGCCCAGGCGCTGCAATCAGCAGCTGCTCTTATCCCCGGACAGGGAAATGTTACGTTGTACTGCCCCAGCTCCCTCCTCCCCTTCCTCTGCACAGCTTTCAGGGCAATTTCTTCAGAAAGTTGTTTCACCCCTTATAAAAAGGGGAAAACTTTTAAACCTAACCATTTTGCAAGATTATTTCTCATATTTCTCAACCACTCCTCCTTTGCAATGTGAACAATGAACTTGAGTTTAAAAACAGTAAATTTTAAAAAGTGTAGCTTATTATAAAGTAAGTGTCAGGGTTATGAGAACAGGGCTTTTTAAATTAGTGTTCTAAAAATTACAGGGCCAACTTACAATAGGCATTTTCATTAAGGTCACAATTTTTTTAAAGTAGTGTCTTATTCTGAGGTTCCCTGCCATAATGCAAAAATTTATTTCATGCTTTATTTTTTTTTTTCTTGTTTTTTTTTTTTTTTTTCTTTGCATAATGTCTCTAAATGGGCCATGATCTCCATAATGCTTGCACTGGACTCCAAGCCAAAGAGTTTGGGTCAGGCAGGGCAAGCATCAGCATGGACCTGTGTATCCATCCCTCTGTAGCCACAACAGCATGCTGGAGGCTCCTTTCTTGCTCTGTGTGTTCCCCTGTATCTGCCCTGTGCGCTCTCCAGTGCCTACACTAGAACTTTTTGTATTGCCCACAGAGCCTGCTCCTTACCATGCATCACTGAGGCAGCGAGAGTTTTTTTACCCACTAGAAAAGCATTCACCATGGTGATGATTAGGGAAACTGGAACTGGTGAATGCATTTAGATGTTACTGCTCAGCTGCAGTTTCTTGTGATGTTCCCTTTTTGTTTCATTAGGACCATAGCTTGCAACTGGATCTGCCATTGTGTGTATGCCCATTATATAGGTATTTTGATTGTCCTTTTGTATATTCCTGTATGTGTTGTTTCCAAACCTTACTTGCTTTATATATTTTAACTTTAAATACAACAGAAGAATATAACAAATCTCTTAACTTTAGTTAGATAGATAGTATGTCTAATTTCTGTAAATATACTGCATTATTGAAAGAATTTCTTGTGTTCAAACTGAAAATGGTGTGTCTTGTCATTGCTAAAGCCCCATTTGTACAGACTGTGCCTTGTGTTTCTCTAAAATTGAAATGCACAGACAATAAGCTCTTTTGTGTTTAGCCTGGCTGTAATGCATTGAAAAAATTGTATTTCCTGGCCTTCATTTCTGCTCCATTATCAATGCAGATGTACTCTTTGAAGTATGGTAATACCAGTGTTAGAAAGGTTGTCACTTAAAGAGCAAGTTTAATATTCAGTTCCTTCTCTGTAAATATATACAATTTGATTAACATAATTCACTGGGGAGTGGTGCCTTTGACTTTGAAATTTGCCTTTTAAGGCCAAACTATAAAATAATCCCCTAAATTCACCTTTCTTGGAGCATCTGAAGCAACCAGACTTGCTATTTCCTGGTAGTCCAGAAGAAAATGTGACAAAGTCATAAGAGGTCTGCTGTATGCTAGACCTAGGTGCTACTTTTGGAAGCTCTCACAATACTCTGTATTGAAGCACCATTAAATTACTGTCTGTCACACTAGGAAAGAGTCAGTAGCTTTATTTTCTTCCCTTTCTTAAACCATCATTGAGCTGCTTTGATCTGCAGTAGCATGTCTGGCTTTTCCCTGGAGTAAAGGCTGTTGCAGGCTACAGCTTCTGGGAGACATGAGCCACTTCCCCACCTGCAGCAGCTCAGCATTGCTTGTCCCAGACCGCCCACACCCTTCTGAGGACCACGCAGGGGTGTCTGTGCTTGAGCCACTGCTCGTCTAAACTTTGTGATGATGAAGGAGGAGTGTTCCTTCTGTCTGCCTCTGGTTTGAAGCAAAGGCTCATTGCAGGTACTTTTCCTCCAGATTTGGAGCTGTTGCAGAGATAAGTGGGGTGGTGATGTAGGGCTAAATGGAAAATCAGAATTAGTACTTCATAATTTGTATGTAGTCTGATATTACACAGACAAGCAATGGTGAAACTGCCAATTCTTTTGATATATTGTCTTCTGTATGTTGTTGCACCACTTTGATGTAGAAACCCCAGAATTTATTAAGCATCAGTCAGCCCATGTTATCCTATGGTCTCTTCTACCCATAAAATCTGTAAATCTATTGCAACAGCTGGATTTACAAAGCCCAGGGGTCAAAACAGTCAGTAATCATGCAGGCAGCCAGATGGTTGAGGCAACAACCCCTGCCTCCTCCTCCCCCCAGAGCAGCTGCTCCTTGCCCTCTGCAAGTCTTGCACTTTCTGTAGTCCTCATCTCTCGTGCATGGTCCACTGCCACTTCCAGCCAGTGGCAAAAAGACACTTCTGGAGCAGCCACGTTTCTTAGCTTCAGGTGTGCAGTGAGGTACATCCCCTGCAGGGCTTGTTAGGAGGCTGCCCTGGCACCCCTCACAGAGTGCTGGGGTTGGAGGGGCACCCGTGGCGGGCATGCTCCATGCATCATGGTGTAGGTTCTTGTGTGAACACCAGCACCACCATCTGCATGCACGTTACCAACCAAAGCTCGTAATTTTATCTTGTCTTACACATGTTTCTCCCTTGTTTCTCTGGCAGGACAGTGCAAGAGAAATGGGTTGTTTCACGTGCTATTTCAGATGCAGATGTTCCAGTGATGCTATGTAGACATAACTACATTTAGAAAAAGTAGGAATAAAAAACGCTGCATGCAGACAAGTTAATGTTGCTATAAAATCTGAATACATTCTTGTTTTTCTAATGTTTGAGCTGAAAATGAGATACCGAATTATCTTATTTATCTTTGTACTTAAAATGTGTGTAAAAATTAAAAGCCACTGCTCTTTAGAAGCAAATATCAGTCCACTTTATCTTCCTGATGTACTGTAAGCTGCACACACAGAGGAGGTTAGTAGCTGAATGGGGGATGATTATGAAGATGAATGAGTGGCCGGGAGACAGAGTCAGTTTAATGAGCTGAGCAGTAAGGAGGCTGTAATTTTTATAGATTAGCACTGAACTTGTCACTTACCGGCTGATACGACAACTTAGTTTCAGAATTACAGTATGTCAGCTCAACAAGCTCAAAACCAGTGGCAATCTGATTATCTCACATGTAATCCAAATTACAAGTGTAGTTCTCCTGGATGTGTATTACCTCTTCCCAACGTTTTATCTGTCACAGGTAACGAGCAGAACACAGAAAAGTGCATGATTAGTCATATATCAGATAATTCTTAAAAAATTTATTTTTCTGTGTCTTGCTGTGCCAGTGAAGCCTCCAGGCAGCCTCCTGTTCCCATGCGTTCTTGTGTCGAGTCAGCTTGGCACATGGGCAGGTGTCTGACTGGAGGGAAGCAGCAATGGGGGGGAAGGAAATGGTGAATTCCCAGGACCACCAATTTCCTAGAGGAACAGTTGAAGATATAGTGCTTTCTTTTGTTATTATCATCACTTTGGGTTCTTGTGCTAGTTCCTAGCTACCTCCTAATACATTTGCTCATCTCTGTATGGGTTTGTCACCAGGCTTCATGGGCTTCAGCAGCTCAGTTAGAGCTCCCAATCCAACAGGCTGGAGGTGGAGTCCCTTTACCTGCACTGCTGGGTTTAAAGGCAGAGGGAGCTTTTGATCCTGTCGTCTGTTATCAACAACTGCATGTCTTAGTGTCCCCTGCCTCCCAGTGTCATTGGGCACCTAGTGTCTTAACTGATCTCAGGGTCAGGGACTGCTCCAGGTTTGCTCTGGCCACAGGTCCACTTGGTATGGATGAGCCAAGGACCTGGCTCCCATAAGGCAAGCCAATAGCAGAACAAGCACCCTAGACTTATTTTTATTTTATTTATTTTTTTTTTTTTATGAACCGAGCAAAAGCCATGAGCCCCCAGTCTGGCACTGTTCCCAGAAGTGTTGTTTTACAGGCATGATGCTTTTGATAATGGCATTGTTTCTAGAGTAGTGTACAAAGGATAATTATTGTTCCATAGGCAAGTGACACTGTTGATTTCTCCCCCTCATAATTCACTCAGGCTGCAGGTTGATTTGTTGGAAGGAGTGTTTTGGTTTTAGACAGCTCTGAGATGAGAAGGGGAAAGCCAGGTTTGGGTCTATTAAGATAATGTGTATCTGTAATTTTGGAGATGGCTCTTGTAGCCAGCTGTAGACAGAAGCGTTGGGGTTCTGTTTGTTCTGGGGGACCCAAATTTGGCTTTGAGCCAAGTACTGGGCAAGAAATGGTGCTCTGGTCCTCTGTTCTGGCAGTGGTCTCCTTAGAGAGTGCTTTATAAAAGGATGTATGTTAGCAGTGTTTTAGCATGTACGATGGTATGGTTTTCTTACTAATGTTTACTTCAAGCCCTTCTCCTGGGTTGTTAACCTTCCCAGTGAACACATACTTTGTTCCAAAAGCTTGGTTTTCTCCTGATATTTACACTGCATAAATGCAGCAAAGACAATAAAATCCAGTTAACATGAACATTGGTTTTCCTTTTCTCCACCACTGACCTGCCATTTCACCTTAGGAATTACTTTTACCCTCTGACTCTCTTCTACCCATAAAATAAGAGCAGGAATGTTGTCTGCCTTTGTTCGCTCTGAGAGTTTTCAACTGCTGCAGGATATATCGTATAGGCACTATTACCACTATGCATTTTATAAGTAAATAATTCCACTTGTAGAAAATAGCACTAACTCAGTAAAACTATTTTAAACTTATTCTCCACCATATACATGAGCTTCTTGATCAAACAGTTTTGCCAACAGTTGTCAGCAGCCAAAGGCAGAGGGCTCCGTGCTTTCCCCTGCACCCGCCTCATCTCCTCATACCCTATTCTGCTTCTGGATCACGCTCTCAGGAACATTGGCTCCTCATGAACATGCAGATATGACCACGTGGCTCTTGATGACTTATGCCAGCACATGAAAGCAGAGCTTTTAAAAAATAATTTTCCCATGTGTTTTCTGAGCATTAGTTAAGTAACAATATTAATCTGTCAGGACCCAAACAGATGAGTCGGTGATATGTTCTTGTGTGTATAATTTTTGTCTTTTTAAATATAAGTGCCTATTTTTAAAATGACCTATTTTTTAAAAAATAACACATTGACCTTTTAAAACCACTGTATGCCAGACCTTCTTAAGAGATTTGGCACTGACATTTTTGTCATAATGGAAGATTCATTAAGGTCAATGATAAATTTGCTGCAATAAATACAGAAGAATTAAGAGCTCATCAGCATTACCACAGCGTAATGTTCAGTGGATTGAATTATGTACTTAGAAAGATGAATCTGTGGCAATTGGCAAGCTTCAAGAGGAAAGCTGTGTGTGTGCATGGACATGTGCACGCACGTGTGTGAGAGGGATGGCAGAGGAAATGAGGGAATGAAAAAGGAATTTGAGAAAGCAAAACATCTTTTTACTCATTTTCTAGCCCAGTAATATTTAGATTGGACATGACAAATAGTATGATTGTACTTTCATTCATTGACTTGTAACAGATGTTTCTTGTGGTAAATGCTGTGGTATGACTGGGTATCTGTCCTGCTCTCCTCCCCTTGCAGAGTACACACTGTCTTTAAGCCATATTCAGTGCAAACAACAGTATTGATCGTGATTGATGAAGCAGTGTGAAAGGGTCAGCCCTTTACCTGCCCCCTAGAGTAATTGGGCTGCAGTTTGTTAAAGGGTAGCAGAAGAGATATTAAAAATGAAGAAATGCACTAAGTGGCTGTGAGCTGTGTTCCCAGCTGCTCAGAACATCTATTCTGTAATATGGAGCATCAATCTAATTCTCCACACAGAGTAGGAGCATGGCAAGTCAAACACCTCCAATAGACAGTCCTCAACAGCAAGATACAATGTTCAATTTAAGGAAAGATTGAAGAACATCAGTCTTCCCTTAAAACAATTTGTACAGAATAAATTTGGCACTTGCCAGCTATTCCCACAGAGGGAAACTGATAATAGGACAGAGAAAATCATGTAACATGATTTAGGATTCCCAGAATGAGATTACTGTTGGTAATAAAACAGGAGGGAGGCGGGAGGGAGAAGAGCTGACAGTAAGCTTAATGTTAATTCAGAATTCTCTCAACCCCCTGGAAATTCACTGGGGCTGTGGGTGTTAGATGCCACTCAGGATCAAGACTCAGTCTGAATGTGGGTTCAGCACACTCAAAGATACTGGCTCCGAGTGCCTCAGCTGGAGCTGCTGGGTGAGAGTTCTGTTAAAAACCTGCCCCTTAGGGCTTATGTATCCTACAGAATAAGCCTCTGCTGAAAACTGGTGTCAGCCACTGAACTAGTGTCATATATGCCTTGCCTTTTGTCTTTCCTTTTGGCAAAATCGTTTACAGGATGGGTTCAGCTGAATCTATGCTGACATCCCATATTGGTAATAATAAAAAGAAAAAAAAATTTTCCAAAGCTTCAAACTGGATTCTGCTGTAGGTCACCCAGGTCAGCCCCTACATATCACCTGGAGCAGACCAAGAATCTTTTTTACACTGCTTATATTGTGTGGCAGTTCATTTTATTTGCTGTGTAGTTAAATGTAGAAGTCACCCTATTTGAGACTCTCTGCTCCATCTTCTGGAAGTGCAAAAGGGAGGATAAAGTGTAGTAGATGTTAAGTGAGCAAATTTACTTCAGGACTCAACTAGCTTTAGTTGCCCTTATGCAATTATTACTTATAAAATGTAGCATATAAACAGTGCCCTCAGGTCTTTTTTTGGGATCTGATCTGTATTATGGTACAAATTGGAAGGATGCAGGTAATGATGCTGGAAGGCATTTTACATAGAAAAGGCAGAACTGGTGCTCTAACAAGGCCTGGTATCAAAGATCCAATGGTTAGAGGATAGAGAAGAAGGTATAGTCAGCACTAAAGTTAATGCACTCATTTAGGAGATCTTGGTGGTATGGCCCTGCAGCAAATCCCAAAGTCTCCCAGGGCAGGAGGTCACACCCTTGCTTCTCTGTCCCCCTTTTCTTCTCTCTGCTAAGTTGCATGTCATTACCAGACATCTCATAACCATGGCACTGAGAAAGAGAAGATGCAATTTGGTTTCCTCACCATAAAATCATTAGTGTCCACTTGATTTAAAGTCTCTGCTCACAGAGCAGAAGCTGTGCTCTACACAGCTGAAGAGCTGAGTGATACTGTGCCTTACAATAACAAACCTTAATATATAATCTTTCAAAGCTCTATTGTAATTGAAATATATTGCTCTGATCCTAATTTCAGTATGATTTTAGTGGGTGTGACTGGAAATTTCCAGAAACAGATTTTCTCACCAAAATAATCTTGTGCATATACAGAATAGAATTTACGAGATTCTGAAAAATATTATAATCTTTTGAATACTATTAGAATGGCAAATATCTTTATTTTTGTTATTTAAATGGCACTGTTTTAAATCAGTGGGGTTTTTTTCTGTGACTTTGTCATTTTCTCCAGGCCAACCATGATTTGGGGAAACAGAGTAGAAAGCATTCTCAGAGTGAGGTATAGCTTTTAGTGGTGTATTTTCTTTCTTCCACATAGTGAGCAACGACATCTTGGTTGCTGTTCCTATAGAACGCATACTAGTCATTGAAAAGAAAGTAGGTCCTCATGGAATATACTGTAGTACCTATATGTATATAACGTGTAATGCTAAATCTAGCACTGTACAGAAGTGTTCTTAACCCAGAAGAGCTTCGCCCATCCCTGCTCGCCCCAGCTCTTGACCAGAACAGCCTCAGTGCATCCTGTCCCACAGAGGCACTTGCTCTCATACTCTCTGCATGAAGTTGGTGGTGTGTTAACTCTTTAGGGAAGGAATTATGCTGTTTGTTCAACTCTTATATATTAACCTTTATAATCAACTTAATTAGCAGGTCACTTGCAGAAGGTAACTTCGAGTACACAAAATGTAGATTTTATTTGTGTTTAAAATCAGTAAGATACTTGCAAAGGCTACTGGGACTGAATCTTGAACCACCTAAGCCAAACTGGGCTTTATGCTATTTGACCTCTTTGTTATTTGTAAAAATGCTAGAGGCTGGCCTGATGCTGTCCGCACAGCCAAGTAACTTCTGATGTCCCTGAGCCGAGATGGCTGGTAGAGATGAGGAGTCACCAGGTCCATCCTAGCTGTGTGGTTGTGCACCTGTGGGGCCACCATAGCCCTCCTTTCCTTGCAGCTCCTCCTGTGTAGGACACGGAGCTGCTGCATCTCTTCTGGGATGCTGCGGGAGCTTCCACGGGCCTCATCTTCAGTGGGCCCTTTGCCTGCCTGAACAAAATGCAAAGGGACACAGGGGACATCGCTTCTGTAGGCCTTTGCCTCAGGGCCCTATTTAATCAAAAATAAATTAAGATGGAAGAGCAGGTAGAGGCAATCCATTCTTTACACTAGCGCTGCTGTTTTAGACTTCCTGAAACATAAGAAATCTTCAGTCCTGAAGCTGAGATGAGGAAGCAGAGCATATGTGCTGTGAATGTTTTTATTTATAGACAGAAATCTCATCGCTAGTATTGGAGCATAGGTTCTCCTTCAAGGAGTACTCAACCCCAAGCTGAGAACAAGAGGCCTCATCAGAATTAATGCAGCTCAGCCTCAGACCCAGTTGTGAGTCTAAACTAAGAGCCTGAAAGAAAAGTTTGGATTTATGTTCAACATATAAATTCATTTCTCACCAGCTTTAAAATTCTGCCTTTGAATCGGTGTAATGATTTTCAACATGGGATCCTTGGACAACCTTTCTGGAGTCTGTGAAAGAAAATAAAGACTATATATGCCATACAATATTTATCCCTTATTTATATGCTGTACAGCAATCTGCAACCATGACATCTTCAGTGAATGCTTTCAGAGGGCCTACTGATGAAAAGAGCATAAAAGCAACAAAAAATAGTTCACTTAATAATAATGAACATAAATGTGCTAGTTTACAAGGAACAAATTATGTACTTAAAGGTCTCCTTTAGTGATATCCTTCCTATTTCAGAAGACATATTTTTAATACCTTCAACAAAGAGCTTTAGAGGAATATCTACCAATGAAGTGCTGCTTACCATTTGTCCTTGTGTTTTACAGTGCACTGAAATATATACTTATAATTTTATCATGCTTTTTTGCTTCCTTTTGCCTAATACACTGTGATGAACTAGTGAGGCGGAAACAAAATTAGGGACTTCCATTTAGATGCATTAGTCACACAGTAAGGTAATCAGCTAGTTAGAAATGGCATCATAAACTTGCCTCAGTGGAGTATATTTACTTTTTTCCCAGCAGCCACCCTGTTGGAATAAAAGCTGTAGTCAGGAGGAGAAGGGTGATTAACAGGATTTTAAATATTTAAGATTTTTTAATATTATGTAATTACTGCCTGCCTCAGATTACCTAAATGATGATGATAGTAGTAGTATAATTAAAGAAAAAAAAAAAATAGTCTGAAGTAAACAAAACCAGCCCACTCTGCTGCCTCCCTTCCCCTGAACGAACTAGATGGGGTCTAGTCCTGAGCACGTCTGAAGCGGCACTTTGGAGGGAGGCGGTCACTTCAGGCAAAGCCAGGCAAGAAAAGCACGGCTCTCTCTGATTTCCTTTGCCGAGTTGTCCCTGCCTTCGCATGCAGACACGGGTGCTCCTGCCCTGAGCCGAGCTGCCCCGGCCTGGCACTGCTGGGGCCCCCCTGCGCCCTCCTGGGCGGCGCAGTCCCGGCGCTGGGTGATGTCCCCAATATTGCCATCAGAAAGGCCACGGGGGTGGCACCGGTGCGGGGGCTCAGCACGGCTGGTGACTGCAGGAGGCATGGAAAGCAAAAAAAGATGCTGCTTCCTAGGAGGTGGAGGGATAGTCCTAAGTTTGAGATCTGTGCAGAAAGACCCTGTCTGTTTTGAATGATCAGGGCCAGGTTTTACATTTGCATTCAGCTGGCAATTAGCAGGAGAGCAGGTTACAAAATGTTCTGTGGCACAATTGCCAAGTCCTGCTCTGCTGTCTGGAAAGGTTTTAAATACAAGATTCATGAGCTAAGTGTGTTTTAAGATCACTGAGCAACTAAAAATCTAGGGCAGGTGCTGGTTAATTACCCTCAGTGGAGTATGGTGTGGATGACAATGATAATGATAGTCTGAATGGGCTGACAAGCCTTGCTACTAGGCAGAGAAAATTATGATGAAAGTCTATATAAAGACGTGTTTAAACTTTTGCTGACTTCTCATCTGAAGTGCCTTCTCAAGTGGTCAGAGGCTTCTTGCCCAGTTACTCTATGCTGAACTTGTTCTATATTTTTAATTTTATATTTCAACTATTTTTTTTTTTGGTTCTGCGGCTTCTTTTCATGACACAATGCCTGTGAAGTACAGTAATTACTTTGTAGTGAAGAGGAGGTGGTATTTAAGCACAAAATGCATTGAAACTCCTTGTTCTATTTGTTAGAAGTATGCTTTCACATGAATAAGTTACATGCCACTTCTATATTTTGATTTATTTGAGGTATGGAGTTTTGGTTTTCAACAGTGGGATTTTTAACGACTTTTAAAAGTCTTCTGGGAATGTGACTTTTACAGTCTCATTCCTGTAAGTGTCTCCGACCCATGCACCATATAAAGGGGGTTAGTAACTGTAGCAATAATAGCGGATGTTTTCACCTCTCAGCAAGCGCCTACTAAACAAGAAGAGCAGAGAAGAACATTTGCATAGTCAGGAAAGAAAAATGAAGCAAAGGCGTTGCAAACAGTAAATCATACAAGTCAGAAATGTGAATTCACTCCACAGTTTCCATATGAGGTTGCTCAGGCTGCAGTTTCTTGGCAGTTTGACATCACATTGACTGTTTTCCACAAACGTCAAAAGTTCTGCTTTAAAAAGGCTAGACCTGTGTACTGTTGTTCTAGTTGAGTGAGCTACATTTTTTGGCTTTCCTCTCTCCAAGGGAACCTGCTGCCCGAGGGTACTTTGTATAAGCACCTTGCGTGGGGTTCTCTAGAGCTCTCAAATTGGTGAGTCTTGCTTGTTAGCCGTATGGATGGCCCAACAACTAGGTGAACATAAAAATTCTAATCAACTTTTCCAATGAAAACATTTTCTAAGATCCCTATTCAAAGTGTAACATGAGTATGTATGTTTTAAATTAATAGCAGACTTAATGTTTAGGTAGAACTCTTTTATCCAGGTAGGTCCCATTTGTTGATCTGGTAAATAATTATTGGTAAATGAAAGTGTGTGTTTTGTTGCATGCTAATTAATTCATGCCTTAATTAGGCCATGGAAGCTATATAACAAACAACAGAGCAAATAAACTTGTATGTGTCCCATTCTCAGAGAATTGTAGATTTCTCAATGTCCTTCACAGACTTGTTCAAAACATAGTTCCTCTTGCAAAGCAGGTTTCAACAGGACTGCTTGCAGGGTAAGGTGCTATGGGTATTGATGGAGCATAATGAAGAGAAATCACAAAATTTGGCAGTATTTCTCTGGAGCAGGAAGCATACGCTGCAGCCTGAGTGGGGAGCCACACGCGCGGGGGAGCTCAGCAGCATGGTCGCTGCTGGGGCTGCGTTGCATGCCCTCAATGGCAGCCAAACTAGAATGCAGAGGTGCTCACCCAAAAATCCAATGTTGGCTCTCCTGGGTGTGTTACAGAATCATCCTCCATTCGGTGAGCATTTTAGTCAATGTACATATTTCTGGAATATATTGATTACTATGCATTACAGAATTTTTCATTAAACTTATCTATGTCTCACAGGTATGGTGTGAATGATAAAAGACATGAGCTTTGAAATTGGATGTGCTTGCACCAACAAAAAGATGGATCTATCCTAAGAGGATTGTGGCTTACAAGGATGAAGTTATCCTTGTTATATCCTATTCTTTACATGAACAGAGCTGCAAAGCGAAGGATAACATTTTTTAAAATGCTGAAGTGACTTGAGACTTCATGTTTTATTCTCAGAAGTGACTTGAGCTACTCATGTCCTTATATGCTTCAGCCTTGCAACCATGAACAAATTTAAAGGGAATTAACAGGGCAAATAAAAGCTATAATAAAAGCCAACACCTTGACTAAATCTGTTCTTCTCTTTTCCAAGTACTGGCAGTATAACTGCTGAGTTAAATGGGATAGATGTGGTAATTCAGGGTGCTGATTTCATTCCATTCCTGCTTGGGGTGGAGGACGACTATCATCCCTTCATACTTTGTGTCATGGAGTCCACCTTGACCAGGTGCCCAACTCTTTGGTCCAGGCAGAAGGCCAGGTGCGGCCTGAATTGGTTTCCATTGCTGTGAAGCTCTTGTTCAGATAAACTCATAATTAAGAAATGTTTCTAAAAGTGTTTCAGCTGCTCCCTTAGCTGTAATGGGAGAAAGAGACATTGAAGAAGCCAGCAGGATGTGAGGGCTGCCGTTCCCTAGGGACCGCCTGGTGCAGTCAGGAGCTCAGCCGCGATGCCAGAGGTGGCTCCTTTCACCACACACTTTTCTGAATGGGAAAAACAGTGTGAGTCCTGCCCTAGAGCCAGAAACTGTCCTGAGGGTTTCTAAGACCACCCCAGGATCCCCTATTCAGCAATGACTGCATACCAGAGCAAGGCTTCAGCCACTGATTGACTGAAATGGATTGTCAAACAATTTTTTTGCTAGATCCATAAAAGGGCCATTTAAATAACAAAGTAAACATTGATTCATTTCAAATGCTATTATCTAGAAGGAGAGGCATTAAATCTCCTCTGGATTTTCCTGGAGAAAGATCTAGCACATTTGCTATTACCTCATGGTGTTGTTTCCTGAAGTTCCTGTTTTCTCTGTGAAGATCTCTGTTTCATCATCCCTGAGATGGCTAACATGCAGCTTTCCTTACCCTCCACCCTCTGCATAATGTCATTTAAGCTAAACTGGCATTCCCAAAAGACTGAAGCTTGAGCTTTTACTGAGATTTTAATTCAAAGCAAACACAGAGGTAGCAATCTCTAAGCCATGAGCTGATGCTGTTAAAGCAATCTCTAAGCCATGAGCTGATGGTATAAAATGCAAAAATGTTGTCTCTGTGCCTCTCTTTCCATTTAGAAGCACCAAAACACTTTTCTTTCAACAATAAATGCCATTTAAAGAATTATTAAGATTTTATATGTTCTGTTTGGCAAAGAGGATTAATTATTCTTCCTGCTTAGTTTCTATTCAGGCAATAAATCAAATTACATTAATCTAGTTTGCTCTTCACTGTTTCGTTTAAAAGAAAAAAGAGATCTCTGTTTGTATTTCACATACAATGCCTAGATGATTCATGTTAAAACAATTTGAAGCAATGTCAAATCAAGTATTTTAGTAGGGCTTTTTGTTCCATTAAAATCTGGTTTCTGTTTCTCTAACACCTGGCTCCTGCAAACCAGTGCTTTTTTGGTATCTCTCAGTATGTTTAATTTATTTAATAAAAAGGGTGCTTTCAAAGTAGTTCTAGAGCTGAATGCACTTTCTTAAAACGAACAGGATTGGTGGTGTTGGGTCACGGATGACGGTTGAAGTGCTCTCAGGATGTTCACCAATACTACAGTTCCAGCTAGCAATGAGTCCAAAGGCCAAATGAATTCCAGCTCTCTCTCTACTCATGAGAGCAGTCCAGGCTGAGGGTGCCTAGAAGGGTGGAACATAGAGATGTATCTTTATATTGATGCTCTTGTGTTGGGAAGGCTGGAGGGGACAGGGGAGAAAAACTAAAAAAAAAATGTAAGTTCCTTCTGCAGGGCCAGGAGAGCCTGCTTGCATGGAAATTAAAGTCAGTGAGAGCTTGAACTCTTTTTTCTAGGGGTTGTTTTTTGTGAAGGACTTGCTGAGAAGGTTCCCTGCAGACAGCATCCCGTAATCTGCTTGTTAAACTCCAAAGGCCTGTTAGATTTGCAAAACAGATTCTCTTGTGATTTCTTTGTCTTCCTGCTCATTGGTAGTCACGAGGGAAGTAGTGCGGTCTGTTCTGGTGTCCTAGGTAAAACATGTAAAACCACATCAAAAGAGAAAAGAAACTGGTCAAGAAATTATGAAAAAAAAAAAAATCTCTAAAGCTGTAGTAAGATCTATAGCACTCACATCTCTACTCCTCTTGGGGATCACTGCAGAAACCCCTGTGCAACCCCAAACCCCTTACGTGGGAGGTCAGGGGGAGCTGAGAGGAGGGCTCAGCCCCTGCCTGCTGCCTCCCATGCTCAAAGGGCTCTTACTCTGGCCCTGCCAGGCTTCTCGACACCTTCCTGAAACCCGAGGGCTGCTGCACCATCCCTGCCAAGACTCGGCACCCTGGGAGCATCCTTCCTGGGATGGGCACCCCGTGGAGAAGCAGGTTTGGGGCTGCCCGTGCTGTGTGGAAACACGTCTGGGGCTCTCCTGCAGGGACTGTGCTCTGGGGTGTTTTCTTATTGCCTAAACATATGTCAGTTGGAATTAAAGAACTGTTTGGTCTCTGAGTATGTGAAAACAGGACAGACAGAGGTTATTTTGGCTCATCCAGCTCATTCGTGCTTGTGAAATTTAGTCCCTTTAACAGGTTCTGGTAGTTTAATCTGTTTCTTATCCCACTGGTCCTCCAAATAGAAAAATGCTAACAATATATCTTACTTGAGCCTTTCAAGTGATCCTTGTGAAACACTTTCATTTGCAGTGTAATGAGAACTATCAGGTATTATTGTTAAAGGCTGCTTCAGTCCTAGCTGGATACCAATTCACCTCTTGAGCTTGAAGAATAGTGTATTTCACTCCACATCATTTGTTCATATACGAAGAACAGACTTTGAAATACTCCTTTTTTCATCTCCTTTTTTGTTTAGCTGGAAGGATTGACACTAGAAAAGCTCATTTCATGAAATAAGTAGTTCTTGAAGTGATGGGTGACAAAGGGATATGCTTTAAAGTGAACAGCAACACAATTCTCTAGTTATCCAGCCTGTGACGTTAGGTCTATTCACGGAGTGCTGGAACGGCTGGAGTCAAACTCCCATGCAATCTCTTGCAGGCAGACTGTGTTCATTCCAGCATCCTCGCCAAATACATGTTAGGCAATCTGCAAAGAAAATATATATCACTTAACCTCTCTTTCTCAGTTTCTGCCTCTCTAAATCAGAGAAATTATTTTTATCGCAAACACTAGTCATAATGCATTTATAGCTATATGTAGGGCAACAGTATTACCTCTGTTCTGTATGTTAGGAAACTGTCTCAGAAACCCAGAAAGGCTAAGTTTCTTGCAAGGGGAGGCTTTCTCGGGTCAGCCAAGATGGCTCATAAGGTAGCTGATTTTGGCCCTAACTAATTATGACATTAATTTGAGTAAGTTGTCAAGCTCTCCTGATCTCAGTTGCTTCATCTTTTGATTTTGGTGGCTTTTTTTGGTTTGTTTTTTAGATGAACAATAAATCACATCTCTTGCATCTTCTATACTTAGTTCCTAGCTTTGCAAGCAAAATTCTGTGCTCATCCAAAGAACTGTAGCACCACAAGTCAACATTGCTGCCCTGTAATCCTCCTTTAGCTAATACTGCTACAAAACAAGTGATGAGAGCCAGGCTGGGGAAGTTGTCATGGTGAAAAGGGGACAAAAATTAAAGCTGCCCTCCCCTGGCAGAATCCCAGCTGGAATGCAGCACTGCAAACACCATCTGCTTTCTCCTGCAAATAAGCCCTTGCAGGGTGCAGCAGGCCTGCCTGGTAGAGGAGGAGGGAAATTCTACCCCTATGGATTTGGGCTCAGCCTTTGCTAGTAAGTGCAAACTATTATTAACTCTAAGTCGTGTAACTGAGTCTAGAACTTGAGCCTGCTTAGTTCGTCTCTTAATTTGTGACCATCCAATGATATCAACAAAACTTTTTTGCAAGCTTTTCAATTTTACTTTTAAACTAAATGTCAGTCTTGGATATTTGCTAGGCATTTAAAAAACAAAACAAAACAAAAACCAAACCCCCCCCTCAAAACTCCCTCCAAAATTTTATAAGAAGGGTTTTGGAAATATAAGAATCTGTTGCAGGATTTCTGTTTTTAGTGTATAACAAAACAGCTTCAGTGTCTCAGCTCCCCAAACTTCTGAGAGAAACTTTCGTTACAGAAATATCATCCAGATCTTAGAATGATGCCTGCAAGTGACCACTGGTTCCTCAGAGCTTCTTACATTCATCTCCTTAAAGACAAATAGATTCAGGGGTTAAAATAAGTCTGTGTGTCTCTTTAGGAAGCACAGCTGAATGGCGCACTCATTAGTGACTCCACTTCTGTTGAGGAAAGGTAGACAGCTGATTATGTACTTGTTAAAAAAAATAAAAATAAAAAAATGTTGGTGTTACTGATGAACTGCTGCTTGAAATTAATTTAAGCAGTTGATGAAGCAGATCCTGTGGCATTTCAGTTAAGTATCTGAAATTGGTACAGGGGTAGCTGCTTTGACCTTGAGGCTCACCTTTTAAGGCTTCTCCATACAGGGTCCTACCATACTCAGCCTCTGTCCTGGAGCGACACTAAATGTCCCTCTGTATTTTATGGCTAGAAACTTTTATATTTCTTCTTTGCCCATCACTGAAATGACTGGGTGTTTTGGTTAACAAATCATATCTTTAGTTTTAACATCCACTTCAGCTCGCTCTCCTTCTGTTTTTTCCAATTATGTATTGAAGAAACATCATCTTCCTAAGTAATTTAGTCAGTGACTAGGGATTCTCAAGCTCTTCTCTGATTTCCAAAAATCATATTAAGTGCTGCCTCTTGTGTAATGAATAAGTACTTATCTCTTCTGCCTCATAGTCTTCCCAACCTGAGAACAGGCTCTGCTCTTTTGTCCTTTCTAATCTCAGGCTATCAGGAAAGCTTCTATTACTTCAAGGCTGATATCACTTGAAATGCCTTGGCTTAATCCCATTTCCCTAAAGATTTAAGGGATTTTTCTTCTGGGATCTGAAAAAATATCATTATTTTAAAATAATTTGGCATTAAATCCCAGCTAAAAACACTGCCCTGTTTCTCCTCTTTAAAGCTAATGGATAAGAAAGGCTCATTTGGCAAAAAAATACTAAGCCCCAAATTGCCTTTTCATTAAGTAAGTTCTAATTCCATTATTATGATTGCTATTAAAATTTGAGAAAAGACAGAAGATTTATCAATAAGTAAAAGAAAATCACTACATCCAGGCTGTAACATTTTGGATGGTAGAAGCAGAGATTAAAGATATATGAGTAAAAAAGCTATTGACATCAACAAAAACCTAAAGGTCAAGCAGGTCATTAGTAACAGGTAATAACAGATAATAATAATTATCATATATTGCTACAGATTATTCATAGATAATTATTATTATCTGTTACTATAGAATACTATATACTGTTAGCTAAAAGGTAATTTGCCATTTTCATGGAAGGAATTCATCATATACCTACATTCATGCTAAGTTATCTAGCTCTTGTTCCTTAAATTCAGTCACTTTTGTAAATTCAGTCCAACATCTTAAAACGCTTTGCATTTGTTTTCTATTATTAACTTTCCTGGCACATGGAAGTCCCTTTAAAATTTCATGTGTGCATTTAAATCAGATTCTATTATTCTTCAGGGTTGTATAATTTAACAAAAATGTTATTTTTAATCAGTGTTTTTAAATGTATTTTAACATCTTATTCTGTAGTATAATTGCCTATTAAATTCTGTAGGAGAGTTAAAAACCACTGCATGTTGTAAACTGTCCCATGAAGGTTTCTTTGTGTGTTACAACCTTCTCTTTATTAGAGCGCACAAGTCCTAGGTGCACAGTTCTTCCGCTCTGAGATTTAACAGCCACACAATTTACCCAGGTTGTACAGTACCATTTTGAAGAGAATCTAAACAAAGAGCATGACTCTTCTGAAGTGTTGCTGTGTGCTTTGTAGCCCCAACCAAAGTCAATGAGAGCTAAATGAACCCTGCACTTCTGATTCGGACCACAAACTTTGCTAAAAATAAATGGCATATGCCACTTCTGACTGAGCCAGCAGGTACGGTGCCGTGTCTCGGAAGGGCTGTACAGTGGCCACCCAGGGTGCAGATGCAGGAGAAGGCAGACGGGTCCCCCATCCTGGGAACGTGTAGGCATGTCCTGAGCTTTGCTCACACCAGTGGTTTCACTGATGCTCTCATGAGATTACTTATGTATTAACATTTAAGCACATTTTAGAAAGGTGACAAACTTGGATTTCAAAATTGCCAAGAGTAAAATATTGGAGGGGGAAAAAAAGACCTGTTATGAAATTGTTGTGGAAATGTTTTGAAAGGTTTTTTTTTTTTGAGAGTATATTTTCTTGACATTTGTCAAGATGAATGGATGTTAGGAAAAAGCACAGAATAGTCCCTTATAAAATGAGAGGGTTGGGGTTCTTTATGGATACTTTTCTACTTTAAAATTATCAAAAATTAAGAAATAAAGTTAAGACAAAACCTTTAATAAGAAGAGGGATTTATTTTGGCAAAACTGAAATTTTCAAGGAAGAAATTTCCTCAGCCTCTGTGATCCACAGAGACTATAACAATAGGATTTTGATATGCCCTAGAAAATGCAGAATTATTAATTATGTATCTGGTTTAAACAATTATCATTTTACAGCTTATGTCTGAAGGGTTTTATTTTTACAGGCCTGATATGCAACAAAATATATAGTTGGTCACATATCAAAACATTTACAAAAATCAAAAATAAGATTGCTTATTCCACCTGCTAGTTACCACTTTTTAAATGACTGTTCAAACATACGGTAAATATATTGTTTTTTCATTCTTAGGTCTTTTAGATACTACACGTTATCAGTTTTCTGAGGTTCTGGATTAATTCCCTTTGATTACTGTATGCGTCTTGATTATTTTATGAATACATTTTGTCTGTCATGCAGATCCTTACCATCAGCATGGTGCCCGTTGTGTAAATCATTCTAAAAGCAGCCTTCATAAAAGCAGTCTGCACCTTGCTGAATGTCATTCCCCTGATATCCAAGTCCTGCCTGGGAATGCTACTTCCACTTCCCATTATGGATGGCATCTGCCACGGCTGTTTTGTAGGTCTAGAGGAGAGCTGCAACTGGTGTCGATAATGTTTGGGGTGTTTGGGGTGTTTTGTTTGTTTTTGTTTTTGTTTTGTTTTGTTTTTTGTGACAGTGAGTTTTCAGGAAGTGGTTTGAACCAGTTACCTTCTGAAGGAACCTGCTGGTATGTGACTGTAGTGTTTGTGAGAATGAAGAAATCTGTATTTTCCGTACATTTTTTAGATGCATCGAAACACTGCTAAGAGCACCACCAGCTGGTGCAGGTGGACAAGCACAGGGCATGGCGGTTCAGCACCAGCCACAGATCCACCACACCTACTTCTCTCCAACCCATGGAGCGCCAGTTGCCACCGCATTGCTTTATTCCCCATATACAGACATGGAAACTTCATTCCAGCCTTCTCCCGAGCAGAGAAGGTATCTGATCTCCTATTTCCATCTAGTTGGATGCAGCTGGTGGCTCAGCCCCTGTGGGAATGTTTCATTCACAAGCTCCATTAGAGTCCTCTCCTTGTGGCTTATTTTGTCCCTACCAGTCTTTTCAAGTATACGCTGGAGTCAAACACAGTAAGTGCTTTCCTGTTACATAGACTTCTGTCCCCCAAAAGTTCCTGGGTTTTCCCAGGCACCTGCTGTATTTCATTCTGTCTTGGTGGCAAGCAGAAGTGTCCACGAGCAAAATGTTAGCTGGCAGGCGAGGGCAAACAGGTGTCCTATAGTATGAAGAAGCACATGTTCCTGCCCTCTTGTAGCCCCCTGTGCCTGAATAAATCAGTGCTCCATGAAGCATAAGGCTGAAATCAGACGCATATTGTGGAACAGTAAGGCACAGTCATTCAGACAGTATTAACATGGCTAGACAGTAAGCTTGGGAAATAACAAGCAGTAATACTATGTTTTGTAGCTCTGACTGGTGAAGACGAGTGCATTTCCTCACCTAGAGTGATGGAAAAGCCATGGGGAACGTGAACAAACCAACTTTCATGTATGTGGTAGGGCGACACTGCGTGAGGCTTAGAACTGGATCCTCTACTTCATTACAAGGCAATGAACCTCTTTCAGCACTGAGTTCACACTGAGATTTTGGCTCCAGTTACTGTACTGGCAACAGAGTTGTGCAAAAGCTACAGGCAGCTCCAGGGAAATAGCAGGAAGGCCCCCAAATGTATGAATTAGAGTTATCCAGATGGGGCATAACACAGGCTGTATAAGCATCTGATGATCAAGGCAGGAGATAATGATTCATATCTTGGAGCTATTCCTAGAATTATTGTGGGGAAGCTCAATAGTGTGGTCCTGTTACCCTCAAAGCTCTGGAGAGGTGTTAAAACAAAGATCAGGAAATTTAATGGGAAAAATAAAGTTACTTTTGCAGAAAAGCACCTGTGAAAACAGGCAGGACTTTAAAGGAAGGTTTGTCCCTGTTAATATGCCTACTTTGTCAACATCTTTAAAAGAGGTATTTAGCACCCTGACCTTAAAACATGGCCCATGTTTCAGCAAGAGCTAATTCTGAGATTTCAGGAACAAGACTATCACTGTGCAACTTTGGTATACAGGATACTGAGTCATATGAAACATTCTGGTGCTCAAAAGCAATATGTATTTACAAAACAAATTGCCATAGGGATGCATAATAAACATAGTTGTGGAACAATTAAAACAAGGTTAAGATAAACACCTTGCTTATATATCATAGTCAAAATCTCTAATAAATGGGAAGGAAAAAAAAGGGGGGGGGTGGTGGGAAGTAAAGGGGAGGAGAGGGGGGTGGTGCAGAAGAAAGCCAGTGGGTAAAATCAAAGTAATTCTAGCAAGTTCACGCAGCTAATCATACAGTCACTGTCTTGAAATTGTAGAACCTGGACATGGTCCCATGGTAGACCAGCTCTAAGAACACAGCCCAAGAGGAATAGCCTGCATGTGTAGAGAGGAACATTAAAGTCTGTACTACAAAATCTAACAGAGATGGTCAGTTACTGGCAGAAAACCTCAGAGCCCTTTTTCTTTTTTTTTTTTTTTTTTTTAAAAAAAGACCTACCTTATTTGTAGTAGAATGGATTTCACTATAAAACAATACTGTTGTTTCACTGCTCTAGACTAGACAAAAATCATTCTACTGTAATCTGCCTTACAATTATTAAAATATAGATATTTCTACAGGTAGGGAATAATGACATGGTTTTTAGTTTCTGACAGGTAAAAAAATTTCAGGGAAGGAAATTAATAACTAGCAAGGTAACATTGCTATAAAATTGGTCCCAAAGGCATCTTCAAACCCTGGGGGAGAACCAGCTCTGAGGAAGTGATACACTGACGGTGTTACTCACACTAGTCCTTGAACTGCCTACAAGCAACAGGCACGTATCGCTGTCCCACGGATCTTGCTAACGAGTCTGCTCCAGTGTGCTGTTCTGCTGGCGAAGCGGAGGGGCACGCACACAGCTGCTGCCGACAGCCCACGCATGCAAGGGCAAACTCAAGGACTGCCTGCGGACAGATGGTGGTTCTGTCCCTAACCTGTTTCACAGGTTGCTGGCATGTGTATTTAAATAAAAGCTGGTGTTTCTTAGCAAAAGTCAGTATTTTCCATCTGTTTTTAGGTTTAAGAACCTGCGACCATTGTCTAACTTTTGCAGGGAATTAGATGCCAGATGAAGAATTTACACCATCTCCTGTATTATTTACTTTATCTCACCTTCTCTATGGCTGTTTTTTCACCACTGGCATGCAAACATAATCTCCTGTAGAAGGAAGGCTGCTCACTGTGTTTTGCAGGCTGGCCACAAACTTGTTACTGCCAGGCACCTGCGCTCCAGGGCATGGGGCCAGCCAACTTGAGAGCAGGCACTGCTCCGTCCTGACAGATGGGGATTAACATCCCTGGCCATGAGGTCGTGCACTCTATACGTATCAACTATTTTGATCAAGATTCCCAGCCGGGACCATCCTAGCTGTTGACGATGCTGAGTTTCTGCCAATCCCTTTAGGAGATCCTGCTGTCAGTAATCTGGTCCCAAACTGGTTTTCCAAAAAAACTGGGATTTTTCAGACAAGCCTGACTGCCTTGCAAGTTTGTAATGTGAAGCAGTAGAGCAGTGTGCTGGGCAGGAAGATCTTACAGCTAATTTGGGACCCAGGGTCAGAAATGCTCCAGTTGGTAGGAGAGGAACTCATTGTGATGTCCCTGCTCAGAGGTCGCAGCTCCAGGCGTGCTCAGGGTATCCCCCTGCTTGCTGATCTCAGATCTGCAGTGGGGAATTAGGAAAAATGTCACCCCAGCAAATACCGGGTCAAGTGACAGACACATTGAGTTGCTTGCTCCAGGGAGAGTGCAAGCCAAAGGTACAGATTTTGTAGAGAAAGGATAAACAGCTAGAGACAAGTTCATATCCATTTGCTACTTTGATTTAGCCTTCTGTCATAACAAGACGTGTTATGCTAGGATTCATTCTCAAGACTGTAGAAATGTGTGCAAATCTTATTAATTGGAAAAAAAATTAATACAGTCCCAAGTACAATAAATGGAAACTCAGGTGGATCAAATCATCTGCTTAAAGTATATTGCAAAGCATAAATGATAGTGCTAAAGTACTACTGTATGTCAGATATTAGCTAACCATATGGCATTTACTATGATTGTAAAAATTCTTGATAGATGAACTCAACTTGTTTTAGAGAGAGAACGTTTGCTTTTCTGACAAAAAGTTCACAGTCTAATTTTTATCTGTTGCCATCAAGACTTCTAAGTCTTACAGAATTTTACAGATCTTTGAGAACTTGTGAATCCTGCTAATGACCATTAGTAGTAACCGATCTGGCTTTTAGTACCATAAACATTAGCAATGAACTGGTAACTGCCAAACTTGGCACGCAATATTCTCATAATGGAGGTGAAATTGTTCTGTGTTCTTCTTAAGGAACCTGGATATTTTCTCAAGATGCATTTTCTGTGAACAGCTTACAGATGTTTCATGAGAACTGAGCAATGCAATACATAGCATGTCATCACAGAAAATGCCTACAGAGCTGTTATTTAGTTCCCGCATTGAACACGGCAATCAGAATTTGCTCAATGTTTAGGTAAAGAATAGAAGGATAAAATTGTTCCGGATACATAAGGAAACCTCAGTATTGTGCAAAATGCATACCGGAATCCAAGCTACCATTTTCCATTTTGGCAGGCCTTACCTCCCAAGGCACAGGCTGCACCATTTCCTTCTGCTGTGCACCTGCATGCAATGTTCAGAGACCAAACAGTTCTTGTGTTTTTGTAGTATTTCTGCTTATTCAACTTACTCTTCCTAGTATTCCCGGCCCAGCAGGAAATAATAAAGATGTCACTTTGTAGTAGTCTGTTCCTGTAAGATGTGTAGCCCTGCTTTCCAGTTTAATAGCTCAGTCCTACATGAGAAAATCCCAATGTTTGTGTCTGTGGTACGGGACCATCTCTGGTGTGGAGATGCATCATAAGCATCATGAACTTCAGAGCCTTCACAGGTTTGTTCATTTGTGATATGAAAGAGTATCTTGCTCAGTGAGATTCTACGTCTTATGAGGGAATTATAGCTAATGGAAATCTAATGCAGACTTGTACTTATCACTGTTGTCTGTGCGTAACTATTTTCAAATTTTGAAAGAGTTTAAGATTTAAATGGCTGAAGGAATTTGGAGCCATATTAGTTATCACATCTCTTCTCTCTTGGATGCAGAGGGGGAGATGTATTTATTCTGACCTAATCAGTTAAAAGTCACCAGGAAAAGCATAAACTTGTATTGCCTTCACTGCATATGCTTATAGTGTGATAGCACTGTGCCCATTCCTTTACACTGTAAAGGCAGAAATAAATTTATGTCCATCTTTGAAAATATCAAAAGCTAAGTTTTAATTCTGTTAATACATTAAGAATCAAGAAATATATATTCCCTCACAAATTACTAACTTTGAAATTTTGACCCCAACACTGGCATATTTCTCAGGATAAAAACATAACCCAGAATTTTTTGAGAGAGAAATTTTGATCATCCTTGACTGCAAGTCTGCATTATGATCTTATGTTGACATAAATGGGTATTGTGGGAGTCTTTTTATGAAATAATACATCTTTAATCTCAAGAAATGAGATGAGAATCTGGGCCAGTCTGTCAAAATAACAGTTATTTGAGTGTGCGGTACCTTGTAGATACAACTTGATTTCTCAGTTGGAGCTGCTACTACAGTTATGTTCTGAGCA
The DNA here is from genome assembly GCF_018691265.1 of Tyto alba. Classification (NCBI taxonomy): domain Eukaryota; kingdom Metazoa; phylum Chordata; class Aves; order Strigiformes; family Tytonidae; genus Tyto; species Tyto alba. The sequence goes on along the minus strand of NW_024881328.1, from coordinate 27,187,345 downwards.
CAAGAAAATGTTGCATCTCAGATGCCAGTTGAGCACATATGCTTGGTAAATACCAACTCTACCATTCCTTAATCAAAAGAAATGGAAATGGTCTGTGCCCCAGACTGACCCATCTAGGCTGCATCCCTACCTAACCTTGTCTGAGTCTTACCTAATGAACCAGAGATGAAACTTTGGTTGTCCCACAGCTGCCCTGCCCTCTGCACTATTGTCCCTAGCTGGGTTAGCTGCTGTCATCCCCCTGGCTGGCACCAGGCCCTTCTCACAACTTTCCAGTTACAGGGGGCTGGTAGCTGTATGTTATTTATGGCCCCTGTGGTACATGGTTCCAGGAGGAAATGTGGTAGCAAACGGCTGTGCCCTCAACGTTTGGAGTTCAGCAGAACCGTGTGGGAATGGAACAACCTTTATTATTTGCTTTTATTAAAGTATTTTGATAGGTCAAAAACACACAGTAGGGTTCCCAGGCTTGGAAGCATGTTGGAAGAGAAGAGGGGAAACGAGTGGGGGCTGATACTTTCTGTATTCTGCTCTCATGCGTGTCATTCTGACCAAGAATACAAATGTTGTTACCAGTGCTATTTGCTGATGTTTTCTGGTGCAGCCGTCACTCCAGAACTACTTCACAATCATGTTCGGAGGCATTTACCATTTCAGTTGAGTAAGAAATATTCTAGAGACAGTTGCTCTATCAGCATATGCAAAAAAACCTACCAACTGCATCTGTTAGACTACACAAAGGTTCACAATGACCCTTCCAGTTTGGTGTAGAAAAGCTCAGTAGCTGCCATGGGCAGCAGTGGGCAACCTGCAGCTCCTGAACCCCTCACTGGTCCTGCACCAGTTGTGTAGCTCACATGCTATGACCATATTATGTTGTATATACTGAAAGGTTGTGCTCTCCTAGGAGTAACACAGTCTGCTGTGCAATGCAGCACACAGGATCCGTGGCAGACAATGAGGCTGGAGGGGCTCCCAAAGCCAGTATCACTGGTTCGCCACAGTCACCAGTGGGTCTGGGTACTGTCACCCCTCACTGGTATTAGGTATCCCCCAGGAAATCCCTGTCACAGCCCACCTGTGAGTAGCTCTCACAGCCCCTCCTCTTCCCTTCACTTTTCCAACATATATGGTGTGTTCTATGACAAGTTGATAGCTCTTCGCAATGTGATTTTGGAAGGTGATTTATGATCAGAAAGTTTGGTCTCTCCTATATATTGTTTGAGAAATTATAATTTTGTTGTAGAGAGAATTGGTTTGTTTGAAGCTCTGTCAAAGTTTAGGGCTTTGCTGGCTCAGACTTACTCCCTGAGGGGAGTTCTTGATTCAAGTTAGCTTTAGGAAACTAAAAGTATATATTTTTCACACTACTATTAAACGTCTGAAGCTTACTTAGCACTGAAGTATGGCAGTTAATAACACAATTCTGGATATGATATAAATGTGGCTACGGGAAGATTTCAAGCTGATTCTTGGAAGTGTTGTTTGAAAACTTGTGATATATTATTACAGAACAGTTTTATGAATTTCTAAAATCTCTGTGTATTAACTCTATCATCCTGAGCAGCTAATGCAAAAAAGTTCAAAATTAAAAAAATTTAGATGCTAACCAATCTCTAATGGTTTTGGGTTTTCTCTTTCTTTCAAGGAGATGAAACAATATTAAATCTCATGAAATATTTAAACACCGATGTTGAAATAAAAAAATTAAGAAATGCACTCATTGAATTTCCAAAAGCTGCATTTTGTCATCCTTTGTGTTCTATGGCATGTTTTTATCACAACCAGATTACTTAGATGGATATTTAATAAAGTATAAATAGAAAATACTTCTTTGTATGTAACTTGAACAAATAACATTATAGGAATCTTAATATTGCCATTTCATGAATTTGATGTTTAGATTTAATTTAATTCAAAGTTGTCTTTCATTTCAACAGAAAGGCTAAAGTTTTGTTAGAGAGGAAGTTCCTGTATGTATGAGAGTATGCATGTGTGCTTCAGCGTGCCAAGTGTCCTTGAAACGTTCCTGAACCCATTTTGCTGATCCAGTAAGTTCTGTGCTGTATCCGCCTAATTGGAATAAGGTTTCATTATCAATACTTTCCACCCAATTACACAGATTCCTACGCCGGACACAGTGTCATGTTGTTGCTGCTAAATGTAATCACTAATAGGAAATACCAGTCAATAAGAGAAATAAAAACTGGTTTGCAAAGTTAGCTAATAGCATTTTTTTTAAATATATGTGTTTAAGATGTGGATATTAGCTCATGGGGTTTATGCTTATTTCAGTGGTCTCTTAAGAACACTTTTGTAAATTTAAAAAGTTTATCTCATGAAACAGTGGATTGCTTCAGTATCTCAGCAGCTCGTACAGAATTTTACCCTTGTGCCATCTGGCTGCACCTTGAACAAACTACCTGAGAAAAAACCCTCTACCCTTAATGGTAGTTTCTGTGTTTGCAAAAGGTGAAAAAAACCCCAAGTGTAAAACTAAAATGAATTTACAGAAACATGTATTTATGGAGTTTGATTCAAGAAGAAAAGGTTGGTTCAGACCTGGTATAAAATACTCTGCTTTTATAATAAAAAAGGCTTTTTAATATTACTTAAGTAATATTTTCCAGTGGAAAAATATTAAATTTTTGTTTTAATAATGTTTTAATGCAATCTTAGTGCAAGACATTTTGGAAATATTAAAAATATCAGATATTTGCAGGTAATTGAACACTGCAATTACCATTGTAAAAAATGCGTTTGATGGCACTTCAGTCAGTTTTCAGGAGCCACTTCATTCAGAATTGATAAGAGAGGAGAATCTGTTTTATTTATTTATATAAAAATAGTTACCTTTGAGAAAGACCCGACTATAGCTGGACTCTGCATGTTTTCTTTCTTTTTTTTCTTAATGATTTTATATTAATGTTTTTAAAAAATATATATACATATATAATTATCATAGAGGGCACATGAATAACTGTGATAGTGGCTTCTGAGTACAGAATGAAAAAAGCAACTTTATTTTAAAAGTCAACATTGCAAAGAGACAATACTTATTTCACCAAGTAATTTTTTTCTAGTCCAAGTTCCTAGGATGACTGTTAGCAATCCTGTTATGTTACTTGACTGTCCCTCAGATTCAAAGATTACTAAACTAATATATTGTGTCATCATAGTCTGTCAGGTTAGTGCTAATGCTCCACAGAGCAATAACAGTGTGTGTTAAAAATCTGTGGGAAATTTTCAGAAGGGACATAGAATTTTTCTGAGGAAATATAAAAGTGCATCTATGCATACAGGATGCATATAGTTAGTAGCATAATGTCTTATAAAAAGGAACATATTTGCAACTTCCAGAAGCATGATAATAACAAGACTACTTCAATATACTCTCTCTATCATTATAGTCTAGCCAGAATTGGAGTTTTAAAAAAATTCTCTTCTGCTGATACCATATAAATAGTTTACAATGCAAAATTGTGACTCAAAGATGTTTAGCCAAGTGAAAAAACCTTTAAAGAAACTAGGATCAAAACACCTTCTGGGGTCATGCTGAATGCTTACAGTCTTTAGTGGTAAAAGCAACCTATATTAAAAAATGTGTATTTAATTTGTTGTTCATGTATGTTTTTTAGTTGTTTTTCTGGTTTGGGGTTTGGTTTTGGGTTTGTTTTTTCCGTTTGTTTGGGGTTTTTTTTAACTGAAGGAAACATGGGAAAAGGAAGTCTTAAAATTTTGTTCATTCCAGATCTGCTAATTAGAATTTATTTCTTTTAAAGCATTTTTTTTCAGACCTTCCTGCAAGAAAAACATGCACTGTGTTTGCTTATGTGAGCTCTCCTGTGTGATGCTGTTGAGGGGCTGAGTAAGCCAACATGCTTAATTGAAAACTTGGAGAGCTTGTGAGAAGGTCTTCTTTATGTAACAGCTGAAGTCAATGAGTTCTGAATTTGTTTTCAAGGATGTTTCTGTCTGGTCCTTGTACGATGTTTTGCCTGAGGTGTCATGCCCCACATCTCAATAGATAGATAATTCCCGAACTATGCCTAGATGGACAAATGCTGAATTATTAAGACTCTTTGGAGGATGGGTGCAACTATCATACTTCAGGACTAAGGGATGGAAAATAGTCAATAGATCTCTTTTCTAGTCCAAGTGTTTGCAGATTCAATAGTGATGACCAAAGTGATAACCGATGACATGAAAGTGAAACAAGGACAGGAAGAGAGAAATGTTAGTAAGAACAGATGTTTGGTTAGTTGTGGGAGTGGCATCCTCAGCATGGAACTGGAGGGCAGAAATGGACCATGAGGCACAGAGGAGTATCTCTCCATTCTCAACTTTCCAGAGTAAAAAATCCACATGTTTTAAAATTTGGCTCTGACTCATGTTTTCATGGATTATTGGGGAAGAAAATATATTTTTTAAAAGTAACCCTGCAAAAAAGTACCAGTGAGGAGAGCAGATGTCGTGATCCTTTTCCTTTGCTGTTGAACAGCCTGCTTTTAATAGCAGTCAGGATACAGCAGAGCTTCTTTTAGTGACAGATTTGGCTGCCACATGAAGTATGTTACACTTTCGTTTGTATACCAGGAGACCAGCTGAAGTTCCCAGGATCACACTGTAAACCTCAAAAATATATTTTCAATTACAAGTTAAGCAAATTAACACAATACTGTTCCATGAATATTTATTGGCTCTCAAGAGACATGGAAGAAAGATATCTATAAACCTGGAGCAATGTATGTTTTTAGTTAAAGAACCAATTCTACTTTGCCTGTGGTTTTCCCAATCAAGAGATCCAGGTCTATTTTCTTATCTGGGAATGAGATGTCTCAAAAGACAAAGTAGAGTAGACGCAAGGGTCTGAATATTCAGGAATTTTATTGTCTTCAAAATCTGTTTTGCATTGTATCTGTCTGGCCAACATATAAATATATAAATTAATACAAATAGGAGAACAATTGATTTACTAGTTTTTTGGTTTCATTTTATTTTGCCCAGTAACTAAACAACAAAAGTGGCATTGCAATCCTTAGCTGATAAACAAGAAGCTGCTGCTAGGTCTGTAAAACTGGCATTCAGAAGATTGTATGACAGATTCTCTGGATTATTTATTTTCCCCTTTCAGGTGCATCTAGTGTGTCTTAAACTGTTGCTAGGAGTTTTCATAAAGCTGAAGTTAATTAAGAGGCATATACAACTGAGAGATTGGAGTAAAACCCAGAAAACCTGAAGGAAAGTAACTGGCTCATCATCTACGCTGTCATGAATAACAATTTTCAGAGGACTGTCAATCAATTTAAGCCACAGATGGGTAGGATTTTTTCAAGAAAAATCAGGGTTTAAAAACAAACAAATCAAAAAACCCAATGTGAATAGAAATGCTTTCACTACTGAAAGGGTTACTGCACTTGTCTTTGGTTTGAGCTTTAAACAGTCTCTCAGAGTTTTGGAATCCTAGTGGCACTGTGCTAGTAGAAAAGGACACACACACACAAAAAAAAAAAGAAAAAGCAAAAATGGCTGAAAGCAAAGTTGAAATAAAAATGTGAATAATCTAGTTTCACTATCCAAACTGAGGTGCAAGGAGGAAATGCTGCAAACACAGGAGAAAAACTATTTACGCCGTTTTTCCTTGTCAATATTCCTTTAATATAAACTAAAATTGTCTCAGTTCTTGACTGAGTAGCTTCTAAAATGCTTCACTCAAACTATGACAAATTCTAATAAATTCTAGTGTAAGCAAAGGGCTGCAGCGTCAACCACAGAGAAGTTGTGGATGGCGAATTTTTCTGTTGCTAATTAATTCCTCAGATCAGGTTGTTCAAAGCCCTTAGGAGTTGGATGGGGTGTTGAGCAACCTGATCTACTGAAAGATGTCCCTGCCTATGGCAGGGGGATTGGAGAGATCTTTAAAGGTCCCTTCCAAGCCAGACCATTCTGTGATACTACTCTTAACTGTCTTACTGATTCTGGTGGAAGTATTTGAGTTACTATACAGGAAAAAACATGAAAATCTGGGTTTGCAAACAGATTTACGAGATCTCTTTACTCCTTTACCTTGCTCAGAGTCAAATATTTGTAAATGCCAGAATTGAGCCTGTGACAATGCCAGACTTCAGGTATGAGGTTCACAATGTGCCAGGAAATAATTTACTTCACACAACCACTAAGTGAAGTATTAAATGGAATAAATCTGTATGATGTGTGGACATAAGGACAACATAGGTTGAAATCAAGTTCTTTAATTATATGGTTTTCCCAGCAGTGTTCTCCTTAGTTGGTGGGTAACAGGACTTCAAAAAATCCCCATATCCTGTGTCCTAAACCATGGCCATACTGTTGGCCTCTGTTACGTTCTGCGCAAACCTGCTGTCCTCAGACAAGAATAGGAGAAATCATGTCAGTCAGTCTTTCCCTAATTGAACTGATTGGTTCCAGTATTAATGACAGTCTCAGAGGTAGTGTGAAGAAGCCTAGAATAGGTATACAGAGAAGCACTAAAGGATGTAATAGGTCTGCCCTTCAATTCTTTTTTCTCCCTTTTTTTTTTTTTTTTTTTTTTTTTCTTCTTTTTCTCTTTTACCTACATTTTAAAATCTCTTGGGTCTGCATCTGGAACATTTTGTTCCTCACTTCAGTGGTTCAGGATGAAGCCCTGGGCATTTGATTTGGTGACAGCCTTGTTGCACTGTCGGTGCAGTAGCAAGAAGCACTGGTTACTCCTGTGAGTGGGACAGCCTTAATTAGCAAAAAAATCTGTTGGTTGAATTTTCAGTAGGCAAGGCAAATTTCTGTGTTCCTATGAGTTAAACCTTATGAATGTGTCTGGCTGAATGTGTAAAAGAAGACATCTGACAATTTTACTGGAATCATAAACTATGTATAAAACATTGATAACACTAATTGTTACTTGAGGGATTTATTAGCCAAAGTAGTTACTTTTCTTGAGTATCCTGAATTCAAAACTTACTGACAAATTCTGCTTGCACATAAACCTCAGGGGTTATGAAATCTTATTAATTGGGAAAGTGTAAGACACAGTTAAGCCATGAATGTAACGAAGATGTTTCTAGTAAGACACTCCTGGGATACAGATCTGTGCATTTCATCTAGCTGAAAACTTTCTCTAGCAATTCCTGTTCCATGAGCAATTACTATTTAATTCATACCATTGAGCTTTCTCAATCAACAAATACAAGTGTGATGAGTTCATGGGACAAATGAGTATATTAAAGATCAAGAGAAGACATAATTTTTCAAATTACTCTGAGTTCAAGAGAGATGATGGAAAAACTGTTCCATATGTCAAGACTCAAGACATGCACTATTTTCCCAGCAGCTTAATGATTTAGCTTCATAAGTTTTCAAACATTCGAGTGAACACCTGTCAATGTGCAGGTGTGACATTCTGCTATTTTGTAGTATAAACTGTGATTCCCAGGTATAGCAATGCTGGCAGCCCTACCATCATTTAAATGTGATTGTGCGCTCTTCTCTGCTTGTGACCAATGAAGTCTGCGTGGTCACACTGAGACGCTGCATGTCTTGGCAGGTCTGCTGCTGGCTTTTTTCACACTGGGATTATTTTAGATTGGCTGCAATGAATGTGTTATTTTCCATTTGTTAACACATGGGGACTTGTAACACTGACAACTGAGAAAAATACACTCATTTATATGATGATTACTCTTGTTTTCTCAGATGTAATCGGAAAACACACTCTCTTATCTTTACCTTCTCTCTCTCGCCTGCACGGTCCTAATATTGGCAACAATCACAGCACTAATTGCATGATGCTTTCTTTGGCAGCAAGGAGAACAATTCACTAGGATTTTCTATTACATTAAATTCCAGATGTGAAAATAAAGATAATCCATATCCTTCTAGTAACACAGAAAAAAAAAAGCAGAATGATAGCAAAAACACTTCTTACATTTTTTACTTTGATCAGAAAAATCATTATTTCACAGCTGTTTCTGGCTTGGGTAGGTAATTTAAATTATTACAATTAAAACCCGTTGGGATGCTAAGAGTGTAATGATACATTGAGCCACCCTAGAGAGCTGGTACTGTGGCAGCTGAAGTACGCACCAAAAGTGAGATTTATACATATGTCCTGATGTGTCCCAGTACTCAAGTCTCATGAGTAACAACAATAAATGTCTAATAACAATTAATTGTTTATTGGGTCTGACAGAACAGAGAAGTTGCAACTGATTGAAGAAATTAAAATTAAATTATAAAAAAATTAACACACACATGAATCAATATTGCTTCTTCGGTTTCACAGTGCAATCATTCTGTTTCCTATCCCTAAAAGCCACCTTTTTCTAAATGGGTCTTTGAATTATTCCCTTGGTTTATTTTGTTAGGTGTGGATCTGGGGATTACTATGTATGTGTTCATCACCCTGAGGTTTGTCCAGTACAGGGAGAGATCCAGCCCTGACTTGAACGGAGAGACTGGCCACAGGACAGTATTGGGGATGTGGCAGTCCATGTATTGCACTAGACAGGCATTCATTGGAAAATGAGGGTTACAGTCCCATTAGCCCCACAATAGGTTTATTCCTGGACTTCATCATGCTTTCATAAGAAAATGCTTTCAATCTGAATTTTGTGTTCTTGCAAGATGGGCTGGGTTAATTTCAAGGCACATTGCAGTGATGCTATTGAATATCTGGATGGAGTTGAAAGTGCCATCTCTGAGCTGCTAATCACTGAGTGGCTTGGCCTGTGATTTCACTACAAAAGCTTTCCTTTCTACACAGTAGCATAACAATTACGATCACTATAGATATTCAAGGTAGTTTCTCTGATAACAAGAGGAATAAAAGGCTTAATGTGAGTCCCATGGTACAGTTTGCTTTATTTTCCTTTGGTCCACGAGAGCTTTAATTTGCTGACTCTTATCTTATGCTGAAAGATTCCTCTTTTCCATGGGGTCCGGGCGTATCGGAGGATGACAGTTCTGAGGGAGTTGCCTGCAGGTATAATTTCTCAGAAGTTCCTGAGGTTGCAGTTTTACCTGTTGTTTCAATGTTTAGCATCAGGAGTTAAAAGGAACCTATCCCTCTTTGAAGGTGAAAAAAGTCTTGTCTCATGCTTCTTGCAGGTTTTATTTTGCTTCTGTCTTCAATGTGCAAAACAGAAGCCTCTGTGCATGCTGGAGTCCCCTAGCACAATTCCCTGCCTGGCGAAGTCTGGCAGGCTTCCTCCTTGATGACTTCTCCTGTAAAATCATGAGCCTCTGCAACCTCCAGGATGGCTTCTCTGTCACACCATCAAGAGTGTCTTCTGCTGTGGTCTCCATGAGTTCAGTAGTTCTGCTGCTTTTTAGACACTTTAGAGATTTGCCCTTGGTGTTTTGTTGAGAGGCACATTCACCTCAACAGAATTGGCCTCAAATCACCAAGCCAGAGAGAGAGCTCTGAGCACAAGCAGTGGAGAACCAATGAAGCTTTCTCCCTTGTCTTCTGAGTTTTTAACTGAATTCCTTGTAAATCACATATTCTTGATCCTTTTCCAGTAAGACTTCTGCCATGCAGCAGCCCTCCAGCAGCTAGCATCTCTCTTCAACTTGTGTTGAATTTGCTGAGTTACTTGTATTAACCCCCAAGCCCATATTTGATAGGCCTGTGAAAAGTTAACCTTACTTGTGAAAATGAAAAAAAAATATTGCTTCATACTGCCCCTTCCTTGCCTATTTCACTGTTCAGCTCTTTGTGCGCAAGACTGCTTGGAGAAAGGACTACTATGGCTGTATCTAAAAGGGCTTTAGGGGCCTTTACTGGCCAAAAGTTGACTAACTCAGAGTGTACCTCCTCCAACTTGCCATCTCAGCAGAGGGAAGAACAGAATGATCTTCTTAGCTCTCTCCTGCGCCATCAGTCACATTTCTTCTTTCTTAGTATCTGCAGTGCTTCCCTTTTATGATAAATTGTATTCTTTCCTCCTTGTCATCCTTTCCCAGGTTTTTGATGTATTCACGTATACTCAGTATTTGTACTGCACATTTCCAGAGCACCATGAAACTAATGAACTCACCACAAAGACTTTTACAGTCATTTTTCAGAATTGTTAGTGACAGACCTGGAGGTGTGGTGCAAGAATTCAGTTTGTTATGTTGATATTGTTCTCTAAGATATGCAAGAGTATCATAAACTGCCGCAACTAGTTTGGAGGCGTTGATGAGAAAATTAAGCCTTTACACTGGTGCCTATTAGAAATGTTTCAAAAGCTGTTTGGTTGTGTTGGTCCTCTGTTCCCAGTGAGAGTTTTCTGCAGTGTGACATGCTCTTCTTCCTCCATTCTCTGTTAATCAAACACATCTACTTTTTGGCTTGCCCTATATGTCTGTACCAAACTGCTATATTGACCAAGGGTCATTGTCTCACATTGAACATCAATATATTGATTTCAGAAGATTGGCTGGTTCTTTTCCTTGGCATGGCTTGGATTTCCTGACAGTTTAAAGCAGTGATTTTTTTTTTTTTTTTAGTATTAATTTTCCATGAGCTAAAGTTACCCATGCAATCCATCCCTTCGGCTAAAGTCTAATCAAGACACTTATACCAAATTTGGTATTAATACATCTAATATTAGAGATTGTCATCAGACAGCATCCCAATGCATGACTCCCTTTACCTGGACAATGGTTTTCCCAAAGGCTAACTGGAATAATTAATGTTTCTGATTACTTCTGAAGGAACCATGAGCATCAAGACCTGATCATTTCATTCTTGTTTGTAACTAGCCCTCATGTGTCTATTGACTATTATCACATCTCTCTCCAGTCTTCTCCTCTGTAGCCCCAACAGCTACATCTGTCCATCACTTTGTTCTTCTGGAGTTCAAGGAGTTGACTGTGACTCTAGTTTTTCAGCCACTGTGCTATTACATTACAGTATTAAATGTAGACCCATTTATTTCCTAAGCAATTTTCTGTGGGCTATAATATTAGGAGAAAGGAGGCATTCTGCTCAAAAACATCATTAACCACCTGTGGAGGGAAAATCACCAATGCACATGGAGTAAATCTGTGGCTATGTGGTCTAACACCTGCTTCTTTCCAATGCACATGGGGCCACCTCGGGTAACCCTGGCACAGAAAGTTGCTTTTTGTACTTTTTTTTTTTTGTCTTCTTTTAGCCAATATAACATGATCTGAGCAAGGCAGAGTCTGAAAGCAGGCACTGAACCCATAAATAGGATCTCTGCAGCAGTGTTCAATGATTGGGTAATTTAAGTAGAAGACAACAAACACAGCTGATGGGATTTGGTTGCTTCATATGTCTGCATTTCTGTTTCTGTGAGACTGGAAAGCACAACTGCTTGTGTTTTGTAGCTTCCTGCATGCCCTCACCTTGTCATCTGAATTTGACTTCATGCGTCATGATTTCTCTGATAAAAACTCCTGATATTTTTGCGTTTTGCTAGTTACAGCAGCCACATCTTTGTTTAATTGTGCTCTGCAGCTTTCACAAATAAATTTAGCCATCTGTGATTGTAGACCAAAGGCATGCCTTGTCTTTCATGTTATCATCAATATTAATGTGACTAATCTTTAACATTGGTTCCTGCATCATTCTAAATAAACAAATAAGAGTAGTTGTAGCTTGCAGCTATCAAAATCCTTTGGCGGTCTAATAAGAAGTGATATGTTCTTACTGACTTGTAGAGTGGAAAGAGGAACACTGGAAACCCCCTGTTACATTAACAGGTTATACAGATCTCTGCTGTAATCGTTCGCAAAATTAACACAGACAGTTGGTAATGGCTTTCATTGCCATGGCAGAACATGAGATACATCTTTAATAAACTGGTTGTTAAATGATGTAGTCTAAACCTATGCTTATGTTAATCCATTGTGATCAGGGGAAATCATGCTCTTCAGTTACACTGAAAGAAAGCATTGGGCCTGGGAAAATGGAACAGATATGGAAATTGCTTGTAGTTAATGATGTTTGTTGATTCAGCTAGGACATTACTACAGGCAAATTCATCCTAATTGGTACTTAATTAGGCAAGAGCTCTGAAAGTGTTTTAATTTTATGAGAGTACTTTTGGCCTTATTTCTATATTTAAAATCTTTACCTATTTTGGAGGCTAAATTATTTTTTACAGACACACAAACCCAGCTATTTACATACAGACACAAATATAGGGCAGAATATCAGTAACACGTACATCAAGATACGTACAAAGATACTGCAATTATAAAGGTATACAATCTTCAAGTTGTCCTCTACTTTAAAACTTCACATGACCGAAGTTTATTTGTTCACAATGAGATGACTTCAAGTCCAAAAATTAGGAAAATGCCACAAAACATCATTTTTATTGCCCATCTTAGCAAAGTCGCGTTCATATTTATGGGATCCATTAAGGAAATGTATTAAGATTTAGATAAACATATTTTTATAAAAAAAAAAAAACAAAAACAAAAAACAAAAAACAAAACAAGCAGGCTTAGAATAATCTTATTTTTAGAATATGCATTTTCTCGTAAATACTCAAATCAGCCACAACTTTGCAAGCTCCTGTTTGGCAGATGCCTTTCTTTTGAGGGCCCATCAGTGATTGAGTTTAACATGTCACATTTTGGTCTATGTCCAGAAACAGGAAGATTTCTGACTTCAACCTGCCTAATATAATTTCACCTCAAGGAGGTAGAGGCGCAGCTTTGTGCGCAGGCAGCCCCAGGAGTCACTGGAATACCAGTAATGGCAGCAATAACTCAGGACATGAGGGATGACAAGACCTTCATAGGTGAGGATCACTGCTTGGTGGTGTATCTGTGGGATCTCACCCCTCATGGGTTGGTGGAGAAAGGATGGGTTAAGGGAGATGTAGGCCCGTATATCTGACTTCTAAAGCTTCACACAGTTCCTGAAATGTACAGATACCTCCCAACCAGAGCATCCTCACAACCACGTTGACCCTTCCTGCCTATCTCATTCACCCAAGTTCCACTTTTAATGATTGTTCCTTATGAACACAGATTGGTTAAAATATGTGAGGAATAAGATCAAGGCGGGACAACCATACCAGTATGCTTGTATGAAGAAAGAAAAGAGACTCCATTTATATAAAACCCCTGACTTCCAAGATCAGAATGACCTAATGTGAACTTCCTTTTCTGAAAAAATCAGATCAAAAGCAAGGAAATGAGTGTTTAGAGGTGTTTTCTGGGGACATTTCATAGTGCCACCATATGTTACACTCACAGCACTGACAGGGAAAACAGACAGATGGCCCTAGGCCGTGAGAGAGGTACAGCTTTCCTGCCAGGCAAAGGATCATGTGAAAATCGATATGCATTTTGTAGCCCAAAAGTAGGAACAGGCTAGGAGGTTGTTCCCTTGCGTCCCTCTCAGGTGTTTGCGATGTAACACCTTTTTGTTTCTGTTACCTTGTCCTGCAAACTGTAATTAAAGACTTTTGCTTGTGGGTTGGGCTATGGCCATTTTATCTGAGAATGTTACTAAGTGAGACTCCATTGAGAATTTGGTTTCTCTCTTCTCTAGCAAGGGTAAATGGTAGTGATTGTGCAAGTCAAGGGAGGAGGAGATAGCAGCTTCTCCTCCAGGGCCCAACAGCAAGCATGGTACAACTTTCCAGCTTAGGAAGCATCCTGAATAGCAACTCATGGCATAGTTGGTAACCAGTGTAGTAATTCCGGGTCTGATGTTGTGTATTAACAGCTTTTGGCAATCTTACAAGGATTTGTGTATCAGGATTTTACATTGATCTACCAAACAGAAAGACTTAGACAACAGATAATTTAATAGTTTAACAAACAAAAAAAAATAGCAGAAATTAAGTAAAAGCCATTTCTTAGTATGGAATATAATTTTAAAATTAACCAGTCATGTTCCATAAAATATACTGTGGAACATTAAAATACAGATTTTATGCTTTTCCAAGGGTGACGTGTGACCTTCAGACTCTACATGAGAGCGGGAGCAATTTGATTTCCATCAAAGGGAATAGTAGGCATATCTAATGGCTTTAAACAGTGTTTAGATGCAAGAAGCAATATATTGGTTGTTTCTGAATTAAGTTTGCATGTATTGACTGACATTCAGGAATTTATATCTGACAACATGATAGCTCTGGAGCTACTCTCTGCATGTCAGCTGAAATGTAAGCAGTTTTATTCCAGTAGCCCATAAAAGGGGGTGATGAATACTGCTACCTACTGTCAACACACTGACACCAAGTATAACAGTAAGGGTAGAGCTTTGGTCCAAAGCCCATCATACAGATATTGTGTCAGAGGCAATAGTGTCTAGTATGAAATAAGCTTTTTGAGAAATACAATGCAAATGAGTTAAGTACTTCTTCCTCTTGCATTGTCATCTAATTTTAAGAATCCAGTGGTTGCACCCACCAGCAATAGGAAAGGCTAAAAGCTGATTCAGTGTTATGATGACTGTAGGATTCCCAGTGTTTGAATGAAACCAGCTCTACAATACACACACTGAGCTAATAGAGTACATTCACCCTGCACAAGCTACGTTTCAGTCCATCTAGAAGTGAAGATGGCAAAGTTGCTCATTACATGGAGTGTGCAGTCACAGCACACCGAACCAGGTGCTTCATTAATTGGTTTGGTTGGTTCTTAAACTGAGAAATTGTGAAGAACTGCTTTTACCTTTTGACAACCTAAATGAATATGGACCTGAGAGAGTTGCTCTCAGTGCGATCCCAAGGGGGTTGTGCCAGAGAAATGCCAGTGAGAACATCTTTAGATTATGAGATGGAGTTGCAAGAATAGGGTGTAGCCTGAATAATTTTATTCTAACGTGTTAGCAACTTTTTCATCACCAACTCTGATAATCTGGTAGTATTCAGATGCACAACCATTCTTTTGGACTGTGGTAAAGGATGTGAGAGATTTAATTTTTTCAGAGTTGGACTCTGCTGCTATTTTACTGTCAAAAGCTGAAGGCTGTATTCTGCAGTGAATTTGTGAAGGTGCATATACTTTCTAATAGATTTGGAATTGGAATTTGATGGACTGATCACTGTAATGCATGTTATCTTTAACATCTGGACTAATATTAAGTTTGCAGTTCTGTTCCTAAATATTAAGAGTCTGGTTTAGAGAGCTGCTGAAAGACTGCAACTCCCACTGTTTTCAGTCTTTTGCATTTATTCAGCTTCCTAAAATTTGACCTCTTTCATCTGGGAGCCTGACACCTGGCTCTCAACTTGCCAGTGTCGGTCTGCATTTCATTAGCACATCAAAAAAGCTTTTTATAAGGTCTTCCACTGAGTTGTAATACCTTTTCCAAAACTCATAGGCAGATTTTGAACTAATATTTTATATCTGGATCATGCTTATATCTGCTGTCAACTTTTCGTCTGTTTAGAAGCCAATGAAAATGAACATTTTCAAATTTTTGCAGATGGTGATACTGGATCTTCATTCAGCATTAGGAAGTGATGTATTTGGATCTATGATAAGCTTTTTAATCTTTCTTCTTGGCATGAACAATGCATTTTTCCAGTTTGCAGGGCCTCGGGAACGTTCCCTACTACCTGCCACCTTTCTTCTGAAAGAGATGTAACTCCACACTGTGTGAAACAGTAATTCTCCTGATGAGGGTGGAGGTTAGACACCATTCTCTGCCTTCTTACAGTAAGAATATGAAGTTCATTTGAAAGGTATTTGAGCGTTGCTCTTTCAGCACACCAGACCTCAGTCTCTGACAGGGAGGGGTGCTCCACTGCCAAAGCATCTTGTACTATTCTTACCCAGATATTCCTCTATAGTCATCAGATAGCAGCGCTTGAAAAATTCACCTGCCTCCTTTCTTCAGCTTTATGTTCCCTCAGACAGTTCCAATGTAGACTTATTATTCATCTCACCAATATGAAAACATTCTGCAAAATGTTCTCTTTTATTTAATGAGTGAAAAAGAATCTACAATCTCCTCTTCATCAGGCAATGTATGTGCTCCCTTAAATCATACTTTGATAGATCTCTGAACGGCATGAGTAATTAACAGCCTTTATAGAGGCTTTGTAATAACCAGTAACATCAAAGGGTAGTAATAAACCAGAAAATAAACTAATAATTAAACCAATAAATCTTTTAAACATCAGTGGATTAAAAACTCCTTTGAAAATAAGTGTGTGTACTAGCCAACATCTAAATGATGGACTTTGTCCAAGAAACTCATATGATGCTGAACAGAAGACGCAACAAATGTCCATCACACAAAGGGATTAGTCTTGGTGGTTTATATGATAAGAAATACATACTCAGTCTTACTCTGCCTGGCAAACATTCAGTAGCAAAGTGTCCACGTATTTTGAAATCATGCAGGTTAGGCTTGTACGTCAGTCAGTTGTGCAGATCAGTCAGAGCAGATCTGCAGAGCAGAACAGTGGCTGCTGAAGATGTGATATACTTGTTACGCACATTCATGGTTTTATTTGGACTGGTCCTGTGTGGTTAACCTCTGTTACTGATGGGAGTGCTGTAGATGCACTGCTGGAGGGTATCTTCCAGCTTTGTTTTATTCTGAAGGAATCCGGTTTGTGTACTTGGACACTGCTACATGAAACAAACATGAGGGCAGCAGGGACTACGAGGAGGTTCAATTCGAAGCATCACTCCTCATCTGAGCTAAAGCACTGACAAAGACATGCTCTTCAATACTTTCTGTTCATGAGATGTCATGCTCTGCATCACACCTTCTCCTTGTGGGGTTATAGCTGCAACCTTGATTGTATTTCCCCCATACATGCTTGGGTCATGTATGGGGGAAATACAAGTCGTTTTACTTAGATGCTGTCAGGACTGGGCTCAAGGGTAAATCATATTCTGCTGTCACACAGTTGAAATACGGGGATCACCTCATGGGCCACTGTCCACACTTGGTGAAGGGCACAGCTCGTGTCGTGCCCCAGGCAGCTGTTCGGGCAGTCACTGCCGCACCTCAGAGCCGCTGGCCGAGATTCACTGCAGACACAGTGGCTACAGACATGGTGAATTTACAGCCATTTGCTATGGTAGAGCTGAAATCCTGACAGGAACTATCATATGGTATTCCACAAAAATCTGAAACAATGTGGTAGAACAATAATTTGATATACTTACAGTGCAAACTTTCTGTTTTTTAAAATAGGACATTATTATATTAGTATTTCAGAGTTGATATTGTATCTAAAAGTAAAACTATATGTGTTATACAAGACTCAAATAACTGGATAAATATTGCTAAGTGCTGCTTAGAGAATGAAATGCAGAGCTGCAGTACACCCACACACAAATAAAAATACTATCTGCTGGGAGTTCTTTATTGTATTTAGCAGAGAGCTGTAAATGCACATTTAAATAGTGATTTGTATCGCTACTTTATCTTGTGTTTAGATCTCTGAATGTACAGAAATCAGAGCCTCACAGTTCACTCTTGGATACCTGAATACATTCAAAGAGGTTTTTTACAGCCTTCTGCAGAAAATGAAATTGAAAATCTTCAGGTAACTTTCTTAGGATAATCTACCAAGATTATGGAGTTTTGGGTCCATGAATGGCCACAGCCATGATTTCAAAATAAAAAAACAAACAGTGCCAGGTTACTAAGGAATGCCACACATAGAGCATGCCTCCAGACAGAGGTGGTATATTTTGTTATAACATATCTAGATAAATTCAGGACAACATTTTCCCAATAACCAACCTGTTTTGAGATACAGACTTAGTCTGTAGCCTAGCCAGCTTGTGGTTGTGAGTCACTTATAAGAGATACTCAGAGAGATTCTTTGGTTTCTTTATGAGCCAAATGTGCTTTCCAATCCTTCCTGCAGTAACTCTAGAGCTTGCAGGCTTTGAGAAGTTATTTTAGGATGGTCCCAAGGAGTCTGGATGGAAATAAATCTGTCTGAAAACAATAAGTGGGGCTGTTCAGTTATGTTTTCTGCTGTGTTTCTTTTTTGCTCCATCAGTGAAAAACTGCAGTTTCCACAGTGTATTCTCTACAAGCCGTTTTGCAGTTTGGTGCTTGCTTCTTCCATTTGCTATTTCTGTTCTGATATTTCTACACCTTTTATGAAAATCCACAAGATTTCAATATCAAGCACAACAAAGAGACTATTTAAAGCTTAGATTTTTTCCCTCGTTTTCTTCCAAAATATGGCCAAATATCAAGATGAGTTTGCAGTTCTAATTTTTATTCCTTCAATTGAAAGTCTAAACTTTCTTAAAGTGTACATGTTTACACTGACACTTTTCTTACAAAGTTTGTCTTTGATCAGCCACTGCTAATATACAGAATATGATGCAAGTGATCATAATTTTATTCAGCAACTAGTAATGGCAGTTTAGAAGAGAAAAAAGGAGGATTTATGCTTTGTAAAAATATACACCCATATACTGTATTGTAAATTTCATAAAGTAGGAATACCTGGGAGAAAAAGAAGGAACAAAAATGTTCATGATTACTTGAAAGAATGTAGCAAATTAACCTGTATCACCCCTTAAATAAAAATGCCCTAATGTAAAACTGTTCTTTTTTAGCTGTATCCACAGATGTGTGTGGTTTTCTGGCAGAAGTCTCAGTTGTCTAGCCCCATTTTTAACAATCACATCCATGTGGGGTCAGTGTAGTGAATAAGATAGCTGACAACCAGGCATTACAGACACATTGGATTATTAGAAAGTATTAAGAAACATGATACTTTTAAAAGTACGAAATCATGAGTGTGTATCACATACATTTATTTATGTTAAACTAAACTTTTAGAAACCTTTCAGATAGGAACAAGGGTAGATTCATTCCTAATCTTTCCTTTGAACATTTAAACTTCCAGAAAACTATAAAGTGTATAACACAGCTGATGTCCAAAAAAAAAAAAAAAAAAAAGGCAGCATCCTCTTATTGAATTTCTCAAATATAGTGACTATGAAAATTTCTTAGACTGATTGGAAGCCATGATAGGAAAGTAGTTTAGGGACAAAATGTCCTTTCAGTCATTGTTCAGAAGCCACAAGATGGATGGTGAGTGGCAGCTCAGAAGCAGAGGCTCTCTCCTCTGGAATTGTGGTGATGAGCCAAGGCCGACTTTGGCATTCTTGTGGGCACAGAGCAGAAAATGTTACCAAGCGCTTAGAAAAGATTTTTGGCAGTCATGGAAGTTCCAGAAGACACTGAAGATGACAAGGAGCAAAAATGCTCCCTGGAAAGTCAGAGGAGGGAGGAGCACGTGGCCAATGCCTTTAGTAAAATGAACAGAGGCAGGGGGTGGGCTCTCTTGCATTCCCTATTGACTGCCCTACGATGTGTTGCTATTGCATATAACTTTCTGGTGTGCCTCCGAGGCCAGAATGAAGGAGGAGCGGACAGTTATAGATACAGATGCAGAATACAGGTGTGTACCTTCCCCAGGGCCTGGCCATGCTCAGCCTCTCCTCAGCACTTCTCTGTGGGCTGCAGCCCGGCTTCAGTGTGTGTTATTTCATCCTCCATTCCCTGTCATCTCAGGGAAGTGCAGTTCAGCAACGTGACTTGCAGATTTTTTGTTCTGGGTTATGCTAGAAGTTCCTTCTGTGAATACTCATGTATGCGTGTGTGTTTTCCTTCACATGAAAAAATGACTGGGCAAGAACTAAACCTTCCTGTATTGATCTGCAGTTTCCATGGTCTGACAGGTGCCATGTTTGCAGATACAGTCCCCATCCCCGTCCCTGTGGAGGGCTGGGCAGAACCCTGATCTGTGCATGGATGGAGCAGAGGGGAGAGGGGAACTCTCTGCAATGAGCCTGCCGCAGCCCCTGCTGCCTAGCAGATGGCTCTCGTGTTTCGTCCTAGCTGGAGGTTTTCCATGCTCATGGTTCCATTTCTAAATATAAGGAATCTTAATAATAAGGCCTTGAGTTTGTAAATGCATAGATCACCATTACATGTAAAAGACAGGGATTTTTTTTTCTGCTGTGGCTCTCACTGTAGTTTTGATGCACGATGATAGTAGAGTTCTGCAATGCATCTGATTTGGGAAAGGTGTAGGTTATATGTATGCTTTGTAGGATATGCAGGTAAACAGATATGCATCAGACCTGCAGATATGCATCTCTTTTGTTCCCTTCTAATTTTTAAGGTGGGTAGTCCTGTTCCACCAGACACAGAAACAGGGAAACTAAACACAAACTATAAGATTCAAGAGCAAAACTCCCTCTTTCCCCACTCCAGGGAAAGCATCTTCAGGGTATCAGCACGGTGAAACATGCTCCAGACCCCACTACACAGCGATATGCACTGAATAAAATTGGAAATACTTAAAATGATTGCAGGTAGCCTTGTCAGCTGAGGCGGCTCTGGGGGCTCCATGGGTTCCCGTGGGTGCCTGGCACCCACTGAGGACCCACTGAGGATCACGGCTGCCTGTCGTGGGCATGCAGTGTTAGCAACAACCGAACGGTATCTGTCCCAGTTAGGTTACCTGGCTCCTTCCGTTCCTAGCTGAAGCCTCAAGTGTAGATGGCTTCCTAGAAAGGCAATCAAGCCTGCATGTGAACACAGGATAATGTTCTCTCTCTGACCTTTTCAAGCTCCCAGGAGAAATGAAAAGAATTGAATCCATGCCAGGGGAAGGGTTTAAGTTGACACAATTCTGGGATTAAGCATCTGTCTGCCAATGCTTTTGCTAATTTAAACTGCATCTTCTTCCATTAATTTTCCTGTCCTGGGTCCTTCAGTACTGCTGTAAAGAAAAAGTTTAAATTAGCTTTGTTTTGGTCCTTTATAAAAGCTGCTGCTTCTTCGATGTTTTCACTCTTCTAAATGGATAAAACCACTCTTGCTGCATGATGAGAACTATTCCAAAAGAGAGAGAGGGCAAAAAGAGTTGGAGAAGTAATTTCTGTGCCTCTTGAGGTGTATGGACTCCAACCTCCTCCTCTGAGAGAAGCAGCAAGGAGTTACTGCTCTGCTGGGGGAGGCAGATCCCTGCAGAGGGGCTGGGGCAGAGCCAGCCACTGGCCAGGGGACCCGGCGGCCGGGTCAGAGCCACGGCCCACGGTCACATTGTGCCCTGTCCTGCTGGTGGGACCTTGTGTCTAGTGCTGGTTTAGCAAGGAAGCGAAGCATGCACGAACGATGAGCATGTGCTGTGTAGTTCTTGCAGGTTTTTGTGTACTCGCTACAGAATTAGGAGATCTTTCTCCACACTGAACTCTGATTTACATGCTGGATTTCAAGCTCTCCCTCTTTATTTCAATACTAGAGATGTCATAAAGAAGGCTAGTTTAAAATGAAGTGGTTTATTTCCTTTCTCTTGCTTAAAAGTTGGTGAGAATATATGGTCAAGTATTATTTTCTTTAATGCTTCTATTTTTTTACTTATGTGTTAATTCTTTTTCAAGTTATAAATATGCAAATGAAGTTGATGAAAATCTCCAAATCTCTTTTGCATTTTCCATTGACAAACAAACAAAAAACAACCCACAGGGAGACAGTATGGCATGGTAGCTTGTGCAATAGCTGTGTACCAAAGCAGATCCATCACCAGCTGCCTTAGTTTCTCCCCCTATGAAATGATACATGACCTTCACTCTTACAAAAGTTTGAAAATCATAAAGTGCTAGAGTCAACAGCTGTAGTAATAGGAGATTGTGGTTTGTCAACACAAATAACTCAGATACTGAAGCCTGTATTGCAAGTGTTGCCTGGGAAACCTATGTACAGTATAATGGGTTTCTAAAACCCACCATACAGAGTATAGCATTATACATAAGGAAAAAAGAACAGATTTCATACTAGCTCTCGGCCAAAGTAAGAAGAGGGTAACTGGGACACCAGGGCACATCGTGATGACCAGAGTCGCAACCACAGTGGAAGCTCTGCCTGTCTGGTGTGCAGCCTGAGCTGTGGACAAACTGTTAAATCCCTTTTATTACAGTCAATCACTTATGGATTTTTTTTTTTATTCATGAATACTTAATGCAACATATAATTAGACATGGCAAGTGAATGCCAGCTCTGGAATTAGGACTTGAGCTTTCCTGGCTTCATTTTAATGTTCCTATTACTAGACACACTGGGAAGGTTTGCAAGAGCCCTTGGCGCAGGCGGCCGACCACTTTGGCCAGCTTGGGGAGCAGTGCCCCACTGGAAGCCTGGAGGTTAGTGCTCTGTGGAGCAAGGAGGCAGGGCAAAGGTACTCGCTGTCAAAAACTGGCCCCTGCTACATCATTATGAGGCAGGGCAAGGCTTTGATGTTGGACTGTTGAAACTAAAGTTGTAATTTTAATGCTTCCCCCATTTATTTTTCAACTCTGTATGTTCAGACGGTCTATCTGTTGCAGTAGGGAGCTGCTGGGTAACAAAACCTCTCATCCAGCAATGAAATCAATCACAGGCAGGGAACAGTTACTTGTTCTTGGCTCTTCTCCACTTGCAAGTGGTTTGTTCACTAGACAGTGAAGAGGAGACCCACTGGTGACAAGTTGTCATCCTCATCACTAAGGGTACAGCTGCACTTTCAGGTGTCTCGTGCTTTTTGAGATGCACATAGTTTTGCTCAGGTCCCTCAGAAGAAACAATGATGAGGGAAGCATGAGTAAAAATCCTTGAGCAGGAAAGTGTGGAATGGGATTGTCCTCTGTGGGATGATACTGATACGCTTAGTTTTCCATTTTTTAAATTAATATGCAAAGATGTAACATGTCATTAGAAAACCACAAAAATATACTCATGATAAAAAAAAAAAAAAATTCCCAACCAAAACTGTGTTAAAACTGACTCAAAATGTTAAACTCTATTTTTCTATCTCCATTGCTGTAACCAGTGCTCCCATTCACCCAAATAAATCTAAAGCCATGGAGATCTACATCTCTGAGCAACATAGATTTAGTTTTCCTTCTGAAAATGTCCTGTGCAGTTGCTCATCCATATATAATCAAGGCTTAAGAAATTGTTTCATTGTATTTAAATGCACAAACACTTTTTAAAAAATACTCAGTTTGAGGGTGACAGATCTCTTTGTAAACTATGTAAGTAGTATTGATTATTGGTCCAGATAAATATTTTAAAAAATCAGACTATTTTATCATTTCTTAACAAAATATTTTATAATGGCAGTGCTTTAATAAATTACTGTATTTCTGACTGATTTTGTTTGGCCAATGAGCTGTAATCAATTATTAACAGTACCTTCAGTGGGACTCATATTCTGTCAGGAGTCCTTGGCTCCTCAAAGAGAACAGAACCAGGGGAAGATGTTCTAACAAATTACAGTGCCCTGAAAGTAGTGCTTTACTATGAAAAAACACTCCTTAAATTTAAGCTGACTCAGGGTAGCCTGTTTCAGGTCACAACAATATATTATCAAGGTTTCAGGAGTGCTGAAATGTATTATTAAAAAAATGAAAATAATAACGTTACAACATTTTGGAGAGCTCAAAATGTCCTGTTCTGCTTGGAAACACTTTCCGCAAGTGGGACTTGTCACAAAAGGGAAATTCTAGAGCTTGTTTACCTCTAAACTCAAGCCATCCTGCGTGTGCAGAATGACCTGGAAAGTTAATCAGATTTATTAGCTATGCAGAATGCTATATCTGCAAAGTGGCTTTTCTGCAGTTGCTTCCTCTCTAAAGGAACAGCATATTTTCATGTTGCTTTGTTACTGTGACAGGTTTGTTCTAATTATAACTGATCAGATACCTTAATAGCTTTGCAACTACTAATTTTAATCAGAACTGAGCACACTGAGAGCATGTCACAGACTAGGTAGTCAACCCTGCTCCTACATGCTGCTGCTCAGAGGAAATAAGGGATGTTTAAATCAGGGGAATTACCCAAAGGGTAAATTTGATCCACTGTTTTTACAGACAAAGAGAAACACAAACTCAAGGGGGTAAACGTAGAGATATACAGGCTGCTATCTGTCATAGTTTGGGAGCCACAGCTGTTTAAAATTGTAGGTTTTCAAGGGCAAGCCTCAGCCATAGCTACAACTATTATTATTTTACCAAGCCTAATCCTAGGGAGTATTTTAGGCTGATAAAAGCCTTCTAAACCTCCGTTTATTCATTGCACCTGTATAGCACCCTCCACACCTGCTGAGTTAAAGTCCTGTTTCTCCCTGCTTTAAAATCTGTTACAGCAGGAAGCAAAGGTCTTTGATAGAGAAAGACAAGTGCCTTGGTGAGGAAAGCAGCACATGTTTAGATCTAAATAAAATGAAGCCACCTGGTGAACTCTAAGGACTGTGTTAATTAAAAAATAAACAACCAAACCCAATATGGCTGAGTCAGCTGTGGAGAAAAGACCTGCACATGGTACTGGTAATTGCAGCCCTGTAACCTTCTCTGGAATGGGTACAGCGTGGGTTGCAGCAGGTCAGGTCCCTGTGGGGGTGAGGATGCTGTCCCCGCTCCCGGGGTCACGGGTCCCTCTGCTTCGCAGTGGTGCTGGGGGCTCTGCCCGACCCTCTGCTGCGCGGGACCATTCTCCGGCACTTGTCCATGGGCACGACGTTTTCATCAGTTGGTCAGTGGCAGTCTTGGCAGCATTTAAAACTACGACCTGCAGGTGACAGACACTGTAGCTCGTGACCCACTAGCTCTTGTAAGATACCCACCATACATCTTAATTTTAAGGCACTTCAAGTGAAGAGCTTAAAACACGCATGTCAAGTGAAGGACTGAAGCCCTAATTCATGTCATTAGGCTGATTTGTCATCCACCGTCACCCATCTCTCCTTGAATCATGGATGCTTCTTGGAAGGCTTTAAATTTTATTCCAGTGCAAATAACAGAATAAAAACCCCAAAATCTTTGTCTAATCAGTTTGCACAATATGGGATTGTATTTAGTTCTAGGGAAATATCAGTTTCAAAAGCAGTTACACATTAGTGTGAAAATTGCTCCCTCTTCCCTGCTCCATTGACATAAGCTCCTTTACAAAGATAGTTACCTTTGAATAAACGCTGCTTACAGTTTTTAAGGGCTTCCCTTCTTAAATTATTAAAGAAGGAAATAATTTAGTCTATTTATTTTTCTCTGGTATCTGACTATAATGATGTTTTTATATGCAAAATATTAATACAAAATTGTCACAAAAAAGAATCTTGAGCTCATACAATTATTGTTCAGTGAAGATGGTAAGTAAAAACCGAGTAACTGAGCTTAAAGTATTTATTTTGAAGTTGGAGAAATAATTATGCTGTATAAATTTGGCTCACAGAAGAGCGATTTTATCTGATTACAAAATGGTTGGTGTGAAAACAGCCAATCAGGGAAAGAGCCAGTAGAGCCGATATGCTATATTGGAATTAACTGTTGAGATGATGAAACACATTAACAGCTACTTCTGTGCAAATACAGGTAAGGAGAGAGACTGCTGATCCAAAAATTTCTACCATCCCTCAAAGACCCTGCAGGGTGACCAGGACGATGTAGGAATCTTGTCTCACGTGGCATATCTGGTCTGGTACAGAGGGATACAGACCAAAACAAATGTTTTTATCATATTATTAAATTACAGAATCTGAAACTAAAAAAGTAAGAAAGAGGTGTTGTATTGTCCTGTCCGTTCTTTTTCTGGTATAGAACAATTTGTCTCTTTTTAAGAGGCATTTACTAGCCTCTCACTCTTCCATAAGTACATTGTAGTTAAATGAGTTTCTATAAATAATGGAATCACAGGTATTGATTACTTCTAAATTGCAGTAGTGTTGCATAATACAATATTGGCAGCTGTGCTATGATAAAATAGCATGCTATATTCTAGTTGAGTTGACAGATGGAGGCCTGACTCAGCCCCAGCGCCAGCGTGGCCAGCAGGTACTGCTGCCACCCGCAGGGAAACAGCACTTGGCTCACCAAGTGGGTCTTCACAGGCGATGTGGACTTGAAAGCAAGTAGATCTCCTTATATAATTAGCTTAGAAAAGACAGCTCTGAGTCAGAAAGAAATCCAGAAGAGCTCTTATGTAGCTAGCTGAAAAGCATAAAGTCCAGGGTGACTACATATACATGGAAAAAGATGTGGACTCCTGAAAATGAGAGGTAATGCTTATTCTTTGTTCCTGAAGGACTCTTCTTCCACCAGCTTATTCTTCAGTAATGCTCAAAGTTATTTTTAGGTTACAATTTGAACTTCCGGAGAGGGGTGTCAATTTTCTAAATTTGAACACTGGTCTGACTCACAAGGTATCCTTGAAAGCATTTTTTCCATCTAAATGAAAAAATTGCTTTTCCTTCTTTTCCAGAGTACTAATGGAAATAATCCATTGCTACAGGGATTTATTAGGCTGTTAATTAGCTTCTTACAAATATCATGGTTAATTTACATTTCTGATTATGACACTTCCTTGTGTGCCTTTTGAACTTTTGTGATTCTGTAATTGCTTAGCTAAATAGTTAGGACCAAGAGCCCCACCACATGTTCACTATGCATCCAAATTTCTCCTTCTCCTAACTATGAGACATGAGCACATCAAGGATACAGAACAAGGCTGTATATATTGAAGACCTTCCTTCCAAGGTCGTCAATATATACAGCCAAGGATAAATGTTCCAGTAAGGAGAGGAAATAGTCTAGGGTGCTGAAACTCTGTGCTTTACCAAAAAACAAACAACAAACACACACATACACCCCCGCCACCTCCCACCCCCCCAAAAAAAAAGCCAACACAGGGAAAATACATAGGAGGTAATACAACCATACGCCAATGCAGAAATTGCTACACAAAGAAATCTGAAATCAAAAATCCTGGAAACTCCTCTGCTGATAGAAAAGGCAAGCATTAAAACTGTAAGAAATATGTCAGCGTGATTCAGAGTTTAGTTGTGATTCTTAGCACAGAGTGATTAGCTCTAAATTATTCTTGCAAATAGTTAAACACTTGCTAGTGGAACTAACTTTTAAGACCAACATGAAAACAGCAGTTATGCTAAACTTTGAGCACAGTACTGTCTTCACAGGCTTCTATCACACCCTTTGTTGCTTTATTAAAAAGATGCAGAATTAAAAGGACTATTGTCAGCAGAAAACAAAACAAAACAAAACATGCATTACTTAGAGCAGAAACATACAATGCACAAATTCAATACAAGTGCTCCTCTCCACCATATCCATTCAGATCTCATGGCATATTCTGCCACCAATGGCAATCAGGGTCTTGATTACACCATTAAAATGTCATCTGTCTTCTCTGTTAGTGAAAAGTGGAAAAAAATATTAGCTATTTGTTCCATCAAACTGGACACCCTTTGTAATTTGCACATACTTGCCTTGAATGGATCTTTTAAACAAATGCAGTTGGTGTTCACTTCCTGACTTGGGAACTGTCAACTTGCATTCTTGCAGTTGTTATTTTCATGTATCATTTAATCAGAATACTGGATGAGGTTTCCCACCGTGATTTAAAGGCACTCCTTCTCTCTGTTTCCAAGTACTTAGTATCTTTAGAAAGGCATTCAAACAACTTCTTCAGAAGTTGTGTTTAGAGACAATAACTATCTTAGTCATTATTTGGCTGGTGCAGTTAGCAAAATAATTGTTGTGAATAATAGCAGTCTTAATGCTGACAGAAATACTCCGAAGTGTTTGATGTTTTTTATGTACCTAGTGTAATTTAGTGTAAATACAGTACTTCATAATATTTTAATGAAAAACTTTCGTGATGTCTCTTAAGAAAAATAAGATGGCTGAATCTTGGGAAAAAAAAAAAAAAAAAAGATGGGCCTAGTGTGCAGTGAGGCTCTCTTTTAAGTGCAGTCTTACTTAAGATACCAAAACAAGAGTTGAACTGGTTAGGAAAAAAATAAGATAAATTAGATATAATCCTTTTTCTGTTAAAGATCCATGTCTTTGTTAGCATTTGTGTTGGATTTGTGTGTGATGGGGTTTTAGTAGCAGGGGAGGGGCTAAAGAGGTGGCTTCTGTGAGCTTCTAGAAGGAACCCCAGCTCCATGTCAGACCCACCTCTACACCAAGGCCAAGCCAATTAGCAATGGTGGTTGCACCTCTGATAACATATTTAAGAAGGGGAACCTGGACGGAGGGGGAGTTGTGAGGCATATACCTATGCAAACACTAAGGTCAGTTGAAGAAAGGAGGAGGAGGTGTGCTGGAGCAGAGCCTCCCCTGCAGCCCATGGAGGTCACTGGTGGAGCAGATGCCAATCTGAAGCCCATGAAGGAGCCCACACTGGAGCAGGTGGCTGGGCCCAAAGAAGGCTGGAACTCTGAGGGAAGCATGTGCTGGAGCAGCCTGTTGCTGGGAGGACTGCAGCCCATGGGAGGGACCCACTCTGGAACAGTTCATGAAGAGCTGCAGCCTTGTGGGAAGGACTCACATTGGAGAAGTTTGTGGAGGACTGTCCTCCATGGGAGAGACCTCATGCTGGAGCAGAGGAAGAGCGTGAGGAGTCCTCTCCCTGAGGAGGAAGGAGTGGCAGAAACAACGGGTAATGAACTGACTGCAACCCCCATTCCCTGTCCCCCTATGCCACTGGTGAGGAGGTAGAGAAAACTGGGAGCAAAGCTGAGCCCAGGTTTGCTCAGGGGTTGGGGGGGAAGGTGTTTTTAAGATGTGGCTGTATTTCTCATTGTCCTACTCTGATTGATAAATTAAGTGGTGGTGGTGTTCAAATTGATTTTTTTTTCTTCACCAATTGAGTTTGTCTGTTGCCTGTGACCATAATGGGTAAGTCATCCCTCACTGTCCTTGTCTCATCCTCAAGTCTTTTGTTGTATTTTCTCCTCGCCATCACTGAGGGGGAAGGAGTGGGAGAGTGGCTCTGTGGTGCTCAGCTGCCCTCTGGGCTTAAACCAGGACAGCATTCTTGAGTGTCTGAGCATATATGCACAGGAATAGGTTTCACAGAATATAAGCACTCATGCGGTAAAGCTGTACCAGAGTGATAATCAAATAACTGTATCAGTGCTTCATGAATTTGGTACTAGGACTCACGAGTGCCTGTATGCTCTTAGGGCTGCTCCCAAGCTAATACTGCGATGAAGATGTATACTGAGACTCCTGGCATCATGTCACTTGTAACAAATCTTTCACGTTTGTGTTGAGAGGAGGACGCAATAATGTAGTGATTATTGGCTTAGCGTTTAGTAGTGGTAATTGAACAGATTATATCTGTATTTTAGGGATATGGATGAGAACATCAATGATATCACATTAGCTGTTTCTTCTCTATAGGTCTAGCTATAGTATGTGAGATCAATCCAAAATTTCTTGCTGATTTCTTAGTGGTATTCATGTTCTAATGGAGACAGGTTGCACTCTTGATATTTGTGCTTCAGTCACAGACATTTATCCCTTACAAGGTATTATTGACCTGATCTAGTTTGGACTCTATATTATCTCCAATTATTTTTTATGCACTAGCAGTGTCTTATTTTTGTGTAAGTTTTCTGTTTGGTTGTTGCTATAAATTGGGGTTTATTTTGGGTTTGGGTTTTTTTTTTTTTGTTTTTAATAGATTCATATTGAGCTGTCTCCACCAAGCTTGCACCATCAAATCTATTTTTTTATATGAAACACCTATACACTGGACTGCTCATTTGATGCTGGTGATGCTGGTGGCTTTTAGGTCTTTCAAAGAAGATTGGTAGCCATCCTTATGTTCTGTTGAGTGTCGTAAAGGTTTGATTAAATGGGTGCTGATAAACAGAGCAAGCTAGCGCAACATAATCTGCCAGTAATTCAACAAGAATGTTAGGTTATTTGAAGAAATCAATACTTCAATTTATACAACTGAAGATCTTCAGAAAAAGGCTAGGTGCCACTGAATACTTGCAAAATGGAATAGCAGTAAAAATACTAAAATAAAATTAAGGCAGAGGTTTACCAAGTACACCATCTATACCCAGGAATGTTAATACCATGTCTGACTACCATAGCTTGGTCTGTTGACATCTGCTTTACAGACCTATTTAGTATTACAATGCTTAGAGAATCCTGTGTGACAACATGCAATATACTTGTACTGTTGCTTATAACTAGAGTAATTTACAGTCCTTGTTCAGAAGTTGAGTAGGTTTGGAGAAAGAATTTAAGAGAGATCAAATTATTTTCTGAGATTTCCAAGAAAATATTCTCCTGAATTCAAAATCAGCACTGGAACGGGTTGCCCAGAGCAGCTGTGGCTGCCCCCTCCCTGGAAGGGCTCAAGGCCAGGCTGGACGGGGCTTTGAGCACTCTGGTCTGGTGGAAGGTGTCCCTGCCCATGGCAGGGGGGTTGGAACTAGATGAACTTTCAGGTCCCTTCAAACCCAAACCATTCTGTGTTCTATGTTAATACCACACAACCAGCCATCACCTCACAGCTTTGCCGCTCTGCCACAAACATAACATTAAAAGGCCATAATTTGCAGACCAGCTGCAATTCTTGCCAAAGTCAATGAAGGCTGCAGTGTTTTGGCACCACTCAGATTCATAATCATTCACAGCATTGAGAAAATAATGATCAATGGAGAAACTGTAAATCAGAAAAATCTCCAGATTGTTGCTATTAATGGAGTTAATGATCCCTCAGACTAAATACACTACAGTAAATGCAGAATTGCTATGCAACTGAGATAAGAGATGAGGATTATATTAACGTTACTGTGGCCAAGAGACTGAATTCAATGCAAGTAATATCCAGTGATTTGTTAAATATAGATTCAAATGCATTCTTTTTATGTAAAGTCCAGTGTATGCTTTCAACAGCCTTCAAATACAGTTCTTAAGATTTCCTCTAGGAAAATCAATTCAAAGGTTTTGCAGTTCAAATTTACATTAACAAAAAAGGGCAAACTTGGGCTGTCATATATAGGTTCAAATCTATTTGATCCAATTCAGTTTACTCTGAGTGGATATAAGCAGCAAACCAAGTCACAGTTATTGCATAATGTATAACATCTTAATCATGGCTATGGTTTATTTACCTCACGGCTGCAGCTGGTAGTGTGTACCCACCTATACCAGTTAAAACCTACAAGTAAAGTTTCCACTTTCTAAAGATCTGTTGAAATAAATGGAACTGGTCTTAAAAATACCACAGCATTTATCGGTTTTCAACTTAGGCTGTTAATGAAAGACAACTTTGTTTCTTTTAAAAATACAGAAATTAAGCTGCCTTTCATCAAACAAACTGAAAGGCAAGCTTTTTCTCCCCTTCTGGAGGAGGGCAATGTTACTCTTCAGACTGGCATTTAACATGTGAGATGCTTTCTGCATCACATTTTGATTATTGTGTTTTTCTCATGGTAATTCCTAATGCTTCCAGCTGAGGTCTCAGGCTGTGTTGTGTTCATCACTGCGCAAACCTACACACCAGCACTGTGTGCCAGGGCAGGTGCCAGCCCGATCCCCCAGCAGATCCAAAACCCATCACCCAGGGTCACAGTCCTGAGCCTGTGCTGGAGGGAAGGGCATGTGTACTTGGCCTTTGCAGGATGGCAATATGGGCAAGCAGAACATGGTCTGCTTGTCATTTAGAGCAATCCCATATATGTCCAGGATATGTCACTTAAATATATGCAATAGTTCCTGCCCTAAAGAGCTCTGAGGTCCAAATCAGTTTTTCAGGGCCTTATTTTTTCAGATCTTTTACTGGGGAAAAAAATGAAGAAAATAATTGAACTGGATTTCTTTGACCAAACAAATAGTGCTGAATAAAAGAAATGGGTTTGTAAATCTAATTACAAATTTTATTACCATCATTTTATTTCCATGTGTTGTTAAACAGCTGTCACATTTTCTGACTGTGTTTGGCTACACTATGAACAGTGTCTTTCCCCAGATATGCTATTCACAGATGTATGTTGTTATCAGGTTAGAATTGAAACTCTGCCACTGACGTGAGCTTCAGCATGTATTTATTATTAATACAGACCATCCCGTAATGTTGTGAGCTTGCTGAATTAAAGGCGAAATCAAAGGCATTTTACCTGTCAAGACCTTAGTTCAGAGTTCTCAGTTTATCTTGTGCTGGATGACAATGTGTCATTGATTTCTGAAACGGAGCAGGCAGCTGCCTTCATTATACTGAACCAGCCTGGCAACTTTAAATCCGTGCTCAGTGGCGAACCTACTGCATGTTCAAACCCTCTATGGAAGTTTCCATTATAGACATGTTGTTTTACACTGCTATATCACTAAATGTACTGAGTGTGCATTTACTAGATACATCTATCAATGGTGAAGGCACCTATAGGGAAGGGTTTGGTGAACAAAAATAAATGGTGCCCCAGCAAAATGCAAGGCTCAATACCGAGAGCCCTACTGGCAAGATGTGCATTGCAGAGCTGGGTCTTACACCTCCGCCCATGGCCTGGATTGCCACCATGATCTCTGCTCCGTCTATTTTTAGGTTCACTCCAGTCATAGGCAAACTACAGACCGTTTCTATTATTTTAAAAGCACACACTGTTCTGTGCAAAGTTTAGAAGTGACCAATCCTTAATGGACTCCTTACTGAAAGCAGCATAAGCTTCTCCATAGTTCTCCAGGAACATATACCTGTCTTTTCAACCACCTCTGCTTCAAGTGTCCATAAAACACCACAGCAGGTATCCCCTGCCTCAGAGGCCAAGAAATGGAGTTGCTGGGACACTGAGGAGGTGAGGTAGTCCCAAAGCTGTTGGAAACACCTAGCCCAGAGTGCACCAGCAAACAGGCTCATGCCAATCTGGCATGTCTGTGGTGCCGAAGGGCAGCTTGGCACCTTGGATGGACACTGTCTCAGTCAAGTGCTTTAGGTCCTGTCCTGCATCTCTTCATTCCCTTCTCCTGAACCACAACAAGCTAATTTATGTCTAATGCCAAAGCATCCTGAAGGTACCAAGTGCTATGTTCAGATGACCTCCATCCATCCTTTATCTCCATGTCAAGCATTGTCTGTCAGCGGACTTGAGGTTTCAGAAACGCCTGCCTGCCAGGAAACACTGGAGAAAGGGATGGTTTGGGTTGAACATGCTGAACCTGGTGTTGAGGGACTGGTTGGATCATATAGCTGGTACACATCCTGTGTCAGACCTGAGTTTGAATACAGCCTCATACATGACTTTAAAAGTGCAGTTGGTTTCTCCCCAGTTCCCATAATTATCTTTCATTTTATTTTGCTAGCTTCAGTCAGGACTTGGAAAAAAGCTTTTCAGGGAAGGCTTCCAACTCTGCAGGCATGATCTTCTGCGTTTATGTTCATCCAAGCTATGCTTATACTATATATCATCACAGAAGAGCAGGCAATTAAAAATGCAATTAATTTCTTGCTAATTGAATATTTTCTGAGTAATTCTCAAACCTGGATGATTACCAACAGTAGGCAAATATTTAGAACTGTTAGCCAGCATCTAAATGCATCAGAAATAATCATCTGGATTTGCACAACTTCTGGTCCATCTGTGTAACACAACATATGCCCCTATCTTCAGTCAGAGGGGGTGTAAAGACCTGCTCCTTAGGAGGGAGAGTGTTACATATTTAGGAGATGCTATCTGGGCATTCCTCTGATTACTTCTGCTGTGGGGTGGAATTCTGCTCTAAATTTGCTTTTGAGGAGCTGCAAGTGATGCTCAGCAGAGGCCCTCCCTGCACCATTGCCAGAGGAAGGCAAAGGAGGAAGTGTAATAACACCTCAGTCTTCCTGCTGAGAGGGCATTTGAGGGGCTGGGAAAAAATAAAGCAAGGTGCGGATGCTTACCATCTGGAGATCAGGCTCCAGGCTTGAAGAAGGGCCTGGATTCCTCTGCTTTTTGCATGGTTCAGCAGACCTGAATCCAAGAGGAGCAATGTCAGGAGTGTGAGAAATTTGGAAGTAAATAACTGAGTCCAGAAGAAGCTAGCCAAAAGCTGTCACAAAGCAGGGAAAGCCTGCCTGGACTGTCTCCAAAGGGACTCGAGACTAAGAGAAACAAAGTCATCTCAGTACATCGTTGGAATGAACTTGTGGCATGGCAGTGTGCCCAGGTTAGAGATGTCATCAGGACTCTGTTACAATCCATCTGCAACAAACTGAATGTTCACTTTAACGCAAGAACATGATGTGTCCTTCAGAAGGAATCATTGTCCTTCAGGCAGAGATCTGCATGGTGCAGTGGATGCTGTAAAAAGCCCTCAGTGTGCCCAAGCAGGGGTTTCCCATGTGGCAGTACAGGCAAATGTCATAAGCCTGGCCCCAGTTACGTCTTTTCTACAAGAGAGACACTGCTAGGTGATAGCAGGTGTTTTTACTTGTCCTATATCCTCTGAAACCAAGAGAAATATTGTGTCTTGGTTAGTGATTTTTGCAGACAACATTTTCTGTTGCCTCTATATTTCATTAAGCCCAGAAGAACAAGGTTTGGTTTCACCCTTTGCCAAGAGCAAGAAAGGAGAAAATACTTCTTTGCTTCCTTAGTCTTTTTCTCATCTTGATCACTCAAGCCCTTGTCATCTTGACAGACCACTGTTGCCTGCTCTAGTACTAGTACCAGTCTCACAAGCTGTAGAGGGATAACACAGCCTCCCTGGGGAAGACAGCGAATGAAGTTTTGGCCATTGATTAAATGGCAAATCATCCACCTGTGTTCCTGTGTTGGACCTTGCCAGGGTAAAGTCAAGGAAGAAGCAGCTTATTTTGCAATCCTATTTCATTTTACTTATGGTAAACATTTGAACCATCCAAAGAGAATGTGATAATAGGAAATGAACCTCTGCTGCATGCCAGCTTCAAACAAATCTCAACAGCCCTGATAAAATCAGGAAATCTTTTTTGCTTACACTGTTTCAAAAAAAGTTACTGAATTTTACTTTATCATCTAGGTAATGTGAAATTTCAATCATACTACAGCTCTGGGAATCTAATATTTGGTTCTTTCACATCACTCACTACCTCACTAAGCCCCACTTACCAGGTTTTTAAAAGGTTGGCTTTTAAACCTTCCAAGGACAAATATGTCTTTTGTAACGTTTAATCATTCAAAATATCCCAGAGAGAAAACACTTGCTGTGCTGCTGGCTCTAGTAACTGCATTGCTTCCTATGGGACATTAAAAGCCAGCACCTTACACTGTCTGTGATGCGACAAGCTTTCAGAAACTCTACTGTAGCTCTGACTTGCTCTGTCTCTTCCCTTCTTCTTTTGTTCCTTGAGTGGCTGCAGCCTTTGTTACCCAGGTATTTTGCAGGGACTTGGGGTTATTTTGAGACTTGGCTAGGAGGTCTGAGTACGTAATTAACCTGAGGGACAAATGTTAATTTCTCAACCTCACTAGGAATCTGAGAGGGAGGAAGGCAAAGCCAGTGGCTGGCCACAGGCGTATTTAAGGACAGCCCTCAAAAGCTTGGGAAGGAGAGAACCCAGGAGGAGGAGGAACTGATGAAGGCCTGTGTTGGCTGCAGACAGTGTTACAGTGATTGTGTGCTCTCCTGCCTTACAGGTGAGTTACCTGTCACAGCTGTGTGTTCTTCAAAGACAAGTAATGAGGGTATGATATAGCATGTAACTTGGGAAAGTGCATGGTGCTTGAAGGAAGAGGAATAGCTCCTTGGGGGTAGGAACATCTGCTCTCTGCTCCCCATTTAGAGAGGTGTGATCCTCCCAGACTCCAGCTTTTGCAAGGCAGGACCAGACCAGGGGATGCTAATCCCTGCTACTGACACACTTATTTATTCTGTCCTGCCCATCCTTACTTGCGCATTTCTGAGCCCCTCCTCCCCCTTCCCATGTTCTCTTTTCCCTAATCTCTGTTCCCATAAGGGTATTTCACATATAATTTTTTAATCACTTGCATTTATACAAAACTACTGGGAATTTTCAGGTTACATTTCTCAAAGGGATAAAAACAAAATGATGACCGTACATAGCACAGAACATGTTGAATATACACACTATCTCTGATGGCTTGAGGACCCCAGCTCCTGGTGGGGTTGGAGCTGTTACAGGTGTGTCTCATCCACAGCTCAGTACTGCTCAGGCCCAGACTGATCCACACACGCATGGATGAGCATCTTCTTCTCATTAAAATGTCAGCAGTGTAGCAAATAATCACTGACAACAAAACCGGTCAGCCCAGATGTAATCCAGGCTATGCAGAAATCTAGAACAGTCTTTTTTTTCTTTTGCTAAGACTAGGGTTTGATCTGACAATATCTGCATCCAGTTCAAGTTCAATAACTGAGTTACAGTCAGATGGGCTACCTAGAAACTCTTTAATTAGTCTTTCTTTACAACAGTGTACGTTTAGACATATCTTCACTCAAGTTATTTATCCTGCTTACATGTTGCCAATTTCCAGATGATCTAAGTCAGTATTTTGATGTAAAAATGCTTAGAAGTTTCATAGTGAGGGTTGGAGGGAGAATTTATTTTTTCTTTCAATTTTTTTTAATTCCAATCCTAGGCAAACAACAGCACACCAAACTAAAATGCTTTTTTTGTCTGTATTGATTAAATGTTTTTCAGATGTAGGCAAGAATTGTTTGCCTCTCTTCAGAGAGAGATGCACAGGAAGAGTCAGCTGAAAACGGTGTTAGCCAAAATGAGCCAGTAAGAGGCAAAATGTGACACAGAACATAGCTGGCCTGTGCCTCAGTTGAGATAGCTGCATAATATCTTTGAAATACTTAGTGGCAAAAGAGCAAATGACATTCAAATAGCATGTTCAACAGCATTCAGTTTAAATTTAACCTTCTAAAAGGTATATTCAAATCACCATCTTGGAATTTGGCTCACCTAATTTTATATTCTGAAATGCTTGTCCTGCACCCAGTGCTAGGAATAGCTTTGCTGCCAAGACCATCGCTACCACTTCTTCATCTGCTTTTATTGGCTGATGTTCAAATTTTATTTCTTTAGTTAAATTTTCTGGTTAAACATTATGTATGGGCACACCTCATTTGATCAGCTATAGCCATAGAGTTTAGCCAATTTATAGCTAAATAGCCCACTCCTGTCAAGGAAGGGATGGAATTTGCTGAATTAATATAAATTCCTTGAGGCAGTAGCTGCATCTGAGCAGCACTAAGGGGAATCAACCCTTTTATATTATGATAGTTCAGAGACCTACAAGCGTTGCCCTTTTCAGCATGGTAAAATCCACATATGATGCATTTTAAGGTAAATGGAATCTCTTTTTTTGATGGATAGATGATGGGAATTATTGACGTGTCTGTCTAATGTGCTGTTCTCTTGGCAGACAGCCTAATCTTCAGAGGATAACTGAGAGCTCTTGTATGCTGTTAGTGTTTTTTGCAAGTGTTCTCAAATTGCATACAAACAGACCAACTCTTCCTCCATAAAATGTATGTAATGGCATTGATCTCAGTGGGTGATGCTCACATCCAGCCAGGAGAGAACTAGGCCCACATCCTTTAAACCCACTGCATGGTGAGATAAGATTCAGTCCCAAGAGGCATATTTCACCAGCACAAGCTACCTGCAGTCCTCCAGGACTGGCTGCTCCAGAAGGCACATTTTGCTCTCAGTATGCTATATAGGTTTCTGTGCCTATTCCTCAAATACAAAATAAGCATTCTTATATCCATGTCAAATGATGAATCTCTGCTGTTAAATTTACGCCCATGTAAGACAGTGAGGGTTGTGCAGCCACTGTACTTTCAAAGCATGTAGTACTGTTGCTCAATGCTCTCCAACCAAGCAAATGCTTTAGACTCCTCTCCTTGCACCTTTTTGGACAGGTTTTACAAAGATACATCATGTATCAGTGACATGCCAACAGTCAGCAAGTGTTTCACATAGATGTGGCCACTGAACACACTCTAGATAAGCAAGAATATTTCAAAATAAACCTTTAAAGAACAAAAACTACATGTAGAAGTAAGGAACAAACTTCCAGACATCTTTATCAGTACTTGGTACATCAAAGGATATTCTCACTGCCTATGTGCTGAATGTACATGTTCTGCTGTATAATTTCCCTTCTTTAGATCTGCATCTAACTAGGACTAAGTGATACAACATTAAATTTAGCAGAAAACTTGAACATAGTACCTGACTGAAGCACGCATGCTACTTCAAACACAAGCTTATGGTGGCCCAATGAGAACTTTTCTCGATGTACTTTTTTGTATGTAAGTCTGCAAGGCATTAAGAGTGAGGTTGTTCAGTCTCAGTCAATAACATTATGAGTTTGCAAGTTATCTTCTGTGTGTGTGCATTTGTGTTCTGGGACATTTTGGGAGGATACCTGTGTTTTTCATGTTACTTTTGCCTTCATATGTGACCAGAAAATGTAGATGATTAGTGACTGCTTCAGCTCCCATAGCCACATTTTCACTATATCAACATACTACATTTGGGATTGTTTAAATTTGCAATATTATGGCTGTTTCTTCTTCCATGGTCTCTTGCTCCCTATCTATCTCCCTAACCATCCTCTCTCTTACTGTAGCTGTCAGCTGAGTGGGGACTTGCTGTGCCCATGGCAGTTGCTGCATGGTGCAACATATGGCTCTTCTGTAGAAACCTGGTTTGTGTCCTTCCATTTTAACATAAATGCTTTCCTATATATTGTCTGCTTATTTATTTAACTCACTGACTAGAAGAAAGCTGGCTAGGGGTCTCAGGATGAAAGTCATTAACGCAAGCACACTGCAGGAATTTGCTGTTCTTGAACTAGTGATCATCACACATTTCCACAGCACAGTCGTGGGCACAAGGCCTACTGGAAGACCAGTGACACAATCCACTGCAAGTCATATGCTCACAATTCCCTCAAACAAAATTTGCCCATTTTCACCCTGGCCAATGTCACTTGTGACTGATTAAGATGGTATGATTGGCACTTTTCTCTAGGAATCCTTATACTTCTGACAAATTCCCTACATTAGTATCCATTTCTTCTGTGTCATTAATCATAACGTTCTTCTATTTAATTTGTCAGCCCAAAATGCATTTGGGAATCCCTGCCAATACTTTCTTTCTTCTCATTTTGAGAAGCATGATTTGTGTAACCTTCAAGAGTATTCCTAACATCACTGAAAGCTCCCTTTTATAGTTGGAATTTATGGATGGGGATATGTTGGCATTTTCTTTTTCCTCTGTTACTAATGGTTGCTGTTGCTGTGCGTGCCAATACCCCTCTTGCACTATCCATCTTCAGATTTTTCCCATGGGGGTAGATAATGACATGAAGCTCTCTTTATGACACATGAAGGTTTACTGCTCTCCCATATCAGACTGTGTGATGTAGGGGGAACACATGCTCCAGAAATGTTACCTTACTGGTATTGAGTAGGGCCAGGTCTGCTACACAGCAATCACTTCATGCTCCTGCATTGTTTCTCTAATGCTTTTTTTTCCAAGTCGTTTTCCAAGTATTTGCTGTGGGGCTTTTTGCTTTTAAGTTACACCTATAGTCATGAAATACAGAATACACCAAGCCTAATGCATCTCTTTCAACTTCAGCAGACGTACTTTTTTTTTTTTTCTTTTCTTCAGCTACAGTAGTCCTTCACTGAGTCACTGCTTGCTGATGTCGAATCTAAGAAAACAGATGTGGCCAGTGAGCCCTTCCTACAAGGACTGGATTTCATTAAATACTCCAGTCTGCTCTCTGAAAAGCTGAAGCTTCTAAAAGAAATACCAGTAAGGCTTGTTACCTTTTCTTTTTCAAGGACTCAGTATTTCTACAGACCAGCACAGTTGTCTCCAAACTGTATTTTCTCCCTACTCATGAAGCCTACATAGGCTACTGCCTAGGCTTTTACAACATTTTAACTTTGAAACCACACAGAAATAAATTAAATGCTCAAGTAGTGCGTACTGGATTAGATAGGTTCAAGAAAGCACCCAGAAATAATCCTTGGATCCTGCACTTCATCCCACTATCACTGATTTTGTACTAGAAGTACTCTTGAGGGGGTGCACAAATTTTGTTTGAAGGCAAAACACAGATAAGAAAACAAGCCAGGCAAGAGCTGTGGCAGGTTTTCTGTTTCACTTTTGTTTCTCCCTGGTATAAATCAATGACCCTTGACAGACTTTTGCCTTTCAGTGCTATCCTCTTCCTGTAGCATCTTGTTCCTAGCCACTTTTCTACTTGTGTTGGCTTCGTGAGGCTTTGATTCAGCTCATACTGCTGAGAGCAGATGTTGAGAGCATGGCCCTGGGTGCTGCATTCTTCGGTACTGAGATTTTTGCATGTCGTCCTTCACTGTGTCTGTAAGAAAAGTGCCAAAACCTTCCACAGAGGGCAAAGCAGTTGAGTTGGTGCAATAAGAAGCTATATATAGGTGAAACTTTGAAGGGCTTTAACCTTAAAACATAGCCTTAGTTCAGTAGTGCTCCTGGGAAGTGGTGCATTTTTGGGAGCACTGGGTCATTTGGGGGGGTTTCTGTCATCAACTGAAAAGATGTAATGTAAACTCTCTCAGCTAAATTATACCATGTTTCAGTGCTTGGAAGCTTGTATTGCCATCATACTTTCCTATATTACTTATGCTGTTGTCTCTTTTTTCCAGCTCATCCCATTAAAGTAGAAAATATTTACCGTTTATGGAGCTTTTCTACTGGCCTGTCAGTATTCTTGCTTCTATCCTGCTCAGCCCTTCTCATTCTTCACAGACAATGAATCCTCCACTTCAATTTCCGATTAACTACTTCATTATCTAGGTGTAGTATTTTGTTGGTTTAGACCATATTCTATCAGCTTCCATGGCAACTAATCTCAATTCAGAGGCTCAACCTCATGTGTGGATTTAGTGTGATAGCTTTGAGAGTTTTTTAAAGTTGTTTGGGGAATTTGGTGCATCATTTTCTCTATAGCCTCCAGTACTGTTTCTGAGCTCAGCAAGGCTATGCTAGCATGAACAGCAGTGCCTCATTTTCTTTGGGGGCGGGGGGATGGGGAACTCAGAAACTCCTTATTCTGCAAATTATAGTTAATGTTCTGGTATAAAAATGTACACATTAAATGTTAAGGGGTATATTCTCCATTCATTTCATGTGTGATTACTCCTCTTTGACATTAATTGGAATTCTGTGCAAAGGCTGAAAAGAGACCATCAGTGGTAATGTAAATTGAAACAAATCTCTGATATAACACAGCTTTTAAAGAAGGAGTCATTCAAGCAACACTGCTGCAGTCTCCAAATATTCTGTGTCATTAATGACTAAAGGATCCACTGGACTGTTAATAATGATGTAGTAGGATGGTATAATCTACTATTGCTACATGAAGGCATTAAATAAATATTATCAGCTAATAATTTTATGTAGCAAATATTTGAAACTGGCTATGTAAGATGGACTGAGCTCTGTTGCAGACTCACAGTCCACCACAGTGAACTGAGAAGGGATAGCTTCAATGCAGTTTTCAGCACCTATAAAAAATGACAGGAAAATTGATAAGAAAGGTGTTAGTTCCTGACTTGTACATCTTAGTCAGCTGAGCTGGAGACAAATTACGAGAACAGCAAGGTCTGACTGCTTCCTTATGCAACCAGGAAAAAAATTCCTCTTTCTGTTGACAGACAGCTCAGTGCTCTGTCACTGCAGTTCAGCTGGAAAAGGCAGAAACAGAGGATGCTGGAGCGCAGCTCACTTCTCCTTGCAGCTCCCGGACGGCTCTCTGCCCGCTGCCGCTGCGCTTCGTATGGCCGCACACCTGGGCCCCCCCGGTGTGGGTCCTGCCTGTGGGTCTGCACAGCCACGGCACAGACTGAAACCTCCCTCACGGTAAGGCTTTCCAAGATCTATCTGTGGGGAGAAAATATAATTTATAATGTGTTCTACTCTCTCCATCTAAGTCCTTCCTTTACAGGGGTACCTGTAGGGGTTATTGTGTTGTTTTTAAGCAATTTTCCTAACTGGAATTACTGCCTTGATTTCATTTACCATGAAGCCACACCAGCTGTGGTACCAGCACCAGAGAGAAGAGCACAGGGGAAGGAGGGCACAGGGGATGCTTAAATTGGCCTTACTGCTGAGAGAAATACTTACTTTAGCTTTGATGATGGTTTCCTCCTTGAAAACACTACTTCAGAATTCCCTTCTTCTGTAGGCCCTCAAGTGTTAGCCCTCCTTCATTATGAAGGATGTTAAAACAGTAGAAAAACAGCCATATACGCCCTCGGAAGGAGAAACACAGCAACTGGTGCTTCTCATATGCCTTTTTGTTCTCAGTTTAGTTCTCTAAGTGATGCTTCACTCTCCTTCTACCTGATGAAATACACTCACAGAAGCTAACTCCAGTTTCTTAAGCACACACATACACAGACTTGGATTTGCTTAGACTAAACATGTTTCCTTTTTAAATTGGGCTAATTGCTA
Organism: Tyto alba; assembly: GCF_018691265.1. NCBI lineage: Eukaryota > Metazoa > Chordata > Aves > Strigiformes > Tytonidae > Tyto > Tyto alba. The sequence goes on along the minus strand of NW_024881328.1, from coordinate 27,145,101 downwards.
ATTAGCTTGATCTAATTAACGGCAGTGAATGCAAACTTACACCTTCCCTAAAAATTTATTCCAGGAAACAAATAGTTGTTTCTAATCTCTGCTTGTTCTAAGGCAAGCCATGATACAGCACAAGCATTTGTGTCTTGAAAGAAATGACTGCAAGAGGGGTAGGTTTGCAGTTGTCATCATGTGTTAACTATTTCATGTTAAATGGCAACCAATTAAATAAATGCAAAAGAGGACCAAAGCATCTGGCTTAGGCAAGGTTTTCACTGAAAGATGAGAAGTGTGTTTGAAAGAGAATGTTTCCACATGTTGGAAAGCATCAGTCAAATGTAAGTGTGAGAAGGTGGTGGGATGGAAGGGAGGGACTGTGGTATGCTGCATTTTTAAATGTTTACAGCAATCAGATTTGGACTTATTTTGGCTATTGCAAGGTTTGGTTTACTTTACAGAAACAAGAAACTGAGTATTATCAAAGTTTATTTTTAAAAAAGAAAAAAAGCAAACCTAGTCCTGGGATCAGACTATAGCATGGTTTGAAGTCTCTACAATACAATTTAATTAGATTGCTGTAGCATTCAGTACCTCAGTTCATACTGAGACTGTGATGCAGAGCTGTATTTTTCAAACTTTTTATTTTCAGTTGTGGAGAAGCATTGAGAGACAGAGGCAGAAGAAGCTGAATGTTTCTACAACCCTGCAGGTAAGAGTAACTGATAAACACATAAGACAACAAATGTATTTTTATTTTTAAATACTAACGGTTTCTGATAGGCCAAGTTAATTCTCTTAACGGTATGAAGATGTGGGGAGGAGAAGGGAAGGGGTACTCTGTAGCAAGACTATGAAGGTTAGCCACAGTATTGCTGATGCAAAGATCAGAGGAAGTAAATCTGGGGCAAGTAAAGAGACACCCTGGTAAAAAAACAGGCATTGAAAGAGAAGCATTCTGTGCTGCTCTACAGATTCTGAAGATTTGTGCAAAGTAAGGAGGGAATGGGGGGAATATTTTCCTGGTTTTGTCTGGGCTGTAAGGAGAGTAGCTATGACTCTGTATGCTTTTTTCCCACTTTAAATTTTCACATCCCTTTCCTGCTCCCAAAACGGCATCTCATTTCCACTCCCAAGTTTTCCCCTCACTTGTGCTTCAAAAATGCTGTGGGTAGTCTCATGTCATAAATTATATCACTGAATTGATCTGATTTGCCACACTGACTCAATGAGAATATTTAAATTCTCTTTACTTCTGAGAAAAAGCATGGAAACCTTTGCGAAGGGCAACGTGTGCATTCTATGTGTGTTAAGTTACAAATGCTCAGTGCATAAACCTTTAGAGTTCTGGGAAATAGTGCGTTTAAGCCATGGAATGTCCCCTGGAAAGTGAGAGAGAGCATCACTGCCTGGGCATGTGCCAGAGCCCTCCAAAACCCAGCCTGGTCTCCGTAGGCTCAATGTGAGAGCACAACACTCTGCTGCTCTCATACCTTAAGTTAAATTAAGTCATAACTCATAACCATAACTAAAGATAGTTAAGGTATAAACAAACTTTTGTCGCAAAAGATAGATTTTTGGGAAGTTTTACGCTGAAAACAACTGATTCCATGGAAAGCAACTTCCACAGTCACCGATTTTTTGTCACAAAAGCCCAGAATGGTACAAATGCCTTGCCTAAAGTTTAATATGTTGACCTCTTTCAGGAAAGCAAAGCTATATCCTCTTATATCAATGTGGTAATTTATACAGTGCTTAAAAGACTGTAGGCTAGCCAATAGTACTTTAAATGAAGGACAAACTTTTACACTTGTTGTAGTAGAACTAAATTATTTCCTAGAATGCTGTTTTTTTAAATGTATGTTTATTTTTTAAAAGCTTACACTTAAAAAAAGGATCCTTTTGACAACCCTATTTTTCAACATTCACTAAATAACTCCTAATGCATTTCACTGAGGGTTCTTATGCTTGTGTTTTGTCTTGGAATACATTGCTATTTTGTCAGTACCTTAATATGCACGCAAAACCCTCAGCACATAAAGCTGCAAGGAAGAAAATTGTGTATTTTTGAATGCTTGCTGAAATTCAGACCCCTGCTTCGTGATTCCTGTAGCGTTATTCTCATCTGATTACTGTTCCTGCTGCTCTTAGCTGCCTCCTCTGCATTTTAAACCTAGTGGAAACAATGCAACATTGTGCATTTTTCCTTTTTTAGCCAATATAAAGAATTGGATAAATACGAAAGTACATGCTATGATTTTTTCTGAGTTTGTTTGTGGCAGTTGTGGAGTGCAAAGTAGCTTGGGTTTGGCAGGATTTTCAGGTGAAATGTAGCTGTATCTGAAATCAGAATTACCTGAGCTTGGTAGATCATATTCTCATAAAGTGATTCAGTAAGGGTGCTCTGGGGTAGGCATGCTTGGAGTGTGCATATTTGTCTTCCTTCACTGCTATTTGTATAGCTTCTTTCAAATTTTTGCCAGGATGACAGTGTTTGCATTTGACCTACTTTGGTTATTATTAGATTCTTTCTGTGCACCGTAATTGACTCTTTTCTGAGATGCCATGTAAGATGCCTGAAGTCTTTTACATGTGTTATCTAAATATTTGATTTCTTCCATTAGTCTGTCTGCATGCCCTGTTTCACTCTTGAGCAATAACCTCAAATGTTTTCAAGCCCCGTAACATTCTGTATATCTCCTGAAAGAGCTCAGTAGTACCTAGCAAGAAGCTAACTGGGAAATGTCAACTAGGTATCATGGTGTTAAAGTTCAAAAATAGCATATTGCAAAAGGCTAAGACCTCCCTGACATGTGGTAACATGGCAGGATGTCAGGAGATCATGCTCTGTAGCTGTTTTGTCAACTGCATGAAATGATGACGTGAAATGATGAAATAGTTTGACCAGTGTTGTCAGCTGAGTATTTTCTTTTTATGCCAGTTACGATTTAAATATCAGCCAAATTCTGCTATATACTTGCCTTGTTTTAAGGCCTCTTTTGAACATTATTTCTGTACTATTTAATAAATTCCTTCCACAATTACCATCCAGACCTTGGGACCAAAGTAGAACGTGTGAAACTATTTAGGTATTGGAGAAATGCATAATTGGGATGAGAATCCAACATCAGCGTTATTTGAAAGCAGAGATATTTCTGGAATCTGGGGGGAAAGGCAGAAAAGTGAAGAGAGGAAGAAAGAAGAGAGAAAGAAAGTGGAGAAGAGAGGAAGAGTCCAGGTTATTGATTTCCTAATTACAAGCAGGTCATGTCAGACACTACAGTCAATAAGCTGTTCACTCACATTTCTGCATGACTGGAGCATATTGTGAGTTACCATGGTATATATTTTCATTAAAACAGCTGTGTAGATGACCTTAGATGAGGGTCAAAACTGGTGAGCTAAAGCATGTTGCAAATGAATTTTCAAAGGGGTATCTGCTAGCTAGTGAAATTATACTTTCACGTGACTAAGCAATTTAAGATAGGTACTGTAGCCAAGAATCAAATGGAATATTTTTTCCCCAAGTGATTAAGCACAAATTTTTCACACTGTAAAAATATTTCTCTGAATTCATTCAAGCATCTAACCATCTGACTGGATCATAGCCAGAAGCTAACTGAACAAACTTGTGCTTGTATAGGCTGGAAGCAATGAAAAAAAATATTGCTGGAATGTGTAGCTTTGAGAAAATATCTAATTCAGTTACTCTTTAAATACAGATTATTGAAGTTTACCTCTTCTAATATTTTAATCAAAGTCACAGGACAGCATTCAACAACTGGGAAGCAAAAGCATAAATACCCAGCATGTATTCTAGAAAGCATTTTATGGGAAAAAAAAACACCAAACACTATTTAGCAGGCTCATGTGCTTTCATTAGGTTATGAAAGGACTAAAATATGCCACTGAATACTGTGCTCTTCTTTCCTCAGTTGGACATCAAATAGACATTGTCTTCACAGGGAGACTGAAGCACTCCAAATTCCAGTGTATCAGTCAGGTGCCAGATATTTCTGTGATTGAGAAGTCAAACCTTCATTCTGGCATGGATTTTTTTTCTTTTTTCTTTTTTTTTTTTTTGATTGCTTGTTAAAATTTTTGAGAACAAGAACAGAATGGACACTAACAATTCTGCAGAACAGGAATTGTCTTACTGATCTGAAAAATAGAACACAGCACTACAAATATCCGAGTCACCTTTTTCAAGTTTACTAGAGATATCTTGCTCAGGAATGGTGCATCAATTTAATCTCAGCCACCAGAATTGAAACCTGCTTCAGTTCATATGCTATTTGCATTAAAATCTTGCTGTGTCTAGGTTAGTAAATTCTGCTTCCTAGAGCTCTTCTGATGAGGGGTAGCAGTTAAGCCTATTCTTTTCATTAGGCCCTCAATATATTGAAATCTTCAAAATAAAGAAGTGCTGAGGCCATCAGTTACCCCAAAACTACGTTCAACAAAAATAACTGGCTCTGCAACAATTCTTCATGTTTTGGTCTAAACAGCTTTTTACAGAAGAATTTTGTTTGGATCCTTAGGAAAGGGGGGAGAAGGCAGGGATATGTGTCATCTCACAGACCAAGCCTGCTCTCGCCAAGTCAACTAGCACGACAACCCTGACTGTAGTGAGAATTCGGCTGGCTCCAGAATAATTGAAGCTGACAGCCAGTATGGAACTGAAGCACATCTGCCTCATTAAAGGACGAGAGCTGTTCAGGAAATTAATAACGCTGTGTACTGTATTTTAGGAATTAACTAGCTGTGGTAGAGAAAACATGGATGTAAGACAACAGTTGCAAAGCAGAGAGGTTGTAAGATAAAAGGAAACAGGCTTGCTGGAACAAGTAGTCTTTATTGTTGCTGTTCAATCTTTACGGCTTGACTTGAACCAGCTGACTGGTTTGAGTTCCTTTGTTCACTGGTTAGATTGCTTGCAAATTTAGGAAAACATAATTTAGTTCAAGGCACCAAGAACTATAGCTTAAAAAAAGAATTTGCTCCTATGCTTGAAGTGAAATAATATGTGTTTAAATACACTGTTGGATCCAGAATGTTCCACGTCTCATGGGACTCATCTCCTGACAAATAACTCCTTTGCTGTGTGTATCTGGAGACTAGTTCTAGCTAGTTAATGTACAGAAACCTTATTACTGCGCCAGTTCTTGAAATGACCAAAATCACCATGCTAAGAAGTTAAGACTAGTCACATGGAGTAAAATGAGTCATGTTTCCATTCCCTTGATATTTACTGCTGTACAGATTATGGCAAATTATGTTGCATCGCTTTGTGATATATAGAACTTGAGGGATTTAGTCCAAGTTCAGTCTATTTAATTTTCAGATGTTAGATCTCAGCTATTGCAAGGTATTATGGTCACCAGTTTATTCATATTTGAGGTTTATGTATTTGTAAACAGATTACACAAGTGTGGTGGGTTGACCCTGGCTAGACACCAGGTGCCCACCAAAGCTCTCTATCACTCCCCTCCTCAGCTGGACAGAGGAGAGAAAACATAACAAAACACTTGTGTGTTGAGATAAGGACAGGGAGAGATCACCCACCAATTACTGTCACAGGCAAAACAGACTCAACTTGGGGAAATTAGCTTAATTTATTACCAATCAAATTGGAGTAGGAAAACAACAAATAAAACCTAAATCTTTAAAAACACCTTCCCCCCACCCCTCTCTTCTTCCCAGGCTTAACTTTATTCCTGATTTTCTCCATCTCCTCCTCCCCAGCAATGCACGGGGACGGGCATCACCTGTCAGTTCATCACCCATTGTCCCTACTGCTCCTTTCTCCTCAAGGGGAGAACTCCTCACACTCTTCCCCTGCTCCAGCATGGGGTCCCTCCCATGGGAGACAGTCCTCCACAAACTTCTTCAGTGTGAGTCCTTTCCACAGGGTGCAGCTCTACACAAACTGCTCCAGCGTGGGTCTTTTCCACGGGGTGCAGTCCTTCAGGAACAGGCTGCTCCAGCGTGGGTTCCCCATGGGGTCACAAGTCCTGCCAGAAAACCTGCTCCAGCGTGGGCTTCCCATGAGGTCACAGCCTCCTTTAGGCATCCACCTGCTCTGGCGTGGGGTCCTCCATGGGCTGCAGGTGGGTATCTGCCCCACTGTGGACCTTCATAAGCTGCAGGGGCACAGCCTGCCTCACCATGGTCTTCACCAGGGGCTGCAGGGGAATCTCTGCTCTGGTGCCTGGCGCACCTCCTCCCCCTCCTTCTTCACTGACCTTGGTGTCTGCAGGGCTGTTTCTCTTACATATTCTCATTCCTCTCTCTGGCTGAAGTTGCTGCTGTTCAGCTTTTTTATTCTTTCCCCTTCATAAATATGTTATCCCAGAGTCACTACCACCATCACTGGTGGGCTCAGTCTTGGCCAGTGGCAGATGTGTCTTGGAGCCATCTGTCATTGGCTCCATTGGACATGGGGGAAGCTTCTGGCAGCTTCTCACAGAATCCACCCCTGTAGCCAAGGGTTTTTTTAGGAAATTAAAAATTCAGCATACTTTAAGATTAATAGAGCTTCTGAATTATATGGGGAGGAAGAAAGCAAATACAAAGAATTGAAAATGTGCTGCAAACTTGTTTACCTACCTACTCAGCTGTTTGTTTTAACATGTGAAAATACTATTTGTAACTTATGCTTCTTGCTTTCAGCTAAACCTCTAGCATATAAAGAAAAACTAGGAAGAGGAGAAAAATTAATATTGTAGAGCTGGGAAACATAAAATGATATTTAGAAACATAGTTGTTGCATCTTTCATATATGGGGGGACTCCTAGGTTTCCTTTGCTCTGCTGCACTAACTAAAAGGCTGTATTCCAACATGAGATCTAAGTTTATGTCTTCAAATGAACTTTGTTATTTATAGAATGTTTAACTTAAAAAAGATTTTTTCTAATAGCTATTTTAGCAGTCTAAAATATTTGATACAGAGTGGAGAAAAACTGAAAAGCTCATAGAAGTTGTTTTTTAATTTGGAAAAAAAGGGATGAAATATAGATGGAAAAATGCGTTAGCTAAAGCAGTGAATAGGCACTGGAAATTCTGAGGACAAGGACATGAGGATGGCAGGGGAGGACAGCAAAGTGAGCACAGGCAGCTGCAGCCTGGGCAATGCAGCCTTGAATTGGCAGCGGAGGTGGTTCAGTTGTGAGGGAAGGATGGCTATTGTTAACAGCTGCTCCTCTTCTCCATGGAGCATTGCCAAATAATAAATACTATGTTATGAATCAAGATCCCTCTCACCAAGTGTCTCCTCAAAGACCGAAATTATTTTATTAGAATTGCAATAATTTTTGTGGTGGTTTAATCTGAAGAAGTGATACTGGAATGGTGTTACACCATGTTGTCACTTCATGAAAGTTTGCAAGTGGGAAGCTGAAGCCTGTAAGTTATTGGTTTGATAGCCTGAGGTATCTTGGGGTATGTTAAATAACAATGTTTAAAATATCTGTATTATTGTATAATATTATGAAAGGTGCAGACCTAACTGATCCTGCAAAGTATCAATTGATGTAATGCCATATGGTGATCAAGGAATGGCACCCCTTTCATTTACCAGCTCAGCATTAGTAGTGATCTGATCCCCATCTTTGTAGCTTTTATTTTGGAACTTTGAGGGAAGTTGTTCTCTGGTGTCGCTGGTTTGGAAGGCGTTCAGATGTCTGAACCTGGAGATAGACATTTGCTGTGCTGAAAGTCTGAACAGAGAGATTTGCTGAGAAAAGCAGATCAAATTGTGGGCCAGAATCTTGGTCATACTGAAGGTCTAATAGTACTCACAGCTGCCACTGAAGTGATTGCAAAGCCACCCTAAAGAAGCCATGGAGAACATACTGCCTGGATTTAGGCTAGCTCCCCTTCCTTTTATGGCCTTCTCTTCTTCCAAGTTTCCTTTTATCTGGCTAATGGATCATGGCTAGAAGTCAGAGAGGATGGGCCTAGAGCCAGGAGAATATCCCTATGTGTAGTAACAAAATCTAGTCTGCAAAAGGAGCATTAGGAACCAGTGTTACAAGTATAAATCGCAGAGGCTTATCTGTGACCATGCCCAAGCAGAGCAGTACAAAGGTCTCATGAGGCTCAGCTGACCTTATGCTGCTCATCTTGCCCATGTACCTCAAAGATTTTATCAAACAAAGCCTGATACTGGAGATTTCTTTTGTGCTCTCAATTTGTTTACAATTAATTTAATTACGTGAATTTTTTTTTGTTAGGCAGTGGTCAAAGAAGAATTATTTATCTTCTTGCAAAGTTATCTCTCTCCTACCTTTCCATCAAGGCATAATTGTGATATAAATCTGACATGTTTCTGAGTCTGAGAGTGCCTATTTCATCATATTCTTAAGTCAGGATTCCAAAAATTCAAAATTCCTTAAATAAACTGGTTTTGGTTTTGTTTTCTTTTTTTTTTTTTTAAAAAAAAAGCTTTTCCAAAAGTTTATCTAATTGTTTTCCTACTCACTCTCTATTGATTATACTGCTATATTTCATGTAATTTTTCATCTGATTATCTCTAAGCACTATAATTATGGCCAATTATCATAATACATATGTTGCATAATTTCATTATATCCAATGGTGACTCAAAATCCAAGCTGATATAACTGAAAGCAGGGTCTAGACCATTATATTTTGTTCTACTACCATGGGAGTCTGATGTAAGGCAGGCTCCCTAATGTCATGTGAAAGAAAGTGCACTTTTATAAAACAGCTTTTCTCATAGGAGATGAAAGATGCAGTGGTTAATAAAGTAGCTAGGGCACCAAAGCAGACTTGAAAATCATTGCTGTAGTCACAAAAAAAACCCCTAAAGTTTTTGTTGCTTGATCATCAAGAATGATACTAGATTACATGACCTTGAGATCTCATCCCTAAATGTAAGCCTTCCAGAAAGCAATTGAGTAAAGCTTAACTTGGGCTCCTTCAGGAGGGAATTCAGAGCACCTGCCTCTACTGACATGAAAAGGGTCTCAGGGGGCTTTGCTAACTAGATTTCCTGGTAAAATTAGCTAACTAAATTCAGATAGAAATAATTCTCCTTTTCTCCGAAGGGTTCAAGCAGAGAGACAAATTTCCCTAGATAGAGCTTTGTAGGATTAAGGAAAAATAGTAACTCCAGACATGGCATACAGTTCTGTGACTTTCGTGTGCTTCACTCCCCTGTTATTTTACCCAAGTAAAGCACTCTGCTTTGATGTGTTAGTGTGCAAGCACGACATTATCTTGTATTATTAGCTACTTGGACAAGGTCCATAACTAACCTGCCTAAGTCGAGACAGGTCTATCAGAAGCAAAACATGGACTTCATAGCTCCTTTTCTTATAATTCAGTAGAAAGTGTTTGTCCAGCTACCCAGTGACTGGGAGGATTAATGATATGTTACATACGTGTTAGAAACAATTCAGATACCCAAAAATCAGGCACCCTGTGCCATTTTATATGGCTGGAGCATCCTGTCCAGCCTTCGCTTGCTGCCTCAGAGCAACATGGACCTCTCCTACACACTGCATCCTATTTCCAGTCCTGCACAGATGTCACTGATACCCTAGGATGTCTCAGATGTCACTAGACAAACACATTTGAGCACCTGAACCTCACCTTCTCCATCTAGAATATAAATATTTCATTTTAACAATACAAATTGGTGTGAGATACTGCCATCGAGATGTTCCAGCCTTAACAAAAGTAGCTTCCAAGCCATTGTTATGTCTGATGGAAACCTATAAGCAAATCTTCTAAATTGCTGTTATTTGGTTTTGGGTTTTTTTTGCAGCCCAGAATTGAAAATGCGAGTCCTTAGCAAATTTGGTCATTGCTTCAGGAAGCAAAGTCATGATACTGTTACAAAACAATTAAATGCCTAAAGCAAAACGGCAGTTATTTGGTAACCAGGATAATTTTGGTACCATTATGACGTGTTGTATTGTGCATCAGAGAATTTTGATATCGTTGCATTAAATTTCAGCTGGAGCCTATGGAATGGGAAAATTTACATGAAATCAACTTCTGACCTGTAATGAATTATCTCCATTGGAATGTTTGACAGTTTATAAAGCTGTCACACCCATAACTTCAATAATAAATTAGAATGTTCACACAAAATATCTTGAACTGAAAAGTGGTGGCCTCCAAGTTTAGTTAAAACAATAAACTTCGGCTGTTAATTCTCATGTTGGGTTTTATTCTCCCTTAATATAAAATGCAACAAAATTGCTGTCTTTCATCAAATACCTGCAGACAATACTACTTGGGGAATGCGCTACCAAGTTTGAAGTTAGTGCAACACAATAGGTGTAGGAGCAAGAAAGTGAGGTTTCATGAAAAAAAAGGTTTTTTTTTTAAATCTTTTAAAAATAAAAATTTCATAACCTGAGATCTTTTGAGGAAGAAGCTTATCCTCTGTAAAGATGTTTGATTAATCAAAAACAACTGTCCTCTGGAAAAAAATTCCAACGGAAAATTTGCAATCATTTCCATCCTATGATGCTTTGTTGGTTTAGTGTCTTTGCCATATTGCTCTGCTAACTTCAGCAACACTCAGTTCTGTTCCCATAAGATATAATAAATCACATTTGGAAAGGTATCTGCAAAGCAAATGTTCCTCCCAAGTTAAAAAGTCGAACATCTAGAGTTCAGCTGGCAGTAGATATATGTTTCTCATTACTTACTGCATCTCTAATGTAAACTACAGGCTTCTTCAAAAGAAGCTCAGACCTGACCCAGGGAAAGCTCTTTCACCCTTGTACTCTCATCTTTCGGAAACAAGATCTACAGAGAAGTGTTTATAAAAAATAAGAAAGATGTTGCAACTTTCTGTGATAGCATTTAGTCACCAAAAATAAAATATGCCCCCATTTAAGATAAAGAAACTATTGCCATTGCTCTCGATGAAGCCAGAACTAGGATGCCAGACAGGACTTAGCTGCTTTTTATTAAATGAGGTCTGGTGTTTCTTGTAGATTGTTCAGAATCAAGTCTCAAGCCAAATCTCTGGTCTGCTACATGTGACTGACAAGAATGAAGTACAAAACTTGAGGCACTAATAAAAAGATTTAATTTCATTTTTTTTTAAGAAAAAGCTAGTATGTCGACAGGACCAAAATAAACATTTTCTCAGTGGTGCTTTTTGTTTTCTGAAGTTAAAATACAAAATTATACTTCACACCACTTAGCACAGTGCTTCTGTACTAATAATTAAAAGATCTTACAATTTTAAATCTACCAAAATTTTACAATCTACTCTGAAATTTTCTACCTTTGCCATAAATTTTTAAATGAATACATATAGACACGTCAAATGTTCTTTTAATGGTTATAAATACTCCTGGCCTAATCCAAAGGTTATTTTGCCTCTGTAAATGTCTCCTGCTGATGTCAGGGGCCCTGAACCCAGCTCTATTTCTCTAGCCTGGCAAAGCACTTAAACTAGCACTTAACTTCAAGCACAGGAATAGATCACTGGTATCAAAAGGCTAACCCTGTGTGTAAATAATTTCTAGGTTATCTACCAGTTCCTTAGAGGAACGGAATTAGCTTCAACATATGCTTAGGCTTCCACAGATATAGGGGCAGAAGTCATGCAAATCAGTAAGACCTGGCACATAATAGAGAAGAGGTCAAAGGTTCAGATACAGGAAATTTCAGAACACAAAATTTATTGTAACTGTGACCTTGTAGAACATTATCAACAGAACAAATGCTGCTGAAAATATTGCAAGTGTCAGGTACAATTACAGCCAACAAATTCAGGAGACAGTTGATAGATATATTTCTGTTTAGATTCAGATTTATTTTTTTTTTTTAATTCAATAACTTACAGGGGTTTTTTTCCTGTTACATTTGACTAGGCTGATGTGGCCAAAGTCAGCCATGACAAAATTGATTAAAATCTGTCATGACTAAGAACTATGTAGATTCTGGATTTTAGCAAGCAACACGGAGAGACAGGCTAAGCAAAACCCAGTGTAACCAGGGAAGAAACTTGAAGGTGATGAGGTATGCAGTGCTGACTTCAGTGAATACAACAGATAAAAGGACTACGTTGATCCTGGGCACAAGTCATTGATAAAAGTTGGTATGAGAGCTATTGTTATCCTGCAGACATAGGTGGAAAAAGTGTACTACAGGCAGCTGGGAAGATCTCTGCCCAGAAGGCCCTGAAACAAGAGGTGACAATGTTAATGGAAATGGACAGGTCTGATTCTTCTTTGGATCATCTATGCCCTTAGCAATTCCAGTCGCTTCCACTTTCCTTCACTAAGATTTAGCATCATCTTCCAGCAGCCTGAGTTAGCTTTCAGTCCAGCATTAGCAGCCTTGCAGAACTTCAGATGGATCTGAACATCCCAGTTCTATTCACTATAGCGCAGCAAAAAAAAAATTTATTTTAGTTTGGTGAGTCCACATGCATTTGTAATTTTTTTTTTCCTAGACAAGTTCAGTATATTTTCATCATTGCAAAAATAAGTATCTGTTAGATTTTACCCATTTCTTTAGCTTATCTATCTACTAAACTCAAACTCAATTGTAAAAAGATGGTAAATTCCTAATACGGTAAGAGTTTATCCAGAAAAATCAATGCTGAAGAATGACAGCAAAGAGAGTCATAGAAATAGTATGACTTTGCCATGTGCTCAAGTATTTTTGGAGCCCAGACAGTACATTAAGAAGTGACAGATTCATGTAGTTTAGCTGGTGATTTATGAAGTTTTCTAGCTGATTTAATAGAGTGCTAGAAAGCGTTGTTGTTCAACCAAGTAAAGAGAATCATAAAATGGTAATGAATGTTATGACAGTTCATGAATATTTCATTTGGGGTCTCTTGCAGATGCCTGTTAGTTTATCTCAAGATCTAGGAGTATACTGCATATAAATCTGATCAAGGGTAGAATTGCACAGTATGCCAAGAGACAGAGAGGGGAGAGGTTTGGTGAGAGTAACGTGAGTTTGAACAAGTGTCTCAAAAGTGCTCTATCTCATTTAAGTTCTGTGCTAAGCGAACTTGAATTGTAAAGCATCTAGGGCATCAAGCAATGGTCTTGTATTTATTTGCTAGTTGAACGTTTAGAAACAACAGGTAGTGTCTTCCAAGCTTGCCATATTTACCAATAACTGCTGAGAATACTGGTTTATTGTGACTTTGGAGGTAAGCTTTATTTGAGAATGCCAAATGGATCCCACCTCATCAAGTATTTCTTACACATGCTGACCAGAGCAATATACAGTGTGGATAGACATTTGTAATAAGGTAAATCAGGAACAAAGACTTCCATTTTTTCATCTTCAGCATCCTGAAATGGGGAATGTACTCTCTATGTTATTTTAACTCTTGCATGGGTATATTTACCCTCTAATCAATTATGTATTCATAGTTAATTTTGTAATAGGTCTTAAATACTTCAGATTTAATTACTTGTGTGATCTAATGCCAACTATTAACGCAAAAAAAAAAAAAAAGTTTTGCCCATATAAGCTGTATTTCGCTGTTTTTTGATCCACACAAGCAACACAGACCTGCCTTTTCATAGCAGTTCTGTCCACCATAAGGTGGAAATTATTCTGTTTCCATTTCCTTGGTTGCTTCTTAGTGATAAACCCCTTTAGAATGATGGACTTCTAACTTTATGCAGCCTGAAGGCTTGTACAACCCAAAGCAATAAGAGAGCAATGTCTGAGAGCACATCAGCAATAGTACCATGACAGACGTTCTATTTAATGGGGATTCCTCATTCAGAAGAGGTGAAAACAAATATGAAAGACTTGAAGGGGCTTACACAGGTGGTTCACAAGTTTTCTGTCAGTGCTTGCATATGAAATGAGATTGAATCCCACCTCACAATCTGAAGGCCATGGGACTAAGGGTCCTGTTTCAGCTAATAAATCCTTTTGGTATTAGCCCATGGAATCCAAGATTCAGCTTCATTTTTATATCTGTAGGCATGATGAGCTTGTATCTGAGAATGAAAATGCACTATTTACAATCAGTTAGAAGGAAGCTGTTAGGACATTCTCTGCCACTAACTGTATCGTGGCACAACTTTGTACCAGTTGACACCATCTGAGAGACAAGCAGGTGGGAATGGCATTTCATGAAAGCTGCAAGGCCTTGCAGTTTGTCACAGTGGTTGAATCACCATTTATGAAGGGACCCAATTCAGTATTAAAATCTCTGTAGCATGTATCTCTATTTACTTTCAGTAAAAAAACTAGAAGTCCATAAATGAGTCTGCTTTTACCAAATTACTTTGGTGCTGCAATATAAAGAAAAATGCACAACTTCCCTATATAGTTTATCACATTTCATTATAACCAGCATAGGTAACTGTGGTGCTGTCTTGTATAGTTGAGCTCAAAGAAATATTTTTTTTTGCTATTATCACATCTTAGACAGTAACACACTGAGAAAACAGTGCGCATCAATTTTCCAATGATGACCTCTGAGATAGCTTGATCTGTATTTGCAAGATGGACAAAGAAGCCAGAAAATATTTGTGAAGAATTGCTTGTTTGGTTCTGGTCTGTGTCCAGGTCTGTTCTGCAAACCCCAGAGGGGGAGAGATATGCTGTCCTAGCAGATATGACTTATGTTTACAGTAATTTGTTTGGCCAGTGTTTATTACTTAATAATCAATCTTTATTATTACATTAATTCTAATTGGGATATGTGAAATATGTAGTGCATTGACCACATGATATCAGGTTACTTGCTGAATAATTTAAGCTATTTCCTTCTAATACCTTAGGCTGCAATATCATTACTATTAGGCTGTCCTAATATTCTAGTTATATTGATGTTATTTCACTTGTTATTACCTTCTTGACATGAAATTGGTTTTCAAATATGGAAATCTTGATCAAATACATCTAGATGACAGAATCCTGCATTAGTCTATAATGTATCATAATAACAAAACGGTGCAACGTAAAGCAAATGATTTGTTTTCTAACCTGTGCCAGTCTTCACAGTAAGGGTACAAAAGATGCCAGGATGAGAATTCCGGTCTCTGTATTTTTTTTATATATTATACATTTTGTCAGAATGCAGAGAATAATCTTGCTGATAATACAGAGGCAGCAAATGCACAACCATTAAATGGACAGTGTGATTTATCCCACTTCACACTGCTTTATAAGCAGTATGTATCACTACTGTGAGTTGTTTTCTACTTAAAAAATTGTAAGAAATATATCTTACTATTACTTTTATTGATAAAACAGACCAAACCACCTTAATTCATTCTTCATCGAGTCTTTTATCACAGCATGGTTGTGATTAGGATTCTGATCACCCTGTGTGCCACTCTGAGATTGAGAGGCTCTATCTACTCATCTATTATTCTTCATGAAGCAAAGCTCCAGTGTACCATCTGTTTTCTTACTGAATCTTGCATGTAGCTGCAAAGAGCTGGTCACCAGAGATTGAGTCTGGCAAGCAGGCTCTTGGTTTGCTTGGAGATAGCCAAGCATTCACTGCTACTGGCCTGTTTAAATTTCAGGTGAAAATATACTGTTCTCTGCCGTATTTTAATTTATATTCGACCTGGTATTTATTTATATTTAATTTTTATTTAGTTTATGTCTGATCATAATTGATTTTGTATTTTTGTTGTTTTTTTCAAAACAAAAATCAGTTGGGAGAAGACTCCAGAGCCATAAATAAGCATGCTGTAGATCTTTAATTGAGGACAGGTCTGTCTTGCATCTTGCAATACAACTTGAAGTAACAAATGCAGTTTTATGCTGCTGATGCCTGCCCCCTTTGGCACAAGAAACAGAGATGGTTCCTGGTACGATCATGCTCAAATAAAACATGGTAGCAGCAACCAACTGAATATACCTGAATAGCATCATGCCACGACTGCTCTTGCTTAACCAGGTCATGTAAACACCTTTGCTTTATTTTAAGAATGTAAGATTGAAAGGGACCAGCTGGACCACCCATGTATTGCAAGTTTACATTACAATGTACAAGGTTGAGGGGCAGGGTGATGAACACTGCATAAGGTTGGGATGTGGCCATCTCCATGATGTCCCACCATCCCTGCCCCAGGTACCACTGTCTCCTACTGTACAGAGGTGTAGCTCTACCCTGCTCACTGCCACTGAGCTTTCTTCATCTTCCTTGAGGCTTTTTTTCCTTTAAACTACATGATGCTATTGGAGCTTCACAACCTGCAGTATTTTATAATAGTCTGTGCTATTCCCCAAAGAGCAATAAAAAGTAGCTTTTGAGGCTCCTCTTTTTGATCCATTATTTAGAGCCTGATTTGTGCTGTCTGCAATCCCCACATCAGTGCCAGTGGTCCTGCAGGTCTGCAAATTCCCTTCAGGACTAGACTAAAATCATAAATCTTTTTTTAGGAGGTATTTAGATATCATCATAGTACAATTTTTTACAATCTGCTCCTCTTACCACGGATTTGATTTTCACAGCAGAGAAGGACTGTCTGAGGAAACAACTCTATTTCTTACTGACTCTCAGCTTCCAGATTAAATTTTTACTTGGCAACAAAACTTCCTTTCCCAAGATGATGGTTAGACTGTATTGGTCCTGGGCTCATCTCAAGCAAACATTTGTGTTTGTACAAAACCTGGCTATTTTCCCCATGTGCTCAGTAGGACTCTGGGAACTGAGCCATACAGGGTCAGCAAGACCTAAAGTCATTAGCTCTGTGCAGATTCTACATCAAGCAATGCAGGTTATTAGACTATGTCAGTAGAAGCAAGGGAGTTTATTTTTGCTTCATTCCTGTAAATGACAGCTTTATAATATATGTATGCTTGGGTAATCAATCTTTCTTTGTTTTGTTTTGGGTTTTTTTTGTTTTTTTTTGGTGTGGGTTTTTTGTTTTCTTTTTTTTGTTCTCCTTTTACAGCAGGAATAAAACCATTATTTTCCTTAAACATGCTAAGGCCTTTTTTCACTTCCATTTAATTAGTTTTGCAATACACAATGTTTTGCCTGACATAGCAGCCTGGTGATGCCACATGGCAGCCTAATACTGCATTATGATTCATTCAAATGCCATAGCTGCACACACTAATTGACAGAACTAGTCATGGACAGGGTCTTTAGCCCAAGCAACTTGCAGTCTAAGTGCTAATGATGCTGCATGGTGCAAATCCACAAAGTCATGGGCATGCTGCTGGCAATAGCTGTGCAGCGGTTTTGCAGGCTTCATCTGTGCATCACCAAGGAATTTTGTGTGGGCTTTAAAGCAACCCAGAAGGCAAATTTGTCGAGAGAGTGAGAATTCATGTGAGCACATAAATTACACAAGGAGCAGCGTAACTCCCCTTCCTGCTGGGTGAAGGGCCCTTGCACAGGAGTTCAAGAAGGAGCACAGAGGCTTGGTCCCTACTTCAAAGACTGTACAGGCATGTCATAGATTAAGTTGTCCTTGAAACACAGCTCATCCAGAATGCTGCTCTGAGGAATACCCTAGAGATTTAAGCTATAATGGTACAGTACCTTGTTTCACCTCACAGTCCCTCTCTGAAATCCAAAGACAATTCTTTTTATTTTTTAATATTTTTTTCTTTTTTCTCTCATTTTTTCTATTTTTTTTTTCCTGCTTTTTCCTCTTTTTTCTTTTCCATTATTTTTGATGCTGAGTAGCTCAAAAGCAGTTCAACTGGAGAGGAAAAGAATCTTTGTCCTCTCCCCAAAAAACCTTGGGGCAATACTGAAAACACTCTTCCAGACAGTGGAACTCAGTAGAGAGGGTGCTGGACACAAGTCTCCTGGATGACCACTAACTTTCTGTGAAAGAGAGGAGTGACAGCATCAGTGCTGCCCCCCGCTCCCTCCCCACGGTGGGTGCCACTGCCGTGCAGCAAGGAGCCCCTCTCCCACTGCACCGGCGTGTTCCGGGCAGACCCACGAGGCAGCCGGGGAGCACTAACAGCACACCTCTGCCTATCCTCCAGAGCCTATTTAGCTGAGGGGTACTTAGGCTCACCTCCACTCAGACTGCAGCGATTCAGGACACAACCAAAATGCCAGGCACGCTTGAGTTTACACGCTGCCAGGGTCAGGTTGTGGAGGAGCGTCTGGGTTTGCAAGTGGGTGTGTCGCTTCTTCCCAAATCCTTCCTAATGAGTCCAAAGTCCCTGATCTTTAGCTTTCCAAGTGGCAATTTCATTAGTTTATTTTGCTGATCACAAAATATAGCTAGTAGAAAGGAAGATGTTTTAGGGCCTGATTCAGAGAAGAGGTAAGCCTGTGCCGGCTCATTTGGAGATCTGGTAACAAGAAGCTCCAGGAATAGGAAGCACAAGGTTTCTCAAGACTCCCAAAAGCAGTTGTCTCTAAGCCTTCGAGCAGGTGCTAAGAATCTTGCTGTGCATGTTATATAAATAGCTAGAGAGAACAAAACCCTTCAAAATAGAGCAAAGCCTGGAGACTAAAAATGGTATGTCAGAAATTAGTCAACAAAAAGGTGAGTTTCATTCAGGTACTTATTCAGCCAATTATATAGTCTGGGGACTATATAATTTGATATCAATGCTAAAAGTGTAGACAGGGCAAAAGAAACTTTTTTTTTATCATCGTGGATATCCCACCCAACCACCTCCCACGCTCGTCAATGCCACCGGGGCCTCACTGGAGTGAGGAGATGTTTATCAGAGAAAACCAAACAATAGCACCCCTTTTACTGTCATCTGTAACTCTTGCTCATGAAGCTGTGAACCTGCATCAAAAAAAGCAACTTCAGTTTAAGACTGAAAGTTGTTTGCCAAAGGCAGTGGAATGTGCCTTCCTCCTCTGGCCTATGGTCTGCAAGTCAGAGAGAGTCTATGGTCTGCATGTCTCGGAGACATGAGCTGCTGCTTCTGCCAGTGCTGTTTTGCTTCTCTCTTTGTGGGTGTTTCATTTTGTCATCTCTCCAAAAGAGCTGTTATCTTCAACACCATCTGAGAAAAACCTAGCGTGATCTTATATAACAGGCTAAAATGATCGCTCACAGTGGTGGTTTGCCATGGAAATCAGCAGACCTGTATCTCTTTACTCAGAACCCCAAACCTCATTTAACCACCTCATATCATAGGATGACAAGGCCATGCTAGCATTCTGACCACCTGAACCCATCTATGCAACTGAAATAATCCACATCACAGTGTAGTAACTGAGTAATGCTTCTGCTGTAACTCTGAATGCACTCTGAAAACCCTGAGGCTGGGAAAGGCTGTACACAAGGGAGATTGTCATCTGAATTTCTGCTAGCCGTTCCCTGCCCCACCATGCACACCAGGTCTGGCTTGTACCTACATTATTAATTGTTTGGGGTTTTTTTATCAAAATCATTGTTGCTTTTTGATAAGTTGCAACACGTATTATCAAACCAGATATAGCATGTCTGAAATAGTAAGGGAAAAATGAGTTAAAGTGGATACCTGCTGCTTTCAATTCTGAGATCAAAACCATGTGTGACATAATACCACTGGTCAGAAGAAGCAGACTGAGCTGCTAATGGCTATGTTATCTCTGAAATACAGCTATTGCCTTTCCACAGATTGCTTGGGGGAAAAGTACAGAACAGTGAATTCTCACATTTCAGATTCCCTCTTGATAAAAATAAATATGTTTGATTATTCAAATATATGCTGATTGAAAACCAAAATTCAAAGTAGATATTTAAAACTGAAATGGAAAGATGTCTTCATGCTTAGGGCCTAGAGCATGAAAAGTCCATATTCATGACCATTTCTGCACTAAAGACTCCATCTATGGCACTGGACCATTCTGTCAGGTCAGCTGCTCCAGGTGGCCACACAACATGGCAATCCACTTGGTGGAATGAACATCTTTAAGCAGCTCTTGAGGATCTGGATTTGGTCCCTGTGGGTCTGGTTTCCACCTCTAGAACAGGAAAAAGTAGTTTTCTGTTTCAAACTATACTTTGTAGGTACATTGTGAGTAATCACAATATTTCTGTGATAGAGACCACAGCAGAGCAGATACAATATTGTCATGGATGTAACAGTCAAATTTCTAACTCTGCTGTGCTCAACACCTAGGTCTGAACTTTATATAGTAAGTTATCTCAACCGAAAAGTTGAAGGAAATAAAACAATAGAAATAATATGTAGGAGGTAGAGATTCTTATTAAAATCAAAATAATTGATATTCTAAAAAATACTGTCTTTAACTTAAGTCCATGTGAAGGGATTTGAATTTCATTATAATTGCTTAAAAGCACAAACAGTATAAATACATTGACTTTATGCATGCATCTTGGCTAACTTAAGCAACTCATAGTGACAGCGGCTTGAAAGTTGTCTTTCCTCTTGTAGGGAAGCAGTAAGTTAGAAAAGCAAAGTTTTGCCTGGTTGCAACTTTACTTTCTGTGGTGATGACAAATCAGTGTCTCTTAACCTACAGCTTTTATCATGAAATGTGTATGAGAGGGATGAGAGAGTTTAAAGAAAATAAGGCAGTGGGTACGTACTCCATTTTATTTATTTAATAGCTTGAATTATTAAAAAGACAGGTGCTTCTTGGCAGATAGCTTCCATTGTTGTATGAACTATCAACCAGCAAAAGAAGCAATGTGTTGACAGATATCTTGACCATGAATTACAATTACAGGGATTGAACCATGAAGGATAGAAAAGAGTGAATTCCATTATATTTATAGCTACAGTGAACAGAGGCCTGCAGATAGATGATAATAATATAAACTGGCACTAATTATTTTAGGATTAATTCCTTTTAAAACAATAAATGTAGAAGATCACAAACTAGAGGACCTCTTTGCTAAATGATGCTTAACACTAGGGCAAACTATTCTGGTAGTCTGATAACAGGCAATAGTGCTTTTAATCCATAGGTCATTGACTTGAATCTGTCTCAAAATGCTCATGATCAGTGGAGGGTCAAGGATCTCTTCACTGATCTAGACATTTATGTTCATAAAATGGCAAGAAGAATACAAGAAAAAATGAAAGACAAAAGAAGAATAAAAACGAGAAAAATGCAGTGATTTTTTTTCTCCCTTTTACATCATAGCAAGGAATATAGGCAAAATACCAACAAAAAGTCTTCCTTAAGGAAATGAACTGTCTTCGCTTATAAAGGAACCTTCGAAAGAAATGTGTTACATTTACGTTTCAGAAAATATATAGTATATGAATAGATTTTAAAATAGCATGATACTGCAAAGTATGTCCCTAACTCATGAGTGAAAGAACATCTATTTGGGACTAGGAATTTTGATTCAAGTCTTTTCATCTAATGGTGTTATTTTTGTATGTGATGTTGGGCTTTTTGTTTGTTTGTTTGTTGTGGTTTTTTTTTTTTCTTGGGCATGGACTACTGAACTAGAACTAACTAAGATTTGATTAAATTGCCTCTCTCCTAAGCTCTGACTCAGAATAGAATCAATTCTATAGCAATTGCTCTGTGCAGAATTCCACAGCTGAAGAAAAGTAGAGTCTTATTTCCTCCTACCTCATATTGTGCTCTGCTTTCAAATACTGACTATGAGGAGATGTCCACATGGGGATTTAAGTACACTTTAAATTTCCACCAAAAATTTCTCTGCACAGCATCTTCATGTAAATAATCCGTATGGTATCAGTCCTTGAAATATATCTACTTACACACTACTGCTGCAGCTCTCCTGGCATCTGCCTGCTGGATAGTCACTCTTTTGCTGTCAGTAGGTTTTAAATTCTTTTGACTCTCAGCAGAGAATGGAGGCCAGCCACATGCCTGTCTGCAACTCTGGAGTAGGGGGTTCCTCATTTTTTGAGATGAGGTCTGAAAAAATTAATAATGTTTTGTTTGTTATTTGATTCAGCCTCTTACTAGCGCTGCCTTTGCTCTGGTTGCACCTGGAAGTCCTACTGTGCTCATCAGACTCCATTCAGAGCCACCTCACAGTGTTTTTATCACAGTCACCTTTGCAGGGACATCTTACGTGGTTGTGCGGAGCCAAGCACTGGTTCAGCAGAGCTTCACCACTTTGCACTGCCTGCCATAGGCCAAAAGCAGAGTTCCCGTGTGGGCATTGCTCAGCAGAGTGCACACCATATGCCAGCTCTGCCCAGAACCAGGGACATCTCCCCTCTGCTGAGACCCCAAGGTTACACTGTCTCCCCTTCATGTCACCCACTCCTCAGAGGTCCTTTCTCTACTGCTGCACTCATTTTTTTAATGGTCAGATTATTTGAGGTCATCTAACAGGTCACGTAAAGAACAAACTTTGAACTAGAATTTCGTAAACATGCAGTCTGCTGTTGGATAGCATGTGAATTTTTTATAATTAATGAAGTCTATGAATTTATATCCTGAAAATAATTCTATCAAGGACATCAATTTTTTGGGGTGTCTTTGGGAAAATTTGAAAATACTGCTGCTCCTCCTTTCCCCTTTTGTGCTAGCAGCTCCCTATCACAGTAAGGATATACTTTTTCACACTAGGAAAATATAATGTTTTTACTTTAATTCTTCGGTCTTTACTATATCCTCTTTCCCTACTCAGACCTCTTGGTTTCTGACAGAGTGACTAAGAGTCGGTGGCTTTACTTCTCTGCAGCCTCATTTCCTAACAGGTTGTTGGACCTGTTTCAGCTTTCATAGTTGCCACTCCACTTCTGCTACGGAACAGACCTTGTGATCCATAGTAGAGACTGTAAAAATAAAAATAATAATAGACAAATTGGCATCCAGACGCTGCCTACACCACCACAGTTATGCTGTTATATGTACTTCTGGCAGTTGCATAACCTGCAAGGGGCACTCTTTTTCATGTTGTTAATAATGTTTTGTGACATTTTGACTCCTGTGCAGCATGGTAGATTTGAGCACTGTCAAGAATCACATTCACACCATAACTCCCGACTATTTTGTAAAGAAATTTCTCTTTAACAAGTTAAATGGCGAAATGATGAGTGTGGGCAGAGTCAAAGATTTTCATTTAAATAGTATTTATTAATCTATCTGTGATCCAGCAGGTGAGTCCAGCTGTATATAATATACAAAAAATCCCACCTGCTTCCTTCTGCCAAAGTTTATAAACATTCTGCTTCTTTGTTTCAAGAGCTTAGATCTTCAGTAGTACTATTAATGACCATTAGTGACTCAGAAGTACACTCTCGATTGACTGATCTTAACTTTAGGTAGTCTTAAATGCTTAACTTTTTGTTAATTAAGCTCTGGACGGATGTTTTCATTCAGCAAGGGGTTTCAGGATGCTGTTGTGTGCAGCTCCTGGGACAATTAGATGACTATCTTCCAGGAGAACATTGCTGGACCATTCTGCTTTACACCTCATCACCATTATCTCTCCTTAAGAGCCTAGCCTGCACAGAGAACAAAAAAGGTTTTCTCATCCTCATTATTTTCCATGCCACTATTTCCCTGGCAGGAATATTTGCAAATCTAAGTTGATCATTACAACAAGCAGATGAAAATGTGATCTAAAACTGCTGTCACATAAAACAAAAAACAGATTTGGACATAACTGCTATGTTTTTACATGAAATGTGAAAAGCATTAGTAATTGTGTATTTATAGCTTAGAAGATACCCTTTAGGTTGCAAGTATTTACATACCCAAATGTAAAAGTTACTAGCACTTTAATTCAAATGTAATCTGACATAAATCTTTGCCACTTCGTTAATCCTAAAAAGTTTAGAGACCGTTAAATTATAAAACTCTGTTATCAAAAGCAGTAAAATGGGGGAAATAATTTGTCAAGCCACATACATAAGGAAATAAGAATCTACTGAAAACTCTGTCCACCTTGTCTGAAAAAAGCTCAATTACAGGCTAAAAATCTCTTTGGGCTGTATTCTCAGTTTTTAAAATAAGTGACATAATTTGAATGTGTTGCTTTCAGACTATTAAAAGACTAAATAAGCCATACCTAACTTTTCACATTGCTATTCTATTTAATAGTTATATTGATAAAATCTTTTCTTTTATACATCAAGAACAGGCTTGAAATGCCTTACTCTACTTAACAGAGCATCCTGGTAGTGTGTGCTTGAAAACTGGTCACATGCAAACAGACTCAAAGTGAGTATTTCACACTTGCTCTCTGAAGCACTTAATACTGTAAATCAGGAGGCTGTCTGGGTCTATATGTCACAAAACTGATGTCCAGACTGAGACTGAAGAGGCTAATTTGCACCCTCTAGTGACCCAAACTAGTTGAAACATTGGCAGCTACAAATTATGAAATGACTTGGAACACTTTTCCCCTAGTCAAGATCTTTATTGCTCTATTACTGTTTTAGGGCAAATAATCAAAAATCTCAATAAAATTGAGAAAACTGGACTGTATCTGGTCATACAGAAGCCTCCACAGGCCACGAGTGTTGACTCCTCTCAGCTGCCAGCCCATCCATGAGCAGCTGTAGAAAGTGGTAAGCAGGCCCATAACATCCCTGCCGTTTGCTCTGTCCTCCCTGCCACCCATTCTTGAACTTTGCCTCCCTGGATCACAGGCCAGGGGTCGGGTCTGTGCCCTCCATGCAGTCCCTGTGCCCTGGTTCCCCTCTGCAGGAGGGCTGGGCAGCTCCCAGATTCCTGCAGCCATGCAGCAGGGTTGTTCAGATTAGCCTGGGGGAGACTTGAGAGCATGTTCCAAAAATAAAGGCAGTTATAGTAATCTGCTGTGGCAAGCATGCGTGTGTATGATACGCTCTTACTGCAAGCCTAGTGATTTAATAGGATTAAATTCCGATCAGCCAGAGAGAAGATTGATCATAGTAATGAGAAGATGGGTAGCGTACATCTGGCTCAATGGCAAACTGGCTTGAGGAAGAAAGTGATACAGTTCAGTGTACATTATGAAGGAATCATATTGGACCTCGGGCTTATCCTCTATATTAAGTGAGCAATACTGTAAGAAAATTGGATAGGCTAGCATCCCCTTTTTAGGTAAGCATCTAATGCTTTGCTGTGATACTTTATTACTTTTTCAGTACTGGGCATGAAATGAAGTGTTCAAAATAATATGGTCATAAAAGCAGATTTACAAACAGAGAAGAATTCCCAGCCCAGTAGCAAATGTAGTACCATGTAATGCAGCATTTGGTAAAGATTATCACGAAGCGATTTTCATGGCTGGATTCAAAATGTATGCTGTCAGTAGTCCTGTTTTCAGTAGAAATGAACCTGGCAGGGAAATAATCTGAAAAAGAATAGACTCCCAATGTTGTCAAATTGGAAGGCAACTCTTTAGAAGGGACAGCTTGCAACAGACAGATGAAGTAAAGAGAACTACAGGGGGTTAGACTCTGGTATAGTATAGGTGCTCATTACTTAGAGGTAAAGCAAGTGGAAGAAAAAAGTTCAAGCAGAAGGCTCCAGGGAATTACCATGGAGAATAATTAAAATTAGGAGGAATGCTAATGTGCTGAATTAAGAAAACGAGAAAATTTAAAGATTGGGAAAAAAAATAGGTCAAGGGAGTAGAAAAGGCAATGAAACCTGACGACTGCAAATGTGCTTTCCTGACCTCCTGGCAGTCTTAGAATTGATAAGGAGAGATTGACAGAAAGCAGGAAATGCAACCACCATATCCAAGTGCAACTGGCAGACAATTTTAATGAAAAAAAAGATAATGGGAAAATGTCCTCTTCAAAACTACTTTTGTCAGAGGTTTTTTACGTTTGTTTTTGAGGGTTTTTTTCTGTGCTATTTTGTGCTTCTAGAACTTAACTGTAGTTTTTTGTCTGGCTTTTTGCTGATGGTGGGTTTTGTTTCAATGTGGCCATTCAATGTGGTATCTTTGCATTGCTGCATTTCAGTTTTGATTTGCTGCTTTGACAGTCTAATAGGACTTTATTTAAACCTGGAAGTTTATCATACAAAGAATGTGCAATTTTTAAAGTTGGAAAAATCTCATCAAGAAATCCATGCGTGACTTCAGGAAGTGTGAGAAGTCATTTATTTAACAAAAGGAAAATTAAGATGCTCTTCAAAAGTTGCAAACATCTTTTCATGCCATTGTATTTTATTTTTACCATGTTTAATAGTAAGTCTCCACACATGGTCCATCTCGTTTTAGTTCAAGTCTTGAAGCAGAAGCAGTAAATAACAACTTCCCTAATGTTCATTATCTGATTAAAGTAATTGAGGCATGTAACAGTACAGAGGTTAGAAGATAGGGAGGATTAAAGGATGAGTGTAGCTAATTAAGGAACCAGCCCTGCAAGCAATTACATACATGGTTAACTTTAAGTATTTCAGCATTAATGGGACTACTCGCATGCTTAAGTTGAGCACACGTGTTTGTGAACTAGAGCCTGAAGACCACATCCTGTGAGATGTTGAGAACATGCTATACAACGAAGGCAACAGGATTGCCTTGATTCCGGTGGGAGCTGAGGACACTATGCACTTCCCAGCACCAGACTGCAGGACAAGCCAGTTGGGAAGGGGCTGTTGATGGGAGTTTCGCAGTGAGGCTTCGTAGGTAATTAATGGACAGCATTTCTTTTCAGAAACATTTGGAAGCAAGTGTTTGTTGATGAGCATCTATTTTTAATAAGCTTCAGAATATCCATACTGTAATTAAGAAGGGGTTTTATGCTGTCAGACAGCAATATAGGATTAAAAAGACATGAGCTGAAAGAGATTCATTCTACTGGGGTCAGCTGGTGCAAGGTATGGTGCCTGCAAGAAGTGGGTTGCAACAAGGTGCAGTTCTATTTCCCACGCTGCATTTCAGGCAGCAGCATAAAGTGAGCTACCTCGTTCACACATCTGGGCTCATGCCCACAATAGGCCATACAGCCCTATACAACCAAAACCTCATACCCAAAGGAGAGATAGCAATTGAGTCATTCTATGTATAGATTTGATCCAGACATCCTCGCTTAAGTTAGTGAATTCATACATCCCTGGTAGCTGTTAATATCTTAGAAACTAATAACTGCTTTTCAAATAAAAATGCACTGAACCTACTCCATTTATATCTAAAAAATTGTGACATGCTCTGTATTATCCCTCTTCCCCTGATAAAGGTAAATTTAATTTGATTTCAGATTAAATTCAGTACCTCTTGTCTCTCCTCTAGTGATCATCTATCTTGATTCAGGGGAAGCACAGAATCATTGAGCCACTGGGATTGCTTTAGTTTGCCAGTGTAATTTTTAGGAGTGTGACTATCTGTAACTTAAACGAGCAAAGGGATCAAATGTAATTTGGTCACATCTTCTGACAGTCACAGCTGCCCACACTAGCTGGGAAAACATTTCTTACACTGTGTTTGGTTTGCAGTTTCCTAGGAAGAAGAAATGGTTGTGGTTTTCTTTTCCTGGTTTTGTTTTCCTTTTCCTGGTGTGCCAAAAAAGAAAGGGCTTGTTTGGCACCACGCTTGTCATATATGATCTTTCTGTATCATTTCCAGAGAAAGAAATAGTTGTTGACACTGATGTAGAAATTAGGATTAAACTTTCAGCATCATAACTGCCAGCCAGTTGAGCACACAGTAAAATGATGAAAAGTGAGAAGATAGCCTTATCTTAGGCAGAGTATATCTCAGTGTCCTATAGCTTCCTCAGTTAGAATCCATTAAAATGTTGGGTTTTTTTTTCCCCCCTAATTCAAAGGCGCTGACCTTTTTTAAACTGGGCCCTGTAAAAACTTCAGTACTGGTGTTTTCTCAGCTGTTATCTTCACCAGTGAGGTTCCATTAGTAGTGGCAAGTGTGAGAATTCAAAAAGGGGACCAAAGCGAAAGGCATGGAAGAGGGGAGGGATTCACCTGATTGAGTGGGCTATCAGAGAAAATGTCCTTTGGTCCTTTGACACTGAAACTCTTGGTTACTGTTGACCTGACTGCCTGAGGTGATCTCTGGAGAGACAGGAGTTACAGGGATGGTCCCTTCTCTTGTACTGTTTGTTGTTCCACTTTGGGGTGAGAATTCTGGAGCAGACCGACTGTGAGAGTTTAGATGCCACCAGCAATATGTGGCTGCTTGCCGTTAAGTTCTTACTTGCTACAAAGGTATATCGTTTCCCAGAGACACCATTCTCCTCACATTCAGTAAGCTTTCCATACCCTGGCATAAGTACATAGCCTCAGCCAAAGAACTCCTTCTCACAGAAGAAAGTGAGATTCTCCTGCCTTCCTCCTCAGTGCTCACATTAGCAAGGTAATGCTGGAAATTAGTTATTTTCTGCCATTTTTGAGTGTCCATTAGTGAGTCCGAGATCCTCCCCACCATGTTCTTTTGTCCCACTTACACACTCCCATGCACATTTTGAAAAATAAAAGGTTTCCTTAAAAAGTAGAATTCACATGTAATATTTTCAGGAATATCTTTTGTGCAGTGATAAACCTTATGTTGCTAGTGTGGATGCCCATGTCAGTATGAGAAGGGCCAGACTACATCCTTCTTTCTTCGGTCATCTCGTCACAGTTCATTCCCCTCCTAACCTCATACCAACGTACCACTTTTCCGCAATTTTGAGTTAAATTTGAAAGGCTACTACCACAACTCTAGTGCCCCTGAAAACAGGAAAGGATAGTTTTCATAGCCTATCGAGAGGGTTAGCAGCCTGCCTGTCATTCTGTGTATCAGTGTCTGTACATTCCTCCCACACCATTTACCCTTAAACTAGACTGGCACGCAGACTTTGCGAAAGGGTCAGCAGTAGCATCTCAAAGCTGGTTCTTGTGCACCTGAGAGGCCATCACCAGTTACTTTATTTTTGTTGTTCGCTTCATGTAGACGCCTTGGAGCGGGTGCATCCCAGAAGTGGTGAGCACCTGCACAGGGATGTGTGCCAGGCTCCTCACCTGGGCCGGCCGCCGCCAGAGCGAGCTGCCAGCAGCAGCTTGGGGCTGGGAAGCGTAGAGAAGAATCTGGCCTTTCTCTGCCCTGGAGTCACCCCTCAGAATTTCCAATGACAGCATCTTCTAAAGGCCCTAATTCTTCTTAAATTTTGTGCAATTCAACATCAAAGTTCATATCCAGCTGTGCTCACTATTGCCTTTTTTCCTCCTCAGATCTAAATCTGTTGCTAACAGCATTCTCAACTTTTTCAAGTTCCTGGGTCTTTTGAAGTGTCACTATCCCCGTGTTCCCCGCAGCCTATTCCCCAACCTGCTTTGCACTGTTATCGAGGACTGAGAGATCCTTTGTCCCAAATCCTCAAAGGAATATTTCAGTTCTTTCTTTATCCATTTCTGAGACAGCTCTGTCCCTTGGACTGTGCACTTCTTAATTTACTCTTAACATTCAATGCATTTTTCTATGGGCACTTAAAATTCATTCTTAACTTCCTTCATTTCAATCAACATTCACATAGGGACACTCGCATGTGTCTTGAATTGTCATTTTATTAAAACCCCTTGCTCCTTTACCATTTCAATTACCATTCTGTGTCATATCATTTGCATTTGCATGGTACCTTCACCCATAAAAGACAAAAGTTTTTATTCTCTCTTAACAGATGAGTAAAATGGGATGAGAGAGATTAGAAAGATACCTTTGCAGCTCAATACAACTATATGGTCTCCAATTTGTGAGCCTAATTGCATTGAAGGAAAATACTGTAAGCATGATGGATTGACATGTAAATCAAAGTGATATAAATCACAGATCTGAATCACAGAACCCTGATTTGAGTAACTGCTTTTAATCTTGGTTTGCATTTGCAGTTTTCATTGTTATTCTAAAAATGTTTGCTCTCACTGGTATGCATAATCATTCAAAATTGCAACTGCACATAGCCTTTACTCCAGCTGGATATTTCGTACAATGTACTGTTCATATACGTGTTCATTTAAGCAGAAAATTTAACATATCTTTATTCAAATTCTGTGGTACAAACCTTAACTTACATTAGAAAATAGTTCACTACATCTTCAATATTAGTACATGAGGTATTTTTTTTTTAATTTGTATCAAGCCGAATGTACAATTACAGTGCAAAAGATGTACAAATTGAGGTTTAAAAATATGCTATTAGTAAATATTTTTTTCTTACACATTCAATAGCATTGTTTATTAAAACATATATTAGCATTTTATTAGCATTAACAACACTTAGTGAATTGGAAGCTTGTTTCTTCTTGCTATAAACCAGATATTAGGACTCCAAATCTGCACTAGAGGCATAATGAGATTTTCAAAACTGCACTGGCAATCAGGTGCCTGCTTCCAAATAAATCAATGGATACAAGGTGACCTGTAGGTAGTCTTGAAAATCCCCAGAGGCATCTGCTTGCAAATGTTCTCAAAAACCTGTGCTGGGGACATTCAAATTTCTGAAATTAGTTGAGTTTATCCTCACTTGCTGTGTCTATTCATGGATTCCAAAATACCAAAATAGGCTGTTCTTTTCAAATCAAAATTGATCTCATTACTATGAATGGCTTATTTCGAAAAGTACATATTCTCTCTGTTCCTGCTGAACTGCAGCACAAAGTAATTTGGCCAAAAGCTTTTCTGCAGTCCTGAAAATACTTACACCTACAAAAGTAAACAGAACCCATTATCTGTTCTGCATATATATAGATAGAGAAAATACATTTAGTCAGTGGCACATTATATATGTTGTTAATAAAACGGTTGAGATAGGATTTCTGGATTTTTACGTTTCAGTGACTCTGCATATAACTTAAAAAGCAACATTCCTTAACTCATTCTCGAGTACTTATAAAACATGGTTTTGTTTAGCAATAAATTATACTAAGTGTAAGTCCTAGCACATGCTTGCCCCACACACAATTTCATATAAAATTTTAAATAGTTTTAAAATTAAGAATATTTAAAAAAAAAAAAAATAGTTTGCATGACTTCTTTGAAAAGCTATTTTAGTAAATATTTTTCCCTCGAGCCAGCAGTGGAACTCAGGAAACTTTTCAGACTTTCTCAGCCCTGGTTTCTGTACACAGCTGCCAAAACCTCCCAAAGTCCCTGACAGCAGCACTCACACTGTTTGACTCCTCGGCCCTTTTCCGTGTCTGTGGTTCTGTTATTGCTTATTGTCTACGTAGACTTTTATTAGAAAATGATGAGCAAGTTTTTCAGCGTCCTAGATCCTTCCCCAACTAACACAACCAAAAGGAAAAAAAAAGTAATTTTCTGTGGGATCCATGTGCAGAGCGTATCAAGCGATGTGAGAAGAGACAGAAACAGTAAAGCAATGCCTGGGGGAGAAGGGATGGGGCCGGCCTGGGCGTGAGGGGCCTACGGGCCCACAGGATCCAGCAGTGAGGGCGGCAGGCCTCCGGGCGGCCGGTGGTCTCAGAGGTGCAAAGTGTGTGTGCGCCTCTGAGAGGCTGTGCCCTAAGTGGGCTATCCCCACTGCTGGCTTCTCTTTTCTGTGCTCCCCAGTATCTGGGGAATAGCTGCCAAAGGCCCGACTCTTGAAACACCGTCCTTGGTGAGGCCAAGTGGCAGTTCTGCGGAGGGCTCACGGGCCAGACCACTATGCCGTAATTAATGCTTTCATGGGGGTGAAGCTGCTGTCCCACTGCCTCCTTTGGCCCACACCTCTCTCCATCACGGCTCTGGCAGGCGAGCCCCAGCCCATGCTCCGACCAGACCCTGCCCGGGCCAGGAGCGGGGCCGGGGCGGGGACCTGTTGTCCCGGGTGGGCGGGCGGAGGAGAGGGGCTGAGCGGCGTGACACCCCGCTGCCTTTGCGCGCCGCCGGCTGCCATCTTGTGGGGAGGCGCCGGCACTGCCCGCCGCCAGCCCGGCGGAGGGAGAGGGCGGCTGCGGAGGCGCTGGGGCCGTGTCCCTCCGCTCCCCTCAGGCCTTAGCGCGGGGTTTCGGCGAGGCCGCCCCGGCCCCTCTGCGTCCCCTCAGGCGTTAGAGCGGGGTTTCTGCTGGGCCGCCCCGTCCCCTCCTGCTGTCCTGCGCTCACACGCAACCAGGGACTTGGTCAGGACGGCTGGGCCCAGTGCGTGGCATGGCGTTAAACAGAGCTAGCGCGCCGAGCCCCTCCGCTCTCGGCTAGGTGACGGCGCGGGGGGCGGGAATGGCGATGGTGCAAATGATTTCTCATGGCCACGGCTGTTTTGTATATTGGTCATTTGGGGCATATACGTTTTGGCTGTAGAGGGGTATTTCTTTGCCCAAACTTACTGCCTTTGCCCAAAGACCATGCGGCAGGCCTTGACGCTGGGGGCCACAGGACAGCAAAGCTGGATTCAACCACCCTCAGAAAATCCTTAGAAGCCTGTCAAAGAGGATGCTTTACCATAAACAGCCATGTATCAAAAGCTCAGCTTAACCTCTCATAACATAGAGATCAGAAAACTCTTGTTACCAAAGAATATTTTTGACTGTGCGAAAATTGTTACGCTCTGTACAAAGAAAAGTAGATATTTCAGTTTGACATACTAGGAGTTACTATTTCAATTCTACGTAGTAATTCTAAATAATTTCCCTTTTATTCTAAAGAATGATCGAGTGATAAGAAATGTTTCACTTTGAATCAAAGGAAATTTTCATTATGTTAGTTTGGGGGTTTATTGTTTTACTTTATGCTTTCCTTTACTTGAAGCTTGTTGCAAATGTGAACGCTTTTTTGTTTTGTTTCGGATTAATCCAATACAATTTTAATTTTGACAGATCTTCAGGCAAATCATAGTATCTGTTATTTATACAGTTTTGTATGTTAAAGCAGTAAGTGATATTCACTGCTCACCACTTTAAGGACAAATTGAGGCCCTAATCCTGTAAAGACCTAGCTATTTTTATGGGCAGAACTGCTTACTGAGCATAAAGTTAATCACATTAAGCTTGTAAAGCGCTAGATACCCTAGAACGGAAAATATTAGATGTGCAAAGTAGTATTTTGACTTTCAAACACTTCTCCTTTTCTCTGCCTTTTCCTGCTGAAGGATGGGAGACTCATTCAAACAAAAGAAAAAAATGTTTTTGTTACAATCTCAGTTCTACATACTTCATCTTATGCAGAGACCGTATTCGTGATATTAGTAGTGTTTTAGTTTGAGATAATACCTGTATGCTAAATTCAATTCACCTTCAAATACCTTATGCCGATTTTTCATTTTAAAATACCATACAAACAGAATGTGTAAGAGCTGTGCAGACATATAGTAAATTACTGCTCACCTTCATTCAAAAGGTATTGTGAGTAATGCCTTTTTTACAGCTGGGATAATGCCCTGATTGCTCTCCTTTCTGTCCTCTCTGTTCAGAACACAAATCTCAGAGTTACTGACCAAACCAAAAGACATTTTGATCTTTGCTAATTCTCCTCTTTGTACCGCCTCTCACTCAGAGTGCCTAGGAGCGTGCCTCTGCTGTAGGTTTCACTCAGTGTCATAACTTAGGTGATACTTTTCACTCCTTGTTTTGTATGTGGAAAAAAAAAAATCATACACCAGCTTGAGAATGCTTTACATTCAAACAAGTGAGACAGAACGAGGGATGGGCTTAATCTCAGTTTTGCCTCAACCAGAGTTTGAAATCAGCATTTCTCAAAATATATTCTAAATAAGCATGGGAGATAATTTTGTCATCCCCAGTTCCACCTGGGCCATACACCTCCTAATTTCTTTCTTCTTTCACTCTATTTTTCATCCTCTTTGGTGTAACTTGGATGCACTTTCTCACCATTCAAACAGGGATGGACTTTAAGATCTCCCTCTTCCAACTTTTTCGCCCCCGCACTTGAGGTTGCATGATACCTGGTAGATACAGATTTGTAGAAGGCCAGAACAGCTGTTAATAAAATGTGTTATTCCCACGCTGGGCAAGACAGAAATAGAAGTTGAGAGAAAAAGCTTTCCTAGGATTGGGAGGTGTGGGAGCCATTGAAAGCTGTAAGACAAGCAGCTGTAAATCCACGCCGTCACACTGCGGAAATGGCTGGACTTTGGGGTGGGTGGTACCAGGCGGGTTCTGCAGTGCCGGAGTGTCACTTGTGCGAAGCTAATATTGCAAGGAAGTTGTAACACACCTCAGGACAAAACTCTTTGATTTTTATTGTTGGGATAGAAGTTCTGGTTTAAACATACATCGGGGTTGCTGGTCACTGTTTGTCACTTCGGGTGTTTAAAGGTTAAATCGGGCTCTGGCAGTGAAGGCCCTCAGTTGGTGTGGCTCTGAAGGCTTGTCTGTATTGCCTCTGCAGCTGTGCCAGGCTAGCCTGACTGGCAGAGGCCCTGGTACAGATTCAAGACATGCTGACAGAAGGAATTTTTTGGCTGGTAGAGCTGCACCACATTTCTGACTGACATAAGCAAAGACAGCATTTTTCTGTTGACGTAGCTGAGCACACAGAAGCAGTCTGCCAGCATAGCTAAGACAACTGGAAGCGTGGATTTATTTTTAAATTAAAAAATTATCTATCGTCATTGTTCCAGAAATCTTGAAAATCTGAGGCCAAAAGGCTCTAGAACTATAAAAGTCAAATATAATTTCAAAAACACTGTTACTTACAGTAATGGGGAAGCATGGGTTGTGATTTATGTTTTCTTGCAACTGGAAACATTGCAGTTTGATTTGTGTGAGCCCTTCCCTTGTGCCTTAAAACCATTCCAGTCAGCATAGTCATATCTTGACACAAGTCTCCATTCTTTGGGTAGAAGCAGGGTGTAAACAGCATATAAGGATTGCTCAAGGGTTCAAACATATTTTTTTTCCTTCCTGGTACTTTTCAGAAAATAAAAGAGTATTGGTACCTCATTTCTTAAGTACCCTTAATACTGGTTTATCAAGCAACAAGATTGGTTTTTTTGTTTGTTTGTTTGGTTTTTTTTTTCATTAGAAGTTTATGGTATAGAAAATAGCTTGTCATTGGCAGAAAAATTCAGAGGTCTTTCAACAAATGCCCTGTCCTAGACACATTACAGGCAGGTTCCTTCATCATAAGTGCAAAAGAGAAAGCTGCCGACTCCTTTAATATCACCTGTTTATTAAGCTCTTGCAGTTAAAAGATTTCATATGGAGTATAAAGATACCAAATTAAAACCAATGTTTCAGGCACATCCTGTTTTGGTGAGAATTATGTCTCTTTGCCAAATACAGGCCTAAGAGCTGACAAGAATCGGGATAAAAAATGATTGCCTCTGCTCCAGCCCAGAGTCCCTGAACGTCCAGCCCAGAGTCCCTGGGCAAATGCTGAGGAGGGCAGGGATTTGCCACTCTACTTGGCTAAAGCCCCAGGCGTAAGAAGGAAGGTCGTTACTAGAGCTTCTGAGAACTGAAAGGTGGTTGGGGCTAATAGGTCAAAACAAATTTTCTTCACATCAGTATTACAGAATGAAATTACATGAATTAGTAAAAAAAAAACCAAAAAAAAAAAAAAAAACCCCAAACATACTGAGGGCACTGAAGATAACTAGAAAGTGTTATGTTTCTAGTTATGGGGTGCAAAAGGCTGCATTGCAGCCATGCCTGCAGTAGATGTTGTCATGCTGTGGGCCATATGCTTTTATGCTTTTAAGTTTCTCTGGAATCAGTAAAGTCATGACTCTGCTCCCCCCACCCTCCCCTACAGGTCAGCCAAATTCTGGGGTGTGCTACCCTGGCATGCTTGCTCACAGTGGTGATACTTTGAGAATCAAGTCTTAATACATCTTCTCACAGGGAACACATAATAATTCTACCAACAAATACCAACACAGACTTTGCACAGCAACTTTGAAATGCAAATATCCTAACTGTGACTGGTGAGCTAATTGGACTGTGTAGGAGGCATACAAGTGGAATTCCAGTTTTACATAGGGGCACACTAAATAATTTTAAGGTATTGTGATCTGGCTAACCTCCTTTCTGCTGAGATTTAATCCATCAATTGTCTGCCAGATCTATAGCATTTATTTTCTCTTGCTAGCCACAAATCGGAGACGGTCATGATACATGTCAGTCAAACTTCTCGGAATACTGTTCATCATCCTAGCCACTGAGTGTATTGACCAACCATACACAGAATTAAGTGGTAGGCTGATTAGTTAGTTATTCAAGGGCTGTTGTAAGACAGTAGTAAGAAATAAGAACTGCCTTAAGGGCCTTAACCTTCCTAAGCTGCCAAGTCATCTCATTTTCTGTAGACGCCAGTGAGGAATGGGGGACAAAAGCCCTTCATGGAGTGGTGTCTTTGGGGAGGAGCATTGTCTCATAACAGTCAGCAAAGGTGTTCTGGCAGAGGGGACAGCTTCTGCGTTTGCTGTATATCTGATACTACTCAAGTGACATTACTCAGAATATTACATAGTGCTGGTATGTCGGAGTAGAAGGGCATTGCTGTTGCCAAATTCTACACTTACTGAAAAGCCATAATAAAATATACGTACATGTATATATAAATTCCTTCCCTCTGTTACCGTGGTGATTAGTCTTGAAAGGTACTATAATAAACACAATGAGTAATAATTATTTCATGTAAAAAAAAACCAAACCAACCCCTTGCTTTAGTTCCCTTGAACTATTTCTGCCTGGAACTATTTCTGACTATCAATTCTGACTGGAGTGGGAACTATCTACTAAGAACAGTGGATTGTTATGATGAAGCTGGAGGGTGTCTGCTTTATAGATATATAACTAATGAGTTAAGAAAAAAACACTCGTGATAAACTTGCTTTACTTAAATTAGTTGCTATGAGAAATGACTGAAAAAAGAGGCTTTTACCGTTTTTTTTTTGTAAGCTGGAGTATGCTCATGGTGTTAAAAGGGTGAATGTATAAAAGCAGTGAATTTTAGACTCTTTAATGTTGACCTTCTTTTGATAACTTAGCTTTGGTGTAGCCTCTGCCTTTAAATGAGAGCACTCAGTTTGTAATACTGGCTAAAATTCACTGTATGGCTAGCGAGCTTCATCAGGTTTAGTGCTTCTCAACTTCAGACGCTAGCATTTGTATGTTTTTTTCCTCCCCAAAGAAGTAAATTATTTATACAGTACCAACCTTTTTTAACCTAGCTTCTGACAGGCTGGGGTTTTTCCAATCTCAGTTGAAACTGTCTAAATAATTTATCAGGTATTCTTTCAAAGTACAATGAATTCTGAAACCTGAGGAATGTTAAATGAGATTCTTTGCCCTTCCAGTGTGAGTGGGTTACTGAGGTTAAGCTAGTATTTTCTTTGAACTTTTCTCAGTCCCTGTTTTCTCACATTGTACAGATTCCCCTTTCTCTCTCCTACTATCTATCTATTCATTTTCATGACATTTTCTATTTATCAGACTTTTGTGTTTCTGTATCTCTTGCTAACTCTTCCCTTGCTGATGTCTTCCTATACCTTTTATTCTTAGTTACAGTAAGACAGCTTTCCCTTTAGATGATCCTCCAGATAGAGGTAGTATTGATTTCTGTGTCCCAAGCTGTACAAGCAGTATCAATCCAGTCAGTGTCCTCAGTGCTGGATTTTTCAGTCCAGCATCAAATTTAACTGAACCTTCTCCCATCCCCATAAAGAAAACAGTGCTGAACAGTTGTAAGATCTTTGGTAAAGATGAGCACAAAGAAGTTTGCATAGAACTAGGATCTGCAAACAACATGTAAGCTTGCAAGGATGTATTTTCAGGTCAGGTATCTGACACCTCCACCCCTCCTTATTTCTGTCTGGTCAAAATTCCCTGAAAGATAGAATTTTCTATAAAACTTGGATAATTATCTCTCAAAGTACCAGTATAAGAAGTTTATAAAAACAGAAAAAAAACAACAAAACCAAAATGACGGGGACTATAAACAGAAGGAAACAACAACCACTCAAAATGACTTGGGCTATTCCAAAATTTCAGCAGGTATTTTAATCCTTTTAAAATTTTGTCAAATGTTTCAGTTGACTTCTTCCACGTGAATCAATTCATCCAGTTCTGCTCACAGAAGGACTTTCAGTTTTCAGAAGGAAATGAAGTAGCACCCCATACAGATTTTTATTTAGACTTAGTGATTTGTGAATGAACTTGTCTGTGATGTGTCTAGGACAGGGGCATTTGTTGAAAGACCTCTGAAGACAGTCTAAGCAATTGGTCTGTTTGGAGCAAGAAGGAAAAACAGAGGTTTCAAGGAAAGCTGCAGCTTTGTGGTAAATAAGAAGCAATAGGTTTAAATTGCAGTGAAGAAAAGCCGTGTTGCATTGGGGAAAACTTGAACAAGCTATTTACAGCAGCATCCTGTAAACTAATTTTCATGCCTTGGGAAGAGCAGATCCCGCCCAGCTTTGGGGCAAATTGGGAAGCACGGGGAAGGGACAGGTGACATCTCCATGCTGCCCTTTAGGCAGCAGCCTTCTATGCACAGCAGCTGGGATGCCAGAATGGAAAGGATGTACTGCAAATTTACAATAAAAGGGGCTGGAGCATCTGTCGGCAGTGCCATACTGCTGTAGTCAGGTGACCTGGTTACTGTGCACTGTCGCCTCGCACAAGCAGAGGCGGTACTGGGCAGTAAAGAGAGCCCAGGCTCAAGACATGCAGCATGCTGGAGAATGTGCAAAAATGTTACAGAACTGAAGTAGCGCAAGTGCTAATCAAATGCAACCTCAATCCTGAACAAAAAGATGATGAAGAGAGAAGAACAAGAACTGCATGCGTGTTATCAAATCATACCAAGATGCCAGGGAGATCCTAATGAGAGCAAGTAGAAACCACCACCATTAATATCCCACCCTTTAATATTGTTAGTCATGCCGCGGAGTGTTTCCTGTAGTCTTCACTCCTTTCTGGTCCTGTACTAAGAGTTACACCTAGACTGCTACTGAGAGCCTGATGGTCTCCGTGGTGCCTGTGAACCATACAGCTTTTCCCCTGCCAGGCCAGAACAAGCCCACCAGCATGTCCGTTATGTCTGCAGGCATTGGTTTTCAAAACGGAAGACAAGAATAAACTGGATTTCTTCCCAGGAAAGTCCACCAACACACTTGGAAAGACACTGCAGAGATGAGAAGGCAGAGGCGGCCTGATGGCACTGCAGTTTCTATGGGCTGACGTGCATTAGGAAACTCTGACACACAATGCACTTTCTTGTGTGCTGCAAAGCGCATCCACGCTGGGGCTCCACACAGACACCACTGAAACACTTGAAACACCCTGTCCTGGTTTGATCCCAGAGGGCAACTAAGCACCACCCAGCCGTTCAATCCCCTCTTCCACCTTAGGAGTGGGAAGGAGAAAATAAAGTAAAAGGCTCCAGAATCGAGATGAGGACAGGGAGGGATTACTTGCCCATCACAGTCAAGGGCAAAAGACAGACTCTTCCACAGGGGAAGAAAAAAAGAGCACTTTAATTCAAACATTAACAACAACAACACTTAACAGAGAGAGTGGGACAGTAAGAAGCATTATCACATCTTAAGAACACCTCCCCCTACCCCTCCCTTTTTCCCACATTCAGGGACAGGAAAAATGGTGGCTACGGTCAGTCCGCCGCTCCTTTCTCCTCAGGGGAGGACTCCTCACGTTCTCCCCTGATCCAGCATGATTCCTCTCTCATGGGAGATAATCCTTCATGAGCTTTCTCTGACGTGAGTCCTTCCCATAGGCTGAAGCCATTCCCGTGCTGCTCTGGTGTGGGTCACCCCCACACGTGGCAGTCCTCCCAGTGTCAAACTACAGCAGCGGGGGCTGCTTCTCCCCACAGAGTCCCAGCCTTCTTTAGGCACAGCCACCTGCTGTAGCGTGGGGTCCTCCACAGGCTGCAGGTTGGCATCTGCTCCACCCATGACCTCCATGGGTGGCAAGGGGGGGTGGTCCTGCCATCTCACCATGGGATACAGGGGGAGTCTCTGCTCTGGTGCACCTCCCCCACTTTCTCCTCCTTCCACTGACATCAGTGTCAGCACAGACGTCCTCCTTGCAACTCCTCACAGCTGCCTCCTTACTCCCAGGTTCCTCTCCCTAAATATGTCATTGCAGACGTACAGCCGCCATCGCTAATTGGCTCAGCCCTGGCCAGAGGCGGGTCCAGCTTGCAGCTGGGGGAGCTTCGAGAAGTTGGGGAGAAGTTGGGGGAAGTTGGAGAGCTTCTGCCCCCTCCCCTACTCCCCAAAACCATGCCACATGCACACAAAGCTAGCACACACCCCCAGATCACACCGCGGTGTGGGTGATTCCAAAGATCAACAGCTCCGCTTAAACCAGAGCACCCCTGAGGAAGTGGCTGGTGCAAGGCATTGCCACCTTTCACCAGGGGAACTGAGGCAGAGGGGCTTATGTCTCTGCTCCTGTGTGGACCTGAACCTCGTCTGGTCTCCTGCCCCTGTTCCTCTGCCTGTCGGTGTAAGAGGACCTGTAGTGGGTCCCCTGCGTCCCTCGAGTCCCATAGTGCAGGAACGTGGTGCTGCCATTGCAAGTGCCAGAGTGCAGGCTCTGTACTGAGTTTGCACAGCTCCTGGGAGAGGAGGTATTGGGGCCCAGCAGACATGGGAGGAAATGGTGGGTGTAGCCCCAGGAGACGGGGGAGAAAGCACCACGGGTGGGGATTGCAACACCACCAAGGTTGATAGCAATACTAAGACTTTTTCTGCAGTTTTCATGCCTTTATTTTCTTTGATTGCATTATATTATTTTAGATGTAGGGGTCTGGGATCTCTTGGGGACCAGCCTGAGTCCCAGATGCTAGCCTGGATACCCTCCCAGTGTCACTGATAGCACGGTGGCTTCTTGGGGCAGCTGGGAGGGGTCCTCAGGGCTGCTAGCCCTCCTCTTCGGGGCTTGCCAGGGCCCCCCAGGGGGGGCACTGGCTGCCCCAGATGGGAGTAGGGGTCCGGGCACAACCTCCTCTGGGTCATCCTACGGCTCTTCTCGCTCTCCCTGGGTGGGAATGGGGGCAGAGAAGGGGCTGTGAGCACTCCTGTGAAGGCCTGGGCTGGGGACAGAGGACCCCCCCTTGGGAGGCAGCAGGGCCGGGGACAGTTGCAGGGCTGCCGTCATGCTCCTTGGCATCACGGGCATCCCCCAGGCCCTGCCGACGTTGGGCCTGCCCGCTGCACCTGCGCACAGTGGTGTTGATCAGCTGGGGCACAGAGCTCCTCGTGTGCCTGCCCAGGATGTCCTGCGGCAGCTGGAACAGGGTTTCCTCATCCAGGCCAAAGAGATGTACAGGACGACCCTCCGTGCTGCTGCTGCTTCCACAAAGATGAGCCCCAGTTCGTGTTGCAGCCAGGGCAGCAGGGGTTGGAGCAGAGCTGGGTGCTCTCAGGGGAGCACTGCCCCGACGGTGGGATGGAGGCTGCCCACAGGAGCCCTGGGCACCAGCCCCGCAGCTGGGGGATGGGATGGTGCTGCAGGGCGGTGGAGATGGTTGGCGGCTGGGTGTCCAGGATCCCCTCCTGCCTGGCGGCCAGTGACTGATGGCGCCGCAAGTGGTGTGGTAACATGCTCCTCAAAGTTGTTGTCCGTCTGCACCGAGTGCATGATGGAAGGGATCCTCCTGCTGCAGCCGGGGTGCTCGGACTTACCCTCAGCCCACCACAAGACGCACAGGCAGCAGAACGGATGGAGGCATGGCATCACATAGCTGGCCTCCTCCCAGCTGTCCAGGCATATTGGACAGTGGTTCTCCAGCTCCGTGGCCGTGCTCTCCACATGCTGCCATGGGTTGGGAGGAGCTGGGGATGTTGAGCTCTTCCCTCTCTGTGGCACTGCAGCAGACGGTGTCATGCTGGAAAGGGAAGAGAGGCCACAGTCATTGGCTGGTGTGAGGAGGGATGGAAGAAATGTACAAGTCCTTCAAAAAGGAGGAACTCCCATATCCCCAGGGTGAGGTTTCCGCTTTTAATTTAGCTCTGCTGCTGCGAGCATGCCTCCTGGATATCCCAGCTGCCTGAGTCAAACAAGTCCAGGGAAAATCCTCCGGCAGCTCTGTGGCTGGACACGGAGAGCTGCAACGAACAACTCCCCAAACATGACACCAGAACCAAGGGCCTCACTCAACATTCCAGACCTCGTGAACTCACTCAGCTGGAGTGTGGGCGTGAGCTGGCTGAGTGAGACTCAGCACCCAAACATAAGCAGCAAGGGACGTGTGGTGATGATCCATTGCTCAGGGACATCACAGTTGATCACCTGGAGGTGTCACAGCCCATCCTTCAGTGGTATTAGAACCCATCTCTTGGTGACGTTGCTGCCCATCGCTCAAGGACATCACAGCGGGCCGTCCTTGCCTGTTTGAACACTAAAGTCAGGGCCCCGAGTCCACAGCAGCCTCCAACTGCTGTGCTCAGCCTACAGCCACCCTTTTCTGCAGTCCTCCCATCAAAACTATGCTCTGATAACATTTAATGAACTGTGGGTTCGGTGTACCAGTTGGGGAGGTTACTACTACACAACAACACAGAAGGTCGATGACACCTAAGAATGATGGAGCCAAAGTGTGCATGTACTCACTCACGGGAGGGGAAAGCTCTCACTCAGGAGTACCCAGAAGTTGTAATTGCTCACGGAAGGTGTCAAGGGCTCACTCCAGTATATCCAGGAGTATTCACTCAGCAATGGGTGGTGTGGGTACTCAATCCTTGGAAGTTTCCATGGGTGGTGTCCCAGTTCCAAGGGGAGGGCTTCCGATCACAGACCCGCTGCTCCCAGGAGAAACATTCAAAGGGGTTCTCTGGCGGGGGCCCATTTTATAGCCTGGTCAGATCTGAATTGTGGTCGTATATGGGCACTGCCACGAAAATAAAGGTGTGAAAGAGCCAGTGGCTGCCATGTTAAAAGCCCTAGTGCCTGTCGGGGGCTGTCACATCCCAGTTTCTTTGGACAGCTGCTTCCCAGATCAGGATTAAGGTGAAACAACAGCAAGGATTCTTCAACTTCAAAATCTCAATTTCCATTTGTTCGCAACAGATACTGGCATGAGATTTTGTCAGTAAGCATTGCAACCTCTGCAAGAAGTGGTAAACTGCCCAACTTACTGACAAACTGCAAATCTTACAGTGCACACTGGCAAGCTGTAAACATGTCCTGACCAGGCTAGCCATACATACAAGGCTACAAGGATAAAGAATGGGAGAGAAAAGGAGAGAGACAAAAAGGAAAGATTTCACCAGTCCTGGTTCCAGTGTTTGTCCAGCCAGCCCAGAGGTCCAGTTTCAGAGGGGCACCACCACTTGGCTTCGATGCGCATACTTTTGTAATCCCTTGGCCCTCCTCTAGGCGGGTACTTGGACTTATTAGGCTAATTAAGAGTCATGTGCAGTCTATGCTTCTAGAGTTTTCTTGGCTTTGGCGCGTGCATGGTTTGTACCTTCAGAGTCTTCTGGAAATGGGTTGGTGGGCTTGGGGGTCATTGGCAAGTTACTTCCACCTCTCAGAAGGTATGACCAGTGTCTGATACTTTTTCTTGGCTTGTGGCCTGTGGAAATGGCTTCTTTATTGGCTCTTTAGGGAGTCGCTCAAGATCAGGCAGTCCAGCCTCAGAAAAGTGTGGTCGCAACTCCACGTAACCCTCTCTTCTTACTGCATCTTCCCATCATTGCACAGGACAGCCCCAGCATTTCTATAGAGACTGCTTCCTTTACCAAAGTTCTGTGAGACATTAACTGTGATATTGTGAGACTGTCATAGGGGCCGGGGGGGGTGACTGTGCGTTCCTACCACAGCCCACCCCCTCAGCACAGTCACTATCTGGCCAGTTCCTTCAGAGCGCTGGTGCAGACGCCTCTTGCCTCCAGAGTTAAAGGGGGGCGCGATGTCTGTGAGTTGCAGTGCCACTTTGGAACATTGATGTCTCTTGGCTGTTAAAAGGTATCATTGGCAATCAGCAGCCAGTTAACAATAGAAAACAACAAACATGTAACAATAACCAATATTGTAGTGATAATTTACAATAGGAATGGACTAATGGGTGGGCACCATCCTAGGCTTGTATTGGGACCTCTAGCATGCAGACAGGGAGCGGTAGGAGAATATCAATTGCCTGGGTTGATCTTAGGGGCATGTCAATGTCACAGGTGGGATTGAGTGGGACATTAGTTTCAGGGGTGGGATTTAAGGGGGCATACTTTATGGTGGACACAGATTTCGTTACGGTGCTCTTAATGCAGCTTATAATAATACAAATTACAACAATTACAACCGTTATCAAGGACTGAAGGGGTCTAGTTAGCCACCCTGACAAAGGAAACCTAAGTGTGTTGAAAACTTGCCTTAGCCAATTAGTCCCTAGTTCAGCGGTGATCTCTCTGGTATCTTTGGCCACCTTCCTCATTTGTTCACCTCTTCTTGTAGAGGCACTGAAACATTTAGGATGTGGACACAACAGTCATCCACTGATAGATTCAGCTTTCTGCATATGCCTTGTTCCTTCGATAGGATTAAGTCCAACATGGCTCGGTTTTGGATAGCCATCTTGTTGTTTTCATGTACTGATGGTTCAGGAAGCCTATGCTGTCAGGTGTGGAGCTTATCAGTGCTTCCAGCTGGAGGCTCACCTCCCGAATAGCCTGTTGGTTTTTCACTGTTGCAATCCCCATTCCAAAGATTGACTCCAACCACCACCCAATCCCAGTTGATGCCTTTTGCTACCCCATGCGTTCCCTCCTTGGTATGTGATCCCACCACTGCTGTGGTATGGGCCCTTCCCAGTAGATAGAACAAAGGGAAAGCAAAGCTAGTGTGCAAGCCAGTTTGGGGATAGTTGGGTATAGCCAGGGAAAAAAAGCAAACTTCAGAAAAATCAAGCAATTCCTTAATACTTATTGTTGATCCCTTCCAAATGAGGCTTAATCTGCTTGTCATAGATCAAGGGTTTTATCAAGGTTTTATGTGTTTATTTACTATTTTT
Organism: Tyto alba; assembly: GCF_018691265.1. NCBI lineage: Eukaryota > Metazoa > Chordata > Aves > Strigiformes > Tytonidae > Tyto > Tyto alba. The sequence goes on along the minus strand of NW_024881328.1, from coordinate 27,100,423 downwards.
CCCAGATTTGCTAATTGAAGCATAACAAATGGAGAAAGGTAAACAGCACAAAATAATTGTAATAAAAACTGAACAAAAAGAAATGGAGGATTAGTTTTCTTGTTAAATTTTATGTCATCCGCTGCTTTCAGAATTGGCTGCCTAATCAATATTTCTGCCTTTCACATTTACTTACATTAGCTACTGTAAGGGAAAGTCACTAGTGGATAAATATCACCAAGCTAAAAAAAGGTATTTCAGTGTTATTTTGTCTTATATAGAGTAATAGTCGCCATATGAGAAAATACTGATACGGCAAAAGAAACAAAACTCTTAAGTGCCTCTGCCTTTTCTGACAGCTAATGCAAGCTGGAGAGCAGCCTCCCTGGGGAAGGGATCCCAACCCCCCAGAGTATCCCATTGTGCTACCGGGGAACCTCTGCGAGAACAGAGACCCAGCCACTAGTAAGAGATACGTGCAAATTTGGGTTAAAGTCTCTGTGTAAAAAGTGAGGTAATGACACATATGGGGTGGGAATTGTAATTTTTAAACTGGTACAGTGTATTACCTCATGTTCTTGATTGCTTGTTGGTTGGCAGTAGGAGGCAAGACACAGGAAGGAGATGAAAAGGGACTTTGTGGTGTGTGTTTGCAGCCTGTTCTGACAAGGTGGCTCTCACAGGGTGGGTGTCAGGAAGCATCAGTTTATCTAAACTGATGTAGCCCATCACTAACCTGGCACAGCACTGCCTTCCAGGCAACCCGCTGGGGCCTGCTTCAGTGCCAGTGCCCACAGATGCCAGAGACTGAAATGGAAAAATGGGCACCACAGCTACCACTGTGGTTATCGGAGGCATAATCACGGGGGCCGGGCTGTGGGAGGAGTATTTAAGCTGCATTTTGTTTCTGTTCTTGCATGGCTGCCTAACAATTACTGACTTCTATTGAGTCTCTGCCTGTTTGTTCCTTGGCCGTGTAGCTACACGGGACACAGCACCCAGGCACGCCCCGGCATTGTGGCTCGCCTGTTCTGCACGAGTGGTGCCAAGGAGCACTGCGCCGCCCGGGCTGCTGCTGAGATGCCTGGGCAATACTCCCCGTTCCCCGCGGTTCCCATTTGCATCTCAATGCCAGAACCGGGCTGATGAGCTGGGCTCCATCTCACTTACACCAGAGTAATAATTGATTTCAGGCCTGAGTAAGTCCATTGAGCTCAGCTGAGTTTCTCCAGATTTACACTGATGTAACTGAGATCAGTTTGTGACCTCTGTGTAAGATGAAACATTATTAAGTATTTGTCCTTTTGCGTTCATGAAGAGCACAGGACACACCACTGACAGTCATATGCTAATAAGAGAGCAAAAGATGACTTGAGGAAGGAAGAAATAGTTTTGAGTGCAAATCTTTTACAATTCTGAGACAAAGGTCAACAGTTAAATACTAGAGATGGATCTGACAAATGTACTTTGTATAGTTCTAAACTCATTCCCATGATTACTAAATTGTTTTTCCATCAAGTTCAAAAACAACAGTTACCAAACATTCACTTTTCTCTTTCTCATTGAACTTTATGCTTTCATGTGAACATGCTCACCTTACTTCATAGTAATGACTTGCTTTTTTATTTTGAAAAAAAATTTCTTCTGCTATCATACTATAACCTTGAAAATTAAATGCAACACTTTGGTAATTATTTATTGATTTGCAGTTCTATTTCTTGCTGTTAAAAAAAAATCTGAATTCTTTGAAATTTGAGATAAAACTAAAATTCTAGAATTTCTCTGTGAAAGAAACACATAGTTCCTGCCTGCTAACCAAGCCTTACCCTTTCTGTGGCAGTATGTAGAATCCTGCCCCGAACTCTTCCTCTGTGTTGTGTTGCCTTCAACTGCCATTTCAGGGTCCTTCCCGAGAGCGGTACACCACATCCACCTGAAATTCCAGAGCTTGTTACAGTATTGCCTACGTAGAAAACAGCAGGAAGAATATCAGAAAACCTAAGTACGTTATTTTTTTGGGAAAGACTGACCGTAGTAAGCACAGTTCAGCACCAGTGACGTGGTGAGGTCCAACACCTTTATCCTTCCACGAGGGGAAAGAGGCAAAGTCCTACATCACACCACTCCAATCCCAGCTGTTGAGAATACCTGAAATGGGAGATGGGCAGATGAACCACATCAGATTGCTTGTCTGCTTGCCAACACACAGGCTGCCTTCCCTTTTGAAGTTCGTCTATCAGCTTTTCATATTTCTATTCCCCATCCTATCATTACTCAGTTTTCTGACAACCTCTTATATAGATGCTGGCAAATGACAAACAGGGCTAGGAAATATAATGTGAAACATTTACAGATTACATATGCATAGCTGCATAATGAGTATCTAAGAAGAAAGCACATTTCTTGGCAGAGTGGATTTAAAGAAAGTCTTACAAAGTTAAAGCCAATCCTACAAAATTGTCTGCTGCCTTTCACTTGTTTTCTTCCTGTATTACTTTTTTTAACTGTCGTAAAGCAGTAAGGTCAACACAAGTCCAGCTCTCTACATACTGGTTACTAGCTGAGGCTGTGCCTTTGTTGTTGGGAGTGGGATCTGACTTACTGTATATTTCACAGAAGACTTTTCTAAGGTACTATATTCTTTCAGCTAGTAAATAAAAAAAGATGATCCATGCTTTTCAAAGAATGGTCATGTTTTCCACACTCACAATGGTTCTTACTAGCTGACTGAGATATAATTCAGACAGCACTTGAGAAGAATTGACTTTCTAAAATCCCCACCATCCCTGCAGAGGTTCTTTGGTCCAATTTTAAATAGATATTTCTGTTCCTGGTTTTGTTCAGTTTTAAGATGCTGCTCATTTTAGTGCATCTTCTTTTGCAAATCCCAAAATAAAAAGAAATGTTGCAAGTGTACAAGTCAGTGCTGTTTGAAGAGAATGTATTGTAAAATTATCTCTGCATCCTTTTTATACTATAAAAGTGCTGACAGCACTTTGATGTGGAAAGGATGAGACACAGTAATCTGAGGGGTTGCTATGAAAGGAATGACATGCTTTAAACTGGAACTATACAAAGAAACACACAGAGTAATGACAGCTTCACACAACATCTAATTTGATTCCTTCCTTGCACCACAGTGAAATCATTAAACCACAGCCATCTGCTAACGAGCAGGGAGGCTTCTGAACAGAGGTCACCTTTCTCCCATATTTTGTAAAATTCACTCCACCCCCATTATAAAACCATCCATTATCTCATTTTCTTCCACAACATTTTGACTTTGGCAAGTTTACTGTCACATAGAAATCAAATCAAGAAAGGGAGAAATTAGTGCCTGCTTGTCCTGGTTTCGGCTGGGATAGAGTTAATTTTCTTCCTAGTAGCTGGTACAGTGCTGTGTTTTGGATTTTGTGTTTTGGATTTTGTGTGAGGATAATGTTGATAACACACTGGTGATTTAGTTGTTCATAAGTAATGTTTATCCTAAAGTAAGGATTTTTTCAGTTTCCCATGCTCTGCCAGCGAGCAGGTGCACAAGAAGCTGGGAGGGAGCCTGGCCGGGAGAGCGGCCCCAAACCAGCCCAAGGGATATTCCAAACCACAGAATGTCATGCTCAGTATATAAACTAGGGGGGGAGGGGGGTTGGCCAGGAGGGGCCGGTCACTGCTTGGGCATCAGTCAGCACGTGTGAGCAACTGCACTGTGCATCGCTTGTCTTTTTTGTGGGTTTTACTTCTCTCTTATTATATGCCTTTTCATTACTATTATTATTGTCTTATTTTATTATTGTTATTATTATATTTTCGTTTAGTTGTTAAGCGGTTCTTCTCTCAACCCATGAGTTTTACTTTTTTTTTCTGATTCTCCTCCCCATCCCACGGGGAGCAGGGAGGAGTGAGCGAGCGGCTGTGTGGTGCTTAGGCTGGGGTTAAACCACAGCAGTATTTTCTGGTGCCCAACAAAGAGCATGAAGGGTTAAGATAACAACAGATCTGACCAAAACGTGTTAAAACAAATTTGTTACAAGCATTTGTTATATTAGTCCAATAGTCACTGGTCACAATGTTGATTTACTGGCTCTTAGAGTCATGGTGCTCATTCTCAGTTGTGTTATGCATCACCTCACTTGCCGTATATAGTCCCTGTGCTGCTGCTGATCGCCCATAGGAGATGGATTAGGGTTTTCGCTTTGCTGTACTATGTAACACTGGTTTATGGTATGGTAATATTATCGGTCGTGGGACTATTTCGGTATTTGTACTCAGCATTGCTATCACCTCTGTACTTCGGGAGCCATCTAGCGAAAGTATTAATAATTACACCCTCTACCTTTTCTCCTTCGAGAGCCAATATATGGAGGAGACACATTTCTTCCCCTTTTCCTCCAGGCTAATTATAATCCTGTTTGAGAATTTTGAAAATTTTTAATATCCTTGGGATCTTGAAACTAATATGGTCCTCTTGCTAAGAACCAGCATGTCCCTGAATGTGAACCAGGTCTTGTTCAGTGTTAAACAACTATTTAAGAGTACCACCCAGAGATCTATCCCGGAGCTAGGGAGTCATGAGTGGCAGGGTGTGTGGGATAGCATGGGCAAACACTTAGGATGGTGGGCACCTCCAGAATTTTGGAACTTCCTCCTTGAACAAGTGCTGAATCCTGCATTTGGGAAAAGTATGCTGTCACCCTGACAATTTCAGGGAGACAGAAATCACTGCAACGTGCTGGGGTCTGGCCCATGCCTACCGGGCCCCGTTCACCACTATTCAGTACCCTCAAGGGGAAGAGAAGGTCTCTGGATCTGACAATAAAATGACAGGCACTGCGGTCACTCCAACCCCATGACAGGCACTGTAGCTGAACCAGAGAACCAACCCGTGCTGATACCTGTTGCTCCTATGCATAAGAAGAAATACACACATAATTAGTTCACTTAGTAAGGGATGACGATGAACCAGGGCCATCATGATAACAGGAGGAAGAGAGAGAAACAGAGGTAATCACCTAATCCCTGTCCCTGAATGAGCTGTGAGACATGCAAAAGGGTTTCAGCTGTTGTCCAGGTGAGCACATTATCGCCTGGCTGCTCCAGTGCTGGGGTAACGGAGCCAGTAGCTTGGAATCAGAGGGTAGGGAAGCCAAGAATCTGGGACGCCTTCCTAGGGAAGGGGGCATTGACAAAGTGATTGGAAAAAAGACACAAGCCCTCAGCCTCTGGAGGCGACTTCTGTCAGGCATGAGGGAAAGGTACCCGTTTGAGGAAGATGTTGTATGCCATCTAAGCAAGTGGACCACCATGGAGAGAGGTATCCAATATTTGAGGGAATTAGCCGTGCGGGAGATGGTTAACTATGACAATGTGCAGTTACCAACAGATCTAGATGAAGTCCAATGCACGCAGCCTGTGTGGCGGAAGCTTTTACGAGCTGTTTTCACAGAGTTAAGCTTAATTCAGGTGCTGCTCCCACAACCGAAAGCATAGTTTTATTCTTTAGAACTTGGGAGTGCCTAAGAATGCTATGATTTATTTCTTGTATGTGTGTTTTATAGTACTTTCTCATACTTATCTTCATTCACACAGATCTGTGCAACTCAGAAATAACCACATCTGGCCAGCTGCACACCATCTAGTTTTACTGCATTACTTCCCCAGCACAGATCTTATCACATCGCAAGCCTTTTACACTTACTTATCAGTCTGAAATGCTCTGTATAGTGTCCAGGTAGAGCTCAAAGTGCTAGCTTCAGCCTCTAAAGCTCTCAGTGGCCTAGGACCTGACTAGAAATTCTCTGTTATTTAAATTGAGATATACCTGAGAAAACTAGATCACTCTGCTAAAAAGAGCTATTATCAGGCTATTTTGGAGACTGTGCCTACTATTTAAACTTCCTATTTCTGTGGTAGATGGAAGTCCTGAGCTATTCCTGTGACAGGTTATTGAAAGCTATTTAAAGCAATTATTTGCATATGTATGGTTTTCAGTTTCATTTATAAATTTCAACTATGGCCAATCCTTGGAGTGGGATGGAGAGAAAGACATAGAACTACCCAAAATTCTGTTTGTGGTTGATGTTTTTCAGGGTTAGACAATATCAGGGCACTGGGGTGGTGTAGGGAATATTGGAGGGGAACAAATTTTCTTTGTGGAGGAGGCAGCTGTCTTGACCAGCAGTAAGAGAGTGTGAGCAAAGCTGGGGGGTCACCAGCTCTGCAGGTGGCAGAGGACCCTGCTGAAGCCAGAAGGTGCCTCGGCTGGGCAGTGGAAAATCAGATGGAGAGCATGAATGTGTGACTTTGATAGCCTTGCACTTACACCCTCCCAGCTCCTCAGTTTCAGTGTGAAATAGCCTGTACTGCTAAACATCACAGCGTGTTGCAAAGCTCATCTGTCGGTAACTGTGGTATATGGGACTGATGGGGAGACTGTCTGCCAGGACAGGGAGTTCTTCCTTTCTGTTTCATAATTTTAGTTTGTCACTGCTGACAAATTAGGGAAACTGCTGTGTAAGGTAGATGCTCTTACCTTTCACTTTTTATTATTTTGAAATAGTTTTCATTGGTGTGGAGCTCACTGATAGGATCTTTTTCTTGCTTTCCTTTCCAGTAAGGTCTGTTACCCCAGGGGAAGACCGACCATTACAGAGAAATTAAGGGCCATGAGCACTTTTCCTGGCCATTCCTCTCACAAACCCCTCCTCAGACTGTGAGCCACAATCCCCAGTCCCCTTCACTCCCCTTCTCTTCCTTTGCTGCTCCCACCAAAGAGATAATCAGAGCTAAAGGTTAGTGCCCATGCACAAACTTGCAGCATCACTGCGATGTACACCCTTTTACTTAACCATAAAAATTGCTACTTTTCTGTAGATAACTACACTAATATACTATCAAGCAGTCAGAATAGACTACCATCTTCTCCGGGAGGATCCGCAGTCCAAATTGTCATGTTTGTATATGGTAGGTAAATATGCAGACAGCTTTGGATTATAATTAAATATACTTACAAAACTAGTATGCAGACTGAAGCCAGTGATTAATTTTCCACAAAACCCACCCTTTCCTTTTCTTTCCTTTTTGCTTATGACTCTTCTTGTGCTCTGTGGTAATAATAATGCAGTAAATTAAATTCTACACTGAATGCAAAGATTAATAGAGGGATTTTTTTCCAAAGTGGCATCCTTTCTTGTTTTCAAGACCTCTTTTTCTCTCTTACCCTTCCCATCTTCCTTGTTCTCTCTCTGAATGTAAACGCTCATTGACAGATAAACTGTCATTTTTTCATTTCCAAATTCTGCTTTAAAAAATTCCTTCTTTGAGGATGATGAATTTACTGGATGCTGTGATGATGATTCCTCAGTTTTTCAGCAGTCATGATGCTGTCAATCAACTGTTGTGTATCACTTGAAAAAAGTAGTGATGACTCAACACGTAAAAGATGCTAAAATATTATATTACTTCAGGTTATTATAAAAATCTGCCTCTGAAATTTAGAGGCTATTCATTATTATTTTCATGTGTTTTTCTTGTGTCTTAGGGAAAACGCCTAAAGGCTTGTTATTTGTATTTTTGACTGCTGTAGCTAAAGCTGTTTGTTCTTTACTCTCTCTCTGTTCTTCACTTCATGCCATCTTTCTTCTCTGCTTATCCGCACACAAACAAACAAACAAACAGTGCTTCCTGCTGCCTCCTGGACTGCGGCCAGCTGTCCTGATGTCAACTGGCAAAGGACAAAACCAGCCCAGCAATAAAGAAACTTGCCAAGAAGCAATGCTCTGCAGTCTCAGCAGACAGAGCATCTTCCCTTTCTTCAAAATACCAGCAAAGATATCCTCTGCAGGCAGAGGTCTCCATACTGGAAATAATAGAAGAATTCAGTCCTCTAGTTAACTTTTCATTATTGTGTATAAAATAAGAAAACCAAAATAAACTGTCTTTCGACTGTCCTTCAGACCAACATCTCTGGTTGCAATGCTTTGCAGAATTTTTGTGTTTAGAGATTAATACACCAGTGAATAGTTAATTGACTTAAACTGCCCTTTCCTAAATAAAAGCTCATGGGGGCACTGTTTCATTATGAAAAGAAGGGAGAAAACCTGAGAAAAAACAGATGCTTCTGTTCACAGAATTTAATTTCCCACAGTGATACACAGTGATACTATAGAGAATGACACATAAGTGAGTGAACCATTATCAGTAAATTTTGGAGCTATGAAAACTCCTCAATGTCAAAAATAAATAACTACTTTCAAGGTAATTCATAACTGGAGCTGAGAACCAGTGGAACAGTATATTGGGAAACTTACACAAGGATTTCCAGAAGTAACAGTTCATTATAGCTATAGGTAGGATGTGGGGAAAAAAAGCCGTATTGTTGCTAACAATTGGTATGGTAGAAACAACATTCTAAATTCTAGAAACAAGAGCTATTTGATTAGGTAGGGAAAAAACAGGAAATCCTAGAGCATCTGTGCCGAAAGAAGAAATTCTAAAAAGAATGGATTAACAAGACACTTCTTCCCATTAATTCTTACACAAGCAACTTACCTATGATCCAATGCTAAAAAAAAAAAAAAAAAAAAACACAACAGAAACCCAAACCAAAACCCTCCAACACTTACTAATGCATACTGGCAGGAACACACACCAAAAAAGAAAAGCAAATCTGGTTTTCAGGGAGTGGCAGGAACACACACCAAAAAAGAACATCAAATCTGGTTTTCAGGGAATGTTTATGTCCAAAACCAGACTGCCTTCAAATTTTACAATTGTATCAAAACAGATTTTAAAAATTATAAAGTAAACCCGGTTTAAAGCTTGAATCATAGTAGATCTGCAGGATGCCTCATCCAACTAAGAGTTAAGGAACATGTTTTTATAAATCTTAGTAATTTTATTATTTTTCATCTTAGCTCTTTTTTAGAACTACTGAATCTGAAGTGTACTGAATGGGGTGAGTATTTGTGCTTATTTTCAGCTCTGTTAATTGAGGAGGGTGGCTGTCCTTGCTTTAACCTGCTTTCTCTGCTGAAGTCATTTTGCCTCATAAGCCCCATGGAGATTTGAGACGCAAAGCCAGTTTATTTCTGCAGTGGTCCCACTTTGTTCAGAAATATTGCCAAAGGCTTATTTGGAAACCCTTCTCATAGGAAATAGGAACATTTGGTACTTTGCAAAGACCGAAAAGACTCAAAATAGAAAGTACAGTTACCAACTGTGAGTATACTACCTCCCTTCAAATTTAACATCTGAGGAGAAAGCCCAATAAAAATAAAAAAATATTCATCAGATATTAAAATGTGGTGTGACTCTACGTATTGATATAATTATTGGTTAATTGATTGTTATTACATATGACATTTTCTGATACGGGCGTTACCACACATTCCATAGTAAAATGTTAAAGAAAAATACTATTTTAGGGTATACTTTCATGCTGCATTTTATGCCTGAAAATATAGAAGTCTTCACCATGATCAAAGAGGATGGGCTATTCACAACTGCCTATTTTGAAAAAAAATCTCAAATTTTTACAAATTTGTAAGAAATTGAAGTATGTGTTGTTATGCTGGAATGCCTCCTGTTAAGTGGGATGCAGAGGTGACTGACGGACAGGTTTTTTATGACTACCCTTCACGATTGCTTCATGCTTTCAAAAGAGAACAGTGTCATTATTTTACATGATCCTCCCCACAGCAAAGATGAAATCTATCTGTCCAGAAGGACTCCTGGGAAACAAACAGTTTTTTGTCAGTGTTCATCTGCTGTCATGGTGTCCCCAGAAGTTTCATGAAACAGATACTTCAACAGTAATAGAACAGCGAAGAAGTATAACCATACCAGCAGCTGAATTTCCTACCCTGGGTAGCTGAGTGGAACTGTGCATGGCCACAGTGGTGCAGGGAGGAGGCAGTGCTCGGGATTAGAATTTAAGCTTGTAGGGGAAAATGAGAAATTTCTTCCTTGAATGCAGTGGGATTCTGTCCTTCAGAGGATCCCACCCATGTCATCATATAGTGTGCTTCTATTTAGACCATACAGCAAATCTGTTCTGGTATTCCCATTAATAGTGTTTATTTGTTATTTATTGGAGGTCTTCATCAAAACAATAAAGCAATTATTTTGGCATTTCTCCACTAGCTGTGCCTTGGTGCTTGCAGATCTGATCTGCAGGCCATAATGTTAACTAAACCATCAAATAACAGTAAAGTATTCTAGATCCTAAAGATGCTATATCACAGCCCTTCGGAGAAATACAGCCATATGCTATAGGAAAACCAGTGCCCATTTTTAGCACAAGCAACGCCGAGATACAAATCATATCACACAGAGTCAGCGTTAATTAAGTCAGGCACCTACTGTTTGCCTAAGTTTGCAACAGCTATTAATTTGAAGGACTGCTGTAGCACTAAGAAAAGATAATTAACAAATGTAGCATTTCTTGACATGATAAACACAATTCTAAAGGGGCTTGTTATGGTGACTTCTTCTGGATAACACTGCTTTCAGTAAAATTTTAGACAATATACCATAGTAATTTAAAGGGAAAAAAATGTTAACAGATCTTACTACTGTCTCTTGGTAAAGTGGAAAAAGGCCAAGAGTTCTTACCATTGAATATACAGTGTGCAAAACCACACTACAACTGGTAAAATGATCAAAGGAGCATCAACATTTTGGCATTTATTTTCATTATTTTGAACACATAATTTTGCCAACTTCTGTGATATTTTTTAACTTACACATTTTTAAACATGACAGAAACTATATTTTGTTTAAAATCATATTGAATAACATACATGCTGTCACTGTCACTCCCAGGTAATTGTTTTTATCTATTTAGAGCACCTCTATTGATATCTTCTGATACCTGATATTCTCAGATACCTTTTTTTCTAGATTGAAGTGGTAACTCTTCCACTACACACCACCATAAGAAGCTTCTATCTAGGAAAAAAAAGAGACGATCTGGGTAGGACTAAGGAACAACTGCTATGATATGAACTATGATTAAAATGAGGGACAGGAGACAGCATTAAGGCTCTGCGAGGATTTAGACCAGCTACAGTCACAAGTTCAGGAAGATCCTCAGATCACTTTCACCCTGAACACAAATGTTGATCTCACATAATGAAGAGCTTTTCTTTAATAAAACTGAAATGTATCACTTCAGAGAAAAGACTATTGGGATAATTTTCTACAAAGCCTAATACCTGAAAACTAGTTGGCTGTTAGAGAGGAATTAAATATTTTAATACATATATACTTAAGTTTAGAATTTGTTACTTTTCATGTTAATTTACTCTCCTGCCTTTATTTTTTCAATTATGTTACTGTTCTGTTTATAATGAAGTTCTTTGTGAAATACTTCAGGGGCTCTTCCCAGCAGTTACTCTGTTTAAACTCTGGAGAAAATTATTTCAACCAACTTTCTAAGTTTTTAAATCTCCGTTGAGATGAACTCACATGGCTGGATATGCTGTGAGATCCAAGACCTCCAAAGGGTGCTCAATGTCCTGCCAATATCTGGATGTTCTGTCATGACATCAGGGCCATAAGATTTATCAAGAAATTGAAGAAATTCAGAAGTAATTAATACACAGGTTTTTAATATTTCAGGTCCACTAAACATAAGGCAAATTATGTATAGTCAGGTCCTTTACAGTACATTATTATACACCATCTACCCTGAAGTATCGATGCTTTAATCTTACATGAGATTCACTGCAAGCAGTCACTAGCTCCAGTCAGACAGTACCTTTCCCTCTGCATTGCCAAAGAGATGAAAGATGAACGCAACATCTAAATGGCAGTTCAGTAGCTGAAGAGTAGTTATGCTAACTTGTCCTTTAGTTAAAGGCTTGAGTGGCTGCTTCTGCTCAATGAAATAATCATAAATATACAGCAGAAAATTGACAGAAGGAACAGGGGACTAGTATTTTTTTATTTTAACTGTTGTGAAAGATTAACTGTGGGAGGAACACATATTTTCCATTTCTAGCTTGGAAAAGCAAAGTTGAAGAACGGTCTAACCATCCAGCCACATTTTAAGAAGCATGTAAAAATTAATACATTGGTCCTTAACATAGTACCAAATTTAAGTGGAATCTGCAGTATCGATGGAATATTTTTGTTTCTGATAACTTTACAGTCATGTTCCCTCTCTATTTAAAGAGTAAAATTTGAGTAAAATTGTTTATCAAGATGTCAGTAAGAGAAGGATTACATCATGTAAGCTTTGCATAATCAGCAAAGAATGTGGACACACACCCCCAAACCACTAACCAGTGCATTATACTATACAATCACTGATTTAATGCAGGTAGGCCAAAAGAAAAGTGCATTCATCGTACCCTGTCCTACGGTTTCTGAGCACAGACCCAGCTTCTGGCACTGAACATTGTATCCCCACAAGGGGCTCTACTGTCCCAGCTCTGCAGAACAGCAGAGGTTTTTTTCTTTAAAGGCTGGGAGATCTAAAAATACTTCATAGAGTCTAAAAAAAAAATCAGCACAAAGGAACAAAACCATAACTGAACGAGTTTTGGTTGCTAAAAAAAGGATTTTAGTTGCTAAATAAGCTAAAGCTGCCAAATGATGATACAGCTCAATTCATGGTATAGCTTCAAAATTTTAGACTTATTCTAACTTCAGGGGGCTGGCTGTAGAGTAACACCTTGGTTTGATGAGTTCTTATCACTGTGGAAAAGAAACAACATTCCTCTGCAGTGGGTAAGGATGAAGTGAAACTAAGGACAGGAAAACACCCCTTTACACAGGCTGGAGTGATGTGTACTTACAGTCCTACCTCTGGCTTCAGTCTATACCACTGAATAGGAATGACTTCAAACAAACAAAAAAAGATTAACAACATTAATGAGAGTAAAAAAATACTTTTTTAATGATGATCTGCATTTGCTGTGCCTTCCTTTTCTGAATATTATTCTTAGTCTGTATATTTAATGGTAGAATGTGCCTGAAGGGATGGGAATTGTTTCCAGTCCCAGAAGCTGGTTGGAGAACAGCATTGCCACACAATTAAACGAAAGAAAATCTCAGCATACAGATTAGGAACCTGCTTTAGTCAGGAGCTGAGCAGATTTTTGACTACTATGAGAAGCAGCTGAGAGACTATCATTAAAAATAATAAAAAACATATGTGATGTGTTTTCACACAGTGGAAATTGTGTGGAACTTCCACATATGATCATCCCTACCCACTGAGCTCATGGGGATAGCTTTGCTTTGGTGAGGTTTCAAAACAAGCCTAGAGTCTGATGGCGCTTTCTTGGGAAAAATAAAACTTCTGATGGAGTGTCATGAATGTCACCCGTTTGAGGCACCAAAAAGAGATCCTTCTCAGTATTGTAAACTCATGATCTTCTTCTAGCCTTTATGAAAATGTAAGCGTGATGGGACTTCGCAGCATGGATATTAGATGCCTCTGGAACAGTGGTATATATGTGATGTAAAATGTTTCTTCTTTCTCTCTCCCACGTGTTGCTTCTTAATACCCTGTAGCAGAAATTACTGCTGCCACAAAAAAGCAGCAGACGGGACTGCACGCCTATGTCCCACTCCACTACCAAACAAGCTCAGTTTTGTTGTCTCAGACCTCTTTAGCTGGCTAGGCTCAGCCCACTTATCTGACTTCATACTGAAACTGCAGAAGATGCAATTTCTTGTCTCAGCTGAGGTGTGGAGTAATATCCTACAGCTGGCACATGGTAATAGCTACCTGGAAATACAGTTTGAGCCTTGCACAAAGATTTAATTCTACAGCATGCTGAAGGTCACACTGATTAACTGTAATGGGAATTAGTTGTGTATAAATGCCTTACTCTTAATAAAGCAGGGAGGGAAATCAGTCTCCAATATGAACTGCAAAGAAGCAGCTACCAGAATAAGGTATTGGAGCAGCTATGATTGCTTTTCCAGTAGTATTAGATACTTTCAGTGAGCTTTTAGATACAAACCTTTATTGCTCATTCGTAGAAGACTGGGTGTTGGTGGAGCTACAGCTGCTTATGCCAGGAGAGGCACCAGTCCAGGCAGCAGATGGATGATTTTTAACTTGTATCATTTAAAGCACAATGACAAAAACTGCCTTGGGAAAACAACATGACTAAAACTATGTTTTCTGTGACTTACTAATGGAGTATTCATGCACAACATTAAGCTGATGAATATGAGTTTGTTGGACACATTATCCTTTCTCCCTTTGTGCAGGTTTCAAAGATTATAATTATGTTTGGTTTAATTGCTATTAGTCTCAGTTGAATTGTCACTGCTTTCAGCATTTTCAGTGTGTAGAAATTTATATTTTAAATTTGCCTTATCTGAAGGCACAACTTCTCATGTTGATTTAATTTTGTATGAATTCGGTGTTACTGTATTTTAAGGTCTGATCTATCATTGGGCTCACTTAAGAAATGTAGAAGCATTCTATGTTGATAATTGCTGTCCTAAATATACATAAAGCCACTTGACACGAGTTAAATCAGACACCAGAAGCGATGCGATGCTGCTAGCCCATCCATAGCACTGTGCTAACCTAATGAAACAAGGTGTAACAGACAGCACAGATTTCTACTTAGTGTGGCTATATGGTTTCTGGTACCAGAACTAGCTCATTTAGAGTTAACTTAGCTCATTTATCTCCACTCCACTTGCACTGTGGAGTAGACATGCCCTGAGATAACTCAGAAATACATATAAACCCATATGAAAGTAATCTCCACAGAGCTCTAGTTAGACCATTCTCATGCAGTTTCTTCCGGTATGTGTTTGATTAATAATGTTCATGCCTTACTCTTGCTTTCAGTACAGGGTTGAACAGGGTCCTGCCATGCTCTGACTGGTTCCACTGGGTGAAGGTGCTGTTACCTGGGGACCTGCTTTCTGCATGTGGGGGCAGTTCTGCGAGGTCACTGAGGTTACTTGTGCATGCACCTAGGACTGATGATTGAGTATACACTTCTTCAGGGCTTTTTTTTTTTTGCTTGTCTGTTTCTTGTGTGGTTTTGCCTTTGTATTTTTGTTTGGGTTTGGTGTTTTTTGTTTGTTTGTTTGTTTGTTTGTTTGTTTTTTCCAGACTGCATAATCACACTCCATTCCAACTGCAAGAATTTACTTCAGATTGAGGTAGAGATAAGAGGTCCTAGCCATCTCTTACACTTACAGACTAGCTGCATGGGTCCTGCAGGGTGATGAGGATTGCTACAGTTAGATGCTTCATCCACCACAACCACACAGACCTGAGTGCTTCCCAGGCAATTAAGACCCACATGCACAAGAAGCTGTGCAAGACACACCAAGCAAGAGGATGCGCCTGAATTCCTCCTACTCTCTAGAAGTAGGAAGACACAGTCATGGCTCTACTTCAGATTCGGTACATTTTGGATCTTGAGTGTAGTAGGTTCAAAAAGGCCAGTCTGGGGTATTCAACCTGCACTGCTGTCTAATCCTTAAAGCACTCACTCAGGAAGTGCAGGCTTTGGACACACAGGTCTTTTCACCCTCACAGAATTAAAAATTGTATCTCTTACAGCACATCGCCAAACCACAAAACTAGATCCACTATAAAACTGAAGGTATTCTCCATTCACCTTGATGAGTAATAAAATGTAAGGGTGACACACTGCAGAAAAAAGACTGCAAGATGAGCACACTAGAGAAGAAATAAGCAGAAGGGAGCTTCACTCCATAATCCAGTAGTAAAAGCATTAACTTAGGAAAGGAGAAAGGGAAAATCTCACTTCACTGCTTCTATTCAGTATTAAACTGCCCTTTTCCTTTCTTGTTCAATGAATCCCACGTTCCTAGCCCCTCCTCTGCTTCCTACATTTAAGCAGAGAACTGGAGAGTGTAATTTTTGTCACCCTGTGCTACTCAGCTGCTTTCAAAACATAAACTAGTTTCTCAGAGCTAATAAGTTGTCTGCTGGTGAAGGCACCTCGAAGCAGACTGTTTGTGTCCCATCCCTGTCCCTAGGCTCCCTCGGCAGGGCAGGCTCAGCTGTCCGTGTCTGCTCTCTCCCTGGGCGTTTGGAAGGACAGCCTGAGTGATGGTACGTGTGCCATCAGCCACAGGACGTCCTTCTCATGAGATGCTGCTGCCACACTGGTGCCATATGCCTTTTTGTTTCATGACACCTGTTTACACAGTGTGAGTCAGGAAAAAGATTACTTTCACAGCAGAATGGGAAACCATAGAGCGTTCACAGGCAGGCGACGTTGTATTTGCATTGGGTTCACAGAATATCTAGTGAAAACACTTAAAAATTCATATTGCCAGAATTTGTATAACCATCCAGATACGTGCTGGTTTCCGTCTCCTGTGTAAGTGACACAGTTGTAAATCATTCTGAAAGCCAAAGAAAACAAATTTTGTAGCTAAAACTTAATTATATGCAGAAAAAAAAAGTCATATACTTTTTCCAATTATTATTACTTAACGTATCCTACCCCTATGTTTGTTTTGATTAGGGATTTCTTGCTTTATTGTTTATTCTTCCTAGTATTACAAAGTAAATGAGACAGTTTTTGTCTCATGACTTTTATGACTTTGTAAGTACAAATAGCTATTATTTCTGGAGTGCAGAATATTTATACTTAGTATGGTGCACAATTTTACGATAGTACTACTGGCCTGTGGAAGAGATTGAGAACAGGTTTGTACTCATTTTGTTAACGCTTCAGGTGCTGGAGAGCAAATACTAGTACCTTAGTTAAACCAATGCGGTTTATGAGTTAAAGTGCTGCATAGCACCTACTTGGTGATGATCATGGGCTGATGCTCCCTTTCTCTCACGGAATCACAGTCTTGGACCAAAGAGCAGGGCAGACAGCTTAAACCTTGGTGGCTAAATCTTCAACTGTTGCACCAGATTAACCAGACTTAATCTGTCAAATCATGGATGTCCCCTCCTCATTATGTTGTGATTTTTTTTTTCTTGAACACTGAGGATTCAAGCCTGTAATACTTGTTGCAGTTGAAGTAGTGTTACAAGTGTGTAATATGATGTGACAGAACACTCATATAACATTCAGTTGAGTATAAATAAGTTGATTTAAGAACGTACAAAGAGAAAGAAAAAAACTTGTAGCATTTGCCAACCTTAAGAAAGTTTTACTAAATTCAGGTGATAGTTTTAAAAATTAACATTACCGGAAAGTATTAAAAAAAAACCCCTAAGAATATTAATTGCATTGCAGTCATACAATTTTATCCACAAACGCAAAAAAAACCACAAAAACTGTGATCAAATATAAACTAGATCTGAAATCCCCCCCTCCAATACACTCATAGAAGCTGTGTTTTCTGTGTTGTTCTACAAACAGGTTATCTGAATATTGAGGGAGATTAGGAATTAGCCCAATGTATCATGGCAAATCATTGGCAAAACTGGTAAAACAACTCAGGAGTCCTGAAGAGAAATTATATGGTCAAGGAGAAAACAAGCTATTCCATTCCCACAGACAGGAACAAAACGTATCATTAAGGAACAAAGGAATATGTAATTTAAGAATATTTACGGAAGAAGCAGGGATAAAAGACAAGTCCTTTCCCTGAGCAGGGTATGAGAAAGAAGCCTTTATAAAGCAGGAAAATGGATTCCTGTTTGAACAAAACCAGAGAAGTATGCAGAATTCTTTGTCTTGTGTCCTTCTGCTTGCATGAAGCAGTTAAGCAAAACATTAGCTACAAAAACTACAGGTCTTCTGACCTAAAGAGAAAGCAGTGTTGAGGGTGTTCAGCTGTTTCACCACTGACAAAAAAAATGGGGCTCCGGATGCTCTGAGAGCTCCTGGGGCAGGGTGCAGAGCCAGGTGACTGCCCTTTTAAGTTGGCTGAGACACTGAAGTGGTCACAAAGCACCTTGACTCAAGTGTAATCTTAGAAACGTATTTGTTGCTTCATCAACAGTTTCCATTATTGCAATTGTATAGTTTAAGAGAATAAAATTGGTCTTTTACCTACCTAACATATTATCTAATTAAAAAAAAAAAACAAAAAAAAAAAACAAAACCCAAACCAAACAGCTCCAGGTAACCTGGTAAGTACAATGAGAGTAAAGTTCTTTCACAAGTAGTAAACTGGAGATCTTTGTAGAGTGAGGGGACACATTTAATTCCTTGTTGTAAGAGTAGGTTTAGGATCTAGGGGTTCCCTCCATAAAACCTGTAATCTCTGGTGACAGGCAATTAGCAGCATTCCTCAGAAAGCAGTACAATAATGTTGAACACCCTGTGTCCCCATGAATCGTGCCTTCAGAGAGCAGAAAATGGAGCTGCTCTTTAGAAGCTGTTCTTAACTGGAAGTTTACAAGAGAAAAAGCAAAAGTCAAGCATGCACTATGAAAGAAGTGCTGCAGTGGGAAAGCAAGTGACAGGCAAGGAGGGAGGAAAAGAAGGGCACTGATGTTGCAGGAAAGTATGTGCTTTGCAGATCAGGAAAAAAATTGCAGAAATTTGGATTGTAGGCTCTAAAACTGTAGTAAATAGCATCTCAGATAGGAGTTTGAGCCAAACTCTCCTATTTTTACACTAAAAGGAGATGGATCCACATTTTGAATATGGCTCATTACTACTAGTGACCCTACTGAAACAGTGATGTGCACGTCCAAAAGAAAAGTACGAGGCAGTATCATTTTAGGAATGCTGGGAATAGATGACAGCAGGATCAAAACAAATATTGGGGTTTCATAATAATATGTAGAAACTATCATTTGATTATGTACTTAATCTATTCTTTCCTTTACATATTTTGTAAACCAACTAGGTATGTTCATGAAAACCAGTATTTCTTCACAAAGCATCGGGACTCTTAATGGCATCCATGTACCTTTGCAGAATGAAATGCTGGATCTGAATTTTATCTAAATGGTATGACTGCATGAAAGTTATCATGATTAAAATGTTTTTCTATATTTGCATCAAAAGATCCCAGCCTCATGTTCACTAATGTATACTCAGTGTGAACATAAATGCTGGGCAGGAACGGTTCTTTTAAATTATAGCATTTCAGAACATCTGGTTATGTGATATAACGTCCTAATGTCACTGGTAATCATCTGCATGACAGAACCTGGTGGTAGAATCAAGCACTATTTAAAGTGAAGCATAATTACAGCAACATTTGCAAGCTGTATAACTAAGCCTATCCTTTACCCTTAGCAAGTACGCAAGTCAAACGTAAAAAAAATTCCTTAAGCAATTAAGCAGTAAGGCCCCAGTCAAAGTCGTCATACTAAGCCCATGCTGTTTACAGGATCACAGCTGTTAGGCCCCAGCTCTGCAAATTCGCCAGCCCCACACTTCACTTCAAGCAAAAATTGGATACAGAGGATGTTGTAGTCCTGATTTTGCAAAGCAATCCACAGGGTGCAATGAGGAGGTGGTTTGCATCATTGGGATTTGAAAACATTTTGTTTCAATACAAATAGCCTTATCCCAAGAGAATTCTCGCAAAATAAATACTGTATTTCCATATTGATGAGAATGAATAAAATGTATAGTGTTAAACATGTAAGCATAACTAAATTTTTAATACTCTCATCTAGTGCTTGTACGCATGTATTTAAGCAATGACAAATCTTTCAGAGCATGTACAAATTAAAGTTTCCTTAAGAGTAACAAATATCCCCATCCTTTCAGTAACTACCTTTTTTTAATCAACATCTTAATCCTCCAAAAGCAGAAGCCTTGTATCATTCCCATAATGAGAACTGACTCACGTGGGTATACATCAAGTGTTAACAGAAGAATGAGACTGCTGAATAATAAAGTAAGCAAATCAGTGTCCTGAAAGGTCAGTTAAAAAATGGTAGCAATTCCAGCAATTGCATGTTAGTGTGAGGTGTTGCAAACAAGAAGAAAATCCTGGTATTCCTGACAGTAAATAATTTTCAGAAAGTATCAAGAAGATACCAAGAACTAGGCTTTCCAAAAAAGTATGGGGCTTAAAATTTGTAGCCTAAGCAATAAGTATTGAAGAATAAGTCAAAGGATTTCCAGTAACTCTGTATTGAAGGGATTTTCCTCAAAAATAAGCACTGAATAGAACATCTACTTTACATGAGTTTTCTTACAGAACTTTGTGTCATAAATTTAAAATGTAAGGGTGTGAAACAAAAAGGGGCCCAAACAATAGGCCTCAAACCAAAGTTGACTTCTGAGTGAATTCCCCGACCAGCAATCAGCATCTTATCGGCAGAATGAAACAACCAGCACCTTATCAGCATGAAAATGTAACCCTGGGAACAATCCCTGGGAACTATAAGTGAACAATAGGAAGTAACTATAAATCCCAAATGTAAAGAAAAACAGAAACTCCTCAGACACCCGGATCCTGGCCAGATCCGGACATGCCTGAGTGAGGCACATCAATCTACCAGATATCTCCTGTGCGTTTTGTTTAGCCTTGTTTGTTAAACTGTATAAAAGCCGGACCCTCTCACCGCACAGAGACCTCACCTACGAGCAGACGCCCTGCGTGGGACCTCCCAGTTGCCGGAAAAGGCTCTGCGACCCTTCGCTGTGACGGGGCTCCCCAGCTGATGCACGGGTCGGGGTGATGGTAAAGTAGGAGGGCAATTGGTGATGTACCTTTCTTAATCACTACAACTAGCTTTATGTAGTAATGACTGGGTGCATTACCTTGCTTATTCTTTCTGCTGTTTTAAACAGTAATGTCTAGGTGCATTACCTTGCTTATTCTTTCTGCTGCTTTAAACTAAAGTAAAATAAGCCTATTTCTTTAGCTTGGTGTCTGTGTCCTTTGTGTTAACCCCGTCAATTGGCAAAACAGGGTGTTGCATTTAAGGTGACAAATTAATTTGTTAAGAGATGAATTCCCTTTCATACTAGCTGGTCCTCAGAAACTAGAGGGGCTAGGGGCAGCTGGACTTATTTCTGGCCAATTATTGGTGTGACTGTAGGCCTGACACCAGGTGCATGAACAGCCCATGTGCTGTAGGTCCGGTGGCATTCAAGAGAAGTAGTCAGGTCCACGAACAGTACGGTTTATTCTTATGCAACATTTACAGTCTTTGAGATTGACTACAATAAACGAGCAAACTGCAGGTTGGCTATATAGCACTACAGACAACAACAACTTCAATCACAATCTTAATTCCCGGGTAATCACTTAGCATAGCCAAGGGCACAAATCTTACCAAAAGGTGTCCCTTCGGGGGGGGGGGGGGGGGGGGGGGGGGCGAGGAGCACAAACCCATCAATCTGTCCCCTTCAGTTTGGTGTCAGATTCTAGTCTCTCAAGTTAGATACAAACCCAGGGTAGTATTTACTAGGGGTGTATGTGTGAGTGTGTGGGACTGCGGTCAAGTCATCGTTTCTTGAATAATGACACAACACATTCCTTGGTGCAATGTGCAGACAGTGAAAAGCGGAACAACAGGAGGTAATGTCTGCATATTTGTTCAAAACATTCCTTGAGAAAGTTGGAAGAACTGGACCGTGCGGCCTCCACCTTGCTTCGCATTCCTCCTTGGTGCCACGGCAATGCAAATTACTGGATCTTCATCTTGTCCTGGGTTTTGTTCTGGGCACCAGGTGCTAAGGGAATGTGTATTTAGCAGGTTTTTTTGCTGTTCTGCATTTCCCACACTTCACAAAGGTGTTTTGTTTTGTTTTGGTGTTTTTGTTTTTTTTTTTTTTTTTAAATTCAACACCTTCATTTTGGTTTCTTTAGTTCACCATTTTGATTTCACTATTTATTCCATACTTTGTGGTATACTGAATTAGCTGGTTTTCTGCGCCATTTCAATAACATTTTCCTATTGGAAACAATGCATGTCTACCTTTTTTTTTTCCATTCATACTGTTTCCCCATGCATACTGTTTCCCCATACTGTTGTGACAGTGGCCAGCATCACAACACAAAGAAGAGATTAAACATTTATGCCCCTCTTAGTCACTCTGCAGCTGAAGTGAGTGGTTCAGCTATCTGGGCCTTGTTTTACAGAATGGTATGAAGGACTTTAGTTTTGCAGGTTTTAAGGACCACAGTCACGAAAAACTTATTCAGATTGGTCCACCAACCTGGAGGATCAAGGCAGCGCATTAGGGCTGAAAAACATGTGGCAAAGGGAGGGCTGCACGACCCCAGGCACAACCAGGAGTCCCCCGGCTTCTGGGCTCCAGACCTGGCCACCTGGACTGCCCCAGGGGTTTGAGACAGGGCAAGGACTCCACACTACTGCAGAAGACACCTCCCTCTTGACAGCTACTTAGCTGTGAGAAAGTAAAGGAGACGTTTTCCCACTGCCATGACCAAAGTGCATGATCAAGGGTGCAGTTCTCACAGGAGGGGAAGGGGGAACTGGAATAAAGCCTGTAAAATGACACGCTTTCATTCCCTGGTCCTTTCAGGGATGCTGCGGGCAAATACCCACTGCTACTGGGAAACAATCTTGTGGATTATATCATAGGATTATAGTGAATATTATAGTTGAGCAAATTTTGGCTGTGGGAGGAATGCAGGGAATGCATTAGCGGGTAACACTGTATTTTTGGCTGTGAGTCAGCATAAGGCAATGTACACTGTGGCTCATCCGAATTACTCTGCTGTTGATGCGTTTCTCCCTTCTATTTGAAACAGCGGTTTTCCAGCACTGCTCCTACCTCATTGCCATCTTCGTCCCCTCAACGAATACCGTGTCCCACCGCGCACCCACACGCAGGGACGCGCTGGCGGGCGCAGCACAGCAGTGCTGCCGCACAGCCCGGTTACAGACGTCCCTGCAGGAACCATCTGGCTCTTGGCTGAATTAATGCCTTTCTGACCCTGATCTGCTGTGTCCTCCAAGAGTGTATTTTCATTATCTCACAAGAGCAGAAAATGAACTGTAAGCATTTTAAGACCTTATGTATCATTTTCCTTCCCCCCCCCCTTCATGCATTTAATTAATACATTTAATTTGTGGCTATAATAAGCCGCAGGTCCTCTGTTGGTGTGAATCAGTGGTGCTCAGATTCTTCATGCATTCAGAGGCCAAAAAACCTCCCTCTAATAAAGAGGAATCCTAACAGCACTGTAACACTCAAGATGGTATAATGTATTATGCAGGTCCTTGACATATTTCAAGCAATGTTTAACCAGCAGCTCACGTTTACATGATAGAATTGTGTGCTGGAGATGTTATTCAAGGGGCAGGTGTACAGAATTCACTCAGTATATTCACTCAATTTTAGAGAGACGCTTTAAGGCTTCGGACAGCTTCTCATCCTTAAGGGAAGTGCCTTGACTGCCTGTTTGCTATGACCTGCATTTCTGCCAGGAACCTTGCACATTTGGTAGCAACAGGTTTGTTCTTCCTGAGGTGCCCTCACCCGAGAAGCAGTCGGCGCTAGAGAAGCGCTCACTGAACTGAAGGGGGCGATACACCTGCTACGGAGCTATCACTTAGGGGTCACGCTATCGGCTTATTTCCCGCTGGTTTGGTTTGGTTTTTCCCTGCAACAACCCCTACAAACACTTTTATTCTAACTACCAGGCTGAAGGCGGGCGGTACGGACAAACCCACTGGGGCAGCTCGACCGCAAGATGGCGGCCGGGAGCCCGCCCGTCGCCTCCCTACGCGTGCCGCGCGGGGCGGCCGGAGCCTCGCGCTGCCCCGGCCCCGCCCACAGCGCCGCAGACCGGCCATCGCGCGCGCGCCGAGCGCCGCTGCTGGGCGGGGCCTGAGCACAGCGCGCGCCCATAGTGCGCCGCGCTCGGCCGGAAGTGACGCTGCTGTTGGCCGTGCGGGGCGGTGGGCGGTAGGTGCGGGGCCGGGAGGGCCCCGGGGCACCCGGGCACCCTCCCCGCTTCTTCCCTGTCCTCCTGGGGGCGCGGGCTGGGCGGTGGGGTGCGGGCTGGGCGGTGGGGCGGCGAGGCGGTCCTTCGGAGGGAGAGCGCCGGGACCGGGCCTGTGGGCAGCGCCTCGGCATCCCCCTGCCGCGGCCTGGCCGCCGGGTCCCGCGGGTGGCTGGGCGGTGCTCGGGAACTCCCGGCCCCCGTTTTCCAGCCCTTGTCTCCCGCAAATGGTGCGGTGTAACCTGAAGAGATCTGGCTAGGTTTGCGGGGTGGCTCTTGGTTTTCTTGTAAGGAGCCTGCAAGCATAGCTTTAAAGAAGAGATTAAGAGCGCAGGCTCCGGCACCTTGTGCAGTAGAAAGTTTCTGATTGTCTTCTCTGTGTTACAGATGTTTCTCGTGTGCTGAACTCCACCTTAGATTGTCTTATTGCTGCACATTGAGAACTTCATAAAAAGTAGGAAGTCAAGATGAAGAGCAGGGTGACACAAGTGAATGTAAGTGTTGTTAAACCTAAATGGTAGGGTTTGACTATTCCCTTATTGCTGCTGATTAGATTTGTAGTTGATATTATATTAAATAAAACACCATGAATGTAAAGCAAACAATACTCATAATTGACAGCAGCTGTTTACAGGAGAAATATTACAATGAAGTCAGGGAATTACAGCAGTTTCTAGTGTTTGTTGTCCTAACAATGAAAGTTCTGGACACTGATAGCATATAATGATAAAGTAATTGGTGAAAAGTTACTGAATGATGGCTTAAGAGAGAACATAAGTGTGTGGAGAAATGGAGAAGAGGCGTTGAAGAATCAACAATGATGTTAAAAGATCAAGAGACAGGAAGTAACTGCTATTGTGCTAACTGTATTTCTTACTGTGAGTTAAAGCTTTCCCTTTTAAAAGCTGTGCTGTACGTTTCTGAATGAATGGGAGTGATTTTTAGGAATGTAAGAAGAAGAAAACTTGCTTTAAAATTACTCTCCTAAGATGATGGTTTAGCAATGTCACGTTTGTAAAGTACACTAAGTTTGGGACAGGTTAGCAGAGCAAGACTCTTTCGACACACTGTCTGAAATCTGTGGTGTTTCTCTGCTGCTGTTTCTAGCCTTTGACCCTGCATAGGCCTCTTCACTCTTTTGGTTCCAACTTTTCTGACTGATGTGTTTTTTTAATAGAGATGCTTGAGGGATAGTTTGATATCTTCTCATATCTTCCCAGTCTGGTAGTTATGGTAGTGCTCCCTCATCTGTTGAAATAAGCCAGTTAGCAGAAGTGCACTGTTTGGACACTTTCAGTTAATCGTTTTGATCAGAATGAACAAAGGAAATGGCTGTAACTTGTGGCAGAAAGCCAGGTCGTGAGGAGCTCAGGGCGACAAGTTTTTCAGCAAACATAGCTACTTTTGCAAGGAGACCTCATGTAACTGCAAAATACACATACATATATGACCTTGTTTTATTTCCGTGAACACTTGTCTTTTTCGGTCTGCTTGGGCAAAGGCAGATGATGTAGAACTTGTGAGAATGGATCATCCTGAAAAGACCCATTTCTTCCCGTCTGCTAAATGTTATTTAAATATAGTAACCGTTCCGTGTTGTTCAAAGATTAGTGTTGGAAGCTTAGGATACAGTCTTGCGTTATATTATTTTGGGAAAAAAACAACTTAAGAACTTTTTAAGTTTGAATGATTTCAGTGATCTGCTGTATGCTGTAGTCCTACAAATGAGTATTGAAAGGGGAAGAAAACCTTAGTGAAAATTCGTTAATTTCTTACACTAGCTTTGTCATCAAAGACAATGTTACTTCGGAATTAAATTGTCAAATGGACATTATTTTTATAGGGATGCATACTCCCAGGAAATGATACAGTGCTTTTGTTTTATACCATTGTCTTGGTTCAGGAAAGATAATACTGGAAATAATTGTAAAACTGTGTTAGAGAGATAACCTAGGGAAGGTGATATTCTAGAATATATTATAGTAGCCTCAAAAATACAAATACAAATTTACCTATATATACACATCCCAATTTGAGTGATAACAGGTCAGCCTCCTTGGCCTGTTGATAGGGGATGATGCTTGTAATCATTGTGTTGCTATTATTTCGTTAGGAAGCCTCAGTTAATGTTGGTTTTACTTACAAAGCTCATGATAAACACCATGTTTGTCATTCAGTAAAGACACTTTTCAATTCAATTTTTGGAGATCATTGGGTATAACTGTCTGTCAAGGTTTGCTTATGAAGGAGTTGTCATCGTTTTCATCGTAATCAACAGTTTTAACTGATTCTTTTGTGGGGCAAAAACTAGTGTGCTGGTATGTTAATGGATAGAATGCCACCTCAACAAATGAGTTATTTCTACAAAAAGTTCAGTTAAGGTGCAAAAACAAGTCCTTGCATTGAGTTTCTGCATCAAGGTGAAGTGTTACCTATTTCACAGCTGATCGCTGGCTGATAACAGGAGATTGTGACTCTTGAAAATCATAAATAATATTTTAAGGGAAGAGAGGACCCGTCTTTCTAGGTGTGTTGTAGGTGTTCTTGTGCTCCAGTTTTTGTGTATGACTCCATACTTCTATATGTCATGGTTCAGCCCACAGAATTTGCTGTGAACTATTTAAATGTGTATCACTTAAACAATCCTGCAAACTTACATTTCAAAAACATCTAGAATTTACTTCCAGGATCTGTCAAGTGGAACAGTGTAGCTTAGATGTTTGTAATGTATGAAACTAGGAATGACTCATGAGAAAGTAAATCATGGTTAGTAAAAAGGAGGAAAATAAGGAAGAATTATGCAATAAAGGGTATTTTTAGGAGAGGAAAGATACTCTTCAAAGAAGAAGTGGTAGAATTATGTTAATGGTATTGCACGTTATGGAACGAAGTGTAAAATGGGATATAGAAGGAAGCAGGAAAGGGAGACTAAAGGTCCATCTGCTCTAGACTCCAGCAGTAATTGGCAATGAATGCCTTGAAAAGTTTAGGTACAGGGCAACCATAAGAGTACTCACCGACACGCTCGCCCTGCCTATTAGCAGCTTCCCAAGACAGTTTTTGGTAACCTGTGTGAATTTTTCTTCAGTGTTTGTCCAGTTTCGTGAACAGATGTAAGCCTTTGGCATCTGCAGCATCCTGTAGCAGGGAGTTCAGCTGCTTAACTACTTGTTTAGAACCAACTCTCCTTGTCAAAACTGACTCCCATTAGCTTTATTTGATGGCCCTTCTTGAAAAGAAGTAGGGAACTGGAGACATGGTGTGCTTTGATCTCAAGATACATGTGCTCACAGTAATTTATGTATAATGTTGTGGCTTGATTTTTTTTTTCTTTGTGTTTTATTAAAGCATGGTTCCAGTTATGAAAGGAAAGAAAACTATGATTCCTGCCAAAAGAGTTTGTCTCCAGAGGACAGGTAGAACGATTGATTTTTATACCCTATAATTCTGTGTATATACCACACGTAGTAAGTTAGATAAGTATAAAAAGAAACAGAACCTGATTATTTATTTCTTTTAATATTACCATAACTGAGAAGTGAAAAATAAGTGTAGGTTTAATAAAATACTTGCATTCAATATTGCAGTAATTCGGTAGGTTTGTTATTAAAACTAAATCTGTAAAAAATCCTTAGCATTCAGTTAAATTGTCATAGGACTTGAAAATGGAAATTAGATGCCAGCTTTTTGCTTGGACTCACATATTGCTGTTACCTTATCTCTTTAGAGCAAGATTATTAATGCCAGCAGGAGGTGGAGGAATAGCATCTGAAGTGTGGTCTACTGAGGCATGAGATAAACTGTTACCAGTTTACTTCTAATTTCACATTTTAATTGCAATAAAACCTCTTGTACTAAACACAATATTTTTTTTTTTCTAATAATGTCTATTCTGTTTCATTCTATACAGGCAAAAGTAGGTGAAACAAATTAATGCGTATGTTCCAAGGAATGCACAGAGCTGAATTTACCTTTGGTATTTGATATTATTACCATTTAGCATTTAAGTTCTAGGAGGAGCATCCTTTTACAGTGCTGCTTTGATTTTTTTTTTGATTATTTTTTTCCTGACAACAAATTACTGTAAAAGGAGCATCTTCTACTTGAATGATATGAATACTGAAACTCAGGTTGCAGAAGTGGAATGATTCTGTAGCATAACATTAGATTGCAAGTAGATAGCAATAGCATTGCTCTTCTAAGTCTGTTACTAAGATTTCTGTGTCTTGGGTTGCAAATAGGGATACTGAGCATGACAGGTCTCCATCTCCCAGAAGGAGAAGATACTCTGATGACAGCAGATATGATCAGGAATATTCAAGAAGGGAATACTATGATGACAGAACTTCAGAAGGAAGGTATCAAGCCCGTTTTTAATCTGTAATAAAATACTCATTTTAAAGAATAAAATGTGAAAAATTTTCATGAACCCTTGGGTGTTCTTTTCCTCCTAGAAGGATGGAAAGGGGGAGAGAGAGACACCATGAAAAATGGGAGGAGAGAGAATCTGATCGAAGGAAGCAGAGAAGGTATTCATCACCTGATCGTAGGAGTCCAGAGAGGTCAACAGCGCAGAGCTCACTTGCTCAGGATGAGACCACTTCAAAAAAGAAGAAAGAAGAAGTGGATCCAATCCTTACTCGCACAGGTGGTGCATATATTCCTCCTGCCAAACTCAGGATGATGCAAGAGCAAATCACTGATAAAAATAGGTGAGTTGAAAGTAACACTAGAGTTTTTGCTGAAAAGCAAAGCAGTAAAAGGTTTCAGTGAATGTTGATAAAAATCAGATCTGTTGAGATCTGTGATGATTCTTTTGGAGGTATGTTTTTGCTGGAGGAAAGGTAAAAGAATCAGATTATGACGGCAACTGCTTCTGCTGCAAAGTGTAAATGGAAAAGTGGGATACAGAACATAACTAGGGATTTATTTTTTTTTTTAATATCTTAGAAAATGGAACATACTGCTTTATACCTCATCTGCAGAGAATTGTGTTTTGGGATATCATGTTGGTTTAGTGATTTCCAAGTAGCTAAATGTATAATTGTGAACTAGTCTTCACATTTATGCAGTGAATATTTTCTTTCCTATTTTACTGATTACAACTTACATTCATGTTTTCATAGATATAAAAATTCACTCAGTTCTACCTCAAATCTATGCATTAATAATTTGTTACCTTTGTAATAGCTTGGCATATCAGAGGATGAGTTGGGAAGCCTTGAAGAAGTCAATCAATGGTCTTGTCAACAAAGTGAATGTTTCTAATATAGAAAATATCATTCATGAGCTCCTTCAGGAAAATATCGTTCGGGGAAGGTAAGTTAGTATTTTAAAACAATTCTTCTGCTTTTTTGATATGTATGCTGTTCATGTGTACATCACTGTAGTCTATGGATGCTAGTCAGATTTTTAAGATTAATGTTAGGCTACTTTGCCCTATGCAGAGCAGTCCCCTGCTTGGGAAAGGGATTGTATACTTGGAGGAATAAGAGTGCAACAGATGGTATATGTTTCCTTAAAGGTTTTACTTTTGCAAGTCATTCAAGTGAAATGCATTTTACAGGTGTCTCTATTTCCTTTTGTATTCCTGGATGTTTCATGTAAGTCATGTAATATTTGTAGCCAATATTTAGCAAACCAAGTTTTACTACAGTTATCTGGCTGGATTGTTTATTGTTGTAGAGAAAAGATTATTACGCTATTTGAGCTCAGTACTAAGTCATGGTGACTGTGCAAGGACTTCAAGATAACTTTCCTTGCTTTAATTTTGATGTCAGTAGAGGTTAAATATGCTGGTGTAAAGGAGTATGGGTTTCTTAGATTGGCTACCATTTAAACAAACAAAATGAAATCACCACCAACAAAAAGCCCTCTGAGCAAAATATC
Organism: Tyto alba; assembly: GCF_018691265.1. Taxonomy (NCBI): domain Eukaryota; kingdom Metazoa; phylum Chordata; class Aves; order Strigiformes; family Tytonidae; genus Tyto; species Tyto alba. The sequence continues at coordinate 27,070,735 of NW_024881328.1, read as the reverse complement.
CAGAAATAATTCTAATACGTTCCAGACAGATAGCAACACTTTTTCTGTCACAACTTAATTACTGTTATTTGAGGAGGTTATAGCTAAGGAATGCATTATTTACATGAATGTCATAGCTGATGTGAAGATCAGAATCCTGCAAACAGTATACAAGTAACAGAAGAGAATTAAGTAAAATGTAGAGTGAGCAAGTAGATCCCAAACGTGATTTCTGTTAAAAGTCATAATGATGTCTCAGTCTGTTGTAGAACTACGTTCTACTTTGATGCATTTTGTGTCCCTGAAACTTATTTCATATAAGCAGTAACAGTTTAAAAATGAGCTTATTAAATGCTTTTTAGAACACACTTGTCTCTGGAAGCTTTTGTGTGTGGCTTACAAGCTTATAAATTTCAAGATAATATAGATGGAAAATGGCACCATTTCCCTTCTTAGTTAATTTTGACTTCCAAGTTTGCACAGAGGTACATATAAGAGTAATTACGTGAAGTTCTACCTAGCTGTAAAGTCCTTTTCTGAGTTAGAATTCTAAGTAGAGGGTAAGTAGGATCTGAACCAGACCAATTTAATTCATGAGAAGTAACAGTTTCAAATGAAATATTCTATTTCTATTCACTAATTTGAAATGAATTCAATTCCATTTGTCAGCTCCAAAGTAAGAAAGAATTTAAGGTCCTTATGCAGTTCATGTTTAGTACCACATAGGAGGCTTTTAAGAAGATTACAGTAGACCACAGATAAGATAGAGTTGGATACAGCTGTGCACTTTGAAGATTCATATTTGGAGGGCTTTTTTTTTTGTTTCCTGTCACCCATTTGTAATGGAGTAATACAGCAAAAGTCTATATGCTAAAGCATTAGAAAAAGCAAAACTGAGGAGAAAAAATTTTCAGATATACTGTCAGTATAATAGGAGAACCATTATCTCATGAGCCCTATGTTTACATTCATTTAGTCTCTAAGTAGTAGTCTTCTGTTATCAGTTGTCAGTTCCAAAACATAATTATTATGTTGAAAATATGGAGTTTCATTTGACAAAAGCATTACTTTCCTCATTATGGTTTTACTGAACATTCAGTTTTATTACTCCTAGGTAGATCTTTATTGTTAGGGACCTTTTATAGAAATATTTTTATTTCTTACAGGTCTGGTTTTGCTTTTTTAAATTGTCATTATATTGGAACAGTTCTGTGTTTTTTCATAAATAGTTGCAGAGCAGATGTTTTTTCTGTCACAAACAGGATTTTGTTTTTTCAACTGAGGAGAAGAAACAGCAAAATCATACAAATTTAAAAGCTAAGAATAGCCTGTGTTGGAGTTGAAGAAGGGATAATTGCAGAATACAAGATGAAGACTTTTAACATGCTTATAATTTTCAAATATGTTTATAATATGAACAATATTTAGTGAAAGATGAGGTATCAGTTTAAGAATTTCTCAGCTCAGACACATTTGGGCAACACATTTTGCAGAACTCCAATTGTGGCATGATAAACAATGGTTTGAAAATGACCATCTGGTGTCTTCTAACTATTCCAACTGTACAATCCTATCTTGTGTGATACATACTGAATTAAACATTAAATGTTTTATTACCAGAAAAATCTTATGTATTTTTACAGGGGATTGCTATCTAGATCCATTCTGCAAGCTCAAAGTGCCTCTCCAATTTTTACCCACGTTTATGCAGCTCTCGTGGCAATTATCAATTCAAAGTTTCCAAATATTGGTGAATTGATTCTCAAGAGGTTAATACTTAATTTTCGCAAAGGATATCGCAGAAATGATAAGGTATGTAAACTGTGAAGAAGCAAAGTGCTGAAACTTATAACTCTGCTCTGTTAATCTTGCTTCAATGTTTAAATTACATACATCAAAGAAACACAGCCAAGACTTGTGGGTTGGGACCTATCATTAGTACATTAAGTCTAGTAGTATTAGTGTCATGAAAGTTTGACAACCTATTCTGGGTTGGTACTGTGATAGGGTGGTGGGGTGTTTTTTTGTGGGGTTTTTTCTTGTTTTGGTTTGGTTTGGGTTTTGTTGTTGTTTGGTTTTTTTTTAAGTGTACAGTCCTAATTGTGAACAACTATCAGTATCCCAAAATAGTTTCATGACTTAATTTGAGATGCAAAAAACCTATAGTATGTCTGAGTTACAGGTTTTTTTCTTCCACATACGATGTGCTAAAATTTCCTGGTTTATTTCTTTTGCAGCAACTCTGTCTAACATCTTCAAAATTTGTTGCACATTTGATGAACCAGAATGTGGTATGTTACTTCATGTTTCTACTCAATCCAAACCCTATATGGCTACTTCTTTAGTTTCAAGACAGCAGTAGTCTAAGTGAAGATGCTCTCTCTGTTCTAAAGGTTACTGAAAATCTGAGTTCAAATTTCCTTTTAATGCCTGCTTAAAGTTATTGGGACCTTTTCAGAAAAGACATTGGTAATTGCCTATGCAGTTATCACTTACCATTGCACTTGTGCTCCAGAGCTTCCCCAGACTTTGTAAATATGATTGCACTAGTAAGTCATAAATCTTGATAAAAGGCAAATGTCATCTAAGGCTCTGTCCCACAGGTCTTAGTTTCCTTGCAGCACAGAACTAGAGTCAGTTGCATCTAAATCAAATTTGTATCCAGCTCTATGACACTTTTTTTACATTAGAAATCGGGATACTCCAGTTTAAATAATGACAAGAAACAGTGTTTTAGGAATGCATTGGGAACATACAGCAGTTTGGTAAAGAGGAAACTAATCTGCTATGTGCCGTTTGCTTATATGCCTGATCCTGGAAGACCTGATTTAATTATCTACACAATGGATTTACGAGTAGTTTCTGTAATCTGTGTGCTGCTTTATTTGCTTCTTGGAAATGCATTCTGTTTTTTTTTTTTTTTTATGGCAAAATGTTTTTCATTGCTTGCTTGTTTGTTTCAGTCACATTCACTTCAAAGCTGGTGTAAATACAAGTAGTAAAATTGTATTTGAAATTTTGACTCCCTCGTAATTAGCTTTGTTCTAATGCTGTTGCCTTCTGTGTGATTAAACAAGTGTGTTGTGGCATCCTCAAAGGCTGCATCAAGTAAATCGCTGTAATAATACAGTAACACAGTACATTCTAATTTTTTTACTGATACTCTTTCCATAGGCTCATGAGGTTTTATGTTTGGAAATGCTCACTTTGCTTCTTGAAAGGCCTACTGATGACAGTATTGAAGTAGCAATTGGATTTATTAAAGAGAGTGGCCTCAAATTAACAGAAGTTTCTCCTAGAGGTATTAATGGTAAGTATAATTAGCCAGAACATTTCTTTTTGGTGTTTGTATTGGTAAATTGTTTATATTTACATGTCTGTCTTTTTCCAAAGCAATCTTTGACCGTCTTCGACACATTCTGCATGAATCAAAAATTGATATGCGTGTTCAGTATATGATAGAAGTCATGTTTGCTGTACGGAAGGATGGCTTCAAGGATCATCCGATCATTCCAGAAGGATTAGATCTAGTGGAAGAGGAGGATCAGTTTACTCATATGTTGCCGTTAGAAGATGACTACAACCCAGAGGATGTTCTTAGTAAGTTTGAAACAGAAGATAATTCTATTACTGCATTCCCCATAAAAACAAGTTTAAGTATTAAATTGTTTTCTCAATTTTGTATTTTAAATAAAGATTCTCTTTTATTCTAAAGATGTTTTCAAGATGGATCCAAACTTTATGGAGAATGAAGAGAAATACAAAACGCTGAAGAAAGGTAGGAGAGTGTGTGTATGTGTTTATATAGTACTTCTATATTTACACACCTATTTATAGGGTGTTTACTTGTCCAACTATTGTTACCAACCTTTATTATTTAATGGTGAGTGATATTTGTGTCTCAGATAAAGTCCTTCAGTTCATCATAGGCCTTTCCAACGTATTCCTGTTATTTTCTTCAGTATTGTTCATCTGGCTATGTTTTCATTTGGTTATGACACACCTATTTTCCTGGCCCTTCCACATTCTCCACCTGAGACACCCTTTCACTCCTAGAGGTTGGATCAAGGGGTTTTTGGTAATGAAACTGTTGTGGTCTATATTCCTTTAATCTGGGATACTGCCCTTTCAGAAATTCTTGATGAAGGTGACAGTGAATCTGAAGCAGATCAAGAGGCTGGAAGTAGTGAGGAAGATGAAGATGATGACGAAGAGGAGGATGAAGATGGTAAGTGTACAACTGGCATCTTACTAGTGATTGGTTGTAGGTGAAACAGGAGAGAAAAGTTTAACTTGTTATAAATTTTATGAAACTAAGAATATTCAAATGTTAAGGGATGTTTCAATCTTAAATGCTTAGATCTGAGAATAATTTACTAGCAAATCATATAAACGTAACTGTCTAAAAGGAAGTATTCAGCACAGGCAGAAAATGAAAAGCAACTTTGCCTGACTGTTCTTGACCAGAACAGTTTCATGTATTAAAAGCCTTGCAAACATAAGACATAAATAATGAATGTGAAGACCTTTTCCTAACAACTAGCAAAGACAACCTTTCTGGACACATTCTAGTGCTCTATCATAATTTTAAACCGCTTTCAAAATCAGAAGGGGTTTCCTTACAACTGTTTACATCCTCTATATCTCCCTCCTTAGTTCAGTTCAGCCCCCTTTTTTGTTCTTCAGTGGAAGCAGTCAGTATTTACACATTTTGAAAGAATGTATTTGATTCCTAGGAAAAAAAAATGATGAATAAGCATAACTGAAACGTTTGTGCAGACCATGTAAGTAACTGAAAAGCCAGCCAAGTCCTGTTCGTGTAGAATACCAGGAATGGGCTTCCTCACCAGTTTGCTGGGGTATTTCACAGAATAGCAGAGCTTCCAGGCTGATTAAAAGTGTGTGAATTCGCATAATGTTTCATCATTCATGCTATTACAAAACTAAAAGAAGGAAGGAATAGTGAATACGTTATGAATGAAGGTGTTCCCAGAATGATTTTGGCTCGGAATGGATTTTTCTACACTTGGTACAGGGCAAAACAGACCTTTGCAGATTGCTGTTACATAGATCCTAAACATAACAGAAACAAAGAATTTCCAGTTAAAATCAGGGAGGCTACATAAAGCATTGTATAGTTAAGTTATGCAGAAAATACCTTGCTACAATGTAGACAAATGTTAAACCCAGAGGTAGCAGTGGCTAAGTTACATGAAAGGCCTTAACAAGGAGAGTTGTCCTCTTAAAACTGTATCTCTAAATATTTACCTGTTACAGGGGAGGCAAATATTGATTTCTATTTGTTTCTCTTTCTGTGAAAATAAAACAAAAAAATCGCATAAACCTGCTAAACACTCATCATACTTTTAGGAAAAGCATTACATAGTGTGCTACGGACTCAGCTGTTCTAAGAGATTAAATATATCTGCCTTAATGTTTTGCTCTTTTTGTTTTTGTTTTTTTGTGTTTTTTTTTTTTTTGTGTGTGTGTTTTTTTTTGTTGTTGTTTGTTTGTTTGGGTTTTTTGGTTTTTTGTTTGGTTGTTTTTTTCCCTCAGGTCAGAAAGTTACTGTCCATGACAAAACAGAAATTAACCTGGTGTCCTTCCGTCGTACAATTTATCTTGCTATTCAGTCAAGGTAAATATAATATGCTTTGTATACCTATGAATGTAGTTCTTTTGAAAGGGATGAATTGGAATTCTCTTTCTCTTTAAATTCATTTATAATGTGCACGTCAAAAAAAAAAAAAAAAAGGTACGTAAGTGTTCTTCATGGAGTCTGACCTGATTTTATACAGTAGACTGTTTTGACAAATGGGTACCAAAATTTTCATTCTAAGATAAATCCTGTTTGCTTCCAAAGGTTTGAGTACTGCACTGGGACTTTTCTGTGAGGATTGTTGTAATCAAAATTTTCTGAGTGAACAGAAAGTGATTTTAAGATTATACAGCATCTTAAGTATTTAAAAAAATGTGTCATGCTTAAAGTAGAGATACTGTAGGGTTTCTCCACTTGTAAGGGTAAGGCTTCTACAGTGTGGCACCCCTTAGGCTTGTTGCCATCTGCACTGTTTGGAAAGTGAGTAGATACTGACCCTGGAGTGCAGTGTGATGAATGGCACAAATGATTGAAACATGGTGGCATAACATCTCTGTTGCATGGGTAAAAGGAGAGATTAATATGTTTCATGCCACTGAATTTCATTGTTAAAAGTAGATCTGGCCCACAATATTTTGCAAGTGTGAAGCTGCATGAGGTGTGAGATAATGTAGTTGTGGTATTAATCATTAGATGTGTCAATACCACATTGAGAGATATCTCTTATTTCTCAAAGTTACTATTCAATACTTCCTTGCTCTACTTAAGCTTGTTCATTTTATACTTGGGTGGGGGGAGGTAGCTAAAGGCTTTCAATATGCAAGAATGAGAGTGTGAAGAGGAGGGTGTGGTATATGCTGCTTTTGGAGCTCATGTACAATGTTTGCATTTCAGTGTTTTTCAGGATGTGCAAGATGAGCTCACATGTTTGTGTTTTGCTAAGTTTTTTTAAGATAATGTAATAGTAATAATGACCTGAGTCATCTTGTCTTCAGATTGTCTGCAAATGTAATGACTTTGAATTAGCTTTTAGATACAAACTCTTGAAATACAAAATGCTTATTAAAAAATACCACAACAACAAACCCCAACAAAACAAAAAACCCCAACAAAACAAACAGCTTTTGGAATGATAATGAGATGCTTCATTTCAAAACAGTTGCAGTTTCAGCATCAACAATCAATATAATTCTGAGATGTTTTTAGTGTAGCATATATTGTGCAGATAACAAGTTGTTTTTTTTTCTTATTGCAGCTTAGACTTTGAAGAATGTGCTCACAAATTGCTGAAGATGGACTTTCCTGAAAGTCAGACTGTAAGTCTTGCTTCTTACTCTTTTTTTTTCTAATTAACATTATTAAGAAATAGTACTATGTTAGTATCTAGAATCCTTACTCTTGTCCTGGGACCTAGTTTGTATAGCAAGCAGATGAGAGTGATTCTGTACAGCTGTTGTTCCTCAGTGTGTCTTACAACCTTAAGAGCAAATAGGCTGACATATTTTGTAAGCCATTTGTCTTATGCAATTGCTCCTTTCTGTCAAGCAGTTCAAATGTTTGCTCAGAGCCTGCTTGAAAAGGTTTGTTGGTTGGACTGTTGAAACATTTATGCTATGACAAAAGTACTGTAGCATGGCAGTCATTCTTATTCTCAGAGCTGTCTCCAAAAGAACTCAGAGTTGAAGATCATATTTGCAGGCAGCTGTAGACTTTATCAGTAGGGTTTGAGATTTAGCATAGTGCTAAAAGAATTTGTTGTTTTGTTGCGTTCACTTTGAATAATAGTGTATTGAATTAAACCATTTATAAGCATGATTGCGTTGTAATCTTCAGCCACTGTGTGTAAGGTTAATATGTTTATGTTTTCAAGTAAACAAAAATGTCCTGCTAGTACTTATACTAGATCCTGGTAGAATGGTAAATACCCATCTAATTATATAAACAGCTTTTCAGTCAGCTGTAAGCTATCTCCATGAGTTGTACTTGAGCTGTATAATTTTCTTGTGGCTTTAATTACCACTATGCTGTTTTATTTGAAACAATGTGTGTAGAAGTAACCTTACTAGTATAAGAGTAACTAATAAATGCAGATCTGGGCTACAGTTAGGTGTTCTTTGAAAACTTGGTTTAATCTCATAATTAGAAATTGGTTTGCCTGGTTTTTTAATTTCTTCTACTATTTTGTTACAAAGCAATTTATATGCAAGTAAATAATAATTCAGATTGCTGTGTGTTTTCTTATCTGATTCTTTAATTCTGTGCATGAAATGCAATACTAAGCATGTATAGGATTATAATTTTCATTGAAGTATAACCTGAAGCATTCTAAAAAGAAAAAATCCTGTTTTCCAGCAAATCAATCCAGTTAGAATAGAGAGAACAATCTAGAATATATATGCTAGATCATGTAACAGAAATATAACCTGTGTAACACTGATTATTAGGTAACTGCTCAGAGAACTGCTTAACTGTTGGTATTTAATACCATTGCAGTCTGTGTCAACTAACTATTCTGTGGACAAGATCTACTCAAAAAATAGATTCAGTGGGGAATTAAAAACAAAAACAGCAAGAAAAATTCAAAAAGCAGCGAACAACCCATTAGTCAGAATCTTTGCTGTGTAAAAACAAACAAAAAAAAAAAGTAAATTCTTTCACCACTTTATTTGGTATTTTTGAGATCTGACTTAATATTTGTTGCCTGATAATTTTCTTTTCCTTTCTGTGAATACTTTGCTTGCTGCAAATAAAAATAACCAGACATACACAGATGAATTTAAATTGTTACTTTTTGTATACTTTATGGGGTGCTAATTTACAGACTATGGATCTTTTTAGATTACATAATCCTGTGAAGGGCTTTATTTCTGTCTCAGCTTTGAGAAACTATATTTGCCCTATCAATCACAAATTAAGAATGTATGAATGTTCCTGTATGCAACAATAAATGTGCTCCAAGTAAATGCTTGGGTTTTTTCCTGCTTCAAACACAAAAACTGTTGCTCCTCATTTTGTAGGAAAGCTCTCAGAGCCACTCCCAGGTCTAGTTTTGCGACTTAAAGTATGGATAAATTGAATTATCTATATGGAACTGTTGGGAATCTGTTAAATGCAGTGCTAACTAATTTAGAGTACAGTAGCTTTGTGACCAGCGGCACTGTAATCTATTAAATGTTTCCGCTGACTTTTTTGTCTCTTTAGAGAATCTGTGATTGGAGGAGCCAAAATATGATATCCTGCTAGCTATCTAGTCAAGTTTCTAGACAGTATTACTTTGCTCCCTTAAGATCTCATTCCAACAGATTCTTTCCAATCACTTTGTGCTTTGGAAAATGTGTAAAATTCACTAAGCATGACAGTTTTTAATATTTATACCATTCTTTGAATACTACTACATTTAGATGAATGATAATTAATATATTTGAATATTACATTTTGCGGTGCTTAGATAATTTATTTTGGTTAGCACACCACCCTATTAAAAAAGAACCTGAGGTGATGTAGTTATGATTTAGCTGTAATTGCTATGAATTAAATGCTTTTCAGATAAATGCAGAAGTGTTATTTTTGGCATTGTGTGTGTGTGTGTGCACACAAGTATACATCTATCTAAAGAGATAAAAGTAAATTAGTATTAACCTATGTTTCACTATGACAGAATCCACAGTTCAGTGCTAGAAATTACTGCAATTCAAAGTTCAAAACTGCTGTAAAACTGCATCTTCTAATCACAAGAGGCATCTTTGTGCTGATTTCTTTTTTTTTTTTTTTTACCTAATAACCATCGTTACTTTTCACCATTTCTGTAATCAAAGAAGTGAGAGCTTTGACTTGCTCATTGTGTAGACTTACACCTCCAAAGAAGTGTTTATGGGGGGCAAAAAGAAAAACAAAAAACAAGGTTTCCTGATCAGTGTGAGAGCAGAAAGAGCAACCAGATACAGACAATAAAATTATTCAATGATTTAAGGGGCTCAAGTCTGTCCATGTGGATAAAAACCTGAATGTATTCAGCAGGAAATTTCTGGTTGAATTAACTGTCGGTTCCTAAACAAGGAAAATAATCTTTTATTCTTTCAAGCTAATATCTTCTGATTGAAACCTTTATTGAATTGATTCCCACTGCTTTCATTATCAAAACAAACCAAAGGATTATCTTTTTAGCCATAAAGCACTTTTGGTTTTTTTTTTTGGTCTGTTTTACTGAAAGCTTCAGCAACCTGTATTGCAAGATGTTGTGTCTTTATCTGTAATTTGCATCTTTATCCATAATTTCTTTGCACCTTATGATTCAAAGCTTTGACCAATCTTGAAGTTCCTGGAATGTTTGCTGAAATCTTGGGCGAATCTTCACTTTATGCTTGTAATAAAATTGCAATTTAGGTCGAGTGTAGGAGAGGCGATAATATCATGGTTGGCTGTTTCTTACAGTAAAGACCCTGTAGGGAAGAGCTCATTCTCTATGCCAACTTCTGCGATGAATGGCGATTGTCATGAGAAGCACGTATTTGAGTGTTTGACTGAAGTATCATTTAATATAGTTTCTATTCCTTAAAAGTCAGGTGAAACTTTAAATTCTCATGGCAAAATTTTTGTTCAAATTAAGTAATTTCACAGTAACTCCGTGCTTTCCACCTGAAACGCTTTACTTAATAAAGCCATCTTTCTTTAATCCTGTCTTTAAGACTGTTTTGCACAGGTTTTGAGTAATGAATTGTCAATTAAATACAATCTAAAAGCTGATAAGAATATTCAAAACCTAAAGAGACGTGAGCAACAATTTTGAGACTAATACAGACTTAACAACTTTCTTGCAGGTTAATTTTCTGTAAACCTTTATGTACGTTGATTTTTGGCATGATTTAGCAAGGCTGAGTTCAGGAATTTATTTAGCAGTTTTTATCAGTGGTTCAATTATCAGATTATTGTGTCATGTTAACTGCTGTGCAACACAAGTGTTTGTATGCTTAATAGCAGCAATGGATCTGTTGCATAGCTCTCACAGAAAGAGGATTAAGGTTCAAATGGATAATCTACAGAATAGAACAACGTAATACTGCTTTTTGACATTGCAGTTTAGTACCGGGTGCTGAGGGGGAACGTCAGCAGTCTCTCATTTTTATTAACTAGCCTAAAATTTGTGTGTTCTGACTTGAACACATTTTTCATTTTGCCATGAACTGAAATGCTGCTTTTTCAGAAGTGAATGATGTTGTTAAACAAACATCCATCTTCCGTTTCCTATCTGATTTGTGTGCAGTTAATTTTTAATCTCCAGATGTATACTCTTCTTTCCTCAGAATACTCACTTATTTCCACCTCCTCATCCTTTTTCCCACGTCTTCTGTTTTAGGTGAAAAGTTTGCCTACTACAGTGTCCTCTGTTTCTTTCTCTAGAAAACACCTTTTATTTCCACTGTTTTACAGGTTTACAAGCTCAGTTTTCATTTCCAGCTTTTCAGTTTTTCTTTTTTTCCTTGACTCTTTTCCTCATTCACTTATTTTTGCTCCAGGATTCTGGAAATATAATGTCAGCTTCTTGTACCTGGGCCTTGTCTTTAAACTGTCCTCATGATTACACTGGATCTGGTTCTTGCACTTTTTAATATTCTTTTCAGATGATTTCAGCATGTTCAATGTCATCTTCTGTGTCAAAGGGTTCTTCTTTAGAAGAATTAATTTTTATTGACTAAAATGCGTCATTTTCATTGGTATTTTATTAATGTTTGATAGATGTAAGCAATGTGTTTTCTTGTTTCTCTATCTTCATCTTTTTTTCTAATCTCTTCATTTTCTTCTTTCTCTAGCCTATTTTGGCATGTCATAGCAACCTTAAATGAGCAGAAGTGTTAATCCTCTGGTTTCTGTACTGCCTGTTTAATATTAATGTCCAGAAGCTATTTCAAAACTACTTTGTCACAAATTTTGTTCCTGATCCTTTTTCACACTGTCTTCCTCGTTGGAGATTTTATCCCCCTGTGCATGATGTTTTGTAGGTGCACTCTTGTTCTACCATTGTGGGGTGGGTTGTTTTTTTTTAAATAATTATCCTGTAACTCTTCTCAGCTCTATTACGAGAAATTTTCTTACATCTATTACTAAAAGCCTGTTCAAATTAATTTTGTTTTTCCTATTACTCTGTTTCTTATGACTTCAGCAGATTAAATGGTATCACTGTCTTCCTGCTTTTTTAAAATTATTCCCCTCTACTTAGTTTCTGACTTCTTTTCTGAATTCTTGTCCTGGTATGAAAACCATTTAAATTTTACTACTTTACTATCTTATGTGCTGACATCAATCCCCACTTGAGGAGTGGGTTCTAAGTAAACTCTTGCTAATGTAGTATGCCTCTTCTTCCTTTATTTCAGATCTGTGAATGTTGTTACTGTAACTCAGATATGAAGTTGTTTGTATGTATCTCTTGTGCATTGGGACTCCTTGTTTCTCCTACTCTTCCGCATGGCTTCTTAAGCTTTAACAAAGGGGTTTATTGCTTTTTTTGTTGATTTGACTCACTTTGGTATCTTCTGTGTTAGGCAGTAGTATTTATGCATGTCAAATTCCCAGAATTTAGCTCTCATTTGTTGGTTTCTGATTTTTTTTTTTTTAAGGAAAAAGGAAATTCAAATAGTTGAAATTATTTGTGCAGTAAATTTAATAGGAGGAGGGTTGCTTCTCTTGGTGTTATTTAGACCCAGCTGAAGCCTGCAGGTCAAAAGTTGAAAAGCTTTGTTGTAGTCTGCACTACAACCCGTGAGAAGCTGTTCTAAACAAGTTTTACAGTTACTTCTTTGGGCATATGTTCAGTCTTGGCAGATTACACTATTTCTCTTTTTAAAAAAGTACTGTTATTATCTGTGTTAAAGCTGCATTAATCCCATGCATTACCAAAGAAGAAAATTCAAATAAATTAGAACTGTAGCAAGAGGAGTATGGTATTACCAGTTGTTTTGGCTTCTGAACTATGAGGAATGCAAAGAAACAAACGTGACTAAAATGTCAGAAATATGCTTTTTACTTTTCCATTAACAGATACTTGTTGCCTTTGTTCTTGGAGGAGTACATTTTAGTTTCTGATCTTTTTAGTTGAAAGAAAAGGAGTTGAGGATCCCTACAGTAATACAAATCTAGACAGGAGTGACAACTATATAGCTAGAGAATTGATTCTTCCTTAGGAAAACATATGAAGAATATCAATCTTGTTTGTGTGTTTTTTCTTTTTTTTTTTTTTTTTTTTTTTTTTTAAAAGATGCTACAGCATACAGAATACTTAATTTTAAAGGGTTCTTAGCATCATTCAGCTGAGAGCAGAAAGGGAACTGCTTTACGTTTTTGCCCAGTCTCCCTCTGGTGTTGGGACAACAAACAAACAAAAAAATCATTCAACCATACATTGTTCTTTCTCTTTGAAAATGTGCTTAAAACAGATTGGCTTCTAGGCTTTTGTTCCTTTTTTTGGTTTTAATGAGAACTAAACTAGAATACATCAGTGCTTGGAACTTTGCTAAACTAGATTAGGGCCTCTTCTGTAAGAATATCTGCCCCTCAATGCAGTTATCTCAGACAAAGTAATGGGTCACAGAATGGATTTTTTTTTTTTTTTTCTTGAAAAAAGTTATTGTAGGCATAGCCTTCTTGAAAGAATTCTGCATGCATTTGACACATTTCATTTTTACAGGATGGTGTCACATTTGCTCAAAACAGTCCTAGTTGGAGGGGTGGGAGTGTCAGTGTCTCTTGTGCTATTTATGTATTGAGTCTTGAAGATAACAGAAGTACTTACTTTGACATACAGTGAAAATGCAGACCAAGAAACTGGTGTAAAGTGGGATGGCCTACAGCTGATAATTACGTTCTGATCAAGTTGGTGATTTCTTAGATTCATCAGTTTCCTGTGTTATTGTAGAGCATTGCAACTGGTAGGTTTGGGAAGTGCACCGTGATTAGTTCAGACTTGCTCCTGCCTGTAAAAGGTGATCATCCTCAAGTAGACTTCCTGTGTTTTGAAGCAGGATTTCTTGTGGGCCTGAGATGTTGAATCAGTCTGAATTTTTGTAATTTATCAATTTAAAAAAACAACCAACCAGCTATAGAGCAGTAACTCTGACATTGAGGTTAAAAGTATGTTTAATTGGAGTTCAGTTAATGCATAAACTTCTGTTATTTCTCTGCTTCTTTTGTTGTTGTTAAAGTCTGGAAGTATAAGTCTGAGGACATGGATACACCTAACTTTCTGAACCATATGCTACTTTAGTCTGGACTATCATATCATTTAGTTCATATTCTTCATTAAATTTAACTACTTCTTTCAAATACATTGCCTTGAATCTGCAAATTCTATCGAAATCAGAATGATCTTATTCTCAAGCTGCTCATCTGAACATCAGCCCATTTTAAGGCTTTAGTTATCTTTGTTTCCATATGTTTTAGTATAAGAAATAGTAAAATTTTTATTATATTACATAAAATATAGTATATAATTAATACACAGTTTTAAAAAATTCTTAATTCTTTAAAAACACTGGCAGCTGAATGTTTGTAATAGATTTCAAAACTTTTGAAAGAAGCTGGCCCTCAGCCTGATTTCCTTTGTGTGGAAAAGGACTGTGTGTGCTTACAACTGTTCCTTAATCCAAGGGGCAGTAAGTAATCCCTACCTACAGGGCATAGTTTCTTAAAGTGTTTGGGTATCTCTTTTTGATCTGTATGATCCTGAGAAAATTTGTATAGTCCATCAGTTTACAGGGTGTTTATTTGGTACATAAGATACATAGGTTAGCTTATATGGCTTGTAAATTACATATTTAAAATGGAAATAATATATTTGACGCTAGAAATGTGTAGATGACAAGTTAAAAAGCAATCTGAGGTCTGGTCCTCAGGAGTCTTCAAAAGGTGATGAAGAAAGAAAGGAATTATTAGCATTATCAGTAGCCTTCAGTTTGAGGTGTGTCCACACTCCCACTAGAAATTTGGTTTCGACATTTGTAAGTGTTGATTTGTATATTTGTTTATATTATATTTGCTTAATTGTTTATATTATGTTACTGTCTGGCCATTTTACGCTGATCAAAGTTTTTACAAATTACATTGTATTTTTGACCTGGTTTTCACACGTGTAGCATTCTCAGAAGACTACAACATAAACTAATCAAAAAAAAAAACAAAAAAAAACCACAAACCTGCTCCTGAACGCTCTATAGTTAGGATATAAAATTTAGATAGACAATGTCTTGATTCTTCAGTGGCTTTCATTTGTGTCACATAGTGCTGTTGACATCATTGTAATCCCTGAAGATACAGAACATCCAGAAACACACATATAGGTGCAGAATCTGGATATTGAGTTAAAATTTGGAAAGACCCATTAGTGGAACCAATTTACTCTTTCATTCTCTCTAGTTAATGTAGATTATATATTTAAAATTGAAAACAGTTTCTAAATAGTTAGGTAGGTGTGAATGAGCTAGCTGCTTTGGCTGACCTGTAGCATCTGTAAAAGCAGTGCAAATGTATAAAATGCAAGGCACTAATTTTGTATAATTCCAATTTCAGATTGATTTAAACCAACCTATATTCTTTGCTAGGTTTGCTTTCAGCAAATAGTTCCTTTTAGTTCCTTGTATGATTGTAGAGACTAAGTGCTAGCATTGATAGTTTTATATTTTAAGAAGCTACATTAGTTTACAGGGTGGGGGGATGTCTTGTGATTGCTTCAGCTTGTGTATGTGATGGATGGAACAGAGCTGTGCAGTTGGCAAAGGGAGGTGGAAATTACATCAATTCCAGCTAGGGAAGAGAGGGGAACACCTCCTCTTGGAGGCAGCCTGTGGGGCAGCTCCAAAATGGCAGTCTTAGCTGAATGTAAATCTTAGAGAAGGCAAATCTTAGAAAGAAAAAGAAATAGCAAAAAATAAGGGAAGAAATGGGAAAAAAAAAAATAATGTGTACTAACTGTAAAAAGGAATCCATGATCAGAAGGGAGTGAGAAAGCTGAGTTGCTTTAGCTCTTCTCTCTGCAGTGAAATAGCCTTTGTGTGAAGCTAAGAGAATACAGAGTGGGCAGGGTGTGCTTGTTTTTTAAAATGGTCAAGCTGGGGAAAAAGCGAGTCTAATTTTTCTGTCTTTCCTAGTTTACCCTTTAGCATCTTTAAATGTATGATAATACTTGCCATGTTATGCTGAGCTGTGGTCTGTCTAAACCATTATCCTGTTTGTGTAAGAGCTAGTAGGAAATGTTTAGGGAGACCTGTAAGAAATGCAGCATATTTAGAGGGAGCTTTATCTTCTGTCTTAGCAGTTTTGGGCATTGCCTTTTTTGCCATGATACAATAATGAATTAAAGATCTTTATGAAAAATCGTTCACCATCTGTATGGGATGTCAGATACTTTCAAAGTGTTTTACTTCATGATTGGATAGTTATACATAATTTCTTATCTAAGCTGAATAGTCACTTGTTGAGCTTTGAATTAAAATTGTTGAACAACACAGTATATAAATTGCCTGTTAAATTGGGAAACAAATTCATTGCATTCTTTAAAGCAAGTGAGAGATTAAACACAGGCTCTTCCTGCCATAAACGTCACCAGAAGCATTATCATTGGGAGTACAGAAATTAGTTAACCTTTGAAGCTCTAAATGAAGCTAGAATTGCCATGTGAACTTGTCACATCTTTCAAAAAAATAATTAAATCATTTTAAAGTTTTTAAATTTTTAATCTGGAAGACAGTTACTCTACACCTAACCTTGAGTTCTTTAGATAACACTAGCAAGAACGTCTTTGTGTGCAAATCTATTTTCATGCATGTGGTTATTCAAGATACCCTCCTAGAAATCGTTGTCATATTTCATTAAAATGTTAAAATATTTAATTACTGTAAACCACAGGGGGATACCAGTGTTGTAATTGCATTTAAGCTGAGGAAGAAAAGTAATTTGTTTTTCAAGTCCTGCTGATGTTATTACCAGTGGCATCAGCACTTTACCCTTTTTATTGTTTAAAAACTGATTAACTGCATCATTACTGTGAAACAGTATAGTATAAAAAGTTAATATGCATTTTAATACATCACACTAACACAGTGTGACAGTGGTGAATGCCTTTAAACGCATCTGTAAGTTTGAGACGTTACTGCCTTGTTATTTGGAGGAGGTATTTTTTTTTCTTGTTCAGCATGGTTGACTTCTTGTTTTGAGTTTTTATGATGGGTAAAATGTTTCCTTTTGGAATACATGCTTGGAAGAATGGCACAAATGGGAGAATATGAAATCTGGTATGTGTTACAGTAAAATGGTGTGAGAGAAATTGGACAAAACGTTTGAAATTATCCAATATTTTTGATGGAGTGTTGTTATTAGTTTAAAGAGAAACTAATTGTAAAAGATACATGACTGACAGCTGAAAACCTGTTTGAGAACGTAGCATAAACCAATTTAAGACAAAGTTGGCTTTATGAGAAAATAATAATAAAAAGTTAATGGGGAAAAACTGCAGTCCTGTTTAAGCGCTGTATTTCATGGCTCTGAATTTATATAAAAATGTTTGCTTCATTCCGCTTGTCCCAATGTTTCAAAATGTGCCCTAAACCAGTTCCTAACTGTATTACAATTTGTAACCTGTTTAGCAAGTCAGAGGAATAAGTTTGCTTTCAAACCTGCATACGCTTACTTGCCTAGATCACTGCTCTCAGGCAGTGAAGGGCTCTGGTCCTAGAGGCGAGGTACAAAGCAGAACCCACCCGTGTGTGTTTCCTTCTGGTTCTTGGTTTGGTGTGTGTGAGAATAGGAGGAGGTGGCTGCCAGAGGGTGATTCAATAATGATCTTGGGGTGATGGTGTTGGGGAACAAGGAGAAAGGGAGCCAGACAACCTGTATTCTAAAAATATAGGGACTAACTGTTCTAGATGGTTGGTATCAATGGAAGGAGAGCATCTTCTGCAGGACTGCCGGAGCTAGTGCTTACATCCATGTCTACCCTGGAGATGGGGAAAAACAGAAGGCAGGCTGTTGGTTGGGGGGACAGGTGCCCAAAAGTTTTGGGAGGCTAGTCTAACTAGGCTTCTTCTGCTCCTTCCTAGCCAAGGAGAGATGCTCTTCTAGAGGATGATTCAGAACATGAGTCTGAAACAGCTTCTTTAGAAAAGTTCCTCTCACTCTTGGTTATAGAGGAAGTCTAGGCATAGTGGCCTCCCAAGGTTAAGTTTAGACTTCCTGAATGTCACCCTCAAGCTCTGGTGAAGTAATTGCAGTGAAACGCTGCCTTCTGCTTATTTATGTTAAGCAGAGCTTGTTGTGAAAATGATGGCTGACTAATTAAAGATACTGGTATGTACCATAATCGACAGATACTTCTGATTTTGAAAACATGCTGCTAAGCATGCACATTGTATCTGAGTTTCCAAATGGTTTGTCTATAAGCCATTTTGACATCTGGAAGTTGCAAAGAGTCAAAAACAGACCACAAAAGCTCTCAAAAACCTTCCCTTTTTATCCTATACCTCCTTTTTGCACTGTGGTACAGTCAGTTTGTAAATTAGTTTTGACCTTTTTTGGTTAGATGTACAGGGTGTTAATTCATAAATTTTAGCATAAGCAGAAGAGGAAATTTGAATGGCAAAAGTTCATATTAATGTCCCAGATAATTTCTAAAACCTGACAAATTCAGAAAACTACTGATGTTGCCAGTGAAGGTGTATGTAAATACTCTTGTTTCAAAGCTTGCATCCATGTAAGGCTTTCTTCAGTATTTTGGCACTGAGTAATGATGGGTTTTTTGCTGCTACAGTGAATTTACCTAGAGAAATTTTTTTTTCCTAAACCAGAAAGAACTCTGCAATATGATACTCGACTGCTGTGCTCAGCAAAGAACGTATGAGAAATTCTTTGGGTTACTGGCAGGGGTGAGTTCTATTTTCAGTTTTTATACTTTATGGTAGATAATTTCATTGGTTTACTATATTTTTTGTGTGTCAAACTTAAGTTTTAATGGATAAATAAACTAATAGTATTTTTATTCTGAAAATGGTCGTATTAGTGAATTAACGTTTTGATTGTAAGAAGTATAGTGAATGCAGAATGACAGAACTAATTTTTTCTTTATATTGTTACTTTTTTGCCACCCTCTTTAGAGCAATAAGTCGGTGGCAAAGGAATGGTACTAAAAAGAGGTAACAGTATTCTGAGTTACCAGAAAATATCCTTTTTACAGTGCTGAAGATTAATTTTGGAGACGCTTGTCTTTTAACACTTCATTCAAAGCTGCTTAGTAGGTTTTATTCAGAGTACAAGACTAAATACTGTCCCGGGGTTGTGTGTGGGGTTTTTAAATTTGTTTTTTCAGTAAGCAATCTCTTTAACTAATTGCTAATTCAGTTGCAGTTATTTCTTAGTTAAGTTTTCCCTGTCTATGTTATTGGCAGGTCTGATAGTTAAGATAAAACACTAGCTTTCTCAAGGGAGCAAGTTACGCTGAAAGGGAGAGGTTTTTTCCATTTGTATTATTCATTTAGTATTTGAGGAAATACTTCTGCTCACCGTCAATTACAAAGCACTAATCATGTGAATCTACATGTTCAGTAGAACATAAATGTTAATTTCCGTGTTCTTTGTAATGTTTGTCTAAAATGTCTTACTGCTGTGTTCCCTGCTGCCTCTCTAATTTTAAGTAGTCATTCAGTGATGTCATGAAAAGTTAAATTTGTTGGGGTTATATCAGGTGAAAATACTGGATGTATGGGAGTAAAAGAAACTGCTGAGTAATTTACTGTAGTTCAAAACTGATAATTAGTACTTTGCAATGCAGATGAGTTTCTTGGTCTGACAAACTGATGAAAGCAATAAAACATATCCATTTGAAAGTATATTCTTCTCCTCCAAGGGTTATTTAAAAGGAAAATCTCACAGTAAATATTTGCACCATTAGGTCACTTACATGTAGGTTATTTGAATATTTAATATTTTGTTTAATCTGGTTGTTTAAATTGTACAATGTTGTCTTAGCGTTTCTGCATGTTAAAAAAAGAATATATGGAGTCCTTTGAAGCTATTTTCAAAGAACAATATGATACCATTCATCGTTTGGAAACAAACAAACTGAGGAATGTTGCCAAGATGTTTGCTCATCTACTGTACACGGATTCAATTCCCTGGAGCGTAAGTAAAAAAAGTGATTGTCCTAGATTTCTTCTTCAATAATTAATCTCCAGTATTCAGAAATAAAATACAATATATTAGTTTTCATATTTTACTATAATTACAAGTAGTTCCAAATTGTAGAATAACTGGATTATTTTAAGTATCTTCTCAGACATTGTTGAACAATTTTGTGTTGCTCAATCTCCTCTTTCTGCTTCCTGTGCATCCTTTTCCTCCCTCCTCCATTCTTAAGTAGCTGATTTAAGCTGTTATTTTATGGAGCTCAGCTGAAATTGGTTGATTAAAATGTACTTTTTTAGAATTTTGAACTTTTAATCAGCAATGTAAATAGAACTTTCTTTTAAAAACAAGCCTAAAGAAACTTTTAAGACTTTTAATTTAATATAGAATGATATCGAATCATAAGAAATTTTAAAATATTATCTTTTTGTGATTTAAGTGCCAAATAAAAGCAAAATTAGTCTTTTAGTTATTTCAGGAGGACAAAAGCTTTTAAGATAAATAAAAGAAGGTATGTTTAAATTTAAGGGCTTTTCCTAAATATTTTTAGGTCCTTGAATGTATAATACTGAGTGAAGAAACTACCACATCCTCCAGTAGAATTTTTGTGAAAATATTCTTCCAGGAACTCAGTGAATATATGGGACTTCCTAATCTAAATGCAAGATTAAAAGATGAGTAAGTTGAATTTTTATTTTGAAAACTGTAAATTTAGTTATCTGAAAAAATATAGATGAGAACTCTGTTTTCAAGTTCAACTAAGACTGAGCTTTTGTAGCTGCCATACTTTAAGAATAAGTTCTTGTATAGATTTAGTCATTGCAGAGTCCCATTAAGCTGAGTGTGTTATCATCAATTAGCGTTTGAGTATGTGCATGACTATTCGCAAGACATACCATGTATGGGTTTTTTTCCCTCAATGTTATTCAGCTTGTATAAGAATTTTCCAAGTGCAAGTCTATTTTTATGCATTCTCAGCTATATAGCTATGTAAGAAATGTTACTGTGTCGTCTTTTTCTGACAAAACTTAGAAAAAAGCATGTAACTATTATTAACAGTTTTTCTAGGATTAGTTGCTTATCCTTAAGTGTAGGGTAAATAGCACATTCTTGTAAGCCCGTATGTGATCTAATGCATTGCATTCTGGCAATGTTCCTTTTAGTTGCTTAAGCTATTTCCTGTAAGTTGTGATTTCTTCTGTGTATGATGAAGAATTTAGTAGATGCTTTAAATTTGAAACTACGTAGTGCCCTGTTTGATGGGATTTTAGCACAAAGGTACCTAGATCTTTGAACTCTTTGGTCAACAAATATTACACTGTGCTATCACAGGCTACTGCTATTTCACAAGTCTCTCCAGGGCTTCACAAAATCAGGCTTTGTGTTGTCATAATATGACAATATGTATGTAGTTCTGCAGAGGAAGTTTATCTTTTCATAAAAGAGCAAGTGTTAAAATAGCCTTTTGATCAGATACATCATATACAAACAGTGAAAGTATTGAAAAATGCATGAAGAGAAAACTACTGTCCTATGGAGATCTATACAATTTCTCTTTCAGTTTATTAATGTCAATGAGAATTAGTGCTAAGCTGGCATGGTGTTTAATACAGATGTTTGTTTTCATCAGAACACTGCAGCCTTTCTTTGAGGGATTATTGCCTCGGGATAACCCAAGAAACACTCGCTTTGCCATCAATTTCTTCACTTCTATTGGCCTTGGAGGACTAACGTGAGGAACACTTTTCAGATTTGATATTTATTTTCCTTATCTCCCCTCCCCCCTACAAAAAAAAAAAAAAAACCAACATTTTTTTTTGTTAATTAGGGATGAATTACGGGAGCATCTTAAAAATGCACCAAAGATGATAATGACACAGAAACAAGATGTTGAGTCGTCAGATTCATCTTCATCTTCAGAGACAGACTCTTCCTCAGACTCTGATTCTGACAGCAGCAGTAGTAGCTCAGAGTCATCCAGCAGCAGTGATTCCTCATCTACCAGTGACAACAGCAGTGACTCAGGTAATTATACACTAGTTATAACTATTTACTTACCTTATTTACTTCTATACACCTATTTATTTTTATTTCTATGTATACTTGTTTTGAAGAAAAACAAGCTATAGACAGTGTTAGTTTCTCCACTTTAAAAATGAACCATTTTTTTTAAACTTACAGGTTTTAAAATATTAAATATTGCTTATGGAAATTTATTTTCATATTTAGGAAAACTGAGTTCCATTTTTAGAGACAAAGGAATATTGTAGATTACTTTTTTTATACAGTTAACTGTTGCACAGTACTATCACTTCAGTTCAGTGGAAGATGGAGGGATTAGAGTAATTTCCTATTAATATCTCGGTGGGATGCTGACTGGTGAACTGTAGAGACTAATGTCTATAATACTCTTTTGGTTGGCTTGAGTGAGCTTGATACTACTTGTGTCCTTCCTTGTAAAAATGTGCTGCTTCATGGGTCAGGAACTACATTGTTCAGTTCTATCAATGTGCTTAAATTTTATTCTTCTGAGTCTCCATTTCTATTTCCTCTTCCTCAGGAAGAGTTTGTGAGGTGATATAGTGAAGGTTCTTGTCTATAGAGAAATCTCCAAGGAAGAATTAGCTTTTGCTGGCAACTTAATATCTCATAGTTTTATGTATTATAATTGGTGTTTAGCATCTTATACCATCCTGCTGATGTAGAACCTTCTATTTGGTGTGAAGTGTCATAAACATTGCTTAATCTATAAAGTACATGCTAGTATGAGTTAGTGTGTGCTGTTTCCCCCATTGTATATAACATGAGCAGATGATAACACAGCATGACTTTCTATAGTACCGAAGCTTGCTGATTCAAAGATAATTTGATTTATTATGTGCCTTTGAAATTAAAATGTTGATGAATAAAATAAAAGCAGTGTGAACTGCTCATGCTTTGGAAATGCATTTTTGTTCTCCATTGCAATTTTAATGTACGAAGTGATTTGTGTGTCATCGCATTAATGACTACAAAGCACTAGAGGAGGGCACAGTTAAACAGGGTCAGAGAAGGTGTTGGTTCAGCAGAGTGCCAGATGGCTCCTGCGTGGACAGCTGCAGCTCTGCTGAGCTGCTTGATAGGAACCAGAGAGGTAAGTCCTCAGTGACAGATCAACTGAGTCTGCAGTCTGCTAGTATGAACACTTTATTTTTGTAAGTTTAGAACCTTCCCTTTTACTCCCTGGCCATGTTCCATTCAGGAACATGTTTACTAAAACTCACGTTTTGCTATTTTTGCAACAGGTTTTCACTTTTTTCTGGTTCTTGTGTACATAAATACAGAGGTCAGAACACTAATTGGAAATAGATAACTATATTCTTTAATGGTCAACTTGGTTAAGGTCCATTACTGGTTATAACTCCAAGTCTTCCTGTGTTTGCAGCTTTTAAAATCTTTTAAAATAACATGGTAGAGTTGAAAGGCATTTTTCAGAGGAATATGCTTCGTTATTTCAGTGTCTAAGAGAAAATAGAACAATATAGAAAATAGAAAAACTGCTGACTAGAAATTGAGCACACAGCTAAATTAAAAATTACTATCTTACTGACAGTTTAATGTGTGGAACTTCACCAGCTAGCTCAGCTCAGTGCTCTGGAGAGGTCATTCCAAGCAAAACCAGTCCAACAGAGGATGAAATCTGTCTGTTGTCAAAGCAGTTTGGTCCTGTGTATTTACTTTATCAAGACTTTCTCTGCATTTTGGTAAATGGAAAATATTAGATTAAATGAAAATGTAAAATGTAGATGTATAACGATAGGGAAAACACTGTTTTAAAAGCTTCATATATTACAATCGATCTGATTTGATCCATCATCGCATTTTATCAGAATTCTAAGAAGCCTCATGTCTGTGGTATTTCCAAAAGGTGAGTAGAAACAGCTGATATGATACTATAGTTAATACAGTAATGGTTATTCTAAATGGCTGTTACTGATAAATACTGTTGAGTGAAATCTAGAGGTTCCTTATAAAGAGCAAACAGGAAGAGTAAGGCCTCTTTGACTGAGATGAGCTCTACTGTGTATTTAGAAATACAGAAGTTTAGTTTTAATCACAAATTGTTGACAAAGCTGTCACTGTTTCTCCTGAAAATGAGCCAGAGGGCTATTGTTATGTTGCTGCAGTACTACTGTCTCAAGCCATTTCAGCATGCCTGTTTCCTCATAGGATAGTGTTGGAGATTTTTTTCCCATCTGCTGTTTTTAATCTCCATTGGCTGATAAGCTTTTCCAGGAAGTAACTGGAGAAGTAAATGATTTTAAGAGACTGTATGGTCTGGGAAAGGTGATCTTCCTTAAGAAAACTGTGAGGGTGCTTTGACATATGACTTCACAGCCTATGCCTGGTCCTTTTGTGTTAAGTCAACAAGAGGATGATGATGGGTGGAGGTTCTCAAAAATCAGGTATCACTTGCAGATAGCTAAGGGATAAAAGCCCTGATAATGGATACTCATGAGTGGCTGCCACATCTGTACAAATTTGAATTGTTCCCTCTTAAGCAGTTAACTGGGCAGGGGAGAGGGAAGCAAGGTGGTTGGAGTTTTGTCAGTGCATAGAATTCCATATCTTTTCAAATATGAAAGAGTGTCTTATAACCAAAAGATTACTGGATTGACAGGCTTGCAGATTTTATGTCAGATTCCCATTTAGTGACTTACTCTGTTTTAACACTGATATGGCTGCTTAGTAATGTTTTGCATTCAGGTGCAGGTCTGTTGGATTTTTTGGTTTGAGGAAAATGTTTCTTTTTTATTTGAGTTGCATCATGTTCTCAATACCTGTACAGGCATTGCAAATGGGATGAAATGCAGAGGGCTCTTCCCTAATTTCTTAATTGTATGCTATTAAGGTTTTGGGATGATGCGTTGTGACCTTTATGTAAAATAAAAACCCTGTAATGCAGACAAACATTTAAAAATAATCGGTACCTGCTCAGTTAAAGAATGGGTGAATTTTCCCCCATTGCATGAGACACTCTGGAGGTGGGGGGGAGCAATTAAGTCAGAGCTTGTTATTTTGAAACCTTTGTCCAGATACATACCCACAAGTTTTCAGACAAAAAACACATCAGTAGAACTTTCTGTGTACTTTAACAGGTTAAGCATAATAAAAATGTAACCTTATTCCCATAATTTGTTATGATTTCAGATGTTCCTAAAGCCAAAAGAAAAAGACTGCAAAAGAAAAACAGAGATTCTGATAAAGTTTCCAAAAAAAAACAAGAAAGGAAAAGGAAATCACTTGAAAAGAAAATGGGAAGGAGACAGCAAGAGGAAAGAAGTGATACTGAGAGCAAATCACAAAGAAATCACCGAAATTTCAGAGAATCACCCAGGAGAGATGACGTATCAAAATATCATCAGAGAGATGAGTCCAATGACAGAGACACTTACCATAGTGGAAAGGATAGGAACCATGAAAGAAGTAAGGATCTAGTAAATAAACACAGTAATTCAAAACCAAAGAAAGCAGAGAGAAGAGCTTCTTTGTCTGATGATGAAAATTACAGGCACTGGAGCAAAGATAATGGACATCGCAGTAGAAAAAGAGAAAGATCAAAATCCAGAGAGAGAGGCCATAATAATTCAAGTCCGAGAGAGGACGAACAGGATGACCAATACAGAAACAGTTCAGAGAAGCACAGAGAGAAATACAGCCGTTACTCTGACCAGCACAGAGAATCCAGAAAAAACGAGGACAGACGAAGGGAGAATTCCCCACACAGACGAAAATAATACCTAACCAGAGCTTGACACGTGCATTTCTGAGCTGTTAAAACTGTATTTTAAAATCTATTACTGAACTTTCTTAAAAAAAAATTTTGTACAAAGTGATAGTTTGCATTTGTAAATTTTATCAGACTTTTTCAAATTTTTCAGTGCCACTTTTTTATAACTATTGCGTTGAGTGTTTCTCTTCAGTTCTTCCTTTGGAAAGACAAAGCAGTTTATTTTGTGAATAAAACGATTAAGATCTCAGCAAAATGGGTGTTTTTGTCACTTAGTGTCAAGTATTTGTAATTGTAACTATAGTCTTAAAAATATGGGGTTTAACTTTGCTTGTAAATTGAAAGTCAGATACTGAGGATAGGGTGATAAATGCAAAAATTTCAGATTACAATGTGAATGTTATGTGAGAAGGTGTTATAAAAATTTTCAAAAATCAGCATGAATGCTGCAGGCATTCTGTAGCTGTTTATTCTTTCAACCTCGCAAACATGAAAGCAAGTTTGAGCAAAATTTTCTGGAAATACTTCAGCCAATGATGTTTTTTTTTTTTTTTTGTCAAGAGTTAAAATTTGGAAAAGCAATATTGCTGTTTTAAATGTCACATTTGAAAGTGTGTCAACTTGTTCTGTTACTTTTCACAATGTTTTTTAATATTGCAACATCCTGAGCTAGATACACATGTGATCTTAGGGGAAAAAATTGGGTTGTTTGGGTTTATTTTTTTCAAGTATGAGTTTGATTTTAAAGTCATAGACTTCAATTCTAACCCTAGAAAGGAGGTGTTTAAGGAATATCTTTCCCAGTATAATAAAAAGTAAGAAATCAAAATAAGAGGTGTTTCAGATCTTTAGATGTTTTGAAATATATGACTTGAAGTGCACAAGTTTATTGGAGGCAAAGTTTGGGGGGGGGGGGGGGGGGAGGGGAAATTCAGTTGCTGCAGCAGTTCATATTATAAATTGTTCTACCTGGAGTCATCTGAAGCAAATAGCTCAATGTTCATTGTATGAGTAATGAATCAAAATCATCTGGTTAAGACTTTAAATCTCATCTGTAACTAAGGAAAATTTTGCAAGTCTTTCGGCATGAATTAGGAAATAGTGTGGACATGGTCACTAGGAAAGATAGAGGTGATAGCTGTATATTATGCAATTGTTGATGCTGCAAGACAACTTTTTTTTTACTTTGAAGACAATTGTTGGGCATATGACAACTTGCCCTTTTAATGTGGAAATCATATTTAATCCTGTATAAAGCATAGAAAGTATTTTCGAGCTGTTTTATAACAGAAAATAGAACAATTCCTAAGGAAATACATCAGTTTTGCCTAAAGCTTGTCACAGCATTTTTTTCTAAGAAAAATGTCACATTTTTTAAATGTTTTCTCTGTATTTAACAGAATTTATTTCCACAAGCTTTCATGTAATAAAACATTTTCAGTCAAACATTTGCATGGCAAAGAAATTCATGTTGCAGAGAAAAAAATAAGGTTTCTATCTTGTTATACCACATAGCTTAAAATGCCTTAGTGGCATCATGAGGTATATGTTTAAACTGGTGGGTTTTTGTCCCACGCACTTCTCATTTTCAAAATGATTTGTGCATTTTGGCAGTGTGTGTTAATTCCAGGAGAACTTAATTTGAAAGAATGCTTTTATAAAAGAATTCTGCTGATAACTGTTATACTGTTTTGATAGCTCTCTACGAATATTATTGAAAATTATATGTACTTTATAAAGGTTTAATTGTATGAACTTAGTTTACCTAGAGTAATACTTCTCTTACTGTTATGGGTTTAATAGCATAGATTTTTATTAACCCATAGCTTTTGAGATATTCTGTTAAGTCAAAAAGCTTCTTAATTACATCTTTAATAAATGGAAATACATTAAAGCAAATGTGGAAACAAAACCTTTATTAAAAAATAAAACGCTTGATGTCAGACATGCTGATCAGAAAATGCCAGCTTAAACATCTCCAGTTCTTTGTGCAATTTCATACTAGCTGATAAAAATACTGTGTTCTTAGATGGTGGGAAAAAAAGAGGGTGGGATTAGGAATTGAGCTGGGACTTCAGCTGCATTTACAATCTCTCGGTGGTTTGGGGTTTTTTTGTTGTTTGTTTTTTTTTTTTGTTTTTTTTTTTTTTTTTTCCAGAAATATGAATAGATATTGAATAGAATGACCTGTTAAAAATAGCTGTTCTTTCTACCATTACTACCCTGAGCAGGTGAATGTTGTCTGGAAGCAGTCAGACGCAGAGCAGCAGTTGGGAGGTGTGCACGCGAAGCAGCAGGCGGGTGCGCAGACCAAGCGTGGCTCCAGCCCAGCGCCCCCCGGGGCAGTAGCACCGAGCAGAGCGCGCTCCCAGCTTCTAGCTGACTGTCCCTTAAGGACTCCCTGAGCCAGAGGCACTATGTGCATCTCTGCATAAGGCCTCGCCCTTTAAATGGCCTAATTCCTGAACTAATTCTGGGGGCACTGTGCCAGCAGTTCCAGTATTTTACTGTACATTTTGCATGAAAGTATGTTTCTTTTATAGCTTCTGCCTGATGATTTTCATTTGCTATTTTCTGATATGTTTTCTGAATAATGGTGTGTAGTTGTTTCCTGCCTGCCATCTTGTGTGTGATTTTTATAGACCTAAATCTGTATCTTCTTTGCCATTTCTTTTCCAGAAGTTAAAATTCACCTGTAATATATCCTTGTGTGGGACTGTTCTATAGCCATGATCAGTCCTCCTGCCCTCTCTTTATTATATTACTTATATGGGAAAAGAAGTCAAAATACTATGTAGTATTCAGGAGCTGCACAGTGACAGAAGAGCTTTGAGGATCTGTCCGTTTTCAGTCCATCCTCTCAACTGCTGAAGAGCTCAGTGAGCCAAGTGAGGTTGGGCTTGCTTTCCTCTGCAGTAACAGTTAATTGTAGACCACGCACAGTAATGAAGTGACTCATGCATCTAGTCTATAATAAATACTGGAGCTCTAGGTTGTCTTGAATAGCAGTTTTGATGCAAAGACTTCAAGAAGTGAAGGTTCTATGACACTCTTCACTATTTTGCTTGGTTGTTAATCCCTTTTACTTAAAAGTATGACTGAAACAGCCCAGCCTTAGCTTGGTCCAATTGGGTCTGGTTATGACTTGGTTTAATAGACCTCTGCTAACAGAAATCACCTAATGTAGGTACCTCTGGGCTGTGTTCAGGTAGTGGCTTGGCTGCCTCTCAGATAAAATAAAAATTAAACTGCCTTGGTCTTACTGAACTGCAAGTTTGTCACAAGTGCTCTTGACTCAAAAGATTGAAACTTATATCAGGAAAAGGTGCTGTTTATTGGCCCTATAACTGGTAACCTATACCCTTGGACTTCAAAGTGTGTTATGAGTAGGGATGTTCATAGCGATGCAGTGTTGGGCAAAGACCTTGGTCTTTGGGGTATGTTTGAATATAGAACTGTGGTCAGCCTCCTGGGTTGGTTCCCCCAGTCCCTCAAGCTGGTCAGTGTTCAGGTATGAATTACTGTTACGTGGGGCTGTCTGTACCGACCACCTTTGGCTGTCAAGGGGACAGCTGTGAAAGGAAACTTCCAGACTCGGCTGGGTCTGAGCTGCTGTGAAACAAAAAGATGTTTGGGAGGGAACTTACGACGACCTGTTCTGACCTTGTATGCTTAAAATTTACCTTTCCAAAGTAGTTGTAATGTCCAAGTCCATAGATAACAGTGAGAGAGATGCATCCCTTTTGCTAGGTCTCCCTGGCCAAGTTTCTGAATTTCCTCACAGTGGTGAGGTGTTCCAGAGATGAGCCGCTGACTCACCCAGTGAATTCACCATCCTTGTAGGACTAAATCTGGACTGAAATGTTTGTGGCATTTGTAAGAACCATTACTGTGTTCTGTAACTATAAATGTATTTGGAGTAAGGCCTGTGAAGCTTGATTATTCATATACCCAAGTCTGAAGAATATTTTCTGGGGGAAAAAAGGACTACCACTGTTTAGGCCATCTTGTTATATAAATCGTAAAAATATGATCTGATAGTATTAAAGCAGTTAGATAAATTTTGCGACAAAACTATCTACTCTCTTTGTTAACAATACTTTACAATTGCCATTCTTACAATTGCTCATGCTTTCTGATGCCCCTTCAGTTGCTATTTAAGCAATATTGCAGTCTTCACACTGTATGTAGTTCATGTCCACAGTTCTGTTTGGGAATGAGAACATGACAACAAAAATGTTTTTCTGTCTGTATTGTTCCTGTTAAATGCGTTTTACAAACAGATCATGTACATACTGAAAATCAAATTCAATTCTGAAAATTACTAGTAGTACTAACTAGATTTGTGTGGTATATTATTTTAACCTAGGAGTATGGTGTTCTCTAATTTACTTAAGGCTTCAGTAACATGACACTTCTTAACTTTTGAATGCAGGGTATACTCTAAAATAGCTGAGCACATGTCAGCAACCAAAAAAATACATCAGCTAGGGTGGACACTTCAAGCTTCAGGAGCAATCTGAGTGCCTCCCTGTCATTAAATTTTTACAGTCTAGGAATATAAAATAAGACACTAGCTTATGTTCATTCACCATTCTTAAACTACTTTGAAATATCTTTCACTGTTGAGGAAAGCATAAGGTTAATTTTCGTGGAGAATCTAAAAAAGCAAGAGCCTATTTTGTTAGCAGACAGAATTGACTTCAGTTACTCTAGTAACATTCAGAGAGCAAGGAAACTTGTCCTTCAGTTTATTTTCAATTGGGTAAGTCAGTATTTTTTAAAAAAGCTTTTTATTTGTCAAAGTAATTTTTTTAAGAAATGGTGGAGTCAAAACGCAGAATAAATGGGTATTTTAATTAAAACTCTTCATAAAACATGTATTAGTAGGTTGAAAGTGTCATGAGCAAAGTATTACTTTATACGCTGGAAAAACTTGAGGTCACTTCAGAGATGTTCTGCTTTTTATATATTTTCCTCAAGCAAGTCTATAATTTGGCTGGGACTAGTTAGGGATTTTCTTTTCCTGTCTACTCATGACTATCATCAGGCATTTTCTTCTAACTTAAAAAAAAAAAGGCGGGGATGCAACTTAAAACTTTAGCGTTGCTTGGAAAATGATTTGTTAACCCATAAACCAGACAAGTCAGTTAAGAAAATTAACTGTCACATTTTGACTCTGTTTAAACTATGTTTCTTTTGAGTTACCTTTTTCCGATACGGAGAAGGCTGAGGTACTCAATGACATTTTTGCTTCAAGTCTTCACTGGCAAGGGCTCCAGCCACACCACCCAAGATGCAGAAGGTGAAGGTGGGCACTGGAAGAAGGAAGAACAACCCACTGTAGGAAAAGATCAGGTTCAAGACCATTTAAGGAACCTGAAGAGCATGCATCCATGGGACCTCATGAGATGCATCCGCAGGTCCTGAGGGAGGTGGTGAATTAAGTGGCTAAGCCACTATCCATCATACTTGAAAAGTCGTGGCAGTCTGGCAAAGTTCCTTTTCCCGTCAGTGGCCGTAACGTAGCCTCCATTTTTTAAAAGGGAAAAAAGGAAGACCTGGGGACAAGCCAGCCAGTCTCACCTCTAGCAAGATCATGGAGTAGATGTTCCTGGAAGCTGTTCTAGGGCACATGGATAATAGGAGGTGATTGGTGAGAGCCAACATGGCTTCACTAAGGGCAAATTGTGCCTGATGAATTTGGTGGCCTTCTGTGATGGGGTTACAGTGTTGATGGACGAGGGAAGAGCGACTGACATAATCTACCTGGACTTGCGCAAAGCATTTGATACTGTCCTGCATGACATCCTAGAATCTAAATTATAGAGACATGGATTTGATGGATGGACCCCAAACTGGCTGGATGGTTGCTCTGAGTTGTGGTCAACAGCTCAATGCCCAAGTGGATAATGGTGACAAGTGGTGTTCCTCAGGGATCAGTGTTAGGACCGGTGATGTTTAACATCTTTGGTGACATGGACAGTGGGATCGAGCGCAGCCTCAGCAAGTTTGCTGATGACACCAAGCTGGGTGGCACAGTCGACACGCAGGAGGGAAGGGATGCCTTCCAGGGTGACCTGGGCAGGCTGGAGAGGTGGGACTGTGCAAACCTCATGAAGTGCAACAAGACCGAGTGCAAGGTCCTGCACATGGGTCAGGGAGATCCCAAGCACAAATACAGGCTGGGCAATGAGTGGGTTGAGAGCAGCCCCACAGAGGAGGACTTGAAGGGTATTAGTGGGTGGAAAACTGACTGTGAGCCAGCAATGTGCACTCACAGCCCAGAAAGCCAACCGTGTCCTGGTCTGCATCAAGAGAAGTGTGGCCAGCAGGTCGAGGGAGGGGATTCTCCCCTTCTGCTCTTGTGAGACCCCACCTGGAGTTCTGTGTCCAGCTCTCGGGCCCCCAACATAAGAAGGACACAGACCTGCTTGAGTAGGTCCAGAGGAGGCCACGAAGATGACTGAGGGGCTGCAGCACCTCCCTTTTGAGGACAGGCTGAGAGAGGTGGGGTTGTTCAGCCTGGAGAAGGCTCTGGGGAGACCTTACAGCAGCATTCCAGTACTTAGAGGGCTACAGAAAAGATGGGGAGGGACTCTATCGGGGAGTGTAGGGATAGGATGAGGAATAATGGCTTTCAAATGAAAGAGGGCAGATTTAGATTAGCTATAAGGAAGAAATTCTTTACTGTGAGGTTGGTGGGACACAGGCACAGGGTGCCCAGAGAAGCTGTGGCTGCCCCCTCCCTGGCAGGGCTCAAGGCCAGGTTGGATGGGGCTTTGAGCAGCCTGGTCTGGTGGAAGGTGTCCCTGCCCATGGCAGGGGAGCCAGAACTAGATGATCTTTAATGTCCCTTCCAACCCAAACCATTTTGTGATTCTATAATTAGTACAATAAAGTAGGGACTGATATTTTCCCTGAGGGAGAAAATCAGCTGCAACATTTCTTAAAAGATGGTAGGGGAAAGAGCAAGGGTGTGGAAGAAGATGCAAGGCTCCAAGAAACCAGAGAATTTGGTTTCAGTGTCAGGGTACTCCTGGCAGGTAAGGTGAGGTCAAAGCTGTTCTCACAGGGGAGAGCCACTGACACAGGTGTGTAGGTGATAATTGGTTTTAGCTTGTTGACTGGTATTGCTCCTTCATTACTTAACTGAAATGTGCATTCTGTCTTTAAAGTTGCTGGTTCCTTGGCTATTTTTCAGTTAGTTACCTGTTGCTTTAGGAGCTACTTTATGCTTCAGTCACAGCTGTAAAATCTCTTGTGAAATTTCAGATTCTGGGCTTTTTCTATAATAAAAAGCTGTGTAAAAATTCCTTTGTTTACTACCTTACATAAAATTTGGTTTAACATGAAGATTCCTTGTATTTTCAACTCCCCATGGATAAGCCCACTCCATCCCATATCTACTAGAAATTTTCAGCATCCTTTTTTGCTTTTGCCCTGGAGTAATATTTAAGCTAATTGGAGAGATACCCACTGATTTAAAAAGGCAAGGAGTAAGTCCTTCATCTGGCCAGTTACAGATGCTGCTGCTGCATTTCTTGTATTTATTTTGCTCAGTATTCTTACTCTCCTTAGGCTTTTCCTCACTTTCTCCTGTTCTAGTTACATTTTTCCCCTTTTTTTTTTTTTTCTAGCACTTCTGAACTTTGTTCTTTATCACATGCAGTGTTAGCCATTTAGAAAAGTATAATGCCAAAAATACACATTAAAAATTTACTGTATATCACTTGCATAATGCATCAAAAAAATGATCTTTAAAGGATAACCTGGCTGAAGGAACAGTGTTGTGTACACCTACAATAAAAAGCAAGCACGCTTCTTGCCTTTTCCTTACCTCAAAATAGTGAGTTACGGGATGATTGCAATATTGATGAGGTCAATCAGTCCTACATTTGTAAACATTTTTTTTCTGTTTGCCTTTATTTTGCACCACATTTGCTAGGATGAAGCATTGATGGAGTTTTACAGGTTTCTGAATTTAGATAAAGAGGTGGTTGAAGGGTCTCATGCCAATACACCCTCGGAGGAGCCACGATGGTACTGGTAACAGCAGAAAAAGTAAAGAGGGGTCAACATGAAGCATAGAGTTGGATCCCATAGGCCTCTATGTGTCTGTAGGGAATACTAAGAGTTGACATCTTGCTGGTAGACTATGTAATCAACCAGAGTCTTTGGCTGTAGAGGCTCATGAGAGAGGTGTGCACTGCTCAGCCAGTTTATCCACCACCTACACCTGGGCAAGGCTATTAGGAGAGAGAATTGCATTTTACTGTCCTCTCCCTGTCATCACTCATCACACCAGTTCAGCACTGGGTGTATTGCATTGATGTCCATTTTGGTGATTATTGTTCTAGTAATGGTTCAGGCAAGGTAAGTGGTAGGTCTGGTCAGCTGTTCATGTTCAGTGAGGGTTTTCACAAAGGCTGACTTCAACCCTGTGAGTCTAACCTACTGTGGCTGCTTCATGAGTCATACATGAAGAAGACCTCTGCAGCATACAATGAACTGAAAGAGCCTCCCTTGGCTATAAAGAGAGCCCAGAGGGAATAGCTTCATTACATCAAGGTTAGTTTTTGCAAATACTTTCCTCCTTTCCTTCTTCATCTTTGTCCTGATTCGCATTCATAGGTGAATGTCTTATGTAAAATTGTGAAGTGTCCCAGTTTTTCATTTGATGAGAGAAGTGCCCAAATAGTCAACTTGAAAATTCCCCTAGAAAAATAATGTAGGGGAGTGGTGCTGAAGGGAGAAAGACTCCACTAATTCATGAGTGGTCCCAGTTAGGGGGCTGCCAGCAGCCCTTTATTTTGCTGTTTCAGTCTTAGTGAGAATGCCATCCTCCCTCTCTTACCACCACCCCTTACTGCTAGGAGTGTTAAACACATGTCTTCAAGGAAATGCACGACAACAGATCTCTCTCAAACTGTCCTCCCTATCTCCCATGTGTCCCTCAAAAAGAAAGAGATGGTCACCTCTTTCTGATCCCTGTTAAAAATGGATCTCATGCCCCAAATCTGGTGTGTATATATATACCTTGAGAACAGGGCTTAAGTAACTGATAGGTTTCATGTGGCTTTCTATGAGCCTTCTCTGTTAAGACTTCAGTGTCAGGAGACATTAATGAGGGACAGAAAATTGTGTTAATTTGGGGGTTGAAATAGCCAATTGAAAAGTTGATATATTAGATCATATTACGCTATGGGTGCAGACAGCCTTTGTGGCTTCCCATGAGGAAGGAATACTTAAGTGATGACTACCTGAAATGGGATGCACACTTTTAATGAATACACTTCCTTTGTTCAGGCCTTGAGGTTGAATGTCATGTCTCTAGGCTCTCATTCTTTGATTAGATTCACAGGGGCCCTTTCTTCTTGTGCTGTACACTTTGTTATGAGTCACCAGAGGTAGAGCACAAAAGTGCTTATGAAAAAATTGAAAAATAGTGACTTACTTGATTAGTGATTGAAATGAGAAACTGAAAATATGCATTTGAAAAAAAAAAAAAAAGTCCCTTTGCAGCTCTGTTCATTCCTGTCCTCTCTTCTCTACGCAGAAAAAAACCTTGTTATACCTCTTTGTAGTAAAGAGATGGTGCATCAGCCTGTTTTGATCACTGTACCTGTTTGAAACAGGAATTCTTTGAGATGTCATCCACAAGGGCTTCACAGCCCATTTCCTCCACTCATGCTGAGTATGTGAAGATGGCTGTGAGGAGAAACTATGAGGATGGGTTCACTGCTACGGCTGTGGTAGGGAAGGACACAGCCTCCATGCTCCTCGTGGAACCTCAGGCAAAATTCATCCCCATGCATGCAGACTCTGTTTGTTTGTTTCATTTTGCAAAGTAATTTTTTCCCCCCATTTCATTTTTAGCTCTCTATTTACAGAGGCGCAGACATATTGGAAAAGTGTATTTCAGTTTTCCACATATGTATAAACACACACTTACACTTGCCTACAGTCTTCTATTTTTGCTCTCTTTTTACATTAGAGTTTAAGATTAGTTGTATGTGTGAATTAATACAGTTCATTGGAATAAATTTCAGTTATTTATACTCTGTATAATGATGTTTATCACTGTACTATCCAAATAGCTCCCAAATATTATTCGTCCTCTATACCCTGTTAACAGTACAAAATATTCATAGTCTTGATGTTGTGAAACCTGGCTGGAAAAAAAATAAAATGGTACATGGTACATTCACTGAGGCTCTGTGGTGATACATGCTGTAATATAATGCCACCAAAGTGGAAAAATGTGTATTTTTTAATAGTACCCAATGACGGGCACTTCAAAAGGTAGGATTACAGATACCAGCATTATTAGTGTATATTCTGGTGTCACATTCTGATGTTTCATATAAATGCAACTACACTTTAATTTCCAGAAGTGATTGAAGTTGAAGCTTAACTGGAACGGTATGCCTGTCAAGATGAGGCACTGCCTCAGTATACCAGGGAAGATGGGCAGCGCATCCTGTGGTCTGTGACTGTGATTACCAGTGTGGTAGGGAGCAATGACTGGGTTTAGTGCACAGGGCTTCTACACAAGGCTCTAGGTCTACCTTATTTTGGGTGCATATATAATCAAAAACTTTCTTTGTTTCACAGTATTTATAGGAAGGCTTCATTTCCATAATTGTAGTTTATAAAGAAAATAAAGCATGAAGACCAACTGCTTTAATGATCTGTACATCATACTCCAGACAGGGGAGAGTGAGTTTCAAGGTTAGTTGCATGACAGTTGTCATCAGTTTGTGAAATTCTCATTTTGAAAGACAGGTTTAATTTGCACTTTAATCCTAGTGTTGGCTTTAACTTTTTCCTTATTCCTAATAACTCCAGTCTCTCATTTTTCTGTGAAGACCATCATAATATCTTTTTATGAAAAGAAATTAAAGAGGGGGAAGGCACTCCTGATCTCCAGAAGGCCCCTTTTATTTTCTTAATAAGCTTTCTGCTCCATCTGATTGTTCTGAATTACATGTGAAATATTTAGTTGCTTATCAGTCAGTGTTTCAGAATAAGATTCCATAATTCTTGCAGACTATTATTATGAAATTGTCTACAACATTAAAAGGAGAAAAGCTGTAATCCATTTTAAATGTGCTGTTTTCCTTTTCATTTAATGTCTCTCCTGTTAGGAGAGAGGGTACGAAGTGCTCATTTTCTCTTCCGTATAATATTCGTTATTGCCAATGTCCAAGGCTAAGTGCTTTTCTATTCATCTTTTCTGTAAACACTTCTTCAGAGTTTCACTTCATAAGGAAAGCCTTCACAGCCTATAATCATTTTTATTTCTCCTTTATCTCTCACCCTGTCCCCCGTGATTCTACGCTGTACTCTGGGGCCATCAAACACAGCATCCCAGTTGATGGGACCATACCACTCATTTTCAAAGTGACATTGTATTTTCCACATTATTTTTCTGCTTTTCCTTATGCTTTGGAACAGTCTCTATGCTTGATTCTTGATAGCCACTGAATGGCGATCAGGGAGATTGAGCTATCCGCAGTGACTCTCTGATCTTTCCTCAAACTGGTACACCAAACTTGCACAAATTCACAAGTTTTCCTCTAATGTCCATTACCATGTTCTCGTCAACAGTGAATTCCAGTTGTCACTGTGTTGTTCTTTCAACTAATTCAAGTTTTTTAGTTTCCTATCACTCTTGTTCCCGGTAAGCTGGATGATAGCTAGCAGTACTACACGATGTTAGACGTGGTTTTGGTACTGTTTCACTGTTAACCTCTTTCTATAGGGGATAGTGACCATGTCTTTGTATGTGTGCTCGTTTTGGCTGGGATGGAATTAATTTGCTTCATAGTAGCTACTATGGGACCATGTTTTAGATTTGTGCTGAAAACAGTGCTGATATCACAGGGATGTTTTCACTGTTGCTGGGCAGTGCTTACACAGAGCCAAGGCCTTTTCTGCTCCTCACCCCACCCCACCAGCGAGCAGATGGGGGGTGCGCAAGAAATTGGGAGGGTCCACAGGTGGGACGGCTGACCCCAGCTGACCACAGGGACATCCCACACCATATGACATCATGCTCAGCATATAAAGCTGGGGGAAGAAGGAGGAAGGGGGGGACGTTCAGAGCGATGAAGTTTGTCTGCCCAAGTCACCACTACACGTGATGGAGCCCGGCGGCCCTGGCGATGGCTGAGCACCTGCCTGTCGATGGGAGGTGGTGAATGAATTCCTTGTTTTGCTTTGCTTGTGTGCATGGATTTTGCTTCGCCTCTTAAACTGTCTTTATCTCAACTCATGAGTTTTCTCACTTTTGCTGGTCCGCTTCGCCCATCCTGATGTGGGGGCAGTGAGCAAGCAGCTGCGTGGTGCTTAGTTGCCAGCTAGGGTTAAACCACGACAGATGCTTTATATTCTAGCACCTTGTTTCAAATACCTGATCTCTTACCTCCCAGCCCGTTGGTTTCTTTACTAGTCTCTTATGCAGGACTTGTTAAAGGCTTTTTGAAAGTTCCGATGAATAAGATTATTCCAAGTAGGTTCCCTCCTATATCTTTTGGTGATTCCTATAATTTTAATTACATTTAAATTAATACTTTTATTTTTTACTGAATATTTATCATGTAACTAAAAATGAGGTCAATAATTCCCCTAAAGTCCTTTGATACCATTTATACAACTGACAACCTGAATTAAAGTATTAAATGGTTGAAGAAAAGATGAAAATCTTTCCAAGGGGATAATTCAAGGACTTTAAGTTCAAATACATGTAAAAAGGTATTTAAAGTGAAAGGTATTCATTTAAATGAATAAGGTAAAGAGACCAGGTGTGAAAAATCCTCTCCCTTGTTGTGGCTCCAGGTGGTTGAGCAGCTTCCTTTGAAACTACTTCAGGAACAGCTAGAGTTTAATTTGTTTCATGCCAATGACCAAAAAAAGCATTGAAATAAAATATTTTACTTATTGGAAACCACCTTAATCCCTCAAACTACTTAGCTCAATGACAAGTAGATATTACAGAGCTGCTGTGTCCTTGATTTGCTACAGCAGGTGACAAAAGCAAGAGGAAGTGTGAACACAGCATTAGTCCCTCTGGATTTATTAATCCGCTGTCAGGTCATGCGTTACCCTGACACAGAGGTGGAGCAGCCTGGCACACAGCACAGGGAGAATGCCACATGCAAAAGCCTTGAGTGCAAGGTCGAGGACAGCACTGACCTGTCTCTTTTGCCTGCTCTCTGCCTGCCTTTATTGTCAAGTGCTTAACCAGGCCCTTCCCCGTGCCCTCCAGCTGGCTGATCCGACGGCAGGACGAGGGGAGCAGCCTGCTGGGAGGGAGAGCCAGGTCCCAGACACAGCCTGGTGCTGGAGCCCAGCACTGGGCCATGGCACTGGGTCCTCCTTGAACCCTACCAGATGCAGTGACCAAGATGCAGCTGTAAAGAGCTCCTGAAAAAATAATTATTTTCTTACCCATTTAACATTCCTCATTCTACAGCGAAGGAAGAACAAATGCAGGGTCTTAGGGGGAGCCCATCTCCCCACTACGTTTGCTATCGTGAAGATTTTAAGCTCCAAAGGGAATTGATGAAGGTTGTACAGTTTTGTGGGATGATGGCTGGCAGCAGAGGCAGTCATGTCATATATCGTTTTCTTTGCTGAGACACAACTGCCTGTCTGTGCCATGCAGTTGCCAGACTGTCACATATTTTCAAAAGATCCTATTTCCTGTGCCTCCTGGGAAAAAAAATATGGAAAGTTGTCCCTAATGAGCTAAAAATTGTGCGAGATAGGGACTTTGTGTAGGTGTAGAGCTGAGCAAAGCATCACTTTGCCTTCCTCTCAGTCTGATCCCAGAATTAATTCATTCGTTTCCATGCTTGTTTCCAAAAGGGATTTCTCGTTATAAGAAAATGAGACTACCCAGTGTCTTGCTTGATTCCTTCCTATTTGTCCATGTTGTGCAAATGTGGAAAAAAAAAAAATCCTACTGTTTTAATATATCTGGATTGTTTAGTGTAAGGAAGGTTGGTTTTAATTTCTGCTAAACACTGCTGCAGCCATGACTGCTGATGTCCTGATCAAGCTAGTCATTCATTTCACCTTTATGGTGAAGTGAGAGGGAAGAGGAATAGAGCAAGTTCACATGAATCATTCAGGTAAAATATCCTGTAGGTTAATTGCTCATTTACGTTAAGTTATTCAATCTTCATTCAATTCATTTCTCAGCATAATTACCGGGTGGACCAACTTTGATAAAACCTCCCTAATATACAACCTGCATTTGTTGTTTTGTAGATAAATGCGTATCTGCATACTGAAGCATTGTCTTATCCACATGGAAAGCAAAATATTCATCAGTGTTCCATTTGTAGCTTCCATCAAATAGACATGGTAGGAGCTCAGGGGGAATTTGTTTCCCCTTTCTGGCACAGGCAGTAAATCTGGTACCAAAATCTCCACATTCTCCAAAACCTGTAATAGACCTTGAAAAGCCCCCAGAGATCCCTGTGCCTTATCATCATCCCTGGGACTGCTGCTCTATTTCCTTACAGCCTGTCGCTGACACTTACCCAGGAGAAAGACTTACTCTACAGTCAACAGAGACTTCATAAAATAGAAACATCGTGATATATATTTTACTAGTTGTGAGGAAACACGGTGCTTGGCACGTGTCATGAAGCAGTGCCCCAGGCCTGTGTGCCCTGCAGAGATCCCCGGCCCCAGGGGAGGCTCAGCCCGCGGTGGGCACAGCGCCGGGAAGGGTTTCGTGGACACCACCTCCCCTCTGCTCCAACAGCCTCCTTGCTATCTGAGCAGCTCGGCATGGCAAGAAATCCACCAATACAAGACTAGGTGTGGCTTTTTTTTTTTTTTTTTTTTTTTTTTTTTTGCAACCATAGTCTAAACAATTCACTTCTGTGAGTTTTTCTTTTGACAGTGCTAAAGCTACGTTTTGTTTGTACACGCTAAGACTCCTCTTAGAGAGAAGGCAGATCTCACAGTAGTGCAGATTCTACCTTGCACATGAGGTTTGATTTGCTTCTCTGTGGTTACATCACATGTAATTTGGTCTGGTGGATACTATTTTGGTGACCGTTATTTTTTGAAACTGTGTAATCATATGGAGGCAGCATTTGATCTGTTTAGTATATAATTATGCTGTATCTATTACTGACTTTTTTTTACAGAATGAATGAGTAAATGAATGAATGAAAATATACTGGGAAAAAACCCCTATTTTTTCCGCTGAGTTATAAACTCTAAGAAAATCAGATGTAGAACTGAAGTGCTGATATAATTTCTATTCTATTAGAATTAATCTCCTCTTAAAATCTTAAAGTGCGGGATCCATACAATCAATTTAAAGAAAGAGTAATTATTTAAAAATTGTTGTGGGACTTAGTGGCAAATACAGTAATTGTATTTTAATTACAAAATAGTAATTTTGTAAGGCTGGGGGTTGTATGTTTAATAAGCAGCTATTTAATTACACATCATGTTGGGGTTTTAAAAATATACAATGTAATTACAAGGATGTGCATTAACATTAATCTTTAAAATGAAGAATCCATCTTAATTTTCTCAAAGTTTTTTACCATATTATTTTCCAACTAAAATTCAGTAATTACAATATTACTCTTTAACCAATGGTATAATCCAGTCTTAACATTTTGCATGAAATCGCTGTGTATTTAAAGAATGGTATGTCCACATAACATATGCATCCCTCCTACTGGTTGAGGACAAGTAACTTTCTGGAACTCAAATGAATATATGTATGCATACATAAAAA
Source organism: Tyto alba (assembly GCF_018691265.1). NCBI lineage: Eukaryota > Metazoa > Chordata > Aves > Strigiformes > Tytonidae > Tyto > Tyto alba. Next base: position 27,029,452 of record NW_024881328.1, on the reverse strand, counting down.
CTCTATGAAAGTAGGAAGTCAGAATAATCTAAATCTTGTTCTTGGTCACCTTTTGCTTCTCTTTTTGTGCTGTTCTAATGGCACAAGCATGCTCTTGCAGGTGTCCAATTACTGTGTCCTGTAGACAGACTCATATGACTCATTCAGTGTGTCTAAGAGACATCCACCCTATTGATGCAATTTCTCACAGTTCTGCTGAAATTAAACAAGCACAGCTGCAGCTTGTCCTTTAAATATTCTTAGACCTGGTCTCTGTTCAGATTTTGCACAGATGTAACTACTTAGGCTTGAGGTTTGTCCTGTATTTTTCTGAAACAGTTACCTTCTGATAGGAAAAAAAAAAAAAAAAAAGGAAAAAACAAACCGAGTTTTCCGAGTTTTAGTATGAAAAAGGACAAGTTTCCATACAAGAGAGAAGTCTTGATATGCAGTCTGTTTGCTGGTGGTGGAAAAAAAAAAAAAAAAAAACAAAAAACAGACCAACAAACCAGCAGTCAAATTCTTACAAATTTTCAGAAATATTAGACACTGTGTGTCATACTATTAACACAGGTAATGCTAGTACAAACTTTTAGTGTGGATCTTTGTATCAGTAGAGCTGATGTGTATACATATATCCTGGTATAGTAATATACTTGTGCAGCCTTCTGGTACTGGAATATGCTGCAATACCCACATAAAGCACTTAATAGATGTGTTTACACACATACACAGAACTTTATGGCAGTTCAGTGAAGTAGCTAAGTAATATCAGCTGTGTTGTCAAATTTGCACTGGTAATCTTGTTTAAGATACAGACAGAGCTGCAGTTAGAGCCAAATCCTCCTCTTGTTGTCACTTGAATAATTCTCCCTGGGGATTAATTAGAAGGACTATTATTTATTTTATAATTCTGGATGATGGAGACTTCATACTGAATAGCATTAACCCAGCTACTTGCAATCAATGATCGCAGTGCATTTTCATAATGCTTCATTTCATTTTCATTGTTCAGAGAAGGTCCTGAGGCTGTTGTAAGGAAAAGTCTGTCTTTCACTACCACCCTTCTTATTTTACCCCACACTAACTTTTCCAAGATAAGCTTTGGCTATATAAAGAATAAAAGATTACTGTTATCCTTGGTACCCTTTTCAATCCACAGCCCAAGATAGAAGTTGACTAGTTTCCATTTGATCTAAACCACTAGCATTTACATGGAATTTTGTATTTCATACTTGTCCATCAGGGGAAAAGTGGCAAAGATATGCTGCATATGCTTGTCGTCTTGTATGTCCTTGAAGTGGCAGATCTCTTAGAGGAAAGACCACTGTCCTGTAGCTGATGAATGGTCTTTTCAATTCAGATTTTCTTGGAATTATAGTTTGTTGCACTAGTTTTATATTAATAGAAAAATTTCCAAGATATAATTATACATGATAGATCATCCTTGTTTTTGACTCGGTGGCACCAAAGAACTAATTCATTATCTCAAATTCCTTATACTGCTCTTCTCGCAACTCCTCATCTCCTATGCTGTGCAGGTAGTATTATTTTTAAAAACAGATGGGAACTCAGGAGGGGACTATGATCTTTCACCTGTACTTTAGAAGAGAAACTGCATAGTTCTTGTCTGGAAACCCCTAGTGATTTTTAATGGATGCAGGTTTAGGAACACTGAGGGAAAAAAAATATTCTAATTGGTTTTGTTTTTCAGCTGAAGAACAGTTTGCTTCTATGTTAAATGAAGGAGTGAAAACAAATAGTATGCCATCTGGATAGCCTACCTGGGTACTTTACCAGGAGGTTTTCAGATGTTCCCTCTGCCAGTTTTCAACAGTCCTGTATTACTAATGTACTTTCTTTATCCAACTGTTCTTCCCTGTGTAAGAATTATCTTATTCCTTGAACTGAATTAGAATTTAAAAAATCTGACTCTTTTGCAAAGATTTTCTCTGTCTGTTGTTGGAATTTTTTTATCCTCTAAATTACAAATGCTGTGTTTCCAGCACTCAGAATAAATCAGTTATGCAGAAGAATAGGCCGCCGTGTTATCTGTGAAGCTGATATTCTCAGGGGACAGGATAACATTGAATAGTCTCAATATGTACCAGTGAGCTCTCATTCTTAGAACAGATTGTGACTGAAAGGAAGGGTTTAGCTGCTTTACAAGTGCTTGCAAAGATGTCATATGTTTTTCTTTAGGTCACTTTTTTCTGCTTCAGTTTCAAAAAGGAAGAACATTCTGCAAAAAGACAAAAACATTTAACATGGCGGGGAAGGTAATGAAGTACAGATGCAAATATTTCATTAAAACAAAATATTTATTGCTATCTGTAACTTTTAATATTGTTTTTACTTAGTATAAAACACAAACATTTGTTCACAAGTGATTTTGTAAAGTATTGGGAGAATATAAATGAAAACAGATTTGTGAAGAAGCATTCATATGACTATCCGGTTATTCTGTTTGTTATTTAATATATTGAATATGCACACACAATCCTAATCATAGCTCATAGACGTGGTTTTCTGAGCACAACATAGATAGATAATAAAGAGAATTCCTTGTGCCAAACAGCTTACAATCTAAATCCACATAATTTTACTCAACATGCAATCAGGAAATAAAAATGATATCCTGGGAATTAACTGACCTGTCACACATACAAACAGCATAGTTATGTAATTTTGAAGGGTTGGCAGATAATTCAGAGAATAAAGTATAAACAATTTATCAAATAATTTTGACTAATGCAGGTAATTTGCAGGCACCATCCCCAAGCTAAATTCATCAGCTACAGCTAACAGACACGAGTTAAAAAAGGGGTATCTCTGAGCAGCTAAGAAGACAAGTGGAACATTTAAACACACTTTAATAACACCAGAAAATTGGAAATCTGTGGAGAAAAATAAAAAAGAGCAGTAAAGAGTTAATAGCAAATTGCAAAAAGCATCTCAAGTAACAAGGACTCCATCAAATATAGATGCACGGTAAAAAAGAGCAACAAAATAAATCACCGCCCTACTTAAAAAATATAGTTTAGTTAGCAAGTAGCAGGGTGGCTAAGTAGTTGCTTTGTTTTCACAGGGGAGGCAGATGGAGATCTACTAAATCTGGGATTGTTTCCCCAGAGGCAGTTACAGAGAAGCTAGAAAATGTACAGGCATATAAGATATCTGGTTATAAAATGTCAGATTTCCTTGGAGGAACCAAAACTCAAGACATGCATACAGCTGTGAATCTTAAATTGATTAAGGAAATCAAGTTTCAAAAGTCTTAAAAAAAAAAAAAAAAAAAAAAAAAAACCAAAACCCTTGATCCAGAACAATTGTAAAGAACTTCTTTACTGGAAAAAAATCCCAAACAGGTGGCAAACAAGGAATGGCATACCAGTGAGAAAAACGCTTAGGAAGTCTTTTGAAGCAGTGTTGTGATAAAACACCAGGAAAACCTTATTTTAATTAGGGACAGGGACATGGATTCAGGTGTGGAAGATCATACTTCAGTCATCAGAGGGACTTTCTTCACCATACTTTTTCCATGCATGAAAGTAAGTGGTTAGATTTTTCGCTATGTTTTATTAAACCTGTTATCAGACATTAATTCTGAAGACCAAGAAATGAGTAGAAAACTTCTTTAAACAAAAAAGCAAACACCTCTCAAATTTTTTCTTCACATCTACATGGTGAAAAGGCTACTGTCTTGGAATGGGTAGAGTGCAAAGCAAACACAGAAGGCTGCCCATATTCATTTAAAATCAAGAGAATATGAGTTTAGAGAGTCTGGGCCAATTACCCTGGGAAAGAAGACATGTTGAGGTAATCACTTAGAAACATCTCCCATTATAAGAAGGATTGGTACTTAATGGAGAGGAAATACTGAACCAGCTCTAACTATAGTCTCTGTTTCTACATCTGGTCTCCCAATTTCTGAAGTCTTTTTTTACTGAAACATTTCTCACCAAGGCTAACACTGAATACGTTACTGGTGAAGCCGGTTGAGAAGGAGTATTGGAAACACGTGGGTTTATTTCTACAGAGGGAGACTTGTGTAACATGCTTTGTCAGTATTTATTCTTGTTGTTGTTCCTTGCATTGTTTGCCTTATGGGATCACCAAAAAGGCAAATCAATACATGGACTATTAGGACACTAATTTAATATTTTTCATAGACCACAAAAAAAAAGCCTATATTCATACCTCAAATGACCTCTGGTGCTTAGAGGCAGCTAAGCTGAAATGGATGATAATAAAAAATAATTGAGATTTAATTCTCATAAAAAGTACAAAACTTAAGTAAAGGAAGACTTCCTCAAAATAAGTAGTAGGCCTTTCTTATATATAAAATGGATTTTTGTGGAGGACTGAGCAATTGTATTGTTTTCTGGAGGAAAGAGAAAAAGTTATTTACATTTCTTGCTCTATGTCTCTTACAGGGTGAATCACATCTGTGAGGGTTGCTTGAGGCATCCCAGTGGTGATCTCTCCTCATACTCTGATATGAAATGTCATCCAACTTTAATACTACTGTTCCCTTTAGCAGGAAATACTTCCCAGCTCTTGGGATTTCCCTAACTGATCTTGGCTTGCAGGCATCCCTAAGAGGTTTGCTTGCACACACCATTTGGCATGGATCTGTTCCGTGAAAAACTTGTGTCACACTAAATCTATTCCCAATGATGGATGTTTTTAAAAAAACAAACCCATCTAAGTTTATATTGGTAGAGCCAAATTTAAAGTTCTGAATAAATTGAAATTAAAAAATGCAATTCTAATTCACACCCATCATGGCTTTTCCTACTCTGCATATTCTTTACTCAGGATGGGATCCCATTTCTATCTGTTTTTATAAGCCAGTTTGTGCAGCTTTTTAGCGGAATGCAGCAAGTAGCAGCTTCTCTTTTCCATGAGGGTCCTCTGAGTTTGCAGACCGATTATCTGCTTATAAACTCTCCTAGATTAAATGGTCTTCCTGTTGCTCACACCACTTTGCAGTTGTTTTGATATTCTTCAGCTCCTAAGAAATACTAATTGCACAACAATTCTGTAATTTCATAACTTCTAGTGTGCGTTCAGCATTTGACAGAGATGAAATCCGACACTTTGATAATACAGAACACAGGGCATTTAAAATTTCTCATTTTTTTGACCTATACCATCTTCTAGAGCACAGCATTTGACAGGGAGCTGGTGTCAAGAATGGCGGGTTGCACAATGGAAGACTTAAATGAAATACTTTATAAAGATGTTTACATTTGTGTGTTAAATGTTGCTGTTTCTGATGAGAACAATTCTTTTAAAGACAGGTCCGAGATATATTTTCGCATAAAGTGTTCAAAACCATATACAATTATATATCCGCCATTACATCTCTCTGTAGGAGGTTGATGGTTAGCATTCACTGAACTAACATTTTTTTTTGTAAAAAGTAATTCAGGAGCCTACTGAACAGAAATGTGTTTGTTCTGAAGAATGTTACAGTATTCACAGGGGTTCTTAAACATTTTCATCTTAACAGCAAATGTGGTGCATGGTCATTGTAGACCACCTTTCAACCCGAGATTGAATAACATCTCTATGGCAACTAAAACAGCTGCTTACATAGAAAAATAATATTGTGTGAACATAATATTCTTAGTTCTTTACAATAGGACTTAACAGTTGGATATGAAGAGAAAATCACTGATTTTTGTTCCAGTCCTGATAGATATTTTGAGATTTCTGAACGTATTTTCGAGACAGTTGTTTTAGATTACAGCAAGTTTGTCTTGAAAGGGGCTAATAGATAAGATAATAAAATATGAAAATGTTGGATATTGCTAATGTGTGATCATACACGGATGTTCCTTTTCAAGATAACCAATTTAGTGTCTGACTGACCCCAAATCCTGCCAGTCTGGGCCTTTTTTTTTGGTGAGCTGAGTTACTGAAGGGGTTGTGTACACTTGCAAGTCTTCTACCATTGGTCCAATGTCCCCAGTTTCAGTAGTGGAAACTATTCTACCACTACAGATTCAGATAATCTCAGAATTTCTGGGAAAAATGTGTCCTGTTTTCAGCTTCTCTTTCTCTCTGTAGGAGATATCAGCAAATTTTTCAAAACCGGTGATGCTTTAGAGTTCAGATTTCTTCTGAGCAAGGAGTTTGTGGTACATAAAGCACCAGAAGAAGGACTGTAGTCATGTTTTCTCAGGATGATTAATTCAAACTCCAAAAATTTCCTGTCCTGAATTATAAAAGAACTTACTGAACATAAAACTGTAAACAAGGTATGACGCAATTCTTAATGGCGTTAAGTAGCACTGCTCTTCTTCAAAAGCTGAAATTAAAATACAGAAGGTTTTCTCCCATGCTAAATGTTATTGTTTTCCTTTCTGCAGAGGAACAACAAATTAAGTACCACACGATGTCCCCTGTTTGCATCATGTTCTACAGGAGGGATATTCAAATTAGAAAAGCTGATACTATAAAAATGCTTATACTTAAGTTTGTATTGATTTTAATATTTCTGTCATATTATTAATTTTCTATTAAGTACAGTTTAAAAACTTATGTTTTCTGGTTTAATGATTATATTTAAGATATGGTTTTGTACAGTTTGCAAACTGGAAATTACTAGTAGCACTCCTTGGTTTGCATCACACACAGGTGGCCTGAGAAAGCCAAAGATTTGGGAGTCTCACTAGTGGTTTGTTTAATTTTAGGAAACAAAGAGAAACCCCTGACGACCAAAACTGAAGAGGGGTAAGAAAAGCTGGAGGCACAGTGTTTCAGCTGGTGGGTTGTGTGTTTGGTTATTTTTGTTTGTTTGTTTGTTTGTTTGTTGTTTGTTTTTTAAAGCTCCTGCTTCTGGGAGATGGCTGTGGTGCTTCTGGCAGGAGAAATCCCAGAGGAATCGGAAATTCTGATGTAACAGCTACCGGCCAATTCGGGCTGGCCCCTCAGCTGCGGGGCGGGCGGCGCGGCAGCACCCCGCCGGCGGAGCGGGCCGACCGGGGGGCAGCGCCCACAACTTCGGGCGGTTCAGCTGCCGGCGGAGCCGCCCCGACGCTGCGCCCGAACTCCCAAGCGGCGGCGGGCACCGCGCCCGGCCCTCGGCCCGTCCCCTCGGCCGCGGGAGAGACGCGGCCGCAGGTGCCGAGGGGCCTCCCCGCCCCGGGCGCGAGCGCGCGGGCTCCGCCCCCGCGGCCCGTGCGCGCCCCACCTGAGCCCGCCGAGGCGGCGGCGGCGGCGGCTCCGCAGCGCTCGGTCAGCACCGCTCCGCACCGCTCCGCACCGCCGGGGCCGGGCGAACGCATGCGCCGGGCCGGTGGCAGCGGGCGAGCCGCCGGGGTCCGGCGGAGTTGGGACGCGCTCGCCTCGGTCCGGGCGGAGCGGAGCTGCCGCTCCCGGCGGCGCCGCCGCGCTGCCTCCCGCCTTCCCTCTGGCCGGCAGCTGAGGTAAGGGGCGCGCCGTGCCCCGCGGCTCGGCAGGTGCCGGCGGGGACCTTGCTCAATGTCACGGCGTGGAGGAGTTGGGGAGAGCGCTCTGCGCGCCGGGGATGCCCGGCCCGGCCACGGGGATGCCCGGCCCGGCCACGGGGATGCCCGGCCCGGCCACGGGGATGCCCGGCCCGGCCACGGGGCGCGGCCGGAGCCGGAGCCCCGGCTCAAGCCCGCCCGCTCCGCTCCCCGCCGCGCCGCCGGGCAAACTTTGGCGGCGCGGAGCGGAGCCGCAGGTAGCGGGTTTCCCCGGGGCGCGCCGCCTGCCCGGGCGGAGGGGGTTTATCGGCGTCTCTCGCAGCGACGTTTGTTTCCAGGAAAGGTAAGGCTCGCCTCTAAATAGGTCAGGGTCTTCAGCAGCGCATGAGACCTGCGTAGCAGATTTTCTTACCTCGGAAAGGTGCGGGGCTGCTTCTTCTGGGCGTCAAGGCCAGACGGAGCTCCGTTTTCCTTGCATACTGAGTGACTTCTTAGCAAAACAGTTGCATGAGCGTAGCTCAGCTTTCCTGTTTTATAAATCACGACGACTTTGGGAAGGTAAATTTCTTCAGGAAAGGAGGAATTAACCTACATGAAGGAGTCATCCTTGATGAGCTTATTACCCGTGATAAGTGTAAGTGCTTGGCTTCCTAAGCTCCTTCATCACAAGCCTGTGGATGGTAGTGGCATGCTTAAAACATTAAGCTTTAAGTCCTGGTGGCACTATGTTTCAGAGCATGTAAAGGAGAGGTAGGTACAGTGTTGCATTTTCTGTGACTATAGACACGGAATTTCCTTGTTTCAGAGAAATTGTCAGAATAATTGTGCACGTGTGAAGGCTCACATTTGTTTTCTGTTGATTTTTGATTATTAAACAAACTAGGGAACTCTTTTCATGGGTTTTAAACCTTCTGGGCACTGTGTCTTTATTGTTAAGCTTGAATGGAAAAGTCTATAAATGTAAAAGTTAGAGAAGTGTCGCACTGTGAGAACACGAAAGTTTAAATAAACCTTCAAAGTAAACATTTAACTGCAGCTAACTACTACGTACGGGAGCAGGTAGGTGATAGTTTTATTTCCCAGCCTCTGCTGCTACTTCAGTGATGTCTTTCACAAACTATAAAAATGAGGTGCAAAACAAGTCCTCTGTTACTGTCAAGAACCAACAAGTTTTCATATCTGAATGAAACATCATATGAAATGGTAGTGTAAAAACCTTAAGTTGATGGGGATGTCTGTGTGATTGCAGTAGACTTAGATGAAGCATTGCTACTGCAGGTCCAGCATGAGAGGTAATGGTAGGATGCTTGTGAGACACCCAGGCTGGCAAATGCAGGGAGGACGTGCTCCTTGAAGCTTCTGCCTCTCATGACAGCAGTGTGCTCCCCAGGGGATGCAGCTGCCCCCTGCCCTGTTACTTCAGTTCTGAGAAGGAGAGAAAGGTGTCTCTTTGCAGAGTCCGGAGCTGATGCTAGATGAGTTTGAATGGGTTATGCTGCTTCTCCTGTTCCAAGTAAGTAATCCTGCTACTCCCCCCAACTCACCAGGTCAGTAGACTGCTTAGAGGGTAGGATGAGTTTTTTGTTTTGTTTTGTTTTTTTTTTTTTTTTCCTTCTTTTTGGTTGTTAAGGTGTTCTTCCATGGCCACAAGCCTTTTTTTGGTGTTCAGTCTCACCACATGGGTTTTCTGTACCTCACCCTTTTTCCAGTGATCAGGGATTGATGTGATTGTGTGAGCCCTGAAGGCAGAATTGAAACTGGGAGTTATGAAATTGGTCACGTTACTAACTTCTTTTTCTGTTGTTTGATTAAATAATTCATACGGTAGTAAAAAATTAGAAAGGAAACGATCCTTTTACATGATATCTTCACTAAGTTACTATGTTCCAGTGTTTTCTCACCAGTGAATAATATAATGGATGCTTGGTTAAACTTAAAAGTATTAACAAAAGCTAGCTGATACCAAGAGATTGTACAGTTTTGCCTCTTTCCGCACTAGCGGGAGCTGTCCATCGCCCCTGTGCTCCCTCTGCACCGTGTGCTCTCTCTCCGGGGATGACTGTACTCACACCAGCACCTCTGTCTCAACCAGCTGTTCTCAACTGCCTGCATCTTTTTTCTTCCTCTTTTGGATTTCTTCAGCTAAGTTTTAATTGAGAGATATCTTCCTACTTGAGTACAGTTGCTCAGGGATAAGAGAGTATAAAAGCCTTGTGGAAGATAATCTTTTGGGGAGTGTAGGCTTGTTAGTTAATTAGCTCTGCAAGTCCTAGTATTTCAAACAGCAATGAGGATTGCTGCATAAAACATAACAGATGCTTAACTGTCGTTGCAGTCTTTGCTCTTCAGGTTATCACAAGGGACCGTGGTTTGAGAGTATTTGCTGTAAGAGTTTGAGAATTTATGAAATGAGGCATTAGTGTTATTTTAAAAATGAACATATAGTACAGCTGTGGTAGTCTCAAATTCTGAAACATTTGTCAGGCTGTTGGGATGTAACAGAGTATGGGACTGGAGTGCAGGGTTCTCTCTAGGGTACTGAAATACGCTGCAAAGCTTAGGTCACCTGTAGTTAATGAGAAGAGATGACTTTGCAGTCTGAATAGCTTGCTTTCCGAAATTCTGCTATCACTTCATTATATGCTTTAAAACCATTGAAATTCCTTGAATGTCAACATGTAGCAGATAAATATTTTAGTCCTGTAACTTTTGCATTTCATTCAGAAAATTGTAGTACTTAATATTTCGCTCATCAAGATACAAGCTTGGATATCTTGTCTCATGTGATCCTGTATTACCACTGATACAACGAAGGTAGAGGCAGCTGTTAAATACCATAATATCCCAGTTAACAAAGGGGAAATTTACCCAAATCCATAGACTGCACTTGCATCTTCTATCCTCAAGCTGATGAATGCACAGAGAGTTGAAGGAATTACAGGAACTTCACTCTCCTGTGTGACCATAATATCCCTCTAGCTACATAGCTTGGTAGATTTTCACCAGATGCTCTGCTTGCCTGACTTTCCAGATGCAGTTCAGATATAGGTTGAAGGGCTATTTTCTATTGTTATTTTGCCCACAAGTGTGAATTGTACAGGTTCTTTTCAAAGGTAAAATTTCTCTTACTGCAGCTTCACAGGGCATGCATAATCTTTCTATAGGAAGTTTATGGTTTCCATTATTTAACAAATGGCAGTGCTTTTAAAAGAAAACATCTAAAACATTTTGAAAATGCGTCCTAAGGACTTTTAAGAACATTTTTCATAAAATGAATCTGTTTTCTGATTTTTATATAAGGCACAGAGAAAACTGGGGAATTAAAACAAAAATCATATTTGCACAGTGCAGTCATTGTATGTCATTCTGTGTTACTAGAGGGAGGGCTACAAAACAGGAGCTAGTATTCTAACACAGTTACATTCAGTCGAAACATGTTAAAGTAAGAACTACTTAATTTATGGCATCAATAGTATGTTGGTAAAAATAAAAAAATACTTGGTAATTTGTTTTGGTGTAACGTGTCTTTTAATAGCAGGAGATCAGGGTCTTACTCTGTTTTCCAGTGTCCTGGTTTCAGCTGGGGCAGAGTTATTTTCTTCCTAGCAGCTGGTACAGTAGAGCGCTTTGGATTTTGTGTGATGATAATGTTGATAAAATACTGATGTTTTAGTTGTTGTTAAATAGTGTTTATCCTAAGTTAAGGATTTTTCAATTTCCCATGGCGCAGGTGCACAAGAAGCTGGGAGGGAGCATGGCCAGGAGAGATGACCCAAAGTAGACCAGGGGATATTCCATACCATAGAATATCAGGTTCAATATATAAACTGGGGGGCTTGGCCAGGAGGGGCCAGTCACTGCTTGGGCATCAGTCAGCACGTGTGAGCAACTGCACTGTGCATCGCTTGTCTTTTTGTGGGTTTTGCTTATCTTTTATTTTTATTATATGACTTTCATTGCTATTATTATTATATTTTATTATTGTTACAGTTATTATTTTAGTTTAGTTATTAAACAGTTCTCTCAACCCATGAGTTTTACTTTTTTTTTTTTTCTGGTTCTCGTTCCCATCCCACGGGGAGCAGCGAGGAATGAGCGAGCGGATGCGTGGTGCTTAGCTGCTGGCTGGGGTTAAACCACAACAGCCAAAAAGAAAGCCTGTTTTTCTTATGCCCCACAAAACATCACCTTTCATGAAGTTGAGCTAATATTTCCAAGAGTGATGAATCATGCCCATTAACTTTGCAACTTCGTTGTTTCCTTTCTAGATGAGCATTCTCATCAGATCATCTGCAATAATTCTTTCAAACTTCTCAAATGTAAAGCATAGAACTTTAACATGTACGTTGTACATTTTGCATGCAACTGTGATTTTTCTTATGTATTAGCTAAAGCTGACATTGCTTTCTATAAACATATTGATTGACATGTTAAAAATTCATTAGAGAACCTGAGCTGCCAAGTCTTGTAAAAATAGAAGCCTTGTAAACCAATCTGACTATATCAGTGCAGTTCCAGTCTTTCGCTTATCAATATTGGTACCTTACCAGTTTGCTGCTGTGGAACTGCCAGACAGCTCTTGTGATGACAGGTGATGACATCTGGGCACGTTAGAACTGTGCTGTTTACATTATTGATCATTATTTGGATATGAGGAAATTAGACTGTTATGGAAATGTTGCTAAATATTTCATTCATCAGCGAAATTATCCAGTAACACTTTGTTTACTGACAACAACTTTTTTGGTGTTAAACATTTATAATAAGGAATTTAAGGAGGGGTTTAGCTAAACATAAGGACAAGTAGAAGCTTTAGACACCTAAAGTCCGTTTCACCTCACCTTATATACTTACATTTTTTTCAATTACATAGCCTTCTCTGTTTAAGTGTTTCATAGGTTTTAAAATGTTGTGAGTCTGCCTTGAACGCAGAGATTGCATAAATAGGTGTTGGTTAGAAAATAGGTAAAATGTACTTTCTTCTGTGGCAGAATGCAGGATCTGCCTAATTATGTATCTTGGTTCATGATTTTCTAGACCTTTTCCTGGTGATTTTTCTGTGTGACAGGACGATAGGTTGTGATACTGGGGAAATGCTGGGATTCTGGAATATACTGTAGAGCATTTCATTACTCTTGGCTTTCTGTTGTCAAACTGTTTGGTGTAGACATGCCAGTGCTGAAAGTACAGAGCACTTGGGGCACACCTGCAACTAAGTAATTCATTTTGCATGTGAAGTAGGGTAATCTTGTCTCCTACAGTTTACTGAATCATACTGAGAGATGTCTCACGAGGTCTTCTTTTGCAAACAAACATCAAAGCTCAAAGCCACTCCACTTTGTGATAGTACTATGGTGTTCACCCCATTACTTGCATCTGTGTGGTAGGGAAGGTGATCCTTGTAAGACTAAGGTAAGTCTTGTGTATAAAGGAAGACTACGTAACTGCTTACTACAGGCACTGAAGAACAATTCTGTACCTGACCAAAATGACAGAGTTAAGGTCAGGAGAATAAAGTAGAATTAACTGAGGCGAAGCTTGAATTATATTGTGACATCAAAACGTACTTTTTTTTTTTTTTTTTTTTTTTTTAATGTGCCATGGTATTTTCATATTTTGTGAGGCTTTTGGTGCATCATGGCAGTGAAAATGCTGCCATTCTATGGACAGTCTCTTCTCATGCTGAGTGGTTCATAACTGATTTTCTTAATGGTGGCTGGTGTAGGGCTGATTCCCAGAAGAGGATGCCACCTACTGAATCTTTAACACTACTCAGCATTACTAAACTTGTAAGATCTAAGGAGTTTATATCATAAGTGGTTAGGTCTGTAGTTATGTTGTTCTCTCTGTATATATGTGTTCAGGTGCCAGAAAGTTAAACATATGGTAGGAGATTTTGTTTAACAGCTCATGCTGTTGAGTTTTAATATGACACTTCTCAATATATCACATTTAAATAGACTATCAGGTCCCCTTAGTCCTATTATAATTTGATACAATTTCAAAGATTAATTAGTTTAAGGATCTGACAGACAACATTAGTACAACATGCTTCAAAATAGGAAGAGAGTGATTTTTATGTAACTCAGTTTGCACTTTACAGTGCTTTTTTTTATCTATTATAATTTTGAGCTTTAAAAATGAGCTTGTTTTCCTAAAACGGGAAAAATTTTTTGAGCAGAGAGACTCATTATGAAGATATATCTCAGAGAAGAGGAGTTTAAGTAAGATATTAAGTAAACACTCTGAAAGTTCTTATTCTGCCTTGTGCAGCAAGATTTCTAAAGAAGGTGTAGGAACATCCTAATGGGATTTTATAATGGAAATGTTAATACAGGCTAGCAGAGGAGTACATAGTCTCTGTCTTTGCATGACTGCATATGACACAAAAAGTAATAATTGCATAATCTTTCTTTCTTTGGCCACCTGCTAGTAATTGGATGGTGAATCTTTGACTTGGAACTGCAAATGCATGTAAGAGCCTAAATGCACTTCATCTTTCTTTTAAAATGACATTATTTAATACGTGTTACTAATTAAGAAAGCCCCTTATAAATCAGTGTCAAGGCTTTGTCGAAAAAGATTCTTCCTTTGTCCATTTCTGCAGTCTGTTATCTGCAATGCAGGTGCAGTCTATGCCAGACAGCTGCATGTTTGGTAGATTGTGGGGCCTGTGCATACTCGGTACCATGTTTGATGCTTAACTTGGTCCCTTGTTAATCAGAGAAACAAGAATACCCATATTATAGACATCAAACAGCATTAAGACAACTTAAAAATTGCAAAGTTAACTAGTTCAAAAATTAGGAAATGCCAGGAAGTGTTGTCTATACAACCTTAACTGAGCTGGTTGGTGTGTACAAACAAGTCTTTTTTTTTTTTTTTTTTTTTCTTTTTCACCAGGCTTTGTGCACAGGACTGGTAATGCTTGCTTACTGACAAATGACTCTTCCCAGATCTCATGGTGTGTGGCTTGTCATGCAAACATTATTCTGAGAATGTGGACTTTTCACTGGTGCTCAGCCTGTAGTAGCTGTGTGCTTCACAAACAGGGAAAAAAAAATATTAATCTTTGCAACACTTGATTACACAAATATCTGGCCTTCTCTCAATGTAGGGGGGAGCTTAAGCCCAGAGAAAGGTCTGCAGCAATGTTAGATGCTCAGTTTGAGTCGTGGGGACTGGTACATTTGCACTTGAAATTATGTAGTGCAAGCTCACAGCATGAGCATTCAGCAGCTTGTAGTTATCGTTAGGCTACTAGAAAAGGCCTGCCCAGTTAGTGATCGTGGAAGGATTGGTTTAAGCAACTTGCCTGGCATTACTAGGAACTCTGTAGTGGAGCCCAGGATACAGATATATTCTGCACTGCAGCATTTAAGTGCCTTAACCTTGAGAGAATCTTTTTCTCTTGCAGTTTCCTGCTTTTCTTCTAACTTCTACAGAAAATGAGGTAGGTTTTTTTTCAGGAGGTAGTGGTTCTTATGAGTTATGTTGATTATCTTGATTCACCTCCAGTCTGAGGAGAGGGAAAAGATGATCTTGTATTTTAAAGAGTCTATTTGCACCCCCCCCTTTTTTTTTTTTTTTTTTTTTTCCCTCTAAGCAAGCTATACAATCTGTAAATTCTGTGCTAAGGAATTACAGTAAATCTTGAATTGTTCATCAGTGCTTTTCAAATATTTAGATTCAGAGCCTGGCTTCTGGAGCTTATGTAATGATTGAAGAAATTAACTTTGTACTATATGGAGCAGCACTAGAGGCTTGATGTGCTTTGAGTTTCACTGATATTTGCTCAGATATTGTCAGATCCCAGTTTGGAGAGCTTCAGCACATTCTTTTAGACAGGTGACATCAGAAGCTGCAGAACCTTATTATAGACAGTTTTGGGCAGCCGAGATGGAGTTATGACACTCCTAGTCCCATAGGTAATATGAAAAAATATGAAGTACTCTAACATATGGGTAGGGATCTTTGGAGCTCTTGCCTTGTTCTGTGTAGTATTATATTGCTTAAAATTCATATATGTTGTCTGCAAATCTATAAAATAAGTTTTGAAGATGGAAATCACTCTTCTCTTAGAAGTATCTGAGACTGCTGTAGCTTTACTGATCTAGGTTTGAATTGGACTAAATCCACTGTACTTGGGACCCTTTCTCTACTTCAGGCGAGAGACATGTGCTCTGGAGCAAGTGATATTCCTGAAAGGCTAGACGAGAGCTGCCTACACTGATGGTTTCTTTCTCTTTCAAACAGGTTTGAGAAAACATTTCAAGTTAAGTTCTGCTGTCTTTCCTTGGCACGTGGCTTAGTCTCACCAACTCAGAAATGCTACAAAAATAACTTAAGAAACGAGACAATGGAGCTTTACAAACTCCAGCAAGCATCAAAGTTGCATTGATGATCAGTAATAACAAATGTTGACAGAACTAATGTAAGAATTACATTATATTGTCAACTTCATAATTTGGTTATGTTGTCAACTATGTTGCAATGCTGTATGTTAACTCTGTAAATTTGATGAGTCTCAGTTGTGCCCTTCGTAATTACAATTTATCATGTGACTCAAATAGGATGAGGAGGAGAAAGCAAGAGGTAGACAAAACAGGAATTCTGTAATGCTTCTTTTTAACTCTTTCAGTGGATTTGCATTAGCCAGTATTTCTGCATATAACTTGGTGGCAGTTTGTTGTTAATGTTTAAAAGATCTGGAAAAGCCTCTGCCCTTGAAGGAACCCTACAGGCATCTCTTACGTGTTCTTTGTAGCTCTCAGAAGCTTTTCACCTTGCTTTCTTAACTGTAAATTAGAACATTGATCAAATTTCTGTGTTGTAGTTTAGTAAGAAAGGATTTGAATATTCTTCTCCATCTCTAAAGCGGGCACCTAGATCTTGAGCAATGATAGGAAAACTTCCTCCTTCTTCAGAGAAAAAGATTTATACTAATCTGATTTGGCACATTTTTTTTTTTTTTTTTTAAAAAAAAACCAAACAAACCAAAAACAAAACAAAAAAAAAGAAAAACAAACCAGAAAAAAACCACATGCTGGCCTTGAACTCCAGATGACATGACACAGAAGGGCTTCAAGGAGTCTGTGGCTGACGAGCATGTGGGGTTTGTAAATCTCTACATGCAGCACTGTGGCCGTTTCCTGCCTCATGTGCTGTACGCAGTTGATCAGAGGGTTATTTTACCATGTGGTTGTGATAGCTGTGGGAACCATCATGGGAAGTTAGGAGTCAACATCATGTTTCATGCTGAGCATGGCGGTCTTGGCAGATAGGCTTTTGTATGCTACTACTGTATAAATGTGTTTGTAATATTAACATATTTTGTATGGAGTGGCTCTTGTTTTTACAGAGCTGAAGATCACATTTTGTGTGACACTGCATCAAAGTTTTCAATGTTTCTGATTATGTATTTTTGTTTATATATATACTTTTGAATCTGTTCTTGTAATTTGTTGTTATGTTGCTACTGTCATGCTGCTTTTTCCATCTTATGAGAACTCTCAAATTCCTTTAATTTGAATGACTTGTTGCAAAAACCAGATACATTTAAAAATTACTTAGAAGGTTAAAGTAGCTGGCTTTGGGCTATTAAAGGATTTTTTTGTTGTTTAAAAGGATCATTTCAGCTTGCATTTCTGAATGGGCTAGTTTTCAAAATGGGCATTAGTGGTGTTTTAAGTATTGTCAGAATCTCTCTAGAATGCTTGATATTAGATTTGTATTTTATATTTTTCCAAAAAGCCATAGGCAGAACTTAATTCACGTATCAGAGTACTGCCAAATGCTTCTTAGAGTTAGTAGGATAGTGAAGATGAAAAACTTCCTTGAGATTGCTTGGGATCCTTTGGATTTGAAGGCCACAGGAAAGTGAACGGTGGCTTCATGGGCTGCCTGGCCCCTGCCGCTCCTCATCATCCTCCACATCTGCCTCTGTTGTCCCTTCAGGCAGCCTAATGCCTTGGTCTTTGGCCTTTCTTTCAGTAGTTGTATTTCTTGGATTTTCTAATTTCTTGACACCTGTGTTGGCTTGGTGAGCTTAGAATTTCACCTAGTTGTGTATCTGATCAACGTGCTGCTTCCTGATTGCAGCCTAGCTCTACAGATTGCAGGAGTGGCCAGTGACTCACTGGGATACCCAAGTAAAATGGGAATCTGAAGATGGATACCATTCTATTTTTAATAAAAATGTTTTTTGAGCCTCTTTTCCAGTCAGTCAAGCCTGAAATAAAAGTATTTTTTAAAATTTTACATACCTTTTTTTTTTTCCTCAGTAGAATAAAAAAACCCACTCTCTATTTTTAAAGCTTAGTTCTCAAACCTGTGTATACGTTCAGAGCAGAAAAACATTTGTTATTCTGTGTTTTGAAGTATTTGGTGGGAAACCAAAGTTATGAAAATGGAATAGAGGAGTGCCATATAAGCACTTGACTATTCCTTGCAGTTACACATTGTTGACACTGATGAATACGCATGTTTTAAAATGTATATAGTTAATAATTACTCTGAGATTAATTCTCTTGCATTTGATGAATAGCTTTAGTAGCTACAATTATTAGGTCACTAAAAAGAAGACAAAGAAGGAATAAAAGTAAAACATATATCCATAACTCTATCCTTTATAGAAAAAGCTCTTGGAGCTAGAGGATCATCCTTATGCTGTATTTTTATATGGCCTTGGTATCATGGGTTTCTCACCTATTAGCAGATGCTCTAGGTGTCACAGTAATATTATGCATACTTAAAAGCCCTGTTGGGTTGTGAGAGAGAGAGAGATATATTTCATTTAACAAGTCTACATCAGATTTACTTCTAACCCTTCAGAGAAGATCTTTTACTACATAATTGCATCAACTGAGAAATCTGGTATCAGGAAATAGATTTTTTTTTTTTTTTTTTTTTTCCTTCTCAAGTGAGCCATACCTTATTGGGAAAGGATTCCTCTAAGTAGTCTGAAGTGCTCACACTTAACTTTTAACTGCTAAATTTAGGTGCATTTTGTTAATGCTTTACTTGAGTGTATGTAGAGATTTCTTAGGTTGTGAATTGCTGTCTTCGGAAGCATAGGTGTTTGCTCTAATTGGAAAAAAAAAATTACTAAGTTCAAAGACTGTATATGAGACTGCACTGCAACACGTGTGCAAGGCAGAGTTAAGTCTGTTATTAAAAAAAAAAAAAAAGGATGACTCAGGGTTTCATGGGACTTCCATGCTAGGAAATTAAATATCGATGTCTTTCAGATAGTAATGCTCACCTCTTAGAAGAAAATACCTATCTGCCTGAAATGTCTTTTGACAGTGTTTTATACAAAATAGGACCAATTTTAGAGCTCTCTGATACGCAACAATGCAAAATTATATGCTTATCTGACCCTTTAATTAGCTCTCATTCTGTCTCACATGATTTATAGCTCCATGACTCCTATGTAAAAATGATATATGACTTAATGAAGTAGAAAGCTAGAATGGGTTCACACATAGCTGTTTAATGGTTTCCCCTAGCTAGGTGACTGGTGTGCTGGAGAAGAAAGCAGCCATAAGCATCTTCTCATTTATTATGGCAAGGACGTAAAAGTCCGCGTTGCTGTGACTTATAGTTGTTTGCTTCCTTGTCACATACACAATTCATTGGAGCGAGGAGGGAATGTGGCTCTTCCATAAAGCATAAAAATAGCAGGTAAGAATAGAAATGCAGATATAATCTTTCTTGCTCAAACTTTAATGCAGTTGTTTCACATATTTGGAATCTAGCTCTAACTTTTTCTTGATACAGGAAAAATAGTATTCCAGTGTGATTTAATTCCAATAATGGGGTGGAAAACCCTTGACAGGCCAACGGTTTTTGCTAGCTAAGGGGCTTTGGGGAGGGTCTTTTCAGATGGCTACTTTGACTACTTAAGTAGCTTTTTTTAAGAAATAATTGTTTGCTGTATTTTTCTTACACCTGAAGTTTCTCTAATCATGTTTCTGTTAGTTTCAGAATATTTGTATTTACAACCTCTCTGACATGGTGTTTCTGGTATTCTTAACTACAATACTGCAAATTCAGTTTAGTTATTTCTGGATTCTTAATAGCATAAGTGGTCTAAGTGTGTCTTCTGGAGGGAAAAAAATATCAGAAATATCACAGAAACAAACTGATTTCAGCCTTGTTTTGATCTCCAGAAATCATTTGGTTTTTAGTAATTGCTGGAGAGAGCCGTCTGAAATACAGGAGTGGAATGAGAGGTCCTTTTTATTTTGCTGTGCATCTGCATAGTTTCATTTCAGGAATTAACAACTTCTGCCAGGAGTGCAGTAACATTACAGGTATAATTGTTAATAGCATCTGTGTGGGACACAAACACACACATATTTAGTTATGAATCTGTTGTGATCTATAGCCATTTCTGGATATTCCAGGCAGTGTCCATTTCTTATTCAGTCTGTTATCCTATCTCCATGGAGCCACAAAGGCTAGAGCCTTTGCTTGTTGGCATCTGAGAGTTGTAGCCTGTCTTGAGAGATCTGTAGGTCCATCCTTGTGATTTTGATTTTTTTCTTTTCCCTCTTGTGAAGTTTGGACTCACTGATCTTAATCTTCAAGGAACTGTGTGGTACCTTTGCAGTTTATATGATACTGTATACATGAACTACTGAGTTAGTAAGTGAAAGCTGTTACCTACTCCCATGATGGGAAATACGGTTTCTGACATATATTTTGGGGTTCACAGAGGGAAATGCTTTGCTAATGCATGGTGTTTATTAAGTATTTAAGAATTTGAAGAATTTACAAGTTCTTCCTTAAATTTCTGATCATTTTCTCATAATCTTAAATGTTTTTTCAGTGTCTGTGGACTTTACAATCTCTTCTGGAACCAGCAGTCTTTGGGACAGGAATTTTTAGGTATCTGGGAAAAAATAAAAACACTCTCCCTCTTCCAAGTGTCCTCCAAGCACTGGCAGTGGGTCTAATTGTGTGAGTGGGCTGTACGAGTCATTGTTGTATTTGTATCTTCAGCTTCTGGGTGTTGGACTCTCATAATTCTTTTAAATGTCAGTAGAAGAGAAACTGGCTTGCCATTTTACAACTGCAGTTTGTATTTACTTCATGAATGCAGTTAAGATAACAGAAATGCAGTATTCAACGTTCTGAAGTTGTGGCAGAGCTTGAGAAATGAGTGAAAAAGCAAAGTTTACTGTTCTTGGAAGGGTAGATCAGTCCTCTTAAACCCTGTATTCAGTGATTTGTTAGCTTGTATATCCAGAAGTGAATTATAGAAGCTTTCCCAGTACTTCAGAGTTTGCTGCAATTTATGGGAAATCTCAAACAAGCTGTAATTTCTGCTATACCTTTCAGAGAGGCAGGTTTGTAATATGTCATAAGGATCTTGCTCAAAGTACAAGGAGCATAAAAAGAGCTGTTTCCATAGTAGAGTAAGGATTATACTTGCCATTCACTGAATAATCCTGGAAGTACTCTCTGCCAGAAAGGCAAGTTTCTTAGTGCAATCCCCTTCGTGCCCTATGTGCTGCTATGTGAGATGATCCGCCTCATTCCTTTCAGATCTGGGTGGATGCTTTGTAAAGGTTTATGTGTCATGCTTGTGTCTCAGTTGTAAAAGAGAATTTTGACAGTAGTGCTGGTTCCTGATTCTCTGTGTGTGTGTTAGCTCACTCATCGCTATAGAGTAGGCTGAGGTCACCTACTGAGAGTGGCTCTGCATGTGAATGAGGGTACCCTAAGAAAATGGAATTTCTAGTTTAGGTCATCAGCTAGGAAAGTGTTTTAGTTAATATGAAATACAAGCACCTGTGCTGAGGTATGGTAAGTGAACCTGTTTAGATTTGCGTAAGGTAATAGCTACAGATGCTATTAAGATCATCCAGCATCTTAATTTTTCATTGACAATGTTTTATCCAATTCTGAGTAGGCCTATCCTGTCTTAACATGGGACATGATCAGTTATATTTTACAAGATCATATGTTTTATAGGGAGTTAGAATTTTAGTTCCACATTTTTCTAGGTAAGAAACTATATGTTAGTGAAAATGTGAACATAATAGGGTAACACTGATACTATCTTTATATATGAAGGTGTTTGCATACTTGCTGTCATGAGGTCATTACTGAACTATTAAGTTGTTCCTGTTCCTGACTTTGATGTTTTTCAAGGTACAGATACATTGGTGTACCAGGCTGCAATCATGCAAGTATATTTGCATCTGTGGGTCCCTCCTTTCATAGGGAGATTGTCACATGATCACTGATCCACCTGTGCAGAAGCATTTGTGAGACCAGAGCCTAAGCGTATTACTGTTAAATATAATTAGATGTTAGACTCGCATTGTCGTGCAATTTCTTTCAAGTGTCACCCAAGATTAATTGAAGAACAGGAATGATTGAGGACATTAACTACTGAATCCTTGGAAAACTGTTCTGAAGAGGTGGACTTCTAAATTGAGAACTGGGGACTGTGGGCCAAAACCACGTGTAGCTCCTTGCTGAACAAGGAGTTTTAAAATGTTCCTCCTTGCTTAGTCTACTTTTAAAGATTAAATATTTTATTCCTGTGAAATAATTTGATCAAGAAGTAGTATCTGAGTATTAGTACACTGATTATTTGCTGCTGATTTTGTATATCGGAGTGGTGGTGTTTGCTGATAAATCTTTGTTTATATGAGAAATTTGGAAGGAGTATCTAAAAGGCAGGGTTGGTGTGATCAAGTCAAGTATTTCCAACCTGAATTAAATATTTTATTAAAATGGTAAACAGTGGATGCCGTACTGGCACTGTTTAGGCTTCCAATGTTTTAGGAACCTTGGGATTAGTGTTTATCTGTCCCATAAAGGACACAAATCATTTAGATTAGAAGTAATCTGATTGTATTGAAGTACAAATTATAGCACAAAGGCCATTCAAGTGGGTTAAGTGACCAGGGTTGGTAAACACCATATGACTGCTGATTGGTCGATGAAAGAGTATTAACTGAAAGATAATGATGGATTTTAATCCAAATCTCTAAAGCACAACATCTGTAGTTCCCAAATGAGTTCACTCATATTGGAGTTTTAGGACACCAATTTATTTGTTCTCAACTGTTTTTCTTGCACAAGAATTGGTTTGAAATATAATTATTTATTCTTATATAGAATACAGCTATTCCATACAGCTTTCTATTCTACTTGCAGTAAATGAGTTTACTATGATTTTTTATGCACATTGGAGAAATCGCAGTGTCTTTATTTTAGTGTTCTGCAGTATGCTAGGGTAAATTGTTAATGTGATTTGGTTTAGGAAAATCAGCTGTTGTTCTTCCTGTTCATGTCTTTTATCAGCAGAGTATGAAGTCTAGTTAAGTATTTGATTAAAAAAAAAAAAAAAAGAAAAAAGGCAAACTGAAAAACTGGTATTCCATATGAACTTATTTCCAGAATGCTTACTGGTGTTAATGCCTAAGAATGGCAAGTAAATGCTTATCACTGGTAATAAATTACATGAATTTGTGTAGTGTGCTTTATTTCATAGGGTATAAATGTATTTTTAAAATGGAATTGCATCACAGAAGAGCGAATTGATGATATCCTGAGAGTGAGAAGTGGTGGCTGTTCAGGAGTACAATGTAACATTGTTCAGGATGTGAACTGAAAAATACAGGCAGGCTGTATTTATTAATGACCTCAGTGTTGGGCCTATGCTACTTTTTTTTTTTTTGCAATTGCTGTTGCAATAAGAACTTTGCAAAGTTTCAGGTTCCCTCTTAAATTTTCCCCCCAAAATTTGTGTTTACTCTGAAATACACATGTTTATTAAAGGAATCAGATGGATGACTGCAAAACAAAAGTAAATTAACTGTGTGGTCCCCTGGTCTATATGTCTATTTGGTTTGGGAAGGTCAACAAGAGAACAGATGAAGTGGTCCTAAATTATTGTTTACAGTCCAAGCAGTCAGACACAGGAAAGAGAGTTAAGGTCCTTTAAAATAATACTGATCTTATATGTCTTCATATCTAGATAATGTGCATGATTAAACCATTCCTGTATTGTTATTCAGGATTTATTCAGATAATCTAGATAAGATGCCCTCATGACAGGAGCAGGCAGTAGATCAGACAGTGTACGGTACCTACAGATAGTTTTGAGAGCAAAAATTGAGTCATTAGTACCTAAGTTGTGTTTTGTCCTTTTGATGTAGACACTTAATGCTATAGCAAGTGTAAGTAAGTATGGATCTTGTCCTTTGGATTTACAGTATAATTCAAAATGAGTTAGGAAAACTTTACCTGGTACAGAAGATACTGGCGAACACCTTTGCAGAGCTGGGAGGACATTGTTCAATGCATATTGAAAGCAGACCTTGAATGCAGTTATGTTAGAGCAGTCTGAAATGCCTTTAGAAAACTGTGACAAAAAACTTGTGACCTACCTCTACTTGATTTTGGAGCCTATGAAGTCTCTTTGTTTTAATTTATTTTCTTATAAATGTAATAGATGCTGCTTAGTTATTGAAATGCAAGAACTTTCTCACTAAGAAGCTGGATGAAACAGACATCTGATTAAGGGTATCTATACTGCACGTGCTATCTTGAGTGTTAAAATTATTTGAGCATTGGCTTGTGCATTTGGGTAATGGGATGTCTGCTTTACTACCACTTCATGGAAAGGGTAAAGCGAGAGAATCTGACGAGGTACCCATATGTGTTGTAGATAGATGTGTGTGTGTGTATGCTTGGCCCAGTAGTAGCAATGGAATAAAATCGTGTCACATGTCATGCTTGCTCAAGGAGTTGTGCTAAAACTTTGTTCTGCTTAAAATTAGGGTAGGATAGGAGATAGGCTAGAGTAACTTGTTAAATTTTCTTTCTTTTCTTGAAAGACTAAAAGTGTCCTGCAACTTTTGATATTTTAAATGTGGTTAATCCATAGGTGATTAGCTGTGTGAATTCTTTGGTCATTAGAGTTTATGGAGCTGGGCAAACCCAAAGGCAGGCATAAGATTGCTCCCCTTCTTTGTATGCTTCATTTACCCTTGGGAATTTTTGCAGTGTGAGGAATGTGAGGCTGGGCCACAAGTATGCAAAGAGAAACTCAATAAAATGAAAATGGTGACTGTCCCCTGACTTTCTCCTGAGAATTTGTCATGATCCAGTGTGGACCTTGAATATCTTTAGATGTCAAGAGCTCCAGGTTGATCAGTACCAGGATATTATTGTACTATGGCTGGAGGTTCTGCTACAGCATCTGTAGTTGCACTGAGTTATAGAGTTAGTCCTTAAGATGCTTCTTTCTCCCTATTGCCTATTGTTTGTTTTATTTTAGGTGTTTTGCTTATTTTTCATTAGAAATTTTTCATGTATCAACAGGGGAGGGTGGGGATTAGGATACAGAACCATTTACCTGAAAAATACTTAATCATCTCTAGCACAGCTACAACTGTCAACTCCAGGAGTGAGGGGACTTTCACAGTATCGCCTAGTTCATGAAGTGTCTCTGAATTAAAGACCTTGTTGGTTAAAAGTGTTCTGAAACCAAAGAAAATACCTTATTTAACTTCGCAGTGTTGATTTTGATTCCTGTTATAAGTTCGGAGAAAAGTCTTTAAATGTTAAACACAAACAAGGAAAAAACCCTTTTAAAGTTGCTACTGTAAAATGTAGAGTTCTTAGGTTTTCAATTTTTCCATTTTCAGTGCTTGTTTGACAGTGCTGAAACAGGTGCTCATGATGCTATTTAATGAACATGCAATTTCTGAAAATAACCTTTTGACTAAATTGATTATTTTCTAGAGAAAACTTTGACTACAAAACAGGATTTTCCAAGTGGATGTAGAAAATATAATTGGAAAATTTGAAGCTGTATGTATTTGGAAATTCCTCGTAGAAACTAAGTCCTTAATACCCATTCCTTTGCAAGGGTATCTTGTGGGATCTCTGAACTCTAGTTGCTTTTGCTGTGGCAGATGAGAGTCTGTTTCTGTTGATGGTGGAACTGGGTTTTCTTTGTTCATGTCCTAGCTAAGGACTGATACATATTTAAAAACAATAACATGGCATTTAATTGGCAGTTTTGATTACTGAGTGAATTAGCCATTTAGCATAAGCTGAATGAATTACAATAGCTGAGAACTCTAACTGATACTTGCTAGTTATTTAATTGCTATACCTAATGAAAAATGATTAAACAAATAAACAATACACAAATCTATTTTCTAAAGTATTTTGTTAAATGAACTAGTGATGTCTAACCTTCCTGCTTTTTAGGGATAAAGAAGCATTAACGTTGCAATTACAAAACTGATGAGTCCACATCTGGAGTTCAGAGAACTGGTTTGATTACTGCTTGTGGTGAGTTCAGACTGAGACAGGTGCAGATAAGTGTTCTTGTCAGGGAAAAGGAGATTCTGTGTTTTTTTTGTTTTTTTTTTTTTTTTTTTTTTTTTTTTTTAATGGGGACACTTCCTTAGTCTTGGAAAATAAAGGCAAAGGGAAGGGGGAGGTTGTGGGAACATAGGGGAAGAGGAGACACCTGCCTTCTGATGCATTTATGCACTACACACACTAGGGAAAGAGAAACTTTAAACCAAGAGCCAGAGTTGGCCTAGAACAAATGGCTGGAGATCACCCTGGAAAACCTTGTATGGCGAAATACAGGTCCGATTGTCCTGGCTGAGGTACACAAGGACTGAACTTGAAGGTCTTTTTTTTTATTATTATTATTTTTTTAAGTCCTGTGTTTCTTACAGTGATAAAGCATAGCAGGAGTACAGGACTTGACCAAGTGCATGGCTGAAAGAGAACATCAATGCTCCTGCTTAGCTGCCAGAAATATTGTTAGCTCTGAACATTCAAAAATCTTGTCAGGTCCTAGAAGAAAATTGAAATTGGGTTCTCTTTAATTCCCTTCGAGTGTTTGAGCCTTTAGGTCTCATATTTTCAGTCATCTCTACAAGGATTACAGGGATATTTAAAAAGTTTGAGTTCCTAGGGATTTTTTTATGGCTGCATGAGCCAGTCTTAAGAAAAATACCTAATATTGCAAGTTGTAATTCTGAGAGCTAGCAGCCATGAGCTGATGAGTGCATAAACAAGAGACATCAGATTGATAAAGTAGGTTCTTTTAAGTGAACCTTTCTAAATGTTGGATGTTTCAAAATGTCATGTTTGTGATGGCAGCACAGGAGGCATATTCAATCCACTGGATCCTTTTAAGGAAGTAAGTGTGTTCAAAACTGTCTTGTAGCAGAAACTGTGTTCAGTTACCACTTAGTCAGCAAAGTATAAATTGAGCACAGGTCAAGTAGGTAAGCTAGTCTGAGACAGAAAGGTCTTCATTAATCAAGGGATCTGATAGAAGAATTGTTTATCACAACGATATTTTGCATTATGAAGCCAACTGTCTACACATTGGAAAAAGAATATTTTTCACTTTTCTTAATAAAATGTTCAGGAAGTTGAAAAGCCACCAAGTGTCTTCAAGGAATGTGACAGCTCAGACAAGGGAGAGACATCTACTGAAATAAGGTATAGAAGTCAGCTTTACTGCAATCTTAAAGTTGCAAAGGGCTTTGAATAGTGAATGACTCGAGAGAAATATCTCATGAGAGTGAAATGGGCTTCTGAAGGATAACTTCATCTGTAAATGCTAAAGTAAAAGCTTCTTGTTGTGCACCTCAGCATTTTCAAGTGCAAAAATTATATATTCTGCTCACACTTCCATCTTTCTGGGGGTTATATTTATTCAGAGGAGATTAACAGCCAATTTTCAGTGTGACTGCCTTCATCAGAAGTTTATCCCTTTGCAAAATGATGTTTTTACTTTTTATGGGAGCAGTCTGCATGAATTTCTGTGAAGACTTCAGATTCATAGTTGTAAAATGAAAGGTGGAAAAGTGTTTATATCCCTAAGGAGATGCCAGAATTGTATTCTGTGTAGGATTGCAATATAAGACTAACTGTGACTTGTATAGTTTTATTAGTCAGGCCTTTTTGTGTTAAATAACTTTATTGTGTTATTGACTTTTAATTACATTTATGATTACATGGACATGTAATAAAGCTATGTGTTCTGCAGGTAGCTGCAGTAGGATACACAGATTGGTATTTGTGGTCTCTGCAGTAGGGGAAGCAGTCTAGGATGATATAAAGCAACTGACAGCTATAGTAACAGTCATTTAAAGAAGTGTAAGGAAACTTTTTGTTAAGGAGCATGGAAAAATTCTACCTTGTGCCCCTCATTGCCTCTGGTTGCTTGTGTGGAGGAAGAGGAATGACAAATCCTTCTCTTTGCATGTACTTGTCCAGATTTTCTTTCTTTAGATGGGCCCGGCTTTTTCTTAAGAGCTAGGCTGTCATTTGGAGGTGGCTGGTGTATTCTGTTCTTCTGCCCTGCCTCTGCCCGACACAGTATGAATGCTGGAGGAGGTGATACACTCGTGCTGACTGGAGGCGTCTTCCTTCAGCATCCGCTGCCGGGCTTCCAGGAAGATCTCTGCTGATACAGCCCACACCAACAAGGCTTGCAGCACCAAGGGCTCGTACAGTGCTGGGCCCCCACAGAGACCTTTGAAACCCCTATCTCTCATTGCTGTGCAGTACAGACCTTCATGATCTCTCTCCTTTGTGCCCTGTTTCTCTGATGTCAATGATTTAAAGGCAATTTGTCTGTGCTTTGAAATCCCACTTCTTAAGGGGTGAGCTTAAGCAATACTTCTTTGTTTTTTAATCTGTGCAGACGGTGATATAACCTTTACACTTGTCCAAGGGTTAATTCCCTGCCTCAGTGAAAGGTTTTCATCTACATGGTGATTTAGAAATGTTAGGAAAAATGCACTGGTGGATGTGTTTTTCTGTTTTCTCTGTTTGCTTTATATCTTTATCAATATACAAAAATAGACTTAATTAGATGATTTAAGAAGAATGTGTAGAGTTATTTTGTGTAGTTTGAGTGCTTAATGGCCCCAGGCTGGGAAAATTGCTATATTCTCTGTTAACCATCTATAAATGGGTATAACAGATGAAGTGAGTTAGAGGAAGTTTACACTGTCTGTGAGGCAGGCAGAAGATGTCACACTAGCTCTGCTTTTTAATTGACTTTTATTTCCTCTATGTGTATATAGTATGACAACACATGAGCAGGAAGATAAGAATCTACAGAGATACAAGAGTAGGAAAAGAGCTGGGGCTGGGAAAGAAATCATAAGATGGAGAACAGCCGTCAAAATGATAGCAGTAGAGAGATGCAAGGAATGGAGGCAGAAAAAACATCCTGTCAGCAAGAAGGAAAATTTCTAAAATTTCTTCAGACCAAAGCAGTATGTAAGGTCTTCAGAATTTTATCTTGCTTCTTGTTTCTCAGATTCCATCTGGTTCCCTCTGAGCTTGTGGGCTGAATGTGCCTTTTGCCACTGATCACAGTGAGAATCGTTTGCTGTTCTCAGAGTGTTAGAGGTGGGTCCAGCAGCACATTTTCGCTTGTTCTTGATTTACTGCATGCCTGTTACAGTGCAACTTACCCTTCTTTTATTGGGCCTTTAGAGAGCCATAGCCTCCTGACCTGTCTGATCTAAAATAAAATTAAACTAACCTAGCAGGTCTCAAAAAGTCTTACAAACTTGACAGCAGATGGCACATGCTTTTTGTTTAGCCCTGCATATACAATCTTGGTGGGTGGTAACTGCCTTAGGACAAAATCAGCATCCCACCAGTCACCATCTGGGATGGCAGATGATGTGTGGGACTGTCATGAATAAGCATTCTGATGTTTGTAAATGTCCGAAGGAAGACACTGCTTGTTAGCACAGCAGTTGGTATGCAGTCAACACTGTGAGAAGCTTGCTTTATGCAGTAATCAGCAAAAGCTGAATTGTGTGCCTCGGGTCCATCTCTGTAATATGGGTGGGTGTAAGGTGATTCTTCCATAGCTTGTTCATTTGGATGGTGAACTGGAACAGCCCTTATTTTGGCAGGTCTTTAATCTCTGTCAGTGCTTTTGTGCTAAAAAGAATACTGTTTCTTAGGTACTGCAGCAGAGGTGATGTTTAGATGCCTCACATCAGTTGGTCCCTGGTGCTGATGGTGAGCACATATACATGCTATAAAATGTGACCTTGCTTTGACAGTCTAGTCTGAGTTGATGGGTGAAGGGAGGGGACGATTTGGACACAAAGGTGTAAAATGACTTGTAAAAGAACACCCCATAGTTTTCTTCCAGGTGCAGGAGGGAAATGCACATCTTCTGATCGTCCTCTACTCCTGTTATCCCTTCTCCCAGTTGGGGAATTCAGAGACAGAAGTGTGAACCACAATGATACCCACAGGCCACTCCCCTCATCCTTTCTGTCTCTGTGCACTAAGCCTCTCTTCTGGACTAAGTGCTTTGAGCAATACTACTTAGACCAGTTTTGGTTGGAAGGGTCACTTGTCATTCATGTGACAGGCTCTTTACACAGAGTATTTTAGATAGTAAAGCTGGTCCTATAGGAAGCTCTGGTTTCTATCAAGTACAGACACCTTTGAAAGGAAGAAATCTGTGTATCTATTGTACAATTTGCTTTATTCTGCAGTTAAGACATACGTTTTGGTTTGTGTTACAGTATGTTTTATTTGCACTTAGCTGGTCTGTGTATCTGCTGAAATGGCTATGAAGCAACAGTATAGCAAAATGGCATCTACTTTAGTGATTCAAATAGCTAACCTGACTATTCTTAGTACCTTCAGGATACTTGGTGTAGAACATATACAAGAGTGCAGAGCTTAAAATTTTTATTCAGTGTAGTGCTGTTGGAATTGCTAATAGTTCTTTGGTATGAAGGTTTTGGAGTAGGGGAAATATACCATCTGAGTCTCTTCAAGTGTTTTTCTGTCTTGAGATATGCACATAGTATACTGATTTTATGCGAATGAATAGTAAAAGGGGAGAAAACCAAACAAAACCTCACATGAATTCTTAATTCAAGTACTACCTTTTAGCTTAAAATTGAAGTGTAAAGGTTAGAGGTATGTCCAAAAGTTTATCAAACCCAAACTAGATTGATGCAATAGTATGGTTGCACTGGCTGGAATGCAAAGAAATGAGAAGCGTTTGTCTGTCAAATTTGTAAGAGCAAATGCACTGTAACAGGCTCTTAATTGAGGGAGAGCAGGGTGGATTATCTGCAGCATGAAAACACAAGCGTGTGCTATTTCTGGATCAGGGTGTGAAATGTCAGCAAAACCAGCAAAAGGCTGCCTTATTTTTTATGAATGGAAGTGTGTATTTCAGTG
Source organism: Tyto alba (assembly GCF_018691265.1). Taxonomy (NCBI): domain Eukaryota; kingdom Metazoa; phylum Chordata; class Aves; order Strigiformes; family Tytonidae; genus Tyto; species Tyto alba. Next base: position 26,998,763 of record NW_024881328.1, on the reverse strand, counting down.
TAGAATAGGATAGGTATTCAGAATGGATTTTGCAGGCAGCGGTCGCTTAAAGCCTGGGGTGACTGGCAGCTCAAGTTTAGGAGAGGTCTGTACAAGTCCATGGATGGGCAGGAGGAATTAGGGAGCAGCTATATCTTTGACTTTGTTCCTTCATGTGACTTCAAACTAGGTGATCCACTTGCCTGTTCTTATGGTTTGTCATTACCAGTTGAATAATTCGCTTATATCTTGATCATAAATCTTAAGTAGTTAATCAGACAAAATATATGTCATGTGCCTTTACCTTTGTACTATAAGGGAATGTCGCTTTCAATGTTTTTTGAATTCCAAAAGAGAATTGATACTTTATATGGACATTGATAGCCTCTTATGGATGACTAATCTGGGAGGATCCTAATCTTTTTAGGAGCACTTTAGGATTGACATTCACTGCCACTGATCATGCTTGCAGTTTGAGCAGGGTTTTTTCTCCTTCATATTCTTAGTGTTGTCAAGCTAGCTGATATATCTCTATCTCACACTATTTATGAATGTAGCTTGTTCTTGGTTCATGCCCAGCTATTATTTTAATGCAGTCCTTGAAGTTGTTGCTCTTGTGTCCAAGAGCTCTTTTGCAGCATTACCAGGCTTTATCCCGAGTTAGTGTTTTCCAGTACAACTTATATAAAACTCCTAGCAATGTCAGACTTAGGCTATATGAACAAGATGGCTGTTTACTAGCCTGGCTTTTCATTGCGGCTTCCTTTCATGCTCAGGTGACTTCTTGGTATTTTTAAGAAAGGTACAAAATGATTTTTTGGTTCCTGAGACAAAAAGTTTATTTACTCCTCAAATGTGATTATGCTCAAACAAGATAAAGCAACAGCCAGATACAAATACCCTGTGGGAATCTCCCATTATGTCAGTGGGTTTTGGTGTTTATTCATGCAAGTTCATGCCTAAAACTTTTTTATAATTAAAATAGATGCTTCACTAGAAGTACCTTATATTTTGTACCAGTTCTCCAACTAGTTAAAAGCCATTTGCTTTAGAGTGGGTATTAAGTTATCTTATGTTTTGAGAGATGATTAGAAAACATATAGAAATAATTTGTTCTTTAAAAAACTCCTAATATTTTTGTGGTTCTTCTGTTGTTGAAGGCAGGTTCAAACTATAATCTCTACGTCATTTTCCTTTTCTAAGTTTTTTTTTCAGCTCTTCTGAGTTGTAAAATCTGGTGGAGATGCATCTAATTAATGTTTTGTGTTATTCAATGTAGATGTTTTTTCTATGGAGGAATACAAGAGGAGTCCTTTGATTTAAAAGAATACTTGAATCCAATATGTTGAAAGATGCAAGTAAAAAATCCAATCTAGCAGCTTTGTAGAAGTCTAGAGATTTAGGAAATAGTCTGAGAAAATTCTCTTAGACAATATAATTCAATTTATTTTATTAAATTAGTAATTGATAAGACAGTTCCCTAGTCTCCAGGATGTAGATTGTGAAAATGGGCAAAATTGGGAATACACTTAAGAAAACTCACTTTGTTAATTTCTACTTGGAAAAATTATGCTTTTTTAAATTTTAAACTTTTCAAATGCTTCATCAAGCAAAATCATGTTATGATAATGCTGGAAAACTAACTCTGTCTTGAAGCATAATCCAATATAGCTGTCTGGACTCCAAACTTGATTAACCTTCTTGGCAGCAGTCTGATACATTGTGTCAGATGAGGATGTATCTCTTTGGCAAGTAAGTTGATGTGTAAATCTATTCTTGTTAATGTTAAGAATGCCAGAAATCTGTAAGTACAGGGGCTAAAGAGGAAAGGATCAACCTTATAATTAGAGCTATCTACAAACATGGGCACACACAGCTGCAGTCTGTGATAATCTAAGTCAGGAGTGATTTTATTCACTCCAGTTTATATGTGCTCACAGTCTAGTACAGTAGGTCTAATTTTAGGTTTCCTTAACATGGGCAATTTCAAGGCTGGTAGAACAAAGCAAAATACTAGCTACTTGAATGTTTTTGGCTTTCTGAATTACCTTGTACTGAACAGCTAATGTTTGTGTTGTGAAGCAACCATCTATTTTTGTAGTTTAAAGACAATCTCGTTCAAATGCTAAATATTCTAAAATGTGTTAGTGAAGAGACTGTCAGCCATTTGTCATACACTATTGTCACGTCCTACTCAGACAAGGGAGACAAGTGACTTAGATTTGTAAATCCCCAATGAAATGGACAACAGTGAGACAAGCCTCAAAGTATATGTACAAGCATATATTGATTTCCCACAGTGTACTAACTGGATACACAGTAATTGGCTAAGTAGATGATGGATTATGGCAAGCGATACGTTATGTCTTGTGTTACCTAATGATAATAAGGATAAAGGGGGAAAAAAAAAAAGGAGAGAGAGGTAGAAATAGAGATCACTGGTCCGGTTCCTGTATTGGTGCCATCCCAGTTTGTCAGGGATGCATCTGTCTTGTCAATTTCCTATCCTCTGCTTGCTTTTTTCTTTCTATATTTCACTCCTTCCCTGCCTCCCCAATTTAGACACATTTTCCTTGGGTCTGTCCCCTGGGTCAACCCACATACCTATGTATCACATGTATGGGGAGGAGTAAGGTGCTTCATGGGATGATGTAACTAGCAGGAGTGTCAACTTTAATATGCATTTTGTAGATAATAAAGTAAAGGTCATTCACTGGACAGATGGCCTTTGAAACTTTACAAGATGCACCAATGCAGAGCTGTCCTTCATTCAGGGGGCTTCCTCCCCCAGCTGCATCCTGTGCTATTCAGGCAGCACTATCGTCTTCAGCTTCTACATTATTCACCCCATGACTATAGTTTTGTTACTTGCGAGTGTTTGAGACAGACATTGGCTTGGAGGGCCTCTGCTCCCCCCCATCCCTTATCTCTTTGTCAGGCTGTTTTTCTCAGTCTATGTTGCAGGGAGTTACAAGTCGTCTTTCAACCATTTAAAACTTTTCATGCACAGGAATAGCAGGCTGACTTCCTATTCCTGTTCACACTGATAACCAGCATCAAAATACAGGCTAAAAAATTACTTAACCTAGTTTGGTCAGTGTGCCATGATTAACTGGTTTATCTGTCACAAGGAATAAAAATTTATTTACTTTTCTGAACCATCCAGTTTTTCCTGTAACTTTGAATTAAAACACTCAGTGCTTTGTGAGCAGAGATGAAAGAAAAAAGGAAGAATTGATCAGATGTGTATGGATGGGTAATAAATAGTTTGACAGGTGGAAACATTGCAGAATATGATGCCTTCTTGAGGAATTTCAGAACAAGATGAAGATTAAACATGGCAGGTCTCTGTTTTGATTTGTACTGAAAGAAAGAAGAACACATCTTCTGAAAGAAAACTGGTCCCTTAAACATATGGGGGATTTTTCAAGGTTGGCTTCAGAACAGTCTCTAGTGCTTTTTTAACACTGTAGGATACTGCACACAAGGCACTATGCATATGCTGTTCACCACAGTATCCCAATAGAAATAGAACTTGTTGCCCAGATGGTGCAAACCATATGCCTCTTGATAGTTTATCTATGTTTGGGAAATACTATTTAAAAGTATAAGAAAGGTCATAAGATTTCTCAAAAGCGGCCCTAGTGAGTTTCTTTTAAATAATGCTTTGGAGGTATTCAAGCTGGTGTTTTTTGTTTGTTTGTTGTTTGTTTGTTTGCCTTTTTTTTTTTTTTTTTTTTAATGTGTGTGTGTTTTATGACAGAGATGAGGAACTGTGGAATCATGCTTGTTACAGCGCAAGACCACAGCTCCTAAGGCATGCATGCAGGCTTCACTGGTCCATCTGCATAGATAGTTTTTCCCCACAGGAGGTTCTTAAGAGGTGTACAGCACAAGGCTCAGTCTTGGATGTCTCTTTTTCTTCCCCACCCCCCACCAGTTGTCTGAATGAACCTTTTTGGAAATGTAACAACATAGAAAGACAGTGAATTTTTGTATTTGTTCCTGTGTTTTCCGTAAGTCATTTGACTATCTCCAAAGTCTAAAGGGGAAAATTCTCTTTGCCCATATGTAAACTGTTAAAATACATTTTCTGTTTTGCTTATCTGTCACCGATTCACAGAGGGACGGCAGTCTAATTACATTTCCAGTATAGTGGTTCTTTGAAGTATAAACTAATTAGGAATGGGCATTGCAAAAGTTTAGACCAGCACTCAGGAAAAGAATGCTTCATGTAACCATCACTAATTCATTAGGATAATCAAAGCTTTTTTCCTTTGAGTAAAGATTTGCAGATTCTCACCTACAACAGTGTACTATATATAATACTTCTTTGTAGATCCTCTGAAAGCACAACTCTGTTTAAAAGTAAATTAGCTAAATTGAAAGGCTAATTGCCTTGAGCTTCAAGTACAAAGGATGTCCATGCTTAGATTTCTTTGCCAGCTGCAAGAGGCTAAGAAGATGTGGTTTCAGAAATCCTAACAGGGTATCTCATGACACCTAAGAATTTTAATGTGGTGTCATAAATCACTTACTTATTCTTGCTTCAGTATTGCTTGCAGAAGCTATATGGATAGATCAGTTCTGTGTACTGGGGACGAAATGTGGCAGGGGGACAACTTGTTTAGTCTGGTAACAGTTTATGTCAAATACCTGAAAAGCTCTTACATTTGCATTACTTCCTCTTATAATTTTGATCAGACTAAAAATGAGTATCTCTAGTTTGAATCGGAACTTACTTTTGCAAGAGAAAAAGACTTTCAAATACCTGTAAAAAATGGATATGGCATACAGTTTCTTTATGGACTTGGATTTTTTTGGATCATTTCAGCTGAAAGTTTTCTAACATACTTAGATGCTCTTGTTTCCTGCTTTTTTTCTTGTTTCCACATTCTTACCTTTCAATTTTTAATTGGGTCTAGTCTTCTAAGTCGTTGAGTAAATACAACTACAGTGATACAGCACTGCTGTTGTAATCACACTAGCTGTGTGTCACTCCAGTGTGATTGACAGAATCATGTCCTCTTTGTATGGGACATTTTAATTTGTGGATATTGTTATGTATCAGCTGCTGCTGAGACTTGGCTTGTACTGTGCTATATCCAGGTTATACAGAAGTGGGAGCTCACAGGATTGATCTATTTTATTTTCCCCATATGATAATTTCAATCCTTTCTACGTTTTAATGAACTCATGTTCTTGTTTTAAGTCTTAAACCTACTTCTAAATACTTCACAATTCCATCTATAACTATTACTCCAGATGACTTTTTTTTTTATTTCACACAATATAATGATCATGTAACTCCTCTTTATTCTCAGTTCACTGGCTGTAGTCTCAAGTAGTTGCTTCTGTTACACGATAATGTTATTGAGCTATGTGTAAGCCTAAGGAATGAAATGGCCTCATTTCATATCTGACTCCTGGTGAGTGAGAATAAGTATCATCCAGAACTCTACAAAATCTGTCTGCACTGAAAAGCTCTTTTTGAAGAAGAAGAAACAAAAAGACATTTGCCAGATGCTTGCTTGCATAAATTTGTGTGAATTGGAAATGTAGAGAATAGGAAGAATGCTCAAGATTTTTGGTGGTGGTGGTGTTTGGTTTTATTGTTTTTTTTTTTGTTTTTTTTTTTTTTTTTTTTAATTAGAATTTAATGTGTATGTCCAAGTTTCTTTCACAAAAGTGTAAAGCATTCAGATAGCCTTCTAAAGAAAGGTTACATCTTACAAAATAAATCGCATTCATGGTGAGATTCTTAACACTGACTCAATGCAGAATTGTACTTGTTCTGTATATTCTAGAGCCAGGACGTTTCAGCAGAGATTTTTAAAGGTGTCTTTTTCTAACTCTAACTTTATAGAAGAAAGGAGGGAGACAGTATTTTAAAGTCAGATGGGACTTCATGTGAAATAACCTTTTTATTTTTTGAACAAATACATACACCACAAGAAGTGATCAGTTATGGTAAAAGCTGTGTTACTGTGTGAAAGATGTGCATGCTATAAAGCCTTGGTGGATGTTTGCCGCCAACATTTTCTTCTTAAAGACTTCAGAAGGGACTGGACAAGGCTTTTCAAACACAGATGATTTGTTGTACCAAATGTTCAGGTCTCAAATCCCAGGAAGACGAGGGCTGGGATTTCTGTGTAGGAGTGGGCTGGTGGGGTTTGGTCTCTGGCTCCATGTACCGGTCCTGTCCAGGGTTAGGCTGGTCAGAGTATGCAGCTGCGAGTGCTCCTAAAGCCAAGGTAGAAGATGGTCAATGTAGATATTTTTTCAGAACTGCTTTGCATCTGCTGTTCCTATCAGTTGCTGGGAGGTCAGTGCTGCTTATAATCAGGTCATCATTTAATTTAAATGCAGAGCTTTAGGCAATCATGGTTATTTTAAGATTTCAGCTTGTGGTTATTAATTCTTAAATTAGTAGTAAGAAATTGCTTTAAGGACTCATTTGTCCTGTGTTAATGAAACTAAGAGTACTTTGTAGTAAAAGTGGGTTTAAAACTATTCTGTTTGTAAAAACAAAAGTGAAACTCGGACAGTGGTTTCTTTTTCTTTGAAGGTTAATTTTCTTTCCAAACTGGGAGCTGGGATGCCATAGGGTATAGGTGTGGTGTCTGAATCCTTGCTGCACTTAGTATTTCTTTCAGGGTGCGTCCATGTTAAAAACATTTTTGGTCACATCAGGAGTGTACTTTTGAGGCATGTGTCCATATTTTCCCCCACATACCCTGCTCTTTCATTCCTTTGGGTGAAAGTAAACCAAAATGTGCAGTCCAGGAGTGTATGTATCTTGTGCTGTAATGATGATGGGCTAATGTAGTACCTTTCTGAAATAAACCCCCTTTGAAAGGTTCTGGTGCTGTTACAGGTACTTATCAGTAGCTGTCTGCTCCATCAGTCTGTCTTCTGGTCCACGCAGCTTCCTAATGAAGATGTTTGCTGCTGCCACTTGTAAATGTATCCAAACCAACTGAGTTTCATTAAGATCTTCTAAACTATTGAGATAATTACTGAATTATATTTTGAGTTGTTATTTCATTTCTGCAAACTTATGAGATTTCTGACGAGCCAGGACTTCTAAACTGTTACCTTCTTTTGTTATTAAATAATTATGTTTGTAAGTTTATAGCATCTAAAACAATATAACATAAAAGCACTTTTTTTTTTTCAAAACCTTTTACTTCAGGAAACAAAACCAGCAGCATTATTTTTTGAAATAAAAATACACAGAAAACAAAGGAAGTAGGGGAAGTTATTTATGGTTTAAAAAACACCTTGTAAAGTAACAAATACTAAAGCTCTACGCAGATTAAATTTTCAGATGAAAATGTCATCTAAGCTCAGCTGAGTCAAGGATCTTGGTTGCTTGCCTTGAAATATGATACTTATGCTTAAATGATTTAGTGTGACAGTGTCTAGCCTAGGTTTTCAGGATCACTAGTATTTTGTTTTTAAAAGCAATTAGGTACCTGTAAGCTACAATTATTTTTAATAACTGTTTTTTGTTTTAATACTTGATGTGATGTGTATCTTAATGAAAGTATTGTTTATATTTTTTGTTTATTTGATGACAGGACTGTCAGTTATATGAAACAAGTATGACTATGAACTATTTATTTAGAGTACTTGATCGGTGAATCATGCTTGACGAGGAATCTGTACAAATACTGAAATTTTAAGCATGGGATAGATACACTCTGTCCTACCATATAATTGACTCATTTAAATAGCCTATCTGTGAAGTTGTTTCCATTTACATACCTGTGCCAAAGAACCAGACTTTCTCCTGGTAATATGCTCATCTGGTAATGAGAGTAGTATTCCAGTATTGCTTGTGAATACAACACTGTTTTGGAGAGGATTGCTATGACTGCTTTTGTGTTTTGTTGTGTGTGTGGAGGTGTGGTTTCTCTCATTCCTCCCACCTAACAGGTTGGTAGGTGTGCACAAAGATCTGTGTTGCTCTGGTTCCAGGGCTGAAAATGGGACCTTGCATTTGAAGCTTCTTTACTTCTGAAAGCTGACTATAGATGCAGTCTTGCCTGGAAAGAGCTCCTCTTCTGCACAGCTCCCTGAGCCAGCCTGTGGCTGATCCAGAGTATTTGGGTGGTGGTGGGAGAGAATAAAGTGTAAACAGCAAGTTGTTTAGCCAAGAAAACAGAAATATTTTCTATTGGATTTACCCAAGACCCTTCTTCCCCTTATAAAGAGCAACACTCCCTCCCCCCCCCCCGCCCACCCCTCTTTTCTTCTCTACTGGTTTAGCAGCATACCTTAAATAAAATATACACCTCTCCACCTCCTCCCACCACCCCCCATATATATAAAACTGTTCTTTGTGCAGCTTGGCTCATTTATCATCATGAGGTTTTTATTTTCTAGGGACAAGTGCATATTTCAGGCTCTTGGATTGTTGTTCAGGGACTGTCATTTACTGTGTGTTTGTGTAGCTGCCAAAAGACTAGTTTCTAGCTGGCATTTTCCTGTATGATAGTTTTAACTGTGAAGGTATTGATGGACTACTATAGGGAATGTCTTAATGTTTGTGTGAAGGCTCAAGATTTGGGTGTATATAAAAGTAGAAAGTATTCATTAGTCTCACTTGAACAGTCTGCTTGCTTTCAGTGTTTCAGTAACATCTCGTCATCATCCTTTTTGTTGAATAATTGTATTTGAGGCAGTGGGTACTGCTATGGGCATTGGAAAGTGAAAAGCTCTGGAACCAGTGTTTAGCGAGGCAGAGGAAATGTATTTGAAAATAATCTTAACAACTTCTAGAGATGCAATGATAAACCTGCTTTAAAATAGAGAGCTTGCAGAACAAAATAATGAGTTGTGAGTTGTTCTTGTGTGCAGGCTGTGATATATTGCCAACTTACTATTTCTGAGCTCTGCAGTGTGTCACAAATGCATGTATTTCTCTGTTAAGCGATGCCTCTGCAATTTGGAACCTTACTTGTTGAAACTGGTCTTTGGTTCATGTTGTATAGCATTTTAAAAAAGAAAATGCTGATTTAGTAGTAAGCATTATTAGTTGGCTTCTAGTAACAATTTTGTCTGCTTGCTTTGTAGGTATGAAACGTCCGTTAAGTCCTGACCACGTCTTTGAAGATGGGATTATGAATCAACCAGCTATTCTACAGGGCTTTGAAGAAAAAGGACTGAGGAATGACAGACAGGACTATCAATTAAGCAAAGAAAAAAAGAAGATACTGTTTTCTTTCTGTGAAGTGTGCAATATACAGCTGAACTCTGCAGCACAAGCTCAAGTTCATTACAATGGGAAGTCTCACCTGAAAAGAGTGAAGCAGCTAAATAATGGAAAACTCCCTACAAGTACGGCTCCTGGCACTTTGTTTGCAAGTACAAGCACAGGTACATGATTAGTATGAGATGTTGGATTTTGGTCAAGGAATCTGAGGAAGATTTTAAGCTCTACCTTCCTTACCCAACATGACCATTAAACTTAATATAAATACTAGTAGTTCAGAATTACTTGTGCATTTATTTTCCTTTGAAGCCAACTTCTATTGAAGCAATATTGCATTAATGCATGATTAGTGGACCAGTTGAGCCTTGTGTAGTTGAGATTTGGTCTATTTAAAAGTAGCTGTTGTGGCTTCAAATAGTCATGCATTTTGTCATCTGCTTTTGTTCCCAAAAGAAAGTTCTGGAAGGGTGCTATGTGTACAGGGGAAACTTTTAAAAGACCTGTACTGGTGGGAGGAGGAAGAGAAGAGCTGGAATTTACAGGCCTTCCCCTTTCATTGTTTCTGCTTTCAGTGGTCTGCTTTTTAATTACTCTTAATCAAGTGAGAAGTAATTTGAAATAATACTTTTTACTTACTGGGCAAAACAAAGGTACCAAATGCTTGGGCAAAATGTGTTTAACATGCACAATGTAAAGGCGTAGAGTACATGATGTGGTTTGTTTTTTTTTTTTTTTTTTTTTTGTGTTTTTTTTTTTTTTTGTGTTAAACTTATTTCAGTGTTAAACTCAGCTCAGCTATTCTGAGAAAAATGTAGTATTTCCTTACTTCTCTATGCATATAAGAAAGTGAACACATGGAACAAATGATTCAATCTGGTCATAAGAGTAAGGATGTTGTGACTCTCCTTCCCTTTTTTTAAGGGGTCCTGGTATGCCATATGGTCTCTTCCTCTGATGTTCATAATTTAAGGATTTTTCTGCAGGATTATCCTTTTTCTTCAATGTTCCAACAGCACTGAAAATTTGTTAAAACACTTTTAAGGATGCTTTTCTTACGGCCAGTTGAAATATAGATACTTTCTTCCCTTCCATTTATTTTGTTAAGGAAAATTCAGGGTTTTTTGACATTCTGTGGAACCCAAAAGGGCCAAAGTTGATCTTAAAAAGCATTCTTTACATCTCAAGCAAGTGTAGAAAGTCATCCTTTTTAGTTCTGAGATTAAAAAAATGCTGCAGGTTTAAGGAATTATTGTCTACAAAAAGCAAAAGTGGCTGCTTATCAACACTTGGTATTGATGAAGTAACAGATTTCAAATCTTCATGAGAAAAGTTTTATGAATTTTATTAGAGATTTTTTATTTGCCACATAAGGGGATTTGCTTTGGAGTTTTCTTGTTTTGTATAGAAATAGGCAAATGGTATTAAAGGGTTTAAGTTTTTCTTTGTTCTGATTTTGGTTCTTGTTAACCGAAATTACTTAATTGTGTGTGTTCTTAAAACAGCTTAATATCTGTGAGACATTCTAACTTCATTTAAATTCCTCTGCATACTGATAGAAAACATTTTAAATGTTTGCAGTGTATATTTTTCTGTTGCTTTTTGTTATCTGGACCCCTGCACCTGATGTCTTTGCTGTCATTCCTGGGGATCACAGCTGATGCTCTGGCACCATTCCTCAAAGAATGCTCTGATTCTGAGAATATTTTACGCTTGATGGAACACATGCTTTGGGTTACTGTATAGCTAAGGAGTTAAAATTCATGTTTCTTTGGGCTTTGTTCACTGATCTCTATATTAGACTATATCCTAGTTATTTACTAGTTATGCTGGTCTATTCAGTGTATGTTGAAATAGGCATTGTGTTTTCATAGCTGAAGGGTGTGGGTTTCACAGTATTTTAAAGAAATGCCTTGCATAGGCAGTTTATTATTATTGCATGGGCAATTTAATATACTGCATAAGAGCCAGTAGGAGAACAAAATTTACTGAAATATAATTCTCAAATAACAGTTTCCAAAAATAAGTACAAATTAATTTTCTTATAAATTGACATTATCCAGGCCCAATTTTAATCCATGTCCTCTAGAGTGCTTTTACCCCTTGTAATGGGAGTCTGCCTTTCCCACTTCTTTGGGTAACATTGTAAACAGAATTAATTGTGCAGATGGTAAGAGAACAATTATATTCATCTCATTTCACCAGTAAACAGACTTTATTCCACGTGCGAAGGGAGCAAATAACTCCCCTTCATGGTTATAACTACATACCCTTCTAACAAACCAGGTAGCAAACAGTTCAGCACACCTCATTAAACTTTCTTTAAAAGTTCTTGCTGCTCTATGGTTGGAATTTCCTCTGTCTTCATAAGATGGATGTGAAATCTGTAATCTTCCTGTTGGAAAATAAGGTGACTGTAAATATATATGACTGTAAATATTCACTGACAGTACAGAAACCAGGATTACAGACCTGCCAGAACTCTCTTGATCCTGTGTGACGGAACTTATCTCTGTACCATCACTGCATCCAGCCTCCTTGCCTCTTGGACTTTCTTCCAAATGGGGATGAACACAAAGGAGTTATGAGACGTATTTGCATATTCATCCTCTTCTGAGGGTCCTCTCTGTGACAGCTGGCCTGAGGTTGTTATAAAACATCCTTTTAATTGTTGACTTCCACTGTGTTCTACAAGTATAACCTCATTTTGTTGCTAATAACTTTCAGCAATAGGTAATGGTCCTTGTACCACTGTTGAAAAGTTTACTAAGATTTGGTAACTGTGTAATTCCAGATCTTGTCAGTAATACTCTACAATGTATAGATTATGAGGTTTTATATATTTAAAGTCTAAACATCTTTTTGGAGATAACTTTAAAGTTACTTCTTCATTGTCATAGAATTTCAAAAGGTACTTAGCAACATACTATTCTAAAAAGCCTACTCTGTTTCTATAGTCTCTTGTTTATTTTGCCTCCTCCACCCCATTACTTAAATCTAGAAGCTATTTTGCTATTGTACCTCTACCTGCAATTTCAGTTACTTCACAGCAAGTGAAATTGCACATAAAGTAAAGTTTATAGCTGCTTTTGTTTATATTGACCAAATCAAGAAATCAGTTGACTAAATTAGAAGGCTTTGGTGATTTGATTCTCTCACCAAACTCCCCATTTTCTTTAGATTGATGTTAAAGATGAGGTATGTGAAGAAAGCAGCATTCTACTGGAAAAGTATATTGCACGCTATGTTAGAGCCTTTGCTATTGCGTATGTTAGTGATTGTTCATCACCATTTGTACCCATCCTGTCTTACTGCGGCTCAGGCTGAAGTTTGTTAGCTATACCATTCCCAAGAGCCATCCCTACCCTTGTGACCAGCATATCTGATGTACAGCCAGGCTTCTGCCAGAAGGAAATAAATGAAGTTTCAGGAAAATAAGAAAGTATATATTTGCTTCTTCAGCTTGAATTGGAAATTATTTCAGCTGTCTCTTACAAGCAGGAAGAGAAGAGGTTTCTTACAGCCTTGGGGAAGTGTATTTTGGGAGTGGGCCTGTTAAAAGCTTTTCAGCAGCATGTCTTGCTGGAGCCTGCAGCGGTGATAGCCATGGGTCAGGTCACATCACCTTGGGGTACCCGAAATCCCACCTGCTGCCCCGAATACAAGGGCTAAAGTGTCTGCTCTTCAGAGGGGGAGGAACCAATTTTGAGTATGGTGCGAACTGGGCTAATTTAAGATTGCTTGCCTTCTTACCTGCTAACAGACACCTAATGAGTTAAGCGTTGAGGGACAGAGGACGGGGAGGGCAGCGTGGCTGCGGGACCGCAAGGCTTCCACGAGATGGTGCTGCAGCCCGGGCGATCCCCCAAACCGGCCACGGCAGGGGGAGGTCGTTGCCTTGTTCTGCTGCTATTATATTCTTAAGCCTCTTTTATTAATCAAGCTATCTGTAGGGATAACAGCGAGTTGTTTGTTAATAGATACCGTGGCCAGTTTTGTGGATGATTCAGTTATACTTCTCCCAGTTCTCATTTGGGGATGACACCGATTTTGCTCCATGAATTCTCATTGCTTGTTCCCTGGGGTGGTATGTCGTGGTAAATCTCCTGATTCTCTCATTTCTCCCGTGCTAACAAGGGAACAGTTGGTGTAGTTTTAAAAGTGAGTGCACTAGAAATACCTCCTTAGGTCCAAATTTTACAGATCCTTGGAAATGGGTAGGGTAGTTTAATTTTTGTTACAGAGAGTGCCCAAATTCTAGAAGCGGGCAAAGCAGAATCACTTTTTCCTGGGTCCTAGGCTGTTTTAAACAGCAAATGTGCTTAGGGGGTCCATATGTCACTCATTAATGCCCATTCAAATATCTTTCTGTAGGTTTGGTTGGAAGTGAAATTGGGACATCAGTCCGCTGGCAGTGTGTTCTGGTATTAGCTCTGCCTTTTTGCTCCTGAAATCTCAGACCTTGCAGGACAGTTTTTGAAGTGTTGGGGATCCCTGTGCTGTGACTCTGTAAGGAACAGTCCTACAAATGCATTCCCCTGTGATGCTGAGATTATCAATACACAGCAGTGACAGCCAGGGATTTGTTAAACTAGCAAAATAAATACACGAATGACTAGGCTTCTGTTGTGTTCATGAACTAAATCAGGCCACAAAAAGGGCCTGGTATTGCCAGTGTAAGGGAGAAGGTAAAACAGCAGTCTTGGACGTGGGAGGAGAACAAGGCACTATGGAGAAGGCAAATTTTCTTCACTTTTGGCAACAGAGAATAGAGCTGCTTTGCCTCCTTGTGTGATGTCATATTAAGTTGGAAGTCTAGGAATCCTTTCAAGTTAATGGAGGCAGGAAGGCCCACAATTAAAGTGCTCGGAATTATCCTTCAGAGAATCCATGGACTATATAGCTAACTTAACTAGTTTGCCAAATGTCTAGAGTTAGGAAGTGTGAATAGTGTCTTCAGATATGTCAAATGAAAAGGACCTTCTTAAACATCTAATTTGGATTAATAATTCATTTTTTAAACATATGACCTTTTATTCCTCATAAAAAGTAAAACTGATTATTGGTAGGTATTGAGAAATTATTCTGAAAATATTTCAGCTAGCCTTAAATCCATATGCCCACCTTTGGCCTGGTGCATATGAGGAAGACTTCTGTTTTTTTTAGTGAAACTGTGAAGAAATTACCTTGCCAGGTGACTATGTCAGTGTAGGATTAAACAGTGGTCTGTTAAAACAGAATGAAACTGCAGTGCATTATGCAGATTTCAGTGGAATTTTTCCTTGTTTTTTAATTTTTGGAGGAATCTGAGTCTTTGTGTGTAGGTTTGAATCCTTAGCTAGGCCAAGACTAGCTTTCTGACAGGTAGCTTAGTTGGAATCTAAGAATGCTTTGTGCCAATTTAACAGAGAGCAGAATTTTTGCTTGCTTTAAGCCTCTCGATCTAGGTCCTCAAATTCCTTATTAATGTTTGTCTTTCATTTTTCTGAAAAAAGAACAAGGATAATAAGACTTTTTTTGCAGAATATGTTTATGAATTACTCTACCATGTGCGCAGAGGAATGGTAAGCAGCAACCAGAAGTATCTTGGGTAAGTTTGTGAACTGAATCCCACTAAATATATGCAAGTGTAGCTATAGAATTGGTGTATAAGACTCTAGAGGAGAGGAGGATAGTGGAAAGCACTGTGAGCTTACTCTTTCTTGTGTTACGCCAAAACCTTTTTTAGACTCATAGAAGGTCAGCACTTGTTCTGCCTTCCACATCTGCTGCCTGCAGCCCAACCTTTTGGAAGGCAGTTTGAAAAAGGCTGCTGCTGTGGGGACACAAAGTGCAACAACACCTCAGGGCTTTCTCCATCTGCCCCCCAGGTGAAAGAGCGATTGCTCCCTGTTTTGCTGTCCTATTTTACTACTCTGTTTGCAAAAGATGAGACTCTTTTTCTAAAAAGCAAAACTATTACCTTTCTCCAATATAATAAAAAAAATGAGTTACATTCCTGTAATGCAACTTAGATTAGTGACGTATTGGCAAACTGTTACTATATCACTTCTCACTAGAAGGTATGTTGACTTCTTATTCAGTGGTCTTCTGAACAAGATTGCATTTGGTTGATGGTTCCACATTCTTTTCTCACTTGAGTATTTTTCACAACTTAAATATGCAATGTTGCATAAGTTAACATTTTTCTTACAATGAGATGTATTTATGATAAGTGATTGCTGTTTTTCTTTCATGGCAGTCATGACTAGTTGCTCTGAAATGAAAGGGACTTATATTGTTTCAGTGCACTTGATACTCCTTACAAAATGTTGATGATGAGAGTTAATATCAAGGGACAGTGCTGACATTACAGATGGTTTATTGTTTGCTAGTAAATACAAACTGTATCTGTAGTACTTTGATGTGCATTTGAGTAGCTGCAGTGTGAAAGCAATTGTAAAATTCATAAAAATAATAATTAGGTGATATGTGTACTTACTGGTAGTCTTCAAGAAAAAAAAAATGGAAAATTGTTTAATTGAGGTTGTTTAAGTAATTGTCAAGTTGCATTAGGGCAAAACATCCAAAAATTCCCTAATAGAAAAAAGAAAACACAACCTTTGTTGAAGTTGGTAATGGTTATAAGATCAATTATTCATTTGTAGCCTCCACGTCATTCTCTTGGAGGTGGGGAGTACATGAATGACATTTGTAAGCAAGCAGAGTATGTGGCTGGTATGGAAAAAAGTGGTTTATGGGGGATGGTGCTTTGGGTGGAGTGCGGAAGGGTTTAAAAATAAAATTGGCTACCACAGTTGGCACTCTTTGCTACTAGTTTGCATAAATATATTCTCATTTCAAAATTCTCTGCAAAATTTCTTCTTGGAGAGTTTAAACTGTCTTCAGGGGCAGTTATGCTCTGGTAAAGAACCAGCATTTAAGACATCAGATAATCAGATGTTCTGGAGTTTGGGACCAAAAATACAGCTGCTCACCAGCCATGATTTCAAGCTGAGAATGGCTGCAGAAGTGGTGAAGGCACAACTTGTGCTCAGGCTGGGGGGTCTTCCTGTCATTTAAACAAACAGCCTGGGCAATGGCCTGGAGAGCTACTGAAATCAGTTGAATTCGTGTTCCTGCAAGGATTTTTTTCAATGTCTCTTTGAAGGATGTGATTCACAGTTTACAGGTGTAGACAGCTGGGAAGAAAAAGAATTTATAAATGCAGTCATCATTTTCATTCGGTGCACATTTCCAACAGTGATTTCCATATTAAAATGACTGAAAATAAGAAAATAATAGTCAGATTTGTTTATTATTTTTTATCTTGCAAAAGTAAATCAGATACTCTCTCTGCATGGTAACTATCCTCATCTGGGATCAGATCCTGCCAACAGTTCTCTCATAGTTCTCTCATGACACAGTAGTATATTTGGATAACTGTACAGGTATTATAATAATAACTCCTGTGTCTTTCTGTTTCTTTGCAAATGTAACCTAGTCATGATTACATCTGATTCTTATTATACTGTGTATCTCTGTGGGTGTGAGTATGCACAGCGACACATGCCCTCTTACCTTTTTTGGGAAAGAAAACGTATGAAGTACCTGAAAAGACAAAAAGCTTTACGTAGTGGGAAGTCTGTGGGGGAGTAGGAAGAGCATGAATTTAATAAACCATGGAGATTTTTCATAGTAAGTAATTAAAAATTAAAAATTATTGTTATTTTTGAAAGACAAAGGCATTAGTCATGTAATATCATGCTTTTAGTTGTTGATTTTTTTTTTTGTACAAACATTTAATCTGCTGGACTGTACAGATGTTTTCTGAGTCAGTGTTCTAAAATTTTTTCGTCCATATATTTATGCTTCTCTTTAATAGATATCCTATTTGTTTGTTTATTATAGACTTTGTCTGTTATGTGGTTAAAAAGTACTTACTTTTTCATTTGCATAATTGTAAATTAATCTTATTTAGAAAATCTGTAAGGAATCATTAATTTTTATTGCTGGATTTTTTTCCAGTAACGAACCTCATCAGAATACAGGCTACTGATTCTCCTCTGTCTCGTGTTCATTGTAGAAAAGACAGAGCTATTTTTAACATTTACACAGTCTAGATAGATGATTCTTCATTCTGTGTGGTTTGGAGCTGAATCTGTAGAGCCTTTCATAATCATATCCTTTTTTTTTTTTTTAATGGTTTATTTGAATTTGATTACTGTAGCTTATTCCATGCATTGATAATGAAGGCTTGGGTTGCCTGTTTCTCAGCATAAATTCACCTCAGACTTCTACTTTGACAGTGCTCTGTGTTTCGGTACGCATGAAGATACAGAACTGAAATTGCTTTGCTTTCTTTACAAATGACTCAGAGTGTGCTTGTCCTTCCCTAAAATGTTGCCAGCGTGTGAAGGATTTTCAATGAGCAATGCAATAAGCCGGCATCTGGGAAGGTTTGAGGCTGCACTGGTATAACAGTGTACTGTCACACAGATGATCAGGGCTGGAGCCAAGTCTCTGTAGCACCGTAGATCATATTGGTCACATACTGGAAGTTTTGTTTATGTAACTTGGTTGCTGTTTAAGCTGCTTAAATAGTATTGCCATAATGTGGAGTGGACTTCCCAGTAGAGGTGAGCATGATTTTTATTATTAAACTTCACTGAATTGCTTTGTGATATGATATTAAGTGTGAATGCTTACATGTTTGGCATTATTTCTGTGTGCATGTCATTTGTATTTTAGTTATTCCAGTGGAAAGGGTAAGAAAAATGGCAAGGCATATAATGCATATTTTTCTTCTCTTCTTATTTCAGTATTAAAAGTAACTCTAAATATGTGGCAAGCTCCCTTTCCTTGCTTACTGTTTACAGAGGGCATCTTTCCAGTAGGTGACTTCCTATGCATTTTAAATGTATTTGGAACATGTCAGTGATGCTGTATTATTGTTATAGAAGGAAGCTAATTAGCAGTGTGACTAAATACCTCTTACCAGAGCTTGCTTTCTGGCTTGTTAAATCTCAAATTATAGTTATAATCATATGTAAAACACATGAGTTGTCGGATTCTCCAGAAAAACTGAGAAGGTAAAGAATGAAATGAATTGTATACTGGATTTGACATCTTGCGTATGTCTGTCATTGTTAATATTAAAAGTTATGACCTGTCATGCCCAGGATAGCTTCCAGTAATTCATTTTCACTGACAACTTGCCTTGAGAAGGGTATAAAATTACTGTTGCTTCTCCCATATCAGTTAAATTTGAGATTTAGTGCAGTAAGTTTTATTTAAGGGAACAGATAGCGTGCTAAAGGTAGCCTGTGAAGTTCTAGTAGTAAATCTTTAAGCTTGAAAGAAGCATTATCATAAACTAAATAGACTTTGTACTTATGTGTCTTAAAAAGAAAAAAAAAGTTTTTTACTGAGAATTTCACCTATAGCAGAACACAAAAAATTAGTTCAACAGAGTTACTTATTAAGCATTGCTGTTCTGCTAATGTTTAGTTTGTGGTGAGACGTGCTATGATTATATTTGTATTTGCTTATAGTAATTTCCTTAATAAAATAAGGAAAGATGCTGAAAAATATTTATTAAAATGTTTTTCTTGCTTGCTATAGAAATATCTATGCTTACTATGTAGAGACTGCTGTGGTTTTTTTTTTTTTTATGAGGAACTAGGACAGCTCATGCGTTTTCCTGCTAAATATATTTATGAGGCAGCTGTTTTATAGCTTTCAGCTCTAAAGTTATAGATAAGTGTGTATTTGTTTGACAGAAGATTCGAGAATTTCCATTTACTGCCAGTACATGTAAAGCTTGGCTAAGCAGACTGCATCAGGAGCACACACCATTTGTATTAGCCAATCTGTCTTTGCAAGTCCCAGGGCCACTATCTTGCTAGAAGCCACTGTGTGCTTTTGAAAGCATGAAATTAGTTTTATACTGAGCACATGGTTTCTCATTTAGCCGTTCTTTTTATGGTAATGGTCAATTTATGGTTCAGTGCCAGAATTTTGGTGTTCTGTCAAAGCAGATAGCTTCTGCTAAGGTGTTCTTTGGAGATAAAACCAAACAAACAGAACCCAAAAAACACTCCCCCCCCCCCCCCCAAAAAAAAAAAAAAAAAACAAACAAAAAACAAAACCCAAACCCAACAAAAATGCAGTTTGTGGTAGGGATCGTAGGGTCATAAGGAGACCCTAATAAAGGAAGATTATCGCCAGTGACTTAGACTACTCATGTTTCTGGTAGCATTTTGGGGTTATTTTGTTGTAGTCTTTTAGATAGCATATGTTTGTTATTCATGACATAAAATTATTAAATTCATTGTCACCTTCTTTACACTTCATACAGAATTTTATAATCATTTTGCAATAAGCTTTTTTCATTACATGGAAAATTTCTATCCCTCGATGCTAATTTCCTCTGTGTGCTTATTTAATGATCAAGGACAAAATACACTTGAAAAATGTATATAAAGCACCCTAAGCATTCCGGGGAGATGCTTTTTAGAAAGCAACTTTGGAACATGTTACAAACTTTGCTCTATCTTTGGAAATCTATAGGAGTCAAAATAAGTTGTTAGTATATACTTTTGTAAAACCTCATTTAATACATATAAGTAATAAATTGATGAGCCAACATTTTTACCTGTGTTGCATTCTCAGAAGAGGGCATTCTAACTGCTGGATTGCTGACTGTTCCCTCACTAGCAGCTGTCCTGACTGAAAGATTAAGGTGGTAACACTGTGCCCTGTTAGGCTTCACTTGGGTTTGTTTAGTTTACATTAATCTGTCTTGTATATTAGGTCATTTTAAACTGTATTGCTTTTAATATAGGTCTCCATAATTCTCACTTGATCCTGCAATAAGCATTTTTTAATGATACAATATTTGCTTCTTTGCCTAATTCTGTCTGCAAGGTGCATAAATTGACATTGCATTTTATGTGGAAGATGTGGTGGGCTCTAGAACTGCTAATGCTTCTTAAGTGCTGAGGAGAGATCCCGATCTGCTACTGATTTGCCTTCTTGGGAAAGAAGCAGCTGGAGACCGTAGCTTCCAGAAGCTTACTTAAGAAGTAAACTTAAGCTGGTACACCAATTTTTTTAATATTCTGTCATTGTGGAGGAGGAAGAGAAGTAGAGGCTATGGAGACTACTGCTCTTTGTCAGAGACGCTTGGAAGGCACAGCAAAGTATCACTTCAACAAAGCTTCTTTCTCAAAGCCATGTTGCTTTGGACCATCCTGTAGTCACGAAATAGATGCAGGCTGACAGCTTGTTTTTTAATACAGCTTAAAAAAAAAAAAAATTACTGTCATTTTAGGAACCTTGAATAGATTTGCTTGCTATTCTTCAGTGTGTGTTTAAAGGCTACTAGGCAGAAAATATTGTTATGAATATTTGGAAAACAATGTGTGACATGTCACTACCATGACATATAAAGCTTGTTTTATTTCTTTAAGTGCTTGAGCTAGAATGCCTTTCCACATCCTTTTATTATTTTTCAGATTCTTTTTATCCATGCTTTTTATCACTATGAATACAAGCTTGTCACATTTCAAGTTGGCTAGTTCTTTGTTCCAAGACATCGTTGTTTGTAAGGTGCTTTCAGCTTCAGAGATCTTGCGTCCTCTTCCGAGTGTCTTTATTGCTGCATATTTCCCCTCCTGCCATTTCACATTGGTAGGCAAAGTGAGAAGCAAGATCTGGTGTGCTTGTTACAGTGGACAAAACTACTTACCTTCCTGGTAGGGACCTCTACTGTTTCAAGAGCCATTTCTATATCAGATTGTCAGTTAACACATGGCACCATAATTTTAATTTCTTCTCCTTTAGAAAATATCAGTGTTAATGTATGGTGAACTTTTGCAGTTTGAGAGCGTTTAGGGGATAGCAGATTTGCTATTGTGAGATTACTCACAAAGAGATTCTGAAAGAGAAGAGGATGCTGTAAGCTGAAAGGAGAAAATGATTGGGGAAGTGGTATGGGGCTGTGAGCAATTCCATGTTGATCACTTGACTTTGGGACTCAAGTCTAGCTAAGTTCTTCATGGAAATCTTGAACTTGCCTTTTTTAGTGAAGGTCACTGATGATTCCTGCCTGTTGAAGCCCTACTGCTGAAGCTGCAGTTTATATATGTTTGTCATTGTCTGGCTAAAGAGCCAGAGATGTTCTGGAGGTTTCACCCAGAATGTTCAGCCAAAAAATTGTGTGGTTTTTTTCATATGCTTTCTGTTCTGTTGGATTCTGAGCAGTGCTCATAATGAGTCTTTGAAGGGAAAATTAACTGAGTAACTTCCCTCTTTCACATACGCTTTTTGTTCCTGTAAGGATAATTTTTTTTCATTACCTTTTTTTGGAAGGGGGGGGAAGGGGGAAGAGGGGGGAAAGAGGGAGGAGGGAAGGGCAAAAGAGAGGAAAACAGGTTATTTTTTGATCTGTATGGGTGTAAGGAGGGTGCTTTTGTATTGACACCAGCAGTTAGGGCAGATGAAAGACAAAATTCCTTAGCCTTGTGTAAGTTCAAGACCTACCCCGAAAAAGTTTTTTGTTTGTGATTAAGCAGTGCAGATCTCAGGAGGAGGTGAGGGAGTCTTTTTAATACTCTGTGAATAGAGACATACAGCTTGTTTAAGGATTGAGATTTTCAAATTCATATGGTGTGTCATAGGAGCTACCTGAGGGAAAGGATATGACTGTGGGCAAACCTTTTGCTGGTAGGCAACATCTGAAAGTGTCAGGCTCTTGACTGGACAAGAATTTGTGATATGATGCATTTGGTGATATCTCTAGTTAGTGTGTGTGGTCGCTCTGGATGGTGTATGGGACCTGTGTTCAGGTGATTAAAGGATATTTCCATGTCTAGGGACTTTGAGGTTATTGCAGTGTCTTCATTTTTTCATTTTTTTTTGTTTATTTGTTTAGTTAGCTACTCACTTGGGTAATGTTTATACTTTCACTGAGCTAGAGAAAGAGGCAGAGAGAGCAGGTCTCTAGTGTGTTGGCTTCCCTTTGGTCTGTTCCAGCATTCTGTAATGACATAATTAGATCATACTACTTGGAAGTTTGTGACTTCTGCCCAGGGGCCTCCATTTTCTTTCTTTAGAACACCTCAAGGTAGGGGGAGTGGACAGAGGTAGGGGAGGGAAGAAATCCATGAAGGAGGTTCTTAAAATTGTCCTTCTGCTCAAACTGGATTCAAAATTTTTGCGTAAGTTCAGTCTCTTCTTGCTCAGACTAGGGTGTTTGCAATGATGATATCCTGATATGTTTTGTTTCAGAATAGGTAGAATGAAACCATAGTTGTTGGACTGAGCATTTAAATGTGAACAGAAAAGGAGGCTTGCTTTTTTTTTCTTTTTTTAATCAGCAGAACACACTTAAATGGAAGATGGAGAAAATAAAGAGGTGAGAAAGATTTCTAGGCTTTAGAGTGGGACATCTGGATAAAGAGTCACAGAAATCACTTCATCAAGAAAAAACAGACTAGTTGGAAAGAACTGAAGTTTATTGTTAGGAATTGCAATTAGTGTATTGTGGCCAGCTTTATTAGTGGTACCATTGAAGCCTGATACGTCTCTAGTAAGTATCTGAATAGTAAAAATACATCCTCTATTAGGTAATCATTGTAGCAACCTCTTTTTATGGAAACATAAATTTCACTTGGCACCTGTGTACCCAGGTTACTTCTGAAAATAAGATTTAAGCTTTTCAGTCGCTTTGGCTGATGAGCAGGGCACAGCCTTTCAGAAAAGCAAAAGATGGAATACTGGAATTCTATTTGCTGGGGATTAAATCGTTATGAAAACAAACTCAGGTTTTTTTGTAGACATGATTATAAAGAATGCTTATATGAAAGTGGTGCAGAACCAGATTTTTTGTTAATAACTCTTGACAAAAACAAGGAAAAATTTGGCAGGAAAAAAGTAAAAATACTGTTTTCCCTTCTCCATTTTCTTTGCCATTTGCAAACACTTGCTCATTTTAATAATTTATTAATTTAATAATTTATTTTAATTTTTTTTTCTTTTCTTTCCCCCTTCCTCAAAGCAAACAAGTCAAATGCCTTTTGTTTTAGAGATTACTTCAGATTACCTTTGCTGGAAAAAACATTTGAGTTGACATTGTTCTCTTAATTGCATACTAGACTTCTACTCTGGAAATTATTGTTACTGCATGTTATCTATGCCATTGGTATCCTTCTCTAGGTAGTGTTCCTTTACTGGACGTTCAGTGAAGCTTAAAATCCAAATCAATAAAGTAATAATTTACCAGCAACTAATGAATTCTAGTCTCTAGTCTACTTATGCTTTATAAGAAAATATCCATGAATATCCGAGTGATGAAACTATTTACTTATATACTTTATGAATTCCCAAATTTTAGAAGATTTTTGCAAATAGTTAGTGTTTGGTACTTGGTGTTTCATATTGTTAACTAACAATTATTCAGTTAAGAGGCAGAAACAGCCTGTTGCTCAATAAGTATATTAAGATACCCACTAGCAAAGAAAAGGTAAAAATGAGACAAGTATAACTTACAGAAAGATTAGTTTGAAATATGTATCCAAACTATTAAGTAATTATGAAAAAAAAGAATGAGTCTTTGAACTGACATAAATTCCTATGTGATTTGCTAAGTGCAGCTATATAACTGTAATTTTTGATTTATAAACATATATTGGATTTGTAAACATTTGTCAAATAGTTTGATCATTTTTTTCCCAAAACTGTTATGTTGTTCACAACATGATATTCCTTGATCAAGCCCAACTTTACTGGACTGTTCTGTGAAATGGGATAAAACAAAACAAGCTATTGCAAGAGTGGATAAAAGCTGCTGGGAATAACCATGCTCTGAAGGTTCTCTGCAACCTAAATACAGGGCTTTTCCTCCCACTCTCTTTCATGCACATTCTCACTTGTTGGAAAGATGTTAATGGGCTTGGTGGTAAAGAGGTAGAGATTTGGGTTAGAGCTTAAGTATGATGTACAATAAATTCAAGAAGTAAATTAAAATAAGAGCAAGGAATTTGTGAGAGCAGAAGGCATTGCTGCATCCTGATGCATGAAATGAAACAGGAGCATGGCTGGAGTCAGAGTGTTCCAGACTTTTCAAGGGCCAGCTACCCTCACATGTGCACTCGAAGTGAGACTTCAGTGATGGCTAATCATGCACCTAATGTTAACATTCATGTAAGTGTTCGCAAGTTGTTGGGTATGGTTCATGAACAGGTGTTTGAATTGGAGCAGAAGACAGCTTCTGGACATTGAAAATACTACCTTAAAATAAGGTTGCATTAAATCAAGATGAAAACACATGACATTTTGGGGGATAGGCATAAAGAAATACTACTTGAGGAGATGCACACTGGATTTAGTTTGGTTTTTTTTTTTTTTTTTCTTTTTTACTTTCTGGCTGCTAGTTTGATCGGTTCCCTTGTTTTCCTGCCTGCAGAAAGTGAAGCTATATGTGAGGTGTGCAGCTGTGCAGTACTGTGCCCCAGAAGGTGGGGGATGCTAAGGCATCCCAGAGGTTTGCCCCCATCAGTTGTGCTTGTAAACTGGATGTGAAGTTGATTGTAGCTGAAGAGGCAAATGACTAGACAGGCCTATTTTGGGGGGTTTGTTTTGGATTTTAATTTAAAACATTATTTTAAATCTAGGAAACCTTCTTGTGGAGAAAATTTATTTTGAAGTAGTGCAAAAGTAATCAGAAAAATAATTCTGAAGAAATGCACGAACATTTTAATTTTTTTAAGTATTTTGTGTTGCTTTATATTTTTGTAGCAAGAGACTAGTGTTTGAATAAATATGGTGTACCTCACCTTTCTATCTGTGTTTAGAAACACAGTTTAATAGGCTGAACTTTTTTATCAGAAGTCCATTTTATGCATAATAGACATGTTATTAAGTAAAAAAATCAAAAGGTTAAAAATAGCTTTATAAACAATAATTTTGCCAGATGATTTAATTTTTATTATTGTTTCAAGTAAAACTTCCAGCCATCTTTACTGAAGCCTGTTTTGAAGAGCTTCGTTGAGTTTTTTAATTGTTGATATAGGTTTCTTTGGGTGGTGGTCTTTATATAAAAGAAATATATTTGGAGGGCTTATTGTATACCAAGAATCACTGAAATTTGAAGATTGAAATTGAAGTTATAGATTTCAATCACATTTTATGTCAAGACTCCAATGACAGAAGGAAAGAGCAGGTTTCAGTGGATAATGATCCCATTTGTTGCATGTTACTGTACTGGACATCTACCCTGTCAAAGACAGACTGCATTTGCAATCATAATGTGCTTATTTTTTGCTGAAAGTCTTGGGAAGTGATGGAATGACAGACACATACTTTCTGTCTTAGACTAAATGCATTTATTTTTTCACCTTTTTACAGTTTTGCTTCAGAAATACTTGTTATGATTATGAAGACTTAGAGCCAGTGGATGAATTGGGCAAATAAAGCTATCTATACTTTTAAAGTATTTCTACTTTGTACTGCTTTCCTCATTTGAAAACCTGGGGTTGCTGTGATAGATAGCAAGCACACTACCACGGCTGCTTCAAGTCTTCCCTCTGCAAGGTTGATGCAATGCATCAAAGTTACTTTAGCTGCTTTAAATAACTAAGATAAGAATCCTAATCATAGAAATTGTCATGCATTAATTAAATAACTATGGAGTGGAGAGCAGGGATTTATTAGTTCTGTTGGCTGTCAATTAGCAGGCTGTTCAACTGCTCAGAGTCTCAGCCATCCTGTACGAGGGGTTATCGTTCTCAGAACCGACAGCTGCGCACTACATGGGAGGGAGCTGATCCAGCCTCTCTGAAGGAGCACGTGCCTGCTTCGTTCAGCAGCGATCCCTCTGTGGCAAAAAGCATACTGCTGGGAAAACATTAGGAGTTTAGGAAGACTGGGTGAGGTGCCCGTATACAACATGGGGAGCATGCATGGGATCTGGGTGAAAAAATGGCAGTTTTTATTCTCTCTGGAGTGGTCAGAAACATGTAGCTAGAAATGATACATCCTAAAATGTGTCAAAATGGCAGATTTTATTCAGTAGATGGTGATAATCTTCAAGAAACTGATGTGCTACTGCAAATATGCTACCTATCCTGAAATTGAAATCCTTTAACTCACTATATTATTTTCTAGGCCATCTACTGCATGAACATGTTGTTTGTTGGCTGCCTTTAGAGTTCTAGGATCAGTACAAGCTGTATTGTAAACTCAAGGTTTCAGGTAGTTGTTAGAGCAGCAAACAATAACAGTGTAACAGGGCAGACACACCACAGAGGACTGAGGAAAGACAATCTTGTAGAAAGGCCCGCTTCTTTTTTTTTTTCTTTTTTTTTTTTTTTCCTTCTCTTCTCTTTGATCTTGTGATGGATGTGATGAATTTACTTGTTACGCTGTTGAATTGTTTAAATAACCCTTCACCTTCGCAGTTAAGAACTGCATCTTACTGCCAATTTGAATTTTCTAACTATGAGCCAGGAGGTATGTTTTCTTCCCTACTATTAAAGAGCTCCTATTATTAGATATATTCTCCTTTTAAAATAGCAAGGAAGCTTGATTTAAGGTCCAGCACTGTTTGTATTAAATGTGCTATTACAAACCCAGATCGTGTAACATCTGAAAAGAGTATGTATCCCTTTTTTCTTTTAATAACATGGTTCTCATCAGTGGTCTCAGTGACTCCCTGATGAATCCGAATGACAACTTTGCCTCCACAGAAGTAGACCATTGGGTTCTGCTGGTTGAGGTCTACACATCTTACTCTTTAATGGTAAGAGATACTCTTTCAGCCAGAATTGAGTTCATAAAGTTCTCTCTCTTAGCATCAAGTTATGATACCGATACTTCTCAAGATTTTTCTGGACTTTTGCTGTCTTTTTCTCTTTTCCAGTTAATTTTCAGCTGTCAGGACCAAGCTTTTCTCAGCAAACACTTGTGAAAGGACAGTCCTTTTCCAGGCCAAATCCTTTGCTTATAGTATACGCAGCTTTAGTCTTATGTAGAGGTTGGTCTGTTTTTAAAACTGTATGTTAAATACTGAAAGGCAGCTGTGCAGCATCACTGTGTCCTCACCTTGATACCATCCAGGATGTGCAGTGATCTTTGTCACCCGAAGTTATTTTACCTATTGGTGGTTGGTTGGTTTGTTTGTTTTATTTTTCCCCACATGCATGAAGCTTAATATTAATGTGGGGATTGGGATGGTGTAGTTTTAGCCTGATATCCTTTATATGATGTGTGCTTACAATTTCACCTAATTTTCTTTGTACTAATTTGAAGATTTTTATTTATCTAAAGGATGCCTTCAGTGAAGATGCAGAAAACAGAGAATACAGAATCTTCTGCCTGTTTACTAACCAGCTTGTAAAGACATTGCCTATATGATTTAATTGGCAGATGTTCTCTTACAGTTTTACCTGAAGTTTTTGAACTGAGAATATCTGTAATCTAGCCATGTAAATAATTTTGTTGAGCCTTTATCTTTTTTGGTATGCTAGTACTAGTACCTGACAGGCATGTCCATTGGTCATTGTCTTTTCCCCACTTCATTGGGATTGTTTAGAGACAATATCATACGGTGTTATAGTCAGACTATTATCGTTGGGATGTCTTTAACTCCTTTGGAGCATGTCCCCAGCACCCACATCTATCTGTCCACAAAGATGTCTTTCTGTAGTTTGTGGTAAGAGTGGAAGCACAGCGTAAGCATTCTGATTTATTTAGATGACTAATTCCTTCCTGCTTTACTTAGGGTAAAATGCTTACAGTTTAGTTTCACAAAACTGTCTTGAGAAGATACTGCTGTTAACAGGCTTGCTCTTAAGCTTGTGACTGTAATACTAATTTTTCTAATACCTTGCAAGCTGTTGTCCAGGATTTTTGACTTCAAAGAGTGTGCTGCCAGAATATGGCTTTTTTTTCCTGATACCAAATTTTCTCCCACGGAAGTGGGAGTGAAAAAGCTCCATGAATTTAGGTAATGCTTGGAATTAATTTCTGCCATTTCTGTATTGCTTGCAAACTTGACCTTTATCAAAGTTTTTCTCACTTCTGCATCAGGATGGCCTCTGATCTATATGTCAACCTGTATTCAGGATTTTGAGAGTGCTGTCCATGAATAAGTCCAAAAATATGTTGCAGTTTTGTATTTTAAGAACTGAAAATCCCAGCATGGTTTAAATTAAAAAGGAAGTTATTTTGTAGCGATATCTAAAGTGGAAACACTCGAACTAAAACAGGAGTAGAGTTCTGCTCTTCTGTACGTCATTGAATGCCTGGGAATGTTGATCACTCCAGAATTGCCTGCTTTTTTTCCTGCTGTGTAAGCTTCCTCCTACTGATGTTGTTACCCCAGGTTGGTTACTTTTTTTTTTTTTTAAATATCACCTTACACTCATGTAGTCTAAGCTGAAATTTTATGTATTCACATGGTAGTATTTTCTCCCCTCCTCTAATATTTTTCTTTTACTCAGAGGTTATAATTGATTTTTCTTTACAGTGAATTAAAAATACAGTGTGCTTTCCTGTGACTCACATTCCTTTAGCTTCAGAACTAACTCCAGTTTAACATGTATAAAGTTGTTTGTATTTTATAAATAACTGTTCAGACCTTCTTTATATTTTTTTTTAAAGACAATTTTAATGTTGCCTATTCAGCCTCATGTTTCAGCTCAGAGTATCTGAGTATTTTGAAACACAGTTTTGGAAGTTGCTAGTAACTGCTAAACGAAGACTTATTTTTTGGTAAATAAAACATCTGTAGAATGTGAGAAGGTGGAAGGAAAACATTTTAATCTAAGGTGGTGAGCTTGGCTTGGTTCCTCTTCAATTACAACACATAGAAGTGGTTTTCCTCTTGTCATCTATCAGTCACATGTACATCTGAGGCTTCTGATCTTTGGCTTATGCTGCTGTTAAGTTTTTGTTATAAATGTGACACCTACTGGAGCAAAAGGCCCATCAGCAAATATTTATTACTGTTATCTTCTCCCAGACACATTTTCATAGTAATTTCTTGCTAGATTCCTGTGCTTCTGGTTGTCAAATCTACACTGTTTCTTGTCAGACTTACCCTAGGGTATGAAAATGGTAATAAGAACTGGAGAGGATGTGGAGCACCGAGGCTTAATAAAATGCCTTTAAAAAACAAACAAACAAAAAAACCCAAAACAAACAAACAAAAAAAAAAACAAAACCAAGCCCCAAAAAACTGATATAATGTGAATTATAATGAAAAATACCTGCCTGCCAATCAATGTCCAATAAGGGAATCTTGCATACATAGGTAATGTATGTCTTGATTTCAAGATGAAAAAGAATCATGCAGTTGTTCAATATAGGCTTGTAGCAAAAAGAAACTTTAAACAAGATTTTAGATTACACGGTGTTTTTTTGTTGCTGTTCTTTTTAAAACAAATCTTTGGTCTTCTCTTGGCATAGGATTAGTCATGATCATCTTCACAAGTGAGAGGCATTTTACTCAGAGCTTGTCTTTTATGTCATAGTAATTAACTGAATGATTATTTGTTTTGCAAGTATGTCTTAAGATGCAGAGTTTTATTATGCTAGACTTCTACAGAATTATGGGAAAGACTTATCCCCAAAATTTTAAAATCTGCTTTGAAACGTGATACATGAAGACAATAGAGCAAATTGGAAGTGAATGATATAGAAACAATCACTCTGCTAAAGTCAAGTAATTTTTCTTGATATTTCTTATGAAAGTGAATGTTTGTTTTGGCAACATTTCATTATATCATAGAAAAATGTCTAATATATAAGCAAGAACAAGCAAAAAAATGGCTTCATGAAGATTCATCTGGTTTGCTGCATATTAAATTTGTATGTTCCTGTAGGAGAATCTTTGGCTTGGGCAGACTTGATATTTTTTTTTTTTTTTTTTTTTTTTTTTTTTTTTATGGGCTAAAGACAATGTAGCTGATACTGAGACAGCTATAAAAATTTGGTATTGTTGCTGGTTTCTTTCCATGCCTTGCAAGTAGAACTCAGCCATGAGGGCATTTGCTTTTGGAAAGGAAGAATGAATCAGTGAACCACCCTCAGAAAACGAGTATGCAGTCTAACAGGCTACGAAGAATGAGATGGAAGAGGTCAGAAACCCCCTAGCTCCCTATCTCTGGTTGTGATGTGTGCACACGCTCAGGTTTTCAGCAACCCATTTCCAGGTCCTCAATGTTAAATGCAGAGAGTCCAAACTTTATGCTCCCTGAATCTTAAACTTCTGTTATTTCAATAGAAATATAAATATGCAATTGCATAAATTTGGTCATTTTAACATGGATTTGTAAACTGATCACCGTAATCAGTGTCCTTGTACACTGCCTATTCATTATTTTCATTTGTCAAATACTGTTAAACTATTTTTTTGATCTAGAGATGTTGGGATGGTGTTAAACATTTGGTCCCTATGTCATAGGTAAATAGAATGTAAGTATCTACAAAGAGACTCAAGGAAGTTGGAATGACCACTGATAGGGCTATGCAGTACGTCTGAGATGGAACAGTAATTGGAAGGAGCTAATGGCAGGATGTTTTCCTTCAGGTTTGGCACCTATTTCTCTGTGTTTAGGGGCGAAATTGAATTTCTTAGTCATAAGAATTTGTTACATGAATTCTCTTTTCAGTTGTTTATTTGATAATTGAATGGCTGATTTCATATTGCTGGGTGAAGGAAATTTAGCTTTGTTAACGTGTTTTCTGATGTATGCAATGAAACCATTTCCAAAACATCCTTTTTTTTTTTTTTTTAATATTTTTTTCTTGACTTTGTGTGTCAAATTTGTGAGCAAAAACTGGCACATTCATTTTTCAGTGCTGTGTGAACAAAGAAAAGATGTGTTGAAAGGCTCAGTGAATGAATGCCTTTAAATGACTTGGAGATCCTTAAATGAGAGGTTTTATAGAAAAATACTGATTCTGATATTCTGATTTTTATTTTTCCATTATGGAACTTTGTCTTGAGCCACTTCTTGGAGAGTATAAACTTTAGTGTTTGTTGTTGTTGTTGTTGTTGTGGGGTTTTTTTTTGTTTGTTTGTTTGGGTTTTTTTCTTTTTTCCTTCTCATGATTCACCTGGTTTTATGTTGAGCTGTTCTGCTTATGGAAAAGATAAAGGACTTTTTTTTGGTAGCTGACTGAGTGTAGTCTTCTACAGTTTTGTAGAAGAGGCCAGGGTATATGTCTGGCTTTGCTCCAACTAGTGAGTACTTAGAGTGAGCTGGGGCAGTGCTTCAGGAAACATGCTGCTTGCAGGAACAGGGCTCACATTTCCATTGGCTGGAGAAGTAGGAACATCAGCTGGAGTCATTAACATCGTTGTCTTTAGGGGTGCCTGTAGCTGATCTGCCTACTTTCCCAGAATGGCACACTGAAGCCAGTAAATAAGGCAATAAAATATTTCACAGGTAATAAATCTCATACACCAAAAGAAAACAAGATCTAAGTAGTTCTAAGAACATCATGGTTCTTTCAAATGTTAGGAGATTGAGGTTGTATAGAAAGGGCATGGATAAAGAAAAACTCTGATATTTTTATAGGAGGTGGTAAAGACTGTATCACAGGAAACTTCTGAAATGCTTTTAAACATTTCAATAATGAAAAAAACAGAAAAAGGGGAAGTAAGTCCTAAGCAATGTCTAAAAGTGAAAACACTTAAAGTACGTGAATGTAACTCAAGGAAATACCTGTGTGCAAGAATATATCCCAAGGAGATAATTTGAAATAAGCAGAGTACACTATTACAGAACTGAAAAATAAAATAAATCAAGTTCTGCATGCAGTTTTATGGGCATGTGGAACTGATTCAAGACCTATTTCTTCATAACCGGGCTTTCAAGGATAAAGAAATTACCTAATCTATTATTAAAACCATTGTTCAAAGCATGATTTGATTTTTCAGAATTATTTCGTTAAGTCTTTTGTCTAATGAGTTAAATCAACAGTGTTTCAATTTCTAATCTTTTATCAGGATATATATGCTTGTCTGTAGTTATACACACATGTAGAATTAGAAAATAACTAAAGATAATTCCAGACTACAAAACTGAGGTGGGCAGAGAAGTGCTATACTAGTCGTCTAAGCAGTGATAGATAATATCAGTGAATTGCAATTAATTTAGTGTTGTGTTTATTCATAACAAGAGCATAAATTATTTGACTCTCATTTCAGTTTATTTCCTGTTATGCCTAAGCAGTGGAAATTTGCTTGGGAATATGTGGAATTCAGGACTACAGAATCTATCAAGATTGGAAAAGACATGCTAGTTGAAGTCACTGAGAAATATGCAGTACCTGGATGACTTTCATAAAATATTGTGGCATCTTAATTACATCTGTTTAAAAACATGGCAAACTTTTTGTAACATTAGCATAAACTACTAAAAATAAATCTTTCTGGAAGAACATTTGGAAGTGTTTGGAAGTCTAAAGTTTGGGTCTTTGACTACCTTGAATAATGATGTTTTTCTAGGGTAACCTCAAAATAAGCAGTTTTTTTCACAATTGAATGTTGTACCCATAAATAAAACTACAATTTTATTTGTCTGCCAACCAGGAAGAATTGTTTGCTAGCTACTTTTCAGTTGTTGATATGTAAGCTAAACAGGTGTGCATAAAATTTAAAAATATTCTATTGATGATTTTATATACTCCTTATCACTGTCATACCAAATTCCCTTCAAATTACTTTGAGATGTTTTGAACATTTTTTATGTGCTGTTCTTTTTTCCTGTGTTAAGGAGGAAACCACAAGGAAGGTTTTATGAAGTAAATGCACAGACGTACATGATACATTTTTAGTGTGTGGGGTGTGGGGAGGCTTTAGTGTAACAAATTTGAATGTGTCCATGTCTTGTCCTTGTGGCACTGTGGTTGAGTTAGGTTGTTTTTTTTTCAGCCTGGTAACCTTTATGGCCCTTGTCAACCACTGAAGTCACTTCCACTTTTGTCAGTTGAGAAAGATGACCTGGCTATGGTTGTCAGCATCTTGGAGGAGGTTTGACTCATATGTGCCATTAGGATAACTCCTTCTAGATAGTGTTTCTTGTGAATAAAGATGGCTTCAGCTGAATGAGTTGAATAAAGATGGCTTCAGCTGAAGGAGGAGATACTGCTGAGCATTTTTGTGGTGCCTTTACACTCTGAAGGACTGAGATGGTCCTTAGCTGCATTTGTAAAGGCAGTGACTGCCTTTCTCATTTAGTATGTTAGATAAAGGCTTTTCTGCATCTCTTCAAGTACAAGAGAGTTGTAGAGCTTCTCTCCTTATGGGAAATGACCTGTGTCCAGATGATAACTCTGTTTTTTTCCATCCTGCCAAATAAAACCTGTATCTCCGTCCACTGCTGTGACTTGAACTTTCTGTCTAGGTTATCTGTTTGGAATAGGTATTTTAACATTCTGCATAGTTCACAAAACCAAACTTTTTCTTTTGTCTTTTCCAAATGTAGCAGTTAAGCACCATATTGCTGAAAATAGAAGCTAGGTAGGCTGATTTTCATCCATGGCAGGTGTTGCTGTCTATTCCTCAAATGCTTTTTCTGGCATGCCATTAAGCTTAGCCCGCCAATGGGTGTTTAAGGGTATGCACCTGATTAGCACGCTGTGGTGGCACTGCTGGTACTTAGTCCATTTATAGGGAGTACCGCCATTCTGAGTTTATTAAAGATGAGCTAGTCTTGTTTACATAGCTTGTTTGTACTTTGAACATGTCCTGTATAGTTGCCTCCAGATATTCACTGTCCTGCAATTATCTTCTCAACTTAGCAACTGATCAAAGGAGAATTACCACTTGCAAAATTAGATCTGTGATAAAATGTTCCAACATAGCTGTGATCAAGTTGCCACTTCATGAAACCCAAGCTGAATCTCTCCATGTTTGTCATACAAAAGTGTTGTGCAAAGCTAAGCTTTTACAGAATAAAAAACTTGAGATTATGCTGACTGCCATCATTAATTAGTTTCTAAATTCTATCTTTCTAAAGTGGAGTTGCAAATCCATATATCTCACATCTAGAACTATGCATTTCAGCCTCTGAGATTTCTGAGAGGTTTGTAAAACTGTCTGTTGCCAAATTGCTCTTTACTGAGCACGCCTCTGAGAAGGTTTCTGTGTCTCACTTGTTTTATCCGGTAGGAGTCTTGAAGCAGCTTTCGCTCCAGAAATGTGTTCCTGATTTCCCAATTCAAGATGGTAGTGTACAAAGAATTGAGTTGAAGAGCTTAAAATTTCTGCTTTTAGCCAGACTAGACTGTCTTCAAACACATGTGGAAAATATTAAGCTATCTTGGTGTATGAATATTAAATTGGCAGAAACCTGTACAATGTGAAATTATATATTATGGTTGAATTACATCCTGATTTTTGAGTCAATGGCTATATTCATTTGTGAAAGACTACAGTAACTATTAATACAATAAGATTATAGATAAATGTGATACAGGGCAAGTTAGTATGTGTTTAAAACCCCCCTGTGTTTCTTACATAATCATATGAGCCTCTATTCATCTGTTCACATGCAATGTACTTGGTTTTTTTTTTTACTAAAAACTGTACTTCAAGTTACTGTTGGGGTAAAGAAAAGTGTTCACTGAAAACCTTTTGAAGATTCCTATCAACAATATGGATATTAAAATTATCAAGGCTAGGAAAACTCAAGGTAGACTTGTGTGATAGTTCATCCTATGCATAGCAACCTAATGGTTAAACAAAGCAGCATAAACTTGGGCTTCAGCAGGCACTTAATCTGGCAAGGTGTTGAGTTTGCAATCCAACAGAGCACTTGAGAGCCTAATTTTAAGTGTGTAAGTAACTGTCTTGAAGATTTGTGATTACACGTGGGGTTCTTTTCAGTGACTCAAAGCCGGTAAAAACAGTGCAATGTCTTGTTTTCTGGAGCTTCACTACTGGTACTGGTACCACCCCTGGGGTTGTACATCAGAGCAAGGTCAAACACTGAAGCAATTTCTGTAAGCAAAGTCCCGTACTCCAGCTTTTATTGGCAAATCCTCCGTATGATATGGGAAATGTGGTGTGTTCAATGTGTCGTGCTTGGAGACCACTTGGAATTGGTGTAACTTTGTTCAGATTGTAGCACCCACATCAGTCACCTAATTCTCTTGATTTGTGAGTGGTTTTATGTGTTGTTTGCTTTGATAGAGTACTTACGTGTTTTTAAGTAAGGCTCTGACACGTGATTTTATTGAAATGTGCTGCCATCAATAACTATATGAAGAGATATTGGTCTTATTAAGCTCTACACAGTTGATGGAGAATGACTGACTTTTAATATGTTTCTAGATTCTGTCTATTTTCATTTACCACAGTTGCTTAAATAAATAAAGGCTAAAGTAGTGGATTGAATTTCTACACTAGTGTAGAAGATTTGGGATTTTTAATACTTAATAAACCTTGACTTGTATTAGTGTGTCTAAATGCATTGGCAGTACTACTCAAATTCAGGTGTATTTTCTCTCTTCTTTAGTTACATACGAGTTTTTAAATTAGGTAATAAAACTATAAAGGTTTGTTTATCCTAGCTGTGTTCAATCTTACTGCATTGGAACTTCAGTTCTGAAGTTTGCATCATTTGTTGAACTAACAAGTGTTATGCCTGCTCAGAATTGATTTGAATGAAGTGTACAGCATTTCTGCATGCTTTTATCATTGTACATATGCAAAGATACACCAAAATCTACATACAGTGTGAGAAATTATTTTTGCACACTTTCTAGAGTATTTCCTAATCATCCTCTTAATAAATAGCATTCACATTTATTAAGAGTATACATTTCTTAGAGTAACAGCTTTTTTTTTCCCTTCCTTTGAACCCCGAACATTCATAAGGCTTTGAATCCTTACAGTAGTAGGTACACCTTTTTGCAGGAGGAATTTATTTTAGTTGAGGAACATTTGCAGGCTTTATGGTACTGAAATTTAACTCATTACTTCTGTAAGATTTATGCAGTCAGTTAATATGTGGCTAATTAGAACTACATAGCATTTAGAAACTTCCTTTGCTCTTATTCCTAAAAAAATCTATAACACATTAATCCAAATTAACCAAATGGGAGCTAAAAGTTTCTGTATAGTACTAATCTACTTAATCTACCTGTGTTTGAGGTACAAATATTAACAGGATATTTCCATTCATTTACTGTATTTATAACTCTAAGACTCTGAGAGTTTCAGAAATCATACCTCTGTCATTTTTTTCCAGCCAGCATGTGTCATACATGCATATATCTCTGAATCAGAACAAATAGATGAATTGCTTTCACAATTATTTATTAAATAAGTTTTGAAGACTTAATCTTTTTATACCATTTCAGTGGTGTCCAAATGTGTTTTGGCAGATTGCCCTTGCAATTGTTGCTGTTGAAAATCAGTTTTTTCCTGGATAAAACATGAATGTTGCTTTTATCACATTAT
Source organism: Tyto alba (assembly GCF_018691265.1). Taxonomy (NCBI): domain Eukaryota; kingdom Metazoa; phylum Chordata; class Aves; order Strigiformes; family Tytonidae; genus Tyto; species Tyto alba. Next base: position 26,962,107 of record NW_024881328.1, on the reverse strand, counting down.
ATAAATTCCTATATAAATAAAACGTGAATTTATTCCATATGCCTTATGCTATGTTTTCGTTTGAATTTCTGAAGAATATTAGTATACTTTGTGTAGCACATTTTCTTTTACAAGCACTTAAGTAAAAGAGATTAAATTAAGCGGGCATTCCCTTATTACAGGTTATCTGCTTCTGAAAGAATGGGACAAATCCTTAAAGTAAACAACTTTGCGTTAAATAATGTAGTTTCTACATCTGACTACCTTTTAAATTTTCCTAATTTTTCCCATAAATTCATACTTTTTGTATCTTTGTTCATGGCAGTAACTTCAGTATTCTGGTAAAAATGTTGTGTGTCCTTTTTACATTTTGACAGTCAGGGTTGTGTTGTGGTAGACTCCCCAGTGATAGAGGGCACAGGACAGTACCAATTTCCTGATTTGCAGGTGCTTTAAAACCAGGCTCAGGGAGTGTGGGATCAGAGATGGGGGAAATAACATGGTTATAGGCCAAAATAAAAAAAGATTATGTAGAAAATAGCTGATTATATAGCCCAGGTATGTAGTGCTGTTGCTTTTTCACAAACTGTACAGTATATATAGGTTAAATATGTATCCTGTCAGGAACCATCTACCTAGCTACTAGGGAGTGACAGTTTCTTTAAAATAATCCTTTAAAATGTTTATGATAGCAAACGGTGACCATTAGACAGAAATTTCCAGTGTCAGGGGTGGCATAAGGAGTGATCTCCTTGTGAGAAACGAATGAATTGATGCTCACATTACCAGTGGAAGGATTGGCGAGGAGGGTACGGAGACTGCTTTGCAAAGGTCCTTAAAATTTACTGTTCAACACTGAAACATAAGCTATGCTAGTGCTCCTCATTGTCCAGTGAGAGCTTTCCCACCCTTAGCTCATTCATGCACGTCTTGGTGGTGTCTGGAGTCCAGCCCCTCCTTCAGGCTGTGCAGTAGGTTTGTTCAGAAGAGGTTGTCGTTGGATCCATTTTGAGACAGTGTAAGTTCTGCACCTGTGTTTACATTATGTTTGATGTTAATTCATTAGACTTTCCTTCTGGCTTATAATGGTGGTCTTAACTATAATGTCCAGATGCTGTCTTCCATTATTTCAGCATTATTTTCCCATTCTCTTCAGCAAGCTGTGCATTACTCAGGATTGACTGGGATGTGATGTATACTGAGAAAGGCCTTAGCAGCAGTGCAGTCCTACCAGATGCAAGAAATGGTGCTGTAGTCAGAACAGAACACTGACACCTTACAAAGCAAACCATAAGTTAAATTGCAACCAGGGTAAATATTTGAATAAAAAGGAACCAGTGTGGAGAAGAATGTGCTGTAGAGACTTATTAGCCATATCTGAAAAGAGCCCAGAAGGACAATCCTATTGATTTTATTCTTATCTTGATGACCTTGTAGTTTAAGTTAATGGTTTCTAAACTCTGAAGCGTTTGCTGGACAGTCCTGTTTGTCTCCAGTCAAGGAGAAAGAAAAGTAATATAGAGCTGAAAAACAGACTTAAGATTTTGGTCATTTGCTAAATGTATTTTAATTTGCAAGGGTGTAGACTCAATGAAAACACTGTATTAATGTGATATACACAAGACTGAAATGTAGATCATCTGTGTTAAATTGTATATTTCTCTTAATGATCTGGAAGTCATCTGGAACTACAATAGGCGTACTTACTTTAATAGAAATTCTTGATGAGGCTGCATTTTGAGGAGCAGGGATAAAAAGAAGTGTGGTCTTTTTGATCTAAAAGCCAGGCTGTTTCTCACTGTGTCATTCATGGTGTGGCTCCGAAGGCAGAATACATTTATGCGTTATCTGTGGATACATTTATCTAGTGAGGATGCTGTTCTACTTTTGGGAAAGTAGGGGTTGAAGAATCATCTCAGGGAATGATATTTGGTGACAGATCATTAATTGATTTTTAAATTGTCACAGCTTCTGTAAATTGAGACATAAAAGTGAGTATGTAGCATTTCACATAGCTAATGTTAAGATACATCCTGATTTTCAGTTCCCACATGGCACAGGGAACTTCAGCTTCATACATAATATTGTTGTTAAAACTTGGATGCTGGGTGTTTAATAGATGAAGAGGTTGTTGCTCTCTCATAAATGTTAACTATCAGAGCTGTCTGCATAAGATCAAGAGGCACCAAGGGATAATGTACTTGAAATTTTCCAAACAACTGTATGTTTCAGACTGAAGATTCACGATAAGAAAAAAAAAAAGATAAAATAGATCTCATAGTTCCAGCATAATTAAGATTTTTGCCAGTGACTATTATGGGTAAACTTTATTAAATATTTTACCCTTACCCCTTTGAAAGATTTGATGTTAGATGAGCAGGATTTTAATTCAGTGCAAAATCAGCTCTGATTCCCAAATCTGTAGCTGTCAAAGAGGACCAGAGCTGTAATAACCATATTTAATTACCTTTTTTTTTTGGCTATCCTGATGGAAAGCTTCTCAAGTCAATTGAGATGAGGAGAAATTATGTTAAAGCATGAAGTGTTATATCCTTACTAAAAAGTTGAGAAAAAAAACAGAAACTACACAATATATAAAAAGGTTTGAGCATTGTGCTTTATTTGTTATGGATTTAAATTATGTAAATATGTCTGATCTTGGGAATTTACACATTAGTATCCTCTTCAGAGACGTGGTTAAGCATGCTTAAGTATGTCTTCTGATTTGTATAGGCAAGGAACAAAAATAAAATAAACCCAACAAACTTATCGAAGGTATAAAAGGGAAAAAAAGCTTATATTTTTACAATTTTTTTTTTAGGTCAAAGGAGCTTAATAGAAATATGTAGAGGCTTCTGTATAAAGATTCTATCCACTATGAACAGTATTAAAGCTCCATTTTAACTATTGACAAGTAAATACTTGACCTCTTACATGATGTAGTAGAGATGTTTGAAAGTCTTATCAGCCTCCATGTGATTCACTTCTTGAAGATGTCTGAGCAGCAGGCTATGTCTAGATTTTCAGCTAGATTCTTGTATTAATGGGCTAGTTTCTCATTTCCTGAACTAGTATAATTTAGCAGTTTACGCTTTTTTTTTTTTTCATTTAAGTGCTAGTGCTAGCTCTCATCTGCTTAGAAGAGAGTTCAAACCAGTTCTAGAGGTCCTGGAGAATCAGCTGACATTTTATTATAGTCTCTCTTGTTATGATGTTGCTTTATCTTAAGATGTAACAGAGAGGAAATGATTTAAGTAAAAACAGTAACTAATATTGCAATAATAAAATTCACATGAACGAGGTAGAGAAAAGGGAAGAACTTGTGGCAGAGTAATGTATTATACTGACAATTGGTAATAGCTTTATTCTGGTGAATTAATTTTTTTCTGGATAGACAACACAAAAATGAAAGATACAAGATGAGTAAAGAATTTGGGATATGACCTTCTTGTTTGTAAAACTAATGAATACATTTCATAGTAAGACACTAGGCTTATGGTAAATGGTAATGAGCCCATTTCCAGGTCAGTATTGACTGGCTATTCATATCTGCTACAAAAAAATGCCTTCTCTGAGGAAGACATGCACAGAGTATGCAATGTTAAGTGCTATTGCAGCTAGTTATAATCCACAAACACTTTCTTGTCAATATTATAATAAGAGAGAAAATAAAACCTGACAAACTGTAGTGAGTTTTTTTGCCTGTTTCCCCTCATGTTTCAGCAACTGAAGCTGAAGACATGAGATTGCCATTTCATATTCACCTTTCCAAACCCTGATATTATGTGTAATATTTTTTATCTGAAAATAAAAGTGAATTTTTTATGTCGCTTTCACACTGGAACTTCAGAGAATACATGGAGCAGCAGAGGCTTTTAAAAGTCTCTTAACTGGATCATTCTTAGTATTTTTATATCTTGAAAGTTGTAAGACAGTATTTCAAGTTGTGATCATTTAGTCATAAGGACATAAGTTATTTAATTTTGGGGGGCTTTGTACAAATAATGGACTCAGTCATTTCACATAGTCCACAGGGATTTTGGCAGGTGGCTGTTAGTAATATAGATGGCACTTTCCCTTGTAGGTTGATTTAATGAGTATAGACTTCATGAGGTTTCTTGATGTTATTTTTATGCTGTAGAATTGCACGTTTATATCTCCTATCTATTACTACATAAAACTGCTAATCTTCGATGAACTGTGCTATGTATAGTGGCTGTGACTTGGAACTTGCTTAGGTAGGAAACACCGTACAAGCAGAATCGTAGAAATCATTACAGTTTCAATGGCTGTTTTGTAAAAGGGTGGAAGAGAAATAAGGTCTTTGATAATATTGTGTTAATTTAACATTCTTGTGACATTTTTTTCACTAAATTTAATTATTTTTTTTTACAAGTCGTTTGGCATCATCAGCATAAATATCTATACTTATAACCTTTATCATGACATATTTTTGCAAAGCTGGTTAATTGTAATATCGGAGGACAGCTCAGGCTGGAAGGGACCTTGAAAGACTGTCTGGTCCAACCTTTCCTGGGAAGGGAAGCCTACATGAGATTATCTAGCACCCTGTCCAGTCGCATCTTGAAAACATCCATCAGTGTGGACTCCACCATGTCCGTGGGGAGGTTGTTCCAGTGAATGACTGATCTCACTCTAAAAAAAATTTTTTTCCTCGTATCAAGATGAAACCTCTCCCAGTGTAACTTGCACTCATTGCCCATTGTTTTCTCCATGTGGTTCCTTGTGAAGAGAGAGCTCCCATCCTCTTTGTAGCTGCCCTTTAAGTACTGAAATACTGTGATGAGGTACCCCCTAAACCTTCTATTTTCTAGGGAGAAAAGACCCAACTCCTTCAGGCTTTCCTCACAGGACAGGTTCTCCAGACCTTTGGTCATCTTCAAGGCTCTTCTTTGAACCTCTCCAGTCTGTCCATGTCTGTCTTGATTTGTGGAGACCAGAACTATACACAGTATTCCAGGTGCAGCCTGACAAGCACTGAGTGGGATGATGGCATCTCTATCTCTGTTTATAAAGCCCCTGTGGATCCAGGATTGAAGATAATTAAGATTAAACATTTTTGTTTAATACTGAGATTTTGAAAGTGGTTAAAATGACCAGTGCTTGTTATGCTGTTCTGCAATCTCTCTGCGTTTACAATCACAGCCAGTAATGTCAGACATGGTTTCTATTTTAATCCATTGTTTATGTGTGGGTTTGTATTTATAGATGATGTCCGTTTATCTGTATGGAAAAACTAGGATACTGATCTTGCTTAAAAAGTAGATGTGAGGTTGCAGGAAGATGTATTTTGGTGCTAGTCTTTATGTTCCTGGTCAATCCTCATATATGAAAATAAAAGGTTATATGAAGGATTGAGACAAAGCTGCTCTGACTTCTCTTCACATCTCAAGTTTCAGTGTAGATCAGAATCTGGCTGTGGTACAGAAGCAACACTTGTTTTATTAGTCAGTTTTTCTCTTGTGAGGGGCCAGCAATGCTGACTGATACAAATGAACGTAAACTGTTTGGGAGGGGTAAACAGATGAGTGCTTGTGTGACTCTGTTCAGAGATGTCCAAGAATAAAATACTGAATTATTGTTTTGCTGATTTCTTAATGTGGAAATATTAATATTTTGCAGTTCTGTTGCTGCTAATCTTTCATGTTTGTTTACACTGATGGAAGACAATTGTTTGACTGCAGGTCCAATTTATTTCCAAAGAGGGCAAAAATTTTTTGTAGGAGTCCTTTTCTAGGTTCAGGAGGTACCCACCTCTTTCTTATGATGTATATGTGAGAACAGCTGCCCTGTGCAGGTTAACCCACTGAAGAAAGAATGATGTGCTTTGAGGCAGGGCTGATTTTGGTCTGTACTCTTCCCATTTGTTTTGAAGGATGTAAAGTTCTAGGCTTGTAGGATTTGAGGACATTAAATTAATTACACAGGCTTTTCCTTTCTCTGAGTTACCTTTTATACATTTATTTTTGCTTTGTATATAAACATCTTGAAACCTGTACTTCTTTTTAAAGCAGTTTTTTTCTCATATATAACATATTTTTAGTGATTTGAGATGCCAAATTTAACACTCATTTACCTGTATGCATGGTGTTCTTAGTTTTCTGTATAAGTCCAGTTTTTAAAATAAGAAACCAGTCAGTTTTACTCTTCCTTGAGTTTCTCTCTAAGGAGTGGATCTTTTAAAAGAAAATTTTTAAGAAAGATGTTATTTTTAGCTAAATAATGGGAAATTGAGAAGAGGAAACGTAAGGCTAAGTTATCCTAAGATCAACCATTTCTGCTCATCTTCTACTAAGTCTGCTTAACTACTGCGTACCCATTAAATTTTCCTTTGAAATTGGTGAAATGAAAGAAGATACCTGACATATTCAGTAGAGCAATGGGCATGGAGACCTAGAAATATGTGCAAAATACAGAAATAAATAATGAAATAATGAAATAATACCCTGCTTCTTAAATAATTGCAGATAGGTTGGGAGACGGTGAACTTATTTCTCACACTGCCCTTTCACTAAATGAAGGCACTTGTTAAGGTACTTGTTTTAACTGGCAATACTATAGTGCAGATAGCAAGCCCAAACTACCCAGTTAATCCATTTCCAGACAATACAGATATTTCTGTATATTGCAGGAGGAAGTGAAAATGAGATTAAAAATACCGTCCACCGTTGTTCATCTGCCTTTAAAATGAGATAGTGTGACCTAGCCTTGCAGGCTGCTCTGTGCTGCCATATTTCTAGATGCTCATCGTTTCTGCCTAGGACCTGAATGGAACATCCCAGGTAAGCAGAAACCAACCAAAGTAGCAACCTGGAGTTGTCAAAAAATAGCGCAGATCACAGAATAGCAAAGCTGAGTTACAGCTACACCAGGCAGAATGTTTTGGGAAACAAGAAACAGGTGACTTTTCTATCCCAAATTCATACCCTAAAGCATGCTTAACTTCTTCACTAGCCTGACTTGAAGAAAAATGTGAAGAAAAGAGAACAAAGGACTTTAATATCACTCTCTTAAGTTTGTAGGTAGGTACTGGCTCCATCTGCTGCCCAGTAGGGCTTTTAGCAGGACCCGTAGTCTTATTTTCACTTGGTCCAGTAATTGATCTGCAATTGGAGGACTGGAGGTGGGTGTAAAAGCATTTTTTCCCACTGTGATCCTGTCAAATGCTTGATACTGGCCTTAAGATTTTTAGATTAATTCGTAGCAACAATATGAGAATTTGTCCATATTAAAAAAAAAAAAAAAAAAAAAAAAAGAGAGAGGGAAGGGAATTGTAAATGATTAATTTATATATTTATATAGTCAGTTTATGATATCATTTATTGCTAGAGGAGACAAAGAAGTTAGCTTATTGTTATATTAAATATATTGGCAATCATTATGGTGTAACTTTTCTAGGTGTTTGGTACAGTCCTACAACTGTCAAAATGAGCAGACTTCAAAAAAACGACTCATTCACAGAAAATGATCCTGTGCTCAAGTCAGTTAAAACTTGCTTCTCTAAACTTTAAGCTTTCTATTTAAGAACACAACTATTATGTTTCTATCAAACTGGAAAATACTGAGTGATCTTAATCACTTTTTTCCGGAGCACGAGAGGCCAGATATAACTGGGAAAAGGGAGGGATTTAGGAATAACTCGGTACCCGGGGAAAGAGAGCTGATGATAAGACTTCATCTCAAGTTTTGATTTATTCAGAGCACTTTTTATAAGGAAAGAGCCCAAAAAACCTTTATATGTTTAAATGACAATGTAAATTGTCTCAAAGTCCCATGAAGACACCTGGCCCAGTTTTCCAAGGACACAGTATCTGCAGTTTCTTTCTGCTTCTGTCTCATTTCAGAGGCTCAGTGCTTTTGGGAACTTGGTTGAGTGGCAGATAATAGTGAAATAACCCTAAGGGATGATCACCAGATCAGGAAAAGATTAGTAAAATGGCTTTACACTTCTGACATTTTTATTTAGATAACGATGCTATTGAAATAACCTAATTTGAATGAGATTTTTACTGGAAAAAATGCAGAGGCATGCATATTGTATTAAAAAAGAAAAGAAATTGTGATGCTTATCTGTTTTCTGTACGACAATTAAAAACTCAATTATGGGCATAAATCTGCATCTTGTCATGCATTGCAGTATGTTGGTACTTCGCCAAAAGGGTGGCAGACTGCAGTGCTATGAATCTGTTGAAGAACATACAAATTTGTTCCAAGAAAATCAGTGAAAATGCATGCCATTCTGATTGAATAAATCCAATTTACTTCAATCTATGATTAATTAAATTAGGTTGCTTCAAAACTCTTAACAGGTGTCCAGAATGACCTTACTTAATGCTATCAGTGCTTTAAATGTCTCCAGTGAACTTGGATTAGCTGACTGAGTATCCTGTTAGAGAAAGGATGTCCTATGTGAGCATTTGTCCCAGAGGGATAAAACTGGTCTCAGATGCCCTGGAGGAAATACGTACCTAAATGCATGTGATAAAATGCAGCCAAGGTATCAAATAAGAAGCTTAGAGGTTAAAATTGCAAGATTAGTATTTTATCCGGTTTGGAAAGAGAGGATGTCATGTATTAATTGCAAATAACCTTTTATGAGGACAGTTTACCGAATATAATGTGTTTCAAAGATATTTCAAGATGAAGTAATTACTCTAAGATGTCGCTGTGATTTTTGAGCTGTAGCAACATACTCTACACAATTCCTGTGATGCTTTTTGAAGTGCTAGCTTTAGAAGCTGCAGAGCAAACTGATGGAATTTTCCATCAAAAGGGTATAGGTGGAGGTCTGACCGTGAAGCCACTGCTGCAGCACTTTTCCTGGAGTCAGGGAGGGTAGGGTGGTTTTTCTTCCATCCAAAACCTGGAAAGTTTCATCCAACCTTCTGTATATCTTCCATTTGTTCATACACAGCTTTGGGAGCATATGCTTGTATTCATAGTATACATAAATACTTATGGAGTCTCAGAAACATTCAAACAACTGTGTGCATCTGTGAACCTGCAAACCTTTTGGGATGGATTTTAACAGGTGTAAATCTACTTCTAGTTCTGATGTGTCTGTACAGATGCCATCTCTGCAAAGCCCATGCACACAATTCTATGGCTTCGTAGAAAGAGAAGACTGGTTGCCAAGAAAAATTAACTTGGGTCTTGTGTCAGTTAAGCAGTTTAATTGGCTTTCACACCTAAGGCTGAAATAAAAACAAGCTACTACTTGTCACCATGCTCTGAGAGACTGGTCTCTTTGTAGAGTAACACACATCCATCTGATTCAGAAGGTATTTATTACAACAAACTGTGTCCTACTACACTGGAATTCATCTGCCTTACCCCAGAAACAATCCCCCTCATGCAGTTCAGGGCCCTTGGTCATCTTTTCCCACCCATCTTACATGTCCAAAATAACCCTGACATGGATTCTTGTGTGCTTGGTGGCTCGATTCCTTACAGCTTTTTCCCTTCCCATGATTTGCAATGTAGCTATGCTGATGCAAGAGCATGCTTTCTTTCCAGCTGGCTCAGAAGCTGGTGCCGTTGACCTGATGTATTGCAGAAGTACAGAAATACTGGAATAGGGAACAGAGGCTCCAGAATGAGATAATGTGCAAACTCGGGAGGGGGAAGAAAAAAAGAAACGCACACACCAAAAAAACCCAAACAAACAAACAAAAAAAACAAACCAAACCAAACCACCTTCTAACTCAAACAGCACCAAAGAGGAAAAGGATTTGGTGTGCAAGAATTAAAAACAAAGGAAGAGAGGCCAGTATGGTCACACTTACACACAGTGGAGTGTCAGTTAAGTGAAGAAAGGATAGATGGAAAGACCAAGAAAAGGAAAACAGCGAAAGTGGCAAACTGAGAAGGAGGATTGAAGGGAATGGAGTCTGGGGAACATGCAGTTCCTCTCCGACTTGAAGAGGCTGTGTGGGAGAAGGCTGGAGCCAGTATACAGTCCACAGAAGAACAGGCATCTCCCTTCACATTTACAGAGTGTGGGTACAAATTGTGTTTCTCAGATTGTGCCAGTTGAGCAACTCAGCCCCTGAAGGCAGGAGACTTTCCTCAGCATTTGTTTTACAACTCTGGGTTAACACAAATGCTAAGAAAGTTGCACTGTGTCATACTTGAGTCCTGTTGAAACACCTGGGTTAAGACTTGCATTTAATCAGAAGTGTTTTCATCTGTAGAAACTTCTTGTTGTGTCCTGCTATTAAATGAGAATGTCCATTTGGGGGGAGGCGGGGGGGGAAACGTTAAAATCTGAACAGAAAGAGATATTAATATCTTGGATAAGTCTGCCAATAAGATCCCCTAATGAGTGAGCCTGTGACTCAGGGACGGTGTTTCCTGATATGGTTTCATTTCTTTTTCTGTTTCTTCTTTCATCAGGATGTTACTGTTTTCATAACCCAGCACTCAAGCATCAGAAGGTAATTTGGGGCTATTACTAGCACAAATTTGAACAAGTGGCTCAATACTGTCATCAACTCTGAGTATTATTTACAAAAAAGGCCTGTCCTGCCAAAAATATGAACTTTAAATTGATCAATGTGTCATTATCTCCTTAAAAATGTAACTGAAACAAATCAGTTCATCAAATGATTTTTGTCTTTGCTACGCTGCTGCTTCTAATTTAAGATTTTGTTTTGAAACATTCCAGGGAGAGGAAAGGACAAATGAGTAAGTTTTATCAGATGGTTCTTAAAACAGAGGTTTAATGAAGTTTTAGCTGTCAGCTCATATTATTGTATACCTGGATGTGTAGTTTGTTTCTTATGGCTTCATTCTGTCGGTAAAACTGTCTTGATACTTCCTGCCTATGTTCAAACTTTTTGGCCTATTAGTCCTTGAAAACATTATTCATATTTTGTTTGGTTTTGTTTTTTTTTAATAATTCTTAAGGCTCTTAGAGCCATTGGAAAGATTTGAATGTATTTTCAAGCTAAATAATGGCTCAGAAGGCTGTCTTAAACTTACTCTTTTATGTCAGTGCAAATGTCTTTCTCATTTTTTATCATGAATCTAACATTTCTGTGACTGTGACCTACTCTGCTTCCATTTATGTCATATGAATTGATGATTGGTTTGCTAACATCTATTATGCCTTAACAATGGGGAGAAGCATGCTGATTTAAAAAAAAAAAAAAAAAAAAAAGAAAAAAATCTGCATGGAACTTTTTATTGCTCCTCTCCCACAGCCTTTACTGTATTTTCATATTTCTGGTGTCAAAGGGGTGGCCTTCAAGGTAATTAAAGAGTTTCTTTCAAGGTATTCATAACAGTGAAGTCAAGCACTTTCCTTAGGAATCAGACAATAGTGCTTACTGGTATCAGCATATGCCCCAATATGCTCTCTCTGCCCAAGCTGTAGAAAGTGCTTTCAGCAACCTAAATCCCTGTTCCCTTTTCCTCTTCCTTTTCTCCCTGAAAGTGCTTATGATTTTGTTCAAGCATAAAGGCTTCCCCAGCCTGACCGTGCAATTCTTTGCACCACAATTTGGGAATCTCTGGAGCATAGGTGATGCTTCTTCCTCAGTGACAAAATGCTTTGCAAATGTCATTGGAATGTTGAGCTTTTGTGAGGGTTATTGTTTGGTTGATTGGTTGGTTTTTTTAATGGTGTGTCATCACTTTCTAAAAGAGCTTATTTTATCTCAGGAGTAGTGACACTGGGATTTGTCTACTGTGGTGGGATAACTGTTTTCCAGATCTAGTAAAGGTGTCTGATTTAAACAAAATTATAAGAATAGAACATGCTTAATGGAGGACATTTGTTAGTATAAAGCAGGGCATATCACATACTTTTTTTTCTTTTTTGACTATCAGGAAAGTCACAGATGCCTTAATACATTATACATAAATTTGAAGTACTTGTCACGTATCTTTTTTTTTGTATTGCTTACTTGAACTGTAATCTCTTCGGTCAGGAATTCTTTCTTAACTTGTATATGTAGAGCTTTTAATACTGCGGAGCTTGATGTTACTTGACACCTCTCAGCACTGCTGTAATACATATTAAAAATCATCAAGGGATGTTTTATAGAATTTTTTAGACTAACTTGCAGCTGCTTAATGTGATACCGCATTGTTCACATTATTTAGGAACTCTTTATCAGTAACATGATGACAAATATATATGTATTTGAATTTTGAAGGAAAAGCTGGGGAAGAGATACATATATGACTGTTAAATTTTGCTATTTCCAAATATACCATTTCTTAATTCTAAATTTTTCTGAGGGTTGTACAGAAGTGCAATACAAACAGAGTTTGAGACCTGAAAGGTGTTGAGTCTTTCAGAATCTGTGTGGTCATAATAAAGAGAAAGGATTACGGGGATCTGATATACTGCATGGGAAATATCCTCTTCTTGAGTGCTCGGGAACACAAGATCCAAAGCAGAAAATAAGTTTGTTCTCTTTCTTCAAGTGCAGTGAAGTAATTACTTACTGGGATGGCTGCTAAAACATTTGCTGTCATCTAGACCTTATAATGACAAATTCTTGGGTCAACATAGCAAGAGAGTTGAGGCAATGGTGATTAATGACTTGAACAAAAATAGGTTTTACCGTGTATTTATAACCGGAGTGGCATGCCTTTGATGTTCTCAGTATTTGTTAGGTCCTGGAGGGCTGCATACCTGTTGGACCTGTTGCAACAGGGTCAGGTTATTCTACCTCGCTTCTGGCTTCTCTGTTTGAAGGAGGAAAACAGATTATTCTTAGTCCAGTGCATCTAATACAATCCCTAAAATACCACTGAAGTGTGGCCAGTAGATTCCCCAGAATGTTTGACAGGTCTTCAGTATTCTCCTGATGGTGCCTTGCCTTTATTATGATTCCTGCCTTGAATTTCAGAAGCAAAGTATGGGTGATTTGGCACTCCTTGTGCTTAGCAAAATTTGGATTACTGGTGCGAATCCTTTATTACAAGAGGCAGGGTAGTTGTGGTTTTTTATTGAACAAAGTTCCTTTCTTTCAGATACTAGTAACTGATTGAAGCCTATGACTCTGGAGAGTGCTTATAGTTCATTAGTGTGACAATCCATATGTCATATAAATTAATTGAGATATTCATGATCCTCATTTTAGCTGTGATCTTAATAGTAACATTCTTCTGCTCAAAATATGTATGTGAAAATATTTGGTGAACAAAGTTGAGGATTAAGAACCATAGTGGATAGTGTAATAACAATAAGGTCAAACCTTAACTACTACATTTTGTCTCAATTTTTATGTTATTACTAGATGTAGTAACTATGGCCCATTTTTCCTTTTGTGAAAAACTGCTGCAACACTTCTGTATGTGACTAGTGTATGTTGCACTGAAGATAAAACCTTGAAAACAGGTACAGCAAGCCTAAAGTGTTGTTTGTGCATGAAAAATAAAGGACCAAACCTGAAGGATCCAAGCATGGCCATGCAGAGAAGCCTCTTCTGAGTTTGACAGCAAGATGCTATTATTGCTGTTTGACACTAATCTCTACAGAAGTCCAAAGTACTAAATTTTGGACTTCTGGAAGGATGATTTGCTCTGTGCTCAAGCTGAAAATCCAGCACATCTACATACACTGTCTGTTTCTTCAGTGACATTCTGACACTACAATTCTCCAAGTTTCTGAACATCAGCTACAACATAAGCAAGTTATATTGCAGTCTGCTGGGGAGACTTATCTGTGTCAAAGCAATCTTGGAACACAGAATGGGCATAAAAAGAATGGAAGTCTAACCACCGTATTTTGTGTAGTTGTTGATGGACTCTAGGTGACTTTTGTTTGTTATTAAAACTTGTTAGCCAGAGATAAGTGACCTATTACAAATGCTCAAAATGCCACTTCTCCAGCCTCCACATATGAGAGAGAGATGCTAGGAAAATACAGGGGAAAAAAATTTTAAAGCACGAGTGTTTGGTTTTTATTTTTTGTTCTGTTTGTTTTTGTTTGTTTGTTTGTTTGTTTTTAAAAAAGACACCATCTGGGCATCTTACCAGTTGAGCTGTATGTCAGCTCTTCAGTCTTTGACTACAGGAGCTGCCCATGAATGCGACCCAAGTGCACTTGCCCTCAGATAACCTTCTCAAGCGGCCTTTTCTTTCATGTTGCTCTACAGTCCTAGTATGCACGATCTCGTGCTCTCTCTCTTCCCCTTAATTAGATCTATGGTAGTAGATGCCACACTTGCAGTGAATGTTGTACCACCTTGTCTTCTGGACGGTCAGCACCTGATAGCTAGCTGGAAAAAAAGGCATTCACTCATGTCCTATTTAATTTACCATTGTTCTTTGCCTGTTTTACTTTCATTTCTCCTTAATGTTTTTACTTTCTTTTCATCTCCCCTTCTCTGCCTTCTGTTATAATAACATTTTGCCCTTTCATTTAATTCTTCTCTCACCTATTATGCTATGTTTAAGTCCTTTTTTTTTTTTTTTTCATCTTTCTCCTCTGTATTCCAGTGCTTCTCCTCTTTTTCTTCCAGCACCTGTCCTTACCCTTGTTGCTTCTTTAGCCTTTAGCACCATCTATAATACAATAGCTGCATGATCAGTGCTTCAAAGGAAATTGCTGTCCTGCTTTCCTCCTCAGCCACATCACTTCTGTTGTACTTGTTCCTGTTGTACTTGCACAAACGTATTGCATGCCGTCATAGCCAAAGAGGCTATCATGCAAGCAGTGCGGAGGGGCCACTGTACCAGCACTAATTATGGTTCTCTGAGGAGGCCTTCTCGGACAAAAGAAAAATCAAGGCATCTCTGAAATCTGAGACAGTGTTAGTAGAGCAGATGGGAGTTAATAGTTGTGTTAAAGAGAGGGGAGGAGAGATCTGTAGTTAAAACTGTGACTGTGTCCTGGAGATCACATTTTAGATGAGAGCTACAGGGCAAGCTGAAACATTAAAACTGTGATTATTAAATGTGAAGGCCTTTCTCTGCAACCGAAGCTGTGAGACAGGCTGTTATATACTGTTGAGAGGGAGAGGGAAATAGAACAGAGCTACAGTGTGTTGAAGCAGCTACATGGTTATACCTGAACATGCTAGTGCACTGTAATGGCTTTAGCAAGGATCTATCAAACATTGCCAAAAAAGAGACATTACAGTCACTGAAAAAGTGGAGGGAGTGGGGAAGCATGCCTGCCAGTTCAGGGGGGAATATAGTCCTTGCCATTTTGTCTTGCTATAATGCATAAACATACTACATGCTTCTGGAACGTGTGAGACACTTCTGCAGTTAGTGAAATTAAAAAAAAAAAAAAGCCTTCAGACATCACAAGTATTAGTATCATTGTCAGCATGAGAGAATGTAGTATTTACTCGGGAATACTGGTCATCTTGCTAAGTCATCAGAGTCTATATAAAACCCACATAAAGTTTCATAGAGGTTTGGTGTTGCCAATCCCAAGTGTGCAACAAGAATGAGTCACATCTTCCAAGATCACGAGATTTGTTTAAAAATCAGAGAGGTTTATTTTTAATTGGGTTTCATTTTTATTTGCCTTTTTATGTCTAACCTGATTCATTTTTTCCACTGGTTTTCTGTGATTGTTGCTGCTAGCAATGCCCACCCCCTCCTTCTTTTTTTTTTTTTTTTTTTAAAAAAAAAAAAAAAAGGAAGGAACTTTTAACAAGAATACCAAATATTTCAGGACATGTAACAAAATCATGTGATTGCTGCCAAGTCATGTTGGCAGGTAATTATTGAAGTAATCCCCCTTTTAGTAGAAAGAATGAGGAGTTAGGGGGTTGTAGAATAAGATTAAGTTAAAGTTTTGTATGTGCTATTTCGAGTAACCAATAGTCACACCCTATAGAAGAGTGTCGTCACTGGAGCAATGTGTTTTATTAAGGATTGGGTGCAAAATTGATCTAGTCACAAAAAAAATCAAGTATATCCCACCTCTAGGCATTTAAAGCAAAGCACTGAAGTGGAAGGGTTATATACAAGGTTTCTTCCATAATCTTCAATTTCTCCATGAGGAATTATCTGACATTACTGCAACTGTGAATTGCATCAGATAAAAATCTGTCCTTGATGGTCTTGGATTTATTTTTTTTTTTTTAATAAAACTTGTTCTATAAAGAGTCCTTACTAGGATGCTTTTGGAAAAGTTATTCTGAGCAGTCAGAAGTTCTGTGCAGGCACCAGTTGTGGTGTACATAGCACATCCCAAAGTGAGGGGATGCAGGGCATGGGCATGTCTTTCTATTAGAAATTTATGATTTGAGTCCCAGCTTTCAGATGATGTGCCTTTTGCTTTTATAAGAAGAAGAGGTGGTGGTGTTTTTGTTTTTTTTTTTCCTCTTCATAGAAGACATTAATTTTAATTGTGCAGAAACAGTCTGTGGTGGATTTTAGTGGACAGTAAGTACTTGCCATGGTAGCAGCAGCATTCAAAATGTTTTTATTCCGTGTCCAAATTTGCCTTGTAGGTGACTTTTGAGCTAAACAAAAAATCTTAAACTAGCTCCCTGCTGTTATTTATTTAAAGGAAGTAATTTGTATTGGAGGAGACAAATTCAGGTGTGATGTAATCAAGCATTATGGAAAGATGGGACATTTGCTTTTGTAAAACTTGAACTTAGTCTACCCTTTAGATTTTCCTAGTAGTTCCATAGGAAGTTTTTCCCTTGGTCAGAGGTAGGCAACTAGCTTAAAACCAATTGCTGGACAGCTATATTAAAATATACAACTTTAAAACTTCAGTCAAGTGACGACTTCTTTTTATGGTTTTGTTACCTCAAATTAAGGTGGCACCAGCTACTGCCTGTCTCTGCATTACTTCTACGTAGTCCGAAGAGGTATCATTCACCAATGAGAGTGAAGTAAAGCGTCCCAGCAGCTTTATGGGGCAAGGCGTATTTCTCAGCAGCTCGAGTTCAGACCCTACTCAAAACTTGCACTAAGTCAAAAAGGAGCTTGTGAGAACGTTCCCTTTGCTAGATATATTGTGCAGAACTTTCTATTTTGCTGAACTAACTGTAGATGAGAAACATGCTTCTGGGTAAGTAATTCCATGTGGAGGATGAAATCTGTCTTTCAACTAGCTGCATAATAGACTGCTGTATGCTTGCTGCAGCTGTATGGAAGGAGAAATACATGCACTGTTTTGCTGATTTATTTTTAATAGCAATCCATTAGTGAAAGCTGTACGCGTTTGCTGTAGTTTAGGAACTGAGTAGTTGAATTAGGAAATATTAGTACTGTGGGTGCCTGTGATCCATTTTTTTTAGATACGCTTTATCTTTAGGTAAACTACATCAGAGAAATAAAAATGCCAAAATCAGCATTTGAACTTTATCTTTTTTTTTTTTTTTTTTCCTGTTCAGATGGTAATCGTGACATTTTCTGAAGGAAGGCTATAAATGAAATTTCTTGTTAGTAAGCCCATTGGAAGAATGTATTTCTTAAATATTAAAATAAATTTGTTTCTTATTTGTGAGCATACTGATGGTTCCCTGTAAAAATTCAATGTTTGATTATTCTATGTCTTTAATTTCCTCTTAGTATTATGCTGCTAACTCCTGTTGACAGATATTATGTTATATAATAGTTTCAATAACCATAAATAGTAATAGCATTTGAAATAGAGAATGCCTTCATGTGTATTTTAAAGAACAACTTCAAATTATTGATCTTATGAAATGTTAATATGTTGCAGATTACACTGTACTTCTTAGGCACAATATTAAAAATGTGCATGATGCATTCAGAAAGTTCCTCTTAGGATGCCTTGTTAGGTGAAAAACATAAATCTATCCTCAAAATCCTTCTATCCTCAAAATCCTGTTTGTATTTAGATGATTAGCTTCTAGAAAACATTTTTTTTTTTTTTTTTCATACAAGGCAACCTTGTCTGGAGGAATGTCATTGGTAGTTTTTTCAGATGTTGAAATAAATGCTCGTTTGCTGTGAATTGAATGTTATAAAATACACTCTGCTCTCTGTAAGTATGATCATCCTCAGGCTGTGGCAAATTCCTTTTCATAGGGTTCCATTGCTTTTAAAACTACTTCTTTTATCTCTATTTTTTTTTTACTAAAAACTATATGTATCCATTGACCATCCTTTTTGGTTACTGTCATCTTGTTTTAACTTTCTAAAGACATGAAAATCATCTGGGGAAATGTTTTTGTTAGGCAGAATTTAGGGTTAGTTCAGTATTCATCTTAGTCTAGTAAAATTGTTCAGATTTCAGCAAATTAGGTTGCATGTTTGTAGGTGCTTCAGGACTGCAGATACAGCTATTTCATTACCATTTAAACTTTGTTGTCTTTCTTACCACATATGTGTCTGTGACATTGTTCTTATGTTTTGTTTGATGATCATAGTTTTACAGCTTGAGTGCTGAATTCTTTATAGTAGGGAACTGCTCTCTGATTTTTCTAGACCTTTGCTTCTGTGTCATTTTGTGTATTCAGACATAGCCGTGACAATAATTTGCTGTATTGCAAAGAAATATGTGTTGCACGAGCTTTTAAAAGAGAAGTCTGAGAGAAATCTGGTGATTTGGTTGTTTCTGTTGCTCACTTAATGTGATTTCAGCATTCTTTATTTAGAAATGTATTCATTCTCTTTGAACTTGGAGCGGTCCACACCTTCCATGTTGCCTTCAGGATGCTTAGTTAAACATCACTAGTTATCATTTCCCTGTGCTACTATTGTCACAGTAATGTCTAGATTCACATTTATCTTTGATCTTCCAGTGTGGTTCATCTGGCAGCCCACAGAATGGGCCAGGCTGTCATGTGTTGCCTACAGCAAATGGCTACTGGGCATAAAGATCTTGCGCTGCTCCTGACTCCTGGGAGACCAAGACATAGGCGATGGGCAGTCTGCACTGGCCACACATTCTCTGTCTGCTGCCCTTGGCCAGTGGATGGCAAGCCCAAGCTAACATTGTCCTGGGAAAATGGTTTGCAAGCTGAGAGAGGGAAGTGAGAGTCCAATAATTGGTGTCAAGCCTTTTGGGACAGTTGCAATGTGATGAAAACAACAGAGAAAATTCTGTCAATCCAGAAAGTGTTAAAAAAAAAAATAATCCCAAATAAACCAACCCAACCAACTAAAAAAAACCAGCCAGTTTTAACTCGTTGAAACTGCTTTATGCAGAACATGTAGCTCTGTTAAGCTGAAAGAGATATTCAGTTGAGAGGGGAAACCAAATAAAACGTGGAAACTTGTGCACCAAAGATGATGTGAATTTTGGTAAGAGCTGAGTGACACAAATGCTGCCAGATGTGGAAAGATTTCTAACCCTTGCTGGTGGCAATAACTACCACTGACCCTGCTTTCTGGGAAGCAGGTTCCGAGTCATAGGGGCAAGAGGCAGCAATGGGGGGTCAGAAAGGGTCCTGGAAAGTGGGTGTTTGAACAGGACTCTGAGCTTGTGGGAGGTGTCTGGGTAAAGAACGGTAATCCAGAAGGACCTCACCATCACTTTCCCAATGATATTTCCTAATAATAGTAATTTAAAAAGCCTTCTCTGTAGGAAAGATGAAACCAGCTTTACAGGTAAGCAAGAATTTCAGTGATGGGCACTGGTAGTGAGTGGTGCATAAATGAAATTGTATCATATGTTTGTGTTTAGATTGGTGAATATCCTAGATGCACATACAGATTTCTTGGTTTTGCAAACAGATATATGGGATTGTTCAGTACTTAAAAATTTAGCCTTTAGGGAGAAGCTGCTGTTATGTGCTGTAAGACTGAAATGCTTTGAGCAAAGTTCAAAATCATTATATTCTATAGCTGTAAATAACATTGTGATCTTTTAGAATGACTTATTAAAATATCCTTGTAGTTGATAGTGTCTTTGTATTTGTATAAATTCAGGAAAGATTCATCCTAAGCCATTTCTATCCAGTATAGCTTTATAGAAACAGGAAAATGTAATCATTTCATCACTTAAAGCTGCTTAAACCTTCGGGGGAAAAAGGGTTACTACTTAAATTTCAGATGAAAGGAACGTTTTGTGAATTCACCTGTGTCATGTATTCATACCTGAATTAAAATGAGCCATGATGTACTGCCCTTTCTTGGGAACATTACATAAACTTCCTTGTTCTAAACCACGCACAAGCTTGAAATGTGCAAACAGAACTGAAAGAAACTTTGCAGTACTTTCTCCACAAGCAGGAAGCCTAATATTTACACAACAATCAATAGGGTAATGG
This sequence comes from Tyto alba, assembly GCF_018691265.1. Lineage (NCBI taxonomy): Eukaryota > Metazoa > Chordata > Aves > Strigiformes > Tytonidae > Tyto > Tyto alba. Next base: position 26,941,933 of record NW_024881328.1, on the reverse strand, counting down.
ACATAGAGACAAGCAGTACTCTCTCCTACAAAACTTGGTTTTACTGGTAAAAAAAGGTAGGATCTATCTGAACAACAACTTTCTTTTTAGTTAGACTTGTACGGTTGGGGATGGGTTTGGCTTGAAATCTGTGGAACCTTGTTGGCTGAAATTCGGAGTTGTGCAATTAAAACAAGGGATTGTTTAGAAGCATGTTATATTTGGAACAGGTTTTTTCCTGCTGTAATTTCTGGGATTTTGATCAGGTCTTTCATTAGCATTTTTGTGAGACTCTGAAGAAGATTGGTCAAAGAAAAATCTGATCCTGATACATCTTGCTTTGGCATAGATAATGACTTCCTTTATGTATGATTTACTTATATCTTCCTATAGTTCTTTGCTGTGATGTTTATTTCTTTTTGTCCTTTGTGCCTTTAGGGAGAAGTTCTGCCTTCACTGCAGGCAGATAGGCAAAGGGAAGCAAGAACATAACTGATGTCAGTGCAACCAGAAAGGCACAAGAAGGGACAGGGGACAGTATACTTAGTATTTCTTGTTATTGTCTGATCTACAGGGCTAATAATATTACCTGGCAATAAAAGTTGGTGATTTTGTATTCAATCAAAAAGTTGCTGAATCCAGGGACTCGCAAGAGGAAGCTAAAGCTGTCTTGGTGGTTCTTGTTTCCAACATCCTTCTTGTGAGGACTCTTGGAAAATGTTGTTCCCCAAATTCTGTGGGTAGGCATGTGTGACCTGCAAGGAGTGGTTGAGAGAAAGTCTGGCCTGTCCTCATACTGCTGGAGAAGACCTGTCCATTGGAAGGAGAGGAGGTAGCTGGAATATTGAGACACTGTGCTAAATTTCAGTGTTGAGAGTAGACATTTTGCTCTCTTACCCTGGTGGTCTTTTCACTGCTCCAGTGGTTGTAGGGGACCGAATGTGTGAAGGTTGTGGGTACGGCATGAGCTTTAAAAGTAGCATGGTCCTTTCTGACATTGGTCAGTTTTTGGTAGGCTGTTGAAATCTCTCTGGGGCAAAGGTGAGGGTAGGAACTGGTGATTTTTAACCCTTCAGAAGGTACATCAGTAAATCAGAGAGTAGGTGGACAGGCTTAGGAGATTCTTCCAAATATCAATGGTCAACAGAAATGTGAGAAGTTCCCCCAAAATTTTAAGAATCCTTTGCAATAGATAGCATCAGGTGTTCCTAGTTAGGTGATGTTTACCAGTTTTTCTTTGCTCAAGTGTATATGACATGCAGTTATTTATAATAGCTGTTCTCAGAAGTGGCTTGAAATTTAAAACAATAATAAAAATTTAAACGAGACAAGGAAAACATAAACTGACAAAGCCACTGAAAAATGTGGTCTTACAATAAAAATTAATGTGCAAGCCTCCTAGTTACTCTGTGTTGCCTGTTGCAGTAATACAAGCCAGATAGTAAAGTACAGCTTATACTATGAAGCCAGATATAGTGTTGTAGTCTTTGTGATTGAAATTTCTGTTTTATTAGGTAATTTCATTATCAGTCATTACCAAAGAGTATCTCAGGCTTGCACATTTGAAAGGTGAGTGCTCATGACAGAGCTTCTGTGTATACCCTTTGGGCATAGATCCAAACCAATGTCCAGTGTTCCCTGATAAAGCAAATTGCTTTATTTAAGAGATAATAACTGATATAACAGTGGTAAGTGCAGTTATCCACAAGTGATGAGGCATCTTGCCAGCATTTACAAGGTACTTCCTCTATGTTATTTTCAAAACCCACCTGTTTGCCAACTCAGATCTTCATGTCTATGCAGCGATCCACTTGATATTGCTTTAATATTTAGCATCCTGCTTGTATGGATGTGCTTGTGTGGTACTAGAATAAAAAAAAAGAGACTTTCATATGTAACTAAATTATATTCTGAAGTAATTTTAAAATTTTTTCCTGTTTTTACCGGATATTTAGACAGTAACTAAAATGTATGTCCTTGGTGATGCTGTGCCTTTAAGTTGTCAACTTCAGTTTAATACAGAATTGGATTGTTCTTTCTAGATTTTGTGGGTAATCTGAAGAAAAAGAGCTTTCAGAATGGAGGAGAGAAAATTTCTTTGTGAACTCTTCCTCTTTGTCATTCTACAACAATACGTGCACTGTGAAATGTCAAGACATTTGCTCGACAATGAGGAATGCTCAAGTTCATCTCACCATATCTTGCTCCTTGTGACCTGTATTTCTTGCTCTTGCCCAGGAGAGCATGTAGTCATACCTTTTACCATATCACACAAACTCACCTTATTGCTTAACAACTTGGAGGGTGTCTGTCCTAAGTCTACAGAATAGCCTGTTTTAATTGATTGAGAAAAGGCTAAGAACAGAAGTAAAACCCCAAAACGAAACACTATCCCCCAAAAAATCCTAAACTTGTCACGTACTTCTACAGTTTTTTTCAATTTGGAATACTTAATTTTGTTCATTGTTGTAAATAAACCAAAATAGAATATATAATAGTTAAAGTAGAATTATAACTATTGCAGACTCTGGAGACTTAAATTACTTTTATGTTACTTATGATTACTTAGGGGTACAGTCCTACAGTGTTCGTTGGAAAGCAGTTCTTGCGGACATATATCAGGAGACCTTCATGAAACTAGACTTATAGGACAGAATGAAATAGTTACGGAAAGAGGTTCATGAGTCAGCCATAGGCTGTTTTTTCCTTTAGAAAGTGCAATGTATTTAAAAAGCAACACCCCATGATTACTTTAAAATAAAGATGTGAAAATATAGTGTTGTTCCACATTCCTTGATTATTTTTTTGTTATTTTATGGGGTTTTTTTGTAGCCCGCATCTTAAGGGTAGATACTAATTTAGAAGAATTCTGAAAAGGCGGATAATTCTTAATCCTGGAAAAGTATCTAAAGCACCTATAGTGTTGTTTTTCCCAGAATTCCACCTTTAAAGAGTTTGAAAATAATTTGGAGGTTCCGTGATATTGAAAAGAAGTTTTATTCTCTCTTTTTTAAGATAGAATTTAAGAGGATTATGTAGATTAGAGATTGTTTGGCAATAGCTTCCAAGGCTATTCTTAGGTTGATTCATGTGCTTTGTCTGCTGTGTAAAAAGTAATCAGTTCTTGATACTAACAAATTGTCTTTAGTGACTTGAGATACCATATGTTATTTAATGTCTGTCACCATGTTGTGGGGGTACATCTGAAATTTAGGTAGAAATGCCAATAATAGATCTAAAAATAGTTCTGAAGAGTTCTTTGAAAAGCTACTGCCAACATCATGAAATGACAGATAGTAGCACAGCAGAACAAGAAAGCAGCCCTGCCTTGTGGGTGGGTGAGGTTATCTCTGACAGAGAACCAGAGTACTGCATGTCTGAGTAAATCATAGACAATCATGGGTGACTAGAAAGCAGATTTTTTTTGTCCCTTTTGAGGGCTGAATATTAATCTAGCTATAGGACATTCACTTACAAACTTTCAAAATTTACTCATTTATAAAAAGTAGGATGCAAGTCCTAAATAGCAGTAGTTCAAAGATTGTGATTCGAGCATCCCTACATTTATTGCATAGCTATTCAGATTTTTGGTCAGTACAAAAAAAAACTCAGAGGAGTTAATGAATTCTGTCCTGAAAGGTCAGGTCCATAGCTGAAGCTCCTCCTAAATCCCTGCTCTCTCCCCTTCCCATGCTCTTGCAAAACCAAGAGGCTTAATTTAGTTTAATGCAAAAGCGCGTCTATTTTCTCTTGGGTAGTCATAAATCTGTAGAAACACAGATAACTTGGTAAAGTGCTTCTCTGTAGAGGATTTGTTAGGGTGCCTGGGAAGTGAGGCCGTTTTGGAGATACACATTGTAAAATTTCAAATTACAGCTAAGTGTGAGTCAATGGCTAAGGCTCAGAAGGAAAATAGTATGAGGGATGTATTTCCAACTTTTTTATTTTTAACGTGCTGTCTGAAACTGAAGGGAGGAAGAGGTGTCAAAACAGGTAGGGAGAGCATTGTGGTAGAGAATTACAGAAGCAGTGGGGTTTCTGCAATAAAAACAACCCCACAGAGGTTACAGTCAAGGTCACAGTAGGGATATTAATAATAGTGAGAAGAGAGACTTTACTCCAGGCTTGCTTAGAACTATAGGAAACTAGGGGCACTGTAGACATGAAAAGAGAGTAATTCAGAGAGTTTACAGCTTTTGAAAAGAGTGAGGAGTAAGGATAGATTCAATCCTACAGTTTAACTGAAAAAATATTTTCTGTACTTATGCGATTTTGATATTTTGATGGCACTGAAAGGGTGGCTGTTCAGCCAGCAAAAGATACAGGGAATACTTGGAAGTAAAGGAGTAGGGCGTCTATCTCTCCTTTGCAGTGTTCTTATAGCTTGTGTTAAGTGCAAGCTATAAAGCTGAGTGACCAGGTTTTACAAGATTCCCTGTGAATGTTGTTCTTTACCCTTAAATTGTTAGCTTGTAATTCTGATTTTGTTGGAAGTTTTGCTGCTCACTGCAGTGGAATGAGGAATTGGCCTCTAAAGTGGTATGTTGTATTTCTGACATACTTTAAAACAAAAGGCTGATCCGCTTCTCCAGTGCCTGTCAGTTGCATAATGTCCTTCAGGTCAATCTGTCATGGGATGTATGCTTCAGCTCCAACTGTCTTGTGGCTGGCTTGCTCAGTCTTTATTTTTTATCCATATGAATCCTCTGAGGCTAGTGGAATTAATCTAATGGACAAGAGCATATGTGAGAATAGAAATAGTCTCAACAATCCACAAAATCTGGTCTTTATCCAATTTAAATGAAAGATAAGTAAAATCTTAGAAGGGGGGGGGCATTTTCATTTTGGTTCTGCATCTTGAGTGCAAAGGAGTCCATGGGGAGTGATGTGCGGTTTCTGATTAAGTAGAACTCCAGCTATAGAACAAAATCAGTCAGCTTTTTGCTGAGCAAACTCAATAGTAAAGGCTATGCTTTAAGATCAGCAATGTTAGAGACTATGTGATTACTCAGTGGCTCTGTGCTCTTTAAATTTTAAAAGTATGGTAATTATCACATTTAAAATACATTTTATAAGTTTTAATATTTAAAAATACAATTGAAACACAAGTGAAACTGATATTGAAACATGTGAAAGTAGGCTGCACTCACTAATTGAATTGTTTTCTGCTATTTTTTTAGAAGTCCTAACCTATTGGTTTTCCTGCCTTTCCCATGGGATGCTCTCATTTTGCTTTATTCCACAGGTTGTTTTGTATATTGGTTTTCCCACTATTAAGCCTTAGGAATACCATTAATTTCTTCCATCCCATCATTCCTACTTATGCCCCAGTGTATCAAACTAAGGGAAATTCTTTGCTTACAGTGCTTATTCCTCAAACATTTGTGGTGCAGTGAGGGGTGCAGATACTAATGTCCTTTTCAATTAGTTGTAGAAATAGCAATAGGAATGGTGTTCTATGGCTGCATTTAAGTGTCTTAATAACCTCATTAAAATATTAATTTCAAAATTGTCTGTATCTAGTCAGCTGACAGATATGTTTTGAACAGTGCTTTCCCTGCAGTGGAGTTAGTCTGTGGTTCCTGTCCTGGTCACCGAGTTCATAAAGGTTACATTCAGTATTCTGCTGTTTGGTTACTGGTGTTCCTTTGTGTGCTCCTTGGAGTTACTTTTAGTGGCATACTCTGTGCATATGTGGTGCTTTCATGTAATCTAACAAATGTTTCAAAGGTCTTTAAGCCAAATGCTGACTTCTAGCCAGCTGTAAATGGTGTCAGTTTACTGTTTTAGCTGTCTGTTCTTGGGACATTAAGAACAGTATCATTTTACTTTTTGAGTCCCTGTTCAAGATTGGCCATTGAGAAACAGTATCAGATAATGAAAGGGATGGGATCCTATTACAGCATAATAATAGTAAAACAAACAAGCAAACAAAAACAACTAAATAACCCTTTTTCTTCCTCTTCAGGAATCCAATTAAATTAAAAGTAAAGACTTACTATACTATACTTAAGAAGCTAGTAATAAAGTTTCAAAGATACATTACTGGGATCTGAGTAGCTCTTTGAGATAAAAGAAATGAGCAGCTTTTGTGGACTGGGAGGGTGAGCTGATTACAGAGAAACTAATCACAGAACAAGCAATAAAACTTTCTAATACTTGGTCTTAAATAGGAAAGATTCATCCAGATACATTTAATGTGCTGAGTCCATAAACCTAGGCATTTATTTTGCCCATAGCTGGAGTGTTAGTTGTAAGATTTGGGAAATCATTTTGTTAGAGTGCTTTGAAAAGTACTTTGAGATGTAGTTACGCAAGTCTAACAAAAATTAGGATCTCAGCACTGTCCTTGCTTTTTAAAATTAAACAAAGTGAAGACTTCTACTTGAAAGAGAGGAATTGCTTCTTGTAAATCCAAACATCAGGGATTGAAATCCTAGACACTTAGAGCAAGGAAAGTGTAAGAAATATTAAGAAGCATAACACTTTCTACAGTCAGTATTTTATATCCAGTTGTGAGTCATTCAGTACTTTAAAATTATATAATACTGTCAATTACAAATACAAAACCAGGGGGAATTTTAAGACCTTTAATCAGAATTTTAAAACCCTTATACCCTAAGAATTAATTCCCTAAGGAATTATGCACATAAATAATGAAGTACCTGATACTAGCCTCTCAGAAAATATACAAAGTCCTATTAAATTGCATCTGGAATGATTGTTCACACGACAAGAAACAAAGGGATGAAAGGTGGACTTACTGGAAGGGCAGCAAGGTTTCTTAATTTGAGCTCTTGCAAGGACATTGCATGGTGGCTGTAACAGCTTTGCTGTGCCCTACCCAGAACCCTTTGCTCTGAGCAGCAATGCAGCTTCTCTCTGCAAAACTTCTTGAGGGAAAGGCTCCCTGCATCTGCACCTTCACACTGAGGAAGCCCTCATCTCAATGACTAAGGTGCAGTGAGGAAGCACTAAGCTAATATAGCAAGGTAACAGTTAAGTCTGTGCTTTTTGTGTTTGTTCCTAGAAATTGCTACATGATCTGTGGGTGTGTTTGCCAGTTTCTGTATCATTCTTCGTTTTCATAATTTGATTGGATCCTTTCTAAAACTTTCTATAATTGACCCCTATTTATTCTTCATCTTAAATGCATTTCTTCATTTGCACTTGAGAAGTCTGGGTACCCTAATCCTTCACCCCCTAGTTTATCCAGATATTGTCCTTCTTTAAGACATTTAAAATAGAAATACAGGAGCTGAATTCCTAGGCAAATCTCTGCCACTGCAAGTCAACTGTGTATAATTATCTCGAGGCATTACTTTTTTTTTTTTTTTTTTTTTTTAATCTAGTTTTCATGTGAAAGAAATACTCATACTTTGTCTCAGGAAGTTATATGTCTGGGGTTTTCTCAGGTGTCCTTAAGTGATTTAAGCTAGACTTCACATCGATGCTAGTACAGTGTTTTTTACAAAGGATTCGTGTGAATAGCTATTAAGCTTTAAATGCACACACTTTCATATTCCTCATAATTTCTGAATATATGTTAATCTTCAAATACAACTTGACCTTGAAGTTACTGGTTTCTTGCTTTATTTCTTTTTCAGTTCTATCTGGAATATTTTTAATTGAACAATCTTTTCCAAAAGTTTTCCCCTTATTAAATGACCTTACCGTATAACCTTTTAAATTGAAGCCTTTTGTTTCCTGCCCCATCACACATTTCTTTCAATTGTGTTTCAGAGATTTTTTTCTGCTGCGTTGGGAGCAATTCCAAACATATTTGATGTAAATGCCAGTGGGATGGAGCTGAGGCTGCCACTCAGCTGTTTTCCTTTTCCCTTTGAGTTTTACCTAGTTTTGTGGTGCATGGACTTCTTTCCTTTCCATTCAGGCTTGACTATGGGGGCACAAGGATCAGAAGCTTCAGCATTTTGTTAGCAGATTTATCTTTTCCCTTCATCCCTCACTTTTAGAGAGATGTGGAATTGGGCTTGGCAACATGTCAGAAGCAATGTGCCAGACTGCATTTTTCAGTCTGTAGCTGGAGACCAACATGTTGGCTCAGACTTGTCAGAAAGCGGCAGGTGCTGCAGTGCTGCTGGGGTGATGCTCAAGTCCCAGCCCACCCCTGGCCCTGATAGACACTCTTCCAAAGCGAGGGTTGTGTGCTGTTGTCAGGCATCCCTGTCACGGGCTGTTGACAACTCTAAATAAGATGCGGTAAGAGGGGAGACCCCTCTCTCTTTTTGGAATGAGTTCCTGTCTTGCAGGGCATCTGCCCAGGTGACTTGCTTAAACTGCAATCTCTCCGTGATTGGGCAAATCTAGAGCAGGACCTGCTGAGACAGAACTGAGGTTGGAATATGAAACTCCTGACTGTGGGCAATGAGCTTATTTAAAATACCATCTTTCCCTCTTTTCAGTGAAGTTGCTCTTACATTTTCACACCTTCTCTTTGTTGTGATCATTTACATCATGTCCCTTAGACCTTAGGATTGCAGATGAATACTGTCTGAGATGATGAATTAAATAACTGTAATAAAAGCTTTTTTCATCCTTGTCTCTCATCTTCTCCCTCAAGTAACAGAAAAGTATTTGCTCAAAAGACAAAAAATCAGTGTTCTCTCAGAATTTTATTTCTGCTTTAAGGACCTTTGCTATCAATCAGAGAATTTGTAAAACCATGATCAATCTGTGTGTTTAATTTCAGTTTATCAATAGAATGTTCTCACTCAGCTGGAAACTTCCAAGCTAGAGGAACAGAGATCTACTGTCATAGCCTGCCTGTTCTTTCATATATTAACATTTAATAATTTTGCTTCTGTGAGCTCCAAAGTCAAATCAAGGCTTCATAGCAGAAACAGATTTTGTCCAATGTGAGTAAAGATCATAATCCTCACTGTGAAGCGTTCTTTCTGAAGTGTCATCAAAGTGTATTTTGGCACAGAAGCTGCGTTGTTGTAAGCTGTAGGTTCGCAAGAGGCTACTGTAGAGGTAAAAGGAGCCACAAGTGGGATGTTAGGGTTGTGGGGAGCAAAGGCAGGGAGGGCAGAGACAATTTAGTGACTGGGAAATGGCATGCAGGAGCCTTTCAGCAGGAAGGTCTGGTGAGGAGGAGGAAGAATCATCTTTATCTCGGTCTTCCTCCTCCTCTTGTGCATTATCCCCTATCACTTTTTGTCTTGCTAGAATATTTCCTCCTGTCTGTATTATCCTGCACCTCATGGGAACAGGCAAGTCAGGGTCTGTTCATGGGGCAGTAAATTGAGGGGCTAAAGCTGCTACTGCTGCATGGGAAGAATCAGGGAGCAACCCCCGGGAATAGGTTTTTTGTTCTTGCTGCCATTGAGGTGTAAGGAGAAGGGCAGCAGTGTCAAGTGGAGTGTTAGGGAAGGCTCTTGTACAGGAAAATATTCCTTCAGCTGTCCCTGACAGCTGCTTGCTTTGCCTACTGGTTGTCTTTGCAGGACAAGACTCTGCTTTATTGCATTTTGTCTCTCATCCACTGTACCAAAGCAGGGATAATCTGCTACTTACAATTACTAGAAATTCTCTGACTCACCAACAACAGGCTTTAAGATAGAAAAGTCTTTAGGTGATACTCATTTTGATCCCATGTGTTCTGCCCGCTCAGGAGCAGGAGCTGTGGTGAGATGGAAGGAATTAAAAATCTAGGACTGGAATCTGAAAGGTCCCAAGTATCCCAGGGCTGAGTGCCCTCAATTCCCATCAGTTGCAAGTTATACTGTAATGTGAGTTAATGGATTATGAGCAGAGAGCAATGGGATTCAGCTGTTAGTCTGAACTTCTACACATATGATGTGTAGGAAGGGTTGTGCTAAAGAAAAAGCAGATCTGTGTGGCTAAAGGAAAAAATTCAAGGAGAGGATCCTTGGGGTTTTTTTCCTAGTTCGTGTTGTGTTTCTGTGGACAGAGCAGCATTTACCTGAGTTGGTGAGGAAGATGAAGTATGGAGCTTCCTTATTCCTTCCCATTTTGAAGTTCTTTGCAACCTAGAGGCACATGGAGAGAAAATCAGGTAAGCCCTTTGGTGCAGCAACTGTTGTATCCTTCAGAATATGGAGCTGGAGGCAACTTCTGCTGTGCTGATCTCTTGTGCCACAGCAAGGGATACAGTCTCCTCTGCTTCTGTTCATTATCAGTAGAACTAGGGTGGGCAGGAGGTAACACAAGTTGCTTTTTTGTCCTTTTTTTTTTTTTTTTTTTTTTGAGTGAGTGAGGCTTTGATTCAGAAGTTACTATTTATAATAACTTTTTCATTAAACCCTGAGATTCCATACTGGCAAGTAGCATCCTATTACTAAAGAATAAGCATTTCTCAAGCATTAAAATTGCTGTTCAGCTGTTCTTTTGTCTCTATGGCAACTTTAAGTGTAACAACAAAGCAGTAGGTGATGTTGACAGCCAAAAAATCTGTAATGCTCAAGTGATTGTTGATAGCAACAAAATGGGTGCCAGTGTAGGGTCACTTACAGCCAGTAATAGATACTGCACCTATGGCTGAAGTATTGAATATGACTTTTTAAAGCAGAAAACATACCAGAAAAAGTAAGGTTGATGCCATTATCAGTTTTTATAAATTTTACATGAGGTACTGTTTTAAAATTCAACAAGAAACTGTGGTTTAACTTCTCTAATGGAATGAGTTGGATGAAAAGCAAAGAGCTCCTTTATACAATGCATGCCACCTGGAGAGCTGCTCAAGCTTTCTTCTCAGTTTGTTGATGGAACAGAGAGCAAATTCTACTTTGGAAAAGTGGGGTCAGTTGCTAAAGGGGATAAGAGTTAGAGGTTAAAGTTCTCACCTAGCTTCATTGTTGATGTGAAAAATGAAGCATGTTAAAAAAGAAAGGGCAATGCTTTTGATGCAAGTAATAACATAAAAGGGGTTTGGGAGGAATTATCATCAGTTTTTGATCTTAACCCCATGGTGTCAGGGACTTGGATATTTTACTAACATGTAAAATTGAAAATTGTTCGTGGGGAAAGAGCCTTCAGAAAAACAGACTGAATACTGCTGAGATTAATGCTGGAAGCCAGCTATGAGAGGAGAGCAGTTTCAAAAAAGGATGCTTGATGTTTAAGTGGGGAGGATAGGAATTAAAGTAGTTTTTATGTAGTTGAGACATACTAAATAAGGAAATCTATTCTTACACAAAAGTGGTGACAGAGGAGTTAATGAAAATAAAACTGTCTTCTTTTAAATAATTTGTGTCCAATATTTGACAAATCTATTTGAACTGTTGGTGCTGGATGTGCTGTGGGAATTTTGCCTCTTAATAGGTATGTATGCATGCCATCAGTGCAGCATGTACCAAGACACCTTTTGGAATCTTAAATTAGCTGAATTTGAGTGCTACTTTCTCCAGTCAATGTATCAGGTCAGTGCTCCATATTTTGTAAAGGAGCCACCTCATTTCTTGAATCCCAGGTTCCTTGTTGTTTGAACTGTCAATTAAAGAAGGCTTTTGTCCTCTACGAGTAAGATGGAGGATGGATATTGCAACCAGTTGCTCTTCTGTCTGACTTGACAGCATCACACAAACCCTCTTTTAATGCAGGCAAACAGAACAGCTTCATTCACTGAAAACAGCATGAGATACCATCTGATGCCTGTTTTAAACTTCAGTGAACTGGATACTCACTCATGTGGTCCTCAGTTTCTCATGACTCGTTACACCTGTTTGTGTCCCTCCGAAATGAAGACAACATTAGTGTATTTTCTTTAGTTTCTTTTATTCAAATAAGTTATCATGCTTGAACTATGAAACATCAAACTCTGATGAAAGCTTGATTTCTTGATTTGCATATTTGTTTTCATCTGTCTCAGATACAAAAGCTTTCTGAGCAACCTTTTAGTTTTGAAAGTCCATAGGTAAACACAAAGCATACATGTAATTCAAATAAAATAACACATTTTTTGAAGCTCCCAGTTATATTAGACTTCTTAAAACTCTTAACTGAACTGCAACTCTAACCATACATAGTCTTTGAATGTTCATATACCAACTTGTTGTGTGACAAATTAAAACTTAAGCTGAGATTTTATAGCAATTATTAATTTGTTTGCTTACAGCTGCTTCTGCTGTACAGTTTGAGACCAGATCTGCTTAAGGGAGTGATGCAGCCACTGCTGTGGTTAACACTGGAACTGCAAGTTTCAAAGGAGAGCACTGTTACACACTATTTATTACTTGGTGTTAGCAGCACTGTAACTTTCTTTTGAAAAAATTGGGATTAGTTTGAATGAATGAATGATGGTTTGTTTTTTTTTTTTTTTGTCTTGGATATTTTCTCCTATATATTTTTAAAGCTTATACAAACAGGTACCCTTCAAATTATGGACCGCTTCAGGAAGTTGTCTTTGTAGTCAGCACTGATGCAGGCTCTCTACAAGGGATCTCTTCCATATCAGTGTTTGAACTTATTTTGTGTTAAGCTGCAGTGATGAAAAGTGGAATGGTCTACAGGAGCAGGCACTTGGGACAGCAAACCAACCTGGATGGGTTGGGGATGGGAGCTCAAGGTGGGGGCTCGTGCTTTGCTGTGAGAGCTACCAACAACAGTATGCACACGGTGTTGAGGAGAGATACCAGTCAGATGGGGAAGAATAAGTCATCTTGCATATTCTTAACATTTCTGCCATCAGCTCATCAGTGTGATGTCAGGGCAAGCAACTAAGAAAACTGTTTGGACACGCTTGACTGTGAGCTGAAAAGCATTGCAAGGAAATTCACAAATGTAAAGATTTTTGTTGGTTTTACATTTAACCTGTGGAGGGTGGACATCAGGGTAAAGAGTTGCCACCTACTCATTCGTTTGTCAGATACATTCAATTATCCATAAAGCAGTAAAAGAAATGAGATAAAATGGTGGGAATCTAAATGAGAGTGAAATAAACTTGGGCAAACATGCTTGATGAGGTTAATTGATATGGGTTGATGTGGGGTAGTAGTTGCCAGGTCACTGTCCTGGGTTGAGTGAGTGGTGGAGTTTTTTGGTGGCAGGGGAGGGGGCTATCGGGGCGGCCCCCCGTGAGAAGCTTCTCGAAGCTCCCCCAGCTCCAATTCAGCTCCACCTCTGTTTGGAAAATTGAGCCAAATGTCTGCGCCTCTGCGATAACGTATTTAAGAAGGGACGTGGTGACGGGCAGTGGGACTTGTGAGGAGGAGTTGCTGCAGCTGCATGAACACCAAGGTCAGTGGAGGAACGGAGGAAGAAAGGAGGGGGGAGGTGTGCCGGAGCAGAGATCCCCCTGTATCCTGTGGTGAGATGGCAGAGCGGCCCCCCCCTGCCACCCATGGAGATCTGCAGTGGAGCAGACATTGATTTACGGCCTGTGGCTTCTGCTTGCCTGATCAAGGTTCTGTGCCCGAAGAAGGCTGGGGTCTTGTGGGAAAAGGTAGCCCCGCTGCTGTGATTCAGCGCTGGGAGGATTGCAACATGTGGGGGTGTCCCACGCCGGAGCAGCTCAGGAAGGGCTGCAGCCGTGGGAGGGAATCCAGTCGGAGAAAGTTAATGACCCATGATGGAGAAGTGTGGGGAACGCTGTGGCCTATGGGAGGAACTCATGTTGGAGAAAGTTTGTGGAGGACTGTCTCCTGTGAGAGGGGGACCACGATGGAGCAGGGGGAAGAAGTTCCAGAAGCTCCCCGCACCAAAGATAAAGGAAGTGGCAGCACTGACTGCACCCCCCATTCCCTGCCCCTGCGCCACTGGGGGAGGAGGTAGAGATATCGGGAGCAGAGCTGAGCCCGGGAAGAAGGGAGGGGTGGGGGGAAGGTGTTCTCAAGATGTGACAGTGCTTCTCACTGTCCTACTCTGTTTTGTGTTGTTAGTGTCTGTAATAAATGTATGTTCTTTTTTTCTTCCCTAATGAGTCTGCCTTTTGCTCATGATCATAATGGGGGATTTTTCCCCATCCCAGTCTTATCTTGAACCCCAAGCCTGGCTCTCTGTCCCTTCTCATTGCTGGAGGGGAAGGGAGAGAGAGGTGCTGCGTGGTGGTTGGATGCTGACCAGGCCCAAGCCACGACAGTCACTTAATAAAATGAATTTTTTTCTTATGAGAGACAGGATAACATCAGCACTCGGGACTGACAGGCTCCTTTTTACAGTGTGGTTATAACATAAGTAGTGGAGGCTTCTCTGTACCTGTTGGCTCTCCCGAGAAGGACGGTTATGCATGTAATAGTGCCAAATGTGACTGTACATCTGTCATAGGAGGAACTGAAGACCATCGGATAACTCCAGGATGGCTTTGAGCTGAGAAGTGCCTGCTTAAGTCAGTATCCCTTCAGGCTCAATTCTATACCTTGTCTTACAGTGAAATTTTATATCCCATTTCAGTCCTTTTCACTTTGCTTGAATCTTTTGGGGAGAATTTCCCTTCTGATGTGTGTGTTAAGTCTCACTGATTGCCTAAGTTACTCAACCTACAAGCAAAGATTTTACTGCCTCTAAGTCCAGCCCTATAAGCTCTTCCGAAAACTGAAAGTTGCATACAGTTCTTTTTTGCTGTGGTTTGTCACCAATAACTTTTTTTTTTTTTTTTTTTTTGCAAGGCAATTATGTATTTATACTTTCGTAACTGTAACTTTTCCATTGTAAGGAAAACTTTGAGCAGTGGGATTCCAGACCTCCGGGGAAAGACGGACCATGGGTCTGTATTGTTTTCACTGATACTAGACAGAACAAATCTCTTGACATCTAGTTGCTATTGAAGGATTATCTTTGAAATGTCTAAGTAGTTGTTATAACTCCATCAATTAGTCTTCATAATTAACAACTATGATCTATCTGATTATTTTCCTTTATATTTTCTCTCAAGTAATTAAAGTTCCAGACTATGATCAAGATCTTGACACTTGTCATTATTTGCTGTTTATTCTGCAAATATCACGTAATCTTGCTGACCCTTTATTTAAATGTGAGATGCATTAGGGGTTTTTGTAGTTTCTAGTGAATACCTCTTTACAGTTCACTAAGATCTGTTTCAAAGATGTGATTTTTTTGAACTACACATGTGCACAGAAAATGCTCAAAATTCCATGGAGCCAGTAGCAGTCTTTTTTTTTGGGGGGGGGTGTGGGGTGTGTGTGTGTGTCTGCCAGCTTTTCACTTACCTTTACTTTTTTTCCTTCTGTTCTGAGTGCTATTTATAGTAAAGCGATTTTCAAATAATGTGGAGTCTGACTGACACCGCAGATTTAAGGTAGAATTCTTGTTTTATTTCATGTAGATGGATTAGATGATTTGAGATTGTCTAGCCCCACTTTCCATGATTCAGTGATCAGCTTTTAATCAAAATGCTTTGATGTATCTGGTAATAATGGCTGAAGATGCCAGCACTCTGGAAAAAGTAAGGATAAATTCTTTGATATCTTGCTTTGTTGCAACTTGCACAAATCCTAATGTCCCTAAGTGAAATCTGTTTCTGCTTTTCACTGATTCAGCTCTTGGTGGTTTGTATGCAAGTTGTCATGGTAGGTGTGAGGGACATGGCAACTAACAGCTGTGCTTGGAGTGTGTTATCATGAACTTTACTAGAGATGCATTGTGGAAAATTAACGTTTAAAGTCAGATACGAATTATATTTAGATATAAAATTTTAAATCTTGTCTTTACTGCAAAGATAAGCAATGCTGCTCTTGAGTATGATGCATGTTTGTCCTTAATATGAAAACAAAACTGTTCCATGAACAAAAGTTCCCAGTTTCACTACAGCTGTGGAACTTTCCATTTCATGTGCAGTGGTAGCACGACTCTGTACAAGTTGCTTTGACAAAAATAGTATTTATATAAAGTGGAAAATTCCACTTGCAGAGTGAGAGGGAATCTTAGCAACCTTCTTTTCCCAGAATTTGCAACTGCTGCTGTATTGAGAGCTACTAAAATGTTCAGTTGTCAACAACTAGGTCTGACAGAAGCATACATGTTAAAAGTTTTTCTGCTTTACTTGTCTGCAGGAATAGGTACATAATTCCTGCCAGAGTGATTCTGTTAGTGTTTATATTGTTCTCTCTATTTCAAATGCAAAAAAAAAAAAAAAAAAAAAAAAAAAAAATGCAAGTACCATAGGAAAATATAAATGCAAATTTCAAACAGAAATAAGTGCTCTTGTCTCTTACTAAGCCAAAGATTTTTATTTCTCTGTACAAAGAAATACAGAGATATTTCTATATATTTCCAAGTTATGATGTTAAGTTTTTGACAACAGTGTTTGTGGAGGAAGGACCCACTTTTGTGCTGTAGAATGGACTGATAGAATACACTGCATTGGGGATATCATTGACGTTAGCTTGTAGAGTATGCTTGGGATTTTGTTTGCTTCTGTTAAATTTTGTTTTATTGACCTCTTGACCAAAACTTGTGGTAAAACTATTTCTGAAAGACATAGTCTTCTTGAAATCAAGCAAGGCCATGTTTGTACTTCATAAAAGAAAAGTTTGACACTAGCTATAAATACCTTGTTGCAATTTGTCTTTAATGACTGCAATCATGGTACCCATTGCTGGTCATCTAGTCCTCTCCTTGTCAATGTGGAATTGTTTCTCTTCTACTTGTAACACCATTCTATTCAGTCCCGATACAAATGCATGTGAGGTTGAGATTCCAAGGTTCTCTTGAGAGATTATTTCCACAGTCTGGTTCATCTCAAAAAGGCTGCCACCATGAACGTTAAATATCACTCAGAATAATCTTGATGTCAGTAAGTTTTCCCTGATGTTGAGACCTGTTTTTCTCAGTTCTCTCTATTCTTCAAACCTTTCAGAATTCTTTACTTCAGAAGTCTTTCAAATACCCTGTCCCTCCTCTTGCCTCTAAGTCTGTCGGGTATTGTTCCTAGGGTGTCCATATTTAACTTTTTGTATTTTCTAGACTTCCCAGAGTTTGCTTCTTAGATTGCTTTGCCTCAGTCTCTTTTCAATCTATAAATCTTTTTCAAGTTAAAAGGTACCTGCTGCTCAACACAGTAAGCTTTATCAGACAGGAACTGTTAAGTCCTTGCTTCATGTAAGGGTTGTATTGTTACTTTAAGCTTTGTCCCTCATGATGTGGCCAGGTTACTAGGCTTCATGCATGATGGTTTTATGCAGAAGAGGGAACTAGGCTTTTTCTTCCTTCACCTTAATTGTTACTCTGGCAAGTCAATCCCTCGCACTTGCAACTCAAATATCATTTGGAAACACTTAAAATGTTTTTGCTATTTATACCTTTTTTCATATTTCTTATTGCAGGAGCAGGATAATCTTTAAAAAACTTTTCAGACAGAATGTCTGGATATTTTTTTCCATATTTTTTGACTAAGTCTTATTTTAACTATATGGACTGCCTGATGGATTGATTTATCAATCTATTATCTATACCTAGCCCAACATATGAGAACCAGGTGGTCTTTGATTTACAGATTTTCTCCACTGTTTTGTTTGAATATGCACATGTAGAAATAGAAATACTGGGCAAGGATCATCTTGTCCATACTTCTGTTCTTGTAGGCACTGAAGTTTACAATCTCAAAACTAATTAAGTTTTCAAATTCTTACCACACTGGAATCTAGGCGCTCTTATGATTTCTTATTCTCATCTGAAGTTCATTTTTCCCATCCATCATGGATACCAAGAATTAAATACTGTGCTGCAGATGCAATCTCATGCCATTGGATGACTGTTTCTCAGTTTGTGTTGGAAACATATTTCCTCTATTTGTTTCTTGTAGAATGATGGCTCTTCTGGAGTTCGTTGTTGCAAAAAATGCTGTTAAATCTGGGAAAAATAAAATGTTTATGGCTATTTTCTGTTTTGGCTCCAGTGTTACCTAAAGAGATACCTATTTTTTTGTTGTTGAGGTATCAGTCATGGTACTCTATTCAAATATGCATTCCATAAAGCATTTAAAATGTAACGTTAATTTCTGTTCTTCTATAATAGAAAAGACATCTGAGGATTAAATTTCATTTTGCATGACTCATTTTTTGTGTAACTTTCTGAAGTGTTTAACGGAATATGCTTGAAGTTCATTTCCTGGGAAAAAGGTGTTATAGAGGCCTGAATTTCTGTGTTGGCAGCAAGCTGTAAGATAAAAACTGTCTTTGCAAAACTTGTGTTGAAAAGGACCTTAAATTAAAAAAACAAAAACTTAATACACCACATCTTTAAGGGGTGGATTTAGAATAATTTACATATATTTTTCTCTTTAATGTAAGTATTCTACTACTGGCAAATGGACTTATTCTTCTCTTTCATGTTTTATTCTCCACTCTTATTACAATTTTTAAATACCTATGGAATTCTTTCCTTTGGAAATGGCAAGGCTTATCATGCATCTTCCTCATCAAAGCACATATAAGCAAGTTAATGCTAAGTTCAGTTCCCTGATCTTATCCTATGCTGGCAGGCATATACTGTAGTTGTGGGCAACTTTGAAAAGTGGTTTTGAAAATTCTGGAAAAATGACACAGAAAATCCAGGTGTGTAGGTACTGCCAGTGCAGGTGGAGAGAGATTGCTTGTCCTGTCTGTGTTAGGTGACCATGTTAAAAATGTGGGCTCCTTCTATAGGTGATTGAACTGCAACTGCAAAATGCAAGTTCAGAGCTGCCTGCTCCATCACCTGCTTAAGGAACTTCTGCTCCCGAATTAGGGACTTCAGTTAGGGTCTTCAGGTTTTACAACGCTGAGTGTATTCTGGAGTATGGTTTCACTCTGAAAGGCTGTATCTATTTCAGAAGTACATGGTGCATTTTAAGCCCATTCTGGAATGTATTCTTAACAGTGAAACCATGACTAGTGTATGCACAGGAATATATAAGCCTTGACCTTAACTAAGGAGCCAGTCTTTCAGCCCTATCTTTTCAAACTTCTCTTGCCAAATTTAGCATGCTGCTGTAGCACCTATTTATGCAAGGAGATGTTACAATTCAGGACATTTGCACAGAAATGGAGGGATAGTTACAGTGTATAGTCCAGAATATGTGGTAATAGATAGAGGAACAGGTAAGCTGCAATCCTCTCCCTGGACTGCAAGTCATTCTGCATGACTTGCTTGCTCTGGTGCGCCTACTACAAATGCTGCTATCTGTGTAATGCCATAATTGTTTGCCTCTTTCCATTCGGTGTTCATATATTTCATGTCTTCACTGGGTTTCTCTGTGCAGCAATTTAAGAACTATTAGTCAACAAAGAGCACATAGCAGTTTCTGTTCATGTAGTGTCAAAGTGAAGATGTGAAACTACTAAAAAATACCGTGGTACCTCCCCTTACTACTGCTTTGCATTGAGAAACACTAGCTATAGCGTCTGACCCAGCAGCTGTTGTTTCTACACAGAGCTCCTTCTGATGAAGTTAATCAGCCGAATTTCACACTTGTATTGCTGTTAATCCTAGTGACTCTGCGGACTTAAAAGGAATGATGTCAGATTTGTACCAGTGTAACAGATCCAAGTTTGGACCATTGTCAGAGTTTTGTACAAGGAACATCATACCTCCAGGCCTTAAGTTTGTAAAAGCAGTCTTGCTTCCGCTGGTTTTGCAAATATATGCAGTTACAAGGGAAAAACAGAGGTACATTATAGATAGTCTTTTAAAGAATTATTTGTATCTAAAAGTATACTCTGATAAAATGCCTTCAACTGTGACTTCAAAATTTTACATGAATACTTTCATTAATCTGGGTTGCATATCAAGGTTTTTACTCTCCCTGTTGCAGTAAGTGGCATTATAGCTACTAGAAACATTACGAGGGGGAGGAAGCCATGTCTTTTCAATAGCAGTGTTTTCCCTCCTTGGTGCCTTTTGCCAGTTCTTCCCACCTCACAAAACCAAAACACCTATTTTTTGAAAACTGTAGTTTCATCTCTCATTGTTAAGTTTTTAAAAGTTTAGAGGTGTAAAGCCACATTTCAAGCCATATGCTTTCTGTAAAATGTGTATTGCCTTCCAGTCAGAAAAGTCTCTCTTTCTTCAGTCTTATCAATTGCTAAGTATGAAGTGAGGTTGAATGTATATGTGTGGTAGTCTTGAGAGAATTAAGAAAAACGTTTAAAAGTGAGCTTAAAGCCCAGTGATTGGGAATTTAAGCTCATTCTTAAAACAGGACTCAGGACAGATAAAAAAAAAATGCAGTGTTCATTGCTTCATTCTTCCTTCTCAAAATGATAGGCTCAATTATTTACCTTAGTATATAACCAGGGGTTTAGAAAATGAAACAGTGAGGGAAATATATCTGTCTGTTCCAGGAGGCAGGCTGAAGCGTGTATGCTGCTTAGATCCATCTCTAAACTAGCATTTAGGATACTAAATATTAAGTATTGATTATTGCTTTTAAAATCAATGTGAAATATTACACTTACTTTTAAGATAGTGCAACGAATGTTTATTAGAAGTGAGAGGGAGTTGCTTCTTAATAGAAATAATAACTGAATAGCCATCTTGCCTGATTTTTAAGTTATGCAGCAAAATGCTATTACATTGTAGTACACCAAACAACCAGAAGTGAAAGTAATTTTGAAAAGTAGATCAAGTGGATTTTTCCTGATAAGGGTATCTTAAAGAATATGTCTTTTATCAAGCATACTGTAAGGGTTTAGAAGTTCTCTTTAAAACACCCTAATAAAAGCACAGCTACAAACTGTCCCATGTCAGAAGATAGGAAGTGTGGCAAGGAAAATTTGACTAAACTATAAACCCTTTATGGACTCACACACAGACTGTATGTATAGGTAGGAAATGGAAAGTAGTTTAAAATACTAAGGATGATGAAGAAAGCGTGACAGGAATGTGTAGGACAAAATTAGAAAATAAAATGAGACTGAAATAAGCATCAAACTTTAAGAAATCTTCCTATAAATGCACTTAAAATACTTAGAGAATACCCAAGAAAAAAGGTGGATTGTTATTCTGTGAATGTCAGAGGAAGCCAAGAAGTTTGGGTTGCAAAGAGACATTTTGGCATCATTTTTTATTAGATCAATTGTGTTAATGTGACAGTCATCAATATAAATAACAAAAACCTGTAAGAACAGGTCAGAGTGTCCCAATGAACTGGAGTCTTCAAAACACTGGTTCTGACAAATGCAGCACAAGGATACTTGCACAGATGGAAATATCAGAGCTGTTGCCACTTGTGAAGAGGAGACGAAGTCCCAGAGTAATAAGAGAGCTGATGGGGTCACAGTATTTTTAAAAGAGAAGGAAGAACAAACTGAGTTTAATAATTAAGAGATAATCTTCCCTCTGAAGAAAATGACAAATGAATTATGCCAAAGTATATGAAGGAAAACAGGAGCTGGGTAATAAGCAGGGATCACTCCACTGAATGCAGGAAAGGATTGCTGTATATCACAAGCTGAACGTGAGTTAATGCTGCCGTGTTGCCAGCTAAGATGGATACCACCCTGAGAGATACAACCAGAAACATAGTGTGGCAGGCATGAAATTTGTCTGCTACACTGCAGGAAAGATGAGGGCTAGTTCAGGCAAGTCTGGATGAGAATAAGAAGCATCAGTGCTCACAAAATTTTTCTTTTCAGCCACCCATGTCTTGGTACTCTCCATTTCACGACCGAGAGTTCAGCTTGACCAGCTCACTGGTCTGGTTGAAAGAAAATTTCTCTTTTGCTGGTTTGTTGCCAGTTTGTTTCCAGCTGGTCTGACTCCCTGCATTGGCTCAAGGGGAGTGTCGGGAGCGTGGGGGCCATGGGGCTGCCCAGCCTGCACTCAGTGTGGTCATGGAAAGTACATGCAAGCTGCATGGCACATTTCATAAAAATGCTTTCATGCTTGTTTTTTACATCGGCTCTCCCCTCCTGTTTATTTCGCTTTATTTTCAGTAAAGTGGTTGATTAATTAGATTTTATTTATGAAATAAGTAATATTAAAGTGATATTAATTAGACTCTGGGAAATTAGAGGTGGCTTTTTTTGGAAAGGCTTATTCTAGCCGAAGTTCTATTAAAAATCAGTTTGAATGTTTTGTTAAAAATATTTCTTGTTTGGTTCAATCTCAATGTGGTTTAAAAGAAACGTTCAGTTATATACTGCTTTTTTTTTTTTTTTTTTTTGTCTCTCTTTCTGAATGTAGCTGAGGGTAGAATTACCCAAGTTCATGTCATGCAATCTTTAACAACATAACAGCATCAAAAGTCATTATGGTCCAGCCCTGTCAATGCTGGACCCAAAAGCAGAATAAGGTTTCTAGTCAGACACCAGTGTTTAATTAATGTTCAATAAAATCACGAGTATGGTGATCTGTGCTAACAGATCTGTTAATCTGAAATATATTGCCTTCATTCATCCCTGTGTAGTAGAGGGTAGATAACATGTATTACAGTTTCATACATTTTCAAGTTCTTACTTATTCATCAATCCTGACTTTGAGAATAAGTGAAGCAGTGCACCTTAACTCAGGAGAGCCAGGGTTTGTGGACTTTGATCTTCTGAATGTCATGACCCCACACTGCCCCTAACCCTGTGCTCTGAGGTCCCCTTTTATGAACTTTATAAAAAATTCAAGCAAACACCATTTTTTTTCTTTTTTTTTTTTTTTTTTTTCCCCCAGAAGTTATTTAAAATGCAGCTCCATAGCATCCAGCTAGCTAGTAACCCCTTTAAGTTTAATTCTAAGAATAATACCTGGGAAAATGCTACTGAAATACAGACTATTAGTCTTTTAGGTTATAGTTGATTTGGTGATGTCAACAGCAGGCTGCACTCCCTTTGGAGTCAAGTTGCAAACACTTTCCTCAAGGGTAATTAAAGCTAAGCACACAGTTACAACAGCCCAGATTTGTTCGGGCTTGCTGGTTGCACACTGTCTCATAGCACCCAACATCACAAAAGCACCATGCTGAAACGAAAGGAGTATTTATCTCTGAGTCTTATGCTGTGTATATGCCTAAATGCTGCAGAGGAGATGGACTGTAACCTTAGGGACTAAGGTAAGCATCTTGGCACCAATTAACAGTGGGAAGCCTTTATGGGACTACATGGTCTGTGTTTTATTATTCTTTTGCTTTGCTAAAATGATTCGTGGTTGTATGGTCATAGCAAAAACCTCTGCAACTTCTGAACAACTATTTTTTAGAGGCGATTGTGTAATATGTGGGAAAAGCAAACAAGGCATAAAATTCTCTGAGCTATGATGACTTTTAAGAGAGTTGGAAATTGTCCAATGAGGTTAAGTGATTAGACATGTATGTGAGGATGCATATGGGTCTAGACCGCTATTACCTTTGTGCACAGCATTGCTGGGCTGATGTGGTGGAGTATTGCAGTGGAATAAGGATCAAGCCGCCAACTGCAGACATAAATCCCCCAAATCTAAAAGTTAAGGCGTAATGGTTTTGACCAACTAATAACAAAGTGTCCACCCAGCAGCATTCCAGGAGATAGACTTGTTTTGTTTTAGTGGCTAGCAACTCAGTACCTCTTAAACAAAGTCTGTGTTGAGGCTCACTGAGGGTTAGATGATGGGCTCAGTGGTGACAAAATTCAGAATAAGAGTTCGATTTTGAGAAACATCAGATTATATGAGAGCTGAAGTGGTAACAGACTCTCTAAAAATCTAACTGCAACCTAGTCCCATCCCCAAAATTATGAAACTTTTAGACATGTCAATGGGGCTTTTTTTCCTCCTTTTCCTTAGTAGGGAAGCTTCGGTTTGTAATGAACCATTGTGTTAAATCAGAATCCTGAACTGAGAGGGAAGGGAGTGCAGTGCTTCATCCTGGGACACTTTCAGGCTTGATGCCCAGCAACTAAGAATTTGTAAAGAATTTGTACTGAGGGGAAAAAAAAATGGGAACGAGCATGAAAGTTGCACCATGCTCTGGACAAGATTGTGACTTCAGTAGGCATGTGGTGATGTTGTGTTTTTAGTTAAGGGTGACAGCAGAAAAGCAAACAAATACCCTCTCTCACTGTACCTTTGACTTGGGAGAGTGGAAAAAGCAAGGGGGGGTTGGGGAGGGGTGTGTGGGTGTTGGATTGAATAAATCAGGAAAAGAGATCCTAAGGATTTCAGAAAGATCTCCATTAGTGCAGATGGCAAGAGAATAGAGATGAAAAAGACACAGCTGTTTTTTTCTGTCATATTTGGAAAACTTCAAAGTGAAAACAGCTCCAAAGCAACGTTTCCTAGAAGCAGATAAGAACAGAGAAGGGGGCAGAGCTGCCTGCTTGGGCTGTGGATACCAAAGCTAGAGGCTTGGGCAAGCCAGGAGATTCTGAGAAAAAGAAACTGTGGTAGACTGCAAAACTCCAGCTGACTTTAATGGAGGCAAGAACGTTGCATTTACTAATAGTTGTCACTGTTGTATTAGAGTAAAATCCAGTTTACTGAGATTGATGGTGTTAAACTGCAATATACCACTCTGCTTTCCAGTTAAACAAGTTGTCTTGGTTGCTTTAGAAGTCTAGAGAATTAGCTCTTTTAAGAAACTAATGAAAAATATTTCCATACTACCAATAGATAATAGCAAATTGCTGTTGTACTGAAGCCAGAATGTTTCTTCTAAATATAGTGAAGGATGTTCCTTAATTTATCTAATTGCTTAAACTTGACAAGGAGCCAGTGCTAACAAACATTCTTTGATATTAGTGTAGTACTTCTGGAGTTCACTTGACTTGGGAATATAAACACTGCAGAAAAATTTGTGGAACATTGTAGCACAATTGCTGTAAAATTTAGGCTGTGTTGTGCAGGTGTGTAAGTCCTTTCTCAGCCACAAGAATGCAAGAGTGGCAGCTGAGGTAAAAAGAGGACAGGAGTGTGTCACACGTTCTGCAAATCTGGGGAGGGACAGAGCTCTTCCAAACGCTACGATCAGGCAATTGTAACACTGTTATTTAAGGAAAACGCAAGATAATCTGTTCCACTTCTAATTATTGGACTTCTTACTCCATCTGTTCTGGTATCTTCTGTACAAAACCTACAGGGGTTCCTGGTGTTACTGCAAACTACTAGAAATGCAGTACAACTGCAGGAGAAGTATTTTTCCTGATTAATGTTTTGATGTATTTCTCTGTAAAATACCGAAATTCCAGTTTTCTATTGTTATGCCTCTACCCTTCTCCCCCCTCTAGATAAACACACTTGTTCTCTATGATTTTAATGTACTAAATGTACAGATTAAGGAGATAAATATTGACACAGTTCTTTTGAATATTAATGTTATTATAATAGAGATTTTCAATATCAGCTTTTCCATGATTGTCTTCATATCAAATATATGCATAGTATTCGTGATCAATAATCAACATTTTTTTTTTTAAATGAACATCCTTCAACTGAAGTATTGGAGATAGAAACTAATTAAATAGGTAGAGGAAAAATTAACAATCATGGAAGTTAAAGTAATTCCAAGTCAACTCTAATATTTCAATGAGGAAGGGTCTGCTTTAGTGAAGATTTGCTTACTTGTAAGTACAAGTAGGCTTATGTTTTTATTTTTAGAATTCTTATGTGAAATACATGCCATATATATGTGTACTTATTTTCTGATTGTAAATGAGCTATATATAATTATCAATATTAAGTAAGTGGTGGTTGACTTTTTGGATAGATTAAATGCCAGAGCTTCCATTCATTTCAGCATCACCAGATATCAGTTTATTTTTGGTATTGACCTAGCCAGTGGAATAATACATATATTTGAAATGTAGAAATACCTCATTTTATGGTAGCTGATTCTATACAAAAGGAAAATATGGAATTTCGTTAGCATGCCTCCATAGAACATTTATTTCTAGACGGGTAGTAATGGAAATACTAACTTCATGCTCAAGCATACTGGAAATCATGTTTTAATTTGTAGGGAGAGAATTATTTACGTAATCTGACATGGATTTAAATAAATTATTCTTGAACACAAAGAGCTTAAACTGTACAATATGTAGATAATTTGTATGTTGCAGTGAAGTTGCATCAAATGCAAACAAATTGGGTTTGTTGAAGCATCTACTGAAAAAATAAACTCAGAATGGAGTGCAAAATATTTGGCATGTCATTTTGTATCCATATTTGCTAGACCTGGACCAATGCTTTCCTACCACTTCTCTTATGAGTGTTACACAGAGTGGTTCTTGCTTAATGCTGTTGAGTAGCCATAAGCTCTTCACCAGTTCTAGCTGCCTTTTCTTGTGGCTTCTGTAAAAAAACACATCTTTTGAGGAGTTACCCATTTTTAGTTGCCAAACGTGGATGGGTGTGTATGGTTTGTGCTTTTTAAATCTGTTAATAATTCAGTGGAAGATCCGACTGCTCCATTGGTATGTGAATAATGGTTAAGAATTACAAATTCGGTGCTCACTCCCAAGTTTTAAAAGATGCATGTGTATCAGTAGCTTTGATGGTAATCATACCAACTCCCAAAGGAGCTGCATCCTTATTCATTAGTGAGTTAGTTTGTATGATGCCCTGGGTGGCAGAGAAGTTCTTAGCATTTTTTTCTATTGTCAGCTGGAGGCTGTGCCATGTCTCATATATGCTGGGCTTCTGCTTCAAGTTATTTTTACAAATAAGTTGCCTGGGTAGTGAGTTATCTCTTAGGATCATATTAATTTGCTGTTCAGGAAAATGTGTTGAAGTAATGGTTCTATCTCTCCTTGACTACTTTACTTTTGACAGAACTGTAGTCCCTATGGGTATCGTAAGTTTTGTTTATCATACCATATTATAAGGAAGCAAAGTTTGTTCTGCTGAGTGAATCCTCAAAAAAAAAAATCTACTAAAATGCTGTATTTATTCACATTGCTTTTTATTTAAGAGAATAGAATATCTTAAGGTTCACCTTCATGAGTATTACTAATGGAATATTTTTAGAATAGCTTTTTCCTTAAGCATTTTGATATCAACACCTGCTGTTCAGAAATTCAGAATTCTTTTACTTGCACTTCACTTGTTTTTAGCAGTTTATCTTAGCAATAAACAGAAACACATGGCATTCTCTAATACCTATGTACAGCTGTAACTAAACAAACAAAATTAGAAAAATTCTGAAACCTGTAAACTGATCATACTGAGAAGGAAAAAAGACTAATATTTATGTTAAGTATTGGGAAAGATCTCAGGGGCTAATGTCATATGAATACCTAAGGTAACAAAATGTAGTAACTTGCAAGTCATTGATTTTTACCTGTCATTTATGGGGAGAAAAAATGTGTAGTGAGAGCAGATACATCTGGGGCATGATGCAGTCAGGGCATCAGACAGAAGGGAAGAAAGCTATTAAATTTTTTTATGTGCATTTCTGTAGTTAGGTGGGGTTTTTTTATAAACATAATCTCATTGTGCCAATCTTCCCATAAAGCTACATCTAAGCAAGTGTCTAGTGAAAGTTGGGTTTTTGTGGTGGGTTTTGAGGGCTTTTTAGTTTTTTGCAAGGCTATAGAGCTGAAAAGATTTTTTTATTCAATGTGAAAACCTATGTACTGCCTCTGTCTTTAACCTGTTTAGAAAACTTTCTGGAGTCACATGCTGAAGTAAATATTTCTGACAATGTTCAAAAGTTCTACTGATAACTTAATAAACTGTACTGAAACTGTAGGCTCTAAGAAAAAGTTCATAGATAAACACATGCAGAATTATCTCAGAATCCTTCCCTGAAGCAGTTTCAAATATGTTGCGCCTGGTCTTCTCTATTCTGGAGCTCTGAAGGAAAGTGCTGTAAATGGAGATGATAGCGTGAAGTCTAAAGGCACGTTGGCTATGCAGTCCATAATGAATTCAGCCAACGCGGGCAAAATGAAAGGGACAACTTGTCATCCACCCTTGAAGTGATACTGTTGGCTTAAACAGTGTCTGAAAATGCTGCACTAAAAAGGTCAGGGGAGGAGAAAGCCCAGAACTGACCCGTCCCATCAGTTATACTGCTACCGTTCCCCAGCCAGTTGAGACTACTCAATATTGGTGTAGAAAGTAAAGGTTACCCATAGCTGAAAATGGTCAGATAATTCAGGGATGAAAAAGCCAGCACAGCCTGCCCATAAACTGAAAGCTCTGTGTAATGTATCTAAGTAGTGATAGGTGTAAATATCTCAAATGAGGTGCCTTTGAAGTTTTTCCAAATACTGTACATGGCAGAAGTTAAAACAAATGCAACCATGTGCAATCTGAGATGGATGTAGATTGTCTAGTTCACAGAAATTAGTCAACTTCATACTTTCATTCAGTCCTGATAACTCTTCAGTTAGTCTTCCACTGCTATTGTTCTGAGCCCGGGCTGATTCCTTGGATTGGAGGATTAAAACATTGTAGCAACATTTTCAGGAAATAGAAAAAGGGGAGAGACTTGATCATGGCTTTAGATTTCTCTGTAATTGCCTGTAATGAAGACTTCGGAAGATCATGCTTTCAAGTCTGGAAAGTAATTAATTTCTTTAAGTATGTTGAAATTGTTCACAAAATGTGTTTTAGATGAGTAAGGACTGTGATGGAATTGGGTTTTTTGTGTAATGGTCTAATATTGACCCAAATCAGAGGAATTAGTATGCAGACATTATACTTTTTGTGTGCGTGTTTGTCAGTGATAAAGAAAAGCTTTTAGGGAGTAAATCATAAAGTAATACTTTCACAAACAGTTTTCAGGAGGTACAAAGGGAGAAATTGCGTGCTTAGAAATGAACTCAACACTGCTCTTACTTGAAAAAGGTGAGCAGTGACTGTTAACTGTGGCCAGAGTTAGCAGTGATTTGCCTCTGCCTAAACTGTGATCATGTCAGTCTTGGCTTCTGCAGATTTTCTGTGAAGCTGCAAAAGAGCTGCCAGGGGGTTGTTGGTAGAGACTCCTCGGGTCCTGGTGTCATCTGTCCCCTTCCTGGCACCTGGGGGAAGGGTGTCTTGCTGCCCGCTGGGACTCATCTTGCCACAGGAGTGACGGGTGCGAGGCTTTCTAGCTGACCCCTCAAAATATCACTTTCACCGCTTAATCTATTCATTACATGCCTTTTTTTGTTAGAGACAGGTCAAATTTGAGTAACGATGGCAACCTTTCAATTTTTGCAAGAACATCAGTGTCCCGGTATGTTGCGGTGTATGTGAAGCCATATGTATGTGGCTAAAGAGGAGCAGCGCCTGTTAGGCAGGGACTTGTTTTTCAGATGAATATGTGTAGGAGGAAGAAAAACTTTTAATACAATGAGACATTTTTGGATCATCTGCTCAGATGAAAACCTGTTTTCCTCCCCTTAGACAAGGGTAAAAGGGACCAGTGAGGATCAGTGCTTTTTGGCAGTCTGTCTGCTGCTTGCATCTCCAGTACGTAGGTAACTCTTGCCATGGGAGTCAAAATTGAAGTTGCAAAGGTAAAGCACTGTTTAAAATTATGAAGCTGAAATAAGAAAATGGATTTACAAGAAAGGTCAGTTATATTTATGCCAAAGATTTACAAGTAGTTTAAAACAATCTGTGTTTGGCATGTTAACTTGTCTTTGTCATTAAAATGCTAATGAAATTGTAAACATCTGTTAAATTTATGGTGATAATGAAGCTTGTCAGCTATATCTTTCTTTTGCCAGTATTCCTGCTTAGCTTAGGTCTGCATACAGATGTGGTGGAGTGGTGGTGAGAATCTGTTTGAACTTTGGGAGCAATGCCAATGTAAAACTGCCCTGTTCTGTTTGATTTGATGATTCTGTCCTGAAGTGCTTCTACCTGTAGGTTAGGTCATCTTTAGCTGATCATTATTCCAGAGGCTTTCAAGGGTGGGTCTGAAAATCAAACTTCAGTCAAACAGGTTCACTGGTTTTTGATTTGCAATAGTCAAAGTAGTAAACTGGCGAACAGAAGTGAACAAATTTCTTTTTATTAATGACTCCACATCAGCCTGGTAGGTGTGTATGTTTTCTATTTTGTAAGGACTCCAAATGTATCCAAGTCTACTGATCGTGTATTACTCTGGCAGCAGAAACACCATGGACCACAAAACTGCAGGCAGATTTGAAATTTCTTTGTCACAAGAATTGATCTGTACTCAGCCAAGGAGTACAAAGAAGATTGCATTGTTTTCAGAAGGATGCTGGTTATTTTTTAGTTTTTAAAACTTTCATGCCAAATGCTCTCTTTACCTTGGTTAAAGACAGCATTAGAAGACAAACTTAACTCAGATTTTAAATGTCAGTCACAAATTAACTCTATTCTGCTATTTTTTTTTCCTGTAAAATTTAGTTAAAACATGTAACCATAGCTTCATTGAAGTATGTATATGTAAAGAGAGGACAGCTCTTTTTTAACTTCATGGATCTATAATTGCTTATGAATTTCAGAGAAACACTTGTAGAAGTTAGATTGGGGATGGCATTTTATGGGCTTGAGGTAATTGAATACAACATAGCTGCTGTTTGACTATAACTCAGAAATCTAAATTATGTAAATCTACTGTTTCAGAACCAGCTAGTAGAAAAAATCATCAATTTTGCAGTTGAAGATGTTTTCTTCGGATAAATCCTCTGACACACTGCTTTCCTATTGATGCATTTTTTTCATTATGGATGTGAAGGAGAAACTATAAGCATGCTAGCCTTTAGCTTTTTGACGTTTGTGACTCCACTTGAATAAGCTTTGACTTAGTTAATTAAGCACAACTGTCAATGAGTTTCAAGGGCTTATGCAGAAATAAACTTTACCTTTATGAAAGCATTGGGGTAGGATAAAGGAGAAATCTTCTGGGAAAGTGTCTCAAGCATATTTTTCCTTTCAAGTTGTGCAGCTCAGTTGGGATGGTGTTCAAAAGATCTCTCTCCATAGTTATCAGTGACCCATCTTTGTGCAATAATCACACTTTTCCTATAGAAGAAAGAGAGAATAGATTATAGCTTGCAATTCATCTTCTAGAGCATAATATAATGTTTACTGTGCTGCAGCTGTGATCAAAATACTATCTCTCCAGCATCTACAAAATTGGAGCTCAGGGCTAGTTGTAAGTGTTCGGTTGTCCAAAAAATCCAGGCAGCCCCATCTGGCTTTTGAACTCAGCTTTTCTCTTGGATACCGTAAGATGGGTTTGAAATTGTGTCCATGGAGGCAGGACGATAAAATTAAAAGGAGGAGAATTTCTGCTCTGCCTACAGTTTTGCGTGTCCTTACCAGGGAGAAAGGGAGATCCCTTAATGGAAGACTGGTACTCAGGCAGCCCATATGCATTGCCTGGCATCTTGCAAGTAGGTGCAAGTGATTCAATTTTATGGGAGAACAGAGGGGAAAATTGCTTGTTTACTTTTCTCCTTTCCCCTGCCCCCCACTTCTTGACTACATTTAAAAAGGTCAGATTACTTCCATGAGAAAAAGCTTAGGTAATGTGTGAAGCTCTGCTTGAGACCAGAGAAACTCCTAAGAGGACTGTTATGCTCCCAGCTGATGTGCTGTCCACCGGTGAGTAGGAGAAGGAGGTAATTATGGAGAAATTCTGGCAGAGGTAGGAGAGGCAGAGTGTGACTCACCCTCCTTTAGAGGTGTGGGACACTTGTATTCCAGTGCCTGCTTCAGTCAGTGTTGAATTATTTATTCAACCTAGGGAGGATAAACTGATTTTTATTTTATTTTTTTATTTCAGTGAGGGAAATTTTATTTGAAATCTATTTTGTATTATTTCAGGAAAAAAAAAATTACTCCTACAGGCATAGCTGGAGGCTGTGTGCTAGGCACACTATTGTGTGAATAGGGCAGATAGCTAACTAAAAATGAATATTTGGACATCTGTGCCTTCCCATTCCTTCGAGATCTAGCTGGGGAGTGATTCTCAAGTGGTATACGTAAAGAATTTCAGCATATAGCTTTCTGGAAAGATCTTGTTTGGAGAGAAAGATCTGGTATCCTATTAAGAAAATGGTAGTTTGCACTGCATATAAAGAGTTGTGTTTGTTTATGCGCTAGCTGATTATTTAGTTGTTGGATGTTTTCTAATATTTGCCTTGGACTGTAAAATAGAAGGCATTTTATTAAATGTTGGGTGAAATGGTGTTTGTGCAGCACCTGATAGTTACTGTCAGAAGAAGAAAAAAATAACACGCAGCTCACTATTTGGAAACCTCTGGATTTCAACTTGCATGTATTGTCTGTGCTAGCTGATCTAATAGGCAACTGAATTGCAAAGCATCTGACTTTCATGGGCACACATCCTGGCCTTTTTGGCAAAGAATAATTTTTCAGCTTTAGAAAGGATTTATTCTACCTGCCAGTGTGATTTATATACCATATGTCTCCTCTTCAGCATCTGAGTATCCATGGCCATAGGGAAGTGCTCTGCCTCATCTACAGTGTGTGGAAATAGGTTTCTTTTAATTATATTAACTCCTACAGAGCCACTGTATTACCTCTCTGTATTTTTTTTTTCTTGCCAGTTGTGTCAGCTATACTGTGTGTGATGTGGAAAGGAGAATACTATGAATTCCTGGTTTTGTTTGCTCTTGGCAGGCACTACTACACTTCCCACCCTTGTGCGCACACCTACCTTGATGATGCAGCCCTCCCTGGATATCAAACCCTTTATGTCCTTCCCTGTGGACAGCAGCTCTGCTGTTGGATTCTTCCCAAATTTTAACACAGTAAGTAAAGATGTTTCCACATTTAGTTTCAGTGTATGCTTTCCAAGCTGGTTCTAATATCCACTGTGGAAGCTGCCTTAAAATAGTGCATCACTGACACAATTCTAGAGCGCTCTCTTTGTCTCTGCTGTGGCAGTTGCTGTTCCCTTGTGCGAAAGGCTCGGAGTGGTACCCAGCCTTCTCACTAAGCTAAGTCTGTTACAGCCAGTGAAGCAACTGGAGGATCATGTTAATTCTGCTTAATAACAATCAAGTCTAAAATTGCACAGCCAGCCAATGTGAAAAATGTGAACCTGCTACTTTTAGTTGATGGTAAACCATCATGGGGATTTTGCAAAAAAAAAAAAAAACTATTGCCAAAATAATGCTCATTGCTTCTGTAGTTCTCCATGTTTATCAGAGCAGCAATAACAAAAATACTCTTTTCTGTAGCTCTTGATTCTTTTACAGCTCATAAAATGGTTCTGAACGTTATCAGAATGCTTTTTTGCTATCGCACTTTATCATTTGTTTAATTAATTGCTATCTTAAATGTATTGAGTATGCCAAAACCAATATTTCGCATGTTGTCACTCAGGTTTCCATGTGTGGAGGTAATTCAGCATGGAACAAGTCAGGAAATAGTAAGATAATAGCAACAGGAAGGCAACTGCTCTGGGTCATTTCTGCCAAGTCAGCAAGTGTGATCTCTTCGTATGTGACCGTTGCCTGAACTGTACAGCATCACACTTGTTACTGTAATTGTGGGGGGGTGGAAAGGGAAGCAGTGTCACCACTGCCAGACAGCGATCAGCTGAACCACTGCCAAGTGTTTCCTTTTGCAAACTCACCTTCTGTCTGAAGTTAAAACAGCAAGAGGTTTTTTTTTTTTCTTCATGACTTTCAAATACATCTTGCTGACAGTCCTTGTGCTACAGCACGTGGTGCTGTGTGATGGTTATGAGGTAGTATATCAGCCAGATTCTTTCAAATGTCAGCAGCCCAATGCGTATTATAAACAGTAGCATATATTACTGATTTGTTGCAAAATGTACATGTGAAAATTGTGTGTTGGAGGAAGATGTGGGGGTGTGCAAGTGTATAGACTAGGGGGATACACACATGTGCATGTGTACAGAGATAAAAGATTTTTAAAAATCCAGGTATGTTTAAAGTGCGGGACCAAAACTCAATACAATTTTAAGCAAGCAAGCAGTGTGTCATTCTCACCTTCCAGGCATGATGCAATTTATATTCATTTCCATCCTCTTTCTAATACATTCTAGAATTTTATTTGTTACTGATTTGTCTGCTTTCCAGTTGCACTGACTTTATAGGTGAGCTTTTTCACAGAACTGTACATAAAGACTCAGAGGATCCATTCTATTGGGATGCTGTAGTTGTAGAGTCAAGCAACTTTATTTCCTTACTGATGGTATTACTGAATTTCTGAGTTACAGTAGCCTCTAGAGACAGATTAATTTGGATATTTTGACTGCTTTTGCCTATGCAACTAGCTTACATTTATCTGGGTTACGTTTCATTTGCCTGATTCCTGGAATGTTTATCCTTCACACTTGTCATTCCTCTCCAAACTTCTATGGGTTTTATTGAAAAGAAGAGGCCTGGGGTAATCAGCAAATATTGTCGGCTCAATGTCTACTTCCTCCCTTGGAATTCTTGATAATCATATAAAATCATGCTGCTATGCACCACAGACACCACATGTTTAAACTTTCTTTTCTTGAGGAAAAATTGTTCAGTACTACTCTAATTCACAGACTTTGCCATTTACCTTGCAGGTATTGACTTTCCCTAACAGTCTTTTACAATGGACTTTAAAGCTCATTGGAAAACTAAATCATTCATGGTAATCTACTGATGGGCACAGTGAACGCCAGCTGTCATGTATTTCCTTTCTTTCTAACTCAGCACAATCTTTACAAATGTAAATTTCTGTGTTTGCATAGATAAAATACATTTTTTTCTTTTTCACTGTAAAGTGGTGGTGGGAGTATGTAAAAGTTTGTAAAAAGTGTTTTTCCAGAGGATAGATTTGAGTGACTAGAAACTAAATCCAGTTGACCCATAATGTATGTGTCATCCAGAGTGCCTTAATTTTTCATCTTGTGCAAAAACAGAATATTGGAAGAGTTTTTTTTGTCCCATCCATCCCAAAAAGCCATCTTTTGCCTTATGGATCAATCAGGAAATCTGTGCACTTCACTCACAAGAGGACTTGTCAAAGACTATAGACTGTGAAACCTCTAGTATGCAACACTCCATCTCTTTGACTTCAGCAGGACTGAGGGTCCCCTGCAGCACATGCCAGGGGCTGCTGTTCATGCTTGCAAGTGTTCACTGAAGGTGGCAAAAAGAAATGTGGTCTCAAGAGAAAGCTTCTTTGGATCCACCTGTTCATTTTCAATAGCATTCAGATAAGGGAACATTTTACTAAACCTTGCCAGGAGGTGGTTTCTAGCTTAATTTCAGTGGCCTGAAAACAAACATGTTTAAAGGAACACCTCCTACAGTGTTTCCAAAAGAACTTCTCTTATTTATGGAAATATATTTAAAATCTGGGGTAAACCCTTTCTTATATAGTTAGCTTTGACATTTTCAATTCTGAAAACATCTGTGATGCTCCAGATGAAACATCAGTGTTCCCATTTAGTTTGTGAAAGTGTTCTGATCACTTTCTTCTCTCCACATGGGGTACTTCCAAAAGAAGCACTGAGCAGGCCTTGATTTTTTTTTCAAAGAAGTGATTACTCCAAGTATATCTTATTTTCTTGACAGAATTGTGTGATTTAGTTTAAAATGCCTCCCTTCTGTTTCTCCTAAAAATGTTAATAGTTCTAAAAATGCTGTACATATACGTATAGTACTTATCAGTTCATGCCCCAATTAAATTTGTCTTTTTTCCCTAGGACTTGCTTATTATATAGGAAAAATTAATTGGGCAATGATGGCACTAACTCCTTGGATACATGCCTTTATTCCTCAATAAGGGTGCATTTTTGTTTCAACAGATCAGCCAGAAAGGGATCTTTTAAGGGCAGAATGAAGGATTCCAGCAGAGAGGTATTGCAGAACAGGTGCTCTCTTCTTTCCTGGTCTTTATTGTTTCTTTTCATAGCACCAGGAAATATTTTGGTCAGAACAGGACAGGCATGACGTGACTGTCACAGCCTGAACCTGAATTCTTGCACAGGAGGACAAACCCTCTCAGAAGTGCTGCAGCAGTGGATCCAAAAGTGACATCATGTTTGTCCTGGCATCAAATTGTAAAAGCTCTTGCTCAGTTACTCACACCCCTCTGAAACGCACAGCTTGAACCAAATTCTGGCCTGGTATTACTTAAAATGTTCTTGTTTATAGCAGAATGGCAGTCAGCGTTACACAAACTTCCCAAATTAGTACCTCCAATTTGGAATGGATGCTGTATGAAAAGGTATTGTTTAAGCAGAACTCTTTTTTAGAATGCTAAAATGACTCTAACGATTCCTTAACATGTAATGTCTTGGACATTGATTATGTTTAGAGATCTATAAGACGTCAAAGTCAAGCGCATAAAGTCAATGGAAATCAAAGCTAAGATTATTGTGGTCCCCATTGTGTGTTTATTATACTGTAATCTTGAATTTTATACTCCCTGGCTTCCACCACACAGCTTTGCCTTCTGTACCATTCTTTCTTTACACCTCCCTGATTCTTTGTCTCATGTCACCTGTCTTGTGTACTGAATGGAAAGAGGAAGCTTTGTAATCACATCATGGAAGGTTACCACGACGCATGCTCTAAAGTGGCTGAAAGCCAGGATTTGTTTTGCAAGGGGAACTTAATGATCGCTGTCTGCATTGCCCTATAAAGGATGTATAATCCCCAGAAAAAAAAAATCTCAAAACTCCAACATGTTCTTTGTCCTGAAGTGAGAGCAGCACTATGTAATTTAAATTTAGTTGAAGTGGTACAGCCAGGGAGCCATCAGTCTGCACAAAAGCAGTATCAGCAACTTCTCAGATTCTATCATCATAGAAAATAATCAGCAATTCATATGCTTCCTTCTGAGTTTGTTATGGCCTCAGGGGTAATCAAAGATTATAGCATCTCTTGTAGCTTTCACGTTAGTGAAATATTTTCCGTCTAACTAGCCCATGATTGGTTTCTAAATGCTGGTTCATACCTTCATATTTTAGAGGACACACGGGTTAACGTGGCCTACTTACTGCTTCAGTGTCTCTTTCTCTTCAAGTAGGTTTATGGTGATTCTTTATATTAGAATTCCCTCAGTTCCCTTGTGAAGTGGACCAGAAGTATTTTACATCTGCCAGTGAAGGTGAGCCAGCTGGAATGGGCTACAGGAAGGGAAAGACGAGCTGAGTAGTAACTCAGAAATCTCTGTCTCTTCTCCAGCATCAGCCTTGCCTGGACTAAGTATCCCTGGCCTACCCCCAAGACAACTACTGGGAGGGACTAATTTTCTCTTTCCTCTTCTGTATTTTCAATTATGTCCCTCATTTTTATTTGCTACCTATCTAGTTCTCACTTGAAGGGCCCAGTAATCAGCCAAGGAAGAAGTGGAGGTCTGCAGATAAGAGCGTGGGGCACTCGTATCGCCGGCTCCACTCGCCCTTCTGTGCCAAGCGCCTCTTCTGTGCTTGGCACAGCGCCGTGGCTCGGGAGATTTCTCTTTCCTTAGTAGGGTCTGAATTCAGCCACTTAACGCTGTGCTGCAGTGCCAAAGTATGCTCTAGAGCTCAGGATTGTATACAGGAGGAGCAAATTACAGATGCAGCCAACTGGATGTTGCCAACCTATTATCTATGGTCCTCTTGAAGTAGCCTGTCCGTGTGCTCTGATTTCTCCATTTCTCTTTTATGAAGTGCTGGAGGGAAGTGACCTGCTCTGCTCCTCTCCCACTGAAACACTCTGCTCCAGAGAGCAGGTGAAGTTTTATAAGAGCTATACTTTACGCTCATTAACAGCACAGAAAGGAAATTTAAGCAATTCACTTAGAAGGAGAGGTGTCTTGTAGAGTAGCTGGGTATTTTTTTGGGGGGTTTCGTTTTGTTTTTTTTTTTTTTTTTAATCAGCTAATGGCAAGATTTTTTTCTTCTAGACATTTTATATCCTTTTTTATAGTCATGCAGGCACAAAAGACACTTCAGGTTTGCCTTCTATTCCTGTGTCGAGCTCTTAAAAACATTCCTATTTCACTTTTAGTTATTATGGATATAATAGTTCGTGTTTTCCAAGTCATAGCCAGAATCATCCAAAGTGCAGCATGAGGAATCCACCTGTTACCTTTTATAAGGGGAATAAAAAGAGAATAATAGGTGTTTTCCCACATACTTACAGGTGAGGAAAGCAAAGGTTCAGGAACCACATAATAAAGCCCAAATTCTGGCAGCACAGACCTCTTTCTGCTCTGTGGCAAGTCTTTGCTTTCTCCTCTGAATCTCTCCTCTCACAGTACTTGGCTACAGAGCCCCTTATCCTTCGCGTCTTCCTCTTTTCAGTTTCCTGTAGTCCCTTTCTTTTGTGTCCTTAGGCTTTTTGTACCAAGTCAGGAATTTCTTTTTGTCTTTCTATGGCTTTGATGTAAACCAGCAGAGACCTCTTTCAGCTGAGGTAGCAGTTTTTGGAAAAATTCTTCTCAGCCTTTGGAAGCCCTGAAAAATGCTTATTTAAGGTGGTACGTTTTTTTCCCCACAAAATACTTGAGCCATTTCAGCTGGAACTTTAAAAAATGATTGAGCTTGAAGAAAACACCAGGTGAGACACACTGAGTTAGATATGGAAAATAATTAAAAAAAAAATGCTGCCAGAAGCAGGGAGTTGTCAATCAGTCTGACAGCTTTTACAGTTTGTGGTATTTTAACATCAAGATGCAGGTTCCCTAGTTCCTGTCAGGAATCTCTTCAAAGAGCAACTCTGTTAAGTTAGTGAGCCTAAATAAGTACTTTTCTGCCTTGTTTCTAGTCTTTAATGCATATTATTCTCAGGAAAAAATCTTATTTGAAGTAATACAGACTGGCTTTAAGGAAGAATCTCTTCAAACATTAATTATTGTTGAAAGTTTCCTGTTGCTTTGTATTTTCTCTAACAGGAATTGGACAGATGAGCTTCCTACTCAGTGCCCAGATCAGCAGC
Organism: Tyto alba; assembly: GCF_018691265.1. Classification (NCBI taxonomy): domain Eukaryota; kingdom Metazoa; phylum Chordata; class Aves; order Strigiformes; family Tytonidae; genus Tyto; species Tyto alba. The sequence continues at coordinate 26,903,258 of NW_024881328.1, read as the reverse complement.
CAGACAGGAAACCCTGTCTCTAAGGAGAAACTGTGCTGACACGCACCGGTGAGAAGCAGAAGTCACTGGGTGCGGTGGCCTTTCCCTACTGCTTCACAGGAGCTCAGCACCCACTGTATGGGTTTTGAAAAATGGTTCCTAAATTGCTGCAGTATGTCCATCATTGTGCATACAAGTAATAAGGTCATCAGCCTAATTCTTCAAAGAAATACTGTTTCTGCATACAAATCCTACCATTTGCTGAGTCCTACAGAAAATCTGTTCCTTGGCTGCGTGTTTCATCTCTGTCTTTACAGAAAGCATGGAGATAGTCTCTCCAGCACTTCAGCAGTATTTATTTCTTTACTGGTCAGCATAGGAAAAAGCTAAAAAGCCTTCTTCTTAATTGAATTGCTTTCTTCTCAAGTTAGTAGTATGTTCATGACACTAGGAAGCTGATTAAAGGGAGAGGGTTGTTAGCCATAAATATTTTAGGTGTTAGACCACTGAAGGATGTTTTTCAAATCCATTGTGAAGAAAAAATCTCCCCTCAAAGCAAGCAGTCACAAAATTGTAGTTTAAGACAAACAAGGTACATGTGTTACACCATTATGCTTATAGAGATTTTGCTAGTTTCTAATTATGAGTCTTGTCCTAAGTAACATTCTGAAGCACCTTTAGTGAAATCTAATTCTCCATGTGTCTGAATACAGAAGTGACTGCTTTTGCAGCATCCTGGCTGTATGTGACTGGCTTTCCTGCCCTCCCTCACGTTATTCTATGAGAAACAAAGAATTATGGATATAATTATTAAATAATAAATTATAAGATAATATAGGCAAGAATTATTTATCATTGTACTCTTTCTTTCTGGATTTGGATATAGCTAGTGGTCTTTTAATCTAGATACAATGAATTTTATGACAATTTAATGTCATAATCACAACATAAAAGTGCTGTGTGCCAATTTAAAATAATACAGTGAAACCCATCATACTTGAAACCCAAAGATAACAGGTTTGAAGCACAGACCAGCTGATTTCAGCTACCAGAGCAAGGCTGATTTGAAGATCTGTGCCTTTCTAACTGGTCTTCTCTGTATTCAATCTGCCTGGTCTCACAGTAGATACACCACAACTTCAGCTGCTTCCCCAAGTTAACACTAGGGAGAAAGGATCACATTTCTTGTCATTTCCAACAAGTACACGAGCAAGTTTCTACCTTGCTTTGTGTCTCATTTACTTGGATGTAAAGAAAAAAAAAAAGCAAAACCAAAAACAACAAACAAACAGAACCGAACCAATAGTTTTTGATACTACATTAAGTTTCAGGTCAGGTTTAATTAGAAATGGAATGTTTCTTTAAAGATTCATCTCTAAATACAGCGTTTTTAAATCAGAAGCATTTTAAAGGCTGTTTGTAGAGGGTGTAGTACTGATCAAAAATAACCCCCTCAAACTCAAGCCAGGAACATCATTATTGATTTTTAAATGAAGAAAGCCTATTATTTGTTGCTTACTATCAAGAGTAGGCAACAGCTGTCAGCTAGCATACTTATGCAATTCTTAGTTCTGATGTGTTTCTCATTTATATTCAGCCATTTTATGTATTTATATTCAAATGTATATATACAGATATAATTTATTCTCCTTTTAGGTTTTGTTTTTCAGTATGTAAAGGTAATGATATTAATTCATTTCAGAAGACTAGACTTCTTGTGTATTTATCTTTATTTTCTTCATAGAATTAATCAAGGCCATGAATTTGTCCCTAACCACTCTTTGCACAGTTCAGAAATGTAGGGGAAATTCAAATGTACCTAATGGGATACCATTCATCTTTGTGTTGTTGATGTTCTAGAGCAGGCTGGGAGCAAGAAAACTGTCAGCAAAACTTAGAGCAGACCCTTAAGAAGAAAAAAATCATATCTAAGGACCATCTCAAAGAGGAAAGCAAAAATCAGGAATCTTGTTTACCTCACGTGTTATCTAAGCTGCTTTTCTGACTACTAACTCCTAGGCTTGAGTCTTTTGGCAGGATTCTACTGAAAGGTAATTTTTCATATTATTTTACCTGTTCATATTATTTTACTCTCAGATGGTAATAGGTAGTGTAACAAGAATAGCTTTGCTCTCAGAATATGTTATTGGTTTGTTTTTCAGCAAGTCTCAAACTGTAGTATGTTTTTATTTTTTGATGGATCCGGAGGCAAGATGTTTTTGGTAGTGTTTGTTTGATTAGCTGAACACAACCAAATGTTCTGAATAACAACAGCCTTAATAACAAATGGCAGTTGTATACCATCTTCCATCAGATTATTTTGAAGCATTGTAAATATGTTATTTAGAACTTTCAGCCTTTTTGTGAGGTTGCAAGTATTTTATCCACTTTTTGCAAATGAATAATGTAAGGTTCAGGTGACGTGACTCATGTACAGTTAAACTGGTGAACCAGCAGAGCTACAAAGGGAAGGGAAATTGTCATATTCCTTGAGTATTATTTTAACCACTGAGTTTGTACTTGACTTTGTTCTTTTTCTCAGGTTTGCTCTGTCATGGTCCTAAAGGTTCATCTTACAGATGCAAAGTCTTATACTATGGTAGAGGAGTAATCTGGATGGATTGAAAAAGACACTGCTGATTACCTAAAGTGGGTCTAGTTTAGTATTAAACCTCAGATACTTGCTTTTTCCTCATTCTCCATTTGCCTGGGGAGGAATTCTCTTTCATCCCAAAACCTTTTCAGCATCTTTCTGTTTCTACAACATTTTTCTACAAAAATCTCCAATCTTCTCTGGAGCAGAAAATTTGACATTTTTCTACCATAAGGGTTAAATGTGCTGTTGGTGTTCACATTACAAACACAATGCTTTTATGTATTTATATCCTCACTTGAGAATGACCGTTGTAAGAAAGTGAGACCAGATTCAGAAATTTGGGTTAAGTCTTTTTACAGGAATCAAATATTAAATTTTAACAATCTTTTACACAACAATTTCTAAAACAGCAGTGGTATTTAATTTTCAGAACACTCTAAGGATCTCCCAGTTATGATTTTAGTCATATCATGTTATATGGGGAGAAGAGAGGGATAGGGAGAGACTACAGTTTATTTACCTGATTTATTTATTATTTTTAAACACAGAGTTTCATGTTTTAAGCCAGGGAAGTGCAAAGACAGAGGAGGACAGAAGATCAAAAGATGAGAAAATCCCTGATTTTATTTCAGTTGGACAGGGTAGAATGTTTTTTCTTTTGCTTATGTTGGTCTAAACCACAATTTTGGACTGATTTAGGAGAACAAAATTCTACAAAAAAGGCTCAGATTCATCCTTGGATTCCTGAGCTTGGTCTGACAAAGTCTTGCAAATTAGAGTATCTAAGTGAAAATCCTACTGAAAGCAGTCTCTGCTTTAATGTAGGATTCATGGTTTGGTGCCATTTCATCCAGCTCCCTGTCCTAGGCAGGGTCAGAACACATCCTAAGATAGAGAAGGATTTGTGATGATGAAATTATTTCTGCTAGCACACAAGATGGATAAATGGGCATGTCAGTAAAGATTTAAGGCTGTGCTTCCCAAGTTGATGCTGAGGCAAGAAGATTAAAGCATTTCTTGTTAAAATAAAAAATATGTAATTAAGCAGGTAAAGAGAAAGTATATGTGAGCATATAGTTATACCTTTAGTAACTAAGTTTCAGTGGCATATTGAAAATCTGAAAAGCAGTCAGAGAAAACCTACCAAATTAATCAAGGCTCATATAGTGAGAGGCTTAAGGAACTTAATTGGTTTATCAAAGAGAAGGTTAAATGCTGATCTGATTGCAATATACAAGTGCCTATGCATTCAGAAGGTATCTGAGATTAGGGTGATTTTTAATAGAGAAGCACAACTAGATCAAGAGGTTTATAATAGACATGGTAAACATTTCTTCCCCAGTGATGTAAATCAACTTAGTTGGAAACTTTTAAATCAAGCTGTTGAGGTTTTTTCCCCAAATTTAGGGTCTGATTGACCATAAATTGTCAGTCTTCATAATAGGAAGGGCTGAAACTGTCCTGGGTTGAGTGAGCGGTGGCGTTTTTTTGGTGGCAGGGGAGGGGGCTATAGCGGTGGCCCCCTGTGAGAAGCTTCTTGAAGCTCCCCCAGCTCCAATTCAGCTCCATTTCTGCACCAAAACTGAGCCAGTCAGCTACACCTCTGCATTAACGTATTTAAGAAGGGACGTGGTGATGGACAGTGGGACTTGTGAGGAGGAGTTGCTGCAGCTGCGTGAACACCAAGGTCAGTGGAGGAACAGAGGAAGAAAGGAGGGGGGAGGTGTGCCGGAGCGAAGACCCCCCTATATCCTGTGGTGAGATGGCAGGACGGCCCCCCCCTGCCACCCATGAAGATCTACAGTGGAGCAGACATTGATTTATGGCCTGTGGCTTCCACCTTATTGATCAAGGGGCTGTGCCCGAAGAAGGCCGGGGTCTTGTGGGAAAAGGTAGCCCCGCTGCTGTAATTCAGCACTGGGAGGATTGCAGCATGCGGGGGTGTCCCACGCCGGAGCAGCTCGGGAAGGGCTGCAGCCGTGGGAGGGAATCCAGTCGGAGAAAGTTGGTGTCCCATGATGGAGCAGTGTGGGGAATGCTGCGGCCCGTGGGAGGGACTCATGTTGGAGAAAGTTTGTGGAGGACTGTTTCCTGTGAGAGGGGGGGGACCACGATGGAGCAGGGGGGAGAAGTTCCAGCAGCTCCCCCCACCGAAGATAAAGGAAGTGGCAGCACTGACTGCACCCCCCATTCCCTGCCCCTGCACCGCTGGGGAGGGGAGGAGGTATTGATATCGGGAGCAGAGCTGAGCCCGGGAAGAAGGGAGGGGTGGGGGGAAGGTGTTCCCAAGATGTGACAGTGCTTCTCACTGTCCTACTCTGTTTTGTGTTGTTAGTGTCTGGAAAAAAATGTATGTTCTTTTTTTCTTCCCCTAATGAGTCTGCCTTTTGCTCATTATGATAATGGGGGATTTTTCCCCATCCCAGTCCTATCTTGAACCCCAAGCCTGGCTCTCTGTCCCTTCTTATTGCCGGAAGAGAAGGGAGAGAGAGCCGCTGCGTGGTGGTTGGCTGCCGACCAGGCTCAAACCACAACAGAAACTCTCCAGTGAAATGAAATTGTATCATGAATTTTTCAGGAAATCAGGTGTAATGGCTACTTCTGGCCTAAAACAAATCTGTAGGTTGCTGCAGACATTGCTTTCAGTATTCTGTGTGATTGTGAATACAGACACTCAGAAAGGATCATCCCCTTTTTCATTTTTCCATGCAAGCTGTACTTTAAAAGGGGAACATGCAAGAGGGTAGCACACCAAATGGCTCTGCATTATGCCATACGACTGGACATAAACAAAGTAGAGAGGGAAGCCTAACCGCTAGTGGCCAGAGAGAGAAAATTGGTCTCCCAAGTCCAGGACACCAGCCCTGCAACTCTGTTAACAGAAATAATGTGGAATTTACAAAAATAGTCTTAGTTGAACCTTAATCTCTAAAAGTAAAATGAGGAAGCTGAATTTATTAATATTTCACCTCTTTTAAGGTTGTTCCCAGCTCTGGGTGCCCTTTTAATTGTCTTGTACTAAAAATGAAGAAGTCTAAACTCCAAAGGTATCTCTTTCCTTTTTTATTTCTCAAGTACTTACTGTTATTTCAACAACTCTTCATGGATAGCTGTAGTATCTGACATGTTAGAAAGTGACTTACAGCAAGATTTTTGTTTTGTTTTAAAATGCCTCCAGGATGATTTCACTGACTAGTAGTAGTGTGTGGAGGTCACAGCTACCGCAGCCACGGTTTTCCTCTGGGAAGCTGGAGCTTGCTGCCAAATTGATCAAGAGGGGAAGAGACAAACATAGTGAGAAGTTGCATTCAGACAGATTTGCCTTCAGAGTACAATGTTGTTATTGTGTTTTGGGAACCATGTGAAAGGGAAGGGAAGATATTAGTCCCTGGGGTCTGAATTCTTTCTTAGTGGATGCTTATGTCTTTCTGCACTTGGGAAGAGACATCTACTCAGAATTTTTAAAAGGGGGGAAAAAATAAAAAAAGTGAAATAGTAAAATCATGGGCTCACTGCAACCTGAGTGTGGTAGGGTTTGATTTCAATGAGATCCAGATTTCGTGCTCTATGCAAATGTGCTACGTGTAAGTACATTAGGAGAGCTTGTTAAACAACAAAATGTGATTAAAGCAACCATCGGTTAGACCACAGGATTATGGTAAAAAACCCCTATAATGTTGTAAATTAATTATTCTTTCTGTTCTAACTGAACATTTGCACAAGTCTCTGAATCAGCTGCTGGGAATCTGACAGAAGCCGTCTCCTGGCTTGGTTATTGGCCATTTACATCTGCCTGTTTTTTTCAAACCTCAAAATGTGAAGAGCATATAGAGATAGAGGTGTGGGGAGGTAGTGGTTAGAGACCTGCAAGTTCACTGTGCAGAAATACATCTCTGTGGGGACATGCTCCATGCTAGTCAAGGAGTACTGATACACAGGGAGCACTGACAGTATTTCCGCAAGAAAGGGATGCTGTGCACATCATCAAATCATAGATTCATTTAGTCTGGAAAAGACCCTTAAGATCACTGAGTCTAACCATTAACCTAGCACTATCAAGTCCACCACTAAACCATGTCCCTAAGAGCTACATCTGTAAGTCTTTAAATACTTTCAGGGGTGGTGACTCAACCTCTTCTCTGGGCAGCCTGTTCCAGCTCTTGATAATCCTTCTGGTGAAGAAGTTGTTCCTAATGTCTAATCTAAGCCTTCCCTGGTGCAGCTTGAAGCCATTTCCTCTTTTCCTGTCACTCGTTACCCAGGAAAAGAGATGGACACCCACCTTGCTACAGTCTCTTTCCAGCTGGAGCTCCATGGGTAGAGCTGACTCAAGTGTTCCTGGTGATGAAAAATAAGCAAGAAAATGTGTAACGGTATAGCATTGATTTGAACAGTAAATTGCACTTAACATTGGCAAAATGAAAAATAAGTTCCCTGGTGGGACAAAAGCAGCACAAATGTGGAGAGAACAGATACTTGCTAGTTTGCACTGGCCAAGTGTGCCAAGTATTGCATCACAGTGTTAATGTTTCTGATTTTACGCTGGGCATTTTAAATCTGTGGTCTGTTGAATATGTGTATTCACTTCTGTCACTCTCTTAGATGTCATAATATGTACAGTTATGGTAGGAGGCTGTGTATGACAGAATTTACGATAAGCTTCAGTGTATGGTCATTCTCCACAGTGACAGTGTGCTCAGCTTCCCTGACAACGGGAGCTTAAACACAGGAGGAGTTCATGTAGGCGTTGCGATGTAGAAGGATGTTGAAAAGATCTGATCTACGGGATGTTTGTTTCTGTTTGTCTACTTGCACCATCATCATCATAAGGACACACAAATAAGGAGTGTTGTCCAACAGTTTTAAAAAAAAATCCCAGAACTTAATTTAGATGTTGTTCCTGCATTAGTAATTTCTATATGCTACTATTTTCTCCCTTTGATTACCCGAGGGAAACATTGGATTATATTATCAGTTTGTTCCACATAAGGTTTAAATTTTTGCTTTATCAGAGTAAAACAACAAACTATGCCATAGGGCCAATCTCAGTGTTTTTTCAGAAGCTTCTTAATGCCTACTGGTTAAATGATACTCAGTTAAATCTCTTATACCCATTTACCAATATTCTGTTTACAAATACTTGTCTAACAGACAACTCTAGATTTGACCCAAAATTAACATGATGAGAGGTAAGAGTTACATGATGAGAGGTAACTCAGCTGAGGACATAAATTCCCAGTCACAATTTTAAACCTTACTCAGATTTGAGGTTATGCTGCTCTTATGGGAAGACAGAGCTTTTGGGTGTAGATTTTTATTGGAGTGGTAGCAATGGCATATATGACTCTTGCTTAGCATGATTCAATAGCTAAGCAGATCAGGAAGAGAATTAAAGCTTAGAAGTTAGTTCATTAGGTAGAAATGGCAAATGTAAATTGGTGCACTATCACTAGCTCAGATGTGTAACCAGCAGTTTAGTTCTGGATACTAGGCAAGTACCAAAAGCTTCAACTCAAATAAGCATCTGGGCTTATCCAAACTTTTAATCTGGAGATTGCACCTGAGCAAAAACTAATACAAATATTCTGGATTTCCAACATCACAAAAAGCAGCTGCTTTTGCAATGTAGTGTCACCTCCTTTAAACCAAAGGCTTAGAAATTATATCTAAATTTTCTGTTTTCAGCAACTTACCTTTTGGCAGGATCAGTGCAATTTATTTCTGAGGCTCACAAATTGGTGTTTGTACTGTCTGCTATGTTTAAAGAGATCTTTTAAAATAAGCAGAACTTTAGTTTCACTGAAGTAGTTCTCCTGATACACTTGCTCACATTTTTTTTTCCTCCTTTCTGTGTCTGTTCAGTTCCAAGAAAACACCAGAAGAATCTGTGGTACCATGATATACAGCAGGGTAGGGAGAGTTTCTGGTAGCAAGAACTATAAGAGAATTCAAGGATGAAATTGTTGAATTAGTGATGACAATGTGTAACAGCTCATATAAAACTGCTTTCGTACCGAAGGACTGGAAGGTGGCAAATGTGCAAGTTTTTAAAACCCATTCCATGGAGAATGTAAGCTTTTGGGTGGCATAATTTTGCCAGGCAAATTAATAGAAACCTCAGTAAGAATAGTGTAAAAGGACACCTCATACTCTAAACTGCCTATAAAGTGTCAAGATCATTCCTTTTTAAAGACAAATCCTTATTTACAAACCTGTTTGTAGAGGTCAACAGACACATGAATAAGGATGTTGTAACTGACATACTTGGAATTACCAAAAAGGATTTCACAAAACCCCTTGGCAAAGATTTTAAAGAAAGCTAAATTGGCATCCTGGCATGCCAAAAAGATACTTGTGAGGTATGTGAGCTAAGGAAGTTTGCCAGTGGTGAAGTTCTGCAAGGCAGTGAGGACAAAGAATGACCAAACATTATGAAAGACCTTAATGAGACTGAAAAGCCAGGCAATAAATGGTTGATGAAGTTCCATTTAGAGAAATGTAAAGTGATGACAGACAAGGAAAACTTCACATAGACCATAATGTGCTATGAATCGGCCCTTAACACTTGGGAGTGAGTCAGTTTTATAACAGTGATTCCATGAAAGCATCAGCTCAGAGTTCAGTACTGATTCACCCTGAATATTGTATACGGTTCCAGTTCATGTCTTCAACATGTTTGATTGAAGTTGTTAAATTGTAGAATTGAGAAGGGGAACGAGGATGCTCAAAGGAATGGAATGATTTCCATGCACAGAACGACTGGGTAACACAGAGATAACTTGGGATGTGGTACAGGTCTTATAAAATTGAGTTGTATGGAGCTATATTTAAACAAATAGATTTGTTTCTTGACACAGAAGATTGTAGGCATTGGAACTCAGTGCAGATTGTTTTACATCACTTCAAGGGGTGACTATGCATGAGAAAGTCACTGTGTTTTAACAAATACACAGAAAACACCTGGCTCTGGAAAATTTTTGGTGGAAAAATATGTGAACCTTGTGAAAATAATTGGGGGAAATAAGATGTATGCTTGTGCTGCTCCTGTTCTTCTCTTGGTTAACTACATATGATTGTTTTGAGTGATAAAATGATAGCCTAGATGGAACTTCAGTAGAGTTTAGCAAGTCTATGCTTTTGGATTATCTGTTGCTACATTTGCATTTTAAAGTGCTTTGAAAGTCATCATTGCCAGTCTCGGTAGTTGTAGAGTATGTCTTCTGTTCACATGTTCTGAAATCAGGAAACAAAGTAGTAGTAGATTACTGCTGAAACCTGTCTGGATTCTGTTATTTCTTTCACACTTCAATAGTTTGGGTGGTTTTAAGGAGGCCCTTTACAAAAATGTAGCATCTTCAACTTGGAAAGGCATTTTTAAATTTAAGTTTTTATTAAACCAATTGAGATAGAACAAGACTAAAAGGTTGTTAAACTTAGTTATGGCTTCCAGAGCACTGTGAATTTCTTTATTAATTCCTCCTGTAGCATAAACAGCGTAGTGCAGATTTTTATTTGCATTTGTGATAGCTATTAGCTTCTGTTACTATTTTGTTTTATAGAACTGGTTTTTAAATACTGGTGCTCCCCACTGCGCAAAGTATGCTGCGTCATTTTCTAACACATACCTCAACAAATTACTCTCTCCCTTTCTTCCTCCCGTCCTCACTGCAATGAAGAGGATAAATTTGTGTAGCAATCTGAGATCAGTTTACCCTGCAGCATTAATCTTCTAACAGAGAGATACTTTTATATTTTTCCAGCATGCTGTAATCCACCCCAGTTTCTGATATATTTAAAACCTATTAATTGTTAATGTTGCACTTCTTGAATTCTAATCATGACCAGACTACATGCGGGGCTCCGGTTTGGGAAAGATCATTAACCGCTCCCCTGGGGTTCCTGAGTGGTACTTTCTGGAGGCAGTGTGAGCTGTATTATTTGTGTAGATTTTGTCCTTGTGTTGCTACATCTGTTTGAAACTGGGACTTTGTGCATAGCCTGCTTTATATGGTTTTGAACTGCATTGCCTAATGCTAGCGCTGTGGATTGTTATCTGGAAGGCACAGAGGAATCATTGATCACTGCTTCTTTTTCCGTTTTTATTTTTTCAAACGGGACTGCAGACGCTAGTGGGTGTTTTTGCTATTTCTTTTCACCGATCTCAGACACTTCAAATGGTTGAGGTACTTTTCAGCTTTACTCTTTTGTTCTAGATTATCTGATCTAACAATCAGTAGTGAAGTTGAAAAGCAAAACATATCTTTAAGAAAAAAAACCTCTATTCCTTAATGATACAGCAACCTTTTAATATATATTATAAATGTAGTAATATATATTGACTGGCATATCTATTATAAAATGGATGCTCAAAAAACTTTTAATCTGCATGTATAATTGTGATATATTATGCATGGTGATGCAATAAATGGTACAAGTCAGAAATATAATTTATTTTAATATATTTAAAGCTTTTAAACCTTGGACTGTCAATATATTCTAGAAACAGAGGGACAGGAAACAAGGATATTTTAGGGTTTTTGTAGACGTCATCATATTCATTGTAACAACACTGTGTTATTTAATACAGTAGTTCATTCTAGACAATGTGGTTTTAGTTTTGTAATTGTCTAAATATGGTACCCCTATGACAATGAAATACAGTATTTAATGGCAAAAGCTGATAAAAATTATATCATCTCTCCAGAAAATTTGTTAGCAATGACATTTACAAACCCATGTTTTTGGTTTAAAAGGAATGTAGCAAGAAACCTATGTAGCTGAAGTCCAACAAAAGTGTTAGGTAATAGATTATCAGAGAATGTCTCCTTAGTCAGACATGATGCAATATGTTTTTCCTGAATTTGTGTATTTGCGTGTGTGCATGTATGTGAAAAAAATCTTCATTAGTGCAGGCTTCTCTGGAAGCTTAAGTGTGTACTAAGGGAAAATTGAAGTCTTTATCCTCAGGCTTAGAAAGTCTGGAAGCCGCTAATTTACTGCTGTAATTCTTTAACTAATGAATCAGTAACTTCAACTTTTACTCTCTTCCTTTCTTAAGTCAGCTTAGTATCAAATATGTGATGTGTACCACCCAAGATTAAACAACCATGTTTGGTTTCTTCAAATAGTACTATAAAGGAAAAAAGTCATTAGTGTGACTGTAAAGCAAGCTTCAGAAAAATGAAACTTTATAACAAATTGAACTATTTTCTCCTGAGCTAGTTTAAAAACAAGGTTGGGAAATGTGCATTTATCTTTTCTTACAGACTTTCATTTTTTGCCCTCTTCTAAATCCATTTCTCATATTAAATAAGTCTGGAGGACCACATGTGCACAGATGCTCATAGGACAATTTGAGTTGAAAGGGACCTTAGAGGTCATCTGGTCCGACCTCCTGCTCAGAGCAGGATCAGCTCTGAGATCAGACCAGATATTGTGTTTTATTTGAATTAGAAATATATGTTTGAGTCTTTTTGAGTCAGGAAATTAATTTTAATCTGTAGCTATGTTACATTGGGAAAAATGACATATTATGCTTAATTGAGACCTCGACACAGTAGCAGTTATAAACTCTGTTTTCTTAACATCCAGTGCCATTCCCCAGCTCTTGCAGTGTTAACAACAGAAAGCTCAGCCATCTTGAGGATATTCTAAACTGGTGACCAACAGGAGCCCTGGTATTTAGCAAAGAGTTGGTCAGTTCCCAGTTCCTGAAAATGTTATGTTGAATTTAAGATTAATATATTCGGTGCTTCACTTACCTCACATTTTTCACAGTGTTAAAATGTTTTCTGTAGTATGATAACTTCAGTACCCTTTCCTGGTACAAAAACTCCCTGCGCGCTCCTCCAAACTGCAGCCTTCACACAGGCTCTGTCACTCATCACTTCTGCATGGAAATGTTTGGGGATTGTGACCTTTTTTCCCAGCAAATGGTATTTCTAGTGCAGTCTGTAAAGGACCTCCTCTCACAAAGAGGTCTCCAGGAGAGAATATTTTCTAAATAAATGCTAATATCTATCACTGAGCAGAAAAACAAGTAGAGAGAAATGACAGTGATTTGTTAGGGGACAAAAGTGGTTTCTCGTAATGTGTCTGTTGGATCAGCAGGTGATAGGGAAAGGCTTTCAGGCGTCTCTCTGCAATTCAGATGTGATAGCGGGTCCCCGCAGCACAGAAGATGTGCAGGGTTGGGAAAGGAACAGTTTAGTAGCCTGGGGATGGCAGTACCAATGGAGCTGCCTTTTCTTCATAAGTTCTGGCATGCTACCAATTTCCTAACCTGTGTTAAATCTAATTACTATGAGGGCTAAAATGTTATTTCCTCCTGTTTATCTCAAAAAGAATAAAAAGAAAAAGCCTCCAGCAGAAAATGTTATTTTTTATTTTTATTTTGTACTGTATATTGCCCTAAAAAGTTGTAAATTGATTGTTGCTTGTTCTTCAGATGGATCCTGTGCAAAAAGCAGTCATAAACCACACATTTGGAGTGTCCATTCCCCCAAAGAAGAAACAAGTAATTTCCTGTAATGTTTGCCAGCTTCGCTTTAACTCTGATGTGAGTATTGGCTATTTTAATTCCTTTTTTTTTTTTTTTTAATCCCCTTTGCCCCCCTGGTAGATTAGGTATAATTAATCTAAATCTCTTTTTCTCAAACAAATCATTCCAGTTCTGCCTACATTCTGCTCAGCCTGCTAGGCTGATAATTTGTCTACTCAGAGGTGGAAGTCCATAGAGGTACATTGCTCTTTGATTTTCTTGAATGGGTCTGGCATGATATCCAGTGCCACGTCCATTGATGGTATCCCATTTGACAGTCCAGTAACCTCCAAGAAGTACTGCAAAAAGAAATTGAAAAAAAAAAAAAAAAAAAACAAACCAAAAAAAAACACCACCAAAACACAAAAAAACACACAAAGAGAAGAGGAGCAGACAGAAAAGCTTCCATATGAGTTCTCCATGTCATACCTGTCATACCCACTCTTCTTCCAAAAGAAATACCTTTTTCCTGTTGTTCCTCCATTCTTGTTGATAATATGTCTTCTGATTTCTTAATAAAATCACTCTTCAGTAACTTTAATTTTTAATAAATATGAACATTTACTTTTAGCTGTCTTTTTGAGTATGATAAAGTTCAAGGAAACTGTTTTCTGAGGTATAACTAAAAAAAAATGTGTTATAAAAGAGTACATTGACTGATGTTTATATATCCAATTAATGTTTTTCCTGAGTAGCTGGAAAATTAAAGAAAATCATTTAAACTATGTCTAAGAAAATTATGACCTTTGACAGTTTAAAAATATGTGTTTGTTCTGGGAGACTACTTACTAACTAAATTAAGCTAATTTAAAAAGTCCCAAAATTCTCAGATTTTTTTTGTTGATCTCAAGTGTAAGAATAAATCCTTAAGTGATGTGTTTAATATTGTGTGTTTTACTGTTATAATGTCAGTCTAAGAAATAGTTTGTCTTCAAGTAATTGTTGCTCCTAGAGATTCACAGTAAAGCCCCCATACCAATTAGTCTGATTTTCTCTGCCTCTAACATTCCACTTTGAAAAGTGTCTTGTAAAGTGGTTTCCCCAGTTTGGCTTTCTTGTCTAGGCTGGTAAGGATTCTGACGCAGTGCTGTCTTACCTTCAAATTGATTTCTAAATCTGTCATCTTTTGACATGCTTATTAAACTTTCTTTGAAGTGGCAATATCTACTTAGGTAACCGATTTTGAAAGTCATTATTTGAAGCTTAGTTCACATTTGTTTCCTCTTTAAGATTAAGACTGAAGGTCAAAAAACTCTTTCTGCTCTGATACTTGGTCTAGATACCTACTTTTACTGATTAAAACAAAGAACCAATAAAGTTTTTAAAAATTTCCTTGGGCTCCTTGGATCTGAATCTTGTTTCTGAGCCATACCCTACTCCATCACCAGGGAGGCAGCTCAGCCTGTTCCTGATCTTTCTTCTGAGGTCAGGGTCCCTCTGATGGGCTTTGTCCCTAGAGTAGTCGCTCACTTTGTCTGCACTGACATTCAGGTAGACAAACAGCACTTCAGGCAGACGGATTGAATCACCACTTAGTAGCTCAAAACAAAAAAAGAGCTGAGATATTATATCGTTTTGTACCTCTGCCAACCAAGCAATTTTACCTATCTAGACTTACTCGCAGAGTAGAACAGAAAGTGTATCACATTCTGCTTTCAATAGTGGCATCACAAAAGCATGGCATATTATAGCCTTGTTTCTTCTTCTGAGGCAGGTGTATTGACACAGTGTCATGCTCCTATCTTTCTAAATGTGATCAATATGCTCAGTTCTAGTTACTAGGAAACATCATCATCCTTTTGTAATGAATGGTTGAAAGAAAAGGTGAAGCATTATGACAGTGCCACTGTTGGTGATAAAATGAAGTTCCTTACTTTCTACAGCAGTTTGCTTTACCAGGACATTCACAAGCAACCTGGAAATTTGATTTTAGAATGCACTGAGGTTCTAGTAGTGTTATTAATACCAGAAAATACTTAAATATAAATGTAAGTTTCACAAATATTTCATAACCACTTCCAGGAAGATTTGGAGAATGAGTTTTCATAGTATAGCACTTGTATTCTAAAAGCTATCTAGCCTTTCTTCAGATTATTCAGCTTCTTCTGGGAAGCTTACATAAGATTTTAAATATATCCTCCAGGTTCAGCCTTTTGACCTTAAGAGTTATTTATCTGAGTGTGTGTCACTTACTTTTTTTCCTGAGAGAGTAAGATCTTATTTTATTCAGCTATTATTCTCACCCCACCCCAAACCCTCAATAATCTGCATTGTTATAATTTACCAAGGTAATATTAATGGCCTTTCAGCTAAGTTTTGCAGACTCTTAGAGTTCTTTTCTATCTTATTAGAAGCTGCTTCACAGAAATAAAAATCTGGACTCTGCTTGTATTTTTTCTTTTTGGCCCCTTTATAATGTGAAATTATGCTTCAGGGGTGGAATGGTCTTTACAATCCATCCTCTGCTTGTGGACTGGGGAAAATGGAGTCAGATATTTCTGAACCTTGTAACCGCTGAATCTCTCAGTGAATCGGTTCTGCCATGTAACATCCTAAGAATGTATTGAGAGCCTTTCAAGTAGCATCAAACTGTGATAACCTGCATTAAAACCTTGAGCGTGGCACACTGCAGAATGAGATTTGTAGTACAGCCACTTCACACTTGCAGTTTCTTCTAGCTCTATAAAGTTGACATGCTCCTTGTTGCTGATGGGTATTTTGTTCCTTTGAACTTCCTTTGACCTAAATTATGCAAGCAAATGAAGTAAAAATGACAGAAGGAAGCTATTAAGTAGTTTTCTTACTTTTGTTGTCCAAAATTAATTTCAGTTGCACGGTGTTCAAAGATTCTGCCCTGATTCTAGTAGTTCTTTATCTATTGCATGAGCAATCTACAGACCAGTGAATATTCAACTATGAGAAGAACAAAATTGGTTTCCTTGCCTGCAGTCTTTCCCTCACACTGTGGACACCCACTGGTCTGGATCAATAGGCCTAAAACTTCAGACTAGTCAATTTATGGTTGTCAAACCTCCCACTAAATTAATTAAATAAACTGTAAAGGTTTCAGGTTTATTCTGCTAGTGTGTCTGTAGGTTTAGCTTTGGTGAGAGTGTTCTGGCATCAGATTCAGAGGCAGGGATCTGCAGCTATCTGCAGGAAGAGGAAGTCTGAGACCAGGGATGGAAGGTAAAAAGGAAGTTTTTAAAAGGTTATCTCCAACATGGGATTAAACATATCTAATGTTGAAGTGTTGACTTCAGTATTTTGAAAAGTAAAAATTGCTAAGAGCATGCTATTTTTATTCTATCATATTATAATTTGAACAGTGTTTCCTAACTGAGTTCTTCAGGATCTCCCAGTCTCCTGTACTTTTAAAACCGTTTTTAAAAGTACAACCTGAAGAAAACATCTGTGTACAAATTCTAAATTTGGTCTAGTTTTAGACTGATCTGTTTATCCTCTTCTAGAAAAGAAATTATGGGTTTTGACTCGTACTCACAGACATTTGCCATCATACTTTATCTGTCCTTTTCTAGAATTCATTAACTGCAGTTTGGTCAACTGGGGAGTTACGTTTTTCTCATAATTTTTGGCACAAGCAGTTTGAATACCCCTTCCAAGCGCTGTCAAATCCAGGAGAAACTGTATTACAGAAGAGGTGATCCAAAGTCTTGAGAAACAGAAAAATAAAATGCTATTTCTGTGAAGTAACACCAAACTGAAGTTGTTTTAATAGTCTGAACTTTGAGGTCCTTGAATGGGAATATTACTTGTAATAGTAGTATTGACCTGACAACAGTGGTAACAGGTTGCTTCAACAATATTTTTCACATGATCTAGTTAAGATGCTTTAGCTGGTACTTAGAGTGGGATTGGGTGCCTAAACCAAACTGTCTTGTCTTTTGATATCTGAGGTGTCTGGGACATCCATACGAGACTGGTAGACCTGACAGAGGAACTGCAGTTGGAGGTCAGGCAGGACACCTGACAACATCCCAAATTACACTGAATACCTGTTTCTAGAACTGAATCCTTACTTACTTACTTACTAAGTTTGCCTTCTATTTTCTTTTTAATTTCTTTTTTTTTTTTTTTTTTTTTAAGCGAGGGTCAAAGCAGGATTTAGTGAGGGGGAAAAAAGCATTGAAATAAATAGGAGAAAGTTAATTCACCTCAAGATCATGATAGCATAAAACTGGAAAGTTAGTAGAGGTCTCAACAACTCAAAGTGAAATGGCAAAAAAGTGAGGAGTGAATAACGAAAAGGCTTTTTCCTAAACCAGTTGTTAATGATGGTAGATACCAGAAGTCAACTCATGTTGAATTAAGTTGGAAATCTCAATTTAGGGAGGATAGCATTATGAGGATTGGTGGATGAAGAGATTTATTAGTCAGAATATTCAATGAGATACTTATTTCAGCATGCTTAAAATTTGTTCTGTTATGCAGAGGAACATACTTTTTTTGGGAAAACTTTTTTTTAAAAAAAAAGCAACAACATCCATTAATAGTTACAGTTGGATTTGCGCCAGTATATTAGAATAAACACAGGAGTTTCTATCTTTGCATCAAAATACCTGTTAACACCATTTTATCTTTAAATTTCTACATGATGATGAAACAGTATGTATTCCAGTGCAGCAATGAATAGTGTGTCAGTAAAGTTCAAGCTATGGTCTTGTGTTGTTATCCAGCTCATAAAAGATAAGAAATATCTCAGTTATGTTTACTACCACCAGAGACTAAGCAGCAGAAGAGGAAGAATCCTCTTCATGGAACAGATTGTGATAGTGAGTCAGATTTTACGCTTGCTTAAAGGCCACCAGAGCAAGGGACATAACTGTATTCCACCAAGAGGAAGCAAGACATGGTGAGAAAGATCTAGCTTAGCCTTTGGAAAGATTTTTTTTTTTTTTTCCTATTAAGAATTCTGGGATTCCTTCCAAACCCATGATATATCCATGTGGACTATATATAAGCTTTGCTAAATAAGTTTTCATATTAATTACATAGGTCTGGCTTGTTGATATTAATTATTTATATTACAGACATTCTAGCAGAAACAAAAAGCAGCTTGAGTGAGTTTGCTGAATCCTTACGATACCCATAAGAGGGTCCAGTGGCAACAGGGCAAGGGGAAAAGCGGTTGTTTTCTATCCCGTGTAGGTTCCTTCTCTGCCTACTCTTGGCTCATTCTTCCTCATTCCTTCTGGCCACCAGATGAATCTGCAGCATCTCTTGCAGCTGCTGTGTGGCAGTAAGTCCCCCCAGCAGCTGTGGAGCTTTGGCCAGACTGCCCCGGTGATGTCTGTTATGTTCTGTTATGGCATCTGACACTGTACCTTGCAGTCATGAGGGAAAGTGGGTTTCTGGACAATTGCTTTTTTTCTCCATATCTATGAATCATCACCTTATGTTCAAGTAACTTCTCTCTGCTCTTCTCCCTCCTTATTTGTACTGATAGTCCACAGAGTTTTTGGAGCTTGGGCACTGTACAATAATGTCAGTGTTAAGCCAGTCCCTTTCCTCAGCAGCCAGACCTCTCTGTACTCCAGACTCACAAATACATTATGCCAGCCACATGCTTTTTTAGTGTTTTGTTTTGTTTGTTTTTTTTTGAAAATGGAGTTCGTCATCTGTTGATCACATCTAAAAGAAATATCCTCTTCCCTCTGTGCACTTTCTGTTTCCTGTAGAATGGTCTTTGGCTGTGATACAGGCTGGTAGGTACCATCTTGTTGATAGGATATAATTTGATTTAAATAAACTTGTGCAATGTGTTGCTCTGTGAATAATGACTCTAAGTTGGTACTGCTGTTTGATGTCACATGTCAAGACTTGAAAACCAAGCAAAAACACCTTGTAGGTTGATCAGAAAAAACAGATGTAACAGTTGGCCATTAGGAGATGCTGAAGGTCATCTGATCGTTTAATGCATTTATAGCTAATAAAAATAAAGTGATGATAGTGATCATCTTTCTAAAAAGCCAGAAGACAGAGTTTTGAAGTTTTGGCAAGTATTACCAAATGTTAACTTTGCAAATTTAAATGAATCACTCATGCTGTCAAAAAGATAACACAAAATAATCAATAGCATCAAAGAAAAATCTACAGAACTGTCATCATCTTTTGTCAAATGTTTTACGTTTTCCCTATAAATAAGACTATATATATTGATTCTTTGGGTATGGAGGGTAGTGAAGTGGATAGGAGGTAATTAAAAGCATAACTCTCAGGAACTTGTGAAGGTAATTTTCTGTTTTATAGACAGAACTGACAAAATGATGAAAGTTGTTAGCTGCAACATGACAGAAATACTGCATGATTATAGGGTGCAGGGTTATAACGTGCTGAAAGTTCAGTTCAAATAACAGCTATTTAACAGAGCTTTTAACTAAGTTTTGTTAGATATTTCAAGTATGAGTTGACTTCTGACATGGCTGATGTTCACCACTTCTTGATTTCCCTGTATCCTTTTGAATAGTAATCTACCTCACTATTTGGAGCAATTAGCTTTTAGAAATTCATTGAGAACACAATTGAAAAAATAATGCCTAGCTTTGATATAACAAATGTATGAACACTTTGGTTTTGCAGATTTCTTCAATTACATCTATTATTAATATCAAATGAGATAAAACTAAATTTTTCAACACCACTTCCTAATTTATCACTTCATGTATTTTTTATTAAAGATATTGTTCTAGTCTAAATTCTTCTTAATTTATACACTCCTCACATAAATATACATACTTCTACAATATGGTTCTATCAGGTAAACTACATGATCAAACATTTGGTAGATGTCTTATTATTTTAAGAAAAGGAGCTTTATAGTTTAGGACCTGTTGTGAATTAAAATGACAATATGTTATGGATATAAATAATTCTGTGCTCCTCCAATCTTGCAGTTAGGTGCCTTCTCTAATAGGACCACTGCCACTGCAGCCTTGTTGGGAGATCCCTCACAGGGATGCTGCACACACTTCATTAAGATGCTGCTCCTTATTGCCTAATGTAATGCAATTAGGGTCAGCCTAGCTACTTCCACACTAAGAGCTTTACCGGCAAAAACAAGGATATTTTTTTTTTTTTTTTTTTTTATTTGAGACTATGTCATTACAATGGAATTCGGTACTTACCAGGAATTCTGGAAGTCACAGCCTTGCTTAGATCCATGCTTTTACAAGAATACTATTCGAGCATTACTTAGACTTTATTTATATCTTTTAGACACAAATTCTATTGATTTCAAAATAGGCTTGAGTAATTCAAGCTATTGATAATTTAGGATAAAGACCTGAATATTATGAGGTTGTTTTAAGTATCCTGAAATAATTATAAAATAAGGAAATTCTGTATTAACTATATGCTCTCTGATTTGGATCAGTGTGATGTATAAAAGTGGACAGATACACAGGTGTTGAGAGATTGTCTTTCGACAGTGTATGTTTTGACTATATTTAGGACGTGTTAGATGAATTTTTTTTTTTTAGCTTAAAATAATGTAAAACCTTTTTATGGTGTGCAGGAAGAATTTATCTTTATAGATACTCCAGAGCAGAACAGACATTTTAAGGATTATTGCATATCTGTTAAGTCTTCCAGTTGTAAATTGTCTATGTGGTTGAACTGTTATTGGCAGATGCTTTTGTGGTATTTTTAACAAAATATTTTTCACTGGAGATTGACACCAGATGAATACAGCATTTTAGATAAAATTGCTATTGAGAAGACTTTCCATCCAGGGTGGAATTCCTGCTTTAAAAAGATGCACTAGCAGGGGAGAAGAAATAGGAGCCACCAGCCACTACGTTCAGTTCCATTTAGTTCTGGCACTCACCTAGTACTGCAGAGCTTAAGGCATGAATCCAGACTTCCCATGTGGATGCTTCAGTCTCCCTTTATTTCTGTATTTCTCCTTCCTAATGTCATGCTGCTCTGCATATATCTAATTTTATGTTAATTGCCAGACTGGATAATGTGGTAGCATATTCCAGCATTCAGCTTACCTGTTAGTGGTCCAATGGTCTTATTTCCATCAAGACTTATTGAAGGGACACTTCAGCTGATCCCGAAGAAACCCGATCTTGCATACCTACACACTAAACCATTAGACTTAGTCAAACCTTGCATTGGGTTGTCATTGAAGAGATCTAGTAGGTCAATATTTCATCTCTTTGTGTAGTAATAAATTCAGTTAATTAGTCATTCACACACCAAATAGATTCTAAAACTCAGTCACTTGTGAACTGTCAAAATGAATAGTGCTGATTTCAAATATACTGCCAGTCATTGTTCCTGACAGGGATAATTTCCTGTAATCTTTTGTACTGCTTACCCAAATTTCAAAGTTTCCTTCAAGGTAATACTACTATCAATGAGTATATATGATCTGTAAGTTTCCAGGTTATCTATCTCTTTATATATATATATATATATATATATATATATATATAGGTACATATACACATATCTAAATTTATGCAAAGTAAAGTTACTCAGGTTATTTTAAGCACTATAATATGGTAATGATATTCACATTTATTTTAGAAAGCATGTTTACATGTAGAAGACTTGCACTGTTGATGTTTTATTGCATGCAATCCAGTATATAAGGCTAACGTATTGTATGTAGTTTCACAGTTTAACATCCTGATGTAATCCTGATTTCAAACTTCATAATTTGGAGATGAAAGTAGCGATTAACTTGAGATTTTAAATAAAATTTAACATTTGGATCATCTGTATGTCTTAATTAAATAATTTTTTTAAGTGAGAAAAAACTTGTCCTTTTTTACATCAAAGTCATTAATCTTCATAGCATAGAATGCTTTCTAAAAAAAACACCAAAACATAAGATTTCATTAGTTGAGTTTTTTTAATTACTACTTAAAGACTGTGAATGGAGCTGAAAATCTAGATTGCTTAAAGAGAGGACATGCATCCTTCCACCATTTTAAGGTGTAGAAATTTGAAAAACGTCAGGAGAAAATTGCATATTTGTCTGTCAATTATGTCCTTAATTATTTGCAACTGAATTAAAAAAACAGCTTTTCACTAAGCCATGATCTTCTAAAGATTTAGACATATGTTTAATGTCTTAAAATATGCATTCTGTTGATCAAAAAGTAATGCCAGGCAAATGTGCACATACTTTTGTGGAATTTGACCTGTCAGTACAAAGGTGTTTTTTGCATTCTGGTATTTAATATCACATTTGTTTCAGCGTAAAGCTTTTCCTGTTCATTAAGTCTTACTAGCCAGTACTTGATGACTTTCTATACATTGTAATAAGTAGGGAGATTCCATTTTAAAATGTCATAATGTGTATATATCAAGCTAGTAGACCACAATCAGTTTTAAAACCAAGTGGAAATTCGATTTTCCTGTTATGTAGGGAGTTCTTTCATATGAAATATTTTCTTACTCTTTCAAAGTGTCGTCCTCAACATAGTAAGCATTTCATTTAAAAACCATAACAATAATAGAAGTTCAGTGATGACATTTAATTTTGATTATATAAGCAATAAATTTAACTTAATCTTTTTGAAATAAAAAATTAAGTATTCCAGTAATATTGAATTATTTTACTGTAGAATTATTTCATCCCTACAGTAAATGCAGCCCTATACACTGGAGTAAATTATTATGCAATTAAAAAGCATCACAGTACAAGAGTATAGAGAGATTTGTTAAGGTTACATATCTTTATTTTGGCTTTTTCTAACTTATTTTATTTTCTCAAGTACTGTTTTCATGATACAGAATTTGCATTAATTAATTGAACTTAATTTAGTTAATGTTAGTGATGATCAAGAAGTACATTCAGTATCCACTTAAAATATTTCATCCCTAAGATATTTACTCTTCATTTTTTATTTTATTGGGGTTTTATATTGCAACTGGTAAATATCTTTCTTTTAAACATTTGGCTTTTAAACCTTGTGTGTACAGAATTTCCTTTGGATTATCAGAGTGAATGAAAATAAAAGTTCAGCTTCATGTCTTAACTAAAAATGAAATTTTTATATGTCATGGCTTATTTCAAATATATGTTTATTATTTCAATGATGTATGTTACAAAGCTCATAACCTGTATTGTATTGCCATATTTATGCCAGAAGCAAGTTTTAAATGGGACTTGAAGCAAATATGTTTGCCTTTAATGTGATACTTGTGCAACTATTTTATAAAACTAGGGTTAGTAATGAGCAGGACATTAATAATCAGAATAATTGGTACCAGTAATAATCATCAGAACTGCATTCCAATTTCAGATTCCCATAGCCATCCTTTTTTCTTTCTCTTGCTATGACTCCAGCAAACTCCAATGGTTTTTGTAACACAGTTACAGAGAACACAGTTCCATGTTGATACTTCATTTCAGTTACCAAAACCCAACAGAATCAAATTATTTATTCCACATAAGCAAACTCTGAACTTCAGGTGTATCTGACAGGGTTAGAAAATAGTGTTTATGTGGCTAGGAAACGTTGCTTCAGTATCTCAAGGAGTGCTCCTCTGACTTCATGTTTGGAAAGAGTATGTTTCTGCTCACGGAACAGTGATGAGTTGAAAGAGCCTAAAAACCAAAAGTTTAACAAAATGTAGCCACTGGAAGTTGAAACTAGACAAATTCAGTGTAGAAGGAAATATAATGTACTTAACTGACAAAGTGAAGCACTGAAACAATTTACCAAAGGTACATTTTCTATCCCTAGCTATTGTAAAATCAAGGCTGGACAGTTTTTTTCCCCAAAGGAATACGGACTAGTTCAAACAGTTTTGGAAAAGGCTGATGTTTTCAGAAGCCCTGCTTAGATGGCCATAGCAATACTTTCTGGCCTTATAATGTACAACTATGAATTTCATAATAAAAAGATAATAATAATTACAAAACTTAAATCAAAAGTGAGTCCATTCACTGTGTTTCCATGAGGCTTTGCTTGTGTTTCTGGAAATCTTAATTTTAATTCTGCCTGGGCTTGTTTGTTCTCAACAGGTCTCATGTACACTATGTGAGGATTGAATGAAAGGAATCAAAGATTGTAGTAGGTTATTACTGATATTGCAGGCATTATTATTGCAAATATCAGCAGAAAGGCTTATTATCAAGGAATTGACTTACTAAGTCTTTCTCTTGAGTGCACTTATGTCTCTTATGTATATCTCAGGTAGCATATGATCCTATCAACAGCACACATATGCGCAGACCATAGAGTTCAAATATTTAAAGGGACATCATCAACTTGAGAATGCTTGAATGGAAAATCTTGTACTTGCTATTATTTAAAGTTAAAAGTATTGGAAAGGAAAGGCTATATATATATATATATATACCTCAATTTCTAGCTTCACTTTTTGCACACTGTAATATGTCAATAGTTTATTTAATTTTGTTGATGGTGAACACTCCTTCTAGTGCATCATGTAACGACAGCAAAGCTTAAGAGAAACAGCCAAAGCCCAGCAAGGGTAGAGAGAGACAGGATGAGACTCCTGTGCCTGGGTAAGGCCCAGGCCCATCAATGTAACAGGGTGAAAACAGATCTGTGCTCCTCTACCCGCATTTAGAACTGGAGAGGTCCAACCCAGAAGTTGACAATTGTCCCTTTAAGTAGTGCACATAGTAGTAGTGGTGTAGCTGTTAGTTGTTTCTTTATAATCGTTAAATTGAGTTTGTACACATGTTAATATTTCAAAGGTTTTAAAATCAAGAAGTAGCTTAACAGCAATTGATGAATAAACTCTTTACTGGTTTTATAATAACTTTTTTTAAAAAAAAATCTCAATTTCAGAGGAATTCAAAGTAAAACTTATCTAGCAGCCTTTCTTACTAAATGCGTGCTTGCTGAAATCTATAAAAGAAAATATGCAGCCACAACGTGTCACACACACTGTCCTTTCAAGGTGGAAAGCATTGTGTTTCACAGGGTGTATAATCACTTCAGAAGCTTTGGTGTGTATGAACTTCACTGCTCTACTTTAGCAGCAGTTCTCCATCAGTTTTAATGGTGCATGTAATTTTTGTGAGGACTCCAACACACTGTCTATTCTCTTGTCTGGTCCGACTGTTTCTACTCTTCACTTACACTCTACCATATGATAAAACTGTTATTACATGCTGTCCCAAGGTGACTGTATTGTAATGCCTTCTGCTGATCTTAAAATTATTTTCCTTGTTATGACATCACTCCTTATGGAATTCAAACATCTTAAATGTTATAGTTGCTTTTTATAAAAAGCATGCAACTTGTTTCATGGCTCGCTTCATTTAACACAGTGAACGAAATAAAATATTCCTAATCAATTAAAGAGAGAGAATGTGGTTTTGCATTAACATAGCAGAAGTTTACTTTCACTGATATTTATATATGCCAGGTGCCAAGGTGTAGTCATCTGGTTACATGAAGCATGCTTTCTCTGAGTGTTTTAGTTTGAAATATACTACAATATTAACTTTTTTAGTTAATATGTAACCTTCAATAGAGGCGCCTAGTAGTATGTCTGAAATAATTTTTTAAATTTATGTTTGGAAATACTAATAATACTAATTCAGCTATTGCTGAATAGCATAATGTTATGCAAATAGACTGTGTTTTGTATAAAATTATGTTTCTTACCCATTTTTGGTAAATTAGTCAAGAAAAATTGTTTAAATTCATTAGCTGAAATTTCCAAGCTTTGGAGTTTCTATTGAGCATGTAGTTCCTTAATTTTGCACCTAACAAAGTGGCCTGATTTGTCAAGGCGGCTGGTTATGTAGAGTCAGGAACAATTATGGGGACTCAGGAACACTGAAAAAATAGGCATTTATTTATGTTTTTAGCTTTAGCTGTGCAACTTCGAAACCACTGACCTAGTTTCTGAACATAGTTTTAAGGCAAAGGTGAAATAAACATTACATGCCTATGTATTCCTACTGTTCTGTTTGGGGAGACCAAGAAGAGTACCTTACGTATAAAACACTTTAGCCAAAAAAAAGAGAAGATTATATATATAAGCTCCTCTCCTTCATGTCTGTCAGGTTCCAGTTTTCTTAGTTTTTGGAAAAATATTCAAGGCGATTTATAAAACAATCAAGACTGATAAGTATTTATCTTTCTGTGTTTTACTTGGGTCTACTGAAGATTATAGGTATGTTGTTTCTCCATTTTAACCCTTCTTGCTTAATCTAATAGTGAAGTCATAATGTCATTAATGCCTGTTTCAATTGCTGTTAGTGTAATGATGAAAATACTTTGACTTCTGTACTAGATCAAGCAGAAGGAAAAATTGATTATTTAATCATGTTACAACATGGTTCATCTTTCTAACTACAAGCAATAAAGACTAGGGAACAGTACATGAAAATTGAGTAGCATCTTTCTCAGTTGGATGTGTTTACATTTGTATAGTGCTTTAAATCTTTAAGAACCATGGAAGTAAAGAATTACATTAGGAGTGACAGAGCTTTATGTAATCTTGAAGCCTCTTTTTTGGAGTTACTGAAAACATGTACTATTCATTAAAATCCCATCGTTTGAATATATAAGAATTTATATCTAGGAAAACTGTTAGTAAAAAGCTACTAAAATTTTCTAGGTGGAATAATATGGTGCCTACTATTGAAAGTGTCACTTTTCTGCCTTGTCATCCATTGTGTTATATAGAAGTACAGAAAAAAGTGAGCCTGATTTGTTCTCCTTTGTAGAGCCAGGCCGAGGCCCACTACAAAGGAAGTAAACATGCCAAGAAGGTCAAAGCACTAGAGGCAACGAAAAATAAACCCAAAGTTGGTTCTTCCAAGGACAGCGCAAAGGCTAACACAAGCTGCTCCACCACGCCAGTCACAGCCAACATCTCTGACAAATCAGGTCAATGAAAACTTTTTGTTCTATACATTCTTTATTTTCTCCCTTTTTTTAGTGTTTGTACAAGAGAATCTGGTTGCATGACAGTGATCCATGACTTGTGTTTTCTAAACTACTATGCTTTCTTGGTTTTGTTATTGTCAAAGTGCTTTTTCACATCTGTGAAACACCTGGTGTCCCTGAATGCTAAAGTTTATTTTTATTTAAACCTGTGAAATTTACTCTTATAAAGTATGAATGTCGTTCATACAACAATAATAATGGATGGATGGGGGGGGGCAGGGAGGGACAAGTCTGATGTGTATGTATTTAGCTGAAGCTCAAGAAACTTTTGTAAGAATTTTTTCTTTTTTGAGTAGGATAATACTGCTAAAACAGGAAAACACACCTTCATATATATAGTGAAGCCTCATGGCACAGATATTTCTTGACTTCCACAGCTTGTTAGTGCTTCAACATCACTTTTTTTTTTTTTTTTTTTTTTTTTCCATGTTGGTAATCTGAGGAGGATCAGTAACACTAATTGCAGTGGAGTTGCCTGAGTCTCTTTCTGCTCTGTCAGTGTTGTGTTACTGAATGAAACAGGAGAATTTCCTGAATGCACTGACAGTGAAATACTGTACTTGTTATCCAGGAGAAAGCACCAACTGTGGGTTACCCAACTGTTGGTCTAATACACTGCTTCTGAGAAGTTTGTTTCTGCCCTGGTAGCCATTTATTACTGTCTTCGCCAGAGCTGAGCTCCACTCAGATGCTGTAAGGTGAATGACACAGATGGTTTTCTGACATACACACAGCAAAAGAAAAGAAAAAAAAAATTATAATTTCCTATCAGTGTCTACTTGTCATCCTGCTCTCTTTACAGCAGCACCAAAACTGTCTTTGTCTGGGTCCTTAGCAATGACAGTGCATCCCAAATTTTGGGTAGATTCACCTAGCAAACCACATTTTAGGTTTGAGAGAGATAACATGAATCCAAGTAGCATCCTCAGGTAAACAAGCCATGTTATTATAAAACAGCAGCAAACTAATATTGATATTAATAAAATATGGACTATTGAATGGAAAAAGTTTTACAGTGTTTGATAAATTGATAAATATTTCACTCTTTGAAATACCAAAAATAGCTTTGGTAAAAATAGCTTACTGCTCCAGGTATACACTGTAAGAACTCAGATGACTGCTTAAGATATCAGTTAAAACTTTAGAGACTTTAACATGTTAAGAATGCATTCTGTGATAATGTAATTGTACAGTGCCCTCCCCTGCCTATGCCAAAGGCTGAGGGCCAAATAACAAAAGTTTCAGCATCTTTTACAAACTCCATCATCTCTTCCATAAGTCTGGATGGGTCTTATGTTTTCTTCACCAGACTATTAGATCTGTCCCTGACTTAATTTTCTTCTTCTCTGTGCAATGTGCCTAAAATCATTCACACCTTTACATTCAGTTTTTGATAAAATAATCTAACCAATTACAAGGGAAACCTGCTCTTGATACTTCTATATTGCCCTGTTTTGACACTGTGTTGTTTTATGTTATTAATTACTCCACACACATTAGACAGATTACCATCTGTGTCTGTTGGATTATACCACTGCAAGTGTTTCTACATTAAAAATAAATCACAGTGGAAATTTAGTTAACCACTTTCTTCCCATTAGGAGAACAGTGGGATTCTCTGTGGAGGGGATGCTCCTCAGAGCCTGTTAGTTCTCTACAGGAGATTGCAGATGGGATGTTTGGGAGGACAAAAACCTGAACCTGGAATGGCAAATGCTCCATGTACGCAGGGAGTGCTGGTCACAGAGGTGGGGAACAGCTTGGAGATTGGGGTTTTTACCAGGCTATGGACTTGAAACCAAGCCATAATTTTGTTCAGCTGTGCTTTCCGTTACAGAGGCTGTTGTTCATCTGTTCTTTAATATATGTTTAGCTCTTCAACATAATGCTTACTGCAGCTAGAACAGTCATTACGTTACTTCTGGGAATCAGTGGCAGGGATTTTTTGCTTTGGAGCAAATTAACTGACACCTTTTTTTCTGAATATTTTAACACAGCTTTCATTCTCTGAGAAATGGATTATTGCTATATATTAACTGGATAGATATATTTTAGTTTTCCTTAAAAGATTTCTAATACTAAGATTTTCAGTTTGTGTGTGTGTTTGTGGTCTTGGGTTTTTTAATCCTGATTTCCAGAGGAAATGAGACTTAAGGTCACATCATCTGTCCTTATCTCTGTTATTCTCTGGCCCTGTCTTCACAACTTCGTCACTATTGCCTAGTGTGAAAAATCATGGCATCTAGAGGTTTTAATGACGTTCCCATAAATTTGATGAAAGTTGGCACCTGGATAGAAGAGAAACCTTAAGGTCCATCCTGAGAGATGCGGCCATATGAGCTCTGTTTTGCTTGGCCTGCTGACTGGCCAAGCAGTATCTTTACCTTCAGGAGAGGGGATTTGAGAGTGTGTTTGTGTGATGTAGGTCTGAAAAAAAATGTGTCAGAAGGACATAAGGTAGGGTCTAAATTGAACCAAGGAAGGGAATTAAATTGCGGTGTTTGTGGAGCTACTTAACCATTGTACTTTGGAGAATTTCTAAATTCCTGAGTAATTTTCATCAAGAAATAAGTCATTCCTCGTGTCCTTTCGAGTATGGAAAAGGAGAATGGGAAGTTAAACAGAGAAGACAGTTTTAAGTTCTTGTGTTCATTTGTTATCTGCTGTACTTCCCCTGGTATTAGTGCAGAATGGGTAAGGAGTATTATAGTAAGCTGATAAACTGAATTTACTATTCTTTTATGTAGGTCTGCTGACAAAAGGACACAACAGACATGTCTAGCAGCCGTTTTGATGCACTGTCATTTTGAGTGACATAATGATGAATGATTTGGAGCTCTCCAGACTGAACAGTTGCTATATATTAAACTAAAACGTCAAGTTAAGTTTTCTAGAGAGCCATGTCTTCTGTGGGTCAGACAGCATGAGATCCAAAACACTTATTTGTCAGAAGTCACTATTGTAGTTGTAACAGGAAAAATGTGTTCACTGTTAGCTCATCTTGTGTGATGAATCTATCAAAGGCAAAATCCAAATTTATCCAGTCCTTATTTTTCAAAACTTATGATGCAGTGGTCTTTCCATAGCTGTTCCTTTCAACTTGAGAAGTGTGGATGCTGGTAGAGCTACAAAAGTTAAATTAATGTAAAGTCTTTTGGGAAGTTTCCAGGAGAATGTGGGCTCCTGCATAGAAAAGTGATCTCAACTGAATGGAAAGGGGTGACTCTGGAACTCATTCTGAGCATGATGATGCCCAAGTTCTGAGAGAGTGGTCTTCCCTGCTGATGTTAATAATACATCATGATTCAGAA
Organism: Tyto alba; assembly: GCF_018691265.1. Classification (NCBI taxonomy): domain Eukaryota; kingdom Metazoa; phylum Chordata; class Aves; order Strigiformes; family Tytonidae; genus Tyto; species Tyto alba. Next base: position 26,872,910 of record NW_024881328.1, on the reverse strand, counting down.
ATTATTTTGGTAAATTGATCATCAGCAGCACGTAACGATAAAGCCATAATACTTTAATGCTGAGTTGGCTGCAACCTCAGGTAAGTGGTTATTGATGGGTTGGATTGCACAAGTTTTACATCCTAACATGATTAGACTACTGTGTGATCTTATTTTCTAAGCACACAACTCTCCACCATTTAGAAAATACTTGTTTACTGGTACTTGTAAGTACCACCATCCTATCCTGTTCACTATGTCTGCAGATGGGAAGAAAATGCCACAAATGATGTGTGACAAGGCTGTTGTTCCCCTACCTCTTGTTGGGTCGTGTCTCCTTGTCCTGATGGGTATTTGCAGATTGGAAGTGTCCATAGCAGACCGTTTCATAACCTGTCTCCCACATGGTTTCTCTAAGCACCCAGGAAAAGACTACTAATGGCTCTGGAACAGTTTCATATGCTAAAAAATCACTACTGTGACACTGCGAGCTTTTTTGTAGCTGCTTTGAGACATGGTTACAGAACAGCAGTGTTAACAGGACTGGGAGCTGCTCTTTCATGTGAGGCTGTGGTGAGCTGACCCTGAATAGACGGCAGGTGCCCACCAAAGCTGCTCTATCACTTCCCTACTCGGCTGGACAGGGGAGAGAAAATATAACAAAAGGCTCATGTGTCAAGATAAGGACAGGGAGAGATCACTCCCCAGTTACCCTCACGAGCAAAACAGACTCGGCTTGGGGAAAAAGTAATTTAGTTTATTACCAATCAGAGTAGGATAATAAGGAATAAACCCAAATCTTAAAACACCTTCCCCCCACACCTCCCTTCTTCCCAGGCTTAACTTTACTCCTGATTACCTCCTCCTCCCCAGCAGTGCAGAAGGAGAGGGAGTGGGGGTTGCAGTCAGTTCATCACACATTGCCTCTGCTGTTTCTTCCTCCTCAAGAGAAGGATTCCTCACACTCTTCCCCTGCTCCAGTGTGGGGTCCCCCCCATGGGTGACAGTCCTACATGAACTGCTCCAACATGGGTCCTTCCCACAGGGTGCAGCTCTTCACGAACTGCTCCAGCGTGGGTCCCTCCCACGGGGTGCAGTCCTTCAGGAACAGACTGTTCCAGCGTGGGTTCCCCATGGGGTCACAAGTCCTGCCAGCAAACCTGCTCCAGCGTGGGCTCTACTCTCCATGGGACCACATATCCTGTCAGGAGTCTGCTCCAGCACAAGTTTCCCATGGGGTCACAGCTTCCTTCAAGCATCCACCTGCTCTGGTGTGGGGTCCTCCACAGGCTGCAGGTGGAGATCTGCTCCACCATGGGCTGCAGGGGCACAGCCTGCCTCACCATGGTCTTCACCAGGGGCTGCAGGGGAATCTCTGCTCTGGTGCCTGGAGCACCTCCTCCCCCTCCTTCTTCACTGACCTTGGTGTCTGCAGGGTTGTTTTTCTCACATACTCTTATTCTTCTCTATGGCTGAAGTTGCTGTTCAGCTTTTTTTTTTTTTTCCCCTTCTTAAATATCTTATCCCAGAGGCACTACCACCGTCACTGGTGGGCTCAGCCTTGGCCACTGGCGAGTTTGTCTTGGACCCGGCTGGTGTTGGCTCCATTGGACATGGGGGAAGCTTCCAGCAGCTTCTCACAGAAACCACCCTGTAGCCCCCCGGCAACCAAAACCTTGCCATGCAAACCCAGTGCAGGGGCAGAGATTCCCTTTCCTCCCTGTGGAAGCTCAGGATTTTCAGGATGGCTTCACGCAGGAGTATGCATATATGTACGGCATTGCTTTAGAAAAGGGCAGCGGTAGCAACCAGTACATAACACAGTTTATAATATTAAGAGTGTGTTTTAAATATAGCTCTGAGAATGCAATAGAAGACAGTGACTGTGATCTGAGGTTAGCACAGTCTAGATGCTTACAGTGATGAGTCCTTTAGGAATGCATATAATAATAATTGGATTAAAATGTCACTGCTTACTTATCAAGCAAAGAGTAATTCTTTGATCATACTTCAAAATCAAAATAGATAGTTCAAAATGAAGCAGACAGATGATGTGGTTCCACCTTCTTTGCATTTTGCTTTGATATAAAAATCAGGAAGTAAATGCAACTGTTCTAAACTACTCAAAAGTGTCAAAACCAGGTTTCAGATTATAAAAGTAAGGTCATTTTTTTTTCTGTCTTTGATCCATTCAGTATATGCTCTATTTCCTTTGTGTCAGTGAGGGCTGTTTATGAAACTATATGTATGAGCATTTCAAGTTCAGTCCTCATTCAGATAAGAGCAGAAGGCTCTGCTACTTGGGTCTTAGTAGGTACAGACAAAACTTTAGTGTGCTCTGTGAAGAATCCTTTCTCCTTTCTCTTCAGCTGGTACAGGAATAGGCAACACTATACACCTACCTAGGCCAAATGCTAGACCCTATTTCAAATCCTGACCGCTCTTACTACTGCTTTATTCTGTAGCCGTGTTTCAGGGCAGCTCAACAAGCAGTTGACAGGGTCATGGTGGTGATATTCCAGCATATGGGCAGTCCTATGCTGATCTGCTGTGTACAGCAAGGACGGTAGGAAAGGAATGCAGCTGGGAAGTTGTTTGTCAGGTTCTTAATACTAAAAAGGCCCTCTAAGAATTACTCGTCATTACAGCTGTATAACTAAAACCAGCTGGAGGTTGTTCTCAGGAACGTTGTCATGCTAGAGTGCAGCACAGTGTCTGACACCAAATGGGCTAGCTCACATTTTGAAAACAGCCTAGACACGTTGATGGACCTAATAAATGCCACTTGATGTCATGTAGACATATGGTAATTAGTTGGCCCATTAGGCAGGACTGGCAATTCTAAGCTTTATCAGACTTAGAAAATCTGACCTTGAGGTCTTGCCTGTGGGTTTTAGTTCATTAAAGGCTTTTTATGGGTGCTTTGACAACAAAACTGAGTGTTTTTTCCTTTTATTCCTGAAGTAGAGTGCAACATGTTGAATCACATTTACTCAGGAAAACTACGATGGGTTGGATTTCTCCAGTGTCCCAATTACCAGTGCTGTTTATTCATCAACTACCAATGAGCTGTAATGTCTCAAGAGAGGGCTCAGTTCCTATTTCGCAAGTCTACCACTGGGACTTAGTCATGTTGCTTTCATCACTTATTTTAAAAGTCTTTCTGCCAATACTTAAAATCTAAGCTTTTCCATGTGCATTTCTGTACTTGGAGTAATCCTAAAAATTATACCAGTTCTCTTAAATGTTAAGGTGAAAAGGGATTTTGTTATTTCCATTTATCACCTTGTTTTCCACTCATTTTAAATGAATGGCTTGTTTACATAGCTCCAATAAACTTTTTTTAGATAATCCTTCAGAAATAGCTAGGAGATAGAGACACGCAGCCTCCACAGCTGAACTGTGGTATATCTTTTCTGGGGAATTTTAGGTTATTTGTCATACAGATATCATTATAAGAATCTCAATGTTTAGGGTGTTTGTAGGGCATTTATTATTTAATCTTTTAATTATTTATAATGCGACGAAGTCCTCTAGATATCAAAACATGTTTTGACAAAGTTGAATTTTGAGGGTGGGGCAGAGAGAGAGAGGCTCTAGGAAAGGAGCATGACAAGGATGTGTTTGGCTTGCTGTCCCCCAATGTCAGTGAGCCATATTTAGAAGTTCTGTCTTATGCCCCTCAAAGATGATTGTCATTATGTCTAGCCTCCATCAAAAGCTACTGATGACCCTCATCTGTTCTTCACATTTATGCTTACATAAAGAATTCTGCTGAAGTTATATGCTATAAAATAATCATGCATCTGTGTTTATGTGTATTCAGATAGTGCCTGCTAAGCACAGGCATATTTCTGTTAGGTAAAGGCATTAGTTTATGGTCAACTAAATAGTAAATTCAATCAGATTAAGCCACCAACAAGAGTCATTTCAAGGGCATTTTTTCATTAAACCCTCTGAGGATGGTAGGTTTTGTTCAGTTTTCATTCAATGTTTCACAGCCATCTGAAGATCACTCTGTATTGCTACCTGTTGAAACTCTGTCCCTAAAACAGAGGTAAATGGACAGTATAGAATTTACTGCTTGACCACAGTGCTTTTATAGTTGATAATATAAAATATAATTAATAAATGCTCATAAATTCATCACAGATACCCAGTTGCAAGTATCATGCATGTGTAAAGTACACTGTCAGTGGCATATTTAATACCTCTACTGGATTTAGTAGTAAATAGCTCCTGGGAATTTTCTGTTGGGTTATTTCAGCAGCTGTTTCAGGAAGTTGCTGTTTGGTTTATGCTCTTAGGATGAAAGGTTAGCCAAAAGGGTAATTAGCAAATCAAAGTCACTTAACAGGAAATCGTTAGAATCGGTTGGATCTTTAAACACTTTCTTCCCTGTCACTGTTACTGTTCATACTTTTCAAAAGTAGATATTCGGGCCTCATCTTTCCATGTGTGTCTTACAGCCTGAATGGAAGAGCAGTCATTTTGCATGTTGTGGTGTTGATAAACTCCTGGGAGCAACTTAAAGTCTTCAGGTGTTTCTTCAGTCCTTCTATAATAATGCTTAGTAGCATATATTAAATTCTGTATCTCTACTGAAAACTGATTATAGGTGCCATTAACTGAAAAATAAGCTCTGCAGCTGACACAATTACATTGATGAGCTGTTGCAATTCCTGTTCAAATTGAAAAAGGTCAATCTTTTCTTTCTGCAGTTATTATACCAATCAGAAATACATGCAAGAAGGATTTTGTTTAGAAGAAATGATAAGCTTTTTCTCCTGCAGTAATTTAAGCAGAAGCTCTGCATCAAAAATATATCATAAGATGAAATATGACTCTTTTTGGGTTCTCTGCTCTGTGATTCATGTGCCCTGTATCATTAAAACTGTATACTACTATTACTTTTACTTATTCCTGTTGTAAAAACTGGAATTTCATTGCATATTTTTTCATTTGCATCCTTAAAATTATACAAAATTTTTCTTATTTTGAAGAGAGGTAAAGATAGGCATTGGGCCAAGCAAGAATGACTCTGCTAATGTTGCTGGACAGTGGGAGCAGAGCTACAGATGCTCTCAGCTACTGGGGTTTTTTTAGCTAGATGAATGTGGTCATTTAAATAATCCACTTATATACATCGAATCTTTCAGCAACCCTTTTATATTGTGAAACAGAGCATCTATTTTTCATGTTTGTTCTGCTAATGATGTGCCTATTGAATATCCAAAGATTTTTTTTTTATAAGATGATGATGATAATGGAATGATAATAAGAACAATATCAAATAACAAAACTTACTAGCAAATGTATATATGTATATTTATATATAGGACATAATACCAGAGAAGTGGCACTACCAGAACTATTACATATCACAACATTTTTTACTCATTATTGTATTTACAACATACTATTACAAGAGTTCTTGAGTCTTCAGGTAAGGAAATGAAGAAGAGGAGAAAGTGGGACAAAAAACAAGTAGCTGGCAAAAAGAAAATTGAGACTGAGCTACCAGTGTCATTCATCTGCTTTGCAATTTTCTATTAGGAAACAAAAAATCAGGGTTATGTAATGAGTTTTTGTAAAAATTGCAAATGAGAGAAATAAAATATCCCCTTCTGTCACCTTAAGATGGTTATTATTTTGATGGTGAATGACAGCATTATTTGCCTAAGAAAAAATTAATTTGTGAACCAAGCCATAGGTTTGTTATTAGATGACTAAGAAATTCAAATCAGTGGAAGTTCTCTATATTTACGTAGGACTGAAATTAGTCCTTTAAATCCATTAGAATGGAAAACTCCCCAAAAATACAGCTGCTGGTTTTGTTGATTTTTTTTAACAAGCCTGGGAGGAGTAGCTTTATCTGTACTTAATACTTTCACAAAGCTTATGAACGAGATATATTGCTAAAGAAGCAAGGTCATTTTTTTGATGCCTGACATTTAGTTTTCTCACATAATCAGAGAAGAAATGACAGAATGCTGACGATTGCTCATACTATTGGTAGTTGAATGTAGTTTTGTCTGTGTCCAGTTGTGTCAAAGTTAAAGGTTGTGTTGAGTCTGTAAAATTTTAGTTAAATTTCCTCATTTTCTCTCAGTGAAGTGAATTTAGTGTCCAGATGTATGAGTCAGGCCCAGTGCTGTTACTTCAGGATGCTTTAGATTTGCCCCTAAATGAGATAAATATTCTAAATTTTAACCTTTTTTTTCTGGAAAATATGTATTCATGATTGGGGAAAACAGTCTTGCTGGTGTCTCTTTTTCTGTATTTCTCAGCAACTATTTAAGAAAAGGAAAAGACTATGAGAGTACAAGCTGGTCTAGCGGTAACTTCCATACAATCAATAATGTGGCTTGATTTGGGGTTTTTTGATAAATATTATTTTTACTCATACTTATCTTCATTTTACACCATAAATGCAAGCAGCATTTAGAACACAAGGGAAAATATATGTTGCTAAGGGATGGCAGGCAATTGTGAGACCAGGAATTTGGTAAGTTGGTTTAGATACAGAATAGTTCAGAGACCCTGAATCAAAACCAAAAGCAACAACATCCATTGCTGGCACATCAGACATTTAAGTAGGTCTTTTGAAAAATCTTCCTTTATCATCCTTCCACCTCAACTCTACAGCTGCTGTGTTATTGACTTGGTATGAGAAATATGTTACATTTCCTATAACATAAAAATTATACATACAATCAATAGGCTACATATTATTCCCTTATTGCTTGTTTTTAAGGAGAGTGAAAATATTTTGGTGTCTGTTAGACAAGGTATATTTGAAATGCAATTTATTGGTCAAATCTTGAGGTCATGACTAAATACTCAGAGTCCTGTGAGTCCTGTGGTCATGACTAAATACTCACAGTCCTGTGAGTCCTGTGGCAAACCTGCCACAGAAATTGGTGAGAATGCACAATTTTAGTTGTCATTTAGTTGAAATGAAGATGAGTGTTTCATAGTTTACTTCAATGGCAGTTCTGCCTGGGAAAGTACCGAGTAAGTAGTTCAGACACAGGCCCACAAGAATGTACTTCCATGCAGATTGTCAGTTCTTCTTGACTCATTTATTTAGACAACCATAAATTTTGTATTGAGTTCCAAAGCACTTTAGCATCTGTGAGTAGAATTTTAAGATTTTTTTTTTCCAACAAAGTGAAATGTGTTTCTAGTAATCTATTTCAGATTCATAGATGGAGCAGGCAATGTTATCTTTATAGTTGGGGAGATCAACCAAAACATTTTTAAGCAGAAGCGAAGGATGTCTGGGCAGAATACAGTACATTTGTTGTAATCTTTGAATTTTTTTTTCTAAGCATTCCTATGTTATTAAAATGTTAAAAAGACAATGCTGTACTACAGAAACTTTGCATTCCAGGACCTTTAAAATAAATGTGGCTGAGTCTGTAATGGGAGTATAAAATATTCACAAAAGAAGAGGTATCTGTTGTCAGAAAAAGATAAGTCTAACCAGCAAAAACATTTCACCCAGATGAGAGTCGCATTTTGTAATAGCAGAACTTACACTATATTTCAAACTTTCCTCAAACTGTATTTTAATTTTCTAATTAGTAAATTTTTCCATTCCAGCCAATGCAGACTGGCAAAGCTCAGAAAAGATAAAAGTTTAAGGTAGATTTAAAGTAAGTTTGTCTAGACATACAGCAACAGGAGCCAGGAAGACTAAGCTGTTGGATAGTCTTATTTTATGGATACTTGTTAAATCAACGTCCACCCTTGCTAGCTGTGTGTTGTTGTGTGTCCCCCGGTTAGATCCACCTTGTTTTCAGCTGCTGGCAGCATAGTTCTGCCGATTGTGCTGAGTTTTATTAACAAACTTCTACTGAAAATTTTCCCAACCTACTCTAAACAGAGATGCAATGTGTCACTGAGAAATTAGGTATCGGCAATGTACAGTAGGAAATTGCTCTGTATTTGTGTTTGTAAGTGAGCTGGTTTTCTCTAGAACTAACACACTGCATCTGCCATTAGTTAACTGTTCACTCTATTCAGTCTAAAACTGTAAAAGAAGGGGGGTGAGGGTGGGGAATTGTATTAATCTCTTCTCAAATGAGGAAAAGAGAAGTCCAATATAACCATCATGCTGTGAAAAAGCAGAACTGAAGACAAGCAGGTGAAATGGAGATGCAACACAAATTGCTTCAAGTGAGTGTTAGCAGTTGGTTTGCTCTAGACGTAGTACATATACACCTACATTTTGGCTAACAGTGCAGAATCAACCCTTGTTGTTCCTCTTGCTTTTGCACAGAGAAATTGCATTGTGTTGAAATATTAAATAAGAGATTTTTGAAATGCGACTGTGGGTGTGTCCCATTTTTTTTTGTGTTTCTTTCCCCCGGTGAGTGTACCCACGTTTTTCTTGGTCTTGGTCAGTAAAACAGTTCAAAACCACCAGCCAAACAACTAAAAGCAATTCCCCGAGAATCTCCAACTATGCAAGGAATTGACTAAAAATCATATGTGATATAGTGAGATCATCTCAGACACCCCAGTAATTGGAGCAGCAGAAACTCTCTGTTCAGGAAGGTGTACAAATAAGTACGGAAATAGATTTTGCAGGACAAGATTTTACAGTTGCAGAGCTGTGTGTACTTCTGAATATTTTCTAATTCTCATCTATCTGCTTTCATAAAAATTAAACCCATCAAAACTAAACCTTCGTAACATTGCATCTTTAGTTTGATTAGTTGCAAATAATTTTATACTCTGAAAAAATTACAGGTTCCTTTGTAAGAAAATTTCCATGACTCTTTGGTATGCCAAATGAGAAATAATATATCTAAGAAATTAAGTATCAACATCACTGTTGTACTGTAGCCAAACAAGCTATACTTCTGAAATGAGAGATACTTTGTCTTAGCCCATTGGAGAGTAGTGATGCAGTTAATCGAATAATCAATGTAGCTACAGAGTTCACTCAATATTGCAGAGCCATCCAGACATTTCCCGATGTAGCCTCAGTATCTCGAGAAAATATGTTGTAGCTTATTTCAGTGCACATTTGTGTTTGAGATGAAAAGCTTTGTATTTATAGCTTTCATTTGTTTTTCATCTTTGTATAGAAACAAAATTGGTTTTCTTTAGAATGTGTCAAACAGATTTATTTCATGTAACAACGTTTCATTGTATAAAACCTGGATGTTTTTCAGACAGGCCTAACGTATAAAAAAAAACAGTTTGCAAAAGCTAAAGGTAATCAGAGGGTTAATATCTACACTCTACTGGCTGATTTGCATGTAGGTTTGCAGTGGAATTTTTCTAGAACAGAGCCCTACGGGTTTTTTAGCCTCATTTCTCAGTAGACTGCACAACTGGTGAGAAAGTAGGTATTTTGTCTGACAGCCATTAGAGCCTTATTATTCAGCAAATGTGGAGATAAAACAAAAAAGATTTTGAAATCCCTTATCAAAGTTAGCTAACTCTGTCTTAATGAGTGTCAAAAAATAATCTAATTCTCTTTGTTGGTTTTTTTTTGAGTGATGCTGAGATGCAGGACAGAGTGCTTACAAATGCTGTATCGGTTGTGACCACTAATGACTTAATTGCTTTCCTGATATTGTCTTTATGGCGTATATTACTCATAGTGTTCATCTTTTCCTTCATAAAAAGGATAATTAATTGTGTAAGTGCATGCTTTATTCCTTTATAGCAGTGTGAGCCAGCTGAAGATAAGACTTTCTGTGAAGAACATTTTGAAAGTTGCTTTTCCTACTAGAGCTATTGTCTGCCTTTCTATTCAGTAGCTTTTCTGCTAATATATTGAAGGAAGCCCTTCTTGTCCTTCTATTAATTCAGTCATTGATCTTCTTCTCCCTCCATATCTTATTTCAGGACAAAGGGGTGTACGGCATCTGTTGTTTCCAATAGTTTTGGGTGTTCTCTCTCTGCCCCAGACCTGTGTCCTAGGACAGATCCTAGGGTTTATTTAGGCAGTCCTTCAAGTACAGTGTGGTTAAATAGATTTTCCCCACCTTGATTTTATTTTGTCATGGTTTCTTAACATCTCCCTTAATTGCTTTAGTTAGGCTTGTAACCTCTTTGACTGTGAGCTCTCTACTTTCATGTTTTTGTTTTAAATGCTGCAAATTTTGTTACGGCATTTCTGTGGTACAGCTAAAGCTACTGATATTTCTCTCTCCAAATTCTTCAAGTCCTTCACTTTCAAAGCCCTTTATAACTTTATATGCCTTTAGTAACGTACTTTCAAGATGCTGACTTGCACCTATCAGCCATTGAAACTACCTTGCCACTTCTCCTGGTCCTATTTGTGAAATGCTCCCTGCAAACAGCTGCCAAACTTCTGTTACTCTCACCTCTGCAAATTTCTCTTTCTCTGTGATGGATTGAAAAACAGAAAAAAAATCATGCAAAATTTTGCTGCCATGGTGGTGCCTGTGTTGATGACTGGTTGTTCTGTCTCTTTTGTGATTTCATACCTGTGTCTGCGGCTGTGATCTCTACTCTTAAACTGAAAAGTGCTTTGTCTGGGTAGCACCTTATTGTTCTGTGTGCAGAAAGCTTATAACAGCAAGGTCAAATCATAGATTTTAGTAATATCAACTAACTTGCCTCTCTTCAGCATTGTCAATAGGCATGTTTAATAAAGAAGTGTAGGAAGAAATAATGTAGTGGGAAATGTCTCACTTTTTAGTTTTATGTCAGTTATGCCAGGCATCTAACATGTCAAATTTTTTAACTGAGAATTTTATTTTTCAATAAACACCTTCTTATTTTATGTTTGTTGATGTCAATTTAGCTACAGTGATAAGCTTTTCTGCAAAATCGCTTGGATTGTATACGGCTGTAATTAATGCAACTGATTTTACCTTTGCTACACAGTTGATGAGGGAAAGAGAGTTGATACAACAGTCTGACAATCTGATTGATTTCTCCTCCTCATTCTGTAATCACTGTATGTTTCAAAGGTTGTTTAATGCAGCCCAATATTCATAGGAATATTTGGAGCTGTTGAAATTACAGGGAGACTCTGAAAATGTCTTTCACTCAGTAGAGCTCTGCTGGTTTGGGAGATATGCTTGCTTTACCTCAAAGTCTCGGTTACCCTCCAAAATCAACACTTCAATCTAATACCAGTTGCCTGTAACACAACTTATGTGAACTCAAGGCTATCATAAGACAATTTTTGCACCACATTTCTAGTAACCCATAAATAAGCCATAAACCTTCCCTTTCAGAAATCACTTTTGGGTTTAGTTACCATAGGAAGTGGCATAGTCAGAAATTAATTGAAGGTGTTCAGGGCCATCAAGAAATCCATGCTTTAAAAAATTGTTCTTTCAGTAGTGGTGTGGTATTGTAACATACCACTGCAAACAAGGCTGATTGCACCAGAGGATATGCACCTAACCATGCCTAAGTTCTAATCACCAGTTGCATAGACTTGATAACCATGCAGTGATCGAGTTACACAGTAAATTATTTTGTTGCTGTGTTTCTCCTAATGTAGCTGTTTTAGGCTGGAAATGACATTGGAAAATGAACGGTTCTCTTCTCCAGGTTTTTTAAGAAGAGAAAGAGCACAAGTATTTACTACTTTCTTACCTTTATGAAGGAGAATAATAAATATCTAGGCTGCCAGAAATTGTTTTTCCATTGTGCTCTTTTCTAAGTTGGCAATATTTTCTGTTGTGCGAGCAGGTGGAAGAATTAAAATAAACCCAAATCTCCATTTCTAGGATGAGAAATGAGCAAATCTCTCAAAAGAGCTTTGGTGTAGGAGTCTAGATCAGTGGTGGCCACTTTGCAATGCCTGTGCTGCCCTTAAGTTGCAGGTGCTTTGTGCATGGGCTGCTCCATGCCTGCAGCTGGGGCATGCAGTGAAGGACCTGGCACAAGGAAAGGTGCGGAGCTGAAGCCTGGCAGTGGGCGGCTGTAAGCATGGCATGGTCTCTTCCCGGGGGAAAGCTGCCTCCATCGCAGCCAGCACCGCTCTGGGAGGCTCTTCTCTGTCCCAGGATCCTTGTCTGTTCATGTGCTCAGCCTTCGGCACAAGTTGTGGATAAGAGTCCCAGCTTCTGGCAGAGGAGAGAGGCAGGCAGGTGTAAAGCTATACTTTTTATCACACACACACACACACACACACAAAATACATATATTTTCATTATTGAAATATTATTTATTCTGTTACTGTCAAAGTAAGAGCAGATTTGTTTATTTATTTATTACATACAGGCAGAAAATGTACATGCCAGTTTTGTAAGGGTTATTAGGATCGTAGCAGAACTCCGTATCTAAAAGCATATGTGTTGGAAAGGGCTCCTGAAAGTGTATCACATGTGTCATCTTTGGATAATGTTTTCATTTCAACTGTTGTTTGAACAAGCTGTTGCAAAATGGAAGTTTATTGCAAAGTTGTGGTTTGTGCATCTTCAGTGATAAAAACTGTGCAGAAAGTAATGTTGTGGGATATAAGTAGCAATGAGTATTACTGATACAGAAAACCTTTATCATTTGAATTGCTAGATTTATGCATGAGTTTTAGAATTCGCCTTGTTTTTTATTTTTATTAAGAATTTCAATTCTGAATTAAGGATCTGACGTTTAAGTTATTTTTCTATTGGAAATAGAATGTATATTTTTGTCATGAAGTCCAAATTTGAACTTCTAACATGCACAAAAGTCATCACTCTCACTCAAAAAGATAAAAAAGGTATTTCCTACCTGTAGAAAACAATACCTATAGGCATATTTGTGTATGGTAAGGGATCATTTTAAAATACAAATTTAAAATGTGACATATGTATATGTTATAAAATTGTAAACACTTCACACAAATTGCAAAGCAAACCAAGTGAACTCTCTTAAAGCTACCTTATAAACCAAACTGCCTAATGGAATAGTTAGGGGAATTAAAAAAAGTATATTATTTTTGTTTTCTTCATGGACTTCATTGAGCAGTGAGCTGAGAGCTGGAGCAGAGAGTTCACATTCAGTTGTTCACCAGGAAACAAAATAACTGAAGAGACGCAGGTTGAGTGTCAGAGGGGAGAAGTTTTATGGAAACATCTTTGCCCCTTTCTGAGCTAGGGCAAAACCCACCCGCTTAGCTGGACAAGGTTTTCAGCGTTAATGGGTAGGTCCTACAGATTATGCCATAGCAACTGCAGTGAGAGTCTCATGACCTGCAAAGGTCAGTAAATCACTTCAGCTGGCCTTGCTTTGGAAGCTAGAACCTGTTAGATTTGAACTTGTGTGATGTCATCCTGAGCTGTGCCTTGATTTTGGTACACAAAGCTGAAATGAGGCAGTACTAATTAGATAAATAAGTCTTGAATTTTAACATGCTGCTGACACAAACATAAGGCAAACAACCAGAAATATGTGAAAACAACTTCAAAGCAGAATTGAAACAATGTAAGGAGGCGACAAGAGCATTGATATTACAGAGCCCAAAGCAATACTTAATTAGCTTGCTTTATTTTTTCCTTGGGCTCTATTTCAAAATAAATTCAGGCTTCAGTAGGAACTTGAAATGAACCATTTATTTACTTCTGTGGAGTCTTGAGGAAAAGGGAGACTTAAAGACAGGAATTTAACAGAGATGAAATAAGGACTTTCTGTGTGGAAAAATAACAGACAGATACAGTACAACAGTACGGTATTAATAAATAATAATAAATTAACCTCTTGCACGTGAGTTACAATGTGAGCATTTCAACCTGACCCTGACTCAGGTTGAATCACAGCTACAGTTTTCTGGGAGGAGGTTGATACCACCATGGTCTCCTGCTTCCAGCTGTGCTCTGCTGAGCTGCGCAGCAGAAGCCGGTGTGTCCCTGGTCCTGGGCAGGATGGACTCACTCATGCACTTGTTTGGCCTCTGCTTGGCTCTGTTGTACTCCGTGGGCTTGGCCCAAGTGGAAATCAGAGCAACTGTGAGCCTATTCTCAATAATACTTGCCTCCAGAAATAGCAAGAGGACTATAATCCCACAGCTGCATCTAACCATCCACATGTATTTTATACAGTGATTACAGTTTGGAAGTATATAGATGCATTCAGGCATTAACAGTTACATTTCTGATTTCTGCATGGAGATATTATTTGTTAGTTCTGTGCTGTAAGTACAAATAAAAGAGTAGTCTTCTTTGTGCTTTGTATATACACGCAATTTGCATTTCCTGTGCTTTGCACAGTTGAATACTTGGCATTTCTGTCTCAAACATAAAACTGTAAGTAACGGTGTTTTGAATTCTGTGGATTGAAAACAATAAGCTGATATCAAAAGCCCATTTGGAGAAGTGCAATTTTCTGATTTTAGAAGCCAGGAAAACCCAATTCTGGCCCCACTGCAGTGACAAATATGCACTTAGCTCCATGTACTTTCTGTGGGAGTTAAACTGTATAATAACCTTACAATTATGATCTTTGAAGATGTTCTGCATTAAGCATTTAGAATGGTGGCAGGAAACATTAATTCATAGGGGGATGTATGTGTCTCCTTATACATCCCCATGGATGAAGAGCTTATTTGTGTCAGGAAGCTTTCCAAATGATGGAATTATGTGAACTGAGGTTCTTTCCAAAAGCTGCGATACTGGCAGAATTGAGCCCAGCTGGATGCTAGTAACTTCTCTCTCATTTTCTAGAAGTTTTCTTGTTAGCTTGTTATGCATTATATACTCTAGAATTGTTTTGTATTACGAATACTGAAAACACTGTAAATCTAGGGAATATTTTTAAAATTGACATACTACATCAGCTGGTGGCCAGCTAGGTGAGGAGAAGTGGGAAATGAAACCTGTCATTTTTCAATCATCTGTTTGTTAAATTCAGCGATGGAGAACCATCACTTTGTGATGGTAGTTGGTGGCCTGTATAAAGTGGATCTTACTCCATCACTCAGGATCTCACTCCACAGACGCTTGGTGGCAAAAACAAAGAAATAAAAATCTGTTCCCTCTTCTCGCAGACAGTCTGAACAGTGAGGCCACGTGCTGCGGGCGGGCAGGAGGGTGCTGCGGGCGGGCAGGAGGGTGCTGCGGGCGGGCAGGAGGGTGCAGGGTGCACTGGCTGCACAAGGCAGTTTCTCAGGCCAGGGGTCCACCCCAGCGCACATCTGCTGGTGTCATTGCTGGCCCCCTCCTGCTCTCTCTCTCACAAGAATTGTTTTCTATCTCCACTAAGTGTTTCAAAAGCACAGAATCTTTATGCTTACGTTAAAAAAAATACATGGGAAACAACATAAAAAACCCCAAACTAGAAGTTTAATCTCTATGTGTTAACATACAGCTTGCCGTTCTGCAGGTGTATTATTCTTTTAATGCCTGAAATGCAAAATACTGAGGAACCTTCCTTTATTGCACTCAGGTTGACATGTATCCTGGTCCTTTTGCAGTCTGGCATAATATTTCATAGAACAACAAGAAGTCTGTTTTCCTGTAATGGGAATTCACAAATGGCAGCAGTTCAGTGTGTTTCCTTTGTAGATGTTGGCACCTCTGAGAACTTTCCATATTGAAAACTCTGTAATTTAGAATGTTAGTAAATGCTATTTATTAAAACGGTGTATTTTATGAAGGCTCACAAGTTGTATAACGTGTTCTGGACTTTTGCAGATGTAACTCATTACTATAGAGACATTAAAATTAAATAGTCTATGAACTATGATTTAATATCACTTTCTTTTGTCATACTTTATCAAAATACCATCAGAATCTGTTTTTTTTTTCATTAATTCGGTCCTAATAGTCTTTGTACTTGAACATTTTCAATGTTTAATACAGTTCATATCATAAAATTTCTAAGTATTTCTATCACTATTTTAAAAAATAGTCATTCTTTTATCAGAATTTTCTTTCTTCTGTTTTTTAACAATCTAAAATTGCTGTACTGCAATGCACTTCAGGGAAATATGCTAACAGTTGTGGATTTTAGTTTCAGGATGCCTGTTCATAGTTCATACACACTCTCAGGTGTTTGTTGTAGGGAGTAGAGTCCTGTTTTCAGAATTCTTGGTAGCACAGCATTGGCCTGATACACAGAGTGATGTTAAGACAGAGTCTGGTAACTGTGAGAAGTAAGTGAACGTGCCCAAAATATAACCTGGTTTTTCAAATCAGTTCAACACAACTTATGCCATAGGTTTCAAATGGGATGTAAGTAGTTTTTAAGAGGTTGCTGTTATGTAGATGTTGTACTTGCTTTGATGATAAAATTTGATTCCTTTTGTTCAGAGTGACAATAGGTCACTTATGCCAATCATTTCTTACGTCCATTTTGTCAGTGTTGCTCATACCAGAACCCCACTGTACCAGCCCACTCCCATCCCATGTTCTTTATAGCTGAGCTTGTTTTACTGCTGGCAACTAATACGGCTCATGGCCACAAGGACTGCAGTTAAATAGCTTAAAATGCGATGAGCTCTTGTAGACAACACGTAGGCAAGGAGCATTTGAATACTGGCTCTGGCACAAAGTTCCTCTTTAGGCACAGATGGGACATTTAATCTCTCACCTTGCGATTGCCATCTGTAAAATGAAGTAATACCTGCCTACCTGTCTTGTAGGAGCACAGGTGATTGACTCATGCTTGTGAAGTGATAGATGAATGCATTGAATGCCCAACGGAGCTATCTGATCTCCAGATATATGGAGAATTGTTCTTGGAAAAAACTAAAAATATTAGGAGCTGTGTTCATGTGTGCAGTGTGGTACCATAATCAACTCCTGTAACTGAAATTAGGGATATCATATGTCAAGATGTTGCTGGAGTCTTTCAGAGTCCTCCTGGTGACTTTGAGAAACTTGAGCCATTCTAAAGGCAAATATATTGCTTTCCAAAAATATTTTTGTGATCCCCAGTGCAAAGTCTCACATGTTTCTGAGTGCTCTCCAGCCCTTAACCCTGTCTGCCTTTGGGATTTATTGGCTTCTTTCAGTGGGCCAAACCTGCAGCATGACAGCAACAACACCTGGCATGAATTTGTTGAAGTCATCGGTATTCACTGGTAGCCTTCAAAACAGGAAAATCACCCCTTTTGTCTACTTACACACATTTCATGGTATGGTTTTAACAAGATTTCAAGGATGCTGCTGTCCTGTATAAAATGGGATGAATTAGGCCCTTGTTGTGTTAGGTTCACTGAAACCACAGGACTATTACTGTGTGATTATTTTTTGTGTGTGTGTGCAGCATATTATGACATACATATTTTGCTTCTTTTAGAAGACAAAGGGAAAGCAAAACCCAGTAGTGCAAGTCAGCAGTCCAGTACTGAAGTGAGTCCTTTTCTTCCCAAACCTGGAGTGGCAGCAGTGGCACCTGTAACACCTGCATCATCTTCCAAGAGCACAAATGGAGCTCCTAACACAGTTTCTGAGTCAGAAGAGGAAAAAGCCAAAAAACTACTTTACTGTTCATTATGCAAAGTGGCTGTGAATTCCCTGTCACAACTAGAAGCCCACAATACAGGTGAGTATGCATACAGCGCAAGTGAATTGTGTGTTATTATTTTTAAAATTCAGTGTAACAAGCTGGTTTTCTGACACTGTGGTAATCACACTTCACTGAAGAGTCTTTTAGTTAAAATTTACAACGGCAAGTTACAAAAACTTTTGTGTTAATGACGGTTTCATGTGTGGTGTTTGATACTTTATTGAAGCTCTCTCTAAATTTTTTTGAACTGTCCTTCATGTTCTCTGTAAGCTTTTAGTTGACAAAATCCCTACAGTTCATGTTACCTAATCAAATTTCATCGTACCTCCATAGTGAGGATCATAGTGGCCTGTAACAATAAGGTTTCTAAATTGTCAGTTCACTCTCTCTTTCATATTTCATCTCACTATCTATGGTGTCTGATTATTTTGCTGGTGCAATTTATAGTAATTTTTGTGATTTGATATTTTTGATAATTTATGGTGGGCTCCTTAGGTTTCCTAGATGTCCTAGAATATTTTGATTATTGCAGGTTAGATATTTGCCCTTTAAAGGCCACAAGCAACAATCCCTAATGTGCTCTGGCTGCTCTGTGATGTGCTGGTGATGTAAAGCTTGTTAACAAATCATTGAAACTGGTTTGACAACTGTAATCCATTCTTGAAATGGCCAAAGCAGCCGTTTCTTCCAAATTAGAGGATACTTACTGAAGTATTCCTGTTCCTAGGCCGGTTTTGAGTGATTGCTGTGGTTCCTGTGTCATTCTTGGCTAATGCCCTTTTTCATGATTCACCAGCTATATGGATTTTGGCAGAAGAATAAGCAATAAATACTTTGGCCATACAGTCACGCACTGCCCCCACACAGAGAGGCAGTGGTCCAGCGTGCCTGTTGTTCCCTTTTTATACAAACCTTTCTTCCATTGTCTGGCTTCCTTTTAGATTGAGGAAGTGGGAACTACACTGACCAAAACCAGAGTCGTCATTAACCCAGACCTGTGGTGATTCTAACCATTCTGTCTTGAAGATAAATGTGTTTCATAATGTCCCAAGACTAATGGGTGTGGTTGTGTGTTGCTGATCATTAACTCACCCATGTCTGCTTGCCCATTAGGTTCCAAGCACAAGACCATGGTCGAGGCTCGGAATGGTGCTGGTCCCATCAAGTCTTACCCTAGACCTGGATCCCGCCTGAAGATGCAGAATGGCAGTAAAGGCTCAGGACTGCAGAACAAGACGTTTCATTGTGAAATCTGTGATGTCCATGTTAACTCAGAAATTCAACTTAAACAGGTAGCTTGCATGCATCTGGGGCTCCTTTGTTGGTTTTAGTTGCATTGCATTTTAAGTGCGATGTAGGTCTGTGTGAAGATATTTTGGCAAAAAGTGAACTTAGTATTTCGTGTCATCCCACAACTATTTCTAAATAGTTCATCATAAGTCAAGTTCATCTAACTGTTTCCGCTGGGAAAACACGGTCTTGAGAGTCACAGACAAGGTGTCAGTATCAATGAATAACATAGCAGGTCTAGTTTAAAAGTTTGCTGTGGCTCAGGAGAGACATTTGAACTTTGATCTTCCAAATGGAAGAAATTCTGGGTTGAGGTTCCCTGAATTCCTCTTTCGGTGCTGTTTCAGACTTCTGGGATACTTTTTAATACTGTGTGAGAATAAGAATGTGACTCGAATCTATTGGTTTAGGACAACTGGCAGGAGGGTAATACTGTAGATATATCTGAATTGTGTTGAGCAACGCTATCATTAACAGCATAGCTGTATAAACGTGCAGCTCTGCTCTGTCCGAGCCAATTAACCCTGGGTTCAGAGCTGTGCCAATACAGATATGTTGTTTCTGATACCCAAATGGGAATCTCTAACTGGACGGTGCTGTGCTCTGTGTCATCTCATTCCCTGTTATTTCAGTTCTCTCTAAGAGAGTATTAAATTGCATCGTGTAGACATATCCCTGGGTACTGGTTCTTCCTTAAACGAATATTGAATTATTTATGCAACTGAACATCATCAGCAAAACTAAAAATTCGCCTCCTACTTCTGAATATCCCTATGACCTAGTGATTACAGCTCTGCCTGGTTCAAAGCTCTTCAAGTGGAAAAAGGAAAGACTAACCAAAATATCAATAATTTGCAGAGCCTGTCTCGGATCACAGAATTCGCAGTGTTTGATTAGTTTCTGATTCTCTGTTTGATGTGCTCCAAATTGTTATGTTTAATTTAGCAAAACTCATCTTTTCTCTCTCTAAAGAACCTACTTTATCTTACAAACCAGGGGCTTAGGCATATCCTGCTGATAAATCAATTTCAAACTCAAAACTGAGAAATGTTTAAACAGCTAATTAAATGTGAGGATATTTGTTTCAGCACATTTCCAGCCGAAGGCATAAGGACAGAGTTGCAGGAAAGCCTATGAAACCTAAATATAGTCCTTACAACAAACTGCAGCGCAGCCCAAGTATTTTAGCAGTAAGTATTTTTATTTCTCATCACTGTCTGTGAATTTATGACCTTGGGGACTCCCACCACACAGAGACAGGAACATGACAGACCTGATGCTTCCACAGCATTTCTCCCCTGAAGGCTGAGCCTACATGGGGATCAGATTTGAAAATAGTTATGCATTCTGTCTGCCCAGTCGAAGGCATGCAGACAGCACTGCGAGTGTTATTTACTGCTAGGAAGAAGGGAATAATCAGTGGAATGGGAATGAACCGTGCGCCCCATGGAAAGGTATCGGCTCTGCTGGTCTAGTGCACTTCTTGAAGGCTGTGATGTATACACTCTGTCTTTCTGTGCACCTGATGCCACTCTCAGTTATGATGGATGCAGTCAGGGAAGAGGACATAAGATGTTAAGATATAAAAATAGGAATGCTGATTCTCTGCATACAACAAAACAGAGTGCTGTGTGGATGTATTATGTTGGCGCAAGAGTTATCAGGTGTTTGGGAGAACAGACTGCCTATCTGCATGCTTGGGCTATCAAAACACCTCTCCTGGTTTTGTGCCCCCAGCGTGTCCCCTTTCACACCCACCTGCATTTCCAGGAATTCCCCAAGCTGGTTCTGCCAGTCAGCTGCAGCCGGAATTCAGGCTGGCTCTAGCACAGCACAGATTGTATGTTTATTTGCTCATGACTCAGCCTGTATTTTATTCATTAGGGAAAAGTGCATGCCACCTATGGCACAAAAATGATTTATAGGTTGGAAAGAGAAAGATGCAAAGGTGTGTGCACAAGAGCAAGCATGTGAAAAGCCTTTAAAAGCTGAAATATTAATATGTCTTTTTTAGTTGTATAGAGGCAAATGAAAATGCTGCAGGCTTTCTCTAAGTCTCCCCATTCTGTAGGTTCTGCATAAACTAATCTCCTTCACTTGTGTAATACACCATTTTATAATCTGTTGCATAAGGAGAGCCCTCCACTAATAAAGGAAGGACATGAGTATCTTTGCCCCCACAAATGTGTGATTGTGGTACAGACCATTTTCAGTGAGACTGTAGTGTGTATATTTCTGATTCGCTTTTTCAACACAAGCATCAGCAATGATTGTAGATCATAAACTGAGTAATAATTCTTTCGGAAAGAATTCTTTATGGTACTGATCTTAAAAAGTATTTCTATTTTGGAAAGAGCAGCTCTGAATTGGCAGGTTAAGAGCTGACTGGACCAATATTAGTTTCCCATCTTGACCACTCTACTTTTCTACAATTCATTTTTGCAAGTGGAAAATTTTACTTTTGACACTGAAGTCTTAATCATGTTTTTTTAATCTTTCTTGCACAGTTAAGACTTACATAATTTAATGTTGTTCACCTCCAAGTTATGCTCCCTTCTAAATGTCAGTGTGACTGCCCCTACGCTCAAGAGATTTATGTATCTTTAAATACACGATTTGGTTGGTTTAATCGCCTTGGGAGTAAAAAGATAATGTGGGTAAAATTCCTAAGCAACTGACATGAGTTTTCTGTGAGAAGCCATGGCATGCCCTTTCTCAGGGTTCATTTTTTCCCTCATGTAAAAGTGGGCACGGGGAGAACTGTGTTTACATTGCTTTGTGTGTGTGCTTTATTCCAGGCAAAACTCGCATTCCAGAAGGACATGATTAAGCCGCTGGCACCTGCTTTCCTTTCGTCTCCCCTGGCTGCGGCCGCAGCTGTGTCATCGGCTCTGTCCCTCCCGCCCCGGCCCGCTGCCTCCCTCTTCCAGGCCCCTGCAATACCCCCGGCTCTCCTCAGGCCGGGCCATGGTCCCATCCGGGCAACACCTGCCTCCATACTTTTTGCACCATACTAACTTATTGATGTAAAAAAGAGATACTTACGGCCAGTAGAAAGAGTACAACAAAAACAGGAAAAGGGTCGAGATTTTAAAATGTCTTTCTCTTTCGAAATGCCATCCAGCGTTGACACCTCAACCACCCACACCATAAAATTCATCATTGACAGTACTGCATTTTGGAGTCTAGACAACTCTCTCAGTCTCTCTCTGTCTCTTCTTTTTTAACCCAAATACAGAGTGATTTAGTAAAAACTTAATTGCTCATAAAATTTATACCATTAAAGATTCATACCTTTTTTTTTTTTTTTTCCTCAATGTCTATGATGCACCTTGGAATCAAGGAACGTAAAGTACTTTCCTGACAGACTTGAAAACTAGGGTCTTCCTCACTCACGCTTATGTAAATACTTCTCTGAAAACCAATGGGGTATACTCCTAAATGTGGGAAAAAAGGTAGATGAACCAAATGCTTGATTGTGGATCACATCTCAAAAATTAATTGCGTCTTTCTTTTTTCCATGTGCTCTTGTTGACAGGGATTGTGTACTGTCCTAGGCCCCAGTACTGGTGTATCTTGTGTAGTACTAAAGATGTATCACATGTCTGATTTTAATATTTTTAGTTTCTGTGCAAATGTTTGAAAGCAATGCAGTGCTGAAGCTTTTAATTATTTCTTCTGTGTCACACTTTATTTAGAGAAATTACAAATAGAAAGCCATATAACATATAGTTAAGAATACTACTTGTTTGCTACTTTCATTTAACTTATTTTTGTTGTTTACTCACTGGTGTTGCTAAGCAATATTTAAAGAGAAAAAAAGCTTTTCAATTGCACATTACCACAGCTCACATGCATTGTTCAAGAAGACAATGTTTCCATGTATTTGTACGTAAATATAATTTTTTCTTAATTTCTAACTAGCTTCCTTTGTAATGATGCTGCATAACGTTGTGGCTCCCTAATGCAATAATGTACAGAACATAAAATATTTATAATTGACCGTATTCTCTGTTTACTGAATATATTGCAGTAATTCCCCACCTATCTTCTTACCTCCCCAACCCTTTTATAAAGGTGATATCAATATGCAGCACTCAGACTGAAGTCATTGTGTGATAATGAGGACAACAGGTGGAAGAAAGGAGAAAAAAAAAAAAAAACAGAATTAACTTTTAGAGCATCTTTATCTGCAATCCATAATAGTAAAATGTCTGTGTATTTTTTTAAATGTACCTTTTCAATAAAACAATAAGAAAAATATACCTGCTTCTTGTGTTTATTAATTGGTACAGAAAAAAAAAAGAAGTCTGGAACAAACAAATTGAGCTAAAGGAGTCTTCAGGAGCAAACAAAGCACTAGGGTTGCAATAAAGTATAATTACAGAACCTGTGTTTACTTCCCTTGTGTTTTAACATCTTTTTCTCGCTACATCGTTACAGCCTTTACTGGGGCTTTTTTGCAGTAAGACTGTAAACATCGGAGATTCAGAGGAAGAAGCAGTAGAGCCAGGTGGGTGACTAGGGTTTTACTATTGCACCACCAAAATGCTGCAACATGGTTATGCCATGGAGATTAAGGATTAACTTTAAAACTAATTTGGGCATACCTGGGACTGGAAACAGGTCACTTTGGATCCAAGACTTGCTTTGAAGCATGGGCAAAGGAGGCAGCTGCTTGATGCAGTAGGCTTTTGAAGGCAGGTGTTTGGGGAAGCTTTGAAGTTATATTTTTCCCTGATGAAAATCTTGATCTGTTCTGTAAAAATCTTTTATTTGTTAATATAAAGTGAAAAGTAAAGAGTACAAGAGTAAAAAGACTCAACTGTAAGGCTGTTAGGGTTAATAGAAAGCCGACAGGACCATTACAAAGACCAAGGAATACAAATTTCAGGAACTTAGTATTAGAGAATTTACAGTCCAACATACACCTCATAGATGCAACATATTAGACACCATTTCCTGCAAGTGTGTCTGCCCAACTTCCACTATTCAGTGGAGCAGTTGGCTGTGTTGTGAGAGGATAATTCACTGGAGAATCACCTACAGAGGGGTAGGTAAGGGAGTCCAGGCTTTTACCATCCTCTGGGCAAACAGGTACAGTTGTATTAATCCTGTGGACTCTGAGAATTAAAAGGTAATAACAGGTAGGTGCATCTGTTTGTGTTTGATTTTGTAACTCATGCTTGTAGGGACTCAGGTTTAACTGCTCAGCTACAGGGAGTTACTTGCCTGAGGAGCCTGTTTCTGTCCAATATGAGACAGGTTTACAGAACTGTGTATTTTAAATGGTTCTTCAGAAAACAAGAGTTGTCTATGTATTAAAACACTGTTTTACCTGCTTTTTGTAGCCTACTGTTGGTGATAAGAAACTTAAAGCAATTACAAGTTTCTACAATTGAAAACGTTCCCGTATAAAATGCAGAAAACCTGTACTAAGGAGTTGTCAGGGGTGTGTAAGTTTGTTGGACAGCTGATTATTTCAGCATCTTAAAATGGAGAAATATTTAGGTCACTAAGAATGAAAGAATGTGTCATGTCATTCAGCAATGAGAGGAATTACTTAACCTGTGAAACACAAGGAGCTAAAGGACTATGAGTGTAAGCCAAGGAGGACTCATGTTCAGATTCATAAACAACACCCTTTGTACTCTTTGTTGTGTTAGCTTACATTTTGTGTACTGTAACTCCACTTGCCACCAAAGTTTTATCCATGATACGAAGGACTGAGCATTTGAGATGATAATTACATGACAAATGGAAAACCTTCTCATACACCTGCTGGGATATCACATTTTAGAAATGAGCTCTACATGAGAAGGAATATTTGTATCATACTTGCACAAAGGCTATCAGCTGCTTTTTTGATATGTTAGATTGTTTTCTCCTGAGGTGTAATAGCATTACAGACAGCTGGCTATGAAATTAATGGATTTTTTATAAAAAAGGGCTAGTACTGAAATATAATATTTGCAATGCAGTTACTATTTTGAATAAATATATTGAATGTACAAACCACTAGGGTAATAAGGTTAAAGTAATGGGATCACATCCTCTCACATGTCTGTCACTCTAGGTCTGTTCATTGTGCTCTGAGCTGCAGGTTTTTCCTGTACAAGAAGAAGTCAGAAGTTGTAAGGGGCAGGGGTTGTCACCTGGTACTGCCATCTCTCTGTAACAGAAGAAAAAGGATCCAGACACATCAGCAGGAACTTTCTGCTGGTGCATGTGTCTGGATCATTGTCCCCGCACTGCAGAAGATTTCTATAAAGGGTATCAAACAGGGGAGGTAGTCCAGTAGTCTATACAGATACGTACATTTTAGAAAAAGAATAGAAGTAGGATCATCTATGACTACTGCAGGATACCAGTATGTGTGCCTCTCCTTTCTTCAGATCAAAATGATAATAAAATCTTTCCCTCTGATTTTGGTAAGATAGCAGAAGGAAGAAGACAGAATCTGGCACACACATTGCCCTGTCTGTATCAGCACTTGAACTCCTATGATAATGTTACACTGGGAATTAAAGTCCCTCTACAATAAGTTAATAAATGTTCCCTGTAAAAAAAGATTATTTCGTTAAAAAATAAATTACCTTATTTTACTCCCTTACTCTGTAATTTTGAACTGTAAATTTTATGCTTAGAAAAGTTTTGCAAAATAATTTGTCACGTTTGTCTGAAAAAAAGAGAATATGGATGTCTTAAGCTCTGCAGGAAGTACTTCACTACCCTTATGCATCTGGCAATAATCCACTGAGCCTCACTGTATATCTTTTGAACATTTCACTTTGAATAAGTGGGGTACTGTACTACTTCTTCATGTTTGGTTAGACAGTAAACCTCCACAGCTGTCACCTTCTGGTCACAGTGGTCATGATGATTTTCTTGCTATGGCTAGTATATTTTTTTAAACCTTTATTTTTTTAACATTCTTGTTTCAAGTGACAACCTAAGCATCTTCAAGTACTTATTGGAAGGACCATCATTTCAGGTAAAGCTATATATATTTTTTTCAGTATCTAGAATTCTTAGATATTATAATGGTTTTGGATTAAAGTAACATTGATTTAGAAATGTTTCTATTTGGTTTAGTTTCCTGTTCATATTTATTTGTATTGATAGAGTACTGTGCTACATGCTGAATGCCAAGAGGCAACTCCTGCCAAGCACCAGTAGTGGAGGAGGCCAAATCGAGCCCGTTGCCTTTGGAAGGCTGCAGCTGAGGCAGGTCCCTAGTGACTGGAAAAGGACAATTTTATGCCTGTCTTCAAAAATGGCAAGAAAGAGGATCCAGGCACATGAAAAGAAGTAGGTGGTTGGAATTGGCCAACATGGGTTTATAAAAGGCAAAATTGTGGCTGAGCAGCCCGAGCGCTTTCTGTGAGGAGGTGCCTGTCAGTGCAGAGAGGGGGGAGCAGGGGGTGCCCTTCTGTTGGCTTCTGTAAGGCTTCTGACACGGTCTCTCCTAGAATCCTGGCAGGCAGATGGGGGCAGCATGGACGGGGTGGGTGGCTACAAGGTGGCTGGACGAGCGGCTGGGCCACCAAGCTCGAAGCATTGGGCAATCCCTTGGGTCAGTAGCATGTAATAATCTCACTGGTGACCTGTAAGGTGGGGCGGATAGCACTTGGCAAGTGTGCAAGTTTTAGCACCAGATCAGGGGCCCTCCTTTTCCAGGCAGTATGCTGGAGGGTAAGGCTGATGTCCTGAGGGACCCCAGCAAGCTGGAGATGTGGTTTGACAGGAACCTCACGGGGTTCAGACAAAGGCCAAGTCCTGCGTCAGGGAAGGAGCCACCCCATGCAATATTGCAGACCAGGCCTGCTCACCAGAAAGCAGCTTTGCAGGAAAGGACGCGGGTGGGGTGTGGGGTGTGGGGGGACACCCAAATTTTGTGGTGGACAAATTGAACACAAGTCAGCAGTGCGCCCTTGTGGCAGCAGAGCTTAACTGAATGCTGTGCTGCATCAGCAAAAACAGGGCCAGAAGGTTAAGGGATGTGGCAAAACTCATGTTCAGCACTTTTGAGGCTGCACATGGAGTAGCGTGTCCAGTCTGGGGCCTTCAATATGACAGAGATGTTGGCAAATTGGAGCAAGTTTGGGAGAAGGCCACAAAGGTGGTTAGGAAACAAGCACATTCTGTTCAGGAAAGTGAGATGGGTTTGTTAAGCCTAGAGAAGGCTGTGGCAGTTTTGGCAGCTGTCCTCAAGTGTCACAGGGAAGAGAGATGGACATTTCTTGAAGAAGCTCCATGAGAGGAGATAGCCGGAAGCTGCAGGAAAGAACATTCTGACTGCACATAAGAAAAAAAAAAGGTTTCACAGTAAAAGTAGGTAAGCCCTAGTACAGGTTACTCGGGAAGGTTATTGCAGTATCTACCCTCAGGAAAGATGGACTGGGTTACCTCCAGAAGACCTGTCATCTTAAATAATTCTGTTTAAGTCAATAATTCTAAAAAATAGAAAGATCTGAAAAATCAAAAGTAATCATTGTGTTACAGGGCAATTAGAAGCTCAAGGAAACTTTGAAGCACTAAATACTGACTGACATTCACAACATGGTGGGCACCTGCTATGAAAGCCTGAAAAAATGAAGACAAGCACCTTACCTGTAATAGCTTGAAGAAGGGGAACAGAAAGGAGGATGTACCTGGAAAGGTGAGAGAGTCAAAGTGACGGGGAGGGGAAATTATTGGTACTACAATATTGTGACTGAATTTTGGAGGTGCTGAGGTGGTATTTTTCAGGCCAAAAAGAGACTTTGAAGTAATTGGAATGTGATGTGTTTCAGGCCTTGATGAGTTTTGCTAAAACAAATAAATTTTCCCAAAGTTATTTGTTTAGATTATCTGAAACCATTTAACCAATTTAATGGCTGAAAAACTTCTCACCAATCCTGCTCATATCCTGCATTCACAGCCAAGCAACTTTTAATAGAGCATCAAGGACCACAGCTGACACCTGTTCTGCATTCATCTCTGGGTACATGTGTTTTAGAGCAATGGACCGGTTGGGTTTTAAATTCCATATTTCTTTTGCACCCTATCAGACCTAAAAAGGAAAAATCAATACAAAAATTGTTCATATTTTTTAGACAAGTGTCATGGACTCTTTAAGGGACCTGTTGGCAATACAGTAAAGCAGCATCAAGAGAGTGGATTATAATAGGAAAAAAATACTCTGTGCAACAGACAGCAAGGCTACTGCTGGCTGAATCTGATGAACATCCACTAGTTTATACAGGTAATATTCTGACTGAAGAAAGGGCACCTGCTATATTAGAAGCAGGGTGGAGACAGATTTCTGTATCTGGAGAGCTGGCCAGCAAAATCCACAGAACATAGATATGCTGTCAGACATAAATTCACTGCACAAATTTTTTCTCTCTGAAAAAAAATTTGAATCTATACAACCTTACAAGCAAAAAAAAAAACAACTTCTTTCTCCCCCCTGAAATAAAGGTAGGCAAAATATTATGATTTTATTGTGCAAGCCAAATGAAAATGGAACAAAACTAAAAGGTGAAGTTCATGCCTTGGCAACAATTTTTCACTGACTTAAAAAGTATTTGAGTACCTTTGATATTTGTCTCAATTCCATGAGATGTAAAAAGAAAGGGATGTAAAGGACTTAGGTGGAGCTGAAGAAAACAGTAGTAAAACATTCCATCAGCCTAAATAATTTTCATGTGTTCTGTGAAGCGATAGAATCAGTCCAGTCCCTGCACAGGAGATTGGGTAGGTGTAGGTGTCTGCAGTGGTTTTGTTAGTTCAGGAACTGATCAGAAACAGCAGAAGGCTTCCTCTTGCACAGACCTAACGTGCTCTGAAGAAAGGGATGCCTTCCCCATCAGACAGGCTGAAGAAATGAACAAGCAGAGCCAGACTTGCAACCATGAAATGCAGCAGCACAAGTGCCAGGATGGCCGTGTCCAGCCCCATGAAGCAGGTTGCATCAGGAAAGGGACTGACGCATTTAGGTCAGTCTTAAATGAAAGCATTTGACTGTAGTGGTGATGAAAAACACATTCATTAGGTGTTAGCTACTGTGAGCTATTTTACTAGGCTAGGAACAGCCATGGCACACAGGCTTCTTTTTCAGAGACTGCAGTTTACACTTTAGATATGTGATGTAATTTCAGCAGATTTAAATGCTTAACACGCACAGCAGCTTGTTGGTGCTGTCAGAGCACTAAATCTGAGCCACGGCTTTCAAGATACTTCAGGCAATGAGCACCCTCTGTGGCACTCCAGACCCAAGCTCAGCTCTTGTCCAGCAAGGGAAATTTTCATTTCATTTTCCCAGGATTTTGTTTTTCCTTCAGGAGGTCTCTTGTTCATAAAGATGTCACTTTTGGTTAAGGCTTCTCCCCAGAGCCATCCACCCAAGTTACTTTTCCATTTAGACACTTCCTCTCCTCCAGCTGTAAGAGGGAGGTTTTTCCCACTGTTCAAGGACCAATTTCTGCCAGCCAAGTTCTTGCCATCCCTTGCCTGAACCTATTGCCTTCTAATTATATCAACTGACTCTAATCCTCTCTCTAGCTCCTTCCTTGACCACATCAAACCATGCCACTTGTTTCTCCAACCCTCTATCAGCCTCTTAAGTATCAGTTCTCATAGCCTTTTCAAGATGTCAGCTCCCTCCTCCATTTTCTGAGAGAAGTCTGTCTTCATTTTCCCATTCTGCCCTTTAACTTGAAAGCAGCTACCTAAACTATAAAGTCACCAAACAATCCACCTTCAATATCTTCCCTACAGCTCATTTATAGCTGCAAAAACCCACCTCCCACCCCTCCCCCCAAAAAAAGGAACCACCACCACAACATCTGCAGGGAGAGTAAAACTGGCAGGAGATTTTTTTTTATGTCAGATTTTAGCACATAAGAAAGCCTAAGAATAGGGAACAACATAACCATGACCCTTCTCATTTTATCTGCTTAAGCTCTGTCAGCCTTGACTGTGCTAAGCACATTTTCTGGCAGATTCGATGCTTGCCTTAAAGGGTCAGTGATGCCTGCAAACACTTCCTTTTTGGGATATATTTTCTCCTCAGGAAGGCAGGTGGTAGCTTCATTCAAAGCTAATTTTCATGATCAACTGTGCCAAATCAGGTTTTCACATGCAATTCGAATTTTAAAATCTTCTCTAACATTTTCTGCAAAGGCTGAATGAAAAAACGAATCTTCTCTGCCTGACTTCACTGGATCTGCTCTGAGGCTCTCACAGTCAAATAGTGTGAGCCTACCCATTGCCAAACAGGACAAAGGAAATAGTGGGTGTTTGATTTATATAAGAGCAAATACACTGGCTCCATCCTTGCTTTTTTCTTGTCTGTGTAACTCCTGATGGGATCACACAGAGGTGTGCTCCTGTTATGAACACAGTCCACCCACGCCGCAGAACTGTACTTGTTTGCAGTGGAGCCACAGTACGAGAGGGCACACGCATGCCCTGTAATGTGTGCTGGGTTTTAACTTCCTTTCTTGGTGAGTCTCTGACATGCATCAGAGGGACAAGAGATCTGTCTCCTGTTCTCTATCTGCTCCTGAGTCCAGGGCTACAGTAATCCCCTTCCATATCTCTAAAAATTAATCCTCTGGAGTGCCTTGTGTCTATGCCTTGCTCTTTCCCTGGGGCAGAGATGCGTTTCCTGCATCTTGGCTTCCTGCCTGCCTCCCTCATCAGAGAGGGAATGAGAGTTCAGGTAAGAAAATCTCTCCAGTGTGAGATTTACCTGTGACTTTCACAGGTGAGCGCTGATGAATTATTCAGCCCCCAGGAAACGGGACATGGGAACAGGAACACAGTGTCTCTCTGACACCAGTTTGGACTTCATTAGTGAATGCTTTTCACCCGTGACAGCTACCAAACCATAAATCCCAGAATTCAGCTCCTTGCTGATTCTAAACAGACTCTGGTTACATCCTCCCCCTTCTCTGCTACCCATCTTTGGAATACATAAGGGGTGGGGGACCATGCAGGCACAGATACTTTCTACCACCTGAGCCCTTTGTGGTGCCAGACCCGGCACCAAGCTTGTAAATCAGCTTCAGTGGTTGCTCTCTGTAAATGATTTAGTGCAGGAGATACTGATTAGTGGTAGCAAGGGCACCAGAACTGTTCAAATGTAGGTGGTGATAAGAATTACGTCCACATTTTTAAATGCAAAAGTTAATTTTAAAAGTTATGACTTGCTGTTCTCTCTCTGGGACTGAATGCTGGGAACGCTCTGGTGCCTTTTAAATCATTGGAGCTGGTCTTTTCTGCAGTTCCCTGTCATGGGAAATAAAAGCACAGAACAGTTTTAGCCTCTTCCTGAAAATACTTAACTCTTTACATATGTTGCCTGCTGTGCTGGTTTTGGCTGGGATACTGTTAATTTTCTTTACAGTAGCTACTATGGGACCATGTTTGGAACCATTTGTGCTGAAAACAGTGCTGATATCACAGGGATGTTTTCACTGTTGCTGGGCAGTGCTTACACAGAGCCAAGGCCTTTTCTGCTCCTCACCCCAGCCCACCAGTGAGCAGATGGGGGGTGCGCAAGGAGTTGTGAGGGGGCACAGCTGGGACAGCTGACCCCAACTGACCCAAGGGATATTCCACACCATACGCTGTTGTGCTCAGCATAAAAATCTGGGGGAAGAAGAAGGAACAAGGGGACATTAGGGGTGATGGTGTTTGTCTTCCCAAGTAACCGTCACACGTGATGGAGCCCGGCTGTCCTGGCAATGGCTGAGCACCTGCCTGTCGATGGGAGGTGGTGAATTAATTCCTTGTTTTGCTTTATTTGTATGCACAGCTTTTTCTTCACCTCTTAAACTGTCTTTATCTCAGTCCATGAGTTTTCTCATTTTCACCCTTTCAATTGTCTCCTCCCATCTCACCCGGGGAGGGGGGAGTGAGCAAGTGTCTGCGTGGTGTTTAGTTGCTGGCGGGGGTTAAATCCCAACACCTGCCATTATTTACATCAGTTTTTAAAGAGAAATAACATAAATTTGAGATATTTTATATATAAATTTGCATGCTGTAGTGATTGCTTGCCGTGTGCCAGGATGATGCTCCACCAGTACAGAGAGGAAGCGGCAAGGTGGGCTGCAAGAGGCGAGGTAGCTCTTGCTGCACCACGATGGTGTGTAAGCTACTAAGAAGTACAATGCACTCACAGGCACTTAAGGAGGAAAATGTGCTTAGGAACATGTGTTTTCAGACTGTCAGTTTTCGTTCCACATTGTGAGTGAGCAAGAATTCAGTTGTGATTTTAAATGTACTTCTGTGTCACCATTTAAAGAATATGTAAATAAGGATTAAACTAAAATGCTGCTTGATAGATCTTATGAAGTGGGCCATTGAGGAGAGGAGTCTACTCAGTGCCAGAAATTTCACCTGGCCACTCTAATCTATTCTACTAGCATCTCTCTCTCTGTGCAGCATGGCTCGATCACCTATAAAATATATTTGCAAAGTAAAACCCTTAAAATTTTTTTCAGTTTTTCTTTCCTGGGACTGCAATCTTAATCATCAAATTTGATTTTCTGACTTGAAAAAGATCCGACATGCAGTAAATTCAGAAGTTGTATTAATTTTCCACAAGACACTTTTACATTTATTGTCAACATCTCCAGAGTTGGCAAATGTTCCAAATCAAGGAGCTACTAGAAAGCAATGAAGAAACTTGGATGGTGATGGTTATTTCTTTCTGTTCATATGCTCGTTGCACGTGTCTACTCTAAAGAAGACATTCAACTCCTTCTGTAATAATGTAGAACATTGATAATGAAGGTAGAACTTTAATAGAACTTGTCAGATATTTCCAGTATTCCAGTAAAAATGTTGGTGAGCACCAAAATAAATTTTCTGCTTGGCATGAGAGAGAAAGGAAGTCTTTCATCCTGATTCATTGGCATTATTTGACCTTGGCATAAGGAAGAAACAGAAAATACTATTACATGTTGTTCCTCAGGAGGCAGTGATAGAGAACTTGAGATTACTGACAAAACGTTGGTTTCTCAACATATTAGTATGGCTATAAAGAAGAAATACCTTTGCTTTTTTGCCTCATGTTCTTAGTCTGATCTGAAACCTTTTCATGAGGCTTAAATTATATTATGTTGTTTGGATGCTGTCTTCGTCTGCTAATACAGATACCAAGTGAAATGATGACAGTGTTTGAATGGGGTAACTGCTCATATTCCTCAACATATCAAATAGGAATAACATTGAAGTGGCTACAATACAGAATTTAAATACAGCATATCTGCTTTACAAACAGCAATCCTCTTAAGACTGCATTGACATGACCAGACATCCTTTAAAACATCATATGTGGAAAATTTATTCTTGCCTCAATCACATCTTAAAGTATGTGATTCTTCCAAAACACACACAGAGGTTTTCAGAGAGTAAGGTCAATAGAAATGGACTCCAGACAACAAATAAAATTTATTTTAAGAAGAATCAGTTAAAAAAATTACAGTCATCCTCTTTCATTTTAGAAATATATTTCACCACATTGTCAAAGGAATTGTCTTTTCTTATCATGACAGATAGAAAAGATAAAAAATCATCAAACTTTTTGCTTGGTATTTGGAAGGCTGACAGTAGTGATTGTTCCCACCTTTTCTCAAAGCTTGGCTGCATGCTTTCAACAAGCAGTTCACACAACTATTCGTTTCAACAGATCACCCACGTGCTTTCTAGTTTCATTTAAAATAAGAACATTTTCAATTCTGTGAGTGTCTCTTTCACATGCGATTGAGACAATGGGAGTTGTTTATATTGCCTGCTGATAAAAAGAAACACCAGAACCTTAAAAAAGCTGAAGAATCTTTGAAAAGGGGAAAACACAGGCAGTTATACCAGGGCTGAATCAAAGCAGTCTGTGAAACAGGCTGCCAGGCCCCTGTGCTGATGGGAAATTAGCCTCTCACCCATTATTTATTATTAAAAGGAAGAGCTAAGAAAGTAAAATGGAGATCACATCACAGTTCTTTTCTTTGTCTTATAATGGCAAGGAGGAAGGGGTGACGCCATTCTCTTCAACCAGCTGAGTGCCCTGGCCATAACTTTTGGAAATCTTGAATGCTTGGCTTCTCTGATCTCTGGCACTAATCCTGCAGCTTGTGACTCTGCAGCCAGCCCACGGACAGGGCTGCCTTGTCATGATAGAGAACCTGGAGCCATTTATAACATCTCTAAGAAGTATGTACAGGTATTGTAAAGAGAAAAATCCAATTTTCAAAGTTAATTGTATCTGACACATAACAGTAGACCAGACTGACTTATTTTCTTATTTCTGTGTACTGTTAAGAAGGCATGATATTTGGTCTGCATATACTACTGGTAGTGGGATTTTTTTTTTTTTTTTTTTTCCTATTTGCTGGGAAAGATATTCTTACTACTAGTAGCATTAAAGCAAGCAAACAAACAAAACACTTCTGCTTTATTGGAACTCTGTAATTTCAAAGTTAAATCTTGGAATGAGCAGACTCTGACCAGAGTCTCTTTAGAGGATAAAGAAGCCCAAAAATTAATACCACCACTCCCCAGCAGAAATGCATTTCTTTTTGGCACTGATTGAAAGTATAGAGGGTAAATATGTACCTCCAAAGCAAGCTCTCTGTAGGCATCATAAAGGAATTGAGAGATGATGCAAAGTATTTCTGAAGTTCCCACTGAGACTTCATACCAGGAGGACAACAGACCCCAAGGAAAGCTCAGTAAGACTTGTTACACCTGGAACAGCTGATAGTAGGTTTATAATAGAAATAGTTCAGTCTGCTAAGAAGCTTTCAGGTTGGTTGTTTTTGAAAAGGAAGGGAAGAGAAGGGAAGGGAAGGGTTTACTGTTGCCTGAGAACTTCACATTGATCATGCTTATTGGTTTTCCTTTTTTTAAATGTATTTTAATGTAATGAAAATAATCTTTAATATTCTCAAGATACAGCTAAGTTAGAATAACTCTTCAAGCTTTTTAATTAGCTAGAATTTGATTTTTTATCTAATTGTATTTTCAAAGATTCCTCCCATACTTTTATTATCTGCACAATGCCTGCACTTGGAGATACAGCCTCGGCTGTAACAAGAATGCTAGTGACTAAAGTACACTGCTCACTGAGTTCTGTGTTCTGACAAGGCCTTTTTGCTTGGTCCCATTGAAGGAAAAATACAGTGGACAAAAGCGTCACAAAACTTTTGCACAAAGGAGTTTCATCTAAGGAATTTCCTTTTCTTCACTAACCCAGGAATGAAGGAAACAGGAAAGAACTGCACCCCTAAAATCTGTAAGTCTCTGTTGAGCAGATTCTGTGCAGGAACCTCCTTGATGCCAACCCCTCTGCAGCCCTCTCACCAGCTGGCTCCTTCCATAGGCATGCCTGTTGAAAAGAAAAACAAGGACCTTTATATTAGAAATACTGACTTGACATGCAGATAAGGACTAACAATCTGTGATGCTTCATGTTACCTTGAAATGCAAAACTTCAGGAATAAGTGTAACTTGGCTATCAGTCAAGCCAGCACTAGGGATATTTGGTTTACACTGCATCTCAGAGTAAAGGAAGCAATGCAGATAGGTGGATTTTCTTACTGTCATCTGCTGTTATTCTAAGATGAATGCAGTTAAACTTGGAAATAGCTTTCTTTTTTCTTTTTGGAACTACAGTTTTAGGTTGCACAAGTTCTGCATGTCTGTAAAACTGAGTCTACCAAGGCCCTGTTTAAAGTATGTCACATGTGCTTCACCCTCAAAGAATGATTTTATTAGAACCAGCTGTACCAACATTGTTTCCCGGAATGCACAGATTAATCAGAAATATATCATTAAAAGAAAAAGGTACTTTTCTAAAGTACTTTGCAAATTACTTTCCTAAAGTAATTAGATTACTTTGGAGTTTACTGTTGCAAGTCAATAAAATTGTTTGCCACAGAACCTAAGAAAACATTTAAAAAATATAGTATACAATAAAATTTTACTTCTTGTAAAGGCACATTAAAAATTTAACATTAACCGACATTTATCATGCTATAATAAAAATACTACTGATCCTTTTTTATAGGAAAAAAACTTCCATGCTTAATTAGTCACAGCCCATAAACTGAAAAGAAAAACAAGCCTCAAATCCAAAGATGCAAAACCTTAAATCTGTAATTATATATCTTAATCTAGAACCAAACTACACTCAGCTAAGATCTGATGCATATACCATATACAATATGATATATATGCATATATATATATTGTATGCATGCATACAATATGGTATATATGCATATACCATATACAATGGAGATGCATATACCATGATGCAGTTAGAAAATCTTTATACATCATAGTACTGTGAATTTCTGTTGAAAATGTTCCGCTGAAAGAAATTATTACAGTTTGAAAAAATAGATGGAAGCCCAAAGCACCTCCAGATGGAGAACCGATTAGATGTAAGGCCGAAGAACTTCTCTAACTGGATTATTATAGATTTTCTACAGAATTCCAAAACATAACGTGGAGTTGATGATTAAACAGGACTAAAATTTGAAGCAAGTTGAACACTTTTCACCCTGGATTAGGGTTGAAAAGGTACCACATGGATGAATGGCTGAAATGGTACCACATGGATTGCAAAGGTCAGTCACCCACAGCAGATCACATCTAACAACAACTCCTGCTTAGCAGCAGAAATACTCTTGGGAAGCAACTATGATCCCTCTTCCAAATCCTGTCCTGGAGTGCCTGCCTGTGCAGGAAGGAAGCAGGTCCTTGTCCACTTCAGCTACGACCTTTTGACCCACCCAGAACCCCTGGTGACAATCCCTGGGTCTTCTTGGGTCCAACTAGTAAGTGAGTCAAAGAAGATATAAATGGATACATACCTCTTGACATGTATGCTGTATGACAATTTAGACTCATTAGCCAGTATGTAATTATGGCTAATTTCACATCATGTCCGAACTTGGTCCATTAAGAAAACTTAAACTAGTATAACTTATGTTCTCTGAGACAGCAACAATCTGACCTTAAATGAACTGAATGTGAAATTGCCCAGTGACTGATTTTTCAATTTAATTATTTTTTCTTTAGAAGTTAAATTTAAACATGGCACTTTGCAGTATACCGAATCTAGGTCAAGTTGATGGGATATTAATAATAACCCATCCTGTGCGAAATCTAGGGGTTATATTTAACAGTACATTCAGTTTGCAGAATCCCGTGAAGCCTGAGTTTCATACAAGTAGCCATCTCACAGGAGACAAAGGCATAGGCCAGAGTTCTCCAGACTTCTGTACATACTCAAAACTGACCCAGGGCTCTTACTCCCTGCCACGCTTCCCTCCTCTGTCCCAATTCTGGGCATCACAGGCACAGAAAGAAGTATAGGGTTTCTAGATTGAGATTCTCCTTATCCTTGTTTAATCAGTTTTCTTTCTACCCTCAAAGAAAGTAAGTGAAGGAGGCTCTGCTATCTGCCTCACATAAGAATAACTGAAAATAAAGATATAGGGTAGTTTCCCTCAGATCCCAGAAGGAAGCAGCATCCTGCACTGACCCAGCCAGGAGCCAGCTGAGCTAAAAAGTGCTGAGTAGCATCCAGTCCAGCTAAACCACCTCAAAAGGTTAAAAAATAGGCCTTGTAGGAATGATAAAGGAATGAAAATGTTTTGGCTTGTGAGAGCTGAAGCAAAATAACAAACTTGAAAATACGTGATTTATTTGTGTATTGGAGCTGATTTGGTTTTCTGAAAGATACTAGAAGCTTTGGTGATGCCTTTTTTTTTTTTTTTTAATTTATTTATTTTTTACTGTAGTGTGCTCTCTGTGGTTTGCTAATAGGTGATATTTAAGCGAATGAAGGGGTGGCTCTCTCCCATGCGTTGGGCATTGCAAATCCCGTGGCTGGTGCCAGGCACGCCGAAGCCAGCTCGGCGCTGCCCGTGGGGTTGCTGACCCGCAGGCGCTGCCCGGCCATGCCCGGCGTCCCGTGCCCGCGCCGCCTCCGCACACTTTTGGCTGCCTTCGCTCTTCCCCCATGCACACAGCAAGTCCCACAGTGCCTGGCCGTCTGTGTGAGTTCAGGGCAGGTTTATTTCTGCACTTGACAGATAATTTTTTCGTACCAGGGATCTGATTAACAGCCCTGGCGAACGCCTGTCATCTAGTCTAGCTTTTGGTCCAGATGGCTTAAAAGAAAAAGAATTCCCCTGTGCAGTAAACGAATGCAGAAATGAAAAGCTGGACAAGTGACAGCATACGGAAATGTGCAGTCAGGCTGTGATAGGTAGAAACAGCATTTAACATCTTTGTTGAAAAAGTAAAAATTTGGAGAGGGAGAGATGGAGGACAAAGATGGAGAGTTACATTTGTTTTGGAAAAAAAAAAATTGCTTTACATTCTACTGGGTAGGGTGCATGTGTGTGTGGTAAATGCTTTTTAAGTGAAACCATGGAATAAATGAGAATGTTCTCTCTGATGCCTCAATTTGTGCTTTCTTTTTCATCTTGTAGATGTTGTGTAACTGGGAGCTCTGATGGCTTGTTGAAAAGCCATAAAGGCCTGATGCAAGGAGAAAGGCTCTTTCCAGCCATGCTGATGGGCGCTGTAAATCCAGCCAAACTTTAGAATAACTCTTAATGAAACAAAAGGTAAACTGATATCAACCACCCACGGTGCAAATGTTTGGAGTGTGCTGTTTGCATCTTGTTGCTGTAGTGCAAAAGTATAGGTAAACAGAGAAAGACATGGAGAAATCAGAACTGTGCTCCCCCTTACTACTGGGTCATTTTATTGCCACCTCATGAGAATTTCTTCTTTTCCTCCCCCACCGGAATTCCCAAATCTCTCAGCAAGTGGGGAGCCGCGGTGCTGGTGTGCGTTGCGATGACACCTAGTGGCAAAATTGGAATAATGCGCCAGAAATAGAAGGCACATATGGGTGAAATCAATGTTGTTGAAACTAAAGGTAAATGAGAGCCAGGAGGAGCAGAATCTGAACTAGAGGCTGACAGCAAGGGGGAAATAATATGTTATGAATGAAATGGAGAAGCCTAACAACATTATTTTAAGAAGCGAAACCAGCTCTGATAAATGATTGCATATCTTTATAAAGTGTTCTGTACAGAGGAGCTATAATGGGCTCTATGGGATCAGTTACTGTCTATTTAGAAACAACTGTAAACAGCAATAAGTCAAAACTAGTTTAGTTCAGTAAAGTTGTCTCCTTGGATATCATTCAAGTGACTTCCACTATTGTTCATGTGAAATCACCAGGAATACAGGCTTTGAGGTAATAAATATAGTGTTCCAAATAAACATTCATCAAGTGAATTTGATGTGGAAAAATTTGTTTTCAGAGCAGGAGCTTTGAGGTTTGCCTTTAAACACCTTGCAGAAGGAAGGGGGCAGGGGAGGGCCCCAGCCCGGTCTGGGACCTCTCGCAGGGGAAGAAGCACCAGCCCTCCGCAGGTACCTTCAGTGAGCTGCGGGTAGGTTGTCTGAGGATCTTACCCACTGATTCCTTCTATTGCCAAACGGGATCAGTGAGGCCATTAAAGTGAGATGCCAGCATCACTATTCTCAGGTATGAGCCCTGAGAAAGCCCTTTCACTGAGGACAGGCTTTAGTGCTGTTTGTTTTGTTTCATTCTTCAAACATACTCATCCTGTACCTTGCCGATGAGTTCCTGAGAGACATCTGCCACCATCATTACTGCCCTTCAAAATACTCCAGATCTGTACCCTACCTCACACAATCATTTCTTTTACTCCAAATTTTTTTGGCACCTTGTTTTTTAGCTGTTCAGTGTCACATGTTTGTGTGCTATCTTCTGTTTGCTTTATGGAAACAGCCCTGAAATCACCTAAGGAGCTTTAGTTTAGTTTCCAGTTCCCATGTGAGGTCTGCTAATACATGGTATAGATGGGGAGATGTGTACACAGAGCAGGAGGCTGTTGTAACCCTGCCGCTCTTATCATCCTCCTCATCTCCTGCTGTGTGCCATGTAATGGAAGCGCTGGGGCTACGTTCAGCCTGCTACAGCTATTGCTGAGGGCACAGCTGAATTGCCAGGTTGAGATTCCTCAGTCAATTGAACTTTCATTTAAAAAATGTAATAACTTATATTTGGCAGAGAAGCAGTGAAATTAAATAGTTGGTTTTCTCATTGTTTTACATCTCTGAAAATTTCATGACCAGTCAATTATCCGAGGGCATTGGTATTGATGATTTGCACACAGTGAAACACACAGCTCCATTTTCTTATCAGAATGTCCTCATTTTCACTTTGCAATATCACAGTTAGAGGTCAGCAATTACTTCAGTTTCAGGACTCTAAACTAGAAAAGGAAGCAAGCAGGAAACCTTCATAAACTTCCCTCTTCCAACAGCCTCTCTAATTTTTCTACTGTTGGGACAATATCCCAAACTTTAAAAGTCCAGCTTGGGGCTTTTTTGTCCCATTTAAATTTTTTTCCCAAATTTGAATAACATATCAGTGCTGCTTATGTGTTGTTTTTTTTTTTTTTTTTTTTCTAATTATATGATTTAAATAGGTCAAACAAAAAAAAAATGGTGAAGAAGAAACAGAATATTCTCACAGTATGCAATTGAAGACTGTGTCCAAGCACTGGCTAAAGCAAGAGTTAGTTATTTGTGCTTAGAAGTAAGGAGAGAATTAAGTATATATTTCCAACTTAAAGAAATTATATATAAGGCCGATACCTTATCAAGACTCAGTGACAGGAACCCTGCATTTTAGTGCCCTCTTCTATGAGACAAATGAGAGCCCACCCGTCCTGGCTTACCTAGCAGAGATAGTAGATGCAATGATAGGCTGGCCCTCAGGGTTGAACGAGCTGTTTACACCCCTGGCCGTGGTGCAGCCCCCCCCCCTCCCCGTTCAGACCTGCTGCTGCTCAGTACAGGGGCCGTGAGACCCTCGGCTTGCAGAGCACGGTGTGCGGGAAGGGCGCAGCCCTCACTGGACCCTACGCAACCTCTGCTGCTGTGTCAAGCCTGTGAAAGGCTGCAGCGGAAAATAAAACAACCTGTTCTTCATGTTGGCTGAGGCTAGCAGAAGAGGCGAGGAGCCTAAATTTGAGGAAGGAAGATTTAAATTAGATGTTAGGAAAAAATTCTCATGATTTGGGTGAGTAAGCATTGGCATAGCTTGCTTAGGCTTTGTTCTTAAAACTTACAACGGAGGAGATTTCACAACCTCTCAGCAAACTTTTGCCAAAAATGACTCACTGCAGAGTACTGTGTTGAATGATACCTTAAGATCCCTTGCCATGCTAGATTTTAATAGTCTGTATATGCACAGTTCATCGATTTGCTGGTTTGTTCAATCATTTGACATCTTAGCCCCAGTAATTACATCAAAAGTCCCACATCAGCTGCTAGTATGGTTGCATTACAGGGTGCTTTGATGCATTTTTACTAATTGGCTGCTTCTGTATTATTATTTAGTGCGTGTTAACTTTTAGCCTGACTCATAGAGAACACTTCAAGTACAAGGGCCAAACAATAATTAATGCTGTTAAAAATACTCTCCAGCAAAAAGTAGAAGCTGAGAGCAACGAGTGAAATATTTGCTGCTTTTTCCCCAGAAGGCTGCAGCGTGAAAGATACTACAGTACCAACTGCTCATGTAACAATGACGGCTTGTGCCCCTCCTGTAAGATCAATGTATTTCCATCAAGGATTCACTTTTTCCGTGAAAATCCTAGTAATTCAAGACTTCAGAGTACCCAAGTTAATATTAACAGCTGTGAACTGCTTTCCCCAGCCAAAGAGCCTAGCAGCCTGCCAGGGCCATCAACCTCTTGCAGCCTTTCTGTTCCTTTTCCTGTCACACACCTGGTAGAGCAGAATTGATGTGGGGTTACAGACAGTGACCACCAAGGGCAGCTCTTGACTTAGAGGGACAGCTTGTTAACTGAAAAAGAAGTTGCACTGATATCAAAAGTCATCTTTATTTTGTCTCCAGAGAAGATTGCAACAGCTGTCTAACTCATGTTGTGAAATGTGTAAGGAAAGCCGCTGGGGCACAGTTTCAAGAAACTCAGTCCCACTTTCTCACTACCTCTAAATTAATAAAGACCCCAAGATGTCCCCATTGCTCATTTTGTGGCTGCTAGAAGGGTTTGTCACAAATACATTTTTCAGCCTCAGTGCCAGGTCTGTCTTATGGGTAGGGAAACATAAATTGTGAAATAAATATTTATGATGTATAGTTGCTTGAATTCTTTTTATTTATAGATTGTTCAGTGCAGATGCCTATCACAACAGTAAAACTAAATCTGAGCTAGCTTTCAGCATTTCTGATTAATCTTCTATGAAATGCTGAAATCATCAATCCACTAAATGGAATGGTTCTGAACAAAATCAGGAAATCTTTATAAGTGTCAATCTTGCAAAGAAAATAAATTTATGTCATGCAGTTTTTGCATTGACCAAAAAGGCTATCTTGAGCACAGGGGACTTACTAACCATCCCTTCAATGCCAACAGCAAAGCTTAGAATAACTGACACTAGAAGAGCAGCTACTGGAGTTGACATATTTCTAAGACAACCATGGGATTCAGCAGTATTCCACACCTAGCTGTATACCAATGGGTTTCCCAAAGTCACTTGTGCTTTGCAAAACACAGTGTCTGTCACAGTCACAGTGAAAGTTGTTGTGCTAGGCAAGAAGAGTTGACAGTTGATTAAAAACGTCATCTGACTGACACTTCACTTTTTTGAAACCTCAGGTGCATATTTTTCATGCAATTAACACCGAAGAAACATATTCATATCTGACCATCAGAACCTAAGCCTTATGAGGCTCTAGCTCTGCAACGCTCCTCTTCATGGACAGTGACTGCAGGTAAAATACTTTCAGTTAAGAAGATGGTTCTGTGTGTCTGTAATAAAGCATTTCAGCCTCTCCTCCAAAGTCAAGACTGCTGCTTTGAATCTACTGATGTGAACCAACCTTAAACAGACAAGAAATGTAGTGCCTAAAGTGAAACACAATCAACATAAGAAAATGGTTGAAAATAGTTTAGATGCCAACCTAGCAAGTTTTTTTGCTTTTAATGTACAGTGTTGGGAAAGCAAAACTTCTGTGTGAGGCTCAAGCATCCATTATCAGCTTTTATATTCTAGGCTAGATTGCTCCTCAACCTTCCCTCTCCCCCTGCCCCCTAGTATTTCTTACTAGTATTTGTATTACAAGTGATCTTAGTCAGCAATCAGGCCTCCACTCTGCTCATCACTGCTTGCGCACAGAAAACACAATCTTGCCCCAGAAAGCCTACAGCTCACGCATATGACAGATAAATTGATGTAAG
Source organism: Tyto alba (assembly GCF_018691265.1). NCBI lineage: Eukaryota > Metazoa > Chordata > Aves > Strigiformes > Tytonidae > Tyto > Tyto alba. Next base: position 26,829,876 of record NW_024881328.1, on the reverse strand, counting down.
AAACTAATTTTGGGCCTCTGTAGGGAAAAGAATTGGGCAAAAGAGTTGAGGAGAGTATATATTAATAGAAATGGCTCTCTGTGTAGCTACTGTTCCATAACCACATCTTCCTTGCACAGGAAGACCTGCCTGTTTTTGCCCATCCAGATTTTGGGAATGTGTTCTTCCTACAGCATCTGGACCAATCAAATCCTATCACTGTTTTCCCTTAGTTAAATTTGGTGCCTCTTGCTCTTAGCTGTCATTCATTCTTGGTCTTTTTCCATAATTGTTCAGGTTACTTTAACATGCAGCACTCCTGCTGGTCCTCAGCCTAGGTAGATTTTCTGTCTGACTCAGCACCTTACATTCACTTGCTTACAAAGCCGTCTCATCAAGCTTTCAAGCATTGTACTTTATAAGATACAAAATAGTAAAGAATTATACCTCCAGCGTCATGCCCTCCTTGTGAATCCTCACTCACTTGTCCCAAGATGTGCCTTCCTTAATCTGAAACTGTGAATCATTTTTAGCATTTACCCTTTTCTTTATTTTACAGTTCTGAAGAGGCTCTTCCACCTTTCAAAATTGGGATTAGGCTTCAAAATGAGATTGATCTCAAAAATTGATTTTATGAGGACCAGATGCTCTGCTCTTCCCTTGCCACCTCTCCAAATGGCCCTTCACTTACAGGTAGGAGCCTTCATTTACAGGTACCAGAGTGGAATAGTTTTCCATCAAGAACATTAATACCTCTAATGATGGATCTTTACTAAGCAAGGTAGAGCATCCCCATTTGTATAATGGATATTTGATGAGTAGTTGAATGAGTTGTGCTTCTTTGTATTGAACTGACATGAGATCTCTTAACATTTCATCCAGACACATTGCCTATGGCAGAATAATGGTTTGATCAGTGTAGTGTCTTTCATAGACAGTAGTGGTATGTTGTCAGTTTGCTTTTTGTGTTTTTTTATATCAGAGCACTGCCATAGGAAAGCAGGGAAGTTATCACTCAGGCCTGAGGAGTCAAAAATAACCCTGGTGCTTTCATTTCATATTTGAGGGCATTATTCACTCTGACCATGCTCAGACTGAAAATGCGCAGAAGTAGCAATAAGTACAAAGATCATTTGAACAGAGGGTTAAAAAGCAGGACTTTATTGACTTGCTATTTCTTTATTAGTATTGACTTGTCTGGTTTGGTGTCAGTTCAATATAAAGAAGAAGTGCTTTTTGTCCAAAGGAATTTTTGCAAACTAAAACTTAAAATGGACCCCTGAGGATGGAACCCTGCCTGAGCCTCTGTGCCATAAAGAAAAGTCCATTCTTGTAGATTCTTATGGCTTGAAGTGTAGTCAGAGCTGGTAGAAATAAAACAAGGAATCTGATAATACTGCTTACATGTCTTTATGCTGTTTTTTTGGGGGGGAAGTAGTCTCACTTCAGTTATTGTCCAGGTTTTGTCCAAGTTAAGCTGTTTGGACATATCTCTCATTGTGATAATTCACGTGCAGTTTCCCTTTTCTTGATTTAATGGAGTTGAAATCACATTATTGTTGTTGACTGTTGTATATACTTCCTGGGTAACAAAGCTCCACTGAATTTGTATGTTTAGTTGGTAACTAATACTTACTTACCAGGCTGTAATATCATTTGCTTATCTTGCCTGTTTTGGCTTCAGAAGTGAATAGGACAAAAATAGATTGGCTTGACTGAAGGAGACTGCTTTGGTGTCAGTCTAGAAATTAGCTTTGGCTTCTGCTTGCCGTTGGATGTTTGTCTAAGTGATAGGATTGAAGGTCTGTCTTCTTCCTGAGGGCCCCATAGGGACTTTTTTGAAGAGGGGCCCAAACACGTCAGTAGAGGTTTCACTGTTCAGTCTGACTTCTTGCCATCCTGCAATTTTGAGCACCATCAGAATTTGCCAGGTTCACAGGCAACAAGACTCCTCCCAGTCAGGAGTTAGTACAGATGGTCCTTCCACCTGCCCTGTTCAGCAAAGGAGGACCCACACTTTGTCCTATATTCCCTGCAGGGTGGCACAGCCACCTCAGCACCGCCATAAGTAGCTATGTATCTGGCCAGCTATTTTAAAGGTCATTTTCATTCCTTCTTGATGACAGAGGTCAGTCTGCTTAGCTAATTGCACAGAAAAGCTGCTCGCTGAGTTATGTGCTCTATAAGCAAGTCTCACTGACATGATGAATCACTGAAGGGGAAGAGGTACGTCTAAAGTAGGGAGGTTAAACAATCTATCGTATCCTTCCCTTAATTAAAGGTTTGGAGTAAGGCATGTAGATGTGAAGAAAATATAACAATCTTTTCTCTTTAAAGACGGTGGAGGAAAAATAGCTGTGAGTAGCCTTGGCTTTAAACATGACTGGCAGAATACCATCCTGGAACTCAAACCATCCTCTGTGCTTCAGTAGTCCAGGGAGAGCACCTGGTTCCCACCAGGATGCTGGTACTTTATTTACCTGTTTATAAGAAGACCTATTTCTATTTTCTTGGAATTACATACAACTGAATTTCAGGCCTTCCAGGATTTATTTAAAACATCAATCCAGCTGCAAGTAAAAATAAGGAAAATAGAAATTCTGTAAAATACCTTCATATGACTATGTAGGAAGGATAGTAGATGTGTGTTATGAATAAAGACACAATCATAAGAAAGATCTAATTCTCAAATAGCTAGAGGTTAATGGGACTAAGATCATCACTGAAAGTCAATCTGTCAGCTGTTGTGCCTGTTGTGATGGCCTCGACCTGCCTTGTTCAGTCTTACAGTAATACTTTCATGTTTGCCATTGCTATAGAGAACATGCAGGCAGCCTTTCAGACTTACACTGACACAGTGACAATTCTTGCAGTGCTCAAAAGACTGAATAAAGAGATGGGTATGCATTGATACTTCTTATCTGAGCCTCTTAAAATGATTATACCTTCATCTAAGCTTTTGCAGTCCTGTTCCACTTCTCTGCTTACTTGTAAATCAGAACTTTCCACCTCACTGAAATTTTGTATGGCGTTCTCTGCTCTCCAGGACAAACTGTGGAGGAATATGTCATTTTTAAAGTCCAAAGGCAGTGAGACCCTCTTTTGGTAGTGACAGCCGGGGATAAGAGCAGCAAGCAGACATTGATGCTGGGTACTTCTTAGTGGAGAGGGTTCCTTCCGCCAAGTGCAAATGAACATGAAGATCAGACTTGTTGCACAGAGCTGAGATGAAGCCAGCTCTAACATCATTCAGCATCAGTCAAAATAAAATATTTCCTTACTTTGGGACACTTGGAAATGAGAGAGTAAGAAATCATACCCTGTAGAATGTGTCTTTCAGATTAGTTGCCTCACTTATTGGCTGGGGCAAAGACACAGCTCCAGTACTTCATCTTCTCCTAATGATGCCCCCATGCCTTCACAAAGCCTATGGTCTTTACAGGTCTCCTGAAACCAGTGTTACACTAGCAGTAACTGTGTCTATTGTGCTTTGAAAGGGAATTGGTCCCCATGAGAAACTTCAAACAACACACACACACACACACAAAGTACAATAAAACATTTGCTGTACAAGCAAAGGGATATCAAATACAAGAAATTAGGGGGAAAAGTGGTTCAGTAATGAGGCACAACAACTTTGTTCCTGACGCCACTACCCACCATGGCTTTTCTGTGGGGACACACTTCCTTTTAAAATGGTTGATGCTTAACTGAAATTTCAGATCAACAAAACCCCAGCACACAACCACTTTTTGACTTTACTTTTCTTTCTCTTTGATACTTGAAAAGACCCTTTTATTTATCTCTCGCATTTAACAAGAAAAACTTGTTTTATAGAAATGCAGAATACAATGATGGCAGACCTGCACAACATCAAACACTGTGGGAGAGCCTTTTGGATTTTTGTTCCAAGATTTTTAAAAAAATGTATATTAATAGAAAGTTTCTGAGGGATATTTTGTCCTGTTGTGTTTTTACCTGCAAACAAATATCAAACTAAGCCTAGTAAGTCTGTGGGGTTTTATTGGCAAAAGAGTATTTCAGTGGAAAACATTAAATAAAATATGATTTTTTTCATTTTGATTCATTTTATTCCTCAAAAACACGCTCAATAAATTGTGACTGCTAATACCTTTGTTGAAATGTAACATAAAAAAGAATGTAATAATTAAGTACAGAAGTGAATGCTGGTCTCTGGTATTTTATACTTAAGATTATTATTGCCTTGGAAGGTAATATATATTATGGTATCCTGATGAAACACTGCTGTCTTATAAAGAAAACCACAGTGCTAAGTTTTCCAAACTACCATAAATGTAATTACTTCCTGCTGAGAATCTAAGTGCTTATTCATAGCATCATTACTTTTAGTAATTAAGTCTGTAATTTCCTTCAGAATATGATTCATTCCTTCTTAAATCATAGAAGTCAGTTCAGAAAGTTATATTTGGTAGGTCAATGTATAGAAATTTCATTAAGTTTGCTCCACGCCAGAATGTATGTTAAATCTTCACCTTTTAAAGTGAATCAGAGAAACTTCTAAATTCTGCTTGAGCTAGTAGGGAGCAGAGAGGAAGGAGAGCGATCCAGTCAAGTGAGAAGTGGGGGATGTGTCCGTTTGTCCCTCCGAGCAGATTTTAACAGTGCGCATAAAACCCACTAGTCAACTAGGACAGGGACCACAGACATGTCTCTGTGCTTTTTTTCTGCAGCAGCCAAGTTTCCAATTCTGCAGAGGGCCCATGAACATTTGTGGTTACTCTTACTGAATACAGGGAGCAGAATTTTGCTCCCTGTAAATTCTTCCAGTTGAGGTTGCTTTCCCTTCTCAGTGCAAGGGATGGTACTCACCTACAGAAGCTCTAAGTCAACATAATATTTTTCCTTTTGTTACCTCCTTCTGCCTGTAATATGAAGCAAAGAAGAAAATATAGTCATAAGATGGTAGATAACACAGCTTAATGGTAGGAAAATTTAAGTTAGATTGGTTTTTGATTTAAATAGCAGAAGCTGACTTAATGCTGTGCAACAGTTGCTGGCGCATACAGCAAAGACATCCCCATGTTATTATGCATGTTGAATGTTAATGTGATATTTGCTTTTTTTATTCAACTCAATTTGCTTCCAATTTTCTCTTCCTTTACATGATTTTTTTTTAATTCTGTCAGGAAAGAAAAATCTTACTGGTTGCTAAGTAACTGTAGCAGTATTGCTGCAGATGTGCGATAGGCATATCTGATTACTATGGTGGTCTTTATTTTTTAAGTAAAAAAACATCTTTATGTAAAATAAACACAGTATTGAAAGTAATGATGGACTGATAAAAGATGGTTTTTATTATCCCAAATGTTCGCAGCCATATATATGTTACATCAGCTGATGGTAGAAACTTTTGGGGAGGAGTGGTTTGCTCTTGAATGAGTTATTTTAGTAGCATCAAACACTATAGGACCACCTCTCCCCATAGTTTTATACACAGATCAGATATGACATACAGGCAGTCTTCTCACACCTGCCTGCAGCTGAGGTGGGAGAGACTTTCTTCACAGCATACTCATGTTAAAACAGGGTAGGCCAGAAGTTGTGAGATCATGGACTCCGATTTTTATCAGTTTCTGTAAACATTTTTATGTAGATCATGGGTCTTATCACTGTCCAAGTTCTAAGATTTCTGCCCACGGAGGCTGGCAAGTCCCCCTTTGCTTTTGTCAGTACAGTACTCCAGAGCTTCAGCCAACATTTTATGGGAACGTAATACGTGTGGCTATCATGGCAAAATGAAAATCTCTCAGCTTATTTGCACAGCTCCTTGCAGGTAGCATGTATGTTATTCAAGTGCCAGAGTTGTCCTTTCTGAATCCATTTTTCTGAGCACTGCAGAACCCCTTGGACTCTTGTAAGTCAGGAATCCTCACTCCAAGCAAGACCTTGCCCATTTCACATCACCCCTTGTTAGACAGGGTGGCATGCAGTTGTTTGCTGGCTGGTCCATGTGAGGGCTAACAGCTATCTCTGTTATCAGTTGCTCCTCTGTGTAAGAGAACTGTGCTGATGGGCACAAAACATAAGAGTTAAAATCCTATCGATTGTTAATTTGGGAAGAAAATATCAGAATGCACACATGACAGTGAATGATTGTTCTACTGATAGATTTCATTTTAGCATTTACTAATTTGGGTGTGTTTGACTTTGTACCTGCAGCAGGATTTTAATGCAGATTTTTAGCAGTAATACATAGATAGACTCTCTTCTTACTGTGGGAAGGGCAGAAGAGTTGTAATTGTGGACATTATTCAAAGCAAATACATGTAATTTTAAATATGTGGATATTGTGTTAATACTTAATTTATTGTATCTAGGTTAGGAGGGTTCCATTTATTTTGGGTTTTTTTTGTATTCAGTTTAATCAAATGTGTCCATTAAGTGTAGGATGTGGCATTTGAATTCTTTTAGGGTATGCTTGCAGGAGATTGATTTTTGCCTGTGTTTGCAGAGAGTGAAGGAGTTTGCCCATGTAATCTCCAAAAAGGTCAAATCTTGACTTAATAAAAGTATGATTCAGGAACATAAAACTCATTCTTTAGGACATCGCATTAATATTTATTGGGGTCTGGATACTACAAAGACCTGCTAATTAGCTACAGAGTCTTTTGTGTATTGGTTAAACTGGCTTAAATCCAGTTTTGCTCAAGAGGGATTAAAATTGCTCCCATTATGATAAATCTGCTAAGCAGGGGACTCATATTCCCATTAATACCTATGGCTCAGATTACTGTGCAGGTACATCTTTCTGCCATGACTAATAGCTAGTGGTAGTCGACGTTTTTAATAAGTCCAGCAAAGAATATTTCTAATAAAAATCATCCCCTATTGCTGACAGTAGAGTAAGAACCAGGCGGCAGCCAGGGAGCCCAGCAGGCTCTACCCAGATGCATTTGGAAGAGGCACCGACTGTCCCACCCTGTGCAGCACTTGGCCTGTGCAGGAAGGGAGCAAAGACCAGAAACCTGGGCTAGTTGTTGCCTGAAGAAAATGCTCCCAGATATAGACCTCACAGCCAGGACAAATTTTAAAAGTACAGAAAAATGAAGATGGCTACTGCATTGAGACAGCAACAGAAAAGTGACTCTGAAAGTGAAGCAGGGAGCAGATGCTACTGTCCAAGTCAGGGGCTACTGTGCACAGCTACAGTTGCAATACTGCCTAGGTGCGGGAGGATATGTCTATATATTGTGCGAGGCAATATGGTACAAACATCACCAGGCTGAACCGAGCCTGTAAATCCACAAGACTCAGTCTGGATCTGGTCCAGAATAAGTGCAGCTATATTTGCATAGTCCCAGCCCTAATCAAATATACCATGCTTCTGGACTCCATTCAGTTGTTTCTCAAATACCTTTGATTACAGTGTTAGTAGGTTGAAAACTATAAGATTAGACAAAGCAACTAATAATCAGTGTTTTTGTAAAGTGGGAGAGAAAACGTATGCAGTGTAACTGCACTTGTAAAAGACTTGGTGCCCTGGTAGAAAATTCCTAGAATGAGTGGGCTTAAGAAACACTTGCAACTAAAGGCTCATGCCTTATGTTGACAGAAGAAGCTACAGGCTCAAAGCTGGCTTGAAAAAATAAGGGTGGAAAGGACCTAAAAAGAACCATATGGTGCAGAAGGACACTAAGCAGAATCTCCTTTTTTTTCCTTCCCCTTTCCCCCACCACCAAAGAAATGGGAAGACTACTGTTCACAGGCATGCCACTAAAAGGTGCAAAGCAACGTGGGGATGAGAGTATGTTTTCCCCACCCAGGATGCCCCAGCTGACTGTGCTTCTTGACATTGTAGGTGGTGATATGGACCAATGTGGGGAGGCTGCTAAGGAGGAAGACTCACGTCTTGCAGGGATGCTGAATCAAAGGAAGGAAAGTAAGCATGTATATATGTTTGAGGGAATTTAAGAGAATGAACTCAAATGTAACTGTAGTAGACCAGCTTAAATCTTGGAGGCACTTTCTGGACTAGTCAGTAAGAGATAAGTATTGATGGAACTTGCCTGACCTTTAATCAACAGAAACTGCTTTGTTTTCATAGAACACATAGCATCTGATAACAGAGTGATTCAGCTGAAGAACTTTGCCCCTCTGCACAGTATCGTCAACATCGTGGTAAGTCTTGAGGGATAATGAGATTTTAAAAAGTACTTGGATGCAGCTGTGGGAATCTTAACTCCTGTAATTATTTTTTTTGGTTTGTTTTTCCTTCTGATAGGTATTATTCTAAAATAGAAAAATATTCTTTCATAAAATATCATTTAAGCCCCATGCCCTGAATCTTCAGGACTCTCATCTCTTGGTGAAAGGGAGAATAATGGGCAGAGAGCTAACCCATCTGCATAAACTATTTACCCAGAACTCCTGATGGGGTAAAACCACAGAGAATAAAGTGCTCTCTGTGTGCCAGTTATTGGCACACAGGGAAAAGTCAGCCCTCAGAAAGCTTCGTTTGCATCAACTTTCAACTCAGCACTTCCCCACTGATGTTTTTGAACCATCATAACAGGAAGCAAACTGAAAACTGGTTTGGATAGTGAAGCTGAACTTAATGTAGAATTCTTCAGAAGGACCCTCCAAACAAACTAAAGGTTCTTCCAGATGCTGAAGAGAGTGATAGAAATTTTGGATTAGCTCCATGAGGGCCTCCTTTTTTGTAGAGATAAACAGAGCTGAAACAGTCACTGTTGGCTGAACTGAAGGGCAGGGTCAGGCAGTGCTCCCAAGGGGCTGAAGCCTCTCTGCGAGCCCTCTTGGACGGTACCACACAATGAAAACCATGCACCACCCAGAGAAGTGGCGGCTAGAAGCATACATGCCTGGTGCATGGTCTTTCCGGTGAGTAAGGTATCAAAATAATGAACTATTTCTAACACTAGTTTAAGGGAATGTATTATGTATCATCATAAACACAACGCTGGGGATAGTGTTCTGGTTGAAGCTGTGGTTCGCTAATAATGTTAAATTCTCCCAACCCCAAGAATCCAGTGTTTGGAAATGGGGAACAATTTTTAAGGGCTGTTAGGGAATATATTTAGTAGTTCCAGAAATTCTGGGTGCAGGCTTGAGCTAAAGGTATACGAGAACCCCAAAATACATTGAACTTTTTTTTTTTTTTCTGGTTATTCCAGTCAGCTAGGAGAGAGTTTATGCAATCTGAAGCTTTTATTTCTTGCTAACACATGTTCACAAACACAATGGCATTCTGTTGAATTGTATCCAGAAAATTAATTATTCTTCAGAAGGATTTTGGCTTTCTCTGAGGACAGTCTCTACTTTTTTGCACTAGACAAATCTTTTATCTTTGTTTAACAAATAGGTGCAGCGGGGAAATACTTGCCTGGGAAATTCCTGGAGGGAATAAGATGCACAAAGATCTTGATGCTGCAGTCCAAGATAAATAGGAAATTGTAATACACTTAGCAAATGAAAATGCAAATCACAGAAAAGTAGGGAAGGAAAAAATTTATTCCCTGGCCTGAACATTCAGAGAAAGGGAGTGGGACTGGGAGGTGTCTGACAAGCAGTTTATTTGCAGTCTCCTGCTAATTGAACGTTATCTGAATTGCTTGCGGCTGTCATTCCATGAGCAAATGTATTTGTAGAAATGCCAGTAGTTTCAGAGAAATGATGCACTTACCAGAAAAAAATGTGAGCACTGTAGGGAGACTAGAAGCAAATAGTAACTGGTAGAAGAGATGTTCAGGAGGACTCTTTGTGCTTATTGGGAGTACGTCCTTAAAATCCAATCAGCGTGGTGTTAATTTATCAGTTACAGCTAAAGAAACTAATTGGAGTTTTCTTTGTACATGTGAGTTCAACTCATCAGTGTGCTTGGCCTCTCTACAACCTAATAATGAATTACCATGTAAGTGATGAGATGTAGGTGAGGCCAGTACAGAAAGTTAGCTAGCAAGTGAAATATTTTTAAAAGGACACAAGAAGTAGGCATACAGATGTATGAGGCTTAGGAAGCATAAAAAAAACCAACCAAACAAACAAAAAACTAACAAACAAACAAACAAACAAACAAACCACAAAGGATAAAAAACATAGGGTGAGGGAAGAAGAGATATGGAAACAATAAAAGAAGAAATTTGATAAAAGATGTCAAAAGAAAGATGAATAGGAGAGAAGGATTGCAAAACAGAGGATGAATTTGGATCACTGAGGAACAGAAATAGTTATGCAGAGGGCAGAGAGAGAATGGTATGAGGAAAGAGACTAAGAGAAAAATGTGAAAATGAGAAATGAAAAACAAACTAGCAACTGGAATTATGGAATGAATAAAAGCTCTACCTAACACTGTTCTCAGTGAATTTTTCATACTATTTGTCTTAGGCTTTCTGATGAAACTATATTATTATCACAAACCATGAAGCCTTGATGCGCCATTGATATACACCAATGTGGATCTTTGCAAGAGGAGGCTGCATGTAACCAAACTGAAAAATGCTTTCCCTACAACCAGGTGTGTTGCCGTGTTGTGATCCCCAAATGCAGCTTGAGGGTGCAAAGCTACCTTTTAGATGTCCCCCAAAGCATTTTTCTCTCTGTTTTATCCATTTTTGTCTGCTACTAAATTACAGATTTGTGACAAAAGTATGAGTCTGAAGGACCCTCACAAAATAACATCTCTGTAATTCCTCCTTTTATTTAGCAGATACAGTTTAACAAGTCTTCTGGCGAGTATGATTTTACTTCTTGTAGGATGAAGGAAAATCTTATGTATATTTTTAATCCTTTTAATGAAATTGAAATATGTGTTCATGTTTATTTTCAACTAGAGATCATTTCATTTCCACAGTTTCTCCTTTTGGGAAAAACACAGTTTTATGGAGATGGAACAATACAAATGACTGCATCCAACAAATTCTCTTTCAAATTTCTATTGTGTGGATACCGAATAGGTTCTTTGAAAAACAGAACTCCAAACATTCCGAATTCTCCAAAATTGGATTTGTGTAGAGGCATCCTGCTGCTAGGAATACCACTTGCCAGCTGTCAGACCCCATGATATATTGTATAGCTTGTGATGCCTTTGCCATGGATTATTGATTGGGCACTGCAGTCAGCAGAGCATTGGTGATTCTGCTCCTGCCTTCGGTCAGAGCTGTCTGCAGACATGCAGGCACGCACACGCCTGCTCCAGCCATACTAGTGCGAGTCTGTTTTCAAAAGTATTAATCACTGCAGATGAGCAAGGAGGATAATTGAAGTCCTGTGGGCATTTGAAGTAGTTCAGCCCCACTCTATACTGTGAAGACTGCCAAGCTTTATGTGTTATGAGACAAGTAGAAAATGTTGTTTGAATAGAGTGTGAAAGGAGAGAGAAATAGATTAAAAGCCTGTCTAAGCACATAGCACATTTTCCAGAGTGCTGGCTAGCAGTTTGTGTTTAGACAGTGATTTGGGGCTGAGAGGGTACTTTCAGTTCTGCTCCAACCTAGCTGTGAGGAGTGTGAGGGTGTGGGAAGAGGTCTTTGTTACTGACTGTCTTGATATCTCTCCTGCTTTCCAGCAGTGCTATTCTGAGAGGCTTGGGGACCTTCAGAGACACATGGATACCAAGTTCAAGATAACAGAGCTCCCAAAAGCAAGCGACTTGACTCAACATGGATATTTTTCCCTGAATTATGGGCTCATTCATTTCTATGCTCTTATAAATGGGGTTAATTTTAGGTATGTTACCTCACCCTCAAAGCCTGTCATTAGGTACTGCTGGTTTGTTGTTTGGAAGATGACTTCTACCATGAGTTTACACAGATAAATTCAACAATGTAAAAACCTCACTAGAAACTGCTGTGTACACCTGTATGTGCTTTAGATGATCCCAGAACAGTGCCATTATGAATGTATAATGTCTCTCAAGCAATGGGTAATTGCCTCCATTCTAAATACGCCATTTCTCAGAAAAGCCCATGCCACAAAAAAATAATTAAAAAAAAAAATACAAAACAAACCAACAAGTAGGAATGGTTTCTAAAGTGAAAATGGGTGACGGTTTTTTGAGTGTCAGTAAGAATGAAGGATGTGTTCACAGTTCTGTGTAAGAAGCAGAGAAAAACTTGAAAAAATATTTAGCTTTGAGGAACTTTGGGATGTCTAACATACTTCTCCTCTTGAAATGAAAAGACAGTATAATTGACTTGGAACCAGTGACAGATCACAGTTTGGTTAGTGCAGCAATACAAAAAAAAAAAAAAAAAAAAAAAAAAAAAAAAAAAAAAAAGAAAAGGAAAGGAAAGGAAAGGTATGTATGGCGCAGTTCAGATATATATGCCCTGAAGCTCTGGATGTTCTAAATCACAGAGGAATACACACACACAGTTCAGCTTAAAAGGAATGGATTTGTTCATATAAATGCAGCAGAAAGCCTCCATTAAAGGAAATGAAATGTAACGATAAACTCTGCCTACTCTTATGACCAAACTGACTTCTTAATCTACACCACAATTTATGTTCACTTAAGGTTTCAGTCAAACCATTTATTTTATCTCCTCTTCCGCTGTTTCAAGAAAGAGCCAGGAAGAACAGCTACAATTTTCTCTCATTTTAGACAAATGCAGTGCTGATGGCTGTGGCCTGAAGGGAAGAGCTGCCCTCTTGCCAGAAGACAAGGAGGACTGTTGACATCTGGTGGCAGGAGGGCAACAAAGGGTTGGCTCTGAGACACAGTTTGCTGCCGGTGTTATAGGTGAGATATTTCTCTTTGTAACAAGCAGACTTATCATAATGTGAGTGAAATTGTGTAGTTTCAATACTGAGCTTACATCGGGGCAAATCAGCTCATGTAAATGTGATTTGGGGTGTAAAAGTTGTAGACTGACAAGGCAGGATAGGAAGTCTATTTAATAAGTCTCCTTCGAGTAGCAAGGACTGCTGTGCAGCCCTGCGTGTTACAAGCCTTCTTGCTGGAGAGCAGAGGGAACTGCGGAGCAGGCACGGTTAGCAGAGCTGTAGTCGTTATGCATGTGAGCCTGGAGCTGCAGAGACCCTTTGGAGCAAAGGGGCAGCTGGGGCAAGTGGCTAGAGGCACCAGCAGAGACAGCAAATGGTCATCAGCTTTGGATCCGTGGAACTTCGGAATCTGGAGGCCTTGCTCCCCAGCAGCGTAGGCAACTCATCGCATCCCCCCAACCTGACAGCTGTAACCTGCAAGACTGTGGTGTTACCATAGGATGAGAAAAACAGCCACAGGACCCAGCACAAGAGATGAAAGAGAGGGACTATATATTACATACTTGCACTTCTGGAAAAGAGTGGCTATGTATGATAAACTACTCTATCTCCCTGTTACAGCTTCCTCCTCCCCCTTTCAGTGAAACAGTGTTCTAATACTTGAGTTCATCTGTCATTTACAAGTGGGAATAATTAGCTCATTTAGTTTTATATTTTCAAGTTTCCAGGTATATACTTAAGCTGGTGTTTATCAGAAGCTCCTGAAGTTTGAACTCAGCCCCTTTTGCTGTCAGTAAAAGCCTGACAGAAGGGTTGTATTCCCCCATCTTTATAAACATGGAATTTCCTGAAATATTTTGCAGTTAACATTTGGATATTAAGCCCTAAGAAATACTCAGAAAAGTGTGAGAAGTTCCATATGCTGCCATGTACTTCCATATACTGCAGGGCATCACTGAATCTTCAAATTTGTTCTTATTTAAACTATATGTGCCAATACCTCTCTTCTTATTACAGCTTGAACACGTGCTGTAGCTATTTCTAACAAATATAAGGTCATCAATTGCTTTGCAGTTGTTTACAGTACCCAGCATTATGTTAAACGCCATACCCAAAAGCCTGGCTCGTCTTTCAGTGAAGACTTTGTAACATCTAGAATGAGGCACCAGAAAGACACCAAGTGATTGGCAACCTGAAATCAATTTGTGTGAGCAGGCTGCATTCCTCCCACCTTCCTCCCTGTGGGGTCAGGGATGTGACTGGTAAAGGTGCTCATAATACACCTTCCTTGACCTAAGTGTGGGTGCTTGGCAGGATACGTTTCACAGGGACCCCTGACAGCTATGAGACACTTTCTTGCTCTTGCTCTGAAATGCTCTGGAGTCTGCATTTTGACGCATAAGGCTCAGCAAATTTGTTCCAACTTTCCTTTAAAGAGAGGAAGAAAGCATGAAATACAGGCTCATATGTCTACCCTGGATACCAGCTATTGCTTGTGAGAGAAATTAAATAGATTGCAATTTCATTTTTGCAGTCTGAAATGGCTGATGGGACATTCAGATGTGGTAGTTACATATTTTGAACTATGCTAAATTTCAAAAAATATGAGAAAAATATTTGCAACTTAACAGAAGTTACTGGTAGATCAGGAATAAACTTAAAAAGATACTGCACCCACTATCGGCTTAATTTACTTTCATATTTTGTTTAAAAATGCTTGACTTAATGTATTAGTGATATGAGAAAATATACTTTGTTCTTTCTTAGAAAGGCAATGTTTCTCTTAACACTCCTACCTGTAGTCTCTGCCTACTTTACATTTGGACCCTGACATATAAACCTCATGTTGCATTTTTCAGTGGTCATCAAGATATTAATTGTAAAGCTGTATGTCTGTAAAGGCCTCTACCATGTAGTAGAGGCATCTCACAGCAGAGAAGGCTTGTCTGTTATTTAGAACACCGTACTTTTCTAGCCCATTTCCCAATGTCAAAGTTTCTAAGTAATCATCTGTTACTTCAAATAATATAAAAATAGCATGTCATTACCATTAAGCACCAACTGCAAGGATTTAATTTTAAACCATTTCTCCTTCCCCTGACTGAAGGAATGCCTCTGCAATAATTGTTAACCTTTCATCAGGATAATTGCTAAATAACTAACAATGGTTAAATGATAAGAACCTGAGAGATTTGAAAGTTTTTACTGAAGTATTTATTTCACCAATGACCTATATGAATCTGTTCCAAAATAAAAGCAATGCATATTCACCAGCAGTAGCAGCACAAATTCTTTATATGCACTAGATCTTCTGATGTATGTGCTTATGCCTTAGTCACTTACAGTTGTCCCTGATCCTACGTCAAGGTGTAAAGACCCATCTCACTGCAAAGAACTATTTGTGTGCTGAAGCTGAGCTCTATTTCTCCAAGGTCACTTCATAATGCTTTGCAATGTCTTCATTTCCACTAATACAAATTACTTATTCCACAGAATAAACTGTGGAAAACAATGTAAAGGCTTTATAATCCCTTTCTATTTTTGTAGCAGATTTAAGTATTTCCTGGCTTCTGTTAGCTGAGCTGATTAGCATGCTGAGATTTTCTGTAGTTTCTCAATGAGCCCCATGTGCTGATTTTGGATATGCCTTTTATACATCCCTTAGGAGCTGACAGTCAGCCTCCTTGTCCTGTCCCATCTCTACATGCCATCAGGATTTACTCACTCTCCTTTGTCTCCTAACTTGGGCATGCTTAAGAACTGCACACAGACCTGCTGGGATCCTGATGACCTGCTAATTTAAGTGCCATCAACACGTGGGCCCTTATGTCCTCTCCTGCCCTTTGTTCCAGGCACTCCCATTCATTCTCCACTCACCCCAGTCTTAACATCTCTACAACTCTCTCCATAACAAGGGGAGGAACTTGGGGAGGAACTGGAGGTATTTATTGGAGAAAGAGGAGGAGAGCAAGGGTAGGAAAAAACGCTGGAGCGTGACATGTACAGCATAAATCTGTCAGAAGCCTGTCTGCTCCCTAAACGAATTATCTTACCTTTTTTTTTATTATTATTATTTTTAAAGTTCCGGTGGTTAGTGTACACAGTGTTACAGTGACACTGTTAGGACTTGCAAATCACATATCTGTCTACATATCTTCTTCAGGTCCTGCTCTAGTTCCTAATTTTTGTAGGTAAGTTTGCCTTCCCAATAGTTTTTGGTAAAATCACAGAAAGTTCTCTGTGGCTTTCACTCCCCGTTTTGATGGCGTGGATATATTTTATCTCTAATCACATACCCGCATCTCTCCTTTCTGCAATATTCTTCTTTTTGGTTGCATCATGTACCTTTAGTGGCAGATGCGATTCTGCAGACAGTGGCTGATGCAACTACTCTCTAATTTGCAATTCCCTCCTGTTTCACCCAAACACCTCAATAGCCACTTCTTTCTTTCTACATGCTTTTATCTATGCTGTGCCATTCATATTCTGTCAAAGTTTATTTACCTTTTTTGGCTGAGGTTTAGGGGGAAGTAGTGGCAGAGAGCTTGTTTTGTTTTGTTTTTCTGTTAGAGGTTCCAAGGTACGTAGTTTGATGAATTACCAGTAGCGTCTATACAATCCTAATGACCCTTCAGTCCTCACTTTATTTATGCCTTTGAGATGTTTAAATTAGGGGCACCTGGCTGGAAACAAAGGGAAGTGGCTGTCTGAGTGTTTTCACAAATAAAAGTAATGTGTCTATTGCTTCAGCGATATCCCCACCACTTCCTCATGGAGTATTTAGCACAAGGGTGTTCAGCAGGCTTTGGCTTTGTTAAACACCTGCTCAGAAAATCTGCTGACTACCAGAGGCCACGGGAGTACAGCAGCCCATTTATGCTTGCTTTTGAAAATGCTGGTCTAACACTAATACAGCAGTTGTGATCCTCTGTGAGAAAGTGCTCTAAATGCAAATTTTAATCAATGTCATTTCCTCATAAATCAGTCCCTCTAGCTTCCTAATTATCAGCGTCAGGCTCTGAATTGTCATTATGCTTCTCATATTGAGGTCCAGATTGAAAGTGATATCTTCCTGTGCTGCCCAGGAAAGGATTATCACTTTGCTGCTCTATCAGGGATCTGAGCGTACAACATGAAGCTGATTAGCATGTCTTCCTCTCTCCTGTGCACGAGGTTCCACCACTGCAGCTTTCCTACTGTAAAGCTACTTATTTTTTCTTCTTCTTAAAAAAAAAGACCAAACAACAAAACAACACAAAACCTACATGATGCTTCTGTAGTACTGTCATTTATAGCTATTTTTAAGAAATGCCAAAATGAAAGTTGAGCCAACATCAGACTTATTTTATTATGCAGTTCATAAATAATGTGACCATAACTGCCATTTCCCTTTCCTCCTTTGCTAACATTTTTTCAGCCTCCCACTTTTCCTGAGCAACTGAAAACCTCTAGGTCAATAAAAAGAAAGTGAATTTTCACTGGAATGGCTTACAGACATCTAAGCTTTCAAAATCAGTGTGAAACAGTTTCCCTCACAAGTAAAATAGATGTGAAATTAATTGTCATGCAAGTGCATGCTCTGTTTTGTTATGTGTAACTAGAATAAAAAAAGGAAGTATGATTACTATAATTGTTTGGAAAATAACTATGTGCAACCTGTTTCCATTACCAAGAAGAAAATCTTATTTATTGATTCAATAATGTAAAAATAATCATATGCTTTTATTAGGTTCTTTAGTTTCCTTATGATTGGATGTAGCCTTGTTATACCTAGCTACTATATATATAAAATTTATTATTGCTGGTGTTTATTGTTAATAAAATAATAAATAAAAATGAGAATATGATCATATTAAAAAAGGACAGTCCTTTTACTGCAACAAACAGTAAACATTTCGCACATTCTAGGAAACTTATTTCCAATTCCTCAAATGAAGAGTCTTAAAGAGATTTTTGCAAGGCAAAGAGAAAAATCTTTCCTTTTGCATTTAAACCTGAAATTAGAAATGCAGATTATATTTTTAAAAGATTGTATAGTGGCTCAGCGCTCGGGATACTGTAGTTTATTAATGACTTTTGAAGGCATGCTCTGCCAGGGAAGTCTAAAAAGGTAATTGAAAAAAATTCATGGTGGCCACTGATAAAAATAAGGATATTAATGAATATGCAGAATAGAAAAACTTGAAACATATTCAAGGGTGAAAATTTTGAGGTATAATCTGGATTAAACCCAAATACAATGTTTCATTTGCCAACTAGAACAACAGAAATACTTTAGGGTTTTGTTTGCTTTCTGTTTTGCTTTGCTGCTGATTAGCTGCTGCGAGTATTGAAAACTGCGTATGTGTCCTGCTCCCTGTGAGAAGCAAGTAAACGCTGTGCATTTTCAATCACAATCCAGGCTGTATCCCATACACTCTGGCTCTGGGAGGTAACTGCCCTTTGTTAAGAGCAACTTGGGTCTGGCCTCTAATGTCTGCTTTACAGAACAGAAATATCCAAAGACAGGTTTGTCCATTTGACTCATCTTTCACACAGCTAAAAGCTCATTGTTTTACTCCAAAAGGCTTCTGGTAATTAGAAATCTGATTTTAAATCTTTTATATCGCTCATATACTTACATGGTTTATAGGTGATGTAAAGTCCAGATCACAGTCCTGCCAGTGGAGCTACAGAAATGTTTGAAATGAATAAGGCTTCTTGTTGGTAGTGGCTACCTATACAGATCCAAGTACAGGATTTGCACTCCAGTGTAAAAAATATGTTTAATTCTGCAGATATTTTACTGAAACAAGCAAGTTCATATACATGAGTAGTCACCTTGAATTATAAATACAAGAGCACTAATTATACTGATGAGGCTTAGCAGGACTGGAGTAAGAATTATGAAAAGGCTTTTCTTCTCATTCTATCAAAAGTGGTTTAATTTCTTACATTGGGTTGAAAATTAAAAAGAATAAAGGAATAAATCATACATAACTACCCAGGGAATTTCTGCATGGCTTAGAAGTTCTGGTTGATCTCAAAACATTTCTGTATCACTAAATATCACAGCATATGTGTAACTTGCTGCATGTTGCCAGAGATTGACACATGTTCGAAAACTGGAATATTGGAGGGCCCTTGAACTTTGAGGGTTGCACTCAAGTGGAAGACACTTGAAGAATGGCACAGCATCAGTTTAGAAACACCTGGCTAGTTAAATTAGTTGGACAACAGCAAAATGTTTGAAGAGAGGGCTAGTGAAGTAAAGGATTGAGACCAGGAAAGGCACAAAGGACTGACTGAGTACTCAGAGGAAAGGGCGTGTGTGATTTAACAGGAGGAATTTACTTTTTAACTTGAGGTAGAATTTGACGAATACTTCCTTCGGTGGAAGTGCTGGCTGAATCAGCTTTGCAGGGAAGGAAAGGTGCTGGTTTTGATCTTAGTCAGTTCTCCAGCCCGGCTCACTGTGTGGCTGCACAAATTAAAGTTGCACAATGAAAAGGCAGTTGTGAGAGGGGCAGGTGCAAATGAAGTTAGGGCTTCTTAAACTTGCCTGAGATGACCAGCCATGGAGGGCAACCTGCCTATAGGTGGGAGGATGGAGAGACTTGTGCCATCTTCCAGGTGATAGAGGCACTTCCAGGTGACAGGCAGCATGGGCACAGTGAGAGAATTTTAAGCTAAACTCAAAACATGTTTAGAGCAGGGAGAAGTGCATAACAAAGTTTTTACTGTTAGCTGAAGGCAAGTCTGAGAAGGCTGGTTACTTACCTTATGGCACAAGACTGAAGTGATAAACTGTGGGCACTAAACTGCAAGTTTGGAGTTCAGCAAAGGACTTCACTTGAGCTAGTGAGGATGTTAAGGAAGCTATAGGGGAAGAGTTGGCATTAGCACTAGTGACAACAACTGCCAAGCATAAGGACACGTTTCTGTGAAAGGGTAATAGATGGCCTCGATGGTACGGAAGCTAGTGAACACAGATGGGGCCTCTTTAGCCTAAGGAAGGTTTAAAGGCATGCTGCTTCTGAGTGCACACACTTAGTATGCTCATGAATTTTAAGCAGGAATGTTCATTAGGACAATTTGCTGTAATGTCAAGATATGGGAAACTCAAATGTTTTTTGCCAGACCTAAGAATTCTAACTTTGTATAGGTTTTTTTCCCCTATTTTATTGCAGATTCTTATCATACAGGCATTCACAAATACAGGGCAGCAAATTATAAGCAAAATATTTGCTGTTATGATAAAAAGGCAAACAGTACTCTGGTTCCAGTTGCTGATTATAACTAGAGGACACACATGTTTTACTTATGGATAAAAATGAAAGATAGTCACAGTCAGTTTTGAAAAAGGGTTTAAGAGAAGAATGAATGAATGAAAACCAATTAGTTCATAAACCCGTGTGAAACTAGCAGAGTCCTTGCAAAATGCTTGAGCAAAACAATCTCACAGCTCTGCATTTATTGCATTGTCTCAAATATATCAACATTCCAAAAATACTTCTGATTCAGTTAAACGTTTCGAAAATCCTGAAATGTGAGCCTCTGTAGAAATAAGCTATAAAATTCAGTAATAGTATCAAACTGTTAGGAAGCATTACATCTACTAAAGGAGCACAAAACTTGAAAAGCCCTAGTTCCAGATGGCCATTTCATTAGGCACAAATTCTGCTTCCTCCTCTAGTTCAAAACACAATTTTGCAAAACATGAAAAGGAATGGAACCACCACAGTTTTCTGAAAGATGCGAGTGTATGATGTTGCAAACGGATGTTCCTTTTCTGTAGTCTGACAGCAAACATAGCGGCTTGAATAGCTCACCATAAAAGGATCTACAAACCACACAGATCGACTGGCCGGATTTGATGGGTAGGTATAGACAGGCCATTGTGATAGTTATGAGTCGGGTGCTGCGTACCCTGCACTGGACTGCAGGAAAGAGTCCACCCAACTCCTGCCTCTCTGAGGCTAAACCAGTTAAATATTAAGAAATAACTAATCTTTGGCTCATAATGCCAAAAAGTGAGTTAGATTTAAACGCTATAATTACCATTACAAGAAAAAAACTACTGAAGCAATAAGGTACCCATCAATATTTGTTACACTGTAAGAAATTGGCTTGTATACACTCAAAATGACTAATTTTAAATTTCTTGCCTAATGCAAATATAGAAATGTTTTCTCCCCCTGCCATGCCCTAAAAGTGGAGTGTCATACATGTACTTGAGCTGCCTCTGACTCTGCTCCCTGAGATTTCTTTCCTTTTATTTGTGTGCATCTGATAAGTTTCTGTATAGTTTGTAGCACTGAAAGTTTATTACATAGTACATTGAATTTTCAACCTGCTTACTGGCTCATGGGAAGAATATGAGGAGTTTTAATGATTTCTTTAGAAAGGATCATTTGCTGAAGTAAAATTTGCTATGAGTCTGTAAGGGAAGGTTTTTTATCTCTCTTTTTTTTTTTTTTTACATATAGAAATGTAAATTTTCATGTTTTATAAAATTTTATTACATACAGTAACTCTGTGAATGAAAACATTCTTCAACAATATTAATTTTTATGGAAGTTTTTCAATATTACCTTATTAAGTAAAAATTGTTGTGTGATTTCATTCGTCTCTGCCCTATTTTTCCTACGTCTCAGTATGAGCTGTTCTGAAATTATGTTCATGTACTAGAAGACTAAGTGCCAAGTACCTAATTTAGTACTCAACAGTTACATCCAAATTTCAGTTGTTGTATAACACCAAATACTGTAAAGATGAAAAGATCAAGAGATCCTTGCCTCAGACTAGAAAATTATCAGCACTTTGGATTAGACAGTATTATTCATATTCCATTTAAATAGTACCTTATGCTCAAGGTGGCCTGAATGACTTTAACAACCTATTTGTAGTGTGTATGACCTCTGTGAATAAGATGAGTATTACAGCCTGGTCACCCATGACTTCTGAGGTATGTGTGCAGAAAAGTGATATAGGAAGAGGTTTACAAACTGCTTGTGAACTGTGCAAAACAACAACAAAACAAGGACCAATGAGTGGGATTTTAAAACACCTCCGTGTATTAGAAACATGTCCCACATTTATTTATATTCGAGAGTACTCTTTCAAAATGAATTAAAGTTTGTATACAATATTTTGATAAAGCCATGAGAAATTACCTTCACACATTCCAAAATGTTTTACTTGTTAATTAAGTTACAGATGTAATTCCTTTCTTTGGTAAAATAGTTGGGATTTTAGTCATGACATTCTCTCTTTCTTGAAGAGGATTTCTGACACGCAGGGTGAACACTGAATGAGTAACAACACAGAGTAACACTGAATCTCTGTAAAATAAGCACTCTTCTACACCAAAGGTTACAATGTAAAGCTCCTAAATGCTTAATAAACATAATAAAGTCAGGAAGCTCTAAGGACATCCATAGACTAACAGACACAGTGATAAATTTTAACCAGCTCAGCCACTTAGTCCTAAAAATGGCTTTTCTCTGAGAATGAAGAGCTCTGGCTTATTGCCTCTAAAAATAGATCATACTTCTTATCCTCTTTTAATTCACTGTCACTAACAATGATTGTGATTACTGTTAGTATATACCCTGTGAGCCAGATGCTGTTTGCAAAGTTAGAATTCCAAGCTACATGAAGTGGAACTTACACAGAGAATGTATTTAAAATCCATAACTGACCAGTTCTTGTTAACATAGAAAGATTTGATATTTAGACATACAGAAAAAAATACTATTGGGAAACTCCTTTCGGTTTATCCTCTTTCCAAATGATCACCCTTGTCATCCCCAGAAAAAAAAAAAAAAAAAAAAAAAAAAAAAAAAACACACTACAGAATTTTTTCTCAAGAATGTGCTCATTACCACCTCCTGGTCAGAACTGCACTAAAATCTAGAATTGCCCAATATGGGGAATGCACACAAAAAGTGTAAAGTTGTCTTTGTCTTCCCCTTTTCTAAAATGGCATGAGGTAACAGCTACAGTACAGGACACCCATGTCTTAATCTCTGACACACATTACCATCTAACCTCCTTTATGTTGTTAACATTTTGCTAATAGGTCACTCTGAAGCTGGAAATGAAATGTAAATCTAATGTAAGCAAGAATGGTGATGAGTACTGAATGTAGCTTTTACAGGCTAATGCTAATAAACCCCATGGCCAAAGAGTGAGAAAGTTCCAGGGAAACAGCAAATAACCAAGTCTCATTAGAAAAAATCCCTGTTCTGTTTTTCGGTGCAAGCAGAAGAAAGCAGCATGGAGCTGCAAATATGGCTCTAGCAGAACATTAGGTGCTTTGTACAGGAGTCATTCAAAATGTCACTGACTATCAGCACTCTCTCTGGTACTTCTATAGTTAGCATTTCAGAGTCATGTTTTTTCAGACCTGTTATGGCTCATGTGACAACTAGTATGGTAAATATAGTTGTTCTTTTCCTTCAGCAAGCGCTACAGCAGTAATCCCTGATCAGATTGAGCCATCAGGTGACAGAGTATGCTGCAGACATCCCACCAAACCTGCTCAGTGGTATGGCACAAGCACCTAATGTGACATGCAAGTTGGTTCTCATCTCCTCCCCCTGCAGCCACAAATGTGACCTGAGACATGCCCATCTCCATTCTGCAGTCGTGTACCTTCTGACTGAAGCTACAGAGATGGGATCAAGATCCATACCCTTGTTACTGCACATGAGACTCAGGCCAAACCCTGTGGACTGTTTTACTTTGTAGAAAGGAAAGCATTCCACCTGTACTATGGAGGCTTGAGGTCTACTGCCAGCCAGAAACCATTTCTCCTTCACAAAATGAAATAAACTTGTGAAGAAACCATATTTGTTTTAAGAAACCTGGGCAGCAAGATGCTGACCACAAATAGCTTTGCTTTCCACTAAACATTTCTCAGGTAGCTACTCAGGCAGTGCAGCCTTTAGGCTTCTGTTTTATTTTTTATAAGAAAGCCCTTATTTGCTCAGTAGGTAGAAAAGGACAAGTTATAAAGATTGTATTTCATAGAAAATAAAAAGTAATTAAACAAAGTAATGAAAGTCACTGCAGAGTTTGCTCCTGGACATACAATCCAACAGCCTTTAGTACTTGGAAGGGTATGATGAGATCTGTGTATGCTTTATTGTTTCTACCTGAGCACTAGGAAGCATATGAAAAAAAGACGCACACACACACACACAACCCCCCAGATTCTTTAGAATCTTTCAAAGTCTCATATAGCTGTCTCTCATTACGTATGTGTCACTCATGCAAAGACCTTTATAAAAAATCTTTTTTTTTTCCACAATAATTTAACTGAAGAACTTAAAAATTATTGTCAACATGAGATAGCTAGTTAAAAGATTGTTTTATACACCCTTTAATAAGTATGAATATAATAAAACATAGACCCTTCAAAACCTGCTAGGCCCTGCCCATAGAGTGCCAGGCTTTCAGCTTGTGCTAATCAGTAAATGCGGTCTCCTGGGTTGCGGCTACTGGGGATTCGAGTTTCAGATTCTATTAAGAGCATGATCTAAGGCTTTGTTGCTAATTATTTCAGAAGAAACAATCACTCCTCAGTTCAGGATTAAAAACTAGTATTTGTGTTTAAAAGGACATTTCAATTTTTTACGCTAATAGCAGGTGAATGTGTTACCTTCAGAAGCCAGTGAACGGTAATTCACATACTGAGTACTGTAGCAGATCTTTCGTCTGTTTCTGTGATGTTTCGAATGTGCACTGAATGCTTATATTTTTCTGTCACTTCCACTTCCCAAACCTCCTGATACTGTTTATCAACATAGAAAGGACTTTTCCCTCTGTTTTGTCAACATGAATCTGGCTGTATGACAAATACATAAGGCTTTAAAGTAGTAGATGTCTCTGCTGTTTATCCTTGAATATGATGATACCATCTTGTTATGATCATAAAGCTCCATATACAAAACATTCTCCAGTTTTTATTTACAATTCATCACTGCCAGCCTACACTAATCCCACTGCATATAGTTATTTGCTTATTTACTGTATATATCATTCATGAATTGCACTGGTCTGCAAGTTACATCTCTAGCCACTTTGGCTGAGAGTGCTCGCTTACACTAATTTGACTACTCACATTCATTTTTGTGCTACAGGTAAAAACAATTGTCTATCTGTTGAAAAATGATGTAGAAACAAATAACAAGCAAAACAGCACAGTAAATCACTCCAGGTGGAGGGTTTCCAACCTGCTTGGTGCAAGGCTGTGCCTCCCTGCTCCCAGTGGCACGTGGAGCAAGAGTGAAGGTGCTGCACAGGATGGCCACTGTCACACTGGGTGGCACCTGGGACCAGTGTCGTGGTGATGAGGTAGTGTCCACTAGAAGTGTTGGGGGGGTTAGTTTGTTTTCTTTGAAGGCTGTTTTTTCTGGAAGTGCAGCAACTGAAGCTGGAAGCAGTAACTCTGTTGTGAGAGCACTGCTCTGCCTGTAACAAAGGCTCTGTTGTGTTGGCGTGCAGCTCAGCACCCGAAGCTCAGGATGTTTCAGCCTATTTACTTTTATTCGTATTTGAGTAAATCTGGCATGGCTGCTGGAGAATAATAGGATGTATTAAGGGCCATTTAAATCAAATGGATCCTCGATACAAAAATGTGCTGTGATTTCTTCATACTGGTAGTTTGCATGGCAAAGACAATTAACTACAACTCTGAACTCCCCGCATGACCTTAAACAAAATTAATCACCTCAGATTTTGTCTTGGCAAATCAGTTAGCAGCGTATACATGGAAAAGGAAAGTCAGAAAACCTGTTACAACATCTCAATACTCAAACTAGCACAGCTACAGCCAGAGTACAGATGAGTGACTTGTGGTTTGCTCTATTTTAGAGTGTGGGATGCTGCTGACAGAGTTCTGCCCCTTTTCTCTGCAGGAGGAGAAGTCTCGATCAGTCATTGAGAAGAGATTCCAGTTGTGACCAGGAAAACGAAGGAGAAGGTGGGTCTATGTCCTTTTGGCCTAAATTTCTCTTCTCTCTTCTCTCAAAAGTAACTATGAAAAATTTTATTAGGATTACTTACTTCATGCATACTGAAAAGTTTGAGATCCACAAGCGAAACCAGAAGTGTACAGTCTTGTAACAAATAAACAAATGTATTTTCATTTATTGTATTTGCTATGTGATAGGAATGGTACATAGAATGTAATGTATGCACTACAGAGGCTTCTAGAAGTGTGAAATAACAAAGAAAAACTCAGCATGACAGTGAGCTGTAATCTTCCCTTCATTGATTTTAGTTTTGCTCCTTTTAAAGATCTATGTGCCAGTGACTTCCACTGAGTTTTCACTTGTGCTGGACATCAGTGCTGCGTATCAGTTCACTTATCCTGTGTTCTGAAATACTATTTGTCCTACAGTCAGAGATTACAAAGATACAGCCTGTGGGATCTTCAGTAAATGTTGATGAATAATGAAAGTTTCTTTCTATTGTCTTACCTTCTTACCACAAGTATGCAATAAATAAGCATAAATGTAGAGTGACTTAAAAGTTTTATCTGGTTCATTCTTAAACCATTACTGCACACACTTAAAATATTGTTAAAATTATTCTCTTTTAATAAAGTACAAAATAATGTACATGGTTCTCTACAGCAATTGCTTTTGGTGGGAAGCTGATGAAGATCACTTATCTCTATCTCTACAGGTTGTTTGGGAAGTGTTTTGTTTTGTTTTGTTTTGTTTTGTTTTGTTTTGCTTTGTTTTTTTTTCTCTTTGTTTTCTTTTGCTGCTGCTGTTTTAAGTATTCTTTCAGGAGAGAAAGACCTGACAGAGAAGGTATGTTTTTGAGGCTGACAGGCTGCCTCTGAATATTTTAATGACAAGTCTTTATCTTTAGCTCTTGCATGTCCAGTGGGTTGTGTTGCTGAGAGAGGGACAGCTTTCTGAGTTGGCAGAGGCTAGAGATGAGGTCAGTACCAGGGGCGTGCTCTGATGGCAACGCTGAGGGCTACTGCTACAGCAGATGTTGACTGGCAGCCACCAGGAAGGGGGCAAAGAGTGCAGGATTCGCAAACTATGTTTTGTGTGGAGAAACCAAGCAGTTGCAGCCTATGTGAGACAGTTTTCATATTTGGAATGAGATACAGTAAATAATATTCAGTTGTTCTGCAAATAACAAGAGCAAAATTACTGTTAAGACAGAGTTTGAATAAGTAATTTTTTTTTTTTTTTTTGTTCCTTAAGAGCCATTATGTAGCCTAAAAATGACGCATTCAATAGATTTAAGACTGACAGCAACTTGACCTAGGGCGGTTAGACTAAAAGCAAGACAAGTGTCCTGGCTGGCTTTCTTCACAGCATTTCTTCCCATGTTTTTACTTGCATTATTTTAGTCTTGGCGGGACAGAGTTTTAGGATATTTGTCCAGGAGCTTGAACAGACGACAGGTTATTAGCTGCAATCTGGGGGAAAACAGAATACGTGTTCCAGTTGTGGTTACTGAAACACTGATGGCAACCGGCCGCAGGTGGAAGCCAGCATCAGCCTGAAATGCTATCAAGGACCGGTTTTCACCTGTGATCAATTTGCCCCTCATTCAGCCCACACTCACTCACGGCGCCCTCCAAGCAGTAAAGAAGGGCTACTGTTATCTTAAGAGGGCTGCCAGCGCTAAAGAGTCTGCAGCCTGCTAGCCTGCCCCTACGCCGGATGTTTCCAGCGGCCCCTCAGTCGCTGGCAGGAGGCCGCGGCGGCGGGAAGCGGCCCGGCCCGGCCCGGGCGGTGCCGAGGCCGAGGCCGAGGCCTGCGGGGCGGCGGCGCATTGTCTCCCGGTGGGGGGGGTCCCAGTGCTGCCGCCTCTCGGCCGGGCAGGGATCCGCGCAGCTACCGCGGCGGCTCCGCGGGAGGGGGTGGGCGGTACCGCGGCTCCGCGCCCTGCAGGCGGCGGCGGGGGAGCGGAGCGGAGGCGGGCCCGGCAGCGCTCGGTGCTCGCTGTCTCCTTGCCGACGGGGGAGGGGTCGGAGCCGCCCCCGCCCTCGTCCCCGTCCCCGGGGGCTGCCGCCGGGCCAGCGAGGCGGTGCGAGGCGGCTGAGGGCAGCCGTCGCAGCCTGGCCGGAGCGGGCGGGTCCAGGCTCCGCCCCGCGTCCGCCCGCCCTGCCGCCGGCGTCCTCCCCAGCCCGGGCGGCCGGAGCGCGTCGCCGCCGGGTGAGTACCCGCGTTCGGAGGGGCTTTTCCTTCCTCCGAGTCCCGCCGAGGGGCGGCCCCAGGCGCGGCGCAGGCCCCGCGGCCTGGCCGCGCTTTGTTCCCTGGCCGGCGGCGTTGGAGCTGCGGGGCGCCCCGCTCGGGCGGGCGGCGGCCGGGTCCCGGCCCACCGGGGGGCGGCGGTGGCCCGGCCTCGCCGGCCCTTGTCCGCGCTGGCCGGCGCCGCATCCCCGCGGCCGGCGGGAGGGTTAGCGGGGTACCTGGCGGCTGGTCGCGGAGCTCCGCTCGCCCCCGCCCGCTTTCCCTGCCCCTGTGTGGGTCCCACGGGCTGTTCCCGGGCCGGGGGCGCGGCAGGTCGGTGCAGCCCGGGGGAACCCGTGTAACGGCTTTGGGTATTGTTCGTGCTGCCGCTACATACGTGGCCGCGGTGGCGGGGGGGGCTGCTGAGCGGCCGCTGCCGCCGGGGCCTGCCTTTGTGCGGGCGGGAGGGCGGCGTCCCCGCCTGCCGCGGCCGCCCCGCGGGTGTCACGGCTGGCTCGGGAGGGAAGGAGAGGGCTTCGGGCGAGGGAGAGCTGCCCGGAGGGGGCCGGGGCCGGCTCCCCCCCTCCTCGGCTCGCCGGCCCGCCCGGCTGCGCGTGGGGATTTTCGCGGTGCGTGGCCGCTGGTCATGCGGCGGCGGGTTGCGGGGGACGAGTCACGGCCGTGTCACTGCTCCGGCGACGGGCGCTCCTCGGCTTCTGGAAGTGCTGCCTGGTCGGGAAGCTGATTCACTGCTGAAGCAGGGGTTGCTCAGAGCCATGGTTGCCGTTTCTTTGGTTTTTGACAGGTCCATTGTCTAGCAATTTTGCCTTTCCCCCTATGACTGTAGTATCCCTTACTACCCCTTAACAGAGCTGTGGAGCTGGGGAGTTGTAGGAAGGAGATGCTCTAAAGCACTCTTTTTCTTAAGGAATTTGAACGAGTGTATGGAAGCAAGAGTGGAGACAATTTGTGGAGAATGATTTTTTTTTTTTTTTTAGTTTTTATATTTTTTTTAATGAGCAAAATTGGTAAGGCTTGCAATGGATGGATATTAGATGCTTTTGTCAGTTGTTCTTTCATCTTCATCCCGAAGGAAATACTGGTCCTCTGCATTTTTAGCATTGCAGTGTCTGCATTGTCCTAACGATTGGGTGTTGAATTTTTTCATGAATTCAAATTCACTATAATGAGGAAGTACTGTTTTTTTTACCCCCTTTCCCCATTCTGTGACGTCTGCTGAGATTCAGTGTTTAGTAAATAATGCTGTTATTACATTATAGGAACAGTGATGGTGATGAACTTCCATGCTGATAAAGGTTCTCATTTTTCTGAATGAGTTTTTATAGTCCTAGCCCCATTGTCTATACCAGGCAGAAACTTGAGGAGGAGAAAAGGGGGAAGGTGGATCACAGAATAGAACTGAAGCTTGATCAGAGGGGCCTACTGCTTGCTGGTAAGGTAGTGATTGTGCTTTGATCTCTCGGGGGAGAGGAACAAGCCAAAACAAAAAACCCCACCAAAAGTAAGAACAATGAAAATGGGTTTTTGTGTTTTGTTTTGTTTTTTTTTTTTTTTTTCAAGTGATGGATTTTAGAATTTTGCATAACTCTTTACAGCGTGGACTGCTTCTTGAAGAATCCTGTGAAATCACCTCAGCCAACTGTTCTTCCTAAAGTAGTATGCTAATAGATGATATTTTATTTGCAGTCAGATGATCTGTAGCATCAGTTTTCCTAGAAAAAAAGGAGCAGAAAATATACGTGTACTTCTTATAAGAAACAATGCCATGAAGTCTCCTGGAGTTGTAGGCTATAATTCTATATTGTCTGTGGAATCGCATTTCTCGGTAGAGCTCATGTAAATGGGAAATGTACATAGTTTTGTTATTTTCCAGCAGTGGAATAAAGGAGTCAGGTGAAGTTCAGCTCAGTTTTGGTTGGCTGCTGCTTGAGAGTAGTAATAGGGAGGTACATCTGGAATAGACTAGATGAGTTGATGGTGAACTTTAATACAATGCTACAGAACTGTCAAGAGTCTTTAAGAATAGAGTATGGAGAGGAACACCTTTATTCCCCAATGAGTATGAGTGGCTGGGGAAATACAGGACACTTTCAGTAAGTAGCTTCTAATAAAGTAGGCAAAGCCTACCCTAGGATCTTGTAGGGATAAGAAATTATATTGCAGGATTTCCACTGCATCTCTGTTCGAGCTATCTTGAGCACTTGCTGCTTTTCCTGATTTATAGGCAAGGTATTCTTGCCTTCTCTTAAACTTTTTGAGGCTGCTAGTTTATTTGCATGACGAGAGAACTTCTGGTAATATATGCTTCATTTTTTTTTTTTTTTTTTTTTTTAAATTCAAAACTTGTTGCGAGAGAGATTATTGTAATGACTGCTGCATCTGAGTAACTGTAAAACCTATGAAGTGTGTTTAGCATCTTGGTTTCACCCATAAGACAGTACACATTGGTTTTGAGTTTTTGGGTTTTGTTGGTGGGTGGAATGTGATCAGTTACAAGGTTTCATGCAAGTCTTAAAGAATTTGTCGAGGTCTTACATTTGGTGCTTATCTCTTAGTTCTGAATATTCTAGGGACTATTTGCATTTTTCAAATCAAGTTATAGTTTGCCTTTTTAAATTTTATAGCAGTGATTAACTTAATTTGTAGGAATACCTTCTCCTCACAAAAACCCTTAACTGTTCTATTTCCAATTTTGCCTAAAACTGTGTGTAGATTACCTCTGACTGAAAGCACACTGCAAGGATTCTGGTTCTTGTTACTTTCCCACTCCTTCCGGTGCTGCCTCAGGAACATTGCCTGCTAATTATAAACAATGTTGATGTCTACCATATGTTTTGGTAGAAAATACGGGATTCCTGCTGTCCCACTGAGCTTGAATGCCTAGCTTACAAGTATTTGTGAATGTGTAATGGGAATGTTGAATCCCCTATCATGTAGCTGTGTAAAAATCCTTGTTTTTATCCTCCAAGGAAATGAAGCTTTAGGTTAAGTAATAACATCTTAAAATACAGTTGAATGCTTTTTTCACTTAAATTTGCAGAATCCAGGATCCAGAGCTCAAACTTGTTTCCCTAACAGACAGTGTTGCATTCCAATGCCAATGGTAAGTAAGAATAATCTCTTCCAAAAATAAGATCTTTAAAATTTTCATGCAATATCTTCGGTTCTTATGAAGCTTTGACACTGATGAATACACCGATTTGAACAAAATCTTTGCAGTTGGTTTTGCACAAACTTACTTAGGCTGTAACTCGTGCCTTCTTTAACTTACCTGCTTTATTTTGTTTTTGTCTTGTGACTTTTAAAAATCTTTAAAAGGCACTATAACATAACCAAAGCTTCTCATACTGAAGTTATGTTACATAGTTTGGCTTCGATACTATAAATAATGTATCTTGTGTTAGTGTCTCACACAGAGTAGTGTTTGCAGATCTATTAGATAATGTTTTAAGCCTAAGACTGTAGATACGTGAATTCTAATTCAAAGAGAGAGCTGTGGTTGTGGGTGAGAGTAAGGAAAGAAATTTTAAAAGAATTGAGGTAGATTGTTGCTGCTCTGATGGGGTTGATAAGCTTGCGCACAGAAGAGAAATGAGAGACTTGAGCACTTCAAGTGAGTAAGTAGAAAAATACATTGGCAATGCTTCTTACACTTTAGACCAAAGAGAGTGGGAGATTTCTGAAGTGAGGGTATCCTTACAGCAGACTCTAAGCTTGACAAGGAAGCAAGTGAAAATCAATATGGAGTGTTGTTTTCCTGTTTCTAGGTGAGAAGATGAGCTGCTGCTGCATTTTGGACAAGCTGAAGTTTGGAATGCTGGGACATAAAGAACCCATTAAGAAGGAAATTACAGTAGTTAAGAGGAGATGAAGGTATGACTTAGGGCTCCATAGAATCAATGATTCAAGGGAGGTAGATGTAGTAGGCACGTGAGAGCCAAGCTAAACTGTGGTGTTGGCAGAGTTGAATTTGAGGGATGGATGTTGATCAGACCAAGTAAAGCCAAAAAAGAAGGGTGTTGTAAGAATAAGAGAAATGGACTTGATGTTAACTTGATGTTTTGGTTACTAAATGGTATGTGTGGCTGAACTTAAGAAAATAAACAGCTCTTCTTGAGGGAAAGGGCCAGGATGGACACATAATATTTAGATGAAAGGTGCCATGGCTTATTTGCTTTTCAGTGTTGGTGAAAGCAATGGTTTCTTTCTAATCAGTATACCCTCAATGCAGGTTGTCTGTTCTTTCTCTGCTGTCATGGAATTTGCTAATTCTTTCTTGTTACATTCTAATTTGAACCTAGTAAATAGTATCAGTGGAAAATGTATGAGTTACATCCATGCAGGATGCTCCAGGTAGCAGTTTAGAGAGCTTGATTTTATATTATCTGAAGCATGTGACCATTTATTTATTTATGATAGTGGAATGCTACATGTTTTATTTTAAGGGAGTGGGAGAGAGGGAGAGGTGCTGCTGTGGTTACTGCAGGTGCTTCCTGTGACCAATTTAATTGGTGGTTTGCAGCTGAAATGTTTGGAATTTTTAACATGAGTACAAAAACTGAAGACATCTGTGCAAGTTAAGGAAAGATTTCTCTTGCACACAGTAATTCAAGGGCAGCATAGATAACTATTTTTATTTTGTATAGCAATGAATTTTTGTAATTCTGAAATATTTTGAAACTTAAAAATGTGAGTAAACAAGCTATTTATATACCACTTCTGGCATTTTTCAATTCTTTCTACTTTCATGTTTGATTAAGATTAGCAAAGTTCTCAAATTACTTGTTTATTCCCTATGAAGGGATTTTTATTATCCTCATTGTGTCTACTTTGTGTGTTATGCAGTCAATGTGGGGGAAGCCACTGCCATTTTTTTTTTTTTTTTTTAAATACAGGGAAAATTGTTTAGGATGTTTCAAGGTCCACACAAAGTCTTACTCTTGAGCTGGGAACCTTTAGGTCAGGTATCAAACCCAAAGTTTTAGAGATTTGTAAACAGTCTTTTTGTTAGCTTATCATTTGTTTTCTTCTTGTTTTGGGTCAGTTTTCTCCACCTAAAAATAATGCCTTTTTTTTGTCTGCTACACTTATACATACACACCTCATCCTAATTTTCCTCTCAAACAACCCCTTGCCCTTTCATACCTCCTGCTTTCAGTTCAGCATTTCTTTTTGCTTCCATTCAGTTGTAGCGTCACTGTACTGATCTGAGAAGTGATTCCTGAGGGCCTCAGCCACATGCAGTTGTAAACAATGCCAAGTATGTGTATTGTTATGAAGTTATAGATTGTTTTCTTATATAAATGTTGTAAAAGGAACAAGAAGTTCTAATCTTGCACCCCAGAGGAAAGTTATTTTTCATTTGCTCTGCACTGCCAACAGTTGTACTCATCAGTGCAGCTGTTTGTCTTCTGACTTGTCTGCTTTTGGCCCAAATTGTCCAATCTCAGTCCTCCCACTGCCTTAGTTAGTTTTGTGAAGTACTAAAGGTATAAGAGCTCTCTGTGATCTTTCATCACAAACTGGTTTAGGACAGTTCCTTAAAGAACCTGTGATAAGGTACTAATTTCCCGCGATTCATTCCTGCAAGGTTTTGACTTGTTTGGGATTTTTTTAGTAGAGGAAGCTAGAAGAGGTGTATGTAACTTTATTTTACTATTCATTGATTATTTTTCTTCCCCAAACCTGTGACTCAAAAACTATTTCTGTGTGGAGAATTTATAATCTGTGTGACTTCTGTCTTATTTCCACATGATTTCTGACTAAGTAAAAAGAGCTGAACCTAAGATGATTTTTTTTTTTTTTTTTTTTTTTTTTTTTTTTTTATATATGGGTCTTAGGGAAGTGTGATGAAGAAACATCTGTGCTATGCTTTGGACATAGCGTGTCAATTGACCTATTGCTATGTAGAAAGTGGTGGAAGAAGCAACTTCCCAAATTGCATAATTCTATGATGACTTGATGTTGTGAAGTTGGGACGTTACCAGGTGACTGCAACTCCTGCTGGTTTGGCTGCCTGTTGCAAGGGAGGGTATAAGATAGATAGATCAGAGTCTTCTGATGCCTGTAGTAACATCCTACGAGGACAAGCTGTAGGATTCTGCAGGAGGGTGAATGTGGGGTCTTTGTAAATGTGGCAGAAAATGAAATGTGGGGATGCATTCAAAACCTGTGATTCTACTATTCTAGATTAAAGAAGCCTGGACACTGCTGGAATTTAACATACACCATATGTGTTTAGCTTGGCCTGAGGCTGGAAAGGGTAGAAAATTCTATCAATCTATAATTTTGTATGTCATGTATTATAGCATCATTATAAACTTCTGCATGTGTTCCTTTGGGTTGGAGCTATACTCCTGTCTGGACGTAGCCTTTGAGTCCAAAGAAGTGCTACTCTTTGAGAGAGTGCTAACTGCTGCACAGTATCCTGTGCCTGCCCTTCTTTTATGAAAAGGCTGAGGCATTGGTATTGTTTCACAGCTGTACATGCAGATGTTATTGTGCATCCTTAGTTATATTGTTTCTGTGCTTGGTACTCTTCCTTCTTTTCTTTCCCTCTGACACTTGTTCTGAGTCTGAGGAAAAGCTCTACTGTTCTGTGAAACAAATAGTTGACTGAGATCAAAGTTAAAATTTACAAGCACAATGTCATCTTCTTGGATGGCATAACCTGTCTTATTCACTTGTTCTCCATTTGTTGGTTCACTACTCATTATATTGCTCATAACTTTTTTGCCACTCATCTTTTATTTCACTTTTCACAGAATGTCAGGGGAGCGGAAGGGTGGGAAATGAGTATGGAAGATGGATTAAATAGAGGAAGCAGTTAACAGCTCTTCTAAATTCTATTATTAGCTATAGTTAGAACACAGCATACAAGGTAAGACTTGAACCTCCAGGTGAAAATGAGCAGAAGAAATAGTTTTTCCAAGCTTAAATTTGGTATGGCTGTGACAATGTGGTTTTGGTTCATGGCCTAGCAAACTGTTAACCCTGCGTTAAAGCAAAAATAGAGCATGTTTTCAACCTGTTAATTCATCTGCTGTCACAAGTTGCTGAATTGGAATACTAACTGTGTATGTGTAACGGAACTGACATTGTATGGTTGCATTTTGCTTTAAAATTAAACAAGCTTACATACTGATGAAATCTACTGAGTATGTTTTTATTTTCTTAATCCTCTAGTGTGAATTAACAGGTCATGGAAAATGAAGAATATTTTCTTTCTGTACAACTTGAAAATCAGGCGTAATATAAAACTTCAGTATGCTCTTTTTTAATGGATAGTTTTTACAGATAGTCAAAACAAAAATAAAAGAAAATAAAAAAAAAGTTGAAAAAGCAAAGCAACTTGGTTGGATCTTCCCTCAGTATGTGAAGTTACCTTTTATCCTGAAGTCTTAAAGAGGTATAATGTTAAAAATTTTAGTGCTGCTCATAATATGTTAGAGAGTAAAAGCCAAACACTGCATTTGAGTACCTAAGCTGATGTTCATCTGTCAGGTTTTATTGTTATTTTGAAACTGTCCATCTGAGTAACCCAGTTCCATGTGCTGTTTAATTGACGACAGCATTAACTAATGAATACTTACAGCCTTTTTCTACTTTTTGGGGCAGGTTTGTGCTGCTTAAATTACCCTGGAGTATCAGCCCTGGAAAAGTCTTCATTAGTGTTCTTTGTGCCATTTAGCTGTGGGATAGATGACATCTTTTAATGTAGCTTTAAAGAAAGGTGAAGTAATAATCATCAGAGATAATTGTGATATTCAGCTTTCTCTGTCTTTTGCACATGGATTTTATTTCTGTGTGGGACAAATGAACTTTTGTTTAAGCTGATCCAGGGAAAGAGTAGGTTAAGGCTTTGTGGGTTGAAGTCAACATCTGAAAAAACTTGCATACTGGCTTCAGTGAATGAAGCTGTGAAATTTGAAGGTCTGAAATTCAGAAGTTGATTTTAGAGGAAAAAAAAATTATCCTATATGTTTGAAGC
This sequence comes from Tyto alba, assembly GCF_018691265.1. Lineage (NCBI taxonomy): Eukaryota > Metazoa > Chordata > Aves > Strigiformes > Tytonidae > Tyto > Tyto alba. The sequence goes on along the minus strand of NW_024881328.1, from coordinate 26,793,966 downwards.
TTTTTTTTTTTTTTAGTACTTCAGAATGTCTATTGTTTCTTTGCTATTGTTTGTGCCTGGACTTGCAAGCTGCTACAGTTTTGAATGCAGCTGCCCATCTGCCACTTGGTTATTTATAGGCAGATCTGTTGAGTTCCTTCTAATCTCTCAAGTCTTCAAAAACATTAATGAATTAAACATCACAATACTCTTGTAAAAAGGGAATTAGATGGAGGGACTGAATGAAGACTAAAATGGGTAAATGACTTGCTGAAAGCCATATGTATATTTCATAGCAGAACAAGGAATTGAAAACAGATTTTTTTTTTTTTTTTTCCTGACTTTTAGTCCTGTGTCTTGCTTGATACATGATGAGGGAATAAAGTACTCATTCTTTGAAACTTGCAGTAGAGGCTCATGAACAGACTAACCCATTTAAAGACCTTGCACCACGTATGGAGAGTATTAAATGTTTCAAGTCTAACAGATTTGAGTAAACACGTTTATATTAATTTTTACTGAGCCTGAATTTGTTTTAAATGTTAATGTTGTTGACCAGTGTTTCCCCCAGGTTACTTAGACAGAAAACGTGTTACTTGCAGGGCAGCTTCTCTCTAACATATTCTGGGTATCTTACTTCCAGTCATCGAGTTATTGTGAGTCTGTCATAATTCTCCCTCTGCCCTCTCTCTTAATAGACTTTTAAAATGGTTTTAAACAGTGTCTGGACATGGGTTCTCATTTATTTTTTTTTTTATTCGAAGAGGCCAAAGATATGTAGCAGAAAATGCAGGTGATATTCTTCATTCATCAGTAATTATGCCTTTTTATGCTTAATTACACATAGTTCTTATGGTGTGTGAGTTTTGTGTGGTTTGGTTTTTTTTTTTAAAAGGAGGTCTGAAATTTTAAACTGTTAGTGAAACAATGTAATTTGTAGTCATTCCATAGTCTAGATGATAGGGGATGCAGCCTACCAAGTCATGACTGGATTTCACACTGGGGCGCAGCCTGAAATACTGTTTTCATTTTTATCTGTTCTGTAAATGTGGGGGGGGTTTACTGTTTGTTTACTCTTGCCCCAGCCTCTTATTCTCCCCCTAATGTTCCCTATTTAATTTAAGCTTGTATTAAAGAGAATTTTCTCCACAAGTGTTAGTTTCTGCTTGGAGGCAGGGTTTGGAAGAATTTTCTATTTCACTGGAATACCTTTCAAATATTTAGGTTTTAGATACAAATATTATGTGGGTTTAGTCTTGCCGCTATTCTGTGGAAATCTTCAAAAGAATGGATACATTGTTGGAGATTAACATTGCTATATTGATTTAAAAACATGAAAGCCTAGGTCATTCTAAGCAAGTTCAGTGAGGTTCTTAAATATAGTCCTTTTATTTCAGGTTTCCTATATACACAAGTTTTACAATTTGGTATATGATATTTTAATTGGCAAAGTAGATTGCAGGTAGGCATGCAGCACTGTTTCTGAAATTAAGCAAACATTTAACCTCTTTAACTTTTTTAATATCTGTAAGATTTGAGCATATAGAAATTTTGTCTTTCGTTTTGGAAGTGATAAAATAGATCTTCTTGAAGTAGTTTACTTCTCTGAGGTGAAATCTGTTTTCTTCAGTGTTCTTGTTTTTAATCTTTAGCTTTTTTTCTAATTAATGAGTCCAAATGCCTTTTTTATTGATGAATAGACACTGGATCTGTTCCTTTTGGCTATATAGTGGTATGACATTGAGTAGTACATCATTCTTTCCTCATTTTAAATTGAGAGCTTGATGACCAGTTTAAGATCCTGTCATTTTGTCTTCTTCCAGACAAGTTAAAAAGACTTTACATTTTATTTGTAGGTCTAAATATACTTATATCTGCTTTCTAGCAGCGTACCTTTTAAAAACACCTTAGATTCTAGTGGAAAGTAGATGCCCAGTCTCTTGAAATTTTCACTTTTCAGTACTAAAAAAAGACATTCAGTTCAATTCATCCTGAGATTCTATGAAGTGTTAGAGAAGGATGTTAGACCTTATTTTTAAACATGAAGATTTTTTTTTTTTGATATGTTCTGATAACCTTCTGTGGTGAGAATTTTATTCTAGATGGAGCACATGAAAGCTCTCGGAGATAATTGAAAACTTTAGGAGTTTCTGGAACAAAGGCTAGGTGTTTGAAATTATTGGTGATTGTTCTAATTGTTCTGACTCAACCTCCCTCCACTCTGAATGAACAGAATATTTCCGTTTGTTCCAGGAAATACTGAACAAAAGCACTATTTTCATCCATGGCCAGTGCCACTACTGTGGCAGAAAGCCAGGCAGTGCTTTCATATTAAATAAATGGGTCTTTTCACAACAGCAAAGAAACATGCTCCCTAGAGTCAATAAGTTGATGCAAACTTTTGTTCATATGTGAAAGTATGAAGATAATGAAGTATGTGTATGTAGTTTTGGACTTTTTTCATAGATTATAATAAAGAGCTATTTGTAATAATTTTGAAATATAATTTGGGGAGAGGGGAAAAATTATTACCAGGTATGTGCTCCACATTGTAAGAAAAAGATACTACCAAAGTGAAATAGTTTACACAGGGTGGTTTGAGTATGGTGTTTCAGAGACAAAAGTGACTGCCTAAGTCATTATTGAGTTTTGTGTTTTATGCAACAAATAACCTACAAATTTTTGTTTGAAGCATAGAGGAAGCTTTAATGGGATGCTTACTTGAGTAATCACTGAAGTGCAAGCTGTCTTGTGACTCAGTTTCCTGAAAGAACTGAGATTTGTCTGTTTCCTTCTGTAATATGGGAAATGTATATTTTATGTAATTGACAAAAATGACACTTAAATATGGAGATTTTTGGATAAGGGATGAGAATGAACATTGTGAAGCATTACGCATTAGGGAAGGACAGTAAAAAGTTGTTGAAGTGTTATTTCTGTTTCATAATAATAATTCTGCATTTTTTTTTTTGTTTGTAATGAAGCTCATTGTTTTAACAAGAAAAGAATAACTGTTCTGTTTATGTAAGGTTCTCTATTTGGAGTTTTCTGGTTTTCTTTTTACTTTCTCCTAGATCAGCGGTAGTTTTGATTCATTTAGCGCCCTATTATCGCTTCCCTCCACTCCTCCCACCTTCCCCAGAAAAAAAAGTTCTATTTGTGTGCATAAATGCCAAAGTATCTAGATGGAGAACTCCAGGTTGCAGTCTGAAGACCTGTGCCTCAAATTAAAGGAAAAAAATTTGTTTGTTCTGTCTTACTTTGACTGGATACTGCTGCATATCCTGTATTGAGTATTCCTATGTAGAATTAGGGTTTTTTTTTATTTTATGGATTGATGTGTGCAAGTGTGAACTCAGAAAAACTTAGAAGCAGATGCTACTTCATGTAGGCTGGAAGAGGAGTTTGCAGTTTAAGTATCCTCCTGATTTGTCACTGAAGCACAGAAGCTTAATTGCAGTGAATTCCAGTTCATAATGCAATAAAAATGGGATGAGGGTAAGAAGGGATTTGGAGACAAAAGGAACAGAAGCATTTCCAGCTATAAGTTAGGCACACCTGCACTGTCTGTTGGATGCTTTTCTTTAACTGAAGACCTTCTAATGGCAGGGTAATGGCAGTGTCCTCACATAAATGCATCATAACATATTTACATAATTATTATATTCCTGGTATCGAGACAGACAGACCATGTAAAATTGTAATTGTATTTATACTTACTTTATGTCTGAATGACTGAGCAAACAGATGATCTACCTGTAAATAATGGGAATGGGAAATAGGACTTTTATATACATTAGCTCTGTGTCCTTGGTTGAGATCTTGCTTTGATTTTCTTTTTTTTGATGATGCTGAGGAAGAAAACTTTAAAGATTTACACAGGAAAATGCATACGATAATGTGTTTTTCTTCAGTTTTTACAATACTTTGGATTTTGGTTAGTATTCTGTGCTTCTTTCAGAAGAATATGGAAGTGTTTTGTCCTGTGCTCATTCTAGTGAAACATAATTGATTTCCCATGCTTGATAACTTTAACTTTTTGTGTTTCAGAGCTGTGAAAATTATCCGAAGTAGAATGGAAGCTTCAGTAATATTACCCATTCTGAAGAAAAAATTGGCTTTTCTTTCAGGTATTGTTTCTGGTTTCCTCATTTAGTCCCTCACTGAATAATTTGGATGGGATTTTTAGGTTGGTTACTTGTATTTGCTGGATGTGTTTAACAGACATACGATTGATTAGCACCTTGTCATATTTCAAAAGCATCTCTGAAACTTTTAATCAAGTGTCCAAGCTATTGCTGTTGGCATTTAACACTTGTTTTTGCTGTCGTCCGTAACTCAACCCACAAAGTTGATGTCATGAAGTTTCATTCCATATATAAAAGAATGATGATTTAGCAGATATTCAAGAATAATCCTTTCTGGTTTTATTTTATGTGGTTTTAGAAATACAGAGTGAATATTTTCAGGATTTTCTTTAGAAATTTTTTCCTTAAAGTAGTTGATTCAGGCAAGGCTGGAATTACCATTGTATTTATTAAAACTTCTTGAATCTTGGGTTGAAGGTAACTTTTTCTCTCCTGCCCAATCCAGAAGGGGAGAGGGGGGGAAGGGAATACTTAGAATGATGAATGACATTCTCTTGCTGATTTCACTGCTGTGATAGATAGCTGTGTTAGTTCTTGGTGTTTGCCTACTCTAGGGTTGACAGATAACTTGCAGAACACTTCTCAACTTCACAAATGGACAAGTGTTGCCATAAATAAATACTGTTCTGGTTTAGTTTATTTTAGCTAGTCTAGTTTAGCCTGCTCCAGTCACTTGAAGTGAAACCTGTACCTTTTGTTAAAAGAATTTGTTTTGCTTTCAATTTGCCCACTGTCCCCAGCAACTGCAAATCCAACAATTCCTGTTTAAAAACAAAAAACCTTCTAACACTCAATTTACATTAAAGCCTGGGACAGTGGGCAATTTCTTCCATAGTAATAGCAGATGCGTAGTATGTTGGTGGTTCAGCATTATCCTGCAAGCAGAAGCTCTCATTAATGAGAGTGCATTTTCAATTTGCTGTTAAAGCTGCCCAATGCATTTCAAAATACAGATGTTCTTAGTGGAAAGTAATTTACTGAGTGGTGGTTTAAATGCTAGGATCCTTTTTGAACTTATATATTTTTTAAGTAGGTTTGACCTTTTTGGAATTGTGTGGTATTAATGGATGCTTTAATTTAATGAATGGTGCAGTAGTTCTCATAAGCATTCTTTAGTGTAAGCAAAGGACCCTGACAGAGAAATCAGTTCATCACGTCTCTTTAAAGCAATGTTATTCCATATAGTTTCATAAGTGAAAACGTATTAATGATTAAAAACAAATAATCAGAAAAATGATGTTTTTAGAAAAATGATTTGCAGTGCTTATATGTTGAATTCTCTTGTCATTTGTGAGTTTAATTGGTACAAATAATGTTGGCCCTGCCTTCTTTTTGTGGAAGCAAAACAGTGGTTTCTACTGGAGCAGTGTCTCCTCACATTTGGAATTCATGGCTGTGTTGCTTCCATGTTGGTAGGTCATTACAAATAGCAGGGAAAAAAAAGGCGAACTACTGACTCAGCAAAAACCCTGAACAAGCACTTTGGTGCAAAATGTATTAAACTTTTTTTTTGTGATGCTCTTAGTTGCTTTCCTTAACTTAATGTTTTCAGTTTATAAACTACACCACTTCTGAGTTATAACACACAAGTTATTTTCCCCTGATTTTATTTTTCAGGTTTAATTCTAAGCCTAAAGACTCACATAGTTTGATTGTAGTGCTTTATGTAAGAAAAGGAGGTGGTGGTTGCCATGCCTAAAATTACAATGTGACTTGGGTTTATCCCACTAAACATTACGTTCTGAAGGTGGTGACAAATATTTATACAACCTTTAATTTTTAGAAAGGAGTTCCAAAGAATAAAACAAAGATCAATGAACAACTTTATTGTTTAATTAAATAATTTTAATGATTAGTGTGTTAGTATGGGAAATGTTAGACTACATCCATGGTAGCCATCACTTCTTAACTGGTAACTTTAGGTGATATTCCTTTAAAGCCCCATTCAGTTTTTTGTAGTATTTCCTTTAAAAACAGTTTTGAGTTAAAATTATTCTTAGATGGATAAAGATATATAAAAGATAACTTTAAAGTATAAATAACTGTCCATCATTTTTCACTGAGGAGAAGAATCAGTGATAGCTTTTACCTAGTTTTCTTTTTGTGCTGAATATTTAGCTGATCTGTATATACTTTGGTGCAAGAAAACTGTAAAAAAATCACAGTGCAAGCAGAGTACAGATGCTTGAATCTCTTCAGAACAAGCTGAGGGAAAAACCTGTCAGTTCTTGTACAAGATGACTTGTCATGAAACTGAATAATTACGATAATTATTGAAGTCTTTTTGTAAAATGTCAAGAGATTATAGTTTTTGGGTTTGGTTTGTGTTTTTTTGTCAGTTCAGCCAATGCTGTTTAAATCCAGGTATAAAAGCAAAAATTTCTGTGTCTGGTATCTTGCATGAATGAGCTTCAAGTGTCAATTCTAAAGTTAGTTAGACCCTGTTCAACACTGGAGTCTTTCAAGTCTGTGTAAACAAAAGATGAACTACTATTAATAGTTAACTACTTTTGTGGGGACTGGTGTTTGTCTCATGAATCCAGAAGTAACTTTGAACAGGACAAATGCTTTCCATTTATGAATTGGCTATGGTAAGACCAACTTTCTATAAATACAAGAAAATGTGTTTTTCTGCAAACCATCCGTTTCCCAGCCACGTATATATTCAATAAAATGAACAGCTTTAGTGCTTCACTTATGAGTTCATGGGTAGGAGAGGATAGGGAGTGTTAGATACAGTTCTTAGAGTTTATTATCCAATAGAGTCCTGAGCAGCTGCTTTGGCTCATGGAGTTCTGGACCATGGAAGTTGGTTCAAGGTGACACTTCTACTGTTCCCTGTAGAAATACCTTCATAACCCCTTGTGTTCTTACTTCCCTATTGCAGACTTACTCAGTTTGATCACCAAATTCTGTCCAGTCTGTTTTTAATTTTCGTTAATATTTGTGACGATGTTTCCTTGCTTCTCTGCTCCAGTAATTTTTTATAGTTCCTCTATTTTACAACGTGTAACCCATTTTTTAACTTGGCTGTTGCAAATTTTAGTTTCAATGGATTTATTTTCTATATTCCTAAATACTGCTACCCTCCGTTCTCTGAGGATTTCCTTATGGAAATATCAAACCATGCCTGAACATTTAAGCAAGGGCTTCTTGATTCATTTTGATGTTTTATTCTTCATGAGAGGTGGTAGTTAACAAGCTACCATTGAATAAGTTTGGCCTCTGAAGTATTATTTTATATTTACAAACTTACTGTTTTCCTCCTACTTGTTGAATTTAATGTGTGCTCACTAAGCAGTGTAGCAAGTGGAGAGAAATTATTTTTTCACTCCAAATGTACATATGAGAACAAATGTCCAGTTTTTAAAGCATTGAGGTATTTTTCCTTCCTTTTTCTCCTTCTTCCCTACTCCAATTTTCAGGCTTTCTGCCATTCAAAAACAGAAGGGTAGATAATCTGTAAATAACTTGCTTTAAACTGTGATTCCCTCTTACTTTCTGCAGAAAGGATCTATCCATTTGTCCTTTTTCATATAGCACTGCTCTTTAATTCTTCTGTTTAGAAATATAGTTACTAGAAAGTATATTACCGTTTTCCAGCAGTACTTCTCCCCCAAAGAAGAGAAAGGGAGGGCAACACAACTGTTGCAGTGGACCACTTAAAGCAGTAGGTCCTTTATGAAGATGTGGAAGATTTGTGTAACACTGGATCTTTGAATGCTCTTTGGGGAGTTCACACAGCTTTGGAAACAAAGAAAAAACCTACTGCAATTAAGATGTGAACATATGTTGTGTAAACAAGCAGTGTTTTTTCATTATCGTGCCTGCATCTCTAATGGATGAGGGGAATTCTTACAAATTATGTCAGTATACATGTATACCTCTGCAAGCATTACTGTGCTCATGCGCACTGTCTTATTTCGACACAACTGTTATTATTCTGTAAAAAGTTGTTCTTACTGATTAGTTAAAACTTCACTTCTACCAATATTAAGTAACTTTATGAAGAAAAAGCATGATTTAATGGCTTTAACACACTTAATTTGAGAATAAAGGTGTTCTTAGGTTTTGGAAACTTACTTTCTTCTTCACCCCAAATAAAGCTGAGATTATCATTAACTTTTTACAGTTTTTCTAAAATACAGAGGAAAATTGTTTAGTAACTGTACTTAAATTGTTTAGTAATGTGTACTTAAATGTCTCTGTAGTATTTTTTATTTTTAATAAAATAGGTAATACATTGACTTATTCTAAGAAATAATATTGCATAAAATGGAAAAGGCTCTCAGCTACTCCACACTGTGGAAAACTTACTTTGAAACTGGTTTAATGTAGAGATGGGTATTAGCTTAAAAAAACCCCCAAGGATTAAAAAAAACACCCTCAAACTTTAAGATGACTGAAGTTGTGGTTTAATAAGCTATAAACTCAAGCACTGTCTCCTTCTGCAGTATGTTTGGATTCATTAATGTCCTTTACTTAATGTGTGAATTTCTCTCCCCACTTGTCTTCTCATATTTTCCTTCCTGTTCCCCCCACCAAAATATTTGATTGGGATTTGAAATGAAGATCTCTTTTCTTGTTGCTGGTTGTAGATGTTAAAAGATTCAAGGTCCAAGAGAAAGCAAAAATACATAAGGTGGTTTGCTCAAAATGGTGAATACATGAACTAGATGAGTTGCTCCAAATTAAGTGGTAAGACGAGTCACAGCTACCTTTGTCCCTTTTATTTAATCCACTCATGAGTTAACAGCCATTTAGGGGTAAATGTTTTGGTCTCAAGGCTTTCTGCCTTCAGAAGATCACCAGTGATGACCCTGTGCTTGGAGATGTGGTGATAAGTCAGCTGCACACCTGATCTCCTTCACTCTACAGCACTTACTGACTGACCCTTTCAGGGAGCTGTGTCAGTATTTATTTTTCATGTGATGATGTATTCAGTGGATTTGGCTTCAGTTCCAATTCAAGCAATGAGTAAGAACCCAGTCCTAATCCAAATTCATTTTGCTTACTTGTTCATATCTGTGTGGCTCCAAAGTCAGTCTTGGAAGAAAGACCAGAAGAGAAAATTTCCACTTCCTTAAATTTAAAGATCTTTTTTTTTTTTTCAATACTGTACATTTCCAGAGACTTTCTTGAGAGTTTATGTAGTCAAACCCAACCCAAACAACGGTTGCAGAACAGTCTACTTAAATGCAACACATCAACATTGCTTAACACTTGATCTTACTGGATCTCATAATGGACATATAAATATGAGGCTAGCTCTTTCAATATTTTTGTTGCTGATACTGTTTGTGTAACTTTTACCAGGAAGGTTAGAAAATGCATATGAAAACTGAAGCACCTGGTTGGAAATACTTATCTTAATCGTGATGTGACTGTTATGTATTTGTAAGCAAGTCTGGAAATCTTATGCATTTGATGAATAAACTACCAATTTAGAGTATGTGCCATGAGCAGCCCGTGTGGTACAAGATCCTCCTTTATGTAGTTGATGTTTCTAGGAGGTGGTGTGTTCCAGTTGGAGTTGCTGGGTACATGTTCATCATGGAAGCTTACCAGGTTTCTGTCAGGCTGGTAGTGTAGAAGGTCTAGGAGATACTTTTTAACAATATAATCTACGTATGCAGAAATAATGCTTCTAGAAAACTTTGTGTTTATGTTGAAAGTAGTACTAGATGAAAGTCTGAGAGCTACAGATGTGTCCTATGCTCTGAAGCCTTGGTGATGCCTTAAATATCAATGTGGCGAATGAATCCTCACACCTGAGAGGTGAAATGTCAGTTGTGATTTTCACAGCAACTTTAGAGATTACTTTTACAGTGTATTTTGACATCACATAACTACTAAGTATTTCTTTCACCTTAAAGCCATCACGTTACCTTTCTAATGACTTTTCCCCTCCCCAAAATAGGAGGGAAGGACAGAAGAAGTGGCCTCATTCTGACAATTCCATTATGCCTTGAACAGACGAGTATGGATGAGCTGAGCGTCACACTGGACTACCTTCTAAGTATCCCAAGGTGATTTCAAAGGCATTCTGTTCAGGGCTGCCTCTTTTCCAGTGGTGGAAGGGATCTTTTTTTTATTGGTGTTTCTTTTTATTTGCCTTTCAATACCAAATGAGTTTTACGTAAATGTTTGCTTAAAATGTGATAGTATTTGACTGAATTAGAAACATACATCCCAATAAACTAAGAGATATCTACTAAGGCTTGCATATGTCATTTTATTCTGTTTATCTGGCTTTGTTTTTTTGTCTTGTGTGTTTCCTCACTCTTTTCTTGGGTTATCTTTTGGTAATTTCTTTTTGATGACAATGCACTTAAAATACTGTGTAAATTAATGAGCCATTCTAATGAAACTCCTAAGTTTGAAAAGGTAGCCTTGCCCAAAGTAAAAAAAAAAAAGCTTCCTCCTCTTTCTTTGCTATGTGCCTAACTTTTGTAGCTTGTAGTGCTCAAGTGTGCATTGAGTCTAAAAACAAACGAAGTTTTACTGGTTAGTGAGCAACTCAAATGTTTAAAGGTAAGACACTGTGTAAATGTGCTGAATGATGACTTGAGTATCCTGTCATCCAGACATTGCTGTAAAATCATGGTTGATTAAGTTCTGTGCATGTAACCCTGCAAGCTTATAGTGACAGTTCTTGGCCCTAGCTTAGTTAACTGCATATTTTTCTTAAGATCCAGAGATCAATCTTTATCATAGCTTTGTTTTGTTCTCTTGTGCCACTGATTTAAAAAGGAAAAACATCTGATAAATGCTTGCTTTTGTATCCCTTTAAATTCTTCTTCTGGAAACAGCAACAATGGCATACCTAGACAATGCTTAGAATACTTTGCTTGCTGCAGTCTATAATTTTTTTTAAAACAGGATTAAATGATCTGATTTTTTTTTTTTGTAGTTAAAACTGTTTAAAAAGATTCTGATTGGGGAGAGAGAAGTAAAGAATAAATTCAAGTTGCTTACAAATAAAACGTCAGTAGGTATATGAGTAAATTGCACATTATTTTAGTCGTGGAATTTTTATGTTTTTTCAAACAGCTTGTCTTTTGCAAAGTGATGAAAATCGCAAATGATGTATTTATGGAACAGATGCAGGCATTGTTGTTCTAGCAAACATTAATTATTCCACAGTCTCATCCTGATGTATGTTCTTACATATATTAGGGTACCAATAACTGTCTGAAAATTCAACCGAAATACTCTTTGTACTCTGTACAAACTGGGAAATCTGTTTGAAAGCAAAGTTCAGTGTTCCCACATCTGATGTTCTGTTTGTCAGTTGTGGAAAAAATGACCTCTCTTATGCTGGCAGTATGGAAAAATCATTGTTGTATTTGCATGTTGTTTTTTAGTGGGAAATAGAAACTTTTTGGCCTAACCACTTGCCTCTTTTGTTCTGGAAAGACTTGCTGAACAGTATTTGAAAAAGGAAGGGGTGTGGGGATCTATGTTGTCCCAAATCCAGATAGTTGTCCAAGAAACATCAATGTTACTTTTTTTCCCCAAGTTCTATGTGTAAGGTAACCTAATATGTTTAACTTTTAATTCAGTTGTTCATGATATGTGTTGTAACCGTAACTCTTCTGAAATATACGTTCTAGTGTTGATGGATAGCTGTGTCCAAAATTTGAGACATAACAACTGTTCATAGTGTCTTGGGTAAATTTCTTTGGAGGGAGTGTGTTTGTGTGTAAATCTTTCCTAAAACTTCAGGCAACTTATTCCTAGTGTTTAAGTCTACTGTTATGCCTTTCTTTGCAATTTAAAATTTTTGGGTTCTGAAGAGGCCTTTTCAGATTCCAAGAAAAATAAGTGGCAATGTTATGCTATTATCTGTGGATACTAGAATTTGCTTCCTTGGCTGTATTGTCTGTATTGTGGCCTAAATCACCAAGAGCTTTTTTATTTTAATTTTCATACAGACACTTATGTTTGTGTTGGCTGAACTGTTCCAAAATGGTAGCTCGCTTTTGAATTTGGTTGCTTATTTGGGTGTTTTTTTTTTAAAATAGGTTTAGTAGTAGGGAAGAACAGATGCTGATACTGCAAGATTCCAGTGAACTTAAGGAAGCCATGTCTCAAGATTCCCTTTTTTAAGATTCCAAGATAAATTTGTCTTCCACCCATCCCTTATGAAGCTCAGCTTAAACATGAAATAAATAACAATTTTTTTCAGTGGGAGTCATAATGCTTACTGTTACATCTTGCTTTGTTTTTTGTAAGCTAAAGAGATCACAGAAATGTCTTTGATTTGTGTTTGCACATTTGGGTGCTAAAGCTTACATAACTTTTCTACCTCTTATAAATGTCATTTTTTTTAGTTATAACTTTGCTGGACACAAAAATTTCAACCTGAGATATGATATCTAACGGGGTAACTAATGCTAAAATTATAGGCTCGCTTCCATGTCCTCTTCTGGCTGCTGCTGTGCTAGTTGTGAGAAGGTAACACTTCCCAGCTGTGGGTGACATGCAGAGGTTGCTGCCACCATTGAACACTGCCCAGCTGTTGTGAGCACCTTGTTGCCAGCTTCAGTTAGGAATGAGCTGGAGAGGTCTTTGTGGGAATGCACAGAGAGCGAGCAAAGTTTTTGCTATTTTTTCCCATTTGGTACTTGAGAAGAGGTAACCTTGTGAAAACTGACTTCCCTTTGTATTCCTTATGAAACTGTAAATCGACCTCTTTCTGATGATATTGTGAACTTTATGCTTATGAAACCTTTTCAGAGTTGCTGAAGTTTAAATAAATGCATGTATTATGAAATATACTTCAGTGCTACTGAAAAATTATAATTTGGAGTATCTATTAATATGCTTGAGCATTGAAATTACAAGTTATTCCTAAATGAATAACCTTAAGGTTTATAAGACAGTATTTTTATAAGTAAAAAAAATGTAGTTGTATTTTTTGATAGAGTTAAAATCCAAAGTCATTGTGATATGACACTTGTTCATGACTTTTATTTTTTTCTAAGTGTTTTTCTTCTTTTAGCGAGAAGTGCAAAGCTAGAGGATTTACTGTGATAGTGGATGGCAGAAAATCTCAATGGAATGTGGTAAAGACAGTTGTGTTAATGCTACAGGTAAATAAATTTTTATACATTCATAGTTGACTTACTAGTTTTATAGATGTGAACCCAACAGCTGTGCTATTGTAGAGGCAATAATTTCTTTATTGAGAAATAGACAATTTATGGCCTTTTAAAATTGCAGAATGTGGGTCTGTGACCGTTCTGTGTAGGAAGAAACAATCTGAAAAGCAGATGATACACCTCACTCGAGTAGGGAACAAATTCATTACATGCTGAGAACCCACAACTGTAGACCTTTTTTGTAAATCAGTTTTAGTTAAAAAGATATAGTAACATGCTCTTGGCATCACTGACTGTTAGTAGTGGGAATATGTGTAGGGCAACAGTTCACGCTAATAGGGCAGATGAGGAGGTTCTGATGTAATGTGCTGTACTATTTGGTTTCCATTGGAATTAGATTGATTCTGTTGTGTATAATGGTCCCAATGACAAATTATATTCTGCATAATATACAAAGTAGAAAGAGTGCCAATTGCAAATTAAAGAAATTCGTAACAATTTATTATTTTAGCTTTTCAGAACTGTGGAGTTACAGTAAAGTCTTATTTTTGCTAAACAGTATAGGTTATTTTCCAGTCTCAGTGGTCAAAGAAAATGTAAGATACAGCACTCTAGATAGATTAGAGAATTTGGACTACTACCTTTTTTACTGTACAGATGATTTTTCTTTATCAGAGCAGTTTTACTCTCATTCTTAGATGAAGCCTCAGAAAGTGTATCAGATATGAATAATTTCATTTTGTTTTCCTGCTGGCTCTTTGTTGCTTCTGGGTTTTAATTCCTGCTTCAAGGTGTCTTTCACATATTTTTGACTAGGATGACATTGCTATTAATAGTTGTAGTAATTGGATCCACTATATTCTGATTATGATCTTGACTGAGCTTTCACTTCAGCTAATATGCAGTTGTGACATTTAGTGGGAACTTCAGCTTGCAGGGAAGGTAGCTATTTGCCCAGGCTCAGATTTCACTGCCTTCCTGTCAGCACACTTCCTGCCAGGGTGAAGCCTGCAGAATCATAAATTGCACATCTGTATCTTTAATTTGAGAAGGAAACAATAAAGATTTTCCTGTGTAAACTGATCACTTGTGCAGACCACTTGATATTTCTCTCTTCTTAGACACATGTTCTCAAAAGTGGTGGTCGGACATCAGACATTTCTGTGTTAAAAATATTGTCTACTTTTAAGTAGTTTTTGCATAATCATTAAAATGGTGCAAGAATTAAATATCTTTTTTTTTCAGTGCTGTAATTTCTGAGTTGGACATACTTAACTTTTTCAGAAGTATATATCTATAAATAAAATGAAATATTTGAAGAGAAATGTTATGGATTGTCACCTTTATGTCAGTACTGTGATTATCTAACTGTTGCTTATTGCTGTAGCTGATGACTTGGGAATAATCAGGAGTCTCTGTTCTTTGATCTATATTCATTGTAACTACATAAAATCAACTTGGTACACAAAATTCCTGTTAGGTTGAGGAATGTTCTTCTGGTAATACTTTTACGATTAATATACAGAAATATTAATGTTCTACTCTAATCAATATCTACTAGAGAACTATAGGATATAATCTTGACACGTGATTTAATAACAAAGTACACAATTCTCTTCTAACTTTGATTACTGTTTCATTCTACGTAGCAAATGACATTGGTAGAAAGCTTTGTTGTCCATAACTTTTTCTTTTTTAAAATGAAATGCCATAAGTAAAATTATGTCTGGCCGATAGTTAATGTTTTTCTGTACTGATGTAGCATGGACTAATGGTTAGGCCTCAGAACTGGGAGTAATGTGGTTAGATTTTCTTTTCAGTTCTGACACTTTTTTCCTACGAAACTTAGTGCACTCTACTACAAAACAGCATTGAGCCAACGTGTGGCATAGATGCAACAGATTTATTTTAATTTCTGTCTGTAATTTTTAAGTTCTTGGGTAGATGATTAATTCAGTTCTCTGGCAGATGAAGGTTTAATCTTGAATGCTTTACTTTTTTTTTTTGTGTGTGTTTTACAGAATGTTGTTCCAGCAGAGGTGTCACTTGTTTGTGTAGTAAAGCCAGATGAATTTTGGGATAAGAAGGTTACGCACTTCTGTTTTTGGAAAGAGAAAGATAGACTTGGCTTTGAGGTGTGTAGAACTTTTGTCTCCTTCAATCAAAAATATAATTTCTGGAATACTAGAATAATTGGATGAAAATTAATATATCTTTAAAAAAATAGATATATTCCACATGCTTTGTGAATATCCTTAAACTACTGTGGTCTTCTAAATCTGTCCTTCTTTAATAAGAATGTTCAGTGAAGTAGGTCTCAAACTAAAACGTGTGGCATTTAATTCTTTGCTCAGCAAGAGGATAAAGCTGATTGATAAATATTGTGGATGTTTTGAATAAGAAATTTTTGTACAGGGTTTAGTGTGAATTTTTTTCATGACTTCTGTAATAGACTGTAGAGATGCATGTTGTATGGTATCACTAAATCAGAGGTAGCGATTTTGAAGAACGTCTTCAAAATCTCAAAACTACAAGACAATGCATATTGTCTTGTAGTTATTTGACATTAGTAACAAAGGTTATAGATCCCTTCGGTTTGCCAAATATAAGCTCATATTGTTCTTAGCTTGTGCATATAAGAGATTACACACCAATACTAGCAGTTCCATTTTTTAATCCTTTTGGGAGGTTAATGGAAAACTCAATTTCCCATATTTTTAGAAAATTATCTATATCATCAATCTTTCTAATAATTTTTGAAGCTAATTTTGTTTGAACTGCAACAGGCTTGCTGTGCTCACCAAATACTAAAATGTCTACTTGCTTTGTACAAATCTCTAGGAGACCATCTTTTTTGTGAAGGAGATTGAATAACGAAGTGTTTTTCAGCCTTGTGTAATTGTGTAGTGCTGTGTAATTCTTTCTGATAAGATTATAACATTCTTGAATTTTCCTATAGAAAACGTATTTCAGGGAAAATGGGAATTGGAAGGTGGCAGCTGAAAGGTTATGTAGCTGCTAAATAATATTAACCTAAAGACTCTTTCATCCAGATACAGTGCTGTTAATTCATATGAATTTTGTCTTAAGTCTTGTATCAGAATTTACCTAGGAAAGTATCTCTGAAGGAATATGGGGGTAAGGAGTAAGGTTCCTATTTTCAATCAGATGACAAAACCATTTTTTTTATTTAAATCTACTTTAAGATTCCTTTTATTACATCATTCTTTTGTAATCTGCTTTAGAGCCTTAGAAGTAAGGAAATTCTGTACATTTGCCTTCAGGTTGTTTATCTTACAGATGAAGATCATATTTCCTTTTAAGTAGTTCTTTAAAGACAGATGTGAAAAGTAGCCCAAGTTCAACAGAGCAATCTGAAGAATCTCTGAACAGCCACTTGTGTGTTTAAAAGTCTGCAGCCAGCAAGATACTCACTAGTACAGGTAGTGAAGTACCTGAAATTTTGCTTCTGGAAGTAGTTCCTATGATGATAATCTTGTGAGTTAAATTACAGTTAAACTCCCTTGGATTTCACAGATGTCTGTCCCTTCACCTCAGTCCCTTGAAGGGACTGGCAAGGAGGTGTGGTCAAAGTATGTTCCCATCTTGAAGTTCAGCATGTCATAGCTGCTTTAATCAAAAACATGAGTATGGTTGTGGCCACCTTTTATAAACCAGCCTATTGTTTGGAGCACATCCAAGATGAGAATTAAAGAAGAGACTGAACCAACCATCTATACACAAAAGGATGATTTAAGACCTTGTGTTTGGAAAGTGACTTAAGTTTGCAATATTCAGTTTCACATAGATGCTTTCAGGACATAAGGCAAACGCCAAACTCCAGAGAGTGGCAGCAATAAAGATGAATCCCCCCTCTTCAGCAGTCCCTACTGTGTGATTTAGGCTCTCTTTTCCCATCTGCACACCCATAAATGTCGTCCTTGGACAAGTTTAGGAAGCCTTTGAACTTGTGGTATAAAAGAATTTTATACAGTGGCTGTTACTGTACGCATCATAATATTGCCAGTTTGGAAATTAATCCTCTAGAAGATTCTTCCTGGATTTTTCTTTAATATGACTCAGCTAGAATCTATTTCTAGACAAATGAGCAGAAAGCCTACCGAAAATATGTTAATGAAGCAGGGATAATTTTACATGGCTACGATAATAAAAGGATTTTTTTGTTTGACTTTAAGGATTAGCTAACAGTCATTAAGTGATAATTCTGTAATGAAATTTAGTAAGCTTAGTAATTTTATGAAGCGTGCTCTGTGCCAGTGATGATGTTGGCATTGTTGGCACAGGCTATTGGAGTTGTGTAACTAAACATTTTGGTTTCTGTTTATAAACTTTTTTCGTTACTGAACCGTAAACTTTTCTCCCTGACCTGAAATTTTGATCTAAGATTCTCTTAAATTATTAATAGTTCTGAAGTTTTAGGAAGAAGAATATTTACAGTATTAGAGATGCATTTAATGTAAAAATGTATCAAAACGTGTCAATTGTAAGAAAGTAGTCAGTGAGGTATGATTTTACAAGAAAAATAATCATATCATTAAAACATAGCAGCTGCTTCTTAGGCAAGAGGAAAAGTTCAAATTAGTTCCCTAATGACTCCTTGTGTCTTGGCTTGATGCATGGGCAGTTCAGAAGTTTGTGTGAGTAGAGGATAATTACAGGTAGATGCTGAATTCTCATTTTGGTTGAAAGGTGTTGGCTCTTGAGTTTCCCGTCTGCCTAATTTAGCAGCAGTGAAACAGGGTGAGGCTGCTTACTTGTGTGAGGGGCTACCATCAGCCTTGGGGCAGTTGTCATCTAACTGATGTTGGATAACGAGCAGCTGTTGGTACAGAGTTGCTCTAGATGTTTTTAAAGAGACTGATACCATCCTAGCTCATGGCCTTCCTTGTACCTTGCACTTCCTTGTTTTTTTTGTGTGTTTGTGTTTTGGTTTTTGTTTTTATTTTTTTTTGTGTGTGTGTGCAGTAACTCATATTCTTAAATGGCATTCTTCATTAAAGGAGAGGGAAAGCTGAGAGAGCAGTAGGAAAAATCTTGTGCTTTCCCAGATAATGAAGAATCACCCTTGGTATTAGGCAAGCCTTTGTTTCTCACCATTCGTTAACTCTTGGTTATCTGTTAGTTGTGAAACGGGAAAACTGGCTCCGTAAAAATGACCCACCTTCTCTGTGCTCCAAATAATATTTCTGTTAGAGACAGTCTTTGCTCTGTTCCTGATACGAATGCAGAGCACTGATAAGGCTGTGGAAGCCTCTAGCTCGTGCACAGATCTACAGCTGTATAATTGTATGTTACTGGCAGTGATACAATAAGCAATGCCCAACTTGTGTTTTGGATCACTGGTTAGATTTGCATAACTATTAGGAAAATCCAAGATTGCTTTTGCACCAATGAAATAAATATGATCTAAAAATTTAAATAAAAGTATGAAATCTTTTTATTCACTTCAGCATAATCTAATCTTCTTTGAAGTAAATGCTATGTAACTGTAATTTCTAATTTCTAATGGGGCATCATATCTGCCTCCTATTTCCTGCTACCTGATCTGTTTTTAATACTTTGCTTAATATTGCCATGTGAAGGCATTAATCACAGTGCCTTCCTTTCTGTTCAAAGGCAGAGATCCTCTGCTTCAGAGTGAGATGTGGTGATGATGAGTTGCAAAGCACTGAAAATAAATGTGGGATATTAGATCAAAAGGCTGCTGGGTGAATAAGTATAAAGAGATGTGCTGATTGAGCTGAGCAAAAGTGCATATCCTTATTTCTGGTTAGTATTAGTGCTGGTTTTGGACCTGCCTTAGGTAATTCCCATTCATCCTCCAGCAGAGCTTTCCTCTGTCCCTTTATTTCTTTTAAAATACTTATTAGCAACCAGTTAATGTGTTCATAGAAGCAGTTTTTTCTGGTCCTGTGCCCATGCTTTGTAAAAGGAGAGTCTTAATAATTGTTCTAACGGTGTCTTTCAGCTGAAATATTGCTTATATTACACTGTAATACTTAATACAGTTAGTGTTTTTAAGTGAATGAAGAGCATGGTTTGAATATAAAAATACCTGTGATTTGGAGAGTTGGGAGGTGTTGCTTTTGCTTCTTAAATAAATATACATAGTGAGGTGAAACAAATGATTGGTTGTTAGTAGCTGTAGTGTGTTGTATTTGATTGTAAGCTTTGCATGTGGAGATAACTACAATAACTGGAGGAAAATATGTACCATAAAGGTACAAGAAATGTACAAGTTTGTACACAAGGCAAAGTTGCTTATAGGCTGGTGGGGGTGTTTTTTGCATATGCCATTAATTTAAGGGACTGGGAGGCAAAGTAACATTAGATCCTGGCTTAAATACTAGATTAATGCTTTGAAAATCAGTTTGTCAAAAGCAGGCAGGAGGAAGGTGTGCTTGCTGTTCTTATCCTTGTGGATATCATGGAGCAAAATATAAAAGTTCACTTAGGATTGTGAGATAAGAAATCAAGGGCTTTTAAGAAAAAGAAAAAAAGAAAAAGGAAAAAAAAATTGGTAAGCTACTGGGAACTACTTGGAAATATGAAAGTGTATAGCAAAAGGGCCTGGATAGTCCTGAACTCCAAGGTCGGAGTAGTTCTAAATGCTTCGTGCTTGTACTGTATCAGCTAACAACTCTGTCTCTAGTAATGGTGTCAAAAATTTCCTATGGTACTATATCAGCAGAATGTGCCGCAGAAAACCTCAAGTCTCTAAAGTCATCAAAATGCAGAGGAGTACAGAAACATAAAAATCACATTTTTCTGTGAAAATTTCCTGCATATCAACCTGTTTATGGTCTGTATACTTGCATATCAGAATTGCTCTGAAAGAAGTATTAGGTAGCTGACTTGACTTTACCATGTTACATAGCTGAAAAATAGCTAGTAAGATCTTGTAATTTGTCTAAAAGTGTAGAAACTGTTTTAAAAAGCAACTAGAAAGGCTAAATTCAATGTAATTTGGTTACAGTCTTTCATATCAGTCCCCAGTTCAAGTAAAGTAACTCTTCTCTAAGTCACTGGTACATACTGAAGTGTAGATACTTACCTTCATGAGACTACTGGTCTTTATTCTGAAAGTTATTACATGCCTACTATGTGGTTATAGCAATTCTTAATGTTCCAAAACACAAAAATCCCCACACCAAACACCTTTATGTGCTTTTTTTTCTGGTGCCATCGAAAACACATTGTGATCCAAAAGTTTCTACTGTGTAACTACAGGAGGTTTTTATACTGTTCTTATATTTTGAAAATAACCGTTGTTACTACATGTATCTTGGTATCTTCGTTTTCACTATTCTACTTGGAAGTTAATTGTGGCACAATTATCCCCAATTTACCTTTTAAGAATAATGCTAGTAAACAGAGTATTCCTCCACAGAATGGAGAAGGAATTAACACCTTGTAGGAAATATTTTTGTATCAGATCTTACAGTCCAGTGTTTTAATACTGAAGCACTCAAATTTGTAGCTTTCCTTGCCTTTACCCAAAATGTGTACGAGTTCCAATTTTTTATCAAAATACACCTCTATTTTAATCTCTTCATGTATCTATGCGGCTGTTTTAACACCAGAGGCAATGGCTTGTTTCTCTTAAAAACCTGGGCCAAATCAGGAAATTTGTTCCTGTGGAGCTGGAGTACATGAGCATGTGTTTACATCACATTTTAAATTAAGTCCTAAAGAAAAGTGTGTTGAAAAATACTAGCTTGTGTGTGCCTATTAGTGTCTTCTCTGGGATTGGAAAAAAGGGTGTACTAATTATTATCAGGAGTCCTGGAGGGGAGGTGAATGAGTGGGCAAAAACATGAGTGCTTCAAAGTGGGGATGGCAGTTACAGGGAATGGAGTTGAGTTTAGTGTATATCTAGATCCTGCTAGCTGCTCTTGGCTTTCTAGTATGACAGATTTCTGTGTGATACTGGCCAGATAAATATTTAACTTTGGTTCTTGTAATATTAAAGCAAATGATCATTGTATAGATTAGTGTTCCATATTAACAAATAACACTCTATCCCACTCAGTGTTTAATCAAATAGTGTTTCAAAAAAAGGATTTAAATAATTTGTGATCAAACAAAAGGATTTTTCTTGGGAAGAGTAAGTCTTTGCTTTACAGTTCCATGGCAATGAATCACTGTCAGACCAGATACTTGGGCACCTATGTTTTGTCTGTTAAAAGGGCCATAGTTATTCTTGAGAAATCACCAGGAGAGTTGTTGAGGTTGTATTTAAGTTTTTACAGCAACTGAGTTCACTGAAGAATAAGCACAGCTAACTTTCAAAAAAACAAATGCTGAAGGTGAATCTGATTGTGCTTTATGAAACAATTAGGATTCACAGTTAATTTTTAAAAAATAAATAAATTGCTGTGTTTTATACAAAAGCTGCCTTCAGTTTAATGTGAAAAATGTACATAGACATTCTTCAATTTGGATTTCTGCACACTCTGAAGTGCAAACATATTCTCGCAAAATATCTGCCTTGTTCATGAAAGCTTTCCCTGTATTTTTGCAAAGTTGTTTGGATATGTAAGCTGCTGACATAACAAATCATCAAGAATTAATCCACTGAGACAACGGCTTTAATATTGAGCCCAAAGGACTTTATCAAAATTCAGCATGATATCCCTATCAACCAAGCTTAAGAGAAGAGCTATCTAGGTAGGCTTCCCAATGTTTCGTAGAAGAATTTTTGAGAAATTAACAAAAACCTCCTCTACTTATGCCTGCTTGAATGAAATTTGTCCAAAATTACCTATCAGTGACCAGATAAGTATGATAAGCTTTTAGCACGCTTTATTAATGGTCTTTTATAAAAAGTATTTTAGGAATGACAGATTCTTATGTTCCAGTAAGTAAATGAAAAAAGTATTAAATATTTTGATGCTAGTTTATTAAAATGAGTAAATGAGGTGGTGATATGCTGTTCATATTGAGTAAATACCTTAATATAGTCTTAGAGTAGCTATGTTTATAGTCAGTTACACTGCAATATAATAAATTGGAACAGATAATTTAAACTTTATATATATTAGTGTATGCATAAATGTTCTTGCCATCAGTTGCTTTTCTATCAATTTTACATAATATCAAACAGGTAATGCTCTGTGTAATACATACATTATATTCTTAGAATCCTTTTCTAAAGATGCATTTAACTTCATGACTAGCATCACTTTGTACCCATATGATCATGAGGGCTACTTAAAATAAGTGAGAAACTGTGGCACATGTTGGCAATACACTTTTTTCAGCCCCTATAAACTTCTCAGCGGTTGGGCACACCTGGTAAGAATTATTTACAAAGAATTGTGAACTTGATCAGACTTTTTGGCTGTTGGATATTAGGTTTCTTGAAGTGTAAAAAACAAAACAAAAGCCACAAACTAACTAACCAAAAAAACCACCACAAAACAAAAAACAGACTAAGAAATTATAAGCAGTATAGATATGTGTATGTAATTAATTATTTCCTCTGTTTCCAGAAATGATTTTGTCAGGATTGGCTTTTTCTGTTCTGTGAAAATCAGTGTACTTTTAGGTTTATAGTGTTGTATAAATCTCAGTTTTTAATAAATATTTTTTCTAAGGTGACACCAATTATTCTTTTGAACTAAATCTGATTTTTTTTTTTTAAGACCTTTCCACTCCTATTAAAAATAGAAGTAAAAATATGATTTAGTCCTTTTATGGTGCTTTTATACATATTTCCTAGTGCAAAGTTTTTGCTCTGGTAATAGAAGTAGAATATTACCATCCAATTTTATATAATTTTCTTAATTTATCCCAGAACTGGAATGTATTACTCATTGATACCAAGCTACAAAGATTAATACAGATACTTCCTTCTGTCAGAAGATCATATGTTTAGGTTTAACTTGTTGAAATTTTGTATTTTTAAGGGACATGTGTGTTGTGTTCTTTTGGAAAGTACTCCTTATTAGATTCAGTGTTACTCCTGTGATATTCTACACTTAATAAAAAACACCTTGTTAGTGAAATTTCACACCATCCTGTCTTCCAGTAGCTCCTGGGTTTGACTGACATTTGTATTAAAGAGATTTTTAATTTCTTCCCCCAAGAAAGTTTGTTCAGATGGATGTTTTTAGCATTTTTGGGGGCACTTTTACATGTCCTATGGAACATCCAAAATTCTCCTCTGATCTTGATATCTGCCTACATCTCATTGCAGATGATAAATGAAAATAATTGTGAAAAACAGCAAATGATGTAGACAGAGAAGTCAGCTTTGTACAAACAGTATTCAAAGCTCTTTTATTGAGAGATAAGTATTAGTGGCACTGTTGCATGGGTTGAAATCATGTTACTAGAAAAAATAACTGTAGTCTCACTCCTGAAAATAAGGAAATTTTGTAGTTGATTTTTGTTTGGTAGTTCTTAAAAGGGTTGCTTTGATTTTGTTCAAAAATACAGCACTTCATCTTCTTATAAAACACTGTCCTTAGTTATTTCTCGAAAGGC
Source organism: Tyto alba (assembly GCF_018691265.1). Taxonomy (NCBI): domain Eukaryota; kingdom Metazoa; phylum Chordata; class Aves; order Strigiformes; family Tytonidae; genus Tyto; species Tyto alba. The sequence continues at coordinate 26,770,220 of NW_024881328.1, read as the reverse complement.
TTTCATGATGTTTTAGCGGACCGATACTGTACAAAGCAAGTTTGCTGATTAGAATAGAGCAATGATGAGAGCTCCTACCATTCTTCTAGGTTTTAAAGAACTGAGTAGAGGTGATGATGATAGGGACTCTGGTTGGTAGCAAACAGGGCATATTTGAATCCTTGTACCACTGTCACCTTATTAGCTGTCACTGTTGGTGGGTTAAGTGGGAAGAGAAGCAAAGATTTAAAATAATTTATACTTTTTTCATCTCTCTTACCATCTGTCCAGATCTATTCATTTCTTCCTTAGGAAGTTTAAAATGTTCACTTTACCATCCAACTGTAATCTGCTGTTCAAAGGCTCTTACTTTGGGTTAAGAAAAGTGAGGGTTTTGTTGTGTTGTTTGTTTGTTTTTTTTTTTTTTTTTTTTTTTTTTGTTTGGGTTTTTTCTCCTAGAGTCAATAAGATTATTTTGAAAAAAAAAAAAAAAAATCGGTCCAGTTGCAAGCAAACAGTGGGATAATTTTATAACTGTAAATTGTCTTCATCCATACCTTTGTCTTGTCAAGAGTATTGAGAGCTGGTCAAGCAATAGAAGGCCATCATTCTCTTCGCAGATGAAACTACAGATGTCCTCTGTGGTTAGTGGTGTAGTGCAGTTTGGTAATGATAATTTTAGAGGGAAGGACAACAAATAATTCCAAGTATCCTGTTAACAAAGTATTAATCTATTGAGGATTTTGAAGAGCCCATGTAACTAAAAGCTTTGTGACTGCTGAGGTATGAAATTCAAATGCAAAGGTAGAACACCAATTCATAAATGAAAACTTCTTTCAGGATGTGCTAATCTGACCTTTTGTGAAAATACCAAAGACAGTTATAGTGATTGGATTTTGAGAAGTTTTAGAAATCTGTGACAGCAGAAGCTTGCATGCTGTAGGTGCTGAAATTAAAGTAGGAATTCATGTCTTTAAAAGAGAATTGTCTTACTTTCTCTGTGTGCAACATCATATCTACTGATTTTCCACATTTTTTTTTTCTCTTTGGCTCTCAGTCTATGTTCTTATGGACTATTAATCTATAGTAGCTGATTAAAACTGTTTCAGAAGCTTCCAAGAGGCAAATTGCACATTTGAAACCTAGAAATACCAAAGTTACTAACTTAAAGAATATGGAGGGTGTTATATTAGCACTGCCACTAGTCTAGGTCTAGAACAAGAGCTAAATTGTGCTCAGGAACCTCTTTTCTGCCATGTCCTTGTCAAAAATTCAAATGCTTGTTTAGTTTTTGAAGTCTTCAGACAGGGTTTCTGCAGTTATGCCAGTGAACAGTCAATAAACAGTTTTTTAAAAAAACAACCTAGAGAATGAATGGGTTTTGGAGCAGTGTCTTAAGTTAAAACAAGGCTTAGTATTGAGGTGGAAGTTTTTCAAAATTTTTCTAATAAGGTGCAAAAGAAATTTATGTTCTTTGACCAAATCTCCCTTGGTTGGTCTGTTTGTTTTTGTCAGAGGATTATTTTATCATATAGTCAATATATCTGTTACAGACAGGTTTTGTTTGAGGAAAAAAAAAACAAAAATGTTTCCCTGGTACAAGCTTATAAAGAATATGCCTTGACTGCTCTCCTTCCTGAAGGATCTCAGTTAAAAAAATCAGAAATAAGTGGTCTCAATGTAGTCCATCATTAAGGCTATTTGTTGGGTTTTTTGTTTGATTTTTTTTTTAAACAGGTAGTTCAGTGATGTGAACCAGCTACCCTATTTACCTTAGTTTCCACACCAAAATGTCCTGATTGAGTAAATTATTTTTTTCTTTTTTTATGAACTCATAGAGATGAAAAGAAACTATAAAAATGACTTAAAATATAAATATGTGCCTGAAGAAGGAAAACAAATGCTTTATTTTTCTTGGAGCCGGAGTCATTTGGCATTCAGGCTGGTTACTGGCATTACTTAAAGAAACTACAAGTTAATTCCATTTATGGCAGCTACATACCATTAAGAATACAGGAGAATAACCTATTTTTGCTGAATATTGCTGGAAGATGTTTCTGTACCTTAAATATTAGATTGTTTGAAACTACTCCAGATGAGACTAGATGAGGTCACTCAGGGCTTTATCCATTTGGGTCTTGAAAAACTTTTAAGGATGGAGGCTATGCAACCTCTACTTTCAGTTTTTAAAGATGACCAATGGTTGTTGACTTGAATGGCTTTTGATCTCAGAACCCATCTCAGAAACAAAGTATTTTCGTCAATGATTTGGTATATCAAATTGGTTTAGTGACCTAAGCAGGTCTGAACTATCCAGCAGTAGTGGAAGACAACACCACTGAGGTAATTTTAAGGAGAAAACCCCAAAGTTTGGGATGGATTTTCTGTTTTCCTGTGTCTGCAGAAAAGTGGAGATGGATTAGAAGAAGGCTCTTTCCACATACTCTTGTCTTCTGCAAGAATATATACATGTTCTGATGGGTTCTCAAAATTATCTCCTCTTTTTTCTTTCTGGATATATATGGAAGCAGACATATTGGCAATAGAGTTTTTTTCCACAGGAGTTTAGCATATCACGCATCAAAGCAACCTGTGCTGCCAACTTTTGGTTTAGGTTTATACAAATAATGCTCAGCTAGAAGCCTCTAGAATGCAGAAATGAAGGGAGGAATTTAGTCTTCTGACTGGCAGTGGACCTGTATTCCTTCGTTTCCTGAAGTGGTTGATGAACGTGATTTGTCTCCTGGGCAAATGACTTGGGCTTTTAAGCATACTGTGATTTGAATTTGACTACTAATGGAAAGAGTATGATTGATCCAACTCTTGCTGAGCATCTTTACACAGTGGATGCAGGCACTTAACTTTCATGGCACAAACTCACCTCTGGGACTGGAAATATTGTGAGAGAGTGATAAAATTACAAAGTGCTTTGTAGTATGATATCCTGCTACTATATTCACTAAAAAAAGAGCATGTGGTGTATGGTGTAATCAAGAAGCATTAGTTACCATTAGAAACAGATATGCAAGGAATGTATTTCTTTTTCCTATTGTAAATAGACAAGGTGGTACAGATTAAATTCTTACAGAATTATGCATGAGGTATACACTGAATATCAAAATTACCTATCTGTTTTAGGCTCATGTTAATTGCAACCAGCCATACTTCATTTAAACATTTAGAAGTAAAAGGGACACTTTCTCTGAAGCACAGAAAGGTCTACTCAGTACCTCTGGACACACTTAACACAACTTCTCAGGTACTTAAGTTAAAATACAAGCATTACTTACAAATGTACCTAAAATTTCTTTTATTGTTGCAGGTTATTTTAGTATCTGCTAACAAGCTGACTCGATATATAGAACCATGCCAACTAACAGAAGATTTTGGAGGAACTCTCACCTATGATCACATGGATTGGCTGAATAAGAGGCTGGTTAGTTTTATGTTTGTTTGCTTTTTTTGTTTTTGTTTTTTTTAAATGTCTTTTTCTTAAGCCATGAAGTTTTATTTGTGTAGGGCATGCTAAGTGTGTAGAAATTGCCATATGTGTAGGAGTGTGTGCATGAATAGTCTCATGATGATAACTAACACTGAATTTGTTCAAGAGATGATACAGCTAACGTAATCCATTTGTTGAACCAGTAAGTTCCTTAATGAAGCTCCTTAATGTAGACCCTTACTCTTGAAGAGCCTGAACATACAGTATAGTTGCTACAAAGGGAAGTTGCTCAGCTGCTGATAGGAGAAATCCAAAACGAGGATGGAGTACTTGGACTCCGCACATCTTTGAGGTTATCTCTTAGCCCTTGGTTCCTGTGGAGTAAGAGACAGGTTTTAAGCTGTCCTACACTAAAACCGCTGTCAGTGCAGTTTCCCCAGTAGATACAGAGATGCAGAAAACGTCTAGGAGCAAATACACCCCAAAATCATTAATAGACACAAATTGTTTAAGCAGCCGTTGTTGCACATAGCACTTCAGAATGTTTTAAATCTGTTCTTCATTGATACTTGTTTTTCAGTTACTTAATATTGTTTTTAAAATTCAATTTTAAACTTCAGTGAAACCACGTGTTCCTTTCCCGTGCAATCTATTCTTAAAATATGCATCTCTGTCTAGGTCTTCCAGGTGGGATCCTGGACAAGGAATACTTCAGTGTGTCTCAGTAGGAACTGCCCAAAGCCTTCAAACATTCTCGTCAGCCAATCTCACAGCAGTACTTCTCCCTCAAGAAATTTGAGGGCTTACACCATGTGTACCATGTTTCTTTTTTACTGAATCTTGACAAATTTTGTGTTCACACCCAAGGGCAGAGAGCATCATCTGTTGAGCAGCTTTTTTTCTACTGGTCTTTGCATGGCCTTTATGTGTGTGTGGATTAGGGCAAGACAGCTTGTTTCTTCTCTGCTTGAAACTGAGTGCACCTGGTCACAGGGGAGAGAAGGGAAATCTCATACTTCCGTCATTTTTTGTCTGGTATATACAAATCTGGCTTCTACTCATTCCTGCATTCATAAAATTCATAAGGACAGTACTCTGGCTGGAACTTCTACTTTATATTTGGTTCAGACTACAACTGAAAATTTTTCTCCCATTGTTCCTCTCTTGCCTTGTTTCACTTGTTTCGTATATTAATGAAGAACCTCCTCCATTGCAACTCCTGAATTCTGAAACTAGACGAGAGAAGAAAGGATGTTTAAGGTGGTAGCTGAAAAATAGTTTACAACTGTTTACACATTTTAAGTATATGGATTTTTTTTTTCTTTTTGTAACAACTGAATTTAGCTTGTATTTTATAAACCACTCGCTTATAAATGGGCTTTTAGGAGCTGTCCACTTCATGTACTTTAATGTTTTCTCTGAAATTTTAGTAGTCCTAGATAGGTTAAAGAACGTTGATCTGCAGGCTATTGATTAATAATTTATTAACACCAAAAAGACCTGAAAGGTATTGTGCATGTCACATGGCACCTAATCATGCTCAGTTCTGTTAAAAACAAAACCCCCAAAAAACAACCCTCAGAAGTCAAGTACAGAGGAATCGTCTGAATGATACCCCATGTCTGACTATACGGGCCTTGTTATCTGAGATCAGAAGCCCTTATAGTCAAAGAAACTGATGGGAGTATTTCTTTCTGTATAATACATCTTTCTTTTTTCTTAGTTACTTGTTACAATATAGCTCATATTAGTAGTGATTAAAAGTTAGAATCTTCACCAGGTTGGTTATTATAAGCCATTCATGTGAGCTGTCAGATGCTTGTGTAACATGTCTTGATTCTCTAGCATTATTCTTAAGATTTACTTGGAGGCTTAAATGAAGATGTAAAATAAACATGTCCGACAAAGTTACAGGTTTTACAGAAATCTCAATTTTTCAGTATTTCAGAATTCAGTCCATCTTCATTATATTCAGTGTAACACTCACTGTCTCCCTAAGGAGTCTTAGTGCTCTTAAGTGTTTTCTGAAAAAAACTTTATTTTCAACTCTTCCTACCTTACCATCTGAATGTTGTGGAATAATTACACTGTGTAAAGATTGAAGTAGACTAACAGAACTAGTGGATAAATTTGCAATGATGCCTTCAATACTATCACATATAATTTTCATTTCTTAAATTAAAATCTGCCTCTTATTTAGGTATTTGAAAAGTTCACGAAAGACTCAACATCTTTACTGGATGAACTTGCTCTAATTAACAATGGAAGTGATAAAGGAACTCAACAGGAAAAAGAGAGGTGTGTGATTTGTTTTTTGAAATCAGTGCTTTTGGATTATAAAATGTCATTGGAAATCCAAACTATATTGAAAATATGAAATGTCTTCAATATTTTGAAACTTGTAAAAAAATTCTGAAAGTTCAACATAAACTACAAAATTTATCAGTGTGTGTGCAGATGAATGCTTTTTTGGTTAATGACTACATGCAGCTGCAGTTTTGCTTTGATAGAATGAGTTGAAATAGTGAGGGCTCTACCGAGTGAAGAAAGAAACAGTCTCTTAAGAGCATCAGGTAGCTTTAGCCTTAGTTGAAGATTTTAGTGCTACTGTAATACAAATAATAATGTATTTGTTACTTTAAGTAATTATGTTTATTATTACTAATAATGTGTTTGTTACTTTATTCAAGATCAATAGATTTGAACTTCCTTCCATCAGTTGATCCTGAGACAGTATTGCAGACAGGTATAGTAAGTCAAAAAATAATGAAGTTGATCAATAAAGTAACATTATTCATTTTTAAGCTCCAAGAGAAAGCCTAGAAGGCACAATAATTATCTTAGCCATCATCACAATGTGACAAGCTCATCAATTAATGTCATCTTCTTTGGGTTAAAAACCATGATGTTAAATAAATGGAAGAACTCCAAATGTGTCTGTCTTTAATACAGTTTTTAATAATCCGGATAACATCTTTACTGTATTACCATAAAATACATGTAATTTTGAGAATACATTGTTTCTAGATGATATCGATATGTTGGCCTTGAAATGAATTTGTCTTAGTAGCCACCAAATGGTTACAATGCAGATAGCATTTTCCTGCACAATTCTGATAATTGCATCAGCCTCATTCTGAGCTGACCATCTCTAGAAGTGAGGCATACAGTCTTCTGACTGCTGCTTAGACTCTCCTTTCAGCATTAAACAATTTAGGGTTCTTTGAATTTTTTTTTTTTTAGGGTGAATTTCCTATTGATGATAAAGTATAATAGACTTGATTTGGACTAGAAATTTGCTTAGATTTGTGCCTTTGTAGAAGAGAGAGTAATGCATAGCGTTGGTGGTGATCAGAGTCTGAGTACTCAGAATCCTTGCCTTCTACAAACTGATGTGTGGATCACATGTAATATTTGCCACAGAGAACTACTGGCTTTACATGCCCTCTGTGTAGGATTTTAGTTTATTTAGATGTGGGATAATAATGTTTAGGCTGAAAGGTGAAACTAGTTCCTTGCTGTGGCCTTTTAAGTTTTTAGAATATGAAGTATCTGTAGACAGTCACTAGATTTTTAGTCTATTTGTGTATCCCTCTTTAATGGTAAAATTTTTGGACAAAACATCACTTTGATTTTATGTAAGAAGATGGCTCCCAAGAACATTAGTTTATATGCGTTCTCTGTTTTCTTAACTATGGCATAATGAATTTTTTTTGAGGTATGAAGCTTAATAACTTTCATTAGATCATGGGAGTTCCTAAGAGACAACATTACTCATCGTTAGATTCACTGTATTGAAAGTTTGAGAAGAAAAAAATTAAGCTCTTCCCAGTTAAGCTTTCCCATCTCTTAAGGGTAAATATGAACAAACATGTTTTAGATGAAAGACTTCTCTCTCCCATTGTTACAAGTACTGTTGCTTTCACAAATTCCAGATCCACATATAAAGTATAGTTTTTAGGATTTGATAGAAATCTAGTTTAAACAAATGTTTTTACCTTGAAAGCGTTAATCCTTTACTACTGAAACAATACAATAAAAATAAAAAATCATCCCAGTAGTATTATGACTTGTAAAAGCTTTTAAATATGTTTGCTCTGCAGCTACCTGTGCCCATCTGTGTAGTATTATAAAAGATGAAATCCAAGATGTTTATTTCCATAGTGTGGCAAAATGTATTTGAATTCTTAAGACAAGTTCATTTCACAGTAATATATGCTGAGTAATTTGAAGTTGCTTGATGCAGTGTCCAAAGCCCTTGACATTGTGATTGTCTAGATAATACCAGTTGAATTTAGAGTCTCTATTTCTGCTTTTTCCTTGAGGTACTACAGTTACTATTCTCGTGGTAATTTTTTTTTTCTTTTAGTGAACTGGCATGTTACTATCTTAAGACCTGCAGAACTGATAATGTGGAATTGGCAGATATTCACTTTTACACCAACATTTCTTTACTAACCAAACACTGTGTTTTTTGTTAACTTGTTCATTGAGCTTTGGGGGAGAGCAAATTGATTTGGGCTTACTAACACTATGGTGTTTACATCCTGAAAACTTTACCACAACTTAACAATAATATTCTTCAGACAATTTAAGCAGAGGATTAAATAGTCAAAACATACTATTTTTGCATCTAGTAAAGTAATTACACTCTAGATAGTCTATACACTGATATGGTGCTTAAGAGCACAAAGTAAAAGGTGAGATAAGTGAGGAAAATAAAAAATCAAAATGCCTAGTATTCAGCTCCACACTGTCTGTGAGGGTTTTGTACTTGCTATAAAAGTCCTCAAAGATAACAGAGAAGTTATATGCTCACTTTGTTAGTGCTTCTAGATCATTCATTTAATACAGGAGTATGAATTGTTTGATAGGAATACTTTAGATGCTACACAGAGTTTTGAAGTAAACTGGAATGGTTATTCTTCTTTCAGACTCAGGATTGTGCTTTGCAATTGTTTCTTTACATTAATCAATAGTATCGTCAATATGAATGTTACGGTATCTCTTCTATGCATCTGAAACATACAACAGTATTTTATGACTGATACAACCCCAGAAACTGGCCAGTGTTCTGCATGAAATAGTACCATTAAACATGCTCAGTGCATGAATGATCTTTAGCTGCAAAAAGGTACCACTGGATGGTCTAAAGGCAGGCATGCTTACTAATAATTTTTGTGCTGCTTTTTTTTTTTTTTTTTTTTTTTTTTTTTTTTTTTTTTTTTTTTTTGCATCTAAGTTAACCCCATCATTGTATGTATTCTTAAAGGTCATGAGTTACTCTCTGAGTTACAACAGCGTCGATTCAATGGTTCAGATGGAGGGGTATCCTGGTCTCCAATGGATGATGAACTACTTGCTCAGCCACAGGTCATGAAGTTACTAGACTCACTCAGAGAGCAATATACACGCTACCAGGAAGTTTGCAGACAACGGAGCAAACGCACACAACTAGAGGAGATTCAACAGAAGGTAATGCAGGTAAGCTTGGAGTTGTTCTTGAATACTGTGAGGTAGCTCAAGTCCCAGGCTGTGCTTCCTGCAAAACTAAGTATCAGAGGTGAGAGCTTCATGCCTCCTTTCACTCCTCAAACTGCAGTGTGCTAGTGTCACTTGATGCTTTACATTGTGGCTACCAGAGCGACTTTACCGAAGGCTGTTCTGATGGTGGAGGTGATTAGAAACATGCTCTTTTGCCATCATGTCGAAGAACTTTCATGTTATCCCTTTGTTGCATACCATGGCAGTCTACTATTACATTGTCAGAGGGGTAAATGCCTGACCTGTTAGGAAAGAGAGGAACATTGACAAATAAGACACATTTAACTGTAACCTTGCTTGAGAGTTGGAAACCATCCCCTGCCCATGTTATTTTAAGTTTCCATTACTGAAGATAAGTCATTATTTATTCCTTCATTTGTCTAATGATTGGTGTTTTAACTAAGTTATTAAACTGTATTTCAAGGATAACCTGACAAGAATGAGTTACAAACCTTCCTATCAATTGTGTGTTAAAGGTCGTAATGAATTGGCTTGGTCCTTTGGAAACAGGCATGTGATTAGCACTTCCAACACTTTCTCAGAAGTCTCAGTAGAGAAAAATCAAGGAAATAGAATTAATTTATTCCTCCTGTGTTTATTACTTGAAATTAGATTTATATGTTTTTCAGTTTCTGTATAGTTTTAATATGCAGAAAATGGAATGGATATTGCTGTTAACCTTTCAACATTGACATTTCTAATGCATGAGGAGTGCAAATCAAGTACTTGCACTTCACACTGTTCCAGGTATGGGTAAAGATAAAAACTAATCAATCTTGTTATTTCTAGCAGTGAAAATATAAATCTACTGAGGAAATAATTTTCACTTATGTAGTAATTCAGATTATTCTAAAAAAATCTTAAAAAGCAAATGTCATCTTTTGATATGTTGAGCTAGAAATAATAAAAATATGCAAGAGATTAAAATATTATTATACAGAACATATTAACATGGCCATGGGTATAATCAGGTGAGATTTTTTTTTTTTTCCTGTGTTATATTGGTTGAACAAGATGTGCTGATTGAAATGAAATTTATAACGTACTTTGGCAATCTGACATTGTTAATACATTTAAATAATTTGTTTACTGGGACATCAGCTTCATTTTGCAATATTTATAGTAGAAACAGCTATGTGTTTGCTCTGTCTACACTATGGACGTATGCAGTAAGTGAACTGAGTCTCAGAATGCAGGAAAAATGTGTTTTGCTATTTTAACAAGCCAATCAGTTTTATAAAGCACATGTAAAAGCGCTCTAAATAGCATACAAACATATGGGAAAAACTTACTAAATCTAGTAATTGATTTAGTTGCCTTTTTGGTTTATGGGAGAAAATTAGACTGAGAAAGGTAAGAAGATAGTGATGGACTGAAGAAAACCAATAGAGGCAGAGTGCCATGGAATTTATTTTGCCAAAACAAACAGAAATTGCAGTATAACATGCTTGCAGTATTTTCAGTTGGAATGAGTGTGTACATAGAAAGTTTTTCTCTTGTGTTGCTGAATATTTTTTCTTTTTTTTTTTCCCCCCGGTGTTTTATTTCATGTTAGTTTTCTTTGTATAGCTGCTCATATTGCTAACCACCCTGGCTTGCTTTTGTGTTCCTATTTCATTTTCACTATTTGTGGCTTCTGCTCACTCTGAACTGCTTAGTTCTTACTCCTGTCTCAAAACTCTTATCCATAATCACCTCTCTTCCCTTGTGACTTCAATATCCTATCCTCTCTTTTTAACTACCCCTCTAGTCTTGCTTCTATTCCATAGTTTTGTTTCCCTTTCCTTCATTTTTCATGTAAAGATGGAAATGATTTCCAGATGTTTTCTGATGAACAGTTCTACTAAACAGACTGCTGATGAGCAACTCTATATGTTATAATAAATTCTAGCTTTGTCTTTCCTTAGCAGAGCTGTTAATTACTATTTTTCTAATCTTAATTCACAAAAATGAATATCAGGTCTTGCAGTAGTCTACTCATTAACCATTTAAAATATGTATTTTATGAAAATAACATCACTGCTTTATGCACATCCCCTAGTGGCTCTCCTCTCCTCAGTTCAAGCATCTGTCACACAAGAATGGTGATGTGCTAAGCTAAGCTGTTTCAGAGGCAATGCTGTAGTTGGTGGAAACCTGTAATGGGGACATGGTCTTGGTCAGAGAGGGCATTGCTAAGCAGTAGTCTTGCACACTGTTTCAGACTTGCATGAGAACCGTCATTTCCATGTGTGAGTTTTCCAGGCCACACTGAGGTTGACAGGGGGACCTCTGGGTGCCTTTACTTCTAGGTCCATTCCATATTTAACCAGCAACAGCTGTGCAGAGGGTGCTGAGCACAACAGGAAGTCTTACTTGAAACAAAAAAGAACCTAGAACTGTAGTCTTAATTTGCTCTAGATATGATAAAAGGAAGGCTTAGGGTGCTTTTGGAGCGAAGGAAATACGCTCTGAAACAGTGCTTAGGGGGAGTGCAAAAGAGGGAGGTGGGGAGACACAGATGTGATGACTAAAAAGTGGGGTGAGTTGAGTAACCTTTTGTAATGGTAATGGTCATTTGTGATTACTGTTGCAATGTAGCCTAGTAGTGCTAGGAAAATGGTCCAGTTAGTTCCTTTTTCATTTGTCTTCATGCTTATGGTATTACATTGTGTACTGTATTATATTTCCTGAAAAACTGTGTGAAGTTGTTCTGTCATCTTTGTTTAAACAAAGTCACATTAAAGAGAGGAAGCTATTCCTATGCTTTTCCATTAAGGTTCAGAATGTGGAGGCATTCCTGTATTTCCTTACTTCAGGAATCCAGCAGTAAGTGACTTTTGCACTAGGTTTCATCACAGATGTCTCTGTTTTCTAGATGTTTAAAAGTTTAACATAAAATTTTGCCATAGATATCATCAGATAATTCAAGATGTGTGTAAGGAAGCCAAAATCTGAGATACTCTGCTTTGCTTTGAGTAATATTAACATCAAATAAAATAGTTTCAAAAGAATAATAAGAATAGTAATAATAAAAGAAATCCAATACTGTAGTCAAATTGTGTTGCCATGACCTGCAAAGATTTCTGCAGAGGCAGATTGCACGAGATGTGGCCATTAAGACTCTATAATAGGCTTCTGTTACTTGAGTAAGGTGAAAGCCATAAATATATAAAATATTAAGTTGTTGTGTATCTTTCTTTTGGAATAAGTACATATTCTGTACTTGAGTGTTAATATATACAACAAAATAAGGAGACAGCTCTCAGGTGTGAGCTTGAATGCAGTTGTGCATTGTAATTGACTTAGGCAAAAAAAAAGTTCTTGTTTGAATGCAGGAGGTCATTTATCAAAAAAATGGTGTTTTAAGCTCTTATTGACAGATATGAAATGACAAGTATGTATGTGACGTTTTGCTGGCTGCCACCTGCTTTCATGGAGCTGATAGGCTAAGGTTAATGAAAAGTAGTTTCTACTTAAAGCTTTTGAAAGTGTGAATGTATTCAACAGCAAGACTTCGACAGATTCTAAAAAGATTTTTTTTTCATAAATGTGTACTTTGAAATATTTCTGCTTATGTTACAAAATTGTTTTTATTCCAGTTTCGATGTAATTTATTTGCTCCTTTATTTTTGTCATCTTTATCTTGTTGACAGGTAGTCAATTGGCTTGAAGGACCTGGATCGGAACAGCTAAGAACCCAGTGGGGAATAGGTGATTCAATTAGAGCTTCACAAGCTTTGCAACAGAAACATGAAGAGATTGAGAGTCAGCACAGTGTGAGATTTCCCATACCCTTTTCAAGTAGCAAAATAATTCTAAGTACATACAGTTATAAGCAATGTATTTTGGTTATGATTATCTAGGAATTTTGCATAGTGCATGACATTATGGGTTACAGAGGAGAGTACCTGAGCAGTTTAAGAACTTAATGTGGTCATTATATGTACACATTATTTTGTTTTCTGGTGTAGAAAAATACTGATTTCTGTCCATGATTTTTCTTGTTTTTATTATGTTACAGCAGCTCTTAAATTTTCATATTGAGCGGGAGGAGTAAATTTCTTTTTTTCTCCCTGCCAAAATGACTGAGAAGTCCTGTACTTCTCAGGTGAATGTTGATCTTTTTGTCTTTATTACACTACAGTTACCAGTAGCTGAAACTGGCTTAACACTTTCATTGATCAAGACTTAATATATAGTTTCTGTTCATAATGAAATCTTGGAGACTGTTTTGTAACTGTACTGACTTCATACCTTTGCTTCTAATTTTGAAGACTTCCTAAGATTCAGTAGACTTTTGTCTTTCCATTAGATGATTACCTCTAACTGGGTTATGAATATTCAGTATTTCCAAAGGGAGTGTTGCTCCCAGTGCTTTTCTTTTTTTTTTTGACTTTCCTTGATGCAGCCATCGACAATTCTGTCCATTTTTCCTAAGTTCCCTTTACAGTCATGGCAAAGAAAATAGTCACTGGGTTAGAATTTTTCTGACATAATTTAGGAAAAAAAACAACCCAAACATTTAGTCTGAGAAACACTGTGCCCTAGACTACACTGGTTCTATTGACCATATCTGTACTGAGTACAGTTGCCTTGCTCTGATGCAGAGGTGTGTGTGGGTCTGTGTTTGGTCAAGTGAAACCAATCTTCTCTGTCTTCTCATTGCTTTAAGCTTCTCAAGCAATGTCTACTCTGGAAACCAGTACCTCCTGAAGTGTAAAACATCTTACAGTTAAAATCCTAATTGGAAAGGAAAAAAAAATCCCCTGCGTACTTCATTGACAAAAATAATTTTGAATATCTTTCAGTCATCTTAGCACTTCAGACTGAAAAGAAAAAACAAGGTTGAATATACTTTGTTCTCACTTGGATATCTGTAACAGAGAACTATGCTTTAGCTGGGGCTAAGTTCAGTCCTTGAAATCACTGAAATCCCACTGAAGTTTGCAGGCCTACTGTTTGTTCATCACTAAAGCACTGACAAGGCTGCTTGGTTTTCAGGTGCAGGCAGGAGTTTGTAGAAAAAACTCAGAAAAATTTTTAATTTTATACTAAAAAAAGTAACTGGGAGACGACTGGCCTACCTTACATTTAGATGCCTGTTTATAAATGAAAACCATTTTTTGACACCAGCACTGGGAAAAAGTGCTTTCCTTTTTTCGTTGATTTTTTTGAACATCTCATCATTGCTGAGCATACTTTTCCTCTTTCATTGTTTTCCTATATTTTTTTTCTCTACTAATAACGGGTTTGACAGCTTGTATGCGATTTGTTTTAAAGATTATCTTTTTCACTTCAATTTACTCTGAAGTGAAATAATTTTTTTTAGTGTGTTTTTTTTTTTTTTGTTGTTGTTTTGGCTTGTTTCTTGCCTTTTTTTTGGGGGGGTGTGTGTGTGTGTGTTTGTGTTTTCATTTTTCTGTCTGCTTTATTCATGAACAATATACTAGAACTGTTATTTTTGACCAAATGTTGGCATTTTCTCCATGGTTTTGAGCTGTCAAGTACAGCTGTGCCTAACTTTTCCCTATGGAAAGAGTCAGAAACACTCTTTTTATCTGGTTTGCCAGTCTTAATTTCACTGATAGCTTGACTAAAATCAATTGCTGCAACTGTTTTTCTTTAATAATTTCTGGTTTTTATTTTTACCATTAGTCTAGATTTTTTTTTTTTGTTTGATTTCTCATGTTATAGCTGACTTGTCACACTCAATAAGCTACATTTGTATGTTCGGTGTCTAAAGGTAATAAGAGTTATGTTGTGTAAACTGAAGTTACTGAAACTATCTGTAGTAAATGTGTGTCAAAGGAAGATCTTTACATATTATGTCATCTTAGTTGCTGGTTTTGGAGTAGATGAGAGATTTATTCGGCTTTTAAATTTTTGACTGATTGCTAACAGCTTTTTCATTACTTTTTTTCCCCTCCTTACATCTTTTCATATTCTGTTTCTTCCTGTGAGCAGATGGTAGAGACAGCTTTGGGTAAAAAGAAAAAAAAAATCAGAATATGGATATTTATATTTTGCATGCTTTGTAAATAAATGATGCAAAAGCTGAAGGCATAATTTAAAAAGAAACACAAACATCCTGATAGTAGTGTGACAAGAATACTAATTAAATCAGATATTTTAGGCCAATAGATGGTGCTATTCCATAGCATTAAAATGCATAGGGCATTTGAAGGTCATTTTACTGTAGGCCAAAATAAAAGCTGTTGAGCAAACATGTTTTACTTTACAGGCATCTCAATCATGCAAGATGTGAATGTGATCTTGTATCAAGCTGGTTTTAAATCTCACAGTATTGTTAAATATTTGAACTATTTTCTTTTGCAAATATTCCACCATGACAACGTAACTAACTCCTATGTATGTATTCAGTAATCAAAGCCTTTGAAAAGCAAATCTGTATATTTTGAACTGAGTAGTATAAAGCTCTCCTTAAATAAGAAATAAGGATCTTTTTGAAGTTTCCGTACATGGATATTCTGTTTTATTCAGAAGATAGCGATTACTTCCACTTTGTCAATGCTAGTATGTTTTTCTAAATGTGTTATGAAAATTAGTGCAGTCATGTCACTGAAAGCAACACTTAGGTAGTCTTATGAACAGCTTTTTGTAATTTACTACTGGACAAAAGGTCTTGAATTTCATTAGAGCACTATAGATATGTAAACATTAGAAATTTATTTGAAAGTACTAGAATTCCTCTGTGTTGAGTCAGTAAAACAGTTTGAGTGGGAGCTAGTAGCCATGCTTTGTAATCTTCCCATCTTTCTGCACCTTTTTTTATACTACAGTACACATATCAAAATGTACTAAGCACTTTTTGAGTTGATTTGAGACTAGAAATGTGGTATCCTCCTGTGTGAGATCATAATTACAGTGTAAGCTGTAAGTTCTTTTTAAAATCTGATTATTTATTAGTCTGCAGTTAGATGTATGCCATTTTAAGAGAAATAGAATTGTGTTTGGTATTATTTTAATGCTTATTTTTTTTGTGTTTGTAGGAATGGTTTGCTGTTTATGTTGAGCTTAATCAGCAGATAGCAGCTCTTCTAAATGCAGGGGATGAGGAGGACCTTGTGGAATTGAAAGCATTGCAGCAACAGCTGAGTGATGTATGTTACCGGCAGGCCAGTCAGCTGGAATTCAGGCAGAATCTATTACAAGCAGCACTTGAATTCCACAGTGTTGCCCAGGATGTAAGTTTTTCTTTTTAACTTTTCACAGGCTCATGTGTCAATGTATTATTGCCTTCGTATTATAAATGTTGAATATGTTGGAAAAGAAGTAGGGGGCTGAGGGGAAATATGATGTCACTTGGAAAATGCTGTAAGCCTTCATTTACTATAATTGAAACAGTGAGAAGATGAATTTACCCATTTTTAGGAGGGAAGTGCTTTGTAATATGTCATACATTTCAATAGCATTTGAAATAAAATGGTTACTAGCTAAAAAGTTGCTTCCCCCCCCCCGTTTATTTATATAAATTGAGGCATATGCATTAATTGAACCACAATTTGGTGTACTTTCCATAGTTTCTTTTTTAAATTGGTTGTTATTCCTTTCCTATACCTGTTCAAAAGAAAAAAGTAAAGTAAAAAAACCATCCTGGTTCCTTCCCTCCCCTTATCTAGGGATGTATGCTCTTGCAATTTTATAGGCAGATGGGTCATTTATCTTCTATCTTGACTTTAATTTCCTATAGATGCAAAGAGAAACTTATAAAATGACAGACTTCCAAATATTTAGAAGGTTGCAGAGCCAGCCACCTGAAGCTCAAACTTCTTTCTAAATATCAACATTTATGTTGTTTTCCATTTTAGTTGTCTCAGCAATTGGATGGCTTACTAGGAATGTTGTGTGTAGATGTAGCACCAGCAGATGGAGCATCAATTCAACAAACTTTAAAACTACTGGAAGAGAAATTGAAAAGTGTTGGTAAGCAAAATATTTCTGTGTTTCAGATACGTTCTGACAAATGCATTACAGAAGAAAAAAAAAAAAAAACACAAAAAAACAAAGCCAAACAAAAAACCCCAAAACATCAAAACAAAACAGTAATCCCACAACCCCATTTAAAAAAAAGCAGAAAAATTACCTATCTCTTCTGATTCCTAGCTAAGTAATGCTCCACATAACTACTTTTGACTTGCTTATGCTATCTACTGCATAGTAGTTCTATCTGGGAAAATGATCTGGAAATGTTTTCTTTTAAATGTTTTTACATGTAATTTAAATTTGTTATATACAATTATCGTGCATTTAATCAGTAAACAAACTCCACACACAACACACACAATCATCCTTTGTATTTTGGAAATACAGTGCTTAGATGATTTTTGTCTCCAGAACTTCCCCCTTGGTGATTGTTACCCACTCAGTTTTAGAATGCTTGTACTGAATATTCTGCAGTAGCTTTGAATGTATATGTTAAATGGCACGTTTGAGGTTGTTACACTATTAAGCATATAGAATAGATATTTCAGTTTGAAGGGACCTACAGTGATTCCCTAGTTGGATATGTTCTAGGAGAAAGAGATTTAAAGCAAAATCATATATGGTAGAAGTAGTTACAATTGGAATATGTAACAGTTTGATGCATAAATTAGTTGCTCCTTTAGGAAAACAGAAAGTAGAGCTGCCAAATAATAAATATAACAGGAGATCCTAAGAGTTGGCATATTGCAGTATAGAAAAATATATCAGCCATATCAGATGTGTTATAAAGTAGCAACTTTTGTCAGCCATGGGAGAACATTTAGGCTACAACTGCTTAGCGGTGATAGATATTTTAGGTATTGTGCGACTGTGTGGATTAAAGACATTAATTAGCTATTTATATGCTGAAAAGTTAACACTCACTGTCAGCTTTTATTCCTTTTCTTATCTGCTAGGTCAGGAAGGAGCAAAGCCTTAGCTCTTTGTTAATATAGACAAATGCTCACTTGAACTTCAAAGTTGGAAAGGGCAGTGGAAGACATAGTAATGTCCTTTTTACTTTCCAGCCTTCCATCTCAGATTCTCTTGCATTACATTGCTCCTTTGGGGGGAAAAAAAAATAACAATTTATAGGAGTGACCATTGACTTACTTTTTCTTCCTTTTTTGTTTTGTTCTTTAGACTTAGGCTTGCAAGGCTTGCGTGAGAAAGGTCAAAGTCTTCTTGATCAGATATCTAATCAGGCATCCTGGGCCTATGGAAAAGATGTGACCATTGAAAACAAAGAAAATGTGGACCATATCCAAGGAGTAATGGAAGATATGCAACTTAGAAAACAAAGGTAATAACAGTTCTAGTCCTTAAGGCTTTCCTGTGCTGGTAGGTCACTGTATACATATATGCACAGAGTTCAGTTTTTACAATGTGTTTTCTGTGAGTTTTGCAAAAAGAGTGGAGAATTTATTAGGGAAAAATGCCGGGGAGAGGTGAATTTGCACGAAGGATGGATTCTGTCATCATCCTACTCCTGCAAGCCTTTCACTGATTATTTTTTCTTACAGATGTAGTAGTACTGGATTGGCTATAGTACTGCCTTTTTTTTTGTACTTGGTGTGGAAGAATCACATAATGTTGCTCATTATAACTGCTGGAACCCCTGAGACAAAATAGTCTCCATAGAACGTGCCTGAATATTGAGGTCAACAGCTGAACAAAAAGGTGCTGCTAGGGAATAACAAGGTCTAATGAGCATCAAGTTGCTCATTTTAGGAATCAATTCGACCACTCACAAATTGTTTTCTTAGGGATCTTAGTGTAAGAAACCATGTATTTTGGGTAGCGCTTAGAGAAGGTATTGTTTTAAGTATTTCTTCTGAATCCTATTTACTTTTGAGCAGTGCTTGTGTTTAGAGGATCTACTGTAAAGAGGACCATGTGTCATGGCAATAAAATGGCAGTTTGAATTCAGTACTGAGAAAAGAAATGTGAATGGGAGAAGGGTAGAATTTATATACATGAGAATGGACTCTGAACCAGCTGTCTACTCAAATGTTGGAAAACTTTTTTGTAAAAATTGTTCTAATGCTTAGTCATACTGTGAGAAGCAAGTAGAACACTAAGAATTATTAGGAAAGGAATAGAAGACTAAAAGGAAAACATTATTGTGACACTGTGTAGATTTGTAGTCCATTTCTGTTTTAAGTGTTACACAATTCTGGTCCCTATTCTCAGAAGGGGTGTAGAATTGTGGGAAGTCAATTAGAGGATCAAAAATTCAATAAAATGTTAAAAGGTATGAAGCAGCTTCTAGATGATGAACAATTAAACAAGGGTCTTCAGCCTGGATGAGACAAAGTACACTAATTACTACTGTCTCTCAGTAGCATTTAATAGTAATTTTTGTGACACTTTTTTCCAAATTCTATTGAATGCTTCTTATTATTTATATTGTCATGTAGTATAATGTTTATCTCTAGGGCCATTTTGCTGCTTTAGTTATGTGTTTGGAACCCATAAGCTGTTTTCCTTCATTATTAGAGCAACAAATTTCCTTTCTGTAAACATCACAGCACTACAGGACATGTAACAACACAGCATGCTAACAAACTGTTCTTTGGAAGTGCTTGTGTTTGCAACTGTTTTGAAAAACAGGTCTGTATATACTATCTTTTGCATTCACTTATAGTGCTAACTGTTGTTGACTTTAGTAATTCCATTTGCACTGACTGGGAGTCTGGATCTTGCTGTCTACTTAGTAGGCTCTGAAATTGAAGTGGAAAGGTCATTCTACTAAATGTATTTGCTTAGCTCTCACTGTGGAAAGAAGAAATTTCAATACTTTTTTTAAATTCTAACTAGAGAAAGAACTGCAAAATATGCTTAATTCAGAACAAGGAATTTAGAATTAGTTTTTATATGAATTAGATTTTGAAATGCTTCCTGACAAGTTATAGCAAAGAATATCATCTTATAAGGGTTTACTTAACACAAGCTTTAGTTAACTGAAAAGAAAAATTGTAAGATGTATTAACATCTTTTAAACAGCTCTTACTTTACTGACCAAGGAAACTTTGCGACCAGCTTACAGTACAATTCAGAATTACGCCAGGTTTAAGTCAGCTTTCACCTAGACATCAGTAGGATAATGTCTGTCTTGGCCATCTAGGCCTCTGTGTGGCAAATCTTACGAGTGCAACAAGGTAAGGAACCTGCAATGCTGCTGGAAGGCCTTGTAGCTACTGCTGGTATTACTGCCTGTAGCTTAGCCATATCAAGAGTCTTGAGGATCATGATTTTGGTGGGTTGTAGTGCTCAGTTCTATTTTTCACCTGTTTCTTATTGTTATGTGAGGCATTATGTATTTTGGCCGAGCTAAGCAGCACAAAAATGCTTTAATCGCCTTTTCATGAACACCTTTTCATGTTGCTCACTGAAAACATTCTCGTCAAACTCTGAGCGTATTGTCTGCTGTATGTGTGTTGGTGAGTCTGTCTGTGCTACCGTTTAAGGTGTGAGGATATGGTGGATGTGCGGCGACTGAAGATGCTTCAGATGGTACAGTTATTTAAATGCGAAGAGGATGCTGCTCAGGTATGGAAGTGCCTATAGAATTTAATCAATCTGGTCTTTCTAGTCCAGTGGTTATGGGAGTTAATAGTTGTGCAGTATTATTTTTGCCACTTTGAAATGTAGTTCTATTTAGTGAATATGTACAGTGAAAATAAAGATACGGCAATGACTAAAAATAGTGTATTTGGTGATTGCATGCATGATCTACCAGTTTGTGATATATCTTTTAACTTTTTTCCAAATCAAAAGTATATGCTAATACTAAAGTTACTTCACCCTTCTGGATTCGTTTCTTTTTAATTTACTAATTTTTTTAACTTCTGGTTTTAAGGCAGTAGAATGGTTAAGTGAACTGTTGGATGCTCTGCTGAAGACACACATCCGATTGGGTGATGATGCTCAAGAAACAAAAGTTTTACTGGAGAAACATCGAAAATTTGTTGATGTTGCACAGGTGAAATTATTTTTTTAGCAATATGGATTTTGTACTGTTTTAGATCTCCTAAATAAAATTGATACCTGTATGGACAGTCATGGGACAGCTGTTACTAGTCTTTAATGGTTTGCCTCAGTGCTTGAATGAAGAAGTCATGATTGCTGGAATTGGTGATGAGCCTAATGAGATTTTGAAGTTCCATGAACAATAGCAATGCTGCAGTTTACTGCCTTGCTTTATCCACTTCACCCAGGCAATGCAAACTTACAAAACATAAAGTTCACATTGACTTCCTTAAAAGGCATATATTTTGAAGTCTTTATACTTACTTTTTTGAAGGACTTAAATACAGTACTGAAATATGGATGGGCCACTTGGTTTCATCCTATTTTGTGCTGTACTTCATTAAGCAAAGCCTGTCTTTCTGTTGGTTTTCCAGATAGAGTTGACTGTTGGTGTATGATGGTCCTGCCCATACATGTTTTGGCACTACAAGAGTTAGTGGTTGTACAGAACCGACAGCTTTAATTCTTGACTGCAGCAGCCAACTAATGAATCCTGCTGTACAAGAGTCTACTGAAATTCACTGAAGCCATAGGGCGTGCTTGCACACCTGTTTGCAAATCTTGAATATGCAAACAGATGCCAGGTACATGTGAAAGAATCTCACCTAAGAATAGAAAGTGTACAAGCCGGACCTTGTTCCGGTGTTTTATCAGATGTGTACTGCTTTTAGGAATGCCTAATTCAGACTAGCCAGTTAACAGATGTGATGTTTTCGAATTGCACCTGTTACACTGGAACCGATTTTTCTCTTGTGATTAATTAGAATGGACAGTGACAGGAGGGTAGTGTGCTGTTACAGTGGTGTGCCACAATGCATCTGGATGCTGGGTGACCACAAGCATGGTGACAGTGACGTCAATGAGGCAGTCATCCTGGCAGTAGATATGGGGTATCTCATGTAAGATCCAAGCAGCTATTCAGAATTTTCAGGAAGGTCCTTTCTTTTGCCAGTGTAAACTCTAGACAACAGGGGACTATTTTTTATTTTTATTTTCTTAAAAAGCAAAAGCACTGTTTCATCATGGCCATTTTATTCATACTTCAGCAGCATTTTCTATTAGACCAGATTAGTTCAATATACTTTGTGGACCTAAATTGAGGAGCTTTCATAAACTTGTCTGCTATTGTTTTAAGATAGCAATTAGCTCCGTAGTTAAATGCAGAGTTTTTACGTGTTCTTTCTTTCATATCTCCTCCAACTTTTAGAGTACTTACGATTATGGGAGGCAGTTACTGCAGGCAACTGTTGTCCTGTGCCAGTCCCTGAGATGCACTTCAAGGTCCTCAGGGGACACACTTCCAAGACTGAATCGAGTGTGGAAACAGTTTACAATAACTTCTGAAGAAAGAGTACACCGGCTGGAAACGGCTGTTGCATTTCATTCAAGTGCTGAAAAGGTGAGTGTTGTGGCTTTAAGAAGAAAAATTTCTTATCACAATGTAAGCAAACAAAATGTAAGAAAAATGAAGTTGTCTGTATATTTTTTCCCCCTTTTATTAAACAAAAAGCTGAGAATTTAAGCATATTTTTTGAATTGTTAATTTCAATATTTAAGGCAATTATTGTTTGCATACCTATATTGGTATAGGGCCTGCTTAAGAAAAAGAACAGCAACCCTGAAGTTCAGGTGCATTGAGTTGGGGCTAGGAAGAAATTTTTTTTTTTAAATCTTCAGAAGGGAACTCTGACATTGATAATCAAGCATTTTTTTGTGTGTGTTTTAGACTGTAATTCTTAAAGGCAAGGAAAACTTCTTGATTTGTGTTTTTGTGCAAGGTATAATACAAAGCAATGGGTCATTTAAGATCTTTGGAGAGTTAAAAGGAGTATTGCCTTTTAAGCTATGTGCATGTTGAATAAATGAATGCAACTGTCACTAGTTTAGCTTCCATGCGTTCTGTGTTGCTGCATTTTGTATTTTGTACTTGGAAGGTTTTGAACATGCTTTCTTCAAAACACACCTAACTTGATATGATTTTCAAACTCTGGTAACCAAGTCTCACCACTGTACCTGGTTGGATGATGCTAGAAGCCACAGAGGAAGATGAGCAACCAAGAATGTTATGAGGAAGAGTTGCTATTCAGTAACAGCTTGCTGAAGGGGGGCAAGTTGAGTGTTTACAAATGCCTGAATTCGAGACAATGTCCATTAATGTAGTTCATGAGAGGCAGGACATTTTCATCTGGGAGCCATTCTTTCTGTGGAATGCATTTTAGAGTGTTTATCTCTAATATTGACAATAAAATTGCATGTAACTGCAAAAAAGCCAACATTGCACATAGCTAAAAAAAAAAATTGATTCTCTCATTGAAGGAGCTCATGGATGCAAAGCTGATTCATATGCTCTTTTGCTCTTTGCTTTTACTAATTTCTTGTTTGTATTAATGGAAGATACTTTAAATTTGTAGGCATTGGGAGCTGATGGAGGTTCACAAAAGGAGTAATATCATCTATGCTGCCACAGATGTCTTAAAGTTTTCCTTGATACCAAGTTAGAATGCAGAGGTTCATAAGCTCATAGAGTTGATTGTCTCAGTCCTTACTATGAGCATTCTTTCATTATTGCAGTAGTTAATTGCTATGGTTTTTTAGGCCATCATACGTTTAAAAAAAGTAAGTGGATGTCTGAAAAAATAATGCTCTAGTTCAAAAACTTAATTCTTCTAGCACTATGGTGACATAGTAATGAGTCTGTGAGGAGAAAAAAATATGCTGTTAATATCCACACTGCTTTGGAGAAAAGCAAGAAGTGGTAGAGGGAGAAGTGGAAGAAAATACAGAAGTACAAGTATTGGGTCCTAATCCTGTCTGGAAACACTTGCGTTCAGAGTTTTTTTTAATCCCACCTGTTCTCTGCCAGATACAGATTTCAGTTTTGAAATTGCTTGTAAGAGATCTTTGTTATTCATGATTCTTTCATTTTATATGACTGTCTCATATATTTAATGTTGAAGGTTACTATTTTTATGCATTTTATATTTGTTGCTGGAATATTGTCTAGCAAGACTATTTTCTTTTTTGTTTCCTCTTAGAAGTAATGGAAAATGCTTTAGTACAGAACAGTGGTAGCCCTGAGCTATCTTCTCAATGTAGCTTAATCAGTATTTTCCTTTCTTGAATTCTATGAATATTTCAGTTAATCTCATACAAATGTGGCAGTGAAGATGATGAAAGAGCATTCACTCGGCCAGTTAATGGCATTTAAAACACTACATGCTATCCCTTGTGTACTTGATTCTGCATTTCCTTTTTTTTTTTTAAACAGATTTTGCAAGAATGTCCAGAGCAGCCTGAAGCTTTTAGTGAAATGGAGCAATTTGATGAAATTGAAGCAGTTGGGAAGTCGCTGTTGGACAGACTAACAGTGCCTGTAGTTTATCCCGATGGGTATGCAAAATGTTTTTCTAATGTCTTCTGAATATGCTTTTGGTAAAGTTTTGTAGTAGTCTCATATGCAGAAGAATCCTGAATGCTTATTGCTGAAATTAAAAAGGCAGTGCACTACTCCTCATGAAAAATTATTTCCCATCTTTTCACAGAAAGGAGGCAGGTCCAATTTCAAATTTTCCAAAGACAGTGTGCCCATTTTTTCATAGTAGTGATTTTTTCCCACTCAGTAATTATTAATTTATGCAGATTTTATACCAGCAAAGTATATAGAAGTAACAGAAGAATGACCAGTCCCAATCTCTTCTCCCTGCAACAAGATATCAGATTAGAATTATGGTATTTTGATTAATTTATTTGTAATTTTATCTAGCTGAAGTCTTAAGCCAGTACACTGAAGATGAATTTACATTTGAGTTATTCAGCAAATAAAACAGTACTTCCCTCGTGAGCTATTCATACTAATTTAAAACTGGTGGCTGGCTTGAGCTACAAAAGCAAATTTAATTTGGAATTTCAGCCATAATAAAACTCAGTACTGTGTTCAGTAAAATACACTTGTCCACTGTGATGCTAAGCTTGTAGTTAATTTTTTATGAGTATCACCAAGCCTTGGAACTAGTCTCTGCACCATAATGAATGAGATGTGAAGTCAGTATTTTGATACCTTACGAGATGGTATCGGGCAACTGCATTATGAGTTACCTGAAGTCAATCTGAAAAATACAGTTACAGGAAGCTGGTCATGAAAATTAATTTACTGTCATCTTATTTCCAAAATATCATGTTCCCCTCTGGCATTTCAGCAGAGTTCTGCATGTCCCTCTTCTCAAAAGTGGGATCTTAACTGTCCTAAATCCCAGGATGCCCTGCTCATCATCTGTAGGCATTCTATTTTTGAGGCATTTAACAAACAATTTGCAAATGGCTCACTCGTTGCTAGAAGTAGTTTAAGTAGTGTAGGAACAGAGTAAATGTTATAAAATGCTTGGAAGCATCTTCATCAGCCTCTTCACTGCTTTGGACTTCTGTTGGTATCTTCGTAGAACTGCAAGTCACTGTTCCCTGTCCTGCTCATGGCTTCTAATCTTCATCAGGAAAAACATCTGCCCTTAGGGTGATCCTTTGTGCAGCTGTGCAGTCGGTTGTCTTTGGTGTTTCTTAGTCAAGCTAGACTACTCTTGTGTGAAATAATTTATGCCTGTCCCCCTAATCTCTCCCAAGTCCTTTGTCCTACTGCCATTTCCAAAATCTTCAACCTCTGTGCTTTGTAATTAGATCTGATACCTGTTCTTCTTCTGAAACATATTCTGCTCAAATCCTCCTTTTGCTGACAGCTTGGTTAGTGGTTTCCCTAACATTTCAGCTGTTCTTTTGTTGTATTTGAATGGGAGAAATCAACTTACACAGCCATGTGTTCTATTGAGTTTGAGAGATAGATGACATAATTTGACAGGATGTGGCTGACTACACATACACAGAGTCCTTCAATAATGGATCAATTGTATAGATGCAGAATTCACGTATAGGCATATTTCCTTGATTGTCATAGTACTCAAAACTGCTAGACTGACTTGGAGGGTAGCCAGAGAAGGGAGGTAAAAAGACAGCTTTAGGAGTGCCCTACTGTTGAGAAAATCCTTTGGGTATGAAAGGTTCACTTTTATTTGTAATAATTTCATCAAGATCTGTTGTCAAATCTCATCACTGAGTCTCCAAAGCCTTTTAAATGTGGCTTTTAAATTTCAGGAGGAAATAGTGCCTATTTTCCTTATCTGCTTCGTGTTTTCTAGTGCTTTTCATATGTATATTCATGTACTGTCTTATTTTTCACTAATAACTTTATGTGACTTTGAGTTGTTTTTTTTTTCTTTTAGGTCTGAGCAGTACTTTGGGAGCCCAAGTGATATGGCTTCTGCAGCAGAACACATTAGAGAGAAGATGAAGCTAGTTAGCCTGAAAAAGCAGCAGCTGAGACAACCAGAAGCCACTACCCCAGAGAGCTAATACTGACCCTTATCTATGAATTCATAATAGGACTTCAGTTTGTAATCCAGCATGTTGTTTGCATATTACAGAATTTGGCATAATATATTAAAAAGCATTTCACAGCTGTTATAAATCTCATCTATTTTCAAAGTAAATGTCTCAGCATCTTAACACTGTACATCTATCAAGCCATAATTATTTAACATGCTATGAAACCATAGATTCCAAGTATCTTATGAAAAGGAACTGTAAACTTTGCACTGAAATTTGCTGTAAAGCTTTATCTGACCTGTCAGCTGCTTCTTAGATAAACAGCTGATGCAAGCTTTGAATGGTGCTAATGAAAGTGTTAGGAGTTCCGTATTAGGAAATTGTAGTTCTTTGCTTCCCCCTCTGCCCACGTGATGTAGTAATTTTAGACTGTAGGTAAAGTTCCTGCAGTGTAGACAGTGGTGACCCTATAATTTTAATTTGAAATACTTTTTTTTTATTTTAAAGAAAGGTCATTTTTATTGTGCCAGTATGCAACCTTGCCCATCAAATCTTTGATATATCAAATTCATTAAACAGATGTTTTCCTATTTGTATTGATAATGTATTAAAAGCTGTTTGTGCTTAATAAAAATCATCTTTTTAAAATCTAATATAAATTTGTTCTGGTCTGTATTCCCAAATGTTATTTGTGTTATTTTCGTGATAAATGGTAGTAAAAATGATCACTCCCCCAAAATATTCACGAAGTCTGTATAATTTTTCTTACGAAATACTCTTTACCACACTAGCTATAGGGGGAGCTGTTCTTGAGTATTAATAGGACTGAGAGTCTATTATTTTGTTGTTATAGCAATACTTACACAAAAGTAAGATAGTATGTGCATAACTCAGTGTTATATTAATAATAGCTTTCTTCCCATGTAAAACTGGTACACATCTCTTGTGCTTTATTTCTAAGTCTTGTTTCCCTTTGAACGAATAATCTAGAATATGTGAGCATCCCTGGTAGTACCTTTGAGGTTAAAAATTTTCATCTAATGAAAAATGATTAACATGAAGTTCATAAACAATTTAAAACCATGAGATTAGTAATAAAATTAAATTTATTAAGAGAAGGGAATTGGATTGAAACAGAATCAGCTGCATGAATAATTTGGTTAACTTCTTACTCTTCAGGATTTAATCTGGGTAAATTCAATATTGTATTTACTGGAAGATGGTGAGGTACCTGATCATTTTAGAATACTGCATGTGAAACAAACAACTGTAAGTCTAAGTACTTTATGTTGTTGTTGCACTGTATTTTGCTCACAGTAAAGCTAATGCTCTCTTCCTCCAGGCATTGTTATTACTCTTCAGGTTTTCTTGATGGATCTGTCATTCAAGTATTATATTTACTTACTTGTCTCAATTTTTCCACATTTTCTCCGGAGGAAAGTGATGTGTCAAATAAAGCAATTTCTCTACAAAAAATAATTCAAAATTAATGGTTTATCTGTAACTTCATGATAAAGGTATTTTTTCCTCTCAGGGTATTTTGGCAGAGGAAATCCAATTACTTTTTTGATGCATTTGATGCAATGGTACAATATTACATTAATACCAGTTTAAAAACAACTGAAGTTTCACAGACCTTATTTATACAGGGACTTTTACATTATTATCTTTTAAAATGTAATTTAGTTCAATTCGGTTTGAGAAAGTTGCTGGTACTATGGCTAATATTTGGATGAGACAAATTTATTTAGAAAGAACGCAAATGTGAGAAAACTTCTTATAGTTAATACAATGTGCAAACACAAAAGTAAATTGAGATTATGGTCATTAATAAGCCTTGTCTTCAATTCTGCACCATTTGTTTGTAAATTGAATGTAATTATAGTAAATAATGGTATGCAGTATAAAACCCAAATAAAATATTAGTTTACTGTAAGCATGTTACAAACAGTAAGATTATTTGCAAGTTTTTATTTTATTTTTTATTCTGTATTATTCAGTGATGTATGTAAAACCAGAGCAGTATCAGAAGCTCCTAACTCGTTCATGTGACAGCTGTGTGCACAGCTTGGAACTGATGCCTGTTAACCCTTGTAACCTCAACATTAATTTTGGCTCAGTGTATGAAGTCCAATCTTGAGGCTGCTCTTATCTGTCATCTGGCATTCCTAGAGGCCGGTGGGTTCTGACTTTTCACCCTACTGTTTCTAATAGAGTCTGATCATAACCCCTTGGGCTATACCAGCGTTTTCTCTCCCTCTGCTCCATTCCCTTTCCTCTCTGGAATTCCTTGCCTTTAGGGAAATCAAGTGGCTGGTAAGGTGCTATTTACCAGCACTTTGCAATTTGCCCATTTTCAATCAGGAAAGATGGCAAGTAGTTTCTAGGTCATGTTGCATGAACCTGCCAAATAATTTTGAATCCTTCCTACGAACTGTGAGACTTCCTCTCTTACTGAAAGAATGGAATAAACACCATCTGTTGAGAATATTGAATGTAACAGAGATTTTCTGCTGGTTTTAGTCAATCTCCCTTCTATGGTTGTACTTGCTATTAAACCTTTAGAAATGTATAGCCCTTAACAGCATACAAAATCCATGAGATCTGTAGAGACATGCTAAAAGACAAAATTGCGCTCAAGTAATCTATTGTTACTTGCCTTTGCAGGTGCTGCTGCAAACAGCAATGGTGGCTCTACCTGTGGCTCTTGCTCTGCATTTTTTGGTAGCAAAAAAGATTCAGAGAGAGTTCCAAAAGATGCAAATATGTTTGTTTGTTTGTTTGTTTTTTAACATAAATCACCTGCAGTGAGGGATACAGTGCTACATGTAAGATGGGGAGATACCAATAAAAAAAGGAAAGATCGATTGTAAGGACTGTAGTTATTACACTCCTAACTATATTATGATTAATGACTTGGAAATGATGGAGTCAAACCTGTTTCGTGGTAATGAAATCAGCAACAAGAATTTTGAAGTTCCTGTTAGCCAAGCTGGGATGTATTTGAAATGTTTCAGAATATGGTAAATATGTTATTACTCTTTCTGGTAACGTAATCCTGAGTGTGTGTTTTGTGACACTGAACAGTGAGCAGTATTGGAAAGGTGATCAACTCGGGTGTCACCCATTTTTAGTAGGGCATCAGTTAAATAGACTGGCAGTCATATGCTTATACCTGTAAGCTCTTTAAATTGTGAAAGGTGTGTGGGTATTTTTATTAGTTTCCATAAAAATGTTTGATTCTATTTACTGCTTAACTTTGCATTGTGATTAGTAAAACCAATGGGAATAATTTTTTTCTTGGAAAAATCAGGTTTGGACCATGGAGACTTGTATAGCTTGTGTGGCTGATTCAGCATTCAAATAATTACTGTGGAGGTACAGCAGTGAATGGAGAAGGGTTGTATGTGCAGTGGGATTGTACAGCACTTCTTATACCATTATGCTTGCCTGAGCATATCAGTATCACCTGACAGAAAGATAGGGGGAAGATTTTTCCATCCCCGTTTAAAAAAAAAAAAAAAAAATGTCAGTAGGTCATGATCACAAGGAGACGTTATGGACTTTCAACAACAGTAATGACATGTAATGATGTTATGTTAACCTCTAGTTTTATGAATTCTTTCTACAGGATAATTTTAATATGTATAAGGAGATTACTAGGAGAGGAAGAAAGGAAGCTCTTAAAGCTACAGATTAAATTCTGTAATAGCACATTACATGAGCTCCGGAGAGAAAATGCAGGGAAACGGATGAAAGCAACGATTTGTTGATTCCTAACTTCTGAAGGCTATCCCTCATATATTTCTAGACTGTTGCAACAGTAAAAAGGGGGTCAGCACTGTAAAAATGCTTAGTTATGTTGGACTTCTGATTTTTTTTTTTTTAAACTAAAACAGAAGGTTGGACGAAACATACAGGATATCAACCTATACATACGTAATAGCTGCAAAAGTGCCTGAACGTGAACTGTAGGGCCAAAAACTGTTTGAGTAGCTGGAATTTACATAACATCATTCCAACAAGGTAATTAATTCATGATCCTTTTGGAGAGGTGTCTGTTGCTTTTTTTTCAGGTTTGTGGAAAAGTGGTATACTCTGAAAATGAGATAAAGGCAAATAGTCAAGCTGCTGTATTACTCCTGATTTCAGTTTGCACAGTCATTTTGAATCTTGGTAAACTGAGTCTTTTCTGTAGTGTGTCATTTCCACAATTTCCTAATACGTAACAGTGCAGGCTATTGCAGAGTTACTTCTCGGGAATAGAAATCAGATGTTAGAAAAGTACACCCAGTTGTCATTTTAAAATCGATTCCCACAATCATCCAATCTTTGCTTCTTTCACTTGAATAGTCCCATTGTTATAGTACTGATGCCTGTCAAGACTTCATCTTAATTGAAAATTCTATTAAAAGTTGACTAATTGCATGCCTTTTGCAAGGATATGGAGTCAAGGAGTTCTTCAAGATACTTTTCATCTGGCGTTCAGTGGATGTAGTTCTGTCATGGATATTTACTGTGGAAATACAGGTAAGACTAAATAACCACACAAAAATGAGTTTGGTTACCTTCTTCTAACACATCCATTTGTACAGATCTCCTAAACGCATGGTAGTTTAGGACAATTTTTCTGTGACTTCAAGGTTAATTTGGAACCTGAAGGTGAATCATTAAAGAAACTTATGAGAACACCTCTGATGCTGTCAAATTGGAAGACTGCATATTAATCAAAAATAGATGCTTGTGTGAGTGTAAAATTTTAGTTACACTAATATAAGAATATATAGAGACAGGACACATAAAGTATTTAATATATGTAAAGCATTAACGATACACTTAATCTCAAAATAACAATGAAAATTATGGTAGATTTCTCTTTTTCCTGTCAGACTTGACTTTAGTTTACATAGATCTCTTACAGCAAAGATTATGTGAAAATAATATGGAGACAAGAAGAAGGCTGAGTCAGGATATAAATTCCTCTTTTGAATGGAGAAAAGAAAAAAATAAATTTTCAAGCGTGCTAAGGTAATAGCTTCGAAAACATTAAAAAGTAAAGCAAAAATCCCAACTTTTTTTTTTTAAGTTGGAAAAGTTCAGCTAATATTCCAGGTATTGGTGATATTTGCAGTTTATAAGGTGGAGAGCAAAGAGTTAGACTAACATTTCAAACTTCTGAGGTACAAAAAAAGGCAAAGGAAACTTTAATTGGTCTTAAATTTAGCATTTTGGAATAATCTTGAGAGGTTGTTACGTGGATACAATTGATTGTGTTAGCAAGAGTTGTGCAGATACTTTAGTAACGAACAGAAATGGCGACATATGATTTATACTGCAGATAAACCACAAGTTTATAAAGAATAATGCTGTTTTGTTGGCAGTTTACTGACAGCATTGAAATGTCAAATGTGTTGTGACTACCTTATGCTACAAGAAAATCTACCTTTTTGTGCACGGGTAACTAGCACATGAAGTGCGCTTAAAAGCTTAAAGTAATTTAAAGTTATTAAGCATGGGGTTCTTTTTATAGTTCTACAATTTTAAATACATATTAGCAAGCCTTTTAGCTGTTGTGCAAACAGCTAATTACTGATTACAGACACCACTGATGCAAGCTCCTCTTGGGAAACCTCTGGTGCACTTTGGGTTTCTATGTAAAGGGCAGGTATACTACATGCTATGTAAAATAACCTGTTGATTTATTAAGCTCAAACATCTGTGTTTAAAATGACCAAGTAGATCCAATGCAACTATCCCTAGTTTCTAATACTTGGTACGTAATAGTAAAAATTTGGGAAGGCTGATTTAGCCACAGATTATCTGCTAAGCTTCTGTAGCAAACCATGCCACTGATGGAACATGACCAAAATTACCTATATGACTGCTTTGCAGAGCTAGCTAAAACATGGTTTCCACTTATGACCATATAAATACTTAGCTCTTCTGAGGATCCTGATGTTACATATCCCAATCTTGTCCAGCCTACTCTGCTACAAGATTGTCACTGTCAGAAGGCAATAAGTACATTAAGCAGATAGAAAATAATGAAAAGGAGTGCTCACGGCAGCTGTGGGTCCTACAACACGTGCAGTGAGATTCTTGGGCAGATCTTTGTAGATAGGTATTGCATGTAGAATAAGGCTGTGACAGCTTAAGGTAGAAGAGCCCTGCAACTTCTGTGAAGTCCTGAGATTCACTGGCTCAATTTGAATGGATATAAATGCTCCCCACACAGTATGCTTATAGGTTGGGCCTTAAAAAACTTCTATCCCCTTCCTAGATCTTACACCAAACATTAATTCTAATTACATATAAATTACAGAGATGGAGAATGAAGCTTATCTTAGGTGTAAGAACTGTGTTTTGGAGGAACTAGTGGAAGACCTGGTTTTTGAGACATTTTATATCAGAACAGAGCATGAACAAACACCTCTCAAAACCCCTGATTTTTATTTGTTACTGTTCTCTATTTTGGCAGGAGCATTCAGTGTTTTAATCACAGTGGCGTAACTTTCAGACATGGTTCACAGTGTTATGCTTGGTTTGCAACATATGGATTGTCATCTCAATTTTGGGGCTTCTGCTTTCCATGTTCATTTTCTCAGCAAAAGCTGCAGATGCTGGGTAAGTGACAGCACATTCCCACAGTCATTGCTGACTTTCCAGGCATGCCTGGATTGCTCATATTCCCCATGCTTCACAGGATCAGAGGTTGTAGAGTTCCAGTGGGCTGGAGAGCTCCAGTAGGACATTTCTCTCAAGTACTATGCTAGGATTAATTTTTTTTTTTTTTTTTTTTTAAGTCTTGGCCAAGCAATAAGTATCTTTTAACATTCAATTCTCCTCTTAGGGTTTTTAGACTACTAAGAGAGTAGCTTTCATGGTGTCTTAACCATTTCCACAGGCAAGCGTATAGCATGGTTACTTGATATTTATTATGATTGTGTGATGAGCCTGACTTTTAGAGATTTGGGAACGAGCCATATTCTAAACTGGTACTAAGTGCAGACTGTTCTCTTTCTGAACCCATGTATGCAGCTCTGCATGCCTCTGTTGGAGGATAGATAACCTCAAGCTAGTCTCAGCAGGGTGAAGATTGTACAATGTATTCAACACATTTGACTGCTACTCCACGTATCTGTGGTGATAATGTGAATGTGATGCCCCACTGTCTGCTTTAAATCACTCACTGCCTCTCAGAATGTGGTCTTCCTCCTCTCCAAGACAAATGTATCAAAAGAAATACAGTAATGTGGTCAGCTATAGACAGAGTTTTTTATTAACGCTTTGCTTGAAACAGCATCAAAAGGCTGCAGTGAGCCACATGCTCAATGAGCCTTGTAAGGTTTTTATTTCCACTCATCGTATATGGCTAATTTGTTAGGTAGCTGCCATTTACAGGCATCATTTCATGGTGCATTACCTCTGCAGAACCAGTCATTCATGAAGAAGCCAGGGCATTTGCTCCTACAGGTGACAGAAGTGTGAACTATTGTAGTGCTTTTTGCTATTAGCTGTTAGCTGTTGCCTCTTCTCTAGATTTTGTTTTGTCTTCTGGACCTTATTAGAGATATGTCCTTGTGTCTACCACTAAGCTGTCTTTTCTGCTAACAGTTTTGTCAAAGACTTTGCAGGGGATCTAACCAGCATTTTAAAAAGTTCTTTCATTGTTCCCAAAGAAGAATTTATTTTAAGGGTGAAATAGTTGCTACTGCCAGTGTATGTCTATGTTGGGAGGGGATGACAGCTGCATTCCCTGCTTCCGAGGGTTGCTAGGAAGGAAACCTCATTAATATTTGGGAGTGGGTGAGATGTTACAGTCATGGAAATCATGCACACACCCAGAGGATATAAAAAGCACAGCTCAAAAGATTTTCATCTTGAAACACTGAGGTGATGGGGGTTTTTCCTATATGTGGAAGTGAGACCTGAAGAGCAGTAGTCAGCAAAAAGAAAGGAGGGAATACCAAGGAAGTGTAATAAAACCATTTGGTGAATTGTAAGAGTTTAATTTACAGTGAAGATATTTATAAAAATAATGTGGTGTCAATAGGTGTGCTGTAGGGAGGCTTGGAAAGACCAAGCTCATCTTTTGAAGGCAGTTGATCAAATACCCTGCAAACAGAAGGAGTGTTAATACAGCGAGAAAGAGTAGCTCAGAGAAAGGGGTTTAATTACAGAATATTTACTAAATATCAGATTAGGTGGGGAAAAAAAAAAAGCTATGCAGCTACGCAGCCCATGAAGTATTCTTACATGCTATTTTTATGCCTGGAACACTGAAAACAAAGTTCTAAAACATAGTTACTGTAGGTTCTGCTGCATTGACCAGGGATGACTTAAGGTACACCACCTATCTCTGCCTTCTGGAAAGACTTCTGTGTAATGAAAGGGTGACGGAGGACTCCTCAAAAGTTTCTATTAATCAAGGTCAGGTTCTGGGATTCCTCATTGAAATATGGCTTTTAATCTTCCAACTCTTTCCTGAAACAGTTTATGCTGGATTCAATCTCCGTGAGTTAAAAAATTGAGGTAGTGAAATAGTTTAGTTAAATTGAGAGTTTAAAAAAAATAAAGAAATAGAAAGCCCACAGTAACTATATAACTGAGGAAAAAAAAAAAAAAAAGTCTAAAGCTGATATTCCATTTTGCGACTTAAGAGTATTTAAGATTTTTTTAAAATCTGAAGACTAGTGTAAAATATTGCATGATTTTAAAGAATCAGTGCAAAAATAAACAAATATGAAACATTAAAGATTTGCAAATACATTAGCATTATTATTTTAAATTTACTTGATATACATTCCTTTTACCTCAGGGCCTGACAAGATGCCTCAAGAGTAACACCCTGAATTATGGTTATTTTCAGATTAGAGGATCGGAACAGACTGGAGCAAAACCTACTGGGCAACCAGTGATGCCAGGATATCTTCTGTAAACCTTCTGTAAAAGTGTCAGTATATTTTTAATGTGACCAGTCAAAATGTAGTTTAAATGTTACTTTGCTTTGATTGAATTTTACCTCAGCACTCCAGCAATATTGTTGCCAGTGAGGACACAGTATTGTTCTCAGACCATAACATTCAGGCAAATTAATGTGATGTCTGAGAACATATCCTGCAAGACTCTGTCTCAAGCATTCTAATATTGAAGTTATGTTAAGGTTAAAAACAAACCCAGAACCTCTGTATGATTTAAAAAATGCAAGAAGTTTGCAGTTGCACTTGATTTGGCATTTCCTTTGTTCCCACCTCCCTATTCCCATTACATATAGAGGGTTCCCAGTGCAGCTTTGTGACTGACGGCAAATTTCTAGTACAATGCTTGTCTGCCTTTTGTCTCCACACTGTGAGGAAGATACCAGAAAATTTTGTATCCACCATATCATTAAACTTCAATTAGTATCCTCTTTCAAACAAAAATGGTGATTGTCCTGGGCAAATCTCTTCTCAAGTGTGAGATTTAAGGTAATTAAGCAATGGGGATCCTTAATTAAAGCAGCTGACTGCAGAGTTTGCTAGCAAAGTGATACTTCAGAAGTAGCTAGCTTGAGAAATTGGAAAAAGCGGTCAAAAATAATTTATTCCACAATTCACAGGAAAATACTTTTGTCCTGCTAAAAGGATCCTCTAGACGTGTTATGGGACACTCTGACAGATAAAGCTCTGGGAAAAGATATGTTTGAGCAACTGGTTTATTTGCATGATCAGCACTGATGCTGATGGCCTATGGTGAATGTGTATCTGTAAACGGGTCATATATAGAACATATATCTCGCAGGTCTAACATCAACAGCAGGGTCACAGACAATCAAGTTAGTGATTAGTTTTTCAGCAATACTGCAGTTTTAAAGCGAACTCCTGACTGTGTTCATTCACTGCATATCAGTTAGGCTCTCAGATAATTGTTTTATTACCTACAATGTAGTCTTTAGACTAAAACTGATCTGGAAGCTCAGATTCAAATGTGATTTAAATAATCCAATGCTTTCTGTGACGTTAGGTTGTTGACCAATGTGTGTGCCACCTTTCCCACAAGCTCTTCCAGCTTATACCTAACACAAACATGCCAGTAGCAAGATATTGAACAATACAGAATTCTTTCAATACCCTGACATGGTTTTCTTGCTACAAAGGGCCAAATACCATGTGTGCCTTTGCACTTAGTGTTGATTGTCAGTCCCTAATTCATTCTTGCAAGTCTCAGCTTCTCCTTCGTCTTTCATCAAGACTTCTCCTGGGTCATAATCTTGTCCAGTCTTTTGTCTTACGTCTTTATGTTTGAATTCTTTTTCTTACCATCTTTTTTTAAAATTGTCCTTCCTCCCATTTTACACTATTTTACCATGGTGAGCTACACCTTCTGTCTCCCACTGGATTTCAAGGAGGAGAAAACTGAGGTCCGGAGATGGCTGATCATAAATCTGCGTAGTGGAAGAACCAGAAGTTTCTTGGAGCAGACAGGATAACAACTCCATGGCTCTCCTGAGAGTTTGCTGCTTTTGTGACCGCTGTTTGTCATGAGAGAGATGGAACACTGTGTCAAAGTTAAGGGAGTGAAAGCAGAATTCTTGAAGACTTGAAACAGTGGTTGCACCTTGGTCACAGCATTGCAGCCACATACCCTGTATAAAGAGCCTGAAGAGACTCTCAGATGGGAGCATGCTGCCAAGGTGATCTTTCAGATCCTGGCATAACAATGAGGGAGACTCCAAAGGAGTGTGCATCCTCTGTAGGTGATCCAGGGTCCTTGTCCCTGGAATCTGCACTCAAATCCAATAAGAACATGCTGACAGACCACATTTTGTTTTTTCTCTACTACAGCCAGGTAAAGATACTAATTTTCTGTACGTATCTCTAAGGGAAGGGGAGGATTCTGGTGATATTATAGCACTGGGTGCAGTGATGTGGGAAAGTGATACCTATCTCTGGTTTAACAGCATGGGCTTCTATGCCTTTGAAATCAATTCCTTCAGGACCTTGATCTGTGACAGAAATCTTCCTGCAGCATCTCCCTATTGCGCAGCACTTGCCCAGGTCCTATGTTGTGTGGGGTACCTGGTCCTGGTGTCTAAGTGAGCCAAATGTGGAGAACACCAAGATAACACAGGTCTGACACTTAAGTTTCTGGTCTGTGGACTATTTGGTCCTCCCATGGGGAAGGGCATGAGAACAGCTTGGTTTCTGGCATATTTGTGTGTGGAGAAGGGGTCACTTCTGGAACTGTAGAAGTCCAGCTGTGAGGACACTCTGGAGCAGGAAACATGGGCAAAGGACACTGATGGCCCATCGTGAGGTTGGAAGAGCATTGTTGCTCCCTGAGTAGTGTTTCAAATAAAAGCTGAAGCTTCTGTGTTAAAAATTAGAGCTCTTAATTTCTACTTTCTCCTGTCACTTCCTCCCCAATGAAACAGTTGCAGGCTCTCATCCTTACCCCACCCAGTTCAGCAGCAGAGAGCAGGCAGAGATGGCATCTTTTCAGTAAGCAAGACCTATGGAGCCAGTAGCAACCTTCCAGAAGAAGGGAGAAAAAACCCCACTCTTCAGGTTCTGGAAGAAGAAATCCAAACCACCAGTTAAGATACTTCCTAAATCTATGTGGGAGTTTGAATTCTGAAGTGTTACATGATATCTTTTGTGAACTGTGAACAGCAAGGAAGTACCCTCATATCCTGTAGTCACACCCCTGTTACACTGGGTATCAGAGTGAGCACACATCTGTTTTAACCACCCAGTTCCAGACAAATTAGCAAAGAGGATGGGAGGAAAGATTTCCATGCTTCCTGCTTTTACCCCTTCTAAGTACATTACACAATTCCCCACTTACCATGTCCTGCCCGACCCTTTCATGTACCTGCTCGCTGCTTGAGATACCATGATTTGGAAGAGGGAAATGTGTGACCAGAATGTACAGAGGAATGCTCAGCAGTGTGAACCTACAAGTAGCAAGTTATACAAGATGGAGTTATCTTTTTAAAACAAAACAAAGCACTGCTACTTTTAACTCCACTGATGATTTTTTGGAAAAAGGATTCTAAAGCCTTGTGGTTCTTTCACACTTAAAAATCAACTCCCCTGCTGATTTTTTTTTTTTTTTTTGGGTTAGACTCTGCCCAATATCAGATTTCTAAAGTCATGTGCTATCAGAAGTGTTGCTGTGTAACATATTTCTGTACTGTTTCTAAATTTAGCTTTCTGAAATTTGTGTCCATTTAAATCAGCTCTTCCAAATGATAGTAACAATATGGCTTTAATGTATTGGTGTGGTTAGTATGATTATATCTATTTAATTAGTCTCCTGTTAAATGAATGATACATACTGATTTTTTTTGCATCATTGCTGGCTGATTATATTTGATAAGTTTGAACAGAGATGTTTCACTCTTAAAAGATGGTCCTGAGAACCCCATTACACTGATGTAGCTGTCTCTTTGAACAGCCTGTGTGATTTTTAATTGATGTCTTTATTTCACAAGTTTAATACAGACATCTGTATTCATATATAAACATTGAAAAACCATTAAAGAGAAACAGTCTTTTAATACAGTTAAATTGTGAATGTAACTTAAACACAGAAATTAGTGACATGGGGAAAACTGTCATTGTAGTTTCCTTATTACTGGGACAATTTGCAGCTGCCTTCAGACTTAGATGTAAGTTACAATCTCCATCTTATTCTTCCTTCTTTGCAAGGAGAAAGCATAGCCTGTCTCGCATCTATATTTGGTGCAGAGTGCATACTCCACTGTGCTAACACACCACATCAGGAAGGAATTTCAAGTGCTCCCAAGGAATTTTGTAGCAAAAGTCCAGCTGACTTTCCTTACATGCATGGGTGAGGGAACATACTAATCTTGTGTAATAAACTGTTCTATTTCTGATGATGATGATGGAGCCTGAACAACGGACTAACGAACTATCTCATGTCTCTTCCTTCTCTTGACAGAGTTGAATACACCAGACCACCGTTTTCTCTGTTGACAAGCTTGTAATTCGGCTGACTAGTGTACGTGCCACTTGTGAGCTGTTAAAACTGCTTCACTTTTGAATTCATCCGAGTACAGCTCCATAGGCTGTGCAACATTTGCTTTGGACAACACCCAGTGAGACAGAAATGTTGAGCTTCCTCAGGGGTGCTGATGGGGTAAGTCCACACTCCAGCTGATTCTGAGGAAACTGAAGTGGAGATAGCCTCCCTGCCATTTCTTCAGTAAATTTAAGAGGACATGCTGGTCTCTTCACCTGGGATGTGAGAGATAATGAGATGTGATCACTTTGCGCTTTATGCTTCTGTCTTGTTTTCTATTCTGTTTAATCTTTACACATCATTCAACAATTAAAATTTTCATTGTTTATATTTTGCCATTATATTTACACTTGAATAGTCACCAAATCACTTTTTTCTTTCCATCTTTCCTTTTAGCTGTCACTTTAAAAAAGGGTATAAATCCAACTTGCATTTTTTTATTGACTATGACAACAAAATAAAATTAAACTTGCAAAGAAAAATGAAACCAAGTAATTAATGTGTTTGGATTTAGAGACATCTGTTCAGATGAATTGGCTTAGAGGTACATCTGTTAATCGGTCAGAGCTGCCAGTGGCTTTAGAATTATTGTGGGGACCTGTGCTGCTCTTCTCCCTCTCTTTCTCTGCCTTTCTCTAGCTTTTTATCCTCTTCCTACAGTTTATTGTTGTATGAAATATCCTCAAGCTTATCTGCAAGTAAAAAACCTAAAGAAATAAGTTTTTTGCACAGTGTTATGTTTAACAAGGAAAGGGGTTTCTTTCTGAAAGCCCTGATGTTTTAAATCATTTTCAGAACAAGAAGTTTGTTTTGCTGCAGGGGTTATGTGGAGATCCCAACACCTCAGTTTTTTATGCTGCTCATCTTGAGTCATGTGCTAAGATAACAAGATAAGAAGAAATCAGATCAGATGAACAGGTTACCACCGAGTTTGGTTTATTATTTCTGTATATTTGAAAACAATCAGGGAGATTGTACACTCCTGAGGAATTCAAATATCATGATGCCCAGTGAATAAAAATGTAAGCAGTCCCTATGCGTCAGCATTCCACTTTACCCTGTATATAAGCCAGCTAAAGAACTGGAAGACAATTTTTTAAATAACAAATGTTAAAGAGAATGGTATTTGTTTATATAACATTTAGAAGCTGGAGTTCTAAATTTAAAGGCTATATGAGCTTTCCTAAAATAAGAGCGGAGGCTAAAGTGATATAACATGTGGTTCTAAGCCCTGGTTAAATTCGGTGGATCTCTTCTATCATTTAGTAAATAGTATGGATTTAGGTACTATTTTGTTAAGTGCCATGTACAAATAGCATGTATACTTTGTGGAAATCCTCTAGGATTCAACAAGAGGGATGTAGGGAGGAGCATGCTTTGGGATGAGAGAGTGGGACATGAAAGATTAATGACCAGCGGACTGAAATGCATCAGCTGTCATTGCTTCCCAGGTCTGTTTACTGTATGGGCTTTTTTAAATGCTGTTGTCCTTGGAAGCGAACAAATAGTGATTTTGCTCTGAATTAGCGATGTTAAACTGTTTGCCAGTTTCTTGATCTCTGATACACTGTTGGTTTTACATTTAGCAGTGCTGATGTTTTTTTTGTTTGTTTGTTTGTTTGTTTTTTCTTTCATGGAGAGATTTTCAGTTTTGCTTTTGGTCTTTGCTTTGTGTGACAATGTTTCTTGGGTAGCTTTTTCTCTTCATGCTGTTTCTTTAGGGTGGTATTAAAGTGTCTTCAGGACTGATGATGAAGGAGCAAGAATAGAAGGGTTTTTGTTAAGGTGATGTACGGGAAGAATGGGAAGATACAATCTATAATGCTTCATTATACTTGTATGTTGTTAACATGAATCTGGGAACTATCAGACAATAATCCAGGCAACATGGACCATGATTCATTCTTAACATTTTTTGCTGGAGGGCAGTGGGGTGTCTTTTACCCCTTGGGCACTCTTTCATAGCTATTCCCTAACCCTTTACTGAGACTTCTTTACCTTCTCTTTCCATGGTAACAAAGACAGCACAACCCCCATTTCTGGGGCTGACAATGTCCCGGGCTGTTTTAGGGGTGAATTTTCTTAAGCTCATGGACTCTAAGCTGACAGGGAAATGGCTTCTGCCCATGCTTCTGCTGTTACCTACCTGAAGTGAATCTCATTTGTCATGGCTGGCCCTTCCCCTTCCTCTTGCAGGTGGTAATAACCTTGGTTTTGGAAGCAGGGAGAGTGTCCTCCCCTCTTGGTGCACCTGCCCTGTCTCAGTAACTTTGGCAGCAGAAACTCCTGGCTGTCATGAGGGGAGCGAGGCCAAGCCAGGCCGCCCTTTGCCCCTGGGTGGTCCGGGGCTGTGGGAGGACGAGCAGCCCTCGGCTGCGGCCTGTCTCCGAATCTCGTATTCCTGCTGAGAGCAGTGGAGCAGCTTGCATGGTTCCTTGCTCTGAGTCTGGGTGCTTGGAGGTTAGTTTGTGGCTGGCCTTCTCTTGTCCTACCTCCCCAGCCCTGAGTAAAAGAGACATGTCTGCAGGTGCCTCCGTTTCCTGGCAGCCTTTGTAGTGCGCTTCTCTGCAAGAAATGTTTCTTTCTAAGTAAGTTTTAAGAAAGATGGTATTACAAATTACTGTTCCCCACATGTTATTCATGTACTTTTTGACCTCTAGGAGGAGACATCTTTCTTTCCCACCTTCCTCCCCTGACTGCTGCTGGGTTAGCTTTTATCATACTTGGTTTTGGTCTTTAGGAATGACAAAACTGGGTTAGGATTTCAACCCTTTGTCATTCTAGAAGCTTACTCAACCAGTGTAAGGTAAAGAGGAGCCTCTTCTGAGAGAAATACCTACCTCTTGCTCAGCCCTCACCCTTTTTATGAGACCTCCATGGTTGCACAGTCCTTTATGAACCTGGGGAGACTTGCAGAGTGCTTTCTTTCATGCCCTCATGCTGTCACTCCTGATGTCTACTCAAAAGGTAAGATGATAGGAGCCATGTAAAAGCATCAGCCATGGACTTGGAGAGGTCTAACGTTTTGTCCCTTGTTCTGCTGATAAAGACATGCTCCATGTTGAAACTGAAGTGAGTTTTATCACATTTACCTCTCAAATCCTTGTTACATACAGTTGATACAGATAATACCTGACATTATTTGCACTAGAGAGACTTGATCTCTTTTTCTGTTTTCCTGAGATAGTTTCCTTTGTTCATTTGTTCACTTTTGTTGTTTCTCATGGACAGCTGGGGAATGCTAGTTTCCTCTTGTCATTCTTAATCTCGTCTTTCACACAGTAATAGCAAAGGGAAAACACTTCTCCCTACAGATACAGCCTGCCTGTTTCTGGCTTCTAGCAGGATTTGTGTGTGTTTGTTTCAGAGAGAACAACAGATGACAGGTGGGTAAGTAAACAAGACTGAGAAAGACATGCTTGTTAAATTTTGTTTTCCTGGACACCACTGAAATGGATCATCATTCAATGCAAAAATCCTCATCTTTTTCTCCCAGGCTAGTCGTATATTATCTTTTCTGATTACTTTCTACCTTCTCTCTTCCTGCTACTCTGATGTTTTCCTGTCTCTATATTATATGCTTAGCATAAGTCAAATACAATATCCATGTTGTTGTTATCAGATATTTTGAATCACTTGATTCAGCTGCTGCCAAACTTGCTTGTGGTCAACTTCTTCAGTGTGGTGTTTTCCCATGATTTCCATCTGTCAGCACTGTGAAAAATGATTCTTCATCTAACCTGAGTGAAAACCAGCTCTTATGCCTGGCTACCCTTCTGAGATGATGGATTGGCCCAACTTGTGCCATGAAAAAGTACACTTAAAATGTGCTTCTGAGAGGACTCAAGGACACTTTGACATAGTACCAAAATTGGTTTGTAACATCTTTTAGAAGACTAACAAGAGGTCAGGCTGTTTTTTCCAATCAGTTTTTACAGCAGTCAAGTCCAGTTTGTTCTCAATCTTGCCTGCAGGGTGAAAAATCCAAAATCACTTGTTTTAGAAAGTTTTGTACAACAGATCTATCTTCTATTCAAACCAAAATAGAGATCTCTTCTGTTTCAGTTTTGAGGTTTTCCTCAGGATTTTTACCCTCCAGTATTTGTGTGACTATTAAATTTTGTTCTGCCATACCTATTACACAAATACCCACATGAACTTCATGAATAATTATATAATGTTTCAGTGGTAATCCGTGGGCCTCTCATGGAGTAGAGATCTTTCAGTGGGGATCCATGGGCCTCTCACAGGTGTTACAAGGAGTTTTCAAGTATTTGATATTCCTTCCCTTGTTGGCACCTTGAGGGTTCATGGCTCTGTTTTGGCACAAGGGATAGGAAAATTGTTACCTTGATTTGCCAAAGCTCATTTAATTCAGCACAAATCACTACAACATGCTTCTGAACAACCTGTTTGAAACTAGCGATTTGAAGATGGCATTCAGATTAAGATTATAATCTGCCAACAATTGGGGTTGGAGGGAATGAACAAAAATAAAAGCATCCCAAGCCTTGACACTTACGTTCAAATTCCCTGTGACTACCTTAATTTTATTCCAGTCCAAAATATTTTAGAATGGTCCATATCTTGGTTTCATTGCAGGTATATTTGTTCTAGTTTGCAATTATCAAATCTAGTTGATATAACAATCTAAATGTTACATATTTTTAAACAAATCAAGCAATCAGATGCTTAGAGGAGAGTTA
Organism: Tyto alba; assembly: GCF_018691265.1. Lineage (NCBI taxonomy): Eukaryota > Metazoa > Chordata > Aves > Strigiformes > Tytonidae > Tyto > Tyto alba. The sequence continues at coordinate 26,726,156 of NW_024881328.1, read as the reverse complement.
TGCGTATAGTTTCTTGGGCAGAATTGTGTTTCCAGAGTGACCTGCAAACCTAAACACCAGTGTCACTTTCTCAGCTGTTCTATGGAAGGAAATCTAGCAGCTGCTGTCCTGTACTGTAGGCTACATGTGGCATGCTCTGGGCTTCTGGCAATAGAATTACTACACCAAGCCAATACTGTGATATAAATGTCAATTCATTTTCCCACACTGAATAAAAAACTTAAGTGGAGTTAAAACAATTATTAGAGGTGTTTTATGCTCATTTAGAACAAAATGAAGAATATAAAACCAATTTATGATTAAACTGAAAAGCAGGTAAATTATCTTAATCTTAGGCAGAAATAAAACACTCCTTAAGAATTCACATGAAGTACTTGGTTTCCTTCTCTGGTTGTTATGGCCACTATTCTTTTAAATATTTTTGGATTAAAAATCCCCTGTCTGTTTTAATTCAGCATCTGATTTATATACACATTCATCCCATCTAAATACTTTGACCCAGTGGAAGAATTGTTAAGCATATATATTCAGTAACTAATAAACAAGAAAATTTTTTACTTGTAGAATGTGAAAATTAAGATCGCATAGTTGCTTTTTTTTTGAAACTCAAATCACTGGGCTTGTCTGTAGAGACTCAATAATGAAATATTTTATAGCTTCAATTTGAGAATCTTTTTTTCTTTGGTTAGCCAGTGTCAGGTGATATTCATGGAAGAGAAGCCCTTTGCGCTTCATATTGGTGACAAAAAAGAACAGGCAGCTTAATGCTACCAAACTAGGGGTGTGTCAAATCTCTCTCAAGAATGATAAACTCAATGGAGTTGTCTATTTTTAACCTCCTGTTCTTTCCTTTTGGCAGACTAATCAGTGTTAGCTGAGCTGTTTCACTGAATGAATCCAAGTAACTCTGTTACTTTCTGAAATGAACAGCGGACCTTGAAAAAGCGTTTCAAGACTGCTTTAATGTATGAAATTCCATTTTGAAACACCATGTCAAATGAAGCCAGTTCAGAGCAGAGGCTTTCTACAACAACAGTCAGTTCAGTTGCTGTTCAGGCCGGGGATGCCAGTATTGTTATAGCTGTACTTAAGGTAAGGCAGCAACTACTAGCATGTCTGTTCTTGGCTTTCTGCCACTCAGTGATTACCACTTACTTAAAATGTTTTGTGTAAATGAATAGTTAACATAGGATGATGAGGCAAGGTAATTTAATCAGTTAATATCTAATAGAGCTTTCTTGGAAGTTAATACTTGTTTCTGTTCACAGTTTCTGTTTGTGGGTGGTTTTATTTAAAAATAGACTAAATAATTTGGCCAAAGTAAGTAGGCTCTTAGAAGCAAGGAATTCCTCTTACTCTGTTTAAAAAGTAAGAGATAAATGCAGTGTGACATGAAAATGTATTAATAAGCATGATGATACCTTTAATCATAGTTGAGACTCTCAAGGGTTGTTTTTAAATTATACTCAGCAATAATTTTACATAAGTAGTCTACCAATGTCATAAATGCAGATTGTGTGTCTTCTTTTAAAGTATTTGCTGGGGGGGAAAGCCTAAACCTGATAATGAGTGGTTATTTTTGAAAGCTGTGAATTTATATTCCCAGGTGTTTTAGTAGAAGCTCCTGTGTGTGTATAGCTGTGCTTATAAGCACCTAAAGGCCTGCTCTGTGATCTAACATCCACGCTTACAACTTGCATAAAATTTGTCATGGGTAGGAAAGTTGGATGCCTAGGTACTGAATCCCAGGTGCAATCTATTGACAGTTTGATTCTTCATTCTCCAGGCAACTTGGAAAACACACAGGTCTCAGCCACTGGAGTTTGTAATGCAGCATAAGGTGATAATGAGCGGGGCTGTCATGGAATTAGGGTGATTATTTGGGATAGGGTTACCTTAGTTGTGTTGGGTGGGAAGGTTCTCTCTTATCAGTTCTCACCCTTCTTGGGACACTGCTGCCTCAAGGGAGCAATTCTGTAGGGTGAAGACATGTATTTTTCCCTTGTGTGCTGTGAGAACCATGCTAACCTCCAGTGACATCACTGCTTTATTCCTTAACGCCATCCTCTCTGACTTACAGTTCTCGGATGGTAGTGGTTCTGCAACACAGCAAGGGAAGAATTAGCTATGCTTTGGGTCACTGTGAAGCTTCCTTTTTTTTGTGTATCCTCCAGGGCACAATGGGAGATTACTGTTTGGGTTCCTATTCTAAAGGTTATTAAATGTCCCTGCTGCTAGTTGTTCAGTCTCTCTCTATATATATTCATTGTACAGGTATGTTGGATCTGTGTGGTAGAAATAAGATTTAGGGTTATGGTTTTTGCATCTGGTGTAATATAGTTGTACCTTCCATCCACACGCCCAAGTTTCTTTAACTATCTTTGCAATCTTCAGATGAAAGGTTTTTCCAACTCATGTTCCCTTTTTGGCTCACTGTGATAATCTTACTCCTCACAGGCAAAACCAAAATTGCAGTAGCTATTGGGTAGGTCTAGTCTCTGGGGTTTTGATATTTGTTTTAAATGAAGTGAAGTTTATATCGTATCCTGTCTGTCTTCATTCTGCAATTGAAAACATGTGCTCCTATGACCATGGAAAGTATGTGTGACTTGATTCTGTGTGAGTAAATAATGGAAGGGGAGCTTGTGTTTTCTCAAGGCTGTAATTGTTTACTTATTACAGTGCGGAAAATGGGTGAAGCTTCAGCTAGCTGAATCAACACCAAATTTATTAGAAATTGGCAGCAATCAAGATGAGACGAAAAAACTACTGCAAGATCATGAATTCCTCCTAGCTAAACTTAAGGTAAGATGTGATAAGAACACACAAAAATACATCTAGTCTTTATAATTCAGGTACGACAGCAGACATAAATGCCTGGGCCTCCACTTGCAATGTGATTGTTAAGTTAAACTCCACACAGGAAAAGCTATGTTCAGCCTTTGTCAGTGTAACAGATCAAAGTTAGGCCTATACACTGGAAAAATATGTTCAGTGTTAATTACTGTTTTTTGACAACAGCAGTGAAGATGCAGTGTTTTTTCCACTGTATACATTACTGTCAAGTCAAGTGAAAAATTCCTATAGCCTTTAGTAACTGCTAAATATAACAGAAAGTAATTTTTAAATTTTTCTCCAATGTTACGAAAAGTTTGGTTAGTTTACAACAGCTGTAAACAAAAGCAAGCTCTTTGTAAGTGTGAAGTAGATATTCCAGGCACATTTTTATTGAATATTAATAGATGTAAGTTACAGTAAGAATGATATCTTAACATTAAATATTGCTTGTCTTGAACTAGGAATATTTTAGCTAGGTAAAAGGCCTAAAATGAAATTTTAGCACTCCTGAGGGCAGATTATAACAGTGGCATTTGGACATAGAATGACATGCTTGCATGAAAAACCTGAATTATTTTAAATGTGGATGTTTGACACTGAGAACAGTCTAAAGGCACCTAAGAAGAAATTTTGTTTTCATGTTTTGATAGGGCAGATTGACTTCATATTTATAGACAAATAAATTCCTCTAAAATCTTGGAGCTATGCACAGCAATTTATCTTAATAGATTTTTATCTTTTTTTTTTTTTTTTGAGATTACATAAAATTCAAATCTGAAAGTGCAAATACAATCTGGACAAGATCAAGTGCATTTGATTTAATATTAGTGACTCTGTGCTTCCATTGCATTATAAATCTCAAACATATGTCAGGTAATTTAATACAGTATGTATAGAATATAATCTAGTATGGTGCATAGTGTAGATTTTGAATAGCATTACAAAAATAAACCCAACCAAACCAAAAAATCAAAAAGTAAAAAATTAACACCCCAATACAAAAAAAAAAAACAAACAAAACCCACCAACAAAACCAGAGAGGGTGGTTCTGCTATCTTTACTTGTGCAAGTGCCTCATCTTTATTTCCATCAGTGCTACACTCGGGCATCTTTGAAGAAAGTTGCTGTATGCTGTTTGAACAATTCAAAATCAGTTGAGTTCTTACACACTGACAACTGGAAGAAGCTGAGCTTTGTCTCCTAGCTGTCAAAAATAAATTTTAAAGTCTGGGAAAAGAAAACATAATAATTCCAGTCTTAAACATGTTCACATAACAATTTACCATCAAGTCAAATCTTCATGGTGCATATCTATATTAAGTGTTTGCTAAGGGGAAGAAAATAATACAAATGTTCTGAGACGCATCTTGTAGGTCTTGTCTTTCAAATATATCAGGAACAAATATTATTTCATGTTGTAAACCTGCAGTCCTTGCAAAATTCAGCATTTATTAATGAACATTCTACAAAAGGATTTAGTTCAAAATGACTATTTTCTGCAATAATTTGAGATGCAGTAATGCAGGACTGCAGTGTCATAATTCATACTGACTGCATTTTTCAGATGTGACACTTTCTGTATTATAGTAGGCTGTTAACACTTGTCAGTAATTATTCAGTCTCAAGATACTAAATCCACTCATCAAAAGTTTTTATGAGAATGATTCTCAGTCTTTGAAATATTGATTATAGTAATTTTTTCCACTTAGTATTTGTAATTAATTATACATTAGTTATGTGAAGATGGATAAAGAGGTAGTAGTGTTTGTCTTCAACATTTATGGACATAAAGATTTAGTTACTTATGAGGGGATAAAGAATTTAGAAATGTGGGAAGGAGAGGGATTGAAAAGATGACACAGACTTGCAGTTGTTAGATGGTACTTGTTTTGATGGTATCCATCCAGCACATGCAATTCTGTTTGAACTTTTACCCTTAGTGAGCAACATACTTTTGTAAACTCTAACAATAATTAATTGTACAAATACATGAACATTATCCCAGCTGCAATTTTATTCAGTGCAATTTTTAATTTTTCCATATCGGCTACAAGTTGTCATTTTCACTATCTTGTTCCAACCGACTCTGAAGGATAGTCTATGGCAGCTTATAACATGTTTATTTTTGATCTTAATTAGATCTTGGCATTTGGAATGCATTATTAGTCTAAAAAGGTAAAGATGAAACTAAGGTCTTGTGCTTAAGTAGAACTTATTCTAGTTCTGTGGCGACATTGTGGTACTTTACCTTGGGTTTACATATCTTTTTAAAATACTTATATGCAACTGTAGTAAGGCTAATATGGCATATAGCAAATCATAAATATCTTGTTAGAAAAGCATATTTATGAAATGGAAGGCTTCCATAGAATAAATTATGAATATCCATCAAAAAAAGAAATTTTAGTTCAAAATAGTGTATTCATTACACTTTATATTGATGATCTGAATTACTTCAGTGAGTAAGCTTGTATGAATTTAAAAAGTTGTCAAATGCCCTATTAACTTTATTTATTTTTTTCATCCTGTAACTTTTCAAAAAGTTTAGATTTAGATTAGAAATTTACATAATAACAAGAGGGGAAAAAAGTTTGTTGTTTTTTTTTTTTTTTTCTACTGTGCTTTATTAAAAAGAAGGGAGGATGGTATTCTTATGTTTTTTAATTTTAGAGCTAGAAATTGTTTGCAAGTAGAAAACAGTATAATTAAGGATTTCTCCACTTGGATCCCCAGGAAATGGTTACAATTGTGTATATTGTGGAATATTTTCAGTCATGTGAATTTAAAGTACAACGGTGAGCCAACTTTGAAATGTTTTTCTATTTAGTTTTTATTGTTGTATTAAAAAAAAGTGCAAAATAAATCATGTTTCCTGATAGGCATCAATACTGGATATACATATGCTTAACTTTGCTGATTAGTTCAATTCACAATTTAGTATTTGTGCAGGACAGGCAAAAATTTGTGAATCAGCAATGATTTGAATGTGAAGTTAGTCCTGCTTAAGGGAAGAGTTAGATGATTGATACTAAATACATCTTTGGAATCAGTGCTGAATAACCTATGGGCTTTTAGAAGATACTATATGGCATAGGTGACCATGCTGGCATTATCCCATGTTATTCCGCTAACTCATTCTGGGCTTTGATCATGCTTTTGCTTTTTAGCTTCATTATTCTAATACCAGTATATGTATTGTAAATTATAATCAAAATATGCAGGCCAAATTATTTAATTGACTTCATACACTGAGGATTCACACGTGTCAGGAATGGCAAAATTTGGCACAGTGATCAGTCTATAGTACTGATGCTAGAGGAAAACAAAGGTAATTCAGCTCACTATTCCAGGTAATTGTTTTTGATTTAGCAACAGTAACGGGAGTTAAAAAAACTGAAGCAACCAGTTTGACACTCAACAAGGCAGATAGTACTTTAAAGGACAATAGGAACAGACCTGTTGAATGAGAAAGCAGTAATTTTTAGAGCATTTCTTTACTGCTCTTAATGTTCAGAATTATTCTCATAAAAACCGGTGTGCGTACTTTACGGCAATAGGAAATAACATATACAAAATAGCTTCTTTTGATAGAATGTATTCTATCATATTCATTACTGATTTAAATTTGTTCCGTTGAATTTGGGAATTGGGAACACCCTGATAATTTAATAAAAAGCAGAATACAGCTTTTGAAAAGGTCCCCACTTCAAATGTTTATAGATTAGGAAACAGGCATGTTATTGTTAATAGAGTTTAAAGAATAAATGCTGAACAGGAAATAGTAAAACTAAACAATAAACATGTACATGATGGTTACAACATCTAGTTGAAATGCCTTTAAGTGCTCTTGAAATTTAATTTATATGTATAATACTGATGTCCTTCATAGAGGCAATTATTCTATTTGTTCTTGTTGAATTCTTATACTGCCAACTAGTAGCCCAGGAGATTAATGAAACTTGTTTAGCAGCAGTGATTTAAGAGGTAACTATACCTCAGTTTCTTAATTTTGTTCAGTGATGTCTAATTGATTGGGAAAATTTGCATATGCTTGTCACTTGTTCTAGGCAAGCTTACAGATTTGATTTCCTTTGAACATAAATTTGGTGTTTGTGAGTGTTAAATAATTACTTGCTCTTTTATAACATGAATTAATTTGACAGGTCTAGATGCTGCCAACACTTATGTATCCACTGTTGCAAGTTCCACAAACTGAAATAAAATGTTTCTTTTGAACATGGTTAAGAATGAAATATAAATGTTTTCAGGTTTGGAATCATAGACCTTTCTCTTTGTGATTTGACCCTCTGGGAGTCTCAACTAATTTGTTCTGATTCTAGACCAATATATTCTACTTCTTTTTTGCTAAATTAGATGATATCAGCAGTAACAGTTTTGATGGAAATACCAACTTCTGTGATTTCATGCAAGTCTTCTTCCCTACATTTGCCTCATTGTTTAGATGACCATCAGCAGCTTTATATGTTCTGGAAATGTAAATATATGCACATGTATGTTTTGAAATTGTAAAAAATGAGATATCAAAAAAAAGTGAGAAGAATCAAAACCAGAAAAACTAGAGACACAAAGCTTCCATGAGTTAAAATTATATTGATTACATGGTGCATACACATTTCTCTGCCTTTCTTCTGTTCTCCATAATTCAGTTGTTTCCAGTGGAAGTCTTATCTGGAGATAACATATTGTCTTAGTGTTTGGATCTACCAAATTTAATGCTTTATGGATCATTAAAAAAAGAAAAATTCTGTGTGTATGTGTTGCCATGCTTTTGGCTATGGCAATGTTAAAATCCTTACTAAGACAAACAGTCACATTCTTGGTTTGCTTCCAAAGTTCTGGTTTTTATCATGAAAGAGACTGTGGCAGAACTGCTACTAAACAGAAATTAGCCTATAAACCTAAGTTTAAAAATCAAAACTCTTATTAATTTGGCTCATGAACCTGAAGATTGCTCCTAATTATCTTATTTACTTCAATTCACAGAGCATAAATAACAAAACAGTAATTTATATGCTAATATCCAAGAAAAACAAATTAGAAAATTACATTCTTCAAAAAGCAATAATATAATATGCTCTTTCTTTGCATTTTATATCTTTTAAATAAGTCTTTCAGTTATTTCAAGTAGAAATATTTTCATAATGCTTATTTTTCAGTAAATTTGTTATGAAATAAATTATTTGTTAGTATCTTCTGAATTATTTAAAATTAATTATTGAGGTGCTCAACAGTACAATTAGCAAAGTTCAGCTGCATTTTCATTATAAAGAAGAGCTGACTTTTGCAAGTGATTTAAAAAAAAAAAAAAGGAAAAGTAAGATTTAATAAATATTTTTTTTGAAAGTTAGTTCAACTCGCTCAATATTTGCATGAACAAAACTCCCACTGAAATAGTATTTGTCTCAAAATAGTTTTATCATTACTTTCTGGGCTTCAAGTTAGTAGCTATTTGTGCTGTACAATTTCAGCACTACCTATAAATAAAGATTAATTTTAGCAGCATCTCAGTGAGGAGGGTAGTTCATGCACCTGAAAATTACAAGTTACAATATTCCCTGTAATAATCTGAAGTTGGACATTTGTACCATGCAGAAAATGAGCTAAAGTGTGAAATTTAGCCTAAAATAATAATGAAAAGAAATGTAGGGAAGGAAGAAGGAAATAAATCACTGATCATGATCAGGGTTTAAAGATAAGCTAGATATAATTCCATAATTATGAGAGAAATGTGTGATTCAGTCAGCTGCTCATTCAAGTCTGCTCCAACAGTCTGACAAGCCCTACCTGTTTTTCAGGAAATAACAATGACAGACAGATAAATAGATGGAAAAAGGAACAAAAGGCAGAGGGCTTTCCAAACCTCTCTCCTTCCAGAGCAATCCAATATCCAATTCTGATAGCAGTATTGCTCATTGGGAGCAATCTGATCATGAAACCTCATCATGAAATGGTGAATCTGAAATGAGCTTGATCAGGAAAGGAAGAGGGTCAGGAGGAAGCATTATAAAGTTAAACAATCAAAATATAAGGTCATGCAGTTAAAGTGAATAGCAAGTATCTTTGCTGTGACCTTAAGTTTACTACTTGATTGTGGAACAGCTCTTAAACACCATGGCTGTGGAAACAGTCTAGGATCTGATACTTGCAATTATTCTGAAGAGAATTAGGAAGTATGAGTGGGAATTTAGGATTATGGCCATCTATACTGAAAAAAAAAAAACAACATCAAGCTGAACGTAGGTGCCTAGTAAGAATATAAAAGGGAAGACTATCTTATTTCTTAGTGAACTAAAAAGATGTTTTGTTTGGATTAGCAGAAAGACTGAGATTCTCATAAATATATTGTGTGGGTAAACATCACAGGAGAGCAACTGCTTAAATTGAAGGCCACTGCTGGCATAGGAATATATATAGCACATGGAGATCATTAAAAGAGGTAGGCTGGAAAAGGTTTCTAACTGTCAGACCACTGTCCCAAAATAGATTTTCAATGGGAATAAAAGGGGCAAGAATTGTAGGTGATTTTTATTGGCAATAGGACATATTTGTGAAAAAGACTGTCTGAAATTATTGTTTCTAAGACCAGGGGACCTGAAATTGATTGACCCAGGCATTGTGTAATCTTGATAGAGGATGAAAATTTATCAATCTTTGTTTTATTTAAATTCTTGACGTCTGAGATCTTGATTGTACTATAGGTAATAATTTAAATCTGTTGTTTATGTTGACATAAACTACTGAAGATTGTGAATTTTAGTTACTACTGAAGATTGTGAATTTTAGTTATGAATTAGATTGATTCAGGAGCTGCTGCCGGTTTAAGTAGTAGTTTTGGATAGTATTTCGGAGGGAAAAGAATATTTTATGATGACTGGATTCAGGAAGCACAGGTAAAACCTTTGTTGACATTCTATTTTTGGGTTTCAGTTTGTGGTTTGTTTTTTGTTGTTTTTTTTTGTTTTGTTTTGTTTTGTTTTGTTTTTTTTTGAGAAGCATATCAGTAAAAAATTCAGGAAGATTGAAATCAGTCCTACCTATGAAATTATGACTGTACCTAAATTTTTTGCATTTTTTATTTTAAAAATAATTTTAGAGTGTTTTAACATGAGGAATATATTCTTTTTGTAATGAGACTGGTAGAATTAAGCTTAGCAGATGTATTCCACACATGAAATTTAAGAGCGAAAGTGCAGATCTTGACTTATTTTTAATTTATATATTTTCATCTAATACTCTTTGTTTCAGTTCTATGATATGCTAATTATAATTCTGTGGTATTCTATATTTGCATTCCTAATTTTAGCTATGCCTAGAGTATAAAATTATGGTAACAATGTACCAAAATACAGTGGCTCCAGTGTTCTTTAGTACTGTAGTAACTAAACAAATATGTAAACATTATACTAAATTATAAATTCTTAATCATGGCTACATTTCTTTCTATGGTAAAAACTATCAAGACTGCAACACAAGCCCTCAGAACCAGAAGGGATAACTTCAATTCTGTTCTCCCTCAGTCTACAGGGTCTTCCAGACTCTGAAGCCCATTGTTGCAGGTTGTGTGTTCTAGAGCTCCTCAGCAAAACTTGTACCTTGTAATGATGTACTCTTCCTTCCTCTTATTTTTAGAAATGATCAATTTCTATATTTTAGCTGAAACTTTCCAGAAAAATCCAGTATGACACAGATCCTGTTACATGAAGTTTCATCCTGGATTTGCAAATCCACAAGCAACAGACTCTTATAATGAGAGAACCAGAATTTTAAGCATTGAAGTCTGCATTAGGATTCCATGGGCTAATGTTAAAATATCATGACTTTGAATTTTTTCTACAGGTAAATATGGCAACACCACCAGAAGTGTTCTATAGAGTTGTGTTTTATTGTAACTTCATTGCACCTCTAAGTCAGCTTTTTATTAAACCCTATCCCCATAAATCTCATCTCTTCCTTTAGTTATGTCCTGATATTAGCAGCTCCATGTGGCTTTTTGGGTTGCAACATACTGTATGCTATGACCTCTAGGTTTCTAGGAAGTTTAAGTTCTATCTATATCTAGTCCTTATTTTCCTCAGGAGTTTGACAGTCTCTGATGGTGCTTCAAGCTCCCTGATTGCTAGGTATCTTCTTCTGTCTGCCTTCCTTTACACTCCAGAAGCTTTCTAAATACATGGTAAGAGTGTACGTAGATGTGTTCTCTAGAAGGCCAAATTTTATTTCCCTCCAGAGAGGGAAGGGATGCTCAGTCTATGACAATCAGGGAAGAGAAAAGACAGCTTTCCCCTCTCTTTCCATGCTCTTGTAACCAAATGGTACCCAAATAATGGGCTGTGAACAAATGACTACAGAAGCCATACTATCCATCACAGCTTACATAAAAAGATGTTTTTAGACTTTCAGCTATTCGCATTCTGTCTTGGCTACAATATCAGACCCAAAAGTACCCTGAAAATGAGTGAGGGGAGAGTTGTGTGGCTGCACAACTGCTGTGTTACCAGATGTCCTGGGTTGAGTGAGTGGTGGAGTTTTTTGGTGGCAGGGGAGGGGACTATCAGGGCCGCCCCCTGTGAGAAGCTTCTCGAAGCTCCCCCAGCTCCAAGTCAGCTCCACTTCTGTTTGGAAAACTGAGCCAATCAGCTGTGCCTCTGCGATAACATATTTAAGAAGGGACGTGGTGACGAGCAGTTGGACTTGTGAGGAGGAGTTGCTGCAGCTGCATGAACACCAAGGTCAGTGGAGGAACGGAGGAAGAAAGGAGGGGGGAGGTGTGCCGGAGCAGAGACCCCCTTGTATCCTGTGGTGAGACAGCAGGGCAGCCCCCCCTGCCACTCATGAAGATCTACAGTGGAGCAGACATTGATTTACGGCCTGTGGCTCCTGCTCGATGGATCAAGGGGCTGTGCCCGAAGAAGGCCGGGGTCTCATGGGAAAAGGTAGCCCCGCTGCTGTAATTCAGCGCTGGGAGGATTGCAGCATGCGGGGATGTCCCACGCCGGAGCAGCTCGCGAAGGGCTGCAGCCATGGGAGGGAATCCAGTCGGAGGAAGTGAGTGACCCATGACGGAGCAGTGTGGGGAATGCTGCGGCCCGTGGGAGGAACTCATGTTGGAGAAAGTTTGTGGAGGACTGTCTCCTGTGAGAGAGGGACCATAATGGAGCAGGAGGAAGAAGTTCCAGAAGCTCCCCCCACTGAAGATAAAGGAAATGGCAGCACTGACTGCACCCCCCATTCCCTGCCCCTGCGACACTGGGAGGAGGAGGTAGAGATATTGAGAGCAGAGCTGAGCCCGGGAAGAAGGGAGGGGTGGGGGGGAAGGTGTTCTCAAGATGTGGCAATGCTTCTCACTGTCCTACTCTGTTAAGTGTTGTTAGTGTCTGTAATAAATGTATGTTCTTTTTTTCTTCCCCTAATGAGTCTGCCTATTGGTCGTGACCATAAAGGGGGGATTTTTTTTTCCCCATCCCAGTCCTGTCTTGAACCTCAAGCCTGGCTCTCTGTCCCTTCTTATTGACAGAATAGAAGGGAGAGAGAGCCGCTGCGTGGTGGTTGGCTGCCGACCAGGCTCAAACCATGACACCAGACAGCAAGCATGCAAACCACAGGCCTGGGATTATAACCCTGTTAGTTCCTCTCAATAAATCTTAACCAGACCATTGTTCCCTTTAAGCTACCAATGTTCATTTTTGATATAGTGAATGTTGTTGTGTGGAAGTGGAAAGAAAAAATAGCATCTCACCTAGAAATTGGCCTGTAGTTTTTAAAACCATGCTTTTCTGATATGGTTTTACTGAGACCAAGAGAAGTTTCATGTTTGTACAAACTCCTTTTTTGACTACATGCTAGGCATTCCTTATATTGTCAAGCTTCATGCCAGCTCCTCAGAGCCCAAAGAGAAATGTACTGTTTTATATTTTTGTGTTGAAAGGCAAAGTTCATAAAATGAAACAAATAGCATATGAAATGAAAAGTACTCTGGACATGTTCATGTAACATACTTGTTAACTTGAAAAATAATAGCACCACATACTTGGAGCTGGATTCTTTTATTTTCCCCCATTCAAGTTGGAAAAATTAAACAAACACACAGACTTTTCCCAGATACAACAGCCTTCCAAATTTGTTCCTGTTCCACTGAAACAATAAGTACATTTTTTTATGTATTAAGAAAACATGCCAAAACAGAAACATCCAATTCAAAACATGATTGAAATAATTTTAAGGGTTTATTGGAAAACTCTATTCAGTTAATTCAGTTAAAACCCCCACCTCATAAAAATTCAGGTTTCTGGGAAATATTTCCATAAATCATAATTTTTTTTGATGGAAATACACTTTTTTCCTCTTACCAAGTTTACTTCTAGGACAAGAGACACAAATTGGAAAAAAAGGAAATTCCAATTAGATATTAGTAAAAAAGTTTTGACCACGAAGGTGGTTAAATTCTGTAACAGGTTGTCCGGCGGAGTTCTGGAATTTCTTTTATTGGAGGTGTTCAAGACTTCATGGCATAAGCCCTTGAGTAACTTGAGCAACAGGTTGGACAGATGATCTTCAGAGCCCTTTCTAACCTAAATTATTCTATGATTCTGTGTTGATAAAGTTTGTATTTCAAAGATGAAGAGCGTAAAATCAGTAATATCTGATTAGATTACTGATTAGATTACTGATTAGATTACTGATTAGATTACTGATATTAGTAATAACTGAGTAGATTACTCAGTTTAAAAATAAACTATTCCCATATATAGCAGTTAAAATAGTTGAGGATAAATATTTTAACAGTTCACAGTAACTAATGGCTTTGACAGCTGTGGAAAGCATAATTTCAAACTCATGGCAATAAATCCTTAATACCACTCTGAAGACCATCTCATTTATTTGAACTCTTTCTTAACAGAGTGGTTTCCTGTAAAATATTTCTCTCTTTGCACTAGTTTGTCTTCTCAAAATGCAACAGTGTTCTGTTGCTGGGGTAACAGACAAAATGACAACAGTTTTGATAGTATTTTAGGTTTTTGTAATATTACAGTAGCTACTATTTAAATATATATATACACACACAACTGTTTTAAATGTGTGAAACATTTTCAATAGACATTAAAGAAAAAATTAATATTAAGTCTATTTCAAAATTTCCATGAATCAGTTATAAAAACTAAACAGGTATTACACATGAACAATTTTCTAATTCTTTTTTGTAACTTTATGCACACTCATTTTGCATTTCATTAAATATGGCAGTTTAGTTTGCTTTAACTTTCAAATTTTCTTTGGTTAGGTTTGAATTCATTACACAGTAATTGAATAAAAAAAAAATAAAATTGCACGAAGCATGACTGATAGAGAAAAGCTGGGATAGCTTTTGAAAACTGTGTTTTAGGGATTATGTGCCTCACAGCTAATAAATTACTGGAAATTATGCCATACTGGTCAGGTACAAATGTTAATTAACAACCTGTTCAGAAAAAAGGCTTCTAAAAGAAGGAAATCTACTTCTGGGCCCTATACCAATTTTACAGTGTCACTCTTGAGTAGTTGGGAAAGATTTAACTTTTGAAAGGTCTTTTTAATATGTTGAAGCTGATGTAATATTAGGATAAATGTATGTCTAGTTTTATTTCAAAATATAAATAGTCAGCTCTTTAACAAGTCAGACTTTGCCAAGAAATTCCAAATGCAGCTACCTCAAATGGCACCTGCTTTTTCCAGTGTATTCAGGATAGCTGTGAAAGTGGTATAATTTAACCTACTAGTGACAAGCAATCTATGTGTGAAGTTCTGAAAATATTTTATCTTTTTTTTTTTTTTTTAATATATCAGTAGTAAGTCATGACAATTATTTCTTTTCATAGGTTAATATTAAGATATTGAATCAGTAAAGAGACTGAGTATCACATACTCGCTTAATTTCTGTTGTTATAGTTATGGAGCTGGTCCAGAACATTAAGAAAATCTCATGCTGGATAATTAGTGAATGCCACTAGTTTTATAGAGTTGTTGTGCATGCAACCATTTCATGCATCAGTAAGAAAGAAACATAATAGTGGCTTTTCTTAATGTTCTACATCATCAACTTTTTATCCGGTAGTATTAAAATAGCTGGTTTAGAGGTAGCATTTATTTTTTCAATGTATTGATCATGTTTTCACAACTGCTCTCTCAACCCATTCTCTGCCCTTTCATGCCAATGCTATTCATGGACAAAATGAGATTAAATACTTGTTATTGCACTCAAAATTTTCTGGAGGAAAATACAAGTGTTTCATGCTATATAGGAAATGACACCTCTCTATACCTTACCGTATGGACAGAGGCTATCAATTAACTGTGTCTGTTATGTTAATTTTATTAAACAGAGACTGTCAATATCTTAACTCGGAGATGTGGTATTTTAGTGGTAAGTGTACAGATACTCAAAGATGAAAATATTTTACAAAGTCTACCTTTACTTGTTTCATGAACTAGTTTCTCAGTATTTTTTTTTCTGATGATACAAACATCCATCATGAGTATGAAAGTGATTTAATTGCCATTACCTGAGTGTGAAAAAAAGCTGAGGACCAAGTTCAGTTTAGAATAATAGCTATTACTGATGTAGTAAATTCAGATCCTGGGTACTCAGTAGTGTGATGGGAGAGGTCAGTAGGACATCACCTTTCTCAGAGCATGTGGGAATCTTCTGAATTTCTTCAGCAGAGTCTACCAACATGCGCCGTCTTAAGCCCGGACACAGTTAAAAGTTATCTTTAGTCCTCTATATTTTAAAATAGCCTGTCAAAGAGCAACATAAATTCCATCTACCTACTGCTGGCAGTTTGCTGTTTGTTTGTTTTTTTGTTTTTTTTTTTGGGGGGGGGGGGGGGGCGGTGTTAGGTTTTCTTTTTTGTTGTTTTTGTTTGGTCGCTATTAGTGTTAGGGCTTATTATCGTTGGAGTAAATACAGTTCTTGCAATATATACTCTTGTATAAAAGTATAATTCTTGCACAGTGCCATGGATTTCAGTTTATGAATTGTTATGGTATGATTTTGTCAAATCTCTCACAGCTCTTCCATCTGGTAATTTTTTAAATAAATGATTCTTTGGGACTAAGCTTTCCAAGTGAAGAGGAGGGTTTATTTCAATTTAACACAATATAATAAAATCTTGGTAATCTATATTGAATTAAAAAGTTTAAAGACAATTAGCAGTGGTATTCAACATATTGTTAACTCATGGCTTTTCTCCAGTTTTGTAGTGAGATAATTGGAGGAGAAGCTCTTGCACCTGCCTCAGGTGTTGCTGGCTCAGAAATGCATTTCTACTTCTGTCCCAGGTTGCCCTGTCTGGCTCCTGCTTCCTCTTTCCTTTTCTCAGCTGAGATTATGTACAGCCAGGGGTAAAAGTGAACAGATGTTTACAACGCCAAAGAAATGCCATTTTCTATGTGCACCTGTCAAGATTTTCTTATATTCTAAGTGGTTCCAGAATATTTGACTGTGGAGCAAGTTTGACTTTTCAGGCTTGATCAGGCTATAAGATATTTTTGGGTTTTCTCTTTTTTTTTATTGCCACATAAATTTGAGGAGTTTGAAATCCATAAATTCAGTAGCTTTCCTATTGAAGATTACACTGAAATGAAATGTGAAGATCTGATGCACATACTTCAATGCAGCTTTTGCAGTTCTGCATAAGATTTACCAAGACAAATATTGTGAATAGTTCATGCCTTGGTATGCTCATCTCTTTCTTTTTTCCCCAAAAAACAAATCTAAGCTACATAAGATTTTATAGATAATGTTGTTGAAATGAGATAATTCTGTAGCAGCAGAGATATACAAATATCTCAGCATGTTTGAGAAGAACTTTGTAGCCTATAGATTACAACTAAAAATGCCTACCTGTAAATAAGAGGATAAACTGTGTGTAATATCATGAAATAATTTTAACTTAGTAGTTAAAAAAAAATATATTCACATGACCTTTCCTTCCATTCTTTAGAACCTTTGGGGGTAAAAATCTGTGCTAAATCACAGCACTCATCATAAAGGGGGAAATAGTTCTGGGAAGCAACAAGCTGTCTTTGGGTTATCTCAGCCCTGGGCTGGAACATCTGCTGGTCTGACCTTGAATAAAACAGAGGGAGCAAAGAAACAGAGGACAAATGGCTTTTTCAGTAATAACTATCTTTGAGGCCAAGTGGTCTGTACCGCTCCATGATGCTTTATCTTTCTGTCCTTACCTGGCAAATGACTGCTTCAAGAAACAATCTCATGGTTTCCCTCTTCACTAGAGCTAAGCTTTGCAAGTTGGAAATAAGCTGGGGGATTTCAGGGACTCCAATTCTCTGCAAGCTTCTCGAAGTGCCTGGAAAGTGCAGGGACAAGAATCTCCTCCATGGCATTGATTCTTAAAAGCATTGATTATTAAAACTGTGGATTTAATTTATCCCCTGCCTGTTGAGGGTAGGTAGCTGCCCAGAGAAACAAGTGGCCTCATCATTTTTTAGTCTTCTCACCAAATTTTAGAACATCCAATTGATGAAAACTTTAACACTGCATAAAAACAAGTTGACATTTAGTACTTGAACTCTGACAGGAACTTGCACTTCCTATGTACAAGTGAATCAGAATCAAAGAATCAGAAAGCCATATTGGGGTAATTTGTTGTAGGACATAGCCCTAAATTTAGGTCTAGTTTAAAATAAGTGTAAAACTAGTTTAGGGTATATCATCCAACACTAGGAAATACCTGTTAAATGACAAAAACGGAGAATGACCCAGTCTGCACATGAAACCTTTGTTTATTTTGTTTCCCCCTTTCATGATCTCTTCATACGCCTTAATTTATCAGTAGTTAACCTATTGAAAAAATTAATGAAATCTATAAAACTTATTTGTTATCCATTTTTAAAGATTTTTAAAAATACGTATCTTATTTATTGATTCACAATTCTTCTGGAATATACTTTTTCTAATGTAAAATAGTGTTAGTGTTGAATTCAGGTCTTGAGTGCTATTGCTTTGAGTAAGCTGACCTGTTAGGAAAGAGTGGGATATTTTTCTGTGTCCTGTAGACAAACAGAGCTCTATGCATTTCATGTTATGTTATCATATATAGTTAGAAAATATTGATTATTTTGACCGAGCAGTGTGATATGGAAAGTTAGCAATAAATTCCTCTTATGTATCTGAGAAGCTAGTCCAATTATCCCTAACTGTGTCTTCATGGTAACAAAAACATTGTTGTATGCCATGCTTTTATTGGGTTAGTCTTTTAAAATCATCTGGCAAACAGTCTGACTTTGTTTTAAAAATATATTTGAGAATCAAAATCTAGGTCTGTTTTGAAGGAATGTAAATGTCATATCCTGCCTTTATGTTGTATGTGGATTGTAATGAATGATAACAGGAACAGCTAGCACTAGAAATAAGTTGGAAGACTAAAATATATTAAATGTATAAACTATTTGAAGAGCAGCATATTATAGTTATGTGTGCCCATCTACTTATTGGCATATGACTTCAACTAAAGAAATTATTCATTAGTATTCCTTGTGCAAAAGCTTAGGAACAAATTTAGTGGCATAATTAGTAAGATGAGAACAAAATATCATATCAGGCTAACTACCGATTTTACTAACAGTATATAACACAATAGAAATGTGACTGCACTATTAATGCAGCTTTACCTTTGTTGCGCTTGATATTTTATGGTGAAAATTCCATGTGTCTGAAGTTAACCAAGTAGAAAATAGAGGATGGGCACTGAAAGGATAAGTAAATTGGCCTTCCAGATGAATCAACTTTCTTCCTGTTAGTATTGTATTGACCATTGGAAATTTCAAGACCCTACCTAAATCGCAGTGTTCTTGAACAAGTGAAAAATGTAGACCAAGGTGTGCCTTATTATGCGGCTATCTTGCCTGTAGGTTACTTCTGAAGTCAGTTACCAGTGGAAAAAAAACCAAACCAACAAACATTTATTATTTTCAGTAAACTGTAGTTTTCTAAGAGAGGTAGGAATACTATATATCACCCCCTTTCATTATTTTCAGTTTAAAATAACAAAAAACCAGGATTTTTTTTCCCTGATATTTCCCAGTTCCTTGATAAATATCAGGGAAAAAAATCCCTGTTTTTTTGTTATTTTAAACTGAAAATAATGACTGCTAGCATAGTAAATCTCCAGATTAGTTCTCTAGCCATCACTTAGCCTTAAAGTGAGCTTTTTATTTTCAGCAGAATGATTTTTGACTGAACACTTAAAATTCTGATATCACTTTATGTAATATCTATTTCAATTGTCTCATAACTTCATTCCTCACTAGAAGTCAATATTCCTTACAGGATTGTTTCTCCTATAATAATATATAGTCTCCTTTTGCTGGAGTTTTGTGATGTCTGAAAGAAGTGTCATGATTAGGAAACCCAACAATTAAAGGAAAGTGGACATAATGAATGCAGTCATGACAGCAGATTTTTCCATTTTTTTTATTTTTTAGTTTATGGCACTTTTTCAAATGAAATCAAAAATACCTGCTACAAGCAAATTCTTGGCATAAAGAAGCTAGAAAATCATTTTACATCATAAATATTGGTAAAGCATTTTCAAATATATCTAGTAAACACTCTGAATTATGTCTGCATTAACCTCATCCTACTCTGCTATCACAGGGTGATGAAGTCACATCCTTACGTATTTTGTTCATTCATCTTCTGTTATGATATTTCTTTTATTCTATACTTTGGCCTTAAAGTTTCCACAAGACTTTCACAAGATCTTTTCTTCTAAGTGCTAGTAAACAAAATAAAGTTCCTTTAATTTTACCTTAAAGTTAACTTTAAAGTTCCTTTAAAGATCTGCTAGCGAAGATTCATTCAACACAGGTCGAGCTTGGCAGTTAGCACTTGGATTTTAGCCCCTTTTTGAGGCTGAACAAGGAACTAAGGCTTTGTTGGCCCTGAAAGGATTGTGCCTATATTTAGGAAAATCCAGTATTACATGGACAACATAATTTTTATAACTTTGACAGTATAAAAATGATTGACAAATAATGATGCAAACCTACAAAAGAAAAACCAAGAAAGAGTTGAAAGAACTGTTAGATTGCAATGAAAGATGGTTTTTAATTTAAAATTTTCATGAGTTCCATTCATTAGCTTACTGTTATTGTTTTGATGAAGCTGGGTCTTAAATTTTATTAATTGTACAACCATATAATCTCTGCAGTTTAAAAATTATCGTGGGTCAGTGCTGCTCTTTTTACATTTTTAATAATAAGGATTCTGACTGCTGCATGTAAGAGAAGAAAAATACCTGCAGCAGCCCTTAGTTACCTTGCCAGCTAGGTAAATATTCTTGAATAAAAGTTGACTGGAATATTTCCAATTAGATTCCCAAGGCCAACTGTTTTCTGATCTGATTCTTGTCTCGCGATATAATGGAGATATAAAACAGTACAAATATAAAATAGTTACATCAGAGTGAGAGTGTCTACTTCATGCAAATGACTTCATTTAAAATCAAAGCATCATTTTATTTAAATGTTCACTAGATTTCTACTTAAAATACAGAACAGGTAGCATTTGGAGGATATGAGCTTTCCTCCCTTTTTCTTCTCTTGTAATAAGACAATCAGGATTGGGATTCAACAGAACAAAACCAACTGGCTTTACAGAAGGATTAGAAAGCAGCAGTTCCCATTCTTGGTATTCAGAAAATAAAATGGAGTGTGTATTCTCTAGAACACTGGCTTTTGATCAGATGCTTTTTTTGATCTGTTTGTCACCAAACAATAAACATGCAGTCACGTTGCTGATAATGACTTTTCTATATACTGTAGAAAAAGATGATTTTGTTGGAGCTGTTCTTATGCCTGTTCATTTTACCACTCTGTTTTCATAGTTGGCTATCTGTAAAGTTAAGTTAAAATAATTTTATTCTATTTTTTTAAAAAGACAGATTAAAATTTCTATAGTTTATTATGCTGTTCTCATAGTACTGCGTTTTAGAACTGAGACTCTTTAGTTCAAGCTGACATCTTTGTGTAGTATATGAGGTCTAGGGAGGACTGGAGGTTATGGTTCTGTGTTTAGAACAATAAGTTTTCTGCAATTTCCTATTTTTAGTTGGATCTGTCAGAAGAATTTGAAGTTTTCCAGTTCTTCAGCCTTTATTAGAGTCTGTGTTATGAGAATAAGTTATCACAGATTTTAATTTGCCTAATATAGATTTATTTTCCCATTACACATTTATGTGATAGCACCTGTAATAACAGCAGAAAGTGGAACTTAATTAATTCATGCTCATGATAAAACCCAAGATGGGGGGGACAGGGACAGGAAATAGAAGAAATGTTAATCGATTTTTCTGACACACTAAAGATTTTTAACCTAAGCTGGAAATGGCCCAACAGTTATCTTTCTCATGGTGAGATTAGTAAAGGGAATGAAACGCAGAACAATTTTCTTGACAATAAGTTATTATTATTTGGCAGCCAGCTTGAACAATGCAGTGAGCGGAACTTGAAACATTGCATAAATGTCATGTTTTTCTGGAGAACACATGCATATGTTCAAGCTACTTGTCTGGATTGTGTTGAAGTCATTGGAGACTTACGAGTAAGTTACCTTACAAACTTTTAAATCTTGTAATGTCAGGTAATGTAGTATGATGGCATATGAAAGAAGATCCAAAATATCTGCATTGCTACCACTTCCAAGAAGATCTCTGTTTAAGGAGATGTAGATCCATTTGAATCTAAGTATTAGTAATAGAATAATAAATTCTCTTAACACCTTTTAAAATGAAATTTTATGAAAATATTGCTTCTTAAGCACAGATGAAATTCAGAAGCTTTCTATGAAACGTGCAGGAACAGCTACACTCTTATCACTAGGAAGTGGAAGTAAAGCAGGAGTAGAAGACTTGTGGATAATTTGAGACCCACTGAAGTATCCTGACACCAGTATCAGCACAGTGTTTTGGATTCTATTTACAGATTATTTCTTCTTTTTTTTTTTTTTTTTTTTTTTTTTTTCTCTTATCAGGCTTTGGAAGACCAAGTGTGGGACCTGCTGCATGAAGCAGACAAGGTTGCAGAGGAGAACAAAGAAAAAAGTCAGGTTTATGATGCCATGGCAGAGACCCTTGGAGATGCCTGGGATGCCCTCATCATTATGTTAGAGAAACGACAGGCACTTCTGGAACTTACTTCAGTGTTCTTCGAAAATGCTCTGGAGGTTTGTATTTAAATCAAATTACTCTTAATTTGAAACCTCCCATATTTTACAAGTATTCTGTCCACCGTAATTTTACTCTGTTATGTATGTTCAATGCATAAAGGTTTAAGCAATTAAGAAAATTAAAGTCTCTAGATGCATCCTTTCTTTTTCACCTTCTGGATAGCTCAGGATGAAACTGAATAAAAAAAATATGTAGACTTTAAGAAATATCTTAGTCATGATGTCTCCAAAATTTGTACTTGACAGAAAGTGACAGTGAAAAATAGAACTGGACCAAAACTTAAAATTTGTAATTCAGCAGCTATGGACATTCTGCAGAATATTTTTCATTCATTATAATTCAACTTATTTGGCATTGAAAGAGCTAAATTCTCAGGGGCCTTCATTAATGTTTATTGAAGATTGTCCACTGAAGCTTTTACACTGAAATATCCCTAGAGCTATTGTAATTATGCAAACTAAACATTTGTCTAACTTACCAGTCCTTTACCTGAGACTTCCATGTGCAGATGTGCACAAAAGGACAATTGTGTGAGCCCAGAGACAAATTTTAGTGTTGTCTTTCCCTGTTTACCTATTTCTCTGTATCTCTTATCCTAATTCATTTATACCCAGGGAGGTAAAGCAGAGAGGGACTCCATGCCCTGCAGGTGTGTCCTCACCCTTTGTAGCCTTACATTCAGTTCTCCTCGCATCCCTGGAGCTTTGAAGAGTTTAATAATTCTCCCTGATAATTTTGTTTCTACCATAGCCCAGTGCCACTTATAAATTACTGGAGCAACCGTTCTACTGCTGACTGTCCTAAGTCCAACAATGTACTAATTCTTGTGTCCTGGCAAAGTGTATTATACAAAGAAATTAGTACAGATTTGGCATAAATATCACTATGATAAATTCTGTACTACCAAGACTTGACCTAGTGCAGACTAAATCCTTAAGGAGCAAGCTGAATTGTTCCTGCAACAGACTTATAACAAAAAGCCAAAATTCAGCAGCTGGAGCACAGCACAGACCGCACCCATTATATATTGAAGGGAAGAAGAAATGCAATATCGATTTAAATAGGAGTTGGCGAAACTTGTTATAGAAAGGCTTTTCTTTAGACAACAGTCCGTGATTATAGAAATCTTTGCTTTATTGTGATAAAATACAATGTATCTCAAGAATAGTCTTTAGGGAAAATGAAAACTTGAACCTCAAATGTTGATACCTAATGGATTTCTTTTCCAAGATGCAGATCAAGAGGGAAAAAAATGTGGAGCAATAGAAAAGACACAAAAAGCAGTGTGCTTGCTTTTCACCTTTCTTAATTTCACCACAGATTTCAACATCTATGCTTACACTGAAACATAAATTTGATCTGTACTGGTTTCTTCATTTTTGAAGTGAAGCAGTAGAATTTATAGATTGGGTTGGATGCAGAATATTTGCCTCAAATTGAGAAACTCATACTTGGAATTGCACTTGCAAAGGTGGAAGCCAAATAAAGAATTTGAATCTTAGTTTTAATAATTTCAGCAGATTACCAAATCTGTTCCAGATCTCCCTGAAACACAGCATGTTTCGATATTTAAAATATGGAACCCATAGAAAAATGAGCTGTAAAGGAGTAACCTAACTTCAGTCTTCATTACAGAGATGCTGTTTTCCCACTATAATTACTGTGTCTACCATAACATTAGTTAGTTTAAATTTGCTACTCATTTCTGCCTTCAAAAGATTGCTTTGAAGATTGTATTTCTGCCTGATACTGCCCTTAAAACATTTTTTTCCCTTCAATACTTTAACATTAGAAAGAAGTTCTGGGAAGGAGACCTAAGTTAAAGGCTTCATTCGTATTAAATTATTTTACAGAAGGCTTTGAAATGAACAGATTCTTCCATAAGAATTTATTTTTAGTAGGTCTGAAGGCTATGTAGGAAAGATGATTCATAATGTGACAAACTGTAATTGCGGAGTGTGACAACTGAAATTTGGGTTCCCTCAACCAATGAGAACCTCAAAAAACCAGAAGGTGCATAGAGGCCAAAAAGCCTCTGTATTTACCAGTCACTAAAAATGCCTTTTCCCAAGAATTTACAAATTCTCATTAACTTTTTCTATAATACAGAGATCATGATGGAATTCTTCAAAAGAAAATTATACCATGCTTCTTCCCACCCTTTGTTTTCTTAATGCAGTTTGCTGTTAAAATTGACCAAGTTGAAGATTTTCTGAAAAATGCTCAAGAGTTTGACAATATTGACTCTCTGAGAGAACTCCTTCTGCAACAGGAGCATCATACAAAAGGTACAAACAGTATTCCACTCCTGATGATGTGTGATTGTGCTGACTGTTTAAAGGATTATTTTACGTTTCCTCTGAGTATTCACAGAAAAAATAAAATCTTAGAATAAATTTGAAAATGTTCTATTTCTAAAAATATAATGGTGAAATAACTCTTTATCAGGCCTGCTGAAAGATATGAAATTCCTGGTTTTGAGCTAGCTCTCTCATGGTCCCATCTTCATTGCTGCAGAGCAGCTAGTGATAAGCCTGTATTCTGATTTCAAGGCAGTTCAGGTCAGGTGAGCTACTAAGAAACCAACCTTTTAGTGCTGAGTGGCAAGCAAGTTCTAAACTGATCCTTCTGTTCCATGGAAAAATTAATGAAAGTTATCATAGCTACCAATGAAAACTTTCCATTAGAAAATTTCCAATCAGCTTACTAACAATTCCCTGCAAAGTCCTACAGTTTCCTGAGAGTCGCCAAGGGAGAAGTATGCTCTCTGCTTTCCTTTGACTAGGATTGGAGTTTGAAGAAGTGGTGAAGTGAGGGTGGAAGCTATGAGATAGAGGTCACAACTAGCAAGCTTCAGCATCCATTTTCCTACAGTGACTCCCTGCATTTTGTTTATCCCTCTCAGGAGTGGGGCTGATCCAAGAGGTTCTGCAGCTAGAACTGTAACACTCTTGGAAAAACTCCCCTTTCACCACAACTTTCCTGCACATATGTTTGCCTAGAAAATTTTTCCATGTGACTTCTTTTTGTTCATTCAAGTTTTCATGTGAAGCATCTTCTACCATGTTGTGGTAGTCTTCAAAACTACCACAACAATTCAAAAAAGGGCAAAATTTAATTTTCTCAAAACCAACCTCATTGTGTGACTACTTCAGACACCTTTGAAATTCCATATGGTTCTGTAATTTTTATAAAACTTAAGACTCCATCTTTGTAATTTTAACCAAGTTTTCTTATAAGATTATTAACAACTGGTGGAATATCTATTATACTTTATTATTCACTAGTGGAGTACCAGCTTAAGTATTTTTAGCTACCTTGAATGCCTGGTATTCTTCTCAGGGGACTGAATAGGGAATTAAATTACGGTAATTCTAATATGGGTCTTGGGTCTTTTAATTCAATCTTCATGGGAGCTAAGTGCTCACTGTATAGCAATTCCAACTTGAAGTTATCTGTCAGTAATTTATTGCTGAAAAGAGGGTCTATAACTGTAAGAATCAAATGGTTTACCAGAGAAAGACTGCTTTGATGGGGATAAACCTTTTCTCAGGTTAAAGAAAGTGATTGCAACTGATAGGCTTTTTAATCTATTTTAACCACATCAAATTTGGAAAACCCATATTGAGCTATTTTATAAAAAACAGTGTTTGTATTTACTTCTGCATGAAGCATACTGACTACCCACTCCAAAGTAAGGTGGCTGAAAATATGTCCTTTTACAAAGTATTGGCTCTACCAGTATGTGATTAACAGTTTATCACCAAAAAAAAAGAAAAAAAGTTTTGAAAACAAATGCATTTCAAATCAGAATAAATCATGTGAAAACATAAATTATCCTCATCCATTTTTATGTGTTCCATTTTGGATGGACTGAAATAGAACATTTCTGATTAAAAGCACCTTTCTGTGGGCAAGAAGTAAAATGGGCAGGCTTGCCGCAGTGAGCTTATGGGAACTAAACTCTCTTGTTAGCCCTTAGTGGCTGGAGAAGTGGAGGCATTCCACTTCTGCATCTTCCCTAGGTGTTCCATATGGAAGGTATGGAGATTTAGGATACTTCATCTTGAATAAGGGTATTCATCTGGAAAGATTAATGTTTCAGCTGTTTGCTCCCTGTTGTTAGTTGGTTCACTAGTAGCTCCTTGCAAAATTTATACACATACATATATACACACAAACATATATATATATGCACGCCTCTTATTCTGATTTAGCTTCCATTCTTCCTCATTCCATATCTAAAACTTTTCCCTTTTCATTTGAGAGACCTATAAAACACTGATCATTGTCTGTTCAATAGTTTTTGTACTATGTGGCTCTAAGTATCTAGAACAGACATATGACTAGTAGGTCATTTAAGTGTACTAGTCCACTGAATTTTAACCCTGACTGTATCTAGGTAGAAATTATGGGAAGAAAGTAGGAGTTCCTGATATTTGTGACAGACTTAGTCATAAGGTTATAACATCCCCCAGACAGGAGAACTTTTCCTTTTAACTTCTGTGAGGGACATAAAGACCTAAACTTCACTTGCATCACTAATGAAAAACTACAGAGGTTTCTGAACCACACAGAAATCAGGGCAAGAAATTCCACTTCAGCTTACCTGAAGATTGGGAAACGATCAAAAAGAACTCAGTTTTAAGAAAACAATATCAGATCTGGATTTTGTCTCAATGGTTCTCAGTACACCATTATATGTGTATATTATATGTACATATGTGTATGTGTATACACAGTTATACCTTTGTAGGTATACTGTAGGTTTGTAACTGTCCAAATTGAAATATCTTAGGATGAAAATCTTCTGAAGTATTTATTTATAACCTATTCATACAATTCATGAAAAGACATTGTGCTCATGTATGCATTTTTTTTTTTTAAAAAAGTAGTTTTAAAAATACTTGAGTAATATTTGAAATACACTACTAGAATTATAAATCACATGGGATTTTTTCCTGTGAAATTTCATTCTTACAGAGCTTTTGGAAAAGTCACTTGCACTTTTAAACAAAAGCCAAGAACTAACCGAATTCATAGAAGAATTCAAATGTGAGGGGCCAAATTCAAATCCAGAGCTGATTCAGGGAGCTCAGAGCAGCTGCTTGAAAATTGACAATCTCCTTGAAATACTACAAGACAGGAGGCGGCAACTGGACAGACTTCTTAAACATCAGCGCCGAGGACTGGAGCAGGTTCTGCAAATTTGTTTGTGGCACCAGCAAGAGAACCAGGTAAGACGTATTATATTAAGGGAAGTCATAGTAAAAAAAAAAAGCTAGCAACTGTTTTACAGTAGGTACTATTACAGACAAGGACCTTAAATATCTTTATTAGGCCACTATACCTGTGCCACTTCTGTTTGATGGGATCCTAACTTTTGAATACTTGACTTTGTAACTATAACATCCATATTTTAAAATAACTTTAATGTCTTCAGAAGCACTATTTCCATTATGTGGATCTCTCCTGTAAGTTATCAAATGTGGTGCTTCAAACCAAACTAGGTTCCCTTCAAATTGAATTCCCAGCACAAACAAACCTCCAGCCACATGAGTGATAACAGTAATTGGTAATAGCAATTACAACTGTGGCAGGCTTTTTCTGGACTAGTCAGTTAAAGAGAAGATATAACATAGTTAGCAAGTTGGTGTGTCTGAAAGCAGAGTATTTTCTTGGAGACAAATCAAAATTCTTTGGGGTTGTGTAGTGATTGCAGGTTTTCCACACCTGCAACTAGCTTAATTCCCACCTCTTACCAAATTTCCCAAATAAAACGGTTTTGTACATTTCTTTCAAAGCTTAGGTACACTTAAGTCTTACTCTTTTCTCTTCCTCTTTCCAGTCCTACCACTCTCCTTTTCATTCCTATCTCCCAGCATTCCGATCAGCTAGCTTTTCTCTCTGTGTTCCACATTATCAGAAAAACTCCTGCCATGTAAGACTCTTCCATTTTCCTTGAGAAACAACACGTAACTGCACCAACTTGTCAGAAAAAAGGATATGGGGAGAGTCATGCTCTGCCTCTTTGGATATTGAGTAATCAGGGGAGGAAGAACCTATGAAAGTTTTAACTGCCAAAATCTAACAAGACTAAAGCTGCGTTATTTTCAATGTTTTGTAAACAGGCTAAAATTTTGTATGGAACTCTGACAGTACTGTCTTGATTGTGATACCTCTGTAAGTTTACATGTTTGCCTCCAAAATAGTTTCTCCCTGTATCAGAGGAAGATGTTAGAAACTGTAGCAATAGTCTATTCTGTAGGCACCAGCTTTGCCCGTGTGGTGGTTTAAGATCAGAAGCACCATATTCAACAAGCACAACTCTGTAATTTTGCATAGAGATGACAAAATTATTGAGGTACACAAGCAAGCTGACAGCCTTATTTCTGGGGCACTTAGTAGCTGCCAGAAACAGAGCAAGTATTACTTATTTAATGATTAGATAGAAAAAAAAATAAAGAGATAAAAATAGTATGGTTTTATGCAAGTGTCATAATCTCAGTATGTAGTTATAAAATAATAGATGAACAAAAAAACTGAAAAACAAGAATAATGATGTAGGAGGCTTTATCCATTTCTGTGCAAATCATTAGAATCCATATAGTACTTGCTTACACATATATATTATTGCTGCTGTTACTCTTTGTTTTGGTTTGGTTTGTTTGTTTGCTTGTTTGTGGTTTTTTTTCCAGTATCACCACATACCTGTACTGTAAAACAGAGGTCCTCACAAAAGAAATGTTTCAATGTAATGAAATAATAAATTTACAACAGCTACAATTGAATGTATAGTATTAGTCTAACTCACTATATTGGAAATATTTCCAATTTCATCTAGACAAATGATAATTTCTCTACATCAAAGATATTAGATGTTACTACAATTACCTGATCATGCCAGTGTTATTCCATAGTATAAAAACATGGAGGAACATTCAAAATGGAAATATTTCAGAAATATCTTGTTGTCATAGTAAGGGATAAATATCTTGGGTCTTTTTTGAAGCCAATCACACTTTAAAAAAAAAAAAATACATTGTCTGAGATGTTAGATGTCACAATTTCATAAAATTTACTGGGGAATTCTACTTGTCCTCATCACATAAGGGATAAATACTTGGGTGTAAGCAGCTAAAATTCACCATAATTTAGGTGATATTGAAAATAATGTAGTGAAAATTCTGTGTGTATTCTTCCATTCCCTCTCAGGTACATGCTCACATCACAAAGAGTAAGTATAGAAACTGTTTTCTACTGACAAGTTGCCTGATCATCTGAAGAGAGTGGCCAATATTTACCTATTAGCTCATATCTGTGTCCAGTCTGAGGTTGGTATACACACAGAGGGACAGATTCAAATAGTTTTTCATGTCATGCTTATCAGAATATACTTGTTTAGTATCTTCATTAGTCAAACCTGGTATAATGTATGATTTCTACATTTATGGAAAAGTAATTTGTATGTCTCATGGAGAAATAATATATTCACATGTAAATACAAACAGTGGAAAATTAACCTTTAGAGACTTTATTTAAAATTTCTCTCTCTGGCCTCTAACACATTATGCATGTATTTCTGAGTCATGACAAAAATTAGACTCAAAGCCTGTCGTCGTAACTGAAAACTAATTCCAATCTGTGCACGGACTGAACTCTTCTTGATGTCTAATGGTGCTACATATGCAAGAACAGCATATTGAACTCCTGATGACATTAACAGGATTTCAGGGGATACAGAGAAAACAGAGTACTGAAGATGAGCTCTGCTGTGTAAGATCTAAGAGTGGATTTTTGCTCTTTGTATTCCCTCTGTTTTGCTAGGCATAATTATGTAATGCAGAAGGCTGCATAATCTGGGGGTTGCTTTTTTAAAGAAAAGCCAAGCAGCTGTAAAGATTGCTACTTGTTACCTTGTTCTGAAGAACGAAAAATGCAGCACCTTTCTTTGATCTCTAATTGGAATACAACAATCTGGTGGTCATGATTCTAACATGTGACATATTTCTTTCTCAGTATTTTCAATATGTCAAATATTTGTGCTTATTTAACATTTAGAGAAGGGTGTATGACCTTCCTTTATGGAAGTGTCAGCATTGTGTTTTCTGATAACGTTTCATTAATGAAAGTCAGAGGCAGATTGGCCTATATTGTGCATAATTAATTGTCTTTGGAAGAAGATTTATGACAGTAATTTTCTTAATCAATCCTATCGTGCACTTATAAGACAATTAAAATTATTCATGGTACTTGGTCACATCAAGGACAGAGATAAGACCTGAGTAAAACTCAGGGACAGGTGAGTATGCCTACAATTGTTATTTAGACAGTTATATGGGACAACTATCTTGGTGTAAGTTAGAGTTCCCTTTTTTATTTCATTTTTATTAAAGGTAGTTTAAATTACATGAAAAATCATGTGGTGTATCTCAGTGAATTAAAGGCTGTCATTGGATTTTACCCCCCAAAATGCAAGTCATTCATCTCCGCTTGTAATCTTTACATAGTAAACTGATAGGTTTATGACTTTACTTGCCTAAAAGAGTTTGTGTGGTAGAATATGAAAAGGTTCTGTTGTTTCTTTGCTTGAAAGCAAATTTCAGTTATGAGAAATAGGTTTCATTTTAACATCTGATAAAGAGGATCTGCAAATCCAAATGTGTAAGTGCACACATATGAGGAGAAATCCACAGCAGCAACTGATGTGTAGAGAATTGTCTAAACATGTACTACATCTGCTGGTGGTATGCTCTTTTCTTTTTTTTTTTTTCCAATAGCTGTACTCAGCATAGTGCTGCTATTTCTACTGATACTTAAAATGAAAACACTGCGTTTATCACAGACAGCTTGGAGGCAAATCTGAGGATTGTCATCTAATTCATAGAAATATGTGAATCGTCAAAATGTTGTATGAAGTTCTTCCATGAAGTTTTGACTTCATGTTTTATTCCAGCACATTCTGCAAAGGCTTTTTTCATAAATATCAAAAACTGTATTTTATAGTGAGTGCTAAGACATTTAGACATAAATGGATTTAAGTTATTAAAAATTCTATAATCAGATCCATTTAAGATTACTTCACTGCTAGCTACTTCTGGTGAAATCATGGTGCCAGTGAACTTAGCAGTGATTTTGCCGCTGTCTTAATTACAGCCAATGCTTCTCCTCTTGTGTATTTCTCCTGATAGTGATCACTTAGTTTCTCTTACTACTCTTGCATATATGGGCCAACTTCATAGGATTCCCAGACTTTGATCATATGTAAAAAAAACCCCACATCTTCAAACCAAATGAGTTTGAAATCCTGTCAAACTCACTCCATTGTTGGTCAATCATAATCTTTCCTGAGAGTATATATATTCTTGTTAAAGTATGCATGTACCTATATGGATTATGGTTTTAATATTTCACAATTGCGAGAGTTGCCTTTGAAATTTAAATTATTATTTTAGTAGCTAATATTCTATATAACTTCTGCATTTGGGAACATTGTGTAAACAAGGTTCTTTCTTTAAAAAAAGGTAAAAAAAAAAAAAGCATATAGTACTTTTGTCTATATAGGCAAGAAGCATCAGGGATGAAAAGGACTGTTGCACTGTATTGGAACTTGAAATGTTCTTGTTGATGGGTATACATCACATTTAGTGGTGTTTGGTTTTTTATTTCCAGGGTCTTTTACAGTCCTTCACAAACATGATACAACAAGCTGCTAGTAGCTACTCTGGGACAATACAATACTGATACTTAGTTCTTTTCCCATAAAAGATTATTTTATTATTCCCCTTCTTTATAAGGGTGTCCTTAATAATAGAAAAATCACTAAAACCAAGACTTTAAACTGAAGTGCTTCACTTTTATTTGAAAATGTCTGTGATCCCATTTTGCCCTAACTTGTTATTTATGAAATTAGACAAGGATGCTTTACTAGCAATATTGTGAAGATAAATGTATTGAGGATTAGGTAAGGGCTTAGGTA
Organism: Tyto alba; assembly: GCF_018691265.1. NCBI lineage: Eukaryota > Metazoa > Chordata > Aves > Strigiformes > Tytonidae > Tyto > Tyto alba. The sequence goes on along the minus strand of NW_024881328.1, from coordinate 26,694,092 downwards.
GTATTGTTATGAAGAGGCTGAAATGTCCCCAAGATGAACAAAGACAGATCTGTGTTGTCATGATGATTTCTTTGCATACTGAAGATAAAAATATTATTTGAGTTTGAAGATAAGTAGTAAAACATCAGCCACTCAAATACAGTGACTATTGTGATGAAAAAAACCTGTCTGGTATTTAACAAAGTTAGTTTATTATGAATGCACTGAAGAAATTGAGAATAGCTCATCCTGCAGTTCAGAGAAGGTATGTCAAAATATATAGTGCAGGCTGCTCAAGCTCTAACTGCTTGAGGTAAGGCCACATTTATTTTACGGTATATAAGTATGTGTGGTTTTACTAGTAGGAATAATTCCTAGAAAGAAAGTGTGTTGTTACTTAATTTCTGTTCTCTGCTATATTTGTTCTTTCTCTCTGTAGTCTCACATTAGTGTCAGATTGTTCAAGACATTCGGTAGAGCCCAGGACAAAGTATTTGTGCATGAGCTGTGAATTGGCACGTGCCAGAAATTCCCTCCTAAAAATATCCCCGGCTACCAAGGCGTACGGGGTGCTGGTGCCCCGGCCTGACAGCGGGGGCTGCGGGGCTGCCTCCTGCCTGACATGGCTGGTTCCAGCCGGCTCCACACCGGCCTGGCAACAGGGCACAGCTGAGCCCCTCAGTGGAGGTGGTCATGCCTCTGTTAAAACATATTTAAGAAAGGGGAAAACACTTCACAGACATAGTGAGAAGGGAGGGGAAAGAAAAAAGAACACCAGGGCCAGTGAAGGAGAGGGAGGAGGTGGTCCAGGTGCTGGAGCAGGTACTCTCCCTCAGCCTGCGGGACAGAGCACAGTGGAGCAGGTATCTGTACTGCAGGTCATGGAGGAGCCCACCCTGGAGCAGTTTGGATATTCCCTGAGGGAACTGTGGCCATAGAGAGCCCATGTGTGTCCTGGAAGGAACTGCAGCCACTGGAGGACCTGTTCTGGATGAGGGGGAGGGTGTGAGGAGGAATGAGAGACAGAGAGGAACTGTTATGCCCTGACCATAACTCCCCCATGCCCCTGTGTCACTAGGTGAAGGAAGGGGTAGGCAGAGGAATTGGGAATGAAGGAGTCAGATTGGGCCTGAAGAAAAATACAGGGTAGGAGGAAGGTGTTTCTGGTTCTGTCTTTATTTCTCATGGAAACTATAGTTAGAAATAAAGTAATTTAATTTTCCCCAAGTTGAGTCTGTTGCATGTATGATGATAACTTGTAAGCAATCTTCTTGTCTTTATCCCAAACCACAAACGTTTTAATGTTATTTTCTTCCCCTCTTCTTTAAAAGGAGTGAGAGGGTGTCTGGCATCTGGTCAAGGCCAACAAAGCAGAACAAGACAAGCTATGATGTTGGTTTGTTGTGTGTCCCTCTCCTTGCCTGTTATTTGTTGGAAAACTTGCTTCTCATTCTGAATTGACAGTGGAGAATGTAGGAAGGCAATGGAAGACTATAAGCATTGAAAACACCCAGACTATAATCAGTGCAAAATGGGTGGTTTAGCAAGCTGAAAAAAATGTTGAAGAGCCTTTGATTTCTGGTATGGGTTATTCATTGCAAACAGAGTTGATAATTATTGTAAATGAATGACAAAATTTAATTTTTGAACAACAGAAGTGATTTTAGATTTCAACCAATTAAGGAAAATCATTGGTTTTTTTCAAACAGATATATTAACATTCTCTCCCATCCCTCCAAAATCACTGAAAGTAAGGGTCTGTAGGTTTCTTTCTTAAAAAGCAGTTAAATATTCCCAGCTGTTGCTTAAGACCTAAACTAGCACAACTGAAATCAGTCAGAGGTGTTAGCTGTAGTGGAAGCCAACTGATTATACTCACTGTAATGGAAAGAAATATTGCCAAGTGGTAAAGTCATGAACACTTTACTATAACAGGGTTAAAGACTGACTTTTTCCTCCACCTAGCATTACAGAAATACTAGTTTGTTTTGCTAAGCAGATACATGATATAGAGCAGTCCTAATTTACAGAAAAATTTTTCTTTCCTTTTAGCACAGTGTTTATTATCCATTTCGTTCATTTGTATTTTGGTGAACCAATAGTAAATGTTCTGTGAAAACATGCTCCCAGGAAAAATATTTCAATGAGTATGTACACATCTGGAGGATATGGTCAAGAAACGAAGGCTTGCTAGTAAAATAGTTTACTTTTCTAGATCTCTTGAACTTCTGAGATAATGTGCCAATTTTTTTTTTTATTTATAACTGACAATATTTCCAACGTTTTAAAGGTTCTTTCATTTTTGTAATTGTTTAACTTTGTTAAAAATAACTTCTACATGAGCAGATAAAAAAATCCATAGTGTGTGTGCTATTAAAATCTGTAATACTTAAAGTACAAAGTAATTCTTAGTATGCCATATATGATTTAAGTATAGTGGTGATTTTTCAGACTGAAAAGATTGGCGGAAGTCTCTTTGATACTAACAGCTCATTCTGACTACTATTTAAAATGCAAACCTTCACTCAGGAGTTCTTGCCATGTGTTGTTTACGAAGAAAGTGAGAGGTACCTACTGTGAATCAAGCAGAAATAAATGCAAGTCATTCTGTGCAATTTAGAAGATATACTTGTATACTGAAAATGTTTGCTCCATATACTTGTTGAAGTAAGTCTAGTATGATGTAATTTTTTTTTTTTTTTAACTACTAAAGGTTATTCCACATAACACAATCTCAGTAGCTTAACTGGGTTTTTTAAGCCCAGGGATGGAGATGTTCTATTAGGTCCTAAGGCCCATTTAGTCTTTTTTTTTTTTTTTTTGTATTCTTGTAAAATTATTTAGATTTATAGTCTTTTACTAAACACAAAGGGATATTTTTATGTTAATGTGATTCTAGGGAAAATATGCAATAACTTTATCGTGCTATAAAACGTATTTATTCTATGTGTGACTAAAACTTGATTTTTCTTTTACTGTGTTAACTTATAATTTGGTCATACTTTTCGTCTATTTTATTACATATGTTGCAATATGTGTTTGTTTTGAACACAGTTCTTTTCTTCTGCATTTATTAGCATTTAAATAATACAAATGGAAACATTTGAATAAAAGCATAAGGGTTAGGAATGAAAAAAGAAAGGAACGAAAATTCGGGCTGCTTTTTTGTGCCTGAAACTGTCTTGTACATATTTTAAAAAATGGACAATCCCTTCTCAAATTTTTCACAGAATTAATTATTTTTATTATTTATTTAGGTAACATCTTGGTACAAGAAAAACATCAGAGATTATTTTCACAAGCAAAATTTAGGCTCATCTCTATTGGAAAATGAAGAGTTACTTCAAGAGCTTGAGGAAATGGAAGTAAAAGTGAAAGTAAGAAATACAGTAATTGGTGAAGCAACTTTAAAAATTAATAGCAAAACATGAATATTGGCATTTAATAAGCACATATAGGAGTAGATACTTGGTATGTGTACATAAGAGATATATTTCTATATGTCTAAATGACAGTTTTCTCCATTTTGCTTCTTTTAATGCAAGCCTCCATTGTTTCTGAGTGTTTTTCTCACTAATAGCTTTTAAACTTTTAAGTAAGGTGAAAGAAGAGTAATCTTTGATGTTGTTTAGCTGGTTTTTCAATTTAGTAATCGTGTTCCAGACTGGTAGTTTACATATTTAATCACATTGCAAAAAATAAAGAAAAGCAATTTTATTCAAATATTACCAAATTGTAATGTTTGTAAAGGATAAAACCCAGCCACTTCTACTACAATTCATTGCCACTGAACTGTGTACATGATTGGAAGAGGTATTTGCACATTTCTTGGGAATAAAAATAATTGAAAAGAATATTTTCATTGTGAGTATCAGTTTTCCAGAGAATGAATCTGTTATCATCACTCATAAAAGCAAGATGAAATTAAAGAAAATGTTGAGAAGCTGTTGACTGATTCCATGTAGAAGTTCAGGGAAGGCCAGTGAAGAACTAGGCACAATATTCAAAATATTATTTTCCTAGTCCTGGTATCATAAATATTATTTCCTTTGTATTCCTATGCATGGGTGCATAAAATTCCCTTAAGCTTACTTTTCCTGTAAAATTTTCATTTCAATTGGACATATGACATGATACTATTGTCCAGGGTCACTACTGTCCAGGATGCAATCTTTCACCCCAATGACACAATTGCCTCATATGGATCTACTAGGCTGTCAGGAGGTATTGATTGTTCCTATTGTTCTTAAGCAGTAAGTTAAAATTTCCTTATTCTTGAGTTTGGAGTAAATACTCACAATGCATCAGTATTTCTCAACAGGTGATAACTGAGAATCAAGAAGTCTGACTTCACCCTGGCAGTCCGCGGGCTTTGTGGGCAGACAATCTTCAAACTTCAAGAAGTCTTGAGCCTGGGAGTTGTCACAGCTCAGGGGAGATGCTGGTCACAGCCTGCTGTGATCCAGGACAGTTCAAAGGGTCTTGCTATTTATAGGGTCCAAGATAATTGAGTTGTGTCGGGTACATTTCTGTTTCAGCCCAGCTCAGATGATGGAATATTCTGGTACTTTCTACCAAGTTTCACAAGCATGGAACTTGCTAGATCTTGGCACACCTTTTGGGCCACAACCCAAGTATAGATGTATTAGGCTGTCAGCAGCTACTGTTCTTAAGTGGTAAGAGAGGCGGGGCAGAAACCAAGTGGGCTAAAGGAGTGCCTTAATGCTCTGGTCCACTGCTTTTGTCATTGTTCTCAAATGCTAGGAGAAGAGGGGGCAGAAACCAAGTGGGCTGGGGGGACACCTTAACACTCTGGTCCACTGCCTTTCCCAATCCATGTGGGCTGTTTCTCAGTGATAGGGGAGAAAGCAATCAGGAGTGTTAAGGGAGTGCATTTATGCTCTGGTCCACTACCTTTCCCTATTCATCTTGGGTTGGCATGTGACCCGGCGGGGGGAGAATTGCTTTGGGCGCTGAGCTGCTCTAGAGAGGGAGGGGTTGCACCACATCACAGATACTGTTGCATTAAGATGAACAGGACAAATGATTTGCTTAAGTTGTTCAGAGCCTAGCCTAAGAAGGATTTACAGGCAAAAGACATTATTTATGTGACTGAGCTGAGGGACGAAAGGAGAATGGTTTATTATATTTCAGGTTGATATCTTATCTTGAACCTCACCTTCCTAACCGGTGAAACTACTGGAAACATTATCGCTAGCTTGTGTAATAATCAAGACCAAACATAAACCCAAGCATTCATAATAGGAAAAAAAGTCCTCAACCCTCCCAAACATTAAAAAGACCCCACTCCCCTGCAATCTCTCAATGGGGATATCTGCTGGCACTGATTAACTGCCTGCTCTTACATTTCTATGTGTACTGAAGGTGCTTGGCACGGTAAAAAAGAACTGCTAGTACCACTTTGTGGCCAAATAACTTTAGAGATGAAGAAAAATAGTGTTCTAAATTGTTTGCATTTTGCCTAGTTTCTGCCACTTTTCAGGACTGAACAATGCTGGAATCATTCCTCTGTTTACTAAGGATTAGTAGCAAGATCAAGTGTACTTCTCTGTTTTATAGATCTGCATGCCTATTGGGTCTGGAGTAGCCATGCTAGGTAATACCATGCTCTAATGAGGTTTCGGGTTGATTTCTCATCACCAAATTAAATATCACTGTCAATGGTATTAATTGCTGTATTTGTTGATATTAACATAAAGATTGAGAATATGGTATTTACCTTTTTTTTTTTTTTTTTTTTTTTTCCCCCTGGATCTCTCAGCTAATGCTTAGATACACAGAAAAGTTATTTCACAGTTAAATGTCTGTCTGGAGCTCTTTTCTCTCTCTGGCCCTCCTGGATGTTCATGCTCCTTTACCATTAACTGCATGGATGCAAACTCAGGCTACTCAGCTCTTGTCAGCTTTTCTGAGAATGGCATTCTATTGAGTTTGACAAGTATTGCATTTCATCTGCATAGCAGATGTTTTAACACTCTCCTGTATTTTGATAGCTAGAACAAAGCATGTAAAGAAAAATAATTTTTATCTATGAGAAATTTTATTTTCACCTAAATATTCATCTTTCACATGGAGCATATACAAATCTACATTCATCTATCAGGTTCTCACTGTCTGATTTTCCTCTAGTGCCATCTTGCTGCCTTGGGAGAGTGTTCCTTTTCTATCTATTATTTTTCTGTTAAAGATTTGGTTTTGGGTTTTGTTGTTTTTTTTTTTTTTTTTTGGTAGGTCCCTATCTGTTCTGGCATTATCTTTTAACATCTCTCAACAATTTTCTTGAAGTAACTGACTTTGAATTACTTTTTCCTCTTTCTGTCTGTTTCAAACACTCACTCTTAAACACACTGATATAGCCATCCACTGAACTTCCCAACAGACAGATCACATGGTTATTGTCATAGCAGGTCACAATCCTTTGCAGTTGTATTAGGGCACAGTGTTTTATTTGTAATTTGAGGGAATTACATTGTTACATTAGTAGTTAGTTATACCACAATGTAGGTATTGAAGGTAAAAGCCTGTCAAATATTCACAGGGGCTAAATTATCAGGGTATCAATGTATCCAGTGAATCAATTTAAGGCAGAAGTTAGGCTGAGAAAAAGATCAGTTGCGAACATTTTTGCAGTGTGAGAGAAGGGGGATAATTTATCACATATTCTGAAAAATACATATTTTTATACTTAATTGGCTTGTGGTTTAAGTGCTACTTTATCTACTGTATGGATCACAATCTGAAGCCAAATAGATGTGTTTCAAGGTTTTCTCAGCTTAGCCCCAGAATAGTCCAGTGACGACAATTGTATACTTCTCAGATTTTAATCCAAAGTTAGAATTTTTAAGTAAGAAATGTTTGATATAGACAAAAAAATCCCATTTGACTCAGAATAGTTATTTAATAACAAATGAAGTTATTTCTACTTCTTCTTTTTTTAGGCTTGTGCAGGATATTTTTGAAGGTAGAAAAAGTTCAAGACTTACTTAGAGCCACAATAATTTTACTTCATCAGTTTTAACACTCTTGAAAAATACCTGATTAATTAAGGAACCTAGAAACAGCTCACTTTCCTTGCCAAATGGAATAGTGAAAGCAAGTGTTTAAAAGACTACTGTGAGGAAAAGTAAGAACATGAGCTAAGGAGACACATTGTGTATAGGCACATACAATGCAATGTGTCTTTAACAGATCAGAAGAATTCACAAGCATTCCTTGACAAATTGAAAAGCCAAGGTAATAGTAGGCTTTGGGTTCCTTTTTGGGAAAATGAGTAACAAATATTTTAGTGCTGACTGACAGATCGTTACAAATTTGACATGCGGAAGGCTGAGGGACAGAAAAAACTGACAGAGACTTTTCCACTGAGTCTGTAGATCCTGGAGATAGAAAGTATAGGGGTTTTATGTGTAGAAAGAAACCTGAAAATGAAATTGTTGCTAGCTATTTTATAGAAAATTGAATTAAGTTTGAATAATGATTAAATAGAATAGCAAATAAGTCAAACTACATTTAATACCCTCAGAGAGTGTGTGAGATTGTAATGTTCATGGAATATTTTAAACTATAAATTACCATAATAAATTTTTTTTTTGAGCTTGTGTGAAAGGTTAGAGAAGCAGCTTGCTTCTCTATATAAATGAGGCAGAGTTTAACTTCTGCTTTAAGATCCCCTAAAAGCTGCTATTGGGCACCTTGTACCAAACAGATTTACCAATATATTTGCAGTGAAATCCTCTTACAGGAAATCATTTCACTACAAGTTGAGTCATTTACTTATAATTAGCCTTACCTGCTGTAATTATCATTTACATATTGAGATACACAGAAACAATTCAGAACATTTTTGTTTTCTGTATCCACATCTAAGTTAACTGTAGACAATTTCCTGTTACATTAAAATATGCATTTTTAATTCTTGTATAAAATATTTTTAATTATTACACAAATAGTGTATAATAACAAAATGAAGACACATGTATTCAGCTGCACTTTTTCTGCCTTTTTTCAGTTAATTATTATTCATCCCAATACAAAGCTCCCAACTGCAGTGTTGTTTTCTAATTCTCATTAACATCTGTATGTTGAAATGTAAGTGAAATTTTGATTAGACTTTGACCGTGGAATGCATTTAGTACCAGTCATTACAGCTGCAGGCATTGGAAGATGATGATATTGTGGTGCTGGTACAATTGGATGTCAAGGGTCCACATCTTATTCATAAATAGGCCAATTAAGCTGTGTGTATGGAGAGATCTCTTCACTGTTTTTTCCCCAAGATAAATTCTTCGGGTAGAAAGGAACAAATACAGCCCAGCAGACTGTAATTATCCTCAAAATCCTCAAAATTCTTGTTATATTACTTAGAACAGAGAGACAAAGACAGGATTCTAAGAAGAGGGAATTGTGTGTTAAATAATACAGTGCAGGGTTTCATTTAATTAAAAGTACACACTGAAGATTATTGCATCCAGATCTTAGAAGCAGTCATTAATTTAAAAGAAAAATAAAACAAAAATAATATCAAATTATATCAAAAATAATATCAAAAAATTGCTTATATTGTGACCCAGATTAGTGTGTCTCTATTTCACTAGGAAGATGAAAATACCCAGTTCAAGTCCTCAAGGAATACTTACATGGAGGGGAAGGGGGGACAGGCAGCATATTGTGTGTTTTCTTGGGAAGTGGTGCGATTTCATTGCAGGATATTCCAAAACAGCAGTATTTTTTATAAGCATACAAGAAAATATAGTGAGCAGTATTTGGCCTTCAGGTGCTTGTTTGTGGAAGAGCTGAACTTGAAAAATCTCTGAGAAGGCTTTTCATAAGGATTCCCTTATAGAAGGAAAGAAGGGTTATCATGAGTGGCAGAGGTTTGAGTCTTTGTAGGTATACAGTGCAGGTATATTGAAGCACAATCAAAACACAGTTCTCAAGGAAATTCTGGGATTCTGACACATCTTTCTTTTCCAAAATGAAACGAAGCTAAATTTGTTGAAATATGTAGAATTAGTTTTCTCTACCAAACCATTCAGAATCTGGTTGAAACATTTTAATACTAATGAATTCTTTTTTGTTGGCTTTTTTTTTTTTTTTTTTTTTTTTTTTTTAATTATTGGTGATAATATAATAAAAGTTAAAAGCAAAAGTAGATTTAACATGAAAAAGCTAAATAAGGCATTCATTCAGATATATAGATTTTTACAGCTGCTTAGGTCTATGGCAGAAAAATTAAGAGTATTTACCACAGTGGAAAAATGTTTTACAAACTCAGCAGGATTGTCATCATTTTCCTTTTCCTATTCATCAGATTATCAACATGAAGGACTATGTTTCATTGCATAGAAATAGGCTACTGATCAAATAAGTCTGTAATCTGAGACATTTCTACTATGTCAGTGAAGGTGTTAGCAGTCATTTTATGTTTATTAGCATGGAGTATTTTTTAAATTTTTCTTCCTCAGAAAACTTACTTGCTACATAAATAAACTTTAATGTCCCCTTAAATTGGTTTTAATTTAATGAAAATTTGCTTGTTAAAATCTTATTTAGAGTCTCATTTATCATATAAAATTTACATCCTTTTTCTCTTCAACCTTGCTAAAATATTTGTGTCCATTACAACCTGCAGTAATTAGTATCACTAATTCACACAGAAAGTTTTATCACTGAGTATACCTTGGTAGTTGTTTTTTGAGAGATTAAAGGTATCTTTATATAAATCATATTTCTGAGACTGTTGCATTGCTATGTATTGATATCACACCAGGCATCACATTCCTTATTCCCATGGGTTTGTTCATATTTTAAAATTACTTTTGTTACCCATGTCAATACCCTCTGTTTCAGCTTTAGTTCATGTGCTGTGAAGCTGCAGAAATGAATCCAAAGTTCAAGGCAAGAACATAAAGGCATGGTCTGAATGCATGTTTTCTATTTTGAGGTGTGTTTTTCACTGACCTGTGAGTTATGCTAGATCTTTTTTCCTGAATTGTTCAAGTTAATCTAGAAAGCAGCAAGGAAATTAGTCTTTTCCATTGGAATTGATGTGTACTATTTAAGCTTGGCTATGTTGGGCAATGGCTATGTTGGGAACTGTAGGGGGTGTCTCGTTAGTTGTTGGTCCAGGCTAGTCCATACCAATAGCGAGGGAGAGATGACTGCGTCTGGTGAAGTCTGTGTAAAATAAGTTGCTGATCCTTTTGAACAAATGTTTTTACCATACCAGTTGTCAACAACAATGGACAATGTCAGAAAATGAATGCGCTGGATTACACAGACCAAAATAGGTCTACTCTCACTTACTGTACTTCAAAGAAGGATAAAGCAGCATGGTGGGATGCTGTGAGGGAATTAGAATTGCTGCTGTTTGCAAAAGATTTGTGAATAACCAGATTACTTATTTTGGGAAAACTTCCAAACAGCATCTTTCACTAGTAATAATTTTACTAAAAAGAAACAACAAATGTGAGACGTTCTTTAAGCATGCTGAAAAGAAAAGAACCTAACCTGTAATCTTGTGCCATATGCACGCTTCAGAGTGTTTTAATGAAAAAATTTCTCTCTTTAAAATATTTTTCTGTCTTTTACCAGACATTCCTGTGGAAGGAAATGCTAAATTAATTTCAAGGTGGTTTTTATTTAATTCATTACCAGAAAAAGTGGAGGAAATATGCTACCTAAGGCATGGGAAATTGCAGTATAATATCAGATGCTTTTTTTGTTTTCAACAGCATAATAAGGCACTAGTTTTAAGTGTTGACAAGCACAGCAGGGATAAAGTACACTGTAACAGTTTTACTATTTTATATTTTTCTCTATAAAAACACAGCAAAAGCAAATAAGCAGATAAACACCAAAGCAGTTGCAGGGTAGGAAGAGATTAAATGCTGTTTTTCTCTTGACTGTCAAAGTAAAGCTCCTTTCCATTTGGGTTATCTAGTCTCAGATGCCTTTCAATACCTCTTTATAACCTAAAGAAGAAAGTGGGACTGAATGCTGCAACAGCATTTATCACAGGTTAAAAAATGTAGGGAAAAAAAAAGTTTTGTTCATGAAGGTTTAATCCCTAGATTTGCTGTATAATTCGGGTCAGTATGTTAGAAGAACAAGTCAGTCCAGTACAAAGAGTTGAAAAAATAAAAGGAGTCAAATAGACAATCAGTTCTGATTAGCTAAATATTCTTCCAAGGAGTGCAATGTAGGCAAAATATCTATATGCAAACTTGTATTGATTTAACTGAATCCTTTTCAAATCACTTTAGTTTTAAAGTACCTAGCTCATTTAAGTGTCAGTAATGCTTCTGAGACTGTAGCTTGAAATTCTGAAGTATGATCTTCCTTTTTAAAGCTTCTCTTCTATCTGTCACTGCCACTAGGAAAGTTCATGGTCAGAAAAAGCAAAGAAATGCTTTGAACAGAGTTGTGTTTTTGTGTAGGAAATCAGGGAAAATGTACAATGGAGAGTGTCAAGGATGATCACACACCTCACTGTAAGGAAGAGTATTTTGATTTAATTGATTACCAGACAGCTCTCAGCAGAAATTTTCTCACTGGAAGCAGCTATTATCTAGGCAATATTTTAATTTGCTCTTGGTTAAATAGTTGGGCTTAAGGGACTGTTTGTCATGGGAGTGTGGTTTTACCTAGTAGAAGTTTCTTATCTTTATGTTACCCAGACCATTTTCCCCAGCAGTCACACTAGTAACTGTTACTTCTGCCTCTGAAACTCTGTCAAAGAATGTAGCCATCACTGAAAACCCTGTCACTAAAACTATAATTTGTTAAGAAATCCTTCCTAGTAGAAATACTGTTTAAATGGTGATAACTTTCAGGCCTATAAATGTGATACATGCTTTCCAGTATTCATATTATTGTGCAGGTATATTATTTTTCTACGCTTAGTTGATTAAAATGGACTTTTTCCAATTAGGAATGGAATTCCACTGTGGAACAACTAGAAGCTGAAGCACTTAAGATCTTGCTTTCGGAGGACTATACAGAAAAAGTCCAACTAAAGCTTTCAAATCAGAAAATCTGTGCTTTGCGAGAAGAAGTGCGCTTCCATATGGAAGAAAGGAAAGCCCTGCTACAAGAGGCCAATGACTTTTTTCATACTGCTGACAAGGTTGGTAAGAAGCCAAGTCTGTAGTAATAACCTGATAATGTAACTGTCAGTGTGCTCTTGAAGGCTAATGTATGTGGGGTTATATAAGCAGAATTTGCTAAACAATTTGTAATGAAAAATTATAAACCTGATTACCCTTTAATATAACCTCCTGCCTTAAACATCTATCCAAAATGTCAAATATATTTTATAAAACCTTTTTTTTTAAAAAAAAAAAAAAAAAAAAAGTATATTGAGAAGAGCACTCACTTTCCAAAATAAGGTATTTGGGAAATATTATCTGCTAAAAATTAGATTTTAAGATCATGGGCTCTGTCCTGAGCTCTTAATTCTGTATGAAGATACAGGAGCTGCTCTAAAATACCCAACCTGTTACAGGCTAGTATGGATACCAGAAACGATGTCTATACTTGCAGTGGTCTCCACAAGGTCTAATTAATAATCAGACATGAGAAAAATCAAGGACACACTATACAGTTTCTCTTCCTAAGTTTTTTCAATGAAAACAGGTAAATCACTGTTGACCAAAAAAAAGGAATATTTTAAAACTATGTTTTACTTTTTCAAACATCAAGTCCAGCAACAACTTGTATGAAAATAATTTTTATAAATTTGGTCATCAATTTTTGTTACATTCTTCTTCTAATACTTTTTCCTTCATAATATAAGATGTTTATCATACCTGAATACTTCAATACAATTTCAAGAGTTCTGATCATAATTTATTTTTTTCATTGTCTCAAATGTGAACATGAAAACAATATTCTTGTAGACTTTATCTTCAAATCCTTATTCCACCCCCCCTGAAAAAAAATAGCTGATATTTTTTCTTCAGTCATCTGAAGTTGTTTTAGACTAATTGTCTTTTGATATTCTTATTGGCTCAACGCCTAAGATCTTAAAATTCTTTTTCAAATGTTATATTATAGGGTAGCATTTAATAGCACTTAAAAATATATCATAAATTTTTAAATTAAACTGATTCAGTGGGGAATTTTAATAGGTCTCCAGTAAACAAATGTTGTAAAACTTACGTTCAAGTAAAGAAAAAAGACTGAAAATATAAAAAGACTGAAAAAAAAAATTGCTATATGGGAATACAATACAGTCAAGGCAATACATGTAGACAGGAGTAAGATAATAATGGAATAATAGGCATAATAGAAGTGACTTGAGATTCAGCCATATTCACGCAAGTAGAATTAGAATGGTGAAAATATACACTCATGTGAAAACAAAATCAGTCCTCAGGAATCTGGTGTCTATTCTTTGCTGTAAAATGCTCCCAGTTAAATCTAAAACATTTATAGACTGGTTAGTGTAAATGTATTCACCTGTATTTCTTCTGAGCCTTTTTCTTTTGAGAAACTAGTTTGAATTTGAAATTAGTCTTTCCAAAAATTAAATGATTATCTGAACAGTTTTCCTTGGTATAAGCAAAACCAATATAATCCTGTTTGTAGTAGGTGTATGCACATATAATAGATACCCAAACCCTGTTTAAATGTTAATTTGGCACTAGCTTGTACTGTCTTCTGGAAACTCACTGGAGAGGTGAAAAATAAGTAGAGTAAGAAGATTTTTCCCCTCTTAAGTAGTAGTGTTGTAAAATGTTGGAAACTTCCACTTTGCCCCCAAGAATGTTAGACCGTTGAGGTGGGAAGGAGATGGCACAGTTAATTTAAAAGTTTTCAAGCTAAAATCAGGGGTGGGCAAACTCATAGGAACAGCTGATAGAAGAATGGATTAATAAAGAATTGAGGGAGCTTAATATCATTAGTTCAAATCCATTAATGTGTGTCAGGTTAAAAATAGGCTTTTATAAGAATACTAAATAAGGATCAATAATGGTGGAAATAATGTTATAACAGACTTCTGCAAGGTTATATTACTGTTATTTCATGTGTTGATGGTGAAAGTGAATAATACAAAATCTTTGGGCCACTTTAAGCTCATTCAGAGCCAAACCAGTTTTAAGCCTTAAAATGGGAAAAGTAGGGATTTTTATTAACAGATGAGCTTCCAGTGAAGTACTATAGATTGATTGCTGGTATTTTTCTGCTGATATTTTTAATTTATGTAAGAGTAGATAATGAAGACAGGAAATCTATAAGCATCTATATGCATAAGAAAATTTTAATAGCATATGATTTTTCTATCCAGCAGATAAAATCCACAGGGAGATGTCAAGCTTTGCTAAATTCCATCCAGTAATAGAGTACATTTTTTAAACAGTAAAGAAAATAGCTATTGGAACAATATACCACAGTTGTATTAGATTTTTGATAACTGCAAACTGGATGATTTTCTTTAGATAAAGCAATAAGTAATTTAGTAGTTTGTTTGGCTTACCATACAATAAAAGTAAATTCTGTTATTACATTCTAGCATTAATACACAACAATTTGTTAAAGGAAATGCATTTGAGGTAGAGCAGAGGGATTAAGCAAAGAACCCTCTATCTCACCAGTCCTTGATGTCAGTAGAGAACTTATTCAAGCCTTTTCCAGGTGTGTGCTATCAGATCAGAGATCTATCTTTTAAAAAATGGTTCTCAATTTGTTGCCTTGGTTTGTGGCACAAAACTTTTGAAACTGTCTTTAGCCAGTGGTGCTGACCAACTGCCTGTTACACTGAAGTTAAAGAAAACAAGGGTTTGTGTGCTTTTTGGAAAAACTAAGTGCTGGACAGACTCTGCTATCTGAAGGAGTCTCCCTGAGTTTTAAGTCTTTGATAATTTTTGAAAATAAGGTGCTACATCTGAAAATTGTCCACTGGAGAAGTGGACCTCAACATTAAAGTCCAAACTTAAAATGTGAAGTCTTTCTGTTTCCATTTTAGAACAAGCCTGTTCTTTAGAGACACATGTACTAATACTACATCAACTAGTATTAGTATTGGAAAGTTTTTTTTCGAAAGCCTTTTAGTTAGAAGGCTAGTTAGAAAAGCTTGTATTTTAAGGTGTCCAAAGACCAAACAGTCTTTTTATATATTTTCCTTTAAACATATTGTTTGCAGATCGTTTATAGAAGCTTTAAAACAATTTCATAACCAAGGATAGCTCCAACAACAATCTTCATAGCTCTATTAAATATCCTGAGAAAAATACCTTCTTTGCCTACACTAATTTTTGTTTTGAGCACCAGGTGGAGCTGTAATCACATTTATCTTTAACATATACTATGTTCCTTCAGTATTTTTTTAGAACAATACTTGGTGTTGAACTTATTTACAAACCCTTGAAGTGAGAGATATCTTTTGCTCCAATAAGTCTGATCAATCTTGATTTCATTGATAATGAGGAATCCGAGAAGGGCTAATGGAAACTGTTAAAACTGTTGTCGATAGTCAACCCCCTTCTAGTTTGGACAAGGAGCTATGCAACTACAGGTCTACTGCTTTGAGAGCAAAGGTGGCATCTGTGCTTTGTGGAAGTACCTGCTGAAGAAAGCACTAGCTCAGGTGTGTCCCCACAGCATGCTATTACACCTGTTACATGTAAGAGTGAACAAAACACTATAGTTACTATAGTTCAGAAAAGAGACATTTTCAGTTGTGCTCGGGGTGTACCTGAACCTCTGGATTCTCTTTATATGTAAAAGGCAAAAGAGCAAAATAGACTAGTAGTTGTTTCGAACTAACTCAAAGACAACTCATTTTAGACCGTGTGTATCTCACATTTTAATTGTTAATGAATTAAGGAAAATAAAACACAGAAGTACAGCACTTGCACTGTATTTGTATTCTTAAGTTCTGGTGTACATTTTGCTGCATTCTGATGTGTATTTGGCTGCATCAGGCAATATTTTTCTGCATGTTTGCAAGCTCCTTGGCTATTTTGTAATCACATACATTCCTTGATAAACTTTCATTTAAATATCAGTCCATCTCCAAGTTTATGTAGCTACCCTCAGTTTGACTTTCTGCAGGAGGATCTCTGTAGCTATCCTCTGAGAATACTTAGGAAATATGTGGAATAGTCTGAGATTACTTTGATATGTCAAAAGCTTGAAAATATTCACTTGGATAGCTTTAAGTAAATAAATAAGGCTTTTACTGAGTTTGCTATATTTGTAGATTTACATTTTTATTTAGCTGTGGAGTATCTTGTACTTTGGTGCATAAGTTACTTCAAAATTAATCTTTTGATTTTGAATGCCAGGATATATATACACCTTCTTCTAACTACTTTAGTTGCTGCGTTTTTCTTCTCCCATATGCCACTGCAAAATTAAAAATCATTCAAGATACTTTAAAGCTAGTTACCAGCTATGCTGAACATACAGGACAGACTCAGAGGTGGAGCATTCTTTGCATGGAACTGTGGGGATTGGAGTACACACCTCTGCATGATCCAGTCAAACTTATTTTGCTTAACTTTCTAGACTTTCTTTTTCCTTATTAATGGAATTTGCAGGTTTGTATATGTTGTTGGTCAATGATTTTGTGGTGATAAGATTCAGTATTGGTAAAAATAAACAAATATATAAATAGAGGTCCATATTGCTGAGTAGAAGCCTTGCTGAAAAATCCTTTTCCTTTCTTTTGATCTTGAAAATTGGTAGAGCATAAGGAACTACAGAGAAACAGTTGAACAATCATAGGACTTTGAAAGCAAGACAACTATATGGGGCCAGATGACAGTAGAGAAGCAGAGGGTGTACAGAGGGATTATATCCTTTATTTCCATGAAATGATCTCAAAACTATGATAAGTGGATGAGGAAGATAGACAGTACTAACAAAAAAAATAACAACAAAAAAAACAAAACGAAACTAAAGCAAAATCAAAGTATTAAAGTGGGAAAAAAAAAATCTACAAAAAAATTCACCATTCATGTTCTGTATGTACACAACCATAAAACCAAACAGTCTGTGAAAAGTGCATTGCATGATTTTTGTTGCTTTTTTTAAACTACTTAAAATGGATCCCAATCATGAAGAATGGTGAAAGTAACCATTAACAAGGAAATTGAGAGAAATATTAAGATCCTTTTTGAATGACATTTGGATTTATTACAAAGTGTATTTTTAATAGCTGAAAATGCTAAAAATGGCTCAGGAATGAGCAATATTATTTCTGTTCATAGATGCCTGTGTTATATTTAGTATGTTGGTGTTCATTTTAATTACAGCTTGTAAGGTTTTGCTAGCATAACTATTGCTTTTCCCTACTAAACTTCCATTCTGAAATAAAAAAAAAAAAAAACCAACCCTGTCATTAGTTTTAAGCATTTAGATCACTAATTATAACTCTACTGCATCTTTAACTTGTGAATATATAAGTTGCAAAGTATTTTTGCTTTATCAGCTAATAGATCAAGTGATATAATTTCTAAAAACCATATGCTTTAATTTATGCTCTGGTACCACAGTTGCATGTAGACATGCTGCTTTTCTCATATTGTGTTGGCTATGCTATAATATGCTTACGTTATTAACAAAAAAAAAAAAAATCAGATACACACATATGCTAGCTCTTGAAAAGCTGGTGAGATAGTAGAAGCCTGGCTTTCTGTGATTTGTTTAATGTTGATTTGATTGAGCTCTTGAAAGTCTGAACTTAGTGCCTGATATTTCTATTCTCAGCACAATAGGAAGGGTGTAGAACTATCAATGACTTCAGCAGCTTCTATGGAAAAAGTATATCCAGATAATACCTTGCTGTAAACAGGCTTTCTACTTACAACCGAAACTGAACATAAGGAAACAAATCTTCACTAGTGATAGCAGCCTTAATTGATCAAAGTAGCAACAACACTGAGAATGTAGGCAACACAACCCAATAAAGTTGTCTATCATCCTTGAGGGTGTAGATTGATGAACACGCAAGGCACAAGGACGTTTAGGAAGAAAGCCTGACGAGAATTCTTGACTTTTTATTTTGTTCATCCAGATTCTCTTCTAAATAGTCTCTTGTCCAGTTGAGATTCTGCTCATGTTCCAATTTGCAAAATGTTACAATGGCAGTCATATATACCTTTTTGTTTTATTAATTTTAAATTTCCCAATTGCTTTTTAGCAAGACTTAAACCACATTCTTACATTTGTTGCTTACCTAGTTAAATATGTTAACTGGTAATACTTGCAATAACTCTGGCTGAGTGGTTAACTCCTTCCAAAACGCTTATAAATCCATAATCACTCTAGAACACTTTATAACTTTTCTATGACTCTTTAATATTGTCAGGTACGGTCCTGAAGACTGGAATTAATTATACAGAACCTATTACACAAAATAAATAAACTTCACTTGGTTCCTGGGTTCATGTGAATGGCCTCTATTTACAGAAGAAATCTTTGAGGTTCATGTAGGTCCGTGAATCTGTGAGTTCCCAAACATGATTGTAATTCCTGTCTTGATCTGAGGTTTATGGACTTTTTTATACTTAGTGATGACTAAAAGGATTTCATGTTTTAGAAAAAGTCCTTCCTTGGTACCTTCACTTACACTCCTCCTCTGATGGACTGTTCTTTATCTTAGAAAATTTTCTTTGTATGGTCAGGATACTTTTATTTATTTATTTACATTAATGCTGAATCCTTTATTCTGCAAGGAAAAAACACCTGGCAGAGACAATAAAATAGTATGTAAGGCCTATTTTAATCAATTGTGTATAGAAGTTGAATTACTTTTGCTCATCCTATTTTCTTTATTCTCCTTAATTTCTTTTGCATATATTTCAGTTGTTTGAGAGAGTTCAGGCATCTCTCCTTGATGTTTTGAGTCAGCAGTACAGGGCTCATTCTCAGCTGCTGAGTTCTTTGTTCATATGTAATACAGTGTAACACCTGGATCATATTGTCCCCTGAGAATCTCATTGAATTTTCACTTTTCAACTTTTTATGAATGTAAAACCTTGAAAAAGTCTTTAAAATCAAATTTAGTCTCCCTCAAAGTTCTTTTGTTCTTCTGATGTAGTAATTTTAATGTTGGCATAATTAAATATAGTATTTTAGCATATTTGTAGTTTTTTTGTCTCTTAGAATTTTCAGTGATGAACTGAGGCTTCAAGACAAATGTATTTTCAGACTAAGTCTACAAAATTATTCACTGAACTAAATCTTAGAGTATATATATAGATTTACAAAGTCAGAACACAAGTTTGGTGTTGTACAAACAGTTGATTTCCTTTTAGAATTATATATACAGAGTAGACCACCTTGTAGTCATTATATTTTTAATTCATTACATAAATGTATACATTCAATGAGAAATTAATGCTATGAGACATCATCTACTGTTTTTCTTTGTTTAGATTTCATGTTTTTCTGGTGTTTAGAGCAACAAAAAAAAATCTGTAAGAGAATACAGTGATACCACTATGATGCTAATTATGCACAGTGGGTTTGGGCATGCTTTTATTTTACTAATATTAATATTGACTAACTTTAATGGAGTACTGCAATGTTGACCTTACTCTGTCTAAAAAGACAGGAATCTTTTTAGAGTACTTCTGTCACATTTTTCTGGTATTTGAATGAGAATCTTCTGCTTGCACTAAAGGAAAAGAGAGAATAGGTATAGCCTAACTTTTTAATAAAAATATATCTAATTATAATCTACTTGTTGGATATACATTTGATATATTTAAAACATTAAAAAGAAGAATAATTTTGGTAAAGCTCTTTAAGAGTGTGCTTCAATTAAACTTTGAGTGCTAATGCTTTGTATTACTTTTGTTACTTTGGTTCTGCTTCAGCATGTCAAATTGGCCTGACTATTGCTGAAAAAATTGAAGAGTTTTAAATTCAAAGACTAATCATGATTTTTGCAAGCCCATACTTACATTGACTTTTGTTGAATTATGTTTGTGTTCTTCTGTGACCTGCAAATTCAATATCAGGCCCTAAATTAAAATATTGCTTTTCATTTCTGAAGAAATGTCAAATGTTAAATGTTTATTGATCATCTATTTATGTAAAAGAATATACATGCATTTAAAATAAATATTTAAATATTAAATATACATATTAAATAAATATTGTCAACAGATGTTTTTTATTTTTGCAGGTACTTGATGGTCTTGAAGGTATTGAGAATTACCTTAGAATCTTCAATTCAGAAGGCTTACATTTGCCTATCTTGACAGTGAAGTATGAGGAATTACAGGAAGCAGTTAAAGGTTGCACAGTGACTACCTTGCAAAAGGGACAAACTTTAGTTAGTAAAGCAGATTCTCACAGGTATTCCCTTCGTTTTTGCATATCTTCTGCATTTCTCCATATCTACCTGTTGCTTCATAACTTGACTAATTAGAATCAGACAGCATTTAGAGCCAGTGTAGTTAACTAGGTAGGTGTGCATTTAAATCGTCTGGAACTCAAGGTTTCTTCCATATTTATCTGTTGGTATTTATACAAACCAGTCTCTTTAACAATAATATTTAGGAATACTATATACTGCTTTAAAGAATGGTGTCAAGCAGTGGAATTGATATGCTACGGCAGCATTCATAAACAATGGTTTAGTTAATATTTTGGAAAAGTTAAATGTATGTAAATGAAAATTAAAATATCAATGGCTTTGGATACTCTCTGCTGGGCAATGTAATCCTTTTAGACCTTTTTGAAAGTCATCATTATAACAATTATAATGTAATTTGATGTAAGACAAAAATACAGTTGTTAAGCTAAATGCAGAAAATGTGAAAGTTTCTCCACTTCTTAGTAGTTTTAATTCATGAATGAAATAACTATTTTCTGTCAAAGCTTTTGTTAATTACAGTGGTGATGTACTCCACAGATATAATTTTTATACTGATGTAAGGCATGACTTAGTTTATAATCAGTCCTAGTGGCTTAATATCTCCTACTTTCAGATCTTAGTAGGAGACTGATGTAATAAGAATTAAGACTGTTTATACTAATGAGTTCTACTTCAGAGACAGAGTAGATGAAATGACTGATGGTTGGCTAGTGGTCAGTTTAGCTATACCTCCCCATTACATGTTTATGTCCTTAATTATTCCTGAACTTTGAATAGCTTGACTTCAACGCAGTAACTGAAAGTCTAGATAAGATTTTAATTTAATTTCATGGCCTTGCAAAAAATTTTATCTAAAGTGCCTACACCTGTTACCCCAGATGTAATTGGCTTAAACCTAGCAAATGGATGAAATAGAAAATTAAAATAAAAAGTTGTTTTGGGAACACTTACATCTGGCTTTGCAGCTATTGTTACTGCTTCAGCATCTCCTGATATTTCAATTAAATGGAAAGGAAAGGGATTTTCCTCAGTGAAAATTTGATTTCTAAACCAGCCATAATTCGAGAATGCATGCTGCTGTTCTCTAGGACTTGATGTTCTGTTAGACATTATCTCAACAGAAGCAGATGTTGTGTTTCAAATTGTGTTGGCACAGTACTGATTAATGTTAGGAATGCTAAAGACCTTGATAGAATCCCTAAAATAACAATTCATTAATTGTCTTCATTACTTGTTAAGAGTTTTAAAAAAATGTTTAAGTGGTTCAAGTCCACAGTGTGGATAGTAAGATATTGTTGGTACAAATCAAGAAGAATATGATGAATTTGTCAAAATAGCCCTATCAGTCTTTTCTAGTAAAATTCAATAAAAACAGTTAATGCTACAGGCAGATCTCCTGTGTGCCAAAGCGCTGCTCAAGATACTCTATACATAAATAAAGAAGGTAAGATTTCTGCCTAGGAGACATAATTTAAAAGATGTCATTACATCTGAAGCAGCACTGATTTGGAAAAGGAAGGTGAAACTTCAAACAGTATCGATAGGCAATCTCACTAGAAATGAATTTTGCTGTTTCTAAAGAACAGTGAAAGATCCCAGGCACTCAAAAGTTCTAAATGTCTATTTGCATCATAAAAATAAATAAGTCCCTTTCTAAGAAAGCTTACACAGAATATTAGAGCTTTTCAGTTTTTCCCTGCTGCCTTCAGGCCTCATAGCCCGACTGTAATGATTTTGCCTTATATTTCAATGAGTAGTGCTAGTATTTCTGTGCAGGTGGAACACTTTATATTCCTAGGCATGGGCTTGAGGATTTCAATCATGGAATAATTTAAACTGGCAAGGAACTCTGGAGATCATTTGGTGCAATCCCTTACTCAAAACCTGTCAGTAAGATTAAGTTGCTCAGGGCTGAATTTAGAATATCTCCAAGGATGGAGATTCCATAGCCCCTCTGGGCAACCTGTTCTAGTGCTTAAGCACTCACTTTGTGAAGCATGTTTTTCTTCTATCTAGCCAAAATTTCTGTTGTTGAAACTTGTGAACATTACCTCTTGCACTTTTGCTGTACGCCTCTGAAAAGACTCTGATCCTGTCTTCTGTATAACCCCAATTCCTCATAGATAATGAAAGAGAAATTAGATCACCTTTTCACCTCTTCTCTTCTCCGAACAGAGTTCTGTCAGCATCCCATTGTACATCATGTGCTCCAGCCCCAAACCATCTTGATAGCCTCTGCTCAATTCACTTCACCTTGCCTGTTTTGTATTGTGAGGACCCAAACTGGACAAACTGGCCTCCTGATGAAGTTTCACAAGCCCTTAACAGAGGGGAGTAACATGCTGGCTAGTCTCTTCCAGATGCAACTCAGCATGAGGCTAGTCTTCAGTGCCACAAAGATGATCTTGACTCACATTCAACTTTTTGTATAACAAGACAAGTCTAGGCTATTATACAGAAAACAAAACTCCTATCAAGTCTAAATCCTGATTAATATTTTCTTCCCCTTATTGCACAACTCACTGGTAGTCTTAACTGCCCTCACAGAGTTCCCATTTCCTTTAACCAGACTGGAAATCCTGAGAGACATGGGCAGTCACCATTTGAAGGGTCTGAAAAAGTTTAGGTATCTTTTAAAAAAGATGCTTTGCTATAGGACAGGCAAGAAAGTATAATCTGACAATGAAATACATAGCTGTTAAATGTTTGCAGTCCGGTAGGATTCTTGAACTAGCTGGCAGCAAGTAGAAATTTGTGTGGAATTTTAAAATAGCTGCCAGGTCCCTGAAAGAGTAGTTGGAGCACAATAATTTTAAATTCCTTCATCATTTGTATTTGAGAAGGTATTGCATGCTCTGCTAGTTGTGTGACTTTACTAGTTTTAAAAAATAAGTCAAATTCTCCAGTTTTTCAGACAATTTATTAATAAAGAGAAGGAATAATTTGACTTTTCTCAGGTTGGGTTACACTTTGTTGATTTTGATGAGATGATGCAATGAATTGCACTGTATCTTCTTAATGAGGATACTGGAAAATGCATTTTTAATGTAATATCGAAGTGACTGCCTTGTGTAGTACTGGTTTAAATGCACTGAGAGAAGATAGAGAATTAAATGTATTTCTGTATCCATATTGTTTTGTTATTTTCATTTTTAGAGTACCAAAAAGACAAGGCAGGCCGTTTGTATGCATATGTTAAGACAGATCTGGTAGTTTACAATTTACAAATCTAATACTGATACCCTCACATTGAGGGATGACTGCATGTAAAGCTAGTGACACTGACTTCAGTGTCATAATTGGAAATCCACCTCACAGTAAAAATGGAGAAATAAGATGTGAATTCTGTCCTACTTTCAAGTCTTCTTGACTCATGTTGCAGCTTTATACTAAAATATAGTCCAAATAAATGAAAATAATGAAAAAGTTCACACTGGAAGAAGAATAGATTATAGAAAAGTGACCAATTTCTTGGGTCAGATTCAAACAAAATGGTCTATTAATACTGTAATTGATTTTATATTATATTATTATTTATTATTATTATATAGGTTTATTATTACTTTTGTTATTATATTTATTATTTTTTATTATTATATTGTATTATATTTATTTTATTTAGTGTAGAATAGGGGTTATTTTCAGGTTGCAGAATTTCACTCTCTGAGCCTGATATGAAGTGAGGTGAAAATTTCCTTTAATTTTAAAGGACAAAGGAGGCAACTTTGAATAAGTACCTGTATTAACATAAGTTTCCAATGAAACTGAAGTAAGGAAAAAATTATTATGAGCATGTTTGTCTTACAAAAATTCTTACGATGAATAAATTTCATTAGTAAATTAATTGATATATGGGTTTCTTTTTTAATATCAAAACTTCAGATCATAATTGTATGTGGTAACTTTAAAATTTGACGAGGACTGCCTCAAGTGTTCAGTGTGAATTGTTTCTGTGATGTTAAATGTTTTAAGTTATAAGACAAGTCGTTGTTTTTTCATTTGATGTTGTCTTTTCTCCTGTTAAAACTGCATCTTTGAAGAAATGTTGACTTAGAATGTATATGACGTTATTTTTTTCAGTATTTTTTTCCTGTAAAAACACTGAAATATTTAAAAGTCCAAAGAAAACTTATTTTTAAAGTAGGAATGATATGCCATATATTTTCAGTCTTTTTAGGCAGTTCTATTTGTGATTTTAGTCTTTAGATAGTATAACTAAAGTCAGAATTGTTTGTGAAATGAGGTGAAATCGGGATATCCAGCACATGAATCTAACTTGCACACTGGTGATAAATTATTTGTTTGGAAATATCATTCCTGTGTGGAAACAAAGTTCTAATCAATTCTGTTTGGATTAATTTTAATATTTCTGTTGGTTATTTTTCTTTTAAGGGTCACAGTTTAAAATTCATATGTTACTTGTCGTACAAATTGGTAGAAAAGATGTTTTTTTAAAAGGCATTATCATCCTGATTGTTGAGCAAAAATGACTAATAACAACAGTTCTATTTTTCCATTTTAGCTCTTGGGTTACAGGAATTCAGAAAATGATGGAATATGTTAAAAAAAAAGTAGATCAATTAATCAGACAGTGTCCAGATTATAAAGAACTAACTTTGAAGAAACAACAATGGACTGCCTCACTTGAAGATCATCTGAGTAAGGTACATCATAACTTGTCATCTTCTTAATGCATTCATGAACAGTGCACTGCATTTCCGTAATTTAGCTATGTGTATATTAAAGTTGACTCAAATAATTATAAATAACATGCTGGTTTGTTAAGGAGTGCACAGTTGTAGTTAGAATGCTGAATGCTGTTGCCAGCACAAATGAGCCCAAAGCTGTTCTGAAGAATGCAGCTGTTTGCATGAGAACATTTTACCAGTGACCTCCAATAAAACATGGATTTGCATAGATAATGAGCTATTATTGTTTGTTCTTTTGGAAAGGAAGTGAGCAATCAGGACTGTGACCTGCATGCAGGTTTCCTATACTGTTTCCTTGTCTTCTGTTTCATTTGGCTGAAGGTAAAAGTGTGGCAAAATTGAGGATTAATAAGCATGGTGACTGTGAACCACAGCAAATTTTCAGTAAAGCTGAAGGAGAGCAGATTCTCTACACCATAAAAATTCCCTTTATTCATTAAAATACGAGTGCATCAAGGACATGACAGCCTTCTTTAAGCTGTTGAATGTTCTGTAGCACTGCAGACCTTATTAATGACTTGTCAGAGATGGAGTAGACACATGGCTCCTAAGTAAGTTTGCATGTGTAAATTCAAATTAAAAAATACAGTCATTTAATGAGGTTCATGTGAGGGAGATCCCAGAGTGTAGACCAAAGTAGTAAATCAAATTTAATGACTGAATAATTAAGTCTGAAATCTGATATTTTATAATATTTGCATGATATTTATAATGAACTACTCTGAATCAAATGGGAAGTCAGTTTGCCATAATTGATCCCTTTGCATACAATTCATGTAGAAGAGGCCTCATGGTATTAGAACACAGTGAAAATATTGTTGAGTTTAGCTGAAAATAAAAGATTTGCTGATAGCTGCTGTTGGTCTTGTAGAAATGATGTCACCAGTATATTGTGAATCTTAAGCTAAAACTTCAATTATGAAGGTAATTTTTACTCAAAATATAGACCCCAATTTTGAAATGGTTTCATTCTGCAGTTTGTTCTAATCACTTTGTTCCCAGTCTTGCATTAGAGAAAGTTTTGAATATTTGAGTCACAATACATTAATTTTCATTACAGTGAACAGTGCTTATCATTATATTTCTATCAAGAAAAATACTTTTCATTCTAACCTTCTGTTAATACAAAGTGTATCCCAAAGAATGTAGTGCTAAACTCAGTTGCCCCTGAACTTTATTAAACGAAGTTTGAACCTCAGTCAGCAACCACTTATTAAAACATATGGTACATGTGAATTCATATGTCTAATAACTATACATATCATCTGCCTCTACTCTTCATAATCTCTTTAGTTATCATCATGCATATATAACATCTTACAGTGGCAAGGAAATGGAGTTGTGTACGTGTATCTGCAAAAAAATAGGTCTCTTGGCTTGGCAGTGAAGCTTTAAATTATTTTCTGAAAAAAACATGGAGCATAATAAAAGTATTTTTGCCAGGGTTATGATATCTAGATTATAATACAGTTGTGCCTTCTGGAAATTACAAGCCTAGAATACTGAGGATAAAGGAAAGCACTATCAACAAAATGAGAGCAAACAGAAGTGTTTTTCTCAAATTCTGACCATAAATGCTAGAATTTTCTTAGGAGAAGTAGTAGGATTTTCTTCCTGAATTTTTCTGATTATACAAAATACATAAACTAAACACAGACAGACGTGTGTTACTTCACTTTTTTTTCTATGCTATATGATGTTTTATACTGTTTTCATACTGTCTACTTGTATAAATTAACTATATAAATAATGCTTTCAAATAAAGGTATCGCAGTCAATTAAAAAAATCACCTCGGTGCTTGCAGCTGGTATGGAGACTGGTTCATATTTGTCTGAGTCGGAAAGAATTTTGAACAAGCACATTGAACTGGGTAAACAAACAAAGGTAAAAAAAAATAATAAAAACAGCTTTAATAATGTTAAGTACAAATACATGCTGTATGTAATTCTAAATAAGGTGAGAAGCTGAGAGTTTCTTATGTATTATTGGAAAGAAAATAGGTCAATAGTTTAGATTAAAGCTGCAGTTAATGAATAAAACCACAGATAACATTACAAGTCAGTCCTTCTTATATCACTGTTTATCCCCATTGTCTCTATCTCATCATGTTATTTGTTACTATCTCTAAATCTCAGTATCAGCCCTTGACAGGAAGTCATCAAATGTGGATTGCTACTTCTACTTGAGGCACCAAGTTTAAAAATTCTCTAGACAGTCAGAGGTGCAGAAAAATCTTGTTATTATGCCAAATAAAAGGGATGAATCAGCAAACCCCAAAAAAGTAGTTCCTGAGTGGAGAAACTTTGAAGGGGGCTGTAAAGTTGCTATCAGATATCCATTGGTTTTGTTAGTAATGCATCCATGGTATGAAAGCACTGCAGTACTCAGCTCTGTAACATAGATAAGGCTATTTTAAAGTCACATCCAGGGCTTTTCCAACTCCCTTAGCAGTACTGCAGTATCTGAAAGTGGTTTAAAAACATTTGCATCCTTTCCATGGTCTTGACACAGGTGCAAATTTCATGGCTAATCTGAACAACATGGCAATATATATTTAAAAGTATCCTATGTTTTAGTTCTTAAAACTCCGTTATTCCTGTGGAGTTCTTTTTTGTTCCAGATAACAGCTTTATGGAACCCAAGAGCTGGATCTGTACAGTGTCTGTGGAAATAAAATTCACTTTAAAGAAATTCTGGAGAGTATGTAGTAAGAATATAAAAAGTTCAGCAGATGAGCAAGACCCTCTTTTTGTTCCATGAGATTGTATAATAGTTTTTATTGTCTCTTCTGCTAAATGTTTGCATGCCAGAGTGTTACCTTTGTTTGTTGTAGTGTACAATCTGCCCTGACAATAGTCAGTTCTCCTACCTATTCTTTTTGTGGACTGTGATATGCTACTGTTTGCATTCTTATCTGAATGCCAGAGGTAGATATGCGAAGTGTTATTGAGTTAAATATATAAAAATAGATAAGCACATACACCTAGAAATGTGAAGCTATGAGTTAAGACAGTGAATCTGAAAACCAATTTCCCAGCTGAATCATGGAATATGTTAATAACTTGACTCTTGCTCAGACAGCATACTGTGACTTTCTTCTGGGTCTGAGCAGTTGATGCAGTAACAGATTCAACCCACTATTTGATCTCCATGTGATTTTTGCAGATCTTCTGCATGCAAGAGCATTGGTTTGGGTTTGAATGTAGCACAGGCTAGCTTGATGGGTGAGGACTAGTCAGGAGCTAGGAAGCAATTACTGATTCAAGAATGAAGGCATGAGTGGAACTAAGGTTCATAAGGCGAAGTGCTACAAGGACAGGCCTTAAAACAGAAGTAGCCTTATGAGGATCCAGTACTTCTGGAGTCTCTAGAGTGGACACAGAGTTCTTTTATTAGAATTAAGTATCAGACCAGCAGTTAAGAGGTATTTGGACTCAAGAGAATCAGTTCAGAAAATTAGGCTATACTATTTATTAAAGGTGTTGTATCAATTCTGGTTATCAATGTTCCTGTATAGAATGCTTCTCTTGTTTATATTCTTACACTGTGGTTTCCTTAATGTGAATACTGAAAATCCTACTTTTTTGCATTCAAAATAGCTATTTTCATAACTACATCCATACTTTTTAGTGTCACTACATCATACTTTTTAATTTTAGGAGAGAAATGGTTATTTTCAGCACGTAAAGTTCATTATGAGCTCTTCTTCACCTAAGTAACTGAATTTATACATAAGATTGAAATACTGGTGTAAATATTGATATCACATTGTTAATTTTCATTTCCTTTTCCATCATTATATATGTTGTTCTATGCTTGTACCCTCAAAGGAAACTTCACATGAACTGGAAGCAGCTGTGAGAATCATCAAAGTTATGGAAGAGTTTGAACCTGAGCAAATGGCAACATTTTCTAACAGAACAGACTTTCTGAATGAAGAACTGAAAAAAATTGAAAAAAGTATTAGTTCAAAACTAGAAGTTCTAGAAACTTATGTGGCCTTTCTAAAGTCAGCTATGGAGGTACAGATTACTTATTTGTTCTCTGACTAGACTATGAAAGTCTTACAAGTGAAAAATGTGCTTTTAGCTAGTGAAGACAAATCCTGTAGATGATGTGCCATGGAAGCACTGCAAGCCTGTAAGCTCCTTTCTACATTAAAGAATATCTGTTCCATCAGGGCAAGCAGCCCTGGTCATTGAACTTGCATCAACATAATGACTAGTCTATGTACAAATTTTCTACTGATTTAAATCACCATTGTAGGAATTATTATAATTGAATTTTTACTTTTTCTCCTGCACGCATGTGCACTCTCATTATATAAATAATAAAAATGCTTACATGTATGTACTGTCTTAAATTTACTGATTTTACTTCAAATAATTTTTAAAATATTTAACATAATATGTTGATATAGATATTTATCACTGTCTTACACTACCTCCACTCAAGTGTTAATTCATTTGAAGAGCTTTAAAAATTAAATATAAACCAGCTCTAGCTGAAATCATAATCGATTCAATACCAACATAATTTTGGTAGCTGTGCTAATGATACCCAGGACAGTTATTTTTCATTTTATGTAATGCTTGCTTTAAGATTCTACAACACTGTTGTTTTATATTCAAAAAGCAGTTGAGGATGGAATGGAACCTATTAGATAAAAGTAGCCATAGGATTTATTTATTTGAAGATAAACAGTCAAAAAATTGGATTGTATCTACTTCCAATTATTACTAACTTCAGTTACTTCACATTAAACAGATCTGTGATAATCATTGCATTGATACACTCACATATAATATCCATGTAATGATATATGACAGAAGTTGAACGAATTGCTGCCACCTGTCTGCTTGCCATGTACTGGTTTACAGGTTATTTAAAATTTTTTATTTAGTATTATTTAGTATTTATATAGATTTTAGGGAGGATAATTAAAACCTGGAAAAGATTCAGAGGCTGCTATTCAATTTTATCATGTCTATATACCTTCTGATTATAACAGCTCAATTTTTGATTTGTTTTTGATGCTTATTTTATGTCTTTCTGTAGACGAATGATGATATTCACAATCTGAAGGAATTCTATAAATCAGAACCACCACAAACAAACAGGGAGGCTGAAAATAAAATTGCAGTAGAATCAACTAATAGACAGTGGCAAGAGGCTATAAAGAAGATATTTTCCACCCAAACTATGGGTTGCAATTTTCTTAATTTAGTAAATATGGTAAGTATAGTCTGATAAAACGTATTGAATATGCTGATGTTTGCTTGTGATCAGGTCTCATCCTAATGCTGTGACTGATGGACTGTAATTTCTCCAGTACCTTGTTTTAAAGGGACTAGTGCTGCTATATACCTTTAAAATAAGAAAGTATTATTTGAGTACTAATGACATTATAAGTAATATAGAAAGTTTTGTGATAAACAACGACAGAGCCCTTAACAAATGATCCAGCACTTGCATACAAATATAATACATCCACATATCTACTAAAGCAGCATATATGCAAGTACAGTATTAAGTTTATTTTACTTCCGCTAAGAGGTAGTCTTTACTAATTGAGTATATTAAGCTTTTCTAAAGAAACGGGTGCTAGAACTACTTTCTTACAGATAATCTTTCCTGGTGTCTTTACATTCTGTCTTGGGTTCAGCTGCACTGCGTAGGCATCCCCATCTAATTTTCCAGCATCCCTTCATGAGAATGATCATTTGAGAGGTGCAGGCATTCCCTAAGCCACTCTCCTAAAGTCGTCCCAATTAATGCAGATGGCCTGGATACCCAGCTGGTTTTTCTGTTTTTATAGGACAGACGAGGGAACAGTTAAATTAGGTTGAGAAGGGGGAGTTAGTTGGTGTTGATAGCATACAGCAGCAGGCAAGGTGAGCTGGAAAAAACTATTTAAGGAGGGACAAGTGCTCAGGCAGTTAGTGTGGGCTAAAGTGTGTGCTGTCACAGCTGGATGCAGCCAGGCACAGATAAGATAGTGTGAAGGCAAGCTGAATACATGTGACTATGAGGTTGCACTGCGGTCACTAAAAGATTTAGCATATCTTCAGCATACCATTATCTATGCAAAGACCTGGAAGTGTGTTTCTGTCATATTTTCTGCTACTCTGTTCCCATGATATTCTTATGTTGTAGTTTTTAAATATCTAGAAGGTAAGGATCATACAAATAATTGATGAACTCAAACTTTTCTTAAAAGAAAAATTCCAGAATGGGAAAAGCAGAAATATCATTACCAAGTTTTCTGGTATTTCTGACATGAGCTCTGTTAAAAAGAGTAAAAAACACCAGATGTTTAATACTAAACACTTTATCCCTCCCATGCTTTGGTGTGGTTTTGCTTATCAGCACAAAGTAGTGGTCTTTCCTTCATCCACTTCACTTTCCAGTTGTTATTCCCCAAAAGGCCATTTTGTGTAGTTCTAGCTATTCAGAAATTACTTTATTTTGTATGAGCATTAAACAGCCATCACATGGCAATAATTCAGTCATTACTGACTTCTTCTAGGTTTTGAACTTTAATGTTAGCAGTGTCCTCAGTATACAAGTTCGGTTGATCTATGCCTATTTCTAACAGTGTATTTAAAGATACCTAGAGCACTAGAGATTTTCAGAGAAGTTACACTAGAATAGTTGTTTCTTATTAAGCTTTGTTGAGACTTTAATACTATGAGGCTTTAATTGTATTTTATAAAAACATACATTGAAAAAAACATGTTTGTTTACTTGCCAGGTAAATGAGGATTTAATATTAAATGTAGAAAAATCTGTACGAGTAACAGAAGATATTGTTGTTAATCTGAGCAAAGAAAAGAAAGAGCTGACCAATCTTTGGGCAATCTGGAATTTTAAAATTACTCAAGTAAAACCTGTCAAGCAACAGTACCAGATATTTAAAGAACAACTACAAATTGTAAGTAAAACGTCTAGGTAGAAAGAAACTGTGGCAAACATTTCTAGAATGTTGTTATTTTGTTTGTCACTCTCTCATCAACTACTATAGGTAATTGTTTAAGAGAGAAGATCAATAAGATACTTCTCCATAGTCTATTCTGCCTTTCAGACAGTCATTCAGAAACATGGTTTTTATCTTTTTATCCATAGTCAAACACATACAAGACCAAGTCCCCACTTCAGATTTTGAGTTTTAATCAAGTCCATATAATATACCAGCAGTGCTTTAGTTTTTTGTATTGCTTTGTTTTTTAAAAAACCCACCACTTTGTTGTGACTTCACAGTTACTAAACTAAACCGTGTCCTAATAGTTACTAAACTGAAGTGCAACCATGTTCATAAGGAAAGAGGATTGCAACCTCCTCGGCACAGGGACATTGTGCAGAATTCCTTAAAAACAACACTAGCTAGGCTAGTAGCAGAACCAGAATTTTGTAGCTGCTGTTTATCTAGTGCAACTTATCACTAAACCACAACATCTGTTATCACAGAAAATACACTGTGTGTATGGGTCCTCCAATCTCAGTGTCTGAATCATTTTTACACACTGCCTTAAAGATATCCTGTCACCCTTGTCAGTCAGAGGATTTGAGACAGGTGTTTTACTGAGAGCATTTGGGTGTCTGGTTTGGGGAAGGTTCTTGTTACAAATTTAGATTTTAGTTTAAATATTTTTTTATTTATTACAGATAGAAACACTGAACTGTTTGATTATCTTTTAGACTACCCATGGATTAGAGATTCTTCAAGAGGCACTTCAACTTTCTGCAACAGTTAACCTTGGAAGTGACATTTTTATTGTTTTGGAACTACAAGAAAAGCTTAACCAGATGAAGCCACAGTATCAGGTAAGAAACCAAGCTAGTGAAGCGCATGGTGGATCAAAATCTCTTTTTGGTACAGTACATTCACACTGACCACAGAGAGAGCATCTGGGGTCACAGTATTCTGTGTTTTACATTACTTTTCCAGAAGTGTTTCTGTGTGTTTACAAGGTAAGGGAGAAGACATTTTACCTTCAGTGCTGTCCTGGGTTTGACTGAGTGGTGGGGTTTTTTGGTAGCAAGGGAGGAGACTATAGGGGTGGCTTCTCGAAGCTCCCCCAGCTCCAAGTGAGCTCCACCTCTGCACCAAAACTGAGCCAATCTGCTGCACCTCTGCGATCACGTATTTAAGAAGGGGCATGGTGAGGAAGAGTGGAACTTGTGAGGAGGAGTTGCGGCAGCTGCATGAACACCAAGGTCAGTGGAGGAACGGAGGAAGAAAGGAGGGGGAGGTGTGCCGGAGCAGAGACCCCCCTGTATCCTGTGGTGAGACGGCAGGGCACCCCACCCCGCCACCCATGAAGATCTACAATGGAGCAGATATTGATTTATGGCCTGTGTTTAGCCTGGGTGATCAGGGTGCTGTGCCTGAAGAAGGCTGGGGTCGTTTGGGAAAAGGTAGCCCCCACTGTTGTAGTTCAGTGCTGGGAGGATTGCAGCATGCGGGGGTGTCCCATGCCGGAGCATCTCAGGAAGGGCTGCAGCTGTGGGAGGGAATCCAGTCGGAGAAAGTTGGTGACCCACGCAGGAGCAGTGTAAGGAAATGATGCAGCCCATGGGAGGGACTCATGTCAGAGAAAGTTTGTGGAGGACTGTCTCCTGTGAGAGGGGGACCACAATGGATCAGGGGAACAAGTTCCAGAAGCTCCCCCCACTGAAGATGGAAGAAGCGGCATCACTGACTGCACCCCCCCATTCCCTGCCCCTGCGCTGCTGGGGGGAGGAGGTAGAGATATCGGGAGCAGATCTGAGCCCGGGAAGAAGGGAGTGGTGGGGGGAAGGTGTTCTCAAGATGTGGCAATGCTTCTCACTGTCCTACTCTGTTAAGTGCTGTTAGTGTCTGTAATAAATGTATCTTCTTTTTTTTCTTTCCCTAACGAGTCTGCCTTTTGCTCATGACCATAATGGGTGATCTTCCCCTCCCGGTCCTATCTCAAAACCCAAGCCTGGCTAATCTGTCCCTTCTCACTGCTGAAAGAGAAGGGGGAGAGAGTGGCTGAGTGGTGTTTGGCTGTCGACCAGGCTCAAACCATGACAAGTGCCCAGAGAATGTCTTTTGTGGTGTTAGCTGCGTATTAAAGTGGCGCACAAGCACTGGGGTGGTGGAAGCACAAGGAGAATATCAGCTTCATTCTTTTGCGGTAAAGCTGGTCAGAGGCTGAGGTATGTCATACTGAGCTTCCTACATCCTCTGAATACTGTCTCTGAGTTTTAGCAATTCAGTTTGCCATTCCCCTAGAAATCAGTTTGACTTGTTTTGATCCAAGGCTCTTTCTGGGTGATAGCTGAGATGTGATGCCTAGCAAAAAGTAAAGTATGTGGAGGGTGTTTTATAAAGCATGGCATTGATTTTTTCCCAAGGCAATTTACCTTTATGAGGTTGTTATTTCATTAAATGTAAGGGAAATCTTGCAAATATATTTGTTTAATTTAAGTAACTTCTGCTTTTTTGCTAGCAACTGAAAGCTGAGCTTGAGTACCTGATAAAACTATTAGAATTGCCAAGCCAGAAAAGATTTCCTGTGAAAGAGAATTCTGAGAGAGTAAGTGAGCTTATTCATTTCCATCAAACACTAAAGGACACAATGACAAAATATGATGAGATTTTCAACAAGACGCTCAAATTCCATCACATTAAAAAAAAAGTGAGTATAATATTTTAAAATATACCTTCTTCCCACTGCAGTTAAACTTTTTGGTTTTGATGCCTATAATTTTTTTTTCCCCAAACAACATTAACTTTTTAGATGAAAAAATGCATGAAATTTGGTGAATTTAAAATTGAGATCTGAACCCAAATTTAATTAATTAAACCCACATCAATGAAGCTTAGGGTAACACATTATAGGTAAGGAAGGAATTATAAGCTTCCTTTCACATTATTTTAAACGCACACTGATTTTCATTTTAATATGTTCCAGCTGGATTGTCTATCAAAATCAGGAGAACTGGATGTTCCTGAAATATGTGAGAACCCTGAAAGTGTGCACCATGCTAAAGCCTACCTTGTGAATGCTCAGGAGAAACATGCACGTATCAGACAGCTATATAATCTGCTTATTACCCAGGGAGTGGATATCTTGTCTGCAGTGCAGCCACCTGTGAGTAGAATTAGAATGATTTGTGAAATCAAGGATGAATATGAAGGAAGATTATTGGAGCTATCTAACTGACTTTTAGATCTACAAAAATATATTAATACTCAGAAAAATAAATATAGCGCTTGAACATCCTTTTAAAAGACTCCTGCTACTTTATAAAGGTTGCTTTGAATATTCTCCTATAAAGAAAGGATAACAAAAGAAAAAGGAAATATAGTAACAGTGCTACCTTATTATTGGATTCAAGACTGATTTGCATGGCAAAATGGGCATAATTTTAGAAAGGAGTTATTTATTCAGGGCAGAATTGTCATTGCCTTGTATTCATTTACTAGGGAGAAAGCAAGACATTCCCTTATGACCTACCTAGGTTATCCATATTGCCAGTCTGCTCTTCAGACTCCATAAACTGATTGACAGCAAAAAAGAGTTAATCTCTGGGTGGTATTGGACTAGAGAAGGCCACTTCCTCCTTGTTCAGAGAAGACAACATGTGTGAGTTGTGACTGACCCAGAACTACTCCTCATACTACTAGTAATTGAAACTGCTACATACTTGCTCTCATTACAGTGGAGGCTTAATAGTTTATCCCATTGTGACTGATTATACATGTTCTGCCTCAAAATTATTTTCATTTTAGATTGGTTAAATCAATACATTTCCTGAGTTTTATAAGTTTCTTTGTCTATCCCCTGTTTAGAATTGCTTGAATGTTTCTGTAAAGAATCTGAAGCAAGATCTTGCTAAATTTGAGTGTGATAACATTAACTGGAGCTCCAAAGCCGATAAGTATGAGGAAGAACTGTCACAGCATTTCCATCACTGCACCACTCAAGAGGAGATAAATGAGGTAAATAGGATAAATCCCAACATATATTACTGTTTACCATTCCCCTCGATGCTTCATGTGTATACAATAAATTCGATTTTCATCTTACCAGCAACCTTGGATCCATGCAGCAGCAATAATAATCTATAGTCCATACCTCTGCTGTCCAGGGTTATATCAAGTTGTTGGGCTGTCAATGAAGTGTTTTTCACTGTACCAAGAGGACTGGAAATTGAGCATCTATATTTTCTTTGGCTTTCAGCTCTGTTGGTTTCATCTGAAATACATGAGTCTTCAGAATTCTTTTAAAGCTAAAGTTTCAAACAAAAATAGAATTTACTTCTGTTGCAGTTGTAAGGATATTAGAAATAACTTTCAGTCTTTTAATAAAAAGTTCAGAATAATTTAGTACTTAACACGTTTTTTCAGAAACTCAAGATATTATGCTTAAAAAACTCCTAAAGGAAATGTACTTTGGCACAATTTATTATAATTTAGTATTATGTAACTTAGGTTAGGAAAAGTTATTTAGTTAATATGATTATTAATTTAGCATCTTAGTAGGCCAAATACAAATCCACTCACAGCTTCACAGATTGATTTGGATAGATATTTCAGGAAAAAATAATTTAGGAAAAACATTCCATAGAATTAATTTTCTCAGAGTAATCCATTATAAGATAAGAGGTTGATGGCCTTTACGCTTCATGTTCTGTAGATTGCATTTCTGTGCATCCAGGAAGTACAGAAACTGGATAATTACCTGGAAGAATTTCACACTAATGTTCCTCATAGTGTAAAGCATAGGTAGTGCAAACACAGGACACTGAAAGTAATATTTTCTTAGTTTATCTCTCGCTAAGTAAATCCACACCTAATTAAAGAAAGACTGTATTTTCTCAAAATCACCAAAGTAGAGGTGACTGGGATTTCTGCCCAAACTATTTTTGATGAGAAAATAATTCTTTGGATTCTCTTTTATTTTACAAAAGATTTGTATGTGTTTGTGAGAAGTATCCACTTTTACAAAAAGGTATTCTGAAATTGAAAAAACATGTGCATCAAGAAAATACTTTTTTGAATCTTGGTTACAGTTCTAGTCCCTTGTCAGTTATAAGCTGAGCGTGTTTCATTTTCTGATCTTCTGTGCATCAGTCTCTTGTGATGTAACTTCTTGGCCAATTCTAGGAGGCAACAGGAACAGCAGGTGGAACAGGAAAAGCACTCTGGCAGAGGGCACCATGCTGTAGAAGAGAATTAAAGCATGAAGTACCTGAACAAGAAGTCTCATTATGCTTTGCAGTGGCATGGCATAATCAAAATATTTGAGGCTTGAACTAAAGTATTCTAAGTTTTTACTGTAAACTCCTTGAGTTTGCTGAAGAAAAGAAAATGTTCACTGAGCAGCCTCTATGTAAGGCTGGCCATATTCAAAAACACACTTAAATGAATCTCTCGTTTCTGTCCTTTGATTCTGGGATTATATGGTGAGGGCAGGAGAATGCAACTCCTTCCCAAGAAGAATTATTATTCTGTTTTTACTCCTTGTTAGATTTCCAGTGAGAACAGAAAGTAGAGGAAAAAAGCAATTTTCTGTCTCTTTCGAATTTAAAGTGTGTCAGTAACATGTGTTACTCACCACATGCCCTATATTGCAAAATGTAATATTTTTAGCTTCTCATAGTTAAAGGACACCCTCTGAAACATAATTGCATAGCTTATTTTCAGTTAGTGTTAATTGTAGTTTTTTAGTTTATTTTCTTTATTTTAAATTGGGAAAGCCATGTTGGCTGGTTAAGTTAAAACTTGTCATCCCCATACCTAATTGAATCTTGAATGTAAGCTAAATGAAATATACAAATTTGATGTGGTAATATCTTCTCCTTTAGATTCCTTTTCTTTTAGAGGTGAGCATAAAAGATACTTCCTAAACAAATAATTGGCTAATGTACCTGTATATGCATTAATCCATTGCCATTTTTCTTATTTTTTTTTTTTTTATTATTTATAACTAATTCTGTTTAGGGATCAAGAAATCAGTCACTGAATTACTACAAGAATGTTAAAGCTATGAGTATTCAGTTCAGTATTTTAAATTATGTTAATTTTAACATCAGAATTTAGTCTCTGAGTTTTTCTAGTATCTAGAAGACCTGTCTGAAATGACAATTTCTTTACCATCTACTATGTCTAAGCAAATAAATATTTCATGTGCAAGCAGCAAGCAGCAGCTGTTCATAGCTGTCACATAGTAAACAGGCAACCAGATAATTTAGTTGTGATTTACTGGTGTACAGAGCAAACTTTAAAGTTGAGTGAAAATATTTGTAATTCTGCTGTAAATATTTAAATTAATTTACATTTTATGTGGTGAATTTGAGTGCATAAATAAAGCATGTGAGCCAAGGGTTTTGGTGATTAGGACTCACTGGTGTTTGAAACATAAAGGACTTGGCTAGCTCCCTGTGTTTGTAATGTATTAGTGCTTCTATAGGAAGCAAGGAAACAAATACTTAAATTTATAGCATGGATACATAGCATGAGTTTTGAAGCAGTCTTGGACAGAAGAGCAAAACGCATGCCTCTTGTGTGCCTTTTCTAAAGAGAATTTGCAAAGGCCAAAAAAGGGATTTATGCCCTCTACATCTTTGAAAGGTGTAAGGAAAGCTCACATGACCTTTGAGATCTGTAATTGCCAGTTTGGGCTTCCTGCTTTGGTAACTAGCTTGGGTAGCAGCCTCTGAAGAGCTGCAACTCCACTGCATTACACTGCATTACACATTTGCAATAGAGCCCAGTCAAGACTCAAGTAACCATAGCTTAATATTACACTGAATCTGTTAATGGGATTTTAAGTGACACATAAGGTAACATTTGCAATGAAAAAGCCTTTTCTTTAGGTGATCACTTTAAAAATAACATTTATGCATGTCTGCACAAAACTTGCAACAGCACACTAACAGATCCTGAAGCAGGTTCTCGGCTCTCCTCAGTCATCTCTCTTCTTTGCTCTTCATCATGTCATTATTTATATGCTTATGGAAAGGTATGACTGAAAATGTGGATTTTAACCATAGAGGGTAATAAGCTATCTCTGCTCACGAGTGAGTAGGAACTGCTACTTAGTGCATTTCTCACCTTGTAATGTATTTTGATTTGTGGTCCCAGAATTAAAGTAATCATTAGTGATTTGAACAGCACTTTTTCTTTCTTCCCACTTTCTGGCTGACTGTTCTTTCATCTTTGCCACTTTGAAAATCTATTTTCAGCAACCTACTTTCATGGACTGTTTTGATAATTAGTGCTACTAAAAGTTTTATGTATGAATACAAAGAGAAAGGCTAACAACACTGAAGTACCTCCTAGAGTGGCTCATACAGGAATCAAAGAATTTTACTGAAACTGTACTGTTAACAAAAACATGTTTAAAGCAGCTTTATAACTTGCCTTTTCCATTTATTTTGTAGTTGTGTGATAAATCAGAGCAATTGGCACCTAAACCCCTCTCCTCCACTATCAATTCTCCATCCATGACAGGCCAACTATAGTTAGGAACAGCTGCCTGATTAATGACTATGACACAATGGACAAGTTACAAAGTTCCATTAAACTTATGGGCTGAAGTCATTGAACCGTATTAGGGTGTATAGTTCCTTTAGTATTTTAAATTTAATTTTGCAGAAAATAGTGGAAAACTGAGATACATTTAGATTTCTATAAATTGGCAGCCATATATCATCCTTGGTACAATTGTTGGTGATAACAAGAGTTGTGTACATGCACTTGGAGGGAGTGATATACAAGTCTGAGATGAATCTGGTTTTTCCACTGGGGCTAAAAGAGAAGAGTGACAGCAGCTGCAGACCTTTGACACATGAGCCATCACATCTGAAACAAGGCGATCTAATTTTACATACTGCTCTGAGGAGAGCCTCTGGCCTTATCACTAGCCTACAGACATGCATAAG
This sequence comes from Tyto alba, assembly GCF_018691265.1. NCBI lineage: Eukaryota > Metazoa > Chordata > Aves > Strigiformes > Tytonidae > Tyto > Tyto alba. Next base: position 26,654,128 of record NW_024881328.1, on the reverse strand, counting down.
CCAGCGAAATAAACTAAAATAAACTTGCTCATTTCTTCTTTTCCTCAAAATTAAACTAGCAAATAAGGCTCTTGTGTTCTGAATACAAAATATTGTGCTGCAGAGGTTGTTTTATTAACAGAGGACTTTTAGATAGATTTTATTATTCTGTGTACTTAGGTGGGATAAAGAGCTTAAACTAATTGGAGATCACAGTGCTGGTGATAGAATTCCCTTCCTTTCCATTACACATCCCACTAGATGAAATGAAAATGAAAAATATATCCCTTGATGGATTAACATTAGTATGTAATAAAAATAATAATGATTGATTGCTAGCTGTTCCAATAACAGTAGCTGTAAAATGAGCATTCATTGCTCCCTAGATTCTTCAGCAGGGAGGGGAAGGGGGGCAGGGGGAATTCTGTACGACTTTTTAATATAAAAATGCCTCAAATATGTTAACTAAATATTGAATTGTGGATGTGACCTCAACTTGCTAACACTAATCAAGTAAGTTAAGTTCTTTTCATTTGTGTGTCTGGAGAAACAGATCATAAAGCATTAGAACTGATGCATTTCTACTATACTAGTTCCTTTAGATAAATATAATTTTACAGAATTTATTCTACATTATCCTTAAAGCAGAATATTGTAAAGCCTAAGGATGTGAAATTATATATATATATATATATATATATATATATATATATAAATTAAGTAATTTTTATATTCTTTAAAATTTTATTAATTATAAAAAAAATTAAAATGTGATCGTGGAATTGCAATGTAATTAAAATAGTACCTTTTATAAAGTACCAGAAGCATATTTTAAGCAGGTTTTTCACCTGTCTGGTTCTTGTATCTATTGCTTAAAGGCATTAAATAATAACTGTAATACCTAATAGGATTTTTTGGAGTTGTAAATAAAATTGAAAAATTCATAGTTTTCAAAGAAAAAATATTGAAAATAAAATTTCATACTTAAAAAAATTACAGTCCTTTAAAGATAGTTTAGTTGAGTGTGTTTGATATGATTATTTATATAACATTGCTAATAGAAAGAATGACATGTTATTAAGGGCACACTTGTAAGAGGACATTAAAGCAAATGAGTGATTAGCATTGGAAAAATAAAAAGATAGAGAAAGAATATAAGAACTGTAAGAGGACATTAAAGCACAAGTGTGATTAGCATTGGAAAAATAAAAAGGTAAAGAATATAATAACCACATATTGTAACTAGTTCCCATGGTGAGCAGAGTCTGGTTTTTAAATTATGTTGATCATATATGACTTCTTTTTTGATGCATATTAAACTCATTCTGGTAAATTGGCAATGCATTTGACCAATATGCATGTAAATGAAAGTGTAGTGGCCTAGAGCTTCATCAGTATCATTCCCGTCATTCTAGATTTTAAAAATATTTTGTAGACTAAAGAAAATGCAGCTACATTCCATCTAAGAAACAGAAGAGTTTTACAGCAAATTTATTGTACCTAAATTTAATAGTAGTTATCTCAGTTGATATAAAACATCTGAAAACTCTTGAAAGGCATGGATGCTTTATAATCAGAGCTACTAGTTCATCCTAATTTATATTGTTATATAATTTTCCCTGATTTTGAGCTTACTGCACCAAGTCAGCGCCAACTGGTAATAATACTCTCACATGGTACCAAATCTGTCTAGCTGTAGTTAGGCAAGGCTTTCTTTGGGTATCTATTAGGCAGAATGTCTCTTCTACCATATTCATAGAATAGTTATTTGAAAGGCAGGTGCTCATATAGTCTACATGTTGATCCTGCAAAAGCTGGATTCATCTTTGTGTGCTGTAAATAATTATACTAAGATGTTTGGACTAGCACGGTGTAGAAAATTAAGTGCCTGTGTGAATTCCTTTCAGGACCAGAGCTTCTGAAAAAGTGGGGGGAGGAGGAGGGAACCCAACAGAAAAATCAAGCCTGACATAAACTAAATGTTGTATTGTAGGAGCAAAGTACTGTGAATAAATACAAATCTACTTGCCCAAGCCCAGTAAAACTGTTTTTCTGGAAGCTAAGCATGGATATACATTTACCTGATTACCATTTCTACTAAATGGACTAGAACATGTGAAGGACATTTGCTTCTGGTTAAAATCAGTGCAAGCTCTCTAACAGGATTTTTTCATAGATCATCTGAGCAAGGATGTCACCTTTGGTCTCAATCCTTTCTTTGCCCCAGCCATTCCAGAAAAAATACTCAGCATTCAGAATGCAAAAATGCTGATTTAGCAAGATTATGAGTTTCCACTACTAGAAAGAAATTCTGAAGGTATAAGGACACTTTATGAGGTGGTATAACATTATTAATATCAGTATTAAATTTTCAGTGTTCAGATTGTGGTCTGTTAAACAACCTTGAAAAAACCTAAACTGAAGTGTGCTGGTTTCTTTTTTACTAACAAATATGCTTACTCTGTTTCAGCTCCGAGAATCATTTAAGGATCTCAAAAAGAAATTCAACAATTTGAAGTTTAACTATATGAAGAAAACAGAAAAAGCTCGAAATTTGAAAGTACTTAAAATACAGATTCAGCAAGTTGATACATATGCAGAGAAAATACAGGTAATGTTAGAAATTTTAATTTTAGTGAAGGCTTCAGTGGTTGAATTGCTGTGGCCAGTGCCAAGCAGATCAAAGGAAATGAAAAGGTTTTGTGAGCTTCCCTGTTACTTAGCTTTATAACCTTCCCGTCTCAACCACTGTTTGAGACATTTTTCATTATTCTGTTCCTTTTATTCTTACATTTCCTCCAGTGAAATGTTCTTATCTAAAATCCTGACTTCTATGTGTTTGCTCTTTTTATCCTCCATTATTTTTCTATTTAATCTTGTATTCTTCTTGTTCTTTCACAGTATGTGTGACCTAGTCTTTCTTCTCCTTAAAAAAACAAAAGAAGTGCCCCATCAAAATCAACAAATCAACAATAAATGCTCACATATTTCCTCTTTCATCCAGCTACTTTCTTTTCTTTCTCATTTCATCATATAAGACTTCAGATTAATTTTCTGCATCCATTGCCTGGAGTTGATCATGCTCATTTGCAACTTAGAACCCTTCTAGCCTCACCTGTTCTTTGCATTCACCAGAAACCCTTCTTCCAAACCCTCCAGTGATCTTTTTAGTTGCCAATCAGAACTAACACTTTTTGTTTTGCTTGCCCTGCCAGTCTCTTCCTTCACAACTCTTTTGCTTGAAATTTTCAGTAAGTTCTACCATTCTTCTTTTATATTTCTTTTGTTATCATTCTGTCTATTCTTTTTACAACCTTTTTTTATCTCTCCTTTCTTGGTAATTTCATCCACAAATGCAAATTCAAGTTACAGAACCATTAAAGTGGAAGGAACCTCTGGAGATCATCTAGTCAAAATTCCTTCCTCAGAGCAGGGTCAACTACAAAAGTTTGCTCTGTGTCATGTTGGGTTTTGAATAACTCCAGGGATGGAGACTCCACAACCTCTTTGGACAAGCTATTCCACCCTCAGAGTAAAAATAAGTGGGTTAGGTCTGTTTTTGCTTAAACAGAATTTCCTATATTTCAGTTTGGGTCCATTGCCTCCTGTCTTTTCACCAGACACCATTGAGATGAGTCTGGCTCTGTTTTCTTTACTCCTACCCATCATGTTTTTATACACATTGGTAAGATCAACTTTGAGCCTTCTCTTCTCCAGGCTAAAAATTCCCAGCCCTCTCTGTCCTTGTATAACACATAGCCAGTCACCTTAGTGGCCCCTTGATGGATTTGTTTCAGTATGTCCAGGTATTTCTTGTACTGGGGAGCCTTAAGTGGACACAGGACTCCAGATGTAGCCTCACTAGTGCTACATAGAAGGGAATAATCACCTCTTTTGACCTGTGTACCTACCTGTGTATATTCTTACAAGTGTATATGTGGCCAGTTCATTAAATACTGTCCTATTTTAAAACAATCCCTTCCTTTCCAAACAAAAATCAAAGACCTGTCTTTTTGCATCACTTGTAAAACAGTGAGCACAATGAAGTCTTAATCAACTCTCAAGACTGGTGTTCCCAGCATATAAAATGTATATACATATACCATCTTATCCTAAAACTTACAGGTCATGTTTGTACCAGACAACTTAAAATACTAGTATCAATACTGGCTCCCCTTCATCTTTGGGATTTATGCTAGATTGTGACTGATGTTGCTTACATCAGATTCTTAAGTAATATGTTAATATTCTAGGATGTAAATAACTGTGATGGTTAATGGACTTGTATTTAGTCAAAGACTGCAAATGTATAGTAGTATTTTTTCCTTTGCAGATTCAATTAACGTTATTTTGTTCAAGATTACATGTTCTATTACTACAGATATTTGTTTATTAGAAAACTGAAAAATGTAACTCAATCCCACCCTTAATAAATATAATTTAGATTGCTTTTAATCTGCATTTTAGAGGTCCTCCAATTTCCTTTGATTTTTAAAAAAGCAACTTGTAATTTTTAAAACACAGAACAAGGAATAAGTTTCTGTGGGTTTTTCCATATTTTTTACTTTTTAATTCTAAAAATAGAAACATTTTTATTGCAGTATTTAACATTTGCTACATCTTTTAAACAGATTCTTAAAAAGAAGATGGATAATTTAGAGAAGAAAGTCATTGGCTCTGTAGCAAATGAACCTAACGCTAAAGTTAGTGTCCTCTTGGGCTCAATCGGTGACTTACAAAAACAGCTCAATGACTTTAGCAGAGTTGTGGTGGATTACAAACAAAATCTGGAACTTGTGGAGCATCTGCAACAGATGATGGAGGAGGTACTTGTAAACCTGAGATCCCCACTGCGGCGGTAATAATGATCCAGGACTGGGATAAATAAAAGTGCTTGTAACTACTTCAGGCAAAAACTGTGGCTTCCAAAAGTAGTAGATTTTTAAAACGTTGTATTTCTTCTATTTTTTCATTGTAACTTTGTGGAGAAAGGGAAAAAAAAAAAAACATGGAACATGACCATATTCTTGCACTGCTATGCATATGACTGGGGTCTCTACCTCCATATGACTTTCATAAGGATTCAGCATATCTATGATCATACTTATGAACTCATTTTCTCTAAGTATATTCTGAGGCAACACAGAAAGTGCCACGAGGTCCTCTTTGATAGCTTGTCTTGTCAAATCACAAGAGCCAGGCGATCATAATACCCCCTTTGTTATTAGTTGTCAGGAAGAGCTGTCTCTGTGGTATGTATTTCTGGAACTGAAATGTAAAACGTTCAGTTCCTTAAAAGCAGCGTATATTTTTTTTTAATAGATTTAATTGTTAAGTATATATTTGTTGTTTTTCTGTTGGGTGTTTTTCCGTTTTGTTGGTTTGGTTTGGGTTTTTTATTTTTGTTCCACCTCTTCCCCCCCCCCCCCCCCCCCCAACTGCAGTCTAAGTCCTTTTGGAGACATTTATGACTATTTTAAAGTATCTGAGGACTGCCTCATGCACTGCATTTTAAAAAGAAAAAAAAATAGTTTGTAACTATTTTCCTTCTTGCCACATTGTGCTGTTGCATCTGCTGTGATGCAAGCATGTTCCTGTCATTGTTTATTTTTAGAAACAACACTGTTCATATCTCCAAAGTGATCTGAATGCATGACTAAATTCCCCTAATGATGGATCACAGTACTAAAGTTTTGTTTAAAATATGTTTTCAGTGTCCAGTAATCTGATCAATGTGTCATTTCGTGTATCGTTAGCAAAGCAATTTTTACCATTTGTTGTGCATTTACATTTTTAAACTCCCCTCTTACTTTGAGGGAAATAAATTATTTTCTAGAGCTAAAATTTAAGACTCTTTTTTTTACTCAGTGTAAAGTATCACCTTTTACTCAATGGTTTTTTATTTCCGCGAATAGGCAGTCTTAAATACTGACTTTCATGGCAGTCAAAAATGGTGATTATTAACTGCTTTCTGTAACGATGCAATACAAATGATACTGAGTGAACACCAGATTCTATTCTCCTCTGAATATTGTTAAGCAAAAATGTTTGTTAAGAGTATGTTCTAAAGGCCATTCTTGTCAGTACAAAGATTCCTAGCAACTTTAATGGTTTCTGAGACCAAAACCCCTGTTTGTTAGTAGACTAAATCTAAGCAATCTTGCTGCCCTTAAAGGGATATAACTGTGGCTATTATACAAAGTTAGTGAAATAAGTTAGTTGATATACAAGTTGGAAGGAACTCAGAAATAAAAGATATGTTTGCAGAACCATTAACTAATAATCTCACCATGCTTGTAAGAAGAGCATGAATCTACTGCTTAAAGAAAATTTAGCAGCTATTAATATTTGAAGCAGCACTGGTCTTGAAGATATTAAAAATGGAAAATTTAAGACATACTGTATGCCACCAATTATAGCAAGTCTAAGAATAGTCCAGTCTATTCTACAAAAGCTTGAACTGTTGATAATAATTCATTAAAATGTAGTATTTTTATCCCTCAGTGTCAATTTTGGTTTGAAGATGTGAGCGCAACAGTTGTTAGAGTTGGCAAGTATTCTGCAGAATGCAAAACAAGAGAAGCAATAGAGACTCTCTACAAGCAATTCATCAAGTTTATTGAGACTGCAGTGCCTCAACAAGAAGAAAAAAATCAACAGATTACAGACCTTGCTAAACAGTTATATGGTGAGGAGCTGTCTGGTAACGTACTGTGAGTAAAAAAGTACAATAACTTAGGACAGGGGGAAGTGTATTCCTAGATTTGTTCATTTAAGAAGAAAATCCCATGAAGTTTAAATGTTGTTTTAAAGTAATGATTGAAAGAGATGAAGGATTTCATAACAAATATGTAAAAAATAAAAATATGAAAGTACTCAGCAGTCTGGTAATCACTTGGTTTTCTGTATACAGCCTGAGTTCACCTTGAAATCAAAGTGTGAATGTCCTTTTAATATTTATGAGCTTGGAATTAAGACTTCATGACTTATAGTATCTCATAACAGGCAAGCCTTTGAAGTCAAAGTATATTATAGTGATATACCTCAGTGCTGAGTGAATTTTTTACATTAACACTGTAAATAACTAATGCCAGATTTATTAAGCATTCTATTATTGGAAAATAGTAGATTTTTAGGTAAATACTGTATTTGTAATTGTATTGATTTGGAATATCATTGACCAAAAAGAATGAAGGTCAAGAAACTTCAGGTTTTGCTTTTTTAATCCCACTTGTAATATCTATATACTCATTGAAGTTATTTTATCCAAAGATAAGGTGACCATCCAACTGTGCAAGGATACTGTGTAGCCTATTGATTCAAATAGTAAATCTGGAAAAATTTCAATAGGGTCAAACTGTGCTTTTAATTTCCTCTAATTTAGTGATGAAAAGACTATTTAAGGAGCACAGGCTGCTCTTTTATTTTTATTCATTTTTTCACACCTTCTCAATATTTTAAACATTCCTGTCTGTAGGAAAGGAGCTGACAGAATGCATTCTTGACACCAGCTGTTAGGAACACTGGGAGAAAGAAGCTTTGCTGGTTTTAAGCCATTACTTTGGAAGACGCTTCTGCCTCCCGCCTTTGTTGTGTATTGCTTATAACAAGGATCTAAGTGCCTCCTAGCTGTATAATAAGGCAAAAAGTTTAGGAGACACTTTGAGGCCAGCATCTTTTGAAGTAGTATCACTAACCAGATAGAAGTAATTTTGTTTGAGAAAATTAGACCTGCAATTACTATGAGGGCCCATCTCAAGTAAGCTAATAAGGGGTAGGAAAGAACATTGCTGTGAACCACAGAACTCCTTCAGCAAAACAAAACACAGAATTATTGTAGTATCTTGGGGTTACAAAGTACATTGATTTTAACACAGCTGTTTGAAGCATTCTATTCTACTTTCATGTTTTACCTTTGTAGGTACTGAAGAAGGAAAGAAGTATGTTGAAAAAGCCAATTTAAAATACAAAGAAATCATTAAATCTGTTGATGAGTTGTGTAGATCTCTGAGAGAACTTAAGGAGATTAAGGTATTATTTCTTTTATCTGGAGAATGTATTGCATCTGCATCAATTTACTAGGCTTGGTGTCTGAATCAGTATGTTTAACTGAGGATCATCTATGGTAGTATGAACCATTTCTTAATTGTTCGCTTTTCTATTACCGTAGGTAATGACCTTAATGAATCAATGAAGTGCTACTTGTTTGTGCACTAAATATTTCTTCTAGGTTTATTTTTCTCAACTTCTTCCAAGACTGTTATGGCTTTCAAGTAACCTTTAGGGGAAAATGTCACAACTTCTCTGAGTATCTAGACAAATACTTTTTTTCATATTTCTTCTTTCTATGGTACTGTAAGATAGGTAACTGTTAGATCTATAAAATGCCAGACAACCTACCTTGTCTCCCTATTGGAAAAAATCATCCCAAAACCCAAGTTGTGTTAAAAACAAAGTAATTTAAATTAGAAAAACATGGTTTATAACATAGTTATTAAAGAGAACAACATTTTTAGTTTCATATTCTGATAAACTTTAAGTGTAATAGCATATCAACTGAGGAGTAATTATGAAAGACAGCTGAGAGGGCTAGTTTTGCATAATAGAGACTCCATCTACTCCGCCCTCCACTCTCAAAATAATACTTCAAAAATTTCCCACATGCAACAATATCTGATGGGTTAATTCTTCTGTGAATTTGAAAGCGTTAAGATACTTAAATATCCTGCACTTGTTAATGTTGTATGTTGTTTCACTTTAATGGAATTGTACTGAAAAAACTGATGAACACTCAAATTATCCATTAATACACTTAAAAGCAGTAAAAGATGACAAAAATACAAATGAGTTCCAAAAGTCATTAGAAGAATGGAAAGGCTTTGACTTGCACTGTGACCATAAAGTAACTTCAATATAAAGGCCGATCAGGTTTTTCAAAGTTCTCCTCCCAATCCATGTGTTACATAAATACTATTGTGTGCAGGACAACAGCCCCAGGTTGTGTCAAAACAAGGCTTGAACCTTTGATCTTTTTTTGCTAGCTCAACATAATATGGATCTTTTCAAGAGAGGTGGAATTTCAAAATGATTGTAATATTTTACTTTGATTTTGCTAATTGTAAAGTTATCTTTATATAATGGAGTTGGAGAACACTTTTTTTCACAAAGAACTATTCATAAATTATTTACTGATTAATTTAATCTTCAATTTGGATAATTCTTTAAAAAACATCAGTCAAAAGGAATATTATAAAAAAATTATTTTTCTGCAATAGAGAACTATTTTCAAATGAAAGTTTTGTCGTTTTTTAATAATATGTAGTATTCTAAGATTTTAAAACTAATATTTTTATTGAACATTTCCAGAACATCTCAATAGTTGTTGTCTGTATCTTAGGAAGAATCAATCTTTCAGCAAATTATCTACACAAATTAGTGCCATAAGTATGGAATGCCATGACTATGAATTCAGTTTCTCTTCCTGTCATTTTTAAAGCATAACAAATTAAGAGGAAATGCTCTATTGTGCCATCTTTCCTGATTTTATATGGCTGTTGAATGTCAGAAGAAAACAACTCTTGGGTTTTTCAAGTGCAAAATTAAAGACTACCTTTTCTTCAGAAAAAAATAGATTGAACAGATCACAGAATGTTTCACTTGTTTAATGCTTGAATGGAAAATTAAGAATGTAGCACTTCCTTAGAAGAACCTATTTAGGGACTGTAACTTCTAGCTGGACAGATAAAGATGTGAAATACACAAAACCGTAACTAAGAAACTTTTGGTTTTCCTTACACTGTGCAACTGTGATGTTCTTTGAAATCTGTAGTTTTCTTCCATGACAATTTTAAAGGATTCATGAAGTCTTCATAAAATACAATGTGGTTGCCCAGATTCCTGTTGTGGAAGTACTTTGTAACCAATTGTGCAGTCTTTGAGGCTTAAGCTAGAGATAAGTATGAAACAAAAAGAATGGTAAAGTAGCTGATCTAAAGTACAGTTAACTATGTTTAGAGTGGTTATGGACTGTTCAGATGGGAAGTTGAAGGAAGGAGGAAAATAAGAACAAATACAAATTCTGCCTGGGCGTGTTTTGTGCTTAGAACATATTCTCCCCTTTCCACATTTTAGACAAATTTGGACATTCTAGAGAGTCACAAATGTTTCTTCCCTCTCTAGAACTGTTTTCCTGAAATCCTGGGGTTTTTTCAGTATTTTTTGTTTATGTTCTTTTTTTTTTTCCTAATAGTGTCAGTTTCTTAATCCTTTATTTTTCCTTACATATTCTGGGTACAAATTGGTTAATATTCCTCAGATTCTTGACTAACCACTTGAGTCCTTCAGTCTTTTGTGACCTATACTTTCACTGCTCAGAAAAGATCCCCTCAGCTTCAGAAATTGTTGTCTTTGCTTGTCCAGGAATGAATGACTTAGGTTTTGCTGCATATTTTTGCCATTAACAATTTACACCTGTGCTGATGACAGGTTTTAGATAAGATTTCACTTAGGTTTTTTCTACTCTGTTGTATAGAGCAGAAGTCAGTGTGTAGCTAACAATTGTTACCTTCTGTTGTGTATAAGCTTACTTAATTTTCTTTTAACATGGCAGAAAGATGAGTTTTCTGAAGAGTTGGTTACTGTTCAAAAAGAAGGAAGAAATGGTCAAGAAGCAAGTCAGGCTGTTAGTGAAGACAAAGCTGAGGAACAAAAGCATCAGGTTAGTTAGATTTATGTTAATTTAAAACTAGAACTGTTTCTTAAAAGGCTTTGTGTACTTGTGGAAAGTTTTTTGCGTTTTGGTCTTGAAGCCTCCATTAAGATGGGTGTTATCAATGTAGTCTTGCCCATTTCTCTTTCAGGTTTTTTTTTAGTTACCCCTTTGTATTCAATCCACATATTCATCCCTATTCTTAATGTATTCTTAATGCAGATGTCCTCTTTGTGACCATTCCTCCTCCTTCAAGGGAGAACACATTCTGCTCTCTTGTTTATAATAAGAACTAAGGGAATATAGGAAGTAATAGAGGAGTCTGCTTGTTAGTATTTCCCAGAGCCCTAATATTCTTGTAACCCCTATAGACAAGCTATTAAAGTATTCGGCCTATAAGAAATATGCTATGAAAGAAGCCTTGTAGCATGGAATTTGAACTAAGTAATGGTGGAAATTGTGATTCTTTGTTGAATCATTAAGGTCTTCATCAGGAAATAAAAGTGAATTTTAAACATTTTTCTTTCAGAAGGCATCAGGTAAATTGCTTACAAATTCAGAAAGCATTACTGAGAAGAGAGACAATACTCTGTCTCCTACCAATGCTAAACAGGTATCTGCTGTTCATGTTGATTTTTGTATTTTTTAAACAAATGATGGTCATTGTTGTGTACTCTAAAAGGAATTTTATGTCTTAATTTGTTGACAGATATTGTTATAGATTGGTGGGATTTGACTGTGTTCTCATTTACAGTATTACAAAAATCCAATGCAAAACAAGGACAGAATTGCTTAAGTTTTGCATCAGTGTGAATAACAGGAAAACAGTTATAGCAAAAACTTGTTGGAACACAACTACAGCTGTCAGCAGCTCAATATGACATCATGTCACAGATAATATGCTGTACTGTTGGTACGACACTATACTTCAAATAAATAACAGAACTCAGCATCAAATAGTCTTCACCCTCACCTCAAAACACTTAGGTTACATTTCAGCTGCCAAAAGTCCTTACAGCAGAGATTGTAAATAAGTTCCAAAATATGGGTTGCATGTTGAGGACAATGCACAAAGGAAAATTATAATGAAAGACTGGGTATGCATTAAGAATGATAAAAATCCTAACAGACCAGTATGTGTTATTCATGGGTATACGGTAAATGAATACAAGAGGTTCCCAATAGTCAATGAATAATTGTAGTCTTAGAAGTACAGGCAATACAAAACCATACTTTCTATTAATTCCTTTAGCTTAAAGAACATTTTGAAGTCTTAGGATCCTGAATGTAAATGCAAATAATTTACTATGTGAAATATTCTGGTAATTTGGACTGGGTGGTAATATGTTTAAGTCTTTAGGAAGATAGGATACATCGGTAATTGATTCAGAACTCCAAAATTTCCATTTTGCAAGCTGATAACATAGACTGATATTACGAAACATTAAATCGTGGTGTTTTGTAGAAATTCAACTAATATTAACAATCCCTTCAGCTCAATACAGAATGTCCTGTAATCTGCTGATGAGCCAAAATTGAGCCTAATTAATTTTGTTACCTCCATTCCAAGTCAATATGAGTTTCACCATTTACTTGGAGCCCAGATTTCACTCAAAATTCTGTGGTTCTTCCAAAGTGCCAACCTCAGGAGAATCACCTCACCCAGCAGATGTCCTTAGCCTTGTTTCCTATTTTTCTAAGCCACAGCTTTGTTAGTCTTCAACAGATTGTGCCTCAGCTGCCAAGAGGAGAAGCCAAGGGTATTCAAAACAGCAAATATTAGATGTGAAATATGGCAACTGTAATGCCTCCACCCTTTTCATCACTCCATGCTCCACTTTAAAAAGTAGCCGGTTCTTCTCACTAGAGCTTTTCTGTCTTCCATTTTCATCCTTTCTAAGGAAGGACTTGGCCTATCCCCAGCCTCTCGTTTAGTGGCCAGCAATCTCTAATTTTGTCTATACTTCTGCAAGCTAGTTTTGCAGTATTAATTTGCTTCAGTAATAAATATCACCCTCTAAAAAGTGGCCTAGACCTTCTCATGGCACACTCATCTTCATGTTGCTTTGATCCCAGGTGGTACACCAGGGCTGGAAGTCCTCATGCTGTCAAAGCCTGTGTGACAGCTTGCTCACTCACTGTCCACTTGTCATTCTTTTCCCCATCATTTTTCCTGGGGTCCTTTTTCAGCAAAGTCTGAAATAATTCTCCTCAATTCTGTTATCTCCAGATGAGCTGACCATGAACCTCACAGCACATCCTTGCCCTAAGATTCTAGATTAGTCACTGGAAGATTCCTACAGGGTCATGGCCCTCCTGTAGTGACCCAACTGTATGCTACTGTATGTACATGTGTGTAGACTCCTCAATAGACAGAATGAATCTGGACCATTGATTTCATTCAGACAGTAGAGACTGGTTATTCAGAAATTTTGACCTATGTTTTTAAAATATACCTGCTCAGAATGTATCATTCTAAATATTTTTTTCAACTTCTTAATATTTAATGAGATTTGGTTTATTATATTTGTTAGTGAAATTCAGACCAAAACATACAGAATTTGCTACTGAAGTGCCTGTTAAGACTTTATTTAAGAAAGATTTTCAAATTAAAACTGAGAGTGTTACTTAGAACAATGCTAATAAGGTTAAAACAGCTGGGTCACAGTCAAATTTGCAAAACCCGGAAAAATATATTTTCTCAGTGTATTGGAATTCATCTCTAAAAATAATAATTTCCTAGGAACAGTTTATAATTAGTTAGAACCCCAATAAAAAAAAAATGAATACATGCAGAAGGAAAAAGTAACTCAGTATTTATTGTTTTCTGAGTAATTATAAAGTGAAAAAATGGACAAATTTCACCAAATTGGAAAGTCAATTATTTATTGTGTTTATATCCATGATGCATTCATATTCAAAAGACATTTTGGGGGCCGGACTTCATCAGATGATGCTTGTGAGAAACACATTTAATTCCCAAAGTTCAACTTCATCTTACAACTGAATTGAATTATTTAGTAAAATAGGCAGTAAAATCCCAGATTCCTTCCAGTCATTCAATCATGGATCTGGCATGAATGACATGGCTTTGAAATAACAAATGTATAACTTGTAAAAACATCTATATTAGAACTACCATATCTACAGGACCAGGGTACATAGGTTCTAGTACTTCTTTCTCCTTTTATTTTGTTAATTTTGTAGACTGATTATTAGGTTATATTTCAAGCATCAAAGCAAAAAGAAAGTCAAAACAAATGTGCAGCTGCACTTTTGTACCAGATACTGCCCGAGACACCTGATTTGGAAACCAATGACATCCAGTGTGTCACCCAGTTGATTTGAGTGAACAGTTTATAGGAGATAGAAATGTTGCTTAGTAGATTACGTATTTCTGTATAGAACTCAGCAATGAGAGAATAGTATAAGAAAACATTATGAGCACCTTTACTGAGGGCCCTGGCAAAAACGAAATAGGCCTGAATATGTGATTACACATTTATATAAAAAGCAAGAGGCAGCGAAGTAATTAATAAATCAGACAATGTTTTTGATGCTTTGTGATTAAAATTATTGCACTCATGCCATATCCAATACTTTTTGAACATGTTGAGAGGGATTTTTTTTGTTCTGGATCACAGATAATATAAAAATAATTTTAACTTTGTTTTATGTTAATTTTTTGACAAGATCTTGAAACAGCTGGCAAAAAAAAAAAAAAAGAGAGAAATATAAAATGCTTGGAAAAATATCTTAAAGACGTTTGTTTAATTCTGTAACTCTTGAACATGACTGATGACTCTTTCTCAGAGAATCACAGTCACTAACTTGGCTGTTAATATATTTTTACTGCTATGTAACTGTTCCCCATTTAGATGTAATTAGGCCACCTTCTTCTCCACCTTCCCTTTGCAGATGCTCTTATAAACAGCACCTACAGGAAATCCACAGGTTGTTCTTTGTTTGTAGAAAGAGTTACTTTTTATTAGTACTGTTATAATAAATTCTTATATATAATTATAACAATATTTGCTAGAATGTATCCAAATAGTTTGACATTCCAGTTAGCTGCTGCAAGATTTTCTGATGAATTATCCTCTCCCCTGTATTTTCTTCTGTTTCTCAGAATACTTTAAGCTTAGTTAGAAAAAATATTTCTAATATTGTTGCTAGCTTCTGCATGAAAAGTGTATGCATAGAATGATAACGCTTTCTCTCTGTTTTTCCTTTTCTTCTTTCTCTTCTCTTTCTTCCCCTCTTAATTTAAGGAAAGGAATAAATTGGCTGAAATTCCAATTATCCATCCAGCTGGTGAGGATCTTGTTTCACAGGATGCAGAGCTGTCATCTTCAGCCAAAGAGGATAGTTTACAGACTGAATTCCTGGCAGAAGAAATACCCTCCGGAGATGAATATGAGTGTATATCACCTGATGATATCTCTTTGCCACCACTTTCTGAGACACCAGAATCCAGCTTCTTACATTCTGAAACAGAGCTAGAAGAGCAGTGCTGTTGTAGTTCTCATAGTCTGCATGTCAGTTCCTATAGCTTGCAAATGCAGAAAACCACTAGTATTAAAAAAGTGATGGAAGCCTCTGATCTCTTAACAAATTCTGCTTATGCTGCTGCTACAAATAACAGAACGGAAAGCCCATCAGATCAGTTTCAGAAGTTTTGTATCTCTTCAACAGATTCTGGTCCAAAAGTCAGAGCAGTATCTCCTTTGACTTGTAGCTTACAAGGAATAGCTGAAGCTAGCACATCTTCCTGCACTATAAATGCCAAACCAGTATATAGCATGAGTGAAGTGTGCAAAGCACATTTGCAACACCTTGAACTTCATAAAAGCATGGCAGAAACACAAGAACAATTGCATGACTTGAATAACTGTACTAAAACCAAGGACAGGCTGCATGCTTTGCCTGATGCATTCTCAGGTTTCATGTTTCAATCAGACGCCACCAGAAGCTGTCAGAGGCAGATGGTCACCCGAGAAGAGATTAAAAGTTCATCAGAAAAGAACAGCATGGCCAGCCTAACTGGACAGGCGCCTAACTTCTCCCAGCTTCTGACTAACAAAACCGTCATGGAAGGTTCTCCAGTAACTTTGGAAGTAGAAGTAACGGGATTCCCAGAGCCTACACTGACATGGTGCGTAGATTATAATAAGTATTAAATATATGTATTAGCAAGACACCTTGAACCACTTATAACCAAATTAATTAATCTATAGACTAGAATAAATGGCCTGTATCCTTCCTACTCCACACTTCTGCATGATTCGCACCTTCAAAATTTCTTTTAATTATTAACCTACTTGAAATAATTTCTCTGTACTTCATTTTATGAATAATGAGAGCATTAAACTATTGAAAATATATCTATTGTTTTCTTAAACAAATACATCATATAGTTTTTATGTTCTGGAATATCACATTCCACTTGTTCTATAATTTATTAAAACAAATGCACACTCCAGATTTACCATAGGTAAATTCACCTGCATTTTCTCAGGATCTTGGCACTGTATGTGGACAGACAGACACATACACGTGCATGCACACTAATATGTTTATATAGCTACTATGTATACACAGAGGCGCACATTTATAGATACGTGAGAGTCAGTTGTCGAAAACTGGAGAGAGGTTACAGGTTAAAAAACCCCAACAACCTAAATGTTTACACCAAGAAAACCAGTGTTGTGTATTTGTGCACGCTCTCTAGCTCTCTCTTAATGGCTATATGTCTAATTAGATTGCTTTATGCTGCATTTATGAGAAATAAAGATGATGTAATATAAGCATTTTTTAATTTGACATTTTAGTAATTCCCTGCCAAAGGGAACAGGGATTGAAAGAGGGGCAGGATTTCAAGATTTTTGGTAGTAGTCCTGTATGTGTTGACATATTTTCCTGAAATTTTACCTCACTTGCTATTTCTCCACTTATTCCATTATACTTTTACAATGGAGGTCTTTCTTTTAATATATTAAAATAAGATATGGCTCTTCCTGGACACATTTTGATGTTATTATTATTACACATGCAACAAATTAGGCAAACTAAATCTTTAGTAAGCTGAATTTTCTTCTGTGGCACTGAGAAAAATACTGGACAATGCAACCTTGGTGTTATTTTGTGTTGGTATCAATAAAGTTACTTTGTTTTAAATCACGGTATTTTACACTTTGAGGAATATTATTAGTGAAACAAGAGGTACCTTAAGTTTTATTTTATCATAAGAAGTCATTCATTTAGCTCAAAATATATACACTGCTGATATATGATTTTTTAAAAAATAACATTCAACAGAAAGCATTTTGCAAATTAGAAATTTATGAAAACAGAAAAAAATGTATTTTTTTTTTTAATGAAAAATTCACCAATACCATGTGTTTTGCATATATTTTGTACTGATGTAGACATTTTATTGGATATACATGTGGAAAAGCATTTCTGTGTAGCCTATGCTGAAACATCACGAGACAAGAAGAGTCAGAATTTTCTCTCATTTCCAATATGTAAATTGGGGATCAATATCAATATATGGTGACAGATCCCCAAGTGTTAGAACATGACACAAGTTTTCTGATATAACTCCTGATGCATTGTTCTATCCTGTTTGATGTGAACTAAGTAAATGTTAAGTGGTCTGGGGTGGAGGAACAAGTCCTTGACTGTTCTTTATGCTGAAGACACAAGTTCAGAAAGTCTGTACGTTGCTTATGCATTTTAAGTGTCTATTCCCGAGGTAAACGTGGATTTACTCAACACCTTACTGGCAAACATGTTTCAGCACAAACCTGAGGCCCCAGGCCTTCATGCTAATCTCTTCAATGCTGCAGTGAGATAATGATGACTTGTCCATTGAAGACCATTTTCAGAACCACATTTTCTAGTATTAAGAATGTATTATTCAGTAATTTGAATTGCTTAAATATTCATCTGTACTTGCATATAAAATTTAATTACATATAAAATTTTCGTATAAAATCTAAAACTAAAATAAAAGCACAGCAGTGAGCTCTATCTCTTGCTGCCAATGTTGTGTTACAGAGGTTGTTTGAATTTGAGAAGTTCTGCTTGGCATGCAGTGATATAAATCTGACTTGAAAACTGAATCTCTGCTTCAGGTACAAGAAGGGCCAGAAACTGACTGCAGATGAGCACTTTAAACTTATACAAAAGGAGACAAAGCATACTTTGTTCATTCAGAAGGTGTGTGATAAAGATGCTGGCCTCTATGTTGTTCGGGCTAAAAATTTGAACGGCACTATCTCATCAAGTGCCATTCTCCACGTGAAAGGTAACAGGCCGCCTATTACAAGAATAGACTGGATAATGCTGTGTGTATTCTATATTAGCATATCACTAATGTACTGGCTATTCACAAAATAAGTACAGTATTGACTGCACTGGACTTAATTCTCACATGTTAAGACAACATTAAATTTATTTTTTTACACTGCATCTTTCACAGTCTGTACCAAACCACTTTTATGTCACACTTGATATATTGCTTGTTTCTTTAATACCAGTATTATGTGCTTATTTTACTTTCTCATAGTGATGCTGAGATAAAAATGTTACAAAGATTTTCCAGAATCTGAGGCCGAGTTTTTAATTCTAAAAATGTTGGCATTATGGTGTTGGAATCAGTTTTAATGGTTACAAGTATTAAATGTCAAGATACACCCAGGTAGAGTGCTCACATCAATGTATATTTTACTATATGCCTTTTTGGGGGAGGGGGCATGGAGGGTGTTGAAATGTTTTTAAAGATCAAATGTATTATTTCCAACCACATTTTTCTTATACTTTTTAAAAAAGTGTTTTGTAGGATAAAGCTTCTTAGTAAAGAAATTGTACCATTCAGGATTGCACTGGCACAGATCAGATTTAATCTCTCTCAGCCCAGCAGATAATCTCCACAAATGAAAGTTACAATAGTTCTGATAGAGTTCTGATCATCTGCACTACAAAGATTTGACCTAGAATCATCAGGATTTGAGTAAGTGGTACCTAGCATACTATAGACCAAACTCCCTAAACGTATATAAAATGGGACATTCCAATATACCAATGCTTAGGTAGATGCTTGTGATACTTTCTCTGCCTTCTTATAAAATTAAAGATATAAATATTTCTAATAATCTATTAAATTGTTAAAATAAGACAAGAAAGATAATAGTTTATGAAGTGAGCATTTAAAATCTTTAACACAATGATTTCAAACATAATCAACCAAATTGGGAAATAAAAGTAGGTTCATACCAAAAAAAAAAGGTTTGTTTTATTTCAGTCAAATAGAATTCACCTATAATTTCAAAGCAGTAAATCCAAAATAGAACTTTGTTCACCTACATATTACATTTCATTCTTGAAAAGGACAACCAGAATTTTTTTTTTTTCTAAGTAGTAATTTGTTCAAATATTTGATAATGATGTAACTGTGCCAGTAGATTTTTTTTTTATAAATCCTTAAATGTAACTCCATTGTTTAGCTCCAGTAGTTGTTGTATTTGTACAGTGAAAACAATTAACAGCTACACGATTTTTCCTGCATCTTTGATTTGCACCTTTCTTATTACAACTGCATTAGTATGGAAAATTTATTAAGAGGAAATATTTACTTTCTCTTGCATAATTCGCTGAAGTAAGCCTCTTACTGTGTACCATGCTATGAGTAGAACATATATTGCAAATTGCTGGGGTCAGTGAGGTTGAAGACTGACATTTAGATATTTTGGCCCAGTGACTGTAACTTTATTAAAATTCCTGTAACTTTGAAACAGGAGAAGTTCTTAAGGGAATATAACCTCACAGCAATACGAGAGGGAGCAGGAGGAGGAGGTCATGAGCAGTTAAAGGATCAAAGTAAATTTGAATTTAAATTGGTATTACCCTTAATGAACAACTTTCTAAATTCAGTCATTGCCCAAAAATGTTGATTCATAAGAGTTCTCACAGGTATAAAAATCACATATTTTCCTAAAGTGTACTTTCCATTTCACAGTAAAGCTAATTTTAATAATTAGTATGATTTTGAATGTTTAAATTTTCATAGAAGTAAAATTCAGTTAAGTGGCTTTTGCCCTTGTGACTTTATGGTTGCAAAACATAAAGCAAAGAACCTATGTGAACAAGCTGACTTGCATAAGCGATAGATCAAGAAATATTGTAGTAAGAACAACAAACCAAATGCCTCTCCTAATTGCTGTAAGGTTTTGCCTGCTGCGGAGCTTCTAGTGCTTGATAACTACCCTGTTCATATCACTCCATCATAGCTGATGGCTGCCCTTCAGAACTCCATTTTTACTGAGAGTTGACATAATTCAAAAATAAAAAGTAATCATAGATGTTCTTCTGACATGTCCTAAGTAACTTTATATAATACTCAGATCACTTTTTCAGGCGTATTTTGCCTTCAGTGTTGAGGTTAGATATATGCACATAAAAAAAACAGGAGTAAGAGCAAGATGTTTTCTTTCCTCTTCTGCCTTGCCACTGCCAGAATTAGGCCTTTAAATAAAGCATTAACTGCCATTGTGACAGGAAGAGTCATTGTAGCTCTACAGGGTGAGTTTCTATCCTTCAGAAATGAAGTCTAGAACTAGGATTCCAGCCCTGATTGGAAAAATTTGTCCTGAACTTACTTTTAGTTCCTGCTTGGAAAAATTTGTCCCAAGCTCACTTGTAGTTCTATCAAAACAGGAGAACAACATGTCTTTTCATCATGTCGTAGGGCAGGACTTGGAGATAGCTTGGATCTAGACTTGTAGATGGATCTGACTGCTTGCTGGCACTTACAGATAGACTGCTTACTATGATAGTCAGCTCTATGAGTTAAAAAGGCAACAAACCGACACAGAACTACACAGATTATGGGAACAAATTATTTCTCCTCTCTCATAATGCTTCCTGATGTACATCCAGGCTTCTAGGGTATTACAAGGGAGCAGGCATGCAGACCCTCTCTCTCATACACATTTGCATTAAAACTGTTTCTGTTAAGTTCGTTTAACAGCTTTTAAAATTAGTGGGAGAGATCTCAGTTTGCTTCACCTGAGATTTGACAGTCAGAATACAAGGCCAGTTTACCAAATTGTGTGAGAATAAGAGATTCAGCTTTAGATTCAAGTGGGATTTATTGCACCTTTTTATTAATATTATTTAGAAGATAGGCAGTGATGTAACCTTTTGTTGGAGTTTGGCTTACACCCAGTTCTAAGCATAACAAGAACTGTCATCTTTCCTCTAAGAGGAGAGGAGTTATAGAGAAGCCTTGGAGAGAGAGTAGTTTTTTTCCCAACATTTACTAATTTGTGCTGTGTATGCCTATGAACAAGCATATTCTGCCTTTAGTAAAATTATGAGTATGTATCATACTGCATATGTCTGATCAAGTATACTTATGTTTTGTCCCCTTAGCAGAAAAACACTTAAAATCAATACACTGCTGATTCATTTTCTTTTGAATTGTAGTTTAAATAGTTCATGAAATGACCCTTGTTGCTAAAGTTTGTATTTTCCTTATCTATTTTCTTTCTTTTTATCATATTTTGAAAGTACTATTGGTAGTTCATGTACTAAATAAGACATAAAGGTAATTTATCTTAATAGACTTTTTAAAGGCATTGCTATTTGAGACTTGGGGATTATATGTTCCAGGAAGGTTTTCCAGACAAGGAAGCTTTATTGACATGATGCCTCTGTTCACAACTAGGATGTGGTGTTGAAACAGCACCTGTGCTCAATTTTACTGGCTGGAGAGGGTTATTTTTAAGCCACTTCTATCTAGAAAATCACTAAAGGAAAGCTGCCCTCTCCCCACAAAACTACATAAGCAGAATACTAGTGAAATGCCACATGGTGAATTTCACACTCTTTCCAGTTTGAACTAGAAATGCCCGTTGTAACTGTCAAATTATATAGCCCAGATTTCAATAAAGCCTCACAGGAAAAAGATGTCAAAGGTGATCTTGTCTCCAACGATGTCACAACAAAACAAAATTATTCCAGTGGGGAAGGGCAGATTAACGCATAGTTCTTTGTTCATCCTGAATAAGATTATATGGATCTAAAATTTATATGGAAGAGCCCAATAGATTACCTGTCACCCAAGGAAGTCAGCTGCCTTTCTAAGGGAAGCGAGCCTCAGTTTTGTTACTCAAAGGCGATTGACGTGGCTCATGATTGGATCCTGTGCCAATGCATCCACATTCATTTTAACTCAAACATGGTATTTGTGAAAAGTAAGCTTCCTACTACTGGATTAAATCCTGGAATTGAGTTCCTATTTAAATGTAACATAAGATCTTTCAAGTTCAACTTGTGAGAAGAAAGTGAGATGCAAATGAATCCAACTTTTAAAGCCTAAGTATGCTACTGTTTTCAAGAGTATACACACATTCATGCTATTTCTATATAACAGATTCTGTGAAATAATAAAAGGTCAAAACAAGTACCTTGTCACTTCTGAGAATGTCATTTTTGCATCTGAATGTTGTCAGATATTATAATTATTAAATGTAAAATGTTATAAGGCCAGAAATTGTCTTAGCACATCTGTAGATCTTAATAAATCAATGTAGAAGTATGTAATCCTTTTGTTCATTAAGCCTTTCCTCTGAGAGTTTGAACATTTCTGTGAATTTTAGATTAACAAGACTTGATTTTGTGAATATGGTATTGCATCTTCTTTAAATCAACAATAGTTTCAATTGCATGGTTTTTAATTGGTATGTGGATACCAGCCACATTTTAAACTGCTGCAAGAAACAAGATTAAAAAAAGGAGATAGAGATACCAGCTACACAGCAGGATACTAAAAGTCTCCTGGGTTTAATACTTTGCTTTGTAAACAAAGGTGTAATCAAAGCTGATTACTGCTGTGTTGGCAGCCTAGATTTAAATACTCTCTATTTAAAGACTAATGAATGTCAAAAAAATGTGACTGGAAAAGTTCTGCCATTTTCTGTTCAGATAATCTTTAAAAAATAGTGACAGTGATGTAGTGTCACAGTACACTAATATTTCTCTGAAAGAAAACCACACTGTTTCAGCAATGATTGCAATGTAATGCTTTTCCTCTGGTTTTGTTTTTTTTACATATAGCTCATATTGTTCATGCTTCGCTTCCTCCTTCTTTAACCATACTGTAGAAGCAAGGAATGTATATAGGTGTTTTGTATTGTTATGTTTCTTCCACTTTCTTGTTTCACAGTGCTGAGTTCCCTTCATCACAGTTTAGACCTTACAGTTACTTCAAGACCCCAAAATGTTTACATCTTCTTAATTGCTCTCTTAAAAAACAGATTTAAATCTCAATCCCTCTAGCCTTACAATAAAAATATTACACTTAGGCATATTACTAACCTAACCTCCCTTCTTCCTTCCCTGTATGTAGATAACCATTAAGAAGATAAGTGGTAAATAAGGATGCCTGATTACAAGATGTGGAGTTGTGCGAAGGGTTATTTACACAAGGTGCATAAGTTTGGAGGGGAAAAGGGATTAATTATTTTAATTTTTCAAAAGAAGTAGTCTGTCTATGGGCCCAGGTGTGAGTCAGTAGACAAAGGGAAGATGAGGCATTCCACTGGCTGGCTTTGGATCAGATGTGGCTGGAGCTGCAAAGGAAAAGGTGGTTTTCTCTCAAATGACTGGTAAGGTATGGCTATTTCTGGACCTTTCTCTGGGGACTTTGCTAGGGTAAGCTAGTTGGTTTTGTGTTTGTACATCTTTTGTGGCTCAGAGAATCTGCATCTTTAAAAAATTACTGGTCAGACTTCCTTTAATGAGTCTACGCCATAGTATTCAAGGAAACTGGAGCTCTGGGTTATGGATGTTTCAGAACAATTGGGTCATGAGACGCACTTGGTATTCCTTAATAAAATTCCTTCTGATTGTTAGGAGCTTGACTGAAACAGAATCTCTAAACAATGAAGTGTAGTGTCTTAATTTAGAGCAATGCTGAACAAATTCAAAGTCCCTGAGCAACATGGTGTGAATCTCAGTCCAGCCTAAATTTTTTTAAAAGATGGGGGAAGTTGACAAACTTACTTATATCACTATTTCAAAACATCAGGGATTGGAAACCGCATGCCCAGAGTAAATAGATTAAGAATAACTATGAAGCAAAGTAGTAAAAAGTGGTGGCTGAAACCAATTTGGCTTGACCTGGTACTGCTACCTATGTGTGAAAAGAGACTTGGGGCAGGGGTGAAAGTTGTGTAATAAAGCTGGATGCAGGTGATCTCTCCACCTGCAACATTTGCATTGCTCCAGACTGCTGAGTTTTCCTTGCGGGTTCCCCAGTTTGTAACAGAACTCTACTGATTCCTACAAAATACTTATTTAATATTGGAGAAACTTCTTATCTGAAACCATGAGAGTGGGATTTCAATACCACTGACTACCTGAAATGTTTTCCCTCCATAATGTAGGAAAAAAGATCTGTTCCTTCTAACCTTTGTGGTTCATGGGATATCCAGTGAAAAAATAATTTTTATTTGGCAAGTTGTTTTAGCTTATTCTGACATTTCATTATGATATCATGGGAACGTCATTGGTGAAATATAACTATACATGCTGTTTTGAAGGTTGCTGTCAGAGGATGAACTCTTCTTTTACAGTAGACTTTGTTTTCCTGTTGAGTTCAAGCCTGTGCCTTAAAGAGTTGTAGTAACAACATGTCACTTCATGGTTTTCTTTGCACACACTTCTCCCTTTGCTCTCTTAAAACTGGTCATTTTAGTTTTTATGTTCTGCTGACTTACTGATACAAAATCAAAATAGGGTCTGATAATTACCACAATTCCACTCAGATGACTTTTTTTTTTTTTTATTTAATGGTAAAAACCATTCTGGTGTGAGATGCAGCCTGACTTCACAAGGTAATACAAACCACACAAGTAATTGAATCTAGCCAAAAATGCCACAAGGAGTACCTAATGCCTGCTTAATGTTTTCCACTGGAGTATAAGATGATCATGCACTGTTTGTGACTTATTGCCAGCTGCCTGAAAAGAGGATGCAGGGGTTCTCTTGCTTGAAGTGAAGCTGCATATCCTAAATTTATGTGCTTTGGGTGCATGTAATTCAATGGTGGTGGCAGCTTGTACATGCTAACTTTCAAGAGGTAAGAACTAAGTTGTTTGAGCTGCTGGGACTGGGTAATACAGACCTTTAGGTTATCAACACTATGAGAGTAAAAAATATGGTTATTGCAATAGAAATGCAATTACTTGCCCATACTTGATCTCAGTCAGATTTGTACTGCATGATCTGCTAGTACATGATTTCGGTATTAATGATGGTCAAAATACTGATCTTGATCAAAGTGGTATAGAGGCCACATTCTGGCCTTCATCATTATTGCAAATATAGATCAATCTTTTTTATTTTTTCAACAACATTTCTTTGAATAGAAGAATAAGGTAAAAAAGTGAAGAAAGAGCATGATGTACAACAGTGCACTAAAGGCAAAAGTTTGCTCTCTTGACTTTGTCGCTTTAAATTTGTGTGGAATAATTACTCTTCCACCTTCACTGAAACACAATAATCTAGAGAGATTTGCATGCTATCTACACAGAGATCATGATTCTTTAGCATTACCATGGAACTAATACCATTATGCCAATGCATGAAATTCTTGGGTGCTTAGTATCCATGCATTTCAACAAACTTTGTGTTATATAGATAAATGTTATCTGCCTGCTAACAGTCTTGCAAACAAATTATGCTGAGTTCCAGGCAACAATAAAGGTGAACTTTGTAATTATGAGAACTGATTTTTCTTCAGTTATATTAGTTGTGCCTTTTAAAGCATAGTGAATGATTTTTTTTCAGTACAAGGAAAACAGCCAAACTTCATACAAAAATTTGGATATACAACTCTACAAGAAGGAGAAGATTTAATCCTCCATTGCACTATACATGGAAGGCCCAAACCACATGTCTGCTGGATGAAAGATGATATCCAAGTGGTATCTGGAGACATCAGTGTATGTTCTAAGTTCTTGAAACATTTATTGGGAAGAAGATAATATATTTTGCTTTATGCTACTAATAATCTATGTGCATTCTATTGTTTTACAGATTGAGAAATTAGGAGATACCTATTACCTTTTAAAAAGAAATGTAGTCCTTGCTGATACTGGGACATATATCTGTGTTGCCAGCAATGAAATTGGAAAGGCACACTGTTCTGCTTTCGTGACAGTGATAGGTGATTCATCCTGACAGCTGCATGCTTTTAGGTACATTGTTGCCATATTAAATGAGCACCTTGTTTCCACTTATTTTTGTACATATTTTGTTTCAGAGAAAAATAAACCCCCAGAAATTTCCACTGTAACTCAGGCTAAATCAGAATGGGAAGACGGATACTTTTCAGAAGTGAATGTCAGCACAACTGAGCTAGTACAAGTCCAGAACGTGCTTTGTGTGCAAGATCAAAGACCAGTGGCTAAACATCTCCCAGTAAGGTAACTTGCAGCTTACTCTGTGCTACATCTTGTAATACTCCAATAGCTGCTAGGACCTTAATTTACAAAGCACACATCAAACACTTTTCCTAATCCTACGATTTTTTGCATAATGTAAGTGAAGTGCATAATTTGTGACTGCCTTTTAAATTTAATTCTTCATCAGAAGATAGGCAATTCTGTTAGATGAAAGACCTTGTACTACAATAGAGAATGGAGTTTGTGCAACAAGGTATTTCCTTTAGTGAAATAATGTTTTTAAATCTAGGTATCTTATTGTAGATATTAATGTGAGAGTGAACAGCTCAAAGATACAAAGTGTTTCAGAAGTTCAAATTGATATAACTACATTAACAGGAAGATTTGATAACAGAATCTGTAAACAAAGTTTTCTACTAGGTAAACATATTATTTAGAAGAATAAATAGCAGTCCTAATAGCACAGGAACAGTCATTGTTCATTAATTGATTAAAGATAATCTTTAAGATAAAACTTCCCACTGTGCAATTTCAGAAGATTTAATGAGACACATGAAGTCAATAGTCCCTGTGGTGACTGCTCGGACAAGGTTAAATCTTGCTTCCTGAATCTAGGCTCTGATAACCTACTGCAGCATATGGTTCTAGAATTGTCTTTTGAGTATTCAGGGATGAGAGAATTTTTATGCCATGACCATTACTAATCTGATTTACTCTACTCTTAGTTTATTATAGTTTCACAGTTAATGTAGGGATGTAGGTGGGGGTTAGGAAGAGATTGTGCACATAAAAACAAGACTTACAGTCAGAGGTTTTCAGTAAAAAATACCTGAACAGTTCTATAGATAATGTTTATTACACAACTCTGAAATTGATATGCTTGTTTTATGGTGAAAAGCAGGTTTTATGATAATACAGTAAAATAGCTTTCATTCTAGAAAGTATGTGGAGCCATGTAATAGAAAAGAGGCACCAGGAGTTTCATGGCTTTAAAGAAGCGATAGTTAATGTGACCTGGGAAAGTCGTTGAGAATTTGAGGGATTACTGTCTGGCTAGTCTTTCATAGTCTGCTCAAAATATTAAGTTTACACTGGTCACATAAAAATGCATTTGTTGCCTAAAAGTGTCTGAATATTTTCTGAACTTTTCATACATAGTGAATTCTATGGCAAAAAGCCATAGCAAAAAGAAAGAGCAGTGTTCTTTTGTCTTTAAACTCCTGTGGTTTGTCTATCTAGACACAGCAGAATGTAAAAGGAAAGAAAAATTGTTGCGTATGTTGATTCAAAAGCTGTTCTCATTTCATCGTAAGCTGCCTGCACAGTTTCCCTCACATCTTGCTGATCAAGCATTGATCCCATATATTTTGTTCAGTTTTTTTTTGTATTGCTGCGAGATGGCAGATATTCCAAAGCAAAAAAATCAAATGCAAGGTAATATGAATTTTACTTAGGGCACATAAAGAGTTCAGTATGATTAAAACACGTAGATCATACATAAAAGTAAAATTTCTCCTAATTTTTCTCATCTCCTTTGCTCCTTATAACCAGAGAGCACTTTAGTAATTTGTTGTTTTCAGTAAGACAAGTTTTAGGATATCTTAGATTCTGTCTGGAATCACTTTTTATTTGATCTCTAATCTCATATTGTCTCAAGACCACAGAGAACAGTCTATGCCAACCACCACAGTGTTGTTTATGAAAGGGAATGCTGCAGCTGCCATCATTAAAAGTATAGGCAATATTAACTGACCTCTTTTAAACAGGTTTAAAGAGAAACTCTGGCTTCAGGGAGTGTATCTTGAACTTGAGAGGCCACAAGAGATTAGCTTCAATTTGGAACATGATCCTGTTCACCTGCCTGCTGCAGAAGATCAGATGGACTGAACTGCAAGACGCCTGATTCATGAGGGTGTTCGTGTTGTTTGCTGTGTCTATTAGTAGATACTGGCTATGGGTGAGGAGAGGATGAATCTGAGTGCTGTTCGATTGATATCTAGGTTACAATTTGTATTTTGGTTTCTTTAGAAATAAATAATTAATAAAATTCCCCTGTGCACAGCATTTATTAGACAGTGATTTCTAATTTCTTACAGTTTTGTTCTGGTTTATTGGAGAAATTTAACAGATGATGATGATGGAAAAAAGAAACATTAGCCTTCAAAATTACAGATCTTATTGGTGTTTTATCAGTATCCACTGTTTTATTCTTCTACAAATTCCATCAATGCCATCAATTCCATCAGTAGTGCTTCTTTACTAGCTTATGGAGATGATTCAGACACAAATAAATGAGGACTTAAAATGACTTTGTAACTGCAGAATTATCCAGTTCATTAAATACAGTGTTCATTACCTTATTTCTAACAGCTCTGAGACATTTTGAGGAAACTGGGTATCAAAAGGAGTGGTTACTAATAATAGTAAACCTTGTTTAATGCATGCTTTGTACCAAGAATGTCTTCAGGGGAAAGTGTCTTTAAGGCAGCATAATGGAGAAGTCTTCCACTATATTGCTTCTGCTTCCACGACTGGATTAGGATGACAAAGCAGTCCATTTCCAATTGATATACGTCATTACAATCCAAAGAAATGGACTATGAAGTGATACCCACTCTAGTTTCAAAGCAGATCTTTACTTTAACCAAGGATTTTCCAATGACAGAATTCCTCAAGACCACAACATCTTTTCAAGATATAAAGAAAACCTGAAATGAAATTGAATCTTTTGGATTGTAGGGTAGTCATTAGCATGATGAAATTTTTGTCTCCATCTCTTGAATTCAGAATCTAGGCGTCGTCTTCACTGCACTGCAAAGTTCCCTGCAGAGGGAGAGGAGGACTTTTGTAGTGTCATCCATTTGCAGCATTGAAAATAGTAGTTCAGAAAACACCCCATTTTGGATGGCTGTTTAATTGGCACAATAACCAACAGAACTTCTAGTTGGACTTGGGAATAACAGTTCTTCAGCTTGATCCTTCAATTCAGATTTTCAAAGTACTACCTAAAAAATGATTCATGCTACTCAGACTTTTTCTTCAGTGCACTGTGTATGGCTTGGCCAATACCACAGGTACATGTGTATGGTGCAACTGCCTGTTGTGCAACATTTTGTCTTTCTTTATGTAAACGTTGATTAGGCCTACACTGGGTTTGTATACCACGGCAATGTGCTCACACTTCTCACAGAGAGTTGATAGGGCTTTAAGCAGTGCAGCATCTTTGTGCTTCATTAAGGTAGATGTCATCTGTGCAAAACTGGGACTGAAATAACATTTTTGGGAGTTGCTTAAATCATAATACTAAAACATCAAACATTTTTCTCCAACAAGATGCAGGTTGGCTGGCAGAAACTTGAATTTATCTCCAAATTAAAGTACAGTCATAGAGAGGAAATGAGCTGAAAAAAAATAACGTGTATATGTCTTCACCTGATCACATAAATCACTTGCTTGATGTTATGTAAAAATCAATGGCATCCTGCCCACAGAAGAGTCACAAGGCTGTGTATATGTGCACATAAATATAGTAGCTGAGGACTGAGGGTCTTGCTCTGCTTATTTACCCCTTATTTTTCAGAAACGCTTTTTTCCAAAATGGAATTGAGAAAAACATCTTGTGGATCCCATACAATTATCTTTCTGCCAACCAAGACCCTCCATTGCACATGTTGCTTAGATTTAAATATTTCACAGCAAATACTGTGTTTCTAGCTGCAGTCATGTTTAGAGGACCAACAGAGTACGTATTAGACAAAAAATTTTAAAAAAGGTAAAATGTATGTTCTTTTATCGGCTGGAATCCATAGGTATGGCATATACTATTTCTTATTTAAAAATGCATTCTGTAAAAATGAAAGTGTAGAGTTCAATGCCTGCTGATCTTAATTCCACAGCAAATTTAAGGCATGGGGTTCTTGGGTTTTTGCTTTTCTTCTTGATTGTCAGCATGTAAGAACAACTTGAACTCAAATATTTGAGGTGGGCTTTTCCCCTTGATTCACAAAACATGACTTAAAAAAAAGTGCTAATGCTTTTCTAAATAATATATGAGGCAAACCAGAAATATGTATATCTATTCTTACCTTTGGTTTTCTTAGAAAATAGTATAAACCGGCAACCTTCTTTTGCCAGTGAGGAACACAGCTATTGCTCTAAGCATTCCCAGGAATGGATCCACTATGAAACATGGCAAGTGTGTGGTTTTTTTTTCATTTTGTAAATCCCATTTTATAATTATAAATCATTTTATAGATGCTCATGAATTCATTAAAAGCTCTGTGAAATTTGACAGGATGTATGTATCTATTAAATTCTAAGGACTATCCCAATATTAGTTAAAATTTGTCCCCAGTATTATGATATTAATTATTACTTTTTGGAATGAAGTGGATCATTTAGTAAATATATTCTTTAATCAGGGTTCAAGTTTTGTTAGTAGAGCCCTGATTTCTAAGACAAGGTGCTGAGTGAATGTTTTTATTCCTTCCTTGTTCCGCATATGTAAATGTGCAGGGATGATATATAAAGAAATAATATACAAGCAAAACTTGGGAAAAGTGATGTCTGTAAATCTCCTTGATATTTTCAAGTGATATGAGTGACAACTATCAACATAAAGTTACTGAATATGAACCCTGGTAACTATTCCGTACCCATTCAAATCTAGTCATAGTTCCCAGTAAGTTGTTCACATGTGAAATACCTAAAGTAGTTTCAAAAAATGCTTAGTGCCTTAGTTATCTTTTCTGCTTTGAGAGCAACTGACAGTACTCCCAAAGTAAACAGTAACAAGTAAAATTGTATTCTGCAGGCAAAGTTTCGTTTGTATTGAAAAAATTAATAAATCTTGCACAATCAGTTACAATAGCTCAGATAAGAGATATTAGCATCTGAAAACGCTGCAGCTTCTGAGAAGCTAGCTGCAGCACACAAACATGGATATTGTGAATAGAATGCATTTTATAGCCTTTATTTAAGGTTCTAAAGGTTTCACTGTGAAGTATTGTTTATAGCATTTGCAGAGGAAGGGGAGTCGATGAAGGTGGTGGAAATGCATTTTGATTTCAGATCAGGATTTAATGGTTTAACAGTTAAGAGAAGAATTTTTTGGTTATTACTAAGTTTAAAGAAAGAAGGTGGGTGGGAGGAGGGAAAGCAAAAATTTTTATGGAAGTAGACTTTAGAAAACTGGAGATTCAGCAAGGATATAATATCTAAATATATTTTGCGTTGTGTTCTGTCAGTTCTATAAGGATTTAGGACAGCATCTTATCAGTGAAAACTTTCATTTAAAGTGACCAAATTATTTATTTCATGACTCCCTCGGTTCTGCGTATTTGGTTGGGGGGTAGAGTAAAATGAAAATAGTATATGAAAGGAGATATAGCAGACATTATATAGAAAAGAACAGGATAAAGAATGAAGGGAGTGAGGGAAAATAGACTTTGAGAAGGAAATGGGAAAGATTTTATGCAGTTTGCAAATTAGCCTGTGTACGTAGATTCAGGGACTAGGAAAGAAAGCACGTTTATGCTGTACTGGCCATGCAGCTACAGCATATAGTACACTGTTCCTGTTTGACAAATAATGAAGAAAAGGAAAGGTGGTGATTTTTTTTTATAAAACAAATTAGGAAATTCCACTTCAAAAAAGAACATTGAAAACTTGAGTAAGTGGCAGTTTGAAGCTTTCAGTGTTCAAGGAAGAATGAATTTGATTTTAAACGCTCACTAGACTCTTCAGCTTTCAAGACATCTCCATGTGGCCTACTGAAGTAATTGTTCCTTTTTTGCATCTCCACTCATCTAGTCAATAGGATTACTAGAATTAATCAAAGTGCACCACAATCAAAGAGGTAGCTGGTACCACACCACAATGTTTCATTGTGTTGAAGATTACCTGCTATTTCTTAAATGTATTGTTGGCCTATAATGTAGTATGTGTACTATAGTAACATTGGAAATATATACTTAAAGCAGTAGCAGACTGAAGCAAATGCTGAAACTTTCATAACAATCCCCAATTCGTATGTCTGCCTGAAAAAAATGTCTTTGTCATTATCTAGATATGACTTTTGTTCGATCCTGGACCGAAGAAATAATGTTGTTTTTACCAGCAATGTCTTTACTACACATTAATAAGACTGAAGTCATGCTTCTGCTTTTTATTGTGGATGCACTCTGTGATGCTAACCATGTAGAAATCACACCAGGCTAATAGTCATTCTGTTAACAGTAGGTATGCAATATAAATAATTCGTATTTCCTTGAGAGCACGAGAGAAATATTTCACTGTTCAATTTCATTTCATTATTCACCAGCAAAAGTAAACTGTTGAGAAGATACAAACCTTTGTTGGAATGGAAATAGATTTAATAGTAATTAAAAGCAAATGTAAAACTTCAAAAAAATATTAATGAGAAGGAACTTATTTTAAAAATCCAATATATTTGGGTTATATATTTGAATCAGTTGGATGGGGCTTTGAACAACCTGATCTAGTGGAAGGTGTCCTTGGCCACAGCAGGGAGGTTGAAACTAGATGATCTTTAAGGTTTCTTCCAACCCAAACGATTCCATGATCATTCTTGAATGCAGCAAAACTTTTTGATTGACTTGATTGACATAGAAAAATTTGAACTTCTGATCATCTCATAACTTCAAAAGTAACAGTGTGCACACTTCTGTCATTTATAAATTATTCCATGTTCATAAACTTTTTAATTGTTTAGTTGACTTAGACATTGTCATTAAGCTGGCTGCATTTATTAAGTTTACAGACATTAGACTGTATTCTTTCTCCAAGTTTGATTTTTCACTGAATATTTAGGTGTTCAACTACAGATAGAAATGGCCATCTGCTAATTTAGCAAGTCTCTATTTAGAATCAGAAATTAGATATCCTTTACACAGATTTCTTTGGACATTTTGTGTGTTTTAGTAGAAGCTAACTTGTCTTCCCCACTACTGCAGAGTTGCATTTGTTATCATACTATGTCTTATACAGAGAGATTAGGCTCTCTGACATTTATTTTCACCAAAAAGTTAAAAATGAGCCATAGTACTCTGACTTTCAACCTCTGTGAGAGCCCAGATATTACCAGTGTAAAGACTATTCCTCCAGTTTCTGTTGCTGTTACTGCTGCATGCCAAGACTGGCCTTAAAGTTGGCACCTTATAGAATGGAGAAATGGAAGGGCAGATCAAATTTCTGAAGTTATTTTATGAAATCACATCAATATGTCCTTTCTTGTTTCTTTCAGATCTGCAAACTATGGTATAATACCCCCTTGCAGGAATCACAGCAGTGGTATTCTCTTTCTATGGTGCTGGAGCTCCTGCTGAAGGTTTCCTTCAGGTTGTTTTCAAATGCAGGTGCAGGTGATAGTACAAAACTCCAGCCTGTTTTTACTTCTCTAGGTATCCCTTGGGAGATCCTTTCCAATGTGGATCTTGGTAACAGCAGACTGAAGTCCTTCATTTTCCAAAACAGCTAAGGTTACGCCTGAATCTAGGCACATAAGTAGTCTTATGAACCAGTTATGTGCTTAAAGAGTTTGTTAGACATGCGTTATATGTATTCCACTTCATAGGGAAGGAAAAGGATTTTTGAATAAGAAGGCAACAATGGAAACAGATAGATGTGGTGTTGTGGCTAGACACCCACTATTACAGCTACGAACAAAAGTAGTCTTCTAACTCTGATCTCTCTTTCGGAGGCAACCAACCTAATGGTACAATTACCTGCATAGAGTGAGGAACCTGGGCCAGTGGAAGTTCACAAACTAATATGCTATTCCAGGGATAATTAACTCTGTGGTCCACACAAGGCCTCCACAGGTCTAGAAAAAAGCCATTAGACTTAAAATCTGCTTTTTTAGAAATTACAGTAGTTGTCTCTGTTAATTTACTTTCACAAAATCTGTATTTCTGCATTTTGTATGATATCGTTTGTTAAGCTTAACTGCTTGGAACATCCAACAGAAGAATCGTGAAGGAAACAAAAAAGCCCCAGAACACCAAAACTATATATTGCCAAGTACAAATTTAGAATTCAAAGTTATGGAAAAAAATAATTTAAACAGTGTATTCTAATATTGTGCAGCCACATGTCTGAGCTCAGCTTACTTATTTAGTCTGGTGATTGACAGATGCATTTGGTAGCTTCTTGGATGTTTTATAATGAAAGAAAGTAAGGCTGAATCTCACTAATATGACTGTTTCTGACTTGTCCGTATCCTTTGCTATAACGTTCCTTTATTACCTTCTTCATCCTGTGCTTACGAGTTGGGAAATTTGCGGTGGCTTGTAAACTGAACATTATAAACAAAATTGCATTAGAAATCAAGATCTTTGGAACAGACAATGTTTCCTTAGTGAATCTCTTTTGTGCTTCCAAAATTAGAGTTGTCAGTCAAACCAACAGGTGGTGTATGGTTACAGGGAGTGAATCCCCCCTCACAAGATACTTTCTTTTAGGAAACCAATCAGAACTGGCACTGACATGATGAGGCAGACGGGTCAGCAGAGCTGGGGTATATAAAGCAAAACATCTATGTTAGCACTTCTGAGCAGTCGTGCATTCCCCGCCTCGCCTCGGGTGTAGGGATTGCAAAAAACAAAACTACACTGTCAAGACTGTGTAGTTTTGTTTTTATGATTAGAGGCTCTACAATTCTCATGCTGGGATTGTCTAAAAAAATCTTACTCTGGATAAGGACGTCGTTCAAGAAGATTTCGTTGGGCTTAGCCCACTCTTACAGGCACTTTGAGAGATCAGGTTAGTAACATGTTTCTGCTGGTGCAATAAGTATTTTATCATTAATAATCCTGATATGATCTATTATTTATACATTTTATCATGGGGGGGTATAGGTTTCAGAGTATAGACATGGAGCACTTAAATTCTCTGGCAAGTTTATGTCTTAGATTTCTAGGGGATAGTTTTGATAACACTCAGCAAAAAGGTTTTCCAGTATATTTATTATTAAATATTATATGAATTAAGATTTGAAAAGTGCGTGGAAACATCTGCTTAACTTAAAAACTCATTTCTGTTGGGAGTTTTCAAGGTTATGCTACTGAGAGATAAACTGAGAAGCGCCAAGAATAGCTCTGATAAAATGCATATGGTATCAGCTAAGCACTGATGACTTTTTAAGGGAATCAACTGCTAAGGTATCAATTACATGGCAGCTCTGGAACACTTGTCTGCTGTCATTCATAGCCAGGAAGGTTATTTCTGGAACATGACATTTCAGATGCATACTTTCAATTCTAATTATACAAAAAGCCTTATAAGATCACAACTTCATTACCAAAATTTGCCTAGACAATGAAATATATAAACTTTGTGTAAACTCAGTGACAATTCTGCTTGATTAAATTATTTTCAATCTCTTCTGGAGTTAGGAAATTGCATATATATATATAAGCTTTCATAATGTTTAATTATATGGTAAGATTATTTCCATATATTTTAGCTGAATTTCAAAACATAACTGAAGTAGATCTTAGTGAAATACCTGTGACAGATATTTGTCCTCATCTTTCTTTCAGAAAACTAGTGTTGTATTAGGATGAGATGTTGGTCATTTCTTTCTAATTTGAGCTCATTTCCTCCCACCCACAAAACTAAAAAGCTTTGATAAAAACCTATTCCTCTGTCAAGCTGGAACAAGTATCCAGATAACCAGTAAAGGCAACAAAAAGCAGCTTGAAATCGCAATACAGCATCCAGTTCTGCCCTTATGCATTTACTCCATGTAGACATCAGACACTGCTTTTAATGAAGGAACTCATGTCATACAGAATTTTTACCCCTTTGAAAGGTAACATAAATTTGGCTCATAGTAAAAGAAACTTCACTTTCTCGTTAATTTTTAAATTAAGCCTGGGACTGTCACAAAATCAGGCGCAAAAGCCAAAACAACAGTAAATGTGTGAGTGAGACTGACTTTAAAAGATTATGCAGTTAACCCTTGTTTAGTAAGACATGATATACCCTTGGGGAATTTTTTAATGAGAAAAAATGTAACTTTAATAGATGTATGATATTGGTAAGAAGATATTAGCTATATTTTAAAAATCTGCACAATTCAACATCAGTAAATAAAATATGTTAATGCAAATATAAAATACTCCTGATACAGAAGCTTTTATAGTGGCAGTACACTATTTCAAAGTAGGATCTTGTGACATATGAAGAGAAAGAAAACTATTTTTCTTTCAGATTTCACATGAATCTGCAGTTGTTCAAACCATCAGTGTCAATAGCTACCTTATATCCTAGCTCATATTTCGAAGGTGGCTGTCTTCCCATATTCAAAATTCCACTGAGATACTCTCCAAGAAAGAGTACAATTTTACCTGTGTATTTAATGTCAGTATGCTTCTGTGTAAAATGAAATTATTCAATACCTACAGACTGCTTTTAAAAGAGAGCCTCTTGGTATTTTTTAATTATTAAAAGCCAAATAGATTGTAGATCTTCACATTTTTTTAAATTTGTTACTTAGTGACCTAATTGTCTTCCCATTGGAGAATGCAAATGTTCTGCACTAGCAAAACATTTACAAATCATTAAAATTTTTTTTTACATTGAGATTGTTTTCTCTTTAGGTAAAAGAGATTAATAGAGCTTAGATGACCTGCACAAGGTCATGTAATGAGTCAAGCAGAACTTTGTCTCCTGCTGCTTATTTGTAATGACAAATCACAGCTTCGCTAAATGTAAGTTTCACCTCCAACTCAGCCAAGTGTGCCCTAAGAGTAATTTGCTATACAACTTTTTCAAAACCTACAGTCTTCACATTTCATCGGGTCAATGTGATTTAAACCCAAGAAGAGTAAATTGTTATGAAAATAATTGCAAATATTTCAAAAATCTAGCAAGAAGGATGTGCATATAGTAACAATTTAATATCTAATTATTTTTTTGTTGTTTTCAGAGTGCCTGTAAAGATGACGACAAAAGCACCAACATTTACGCAGCCATTGCAAAGTGTTGTGGCACTGGAGGGTAGTGCCGCAACCTTTGAGGCTCATATTAGTGGTAAGTTTTTAATTCATTCTTGCAAAATTGCTTATTTTTTGTTATTATTTTTGGTAACATTTATGCTAAGACAAATGATAACACTTTTCATAGATCATAATCTGATCTGAATGGGTAAAGATCAGTGCTGAAATGTGTATATATATCCACATCATACAGTACTGATCAGCGCTGTAAGGTGCTGTCAGATATTCAGAAACATACTGTATAAAGTTACAGGGCTTGCCAGGCAATAGTCAATCATCCTACCAATGAGACTGGTGTCTAATTCTTATGTATGCTAGAACCATCAAAACTGGGGGGAAATAGCATGAAAAATATATACATAAAAATACATACTGTGCTAATAAGGGAACTTCATATGGGTGCAGAGAAAGTAATCTTGTTTGGATGGTGATCAAACAGAATGAGGAGTCAAGGTATAAAAGGCAAGGCATATACTAGTTCTTCACTGGCCTAGTGCTATGCTTCACTCTGGCTAAACTGTATTTCTGCTTTCTGTGTCCTTGAGTTTACTTAATTCCAAAGTTCTGGTGGCGAGTGGTTAAAAGAACAAGAGGGTAGGAAACACTAGTTTGCTAGATAACAGATGTATATGGTGATCATGATGGTAATATGGATTAATATAATGTGAATTGTTCATGCAATTTAAGAATGGATTAGTATAATTTAAATAGTTGATGCAATTTAAGGATGCCACAAAATTTAAAAAGATACTTCATTTTACCAGTTAACACAGTATTAAAACACCCTATCTTGTGCAAAGCCCCATGCAACCCCCCGAGATAACGTTACTGGATAACCAACACCCTATTCTAAGAGTGCCTCTGACCTCAGCAGTGACTAAGGAGAAATGACACGTGTTCCTGCTGATGGAATTATATTGTCTTACAGGCATTAGCAATGTGATGATTCACATACCGTAAAACACTACCCAGATGCTCTGTGACAGGTGCAAAAACATGATCTGTCCAACTATAAAGATCTCTGACATCTGTGGTCCACTGTGGTTCATTCCTTGGTCCCTTTGGGTAACACTGGCTCACAGAAGGTGTTTGAACATGCCCTGTAGTCTATATCTGTGATATTTATTCATGCCTTATTCTGTTATTTGGCCCTCTACTCTTCAGTTAATTACCCTGATCGTCTCTTGTTGTCTGTACATTGTAAATTTTCTGTGAAAAGTTTCTTTCCACTGATGTTTACAATACTTATTGTTATTATAACTACATAAATATATCATTAGAACAAGTTAGGATGCCAATATTATGGATCAATGTGTAATTTTGTCTATTTTCATTTCTGTGTTATCACGGAGTACTTGGGAGGGAAACTTGTTTCCTTACTAAGAGAAGATACTGTAGGAGCATATAACATATGTATTTTAGTCCCAAACATAATGTGAGAAAATCTCCTGTTAGATTTTATTCACATTGTGAGATTCTGGAATATTTTTTCTGCTGCAGAAGCATCCACCAAGATTGACAGATCTGACAGTGGCTTGGCATTTAGTTTTTCTAATGCATAAAAAATATGAAAGTTTTATTTTTTTAACTAAGTGCATAAATGGACTACACAGCTTTATCCTGCTACATTGTCTTCCCTTCCTATCTGTCATGAATTAGTGTGAATTTGAAATTCACTTTCTTTTTATCTCTGATATCACCACCTTTTCATATACAAGTCAAATATTAGTACAGAGCTACAATTTGAATGTGAAGAGCCTAGTTAATCTAAGAGTACTGAGAAGAGCTTAGCAACCACCTGAGATGCAATTTTGCAGTATGTAAATTAGAACAAATTAATTGTACTGTTGTATCAGTTTGTGAATTAAGTGCCACATAACAAAGGTTTGGTATCAGACAAAAGTACTCAGTACCTCTCCTTGCATTCAGAAAATGCAGAACACACAAGCCCCATGATTAAAAGCTGTAAGTGCCAGAGCAGCTAGGATACCATCACAGGGGCAGCCCTACAGGGTGAGCAGTGCCTGAGGGGACATGAGACAATATGCCACTGCCAAGGAAGTCTGCAGCACTGCTGGCATTAGAACTGTGCCCATTCTCATGTCTCCACAGTACTGATCAAGTATTGAATTTGTTCATGAAGAACTAACTTGTGGTCTGCTAAACCTTCTTTGAACTGATATTTTCATGTATTATCCAATGCAAGACAGCCTTTACACTCTGCTTATTGCTGAAAGCAGCACACAGAACGTATGCAGATTGACAGTTCCTGTCACCTACATCATTGTCAGAACAATCTCATTGCATTCAATTACTCAAGCAGTGAAGTTGAGGCACTTCAGGTTAATCTTCTTTTTGACAAGAAAGCTCAAAAAAAACTCAAGGACAATTTTAAAATGAAAAAGAATGCCCTAATAATTAATATTCAAATCATAGTGTAACTTGGCACGTATGAAAGTCCTTACTCCATATAGTCCAGGCAAAAATATCTATAATCTGAGGTAGATATTACCTTTCAGTCCCCATCCCTGTGGCATGAGAATAGCAGAGTGCTAGTAAATGTGTGAAGTTGGGTTTCTTTTAATATGAATTTGGGCTCAGATTTTCAAAATGGCTTTTAACTTTGGATCCTTTGAACATACCAGTTTGAGACATGAAAATAGTCTCCATTTTTTAAAATGTAGGCCTTGTTTGATTTACCACACAAACCCCAGTGTTTGCTAATCATCATATGATGCTGCACCAAGAAAATAAAGCATTTTGGCAATATTTCAGGTAATTCACTATTGACATGATTTTTTATTGCCTAGCTTAAAACATTTGGAAACTCCTTTCTGGATGAAATCAGTGAGATCTGCTGGATATTCTGTGTTTATGGTGATAACACCCAAGTTGTCCTATATCAGTAGCACAAAATTGAATTGTACCAGCCCCATCAGAGCTGTTTGATAACTTCCATCTGTGAAATCAACAGTGCTTAAATGTACTTCTACCCTTTTGATTTCTAATCCTCTCTAAAACTGGCCACATTCTCTGTATATGTTTTTCTATTTTACATATATATCTAAAAATCAGTTTTTCAACTATGAATAAAATTTCAAACTTCCCTAACCAAGTCTGATGTCACTGCAGACACCCAGTAAAAGATTCAATCTACATATCTTAGCTTCTCTTTCATTTTAGTCTCACACAGTCATATTCCTGGTACATTAAACCCCCAAATAATTAAATGAGTTTATAGGAGGAATAGTCTGGAAAGGAAGCATAATTCTGTGGTCCTGTGGCTTTCCAAAGCACAGAGAGTGGATTGGGGAAAATTAGAGCAGCTGTACTAAGTGCCGTCTTGGATCTCATTCCTGTGTCCCTGTGCAGTGAAAATGATGATTTGGCTTGATTGGAGAAGTACATTAAGTAAATTTGCAGGGATTTTCATTTTGGAGAAATGGTGTTCTAGGACTACAGAAAAGAATTTGAGCTGGAACTGTCTCCTTAATGTAGCTGTTCTCCTTATGTGGCTCATAAAAAAATTTTACTTGTATATCACATAGACTTCAGTTGCTCAATGAAGTTGGCTGAGTAGAACACTGGGAAGAGAATTTCTATTAGGAATCTAAAATCACCATTTAAAGCTTAAAAAGCAGCTGTCATTACAGATTAAACTCTTCTGATCAGAAGAGTCTTGTTTATGACCCTGACAATAAAAGAATAATATATTTGAAAAACAAAAGATCGGCTGATTCCAGCCAACTGTTTTCCACCAAACTCAAATAGAATTTGCTCCAGAAAACAAGCAAACAAAAAAAAACAACAAAAAAAAAACCACAAACAAAAAAAAAACAAACAAACAAAACAAAACAAAAAAAAAAACAAACAAAAAAAAAACCCAAACACATTAATAGCACTTGATGTTAATGTCAGTCACTTTTTCTATCTCTTCATTTTCTAAAATCATTTAGTGTTAGGCAACTACTTAACTGTGTTGGAAGTTCTGATTTTTACTTTGTCTCCAAACTATTGGAATGGGTAATTTTGTTAGCAATAAACAATATTACCTAGATAATAGCAAATAAATGAAAAAATATCTCACGTGCATCAATTCATCCCCCTCATAATTTTGATGATCTTTTGTTCATCAACAACATTGCCAAACACTACAGTCCACTCATTATTCAAGTGATTTCCTAAATGCAGTACCCTGTGCAGTTGTCCTGTTGCTCTGTGTATTTTAAAGACCCTTCTAAAAAGAAATTCCTTTACCACTGTGTCACTGGACAGATAATCATAGATCTGTGCCTACGCCATTAACACTCCACTATAACTGTGTATATGTGAGCGAGTATTGTGGTAATTTTGGATATCTGGCATATCACAGCATCTTCATCTCCTTTTGTCTTCCTTTTCCTTCAGGTTTCCCAGTTCCTGAGGTGAGCTGGTATCGGGATGGCCAGGTTCTTTCTGCTGCAACTCTGCCCGGTGTGCAGATCTCGTTTAGTGATGGCCGCGCTAAACTGGTGATCCCCACCGTGACAGAAGCAAATAGTGGAAGATACACTGTACAAGCCACCAATGGATCTGGGCAAGCAACCAGTACTGCTGAGCTACTTGTCACAGGTATCCAGCAGCTAAAGAAAGGCACCTCTCTCTGCTATGTGAGAGAGAAAGCAATAGCACAAGTGTCAAATGCCTTTTCTTAAAGCAGTCTAGAATTCAGCATATATGCTCACCTTAACTGTATCAAGTTTAATTGTGATCTCATAAACTCTTAATCATAATTACAGATTTACAGCTTAGCCCAGCATACTTCTGCTCATGTGTTTTGTCACACTGACTACATTCAAACTACACATAAAAGAAAGGATAAAGTTCTGCAAGATGGAGACCTTAATGTTATTTAATTATATAAATGTTATTTAACAGAATAACTCACAAAAAGGGCCATACTTAAGAGACTGCAGTTACTACTTATGGTTATAATCAATGTATCTCTAACTCTAGAAACATTTGCAATCATGGGCATAATCAGAAATATCAGAAATTTTAAACACATGAGAAAAGTTAAGAGTGTTAGAGTGTTTGCATTTCAGCAAATCAACTCTTAATGTTTTGAGTGTGTGAGAAGGTAATATCATCTCTCAGTAGCATGTGAAGGAGAAGTAGACATTATGCACTTCTAGTAATGAAAATATCTAGCCCTTACAGTTCTTTTTAACAGACATTATTGTTTTTCTGTTTATTTTTTCAATAAAATTGCAGCTGCAACAGCACCACCAAACTTCGCACAACGACTACAGAGCATGACTGCAAGGCAGGGAAGTCAAGTTCGACTTGACGTGAGAGTGACTGGAATCCCTACACCTGTGGTGAAGTTCTATCGGGATGGAGTAGAAATCCAAAGCTCCCCCGATTTTCAAATTTTACAAGAAGGAGACCTTTACAGCTTAATAATTGCAGAAGCATATCCTGAAGACTCCGGTACCTATTCAGTAAATGCCACAAATAATGTGGGACGTGCTACTTCAACAGCTGAATTGCTAATTCAAGGTAACAGAGTTGAAGTTGCAAGCCATGAAAATAAGAGAGCATTCATTGTTGTAATGGTGCAATACACACCACTTCTTCAAAGTTATACCAATAAATTCACCTGTAACTTCTTTCTCAGGAGCTAGTTTGCTGTGAAAAAGTAATGTCTTTGGTGAAATTTGCCAAAGATTTTTGTCTGAGAACTGAAAAGGACCTTTTTTCCAGAATGAGTCTTCTTTAAACTGAAGATACAGTAGACAGAAAGAAAGTGTGGGATACTGTCTAGTTGTTGTCATTTTGTTCTGTAGATTTCTCAGAGCCATATTTTTAAGTTGGCTTTGATAAAATAGATATGTTAGTCTGCATAACTGTACATAGTTTTGTAAATGAGCCTGGTAAGGATAAATACAATTCTTGAAGAATTGTAGAAGTGAATCATTTCATGCAGAGAAGTCTTGTTTGAATTTCACCTCAGTCAGGCTTCCAGACTGTGAAGTCATTTGAGATCCAGAACTGATTCTGAAGAATATAAAATAAATGTGGGCTTTTTCTGGTTGGTTTGTTTGTTTGTTTGGTTTTTTTCCTAATGACATAGTAATGCAGAAATATTATTTCAAGTGTTTTCACATTTCTCTGCCTGTAGATACTGCTGGAAAAACAGATGGTTGCTTAATTATTTCTCTGGTTTTTATATACATTAGTATATAATTGGAATTGATCGTTCCTTTTATTTTTGGAACTGCTTATTGTTTGTTGTCATATGCAATTCTTTTGACCATGTTTTCTCTTCCAAAAGGTGAAGAAGAAGCTGTTCCTGCTAAAAAGACAAAGACAATTGTTTCGACTGCTCAGATTTCACAAACCAGACAAGCCAGAATTGAAAAGGTATATTTTTCAAAAACAAAGCAGGTAAGGCTAAAATGTGGATGATTACTTCTGCAGTATCTCAGACTTGTTTTCCTGATTTCATTGTAGAAGACTGAAGCCCACTTTGATGCCAGATCACTTACAAGTGTTGAAATGATCGTAGAAGGTGCGACAGCCCAACAGCTCCCACACAAAGCACCTCCACGAATGCCTCCTAGACCTACATCAAAATCACCGACACCACCGATAATTGCTGCAAAAGCACAAATGGCACGACAGCAATCACCATCACCTGTTAGACAATCACCATCACCTGTAAGACATGTCAGAGCACCAACACCCTCACCAGTAAGGTAAACTTAATATTCTTTCAAAAAAGATTGCTTTTTGAATCAATTTCACATATAGCAGTAATGCTATAGAATGAGACCATAGTATAAGATGGAAGAATGTACTGAATTAACACTGAGTTTAGTCTGACACTGAGCTATAAGGTGCTGTATTTACCACTGCTATAGAAGTGCATGTCTCTTATGTAAATTTTCTATCCCATATGGAAGAAGATTCTTTAGAGGATAAATCCTATTTGATTGCTCTACATACAGATGAAGTAGCACTTAAAACATGACAAAAGAGAATAAAACAGTAGAGTCCTTGATTATTTTATATGAACAGAGAAAAAAGCAATGACACTGATGAGTGGCAAACAGAATGGAAGAATATGTAAAAAAATGTGAACATATGTTCTATGTGTATGCTTGTAATGACTGCAGAAATAATGTTTGGAAGGTAGGCAAGGTAAATGTGGTTACGGAAAAATGAAGTTTAGCTCTGCTGCATAAAATCTCTTGAGAGGGAAAGTGAGGGGTTTGAAAAGCAGGGCTTGTGGTCTGGCAGACCCCAGGAGGTATGTGCTGAGAGGCAGGTAAAGAGAAAGGGGTTTTGGAAGTCCTTCAGTTTCAGCATCCTGAAGCACCAGCATAATGGAAAGAACACCTCCAAGCTCATAAGATTTCCATTTAAATTGCAAGAGCTAGGTACGCTGGTGTATTTTGTCCCACTGAGAATAACTTACAAGGACAAGAAGAAATGGGTAGGTAGTAACTAGCAATAATTAACTGCATAGCTGAAAGAATAATTCAATAGTGCCATCTAGAGTGCATATGGAACTAGGAGTTCATACTCCCCTGCTAGTCAAACCACTTTTAGAC
Source organism: Tyto alba (assembly GCF_018691265.1). Lineage (NCBI taxonomy): Eukaryota > Metazoa > Chordata > Aves > Strigiformes > Tytonidae > Tyto > Tyto alba. Next base: position 26,609,346 of record NW_024881328.1, on the reverse strand, counting down.
ATACAATACATTAGAAAATAAATCTAAATATTACTATGATGACACTGCCCCCTACTGCTGCAATTTGTTAAAGTTATCTGGGAAATACAGCATAAAAAAATTCCTCTCAAAGAAAATCCAAGTTAGAAAGCCTGTTAAAACATTTTGAAAAATGCTTTAAAACTACCTGCTAAGATTGGGATTAAATTTCTGAAATATCAAAATTTAGAAACTAGTGCTTTCCTAGCGGCTACCAATTATTGTGGCTGAGATTTATAAGTATGGGAAAAAATACAGGCCCTGATCAGAAGCTTGCCTGGAGTCTGAACACAAATGTGGATGACTGATGAAAATTAGATGTGGTGCAGGAGTAGATACAGTTATATTGTTGCTAGGTGGCTCCCACTCCATATTTTTACAAAGAATGGCTACACTAATCATTTTGTCCCTCTACAGAGGCTGGACCACAAATATAATATGTAATACTCATAGCCTGCAAGCCTTCTATATTATTCCCATTAGGAGAATTAAGATAGGACAAATGGAAACTAATTATGTATTTTTATGTTTTAAATATATGTGCTTAAGTGAAAAAGTCCCTTGACATTTGCCTTTATTTCTTTTTGGAAATCTAACTAAGATACTGCAAAATGTGTCACTGCTATGAATATGACAAAAACACACATTAGGTATAATGCTGAAAACAGATAAATATCATTTACTAGTAGAACACCTCAAAACTTTTTAAAAATCAAACTACAAAGTACTGAAGATACTTAGTACCCCCTAAATGGGGAGTGAATTCAAGTTCAGGCTGAAGTTGTTTATTTAGTTTTCATTGTGTGACACTACAATAATTATATTAATATCTTATTTTTTCATTAGATCGGTTTCTCCTGCTGGAAGAATCTCCACCTCACCTATTAGACCAGTTAAATCTCCATCTCCAATCCGTAAAACACATGTAGTGACAACAGCTGGGGCTGAAGTCCTTCCTCCTTGGAAGCAGGAAGGTTATGCTGCAACCACAGAAGCCCAGATGAAGGAAACAAGAGTATCTACAAGTGCTACCCAAATAAGAACTGAAGAAAGATGGGAGGGGAGATACGGGGTCCAAGAACAAGTTACCATTAGCAGTGCTGCTGCTGGTGATATTGCGGCTGGTGCTAGAGAGGTAAAGTCTATTTTTGGAAAGAGCATTGGTTTTGCTCTATGTGTGGATTCACCACTGCTGAATGGAGTCTGAGAGGCTGTGTGTAAAAACATGTGTGTATCTGCTGTTGAGTGAGTTCTGCTGCAAATGTTCAAATGCTTTTTTGTAACATTCTGTCTCTGTAACTTGTTTTGTGCTTCTTCTGAATGTATGCAAAACATGAAAAAAATGTCTTTTGATGTGACTAATATAGGTGAGAAAGGACAGTGAAAAAACAGCAGCTGTTGCTACAGTAGTTGCTGCTGTGGACCAAGCCATGGTGAGAGAACCAGCTCCAGGTGCTGTGGAGCAAACTTCTAAAAGGACAGCAATGACTGCAGTCCACGTTCAACCTGTTCGTGAGCAGGTAGAAACAGCACAGAGACACTCTATGATTTCCCCTTTATCCCTTCATCCAACTTGCAAACAAGGCATGATTCACTGTGAGGAATTAACAAGATATTACCCAGTGCACTGCAAAAGCATGAATACCTGTATAGAGCATCTGGACTGTGAAGGAATGTTCGTGGATCACTTATTCCGTTGCTTTCCATCATAGCAAGATTGAACTAAATATTCTTAAACTGGTTTTAAGTTTAAGAATGCCTTCTATGAAAGTGATCCTGTATTCTTGTCATTTATTCTCTAACATTACTCTCACATTGATGAAGTTTTGCCTCTAATATCCATTTTATAATTTCCCCACTAGGAATAAAATAATTGTCCCTTAGTATTTTTCCTTCACTTGCATTCCTCTCTTATTTTTTCTTCTCCTCTTCTTTTGATGATTGATTTGTTAAAATGAATTTTAAGGCTTTGTGTTTTTTTGTTTGTTGCTATAAAAATCAGATGAGAAAGGAGGCAACAGTAGTAGTTACCAGTGATAAAGCCACAAAACAAACAGTAATATCGAGAACTAGAGAAGGAATTGTTACTTCACAAGAACAAAGGCACATCTCTCATGAAAAGGTGAATATGGATGTTACCTATGATTGTCATACCTTACCTTGTTCAAATATCTAATATCCCATCAAAAAGACAAATGTATGAACAAGACAAATGAAATATTGTAATATTATTTTTTCCTTTTATGTATGTTCACTCTTCTAGCTTATTGTGCTATCGTTCTCCTATCTCTTCTTGATGATGAGTGTCTTTCATTTTTCAATTCCATTAATACCTAAGAATGGGATAGATAAATTTGCAAAATATTAACACAGAAAAAAAATCTATTTTTTATATATTGTATGGTGATTTGTTAGATAGTATTGTCAATCATTTAAGAATTGACATGTAGGAAATACCTCTTAAATTTTCCATATTTTTTTTCTGATTTTGGTTCTAAGCTTTCCATGTGTAGCCTGCTTTGTTTGTTGGCAGCACAGTGTGTCGGAAAAAGGAGGAAAAACTCATTCTGCATTTAAATAAATTTTGAAAATAACGATGAGTGATTTGATTTCTGATTATTTTAGCATATGTCTTATCAGACAAAAGTGATTTAGTGGAAGACCAGCTTTTACAGCGAAATGTTACATTTGCATTCTAGCTGAAATATGTGAGGAAGGAAGTGTAACCTGTATTTAAAGTACTGAGAAACAGAAATCCACCTGGGGAAAAAATTATATGTTTATGTGCAGATTACATCTGAACATCTTGGTGAAGTGAAAGTTACATAGAAGTTGTTTTTAATATCCTATGTTTTCTCAAACTGATCATGATGCAGGACAGTTTTTCTCCGATCCTTTTTTTTCTATCACTGCTTCCAGTAAAAAAGCAAGTATTTGTGGAAGGTTTTATTATTTTTATGTTAAATGTATATATGTATTATGAAAAGTCTGTTTTTGATGTTATTGTTGTTTCCAGACTAGATGGTTTGAATCCAGAATTTGACATTTTTCCTTCCTTTCATTTCTATCATCTTTTCCAAGTGTATCAAAAATTACATACCTTGTATTTTTAAACAATATATCATTTAAACTTCTTTATTTGTAAACATTCAGGTAAGAAAAGAACCAGAGAAAACTCCAGTACCCACAGTAATAATTGCCACAGACAAAGCCAAAGAACAAGAAAAAATATCAAGAGTTCGAGAAGAAATATCTACCAGACATGAGCAAGTGCACATTGCCCATGAAAAGGTAAATAAATGTTACAGATGTTTAAATCATTGCTATACTCTAGTAAGTTCGTAAAACCTCATTCTTCATTGAACGTGCTACAAATCTTTGCTCTGCTTCTTTATGAAGAGAAGATGACAAACTGAGACTTTTATAAAGCAAGGTATTCCAGATATAAGCCTTGCATTGCAGGTCCAGTTCTACTGACTTCACTGCAGCTCTGCCTACAGAGGAAGAGTGCAGCTGCCCCTCCGACAGCTCCTTCGAGCATTGTGGCTTTTATTGCCAGGGTGCTCAGAACTTCGTATGATGCTTAATGACCTTTGACAGTGGATTTCTGAAGATAAATTGTAAAGGTTATCTCTCATGATATGATACGTACATGTGGAGTTTGACTTAGAGGTTCATATTTCTGTGAGGACTGAATGCATCTGCTCGACCATATTGTAGAACCATTGTTTGCAGTAACTGATGAAATGTTTCCATCTACAGATGGAAATAAATATTAAGTCAGTAATACTAATTTTTATGCATACAGTTTCTACAAAACATAACGATGATATGCCATAATTAACTAAGTGGAAAGATTCTTCTCTAATTCACATAAAGATTAATGTGATATTTTAATGACTGAATGCACTTTGTTCAGCTAGTGTATAATATAGGCTATAACTTGTTCTGTACAAAGGAATTATTCAATTTCTCAGGTGATGTTTTTCTCTTATTGATATACATTCTGAAACCTTATCCCAATTTCCCAAAAAGCTGTGTAATTTTGACAACAGGCATGATTGATTACTATTGTTTTTCTTCACCATAAAAACTAGATAAGAAAGGAAGATATGAAACCTTCTGTACCTAAGGTAGTAATTACCACTGATAAACCCAAACCACCGGTCATAATATCGAAAAGTAAAGAAGGAATTGCTACCAAACAAGAACAAGTGAGCATAACCCATGAAAAGGTGAATAGAACTATTACAACCATATCTGTTTTTTTATCCTCTCTTCTCTACAAACTTTATGTGTGCCTCAAAAAATACTAACTATACATTTCCAGCTCATTTTTTTCTAAGATTTATTCCACTTACAAACTTTTAGAATTATTCCTAATTAGGCTATATTATTCCACTTCTATCTTTATTTTCTAACTTTTTTCATTAATAGGTTGCCCATAATTCTCTTCTGACTGACCTTTGGAATGGACTTGACTGACTCTTGAAATGTATTTTAACTTTTTTTTTTTTTTTTAATCATTAGTTTTATTTAAATTAGGTGTCAGGGTGTAACAATACTTATCATTATACATTTAATACAGAGCTGTGTGTAGTGCACAAGGATTTAACCGCTTAATTCTCCTTCCCTGTTTCCATTCCAAAATGCTCTCCCATTGTTCAAATATCTTTCAAGATCACATGTAACTGAAACTTTTATTTCTGCTATAATAATTAGATTAAAAAGGAAGCTAAGAGAACTACTGTAGTTCCGAAAATAATTGCCACTGATAAAACCAAAGCACCAGTCACAGTGTCCAGAACTAGAGAAGAAATTTCAGCCAAGCAAGAACAAATTCATCTAACTTATGATCAGGTGAATATAGCTGTTGCAGATGTGAAATGCACTGTCAGAATTTGTTTTATCTGCAAACCTCACCTTTTAAGAACTACTTGGGTACAATAGAATGCCCTCAAATTAATTCCTGGTAACATACCCATCAAATAGGGTGATTGTCAAGTAGCAGAGTCAGTGATTGTTTCTAGTGCTGAAGAGGTTTATGTATCACCTTGTTAGGAAATGCCACTTTTAAGACTACCATCAGATTTCTCTGTAAAAGCCTACTCCATACCAATGACTTCCAAATGTTTGCTTGTTTGAATTTCTGATGCTGCAATCTTTTTTTCTAAAAATGGTTCCTTGCAATTTTATGGTTGTCAGATGAAACAACCTCTCTCTTCAAAGATTTGAATTGTATCGTTCTTTGTACGATGTATACTTTAACGTCTATTCAAGTCTGTCCAGTTAATTACTTCTGATAATCAGACATTTGTTGACATTGTTTTGTTCCAGTATGACTCCCACAGAAGAAAAGTTTTTCTATTATAATACAGCCAGGAGCTATCATATGTGGAAAAATAGCATTGTTCACAACACCTTTTATTTAAAATCTATCTACTTTGTTAGAAACACTATGGTACATTCAAAAATACTTTTATAAAATATAATTAAAAGAGCATAACGTGTAAAAGTCACTAAGAGGACTCAGCTAGGACATTACAGTTACTTGTTAGATGATGCAAATTGAGGGACAAATTCAAGTAGATATAAACAATGATTTTGAAATCTGCAATGATATGGAATAAGAGGTCCCTATTAGCTAAACACTTCTTTAATAATAATAAAAAATCTCTGTAAACAATCACATTTTGGCCTTGCTTAACTTATTTTAGATTGAAGTGATAATGATTTTAAAATAAGCATGAAATTATCTATTAGTTTTTTTCTCATCTACAGAGCATAAATTTCATATAATCTGTTGCTACATCCAGATCAGTTATGACAGTAATAACAAACTCTAGTAGCAATCATCCTATTACCTACTGTTGGCTGACTGGGCAGAAATTTGGACCATGATAACACAGAAGTTAACAGTATTTATCAGTTATTAGAAACAAATAAAAGTCCTGATATAAATGCATTATTTCTTATTTTTCAGAAAGCTCAGTTTTTTTTTCTTTTGTAAAATCATGTAAAATAGCACTGAATTAACAGATATGCCTGTGGTAAAAATTTTTATAGGTATATTCCTTAGCAAATACATTCCCATCAGATGCTAAACACATTCTCTACATTTTTAGCAGCATCTAACAGTTATATGGAGCTGATGAGCATGCTGACTTTAAAATTATATACACATTTACATAGCTGACATGCTCTTACACAGGTAGCCATGAATGTGATATAAAGTATTAAAAGTGGGCTTGCATATAAATATTGATATGTATAAAGCAAACAAACATAGATATGTGCTGAATATCCATAGAGTTTAGAAAAAATATGCCTTTATTTGAATCTACTGACTGTGAAGTATATTTATGTGTGAACACATTTGATGTTTACATTATTACTTTTGAAAAATCTATGCACTCTGTCTGGAATATACTTTATTGAACATTATATTTGTAAGTATTTGCCATATATGCAAACCTTCAGTATAATGATCAATTTTTGTATAAATTCTGCCAATGTTATCTGTAGACTGAAGCTGGAAAAAGGGCTGAAGCTGTAGCTACAGTTGTTGCAGCAGTTGATCAGGCACGTGTTCGATCACCCTGGGAATCCGAACAAGCAGATGAAGCTTATGTGAAACAGAAAACTTTGGCATATGGCTATAAAGAGCATGCTGTAACAGAACACGTTGCTGAGGCCCCAGCAGAACGTCATGTTGTCACCAAAGAGGTTAAAACTGTCTATGTTCCTCCTGAGAAACATATCGCAGCTGCTGAAAAGAAAGAAGTTCAGGTATCAACAGAGGTTAGACTCAGTTTACATTGCATTCTTTTCCAGAAACTATGTCCCAGTGAAATCTATTTCAGTTTGGAAAACAGCATCACATTCTCAACAACTTTCTTCATTACTTTATGTAGATAAAAAGAGCAACAGAAACTGAGAAAACAATTCACGTTGAACACCCACGACCCCGCACAGCAAGTCCTCACTTTACAGTCTCCAAAATTGCTGTTCCTAAACCAGATCATACATATGAGGTAAGAATAGAAAACTGTATCCAAGAAGAACAGCATGCTCATTTAGAATAACCAGTAGGTCACCCATTCCCTTTGGCTTTTCCTCCCCCCCAGTATGATGCTTTCTGAAGAAGAAGAGTTGTATGCTCTCAACAGTTGTTTTTGTGGGCATATTTGGCTCATAAAAAGCAGTGCTGTAAACAGACATATGAACAGCTAAAATGTTATTTGTGATTATTAGTTATTTAAACAAGCGTATCATCTATTTAAAGATGCAGCTACGATACTTCATGCCATACGGTGAAATCATAAACATTTGTCATGTAATTTATGATTTTTAAATATTGGAAGTATTACTCTTCAATCTTATGTGTATCACTTCACTAGTGAATTGGAAACTGTGCTTCTTACTTCCTTGCAGATTACTACATACTAAACTAGTTTTTGAAACAGAAAAAAATCTAGACTGCATAATATGGCACCATCCATTTTGAATGTTATTTTTTCCATTCTTCTATTTGACTCCTTCACATAATATTAAAAGTTCTCATTTAATTAATTTCCTCATTCAAGCATACTTTTCACCTGGACTTTAAAAATGAGCTGTTTTTTCCCTCAAATACAATTAAACACTGTAAAAATTACCTAAAATATTTTTCTTTACATGCCTACAAAAACGTTCTGAAATAACTTCATTTTTTTTAATCACTGATAGTTATGTAATTAGGAGTATTGTTTATTGTGATATCAGACAGATTAAATGGAAAGCTAAGGCTTCAGGTGAATATATTTAGAGGACATTTCTCATGTTGCACTTAAGAGCTTCTTGACCATTTAAAGATCAAATTCTAAAGTGGAAAAAAAAAATTTGAGTGTTAGACACATAAAAAATAAGGATATTATATTTCCAGTATTCTACTGCTAAAACTAGAATTCATTTTTATATATATAGCTTTTGCAGTGTCAACAAAAAGTAACTAAGGAAGGAACCAGTGCATATGCAATGTGCTTAGGAAATTTACTGTCTCCTTTGAAAACAAGAAAACAACAAAACTGTAACTCTTTCTCTTCTGTTCCCTAGGTTTCAATAGCTGGATCTGCTATGGCTACTCTAGAGAAAGAATTATCAGCTACTTCTGCTGTGCAAAAGATCACCAAGCCTGTGAAACCACCTCAGCTAAAGCCACATGAAGTCAGAATAAAAGCAGAGCCAATTGCCCCTCCACAGTTTCCCTTTGGAGAGGCTGCTGAGACCTATAAAAGTTGCTATGATGTTGAGACTAAAAAAGAGACAGGTGTAAGCGTTAAAGGTGAAGTAGTGCGGGAAGAACACTTGGTGTTGCGTAAAGAAGGTGAAGCAAAGGTATGTTATTAAGCAAATTTCCATCACTTTGACTGACTTTCATCTTAAAAACATAGCATAGCCTCACTTGTTTGCTGTTTTTTCGTTTAAATTTTCCTATTTTACAGCATTCTGCTGACTTTTATCTCTTTGGTTTTTTTACTAAAATCCTTCTAAGGACCTAATAATTACCAATGAAATGCAAAGAGTTCTCTTTACCTAATTTATATTCTTATCTAAATTCTGCTGTTTATGTCCTCGGCTTTGTTAGGTGTTTATTAACTGTGCTTTAAACAACCTAGGTGACAGAAACTGCCAGAGTTCCTGCGCCTGCAGAAATCCCTGCTATGCCACCCACCTTAGTCTCAGTAAGTAGTTTGTGTGTAGATTAGGGGAGTTACATTGTTTTCACCCATTTTGTATTCTAACTTTTATCTTTGAAAACCTGGCCATGAAAATTTGGCTTTATTTAATCTTTTTAACCCTGTATTATACCTACTTAGCCGTACAATTTATCTCTGATACAAACTACTCTGAATGAGGGTGATTCTTCACAATTATGTCAAATAGTAGGTTGACCTTTGCTTCAGTGAAACAATTTCTCACCATGATTTGCATAAACATCAACCTACCTTTTCATTTTCTGTTAATAACAGTAATGTTCAGAGGTCCCAAATAAAATTTCAAATACTTCTCTTTGGAAGATCTCTCTTTTTTTCCTGGATATACTGCTGAACAGAACACTGTTTTGAAATAGACGTTACAGTCTCCATTCAAATAGGTTTTATTTATTTAAATGTCTGTTTAGTAGTGAAAATATATACTGACTGTGATACTTATTTTTTGTCATACAGGGCCTCAAAAATAAGACTGTGACTGAAGGTGAGTCTGTCACTCTGGAGTGCCAGATCTCTGGTCATCCTCAGCCTACTGTGATATGGTACAGGGAAGACTACAAGATTGAGAGCTCAATGGACTTCCAGATCACTTTCAAAGCAGGGCTTGCTCGCCTTGTGATTCGTGAAGCCTTTGCAGAAGACAGTGGAAGATTTACCTGCACCGCTACCAATAAGGCTGGGAGCGTCAGCACATCTTGCCACTTATATGTGAAAGGTAAGTATAATTATGACTGTGGGGAGATTAAAAATTCTGTTAACTACATATTACTTGTAATGTAACTTAGACATTTTGTCAGTTCCGAAGCAGAACATATGTCTTGAATTGTATTCCAGGGCTGTTAGGTAACAGGGCTATAAGAATATGAGGAAAAGGCCAATTACAGGCCAATGGAGACTCTTAATTTGCTTCCTCAGTGGAAGTACCTGGCTCTTTGAGCAAACTAAATACTTAACCTTCTCTCTGTCTCAACCAGACTCACTGCTTAAGCACTATTAAAGCATTTTAAAATTAATTATATCATATTTGCCTTGCAGTTTCAGAAGAAATTGAGACTCGAGAAACCATTTCTGAGAAGGCTGTTACAGAAGAGAAACGGTAATGTTACTTTCCTAAACTGACTGCTCCTACTGTGGTCATTAGTTTCTTGCACTCTGTTTATGAGAGCTTCATGCATCAGCTCACTTACCTGGAATCTTATTTCAGCTATGTGGAGACAAAGGATATTGTAATGGAAGATGTCTCTGCTGCAGCAGAGGAAGTATTGGGAGAACCCATACCTCCTTTCTTCATAAGAAAACCCGTAGTACATAAATTAATTGAAGGTGGGAGCATTATTTTTGAATGCCAAGTTGGGGGCAACCCAAAGCCACATGTCTACTGGAAAAAAGGTGGAGTTCCTCTAACGACTGGCTACAGGTACTTTGTATACAATGCACAAAAACTATTTACATGTAATTTTTAAGATTATTTAATTGACAGTACTATAATTTTGATTCACTTACTGATGCTGAGCTAAATAACATCACTGATTTCTGTGAAATTTTATTTTTGAAATGGAAAAATCATAGGATCATGACTTAAAGTGAGACTTTAGAAAGCTGCTAAGTTTTCAAATATAAATTTTCAGAAGACCATAAAATGAGAAATGCTACATATGCTTAAAAACAAATCAGGAAGAAGTTTTGTGTTTGTTTTATTCTTTATATGCAATGTTTGCATTCTCTTTATGCAAATGTCTATGGAAAGGAGCACACTTTCTAGCAGAGAGAAAACATTTATAGCATTATTGAAATATATCATACTATAATGACCCATATTAAGACAAACTATGTGCACACAGCATATACCACTTTGCTGTGTCTGATAACTACATCTCTGATATTTCAGTACTTCTGTTTGCATCCTATTTATTTTAGTTACAACAGAAAGAAAATAGACCTGTACTGGTCTATTTAGACCATACTGTCTAATAGACAGTATGGTTACTTTTCCTATGCTGTTCTGCAGATTCATTGAGTGAGAATTGCCTGCAAATGTTTCTCTTTTTTTTGTCTTGTACAAGTTAGAAGTGATTCTGATTAATTGTATAACTAAAAGCAAATTAACTAAAAAGTCTGTTTATCAGAATTATAGAGAGTTTGTTCTTTTATGTTTCCTGTAGATACAAAGTGAGTTACAAAAGAGAAACAGGGGAATGCAAACTTGAAATTTCCATGACTTTTGCCGATGATGCCGGAGAATATACTATTGTTGTTCGTAATAAACATGGAGAAGCTTCTGCAACGGTCTCCTTACTAGAAGAAGGTACATTGTAGATTAAAGAAATGGGAAAGATACTTCTTTAACTTTAAAATAGAAAAAAAACATTTTAAATTTTGCTGCAAATCCTTTGCAGCTTAGTTTGGTCAATTCAAGAGACATAAAAGGAGATCTGGTGGCTCTGACATTAGGTTCTTGAAAGACTTCTATTCTTTGCTAGAACGTGCAGTTATAGGAACCTTCTTCTGTTGATGTCCATAACAGTCTACGTAACATAAGACATTCTGAGATAGATGTGGGGAAAGGAGGTTAATCAAGTAGTAGGTTGTCCTTTTACAGGGAAAGAAGCTAACTTAGTTTATTTTTCAGTTGTCCTTGTAAAAATGCATGAATATTTGCAGGAGACAGAGCCATGGTGAAGAAATTGTAAAATAGTCTGTACATGTGCTTCCCCTTTGAGAACTAGAACACCTAAATAGCACAGTAAAACTTTCATCTATTTATTAAGCTCACCTGAGGACATCAGTCTTTGTATTTTATTGGCTAAACAGACAGAAACTCTGCTTGAATCACCAAAAACAGTAAAATAAGTCTGTACTTTTTTTTTTCTATTCTATCTAGTGAAAACCACAAAAATTTATCAACATTAATGTGTTCTTAATTCTTAGCTGATTATGAAACCTACATAAAAACGCAACAAGAAATGATGTACCAACCTCAGGTGACTGCATATGTACAGGAACCAAAAGTGGCTGAGGTAGCCCCAGCTATTTCATATGGTGACTTTGAAAAAGAATATGAAAAAGAACAAGCCCTAATTAGGAAGAAAATGGCAAAAGATACAGTGTTGGTCAGAACTTTCGTAGAAGATGAGGTATGTCTACCACTCCATATTCATTTTGTATACTTACATTTTACCAGTAAAAATCACTTCTTTACAAGAACATTATCTGACACACAGAACTAATGGTTTTGCTTTTCCGTATAGGAATTCCATATTTCTTCTTTTGAAGAAAGACTTATCAAGGAAATTGAACTCAGAATTATTAAGACCACCTTAGATGAACTTCTTGAAGAAGATGGAGAGGAGATGATGGTTGATATTTCTGAATCTGAAGCTATAGAAGCAGGGTTTGATTTAAGATTAAAGAATTACAGAACCTTTGAAGGCACAGGAGTTACTTTCCATTGCAAGATGACTGGATATCCATTGCCAAAGGTACCTCAAACCTGTATGACATAAATCTATTTTAAAAAAAATCTGGTGGTCAATTGAGATATCCCTTAACATCTCATTGTCAGACATTCTACATGCTGCATAGAAAACAGCAAATCTCAAGGGAAATCCTATCTTGTTTTCATATCAAACTGATCTTTTCTGTTGTCCCTTTATAAAATAGTGTTAGGTTGGTTAGCCAGTTCAGAGATAGGTTAGATTTAACAGTTAAGTTGGTCTTGCTTCTGAGTGTCTCTGAGTTAGTCCACAAAAGTAGGGAACAATAGCAAGTCTGGTGTAGGTCACTTTGCTCTTCATCACAATAGGCTTTACATCTTCTTTCTAGCTCTAAAACTCATGTTTCAGTCTACTGTGAAAATGTGCTGCTTTAGTCTTATTTCCAGATGTTAACACATATACATGGACTGTGATGATGCATCAGCTGAAAAATAGGAAGTTGTAATATGTTGTATGCATGGGTCAAGACTGGATCTTTGTCTTTAGGAGAGCTCATATAGTATTCCACTGTTTCTTTCCATGCAGATTGCATGGTACAAAGATGGTAAGCGCATACGGCATGGAGAGCGCTACCACATGGAAATTCTGCAAGATGGCAGCGCCAGTCTGCGTTTGCCTGTTGTTTTACCTGAAGATGAAGGAATTTATACTGTCTTTGCCAGTAATATGAAGGGAAATGCCATTTGCTCAGCAAAACTCTACGTTGAGCCAGTTGCACCCACAGCAACTCCAGGTTATATGCCAGGACCAGAAGTTATGAGAAGATACAGGTAGGTACACAGAAATATAAATTTCATAAGACTTCAGTCTGCTGTGATAGACAGTCCAGAAAATCCTTACACAGAAGCTAAACAGCTAAAGTTACTGGTGTCTGCATACCTCTAGAGAAGTTTTAGGTGCCTTTTTCATGGTTTATATTGATTTATGTGCCAACTCTTTGTCTGATTTGCCTTCTTAATGAGTAATGCAGTTCCCAGAATACCATCATTCACATTCATATCCATCCACAGTATCAGATTTACAGCCTCAGTAACAATATTTATTTCTTATAGTACTCATGTTTTGGAAAAAAAATTCTTCTGCACTTGGAGTTTTAGTACTGTGTGCAACTCTTATTTCCCACCCTTGAAATATCTGTATTTCTATGACAGAAAAAATCCAGAGCTGTCATGTACTGTGTTCTGTCTCCATATAAATACATACACATGCAAAAACATACACAGGATTACCTCCATATCTGTGCAGTATCCAAACCCCCAAATTTTCCCTGGCTGTGGTGTATCCTAATACTATTCAGCTATATCAATTGCTGCCAAAAACCTAAAAAAACCTGACTCCAAATAAAAAGTAATTTTGGTACATTTTCTCACATAGATAAATTGTTAAACTCTTTAAAATAAATTATGCTAAAAGCAAAAGTTGAACTCTGTTTATCATGTCAACCCACTGCTGTATGATGTCATACACATCTGTCTTACCTTTTCCTTGCAGATCTATTTCTCCACGCTCTCCCAGTCGATCTCCTGCCCGCAGTTCTCCTTCTCGTTCTCCTGCTCGCAGATTAGAAGAAACTGATGAAGGACAACTAGAGCGACTATACAAGCCAGTTTTTGTGCTGAAACCTACATCATTTAAATGTTCACAAGGACAGACAGCAAGATTTGACTTAAAAGTTGTTGGCAGACCTATGCCAGAGACATACTGGTTCCATAATGGTACATCAGCCTCATTGTCATCAACAGATAACCTTAAAAACCAATCTTGTATGCATTTTACATCTTGCTGAGACGCTGTTTTGAGTGTAATTTCTTTTTTATGTGTATCTGCAGGTCAACAAGTGGTAAATGACTACACCCATAAAATAGTGATTAAAGAAGATGGCACCCAGTCATTGATCATTGTTCCTGCTATGCCTGATGACTCTGGAGAATGGGCTGTAATTGCTCAGAATAGAGCAGGAAAAGCTTCAGTCTCAATGACACTGACTGTAGAAGGTATCTATTGTGCATGCTGAGGAGTGTTTCATATTAAAAACCATGGTTATGTCATTTCGTCTCGTGATAACTTACCTTTGCTCTTTCAGCTAAGGAGGACCTAGTCAGACCACACTTTGTGGAAAGGCTGAAGAACGTTAGTGTAAGGGAGGGCTCCAGACTGGAGATGGCAGTGAAAGCTACTGGTAACCCTAATCCTGACATTGTATGGCTGAAAAACAGTGACATCATTGTACCTCATAAATACCCCAAAATAAAGTAAGCATTTTTATTTTATTTAAATAATAAAGGAATTAATAATCAGCATCCTGCAAAGTGCCTCCTACAGTGTGCTGAATATCCTTTCTTCCATAGAAGGGATTTACTAAGGGGTTAGTCCAATGGCTATGGAACCTACTAACAGCTTTTGTATTGAATCAAGACTAAGAGATATAAAATATTTTGTAAGACTCACTCATTTTTTTTCCAGATAATGTATTTTGTATTCTGCAAAGCCAATGCTTTTACAACAGAGATTTAGGCAACCTTTATCCGTCTCTGAAGTCCTCTGCAGGCAAAACTGCCATTGAATTTAATGCTGTTTTTTATTACCTTTATCTGATTCTTGGGCACTGCACTCATAAACATGAATAAATGTAAACAACATGTCTAATTCCTACAGAGATTTGTCTTTGGAGTTTCTGACCTAATTTTGGAGAAGAGCAAAAATTAATGACAGAGAAGTGCAGAAAAGTTTTAAAAAATATTGTTTTGATATTTCAGGATTGAGGGAACCAAAGGGGCAGCTGCCCTTAAAATTGAATCTACTGCCAGGCAAGATGCTGCATGGTATACTGCTACTGCTATCAATAAAGCTGGACGGGACACTACTCGGTGCAAAGTAAATGTTGAAGTTGAACATGCAGAACCTGAACCAGAAAGGAGATTGATCATTCCAAAAGGAACTTACAAAGCCAAAGAGATTGCAGCACCAGAGTTAGAGCCTCTCCATTTGCGTTATGGTCAAGAGCAATGGGAGGAAGGAGATCTCTATGACAAAGAAAAACAACAGAAACCATTCTTTAAGAAGAAACTCACATCTTTAAGGCTCAAGCAATTTGGACCAGCACACTTTGAATGCAGGCTTACACCAATTGGTGACCCAACCATGGTGGTGGAGTGGTTGCATGATGGAAAACCCTTGGAAGCAGCTAACAGACTCCGCATGATCAATGAGTTTGGGTACTGTAGCCTGGACTATGGAGTAGCCTATTCCAGAGATAGTGGAGTGATCACTTGCAGGGCAACTAACAAATATGGTACAGACCATACATCTGCTACTCTGATTGTGAAGGATGAGAAAAGCCTTGTGGAAGAATCCCAGTTGCCAGAAGGCAGAAGGGGACTGCAGCGAATTGAAGAGTTAGAAAGAATGGCCCATGAGGGTGCTCTTCCTGCAGTTGCAGTGGAGCAAAAGGAAAAACAAAAACCAGAAATTGTTTTGGTTCCTGAACCGGTAAGAGTTCTGGAAGGTGAAACAGCACGATTCCGCTGCCGTGTGACTGGCTATCCTTTGCCCAAGGTCAACTGGTATCTTAATGGACAGCTTATCCGTAAGAGCAAAAGGTTTAGACTCCGTTATGATGGAATCTACTACCTGGATATTGTGGACTGTAAATCATATGACACAGGAGAGGTGAGAGTTACTGCAGAGAATCCAGAAGGCTTTATTGAACATAAGGTGAGAGTTGAAATCCAGCAGAGGGAAGACTTCAGATCTGTTCTTCGTCGTGCTCCTGAACCCAAACATGAGCCTGTAGTGACAGAGCCTGGAAAACTTCTCTTTGAGGTACAGAAGGTAGACAAACCTGCAGAGGCAACAACCAAAGAAGTGGTGAAACTGAAAAGGGCTGAAAGAATCACTCATGAGAAGCTGTCAGAGGAATCTGAAGAGCTGCGTAGTAAATTCAAGCGTAGAACAGAAGAGGGCTATTATGAAGCCATCACTGCTGTGGAACTTAAGTCTCGCAAAAAAGATGAATCATATGAAGAAATGTTAAAAAAGACAAAAGAAGAACTTCTTCACTGGACCAAAGAGATACCAGAGGAAGAGAAGAAAGCACTTCCTCCTGAAGGCAAAATCACCATTCCAACATTCAAACCAGAGAAGGTTGAGCTTAGTCCAAGCATGGAGGCTCCCAAGATATTTGAACGAATTCAAAGCCAGACTGTAGCCCAGGGGACAGATGCACACTTCCGTGTGAGAGTGGTGGGAAAACCAGACCCTGAGTGCCAGTGGTTCAAAAATGGTGTGCAGATTGAAAGGACTGATCGTGTGTATTGGTATTGGCCTGAAGATAATGTTTGTGAATTAGTCATCAGAGATGTGACTTCTGATGATTCTGCCAGCATCATGGTGAAAGCAGTCAATATAGCTGGTGAAACTTCTAGCCACGCTTTCCTGTTAGTACAAGGTAATTTAAATTCTCCTACTTTTATCCTAAAGCTTATCATAGTGTGTTAAGTCTATATGGTCATTGCACTGTTGATTCATTACATACTGTTTTGCAGCCAAGCAGTTAATCAGCTTCACCCAAAAGTTACAAGATATTGTTGCTAAAGAGAGAGACTCCATGGCAACGTTTGAATGTGAGACATCAGAACCCTTTGTCAAAGTGAAATGGTTTAAGGATGGAATTGAGATTCACTCTGGAGACAAATACAGGATGCACTCAGACAGAAAGGCTCATTTTCTTTCTGTACTAGCAATTGAAATGTCTGATGCTGATGACTACAGCTGTGCACTGGTAGAAGACGAATCCATAAAAACTACTGCAAAGCTTACAGTTGAAGGTAGGAAGCACACAGCTCAGTACCATGCAGTATGGTTAAAGTAAAATCAGTTTCAGAAATAAATAAAATAATCTAAATTTATGTCTAACGCACTGAGAAATGTTTAAGCTGCTTTCATATTCTTGGAATCCAGTATGAAAGTTTGGAGATATGTTTACATTGTAATCTATTAATTACCTTAGGCTCATTTAATAAGAATTATTTTCATCAGCGATATTTAATCAAGCTTATTAATGTTTGTTTGGGGTTTTTTTATTTTTTTTTTTTTCTGTAATTATTTTTTCCTGTAGGTGCTGTGGTTGAGTTTATTAAAGAGCTTGAGGATGTTGAAGTGCCAGAATCCTTCTCAGGTGAACTTGAATGTGAGGTGTCCCCAGAAGATGTAGAGGGGAAATGGTATCACGGAGATGTTGAACTCACTTCTAATCATAAATACGTGATTGCATCCCGCCGTGGTCGCCAAATCCTCACTATTAAAGATGTTAATAAAGATGATCAAGGAGAGTATAGCTTTGTTGTTGATGGGAAAAGGACTCACTGCAAATTGAAGATGAAGCGTAAGCATTTATAATACTTATACTGTCTATTATAGATTTTTCTATATTATAGTTTATATTATAGCTATATCACTATATCCCATACTGCCTTAATATTCAGCATTCTGCTTATCTGTTATAAGGATTAATTAACTTCATTCCACAGCTCGTCCCATGGTTATTCTTCAAGGACTTACTGATCAAAAAGTCTGTGAGGGAGATATTGTACAACTTGAAGTTAAAGTCTCCCTAGAAAATGTGGATGGTGTCTGGATGAAAGATGGTCATGAAATTCAATCAAGTGATCGTATTCACATTGTGCTGGATAAGCAATCACACATGTTGCTGATAGAAGATGCAACAAAGGAAGATAGTGGAGCTTACTCTTTTAGTGTTCCTGATCTTGGACTGTCAACCACTGGACGGATCACAGTGTACAGTAAGTCATTATCATGATTTTGAAGGTGTGTTTAATTTTGGGGTCCTTTAGGATTACTTCTTAAGGGCATAGGTTTTTTTCACAATTAATATTTTTGTAACTTGACAGGTGTGGAAATAGTGGTGCCTCTAAAAGATGTTCGTGTACTTGAAGGAACAAAAGCTATCCTCGAATGCAAAGTTTCAGCACCTGATGTGTCTTCCTCCAAATGGTACCTCAATGATCATCAGATAAAGCCTGATGAACGTGTACAAGCTGTATGTAAAGGCACTAAACAGAGACTAGTGCTTACCAGAACCCATGCATCAGATGAAGGACATTATAAGCTAATGGTTGGCAAAGTTGAAACAAGTTGCAGTGTCACAGTTGAAAGTAGGTTTCCTTTAAGATGCAAGGTTCTTTGTGAAAATACTTCTTTACATACAAAACTCTGGAAACAACTAATGTATTTGTAACGTATTCTTTTTATAGAAATTCAGATTATTAGAGGTCTTCATGACATCACCTGCACTGAAACACAGAATGTGTCCTTTGAGGTCGAGCTCTCCCATTCAGGGATTGATGTAATTTGGCATTTTAAAGGCCAAGAGATAAAGGCTGGTCCTAAATATAAAATTGAAGCACGTGGCAAAATATATAAATTAACAGTGGTAAAGATGATGAAAGATGATGAAGGAGAATATGTATTTTATGCTGGAGAGAAGAAAACATCTGGAAAGCTTATAGTAGCAGGTTAGTAGGGTTAAAGTCCATGATTTTTGTTTCATTGTGATTTAAAAACAATGCTCAATGCACCTTAAATTGTAACTGTAGCAATTGTGCTGTTTCTGTACTTTTTTTTCTTTATCTTTTTTCCTAAATTCTCCTTGCTCTTCCCCTTATTTTTTTCTGATTTGTATAATTTGAATTCAACAAATCTTTTAAGTAAATGCTAATATGTTTTGCTAAATCAGAGCCATAGTATGGAATGCTGTAGTATGCTTTTGATGTAATTAATGTAAAAAAAAAAATCTTTTGGTTTAAATGTTAGGTATAACTGTGTTGATAATAAAGATAATAAATGAGAATAACTAAGATAGAAGTAAGAAATGTATTTTTGTGATATTCAGTTCCCATTCTATTCTTGATTTTTCAAGAATGTCTGTGGGCTTGCTGCCAATTAGGGCAAAGAATTCTAGCATCTACTTTTCACATGGCTGTATTTCTGTAGGGGGGGAAATTGAACAGCAAGACAAAACATGTGTGTTTGCTTCCCAACAGGTGGTGCCATTTCAAAGCCTCTCACTGACCTGACTGTGGCTGAATCCCAGACAGCTGTTTTTGAATGTGAGGTGGCAAATCCTGAATCAGATGGCCAGTGGCTAAAAAATGGTAGACCATTACCTATGACAGATCAGTACCGTGCTGAATCTGATGGTGTAAAGAGACGGCTCAATATCCCTGTCACAAGACTGGATGATATGGGTGAATATAGCTATGAAATAGCAAGTTCGAAGACATCTGCTAAATTGAAGGTTGAAGGTCAGTGCTTTTTTATAACTAACTGATGTCTTTAAGACTCTGTTCAGCATCACACACTGTGTCTTGGGTTGGGCCCTAAGATACAAGCATGTTTTGCTTCATGTTTTGAAAATATTTTTATATTATGATGCCCTTTCTGAGGTAGAAAACTTACTGTATTTGGAGTCTCTGGTAGTTGGAATTTAGCATGGCATTTTAATAAAAACACATTTTATTCAAGGTACAGGCTAACAGGTAGAAATTCTCTTCCTGCTAGTTGTGTAGTAAACTTTATCAAATAAAAACCTCCCGTTTCTCATGGATGTTAAAAGTAAATGTTGCTTCTTGTGTTCCAAACCCTACCATTTCAGTGGAAACTGTATAAATCAATATATAAATACTAGATTTTAAAATTAAACATCATGATTTGGTGTTATTAAGATTATTGTGTTTATTATAATTTTTAATTTTGGTCTGTTCTGTCCAGTGCTTATTTTTGCTTTTCTTTTTTTTTTTTCTTTTTTTTTTTTTTTCCCTTAGCTGTTAAGATAAAGAAGACACTAAAGAACTTGACTGTGACAGAAACACAGGAGGCAGTTTTCACTGTAGAACTGACCCACCCTGATGTGAAAGGAGCTCTGTGGATAAAAAATGGTGTTGAACTCAGATCAAATGACAAATATGAAATTTCAGTGAAAGGAACTATTCACACACTGAAAATCAAACACTGTGTTGTCACTGATGAGTCTGTTTACAGCTTTAAGCTTGGAAAGATAGGAGCAAATGCCAGACTTCATGTGGAAAGTAAGTCAGTCTGGTTTGAATATTTACTTTAATATGTGGTTTGAAATCCAATCAAACACACTGCTGAATCTTGCTAACTTTTTTCCTCAAGCTGTCAAGATCATCAAAAAGCCAAAGGATGTGACTGCTTTGGAAAATGCTGTTGTCTCCTTTGAACTAAGTGTATCCCACGATACTGTACCAGTCCGATGGTTCCACAAAAATGTTGAGCTTAAACAAAGTGATAAATACAAGATGATCTCTCAAAGAAAAGTGCACAAGCTTATGCTGCATAACATATCTCCTGCTGATGCTGGGGAATACACAGCTCTTGTCGGGCAAATTGAGTGTAAAGCAAAACTGTTTGTGGAAAGTAAGTACTGTAAGTTTGTAAGAAAGTGATTATATGAATTGCTACACCAACTCATATTGAAAAACTTGACCTGTTAGTTCATAACCTGTTACTGTTGATTTTTTGCAGTCTTCCACGCATATTGATTTAAAAAAAAATCTTGTATTTTGTTTTTTGTTTTGTTTTTTTCCCTCTTAGCCATACACATCACAAAGACCATGAAAAATATTGAGATCCCAGAGACGAAAACTGCCTCTTTTCAGTGTGAAGTTTCTCATTTCAATGTGCCTGCTGTCTGGTTGAAAAATGGTGTGGAGATTGAAATGAGTGAAAAGTTCAAAATAGTGGTCCAGGGTAAACTCCATCAGCTCAATATCATGAACACAAGCAGTGAAGATTCTGCAGAATACACATTTGTCTGTGGAAATGACAGAGTCAGTGCAACTCTGACCGTAAAACGTATGTAAAAATGAAATTAACTGTAGTATTTTGCAGTTACCAGTAATAGAGTTTGTGTTAATACATTCACTTGGTGTAATTCAGACAAAGCCAGCACTGTTGTAGAGGTATTTTCTTATAACAGTAAACAGCCTCAATTACATTTTTAAAAGAGATCTAGAGGCTGTGAACTTGAAAGTCATATCCTGGATTCTCCTGTTTAGGCCAACATGCCTGAATGTCAAGTCACCATAGGAGACAGAGTTTGGATTCTTATGTAATTCGGAAGTTTTAGGAAATTTACTTGTAGTATTAAGTCTAGACACAGAGCCTTCCTTTTAATATTACCAAGAATCATAATCTGTCTTAAAGAATTTTAAATGTCTCTGGTCCAGTTAACATGTGTCTAAAATAAAGCAAAACAGATCAAAAGCCCCCAAACCATGTCCATTTCTTTTCTTTTAGCCATCCTGATTACATCCATGCTAAAAGACATCAATGCTGAAGAGAAGGATACAATAACATTTGAAGTTACTGTTAACTATGAAGGAATCTCATATAAATGGCTAAAGAATGGGGTAGAAATAAAATCGACCGATAAATGCCAGATACGAACAAAGAAGCTCACACACTCGCTCTCCATAAGGAATGTGCATTTTGGTGATGCTGCAGAATATACATTTGTTGCTGGAAAAGCAGCTTCATCAGCCACTTTATATGTGGAAGGTATCTGCCCTCTTAATTGATATATTTAGTGACTTCTAGTGGCTTAAATAGCATCATGACACTCATTCTACTTTTTTTCTGCCCTAGCTCGTCACATCGAATTTAGGAAGCATATTAAAGACATCAAGGTTGTGGAGAAGAAGAGGGCTATTTTTGAGTGTGAAATTTCAGAACCTGACATTCAGGTCCAGTGGATGAAGGATGGACAAGAACTCCAGATTGGTGACAGGTGAATGATTTCTTCTACACCATATTGACTTTTGTTATGTATTTTCCCCCTGGAAATAACTTGCTCGTTTTCTTTTCTGATGTCCTTAGGATGAAAATTCAGAGAGAGAAATATGTCCATCGTCTCATCATTCCTTCCACAAGAATGTCTGATGCTGGTCAATACACTGTAGTAGCAGGTGGAAACACATCCAGTGCCAATTTGATAGTGGAAGGTCGTGATATTCGTATCAGAAGTGTCCGTAAAGATATTCAGGTATGGCCTATACAGAAAAATAAATATTTCATAACTTTGTCATTCAAAGAATAATGCAAAGGAAGTGCAACCATATCTAACCAGCAAAAGTCCTAACACAGTAATCTGTAATCATAAGGTCAGAGCCTTCTAGGAAACTGAAATGCAGGACTGTCTGTAAAATAGAATGCTATTTCTAATATTTATTCTCCTTGTTCAAAGGTCATTGAGAGACAAAGAGCTGAAATTGAATTTGAAGTCAATGAAGATGACATTGAACCACAGTGGTACAAGGATGGCATTGAGATCAACTTCCAATACGAGGAAAGATACAGCTATGTGGTGGAAAGAAGAGTTCATCGAATGAGCATCTTTGAAACCACTTACTCTGATGCTGGAGAATATACTTTTGTTGCAGGACGGAATAGGAGTTCTGTTGTTCTCTATGTAAATGGTATGTGTCCCCGCAAACAGTGCTTTGACTATATATAAAACCCTGTGTTTTTCTGATTTCTATATAGCTTTTCTTAAATTCTAACTCTGAAAGTAAAGAAAGAAAAAAATCCAAAGAGAATCTTGTGTCTGGAACACTACCAACATCCTCATGTACATGAGTGTATCTCGCTCTACTGAAATATCTGGCTAGCTGATAAAAATGTTATAGGAGTTCTTTCCCCCACTCTATTTATTTAGATCAGGAAATTCTCAAGTCCAAATAAAACTAATTTGTTCATACAGAAAAATATGTTTTGCCAGAGAGATCAATTTAGCAATTCTAGGACAGAGTTTGCCAGAAAACACTAATGCCAACACAGCTAATTATGTTAAGGCACTTGATGCTAGATCATTCCCCTTGTATCAAGGAAAAGGGCAGATTTTCATGGGCACACAATATTGGGAGTAATAAGATTTAAAAAAAAAAAAAAATCCTTGCTAATATTTTTGAAGCCTTGATAAATATCAATAATGAGATTTCTCTATCTCTTCCTTTCTCCTCCCCTTCCCTACCTCCCCCGCAATTTGCAGCTCCAGAGCCACCCCAGATTATTCAGGAGCTAGAGCCAACCACTGTGGAGTCTGGCAAACCTGCCCGTTTCTGTGCTATGATATCAGGCAAACCCCAGCCCAAAATTTCCTGGTACAAAGATGATCAACAGCTCTCTCCAGGTTTCAAGTGCAAATTTCTTCATGATGCACAAGAATATACTCTCTTGCTGATTGAAACTTTCCCTGAAGATGCAGCAGTGTACACCTGTCAAGCAAAAAATGACTACGGAGTTGCTACAACTTCAGCTTCACTTTCAGTGGAAAGTGAGTTTCCCATGTTCATAGCAATGTCTGTGAACTGAGATTGTCAACATGTGTGTGATTTTATTAATCTTCAAAAATTATTTATTTTTCTTATGCTTTAGTCCCAGAAGTTGTTTCTCCTGAGCTAGAAATGCCAGTGTATCCACCTGCTGTCGTAATACCACTGCGTGATGCTGTTACATCTGAGGGACAGTCTGCTTGTTTTCGGTGCAGAGTTACAGGGACAGGTGGGTTTAATGAAATCCTATACATCTTTTCATGTCTCAGAATTTTTCATCCTGAACTCAGAAAAAATGCAACAGTATGTGTGCTGTGATCAGTCTTTCCCTAGTTATTTGATATATGCACACAACAAAGTGTTACATACTGACAATTTAGCTAAGCAAGTCATATGTCAAAGATGGCATCAAGCATGAAAGTTCTAAACTGTCATAAATATTAAACATTTCTAAAAAGAGGTCTGTTTCAAAAAAGTTGTCTTTGGAAACTTCTTGGCATTTCAAATGCTAGCTGATGTTGGAAAACTGTCAGTGAGTAAAATGCAGTTTCAAAACATGGAGTATGATAGTGGAAAAGCATTATCATGTTAAATGAATATAACAAAGCTTCTGATGACTTACAGTGACAAGTCAGTTAACTAAACAGACTGAAACTGTGCCTCAACCTTTATCCTTATATTCCTAAGTATATCATTCTGCAAACAGTAAACTGCCATTGCATTCTTTTTCCTAGCATAAAAAGGTGCTTTCTCATTGTCTTTTTAAGTGTAGATTTTCCTTAAACAAGTTTGCTATTTTAAGTTACATAGGATACCATTCTACAATTAAAATAATTCTTTCCAAGTTAACACAATACCAAATAAGACTACCTTTCTTCACTTCAGTGAATGGCCTTGAGTGCGACTAGGAATAAAATATTTGCATGGTAAACTGCAGAATAAGGTCCAGTTCCAACCCCAAAGAATTTACAGTTATTTAAAGATAAATAAAACTCTATATTTAAAAATAATCCTGAGTGATAGCTGTGTAAAAACCCACATAAAACTGGTAATAGACATAGATATGCAAATATATATAATTTGTATTTCCATCACTTGAAATCAAACTCTACATTTTTTAAAAAAAGCTTTACAACAGATCTGATTCTGCTTTAGAAGAGGTGCTAAAACTTGGAAAATACATGCTGGAAAGACTGACCTGCTTTCTGTGCAAAGCATACTATAGTAACTTCTTTTACAAGAACTGTATTTATGTGAATGTGGAAGCTGCATTTAGAGCACAGAGCATAAGGATCCTTTCATTTAGGTCCCCTTTCATAGAATCATAGAATTGTTTAGATTGGAAAAGACCTTAAGGATCATTAAGTCCAACCATAAACCTAACACTGTGCCAACACTACACCATGTCCGGAAGTGCCACATTCAAGTATCTTTTAAATACATCCAGGGATGATGACTCAACCACTTCCCTGGGCAGCCTGTTCCAGTCCTTGATAGCACCTTCAGTGAAGAAAATTTTCCTATTGAAAATTTCCTTTATTGAATACTGTATCCAAGCGGATTCACATAACTCTCACTTGTGTTCTGAAAACTTTTATATTAGGTTAGGTAATACGTGATTGCATGTACAGTTGTTTAATGATACACACTCTGCAGCTGGCTATTGAAAACACTGTCTCTTTCTTCTCATGGCAGTAATGGCAAACTACTTGTGTGAAAACATTTGACTAATGATGTAATAGAGTGCCAAGCAGAGAGGCAAGGTTAAAATCTGCTTCAGTACTCTTCTTTCCCAAGTTTACAAGAATTTATACAGTGAAGTAGCACAACATTTTATATAGGAATTTTACAAAAATACAAAGACACCTGCTTGAAAGTTTGAGGTGTAAAATTTATAATATTTGCAAAAAAAAAGAGGCAAGGTACTCTCCTTAGCAAAAAAATATTTTGTTTTAATTTCTTTAACCTGTTCATCTCAATCTAGTGATTTTAAAGCCTGTTTAATCAGGCAGTTGTAGCAGAATCCCTTTTTAAAAATTAACCTTTCTCTGATTTTAGTAGTAGCAAAATATTTCTAAATTTATACATTAAGAAGGGAAAGGAAAAATTATTTTTACTCAGGAATATAGCAGCATCAGAATCCGTTTTCCTATAGAAATATTTCCAATACAGAAATCAAAACCTAAAGGAACAAGTAGGCCACTTTCCACTGATCATACATTACCAGAGTAATACAAGGCCCATTTAAAATTAAAAAAAGATACTTGAGATTAAGATTTCTGACAGATATAAGTATAAAAATAGTGTTTACTTACTAGTCTAGTATCATAATTTACACATTTTTTTCTCCTTTCTGTTGCTTGAGCAGATCTGAAAGTCTCTTGGTACAACAAAGAGAGAGAGATCAAGCCATCACGTTTTTTTAGAATGACTCAGTTTGAAGACACTTACCAGCTGGAGATTGCTGAAGCTTATCCAGAGGATGAAGGAATCTATACCTTTGTGGCTAGTAATTCTGTAGGCCAAGTGACAAGCACTGCTACCTTGAAGTTGGAAGGTACAGTGTGCTATTAAAGAAGATGTCTTGTTTAGGTCATGTTCCAATACTAATCTTCTTATACACTGATGATTATATGTGAGTTCTTGTCTGTCATGTCTGTCAACTAGTTTCTACCATTTACAATGTCCACAGCATACATTTATGTCTCCAAAATATAGGTCATGCATAGGAAAACTTATTTCATATTTTTTCAATGTTCCATGAACCTCATCTTTTCATTCTCTTCAGTATTAGAATCTGTCATGCACTGAAGATGGTATAAACCTTCTTTCTAATGGAAGTACTTTGCTTACACATTCTTTTATTTGACTGTGAGGACATATAGTAGTTCTTGTATAAAATACATTACTTAAAAGTGTGGAAAACATGTTAAATAGAGGTCTGTGCCAGGTACTTGGGCAACTGAAAAGAATTAGTTTACACTGATGAAATGTTGACCAAAGTTTTAGAGCACAAATATTGTCTGGAAAATTTGTTATTTAAGTTCTATATTGTCTTTCATATTATTTAACCATAAATATTTTGTTTTATTTTTGCAACAGATTTTATAAATGATGAATTACAATAAGTCATGCTGTTGTAAGTTAGAAAAGAAACCTTGACTGAGAGAGAAAATTTATTGTAGTGTAGGGTGAGAAATTAAAAGTTGGCATGCTTCTTTTCAGGATTTAAAAAGGTTGAAGAAGTTACATCAGAGTCCCATTGGCATGTTTCTTCATCTGTTTCACTTAAGGAGGAGTCTATTGGCCAAAGGCCCACCTTTATCCAGCCTATTTCAAGCTGCAGGGTATGCAGTGGGGAATCAGTCAGATTTCAAGCCAGAGTCTCTGGCATGCCCAAACCAAAAATCCAGTGGTTTCATAATCAACAACTCATGTTGCCAACAAAAGACTTAGTTTTCCACTTTGATGAGTCTACAGGCACAGCTGTACTGATAATAGTAGATGCTTTCTCAGAGCATGCTGGCCAATACTCTTGCAAGGCAAGAAATAGTGCTGGAGAAACAACTTGTACAGCTACACTTACAGTGACTGCAGAAGGTAAAGCCCCATTTTTACTTCAGAGAGATTCAGTTTGTTGTATACCACACTTTTATGCTGTTACTAATGTTCTTCTTTTCTTGTTTCACACCTTTTTTTTACCAGCTAATGTTAGTAATATCTACTCTCTGTAACCCAACCACTCTCATTTCTTCTGTTTAAGCTATAACATTTAGAAATTTGCAAATTTATATCTTGATATGAGTCAAATAATAGAATTATTTTACTGGAGGCATTCAGATTTCTAAAACAAGTAATTAAGAAAATTTATGCTATAAAAATATTTATAGCATAGACTGAGGTATTTTGTACTATCATGTAGGAAAAAAAAAAAAAAAAAAGAGAAAATACCTCCTTAAGTTCCATAATAAGTTTCTAATACTAAAATGGGCAACTTCAGTGAAAGAAGAGGCAAGCATCAGCTGTGTGTCAACTGCATGACTAGCTTAGGCATTATTTGTCATTCATATATGTGAATGGATAATCTTTGTGTCAAGAGAGTAGTGCATCTGGCATGCTGAGTTTTCAAATGAAGATCATTCATTTTCATCCTCCATGCCATTTGATTTTGTTCAGAGCATGGCCCAGTAAAGTTCTTTAGATACTAATATTATTGTTATTTTTGTTACTTGATTACACAGTGCAAGCCCTAGATAGGCAAAGTTCTGGGAAAGATGTAAAAGAGTCTATCTGGTCACAGGCTATATCACAACTTCATGTTGCTCCTCTCACAAAGAAGAATATTAAAACTTTTCAAAAAGAATTTAAATCAATGCAACAACCGTCACAGGAATTGGGTGTACACGTTTTTGAAAGTGTATCAGAAAGTTTGACCATGAAGTCTACATCAGCTGAAGAAATGGAAGCCATGCACAAAACAACCCTTTCCCAAACATCTCAGAGCACCAGGATATCTATGACCACTGCTCCGGAAATAAAAGATATTCCTCCAAAGATTCTCTTGCAGCTCAGAGACCTAACTGTGAAATGTGGTGACACTGCTCAGTTCATATGTACCTTAGAAAATGAATTATTCTCTGAGTTTCTTTGGGCCCACGAAGGTGAAAGGATAGAAATGTCTGAAAAAATGAAGATATCACAAAGTGGAAGTGTCCTGCTGCTCACAATCCTAAACGTCCAGCTGACAGATCAAGGAATGTACAGTTGTACTGTATATAATGATTACGGAGGGACAACGACTGCTGC
The DNA here is from genome assembly GCF_018691265.1 of Tyto alba. Classification (NCBI taxonomy): domain Eukaryota; kingdom Metazoa; phylum Chordata; class Aves; order Strigiformes; family Tytonidae; genus Tyto; species Tyto alba. The sequence continues at coordinate 26,580,903 of NW_024881328.1, read as the reverse complement.
AATACTAACAGTCAAAGGTGGTTATCTGACTTTTAACATTATGACTTAGATTTTGCAATTTCATTATCACTGCCTACAGTTCACTCATATTTCCTTTATTATCAGTATTTAATTGAGAAAATTGTAGTAATAATGCTTTGGGTTTTTCCCTCCACATTTACAGCTCTATTCATAAGTGACATGTGCAATACTGGGAAGTTGGTATTGTAACTCCATGATTCTTCCCAGAAAGTCATAGATGTCTGAGGTTTTTTATTCCTCATATCCTTCACAATATGCAGTGAAAAGTAAAGCAAAACAGGCTGGTAGGAATTTTTAAATTTTGAGAATTCCTGAAGCTGGACTTTAGGAAAGATAAGAATGTTGGATAAGCAATGTTGAACTAGATACCTTGTAATTTCAAACTCGCTGGGTCCAAATTGTTTCCAGTAAATCCAAGGTTCCAATTCCAAGATTGACAATATAGATCAATGTACTTGAAAGGATTAATGGGTGTGAGTATTGTATTACTCCACTATTGAATTGTCTTCTACCTTTCACTCTCCCTGAGATATAAATATTTATTTTTGCTAAGACACCTTCCACTTTTTCCTGACATCAGTGTATCAAAATGTTACTAGTGTTACCACTAGTGAAGACCCAAAAATGTATTATCAACACACTAGACAGGTGATTTCTGCTGAGATCAAAGGAATCAAGAGCAGTAAGTGAAGATGAATAATGAGGAAGCTGTTGACCTCATTTTTTGGCTCTTACATATTGAAGTTTCTTTCATTGCTCTTGAGCTGTGCAAAGTACTTTTCATAATCTTCTGCTGCTACTTCTTAAATTAAGGCTCTAAATTATAAGCAAAGATTTGCTGGTATTAGGCCTTACAGACCAAGTCTTGGTCCCATTAAAGTCCCATAGGCTTAACTGGTACCTAGAATTAGCCCATCAGGAATAGAGCTCTTAAATGTGCAATCACTCATGTTTAATAACGTTGTTGTAGCACTAACATGCTGGACATGCTTTCAATACTAATTACTGAGTGTTTCTTCCTAAGTATAAGGATATTTTTAATTCCTGCAAAACATCTGACCTAATCCTTTTCCTAACTTTATTCTTACCCAGCAAAAGAAGCACAAGCCAAAGCAGTAACAAAAATTACCCTTGAATCAGATACTAAAAGCTTTAAAGCAGCCAAAGATTGTCAGTTTAAAGCATCTGAAGTTAAGCGAGAATCTTCCAAGAAAACCTCAAGCTTGTTTATATCTACATCCCAAAGACCATATGAAACTGAGAAGCAAAGAAACAGAGTCTGCTATCCTGATGTTGTGCCATGTGAAGACATCACAGAAACTGATGCCGAAGCACCAGAGTTTCTTGAAACTCTGCCTTCAGAAACTACTGTAAAAGAAGGAGATGATGTGTTACTCTTTTGTATAATGAAAGGTGTACCTACACCTTGTGTGGTCTGGCTGTGCAATCAGCTAATAGTTGAGGAGTCTGCACTGTGTTCCTTAAAACATGATGGGCCACTGTGCAGTTTAAGGTTGTTGAAAGTTGGTCAGAACCACAAGGGTATATACAAGTGCAGAATAGTTAATCCTGCAGGACAAGCCGAGTGCAGCACCCATCTGAGAGTGACAGGTTGGCAACTGCATGTTCCTTCCAAGTATCAATTCCTCATGCATCATTGCATTCCAGTACCTTCATTCCCTTGGAGATGATAAAGAACGAGAAGCATCTCATTAGTCTGTGGATTGCTGAATGTTTTCTTCAGGGATTTATGGCATGATAAAGGCATGTTACAATAGAAACTTCCCCCTGACCTGCAAAAAAGAAAGCAAATCTTATAGAAAAGTGTATATTGCAAACAAGTTTGAAAGTATTTGATTACTCTGTTCTCAAAATTTATCAAGTGTTTGAATTGTTTGGCATGCATTTATGTGTATGTATGTGTGAATTTCTGTATATTTGCAAGAGAGATTAGATGTTTTTACTACATAGATTGTTGATCGGCATATTTAGCAACTATAGCTCAAAAATCTTTCTCTTTTTATTCTAGCTGCTGAAAAAATTATTCATGAGAAACTAGAGGAAGAGATTGAAATGGAAGTGAAAGGTACAGTCACCAATGATGTTACACTGAATAATTATTACCTGTAATTAGTAACATTGTGAAAAGCTTTTATTTGCTTACATGTAGTGTCTGATGGGGAAAGAAAGACACACTTTAAAACATGTTGAACATGTTGCATGTTTGTTTTGATATGCAAAGGGTTACCTGCATTATAAGGTTATTTAAGTTTTAAAACATGTTTAAAACATCAAATTTGTAATTTTGCAGCCATATTCTTAACTTTTACTTCATGCTTTGCAGCTGTTCATAGAGCTTTTATTTGTTAAATTTCCTTTTGAATGCATGGAATAGTTTACTTCAGAAGGAAGTTATACAAATCTTAATCGTATTATTTTTAAACAAGTTAGCAACCTAACATTAATCAGTTCAATGGACATTATTGGAGGGATGGATGAAGTATACTAGAAAGCATTGGTTGTTTAGGATATGTGAAAGCTACACATTTCCATTGATTCCTTGCACTTTTTTTACATACATTAATTCATCATTATACATCTCTTACCCTGGCTTGCAGATAGCATATGTGGTTCATGTTGCTTGCTTTTTTCCCTGTGCATAACACTGTGAAGTTAGTGGCTGTATTAGTTCGAATAAACGCCTTCTCATTTCATGTTAGCTAATTACTTACTTTTTTTTTTTAAATATCTTTCAAAATATTTTTTCTCAATTGTTTGAACATTTAATCTACAAACAGAGGGTTCAGAAAGGGCGTTTATTCTACTGTCTGCAAGTCAGGTAAGATTTTCTTCTTTGCCACCCAAAGACACACAGCTTTTCCAGGCAGCAAAAACATACACGCAGAAGAACGTGTTGTTTTGAAATTCATTTTTGCTTGTTCAAGAAGAAATTTCCACAGTCTGAAGAAAGAACAGACAACGAACGATTTTCGTGTCAATCTTTAAAACAGAGCAAGGCGTTGCGTTTATTCGAACAAATATGGTGAGTGAATTACTTTTTTTTTCTGGGTGTGTGATGAAATCTGTTGCATGCCCACTTTTTATTTCAATATATTGCTATTTCATTTTTTTTTCAGTCAGATGGCAGGCAGAGTGTAGCATGTTGTAACCCAGTCTCCTTCTCTTGCAGAGCAGCACAGCAAGGTGAACCTTGAGGAACCTGGGACAGCAGCGGTCCTGGCTTTTCCCCAGAACTGTAAACCCACCTTCACACAGGGCCTCAAGTGTAGGTCTGTCCTGGAGGGGAGCCCTGCACTCTTCCAGTGCAAGCTGGTGGCATGCCCAGCGCCCCACATGTCCTGGTTTCACAACAACCGGCCGGTCCACCAGGACTGCCGCAAGGTGATCCGCACCGAGAGTGAGGAGCACATGCACCATGCCAGCCTGGAGGTGCGGGATGTGCAGGAGCACGATGCTGGCAGCTACAGGGTATTTGCCATTAACTGTGAGGGCTCAGCTGAGTCCACTGCCTCACTGCTGGTGGCACGCAGTAGGGAGCAGCAGGGCTTGGGTTTCACAGGGAAAGCAGAATGGATGCAGGAGAGCTGGGAGTGCCTGCTGCAGCAGCAGCAGGAGGACCGGCTACGTGTGGTGCTTCGCTGCACTGGCTCGCCCTTTGACAAGGGGCAGGAGGCCGAGCAGTTGCTTGGGGACCTCTCAACATGCCGGGGCATGGTACGAACCATCCGTTTCCAGAGGCTGCCACTGGTGGGGCCTCACCGTCCAGGGCTGGCATGTGATAGGGAGCACAGTGGCCAAGTGGTGGATGCTGAGGAGTTGCTGGATGAGGAGATCCGTTGGAAGCTGCAGCGGCTGCGGGAGGCAAAGAAAGCAGTGCTGAAAAAGAAGCAGAAATCCCTCATGTCCATGCCCCAGCGGGGCCCTCTTGGGAAGCCCAGACCACCTGAGGTAGCTGCCAGGATGGATGGCTCAGAGCCCCCTGCAGTGCAGGTAGTTAAAGGGTACTATAGGTCCAAGGATGCAGGGGAGAGATGGCAGATGCCAGGTGGGCTCCTAGAGGCCTGCCCACCCCTCTTTGTCCAGGAGGTCAAGCCTCAGGAGGCTGTTGAGGGACACAGATGTACCTTCTCCTGCCTCTTCCATGGCCGCCCACAACCCACAGTCACTTGGTACAACAACGACAAGCCTGTAGGACGAATCCGGGGCACTGCTGTTCACACCACAGAGTGCCGCTCTACACTGACCTTCCCATCCCTGCTCCCACAGCATGGTGGCACCATCACCTGCGTCATCTTCAACCCACTGGGCACAGTCAGCACCTCAGCTGCACTTCATGTGAGACGGCAGATGCCAGCCTATGAGGACACAAAGAAGGAGGAGGAAGAGGAAGGGAAGAAAGAGGTGGAAGAGGAGAAGGTGAAGGAGGAAGAAGAAAGGGAGAAAGAAAAGGTGGAGGAGGAGGAAGAAGTCAGCTTGGCCTTCGCAACAGTGCAGGGACTGCCAAGTGCAGTTCAAGACTCAGACTTGCTGTCACAGCCTGTGGAAATAAAAATCACTGCCCCCACTCCAACACCAGAGCAAGACACAGAGATGAGGGAGACCACACAGCCCTCTCCAGACCAGGTTACTCCCACCATAAAGCACAAGTTCAAATTTTCATTTGATGTGGGAAATGACCCACCCCAAATTGTGGCAGAAGCCCCAGCACACATTTATTGCCATGAAGGGGAGGCAGTGGTGTTGGAGTGTGTTGTGACTGGGCAGCCCCCACCAGCTGTGGCCTGGTCCTTTAATGGCCAGAACCTCTCTGCCAGCGAGAAGCTGAGTTTTGAGGAAGGCAAGAATGGCATGTACCGCTTACACATCCGAGGGGTTTCGGTTGCAGACACTGGGCTGTATTGTTGTGTGGCCAAGAATGTGGCTGGAACAGTGCAGACTGCCTCTGAGCTGACAGTGCAGCCCAGTGCACCCAAGTTTTACAGCAAGAATGGAGGCACTGAGGAACTGCCTGCCATGGACCATGTTTTGCACCTCCAAGGCTTCAGCACACTTGGGAAGGATGAAGAGGAACAGATCACGTACTCTAAGGAGGAGGAAGCCCACCTACCCTGGTCCTTGAGCCTGTCTCCATCTCCTGGTAAGCAGTTGGAAGAGGAATGTGAGAAAACTCCTCATTTTAAGGAAAGTGAGATGGAGGAAACGATGGTGCCAGATATCATGGAAGTTTATGTAAGGCAAGAAATGGGTTGTACAGAAGAAAGTGTGAGGGATACAGATGGAATTTCTGAGATGAGGCAGCAGAGGGGAAAAGCTGTCTCTGAGGAACAGAGCTTTGGAATTGATGCCACTGAGCTGCACCCCAACATGTCCATGGAAGAGAATGAACTAGTGGCCAAGGACTCGGGTCACTTTTCAGAGGAGCTGGAGGCAGAAGGAGACAAGGTGCTACCACATACAAATACTCTGTCCTGGGACATCTTAAAGTCACCAATTATGGAAATGAAAGGGCAAACACATGCTTCTGAGCAGTCTGCTCAGGCAAGAGAGTGTGAGGATTTACAGATTTTCATTCCTGTATCACCTGTGGTGCAAGAGGGGAGTGATGTTTATATGGAGGATAGCAATGACCCTGCCTGGAAAGCAATGCCTCCTGATGTGCTTCTCGTAGAAGAGTTGGGTGTGCCCCACCTGCAGGACAACGTGGCAAGCACACCCACAAAGGAGCAGTTTGGCTTTTATGACTTCTGTACAACAGAGCAGCAGGAGGAACAGACCAAAGAGCAAGAGAGATCAGTTGCTATTGAACAGGACATTGAGGTTGATGGTCATTCTTGTAAAGAAGAAATGATTGATACTAGGGATGCCACACACTGGGAAATGCATGATGATGGACAAATCCTGCAAGAAATGGAGTCTGATGCAGGCAACTCTTCTTTGGATCTAATCTTCACTCCTACTGGCATAGAAAACTCAGGTCAGGATTTTACCGAGGAAGTTGAGATTCACCTAGAAGAAGTGCATTTCAAAGAGCAGCTGTTGCCAACTGAGACTGATGAGACCAATACCACATTTGATCTGAAGAAGCTTGTGGAGTCTTTCCCGGCTGCAGACACTGTGGACACGGAACAGGCACAAAGCCCCACAACTCTGGAGAGTGTGGAGGTAGGAGAGACTGAGATCATCTACCCTATGCACCAACATGATGTGCTTGTGAAAGACATGTCTCTAAATGAGGAAATGCATCAGAGCTGCAGGATGCAGCAAGAGGAGGTCAGTGTCCAGGAGGAGGCACAGCCAAGAGAAATTGGAAGGGTTGATTTGCAAATCTCTAACGGGGGCCTTGACAGCACCATGATATCTGCTGAAGAGGGATTTTCTGCTGAAAGAATTAATGAGTCAGAGGTGAGTGTCTGTGGGGAGAATTCACCTGAGGGAAAAATTAATCATTTTCTGGTGGAGTCCACAGAAGATTTCCAAGGAGGAGAGCGGGAAACACATGCATGGGAGAGTGGGGAACCACTGGAGATCACAGACTCCCAGAGTGACAGCTTCATCATTGACCTGAAAAAAGCTGCACGTGAAAAGAAACCCCAGGCTAGGCATCAGGCTGAGGAGGAAGAAGGTTCTGGGATAGAAAAGGTCTTTGAGACAGGAATGAGCAGCTCCACCTGTGAGCTGGAAAGCACAGATTCCCCCAAGGAGATGCTTAGGGACACGCAAGTGGAATCAAACACAACCAAGAGCTTCTCTTTTGGACAGCTCTTACTTGGTTTAATAATGGATGATCCTGTGGCACAGAGGGAGCAAAGGAAGGAGTCTTGGGGCAAGAAGAGGGCTCCCACTGAGGAAGCTTCTGAGAATAGCCTGGATGGAGCAGGATTGTTGGAGGATATTTCTGCAGGTCCAGAGCCCAGTGCTGCTCAATCCTCAGAGCTGGAGCCCAACTTGTCCCTGGCCAAGTACTTAAAGTCAGCTGTGATGCAAGAAACCTCAGATCTCAAAGAGACACTTTTGAAGAAGCAGCGAGAGACCATCACTTCACTGCAAGTAGAGGAGGTTACCTTCAGCATGGTTTATGACTATTACAACAACCAGCAGGAACTTGCCCGGCCCTTCTCTCCTGAGTCAGACATGTCTATAGAGCTGGAGAGCGGGAGCGGAGAGGAGTCACCTGATTCGGATCGCTTCTACACACCTCCGTCCTCAGTGGAAATCTTTGAAACCGCTTCATCAGCATCCTACCACACACCAGTCAGCACACCTGAGCGCTACTCCACGCCGTCCGAGGGCTCGGGATACAGCACGCCGCCTGAGCGCTACTCCACACCATCCGAGGGCTCAGGGTACAGCACACCGCCTGAGCGCTACTCCACACCATCTGAAGGCTCAGTGTACAGCACACCACCTGAGCACTACTCCACTCCCTCCGAGGGTTCAAAATGCAACACACCCTCGGAGCACTACTTCACACCCTTCGAGGGACCCTGCTCTGCTTCAGGGGACAGCACGCCACCAGAGCGCTACCGGACACCCACTGGGGAGTATATGGATGCCCTGACCATGCTCCCCCTCTGTGAGAGAAGGCAGCAGACTCCAGACCAGCCACAAGCTGAGGTGTTTAGGACCCCTTGTGAAGCCCTGGAGCCATCAGGCAGGCAGATGCCACCTGCATTCCTCAAGGCGTTGAGCAGGAGGAGGTTGTATGAGGGCAGCACACTAAGCTTTGCGGCTGAGGTTGTGGGTGTGCCCAAGCCAGAGGTGAAGTGGTATCATAACAAATCTCTGTTGGAGCCGGATGATAGGGTGCGGATAGAGAAGGATGGAGACAAATGTGTGCTGGAGATCACTAATGTCCAGAAAGCCAATGGAGGACAGTATCTGTGCCATGCAGTGAACATTGTCGGGGAAGCTAAAAGTATTGCACAGGTGGAAGTTTTGTCTGAAGATGGGCGGTTGCTAGCACTGCCACCCCCTGTCACCCATCAGCATGTTATACATTTTGACTTGGAGCAAAACACATCTTCAAGGTCACCTTCACCACAGGAAATCCTCCTGGAAGTGGAGCTGGATGAAAATGAAGTGAAGGAGTTTGAGAAGCAGGTCAAAATCATAACCAGTCCTGAGTTTAGCCCCAATAAAAAGAGCATGGTGGTTTCCCTGGATGTCCTTCCACTTGCCTTGCTGGAGCAAGCTGCAGGCTTGGCCTCAGAGGAGAATGAGGATGTAAAAATAGATTTCCAAGTGACTGAAATGCCTCCCCGCTTTGCTGTGCCCTTTGCAGATGTCAAGGTGACAGAAGGCTTGGAGGCAGTGTTTGAGTGTGTGGTAACAGGTACTCCTGTCCCAATAGTGCAGTGGTTCAGAGACAACACCTGTGTGACACCTGCCACAGAGAAGTATGTTGTGAGTCAGAAGGAGGGACTTCACAGTCTGAAGGTCCAAAAGGTAGGTCCTTCTGATGGTGGCTCGTATCACTGTCGGGCAATCAATAGGCTGGGAGAAGCAATGTGCAAAGGCTCCCTCATAGTCGTCGGTGAGCAGGGAGCCAGTCCTAAGGCAAGCAGTGAGACAGTCATGGGCAGTCAACCACACAGGCCCAAGAAGTGTGACTTGTTTTTGAGGGAAACTGTGAGCCCGGGTGACGAGTCAGAAATAAAGCTGGAGTTTGAGTTCCAGCCGCAGATAGGTGACTCAGAGAAAGCAATCCAGCTGCTTGCGGTGAGTCAACAAGAGCAGGATGTGGAAGGGGAGAAGTGTGTCGACATTAGTTTTGATGTGTTTGCAGAGCCATCCCAAGAGGAACGGGTTGAGTTTAGGGCAGAGGACTCTGAGAGCTGCAGCTTTGAATTCCAGGTCACAGAAGCCCCTCCCAAATTTCTGAGGCTCATTTCTGACTACAGTACATTTGTAGGTGCCTCAGCATGTTTCCACTGTCTTGTGACTGGTTCCCCCCCCCCAAGTATCTGCTGGTACAAGGATGGGGTGTTGTTGGAAGGGGACAGGTACTGTGTGGAGGAAGAACAGGAGGGTTCTCACAGCCTTACTATTGAAAACTTGCTGCAAAGTGACAGTGGGCAGTACAAATGTATAGCTACTAACAGGGCAGGAACTGCTGAGACTTGTGCTGTGTTAACATTATACTAAATTTCCATAATTTATTTTATAGTCTCTTTCAAAACACTGAATGTTTCTATGTTGTTGTTCAGTGCAGGTAAAAAATGCAGCACTCATTTTAGGGGCATTGTTTTTTATCCCTTTCAGGATGAAAACCAGTCTATGTGGGCATATTTCTTTCTCACTTAAACTTGCCTTTGTTGAGGAATTTAAGTGAGATTTAAACTGTGCATAGGTTTTGTGCACACTTTCTGCATTGAGGTATATTTCAGGCTCCTTCCAAGGTCCTTACTCTTTCTTGTAAAAACATTTTAATTGACACTCATTTATGTAGGACTAATTTTTTTCATATAGAGTACATATTCCCATGTGTCTGTCACAGTGCAATCATTATTGTTTTGTGTAGGCTAGAAATCACCTGAAAATGTAGAAAACATCTTTTTCTTGTAACCTAAAGGTATGGAATACTAATTTACACTTGCTGTTTAGTTTGAATATAGTTCTGTGAAAGAACTCCTTAAATTGGTATTCACCCTTCTCACAATGTTGTGTCAGAACATGTGAGTCTCATTAATTGAAATCCTGTGTTTACAGTTTCTATCACTGCAAAATTCTTACATCCATTGTGCTCATTCTGCTGACTCATGGAATTAAATGACTTTTTTTTTTTTTAAAAAAAAGTCAATGGAATTATGTTGATGCAAAGAAAAGCAACACAATTGGAAGAAAATAAAAGTTTTGCGTTAGTAGAGACTGGACAGGATTTTTTTCTCTATTACCAAGTAATAAACATGAAAACATATTTTGTACTGTATCTTTAGAAGTTAAATGGAAAGGAGAGGGAGCATAATAAATCAATGATGTAACTGTAAATTGATTAAAATAATTTTGGTTGTCCCCATATTCCAATGTAATTCATAAAAAATACATAGTAGTAAAAAAGTGAGAAATTTTTATGCAGTATTCTTTTTTCTCATTAGAACTAAATGTCTGATATTCCTTTTGGGTTTTTTTAATTAGTGACAGTTAAGTGTGCTATGTGTCAAGATGACCAGAAATAAGTAGAATACATTCATTTGTTATCTGTGGCATTTTCTCAGCAGAAGATTTTTACATTAATGTTCTCAATGTGAGTATATATTTTTATATGTAAAATAATGCTAATATTTAGGAGAAGAAATCAGCAGTAGCTGACATAATTAAATCTGAACTAAATATATCTGATCTAAACAATGATAAATTGATTAAGAAAATATGTTAAAAATATGAAAGTTATTAATTAATGTTTATCAGAAGTTAAATAACACTCTGATGCATATGCCAGCTTTCCAGTTACCTATATGGCAAGGTGAAAACTTGAGTTCAACAACCCTAAGCAAAAATTATTTTTACTTTCATTATGTGTTCATGAGGTTCTTCCAGTAATTTACAAATTGCTGTGAGTTGCCTTGCAAACTGCTTTAAGGAGCATGGTGATTTTAAGCAAAAAAAGAACTATTCCAAGAGTACATTCAGTTATAGTCATGCAAGTTCTTATTTCTGAGTTTGATGTGTCCTCACACTGAGGTCAGCATGCCTCAGAAACTCAATATCTTTTAAGACTATCCCATCACATACCTGGGGTAGTAAATTTTGATCAGAAGATTCACTTTGCCCAATTGCATTATCCAGTATAAACTTAAAGTCAGGATTGGCAAGTTCTGATGACCCAGCACATGGGGAAAATGACTGGAGTGGTTAGGCTAATAGCAGTGTGTCACTTCAGTTTCTTGCCAGTCATGACCCCATGATAAATATTTAAAATTTATACTTTGTTAAAAGGTAGAGATAATTGTGATTTCTCATAGGTAATGGTGGCAGGAAAGAGAAGCATGAGTGTCTAACCCAACATTGTGCTGGGAAAGAATTGCTTCATGATGTGTCCTTAATCCATTCCTTGTGTAGATGTGTAGCACTAACTGATTCATTGGAAAGCAGAAGTCACTAGGGAAGTTGGCATGAATTTTCTGATGTTACATGTGAGCTGTGACATGAGTGGTCTTTTAGGTTCAAAGCCAAAGAGGTCAAAGGCCCCTTGGTTAGGTCCTAAGCAATTTTGATGTGTGTTTAATTTGCACATAAATGAACTGATTTTTTTAGTAGAAACAGGCCCATAACTTGTTTTTGAAGCCATAAGCCAAACAGGTCCAAGTTCATGTTCACATCTGAAGTATATGGCCAAGCATCTTTATCTCTACCTGTGTAGTAGTGTTTGTGGTTTATGTAAGTTTAAAAGTCTTGTTTTAAGTTTTACACACTAGCCAGGAGCACTATCATGTGTTTATGGAGAGACAAAGTCTCACCTAAACTACAATAAATCTTGGATAATTCTAGTTTTGAATAAACTTACTCTGGAGCAACTGGTATAGCTTAGAGCCATGACTGACCATCTCTCTTTAAAATTTTGTGCTTTCTTAGGAATTACAAAACTCACAATTTCATCGTCAGGTTTAATGTTGTCTTCATTTCTACAAACCAAGTATCTTAAGAAGGATGAATTACGTTTGTTTGTCATCAATGTGTATTGAATGTTAACATGTATGGTTAATTTGTGAAATAAATATGTAAATGATTTAAGACTGCCGTTTCTTGTACTTTATTTCATAGACGTATCTAAAATATGAAAAAGTATATGTATAGATTTGCTGTTATAACTATCCAGGAACTTACAGAAGTTCAATAATTTTTGCCACACTCCTGTATATAAAACACTCTCATGTGTGTTAATATAGATCTCATTCTGCAATTTTTATACTTTATTATGGGCCCAATTCTGCCACTCATTCTGAAATTCACTATCAAATTGTATTTCTGGGGAAACAGCCCCACTGTTTTAACAAGGCTGGTAGGTAACACTGAAGGTCTGGTGTAATTTTTTTTTTATTTAAGCATCTCTTCTCTGCAGTTAATCTCTGTATGCACTGTGCCATGTCATATGTATTATGGTATTTGTGGCAGGATTAATAAGTGCTAAAACCAGTAAGAAAGAATTGGATATGGCATATTCTGTTCTTCTTTATATCTGTTACTGGAGTGCAGAAAAAAATATTCTCTCACAATAAGTTTTGGAATTTAAGGAACTGTAATTGAGAAACTTATCAAGGTTCACCATTACACTGCCAGGAGATATTTATCCACTCACACTTCTTTTATTCTTTTTTAACAACTCTCATATCTTTCCAGCATCAAATACTGTGGGCCTTAACTGAGCAAACTTGACTCAGCAAGGACAACAGAACTTGATTTCCAGAGGTTTTCTTTGTGCTGTGCTTTTCATATATGGCTTGTTTCATTCCTGGAAGTCTCAGCTTTCACTGATGTTTCTAGTGTCAAGCATCTGCAGAGAATGACACGTTCTTGATGTCGTCTTCTTATTGTTTTTAAACCACCATTGGAACAAAATGATCCAATACATAAATGTTTAAATTCACAAAGGCAAGCAGAAAAACCTTAAAGTGCTCTGTTCTCCTTTCTCTAATATTGTGCGAGTTTTAATATGCAACGCTGAACCAGGGAGGAGTTTAAAAGCAGAGATTTAAATCAATGGTGCAAACTCCTTATTTTAGTAATAATAGTGTTGCAAGCATAAGGGTCTAATGACAAAAACAGAACAAAACTGATAAGGGAGAGGTAATATCCTTGTGTGTTAGACAAAAGTTAGAGTTGAAAGAGATGAACTAACTGCACCAGAAGAAAGGTTGGTGTGCTGAAAAGTTTGTGTTATTTTTACAATCCTAATTCTGGCATTCTGCTTTTTCTTGAATTAAACCAGGGTCTTAGCACTGCTCTGCTGTACTTATTTGTATGAGAGAACATACGAGTATGTATGGCACACACTACTTCAATTATATTTGCAAAATGCATCAATGTTGTTTGACTGTTACTTGTACTGTACACCCTGGGGGTATGCCTAACCCATACTGTGATGCCAGGTTTAAAGAGACACCCATGCTGATCCAGTTGGGAAGTTCATAAGTAACCTGACAGCAGAGTATGTCTAGCTGTTTTTGGCAGGTCTGTACTTCACAAGGGGACCTCATGTTCATTGTTAATTGCTGTACAGTAAAAATATATCTGGAGGAAGGCTCCAGGTATACAAAAATAGTTGTGCTAATACTGTTTATTGCTATCTACAAGTGTTCTCTTAAACATTCTAGTAAAAGTAAACAATTTCTTTCCGTACAGACATCGCTAGCTCTCTTACTGTGTCTTCTGAGGAAGGAAGAAGCGAAGGCTACAGCAGTGTCCTTCAGTTGCCTGATAGAGAGAAAACACTTGAATTTGAGCCTGAAAAACCAGTTTATTCCAGCAAAGCAAGGATGAAAATGGAGGAGGGGGACAAAGCCCCTGTTTTCCTCAAACAGGTCTCAGATGTTGAAGTCTGGCAGGGAGATGTAGCTAGGCTTTCTGTTACTGTTACTGGCAGCCCGACACCCAAAATCCAGTGGTTTTTCAACAGTATGAAGCTAACCCCCTCCGTGGACTGTAAATTAGTGTTTGCTGGCAATGACCACAGCCTCATCCTCCCATATGTGGGTGTGCAGGATGAGGGCGAGTACAGGTGCGTGGCCAGAAATGTACACGGTGAGGCCACATGCAGCGCCCAGCTCCATGTGCGGCAGCGGATACCAGGGGTCCCTTGCTTTGTCAGGGAGCCAGGCAGCCTTCGGTGTGCACCGGGCTTCACCGCAGTCTTTGAGTACACTGTGGCTGGGGAGCCATGCCCCGATGTGCAGTGGTTCAAGGGGAGTGAGCAGCTCTTCTCTGATGCACGTCGTTCTGTTGCTCACCACCCTGATGGCTCGGGCTCCCTGACAGTGTGGGAATGCATGGAAGAGGACACTGGGCTCTACACGTGCAGAGCGGTGAGCACCCTGGGTGAGGCCACATGCTGTGCTGAACTCATTGTGCTCCCTGAGGAGCATGCTCTGTGCAGACAGAGCCCAGCCTTGCAGTATTCTGCAGTGTCAGAGGACCAAAGCCCCCTGTCCTATGAGGAGGCTGGTGATCTTCCTGCCATGGAAGGAGCACTCAGCCTTGAGGCCATGAGGGAGTCCCCAGCCATCCTTCAACGCCAGACAAGCCAGGTGGAGCATGTGCTGCCCAGGGAGGGCATCTTGCCTAGCCTGCCACCAGCCTGCTTGGCTGCACAGAGTGTTGAAGAGATGCTCGCTCAGGTGGCCACAACACAAGAGAGCAGCAGGCTTCTGGCAGAGCCAATGAAAACCCTTCCGGCTGGTCCCCAGGGTGTGGTGCCTGCAGCAGCAGTGGAGACACAGCTGCTGGGCTGCCTTGGGACTATAGCTGCACAGATACTCTTGCCCAAAGAGGAAGTCATCCCCAAAGCAGCAGAGCAAATGGCTGTCCTGAAAACAGAGGCTTCTCAAGCCCTTCTACAGGTGTCAAGCACCACTGACAGCCATGCCATAGACGGTGGACACATCCAGGTCCTTGAGGGCTTCCAGGCAATGCAAGGTGAGCTGAAAGCTGAACCTAGATTCCCCTCTGAACTGGCCTTCACTGAGGGCTCAGCTGCCCTCCTGGAGCACATTTCTTCCCTGGAAGTAGCAGAGGAAGATTTTGCTGCAAGAATTCATGAGGGACAGGCTCTGAGATTTCCCTTGCTGCTAGAAGAAAACCAGCCCCTGGAGGAGGAACATGTCCTTGATCTTGCCAGCCCACTTAGACAGTATCCAAGAGAAGGGAGACAACCCCACAAAACAATGTACACTCACCAACTCCAGTCAAGCCAAGTCCTCAACAAAGAGAGCGAGCTCACTGCTCAGATTCCCAAGAGCTGCAGCTTAGACATAGAGTTTCAAATTAGAAATGCACTGAAAGCTGCAGTGGTAAGCAAGCAAAACCTCCTGTTTTCAGAATGGTTGGTTAATAAAGAAAATGTTGAAGTACAGACAATAAACATCACCAAGGAAAAAAACCACACCCTATGCACCTATGTTGTGACCACAGGAGGACTCAATCCTATAGAAATCCCCATCTCCTTGGGAGAAGTCAGCATTCAGACAGCTGACCAGAAAATGGTCTTGAAGGAGGCTTTCTATTCTCTTATTTGTGAAGAAAAACACCTCTTGACAGAAGAAAAATCCAAAATGTTTCCAGTCCATCCCAGTCCACTTCTCTCAGGAAAATCCTGTGATGAAACCTCTAAACTGGAACCCCTGCAGGCTGAGAGGACTATGGAGGCAGAAATACCCCTACAGCAGCCTTTGTCTGCCCAACTAATCAACACTGTGACTGGGCATGGTCAAATCAAGGATGTGGGTGCAGCTGCAGCCACTACTGATGTAGTCTCCACAGGTGTTCCCATTGAGACACCCACAGAAATACTGAAAAGAAAGGAGAAAAGAGAAGAAATATGTGAGGAAGAGAGTAGAGAGGGTCAGGAAACTAGAGCTGGGAAGTTAGAAGTTGACCTGGGCGAAGAGAGTTATCCCATCATACACAGCAAACTGGTTGACACTGTTGTGGAGGAAGGGGAGAGTGTCAGTTTGGTGTCTGTCATAACAAATGTCAAGTCATTAAACTGGTACTTTGAGGGTAAACTGGTGTCTTCAGGTGACAAATTCAAGTGTTTGCAAGATCAGGACACATACACACTAGTAATAAGCAAAGCGTGTGGGGAGATTCACCAAGGAGAGTACACCTGTGAGGCACTGAATCAAGGTGGAAAAAGAGCAACAGCAGCAAAACTCACAGTTGTTAAAAGAGGTTGGATTATGGGGATAAAATACTGCCTTTCTAATGCACTACTCTACTAATGAAACTGCCCTACTATGTGTCTGTATCTTTGGATATAGATACAATATTAATACCATCATGCCACTAATCAGAGGGCCACCTTTCTCTCTGGATTTATGGTCACCTTTTACCTTATTGCCAAGTCTCTCCCTTCCCTCACTCCACTCTGTGTTCAGGAACATTGTTGCTTCCTGTTCTTATCACACAAGCATGGTCAGTACAAGCTGTATCTCAGTCCCAACCACGTCTCCCATTGTTGCCTGTGATGTGGGCCTGCTCTTCCCACTTTTCTCACTGCTGCACTCTCTCTTACTCTTTAGAGTCATTGCACACTTTCAGCACAAATTCTTGTTCACACCATAATTTCTCACAGCTCCAGGATAGCGTAGTATATATTTGTATCACATTGTTATTTTGCACTGTTATTTCACATTGTTTTTCCAGTATAGCCACTGTGTTTCCTGATGTCATTATACACCATAACGCTGTTTGTCCACTGAGCCTCGTACTGCTTTCTTACAGATATTTTTTTTTTTTACAGTCACTTTATGTGGATTGAGAATAAACCACATTTTTTTTTTTTTTCATCAGTCACTTCACTGTTACTTTCCAGAATGTCAGCAGGCAGGGCTTTGAGTTGTTCTCTGCTTCTGATTTCAGTTGCACCAATCCTGAGGAGAAGGCTTGAATCTCTGGAGGTGGCTGTAAATCATGTGGCCAAGTTTACCTGTGAAGTAGAGACTGCTCCGAACGTCAGGTTCCAGTGGTACAAAGCCGGCCGAGAGATATATGATGGTGACAAATACTCCATTCACACCTCCAACTACCTCTCCACATTGGAGATCCCAAGGCCTCAGGTTGTTGACTACGGAGAGTATAGCTGCAAGGCTTCCAACCAGCATGGCAGTGTAAGCTCTACAGCCCTTTTAACAGTAACTGGTAAGTACAGACTTTCAAGCACTTGTCCATGAAGCATCTTAGTATATTGTAATGCTTTCACTGCTATACTTACAAATATTTCTGGTGGGGCTCTTGATTGCCATTGGTATATATAATCCATGTTTAATTTTGGCAGGAACAAGCACAGAGAAGGAATAATTTTTATGAATGCTGCTTTTAGGTGCATTCTGTACCTAGAAAAGGGAATCAGCCTGAAAATTTTCCAGAGGGAAGAAAGAAGCGGGGAAAGAGAGCGGGAGAAACTAGTTCATCAACAGAATGGGTTTGCTTTGTAAATACATTCTTGAAGAAGGTTTACTTAACTTACAGACAAGAAAACATACACTTTTAAATTTTATTTCTTTGGTGTAATAATCATTATGTGATTAACCTAGCACCCTATGTTTATCCTGCAGCTGTACTTGTGAGGCAGGCTATGCAGCTACACATACCTGAACATCTATGTGTCATGGCCAGTGGGGAACCCTATGTGATTGAAGAAATAGATCTTAAACAAACAAAAGAAGGTTTAAAGCTGTTTCAATTTGCAAACTTTTTTTGTCTATTGAGAGCTATACAACTATCTTTTTTTAAGAAACATACAAACAAACAAGATCCGTTGGGCTTTTAGTGTATGATGATTTTTTTACTCTGATTTATCTCTTTGTGGGAGGAGTCTTTATGTGGTCTTTGCTAAGTGGCAGATGATAGAGACTAAAGAAAGTTGCACAAACTATGAAATGCATGCAAACTTTTCTATCTTGAGGGAATGGTGTGCAAACACATCAGTCTTGGGGGAGGAAGTTCTGGCTTTTGGTTTATTTTCCTTTAGTTTGTACATTGCTGCAGAGATTCAAAATGCCTTCAACCTCTGAAACAATATACAAACACAAGAAGTACAAAACCAAAAGCCAAAATTCATCATCTTTAACACCTCTTATCTCCTACACTTCCGGCTTCTTTTGCTTAAGCGTATCCAGTGACAAACTGGGACCCTCTTTCTCTCTGTCCCTGGAAAATGTGGAGAAAGAGCATAAACTCTTGGTCCTCACCTCTGGATAACATTGAACCCCTTTGTTTTGCAGAAGCACTTCCACCAACGTTTCTTACCAGACCTGAATCTATCACTACTTTTGTGGGCAAAAGTGCTAAGTTCCTGTGTACTGTTTCGGGCACTCCAGTCATCGATGTCGCCTGGCAGAAGGATGGCACGACCATTTCACCTTCAGACCACTACAAGATCTCCAAAGTGGAAAATAAACATGTGTTAGAAATTTCCCATCTCACCACCAGCGACAGAGGGGTTTATACCTGCAAAGCTTCCAACAAGTTTGGGGCTGACATTTGCCAGGCTGAAATGATCATTATAGACAAACCCCACTTCATTAAAGTTTTGCAGTCAGTGCAGTCAGCAGTCAATAAAAAAGTACATCTTGAATGTCAGGTAGATGAAGACAGGAAAGTAACAGTAGCATGGACAAAAGATGGAAGCAAAATCCCTCCAGGCAAAGATTATAAGATTTACTTTGAAGACAAAATAGCCTCACTTGAGATTCCTTTGGCTAAACTCAAGGATTCAGGCCACTATGTGTGCACTGCCTCAAATGAGGCAGGAAGCAGCTCCTCTTCTGCCAGCGTCACAGTCAGAGGTAAGTTAGTCCTACACCTCCTTTACCTTTGTTCTTCTTGGTTCCCCATTTCTTCTTTTGCAGGCAAGGATTTCTCTGGGCTGAAATCACACTGTGAACTCTTCTCAGGCCTGCCATCAGGTCTATTCACCTCTTGCTCATTTGCTCTGCTGCCTTTTGGTGCACTGTGTGTTGTCTCAATATTTCTTTTACCGGCCAGATCCAAGAACTGCTCCTGCATTCAAGGGAGAGGTAGACAGAGAGGGCAAGAGAAACTACAAGAACTGCAGTTCAGCAAAGATTATACTGATCTTTTCTAAAGTCATGGTTTGTTCTTGCACTAGGAACCAATCTTTCAAAGCTTTGTATTTCAACTTTCTTTTTTCTCTTTCCCTTTCCCCCTTTCCCTTTTCTTCTCCCTTTTCTTCCTTTTCTTCTGCTTTTTCTTTTTTTCTTTCTCTTTTTCCCCTTTTTCCATTTTCTTCCCCTTACCTTTTATTTTCTTCCCATTTTTAGAACCACCATCCTTTGTGAAGAAGGTCTATCCATCTTATTTACTGACCCCAGGTGACTCTGCACGCCTTCAGTGCAAAATCAAAGGGTCTCCTGAAATCCAGGTTACTTGGTTTAAGAACAATAAGGAAATCCGTGAAAGCAACACACACAGGATGTCCTTTGTCAATTCTGTGGCTGTGTTAGATATTTTGGAGATGAAAGTTGATGACAGTGGGAGCTACTCATGTGAAGCTGTAAACGAGGTTGGAAGTGACAGCTGCACCACTGAAGTAGTTGTCAAAGGTCTGTTCTTGCTGCTGATAGTCACATTCTTGAGAAAACCTTCGCTTCCTTTTTTTTTTTTTTTTTTTGACATGATTGACTAATACTTTCTCACTGATTTTATAGAGCCTCCATCTTTCATCCGAACACTTGAACCAGCAGAGGTAGTGAAGGGAACAAACACCATTCTTCAGTGTGAAGTTGCTGGCACTGGACCTTTTGAGATTACCTGGTACAAAGACAAGAAACAGATTCGCAGTAGTAAAAAATACAGGTTGACCTCTCAGAAAGCTATTATTTCTCTGGAAGTGTCTTCATTTAATAGTGCGGATGTTGGTGAATACGAGTGTATGATAGCTAACGAAGTTGGGAAGTGCATATGCAGTGCAACATACATCTTGAAAGGTCAGTGGGAGGGAGAAAACTCGACTTACTGAAGGGATTGGCAAGAACTTCACATTTCTTAAAATGTCTTTTCTTTGGATTTGTGGGTGGTTGGGGAGGGAGAATATCTTCTTCTTCTCTTAAAATTCTGTGCATATCTCAACTCTTATGTGTCATCAATTTGAAGGACATTGAACTTAAAAGGCCATGAATCAGCTCACAGATGGGGAATGCAGCTCTTCTCCTTGCCTGCTCTTTAGCCGAGTTGCATGATGAACTGTGCATACTGTCTCATAAAACTGTCTCTGAACAGCATATTTCATGGGATCATGTGGTAGCAGATGAGTATTTCTTCTTGTGTCTTTTTTTTTTGAATTAGAACCACCATCTTTTGTTAAGAAAATCGAAAATGTGACAGCTCTGTCTGGAGACAGTATTACATTACAGGCTGTGGTGAAAGGATCAGAGCCTATTTCTGTGATGTGGATGAAGGGCAAAGACATTATTCAAGATGATAACAAAGTGAGAGTGACATTTGAACATGGTCTAGCAACACTGCAAATTACTGGTGTCCAGCTGAGCTCGAGTGGCAAATACACCTGTGTAGCTGAGAATGATGCAGGAAGTCAGTCCTGCTTTGGTGAACTAGCAGTGAAAGGTCAGTGGAGTAGTGCTGTAATCCCTACATTGTCTGCCACTTGAGGGGAAGAGCAATTTCCTTTTGTCCTTAACACTGGTTGTTTAATTCTGTTGTAGAACCTGCCAAAATCATTGAAAAATCTGAAATGATCCAGGTAACTGCAGGGGAACCAGCCATTTTGGAATACACTGTCACAGGCACTCCAGAACTAAAAACCAAATGGTTCAAAGATGGAAGGCCACTACCTGCCAGCAAAAAATATAGGATCAGCTTTAAAAATAACATTGCCCAGCTCAAGTTCTATGCCACTGAAATGCAGGACAGTGGCGAGTACACCTTTGAGATATCCAATGATGTGGGCATCAGCTCCTGTACTACCAGCTTCACTGTGCTAGGTTGGTACTGACTCTTTGTAAAGAGCCCTACTACTCTGTTCTGAGCCCAACAGAGCCAGAAGAGGAACTGCATGCCTATTTTGATCATGTGCTAGTTTCTTTTATTTTTTTCACTCTCAACAGATCGTACTCTCCCTCCTTCCTTTACTAAACCACTGAAGAATATTGACAGCATCATTAACACCTCATGCCGCCTAGACTGCAAAATTTCAGGCTCTCTTCCAATGACCGTCTCTTGGTTTAAGCAAGACACAGAGATCACTTCAAGTGCCAAGTACACAGTATACTTTGCAGAAGGCTCTGCATCTTTGGAAATAAAACACCTAAATCCAAGTGATGCTGGGGTCTACATTTGCAGAGCCACAAACTCTGCTGGTAGCAAAGACAGCAGTAGCACCTTGTTTATAAAAGGTTTGGCAATTTGTTTCACATTTCTTGGAGTTTTACTTTCATGTGATAACACTTTTCTTCCCCAAACTGCAGGCCATGTGTCTTGCTTTTGACCATTGTTTCCTTTCAATGCAATCTAGAGCCACCCAGCTTCACTATAGAACCAGAGTCCCAAGATGTACTGCCTGCATCAACTGTACGTTTCAAAGGCACATTTAAAGGCACAACACCGCTGTTGGTGAAATGGTTTAAAGATGATACTGAGCTGGTGACAGGAGGAGCCTGCTACATTATGACAGAAGCATTAGCAAGTTACTTGGAGCTTTATGCAGTCAAACCAACAGACTCAGGAAAATACACCTGCAAAGTCTCCAATGTAGCTGGTTCAGTAACATGCAGTGCAAACTTGTTTGTAAAAGGTTTGCGTTCTTACTCTCTTTTAAACTTTCAGCTGCTGGATTGACCCAGTGCACTCTTTTCTGCCTTCTTTGTCCTGAACACTCTTCTTAAATCCACAGAACCTGCTGCCTTCAAGGAGAAGCTAGAGCCAACCCATCTGGTAAAGAAAGGCGGATATGCTGAGCTGACCTGTGAAGTCACTGGTACTCCTGAGATTAAAATCACATGGTTCAAGGATGATAGAGAGCTAAAAGAGAGTGACAAATACAGGATGTCTTTCACAAAATCCTTGGCAATACTCCATGTTACAGAGGTTGAGACTGAAGACAGTGGGGAATATATTTGCGAGGCCAAAAATGATGCTGGAAAAGATATTTGCAGTAGTGTTGTTACAGTCAAAGGTGTGTGTGACATGCATCCACACAGTTTGTCTCTTTAAACTCAGTGCAGTTTTACAGGCTTCAAAAGTATGATTAATTCAAACTGCACTCTCTCTTTTGCACTGTAGAGTCACCTTATTTTAGCAAGGAGTTTCAATCCATGGAAGTCTTGAAGGATTCTGATGTGGTTTTGGAGTGCGAGGTGCTTGGCACACCTCCCTTTGAAGTGTTTTGGGTGAAAGATGATAAACCCGTGCGGAGCAGTAAGAAGCACAGAATAAGCACTGAGAAATCTTTGATTAGCCTCCACGTTTTCAGGTTTGATGCTTCTGATGTTGGCGAGTATCAGTGTAGAGTAACGAATGATGTCGGGAGCTGCCTCTGCAGTTCGGAGGTCACACTGAAAGGTTAGTGCAAGGTGCAGAATGCCAGTAGCATGCTCTTATCCCAGTGTAGTTTCCATGCCACATTGTCATGCAGCAGACACATACTTACACAACCACTTTCTTCCTGCCAGAGCCCCCACAGTTCCTGAAGAGGATAGAAAACATTAGTTCCCTTCGTGGGGGCACAGTCGTGTTTCAGGCTGCTATTAAAGGCTCCTTGCCCATCACTGTGTCCTGGCTGAAAGACAATGATGAAGTGATTGAAGACAACAATATCAAAATGACCTTTGTGAACAATGTTGCCACTCTTCTGGTGAGGTCTATTGAGCTGAAACATGATGGGAAATATTTCTGTCAAGCTAAAAATGAGGCGGGAATTCAGAGGTGTTCTGCTCTGCTGACTGTCAAAGGTTGGTCCTACCCTGAGGGCTTTCAGTGATCTCAGATGGTTCCCTTGTGATTTTTACAGATGCCCTTAACACTCTGTCTCCTTGTTTACAACAGAACCTGCTACAATCGTGGACAAGGCTGTGTCAATAGATGTGACTGAGGGAGACCCAGCAACCTTGCAGTGTAAATTTTCAGGAACGAAGCATATTACAGCCAAATGGTTCAAAGATGGCAAGGAACTGACGTTAGGCCCAAAATATAAGATCAGTGTTACAGATGCAGTCTCAGTCCTAAAGGTGCTTCATGCAGAAAAGAAAGATAGTGGGGAATACATTTTTGAGGTTCACAATGACGTTGGGAGCAGTAGCTGTTCTGCCAGTATTAATGTCTTAGGTGTGTATGGGATCTCTTTTACCGTTGTTTTTACATACAAAATCTTTTCTCCTGAGCTGACATCTGCCACAATCAAGGTTGAATTTCATACTTTGTCTTTTTACTCTGTCTTGGATAGATCTCATTATACCACCTAAATTCACCAAAAAGCTCAAGAAAATGGACAGCATTAAGGGCTCTTTTGTCCACCTGGAGTGCATAGTGTCTGGTTCACATCCTATCAGTATCCAGTGGTACAAGGATGGACAAGAAATAACAGCAAGTGAAAAGCACAAATACTCTTTCCATGATAATACTGCATTTCTGGAAATCAATAAACTGGAAGGCACGGACAGTGGCTCTTATACCTGTGAAGCAACGAATAAGGCAGGGAGCAACCAATGCAGTGGGTTCTTAACAGTCAAAGGTTTGAGCTCCTTCTTTGTCTTGTGTTAGGTTTCTTATTCATAATTTTTTAATTCCTCTGTCTCAGGGTAATCATCTTTCTTCCTTTTTACATGTTACAGAACCACCATATTTTGTGGAAAAACCCCAGTCCCAAGAGGTTGTGCCCAATGCTAGGGTTCAGTTCAAAGCACTGGTGAAAGGCTCTACTCCTCTGCAGATAAAGTGGTTTAAAGACAGCCAGGAGCTCCTCTCTGGAGCCAATCGATCTGTCTGGAAGGACAACACATCTAGTGTACTGGAGCTCTTCTCAGCTAGGACATCTGACTCTGGGAACTACACTTGTCAGATAAGCAATGATGTGGGGACTGCAACTTGCAAAACAGTTTTGTTTGTAAAAGGTGTGCAAACCAATGTTCTCACCTTTGTGGTTCTGATTTTTCTGTGCAATTCTGGCGGGGTAGGGAGGGGAGGGGTTAGGAATCTCTTGTATTTCTTTAAACTACCTTGAATATTATAAAGCCTCACCTTTTCTTTCCATCTTCTAGAGCCCCCCAGATTTATTCAGATGCCAACTTCTGTAGTAGCTTTGCGTGAAGGACAATCTACCACTTTTGAATGCCAGGTAGTAGGCACACCAGTGATCCACATCACATGGTACCTGGATGGGAATGAAATAACTGACCAAGCTAAATACGGCGCCTCCTTCATTGACGGTTTAGCCACTTTGAAAGTCACTCAAGCCAGAGTATCAGATAGTGGGATTTATGTTTGTGAAGCCCACAATGATGCAGGCAGTGAGAGCTGCAGCGTCGAGCTGAAAGTAAAAGGTTGGTTTTGAACATCTTGTCATCATCCAGCTATGCTACATAGCTGGGGTGATGGAGCAGGGGAGACTTCTCTCCTCAAAATCATTCAAGGTTACTATCTACTTTCTCCTCGTTCCTCTTTGTAGAGCCTCCAACATTTGTTCGGGAGTTGAGTCCCACCAAGGTAGTGAAGGGTTTGGAGGCCACACTCGAATGTGAGGTGACTGGTACTCCTCCATTTGAAGTGAAGTGGCTGAAGAACAATAAGGAGATGTTCAGCAGCAAGAAATATGCCATCTCCACCAAAGAATCAATATTTACCCTTACTGTGACTAACTGTGATGTCTCGGATGTTGGTGAATATCAATGTGTTATATCAAATGAAGGTGGGAGCTGTTCTTGCAGCACAAGGCTCAGCTTGAAAGGTCAGTCCTCTAGGAAGTATATCCCAAACATTATATCCCCTAGCTAAACTGCAGTGAGTAGAATGACTTTATACGATCTCTCTTTCCCCTCTTCCCTTTCCATGACTTCTCTTCCAAACAACAAACAAAACCTTGTACCACAGAACCGCCATCCTTCGTCAAGAAACTGGAGAACGTCACTAGCATTTTGAAAGGTACTGCATTCTTCCAGTGCACCGTAGCAGGCGCTCAACCCTTATCTGTATCGTGGATAAAAGATGAGAAAATACTAGAAGACGATGAGCACCACTATATCACCTTTGAGAACAACGTTGCCACACTGAAACTTACTAATGTTGACCTCAGCCACAGAGGAAGATACACCTGCCAGGCAAAGAACGAGTCTGGTGTAGAGAAGTGCTTTGCTTTGCTTTTTGTACAAGGTGTGTACAAGGTGTGACACTTCAAACTCATCCTTGATGACTACTTGGAAATCAGTCCTCTATCTGTGTAGCTAACTGACATTTTTATACACTTTATACCTCAGAGCCAGCATGGATCATAGAAAAGGCTAAGTCACTTAAAGTCACTGAAAGAGACCCCGTGACTTTGGAGTGTACCGTGGCTGGGACACCAGAGCTCCGAATTAGATGGTACAAAGATGGAAAACAGCTCCTGCCCAGTAGATACTACACAATGAGCTTTGAAAACAATGTGGCCAGTTTCAGGATTGAACCTGTATCAAAGGAGGATAGTGGTACATACAGTTTTAAGGTTGAAAATGACTTTGGAAGTAGCACCTGTGAAGCTGTTCTGACTGTGCTAGGTTTGTATTGTCATTTGGAAAACTCACTGATCCAGCAGGGAGGGAATGAAAAAATTATAATCTCTGTTTGTGAAAAATAGGCAAGGAGGTAACCAGTATATTTTTGCCATCTTTTTCTGTTGGACAGATCAATCAATTCCTCCTGCATTTATCAAAAAACTAACCAAAAAGGATACCGTTCTGGGATCTTCTATCCAAATGGAGTGCAAAGTCTCTGGGTCACTCCCCATTACTGCAAAATGGTTTAAGGATGGAAAAGAGATAACTGACAGTGCAAAATATAGAAGCCTGTGCCATGAGAACACTATGTCACTCGAGATTGCTAATCTAGAGCTGGCAGACAGTGCAAATTACACATGCAGTGTCTCTAATGTTGCTGGGAACGATTCTTGCAGTGCTGTCCTGACTGTGAAAGGTTTGAAACTCTTTTACTACTTCTTATTTGTGACAGATGCTAGGAAATTACCTTAAATCTTATGCTAACATAAAACTCTTATACCTCTTAATATTAATGCTGAAAACTTGGTCTCCATACTTACCTCACTAATTTTCTTCATTCTTAGAGATTTCTGATGTAACTGAGTGTTTCTTTTTCTTAAAAACTGCAGAGCCACCAAGCTTCTTAGTAAAACCTGAAAGCCAGCAAGCCATCCCAGATTCCACAGTGGATTTTAAGGCCACACTAAAAGGAACACCACCCTTTACAGTAAAGTGGTTCAAAGAAGACTTAGAACTTGTATCCGGTCCAACTTGTTTCATTGGGATTGAAGGGTCTACTGTGTTCTTAACTCTCTATTCAGTGGATACTTCTAGGAGTGGGCACTACACTTGTCACGTTTCAAATGATGTTGGCAGTGACTCTTGCACTACAACATTGATGGTAACAGGTGTGCACTCCTTCTTGTTGTGTTGTGGTCTTTTCAACTATTTATTTTCTTTCTTTTTTGCCAAGCCCACCTCAGTGATCTTTGATACATTTCCAAGTGAAATCCCTACCCTACCTTTGCAACTCACAGTTGTTTGGATCTTTTCCCTCCTCTTTTATTTCCAGTATTAATTCAGACCTTCCTGACCTAATTTTTTTGTTTTTTTAGAACCACCCAAGTTTTCTAAGAAGCTTGAGGCGGCAAAAGTAGTCAAGCAGGGTGACTCAGCCCGGCTTGAGTGCAAAGTAAGTGGATCTCCAGAGATGAAAGTAGTGTGGTTCAGAAATGACCATGAAATTGTTGCCAGTGAAAAATTCCGGACGTCATTCATTGACTCTGTGGCTGTGCTTGAAATGAATCATCTCAGTACTGATGAAAGTGGTGACTACATCTGTGAAGCTCACAACCCTGCCGGCAAAGCCAGCTGCAGCACCAAAGTCACAGTGAAAGGTTAGCTGTCCTCTTGTTCTCTGACTACATCCTATTTTTCCCTGGTGGCTTTATCCCTTGGAAATCCACAAGAACATGAGATTAATTTCTTATTTCAGGACTGCCTTTTTCTTAATGTCATGTTTGTTTCTTGATGCACCCTCACCCCCTCAGTCATCACCTGAACAAGAGATGTTATTCTTAATGCAAATAAGTCCTAACATAGGTATTCCCCAGTTCTATGACTGTCAATGTCCAAGACATACGATAGTGGAAATTGTTATATCAAGGAGCAGAAATATGTAGAAAAAGAACAGACCCAAACTTATCAGCTTTACACCTGGTATTTGAGACTACTAGTAGCTCAATGAGATCTGTACCCTCTTTGCCAAGGGTCACCTCTCTGCTTACATTTCCACAGCAGAGCTAAGAGTTCTGAATGCTCACCTACCTGCAAGATAATTTCATATCATGTCCAGAAAATAAGGGAAGTCCTTGACCATTCTGTTGATTTTCTCAGCAGTGTCATGTAGAAACTGTTTGTTGAATAGCTCCAGACTCCCTTTTAAAAATGTTCCTTTCTTCCTTTGTTAGAACCTCCTGTCTTTAGCAGGAAGCCCTCTCCAGTAGACATGCTCAAAGGAACTGAGGTTAGCCTGGAATGTGAGATTTCAGGAACACCACCATTTGACGTTACCTGGTACAAAGACAGGAGACAAATTCGCAGCAGTAAGAAGTATAAGGTTACAGCCAAAAACTACCATACAAGTGTTCACATTCTTAATGTTGAAGCTGCAGATGTTGGTGAATATCAGTGCAAAGCACAGAACGACGTAGGAAGTGACACTTGTTTTTGCACTGTGAAGCTGAAAGGTAAAGTATTGGCATATGTGCCTTCTGCAGTGCTCCCAAGGCACTGCATTGCTTGTCTTTATGTAGGCACTGTATTTACTGTAACTACATATTTCTTCTACAGAACCACCAAAATTCTTGACAAAAATAAACAGTGTGACTGTTGTGGTTGGTGAACCAGTAGAGTTACAAGCAAGAGTGGAGGGCTCCCAGCCAATTTCTGTGCAGTGGCTTAAAGACAAAGAGGAAATTATTAGAGAAAGTGAAAACAGGAAGATTACATTTATGGAAAATGTTGCAACTTTACAACTTGTGCGCACAGACACAAGCAATGCTGGAAAATACATCTGTCAGATCAAAAATGATGCTGGAAGTCGCGAGTGCATGGCTACCTTAACTATTCTAGGTTGGTAAAAAGAAAAAAATCATAAAAGATCTTTTTAAAGATAGAAACTTTGCTATTTAGTCTCAACTGTACACTTTGCTTATGCCACTGAGTTCAAATCAATCAAAACAGAGAATCCTTGTATCCCCAACAAGGAGTAGTCAAGTTCTTTACTTTCAGTTGTCCAGGGATAAGGGTGAAAGGAACCACAGGCCTCTACACTGTGATGGGATCCATTTGCCTGGATTTCTAAGTCATGTCTTCTGCTCATGCCTGCTTAGAGAGGGACAGACAGTTACATTTTCTCCTAGAAGTTTAAAAATATTTTAACTTTATTGTGGAGAACATCTGAAATCTCCAGTTTAGGGTAGAATGAAGGGTGGAAAAAACAGAGCTGAAAAAATTCCCCAGCCCAAAAAACTGAGATATCCTTAGTATCAAATGTGTAAGCCTCATCTCATAGTGCTATAATATGTAGAACTAGTACTAATAAATCCAGTTTTCACTATACATGTTACCCATCTCTCCTTCCAGAGCCTGCAGTCATTGTAGAGAAAGCAGAGCCAATGAGAGTTACTGTAGGAGATGCCTGTACTTTGGAGTGCAAAGTAGCAGGCACACCGGAGCTTTCCACTGGGTGGTTCAAGGATGGCAAAGAGCTGACCAGCAGCCAAAAATACAGAATTACTTTCCTCAATAAAGTATCTACGCTTAAAATTATGGATGCAGAAAAAGAAGATGGTGGATTGTACACTTTTGCAGTGCAGAATGATGTGGGGAAAAGCAGTTGCACAGCATCGGTTGATGTTTTAGGTTGGTTGGGTATCTTCTATCTTTTACAAAAACTTTCATTCAATCATGTTCTCTTTCCTTTCTTCCATTTCTTCCCTCCTTTTCTCTCTAACCATGGATTTATTATGTTTTCTTATGCAGATCGAATCATTCCTCCTTCTTTCACAAGAAAACTAAAAGAAACCCCTTGCGTCCTGGGTTCCTCAGCATTGCTGGAATGCAAAGTGTCGGGTTCACCTCCTATTTCTGTTGCCTGGTTCCGAAATGGTCTTAAGTTAGTCAGTGGGGAAAAACATCAAATCTCCTTTTCAGATAACCTGTGTATTTTAGAAGTGAATTCACTGAGCGACTCAGATACTGGAACTTACACCTGTAAAGCTACCAACAGAGCAGGTTCAGATGAATGCAGTGCTGTATTGACCGTACAAGGTCAGTATATGATGGTCAGGAAGCTCTCTGAGCTATTCTTTCCTATTTCTCTCTT
Organism: Tyto alba; assembly: GCF_018691265.1. Taxonomy (NCBI): domain Eukaryota; kingdom Metazoa; phylum Chordata; class Aves; order Strigiformes; family Tytonidae; genus Tyto; species Tyto alba. The sequence goes on along the minus strand of NW_024881328.1, from coordinate 26,551,557 downwards.
GAAATTGTCTATGGTCTTTTGGTCTTTTCTAAATATACTTGGGGAAAATTATTGACTGGAAAATAAAGAATTTGTTCTTTAACTTCTGTAGGTGCGTGGAAATGCCAGGGTTATGCTGTAGCAACCTGTCTTATCTCTTTTTTTTGCTCTTCTGTGTTTAGAACCACCTTCTTTTGAGAAGACACCAGAGCCTCTGGATGTCTTGCCAGGCACAAGCATCACTTTTACATGTGTTATCAGAGGAACCCCTCCTTTTAAGGTGAACTGGTTTAGAGGAGCCAATGAGCTTGTGCCAGGGGACAAATGCAGTATCTACTTGGAGGACTCCATTGTAGAGCTTGAGTTATTTGATGTAACTCCTCTCCAAAGTGGAGAGTACACTTGTCTAGTGACTAATGATGCTGGCAGGGCAAATTGTACAACACACCTTACAGTAAAAGGTTTGTAAAGATTGTGTGTCTCTCTCTACCTCAAAATATTGTTTCCTTTCCTCCATTTGTCCTGTTGTGCTCAACATTTGTGACTTCTTACCTTTCATTAGAGCCAGCTGTCTTTGTGAAGAAACTGAGCGATCAGTATGTGGAGCCTGGCAAGCCCATCATCCTGGAGGGCACTTACACAGGCAGCCTGCCCATCTCTGTGACATGGAAGAAGAATGGCCACGCCATCACTCAGTCTCAGAAGTGTAGCATCACCACCACAGAGAAATCTTGCATCCTGGAAATACTTGACAGCACGAAAGAAGATGCAGGAGAATACACTTGTCACGTTGAAAATGAAGCTGGCAGAGATGTTTGTGAGGCTGTAGTCTCTACCCTAGGTGTGTGCTCTCTTTGTTTTTTTTTTCTTGCCTGTTCTTTCAAGTGTATGCATTACAAGGACTGGCACAATAACAAGCCTATCTAATTGCTTCTCTTTTTTAGAACCTCCCTATTTTGTTACACACTTGGAGCCTCTTGAGGTGTCAGTTGGTGATTATACTACATTGCAATGCTGCGTTGCTGGAACACCAGAAATCACTGTGTCTTGGTACAAAGGTGATACAAAACTCAGGTCTACTCCTGAATACAAAGTGTTCTTCAAAGACAATGTTGCTACACTTATTTTCAACAAAGTGGTTAGCAACGACAGTGGAGAATATATCTGCAAGGCAGAAAACAGTGTAGGAACTGCATCTACAAAGGCTCTCTTAAAAGTTCAAGGTGATGAATTTATACTAGCTGGCTACAAATTCTTTTTCTCTTGAAAAAATATAAAATAATTGCTTCCTGGGGAATATTTATTCTTTACTTGCTTTCTTCTAGAGCGCAAACGACCACCTTCCTTCGCAAGAAAATTAAAGGACATTGAGCACCCTCTTGGTTTACCCCTTAAATTTATGTGCCGGCTCAATGGCTCAGAACCCATTACTGTGACTTGGCATAAAGACGGTGTGCTGCTGAGTGATGACCACAGTGTGCACACATCCTTTGTAGATAATGTTGCAGTGCTGCAACTGGTGCGAACTGAAATGAATCATACCGGGCAATACTCCTGCACAGCCACCAATGCTGTAGGCACTGTCACCTCAAGTGCTAGGCTCACAGTGGCAGGTGTGTTGGCTTACAAAACTTTTGCCTGGATCACAGGCTCCCCCTTCCCATTTCATGCGTGGTATCTTTGTGTTTGATTGGCTTTTTCATGAGGTATGAGTATTACATGGTTTTTATGTGTTTCTAGAACCCAAGCAAGCACCTGTCTTTGACACCAAACCAGAGTCTATTGATGTGCCTTTTGGAGAAAGTGCTGACTTTGAATGCCATGTTACTGGAGCCCAGCCAATACACATCATCTGGTCTAAGGATGGTCGGGAGATCCGAACTGGAGGAAACTTAAATATTACATTTGTAGCCAACACAGCTCACCTTCGAGTGCTCAGAGTGGGTAAAGGAGACTCTGGCCAATATACTTGCCAAGCTAGTAATGAAGCTGGGAAAGACTTTTGCTCAGCCCAACTCAGCGTCAAAGGTATTAAGTCACCTTCATTTGTGTGGTTTTGTTTTCTTGGGTAAAGAGACCTCTTTGATACTGAGTCTTATCTTCTACCCTTTCCAGTTAGGAAATATATAGAAAGTAGCTTTCCAGAACACAGACATACACCATATGGTGATCTTCTCTTATCACACTGCATGACAGTAGAAGCCTTGAGTGCCTGGAGGATCTCCAAGTGGAAAGATCCTCATGTGAAAGCTCTTTGTATTGAGAGTTGCAGTCATCCTGCTTTTTGCTTTGTCATTAGTGCTTAAACTACAGTCACAGTGGTATTCACACACACTATATGGAAAGTGCTGATATGGTAAATACAACTACCTTGAATTTGTAGGACAGTATTGGTGACCCAAAATCTCTAAAGATTTAAATGGGAGTTCTGAATTGCTGATTTAATCTAGATGATGAATTACTTAAATTCTTCATACAGAAATATGCTTTAAAGATCTGTAAGTAAGTGAAACTATCCCTACCGTGTTTCTGCTGCTCCTGAGGGGTGAAGGACTTGTCAAATCTTTCATACTGGTGTGGGGATGTGTTTTCCCCTCAAAGGTAACAGCAGAATCTCCCTTGGGTGAAGCAATTGTCCTTCATGTATTTTTTGCAGCTCCAGCTGTCTGATGCAGCAGGCTCTAGAGTTGTCAGGATATAGTTTTAGTTGTTGTCTTTGCCTTATTTTCTCAGTCTTGCGTCTTTTCTTGAGAGGAAACTCTGCTTGGGGATACAGCCAGCTGCTGTAGCAAGCTTACTTTGTTGTGCCCCAATACTCTTGTGCTCTCCATAACTCTTGCTCAGCATTGTAGATTTCACATGATAGGTATACTGTCACTCTCTACATACTTTGTTCTGCAGAACCTCCCAAGTTCATCAAGAAGCCTGAAGCTTTGCGGTTCGTGAAGCAGGGGGACACAGTTCAACTTGAATGTAAAATCAGTGGTACACCAAAGATCAAAACTGTGTGGTACAGAAACGATCAGGCACTCCAGGCGAGCAACAGGCTCCATATGTCCTTTGTAGACTCCGTGGCGACGTTAACGATCTTGGGTGCCACCACTGAAGATGCCGGCGATTACATATGTGAAGCCCACAACTCTGCTGGCACAGCCAGTTGCAGTACTTCAGTCGCAGTGAAAGGTTAGCAGCATGGCTCCACACGCCACCACAATTCCAGGCTTCCAGGCCCGCTTCCAGCTTCACATCTCCCTGGACAGGGAGGTGCTGCTGTGGCAGTTGGTGTCTGCTGGGGCAGTATCTCTCCAGCTGCTCTCACATTCAATTGCTGCTGTGTTTAAGCAGCGGAAACAAGGCAGGAAATAGTGATGGGTTTTCAGCACTGTGCGGCCATTCCCTTGTTTCCCCATTTTAGTCAATTGCAAGCTGAATAAGGCAAGCTTGTCATATCACAAGGGAAGCATGGATTAGATGGAACACCAGTCATGGTGAGGGAACTGGGCATACTTTGCAGCCATCCTTCTGCCTCCTCTTTATACGCAATGATCCTGACAGGAATGAAATTTAAGACGGAAGAGGAGGCTGTATTGCTGAGCCTCACTGGTGGTAGCTTTCATGATGTAAAAGAGGCGGAGCAAGATGGAATGTAGCGTGGCTTTTGGGGAGGGGCACTGAGAACTGACCCCAAACAGGTGCAGAAGTGTCAAATTTTCTGCCCTTGGGACTCTGAGTGCTGGGGTGGTTTTCTGGGATATGACAGGGGCTCAACATTTTTGAGAGGTGAGGCCATGTATTTGGATGCTAAATATGGGTTTACAAGAATAAGTCTAGACCCCCTTCCTGAATATGTTGCCTCCTGCTAGTATCCACAAACCCACTCAGGAAAGCAGGCTCACACTTTATGATGTGATTCTTTTTTTATAGAACCACCTGTTTTTAGCAAGGTGCCAAGCCCTGTGGACACACTTAAAGGCTCAGATGTAATCCTCCAGTGTGAGATAGCAGGGACTCCACCCTTTGAGGTGGCTTGGTTCAAGGACCGGAGGCAGGTCAGGAGCAGCAAGAAATTCAAGGTGACAGCAAAGCACTCCATTGCCAGTCTTCATATTCTCAATCTGGAATCTCAAGATACTGGAGACTATCAATGCAAAGCTATGAATGAGGTGGGAAGCGACACTTGCACCTGCCCGGTGAAATTCAAAGGTTTGTATGCTACAGGATCAACAGCATCACCGCTCTCTTTTCTTGATCTCCTGCCTGTTCCTCTTCCAAGCAGACATGCATGACTAACCCTCTTCTGCCTCCTTGTTTTTGCCATCAGAACCCCCACGCTTTGCCAAGAAGTTGAGTGACACTGCAATCTTCGTCGGGGAGCCAACAGCCCTGCAAGCAGTGGTGGAAGGATCCCCACCAATTTCTGTTGTCTGGCTCAAGGACAAGGGTGAAGTTATTAGGGAAAGTGAAAATGTCCAAATGTGGTTTATGGACAACATTGCAACTCTTGAGATTGCCAGTGCAGAGGGAGCTGATGTTGGGAAGTACATTTGCCAGATCAAAAATGATGCTGGCATGCGGGAGTGCTCTGCATTTTTACAAGTTCTAGGTGGGTATAGCCTGCTTTACAGGCACTATATCTTACAGCTCGCACAGTTGCCTCTGTCAGCCCTTGTTTTCTGCTTATATCCTGTGCTCACTGGTTTGTGGGTAGATTTCCTGGTGACACACTGACCCCTCCCTTCCTCTTTCAGAACCAGCAGTCATTTTAGAGAAGACCGAGCCGATCACAGTAATGGCTGGCAATCCTTTTACCTTGGAGTGCAAAGTAGGAGGAACACCTGAACTTATTGCCAAGTGGTACAAAGATGGCAGAGAACTAAGGAGCGACCGCAAATATCAAATTACCTTTTTCAATAATATTTCAACTTTGAAAGTCTTTTCTGCAGAGAGAGGAGACAGGGGCTTGTATACGTTTGAGGTGCATAATGAGGTGGGGGACAGCAGCTGCACTTCCTCAGTTGATGTTTCAGGTCAGCTCTATGTCTTTGTTGTTCACCCTTGTCTTTAAAGGAAGGTTTTTTTCTTTTCCTCTTTCATTTCCCCTCAAAAAAAACCCTAACAGTTTTCTTCTTATTCTTCTGCCCTGTCCTACTTAGATCGTCTTGTTCCTCCTTCATTCTCAAGAAAACTAAAGGAAACAAATGGGGTGCTGGGATCCTCAGTGCTTCTGGAGTGCAAAGTGTCTGGCACATCCCCCATATCTGTGGCCTGGTTTCAGGATGGGAATGAGATTGTTAGTGGAGAAAAATATGAAATCTCATTCTTGGATAACGTTTGTGCTTTGAAGCTGAATGCCCTGGATGTCACAGATACAGGGCCATATACCTGTGTGGCAGCCAATGTGGCTGGATCTGATGAATGCAGTGCCTTCCTGACTGTACAAGGTCAGTGGAAGGATATTACAACCCCTTCAACAAAATTCTTCTTTCTTCTCTTCCTTCCTTCTGGTTTCCCATGGTTTCTTTTTCATATTGTTGTGGTTTTCTTTTTGTTTTTTGGGGTTTTTTTGTTTGTTTTTGTTTTTTTTTTTTTTTTTATTGTTTTGGGGTTTTTTTGTTTGTTTGTTTGGTTGGTTGGTTTTGGTTTTGGTTTTGTTTTACTTTTTTTGTTTGTTTGTTTGTTGGTTTGGTTTGTTTTTTTCTGTTTTATCCCTCTTTCCTTTTTTTTTTTTTTTGACTCAAACCTGCTCCAGTTTTCCTCCATCACAGAGAGTCTCCTGTTAACACCTTTCTTCCTCTTAATTTCTTTGTATGATCCTTAGAACCACCTTCTTTTGTGAAGACACCTGATCCCCAGGAAGTGTTGCCCAGATCAAGTGTGACATTCACCAGCTACATCAAGGGCAGTACTCCCTTCAAAGTGACCTGGTTCCGAGGCATCAGGGAGCTGGTGCCGGACAGCAACTGCTCCATCTCTCTGGATGAGTCTGTGGCACAGCTTCAGCTATACAATGTGGAACCAAGCCACAGCGGAGACTATGCTTGTGTGGTCACAAATGATGCTGGCAGTGCCTCATGCACAACCCAACTCTTTGTGAAAGGTGTGTTTGTGTGTGTGTGTGTATGCACAGGTATTCCTTCCCACTCTGCCTGCAGCCCTGCCATATCTTGTCCCCCTCACTATTGATCTATGCCTCCCCACAGAGCCTGCAGTCTTTGTGAAGAAATTAAGTGATTTCAGTGTGGAGCAGGGGAAGTCCATTGTGCTGGAAAGCAGCTACACAGGCACCCTTCCTGTCTCTGTCACCTGGAAAAGAAATGGCATGCCCATTGCTCAGTCTCCACGGTGCAGTGTTACAACTACTGACAAATCTGGCACTCTTGAAATCTTCAACAGCACCAAGAGTGATGAAGGCGAATACACCTGTGAGGTGGCAAATGAGGCGGGTGGGGATGTTTGCCATAGCCTTGTATCCATCTTAGGTATGCATCTTTCCTGATCCCTCTAAGGCACCCAGTGATGCTCTGCCTCTGATCACTATGCTCTCTCCTTCCTTAGAACCACCCTATTTCATCACACACCTGGACCGTGTGGAGGTGAAAGTTGGCGAGCCCTTGGTCTTAAAATGCCAGATCGGTGGTGCGCCAGAAATCAAGGTGTCCTGGTACAAAGATGACACCAAGCTCAGATCAACACAGGCTTACAAAATGCACTTCAAGAATAATGTGGCAACACTGGCATTCTCTACTGTGGAGGATAGTGACATTGGAGAATATATCTGCAAAGCAGAAAATAGCGTTGGATTTGCCACATCCACAGCTTTGCTTGTTGTTAAAGGTGATGAGCCAAGGGCCATTCTTTCCTGGGGTAGTTTGCAGGGACTCTTTACTGTCTACAGAAATGGGCTTTTATTAATTTCAGAGTTAATTAATTTTAGATTGACAGGGTGACTTCCTACTTATCGTGGTGATTATTATTGTTTTTCAGAACGTCAACTTCCCCCTACGTTTGCCAGAAAACTGAAAGATATTCAGGAGGCGGTTGGTGCCCCAGTGACATTTGATTGCCGCATAAATGGCTCAGAGCCTATTCATGTGTCTTGGTACAAGGATGGAGTTCTCTTAAGTGACAGTGATAACATACAATCAGCCTTCTTAAATAATATCGCAACTCTCCAGATCTTGCAAACTAGTATGGCTTACTGTGGCCAATATACTTGCTCAGCCCAAAATGCTCTGGGGACTGCATCTTCCAGCGCCAAACTTGTCCTCACAGGTTTGTAGCTCACTCTTAAACAAAAATCTTTTCTACGTCTTTTCTCTTTTATTTCTTTACCCTTTTTCCTACTCTTCCCATTGTACGATGGCCAGGGGGCATGACATGGTGAGGTGTGTGGTGAGGAGGGCTTGGAGGTGAGCTCTGTCACGTTTTAATTTTTTCAGAACATCTACAACCTCCCTTCTTTGACATCAAGCCAGTATCTATCGATGTGGCGCGAGGGGAAAGTGCAACCTTTAAGTGCCACATGACTGGCTCTGCACCCATGAGGATTACTTGGACCAGAGACAACAGAGAGATCCGCCCAGGTGACAACTACAAGATGACACTGGTGGAAAACATGGCCAGCTTGACAGTCCTAAAAGTTGGTAAAGGGGATGCTGGACTCTACACATGTACTGCCAGCAACAGTGTTGGAAAGGACACATGCGCAGCTCAGCTGGCTGTACAAGGTATTGCTGTGAGCTATAGTGTTCGTGAGGCTTTTCTTTGCAAGGCAGACACCTGGAAAACAAAGCCCTAAATGCAGACATGTGTGAGACTAACAACCTTTAGGCCACACTGAGATGTTTTATTTTATTTAAATAATACTGTAATATTTAAATTCTTATTCATCTTTCTTCTGTTCTGGTAGAGTGTATGATTTGTTGTATCAAAGGGATTCTTCCATTGAAATGCTAACTCTCAGTACCCTGTTGTGCCTTTATGAATGGCCCTGTTAGCCAGCAAAATCTGTCTTCCTTAAAGTCTTTCTCTAGCAGTGACATTCACTAAGTTCTTCAGGGGAGAGAAAGATAACTGAGAGAAACTCAGTTCACTTATGAGACCTGAATGTATTTTTACTGGGTGTGCAGCTCCTGCAAATAGTTTTACACTTTCACAGACTGAAATCATTGAAAAATGCTGTTCTGTACAGCAAAATTGGAGAATCTGAGGGCAGGCTCGGTGATAGATATCCATTCCGCCAACACTTTGCTTCTCCACATAGTGTGTGGAACTTATACATTTCAATGATCTAAATTTATGACTGGATCAAACTGTCTTGGTATAAGTGACACTTGTATATTAGTGTAATTTCCTCAATGTAGGTGGGAACACTTGATTTATTTATAGCTGTTCCGGATATCCCATTCTTACTGATTTTATAAAAGAACGAATGTAAAATATACTACTTAAATTACACATGAGTTCAAATGTCCCTGTTGGTTTAGTGCTTTCTCTTTTTCTCCCTGTGTATGAGTTTGTGGGGGAAAGAACAAAAACATTTCAAGAGTAAATACTATGAATTTTATTCTCTAAGAAAAATAATACAAGAAACTGAACTACCACTAGCAAGATTTTGTAATAATTGCTTGTCAAGCGTATTATATATATCAAGAGTATATTATATCCGTAGGGATTTTTCTTGGTGGGGTTGGGAAGAATATGACAGACTGAATTACCTGTGGATTCAGTGGCAAGTAGAGATGCTGTTATTATAGAGCTTGACTTACAAAAAACATTGAAAAATTGTAGCAAGAAATAGAACCTCTTTAAAAGATTCAAAGCTTGTTTCCAGCAAAATCACAATTCTGTTTATTATTAATGATAACATTACTAATAGTTTTATTTGACCAAAGTTACCATTAATAAAATGATCACCACTGACCTTATTTATTTTCTTACTCTTCAACTCTTTATTCATAATTATTTGTTATTTTCTCCCCAGGATTATTATTTTATTTTTTGATCCTGGACTTATACTGGCACTCACTTCAATCCTTTAGAATTTGTAGAGTTTCCCCAAGGCTGTAAAATTAATTATATTCATTGTTAGTCAGCCAGTTTCCATAGAACTTGGAAGGGCAAGCTCTTTGTGTGCATTGATTTGCATGTGTTTAATTTGAACAGGTGTTATCTTAGTTCTATGACACACAGTATTTTGTTTGTAGAATTAAGATCTTTTGTGCAATTGACCTTGAAAATCTCCCAGTTTTTTATTAACTTTCCCAAACTAATGTTCCCAGTCTGTAGTTTTAACAATTACTTTAGGTTCTAGAAACTGCTTTACATTCTAAGAATATACCTTACTAACTTGTATATCCTCATCTTTGAAAAGGAATAGAATTAGTGTGACTACGAAGCAACTGTTAGTATGCAGATCAACTCTCTGTCAAAGTGAAACCTGATAGTAAATTACTAAAGTTCCAAGAGTCCTTGTGTTAACAAGCCATCGTTTCTATTTTTAAAACTCCAAGGAAGTTTTGTTACTAACAACATAGGATGTTCTGCAAATGTCCCACAGGTTGAAGTAACCCACAGTAAAATAGATATTCTTCCTACACTTTGCAGATAGATATAAAAAGAGGCACTTCATCTTGTTTTGCAGATGTTTGTTGTGCCCACATTACCTCCTCTTGGTTTTACTGGTTATATCTGTGATCTATGAACATTCAGTCTTGTGATTCTGAATCATCCATATGGTGCTTTTGATGAAAAGTGTCAAACCTCCACTCCTTTCTCTCCTTACAAAACAAAATGTAACCATCTGGTTTACTTTTCAGTCAGGGGACCTTTAACATCAATTTCTGTAATATCAGCCATCTCATGATTCTTCCCAACATGATTACTTTGAACCTCTTTTCTCTGCTACCTAAGCTCCTTGACTTTTATTCTTTATATGCACCTTTATGTTTGGCTTTGCAATAAATGTGTGAAGGGTTATAATGAAATTACATTTTTTGACTATATCAATTGTTAATGCCATGTTAAGATATAAAGCAGTTGCTATAATGTTCATCACAAATGCTCTTAATAATATTTCTTGGCTGAACAGTTTGGATTCTTGCATTTCATCTGGCATTTTGATTATGCGTGTATTGCAAGACGATATTACTTAAAGAAAGCCACACGTCAGCAGATCTGTATTGAATACATAGAAGTAGAGTGAGACAATAAAGTAAGGAGAAACTAACTGAAATGCAGATAGAGAACTTGTTTGCTTCCTAACCTAGATTTTGGACCAACTTGAAATAATCTAAAAAAAAAAAAATAATTCATAGCAATTGCAAACTTTGAATGTTTGCATAAGTCCCCAAAGTTTACTTTTTCTGTTACGTATTTCCCTGCTTATTCGAAGAATCAATGCAGTTTAAAACATTTCTCCTTTTTGACTTTGCAGAACCACCAAGGTTTATTAAGAAACTAGACTCCTCAAGACTTGTGAAACAGCATGATTCCACTAAGTATGAATGCAAAATAGGTGGATCTCCAGAAATCAAAGTCACCTGGTACAAAGGTGAAACAGAGATCCTTCCCAGTGAAAAATACAGAATGTCCTTTGTGGATTCGGTGGCAGTCATTGAAATGCACAACCTCAGTGTTGAAGACAGCGGTGACTACACTTGCGAAGCTCAGAATCCGGCAGGCAGTGCAAGCACCAGTACCTCACTGAAAGTAAAAGGTCAGAATCCTAGTTCTTTCCTTACCTTTCTATCTGTATGAGTCCTCCCCTGTGGAAAAGCTGTTAAACCCCTCTTTCTTTAGAGAGGCCAAAACCTGTCTGAATAGGTGGCAAATCTCTTGCCTATTTGTTATACTGTGGGAAATCTTTCTTATTTATGGTTTGGTTTTGCTGTTCAGCATCAGAAAGGCTACTTGAACAGTCTGTCCTCTTTAATCTCCTTTGCTCAAATAACAAAAACTGTAACTCCTTTTTTTTTTCAGCACCTCCCATTTTTACCAAGAAGCCCCATCCAGTCCAGACCTTGAAAGGGTCTGATGTTCACCTGGAATGTGAGCTTCAGGGCACTCCTCCATTCCAGATTTCGTGGTATAAAGACAAACGGGAAATTCGGAGCAGCAAGAAGTATAAGGTCATGTCTGAGAACTACCTAGCTAGTATTCACATTCTCAGTGTGGATACTGCAGATGTTGGTGAATATCACTGTAAAGCTGTAAATGATGTGGGAAGTGACTCCTGTATTGGCTCTGTAACACTAAGAGGTTTGTATAAATATTGGCACCTTCTTGGCATTTCATTGTTCCTGTCATTCCCCTCCTACTTTTCCATTCCTGGCGTGTTTTTTTTACTGTTAAATATCTTCTCTTAAATAGCACCACCAACCTTTGTGAAGAAGCTGAGTGATCTCACTGTCGTAGTTGGAGAGTGGATTGAACTGCAGGCTGCAATAGAAGGATCACAGCCCATTTCTGTTCTGTGGTTAAAAGACAAAGGGGAAATCATTAGGGAAAGTGATAATCTTTGGATGTCCTATTCAGAAAACATTGCAACTATGCGGATTGGAAATGCAGAACCAGCCAATGCTGGGAAATACACTTGTCAGATAAAAAATGATGCTGGAGTTAAAGAATGTTTTGCCACGCTGACAGTGCTAGGTTGGTAGCATGGGATAAAAAACACAATGTATTTTAAGATGCTTTAAAATTTCAAATTTTATCATACTAATAACTATAGCATTGCTTATTTTAAAAATTTTGTGACTCAGTGCATCTCATTGCATCTCATTGCAGAACCTGCAGTCATTGTAGAGAAGCCAGGCCCAGTCAAAGTTACAGCTGGAGATTCTTGTACTCTGGAATGCACAGTAGATGGCACACCAGAGCTTACTGCTAGGTGGTTTAAGGATGGGAATGAATTGTCCACTGACCATAAATATAAAATCAGTTTCTTCAACAAAGTATCTGGGCTTAAGATCCTCAATGCAAGACTAGAAGACAGTGGAGAATATACTTTTGAGGTGAAAAACAGTGTTGGTAAAAGCAGCTGCACAGCTTCAGTGCATGTTTCAGGTTAGTTGACTACTCTTTTCGAGTCACATCGGATCCTACAGTTCCTTTACAAAGCCTTCAGATAGCAAACTGTTTCTTATTACTGGCAGCCCTGGAGACTCATTGCTTGTGTAATCATAGGACTACTTGGCATGCCACTGACAAACATCAAGACTAGATGCCTACCTAATCTCTGAGGGGCAGGAGTTGTTGCAAGGGCTTGATTTCTTCAGCTTTAAACTACATGTCTTCTTGCACAGCTGATGCAATATTGTTGCTTGTGAAAAAGAACTGCAAAAATAAAATTTTTCCCTCAAAAAATGTGAATATCATTAACCATCAGCTATCTACATTCCAATGACTTATGTGTGTAGGAACGGATTTCTAAAGCAGATAAATCAAAAGAAAGTTAACTGATTTTATTATACACGGGGAACTTCCTGCATTTTAAGCTCCTGTATGGTAATTTTTTTTTTTTTTTTTTTTTTTTTTTTTTTGACAAATACAGATCGTATTATACCTCCTTCTTTCACAAGAAAACTGAAAGAAACATATGGTCATCTGGGTTCTTCTGCTGTACTGGAGTGCAAAGTTTATGGGTCACCACCCATTATGGTCTCCTGGTTTCATGATGGCCAGGAGATTACCAGTGGAGACAAGTATCAGGCTACCCTTACAGACAATACCTGTTCTCTGAAAGTGAACAGACTTCAGGAATCTGATATGGGAACTTACTTGTGCACAGCTACTAATGTAGCTGGGTCTGACGAATGCAGTGCATTTTTGAGCGTTAGAGGTCAGTACCAATAAGAAATCAGAGTCAGGGGACATAAATTTATTTTCAAAAATACTTTATTCTTTGCTTTATTACATATTTCTGATTACTGTGCTCTTCATCAGAAGTTCAAATGTACTTCTTCTCTGTTTTATTTGCATGCTTAGAACCACCATCTTTTGTGAAGAAACCTGAACCACTAAATGTTTTATCTGGGGCAAACATAACTTTTACCAGTATCATAAAAGGCTCCTCTCCATTGGAAGTTAAATGGTTTAGAGGTAGTGTTGAGCTGGTACCAGGAGAAAGATGTAATATCACTTTGCAAGATTCAATTGCAGAACTGGAGCTGTTTGATGTATATCCACTTCAGAGTGGAGACTACACCTGCCAGGTCTCTAATGAGGCAGGGAAGATTTCTTGCACAACACATCTTTTTGTCAAAGGTTTGTCCAGACTACTGTTTCTTATCTTTCTTATGCTTCTAAAAACAATCTTTTGGCTTTGTTTAATTTGTTTTCTTCTCATTGTTCATTATAGAACCAGCCAAATTTGTGAAGAAAGTGAACGATTTATGTGTAGAAAAAGGGAAAAATTTAATCTTGGAATGCACATATACAGGTACTCCACCAATTTCAGTAACATGGAAGAAAAATGGAGTAAAAATAATACACTCTGAAAAGTGTAGCATCACCACTACAGAAACATCTGCCATACTGGAAATCTCTAGTAGCAAACTAGAAGATCAGGGGCAATATACTTGTCATATTGAAAATGATTCTGGACAAGATAATTGTCATGGTGCAATCACAATACTAGGTGCGTCAAGTCACCATAATTTCATCAAGTGTTATTTGAACTACTAATGGTCCTTGTGCAATTCCTTTTTATGCTAATGGTGTGTGTTTGTTCTTCAGAACCACCTTACTTCATTACACCCTTGGAGCCAGTGCAGGTCACTGTTGGGGATTCTGCATCCTTACAGTGCCAGGTTGCTGGAACACCAGAAATGATTGTATCATGGTACAAAGGAGATACAAAGCTGAGAGGAACTGCTACTGTGAAAATGCACTTTAAGAACCAAGTTGCCACTCTGGTTTTCAGCCAGGTAGACAGTAGTGACAGTGGGGAGTACATCTGCAAAGTAGAAAACGCTGTTGGGGAGGCTGTTTCATCATCTTTACTGACGGTTCAAGGTGAATATTTCATTTTTTAAAATGGGGAAATGATCTGTTTTTCTTAAGTATGCTTTGCTATTTTGAAAAACAAAGATTACCTCTTCCTTGTTAAATACTTTACTGTTTCTTGACATGTAAGAATGTGTCATCATCTTCTATTAACAAAGGCCTACCAATAAAGCTAATTGAAATATGTCTCTTACTGACCACAGCTCTTCTGTAGGGAGACAAGCCTCTGCATCTTCCTTCCTCATTGAGGATATTGCTCTGCTTGTTTCCACCATTAGGAGTCCTGAGGGTTAAATATGCTAACTGGGTATAATTGAGGACAGAACATTTATGTATTTTCCTGCAACCATATGCACAGTGCTCTTTTCACAACACGGTCCAAATAAATGATATGCTGAATAACATTTTTAATCAGAAATTACCAGCAAAAATCTAGCATACTCTACGGTATAGTTATCACTAATCAGTGATTATTGGTGAGTACAGCAATAGGTACACATCTTTTGAAAGTCCTTACTGTACAATACCTGTTCTCTTACAGAGCGTAAACTTCCGCCTTCTTTTACACGGAAATTAAGAGATGTTCATGAAACTGTTGGCTTACCAGTTACATTTGATTGTGGTATTGCTGGTTCAGAACCTATTGAAGTATCTTGGTTTAAAGATGGTGTACGTGTAAAAGAGGACTACAATGTTCACACGACCTTCGTGGATAATATAGCAACTCTCCAGATATTGAAGACAGATAGAAGCCTTATTGGGCAATATACTTGCACAGCTACCAATGCAATTGGGACTGCTTCTTCCAGTGGCAGGCTTGTCCTTACAGGTCAGTGGGCTGTGAAGTATTTAATGGAAATGTATTAAAACTCGCTTGTGCTTTATATATGGGTTTAATACAGTACAAATTATATTTATTTCACAGAGGTTTAGAGCCAAATGCAATTTTAAAGTGATGCTTTTTTATTTCTTTCACTCTTCAGAAGGGAAGACTCCTCCATTCTTTGACATCCCAGTTACACCTGTGGATGGTATTATTGGAGAAAGTGCTGACTTTGAGTGTCACATTTCTGGAACACAGCCTATTAGAGTCACTTGGGCAAAAGACAACCAAGAGATTAGAACAGGAAGAAACTACCAGATCAGTTATGTAGACAATACAGCCCACTTGACCATCTTGAGAGTTGACAGGGGAGACTCTGGAAAGTATACATGCTTTGCTAGCAATGAAGTTGGAAAGGACTCTTGCACAGCTCAACTGACTGTTAAAGGTACTGAATAGATAAAATATTGTGTGTATATTTTTATTCCTTTAATTATAAAGGAAGTTAGCCTTATTGCTGCAAGTTTGGGAAAAATATTTGAGATATAGCTTGAAAGTACTTGTCTGGAGATACCCATGAGTCTCTTAAGGGAATTACAGAGTCACTAACAACAATGGGAGGAGAAAGGAAAGAATATTTTCTTCCTCCTAGTTTCTTTATAGGCTTTGAGCTATTTCTTTCTTGAGAACATGACAAAAATCTTGGGGCTTTTTAAATGGCATTTGACTTAAACTGATGTAAGAGGATTCTTTTTCAAATAGGAAAATCAGCTATCACAGTGACTCTAAGAGCAAGACACCTGCTGTTTATCTTGGCATATTTTCACTTAAAAATTTAAATGAGAGTAAATATCAGTTCTTAAGTGTTCAAATTTTTCTTGAAACATTTTCTTTAGAGTTTGTCATTTCAGGTTTGATTCATAGAATTTGAATAATATATTCTTTTTTTTTTTACAGAACGAAAAACTCCACCTACTTTTACTAAGAAACTATCTGAAGCAATAGAAGAAACAAAAGGGAATGAACTTAAACTTGAGGGCTGTGTTTCTGGCTCTCAGCCTTTGACTGTTGCTTGGTACAAAAACAATCAGGAAGTTCATTCAAGCCCTCATTGTGAAATATCTTTCAAAAACAATACCTTACTTTTGTATATAAAGAATGTAGAGCAATCAGATGCTGGTTTATATACCTGTAAAGTGTCCAATGAAGCAGGAAGTGTGTTGTGTACATCTTCTGTTGTTATCACAGGTTAGTTGAAGTCTTATTTTTCTTTGGTTATTTCTTTTATTTGTTGTATATTGGCTGCAAATATACAGCTCCTATCTTATGAACTGGTTTTACTTACCTTAACAGCAGTAATCTGTTCTGAGGTGGACAAGATAAAACTGAGTTAAACCACAAAATCAAGGAATTGTTTTAATTTTGTGATATTTTACAGGGAGTGGCCTTCTTTACTTTTTCAATATTTGCTGCGACTGATCTAAAGTGAATATTGAAATCTTTATGTGACATTTCTGTTGAATTTTTAATCATTCTTTCTTTCAGGGAATAACAGTTTTTCTATAGAATTACGTCTAAGCTTGGGCAGCCTTGACAGTATGTTGTGGCAGCATAGCACTTCATCATAATACTCTTGCAGGAAATTGCATATTTGTGACTTTAAAGGTGCTTATATCAGAGCCTGATAGCAGTATCTTAGTTCTTACACTATTTTTTGCATGTGAATGTCCTTACTGTGTGGAGAGAAGATATTTCTTGCATGTTTGCATAGAAAACATACTCTCTTGGTATTTCTTCCATTTTCTAAAACTATGATTGACATTCTCAGACTTGTTTATCCTCCTTCATTCCTTGCCATTGTCTTCTTAAGAATCACGTGTATCTCTTGTTCTCTTACGTTCTTAATCATACTTTCCTTCCTTGAGTATTCACTCAAGCATTTTCATATTCCAGAACCTAAAAAGCCTCCAGTATTTGACCAGCCTCTTCAGCCAGTGGCAGCAGAGGAAGGTGATATCCTACATCTCAGCTGCCATGTCCAAGGATCACAGCCAATCCGGATTCAGTGGCTGAAGGCAGGAAGAGAAATAAGAGCTTCAGACAGATGCAACTTCAGCTTTGCTAATGGAGTAGCTCTTCTGGAACTTGCTGCCGTTACCAAATCCGATTCAGGAGAATATGTATGCAAAGCTTCAAATGCAGCTGGCACTGATACTTGTAAATCTAAAGTGACAGTTAAAGGTACAGTAACATAGGGAAAAGCAAGGCATATGATGGGAATTTAAAACAAGATCCCGTCCTGCTTTGTTTTCTGTGGAACAAAAATGTTACCGATCTAATAGCAAACATTTAGTAATTTTTAGTTCTTTGCAAAACTGTGTAGTCTGGGAAGACAGTATATTTAACAAAAATTAATATATAAAATGTGGCATAAACAGTCAAATCAATAGTATATTCTTATCAAAAAGATTAAGAATTTAGTTTCCAAATCTAAACACCAAATTTAAGAAAAATACAAGCTAAATGAGTGAAATTAC
This sequence comes from Tyto alba, assembly GCF_018691265.1. NCBI lineage: Eukaryota > Metazoa > Chordata > Aves > Strigiformes > Tytonidae > Tyto > Tyto alba. The sequence goes on along the minus strand of NW_024881328.1, from coordinate 26,534,211 downwards.
TTGGACATACATCTTTTATGGAAAGGATGGGAACAGTGGTGTCTGTTAAAGGAAAATATAAAAGGAATTTGATTGAGCATGTGGTCTTAGAGGCTAATTGCTTCAGGACTGTTACAACTCTATGACATCTTGACATTTTAGCTAAAAGCAAATATCATCTAAGCATGAGTTCTTCCACATAGGTCTTGCCTTACCATTGCATAAAAGGCATAAGAGTTTGCTAATATATGGAAATGGTGTATTTTTCACTACATGGGTAGACACAAGGCTAAGAACTATGCACAAAAAAACCAAACCAAAATAAAACAAAACAAAAAAATTAACAGATCACTGATAAAAAAGTGCAAATAACTCTGGGGGTGAAATTGCCAGAAACAGACAGAAAAGAGAATACCTCACTATAAACTTACCCATTTTAGAAAATGAGGCTTCTTAGTTGCATATCCATCTATGAATTTGCATCCGTGCAGAATATAAATGACCTGACTGAAGTTTATGAACAGCACAATATGGCCCACAGTGTTCACTTTTATCTGGAAAGTAAAATACAAGTTAATTAAAACAATATGAAAACATTTTGTATTTTTATCTCTTGCGTGGTATTTTGTTCCATCTCTGTAATTAATTCCTTTTTTACAATTCCTTTGGAACCATTATCACACATGAAAATAAACTGTTACATAAAATCATCTGTTTTAATTGTTTGACTCTGTTTTTTAGAAAAACCAGCAGCTGCACCAGCAGCTAAGAAAGCAGAAGTGGAAGGAAAACTTTATTTTGTGTCAGAGCCTCAGAATATCAAAGTAATGGAAAGTAAGAACTCTTTTCAAAAAAGTACCTTGTCTTCTTTTCGCCTATACCTTTTGTTTAAAATTATGTCCTGCTGTCATAGACAGCTGGAAAGACTTAGCTTCCTCATTTGAATTTTTCTGCAGAGACTGTTGCGAAATTTATTGCAAAAGTTGGAGGAGACCCAATTCCAAATGTTAAATGGATGAAGGGAAAATGGAGGCAACTCAACCAGGGAGGTCGCATTATAATCCAGCAGAGAGGAGATGAAGCCAAACTAGAAATAAAGGATGCAATAAAAACTGATTCTGGCATGTATAAATGTGTAGCTTTTAACCAACATGGTGAAATTGAGAGGAGTGTAAACCTGCAAGTTGAAGAAAGAAAGAAAGAAGTTGTTGAAGGGGATCTCAGGGCAAAACTAAAAAGGTATATAGAATTTTTTTATAGATTAATTTGCCATCAACACAGAAGAAACACTTTTTATTATATATCTCAGATCGAGATATAATTTTTTAATATTCAATAAATATGAATAACTGTAGTAAAAATAGAAACACCTGACTAGACTAAACAAGGATTCCACTGCACAGGGCAGTTCTAAGCTGATACATTTTTTCAGTGAATAACTTTCTAGGGACAAAGCAGTGTATATTTAACTTATGTCATTGATTTGAATAGCACTCCAACAAAAAGGAAGGAGGAAGAGGAAGAGCAACCTATTGATATCTTGGAACTTCTCAAAAATGTAGACCCCAAAGAATATGAGAAATATGCTCGCATGTATGGAATTACAGATTTCCGTGGCCTCCTGCAAGCCTTTGAGTTACTAAAGCAAACCCAAGCAGAAGAAAGCCATAGATTGGTAAGATACAGCATGACTGCAGCATTGGCTTTGTTAGGAGTAACACGATTCCTTTAAACAGATTTGGTGTCCACACTCTGATGCTACTATGCGTGCAGAAATTTCTGGTTCCTCTTTAAATCTTTTACTGAAAGCTCTCAATTTCTTGCATGCTCAAACCCAAGAAGAAGGAATGGATCTTCTGGCCAAATATGTGCTGTCTTCACATCTTAGCTGCAATTTTTAAGATGGGAAGATAAGCTAGTTACAGTACAGTTACAGAACATCTGATGTAGGAGATAATCCTGTGCTAGATAAACATGACAGCTTGACATTTAACATCCTTTAATCTTTGATTGTATTCTGCCTTTTTACAGGAAATTGAGCTTACAGAAAAAGCTCAAAGAGAAGATCAGGAGTTTGATGAACTTGTAGCTTTTATTCAGCAACGACTCTCACAGACAGAGGTAACATTTTTGGACTGATTTGTGAAATATTCAAACCCATAGCAGGAAACTTGAAACTAATTTAAACTAATATTTTTCAGCCTATTACTCTGATCAGAGACATTGAAAATCAGACGGTTTTAACAGATGAGGATGCTATCTTTGAATGTGAGATTAAAATTAACTATCCCGAAATTAAACTTTCATGGTACAAGGGAACCCAGAAACTGGACTCTGGTGACAAATATGAAATTAGAATTGAAGGTGATCGCCACATACTGAGAATCAGGAACTGCCAACTTGAGGACCAGGGAAATTTCAGAATAGTATGTGGACCACACATTGCTAGTGCAAGGCTAACTGTTATTGGTAAGTGTTTTTTTGAAGTATGTATTTGAATCAATTTATGCTTTAATTATTCCACCGTCTGATGTCTGCTAAAATGTATGTTTTAACATGCTAATAGAACCTGCAGTTGAACGACATCTTCATGACACTACTTTCAAGGAAGGAAATACATGTACGCTGTCTTGTCAGTTCTCTATCCCAAATGCCAAGTCTCAGTGGTATAGAAATGGGAGACCCATTAAGATAGGAGGGAGATATTCAACACAAGTCTCTGACAAAGTACACAAACTCATCATCAAGGATGTTAGAACAGAAGACCAGGGACAGTATACCTGCAAGCTTGACAATCTAGAAACAACTGCAGATCTGGCCATTGAAGGTTTGTAAACAGATACAGCATCTCTTTATTATAAACAGTTCCTGGATGTTCCATTAACAGAACAGATGAAAATAAAAGGAATTTCTCGAAGAAATATTACCGAACTTGGAAATGGACTAAACAAGGAATTTTGCTGTCCTTTCTCTTTGAACAATATGTGACATACTTGTATAAGTTAGTATTTTTGACTAAATCATAATTACTAAAGTCCCATGGCCCTCAAACTATCTGAGTCATACTTTCTTTTATTTTCTTTGATACTCATATTTTTTTTTTATTTCCTCTTTTTCTTAATTTTTCTTTATCTTTGATTTCCTTCATGTCTTATCTTGCATAATTTATCTGCACAATAATCTTGTTACACTTGTACTCTTATGTCTTCTAATCTTCATTCTTATGCTGAAAACTTCATAAGAGATGGAATCCCTTTTTCTTACTCTACTTTTTCAAGATCTGTTGTTATTAACTCTTATTATAACGTAGCTATTATTCTTAAAACAATAAGAAGGAAATAGATAAGCTAAATAACCTGGTGATACATAACACTTTATATATTTTTTGTTTCTAAAAACAGCAGAACCAATTCAATTCACAAAGAGCATACAGAACATCGTAGTGAGTGAACACCAGTCTGCAACCTTTGAGTGCGAGGTGTCATTTGATGATGCAGTTGTGACATGGTATAAAGGCCCCACTGAACTGAGAGAGAGTCTCAAGTACAGCTTCAGAAGTGAAGGTCGCTGTCATTATATGACTATTCACAATGTTACTGCAGAAGATGAAGGTAAAAATGCATGGAATATTTGTGCTTATGCCATTCTTGATTTTTTTGTCTCTTTTTTAATAATAAAGGCCTATAAATATCAACATTCTTGGCTGTTACAGGTGTATATTCTGTAATTGCTCGTCTTGAACCAAGAGGAGAAGCAAGAAGCACTGCAGAGCTGTATCTAGTAACCAAAGGTTAGTGAATTTGCTAAACAAATTTGCGGTCATAGCCATCTGCAGATTTGTGAGTTTGAAATATGATTCTGGAAAAATAAATAGACCTAAAAGAAATCTACTATTCCTTTGCAGAAATCAAACTGGAGTTGAAGCCACCAGGTAAAGACTGCAAGACTGACACAAGATTATGTCTATATTCTGTCAGAGATTTAGTGCATTGCTCTGCTTTATTTTTTATTTTCAATCTTTTTTCCCTGGTTACAGTAAGTCAAACCTACACTCTGAAAAATCATTCCTTATCCATAGATATGAGGAATTATTTATTCTCATAAATAGTGGCAGTGAATAGTGTGATAACTACAAAATCATTCATATTAATGTATCTGGGGTCCTATTTTATACAATACAGGAAGACACATTCTCTAAAACACAGAAGTTTATTTTTATATGAATGACTGAGGATTAAAACAATTAAAAGGTAATGATGAATAGATTTGATGTCCTCTGCACAACTGAAAAAAAATAACCACAGAGGCAAAATGGGTAACAACAATCTCCTTACGATTTATAATGATCTTCTTTTATGAATGCTCTTAAGATCCTACTCTAAAATGATGCTAGAATTATTTAGAAATAAAATGAAAGAGTGTAGAGCCTGGCCAGACAGAAAGTCTAATGCAATTAGTTATGTATTGGTCAGCTAGCTTATTCTTGAGGAACAAGCTACAATCCTTGTATGCTGGAACAGATAAAGCACCATGAACTACTACTCTTCTTGGGGAAAGAATATTCAAATCTAATTTTTTTTTTGTTAAATCAAATAAACATTTTGATTTTCTAGATGTTCCTGATGCCAAAGTTGCAGTTCCACCTCAAAAACCAGCTGAAGGTAGGGCAACAAACATACTTTTTCCATAGTGCTGTTTTAGATCTGCACTGAAGCAGCAGGCCAGTGGACACCTCAGAGAAGAATCTTAGCTCAATGATAAGATCTAGTTACTTGTCTCTATACAAATATAATATGAGCAAGTCTTGGCTTGGATAGACTCCGTTTGCTTTATGGAAAGTAAAAACTATACACAGTGGTAGGAATGAAGCCTTTTCTCTTAAAAAGAGTTTGTCCTTTCTATCTTGTATTCCTATCAATCTCTTGTTCATTTGATCTTCCTTTTATTTCAGTTTTCTGATCATTCTTTATTTTCACCTTTTCTTCTTTTTGCCACAGAAATATCTTTTAAACAAGCTGTCTGTATTACTGCCCTTTGAAACTACTATGAACCTTAGAAGTTCAATCTTTGTGGTTTCATTTCCAGGATAATTTGGTAAACTCTTGCAGTGGCAGCAGGAGGGGACATATTTGATATTTAGATTAACTACTATCATCAAGGATAGGAGACTTATGGCAGTAAAGAAAATAAAGCTGAGAAGGGTCAGGATTCAAACAGAGGTAGCCAGGGGATTCCCACTCACAGTGTATTCTTCCAGCTACGGTAAAGTGTCAGACTGAGCACAATGTTTGTTTTTATTCTGCAGCTGCAATAAAACCAATAAAATAAAATCCAAATGCACTAAGAGTTTTTCTTCATTTACAAGAAAACATCATACTCACATTTTATTCTAAATATTTATTTTTTCCTACAAGCTGCCCCTATTCCTATTCTTCTACCTCTTGTTCCACCACCAGAGGAGAAGAAGCCAGGTAAGAATACTTAAAGTAATTGGACAGTGTGTACATGTTTCATTACGACTGTTGTTTTTTTTTTTTTTTTTTTTTTCCTAATTGAAATTTTAAAATATATTGGTTTTCAGCAGAAAAAAAGGTTCCAGTAAAGAAAGTATCCAAAAAGGTGGTTAAAAAAGGTCCTGAAGAAGTCCCACCACCTAAAGGTAACTTTTATCCTTTTTTGTTTTTTGGGGGTTTTTTGTTTTGTTTTGGTTTTTTTTGTTTGTTTGTTTGTTTTTTTTTTTTGTTTGTTTGTTTTTTAATGTTTTAAAAATAGGAAAATTACCTTATGTAAACAAGGCAATTTGTTTCAAATTACCTTGAATAAATCAACTCTAGTTAATTTTTGTCTTTATGTTATAAACACACACATTTAAAATCCAAGCTGATCAGGACTGCTTAAAAAATAGTAATTTCTTTAAACCGTCTGTGAGGGTAAAATAATTTAACTACAAGCATCCAATATGCCTTGCAAATTCCAAAATTCCAAGCTATGATATGAATAATATGAATAATCTTTTAATCTTTTTTTTTTTTTTTTTTTTTTAAGGTCCTGAGGTGCTGCAAGAGAAGCCAAAAGAGGTCAAAATAACATCCATGGCAAGGAGAGAAGAGATTCATGAAGAAAAGAAGGAAATATATGAAAAGCCCAGAGAAACTTATGAAGAATGGGAAGAAGATTATGGAGAAGACCATGACTATTATGTCAAGGAAGAAGGCTATGATGAAGGGGAAGAGGAATGGGAAGAAGCTTATGAGAAAAGAGAAGTGACTTATGAAGAAAAACGAGTCATTCATGAAGAAGGTATTTTAATTATCACGCCATTTTATTTCTTCTCTACACTGTAACTTGATTGCCAATGGACTTTGCAGATTGGGACATCTTTAAAACTTGATAAGAATTAGTAGTTTGTGAGGATGTGTACCATTTTTAGTTGTTTTGGATATTTCTTCTATCATTTTCATGTATTCTAGATAAACTTGATTTAGGTTAAATGTTTTACAGATTAATTGCTTCATGTTAGTAGCTGTATTTTGCAGTTTCTTGCATGCTCTGTCCAGGGTAGTAGTAACATAATACCTCTAGGAACAGAATTTGGCTTTGATGAGAAACCATCAAACTTGGAAATAAGCAGAAAATTTTTCTGCAACAATTGGATCTCTAAAACTTTGTGTGTGTTTTTCAACTTCATAAATTTATAATGGCATAACTAATACCTTTTCTGTGTATTGAGCATTTTAAAAATGCATTTTCATCATTAAGTGATGTTATTATTTTTAAAGTGGTTGAAATTCCTAAGAAGCCTGTGCCTGAGCGAAAACCACCAGCAATTACAGCTGAAAAGAAGGAAAAGAAAGAAGTAACAGTTCGTAAAGGTATGACTTTCTTGCAAATTTACAGGAATGTGCAGATTAAGATCTCTCATGCATCTCCTTCAAGATGAACTGTGGTGGCTATTCACATTTCCGTGAAAAGGAGAGAATTCTCTTCATGTTGGACAGTGACATGAGCAAGGCTCATGGCAACCCTTTCTCTTCTCCCACCTCATATTTTCGAGCAGAGAAATAATAGTGGCAATGGTGGTTGAACCAAACCAAAAATTGCTGGCAAAATCAAACTGAGCTATAGTTATCTTTACTTTTCACTGTATATTAGCCTTGGGTGGTGCTTTTGAGCCAGTGAACACTGCACTTGTGAGAAGTGTCCTCCATTTAGATCACTGCATATGTCACAGGTGAGGAAGCGTCTGATCACCTGTTTCACAAGTGCCTCTACCATCAGAGTTCACCACCACTGAATAATGTACTGAACAACTCATAGGTTGTGCAAAGGTTATAATGTCCTAAACAAGAAAGTAACCAGTTCTACCTGTTTTTTGTCCAGAAAGTAATTTGGAAGATTATTTAAACAATAAATATATCTGAATCACTTACAGTTGTCAAGAAACCTGTTGATGAAAAAGTGGAGATAACCACTCAGAGGATTGCAGAGGAAAAAGTCAAACGGGCTGAGGGTAACTACTACTTAATTACCTTAATGTCTTCTTTATATGAAAGGAGTGGATATTGTTACTTAGCTGATCTGCATATGCTTTTTTTTTTTTTTCATTTAACATGGGTCTGATTAATTTTTCAGTCTTTGAAAGATCTAATAAAAGCTTCTGCTGAATTGTATAAATGGAAGATGAAAAGTTTTTTAGGGGAAAACATTAGATGCAGATGCTAACTACCAATGTTTTAAGAAAATAAGTAAATGTAAAATTGCACTGGGTGAAACAGTATGTTTCACACTGAGCTGAAGGTGTGAAATCCCCGTCTTCCTCAGATTTCCATCTTGACCTGTCTACCAGGATGTTTTGGTTAACTGTTTGGTGTTGTGGTTTGGGCCTGATCGGCAACCAACCACCGCAGCTAATCACCATCCCTTCCCCCTCCCCACCTGGGAATGGGGGAGGGGATTAGAGGGGTGAAGGGAGACTCGCAGGCTGAGATAAGAACAGTTTAATAATGGCAATAAAATGAGAACAATAACGATGATGGGGGGAAAACAAAAAGAAATATATAAACAGGCAATGCACAATGCAATTGCTCACCATCCGCTAACCAATCCCCAGCCCGTTCCCGGCCAGCGACCCCGAGATACCAAGATCCCACAATCGCAACCCCGGAAGCGAGAGAGCTCCTTCCCAACCACCCCTCCTCTATATAGTGAGCATGACGTTCCATGATATGGAATATTTCACTGGCCAGTTAGGATCAGGTGCTGTGTCCGTGCTCCCTCCCTGCTCCCTGTGCCCTTGCGCACGGGCAGGACATGGAGAGTCGGAGAGTCCTTGAAGTCTCAGTAGCAGCTGAAAACATCAGTGTGCTATCAGCATTTTTCCCATACGAAACCCAAAGCTAAATCTAAAACACAACACTCATCTAGTCCCTGAAAATGAATATTAACTCTATTTCAGCCCAAACTAAGACATTTGGTTATGAAATAAAGATATATCCTTATTCTCTTGGTAACCACCTTATCTTGTATAGTATTTCCCATTCTGCAGAAGTCTCTTGGCTGCAATTCAACATATGTCAGGATACGACCTGTGTACTAAACACCCTGAGTTACCCAGCCCCTTTAGAAGGTAGCAATAAAAAGAAGCAAAAACATTCCTTCTGTTGCTTTGTGTGCTTCCAAGGAGCCTGACTTAGCTATTGATTTAGGTTATATTTGTCTCGTCTGTTGTACTTTCAACATCACTGACAGATAGCTGTAGACTTATTTTGATCTTTTTGTTAAATATATGACTAAGAAAATTTTAATGTCAACAGTTACCAAGAAAGTTCCACCACCAAAACCTACACCAAAGATCATCGAAGAAAAAGTTATTAAAAAGGAAGGTACAGATCAGCATCTTTCAACTGAAGTTTACATTTTTCCCAACCCTGTGTGTTCTTGTGCCTCTTGTGAATACGTAGGCCTGTGTGTATGTATCTGGATTTATTGTATTAGTCATGCTGTGACTACTCTCAGTGTTTATTTGGTGTGTGTATCATGCTTTTATCTTTCAGAAAGTCTGTTTTAACAAGTTTATGGCTAGCCTTTTGATTTTTGTTTATAAAGCCTACAGGTCATTGGAGTGTGATTTAGCTTTTTCTTCATCTATTCTGCCTGCTGGCCTATACTTACATAATAAGCATAATTTTGGCCCAGTGCCCCAAAATTTCTTTGAAGAACTGCCTTTAGAATTCTTCTCATATACTATTTCCAAAAGCCTGTGCATGCATTTATTTTAAATTTTCGGGTTAAAGGTGTCTGTGTCTTTAGTCTTTAACAGATACTAAATATTATACTTGTATACTTGTTTTGTGTCCAGTATTTTAGAATATGAATACTGACTGTCTAAATATGTCTAAAACTTAAATGTGCAATGCAGATACAGATTTGATAAACACTCACATGCTGACTACCACTAATGTGGATCTAGAATATAAAATACTAAAACAAAATCCTATCTTTAAAGTACCGACAGTAGAAACATGGACTGTTTCAGAAGAAAAGATGTCGGTTTCTGTCCACAGAGAAGAAGAGTATTCATATGTCACAGGTATGTACAAAACCAAAAATCTGTGCACCCAAATCAAAACAATCCTTCAATCCTACTAGATTTTCTTTTAATCTATTTTTATGTACAGCAAATTACATATTTAGACACATTGTGTATTTGTCTTTCAATTGCATTGCTTCTTTTTGTTCGTGTTATGGAGCTCCAGTTTTCTTTAGATTAATAGATGTCAAAATATCAACTATTTTATCTTAACATTGTTTAAATGCTTTTCTTTTAAGAGCCAACAGAGCATGAGAAAACTGTTGAAGAAAGATTCTTTGAAGCTGTTTACCCAGTTGAAGGTAGATTGATTAAGAATGAGAGGCTAATCAATATTTAATCTTTTTAAAGCAATTTGGGTCTGTAATTAATCAAAACTCATTGTGAGATTTGCACATGCTGTTCTTTTCTGGATTAAACTTTTTACATATTAGCATATGTGTTTAAGCGAACTTTGTGTACTGGGCACAAATAGTATCTTAACAACTTTTCAGATTTACTACAGACATTGATATTTCTTATATCCAAATTTAATATCTTTAAAATTCCTATTGTAGCACATAAAGAAGTGGAAGAGGAGGAGGAGGAAGAAGAAGAAGAAGAAGAAGAAGAAGTCATTTCTACAGAAGTGGAGATCCCACAGATTGAAGGTGAATAAAATCTTTGTATCATTATGCATTCCATTTTTCTGAGCTTTCATATCTGCCTGTACCACTTTTTACCAAAGCATAGCATATCAGAACTGAGGTCTTTCCATCTCTCTATGACTCTACTTTTACAAGTTCAAGCCCTACTGCATTTCTAAATCTAATTCTTCTTAATCACTGCTTTAAATAATTCTTTGAATAGCTTTTTCTGAGATGAGCATATTGTATCTGATAAAGCAGTGTATTTTTTGACATGTAGTGTTTGCTTATCTAGCATGTTTAAAGTAGCCTACTGTGATTTACCAAATATTTTTACTCTCTACTAAGTGTTTACCACCTATCTCTTTAAAGTGCCTGAGAAACCAAAGAGGCATGTTCCAGAAGAAAGAAAGCCTGTTCCTGTCCCTAAAAAAGAAGCTCCACCAGCTATAGGTATTTCTGCTGCCATAGTAAAAAACCAAAACCCCCCAAAATTGTCTTTCATTATATCATTTTTCATATTTTCTTGAATAGATTTATGAATTTACTTATGAATTTCTATGTGGCTTTGGTTTTGCATTATCTCCCTATGCATTATTTGATTTTCCATCTTCTCTGTTCTCTCCATACTTTCACTTTTTCATTTGTGCTATTACTTAGCTTACAACTTCCATTTGTGTTAGCTTCAGCCCTTCTCTTTCCTAAGAATCTTGTGTTTGTTGTTTCTATTTAGGTTGTGTGGCTTTTGCAGAAAAGGATAGGATGTTTTTACTTCAATAGAGTGCCATGAAAGGTGATAGTGCAGTACTGTTAACATTGGAATTTTAAACTGTACTGTACTGTTTTTCCTGTGTAGTCCACGGTACCTCCAGAAGGTTGTACATTATATTGTGTTGCAATATGCAGCAACTTGTTGAGATTGTAAATTCTATAAAAAAATCTTGGATTACTGAAATCTGGGTAAGTCATTCAAAAACTAAATCTCTCCCACTTTGACAATGTTTTCCAAAGTGCCTGAAGTCCCCAAGAAACCTGTTCCAGAAAAGAAGGTTGCTGTTGCCAAAAAGGAAGTGGCTCCACCAGCAAAAGGTACACCATCTTTTGAATCATAGAATAAGAATCAATCATGGAATGGTTTAGGTTGAAAGGGACCTTTAAAGTTCATCTAGTTCCAGCCCACCTGCCACAGGCAGGGACACCTTCCACTAGACCAGGCTGCCCAAAGTCCCATCCAAGGAGGGTCTTTGAACCCTTCCAAGGAGAGTGCAGCCACACCTTTTCTGGGCAGCCTGTTCCAGTGTCTTATCACCCTCATAGTAAAGAATTTCTTCCTTGAATGTGGGCTTTAACCAGTCCTGTACTATTGTGCTGTTTTCCTAGCTATAGGATTCTCAATATAAGCATGTGATAAATATAGTCTTTGTGTGTTACACTGTATGTCTGTTCTAATCTAAGACAAATTCAAAGGCCTTTAAAGATTACTTAGAGAAATGTTAATATCTTTAAAGTTCCTGAAGTGCCTAAAAAACCTGTGCCCGAAGAAAAAGTACACTTTCCTGTTCCCAAAGAAGAGGCTTCACGTGCCAAAGGTATACTTAGTGATAGAGTATACATGTACCTACTGAACGTATTTTTTTTTTTTTTTAGTTTGTACATAAGCATGTTTGTGTTAAAAACTGGTTTTTATGTATAATTCTCTGTACATACACAATAGGTTTTAAGGACAGGTAACATACCTGAGCAACTCTTTCTTCAGTTAAGAAATCAGTCTTAAACCACTTGATAGGCCTCCAGAGACTGGTTTGATTTTTATTTTTTTTTCACATATATGTTGCTTTTGTCTCATACATTTCTGTGTTAAGTGTATGAATGTGTTATGTGGTATGTTTTGATATTCTTAAAAATGGATTAATGAAATTTTATAATACTCCAATAAATCTTTTAAATATAAAATTTAGTTATATTTTATCCTTTTTAAGTGCCTGAGGTGCCAAAGAGACCTCCCCCAGAGAAAAAAATTGCTGTTCCAAAAAGAGAGGAAGCTCCACCACCTAAAGGTACACTTCAATAATTAATATTCTTTTATTGTTATCTTAAGGATCTTGTTTATGTCCAGTTTTGGTCTTGATTGTTAAGTGAATCTGGTTTTAGTTGTACTTCAGTTGCATTAGCTATGTATGTTTTGTGTCAGTTTTGTGGATAACTGTGCTATACATGCAGTCTTAACACACCTGTAAATTTAGTTAATATTATTATAATTCATATCTCTGAAGTGCCAGAAGTACCTAAGAAACCAGCTCCAGAAGAAAAAATACCACATATTCCTAAAGTAGAAGCTCCACCTGTAAAAGGTATAATATTTCTCAATGTAATATAATTAATTCTAGTCTTCAGAACATTGCGTTTGTCTCAGCTTGCTCAGCTGTTGTGTTTTGTAAGCAAAATACGTCAATGTATAATCTTTTTAAATTATACATTTCTGTTACATGATACTTTTGCCAGTTTTGCACTTCATAGGTCCTAAAACTAAATATATTTTTTTAAGTGCCTGCAGTTCCTAAGAAACCTGTCCCTAAAGAAAAAATAGCTCCTGCTGTTCCTAAAAAAGTTGAGGTTCCTCCAGCTAAAGGTATGCTTTTCAGTAGAATGAAATAGTATGTTGTTTCTCAGCTTCTGTTTCTGTTCTGTATTGTTATCAGTCATAGATTTGTTCTTCCTGTGTGAATTCTGCTGTTTTGATTTAGTGACAATGAATAATTACAGTATGTTGTATATGTTGTGGAATAGTTATAAAATTATTATTTCTAAATATTGAATATCTGTGATGTGTTTTGTGCTCAGTCCCCTTAATCAATTCTTTGGAAACTTAGATTTAGCATTTTGCAACATTGCTTTCAATGGACTTAGAAAAGCATACTCTTATCTTTCAAAGTGCCTGAAGTGCAGAAGAAAGCCACTTTTGAAGAAAGAGTACTTATTACAGAAGAAAGAATATCTGTTGCCATTCCAGAGGAAATCCCACTACCTGAAGGTACACTGTAAACAGACAATAGTGAGAAACTTGTGCTTTGTCTATAAGTCTATTATTCTAATATCAAGATCAAAATACAAAAAAAAAAGTGTTAGTTATCCTGTATGAGTTTTGTGATGAACAATTTACAGACTTGCAGGCAATTAAGAGCCTCCTGAGTGCCATTTACCATTTTAGTCTTGAATGCCAGGATCCCACCCCATTGGCATGAATGGAAGCTCTACCACTGAATACAATTATCTTTCTATCAGGCTCTCATGAAATCAGAGTAACGAGTATGGATGTATATGGCTGAGTTTAGACACCGCTAATTAGGACTGTAGCCATCCATTTGTCATACTGCTTACAGAGCTCTCTGTAGACCTGCAGATAACATTACTAGTTCTCTCTGCAATGTTTGCTTCTCATGAGCTCTTTTAGTTCACATTCTCATACTCAGGGAAGGGTGAGATCAGTCATTTTCAGTTAGTATAATTCAAAAATCTGCTTCAAGATAGCTGAAATCAACATTTGGGCTGGTTTTATATCCCATTAATAACTAACCAGTCAAGAAAATTTACATATTATATTAAAAAGTGTAAATGAGTTTTTAAAAGCAGATGTGGAAGTTATCTATCTAAAATATGAACATGCACATATATGTATATATTCATATGCATATGTGCAGTGTTCATTTCTGTTTGTTTTCTGCAAATTAACATTTTATCCTGGCACAAGTTGATGTTTTCCCTGATACAGTCACTTTTGTAGTTGTGCACATGCCAGCCTTTCCTTTAAATTCTTGACCTCCCCTTCTTATCTTGTTCCTGTCCTTCTTACTTCCGTGTTGCTGCATCAAGGAGCAACATCTGATTCTTTGACTGTTGTTCCCAACCCCCCTCAGCTGCTGCGATGGGGAAGTTTGGGGAGCTGAGGCATTCTGATGGTCTGACAATTAACAAGTGAAGGTTATTTGAGAGATACAACAGCACAAAATAGGGTATATGGGGCATCGACAAAATGCATCATTTAGAGTAAACCACACAAATGTGTGTGCACATCACTTTCTGTATTATATACATATCTGTCATTGTCATATAGAACTTGTAAGAATTGGTCTTCATCTTCTCCATCCACTGATCTATCCATCCATCCACCAAAAATACTAAAACTAATAATTTTATTTAAAGAACCAACAGTTGAAGAATGGGCTGAAGAAGAAATGGAGGAACTGTCTATTTCCATTCACAGAGAAGAGATTTCTGAAGGTATGACCACAATTCAGGAATACTCGGCAAAAACAAAAACTAATTTTTATTTTGTACAAAAAAATAGTTTGGATTAATATCTACTTTATTCATAAGGAAAAAATTACTACAATCTAAATATCTTTCATATGTTATAAACTTTAATACTAAGAGTGTCTACAATTTCTATTATTTGCTTTTGTAAAATGTAGTAGTTCATCCTGTTTTGATACAGTGAAAATAATGAGGTATCTCTCAGATGTTGAGAATTATCAGCCCTTCTTTTGTTTTATAAAAATTCGCCGTTGGAAGTTCCTCTTCCACCAGGTTGCTTGGGTGAAGTAAAGGTCCTTCAGAATATCATGGTGCACTCTGGTTCTTTAGACCATTTCATCGTAAAATGACTGAATTGGTTCCACCTGTAAGTTTATTTGTGGTAACATAATGCTGTGGAGAACTGTAACATACACTGATTGACTCAATTTCCATTACAAGTGACACTGTATAAAGTATTTTCAAGGGATGGCTTTAGTCAAGAAATTTTCTTGAGATTTGGGAGAGGCTTTCTCAAAGTGGACAAATTCCAACATTAGTGAACTAGTGGACAGAGGAATGGGAAGTGCTGGTGTTGTGCCTCAAATACTGAGCATTTTCAAATTCCACAGAAATACAAGATGAGAGCTCAATCTCAGTTCCAATTAAGTTGCTTGGAGGTTTTCCATTGGCTTCAGAGAGAGATGGTTTGAATGTAGATTTTGTAATACCAGAGGTGTCTGTTAGCAAATCACACTGATTATTCTTATCTTACAAATATTTTATTGCTTACCAGAGCCATAAAGACAGTAATAGGTTTCAAATACTTAAACTGAAGTATTTTTTTATTCTACTATTTTAAAGTGACTGAAGAAGAATCTTACCACATAGAGGAGAGGGTAACTGTTCCTAAAAGAGAGGAAGCCCCACCTACTAAAGGTATATATTCTTTTAAATACAAAATATTGGTTGTTTCATCATTCTGAGCATTATGTTGCCACTATATGTTTATCTCTATTTGTGGTTTGTTGTTTGTTTTTTTTTTTTTTTTTTTTTTATTAAGGAAATGTGTGCATGTTATAGCGATATTACTCCTCTTTGTAAAACTATGTATTGTAATCTTTTAAAGTGCCTGAGAAGCATAGGAGAGTTGTCCCTGAACGAAAAGTTCCAGCTGCCCCTAAGGAAGCTCCAGGAGTTAAAGGTATAAACCAGTTCCTCATCTGGGTGATGTATCTCCAAGGGGATTATGTTAGTCTTACTGTCTTGTTTGTACGTGTTGACATGGGTAGTGTCTGCTTCTAGTGATGAATGGTTATCTCAAATTCCATCTTGTACTATGAAAAGTATTGTTTGTGTTAATTCAGTAAAACACATTGTAAGGTAGTAGGCAATTACAAATATTACACCTTAATATTCTTTCCCATCTTCCTTCTTATCTTATTCATTTTTCTAAAGTTCCTGAGGTTCATAAGAAAGCAGTTCCTAAAGAGAAAGTACCTGTCCCTGTGTCCAAAAAAATGGAAGCTCCACCAGCAAGAGGTATATCAGTGGTTTGTTCCTGTTGCAAAAAATGCTGTTTTTGTTATATTCTGTCTTTAAGATATATGCATGTTGATAAAAAATGTCACATATAATATTTCTTCTACATTAAACATGTACTTGTGTCTGTTTGCCTACAATGTGGTCTGTGGCTTGTGTTGTCTTGATGAGATTTATGTGTTATTTTGTCTTTTATCTTATGCCTGTTGGTGAAATCTATCAAATTTTCTAAAGTTGCACCATCTTTTTTAAGAACCTGCAGAAGAACGGGTGCCCACTTTTGAGATAGAAGTTGAAGAACCTCCATCAACCAAAGGTAAACAAACTGAGGATATTATTATTAGGGAGATTTTTTTTTGTTTGGCCTTACATTATTTGTGTTTAGGCATTTTACTTAAATGTTTGTTTGTTAGTATCTGTAACCTCTGTGTGGATCTCCCCTTTCTTTTGACTATTTACTCATCTTTGTGCAATGGCTGTAAAATACATTCTTCTGTAGTGTCTCAATTTTGTTGCTGTTCAAGTTTACTTAGCATTTTCTTTTTAAAGAAATCAGATTAAATAGAAAAATCTTACATATATCTGCATTTCAAATATTGTAATTAAATATTCTTACACTTACGTTTTTCAAGTGACTGAAGTGCACAGGAGAATTATCACAGAAGAAAAAGTTGCAGTTGCTAAAAAAGAGGAGATTCCACCAAAAAGAGGTATATAATTTTTCAGAACTCCACAAGAGAAGTCTTGTCTCAGAATACCGATTTATATTTATGTCTAATTGTCTAACACGCTCAATGTTTGCTGTCTTTTATTTGATTCGAAGAAATGTCAACTCTCCGCATTTGTGTTTTGTCATCTGATTATGTGCATAAACTCTGATTAATTAAAAATATTTTTAAACGAACTTTTTTTTTTTTATATAAAATACCAGCAGTGCCCAAGAAGCCTGTGCCAGAAGACAAAGTACCTGTTCCAATTTCACGGAAAGTGGCAGCTCCACCAGCTAAAGGTATACAAGATGTTTTGAAAATAAAGAAGGCTTCTAAATATCAGATGTGCATGTGACTCATACTCTCCATCTGCCTGGTTAATCAAATCCCAGTCTCTCCTGATTTGATTAAAAAAGAAAAAAGATCTTTGTCTTCTCCCCTGCAGAAGAATGCATAAGGTGACAAAAAACTGTCACACGCCTGCATTCCTTGTATTTTCCAGCTATTATTTAACTTTACCGATCACTATGGCTGATTAAGAGCTTTGGAAAGCTGAATGAAGAATTTACTCAGTGAAGTTAAATAAATATAAACACATTTTGAAAAAAAAAAAATCAATGTTTTATAACATTGACAATATTCAGTGAAGGCTTTCAAACTTACAAATATGTCCTCTGTTTCTGTGATTTTCTTGTGTTTGAAAAGTGATTTTGTTATGTGTCCTTTATGTGTAGTATTCTGTGGCTTAATTACATTTCTGAAGAGCCTAGAGGAAAATTATTTACATCTTACTTTCATCTCAAACATTCCATCTTATTTCATGATGTGTGAATATGCTGTTTGTTTCTGATATGTTTTGGTCTATATATCTATTATTCTAATATTATATGTATTTTAGTAGATATTATCTTAATATTTAACTATATTTCTGCTGTAACTGAAATTGCACAGTGTTTCCATGTGTCTAATTTATCTGGGGAGTTTATTCCTGGAACCCCCCCTCAAACTAGTAGTCTTCAAAATACTTACTGCATATCTAGCTAATATGCATTAAAGCATCAGATGGTCATTTTCTCTATTAATTTAAATGTTTTTAAGTTTGTATGTCTGGTGTGATTATTGTGTTTATTATAAGTATCTTTGCTATGTAAATGTGTACTATTTCCCCTTAACTGTTTGTCCATAATTCTTTTGCAAGAATTCAGAAAGTGTGTGATTTCTTTTAGAATCTAGTATTCTTACAATTTCTATCTTTAAAGTGCCAGAAGCGCCAAAGAAAATTTCCAGAGAAGAAAGAGTATCCATTGCTGTTCCAAAAAGAAAAGTGTCTCCACCACCAGAAGGTACTCCTACCCATGAATTAATCTATGAACCTACTGTCTTCATGCAATACCACCAAAGCTTCAAGCCTGCTAGTCCGGCACTTTTCTTGAAGTTCTAATGTTGGAATCATAGAATCATTTAGGTTGGAAAAGACCCTTAGGATCCTCAAGTACAACCGCTAACCTAACACTACCGAGTCCACCACTATGTTTCACCATAGTCCCAAGGGAACCTTAACAGAGTCTTTGAGAAACACTAGAGACATATTTTACGCAATTACTCTGGGTTTCAGAGGTGTCAGGAAATAATAAATAGTTGTCTTAGAAACCCCAAATGGGATATTTATGATTGTACATGATCTTACACCAGAGAAAAATATTAACATTAGACTCTGTCTTTGAAGTACCAACAGAAGAAGAACACTGGGCTATGTCAGAGGAAGTATCCATTTCTCTTCACACAGAAAAGGAGATTTCATACACAGGTATGAATGGAATAAAAAGATTCTATGTCCAGATTTACATCTTGTCATCTACCTAAAAAAAAACAACCAAACAAAAAAGGACAACAAAACATAATTTCATGTCCTCTGCAGATTGTCAGTTTACCCCGAAAGTGAAGCTTGTACAATACCACAGGACAGTTTTCAATTCTCATAAAAGGCTTAAATATTTCCTCCTGGGTTAGTGCTGCTTCATAGTGGAAGCCCAACTATTTCACTGGGTCCTCCTTTGCAAATCTTGCCACCTGTCTGACCGATAAGGGGAAACAGGGCAGCCTTTTCCTTCATTTATATTAACATGCTTTTCTCATCTGTAAAGAAAATCTGTCCTTTCCTGTTTTGTGACAGCAATTTCTTACCTAAATCAGAAGGTCAAAGGAAAAACCTTTACCTCTGCTGTGGCCTGCCTGGCTGTGACACTTAACAGAATCCCATATATTGGACCTGCTGCCTCAAGGGCTTTGAACAAATCCACAGCTTTTAAAGAAAAGTCATTGCTCTATCACTTTTGGAGGCAATCTATTGTGATTTGTGAAAAATGGCCCACAAGGTGCCTCATACTCACTACTTTCAGACCTGCTGTTGTTGATAAACAGCATTATCACATTCATATCATAAAAGATTAAGACAATCACATCACTATGAAGTCAAATAATCTGCTTAGTCTCTCTGTTGGAGAATGATGGGGCAGCAGGCAGATCATGAGAGCTAAGAGAAGGATGGAAGAGAATCTTTGTCTGGCTTTCTGTAAGGCAGGTGTAATATGCTGGGTGGCCCGGAAAAAAAAGGGTCAAAGCAGAAGGACATTACATGCAACAGTTCTCTCATGGGATACCAAATGGAGGTGGTGTAGCTAGGACATAGGAAATCCAAAGCAATCTGATCTTTCTGGCAAGGGAAGTAATGTACAATGCAGTTTTTGTTATCTGATCAAAATTACCAATTCCAATCAGCTTTAGTGTAAGATTTCAAATGCAGATGTACCTGGCACTTACAATTAAATATCAAGCAGTGCTCTTCCAGAAAATATTTAAAGAGCTGGTCAGTATTCACATTGTCCCAAAAATAACACCAATTCAACAAGGATCAAGACTGGTGGCAGTCAGTCATCTATGCTCACTGTAGCTTGTCATGAAGAAAGCACGGACAGAATGGAGTCCCTCTCTTAAAAAGTTAAAAAAAAAATCTCCTCTATTAAGAAAATATCAAATTGGCAAGTCTAGTAGTATCCCAGATGTTAAAGTGTTGGGGTAATATTCTGTGCGGTTTCCAGTTATATTGGTCAAAAATTTCTCAGGACACCTGCCTCAGAAGATGAGACTCATGCACTGCTCTTCTGAAAAAGAGAGTATGTTGCTTAAACATAACGTGCATTCTTTCCTGAATAAATCTTAAAACCTGAACATATTCACACCTTAATCTTTTGGAAATTTTCATGCTCTTATAGGGAATGGCTGCTTGATGTGTCTAAACAAACAAGCCACTTTAAAGTGATTGACAGAAAAAGAAAAATACCTTCCTCACTGACCAATTAATTCTTTTGCCTTTAATTAGACCAGAGCTCTTATCCATTGTTAATAACTCACAAAGGGTTTCTCTATGTGCTCCCTCATTTTCATCTGGAGTTTCCTATGCAAATCTGTTACCAGTGACTGAGGACTCTCGATCTATAACTGAGGTACTACAAAGTGTCACAGCTGTGGAGAGGGGCTACCACAGAGGACAGTGGGTTTTAGTGATTTTGTAATTGGATTAATTTGGATTTTGAGTTCTACCCATTAGCAAGCTTAACTTCACTGCTGGCAGCAGTGGATAAAGCAGGGATCATATCAGTTTCTTATATTGGGATCTTGAAATGTTTGTTAGTTAATTGAAAAGCAGCCCAATGGCTTCCATAATTACATGTCCAGTGTCAATAAACACACTTGTCTTTTACATATCAGCCATGTATTTCTAAGATATCTTTTTGTTTCTTGACAAGAATATTTTTGCTTTTAAACAACACTTTTAAAAATTCTTAAATGTAAATGTACTGTATCTTTTAAGTGCCTGAGGTACCAGAGAGAGCTATCGTTGAAGAAAGAGTACCAATTTATCCTCCTAAAAAAATGACAAGACTACCAGCCAAAGGTATACTGGATACAGTATTGAAATACAGTATAAATGTTTTGTGTGTCTTGTATGTTCCATGTACAGTGAATACTGATTTGTTTTCTGTGGAATGTTCTTCCTTTGGTTTAATTCTTATTTGACAATGCTTTGTGATCCTTATTATTAGTAAGATGTATGTGCTAAATTTTAAGATTCTTTTAATTGATATCTTTTTAAGTGCCTGAAGTACGCAAGACAGTTGTCCAAAAAGAAAAAGTATATGTTGAAGTTCCTCAGTATGAAGAGGAAGAAGAGATTCCAACGTACGAAGAGGAAGAAACCACCAGATATGAGAAGGAAGTAATCCATTACAAGGAGGAAGTCCACCATT
The DNA here is from genome assembly GCF_018691265.1 of Tyto alba. NCBI lineage: Eukaryota > Metazoa > Chordata > Aves > Strigiformes > Tytonidae > Tyto > Tyto alba. The sequence continues at coordinate 26,513,168 of NW_024881328.1, read as the reverse complement.
ATGAAGAAGTTAGTCACTATGAGGAGGAAGTTCCTCAGTATGAAGAAGTTCCTCAATATGAAGAGGAAGAAGTCACCCATTATGAAGAAGAAGCTGCTTATTATGAAGAGGAAGTTCCTGAATACGAGGAGGAAGAGTCAGAAGTTCCTCAGTATGAAGAGGAGGCTCCTCCACCAGTTAAAGGTATACATTTTTTAGGATACATGTGAGAAAAAATAGTAACTTTTCATTCTGTTAATATAACAGTTTCTGTTTAATATGTTCCAGCATGCTTCACAGTGTGCCTTTTCTCGAGATATTTAATGATTAGTGCATAGTGTAGGAAACGTGTGATGTCTGTATGTCTACTCTTTACTACTACCTCTATAAATTTAAATGTTCCATGTCATACATTTTTATTCCTCTTTCATCTGAAGTCTGTATATCCCACTGAGAAAATTTAACCGAGTTTTATTTCATCTTTGCCTGGGGTTCAACTCTGCTATCAGACTGTGCTTGAAATACTTAGAAATATTTATGATAATTATACAATCACAGACAAAAAATACATTTTTCTAGAAAATAGGTAGGGTACTTGAAAATAAATTATTTAGGAATAGAAATCACACTGACATCCTCTCGGAAGTCTTTGAAAACCCTATAATTGTTGTTTATTTATTTCCTGAAGGGAGTAAGATATTTTAAAGGAAATAAAAGATATAAAAGATCTATTAAATTGCCATATTTAAATACTCTTAGTTTTAGGTGTTTTCCTTAGGAATAATTTTTATGCTACTGGTGTAAATTTTCAACACTGTTAGTACCAGATGAACATAGTATTCACTACTTCAAGAGGACAACTAGGTCACACCAAGATCTTGGAAATAAAGCCTTTCTACATCATAATATAAAGGTATAGACTAACTATATCCAATTTTCCAAAATTACATAATCATTTAAGAGTAATTAATAATATAAACTTTGCAGTCCTGATTCAAATCATTCCATAGTGTTTCTTCCCCAAAAAGAAGTTTAGAATTTCTTTTGACTAATTAATGAATGCCAAAACTATATTTAATATTGTTTGCACTAGAATTTTGACATATTGTTTAGCATATTTTTCCTCGTAAAGAAAAGGTCAGGCTGTACACTGCAAAAGCCAGACTAAACCTGAATATGAAGATTAGGGTTAGCTAAAATTTCTTTTGACTCTCTCATAGTATTTAAATTTAATTCATATGTGCTCCAAATTTTCTTTAGTATGCTCAGATCCTGTGGGATTACTCTCCTGTCATTGTAAAACCTGTGTGGATATTTCTGGGTTTTGGAGTACAAAAAAGTTAAGAAACCTGCAGTTAAAGGGAAAATCTGTTTATTTCAGCAGTCAGGATTTTTTTTTTTTTTCATTAAAATAAACCACTCATAAACACTGTCATTACCCAACAATTTGTGGCATAAACTACTGGTTACTGATAATGCGTCCATAGTTTTGTGTTTGAAGTATATCAGTTGATAAACTCAATGTGCTTGCTTTTTACATGTAGAAAACACTTGAAAATTTCTGAGGAAGAAAATGTAATCAGCATTATATATTCAGTACATATACAAAATTGGCTTATTCAACATGATCAGATGCAGTCTGTCACAGGCCTGAGAAGCATTAGGGTCATAGCTCAAGGGGAAATAAGGAGAAATAGTAAAAACACTAAATATCTAATACAACAAGTAGTTGTGATGCACATCCAAAAATTGGATGAAAAAAAAGAAAAAAAAAATGTATTTTTCCAAGTTTTCCCACCATGACACATCTTATCTTTAATATGGTTTTATCTTCTTTAATGTTTCTAAAAAGTCAAACTCTGTTTTAACCCAATCATTTGATCAGCAAATAAGCCCTTGAAGTTAAAAACATTTTTACTGATGCCATCAATAGCTGAGCAGGGAGAAAGGATATAATAGCAGTTAATATAATCTGTTTTCTATTTTACTTTGTCTTAATGATCAAACCATGTTAACATAGCTGTATATTTTGGATATGTATTTGTGAGGCTTGTTTGTGCTTAATGTTCCTGTTGTTTTAGAAGTAAATTCCTAAAACTTTAATGGTATCTTTCAAGTGCCTGAGGTTCCCAAGAAGCCTGTTCCAGAGGAAAAAATACCTATGCTGAAGAAAAAAGAAGCTCCTCCAGCAAAAGGTATATATTATCCCTTTAAGTTAGCAGACATCCTCTGAATATGTAATTCACAGTATTTTTCAGATATCTTACTTGATCATTACTTTTTTCTGTTATTTTTGGAAAGGTGTCTTCATATAAAATGTTTGTGCTACTGTATTTTTTGTTTTATTTCTCTTTTGGATAGTTTGTGGATTATTTTTTAACCAAAATCATGTTTTTGAAGTGCCTGAGGTGCCAAAGAAACCTGTACCTGAAAAGAAAGTCCAAGTGCTGAAGAAGGAAGTTCCCCCAGCTAAAGGTATATGAACTTGTAACTAGTTGTGATCAGAATGTTCTTCTAGACTTCGTTTATCTTCTCACTTGTGTTAAACACTAAAAGAGCAAAAGGATTGTTACTCCTAAGAATTGTGGTTCTTTGTGTTCAACTGTTTAGTGTCACTAGCCTGTATGTCATGGTGATTCAGATTCTTATTTCAAACTCAATTTACAATATCTTACTAAGTTCCAGAAGTGCCAAAGAAACCTGTGCCAGAAGAGAAAGTTCCTATTCCTGTACCAAAGAAGAAGGAAGTTTCACCAGCCAAAGGTATATCAGTGCTTGACTAAATGTGTTAAAAAAAAAATTAAAATTTTTTGTTCACCTTTCCTCTTTAACGTAGAATGAAGAGAGTTTTCTATTCTTGATAGTTCTTTGTCATTTCACTTATTGATTCACATCATTGTTCTTTACCTCGTGGCTTCAAAATTAAATTCTTAAATTACAACAATGTTTTCAAAGTGCCTGAAGTACCAAGGAAACATGTGCCAGAAGAGAAAGTACACATCACAGCACCTAAAAAAGTGGAAGAACCTCCACCAACCAAAGGTACACCAGTTTCTGGTTCAGCTGTGTAATTCTAGTTTTGTTTCTTCAGCTTTAGAAGACTGCAAGTAACAACTCCATTCCTTATGTTAGCGTCTTTGGTACTGAATCACTCACTGACCTATATTTGATCAGGACACTGTATTGTGGACATTTCTGTTAGTCATGGGTGCTATGCTTATTCTACACTTTGAAAATTTCTATATTTGTGTCTTGTATTGTCTCTGTCTTTTGGATCTTATGTATCTAAATTATTTAAAATTACTTGTTGCTTCAAAAACAGATACTCCAAAAGATAAACAATGTGCCTAAACAGCCCAACTTCCCCCTTAGCCTTACTATGACAGTTTGTAATGCTGTAGTCTATATGTTTGTAACTTTACATCTGTACACAGATCTGTGGATAAAATCAGTGTTATCTTTCATACACAACTAAATGTCATATTTGTGTAATCTTAATATCAGTTATATAGTTATCATTTTACTTTATTTTATATTGCATTGAAAACTAATTTCTTAAACAAAAATGTCTTTAAAGTGCCAGAAGTGCCTAAGAAAGTTCCAGAAAAGAAACTGCCTGTCCCTGTATATAGAAAGCCAGAACCTCCACCAGCCAAAGGTATCTCTTCTTATAACTGAACATGTGGATGATGCTTCTTGTTTCTGTACATTAGTTATTAGAATTTAACTGAAGTATCATAGCAGTTTGTGACAAATGTCCTTCCTAATTCATACACTTTAATTTCTGTGTAAATTGTCTCTCAGTTTCTGATGTTGTGTCTAAGTTTTCTACAATTAAATACTATCTTTGAAGTGCCAGAAATACCACGACCTCCCCCTGAAGAGGTACCTATTTTTGTTTCTGAAGAAGAGGAGGAGGAAGAGGAAGCTGTTCCAGAGATACCAACAAAAGGTACACTGTTCTTTCTTGAAAATTATCAGAGAATTTTGTTTACTTCATTAAAAGATCCTCATCTCTACTGATTGTTTTAAGGTGGATATAAACCTTAATTATCCTTCTGAGGGGAGTTTTCTTCTTATTATTGGTCTTTGTGAGTTTGTTCTGTGGTTTTAGTAGTTTTGATGCTCTAAAAGTAATGGAAAATTTCTTATCAAAACAATATCTTTAAAGTGCCAGAGATGCCCAAAAGAGCTCTCCCAGAAGAAAAAGTACCAGTTGCAGTTCCTAAAGTAAAGAAAATTCTACCAGCTAAAGGTATATCCTGTTGTGGTGTAAACAGATAATTTCTGTCCTTCAAATTTCATATTTCAGGGGAACCTCATTTTAAAAAACAATTTTTACTCATGTAAAGTCATATCCTTGGTTCTAGCACCCTGCTGTTTCCCTGTAGTGAGCACTGCTAGGTCTCAGGCAGAGCCTGATTGTTTATTTTCTTGTTGACTTCAGTGGGCTGAGAATCAGGCCTTGAATGATCTTTTTTCCATTTTAAGTGATTGCTGTAAATTAAATAATTCATTGTGATATCATTATGAAGAACTAACATTTAAATTATTTTAAATTTTGTTTAAACAAAATATAAGGAATAATATTTTATGGGCCTTTACCTGGAATTCTTCAGTTCAGGGAGATCATTCTGACATACTTTGAGAGTGTGCTAAGATCTCAAGCCTTTTAGCTAAGCTTATATAAAAATAAAATTAAATCACAACTGACTATACAAATAATCAGAACATATACCCTAAATGTGAAATTCAAAGTGGAGGCAAACTGTTGCAGGGGCTATCATTTGGTGCTGAGCAAGTTCTACCTCAGCAGCTGAGTTTTTTAGAAAAAAAATGAAAAGTGGACACTGGAAGTTTCTTCTGTAAAAAAAATTAGATGTCAATAATCTTATACAACCTCTCATTTGTAGCATATCTTGCTAATGTTTTCAGTTGGCAATATTGTGTAGTTAAGAATGGGGCAAAAGAGCTAATCCTCATATAATCATTATACCCCAATTGCAGTTGCTGTTTTCAGGGAGTGAAAAATAACTAATAGAGTTTCCCTTAGTTTTATTACTGTTGTTATTTTAAAGTTGGTGTCCTTGTCCTTTATGTTATAAATTTTTCTTTGTGATGTTGTGAAAGTAAAGTTCTTACAATAATATCTTTAAAGTGCCTGAGGTGGCAAAGAAAGTTGTGCCTGAAGAAAAGGTTCCCATTTTTGTTCCTGACGAAGAAGAGGAGGAAACTATTCCAGAGGAAGCTATACCAGAAAAAGGTACACTATCTTTTCTTGCAAGTTATTCATGAGATCTTTTGGGTTCATTAAAAATCATCTTTATTTCTTGTTCTAAGTTGTATGTGAGTCTTAATGATCTTTTGGGGGAGCTTGTGATCTTGTTTCATGTTCTTTCAAGTGTTCAATGCTCTGAAAGTAATTTTAAAATGTGTTTCCAAAATAATATCTTTCAAGAACCAGAGATTCCTAAGAAACCTGTCTCAAAAGAAAAAATACCTGTACCCATTCCTGAGAAACTGGCGCATCCTCCAGCTAAAGGTACATAAATTAATACCTATGTAAACAATGTGTTTTTATTCTCATTCAGTGTCTCTATCTATTTTATTCTGTTTGTTATTTATGTTAGTTTTGTGTCCCTGCTCTCTTTCTGTGTTGATGTCTCAGTGTGCCTGTCAAATTCCTAGTGAAAAATAAGCTTTGAAATTATATGACTTGTTCAAGAAGTCCACCTGTGGATATAAAGTGTCTTTTGTTTTTATTTCTGTTTCATCTTTAAAACACTAGAATATATTCTTCAGATCAGTTATTTCATTATGTCTGTTTGTATATGTTTTCTGTTGTTTTTCTCATATTACTAGCAGATGACATTCTTAAAATAATGTCTTTAAAGTGCCTGAGATGCCTAAGAAACCTGCTCCTGAAGAGAAAGAGCCTGTTCCTAAAAAGGTGCCAGCTCCACCAGCCAAAGGTATTGCAGTTTGTAAATGCTGTTATCATTAATAGATAACATTCTTCATAGAAGTTTCATGTAGCAAGGGATATTTCAGTGTATCTATTGTGTTATATTTGTCACTGTACTATTTGTTTCTGAGTTTCTGTCCTGCTGTTTGTAAGCTTCTTGGGTTGTGTCTATTTAAAAATTGTACAAAAGAACACTGAAGTTAGGTCCTATCTTTAAAGCACCCAAGATACCTAAGAAGGTTGTTCCTGAAGAGAAGGTGCCTGTTCCCCCCCCTGAAAAATTGGAGTTTCCAGCTGCAAAAGGTATATGTACTCCTGATTCTAAATAATATTTATGCTAAAAATACTGTTTGACCTTCTTCTTTCTAACTTTTTTCTTTGTTGTATGAGATTTCTCTTGAATTTACGTTAAAATTCTTTATTATGAATGTTCACATTGTAGAGCTCTGTTTCTTGTGCTTTCTTACTTCTACTGCTTTAAAGTGTATTTTTTAAATTTCTAAAAGAAAAACATATCTTTAAAGTCCCTGAAGTGCATAAAAGAGCTGTTGCAGAAGAGAAGGTGCCATCTATTGTTCCCAAACCCAAAGAACCAACACTGACTAAAGGTACAGATACATTTCTTCTTATTCCTCACAAAGATCTGTTTTTCCTCCTCATTCCCAAAATCTTTTATAATACATGTACTGTTTCAGGATCATGTTCTTATAGTTTAATAAAACTTGTTACTTGGTTATCAAGTACATTTTCTGTTTAATGTGGATCATCTTGAGTAACTGTTAAAAAAAAAAAAAAAAAAAAAAAAAAAAGTAAGGTATTAACAATAATACTGTTTCTAAAGTGCCTGAAGTATCCAAGAAACTTGTCCGGAAAGAAAAAGTCCCTGCTCCTGCTCCTGTGGTGGAGAAGTATGAGTATACATATGAAGAGTATGAGAAGTACGAGACATATGAAAGTATTGGAGAGTTCGAGAAGGTTCAGGAAACTGAAGAAATTGAGGCATATGAGGAACCTGAAGAACCTGAAAGATATAAGGAGATTCAGGAACAGGAATACAAAGAGGAGGCTGAGGAGAAAGAAGATTTCTATGAAAAGTATGAGTTTAAGGAGAAGGAAGAGATCCATGAAAAATATGAGGAGGTATATGAGGAAGCTTACGAAATCCAACCAACTATAGGTACAACAAGTCATGATTTCTTTATTCTTATATTTGAGCTTCCAGCTACTGCTTAAGCCTCCTTTGGGTGTGCATTTTTATTTTTCCCTGTTTGTAGTCCAGTGTGTGTCTGTTGCTGGCAATGATAAATCCATTCAAAGATTGTTTCTCTCCTACTCCTTCCTAAGGAATTCTTTCCTTCAGAGAGGAATGGGAGGATTCCCCATCGTTTTGCCCAAGAGTGAGCTAGTGTAGATGACATAAGAAAAGTAAATGATAATTTTCTGATGCACTTCATCTTCAGCCTGAATTAAATATTTTTATGTGTCAATATATGTTTCTTTTGCTCAGTTTAACTCCTGTGAGTTAGAGATGTTACAAATCATGTAGGACTTCCCTTCTCATCATTTATATTTATGAACATAGTATCTCTCATGCCAAACAGAAAGTGCATCTAAAATGTACCAGAAAGATGTATGCTAATATTACTTAGTTTTCATTGCTCAAGAACTAAGTGGCTGTTCAATTCTCTCTGCATAAATGATGAGATCGTTGCTATGCAAATGAGTAATTGTTCTGCTTGCTGTCTTTGTATCTGTTGTATTTCCTTATAAATAACTTTAAAACCATAATGAAATATTTTTTAAAGTGCCTAAGGTGCCTAAAAGACCTCTGCCAGAAGAAAAAGTACCTGTTCCTGTTCCTAAAAAAGAAGCTCCACCAGCTAAAGGTACATCAGCTATTAGATAAATTTAAAAACACAGCCTTCTGCCTGAGTCTCTGAATCCCCAAATCCAGTGATTTGCCTAATCTGATTTGACTGTTAGACCCTTAACTTTCTTTCACAGTACAGTCAAAGACAGGGATTAAGTTACTAAAAAATAGTATTTCTTTAACAAAACAAAACCAAGAAAAATTACTTTCTGAGGACAAAGGAAGCACAGACAGGACTTTCAATATTTAATTTTTGCCATCACAATGTGACATTTTGTAGCTAATCAATGAATATATTAATAGAATATATTAATATATTAATAGAAGTCTGTTGAGCTATAGCACTATATCAGTGAAATTCTAGTTTCCTACAGAATCCTAAAAAACTAGAACATCCTTCAGCGTAATAATTTGCTGGATGGCATGCAATCTTAATAGGTGTTCTCTGCACCAAGCTCTACAAAATTTAAGTGTCATGAATCCAATGTCACTGGACGGTAGTAGAGTTTATGTACTATTTTGGAGCCCTGTAATTTTCTGTTCAGAGCATTTAATTTGCCAGAAATTAATTTTGTTCTAACTTTCATAGTTGTTTCTCATACAAACTATCAGAATTAAATCAGTGGGGAAGGGTTGGGTTTTTTTCATAAAGACTTGTAGTTGATAGGAAATTAAAACCTTACCATCCTCCCAGCTAGCATTAATCAGAGCTGATAGTTCATGAAATCTAATTGTTAAGGCTTATCCTAGTCAAAAATTCACCCAATAAAAGCAGTAGTTTTCTTTCAGTGAATACAGAAGACTCTAGCTATATGAATCCAAGCAAAATAATCCAGATCATTGGCCTGTAGGGTCAACACTCAATAATAATTGAGGACACTGTATTTTGTATTTTTCTAATTTTTCTGACTTCTTTGCATTGTTTGCTTTTTGCTTAACTTCTATTCTTACATAATATTCATACTGCAAAAGTTCCTAAAAAAAAACCAATGTCTTTAAAGTGCCAGCAATGCCGAAGAAACCTGTTCCAAAAGAAAAAGTACCACCTGCTGTTCCTAAAAAGGAAATTACTCCACCAGCTAAAGGTATACTTCTGCATTGTCCTTGTGAATCATGAACTCAGATTTCAGTCTTTTGTCTTCATTATTTGCTGAGAAAGATGTGCATATGTTTTATGTCCCCACAGTGGTTTTTTCAACTGTTTGTGACTAAGTCTTTTTTTACCTGTTGGTTTCAAGTCATTTGTTGAAAATATGTGAGAGTCACTTTAAAAGATGTGTGTCCTGTCATTAAGCTACACATGAAGGTATTTCAGAAAGGAATACTATTTTTATTTCATATTAAAAGGAAGGAGATTCCACTGTCCAAATATATAGCCATCTTTCAAAAATACTTTTTAAATTCGTTATTCTTCTATCTGATCTTCAAAATTAACATAGATGTTCTTTCAGGAAGCATTTAATCCTTTGTTGTTTCATGAATCTTCCTTCTTAGATTTGTTATTCTTTCTAACTTATTCCAAATAACTTTGAAAGCCCTAAAAGTAAACTGTATCTTAAAGGGCCAGCTGTTCTCAAAAGAACTGTCCCTGAAGAAAAGAAACCTACACATACACCTGAAATAGAAGTTCCGCCAATGAAAGGTAAAAGAATATTTTATATGAGTTTTTATGGAAAGGAAATATTTCTGTAATTTTTACCAACTAACATCTTCTAAAATGATCCTCATGTTCTTTACACCATGGAAAGTGTATCTAGTCTCTAAGTGCAGATTCAGGTCTCAGTGACAAATTGAAAACTCTGAGGCAAACTTTTCAGATACGTGCTAAATAGTAAAAACATTGATTTATGAATGAAAACACGTTAAGAAGGTATTACTACTTACACTACCAGCATGTAAACATTCAGTGCTTTTATATTTGTGATACAGTTGTGAATTTAGTTTAAACTGGGGTTTTGACACCAATACAATCGTCATGATATTGGTGGAGAAATAATAGGGCAAGAGCAAGTAAGTTAAACCCATAAGTTACACATATCAGAAGGAAAAACATGACAACACAATGAGAAAAGCAAATGGCTTATGCTGTTTGAGAGCAGTAACTAATTTCCTTCACATAATTAATTGTTCCAGCAAGAGATTTTTAGAATTATATATTTCATTCTCAAATAGGCACTGTATTTGGGACCTCAAAATAACTCAGTTTTCTAGGTATTTTCCTGTTTGGGTTTTTAAAAGTTGAAAATTATTTTGAGGTTGCTAAAAGAAAGTTAATATCTTTGAAGTTCCTGAGTTGGGTAAGAGAGCTGTCCTTGAAGAGAAAGTACCCACCCTTATTCCTAGAGAAGAGGAGCCTCCTTTGTATGAAGGTACATTAATGACCCATCTGTCAAGCAGTAAATTGCAAAGAATATATCATTTCATGCTCTAGGTTGTTTTGCAAAATATGAGACATTTTCAATTCATTTTTTAAAAATGTTTAAAAGTAATTTTCATCCATGTCTTTGAGACTCTCCCCCCCAATTTAGTTATAGTTTAACTTTTTTTAAATGTTCTTTTCTGCTCTAAGAATGATAAAATAAAACAAAAATCAGATATAAGCTGAGTTTCTGATTCAGGAAAGCATTTTAGCCACATTAGACCAAAGAAATTAACTGAAGTAGACACTGGTTTAAAAGCCATCCTGAGTAACAGTTAATTTTAGAGCTGGGATATAGATAGTTGGCACCAGATGAGGACATGTGAAATTCAATTACAATCTCTATCTAGTACACAGAACTAAGTAACTACAAAATAAAATAAAATATTTCTGTAAACTTGTATTTTACTAATTAGGAATGGTCACTTTAGCAGTAGTAGGTAAATAATTAGGCTGAAATGAGATATTTAAGTAATTTATGTTCAAACAGCTCTTTGTCCATGTACATGTCTGCATTTTTATATTGTAAGTTGTCCTTCTAATCTTGTCTTGTAAATATTCAAATGTGTAAAATAAACTAATATCTTTAAAGAGCCTGAAGGTTACGGAGAAGTTCCAACAGAAGAAAAAGTCCTTGTTATTATTCCTAGTGAACCAGAAGCTCCAGCAGCTGAAGGTACACCAACTATTCAAGCAATCTATAAAGCAACATGTTCCCTACAAATTAGTTATACATCTTCATCATTCCATCCATGTGCTAATCTGTTAATTAATGTCTTCATTCTAATGTTTCCATAGATGCTATGTGTCTGTCATTGCTTTTGTTACTTACAGTTTGTATATTATGATGTTTTTTAAAAATTATAATATCTTTCAAGTACCTGCAGTGACAAAGAAAACTCTCCCACAGAAGAAAATACCTGCTGCTGTACCTCCAGCTCCTCCAGCTAAAGGTACATGACCTCCAAATGGATTTTTTCTAACCTCTTTTAAAAGTTGAGGTACCAAGTAAGAAAACCAACATGTTTGTTTTTCTTGAACAACATGACCAAGTGCTATATACACAGTTTTCTTCCATTTGATCTCTACTTGTAAATTTTGTTTGTTTCTTTTCAACTTAGAAAATGAGCATACATACAGGGAGATCAAAGATTAGAACCATAATCATTTTGCAACCATTTACAAAGAATTCCATCTTTCTTCATATGTTAAACTAATCAACAATTATTAAGACAGAATAATTCATCAATTGGGAAAACAAATTCAGGGAACATTTTCTATAAGTTCTTATTTTTGTCTTGTGTTAGCAAATACTCAAACATTCTTGATACATTTTTCATCAAGAATTTAAAATTTAAAAAGACAGATTTAGATAAATACAAAAAAATTTGGTAGTCAGAAAATCCATAGAAGGGCCAGGGATTAACTTTTTATTTTTTTTATTTCTTGTCTCATGTTCTATTTTCCAAAATAAATTCTCTGACAATATATTTTTTTAAAAAATCTAAAAGGTTGTAGCAGAAGCTTGCTTGCAGAATTACTCTTTGTAGACATATCAGGGACTTTAATAAACTCAAGATTAAGAAATCAGGACAAACTATAAAGCCACAATGTTTTTTTCATAGAAACATAGTTTTATAACAAAATCCTAGTACTTAAAATCTCTACAGATATTTGAAACATAATATTTATTTAATTGCACTGGAATTTTGCCTTGCTTTTATAGGTAATTTTGAAACAAAAAAAAAAAAAAAACAAACCAAACCTTTAAATTGACATTTTTTCTAAAGATTGTTTGATAAGAAAAAAACCACCTAACTACTGTCTTTTCAGAGAAGAGCCAATTCAGTCCTGTAAGTGCTAGGACTTAGAAAAACAATGAACTCCAGAAAATGAAGTTGTTGTGTTATATTCATAATTTAATACCATCTATTTTAATATTGTTCTAATAGATTTTTTTGCTTTACAAAACTGTACTACTTATTTCCTAGTACAAATTTCTAAAATAAACCAATATTTTTAAGTTCCTGAAGTACCAAAGAAAGCTGTCCACAAAGAAAAAATACCTCCTGCTCTACCTGAAGAAGCTTCACACCTTAAAGGTACGGAAATTTTGAACAGGATTTGAAGGATACAAAATATGCTTTCATACATAAATCTGCAATTATTTTGAGAGCATTCTGTCTACCATAAACCAGACTTTAGTTAGCAGTATAAAATTAATGTAACAGAATTTTAAAATTATATCACCTGTAGTTATTCTTAAAGGGAAAATTAACTGTATGGGCAAGAGGGTCCCTCCTACTTGAGATCAGTCTAAGGGGGGTAAAAAAAATAGAAATTTACAGAGCTTAGATAAACTGGACATATCTCTTTACACTCAGGAAGTAGCTCAGTTTAGGACATGTCATACATCTTTCTTCCAACAAACTGAGGAGGTCAGATCAAGGTAAAATATGAGATTTTTTTCTTCCCTCATTTGAAAGAATCCTGATTTTGAGGGTAGATAAAAAATAAACTTGTCTATTGTAATATGAGCTTGAATATTTGATTGCATTTTCTCTTTATCTTTCACACTGTCTTGTTTTCTGGAGATATTCTAAGTTAATTTAAGTATTTGAAATAATATCTTTCAAGTACGTGAAGTTTATGAGGAGGTGCACATAGAAGAAGAAATTTCTACTGTTCATAAAAAAGAGGAGACTCCAGCACCTAGAGGTATATATCTTCCTCATCATTTCTTCCTACAATTTACAAAGTCCAGGAAAATTAATTTATTCATGTTCATAGTTTAGTTCTTGTTCAATGTAATTAATATTCATGTTCATTCTTTTAGCACCTTACTTACATTACAAAGTTGGGGGGTTTTATTATTTGACTTTCTATCCTATATAAATTCTTAAAATGAACTAATATCTTTAAAGTGCCCACAGTCATTAAGAAAGCTGTTCAAGAAGAAAAAGTGCTTATTGCTGTGCCTAAAAAACCAGAACCCACTCATGTGCCAAAAAGACCAGAATCTCCACCATCTAAAGGTACTTTGATAGCCTAGTAAAACTGATGTCTTTTACTGATACATCTTTTCTGTTTCTTACATCGTTTCTGATTTAATCGTTCATGGTCCCCTTGTGTCAGATCTGTGGCATTTATGTTGTATATGTCCCTTTTCCTGTTTCTCAACTCGTCTTTCAGTCATATAATTAAAATTAAAATCAGTAAATATCTTTCAAGTGCCTGAATTGCCCAAGGAAACTATTCCTGAAGAGAAACCTGTCCCTCTGCCTAAAAAGCCAGAAGCTCCACCTGCCAAAGGTATAGGTCAACATATCCTTTCCTTCTCCTTATTCTTCAAATTTCTTCTGTCCCTTGTTTTGTTCTTGTGAAATCATTGAAAATTAGTTGCGTATGTCTTTTTCTTCTACTCAAGAGTAGAATCCATTGTGGTGGCACAGATACTGTATCAGAAACTTGTCAAAGGGACTAAAAATAAGGAAAACTCTAGCTGAGTCAACACACAGTGAGCTTTACAGAACAAATATTGTCACCTGTTGGGTGTTTATAAGTACTGTAAACAGCCTCAGAAACTCTATCAATACTCAAGCAAGAATTATACACTTCCTCTTTCACATTGCTCACATTAATCTTAGGGGTCAATTGATTTAATTTTGAATGGAAATAGCATTAGGCACAGAAAAAAGTTACAATTTATTCAGATATTTTAGAAGTCTGTCTGAACTAGCAGTTTGTGTGACATTACCACTGTATGACAAAAGATCCCCAGCAGTTGCTTCAAATTTTCATTTGCTAGAGGGATAGAACAAAGACTTGTCAGAACATGTAACTTTTGTTGGAGTATCTTTATACATCTATTTGTTTTGTCTTATTTCTATGTACTGCATATTTTATTTTTGTAATTCTTAAAAGTACACTAATATCTTTAAATAGTCCAAGATACCTAAGAAATCTGTCTCAGAATACAAAACAAATGTTGCTGTGCCTAAAAAGCCAAGAGTAACACCACCTAAAGCTTATATGTCAATAGTGGTGACTCTTCTAGGAGGAGATTTCTCTATCTCTTGGGCAGTAGGATTTACAGAAAAAGAAAAAATTACATTTTATTTCTCATTTATAAAAAAATCTTACTATGTAACATTTTTTTCATATTTTTTTTTATATCTGATCCTGTGTTTCTTTATATGTTTCTTGTGAGACTTTTCTTAACAATTTACATATCAAATGCATTAAATATAACAAAAATGAATGTTGTTTGCTTTAAAGTGCCAGAGGTGCCTAAGAAAATTCCAGAAGAGAAAGTACCCATTGCTGTACCTAGAAAACCAGCACCACCACCAGCCAAAGGTATGTTACACTCAAGGAAACTAGAATTTGGAAGAAGAAAAAACCTCTGCCTTGATTGTGCAGATTATTTTTTTGATTGTTTCTGTTGCCCTATTAATTTTATTTTCTGTGCCCACTGCTTTGAAAATTATTCTTTTTGAATCATAGCTTTAATCAGTGTACCAGTGTATTAGAAATACTGATGTGTCTGTGAAGAGTTGAGATGGATACTTGAGAACCACAGCAGAAACCTTAAAGAGAAAACAGGTCTTCTGTGATCTGAAATATTCCCGACTGACAGTGCAAAATGAACCCCAACAGAGAGTTTAATAATTTCAAAGTAAAGAATAAGTGATACAGATATCTAACACGGGAGAAAACCCTCTGTGCATAGATGAAAAATTGATACCAAGAAGTCATTGTGCATAGAAGAATGGGGCAAAGAGTACAGAATGGACAATAACAGCCTTACACAAATGGAGATCTGGGAGGGGGTTGAATAAAATGGAAAAAATAATCATACGTAAAAGAAGAAACTCCAAAGGACTCAGGTGTTTCCTCAGACTTTACAGGGACATTAAAAAGCCTTATGTCAATAAATATTTCAAAGCAATTGCTCCATTAAGAACCTCCCTACTTTGCAATTTCTACTGAAAAATTTTGAACATAGTTGTAAAATTCCATATAATAACTTAAAATAATCTCTTTCCTTAAAGTGCCTGAAGCACCCAAAGAAGTAGTTGTAGAAGAGAAAATCAAAGTTGCTGTGACTAAAAAGCCAGAAGTACCACCAGCTAAAGGTACTTGTCATTAATAAAATCATGACAATAATTTGTCTTGCTTTCACTGTTAAGACCTTTTTGATACTATTTCCCCATCTTTCTATCTTATAAATTGTAATTTTTGTATTTCATTTTTTGGAGCATCCTCTTTCCTCCTCTGAAATGACTCTCAATCAAGGTTGAGAGTAAAAATCATATTTGTTAAAGGGTGTTATGTTTAATTGATGTTACCCGGTGTCCTTCTGTTTGTTCCTTTTTCCACTTTAATGCCATTTAAATTTCTTTAAATTCTTATTATTAACATAATCATTCATTTTAAAGTGCCAGAAGTGCCCAAGAAAGTCCCGGATGAGAAAATACCGGTTGAGGAGCCTAAAAAAACAGCAGTTCCACCAGCCAAAGGTACTTGTCATTATGAGAAAAATAACAGAATCTAAACCATCACTCTTTTATTGTTTTAACATTATTGAAGACAGTACCAAAGACCTCTGTTAGAATTTTCTTCTGTTGTCAACATTTTTTTGAGTGAATGAATATATTTTGTGACAAAAATAGATCTTGGTAATTAGTGTTCTCACTAATACTGTTCTGTTGTTACACTTTAATATCGTTTATTAAATTCTTATAGTAAAAGTTACTAATCTTTTTCAAGTGCCTGAGGTACCAAAGCAAGTGGTTCCAGAAGAAGTTTCAGTTAAAGTACCGAAGAAACCAGAACCTCCACCAGCTAAAGGTAACTGCTGTAGACAATTAATGAAAAAAAAAAAAAAATCTTCATTGTCTAGGTTACCATTTTAACATATTTGTAATTTACTTTTACTATAAATGTCCTATAAAGTATATTTGTTGTTTAAATTGTAGTTTTTGCATCTATACTTCAGTGAGACATCAAGGACAATTTTTTGTAGGCAAAGAATGAAGTTGATAACCACTGGCATTTTTTATGTCCTTGACTTTTACTTTTTCTTAGTGTCTTAATACTGCAGACATATATTTGAATTTCATACAAATAAAATTAATTACTTTCTTTAAAGTGCCTGAGGTGCCCAAGAAAGTGGTCTCAGAAGAAAAAATACACATTGCAGTTCCTAAAAAGCCAGAACCTCCACCACCTAAAGGTACATGTTCAATACTGATAAAATTGCACAGAAATATTAATCTGTTTCTGTAAATATTTTCTTTTTAAAATTTGTGTTATCCTCTTTTTTTATATCCTAATATTTATAAATGTTACAGATTGTATTGTCGTCTTCACTTGTGAATAGCTTTCACTAAGCAATAATGTCTATTAATGGTGTGCATCAAGCAATATGAAAAAAACACAGACTGTTTATAAGGGATTTTCTGACTCTGTTTGATAATTTTCACTTTGGAGCTATTGTCGCGTTTTTAATTCCTATTCTTCAAATTCCTGAAAGTAAAACAAATAAATATCTTTAAAGAACCTGATGTGCCGAAGAAAGTTGTTCTGGAAAAGAAAATAGCTGTGCCTAAAATACCAGAACCTGAGCTTGTGCCTAAAGAACAAGAACCTGTGGTTGCCCCAGAACCAGAGGCTGCACCTGAAGAACCAGAACCTCTACCAGAGAAAGGTAAATCTGAACACTAATAAAATAACAAAAGTAGTAATCATCCTCTTTTCTTTAACGCTCTGATTTTCCAGGCCTTCTGTTTCTGAGATTCTATATTATATTTGTTATATGTATCTGCATATCTCTGTGAAACAGACATACATGGGTCTTTTTGAAGAAGAGTGATAAATCTTGAATGTTGGAATTGACTGTATTTTATACTTCAATTTGTCTTACTGTTTTGGATTATTCTTACTATTCTACCTGCCTGGGTTCATGAAAACAACCACAACTAATATCTTTAAAGTGATGATAGCAGAAGAAAAGAAAGCACACATTCTAGTAGCTAAGATCAGGAGATATCAATATAATTGAAATAACAGAAGCTCCACCAAGAAAAACTAGATGCCATCACTGCTAATTCTTGAGTCTTCAGCTTATTACCTGAAATGTTATTAATATCTTCTGTCTTGTCCATTCTGTTTATAATTATAATGGATTTTACTTATAGCTTAAGTTATACTATTAGTGCATGTGTGTAATTGCATACAGGGGGATAAGGCTTGTGTGTGTGTGTGGGGGGGGGGGGGTTGTATTTGAGAGAAAAGGGAGAAAAGCCATAATTTGGTATATTCATTATTTAAAAGGTCAGCATAAATGATTGATGCCAGATACGTTTTTAATGTTTTCATTAGAGCTGTGGTTTCATGATTTGCTAAAACTTGGTATGATTGTTAGTGCAGTTGTTAAATTTAGAACTAATATCTTTTATGTACATAAAGTGGCCAAGACAACTTCCCCAGAAAAGAAAGTAGCTGTTCCAATTTCCCGAAAACCAAAGCCTGCTGCAGAACCACCAAAGCCTCAAGAGATAGAATCTCGAGACGTGGAACCTTCTAGAGTGTCCCGAAAACAAAAACCTGCTGTAGCACCCAAAAAACTAGAGCGTGTTGTGGCATCTGAAGAGCCTGAGACTGTTGTGGCACCCCAAGAAACAGAATCTGTTGTGGCATCAGAGTGTGTTGTGGTGCCTGATAAACCAGAGAGTGTTGTGGTGCCTGAGAAACCAGAGTTTGTTGTGGTACCTGAAGAACCCAAGCCTTATGTGACATCCCAAAAAATAAAGCATGGTGTTATGCCCCCAAAACAAAAGCTTGTTGTGGAACACCAAAAAACAGAGCATGTTATAGTGCCTGAGAAACCAGAGCTTGTTGTGGTACCTGAGAAACCCAAAATCGATATGCCACCCCAAAAGCTAAAGCATGGTGTGATGCCCTCAAAACAAAAACCTGTTGTGGAACTGCAAAAACCTGAGCCATTCATGGCCTCTGAGGAACCTGAGCGCACTGTGGCATATGAGGAGTTAGAGGCAGTTGCACCAACCCAAAAATCAGAGCGTGTTGTGGTGCCCCCCAAAACAAAACCTTTTGTGCCACCCCAAAAAACAGAGCTTGTTGTAGCACCTGAAGAAAAAGTGCTTGTTGCAGATTTCCAAAAATCAACCACTATTGCAGTATCCAGAAAATTGAAGACTGTTGTGGCAGTCTGCAAGCCAGAACCTGTCATGGTGCCTGAGGAACTAGAACAAATGTTAGCACCTCAAAAACTAGAGCCTTCTATAGCACTTCATAAGCCAAAACCTGAAGTGGCATCAGAAGAAGCAGAGCCTGTTTTGGCACCTGAGGAACCACCACCTGCTGAGCTGGCCAAAAAGCAAGAGAGTGTTGCTATACCTAAAAAACGAACAGCTCCACAGTCTAAAGGTACCTCTTATGAATAGAATCTCTTTTCCTTCTCTTGAGTATACTGTGTTTCACTGCTTGTTTTAAAGCTTAATACACATAACTAAAAAATACTAATATCTTTAAAGAGCCTGCAATGCCCAAAAAGGCTGTTCCAGAAGAGAAAACTCCTGTAGCTGTTCCTGAAAAATCAGAACCTCCGTCAGTCAGAGGTACATGTTATTATGAATACATGATAAACACACCTAATCTTCTTCTCTTAAGTGTTATCTTAACCTCCTTTGTTCTGTCTGCCATTTCAAATCTGAGGTTTTAAATTATGCTTGTTAAACAAATTGTACTGAGTATGAGTGTGTGCCAAAGTGTTTCTTCAGAAAATTTCTGTTGTCCTCTGTGTTTCAGTCTCTTTGCTTAAATTCAATTGTATTGTAATTGTAAAATGAAATGCACTAATATCTTTGAAGTGCCTGAGATGCCTGAAAGGAATGTCCCAGAGGAGAAAGTGCCTATTGTTGTGCCTAAAAATCAGGAGCTCCACTTGCTAAAGATACATGCTACCATGATTATCATCATAAGGAAGAGTGGGGATTTTTTTAAGTGAATCTCATTTTAAATTGATCTTTCACTATATACTCTGATATTGAAACTGTGAGAGAGATGTACCAAATATGAATTGCTGTGCAAGGGTGTCAAATGTTTCCTCAACTAAAACCATTCCAAATTTTGTTGTATGGATTTTTTGCCATATTCAAAAAGTTCAGGAGATAAGATTTGATTTCTTAGGCTATAGCAATAGATCAAGCAGGTATGATGAACTCCTGTCTACCAGTGAATGCCAAAACTTCATGGAGGCTAACAAGAGAATGAATGCATAAACTATTGTTCACATTATTAGTAGGGATGGTTTAGTACATGGTTTAGTGGGAGCTGACTTTTAGGATTATGGTTGAACTTGATGATCCTGAAGTTCTTTTCCAACCTAACTAATTCTATGACTCTGTGGGAAAGGACAAAATACGCAGAAACAGAAGGTTACAGCAGAAAGTAGCAGTTTCTGTACATAGAGCAAAATAATTACAAATATCTCTCTGTACCTGTGTTGCGGTGGAGATTTTGCATCATGGAGCAGAATCTTTTCTTTAAACTGTTAATTTGCCTGTATTTTGCTCATATGTCAACATTCTCTGCTGTGATTTGTAAAGTTGTTACATTGTATGAATAGCAAAAAAGAGCTGCAAAGATCCTGTGTAAAGCTTTGTCACTGAGCCTTGTGTGAGGCATTTATTTTCTCATATTAATCAAGATGAGAAACTTCATAACTGAAATACTAAAAAATTACTTAAGAGTCTCTAAAACTGTGCACACCATAGATGGATGCAGTGCAGCATCATTTAATTTACTTCAGCGAGCCCCAAGAACTGGCCAGAGAAGTAAACATTCCCTCTGCCACCAGATTCTCTCCATCTGAAATAGAATGACATTCCTCAAGTGACGTACCACCTCACAGTGATAATGTCTAAACCATTTAAATCATTTAAATAAATATAGCAGTAAAGATTTATAAACAGCACCTAGTGATTGGAATGGAAGCCAGAGCTGTTACAGGAAAGAATATGCAAAACAATAAAAGAGAGGAAACAAAGACAGAAAAAGAAATGTGAAGTGAACTTGAAGGATAAATAAAGAGATAATTTCCAAGCGACAAGTAAAAAGATGTCAGTTACTGCCAAAATCAGCACAGAACACAGAGTCATGAATGATACATGACTGATACTCAAATACAGTAGGATTCCATAAAGTCTCTGATCAGCTGTCACAAAGAAAGCATATGTGTTCTATGTTTCCACCTTGACTCAGAAGATAGAAACTAAACACGAAATTCCCATCTCCCGTGTGACATATTTGACAACCTGGTCACTCCACGTGCTTCAAGCAAAGTATAACTGACTGAATGTAACCACAGCACTTTCTCACAGATGATTGCGTGCATGTGTTATTGATTGTCTTATTGCTTCATATGCATCTGTCATGCCCAGAAAACTAAAATACACTAATATCTTTGAAGTGCCCAAGGTGCCCAGGAAAGGTGTTCTGGAAGAGCCCGTACCTGTAACTGTGCCAAAAAAGCCAGAACCTGCACCAGCTCGAGGTACATGTCACTCTGTGCATCAGCCTGAATGAGACTGTTTCTTACTGTCTTACATGTTACTTCTGGTGTCTGTTATCCTCTCCATTTGAGATTACCCAAAATTACTACGTTCTGTGCTGTTTATCAGTCAGGGATTCAATTATATAGTCTTTTGTATAAACGACTCGAATGATATTTTGAATTTACTGCTTTGTTTTCAGATTCTATATCAGCTGATACTAAAATATTATATTTTTTAAATTGATCATAAATTATTCAGATTGCTGCTCAATTTTCGTACCTTAATTTAACACAGTGAATGTCTCCGTGACTCTCTTGACAGTCTCAGTTAATATATATGATAGACATGAACCTTTCAAAATGAAAAAACATTTTTAACTCAGAAATGCACATATGAAGGCAGTAAGAAGAAGTGACAGCATATCAAGTGTTTAAAGGAAGTGCTCATCATTTTAAAGTTTATAATGAATAAGGGATGGTTATAAAATCCAGTGAACCATACAGGCTATGGAAGTTGTCAGAGTGAAATTAAAATCAAGACAAGAGAGCTACTCTAGGATAAGAAAGTAAGACAAGAAAAGCATAAACAAAAAATAGAAATGGAGAAAGGAAGAAGCAGGGACAAAGGAGAAACACTGGATTTCTCACCCTGTCACCGCCCATGCTGCTGAACGCAAAGCAACAGCAGCTTCATGAGGAATGGCAACACATAAGATACGGGCTGAGGTTGCCCCCAGGGAAAAGCCAGATCCCAGTGGTGCTGAGAACGACGGTCTCTTCTCCCAGGCAGGGAGGACAGCAGAGTAAAGAGGAGGGTATCCTAATTCATACCTTGCTCTGGAGTGGTACCTAGATGTGCCCTTTTGAGGTTTTGTGTGTGTGTGTGTGACTCAGTGAGTGAGAGACATGGGCCAATACCCTGAGACCAGTTTGGTGACTGTCACGAGCGCATGTCTAGTTTACATTTCATCGTTCGTCTTCCTGCTTAATGTATAAAACTGACTGTTACTAATATCTTTGAAGCACCTGAGGTGCCCAAGAAGGCTACTCGTGAGGAAAAAGTACCTGTGGCCATTGCCAAAGCACCAGAGCTTCCAGCACCCAGAGGTACCTGTCTTCATGGATCACTTAACAAAGAAGATGGCACTTGATCTTCTTCTCTTAAGTGTTGTCCTACCGTCTCTCAGCCTGTCTCTGTTTCCAGACCGAGACTCTCAAGGTTGTGCATGCTGAGTAAATGGTGCTGCACGTGTGTGTGAGGAATGGAGCCAGCTGTTGGGATGTTCTGTGTCCATGTTGCTTTGGGTTTTGTTCCTACTTGGCATGTGTTTTTACCAGTGTAAAATGAAATGCGCTAATATCTTTGAAGTGCCTGAGATGCCTGAGGCAGAGGTCCTGGAAGAGGAAGAGGAGGAGGAAGCACCAGAAGAGGTGGCACCAGTTGCTGAGCCTGGAGAGCCAGAAGCTCCTCCAGCTGAAGGTATACAGTGGTGTTTTGAAAGAGCCTGCCATGTCCTCCGGGTTGCCTCCGCAGTGCTGAGTGCTGTTTGCCCCTCCGTGTTCTGTGGGGAGGAGTGAGAGTGGCATTTGGTCGTGTTGTGTCTGTATGAGCATGCAGATGCCTGAGGGAGGGGATGGGGCTCCTCAGAAAGCACTCTCCCGTAAACCCATACTTTGTCTCTTTGTTGAGCGTAGTCCACCTGAAGGAAGAGTTCTTGTATGAGGAGGACTCCCTGGTAATCTGTCAAGGGTTTACTTTCCTGCTTTGCTGCTTGCCGTTTGGCTGTTTGCTGACCTTAACCTCAGTCTGGTAAAAGATCCCAATATCTTTCAAGTGCCTGAAGTGTATGAGGTGGAAGAGCCAGAAGTAGAAGTGCCAGTGGTTGTTCCCCCAAAGCCTGTGGCTGTGCTCAAGAAACCTGTGGCTATGCCAAAGAAACCAGAAGCTCCACAAGCTAAAGGTATATTTTCTGGGAGGAGAGGCTTTTTATTTTAGTTTATTGATTAATATTTTCATTTTTTTATCACTTCTTTTGTGTAGGATTATTTACGTGTCCTCTACCTCTAGACCCTGCTGTGCCTATCTTTGTATATGTCACTAACCAACTAGTCATTAAAGTTACAGCGTTAGAAATATCTAAGCTCTTATTTTCATATAAGTGTTGTGATCTTTTGTATTTTTTCAACTGTGAAATTAAGAGGAAATTATATCTTTAAAGTGCTCATGATGCCCAAGAAACCTGTCCCACAAGAAAAAGTGCCTGTTGCTGTACCCAAAAAAACAGAACCACCACCAGACAAAGGTACATGTCATCACTATTAGTCTTATCATTAGAAAGAAACATCACATTCTTTTGAACTTAAGTTGAACTAATTTTTGTGGTGATGACCTATCAGAGTTAGGTGCATAAGAAATATGAACTGCAATGTGGAGTTTCAAAAACTTGGCAGATAAGCTAGGTTGAATTCTTTGAAAAATATCTGCAGCTTTCGAAACTTTTTGTATAGTTTAAGAATTAACAATTACTGAATGTTTAAACAGAATAGCATGTTGTCCTGAAGAAAATCCTGCAAATAAATCTTCAGTTTAAAGAATGTAATGTTGCATCCCTGAGTTTTCTAATGGACTGTAATGCTGAATGACAGCAGCAGTATAAATACTCTATCTCTTTAAGAGTAACTTAATGCCAGTATGCATGAGGTAGCTTTGCTATCAAAAGACTGGATATATCTACTGATGATTTTATTGGCATATGAAAAGATCATTAATATAATCCCAAAGAGAGGAGAGGAAGTATATATTTCTGTAAACAATAGAATCTATAAAACAGGAAATTTGGGAAACTGAAAATGAAGAGGAGGTGTAAAGAATGGAAACAGTTGATAGGAAAAAAAAAGCCATAATGATAAAGTAAATGGTATTTACTTAAAAAAAAATCACATTACAATGACAAAATAGTCATGACTGATACTCAAATACAGTAGGATTCCATAAAGTCTCTGATCAGCTGTCACAAAGAAAGCATATGTGTTCTATGTTTCCACCTTGACTCAGAAGATAGAAACTAAACACGAAATTCCCATCTCCCGTGTGACATATTTGACAACCTGGTCACTCCACGTGCTTCAAGCAAAGTATAACTGACTGAATGTAACCACAGCACTTTCTCACAGATGATTGCGTGCATGTGTTATTGATTGTCTTATTGCTTCATATGCATCTGTCATGCCCAGAAAACTAAAATACACTAATATCTTTGAAGTGCCCAAGGTGCCCAGGAAAGGTGTTCTGGAAGAGCCCGTACCTGTAACTG
The DNA here is from genome assembly GCF_018691265.1 of Tyto alba. Lineage (NCBI taxonomy): Eukaryota > Metazoa > Chordata > Aves > Strigiformes > Tytonidae > Tyto > Tyto alba. The sequence continues at coordinate 26,489,039 of NW_024881328.1, read as the reverse complement.
TGCCAAAAAAGCCAGAACCTGCACCAGCTCGAGGTACATGTCACTCTGTGCATCAGCCTGAATGAGACTGTTTCTTACTGTCTTACATGTTACTTCTGGTGTCTGTTATCCTCTCCATTTGAGATTACCCAAAATTACTACGTTCTGTGCTGTTTATCAGTCAGGGATTCAATTATATAGTCTTTTGTATAAACGACTCGAATGATATTTTGAATTTACTGCTTTGTTTTCAGATTCTATATCAGCTGATACTAAAATATTATATTTTTTAAATTGATCATAAATTATTCAGATTGCTGCTCAATTTTCGTACCTTAATTTAACACAGTGAATGTCTCCGTGACTCTCTTGACAGTCTCAGTTAATATATATGATAGACATGAACCTTTCAAAATGAAAAAACATTTTTAACTCAGAAATGCACATATGAAGGCAGTAAGAAGAAGTGACAGCATATCAAGTGTTTAAAGGAAGTGCTCATCATTTTAAAGTTTATAATGAATAAGGGATGGTTATAAAATCCAGTGAACCATACAGGCTATGGAAGTTGTCAGAGTGAAATTAAAATCAAGACAAGAGAGCTACTCTAGGATAAGAAAGTAAGACAAGAAAAGCATAAACAAAAAATAGAAATGGAGAAAGGAAGAAGCAGGGACAAAGGAGAAACACTGGATTTCTCACCCTGTCACCGCCCATGCTGCTGAACGCAAAGCAACAGCAGCTTCATGAGGAATGGCAACACATAAGATACGGGCTGAGGTTGCCCCCAGGGAAAAGCCAGATCCCAGTGGTGCTGAGAACGACGGTCTCTTCTCCCAGGCAGGGAGGACAGCAGAGTAAAGAGGAGGGTATCCTAATTCATACCTTGCTCTGGAGTGGTACCTAGATGTGCCCTTTTGAGGTTTTGTGTGTGTGTGTGTGACTCAGTGAGTGAGAGACATGGGCCAATACCCTGAGACCAGTTTGGTGACTGTCACGAGCGCATGTCTAGTTTACATTTCATCGTTCGTCTTCCTGCTTAATGTATAAAACTGACTGTTACTAATATCTTTGAAGCACCTGAGGTGCCCAAGAAGGCTACTCGTGAGGAAAAAGTACCTGTGGCCATTGCCAAAGCACCAGAGCTTCCAGCACCCAGAGGTACCTGTCTTCATGGATCACTTAACAAAGAAGATGGCACTTGATCTTCTTCTCTTAAGTGTTGTCCTACCGTCTCTCAGCCTGTCTCTGTTTCCAGACCGAGACTCTCAAGGTTGTGCATGCTGAGTAAATGGTGCTGCACGTGTGTGTGAGGAATGAGCCAGCTGTTGGGATGTTCTGTGTCCATGTTGCTTTGGGTTTTGTTCCTACTTGGCATGTGTTTTTACCAGTGTAAAATGAAATGCGCTAATATCTTTGAAGTGCCTGAGATGCCTGAGGCAGAGGTCCTGGAAGAGGAAGAGGAGGAGGAAGCACCAGAAGAGGTGGCACCAGTTGCTGAGCCTGGAGAGCCAGAAGCTCCTCCAGCTGAAGGTATACAGTGGTGTTTTGAAAGAGCCTGCCATGTCCTCCGGGTTGCCTCCGCAGTGCTGAGTGCTCTTTGCCCCTCCGTGTTCTGTGGGGAGGAGTGAGAGTGGCATTTGGTCATGTTGTGTCTGTATGAGCCTGATCTTTAGCTTGGTCAAGTAAAAGGAACTAATATCTTTAAAGTGCCTGAGGTGGCTGAGGAAGAAGAGCCAGAAGTAGAATTGCCAGTGGTCATTCCCCCAAAGCCTGTGGCTGTGCCCAAGAAACCTGTGGCTGTACCAAAGAAACCTGTGGCTGCGCCCAAGAAACCAGAGCCTGTGGCTGTTCCAAAATTACCAGAGCCTGTGCCTGTCCTTAAAAAACATAAAGTTCCTTCAGTTAAAGGTACATACCTCAGTGACTGAGCCTCTCCTTTTTTCTGTTCTCTGAATACCTTTTCCCTTGTTTCACTGGTGTACTTAGTGCTTAGGTATCTGACAGGATAATCTGTCACTTTAAAATTTTATTCATCATGTTTTTTATGCCTTACTCTTTTTAGTCATTGCACTTTTCACTATAGTACATATATATGTATCTTAGTGTTCACAAAAATTAAAATTTACTAATATCTTTAAAGCACTTGAAGTGCCAGAGACAACTGTCCCGGAAGAGAAAGTGCCTTTTACAACACCTAAAAAGCCAGAATTTAAAAAGCCAGAGACAACTCTCCCGGAAGAGAAAGTGCTTTTTACAACACCTAAAAAGCCAGAATTTAAAAAACCAGAGCCTCCTCCAATCAAAGGTAAATATAGCTAGGAGTCATCTCCTGAGAAGAAATGTTTTCTGTTCTTCTCTCTTTTCTTTGTCCATAACTGAGTCTATAAAATGTGTCAGTTTTATGTATACTACCTTGAGAAAGACTGTTTGGAGCATAGCCTTTCCTGGTTATGGCCACTGCTACCCACTGTGATTTCTGTGTGCTAAGTGTCTTTGTCCTTTTTATGTTTCATATGTACTTTTATATACACTCAAATGAAAGGAACTAATATTTTTTTAAAGTGCCTGAGGTGCCCAAGAAACCTGTCCCAGAGGAGAAAGTACCTGTTGCTGTTCCTAAAATACCTGAACCACTACCAAGTGAAGGTATATGCCATCATAGCTATTACTGTAAGGACAATCCTTTGTCCTGTTGTTCCAAACATAAGTTTTAAAATAAAGATAGTCCCTTTTTTCCCATTGTAATGTTTATAAATTTTTCACTTCATATTTTACATTATACCAGTCTATGTTTCTTGTATTTACTATTATATTTTCATATTTGGAAGTAAAATATAATTTCAAAATTAAGTATTTTCAAGTGATATGTGCTCTTACACAGGTTATCCCTAACAAAGTGTGTCTCTCTTTAAGATAATAGTCAAATCCCACTAAATTTCAGTCTCTTAAAACCTAGTATTTATATTGTTGTAATAATCTTAGATTAATCGAGAGCATTGAAGTTTTTATTCTTCCCAGTTACAATGACTCATCCATAAATTTAACGTTTAGTTTATATTGTATGCATAAAAAAATACTATCCTTCACACAACCCTGATTCATTCTTACATAGAGAGTTGTTCTTCAGAAGCCTGCATTAACTGCAAAGATAACAGATAATGAATGATTAATTATCCTAATGTATATTTGTCTTTGTCTATTGGAGTGGCTTAGCTTTCTTTTGTTGATAACTACATAACTGTTCATGTGAAACAATCCTATAATTGGAAACTTACACCAGTTGTCAATATTCTTTAAAGAATATGAAATCGTAAAGGAAACTGAGCTTGAAGAAGCACAAGAAATTTCAGTTGCAGAAGCAGAAGAAGCTTTACCAGTTGAAGGTATACAAAGTACCTATCTAGAGTCTTCCAGACACCTTTCTTTCATTACTGTGCAGTTTTTTTCTTGCTCTGTTGTTCTTCACACATGTACCTGTGTGTTATAGGTCTCTGCATAATTCTTCCTCTTACTATGTTTTGTAAATGTATTCTGATCTCTTAATTCTAAGTACAACATACAGATTATGTTAAATGCTTTCACTTTGTTTCTTGTTGCAAGTCTTCCCATCATGTGGTTTCCCAGCTTTCTTCTCATATTATTAACATTCTTTTCTAAGTCAGCCTGGATATTTGTATTGTGTGCATGCTACAAAACAATAGGCTAAGACTCTTTCGTACTCCCATTTAATTCAATGATATTTTTTGGCTGGCTTCATTGGAAATGGAAAATTACTGTCTTTACATTTGTACATTACTCTTCACATAACTACTGTGGTAATAAATTTATACTAAATCTACCTAATGTTATTTAAAGCACCGGAACCTGAAAAGAAGATTCCTGAAAAGCGAAAACCACCACCACCACCTACTCCACCAAAAGAAGATATTAAACTGGCAAAAGAACTACTTAAAGGTATAATCATCTGAAGATACAATTAACAGTGAGAATTCAAACTTGTAATCCTTTTAAATTATACTGGTGAATCTTGAAAAGCATGGTTTTAAACATATCACTTTGGGTCTTTTTTTTTTTTTTTTTCCTTTCTACTTTACTATAGCTTTAATGGTGCGCCTTGCTAATGCTCAATCCCTTATGATTTTTTACCAGTGTTAAGCTAAGTGAGTTTACACAGATTCTTTTCAATAGTATTGGAAAAAATCAATTTATTAAAAAAAGTCTTAACAAAGTTAATATATTCTTTTATCTTTAATGTAATTCTTATATCTTTAACATGTTCTTAAGAATGAGAAGAATCCCCAGCAATAATTTGCTGATGTTACTGTATGAACATGGGTTTCAGATCAACTGTGCTTCCTACAGATCATCTGACTTCTTCTAAACAGTTGATCAGCCAGAATCTTAGCTTTGTAGCTCTTGTCTTTCTATTATGTCAATAGCATTAACCGGCTGTTAGGATTTTTTTTAGAAAGTTCTTTTCATTTTTAAATCTAATGATGTGTGTTGAAAAATTTAAATAATTTTTTTTTAAAGCTCCTGAATTAAGGAAGAAAGTTGTGACTGCAAAACCTGGTGAGCCTCCGAAATTGGAACCCCCACCTGCTAAAGGTACTTAGCTAATATAAGAATCTTACTTCAATTAAGCCTCTCATGAGCCCAAAGTTGTGGTTCTCGGTATTTTCTTCTTTAATTTTCTCGGAAATATCAAAAAGATGTCTGTGTTAGATTATGCTCAACAGTGGACTCCAGTATTGAATATATATATATGTTCATGTTATACTTATGTCCGCTTAAGTCACAAAAGAGTGAGAGAGTTTTCATGAGTTTTGTCACTTGTGTAGATGTTCACTTTGGTCTCTGCTTAGGGAGAAATGAAAAATAATATACTGTTTAAATAAGTATAGCATTGTTCAAACATTCTTAGTTTATTATTTGTCTGAAATGTAGCTTATTTTTGAGAGAGGACACTTTCCAGAGATAAAATGAATAATGAATTGAGCAAGCCACTTTACAAGTACTCTTATTTTTCATATGTACTGGCACTTAAGACAAGCTAAGCAGCTAAGCACTGAACATCTCTTCTTAATGCTGTTTGAAATTTAGAAATTAAACTAACTGGATCTTCATGTACATCAGAGATAGACAGTTCAGATGAATAGATATGTAACATAAGCCTTTAATGAAAGAGACTAAAAAAGTTACTATGATAACTCTCTTTTAATAGTTTTGTCAAGCCATACTTCTCTTTTGTTGATTTGCATGAAAATTTCCTCTTATGCATAAGCCTAGAAAACAACTATACTCAAATGATACAGAAAAATTATTTAAACTATCAACGTCAATCTCAGCAGTTTTACCTTTGCTTTTAGTATTCAGTAGTGGACCAGCACTTGATTTGTGTGTTTAGAATGGTTAGTTATTGGTTAGCTCTTACTACTGTTATGAACCCATAATAAAACCTGGAATAATATTCTTTTAAGTGCCTGGACTTGTAAAGAAACCTCGCAGAGTAATTCCTGAAGTTACTCCTCCACCAAAAGAAGAAGTTGTTTTGAAAAGAGGTATAGTAACTTGACTCCGTTTTTTAAAAAAAAAAAAAAAAAAAACAGTATATTAACACTGTTCAGTATATTCTTCTAAGTAACTGTTTTATGTGTCTGCTGTGGAAAATTACAGGAACAAAGTACTACCTGATGTCTGTTTCTTGGGGAAAGCATTTATAGTTGCAGGGATGAAGTGGGGATATCCTGAAAATCTGTCAAATCAGATTTGTGATGAAAACAGAGCAGAACACTGAAAATATAGCTTCCTATTGCTCTGCTGTTTTTCCAATCTCTGTAAAGTCTATACTAGGATTGACAGTTTTCCACTGTCTTCAGCTTCTGGACCCCTATATATTTTCCAGTGACAGTGTAAATGTTATTAAAGTCACATAGGTAGCATCTGCATTCTCTTTTTATGGTTACTTAGAAACACTGCACATTTTGTAGAACCCCATGGTACTATTGGATATTGGTCCCCTTTCCTGCAAAGTCTGGAGCCTTCTGGATCACTTCATGCTCAATTATTGCTAAGAAAAAGGAAGCACTAATTCCAATTATTTTTTAAATACCACAGTGGGATGATTAATGTCCGTGTACCTTGCAGCTGACCTTCAAATTTCAGACAACATAATAAAACATAGATATTTAGTTTTTCAGATGACAGTCTCATTAGATATCCAAGATGGGTAGCTGACAGGATAAAATTAAGTGAAATAAGTAAAATGAAAACCAGGTATTATATAAATTTGTGCTCTCCAAATATAACACTTGAAGATTTGGTCTTGTTCTCTCACTGAAGTCAATAGGCATTTAATCCATAATCCTGCATTTTGTCCCTGAAAATTATCTGTAACTGCAGTTATTAATGCATAATTATGTATAGTAAGTCATCATTTAAATGTGGTAAGAAATATATTGTAAGATATTATAAGAAATTTTATTCTATCATAGTTAGCATTGACATCTTTCCTCTCAGATGGACTGATCTTAATAAAAACATCTTTTTGCTCTAGATGACTTTGAATTTTACAAGGCTTTCAGAATAATATCTCAAATAGTTACACAAAATCTTCCATTTATATTGAACTATATATTTTACATTCCTGTTTCTTCATAATGATTGATGTATTTTTAATCTTTTGTCTTGTTCACCATCTTATTCTTTTGTTTACCTGCTTTAAAAACTGAAATCCTTTTCTTTTAAAGTTCTTAAAAAGAAACCAGAAGAGGAAGAACCTAAACTGGAAAAAGAACCTAAACCTGAAGTTAAACCAGTTCCTACCCCAGCAGAAAAAATTAAGAAACCTGAAGGTACTAGATTACATTCAAATCTATCTGGTAAAGTATCATTAAAAAAAAAAAAAAAATCCACTTTTAAGTAATATTCTCTGAAATTCAGGAATGGAAGTGAGAAATTTAAAAATGGCTTGCATTACCTTAATTGTATAAATTAAAATTTTACTGAAAGCACAACAAAATTTGTCATCCACATTTGGGTCTGAATTCTGTATTTTGGGATTTTTTCTCAATCTTCGCTGTGTATAGAAGAGAACTTTACAAATGTTTTATAATACTGATTAAAAAATATAACTACAGTGAAACACTTAATCAAGGCATTCTTTTAGTTAACGTTTTGCAAATATTTGTCCTTTTGTGCATTTAGTGTTTCTAATTTATTCATATCTCACTCTTAAAAACATATTCCTTAAACCTTATGCACATCTGGAACTGTTTATGTCTAAAAAGAATTAAAACTTTTAAATATATTGGAGATAATTTGGAGATTCAAGGTGTTTCAATATAACTTACAAAATAATATTTTAAAGTCCCAGAAGTTCCTAAGAAGAAAACTGAGATACCTGTCATAAAAAAAGAGGAGAAACATGTACCAGAGCCAAAAAAAGGTACAGACATGGGATACTCTTTTTCTTTATTGCAGCAACTAAATTATTTTGATTGCTGAATATCATGTTATATTAACCTAATGCATTACTATCATCCAGTGTGTCCATGACTATTCTGTCATGATTAACCACTTTACATTCTTCTGGATTTCTTGTTGTCTTTAATTCTTCAGTGCTTGAAAAATTCATCTTTTTCCATTGTATCTTGCTTTGAGTTCATCTCAAGTTAATTTCTTGCTTTCTGGCTAAATAAAATATAAACTAGTAAATTCTGTCTTTGATTAACTGTCTGTATTGTCGCTTCTAATTTTAATGTTCAATGGGATTACAAAACATGTAAATTAACCTATTTGTAATTGTTGTGTTTGAAATGCCAGAACCTAAGCAAGCAGCTATCCCACTTCCCGGGCCTGAACCTAAACCTGCAGTAGGTAAGAATTCTTTAGTCATAAATACTGGTGCAGCCTTTCTTGTGTGTCTAGTATTTTCCATTCAGAGATTTCTGGCTAAAAGGACATTAAAAACTGTATTTAGTATTACTAGACTGGAACTTTCATACAATCTACAGAACATTTTAAAGAACATAATACTTAAAACAAAAATATTTATTAAAACAATTATATGAGAACTCTTTTTTTTTTTTTTTTTTTTTTTTCCTACAGCTCTAAAATCTCCAAAACCAGCTGCAGAACCAGCACCAGCTGTTACTACTCCAGTGACAGTCCCAGTGGTTGGAAAGAAAGCAGGTATTTATGTTTATTTTATGCTATTTATAGGATTTTTCTTTCTGAGATACTAAATACTTTCAGGATAAAAAGAATGAAGAGCTGAACAATCATATAGCTCATTCATCACAGGAGGATTTGAGATCCTATTCAAGGATCTGGTTATTCTAGCTTCTGTCACCTAAACTAAAGGACAAGTGTCTCTGATATACCATAGAAATGAATCTGTGCTCTTGTTTCTGGATGGTGATTTGTGCACCTTTACTTATTGTACTACAATTAGATTTGTGTATTCTGTTGATTCCTTGATGTTGTTTATGTTTTGATGTATGTCTTGTGAACTGCATCTTGTAGTTTCTGTATAGGAAAAGAAAGGTTACATGTTTCTAGACAATTCTGGTGTTATTTGGTTTTCTGCTTCTAATTTGTTATTGAATTCCTGAGAAGTGGCAGTGGTGTTGAAGAACTAGAGTATTGCTACTTTCATTTGATACATTTAAGACCCTGGATCATACCCTGCTGTGAAAAAAGAACTATGGAGAATCCAATTCCTCTGAAGCACAGCCTGAGGTCCATCAGTAGAGCTGATGTACCTGCTGCTCACCCATCATTTGAAGGGCCTCCTGTTACAGTAGAGCTCAGCTCCTGGACACTTGAGAAGATTGATGATGAGTGTCTCTTGGCCATCAATTTGGTGATGTAGCCAGGCCTGCAGTGGCATAACTAACCCATTTCATATAGGTGGTCAGATAGGCCTTAGAAAGCTGTCATTTTCTGCTAGGTTTAACCTGGGTTGGATTTAAACTGGCAAATTAGTGGGACAATGCTCTGTACCATAACAGTGGTTTACCTAGATCTTCTGTACTGTTTGTGTGTGCCATTTTTATCTTTCTTTTGTTTTCTGATTGTATTGTAAGTTTTCTGTTGTGTGGAGAAAAAGTGTTCTATGTTCGTTTTATTTCAGGTATAGCTGGGAATTTTGTCTTGAAATATATTGTTCCTGATGCTTATTCTTATGGATTTTAACTCTCTAAATTACCTGTGAAACCTTTGTAGCCACAGAAAAACCAGATGCACCATCTGTACTAAAGCACAGAGATAGAATGCCCCCAGTGGAAGAAGAAAAGCCTGAGTCAGTTGTGTTAAAGAAGATTTTGGTTGAGAAATCCTTGCATATAAAAGAGAGAGTAAGCCCTAAGGAGACAGTTCTGGACATTCAGACAGTAGAACCACGTGAGTTTCAAATCTCACTGGAAACAGCTGATGGAATACTAAAGCCAGAGCAAAATGAGCAGGAAAAAGTGGCTTTCAAATATTTTATCCTGGCTCCTGAAGAAGAGGAGCCAGAAACAACACCTATAGTTTCAAGAAAGACTACCTTTACAGGTGAGAAAATAGAAGTTGCAACAGACCACATCATTACTTATGCAAAGGATGAACCACCACTACCTGATGAGGAATTGAAATTTAGTTCTATAGCATTTGAACATGTGGAAGGAGATTCTGAAAAAGAAAAGGGGGATGGAATTAAATTGGTTGTTCACAGGGAAGGTGCTGTAGAGAAAGTCTCTGACAACTTTAGTGTTCACGAAAGAAATATTTCTGTTCATGAAAAAGAAGAGGAAATTGAATCAACTTATGTACCTAAACAGATACCCAGAGAACCATATGAGCCCAGGGAACAAAAAAGACTTATAGGAAAAGAGAGAAAATCAAAAATAAGTTTACAGCCTGAAGAATTTCCCATTAAGGATAAAACTTCATTTGTAAAGGATATCACAGAGTCAGGAATAGATGAAACTCCTCTGCTTAGTAGTGAAGAAGAGAGAGGAGATTTTATTCTGGAGAAATCTGAAGTTTCTCTTGGAGAATCCATGAAGAAGCAAGGCATACAAAATAAAACTCAATGGATGAAGAATTCTCGTACCACAGTAGCAGAAATTCCTATAGATAATATTCTTGATAAAGAGGCAAAGAAAATGGAAATCATTCAAGATGATGAAAAAGATGAGATTCTGGACTTTACATCAGCAGAACTACATACTTTAGATCTGTCTGTGGAAGCTGAACCAGCATTGAGAAAAGATGTTGACCTAGAACACCCCACTGAAGATGAGGAGATTCCCAGAGGAAAAGCTTATGTGATCCTTAAACCATCTGTTCTTAAACCAGAATTAGTGGAAAGGAAAACAAGAGAAAAACATTCTGCAGAGGAAGGAGAAGTTTATTGTGAGGAGGCTTCAGGACAATGGTTGACTGAGAAAGCACTCCTGACAAAAACAGGCAGAAAGATCATGCCAGAGAAGGAAGAGAAATCTACCTTCAGCATCCACTTTAAAAAAGACAAAATTATACAGTCAAATGCCCCTGAAAAGTTGACTGTGGAAAAAGAAGAATTTGATACAGAGATTACAGGAGGAGGAATGGAAGGTGAAGTTTCCACAGGAGAACATGAAAAGGGAGTCAAAGATGAAACAGCTGACAGATCTCAGTCAGTAAAGAAAGTTCTTATTCAACCACCAGAGAGCCAAGATAAAAAAGAATTTCAAGCTTATACCTTTCTGGATGAACATAAAGAAGCTCCAGCTCTCAAAATCAGCAAAGATAAAACTGAAGAAAAGAAATCCCTGACTGTGGAAGAAGTGAAGATTTGGGGAAAAGAACATCCATTGACAGAAGGTACATCAGGTGAAAAAGCATCAGCTAAACATGGAATTGGGAAAAGCACATCTCTTACCATGAAAAGAGAAAAGGGAAAGCTTTCAGACAAAATACCATCAAGCAAAAGAATGCCTGCAAATGGAGAAGATACTTACTCCTCAAGCATAGGTAAGATAATAACTCCCAAGAAAGTAGAAGGACAGAAAGAATACCAGAAATCAGAATCTGCTCATGTGATTGAGCAGGCCAGTAGACTTTCAAGTGAGAACAGAAATTTGGATGCACCTGGAGAATCATGTGAAGTTCTGGATGTTCCTGCAAAATCTCATGCAAAGCGAGGTGAGGAAGACCGCTGCCAAATTCTTCCACGAAGTGCTTGTACTATTTGCTTCAGGAGAATACCATTTGCCATTAGATGTTTGTTTTCATTCTTTAACACCATTCACATTTCCATTCAGTCTGTCAGCTGGCTGTATCAACATGCAGCCACTCTTGACATGTTTGTCTTACCTGTCTGTACATAAATCTGTGTGATCAATGTTCATTGTCTTAGTCTTACACTTTTACAAGACTGCATAAATTATGTTGTGTGCCATAATTGTCTCAAAAAAACTTACACATTTTTTCCAGTATTCATTTTTCCATCCACTGCAATAAAATCTGTCTTGCATCTCGTTCATATCATTCTTCCATTAAAAGTATCTTTTATATTTCCTTTCACAAAATGACAATGAGAAGCAGCATAGCATGGGCAATATTTTCAAAAGTTGGAGATGATTCATTACAAGTTGGGCAACTAACAGAACATCCCTCACTTGTGAGAGTATCACATTGTCCTGAAACATGTATTTAATTTATACAACTTATATTTTTGTTGTCTTCATTAGTTGAAGTGTGTGCTTTTTCTAAAAAGCCCATGTAATTCATAGTAGGTACTTAGATATTTTGGTTGACAGGTAGGTAGTGCTCAAGGGTCTAATTGTGAGTAAAGTGTCAGGGAGTAGCAGAATTTTACAAAATAATGGGCAGGACAATAAATTGAGGACCTAGAAGCTCCTAAGCTGCCTTTCAGGCCCCGCTGCTGAATCTATCTTTCCCATGCTTAAAGATATTGAACTTAACATTGAGATATAGACAGTATAAGTTGTATAAATATATATATGTTTACATCTTCCTCACCTTGTATATGTATATAACTAAATGAGATAAAATCTGATTTGTAAAGGAAGTGTTTGTCTTAATTTTAGTATGTATGTTTAATTAACTACATTCCTAATAATACTGCTGTTATATTTCAGAGGCCAAGCCACCTAAAGAAGAAATGCCGAAGGGTATCAGTCCAGTCAAAGGTAGGATACTACAAGTCAATACCTAAAAGCAAAAACAATAAACCAGGATTAGTTTATTAATACTGAATCTGAATTACAGCCAAGAAGACACCTTCACCAGCAGATGCAGAAAGGAGGAAACTCAGGCCAGGCAGTGGTGGTGAAAAACCTCCTGAAGAGCCTCCATTCACTTACCAACTCAAAGCTGTACCATTGAAGTTTGTCAAGGAGATGAAAGATATAGTGCTAACAGAAGCTGAATCTGTTGGATCTTCTGCAATCTTTGAAGTCCTTATTTCACCATCCACTGCAATTACTGGCTGGATGAAAGATGGAAGTAACATCCGAGAGAGTCCAAAACACAGGTTTATTGCTGATGGCAAAGACAGGAAGCTGCATATTATTGATGTCCAGCTGTCAGATGCTGGTGAATACACTTGTGTATTACGACTGGGGAATAAAGAGAAGACCTCTACAGCCAAACTCATTGTTGAAGGTATTCCATGTTTCAAGTTTATCAAAAATTTAAATGGTATCTACTCCTTAAGCTAGAAGTAGTGGTATGTCATGAATTTACAGTGGTTGGATACAGTGGTTTTGTTTTCATCAATCACTACATATATTTAATATGTAAGGCATTTCATCACACCTTTTATATATAAATTAGACAAATCAAAATGTTGTGTTTCCCACAGAACTCCCAGTGAGGTTTGTGAAAACTCTTGAAGAAGAAGTCACTGTGGTTAAAACCCAGCCACTGTACCTGACATGTGAGCTTAACAAAGAAAGAAATGTGGTCTGGAGGAAGGATGGGAAGGTCATCAAAGACAAACCTGGGAAATTTGCTCTGGGTATTATTGGTTTGTCACATTCCCTCACGATCATTGATTCAGATGATGCTGATGCTGGCACTTACAGTGTTACTGTGGAAAACTCTGAGTTATCATGCTCATCTTGTGTTAAGGTAGTAGGTAAGCAATCAAAATCGTATTCTCCTTTCTTTGTATTTGAGATGATTTAAAATTAGTAAGGGTTTTTCTCATAGTATTACAATTTAAATGGACAAATAAGATTTTTACAGCTGTTAAAATCTCATTGTAATACAAAATGTGTTAGTTCTATTTCTTCTGTTTATGACTCATCTATTTGTAATAAAAGTCTGCTAAGCTGTATTTTTATGTAACTTTCTGTCATGCAGAAGTGATAAGAGACTGGTTAGTAAAACCCATAAGAGACCAGCATGTGAAACCAAAAGGAACAGCTACTTTCACCTGTGACATTGTCAAGGATACACCAAACTTCAAATGGTTTAAAGGAGATGAGGAAATCCCTGCTGAACCAACTGACAAGACAGAAATCTTGAAAGAAGGAAACAAAATTTTCCTGAAAATCAAGAATGCTGGCCCTGATGATATTGGGGAATATTCAGTGGAGGTTGAAGGTCGCAGATACCCAGCTAAACTGACCCTTGGTGGTAAGGAAGCTTTTACTTGTATTATGTTTAATCAGATCATAGGCCAGTGTTCAAAACCCTCTAATCAAACAAACAGAAAAGGTAACCTGAATTATTATAAAGCTCTATCAAATTTTGACCTTATTATATGTGTTTATTTGTGCATTCTAGACCGTGAAGTTGAACTTCTGAAGCCATTACAGGATGTTACAGTTTATGAGAAAGAAACAGCAAACTTTGATACAGAAATATCTGAGGATGATATTCCTGGTGAATGGAAGCTGAAAGGAGAAATCCTGAGACCCTCACCTGTAAGCATCCTTGAGTTTTACAACACAATTTATTTAAATTAAACACTGTGAACAGGTTCCCTTAAGTCTTTATGGTAAGATCTTTACAGGCCTGTCATTGCTACTCAGTCCAGAACATAGAAAGGCTAAGTATTATGGGGATTAAAAAACACTGTCTCTCTAAGTAAGAATTATACGCTATAAAAGCTAAGTTTTGAAGGGCTTCATTTACTCAAAGAATTACAGCACATTTTTAGACAGTACTAAAAATATCCTACATGCATTGCTAGGAATGATGTTGACATTTAAAAGAAGTGTGGAATGCTGAAGAAATGTACTCCATTTTTTTATTGAGTAAAAGCGTTAACTTTCCTTGAAAAGCAATTCCAGCCTTTCTAGCTGACTCTTTACTGTGTATAAAATGTTTATAGAATCCCTTTATTAAAAATAGCTAGCAGTAAGGCGTTGGCACTGTATTTACCAAAGTCTGTCATCTCTCTAGACATGTGAAATCAAAGCTGAAGGAGGAAAGCGCTTCCTAACCTTGCACAAAGTCAAGTTAGAGCAAGCTGGTGAAGTCCTTTACCAGGCACTTAATGCATTTACTACAGCTATCCTGACAGTGAAAGGTACGATGCACCATGGAGTATGATATCAACTTAAACAGAGTTCACATGGAGCATATTACAAATGATATGTTCTGTTTTGCTTCCAGAAATTGAACTGGACTTTGCTGTGCCACTAAAAGACGTTACTGTCCCTGAGAGGCGCCAAGCGAGGTTTGAATGTGTCCTTACCAGAGAAGCCAATGTTATATGGTCTAAGGGCACTGATATACTCAAGATTGGAGAAAAATTTGACATCATTGCAGATGGAAAGAAGCATATTCTTGTAATCAATGATTCTCAGTTTGATGATGAGGGAGAATACACTGCTGAAGTTGATGGCAAAAAGAGCACAGCAAGACTGTTTGTGGAAGGCAAGAATCTTTTTATGAACAAAACAATAAAAAGTGGATAAAAAATGTTTCTTTTAGAACTATATTAGCCTTTTTCTGATGGTATTTATGTGTCTACATTACAGGTGTGAGGCTGAAGTTCATCTCACCTCTACAGGATCAAACAGTGAAAGAAGGGGAAACAGCTCACTTTCAGTTTGAGCTTTCTCATGAAGATATGCCAGTGAAATGGTACAAAAATGACAAGAGACTCCACACAAGCAGGACAGTTTTTATGACTTCAGAAGGCAAAGTTCATAAACTAGAAATGAGAGAAGTAACACTTGATGATATCTCTGAAATAAAGGCCATAGTCAAGGACTTGAACACACAGGCAAACCTCAAAGTCTTAGGTAATTACATAATCTAAAATACGCTATATGGTATATAGAAATTATTTGTATAAGTAGAAAGTGACAAAATATTGATGTTTTAGTAAATTTATATTACTAATTTAGTGTTTCATATCCACTATGCCTTTTGTAGAGGCCGATCCATATTTCACTGTGAAATTACAAGACTACAGTGCTGTGGAGAAAGATGATATTATTCTGGAGTGTGAACTTAGCAAAGATGTGCCAGTAAAATGGTACAAAGATGGTGAAGAACTAGTAGCTTCCAACAGAATTTCCATAAAAACAGATGGCTTGCGCCGTATCCTGAAGGTCAAGAAGGCTGCAGAGAGTGATAAGGGTGTTTATGAGTGTGACTGTGGAACCGATAAGACAAGTGCTAATGTCAGCGTTGAGCGTAAGTTATCATGCCTTGGCTAAGGGAAAGTACTGAAACCGTTGTAAAGCAGTGTAGACAGGCAGACGTTCTCTACAGTATACCAAAAATTGTACCTTTAGAAAACATGCTGTAATGAGGAATAGCTGAAAGATCTATACAATTGATATACAATTAACTATAATATATACAACTGAAATACAATTATTTATTAAGAGTATTTACAAGAGACAATATATCTTTAGATATATAAATGGCTGTTGTAAAGACAGCGATGATCAATTATTCTCTATGTCCATTTACAGTCAGGAAAAAAATCAAGTCTACTTCACTGTAACAGATATCTTGGTTAATTATGAGGAAACTTTCATGCATATTATAGAAGGAGGTTGTAGACTGCTCAAACTTGCAGCTTTTTAAAAAGAGGTTAGATAAACATTTATCAGTGATAACATTTGAATGTCCTAAAGAATGAATAGGGAGAAAGTTGAGATCTTTTCCAGTATTACATTTCTAAGGTATAGAATGAGTGAGAAAACAGATGTCAACTTCTGGGTTTTTTGATTTTAGCCCGCTTAATTAAAGTGGAGCGCCCACTGTATGGAGTGGAAGTATTTGTTGGTGAAACAGCACGTTTTGAAATTGAAATTTCTGAGCCTGATGTCCATCCTATATGGAAGCTAAAGGGAGAAACACTAACACCTTCACGTGTAAGCTGCTTCTTTATTTTTAGACCATAATATACACTAGAAAAACCATACTTAATAATAATGTCTTCTGAGTGGTTTCTTAGAATATTTATATTTGGGGTGTGTGGGGGGGGTTTTCTTTATCACTAGGACTGTGAAATCATTGAAGACGGAAAGAAGCATTTTCTTGTCCTTCATAACTGCAAACTTGATATGACTGGCGAGGTGTCTTTCCAAGCTGCTAATGCTAAAAGTGCTGCTAATCTGAAAGTGAAAGGTACAGTCTGCATTTTGCCAACACTTCCATGTGTATCTCAGGGCATTAGAATAAATCTAGCAGCAGAAAGGTCTATATGAACCTATCACTGAACTGAAAGTACTCTTCTTCGATTTCAGAATTGCCTCTCATCTTTATCACTCCACTAAGCGATGTGAAGGTCTTTGAGAAGGATGAAGCCAAGTTTGAATGTGAGGTGTCCAGAGAACCCAAGACTTTCCGCTGGTTGAAAGGAACACAAGAGATCGCTCCTGATGAAAGATTTGAAATTATTTCAGATGGAACAAAGCATGCTCTGATTATTAAATCTGTTGCGTTTGAGGATGAAGCTAAATATATGTTTGAAGCTGAAGATAAGATAACAAGTGCCAAGCTAATTATTGAAGGTTTGTATGACTTTGCCTTTCTAGGAAGAATTGTGCCATAATCTTTGATTCACTTTTATTGATAACACTGTCGTTAATTAAATGTTATATTGTTATAGGTATCCGCCTGAAATTCATTACTCCTCTCAAGGATGTAACAAAAAAGGAGCGAGAAACTGCAGTGTTCACTGTGGAACTCTCCCATGAAAATATTCCTGTTGTCTGGTTCAAGAATGACCAGCGATTACATACCAGCAAAGTGGTTTCAATGACAGATGATGGCAAATTCCATACACTCACAATCAAAGACCTTACTATTGATGATACTTCTCAGATTAGAGTGGAAGCTATGGGCAAATCCTCAGAAGCTAAACTCACTGTTCTTGGTAAGAATACCCAAAAGAATTTACATGATGTATATTGTCAGAAAAGTCTTATTAATGAAAAATAGTTATCAGAGATTCTTGGAGTTGGCTTTGGTTTATTTTGGTGAATTTTTTTGGTTTGGCCAAAATCTACTTTGTGATTTTGGACAATTTTACAATTTGTTTATCTTCTTTGGGTCTCCATTTCCCCATTCACAAAGGATAATTAAAATAACTTTAATATTTCATGCAACAGTTTCAAAATTTACTAATAGATACTTGAACAGTGCTCTGAAACTCCTAGAGCACCAAAACATTTTTGTCAGTAATATTAGTAATATGCCGAATTGTTTCTTAGATATTTGTTTGTTTCTCTTTTTGGAACAGAACTGTGTAATATTTATCAGGTCTATATTTAATCTTTCTTGCAGGGAATAAACAAGAAATGTATTTTTATGGTAAGAACTAATTGTCCTTTCTGAAATACTAAAACTTCAGACTGAAATGTGTCTTGACTTTTGTTTGTAGAAGGAGACCCTTACTTCACTGGGAAGCTGCAGGATTACACTGCTGTAGAGAAAGATGAAGTAATTTTACAATGTGAAATCAGCAAAGCAGATGCCCCAGTAAAATGGATGAAGGATGGCAAACCAATTACTCCATCAAAGAATGTTGTTATTAAGGCTGATGGTAAAAAGAGAATCCTTATCCTCAAGAAAGCTTTGAAGAAAGACATTGGACAGTACACTTGTGATTGTGGTACTGATCAAACCTCTGCTAAACTCAATATTGAAGGTATGGTTACTGGGCTGCTCTGTAGTAGAGATCTTTTGTTGTCTGTTAGAGACTGAGGGAATCAATCACTTCTTTTCTGTTTTGTTTTCTTCCAGACCGGGATATTGAGATTATACGTCCATTATACAGTGTGGAGGTGATCGAGACAGAGACTGCCCGTTTTGATATTGAAATCTCTGAGGAAGGTGTTCATGGCAATTGGAAGCTAAAAGGAGAACCCTTGACTGAATCAGCTGTAAGCAAATATTTCAGGATGTTTCTTACGTGTGTCTCAACAATTTGTGGGGAGGTAGGGCATGAGAGAGTAGAAGGTGGCTGCAGAAACTAAGTGAAATCTCTTTCTACTTTCAGTAAGGGTCACTATAATAAAAATACTGGGGGTTTATATTAATAACTTCTAAAATGTCATATAAACTTAATCCAAAATATTATATAAAATAGCTAAACAATAAATTATTTTACATAAATAAGTATATTCTGTATTGCTAGTCCATAACAATCATGAATTCAAAGCACAAAGACCTCGTGAAATTCACTTAAGTATAATGACATTTAAAAATATAAACTTTAGATTTCCTGCATTTTCCTTTGAGTTTGGAGTTATTTTTGTTTAAATAGATGTAGATTGCATTTTCAAACTCTTTTCCATTACTTTAAAACATAAAATTGGTTTAAAATGGTATAAGGCTTAATCAAATATTCTTAATTCCTTGCTGAAAGGATCTGGAAAAATAATAAACAATACAATAATTTGGCAACTCTTTGATGTAACAGTATCAATGTGAATAATAGACAACGATCAGAAGTTCCATGAAAATCAGTGTCTGGAGAAGAGAAAAAGACCCTGTCATGGAAAGATCACAGCACAAGTTTCATAATTTGTATTTCCCTTAGGCCTCTGACTGCTCTGCATATCGATGTATTGGCTAGTCAGTCAGCACATACCATTCATCAACACAAATGTGTTGCCCCTTGCTTTTTCTTTCTAACCAGAAGCAGACTGTATCATTGACTTGGAAAATCATTGCCTATGAATTAAAGTTTATAAGGTATATTGCAGGTGGCAGTGGGCCTAAGTCTTGTGAATGGAGGAGAAAATAACACATGGTATGAGGAGAAGTAGGGGCTCTTGTGGTGAGAAGCACAAAATAGATACTGAAAAAATTGTTTCACCTCTCTTTGTGCAGGAATGTGAAATCAAGGAGGAAGGCAAAAAGCACTTCCTTACACTGTACAATGTACGCTTAGATCAAGCTGGTGGTGTAGATTTCCAAGCAGCAAATGCCAAATCTGGTGCCCACCTTCGAGTGAAACGTAAGTGCCTTTCAAACTAAATTAATTAATTAAGTAAAACCAACTTACTCATTGACTTTTTGGAACAGGTGGATAAATCTCTATACTGTATTGAACCCACAGTAATTCTTTCCCGAACAACAACTCAAGGATTAATTATTCAAGCCATCTTGATTTTTTTTTTTTTTAGTTAAGGAATGTCCTGTGTATTTTATAACCTTGTATATTATTTTATTCTCATAGGAGAAGTAAAAATAAGGAGATGGCCTTGAAGGCTGCTTCACGATCTGGCATCATATGATGTTATGAAATCAAAGTATTACAAGCAAAGGTTTTACTGCATTAAAGTATCATGTTAACATGAGAGGATAAGATCACAGTGATATAGGGGGATAGGGTTAAGAGCTTGATGGACAGGGACAGACCACACGGTCGAAGACCACTTGTTTCCCACTCCAATCCTAGCCCTCGCTATTTTGGAAAACATATGCCTTATCTAGCAAGAGGTATGCAAGGCTTGGCAGGGAGACAGATGCACAGCAACTTTCCTGCTGACCTTGTTCAATTTAAAGAAACATGCTCTTCAAATAGGAAATTTTAGGTGACCAGCCCTCCCCCTAAAAACCCAGGGTGGCCTCTTCTATTTAGAGAATTTAAAGAGCAGCATTGAGATGTCTGTCTCTCTTGAGGGAAGCCACCATGGAGATTAGTACATAAGGGCAACAGCTCTCTTGGGTAGAAGTGACTAATCTGAAAATGATGTCTTCTCCTTACCAAGCTCGAGTAATTGGCTTGTTGAGACCCCTCAAGGATGTAACAGTAACAGCTGGGGAATCAGCAACCTTCGATTGTGAACTCTCTTATGAGGGAATTCCAGTAGAGTGGTTCCTGCAAGGAAAGAAGCTGGAGCCCAGTGATAAGGTAAAGAAACTAAACTTTCTTTTCCCTCATGTTTCCACCTCCTTCCTCTCCTTCGACTTTCTTCCCCTTCTTTATTTCTCATTTAGCCTCTGTCAATAGAAATACTAAGGCACAACAAAGCAGTAGTGCTGCTGTGCCAAATGGTAAATCCTCACCAAATCAGATATAGCATTTTTTTACCCCAGAAATTCTAGCATTCTGGAATACTACATGTATTTATCGTACAAAGAGAAACTAAAGTTCTAAAATACCAATCATTGCAACAGTGACTTTGTGCTTGATTCTGTTGGAAACTCTGCCACACGTGCACTGCATGATTTTTGCTCAGGTTATTGTAGTTACAGTGAGAGGGTTTTGAAAGGTGCTCTCAGGAAATGCTTTTTTTTTCTCCTGAATGCTGAGTTGCAGTCCAATTCTGCATATAAGGGGATTAAGAGGATTCAAATTCCATTTCAGGCATTCGTCCTGGCTCTCCAGATATCTTTCTGGGCAGATTTGCTTGTCAAGCACTTCTCACTAGCTATTTTTAACCCTTCATCAAGTGCTGGCTCTTAACTCTGAGATCTGAGCAACCTGGAATTCAGTCAGTTTAATATTAAAATTAATGGTAGTGGAAATACATAAAGAAATATAAAGAAATATATTAAGAAACATAAAGCACAAATGGATAAACCTGATTTTAAGACTTCTTTTTCATGTATTAGGCATAAGGGAAATAATACAAATGAAAAATACAAATTGGAAACCTCAGACAAAGCAAACTTTCAAGGCATTACATGACCTAGCAAAGTTTCAGAATATGTAATAATAATGCTAATAATACTTTGGTTTATGTTTTTTTTCTTCTAAATACAATTTTTAACATATAATTTGCAGGTTTTACTAGATCTTTCTGAGCTTCACCAAATTTGACAAAATAAAAATTATGTAAAAAAAAAATAGAATATAAAAATAGGAAAGAAAAGCCAATCATGATAACAGGCAACCCAATTATAGTGTTTAAGGACAGATAAACAAAATTGAAACTCAGCAGAAGAGACATAATAAATCAAGATAATAATTTCTGAAACTAGGGATAAAAATGTGGAAAGCTATTGATGATTGCAGTGGCTTGATAGTTATTACTGCCTGGCAAGAAAAATATTATGTGTTCAATATTCTGTATGATAGAACATTATTTTCTTTTTATCTGAGTTATCATTTTAATTACATGAAAAACAAACAAACAAACAAAAAAACAAACAAACAAACCCAAACCCAAACCCAACAGATTTTCATTCAATTTACATATACAGTCAAAACTGTCATTTGAATCTTAATTTGAAATTTTATCGAGGAGAAATTCAGATTAAGCCATTGATGCATCACTTACTGCCCATTTAAAATAGCCTCTTGAAACACTTTTACTACTGTGTTTAAGAATCAATCTAATTGTACAAGTATTTCATTTCAGCTGTTTTTAATTCAAACTATTCTTTTACCTCTATGGCTGACATTCAGCTGTACACATATAACCTTTTTTGAAGTGACTACTTTGTTTATCTTTACTGCTTATCTTGGTCAAATATATATTTGGCTTCAGCTTAATCTCTTTCAGATGAGCATTCACTAGAGCTAGTTTTCAGGGACACGACAACCATTTGGGAGGAAGGACATCATCTTGATTCCTTCCCTCTGAAGCAAAAGGGATCTTTTATGCTTCTTTCAAAGTAGAAGCTCGCTTTTCCCTTTTATTTTTCTAAACCAGCATCTACTACTTGATCACATACTTATCTGAAAATAAATAAATAGAACTCTTCAAGAGCTGTGTTAAAATTTATGGCATGAATGACTAGCAGCCCTCTAAATGGCTCCAATGCAGGATGTATCCCTGAGTCTCTCAGATCCGCTCCAAGAGAAAAGGGATGTTTGTGTAGGAGTAGCCCAATGCAAACTTATGATTGCAAAGTAGTTTCAGTGATAGATTAACACAGAAATGTTTTTTTTAGAAACAATTTTTTACCAAAATTTAATAATAGAAGGTGAAATTGACATTTACAAAAGTGTGTGTGAGGGGGTCCCAAACCACTTTATATCTCTCTAAAAGGTTTTACTTTAGATATAGTCAGGAGTAATATAAATTTTTTCCCTTTTTTCTTATTCTGGTATTTATTAGTACCTGCTCAAAATAAATGTGATGTCAAGTCAGCCTCATTTTGAACTTTGGTTTTCTAATACAAGGACACAAATACCTTAAAACAAGGGGAAACTTAAAATTACAATTTCTTGTAGGTGAAAGGAGAAAACAGAAATGATTCTCAAAATCTTCAAAGCATTTGTGTCTTGAGCTATATCTAGTAAATACAAAATAAAGTTATCAAAATTTAATATAAAAGTAAACAACCAAACTCTGTAGATAACAATAAATAGGAATGCTATTTAATTAAATACTTCTTAAATATTTGTTGTGGATACTTACAAAGGGGGGTTTTTATGTACTTTATAAGGTTGTGACACGTGCTGAAGGGAGAGTTCACACACTTATTCTTAGAGACGTCAAGTTAACAGATGCAGGAGAAGTATCACTGACAGCAAAAGATTTCAGAACTCAAGCAAATCTTTTTGTGAAAGGTAAGTCAGTCATTTTAATTACACCGTAGTCAGTGTTAATCGTCCATTCATGATTCACCCTGGTACAGGATGTTGATATATACCATATATCAAATTAGTAGGAACATACATACAATATTGGACTGGTAGATAACTTTCTTGATTAACAAAAAAAAAAAAAAAAACCAAAAACACTTACTTAACATCTTAGTGCTTCACAGAATTGCTGAAGAAAGGGGAAAATACTGGAATTGTGTCAGAAATAGAGATGAATTGGTTTGTTAAGATTTCCAGATCTTCATTGCATACTTGAACATTCAGTTGGTCTCAAGATGACCTGGAAATACTGGCCTTTATGTCTCCCAAGGGCTTTTTTCTGTTATTTAAAGTGTCCAGAAACTTATGAGAGCACAACTACACCATCAGTAAAGTGATATAACATTGACTGTACACTCACTTACACTCCTTGCAAGCTGTGTATGCCTAAGAAGTCAAAAAACTGCACACACTTCTAACTAATTTGGTAATTCAAGAATTTTTAAATCATTCCTTAAGAGTATAACTTCAGAGTCACTGAGATCACACGGGTATCGTTCAGATAAAACAACAGAGTTGCAAGAATTTGTGATAATTTGTGAGTAAAAACCCAACAAATAAGGATATCATTTAGTCTAAACTTACAGCAGGCTGAAAATTAGGTAATTAGCTGAATTAACTGAGTGTGTCTGGGTATTAAAAAAATATTAAAAAAAAAAACAACCTTCAGCAGAGACATCTAAGAGCCTTTTTGATTATTCAGTCAATTAGTAAAGAGTATTGGAAAGTTCAGTACTAGCAAAGGGCCGGTTCTAATTTAGAATATTTCTGTCAAAAAATCTGTTTCTTTTAGAACCCCCAGTTGAATTTACTAAACCACTTGAGGACCAGACTGTTGAAGAGGAGGCCACTGCAATACTGGAATGTGAAGTTTCCAGGGAAAATGCAAAAGTTAAATGGTTCAAAAATGGAGAAGAAATTCACAAAACTAAGAAATATGATATCATTTCTGATGGCAGAGTCAGAAAACTTATTATATATGACTGCACACTGGATGATGCAAAAACATATACCTGTGATGCTAAGGATTTTAAGACATCATGCTTTCTCAATGTAGAACGTGAGTAATTTACAATTCTCCACAAAATGTCTAAGTGTTATGAATGCTATGCACTAGTGCCTATGATTGGCAATAATATCAATGTCAGCAATTTATTCTTCTCAATTGGAGTCTTTCCTCTACTGAAAATATTCTTTTCTCTTATAGCTATTCGTGTGGAGTTCCTGAAACCCCTAACTGACCTTGAAGTTAAAGAAAAAGAATCTGCTCGGTTTGAATGTGAAATTTCTCGTCCAGGTGTCAAGGTCAATAATACCTTTTAATCTGAGTAGCTCCTTCAACTAAAGCTTTTTTTTTAAATTGACAACTTTATTATGTTGTTACAAAAGAACACTCAACTGAAATCTAGAATGAGCATGTTAATATTAATAACCATCTTTATTTGTTCTAAAACAGGTGAAGTGGTTTAAGGATGGCATTGAAATTAGAAAAGGCAAAAAGTATGACATAATTTCCAAAGGTGCAAAACGCATTCTTGTTGTCAGTAAATGTGTCTTCGATGACGAAGCTGAATATGCCTGTGAAGCAAAAACAGCTCGAACTTCAGGCCTACTTACAGTAATAGGTAAAAACAGTGTTTTAGAATCTAATTATGAACAAACAATACCAGGTTTTTTTTTGATGAAAGGCTTTAATCATCTCTCAAAAATCTTATTGCAGAGGAAGAAGCTGTTTTCACAAAAAATCTTCCTGATCTTGAAGTAAATGAAAATGACACTGTAAAATTGGTCTGTGAAGTTTCAAAGCCTAATGCCGAAGTTACTTGGTTTAAAGGAGATGAGGAGGTGCCTGATAGTGGTAGATTTGAACATATTTCTGATGGCCGAAAGAGAATTCTTCTCATACGTAATGCTCATCCTGAAGATGCTGGCAAATATACTTGCAAGCTCCCAAGCTCTAGTACAACAGGAAAACTTACTGTACATGGTAAGAGAGTTATTCTGACGTCCATGTTTTCTGGAAAAAAATAAAATAAAAAATAAAATCAGTAAGAATACACAACTTGGTTTATTCTCTTTATAAGTAAAAACTAAATAAATATATATGTAAATATATATCTATATACACAAATATTTTCTTTCAGAACTTGCAGCAGAATTTCTTACCAGACCACAAAATCTTGAGGTACTTGAAGGAGAAAAAGCTGAATTTGTCTGTTCAGTATCCAAAGAGGCAATTACAGTACAGTGGCTGAGGGGTGACACAATCCTGGAGCCTGGTGATAAGTACAACATCATTTCAGATGGCAAAAAGAGAACACTTGTGGTTGAAGACTGTATTCCAGGAGATGCAGGAAAGTATACTGTCATGGTTGGTGAAGCTAAAGCTACAGCACGATTAACAGTGATTGGTAAGCTTTATTTTATTAATGTGCAGGTGTATATTTTGTTGCGTTCCTCATATATAGGACATGATGTCCTAATTCTTCTATTTTCTCAATTTCAGAAAAACTCAGGATTATAACCCCCCTTAAGGACCAAGAAGTTAATGAGGGTCAAGAAATTATTTTCAACTGTGAAGTCAATAAAGAAGGTGCCAAAGAGAAGTGGTACAAAAATGATGAGGCAATATTTGACAGTGCAAAATACATTATTGTCCAGAAGGATTTAGTTTACACTCTCAGAATTCGAGATGCACAGTTGAAAGATCAAGCTACCTATACCATCTCATTGTCAAACAAGAGAGGTGAACACGTCAAAAGCTCTGCTGCCTTAACAGTATTAGGTAAATAACTTGCACTGTATTAAAATTATTTCATCATCTTACATTCATTTTCACATCAGGATCATGAGGATGTAAATTAATCAATTTGAGGGCTTTGTCTTAACAGAGGAGGATCTCAGAATTATTGAGCCCCTTGAAGACATTGAGACCATGGAAAAGAAAACTGTCACGTTCTGGTGCAAAGTCAATCGCCTTAATGCAACTCTCAAATGGACAAAGAATGGTGAAGAGATCACATTCAACAAGCGCATTTTGTATAAAATTGATAAATACAAACATTCACTCATCATTAAAGATTGTGGATTTATAGATGAAGGTGAATATACTGTTACTGCTGGTCAAGACAAATCTGTTGCAGAGCTTCTCATCACAGAAGCACCAGCAGACTTCATTGAACACCTCCGGGACCAGACCGTCACTGAATTTGATGATGCTGTCTTTACATGCCAGCTTTCTAAAGAGAAAGCCAGTGTAAAATGGTACAGAAATGGAAGAGAAATCAAAGAAGGCAAAAAGTATGTATACCATATTATGCTTGTTAATGTGCTAAACGTGCTTGCTTTACTTTGTTGCTTTGTTTAGAAATTAAAATACTGCTTACTTTTCTCCCCCATAAAGATACCAGTTTGAAAAAGATGGAAATCTGCACAGATTAATCATAAAAGACTGTAGACTAGATGATGAATGTGAATACTCCTGTGGAGTGGATGACAGGAAGTCAAGGGCAAGACTTTTTGTTGAAGGTATGTGTAAAATTGAGTAAAATTTGTTTCTTCATTGTTTAGTAATAATAGAAACAATACACAAATAATTCTAAATGAATTGACATGTATTTCAGAAATCCCTGTTGAGATCATTCGACCACCACAAGATATTTATGAAGCTCCTGGTGCAGATGTCATCTTCATGGCTGAGTTGAACAAAGACGGTGTGGAGGTCAAGTGGTTGAGAAACAACATGATTATCGTCCAAGGTGACAAACATCAGATGATGAGTGAAGGAAAGGTCCACAGGCTGCAAGTGTGTGAGATAAAGCCCCGTGACCAAGGGGAATACAGATTTATTGCCAAAGACAAGGAAGCTAGAGCTAAACTTGAGCTAGCTGGTAAGTTGCTTGCTTTGTGTTTCTTTTATTAAATCTTAGGTTAGTGTCGTTGTTTGAGCCTACTCAGCAGCTAAACGCCCTGCAGTCGCTCATCCACCCTCCCACCACTTGGGAATGGGGAGGGAATCAGAGGGGCAAAGGGAGACTCGGGGGTTGAGATAAAAACAGTTTAATAACAGTAACAGAATAATACGCTGACAGCAATATCAACGGGTAATGTACAGTATGGTTGCTCACCACCTGCCGACCGACACCCACCTGCTCCTGGCTCACTCCTTCCTTTATATAGTGAGCATAATGTCACATGACATGGAATATCGGCCAATCCGGGCCCAGCACTCCAGCTGTGCTCCCCCGCCCCCGCACACAGGCAAGGGCTCTCGGACCTAGAGAGCCTCTCGAATCTCAGTGTGCTTCAGCACTCCTCCAGCTACCAAAACGAACATGAACTCTACTCCAGCCCAAACCAGGACAGTTAGTGAATTAACTATTTAACTAAATTGATTTTTGTTCTTTCAAAAAGTTGAATTAAAATGAATGCACAATCAGGTTGAGACAAGTATAAGTCTGTTAAGCTGTATGAATTATAATTCAGGCAACAAACATTTTTTATTATACCACATTGATCCAACTGTTGAGGAAAATATAGGTCACTTTTCAATGTCTATACGAAACAGCATGAATTGAGCTTAAAGGAAACAGAACCTTTTCATTAGGTCACTGCAGATCTAAAACATGAAAATCATTTGACTTGGTCTTTTCAGTCATATAAGGCATTTAATTCTTAATTTGCCTTTTTTACAGAATCGTGTCAATAAAATACATTAAATCATGTCAATAAAATACAAAAAACAGCTCCCTCTTCCTTGATTTTGTAGGAGGACACAGTACATACCAACCAGCCTGAGTTTCTTTCTCTGCAGCAATCCAATGAGTATATGAAGGATTTGCTCAGAATTCACATAACAGCTCCTTTTACTTTTCTATGTTAACTTATTTGCTGACTACACAAATATGTCATTTTTTTAAAAATATGGAAGTCCTTACTTGTCACATTGATCTTCCTTAGCTGCACCTAGAATCAAGACTGGTGATCAAAACCTTGTGGTTGATGTTGGGAAGCCTTTAACTATGACTGTTCCATATGATGCCTACCCAAGAGCAGAAGCTGAATGGTTGAAAGGGGAGGAAAGTCTGCCCACAACAACTGTTGATACAACAGCTGACTGCACTACTTTCAAAATTTATGAAGCAAAGAAATCAGATAAGGGAAGGTACAAGGTTATACTTCGAAACAAACACGGCCAAGCAGAAGCATTTATCAATGTAGAGGTCATTGGTAAGTACTCAAGTTATTAAAACCTTCCTTTATTTAATCCAGTGGGGGGAAAAAAAAAAAAAAAAAAAAAAAAAGAAAGAAAAGAAATAAAAAGATACAATGCCATAAAATATTGACATATCTTTGTTAGATGTTCCGGGTCCAGTTAGAAACTTGGAAGTCACTGAAACTTATGATGGTGAAGTTGGCCTTGCCTGGCAAGAACCAGAAAGTGATGGTGGAAGTAAAATAATAGGTTACGTTGTTGAAAGACGTGATATCAAGCGTAAAACCTGGATTATGGTCACTGATCGTGCTGAAAATTGTGAATACACTGTTACTGGACTTCAAAAAGGAGGAGTTGAGTACGTCTTCCGGGTTAGTGCACGGAACAGAGTGGGCACTGGTGAGCCAGTGGAAACAGAGAGACCTGTGGAAGCTAAGAGCAGATTTGGTGAGCAAAAGTTATGAAAAACTCAGTGTTTGATGGCAGTGTAAGACAAGCAGTACAAACTCTAACAATTGGTAAAAACACATACCTTGTTTTTCCTTTTTCTCCCTAAAAATAAACTGCAGATGTTCCTGGTCCTCCTCAAAATGTAGACGTTACTGATGTGAACAGGTTTGGAGCAACACTGACGTGGGAACCACCCGAGTATGATGGAGGATCTCCAATTACTGGCTATGTTATTGAACTGCGTAACAGAGCTTCCATCAAATGGGAGCCAACTATGACCACTGGAGCTGATGAACTGTCAGCTGTCCTGACTGATGTTGTGGAAAATGAAGAATATTTCTTCAGAGTAAGAGCTCAAAACATGGTTGGAGTTGGCAAACCAAGTCCTGCTACTCGTGCAGTAAAAATCATGGACCCAATAAGTAAGTATGCAAGCACTGATTGTGATTGCATTATGAGACAGAGACATTTTGGCTGTTTATATACTATGTGTGCAGGAAAGTTCAATTGAGAAATGTGTTCTGCAAATACCATGTACAATTAGATTTTTCCTACTTTTGTCCTTCAAACATATCAGGAGTACCTTGCTACCATTTGGTTCAGTAAGAACTCCAAATTAGGAATTAGGATCCAACCTCAATTTAAAAAACTGATTTAGAAAAAGCTATACAAAAGCTTTCTAAAAAGTACTTTATGGTATAGACAGCTGATATGCAGAACCATACTCCTTTATCAGTTGTGAAAATGTATTTTTTTCAAATTATTTTCAGAGAGACCAAGTCCTCCCATTAACCTTGATCATTCAGATCAAACTAAGTCATCAGTGCAGCTCACATGGGAGCCTCCTCTTGAAGATGGAGGCAGTCCAGTCTTAGGCTATATTGTTGAAAGGCAAGAAGAAGGAACAGACAAGTGGATTCGCTGTAACCCAAAACTAGTACCTGCTCTAACTTTTAAGGTAAGATGTTCTGTTCATCAACAAAGTACTCAAAATGTGTAGATCACCTTTAATATGAGTTACTAAATTATTATTTGTGCTTTTTAGGTAACTGGCTTGAAACCAGGATCCAGATACTACTACAGAGTCTCAGCAGAAAATGCAGCTGGTGTGTCTGATCCAGCAGAGGCTATTGGACCATTAACTGCAGATGATACTTTTGGTAAGCCACATGCTATTTATTAAAGATAATTAATCAGATAAATCACACAATCAAAGTACATCTTGTGAATAATATGTAAATTTTTCACCAGATAACTGTGATGCCAACTGCTATAAAGAGCCTTAGAACATTGAGATTCTGAGCTACTTCTTCTCCATTATGAAATCTGAAGATAATTAGCTGTACTATTAGAAAGAGACCTATTAGGTGACCTTTTGTCATCTGACCTAGTTTTGTGAGAAGTGGAAAGTAACAGAAGGAGAAAAAGGCAGAGAAGAGCAAAAAAAAAAAAAATGAAACAGTACGAAGTTTTTGTATTAAAGGGTCAATTAGCTCTCCTCCTTGATAATGCTAAACTGCCTTATCATCTCACATATTTCTAAAAAAACAAAACAAAACAAAAATAACAACGTTTAGCCAGGAGAGGTAAGGAGTGATAAGCCACAGCTAAGTCTAGACAGCTCTAAACTGCAGGCTGACATGCAGTCAGAATCAGCCTCTCAACACAGATACCATTAGCCATATTCAGAACATCTGAAATTATTTCATTTAATCCCTTTTCCTCTTTTTCCAGTTGGACCTACAATGGACCTGAGTGCATTTAAAGATGGGCTGGAAGTTATTGTTCCAGAGCCAATCAAGATCCGTGTTCCTATTACTGGCTACCCTGTACCAACGGCCACATGGTCTTTTGGTGACCAAGTCTTGGAAGAGGGTGATCGTGTAACAATGAAGACCACTGCCTCCTTTGCAGAACTTGTAATTACTCCAAGTGAACGTCCAGACAAGGGAATTTATTCCTTAACATTAGAAAACCCTGTGTCATCTGTTTCAGGAGAAATTAATGTTAATGTCATTGGTAAGCAGACATGTATATTTTCTAGCAATAACATTCCATATTTGTCTTGCTAAAATCTAATTAGGTTAATAAAGTGAAATCACACAACTTTCAGTAAACCAAATATATTAAAATAAAACTACAAACTAGAAAACCATCCTCCAAAAAACTCTTTTACTTGGTTATCAAAATCCAACTTTGCTGTATGAGGAAGAATGACTAAGAAAAATAACTCTTCTGGCAGACAGACTACATGAGATCATCTGCCAAACTCCAATTACAAAATAATTAATACAATTTTGTGTGATTTCTAGCTCGTCCAGGTGCACCAAGAGAACTTAAAGTTTTAGACATAATCAAGAACACAGTACAGCTGTCATGGGAACCTCCAGAAGATGATGGTGGAAGTCCAGTTACTGGTTATATAATTGAAAAACGTGAAGTAAGCCGGAAAACGTGGAACAAAGTAAGTTCATTCTTAATTTCAATTTCTGTTTGCTATAATGTTTCCATATGTGCTACTGAATTTTGTGCCTTATTTTGGTAATTGCTCTTTGGAAATAAAATTTAGAAACACATTGGAACCTTCCTTCTCTTTAGGTCATGGATCGTGTTGTTGACCAAGAGTTCACTGTACCTGACCTCATCCAAGGAAAAGAATATTTATTTAGAGTTTTTGCATGCAACAAATGTGGCCCAGGAGAACCCGCGTATATTGATGAACCTGTAAATATGTCAGCACCAGCAAGTGAGTCAACTGTTTCATGTTGCTGATTTTCTGTTTCTGAAATCTTGCTGATTTTCTTCAAAATAAGATGTAAAAAATATATCTTCCTTCGGTTTCTAAGACGTCATATGTTTTAAATTTTTAATAGCGGTACCCGATCCACCAGAGAATGTTAAATGGAGAAATCCAACATCAAAAGGAATCTTCCTAACATGGGAGCCTCCCAAATACGATGGTGGTGCCCGCATTAAGGGTTATCTGGTAGAAAAATCCCAACGTGGCACAGACAAGTGGGAGACATGCGGGGAGCCTGTAGTTGAAACAAAGTAAGAAAATTAACATCAGAAGGTATATCCTTTCAATTAACTGTGCCATCCTCACCACTTTAAATATCTGGATTTTTTCTTTTTTACAAACAGAATGGAAGTAACAAAACTCAAGGAAGGAGAGTGGTATGCATATCGGGTCAAGGCTTTGAACAGAATAGGAGCTAGCAAGCCAAGTAAGCCAACAGATGACATTCAGGCCATTGATGCAAAAGGTAATTATTTCACTAAATTACAACAGCTGCTTTATTTTTACCAGTCTCTGAAATACTGTTTCTATAAAAACATTTTTATTTTCTCCTAAATCAGAGGCTCCAGAAATTTTCTTAGATGTGAAACTTCTTGCTGGACTTACTGTGAAAGCTGGAACTAAAATTGAGCTACCAGCTAAAGTAACGGGAAAGCCTGAGCCCCAGATTACTTGGACCAAGGCTGACAAAATTTTGAGACCTGATGACAGAATCTCCATTGAAACCAAACCTAATCATTCTACAGTCACTATTACAGACAGCAAAAGGAGTGACAGTGGAACCTATATTATAGAAGCTGTAAATTCCAGTGGACGTGCTACTGCTGTTGTTGAAGTTAATGTTCTTGGTATGCATATGTCTTGTGTTGTTTATAAAAATCATTAGTAACATACTGAAATATGCAAGTGGAAGATTAACATTCACATCTTATTCTCTACAGATAAGCCTGGTCCACCAGCTGCATTTGATGTATCTGAAATCACAAATGAATCTTGCCTTCTGACATGGAATCCGCCACGAGATGATGGGGGTTCTAAAATTACCAACTATGTCCTTGAGAAAAGAGCTACAGACAGTGAAGTATGGCACAAGTTGTCATCAACTATTAAGGATACAAAATTCAGAGCTACCAATTTAACTCCTCATAAAGAATATGTGTTCCGAGTCAGTGCCGAGAACATGTATGGTATTGGAGAACCAGCACAGTGTAGCCCCATCATTGCAAAATATTCATTTGGTTAGTTAATTCAATTAATGTTAAATTTTTACAATATTTTAATAAGGGAAAAAATATATGCGTGATGATACTCATTTTTGCTTCATTTTGTTTTGGTTTGTTTTGTTTTTTATTTAATTTATTAATTTATACAGATCCACCAGGCCCTCCAACAGGTCTCAAGCCTACAGAGGTCACTAAAGACTCAGTCACCTTAACATGGAATGAACCAGATGAAGATGGTGGCAGCCCCATAACTGGCTACTGGGTTGAAAGATACGATCCTGAGCAGGATAAATGGATAAAATGCAATAAAATGCCAGTGAAAGATACAACATTCAAGTAAGACTATAGTCAGTTTAGTATGAAATAAGTCGCAGAGAAATAAAAATGTAAGAATAGCCTTTAAACAAGTTTTATATTGTTCTTACTCTTCTTAACTTGCTTCCTTAAGTTTAGAACCAACTAATATCAGGTGGCATACTTTTTTTGATAATTAATGTTAAAGAAGAATGTCTTTACAGACAAGTGAGTCATCTTTTTGTTTTTAAAAAAGTTACGCTTAATGATTTCTGTGCTATGTGCTTATTCGTAAAACATTCTAAAGTAACAGACATAGCCATCTAAAGTATCAATTTGCCAAAACCCTGGGGTTTTCTTCTCATGATACTTGTATTAACTACCAACCATGAAACATGGGAAAATACAAGATGGCTCTGAAAATTTTGGTTTCTATGTCATGGTACACCATTTTACTGTTGACAATATAACTATTTTGAATGTTCACAATTTCATAAAGCATCATTAGCAGTAATTTGGGTATTTCAGAGTTTCCAAGTAAACTGGAGTATGAAGAGTAGAGAGAATAATGTCTTAGGCACAAATTAATGTGTAGATTTGATTTAATTAAACTTAATTTTTATTTCCAGAGTTAAAGGTCTTACAAATAAGAAGAAATATAAGTTCCGTGTCTTGGCAGAAAATCTTGCAGGACCTGGAAAACCAAGCAAGGAAACAGAGCCAATCTTAGTGAAAGACCCAATTGGTATAATAAACACATTTTTAATGGTTTACTTTAAAAACAACAAAAAAAAATTTGTTTTCAATCACATAACTAATATTGGACTCCTGTCTAGATCCACCATGGCCTCCTGGAAAGCCAACTGTGAAAGATGTTGGCAAGACATCATTATTCCTGAACTGGACAAAGCCAGAACATGATGGAGGGGCAAAGATTGAATCTTATGTCATTGAACTACTAAAGACTGGAACAGACGAGTGGGTGAGAGTAGCTGAAGGAGTTCCCACAACTGAACACTTCCTCAAAGGTCTTATGGAGAAACAAGAATATTCATTCCGTGTAAGAGCTGTGAACAAGGCAGGCGAGAGTGAGCCCAGTGAACCCAGTGACCCTGTGCTGTGCAAGGAGAGGCTCTGTGAGTATTGTTTCAGAACATGCTGCTGCTGAAAATACATTGTCTCTGTTTTTAAAATAGCCCCAGGTCTGGCTGTCTCTGTAGGTACCAAGTGAATTCTTGGAAGGCCTATGAAATATTAAAATCTACCCTGCTTCAGCTAAGAAAATAATAGTTTTGGTGTATTCCTTGTCTTTCAAGATCTTTGATGGGAAATACACCAACCTGTTTTACCTTCTTTTGCTATTTTACAGATCCTCCTTCACCACCTCGGTGGCTTGAGGTTATTAATATTACTAAAAACACAGCAGATCTTAAATGGACAGTACCAGAAAAAGATGGTGGTTCCCCAATTACCAACTACATTGTTGAAAAGAGAGATGTAAGGCGAAAAGGCTGGCAGACGGTTGATACAACAGTGAAAGATACCAAGTACACAGTGAGCCCACTGACTGAAGGCTCATTGTATGTGTTCCGTGTGGCTGCTGAAAATGCCATTGGGCAGAGTGACTATTGTGAAATTGAAGATTCAGTGCTTGCTAAAGATACTTTCAGTAAGTTTCAGATTTGCTTACTGAGTGACCAATAGAAACAGCTCATGTGTAATGGATTACTATACTTCTAATGTGTGTATTTTTTTCTTTAGCAACCCCTGGGCCTCCATATGCTCTTACAATAGTTGAAGTGACAAAAGGCCATGTTGATTTGAAATGGGAACCACCTAAGAATGATGGTGGCAGACCGATTCAAAGGTAAGGTCATTTTACGTTTATGTAGTGTTTCCTGCAAATTATGATCTTTTAATGAATGAAGACATTTCTCTTAAAATGTTTACATTTGAAATGTACACATTTTATATGAAAAAGAGGTGGATGGATGAAAAAAGTAGCCATATGGTCAAAACAATTAAGGGTTTGATTTTAAAATGTGGAAATAATGCAATTATAGATAGCCTAATGTACATGAACAATGAATGTGTGTCAACATCCTCAAAACAACACCTAATAAAATCAGATTAAAATATTAAAAATTTAAGGCAGCCATGGTCTCCAGTGCCTCCAGAGCTGTAGCTGCTTAGACCCATCTATCAAGTAATATTCTTACATTTTCCTTCTGCCTTAGTTTCTCATTCAAACTGTATAAACTCAGCTAAGATGAAGCCTCATCTCTTCTGTCCATTCTCTTCTTTATTACACTTTTCAAACTGACTGGTTTACTCCTTTGGGTTGCTTCTAACTTGTCCTTTTGTTTGGATTCTGAAGTATTTGTTCTCTGAAATTCTCCCTGAATGCCAGATAGATTTTTCCTCTTTATATTTTCACTCTTCCTCTCCTTCCCAATCACAGTAAGCAGATCTTAAACAAACTGACAGCTACAGAGATCTGCCTGAAACAATATAAGTTACTTAATTTTCATTACTTTCCCATAGCCTATCATAGGTATAATTTTGATAGCTGAGTCACTCACAGATAATATCTACAAATACTCTCAGTGTACTAACCATTGAGATCCAAACTAGCAAAGACGCATATAGCACAGAAGTCCTCTTACCTCTGCAGCTCTCTAAAATCTGAGAACACAGCAAAAGTTCAGGAACTGGCTTTCAGAGTTGGGTCTGTCAGTCATGTCAGCCCCATTATGTCCAAGACCTACCAAGACTATCACGACTAACTGGCTGATGTGTGAAATAAAGATCACTGAATCTGTCACCCGTGACTCTCTCTACTTTTCCATGGCCAAACTATTCTAATCTCTCTTTATCTATTTTAATGAGCAAGGACTCTGAATTTTTCATATTTCAAGTGCCTAATAATATTTTCCCCCATTTTTTCAGATATGTTATTGAAAAGAAAGAAAAACTAGCCACTCGTTGGGTAAAAGCTGGCAAGACAGCTGGTCCAGATTGCAATTTCAGAGTGACTGATGTCATTGAAGGTACAGATGTACAGTTCCAGGTTCGTGCAGAAAATGAAGCTGGCTGTGGTCATCCCAGTGAACCAACCGACCTCATTCATATTGAAGATCCAACAAGTAAGTAATAGTATAATATACAGTGTATGGATTACGGAAGCAGTATACTGCGTAGAATGGATATGCTGAGAGAAAAATTACACAATTCTTTTCCATTTCTGCAGGCCCTCCTTCACCTCCTCAGGATTTACATGTCACAGATGCAGGTCGAAAACACATTTGCATTGCATGGAAACCACCTGAGAAGAATGGTGGAAGCCCTATTATCGGGTATAATGTTGAGATGTGCGAAGCAGGAACAGAAAAATGGATGCGAATCAATTCTCGACCAATAAAAGATCTAAAATGTAAAGTGGAAGAAGGTGTTGTTCCAGACAAGGAATATGTGCTGAGAGTCAGAGCTGTCAATGCTGTTGGAGCTAGTGAGCCATCAGATATTTCAGAAAAAGTTGTTACCAAGGACCCAGACTGTAAGAATAGATTCCTTCTTTTTTAGATCTACATAACTGAAAAAAAAATGGTATTTGGCAACTTTCTAGTAATATTATACTTACTTTTACAGGTAATCCAACCATTGATCTAAAAACTCGTGACATTGTTGTTGTTAAAGGACAGAAATTACGTATCCCTATACCCTTCAGAGCTGTTCCATCTCCAACTATAACATGGCACAAAGATGGCAAAGAGTTGAAAGCTGGTGACAGAACAACAATGAAGAGTGACTACACCTCTGCATTGCTTGAAGTCATAGACAGTGTTCATGCTGATGCTGGTGTTTATACTGTCACATTGGAGAACAAGCTGGCATCAACAACTGGCTCAGTTAATGTCAAAGTCATAGGTAACTGGGCTTCTTCCATGCTGAAAAATATACTCACTTGAGGCCTGCAGCTGACAGAAGAAAGGGCTAAAAGAATCCCTTTTCTGCCATGTGGAGGAATTACTTCAACTCAGACACATGTAGACCATCATAAAGACATTAATGTTACAAAATCCCACCAAAAAAAAAAAAACAAAACCCACAAAAAACAGACCAAAACAAACAACACTTTACCCCAGATTGGCCTAACTAGTCAGTGGCTGCTCAAAGCCCAATTATTATGAATAGTTTTCATATAAATATAAAAATAGCTATAAAAGTTCTGAACACTTTTAACCTTCAGAAACATAAATT
This sequence comes from Tyto alba, assembly GCF_018691265.1. Taxonomy (NCBI): domain Eukaryota; kingdom Metazoa; phylum Chordata; class Aves; order Strigiformes; family Tytonidae; genus Tyto; species Tyto alba. The sequence continues at coordinate 26,451,795 of NW_024881328.1, read as the reverse complement.
CATATATATGCTGTGTAGCCAACATTTGTGGGTTTGGTCTGCTTTCTGCAAAGCAAAGCAATGAAATATAATTTCATATTTGTAGGAATAGTTTCCCATCTATTTAGTTAACTAATTTTATTATTCTTATTTGAAACAGGTCCACCTGGACAGTGTAAAGACATTAAAGCAAGTGAAGTTACTAAGAACTCTTGCAAAGTATCCTGGGAACCTCCAGACTTTGATGGTGGTACTCCTATACTACATTATGTTCTGGAACGTAGAGAAGCTGGTCGTAGAACATATATCCCAGTCATGTCTGGTGAAAATAAACTTTCATGGCAAGTCAAAGATCTTATACCAAACAGTGAATATTACTTCCGTGTTAAAGCTGTCAATAAGATTGGAGGAGGTGAATATCTTGAACTAAGAAACCCAATCATTGCAGAAGACCCAAAACGTAAGGGTTTTTTACTACTAATTAATGTAGCAAGTTGAATTTTAACTAAAATCTTCATGCTTTCTTTTCTCATATGATACCTCTTTTTCTACTCTTCCACAGAGCCTCCAGATCCTCCTGTTGACCTTGAGATCCATAATCCAACATCAAAATCAGTAACGCTTACATGGAAACCACCCTTGTTTGATGGTGGAAGCAAGATTATGGGTTATATAATAGAAAAACTCGCTAAGGGCAAGGAGAGGTGGGAGAGGTGCAATGACTATCTTGTACCTCTATTAACTTATCCAGTGAAAGGTCTTGAGGAAGGAAAGGAATATCAGTTTCGTGTTCGTGCTGAGAATGCTGCTGGCATCAGTGAGCCTTCTCGGATTACTCCTTTTGTGAAAGCTGTGGATCCTATTGGTATGAATTGCTCATTTGATTGTAGTCATTGCCATACATAGTCAAACACTGGAAGATTCTACTCTACATTTATCATTCTGTGTTATTACAGAGGCTCCAAAAGTTTTCCTGGCTGCAAACCTACAGTCTGGCCTTGAGGTGAAAAGAGGTGATGAGATCATACTTGAGGCACATATTTCAGGGTCACCTTATCCATCTATCACTTGGCTGAGGAATGATGAAGTTGTCAGACCAGAGGAAATCAAAAAGAGAGTAACAACTTATACAAGGAAGAAGAAGGGTGAAGTTGAAGAAGAGAAACCTTTCCAGCTTTCACTGCCAGAACGTATGAGTATTGACAACCACAAAGAAGGAGAGTCAGTACTATCAATTCGTGACTCCATCAGAGCTGACCATGGCACATTTACAATTAAAGTGGAAAATGATCATGGTGTTGCAAAAGCCTCATGTGAAGTCAATGTGTTAGGTATATAATGACTGTCCTCAAAAACACCTAGTTGTTCAGAATGTTGGTTAAGTGCACAAGATGACTACTCATCAATTTTCTTGCTTTGCTAACAGATATACCTGGGCCTCCTGTCAACTTTGTATTTGAAGATGTGAGGAAAAATTCTGTCATTTGCAAATGGGAGCCTCCCCTTGATGATGGTGGAAGTGAAATCCTAAACTATGTACTGGAAAAGAAAGACAATACAAAAGCTGAAATGGGCTGGGTCACTGTCAGTTCAACACTCAGGCATTGCAAATTCCATGTAACAAAACTGATTGAAGGAAAAGAATATCTCTTCCGTGTATTTGCTGAAAATAGAGTTGGATCAGGGCCACCATGTGTATCAAAACCAATGACAGCAAAAGATCCTTTCTGTAAGTTTTAATTTTGAAATACAACCTTTTCAGAAAACCAGTGTAAAGCTACACATGATTCTTAGAACATTCAGTTTTATCTATGTGAATGTTTCCCAGAAGAAACTTGAGCAATGTAATTATTATTTATTGCACATTTTAAACCATTGAAATAAAGGGAAATACTGAAAACATTCTAATTTTAATAGTAAAGAAATAGGAATGACAATCACTGTCATAAAACTTTACACTTAACAACTGAAGAGTGATATTCTCTGTGTTCAATAGACTAATATTTTTACCAGAAGAGAGAACCACTTCAAATTTGATTACCGATTGCAGTTAGGAACTAAAGTTTCTAAGAAAGAGAGTAGAAGAACTATGAATGACTTAAAATCAGTCATTTCTTATATCTTAGTTGTCTCTCAGCTTTGAGTAAGCTCTGAAGAACATGCCAATTATGACAAAATTACAATTCTTTTTTTCAGCTCCACCAGATCCACCTAATAAGCCTGATGTACAAGATGTTACCAGCAACAGTATGTTGGTTAAATGGAATGAACCAAAAGATAATGGCAGCCCTATCATAGGATATTGGATTGAAAAACGTGAAATTAATAGCACTCATTGGGCTCGGGTCAACAGGAACCTTGTGAATGCTCTGGAAATAAAAGTTGAAGGACTGTTGGAAGGATTAACCTACATCTTTAGAGTATGTGCTGAAAATGCAGCTGGCCCTGGTAAATTTAGTCCACCATCAGATCCAAAAACTGCACAGGACCCAATAAGTAAGTAGCTTAGCAGCATCTAATAGCAGACAGGTGACAGAATAGGATTCATAGTCTTTAACTTTGATTTACACCTGTTTATTTATAGTGCCACCTGGTCCACCAATTCCAAGGATTGCCGATACAAGCTCAACTTCTATTGAGTTAGAATGGGAACCTCCTGCGTACAATGGTGGTGGAGATATCACTGGTTACCATGTATACAAACAACTGGTGGGAGTAAAAGAGTGGTCACGTTGCACAGAGAAACCCATTAAGGTTCGACAGTATACTGTTAAAGAAGTCAGAGAAGGTGCAGACTACAAACTCCGTGTTACTGCACTTAATGCAGCTGGTGAAGGACCACCTGGTGAAACTGAACCCACAACTGTTGCAGAACCTAAAGGTATTGCAATTGTATTATTTTCAAGAAATGTCCAGCTGCTTAAAAGGTGGTTTTGAATCTCTCCCTTGAGCTAATGAACTGTTTCTATCTCTTCTCCAGAGCCTCCCACTGTTGAGCTGGATGTTTCTGTCAAAGCAGGCATTCAGATCATGGCTGGGCAAACTATTAAAATTCCTGCTACTGTGACAGGACGTCCTACTCCCACCATTGCATGGACTGTGGAGGAGGGTGAATTAGACAAAGATCGAGCCGTTATTGAAAATGTTGGCACAAAATCTGAGTTAACCATTAAGAACGCATTGAGAAAAGACCATGGAAGATATGTAATTACTGCTACCAATAGCAGTGGTTCCAAATCTGCAGGAACAAGAGTAGAAGTATTTGGTAAAACAAATATTTTCTGAAATCAACTGAGCATTTCTTATGGTGAGATAATCTTTGGGTTTTATCCTACTTGTTTGATTTTGTTTTTCAGATGTTCCTGGGCCGGTCCTTGACCTAAAGCCAGTGGTCACAAACAGAAAGATGTGTTTGCTTAACTGGTCTGATCCTGAAGATGATGGTGGAAGTGATATCATAGGCTTCATTGTTGAAAGAAAGGATGCCAAAATGCACACATGGAGACTAGCTATAGACACAGAGAGATCTAAATGTGATATTACAGGTCTAGTTGAAGGGCAGGAATATAAATTCCGTGTTAGTGCCAAGAACAAGTTTGGTACTGGTCCACCTGTTGAAATAGGACCCATACTTGCAGTTGATCCATTAGGTAAGATGACTAATTTTATGGAGTTTTTAAAACAATTTTTAAATATAGGTTAATAATCCAGTATTGTTGCATGGATTGCTTTCTATACCGAAAGTATATTTACTTTTCTACTACCTGGATAAGGAATCTGCCTTAGATTAATTACTTCAGACAGAACTCTGAATCAGTTCTATAAAACTACTATAATTCTTTATGTAACAAAATACTGATGTCTACTGAGACACTGTTAGTCACCTTTTTATCCACATACATGAGAAAATGTATACGATCTGTAACCATACTCAGATACTTTGTATACAAAGCTATGGCTTTAAAAAGACAGAGCTATTGTAATCATATGAATAAAAATTTTCTATTTTTTAATGCTTTTTTCTTTATGATTTATCTGTGGTAACAGGTCCTCCAACAGCACCTGAGAGGTTCATGTACACAGAGAGGACAAAGTCAAGCATAACCCTTGATTGGAAGCCTCCACGTAGTGATGGCGGCAGTCCTGTCTTAGGATATATTGTTGAGAAGAGGAGACATGATTCAAAAGACTATGAAAGAGTTAATGCAAGGCTCTGTCCAACAACATCTCTTCTCGTTGAAAACCTTGATGAACTTCATATGTATGAATTCCGTGTCAAAGCTGTCAATGCTATTGGAGAAAGTGAACCATCTTTGCCTCTTAATGTAGTTATACAAGATGATGAAGGTATATCTGCTTTTAAAAAAATCCATATAAATATCTCCAGAACACTGCGAGGCAGTTTCTCTGTTTCATCTCCATTCTGCCGTGTTTTTTCTTGTTTTCAGTACCTCCAACCGTTACATTACGCTTGGCTGTGAGAGGAGATACTATCAAAGTGAAGGCAGGAGAACCAGTTAATATTCCTGCTGATGTAACAGGTCTGCCAATGCCAAAGATTGAATGGGACAAGAATGAAGTTTTAATTGACCAAACATCCAGTGCACTTAAGATAACCAAAGAAGAAGTATCTAGAAGTGAGGCAAAAACGGAACTTATCCTACCTGCAACAGTGAGGGATGATAAAGGCACTTACACAGTGAGAGCTTCCAATCGTCTTGGCACTGCATTTCGCAATGTGCATGTTGAAGTGTATGGTAAGAATGCGATATTTGAATAAAATGACAGCTAATAAAATACTCTGCCTTTTTCTTAATGTAATTCTATGCTCCGTTGCTTTCATACAGATCGTCCATCTCCACCAAGAAATCTTGCTGTTTCTGATATTAAAGCAGAATCATGCTATTTAACGTGGGATGCACCTCTTGATAATGGTGGTAGTGAAATTACCCATTATATTATTGAGAAACGTGACGCTAGTAGGAAGAAATCAGAGTGGGAAGAAGTTTCCAAAAGTGCTGTTGAGAGAAGATTTGGGGTAATTTATAAAATATCTTTATTACATACTTTAGTATGCATAAAAAGTAACAATAGTACATATCTAATGAAAACTGCTATTTGTAAAGATACCTGTGCTTGTGCTCCATTTAGACTCCAGAATTACTGGATGAAGGTTGCCTATCTATGCATGTGTGTCTTCCTCATGTGACAATTGTTCTCTTTTGCTACTTAATCTCAGCTGAGTTTAGAAGACATCTTCCTTTCTATTTCCCAGCATTATTGATACCTTTACTAACTGCAAAAACAAACATGATGACATTTCTGTTTATGTTTGGTCCTATGCATGTGAAATAAGAATATCCCTAAGGGATTACATACCGCTGTTTAGTACCTAAACATAGATATCTCAGTGTGATTCCAAGACAGAATTTTAAGTAAAAACTGCTGCACAATTTCAAATTAGTTTATTCTGAAAGTAGCCAAGTAGTGATTAAAATCTCATTTTTCAGGTATGGAATCTTGCAACAAATGAAAAATACCAATTTAGAGTCCGGGCTGTAAACAAATATGGAATAAGTGATGAATGCCTCTCAGAAAAAGTTGTTATTAAGGATCCCTACGGCCTTCCTGGACCTCCTGGAAAGCCAAAAATTCTAGATCGCACCAGATCATCAATGCTGGTGACTTGGGAACCTCCTTTGAATGATGGTGGCAGCCCAATTACTGGTTATTGGTTGGAGAAGAGAGAGGCAGGAGGTGTCTACTGGTCACGTGTTAACAGGGCTCCAGTAACAAAACCATCAGTAAAAGGTCTACAGTACAATGTGCTTCGTTTGGCTGAAGGTGTTGAATACCAGTTTAGAGTTATGGCTGAAAATCTTGCTGGAATTGGCCCTCCCAGTGAACCATCAGATCTTGCCTTAGCAGCAGATCCCATATGTGAGTACATAATTTGTATGACTATTTTTAAGGACTACATCACACAAGAACCAAAGTTTGATACTATTATTTATATTGATTTTAGTGCAATTACTCCGATGCTTTCTTTTCATTAAGCCAGAAAGAATATATTGACACAAAGTAGTTTCCTGATTTTCTGCTTTTTACCATTTTAAAAATAATTAGCTTTAATTTAATTTTTTAACCTCTTTTATGAACTTTTAACTGTCATATCAATGTAAACATTGCCAAATAAACTTCATAATCAGATTTTTATATTATTGGTTTTCTTTATTGTTAAAGAGTTCAATCTTTATGCCTTGTACCTTAAATATCCCTTAATAATATATGTAATATATATACTTAGTATACGTGTTCTAGCATTATACACTAAGTATGACACAAGAAAATGAAAATACTTGCATTCTTCTAGAAACTATGCAGAAAAATATAGGCAGACACTAACTCACAGGTAATTTTTACTTGCTCTTTTTTTACAAGTTGTGCCTGGTCCACCATCTTGCCCAGAGGTCAAAGACAAAACCAAATCATCTGTAGCTCTTGCATGGAAGCCTCCACAAAAGGATGGTGGCAGTCCTATAAAAGGGTATATTGTCGAAATGCAAGATGAAGGTAGTACTGACTGGAAGAAAGTGAATGAAGGAGACAAACTCTTTCCTACTTGTGAATGTGTTGTTCCCAACTTGAAAGAGCTCAGAAAATACCGATTTAGGGTAAAAGCTGTAAATGCTGCTGGAGAGTCAGAACCCAGTCCTGCAACATCAGATATACTGGTCCAAGATATTCTAGGTAAGTGTTCTAGGAATTAATTTAGGTATTTAAATCTAAATTCCACCTACTGTTGTGAATGTCCAAGCAGGATGCCAAGCAAGCCAAAGTCAAGACAGAGCAAATAAATATGCAAAAATGTAACAAGAGATTGACACACATTTTTGAAAGTGACATGATGACCATACCAGAGCAGGATCCATTAAAAAACTGATGAACACCTACAGTTATACTAAGGAAATGTGTATTTTATGAGGAAATTACTATGACAAATTTTTCTATTCTTATACTCCCCAGCTTCCTTTTTGCACACCCAAACTTTCTCACATAAGCATGCATTATGAATGTTTATGTGGGGTTTTATCTCGGTGATGACAGAAGTTTGCTTTCAATAGCTGTTAAAATTTATATATTTAAATAATTTTACAGAGGAACCAGATATCTTCCTTGATATTGGAGCACAGGATTTCCTCTCTTGTCGTGCTGGCACAACAATTAAAATCCCAGCTGTTATCAAGGGTCGTCCTGTTCCAAAAACATTTTGGGAGTTTGAAGGAAAGGCGAAGACAATAGCAAAGGTTAGTAAAAGAAAAAGCTTTTTTCTACATGTGTTTCTAGGCATTTTAGCTTATCCCCTTTTATATTTACATTATTTCCATTTGTTTATAGGAGGGAGGTCACAATGTACCTGAAGAAGCTCAGGTAAAGCAAGCAATTTTTGTAATGTTAGTATCATTACATTTTTCAAACATAAATATTTAAAGTTAATCTGTAACTTCTCTCTCTTTCTATAATACACAGGTGGAAGCAACCGATACACGTTCAGTGATTACGATCCCTGAGTGCAACAGAAGTCATTCTGGACGATACAGTATTACAGCAAAGAACAAAGCAGGACAAAAAACTGTGCATATAAGAGTCAACGTTCTTGGTACAGCTTACACATATTGAAGTATTCAAATACTAGATTTTAGTCTTATTTTTCTACATACTTATGTCAAATTGTTTCTGTTGCGCTTTTTACCTTAACAGATGTCCCAGGTCCACCAAAAGACCTAAAAGTAAGTGATATCACAAGAGGTAGTTGTAAACTTTCATGGAAGATGCCAGACGATGATGGTGGAGATAGAATCAGAGGCTATGTTATAGAGAAAAGAACTATTGATGGGAAGGCCTGGACTAAAGTCAATGCAAATTGTGGAAGCACTTCCTTTGTTGTACCCGATCTCATATCTGGCCAAGAGTATTTCTTCCGGGTACGTGCAGAAAACCGTTTTGGTGTTGGCCCTCCTGCAGAAACCATTCAGCGGACCACAGCCAGGGATCCAATACGTAAGTGTAATAAAAGTCAAACAATTTCTTTAAAACCAGATGGTACTGTACAGTGGATTTATTCACATTTCTGTTTTGTTTGTGAAGATCCTCCTGATCCACCCATTAAACTAAAGATTGGCCTTGTAACCAAGAACACGGTGAGCTTGACATGGAAACCACCAAAGAATGATGGTGGAGCTCCTGTTACACATTATAATGTTGAATGTCTCCGCTGGGATCGTACTGGAGAAGTGAAAGAGACTTGGAAGCAATGCAACAGACGTGATGTGGAGGAAACAAAGTTTACTGTTGAGGATCTTGTAGAAGGTGCAGAATACGAATTCAGAGTCAAAGCTGTAAATATAGCAGGTCCTAGTAGGCCTTCAGCTACTGTTGGCCCACTTGTTGTCAAAGACCAGACATGTAAGTAATAACTGATACCAGTAAATACAAATTCCATTTTAAAAATATTAAGTATTTTTACGTGTTGATTTTTTCAACATTTCATTGTAGGCCCACCATCGATTGAACTCAAAGAATTTATGGAGGTTGAAGAAGGAACAGATGTTAACATTGTGGCCAAAATAAAGGGTGTACCCTTCCCCACATTAACATGGCTAAAAGCTTCTCCAAAGAAACCAGATGACAAAACACCAGTGTTGTATGATCAACATGTCAACAAGATTATTGGTGAAGATACATGCACTTTGTTGATTCAACAGTCTCGTCGAAATGATACAGGCTTATATACTATAACAGCTGTAAATAATCTGGGAACTGCTTCAAAGGAGATGAGGCTAAATGTTCTGGGTACATATCAAGAACTCCTATGCATTGCATAAATTGATAGCATTCATGTGATACTTTATTTTAATGGAATTTGAATTAATTCTTCTTTATATAAATGTGTCTTTTAGGTCGTCCAGGACCTCCAGTGGGACCTATTAAATTTGAATCCATTTTGGCTGATAAAATGACAATATCATGGCTTCCTCCATTAGATGATGGTGGTTCTAAGATTACAAACTATGTTATAGAGAAAAAAGAAGCAAATAGGAGGACGTGGGTACCTGTTACTAATGAGCCTAAGGAATGTTTATTCACTATTCCCAAGTTGATGGAAGGCCATGAATATGTGTTCCGCATTATGGCACAAAACAAATTTGGTGTTGGAGAACCGTTGGATAGTGAACCAGAAACAGCACGAAACCTTTTCAGTAAGTGAGAATATGCTTCCAAATTATGTCAGTTGCTATCATATACTGGTATGTGTACAGCATCTGTTAGATATCACCATTACTTTTCTTTCTTTATAGACGTAAATTTTCTAGAATGGCTTGAAGAATTTTAGCATTAATAGTTAGTTCTTAAAAGCACATATAGTACTTAAAAAAATACTTCTCTCCCTCCTTGTTATATATTAAAATGTAATCAAGTTTTTAAGAATAAAATATTTGAATAAGAGTTTATCTGAGAAGATTCAAGTCATTCTGTTGTATTTGAGACGTAGACCTCATCAATCAGGAAGAGTTTATTTCCTGCGTTCACTTTTGAAAGAGAAATTAGACAGTAGCTCTGTTGTAGAAGGAATGTTAGGCTGTCAAGAGAAAATCATTCTTAATACACCCAAAGTTAGGCTGGGCACTGAAATGAGGTACCAATGCAGGAAGATGAAAAAAACTCATTTTTGACAATTGTTATTTGAAGGAAAGATGTTTCATATGTCACAGAAGTATATGTACCTGAATAGGGGTGGGAAGGTGAATGAGGGAAGGAGTCTCATGCAGATAGGTAACTACTCAATGCAGCTGTGACTGTCTCAGTGCACAGCTCTGTTTTTCACTCTAGCTATTTCCATCTTCCTTTAGCAGCTTTTTTCACAAGCTATGTGTGATTTCTTTCCTAGCTGTTCCTGGACCTTGTGACAAGCCAACAGTTAGCAGTATAACACGTGACTCAATGACTGTAAATTGGGAAGAACCAGAACATGATGGTGGCTCTCCTATTACTGGTTACTGGTTGGAGCGCAAAGAGACTACTGGGAAGAGATGGACCAGGGTTAACCGTGATCCTATCAAACCTATGACACTGGGGGTTTCATACAAAGTCACAGGTCTTATTGAAGGCTCTGAATATCAGTTCCGTGTTTCAGCTATCAATGCAGCTGGTGTTGGTCCACCAAGCATGCCATCTGATCCAGCAATCGCTAGAGATCCTATTGGTAAATATTTCAGATTCCCATTTTTGAATTTGAAAATATTCAAGTAAGGATGTAGAATATATTGTTATGCTGTAATGATATGATGGTGTTTTTCAGCCCCACCTGGCCCTCCTATTCCAAAAGTTACTGATTGGACAAAGTCTTCTGTAGATTTGGAATGGTCTCCACCACTAAAGGATGGTGGTTCTAGGGTCACTGGCTACATTGTTGAGTATAAAGAGGAAGGAAAGGAAGAATGGGATCGGGTAGGTGGAAAACTATTATAGAATCTGTGTTTCTTCCCTCTGTGTGTCTATCAATAGAAATTGCTGCAGAAAATGTATTTTTTGCAAATATTCAATATGCAAGTTAATTTCTAAAAGTTCATATTTTTGCACCACAATTATCTTCATGTGTTTAAAATATAAGACCAAATGTAAAAGTCAGTAATTGTCCCTCCACATCAAGTTAACTTTGCAGTTAATTAAACTTAGAATTTTTAAATTTCTGTTTAAAAATGTGAGAGAATATGTAGGTAATTTGTGATGAACAGAAGGCAAGACCAAGTTATGACTGGCAAAAAGTAAGTCCCACTGGTATCAAACTGTGCCAAAACATTTGCAACTCCATGTCCCTACAATTTCCTACTTTTTTCGATAATGCATTACTGAATTATTTTTTCAGTAATACATTTCTGAAAATTTAACTATTGGCTATTTTTTTGTATCTCCATAAACATTTTTGTGTGCATTTTGAATAATACCTAAATTTACTGCACTGTTTCCAGATAAACAGGCTTCATATTGGGGGTTAAAAAGAACAAAGAATTTGGGTTTTTTGCCACTCTCACTTGTATGAGTTTAATTGTCCAATAATACATTTAATTATTCTGAGACCACAGACCATTATAATTACTCTAATATCCTTGCTGATAGAATTATCAAAAAGGTGAATCTTCAGAATTGCTTGTATGTCCATGTCCTGTATGTCTTTACATAGATTCTGAAGAATTCTATGTGAGCTAGATCCATATATGCTTAAGACTGTCTTGTGCTTGTAAATCTGAAACATCTGATGTAAGATTTGTTTCAAACATCTCAAAGAAATTGATGATACCTTGATGTTAGCTGATGTTATAATATTTTTTTTCCAGGTAAAAGATAAAGAAATTAGAGGAACCAAGTTCGTTGTGGCAGGATTAAAAGAAGGATGTTTTTATAAATTTAGAGTTAGAGCAGTGAATGCTGCTGGCATTGGAGAGCCTGGAGAAGTTACAGACATTATTGAAATGAAGGACAGAATTGGTATTTATCATTTACGTTCACATTTTTAGTACCTCTAAGTCAAAGTGAGGAAAAAAAAAAATATTTTTTTTTGTTCACCTCCCACAGTGGCTCCTGATATTAATTTGGATGCAAGCGTCAGGGACAGGATTGTTGTTCATGCTGGAGGAGTAATTCGGATCATTGCATATGTCTCAGGAAAACCAGCTCCAACAGTGACCTGGAGCAGGGATGACCGAGCTATACCAGAAGAAGCCAAAATTGAAGAAACATCTATTAGTTCTTCTTTAGTCATCAAGAATTGCAAAAGGAGTCATCAGGGTATATACACTCTTCTTGCTAAAAATGCCGGTGGTGAGCGGAAGAAGAATATTATTGTTGATGTGCTAGGTAAATAAAAACTTCAGTTCTTGTGAACAAGTAAAAATTTCACAACATTCAGCATGTACACTTAAATACTCTATTTCTTCTTTGCTTTCAGATGTGCCAGGCCCAGTTGGAATGCCATTCCTTACTGAGAACCTAACCAGTGACTCGTGCAAATTGACATGGTTTACTCCAGAGGATGATGGTGGTTCTCCTATTACCAACTATATCATTGAAAAACGTGAATCTGACCATAGAGCTTGGACTCCAGTAAGCTGCACAGTTACAAGACAGAATGCTACTGTTCAGGGACTCACTGAAGGGAAAGCCTACTTCTTCCGAATTGCAGCTGAGAATATAATAGGCATGGGTCCATTCACAGAGACAACAAAAGAGCTTGTCATTAGAGATCCAATAAGTAAGTATATTTTGGGGGTTGGATTACTGTCATATGAGAGGAATATGCAGAAAACTGCATTTACTATATTTTTTTGTTTATTCATAGCTGTTCCCGACCGTCCCGAAGACCTGGAAGTAAAAGCAGTTACCAAGAACTCTGTTACATTAACTTGGAACCCTCCAAAATATAACGGAGGCTCAGATATCACCATGTATGTTCTAGAGAGTCGTCTCATCGGAAAAGAGAAATTCCACAAAGTTACAAAGGAGAAAATGCTTGATAGGAAATACACTGTAGAAGGCTTGAAAGAGGGTGACACCTATGAGTATCGTGTGAGTGCTTGCAATATTGTGGGTCAAGGCAAGCCATCATTTTGCACAAAACCAATCACATGCAAGGATGAAATTGGTATGTATCTTTTTCATATTACTTTTGAAAACAGTGATTACATTTACTGATTCCTTTCTTTTTCTTATTAATATTTCTGACATTTGTGGGCATTGTGCTTTTTAATATCATCTTTCAGCTCCTCCATCACTTGACCTTGACTTTAGAGACAAGCTTATTGTTCGGGTTGGTGAAGCTTTCAGCTTGACTGGACGTTACTCAGGCAAGCCTGCACCAAAGGTTACTTGGTTAAAGGATGATATTGTTGTGAAAGAAGATGACCGTACAAAGATCAAGACAACTCCTACAACTCTTTGCTTGGGGATACTAAAATCTGTCCGTGAAGACTCAGGCAAATATTGTGTTACTGTGGAGAACAGCACAGGATCAAGAAAAGGATTTTGTCAAGTTAATGTTGTTGGTAGGTTTCACTGAACAGCAGTATTGTCTGTGAATTTTAGTAGTGACTAGAATTCACTGAATTGTATAAAATGTAAATGTTAAAATGTGTTGTTTATTAAAATAATTTTACTTGCTGCATTCTCATTTATACCGAAATACTATTTATTAATTTTCAGTACATACTTAACTCTGGCTTAGCTTGTTCAGAATGAATGATTTAATGTCTCTACATGCATTTCAAGAATGCCAACGCTGTCGAAAATGTCAATCACCAAATATAAGCATTAAGGAATTAAGTCCAGTGAGTCAAATACCTACTAAAGAGGAAAAGTCTCGAAGTCTTGATTCCTTATTAAAACTGTAATGCTAACTTTCTAATTTAATAATATATTTACTGTATTGACACTGTTTAATATATGTCCTTAGGTGAAGTTCATATAAAAGCATGGGTATGCTTTATTTCTTTTTAAACAGATCGCCCATCACCTCCAGTAGGCCCAGTTATATTTGATGAAGTTCATAAAGATCATATGGTAGTTTCCTGGAAACCTCCATTAGATGATGGAGGCAGTGAAATTACAAATTACATTATTGAGAAGAAGGATGCACACAGAGACATATGGATGCCAGTTACATCTGCCACAGTTAAGACAACATGCAAAATTCCTAAGCTGCTTGAAGGAAGAGAATATCAAATTCGAATTTATGCTGAAAATCTTTATGGCATAAGTGATCCTCTCATCTCTGATGAGATGAAAGCCAAGGACCGTTTCCGTATGTTATTCATTTGCAATCTTACTTTGATATTTGAATCTTTACTCTCTCTGTAGTACTCATAAACTTTTTTTTTTTTCCCCCCCCAGGTGTTCCTGATGCACCTGAGCAACCAGTCATTAAGGATGTTACCAAAGACTCTGCAGTAGTGGTTTGGAACAAACCATATGATGGAGGCAAGCCAATAACAAATTATATTGTAGAAAAGAAGGAAACAATGGCTACAAGATGGGTCAGAGTTACCAAAGACCCGATTTTCCCCAGTACTCAGTTCAAAGTACCTGACCTCCTTGAAGGCTGTCAATATGAATTCCGTGTTTCAGCAGAAAATGAAATTGGTGTTGGTGATCCTAGTCCACCATCAAAGCCAATTTTCGCTAGAGATCCAATTGGTAAAGTATTAAATTTAACTTCTCACTGATATTTTAATGCACTCTTCAGATAGAAAATAATTTTAATAGTTTCCTTTTTTTTCCCCATTTCTTTCTTTTCTTTTCTTGCTTTCTTAACAGCAAAACCAAGTCCACCTGTTAATCCAGAAGCAGTAGATAAAACTAAAAATTCAGTTGATTTATCCTGGCAACCACCACGCCATGATGGTAATGGCAAGATAATTGGCTACCTTGTTGAGTATCAGAAAGTTGGAGATGAAGAATGGAAAAAGGCCAATCTTACAGCAGATTCCTGTCCTGAAACAAAATACAAAGTCACTGGCCTTACTGAGGGTTTGACCTATAAGTTCAGGGTCAAGGCAGTGAATGCAGCAGGTGAATCTGAACCAGCCTATGTTCCTGATCCAGTAGAAGTAAAGGACAGACTTGGTGAGTTTAATAATATCAGTTAAGTTTAACTAAGAAGTATTTTTTTTCCCTAATTTTCTAAAAAGAAATATAATTTTCATTCCAGAACCTCCTGAGCTGATACTTGATGCTAATATGGCCCGAGAACAGCATGTAAAAGCTGGAGATACCCTGAGACTTAGTGCTGTTATTAAAGGTGTTCCATTCCCAAAAGTTACTTGGAAGAAAGGAGATCATGAGGTCTCACCCAAAGCTGATATTGAGGTTACAGGAGTTGGCAGCAAGCTTGAAATTCGTAATACTGTCCATGAAGATGGTGGAATTTACTCCCTGACAGTTGAAAATCCAGCTGGTTCAAAGACTGTTTCAGTAAAAGTTGTGGTCTTAGGTAATCTTTTTGATGTTCCTTTTATACCGCATGTTTTTATTCTATAATGAGAGATTAAGAAATAAAGAAATGTCTGAAAAATATCAAACAACTGAGTTATAAGAAATATACAGTAGAAAAGGGACTAAAAATTACACAAAATATATTAATTTCTCTTGAAATTTGCTATTTTTTTTTTAAAATGATTTGGCTATCAAATAAATAATAGATTCCATTTTTGTTGATATTAGATAAACCTGGTCCACCAAGAAATCTGCAAATCAGTGAAGTTAGAAGTGATTCTTGCTATCTCACTTGGATGGAACCAGAAGATGATGGTGGCTCTGTGATTACCAACTATGTGGTGGAAAGGAGAGATGTAGCTTCTGCACAGTGGGTAGCAATCTCATCATCCTCCAAGAAACGCAGTCACATGGCTAAATACCTGATTGAAGGCACTCAGTATCTCTTCCGAGTTGCAGCTGAGAATCAGTTTGGTAGAGGTCCATATGTGGAAACACTCAAGCCTATTAAAGCTATAGATCCACTGCGTAAGTGTTTTTCAATTATATGATTTGTTTTGTTTAAGTTGTTTTGGTTAATTTTTGAGATTATCCTGTTGGTACTAATGTGAACATTAGCACACTGCTACCATAGATTGACCATGTTAGTAACTATTTCGGTTTTGTATTTTAAAAGATCCTCCAGGGCCACCAAAGAATCTGCATCATGTAGATGTTGACAAGAATGAAGTTTCCCTTGTTTGGAATCGACCAGATCGTGATGGTGGTGCTGAGATAACTGGATATTTGGTAGAATATCAGGAAGATGGTGCAGATGAATGGACAAAGTTCCAGACTGTCCCTATGTTAGACTGTGTTGTTACAGGCTTGCAGAAAGGAAAAATATATAAATTCCGTGTGAAAGCCCAGAATATTGTTGGTCTTAGCCTTCCAGATACAACTATACCCATAGAGTGTCAAGAAAAACTAGGTAATTTTTAGTTTTTCATGTTGTTTCACTGATTCTTTCTCTCTTCCTTTAAGCATTTCCCTTGAAAAGGTAATTTCTATTTTTCTCTAATTTCAGTACCTCCATCTGTGGAACTAGATGTGAAGTTAATTGAAGGTCTTGTTGTTAAAGCTGGCACCACAGTGAGACTTCCTGCGATTATGAGAGGTGTGCCAGTTCCCACTGCAAAATGGGTTACTGATGGCATTGAAATTAAAACAGATGGCAGACACAAGATTGAAACTGACGATTTTTCAACTGTACTTACCATCAAAGACTGTATAAGAAAAGATACAGGAGAATATCTACTCACAGTATCTAATGCGGCTGGCAGCAAAACTGTTGCTCTACATCTTACAGTTTTGGATGTTCCTGGCCCACCAACTGGTCCTATTAATATTCTTGAAGTAACACCAGAACATATGGTTATTTCTTGGCGCCCTCCTAAAGATGATGGTGGGAGTCCTATAATAAATTATATTGTTGAGAAGCGTCAATCAAAGAAAGAAACTTGGGGAGTGGTTAGCTCTGGAACAAGTCACACAAAAATTAAGATTCCACGACTGCAGAAAGGCTGTGAATATATTTTCCGTGTTCGGGCAGAAAATAAGATAGGCATTGGTGCACCCCTTGATTCAGAACCAACAATTGCGAAACATATGTTTGATCCACCATCCCCACCTGGTAAACCAACTGTTTATGATATTACAGAAAATGCTGCAACAGTGTCTTGGACCCTACCAAAATCTGATGGTGGAACTCCAATAACTGGTTATATACTTGAACGTCGGGAAGCATCTGGTAAATGGGTGCGTGTCAATAAGGCACCAATACTTGATATGAAATACAGAGTCACTGGTCTTTTTGAAGGCAACACATATGAATTCAGAGTTTTTGCAGAAAACATGGTGGGCTTAAGCAAACCATCTCCAAGCTCCGATCCAATAAAAGCGTCACGTCCTATCACTCCTCCTGGACCACCTATAAATCCAAAATTAAAAGACAAAACCAAAGAAACAGCTGATCTTGTGTGGACTAAGCCCCTCAAAGATGGTGGAAGCCCAATTCTGGGATATATTGTGGAATGTCAGAAAACTGGAACTACACAGTGGAATAGGATTAATAAGGATGAACTCATTAGACAGTGTGCTTACAGAGTACCTGGGTTAGTAGAAGGAAATGAATATAAATTCCGAATAAAAGCTGTCAACATTGTGGGAGAAGGAGAACCAAGAGAACTGGCAGAAACTGTACTTGCAAAGGATATTCTTTCTCCTCCAGAAGTAAGCCTAGATGTAACCTGTCGAGACTTAATTACTGTCCGAGTAGGCCAAACAATCCGTATTACTGGTAAAGTAAAAGGCAGGCCAGATCCTGACATAACTTGGTCTAAAGATGGCAAAGTACTAGTCCAAGAAAAGCGTGTTGAAATAGTCCATGATCTACCTAATGTTGAACTGCAGGTGAAAGAAGCCAAAAGATCTGATCATGGCAAATATATAATAGCAGCTAAGAACAGCTGTGGACATGCTCAAGCCTTTGCTGTTGTTAATGTACTTGACAGACCTGGACCATGTCAGAACCTGAAAATAAGCTATGTCACAAAAGATTCTTGTATGATCGCTTGGGAGAGTCCAGTGGATAATGGTGGCTCTGAAATTACAAATTACATAGTAGAGTACCGTCAACCAAACCAGAGGGGATGGTCAATTGTCTCCTCTGATATCACTAAACGATTAGTAAAGGCAAATCTTATAGAGAACCGTGAATACTTCTTCAGAGTTTGTGCAGAAAATAAAATAGGTCCAGGTCCTTGCATTGAGACCAAGACTCCCATCCTTGCCATCAATCCTATTGACAAGCCTGGAGAGCCAGAAAATCTTCACATTGCAGAGAAAGGAAAGACATTTGTATATCTGAAATGGAGAAGGCCAGATTATGATGGTGGAAGTCCCAATTTAAGTTACCATGTTGAGAGAAAACTGAAAGATTCAGATGAATGGGAAAGGGTTCACAAAGGCAGCATTAAGGAAACACACTACATGGTAGATAAATGTGTTGAAAATAAGATTTACCAATTCCGAGTTCAAACAAAGAATGAGGCAGGTGAAAGTGACTGGGTAAGAACAGCTGAAGTTGTTGTGAAGGAAGATCTGCAGAAACCAGTTCTGGACTTGAAGTTAAGTGGGGTGCTAACCGTGAAAGCAGGTGACACAATTAGAATTGAGGCTGGAGTCAGAGGAAAACCACAGCCTGAAGTTGTATGGACAAAAGACAAAGATGCCACAGATCTAACCAGATCTCCAAGAGTCAGTATCGAAACAACTTCTGACACATCTAAGTTTGTTCTCACAAAATCAAGGCGTAGTGATGGTGGGAAATATGTAATTACTGCAACTAACACAGCTGGTAGTTTTGTAGCATACGCTACTGTTATTGTTTTGGATAAACCAGGTCCTGTAAGAAACTTGAAAGTCACTGACATTTCAAGTGATAGATGTACTGTTACTTGGGACCCTCCAGAAGACGATGGTGGTTGTGAAATACAGAACTACATCCTGGAAAAATGTGAAAGCAAGCGTATGGTTTGGTCTACTTACTCTTCCTCTGTCCTAACAAACTATGCAAATGTGACACGCCTCATTGAAGGTAATGAATATATATTCCGAGTTCGTGCAGAGAATAAAATGGGCACTGGCCCACCAACAGAAACACACCCAATTATTGCAAAAACAAAATATGACAGACCTGGACGCCCTGACCCTCCAGATGTCACAAGAGTTAGCAAAGAAGAGATGACTGTAGTTTGGAATCCACCAGAATATGATGGTGGTAAATCAATTACAGGATACATTTTAGAGAAGAAAGAGAAACGATCACTAAGATGGGTTCCTGTTACTAAAACTGCAATCCCAGAGAGACGCAAGAAGGTTACTAATCTCATCCCTGGTCATGAATACCAGTTCCGTGTCAGTGCCGAAAATGAAGTTGGACTTGGAGAACCAAGCTTGCCATCAAGACCTGTAGTAGCAAAAGACCCAATAGGTATCATACCACCATATTCTACTATATTTTGTTTTAACATTAATATAGTAGACTGGTAAATTGCACAACTATATTCTCATCTGTAATTCTTATTGTCTTTCAGAACCACCTGGTCCTCCCACAAACTTGAGAGTGGTTGATAGCACAAAGAGTTCCATAACTCTTGGCTGGGGAAAACCAGTGTATGATGGTGGTGCTCCAATTATTGGATATGTTGTGGAAATTAGACCAAAAGTTGAGGGTGCTGATCCTGAAGCAGGATGGAAACGATGTAATGTTGCTGCCCAACTTATTCATACAGAATTTACAGCCACCAGCCTGGATGAGAACCAGTTATATGAGTTCAGAGTTTCTGCCCAAAACCAGGTTGGTCTTGGCCGACCAGCTGAACTGAAAGAAGCTGTGTCTCCCAAAGAAATACTAGGTGAGATTTCCCATCCTCTTTATGGGTATTTACATACAAACTTTATTTGTTCTGCTTTTATTTTATTTCATGAGCTAAACTTTGCATTAAATTTCTTTAATTTTGTCTTTTAGAACCTCCTGAGATTGAGTTGGATGCAAGCATGAGAAAATTAGTCACAGTCAGGGCAGGATGTCCTATTAGACTTTTTGCCATTGTTAGGGGTCGCCCAGCACCAAAAGTCACATGGAGGAGAATGGGTATTGATAATGTTATCAGAAAAGGACAAGTTGATCTGGTTGACACTATGGCCTTCTGTGTCATTCCCAATTCAACACGTGATGACTCAGGCAAATATTCACTGACACTTGTGAATGTAGCTGGAGAAAAGGCTGTATTTGTGAATGTCAGAGTCCTGGGTAAGTAATGAGAAAAATACCTCTAGACAATTTTTTAACTATATCGAATGTTCATTGCAGGAATTTTTATGACTCCCAGGTGCTACAGTTTTTGAACACAACTGTATCATCTAATACTAACTCCCCCTATATAGGAAGCTGTTAACCCCCTTTAATTTTAACTTATTAAAGAAGAAAAGACTAGCATAATTTGAAATTTCTTTATAGATACTCCTGGACCTGTGGTGGACTTCAAGGCTTCAGATGTCACCAAGATGTCATGCCATCTTTCATGGGCACCTCCAGAGAATGATGGTGGTAGCCCAGTGACTCATTACATCCTGCAGAAACGTGAGGCTGACAGGAAGACCTGGGGAACAGTCACTGCAGAACTAAAGAAAACTAGTTTCCAAATAGCTAACCTTGTGCCTGGAAATGAATATTTCTTTAGAGTAACAGCAGTAAATGAATATGGGTCAGGTGTTCCAAGTGACATACCAAAACCAGTTCTAGCAACAGATCCCCTAAGTAAGTATGCCTTTATGCCCATTTTATGGTTTTTCTCTAACTTAAATAAGATCTTGTATTTTTTGAAAGTTGATGTTTCTAAATTGGACAATGCTACTAACTACTCAGTGATAAACATAAATATTTCTGTGACAATTTCTTTCAAGTAATGCAATCTATGAATATAGTACCTTTGCAATTATAAGAATTTTGCTCTTTTCCATATTGTTCTTGTTGAGTTAGCATGCATAGCATCCAATAATTCAACAAGTATTCAATAGTCAGAAAATCTTGGAAATTCTATGTTTAATGTGTTTCTTTTTTTTTTTTCCCCTGAAAGGTGAACCTGATCCACCAAGAAAACTTGAAGTTACTGAAATTACAAAGAATAGTGCTACCTTAGGCTGGCTGCCACCGCTGCGTGATGGAGGCTCTAAAGTTGATGGGTACATTGTTAGCTACAGAGAAGATGAGCAACCAGCAGATCGCTGGACAGAATATTCAGTTGTTAAAGATCTCTCCATTGTTGTAGCTGGTCTGAAAGAGGGAAAGAAGTACAAGTTCAGAGTGGCAGCTAGAAATGCCATAGGAGTAAGTTTGCCGAGAGAAACTGAAGGAGTATTTGAAATTAAAGAACAACTCAGTAAGTAACAATTTAAATACTACCTATGTTGCAATATTCTGCTTTAATAATTTAATGAGAAAGAATTCTTGCTCTTTGAGTGAGTCCTGGAAAGACATATGCTCTATGGAAGATTATGGTTAACTGTATCGAATATTTTGACAGGTCAGAAAGGATGAGAGTTGACCACTAATTGAGAAATATTACATTTTTTTGCAAGTGTGGTTTCAGTTGAAACCAGAAGATATGAACTAAGGAGAAATAATAAATACATTCAATGAACTTAAAATGAAAAAGAGTCTGAGTGGTAGTTTGAGAGATAAATGGGGCCAAAAGTGTAAGCTATTTTAATATAAGATAAAACAAATTATTTATATTGTAGAGTTAGTTGAGAATGTAAAACAAAAGTCAGGCAGAACAGGTTGGCCTAATTAAAGTGTTAGAGTCCCTGAGGCCCAGAAGACCTAGAGGTAAGGGGCAGATGAGAAGAACCTTCATTTATGACATGGTAAGAGGAAGAAAGGAGTATGGGAGCAAAAGAGAATGGAAACTAGTCGATGGCAGGAAGAAAAGTACACAAATCATACTGCCAGGTTTCTTTTGGAAGAAATCAGAAAGATTTTGTGCAAAATAAGAAGTAGGAGAAAGGATTCTACTTGAAGACTAATTCAAGGGTATAAAAAGTTTGACTGTGGAAATTAGTTTAATTCAGTGAGAACTTCAGCCTTTCTTTACTCCTCCTTCATGTTTGTCTTGTAAAAAGTCCGCAATAATTAAGCAACAAGTTCCAGATATAAAGAGAAATTATGTGTCATGCATTAACAGTGCACAAGCCTCTACATAAATATGTGAGGAAGCAATCCAAACTCAAAAAGATTCTCTTACAAGCTGCAGAAGAATGTAAAAGTAAGTCTGGAATAAATATGGCCCACTGCAAATTCTCTGGTTGTCCATAAGTGGAACCTAAATTAAAAATTATCAAGTCATTCTTACTGGTTATTCCACTTGAGAGAGAAGCAGATAACTTTCACATGAAAACATCAGAAAAATTAAATTAATATGTCATAGAAGTTGAATTTATGTGTCTATGTGTGATTTTTTTTTTCAGTCCCACCTAAGATTCTGATGCCTGATCACGTTCACATTAAAGCTGGAAAGAAACTGAGAATTGAAGCGCATGTATATGGAAAGCCTCAGCCAGTCTGTAAATGGTTGAAAGGAGATCAAGATGTCCTTACATCCAGTCGGCTTGCTGTGCATAAGGCAGAAAAGTCTTCTGTTCTTATCATTAAGGATGTGACTAGAAAAGATTCTGATTTTTATACTCTTACTGCAGAAAATAGCTCTGGTACTGATAGTCAGAAAATCAGAGTGATAGTCATGGGTATGTTCCATTTGATTATTTTTAAACCCAGCTTTATACAAAACTAGTCTCAGTATATTCCGGTGGTTGCCTTTTCTTTCATCCCTTTTTTTCTTAATATACTTTTTGTGCAGATAAACCAGGTCCACCACAGCCTCCATTTGATATTTCTGAAGTAGATGCTGATGCTTGCACTCTTGCGTGGCATATACCCCTCGAAGATGGTGGCAGTAACATTACAAACTATGTAGTTGAGAAATGTGATGTAAGTCGAGGAGACTGGGTCACTGCTTTAGCTTCTGTCACAAAGACAAGCTGCAGAATTGGAAAACTAATTCCCGGAGAAGAATATATGTTCCGTGTTCGTGCTGAAAATCGTTTTGGGATTTCTGAGCCACTTACTTCTGGCAAGATGATTGCTAGGTTCCCATTTGGTATGTCAGGTTTTGGTAGCAGCATTTATTTTTAGTCCTCCTAGTAAGAAAGCATGTGATCAACATCCATCTTTATATTTCTTTCTAGATGTTCCTAGTGAACCGAAGAACGCACGTATTACCAAGGTCAATAAGGACTGCATTTTTGTTGCCTGGGATAAACCAGATAGTGATGGAGGCAGTCCAATCACTGGTTATCTCATTGAGCGCAAAGAAAGGAACAGTTTATTGTGGGTGAAAGCTAATGACACAGCTGTGCGACACACAGAATATCCTTGTGTGGGACTCATCGAAGGTCTTGAGTATACTTTCAGAATTTATGCACTGAACAGAGCTGGAGCAAGTAAACCTAGTAAACCAACTGAGTTTGTCACAGCAAGAGCACCAGTTGGTAAGCCAAACATACCAATAATTTGCAACAAACTACTGCTTATATGGTAATTTTTAATATGTCTGCAACTCTTTATGATCTTCAGTTTGCACTTATTTTTAGATTTCCATGTTTACCATGACTGCACTGTGAGTGACCTGTTGTGGGTATGCTGTAAATAGGAATCAGCACTATTAAAGCCATTTTTTAATATGTTAGCTCTTTTGGTAAAACAGACTATAACATGATCTTATTTGACTTAGATCCCCCTGGAAAACCTGAAGTTATTGATGTCACTAAGAGTACTGTATCACTGGTATGGACAAGACCAAAGCATGATGGTGGTAGCAAACTTATTGGATACTTTGTTGAAGCTTGCAAATTACCTGGTGATAAGTGGGTTCGGTGCAATACAACCCCACATCAAATACCGCTAGAAGAGTACACTGCTACTGATTTGGAAGAAAATGCTCAGTATCAATTTAGAGCAATTGCCAAGACAGCAGTTAACATTAGCCGACCTTCAGAACCTTCTGATCCAGTGACCATTCATCCAGAAAATGGTAAGAAATGGAAAAGCATTTGAGAACTCTCATACGAGTCTGTGCATATTGAACTCCCATGTGAATAAGGAGATGTTTATCTCTTACTAGATTGATTAACTCTTGGGCTCTTTCCTTTCAGTTCCCCCCAGAATAGAGTTGGATCTGTCTATGCAATCACAGCTTACAGTAAAAGCTGGAACTAATGTGCGTCTGGAGGCAAATGTATATGGCAAGCCTATGCCAACAATCACCTGGAAGAAAGAAGGAGAAGTTTTAAAGCCTTCTGAAGGTGTTAAGATCACCACTAAGAGAAATCTTGCTACAGTTGAATTGTTCAGTGTTAACAGGAAGCAAACGGGAGACTATACTATTACTGCTGAAAATGCAAGTGGATCAAAGTCAGCAACCATTAAGCTTAAAGTACTTGGTAAGCTAGACTGTCTCTTAATAAATACATTTATAGCTAAATGATATAGCAAGAGATAGAGCTATAACAATGTGATGTCAATTTTTCCAGATAAACCTGGTCCACCAGCCTCCGTTAAAATCAAACACATGTATGCAGATCGTGCAATGCTTTCTTGGGAGCCTCCTCTGGAAGATGGAGGTTCAGAAATTACTAACTACATTGTAGACAAGCGTGAAACAAGCAGACCAAACTGGGCCCAAGTCAGTGCCAATGTACCCATTACAAGCTGCACAGTGGAGAAACTAATAGAAGGACATGAGTATCAGTTCCGCATTTGTGCTGAAAACAAATACGGTGTTGGAGACCCTATCTTCACTGAACCAGCAGTTGCTAAGAATCCATATGGTAAGTGCTTTGTAGGATAGCTTAGTTAGTCACTGTTTTTTTGTGTACACTTATGAATGTGAACATAATTTTAAAATTAATCTTCACAGATGTACCTGGACCTTGTGATCCACCAATAATTAGCAATGTAACGAAAGACTTTATGACAGTTAGCTGGAAGCCACCAGCTAGTGATGGTGGATCCCCAATAACTGGTTATATACTTGAGAAGCGTGAAACTAAGGCTCTTAACTGGACAAAGGTGAACAGAAAACCTGTCATTGAAAGAACTATTAAGGCTACTGGACTGCAAGAAGGAACAGAATATGAGTTCCGTGTGACAGCGTTGAATAAGGCTGGACCTGGCAAGCCTAGTGCACCATCTAAAGCAGTGTATGCTCGTGACCCTCAATGTAAGCTAAAAGTCTTCAGACATTTTCCATGGTTATTTCCAAATACTTTTGTACAGCATTTGGTACGATAACTTTATGTTATGTTAATTCTCAGATCCTCCTGGCCCACCTGCTTTCCCAAAAGTGGTTGATACAACTCGTAATTCAATAAGCCTGTCATGGAGCAAACCAGCATATGATGGAGGAAGTCCTATTATTGGTTATCTAGTGGAAGCAAAAAGAGCTGATACAGAAAACTGGGTCAGATGCAATCTACCCAAGAACTTACAGGCTACGCGATTTGTGGTGACAGGGCTGATAGAAGATACGGAGTACCAGTTCCGCATTTATGCTGTCAATAAAATTGGATACAGTGATCCAAGTGATGTTCCTGATAAACACACTGCCAAAGACATTTTAAGTATGTTCACTAAAAAAAAATTACCTTGTTGATTTTTGCTTTAATTCATGGGATGGGGTTCCAAAACCAAGATTTGTCACAGATCACAGAAGCAGATTAATTTAGAATGTGCCAACTCTCAAAAAAAAAAAAAAAAAAAAAAAAAAGTAGGGTAAAAGTGGCTAATTTGGAAGAGAATAGGGCAGTTAGGAACTGAGTAGAATCTGAATGGTGTCTGCTTTTTTCATTTGTATGCTAGATACTCTTCTGCCTCATATTTTGGGTCTTCGAGAATTTTTTCTTTCTCTAATCCTAAAATTAGACTTTTCAGATCTCTCTTCTATTCTTAAAACTTCCAGTCTTCTTCATGTCTTCTAAGTAATTTGAAGCCAAGATTACTAATCTAAGCATCTGTGTGGCACACTATTTAATTTTATGACATTTATTCGTGAAGAGCCACGTTCATTTCTGTATGCATATTGCTGTGTGTACAAAAGTTTTGCTTCACAGAACTGCCTTGGTTCAAGATAAGCAGTACTGTCCAGGAGGCTTTGAAACTCCTTTGAATTCTAGAGGAACTAGGAGACTTCTTCATATGATAAGTAATGTAAATGGTAGAAAAGGCAGAAAAAAAAGAAGTGAAATCAGTGCAAAAATATTCCAAGTTTGCAAATGATCTTGAAATAGGAGTCAGGACACTAACTCACTAACCTAGTGAAATGCCAGTAAAGAGGGACGTTTTGTCACAGTAGTTTTAGTGATACTCTCAAATATTATGTTTTAATTGCATGTTTTTTATTAAACACACAGTTCCTCCTGAAGGAGAACTTGATGCGGAACTGAGGAAAGTCCTTGTGTTGCGTGCTGGAGTTACAATGAGACTTTATGTGCCAGTAAGAGGACGTCCACCTCCAAAGATTACATGGTCTAAAGTGGGTGCCAACCTAAGAGATCGGCAAGGACTAGACATCAAGTCAACTGATTTTGATACCTTCTTGCGTTGTGAAAATGTAAACAAATATGATGCTGGAAAATATGTCCTCAGTCTGGAGAACACTTGTGGCAAAAAGGCATACACCATTGTTGTAAAAGTACTTGGTAAGTGTCAGGGTTTCCCCCATTATAATATACTTGTTAACTTTTTAACTGATCATTTTTTGTATTCTGTTTACTAAATCAAATGTGGTGTTGTTGTGTTTATCTAGATACTCCAGGCCCCCCAATAAACCTGATCGTAAAGGAAGCATCTAAGGATTCCGCCTTCATTACATGGGAACCTCCACTAATAGATGGCGGCAGTCCAATCACAAATTATGTTGTTGAAAAACGTGATGCAGAAAGAAAGTCATGGTCCACAGTAACAACAGAATGTCCAAAGACAAGCTGCAGGATAACTAACTTAGAAGAAGGCAAATCTTACTTCTTCAGGGTTTTTGCTGAAAATGAATATGGTATTGGTGACCCCTGTGAAACTCGTGATGCTGTTAAAGCTTCTGGTAAGAAAAAATTAATCCATTTTGTCTATTTTGGTATTCAAATCATTTTTATTTTTAGCTTGAATCATACTTACTATGCTTTTCTTCTAGAAACACCTGGGCCAGTTGTGGATCTAAAAGCTTCAGCTGTGACAAAATCATCATGTAATTTAGTATGGAAAAAACCTATCAGTGATGGTGGAAGCCGTATTTTTGCATATGTTGTTGAGGTCCTGACTGGTGAAGATGAATGGCAAGAAGTCATGCGGGCAAAGAACCTCCATTTTTC
This sequence comes from Tyto alba, assembly GCF_018691265.1. Taxonomy (NCBI): domain Eukaryota; kingdom Metazoa; phylum Chordata; class Aves; order Strigiformes; family Tytonidae; genus Tyto; species Tyto alba. The sequence continues at coordinate 26,424,747 of NW_024881328.1, read as the reverse complement.
AATGAGAGACCTAAAAGAAGGAGAAGAATACACTTTTAGAGTGAGAGCCCAAAATGATGCTGGTTATGGAACGCCAACAGAGCTCACAATTGTAGCAAGAGATGATGTTGGTAAGAAGCACAATCATCAGTTCAATGCTTCACTTTCCTAAATTACATTTTTTTTGCACTTACTATTACTCTGCTTATATACAAATCAGATGCCTTTAAAATAGCATCTTAGTTTATGCATAGTTGAATAATCAGTTTCTTCTGTTTTTACAGTGGCACCTGATCTTGATTTAAGAGATCTACCTGACTTGTGCTACGTAGCTAAAGAGGGTAGCAATTTCCGTCTTAAAATCCCAATTAAAGGCAAGCCTGTCCCAACTGTGACTTGGAAGAAAGGTGAAGACCAGGCACTTACTGAAAGTGGAAGAGTTGCATTTGAATCTACAGCAGTTAACACCACACTTGTAGTACATGATTGCCAGAAAGCTGATGCTGGAAAATACACGATAACTCTGAAGAATGTTGCTGGCAGCAAGGAAGGCACTATTTCTGTGAAAGTTGTTGGCAAACCTGGCATACCAACCGGTCCAGTGAAATTTGAAGAAGTCACAGCTGATGCCATCACCTTAAAGTGGGGCCCTCCAAAAGATGATGGTGGTTCAGAAATCACTAATTATGTCCTAGAGAAGAGAGATAATGTAAACAATAAGTGGGTGACTTGTGCCTCTGCAGTCCAGAAAACCACATTTAGAGTTACAAGACTTCATGAAGGAAATGAATATACATTCAGGATCAAGGCTGAAAATAAATATGGAGTAGGTGAAGGTCTTAAATCTGACCCTGTCATTGCAAAACATCCATTTGGTAAGTATCCATTATAGTTTTTAAAATTTAAAAAAAAAAAAAAAAAAAAGTTTTAGGAGTAATACTTATGTTTAATGTTACTGCATTTTTTTTATACTATTTAGATGTGCCAGATGCTCCTCCACCTCCCAACATTGTTGATGTTCGGCATGAATCTGTAGCTTTAACTTGGACTGATCCCAAAAGAACTGGAGGCTCACCAATCACAGGTATATCCCCCAAAGCCTCCCTAGTATTTAATTTCTTAATAGTTCTTTCTCTCTGTCAAAAAGTAAGATAAAACTATCAAGTGTTTAAGCTTAAATTGAATGATTGATTGATTTCACTCTTTATTTCCTACTCTTTCTCTATGATGGAATTTTTTTTTTTTTTTAATTTAACTTAAAACTCAGGAAAAGGCTAACTGAGAAACAATATTTTTGCACAGAGCCAAAACATCTAAAGAAAGAAAACCAAAATCACCTATGTGTTACATTACTTGGGTCTATAATATTAGCAATTTTCATTTACAACCATCTCATCATACAACCTTATGTATGTCCACATCCATTTCTTAATATGTTTTTCAGTGTTCCTCTTGCACAATATCTATGTGACATGCCATACAGGCAGCATGATGTTTCACAGTGCTATGAGAAATGAAAGTTTCTAGAAAACACCTCATATTTTCATCTCACCATTTATCTTTTAGGTTATCACATTGAAGTCAAAGAAAGAAATAGTCTTCTGTGGAAGAGAGCAAATAAAACACCAATAAGAATGAAAGATTTCAGAGTGACAGGGTTAACTGAAGGTCTGGAATATGAATTCAGAGTAATGGCAATCAATATGGCTGGAGTAGGTAAACCAAGTCTGCCATCTGAACCAGTTGTGGCACTTGATCCTATTGGTAAGTCACCAGGAGAATAAAAAAGAAAATTTTGAATTTTGAAATAACTTTTCTTTGACCACTATTTATTATTTTTTCTTCTAGATCCCCCTGGGAAACCTGAAGTTATCAATGTAACTAGGAACTCAGTAACTCTCATTTGGACAGAACCAAAGTATGATGGTGGACATAAATTAATTGGCTATATTGTTGAAAAGCGTGATTTACCCTCAAAGACTTGGACAAAAGCCAATCATGTGAATGTTCCAGACTGTGCATTTACTGTAACTGACCTCTCTGAAGGCTCCAAATATGAGTTCAGAATTAGAGCGAAGAACACTGCTGGAGCTATCAGTCCTCCATCTGAATCTACAGACACCATACTATGCAAGGATGAGTATGGTATGTAGATGGCATTAAAAATGTAGAACATTTTTTGAACAATTAATACCAAATCCTCCTCTTCTTTTTTTTTTTTTTCCCTCCTGTATTCTTGTTATAATAATCAGGGGGTGGGTTGTTTGTTTGTTTGTTTTGACAGAGGCACCAAGCATTGTTGTCGATCCTACTTTGAAGGAAGGCTTAACAGTAAAAGCAGGAGACACCATTACAGTGTCTGCTATTAGCATCCGTGGCAAACCACCTCCAACTTCAGCATGGTCAAAAGCTGGAAAGGATTTTAGACCTTCAGAGCTTGTGCACATTGAAACAACACCAACTTCTTCTACTCTAACTGTCAAATATGCAGCCAGAAAAGATTCTGGAGAATACACAATCACTGCAACCAATCCTTTTGGCACTAAGCAGGAGAGCATACATGTGAAAGTTTTAGATGTTCCAGGACCTCCGGGGCCTATTGAGATCAGCAACGTTTCAGCAGAAAAAGCAACTCTTACATGGTCACCTCCTGCAGAAGATGGTGGATCACCAGTCAAATCATATGTTCTTGAAAAGAGAGAAACTAGCCGACTGCTCTGGACATTGGTTGCTGAAAATATTGAAAGCTGTAGGCATGTTGTTAGCAAGCTCATTCAAGGAAATGAGTATGTTTTCCGTGTCTCAGCAGTAAATCAATACGGCAAGGGTGAACCAGTACAATCAGAACCAGTTAAAATGGTGGATAGATATGGTACGTAGAAGAAGCTAACAGGTTCCAGTGTGTTTTTATTAATCTCTGAAGCCTTGATTTTTGTTTTACTTGTACTTTTTCCTTCCTTAACAGGTCCCCCAGGCCCTCCTGGAAAACCAGAAGTAACAAATGTGACTAAAAATACTGTCACAGTTACCTGGAAAAGACCAGTAGATGATGGTGGAAGTGAAATCACAGGTTACTATGTGGAGCGAAGAGAAAAGAAAGGTTTAAGATGGGTCAGAGCAACGAAGAAACCAGTTTCAGATCTTAGATGCAAAGTAACTGGTCTCCTGGAAGGAAATGAATATGAATTCCGTGTCAGTGCAGAAAATAGAGCAGGAGTTGGACCACCAAGTGATGCTTCAAACTCAGTCATATGCAAGGATGTTGCATGTTAGTATCATACCTTTCTTTGTTGGGAGTGTCTGAGATGGGTGAGGAGCATATTCTGACAGTTTAAGAGTGACTTATTCTGTAATGTAATGTAATGTTTTATCTTTTTCCTAATTTTTCAGACCCACCAGGTCCACCTGCAAATCCAAGAGTGACTGATACTACAAAGACAAGTGCATCTTTAGCCTGGGGCAAGCCCCATTATGATGGCGGTCTTGACATCATTGGCTATATAGTAGAGCATCAAAAGGAAGGAGAAGAAGAATGGATAAAAGACACAACAGGGACTGCTTTAAGAATCACTCAGTTTGTTGTTGCTCATCTGCAGACAGGAGCCAAATACAATTTCAGAATCTCTGCCATGAATGCCATGGGTGTCGGTGAACCAGCAATAATTCCCAGTGTGGAAATCAAAGACCGGGAAGAGATTCCTGACTTTGAATTAGATGCTGAGCTAAGAAGAACGCTTGTTGTAAGAGCTGGATTAACTATTCGGATTTTTGTGCCAATTAAAGGACGTCCAACTCCAGAAGTTACATGGACAAAAGATGGTGTTTCACTCAAAGGACGTGCCAGTATTGAAAATACAGACTCTTTTACACTCTTGATTGTCACAGAATGCACCCGATATGATGCAGGAAAATACTTAATGACTCTTGAAAATGCTGCTGGTAAGAAGACTGGCTTTGTAAATGTAAAAGTCTTGGATACACCAGGTCCACCAATAAACCTTAAACCTAGAGAAATAACCAAGGATAGCATCACCCTCCAATGGGATATGCCTCTGATAGATGGTGGTTCACGTATAACAAACTATATTGTTGAGAAACGTGAATCGACTCGGAAGGCATATTCAACAGTCACAACCAACTGCCAGAAGTGTTCCTTCAGGATTCCTAATTTGACTGAGGGGTGTGAATACTATTTCAGAGTGCTGGCTGAAAATGAGTATGGTATTGGTGAACCAGCTGAAACTGCAGAACCGGTAAGAGCTTCTGAGGCACCATCCCCACCTGAAAGCCTTAATATTATGGATGTAACACGGAACTCAGTTAGCCTGGCTTGGCCAAAACCAGAACATGATGGTGGCAGCAAGATCACTGGGTATGTAATTGAAGCACAGAGAAAAGGAACAAACCAGTGGGCACACATCACCACTGTAAAAACACTAGACTGTGTAGTAAAGAATCTAACTGAAAATGAAGAGTATACTTTCCAGGTTATGGCAGTTAACAGTGCTGGAAGAAGTGCCCCAAGAGAAAGCAGGCCAGTTATTATCAAAGAGCAAACAATGCTACCAGAGTTTGACCTCCGTGGTATCTACCAAAAAACAGTCATTGCCAAAGCTGGTGACAATATCAAGATTGAAATCCCTGTGCTTGGTCGTCCAAGGCCTACTGTGACTTGGAAAAAAGAAGATCAGATACTTAAGCAAACCCAAAGGGTAAATTATGAAAATACCGCAACTGCAACCATACTAACCATCAATGAATGTAAACGAAGTGATAGTGGTCAATATCCACTGTCAGCTAAAAATATTGTTGGAGAAGTTAGTGAAGTGATCACAGTTCAGGTTCATGACATACCTGGACCTCCTACTGGACCAATCAAATTTGATGAAATTTCATCTGACTATGTAACATTCTCATGGGATCCTCCTTTGAATGATGGTGGTGTACCAATAAGTAACTATGTTGTAGAAATGCGTCAAACTGACAGTACCACATGGACTGAATTGGCAACTACAGTGATACGTACCACATTTAAAGCCATTCGTCTTACCACTGGAGTTGAGTATCAGTTCCGTGTTAAAGCTCAAAACAGATATGGAATCGGTCCAGCCATTACTTCAGAATCTGTAGTTGCCAACTACCCATTTAAGGTACCTGGGCCTCCTGGAACTCCTCAGGTGATTGCAGTCACCAAAGAAACTATGACCATTAGCTGGAATGAGCCAGTTACTGATGGTGGAAGCCCAATTCTGGGATATCACGTTGAAAGAAAAGAAAGAAATAGCATTCTTTGGCAGACTGTAAGTAAAATGCTGGTATCAGGCAATATCTTTAAATCAACTGGACTTACTGATGGCATTGCATATGAATTCCGTGTTATAGCAGAAAATCTGGCTGGGAAAAGTAAGCCAAGCAAGCCATCTGAGCCTGTGTTTGCCTTAGACCCGATAGATCCACCTGGTAAGCCAATACCTCTGAACATTACAAGGCATGCAGTTACACTGAAGTGGACTAAACCAGAATATAATGGAGGTTTTAAGATAACTGGCTATACCGTTGAAAAAAGAGACCTTCCTAATGGCCGTTGGCTGAAGGCTAATTTCAGCAATATACTAGAGACTGAATTCACTGTAAGTGGTTTGACAGAAGATGCTGCCTATGAATTCCGTGTGATTGCTAGGAATGCTGGCGGGGCTGTTAGTCAGCCCTCTGAGTCGTCAGATGCAATAACTTGTAGAGATGACATTGAAGCACCAAAGATAAGGGTGGATGCTAAATACAAAGACACTTTAGTGCTGAAAGCAGGTGAAGTTTTCAGACTTGAGGCTGATGTTTCAGGCCGCCCTCCACCAACTATGACATGGACAAAAGGAGAAAAAGAACTTGAAGACACAGCAAAATTGGAAATAAAAATAGCAGATTTCTCTACTGTTCTTATCAATAAAGATTCTTCAAGAAGAGATGGTGGAGCCTATACACTTACTGCAACAAATCCTGGTGGCTTTGCCAAGCATATTTTCAATGTTAAAGTTCTTGATAGACCTGGTCCCCCAGAAGGGCCTTTGGCTGTGTCTGAAGTCACTGCAGAAAAATGTGTACTGTCATGGCTACCTCCACTGGATGATGGAGGAGCAAAGATTGACCATTATGTGGTTGAAAAACGTGAAACCAGTAGATTGGCATGGACAGCTGTAGCCACTGAAGTTCCACTAACTAAATTGAAGGTTACTAAACTGTTGAAGGGCAACGAGTATGTGTTCCGTGTTATGGCTGTTAACAAATACGGAGTTGGTGAGCCTCTGGAATCAGATCCTGTTCTTGCAGTAAATCCATATGTTCCACCTGATCCACCTAAAACACCTGAAGTTACAGCAATTACAAAAGATTCTATGGTTGTCTGTTGGGGACATCCTGATTCTGATGGTGGGAGCCCAATAACTAACTATATTGTGGAACGCCGAGACAGGGCTGGTCTACGGTGGGTGAAATGTAACAAACGGGTTGTTACTGACTTACGTTATAAAGTGTCCGGACTGACAGAAGGTCATGAATATGAATACAGAGTCATGGCTGAAAATGCTGCTGGAGTCAGTGAGCCAAGCCCAACCAGTCCATTCTATAAAGCTTGTGATACTGTATTTAAGCCTGGTCCCCCAGGTAATCCTCGTGTTTTGGATAGCAGCAAGTCCTCAATTACAATAGCATGGAACAAACCAATATATGACGGTGGTTCAGAGATCACAGGTTACATGGTTGAGATCGCACTACCTGAAGAAGATGAGTGGAAGATTGTAACTCCACCAGCAGGCCTAAAAGCCACTTCTTTTACCATCACTGACCTGAAAGAAAATCAAGAGTATAAAATACGGATATATGCTATGAACTCTGAAGGTCTTGGAGAACCTGCTCTTGTTCCTGGGACTCCAAAAGCTGAAGAAAGAATGCTACCTCCTGAGATTGAACTTGATGCAGAACTACGTAAAGTTGTCACTATTAGAGCCTGCTGTACTCTAAGGCTCTTTGTCCCAATTAAAGGAAGACCAGCACCAGAAGTAAAATGGACAAGAGAACATGGGGAATCTTTGGATAGAGCGAGCATTGAATCAACAAGCTCTTACACTCTACTTATTGTTGAAAATGTAAATAGATTTGACAGTGGCAAATACATACTGACAATTGAAAACAGCTCAGGTAGTAAATCAGCATTTGTGAATGTCAGAGTTCTTGATACCCCAGGGGCACCTCAAGATTTGAAAATAAAAGAAGTTACAAAATCATCAGTTACACTCACATGGGAGCCTCCTCTCATAGATGGTGGCTCTAAAATAAAAAATTACATTGTTGAAAAGCGTGAATCAACAAGAAAAGCTTATTCAACTGTTAATGCAAATTGCCACAAGACCAGCTGGAAAGTTGATTCACTGCAAGAAGGCTGCAACTACTACTTCAGAGTCCTAGCTGAAAATGAGTATGGAATAGGCCTTCCAGTTGAAACTTCAGAATCTGTAAAAGTATCAGAAAGACCACTTCCACCAGGGAAAATAACTTTGTTGGATGTGACAAGAAACAGCGTGTCCTTATCTTGGGAAAAACCTGAACATGACGGTGGTAGCAGAATTCTGGGCTACATTGTAGAAATGCAAAGCAAAGGCAGTGAAAAGTGGTCAACTTGTGCTACAGTAAAAGTTACTGAAGCCACAATCACAGGATTGATCCAAGGTGAAGAATATACCTTCCGTGTTTCAGCTCAGAATGAGAAAGGTATCAGTGATCCTCGCCAGCTGGGTATACCAGTTGTTGCAAAAGATCTTGTGATTCCACCAGCTTTCAAACTACTGTTTACCACTTTCAGTGTTCTAGCTGGAGAGGACTTAAAGGTTGATGTTCCTTTTGTCGGTCGACCCAAACCAGCAGTGTTTTGGCATAAAGATGATGTGGCACTAAAGCAAACTACAAGAGTAAATGCAGAAAGTTCAGAAAACAACACAGTGTTAACAATAAAAGAAGCATGCAGAGAAGATGTGGGGTCATATTTAGTTAAACTTACAAACTCTGCAGGTGAAGCAACTGAGACCTTAAATATTGTTGTCCTTGACAAACCAGGACCTCCAACTGGACCAGTAAAAGTAGATGAAGTAACAGCAGATAGTATTACTATTTCCTGGGAACCACCCAAATATGATGGCGGTAGCTCTATCAATAATTACATTGTAGAAAAAAGAGACACTTCCACCACCACATGGCAGATCGTGTCAGCTACTGTTGCAAGAATAACTATAAAGGCATGTCGGTTAAAAACTGGCTGCGAATATCAGTTCAGAATTGCAGCTGAGAACAGATATGGGAAGAGTACCTATCTCACTTCAGAACCAATCATAGCCCAGTACCCATTTAAAGTTCCCGGTCCACCTGGAACACCTTTTGTAACAAATGTCTCAAAAGACAGTATGGTGGTACAATGGAATGAACCAGTCAATGATGGTGGTAGCAAGATCATTGGGTATCACTTGGAGCGTAAAGAAAGAAACAGCATTCTCTGGGCTAAACTGAATAAAACACCTATTCCGGATACCAAATTTAAGACAACTGGCCTTGAGGAAGGTCTTGAATATGAGTTCAGAGTTTATGCAGAAAACATAGTGGGCATTGGAAAGGCAAGTAGAGCATCTGAATGCTATACTGCACATGACCCATGTGACCCTCCAGGTCGTCCAGAACCTATAATTGTCACAAGAAGCTCAGTAACACTTCAGTGGAAGAAACCTGTATATGATGGTGGAAGTAAGATCACAGGCTATATTGTTGAAAAGAAGGAGCTACCTGATGGTCGCTGGATGAAAGCAAGCTTTACAAATGTCATCGATACCCAGTTTGAAGTAACTGGTCTAGTTGAAAACCAGAGGTATGAGTTCCGTGTTATAGCACGAAATGCTGCAGGTGTTTTCAGTGAACCATCTGAGAGCTCAGGGGCAATTACAGCAAGAGATGAAGTAGAACCACCTCATATTAGTATGGATCCAAAATACAAAGACACCATTGTAGTGCATGCTGGTGAGTCATTCAAGCTTGATGCTGATGTTCATGGCAAACCAATACCTTCCATTCAGTGGTTAAAAGGTGACCGTGAGCTGACAAACACTGCTCGAATGGAAATAAAAAGCACTGATTTTGCAACAAGCCTTAGCGTGAAGGAAGCCATTAGAGTAGACAGTGGCCAGTATGTACTACTGGCAAAGAACGTTGCAGGTGAAAAGAAAGTTCCTGTTAACGTGAAAGTTCTTGATAGACCTGGACCACCAGAAGGACCTGTTGAGATTACAGGAGTTACTGCTGAAAAATGTATGCTGTCATGGAAACCTCCACTACAAGATGGTGGTAGTGATATTTCACATTACGTTGTAGAAAAAAGGGAAACCAGTCGCTTGGTGTGGACTGTTGTTGATTCAAATGTGCAAACCCTAAATTGCAAAGTTACAAAACTTTTAGAAGGTAATGAATATGTTTTCCGTATCATGGCGGTAAATAAATATGGCATTGGTGAACCGCTTGAGTCTGAACCAGTACTCGCAAAGAACCCATTTGTAGTGCCACTTCCACCGAAGGCACCAGAAGTCACAGCCATTACCAAGGATTCTATGATAGTTGTATGGGAAAGGCCAGCCTCAGATGGTGGTAGTGAAATCCTAGGCTATGTCCTTGAAAAACGAGATAAGGAAGGTATTCGCTGGACAAGATGCAACAAACGCCTGATAAGTGAACTGCGATACAGAGTGACTGGGCTTATAGAAAATCATGATTACGAGTACAGAGTTTCAGCTGAAAATGCTGCTGGTCTTAGTGAACCAAGCCCACCTTCTACTTACTACAAAGCATGTGATCCTATTTACAAGCCAGGTCCACCCAATAATCCTAAAGTTGTGGATGTTACTAGATCTTCAGTTTTCCTTTCATGGAGTAAACCTATCTATGATGGTGGCTCTGAAATTCAGGGATACATTGTGGAAAAATGTGATGTAAGTGACGGTGAATGGGCAATTTGTACCCCTCCAACCGGAATTAAGAATACTCACATGGAAGTAGAAAAATTAGTGGAAAAACATGAATACAAATTCCGCATATGTGCAGTTAATAAAGCAGGAGTTGGAGAGCATGCAGATGTTCCTGGTTCTGTTATTGTAGAAGAAAAGATGGAGGCACCAGACCTTGACCTTGACATGGAATTAAGGAAGATTGTAAATGTGAGGGCAGGAGGTTCCCTAAGACTATTTGTTCCCATCCGAGGTCGTCCAACACCTGAAGTAAAATGGGGTAAAATGGATGGTGAGATCAGAGAGGCAGCTGTTATTGATACCACTAGCAGCTTTACTTCCCTTGTTCTAGACAACGTTAACAGATTTGACACTGGAAAGTATACTCTGACTTTAGAAAACAGCAGTGGAACAAAGTCTGCCTTTGTCAGTGTAAGAGTACTGGATACCCCAAGTGCACCTGTTAATTTAAAAATCAGAGAGATCACTAAAGACTCTGTTTCACTTTCATGGGAACCTCCTCTCTTAGATGGTGGAGCAAAAATAAAGAATTACATTATTGAAAAGCGTGAAGCAACAAGAAAGGCATATGCAGCTGTTGTAACAAACTGCCACAAGACTTCATGGAAAATAGATCAACTTCAGGAGGGCTGCTATTACTTCTTTAGAATCTCTGCTGAGAATGAATATGGAATTGGCCTCCCTGCGGAAACCAGTGACCCAATTAAAGTTGCTGAAGTTCCACAGCCTCCTGGGAAAATAACAGTGGATGATGTCACAAGAAACAGTGTCTCACTAAGCTGGGCAAAACCTGAACATGATGGTGGCAGCAAAATCATACAATACATTGTTGAAATGCAAGCAAAAGGTAGTGAGAAGTGGTCAGAGTGTGCTCGTGTAAAAACACTTGAAGCAGTTATTACCAACCTAACTCAAGGGGAAGAATATCTTTTTAGAGTAATGGCTGTAAATGAAAAGGGTAAGAGTGATCCTAGAGCACTTGCAGTTCCAATAGTTGCCAAAGATCTGGTAATTGAACCTGATGTAAGACCTGCTTTTCACAGTTATAGTATCCAAGTGGGACAAGATCTGAAAGTCGAAGTACCAATTGCAGGTCGACCTAAACCAACTGTTACCTGGGTAAAAGATGGCCAGCCATTAAGGCAGACAACAAGAGTCAATGTTAGCGATTTGACTGACCTCACTACATTGAATATTAAAGAAACTAGCAAAGAGGACAGTGGAACTTATGAAATCACTGTGGCTAATATTGTTGGGCAAAAGTCTGCCTCTGTTGAAATTATAACTCTAGATAAACCTGACCCTCCAGTAGGACCCGTGAAGTTTGATGAAATAAGTGCAGAAAGCATTACCCTATCATGGAATCCCCCAGTATACACAGGAGGCTGCCAAATCACCAACTATGTTGTTCACAAAAGAGATACAACCACCACTATATGGGAAACAGTTTCGGCTACTGTTGCAAGAACTACACTGAAGGTGGCTAAACTGAAAACTGGCTCAGAATACCAATTCAGAATATTTGCTGAGAACAGGTATGGGCAAAGCTTTGCATTGGAATCTACACCAGTCGTAGCACAGTACCCCTACAAGGAACCAGGACCTCCTGGCACACCATCTGTGACAACAGTTACAAAGGACTCTATGGTCGTACAGTGGCATGAACCAATAAATGATGGTGGCAGTAGAGTGTTGGGATACCATCTTGAGAGAAAGGAGAAAAACAGCATTTTATGGACTAAAGTGAACAAGACTATTATTCAGGACACAAGTTTTAAGACAACTAACCTTGAAGAAGGAATTGAATATGAGTTTCGAGTTTCTGCAGAAAATATTGTTGGTGTAGGCAAAACAAGTAAAGTTTCTGAGTGCTATGTAGCTCGCGACCCATGTGATCCTCCAGGTCGCCCAGAAGCTATAATAATAAAAAGAAGCTCTATTACTCTACAGTGGACCAAACCACAATATGATGGTGGAAGTAAGATTACTGGTTATATTGTTGAGAAACGTGACTTACCAGATGGTCGCTGGATGAAAGCTAGCTTCACAAATATCATTGAAACTCTGTTCACTGTAACAGGGCTTACTGAAGACCAAAGATATGAATTTAGAGTAATTGCAAAGAATGCTGCAGGTACAATAAGCAAACCTTCTGACAGTACAGGACCAATAACAGCAAGGGATGAAGTTGAACTTCCACGAATTTCAATGGATCCGAAGTACAAAGACACAGTTGTTGTAAATGCTGGTGAAACATTCAGACTTGAGGCTGACGTTCATGGAAAACCACTACCAACCATTAAGTGGTACAAAGGAGACAAAGAGCTTGAGGAAACTGCTAGATATGAAATAAAGAACACGGATTTCAGTGCATTAATAGTTGTGAAAGATGCTGTTAGGGTTGATGGTGGACAGTACATTCTGGAAGCCTCTAATGTTGCAGGGACAAAGACAGTACCAGTAAACGTAAAAGTCCTGGACAGGCCAGGACCCCCAGAGGGCCCAGTCCAAGTGACAGGAGTTACAGCTGAAAAATGTTCATTGGCATGGGCTCCTCCTCTTCATGATGGTGGCAGTGATATTTCTCATTACATTGTAGAGAAAAGAGAAACTAGTCGTCTAGCATGGACTGTTGTTGCTTCAGAGGTTTTACCTACAATGCTGAAAGTAACAAAACTTTTGGAAGGAAATGAATATGTTTTCCGTATTATGGCAGTTAACAAATATGGGGTTGGTGAACCACTAGAATCTGTGCCAGTAATGATGAAAAATCCATTTGTTGTTCCTGGACCACCAAAGGCCTTGGAAATTACTAACATCACAAAGGATTCTATGACTGTCTGCTGGAGTCGGCCAGATAGTGATGGAGGTAGTGAAATCATAGGTTACATTGTAGAAAAGAGAGACCGAGCAGGCATCAGATGGATAAAATGCAATAAACGTCGAATTACAGATTTGCGATTAAGAGTTACAGGATTAACAGAGGATCATGAATATGAATTCAGAGTTTCTGCTGAAAATGCTGCTGGAGTGGGTGAACCAAGCCAAGTTTCTCCTTACTTTAAAGCTTGTGACCCCATGTTCAAGCCTGGACCACCTACAAATGCCCATGTTGTGGATACCACTAAAAGTTCGGTTACACTTGGTTGGAGCAAACCCATTTATGATGGTGGTTGTGAAATCCAGGGATACCTTGTAGAAATCTGTAAAGCAGATGAAGATGAATGGTCACTTGTTACTCCACAAACAGGTGTACGTACCACTCGATTTGAAATCAAAAAACTTACTGAACATCAAGAATATAAGCTACGAGTGTGTGCTCTCAACAAGATTGGTGTAGGAGAGGCTGCATCAGTTCCTGGTACTATTAAACCAGAAGACAAACTTGAAGCTCCAGAGCTTGATATTGACTCAGAGCTAAGGAAAGGGATAGTGGTTAGAGCAGGCGGGTCTGCTAGGATTCACATACCATTCAGGGGACGACCAACACCTGACATCATGTGGTCTCGAGAAGAAGGTGAATTCACAGAAAAAGTTCAGATTGATAAAGGCATAAACTACACACAACTTTCAATTGACAACTGTGATAGAAATGATGCTGGAAAGTACATTCTTAAATTGGAGAACAGCAGTGGTTCTAAATCTGCATTTGTTACAGTAAAAGTCTTGGACACACCAGGACCACCACAAAACTTAGTGGTAAAGGATGTAAAGAAGGATTCTGCTGTATTATCTTGGGAACCACCCATTATCGATGGTGGTGCAAAGGTAAAGAACTATGTAATAGACAAGCGTGAGTCAACCAGGAAGGCGTTTGCAAATGTAAGTGCTAAGTGTGGCAAGACAAGTTTTAAAGTTGAAAATCTTACAGAAGGAGCAATTTATTACTTTAGAGTTATGGCTGAAAATGAATTTGGAATTGGTGTACCAGCTGAAACCACAGATGCTATCAAAGCCTCAGAGCCACCTCTGCCTCCTGGGAAAGTAACACTCACCGATGTGACTCAGAGAAGTGCATCACTTACATGGGAAAAACCTGAACATGATGGAGGTAGCAGAATTTTGGGATACATTGTTGAAATGTTGCCTAAAGGAACAGACAAATGGAGTGTTGTTAGTGAGACCAAAACATGCAATGCAGTTGTGTCTGGTTTAAGTCCAGGACAGGAATATCAATTTCATGTGATTGCCTACAATGAAAAAGGCAAAAGTGATCCCAGAGCACTTGGAATTCCTGTGATAGCTAAAGACTTGACAATTGAGCCAAGTTTCAAACTGATGTTTAATACATACAGTGTACAGGCTGGAGAAGATCTGAAGGTAGAAGTACCATTTATAGGTAGACCTAAACCTACTATTACTTGGACAAAAGATGAGCAGCCACTGAAACAGACAACCAGATTACATATTCAGGATACATCAACATCAACTATCTTACATATTAAAGAAAGCAACAAGGAAGACTTCGGTAAATATACAGTAACAGCAACAAACACAGCAGGTACAGCAACAGAGCACCTGAGCATAATTGTACTGGAAAAGCCTGGTCCACCACGAGGACCTGTCCGCTTTGATGAAGTTAGTGCTGACTTTGTTGTTTTATCGTGGGATCCACCTGATTATACTGGTGGCTGTCAGATAAGCAACTATATAGTAGAAAAGCGTGACACAAGCACTACCACGTGGAGCATTGTATCAGCAACTGTTGCGAGAACAACTATCAAAGCAACAAAACTTAAAACAGGTTCTGAATACCAGTTCAGGATTTCTGCTGAAAATAGATATGGGAAGAGCTCTCCTTTGGATTCTAAACCAGTTGTTGTGCAATACCCCTACAAGGTGCCTGGGCCACCTGGAACCCCATTTGTAACAGCAGCTTCCAAAGACCATATGATTGTACAGTGGCATGAACCAGTTAATGATGGAGGAAGCAAAGTTCTTGGCTACCATCTTGAACGTAAAGACAAGAACAGCATTCTTTGGACAAAACAGAACAAGTCACTTATTGCAGACACCAAATATAAAACAGATGGCCTTGAAGAAGGTCTTGAGTATGAGTTTAGAGTTTCTGCTGAAAACATCGTTGGCATTGGCAAAGTCAGCAAAGTATCAGAATTGTATGTTGCCCGAGATCCTTGTGACCCACCTGGCCGCCCAGAGGCCATTGTTGTTACAAGAAATAACATCACGCTGAAGTGGAAAAAACCAGAATATGATGGTGGAAGTAAAATAACTGGATATATTGTAGAAAAGAAAGAACTACCAGATGGTCGCTGGATGAAAGCCAGCTTTACAAATGTGTTGGAAACAGAATTTACAGTAAGTGGTCTTGTTGAAGACCAACGATATGAATTTAGAGTAATTGCAAGAAATGCAGCAGGTTGCTTGAGTGAACCATCTGAAAGTACAGGGCCCATTACTGCCAGAGATGAAATTGAAGCACCAAGGGCTTCACTGGATCCTAAATACAAAGATGTCATTGTTGTTCATGCTGGAGAAACATTTGTTCTTGAAGCTGACATCCATGGCAAACCTATTCCTGAAATCACATGGTCAAAAGATGGTAAAGACCTTGAAGAAGCAACTGCAAGAATGGAAATTAAATCTACCATTCAGAAAACAATTCTTACTGTCAAAGACTGTATAAGACCAGATGGAGGTCACTATACTCTTAACCTCCGAAATGTTGCTGGAACAAAATCAATACCGATCACTGTAAAAGTGCTTGACAGGCCAGGACCTCCAGAAGGACCTTTGAAGGTTACAGGTGTCACTGCAGAAAAATGCTACTTGGCATGGGCTCCACCTTTGCATGATGGTGGTTCTAGTATCTCACATTATATAATTGAGAAGAGAGAGACAAGCAGGCTTTCATGGACACAAGTAGCAACAGATGTGCAGGCTCTTAACCACAAAGTAACCAGACTCCTTGCTGGCAATGAGTACATTTTCCGTGTGATGGCAGTGAACAAATATGGAACTGGAGAACCCTTGGAATCTGAGCCAATTATGGCTCGTAATCCATACAAACCCCCTGGTCCTCCTTCAACACCTGAAGTTTCAGCAATTACAAAAGATTCTATGGTGGTAACATGGAGTCGCCCAGAAGACAATGGAGGAGCTGAAATTGAAGGTTACATACTTGAAAAACGAGACAAAGATGGTATCCGGTGGACCAAATGCAATAAGAAAAGGCTGACAGACTTGCGATTCAGAGTAACAGGTCTTACTGATGGGCATTTCTATGAATTTAGAGTTTCTGCTGAAAATGCTGCAGGGGTAGGGAAACCCAGTGAGCCATCCATTTTCTATCGTGCTTGTGATGTATTATATCCACCAGGTCCACCAAGCAATCCAAAGGTTACAGACACTTCCAGGTCTTCAGTTTCCCTTGCCTGGAGTAAGCCCATTTATGATGGTGGCGCTCCAGTTAAGGGATATGTAGTAGAAGTAAAAGAAGCTACTGCTGATGAATGGACTACCTGCACCCCACCAACAGGCATACAAGCAAAACAGTTCACTGTAACAAAACTTAAAGAGAACCAGGAGTATAACTTCCGCATCTGTGCCATCAACTCAGAAGGAGTAGGAGAACCTGCTACAATACCTGGTACAGTCATAGCAGCAGAAAAGATTGAACCTCCTGAAATTGAACTTGATGCAGATCTCAGAAAAGTAGTCACTATACGTGCTAGTGGTACATTGCGCCTATTTGTCACCATCAAAGGAAGACCGGAACCTGAAGTTAAATGGGAGAAAGCAGAAGGAACAATTAGTGAGCGAGCTCAGATTGAAGTCACCAGTTCCTATACAATGCTGGTCATTGACAATGTTAATAGATTTGATAGTGGTAGATACAACCTTACTTTAGAGAACAACAGTGGCAAAAAATCAGCCTTTGTTAATGTCAGAGTGCTTGATACACCTAGTGCACCTGTAAACCTGACAATCAGAGAAGTGAAGAAAGATTTTGTAACATTAGCCTGGGAACCGCCACTTATTGATGGTGGAGCTAAAATTACCAACTATATAGTTGAAAAGCGAGAATCCACAAGAAAGGCATATGCCACAGTTACAAACAACTGCACTAAGAATTCTTTCAAAATAACTCAACTACAAGAAGGATGTAGTTATTACTTCCGTGTTCTAGCTGTAAATGAATATGGGGTGGGCTTACCAGCAGAAACACCTGACCCAATTAAGGTTTCTGAACCACCTTCTCCACCTGCAAAGGTTGTTCTTGTTGATGTGACTCGCAACTCTGTTTCAATTAAATGGGAAAAACCAGAGAGTGATGGTGGCAGTAAGATTACTGGTTATGTAGTAGAAATGCAAACAAAAGGAAGTATAAAATGGAGTGCATGTACACAGGTGAAAACATTAGAAGCAACAATAACAGGATTAAGTATGGGAGAAGAGTACAGTTTCAGAGTGATTGCTGTTAATGAAAAGGGAAAAAGTGATCCAAGAGAACTTGGTGTCCCAGTCATTGCAAAAGATATTGAAATCCAGCCATCTGCTGAGCTCCTTTTCAACACTTTCACTGTGAAAGCTGGAGATGATCTTAAGATTGATGTGCCATTCAGAGGGCGACCTCTTCCAGCTGTTACCTGGAAAAAGGATGGGAATCCCTTAAAAGAGACAACCAGAGTAAATGTTCAGACAACAAAGAGTTCAACTTCACTGTCCATCAAGGAAGCTTCAAATGAAGATTTGGGACATTATGAATTACACCTTTCAAATACTGCTGGATCAACAACAGCTTCTTTAACTGTAGTTGTCCTTGACAGACCAGGACCACCAACTGATGTGCATATTGATGAAATTAGCGCTGATAGTGTAACTCTGTCTTGGAAACCTCCAGCATATGATGGTGGGTGCCATATTAGCAATTACATTGTGGAGAAGCGAGAAACTACCACAACAACATGGGATGTAGTATCTGCAGCAGTTGCAAGAACATCAATTAAAGTATCTCGACTAACCACTAGCTCTGAATATCAGTTCCGTATTTGTGCAGAAAACCGCTATGGAAAAAGCACTTACACTAATTCTCCTTCTGTTGTGGCAGAGTATCCATTTAAGCCTCCGGGACCACCTGGAACTCCTCATGTGGCACATGCAACTAAAGCTTTCATGATTGTAACTTGGCAGGTACCAGTTAATGATGGAGGTAGCAGAGTACTAGGATATCACTTGGAGCGTAAAGAAAGAAGCAGCATTCTTTGGACAAAAGTCAACAAGAGCCTTATACCTGATACACAAATGAAAGTTACAGGTCTTGATGAAGGACTGCTGTATGAATATCGTGTATATGCTGAAAACATTGCTGGAATAGGGAAATGCAGTAAATCATGTGAACCAGTTGCTGCAAGAGATCCATGTGATCCTCCTGGCCAACCAGAAGTTACTAATATTACAAGAACATGTGTCTCACTGAAATGGACTAAACCAGAATATGATGGTGGAGCTAAGGTAACAGGATATATTATTGAACGCAGAGAGATACCAGATGGTCGTTGGCTAAAGTGTAATTTTACTAATGTGCAAGAAACATACTTTGACGTAGGTGGACTTACAGAAGACCAGCGATATGAATTCCGTGTGATTGCAAAGAATGCTGCTGGACTCTTCAGTCAGCCATCTGAATCAACTGGACCTGTGACTGTAAAAGATGACGTGGAGGCTCCAAGAATTATGATGGATGCCAAATTCAGGGATGTTGTAGTTGTGAAAGCTGGTGAAGTGTTTAAAGTCAATGCTGATATTGCAGGACGGCCAATACCAGTGATTTCATGGACAAAGGATGGTAAGGAGCTTGAAGGAAAAGCTAGAGTTGAAATAGCCTCAACAGATTACACTACTGCAATAACCATTAAGGACTGTATCCGAGGTGATTCAGGACAGTATGTACTAACATTACAAAATGTTGCAGGAACAAGATCTTTGGCAATTAATTGCAAAGTACTTGATAGACCTGGCCCACCTGCAGGCCCATTAGAAATAAATGGCCTTACTGCTGAAAAGTGCCATTTATCATGGGGACCCCCTCAAGAAAATGGTGGTGCAGATATTGATTATTATATTGTAGAAAAACGTGAGACCAGCAGACTTGCATGGACACTTTGTGAAGCAGAGCTTAGAACAACATCTTGTAAAGTGACAAAACTACTGAAGGGTAATGAGTATATTTTTAGAGTGATGGGAGTTAACAAATACGGTGTTGGTGAGCCTCTAGAAAGTGTTGCTGTCAAAGCCCTAGACCCATTTACAGTTCCAAGTCCACCCACATCTTTAGAGATCACCAGCGTGACCAAAGAGTCAATAACCCTGTGCTGGGCAAGACCCGAGTCTGATGGAGGAAATGAGATCTCTGGCTATGTAATTGAAAGGCGTGAGAAAACTAGCCTAAGATGGATTCGTGTAAACAAAAAGCCAGTTTACGATTTAAGAGTGAAATCATCTGGTCTCCGTGAAGGGTGTGAGTATGAATTCAGGGTTTATGCAGAAAATGCTGCTGGCCTCAGTCTTCCAAGTGAAACGACACAATTGATTCGGGCAGAAGATCCAGTCTTCTTGCCATCTCCCCCATCTAAACCTAAGATTATGGATTCTACAAGATCGACTATCACAATTGGGTGGACCAAGCCACTGTTTGATGGAGGTGCTCCAGTAACCGGATACACAGTTGAATACAAGAAAACTGATGAAACTGACTGGACAACTGCTATTCAGAACTTAAGAGGCACAGAATACATCGTAACTGGGTTAGTATCAGGCTCAGAGTATGTCTTTAGAGTGAAATCCATTAACAAAATTGGTGTCAGTGAACCAAGTGATGTCTCAGAACCTCAAGTGGCAAAGGAAAGAGAAGAAGAACCTGCCTTTGATATTGACAGTGAAATGCGGAAGACTTTAATTGTAAAGGCTGGTGGATCATTCACAATGACTGTTCCTTTCAGAGGCAAACCAGTCCCAAATGTAATGTGGAACAAACCAGACACTGATCTTCGTACACGAGCAAGCATTGATACTTCAGATAATTGCACATCTCTTACTATTGAAAAAGCAACAAGAAACGATTCCGGAAAATACACATTAACATTGCAAAACATCCTGAACACTGCTACCTTGACTTTAATTGTCAAAGTTCTTGATACTCCCGGCCCACCATCTAATATTGTAGCAAAAGATGTAACTAAAGAGTCTGCTGCCTTATCTTGGGATGTTCCTGAAAATGATGGAGGAGCACCTGTAAAGAACTATGTTATTGAAAAACGAGAAGCTAGCAAAAAAGCATGGGTCACTGTGACAAACAATTGTCATCGCCTGTCCTACAAAGTGACTGGCTTGCAAGAAGGTGCCATTTACTACTTCCGAGTTTCTGGAGAAAATGAGTATGGCGTTGGAGTGCCTTCTGAGACCAAGGAGGGAACAAAAATAACAGGTATGCTTTACTAAGAAAAAAATTGTTAATATTTAAAACAATGCATGTTTTAAAATGTTTACTTCAAAATAATATAAAAAGTGTTAAATCTGTTTACAGTAAAAATGA
This sequence comes from Tyto alba, assembly GCF_018691265.1. Lineage (NCBI taxonomy): Eukaryota > Metazoa > Chordata > Aves > Strigiformes > Tytonidae > Tyto > Tyto alba. Next base: position 26,404,164 of record NW_024881328.1, on the reverse strand, counting down.
TAATTTTGTGGTAGATATGTCTATGCTTTTACAAATGAAAAAGATTTAAGTAATAGCTTGAATTTTAAAATTTTGCTTGCATTTTAGTTAAAATGTTTCTAATATACAAATTAATTTAAAACCACATTTTCTCAATCCAGATGACATACTTGTGTAATAACCAATATAAAAAAATAAATATTTGCTATACTGTTTAACCTGTTGCACTTTTTTTCTTAGAAAAACCCAGCCCACCAGAAAAACTTGGAGTAACAAATGTCACAAAGGACAGTGTTTCTCTTTCATGGCTAAAACCAGAACATGATGGTGGAAGCAGAATTGTGAGCTACCTGATTGAAGCTCTTGAGAAAGGACAGCAAAAATGGGTTAAGTGTGCAGTTGTAAAGACAACTCATCATGTTGTCCATGGTCTTAAGGAGAATGTTGACTATTTCTTCAGGGTGTTTGCAGAAAACCAAGCTGGTTTAAGTGATCCTAAGGAACTGCTGCTCCCTGTTACAGTTAAAGAACACTTAGGTATGCTTTCTGTCATGAAACAAAAGTTGATACATGTTAAATTGGATTCATATTTAAAAAGAGAGAACATTTCCTAATGGTTTGAAAATGTTTTCCTTTTCAGAATCTCCTGAGATTGACATGAAGGGCTTCCCTCACAACACTGTATATATTCGAGCAGGATCAAACCTGAAAGTTGAAATTCCTGTTTCTGGAAAACCAGTGCCAAAAGTGACACTTTCCCGAGATGGTGTTCCACTGAAACCTACCATGAGATTTCACACAGAAACCACTGCAGAAAGTCTCATCATTAACCTTAAAGAAAGTGTGGCTGCTGATGCTGGCAGATATGATATCACTGCTGCCAACTCAAGTGGCACCACAAAATCATTTGTTATTATTGTTGTACTGGATAGACCAGGTCCTCCTGTTGGTCCTGTTGCCCTTAGCGATATCACTGAAGAGAGTGTAACACTCAGATGGCAGCCACCAGTTTATGATGGTGGAAGTCAAGTTACCAACTATATTGTACTAAAAAGGGAAACGAGTACTGCCGCTTGGTCTGAAGTGTCTGCAACCGTTGCTAGAACTGTTATCAAAGTTATGAAGCTCACAACAGGAGAAGAATACCAATTCCGCATCAAAGCTGAGAACCGCTTTGGCATCAGTGATCACATAGACTCACAGTGTGTGGTTGTCAAGCTTCCTTACAGTGAGTAATATGCTACATATGCTATAGGTTGATGTTTTAATGCTCTGATGTTGAAAATATAATTATGTTAACAATTAATCTCTTCTTTTGATATCATCAGCTACCCCTGGCCCTCCTTCTACACCATGGGTCATGAATGTCACCCGAGAGAGTATTACTGTTGGATGGCACGAACCAGTCACTAATGGTGGCAGTGCAGTCACTGGATACCATCTAGAAATGAAAGACAGGAATAGCATATTATGGCAGAAGGCTAACAAGACCCTCATTCGCACAACTCATTTCAAAGTCACCACCATCAGTGCTGGCCTTATCTATGAATTTAGAGTTTATGCAGAAAATGCAGCTGGCATTGGAAAAGCAAGCCATCCTTCTGATCCAGTCCTTGCAATTGATGCTTGTGGTATGTATTCCCTAGAAAAAAAAGAAGCCCATTTAAGTAGTGCTTTTTTTTTTTTTTTTTTTTTTTTCCCTGTGATATTCTGTCCTGTACAGTAAGCCAATACCCAATTCATTAGCAATAATCTTATGTTTTGTATTGCAGAGCCACCAAGAAACGTTCGTGTCTCAGATATTTCCAAGACTGCTATCACTCTGTCATGGCAGAAGCCAGCATTTGATGGTGGTAGCAAGATCACTGGGTACATTGTAGAAAAACGTGATCTTCCGGATGGCAGATGGACAAAAGCTAGCTTCACCAATGTTATTGAGACTCAGTTCACAGTATCTGGTCTGACACAGAACTCCCGGTATGAATTCCGGGTCTTCGCTAAAAATGCTGTTGGTTCCATTAGTAATCCCTCAGATGTTGTAGGTCCTATCACCTGTGTTGATACATACGGTAAGTGTTTTGCAATGGTATAGCAGTAACATTCTGTGGTACTAGGAAGCTTAAAGGCAACGCTGTTTTGTAGAACTGTAGTCTTTTAAATATGGAAGGCTAGTTTACAGTGAATGATTCAATAAGCTTGAATGACTGTGAGCTATTTGAGAATGATTGTAATGAAAATATTTGGCAGTATCTGCATTTTTAAAGTCTTATGGTATCTTTATTCTTTGAGCAGCAGAAGTCTGCCCATGCCCCATGGCCAAAGTGGTTATATTTAGACATGTGGTTGCCTTTTCTTGGTAGGATTAGTTCTAACTTGTTCTAGATTTATGATTTAAGTTATACATACTATCTTTACTTTGATCTGTATTTATAAAATGACTGTAACTATTAGCTTAAATAAAGTACTATTATTTTTGGTTTTATTAAATACAAGTCTAAAATAAGTATGTTTTAAACTTTTTCTTAAGGTGCACCTGAAATAGATGTGCCACCAGAATATACAGAATTGGTGAAATATAAAGCAGGAACTTCAGTTAAGCTAAAACTAGGCATCTCAGGCAAGCCTGTACCCACAATTGAATGGTTCAAAAATGGAAATGAGGTGCAAACCAGTGCACTGATGTCTATTGAAAACACAACAGAATTTGCTTCTATACTCATCAAGGATGCAACTCGACTCAACAGTGGCACCTATGAATTAAAATTGAAGAATGCCATGGGTTCAGCATCAGCCCATGTTAGAGTACAGATACTTGGTATGTCTTGAGATATGACTGTATTATACTATTAAACAACAATTCAGTAATAAATCCTTAAAATCATCTTTGTTCTGACTTCCACAGACAAGCCAGGACCCCCGAGTGGACCTATGCAGTTTAAGACAGTCACTGCTGAAAAGATTACAATAATGTGGGACCCTCCAACAGATGATGGTGGTGCACCTGTAACACACTATGTTGTTGAAAAGCGGGAAACAAGTCGGGTTGTATGGTCTTTAATTTCTGAAAAACTGGAGGGGTGTATAATAACTACAACAAAAATCATCAAAGGAAATGAATATGTGTTCCGTGTCCGTGGTGTGAACAAGTTTGGAGTTGGTGATTCACTGGAGTCTGATCCCGTTATAGCCAAAAATTCATTTGGTAAGAAACATATGAAATAACTTATGCAAATGAATCAACTTGTGTGTTATTTGTAAGTAGTACTGATCTACTGACATATATTTTTTTTACTCAGTTACACCTGGACCACCCAGTGTACCAGAAGTTACAATGATAACCAAGAATTCTATGACTGTTCTCTGGAATAGGCCCACTGTTGATGGAGGCAGTGAAATATCAGGATATTTTCTTGAAAAGCGTGACAAGAAGAGTCTGAGTTGGTTCAAGGTTACTAAAGAAGCCATTCGGGACACCAGACAGAAAGTAACAGGTCTGACTGAAAACAGCGAATATAATTTCCGAGTTTGTGCTGTCAATGCAGCTGGACAAGGTCCATTTTCTGAAGCCTCTGACTTCTACAAAGCTGCAGATCCTGTTGGTAAGATACAATGTGCATTATTTCTAAATGGTTAGAAATCAATGGACAATGAGCAATTACGATGGGATTACACCAGTGTAACTGAGGGCATATTTTATTCCTCTTTATGATTAATTGTAAATATGCCTTCTTATTTTTTTTCCCCCCATAAACTATCACTTACAGATAAGCCAGGCTCACCAACAAAGCTGAAGGTTGTGGATACAACCAAGACATCTGTCACCCTTGGCTGGATTAAACCTGCTTATGATGGAGGAAGTCCAATTACCAACTACGTAGTGGAGAAAAGGGAAGGTGAAGAGCAAGAATGGACTGTAGTCAGTGCTAAGGGAGAAGTGAGAACAACTGAGTATGTTGTATCCCACCTTCAGCCAAGTGTTAATTATTATTTCCGCGTGTCTGCTATAAATTGTGCTGGACAAGGAGAGCCTATTGAAATGACGGAACCCGTTCAAGCTAAAGATATTCTTGGTACTGTACTTTTCAGTTATTTATGATTTTCTGTGTTTTAGGGTTTTTTTCAAAGTACTTCTTATTTTACATTCCAAGTATGCATTATTAATATTTACTTATTTCCACAGTGGCACCGGAGATTGATCTAGATGTTGCCCTCAGGACCTCTATTGTTGCTAAAGCAGGTGAAGATGTGCAAATAATGATTCCATTCAAAGGAAGACCTCCTCCAACAGTCACATGGAGAAAGGGTGAGAAGAATCTTGGGATTGATGAAAGATATATCATCCAGAACACAGAATCATCTACACTACTTACTATTCCTCAAGTTACCCGAAATGATACAGGAAAATATGTTCTTACAATTGAAAATGGAGTTGGAGAAGCGAAATCATCATTTGTGAATGTAAAAGTACTTGACACGCCATCTGCTTGTCAGAAACTGCAGCTTAAACATGTTTCTCGTGGCACAGTTACACTGGTATGGGAGCCACCTCTCATTAATGGTGGTTCTGAAATAACAAACTATGTTGTTGAAAAAAGAGATGCTACAAAGAGGGCCTGGTCAACTGTAACAACAAAGTGTTCTCATACCACCTTTAAGCTAACTAACCTGTCAGAGAAGACTGCATTCTTCTTCCGTGTTCTTGCTGAAAATGAAATTGGACTGGGTGAACCTTGTGAGACATCTGAACCAGTGAAAGCTGCAGACATACCTGGACCCGTAAAAGACCTAGCCATGAAAGATTCTACAAAGACTTCTGTTAAATTGCAGTGGAGCAAACCTGACTATGATGGTGGTAGCATTATATCAGACTACGTTATTGAAAAGAAACTACAGGAAGAAAAAGAATGGACATATGCAGGCACAAGCAAGAGCTGTGAATTTGAAGTTGAAAAACTTAAAGAGCTTTCTGTCATGGAATTCAGAGTCTTTGCTAAAAATGAAAAAGGCATGAGTGACGGTGTTACTGTTGGACCCATTACAGTGAAAGAACATATAATAACACCTGAAGCTGACCTTTCTGATATTCCTGGAGGTCAAATTGCAGTAAGAATTGGCCATAACCTGCACATCGAATTGCCCTATAAAGGTAAACCTAAGCCATCAATGAGCTGGCTCAAGGACAACCTCCCTCTTAAAGAAACTGAACATCTTCGTTTCAAGAAAACTGAAAACAAGATAAGCTTAAGCATCAAGAATGTGAAAAAGGAGCATGGTGGCAAATATACTCTAATTCTTGATAATGTAGTCTGCAGAAAAGCATTCACAATCATTGTAATCACTCTTGGCCCTCCATCTAAGCCAAAAGGACCTTTAAGACTAGATGAAATCAAAGCAGATAGTGTAGTTTTGTCATGGGAAGCTCCTGAAGATGATGGGGGAGGAGAAATTACTGGCTACAGTATTGAGAAGAGAGAAACTTCACAAATGAACTGGAAGCTGGTGTGCTCAAGTGCTGCAAGAACAACATTCAAAGTACCAAACCTTGTTAAAGACACTGAATATCAGTTTAGAGTTCGTGCAGAAAACAGATACGGAGTGAGCCCACCTCTTGTCTCAGCAGATGTTGTGGCAAAGCATCAATTTAGACCACCAGGTGCCCCAGGCAAGCCTATTGTATACAACATAACTGCTGACGGAATGACCATATCTTGGGATGCCCCTGTTTATGATGGTGGTTCAGAGATTATTGGATACCATGTTGAAAAGAAGGAAAGAAACAGTATTTTGTGGCAGAAGGTTAATGTTGCCTTAATATCTAGCAGAGAATACAGGATTACTGGACTGCTTGAGGGTCTGGATTACCAGTTCCAAGTATATGCTGAAAACACTGCAGGTCTAAGCCGAGCTAGTGAGCCGAGCAAATATACTTTGGCAGTCTCTCCAGTGGGTGAGTGAATGATCAGTCACTCATCAAAGAAAATTCTCATCTTGTAGACTATGGTGAGCAGTAATAAATACAATTTTTAATTGTTTTCCTTTCAGACCCACCTGGTACTCCTGATTACATTGATGTCACCAGGGAAACGGTCACCCTTAAATGGTCTCCCCCGCTGCGTGATGGAGGCAGTAAGATTGTGGCTTACAGCATTGAGAAACGGCAAGGAAGTGAAGACCGTTGGCTCAGATGTAACTTTACTGATGTCAGTGAATGCCAATATACAGTTACAGGGCTCAGTTCAGGTGACCGATATGAATTCAGAGTGCTTGCAAGAAATGCTGTTGGTACAATCAGCCCACCTTCACAGTCTTCAGGCTATATCATGACCAGAGATGAAAACAGTAAGAACTATTTCCTAATATGCTTGTATTTGGGTACTGCATCCAGTTAGAGCTTCTGGCTGTACTGACGGGAAATGTGAGGCCAAAGGGGGAAGAACATGTGACTGAGGTCTTTCCAATTAACTCAGAACGTTTCTGTTTGTACTCCAAGGTGGGATGGTCTAAATTAAAGACCCAAATATGGCAGACATAGGTAATTAATTGCTTGAAAGGCATGTCACTCTACATTTGTGCTGGATAAGCAGCAGCAGCAAAGTTGAAAAGAAATTATAAACTTTAATATTCCGATGCACTGAATAATTTAGAAATGAAAATATACATCAGGTGGCTTGGCATACTGTAACAGCATATATTAACAGTGTCTTTCACCTATTGTTAATATAGCGCACTGTGTGTTTACAGGAAAAATAAGTTTATAGTTCACATAATAATTTATTTTTAGAGAATGCTATTTCTAAGTGAAAGAATTCTATATATCACAATCTTTTATAATTAATACATTAAAAAGAGTATCAGGAAAAAATACTTATCTATGTGGGAGTTGAATTATGTTTTCCTTTTTTAGTTGCTCCAACAATTGAGTTTGGCCCTGAGCACTTTGAAGGCCTTACTGTTAAAGCTGGAGAGAGCATTAGACTTAAAGCTCTAATCAAAGGACGTCCAGTACCTAAAGTGACATGGTTTAAGGATGGTAAAGAGATTGAAACAAAAATGAATATGGAAATAACTACAGCTATTGGATATAGTACAATCTTCATTAGAGATGCTACCCGGGATCATCGTGGAGTGTACACAGTAGAAGCCAAAAATGCATCAGGCACTAAACGAGAAGATATTACCTTCAGAGTACAAGGTACTGCACCAAACATTTTCAGCATGCTCTTTTAGAATAGTTTTTCATTCTAAGTGCCAGAAAATTATAACTCTGAATCTTTAAAATTGCAGATACACCAGGAAAAGTTGGTGGACCAATACGATTCACAAACATTACTGGAGAAAAAGTCACATTATGGTGGGAGCCTCCAGCTAATGATGGTTGTGCTTCTATTTCCCACTACATAATTGAAAAACGTGAAACCAGCAGGATTGCTTGGGCATTAGTTGAAGATAAATGTGAAGCTTGCTGTTACACAGCACTGAAATTAATTAAGGGCAATGAGTACCAGTTCCGTGTCTCTGCAGTGAACAAATTTGGAGTTGGCAGACCATTGGAGTCTGATCCAGTCACCGCACAAATACCTTACAGTAAGTTTCCACCTCATTTTGTAGAAATAACTGTGGAGTTACCATCTTGTATTTCTAATCATGGTTTTCTTTTTATCAGCTCTCCCTGATGCACCAGGAACTCCAGAGCCTACCAACATAACAGGAGATAGTATCACACTCACATGGGCAAGACCAAAATCAGATGGTGGAAGCGAGATAAATGAATATATTCTAGAAAGGAGAGAAAAGAAGAGCATGCGCTGGGTTAAAGTGTCCAGTAAGAGGCCCATTATTGAGAACAGATACAGAGTAACTGGCCTTATTGAAGGCAATGAGTATGAATTCCATGTCATGGCTGAAAATGCTGCAGGTGTTGGACCTCCAAGTGATGTTTCAAAGCTGATTAAATGTAGAGAACCTGTCAGCCCACCAAGTGCTCCTAATATTGTAAAGGTGACAGATACATCAAAGACTAGTGTAAGCTTAGAGTGGACCAGGCCAGTTTTTGATGGAGGCATGGAAATAATTGGGTACATCATTGAGATGTGCAAAGCTGATCTTGAAGCATGGCAGAAAGTCAATGCAGAGACTGTTCTTGCTACTAAATATACCGTTGTTGATTTGGAGGCAGGAGAACACTATAAATTCAGAGTTAGTGCTGTCAATGGTGCTGGCAAAGGAGAAAGTTGTGAAGTTCCTGCTTCAGTCCAAACTGTGGACAGGCTTTCCGCACCTGAAATTGATATTGATGCGAACTTCAAGCAGACTCATATTGTAAGAGCAGGTGCAAGCATTCGTCTATTTATTGCCTTCTCTGGAAGACCCGTTCCTACTGCTGTATGGTCCAAAGCAGATGCTAATCTTAGCTTGCGTGCTGACATTCAAACAACTGATTCATTCAGCACATTGACTGTGGAGGAATGCAATAGAAATGATGCTGGCAAGTATGTCTTTACTGTGGAAAACAACAGTGGAAGTAAGTCTATTACATTTACTGTCAAGGTTCTGGACACACCTGGTCCGCCAGGTCCTATTACATTTAAAGATGTGACTCGAGGATCTATTACTTTAATGTGGGATGCTCCTATCCTGGATGGAGGTTCACGTATCCATCACTACATTGTGGAAAAACGGGAAGCGAGCCGTCGTAGTTGGCAAGTGGTGAGTTCAAAATGCACTCGACAAATCTTTAAGGTCACTGATCTGGCAGAAGGTGTGCCATATTACTACCGAGTATCAGCAGAAAATGAATATGGTGTAGGTGAACCCTGTGAATTAACAGAACCAGTTGTAGCCACGGAAGAACCTGCTCCACCTAAGAGACTAGATATTGTTGATACAACCAAATCTTCTGTAGTTTTAGCTTGGCTTAAACCTGATCATGATGGTGGTAGCCGTGTTACTGGATACCTTCTTGAAATGAAACAAAAAGGATCTGACTCCTGGATTGAAGCTGGACAAACCAAGCAACTTACTTTCACTGTTGAAGGCCTTGTGGAGAACACTGAATATGAGTTCCGGGTCAAGGCAAAGAATGATGCTGGCTACAGTGAGCCAAGAGAAGCTTTCTCTTCTGTTATTATTAAGGAGCCACAGATTGAACCAACTGCAGATCTCAGCGAAATAAGCAGACAGCTCATAACATGCAAGGCTGGAAGCACCTTTACTATTGATATACCAATCAGTGGGCGCCCAGCTCCAAAAGTGACATGGAAACTTGAGGAGATGAGGCTGAAGGAAACTGAGAGAGTGACCATCAAGACAACAAAAGAGAGAACCACACTGACTGTAAAGGACAGTATGAGAGGTGACTCTGGTAAATACTACCTCACACTTGAAAACACTGCTGGTGCAAAAACATTTACTGTCACAGTGGTAGTCATAGGAAGGCCAGGTCCTGTCACTGGCCCAATTGAAATATCATCTGTCTCTGCTGAATCCTGTGTGTTGACCTGGAAAGAACCTGAAGATGATGGTGGCAGTGACATTACGAACTACATTGTAGAGAAACGTGAATCTGGCACAACAGCATGGCAGCTGGTAAATTCCAGTGTGAAGCGTACACAGATCAAAGTCACTCATCTCACAAAATACCAGGAGTACAGTTTCCGAGTAAGCTCAGAAAACAGATTTGGTGTCAGCAAACCCCTTGAATCAAAACCAATAGTTGCTGAGCACCCATTTGGTAAGTGAAACACTTCTCAAAATTTATTCTTTTCCTCTGACAGGTATTTGTAATAACTGACATCTTCCTCCCCATATTTTTGTGTTTAGTCCCACCAAGCCCACCTTCGAGGCCAGAAGTCTACTCTGTGTCTGCAACTGCCATGGCCATTCGCTGGGAGGAACCTTATCATGATGGTGGCAGCAAAGTCATTGGATATTGGGTTGAAAAGAAGGAGCGCAACACCATCCTTTGGGTGAAAGAGAACAAAGTGCCATGCTGTGAATGCAACTACAAAGTCACAGGATTGGTGGAAGGCCTAGAATATCAATTCAGAACCTACGCTCTAAATGCTGCAGGTGTTAGCAAAGCTAGCGAAGCTTCCAGACCTGTAGTGGCTCAAAATCCAGTTGGTAAGTATTACTTTTAGTGTTACGTTGTTATTTAAGCTAAAATAGAATTGCATTTCTCATTTTTTTTGTTTTATACCTCCAGATCCACCAGGAAGACCAGAAGTAACAGATGTCACCAGATCTACTGTGTCGCTGAAATGGTCAGCACCCCTTTATGATGGTGGAAGCAAAATTATCGGATATATTATAGAGCGCAAACCATATAACGCATCTGGTGATGGACGCTGGCTGAAATGCAATTATACCATTGTCTCAGAAAACTTTTTTACTGTGACAGCTCTTAGTGAAGATGAAGCATATGAATTCCGTGTACTAGCAAAGAATGCTGCTGGTGTGATTAGCAAAGGATCTGAATCAACTGGTGCTGTCATTTGCAAAGATGAATACTGTAAGAAATATTCACTTGGAACAATTAAAAACATAATGTTCTATTTTTAGTGCTGTCATGTAATTTGTTTTTAATCTTTTTCCTTATGACAGCACCACCAAAGGCTGAACTTGATGCCAGACTGCAGGGAGAAGTTGTGACCATTAGGGCTGGATCTGATCTTGTTCTCGATGCAGCCATTGGTGGGAAACCAGAACCAAAAGTCTTCTGGTCCAAAGGTGACAGGGAATTGGATCTATGTGAAAAAATATCTCTGCAATACACCAGCAAACGAGCCATTGCAGTTATCAAGTTCTGTGACAGAAGTGATAGCGGAAAATATACTCTAACAGTTAAAAATGCCAGTGGGATGAAACAAATTTCTGTTCTTGTCAAAGTGCTTGGTATGTATTCCATGATTAATTTTCATACTTGGTATATTAAAAAAAAACAAAACAAAACATTCTTTTAAATAAGAGTGAGACACTTTTGCTTAGCTGCTAATAACAATACCTATCTTCATCTCTATCCAGATTCACCAGGTCCATGCACAGGCAAAATCACAGTTAGCAGAGTAACAGAAGAGAAATGCACTCTGGCATGGAACATTCCAGAGGAAGATGGAGGTGCACAAATCACTCATTATATTGTAGAAAGGCGTGAAACCAGTAGACTCCACTGGGTTATTGTTGAGGCTGAATGCCAGACTTTATCATATGTGGTAACAAAACTTATTAAAAATAATGAGTACATCTTCCGTGTGAGAGCTGTCAACAAATATGGACCAGGTGTTCCACTTGAAACGGAACCTGTGATTGCCAGGAATGCTTTCAGTGAGTGTTATTACCTTCCATTCTTCATCAGAATTTTTTGGAATATTTCTCATAGATAAGCAATTTGTCAAATAATTTTTTTTTTTTTTTACCTTTAAAAAAAAAACAGCTATACCAACACAGCCTGGTGCTCCTGAAGAAGTGAGTGTCGGCAAAGAACATATCATTATCCAGTGGACAAAACCAGAATCAGATGGTGGCAACGAGATTAAGGACTACCTTGTGGACAAACGTGAAAGGAGAAGTCTGCGCTGGACACGAGTGAACAGAGATTACACTGTTTATGACACCAGACTGAAAGTCACTGGTCTCATGGAAGGCAGCCAGTATCAGTTCCGTGTCACTGCAGTGAATGCTGCTGGGAACAGTGAGCCTAGTGAAGCTTCACAATATATGTTATGTAAAGAACCATCATGTAAGTTACCACATTTAAAACGTATTTTAATATTTACTTATAATAATGGCACGTAGACTTACGTTGACACTTCAAATAAGATACCCAAAACCACATCTGATCTCACTGAACTAGCTAGTATTAGAATAAACTTAAAAGCTGATCATTTTAAACACATTTCCTGGCATTAGCTGTTTAGAAATTGTTTTTAACTGTAAAATGTTTCCTTGCACCAATATGAAATGCATTTCCTTCTTTTTCAAAGATACTCCTGCACCACCTTCAGCTCCAAGAGTTGTGGATACTACTAAGCACAGCATAAGTTTAGCATGGTCAAAGCCCACATATGACGGTGGTGCTGACATCCTAGGCTATGTTCTTGAAATGAAAGAAGAAGGTACTGAACAATGGTATCGACCACATACAACTGCCACTCTGAGGAATGCTGAGTTCACCGTGACTGGTCTTAAAACAAGCCAGAAATACCAATTCAGAGTTGCTGCTACAAATGTGAATGGTATGAGTGAATTTAGTGAATCATCAGCAGAAATAGAACCTGTGGAAAGAATAGGTAATTTGAAAATTTAATGTACATTTTAATGAATAATTATATTCTCATTTCGAACTACTACAAGATTAATTAATTCCATGTTTCTTACACTCTTCATCAGAAATACCTGAGCTTGAGCTTGCTGATGATCTGAAGAAAACTGTTACAGTCAGAGCGGGTGGTTCCCTGCGTCTAATGGTGTCTGTATCTGGCAGACCTGCTCCGGTAATCATGTGGAGCAAGCAGGGTATTGACCTTGTAAGTCGAGCTATTATTGATACTACAGACAGCTACACTCTGCTTATTGTGGATAAAGTTAATCGGTATGATGCTGGAAAATATGTCATTGAGGCTGAAAATCAATCAGGAAAAAAATCTGCAACTATTTCTGTCAAAGTGTATGGTAAGTACTGCTACAGTTGTATATGGGCATTACATCAATCATATTGCTCATTGCCCTGGAATAAGAAAGTCATTAATTTCCAGAGGAAGTTTGCAGTTTAAATAACATGAGAATGTTTGGGAAGTCAGGAAGACAACCTAATCCAAAGGAAAATACATAGTTTCTAAAGTTATGCTACTTTATAAATCCAATCCCAGTGCTGTTTTTTTTTATGCAGAAGCAGTCATTGACTGTAAAAAGAAAGGATCCAAAAGGAAAAAAAAATCTTTTGTTTTGTTGTTTTAGATACACCTGGTCCACCAGCTGCAGTGAGAATTAAAGAAGTATCAAAAGATTCTGTGACACTTACTTGGGATATTCCAACCATTGACGGTGGAGCGCCAGTCAGCAATTATATAATTGAGAAACGTGAAGCTTCCATGAGAGCTTACAAGACTGTCACTACCAAATGCAGCAAGACATTTTATAGAGTTACTGGACTTCTAGAAGGAGCTCTGTATTATTTCAGAGTATTACCAGAAAATATTTATGGTATTGGTGAAGCCTGTGAAACGTCTGATGCAGTACTAGTATCTGATGTCCCCATGGTACCACAAAAACTCGAAGTGATTGACACCACTAAATCAACTGTTACTCTTGCATGGGAGAAACCACCACATGATGGTGGCAGCAGATTGACTGGTTATGTTATTGAGGCCAGCAAAGCTGGAACAGAAAGATGGTTGAAGGTAGTGACAGTGAAGCCTACCATCTATGAGCATACAATTATCTCTCTCAATGAAGGTGAACAGTATTTGTTCAGGGTCAGGGCACAGAATCAGAAGGGTGTGTCAGAACCACGAGAGATTGTCACAGCAGTGACAGTACAAGACCAAAAAGGTAAGTATCTACTCTTAAAAATAAGGGAGTGAAGCTTATACCAAATGAATGTCATACTTTAAAATAAACAAATAAATAAATATCAATGATTTGCTTTTCTTAGTTCTACCAACAATTGACTTCACTGGAATACCTCAGAAGACAGTTCATGTACCTGCTGGAAAGCCCATTGAGTTAGTTATTCCAGTTGAAGGACGACCACCTCCAGCAGCATCTTGGTTCTTTGCTGGTTCTAAATTAAAAGAATCAGAACGCATCAAAATGGAGACTGTTGCTAAAATGGCTAAATTAACTGTGCGTGAGACCACCATACATGACACTGGGGAGTATACACTTGAACTGAAGAACACAACTGGAACAGTTACTGATACAATAAAGGTTATAATCCTTGGTAAGGATTTATGAAAATGGTTGTCCATGATCTTTCTCCATCTGAACTTTGTTACACCAGCAATATGATTCTTTTACTCCACCTTTTTTTTTTTAATTTTCTTTTTTTCTAGACAAACCTGGACCACCCGTTGGACCTATCCGAGTTGATGACATTGATTCAAATTATGTAACCATCTCCTGGGAGCCACCTGAGCTAGATGGTGGAGCTACTCTTAGTGGCTATGTGGTTGAGCAGCGCGATGCTCACCGTCCTGGGTGGCTGCCAGTTTCAGAGTCAGTAACCAGGACAACGTTTAAGTTCACCAGACTTGTTGAAGGTGCAGAGTATGTGTTCCGTGTGGCTGCTACAAACCGCTTTGGAATTGGATCGTACCTGCAGTCTGAAATTATAGAATGCAAGAGCAGAATCCGTAAGTCTGAATTTTTGCTTATTCTCTACCTTTGAAAATAAAAATATAATGGGCTTATATTTCCACACATAGATAAGATTTTTCTAGATGTTACTACTTCCCTTTGACAAATAAAATGGTATGTTATAATGTACAGTAGTCTAGTTATATTTCTGGATAAAAATGTCATTCATAAAACTATATAGGTATTATAGATGCACTGCACAGTAATCTTGGATTTCCTGCTCAGGTCTACGATTAACCTTGAAAAATTGCTTTATCCCATTACAAAACCAGGAGTATTTCACTGACCTAGTTTGTAAAGTACTTTGATATCTGATGATAAAATGAGTTTGATGTGACATTGATAATACATTGTTATTCACAATATGTTGCATATTACTAATGCATAGAATCATATGACACTTTCTTCACTAATTCTGTGTTATGTTTTCACAGGTATTCCTGGTCCTCCTGGCACTCCAGAAGTGTTTGATATCTCGCGAGATGGCATGACATTAACTTGGTATCCTCCAGAAGATGATGGTGACTCACAGATTACTGGTTATATTGTGGAACGCAAAGAAGTTAGAGCAGATAGATGGATCCGTGCAAATAAAGTTCCAGTCACTATGACTCGTTACCGTTCCACTGGGTTGGTTGAAGGCTTGGAATATGAACACCGAGTCACAGCAATCAATGCCAGAGGCACTGGGAAACCCAGCCGTCCTTCCAAGTCTGCTGTCGCGAGAGATCCAATTGGTAAGTAATTTCCTACATAGATTAAACACATTATGGCCAAACATAATGATATTAGTAAAATTTTCTAATTTGGAAAATAATCTGAGTGTAGTAACAAATGAAATTCTGACTGGAGAAAACCAAGAAAATATTAGTGAAAATCTTTCAATCTAAGTTTTCCTGTATAAGTACTGTAGACTTAATACAGATCATACGTTGCAAGTTAACATTTATTACATCTTTTAAATATTCATTAAAAAGATGCCACACCTTGCCCCCCCCCCCCCCCCCCCCCCCCCCCCGTCTGATCTTCTTTTCCAGCTCCTCCAGGTAAACCTCAGAATCCAAGAGTCACTGATACTACAAGAACATCTGTCTCCCTGGCTTGGAGTCCACCAGAAGATGAAGGTGGTTCTAAAGTTACTGGCTATTTAATTGAGATGCAGAAGGTTGATCAATTTGAATGGACCAAATGCAATACCACACCAACCAAGATTCGTGAATACACCTTGACACATCTCCCCCAGGGCGCAGAGTACAGATTCCGTGTGCTAGCCTGTAATGCTGGTGGGCCAGGAGAACCTGCTGAAGTGCCAGGAACAGTCAAAATAACCGAAATGCTTGGTAAGACTCTTCAAGTCTTAACTCTCATTGAAAGTTGTCCCAAAAAAGTATTTGCCTAAAGCAGGTATGATATCGTCTGTAAAATAGACATAGCATGACATGTTAATTTTCTTTACAGAATATCCTGACTATGAACTTGATGAAAAATACCAGGAAGGTCTCATGGTAAGACAAGGTGGAGTTATCAGGCTTACAATACCCATTAAGGGTAAGCCCATCCCAGTATGCAAATGGACAAAAGAAGGACACGACATCAGCAAGAGGGCTATGATTGCAACTTCTGACACTCACACAGAACTTGTGATCAAAGATGCAGAAAGAGAAGATTCAGGCACCTATGATTTGGCACTTGAAAACAAGTGTGGCAAAAAAGCTGTGTATATTAAAGTCAGAGTGATTGGCATTCCAAATCCACCAGAAGGGCCACTTGAATATGATGATATACATGCTCGTTCTGTCAGAGTAAGCTGGAGACCTCCTACAGATGATGGTGGTGCAGATATCCTAGGTTATATAGTTGAGAGACGAGAAGTACCGAAGACTGCCTGGTACACTGTTGACTCTAGAGTGAAAGGAACATCACTAGTGGTGAAAGGACTCAAAGAAAATGTGGAATATCACTTCCGTGTTTCTGCTGAAAACCATTTTGGTATTAGCAAGTCTCTCAAATCTGAAGAACCAGCAGTACCAAAGACACCTCTAAGTAAGTCCCCTTTCAGATTTTTTTTTTTTAATAATTTTGAATTACTACATTATGGTTCTAAAAGTGCAATAGTATGTGTAAATGTTTTAATGCTATGTCATTATTATTTCTGTTATTTTTATTAAAATTATTAACAGATCCTCCAGAGCCTCCAAACAACCCACCTGAAGTGCTTGATGTTACAAAGAGTTCTGTCAACTTGTCCTGGTCTAGACCTAAAGATGATGGTGGCTCTCGTGTAACTGGCTACTACATTGAGCGTAAAGAGACATCTACAGAAAAATGGGTCCGGCATAATAAGACACAGATTACCACTACAATGTACACAGTCACAGGACTTGTTCCAGATGCTGAATATCAATTCCGTATCATTGCTCAAAATGACATTGGTGAAAGTGAACCAAGTCCTGCTTCTGAACCAGTTGTATGCAAGGATCCATTTGGTAAGAAAATGTTTGCTTTAACAGATCTTCTGAAGACCAACTTAGTGACACTTAGAGACAAATTTATTTTCTGTATCTATTTTAATTTTCAGACAAACCAAGCCAACCTGGAGAAATTGAGATCACTTCTGTGTTTAAGGACAGCATTACATTAGAATGGGAACGACCTGAAAGTGATGGTGGCAAAGAGATCCTTGGCTATTGGGTTGAATGTCGCCAGTCTGGAGAAAGCACCTGGAAAAAATGCAATAAAGAACGCATCAAGGACCGGCAGTTTACAGTAGGAGGTTTACTAGAAGCTACAGAATATGAGTTCCGTGTTTTTGCAGAAAATCAGACTGGCCTCAGCAGACCCCGAAGGACTGCTATGGCAGTGAAAACTAAATTAACATGTAAGCAAAAATATATTGTCATATTTGCTGTGATATTGTTGTGATTTGCTGTGCCGTAAACCATGGTGCTTCACTTAACATGCTATTTGTTTTACATGTTATTTGCCAACATGACTGTCCTAAAACACAGTCTTTCAAGAGGCACAAGTATAAATGAAAATTAATTTCCAGTAATACAGTAATAGAGGAAAGCTTCATAGTGATCTTTACTATTTTTTAATTTTCTTTTTCGTAGCTGGAGAAGCTCCTGCCATAAAAAAAGAAATGCAGGATGTTACAACTAAACTGGGTGAAGCAGCTCAGCTGACATGCCAGATTGTTGGAAGACCTTTGCCTGACATCAAATGGTACCGCTTTGGCAAAGAACTCGTGCAAAGCCGAAAATACAAAATGTCATCTGATGGACGCAACCATACACTGACAGTAATAACAGATGAACAAGAGGATGAAGGTCTCTACACTTGTATGGCTACCAATGATGTCGGAGAAATTGAAACTAGTGGCAAGCTATTATTGCAGGCTCCTCCTCAATTCCACCCTGGCTTCCCATTAAAAGAGAAATACTATGCAGGTGCAGGTGGCACCCTCCGCCTTCACGTTGTGTATATTGGCCGACCGATACCAGCAATAACTTGGTTCCACGGCAATAAACCTTTGAGAGGATCAGAAACAGTTACTATTGAGAACACAGAGCATTATACTCATCTTGCCATTAAGAATGTCCAGCACAAGACTCATGCTGGGAAGTACAAAGTGCAACTCAGTAACACATTTGGAACGGTTGACACCGTACTTAATGTGGAAATACAAGGTAATTAATTTTATTTGAAGTATTTTTGTGCAATATTTTCTCAAATATTCACTGGCAAACGAACTAAAAGTATCACACTTTTTCTTTTACAGATAAGCCAGAAAAACCAGTAGGGCCAATTCTTATAGAGTCTATACTGAAGAATTCTGTGGTGATAAGCTGGAAACCACCAGAGGATGATGGAGGTGCTATGATAACCAATTACATCATAGAGAAACGTGAAGCCAAGGAAGGAGCAGAATGGCAACTTGTATCTTCAAGCATTTCAGGCACAACCTGTAGAATTGTTAACCTAACTGAAAATGCAGGCTACTATTTCCGTGTTTTTGCTCAGAATACATATGGCATTAGTGAAGCACTGGAAGTTTCATCAGTTGTTGTTATGAAGCCTCCATTTGGTAAGTGCATGCCAAAATACCAATTTCTGTATGCCCCTGTAATTACTAAAGCAAACTTACTTCAGTTTTTGAACTTTTTTCATTCTTTACAGAAAAACCAGGACAACCTGGTCAGCCAGTAGCAAGTGCTGTCACAAAGGATTCTTGTGTTGTCTCATGGAAGCCACCTGCAAGTGATGGTGGTGCAAAGATTAGAACTTACTATCTTGAGAAGCGTGAGAAAAAACAAAACAAGTGGATTTCTGTAACAACAGATGAAATTCGTGAAACAGTCTATTCTGTGAAAGATCTTATTGAAGGTCTTGAATATGAGTTCCGTGTAAAATGTGAAAATCTTGGTGGTGAAAGTGAGTGGAGTGAGGTATCACAACTGGTCATTCCAAAATCTGATGTACCAATTCAAGCTCCACATTTCAAGGAAGAGCTAAGGAATCTGAATGTGAAATTTCAAGCTAATGCCACATTTGTCTGCAAAGTCACTGGCCATCCTAAACCAATTGTCAAGTGGTACAGACAGGGCAAAGAAATCATGCCAGATGGTGAAAAGATCAAGATACAGGAATTCAAGGGCGGATACCACCAGCTGGTCATCACAAATGTAACAGATGATGACGCCACAGTATATCAAGTTAGAGCTACCAACCAAGGAGGATCTGTGTCTGGCACTGCCTCTTTGGATGTTGAAGGTGAATGAAGGGTCTTGATTCCTAAGCCAAATTATTTTAAACCTTTGAATATTTAGACTATTGGTGCTCTTCTCATATGCTGTTGGTCACGTGTTGTTTTTTCTTTCTCTTTCTATTCCAGTTCCTGCAAAGATTCACTTGCCCAAAAACCTGGAAGGCATGGGAGCTGTTCATGCCCTCCGAGGGGAGGTAGTGAGTATCAAGATTCCATTCAGTGGCAAGCCTCACCCTGTCATCACATGGCAGAAGGGACAAGACCTCATTGACACTAATGGACACTATCAAGTCATTGTTACACGATCATTCACATCTCTTGTTTTCCCAAATGGTGTTGACAGAAAAGATGCAGGGTTTTACATTGTTTGTGCCAAAAACAGATTTGGAATTGATCAAAAAACAGTTGAATTAGATGTGGCTGATGTGCCAGATCCACCAAGAGGTCTGAAGGTAACTGACATTTCAAGGGATTCAGTCAACTTAACCTGGAATGAACCAGCTACTGATGGTGGAAGCAGAATCATAAACTACATTATTGAGAAACGTGCTACAACAGCAGAGCGGTGGATTCGTGTTGCACAGGCTCGTGATACACGATACACAGTGGTGAACCTATTTGGCAAGACCACCTACCAGTTCCGTGTAATTGCAGAAAACAAGTTTGGCCAAAGCCAGCCTTCTGAACCTACTGATCCAATTATAACAAAGGAAGATAAGACCAGAGTAATGAACTATGATGAAGAAGTTGATGAGACCAGAGAAGTCACCACGGTTAAAGCAGCTCACTATTCTACAAAGGAACTCTATGACAAATATATGATTGCAGAAGAGCTTGGACGGGGGCAGTTTGGTATTGCACACCGCTGTGTTGAGGCAGTTTCAAAAAAGACTTACTTGGCCAAATTTGTCAAAGTAAAGGGTGCTGACCAAGTTTTGGTAAAGAAAGAAATTTCCATTCTAAACATTGCTAGGCACCGAAATATCCTGTATCTTCATGAATCATTTGAGAGCCTTGAAGAACTGGTCATGATCTTTGAATTCATTTCTGGAGTTGATATCTTTGAAAGAATCAGCACAGCTTCATTTGAACTTAATGAAAGAGAAATAGTAAGTTACGTACGCCAGGTCTGTGATGCACTAGAATTTCTACATCGCCACAGCATTGGACATTTTGATATTAAACCAGACAATATTATTTACTTCACGCGAAGAAGCTCTGTAGTTAAAATTGTTGAGTTTGGTCAAGCCAGACAATTGAAGCCTGGAGACAGCTTTAGACTCCAGTTCACTTCTCCTGAATATTATGCACCTGAAGTACATCATCATGATTTGGTCAGCACAGCTACCGACATGTGGTCAGTTGGTGCTCTAACATATATACTTCTCAGTGGCATTAATCCTTTCATTGCTGAAACAAACCAACAAGTTATTGAAAATATTCTAAATGCTGAATACAACTTTGATGATGAAGCATTCAAAGACATAAGCATTGAGGCCATGGACTTCATTGATCGCCTTCTAGTAAAGGAAAGAAAAGCTCGGATGACAGCTGCTGAAGCACTTAACCATGTGTGGCTAAAACAGCAGACAGAAAAGACCAGCACTAAAGTCATCAAGACCTTGAGGCACAGGCGTTACTACCAAACTCTCATAAAGAAGGAGTGGAACACAGTTGTGTCAGTAGCTCGCATTTCCTGTGGAGGTGCAATTAGATCTCAGAAGGGCATAACGGTGGCTAAAGTTAAAGTGGCGCCAATAGACATTGGCCCCATTGCTGGGCAGATCAAGCATGCTGTTACAGAAGAAGGAGGGCATGCCAAATATGTGTGTAAGATTGAAAACTATGATCAGTCCACACAAGTCACATGGTACTTTGGTATGAGGCAGTTAGAAAGTAATGAGAAATATGAAATCAAATACGAAGAAGGTGTGGCAATCATGTATGTCAAAGATGTTTCTAAATCTGATGATGGTACCTACAGATGCAAGGTAGTAAATGACTATGGTGAAGACAGCTCTTATGCAGAACTTTTTGTTAAAGGTGTGAGAGAAATTTCTGAACACTACAGATGCAGAACTGTTAGGAAAGTGAAACGACGGGTTGATACTATGAGACTATTAGAGCGTCCACCAGAATTTACTCTGCCTTTGTATAACCGCACTGCGTATGTTGGAGAAAATGTCAGGTTCGGAGTAACTATAACAGTTCACCCAGAACCTCGCTTAACGTGGTTCAAATCAGGCCAGAAAATCAAACCTGGTGATGATGATAAGAAGTATACTTTTGAATCAGACAAGGGTCTTTACCAACTCGTTATCAATAATGTCACTGAAGAGGATGATGCTGAATATAGTATTGTGGCACGCAATAAATATGGCGAAGACAGCTGCAAAGCCAAGCTGACTGTGATTCCACATCCACCTCCAGCAGATGCCACACTAAGGCCAATGTTTAAAAGACTGCTGGCAAATGCTGAATGTCAAGAAGGCCAAAATGTCAGTTTTGAGATCAGGGTATCTGGTGTACCAAAACCAACACTGACATGGGAGAAAGATGGTCAACCTCTATCCTTTGGTCCTAACTTTGATATAATTCATGAAGGTTTAGATTATTATGCTTTGCATATCAGAGATACTTTACCAGAAGACAGTGGCTATTACAGAGTTACTGCCACAAACAGTGCTGGATCTACAAGCTGTCAGGCTTATCTCAAAGTTGAACGCCTGAAATATGTCAAGCGTGAGTACAAGACTGAAGAAGAGCGGGAGAAACACGTACAGAGGCAAATTGACAAGACTTTACGAATGGCAGAAATCCTTTCTGGAGTTGAAGCTGTTCCACTCACACAAACTGCACAAGAGGCTCTCAGAGAAGCTGCTATCTTATATAAACCAGCTGTTAGCACTAAGAATGTCAAAGGTGAGTATGAAATTAAGAAAGAAGAAAAGAAGGAAGAAAGAAGACTTCGTATGCCATATGAGGTCCCAGAGCCTCGCAAACATGTGCGCACTACTCTTGAGGAAGACCAGAATATTAAACACTTTGTGCCTCTGTCAGACATGAAGTGGTACAAGAGGCTGCGAGACCAGTATGAAATGCCAGGAAAGCTTGAGAGAACTGTTCAGAAACGCCAGAAACGCATACGTCTTTCCAGGTGGGAGCAATTCTATGTGATGCCACTGCCACGCATTTCTGATCAGTATAAGCCTAAATGGCGTATACCAAAGCTAACACAAGATGATCTTGAAATTGTGAGACCAGCACGTCGGCATACCCCATCTCCAGACTATGAATATTATTATAGACCAAGAAGGCGATCACTTGGTGACTTGTCTGATGAGGAATTACTCCTGCCTATTGATGACTATTTAGCCATGAAGAGAACAGAAGAGGAAAGACTGCGCCTTGAAGAAGAGCTGGAGTTAGGCTTTTCTGCTTCCCCACCAAGTAGAAGTCCCCCACGCTTTGAACTGTCTGCTCTTCGGTATTCTACTGCAGGAGCACAAGTCAGATCAGAGGAAGAAAGAAAAAGAGAGATGAGGTATTCGAGCTATCACATCCCAGTTAAAGCTGAGACTAGTGCAAGCTATGCAGAGCTTCGTCAACGCCATGACAGGGCTGCCTACAGACCACCTAAACAAAAACAAAGAATAATGGATGAAAGAGAGGATGAGGAATTGCTCCGTCCTGTTGGCACTACTCAACGACTCTCTGAATACAGGAGTGAGCTTGAATATATGGCAGAGGAGGAAAAGCGTAGACTCAGGAGAAGGAGGGAAAGAGAAATAACTGAGATTGCATCAGAAGAAGAAGAAGAAATAGAAATGGTGCAACATGTTCATAGGGAATTTTCACCTCCCTCTAGATTACTAAGGAGACGAAGATCTCTTTCTCCAACTTACATTGAGTTGATGCGTCCTGTATCTGAATTAATTCGACCTCGCTCACGACCTCCTGAGGAAAGTGAGAGAAGATCCCCAACACCAGAGCGAACTCGGCCACGCTCACCTAGCCCAGTTTCTAGTGAAAGATCACTCTCTCGGTTTGAGAGGATGGCAAGATTTGATATATTTTCTAGGTATGAGTCCATGAAATCTGCTTTGAAAACTCAGAAAACTATGGAAAGGAAATATGAAGTTCTGACTCAACAGCCTTTCACCCTTGACCATGCTCCTCGCATTACACTGAGAATGCGCTCACACCGGGTACCATGTGGCCATAATACCAGGTTCATTCTAAATGTCCAGTCAAAACCAACCGCTGAAGTGAAGTGGTACCATAATGGTATTGAGCTCCAGGAGAGCAGTAAGATACATTTTACTAATACTAGTGGTGTATTAACTCTTGAGATTCTTGACTGCCACATTGATGACAGTGGAACATACCGGGCTGTATGCACAAACTACAAAGGGGAATGTTCTGATTATGCAACACTAGATGTCACTGGAGGAGATTACACTACATACTCTTCCCAGCGGAGAGATGAAGAAGTACCAAGGTCAATTTTACCTGACTTGACAAAAACAGAAGCATACGCAGTCTCCTCGTTTAAGAAAGCATCTGCTACAGAAGCAAGTTCATCAGTAAGAGAGGTCAAATCAGAAATGTCAGCAACAAGAGAATCACTTCTATCATATGAACACTATGCTGCTTCTGAAGAAAAGATCACTGCAGCTGAAGAAAAATCATTGGAAGAAAGGACTGTACACAAGGCATTCAAAAGCACTCTACCAGCAACAATCCTTACAAAGCCACGATCAATCACAGTTTCTGAAGGGGATACTGCAAGATTTTCCTGTGATGTTGATGGTGAACCAGCACCAATTATAACATGGTTCCGTGCAGGTCAACCCATTGTTTCTTCGAGGCGCTTCCAAGTAACACGAACACAGTACAAGTCTACTTTTGAAATTTCTTCGGTCCAGATGTCAGATGAAGGAAGTTACACTGTTGTGGTGGAAAACTCTGAAGGAAGACAGGAAGCACATTTTACTTTGACCATTCAAAGAACAAAAATTCCTGAAAAATCAATTACATCACCTCCAACAATCAAATCTCCTGAGCCCCGTGTAAAGTCTCCAGAGCCAGTTAAGTCTCCTAAACGAGTGAAATCTCCTGAACCCATCAGTGGCCCACCAAAAGCAAAGTCACCACCTGGAGACAAAACAGTATCAGCAGAGAAAGTAAAATTACCAACTGCTTTTCCACCAAAGATAAAAGAGCATCTGAAAGTAGAAACTCTTGGAGACAAAGTAAAGTTATCCTGTGCAGTTGAAAGCAATGTTTTAAGTGTCAGAGAAGTGGCTTGGTATAAGGATGGGAAAAAACTGAAAGAAGACCATCATTTCAAGTTTCATTATGTAGCAGATGGCACCTATGAGCTCAAAATCCATGAGCTCATGGAATCTGATAAAGGAGAATACAGCTGTGAAATTATTGGGGAAGGAGGCATTTCAAAAACTAACTTCCAGTTTACTGGCCAAGTATTTAAAAATATCCATTCCCAGGTAAGAGGTGTAGCTGAAACTCATAAATCAGTTCAGAAAGAAGATGATGTGCTTACAGTTTCTACCCAGAAGAAATCAGCAGTGTCAACTGAAGAAAAAGCAGCAGTTCAAGAAGTCATTAAGAAGTCAGTTGTTACTGAAGACGTCAAACAACTGAAAGCAGAAATTAAAGCTTCTTCAACTAAAATGACAGTGTCCAAAGGGCAGAAAGTGACACTGAAAGCCAACATTCCTGGTGCCTCTGAAGTAAAATGGGTGCTGAATGGAATGGAGCTGAGAAATTCAGATGATTACAGATATGGTGTTTCTGGAAGTGATCACACACTAACTATCAAAAGGGCTAGTAATAAAGATGAAGGTATACTCACCTGTGAGGGTGAAACTGATGAAGGCATTATTAAATGCCAGTATGTTCTGACCTTTTCTAAAGAGCACTCCAATGAACCAGCATTTATCATGCAGCCTAAGTCTCAAAATGCCAATGAAGGACAAGATGTATTGTTCACCTGTGAAGTTTCTGGGGATCCTTCTCCTGAAATTGAGTGGTTCAAGAATAATCAACCTGTAAGTATTTATTTATTTACCTGAAAAATCAGAATTATTCCTAAAACCAATCTTAATTAAACCATTTTTTTCCCCTCCTCAGATTGCTGTTTCATCGCACATCAGAGTAACACGCTCTAAAAACATATATTCTCTTGAGATTCGAAATGCAGCGGTGAGTGACACCGGAAAATACACAGTCAAAGCAAAAAATTACCACGGGCAGTGCTCTGCTACAGCATCTTTGACTGTACTCCGTAAGTTTCTTCTCTGGGTCTTGTGTTCAGACTAATTACAAATTTTTGCTGTAGTGTGTCTACTAAAATGACTTATGATAAAAGCCCCTGGTAATGTACATTTAGGTATTTTACCATGTTTCTGACTTCTTTTGTATATTATGTATACAGAACTAAAACAGCATTAGAAATCTTTGTAACACCCACAGAGGAGCACACAGATGCTCTGTTATGTACATAGATGCATGTTTAACTGAAGGCTATGAGCATTCCTTCTACAGTGACTGTGTTAAGACCTTGATGCTGGCAATTACTCCTTCCTCATTTCCTGACATAATCTGTTCCAATAAAACAAAGTAATTCCACAGTTAAAAATTTTTATGATAACTTAGCAAAAAATGAACTGGGTTTAGTATTTTATTGGCTGTACCGTATCCCAGTTCCTAGCATCAAGGGTTTGCTATGATTTGCTTGTATGACTCTGCTTGGGTTTAAAGGAAAGATGCAGTGATTGAGCTTTTCTGTTACCTTTTATAACTACAGAACAATGCAGTGAAATACAGACTTTCCTATACCATGCTTGTAAGAACATGAATATGTTTCACAACTTCTACAAACATGAACTGAACGCACACAATTTCTCAGTGTCTAATTCTAGTTGTGGTTCTAATTATGTTTTTCCTTCATGCTCATAATACTAGTAACAGTTCCACTTCCTACTTGTTTTACTGCTTGTGATTTGGACTTCTTCAATCAAATGATTGTAAACAATTTTATACTCCATTGCAGTTTTCCATTGAAAGCAAACTACGCTGTCTCAATTTCTGTAAAATTAACCATATAGAACTGCATGACTTTGTTCGTTAACGTGACGTTATTGGTTTTTCCTTCTATGTTCGCGATGCTCTCCAGCTCTAATTGAAGAACCTCCAAAAGAGGTAGTATTGAAGACAAGTGGCGACGCAAGCATGCACGAAACTTTTTCTTCTCAGTCTGTTCAAATGGCTTCTTCTAAACAAGAGGCTTCCTTCAGCAGTTTCAGCAGTAGCAGCATGACTGAAATGAAATTTGCAAGCATGTCTGCCAAAAGCATGTCCTCCATGAAAGAATCCTTTGTAGAGATGAGCTCCAGCAGTATTATGGGGAAATCTAGTATGGCTCAACTGGAGAGTTCAACTAGTAAAATGCTTAAATCGGGTCTGAGAGGTGAGCAATAAAACTACGGGTTGAGTTAGTGCTTCAAATATTCTGAAGTAGTCCCCAGAGTAAACCTGCTGCATGGAATAGTGGAAACAGACTAACTTGGTATTTCCTCTTGTTTTGTGAAAGGAGTACCACCCAAAATTGAAGCGCTCCCATCCGATATCAGCATTGATGAAGGAAAAGTTCTCACGCTATCTTGTGCCTTTTCTGGTGAACCTGCTCCTGAAATAACATGGTACTGCAGAGGGAGAAAAATTACCAGTCAGGACCAGCAAGGCAGATTCCACATTGAAACCAGTGAAGATCTAACCACCCTGATCATCATGGATGTCCAGAAGAACGACGGTGGACTTTATACCCTGAATTTAGGAAATGAATTTGGTACAGATTCTGCCACTGTGAATATTAATATTCGATCAAGTTTAGAGAGCTTGATCTGTATTATTTACACTTGTTTTTTTACAAGTGATTCATATATGGACTGAAATATCTGATCTGTAAATAAAAAAACACAACTATTTTTGTACCTACCTGAATGAGACAAAGTCCAGAGCTATACATTATGACTTATAGTAATTACTGACCTAATAATTTTAAACACTTTTTTTCACAGACATGTACATACTGTATATAGCCGAAGTTAACGGTTATGAAGTTTTGTACCATTTATTTTATGACATTTTGAAACGTAACTTTTGGAACTAATGGTAGGAGAAAGTTTCCTAGCAAATGACTACCCTACTCAACATTTAACTAATTATTGCGCCTCAACTCATTGTTGATGTCTAAGAATGCCTCAACAGGTAGAGAGCCTCCCTGTTGAAGATTACCTACACCTAAGAGATGATACTGTGCATAGTATTTCATACATGCACGAATATTTATGTTGAATCAGAAATGTAAGGCATTGGTGATGTTTGCAATTACCCTCCTGTAAGCATTGCTTTAATGTTTTACATTGGATCTGATGATGTCATAATTTCCATACCTGACTGACAATTTCTGGACAAAGTGCAAGCGGCCAACACTTTGTTCATCCACTGTCTGTGTACTGTTTCTGACATATTGACTGCCTGAATAGCTTTAAAAAAGTAACATCACCTGGCCATCCCCTTTATCAACAAAGCTATTTAGGTACTCAAGTGCAGCAGCAGTACCCCCTCTCGGAGGTTCGTAGGGTGCAGTGATTGAGTTTGTGTGGTAGCATTAGACATCCCGTAGTCACTTCCAGGCAACTAAGCAATGAACCACAGTTTGAAAACAAACTGTTGCTACAACATCAAATACTGCCCCGCACTTCAATTTGCTTTAGTTCTCCTAACGTAGTAATAAATCTTGTTAGCTGTTGAACCTCCTTGAGATAGAATTGTTCATTTGAAATAAAGCATGCTTTCTGCACCATAAAATCTGTGACTCCTTGTTATTTATGTATTATGCTGCTTTTACAATTCCCATACTGAACTACAGAAAAAGAGTTGCTGAAAAAAAAAGACTATTTTTACTGGAAGACTAATTCTCCAGTGTAAACCAGGTAGCTAACTTGAAAATCCAGCCATCTATCAGAAATAGCCTGGCCACCAGAAAGTCAGCCTTAAAAAAAGTCAGGCTTTACAAAAAATTTTTTTACATTGTGTCTTAATTAACAAAGGATAAATTCTAGCACATGCCTAAGCATTATGCTCTTCTTATTGTCCCACTACTAAGTGAATTTCCAAGCCTTCCACTACACCCAGATGGATAAATTGCTAATCTCTCTCCTTTATAGCTGGTCTCCGTGGTCTCTGGTGAAAGTATTTAAAAACTGCCTCCAGGAAACCTGGCTATTGCCTCTTTTTTTTTTGGCAGCTACAACTAGTATAGACTAGTTGACCCTAATTGTCTGGACCTATAAATTCTCACCTCTTACAGGTGATTAAGGGCCCGTGCTCCATCAGTTCTTCATCCCTCAAGTCAGCTCACATACCTGTAGGAACAAAGCCTGTCTTTACATTCGGGGGGTGGGGGGTGTGTGTGCAAATCACAAATCCCATGCAGGCAGATCACATTTTTGGTTACCTATGGGAAAAGAGTATCAAGGTCAAAGGACCAACTCTGCCTCTAGAATTTACTCTGGTCAGCAGAAAAAGCTTGAGAGCAAATACACTCACAGCAATGCAACACTGCTTAAGAGAATTTCACAGCCCCTGAAGTGGAGCAGGAGCATTTGTTAGCAACCCTATGCATCACTACGAATCCCAGCATACTACTACTACTAAATAAAGCTCATCAGAAGTAGTAAAGCAGGTAGTATGTTTAAAAACATATTCCAAAAAGACTCACTATAGAAGCAGACTTTTATACACACACACACACACACTGACAACCACTAGCTTTCCAAATGATGCAGGAAAGCTGATAAATGGGGATAAAACAAGGACTAAAGTAAAAATAAGGCTTTCAGAAAAACTAAGTTTTGGATCAGGACAAGATCCAGACTTTTTCAAGTGATGGAACCAGGAACATTCAGAAGCAATCATAAAGATGAAAGAGTTTAAGGTTTTGTGGTATTTCTTCCTTAGAGAGGAAAGTAAAAAAGAATAATAAAAATGAGGTAAAAGAGGACACTTATTTTAATCTTC
The DNA here is from genome assembly GCF_018691265.1 of Tyto alba. Classification (NCBI taxonomy): domain Eukaryota; kingdom Metazoa; phylum Chordata; class Aves; order Strigiformes; family Tytonidae; genus Tyto; species Tyto alba. The sequence goes on along the minus strand of NW_024881328.1, from coordinate 26,374,952 downwards.
AAAGCATTCAGAAAAACCCCAAACCAAACGAACAAATTCAAGAAAGCTTGTTCAAGTGTGCTTTCCTCCGGTGTGGGAGTATAAGCGAGTTCATTCTGCCTGTACCTTTCTGGCCCAACTCTGCACAGTACTTGAGCTAGCACACCTAACTTTAAGCAGATGACTCACTCACATGCCTAAAAATAGGATTTAAAGTACTTACAGGCTTTGCTGAAGCACATCCTTAATAGATAACTTTGCATGCCAACCTGCTGAGCCAGCGTTTTTGAGAAAGACTGCTAAGTAAACGCTAGTATAGAGGGGCATCAATAAAGTCACGACCTAAAGCTTCAGTTTAACAGAACACTTCCCTAAACAGTAACATTTTTCAAGACAATAGATTAAGCAGTCTCTGGATAAAAAAATAAACATAAAATGAGAAATGAACATTTCAAATTATTTGCTCGTTATATTGTCAAATATTGGGATTTTTAATTGTACAAGCTGACATTTGTTCTCTTTAAAGGTAAAAATCTACTGCACTATTGGCCCAAGTTTAGAAAAATATCCTACCACTGACATGAATATGAAGGCATTTGAACTTCATGATTCCTAGGTCCTGATGCATAAGGAAAAACTTGTTAACAAAGTTCTGTGAGTTGCTGTGTAAATTCTACTATAGGGCTATATGTTCTCTACTAACATTTTACATTTGGCATCTTGAGAAAAATAGCTGTGATGGTGAACAGCCATAATAACACTAAGAGATTAATTTTACCACTAGCAGGCAAGAAACTCTAGTCTTAACATCGCATCTCAATTTTTACCATTGTCTCCACTGTCAACAACTTTTCCCTTCAAGGTGAGAAAATTATATGAACATAACACAAAAACCTCACATCTCTGATAAAAATATTAAATCTTCTCTAGTTGGGTTTTTTCCTTCCCCCTTTTTGAAGATAATAATGTTCTTGAGCTTGGATTTTTAAAAAATAATAATCAGGCTACTCGATGTCTATTAAAAAAACCTGAAACATAACAGTCAAAAATAAATCATTCAAGTCATTCCCACACCAGAGCATGCCATAGTACTAACAGCAGTGGTACAAAGGAGACAGGATGACAGAGAAAATAAGGTACTCTGACGTGTCAGAAAATGACAGTCAGTGGGTAGAAAAACTAGTCAGACCCACTTAAGGTAATTAATACCTGCTCCTGCAACTGTAACCAAAACTTCATAGAAAATGCCTAGGCAGCCTACAGAGTGTACTGAGAAAGGGAAGATACAGAAGTAGCCAAAGCAGTACTTACCACAAGAGATTATGAAAGACGGGGAAAAGGAGAGGGCACACTTAAATCCCATCCCTTAACAAGATTTAAAGCATTACCTTTGACAACTATAATTGATCACCTTGGGGACGTCTGTTTACCCTTTCCCTTGAAAAAGCTGAAGGAGGCCAGGATTTTTGCGGTTTGTTGTTTTTTTTTTTTCACACACATCCATAAGGTAGAGTAGCACTCTCCTCTTTAGCCTTCTCTTCATGTGTGTGCTGGTTAGAGCAGTCAGGGTGTAGCTATGGATGTACCCACATATATTGGCGCATAAACAGCCACAATGATAGTGACTTACCATGAAAAAAATAAGGCAGCACCACACATCGAAACAGCCTGACTACTTTCTTATGGTACTCACTTGCCAAACAACATTCTGGATTGTTCATCCAGATTTAACAAATATCAAAACGCTAAGTAAATTAAATTCCTAAATAACACCTTCTAATCACTACTGTATGTCTACAGTAGGAAGAACAGAGGTAAAGGATCTGAGAACATTTTAAAGTGCAAGCCATTACTCTATCTTCTAGCAAGCTTCTTTGTATTAGTGTTAGACCTCCTCTGCAAAATGGTCAAGCACTAGTCCTGCTCCTGTACAGGCAGAGGGATGCCTAGTTTCCAAACCCTAGTTCACAGTTTAAGTTAGCTGCTAAGGGGATAAGTCCTTCCAAGACAGTGGCAATTCTAAGGATGGACATACACACTTAGAGTCATCTGGGGAGCTTTACAAGTGCAATAAAAATCTACGTGGTTCTTTGGTCTTCAGTGTTAAACAGCAGAGATCTTCATGATGTCAACTGTGGATTTGGGCACCTAGGTTCTACACAAATCCCCTTTAACCAGTAACTTTCTCTTCTAGATCTGGAACTCTTAGGTTCAGTCCTCAAAGCAGTCAGTAAAGAAACACCTATAACAGGCAGGTTTCACATTAACTCTTTTAAAGCAAGATAATGAATAACATCTGAAAAGGAATTGTTAATTTTCAGACACAGACATTTCCTTCATTCAGGTGCTATACCTCTTTAAAAAGTTATTCATTTACACCAGCAGAAACAACAGCTACACTACAATACTTAAGCTGATAGTGGCATAACAAGCAAAACTCAAGTTTACAGTTTGTGAAAATGACCTTAACACAAGTAGCTATGACTTCACTTTTTAAATAAAGAAGAACTGTTTTATGATCATTAATTCTTTATAGTACAAGCTGATAAATCACTTAAGCACACTCCATTTCTAATTATCTGATGTTAGAGACTTCTATAACTTTGTAATTAGATGTTATCACTTTTCACCAAAATATACGTAGTATGATTACATTCTTTAAGTGATAAATACTATTTAAAAAAATAAGCTTGTTTCAGACTGATCTCTTCAGAATCAATCTGAGATCAAAACTAGAAGTACTAATTACACATTCTATGTTGAGGTTCAACTCCCGTTCTCCACCAGAAAGAATAATGATACAATTAGGCATTTGTGGTAAGTTCTCCCCTAAACTTGGAAATGAAAATGAGAGAATCTAGATTTTTTTCAGTATTACTCCATAAGGATCGTTGTGATTCAACCAGCTAAGTATCATTTTCAGAAATGACTTCTTAGCTCCAGATGCCAAAATGTACGATGACATATCATCTTCACTGATTTCACCAAATACATTTTAGGATTTTTGCCAGAGAGTTTGGCACAGGTATATATAAAAAGGCTGATTTAACTTTAGCAGAAACAAGTTACATGTGTAGGAAGACATCAACCCAGCTTTACTGACATACAGAAACCCAAAACAGTGCTGAAGTAATTATATGCAAATTCTGTGCTTGAATCTAATCATTAAAACTTTCCTCTGAACAACCCTATCTGTGGCAGTATTTAAAATTATTTACATGCACTGATCAGTCTCAGAGGTTTTTTTTACACTATGTGGAGTCCAAACTATTTTCTCTGTAGTAGTTGAAAGCCAGAAAAAGGTATTTGTTAATGTGACATGTACTTAACACTGTACAAGCTGATAGAAACCTCCGTGAAATTTCAAAAATCAGCTCCAAGACAGCACAGGATTCAAGATAACAGTCTCATTGCAATACATAGTTTACTTCTTGGAATATCTTTTTTAATACTTATTTTTACAATTGTCTTAATCGACATACAGAACACCTTAAAGCAAACATTCAGAAAAAATGTACAAGCATGTGTGTGGCTGATATGCATCTGCAAATGCTAGTTGCATGAAAATTGACAGAACTGAGCACAAATGACAGCTCTGAGCTGGTATCCACAAATAACTTTACTTGTACAAACCATTCCATTCCATTTGACCCTGACAAAATGCTTTATAAACTGGTATTTTATATACGGGCAACAGCTCATATGTTTTTTCCTCAATATTTGGACCTATTTTGATTTAAATAAACCAACACTCCAGAAATTTATAAGGAAAGCTTCCATTCCCATCTGTCCTTTCCAGCCTGCTTCAAAAACACCAAATTATTCATATACACAAAAGGAAGACTAGTTAAACCAAAATAAAGACTTGATTATAAAAACAGATTTTGGTATGTGCTTGAGTGCAAAAAACCCTGTACATTTATTTAGCAATTGTGTAACTCAAAAACAGTAAATGGCTTGCTTAAAGTGCTCTATAGTTAAGACTTTATAGACCAAGTTTATTCCTAAATGAATACCAAAAAAAAACCCAAAAGCTTACAATGCTAACACTAACAACCTTATGGACCAAGGTGCTAGTAGGCACTGTTATACTGTATTACTTATTAATTATTTGAGATCGGAGTCTGACTCTCTTCTTACAGTTAATGTAAATATACACTGATGTAAATGAGAGCAGAATCCATCTCCTGGTGTATACCATCCTCAAATAATATAAAGGAGTCACCAACAAAAGAAGCTCCCTTTTGTATAAATATGTCATAAATAACATATGTATAGATACAAACATTCGGTACAACAGCAGCTTTATGGTCTAATATTTCAGCTCTTGCTTCTATAATACTTTGCTAAAAACACATCTTAAGTGAGCAGAGTAATCTTAACAGTGCTGCATTAGCTACTTGTGATGCTACACACCCCAGAAACAATTTATGCACATTTTGAAGCCTTTAGTAGATCTTTAGTAGTGAAAGTAGGTAGAAATTTTTGATGCAAAAAAGAATAAATAAATAAAAATTATTAAATATCCAATGTTTGGTACAAATGCTTCATATTAAGTTATTTTTATACATTTGTTTAGAAAAATACACTAAATATTTCTACTTTCATTGGCTAAAAATAAGGACCGGATTATGTATATCCTTGTGTTTTTAAAGAAGGCAATGTCAGTTACTGTCAAGCTGCTAGAGTAGACCCATTAGTGCCCATTCCCACAGCCCTTACACAGGCAAAAAAGCCACTGCAGGGCTAATCACAGTTTCTGGTGGATGACCTGGTACAAATGACCAAGTGGTCCATGGCACAAGTTGCATTTTCTCCAAAAAAATTAAACCTTTTTGCTGAAGTTTATAGCCTGCAGTTTTACTAATGTATCAGTCAGACCTTCATACTTTTTAAAAAGAGCTACATTTACAAATGTGGATGCTTATCTGTTAAGCCATCATTTGTTCCAAAAAACGCACATTCAAACTATGAAATATTAGGAAAATACTCTTGCAAATAAACTATATAAAGATAAAATACACTTCAAAGATAGTTTTTATGTTATTCTATAAAGTGCAGAGAAATCCTTCTAAAAAGGGAAATGACTACTTCCTATAACAACAGTATAATTACAGCAGCTTTTGCATAGCATTATTTATAGAAAATTGAATACTCTCAGTTTCTTCAGGAAGAAAAGGATGAAGGAGTCTCTTCCAGTTCAGATCTTTCCTTTGATACTGATCTATTTTCTTCAGGAATGGTTGATGATACCAGATCTCCATTGACAGCACTTCTAGAACAGTGAGCAGATCCTATGAAGATATCAGTAAGTATTTAATTTTCAACCCCAAAAAACCTCATCCAATCTGTCAGTTATTCTATTTGCTAACTATTTCCTATACATAAGCAATCAGAAGCTTAATTACTTTGGACTTTTACTAAAAGATTTCAATCAATGTCATGCCCAAGGATGATGCATATTAGAACATTCAGCTAGTATAAATCAAGTAATCTTTTTTTTTTTAATACACAATGATTTTTACATTATGAAGGACAGAAATCTGTGAAGTACAGACATATTCTGTATGAGGAACACAAACTTTTTTTTTTTTAAGAACTGATGCATCAATAAGCATTTAATTAAAACATTTTCTATTATTAAATTGAGATGGACGACTTACTGCAAATTAGGTATTGCTAGGCTACCTGACAGGAAAGAGAAAGAACTAAGATAACTGGAAGGTAGCAGAGTGACCTTCTAACCCAACAGAAGAAAACAAAAAACCACTGAGCTAGAAACTAGAGCTACATAGTAAGGAACCAAAAAAGCCTGGTATCAGCAGAAACACACAAGACAAAGATTCTTCTCAGCAGTCCTGAAAAGTCAGACTGAGTAACCAACACCAGAAAGTCCTGATAGTAACAAAAGCTTTGCATTACAGGAAACTAGACTGATGCGTACCTACACTGGTGATGAGTCACAGACTAAGATCTAAACTGAGCACACCCTATGCTGCTGGCAGAAGAGTGAGTTGGAAGAGGTGGTCACCCGGCAACACGTGAGCATCAGAGAACCAAGAAAACAATGCGGCGGTGTGAATACTTGCTTCGTGATAGAATGTAAAGCATTAGTACCTATTCGTGATCACATGGGCTTTCAGCAATGCGCAGGCCTCACGTTTTCTCAATCCAAGTGAGGCACTAGGCACTTCGAAAGGAAGCAAGACTAAACCAGAACTAGTTAAGAAGAACTAGTCAAGATAAAGTCTCCCTGAGAGGAGTTAGGGTGGAGTCAAAATGACAGCAAGATTCAAAAGGAAAAACCACAGAAGAACTGGCAACTTACTCAGTAGGCCCATCTAATGAGAAGGAATAATATTCTGCTCATGACATCACTCCTTAATTTTTTGGGTTGGTTTTATTTATTATTGTCACAGCTGCACTCTTTCAGAATAGTGCTGTTCTCTTCAAAAGGCAAGCAGCCACCAAAATTAACTGTCTTTCCACAATGCACTGGGTGGAAATTACCCCCCACCCCTCACAGGAATCACGGAAAGGAGAATTTGTTTCGTGACGACAAGTAGGTGGCAAACAACAGTAATCCACACCACCTACCAGACATTCGTGTAAGATTCTGTTAGTACAAACATCCCTTCTTTGGTTACACCTCTATTTTATCTTGCCAGTGGTCCCACTGATTTCAATACAACCACTCCAGCCATAAGACCCTTTTCAATGTGAATGAAAGCCACATAATAAACTACACAACTGCCTTGATTTATAATACAGGAATCTTACAACCAAAACTCTGTATTGAAAAGAAAACTTTTTTTCCTCATGCTGGTATCAGTACTAGAACAGCTGCTCTAAATAGGGTAATACGTTGTACAACAACATACAAAAAGAAAACCACCCCTCTGCCAAACTTACTCTGAGAATCTTCCAAGGCAGTATCACTGTAGGATTCTGTATCCGAGTATGTTCTTCTGCGCCGCTGTGAAAATCGGTGAAGGGATGAAATTGTTTCTTTTACAGAATGATTATTCCTATAGAAGTGAGATCTATTAGTAAGCAAAACCTGTAACAGCCCACACAAACTTATCACACTTTAAAGTAATTTTGGTGCTTATATTAAACTGTTAGTATCAATGCTTTACACTATACTAAACCAAAAATGGTACAGTCAATAGAATATTCTTAATTTTCACCATTATAAAGCTTGAAAATGGAAATAAAAATGTAATATAATCTTTGCATGCCGAAGAAAATAACTCAAGAATCTGAAACACTGACCCAAAAATAATGTTAGCATTTCAAACTCTATGTCTAATTTCAGGAACTTGTCAGAATAAGTAATTTCCATAAAGTTTCTAGCATGAAGAAATTTTCATAGTGTAGAGATGGCAGCTGCATTATTTTCCATCAACACTGATCACCTGCACCCTTAGTTTTCAAAACTGGACCAATTTATGCTGTTGAATTTTTTTTCCTCAAGTGAACAATTCTTCTCACATTTTTATTTTAACGCTAGCAGATTCAGAGAGGTTTTCTGACACATAAGAAAAAAAGCTTAATGAAACAGAATGTTACCTTTCTGAATAGCAAGGACCAGGGTGACTAACGGAACGCTTCATCTAGAGGAAAAAAAAAAAAATCCAAACAACAAACCACACCAAAAGTGTCACAAGCTACTTTAAATAATATGCATACCTACATTAATTTTTACTTTCTTTACAGTCTCTACAAAGAGAGAGGGAATTTTTTTTTTAAACTAAAAGCAACCACTCAGTTAAAAAACTGATTTATCTATATGAAAACAGATGGATTATCATCAGTATTAAAAGTTTAAAGCATTCATACAGGAAATAGTTTACTACAAAAAAATACTCCCTAGTTTCTAAGGAATTCATTCTCTCTTGCTCCAAAGTTACTCACAGACTCATTTGTTAATTGCAATGATATACAGAAATACCAAGACCTCTACCAAATGCTAGCTTGAATTCCCCATTACACCATAAACCGAAATCCTGCCTTTTGATTCCTGGTGGGTTTTCTGATATCACTGTCAAATCTCTATGTGGATCAAAGTTACTAATTTTAATCAATAATGATCAGCTTTGTAAGTAGTCCGAGTGCAAAGAAAGGGATTCCCAGAATCCCACAAGATCAGTGCACAGCTAGTATTATAAAATACAAGGAAACAGTTGAACTGAGGAAAACTTAAACCTCATTCATTTACAAAATACCTCATTACAGAGTCTTGACACATACTATAAATAACTCTGATTCTGTAAAGGCTAGCAAAGTCTGGGAATGGAAAATTACTGATTTATATTCAGGACTAGTACTGATCTAACAGAGTGAAGATTTCAACTGTCAACATCATAGAACCTAGCAATAGCATAGTCTTCTGCCATTCTTCCCCCCACCCAACCAACAATATGACACCTTAAAAACAGTATTTCAAAATGTCTAAACCATTTGGACAGGTGATGGTGACACAGGAGAAACTAATGGATCAGGGTGAGGCAGCTGGAACATTTCTGGCTTAAACTTGGCATTAGCAATCTTCACGCATTCTTCAAGTGTTGTGATAAAAGTATTACATGTGGCACTAAGCAAGGAAGAGGCTTCATTCATGTTCTGAAAATAAATGTAAAGCGCGAGTATAAGCAAGAAAAAAAAAAAAACAACACCACCAAAGAGATGCAGATACAAGTCTCCACCACCACCACTCCCACACACACTAATTTCCCTCATTACCACTAAGAGCTTCCATTTCCCATTTTATTTAATCAGATGTACACCTTCCAGTGAGGTTAATTTAAGCAAACTGGTATGACAGCAGCATGATTTCTTTCTGCATCATAATTTCTTTAGGGCATCAGCCAACAATGCCATAACGTTTTTTACTGCAAAGCTTGTCTCAGAGTGACTAACTGTTATCAGAAGATCATTCAGTGAAACGAACAATTGCAGCAGAATGTGTGAACAACTTTATCGCTCCAGTGCAAGGAGCCTGCACAACAATTGTTGACAACGGCACAATAAAAATTGAAAATAATTTGCTGTGTTGTGACTAAGCATCAATTCCTTGCTTTGCTTTAAGTAAACAATATTGTCCACACGCTGCTCAAGAGTGTAAAGAATGAAGCCATTCATAATTTCCAGTTCAAACTTTCATTCCAAAGCAGAAATACTAGAATAATTTTACTTGAGCATATTGAGAGATATAGATACACTGCAGGTTTCCAATACCTGTAACACTAGCTTTCACTGATAACAAAATGGAGTACCTTCCTACACAAGGAAGTAAAGAATGGACAAACAAGACTGTTTCAACTACCCTGCCCATAACAGATAGGCCAAACAAGACAAATTATTGCATAACTCATATGGCAGCTCTTTTAACCAAACAACTCAGTAACACCATTCCCTTCTAATGCGTGTTAGAATTACAGTTAAATCATCCAGGTACTTTACACAGATATAATCAATGTCAGTATTATATACACACGGGCACTCAAAAATTGACCGTAGGTTGAATCTCCCAATGTTAGGAGATGAAAAAGGCATAAGATGTCAACAGAAACTTGAGGTGTATGATATAATTAGGTTCTCCAATGGCATTCTACAAATTCTGTACCTCAATGCTGGGAGCAGAGCAAGTCTCATCATGCTGAACAAATTCTTGTATTGTATGAACTTGCTGCATTAAAAGATCACAGTAGAGACGAAGTTCGGACATTTTGGTTTTAAGAGATTCATTGGTCTCACTTATTTCTGAGAAAAATAAAGGGAATATCAATTTATTGCATACAATGTATACACACAATTTTTAAGCACTTTTCATTTAAATTCAAATATCAATTTAAAAATTCACTTAATTTTGAGGAAAACTGGATCCTGCAATGAATCAAGAACTGTATTTGAAGCAGACAACAGTTTGTGCTTCAGGATAACAGATACTAACTTAATGACCATTAAGAAAGAGGAACATAACTAGGAAAGATGAAGTTGAAATCTTTCTTAGCTGCAATGTAACATATTAAAAAATGTAGTGGATGAAATTTACACCCACTAGAGTGGCTGGAAATGGTTACATTAAGCCATCCAAGAAGAATCATGGAAAAAACACTAGTAACTATAAAGAATCAAAACAGCAGAAATTAAATGGCTTCACAGCAGCTACAAACAGTATGCTTGTTCTTGTAATGGCATTAAATCGCTGGTATTTCAGCTTCTTAAGATAGAACAGGTCAACAGAAGTGACCTCTAATTCAAACATCATGGGAGAATTTACCATATAGATGACGAGCCATAATAATGATTTATATTTAAAGACAATAATACTGACTTTCTACCACAGTATTTGCACTATCATTATCTGAAAACAGGCATTTTAAAACGTGGTAAGATCGTATATGCTCTAGGTAACACACATACCTTTTTCTTTCTTTGTTCTGGTATCTGCTAAACAGGCTTTTGCACTCCCCAGTGCTACTAGCCACCTTTGCCTTTCGGCTGCATTAACTGCTTTCATATAAAAATGCTGTTCCCCTGGGATGATTAGCTCCATTCTTGTGTTGTCTGTTGCATGAACTTATGATAGAGAAGAAAAAAATAATTTTGAAAAATAAACCAAAAAACCCAACAAAAATCCCCAAACTAAACTCAGTAACAATTATTTATTAAATACTGAACAAAGTATTTAAAAATGTTTATTACAATCCCATAGTAATAAAGTAAATCACAATGCACCACTGCTAAACAACAAGCCCAAAGCTGCTCAACCCTTTTCCCCAGCATGCCTTCAAGTCAACAGGTAGCAACATAAGCACCGAACAGTGGCCAGACTCAAGTACAACGGTGTTTCCTTTCTGCATTAACAATATACTGCATACAAATCTTTAACTGTTGCATTCCAAACCAGGTCTAAACATGTCAAACTTCTGAAGAGTTTTGTTGCAAGGACAAGTATTTACGGAGGACTAGACTAAAAACTGAAATAATCTCCCTTCTAGATGAAATCTGGCTTCAGGTTGCAGAGTCCAAGAACCAAGAGCTGAGGTGGATTCTGTTCACAGTCTATTATATTCAGTACTACATTTTTAACTGAATACTCTGCTGAGTTTCACATTATCAACCACAGTTCCTCCAAACTTGCTCCCCACAAGCCATGCATGCAGGAAACTGCACCAAATCCGGACATCAACTATGATCCTCCCTTCATGAAAAAACAAGATGACAAGCAAAATGAACAACTGGAAAGGCCAAAAAATGAGATCTTCCACTCTACATCACTGATTTCATCTAAACCAAGGAAACAATAACAAAAAGGGACCTACCACATGAAAAATACTTGATGACCCATGTAAAATGAGAATCTCCTACTTTTTAATATACAGTACCCACATCACAAGCCCAGTCATATGCAGCTATCTGGAAAGAGGTAAAGAGCTGGAAGCAATGGAGAGTTAAGACAATGCCTTGCTATTAGCCAAGGAGGTTGACCTACAGCTTACAATACACTAAAAACTAAACTCACAGTGAACACACACAGGTCACTTCTAACTCCATTACATCCATCATCTATGCACATGAGCAGCTTCTAACAGTGACAAAAGTAAAAATTACAAGAAAAAAGTAAAAAATTAAAAGACTAAACATCTCTGGTTTATAAGAATCTCCCCTTTTGGGTCACTGCTGCTGCTCTCCTAAAAAGCTGGCATTCATGATTCAGTCTTATCCCTGGTCACAAGAGGGAAAAGCTGTAGAACTAAATAACTAGATGCGGTAACTTCAAGCATAAGACACAGGCACACAACTATTTACAACAAGAATAAATATATGGTGGGTTCTAAATCTCAGAACAGAGCTCTAACAGTCAAAAACATTTTTTCTTTTTCACCACGTCATAATTCACATTCATTATTATTTGCAAACTATGAAGCAGTCACATTGGACTATAGAGAAACAAAAATATAGGAGGAAAAACCTGTGATGCAAAGTAGATGATTTGTGATCTTTCCTATTTCCCTGTCAGCTAAAATTTCCTCAAGCAGAGATCTATTAATTCTTACCTTTTATTTCACACACAGCCATCTTTATACTTCCTTTGCTGCCTTTGCAAACATCATCCTGTGAATCATAGTATGACAATATCCCATTGTCTAAAACAAACCACCGAGGCTGCCAACCTAGGGAGATCAAAAACATGAAAGTTTAGTCTAACTATTAAATTGCAAATCAAATTCAGCTATTTGGCTGTTAAAACTTTTATAAAAAAAATGCAAACATTAAACTACTCTTGTAATGCACCAGCAAGTAAACAATTTGCACAGTCTGAAGACCAGAGCCACTCTATAGCCAGACTAGTATTATATGGATATTTCACTCCCTTTCATACATCATCAATATTTCAGTTTTCACTATATTCCATTCTAGAGCAAAATTATTTTTTAATTTACCAACCAAGGAATATTATTTTGAAGGCTGATAAATTACCTACCTCTGATGAGCCATTCTCATTCACGTATATTTTTCAGGTAGACTTTCTTAAGATTGTAGGACCTTATTTGTAAGGTTTAAATAAATAATTGATGTCACCAACTGATATGCTATGGTCTTCTCTGCCTACTGTATTTCAGTGAAAACTTCGTATTTCACACTTAACTACTGACACACCATTTTCTCTGAAAGCAGCCCAGCTCCATTGCTCAGCAACATCAGGCATTGCACAGAGAACTGAGACATGGCTAAAATGCCTAGGTCCATTTGTGAGGATAGCATACACCAGGCTCATCTATGAAGGTTTTCACCAGCTTTGCATTAGCAAAATTATATAATGATCTCTGACTTCACTACATCTACAAAACAGAGCAGTCTATGCAAGAAGTCTGTGCAGCATTATACCACACAGTAAATCACTGTCATGGGCCCTCATATTAAAGTATATTAGCATTCCTTTTTTTCCCCTTTTATCTTCCTTTTTTTAACAGCTATTGCATAAAATTCAACACTCATTGGAATAGGTGCCCTCATGTCTAATACTACTAAATGCAAATCATTTTGCCTGGTAAATCAGCTGTTTCGAAAAATAACATAGAGCTAAAACACTCCAGTAGAGCATAACAGTTCCATTGGCCCATTACAGTCTGGGTTAGCTGTACAACAGTAGCAGATTATCCCTCTATTTTACAACTCAACATCAAACTTCAGCTTCCTGCTTGGTTTAAGGTTAGGAATGGCAATAACTGCGCGGCCAAGAACTCAACGTATTTGGTCATACGATGGTGTGATCCATGGCACTTACCAGCTGCCATTCCAACAGAGCAAGCTGCAGCCATTCAGCAGCAGTCTATTATAACACAAGAGGCTTAATCAGGTACCAGACTCTTGAAAATCAGCTAAATATTACTCACATTAAATCATTACAAGTTTTAACACTAATTCAAGAAGTGTAAGACCAGGCCCCACTACATCACGTTACAATTCCATGATAAGCATCTGTGTCTTTCAAAATGCAGAGTGGTAACTAATAAGCAGATCCATAGATACAAAAACAGAATGGAAGAAAGTACAAATACTGAGGGATACCAACTCTCACAGGAAATATTTCAAATTGTATGTATGCATCACCACTTACACTCAAAGAATATGTAAGCAGTCATGAAAGGACTACTGAAGACTCTGTCCTGCAAAATGCAGATTAGAAATGCACTGATGTTTTTTTTTTCCCTGCTACCCTGTGTTGCAAAACATTGACTCTGTGCTGCCCTTATCTCCAAACTGCATGCACAGGTAATAAGTCAATGCCTATCTCAACAGTCCGATTCTGACAAAAAGGGACCCTACACAGATGATTATTCCAGCCACACTTTATGCTGGTATTGGAAAAAAAGAGATGCAAAGGACTTAAGCCTCCAAGTGCCTCACAGAAGCAAGCTGAAGAAAAACACCTCTTCTGATTTTAAATTGGGCAAACATAGCATCCTGTGTTTGTTAAATATTTTGTCAAATTTGTACTTCAGAAATTCTTAGATTGACAAATATTATTTAAGGGGAAGAAAAAATAAAGGTGTATTTCTGATTTTCTTTTAATGAAGGAAGAAACTAAATGTTTTCCATAATCCTTCAGTAACCACAACAAGCTCTTTTGCTGCTTGGCTTCTACCATCAGCAACAAATACTACAGCCTATTTCTGGCTACAAAAATAGATAGCAGACTAACACAAAAGTTGCTAATAAAATTTAAAACTTCACTAATATGATTAGTGTTTTTTTTTTTTTTTTTTACTTTTCTGCCATTCTATAGTCCAGAAATTGTTGGGAATTCCTGACACACTGTAATTCTGAAATGCATGAGCAGATGGAGCAGATGCTCACAGCTGGCCAGCACACAGGGAAGGAAGGGTCCTGCAGTTTGCAGTTTTTGAGGGCTACTGACTTTCAGCAGAATTCAGCTGCACTTTGATATGCCAGTCTATTGTCTGTATAGCATTCGGTTACTGTTGAGTATTTACATATTAAATAACAGACTTCAGATGGGAAGTTTATATCAAACACAAGGGCTCATTACCTGTGACCTTTTACCTTTTGCTACAGTAACATTTTTGGCCACATAAGTGAAAGTGACAGTTTCCATTCTATTTTTAAAAGAAACTTGTACTTATTATTTCTTTCATAACTATACTTTTCCTGTATGTGTTTTATCCACATTTACTGTGAATAAGTGACAAAAATATCTTATTAAATATCTATTTAATTACAGTACAACTGCTCTCTTTCACTGGAAGACCAGTATACGTGGACACGTATTTGCTCAGAATAATGCAAGATTATGCTCTGTACACTTCAATTCACAGCAAGTGCACACAATCTATGCAATGTGGCCCACGTTTCATAAACCCTCAAGATTGAGTTTCACACCACTCCATGTTCAAAATCTGAATATGCAGAAGTAGAACAGTACACGTGAAGTGCTGAAGAACAAGAGGGCAAAAAAGATATTGTCAAAGCAAACGTGAGGCCTGATTAAGCAAGGTATATGATCCAACACTGATCTGCTCTAGAGGGACAATTAGTCTTATTACAGTGTCAAGAGAAATCTGTTTCACCTTGACAGTACCATCTATCCATTGCTATCTCCAGAGGGAGGCAGTATCTTATTACCACAGAGGATGATGCAAACAAAACCAGAGCTGTGATGGCAAATGCAGGCATTTGTTGCACTTTTGTCTAAAGCACTTCTCAAAACACATTTCGTGAAACTTCACTGAGAACCAAGTTTTCCTATGTGTTTTACAGGCTAGGATAAAGGAGTATCAGACATCAAAAAATTACCATCCAAAAGCAAACTAAAAAAGAACTCAGGCTTTTTACACTTAGCACTTAAGATTTAAAGACGTAATCCTAAACGATTCCTGAACTGCAAGCAAGGATA
This sequence comes from Tyto alba, assembly GCF_018691265.1. NCBI lineage: Eukaryota > Metazoa > Chordata > Aves > Strigiformes > Tytonidae > Tyto > Tyto alba. Next base: position 26,359,546 of record NW_024881328.1, on the reverse strand, counting down.
CCTTACAAGTTTGTACGCTGCAAAATAAAGCTACTTCTGAGAGGAAACGGAGGTGGAGGGGATCACCCCACAGCTGGGCCGTTAGAACGGGGCACTTCTGATGGCGTTTCCCTGCAGCCTGTCCTGTCAAGGGCCCCTCACGAGCTGGGTAAGGCGCAGTCCAGGTCCCGAGCGGTGCTTGACCACCCAGCTCCCAGGGGGAGCCCGGGGCACGCCGCGGCTGTGAGGCCGCCGGGCCGCGCCGCGCCGGTGCCGCAGGGCTGCGAGGGAGCCGCCGAGGGGCTCGGCCCGGCTGGGGCCCTGCCGCCCCGCCACGCCACACCACGCCACGCCACGCCACGCCACACACACGGAAACGCGCGGGGAGCGGAGCGACCGCCCTCATGCGCCGTCCCCCGCAGCCGGCGGCCCGCCGCGCCAGCCGCCCTCAGCCCCCGCCGCTCCCCAGCGGCTTGGCTCCGAACACAAACGGCGAGCAATTTCTCAGCCAGCGCGTTAAAAACAGCTCGCCCGGACCCACCCCCCTTCCCCGACGCACGGACGCGCCTCACTGACGAGCCCAAGCCCCCCCCTCCCCAGCAGCGCAGGCCCCAGCCCCTACCGCCGCCCCCCTCAGGCCCCGGCCCCCGCCACTCACCCGCCAGGTAGTTGGTCCACTTGTACAGGACCCCCTCCATCGCTCAGAGCCCGATGCCGGGCCGCATCCTCCTGCTCCGCCGCGGGGAAAGAGCAGCAGCAGCAGCAGCAGCCGCCGCCGCGGGGATGGGCGCTCCCCCTCCCTCCCCCTCCTGTCCCCGCCGCTACTGCTCCCTGCGCGCGCGGAGGCGGAGCCGCTCAGCTCTGGCGCGGCAGCGGCGGCGGCTCCGCGGCGGCCCCGGCGGCGCCACCCGCCCCGCGGGGCGCTCCGCACCTCCCATGCGCGCCCGGCCGCGCTCCCCGGCACCCCCCGCCCCGCTCCCCCCGCGCTGGGTGCCGGACGGCCCTTGCACTTCCTGAGCGGAGGGGGCCGGGCCCGAGGAACCGCCCGCCCCGCGGCTGCCGGCGGGCCGGCCCGGGGGGACTGGGGCCGTACCGCCACGCAGGCCCAGCCCCTCGGCCCAGCGGCGGCAGTGCCACGCCGGCGGCCTCCCGCAGGCGACATGGGCCGCGCGGTGACCCTGCTCCTCCTGCCGCTGGCCCTGCTGGCGGCCCCGGCGCAGGCCGCAGGCGGCGCGGCGGCGGCGGCGGAGGAGGAGGAGGTTAAAATAGAGGTGCTGCACCTCCCCGAGACCTGCAGCCCGAAGAGCAAGAAGGGGGATCTGCTGAACGCGCACTACGACGGTTTCCTGGCCAGCGACGGATCCAAGTTTTACTGCAGGTGGGCCCGAAGGGCACCGGGTGGGGTGGCAGGGGAGGCGGGCCCGAGCCCGGCCGCGTACGTGGCACCGCCCGCGGGAACGGTGGGTCCCGCTTCCCCGGCTGAGGGGCGAGCCGGGCCCACGGGCAACCAGCTGGTCAAGCGGGACCCACTGCGCTCCCAGCATGGAGACCTTAGCTATATCCCCCCCATCTCAGCCTTTATTTTTCCTCATCCGAGTGTTGAAGGATGTAGGATTTACCTAGGGTCGACAGCAGCTAGCGCTAAGCTGGACATCAAAGCCAACCTTGAGACTGGCGGCTGTCGCCAGTAAAGGACACCGACTGGGAGGGTTGCGTGTAGCCCACACCTCACATGGAGAACCCCTTTGGCAGACTGAAAAAAAAAAAAAAAAAAATCACCGTGCTATCGCCTGTCACCTCTGTGCTGTAATCCGTGCAAGGAAACTCAGGTTTGGAGAAGGAGCTCCTGGTAGGGATGCAGACTGACTATTTCAGACAGAAACTTGAGTACAGCATGCACTTCTGCACAGTTGGCATTGTGCAGGGCAGCTGCATTACACGAGTGGTTTGCAGTCTTTATGCCCCTTCCCTGCCGCTGCTTCGCTTCTCGGTTTGTGCTGCCTTCCTCTTTGACCCGATGTTAGTATTTAGGGATTGTCTTCACACTTTGTCCCGTCCATCCATCTTCAGGCAGCTTCAGCTTGGTTTAGCTTGCTTTGCACAGAAACCATTGTGCAAAAGCTTTATTTTTACAGTGCCTTGCTTTTAATGGCGGCGCATGCTACTAGCGAGGCAGGACTCGACCTGTGTAGAACGATGGATGAGAGTCTTTTATTTCCTTCAGGCTTATTCCTTACCCATGTTTGGACAGATCTTACAAACAGTGGCTTAGTTTATTACAAAATCTTGACTCCTTCACCCCCTACTTATATCATTTAAGAAAAATATCTATAGATGATAATTCTCCATTTAACAGCACCGTTTTACTTGCATTTTTTGTGCCTGTTGAAGTGACAGATTTTGGTACGTACAATGTTGCCCTCTGACTGTTGAGCTTCCTGCTTTTCAATTGCTGATCAGTGCAGCTGCCATACTGGGGACACCTCATAGGACCAGAATCTGGCTCAAGCACTGAATAGCTAAACAGAACAGAGTGGTGAGTTGAGCACACAGTACTGTAACCAGGATTGCCAGGTTCCCGAAACACACCCGTGCACGCTCTGTCCCATCCCATCCTACAGTGGTGTTAACTACTGACAACATTCTCGCTTCCTAGCAGTGAATTTCTCCCAGCACTCCTCTTCTTACAGACTTACTGGCACGCAGTGTATATGATCAGGAAGATCAGATGTTTTTGTAATAAGTTATTTTTTTTACCTGTTTTTTTGATTTCAGAAGGAAGTTGCCCCTTACACATCTCAAGATTTGACCTTAAATTAATTATAAATGTAGCAGGAAGCCAGTGTTAATACTTTATATTCTTGCACTCTAAACATTCTTGTGTTCTAAAAATTTAATGTATGTTTTTACTGACTGCTAATTTAAAGTTATTTTTATATATTTAAAAAAATAATTACTAAATTCACTATTATCCACTCCCAATTATTTTTAATAGTCGGACGCAAAATGAAGGTCATCCAAAATGGTTCGTTCTGGGTGTTGGACAAGTCATAAAAGGGTTAGATATTGCTATGATGAATATGTGTCCTGGAGAGAAACGGAAAGTGATCATTCCTCCATCACTAGCATATGGACAGCAAGGATACGGTAAAAAAGTTTTAGTACTAAACTTTGTCTTTCCTCTGTTTTACCCTTTCAAACATACAGTATTGTAAATGACTATAAGAATTGGTGCTCCATTATTTTTGGAGGCACTGGAGGTGATGCAGCTGTGCAGCCTAATCCTGCTCATTCCTGTGCAGTTTAAGTAGTCCTCATCACAGAACCCATAGCCAGGCCTTGCCATTTGTGTTACAATTCAGTACATGGCACCTGATGTGTTTTTCCAAGTATTGCCATAATATGAAAAATTGACAGTAAAAGGAAGATCTTCATGATTCATATCAGCATTTTCTGTCTTAATCTATTACATTCTATTCATGGTTAGTTTCTATTATTTGACTCCTGCCTGCTTAGCCTTTTAATGACGTTCTGTGTCTTCTGAGCAAAATGGAATGTAAGCCAGTGCATGCCACAGAATTAATTTAAGTAGAAATAATTTGTTTAAAATACTGCTCACATTCTGGATACTTAATGGATGATATCATCACATTAAATAATAATTGCAACAGTACAATGCATAAAATCTGATTTGAATTTATGATGCTTACGTCCACAGTCTACTTTAAAAAAAAAAAAAAAGTTCCAGTCAGAGTTTTAGTCAGTGTTTCAGCACTCTTAATTGTAGATAACTTCAATTCAGCTCTGACTTGTGTGTTGTAGTTTATGTGAAAAGATACCTCCTGCTCTACAATAGTTTGGTAGTGATATTATGTCAGAATTCCATGCACCAGTTTTGTCTTTCATACAATTCCATTGTAGCCAGTGAATTTTACTAGGAATAAATTTTTACCCTTGAGCATAATGTTTAAGAAGTAAGTCTCTTAACAACAAAGAAAAAGACTGACACAAATAAAAGTATGTTCTTTCACTCCTAATATTAGTCTTAACTCTTTGTTCTAGGTAGCACTTCAAGAAAGTACTATTTCCCTACAGCATACCTGTCCTCTGTCTCAGCGTATTCCTGCATGCTGGGGAAGATGCCTGCCTAATCTTGAATTAGAAAAGATGCATGTGGCTTTCTAAATCTTTACATATCTTTCCTTTGTTGGTATGTATATGTGTAAACTGCTGGCAATGAATTGTAGTATTGTATCTTTCTTTTGTTAGTATAGTCAGATATATTTAAAACTTATACATGTTTACAGCTTGTAAGATTAAAATCATTTGAATTCTGAAACCTGTCATTTTTACCATGAATATTTTAGATGAGTACTGTGAGGAATAGTTTTGTTTACCTTCTGTTTATAAACAAAGGAGATACTTTAGTTTTTCTTCAGTTTACGAAGGATGGGCACAAGCTCAAAATTCTGTCAAAATTCTGACGTCACAATGTCATGCTCACTGGCTTTGGCTATGAATAGAAGCAACTTGCATGTTTACATTTTAATTTTACACTGCATGATTTCTTGATGCTTTTTTGGCACTACTTTTCAGACCTCATTAGTTTGTTACTGTATCTCTTCAGTTCCCTTGTTTTGCCAGATGCATGATACATTGATCTGTGTTTAAAGGCAGGGGAGTTTTTACATGAGATATCAGGAAATGCTTTGACACAGGAATAATGAAGTCTAACATGTTTTTTTCCTTTGTAGACCAGACAAAATATTTCAGTAGCTTGGGGTTTGGGTTGGGGTTTTTTTTTGTGAATCAGATGATCTATGTTCTATTGCTTCTTTCTAAAGAGATATATATTTTAAACACAACTTTATATCAAATCCTTTAACCATAGGTATAATTCATAGCAAGTTGGTAAAATCTGATACTGCCTGCTTGTTGCTTCAGACAGAAAATACATACGAGCATTGGTCTATTACTGTAATCTTTTAAACCAGATTGCAGATATCTAAGAGACGCATCAGTCTCTCAATAAGCCCCATCATATGACAGTATGTGAAAGAATGAGAACTTTAGACATACTTGCTTTTCATAACACAAACCCTTCTCTTAATTTTTAAAAGTACCTGAATTGATATTAGCAATATAATTTTGTTTCAGGGAAGTATATTGTGTGCAGATCTCTCTCAAAATCATTTATCTAACACAATCTGAACAATCTTCCTGTCTAGCTGTATAATATTTAAATTCAGAGTTTAAACTCAGTATTAACACAGCCTTTTGTAATAAAAAGACAAAGACACTTTGCATGTGAATTTATCATATGTGTGATCCCTGACCATAGTGTCTGATTTCTTAAATGCTTTTTTTTCCTTTTATTCATAGCACAGGGCAAGATTCCACCAAATGCAACATTGATTTTTGAGATTGAACTTTATGCAGTAAACAAGGGACCTCGCAGTGTTGAAGCATTTAATCAGATAGACAAGGACAGTGACAGAAAACTCTCTGAACTTGAGGTAATATGATGTAACTAATTTGGAATAAATGATTTATAAAACTATAGATATGGCTGCATCGGTGTTATCTTTACATGATCTGCTTCTGCTGCAGTTCATCATGTAAAGCTTCTGTATGCTTACAAAAACTACACTGTGGAATCTGGAAATTTGCTTTGATTAATATATTGGAATGTCTCAGGCTTGCTGGGAAACAAACTTTAGATGTGTCTGCACTGGAGTCACAATAATTTGTGTATATACTCCAAGTGTCCTTGAAGATAGCTGTTGAGTACAGCTGTAAAAGCCACAATGGTTGGACTTTTTTCTTTTCTTCTAGATAAGCCAGTATTTGAAAGAAGAATTTGCAAGAGATGGCAAAAAACGTCATCCCTCAGTCCATGATGAAATCTTAGCTGATATATTTAAGAAGAATGACCATGATGGAGATGGTTTCATATCAGCAAAGGAGTACAATGTCTACCAGCATGATGAACTCTAAGTACTTAAAAAAATATTTGTCTCTGTTCTGGACACTGAAGTAATACTACTTTGTCATAGAAATTTTGTATTTTTTTTTATAGTGGCATCTTTTTATATCTCTTAAGGTGACTGTAAAAATCTTATTTTTAACATTCAATTAATAAAATGTGTTAGATATCTCAAAAGAAAGAAATAAAATTGGAAAACACCATGATCTATTATTTTAATCTCCAGTATTGCTCAGTAGTCTTTCTCATTGTGTAAAATACTGATGAAAATAATTATTTCTGTCCTATCAAGCACACAAAAATGGTTCCAGTACCTGTTGACATAGTTAGAACATAACTTCTCAATCCCCTGTAAAATCAAAGGGGAAAACAGAATCCCAGGAAGGTAACTCTGTTAAACCTCTACAGGCTCCTAGGCTAGCTTCTTGAAGAATTGCTGTTTGCAGCAAATTTAACTATAAAAGGCCTTAAAATAAATGAACACAGGGTATGGAATGTCAAGATAAAAACATAAATGTTTTTAAAGCAACTTAAAATAACCTATTGGATGTAATATTAACATGAATAATTTGCTGTTCTTGAAAAAGAGTATTCTGAGTGGGTTTGTAAACTTTGACTTGGTAAAATTATTAAGTTAGCCAGTTTATTCATCAGCACCTAGTTAAAAATCTGCACTATCATGATTTACTTGGATGAGGTGGAAGAAGATGGGAGATACTCTATATAAACATAAGTAATTATTTGGACATCATTATGGTTTCCCTCACTTTGGAAAAATACAAAGTAGCAGTTGTTAATAGACAGTGCTTCAGGCTTGTTAACTGTTCTGCTGATGCAGATGTCGTCAGTACTTGTGTAGCATACTTTACTCTTCTCATGTGAAAAGCAGTGGCTGTATTTATTTCAATGTGTAATAACCAGATTTACACAGTGAAAGTGTCAGCACAAGTAAAAAAGCTTCTATACCTGGATTATCCTTAAAATAATTTTTAAAAGTGGAAAACAATTAAAAAAATGTTTTTCTGTTTAAGATAGCATGGGGAGAGCTTCAACCAACAGCAATCCCAATCTCAGTATTGGACATAATTATGTAGTGCCTTCTGGTGTTTATACTTTCAAAAGATTGAACTTTCTGTGGTTGAGATCTGCTGGTCAAAGACCTTCACCCCGGAAGCCTTGTTGGAAGGATGTAGTTCTGTTATCTTCGTAAGCTTCCAAAACATTTTCTGCTAAGCAATTTTTTTTCTGAACATGTAAAGGAAAGTCAAGAGCAGCTATGACCTAAAACACAACTGCAGAAGGTGTACTGGCTGGTACTTTTTAGTAATCCAAACAAACTGTTGACAGAAGGTAATGACATCCTAATATGAAATGCCTGTCCCTAGTTTTAATTGTTCCCTTCTGTAAATGAAACATTAGACTGAGATAAGTTTTAGCATGTTTTTTAATCTGATACTTCAATTAAACATTCATGAGAACACTAAATTATTAACAAATATTCTCGTTTTACCATCATATGCCAGTGTAGATAAAGGCAACATTTTGGGGTTTAACAAGTTTGTGTAAACAACTTACTTTAAGTTCCAGCATATATTTTGACATTATGAAAATTCAGTTTAAAAGTACGTTTTTTTATTATCATGGTAGTAGAAGGAGAAGGTTCTAGAAAGAAGGAAAGCATGAAGGCATTTTCAAGTAAAAGGTCATTGACTATGAAGCAAATAATTTGAAAATAATAGTGTAATAAAATGTTTTGCACTTTCACCATTTTGCATTTCAACAATTTGAGTCATATTTACTAATTCTGAAAAGTTTGTGGCACAGTTACGCCCATGTCTGTGACAACAGGCTCTTACCTAGCTCAGTTACCTTACTCTCTTATGCCAGAGGTCAAAACAGGGCACAGCATGCAGTCGTACATACTTATGTCCATTAAAGGAGCATTCTAGGCATCCGTAGACAGTCTCCCTTCTAGAACTACCCAGTCCACATAGGACACAGGGACCTTTGGGGATGTTGTTATTCAGTAAATTAATTCGGACATGAGACCCTTCTCTGAGATAGCTTGTAGAGAGATCAGTCATGCTCGCAGCTTTTTCATAATAATCTGTAAAAAGGTCCTCCAAGTAAACATCACAGTTAGAAAAGGTATCCATTAGTCTTTTATCTGAAAAAGAACGCAAACGAAAAAGAAGCAATGATTTATCATTATATTATGAAAGGTTTACAAAACAAACTGTCAGTCTAATTATGGAAATAACAACTGATTCATTAAACCATTCTAAACATGCCACATTGTGATTACTTCCCACCAAAAGCTCTCTGTGATGAAAATTTTTCTTTAATTTCACAGAAGACACTGATAAGAGCCAGAAATTTTTTGTATATGACCTACATGATTATAATATTTTAAGAAATAAACCTAAAAAGGTAGGCATGAGGCATGTTTTTGAAAAATGGGTGCCAAATCAAATCACATCTGTGTACTTCCCTGTTTAACCATGTTTATAATTTTATTTTCTAAAAATTGTAAATTCACTTTTTTCCTTAGTACTTACCAAAAAACCCACCAACACTTAAAAGGTTTAGAAAATTTGGAGGATTCTATGGTGACCACCTAGCAGATTCCTGAGCATCCAAACACCCCAGGAACGAATCACTTTTGGAACTACCTACCTTTTTCCTTTCTCTTCAGGTACTGATTAGTTTAGATTGGATGACAATACCTTAGGCAGCTACAGCTACTGAGCTGTATCATACCCACTGAAGATTTGTTCCCTTAGTGTGGACTGGAGTGGCACTGAGGGCTTGGTCCATAAAAGGCCTTTGATCAAGAACGACATACAATGGAGCAAGGACACCTGTACAGAGCAGCCTTTAGAAGGATGTCTTTACTGCTCAACAGTTATCTTCACACTCAGATTTGCAGATTTCCAAAATACTTAGACCAAGGAGTGTTAAAAATATAGGTTCTGAAGAAAGTACAGCCACGTACAGTGACACTCAGTTTTTTTGGATGTTGTGTTCACATCACAATGAGAAAAGAGAAAAGAGAACTCTGATGGTGTCTTGCCCATGTCCTGCCATGTGAACATATAGCCCAAAGAGTACGTTCAAATATTTAAATTAATACTGTTTGATATTTAAACTTAAAGAGTTTGCTCTGAAGTATTATTTATAGATTATAATTTGCATTGCATAACACTAGCTGTAAGTGGCAAGCATATGAAATAGGCTTAATATTAACTGTAGTTGTGTAAGTACTCCATACCAGTTTATCATCAGCCATAAATTTTTATTTTAAGATCTTTAGAGTTTTAATGAACATCAATACCATAATTTTGTTATTTTTAAAAGAGTCAGATTCTCAAATATAAATTTTAATAACTTTACAATCATTTCAATACACAATAAATTAAGAGGTACATTTTCCACCAAAATTTTCTTTAAGCATTCATCTTACAAAATAAAGAAACAAAAATATATTCTTCATGAATTAACTAACACATTGGGATATAAATATCAAAAGTCATACTTCGATGAAACAGATTAGCCTTTAACCTCCTTAATTTGGTCAGGGAAGATGATCCAGATTTCTCTTTTTCAAATCCTCCTTTTGAAATTGGAGTCACACAGAGCTCTGTAAAAATTAAAAATTAGTTTTTAGAAGAACAAAATGTAAAAGCAATAATTGCACAACAGAGTTCAACATGCTTCCTAATCTATAAAGCTAACAGTGATTAAATTCAGCTGTGCTAATGTTTTTAATGGCTACTACCACTTTTTAATACAAGTCTGCACACAGTAATAGCCCCCAAAATCAAGTGACACAAATTCAATGAGAATTTTAGAATGTTGGTGTCTTTCAACATACATCGTCAGAATTTGTTTTGGTCTATACACAATTTATGGCCATGTTAAATGGACTAAGACAGCATCATGTAAATGGAAGCCCTACTTCTGAAGGAGAAACATTTCTATGATCTCATTTGAAACTAAAAATGAAAAATAATAAGGAAGGCTCTGAGTTCTATAGTCATCTCTTCCAACACCGCATCAACTACTAAAACATTGTTTTTTTACAAAAATAAGTATCACCTAAGTTTCTAACCATAACTTGAAAGAAAACCTTTAAAGTGAAATATAAGGATAATCAATCACAAGGAACTGAACAAAACATGTTTTAAACTTTCTCAATTGAGAATTCTCTTTAATTATGCAATTACAAATATCAGCTTCATTGATTATTTCTCTGATAATTACTTTAGGAAAAATGCTCTGCATGTACCTACCATTGCATAAAGATAAAATAAAATTAAAACACTTCCAAAACTGAAATTAATGTTGAGCATTATGGAAATGAATATAAAGAAGTACCACACTATTACCTCTTTTAATCCAGTAACTATGCCTGGTTTGGAGTATATTTAAAGTTTTTACAGAAAGGCAAATGTATCTCACAGTTCAGGAAAAAGATGCTTTACAATGCAGACTGCCTATCATGGAAGTTTTATACTGTGTGTGCCAAAGGGTACAGAGCTATTTGCAACTTTTAAAACATAGTGCTGTACAGATCTGCAGAGACAGAGATTACTTCCCTAACCAGGTCTCTTATCTTGCTATTTACAGAAAGCCACAATGTTATAGAGTCGCCGTCCCTGAAACAGTTGAGTGACTCTCACAGAGGTTTCTGTATTTAAATGCATGTCAATCTGGTGGTTAAACTTTATCTAACGTTAGTCAGTGGAGAGTTTTGCATTTGATATTATCAAGTACTAAATCAAATCCTAAATTGACTTCCCGGTTTATCACAAACCATGTTAAGAACACTGATAATGTTACAGGCTACACTTTAATTAGTGCAAAAAACGTCAATACATAAGCAACTATCCTTTCCCCAAAAGGAGAAAAACTTACAGGAGCTGTGCAATTTTTTTTAATAGTTTCCAGTAATTATGATTATTTCTTCCTAAATATCTTCATATATCTATATGTGGTAATGATGTATCGGATTGAAATTAAAGCCCCAACAGAAAAAATGTTAGCTTAGTTTAGTAGTTCTGCACACTTTTTTCTTTACTTGGGTCTTTTTACTTGCCTATTTTATGTAAAATTGATCAGGTGGTCTAATAAGCCTGTTACTTACAGTCTAGAAATATAAAGAAAGTGATTTTTTGTTCCATGCAACTGCAGGATTTATTTTTTAAAATTACAAAATCATACTTAATTTTTAAAAAATGTTTCCATGACAGACTCTTTTCTCGCACCTGCCTTGTTCATCTTTTCAATAATTGTTTCCCTGATAAAGTCAGACTACATATGTGCATAAAATTAAAGCATAGCTTTGTATGGAATTGGGGCTTACGTATATTAGAGCAAGAAAACTGTTTTAAAGACTCAAATCAGTATAAATAATAGCACTAATGACAGTAATTCACATCACTTACCAAAATTACCATCCAAATGAATATAAAGTTCAAATACACTAAAAGCAATAGTTGTATGTGCAGGAAAAACAATGGCTTTGTCCCGCCCTTTATAATTCTGATCTTCAATGATGTGAAACTATAATTTAGAAAAGCATACAAAGAAAAAAAGTTACAAATTGAAATGAAAAAATAAACTAATACCCTAGCTGTATATATTGAGTATTATAATGCCAGGAGGAAGCTTTGAAATTGAAGATCAAATATCACAACTAAAGAATTTTCTATTAACAACTTTGCAGTTTAATAAAGTTTGATACAGAGACAGTAACTTAACTTGCATCACTCATTGAAAATTGTGTGAACAATTTATAAGTACTAGTAATAGGCAAACCTCAGAAGGTTTGTAAGTTCAATTATTCAAACACACTGAAGAGAGAGAAGAGGGAGGAAGAACCTAAGACAGGCGGTAAAATGCCAACCCTTGAAATAATAACAACCTGTAATTCCAATGTGTTATAGAAGATTACGATAATAATGAAAGATAGGTTATACATTTATTGGAGATTCAATCTAAGAAGTAAATTCCACATTTTTGATGAGGCTTCACCCAAAGCAATGGCTCATTGTCTAGCCATCCTTTCATGCATTTCCCATTCCTCAGTCACATAAGCAATACTAACAGAAGACCAACTTTTAATTCCTTTTACATCAGTGCAATAATATTGATTTACTTCAGATTATTTCTGAGCTTACGTTAGTAAAAATGCAGTTAAATCCAACCATAAAATTTATTAAAATGAGCTTTTTATGTTTGTTCATTTAAGTAACAGAACTGTGTCAAACATATTTACCCTCATTGTCTCTCCACGCATTCCAGTATGGACAGTTAATGAGCACTGCCTTGTAGTTCTAATACTTTCCATGACCACGCACAAAATTTCCATCTTACTTTTTCTTGATTGATGGACTAGACAATGATCAAAGTTTATTTTTCTAAAATCAAGAGGGAGGCAGGAAGGAAATTCAGAGATTATTAGCATTTTACAAAGCAGCTAATAGAATTAGTAACTTTAAATCAATAAATAAATCACCATAATTTCTGTCCCATAACAGTAAACCAACTGACTGAGGATGTCTCTGGAAACTTAATACTGATTTTCAGTGTTTGGGAACAGAAGCACTAAAAAAAATTTAAGTAAAGTCAGTAATGTACAAATGTTAGAGAGGATATGTGGGACATCCTGGAAAATTCCAAGTTTGTCCATCTGACACTGTTCTTAGTTACAGTAAGAAACTGTCAACACACCCTAATTAATAACATTTTTAAAAATTATATAATTAATGTCATTTAGTAAGGATTTATGGAAAATACAAAAAGCAATAGCTATAAATGCTCTACCTTTGGGCTTCTATAAAGCTTATGATGATGCAGTGTTTTGGTTAGAAATGACGCCTATATAAGCTGGCATACACTCAACAGATTAAAAACTGGTTAACCGATACGTGTCAACTATATCTGAAAAAAAACTATATCACTTATAAATACGGAACAATCATGAAACAAATGTTTGTAGGAGAATTTCTATAGACATTGGTTCTTACTCCTATAACTGAATATTTTTATAAGGAGACTAGGACCTCTTCCCCCATCCCCAATTATTAATGATAATGTTTGAGAGCTACAAATAAACCAGAAAAGGGTAGGTAGAGAACAAGAGGGGTTATGGATACAAAATGACATGCACTGTTTGGTAAATAACTACAAGGAAACAATATATATTTGAAAATACCAAATGTCACATCATGCACAGTAAATGATTTACTGGGATGCAATGCTGGAATTCACTGGGATGACATTGTGGCCAAGGGATAATCTTTGAAATATTAACTAGAGAACTACACCTAGAATTATTCACATCCTATTTTTATGTGTTTGACATTTGTGCTAGGACTATAGGAACACCAAATCTGGTTTCAGTGTCCACAGCTCAACAAGGATGTTGGAAAAATGGAGACTGCATTTAGAGAAGAGCCTCAGAAGGTTACGAAAAATTCAAGTAGATAAACCTACTTTGCTTTTCAAAGAAAAAGCTGTGTAATAACATCATAAAACCTTGAAGTACCTCCATTGCCAATAATACATTTGGCTCTCTAGTTCATCAAAGGCAAAGAAATCCTATTTCTGAAACACGAAGCTGGCTAACATCATTCAAAGTAAATTTCAAATTTGCAATAGTATGGAGTAACACAGGTAGAACCTTGGATGGACTCCCTCTCTGGATCTTTTCTTTTTTTCCCTGAAAGTTGTGCTGCAATTCAAACATGAATCAATTCAGAAAAAATCTAGTCTATGTTATACAGAAGGTCATGTGTCTAACCCCAGTGAACCAGTCTGAGACACTTGGACAATATCAGATGGTGACTTCTACTGATGGGCTAAAAATAATCAAAACCTAACCATTTCAAAGGTTCAGTCTAACTGTATGAAATATAACTATGGAACCAGAAAACAAAATATGTAATATAACCTGGTAGTAAGTTCTTTAAGTAATGTTGGTACTTCAACTTCATGCTTGGTCACTATGCCAAATGAAGCTTTAAAGGCAACAGAATCTGATCCAGCAACATCAAAACCAACATCATTCATTATCTGATTTCCTCTTCTACCATTAAGCGAAACATCTGATTTGTCTTCATAGTTGAGCAACTGGTAAGACGAGACACCTGAGCAAAAGAAGATAAGTATTGCATGATAAAAAGCCTGAAGGCAGTATTTTTACACAGCAAGAAGAGAATAAATGGTACTGTTCTTACTGTGCTTAACCTTTTTGATGTGAAATTCAGAGTTACATAGAGCACTTATTTATTGGTGTTCCTACTAATGACTGATGGAAAGAGAGCACATAGGGGTCTGTGGGATTTCTGTGCCTCTCTCTGGCAGAGTTGTGCCCATGCTCCTGCATGTGATATGCCCCAGTCATGAAATGGTGATTAGGGTTATTTCTACATTTCTGTGTTTATCCTTATTCTCCTAAAGTACTTTTTACCTGTAAGTATGCTGTTGGTACTTGTATAAAATAGTCATGTAGCATGTTCTGGGTTTAATGACAGAGGCTCTGAAACACAAAATGACTTAGTGAAGGCTACACAGAATATTAAAACTAAGAACAAAATGAAAACCACTGTGTGTAAAATAGTATTAGTGAATTCTAAATTTTGTCTAGATGCAGTACAAATTAATCTAACACTTCTTAATTTTTGCCATACATGAATGAGACATGGGTGTGCCAGTGACATTAACTTTGCCTTTTACATGACATGTCACAATCTGACAGACTTTCCATATATGCCTGACAATTCCAGGGACTATGTTAGTTTATTTTGAAGGAAAGCAACATATTAATTCTGACTTACTTGAAAGTTTGCATCAATTTATTGTACAATCAAAGGGTAGGTGACAAAGCATTTCTACAATGCTTTCTTTATAATTTTAGTTACATATCCATTACACTAACAAAAAATATTAGAATGCATTGGTTGCCAGATTTAAATGACTAGAACAGGTAGAACACAGGGATTAAGCACCCAAATACATTTGAGAGTCTGGGTTTTACTCTTTTTTATAAAAAAAAAAAAAAAAAAACACAAACAAAAAAAACCCAAACCTTTGAAGCTGTTAAAAAAACAAACAAAAAAAAAAAACAAAAAAACCAAACCTTTGAAGCTGTTAGAATAAACTGACATTAGGAAGTCAACCAGTAAGAATCCTGTTTGTCTTTATTTCTAACAACAAAAAAAAAGTTTCATATATTTTTTATAATTCTAAAAATATTGCAAATGTTTGTCACATAAAAAAGGAAATTCAATAGTGAAGTTCTTTGCTTACGTTAAAAGACAATACTTTCTGCACATGAATGACATCTAACCTTTACAGAAAAGACTATTAAGGTTTTGTGAGACTTTTTAATGAGATTTTGAAACCTTTTTCTCAGACTTTTTAATGAGATCTTTCAATTTTTTTAATTCAGGACAAGGCAGATGACTTGTCCTGAATGTGAGGCTAGTAGAATTAGTGGGATTCTGATTTTTTTCATCATGCTTGCATGCTGGAATCACCCTGTTGTGGGGTCAACTGACATTTCTGTCTTCTTGTGCTTATACTGGTTTGTCTTAGTAGAGTTTTTAATTAATGCAATTGTTGTGCAATTAATGTGATCAATGCTTTTGTCAAAATGGACTTTTTTTCAAAAGAAAGTAAAGCAATTAAACTGTTTTGAGAAAAGATCATCTAGACAAGAATTACACAGACTTCAAAGGAAGGTATGGGAAAATACAGGCAGTATAATTCAATTTTGCACCTCCTAATTCTCATAGAATCTTCTCAGAAATTTCTGATATTGCAAAGCAAAGGCAATTTAGAAACAGTTAAGGTCTTTAAATACATGAAAAAGATTACAAATGGGGAAAAAAAAAATCTTATGGCAACCCCATCACTTCAGACAGATACCTGTTGTCAAATGTTTCTCCCTGTGCAGAGCCCAGTTCAGCAACAGGGATTACTAGCTGCAGTAGTGGAACAGCTACAGAACTGAGGCCATTCTTACATACTTAAAAGCAAGTATACAGAGAAAGGTGAACATTAAAAACAAATTTCAAGCAGCAATTAATCAAAATACATCAATAGATCTATCAGAAATCTGTTGCGATTTGTGAAAAAACACAAGGCTTAACTGAATTTGTTTCATGTTAGTTCAGAAGATACCAAGGCTTTTTAGTATAATTGATTTTTCTTTTTGTTTAACTCTTTTTCCAGAAAGTCCTTTTTTTTTTTTTTTACCTGTTTGACTTGTGCTTTTTTCTTAAATATTTATTACATGACTCAGCAAGACAAATTTTACTACCCACGTACTAAAGAACCATCAAAATATCTGCACATTTTAAACTATGTCTACTGTTCTATATTTATGAGAAAACATGCATTTTTCTGCTTTAAAGAAAGATAGAAATCTTACCTGCAGAAATTTCTTTCTCTCCTTGAAGTATATCTTTTAATGTGAAAGGTGTTGAAGCAAATTTAAATTTTTTTGAAAGAGAACATTTTCTTTTCTTAATCACAAGGCTCAGAGGTTGGTATTTATCAGCTTCACTGAGACTGGGCACTGGAACTAGTCTTCCTCCGTCACCAACCTGTTTAACAAAGTTTTTGGTTGCAGCAGCAAACATATTATGACATTAGTAAGGATAATAACAAAAAGCACTTCCAGATATCAGGTCCATGTTCAATTCTTTTTACAGTATCCTTTCAAGCAAATTTACATGTTTAAAAACCAAACAAATGAAAAAAAACAACAACAACAAAACAAAAAGAAAAGCTGTCAAACTTGGTTTTTTAGATAGAGATATATTTTGCTTGGAAAGAATCAACAACATCTCAGCTACCAAGCTTCTATGATGTATTGCTCGAGACTTCTCTCAAAGACCTTCAGTTAAGCTCTCTAATTCTGTATGATGAATAATGAATTGTCAGTGTAAACTGATAGGGAAATGGTTGCCCTTTCCTTGGCAGTTTAATGCCATTGATGAAAACAACATTTACAATCTTAGAAACAGGAGACAGTAACTTCTGCAACCCTTAGCTTCCTGTTAGGAGTTATTGATGTATTACTGCTTATTGCACCCTTGCTGCAGCTGAATTCTAGTCTTTTACCACCAATCCACAAAGCGGCCCAGATGCGCTTCAGGAGACCGCCTGAATTACACATTCGTGAAAGCCGGTAGGTTTGCTGAGACGGTATTTCCTTTCAACAGCGGTTGCATAACCTACCTGTGAAAGCTCAGCTGGGGAGGAAGTGGTGCAGAGCTCTTTGGAAACACCTGGGCCGAAGCGTAAGATTAGAGATGGCTGGGGGCAGGGAGGAAACAATGGCGAGCTTTCATTATATGTTATCCTCCTATGGACTCAGCTGTCTGTGGCCCAAGGGCTAGTTTTGAGACAGGCCAGCTGCATGTATTTGGCTCAGACTACTGAAAAATTTGCCAAACTGTGAGAATTATGCAAAATAATAACAGTAAAATTGCATACAGAAGGGAGATTATTGATATAGGATTAGGAAGCAGCTCAAGGATCCAAGAGGGAAATCACCAGCGTAAAAAGACATAAAATTATAAAGGGAATAAAAAGAGAGTCATTAGACAGTACCATGGAGGATCTGTGAGGTAGGCAGCAAGAGCTGATGACTTGATTGTCTTGCAAGAGTGATAAGCATACAACTGATACACCTTGTAACACATCTTCCAGAGACTCCTTTTGCAATTACAGTAGGTAAAACATCAGTCACAGGCTTGTAAATCTACACTTTAATATGAATATTATACCTGGTTGCCAGGGAAAAACTTTTGTTTGTTTGGCTGTTTTTCTGAAGTAGGGTGTTCACGTGAAAGCATTTTAAGGACTGTTTTTATAATATGATGATTTATTTAATAATTTAACATATTTCAATTTAGTTCTTTCCAATATTTCCATAATGATTTTTAAACATTCAGAGTATCAGGGAGTCTAATAAACAGGCAAAAAGAGGAGTTTATTACCTCAGCTATCTAAGATGACAGGAAAGGCTGCCAGAACTTTCTGCCTACTCTAGAGGGTGCTGAAAAAGGAAAGCTGGTTATATATATATATTTTGAACTGAAATCATGTGAAATGTTGCAATTCAGTCCGACTGTAATTCACTTTACACTGTACTAACAAAAAAAACCTTGTCCGTATTTACTCAAAACACATCAAAAGGACTTAAAATGTTTTAAAGGGAAGGAAAAGCTAAGGAAATTCTTAAATTAAAATTGCACATTCAGTCTTGATTTATATTTATCCTGTAGATGTCTTATAACTGTTTGACAGAATACCATTTTTTTCTACAGGTTATTAAGCTCAGCTGGCACCGTTTATTCAACATGTATTTCTGTTTCTCTTGCTTAGTATGTTATCATAGATCATACTCAATCTGATCCTATCACTAATGCTGATAATGAATAGTTTCATTTTATATGTTTACATGGTACTCCTGTTACTCTAACACCCTACAATCCGCCATAAATGCTGCAGCAGCTGTTTGCATCATCCACATGCCATAGATCAGAGGAGTGTAACTACATTAACATTGCCATGTTTAGAAAACATTCACTAATTTTGCACACTCAAGTGAAGAAACATAAGATATTTCCCCCCACCCCTCCAGTACTAAGCAGTTTTGTACTTGGAACACGAGTGTATTAATGAACTTTTGGCATTTCTGCAGCCCTGGAGCTCTCTCATTTTGGGCAACCAATAAATGAAAAATATGATGTGTATATGTTATTCCTGCACCTGAATAAAAAACCTTGCCTTGTCTCACCAAGCTGTGCAGATGAATATTCTTGCTCACAAGCAGGTTCAAGGCTACCTCTGGGGAGTGCCGGGGCTGTAACCTTCCATACCCCTTAGCACAGAGCCACATGATGACAGTGACAAAGCATCTCATCTGCCTTCACTATGTACGATCCCTCATAGAAGAACAAAAGGACTTTTCTAGCCTGATCTTAGCCCACCTTTATACATTACTGGAATGAGGTCGGACTTGAACTCTCACCATGGCCCATACACTTTTTTAAAAGACAAATTAAAAATAGGGCAAAAAAAAATTCCCCCACACACATATTGTCTAGTATCCATCCACGGTGATCTTTGTTCTTAACTGAGACCCCCTGAATCATACACAAACTTGTCGGTGGTGTCAGAGACAAAATTATTCCTCCAGTTTACCCATTTTCTCAATCATGAGAAGACACTTTCTTTGTGTTACTCCTCTCTCTAACTATATACACTCTGGCCCTTGTAAATAAATAAATAAATAAAGACTCTTACTGGCAGAAGCCTCATTTGCTGATTCATCTGCAGAGCATGTTCATCTATAGTTGGAAGACGGAATTCTGTGCAAGAGTATGAAGTGATGTAAAGATACAATGCTCTACTTTTATTGTTCTTTCAATTGATTTTCATGTCCCTATAACTCCAGCTTAACTCTGCCTTCTGCTCCTAACCACTACACAGTTCTGATTCTGAGCTGTCCATCCCTGGTAGACTGAAGGTGTCTGTGAGGCTGCCTAAGGACATCACAAGCCTCATCATGGGGAGCAGTTTCAAGGTGGCTTATTCAGCTCTGTGTTCTGCAATCCCTTTGCTGTATCTTTACCTGGAGTGAATAGCAAGATAGTTTACTTCATGTGTGTGATGAGTTCTGTTTCTTCAGAATGGTCTTAGCCGTGGAGTAGTAAGAGAGCAAGTGAGTATTAGCTAAATATAGCTGAGAATTTTGATGCTTGAATACTGTATTTTTTCCTTACATCATATTGGTATGAACCTGAAGATTATTTAATAGTAAAATCTAGGGGACAGAGCTTTCTGCATAACCTTTGAGGATGCACAATGCTTTTTGAAGTTATTAAGTGACTCCATAATCATTTTTGGTTTATTATTAGATAGTTAACCTACATTATCCCTGCAGGAATGTTGGATACCTGTAATTATGGGGCATCTAAAGATGCATTTACAGGCTGACCTAAGGTGTGTGCAAGCTAGAGGCTTGTCCAAGGAGCTGAAAATGTGGAATTATCTCACTACTTTTAGTCCAGAAATTTAGAATCATCTGCAGATCATTTTGATTTCTGTAACCCACATGAACTGATCTGATTTTAATTTGTTTCTTGTCACAATCAACCATACTATAAAACTAGTATTGTTAACCAGACAGCTGAGGGGTGGAAAGAAGTCTTAAGTATTAAATGACTGGATAATCTGAATTGCTGTTTCACTTGAAAGGGTTAAGCCCATATAATCATTACCAAATTATGCTGGTAATTTGTTTAATACCTTCTTAGTGTACAAAAAGGGGCTGTCTGTTGCCAGACCACCTGACTTAAGTGCCTTTTACTAGATTACATTTATTTACAGATCTTTACAAAAGAACAAGTGAAAGAATTTAACATCTAAAAACCTGCAAAATAAAATGCTACTGAAAAAATTACTTGCTAAACTCCATAACTTTCCAGCAGATGGCATGAGTATTTCCCTGGAAAGCAAGAATCTGTGCACTATAGATCATGTTGCATTTCAGGAGGTAACAAAAAAAGAATTTATGGGACCAAATACAGCCCTTATTATATATATGCCTTTTTTTTTTTTTTTTTTGGCAAGGTGGAGCTTGTCTAGATGCTCTTGTATAAGCAAAACCAGTCAGTTTAATACCATGTCTTACATCACTTCAGAGCTCCTGAGCATGAAGACAGTACCACTGCCATGCTGAGATCCTCGTGTATTAGTTTGCTGGGGTACTGGGGTCACTTGGCATAATGCTCACAGCGATCATTGCTCACGAAGCATTGTGGTATTGAGAGACCATTGTGGGAAGAAAAGTAAGTTAAAGCAAAATGAAGCGTTTCAGCAGACTTAGGTTCAGTAGAGATATTTCCACATTGGATTTTTTTATTGTATAGTTCAAATGCAGTAAAAATTTTAAATGGGTTCACAAATGCTAGTTTAATTATGCAATATAGGGGAAAATTAAATTAACTATACCAATATTTTAATTTTGTGTAAACTTACTTTATTAAGCTCTTAATTTGTTAAAGCAGTAAAAAAAATGTAGACACTTCTTGTGTATCTGAAACTCAATTGATTTCTTATGGAAACCTCTCTGGGCAGCAGGATAAATAAATTGTATCAGAATTAGAGAATTCAGAAACTCAAGGAGGTAACTTGTCATAAGCCTTGTCCTAAAATGTTTTAAGTTCTTCACATTTAAAGTATGTTTACTTCTTGTGGAGCCAGATCTTTTTGAAAACCCCACTACTATCTGTAGTCTCAGGAGAAAATTTTAATAAGAAGCTTCTAGAAGGATTTTAATGGACTTTTATGTTTTGGGGGTTTTTTGTTTTTGTTTTTGTTTTTTTTTTTTTTTATATGGGGCTTCTGCATGTGAACAATTTCTACACAAATTTGAGTGGATTTGGAAAAAAAAATAAAAAGGTGCAGCAAACACTGTTGCCATTTTCTATACAGATATCTAAAACATACCATTAGGGCTGTTCGAAATTATTTTCAAGGTCACTTTTAACAGTCCATTTGGAATACATATACATACACTCATTATATTACTATGTCTCCTATACAATACTCCCCAGATTTACAACTCAAGTAAACTCTGTTGGAACCTCCTTCTATTCTCTGCCACAGAATAGACTACGATAATACATATTCATAGTCCGTGCTACAATACACATGAAAGGTAGACCTCCTGCCAGGAGGTGCTGTATTACAGCATGACACTTGCCCAGCAATCCAAGTATTAAAAGCTACACTGTACTCTAAGTGTTACACCAATGAAAGGCTACAGGATGTGGAGTTCAACTGGCTTCTCTATGGCTATTGGCTGACATTATTCCCCTTTCACGTTTTTACAAGCAACATCTGTTGACTTGATGAAAAGGGAATGTGTTGCACAGTTGGCTCCTTTGTACCCCTTCACTGCCTACTCACTAGAGCCATGTTAATGAAGAAAAGGAAACACAAAAGAGATTAAGGAGTGTATGTTCTGGTGATAGTTCTATACACTCTTCCACTGACTTACCTTGAAGGTTTCAGACCTTTCTTCATAGATGTGCAGATGACTTAATCTGTGTTTCATGTGTCCATCTTTAAAATACTCTCAGATCTTTGGATACAGAGAATTTATAAACAGGCAAAATGAAGTAGGTGTTTGTAGGGCATGGAAGAATTCAGTATCCTCTTTCATAATCACCTCTATACTTACTCAGGCTGTTAATTTTCATGCTACAAGAATAATTCCTCATCTAGTTTCCTTTTTTTTTTTTTTTGCATACGGAGGCATAAAATAAGAAGATATTTGAAAAGTTTCTAGATACTAAACATTTTATCAGACAGGTGACAAAAAATTCTTGTCACCAAACATAAAAAGCAGCCTGACTAATATTATTGTACTATGTTGGCTGCTCAGCATTTAAATGAAATCAGCTCTAGAACTGAAGAATGGATGTGCCCTTGTGCTATATCACCTCAATATCTTTGCTAAACGTAATGCCAGGCCCTCAAAAATAACCTAAGAACTTAAAACATAATCTACACTTTAAATTTTATCAGTTAAAAAATAACTCAATGCCCTTACTAGAACCTGTAGTCCACTTAGAGTCCAACAAGTGTAACCTTTTGGAAATGTTTAATTATACTTTTTTCTCCACTGACTTGCCAAAAAGCTGCTCAAGAAACCTGAGGTACTAATGAAATTTGAGCTAGTAATTAGTTTCATTTCTTTGCTGAAGGAAATATAACCAGTCATCAGTGAGAAAAGCAACTACATACTTGATTTTACTTTGGAACTTTTCTATGCAATTACAAATGTTAACTAATGTAACATAATCACAGGTTAAAAATGTCTTCACACCAGATTCATGTCTGTAACATGCATTTATACATACTTCATTAACATATTTCAAATTATTTTTAAATTTACCATTATTATACACAACTTGGAATATAGATATGGGATATACAACCTAGCCTGTCTCTTAGCTACTAATAGTTACATCTTAGACATTTCAGAAAGAATAAGCACAGTCTAAATAAGACTTACCATTTACTGGCTGGAGTAAAATTAGATTCACCACTCAGTCAAAATAAACTTTAGACTTTCTACATTTTCAGCTAGCCCACTGTACCTCATTAGTTTTTAATGATATTTTAGCTTAGTTTCTTTTAATCTGATTTAGTAATGATTACTTACTTGAAAAATAATTTTGCATATTCAGGTGCAGAAACAGTCAATATTGCATACTCACGGTTTTTAACATTCAGACCAATTTAAATATTTAATAATCTAATAAGGATTTGGAGAACCATGTGGCTTGATACGTTGGCTGGGCAAAAATGCTGTGCATCATCACATCAGAACAGATTTTTGTCCTGGCAGTGAAACTTGAAACAGCTTTCTGTGGGCAACTCCTTCAGCTGAGACAGGATGAAATCTTGTCAACAGCTTCCCACGCTGTCTCACTTCACCACACCACAGCACCTACATGTTTGTGGCTAAGAAGTATCATCTGTCTCTTGCTTAGATTAAATTTAAACATAAAATTTACTTCCATACCTAAGTAATAGTTTTTATACTAAATCACGTGTCAGGTTGGTAGTGCTGCCTCACAGGCCTCTTGCACGCTAATCTATTCCCAAAGGTTTGTTGTGTTGGTTTTTTTAATTAATAAAGTAATGACATATAACTTTTCACCCTTCACTTATGCACAATAATTTTGCTGAACAACAGTCATCAAAAAGCGTTAGATTTGTTTTGCAAAGCATGCAGAAACACAGTACAAATACCAGCTACACAAATGTAAAACCAGAGCTGAATTTCACTCATAGAATTTTTTAACAGGGAATAAGCTCCCAGTGTACAACCTGGCTCAGAGAATCGCTTTGGACAAGATCAGATGTGTACTCTGACACAAGAAATAAAGCATTTCCATTCATGAAAAAACTGTTTTCCCCTCCTTTGCTGTTGCTTCCAGTCAGGCAGGATTCCAGACTTTTTGAACACGTTTTCTTTTTACAATGCTAAGAAACAAAAAAAACCCTTATTTTTTCCTCCCAACCAAATTCTTGTTTTCTATTATGCTTGTATTTTAAATAAAATGAAATTGATTTAAGGACTGAACAACTGACAAGAACACATAATGGAGAAATTGCACATACTGTTATTTTCCCAAGGTGCCAGAAGGGGTGGGTGTCAAGCAATTTTTTTTTTTTTTTTTTTTATTTCCACACCACTTTTCATTTCTATTAGAGAACATCAGGAGCCATTTTCCCTACACCCTCTCACAAAACTTGAGAAACATACTGCAAGCTCCCTTTAATCATAAAGAGCAAGCTAAAGTGAAAAAAAAAAAAAAAAAAAAAAAAGGCAACAGGCTCTTACCAGCTGTAGCATGAAGATAAAACCAGGAACTGTCAAAAAGAAAATTATCTTCTTTGAGACTGCAGTTGGTAGCTCCTGCCAGATTTAAAGGAACTGCACAGAGAATGGCATGGGAAAAGTTTTATAAAAATATTCCTGTAGCAGAAAAAGGTTAGAAAGGAACAGAATGATACTAGCGAGAAGTCGCTGTTTCACTGCTACTGCTGCCACTATCACCCACTTCTCCAAAGTTAATCTATACAATATATATTAATAATTTTATGATTGTCAATTCACTTAACTAGTTACAAACAATTCTTTCAAGAACCATATTCTAAAGTGTTTCTTATGTTAATAAATCAGAACACAGATGACAGCAGTTTAAACAGTGTACATTGAGATTTATTAGAACAAGCACTAATAGCAGCAGTGTACAGAGTGATGGAGACAATGTACTGTATGCACTGAACAATAATAATTATACAATTGCACTTCTTCAGAGATCTATTAGAAAATGCTTTTCAGTAAACAGTTTCCCAAATCTAGCATTGTTTGATTTGCCTCTGAGGAAAAAAATACAAAAAATATGCTTTGTTTTTGGTAAGGCATTAGCAACATTCATTGGCAGGCTAAACAAGTCATTTGTACATGCATTATCCAATTACATTGCAACAGGTAAAAGAGCATCGTGTTTCCTTAAAAACTAGAAATGTGTGTGTGTTTTTTGGACACAATATCCTGGTAAATCTGGCTCAGCCTGAAGGAAACAGATGACATCTTTTGTTACATTTTAGAGCACAACATAAACTACAGCATAGCCAAGTTCACCTTTTATTTCCTACCAGAAGCTGTAGGGCTTCCCTCAGTTGGAGTTGATATTATGGGTATTGTGTATACCACATACATCACTGGAGTAAAGTCTTCATCAAATTAATTCCTTTTGTTTACTATTCCCCCACCACCACTTCCCTGAATCCTGTGATCAAAAGATGCTTGACTAATTAACAGTAACTACTGTATGAGCTTGGTTTTATTGCACAAGAGGTAGTCAGCGTGAGGCCTCATCTGCATTCTGGATTACTACAACAGTATGTTCAAAACCAACTAACAAGTGCAAAGACACAGAGTAAGTGTTGCATCTGCATTATGTGGGAACTTAAAACTGTTTTTTTACTGCTTCTGCCTGGCTGGGTTCAATCTCTGAAGTAGCCAGATAACTTGATATGCCAAAAAAAAGCAATTCTATTTATGTGCTAGAGCCTAGGAAGAGAGAGGGGAGGCACTTTCTCACATTCATGCTTTTCTAAGCTTAGATTAGGAACATGCTCTTAGTTAGCCACCCCCTTCTTTGCAAATCAGAAAGATTAGTCTCATTTCTTGATTGGCATACAATACTAGCAACCCTCATTTTGGCCTGGCACCATCCTGGGGAAAGTACAGGGAAACAGGGATAGGAATTGCAGATATTCTTAAAATTCAACTTGCCAGGCTGAGACATAATATGATGAATTGTCATTGATTTAATCTCCTGTTCTTTCTTCCAAATGTCATACATAATTGAGCTTTGCAGAGACACGAAGTTAACTGGTTATTAAATACTACAAGCCCCAGAATAAGGTCCCAAAATGCAAGAGAGCCAAAGGAAAGTCAAATATATTGTTCTGACTGTCAAACAGTCAAACCATCTGTATTTCACACATTTCTCTTCCACAAGACAGTGCACATGTTCAAAATTAAGCTTAAGTGTAACTAGTTGAATACTTAGGCTTGACTGTATGTTAGGTCTACGGTTGAAATAGCTAGATCACCTACTCACCTGGAAGCTCACTCAGTTCAATGGAGAACCAACAGCAGTTCAGCTTCATCAGCATAGGTGCTCATTTGTTTAAGTATGCAGGAATTAAAAATGAAGTACTATAAAGCCTGGCGTAACCAGGTACATTGTTTTGATTTCTTAGGAATGTCACTGTTGTCCCTTTTTATTTGAACTTTAGTATCTACATCTTTTAAACTGAATTCAGTGAGACTGCTTGCAATGTTTATACTAAGTACATATTGATGCTTGTGCAAGATAAGAGCCCAAACAGAAAAAACAGAAAAAAAAAAATCTGAGATGTGCAATGCTGATTAACTCTTGCACGTGAAATAAAATTTATAGATTTGAAATATACAAATTATATCCTACCTATGTTATTCCTCATCTGTTGATGCTTGGTAACTGTAAGCAATAGAATTGTTTTTACAGGCACGATTACGGACAGTATTTGGAGTCAGAATAAGTAAGATACAAAGAAGAATCATCCTGATAGATATCCCAAACTTGTGAATAGTCAAGCACAAATGAATGCATTTGAAGGAAAGCAGTCAAGATCAATTGAGATTATTCCTTTAAGTGTTAAATTACTGAATGTACTATGAAGGACTACTTGTGCTTTTAAAAATTGCAATACTTCAAATAGCTTATACAGCTTTCAAAACAAATATTTGCAAATATTTGTATACCTTTCTAGCTGATATAATAGCATAATCACAGTGGAAAGACTCTGAGGACCTCCTTTTACAAGTATGCTACACAAAGAGGTGTACAAGAAATCAACAGATTGGGTTTTTTGAGTAGAATGAGCACAGGGATAGGGTCAATCAGCAAAGAATGCTCTTTTAGCTATTTAGGTTTTGACATTTTTGCCTGCTAAAGAATTTGTGCAGGGTTGTTTCCCATCTGAAATTAAAGGCTGTTAAAAGCAAAGAAGCTCAGTAAGGCAATGCAAATGACAACTAATCTAAACCTTTCTCTTCTAATGCATTCTCAGCGTCCAAGCAAGGTATAAATACTAAAATTTACTACATGTCATACATGTGCATATGGAATCTAATCTCACCACAGAAGTGTGACATTATTCCCAATTCATATTAACTTTGTGCAAAAATGAGAGAAAATACAGAATTCTTTGCTGTTGAAATACTGAGAAATCATAATTCATCAAATAGTTAATTATATAAAGGAAAATAGTTAAAGACCCAAAGAACAGTCTTGGTACTGATTACAACAAAGAAAATATATCTAATATCCTAATATAGAACTATCATAATGATCTCTCTGGATAACGCGGTAGCTTATTTTTATGATGGCCTTTTACGTGCTAAATAAAGTATCTGCTTCAGACAACTGAGCAGTAACAGATGAAGAACAAGTTTGCTGTGCATTTTGGTGAAGGAAAATATTTCAGACATCAGGTGCTAGCAGCTTGATTTCTTACTTATTTTATAGTAAATAATATAGACACAAATCAATATACAAAGAAGAATCCCGTCCAGAAAAGACCACTGATATTTCTTTTTGGTCCAAATATGACATTTTAATAAGTAAGCACTATAGGTCCACCCTGCTCTGAGAGCTGGAGATTTAACAAGATCTGAACATTAGGTGAAAGACAGAAGCACCACTCTTCACCTCTACAGAGTTCCAAACATTGATTAAGTTTTAAAACTCAGACTTCACATGTAATTAATTTTTAGTGAGGAATGAATGTTTGAAAATAATTAGTTTAGAAATAACTACAAAGGAACAAGAATGGTGCTTTTGCTAATTACAGTAAAAACTTAACTAAGGTAGAAGTTGCCATCTTTGCATTTACACCTGCATACCAAAATACACTCATCGACATTTATTTCTCAGCTCATAGTCAGGTCTTGTTCAAGACACAGCTGAAAATAAAATTTATTGTGATCT
Organism: Tyto alba; assembly: GCF_018691265.1. Taxonomy (NCBI): domain Eukaryota; kingdom Metazoa; phylum Chordata; class Aves; order Strigiformes; family Tytonidae; genus Tyto; species Tyto alba. Next base: position 26,331,424 of record NW_024881328.1, on the reverse strand, counting down.
GAATTTGTTATACTATATTTCAACCCGTAAAGAATACCAATAACATTTATTTCAAGAACTAAATACACCCAATTTCTAACCTCAAATTAGAACAATAATTTTCAATGTTGACTTCAAGATAGGTGATAAAACAAGTTTGATCTATTTATGTATAATTTTATTATTGGTGATCCAGTCCCAAAATGTTTTCTAAAATATTAAACAAATACAAAAATAATTTAAGATCTCATCTGTATTTTTTCAATACAGTTAACAAATCTATCCTGAATTTTCCTTTGCCTGGAAAATACTCAGGATTAAATTTATAGTAATTTTGTTAATGCTATTGTAATATTCCTCGTTCAGGTGAATTTAACAAAGGAAGAGAAAGCATTTAGCACAGGACTACTAGAAAAGAAATCTGAGTTTGTAATCCTGATTCTAACACTGTCCTCAGTGGACCTAACCAATCAACCCCTGGGCCACAAGCGCAGTCATAAATGCAAATTCAGAAAAAGATGTTGCATGTGTGGCTACACTGACTGGCACAAGGAGCGAGTACTTCAATGAAGAATAGTACTGGTTGAATATCACTGTGTGTGCTGCTCTTGTATAACACATCATTTTGATGCTCAGGGTGTAAAAGATAAGTTAGCCACTTCTGACTTTTTGAAGGAATCTCCTCTCTTCCCTTTTTGCACAGCTCATGATCTGGGCCAGCAACATTATACATTAGCATAAGATATCCTACCCCTCTTTCATTAATGCAGACCATTAAATGTAGCAGTCAATATGGTGTTTACAGGAGACAACATCTGGATTATTGCTCCAGGAGTACAAATAAGTAGCTTTACCATACTTCAGTGAATTATTCATAGGTCAAGACAGATATATTACACACTGCTGATCATATACTCCAACATACTGCTGATTATAAATTCCAAACATTTCCTTATTTATGAAATATGTAACTCTCTTTGTCCACATTACCAACACACCTTCAGCCAAGTGCTGGCTACAGTCATTTTTATTTATAAAAGGAATAAAAACTTGCCTTCACCTTCAGAATCAATTCTGAGCAAATGTCACCAATCTTCCTTTTTTTCATGCTGTCATGGATCAGTGGAAAGAAAAATGGTATTAAGATAACCTGCCTGAACTGGATTCAGCAGCTCTGCTGACATTTTAATTCATAAAAATCAGAAAACTTTATATTTTGTTACAGCTGTGCCACTGACAAAACTGCTGTTACTAGTTTCACTGTTTTGCATTGTAGTCTCACCCTCCCTTTTCTGAGGTTTGTCAACGATTGCAAGGAAGGGAAAAAAAAATAAAATACGATGGGTTTATAATACCATAAAACTTGATAAAGGAGGACATGTGTATATAAAACATTTACAAGTACATTTCTATCACTTTTTAAACCTGCAAGATACCATGCAAAATTACTTTCATAAATAGACTTTTCAGTTTAGTGGAAGACAGACAAAGCTTACACCAAAGCTAAGGAATTAAGGTGTTTTACATTCCCTAGTTTAAAGAGCAAATAATGTATTTGCTTTTGTAAGTAGACTCCCTAAAATATATAATACAAAAGTAAAATAAATTGCTGTAAGGAAGCCATTTCTCTGAGCTTACTGAGATTTGCAACACTCTTGTGGCTGTCATTCACTATTCTAATAGAGCTCAGGGAGATATCCTCCCCAGGAATAGTTAAACCTTTGTTAACATACTTAGTCTAGATTCTTCTGTTAAAAACAAAAAGAGATAATAAAAAAAAAAAAAAAAAAAAAAACACCAAACCCCACCTTTCTCCATTAAAATACTTCTGACTGATATTAGAATTATAATAAAATAAACCAGGGATGGTAAAGTAGAAAATTATACTACTTTCTATACTAAAAATAACTTCTCAATTTTGAGCACATTAACAAAAAACCCTTGGTGGCTGCCTACCCCAACTTTTAACGATATATACTCTAAAGAACAAATTCAAGTTTTATACAATTTTGGTGACTGTTACTTAATGACCGACAGGAAGAACACCCAAGATAGTCTTTTCAGGCCCAGTAGCTGACAAAGTAAGTGGTTATAACACGGTAAACTTTGTTAGCTTTCTCCCAGGTCTATGTATAACACAGAGTGACTGGTGAGGCCATTCCAATGTTTCTTACACACTTCTGTCAATATTAATCTTTTTCCTCCAGCTGGGCCAAACTCCCTAATTTAACCCCTCCTATCATTTTAGCATATGTGTATAAATACCCTTTCCTTTCAGGTGGATTTAATCTGAAAACTCTCCTTTACTTTCATTATGCAGCTCTAGTGTTAGTAGTGAGTGACATGTAAATAGAATTAATTCCTCAGATTACAACTGCAGCCAACAGCATTTTAAACAGCTAGTGTTATCTCCTCACCAGACAACATTCAAAATCTTATAAAACAAGGAGACCACACAAACTATCCTATACTAACAGAGCTTTGCCAGTGAAAGCAAGTTTTGCAAAACTCACAGAAAAATGGTATATTCAGCCCTCTTGGTTATTGTGCAAGTGCAAATGAACCTCCCCTCCTTTTCAGGGTATTTCTGAAAATTTAGATATTTTGAGAGAAACTGTATGAGTAAGACTGCATGACACTGGGTTCCACTCTGCCTGGTTCAATGGTGAGAAAATTCCATGTTACCTCCACGGGAAACAGAAGGCATGGCCCAGATGCAAGCTCCTCACCCTGAGGGCAGGACCAGAGGTGGCTCCTAGAGTGCCTTAAGGTGTGATTAATTTGTTTCCATAAAGCTCTGACAGTGTTCGGTAGGAAATTGAGGGCAATATCGTTCAAACCTGTGTCCCATATATGCACTGCAATACTCGACATGTGCCTAGGATGCACTCTTCAAGTCCACAAAAGCCATACAAGTGCATTCAGAGTCAGAAGTTCAAAGTGAGAAAAAAAAAAAAAAAAAAAAAAAAAAAAAAAGGGGTGGGGGGGGTAAGGAGTAACATTATTTGTAAGATTAAAAGAGTATTATTGTGGGAGTTCACTTTTAAAGCCAAATACAAAAAAGTTTATTTCATGCAGCTTACATCTGTCTAAAATTAGAATGGGCACCTAGATGACTTTTTAGTCATAGTGATACTGTACAAAAATCAGCTTATATTCAAATTGTATCTCCCAGTGAGATAACAATTTCTTATATGCCAAAAAATCTAGCATCTTGTTAATACAGATCTAAAATAAGAATTAAGCTATTTAAGTCTTTATAAGACATTACATTTGATGAAAATAGCTATTATTATCCTATCATATCTGCAGTACCAGAACAGGGAGCAAATTAAGGTACAGTTCTAAAATATTAATTGAAAGTACAGTTCTCTATTGTGAAACTAAAGCATAAGGGTTGTGTATTTTATACAGAAATAAGTGTTTTGAGAAAACACAGGAAAAAGCAAAGGATATGTCTTTGTAATGAAAGTTACAACTTCTTAAATTGTTTAAAAAGTTTAAATGTCAAATGATTTCCACTAATTTTCATCACATACCAAACCTAAAGCAATAAAGTCTATTGAGTAGGTAAGTATTCTTCATGCCTTTCAAAAGTAAATACTGCCTGGATGAATGGAGTGAGGTGGGCTAAAAACTGCCTGAATCCCCAGGCTTGAAGGGCATTGATTGATGGCTCACGCCCCGCTGGCAGCCAGCCATGAGGACAGCCCTGCAGGGGTCAATTTTGTGGCCCATGTCAATCAACATCTTACCAGTGACCTGGGCAAGGACACAGACTACATGCTAACAAGTTTGCAGATGACATTAAATTAGGAGGATGAGACGGCACGCCAAATGGCAGAGCTTCAATCAGAAGGATCTTTCTTGTCTTGAGGTCTGGGCCAGAAGATGCTTCATGAGGTTCACTAGAAGTGCAAAGGTCCACACCTGGGGGGGAAAAATCCCACGTGCTGGGACAGGAGGACCATGCAGCTGCCCTGCCAAAAAGCAGTGGGCACTTACACTGGGTGCCAGGCTGCAAAGGAGCCATGAGTGTGTTCTCATTACAGCGTGGGAAACCCCGTTCCGTGCTACACTGGCAAGGGGATGTGGAAAGCCCACTGTCCCCAGCGACTCAGTGCTGGTGAAATTTCACAGGTTGCCTAAAAATTATAATTTGCATAGAAGCCCCCAGACCTATCCTTTGTTAACCCATTTTCTTTAGAAGCACAAAGAATGTCATGATGTCACCCAAGGTTACAGAAAAATTTAATAAAAGATTTTGCACAGAATCCAGAGAATTATGCACTATAAGAAATTGCTTTGCTGTACATCTGCTATTACTTTTCAGTTTCTGATGAAGACTACAGATATTTCATGATGCATTGTTTTGTGGTGCTTCTACTTACCAATGAACTAATTTAACATTCAGTAGGCTTAAAAAGGGCCTTCAATAGAAAGATTTAGCATATCAGATTTTTTTAATTCTAAAAATGTTATTTTTCTTTCAATGAGTGCCAAATAAACAATTGTAAAAAATAATTAAATCAGTGATGGCATCTTTAGTATTCACCAAGTTTCATTTTGCTTTGCAGATAATGGCATTCACAAAGCACCAGCAGAAAAATAAAGACCTTATTTCTGTATTTAAATTAAAAACTGACTTTCAAAAAAATCTGAGTGCATGCAGTTTCTGTTCCTCAAATGTTCTTGCAGTCATACACACATAATGCTTTCTAATATCATGGTGAACTGCACACAAAGACTGGAGCATGAGGGACACAAATGTTTAATAATGTTTTTAAAGAAAGTGGCACAGAATAATTAATTGCGATTTTGCACACAATGTGCCAATTTGATTGATAGTGTAATGTCATTAAAGCAAGTAGGATGAAGTTAATCAAATATGATTTAAAAAAACAAACTTTGATATATTTTCATTTTCTTATAAGAAAAATTTCAAAATTAAAAAAAAAAAAAAAAGAAAACCTAGTTTCAACTAGGAAAGAAAAGGTATCATTCTTTGAAGAATTCAAAGTTTTCTTTGGAAGAAGTCCTGTCAATCTGCACACAGGTTTTATTATACCAAATATTCATAAGCAATTCATGAGCATTCATAATTATTAAAAATCCTACTTCGTATTTTCTTTAGGTTTTCATGGTTCTTCCTGATAGCAGAACTGTGTGAAGAAATTGGAAGCTGGTTGCTCTGCCAGTTGCTTTGCTATACAAATGGGAGAACTAAATGCGTATTAACTAATCAAAGTAATCTCAGTTCTGTAGGGGCCTGACTCTGCAAAAGGAAGAAGGAGGCGGGGAGCTGGGTATGTGTGGTAAACTACTGAGAGCTGTTCAAGCAGCTCTGCTGGCAGGATCACATACCTATCTAATCTTTTTTTTAGGTCTCTTTTTGATTCTCTTTTTAGGAATCAATCTTAAATAGAAAAAATCACGTGCACTATGTAAGCTGTGTATATGTAGAAAGAAATACAGTGTATATGCATGAAATCTAACCTATCATCAGTGCCTCAATGTATAATACATGCACAAATGGAAGACTAGATCATACCATATGGAATGCAGTTTTTACCTAATAAAATTACTTTTTTCCTTTCATTAAAATCTGCCCTCCTACTGTTTAATGTTACAGAGATTTTCAAATAGAAAGTGCCAAGCTTTCTCCCACATATATTAACAGGCTTAGCAACACATAAGAGACTTGGTTCTTAATCAAAAAATATAGAATCACTTTATGAAAAACTGTAAAATATAATTTTGCACAAAAGCTGTTTTGGCAACACAAGTAGTAGTTGTTAGCTACAACACATGGAAGTCTCTGCCATACTATCAAATATAAATTTAGATAAGAAAAGTGGATGGGGAAAAAACAGAGCCAGTAAAGTAACCAATGTGCGCGGCAGAAAACAGTTGCATTTACAGTACTATCCAGCTTCTGGAGAGAAGCCAGAGACCTTCCCATGAAATCTTTCTGTGCTTTTAACACTGCTGCAAAGCTTTAGGGAATTCTAATTGTATAAACAGTTACGAGTAAATGAGATTCACTGTGAGACTATGTCCAGCCAATGGTAAAAATGATGATTGCGTCTCAGCATCAGTCATTTAGAATATGAACCTTCTGATTAGCAATTCATATGCATTTACCAAAATTGTCTCAAATTCAACCAGTTAGCAGTTTCTTTTCAGTCTGATTATACAGTAAGCTTCCCAAAGCTAAAGCATGTACAGTAGATCTCATTCTTCTGAAATACAGTTAGATGTTTAGTTGTTTTTTGATTTTAAATAATGCAAGTTCTCCAATATTTATATTATGATAAAATTCTAGTGCTTTAAAATCTGCCCTTCACACAAGCCTAAGCATACACATTTTAAAATTACTTACTGTACATCTTCATGTTTTAAGGCATGAACAATGGCATATGAATGGGAACAGCTTCCGGAAAAGCATATCTTTTTGACTAAGGCCAGTCCAAACACATCACACCAAAGGACTAACCTGAAGCCAGAAATGACAGTGTTGTGACCCAAGAGTTTTAACAAAAATAGTTGAAACAAAATGGGGTTTTTTTCTCTTTTTCTTCCTTCTTTTTTTTTTTTTTTTAATTTAAATTACATTACTCTTAATGTCTGTTTAAAGCACCGGTTGCAGTTTTGCATTTACCATCTCTTCCGAGTGACTTTGGATAACTCATCTGCTTCTTTTGTTCTGAATTTTCAGTGTATGAAACTTTAAAAGATTTCTGTTTCTTTTTTTTTTTTGTTTCTTTTTTTCTTTTTTTTAATGGCTGCTGCAAAATTAAAAAGATCCAGAAGTGGTCAGGGGCCTGGTCTAATGCACTTTCAGAAGTCCATTATAAAGATGAATATAAATGCAAATGATAGGTTTTTCCGTAGACCCATAAACCACGCTTAGCTATAAGAAACATATTGTGCATAGTTATTTTTTTCTTCAGAGTGATATGTTTACTAGATCTACATTCTCAGTTTACCAGAGTACTGGAATTTCTACTTTACTAAAGCCAGGATCCTTTCGTAGTTCCCAGTAGGTGTCATTGGTAACCCAGGCTTCTCTTTGATTAGCGTCAATAACTTTTCTGTAGAAAGGAAACAAAAAAAGAAGAGAGAGAGGAAAAAAAATTCTGACCATAAATCTCTGCTCTTATGCAATATGAAATCACATTCCATACCTCTCTGATCTAAACCAGTACTAAATCTGATTTCATATTTCTAAAGGACACAAGAACAATCAGGGATTTAAAAATAAATTCAACCTCTACCTGTGTTAAAAGTGGAAGGTTTAGAAAACAGCCAAGATCACAAATGCATTGTTTGATCTTTGTGAGTAGGTCTTAGAGCCACATAAAGCCTCTTTGCCATCACAGATTCTGATTATGTCCAGGGGATCAACCAATAGATCTAGCTTGAAGAATGGAAGCCTTTTTTCATTTATATTATTTGTCTCCTCTGTATTTCACTCATCTTCTACTACATCTGCATCGGGCATGTTCAATCTCTTCACTTTTGATTCCCCGTGGTAAACATTAGGCAATTTGATATGACTATCCCTTGTTTCAGAAGAATGCTTAATTAAAAACAAAAACACCCTGCAGTCAAAAATAAATAAATTGTATTAAGTGTGTATATCTATACATTGTATAGATATTGATACATATGTATGATGTTGTTGTTCAGGTCACTTTATTACTTTGTTTAAGCAACGATTTAAAACAATAACATAATTAAATCTTAGAACCTAATATTAATCTTCTATTCTACTAAAAAGTTCAAAAAACATTGGCCAAGGGGTGCAGCAGGCTTGCATTGATGTTGTCCATTGTGAGAAAATGATCTTTCAATTATGAAGCTTTAAACTATGCAAAACTTGCTTCAGGCAGAGATCAAGTACCTGATCATTTTTCTTAAAATTGCCATTTTCCAGGCTTTCACAATTAACAAACTACATTGGCGGTAATTCTTGTAGTACTTTGTCCGGTCACACTATAGAAAACAGGGATTTACTACTGAAATGAATAGACTCACTTAAAAAATTTGGGTACATATTCAATGCTGTTTTCTTCCATGTACCGCCTCCGACCTCTCTGGAGTTCCTCTATTCTTTGTTTCTCAGATGATGCCGCTTCTATATTTCCTTCCTCCAGAAGCCTGTATGAATAACAGCAGGTCCTATAGCAATCATACACCGTCTACAACAAGGGATTTTCTAGCACCAATATTCACAAAAGACAAGCAAAAGTCAAGCCCATTGTCTGTGTTGTACCTACTTTCAGATCTACTCATAACCTCATAAAATAACAATCAAGATGTGACTCTCCAGTTACATGTACCTGACCCTTAGGCTAAGGCATACACTTTCTTCAGTAACTTCAGCAATTCACAAACATTGAAGTATTATGAACTGAGAATTAGGAGGGAATTAATGTTGCTTCCATTCATAACAGAGAGCATGGAATTTCAGAGCCTGTCTTTCCAGTTAGTTATGAGGAATCGTACCTCTGCCCAAAGATTGTACTATAACTCTACTATACCAGCAAGATTCTTTCTACTTTCCCTCAACTGGGCAAAGCAGAAATTTGACTGCAATACTGAATACCTTCTCTGCTAACAGAATCCTCCAAAGTTTAGGTCAGACTCTAGTGAAGACACAGACAAAATTCAATACTCAGCCAAATTCAGACTTAAAACTATCAAATATTAAGTGTATAAATAAGCCTTCTTGCCTTTGATCTGGCCTGAATCGTGCATCTGTTGTAGGAAGAAGATCTTTCAGTAAAGGATCTAATTCATTGAGTTCAATAGCAAACCTCGTGAAGCCATAATAACGTTCATAATTGGTTGGCATGGAGCCTGTATGAATACGTATAAGAAAGAAAAAAAGCTTTTTAAACTATTACTCTAAATAAGCAAAAGATTCATTTATTTATTAAATTATAACAACAAAAATATTACTATATTTTACTCTTACATCCAATTAAAAAGCATCAAAAGCTATTCTCTAGGTGGAACAACATTCACTAAATATTAATTCCAACTGCTTATCCCGCTGAGGTTGTAATTACATGCTAATAGAGTCAAAACTTTCATGATCTTCCTTTTAAAATAAAATTACCATTTTCAAGATTTTCACATTAAACATAGTTTCCTGTTCTCCAGAAATTAGGCTTATCAAATGTCTGATCTTCACAGTTAATTCTGAAACATAATGCTCACACACAGGCTGATTCGGCACTGTCCAACACCTTCAGCACTGATGGTAATTAGAGTAAACATTGCAGAGAGTAGGGTGCAAAGTAGAGTTCAGAATACTGTCAATACAGAGTAAGGTTCAAAATACTAACAACAATGACAATTCATGGATAATCATTCTGCGTGTGTGAAAGATACTGTAGGTGCAAAGGATGACTAATTCAACTTCAGTCCCTCTAAGCAAGCAGTAAGGAAGATTAAATCAGCTCCTGAAATCACAGGAGCTCATCATCTCTGAAGACCAATCCTTTAGGTTAATACAGCATTAAGATGACAAACTCAATAAACAGGCACCTCCCATTTGTTGAATCCAAATAAGGCACCCTGCTCACTGTGAAAAGGTAGGCAGGCCCAGACGTCCAATCTTTTTCTTAATTTTTTTCTTATGCTGAACCCAAGACCCCAGAATATTTTACCAGGGGTCACACTGAGATGTAAGAACATTTCCATTTACCATTATTATGAACTCATATAAATTCTTGGGTTTACGTCTAGTCAGAAATTGAATCTTTCCAGTAGTATTTTGTGTATTTTAAATGATGGCTAAAGCAGCTTCACAGACTTTAGAGTTACACAGTGACTGCCAGAGTTTATTACAAGCTTCTTACCTGGCCTCCATATGCATTTGGCTGAAGGTGCAACCCCACAATAGAGGCCTTCATGCCACTTTCCAAAAAGGCGATGAACCACTTTCCCTTCTTGATCTATCACAACACCCTGGACCTCATTTACATTTGAATTCCAGTAGTTCACCTGCAAGTTTAACAATGAATTACTAGTTCGCACTGCTTTTCGCATTACCCATTGTACCAATCCTGTTACTGCATGAATCTTTGTATGTGGCATCAACTGTCCAAGTTTTGTATAGAACAGCTCACATGAAACCAAGAATATCAGAATTCCAAACTCAGATGATCTGAATATTAATTGATTTAGTATATGAGAAACCCCGAATAATTTGATATGTGGTTTTTGTATAAAGTTATTTAAATTATTAGCACAACTGTGAACTCTATTGTTCATTAACCCAAATCCCACACAATTCCGTAAAAATTACACTTTGCAAGTTACAAGATCAGAGCCAGCTAACTCTCTTCCTTCTATATGGAGAAATACTGAACATACCTGTACACACCCTTGGATGGGTGCTGCACACTACTTTTTGCAGCAGGGAAGATATTCAGCCAGTATTACTTGTTTTTTATTGCTTTCTGTTTCTCTTCTCTGATTTGCTTTTCTTAGACACATTTATTTCTTGTACCTTCACCTACTAAGCTAGTTTTCAGAAAATCCATCAAAACATGAATTTCAGATTTACAGTAATGCACCATTGCTAACACTGCAATGATACTGATGTATTTTTTTGCAATATGTAGACAAATCTATTTTTAGGGAAAATAATTGATAGCAACATAGCTATCAATAACAGTGATCTGTTTTTTATATGTGATCCTTGACTGGATGTTAAAATATTATGAACCAAAACAGCATTATTTAATCTAAAGAGATAAAATACTAACTGCAAAATTCTAGTAAAGGCAGAAGTACAATGGCACAGAAGTCTACAGTGACTTTGTGTTTTCATTGTGGTAATAGAAAAGAACTTCTGACATTTCGTTTTTAACCTAAAACCAACAACAGTATTGCACCCTGATATACAGCAACACACTGATATCAAAGGGTCAATGGAATAGTCATACTACTTGACACAGCCCTCTCATTTGACAATTTACATATTTATCAATGTTGATAAGACAAAATGTGTAATGTAGATTTTAGGAATATTAAAGAAACAGCTTTAAGTACGCTTAAACTATGCAGTTTTTATGAATACATGATATGTACTAGAATACACGGTACCTTGACAAATGTGAGTTTACAAATACAAACACTGCTTTTTGTGTTTCTGATAGTTATCTCTCCATAGTGTTCTATCCACCTCCTTCCACTAAGAATATTATGTATGCAAGTAGTGACTTTGTTCCAGACATAGTAGTCTCCATACCTAAGAACAAATTAACAAGTAACATACATTAATCATGATCATTACAGACAAAAGAAGTAAACATAGCTCCATTATCATAAATACAAGACCATATTCCTCAAAAACTTTTGAAACAATACCTTGCTTTATTAAAGCACTGTTTCTGTGTACATTACTAATCCTTCATATAGGAGCTCACCTAAACAATACTGCAGAGAACTGAAGTATGGTGCTATGAACCACAAATCAAGACATTATGAACCACCAAAGCCCTGCACAGCATATTCACTCTTCTCATAACATTATGTGCTTTCACCACAATTCCTTTAGGGGTAGGACTGTGACCCAGAGATCAACACAAGGCTGAATTGAGGCTATAAGCAGACAATACAATTAAATTACAAATAGAACAAAATAAATATGGAAAGGAGATAACAGAAAGGAAGTAGGAAGCAGGAGCTCACTGGCACATCATCCCTTTCCCTCTATAACAACTACTCAGAGTCAGAGCATCTCTATTGTCAAACAAGGGAATAAAATGAGAGAATTATATTGTACAAAGCACACTCTCCTGCAAAGCTGAGAGGCAAGCATAAAGACAGGAGACAAAGATGCTTCTGAGTGCATTTACCTCAATTTCACAAGATGGATAAATAGGTGGAGTGATGTCATACTGTTAGAGGCAGAAAGAAAGGCTGGCTGCAATGTACAGGAGCAGGAATAGTACTGGAAAACCAGCAGACATGTTTAAAGTATCCTCTCCTTGCATATTCTAAGGATTTACAACTTGCAACTAGTCTTACCTGTAGGGAAACTTCTTCTCACTACTCTGTCAACCTCTGAAGAGCATGTTTTGGCTTACCTACATTTTGAGAAATGACCTTATATTGTTACTAGTGGTTGTTCTGAGGTAACACTTACCAGTACGAAGAGCCTTAGTAAGGACAGCACTAGCTGCTGACAGTCCTGTATTACAGCCTTTTTCTGAACAGCTGGTCACTGTTCTACATGTAAAGCTTGAGTTCTCTCTCTTAAAACATTTCTATCCCCACCTGTCTATTGCTTTTTTCCTCCAAAAACCCAAATGGATATTCAGGCTCAAAAATGTTTCAGTATCCCTACCTGTACACTAAGGAGAGATTTGAGCTAGGCACTAACTCTCACCAGAACAATTCATGTGACTTCTGCATACACTCTCCCCCATGCCATTCAGAAGGTAATGCAGAGTAGATCGCAGCAAAGACTAAAAGCAAAAGAAAATAGGATGGTAGCTTACTTTGGAAGAGTCACATTCAGGGTTCCAACTGGCAGAATTTCCATTGATTTTCCCCAGAATTTGTTTTTCCACCTGATATCTGAATATAATAGTGAAAGATTTACAAAACTGAAAAGACCAGTCTCCCCCTTGTAGTGATCTGCATAGAACATGAGATGATCTGTGCTGGACCATCCAGTTTAAAACAGGACATTATGAGGTTGCCACAAAAATACAAAAGTAAAAAAAATACTAGAAAATGAAATTAAGTCAGAAAAACTAAAGATAAGTTTGATTCCCTTCTAGGAGTCATGTCTATGCTACACATTATTGTCAAATCTCTCATGAAAACAGTCTATACAAATTAAATGCATATGCCAGTAGATACAGGGAAATAAAGAGCTGCTTGTTCAACTGTGTAAAAAGAACTGCTTGTGTTTGTAAGAAATAAACTTCTTTGTAAAAAGCTTTTATGTAGAAAAGTATAAACAGATTGCAAATGACAAGGGAGTTGTAATGCATCTGCTCACTTTTAAGAATGAGAATTTGGAGTGAAATAACTCAGAGCATCATTTTGTAATATGTTACTATGAAAATAACAATTGTAGGAATTTTGAGAAAGTTGCAGATGCAAAGCTCAGCTTGCACAGACAAAGTTTTTACTTGTTAATAAAAAAGGAGTATACACTTTTGAATTAAAAAATATACCTTGCCAAAACACAAAGTTCTTCGATTCACAGTGACAGGCCGAAATGGGAGGATGGTGGCTAACCTGGAAAACAGTTTGGTTGAGTTAAAAATAATTCATTTTCATTTCTGAGACAATATAATTGTTACTGCAATATGAAAATACTAAATAGCCCACATTATTTATTAACCTATCTTGCTATGAAAACAGATGTAACTTAAGTTTGTACTTAAAACTCTGTGTACTGAAAACACTTCCTTGTGATTACTATAAAGATACATACCCTCCAGCATTTAATGAAGTTCACTCATACTAACAATCCTCTTTTACTACTAAGAAAGCAAACCATCCTAACTAGAAATAAAAAAAATGATTACTTTACAAAACAAAGAAACCAAAATCTGAATCTAAACAGAAGTGTCTATCTAGAAACAAGATTTACCTGCTCTGAGAAAAAACGAAATCCTTTGTCTTCTCTAATACATTCATAAGTTTCACCAAGCACTGGGTTAAATGGCTTGCTTCCTGCTCTAAAGTATGTAGAGGCATAGCCTGATGCTGCAAAAGCAGCTATGAGAACCTGTGAAAATACAGACAAAAATCTAAGTGAGCACAGGCATTCTTGTGTATATGCCATCACTGTATGGTACCACACAACTCACTCTACCCCGAGTGAAATCTGGATTAATGAAGCATGCTTGACAGTGAATCCATACATCCCAGCCAGAACCAGTATAAACTGCACGTCTTCTATTAAGATTTTTTTCTTCATGGCCTCAGTCAGTCTCTTTCAACAGTCCCCTAAAATAACAATCTGCACAAGATACTGGTTTTCTACCTTTGACCAGGCTTATCCCTAATGATCTAAAACCCAGACCCAGCTCTAGTCTATGGTCCCTATGAATAAATATTATATGAAAACTTCTAATAACAAGATCATATACCATTTTCCTATGGGAACTATTTTATTTAGTGTGAAATGGGTCTCACTTTGGATGTCGTTAATGCAGAATTATCTCAGGATTTTCCACGCACGTGTGGCCTTATCAGCCCCCTTATCTACAGGTACAACCAAAATTTAGGAATCTCTAAACCAGGCCTATCTGGGAGTAGTTAGCTAAATGACATGCCATAGTAATTTAGATTACAACTCCCTTTAGCAGAATTTAAAAAAAAAAACACAACAGGTACTCAGAAGTCCACACAAACTTCAGGAAGCAATACACGGATAAAAAAAAAATCACTCAGCTATGGATAATCTGCTAACTGTGGGGCAAGCCTTAACCAGGTCCCCCTCTCCTTATGTTAGCGAGGATGTAACACTCCTGTGAGCTTTTACATGCTTTGTTTTCTTCGCACTATGTAATGGGTGGTCAATTCTCTACTAATTTCATATTATTCATAAATACAGCATCAACAGAATTAACACTCTTTTCATGGACTTTTCTTCAACGGTAAAAACCTTCATTCTTACAAAACCTTTTAATGAGTTTAACTATAGGACACTACAGAGAAATTGGGGGGTTTACTAACCTTATTATAGACAGAACAATGAGAAGAAAAAAGTTTCCACTACTTTTGGATACTTATTTAAGATAGCAAAGTCCTGATCTTTCAGAGAATGGTGAAGCAGCAGGTAACCTATTCACAGCACTGCTACCACTGGTGCTTTGGATATTCAGCACTTCTGCCAAATATTCCCACATGCCTCAGCCTGGTATGCAATTTGCATTTTGGAGGTGCTTCTTAAAATTTTGACTTGTATCCCCAGTATTGCACTAGACAGCTGTAGCAGGGAAGGGGACTGAATCCACATTTCCAGGGAAGCTTTTGGTTACACTGTGGCTTTTCCCTCCTGAACTCTCCTGACTCCTTCAATACTCAGCCTCCAAGATTTTCAACAAAGGAGGAGCATCCTGCAGGCAGCCTGTTTTACTCAGTACAACCCTGCCCAGTCCTTACAGGATCTCCTTTGTATGAGGGGCATAAGGAGTCTTGTAGAAAAACAGCATGTGATGATAAATAATTCAAGCCCCTAGCATAAGGCAGATCCAACTTCTTCAGTGGCAAGGAAAAAATTACAATGTTTAGGGTCCCTCACTCTCCTGCAGGCCATGTGAACGTGGCAGTTCATAGACCTGTGTGTGTGTCTATATGACAGCCACAGGCAACCTCTCTTCTCCCAACTATCCACAGTGCTGCCAACCCATACCAGGGAACAGTACATATGTTCAGCAACAACACTGCAAACTTTCCCCTAACAGCCTTTCCCTGTGTCTTCTGAGGGAAAGGAGACAAGACAGATCAAAACACCCTGAGAGCTCAATATAGACTATTGGCTGTCAGTTAAAAAAAAAAAAAAACAAAAAAAAACAAAACATGCTTACAGGGAGCTCAGGGAGCTGAGATCAAGCTGCCCAGGCAAACTTTGTTTTAGTGTTTTGGAACTTCTCTATTAGAAATTGCTAGGATGACATCTTATTGACACCTACATTGATCATAAGCCAGCCACAGACTTGATTAGCTCCTGGAGGCTGCTGGGCTTGATCACTGAAAGCCAGGAAGGGATGCTTCAGGGTTAGAAACTGCCAATGTCTACATATACAGTCTCAGAGAGTGAGATTGGCCTTCACATCAATGAGTCACAATTGCAAGTCCAGAAATTCCCTCAGCCTTGTTCAGATCAAACCTACCATCTGTAATTGTTCACAGCATTTGTCTGACCCAGCAGGGAGGTCTGTTTTCTGTGAATAGGAAGAGCAAGAGAGGACCCTGCACAGACCTCCTCTCAACAGCTTCTTTTTTAATACAGACATAAGAAGTGCTACATTAAATTTATTACCATGCGTTCATAAGGATCATCTGTCTCAGCAGCCTTGTCCAAGAGTTCACTGTATTCCAGTTCTTCACAAAGATGTTGCAAGGTATTCAGAGGTTCATTTAGCTCAACTGGCATGGATACTTTGGAAAGATCTTTGCCAATATTATTTCTCAAAATATTCCACAGATTTATGTTACTGGTGTCAGGGCTGGGAGCTGGGAGACAAGTTCTCCGTCCATTCCTAAATGCACCTCCTGTTAGCTCACCATTAAGAACTGGGAAAGGAAAAAATTATTATCATAAGGAAGCACCAGATTAAGAAAAACAGACTCATCCATTGAAGCAAATAACCACCACAACAAGGTAGCCCAACTTCACTGGTTTCAACTGAGTTGGTCTTGTACAGACATGCAGTAAATCTGGTACATGAACATAACCAACATAATTTCCCAAAGTTTAAAAAATAGCAGTATACTTTGCCGGGAAATGTTGTCTGCAACACTGGTGTTGTCCTCAGATATGTTATCACTCACATCACTGATATAAGATTCATCATCAGAAGCCTAAAACATAAATAAAATATCAATTAAGTCAAATACATATAAAATATACGGACAAATTAGACAAAAATAATTAATTGAAGCATCTCTACCTAATTAGAACTTTAAACAAAATCAACTAGATGTTTCAATAAACCCATACTGACAACACACTAAGTGTCAAAACAAATGCTATGCTCTCCTTATGTTTCTGAATTCCTTATTATGAAGCCAAATACAGACATCAAATTTGCAAAAGGGTGACTTCAAATGAGATCAGAGATGAACAAAAAACTGACAATGTAACACGCTAGGGATGAGAGGTGAGAAGAGGTAGTCAGATTTGTTCTCTTTATATAAAACTAAACAATAAAATGCAGGTTGTGTTTCAGCAAAAAATTATATAAATACCAACCTATTGTTTTTCAAAACAAGAACTACATCAGTGTTTAGATGATTTTTAAGAAAATTTTCTTTAATAATTTTTTTTTCAGAGATATAGCTTTCAAAATATTTTACAATATTTACTGATGACACAGTATTTATTATAAGGCCTTCACCATTTGGGGGTGATTTTGTAAACATTTCCATTTTGTTTATAGCATACAGACATACCAATTTTCCATGCTGATATAGACAATCCAGACTATTGAAATAACATGTACTTTACACCTGCCAGAAGCAATAAAATAAGGAACCATTTTATTCTTCAGATGAACTCTAGCCGTGGTTCTGCCAACTCGTGGCACATGACAAATTCTTGTCAAATATAAAGTGTCACACACTTATTTCCTCTTACAGAATAGTTGTGGTAGATGGTTTCATAAAAAAGTATTTTTAAAAGTAAGTAAATTTTTAAAAATTAAGAATTTATACAGGGTAGCACAGGAAAGCTGTGGACAGCAAAATGATTTGGGAGTGAACTGTATCTGACTGCTTTGACTTTGAGCCTGAGTGAGGCGTTTTTTCAGGCTTTTGTCTACTTCTCTGATTACAGAGAATAACTTTATATTTACACTAGAAGACTTTCTTTAAAGAATATTTTAAAATCTGAATTAGTTGACTGCATAGTCAGACATAATTGCTCCTGTCTATGTCATCATTATCTGAAACTGCCAAGATCTAGCAAGGACATGTACTGAACATAAGCTACTGATACAAACAACGCAGTTTTACACTTCAGGGAACTTCTGCAATCTGTCACACAGGAGTCTCGGGTTTGTTTATTCTCATACCTTTTTATTCTAAGTAGCATTATTTTTTAAAAAAACAACTCATTAGTGGTTGCAATACCTAAACCTGTCCAATAGCAAAGCTGCAGCATGCTGTCATAGCCTACCTCATTTTCTGAAGAACTGGCAGACAGAAGCACTTCCTGTGCATCAAAGAACTCTGAAACGGATTCAGACATAGAGAGCCTGCTCTCATTAGAAACTTGCTGAGACAGTGGCAAACTGACATGAATTTGTTCACCCGTCTGTAAATAAAGCACAGAAAAATAAAGTTATTATTTCTAATATAAAAGAAATATTAATAGAAGGAGTAAATCACCTGAATAATTTTTCTGTGCACAGATAATAAAGAGCATTTTAGTAGGGCTTCATGTGTACCTAGCAGATGAGACTTTGACAATTAGAAAATAAAGTGCACTTTGAGCAGTGAGATACATGTCTTCATTTGAGGCCTACTTGGCATCAACTGCTAAGTTTTAGCAGTGTGAATATTCACAGATCTAGTTTTATACCCAGAGGAATGATTTTGTGGACAATAGCTGGATTGTGTCAGACAAGTTCAACCATGAAACTCAGATGAAAAGAGACCTGGTCATAACAAATTACACCGCTGGGAGCTAGCTCTGCAAGAACCAAACCTCAAATATAAAGCTTTATAAGGTCAGGGAGTTATAAGTTACTTTCAAAATAGATGTGTTTGTGAACCAATTTAGTAACAAATGTTTTAACTGTTTGAATGTTTAGGAGGATGGCTGTAATTTACATTTATGTAGTTTTATTCCGTGTTTGTACTTCAAATCTTATTTAAATTATGCCATTAACACTGACTCAATACTACTGAAGGGAATGAACTCTCTATGGTTTATTATAAAGAGAATTTAACAGCAGAGGCAAGGGTTCAAAATTGTGTTATGTGTATATCAGTAGGGGGGAAAGCTAATTTAAATAATGGAACAAATCTTTCTCTTCCTGCTATTGATGGGAAGAACACTAAGTTTCAACATGTTACCCTGCACGCTATCGCTTTATGAAGGGGAGAAGAAACTAAGATTCTCTCCCTGTACCATTCCACCAAAGGAGCTGCTGCTGTGGAGGAAAACAGGATTCTGACTTAATCCCTTAATTTATACAGCACATTGCTTCTGGGAGAAAATACAGACAAAACTACTGAAGACCTTCTAAATATTTTTAATTCTTCAGATTGCAACTCCATCCCCATTAATCTTACTACAGAAGTCCTGCAAATGATTTTGTTGACATCTTAATCCTGTAGAATTATTCTATATAGTTGCCTCATTATGCACTAACAACAACAACAAAAAAAAATCATAAACAAGCCAAGAGTTCAAAAACCATTCCTTTTTCTCTGCGGTTTATAAGCTTGTAGATGGTTTATGAAGTTTGTTGAATTATAGTGGAAACAGAAGCTCATTTCACTGTTATCTTTGCAGCAAGTGATTAAGCCTTTAAGTTTTTGTATGAGCTAGAGGGACTTGGAAAAATACATATGCCACTACCTGAAAAAGATGCTCACACAGGCGTTATCTACACATTGCAAGATTATATATATAAAGCAATCAAGAGAAGTGAATGAGTGACCTGAGAACATCTTTGAAAAGCTCCTTCAGTCAGACAAACTTGTATCAAGATAATGATATACATATGAGAAAGAAACAGCTAACCAACAAAATATACAAAACAGAAGAGATGTTCATTGCTCAGAACTTCACTGCAGATTGCTGTGCTGTGGCCCCACTTCACCTCTATCTTCTGTTGTTAGTCTCCTACATGCTGGACAATTGGAGAAATTGTTTGGACATTTTCAAAAAGCAAATAAACAAAAGTAATTGGAAACATATTTTCACCTTCTTTTCTTGTTGGAAGAAATAATTAGGAGGCAAGAATATGTTAATTGAAATGGCATATGCATAGAAAAAAAATAGTGGAAATGACAAATGAAAAATATTTTGGTAGAATGTAAGCACTGGCTGTCAAAATGACCACATTAATTGTAACATATTACAGCTTGCAAATTCAGATTTGTCCTTCTCATGATGGAAGCTGATTTGTTATTCATACAAATGTTCAGTAAACTGTTGACTGAGGAGAGCAAAACAAGAAAGACTGGATATTGCAAAAATAGTATTAATATAGTGCTTGGTTCATAGAATGAAACTTTTGATTTCAGCAGTGCCACTCAAGATATTAAACACCAGGTCCTTTGAGCACTTGCAGGATCAGACCATCAAATATAAAATTGTTCTGTTGACTTGGCAAGAAACTAAGATACAAAATTGGTTAGCTACTGTGTGTTGCATTCAAATACAGTAAAACCTCACTAATTCCCACAGTCAACAATTAATATTCCAAAACCTGAGTCCTTCCCTGTTTCTCTGCAAAGACCAAACCAAGTTCTTTCATGAGATCTGACATATGCAAAATAAAAGACATAAGTTTTATTTTATGTAGGCAAAACTTAATCTTATTTTTTCTGTAAATGAACACCTGCCAATCTGAAAATTCTATAATTTGCTAGGTATGTTTCAGCTATCAGTGAGAATTAGCAAGGTTTGATTGTACTCTAAATCCATTAAAGCCCAAAGTCTTACCTCATCAGGACTAGGGATAATATTTACACTGACAACCTGATCACAAATAACAGATTCTGAATGTATTCTGTTCAAGCGACTCCTTAGTTCAGCATTCTGGTTGAGAGCCTTAAAATAAAAATTGCACATTTCATTTAAAATTAAAAAGTAAGAGTTAAACAGTAAAAAAAAAAAAAAAAAAAAAAAGTAGCTTCTTCCCAGCAATTTCTTAAGATATCACAGAACCTAGTTTCTTCAATTTTTAGAGAAATACCTATTTTGAGATCCTCTCTACCATGATTTAATCTTGTGGTTGATTTACCTTCAGTGACTTTCAGGAAGCAGGGGGGACAGGTATTCTGCCACAATGTAACAGTGGCATTTTACCTTAATTCTTCAAATAGCTTTTTGACAGGCATACTGGTAGGTTATATACAGTATGGAAATAGGAAGTCAATGCAGCAAGAAAGAAAGAAACTGCGGAACAACAAATGGGAACTACCTGCAAAATGCCAAAGAGGCAATTTTTGTATTACAACTATACATCCCTATCTGAACCAAGGTTATCAGCACTTAGAGCCTGCAAAAGGAAATTGCTTCCTTTCCATCAAAAACAACATAATTGCTAGTATCATCGGGTGTTTGTCCATCCAGATCAATTTGATATATTTGCATGTGTGTACTCATTTCAAACTCCTGATCCACCAGAGTGTCACAAATGCCAACAGAATTCAACTGGTGTCTAGTATCTGCTGATTTTTCTCCTTTTTTAAAGGCCAATCTAGATTATAAATTTGGGTACATATATACATATTGTCTGTTATCTAGAAAGACTCAAGTGCAAGATTCTGATACCCAGGAAAAGTATAATATGGTACATCCCTAGAACATGAACTGACTTAACCCTAATATATCCCCAGCACTGAGGATTATAGAAAAGAACAGAGACACATACTGGTTTAGTACA
Organism: Tyto alba; assembly: GCF_018691265.1. Taxonomy (NCBI): domain Eukaryota; kingdom Metazoa; phylum Chordata; class Aves; order Strigiformes; family Tytonidae; genus Tyto; species Tyto alba. The sequence continues at coordinate 26,310,107 of NW_024881328.1, read as the reverse complement.
AAACAACTGTTACAATAGAGTAAGAATCTTCTTCTGTCTCCCCCTAGTGCAGATTTAGGAACAGATGGCATGAATGTACTGAAACAAAGTACAATCAAAATAAAATATGTTAGCTTAAACTGTCACTAAACATTTTAAATTACCCCATTTTGCTTTGTTCTCAAACTGTCTGGGCATATTCACAGTTGCCATCTACCAGGAACGGAAGGTGATGACTAACAGCAGCCTGACAGTAGCTACTCAAACTGCTCCAACCTGATCATGAGGCTAGTCATACCCATCCTTTTGACTAAGACCAAATTTCCACTTATTCCCCTTTGAGGCTATGAACTAATGCATGACAATGACTTTTAGACTGACACTGTAGGCCAGGAGCAGGAAGAAAACATGATCACCTATTTCATACAAGATGCTAATGTCTCCACAGGTCTTAATTAAATTTGTATCAATAACCAGAAATGTTTACCTTTATCTCTTGTCCTTAACACATAGTAATCAATCTGCATAACATGATATGCATCTGTATCTACAGAAACACTGTGCATCAATTTTCATCTCACAGCAAAAACCCCCAACCCAATAACAGTAACAATGTATGAAATTATATATACATCTGGGTGAAATTCTGTTTGCCTTTAAACCACTGTGCATTTTTCTTGCAGATACAGTACTCCACACCAATACACTGTCAAGAGTAAAAGCTTTTATGTTTTCTTGATAAGGAATTAAAAAAAAATAGTTATTTTGCAGCCTGAGGACTTATTGTCACTTTACCTCTACCTCCCCACTAAAGCCAATAATTTTTCCTTTGGTTTAAGTGGGAGAGACACTGGACAGTAACAGGTGTGTATCTGAAAATCCAATTTAGCCATGATACTCCTGTAACCCATGATTCCTTTTGCAGTTAGACACATAGACATATTAAAAAAAAAATATCTGAAAATATAGTCAAAATTTAAAACTTAGTTAAGAAAAAAAGTATCTCCTTGGCTGTGCTGGAAACAGCTCCAGGAAAGATATCTAACAATTGTATAAAAACATTTAATCCTTTTTCTTTACTTTGGAAAACCATAACAGATACATGCTTACACAAACATGATTATCCTTCACCTCCACATGCATTGAGGTTAGACCTATGTCATAAAAGAACATATGTCATAGTTCTGGTTAAGAACTTGTCTTTTCTTAGCTCCTTCTACCTCAGGAAATGGCCAAAATACAAAAGAAATAGTGCATCTGGTAAGCTAGATGTGCTTGAAATCAAATCAAGAACATACCTGAGAGAGGGACTGTCTGAGGTGTGCTATTTGAGCATTGTGGCCTGTAAGATCCTGCTCTGAAACAATCTGCTTAAGCTTCTCCTTCTCTATAGCTATGCTGTTAAAGGCAGACTTCAAAAGAGAATGCACTAAGCAAAAAGAAGAAAGAAAACAAGTGTTTTCTCAGCTACAGAACTTCATATTGACATCTATTACAATATTTCAGCAACAAAGGCAGAGAGATTTCATTATGGAAACTTTAAACAAGGATCTGAACTTCAAGTAATCTATGCCAAATTAAGCAGAAACACTTACAGTTTGAGGTTGTAAAGGGCATAGTGTATGTTCATATATATGTCTTCTGAGTTATTCTTAGTGATGAATGTATGGAAGGATGTATATTTGGAAAACGTCTGTCCAATGTGTTCTTTTCTTTCTGTTTTTTTCATTTTTATTTTCAGATTAACAAAAATATCCGTTCTGTTGATACTTAATATTGCACTAATAAAGATGATTAGTTGGTCTTTAAACAGGTTTTGGACATTTTTAAGATATCAGTATCACATTTTTTCCTATGTTGGTTATATAACAGATAGCAAACTGATAACAAGCCCCTTTTAAAATAGTATTTTTCAGTCTGCAGGACCATTCATTTATTGGCAATAAAATGGCATTTCTAATGTACATTCTAGTAATAAGCTCTTCTGTTGTTTCCACTGATGTATAAAACATTGCACAAAAATGAATTGTATAACATTATATGTAGCAGTGATATTCAGATTGATCTTTGGGGAGAAATAAAACATTTTACTGAGAAACAAAATGTTTGCAAATTCAGTCACATATTTACAAGATGCAAAAAAAGTAGTTCAGAAGACTTCTAAAAAAATCTCTTAGCAGAGTTTACCTATCTCTATATTCACAACATTCTCGAAAAAATATAAGAAGGATAACACACTTCATCTTTATGTAAGCCACCCAACCAGCTAAAAATTCTTATACAATATCTTCTAATGCAGATGAACGCCCTGGCCATAACTAAGTGAAGGAAATAAAGAAACACAACAGAGAAGCACAATAAAGGAAAGGCTTGACATTTCCACTTACCTTTTTGTGCCATCAGGCAGAATTCTTCTTGAAGCTTCATGTACTCAGTAGAGCACTCCAGAGGGTCCGTTACATGGCTTGGGGGAGTCTGAAACTCAATGTCTGCACAAAGGTTGGGATTGGATGAATGAAGTCGAACAGGTGACATTGTAGCACTGAAAGGGACCTACAGCAAGAAACAGTGAAAAAATACTGTATAAGGTGCAAGCCAATCTTATGACTCCGCTGAAGCAAAATACAAATTTCTGCTGAAAACAAAAATACTTAATTCATAATGTGAAGAACATAGTAAGAGTGAACATGTAACTTTTTACTCTCCTAAATCTCCACAAAGCTGATGCACAATTCTCTTGAAATTTTTCACTGAAACAGACAAAAGGCACAAATATATAGCTAACGGCTAATAGAGAATTTAAATTTTAACATTTACAAAAATTAACCATTTTCTAATGCTTAAAAAGATGACTGGAAAATTGAACCATGATACATGCTGCTTTATATTTGGACATTTGAGAGTACATATAGTATGACTGTTGTTACAATACCAACATCTAAAGTATGCAAGTTCCTCCACAGATATAGAAAGAGAATATAATCCTATCAAATATACCACTGAAGTTTTTCAAAACTACTGGTAAATCTTGAGTTGAAACTCACTGTACTGGCGACTGTGAAGAGGGAAAAAGCATAGTCTTTCTATAATCTTTCTAACTAAACAAATAACAATCAAAAAAAAAAATCAAAACTCCACCTGATTTTCATTTAAAGTACATGGACCATATACAAATACAAAGAGATACAGTTTAGTAAGATGGAGAAAAGAATTTAGTTTCACTTCTCTTAGAAGTCTTTAGAATTCAATTCTTTTTCTCCTTTACTTTTCAGGTACAGTAATAAAAACACACATGAAAGTCTTTAGAAGTTATATACATATTTATCATGTGTACTGAACAGTTACCTACAAGCTACATATGCAGTGCATGGCTACCACTGCTATATATGTGATATGTGTGTGTAAGTGTATGTAATATTTTATTTTCATTTTACCATTTATACACATTTGTATAAAAATCAGGCCAAGAACCCAGTTTTCAAATTTAAATGCAAAGGAAAGGCATGCAGGATTACATTTTGTTACTTAAATATTGAACACTATTAAACACGTTGAACACATGAAATCTAACTTAATTCATTATGTTGATCAAATGTAAAAATCAAGAAAGTCCACGCTGCAGCCCAATGTAATTCTTCAAATATGAAAAATGGGGCCAAAATATAAAATGTGTCTTCCAAGGCATGATAAAGAACAGCAGAAAACGTAAAAAGTCATATTACTAAGAATTTTTATCAACAGGTAAGTTCTATACTACCATCTGTATTTGAAATTGGTACCTTGTTATTTGATTAGATCAGGGAATGGTTTATCAATCCCTTCCTCTAAAAGTTGGCATCAATATATGTTTTAGGTTTTTGATTCCCCAGTGAAACCCTCAAAAACCTGTTGGATCTATTCATTACATGTCATTCCACACATAAGGATATTCTGCAAAATACGATTTTCCATCCCGATCCTCCTCAATTTCCAGATACATATAGCACATAAAATAGCTCTGCAGCACCTAGCCAGTATAAACTTTATTCTCTTGGGTATTTTGATTTCCATCTATATCAACAAAGTAGGCATTTTTTATTGGACACCATTTTAGCTTCATATCAAGAAGACTTGCTTAATAGGAGTTGTAGAATAAATTTTATTCATACTGGACATTTACCCCATTATTTTCTTCATGAGTACCGGACTGCCTCTCTTAACAGCCCAACAAAAAGATTAATTGACTAACGAGACTAAATGTAGCCTAATTTCAAGCTTCCTTTACAAAACATTTTCACTTCTTAAATCGGAGAGCATGTTCCCAGAACTTTCTGGCTGGGAACACCGCAAAGGTTCAGTTGCTCCAGGTGGCTCCAGGAGGGCAGAGTAGGTGGCTACATGATAGCTGTGTATGCAGGGAGCACGTACCCAACCCACCAGGCAGGAAAGAAAGCTGATCCCAGCTATAATGTAGGAGCTTGAGGGAGACACACACACACACACACATGCAGGTCTTTGTTATGAGCGTAACTGAAGAGACCTGCTTTAGATCCATCATTTCTGCCTCATACCTCAGCTGACCAGGCTGAAAAGTAATGTTTCTGCAGTGAGGTTTATTGGAAAAATAACATTTTAAAGTATGCCCTAGAAACAGCATTTACACATTCTAGAAATACTGTCACACTGCTTGCAAGAAATATGCATTCACATGACAGAGACAAGTAGCTGCTTTGCCGACTGCTTTAAATGCAAGAACCAAAAATACTAAACTGTTGACTGATAGAAACTCTCCTCATATGCATCTTTTTAGAAAAGTTTCCAAGCTACTTTTCACAACAGATAAAAAAATCCACATTGAATAAACTCTTTCATTCTTTTGAATAGGCAACAGTCCAAGAAACACCAACAATGCACTTCTCTACCCCTTTTATCCTTTCACTGATGTGCTGCTTCTCTATATGCATGGTGACTTGATTTTGACTTAATTACCTATTCTTTTTTTTAGTTGTTTTTTTGTTGTTGTTTTGCAGGGGTTTTTTTAAACATTTAACTTCTTGATGCATCACTCTGGTTTCCTGCCCACACACACTCTTCTACACATGACTGATTAACATCATTGTTGGTGACATAGACAATGGGATTGAGTGCACCCTCATCAGGTTTGGTGATGACACCAAGCTGTGCGGTGCAGTCGACACGCAGGAGGGAAGGGATGCCATCCAGAGGGACCTGGGTAGGCTGGAGAGGTGGGACTGTGCAAACCACGTGAAGTGCAACAAGGCCAAGTGCAAGGCCCTGGACATGGGTCAGGGAGATCCCAAGCACAAATACAGGCTGGGCAATGAGTGGATTGAGAGCAGCCCCTCAGAGGAGGACTTGAAGGGTATTAGTGGGTGGAAAACTGACTGTGAGCCAGCAATGTGCACTCACAGCCCAGAAAGCCAACCGTGTCCTGGGCTGCAACAAGAGAAGTGTGGCCAGCAGGTTGTGGGAGGGGATTCCCCCCCTCTATTCTGCTCTTGTGAGACCCCACCTGGAGTTCTGTGTCCAGATCTGTGGCCCTCAACATAAAGAAGTAAACCTGTTGGAGCAGGTCCAGAGGAGGCCATGAAGATACTCAGGGGCCTAGAGCACCCTCCCCTATGAGGACAGGCTGAGAGAGTTGGGGTTGTTCAGCCTGGAGAAGAGAAGGCTCCAGGGAGACCTTATAGTGGCCTTCCAGTACTTAAAGGGGGCTACAGGAAAGCTGGGGAAGGACTCTTTATCAGGGAGTGTAGGGATAGGACACGGGGTAATGGCTTTAAACCAAAAGAGGGTAGATTCAGGTTAGATATAAGGAAGAAATCCTTTACTGTGAGGGTGTTGAGATGCTGGCACAGGTTGCCCAGAGCAGCTGTGGCTGCCCCCTCCCTGGAAGGGTTCAAGGCCAGGTTGGACGGGGCTTTGAGCAGCCTGGTCTGGTGGAAGGTGTCCCTGCCCATGGCAAGGGAGCCAGAACTAGATGGTCTTTAAGGTCCCTTCCAACCCAAATAATTCTAAGACCTCAGTTGTACCTTGTTGTGACTTTCTGCTTTACACCAGGGGCATAATACACACTCATCCATCACCTTCAGAATTACATGTTCATGTAGGAACAAACTGTTCTTGGTAGAGTGGGTCGTAAGGAAAACCTCCTTTTTCTGTCATGCATTTAACTGATGTAATCCTGTGTTCCTCAGTCTATACACACAGACTCTCTTTCTGGGAGATAAAAGCACTTTGCTACATCAGCCAGGACAAACAGGCCATTGTTATGACCACAGCCACAGCTGCAGTGTCATTTTGGCATCTCTAGTTTTCCTTCCTCCTGTACGTTTTTCAGCTCCTGAAAGACCTCCCTCAACAGGCCCCCACTTCAGCTACAGGTAACAACTAAGAAATTCCCTGCACTCCTACTGCCTTGCAATCTAAGTCCAGCTGTATTTGCTCCACTTGAGCACTTCTTGGTACAGCTCTTGCCAATGCTGTTTAACTACTGCTGAACCTACTGGTTAGAGCCTCCCACTGATATTGCTCAGCCACATAAACTGGTGGTTGATTTCTCTGCTAGGCAGGCAGACTGATGAGGTCAGAATATCAATCAATTATTGAGCACAACATTCAGTGTCGACTGATTACATGGGATTAAATTCAGATGAGTTAATTTGGGAAGTGGGGAAACACTGATTTCTCTCATGCTTTTTTAGGAAGACTTAACAGTAACAGGTTTGTGGTCCAGGTAGCAGGAGCTTGAATTATTCAGCCTTAAGCAGAAGCTCTGTTTGATCTAGGGGATTTTAGCTATGGGCTAGAGCAGCAGACCCTGAAATACTTTAGCCTGGTGAAGACATTCACTGCTTGAGCTAGGTAAGGGTCATGCATTTACAGCTCACTTCATTCTTTGGCTGCACAGTCTTCCCCATCTAGCTGTTGCACTAATCATAAAATGGATGCTACTAGTGTCTATATTGTGTACTTCTAAAAGTGCTTTCCTGATAAAGCAGCAGCTGAAGACATCCTTTTGATGATAATTTGATTTCATAAACATCACTTTCCCCTCCCAACTTCCAGCCCCTGTGTTGATTTCATAGCTCCACATTTTGCATCAAAGACTTTGAGAATTAGCAAAACTAAATACAGAGACTAAAGGTAGTAATATGACTTTTTGGGATTATGGAATGTAAACAGAAATTGCCTCAAATGAAAAGGCTAACCTTATACTACTTTAAAATAAATTAAAAAAAATAAAAAAATCAGGAAATCTTGTAATTCCATAGTTGTTTGTAACAAATCTTGGTTCTGCTGTCTTGCTATAGACTGTCATGAGAATCTTTTAACAGGATTTAATCATTTATTTCCATTTTCTATGGTATATAGAAGAATATGTCAAAGACGTTCAAATAGTGCAGGGCCTGAGTCTAACAGTCACTTGCACTTGCATGAAGGAGGGACATGTAGCATGTAAAGAAGCTCAGACCCACATTTACGGATTTCATTTGTCAGGCCTGACCACTTCTAAGAAACTCAGCTGAAAGTGGGTAGCATGGACCCCTCCAAAAAGTGCAAGAAACGTTTTCATAAGCTTATTACACATTCAAGTTACACAGCTTCCCATCTTTATAGCTATCCCTTGATTTTTAAATCCACTCACTGTTGTAGCCACTGCAGCTGCTAGTCTCTGCCGGCGTCGTGTTGTGCTGAACTGGCCCTTCGGTGCCGGCCCTTCCTGACAGTGAATGCAAGAAGAGAAGGAAGTAGAAAAAGAGAAAGGAAGGGGTGATGGGACACAGGAAGATGAAAGGTGATCAGAAAAGGGAGAGGGAGAGTCTTTAAGTGGATTTCAATTTTGTTAACTCTTATGGCCTACACATTCTGAGGACATATGACATGTTTTCAGCTGTGTATACCAGAGACACAAAAAAGCTAAATACTTCACTAAAAATATCTCCAGATGAGTTGGACTGCAGTGCACTCACTAAGACTATTAAAAAAAAATTAGATCTATTAGTATTGCCATTCAGAGTCATAAGGCAATTATGGAATAAGAAAACAAAAAGGATGCTATGGCATGGCAGAAAACACAAAACCCAAACTCCTTTGGGGGTCACTTGACCATCTAGAAGATGAATTCTGAAAGCGATCACTTTGCATGGACTGTGGTTATTGAAGATGCATGCATCTCAATGGTAAAACTTTTCAGCGTGTATGTTATAGTGAGATTGTTTATGTAAACATTCCTGTGCACAGCTCTATCACTTCCACGCTCATCCTTGAGCCTATTTGTTCATTTTCTCCACACACCACTTTTTTCTGAGTTTCAACTACTTCTGTACATTACTGAAGACTTCGCTTCCAAAGCAATATAACTCAGATAAAGCAGCACAAATGAAAACCCAGTATTGCAACAACTAATTCCTTTTCTACATGCCAAACTTGTGGCCTCAGCCTGTTTAATTTCACTTTTATCTTAAGAAAATTCATCATGCTACATAAAGACAAGCAAGTAACTGTCTAATGCAGAGGAGTTCCACACCTACCATAAAGTCCTTCTATTTAATCTGTAATAAAAATGTCAATGTTTTGAAGCCATTTTAAGATTTAAGACTACTAGAAGCCACCTTTCTGCTTTAGAAAAAATTTTAAGTTCCTTTACATTTTTCTTCCACTATACCTTCACCCATAGCCACCTCAGAAATCTATATACATTTTCACTTTTTCTGAAAGTAGTCTGGGTGCCACGTAAATAAAAGTGGTAGAGATTGGATACGTGGACGCCATGATGAAGAACATGATATTGTAGTTCAAACATTAGCTGAAGTGTCCTGCTTCTGTAACATTCCCACTGGTAGGGTTGCTGCATCTGAGAATGGCCATACCCTCCACCCTCTGGCTGATACTAGCATCAGTGCTACTGACAATGGAAGGGTTGTCTAATGATCACAATAAGAGATGCCTTGCTTTGTAATATTTTGTAAAATTCTCACACTAAAAAACATATACATAACCTCTAAAATATAGAGTACAAACTTTGTTAAAGTCAAGAATACATCATATACATAATGTAAAGCTCTTGGTGTTCTACAGAAGTATGCCTACTCTGTAAGAGTTTGGAGGAATATTTTTGTTTAACTAATAAGGACATACATAAATATATATATGTGTACAGAGAGAGAAACATGCACAAATATATAGATCTCTCTGCAAAATTATGAATGCGGGTGTACATTATTGAAATACAAGCAATGAGCTCTGCAGAAGCACAGAATCCTCTCAACACAACAGAAAGTGAGGTCATAATCTGAGTTATGATATAAAGAAATATTTAAAGGAAGAGATAATAAGCCAGTCTTTGGGTCTGGTTTCATTTCTGAGCTGCAAGCTTCAGTAGAGCAAGACTTTTCAGGTTGCTCCATACTATATAGTTCTCTATTAAAATACTCCCACCAGGGGGAAAAAAAAAAAAAAAAAAAAAAAAAAAAAAAAAAAAAAAAAAAAAAAACCAGTCTTGGAACTTCATAACTCTGAGTTTTTGAAGGAAATTAAAACAACATTAGTTCATTTTATTGCTTTTTAGTTATTTTTTTTCTCCTTTTAAAGATCTTTAGATTGTCATGAGCATGACAAATTGGTCTTTTTACCCAAGGGGTAAAAAAATAAAAGCCACAAACACCCTCAGTTTTGTACAAAAGCATAATTTTTTAAATTAATGAATACAGGTCAACTAACCTGTTGTTGCTGGCCATTTTCATAAGACTTTAAATGGCTTCTTAAAAACAAATAAACCTCCTTCATAAAAGTAATCTTTCTTCAGAGAAACAGTCTATATATTACTCTTGAGTAAAGTCCTGTAAATTAAGCTGTTAATTCTCAACAATTTAGCAATAATAAACCCCCAAGCCTGCAAATATATACACATGTGCTACTCACAATTTTACTTCAGGGAGTAACCCCACAGTAGTCACTGGGATTAGCTGTGTGAGCAAAGTTAAATGCATAAAGAACTGGTGTACCTAATTGATAAATATATTTTTCTAAGAAACAAAGAAAGCAGCTTTTCTTAAAAGAAAAAGTGTGTTTTAAACATATTATACATGTAGCATTCATATTCCAGAATGTATTAGCAGGAACACAGCTAAAGCTATCTTCCTAACAGAAAAAACAGTAACAAATACAATAAAAAATTTGAATGGGAGAATACACTCTGCATCTTACACAGCTGATGCTGAGCTAGCAAAAATTATACCCTCATTCCCCATTATCCATGAACAAGACACTTATATACAGAGCTCTCTAGTTTTCACACTCCCCAGAAAGATGGCTCTCAACATCATACTATCAGAGGGTATTTTGATGGTAGTTAATGACTGCTCATTCTAAAATAAATAGGTCCAAGTATTTCAAATTAAATTAATAGTGCAATGAGTTTAAAGTTAGCGTATTAGTACTATCATTATCCCCTAAAACTAATGAGACTTATGGAGGCATGGGAAAAGAAAAAGGACAACAGAAGTTTTCTTAGTACCAAACGTCAACCATTTAATAGCAAATTATGTGTAGGCACCATGAAGAAATAATCAGAAATTAGAGAAAGTGATTTTCAGTAGTGGATGCCCTCATAAACAGTTTATAAAGAGTTGGAGTAGTCTCAAAAAAATTGCCCATAAGGAAGGCCACTGAAACTAGAAGGAATGGCTAACAGAAGCACAAGACTGGATGGCAAGCATAAAAAACACCTAGGCATGGGAGAAAATCCACATTTTAATGGAACAGCAAGAGGAGTAAATTTGGAATAACACAAAGAGTCAGTGAGGCCATCTTCCACAGATCACAGCTTTAAATCATTCATGGGACAGTACAGCCCTTGGAAGAACAAACAATGTGTTAAAGCCCATCAAACTAGGCAAGATAACAGAACAGCCAAAAAGGAGTTGTCGTCTTCCATATAATTTAGAATATTTTTATTGTTTCTGTTTCACTGCAAATAATTTATAAATCAGTCATCAATAACTTAGTGTTTTCCAGCATTAAGTTTGCCAGGAGTTAATGCTGACCCAGGTTAGGCAGAGTTCATTACCGATTGAGAAGTGACAGACCCATGTAGAGCAAGCAGTGCTATGCACACTAACTCTCTCAGGGAAACCTTCAAACTGACTATATTTGAGAATTTCAGGAGCTGAGGCACAACTCCTGCCAAGACATGAACAGGAGTTTGAGAGTCAGGTGCCAAAATGATCTAAGTCCAGACCAGGGTCACTTTGGCAAAGGGCAGACAACAAAGGAAGAGCTCATAATTCCTCACGACCCACCCTAGATCATCATACATTGACTGCTTCCATAATTTTTTAATCATTTTTGTGGAGAGGAATTTCTTGGGGACCACTGTGGCATGCAAGAAGAACATGCAGTGTTGACTGTGTCTTCATAGGCCCCATGTACTTGTATCCATTTTCCTGATATTTTTATTTGCCTATGTTATTCAGCAGCAGAGAAACACAGTGATCCTTCAAATGCAGGTAATAGGACATGATATCAATCACCAAAATTCCTCTGTTAATAAACCATTTTAATCCTAACAGATGCTTCATTGTTCAACCTATTGTGATTTATCTAGTACAACAGGTAGAAAGAAAAATCACTTACAACAGCTGCAATGAGAAAGCTGACTCAATTTCTACAATTCCTTTTTTTCCTTAAGATTATTTATCTTAGATGGGTCACAGAGAGCTCCTTACTTGCCTCTGAGTCACAGAAAACTCCTTATTGTGTCTCTAGGGGACATATTAAATCCTTTCAAAGTTTGCATGAATTTCAAGGAATTTGAATGCATCAGAAGTTGCTGACATTTATTTATTCTGTAGCAGACAGCACAGTGGTGATTGTTAGCTCCTTAAGTCAGATGAATACAGTCTTCATTATCAGTTGCTCAGTTATAAAAAAGATGAGGTTTTGGATTAGGCCTCAAAACACACAACTACCTCTGACAAAACACAGTAAAACACCCTGTATCTAGCAGTAATAAAAGTGTAGTATGCTTATTTCTGTGCTTTTACTTTTCAGATCTAAGGCAGGATAGGGTAAATACTTTCTTCGCATAATTTATTCTTTGATTTATTCAGTTTGTTCCCATACTAGCCTTTTACATAAGAGAAGGCTTGCGAAAATACTTCTCATTGGTAACATTCCTATATACATCTTTACAAACACAGCTGGTGTGTTTTGTGTTTTATTCATGTCTTCTGCTTTTAGATTTGTGTCACCTGCTCAACTGCCCCTTCTTGGCAAGTCTGAGATAGAACACCAGTATCCCCATGTGCTGCATGCATACTGCCTCTTTTGCACCTTAACTGACTCGTATCCAGATCCCCCTCCTTTCCCTAGATGGCAATGTTTTCATATGAATGAACATAAAAATCAACTTTTTTGTCACTATCTTCTCTAGGTTTTAAACAACAAACTGAGATTTAATTTATTTCATCAGGAACATAAGAGACAGTACACTGACTTCCTACTTTCAGCTAATATATTATTTCATGCTTAAAAGTTAATCTAAAAGTACAAAGTAAAACATTGTGCATCCAGTACCTGAAGTTGAATTTTTGCATCTTTGCTGACACTTTTTGTTCTCCATCGTCTCGTGACCCGCTTGTCTTTCTTTGAAATATCTACACAGTTAGCCTACATTACACAAATAGTTAAAAGCAACAAAGTACTATTAAGTTGACACAAGCAACACAGACAGTACAGTAAGTTAGTAAAGAATTGTAGCGTTAGACATCTACAAATTAGAAAGTAAGGAGAAGAATGCCACTGGCAGGGCCCGCAACTACGGCAGTGACCAGCTGTAGTTATCCTTACACTTCTATAAACACATGGTATATTTATGTCATTTAGCAAAATTACTGGTATACTTTCTTCATGAGAACAAATATTTAGGATCAGATCTTGAAATCCTCATGGACTTCTATTCTTGTACTACTCAGAGAAATGTAGAGTTCACCGCTTCCTGAAATCAGTAGGTCTTGTTACCTCACTAGAACTAGGCTTCCCAATGCACCAATACCATTGGGAGATTTGTACGCTCAAGGGGACTGAGTGAAAAAGGAAGAAAATACTTAGGATTTAGGATCTTCTGTTGCTTTCTTGTGGTCAAGAAGAAAACTCACCCTGAACTGGGAAACAGTCCTACCCTTGGGACCTTTGTACTATGCCTTCTTTTCTAGAGCATGCAACTTCATCTTTGAGAGTCTTTGGGTCTCCACTCCTTAAAAACTTAAAATGATATCTTACTCAGCACAATAAAAAATCTTGAAATACAATTTCAATGTATACACGTATTTCTATTGTAATTTCTCAGTTTTACTTTGCAAATTACTTAACCATTTGATTTTTTTTATTTAACTCAAATAGTTAATACATCTTAATTATTTGTTTACACATAAAACATTATTACACAAGAGTAAAACAAACACATGAGATAAACCTTCCATCCAAGAGTTAATACGATTTCAGAAAATCATTCTGAATTAACAGACATCTCTATATTTTCCCTAACACAAATTAAAAAATGTTTTGGTATGATGATTTATGTTCAAGCATATTTACCTGCATGTCTGTGAAATTTGGTGCTGACTGAGTTCTTTGTAGTATCTCTAAATTTTGAAGAAGTTTACTGAGTTCCACAAGGTTTGACTGACAATGAGCAAGATCTAAAAAATGTAAACCAAAAATACATTAGGTACTTCAGACTTTTAAAAATTTTTGCCATGATGTCCTTAATTGGCACTTTATTGCATTATAAAAGTTAAATGTCCACATCCCTGGTAGTAAGGCATCTAAGTAAAAGCTTTATTTTTAGAGATGTTGAGCACTTGTTATTTCTATAGGAGTTAGCAACAGGTCTGGACATCAAAAGATTATCATATTTTAATAATGATATCCATTAAGGTAATACAGATTATTGAGATAAATTTTAAAAGCAACATCCCAAAACATGCAGGGAGGGAAGTTCACACCACAAGCATCTAATTACCTGAAGAGTTACTTCATGCGCATGTAAAGATGCACCTTAACCAGTTTACTGACTGTTTCTTATTTTATATCAACAAGAAGTTTTGCTGAATGAACAAGGCATGAAAAGGTAGACTAACCTTCTGCACATCTGTCCATCTCTTCAGAGTCCTGCAACCAGGCTGCTACTTTACTCTGACCAGTAGTGCAGGTAGCAGGAAGGCTGTTACTGCAAGGTATAGGAGACTGCCAAGGGAAGCTATTTTGTTGCACCTAAGGCATAATAAAATGCTTAAATTTACTGTTACTATGTTGCTCAGTCAGTGTAATCACCATACTACTTCAGAATAAGAGAAAATAGGCATTGTGATTTCAGTGACATCTGTGATTTGACTATATAGTTCCCCAAGATGCAGATTTTTCTGAACAGCACGTTACAGAACCAAACCAAGAACCGCACAAACCGTGTTTGCTAACCACCAGTTAGAAAAACTGTTGTTTAAGTGGAAGAACATTATCAAACAGTAAAGAGACAGATTTATCCCTGGTGACAAATGCAAGTGAAAATGTTTTTGGGGATGGTGAATTCATTTCAAGATCTCTAGAGCAGCCCATTAGTGAAGGCTGCAGTAAGGCTAAATTAGATGTTCTTTCAGATGCACACACTCGCAGCTTTCTGCTGGTCATTGGTTCCCACAGTGGAAATTCCTCTCTATTGACATTACAAGTAGAGCCCACTTAAATTTCCCATGAGGAAGCCCAGTGGGCATGAGTGTTCAACAGAAGAACACTACATACTTTTCCATCCGATGCATTAGCAGCTGGTGAAGACTCTGTAGTAGAAGCTGAAGGGAATATATGAAAGCTAGCATCCCTTGGAGATCTCACAATCTCATTCTGACGGTACAATCGGTGGTGGCGTAATTTTGAAACCCATGCATCAAATGAATCCTGGGACTTCACCTGGAAACAAATTCACTATCAAGAAAGCATTCAAAATACTACTTTTCTGCACATCTTTTACACTTTTATTTATTTCTACTGTGGAGGAAAAGAGAGCAAGTATTTGCACCACTTTTTACCTTCAGATGATAGATGTGTTCTTCTGTGTCAAGATCTATTCTGCGAGCCTTCTTTTTTATAGACATAACAGATAAACCGACATCAATGCTCCCATGGACTTTGCCTTTCTGTATCTAAAATCAAAAAGCAGGGTAAGAAATTGGTCGTATCATACATTTCTTCACCATATTTAACAGACAAATATCTGGTGCTGAAATGGTCTCCCATTTTATGAACATTTTAATATAAAGCCATATTAAAAAATAAAATATGTAGTCAGACTAACCACTTAATTTTCTCTGTCTGTAAATATAGTATCTCACAAGAAGTGCTCAGTGCAGAGCCAACTAACTCCAAAGTTAAACTGTGTTGGTTCACACCAGTACAGAGCTACAGGTAAGTGAGAAGTAGAGAAAATTAAACAGTACTCAACTCCCTACTGTTACCACTTGATAGTTAATGGTATCAGATCTAGCTAATTTAATACTACCCTTTATCTCTCTTGAGTACACTGTAATCTCTTCTCTGTCTTATCCACACATCTCAGAATAAACAGCTCTGACTGACAAAAAATGAAAAAGAAAAATACATGATCGGGATAATCTCTCAAGCACCTTCATCAAAAAAAACTACCTTAAGTAAGGTAGTTTTTATTTTCACAGAAGAAAAGGTAGAATTCTTGAGGACAGAACTCAGCTGAAACATTACTTTCTTTCCATATAAGATCTCTTTTTGAATCCATCAACAACTTCATGTGTGTGCTGTCATACATATGCCTAGAACGAGTATGAGACTTAATCACCCTGGCTGTCTGAATTCCAATACAAATTTCTAAATCGTCATCAACTTTACTTACATCAATCGGTGATTTTGAATATTTCAACATTCCATTATCCAGGACAAAAAACCTCTGAAAGAAAGAAAAAAGAAAAAAGAGCACATGTAATTTAAACTATGTAAAATAACCCATCTGAAAAAAAAAAAAAAAAAGGATTACTCTGTAGCAATTAAGGAACGTTTGTGGGTTGGAAAGAGAGGATAACTACAGTATTAAATATTTTTCTTTCTTGTTTTTTGAACAACAATCATCTTCTAAGAAAAAAAAAAAAAAAGAAACAAACAAAAAAACCAAAAAAACAAACAAACAAACAAAAAAAAACAACATTCTTTCTTGTCAACATTATGTTCTAGTTTAACCTAACAAACCTCAATAATGAAGGGTATTTTTTCTGTTTTCCAGCCAATTCAATAAACTCTATAAGAAAAATACTGTAGAACAAAAGAGTTCTGTCTCTCTCAATTTTCTTCCTGTTTTTCTTCTCACAGAAGCTAGTCACATTTCAAATTAACAACGTATCTCCCCTATATAGAAACTGAAAAGCTTTTCCTATTGCAAGATCTACATCTCAAAAGGTAGACCCACATATGGATGTTCTTGTGGTCTCCTTGATCTCCAGCTGGGAAAAAAATACAGGCTGGGAGACACTGCTCTACCATCCAAAGCTTTGTGCCTCATGGCGGAGCTCCTACACAGCGAGGTAAAGATACTGTAATTTGTGCTGATTATATGTATTCTAGCTGTAATCTAGTTAATACAGATATTAGTACAAGTGCAAATATTACAGCATTCCCAGCAACATACCCAGGTCATGGGAGGGCTTACATTTTGGGTGTTAGTCATTGATATGGTGTGAGCCACTAAATCTTCATTGACATAGTTAGCAGGGCTAATATAACCTGATAATGCCTATCTGTGCCATTGCTACACCTTTATTTTTCTGAATGGCTCTTACCTACAGCAGACAGTAGAATCCCCTATTCACAATGTGTTTCTCCCGCAATTAAAGTTGCCCTAATTTGTATGTACCAGACCACTCAAGCTACATTATAGACAAGTTAACATAGACTTTGACACAGAATAAAGATACAGCCTAGCAGAAAACCTAGATTTTAAATGAGATTAACTTATGTTTACCACCATGAACTTTCAAAACATGCTAATTAATAGAAACTAATTCATATTTTTAGAGTCTAACCTAAAGCACTAATCTATGTTAAAAATCTAGAACACAACAAAATATTATCCTACACTCTCTAATCTTTCTGACATGGAAGGGAAGGACAATGTTTTCATGACATGAACCTGTTAAATTGACACCATGAGCAGAGTCAGTAGTTAGATGGCAGAAAATATCTCCTGAAGATGGTTCTGGAAAGTATGTCAGCCACACAACAGATGGTACCAGTATCTCACACAGGGTGAGAAAACAGTGCTTTCCTAGAGATGTAACTTCTTGAATAAGATGTCAAAACAAGAGGAGGGTTTAGTTCTGGTTTGGTTGTTTGTTTTTTTTTTTTTTTTAACTAGGAATGGTCATTAATGGATTTCACAAGAACATGATATTAATTTCATATAACTCTGCCTCTCTAAGTTCTACACACAAAAGAAAATGACCTTTCTTCATATTTCATTCCAAAGCATACTGCACTTCAGAAAATTAAAAGCTACTCTTCAAGTTGTACACATTACAACTGGTACACTAATAAAGCACATTCTGAGCCATCAGAATATGATATGTAATGTTCAGTAGAGAGAGAATGCTATGGCTTTTCTAGCAGAACACAAACACAGGACACATTACAATTACTGTCTCTGGAATTCCTCACTGGGCTCTCAGCACAAAGTACTGTTATGAAAACTGCAGGACATTAAGGCAGCAGATGGCAGGGGTGGGGGGGGAAAAGAAACTTATTAACAAATCCACAGTTTCTAAACTTAAGTTCAGCATAGTTCCTTAGGTGAAACGTAAGGCAAAGTAGAGAGGGATGATGAACTGTGAAGATCTCAATCACATTAAAAATTATTTACACAGATAAATAATAATGTTCTAAAGTCATCATGAAAAACAGATTATCAGTAATCTCCTTTATAGAACTGTGAAAGTTGGGGTCCTCTTGCTCTCCTATAAATTTCCTTACCAAAACAGACACTTGTCCAAGAAACAATAGGTTAACATAATGTGTTTTAAAGGAGAGGAAGCAGTGGGATATTCCATATATTCTTAAACATCTGAATAATTGTTTGGGATATTTTGGGGGGTGGGGATGGTATCTTGGTGTTTTGTTTGTTTGGAGGGTTTATGGTATGCTTGTTTGCTGTTTGAGGTTTTTTTTATACCTTCTCCTTTTCTATTCCTTCAGTGTTTCAGGTATATCAGTCTGAACTCCTTTAATACCCCTAGACTAAATTCAAGTAGTACAAATGTATTTGGTTGCTGAAACTACATACCATAATTAAGTACAAAAAAATCAAAAAAATCTAAGCTGGCAGGTGTAAGTACTAGTATAATCATTGAATCATAGAATGGTTTGGGTTGGAAGGGACCTTAAAGACCATCTAGTTCCAACCCCCCTGCCATGAGCAGGGACACCTTCCACCAGACCAGGCTGCTCAAAGCCCCGTCCAACCTGGCCTTGAACCCTTCCAGGGAGGGGGCAGCCACAGCTGCTCTGGGCAACCTGTGCCAGCATCTCAACACCCTCACAGTAAAGGATTTCTTCCTTATATCTAACCTGAATCTACCCTCTTTTGGTTTAAAGCCATTACCCCGTGTCCTATCCCTACACTCCCTGATAAAGAGTCCTTCCCCAGCTTTCCTGTAGCCCCCTTTAAGTACTGGAAGGCCACTATAAGGTCTCCCTGGAGCCTTCTCTTCTCCAGGCTGAACAACCCCAACTCTCTCAGCCTGTCCTCATAGGGGAGGGTGCTCTAGGCCCCTGAGTATCTTCATGGCCTCCTCTGGACCTGCTCCAACAGGTTTACTTCTTTATGTTGAGGGCCACAGATCTGGACACAGAACTCCAGGTGGGGTCTCACAAGAGCAGAATAGAGGGGGGGAATCCCCTCCCACAACCTGCTGGCCACACTTCTCTTGTTGCAGCCCAGGACACGGTTGGCTTTCTGGGCTGTGAGTGCACATTGCTGGCTCACAGTCAGTTTTCCACCCACTAATACCCTTCAAGTCCTCCTCTGAGGGGCTGCTCTCAATCCACTCATTGCCCAGCCTGTATTTGTGCTTGGGATCTCCCTGACCCATGTCCAGGGCCTTGCACTTGGCCTTGTTGCACTTCACGTGGTTTGCACAGTCCCACCTCTCCAGCCTACCCAGGTCCCTCTGGATGGCATCCCTTCCCTCCTGCGTGTTGACTGTGCCACCCAGCTTGGTGTCATCACCAGACCTGATGAGGGTGCACTCAATCCCATTGTCTATGTCACCAACAATGATGTTAAACATCACCGGTCCCAGTACTGATCCCAGAGGAACACCACTCGTCACAACTCTTCACTTGGACATCGAGCTGTTGATCACAACTCTATGAGTGTGACCATCCAGCCAATTCCTTATCCACTGATTGACCCTTCCTTCAAACCCGTGTCTCTCCAATTTAGAGACAAGAGTATAATGTGGTACAGTGTCAAATGTTTTGCACAAGTCCAGTAGATCACATCAGTTGCTCTTCCCTTATTCATCAAGGCTGTAACTCCATCATAAAAGGCCATCAAATTCATCAGGCACAATTTGCCCTTAGTGAAGTGTCGTGGTTTGGGCCTGGTTGGCAGCCAACCACAATGCAGCAGCTCTCTCTCCCTTCCCCTCCGGCAATGAGAAGGGACGGAGAGCCAGGCTTGGGGTTCAAGATAGGACTGGGATGGGGGAAAATCCCCCTTTTATGATCACGAGCAAAAGGCAGACTCGTTAGGGGAAGAAAAAAAAAGAACATACATTTAGTACAGACACTAACAACACATAACAGAGTAGGACAGTGAGAAGCGTTGCCACATCTTGAGAACACCTTCCCCCCACCCCTCCCTTCTTCCCGGGCTCAGCTCTGCTCCCGATATCTCTACCTCCTCCCCCAGTGGCGCAGGGGCAGGGAATGGGGGGTGCAGTCAGTGCTGCCACTTCCTTCATGTTCGGTGAGGGGAGTGTCCAAAACTTATTCCCCCTCTACTCCATCGTGGTCCCCCTCTCACAGGAGACAGTCCTCCACAAACTTTCTCCAACTTGAATTCCTCCCATGGGCCGCAGCGTTCCCCACACTGCTCCGTCATGGATCATTAACTTCTTCCGACTGGATTCTCTCCTACGGTTGCAGCCCTTCCCGAGCTGCTCCGGCGTGGGACTCCCCCACATGCTGCAATCCTCCCAGCACTGAATTACAGCAGCGGGGCTACCTTTTCCCATGAGACCCCGGCCTTCTTTGGGCACAGAACCTTGATCATCCGAGCAGGAACGACAGGCCACAAATCAATGTCTGCTCCACCGTAGATCTTCATGGGTGGCAGGGGGGGGCCGCCCTGCCGTCTCACCACAGGATACAGGGGGGTCTCTGCTCCGGCACACCTCCCCCCTCCTTTCTTCCTCCGTTCCTCCACTGACCTTGGTGTTCATGCAGCTGCAGCAACTCTTCCTCACAAGTCCAACTGCCCGTCACCATGTCCCTTCTTAAATACGTTATCGCAGAGGCACAGCCGATTGGCTCAATTTCCCAAACAGAAGTGGAGCTGATGTGGAGCTGGGGGAGCTTCGAGAACCTTCTCACAGGGGGCCGCCCCGATAGCCCCCTCCCCTGCCACTAAAAAACTCCACCACTCACTCAACCCAGGACATGAAGCCATGTTGGCTCTCACCAATCACATTCTTATTATCCTTGTGCCCTAGAACAGATTCCAGGAGGATCCGCTCCATGATCTTGCTGGGCACAGAGGCAAGACTGGCTGGCCTGTAGTTCCCTGTGTCTTGCTTTTTTCCTCTTCTAAAAATGGGGGTTATGTTTCCCTTTCTCCAGTCAGCAGGAACTTCACCGGATTGCCATGACTTCTCAGATATGATGGATAGTGGCTTAACCACTCCATCCACCAGTTCCCTCAGGACCAGTGGATGCATTTCATCAGGTCCCATAGACTTGTGCACCTTCAGGTTCCCTAAATGCCCTCAAACCTGATCTTCTCCTACAGTGGGAGGTTCTTCATTCTCTGTCACTACCTTTGCATTCTGTGTCTTGGGTGGTATGGCTGGAGCCCTTGTCAGTGAAGACTGGGGCAAAAAAGTTGTTAAGTATCTCTGTCTTCTCTATATCCCAGGTAACCAAGTCTCCCATTTCCTTCTGGAGATGACCTACATTTTCCCTAGTTTTCCTTTTAGCACCAACACACCTACAGAAGCTTTTCTTGTTGTCCTTGATGTCCATGGCCAGAGTTAATTCCGTCAGGGCTTTGGCCTTCCTGTGATCCCTGGCTGCTTGGACAGTTTCTCTGTATACGTCCCAGGATATCTGTCCTTGCTTCCACCCTCTGTAGGTTTCTTCTTGTGTTTGAGCTTGTCCAGAAGCTCCTTGTCCATCCATGCAGGCCTTCTGGCATTCTTACCTGACTTCCTCTTTGTCAGGATACATCACTCATGGGCTTGGAAGAAGCAATCCTTGAATATTAACCAGCTTTCTTGGGCTCCTCTTCCTTCCAGGGCTTTATCTCATGGTCCTTTGCCAAGCAGAGCCCTGAAGAGGCCAAAGTCTGCTCTTCTGAAGCCCAGGGTAGCAAGCTTGCTGCACGCCCTCCTTGCTGACCTAAGGATCTTGAACTCCATCGTTTCATGGACACTGCAGCCAAGGTTGCCCTTGAGTTTCACACCCCCACCAGTCCTTCCTTGTTGGTGAGGACAAGGTCCAGCATAGCATGTCTCCTTGTTGGCTCCTCTATCACTTGGAGAAGGAAGGTATCATCAATGCATTCCAGGAACCTCCTGGATTGCTTATGCCCTGTTGTGCTGTCCCTCCAACAGATAACAAGGTGGTTGAAGTCAACCGATGAGGACCAGAGCTTGTGAACATGAGGTTCCTCCTATCTGCCTATAGAGGGCCTTACCCACTCAGTCTTCCTGATTGGATGGCCTGTAGAAGACACCCACTATAACATTCAGAAAGAATAGATAAATCTGAAAAAAAAGTGTAATTTATACTAGTATGGACTGCGTTTGGACTCAGACCTGAGTAAGTCCCACTGTTTAGCAAAAAAACAAAGTTAATGCTTTCCCAGAAGAAACGCCATATAGAACAAACGGTTTCACTATCCTTTGCAGTAAAACACATTCTGTCCTGGAAAATTACCCTTCTTCAAGTACCCTCAGCTACAAAAAGACAGGTGAACATCAATACCACACATTCTGTTGCTAAAAAGATGGGGGAGAAAATGTAATTATTATGGTATAAAATACAGAAAAAGTTTATGAACATCAGGTTTAGAGCTAACAAAAGTAGAATTACGCATGGAGAAATATCTGTAAATTAACTAAATAGAAACAGATTTGGGGTTGAGTTTAGGGTTGGTTTTTTTTTTGTTTTTTTTTTTGTTTTTTTTTTTTAAATTGAGACATCTGATAGCAAAACTGCATAGCCCCACTGCATGTCCACACAGAAGATTGAAACCAAGAAGACAAACAAAATTCAGGGACAAAGCTGAGCAAATCTGTCCAGTCAGCATGCTTGAAAGGGAATGCTCTCCCAACGAAGACCTTGGGTCCATGCAAAAGCCCCTCAGCTCTCCCCTGCTATCATGAAGTCCTGTATACTTTAATATAAACTCAATGCAAGCTTATAGTACATGGCTACATTTTGTTATAATATACCAGAAAGAATGAAAGGAATATAGATTAAACCTCTCAAACCACAAAGTATCTGCTCCATTATTTACAACTTACACATAGATTTTGGATACAGCATTAGGCACCAGGAACTGCAATTTGGAAGCCATGAGCTCTGTGAAGATTAATTCTTTACACAGTTTGAAGAAAAAGTCATACACCAAAATCCTGGGAATTTATTTGACATCCTAATTTCCTCTAGACAAAAAAAATCTCAACTCATAAAATGAGGTAATTATCTTTTGACTGTTTTATGAGACATTTACCTTGTGCCAACCTTTTAAAGGCCATTTTCTCTTTTTCAGCATGAAACCTTCATGTTTGTCTGGCTTCTGGACATTGGTCTGGCCTATTTTCAGACCCTCTATGATTTCCCAGCTATCAGGTTCCTGGTGAAAAAGTATGAAGACACATTGATTAATTAACTGTGTGCAAATTCTCCAATGCAAAACAAAGATTAAAGGAGAGCTAGGCTTTTAAATCAGCCTACTTAAGTACCAAACTACATGGTCACTGTATAATGTCCAGCTGTATCTTATTTAAAACTACTGAATATGAATGTTTTTGGAAGTCTAATCCTTACAAGGTAAGTAAAAGGAAGTTGAAGCTTTTAAAGAAGTCTGAAACTGTAACTGAACAACAATCCGAAGGTATGTGTGGACATACTGTTCACAAGGGCTGTGTCCCAATTAAATAAATACATCCAAATACATGAAAACAGGATCAGAATGTGGCTGAGCTGAATATAAGAAAGGTCAGACCTGCTACTGGAGGTAACGGTGTGAAACGGCAGGTGGCTCTGACTACCTGTTAAGTCTATCCAGAAGGCACCCCACAGATTAGCACTGCACTGTAAGAACTGAAAGGACTGAAGATATTTTGCAAGTGCAGTATGAGCAGAATCTGCATGTTAAAAATATAACTTTACTCAGAGAATCGATTCTCTAAAAAGATGGGATTGTGAGAGGAAATGAGGAAAAATCCACACTGTTAAATATATGGGCATATATTAACAGTGCCCTTTGTTTGTATTCCCTGATCTTAAAAAACTATAAATTTTCTGGTATTTAAAGTACAAGATACATTGATTCCAGATATTCTATTTTTTCCTTAAAATCAGAAAAACAAGCAAGAGGTTGATTAGTTGTTGGTTTTGAATGTAGCCAACTCTTGTCTTCAAATGCATTTTATGACAGTTTCATGGATTAATTGCACCTTCAGAAATCTGAAAAAGGAAATTTTAAAAAAAATTTCCTGCATTCATTTTCACTGTATTAAGAGAAATCTATAGGAGAGATAGCTAGTTTCCAATCTAGACAAAAGAATAGGAACTGTATAATTTCAGATACAACTAGCTGTATGCCTTTCAGGGAGCCAATTAAAGCATATTTCTTATACATACCACTTCTGACACATGACAACTCGTAAAACACAAGCCAGACATAAAATATACCATAACAAACATCTAAAGAACAATATTTTTAAAAAGAAAAACAGGATTCATGACCTTATTTCTGTCCTCTTGCTACTACTGTAATCAATAAAATTCTGTACCAATTTAAAAATCTCCTAATGCCTGCTCATTAAGATTTTATTTTACTAATTGTATCCTACAAAGTTGTAAGCTTCCATTTTCTCAGCTGATTTGTCACAACTCCCAGCAATGTTATGAGACGTTATCAAGAGATGAAGGAGGTCATACAGCATCAAATATTTAAAGGGGGGGAAAAATTTTCTCCTCCATTTCCCACAAAACTGTTCAAAGCATAGCACTGTCAGTCTTTGTAACACCTCAAAGTAAGTTACACAGCCCTGATAACATTAACATTACTAGTATAAAAATACAATTTCAAAAGTAACAGCAAATTTCAAATCTACAATTTTCAATGAGTTCTTGTTATTTTGAGAAGTGTGAAAAGCTCTATCTCAAATAATGCATACAGTAGTAAATTTTAATATAAATGTTTACTCCGTTAGTATTCCCTTCATAACTATAAACTGGAACTATCCCAGTGCCTGTAAATGCCATGCTCAAAAAACATGTTTACTTCCTTGTGTTTTGCTTAGATATTCTATTTTCACTAACTGTAGAGGGAGGCACATATGCATTACTTTTTCCCTACAAAGAAACACTCGGTACTTCAGGGGGGCAAATTAAACTGAATCCCCTGGGGTGATCAGAGAACCTCTCTCTGCAACTCTGCCAACTGATTCTTCATCATATTGATTTCTCCTTTAGAAAATCAGCTGCAGGCATAAGTCTTTTATCTACTAGATAACATCAGTATTGATTACTTCTAAACTAGAAATCACACCGTATCATATAGCTATTAATTTAAACAAAAGGCCTGATACAGAAGGACAAAATGAGCAATTAGTCAGTGCAACATGGATACCTGTCTTCAGCTGCACCAGTGCTACAAGCTGTTCTTAAACCATCCTAACAATGGTAACTATGCCTCATCCCACAGGTTTGGTATGATGAGATAAGCCCAATAGAAAGGGACATGATGCAAAACCAGTCAGAAACAGCAGAAAACCAGAGTGAAAGTTATATGCTTGAAGGGTCATCATCCAAACACAGTTCTCAAATACAGCATTAGTACTTTAGGACTTCCGTAATTCCCTACACATTACATGAGAAACAGCTCTGCACAAAGCAGCAGGACCAGGACAACAGAAGTATCTTACAGTCACTGGGTCTGCATATGCCCTAGGTATTGAGAGTAAGGGAACCACTACCAACAGCTTTCTGAACCTAGTTTTTTTGTCTGCAAAGTGTTTATTTTACAAATAAAACAGAAGGAACCACTTCATTTTCCCCGGGAGAACAGAATGTTTCCCTTTTAATCTGTTTTATTTATTCTGTTTCAGAACTTACATTTAATTTCAGATTTTTCTTTTCCACCAAATATTCCATCACAGCATCTTTACCTTTTCAGTAACAATCTTATTTTTCATACTAAGTATCTTAAAATTAAGCCTTCTTTATGAAGGATTAGACTTCTTTGGAATCATTTGTTCCAAAACTGAGGAATTCAGGCAGGAGGAAGTTGACTGCAGAGCACCACACAAAAGACTGTACCTTTCATAAACTGGTGGTGTTAGTCCTACAGTTCTATCCATTTCTCTGCCTCGGGAAAGAAGGTCTCAGCAAGAGATTTTAAACTTCACCCACAAGGAATGTCATTAGGACATATGTTTTAAATTAATATCATTACTGATTAGCAGCACTTTGGGACTTGATACAGTTTGCTCTATCGTAATAAGAGGATTGGACTGAATCCTTTCTCAAAGTCCCTACTAGCCCCATACTTCGAAATTGTAATGCTTGTTTATGGGGACCATCCATGAGCAAAAATAAACAAATAAACAAAACAGACCACCACCACCACCTAAATCCTTAATTTTGTTAATATAGCATCTACTAAAGATTACCCCTCTGACACCTCAGCTGGGGAACAGGAAGCTCCAGGGCAGGCTCACAATATACTCAGTTGTAGAATCATATAAAACAATATCCCAATGCTGTTAGTCAAACTACTTTGTAACTACAGAGAGAAACTCATCACTTAGATTACATGCTTTTGCTTACCTTGGATAGAGAGATAGGGTCGCTTTCAAGGAACTGCTTGCTTAAAGAAGGGTCTGTGCTTCCTGAAGAAGCCTTCCGCTCCAAAATATGAACACTCTTAATAAAGAAAACAAAAAAAACCTCAAGTAATGAAAGAGAAAAACTTAACATGTATTTTAAAAAGTAACATTGAATGAAAAGTGATGAATGAGCAGTCATTACACACTTTATATAAACTATCAGCATCATGGCTCAAAGCATACCACGTACTACCCGTGTATAGCATAACTGCACAAATAGTTTGCCTTCTGAGGCAATACACAGCTCTTTCCTTCCTCTCTGTCCTGAGTTCAGCTGGGATACAGTAAATTTTCAGAAGAAGTTGGGAAGGGCACAGCCAGGGCATCTGACCTAAACTAGCCAAGGGCATATTTCATACCATATGACTTATATGATCAGTATATGATGGGGGAATCTGTCTGGGGAGGAGGGATTACAGCTCTGGAATGAGATGAACACTAGGTTCCAGGTGGTGAGCAATTGCATTGTGCATCATTTACTTCATACATTCTTTTATTAGTATTATTGTTGTTATTATTTCTTTTCTCCTTATGTTGTCCTATTAAACTGTCCTTATCTCAACCCATGAGGATTTAACTTTTTCTCCCAATTCTCCTCCCCAACCTACCACAGGAGATGGGGGGAGGAGTTAGCAAGTAGCTGCATGGTGCTTAGTTGCTGGCTGGACTTAAATTACAACACTCTTTCTTTTTCTATTATTGTTTTTTGAACTAATTACTCTGTTCAGGCTAGAAATGACTGGAAACTAAAAAAAAAAAAAAAAAAAAAAAAAAGCCAGGAAATACAACTAATGCAGTTCTTACCTACAGAGATGCAAAGTGCTCCTAGCCAGACCTATTACTTTTTCTGCAAAGTACAAGACACTGAGTATACATACCATGCAGTCAGCACTGTCCTATATCCACTTCTGAAGCAAACCATTGCACATAAGATATCACTGCCCCTAACATACTCATTACCACACCTTAGAATTTTCCTATTGGCTTCTCAACCCAGCTGAAGTAACTCATTATATGAGTGTTTTTAATAGATTACAGGTGTGCACAAGATCAGTTACCAGGTCTCAGTTGATAGGCTTGCTGGTGAAGATTTATGGAACACAATTATCTCAAACCATTACAGATGTTTTGACATATGACAACACTATAAAATTTTGTATCTTCAAAGCATAGTATAAAAATTAAATACATAATGTCACAACTAGTCTTGAAAAAACTGCTATTGTTAAAAGACATCTAAAAAACATCTTCCCATTTCCCAGAAACATTTCACTCATATTTTGTAAAAGAAAAAGTATTTTTCCTACAGGAGAAAATAACCACATTCTGCCTGCTTGGATTTGTATTTTGTTCTCTGGTGAAATTTTGCTATGTGTCATTTGGTAAGAATTCTACCACAACATGTCAGTGGTATCTCTTTGGCATGAAATAAAACTATTGCATTTCCAAGACATGTAACACAATAACAAACTTGCAATTACCCTCTAAGAAGGCTAACTTTATCTCAACTAAAAATAATAATTAAATTTTGTTCACAATTAAGCTTCTTTACATTTACTAAATAAGAGGTTATATGGGTACAAGTGGGAGCAGAAACAATCAGGGAATATAAAAATACATACCGACAGCAGAGTAAATATTATTATTTATAGAGGTAACTAAGTACATATGGGCCAGAACCAAACAAAATGAAAATAAGCACAGCTATTTATATACATGCATATATAATACAGGGCAACACACAGACCTTCATTGTTCTCTTTCAATTTGCAACTATGAGTGAGAATAGGAAAATATGGGGATTGTCTCTGTTGTCAGTGGAGATTAATAAGCATCCCTGCCACTATGCAACAATAATCAATATTTATTTTCTATTATTTCAGTTTAATTTTACAGTGAAAAATGTGGAAAAGCAGCAGTATTGTATTACCTGCTACATTCCCCATGGCCAACCATCAAAGGCTTTGTCATCTATGCTTTGAAATCCTCTGTTTTATCAAATAAAGGCCAATCTTATTATTTAGCTCAGTGTCTATCACTAGCCAGAAACACATTTGTATTTATGTAGCACAAGTTCCAACATTACATGACAAATAATTTAATATGCATGTTTGAGCTGAGCACCACAAAGTTACTACTGATAAAACTATGATGAAGTTTTCTCATTGAAAGATGACATGCTGCTTATGCATACAGTATCACATTTAAACAATATAAAAGAAAGTCTAAATCTGTTGCCTGATTAGCATAATCAGGACGATTCTCAACTTCCTTGCCAGTTTTGTTTGGCAGGCAGGAATCCCTCCATCTTGAGATGGAGCAATGCCCAACACAGATGTTCTGAAGGTCTCATATGCAGCAGCCGGTGCAGTTTGTTGTTATATAACTGCAATATCATTTTGTACAATATTTAGAGTGGAGTAACCCAACAGTCCTTGGTTTGCCAGATTTCCAGTGAGATTTTCAATTGCATGATTTTAAGGCAAGGGGGTTTTGTGGGGTTTTTTTTTGTTTGTTTGTTTGGGTTTTTTTAATCAGCCCTTAGTCATTACAGTTCCACTTCAGTTGAAAAATGTGTAATTAGCTAACATCACTTTAATGAATGCTGACATTCAACTATTTGTTTGGAAATAAGAAAATTAACTCTTTTAAAATCAAATTGCCTTCTTTACGTTTCTTACTTCAAGAAGCGTTGTCTTGTTGTCTGTAAATGTCTGCTTTCCAGTTCTTTTATGTCATGACCACCATTACACTGACAAAATAATTTCCTTAAATTTATGGCTTGTCTCTAACATAATATCAAGATATATTACTTGGTGCAAAATGTTTTCCATTAATGTATGCTATTTTTCTGCAAAGTTACAGTGAGAAATTACACAATTATTTGACATTTTGAAAAGCAGCTATTTTTATAATGCAGGAGATCAGTTATTTAGCATCACAGATATAAAAATTATTTAGATCTTGAAGCTAGTATCAAGGAGTTTTTTGTTTTAACAAGAAAAATAGAGTTGGTAAAGGAAGCAGTTAAAAAAAGCTGATGAGAAGAAAGAAAAAGACAGATCAATACAGCTTCTGGGGTTTCTTTATATGAACAGAAAAATGAATAATCCATTAAACTAGGTATCTCAATCAGCCTGGTACTCTCACTCCTGTCATCCCAAGAATACAGGCAGACAAAATCAACCTCTGCATTGCTTTGTTCCAGACTTCCCTCATGCTTCAGGATTACCTGTGTGCTATAGCTGGCTTGTCCTGGAGAAAAACACCCGCGCCATCAAATTCTGTGTGCTCTTGGAAATTAATTCAACAAGATTAGAATTTTAACTGAAATTCCTCTGTAACCCCATTGCTAAATCTTACTCCTAACTACAATCCTTCCTTAAGCTTTGAAATTATTCACAACATGCATTATATATGTGAGCACACGTTTGCCTCAAAATTTACCTAATAAGCCTACACGTGGGGAACAGAAATGTTGATTCTGCCCTGCATATTTTTCATGTTGTTTGCCAAAGACATGTGAGGAAGAAGGAAGGTGATGGAGAACAACAATATGAAGTTGTTTCATATTATCATCTTCTCTGGAGGGCAAGAATGGAAAATGTATTTTACAATGTCTTTCCATATATCTTGCCAACTTTGTTTCTCAGTTAAGAGTTCAGTGACCCATTCATCTCATCCACCAGAACAAACACTAGCACATGGAGCATCTGGTCTCCATCAGGACAGAGGCTGAAGACCCTAACATTTCTTAACTGAATCTGACTTCCCATTAAAAGAAAAGACATTCAACTGTTTTCAAAGGGAAGGCAAGGAAAGAAAAGAGATATTGGGTAAGTAGAGATAGGAAATACAGTGAAGGACAAGTCTGGCACTCTTGCCTCCCTTTCTGCTTTGCTGCTAATTACTTAATGGAATGTAATTATATTTAATGCAATGAGTTCTCTCTAATTTATAATTTATGCATTTTCAAGAAAAAGGCAGCTGGTGAGGAATTTATCACTCACATTGGAATCAGACTCTCTCAGTTCAGGAATGTGTACAACATCTGGCTAACAGTTAATTAATGAAAAAGAATTGATGGGTCATTTTGTTGGCTCACAGTATTCAGCAGTCTCCAATACAGGGCAAGCAGTCTCTAATACATAACCATGAGGCCTAGACATAGTGTTCTACAGCAGTAATTTAAAACAGAGCTTTTCTCTCAGGGTTGTGTTTGTTTTCTTTAAACTGAAGGACTAACTAGTGCATCTTTTCTTATCTGCTATTCATTGGCATTATTTGCAACCTAGCTACCCCTGCACAGACCTGTGTTCTTATTTGAATTCTGTTTAGTATGAGGTGTGATGCTTAATCACTTCCGCTCAACTAAAACATAGTAATCCCCAGTTATCTGATATACAGCAGCAGTAATAAGGTAGATACAGATTTGACTTCAGACTTACTAGTTTTTACTACCTTTTAAATAGAGCTGTGATATATACTGAGTTAATCTGCAATATTATTTGCAATATTATTTGCAAATGGAATAATCTTGAAATTTGGTTTTATCTTAGGTTGCTTCTCAGTCAGCTCTGGCTTTCCTTCTGTTGGTGTTGGAATAAAGACAGAGTCTTGAATATCACTGTGAGAGAAGGGTGAGTACAAAGCAAAACAACCATGTCTCCATTAGTACACTTCTTTTTTTTCCTTCTAGCACTTTTTTTTTCTTTGTATAAAGCAGCCATGGCCCTATTCTCATCCTCAGTCTCTCCTATTGACACTGATCTATAGCTGTTTTCAACAATCTGAGCTAACAACCAACAGACAGAGGAACTTAATGATACTCTGTGAATAGCACATGTAGCTAATATTTTTTTTTTTTATTCTTGTAGCACATGCTCATCTTCTACAGAAAGAGCAACATTTTCTCTTTGTAGCATTTTTACTGAAAGATTAGTATGTCTAAGCAGCAGTTGTGTACCATACAGCATACCTGTAGCATACAGGTATGTATGTCTCTACTTCTTTCCTGTAATATGCAAAATAAATACTTCTCATGTTACAGAAACATGAAGGATTTATTAACTCAGGAGCTCTCTGTCAGCCCTTTCTAGAACTCCAGCTTTGTATTGTACAGAGTACTTCACATCAGTGCTTCTAGGCTCTGGAAGCAAAGAAGTCTTTTCTTCTCAAGGTACTTTTTGACAAACTCTGAAGAGAAATAAGCTCTTGCTTCCAGGATAGAAGTATTAGAACAACTGGATGAAGAAAAGCTCTATCATTGTAACAGCAATCTTCTCCTTGCCAGGAGAGCAATGGCTTGGAATGACTACCAAGTCATAGTCTGAGTCCTTAATGACAATCTTCTCCTTTGACACTTCAGACTTTAGATTTTGACACACTTAGAACAAACAAACTGACAATACCTGACAGAGAGAATTCAACTGTTCGTTAATGACACAAAGCATTTTTATGACTACTGAGTTATCACAATTAAAAGGATTGATATTTCATTAAATAGTCTCAAGCTAGTGATTCATTTTATTTGTGCTGATGTAGTTTTTTTTAAAAAAGGAGGGAAAATAAAATTACATACACAAAAGAAAACCATTCCTTGATATGTTAATTTGTTAACTAATGAAAGCATTCTAGACATGTTGAATGGCCTTCTTCAGAAAATATATGCAGTTTTCACTTTAATAAATTGTTGCAAGGGAGTCTAAGTTAACACAAATTATAGGCCAAATATCTGGACATTTGCCTAAAAAAATGACTTGGTTCAAAAAAAAAAAAAAAAAAGCCCTTTCTTCCTGGGGTTCTCTTTCACATTCTGTAAGCTACCCACTTAAGACTTTCTCAATATTCTTTAAACTTTAATATATGCAGTATAAAAATATAGCTGTTAAGAAAAAAGGGGGGTTGAAAAATTTTTAATCAAAATTCTTTTTTACATGAACTCTTATTCTACCGGGGGGGAAAAAAAAAGTTTGGATGTAACAGCTTCATTTTCAGTTCCAGGATAATGTATTTAATTAAGAAAAAGATGTCAGAATAGCAAATAGCTTTACTAAGGCAAACATTTATTCTGTCTAATATATTTGTATGTCTTGAATATGTATAATCCCAATCATGCACAAGTGTCTTGAAAACAGAAGTCTTCAGATCATACCTGCCATCACCCTCCCTCTTCACTTTTGTGTCTTTTCTCTCCACTGAGGAAATGAAAAGAAATTTATGGGTTTTTTTTCTTCCCCCCCAATTTGTTTCCAAAAAATCCTAAATGGCACTTCAGAAGTGTTGCTCTTCTTTCCCTGATTTCATGTGTGTGTGTGTGTGTGTGTTTACACACACATTCCTCACTGATCCCAGACAGCCCATTTTTGATTGAATTGCGGTTAGAAAATGAGTGCCTGTTATGATAATATCAATCAATGTCTGAGGACACTTGAATTGCATGAATATTCATTTTTTTTTAAATGTACAAGCAAACTTTTAGTTTATATTCTCAAGAAAAGTGAGACATGTTCATGTAGGTATGAACTTGCATGCATGGTAGAGGGATAAAAATGAGATGGGAGGAATGCAAGAGGGATCATGCTCTGAAAACACCACTTTAAATTATCTGTCATAATTTGCATGGGTAATTAAGCTTTTATGTGAGCAATTTCCCAGGTTTTGTAATAGAAGATAGCTACATACACCATTTCTAATCAAGCTGACACAGTTTAAAAATGAAATCTTTCTTCATAGCACATATCTACACTTCATCAGCATTCTCCATGCGGTCTGTAAAGCACTCCTAGAGGTAAGAGAACTCAGACTGCAATGTTTATGAAGCCCAGAGAATGTGTGGACACAGCCCCATGGGACAGCTTGGCATGTACATTATTACCATCAAGAAATGAATCAAGTCTCCTGCACAGCGTTTTTTTCCCTCACAGGTCTTTCAGACATTGTGCTGTCTTGTCTTATAGACCAGGCTATCCATCGCTCCTTGACTGCTCCTGTCCATTTTATTTCTTCAACAGCTTTAAGCCTGTCTGTCTTAGAAAGAGGCAGCTTCTCCCTCTATTAATCTCTAGGATCTCTACTCTGGAAGATCTTGTCTCCAAACCACTATAGATATTACCAAGGGTGGGGGCACTCATGGGCCAAATATCTATTGATTGGAGAGGACCCGTTCATTGCACATACACACAGGCATACTTCTACTGGTCACCACATATATATTGTGTAAATTCTAGTCAGAAATGCAGGCACAAGATGACTGATGCATGCCGGCAGGCTGGCCTCAAAACCTACAGGCAGCAAGCCTGATGTATCCACCTGAACTGGGCTCCTGGGCATGTGTGATTGCCAATGTGTGTCAGCAGTCCTAACCCCAAGGATTCCCACTGCCACAGCAGGAATGTCTCATACCTTCAACACATCCATCGGCATCAGTGTGTGGGGGGAGCCTGCCTCACCCCTGGGGTCAATCTATACCAGTTCCCTTCAAGGTTTACTTATACAGGTTCCTACCCCTCTCCTGGACATATCCATAGCTCAGAGGGCTTCGCTCTGAAAGTCCTTGCCTTCTCCAGAAGGTCAGACTGTGCCACGTGTAGTTGTTTGCTCATCAAGTAGTTCACTGTTATCCACTTGAGTACTGAAAAAGTAATCTAACATCTGAGATTTATGATTTAATTTAAGACAAGTGCTATGGCATTGAACTTAATGTAACATTCACATGGGTGTCCTACAGTGTCCTAAGTTACTCTATTCATTGTTTCAGACATTTTTTCAGATACTGAAGTAAGACTCACTACCTCTTGAATATAAGGAACATTTTCAGACTCTATTAAAAATGGAATTATCAAGAAAAGTATTGTAGAGTAACAGGAGCTAACCAATTTAAAGAATAATTGCATGTTTTTCTTAACAATTTTGCCACTACATCCTTTTCTCCCTCAGAATATTTGCTTGCTCCAGTGAGTTGTTGCCTTTAAAGTACTTACTTAACACTTGCTGCTCTAATGTTGTTTCAATGGTATTATATGAAGAGAGTTAATTAGAAAAGAGAACAAAAGAGAATTACATCACTCTAAGAACAGTACTTGGCATTTAGTAGCATCTTCAGTTTGAAATTCTCAAAGAGACTAATAATTATTATTGAAATAATTCTCTCAAACTACTGAAAAGTAAAAATGCTCTTAAGTCTATGCTTTACAACGGAGCAAAGCTAGGAATAAGGCTCCATGTTCTCAGGTCTGTACCTTACCTACTAGACAACTGTCCGTCCTTGCCTTCCTTTCTTTTATAGTCATGGAGAGACAGAAACAAATGAAATTTACAGGTAACCACCAAGAATTTTTTCCCAGATGCCACATCAGGCTGTCAGTAGTGAGCAAGCGTGTAGGTTGCTACTCAGCTTAAGAATAAAGAAGGAATATACATGTCCTCAGACTTCTCTTCCACATGGAGTATATTATATTATATTACAATCTCATATGAGCAACACTGTCTAAGGCACGCTGGACAGATAGGCAGGCATGGTAAAAGTGCCAATTGATTATATTGCCATTGTTTATTAGGCAGAAATCTATAATGAAGCCACAAAATCATCCTTCATACCGTGTCACTGATTCTAACTAGTGA
Organism: Tyto alba; assembly: GCF_018691265.1. NCBI lineage: Eukaryota > Metazoa > Chordata > Aves > Strigiformes > Tytonidae > Tyto > Tyto alba. The sequence continues at coordinate 26,275,086 of NW_024881328.1, read as the reverse complement.
TAAACAAAGTTGAGTTTGAGGTATCTCAATATATTAAAACCAAAAAATTAATACTACATGAGCATGAACGCTCTCTCTTATCCCTTCATGAACTCTCACACATCTAATTGTTCTCAGTCTCCCAGAAAAAGCACCAAAAATTATAAATTAAGTAGGACAATTAAAAGAGAGAGACTCTTCCAAAGGACTTTAATTTCCACCAGGCAAGATGGATCTCTGTATATGATGGACCTTACCCTGCGAACCTAGCGTACCAAGGGAAAAGTACTAGTGGCTGTTGCTACCACAATTGCTCCTGCCATGACCCTTCCCATTGCCACTGCTCTGATACTTCCCGTTGAGCTGCCAGGAAAGGTGTAGCAGCAACAGGAGACAAAGCGACAGCAACAGCAGGTCTCTCATTTTAAGCTTCAGTATTTTGCATTAAGTAGCTTCAGTCTCGAATACTACACCACTTTTTCTGTGGGACAGACAAAAAGTGAATCTGCTATTGCTTAGAATAGCCATTCAAAAAGAGCTTCTTAAACATCAAGCAGTTAGAATGAAAGATTGCTTGCAACTTCTTTGTTCCCTTTTACACATCAACCAGCTCTCCCAGACACTGCTGATAAACACCTCTCCCCTTATTTTCCTTCTCTCTACTCTGCCCTTACTTTTCCAGCCAGTTGTTCTCCCTACAAACCAGTCCTTGCTTCTTGGTTTTATGTCCTACGACCTTAAGAAATATTTGAGCCATGCAGTTCTCTCTCAACTACTCATTTTTTTCACCTATTTATTTCCTGACCAAGAGTCTCACTCTCTAAATCAAGTACCTTTTGCTTTCTACACTGCACAGCTGAAGCACTCAACTCCTGGAACTTCTTACTTTTCCCTCCTACACCACCCACTTGCTGTGACATGCAGATTGCCCATGTGAACTCAGCTTCACAGAATCCAATGGTCCCTGCAGTACATCTATGAAAAATTTGCAGCTCATGGTCTCCTGGGGAAAACTTGATGGAAGTTTTCTTAGCCATGAGACTTCCCTTCATAATGCTACTTTTAATCTTCTTAATGTTAGCTGAAAGCATGAAACTCTAGAATTGACATAGAAACCATATTTTCCCTTTATGCACATCTCATTATGCTTTATCATTAGTTGATGAAAGAGACAACAGAGAAGTCACCTCTCCCTTTTTCTGCTCCCAGTCTATGTCTGTCTCATCTAATCAGCACTTTATGTTATCAACTGTCTTTTATTATGAGCTTAATACAGTGCATAGCACTGTGAAGCCTAGATTTCTACTGCATCCCTATATACAAATAACAATCATTAGTCCTTTTTTTCAGGTACCATACATTTCACCCCCAGATTCACCTACTGTAATAGCTATTTTATAGTCTGCCACTTAGTCTATAAACTAAGGTTTGGTTAAGGTTGCTGCAGACAAATTACTCGATCTTTCCATCATCATTAAAGTCTCTATATCTACAAAGTTGTGATACACACTTTACAAAATACTGCTTTCAGGAGACTACTTTGACAATTAAAATATTATGGTTATAAAAAGCTAACTAGGCATTTTCCAGCACAGATCTCTAGATAAGACCAGAGCCTTGACTTTGGAATTGCGCTCTGCTCCAAAATTTAAAGGCCAGGTAAACATCTTCAGCCCAAACGCAGCCTTCCTTGCATCCCTTGAGTACACTCCTTCTCATATTAATCAATATTGCTCTTACAGAAAAAAAAAATAAAAAAAAAAATAAAAAGCAGATGATTACTGCTCTGGAAAATCTTTTCTCATTTTCCTTCAAAGCCCCTATCCTTCACTTTTTACATATGTTGAAAGACAATGGTCATTTGAAATATGAAAGCTCTCCTACTAGAAAGGTGACCACACAAGGCTAAATGCAATAGCACTAAAAGCTTTCCTTCTTTTGTGTTTACTATATGGGAAAAGAAACAAGGATTTGTTGAAACAGCAATGTGACAAACAGAAACAGAGAAAGAGATAACTGTTGATCATCCCTCCCTTCTAAAAGACCAAAAAAGAAACCGAGACATTAGGAGAGAAGTCCTCTCATTTAAAATAGCAGACATTGCTAAATCCATTTCACATCATGTATTAGCTACCCTCTAGGTGGTGGTCAGAAAAGTCAAAAATCTCACCTTTTTTCACAGTTTCATTATTATTACTCTCCTTCTGTATCACTCCCTCTGTTTAATAGCCTGGGGTCAGGCCCCAATTTACCAAACTGCACACTGTTAACCCTGTAATGTATTTACTTCTTTCTGCCTCCTCAGCACAATATTACTACCCATGCATTGCAGAGAATATATAATGGATTAGTCTGCAGTATGACTTGCATACTTAGTCAAGAAATAAAATATGGAATATTTATAAAGAACTTACACTCATCAAGCTGAATACACATATGCTTTTCAGCTGTATTTTTTAAAAACAGCATTAGTTTTCCTCCTTTTTGTTGTGCAACAGAATATAACCAGCTTTTTCAGAGTTTCATGAGGGATGAAAAACAAGAATCTCCCTTTCCATCATGACCCACAAAAAAGGCTGTCAGAACTGCAGTTTTTATGCTCACCTTTGTATGGGGACTTTTAGTAGTCTTAGGGAGATCCCCTGAGAGTGGAAATGATAGCAGTTCTACACTCTGCAACAGCTCCACAGCAGGAAAAACTGCTGCTGCTCCATTCTAATGTATTCTTTATCAAGGACACCACAACTGCCCTGACACCCTGCTCAGCTCAAGGATTAAGCAAAACAGGTTGTTCCTGGGTCTTCTTCTATCTAGTAGTCCAAATTAACCATGATTTTGATGAAAATTAATTACGCTAAAGTTCCTACAATGATGAAAATTTCAACCCAGTTTTTTTGGTTATTGCTGGCTTTAGTAGCCTGCTCATTTATAAATTACTTAGTTATGGAGCCTGCAAATTGGCAATGTCAAAGCCGTCACTGACTGCTAATTCTCTTAGGTCATGTATACTGCACAAATAAGAAAGCTACATTAAAACGCCAGCATTATATACAGTATGACATTTTCCACTCTCCCTGAAATGATTTATCATAGTCATGTTCACACTCCTTCAGCCTCCTGTGCCATAACTTATTGGGAAACTGTTCCATAATTGCTGGTATGACTTTGACAAGAATTATATGATGAGAAGATTTCAGTCATTAACCATCTAGAAATATCAAGTGTAATCCTCACATATGACAATGAAAGCTACACTGACACTTCATCCAGTCTCATCACTTTCCATACCCATATATATCACCTTTTCAGGAAGGGTGTTTTTCTCTTAGCTGCTATGAAGAGGCAGCAAAACAGAATTTTGAAGCCTTTTCAAATAAAACCCAACAGCCCCCAAATGAAAATCCCTTACCCCTTACCTCTCATTGTGTTTGGGGGAAAGCCTATGAAAACTAATACACATACAAATAATGACACAAGCAAGGAAATTAATTAGAAATAAAATTGTTATAGTAGATGGTATGATGAAGCTGGTTGATTTACTGTGTTTCTATGAACAAAGAATACATTCATATGTTTATTTCCCTGGATATAGTACTATTGCGCCTCACACTGTGTTGCATTCTATAGCTCAGTTTCACTGAAGAAATTGCCCATTCATTCATTCTCCTGGATATTTTTCTGCCTTTAACAGTGGAAGCAGCAAGGCAAAAAAAATTAATGCCTAGAGGTAGACTTTCTATTCCACATTTACATGCCTAAATATACTTGTTAAGCATCATCAGACATTATTGGATCCAAGAGAGTTCTGAATGCATCACACCATCGACCTCTTCCTCATTATTTTAAAATCATGCTTCACGTTTCAGTGACCAAATATGGACTTAAAGTTAAGCATCCATTTCATTATGATGACAGGCATATCTTGCTGTACCCCGTTACTATGGTAACAGATATGCTAGCCATTAGACTTATGGTAAAATGTATTCCCAAAAGGTAATTTTTTTTTCATTCTTACTTGCATGATTGTACGAAACTGCCTAATTACAAAGAGAACACAGAGGATATGCTCTTAGCACAGCTCTGCAGCTCCTATGAGTCTTGCATTCACCTTCTTTGGGTTTAAATGCAAGAGAAAAAAATATACTGATGCTTTAAACAAAAGATGTCAAAATTTTTTACACCGGTTGGAACTATGAAAAATTTTGAGGAGATCATACACTAACCAAAACTTAACTGAGTACAGCTATCCCAAATCCTGTACAGCATGAAAGAGAAACTATTTATCATCTGTGAGAACATAATTCTTGGCTTCACTGAAATGCAATGGAAATTATTTTTAAAATTCTAGACACATTTCCTGCTTGTTGTCTAACATGCATCAGAATTCTTCTCTTGGTTTAACATTTTAAACATACCTTATGATGAGACTCTATACATTCAAATCTATAAATGTTACAGTTTTCATCAAATTCTCAGTTTTCAAAATTTTTATAAGTCAGATAAGGGAAAAAACTACTTCAGCAGCAGCTGAGAAAATAGTGTCATAACTGGCATACAAGTAGCTGGGAAAGTGTTCTTAAGCTACAGCCATTCAAGTAAATAATTGTTTGCTGTAGTTGTATTTAAGTTCTTTTCCTGCCTCTTTTCCTTGTCAAGCTGAAAAGAAGCCAGTATTTCATTAATAAAAATATTTTCACAATATTTTAAATTATACAGTTGTTATAGTCTTGCATTTTGTATATTTCTTTTCTACACATGGTGATGTTAAACTAACTCAGAAGTTGATTTAGTGTTCAAGGTTTCCATGGATGAAAGTTTTAAAGTATGTTTCTGTTCTAATCAAATATCAGTATCAACCTTTGCATTTGTAAATATACATGTAACAATCTATCTGAAATCTAGTGGGTAGTTCTGGTACTTTCTGAAATGTTCCTGCTGATGCTGGGGCCAGACTGTACACCCAGCCCTCAAAAAACCACAGGAATGCCTAAATTGTTTTGAAGGGAAATAAGACAGCCCTCATCATAAAGGGATCCTGGAGAAAAGATGTATTACATCAACATAGGCAAGGGTCTCTTGAAAATGCAAGTCTAACATAACTGGACTAGTACTATATAAAGTGGGACAATCAGTGTAAATTTGTAGCAACTCAAATAATATTTTAAATGTTAGGTGCTTCCATAAAGGATGAACAATGTATTTAAACTGAACTGAGATATCACCTTTTAAAAATATAATACATCTCTGTATTTCAATTTACAAAATAAAAGATATTCACAGAAGACACAAAACAATTTGGAGCAACTGTAGGTTCATGCTACCAAAGAAACCACTTCTCAAAAGACTTCAGAGCATGTTTCCTGATTGTCCACATGATTAGATACTTCTCATTCCAGTGCTACAGATAGTGCCCATATTGCTTCTGAATCTTTTTCAAACCACTTTAGAAAGTGGGAAAAAAAAAAATTAAAAATCAACATTCTTGGCTATAGTGATATCATCTAGCGTTGTAAATAAGTGAATTTAGAGCTAGCAAGAACTAATGGCCACATACAGGATTAATCATTTCACCAGATGTTATAAACATCTAGATCTTTTCCTTACCTGCCTCCTGTCCCTCTGAGATGATGATGAAGAGGAGGCACTTCTATGTGATGGAGTGGATGTTTTGTGAGCTGGAGATATACTCTTCTCCTCTGAACTCATCTTTGCATCAAACTTGTAGTAATGATATTGTGCTCTTATCACTCATGTACAAAAAGGCAAGGGATAGTCTTCTGCATCCTTCTGTTTCTGATTTTATGGACAGCCAAAGAGAAATTCAGCTGAATGGCACCTTAAAGAAAAATAGAAGAGAAAGTGTGAATGAATACACTGTTGGCTCCAAAGTAGCTCTGCAGCAAAGAAATCTGTTGACAGTCACTATTTAATCCAACAGGTCTCCCAGTGTTTACTTCCCCTCCTAACTACCCAGTACAAACACAAATACATTGTTCTGCATTCTCACAGAAAATAAAAGTGGTATTACATTATTTCAAAGACCCCTATGGAAAGGCTTAAGGAATTTACAGCAATTCTCAGGTAAAGTTTACAAATCCTTGACAAGGGATCATTATCCCATCTTGCATAATATCATAACACTTCAACTAACTCCTTAGAATTTCCCATGCAACATAATTAACACTGAACACCCCATTATAATCAGTACATCTTAAAAATCCTGCAGTTAGATTAAGGACTCTACAAGTTGTTTTTTAAAAACAGGTCCCTCTTTCAAAGATGGCAGCCTCACTGAAGGGGTGGACAACCCAGTTTCATGGATCAGCACCTTTCAGATGGTGCAGAGCTCATCACGCACTCATACCTTGCTCTCAAAGGCTACTGAAAGATAATACTCTAGGCTGCCACGTTGGGTGCAGTGCTCAGGCCTGGCAGCGCGGGGCTGTGGGGATGGGCTGCCTCTGTGGAAGGAGGCCGGGGCTGCCCCAAGATGGACATGGCTGGTTCCAGCCAGCTCCGCACTGGCCCCACAGCAGGGCACAGATGAACCTGTCAGTGAAAAGTTATTTAAGGAAGGACAGAAAACACCATAAAGGCAGAGGAGGAGAAACAAAACAAATGACAAACAACCCTGTGAATACCATGGCCAGAGGAGGGAAGGTGCCCCGGGCACCAGAGCAGAGACTGACCTGCAGCCTGTAGAGGAGGTGGATAGTCTTGAAGGAACTGCGGCCCATGGAGGACCCGCACTGAGCAGATTTCTCCCTAGAGGACTGCAGTCCGCGGGCAACCCACATCAGAGCAGGGGAAAAAGTGTGAGGAGGCAGGAATGGCAAGAAAAAACTGCTACGTACTGACCACAAACAGCACCCTCCATACCAACTGGGGCAGGGGGAGACTAGAAGTGTCAGGAATGAAGGAGTGAAGTTGAACCCGCAAAAAATGGGAGGAAAGGTGTTGGTTTAATGTCTTTCATTTCCCACTACCCAAATCTATTTTAATTGGCAATAGATTAATTTTCCCTAAGCTGAGTTTTGCCCACAACAGTAATTGATAAGCAGTCTCCCTGTCTTTATCTCGATCCACAAGCTTTCTCATCCTATTTTCCTCACCCCATGCCAATGAGGCAGAGGGGAGTGAGCAGCTGGGTGGGCATTTGACTGCTGGCCAGGGCTAACCCACCACAGATACAGGGATCATTCTCTTTACTATTTACTCAACCACTGCTATGTGTATTACCTCTTTGTGAGAATTAGATGCTTTCTCTCACTTCTCTCTACCCAAACCTTTAATTTCCTTCCAAGAACAGAAAAACAGATACTCAGAGCAGCACAGAGGATATTTGTGTCAATAAATAATCAAAGACTACTTGTCAAACACTATCAAAATATTGCAAGTAAATTACCAGTACATCATGACATTTCAGGAAAGGAGTTATAGTTCTTAGTATTTAACAGATTACTTTGATCTTGCTTCAGCTGATAGATACTGTGTCTGATCTTCCATTAACCTTGATATAATCGTTGCCTGAATGATGTCGTCTGCTTGAAGCTAGCATCTATCTTCTCCACTGTCCTCTCTCTAATTTTGAAATAGTGCCCTTCCACATATACCATGATGACAGCACACCAAGGGTCAGCACAGCACAGCTAGCTTTAGATGGGTGTGGAGAAAGGTGCTGTCCTGTACCATGTTAAATGAGATCAAGACAAAAATGTATTAACTAACACTTGGACATCATTGTAGGCTCAAGAAATTATGACATACTGAAGACAGAGATCTAGATTGTCCAATCACAAGAGATATCCATGTAAGAATATCACCCTGAACCCAGATATACAGAGGCAGCTAAATAATTAATTACATGGTGCCTTGCAGCCACCAGCTTCCAAATACTGCACCCTAACAAACACCCTTTTGCTGGAGCTGACATCTGTGATGACTCATAAGTGACAGACACCATTTTTGCTTTCTGTACTATGGAAAGTGGAATGACTTCATTTTACTACTTATCAGCGCTTTTGCAAGTACGAATCTCATCCATATCTTATGCGTAAACTTCCATCTCCATCAAGGAGTCTCCTGTAGAATTACAGATCCTATGTAATATCCAGAGAGCATTTCAGTGGCATGACTGGGAGGACATGGCTGTTCCACCATCAAAAGCTGCCCCCATAGCCTGAACATCTTGGCAAATTCTCTATTCTTTCCAGGATGACAAGTTCCTGCTAGAAGAAGCCTTAGAAGATGGGTTTTGCTGGAACTGCAGAAGTCAGCTACAAGAAGAAAGAAACAAGCTGCACAACACATTTGTTTCTGAACTTCAGAGAGAAAACATAATGAAGTTACACCCAAAGAGAAGTTTTTCTTTCTGTCCTAGCATACCAGGGACTGCTGACCTAGTTTCACAGCATTTCCATATCCTACAAATATATCAGGCAAATTTTAGCCAAAGAGGTGTACCAGCAGTGATATCTCAAGGTGTATGCAGTTTTCATATAAATCAAAAACCGAATTACAGAAATTATAAATCAAAAAAAATTTAATCCTAGTTCACAAAGCTGTGCAGAATGGTTGAGTTACTTAATAGCTAGAAGGACAAATTTTCACTCACTTTCAGCTATGAGGTCACTAAAAATTTTTTGGCAGAGCAGCCTTCAGGCAAATGAAAATAAAACCCTTTTTAAAACATCTGATCTTCACTCAGTTGACTCATGTGGAAAAATTTATATTTAGTATTGGCACAGGAAGACAGTGATCTGGCACTTCAAGTGTGTTTTTAAGGCTCTCAGGAAGCATAGGTGCTGTTGTAAGAAGCAGACACCAGTGCTAACAACTGGTACACAAGAAAAACAGTTCTGTAAATAGTTGCTAGGTTTGAGGTTCTATGAACTATGGGCTTTTTCTTTCGAAAGGTACTTAAAAAAAATAAAATAAAAATAAAACAACAAAATAATGGCTTACACCTGAGCCGAAATCCACAGCAGTTCTGTGGCATTCCCCAACCATTAAGAGCTGAACCTAACAACTTGCTCAAACCACACTGATTTATTGACAGCAGTCTTCCAAAAAAAGATATTTAAAACTGAACCACCCCCCTTCACACTACAAAAAGCAAACATTTCTTCTTGGCTCATTTAACAGCAACAAAAACTTCAACACACAATCACTATCACTTATAGATAGAAATCTTTGATATAGAAACAGTTCAGGGTTAAAAGCCAAAAAAAAGGCAAGTGGGATATTTGGGAAAGCAAACACTGTAAGTACAACAAAAAATATCAATGCAAACTATCAGAGCTAGCACTGAGCTTTTTATTACTGTTCTTGCACATTGAATTTGGATTCTGTTTATATTGCTAAGAGCTTATTACCCAAATTTTAAGCCAAAATTGGAAGATAAATCTTTTTTAAAGCAAGTTAGAAGGAATAAATTTAGTGAAATTGATGTAGAGAGACATCAGATTGAAGTAAACAATTATAAATCTAATTTTTTGGCCAACAAATTCAATTTACCAAAAAAAATGCTTTTGAGACATTTTTCATGGTCTTTTTCCATCAGTCACTGGGAATTTTGCTATTGATTTCAGTGAAAACAGAAGCAAGATATATACCATGGTAGAATATTTCTAGAAAGTAATCGAGAATCTAAAAACACATTAAAAAACTATGATATTGGGGTTTGGGTGAGTGGGGGGTGTCCCCCTAGTAATTGTGAATTTGTTCTGATACTACTGTTTCCTGTCAAAGACCAAAACATCTGACTCATTGTACAAGGACAATTCTACCATCCTTTTACTTCACAGCAAATCTGTCTTCAACATGAAAGTATTTTAATTTATTTCTGTCAGACAACTTAAAAAGAATGGCATTATCTGGCATAAACAAGGGTAACAGTATTGGCCATTGGTTATTAACTGCTGCTTATCCAAATACCATTGACCTGTAGGCTGCATTTTGCACCACACCAACTAAATCCCTCTTGAACTGCTCAAAACCACCTGTCAGTTTAGGATCATAAGTTGATTTAGCCCATCAAATGTATGGTCATACATTGGCTTGCCTGGAAGCTGCTTTGCTGTGAGTTCCAAAGGCAGGAAATATATTCCTTGCTTCCAGCATACAAGAAAAGACAGACTTCCTAGCACATGGAAACCAGACACACAGTGAGATTTTGAACATCACAAGTATCAGTCACTCAGATGGAAGTTTTGTCTTCAACTTTTTTCATTGGCATCTCAACTATTTTAGATTTAAAACACCGCTTGTAATTTAGTAATACAAAAAACTATTTACTGGTTCTTCAGTACATTTTTTTCTAAGTTATTTATTTTTTGTGTGAAGTGATGTATATATAAATGTAAAATGCTCTGTCCAAAGTCAAAAAGAGAGTGAGTCTTCTAAGCAGAACATGCAACAAGGTCATTTATCTCTCTGATGCATAAGGGAAAAAAAATGTGTCATGATTGTAACATCCACCAGATGAGGTAGAACATCTATATCTAATCCTATTCATAAAGGAATACAAAATTACTCTACAGAAACTACAATAAAAAATTATTTAAGAAATATACTAAAGATTCTTTATGAAGTAGTTAAGAAATTGTTTATTCTTTCTTAAATATCTGGTATTGAAAATTTCTTTCATAAATGAGAACTATTCCACCACATTCTTACAGTTCACCCCTACTGTTTATGTTTTAAGAGAGCCTTTGAATTCAAGGTGAGGTTTTCCCAATAATGCTTTTGTACTTGATCTCAATTGTTACAGCTTGTCCAGTAGGAATTACCTCTTCCCCATTCTTTCTCTACTTCAATCTCAGATTTGAACATATTTCACTACACAGGGTTTTTTTCCTCATTTATTCTCAGTTCTTTAGTGTTGTGTTTTGGGTTTTTTTTTTCCCTTGGTGTCTTAAATCAAGTAAGTCTTAAATTTCATAAGTCTTAAAAACAGTCATTCTTCATTTCCTTTCCATCCACAAAGGGTTACAATCTCTTTTGGTCTCTTTCTAAATAAATAAATAAAGGAAAATTACATGTTTTATTTTTCGCATCAGAAACCACTGTTTCTTTCTGTTCATATCAGAAACCACTTTCACTGTTTGTATCAGAAACCACTACTCTATCTTTAATAGAGATATTATGTTAACTCAAACGTCTTGCCTTCTATTATCTGAAACAAAATTATTTCGGATGCATCAAAATAAATGACCAATCCAGTACTAAGATGTAGCCTGATTATTTTTGTATCAATGTTACACTAAATAGTTTGGAAGACAAGAAAGCACTGAGATCTACTTACCAGTTTCTCATCCTCTTCTATCTCAAGTTACAATAATATGTTTGATTTAACATCTCTTAAAAGTATTTCCTGGGAAGTCTGCAGACTGGACTATTCAGCAGTATAAAAATACTGAAGAAGACACTGACTCTCCATATAAAAATTCATCACTCTTCACTTTCTTCACTGAACAAGCTACATTATATCTGGAGTTGCACAGATTATCAATATTTGAAATTTAATATTAAAATTGAGTACTTTATGTTACTAGCTAAAATGAAAAATAAATTTTAAAATGTAAAAAAAAGAAAAAAAAAAGTGAAGAATGGAATGGAGAAAGGCTATGTTCATTGGAGGTGGAGGAAGTTAGTAGGTTTAAAAGACCTGAGTGAGATACATACACAAGGAATGAAATGAGACAATACACCAGGGATCAAATTAGGCAAAGACAAAGTGAGAATCACAAGCTGTACAAACTGCACAAAATAAATGGGCAACACAGAGGAGAGAAGCAGCCTGTGGAAATTAATATTATCAATATCAGAGGTATGTATATTGCAGTTCTCTCTCTTCATGAGCCACTACCATACGGCAAGTCCATTGACACTAGTTAGGGAATTTCTGTCTTCTCCCAAAATCTGAAGATGTCCCACTGAGCCTGGGCAACTGCACCAAATGCATTTTGGTATGTGAAAAGCCTATTAGTGAAAGTGATGAAAATGTATAAATACATGACTTGAATACATACAGAGTTATAAACAAATCTGCATGTCATATACCAGATAAATGGAAGTTCTCAATGGGTAACTCCAAATGGAGTCTGGATTCAAAGAACAGATTTCTGTGATGTTGTTTCTCACTCTGAGTCTTTTCTGCAAGAATGTCTAGAATGCTTTATAGACTGCTTAATATCTTGTGCAGTATTGGAGTGATTTGAGAAGACAATTTAGGGTGCAGAACTGAGTCTCTAGACATAAGAATCAAAAATATGCAACTGTCATTGGCATTATTTCAAGCAAAGCATCATCACACTGATCTATCAATACGGGACTGTTTTTCATTTGGGAGGGAAGTGATTTTCTGTGGTGCACTGCAGCTGCATAACACAGTCACTCAATATCCGAGCACCCAGTGGAGGCCAACCTTTGTTCTCACATTATGAGGAATTGAGGAATATGTAACTGCCTGTCCCCAGCTTTGCTGCTGACCTTCCATGCAGGAAAATCATAACCAAGCTTTTGTTCCAGTACATGAATGTTGCAAACACAAGAATATAATGGAAATGAAACACCTCAGTGTGGTAGCAGTGCTGTGGTGATTTAATAGACCACTCACAGGAAATAAGCAATTTGTCTCTTTGTTTTTGTTTGGTTTTTTGGTTTTTTTTTTTGTTTGTTTGTTTGTTTTTTTTATAAATGAGTAAACCAATCCCTTTCCCGTCACTATCTGAAAATCATCCACATCATTTTAGCAAAAATCAACTTTTTAGGAAAAGGCTTTAATCAATCCATTTTAAGATTTGTTTTATTTGCAGGTCCTGTCAGAAATAATAAAGGACCAGCTCCAGATTCGGGAAAATTATGGATTATGTTTGGCATGTTGACAATAGGAAAAAAAAAAATGAGCAACCTTTTCCCTTTTAATTCAAAATCCGTTTTTCCCATCAGGAAAATAAAATTTCCCACATTTTTCTAGCACAGTTCGAATAGCAGAATTGCTCCAGTAATAACTTTTGAAAGCTAATAATTAGAGTAGTCATCTAAAATCACATTTCCTACACCTCTAACCAGTGAATATTAAATCCTGAACAGATACCAAAACAATACTGTTGATCCAAGGGGACCGATAATGATTTTCATGCCCAATATTTATAAGTAGGAATAAATGAGGTGCTATAGGAAAACTGGGAAATCTTACCAGCACTAAATGTCTTTTAAGATAGAAGATATTAGAATTCATATGACTATGTTACCATTGCTCCTTTCAAGTATTTTAAAAGCTGCATATTCAAGGTTCAGATAACAAATGTACACGTGCAGGCATTCATAACAACATTGGCATATAAAAATTCTCAATAAGATACTATATACAGCAATACATACAGTGAGTAAATACTGCCATAAGTCACTCTTTATTCCATATTCAGAAGGATCTAGAACCTGGCTGTAGGTAGGAAATGAGTCAAGTCCAGCATTACCCCTGGAGGGGAGCTCTGATACAGACCAAACTGCTGCAGTTGGTCAGTACAATTTGCAACTTCCATGATCATAAAATCATTTAGGTTGGAAAAGGTCTTTAAGATCTTGTGTAAAGACACTAACCCCATGCAATGCTACAGGCTTGGGGAAGAGTGGCTGGAAAGCTGCCTGGAAGAAAAGGACCTGTGGGTGTTGGTCAACAGCCAGCTGAATATGAGCCAGCAGTGTGCCCAGGTAGCCAAGAAGGCCAACAGCATCCTGTCTTATATCAGAAATAGTGTGACCAGCAGGACTAGGGGAGTCATCATCCCCCTGTACTCGGCACTGGTGAGGCCACACCTTGAATACTGTGTTCAGTTTCGGGCCCCTCACTACAATAAAGGCATTGAGGTGCTGGAGCGTTTCCAAAGAAGGGCAACAAAGCTGGTGAAGGGTCTAGAGAACAAGTCCTCTGAAGAACAGCTGAGGAAACTGGGGTTGTTTAGCCTGGAGAAAAGAAGGCTGTGGGGAGACCTTATCGCTCTCTACAACTACCTGAATGGGGGTTGTAGCAAGGTGGATGTTGATCTCTTCTACCAAGTAACAAGCAATAGAACATGATGAAATGGCCTTAATTTGCACCAGGGGAGGTTTAGACTGGATATTAGGAAAAAGTTCTTCACCAAAATGGTTGTCAAGCATTGGAACAGCCTGCCCAGGGAAGTAGTTGAGTCACCATCCATGAAGGTATTTAAAAGACTTGTGGATGTGGCGCTTAGGGACACAGTTTAGTGGTAGACTTTGCAGTGTTAGGTTTACAATTGGACTCAATGATCTTAAAGGTCTTTTCCAGACTAAATTATTCTATGCCCATGAGAATTGCAAATTGTGCTGACCAGGTGCAGCAGTGATGATGACCTGTCCAAGATCATGGTGTCAACCAGCAACCTCTCCACTGCAGGGTGATTGGGGCACTGCACTCAGCCTCCCTCCTACAGCCACTCCACTTCTGGGCTTCAGCAAAACTCTGAGATCCCATGTTTGCTTACAAGGCCTACTGCATGGTTAGATGTGGGCACTCATCTCCTTCACCTCATCAATTACTTTGTTTGCTAATTTATCTAAATATATAACTAGACGTACATTGTAACCATGCAGCCACCAAATTCAAATGATAAAAAACCCCAAACCTTTCCTATTTTATGTCTTATTTCATATGATGATAGACAAAGGCAGTACTTACCCATTTTATACATGCAGTTTCCTGTAAACTCTTTCAAGATTAGATAATTAATTGGTTAAAACACAATGTTTATGTCAATAATAGCAAAGCCTAAACCTATATCACTATTCTTAACTAGGCTACCACTTCTCCTTGACTGATAGTCAATAAAATGTAGCAAAAGTAATAGAAAAAAATACCCAAACATATTTCACAGATGTCATTTTTTACAGCCCTACATTTGACAACCACCCATAACAAGCATGTGTTGGAAGAATTATCAAAAAAACAATAAAGTGAATTAACATGGTGTTTCCCAAAACAGTGACCAAGTTTATTCAATGCAGTGGTTTTAAAGTCATTAGGCTTGGGATAAGGGATGTTTAGATTTTGGCTGGGGTTTTTTTTTTGGGGGGGGAGAGGGGATTGGGGGGGTAGGGGGCATCTTGTGGGTTTTTTCACTTTTAAGAAGGTCTATTTCTGTACACAGTCTCTACATCTTAAACAGCATATTCCACATGAAACTACAGTATCAGCAAATATCACCGAGACATTCTTATTTTCATGTCATCCTTAAGACATGCCTCCCAAGAATTTATACCTGGTATGATTTCTTTAACACTGAGGTATCATTTTTTTGTTTTGTTTTGTTTTTGTTTTTGTTTTTTTTTCTGAGTGGCTAGTCCAAGTATGGCTCAATAATAGTAAAAGTAAAATAATATTGAAAACATTTACTTGCATAGGCATGTATCTCTGTAAAATACACGGTTATGGCAGATTCCATCAAATAGATGAATAAGGTCAAAAAACAGATAATCAAATTCAGACAAGAAGAGATAAGTATGACATCTGCCTTTCCTATTTTCTGCTTGTCTATACTATTAAGCAGAGTTTTCTGCCTTTCCAGAAGCCCCAAAGCATACATGGTAATTAGTCGAGTTCCAGTATATCTAAACCTCCAGTTTAGATGATAATTTCAAAATAAGCCCTCCACTCATTTACAGTCTCTGAGGATTGCCTCAATGGCTGAAGTGACCCTAGGATTTTCATTAGGACATCTTTGCTGTTCTGTGTTCCTCAGGCTATCACAGTAATAGAATACTATTGATTTGCATGGCATAAAAATTTCTTGCATACCACTGAGGCAACAGATCAACCTGTGTTGTATTCATTTGTAACAGACTGCTATGAACAGAGGATTAAGCGTATAGACATATTTACAAATACATAAACACAAATATGTAATAAATACCAGTTAAACATTAAACAGGAAAAAGTAACTGGTGGACATTATTATCCTTTCTAGAATAAGTCTAGGATACCTTTCTTAAAAAACAAACCAACAAACAAGGAAACTTAACTTGTACTATTCTATCCTTCCACACATTTTTTTAAAACTGAAAACATTACTGGGGGATTTTTGTTTCCATCAAAATTTTTCAAGCAATCACATTTTTCAGTTCTTGAAAATAAAGCCACAAAGAGATTGAAAATTTTAATCAAAACTCAGGAAATGCTTTAAAGAATAAAACATCGTGTACCCTGATTTTTAACATGGGAAAAGCCTTCAATTTTCAACAAGCTCTTTAAAAATTAAAAAAAAAAAAAATTCCTTATTTTAGTAATGATCCTCTTTACCCCTGGGCAACTTGGACAAAGGAAAAATAGATTAGAAGTCTAAAGAGTCTGAAATTGCTTTTTAATTAGAGTCTCAACTGGAGAGTGGTCTAAAGCAAATAACCTAATTTTCCTTACAGAAGGGCTACAAAATGTTTTCAGAAAAATACTACTAATCCTCCAGAGAGCAGGAACCTAAAAGATGCATATGGCCCATGAAATCCATATCTGGCTGCATTTTACTGCCCTTCTTTTATTAAGCTATCTCTTGTGTCTCTGTATGTTTTATTTCCACTACCACACAAACATTACATTTTTGCTATATGTTTTAAACCTACAAAGTTAAATTTTGATTCAGAGGAAAGAACTTTATATTTTACTGATTTTTAATCATGAATGGCATTACCATCAAACTGTTGTAGGGAGGATGACGTCAGAAAAAAAAAAAAAAAATCAGTGCTGTCTCAATATAAATGCAATGTATTTATGTGAGCAAATACAAGACTTCAGTTGATGGAGTTTTCTCAGGTCACAGAGAACACAGAGAGGAGACACAAAACTGGTGGATTAGCCAGAGCTTCCACAAAACCTATTTTTTGAGGTGTTAAATGGAAGGTCACATCCAGGAACAGAAAACAGGATGCAGTTTTATTCTTGGAAGAAATTAGCTTGACAAACAGTAATGATGGATTCACAGCTGCACAGGATAATATAGTTAATGGCTTATATATAATCTGGGAAATATCAAGAAGAAATAGGGAGGCTGTATTACCTCTGTGACTGCTACTAAATCACTGTGCCTAGTTCTGCTGCCAACATCTCAAAGACATTCACAAATGGGTTCAAGAGAGAACCATGAGCATGACGACAAGATTGAAAAACATCACTACTAATAAAAGATTTATAGAGGTCAATCTATTTAGTTTCTCAAAGAGAAGATTGAAGGGTCACTGGATGACAATCCGTAGACCACTACATGGGGGTGAAGGAATTTATTATTTGAATACTTCTCAAAGGTATAACAAAATCTAATGGGACAAAAAGAGGAGATAAATATACGCAGGTTAGAAATAAGGCACCAATTTATAATGGTGAAAATAATTAAAAACTGATAAAATACACTGAGAATTACAATGGGTATTTGCAGGGGTATAAGAAGACATTTTCAGATTGACTGAAATTTTTATTTATTATTTCTTTAGTATATTCCAAAGATCAGCTATCGCTGCTGATTTGGAAGCAGGTATTCATTCAGGGTGGTCTAATGGCCAATTCCATGATAAGAGTTCAGGCTAGATCATAATGCAGCCTCTCCCATCCCACAACTGAAAGCAGCCAACTGACCAAAAAAAAAAAAAAAAAAAAAAAAAAAAAATCAACCAAGAAAAAGAGGGATAAACTAAAAGGAATATATTTTTTTTCTTCTGAATCCCATTTTCTGGTGCACTCCATTTATCTCTTCTCTTGAGGTTCTCCAATTTTATCTTCATGTGTCACTAGGCATTTATTAAGCCTCATCTTTTGTACAGAGTAATGCTAAATGTTCTTCAAGGCTAGAGAAATACATATTCTCATCCCTGGTAGTATTTGGCTTTCTTAGCAAAAAGTAGAAGAGCATGGAACTCATGGAAGAGCAGGAGCACATCATAAAGTCATTTTTTTAATCTCATTACTACCCTAATTTCTTTGCACCTCACTAAGTGATGGTTTCATTAGAAAGATAGAAAAGAAAAATAAGTGATTATTGTTCATGTCAAGGAAGTACCAAAAGTGTCTCAAGCACTTTATAAAAGCATTAGGAATCACAGGCATGGCTGAAATGACCATGAGATGGAATGATTGTTTTTGAAGTTCCTGTGAAGTCCAAGATACGTTGACTAGAATTAAAGTGAGCACAGGAATGGGTGAGTTGCTCAAAAAGTAGTTTCCTGACAGAGCAAATCAGTGACAAAAAACTCCCACCAAAAAAACAACAAAAAACATAATCCCTTTTTTCTTAATGCTGGTTATTTGTGCACAGCTGGTTATCTCTTGACTCTCTTCCATGAGTGAAATACATACTATTTCCTATCATCACACTAAACACTAAATCCTGCACACATCAATAGCTAGATATGCTTAGTTCTTCCTACTTTTGAAACACTAATGAATCAACATTCAGCTGCACTGACAAAAAACACAGTGTAAAAACACTCAAATGTAACATTCATTTGCCATAGAAGGAACTTTCTACTTCCAACACTACTAATAATTTCAGCTGAAATTACGCTAAATTGCCTCCACCTGTGCACAAAGCATGACCTAATATGAGAACAGAAATGCCCTCCAGCACCTTCTACAGAAAAAATATCCCAGTAGTCCTAGAATATTCTCATCAATGAAAAGCTCTATGTTCTCCATCAGTCACTGATTTCCAAAAAATATAACAGACATAAAACTACTCCTCATATGTATTGATTTTTATGCATAAACAAATTATAAAACCAGAAAAAACTACTGTGATCATCTAACATAAAAAGGACCAAGGGAATTTTCCAGCTTAGTTTCTATTTGAAATAAACCATATAATTGAGCAAATCATCCAACACCAATGCAAAAGCGTCCAGTGCCATGAAGCAACCACAACTCCTCATAAATTCTTGCAAAAATTAATTTGCCTGCATTATTAAAAATGTGCATGCTACTTCTCCTTTAAATATGTCTAACCTCAAACCTTAACTAAGGGCACTTTTTAAACCTTTGCCTATTACATGGAAGAGCTCTCTTCAAATGCAAAATTTGCCAATGCACAAATACACTGTATTTAGTATTGATACAAGACTTTAGGCATCTAATGTCAGTTTTCACAACTTTCCTAAAGATTTTTATTAAGTTTGATAGAGTTTAGAGAAGAATTGGCATTATTAAAGAACTGGCAAACATTTTATAGTCAGATGTGCAGAGAGGTTAGTATTTAATTAAAAGGAGGGCTGGTAAGGTAAATTCCCTAGCTCCCATCGAAATGTACTTGTTTATACACTTCCAGACTTCAGCGTGCTGCTTAATCACATTGCACACAGTAGCAGACACGATGTGCTTCAGCAATGTACTGGTTAGAGGTATGCTTGAGCAATTATTCCAACCACAGATGAATTTCACAATAGCCAATCGCTTACATGTTCATAATAACCCACACTACACTTTTCTATCAGATTTATGCAAAACCAGTGTAAGCTATGTAGGGCACTGGTTCCCAAAGACACGCTCCTTGTGAGTCTGTGTAGGCTTCACAAATTATAACAAAAAGTCTGAGGGATGAAGGAAGGATCAAACTATATGAACACACCAAAAAAAAGCCTTTGGTCACAATTAACACTTGTATATCCATAACTTGGCAATACAGTAAACATGCTAGCTGGCAAGCAGTACTCTCCACTGTTTTTTTGTGTGCTGGAAAATAGCCAGCCTTCCCTCCTAACATCAAATACTGCAATATTCTTTGAACATAATATACAGAAATTTTACTTACACTTCCCCATAATTAGGGACAGGACACTTACGTTTAGTACCTTTTGTTTTCTTATAGAAAGCACCAAAGTTAGTAACACCCAGCTGAGAATCCTGTTTCATCTCTTTAAAAACAGCTTGCCTTTTAACACTTCAGTGACTGATGATCATTATTGCATGACCTGCTGCATTAGCACCACTTGCAAGATTTGAAATTAGTTTTCCTCTGTGTGACACACAATAAACCACAGTGTGTACAACAGCAGTGAAGAGTAAGACTTAGAGACTCAGATGGAGCTATGCAATCCAGAAATAGAGTATATCGAGCTCAGTCAATCAACTGAAAAACGGGTTAATTTTACACAGGCCAGAGAGGAGGGCTATTCTGTGCTCATGATCAACATTCACACCCACCAACCTCTCTAGGTGCTTGCAAACTATTTGATGCTCAATAACATCTCCATGCCCCAAGAGCCATATGAATATCCTGTGATAACCACAACAGAAGACTGGTAGGGATAACAGAGCAGCAGAAAGACAAATCCCTGACATGCCACTATATATTACTAACACCTTAACTTTTTACTATAAATTCATTTTTCCCTACTGTTCATGATCTTGCATCACTCCAGCTTCCCACAATTACACTGTGTCCTGCAGACCCATTCCCATCAAAGCTCAACATCTCTGATCCCACTCCAGTATTTTTCATTCTTCCTCTCCCTCATCCTGAATCCACAAAGTATACACTATCACCCTACAGGCACAGTTATCCCTTCATATTTCATGACCATACAGGGTCTATTTTCTTCTTTGTTCATGCTCCTCATAAACTGCACACAATCATAATCCTTTAAATTTATATTTCCTTTTTTAACCCAAGATCTATATATGCTCATCTTTTTTATGTTACACAGTACAGCCTAAAAGGTCAGCTCACAGCAACAAATTCTTTAGAAACAATTTAAAAAATATTCTGTATTTGCAAAAAATTGTTCTTCATGGGAGAGGCCATGGCGGAAGATTCCAGTTACAAGAAAAAAATAAACAAAGAGAACCTACAATTAGAATTAAAAGACCTGTACATCTGTGCCCTGCCGCTTCTGCCAATATACAGGCCTTCCTCTCTCTAGAGTTGAGATATGAGAAATTTTTTCTTCAGCTTGATCTGAACAAAAATTGAATGGCATAACAAGGAAAAGAAGTCTTATTTCAACACTACTAAACCTGTGGCACTATCATTTTATCACAAATTATTTGTAATTTTCTTTGCAAAACAATTTGTAATGAGGGATTTAAAGTTACACCAGCAACAACATCAGCACTTACACTGTGTTTTTCAGCTGCACTTCTCAAAAGCAGTTTAAGAAGAAGGAGTTTAATTTTAGCATGGAGTCGTTAGTCACAGCAGATGCAGAGTTTGCAAGTTGCAATCAATTCTCACAAAGTCCTCATTAATGATATGAAATAACATTTCCATTCAAGCTCTAAATGGCAAGTGGCTGCCAATTATGCACAACACTGTTTGTCATTGTGCTTTAGCAGAATATTTACTAGGAACTAATACATGTTGTTTTGTGCCCAAATGAAAAATTCCCAAACTGACCTCAAGAGAAAATTCCAAACGGTCTGATTTCAATATGACTTTAAAGAAACCAAGAATAATTCTTCAGTTTCACTAGTAAGGAACAAATTCAGTTTTTGACAAATTAAGTCATGTTTTAGTGTTGCAAATAATTTGATAATGTTGTCAGCAAATAACTATTGCCTACTGTTATCAACAAAAATGAGTAACTTGGTATATTTATCAAAATTTAGCATACATTCTTAATTAAAAACAACACACAAATATAATAGTTCTAAATCTTTGAAACTTTGATTTAATAGTCTATTAACCCAACAAAAGAAATAAATTATATATTTTTTTTAAGGAAATATAATAATTTCAAAACCTTGATGGATTATACAGGAAATTAAATTTCTCCATTTTGATTTAATTTCTTGAACTTTTCAAATCATTATATACTTACAAGGTACTTATATACTTTTCATTCTAACTAACTTGATAAGAACAAAAAGACAGTCTTAGAAGCCCTCTGATTATTTAAGGTGAATTTTAACCTTTTTTATAACAAGTAAGACATCATAAAATTATATATTGCCCTTCTATCTGTGAATGCCACAGTTTCACATTTTACATTTGTAGAAGTACACAGCATTAGAGACGTGCCTTTTGAAGAGCTGCTCAGAGTAACAGTGAGGTAGACTAAATACAAAACCTGCAGCAGTCCTCAATACACAACACAGAATTTGGAAGGTGAAAAATTGAGGTTTATTTTAAGGTAAGATCAGAGAGAAGGCAAATAGATACTATAGGGGGGAAAAAAATTGTTTCCTTCTTTTCCTGAGCAAGCACAAGTGCCCTGAGTTGGTCAGCTGCTAACCAAGTGTGAGCAGCCAAATGTGAGGTTCAACTGCAAAAGCAACACTCAAGCATTTTGCTGTCTGATATGTATCATCATCAAATCAAATAGCAAATACCACAATTGAAAAGAACAGCCAAAAGGCAAGTCCAGCATTTGGCCTCCGCTGGCCAAAGGCGGTGACTCAGCTATGACGACAACACATAGTTAAGAGGCGGATGCAAAATCTAGTGGTCGCTAGAACTGCTACTCTAGTACAGAAAACTGATGAAGTTAACAAATACAGCTGAAGGAGGGCTCTTCTGCAATCCTGACCATTTCTATGCTGGTCAGCTGTACAGGATGAATCATCAGTCACAAGCACCAAGTGATGGCTTTTCATGAATGGTGACCTCGCTTGCTGCATAAAGGAAGCATTGGATTTCTTTTTCTAATACATTCAGTTAAAAGTAACATCAATTAAGGATGAATTTAGATTCAAGTCCTGTCTGAACTCAAATTACCGAAAACCTCATGTCATATAAAATAACATCTTGCCCTCTGATGCTTATAAGCATTAATGAAATAATAGAAAGCCTTTACTCTTCAACCTCTTCTGTTGTTTCCTGTTTTAGAAGAGAGTTAATGTTATATCGTATGCACAAGGAGATCTAAAAAGCCACACAATATAGCAGTGAATTACATGGGGTTTTTACTAAGAAAATTTAATCTTTCATGCACATGAGGTAACAGAAGATTGACCAAGAATAACTAAACTACAGTGCAGGCCTAAAGCTATAGCCATTTCAGCTCGTGGAAAGATCAACAGTGCAGGAACAAGCTTGAAAAAGAAAACAAATAAAAAAGATGGAATTGTTTCTGCCTTGTTCTACTGCCGCTGTTCAAAAAATTTGCTTTTTTTGGAGTGGTGCAATGACAGTACTATCATCTCTTTATTAAAAAAATGGGTATAAAAGTGAAAAGTTAGTTATAATTATATTATAAATTATCGAAATTTTCACTGTCAGAACCAGGATTTCTCATAATAAAATTTTTATGCACACACATCTTATCAAAAAAAAAACCAAAACACTAGAAGTACTTTTAAAATCTTGGAATATTTAATTAAAGTTAAAAGTTGAAATTAAATATTTGTTTATTTAGTACTCTTTAGTTGTTTGACTGGTTAATTCTTAACTTACAGCCTCCTTATCTGTACAGTAACTATCCAGAAGACCACCCAAGAAAACGAGCATTTCAGTGAAATTGATTTCCTCAAACAACCACACTGCCCTGAGCAGAATCAAAGAGAGACTCTTCCACGCTCACATCCTGGCTGACACCATCAGTCCCAGGTATCATGCAAGTGTTGGGATTGTTTCACCTCTGTGTGTAAATTCTCACATGTCATTTTGCTATATATGTCCCATAAAACAATTTTCTACCAATTTTTTCATTATTAAATCATTTTATCATACATTAAATAGAAATCAGAACAGAAAAACAATTCTTATGTACAACTAACTAAATGAAATCTAACCAAAATACAGACTGTTTTCCATCTAGGTATGAGTAGAACAATCAAACAACCAGGGAGCTGCTTCATGTATCTTACAGTTCACTCCACTCAGAGAGTCTCCAACTCCCAGAGGGACTGAAGGATTAAGTACCAGTATCAGATGTTAGCCGGGATGGTCACATCCTCACTTGTTTGGGTTATCCCTGCCTCTGATGGCAATGCTGCACCATGTTTTATGCATGGCATCAGACAAATTGCAATGAGGGTTCATATGAAGTATTCCCTTGTCCAAACAGGCCAGCAATTCTAAGGGGTACTTAGAAAGTTTTACTCTTATTAGTTACACTTTGTCAACACTAAGGTGTTGGATTAACAACACAACTTTTCTATGAGTACCCTCTGGAGTTGGCCCACAAACACACCATGTAAATCAAAGGAAGTTCACTTCCAAAAGGTAATTCAGAGGAGTCTATTTTTAAAATTTGACTTCATGAGTAATTTACAAAAACTGGCTTTCAAATTCAAAGCAATCTGCACAATATCTCACCTTTGTTTCAAAAATAGTTTCAGAACTATCCAATCTAAATTTAGTAAGCAACAAATAACCATAAATTAGACCTCTGCATTAAGAACGGTGAGCAACTGCAAACCAAGCTGTATCTGCAGATGCAATGAAGTCAGTATGACTTTGCAGTATTTTAACCTTCCTTAGTAATTCCTGAGATTCCGAGAAGTCTACTCAAGAAGAGAACGGTTGCTTCTTTTGTGATGGGATTACAATGAAAAGATACACTGAAAAGTATTTTAGAGGTATAAAATTTTTAAGTACTGGAAAAGGCACAAAAGAAAATAAATGAATTAGCATGCACCTTCTGTCGCAGACAGTCTGAATGAAATGCTCGCTGCGCTGTATATGCAGCACTGTTTGTGCAATGCTACCCAAAGACTTGGCTGTAAAAGTGTGAAGCACTCTCAGCACAGCGCCAAGAAGCTTGCAGTATTTTGGTCTAAATGAAAACTAACAAAATATGACTGTAACAGTATTCTCAGGTTTGTAGCAATCTATCACAAACTTTTACAATCAGAAAGTATTAATGGGACCATATAAGGTGGCAGCTTTTTACTAGAGGCCACAAATTCATAGGAACAATGTCAAGTATTATCAACCTGTGTTAACAGAGACAGAAATTTAAAAAAAAAAAAAAAAAAAAATTTCTATGACCCTACAGCAACTGCTGAAAACACGTCATTAAAAGAATGCTCTTCTGTGTGTTTATCAAGAGATGACAAACATCTGGTTTCAGAATGATCAGTTACATCACTGATATTTGTTCTTCCACTGCCTGAATAAAATCCCACTACCTATCTTCTCAAGTGCACAAAGAGGATCCACATCACACATATCTATAATTTAACAGTCCCCCACCTTCAAAAACTGTCTTATCACTAACAAAACCCAAATTTTTAAATCTGTTATGGTTTTTTGCATAATTGTGTCACATTTCAGATGGATATTTCCCTGACATACTATATACCATAGATTAGAGATGGTGCTGCTAATTGATCATTCCTAAATATAGTCTACCTGCTGCAGCACAGGGATGTAAAAACAGAGAGTACATCAGAGCTATCTCCGTAACACAGTGCTGAAGTGAAAAAGATTTTCTCAGTCTCTGGGAAATCATAGCTGGATACCAGGCTTTGTACTGGCCTAAAAAGATATTTCTAGAACTATTTTTGTCTGCTTTTTAAGTGTTGTTCTTTACACTAACAAACCATTAACAGATTGTGTTTGTCAACATGATCTGTAAAAAAATGTTTTTTTCCTCAAGTTCCACAATAAAATGCAGCCTTGTTTGAAATGCCATTCTTAACACAAGGCATTAAGCCAAGTTCTGCCCCCAGCCTCCAAATAATGGCTCAGCAGGACCTAGCTCCCAAAACCATTTTTATAAAGAGGACAAGCCTGCTTTTCCAGACCATGTTTTCACATCGAAATTTTAAATAAATATCCTGTTTCATTATTTATAATTATTATTTCTAACTCATTGTAACAAATCAAAAAAGGAAGTTATAGAAAACTAAAGAGCTTTTATATTAATTAACAAAGTAATTACATGCTGTGGTTATTTGCTTGAACAAGCTATTTCAGCCTACAGTGGTTACCCTTAGGAACCTGTGGTATCCAAGAGCCAATACCACAATATTTGCCATACACTGTATTAATCCACACACCAAAAAAAAATCAAGGATGTCTCAGGGACCAACCACAGCAATATTAATTTTACCTGCTAATGGTGTCAGCTTCTTTAATCACATTCATTAGACTTAGAAAGAGCCTAAAGTACAAAAAAATGGCATAGCAAGAAGTTAGAGAGCTGCAGCAACTGTACAAGAGCATGTGTAAGGTAATGAACTGCTGTATGAAATGGAATCTGAGGGAAGATTTCAGTGGTCATAAACATTCTGGTTCAGAGAGCTTTCCAACTTATACAGAAATTTGAATCCAGCACCGTAAAGCATGGTAAACACTTGAAGAAAGGTAATTTATAATCAAAGCCAGCAATACTCATACGATCAACATTGTGTTGAAGCCTCCTTTACAGTCTCAGCATAGCAAAACTGAATGATGAAGTGCTGACATGACAGATCATGTTCTTCAGATGCTACTTCTAACAGCTGGCTTCCACTTTGTGGGGAGAGCGACTAAAATATAAAGAGACAGCAAGTAGAAATAAAGGATCCTAGGATTAATAGGGTTCTGCTCCTTATAGCTTTTTTTTTGGGGGGGGGGGGGGTGTCCTTCTAAGGTTAGGTAATGATGCCTTCAGCTTGACAGGAGACAAAAATCCAAATAATAGAAGGATTACCCAGCAACTGTAACGTAAAATTAAGACTGCATTATTCACATTTGCAGGATGATTCAGGACAGAACATAGTAAGAGAAGGATGCATTATAAACTACCTTTAAATTGTCTTTGATATTTGATTCAGACAAACATAACTATTAACCCAACCTATCCTCTAAATGGGGAAGTTGCATAAGAAAGCACAAGTGAGAGAAACATCAAGTAAAATATGCCAAGTTCTCATTTTTCTGTGTATACCTAGCAAATATTCAGCTATTTCCCCTGACTTCAAAATATAAAGTGAAAGCAAATAGCTAGTACACTATATATTATTGTTTAATTTTCTTAAAATGATTGCATGTTTTCTCAAACTCCTTATGAAACTACGTAAATATGTATCTTCTCATCTTCCTCCTCTTCCACCTCCTGTTGCTCCTATTGCTGTGAGGGCTTCACCAAACTAGATGTGGCAGTTCAGTAGGTCCCTTTCCAAAGAGAAAAAGCACTGATTTGTGAATGGATTGTGACTACTGGCAAGAGCAAGTCAACAGTGGATGTAGAACATAAGTATCTAGCACACAAAAGACTCAACAAGAGCACTGATGTTGGAACTCTTCTGTAAGACCTCACTCAGAACAGGGTAAATGACAAGGAATAAGGCCCTGTTCTGTCACTTCTACACCAAAAAGATCACAAGAACTTCACTTCTATATGGTCTATGCATCAGAGCAAAAGGCTTGCCACTTACATTTCTGTTCCCTTCTTCTTCCCCTACCACAACCTTTATATAATTGCATGGCAACCAACTATGATCTTGCTGGCCTTAGTGAAATAAATCAAAAGCTAACAGGTCAAAAATTTTGCCATAGAAGAAAGAAAAGCCTATCACATATTGCAATTCATTAAGTCAACTACTGTTGGTTATACAACAAGAATTCTTTCAAGAATATTTAATTAAATCATTTATACTGTTACCAGGTTGACAGTAACTTCCACTAACTGGAAACAGTTTTTCAAACAAGGTTTTCTTCATTACTTCATTAACCAAACAAATAAAAACATACAAAATGGAGACATTAGAGAATTTCATATCCAGATTTCCAACATTCTATATTTTTATTCTGATATGGCTGTCATTCTTATTACAAAGTTTGGCTTCTTTATAGATTTTTTTTTCCTTTGTCGGAATCAGAAATGACTCATCACATAAGTTATGATGAAATGTTCCGATGATGGTGCATTCGATCACATGGAATAAAGCCAAAGTCTTGAGGTACCCTTTCCTTGAAGCATCTTCCAGCAGTAAATACATTATCTGTTCCAAATAGGCCTAAATTGAAGTTACTGCTCCTTCCTTTAAAACCTCTGATCATGACCCTATTACATAAAATACAGGAAGGGGTGAAAACCTACCTGCCTACATTGAACGTTCTAATCCCATCCCATCAACTAAAATACTCTTACTTTTTGCTACACAATGTGGGATACAATTTTGTTTTAGGAATAAAAAGGAGAATGCCACCTGAACTAATGCCATATAAAAGTCTGCTACAAAAAGAAGCTCCAATAGAGGATCAGTTATCTGGATATCTCTCTCTACAATTTTGAAGCTGGAAATAACACAAGACAAGAATGACTAAAAAAAAATCCCAAATTCTTTATGTTGCCCTGAACAAAATACACCCTGATAAAAGGCATTCACAAATTTTAAACCAAATCTATTATACTTTACTGTGAAGAAGATGGGTTATAAACAGAATTAGACAGGTAGTCTACACCTATTCATCAGTTTAACTCTTTTTTATCTAACTGCTGTGTATGTTGTACAGCATCAGCTTCATAACCCTTAATAGTAGATTTAGCCATCGTATAGACCTGCTTGAACAAGCTGACAAGAAGTGGTATTTAAAATGCTTGTTATAAACTAGACTCCCCTTTTCTCAAGTGCTTGGGAACTGGAAAGTGGAACTGCCATTTCCAGTCAGAATGGGTTTCATGAAATCAGGGAGCTCAAAGTAGCATGCTAGAAAGTAAAGAACAAGAGAACAGGAAGGTAGTCATCGGGCCAAGACTCACCATCTTCATATGGCTCACAGCAGTTGAATAATTAACTCAGTAGTTCCCCTTAAAAAAAAAAAAAAAAACAAAAAAAAAAAACAACACACACCAAGATATTAACTACTACTCCTAGAGAAACAAACAAAAATTGCATGCAATGACATTTCTTTCTATTGACGTAATTACTAAATGTGGGAAGTTATTAAAATGTAATATATAAAACCAAAACAATACTCTACAGCTAACAAACAGGACAAAAATATTGCAGTATTTTCCCTACAGATCTGTATCTATTTCCCTGTATTTTAATAGTATGAGAATATTGAGCTAGCTTTCTTTGAACTGCTGTTTCACTGTAGGGTTTGTAGCTCTGCAGATATACAAACAGCACTTATTTAGCACTTGGAGAAAATGGTACAATACCATGCCAGGGAAAAAAATACAAAGAAACAAACAAAACAAAACAATAAAAACCATACAACAAAACAAAATACACCCTTTTCAATACTTTTTCCTTCGTATGTTCTGAAAGAAATGAGAAACAAAAGGCAGAAGTTAGAGGAATGTGGGGTGTTTTATAAGAGTTCCTAAACTTGTATACTTTAATGTACTTTCATATCAGAACAAACCCGAGATTCATCATTTTATTTATAAAAGGAATCTTAGTGATTTTTCTATCCAGCTATGCTGGCACACCCGTGTCAAATATCGGAGCTGTAATTCAAAACTAAGGAACAGTCAGAGCCCACTGGGTCACACTGTAGAAGCAGATGGATAGCAACCAAATCTCACTCTTTACTAACAGCAGTTAGTGGTCTACCAGGTCCAAAAAGGCACTGGTGTTACTGATGCAATCAATAAAAGCTTTTCCATCACAAATGCCACTACGACTACTGCTGTTCTGCCTTGCCCGAAAGGCCCTGGAGAGAAGCCAGAGCTAAGGAATGCCGAGTTTGCATTATCCTCTCTCCTGAAGCCAGCCAAGACAGAAGAGCGTTTATGACTCACTGCCTACACTCCACACTGCAGATACCGGGAATATTCTGCAGTGTCCTAAACTCTACCGTGACGCAGGAAACCTAGGATTTTTAGTCATAGTGACACTAACTATTCTAATTTGAAATATCTTATTTATCCTGAAATAAGAAAGATTTAAATTTTGACCATTTGCCCATCTGGTGGGCTGAAAAGCCACAAGAGACAATTATTACAGAAATACTTTTCTTTAACTGTACCCCAGCAAAATACTTAAGACTTTAATTCTATAATTTAATATTTTAAAATGCATCCTAACTGAGATGATTTAATAAATGCTTTAAAACGGAAATGTTGACAAAGCTTTAAAAAAATAAGGGAAAATATCTCACCACACACACATTGTGACATGTTGTCTTTCTGAATGACAACTAAAGGCTGCAGTATCCATGGGGCTACAGGAATGGGGCTGATCTCCAGGAATAAACTAGCACTATCAGAACTGCCAACACTTCCTGAAAACCTGCAAGTATCACCTGACCATTACTATACAAATACCATTGCATTACAACTGTTGTTCGAGAACTTTAGGATAATTATTTTGCATAACATATTTCACACATGAGACAAAGCTGAAACGAACCCTGGATGCTTTGCATTCTTCAGAGAAAGACAACTTTAGTATATCTCAGTGTACGAGACCACCTTGGAAAACTGCAAAAAAATAATATGTCTATGCATTAGTGTAGCCAGTCAAAGATATTACACATGCATTTGCCACCAAAAGAGGCTCATTGAAATGAACACCGCCATTTAACATGTCTCATTTCTTACTCTAAGAGATAGGTGGAAAGGGCACAAATCCTTTTCTCACTGTGATCTATCACACAAAAGAAACAGGTCCATTCCTAAGGAACATATCACATACAAAGCAAACTCCTCAGGGAGAAAATAGTACCATGAAGTATTTGTTCATTCAAAGAAGCTAATACACTTGTGAAGATTGACAGTGCTGCAAAGCTGCTGCAAAATGTCAGGTGCTACTTGCATTGCCTTTCTTGAACCAGAAGAGCCACTATTAGAGCCAGGACAAACAGACCACACAATGACCAAATGCATCATCATCTTTACACCTTCAGTGCTACGAACCCGATCTTTGAAGCCACATGTGAGATGAAGGTGGTGCAGCAGTTCCAGACTATGACAAAATACAAATCACTTTAATTAAAGAGCACCCTCAAACTGGCCACACAAATAAAAATTACAAAAGAAAAAAAAGTCAAAATTATGAGCCCATTGTTGTACTGTTGCTTCTTCGGGAAAGCATTTTAGTCATTCATGTTCCAGAACAGAAAACAGAATGCTCTAAATCTCATAAGAAATTATTTTCTCTTGGTATAGACAATCAAATTACTATTCTTAAACAGTTCATACCATATCTGCTGGTCAACTTTGTTGCATTATTCAGTCATTTGTCATTCAGAATTCAGAAAGGAACAAATAATTTCCATTTTCAATTAAAAAAAAAAATCCTGCAGCAGCAAGTCTGCCTACAGTATACAGACTGAAATGCAAAGATTTTAATAGTGAAAAAATATCTTATTAGAGTGTCAGTAAAACTTCTGTTCAAAAATACATTCTCAAAAGTCATATCAGCTGCAGCAATGTGAGAATCCAAAGTGGAATCTTTAAAACAATTATTTTGACTAGATTTTTTTATTGTATGTAATACTCTGTTTTCTTCCTATATTAACATAACGTTGTTTATTAATTGCCATTATCTTGGAAAACACAACAGCTGAATTTATAACAAAACCTATTCTTTAATCCAGTCTATCATAAATTAATGCTACAACAATTAACAGCATGATGTATCTTGGAAAACTGTCTGCTGTTTAAACAAAGAAACCCAATGCTAGACCAATTAAGATTATGCATATAAGATTCACCACTGGCCACAGCACAATGGGCTTCTGCATCACCATTCTGGCCATCACAACTTAGTAAGTGTGATCGATGGGAATTCAGAAGTTGCCTACCTGCCTGCCTTTCCTCTTCTCTCTCTTCCCACTATCTCACAGATCCCATCTTCTCAGGTGGCTTTGCAACCCTTCCTTTCCCCTGCCTCACAAATGTGACAAAAAAACATTTCAGCACTTATTAGTCAATGTAAATTAAAAAAAAAAAAAAAAAAAAAAAAAACAAAAAAAACTCACAAACAACATCCTATTTAATCAGAGTTCATATAGTAAAATCATTTGTGACCTTTTTTTGCCTTGGAATTGACCCAGGACTACTATTGCAATTACAGCTTTTCAAAAGTGCCATTGTTTCCTTCCTTGCTGCGCACACTTAACACGTAGCACAGGTTTACTCTAGTCACCAGCATTCATACTTGGCGTGATTTACAAAGTCTTGGATTTCGACCTGCTCTAAATGCAGAGACTTGGAGAGAGAACCTAAGCACTGTTCTGAAGCTGAAACTAACATACTAGAAATAAAGTACTCATTTTCAAGCAGGACTATTGGAACAACTTGCTTAACTTGTGTTCAGTTCATCAGGTTTTGCAGAAATGGGAAGACAACAGTTGTTGCTGGAAGGTATGTTGAACACCACTGGCTTTGCTCTTTCTTTTTTCTTCATCGAGTCAGATCACATTCCACCACTGGCTCCAGCATTCTGCCCGCACCAGGGAATTGCCCTACTCCTCCACCTCACATTTCCAGAGAGATTCTGAACTATCAGAGATTTATGGAAGACACAGGTCTGATACCAAGCAGAAAGCACTGATGATTCTAGTGGCAATAAGAAGCTTCTCAAGAACTTATATACTTCCAGAGTTAATCAGATTACCAGACCTAGGATCAAGAACAAGTTTTTCCTCTAGCTCAAACCACTAGGGTTTATGAAGAGACATCAAGAAAGAAAAGAGATGGTGGCACATGACATGCGATTATAAACACTGCTGGAGACAAATCAAGGCTCCCAAGTCATTGCAGTACCTCAAAACAATGGAAACAGTTGTGCTGTCTTGGTAGTGCAATTCATGTTTTTATCTCTGGGATTCTGGTACAATAGGACTTATGATGCTGATATAAGCAAAAAGTAGAACTGTCGTTAAAAAAATATAGGGTCACTCAATTGGACTGTGGCAGGAATTTTATGTGGAGGTTTCTCTCTTGTGTTATGCAGCAGGCCAAGCCAAGCCAACTTCCTATACTCTTTATTCCTTAATGCATATAAAAGTGCAGAACTGTTGTGAAAGTTGACAGTTAAAAAATGGTTTGTGTTATTTCATTGGTTTCCAGTATAAAAACTCATTCTGCAGATATTAAAAAAAAAAATAAATTGAAAGTATCAGTCCTAGGAGTGTATCTTGAACTGTATTGCACACAAAAACTCTAACCAGAATTCAGCTAGCACTTTTGGTTATGACAAGCATGCCAGTAAATACTTCATGTTATTTTGCTCTGTATTGGTACTATATATGCCACAGTAACTAAGTTTTAAGAAATAGTAGGAATATATCAGTGAAGGCAAGAAAGATGACTCATTAGCAATGACCATATATCTCTGAAGAGTTGAGTAAAATGGGGGCAGGTTGACTGTAATCTGACTAATATCACAGTGACTCACCAATCCACTTGACTTGCACAATGATTTATGACAACAGACTCCAACATATGAATATAAGCAAATAAATAAGTAAAACAGCCCTTAGAGTCCCTCAACAAACAGATTAATACTATACATACAGAAAATGTTTCAGGAATTCTATTTTAATCTAATAAAAATAATAATACATAGAAATCCCCTGGAAAATATGGGATCAGAAAAATAGAAACTAGGAGGATTACATAGGCTGCAGGTAAAGGAGATAAATGGAAGAGAAAACAAGTTCTACGATTATAGAATTGTCTTTTTTTTTTTTAAGGATATTTATAAGTACCTTAAGAATTATCATGAATGTATTGTTTAAAATACAAGAAATTCTAGGTATAGCAGATAGAATTTACTGAGCAACCTCTGAAATATACAGTTTTGCAAAGCACAAAGTAACCAATTTTTATATTAAAAAGTAAGCAATTTTTTTTTTCTTTCTTCTTTTGGTCAATATTATTTAGTCAATAGACAAAACCTATGAATCTCTATATACACATACCAGATAAAAGAGATTTTGACTCTAAGGTAAAAAGAAAAAAAACACTTCAATAAAATTTATTCTATTCCCTAAATATTAGGTAAATCAAGCTAAGTGTCTCTGCTTATTATTTGTAACATTCACACAATGATAGGAAGAATTTTATCATCAACTGTACTTTTAAAATGTGCTACTCTTTATCATCTAAAATAAAGAAAAATCTCTATTATATAAACAGAGATATTTTATCCTGAGGACAGTGTACCTAATCATATTACCTTTTCATTTTAGTTAGTTATATCTACAAGATTAGAATTAATTTTTCTTTTTTTTTTTTTTTTTTTTTTCTCTCACCAAAAAGGGGGATCCTAAAGTTAACCTCCTAAATCTGTATTCAGATTCGAAATTTAAACAACAAAAAAAATTCCCAGTAGCAGACTCAAAGCTCTTATGAGAAATCTACTCAAATTCATATGGTGGGGTGACTATTTTATATGCCTAGTTACTGCAGTTGCTTCAAACTTACAAACATTTTAGCAAAAAGGGAACTCAAATCAAGTCCAGACTCCCTAAAAGAAAAAGACAGGTCCTTTGAAGTGGGATACTCTGAAGACTGAATTTAGAGGGACAGGAGAGCGCAACTTTTATATCACAAGTTCATTATGTTCTGTTACTGGGGTAATGGATATTTATATAAGAAGCTGCATAGACCATCAGAATTTCACCTTGCTATCAAAATGTCATTCGATGACATGAAGAGATGATGATCAGATTATAATATAAATAGGATCTGAGCAGTGGACTCCATGAAAGAATCAAATAAACTAATGTCAACCATTAAGCAGTCCAGAGAAGGAAGATATTTTTTGCTGCAGCTTGCGTTAGAGCTGTAACTTTTAAGGCAGTGCACCTTTATTTCTAAACCCATTTCCACATGCATGAGTCCTCTGTAGTAATTATGACTATCAGCAGTAGCAGCTACATTAAAAGTAGCTGACAGAGCAGAGTACTACAATGACCAGTGAAAATTAGATTTTAGTACATTAGGACACATATCAATGTTACAGATTTTGTTGATCCCATCAAACCATGCTCCTGGAGAAAAAAAAAAAAAAAAGCCTGAAAGATGACACCATCCATAATGAAATTACATAGCAGAAAAGCAGTTAAAGGAGAACACAAATGCTTCTGGACTAAGGAATGTCTTTTAGTAAAAATTGAAAAAACTAGCACCGAAGTGGCAGCATAACTGTCTCTTAATGAGGCCTCAGTTAAACAAATACATACAGCTCTTCCAAGAAAAACACTGAAAGGTGGTATTTGTTATTTCCTATTTAGTTTGTTGTTGTTCTTTTCTCATGGCTTAGCTTTTATTCCTAAATACCTTCATGGACTATAATTCTTAACTGGCTAAAGAAAACAGTCACAATCTAAAGCTCTGAATTGATCTGAATTT
Source organism: Tyto alba (assembly GCF_018691265.1). Taxonomy (NCBI): domain Eukaryota; kingdom Metazoa; phylum Chordata; class Aves; order Strigiformes; family Tytonidae; genus Tyto; species Tyto alba. Next base: position 26,239,920 of record NW_024881328.1, on the reverse strand, counting down.
ATTATAAAGCTCAAATGCTCTGGACAGATGGAACAAGTACTTCGCACAGTACATGAGCTATCCAAGAATTCACAGACTATATGTGAATAAAATGTGGAAAATTATGTGGGTTAACAGCAGGAAAGCAGCTACAGCATCCCACTATGGATGTAGAGATGTGAGTGCGAGCCCTTTGTCTGGACGGGTGCCAAGGCCTTCCCGCAGTTATCCTATCTGCAAATAGGCAGCTCTTCATTCAAGCTGAGAAGAAAAAAGGCAGACAGATGTGATACTAGCCATACTGCTCCCTTGTGTGCTGTTGGCTGCAAAATAAAAGTTTGTCTTAACCACACAAGACCAATAAGCCACCTGCACCCAGAAGAGATCTTTGGCCAATCTTGTATTAGGGAAACAAACCCAAGTATCAAAGCATCAGAAAGTTTGTTGATTTCTTTTTAGTTTAAAAAAGCAAATAAACACAACAAAACAAAACCAAACAAACAACAAAAAAAAAAACCTGAGATACAGATTTTTCAGCAAAGACGTAAAACTGTACCTCTGATGAAGAAATACAGTTTTAGCATAAGGGTTACAACATGCTTAAAAAAAGATGTATCCCATTTTTGCCCCTTTAAACCAATCCTTCAGCATTTCCCATGTTATCTCCCTACTTTCCTTTTCTAAATGGCTTTATTCTGGCTAAATTCTTCTTTCACATCAACACTTTTCCATTTGATTTTTTTTTCCATTGCTTTGTTCCAGCATCCACAATGCAGTTTCCCCCCGGGATTCCCTTCCTTGTTCATGTTGCTTTTTAAATTTTTCTTTCTCTACTCCTCTGTTAACTCCATGCCTTTGCTTATCTTCCACCACTTTAGCAGAAAAGAGTCCAAGCAAAGATAGCAAACAAAGAGGAAGCAACAACATTCCTTCGCTACTCCACTGTTTTGCGCATGGGAGTATGCCACTTCTGACTGAACGGTCCAACTGGCATCACAGCAATCCCCGTGGTATTTGACAAGGATGTTATGTTGCTTGGGCAACCATTCCTAATTGCCTTTCGGGATGCTGAGCAAACAAGATGGGTTTTTGCTGGTCTGTATGAAGGTCACGCTAGCACTGTGGCAGCGAACACGGGTTCCTGCTACAGCAAACCAGGCACTGAAAAAAATGGATGAGGCAGCCCTGTGTGCAATAACATGTCAATCACATATAAAATTCAATCTATTCCACAACTACAGTCATGTAAGATAACATGTACAACACAGTTGTCATACAAGACTACAACAACTACTATAACAGAGACATTAATGTTATTCTAGCTTCATGCTGAAAGCAAATCCAAATGTTTCCCCTGTCTTGAAAAATTAAATATATATAAAAAAGCTATTTACATATAACAACATCCTACAAGAAATAGATTGTCAACAACAGTTTGGCAGGGTGCTATTAGCATCTTTTAGAGATTGGGAAGAAAAATTTTCAGAAAGTAAGTCTCTGTTGAAACAAATAAAGGCAGAAGCTTTAAGAGCAGGAGCTATTGCCTCAAAGTTCCTCCAGAAGGTTCATCTCAGTATATGAATATTTTGCATCTTAAAAGAAACACACCATATGGTGGGAGAGCTTTTCTTAACTAGCAAAGTCTGCCTTATATTTTTAGAACAGCCGAGTTTTTCCTTGGGCATGTTTATTGACATGTTTCATAAACCTCAAACCCTTAACTGAAAAAAGAACCTATTTTGGCTGTATCAATACTGGATTTTTTTTTTAGTTCAGGAACCAATAGGAGGAAAAAGGAGAAATTTCTAGTAACTTGGGGGGAAAAGTCCATTTTAACATCAAGACACACCAAAACGATCATTTCATTGCAAGTGTATTCAAATGAAATTTCAGCTTTTCAAATTTTCGTCCATTTTTCCTTCTATGGAAAATATTTGCTAAATTTAATCCAAATTCACTAACAAAGGTACAAAAGTGCAACTTTTTTCAGTTTGTAATGAACCAGTAAACTGCACTCCCTAATCTAACAAAAATCAAAAATCCTCTTCTGTGAATCCAAGTACTGCTGCTCTATTTTCTGCCTGGCCCACAGGAGGTACAGAGCCGCCCAAACCCCTCCAGTTCTCATCATCCCTGGAGAGCTGTGTGACAGATGTCATTCAGAAACTTACAGTGGATCCTTTAAGACCCTACCAGAAAGATGGAAAATAACCCAAATTTTTCTTTTAATTGTGTTTACTCCAGTCCACTTTTGACCAAAAAACTTTCTTGGCCCCTATTACTTTCAGAATGAGCAGTTCTTTCTTACAAGTGTTTTACATTTTCAGACATTTCTCCCTGTCCAAGGAAAGCACTCCAGTTCTCTAACATAAGAACGCAGATTTTACCACTGAGAACACTTGAACAAGACAACTATCTGAGAGACCCAGGTCATGGATAACTGAGTATCAAGATGTTCTGCATCCTGAGACACTAGCACTTAATACACCGCCAAGGTCATTATCATTCAGGGGCTTTCAACTTCCCTAAAATGTACTGAGGCATATTTATTTTCATAAGGATGCTTTAACATACATAATATAAATAGCTATGAAAAGACATTATTCCCATTTAAGCCTGGAGAAAAAGACAATAGGAGTCATATTTCTCTATTATAAATTTTTATGTATTCTGAAATGTTAATAAAAGAAGTGACAGTGATGGACCATATTCAGGAGATAACAGGAAAATTAAAGCAAGACTTGTCCTTACAACTACTACTATTGATAGTGTGTTAATTTTCTGAGGAGCTATGTGAGTAAATGACGAGTTAAAACATGCCTTGCATGATTTGGTGTTATGAAGAAAAAAGAAACAAAACAACTTAATGTGGTTTTATCTATTTGCATTCTGGTTTCAATTTCGAGCTGATTTTTGGAAGACACTTTTGCTTGTGCAGATATTTATGTGCAGGTCTTGGAGTTTACGGCACATGTAGCCCCTCATCTATTTCAGTGAGGCTCCAGGAGGACACTGCCGGAGCACTTCAGATCTCAGGGCAGAGATATTACAGACTCACAGACTCTTGCTGCACTTGCATAGCCACAGGACTTGGTACTATACATAGAAGTAGGAAGATAGGAGGATACCCAAAATAAATAAATAATACATACATATATAGCATAAACTAACAAATCTTTTTAGAAGCCATATTGTTTTCATATCAAAGATTATAGGCTGAAATTTCATACAGTACACTAGCACCAAAATGAACAGCGTTCTCTGGACATTCCATATTGACATACAGTCAAGAGAGAAAGCATATATGGTCTCTTTCACTTAGATTAAAGGGTGACTTAAGTTAACGCTGGGTTAAAGATAACAGAAAGACCTCCAGCAGTAAGCAGCTGAACATAAATCTGGTTATTTTAATTACTGGTGTCATGATTTCTCAGCAGGAAGGAAGGAGCACAACATTCACCTGCAATTCTATTAGGGTTGATTCTCAACCTGAAGAGGAGACATTTATTACCATCAGGTATATACATTCATGCTCAAGATAGGACACTAAACATTTCCTTTCATGATGACATCAGATTTCATTCTTGTATCATTAAACACCCCAGTTGCCAGGATCCTATCCACACCTCTGCCCCTGCTGTTAACAACCACCATAAGATTTTATCTGAGGTCATAGCCAGAGCCAAGAGGATGTGCTGGCTATCACAGATTCTGATTAAACATGGTTCTGTAAGTATTCCTCCTCTCTCTGCTCATTCACTTTGACAAATCAGGGAACATTGTCACCTGTCTGAGAGCTTCTTATTCTTACTTGAGATGCTGATAAATTCAGATTTTCCACAGCAAGATTCAATAAAATATGAACAGGATTCTAATGATGCATTTGCATGAATAAAAAGGATGTCCAAAATGCAAGCATCATCTTCCTTCTTCAGGGGAACCACAGGTTTATGAAACTGAACAGTTATGTACCACTGCTGAAGCAGAAAATGGGATAGTAGGGTTTACTTCCTGTTTTGCTGTCCATGAAGACCTAAACAGTTTGTGTCAGAAATTGTAACTCAAGTCATCAGGTTTTTCTGAACTTCTAGTGCTGTACCAGCCGTGGTTTGAAGCTCAACATCTCCTTTTTAAGCTTCTCTTAGTGTTGTCTACTAATTTCATAGCTACTGAGAAATCTCCTAACATCTGAGAGCAACCTCTAGGCATAAGAATACTCCTGAAAAGTATATTGCATGCAAGAGTAATAACAAAAGTATAAATGATAAAATGCTACTATATTAAAAACCATAAAAGTAAAGATATAAATACAGGTAAAATTTCTCCCTCTGCTCCTTGTTACCATTCACAAATTATAAATTCAGGTTATATTCAGGGCAACTGAGTATTTGTAAATTCACTAGAATAAAACTGTTAGACTGCAATGACTCTGAGCCATTTATCATCTAGACAGTGACAATATATTGTGGTATGCTTAATTATACATAAATGCTATATCAAAAAAGTATTATTTGTTACTGATCATAATACTGCCATTTTTACAAATAACTATACCTGCAGAAGTTACACCAGAGAACTGAATTACAGAGAAGCATCCAACTTCTATTCAGAAGTGGGACCTAGTTAGTGTTTTTCAATTGAAACTTGTCATTAAAGTGTATATTGCCACTGAATGAACAAAGATACTCAAATTTAGCTCCTTTTTTTTTTTAAGGCACTTATGACAATTTCATACCCCAACATCATAAAATATTTCGTTATCCTTGACACTTCTTTTATCTCAATACCAACTTTCAAGTTCTTGTTATAATTTTTCTCCCTTTGGAGAAGAGATCACTCCAACTGTAAGGACAAGAGTAATTTTCGTAAGTAATTAATTTCATTTTTGCAACATTCCTTAGACCTTAACAATAGCTGGTAAGACAGCATGTAGCCAAATATGTGTCAGCAACCTCAGCCAAGATGCCCATAGCCATTTACACAGAAGAGAAACTCCCCTGCTGTATGCAATACCTGTTCCAAACTTAGTCAACATCAGAAAATAGCAGTAAAATAATTTTGAAAGACTACCAAGGAAATAAGCTAAGGAAGAAAAAAGGACTTGTAAGGTTAATTGTATTAATGGTACATAGTGACACCTAACAAATAAATGCTTTGGGACAGCTTCCTGACTATAACAATTCTAAAAGGCAGATTAAAAAGGAGAGAGGGAGAGGGAGGAGAAAGCATTTTAGATATTCAGTTGGAAATTGCAGTGTTCTAGAAAGAAAATCTTGCATTCATCCTTATTTTCTCTAATTTCTGATAAGCATACTGAAGCAGGAAAATTGCATCTATTCTACCAAGCAGGGCCTTCACCCACACATTTGGGAAAGTTAGCAGATCTACTTCCTGCAACTTTTTTTTTTTAAACTCTCTACAGCTGTGCAGGACACTGGTCTCCAGTTCTACACCACGGTCAGACCCTCAGCAAGACAACAGGCAACTGTGACAAACAACTGCTACGAGTTTCAAGTCTATCATCCATTCCTTTCATTTTTCTTTTAGTCTTTGAAACTATTTGTAAAATGTCATATTCTCTCTTAAATCTAGTAACAGCACTGGGAATTGCTTAATTTTGACTTTCTGCCATTTATTTTCTCCTGTATACATGTCTCGTTAGCATTGACTCTGCCTCTTATAGCTATATAGTTTAATAACAAAGATGAGAAAATACAGTTTTGTGTGCAGAAAGAACTAGAATGTGGTACTAAATACAGTGAAGCATGTAAAATGTTAATTACAATAAAAAATACTGAAATGTGTTGCTCAGGTCACTGCAGGATTGCTAACCAAAATACCTACAGCAGTTTGCAGATACAAGCACAATGCTTGGGGTCATAGCTACCGCTGATGATGCCTGCCTGTCCAGCATGCACCCATGCTACAGCTAAACAAGGTACACAGGTTTAGAAACTCATCCAGAACAGTCCCTTGCAATCTGCCATCGAGCATAACCAGAAGGGGAAGATACTCTCTCTCTGCTTAGTTTCTGACCCTGTATTATGAGCAAGAGCCTGTTTGCTAAATCCTGTACAGACAGTTCAATTCTTACGCACATAATCTTTTTCTGAGACACAAATTCCCCATTTTAATTTATGTAGGTCTTCTGTAGATCATTGGATGAAACTCCATACCACACAGTCCTTGTCAGCCACAGTTAACAAGTGAGTTTGTTCTTATTTTCTGTCAAGCAATGCAACAACAGTAAAAGCAAACACCGTGGGAGAAACTTTATGGAAATTCTAATATCATTACTTACAAGACCCATCTCATCCTGGGATGGAAGATTAATGACCTAAAGTACTTTATTTCTCTACTTCTCATATGGCTGAGTAAATGCTGTTGCCTCCTGTGTTCTGCTTATATGCACACATACCCTTATTAGCAAAACAAAAATAATGAGCAAAACCTAAACTTTGACATTCGCTGTCTTTCACTTTTGACCTGTTGTGTTGCCTTTGATCATGCCACTCTTTTGCTTCTTGATAAATCTATGGAAATAGAAATGCAAAGTGCATATTTGCTTCAGATAATAAAAAAAATTTTTTCTCTAATTCAAATTTACAGTATTTTTGAAAGATGTGTAGAGGGATATCTAGAGGATCATAGAATGGTTTGAGTTAGAAAGGACCTTAAAATGATCCAGCTCTATCCCCCCTGCCATGGGCAGGGACACCTTCCACCAGACCAGGCTGCTCAAAGCCCCATCCAACCTGGCCTTGAGCCCTTCCAGGGAAGGGGCAGCCACAGCTTCTTTGGGCAACCTGTACCAGTGCCGCACCACCCTCACGGGAAAGAATTTCTTCCTTATATCTAACCTAAATCTACCCTCCATCAGTTTAAAACCATTACCTCTCATCCTATACCTACACTTCCTGATAAAAGAGTCCCTCCTCATCTTTCCTGTAGCCCCCTTTAAGTACTGGAAGGCCACTATAAGGTCTCCCTGAAGCCTTTTCTTCTCCAGGCTGAACAACCCCAACTCTCTCAGCCTGTCTTCATAAGGGAGGTGCTCCAGCCCCCTGATCATCTTCATAGCCTCCTCTGGACCCACTAGAGCAGGTCTGTGTCCTTCTTGTGTTGGGGGCCCAAGAGCTGGACACAGAACTCCAGGTGGGGTCTCACAAGAGCAGAATAGAGGGGGAGAATCCCCTCCTGCAACCTGCTGGCCACACTTCTCTTGATGCAGACCAGGACACAGCTGGCTTTCTGGGCTGTGAGTGCACATTGCTGGCTCACAGTCAGTTTTCCACCCACTAATACCCTTCAAGTCCTCCTCTGTGGGGCTGCTCTCAACCCACTCATTGCCCAGCCTGTATTTGTGCTTGGGATCTCCCTGACCCATGTGCAGGACCTTGCACTTGGCCTTGTTGCACTTCATGAGGTTTGCACAGTCCCACCTCTCCAGCCTGCCCAGGTCCCTCTGGATGGCATCCCTTCCCTCCTGCGTGTTGACTGTGCCACCCAGCTTGGTGTCATCACCAGACCTGATGAGGGTGCACTCAATCCCATTGTCTATGTCACCAACAATGATGTTAAACATCACCGGTCCCAGTACTGATCCCAGAGGAACACCACTCGTCACAACTCTTCACTTGGACATCGAGCTGTTGATTGCAACTCTATGAGTGCGACCATCCAGCCAATTCCTTATCCACTGATTCACCCTTCCTTCAAACCCGTGTCTCTCCAATTTAGAGACAAGAAAGTCACGTGGGACAGTGTCAAATGCTTTGCACAAGTCCAGATAGATGACATCAGTTACTCTACCCTTATCCACCAATGCTGTAACCCAATCATAGAAGGCCACCAGATTTGTCAGGCACGATTTGCCCTTAGTGAAGCCATGTTGGCTCTCACCAATCACATCCTTATTATCCATGTGCCCTACCATAGCTTCTGGGAGGAAGCTCCATGATCTTGCTGGGCAGAGGTGAGACTGATCATTAAAGCAACAAAAAACATTTAAAAAATTAAATACATTTGGCTTGCTGCCAACATATTAATAGGAAACCTTTGTTCAGGGATCTATAAATTATAATATTTCAGTTTATAACAATTAAACTGAAAAACAAACCCTCCACAGTACCAGTACTTAAACATTGACAAATTTCAGTGACTACAAAGATAAGACAAGCCATCACATTACTGAATGAGCAGAAAACTAACCCATGACAGGGATAATTTTCAGTTTCTTAGAAAGTCTAATTTCCCCAAATAAAACATTCACCCTCTTAACGTGAGGTGCTTGAACAAAGGCTTTAAAAATGCGCCACAATTCCATCATTATTTGAGTATTTAACTCATAAACACAAGGAATGGTTGGCAATGAGAATAAAATGACACACACTAAGTACGCATTATACAAAATATAAAGATAAATAAAGATTAGCTATCTGGGAAGCACACAGAAGTCTGAGAAAACTAGAAGCCTCACACTTCCTCATTTATCCTTTAATGGAAAAAAAATACATTAGCTGAAAAAGTATTGATTTTCTTTGCTGCAATATGTGGGAGCCTAAAGAACTGAAAATCATTTTTGCAGCATACTGAGATTGCTTAAATAGAAAAACCTCAGAGAGATCTGCTTGAATTACTTCCTGGATCTTACAATACACATATACATTTATTTCTGTTCGGACTTGTCCTTCTAAATGAGAAACTCGCATTTGGAAGTTGTACCATTACAGTTAAATCTGCTTCAGCATGGTTGAAATGTGTAATCCACCTTGACAGAATCGCCAGTGCAAAGTGTAAATATTTCACTTGCTGTTATTAATAAATGGCACCTTACACTGCTATTAGGCATAAGGCCTGTTAGGAAAATAAGTGATTTTCCATGGTATACTTAATGTGAATTTCCAGGCATTTTGTTCTCCAGGGTTTTTCTGCTTTCATACTTCTCAGCCCCTGCCAGCCCACACCGAGGATCTCCTCAGATGGCAAAGGAGCTTCAGGAGAAGCAGGGAAGACTGCATCAGCCAGGCTGCAGGAGGGGCAGCTGGAGGGGAGAGGCATGGAACACCGGCAGCCTGAACACAGGGACATGCCTGTGTCCACAGGGGGAATCGGTGAGCCTGGGCACAGGACTGAAATTCAGAAAGGAGTTTACTGATGGGTAGGAAATGACCTGCAAAGGAGAGGCAGAATGATAAAGAGGGCAAGAGCTGAGAAAGCACAGCTCAGTGCTGGAAACTCAGAGTAGTGAACAAAATCCTGATGCACTTGCCTTAAAAAAATAGTTTCAAAATTAGTTTGCATTCATTATAGTTCTTTATAAGAAACTAAATTTCATCTATAAACAGATTTATCTAACATTGGTGGTTTTTTCAGTGTTATATCACACAGCTATGACACATTTTTCATAGCAAACTACCCAATAACCAGCCAAGAAAGCAGAACTACACATTCTTCAAGATATCTGTGGCCTAAAGAGCAGTTTGTTTCCATCAGCTTTCAACATAGGTATGTTGCCAGAGATGTCAAAGTGTGAAATGAATAAAGCTGCCATGCCCTCCATAAGCATGTTCTGCATTTCTCAGCACTGAGCCTGGTGTCTACAACCAGATGAAGCAGAATAGAATGAAAAAAAAAGAAAGAGCTTACCACAGAACACATGCAGTGGCATCAAGAAATAAAACTTCTTTGTTATGAGATACTGTCCCTTTTCTAGTGAGCCTAATTTACATCAATCCCGTCTTAAATAGGTCTGGTTTACTGTACTTAAAACCCCTTCAACTGATGTAAAGTTAGCATACTTCTGTTGCCGTCAAGGGAACATCACCATGTTTATCAAGTCCTTATTGTTAGTCTCTATCTATTTTTTAACATAGCATTATTCTTTACTGTGTCTTTGAAACTATTTTTACTGAATTCCTACAAATAGCACAAGTGAAAAAGAATGAAGAAAATGTAGAAAAAGCTGTAGTCAATATATTTAAACTTTACCAAAAAATGTTATGTAACTTAAAAACAATTCAAACTGTAAATAGTATATAGAATAGTAAAGAGGTACAGCACAAGTTCATTACTGACGTTATTTGTGAGTACATTAACTCAATCATTTTGTGTAAAACTAAGTTAAGATTAAAGCACAAAAATTTGCAAATACTGAATAAATCTCTCAAATTCTAAAGAACATTGAGGAGGAGATCTAATATCAGAAAGTAATTATACCAGAAATAGCATAAGGTGGTGGAGGCTAATAATACCACATTGTATTTGCAGCACGAGCTGGCATCCAAGGGCTGGTACAGCTCTGGACTGGACAGTCAGCAGGTATTAGAGGTGAAGGCAGTGATCTCCCCCCACCCTGTGCACAGCCCTGGTACAAGGCATTAAGAGTTTGAATAACATTTCAGCTATTAGAAAGTGCACACATCATAGAGGAGAAGTATATATTTGGATCTATAAAGGTGGTACAGTTAAAAGAAAAATGAGGCAATCAAGAAGGCACAAAACATCAGGAGAACTATGAACAGCAATCTGTTACACAGCCTCTGTGGAACTGATCTGGGCATTTCAAGTGGGAAGCCTAAAACCTAAGGATATTAAGAAAAATATCACAGCTTTAGGAAAGGCCAAGTGATTACAACACACCTGTTAGTTTACTACCTCCTCTACCTGTTCACATTACATTGATTTGGCCAAAACACTATGAAAAACAAAGCAAATTATGAATTGGAATTTGTAAATTGTAAAGGCAAAAAATCTGCCACTCTCCCTTTTCTTGCTAGTATAGCTTACAAAATTTTACTTAAATTTATAGCTTCGTCAGACATTTTCTCTTCTTCAGGCAGATAGACACACAACAGCTGTTATAGAAAAAGTAAGAGCTATGAACCCAAGCTGACACATTCATTGTTACATTTAAAAGCAACCAACTACTTTGCAAAGGTTGCTGTTGGATCTGGATCACCAGAAATGGAAATTAAAAAGCATATGATAGATTACTTTTGAAACTGCTTCTATTCCTTGAACTCACAGATGCTGCATAACCATGTGGAGCTACTGAAGAGTCCTGTAAGGGTGTGAGGGTTAGTAGTTTGCCTAATTCTAATCCTCAGACTCTGACCTGGTTTGGGGCCTACCCCATTAATCCTTAACTCACATTACACAACACCACCATTATTGTATTAATTAGAGACAGAAGCCACACCAATTATTAAGTGTAAGCTCTGTCACGCAACAGTATTTATGGTGACCAGGCAGGGGACAGAGTGTGCAGCTACTAAAGAAAATACCTTGTTATTTTTTTAAAAATATTATTTTGCATTTTGTGTCACTCTGAATCATATACTGCAAACTGACAGGTTTTATATGTAGGCTATAGTAGCAGTCATAGGCAGGACTAAGAGGCCTACTCAGTGGACCACCATATAATTTACATTTAGCTTCCCATAGCATATTTGCACACCCACACAAACAGAGGTCACAGTTAAGGACGGTCATAATTTTTTTTTTTTTTTCACTCAGACAGTGGGTTATTTTTGCCCATGATTATGTCACCCAAGAACATTAAACCAGGTAGCAGCTATGACCTGACCATATTTACCAGAAGCTACATGCACAAGAAAGCACAGCTGTCAGGTGTAAGTGAACTTGGAAAGACAACTTGCATTTAGCTGACAGGAACAGGGGAAAACAAAGACAGATTTTACTCATCAACAACCATTACAATGAAAGACACAGACTTTATATGGCTACAGAAGTAACCTTTCAGTACCAGTGGCACACTGATACTTTACATTCAGACTCATCCTCTGAGTACCCTATAGCTCCATTTCATATCATTCCCATCCTCCTGTTTTCTGTAAACATCTTCTGAAGAAAGCTTGTTTTCCAGAAACAGATTAAAACCAAGAAACACAGACTTTAAACACAAAAGAGACATAATTACTTTCAGAGGGATGTATGTGTCATGCTCACACTGGGGTCAGAGGGGCCCCAAGATGACTCCACGTCAACCACCAATTTCAGATCTCAACAATCTGCTTTGTTTTGAAGCTTTTTCCTTTTAACAAAGTATCATTTCCACCATCAGTCACCACCTTCTCACCCAGCTGACCCACTCCACTCTGAAGGAAACACTTACCACTAACTATTCCAGCTTCCCATTTACAAGATGAAAGGCCCTTTCTCTAGTACATTTATTGCCGTTTCTGTAGTTGTCCATCAGTGATTTTTGCCTGTCTAGCTTCCCCAGAAGATCAATCCTTGCCAGGTGGCAACATGGCTAACCAGCACCCTAAAAATGAAGGTATAGAAGAAAATAAGTTGCCCACCACCACCTTCCTAAAAGTTTTACTACTCCAGATATAAATTAATTGCAGAAAGCTTTTTCTTGTGGCCAAAACCTCAAAAATAATAATCTGGATTAATTTCCCTCCCACTTTTCAAAACACAGTGCCATTACTTTCCCAACAAGATTGAATTTTATTTTCAAAGAGAGGATGGGAAGAAACAGTTAAAAATCGTTTTCCTGAAAAAGATCACAAGGGTGTCAGGCAACCCTGAGTAGGTCAGGCATAAAAATGCCCATACAGTGCAAGTGGGGACAAGAGCCCATCTGTGGTCCCACTGCAGAAGCAGGTCGATCACACGCAGGAGGGAGACGGTGGAGGCAGAGGTGAAACGGGAAGAGGAATCACCAGCTTGGAACCACTCCTGTCAAAACAGAAGTTTTCACAGAAACTTCTCTTGACCCAATTCCTGTTTAACACCACCTTATCCATGCTGGGTTTGTCACAGGGGAATGGGGTGGGGCGATTGCAAGAATAGAAAGATACCACTCTCTGTCACATAATCTAGTCATGTTTCATTAAGCAGAATGGGTGCGGCATTTCTGTTTCAGCTTGCCTATTCTATCACACACACACAAATCAAGGTCCAGGTGACACTGCCACCAGACACCCTGGAGAGCAGAGTGCTCACCCCAACCACTCACTGGGTCCAAGTCCTGGCCGGTGGTCTGGACCTCACACCAGGCTGTTCTGCTCCAGCTCAGCCTTCCAAGTGTCAGAAGTATGTGCATGTCCCATGTGATGCTCCCTCATCCTCCACAGCTAGGGCTACTGATTTCATTATTTATTGCTTTCTCATATAAACTGTCAGTATGAGCCATCAAAGGTCTCACCAATTCCACAGTACATATCTAACATCAATTAGTGGTTGCCACCAAGACTTCTGTAACTCTTTAGTCTCCCACCCCAAAATGTGTTACAGGAAGTGTGAAGTTAGCAACAGTTACAAAACAAAGTTCTTCTTTTTTTTTTTTTTTTTTTTTAATTTTCCAGAATTAATCATGTCAGCTAGAACTGGGCAGATGTAGCCAACATCTCCTTTGTCTGGGCAGGTAGACTTCACCCCATGGCACAGGTTCCATACGGCCTTTTCTTTGGGCAACCTGAGCTTATTCTATTTCTCAACAGAAAATTTTTCAAGTTCATCATCTGAAAAAAGGTATCACAGTCCAAATTAAGGTACCTTGAAATTGATCTATAGATCATTCTTACACAAATGTTACTTACTTTGGGTTTAGTTGTTTTTATAACAAAGCAATCCCGGATATATACCCTACTGTACTGATGTAAAGGATCTAATACATTATTTTAAGGTCTTTGAATCCTTCACAAACACAACCAGAAGCAATACATGCTATAGAAATGCTTTGTACCAATAGAACAGCATCTGCATTAGGGAGTGGGACTACATTCAATACCATATACACATAAATCAATCCAGCCTTTTAAGGTCCTTAGCATCTCTGCTTGGACTAGAAATATGCAAATCAATAGGGACTAAGCATAGCTTTTGTGATTTCCACAATTTTCATGTGAACTGAAAAGTATAGGGGTTTTATATAGTTTATAGGCTACAAGCATTTCAATCACTCAAGTTCCACTGTAAAACAGGGAAAATAAAACTCTTATTTTAGCAGAGTTAAGAATGCAAGTGGTCAGATCACACTGTGAGATATCATAACCAAGACTGGACTTCCTATCTTCTAAATTCTGGGTAGATTCAACTTATTCACCTGATTCTCAGCATCCTGTAATAAAGAGGAAAGCATTCACTGGAGTAAGGGGAGGGCTGAAATTCCACAAATGGAAAATATTTGACTGAGGAACATCAAACCTTTAAGAGATGTCCAGGGACTGCACTTGGCTAGAAATACAGATACTGTCTGCCGGCAAGGAGACAGCAAGAAAACCAAGTTTCCCATAAGGAAATTGATTTTTGGTATAAAACTTAATCTTTGAATCTAATGCAACATGACACTTGCTACTTGAAGTTCTTGCAACTCTATATTAAGTTCACAATCTACTAGAGATTTCTTTACACCTCAAGTTAGTGTATCCATTATTTCTTTTAAGAGAAGTGTTCTCAACTAGTATTCAAATATATTCATCTTAAAAGAAACTTAAAAAAAAAAAAACAAAAAACAAACAAAAAAAAAAAAAAGGAAATTATTTCACTTGGTTTCAAAATGCAGCTGTTCTCCCTGCTACAGCGACACATCTCTAAGGACCATTATAAAGCTCTCCTCACCTTTAGGATATTACAACTGCCATACATTCCAGACCCACCCTCTTTGCTTCAGTCTCCAACTTCTTCCTCCTCCTCCTTCAAAGCTTCTCTTTTTAAAGATATAGATAACAAGTGATGAGACACAATCTTTTCTGGTTTCTGAGTTGGTGGTGGAGTGGCTCACACTAAAACCATCTAAACAACCGGTCTGTAGCTTTCTCAGAAAGACAAGCTGGGAAATTCAGCAGCTCTCTCTCTTCTGCTACAACCCATAACTGTATATAGAGCCTTCAGCACATACTGGCACATTTTACTTGGAACCAGATCCTAAACTAGCTGGAAAGTCTCTAGGATTAACACACATACTCCAGAAAACATAATTCTGAGTTTCTAAGCACCATCTATTTTTCACTGTAAATAGAAAATAGTAGTGTCTGGGTTTTGCCTTTGGTGTCAAAACAGTTAAAATTACAGAATAGTTCAGGCTGGAAGGAACCTCTAGATGTCACTTGGTCCAACCTCCTCCTTTAAAAAAAAAAAAAAGAAAAATACACCAAAACAAATCTTACTTCATCCCTGTTTTTTCCTCTGTCAACAATTGACTCTAGTATTTTGGTATTGTTCACTTTTTTCCTCCCTTAATATCTTAATGAGTCTCTTCAGCCAAGGAGTTTCCCTAAAATACATGAGTTTGTCTATACATGATAACTCCCATGGTCTTCTCTTATCTTCCATGTTTCATGTTTAGCTGTCCTCCCTTTCACTGGTTTATCAGCTGTCAGCACCAAAATATTCTTCCATCATTTTTTAGCTCTTCTGAAAGGAACAACCCCAACAGAGGGATGTGTTAGAAACACCATTCACCAGGATATATACAGAGGTGGCATTTAAAGAAAACTTTTAACTGCCTACACATCTGTATTCTGACATACAGAAAATAGCTGAAAGCTGTAGGTTTATATTTACAGCTCAGAAAACCTAGGTATGAAGATAATTAAATTAGTTACAAACATACATAAATAACACCATTCATAGCATGAACTCTACTAGTAGGGCCTGTAGCAATAGGACAAGGGACAATGGTTTTAAACTAAAAGAGAGTAGATTCAGGCTAGATTTAAGGAAGAAATTTTTATGATGAGCATGGGGAAACACTGGAACAGGTTGGCAAGAGAGGTGGTAGATGCCCCATCCCTGAAAACATTCAAGGCCAGGTTGGACAGGGCTCTGAGAAACCTGATCTAGTGGAAGATGGCCCTGCTCATTGCAGGGCAGTTGGACTACATGACCTTTAAAGGTTCCTTCCAACCCAAACTATTCTGTGATTCTGTAATTTCATATTCCCTAATATTTCAGAATATTACAACCAAATTCAGTTCACATTACCTGGCATCTCATTATGCAATGTTCTCATCTCACTAGCCTTCTTACATCTGGAGTTTCTGTATTTATCAACAAAGCCATGTTTTGAAACTGCCAAAAATCCAACATCCTATACAGTGCCTGAGCATGTTTACCTTCATTTGTATATAGTACCTGTTGCTGCTTCTTTTGAGATCTTGAACCTTTATATTGTAAATTCAACTCAAAAGAAAAAAAAAAAAAAAAAAAAGCAGGCATTTACTTTAATATTCCACTGGGAAGGATTTATTTATTTATTTTAATCTCATTAAACTCAGCTTAAGAAAGAAACAGAAGCCTGAAGGAAATTCTTGGAGAAATTCCTTATAGAAGTACAGTTGCCCAGAGTAACATATTCCATGAAAAATATCTATAGAAGCTTCTGCCTTTTACCACATCAACACAGTCAAAAGCTTCAAAACCAGCAAGCATTTAGTTATAAGGGAAAAAAAAAAAAAAAAAAAAAAAAAAAAAAAAAAAAAGAGAGCTTTCCAGTTTTAATCATCACATATACCAGAAATCCCTGGGAACTGTTTGGATTGCTCAGTGTTTTTAAAAAAATATTAGAAAAGACAAAAAGACATGGGTAATGGACAATTATTTTCTACTCTATATATGAGGCATAAGGGTTAATTAAACCATTAGGACATGCTCACTGTATACATACATACACATTAAAAATACAGAGACACACACACACACCCCCTTTCATCAATGAAGCGCTGGCCATTCCCTTCCTGTCTCCCACTGCAATACCAGTATCAGTGACAGCAGGATCTCCAGCATGACACAGAAAGGCTAACCTGGAGAAATAGTGTCCCTTAAGAAACACAACTCTCCTGAGACAAATCAGCATGGTATAGAAGCATAAATTCTCATGAATCTAAAGGATTACATAAAAAAAAAAAAAAAAAAAAAAATGCCAGAGAAAATCCATGCTGATATCTCATGTATTTGGCAAAACAAGAACAAAACCATTCACTTCTGTCATGCTGAGAAGTCCAATGGTAGATCCTAACTCAGAACATGTGCGGCAGCAAGGCGCAGACACAAATACGTATCCCACACACAGACACGTGCTGAAGGAAAGTGAAGCAGTACATTAACACCCTCTGCCTTCAGCTCCAGCGTGGATTGAAGGAAGAAGCGGCAAAGGAGAGCAGCCCCATCTCCAGCAGCACTTGCAATAGAGCATGAGGCGGGGGACTCCTCTACTGAAGAAGTCACAAGGCTTTATCTTTCCACAGCCACGGTGGCTTTGCAGTAAGGTCTGAATGGCTACCCAGTTGCACAGCAACTCTAATGCCTGTGAGCAAAGTTATGGTTTTGATGATTGCATAAAAAACACATCCAAGTGTATAAACATACAGGGAGAGTACAGCCCTTCAACACTAGCACTTGGAAAAAAAAAAAAAAAAAAAATCCACACTTGTTTCTCCAAGTACACAAACCAGTGTTTTCTTATTCCTGGGTGGAACTGAAGCAAACTAAAGACTAGAAAATCTGCAACAAAAACTTGGAGCATCACAGAGCTTTATGAATAAGCAGCCAGAATGGGCCAAGAACAAAAAAGGGCCAATAATAAGAAAACTTGCTAACAAGACCCCTAACAGTATAGCTCACAACCACTATGGGGGATCTGGGAGTGTAATAGCAAACTAATAGAAAGTGGAAGACATGAGCTTGAGGAGCTACAGTACAATGAAATGTACCTCTTCCAGCCCTCAGCAGCAAGGGAAAATGTTTAGTCACAAATCCTGCAATAATTTGTTTTTCCAGATGAACATCCTGCCATTTACTTGCACAAGAAAGGTAATTTAAATATAAACCTCCTTAGGGTATTTTAAATAATACGTGTTGTACACATCTCTTGCTAATTTATCTAAAATGGAGAGAAAATACAAAGTAGTCCTCCTCTTGTGTAGTTTTTAAACAAAAAAAAACAATAATTCTAAAACCCATTTATTATATATAAAGCTAAATGTTTCATTAAACTTATAAGATACTGTGATCTTAACAACCACATCTGCTTAACCTCTAAAGGTCAAGGTCATGACATTTATACCAAGATTTAAAAAGTCTAATTGTAGTATCTACAGCTACATGGACAGCAGCTGGTTATTAGAAAAGAACTATTATAAACCAAACACAATTATATTATACAGAAACCATCAGATATTTGATGAGATTTTAGTCTTAGAGCTGGTATCATTCTGCAAGTTAATCATCTGGAGAACAGAAAATCTGTTAGGAATGCAATTAAATGTACCAGTTCCATTAAAATTGAGCTGATATAGTTAATTGTAGTCTTTAAATAGCTATTTCCTCACACCTTCACTAAGCAATTATTTTTTCATCTACTGAGTAAGACTCTATTTAAGGAACACTTTTCACTTAAACTCTCTAATAAGATTTGTGAATACTTCTGTTCTGTTACGTTACCCCATACAAGTTGCACTGCAGTTTGCTGTTCGACCTTGGATTCCTAATTCACTCCGAGATGTACAGCAAGGTCTTTTGTTTCAGTTACTATTAGCCTGTAGTATCTGCATTGCTGAAGCTTTGGGGAAGGATACCAACAATGTAGCCTTGCAGCACGCTAAAGCAGTTATAAAATAAAACGAAGGGAGGGTCCAATGGCGAAACCCAGGTCAGATGGTCGTTTTAAGCATCAGCACTCCTGACAAACAGATGATTTCCAAACAACTGTTTTAATGAATCCGTATGTATTCAAAAGTACTCGCAAGGGGTTTGCAGCATTGCTAGCAAATTGGGAATACAGGCCATTGCTGCCCTTTTTTTTTTTTTCTTGAGACAGGATGAAAACAAAAAGGCATCCTAAGAGAGCAGCAACTTAGCAATATCCGATCCACAATTCATTCTCCCAGACCAGACAGTTTATCGGGGCATTTTAAACCGCTCTGCGCGGGAGGCGTTAAAAAGCGCGGCTCCGGGGAGCGGAGCCGGGGCCGGGGCCGGCACCGCCGCGCGCGGCCCGGATGCCGTTACGTAACCGTAACCGTAACCGTAACCGTAACCCCGGGCCGCCGCCGGGGCCGGATGCTCCGGCCTCGCCCCGGGCCCGGCCGCTGCAGCCCCCGCCGGGGCGGCCGCAGCCCCCGCACCCGGCCCGCCGCCACCGCGCCCCGGCCGTGCCGCGCAGCCCCCCGGGGGGCCCGGCTCCGCCGCGCAGCGCGACCCGGCACGGCACGGCCCCGCCGCTCCCCGGCACGGCCTGTCCCGCCGCTCCGGCTGCGGGCCCGGGCCTCCGGCCCCCGCGCCCCGCCCGCGCCGCCGCTCAGCGCCCACCTCCTCGCCGGGATCCGCCGCGCATCCCCGCTGCGGCCCGAGAGGCTGCGCCCCGCCGCTCCCGCCCACCGCAGGTCCCCGCCCGTCTGACGGAGGGAGGGAGGGAGGGAGGCGGGAGGGAGGGAGGGAGGGAGGGAGGCGGGCGGGCGGGCGGGCAGCCTCCTCGCTCCGCCGCCGCATCCCGCCGCCCCCCGCCCCTGCCCGCCGGCCAAGGTGCCCTCCGCGCCGACCGGCACCCACCTGCATCAGCGGGCCCGGCCCGGTGACAGGTACCGCGGGGCCGGGCCGGGCTGGGCTGCGCGGAGAGGAGCGGAGCGAGCAGGATGCGCCGTGTTGCTCCCTCCTGCCGAGCGCGGTCGCGGCCCTCTGCGCGCAGCGGCGGGGCTCGGCTCGGCTCGGCTCGGCTCGGCTCGGCTCGGCTCGGCTCGGCTCGGGTCGGCACGACACGGCACCTCGCCGGCCGCTCCCGCAGCCGGGCCCGGTGCGCGAAGCAAAGCCCGGGGTCAGGTTGATGCCGGCGTGTCGGAGAAAAGGGGGCAGCGGCGGGGACCGAGTAACGGACTTCGGTGATGAGATCAGGTCCAGAATTAAACTGGAGAGCACGTGGGCAACAACGGGGATGTTCTCCAGCAAGAGGGACCGCCGTGCCACGGGCGGTGGCGGGCAAAGGGGTGCCGCCGGGACCCCCGGGGGGAAGCGCAGGGCAGCAGAGCGCAGGGCAGCGCTGCCGGCAGCCCCCGCCGCGGCCTTTCCCCACGCTGAGGCGCGATGCCCGGCACTGCACTGCCACCCCCCCCGCACTCCCACTGCGTTTGCTGATTTGGTCTCTGTTATCCAATAATGGGAGGTTGTTGAAAAAAAACACATTACATACTCTTGAAAACTGCCAGAGAAGTTACTCCCTTAGTTTCATCTATATTAACCTTTATTTTTCCTTTTTTTTTTTGTTTTGTGCATCCTCTTGTCACAACTTTCATGACACCCTTGATGGCTGGAAGCTGGGCTGTCCTGTGTAGAGAAGCTACCGAGCAGCAGAGGACAGCTCTGGAGGAGGCAGGTTGCAGACTCACCTGCGTGGTTCACGCCTTGCCTCTGGCACCCTGGTCCTGCTGGAGCCTGGTCACTCCCTGTCCCCAGGGCTTGCGCACTGGCCCGTCCTCAGAGGATGGCTCTCATTTTTGAAAATCAGTGCGGTTGTTATCCAATGACATGAGAATTTTTTTCACTGATTTTTACTCATAATTTATACCACCATGAGAAAAGGTTTGAACACGTTGAGAAAATGTTGAGTAAAAACATAAACACAGGAAAAGAACTATATTCTATTTCATCCATCCAAGAATGTGACCTGTTCTTCTCAAGTTTAGTCTCATTAACAACTGAGAGGAATGTTCTCCAAAAGAAAGTTATAAAACACAGTTCGATTCTTGATGCGAAGACAAAACGTCCACAGGTTAAACCATATATTTCTTTCCACTATTCTGTATAAGACACAAATGTCTTTAAAATGTCCCCTTCTTTAATTCAGGCAGCAAGGAATTTTACTAAATATAATATGAAATGTTTGCTTACCAGCCATACACTGAGGATAAGCACATCTATGAGCATTAAAAAATATTTACAAACAGTCTTAAGAAAATATTTTTATTTTCTCCCGTAGTAGCAACATTGTTGTTTCTTTGCTGTCATTTATTGTTAGGGTTTGTGGGTATTTGGCAAAATAGTACACTTAGGCAAGGCATAGGTAGCAGACACATGTTTTTATTAAAGATTTTTGCAAATTACACTGTGTCTTTTTTGCAAATTAATTCACATTATGCAAAACTGAGAGTACAGCAGTAGTAACTAGTAAAACGGAAATGTTTTGAAGAATGAGCATGGCATACCAAAGAGCATTAAAGAGTGTCTGACAACAAAACAAATTAGACAGAGGGAGAATTCAGGGGGCAGCAGCAGGCTCATAGCAGGCGTGTGCTATAAAGGCAGCAAAAGGCAAGCACCAGTGAGGTGGAAGCTGGGTGCATCTGAGGGTAGGGGAGTGCCAGCAGATGGAGGAGCCATCTCCAGGAATCAGAAAGCACAGCTACCAGCAGGACTGACATCAGGTAACTCTGTTCTGAGTAGGAAACCAGATCAACATCCTCTTTCTTTCACAGATGCTGACCACCCAACACATTATTCGCTTTCTTCTTTGAGTCCTCCTTAGGGCTCAATTACTTAGAATACTTCTGGCCAAGCACTGTTGCACCTAAATAGCCTAAAATTAATCGTGTGAAGACCAAAGATCTTCACAATTTCCTGATGATGCAAAATTACTCATGGTAAGCAAAAAAAGCTGACTCAGAGCAGCTGTAGAAGGACCTGACAATAATGAGACAATTGGTAAAAGTCTATGTCAATAACTGAAAACTAATGTAAACAGTAATGAAAATAACCCTAACTAAACATACATAACAATGGGCTATAATCTAGCCTTTATCATTTGGAGTCATTGTGAGTAGTTTTCCGCAAACACTCGCTTGTTACTCAGCAGTAGTCCAAAAGGCAAACAGTGTTAGCAATTATTCCAAAAGCAGCGGAGAACAAAGCAGATGAGCTCATTACATCCCTATGTAAATCTCTTGCGCACTTGAGTGCTGTGTACAGTTCCGGTTCCTTCATATGAAAATGTGGAACTAGAAAATGCATGTACGCAGCTAAAAGGATGTATGCAGAGGTATGGGAACACATCTGTGCAAGGAGATAATTTCTAGCTGGAGAACAGACTGGGAAAGGATTGTCTTCCGATCTATAAAATCCCAAATGATACGTAGGAGGCCAGCAGGAAACGATCACACACTCTTTTCCATGACACAAGACTTCAGGGAGACTCAGTATACGATCAGGCAGCAGGCTTAAAACAACAGCTGGGAAGAACTTTTCCATACAAAGTGTTATTAAATCAGATGGCTTGCTGCAACATAACACTATGGAGCTGAAGAGGCAGATGTTTTTAAGCAGGGATTATACAAATGAATGAAGGATAGATGTAGCTATTAAGCATAGTAATTTCATTTGCAGTTCTTGCTTAAAAGGTGACTGCCTGTTGCCTGCTGAAAGTTGCCCCCGAAAGGACACTCATTATCTGCCCTGTTTCAATGCTCTCCCTGAGCATCGGTTTCCAGCTGCTACGGAGAGCAGGACACCAGATTAAATGGACCTTTATGTTAGTCCTCTACAGCCATTCAGATGGTTTATTCTTTTCTTTCTGCTCAGTTACGTATGAGGAACCAAGGACAAGCAGCATCTCTAGGTATGAAAGCATATTCCTGCCTTTCCCCGTCTTCCCTGGGAATAAAATCAAATTCTTAGTTCTTGATCTCACCATTTTGGTGTTTTTCCATTCCTCTGAAGAGGATTTGGAAAAACTGGTTTTATCTTCTCAACATTTTGCTCTTCAGTTTCAGTAGTGATAAAACATATGCGCTGGTCTGTTAATTTCAGCATTCTTCTCATTGAAGAATTTCAGAGATGCTTTAAATCTCAAATGACAAGTAAACATCTTACATTAAAAAATCACTATTTCTAGGAGTTTTATTAAGAATATCCCTATTAAATACCAGAAATGAAGAGTCTGAAAAGCAAATCTGAAATGCAGTTTGTCAGAACTCCAAGAATCCCTGAAGACAAACATATGATAAATCAGCTGGAGTGGTTCAATCTCACATAAACAAAATCTGTATGGTTGATATTCTGTATAGCTAGTTATCTCCACTCAAAGGTAAGGAAAAGAGTTCGTTTCATACTTGATTTTGGCAATGGATAATAGTTCCATGGCCTCATCTTCAGCAGAATGCATATGATTTCTTTAGTGTGTAGACTGCATAAGCTATGCATTTTAAACAACAAAAAGAAAGACTTCTCTGGTTGGAAGGGCTGTTGCTAGCTATTACCAGCACCCTAGTTTCTATTCCAGACTAAGTTCTTTCAAACTTCATTATTTAGAAGGCTTTTCTCTCAATACCTCTCCTAGAATAACTATAAAAAGATTCACAGTGACACAGTTTCCTCTGCACTCTCCGAGAACTACCTAACATTTTTCCAGATCAACAACAGAGATTACCAAGTTTCAAAGAGTTTCAGATGGTCTCCAGGATAAAATTCCAAGAATGTTGTTATTTACAGGCATTGAGGTCATCTTTGTATCCCTCTCCTTTAAACAGGCAAAGGAAAAACCTACTGTGATACCTCTGTATGGAAAACCTGTGTCCAAAATTCTGGCAATAATTTTAAGTAGCTAAGCTGGTATGTTGTCATGGAGAAGAAAGGCAGCAAATTTTAGTGTCCCTCAGCATTATTATAATAGAAGTGAACTCTGAATAGAAGTGAATTCTGTGAACTTGATTAAAAAACATCGGTGGGTCAAGACATACGTGCATGTTTTTGCATGCCATTGCATTTGATTCTGTTTTGCTGATAAAATATAACCTCACTCCTGCTATCCTTAGATGTAACAGACAAATTAGGAGGGGAATTTAGTGTGCTCAGCATAAGGACAATCAAAATTCCAATAATTAAAATAACTTTCATCAATCTTGAAATTTTGTTTGTGAATTCGCTTATAATTTCAATTTCAAAAAATATTTCCAACATACATTTGCATTTCCAGTAGAGTTTTTATGTCCACATGCCTGAATATGTTCTGTTAATATTGTCCTGTATTTCTTAAAATGACATCTGAAAAAGTTACTCATTAGCGCTTTCCAAAGACAGAACTTGATCAGAAGAGTTGGAACAACTCCCAGGGTATCTTCAGTACTCCCATGCTCAAGATTTCTAAACACTTTCTCTAAATATAGAGTAGACTTGGGTCAGCAGTTAAGTCTTCAGTCTTAGTAAGGTCCTGCAGATATTGCCTGTTAACTTTATACCTGAGCACTTCACACTTCAAATCAAGTGAAGCCCCACCTTCCCAAGCCCCACAGAGTTTGCAGACTTTCAAGAAAAATCCATAATAAGAGAAATAAGGTTTGGGAGCATGCAGATGAATATTGCTAAAGTAGGCAAAATAAAAGTCTTATATCAATATTTAATTAATCTGACAATGCCATGTATAGTTCAAAACAACAGCCCCACCATCTATGAGCTATGCGGGTTGTACAGTACTGAACTGTCATTTTCAAGTTGTGATTTATGATGTTTACAAAGCACCAAGGCCATAAAGGCCATCATCCCTCCAAGCAGCTCTTCTTTAAAGCTCCCTCTAAAGCATTCATAACCGAACAGAGCGAGCAGCTGCACCGTGTTGTGTGTTATGTTCAGCTGCACACTTCTCTTTGCTCTCGTACCCAGCAGACTCGCCTGACGCTGAGCTGCCTCCTTTCGTCTCCACAGCTCCAGCTACCAGAGCTGTGCGGAGCGCCAGGAACTGCTTGGTTTTCTGAGTGTGATACAGCATCAGGCTGGCTGCGGGAGGCCTGACCCTGCCTGTAACCCAAGCTTCAGCTGCCGTGCTTGTCCCTGCCAAAAGCAGAAGCTGTGGATGAGCGACTTGATGAGAATTTGTGCTGCAAGTTGTTCAGTGAAGTCAAGAAAGGCTGCAGCTGGGGGTGGGCTGTCAGTGCAAGGAGGAGGAACAGAACCACCACACAGCAAAGGGATGAAGGAGAAATTGCCCAACAATATAAAGGAGCTCCTCAGAAAGCACAGAGTTTTGAATAACAGATATTGATTTAAAAGTAATCCTGGTGCCATAATATTCATTATATGCACGTGAAATGTTCATGGTGCCTGGCCATCAGTGTATTTCAAAACAATGGAGAAATAATTCACAAGAGATTGATGTTACTAAAGATTGACGCAAGGGCTTCTGCAGTTCATTTGTGATAGACTTCCATCCAAAAGACATCCAAATCCCTATACCCAACCTAATCTTAAATCATTTGGCTTCCTGAGCACCACAGTGACCCCCATCTTTTCTGTCCTAAAATGTAAATCATTTGGATTATCCCTCTTTTCCTCATATCTAAATTGACTTTCCCTCAGCAGCCACTCCCATGCCTTACCACTTATTAGACTGTTTTCTACTCTGATGTCTCAAAATCAAAACTCCTTTTTTGTCATCTTCCTTATTTTTCCTTTGTTTCATCCCTCTTTCCTCTGGTTCTCTTCCTAGTTCCTGCTTATTATCTCATCCTAATCTTTTACAGGGAAACTGCAAAAATGCCAAGAAATGGTATAAAGAGGTATTCTGTATGTGGTGTTTTCAGGTGTCTCACATAAAATTTTCATAGTGGGCATGATAATTTTAAAACTGTTTGGCTACTACTGCAAAACTGTCAAAAGCAAGAAAAAAAAATAGAAATAGACATGGGAGACTTGTGCAAGCAAAAACAGAACATTTGTATTTCAAAATTAAGATGCCATGAAGAAATTAATGGTTTAAAAAATAATTCAGATAAAATAAGCAAGTTAAACTAGGATTCTGTCTTCTCTCAATTACTTTTAATTACTTTAATTATTTAAAATTATTTTAATTACCATTAAATAACAATTAAATTATATTAAAGTATTTTAAATTTTATCTTTGAAATTGATACAGCATGAGATAATCTTCTACCAGTGAAAAAAACCCCACCACCTTTCAGTTAAGAAATTCTCTATATAGGTTGATTACCTTAGAAGCGGGTTAAGATTTGCAGCAGTGCCAATTTTGAGTTGCAGCCTCCACCCACACACCCAGGAGACCCATGACCTCTGCTGGAACGGGGGGGGATTGCCTCACAGCGCTGCAGGATCCTGCCTCACCTCTGCTATATTTCCTATAATGGCAATAGAGTAACTCGGCACCGTTAAACCTTCCTCCTTTCATTTATAATTTTTTTCTCCAGTTTATTTTGGACAAAGTTTACCAGCCCAACTGCAGTTCAAATTTGACATTCTGTGAAAAATTTGAGCAGAGTCTTTGACAAAGTTTTACATGAATGTTTAACAAATAAAGATAGAAAGTTTACAAAAATGGTACTGTGACAATATGCAATGAGTAGTTTTCCTGAACTGGAGCTGTGCGCATAACTGCACGCTGTTTTCACCTTCAACAGTTTCCACTTACACATGATTATTCCTTCTCCTGTCTCTCAGTGCTACAGTAATTGAAAGAGGGGAGGTGCCTGGCAGTGCAGGCATTAGGTGATACCTCTGTAGCCAGAGCAGAAATGACATGACAGAGTACCCTGGGTCAGAAAATGGACCATGAAGAGGAAGCAAGAGGAAGGATGCAAAGGAAATCCAATTCCACTGCGCACTGCAAACCAGGGCTCAGCTCCCACCTGAGGTACTCTGGTAGTGGTTTGTACCACCGAAGAAAAAGGTCTCAGGTAGGGGCCTCAAGACCTAGTGAGAAGAAACGATTGCAATCACCGACTCACGGATCACATTTAAAATGCACAACCCTCTTGAGAATGACTTTTTTTCACTGAATGATCAGAAATACCCTAATGTAGACATTCACGCAACATAAGAAAATCATTATCTTTCTCCAGCTACACAAACAAAAGGCTCCTCTGCTGCTAGGCAGCTACAACTCAATGAATGGATAAAATCATTTATACTGGGCATAATTTAGCATAATTTATAAAATCTGTATAATCTCATTTTCAAAAGGTTCAAAAGCCCTGTTCAATACCAACAGAAACTATGGCTGATGAACACAGCTGAAATCCAAGTCACTTACAGATAAGCATACTAAATTCTACTTACCAACATTAAAGCTCTAATACTACAAAACAACACAAAAAAAATCCCTATGAAGTTTTGGCCAGTTCACTAACCACCAGAAAAAGGAATATAAAGTGACACAGGTTTTTTTCAGTACAAGAACCTAATGCTCATCCTCACAGCAGGCAGTTTTTTCTTAGCAGTGAAATAACCTAGAAAAGCAACATGCCACTTATCAGTAGTGCTATATAGCAATTTAAATATGGAGTGATGAACATCATATCCAATCAAAAATGCTGGGAGACTTTAAAATAGGAGACTGTATTTAAACAAACAGGTATTTAGCTGGAGAAGACTAGTACATCAATACTTTCGGGAATTAACACTGAACTCTAAGGAGAGAGTGTAATGATTTTGCTTTTAAGGATCTTCTAAAAAACATTAACAGAATGCTACAAATGACTATACGTGAGTCACCTAATAGATTGATTTGACAATGACTAAAAAGGAAAAAGGAAATATACTGTCTGCTTGCAGAGTTGCTTCTTAGGGTATCTCGAAATCTCAGTACTGAAAAACAGGAAATTTCTTTCATCTGAATACCAGCCCAGTTCTCTTCAGCTCAAGACCTGACCGAAGAGGCAGGCAAGAGCACTCCGCAGCCCGAAGCAGGACTAGATACAGAGCACTGATCTTCCACACCCATGGGAGTGCAGTGGCCCACTACAGGCATGCAGTAATAGGAAAAGGATTGAGAACAATTATAAAAAAAGCACTGTTCTCTCTACTTTGTAACATTACTTCAAGATGTAAAGGGTGTCTTTTAACCCTCTACATGTGTTGAATACTCCCTCATGTAGCTGTTAGGATCATTCTAACAGATGATTCTTCTTTCCCATCTTGGATGGCCAAGCTCAGATGCCAGTGACTTCATTTTTGAGTGTTTACACTCCTGGGGATGTTTACATCGTGTAAGCACACAGACATCCACCTTCAGTGCCGCATTAGACTGGGGATCTTGACATAAGAGAGACAGATCAAAAAGGCTGAATCAAACATGTAAATGAGCTTTTCTTTTTTCAAGAGACTATGCAGAGATTCTCAGCATTTTACCTGGCACCTAAATAACACACCCACCATTATCCTATACTTTAAAGCACTCTATTGTCTGTTTGTCTTTACTCAAGAAAGATCTGCACATGCCCTGAAAAGATGCTTGTGCTGGCACACTACCTCACCCCTCGCAGGCTGTGTTTTAGCTTACTCCTAACATGCAAGTACACCACACCATAAACACGCTCAGCAGCCTGTGCCAGACCAGCCGGATGAGCACGGTGTCTCTGTCATATCTGCACAGTAGGACTGATGCTTTCTCAAAATACTGGACTCACTTAACAAATACACTGTACAGTTAGGGCTGCAAATGTGCCGCTTCATAGTTCTGGAGTTTTGAATCTACAGCAACCTGGTCAGAATTATTTCCCCCGAGCAAACACACGTGTCTTAGTTTGGGCTGAAATAGAGTTAATATTCCTTTTCAGGGACTAGATGAGTGGTGTGTTTTGGATTTAGCTTTGGGTTTGGTATGGGAAGAATGCTGATAGCACACTGATATTTTCAGCTGCTGCCGAGGCTTCAAGGACTCTCCGACTCTCCATGTCCTGCCCGTGCGCAAGGGCACAGGGAGCAGGGAAGGAGCATGGACACAGCACCTGACCCTAACTGGCCAGTGAAATATTCCATATCATGGAACGTCACGCTCACTATATAGAGGAGGGGTGGTTGGGAAGGAGCTTTCTCTCTCTCGCTTCCGGGGTTGCGATTGTGGGATCTTGGTATCTCGGGGTCGCTGGCCAGGAAGAGGCTGGGGATTGGTTAGCGGGTGGTGAGCAATTATGCTGTACATTGCCTGTTTATATATTTCTTTTTGTTTTCCCCCATCATCGTTATTGTTTTCATTTTATTGCCATTATTAAACTGTTCTTATCTCAGCCTGCGAGTCTCCCTTCACCCCTCTAATCCCCTCCCCCATTCCCAGGTGGGGAGGGGGAAGGGAGGGTGATTAGCTGCAGTGGTTGGTTGCCGATCAGGCCCAAACCACAACAACAGGAAAGCCCCAAATTCTACTCAAAATTTATAGTGACAAACAAGCAAACAAACAAACAAAAAAAATACCAAACAAAAACCAGACAAGACTTTTCCATAAGAATCACAGACAAACAGCAACCCCTCTCACAAGCAATCTCTGGGTCCTAGTCAGAGACAGGATCCAATTCTCCAGACTCAATCATAAACCTGTTTTGTTCACTATGTAATTTCTAACATCTACAACAAAATAAGTAGGAATTTTACAGCCTGCTTTAACCATGCAGCCCCGATTCAATTTTGTTCTTTACGCTGAATGAAGCAACTGCTCTTGGCGAAAAAAGCTGCTGGTGAGTCATCAAGGGCTGCATCGTAAGGTGTCCTAGGGGAACAGAGAGAAGCAAAAGGAGGTTTCTGAGGTAACCTTTATTCTGCAACTTCCTCATGTTTGAGCATTTAAATTCTAATATTCTTTTAACCTAAGAAATAATACTGCTGCGGTTTTTTTAATACAATTTCTGTCACTTCAAATTTAAACCCCTAAACCAATTGCAATGACAGCACTTATTCTCATATAGCTGCTCTAATGCAAAAATATAATTATTGATACTTCTTTTTATAAAGAGCAGGAGATAAAGAAAAGCTAGGTGAATGTGCCTGCATCTTAAATTCAGACTAATTTACTAAATACTTTAAAATATTTGCTGCATAAGAAATGATATGTATGCTGCATGCAAATATTCTAATGGCATTACTTTTATAGTAAGTAAAGTCACATCACGTGACTAGATGGCTAATCGAGGTTTGTATCCTAGCAGTATTTTGAGACAGCTGACTGTAAACCATTGAATGGTAAAGTTGTGAGTTTTGAGTAAGCAGATCTTCTAGTTAAAGAGATTGTATCAAACTCTCTGCTCCCTCCTCTTCCCACCTCACTTTCCCTGCTGCCAACCCCCACCAGGGATGTTGCCTTAATGGTACGTGTCTTTTGCTGTTGGAAAACAATAGAGAAAATTTAAAAGTTTTGCTTGCAGCTTTCAGCTGCTTACAATGGGATGTATTTCCCAATCCCTTCTCGTTTCCTCCTTCTCTTTGAAAAACAAACAAAAAAAGGAAACCATCTATTGTAGGTAAAACCATAGTTTAAATTAATAAGGAGACACAAGACAAAACCACTAACTATAAGTTGATCTGCTTCTGCACATTTACTATCGAGATTGAGAAAGTCAGGGGTCTAGAGCACCAGAAATGAGGCTGCAAGAAAGGCTTCCTGGTAAGAAGTAGCATCCTTGGAAAGAATAAGGGGCTGGAGAAGCAGAAGATGAAGATCACAGCAGCAGGAGATGATCCTGGAGCTCAGTGAGCTGCACAGAAACGGATGCCAAAGGCTGCCCAGGGACACTGGCCAGCAGGACCTGAGACTGGTGACTGAGCAGCTGCACAGCCCAAATGCAACTTCTGCTCAACCCTCCTGATAGCAACGATCTCCCTGCTGGGAAGGGAACCTGAGGCTAAGTGAACGTAACACTGTTGGCAGGGAGGAGAGAAAAGCAGGTAAGTACATGAAATTAAAAGGTAGGATAAAAGCTCAAATCTTGTTGGTTCTTAAATAAACCTCACTATCCAGATCTACTAGGGACTCTCATCCTGTCTCCCCTGTGACCCAATCCCCCCTTATCAATATAAATAACTTTCCCGTCACACTAAAAGTATATACACTGGCTGTGTCTACTCTGAAATGAAGTCCACTATCCCATGCCTGGCAATCAAGGGAGTAGGACCTGCATTCTCACCCCTATCCTCCTGTGAGCTAGGGATTTCCTGGAAGAAACTCTTTCTGAAGGTGCTCAGAGCTAGAGGAAGCTACAGGATGCTCCACCGTTTCTCCCTGTGCCAATGACCAAGGGACCAGGACACGAGACACTGGGAAGCAGGATGCATCCGAGAACAGGCTTGTCCTCTAGTGTGCATACAACTAGAATTTATCAATTTTATCTGAATAAATTATTTTAATAACCAGAATATTTTCAATTCAACAAGTAGTATTCAGGAATACACAGGAGAGTGTTTGGCATTTGAAAGTCATCCGTGCAAATACTTATTTGAACAATCTTCATTTACTCTTCATCAATGCTAAAATCCTCTTCATCCTGCTGAAATGATGAATTGTCCAAATCTTACTTAAACAACATATGCATTGAAAGCTCCTTAAAAACACTCAAAAAACAGAAGAACAACAAAAAAATCCCCACCAATCCCTCAAAACAAAAACACACCCTAGACTCCATACTTTCCCCACAGTTATAACCAAAAACCTTAGGATACAAAAGGATAAATGTAAGCAGCTCTGGTAGTCTGACCCACAGTCAAATGTCCTTTTCACGAAGCAGCACATAAAGCATAACGAATACTCTTGGTCCAAATCAACAAAATATTTAAGCATGTACTGGAATCATTTTCTTGATTACAGCTATTCTCTTAAACCTAGCTTAATACTGTCAGGTTTACTAGCAGTTTTTGAAACAGTTATTTAATTTTCTTCGAATTTACTGCTGTACTTCAGTTTTCAATGCAATTTGGATCATGAGAAATGTCTTCTATTTTAACAGTTATAATCTGAACCATTATCAATTAACCAGTCAAGCCACAAAATACTGACTCCTTCATTTCCCCCATCGTTGTAGTTTCCATCTTAGAGGAGGAATTCAATTAAGCACGAGAGACTTCTGTAATACAAGAGTAGAGACTACTACAAGAACAACCACCAGTTTACAACTTTTAATGCCTAGATACTTTTCAAAACTGCATGTCTGCATTTTCAAAACCAGAAAGTACCATATATAGAGAGAAGACTAACTAAGTAACAATAAAAAAAAAAAAAAAAAAAGCTGTCACTGTCCACAGGAACCATGTAACCATGTCTAGTCACGTTTTCAGTCAGTCAGTCAGTTAGCTGAGGGTCATGTCATTATTTAGTTTCTGTAGGAAAAACACAAGTACAAAAATAGTATCAAAAAGCAACATACCTATTTTTATTTTTAAAAATGTGTATTAGAAAACAATATTTACAACAGCATATAAATAAGGCTTTAATATATTTAGAAGAATAATACTAAAATTTTATATATATTTCTCTTGTTTTTAAAGTACCTATTTTTGCTGGCTTTCACACACTGCTCAAATTTTTTCTGCAATATACTGTTGATACAAAATATAGTTAACTTTTTTATTCTGGAGTATATTTCAACTATGATACAATAACTTTTTTAAAAACATTTTTGCACACAAATAAATCATTCTAAATATACATGTTGAATTTCATGATTTTAACAAAGGTTTAACTAGAAAAATGAAAGCAAATCAAATTAGTGATGCAGGACTTTTTCAGGACAAGGACAGTAAAAGACAGAAATAACCAAGTATTTAATGACAGAAAAAAACCATCTTATTCAACTTAGTAACTAATTACTTAAAAACAGCCTCATTTTCAGAAGAGGAAAAATGCAAGGAATCCATTTACTGTGGGTTAAAGCTGATCAGCCACGATCATTAAGAGCCACAGAATCCAGCCTTAGATATCCATGTTTTGCATTTCTAATAGAGTGCTAGTTAGAAGCTCTGATTTCTAACAACTACTTGAAAGCTTCACGAAAAATATTTGAGGTGGTTTTTGGTTTTGGTTTTTGTTGTTGTTGTTTGTGGGGTGTGATGGTATTTAAATAGAACTACTGCACTGCAATGAAGAGATTAATCGGAATTCCACAATACAGTCTTCTGAAATACACCAAATTCCTCCCTTCTTCTATTTGTGAGTGATACAATTTACACAACAGGCATCAGACAATTGCAGTGAGGTTCTCGTGAAATACTCAAAGCAATGCAAAAATCTGAGTAGAAAGCACAAGCTGGTCAACATCAAGAACATTAAGATAGCTTCTGGTTTTAGCTACTGCCAGGAAGCAGACACTGTAGTTGTATTCTCAAACCTACACTGACTCAAAGCAAGATAGTTTGGTTATTTCAATCATTAATACTTACTTGGCATAAAAGGAAAAACCTTGCCCCCCCCAAAACTTACATTAGAACTTAAAGTAGTTAAGAGAACTTTATTGGTCTGCACTTCCATAATTTCTCTGCTACTTTTAACTACTCATATAAAAAATTGAATTTTCATTGACTTGTAGGAGAGCCAGAGCCTGCAAAATTCGTTAGATGGATTAGTTCAGAATATTAATACACATGTATTCAAATTATTCTGATAAGGAAAGGTTGTTGTAAGATCATAGATTGTTCTTATGATCAGAAGTTTACATTGCAAGAGCAGTATCAGTAGCATACCATTACAATAAAACATTTTTTTAAGAAACAATCTTGTAAATTATTTTTTAAAAAATATTTACATAAGAAAAATATTATTGGGGAAAACTTCCAAAAGTCAGACAAAAACTGTGTTGAAATAATAAATATTGTATTTAAATTGAATTAGTCAATGGAATTAAATTTATTTTCATATAGATTCTATTGAATTCACAGATCTTACCACAGATATTAATCAGAGAACCTTGCATAGAAAGCACTATTGCAGAAATCCAGTCTCCTTGTTAGAGATAAAAGGCAAGCAATACAACAGAACTTTAGAAAGGATTTCATTTCAAGAGGCAATGACTTCCTCAAGCGAAAACTCATGGAAGTTTTAGCTAAGATTACTTCCTCCAGCTAAAATTCAAAAAGAACAAAAGTCAATATTCTCACATCTTAAAAAAAAAAAAAAAGTAGTATGTCAGAGGCAGAGAGAATTCCATCCCCTTTCACATGCACAACTTAAAGCTTTAATTGAAAGCAGAATATAAGCCTCTAAACTACTGTAAAACTTGTTTGTCAGTCAGTCCAATGCAGAGTCACACAGTGGTAAGCCTGATTTAAATGGCTGTTTTTTAAAAGTAGCACAGGTGGAATCTTTTCTTTTCATGTACCATTTCGTTTGAATTTGAGAAACTGGCTAAAGGACAAAAAGAGAACAAGTAATTTTTCCTGACTATCCTAAGAAGAGATAGATGATTAGACAACCTGCTAAGAGACTCAGATTCAGGAACCAGATGCAACAAGATGTAACATAATAAATTTAGAAAGCTCTTCTACCTGTGTTATTGCAGACACAGCAGATGAAAAGCTAACCAGAGGGGAAATATTCAGCAGTCATTTGCACCAGAACTAGAAGTAATCTGTCCAAGACAGATTTAGATGTCCATCTTTGAATAAACTAAAACTAGTATTCTTTATTATTTGAAAATTTACAGAAATGCAAAAACCTAGGAAAGGACAAAGAGCTCTGCTGTAATTTTGCATGTGTAAAAGCGGTTTCTTCAGATATGACCTTATTTCTCCAGTTGTCTTCTTAGGTAAAATGACACAATAGCAAATGTGTATGTCTTACCCTCACCTTATAAGGGAGTTCAAGTTTCTAATGTATACCTATTATTGACTATTTAGAATTTTCAAACATAATTTGAAATATAAAATAAGTTTTAGCCTTTAGAAAAACACAATTTGGTGACTAACTGCACCTTTTGTCAGCTGGAGATCTTAAAGAATCTTCTCAAAAATCACAATGGAAAGATGTGTTCGTGTGTGCGCATGAGTAAAAAGAAAAACAGTTTTAGATTGACAATCAGAAGAGAACCTCCCAGTCTTCTCACTCTTACCTTTCTTAAAAACAAAGGAAGAAAAAGTAAGGATAAATCATCTTACTAATTTTGGATGCATACTGTATCTATACTTTTTCCAATAAAAAGTAGTCAAGGCAGACCTAGTATTACATTACACTTTACCTCATAATTTTTCCTTTAGTGACCAAGAGGCTGGCCTTTTATTATTGGAGGTCACATTAAAAACAAACAAAACCTTTGTACAAAGATAAAAGCATGAGTACAAGTTGCTTAAAATTGCATTCACCACAGCTGCTGGTTAAAAAAAAAAAAAAAAAAACAAAAAAAAAAACAAACCTTTCACATGGCTTTAGCTACAATTCAGTGCAGAAAAAGAATGCTATAAATCCATTTTTTTAAAAAGCAAATTGTGTATAAAGACTAAGGCCACATTTAGTAACTGCTCCTTATCAAAAGAACAACATGAAAGTCCTTAGGAAAAAGGGAGGAAAAGAACATTGTGGGCAAAATCTTTTTTGGTCTTTGCAACTCCTGGCTCACAAAGAGTGCCTACACAAGGAAAGGTACAAGGAGTGAAGTTTAGAAGTAAAATATTGATGTGAAGAGAGGCAGGATTTCATGTGTGGTTTTCTGAATGAGTTAAAGCAAAACTGCATGACCCTTATAAAGATAATATGGCTACTGAAATTATTTGGAAGCTACAACAACATTTGGCAGATATCTTGTAGGGAACAGGACTTAGCCTTTCCTCCCCCAACTATAATTCTCTTTTTGGTAATAGTTCTAATATTAGAAAAATAAAAATAAACTTAAAAAAAAAGTTATATAATTTGAATCAAACCAATGTTTTAAAAGAAGTAGTGAATTTTGGTCCCTATAGTTTATAAAACCTCTTTAGGAGCTCAGCCAGCTTGCATAGGCCATAAGCATCAACTAATAAATTCTCAAACTTATTACCTTAAACATACACCTCAACCCTTTCACAACAGGCACTGCAGTATTTTCTTCACCATCACACATGCCAGCTACACCTGATTTCTGAGAATCCAGATGACCCAAATATCACGAACATCTGGTTTACCTGGCAACCTTCCCTGTCCTTCCCATGTCCTTTTTTTATTTACCCCTTCCCTCCTTTGCCCTTCAAGGGCTGAACTCTGTATCTTTATCCAACACCATTGTGAGGGCATGTGTTTTTAATGAAAGAAAGACACACACAAGCTGATCTCAGTTCCATTGTTTATTTTTGCATACTCTTTCAATGTTAACTGATGCTCCTATGTACATAAAGTGATTATGAACATCCAGACTGATGTTAATCAACTGGTTCATATTTGTTCAAAAATTATAAAAATAGATTTTTACTATAGTGTACGTGTGCATATATAAGCATACACACACCCATATATACATATATACTACAAATTAA
Source organism: Tyto alba (assembly GCF_018691265.1). Taxonomy (NCBI): domain Eukaryota; kingdom Metazoa; phylum Chordata; class Aves; order Strigiformes; family Tytonidae; genus Tyto; species Tyto alba. The sequence goes on along the minus strand of NW_024881328.1, from coordinate 26,203,785 downwards.
ATTTCAAATTAAATTTCAAGTTGTTACCAAAAAATAGCTTTAAAGTTTATCCTTACATGTTCATATCTAGCTTCAAAATATTTTGCTTATCACTATTCCAAGTAGTTGAACTTCAGTTTAAGTAACAGCTCAGACTGGGTACTCACCTGCTCAGTAAGTTCTCTGACGTTTGTTAGACTCTTCTGTAGGCGAATCTGCCAACCTTACTTTAAGCCTGACACCATTCACAATCTTGCCATGTAACGCAGTTATGGCATCACTAGCACTTGCTCTGTCTGCAAATTTTGCATAGCCCACATTTTTTCCAGCCACAAGGTAAACTTTTATCAAGTGTCCAAAACGACTGGGGGCAGCAGCGGGGGGAAGGGGAAGAAAAAGAAAAAAAGATCATTTACAAGTTTTGCTGCAGCATAGATGCCTATTATCCAATCTGAAGTATATATGATTTGGTAGTGGCAAAAATGACATACTCATACTTTCCTGTGCTGCCCTCTTCCGTAAATCCCAGTTTTCATATTCCTTTCTCTAAAATTCCAGGAAATTCCAGAAATTGCCTACAAACTTTTGCGTTTATATTTTCTACAGAATATTACAGAAGAACTACAAGCATCAGTGATTTATCTCTTATTTAAAGGAGTATGTAAAGCTAATCAATACCATAGTCCCCAAACACTAAATGGCACTCAGAAAAACCCCAACAAAACCAAAAGAACCCCAGACAAACCAAAAGGAACATACAAACAGACCAGCAGATAATTTAGAGGCTAAACTTGCATCTCACTTAAATGTACTTGCTCAGCTGTGATTCATCTTTGAAAAGGTCTCACTGAAATGACTTAGAAAGCAAGTGCTAAAGCTTTACAGAAAGACCCAGCTTTACAAGTCCTCAGGAGATTCCTAGACAGTTGTTTAAAAAACATTTTTAAAAAAATAAAGTCTTCTTGCTTCACACTGTGCCAAGAGTAGGGTGCGTACCCTTTTTCTTCCCCAGCATCTGATTAAGAAAATCCAGTATATCAAATAGGTAGTTTCCAATTCCACATAAATGCATATTGTTTCTTTTTCTCTCCTGGTGCTTTGAAAATGTTTTGGCTTTCCAAAGATGTATTGTAAATGCCAGGTATTAGAAAAGGGAAATGTCTTTTTCTTCAAGAGCATACTAAAAATAAACAATATAAAATACTGAAGAACAGCTGAACTAGAGATTTGTTTTAAAAATGACAAAAAATGTTCCTTAAGACTTTGCTCCTCATAGGGAGGTAGTGTGAAAGGATGGTTAAAATAGTGTCAGTAAGATGCTAACCATAAAAATAAGAAAAAAACCTCCCTATACTTACTCCCCTAAGTTACTGTGGAAATTTATCAAAATACTTAACGTTCCTTACAGAAATATGTATGAGAAAATGGCAAATAAATTAGTCTATAAGAACCAGAAGTACTACATTTTTTGGTTAAAAAAATGTTAAGAGACTATACATTTTACTTCAGACTACGTTAATCAATAATCAAGCTGCTGTACTGACGACATTGCACCTATGCTTCAAGGTGGATTCCATTACACAGTAGTTTCAAAAAGCAACTGTTACCTATTGATTACTGTGCACTGTCTTTTCTAGAAAGAGTTTTCATGATGACAATCTTTATTTTCAACATTTATTTTAAATATTTCGTGGTTATTTTTTTGGTTAGAGAACACTTATTTGTAAATGGAGTCTTACCAGAACACATCCTCCAATACATTTACAGGTAAAGGATGGGGATGAAAAAGTATGAAAAGCCTTTCCTTCACCAAAGTGTCAGGTGGAACCTTTTTTTTGTGTGGTGGAAGTATGGCATCTGTTTGGGGCTGAAGTAATTGGGAGCCAGAAGTTCCTCCAAATGCCTGCTGAAATACGGGGAAGAAAAAAAAAAAAAAAAAAAAGCAAGTGTAAACTAACAGATGGAGGGGTCGGAAAGGGTAGTCATTTTACCTTTTATACAATTTTTATTCCCACCAAAGGACATAAAGAGGATCTACCAGTTCTCATCTTAATTTGTTTACTTTGGTTATTTCATTACGTTGGACAATAAATCCAAATAAGGTTCCTTTACAGGGAATAAAAAAAAAGTTCAAACCAACCAGAGGTACATCTTAAAAATGTAGTATTTAAAACAGTTACAGATGAAAGTGTTCTTTATTGACATGCCTAAAGTCTCTTACAACAATTCAGAAGAATATTAGCAATATCATTATATTAACTTACAGGAGGGGTCCTATACTGCTGAACAATTGTATTGTTACTCCGCAACACTGATGACACTTGTGCTGTTACCAGCTGTGTTGCCATTTTTCTGATGAGGCTGCAAGCAGAAATTATAATAAACTACTTTAAAGAAAGAGCTAAGTTATGGTATTCTTAAATTCAGCAAAAGAAAATCAGTTTTAATGCACATCTATAAGTAACTTTTGAAATCTGTCAACTCATGTAGATAACAAAAAATCAAGTCAGGCTTTCATGACATGCTAGATATGATCTCAAAGTATGCATGCTAGCTGCAAATCATTGAAAACACTCATACATTTCTACATTTAGATATTAAACACTCTGATTTTTTAATACTCTAGGAGAAAAAAAATAAAAAATAACTTTACAGAGTCCACTACATTTTGTGAAAAGTGCCTAAAAGGCAGAAGGGATGGAAAAAATGTCACCTGTTTTCAATAAAGAGCACAGAGGTTCAATTCAGAAGTCAAAATATTATCACAGAAAGTTTACTTCCAGCTCTCATCTACCAGTAATTTTGATTTGTTCTGTTGCAGAATAAGAAAAAGCAATTGTACTTTTTGCATAGATTCATAGCCCGTGTTGTAGGGCCATGAAATAGTATGAATTATTGAAGAATGAAGGAAATTGTTTGCAAGAAGGATGGTTGCAATGAATATATTTTTTTTAGTTTAGATCAGGCATGTACTTCTGAAGTGAATCTCCCCATTATCCCTCCTTATTGTCCTCATTCATATCCCAGAATAGGTTTGACATGAACTAGATTCCTTTATGATAATAAGCCAAAATAATCAATGCAGGAGCACACCTAAGCCGCTACAACTTGCGATGGATGTTTGAATCACAGAACAAATTAGAGATGGTCAAAGTAAAACCTGAGGATCCCCATACAGTGGGAATATCAGATCCTCAGCATCCAACAGTTTTACTCTACCTGTGTGCTTCACAAGGCTACTATTTGCAATACTGCAGACACAACCAAAAGATCAAAGCAGATAAATCTGGTTTTAACACAAAAACCTCATCAAAAACACATTCCAGCCTCGCTACACATTACATAGACATTTACAAAGATTCTTGCCAAATCCAAGATTTTCCAATGTATCTTAAGAATATGTATTTTAATCTTTTCTTTAACAAAGACTAGTAAGTTTCAAAATGCTTATCCTAGACTTTTTTTTAAAAAAAAAAAAAAAAAAAAAGAAAGAAAAACAAACAAAACCACCTACATTTCAGAAAATACTATCTACAGGTATGAAACAAGATCAGTGACATTGCTGTTACTTATGTTAAGAAAAATATTTTTTTCTTTTTAAATTATGCTCTCCAGAACACAAGTTACAACTTTCTGTCCCTATATATAGGTACTTACTCTGAGCTATCACTCCCATCTTCTAGGAAAATGACAGTTAATCGATTTCCAGGAGGATACTCAAAACCGTGTAATTTATACTTGGCATATATCGCTGATGCAGCAGTGCTGTACTGAATCACAGCGTACCCTACAAATACAGTGCACAAGATTTACCCTTATCATACTCAAACTAAGAACAAACTACACTCATATAAAGCAATATGATTAAACTGCACATTAGTCATGGACGATACAAAATTCTTAAATCTTCTTACCATGCATTACATAACATAATAACAACATCAGTAGTAGCAATGAAGAAAACTTCAGTGGAATTAACTAGTGACAGATAAACTGTATTTGTGCTAACTTGAAAAGCTGGTAATAAAGCAACAGAAGTGAAAACATGTATTCTTCCCCAACCCTGAATTAGAAACAAAAAACATACACTGTTTCATTTCAAAATGCAATTACCCCATCAACCCTGAATCTCAAGTACTGTACAGCTACATTTTACCTATGAATCATTTCCATTTCCACCTTCTCGGAGAAGAGACCTCTTTCACATTTTACTCAGCAACAGCTAAACAACAAGACTGAAATCAAAACAATCCTTCCAACACAAAACATGATTTGTAATGGGATGACTTAATTCAGTTTACTCATGTCAGCTTCTACCCACAGACACACACCCGTTTCAAGATGAAGACTCAAAAGATCTGTTTAGACATCATTTAACCTAGATATATAATAATTTTTAAAGTTTTTCTCCATTTATTCTGCCCAAAATTATGAACTTAATTTGACCAAAAACCTCTTCTCATGGTTTTGACTCTGTCCTTCTTAAGATTCTATTATCTGAAAAGAAAGGTTTTTAAGGCTATCTGTAAAAAGGAGTTCAAACAAAACTGAATTTTGAGGTTTATGCATCAGCGATAGCAGCAACCATTGATACATAAAACATTAATTCTTTCCAAGAAGCATACTGTATTTTGCAATACAAATTAATTGAAGTACAATTAAAAAGCATTCCCCTCAGAGAAAGGGAGGGGAAAAAAAAAAAAAAAAAAAAAGTTTTGCACTTTTACTTACCACTATTGGTATGAGGATCTCGCTGAACATCACAATATTCCAGTCCTGGAACTAGATCAAAGAGGGCAAACAGCTGCTCTTGGACAAAGGGAAGCCGTGATACCACTGAGAGACGTTTGGAGATTGACTCTTGAATTCTGCTCTCATTTTTTTCAAAACTACAAAACTCTGGCTGCCCACCTCAGAAATCCACATAAAAATAATTCATTTCAGCCATCACAATAGCATGACTTCATTTCATACATATTTTTCATTCAACTTTAAAAAGTAATCTAAGTCAATTATATACTAATGGTAATGTGTTTATACAGGTCATAAAATAATCGGCCAAGCAGAGCAAAGCAAGCCATAACAATAAAGAAACTAAATATCTAGCTCATTTCTAACTCCAGTATCCGATCTACTATTTAAGTGCTGACCTAAGCCTCTGTTAGCTTCCTTTCTTCCAAACTGCATCCTTATTTTGTGACCATACTCAAGACTACGAACCGTTTTTAGTATAAAATTATGAGACTTACAAAATGGAAGTGTATTTCCTCTTGGTTCTTGCCTCATGTTGCTACTATAAAAATCATGTTCAAAAGACTCAGATGACTTATTTTTAGGTTCAGCCAAAATGGCCCTGTAGCCTGAAAGAAACAATCACATATATGGCAACACCTCAACACACCTGAATTATCTGACCAGATCCACATTCTCCAAGTACCATATTTAGAAACATATTATTCAGGAAACCCAATGAGGGTTGGCTTTTAGAAAATGACTAATCTATGACTCTTTAAGTCTGCCATAATAATTGTGTGAAAGTTAACAAATTTCACAGAGAACTACTCCTAGTCACAAGTTAAGCACAACAGAGCCCACCTGATGTGAGAGTGACCGAGCACCAGCACAGGTGGTGCCTGAGCAGAGGGGTTGGGCAAGATGACCTCCAGAGGTCCCTTTCAACTTCAACCATCCTGTGACACTTGGCAGGATTCAGCAACACTCCAGGGGCCATCGCCTGAACTTCCATACTATAACAGCGGTTCACGTATGTTTTGCACTGATCTAGGTTTTGCTTTTATGAAATAAATAGGTATTACTCTCAGGCTATTCAACTAATTCCGTTTTAACCTCACAACAAAAAAGGAAATAAAATGTAACTGCTAAGTAATCTCAGACTCATATTCCTTTGCAAGAATTGTCACAAATACAATTTTTGTAGAGCCATTTATGACAGGAAAAAAAAAAAAAAAACAAAACAAACAAAAAAACCCCACCACAACAACAACAAAAAACACACAAAAAAACCAACCACACCCACACACCAAGTTGTTTCATATTTGTGATTAAGCAAACACTGAACAGGAGGTTGGACTGGAAGGCTGCTGCTAGGTTTTCCCAAAGGCTTTTCTTCTCCTCCTTGAGCAAGCCCAGTTCCCTCCGTTACTCCTCGTAAGTCATGTGCTTCAGCCCCTGACAACCTTGGTGACCTTCCACCAGACTCACTGAAATTCATTAACAACTTTTTGGTACTAAAGTATAAATGACAAATGATTGGTCATAAAGCATACAAAGTCTTTTCATTCTGTAACAAATTAATCATGACATTAAATGAAAACAAACAAAAAAAACCCTTGAACTTCAATTAGGATGAATTTGTTCTTAAATAAATGTAATCACAAGAGAAGCCCTACAGACTATCAAATGTATTGTTAGATATAAATTCATTTTACAGTAAACACATTGATTAAAAATGCATATTCCCAGGGATATATCAAAATGAGGTTTTCTTGTGTATGAAGCCTACATTACAGGCCAATAAATATGCATGAATGAAAACTCTGTATCCATTTCCAAACTCTTTTCACTGATCTTACTTGCAGTTTGGTCCTGCAAGAATGTAATCAGGTGACTGTCCTCAACGAATGTTAGTAGTACTACTTTTTTATTTGTAATAGAATTTTGTCTCAAGATGTGTTTACATCATAAGTAATTTACTTGCAAACAAAAATTAAAAAATAAAGGTAGATTAATGATGAGACACACTTATTGTGAAAAACTTGAAAGAATGCAGTCAGATTCTTACTTCGATCACATTCTTCAATTGCTCGGGCAGCTTGAGATGGTTTTAAATACCTCACATAGCCCAAACCTTTACTTTCTCCAGTAGTCTTGTTTTTAATAATGCTGCAATATTCAATGTCTCCATACATCTAGAACAATTAAAAAGCATATTAATTTACAATATTTGCAAATGCATTAGATTTCCATGTGTTAAGCCTGTCTAAGAAATTAAGACAAAGGCAATTTAAAATAACAATTAACAAATAGTGAATCAGTACCTTAAACTTCTCTCGCAGATCTTCCTCTGTATAGGATTTTGGTATCATAACAAAGATTCGTGTAAGCTCCTCGTCTTCAACATCTCGGTGGCTTCCAGAAGCTCTTGACTGTGCAATAAATACCTGATGAAATAATTACGTAGACATTAATTACTAGAGAAAGGGTCTTAACCACATATCAACAAGAAATAAAAATACGTTTTTTTAACAAGTGTTTGTATTTATCTCTCACATAAGGTAGCTTTCCTAACACGGAAAAAAGAACATCTCTGATCATAGATGCATCTGTGACAAGATCTACAAACATAATACAACAATATAACCCAAATGGTTTCTCCAAACAGGACAGAGGCCAGCAGAAGTTCTCACTGGGGATAATGAAGAATGGTCAGGAGTATCAAAGCCTGATTCAGCAGCACTGACAATGTCACAGGGGGGCATGTGAGGTAGCAAAAAACACATTACTGCAACAGGCCTAGTATAGTGACAAAAGATAAGCAAGCAAACAAAAAAGCCTAGCATCTTATTAAAACCTCACTACTGCAGTTCACTGTTCAGTTGGGTCGAAGTCTGCAGGTCTAGTGCTCTATGAAGGATCGTAACTTCTCACATCTGTAATTGTTAAAATCCTTTTTAGTTATTGAAATAAATTTAATCTCAGAAGTGCAACCCAGAAGACAACCAAGCAAAAGATCCACAAAAAAACAACCCCAAACCAACTAAATAAGAAAAATATAAACAACCTTCACAGTAAGCCTCGTACGTAAAAGCAGCAACTGATTTCACAGATATCTTAAATTATTTTTCTCATAGTAATGCAGAGGAGTAAGGAACACAACTCTGATCTTTTGGCTTCTAATGGCCAGTTCTTCAGAAAATATTACACTGACTCAACCGCATTTTCAAATGAAACACATGGAATCTTCTTTCACCGGTTCGAGGTCATTCACAGACTCTTAGTACTCAGGGAATATGAAAACAATCCAAGACGCTCAAAGCTGCCAGACAGTTCCGTAGATAAAAACACATAATTGTTTTGAAACAAAACAAAACAAAACAAAACGTACACAAGCTACAAAACCAATATAAAACATACTCCCAAAGACTGCTCTATTTATTCACATCGATTTTGCTTACAACACTTACAGTGTTTTAGAATATTTCACAGACTCCCTTAAGGTAATAACAAAAAACAAACAAACAAACAAACAAACAAACAAACCTAGTTCCCAGCTACTGCATTTCCCCCAGACCTGTTGCAGCTTATGACACTCGTGGGAACTTCAGGCACGGGTGGGAGCAGCGGCAGCTCCTCCTGAAGAGCACCGCCAAGCCCGCAAGCCCGGCAGCCGAAACCGCCCCGGGCTCGGCCCATAAAGGGTGCCAGCCCGGGCCCCAGCCCCGACCCCGACCCCGGCCCCGGGGCGGCGTGCGGAGGGAAGGCAGGCCCCACGGAGCGGGCCCGGAGGGAGAGCAGGCCTCGTCGGCCCCTCGCTGGGCTTGGCCAGGGCCGCTCCAGGCGGGCCTCCGCCGCCGGCCGCCCCCCAGCCCCGCAGTCCGCCCCCCGCCGAGGGACTTCCCGCTGCCCCTGCGTCGACCAGCGCTGCCTTCAAGCGGCAAGCTCGGGGCGCGGCGGCCGAGCCCCGCCGCCCTCCGCGGCCGCCATGCCGGGAAGGGAGCGGGGAACGCCCCGCCGCTCCCCGCTCGCCCGCCCCCGACTCGGCGCGGCCCGGCGGTGGTACCTTGATGGGCTTAGTGTCGGGGACCAGGCTACGGCCGTGCATCTCCTCCATGGCCCGGCAGGCCTGCGAGCTGCGGGCGAACTTGATGAAGGCGATGCCGCGGGACTCGTTGGTGCGCTTGTCCCGCAGGAGCCAGATATTCTGGATGTCCCCGAAGGGGGAGAAGCGCTCCCGGATCAGCGCCTCCCCGGTGTCCTTGCCCAGCACCACGAAGACGCGGCTGTTGGGCGGCTCGTCCAGGCACTCGGCCGAGAGGCGGAAGCCGCTGCCCTCCTCCATAGCAGGACCGCCGGGCTCCCGGGCCGCTGGCGACCGCTGGCTTTTCTCGGGAGCCGGCGAGGAACGACCGCAGCGCCCTTTCCGCCGGGGAGACAACATGTCCTCCGCCTCCGCCGCACCGGCCGCGCCCCTCCCGCCTCTCCGCGCTGTCAGGGCCGCGGCCTCGCCGGCGGCAGGCGGGGCTCCCCGGCCGTCCCACACCGGGCTTCAGCCTGCGGGCCCGCCGGGGACGGCGCCGCCTCGGGCCGGTCTGTGCGGCGGCCCCCGCTGCCCGCGGCGGGGGGCTGTGCGGCTGCCGCGCCTGCGGGCCTGCCCTGCAGGAGACGGGAGCGGCAGCGGGCGGGTGGGAAGGACGAAGGAAGGAATGGAGGGTTGGTGCCGAGGAGGCGCGCTCCCGGGCGCCCCGCTCGCCCCCGGCAGCGCCACCGGACAGGAGGAACCTCCGGAGCTCAGCGGGGCGAACCCCCGGCTCGGCTCAGGGAGGGCCCGGGCAGGGTCCCGGCGGCTTTTCAATGTGTCCGGGGAGGGAGAGTCCACAGCCTCTCTGGGCAACCTGTGCCACTGCTCAGCCACCCTCTCTGTAAAAAAGTCTTTCCTGATGTTCAGATGGAACCTTCTGTGTTCCAGTTTGTGCCCCTTACCTCTCGTCCTGTCACTGGGCACCACTGGGAAGAGCCTGAATCAGTTTTCTTCCTTCCATCCCTTCAGCTATTTATACACACTGATGAGATCCCCCCTGAGCCTTCTCTTCTCTGAGCTAAAGAGCCCCAGCCCTCTCAGCCTTTCCTCATAGTGTTGTCCCAAAAGAGAATTCGTCACTCAGTGTGCAATAAGTCAATTGTCACACACTCAGGGAGAGACATTGTTAATTTATTTCAGAGTTGCGCAAGCCTGGGTAAATGATAGTATCCCACAAAACAAGCACACCAAATGAGGCTTTCCGTGCTATATTTATACACCAAACCTTGCAGGATTAGTAGTTTTCCAAGTCCATCCTCTTTACGATGATTGGTTAGTAACTTACATACAATTATAATACTGCTGATACAATACTTCTACTACTACACATGCTCAGGGGAAGAGTCTTCACCAGGGGATGGGGCTTCTTGACCTTTAGGCATGATTTTTTGTATTATAATGAGGGTAGTTCAGTTAAGGACACATGGACATCGCGTTTGCTTGCCAAGTTGGCAATGTACCCTCCAAGGTTTAATTGCTCCAGGATATCTTTGCTCAAAGGCGGCTATCTACTTGTTCTGCTGACTAGGGATGCCTTTGGCTTTAGTATATACAAAGAACATCTTTCCTGACTCAAGCATAATATTGCTACATTGTTCTAAAAGTTTAACCTTCAACAATAGGAGAGATGCTCCAGCCCGTAGTCATCTTTGTGGCCCTTCACTGGACTCTCTCTGGAGAAAGTCCATGTCTTTCTCATACTGGGGAGCCCAGGGGTGGACATGGTACTCCACGTGTGGCCTCACTAGTCCTGAGTAGAGGGGAAGGTCATCTCCCTTGTCCTGCTGGTGACACTCCTTCTAATGCAGCCCAGAGTACCGGTAGCATTATTTGCCACAGTGGCACGCCGCTGCCTCATGTTCACCTTGGTGTCCACCATGACAGCCAGGTCCTTTCCTGCAAAGATGCTTTCAGCCAGTCGCTCCCCAGCATGTACTGGTGTGGGGGGTTGTTCCCCAAGTGCAGGACTCTGCACTTCCCCTTGTTGAACTTCTTGATGCTCCTATCAGACCATTCTCCAGTCAGGTCCATGGCAGCATGACCCTCTGGTATACTGAACACTCCTCCCAGTTTTGTACCCTGTGTCAATATTTCCCTAACATACTCACTTCTGCTGCAATCATTTATTTATTTTTAAAGGGTCTCCTTCAACCAGAGACTCACTATACTACATGGTGACCCACCTCCTTTGAAACAGCACTAGTGTCATAGAGTTCTTCCATGAAGAAACCATTTTCAAGGCCTTTGCTGATAAAGACAACGGCTGGGCTTAATGTGCATCTTGTGATCTCAGGATACAGAGGCCCAGGAAACCCGACGTATCTCATAGGAAACAAACACAAAAAATATCCAGGAAAAAAATAACTATCTGTAGGAAAATAAGCACACAGCTAATAAAATGTGAAGAATGTAACGTTATTATGAAGTTAGTCACATCTTTAATAGCTGGGTTCAAAACCAAAGAACACCGGAGCCGCCAGCGCCCTTGGGCTGTAGTGTCCCTGCCCGCCGCACAGGAGGGGCCGGTGGCCGGTGGCCAGCAGAGAGGTGGCCCTGGCCGGGCACAGACTGGGGCTGTGCTGGGCCCCACTGCAGGTGCAGCCTGGCCCGCAGGCCCTGCCGTGCTGAGAGCATCCCTCAGCCGCCAGACAAACCCAGCCCGCTCCTCATTACCGAGGGGCCTGTGGGCAGACGCTGCTTGGTACCGAAGATTATACCTCCTGCCTGGCCCTACTATTGTCTAACAGCGTGGCAAGAAGGGCTCGTGAAAACATTGTTTCTGTTCTGACTGTAGAAATGATAGAGTTGTTTCCGTGTAAAAAAAAAAAAAAAAAAAAAAAAAAAAAACTTGTAAGAGCTTGAAAGACTGAAAGATGAGAATCCTTGCTGTGGAGGAGGTTTGCCAGGCACGCTGTGTGTGGGCTGGTGGCCCACTCAGTGATACAGCACCCAGGCCTCCCACCTTCTAAAGGGATATGAGAACATCCATGCTATTCTCTCTTGTTAGCAGTGTAGATGATGATACTTTACAGAGCCTGAGTGCAGTTCTTACTGGGATCGTAACGGGCCAACACCTCCTGCTGCAAAATGAGGTTAAAGGATGAAATCAGGAGATAAGGCTGTGCACATTCTTTCTATTATTTTCCACAAGCAAATTAAGCATGTGGAGATCCCCCCTCTCTTTCACACACGCAGGTGTAGCTGTCAAGTCCGTATCAGCAAAGTTTTGTAGAGACAAGGGCTGGAGATTGATCTGGAGGAGACAGTAGGCTGAGCACCGTGCAGTCCTGGCAGTGGCCTTGGAAGTGGCATTTTTTGTGGGGACTAAATGGTGTCCTGGTTTGGGAGCGTAATGTAGAAGGCCAATGGGTATTTTTAGAGTAATATACTATGGATATAGTGGTTGGGTTTGGTTCCATGTAAAAGAAATATTTTGGAAAATCCGGTAAAGTCTTCCTTTTCACACCAGGGCAAAGTCTTTAGAGAAAAGCAAGGTTACGACTCAGCACCCCAGGAGCAGTGTTGGGTGACATCCCTTCCAGCACCAAACTCCGCACTCGTTTTTCCCCAACTCCTGACACCATTTTTCCCGGCACCGCAGAGTGGAGCCCCAAGGCGGCCGCAACGCGACTCCGGTTGAAAAGCACGCACTTTGGCGTGGGGAAGGTGTCTGCGGATGGAGGGCAGCACTGCCTGGAGTGTCACGACACTGTCGCGACTCCGCTACCGTAGCGCGGGGCGCCCGCCGCCTCCCGCTCCCGCCAGAAAGAAGGACGCGACCCTTAATCCCGCCCCGTGGGGCTGCGACGCACCAATCAGGAGGGAGCGTGCTGAGTTGTCCCCTCCGCGATTGGGCGTCGTTCCGGTGACAGCGGCGCTGTGGCGGGCCGCGGGCAGAGCGGCGGCGGGCGGCTCGGCGGGCCTCAGCGGGGCGGCCGGTGTCCGGCTGTCACCGGGTAGGGCCGCGGCCGCCTCGCCTTTCGTGCCCTCCGAGGGCCGGAAGGTGCTCGACTCCTCTTCGCTCCCCGGCAGACTCGGGCCCTAGGGCCGCCTCAGGCCCCCTGTCTGGGCCGCGGCCGCTGGAAATCCCCCTCACGGGCACCGTGTCCTGAGGGGCACTGGCGGAGGGGTTGAACTCCACAGTTCTGGAGACATTCTAGGTATCTAGGTAGTGCTGCGACCCACCGGGAAATCCTGAGGTGATGCCGTGTCTTAGGTCGGCCTGCTAGACAAAAGTGTGCTGACATTTACCCTTACTGGCGAAGTAGCTCTAGAAGAGCAATCAAGGAACTCAAAGCTACCTTAACCTCCCAAGAATAACAAATTCTGTAGTTCTGCACCTCTCAAAGATGCAGAAAAAACAAACAAACAAACAAACACAAAAAAAAAAAAAAAAAAAAAAAGGTGCTTTTTCCTAATTGTAAATTGGATAACTTAACAAAATTTAATTCATGATCATCAGCAACCAGATCATGTTAAGAAATTGTGCAGCTTAACAGAGTCTTACCCACAATTACCTTTTCAATTAAGTCCAGGTCAAATTTTCATTACTTTGAGATACATTACCATACAAGACAGAAATATTTTATAAAACTGTAGGTGATGATAAATGTGACCAACAACAGTGAACTTTCCTGTAATGTCGCTGAAATTTCCTTTTTCAGATTTTTTACATAGATCAAAATGGGTGATGTTGCAAAAGGCAGGAAGATCTTTATTCAGAAATATTCTCAGTGCCACACAATTGAAAAAGATGGAAAGCACAAGACGGGACCAAATCTTTGGGGTTTATTTGGACGCAGAACAGGACAAGCTGCAGGATTTTCTTACTCATAGGCAAACAAGAACAAAGGTAAAACTAACAAGTGACATAGATGAGGTGCAGTGTTGGAGGGGACATATATGAAAAAAAACCCTTTTTCTTTAGAGGTACAATAGAAAGCCTCAATCACAAGGAGTTATTCTCACAACTGTCTACTCTTCATTACTGCAGATGAATGGGAACTGTAGTTTCAGAAACAAAAATCCTCAGTCCCTTTAGTAAAAAGAAATTTTACCGATATTCAGCACACCAGGTCGGGAGGTATATAGCTTTCCCAGAACTTTGTAGTATCAAGGGGCAGATTTTAATTTCTGTTTCTTGAGAGCGCTTTTAGAGTTTGTTTGCTGGTCACTACCCTCTGCTGGCATCGTGGTGTGCTGCAGTTGTTTTCCTCAGAACACTTCACTAAACATGATCACCTACTAGTAAGCTGTGACTCGCCTTGTGTTTTTCATAGAGACAGTCTTGAAAAGCAGTGGAACATCTGAAAATGGAAAGTAATTCTGTGTGGGTTTCATAGTTTTTATTTATATTATATGAATATAAATTATATTATTTGAATCAAGCTATTAATTACAAATACTTTCCTGTTTTGTTTTGTTTTTTTTTTGTTTTTCCTGGTTACTAAGGTGCTTTAGAATTGCCTTTTAAATTTTTCTGTGATTTCTAGGAAAACTTTTGTGACAGTCAGTTTTTACTGGGACTTCCTTCATACAAAACATCGTCAGCATGTATTAACTATTTTTTCTCATTAAAAATTTAGTGAACAAATCATAGAGATGTTAGTACAAATTTTTTAAAGAAAGCCAACAAAGTGGTATGTAAATCCACTTTAGACAACGGGAAGAGTCAACTCTGGAAGGCAGAAGAGAAACTTGAAGATGTCATTATAGGTATTTCAGCAGTCTTCAGTACAACAGTAGGCTTCTGTTGACAGAGACAGATTTTAGCAGGGTTGGAAGGAAACACTAATGTTTTTTCAACTTCTGTGAAGAGATTCCAGGATCTGGCCACTGACAACTCTTTTTCTCATGCCCTTCAATGAAGCATAGCCTTGATGAATTTCATGTCAATCTGCAGATGCTCATTTTCAACAACTCTACGAAATTAATGTTGGATCTTCTATCTACTAGAATTATAAAGATAATTACAGAGTTTAAAAGTAGTAAGTAGTTCTGTGTGAAATGGTGCAAAGAACTGCAACTCTCCATGATGCAGGAAGGATTTATATCTGACATTAAAATGACACAAACATGATATATACCCTGTGCATTTTATATTGTATATCATTTATGCTCACTTTCCTCTTGGATTCTAGGCACATTGTGTTCAGGAGCATCACACCTTTGATTTGAGACTCTTTATATTTTCATAAATATATGATGTTGGGCTCCCTTGTATTTTACTACATTTTCTGTTTGTCAGGAGTTGTCTGGAATGAGAATACACTGATGAAGTATTTGGAAAACCCTAATAAATACATTCCTGGTACAAAAATGATTTTTGCTGGAATTAAAAAGCAGAATGAAAGAGCTCATCTGATTGCATACTTGAAAAAAAGCAACTTCATGAAACGTTGCTGCAGCAGCTGTAATGTCAGAAAAATGGTTTGAATTTTGACTAGCTCCTATGTCAACTTTTAGTATTTTGACGTTAATTAGTCACTAGGGACTGACCTTAGAAAAATCAAATAGGGATATGTTTTAAGATGCTATGACCTGATAAATAACATTGGGAGGTGAACATTATTTATATTGTGTTATATATTTCATAGACCTTTGTGGAGTGTACTATAGTAATACTGTTCCCCTCTATAACGATATCTGAGAGCCCTATTCTGCAGCTGGTTATTGAAACACCCACTGAAACTATTATTCAGTTGTGTCTATGTAAATAAGAAAGTGCCTGTAAGTATTAGGAATGACAACTAAATGAAGGGGTATTTTTTGGAAAAAAAATCCTAGTAATTATCATCTGTGAAGGAAAGTACCATATGCAGTAGGTAACAAAACATAACCTTACATTAAAAGAACACTATATAAGGATGATGGAAGCAGAATATCAAGAACATCAGATATTTTCAGGGGACAAGTAACCTTTCAGTACTGATGTTGACCTAAAAGAATCTTGAGAAGATACCTGAATACCCATGACCTTTTAAAAAGTTTAAAAATATAAACCCACTCATTGTATTGTTAGTGTTCCTTTGTGTATTAAAAAAAACATAATCAACTACCAGTCATTTTTCAGAGTTGTGGATTTTTTTCTCCATTTGAGGCTAATATATTAAGGTATCCTTATCCTCTCACATGTAGAATGAATGAGGGCTAACTAGCTCAAGCAAATGATAGTAGAAGATATTTTCACCAACAGTAGAGGACTGATAAAGGTGATTAAAGTCCTCCTAAAACCTCCTCATGAATCTCTACCACTTGAATTGTGATTTACAATTTAATTACACAAATGTAATAGATTAAAACATACTTCACCGAAGCAAGGTTTCCTTATGTCATCGCAGAAGGGAGTATTAGTACGAAATTAATTTGCTACAGCATCTATTCCCAGGTACTCATTCGGTACATCTATCGGTACTGTTCCAATGCTTACCCACCAGGGGCTTCAACTGATTGTCTTATAGTGCTCCATAGAGCTCAACTGCTGTTTTTAAGTAAGGGAATAAGCGAGAGTTGGGTAAAATGGTCTGTGACACAACTGGATGAATATATGCTTTTTTTTTACTTTTGTGCTGTAGCTATAAGATACTTCCTTTCAGTTTAATAGTCAGGACCTGTTCTGTTGATTGTTTAGACAATTAAAACATCTGCCCGAATGGCAAAAATTTTCTTGAGTGCCTTTCTTAATTGCATTTTGAAGAGTTCTATGTTACTGCCTTTCTGAATAAGGAAACACACTCCACCTGAGAAACACACAGGCATTTCTCCTTGTGATTCTTTCAGGGCATCTCTGTATGTCTGTACCTGAGGAGATCAGGTGAGACTGGCTAAAGCCTGCCTTGCTGTCTGAGCTGGCATTGCGCATCCGCACCGGTAAAAGGTGCACCACACACGAGAGGCATCAGATACAAGCTGCCTGGACCCCACCGCAGCATACTTGTAGCAGCACAACCCCCCGCTGTCAACAAAGTCCAATTGCCTTTTTGGCCTCCCCATGACAGGCTGAGACAAACCTATCGCAGGCCCACAGGTGAAGCTGCAGCCCGGCATGCGGTGTGCTTGCTTTACTCACCCTGCAAACAGAGGTACAGTTTGATGTGTGCCAGAACACAGACAGACCCAGGCTTTCTCCTAACACCCACCGGTGCGCCCCAGGCCAGGCTTCTGAAGCAGTTTTACCATCACAGCGTGTCGAAAGCCTGTGCAAGTTACAGAACAAACCACCGTGATCATCTCTGTCACATTTTATCTTTAAAAGAGAGGACTATAGTTTATACACAGATTTGGAGCTGCAGAGTCCTTTACAATTAAGGTGTTACAGTAAATTGTTCACTGTGTATTTTATGTGTTGGAGAATGGCTCGGAGACAAGGGCCATGAGCCCACCAAGCAGTTGTACGATCAGAGCCTCTTCTAGGGGCTGATGCTGCCTTGCTGATGCTGGGCCCCACTAGGGTTTGCCTGCAGCTGCTCGCAGCTGCTGATACATGAAGAATGTCGAGGACGCTTCGGCCTTGTGTACCGTGGTGTATCGAAAACAGGTTAAGAGGAATTAGAAATAGTGGCCTGAGAAACTTAGTGTTATGGTACTGTGGTGTATCGAAAACAAGTTAAGAGGAATTAGAAATAGTGGCATGAGAAACTTAGTGTTATGAGAAGCTTGTGCTGTTAGCTAACTGCAAGTAGGTGGACCATGTGAATACGACCTTTAGGGCTTAAGCCAATCAGCTAGTGACTGGTAGGCATAATAATTATCATTGTCTGTATAAATATATGTACCCTGGACCAATAAAGGGATACGATATATGATGCTCTATCACCCACATTGAGTCCATCTCGGCGTGTCGTTCCTCCGCGGCTCCGCATTTATGCAGTGGAGACAACTGCGTTTTTTGCTTCCTTCAGTCTTGACTCTCCCATTTGAGAGACTGTTAACATGCAGACTTTTGCTGTAACCAAAGCCCATGCATAAAATCCCAGCAAATAAACTAAAGATGCCACAAGACCGTTTGAAGAAATGCCAAGGGAAGACCTTGTTTATACCCAGGCTTATGGAAACACTAAATTGCTTTAAACGTTTACATACAAAACTGCTACAAAGTAACCATTTTGTAGTAAATACTGGTGTGAGTGCTCAGACCAAAGCTTACTATAGTGAGGTGGCAAAAATTATTTACGTGCACTTATTTCACTTGCATGCAGATGTCCAAGGCCCTTGCTGGGGACCTCAGGGTACGTGCCTGCCAGGCCTTCAGCAGCTCGTGGGGTTTCTTTTTCTCAGTGGCGTGTTTGGGCCCGTGTTGCAAAAAACACAAATGCCACTGGAAAGGCCAAGCAGCAATTAGCAGCTTCGGGCAAGCAGGCGCCCTTCTAGGTGCCTTTGAGGGTGATGGCGAGGCGAGCGCGGGCGAGGGCCTGAGGCCCAGCACAGCTCCGTGGCAGCGCCGGGCAGGTGACAGCGTGGGTGCCGTGGGGAGCGAGGGTGGCACCTCGGCTGTGTCCCCCCCGCAGCGGGGCCTCCACCGATGGTGTGACAGTGGCTGGCGTAGGCTGAGGGGCTGTGCCTGCTGCCGCGCGTGAAATCCCGTCACTTCACAGCGTGTCAGCAGCGTGCCGAGAGAAACGCTCAAAAGCTTCGTATTTCGGTCGCCTTCGCCCTTACCGAGACACGCCCGCATTTTCATGTCCAAGCCACCCGTGCGGAAAGAGCTCAGCTTCTCCAGAGGTGCGGGCTCGGGGACACCCCCCCCCCCCCCCAGCGTGTCCTCCAACGTCCCCACTTTCCACCTCCTCGCCCGACACGCCGCTTCCCCGCAGCCCGCTCGCCGCGGGTGGGTGCTGCAGCCGGGCGCCCCCGGCAAGTCAGCGGCGGCAGCGGCACGGTGCGGCTGCCGGGAGCGGCCCCTTCCCCGCCGCCCGCGCCCGGCCGCGGCAGCCCGGGGCCGGCTCCCCGCTCCGCCCCACGGGCGGCGGGGGCTGCTGGCCGGGGCGACTCCCCCCGCCCCCCTCGGCCCGCCCCGTTTGGCGGGGGGTGCCGGCGGTTCTCAATGAAGAGCCATTTTCCTGCGGTAGCCTCCGGGAGCGGCGGGGAGAGCCGGGAAAGCAGAATGAAACCCCGGCGGGGGGCGGGCAGCGAGCTCTGCCGCCCCGGCGGCAACGGCGCAGCGCGGACACCGACACCGGGAGGCGAAATCCTTTGTCTGCCGCTTCCCGAGCCATCTCCGGGCTGCGGGGGCCACAGCACCCGCACGGAGCCCCTCGTCACCCCCGGCTGCCGCGGGAGACGCGGCAGCCCTTCGAGCACACACGCGTAGCCCTCCCCTCCACGGCTGACACCCGCCTGCACTACCGACACGTGGTCCCCAAAATCGCTGCCTCCCTTTGCAGGCGGCACTGCCCGGACCCCCGCGCCGGGAGGGGCTGCTGCAGGGACCGGGTCCCCGGCAGGCCGGAATCCCGTTTGGTTGAAGATTTGCCCGTGTGTTTTCCCAGACACCCGAACTCCCATTCATGAATTTCGGAAGCCGCCTTCATTCAGTCTTTGGTGACACAAAAAAAAAAAAAAATCATGAAAGAGATTTTTCACGTGTTAAGATCCATGACTCCGGTTTTTCAATCGCTTATGCGTAGGCATCGATTTAGCAATGAAACGTGCTCCCCGTGCGCATAAAAATAACCCAGGTCCGTCCGCCTCGGTGGAAGCGGCCAGTATCCGTCTGGCAGCCGGTGCGGCCGGAGCGGGCCCCCGCAGCGCCGAGCTGTCCGGGCCGCCCGGCCCCGAGGGAAAGCGGCTTTCGAGCAGAAAGCCCGGGGCGGTTTTGTGGGCGGCGGGGCCGAGCCCGCTCTCTGCCCCGCTGCACAGCGCCGGGCGCGAAACGCCGCACTAACGGGGCGCGCCGGGCAGAGGCAGCTTCCCGCACGGGGGTTCAAGAACCGGCATTCATTCGGTCTTTCTGAAGGGGCTCCGCTTTTCCGCCTGTCTCCCGAAGTGCTGAAGCCACGCAAATTATTGCTATACGTTAAACCTCTCTAACGGGAGCGCCGGCGTTACCTCCCCCCGCCTCTCCCGCAGACCGCGGGCGGGAGCCGCGGCCGGGTTTGCCCCTTCCCTGCACACGCGTCGCAGACAAAGGACCCTCCCTCTCCCACCCACGTTCCTGAACGAGGCGCCCGCCAGCGCGGAGGCCCCCCCCCTGCTCGGGCCCGCCTACCCCGCCGGGGGACCCTGCGCGCCTCGCCCCGCACGACCGCGGGGGCTGCCGCCGGGCGGGCGGCGGTGCCTCCCCCCCGCAGCGGGGCTTGCCAGCCCTCCCCTCCCTCCTCCCCGCCTGCCCCCCCGCTCGGCTCACGGTCCTCCCCCCGCCTCCCCTCCCTCCTCAGTGGTCCGCCGGCTGGGTTACGCAGCAGCCGCCGCCAGCTCTGGCAGCGCTTGACAGAAGGGGGTTTGCCCGAGCGCTCCCGAAGCATCTCCAGAGGCGCGGCGGCAGCGCCTGCCCGGCTCACCGGGGGAACCGGCCCGGAGCCGGGGGCCAGGGCCAGAACCACAGCAGGGCTGGGAGCGGAAAAATACCTAGAATAATACGAACACTACTACTGCTACTAATAAAGAGTGGTGGGCAGGAAAAGGAGGTCGCGGGGGAAAGCAGGGGGCGAGGAGAAGCCGCGCCCCCGAGGAGGGGTCCGGGCAGGGGGCAGGAGCGGCCCCTCACCGGGGCTGCCGGCAGCCCCCCGCCCTCCAACCCGCCCCCCGCCCCGGGGCGGGCGTCGGGGCGGCGGCAGCACGTGGCGGCGGCGGGGCATGGCCGCCGCGGGGGCTCCCGCGGCCTGAGCCGCCCCCGCCGCCGGCACCATGGCGGCCGCCGCCGATGCCGGCCTCGACGTGGCGGCGGTGGAAAGTTTCCTAGAGAGGCACCCGGAGCTGGTGGAGAAGTGGCTGAAGAGGAAGAACTCGCTCCCCACAGCGCCTGCCGCCTCCGCCGCCGGCCCGTCGGAGGAGCGGCGGAGCAGCGGCGGCCCCGGCGGCGGGTGGGGCAGCGCGGGCGGCCCCGGCGGCCCCGGCGGCGGGGGGCTACAGCGGCGAGCCTCCCAAAAGGAGCTGCGGAAGAGCTTCGCCCGTTCCAAGGCCATCCACGTCAACCTCACTTACGACGAGCATGTGCACGCCCGGGCGCAGGAGCCGCTGAGCAGCGTGCGGAGGCGGGCCCTGCTGCGGAAGGCCAGCTCCTTGCCCCCCACCACCGCCCACATCCTCAGCGCCCTGCTCGAGTCCCGCGTCAGCCTGCCCCAGTACCCCCCCACCGCCCTGGACTACAAGCGCTACCTCAAGGAGAACAACGAGCGCCAGTTCTTCCTGGAGCTGGTCAAGGACATCTCCAACGACCTGGACCTCACCAGCCTCAGCTACAAGATCCTCATCTTCGTCTGCCTCATGGTGGACGCCGACCGAGGCTCTCTCTTCCTCGTGGAGGGGGCCGCCGCCGGCAAGAAGAGCCTGGTCTCTAAGTTCTTCGACGTGCACGCCGGCACCCCGCTGCTGCCCTGCGGCTCCACCGAGAACAGCAACGAGGTGCAGGTGCCCTGGGGCAAGGGCATCATCGGCTACGTGGCGGAGCACGGCGAGACGGTCAACATCCCCGATGCTTACCAGGTAGGAGCCGGGACGGCTCCCGGCGCTCCGCTGCCCCCGGCTCCCACCCCAGACGGCGGCGGCGCCTGCCGAGACGGCCCGCCACCGCCCGGCCCTGCCTCCCCTCGGGGCGTCCCTCCCCGCCGCCCCCCGTCCCTGTTCCCCCTCCCCGCCCCGGGACGTCCCCGCCGGGGCGGCGGGAGTTGCGGGTGTGCTCGGGGAAACTGTTGACGGGGAGGGAGGGGGGGCCCCGTGAAGGCGGGAGGGAAAAGCCCCTCCCGGGTGGCCGACGGGGCTAAAGCGGCCGTCACAGCGGTACAGCAGTGCTTCTGGATGTCGCCGGAGTGTTAGGCGGCTTCGTGCGTTCTCAAAACGTATTTTGGAACCGGCAGAAGAAAAGTTTAAAAAAATGCTCGTGACAGTCCCAATGAAAATATTCTTAAATCTCGGTCACACTTAACGTTCCCTGCCTGCCCGCTGCAGAAATAATCTCACTGCTCTCAACAGAGCATTTATTTTCACCTTTGCATATGCCCACTCAGCCCACTGGGCATGTGTTTTCAAACCTCCTCCTAGGAGCAATACAGCCGGTCCTGTTATTCTCCTACAAGGACTTTCCCCACCTTTTATTTTTATAGAGGCTTCAGCCTGAATTGTGAAAATGTAGTGCTGGCTTCAAGGCAAAAATTCCCCTTGACTTCAGCAGGGACAGCTGTGCCTTTGCCTGCGTGTCTTAATGCAGGACGGTGCATTCAGTTCACTAGCTTGAAATTTACCCCTCTCTCAGTCCTAGGGGCTATTTCTAGTGTTTATGAGTGTGAGACACTATCAGCAATTTGAGTTTCTGAAGAAAATGAAGAACCACAGAGTGACAGTTTTTCTAAATTAGGGTCACGGAAAGCTTTAGAAAGGTGGGAGATGTATGTCTTTGAGAATTTTAGTAACAAGCAGCATTGCCCTATGTCCAGTTTTGCTCTACAATAATAACAAAAAATAGTAAACATATAAAAACTGATGATGTTTTATAGCAAGCTATACCAGGAAGAAACTTGAAAAATAAGATTGGGTTATTTTTGTTTGAAATACAGAAGAACCATGTAATTTGGGCTGAATATGTATTTAGTTGTCAAGCAGTGAAAAATACTGAGCACCTCACAGATCCAAACTGACAGAGGTTCCCAACCCACAGAGTTCAAAGGGAATGAACAGAGATTGGTAAAAATGCTGTAATATTTAGACTAAGATGATTGAGCATTGGATGACCTTTGAAAAAATCTAAGCTTGCTTTCTTCCTTTATTTTTCCTTTTCTCCATTATACACTTTCTCTTACCATATGATTTTTTTTTTTATTACTTTCACTTCTAAAACTGTACTCTTCCCAAAATATCTGCTGTTGGGGGTTAAGCAGAAGATGTTCTCAGTAGTCTCAAGTGACTAAACAGATAAAGGATATCTGAGTTTGGCTGGGAAAGAGCTTGATCTCCTTTTAACTCTGGATAGCTCCAGCCACCTTTTTTTGGAGGTGAGAATGACACTGGAAAGACAGAGTGTTTTCTAGTCCTAGGGGACTGGATTATTTTTTTCTACAGTGTTTGTTCACTTTGTGCTCACTTCCCTGTGAAAAAGCCCAGCTACTCCAAACAGTTCATTGTCTGTTTCATTTGCAGAGAAAAGTGAAAAACGATTCATCTGGTTGCCATTCCTGGTATTATTTATATTATACTGATGTCTGGCTTCCATTCAAAATTGATTAAAATATGATAATACAATTGATTGTATATTTAAGCTGTAAGTACATTAGTTGCAGTAAAAGGGAAAGTTCTAAGCCAAGTTAATCCTGTAATTTTATCAATTGCAACTTCCCTGCTTTTAGTGGAGTTACTTCTGATGAGTGCAAAAGAAACTTTAGACCTTGACATTTTAATGAAAGTTTTGCGTGATAATAAAATGGAGGAACTGCTTTCTGTTATGTTTCAGAGTTAGTACAGTTTATCTTCCCTTACTTGGCATCATTAAAAGAAGACCTTTCTAATTTAATAGTATAAAGAGCCCTCTGGAAGCCCAGGTACCCGTGTGTAAAGAAGTGACAGCTGTTCCATTTCAGAGCATTGCAGTGGTCACAATACAGCACTTTAAAAATTAATAAATACAATGATATGGTTTATGTCAGCATTGCCACTGATGATGGAAGTGTTTAATCAACCATCAGGTTAAAAAAAGCACCACTAGGAAACTTTGTCAGGCTGACAGATGGAGTTGGAGAAAAAGGGGTGACAGCACAACACCATTTTGTCCGTTGATGAGACCGTCCACATTGATACTACCCATTTGGTAAGAAAAAGCCTTATATTAGGTCAGATGAACACCTCTAGATTAATTTAAAGGTTTTTTGCTTGTTTTTTACATTAACAAACGTTTTAAAAGAGGTAAAGATGCTTCCATATCATCAGTCTTCTAGTCTACAGTATTGGGAAATTTGTTTTATTATCGTCCAACCATCTTTATTTTCTCAGAGCCTGATCAAATCTGAGTTGGAATTCTACTACTGAGTACAAATTGGGTTGCCTGCCTGTATCGTCAGCTACTACTGACATTAATGGGACTTCAGTGAGATCAACACTACATTGAAATCCTGTTATGTCTTATAATGTGCTTCACACGGGAAGTCCCCTTTGCCCATACAGAGACTGATCAGTTTAAGAAATATTTGTAAATGATTTGCAGTGTCATTTTCAGAGATACTGTAAGATTTCAATTATACATTTATTTTTCTAAAGAGAAAAAATACTAAAAAAAAAATCAAATAGTAGGCTGGGGCTTTTCTGTGATCCAGATGATTATTACTGTTGTTAAGTCTGACTTTCAGAACCTGCTCATGTAAACAATCTTTCTGAATTCAATAACCACACTTAGATACAAGGTTTGGAATTAATACTATGTATTGAGAACTGTATAATAATCACTTATTTTAATACTAAGCAATAACCATATAACATGTCATGGTAATTTGATATATGAAGTTCAGGAGTGACTGCGCAAACTTTCTGGAGGTTCACAGCATCAGAGAATTTTACAAATATTTAGTGTATGGAAAGGTTTAGGTGAATGTTATATGACTGATTCAAAAGTTGCACAATGTCATTCATGGTATTAAAAGCTTTATTTATTACATTACAAAGTTATTGGATGAAAGTTTATAGTTTGTAAAACGTATGATCTGATCTGTAACAGTTAGCACTACAGAGGATTTGAGATCAGGAAAGGAATTAGATACCATCTTTGCATTTTGGAGCCAGTTTAAAACTCTCCTGGAAGTAATCCAGTTGCCTTGTAAATTGAACTCCTAGTGAGTTTAAGTTTTAAAATAAGGCCTTGTTAATTCCGGGAACCATTTCTGACTCCTTATTCATATGTGAATAAAGCACTATGTCTTGAGCACACATGTTGGAAGAATCTGGTCATATTGTCAAGGAAATCTGGGACCTAAATGTCCAGTGAGGTTCCTTTTAACAGAGCATAGATGTAGCTTTTGGTCATGTATGGAGACTATTAAGCATATTGTAAGTACACTGGCAGAGAGGCCATTAAACCTTTATCTGCAGTTCTTATGAGTTGTTTAAAAATTTAAGTTTTTTTCCTATTTAAAGCTATGGATTTTTTCATGTCATCCTTTCTTCTCGCAGGTCTTCTATGGTGTTTAGCTTAAATTACCAAACATTTCAATTTTCTTCCA
Source organism: Tyto alba (assembly GCF_018691265.1). NCBI lineage: Eukaryota > Metazoa > Chordata > Aves > Strigiformes > Tytonidae > Tyto > Tyto alba. Next base: position 26,178,633 of record NW_024881328.1, on the reverse strand, counting down.
CCTTTTAGATCAGTATTTAAATAATAAAAATTTTAAATCACAAGTAATGTTTGGTTATTGTTATGCCTTAGTTGTGCAAAAGTTGGGAGATAATTTAATAGCATCCCAAGTCCTTGTAGCTAGTGAAAAAAAAATCTTACTCCTTAGAATAGTAAGCATACATCAGAAAGTGGTGAAAAATATGCTATGCCATTTGCCAGTGTCAGCTGAATAAAGTTTCTGTACATTTTATGTTAAATTTGGAATTTTAAAAGTATCTTTAAGACACAGAAGAAAAATGGCTTACCAGATGGATGTTTTAATAAAGCGGGGAGCAAAGAGAGGGGAAATATTAAGAAGTGTCATGCTAAGACATGTGGTTTTATAAATTGGAGCAAGTGCCATAAAAGATTATCAGAAATTATTTTTCAACACGGCTCAAATCTTTAGAAAGAAAATTTAACCACATTACTGGAACTAAAATCAAGAAAAACAAGAGACAAATCAAGCTCTGTTTGTTCTGGACTCTCCTGTTATCTCTTTCAAGTTTAGGCCAAGTGCAATGCAGCTAATGGATACACAACCCTTTACAGTAAATTTTAAACATTCTTGAACATGTTGCCTTTTTCAGGCCATCCAGGTGAGCTCTGAGCATTCATTGTCTCCTGCTGTGCCAGGATGGCAGTACAAAGTTATTGCTCACAGGTGCAAACCTTCCAACCTGGGAGCACCCATGTGGGATGGGATGTTGGTGTAGAAGGTCACAAACAAGCAAGAGCCACATTTCATTACACAGGGCAGGTGTTTGTTATCATCAATATTAACAGTGTGTCTCTTTCAATTTTAAAGAGCAGTTAAAGCATTAAAACCCTGGGTCCTGTGAGGTTCAGTTCTGCAATGAGAAGCACTTAGGCACTGTTTATTCAACAGCACACAGCAACAACAGCCGTATTCATTTTGGTGCTGACTCTTAACAAGGACAAAGGTTGCTTATCAGAGAGCAAGCAGAATAAACAATAATTTTTAAAAGCTCCACGTAATGCAGAAAAATGAGTTAAAACAGTTTCTACTGTGCATTAAACAGGACTAGGAAGTACCATGGGGAATGCAGGAGAGAATTGCAACGATAAAGAACTAAACTGCTCTAACATGCTTTCCACAAAAGGACACTCCAGTCTATCACACAAGATTCAGGAAAACTTGAAATTGTGAGTATGAGCCAGTAAGTGGGTAAAGGGATGTAGTAATTCTCCCTGAATCTGGTGCCCAGCAGTGGCAAATGCATCCTCCATGCGGCAGTGGTGCTGGCCTGGGAGAGAGCCATCTCCCCGCAGAAAGCAGCACCCTCATGCGTCTCCACAGCAGAGAGCCCTGGGGACAGCAGCTGGGGAGGTCTCCTCACCTCCTGTCACCTCCCTCGACCCATAAGTCATCTTCTTAGGGAATGGTTTCTGCCTGACGTGTAAAATGTCCTAAAGCCTTCCTGGATCACACCAGTACCTCTCACTTTGGAGACATCTGCCAGGGGCAGGAGCTCCTGGTAGATGGCAGGGATGTGTAGAAGGGCACACGTCCAAAACCACCCAAGGGCTCAGATACAGTTTCGTGTCTCCATGCCGCTGCTCAGGTGGGTTACTAGGACAGAGAGGACTGCACACACAGTGTACACCACTGGTGACAGCCCACAGGTATTGTGAGGGAGCACACCTTCCTCTCCACGCTTGTGGGGGGGGGCTAAGCTACCTCACCAAGCAGACAGGCAGTGGCCTGTCCTCCAGGGTTGCCCAGCCGTTACTCCATGGATGCACACCACCTGCTTGCTGCCCCAGGTGTGCCTGCCGTGGGTGCCTCCTCGGTGGAAATGATCAGCAGGTGGGCAGCAAGGGGCTGGAGGGGAGGAGCCTGCCCATACTCATGTGTAACGAGTTTTCTCTGCTTCCCATTGGGGCTGTTGAGTAATTATCAGCCATTTTGTGGGGTTCACGCACTTAAAGTCAGGGCTGAAGGACATTTTGCTGTCCTATTTCAGTGTTGGTGTAAGGAGGGTACTAAGGCTTGAGACAGGCTTCTAGACTAATATGGAGGACTTCAGACCATTAACAGGTTAGTAATTTTTTTAATATATATATCTATAATTAAAGGCAAATCAAGGTGGCTCACTTTCTCAGTTGTCTTACAGAGCAAGTACTCAGTACCCTTGTGCCTTTGGTCTCCCAAAAGGAATGGCTGTAAGGGCTGGGTCTCTAGTTCTCCCTCCTGTAGCAGGCCCCTGGGCTGTTGGTTGTGCAGCACTTGAGCAGGAAAAGCCTTTTAGAGAGCTGAGATAGTTTTCATGCCCTCCTCTGAGGCTGTCTTCTGTTACGCTAATAGCCTTTAACTGGTTTGTTGTTGAGGCAGTTCATCTGCCTGAAGAAGATGGGTGTTTTCAGGTATTTTTTTTTTTTCTTCGGGTACTTGTAAAACTTCCTTGTGAAACAAGTGTGAGACTGGTGCCTCTGTTGCCCATAACTTCTGTGTGAGATTGAAATAGGTGTATTTGATCAGAGCAGGTCAGTGACTGTGGGGAAAAACTTGTAAATTTTAGCTGAAATTCTGTTGTGAGCATAAGACTGAAGCTGTAGTTTTGCTTGATAAGTGATTTTGCTGTCCCTTTGGTTTTCCATTTTTCAACACAAAAGGATATTTCATTTTGTTTATTTACAGTTTTATGCCATATTGTATAATTTTCTAAGGAGTAACAATGTTAATAAACAAACATACATACATCATTATGTAAGTTAATTTGTTTTCCTTTTCTAAAACAACCCTATTGACAAACTATGAAATATAAACAACCTGAGCTAATAGCTAAGGAGAGTTGTGTTTTAACAGGGTAATGTCAATTGTGTGTAGTCTGAGCTTAATATCTCTGCAGTGCACACTTAAAAAGGAGTGTGGCTTAGTTCATAACACTGCTTCTTTGTCCCAGTAAGATATTTTCAATTAATTGCTCAAGAATCTTAGTATACTATTTCAGTAACTCTTGAAGCTATGTGTTTTCTTACCTGAGTAGTTTCTTGCAGGCTTGAGCCCATATGCAGACTTCTGTTTAAACACCCAGGAGTCTTGGTTTCTTTGCTCAGAGGAGTATCAGCTTTTTAAAGACATCCTCTGTGTGTATGTATCTTTCATAAATAGTCATTAATATTTATGACATTAGCACTAGGCTCTGGCTCAAAGTGGGGCTGCAACAAAATGGGAACATGGACATGGTGGTTGTTGGTTCCCTACAACCACGTCCACCTTGGTTGAGCATCAGTCAGGTCCAGTACAGGAGTAGTGATGGAGCAAGCAGTAGCAGGTGTGATCTATAAATATTTGAAATTAGAGGAAAAATAATTTTCCTCATAAAAATTTATTTTAATAATGAGACAAGCAGAGCAAAAGTGCACAGAAGCTGCCATATGTAAGACCACAATATGTTTTAGAGTTGTGCTATTGGTGATCTAACAGGAATTTGTTTTGAAGAAAGAAAACAAAAACCGTATGTGATGGATCTGGGTAATGTTGTCCTGCAGAGGAACCTTTTCTGATACCTGCTGCTGATCTGGTCAGACTGTGAAGCATGAAATGTAATTATGATTATTAATTTGGCAGTTATGTCTGCAAACTTGCTAGTGCTTGTAAAGTTATTCACTCCTGTCTAAGAAAGACTACATATATTATTTTTTCCTATTAGTTTTGTGCCAGTCATAACTAGACAACATCCACTGTTACTTATCTATTGTCTAACTAATTAATGAAACAGTGGTCAGAAAAAGACATAAATGATATAACGTACTCCAACCAATTAAACTAAACAAAAATCCACAAACTACTGTAAATTTGAAAAATAAGTGTTCATTTGCCATAATACAATACTAGTTTTTCTGGAGGTTTGTTTGTTTTGTTTTGTTTTTTTAAAGTAAGCTACTTTTCAGTTTAAACTATTATATGGACTTATTTAGTTTTAAATTGGGAAGTTAAGAATTTTTGAGGGCAAATGTTCCCTACTTTTAAGAGTTGTTTTGAGAGTGAAGGAATATTTGGCTGAGCTGTTTTGCCTGTTCTTACCTGGTTTATTTGTTTTATAAGAAATACTGCTGTGGCTGTATGAATAGCTACAGTATAACTGGACTGTGTGCTTATTTAAGTGGGTGGATTAAGTTTGAGATGCTGGTGAATGGTACTGGTTTGTTCTGCTGCTGCCTTTGTTTCTGGGGCTTTAGGGATTTGAGGGGAGATGAGAGGAATAGCTGCAGAAATCCTCACATGGTAGCATCTTCAGAGATTGCTTTATTACTTGTTTTTTGTGTGTGTATTTTTCATCTATAATGTCTTCCCCATATCTACTGTAGTGGTTTATTACTTGGCTTCTATTTCCTCTTTATGTACAGTGTAATTTATACCATACATGATTTTTAGAAAAGAGGATCTAGAACAGACTGGCTACCTTAATTTTTTAATTTGTATTTAGCTCTTTTGATGTTATTCTTTGAATCTAGAAAACTTGCTATCTTTTGTATTGCTCTTGTTGTTTTTTTATAAAAGTTTATGCATTGTACACTCATAGGAAATGTGATTAAGAAATTGAATAGATCTCTTCCAAAATCAATTTCTTCTGTAAATGTAGAGGCTCCTGCAGGATGACTTCCTATAAAGTCAATCAAAACTACATTAAATCACATTTTTTCAATTCCATGCAGTTTAGCAGTACCGTAACACTCAGGTTAACAATCTTTTCAAGCATGATACTCTTATTTTTGATACAACTTGGCTAACCCAATCAGTAATTTAAATACACTATATTAAAAGAAATTTTGCTGCAAGTTTCTTGTGTTTTTTTTTTTTCTTGAGCCTTTCCTAAGGAAAAAAAAAAAACCACGAGAATTATACAGTGAACTGTAAAATACAGTAGGCCAGGTCTGTTAATTAAGCACTACTTTTGTTCTTCTGATCTGTGTGATTAAAAAGCAGTATTTTCAAATCATCATAAAATCAGAAATGGCTTTTCCTTGTAGCTGTCAGCTTTGGCTGAGTCACTTCATCTATTTCACTAGATTAAACAATTTCTCCTTAGAATTTGGAGGAGGAAAACAGTGTCTGTCATGAAGACTTAATTCCTGGAAATGTTCAGTCAGGTTTCGTCCTCCATTATGTTCTTTGACTCTTAGCTAACTTGGTTTGGAATTGTACTTTTTCTGCTCTAAATCATGCTAATAATAATAATGTCATGATAATAAATTGTTCTAGCTTTCATAAGGCTATAAAAGGACATATTTTATTTCCAAATTTAAAGACCTATCCTCTGTTTTTTTTAAAAAAGCACACCCAAAGCAAAAAAAGTGTACCTTTCCTAACAATGTGTGAACCACCTACTTAAACTGAAAATCAATACTGAAATGCAGTTGGTGAAACTTTGCTCAGAAGTTAAAACTGTTTTCATTTCTAACATAACCTATTATATTACTTCAAATGTCTTGAAAAGAAGAAATGTAGATTTAAGTAAGAAAACCTGAGGAAAAAATACTTGTTGTCGCTCTTTCATGGGAGCTTGAGACCTTCTATATACTTATGTGGAATAGTGCATGTCCTCAGAATTTTGGGGGAAGAGATTTTAGTAGTAGGAAAGGTGTAGGTTCTTTTAATAAATGATAGTCACTTTTTAATGAAGTCTCACCTATTCTTCCTGGTCAGCATGGATTATTTTTTGTAGGCTTCCTCTAAGTGTAGTTGTTCAGGTTTAATAATGTTCAATGATTGTTACTTAATGACCTCAGATCCATGGTCAATTTGCTATTGATATCAAAGAAAAGATGATTTGTCCCTAATGGATTTTTCTCTTGTTTGCCACTTCTATCAACAGCAGATGATTTGACTTTTTTTAGTCCTTGCTTAATATCTGTGTAGCTCTTATAGTCAGATTTACAAACTAATTTTATGAATACAGTGGTCAATGCAAAGGAGTTGACAAACAGGGGATAGCTATATTTGGTTAGATCCTGATTCAAGTTGCCTGAAGCCTTAGGTACGTCACGATAATGAGTATCTTACAGGATCATAGCTTGTAAGCATGGTCGATATTGTGAGTTTTCATCTGAAACGATAAAAGTAGGGGATCTAGAAAAGTGAATTTGAATATACCATCTCACTGATAAGAATTCATGCTGCTCACAACTGCTGTTCCAGATTCTGGCATTTCTGATCCTGATGTTCTTGATTACTTTCAGATCACGCTCTTAATGTTATTCCTGCAGTTACAGGAACTAGAAATGTAATTATTTTTTTAAAGGGAAGCTGAGATTCTGATAATATTATATGATTCCAGAACCCTAGGAAAAAACCTGCCTGTACCATAATCTAGTCTTGTATAGAATAAAAGCATGAAGATGTTTGTCTGTTTTCATTTATTCACAGTCTTTAAATATGTCCAAAAAGAACTGGGACTGCAGTGGCACTGCTCAAGCATCTGAAATATTGGCACTTGAATTGATGAACCAAGCCTGCTCTCTTCTGTATTTACTTGATTGAATATCACATTTTATAGGGTAATATTTCTCCAAAGAAGAATTTACAATCAATAAATACCTTGAGATGAGGATAAGGTTTATACTGCACAGTAACTGTTCCTTGTTGGCAGTTCTGAAATTCCAGTTAGAAGTGCCTCAGTCATCACATTTTGAATGTCTGGCATCTAGAAATCTCATTAAATAAAACAAAGCAGTAAAACCAACTATGTTTGTTCTAACCAGTCAGTGGAAGACTTTACTCATAGTTCTTGAGTATTCTTGCATGAAAATACTGCCTGTACAGTTACAATCATGGTGAAGTGTCTCTCTCAAAAATATATCTTGTATCTGGTTGTACCGAATTTATTAATGTAAGTCTTGATTGTAAAAGAAACTTAGCAAGTGCTGCATTGGTATCATCACTGATACTCCTTACTACCTGGGAGCCTGATGCAGTTGAGGACCCATTTGTGCTACAGGCTGTTCTAACATGTGGGATAATACAGTTTGTGTCTCAGAAGGTTTGCAGTCTGTCAGAGGGCTTCTCTCTGATTTAATAGCTTGTTATCAGCTGCTAAACAGGCCTCCTTGCTCAAGGTTGCTACCTTGTGAGGAAAGATAGATGTAAATTTTGTACAGGCTTTTTGGCCATCGCAATTCAAACTTGAGCACTGAGATTTTTTTGAGGCTGTTAAACCCAGTAAAACATCTCTGTCAGAGCCTGCCATGTACATCCTACTATGACAGTAAGTGGTGGAAGAAGCGGGGTGTGGGGATAAAAGAGATCTGAGACATAATGCAAGTAATCCAGTCATTCAGTTTTCTTATGTGTATATTGCACGGTTCAATGATATTCATGTTGCCAGAAACAGTATTTTGTTAACTTGTGTATCTTTCCTCATCACTTTCCCAAATGTGACCAAAATAAGATTCCTGTCTGCTTTTCCACACCACAGAAGTTAGGGATAGAGTTTTCACTTCATCTTGATGAGTTTCAATTCTTACCAAGTTCATGCTGAGGTTTTCCATAAATATCTAATTTTTCCATTTAAATGCATTAACTTCCCTATACTGTGCTTACCATAACTTTAGTCTCTGCTCCAGATGTAATACTCTTCTGCAAAAGGTAGTCTGGTTCTCTAGCATGGGTGGATAATCTCATATCATATGGTAGGAAGACAAAAATATGTTGTCGTGTCTCTGTTGAACAGCATGCTTCTGGGACTAAGGCTGTCTGGTTGCCCTGGGTTCCCTGTCCTTCCTTTCTCCTAGTGTAGAGGTCCCAGCAAGAGATGCAATCAGGAGATTTTCAAAATCTACTTGAAAGTAGAAGCAATACAGCAGGAATGAGTTGTACTCCAAAAAACACATTCCAGATTGCTAATCCCTCTTGTGTCTCTGGTTTTCCATAGCATCCGTGAAGGAACACAGGATTGATAGCTCATCATTAAGTCTGTTCCTAACACTGGCAGCTGTACTGTATATATCCAATTCGGACAGGTTCATGAGCACCTGCCCTGTGTGGCACTATCCACTACAGGTCAAACAGCACTGTGTGTCTTAATATTGAGGCCTGTTGAAAAGGCAATGACTGCCTATGTCCCAGGATTGTAAATTACAATTGGATTAAAATACTCACTGTAGTGAACCCTTTTACATAAACAAAAGAAACTTGCAGATCAATATGAATACATTGTATTGCTTTTTATCCCCGACCCCTGTTTTGTCTTGCAACAACGTATCTCTTGTAATTGAGTGTATTCAGAAGCTTATTGCAACTCGCTTTTGGTGTGTCCAACAGCTGTCCTTTTTCAGTTAAACTACCCCTTGAGGGTTTACTTTGTTTATAAGGCCCACAAGATGTAAATCAACAACAGTACTAATCAAGGCATATTATTTCAGTGATTCCCCATCTACTGTTTTGCTTTGAACAAAATTGGTAGAGCGGGGACTGTGTCTTCAGTAATACAAAGCATATTATCAGTAATATATAATTCTAAATAGTAGTTCAACCATTACAAAGAAATATTTGAAGAAATAATGTCTAATTTATTAATTGGTGAAGCCTTCTGTGTGATAACTGCACTGCATTTCACTTCTTTTGTAGAAGAGCCATCTCTTCCTAGGAAGGATTCTCTACAGTGCAGAACAGTTCAGCTTCTATCGAAGTTGATTTAAAAGTTTTTAGAAGAACGTGGGAATATCACAAGATCAGGCAGGTCTGGCTCCTTGATGCCATTGTTAAAAAACATTCATCATGGGGGTTCCAGTTCTCCTAAGCATGTTGTTGGGCACAAATAATTCAAGGATATCTCACCAAAGCCTTATCAAAGACTGCATATTAGTAATCTGGTCTTTATGGAAACAAAGACTATTTAATACACTACTGAGGCAGAAATAGGTCTAAGGAAGAACAACTCCTAATGAAGTTATAGAATTAAAACAGAACAAAATAAAATAGTATAACAAAAAAATAACCAAGAGCTTGATATTTTGTGGCAGTAGAGCACTGTAAACTGTATATGAATACCACAGTTGGTATTAATTTCTTGTGGTTGAAAGGTATGAGAACTTTCAACAACTAATAAAATAGCCAAATGTATATGTTAATCTTTATATGTGAGTGAGTGTAGAACGTTTCTAAATCATGCCTCTTGAGGTGGCTAGAATAGTCTATAGTGTCTTCAAGTCACAACAGGGAAATAAAAATAGAAATAAAATTGTCAGGAAAGAAAAAAATGCATCAGTTTTTAGCAACAGCAAATACTTAAGGTTTGATTGTGATGAGGAAGAGATAATTCCTTATCTTAGTGTAAGGACTGTATAGATTGTTTTCATCATCTGAGACAAATATGGGCATTATTTCACAGCCAAAGTTCTCTAAACTTTTGAAAGAGAAATTTATGCTTATTTTTGTAGAACAGCCCAGTTCCATTATGTTAGCAGAGTCAGAACTGGCTGTAACTATTGTCTGCAGCATAAATGCTAACTTCACCCTGGAGGAACAGAGCTGCTGCCTGTAAATAGCACCAATTCTCTCACTGGCTGATAGAAGAGCTGTTGAAGACTATTCTCTACCAAGATGAACAAAGATGCTGTTAGCACTTCCTCTTCTGAACTTTGCAGCCTCCTTTGAGTCACTTTGTGATCTGTTGTTTGAGTTGTACTGTTCCAGAAAATGGATTTCTGCATGCTGCCACTTAAAAAAAAAAAAAAAAAAAAAAAAAAAAAAAAAAAAAAAGACCCATATTTAGTTCAGTTCTCTTAGTTTTTTTTCAGTCTGCACTGAACGTAATTTTCTGTTAAGATTTGAATTTTGCTCTCAACTGCTTGCTTTCTACAAATCTTAATGTATTTAAGAAAAACTTCAGACTGCTTTATGATCAAAGGTACTATAAGATCATCTTACTATTCTGGCATACAATACGAAGTTCTATAAAAAGATATTTAATACATCTTTTAAACACTTCTGTTTGTGTATACAGTAATTACAGTAATCTTTCTCCAGAGGTAACTAGCTGTGTGTATCCTGCAGAGGAAAGTTAAACAAGCTTCAAATCCAAATAATATACCCCTTTGAGTCATGTCTTTAGTTAAGCTATATGTTGAGAAGTATATTGGTGGGAGGGTGGTAAATAGGGACATTCCCGTACTTAGTTTTCCAGAAAATGCTGAGGTTTTATTGTGTTTCTTTGAAAAAGCATTTGTACCTCACTGGAATACTAGCCCATATAACAAGTCTTATTTCATGTACTAAATTTAAAGTGCAACAGGCAGAAGAGAGGCCATAAAGAGTCTCCATCTACTTGACAGAGAAACCGTGAGCAACTACAAAATATGGATGAAAAGTGCAGCATGGCCCAGAATAAGCATGTGTGGATGATCACATTACTAACACTAGACAGCAGTCTTTGCTGGGTGTCATTCAATAGAAGTGTCCTATAAAAGCAATGGCATTATTTTTTTTAAATGGTGATCAAATTTAATTTGATCTCAAGATGTAATGTTGTCACCCCATGCATATTTTTAGCATTGTTTCTGAAGATGGTAGTTTGTTATCTTTTACAATGTATTGCATTCTGAAATTCCTACACCTATTCAAGCACCTGTATCTTCACTAAGACATGACACACTACTTCTAGTGCTTTAGTGTAAAATGTGTTATATTAGTTGCCCCTAAACCCTGTGTTTCAAATCTGAAATAAGAACTGTCTAGATGCAATGTAAGTAGTTTTTTGATGCATTTGGGGTTAGCAGTACTATTACTAAGACTTTAGTACCTGAACAGCTTTGGGGATAGAAAAATACTGCGATCAGCACTGTGACCCCGCATAGAATAGGAATGACAACAAGAAGTATGAAGCAATTCTAGTTTAAATGAAAGATTTGGATTTTGTGTTGAAAAGTGAAGACTTCTTTGAATGTGGGTGCAAGCAATTATTTACTATGTACCTCCCTCAATAAATATGTGTAATCTTAAAGGCACATTTATTGTGTTAGAAAAAAATTTAAAATACTTGCTCCTGTTACTTCAAAGAGCACGTTGTTATTAGTATCTTTACTCTTCAACATGATACGTTATAAACACTTATTTGGTTGCAAGAAATTGATTTCTGTTATTCTATTGTAAGAGGGGTCTTATGCTCACAGTATGTATTCTGTATTTTTTGAGAAGTGCATGCTTTATGATCAATAGGATTACATTGCAAGCTTAGTCATTCATGATTTATAGATTTTTATATAAGCATTAATTAAAATACATTAAAATCTCCATAGTTAATTATGCATTAACATTGTTCAAAAAAGCTTAATGCAAGTGGATACAAATGCATATGAAATAATCATGCCTAAAAAAATTCTATGTAACAACAATAAAAATGATGATGATGTTGGATACAAATCTTGGTCAGCAAAACTTGAAAATAAACAAAACTACAAGAAATTATACTTGCAAAATTCTTGAATAAATGATTGCTACTTGCCAAGTAAAGCTTAAGGGTAAGCATTTATTGTGGGGATTCAGTTGCTTTGGTTTGTTAACATTAGAGTTGTGTTGTTAATTCTGCCCCTTAGAGCACTACAGATTAAGAAAATGCTCAGGTTGATGTACACTACATTTTAGGACCTTTCAGACTACATAAATATCTGTCCCTACATTTTCAGCCTGCTCCAAAATGATTTAGTTGAATGTTAGTATTGTGAGACATTCTCCATGAAATCTTTCATTGTTTCATAATTTATGTAGTGCAAGTATAACAACTTGAGAAATGTAAATTTAAAGCATTGCAACTTCATGCAGCGTTTGTCTGAAATTGATTCTTCCTAGTCTTTCTCATGTGCTAGTTATAAGGTGGTATAACCTACAACATGATGCACAAGGAAACTCAGAAGCTCTCTTGTCTGGTGCAGATACCAGGCAGTTGAGGGTACAGATCAGCATAAGCATAAGTGTACATAAGCACACCTTGATCAGGTTGAACTGGTATAAACTTCTGAAAAACAGATAAAGACTTAAGATTAATATATAGTGTCATGCTGGTATGCTCCCTGTGTTACGTTAAAGTCCTAATTCTGCAACTGTCCATGCTCTACACAGCTAATGGACACCCTTGCTCAACTCTGGGGTAAACATGGTGACTTAGCAGCTGGGGATAGTCTAGAAATTAGTACATACCAGATCTATGTGGCTCATTCTCCTTCTCTGCATTCTCAGTTAAGGTGGCCCAGCATTCCTTGCAGCTTATTAGCCACCTTGCCCAAGGCTTTCACCATCTATAGCCATGATAGCCAACGTTGCTATCATGGAGGTGTGGATTATCTTGTGCTTACAGATGGGCCCAGAGCTATCAAAGAAGGCACAGTCATGGTGCTGAGCTGTGGGTGCAAGGAGCTTGTGCTTTGTCAAGGCTCAAAGTGCATTTATGAAGTCTCTCTATCACGTCTTTCCTTTTCTTATATTTACTTAATTTGTCTTAATTGTCCATGTTCTCCTGGTAGCTTCTTTGGTAACCAGTCCCTAAGGTTGGTCATTTCTTTTAATTGAGGTACAAATGTGGGACTTTATTGAATGCAATTATGTAATGGTAAACCTTGTACTGATCCTCTGAGAACCATTTTTCATAGTAACTTAACTGCAGAAAGACAGCTAATAAAGAATGAGTTAATAAGAGAAGCAATAACATTACTGAAAATACTATATAAGACATTGAGAAAATGTTTTGCTGCCTGAAGAAAGCTTAGATGTATGACATTGCATGTTAATGCTTCCCTATTTTCTTTTGAAGGATCGCCGCTTTAATGATGAGATTGACAAACTGACCGGATACAAGACAAAGTCACTCTTGTGCATGCCCATAAGAAACAGTGATGGAGAGGTTATTGGTGTTGCCCAAGCTATAAATAAGACTCCTGGAGGTGCCCCTTTTTCTGATGATGATGAAAAAGTAAGATTACCTTTACTTTTGTATTTTTTTTTCTTTATTTTGTAATTCATCAGACTCTTCTAAAGATACTTAATCCAAATAAGGAAATGGCATAGCACTTGTGTTAATGATGTTTTTTTAGAAGTGCTTAACATAAAATGTACAATTTTTTTATTCTTAACATAAAACACGTATCTGTTTGGTAAACATGGGAGATCTTGTGGCTGAAACTTTGACTTAATGGTCTCAATTTTGTAGTGGATCTTAATAGGAAGGCTTTTTTTTTATTTTTGAAAACTTACTTGTAAGAATAAATTAATGTGGAAAAACTATCACAGACACACTCCTAAACTTGCAGACTTTAAAAACCATCACATTCCCCTAGCACTTTCCATGGGATAAAATGCCTGTAGCATATGCAGAAGACATTATTTTAGACATTATGCATATACAACTCTATGCTAATCTAAAATACAGGAGACTTTCAAATACCCATGAAAGGACAAAGAGGACAGGAGAGGGACACTAGATATGTATATGAAATGAAATTTAGAGAGCAAAGTGAGCTCAAAAGGCAGGAGAATAGAGGGAGACACAAGGAGGAAACTTGAATTCAAGAAAGTGGGGAAAATAGATAAATGTTGCTGTTGAAGGCAGACATGTACAGATGAGCATGGAGGGAAAATGTGTGTGAAGCCAAAAGGTGACTGGGGAAGAGAATGGGAGAGGAACAGAACAGCAATTCTCTCTGCCCAGGAAAGAGCAATGGCCTCTCCTTCAAGCATTTAATAGGGAAATACACTTCTGTGTATTAAAATAATATTGAATCTCATTTTTGTGTAAGTGTAGTTAGAGGCAGAATTTTCCCCTAAAAGCACGTTATGCTGATTCAAAGCAATTAATATTTGATGCAGAGCCATTGTTGGTGTATGACATATATGTTGACATGTCTGTGCAATGGCAAAAAGAGATGTAAAGTAATGCTTGTTGGAAGGGGAAAATCTTGTCACATTGGTTCATCTAAATAGATGGAGATCATTTTTAGAATCAAAATAGCTTGACATGAATGAAAGGCATTCTAAAGCTAGATGTCTGGATTATCATCTTCTTTAAAATACATTCAACAAATATAAGTAGAGGATAAATTAGGTTAATAGTAAGAAAGGTTATGGTTTGACAGACTAACAATACAGATGACTCAGTTCCCCAGTTATACATAGTACTGTAGAGTGAGCTTTTAAAAAACTTTTATAAATGCTAACTAACTGTGGTTGCTCTTCACACCAACACTATCAGTAATTTTATAAAACTGGAAAAATAATTACAAGAAAAGTACCCACTGCAGTCTGTATGTATAATTGGCATTATCTTTGGGTTAGATGTTTTCTTCTAAACATGTGCTGAGTAACAAAGTCAGTCCTATCTCTGGCAGTATGACCTATTCTAGCACCACATTAAAGACAACTTTTCTGTGAAAAACTTATAAAAACTTTTTTCCATCAAAATAATTAGCTTTTGATTTCTGTTTCTGCAAGGTGTCTGTGTAACTGCTTCTGCATAGTGATTTAGCTTGAATTAAATAACTTCAAATTCTCAGAGGCTACTTTTTCAGACATTTGAAGTGACCCAGTACTACTTAAATTGTTTAGAAGTTATCTAAACTTATGTAACCATTAGTTTGCTTCTGAATTACTTTTGATTCTTGAAAATGTTGGATGTTGAATGTTGATTTGTTAACATACAATACAAACCTGGAAATATATGCTACAATGAGTAGCCAAATGCAAATTAAACAAAATGAGACCTTTTCTGAACAGGCTTTTTTCTGCACTTCTCTTTATCAGTACTCTCTGTGTTATGTGTCAAGGGAATTTTGTTTAAAATGCAGCCTTTATCATGGATGCTACATTTAATTATCATACATTCAACTAGCAAAACAACTGTGTACATGTGACTTGTGTATTACATGAACGTATTAATGTAAATATTTGATACCATTCTGATGCTGTGGCATTTGCTTCCATTCAGTGACTGCTGAATATTATCTAAAATAGCAAGTTGCCCATACTTCAATTGCCATCTTTATTTTTACTAGTCATTTATATCACTGTTATAATTATAAGCCTATATGTTAGAGCTCCTGAAGAATATATTAAATGGGTTCTGACAATTAGAGTTTATGGAAAAATGAATGAGAACATAACCATTATCATGCTCTGTAATAGATCTTAGATTTAATGGGGCCTGGCAGTTGGTGTGCTTTTATTTCCAAATCTGTGCTTTTTAAGTTTCTTCACTCGCTAATAGCCTAGACAGCATGATATACTGATGGGAAGTAAGAGAGCACACACTTTCAGGAGGTCTTGCAGGATTAGCTAGCAGGTTTGTTTGTTTTTTCTTTTAGGATATTGGCAAAAGTGGTTGTGAGGAAAGGGAGAAAGCAAAAACTGGGAAATCCTTTTCAGAATAAGAGAACCACCACCTGGGTATTGGGATAGTTTGTGCAGAAAAGCCTAATGAATAGCTGGCAATAGACATAAATCCAGCTTTATGTTCATGTTAGTTTCAAACAGTTAGTAGCTTCAGAATGGTTAGAAAATAAAATGTAAGTTACTACTCCTCTTCCCTGACCCCTCAAAGAAATGTCAGTATCATTTAAGTGTGATTATTGTTTGCAAGTGCCTGTCCTTTTAGTATTACGTGAAGCAATTAAAATAATCTGTTGGTTGTTTTTTTTGTTTTTTGTTTTTTTTTTTTTTTATAAAAGCTACAAGACTATATTGTATAATAAAATCTCAGTTGAGGGCACTACTACTGTCTTCAGTCAATAGGAAACAAAGAATTATATTTTCAATTAGAATTAAGTAGATGCTAGCATCATTTTTATGTACTCTTAGTTATTTCTAGGAAGTTAAGAGAAAATAAAATATTTAAGATTTGAGGAGATTTTTAATGCTCCCAAGCTGTAACCAAGTTTATATTTTGCAATATGTAAAAAAGGCTATTAGATTTCAAAGTTTTTCTAGTTTTGTTTTTCATGTGAAATTTTCAGTTTTTTCTTTTATATCTCTGACCATGGTCATAATAACACAGCACTGATAATGAGTCAAAGTGAATTTTCCACATGTAATGATGGTTTCCCACTGCCAAATTTATTTTCTTCTTTTGGTGTAAAGGATGTTTCAGCCAATTCATTGTTTAAGGGCAGAACTAGACTTGACAGCCACTGTCATGAGAGAAAACGTTTTTGTCTCCCCTACACCAGTGGCTCAGCTGAACAGACTGATTTCAGAGATTTCCAGTTTGATACAAACAATAGTAGAATACCTTATTACTTTTGTATAGCAGCCATCACTATTCCATTATGTTGTGTAATTGGTACCTGTTTGAAAAAATAGGCTGGTGACATACTTTTACATGTATTTTGCAAATGACTACGCCGGCTCATCTTCACAGAGATAGAGTAGGAAGATTAAAACCCCAAACCCTGAAAAGAACTGTGTATCCTGCATATGCATTCCAGGTACTGTCCTGAAGATTCATTTAAGTATTTGTGTTGTTTGCTGGTGAGTCATACTTGTTCTGGGACTGATGAGGAACTCAGCCTAACAAGAGCTTGACAGTCTGTAGTTTAGATTACTGTATGCCCTTTAGAGTCTTCTCAGATGCAGTGCCAAAATAAATGCAATCCTCCATCAGAGAGGCTTAATAAAACAGCAGCAGCAGCTTCACTGCCACATAAACTGGTGTCCTGGTTTTCTCTGGCTCTGACGTCCTCCTAGCCTGAAAGTGAATTGGCTGCGGGGAAGCTACCTGGGGCAGCCAGCTTGAATTAAATCCTGCTTGGTTTACCGAAAAGCAGTAGTCTGAATGCAGTGAGACCTGCCCTGGGAGGGGGAAGGAAGAACTGGATTTGGTTGTCTGTGTTCTGTGGATAGTTTTATTAAGAAATACATATATCCAGATTCCAGGATTTAGCTGGTGTATGTTTGGTTTGTGGGGGCTTATTGGAGCATGAGAACACCGTATATTCATTTATATTTCTTAAACTCCTCATAGCAGCTCTGCGATTCTAAATTGCCCAATTTAGTGTGCTGCTCTTGGTCCATATTAGTTAAGGCTTAAATATGTTCTGTACTGGGTCTACCATAGTGATGAATGATTTCCAGGGATTTTGCTTTACCCTGTTAATTTGTTCTCTGAGTTTTTGCATGATGGGCTTAAAGTCAGGCTGGTAGGTAGTGATTTCAAAGTCAGTTAGGATGGTTTCTTTATCTTAGAGAAGTAATCAACTGTAAATAAAACTACTAGGGAAGGGAGTGATCTGAAACAGGCAAGCATCTCTGGCTGTTGTGAAAATGATGAACTCAGCTCTGAATGTGTGGAATTTACCAAAAAAATCACCTGAAAATTATTTTGATGGGTCCACTAGAAAGGAATATAAGAAACAAATTAGGTAAAGAGTTTTTTCATGTTTCATATATTGCAGTATGTGATGACCTCCTGCTAAAATCTACCTTGGTTCTCTGAAAATCTGCATGGCAGTGAGACTCCAAAAGCTATTATATAAAACTGGCATAATCTTGAAAGGTATCACGTGGCCAGTATGTCACTTACATACCAATGCAAGAGACAAATTCACTGAAAGAAGGCAGAAAATAACAGACATTTGAAGGATGAAGGTGCTGAAGCACTACAGCTATCTGGGAAAAGCCTAATGGTCTATTAGGCACAGTTCTCAAAGTACTTGCTATGCAAATCTAAATTAAAATAAATCACAGCAACTGAACTCTCTTGCTGGGGGAGTTCAAAACAATTTGTCACTGGAATATTTGATTTATCAAGGCAGCTTCACAACATTGGTTTGTAACCAACAGTACCAAATGACTACAGTGACAAATATTTGAATGGACTTCTTTCAGACTTGCATACATTCAGTCATGTTTCCAAGTTAAGCTGAAAGTCTAGATTTCTTTTTAATTACAGAACTCTATAAATGTGCTTGAAACATAACAAATATATATCTGTATCTATACCTCTGTTTTGAGACTGGCAGTTAATATTTGAGTTGGGCATTTTTATCTCTGAGGTACGGAAACATGTCTAAGATGTATCTTGCAGTGATATTTCAGTGAACTATTTATTTTTTCAAATCTAAATATGTTGCTGAGCGTTTATGGTACGCATTACACTAGCTCCTTGATACCCGTTTGAGGCCTCTAGCTGCTACTGTAAAACAAATCAACACATTGTCAGATTTGGCATTAGGAAGGGTTTCTCTATAGAACAGTTCAGTGAAGGTTTTAATGAGTTTTTTTGTGGGGACTGGGGATTTGTTCTTGTTTTGTATGATGGTGAGAGTGAGGAAGGTATCTGAATTCTTCCTGTAATTGCCAGAAGGAATCTGAACCTGTTGGCTTTTCCCATATTTCCTGTGCTTGTATCTTCTTAATTAATACACAGAGACTTAAACAAATAAGAGCTCTTGTCTGTAAACCTAGACTGTCAATTGCCTAGTATTTGTAGTATTTGACTCAAAGCTCAATAAACTGACACAATCTCTGCTGACTTTACTGGCTTTTAAACAGCAAACCTCTGCCTGTTTCTACCATAGGAGTATTTCAGTAAATGCAGACCCCCCCTAAGTCTATTTTATGAAACTTAAATTCATCCAGGTCAGTGTGTTGTAAAGAAATCGGTTAAGGATCAGTTTTGGCTTCTGTATCCCCTTCCAGTGGATGCAAATGGGCTCCAGTAAGTTGAACAGTTTCTGTTGTAGACTGTGCTGATGATCAAACACCTCTGAGATACCTAGATTCACTGGACATAAAGATGACTGCTTAATTCCTTTTGTGAACTTTTGTTAAAGTCAGCAAACTGGAGAGGTTGTTATGCCAACCGTACCCCCAACACAACAAGGTCAGAGTTTCCCCTGAGTTAAGTTTAATTTTTTTTTTTTTTTACCTAGGCGATATTTTCAGCTGGCTAGACTCTGAAGTTGCCTCTGAGCTTGAAAAAGGTGATCGGATTTAGAAATGGTAGTCAGTATTGGAAACTGAGCCATACAAAGAGCCATAAAACAGAATAAAACTTTCATAATATTTGTTAGATGCTGGTGATCAAAACAATCTGGTCGGTGCAGTGAAGAAACCTGTATGTATGTCTTTCCATGTTGGGCCTCATCTCTGTTCAGCTCTACGAGAACTGTGTTGAATCTAATAGCAGTGTGGGAACTACTGGTTTTATGTACCCAAAGCTTATGTTAAATCTATCCAGTAGATGCTTTAGATAATCTTTGTGTCTCTTGAATCGTCCATTTCAAGTGGACTAAAGAATCAGTAGCATTGTAGTGGTTATTGTAAGATGGCCTCCACAACTGCATGAGGACTTAAGATGTTTTCATTGTCTAAAATGCAGACACACGGAGCCCTGAGCCTTCAATAGGCTGATGATAATAAGCAGTGATTTACAGCCTGAAATACTAAGGTTTTTTTCCTGTTCTATTTGGCTGTTTGTGGAAACACCCTGATTGATTTCCTAGGAAATTGGAACCCTTTTCTTTGGTGTGAGGGCATTAAGTATTTATATCTAACGTGGCATTTGAGAACACATATTGCTGCTTTCCTTCATGCTTATTTCAGTCATGTTATCAAAAATTATACTTGCAATTATTTTTATTATGTCCCTGTTTGGCAAAACTCCAGAGGAGTTATGAGGATAAGTGAGCCATTAGAGACATTAATTATGAAGCATTCAGTAGTGTCTTGTGTTTAAGTCTTACTAAGAGACCTTTGGGTCTTCCTGCAAATTCTGAAGCATAAAAATAGCCCTGGAGCTTGTGTTCTGTTTTCCCCTTTCATTGGTGTTCACAAGAGGTTGCAGCAGGCCTAGAGAAAGGAGTCCAGATCTCAACAAGTCAAACACATGAACAGATTTTACAGGAAGACTGGCAATGCAACAAACTGCTGTGATCATGGATGCCTTTGTGCAGCCACACTGTATTCTTCATTGAGAAGCAGAATAGTGCGAAGTTTTCAACAGAAAGCTCAGAAGCCAAAAATTCTGCAGTTCTGATGGTAATTTTCAGATACTTCATTAACTAGAAACTGTGATGTTAATAATACTTTTATCTTTTTTTTATGAACACTATATTAATAGAATTTTCACTTAAATGCTTTGAATACCAGAACAACAATACAGAGGCTCAGGAGGATTAGAATTTTGTTTGGTTCATCTGTCAGCAGAAAGTAAGCCTGCTGCAAAATAGTCTGAGGGCTAAGATCTGTATTTGTGTTACAGTAACTCTTAAGTACTTTCCATATAAGGAATTAACTAGAAAAGTGTGTTTTCTGGAGAAAACCATGCTATTGCATTACCTAAGGAATAAAGTTTTTACTTTCAGATCTTTTCCTTTTTTGGGAAAAAAGCTCCCTTACACCAACTAAATTGTTTTGATCAAGTGGCTCATTACAAAAATCTTGTTTGCTTTCAGTGAAACCTGCACTGGGGCCTTGTTACGAAAGAACATAAGAGGAAACCTTTCCGGCCAGCAGCTGGTGAAGCCTTAATTTCTGACAATTAGTGGAGATGTGCCCTGTGGGCTGGATGGGAGGACTTTGTCCCTAGTGAAGTTTTTTTGAACTTCCATCAGTCTGTTCAGTTCTCCATAGCTGTTCTTCATAATAACTTCAAGGCTTGATACACTTTTAGAAAACAGCATTTCACATCTCCTGTGAATTGCTTATCTTTCCTGAAGCAGAATGAAATGTTCGTACAGCAGTTCCTGCCATCAAAAGTATTTCCCACTGGAATAGTGATGCTGAGCCTGTCTGTAGCTATAGGTTACACTGTGAGATATTGAAAACTGCTTAGTAAATCATTTTGCTAAAAATTAAGTCAACCTCTGACCTTCATCATGTTATTACTGGCTTCACAAGAAACTGTAATTAAAACAGTATTGTCATTCTGGCATGGACTCATGGCATGCCCTTGGACAAATCACTTTACAGTGGTCTCTCTTCTGAAACATAATTCTAAAAATGATATTAGGTGGTTCCATATGTACTATCAGACTTTCCATTTTAAGTATGCTTACTTTATTATAAGGATATTTTCCCTTTTGTTGAGCTCAGCTTGAGCTTTTGAAGCCTTGTTGAATGCTTTATTTGCATGCAGCAGCTATAATCTGGACAGACTGGTTAGAAAACACCAAAACAATTTCACAAAAATCAGTTTCAGATGTTTAGTAGCCAAAGATTTACATGCAATATTTCTCGTATCTATGAAAACTGGGCCACCCTGCTGTCCTTGACTGGTTTGCAAAAGTATAAGTGGTCTATAATTGGTGAACTCCTGATTGTATGTTAGAAGGAGCTCAGTCTTCCATGCTATCTTTGCAAATGCCAGCCTGCAAAATTCATGTCTGCATCCCAGCAGCTGGAGTGCGTAAGCAGCAATGTACCTGTAATCCCTGCTAGAAGTGTATAGGAATTAATTTCCCTGTATCTGGGAGAATGGATGTTTAATTCTGTGGTCACAAATGAATAAATCTCTTGTCCCCTTCTTTCATAGGAACATAAGATTGGCCACCTCAGATGAAAGGTCTGTCTAACCCAGTGACCTTTTTCTGTCAGCTGCTGAAAGCCAATGCCTGGGATGAGGCGAGCATGGGATGGTATTTCTCTCATGTAGTCGAACCAATTTCCTGTGACTTGCGGCTCAGGGTCTGACATGGTCTTTGCACTGAATACCACCTCAGGGATTTTCTACTTCAGAATTTATTCAGGCATTTCTTGAAGTGAGACAAATTTCAAGCTTTCACAACATCCTGCATGTTGTGTGAAGAACTGCTATGTGACTTCCATTAATTTCATGTTTTTCTTCCTTGTTTTGCTTTTAGTGAACAATGAAGAGCTGTTCACTATTAATTTTCATGACAATTGTTTTGCCCTAAAGAGCTTCAGCCTCTAAAAACTGAAGTGACTGGTGCAACAGTCTTTCCTGCAGTCAGCTGCTTTGGCAGGAGGGGTGCCTGCTCCCCAGAGCCCTGGGCGATGCCTCCAGTCTGCTGTGGCAGTTGGTACTTTCCATATCTGGAGAAATGGAAGGCATTTGAACCATTTTTTTTTTGTTGTTGTTGTATACTCTAGTCTGAAAAACCAAGAACTGTAATTTCCTTAGTGTTTTAAAACTGTCAGGTATGCCCAAAACGGATTTTGAAAGTCAGGGCAGGTCTTCATTGCTTGTTGGCATCTTGGTGTCACTGCATTACCAGAACATTAAAAAAAGTCTTGTTTATCATCTAACCTAGCTAGTCTGCTTCGCTGATTGTTAATTTTAGCAAGCACCGCTACTGTCCTATCAGATACTGGACCTATCAGATAATTGAACCACATTGTTCATAATCATAAATGGTGGTCAGATTCCAGCAAGAAATTATGCAGTGCACTTCAGGTAACTCTTAACAGATTAAGCAAATTGTGTTTAGGAAAATATTTCATGTGAACAGCATAGTGATACAGGCAGGGGCACTAGGAAAAACACTTAATTTAACAGTCCTTTGTGAAATCTGTGAGTAAGCACCTCAACTGTCAACTTGGTCTGTGGGGTCCCCTTTTACTTAGAATATTTACCCACATACATTTTTAGTGAAACAGAAAAGTATTTGTACTGGCAGCTATCAAGGCTACAGTCTTTGGACTGAATTTGACATGAATTTAACCTTAGCATTAATTTGCTGGCAATTTACTATGTGGTAGAATGGATAAAAACTAATCTTGGGATTTTTTCTTTTTTTTGTGTTTTTTGCTGTATAAGAACAGACTAGAATTTTGTGATGCTGGTGTCATGGTTACAAGGCAAATACAATGACAACAGCTCTCTGGCATAATAGCTCTCTGGTGTTGTGGCACAATTCCAAACTGAGAGGTGAGTGGAAATGTCCTGGAGCTGTAGTGGACAGGGCCCAGTGTGTAGGGCTCTTGTGGGGTCCCAAGTGTGGGGAGGCAAGTTCCAAGTGGTGATGGACCTGTGGAGATCAGAGCGCTGAGGATGTCCTACTGCCATGTGGTGAGGTGCCAGAGGGATGTCTTGTAGGACAGTGGGGCCATGTGTTGTGGTCTGAGCTGGAGCAGCCCTGTAGCCTCATCCTACAGAGCCGAACAGCTATGAATATGGTACTTTCTACTAAGGAGAGGAGGATTTGAAAGGAGGAAGCTTGCCAAGGCATCTTACCATAAGCGCAATCTGAATTTTCCTTTTCTGTCACACACAGGGGAAAGCATGTTTAGTGTAGTTGGGGGGGGCTACATACTTGCTTCTGTACTTGAATCACAAAGTTTTATAACCTGCTCTAGCCACTGGTTTCAGGGCTTGCCCTTCAACTCAAGGTGTAAAGTCATGAGCTTTTAATCCTGTATCTCCAGAAATTTTGGTTCTCAGTGATGGCAAAGATTGTTACTATCCTACTGGACATGCACAGCAGTTGAAATGTAGCCTCAATAATACAGCTGTCACAGGGGTAAACTCTGATTTCTAGTCTCTTAAAGGATATCAGATAACTCTGAACCTGAAGTTGGCAAAATTTGACAGAGCAGTAGGGATGTTGATGACTTATAAAAGCTGAAGCCTGCCTGCAGAAGTGTTAAACCAGCAGATCAGCAAGAAGCTTCTCAGTAACAAATTAGAGCAACAAAATACTGCATTTAATTGAAGTTTTGAGAAAATACGCAATTTAGAGACTGATTTTCCTTATAAGTGGAGACATTATCTCTGGTTTTGTGTGATCTCATGAACATCTGACAATCTGACCACTGAGTGATAAACTCAACAGCTGCTGCCAGCCCAAGCAGTTCATGTACAAATGAAAGCATTTTATTTTTCTGAAGTGTGTTTTGGGAAATTGCCGTACACAGGGAGCAGAGGCCATTCCAATGAGATGTGAAAAGGTGTAAACCAATGTCAGAGCCTGTAAGAATGAGCTGGAGCATTTCATGTGCTCAGCTATCAGTGTTATCAGGTTTGAAGCTGCTGCATTGCTGTTTACACTGGGGAGCACAGAGGTGAGTATTTTCCTTTTTTATTTTTTCCTCAACCTACTAAAGATTTTCATATATTCTTTAAAAATTAGGTTCCATTTTCAGAGTAGAAATAGTGGAAAAGAATGGTGAGAAACTTATACATAGAACAGAGTCTTAAGGAGGATTTAATGTACTTCAATCAACGAAATGATTTTTTCCACTAACTACTCAGTGATCATATTCCTCACTGATGTAATGCTAAGCTAATATATCCTGAACATTAAAGCAAAATACTTCAATTATCATTTCATCACGTTCTTAGACTTTTAATGAAAACTGAACTAGAGATGAATAATCTGGATTGATTCTAATTTAATTTATTCTAATTTGAATGGGCTTCTGTTTTTCTTCTGCTGTCAGTTTTGTGGATTTTATGAGAAAAGATAAGTCAGATAATAAGATCTATTTTTGCTTATATAAAAAGATTAATTTAGATGTTAGAAGCTTGTAGTAGAATGTGATGTTGAATCTGGAAATATCTAACTCTTAAAAATATCCATGAGGTACTGTTTTAAACAGTACCTGCTTTTCTGGCATAGCTGCTGGAATTCTGATGTGAAGTTAATCAGGCAGTGAGATTTTATGTGAATATGATTATGAAGGCTATGAAAGTATCAGGAACAATAACCAGAACATTGTGTGCCTGTAATAGCAGCACAACTGTGTTGGTTTTCTTTTTTAAATGAAATTATTTTGCATTTACTTTTCTCTCAATATTTTATTTTTTTGAGTCAATCCTATGTTCTGCTTTTGCTGGAGGACAGAGGTCACTGACTGGCAGCAGCTGCTGCTGGGAGTACCTGTTGCCGTGCCTAATGGTACGGTTATCGTATCCCTGTTAGTCTGGTGTTGGGACTACTGAATTAACACTCAAATCTGTGGTCTTATGATTGGTACTGTTGCATCAATCAGAGCTGCCTACTGACAACTTATCACTTTCATTTGCAGTTACTATCATACAAAAACCCCTGAGAATGGGCTGACTGCAAAACAGCATTCAGAAATACATGTAGGAGTGCAGAAACTGTTGTCTGTTTAAGACAGGATTTTGCAGCAGGGGGAGAAGTGGAGGCAGGAGAGGACAGGGCTGGGGGCACAGCAACAAGT
Organism: Tyto alba; assembly: GCF_018691265.1. Classification (NCBI taxonomy): domain Eukaryota; kingdom Metazoa; phylum Chordata; class Aves; order Strigiformes; family Tytonidae; genus Tyto; species Tyto alba. The sequence continues at coordinate 26,153,520 of NW_024881328.1, read as the reverse complement.
GATGGAGAAAGCATCCCGAACTCCTGTGTTTGAGTCTAGTGCTCACGTGCCACCAGAAAAGGGTCTCGCCCCCTCTAGCGGCTCGCAGTCCTGCTTGGTTGTGATAATAGAAAATTAAAGGAGCACGCGTAACTAGAGTAGTGCCTCTCGAAGATAAGTTGCGACTCTCCTTTAGTTTAGCGTTTCTGGTGTTAGGACTTTTGTTGTTGTTGTTTTTAGCACTGAGAGATGGCGGCATGACTTGTAAGTGTTAATTAGCTATCAAGTGAGTTAGCCGTCTTCGCGCTGCTGCCGCGCTTTCTGAGGCACCTCACCTGCTCCGCCCCGCGGCAGCCCAGCTGCCTGCTGGGACCGCCGCCGCTGCCTGCAGCGCTCCGCCCCGCGCCAGCGGTTCCCGCGCGGGGCGCGGCGGCTCGCGCGGCGCGGCCGGTGGCGTGGGCTGCGCACGCGCGCCCCCTCGCGGCTGCGCGGCGGTACGGCACCTGCCGCGCGCTCGGGTCCGCCGTTCCACGGCGGATTCCGCCAAAAACTTCATCAACCTGACTTCCCCCGCTTGCACGTGCGGTTCTGACAACGCCCGCAGAGGCCTCTCCTTTCTGCCCGCGATCCCGAAGAAGCAGAGAGGGTTCTCTAAGCACGTGTGCTTAGGCAGAAAGATAAAACCAGTTAGTTTTGATTTTGGTGTTTTGTTTTGGTTTTTTTTTTTTTTTTTTTTTTTTGCTCCATACTTTCTCTGCAACTGACTTACACAAGGTCGATTTTTATATTAATATCCTTGTCACATGTGAATAACTGAGACTTCACTTTAGAGTGAAGTACTCAAACACTAGTAGCTGCCCGAATTAATGTCATGTTCACAACTGCACTCAGAGCTTTCCATGGGTCATGTTTGCTTAGGAGAAATGTTTTGCTGTTTCTTCTCCTGTGACTTTGTTGTGTAGCCTCACACCTTATTTGACTCTCACTTTTCAATATTGTTCAGAAGATGACAAGATGAGGAGATGATCAGGTTCAACAATGGACTCAGACACCTGCAGCAAGACTGTAAGTGTACTTAGGCATCTTCACTCAAATATAGTCCTATGGCTACCTGATCCAAGAAATGCCTTGCCCTCAATAGCTACCCCCCGTTCATCCCCAGTTATCCAGTGTCTGCGTACACTGATGCGTCAGTGTCATCAATTATTAAAAACTGAACAATCTTTTCTTTTGTTAGATGCTGAAAGTAGCTGAACATTTTCCAACAGGACAATTTTTTGAGTATTTAGAGCCCTATCACATTTTAGATGTTTAAGGTAAAAGTTTCCAGGCTAATTTATTTTTATCAGGCAGAAATTCTTTTGACTTTTGCCTTTTTATTTTAATCTACTTATAGTTTGAGGAAAAATATATATTTTTAAAAAACATTTTCTTTGTTAAGCTATTGCACACCAAATTTCTGGAGAGAAAGCCTTGACGTTTGGCTGTGAGCTGGAAACACATTGGGTACTGTGAGGAGCCCAGCGATATCCATGTGGTTTAAAAAAAAAAAAAATATATATATATATATATTTTTTTTTTAATTATGTCCTCAGAAGTTTGTCATTGTGCTTTCTAGTTTATGGTTCATTCTACACCTCTCCTCTTTTTCTTTTCCCACTTTAACAGTTGTATCACTCTTTTTGTAACAGACAGTGTACCCCAGTGCTGTACATGAAGCCCGTCTTCTCTTACTGTGCTCCCTTTTTCTCATCCTCTTGCTATCCTTTTGCTAATGTCTGTTTTGTCCCTATGCTTTGTGCAGGTGGGGGCATTTATGACAGGGGTAAGAGTCTCAATAGATTTGCTGTTTGGTAGAGCTCAGCATGTATCTCTTCTCACTCAGACACTGAACACAGTGGTAGAAAAGGTCATTGCACAAAATCTTTCAGTGTTATAAGAACTTCTGCATGTTCAAAGAACTACTAGATTTCATACTAATGAAAGTTACTACTGGAGGTTATCAGTCTGACACTATTTGTCATACAGCATCACGTGTCTCCACTTTCAGATATTACTGGAAGTGGATACTAGGATATTCTACATCCTTGGTCCCCACTAAATTATATGCAGATAGGAACAACTACGTTAACTTGATCTATAATGTACAATGCAGTAGGTCCATTCTTTTTGAGCTTTTCTTACTTATTAAGCCTTTTAACCATTTTATTTCTATTGTTTATAAATTTCCTTTGTTTTTCTAGTTTATCTCTGAATTTAGTTTTTATTAATGTAATACTGTTTTATTTCTAACTTATTATTCTGTAATACAAAGGGATTTTCTCCTCACTTTCTGCTGTACTCATCCTTGTCATGCAGGAACCTAAAGGTAGCAAAGCAAATGAAAGATTCAGCTTAAAAAAAAAAAATAATTAAGAATTAAAGAGGAAAATTGGAGAGTATGGTAAGTATGGAAATGGTGACTATCCATTGCCAAGGCAAAGTGGGGCACTTTGTAAGACACATCAGCAGAAGGGTTGCTCATCTATTACACAAAAGTAGAAATTATAAAAGGGAAAGGATCTACCAGATACAAAGAGAAACAATTCTGGTCATGGTAGCAGTAGTGGAGAACATCACATCATTGCATCTGCGGTGCAGATAGACAACACAGGATGGTAGGTTGTCTTCTGCTTGCCAGTCTAAATAATAGCATATCTGAGGGGCTCATTGTGTACTCTTAAATATGTAAGGAGAAGGAATATAATGTGGAGAAAGGGGAGGGGGAAAAACAACAACCACAAAAAAACCCCAAACAGACAAACCCAAAGAACCAACAAATCAACCCTGATATAATTTGATCTTTGTATGTAGGGTAACTTTAATTGTTGAAGAATTGTCTTGAAATAATAGGTAAAGCCTCAGGAGTTTTTGTAAGATGTTTACTTTCACACCCCTTTTTTAAGAGACAAAATTGGTGATAAATTCAGTCTTCTAAGTATTTCTTAATTTTTTTTCCTGTTATATTTTGGTCAGTACTAATACTTTAGGATAGCTTTTGTCAGGATGCTAAGTGCAAAAATATTCTAGGGTAGTTTGGTTTTTTGAACCTGTGTTTTAACATACTTCTAACATATTCTGGTTTTTGACTTTTCATCCCTCAGCCATGCTTTTCTGCAGCAGTGCTGTCTGTGTGGTAATAAGTTTCAGAGGAGTGGTAACAAGGTTTCATGCAAGTTTATGAACTTTTTCAGAAAGTCGCCTCTCCATTCTAGCTTTTTGTCCGTAGCTGTCTGCTTTGATTACCAGAACATTAATGCCTTTTCTAGAGCTCCAAATTTGTTTCTTTTGAGTTGTAAAGATGAGAACACCTCCTGCCCTAGGTTAAATTGAGGGGTGGAGGAGAAGTATATGAGGAGAGAGATTAAATAGTCAAAAAGAAGCACTCCATAAAATGAAGACAGATTGGTCTGCCTAACTGGGTTGTTGAAGTGCTCTGGGATATTGTATCTGCTTAAGAGCTAAATAAAAGTAATAGTTCCAATGTGGAAGCTAATGTGTCTTTAAGACCCTTAAGTCTTTTGTTTGTTTGTTTGTTTAAACAGTAAAATGCTTTGCACAAGTCCAGGTAGATGATGTCAGTTGCCCTACCCTTATCCATCAGTTCTGTAAAACCACTGTAAAAGTCCAACAAATTCATTAGGCATGATTTGCCCCGAAGTGAAGCCATGTTGGCTTTTGCCAATGACCTCTTTATCCATGTGCTCCAGCATAGTCTCCAGGAGGATCTACTTTATGATCTTGCTGGGCACAGAGGTATTATCCTTCACTATCATTTGTTTTCCCTTACTGTGTGTTTTTTTGAAACAGATTTTTGTGTCTTTTTAAATTAGTGAAGGGAATAGGCATACTTTTAACAAGTTGTTAATAAAGCTATAATCACTAATATTAAAATTATATTCAAGGTATCACACAACTGAGAGTTATACACCACACCAGACTTGTGGGGGACAAGGTTTTATAGGTGATTGTAAGCCCTGATTGTAAATGGCCTGTTTACTTGTAACTACTTAGGCTTGAGAGCATGCCAAGCACAGAGTTTGGTAGCTGAGAATTCATTGTAGCTGACAGAAGTCTTATAAGGAGAGGTCAGCCTAGAGGTAGAGGAACAAGGGGTTATTTTAAGTCTTCAGGATTATCTGGTACTCTGGAGATCACTGCAATGTTTAGTAGACATCACAACAGTCAAACTCAGCAAGTCTAATTTATTGTAGCTTCTCTGGGCTGTCTCTGCAGTCTGCAAGAGCTCCGAACGCCACCTTGCACTCTGCTACTGTCCTATCCAATTATGCGTAAAATTCTCACCCATGTTTGTCTGCTTTCCACCGATATGTATCTTCTCCTGTGATCTGGGGTGAAGAGTTGTCAGTGGTCTCCTGAGTTGAGACTGGGGAAGTAAAGGTCAGAATTTGTCCCCTTTAACTAAAAATCCATCTTGTAATTTGCAGGGAGTGCTACATTATTCTTTGTGAGAAATGTAATTAGTTTTCCACATGAGGTTTTAATTCCCTGTGTGGCTTTTAGTGCTGTTGAATTAGGACCCCAATTGTATTTTGTATTATACAGGATAACACAAATAATTGGGTTCAACACCATTAGCCAGTTGTATTAGGAACTGTATGAATGGGCAGCAGCTCACATCTGAAGAGCTCTCAGACACTCAGATTATAGACTTCCACGCAGCTGGAAGTAAATTAGTGTGATGTTCTGCAGTATAGTTGAAATCAAGGGACATTTTATGCAAGATGACTCACACCCTAAAGCACAGGCAAACAATCACAACACTCTTTTTCATATCTAAAACAAGGAGAGTGCTTTCCCTTTCATTGGTTAATGGAATAGTAAGTGCATTATAAATGTGCATATTGGTACTGCCAAGTGTTGGGCTAAACCTTCTTAAAGTCTGTAGTTTTAATCACTGGACTCAATTACTTCACATGGCTATCAACAAATAAAGCTCCTTTATGGAAGATAATGCTCAAGTCAGCAGTCATCACCAAAGTGATGTGCACTTGTCACAGCCCAAAACAGAGGTGCTTACATGGTATGTGCCTCTGTAAGCAGAAAAGAGAGGTTTGTGTGCACATGCTAAGAAGTAGCAGAGCCCTGAGTAACATGGGAAGAAAGTTTTTGTTGAAAGTTAACTCAAAGAGGGTTAGCACTTAAAGGAAAAAAGTCTTCTGCTTATTTTCTGCCTGGTTCAACATGATGAGACTTAATACACTCATTATATAAAATAACATTTATTCAAAGCAATATTTACTTCCTTAATCTAGTTCTCATTTTAATGAAACCAGCTTGCAGTCACAGTTGGGCTAAATGGGCCTAAAAAGAGGGTGCATCAGTGTGTAAAATTCAGTACTTCTTTCAAAATATAAATATTAGATCTGTACCTGCTATTGTTGTTTAATTTTCTCGTGATCAGAAATAGCTCCTTCTATATGAAACAAGTCCTCTCCTAACTCACATGTTTGAAGAATTTCCTCACACATTTCTAGAAATTGCAGAAGTGTTTGTGGTAGACATTCATGACCTGACTTTTGTCTTGAGAAATCCAAAAAGCATGAGATGACTGGTTGTTACCCTTTCACATTTTTCTTGCACTTATGGGAACACGCAAAATAAGCACAAAGTATCAGTTTGCTACTGGTACTGTTAATGTAATGCTGTTCCCATTGTCTGCCTTCATACAGTGTGTGGGAAGGGAAAGATTTTTCTCATAAATAGGAATTACTTATAAATTCAAGTGCAGCTTGCTGCTTTTTTTTTTTTTTTTCAAGAATGTAAATGGATGCTGAACACATCAGCAGGAAATTGATTTTTATATTCAAAATGAAGCTTTATGGGCATTTACTTGTGTATTTATTGCAGTTAGTCTTCTAGCTGTAGTGTAGCTGTTGGTAATAAATCAAGCCTGTTTAGTTATGGTAGGAAGTGTAACATTTGTCATCACATACTTGCAAGATGATGGTGAAAAATCTTAGTTTTCAGTGTGCTTGTCCAGATACTGGATGGAGTTCTGGCATGGAAACCCATGGTTTCAGTTTCCCTTGAATTTATGGCACTTCATTACCAGATTGTTCAACTGTTATCATCTGAACATAGTATGTATTCATTTTAGCATAACTACAGGCTAGATCAGCATTTCATCTTCTGTGATTATGTACATATAAACAACCAGACTTTGAAATAAAACATGTATCCAACCAGAAGTAGCACCTTTGGGACCAGTGGTTTGATTCATGAATTCTTTCATGAATCAATTTCATGATCATTGGAAGCTGAATGCAAATAACAACACTTGGATAAATTAGTTAGCACCTGACGTGTTTGAGTTTGTTTTGCTTTTGAAGCCTTTTAGAGTTTCAAAAAATAAAGCGGAGGCACAGCGATGCATAACTTTGTTTCACAGAGCCAGCACACCCATGAGACAGCATAACCCCTTTGCTTCAGAACTCATTTTTCTTAGCAAGCTTTTTCTCTTGTTGCAGTGAGACCTTGCTTCTGACAATAATTAGGTCTGACCTTGGGGAGCCAAGGAGTCAAGTTTGTCCTGAGCTTGGTAGTGATACTGTATTTCAACATTAATTGGGAAATGTGGAGAACACGTTTTTTTTCTGTATTTTCTTATTTTATCTGCCTCTTATTTAATTTCTGTTATGTGCCTGATGTACATATGGGTACCTGACTTACTGCGATAAAATTATCTTCTGTATAAATTTGAAAATGCCATCTAAAGTTATGTTTGTCTTTATAAAATAATCCTGACCATAATGTGTAGTGCTCACTGTATTGCTCATTTATGGAAGGAATACGTCTGAGCTTCTGCTCATGTCTGGAGCCAAATGATTTGGAACCCTTAACACCAGAGTTAATGGCTTTATTTAGGTGTTTTCTGGCAGTACCATAGAGACAGGATAACAAATATTTTGACCACAGCTTATGACATGTTTTCTGCTGTTTAAACGCGGGTGCTAAAGGATTTAGGAAGATCCAACAGTTGTGTGGATTTCTTGATTTAACTTTCCTGTTTGTGTATAATACAATATTTTATTTGATAGTGTTGCCAATCTTTGCATTTTACTCTTCTGTCTTTCAAATAATCAATACAGTGACAGTATTGTCACGATATTACTGTGACAGCCACTTACCCACATCTGAAACAGCATATGTCTAAGCACAGCAGCTAGGCATTCTTTTCCTAGCCTGTTGATGATTTTCTGGTAAACAGAGGTGTGCATTAAATGATGCGCTTTTACTTTGTCCTCCTTGCAGTTGCAAATCTCCTCATCCTTGCCTTGACCAGCTTAGTTTTGTGAACCACAACATTACCACAAGCTAGTGTTGAGAAATTTCTCTCCTATTCAGGTGTTTGTAAAATTGATTTAGCACAAGCCAATAGAAAGTACAACCCCTTGTAAAATTAGACAGTGTAGAAGAAAGATTTTCCAACACCAAAATGTAGGAAGTAGGACCAAGTCTGGGGTGACATGGAATAGCAAATGTTACATCTGTTCTGCTTGTCTGTGAACTCCACAGAAAATGTGTAGATACACTGACATTGACTACTGTATAAATAAGATTTTGATTTGCTGTGTCCCCCTCCCCCTCCTTTTTTTTATTGTTGATGTAAAACTACTAAAATAATTACTCTAACATGCTTTTGCTACACGATGTAGCTGTGAGCATCACAGTAACAGTATGCAAAAATGTATTATTTACGTTCTTTATAATTAATTTGAGATTAAACATGGTCCCTACTGTGTGCTAGTAGAACACACAGCTTGTCTCTGACACAACCACACCACTGCAGGTTTTGCAGGAGCTGGTTGTGACATGGTTTTGTTCCAGCAACTGTATAAATTTCATTGCAAAGTCTTTTACTAGCCATGAGCCAAAGTAGCATCTTGAGACCCAAAATTCATCCTGAGATGCTATTGGTGAGATAAAAGACTCTGATTTAAATTTTGCATTAAACTTCAATTGGGGTTCCATTTTGAGAGGTTTTTAATGTAGCACTTAGTGTAATTGAACTTGCTTATTGGAGAACTATCACAGTTTCAGTTATTTTGATGACTAGTTACATGTGCATACTAAGATTATTATGTAGTGCATAGCTATTATATTATATAATATATATATTATTATATTACATAATTATAGTACAGTGTATAATGCTTTATATTAATATGAAACTGTGAAATATTGTTTTCTTTTTGGCGGTGTTATTTATATTCTTAAAGTGTGTGTAGTGGTCTGGCTTACCAGGGAGGCAGCTGAGTTAGCTTTGTTAGTATCAGCTTAATATACAGCACGAAGAAAGATCTTATTTTGAATTATTTCAAAACAAAAAGTAACATCCATATATCTGTGAATGCACTCAGCTAATGTGCTTATTCATAGCACTTTTGCTAGCAAGGTGAGAAAAGGAGAATTTAAAACATTATTTGAGTTCTTCCAGAATAGGTGTTTTTGCTTTAAAGGTAATAAGGGGGAATATGTAAAACTGAATCGGTAAAAATGAAAGCATGGATGCGAACTTTGGCAAAAGGACAAAATTTTGCATGCTTCATCCATGCAAGTCATACCACTGACTTTAAGGAGTTGCAGGAATAAGATGAATAAATTTTAGAAGAGAGAGGGTTTTAAATAAATAAAAAGAAAATCAATACTAAGGACTATATTATAATTATTTTGTTTGTCTTGGAGGAGTTAAACTGTTCTTGTACTCACGTGGTGCGAGCAGAGGTCAGTCTGGTTTTTGCAGTAAGGTCTATTTTTTCACTCTTTCTTGCTCTAAGCAAAAGTAAGGACAGATTGCTCTGAATTTGCACTTCTGCTCAGTAGACAGCTGCGCATTTGGAATAAACAAAGCTGCTCCACACAGGTGACTAAGAACAGTCCCTTAGAGCAGTGAGGGGTTGTGACCTGCCAGGTCAGTCTGGGGGAGGGTGTAAAGGCATCCCCGCGTGTGTTCTCCAGGTTGGTTTGTTCTCAGTGCATGGTGCAGGCCAGCAGGAATGTGCCCTGTAGTGCATGTGTGCTGCCTGCACAACTGCCACCGGCGAGACCGTGTGAGACTGCTGGTGGTGCAGATTGCCTGCCAGCCCCATGGATGAAAGCAGATGAAGTCAGAAATGCCACCATGCTCTGGAGCTTCCCTTCTCCTATCAGTTTGGATGATAGGATTTTCTGTGAATCTGCACAGGGGGAAAAAATGGATGGATGGTAAGGAAGGAGAGGCAATACCAGTGCAAAAAATGGCTAATTTTTTCAATGTTAGGTCAGCAGCTCTGAGATACAGGATATTGAAAAAGTGTGGGTGTTTTTTGTGGTTTTATTTTGTGTTTTTTTTTTTTTTTCTTGTTTGTTTTTTGTGTGTTTTTTTTTTTTTTCCAGTGACTGAAATCAGATTTACAGTTGCTAATGAAAAATGAACTGTTTTCAGAATCAAGAATCTCAGCACAGAAGAAGGAGCAGCAAGCTCTTTACTGAAGTGCCTCAGGCAATTTGTATAAGCATATAGAGCTCTTCGGTACATTGGATTTGATAGTACTGGCACCATCTATTGGTCTTTTTCAATGAAACCAATTTATGCTTTGAGTTCAGTTTCTCAGAAACATCATAAAAGCCACTGTCACATAGATACTGGTAAAAATTTTGTCATGAATAAAGAACCAAGACTATATCCTGTTTAACTGCCAATGTAGTATTTCAGGACAATATGCAGCCTAGCATGCAGAATTCAGCCATTCTTTCTTGGGCTGTTCCAGTTCTGTGAATAAAGAGAATATTTTCTTTACGGAGGTAGTGAATTTCTTACTAATAAAAAAAATCACCCCATCAAGTGAATTAAAACAAAGATAGACCTTTTTTGGAGAAGCAATAGCCAAATTAAAGTAAGTTGTTCTATAAGCAGAGATGGCATTGGAAATCAGATTTTTGAAAACAGAATAAACCAATATTAGAAAAAGAAGGTGGAAAAGGTGGAAAAAATGGTGGGTATAAAGACTGCAACAAGATTGTATGCTTATCAAAAGATAATCTAAGCTAAAACTGATAGTTTCTTAAACTGATAAAGTTAAGATAAAAACACTGGGCATTGGGAAAATGTTTAAACTCATATAGAAAAGGAATAAAAGCAGAAGGAAAGAAAATGTGGGCAGATGTGCAATGAGCTGAATTTGAATTTCTCTTTGCACCTCTGTTGTAGTTCTACTGAACTGTAAGAAGCAAGGGTGCTTGACCCAGGGCACTTCCCTGATCATTCAGCCTTGCATTGGTTAGTATTCATTGCTTGTTTTATGACAACTTTTGCAGTTCAAAATTATAGAGACAAAAAAAGAGCAAGCCTACTCAAATCCCAATCAAATCAAACACTGTTCTTTTCCTGCATTTTTAAATAAAAAAATCTGAGGGGAGAATAGCCTGTGTGATGACAGGACAGACTATTTTATTATTTCTGTAGCTTAAAGACCAGATATCTTTACTCAGTTTGTGAAGTATTATACTCCTTGGTACTACAGAATCAAGCTAAGGCTGAATGAACTATGATACTACTTAAAGGTTGCAACTAGTAGTGAAGTCTTGTTTTGTTGGGTGTTCTGCAAATGTTTAAAATAATTTGGCCCTAGATTGAACTGTTAATGACGTAGGCAGAATTAAGCCTTTAACATCAATAAATTTGCACCAAAGACAACAGTAGCATATTGATTTTTTGAACACAACTCAACTACCTGAAATCAAATGCCCTCCAGTCTGCAGTTCAACAGCCAAATTAATATTAATACTTTACTGTTTTTTCTTCTGAGGCACACAATGAAGTATACATAAGTATATGCTTGTAAGAACCTTGTGTTGCTGAAAGCAAAATGCATGTCTGTATAAATAACTGTTACAGGCTTGCTTATATACCTTATTTTCTATACCAAGGCTTGGGTTTTTTCCATTTAAACAGCTTTGTTTAGATGCACAATCCCTTTAATTCAAGATGCAAAACACCGTATGATTTTCCGCATTAAGGGGCAGGATGCTGTGTGCTTACTAGGTGTAAGGTTAACATATTTGAAAATTTACATAGCCACAGATCACTGTTCTGTATCTGAGAGTGTAATTCGTTGTGTGGTTCATAATGCTGTTCTCAGAGAGAGGTCATTTAGGCAATTGTTCTGAACTTTTTTCTGTGTTGTTCACCAAATTACCTCAAAGAAGAAAGGAAGACAAATGGCCTCATCTGAACCTCTAGTAAGAATACTTCATGGTCAGTTGCACAGAAAGGAGAAAATTATATGTAATTGCTACCAAATGCTGATGCTTCTTCAATCTTAACTAGCAAAATACCCTGAGCACTGGGGAACTGTGTCCGAAAGCAAAGACTGTAATGTGAAGGTTTGAATACTTCTCTGGACCAGTGAGTGAGACACCTGAGGCAAGACTGTAATCATGAGCTTGGAACAACAGTATTTTTGCTTGAATAAAATATCTTTTTTTTGTCCACAGTGGCCTGCAACACACAAGTCTTCAGGTACAAACAGCCTGTATGGTAAATAATTCCTGTACCTGCTGTGAGAGAAGATAGGATGTTTTTCTGTGTCCAGGGGACCTTGGAGGTCTGTGATTGTGTTTATCTTGCAGTCAGGTGAAAAGTAGTGTTTTACCACATCAGATTCATAGCATTCTGCAAGATAAAATTGCAATGTGGGTTTTATCAGGAGAGAAGCTGTGTCCAGTTTTCATGGCACCTGAGAGTGAATTCAGTGTCCCCGGATTGTCTATGCTTCACAGTTAAGTGCTTTAGGTAAATCATGGTCTGTGTAGTTATACCACCAGGATTTGGCCCTGCAGTTCCAGTTTATAAATAACTTTGCCTAGAAATCGGATAGCAGCATGTGCAGGTGTGAGTCATTAGTGCAGGAGACACAATGATGTGTGGAAAAAGCATGGCTCGCATCCAAACCAGCCCACACTTTCATCAGCCCCTTGAAGTCTGCAGCACAGAAAAAAAAATAATCTAATTTTTCTGTCAGGCTGTTGTAGCCCACCCAGTTTTAAAACTCAGAGGTGCAGTACTATGGAACACAATGCTTCTCCCTGTGCTTGGTTGATCAGTCATGCTCAAAAGGCAGGTTCAGAAGACACTAATTTACTGTCCGAGTTAATTACCACAATTTCAATGGAATAGATTAAGATCCCACGCATACACACACAAAAAATGTATGCTAAAGATGCATTCTGTAAATCATTGTTTTAGAACGTGTACTTGTAAGTTCTAAGTAATTGGGGAAATATCCCAATTATTACTTGATTTTATTTTTAAAATATCATGAGCTGAAACTGGAAAGAGTTTATTATATTGACCTTCTTGATTGCAGAGTTAATGGAGGCTCTAAGGAGAAGCCAACAAGTACCAAAATAGCACTTATGATAAGGTGCTTGTTTTGGTGAGGATTCAAAGGAAAATAAAAAAATGATCTTTTAGTTCAGGAATATGGCTGGTTAACTTCTAACTGGTCTGGCAAAGTCCATCCTTCCAAGGCATAACGTGAGCTGAAAGGGGATACCTGGATCCTGAAGCTTATGGTTCTCATTCACACTCTGAATCTTTCTTACTGATGTCTAGTGAAGATTTGGGGTGACAAAGTTGAATTAAAAATGGCTTCAAGTTATTTTTTTAAGCAAAGATTAAAGACAGAAGTAATTGGATTCTTTTTCATATAAAAACACATTTGCATTCTAGAACTGTTATGTTTTCAATGTTGCAGATTGAATCATTGTTTATCTTCATAAATTGCACATTTTACTCTTTTCTGGACAGTCTTTTTTCCCCATATGCGTTCTTTTCCTATTTTTGCAGTGAAGTAAAGATAGAAAATTGAAGCGTGAGTTTAGTTCACTTTCTCTAAAATTATGGCTTTAGATCTTACCAAAAGTTACCATATATTTTTCATACTTGCTGTCATTGAAATTATGGGTAGGATTCAAAGTTCTGTGCAGGGATGGCCACTTCCTTTCCTGTTTCTACTGGCATGTTCTTGTGCATGGATTAAACAGTAAATTGTGAGATTTGAATATCCGGGTAGACATAGAACAGAGATATAAAGAAAGCAGGGATTGTCGAACAAATCAGGCTGTATTACAAATTATGTGGTTCTACAGAAATTTTAAATGTTTACGCTCAGCTACCTCTGACTGGCATCTGCCTAGAAAGAGTGAAATAAACTTTAATGTCAGTCTGCCTTGTGTTAAATTGATATAGCCAGTGCTGATGAAAATGTCCTTGAGGCATCAACCACCTTTTCATGTTTTTAAAGATGGCAAAATTCTGTAAATTACAATTATGTGAATCCAAATTAAGGTGTCAGAGGTATTACTGCAAGCTTATAGTGATAGAGATGGGAGCAATATTTAGCTTGGCTACTCTTCTGCTCTTGTTCCCTTAAACTGTGTTCATAATGAAGAAGAGGAAAGGTAATATAATTACAGAGGTGTGATGAGCAAATAGTTCTATTAGGAAAGCAGTTAATGAATATTTCTGTACTTTGTGATGGTCTTTCAAAAGCTCCTTTGATTTGAAACTAATAAGAATTAGCATTTTTTTTCTTTCTTGTGGTTTAAGAAATTATTTTATTGCCTCGGTATTACATTAGTTTTCATCTGTCCCTAATTTAGTAGTTACTAACCTTAGACCAATAAGATTAATACTGTCTAGATAAGTTTCCCTCCAGCAAATTCTCTGTCACTTTTCATGGAAACTGTTCTAAAGATTATATTATTACTATATACTGCTTTTTTTCATATATGAGCTCAACATGACAGCTTGCAAGATGTTTCTTTAAAGGCAAAGGTTTGTAGGGTTTATTCCCTTGCTTCCTCATGTGAAACATTAACACTCACAATGCGATAGATAGGAATTACAATACATGTTGTGTTAGAAGTGTTTTTAATCATGTCTAAAATTCCTATAATAGAAACTAATGCAGATTACCTAATTGGCATAGTCAGATTCAAATAACAGCATTGTCAAGTGTGTCCAGTTGTATAATCAATTCTGCTAGAATAAGTTTCTGCACTTTTGAAGAAACATTGCATTTCTAAGAAAAAGTATATATGTAAAAATGGTACACTGAGAATACACAGCATTCCTTACAATTGTTTTTCATCTTAAAAACTGGAAAGGAGAATAAGAACAGCTTTCTCAAGAGAAATGTATGAAGAGTAGACAAGTGTCACCAGCACAAAATGTCATGACATTTAGTAACAATGATATTAGTCACTAAATATACATCAATTCAAAATATGCAAATGTAGAACACCACTGGCAAATTTCCCAACGTTGAGGAGAAACTCAATGAAATAACATAAGGATGTATGTCAGAAATATGATGTGATTATGTGGTGTTGTGATGCTTCTATGTATTATGGAAGAAAGGGTCAAGGTACAGGTGAATTCTGGTTGGAAAAGAGACAAAATAATATGGTGAAAGGAAGGGTCAATTATGCCATATCTTGTCATTTGTGGGATATTGAAGATTTTTTTCCATTTGGGGGGTAAAGTTTCTGTAGCCTAAGATCTCACATGTGTAAGAAAACTTGGTTCACTTTTTTTTTGTTGTTGAACAGAAGCAACCCTTTCCATCCTCTTTGGACTCATGTTGCAAACAGTGGTCAGGCAGGGGAGCTAAAATTCTTCATACCAGGCACAGTTTAACCTGGGAAATCTAGCTGGTTTATGTGGTAGATTCAGGCTTTCATATTCCAGTTGGGGCTTCAGATAGAAGGAAGGACTTTTACTAGTATTGGCTTTAGTCAGGCAAGAACACCCACCTTGCTGAAGGAGGAGCTCATTGTGGCAAAGGATCAGGCCTCTGCAGTAAGCACTTCCAGAAACTTCTCTGTTAAATAAAATCCAATGTGAAAAAACTTTACTGATCAAGTAATTTTTTCTTCAAAAATCACAAAACACCTTTTGAAGTATACGAGAGAAGAACCTGAATAAACACTTAATAATAGCACTATGATCTCAGTGCAAACTGTTATATATAGATGAGCTAAATTCTTTTTTGGTTAAACTGAACACAGTATTTATGCAACAGCAGGATTAAGTTTCACTCATGACTCATAGCAACATGTCCAGGTTTGGGCTTACCAGTACAAGAGACATGGACATACTGGACAGAGTCCAATGAAAGTACATGAAGATGACTAAAGAACTGGAGCATCTCCTATGAGGAAACGCTGAGGGAGCTGGGACTGTTTGGCAGAGAAGAGAATGATTATGGGGGCATATCTTCAATGTGTATAAGTAGGTGATGGGAGGTTGCAAAAAGGACATAGTCAGGCTCTTTTCAGTGGTGTCCAGTGACAGGACAAGAGGCAATGGACATAAACTTAAACACAGGAAACTCTGAACATCAGAAAACACTTTTTTGTTGTGAGAGTGACCAAGCACTGGCACAGGTTGCCCAGAGAGGTTGTGAAGTCTTCATCCTTGGAGGTATTCAAAAGCTGTCTAGACACAGTCCTGGGCAACTGGCTCTAGATGGTCCTGCTTGAGTGGGGGGTTGGACCAGATGACCTCCACAGGTCCCTGCCAACCTCAACTGGTTTGTGATTTTGATTCTGTGCTTGCACTCTAGCTCTAAGGCAAAATTGAATTTATACAAAAAGTGGAAGAAGACATCTTCATTTAGTTTTGAATAAGCCAAGAATTAGTAGAAATAATTTTCAGCTTCTGTACTCTAATACTGCAAGAAGTGTATGAATCTAGTTCTCATCATTGGCAAGACTGGGGAGTTGGTAACAGAGTTGTAAGTAGAATTGGGACTTGAAAATTACATTCTCAATCTACAGATGCCTATGGAATTTATTTTTGGTCTCAATGTCATTCACTTAGCATGGTCAGTTGCTATGAGTAGTATCTGCCAGAGATCAGATGTGGTGCAACTTGAAATAGTAAAAACAAAGTCTGTAACTGTGTTGTAGGAAAAATCAACTTTGAAGTGATACTTATTAATTCTTGTATCCCAATTTAAAGTTCTGATCTGCAACTTTTTTTTTTTTTATCATTGATAGTGTCAGTCTTCACTGCTTTCACTCAGCAGTGCCAATAGCAAGATCCTCCCATTTTGTGCAGTGACATTTATAATGCTTTTATAACAGTGTCTCTGGGCAGGCTGGGTTCACTGATTCAGGCATAGTGGGTACCAGGAGCTTTTCCAAAATTTTGACAAAATTTATCTTTGTGACCTTCTTCCACCCCTCAGATAAATCAGTTAATCTGTCTTTGGCTCAGTTTTGCTGTCTCTAGAAAAAAAGTTATGACGTGATATTGCTGTAAAATTTTGCTCGTGGTCTGCCAAAGTGCCTTGATATACTGAGATTTAAGGCAATGCAGAACTGCCTGCCTTACACAATGGCTGTGGGCTCCCATGCCTGTGGACTGGTCTCTAGAGGCTCATCTTCAAAGGAGAGAGAGCAGCCAGGCAGTAACAACCCCTCTTGGTCTCACTGGAAAACATTATGCAGGTAAAATGTGCTCTGTGAACCCTCTCAGCTTGACTTTTATTAAAGTGATGAAATAATTCAGATGTGTTAAAGATGACCAACGTTCAGCATTTGAAGGAGAGAAAGTTAATTGGTGGGTAGGAGTTGTACTTTTGAGGACACTTGTGACCTTTCATGATGCTGCGCCATTCACGTTATCACAGATGAACTAATAAAAGCTGCCTAGCACTTCTCTGTAAGGCTTTGCTACAAAGGATGGTGTCCTGCCAACTTTCAAAACCCATGGATGGAAACACTAGGCCCGATAAAGAAACATCATCTATAATTGTCAGGTTGATTTAATGGCCTTCTAACTGCAGGCGGTCACACAGACATGGTGCATACCTCCAACATCCAGATTTGAGAGTCCTCAATAGCCCATGCAGTGAGGAGTCTTCATGGCTTTCAACGTACTTATAATATAGAAGCATGTTGGTTTTCTGGCTTAGTCATACTATTTTAACTTTGCAGCCCTCACTTGGGCTGCCTGCAAGGTGACGATTCCTTGCTTTCAGGCTTGATGTGTGTTTGCTGAACCCCCAGGACTAAATGCTGAGTGCCAGGCATTGGGCTTACAGGTGCTTACACTAGTGTGGTGATGCTCAATGTGTCACCAACATTCTGACTTTGACTGTTACCCTTACTGTTCCTCAGTTAATACACTTCTCATTTTAATAGAACCACTACTGTTCCTTGTGTAACCTTTCTCCTCCTCTTGTCCCTGTTTCTTCTGCTGCAAATCTTGGCCTGGTATAATATTTTGAATAACTGCATGGCAGTTTGAGGTGTTTGCTGGAACAGGGCTTATTGCGAGGAATCACTGGTTCAGGTGTGTATAAAATAAGGAGAAATTTCCAGTGAAAACAGCTGGATTTTTCCATGTATGAGATCAGAAGATTGGGTCCTAGAATAGTAGCCATTTTACATATATCTAAATTATTTTTGGCTTTCTAGTCTTTAGCAGAAATGTTTTCATATTTCAGATTTATTTGGAGCAACAGCATTTAAAATGGGGTGCTCTGTGGAAATTTACAGTACAATTTATTGTCCTTCCCACTTGGTATAAAGTGCTAAATTCAATTAAATGTTAAAATGTTTATGTGTCTTATATAATATTGCTAAAAATAGGCTTAATATCCATTGCCAATGTTTTTGTGTGTATGACAGAATAATTTAGTGTGGCTTGTTTAGATTATTTTGAGCTTCACCTCCTGCTAGTGATGGCAGATATGAATAATATTTAACTGCAAAGTGACTGGGGCAAGAAACCTCCAAATATCTGCCAGAAAAATTAAATAGGATTAGTAGATGTGTACAGTTCTGACTGTATAGAGAGTTTTAAGAGCGTAGTGTTGTAAATCAGATTCAGTGTGTTCATTTTGATTTCCGAGTTTAAAGATCTTGCGTGTGTAGCAGAAAAGAGAGAAGATGGGGTTTGTGCTGTAGCAACTGGAGGGCAGTGATGGGGTCCTGGAAGGAGGTCAGAGGCAGAGGCTGAACCCGTTTAAGCTGCATTCCTGCCCTTTCCTGCCCCTTGGTCTTGAGTGTGATAGTCTTCCAGTGCCATGGCTCCTGAGAACAGTGAGCTACACAGGATTCAGGTTTTAAAATTGCAATAAGTCTGCTCCTACAGGAGACATGTGTTGTAATCTGTCTGGTGACGCAGTTACCAAGTTTGAATGTGTGCCAGCAATTATATGAGGCAGGTAAGCACAGAGTCAGTGCTGAAGAAATGCTTCTGTGGTCCTTTCCAGGCTGTTTACAGCCATCAAAACTTCCATAGTTAGATAGTGAGCTTCATAGGGCAGACATGCTGCCATATGTTTGTGAGCATTAGGGCGTTTTTATGGTATTGTATAAATAATAACCACATGTAAATGGAAACTAAAAAAAAAAAAAAAAGAAAAAAAAAAAAAAAAAAAAAAAAGACAGAGGCAATAGAAAATTGGCCCAGGAACATCTGCAGGTTCACAGATATAAGCAGGAGCTGTGTACCCTGTTTGTCTGCCCATATTTCACAGGGTGTCTCTACCAAGCCTTTGGTCTGTCTGTGCTTGGGGTGGAAAAATAATTTTGGAAAACATTTCTGAGAATTGCAAACCTAGGTGACGATCAGATTTTATCAGAGGTGTGGATAGGCAGATACTGCACAGCTGACAGAAGGTAACGGAGTTTGGATGAATGCTTGTGCTTAACCATTTAGCTATTGATTTTGGTTTATCCTTTTCAGAATTCAGAATGTTTCATTCTCTGAACCTGTTTTTAACACTTTAGAAAGGGTTTCAAAGGGCAGTTGGCTTCCCTGACTTTGTTTTTAAGTACATCCACAAAAAGTTTATAATTTTAAACTGTAGCAAAAAACATTTACTTTAAAAAGGACTTATTTTTCTCTTTCTAGGAAGCCTGTATTAGCTCCCTTCCCCCACGGGCTTACCAAGCAAGCTGTGTAAAGAGAAGTGGCTCCTGTGGCTGTTACAGCAAGCAGTTGAACCAAACAGGCATTTGCTGGGAGCTTAGCCTAGAGTTTGTGTCAGATTGGGTACGCAAGCCTTACCAAGAGGCTTCTTTCTTCCATCAGGCATCAAAATTGTTTTGTTTTGTGACCACAGGCAGGGGGATGCCTGGAGTGTGTCAGAAGCCATGAGTTTAGACTATATCTATCAGATAGTTATGGGAGCGGGTGCTCTCTAAGGATGCTTAGTGAGGGTGAAACCGCATGCGGGGGAGGCAGGGTAAATGTCATTGCATTTAGCTGAAGCTGAACTCGGGGATGCTTTCTAGCCAGCGAGCATGAAGCTAGCATTTTACATCTGCAGTGTGCTGCCATTGCAGCACTGGCTGTTTTTCACAATCAGCTAATAACTTTCTGCATTGCAGGTCTGTATGCATGCATGCAGCTTTGTTGTCTGTATCCTTACCTGTCATTAAAAAAAATAGTAAAGAAAAAGAAAGCAAAATACATGTTGAGATCTGTAGATATGATACACCTATATTCCTAAATAGGGTAAGAAAAGTAATATTTTGCACTGTTTTGTGGTTGATGTGGAGTTTGTGCTATTTATGAGGGTAAAACAACACTGAGGCTAGGAAACTAAAGGTTTTTATACCTTCTTCATGTGAAAAGAAAATTTAAAAACTTATTTCCTGTGAGACACCTAATTCTAGAAAATAGCTTTCTTTTGAAATCTTAAAGTAGGAGCGAGCAGGGCATTTTCTTGGATAACAAGGGGAGGATTTGCAGGTTCTGTAGGGACCATCATCCTCAGGCCATGTGATGAAGGGAACGGTGGTATCTCTTGAGGACAGATGTTGTCAGAAAGACTTTAGCCAGAGATGGTCTCCTGCCTGCTTCTGATGGTAAAAAAATTTATATCATGTATGAAGTTACTGTGAAACCCTTAACTTATTTTTAGCAGCTCAGAGGAACGTTGGCAAGATTGTATTAATTTATGCATTCTGACTATGTCACAGCATCTATGAAAATCCAGACAAAAGAAAATTTAGTGTCATATCTCAAGATATTGTGATCCTGTAGTGTAGGTGTCCAAATGTTGATGTGCCCAGACACCTAAACAACCAAGTATGGAACTTTTGGCCTATAAAATTGTGATTATGAAGAGGAAACGTATGGAAGACTGTCTTCTGAAATTCTGAGGGAAAACTGGTGTTCTTCATCTGGATTTCAGAACTGGTACCATTAAAAAACACAGTGAAACAAGCACAGGTTGCAGCTTTCTTGTCCTAGCAGTTAATATTGGAGAATTTGGGAATGCTTTGTACTTCCAAATATCAAGCTGCTGCTTCAGTTCTTACTGTGGATTTAAAGGTTTATCTTTGGGCATACAAATTTGGAGATGTGTGGAGGTACTAAGGCAAGGGAATATTTATTCTGTGGGAAGGAAAAAGTAACTATGGTCAGGGTAGCCATTTGATCTTACTGATGTAGTTTTGCAGAAAAGATACATCATCTTCAGGACCTAGCTAAAAAATGTAAGTTGTTGCATAATTGAACATTAAAGCTTCTAATATTTATCCTGTTCATTCCCTTCATAGTTGTGTCTTAATACTCCTAACATAAAGTAACCCTACAATGCAATAATAGAATTCAGAAACGAAGAGAATGAGATATTGAACACGTGCCCGTTACTTCATCTTCTCTTCATAGAAGGTTGCCTGCCCTCATAAAATATTGAACATTTTGTAAGTGAGCACAGATTTTTAGCTTTTGTATGCTGCTGTGAATTTGTGAGGTGAGTGTACTTGCTACCCAATGTGATACCATGTGGTTTCTGTTCGAGGGTTAGGTATGAGAAACTGGGTCAGTGGTTACCTGGACCCTGAATGCTCAAGTAATTCACAATATAATCTTGTTAACTTGCAGTTACTTTATCTGAATGCCTTATAGTTAACATGTTAAAATACAGCAGTCTTTTCCAACATCTCAGCAGGTTCATTAGATTCACTTATTATTCAGATTGAACATCATTTTTATAAAATATGCTATTACATATTTACTGATTTGTTTGTTAATGCGCCACAGAGTACTGTGATGAATCATTACAACTAATCTTATTTGCCAAAATAAATTAATGATGTCTATCTTTTAAAGCTATATTTTTGATGGTTTTATATTCTATTTGCTTTCTTAGGAAACTGGTTTGTTTAATAAATCTGCAGGCTCTTTTCCTGTCATTAGTTCAAAATAGATGTGGAAAGAAATTTTCTTTCAGATATACTCCATTTTGCTTCAAAGTGATTTTTTTTTTAAATGACCTTCAGCATAGCAAAGAGAAATTATTTTATGTCCTTCAGAAGGGCATGTTAGGTGTTTTTCCATGAGTTTCACACCAATATTTTGTGTACTGGTGTCATGGAAGAATGTTGCATACTCAGCCTTTGTATGAGGTGTCAGTGGTTCCTTTACAAGTTCCAGCATCGAGTTGGTTTTACTGTATAATAAAACTATCTGGTAAAGCGTGTACAGGCATTGGCTGGTAGAGGCAAGCTGTCCTGGCCTGTTCAGTGCTGCAGGAAGAACAGCAGACAGTGAATAATAAAACAGCTCCTCCTTAACAAGATCTTGTCATACCAAGGCAAATTTAAATAGCCATGTCATTTATCTGTGTCATTTCCTGTCACACGCTGCTTAACAGTGTGTCTGTGACAAACCTTTCAGTACTCTGTCCTTACAATACAATTTAGTCTTCTGCCCAATTTATTTGCTGTTACCAAAAGTCAGTATATTACTGAAGCATATCTGTGCTGGAGAATTAAGATAGTAAAACATGGACTGTGCTTTATGCTCATTGTAAGTTACATCCTTCTATTTAAGGAGAAATAGTAGTAACCAGCAGGAATGGAAATAGAATTACAGTGCATTATGGTTCAGTGATGCAGTATGTTTTCACTTCGGTGCACCAGAGGATTAGTAATTATACACCTATCGCTTAAAAGGGGGAAGAAAGGATATGTCCAGCTTATGGTGCTATGTTCCCTTTTCAACTCTGCATTCTCTTTGGAGGGAAAAATCCCTGAAGTGAGTCTGGCATAACAATATCTGCTCCTTACTGTATGTGGCTCAGATAGATAAGAGCTGAATATTATGTTACTCTAAATTTGTATGGAATGTCAACAGACATATTATCAACATGTTGGAGGTGCTTGTAAAGCAGTCTTGAGTACTGTAGATTTAAATTTGTAATTTGAAATTAGAATATGATAACTGCTTTCTGCTATGTTCTGCAATTTTGGTTTTAAAAAAAATCTTATTTAAAATTCAGTTACCATTAGAAATGTCTTTATTCTTTGTTTATTTAGTACTGTATTAGAATTTGCCAAAAGTAGTTTAGGCGGCAGTCACTCTTACTGTTCAGAAAGTACAAAAGAGGAACAACAGTAGTCTTCTGCTTTGTCAATTGACCTTAGGTAAGCAGAGATAATTGATTTATCAGTTATCACAGAGTGGTTCCTCTCTACCTGATGGTTGATTTGGTGTTTTGTTTTATTTTAGTTTTTTTCTTCATAGCTGTGGACATTTATTAATTTATTCTACTGATTATTTTAAACAGCTTGGTGTCTCTTTCTTAGCTACACTGTACCTTACACAATTAGTTTGAGTGGTGAGAAGAATGATGTAAGTCAACAGCTTTCTAGACTCTTGGCATTTCATAAACCAGTGTTTATGGAAGTTAATTTCTATACCGAGTCAGTGTCTTGGAATTCATGTTCCGGAGAGCAGTGTTTTTCAATATTACAAAACTGTATTGTCTTCTTTCTGAAAAAGACACCTTTGCTAGCTGTTTTTGTGACAGTTGAAGGTTTATAAACTTCTTGTATGTTTTCCATTGTCACAGGGTCACATTATTTTTGGGAATAGTCTCTCCAATGTGGGAGCAATAAAATAATAGTATTTACTTGTTTTTATTAAGTAAAAATGTATTCAGTCTCACTATAATATTCATAATTGCACTCAAGGTCAGATTTTTCTCAGGTTAAAGTTCTTCTGCTCTGCATCTCTTACTTGGCTGTGCTATTTAGTGCTATTACAAGAAAATATAGATAGGCTTTTTGTTTCATTTTGGAAATAAAATCTAAACTGAAATATGCAAAATTCTCTCAGAAATTATTATCATAAAAAAAATGAACCCCTCGTAGCAATTTGTTATGGTCTTACTTTACTTTTTCATTTTGTTTACTCTTTCCTGCAGATCTGGTGATCATTGGCTAGTTTAATTATTGCCCTTCAGAAAAGATGAGTGTTTGTAGAGTCTAAAGCATGTAATTTTCCTTTAGAGGGAACCATGATGGGAAGAGGATTGAAGTGAAGTGTTTGCAAATTAGCAGTATAAGTGTATTTGTGTGTACCCTTAAAATCTGCAGTTACTCTGACAGAATGGCAGCTGCAACAGTGCAAAATTCAGAGGACCTGAAGATCCTTTTCAAAAACTCATCATTACTCAAACATAGACTAAGTAGACACGTAGCTGGTGGAGTGTTTAAGGAAGATAAAGTAGAACAGCAGTTGCTGCTGTTTCGATTCTTCTGGATGCTTACAAATCTAGGCTTTTTTATCTAAAATAATCTCAATAGCCTGCTTCCCTGGGTTCGCAGTAATTTTCTAATTAAATGGAATTTCAAAGACAAATGCCACTTTCTTGATGCCAAAACTTGTCACGGAAAGGATTGCTTACACTGGATCTCCCAGGCAACAGACCAGGGAGAAGAAAGGTTAGCTGCTGCAGCAATCTTTGACTCTGTAAACAGCAGAGTGCCTCAGCTCTTGCTGGCTTTGCGAACGTTAAGGCTATTCAGCACCTGTAAAATTTACTTAATGTCTCAGACCTAAGCTTGGGATCCACTCAGCAGTGGCAGTATGTTACACGCTTGTTATCAGTATGTGGTTTCTAAATGCTAACGTTGTTGGCCTTCAATCCATTGTTATCCTTGTGAAAGCGCCAATCCTACAGGTATTCAGGTATTTGACTAGAGTAGTTTATTCATTTCAATACAGCCAGCCTAAAGTCATCTTGTGCACCTCAAAATATTTTCCCAGTCCCTCTTGTCCAATCTTTCTTAATGTATGGTGATGCATTAAGGCCCAGTTCCTCAAGCATGTTCTTTAATCATTTTTTTAATTTTCTTTATAGAGAAGACAATTCACTTTGACTAATCATTTTGGACCAATGTGCTGTGTTTTACTGCGCTGGTACTCTCCAAAATCTACACCCTCTAGAAATCAGCAGGAATGTGACTCAATCTTTCTTCTTGAGCTTAGAAAAAAAAAAAAACCAGTCTAGAAAAACAAAGAATACTTTTTTCTAGGGAAGCTGTTGTGTCTACAGTATTTTAATGTAGTCTTCAGGAGACATTTTATAGACTTGAGAATCTGCAGTTTTCCAGACAAGTTACAGAGGACCCTCACTACTGGGACCTGTGAACTCAAATGCATTTGGTCTTTCCTGCCCATTTGATCTCTGTCCCACCCATTTTACGTGCCTTGCCCATGGTGATTTATTTTTGTTTAGTGTTCTGCTGAAGAGTGAGAGAGCTGAGACCTTCCTGGGACATGTAACCTAAGTTTAGGTCTCTGCTAGTAATACAAGTGTCTAATTGCAGTTGTTTTTAATGACTGGGAGTTTCTTTTGATATTAGGTGATGCAGATGTACCTCCCATTCTGTGGGATTGCTATATCCAATGCCCAGCTATTTGCAGCTTCAAGGAAGGAATATGACAGAAGCAGGGTAAGTAAAAAAAAAAAAGTATGTTGGACCAATATCCCACCTTCGTCTTGTGTTCCTTCATATTCCAGCTTTGCATACGTGTTTGCTAAGCAGACAGTTTTACTTATGTTTTATTTAAAAAAATAAATTTTCAACAGATCACTGTCTTGACTGAGGCATCAAGCAGAGAGCATGGGAGGGAAATAAACTTGTGGTGATGGCTGTTGTTTCCTGATGTCAGTTCCATGTTTTGTAGTGCTGAAACAATTGTGTTTGTGACACAGACGGTGCAGGAGAGAGTGACACTATGGCAGAGATTCAAACTCACATAAAATTCCAGTAATACCAAACCTTTGCCTTCCTGAATTTCTAATATTCAATTCATGTGCAAATAATGTGGATATATCTTTATAAAAGTAAGCAAGAAAAAAAACTGTACGTGAAGGGTTTTGACAGCATGTGTCTGCATAGATACATTACGCACATTACTCATGATTGCTGATGCCATGCCTGAGTGGGGACAGGAGGTTCTAAAGAAGTGAAAATAATGCTGAGCTCACATCACTTACTTCTCAGAGAGGTCTTTATTTTTTTAAGAAATAAAATGGTAATTTTGAGGGGGTTTTGATAATTTTTTTTTTTTTAATCACCTTTTCTGCGATGACAGGAAATTGTACTCATGTTATCATGGATCACAGCTCCAAAGCTTCAGCAGAAATACTGAAGCAGCAGTTGAACCTATTCTTGCTTCACAAAGCCGGGGAGACTACAGTGGGGTGGGTCTGTGTATTAAGCACTGGCATATGTATATTCAGGATTTTGGTGCTTTCCATGTATGGAAACTAATGCTTTCCACTACTTTGAAAACTAACAATAGCCCTTTCTAATGGTGCATATATTTAAGGGTCATGAAGCATCTGAGCTTGTCTTCAGTCCAGGTCTGACTTCAGACCACTGTATTTTGGGGTGGAGATGTGGAGGAGACTTGGGGGAAAAAAATATTTTCTGCCAAAGATTTTTTTTTTTCTTTGTTTGATATTCAAACAAAATAATTGTTTGACTACATAGAGACTTAAAATTTGCTTCAGATTCCCAGCCTGCAGGGAGCAATGACAGACTTTTGAGGAGTTGTTTAATCTTCTGAGGAAGACATTCAGCAGAAAAGTATTAGGGACATTCTTATTCTTCATTAGAAAACGGTAAATTCTGGTGGCTGGGCACATCAATAAATTGAATTAGAGATACAGATTCTTTGTTTCTTGTTGCTGCTTCAGCCACATGAGGCATAACAAACATCATTGCCTTTTGACAGCTACATGGTGGCCTGTACTTAATCTAATTTCTGACCTGTTGGTGGTCTTTAACTTTGTTTAGTCCATGGTTGGAATTAGTTGACAAGTAACACATGGTGGGCAAGCTTTCCTTATCAAACTGGACACCAATGGTGGCAACTTCCAGTGACTGTGATTAACACTTTGCTGATGACCACTGTATTAGGAGAGCTAAGACCACTAGCATTTAAATGCTTACCTATATGGATGTTCTTTAGTGTCAATGCCCTAAACCTGAATAAAGGAAAAATCACACTTCTTTGGACACATGATAAGAAAGGACGTAGTCTATTATTTTTAAAGTTGATGAAATGAGAGGGGAAGACCTTCATTTTAAAACATTGTATTTTACTGACGTGGTATAAAGAATGGGTCAGAGTGCTATTGGAATATGAAAGTATGGATGTTGTTTTTTCTTCCCAGCTTTGAACATGCAAAATGGGTAATAAATTAATAAAATGGAGTTTAAATGCACCAGCAAATTCAATATAGAAAATCAAGTAACTCAATCCATACTGTGTACTTGAAGAGTTACATTACAGCCATTGTTTCATTTTTGGACCACAGTGAAGTAATTTGAAAGATTCCCATTGTTTGCTAGGAGTTGGATTATGCCCAGTTATGAGCTAAGAAATACTTCTTTCTTTCTTCAGATACCCCCACACCAATTCTGTTGCCATAATCATTAAGAACTTTATTTGAATTAAGATTTCAATGGATCACTCATATTAAAATCAATCCCAGAGATTATGCCTGCTTTGCAATGCTCCATGTATTTATTAATTCTACAACCAATACAAGAGTTTTCTGTCCTTGTATGCAGGCTTTACTGGAAGTAGTGAATGACCTTTTTGAAGAACAGACTGACTTAGAGAAAATTGTCAAGAAAATTATGCATCGGGCCCAGACTCTGCTGAAGTGTGAACGGTGCTCAGTATTACTTCTGGAAGATATCGAATCACCGGTAAGTGTGGCTGCACATTCTGTAGAAAAGCTAATATTTGAGTGGTGGAGCAGCTGCTTTTATTGTGGTGAAGCTGTTTCATACCATATGTAACTACTGGACAGCAAGCATTCTTCCAGCACGTTATTCTTAAATGTAAGCTAGGTACAGGTTGAGTCTTTAAACCACAACAGTGATGTTGATAACCCCAGTAGGCAGAAGCCCTACTCAGCTGATCACTCGTTTCTCCACCCCAGTGGGATGGGAAAGGGAGCTTAAAGGGTAAAAGTGTGAAAACTCGTAGGATGAGATAAAGACAGTTCAGTAGGTAACGCAAAAGCTGTGTGCACAAGCAAAGTAAAGTAAAGAATTCATATACTACTTCAAATCAGCAGGCAGGTGTTCTGTCATTTCCAGGAAAGGAGAGCTTCATTACATGTAACAGTTACTTAGGAAAACAAATGCCATAACTCTGAAAGAGCTCCCCTTCCTCCTCCTCCTCCAAGCTTTTATTGCTGAGCACAATGTCATATGGCATGGGATAGCCCTTTGGCCAGTTGGGGTCAGCTGTCCTGGCTGTATCACCCCCCAATCTATTCAGCAGGGTGGCAGAGTGAGAAACAGAGAAGGCCTTGACACTGTGGACCGTTCAGCAATAATTAAAGCATCCCTGTGTTATCAATGCTGTTTTCATCACAAATCTAAAACATGTCACCGTACAAGCTACTATGAAGAAAATTAAGTCCACCCCAGCCAAAACCAGTATAGCTGCTTTTTCAAATGGAAGCTGAAAGGTACATTTATGATTCCTTCTGGTTATTTCAAGGCATTTAATGGGAAGTCTGTAAGTTGCTGATGGATCTGTGGTGTGATCCAGCTGATATGCTTTGATTGTGTGCTAGAACTAGCTCTAGAGCAGCTAGGATGGCTTAACCAAGAAGCAAGGTGCTCCTGTGGTCTACTTAAAAAAGAAAATTGACTTGATTTTTTATCAAATATTTATTTGCTCAGTTCCTTTCTTTCATGGTATAGCCACTAAAAGGAAAGAAAAGTACTGCCTGTAGATTCATTTACATTTACCAATTTAAAACCTTGTTAACATTTTCAGGCTGATGACTTGTCAAATGGGTGGTGCTTGCAAACAGTTTCAGAACCAGAAACCGTTGCATCATCAACCAAATCTTTAATGCTCATTTTTAGAACTAATCTTTTATGCATACATTCCAATAAATAATTATCAGACATCTTTGTTGATATTTCTACAGTGTTCATACTTTTATATCTGTTATTGTTGTTTAACTGTAGCAAACTGAAAGACTTATGTAGTTTCTATTCTAGTATGTTACATTGTTACATCTTTAGTTAGACTACTGATTCCTCAGAAATAACAGGTGAAATAAACTCATCAAGACTTTCTTACCTGACCACGCTGTGTATTCAGCAACTCAATGGGCTTTACAGCAATCTGATCAGTGTCTTCATAGCAGTCAGCTTCTGAAATTCTCATGAATGTTTTTTTTTTGTCAAATCCAGTATTTTAATGTGGAAGAACAGCAAAACAGTAAGAACTGAACCTGCAACACAGGGAGTTTTCTGAGCTACTTTTGGTGGCCACTCCTCCATGGGATTTATTCCTTAAAGTTTTCCACTCAATCTAGCTGTTGGCGGGGTATGTTTGGGAATAGCTATGTTTGCACATTTTAACAAGTTTCTTTAATACTTTGAAAAATAAATAATGAAACTGGTCTCAGTTCCTAAATGATGAAAATGCTGTGAAAAGATAAGTCCTCTTGTTATTTTGACCTAGTACTTGTTCTCTGAGGTAACAGAAAATCCATTGTAAAAGACACATTTGCATACAATAGTAGCTTGTACAGTGGCATGTTTTAGATTTGTGATGGAAACAGCATTGATATAGCCACGTAATTGTGATAGGAAGAAGTTTTGTATTGAGCATGTGAAGTGAAAATACAACTTTCAGCATTATTGAAGCATGTTTGGTTTTTGCAATTGCTCTGTCCACTTGACCGAAGAATAA
Organism: Tyto alba; assembly: GCF_018691265.1. Taxonomy (NCBI): domain Eukaryota; kingdom Metazoa; phylum Chordata; class Aves; order Strigiformes; family Tytonidae; genus Tyto; species Tyto alba. The sequence goes on along the minus strand of NW_024881328.1, from coordinate 26,124,428 downwards.
TTATTTCATTGCAAAGCTCTCTTAAATTGAACAGACGGACGTAAGCTGTATGGAAGTATTTGTCAGGAGTTGGATTTCATGCATAGTTTTGACAGGGGCTTTCACTGGGACTTTGTTGTACTGCTATTCATAGGGTATGAGAGCCTTTTTAAAAATGTTTAGCATTTTTATAACTACTGTTATTAGTAGTACAATAAGTGACTGACTTTGTACTGGTAGGTCCCTTCAGTGTTTTCAGGTTATTCAACACAAACTGTTTTCTACTGATTTGAGAAGTAGTTGAAGGATAAAAGTGTTGCTTGCAATACCATTCTTTTTTCTATCTAAGTATCTTTGGATTCACTGACTCTGTAATTGATTATTTGTTGCTGGGCTGTGACAAATCTAAATTATTATCAGAGACAGAATCACAAGTCTGTGTGTATAGCAGAAAAAAAAAACATTGTTTTCTTTCCTAGAGGAAAGGTATGATTCTAATTTCATTTAAACTAATAGAAATTAATTACCTTCGGTGGAGTATGCCCCAAATTACACTAGCTTTCATAAAAGCAAGATCGAGGTATTTCGTTTATTATATTGTTATAGAATTTTAATGTTTCTAGTTTATTTTCTCTTTCTAGACCTCCCACACTGATTTTATAATTACAAGATACAATTCTACTACATTCTTATGAAATGCCACTATGTTTGCAAGTATAATATGAATTTTATTTTTCACAGAACAGTACATTATGTTAGTAGCAGGCTGTGGGTGGCATTGTTCACTTCATTTTTCTGCTCTTGATACTATTTCTACCTTTGAGCACGGAGGGTTTTTTTCCCAAACCACAGGCAATGAGTTCTCGTTCCTCTAGACCAAATTCTGAAATGTGGACAGCCAAGGTATTCAGTGAAGCCTAAACTTTTTCTAAATAGTCATAGATCTTAGGTCAGAGTAGGAGAATATCATCTTGCCACCCATTTGGTCATTTTTATGAGTGGCAAAACAGTTATTTTTCTGATTTCACCCTATTTTGGAGGATTAACCTGTATATCAAAATAGATCTCCACAAAGTAACTCAATGTTAAGCCATGTCTAAAATAGTCATTTGTACATTTTGTGAAAAAGCTTTTACAATACAGAGCTGATGTAGGAGATGGGGACCGACACTAGCATCCAAAAACATTATGTGTGTTCTGTGTCACATTAGCCACTCTTAAAATGTTTCCCTTGTGCTGTTGGCCCATATGTTCAAGAAAAATTTGTTGCAATTAGTAGTGCAAATGGGTCTTTTTTTCTATGTTAAAAAAAAATGAAGTTTGGGTAAAGGTCCATAATTCATGTCACAAAGCCCTCTGAAGGGAAGCATATATTGTTGCAGAAAATACTTTCATGAAGGAATCTAAAGGTATCATTTGATTTGCTATTGTTTGTTAGTGAACTGTGCACAGTGTGTGTTTTTAACATGTTCTCCACTGGAAGACTACAGATTGCATTTTTATTCTAAGGCCATTGTATAAAAATAGTTTAAATATAGGAACCTTACATTACTGTTTTCTTACATATTTATGGATCTTAATAACAATTTTAAGTTACTTTTTTTGTGACAGGTGGTGAAATTTACAAAATCCTTTGAGCTGTTATCTCCGAAATGCAGTGCTGATACTGACAACAGGTTAGTGCTCATGTCTGCTATTGTAATGGATTACTTTATTTTTCATGTAGTTTAAAATTTGCTTGATCATTGTTTTATTTTCTTATGGAACTTCAGGTAGATTTCATTAAGAAATGTGAGTCTACAATTTTTACTCGGTCAAGATTCCTGCTTGCTTCAAATGGAGACTTGTTTGAGTAAATATATGTGACTGTATTTCTATATATATGTGTGTGTGTGTATATCTATGCGCTGTGTCAGAGACTCAGAGAAGAAAGAAGAAAATAACTGATGACTTTTTATTGTTGAACTCATGGAGAACACAAATGTTGCTTTGCATAGTTAATACTGAAGTAAAAATTACAAAATTATGTTAGATTGTTGGTCTCTTACAAAATGCCTCCTTACAGTTGTGTTAAACAGCTTCCAGTAAAATTTTATTTCTGCTCTTATCAAGTTAGAAAGCCTAAAAACCTCAGAGAACATGTATTTCCTAGAAATTCTGTTCCTGTGAATAAAATTTGTTTGGAAGCCCAGTCAAAACAGAAATATATGTTTTGCTTAGTAGGATCTGTGTTTAAATATTGATAAAGGGCTTAATTGCAAGTAGTAATAGAAAGAGCTTTTTGTCCATGTGGAGTTACTGTATTAATTCCTACAAGATAATACAGCGGGTAACAGTTCATATAAAACATCCTACATACCAAACAAGTGGATGAAAATTCAGGGCTATTGTGAGAAGGTTTCTCCCATCTTTCAGCACCCAAACTCAGTGATTATCATACACATTTTATGCAAATCAACTCATACTGATTCTGAATTAGAATTTTCCATATCGAATGGCTGCCATAATGATAAACCTAGCCTTCTGTCCAACTTGTTATCCATAGCTTAGCAGACTTGAAGATTACTTTGTGCTTTGCCATATTTAAATCCTTTCAGCAGCTTTTAAAAATATTTTTGGGTAGCTTGCCTTCTTTTGTGCTTCATTTCTTCACCTCCAGTGTGGTAAAAGGCTACTGCTTCATTAAGGTGAATGTGTACATTGTATTCCAGATTACAAAAGGTTGTAATTATTAATGCTTTTCATGGATCAATCACACAGCATTACAGAAATGGATAATTTTATTTTTAAGATGTGCAAGCTGACATCAGAGTCCAGAGCCACACAAAGATGGGTAGAGGTTAGATGTCTTCCATGCCCTATTCACTAGTTGAGAGATAGGCATGGTGAAACAAATGGAAGAGAAAAGCAAGTGATAAAAAGTAAGAATGTTTAAATATGAATATGTATTTTTTTGATTCATCTGGGAATCACAAGTTACTGCTATTGACAGAGCTTCAGAGCAGCAGTTAATCTTTCCTAGGTCAATTAAATGGGTGCAAGTACATTCCTTTTGTTCAGGGACAGGAGTATGAATCAAGGGATGTGGTTGTTATTCCTGTTTTTCTCAAACTTGGTCCATAGCCAGATTAGTCAAAACAATGTAGAGTGGTGTCAAGATAACCAAGCTGGCTCATTTCTTGTTACCATAGTTATATTAGCACATTACCAAAAAGCAATTTGTGGTAGCCTGCTCTGCACATAGTCAAGATTATTTTAACTTTAGTCTGAAACATGAATAAATACATGCAGCCTGGTAGCTAGTCTTTATAAGATTTATAAAGATATATTTCTGTGCATCTTTAATATATATAAAGTTTATTGCTTTTTCTTTAATTTTTCATCCAGTGGAGAGTGAAGTTGGTTTTACAAAGACCAAGGTTAGACTGGCAGATATGATGTCACATTTGGATCTAGCACAGGCACAGCTTGAGTTATTGGCACTATAGTGGGAAAATAAAGGTTGTTTAGGATACAGAACAATGCCTTGAGCCCTTGACATTTGAGCATTTTTCTAGTGAGTTTTGCCCTTTTCATTCTACATTCTGCAGCCATAACTGATGTAAAGTCATGAGACCTCTCATGTGGAAAGAAGTGGCAAGATGAGTTTCTTCATCATTACACCAGTGAAGATAAATATTTCTTTGAAATTTTAGTGGAAGTCCAAAGAGATTATAGGCTGAGAACAGTTCTAGTTATAAGTTTTATCTGAAAGAGTGAGAAGCTTCAAGGACAATATAACTTTTCATGTCACAACATGCTTTCTCACACAGTTTTAGAAGAAAGTGGCGTGGCTTTTCTTTTGCTCTTTGTACATCTGGCTAATAGCACTTCACCTGTTCAGTCCCCAAGTATTATTGTGAGTACTTATATCTCTTTTCTCTGCTGTTGGTTGCAAAGAAACACCTTGCAAGACCATGCTTGCATTGATCTGTTCAGTTTGCAGTTTTCCAGCACACAACATGATCAAGTTTTTTGTTTATCCATAACGGCACACTGATGCTCTTATTGTTGCCAGTCATTTTGTTCTTGAACTTCATGTTTGCTAGGTGACATAAATTTTCTCTCCCTTTGAAAAAGATTGCATAAACCTTAGAAGCCTTGAGAGTTCAGTTCTGATGAATTCTAGATGAAAGTGAGCCTGAGGGAAGGTGCTGTGGGCTATGTCTTTCCTGCACAGAGGTTGTCATCTTGGCAGAGGATGTACCTGAGATTACCGAGTTCTCTAACCTGAGCACCGGTGGTAGTGGAAAGGTCAGCTGCCAGAGCGTGGGTTGTGTAGGAGAAAATATCCGTGCTCCCTCCCAGTTGGTCTGGTACACAGAAAGTGATGAAATCCCTGCTACCTCTGTTCCCCATCATTGCACCCGGAGTGATGTGCACTCGGTTATCACCTTATACCCAGAAGAATTTTTATGCTGCTTAAGGCATTTTTCTGCTCTTCCAGTCCTAGAAGCTGGAAGGGTCCGTGTTACTGTTTAGAGAGCATTGAAGGTGCCCGTGATTTCGGCTGTACCACTTCCCTACTGTACTTTCTGCCTGCCCTGTCAGATATGCTTTGGGGAAGATAGCAAGGAAGCAGCTGTGTGAGGGGAGCCTGCAGCACTGCTTGGTGCTCTCAAGCTGGGTTCACTCTCCTGTCTGGCACATGGTGCTCCTACTCGTGCGTGGGCAAGGCAGGGAGGTGGTGGCATGACGCTGCCTGCATCAGTCCAGCAGGACTCACTCACGGCTTTCCACAGTTTGGAGAAAATTGTTGCTTGTGGTTTTGAGAGTAGCTTTTGAGTGTTCTGAGCTTCTGAGGATGCAGAGCGAGCCAGCTGGCTGTGATTTGCATCAGAATTAATCATTGATGTTTCTTCCTAGTGAAAGTTGAGTGCCTCTCTTCCAGAGTGTAGCCGTAAAGTACTTGCTAGGAATGGAGACAACATAGTAGAACATATTTTAAAAAGTTCTTCCTGAATTATATCTTGTTTCTTTTGCTTTGCTGCTTAAAACGCTTGACACCCCTAATGAGGTCCCAATTTAAAGTGTCCTATATTATAATGATAATATCATCCAGATTTTTAAGGTATGAGCTGGGAGCTATGCATTTGAAATTAGATTCTTATCCTTAAGGGGTTTTTTTTGCTTCTCGAGTATTGATGTCCTGAAAAAAATTTTAAATTATAAATGTGAATTTTTTACATAGCTCAAAAAACTGTATATTTCTGTAAAGGTTCCTGTCAAAGTATACACATAACATTTATTACAGTCACTCAAAATTCTTATCCCAGATTTATTTTAGTAAATCATTATTATTATCTTTATTTATAGTCTTTTAAGAATATTGAGTTTTCTTTCAAATGGGTGACTTAGTTGAATTAGTCTCCAGAAAATCAATGCAGACAACAAAAATCAATCCTTTCACTTTGATTGTGACTTTCAAGCATTTTTACTGTGCATCCTTCTTTCATTCATGTGCATTACTTTGAAGCTTCAAGCTACTGTATACTACTCCATGGCTGCTCAGAGTCACTTTTTTTTTGAAGTAATGTATCTCAAGTGTTGAAAATTTATCAGTTTTCTTCTTAAAACTAAGAGAACATGCATTTGTTTATTCACATGTGAATAGACACACCTTGCCAGTGTCAAAAACCTGTCTGCAATAAGTCAGTGAGAACTTTCCTGATGATTAGGTGAGGTCTCTAAGGTCTGTGTAGATACAGAGTTTTCTGGAGAAGCTGTGATGGTGAGTTGAGCCCATAAATCTAGTGTCTTATGCTCATTTACTGACAGCTCTCTAGCTCCTTGGTAGTTGTGGCAGAAGCTCAAACGGGGTGGGGGGGGAAGAGGGAAACCTTCATGTATTGCATGTCTACTTGGATCCACCTGCTGCAACACACTGTGATTTATTTCACGATCCTTTTGTCCGCCATTCAGATCTGGCATTTCAAAACAAAATTTAAAAAATGGCGTTTCCCTTGACAGTAAAATTACTGGAAATATGAATTAAAAATATGCAAATTATTAGACTGATCTGAAAAATTAAAATCTTAAAATTATGTACTTTCAGGTAGCTCTACAGAAAATATTATTTAGATCTAGTTGCTTTTGATGAGTAGGCCTGTATCCCACAGAAACTTGGAATGTAATCCTGCTCTTGATTCATATATAAATGCATTTCATTATTAAATGCTGCATTTACATTACTTGGGAGACCAATCTGCTTTTCAGTAGAGTTGTGTAAAGGAGAAAATTTTTGATGTACCATTTCAATAAATACCAAATTATTGTTCCATAGATAATGCTGTGGATGGTTCTGTTGTTCTTCTGAATATGCCTGTAAGACATGCTGGACTTCTAAGTGACGTTGGCTGTATTCTTTTCTTCCTGTGCTATACCTTTTTATAGTTTCAAAGACAGCATGGAGAAATCATCATCTTACTCTGACTGGTTAATAAATAACAGCATTGCTGAACTCGTAGCTTCCACAGGTCTCCCAGTGAACATTAGTGATGCCTATCAGGATCCTCGCTTTGATGCTGAAGTAAGAGATTTTTAGAAATGTAAATCTACATCATATTTTTGGCATTGTAACTAATATAACACAATTTTATCATTGTATCAAAGTGGCTGTAAAACATGTGAATGTTTATTTTTAATTATTTTGTTTTTATCCGGTATATTCTCCTTCTGGTCTCCTGGTGTTGACATGGCTTTATACAGTAAACACAGGTCACTGAACTAGTGTATGACTCTAGGCAGTTACTTAGTCTGTGCACGAATCATTTTTTTTCCTATTTATAAGTGATATCTATCAAGTGCTTTGATATTTATGCGAACTGATTTTTATTGCTGAAAAGTCTGCTGTTGGTGTTCAGTGTAATCAGCACCATCATTCCTAGCTGTTGAGGTGACTGGAAATGTACACACACAAAGTGTAAACAGAACCAGTATATAGAGAGACAAATGTTGTTTGTAATCTAACTTAGCCAACTAACCTTTTAATTTGTGCAAATAAAATAACTAATCCTGTGTGTGTATTTCTCTAAGATATATATCATTCCTAATAAAAGTTGTTTGTGTATCCTAAGGTTATTAATTCCAGCCTCAGTTAGGAAGGTGTAGATACAGATAAAAATGTATACATATACTTAACACCTGATAAATGTCAGATGCATATGGAAGGACAAAACCTTCACTCAATTCTATACAGTGAAACAACATTACTATGGGGGACTTGGCCAGCAGTTGGGCAGCACATCAATCAGTGGACAGCCTTCATCAGCAAGCTTGCTAAGCTATATTACTACAAGGTGTGCTTGGAAGTGTTTCATGTTGAGAGTTTGCTTGGTTCCAGTTTTATTCCATGTATCTCTCAAACCAGCACATTTTGTCAAAACAAAACAAAAAAAAAAAAAAGGGGGGCCTGCTGTAAAAGTGTTCAAGGAATCTGTCTTGATGCTAATTTGTTCAGAATTTCAAAAGTATAATTAATGCCTGGGGTCTATTTCTTGCCAAAATAAAGCATGCCAATCCTTGTTATGTTTGCAGTTGTACTTTTAATATATCATGGCCTGAATAATTCAGCTCTTACTTGTTTCACAGTCCTTTCCAAGTGAGGGGCACTGCCCAATTTTATATGGAGAAAAAGAAAACACTTAATACAAAAGGCAGTAATTATTTTCTGTTGGTGGATTCCTATGAAAATACAATTCTTAAATTCAGTTGTTACAATCAATTATTTCTACAGTCAAGTGTAGTAAGAGGAACATATTATCCCTTATGACTTAGAATCAAACATACAGGTGTAGTTATGAACAGATATTCTGTTCTCTGCTTCTATTAAAAACACTCTTTTTTTTTCTCCAAGAGCACTAACTGTCATTTTCAAATGTTGAATGCTCAATTTTCAACTCATTCACCAAGAACTTAAAGCCAAAGTTATTTTCATTGAGTTAATTTTAAAATACACACCTGAGGCAATTGTTCCACCAGTCCTATGGATTTTAGGTGGCACTCCATGCTGATTTCAGTGATGAGTTCTGAGGATGTACAAATAAGCAGTACTCTGGTAAAAACTAAGTTATATCTTTTGCTAGCTAGGAGAATCACCATGATCCCATCCTGCCTCCAGTATATTAATTATTGCTGGTCTTTTACTTTCCTTTACACTCTTACTCTAACCTCTTTTGAAAAACTATTTTGTTTTCTTCAGATCTTGTAGCAATGACCCTAAAGAATAAAGCTTATTAACCATAGAAATGAGAGAATTGGTGACACTTATAATAAATTTCATAGTTGTATACTATATTAGATAGAAAAAAATAAATGAAGCAGAAAATTATCTTCAAAATTATAGGACTAATTAAGCCTATATAGAAAATCTCAAATCTTGGTTTTGACCCCATACTTCCATTTCTTCCTAGCTTACATTTCTGCACAATTCCCTACTTACTCTTGTCTGTCTTCTGAAAATGCGTATTTCCTGCAAGCCTCCTTTTATAGCTGCTTTGCTAAATTCAATTTCAGTTTGACAACTAGGAAGAGAATTTCTAAGGTACACTTACTAAGTGGAGGTTGTCTCTAGTAATCCACCAGTGTAAATAATCCAGGAATTGTCTGGACATGTCCTCCATTGAAGTTTGTCTTTAATGTCAAATAGTGTAAGCTTTCTGTGGCAAAAATGGTGACATTTGTATTTTCTTTGGCAATTTTAAAAATAATTCTTATGACTTTTGGATAATCTTATTTTGAATGAGGTTTCAGCAGAAATTTTTTCTGAGTGAGAGCCAGTACATGTGGGAATGACATTTGTGAATGTGAACTTACTGCTTGATATTTCTATTACTAGAATTTAAAAGGCTGAAAATGGTACCTACTGATAATGGAAGCTCTCATTTCTACATTATAGGCTGACCAGATTTCTGGCTTTCACATAAGGTCTGTTCTGTGTGTTCCTATATGGAATAGCAACCACCAAATAATTGGTAAGACCTTCCTCATAGCTGCATCATTGTTGTGCTAATATAAATTTAATTGTCTGTTTAATTCTTAGTTCCTTTTTCTTCTTTTTCTCAGCTGCATATTTTTAAGTAGTTACAGTACCTAGGATGCATGCTGTGTATCCAAGAAGAGATGTTTTGGCTTGGATACTGTGTATGGACTTCTTCATCTTTCCCACTGTGTCATTGTTAAGTTATGTATTGTATTGAAACTTGAAGACTAAAGAGACGAAAACAGAAATTCTAACAATATCAGTGAAAAACGTTTGATACGCTTTGATACTCTTCTTGGGTCTCCCTTTTTTGTACACAACTTGGGCGACTGTTTTTGCAGCCAGGCAAAGTGGTCATTTCCCTCTTTATCGATGAACCACACAGTCGGGGCAGACTTGCCGGGGCGGCAGTGGCAGCTGTCAGGGTTTCCCAGGGCAGTGGTGTGTGTTGGATCAGGACGTGACAGGGTTTTATTGCTTGTTGGATAGGATGCTTCCCAGCTAGGATACACCTGCAATTGGCCCTGCGTTATTACCTGCTTTTGGCACAAAAAGGAGCACCATTTGTAAATAACAGTGCCAGATTCCTGTGTTAACTTTCCACAGAAGAATTAAAGTCAAAGTGATAGCAATTTAAACTGGCAGGGCAAGAGTTGCATCCCTGGGTGTTGTGGCTGTCAGTGAGAGCTGAGATCAGTAGTACATTGCTGAAGGCATTCGGTGCCATGCAGGATCAGGATCTCTCAGCTTATTCAGCAGAGATGATGTGGGAATTGAGTCTTTTAAAAATATGGCTCACTGTGCTGTGAAATGCGTATTACCTTAAAGTAGAAAGAAACTGAACCTTTGACTGCTGATAGCTCTTGCAGTATTTTAATAAGGGCATACTGTAGCTAGATGAAATAGAAATGGTCTATTGCAGTAGAACTCAGTATTAGTTCAGCTAGAGCCAAAAGCTTTGAACACTTTCAAATGGTTTAAGGAAATTACTTTTTTTTTTTTTAATTGGTTCAATAAATTTATGGACCAATCATGAGGGGAAAAAAAGGACTTACATACCCAGATGATGCTAAACGAACTAAGATTTTAGGAATGAAGGGACTGATTCAGCAAATTATGTCAGTAAATTCAAATTCCTAGGACAAATTACATTGTTGCTGATAGCAAAGTGTGCTCGGTTTCTTTCCCAAAGAGATCTTTAACCTTTTGGGAAAAGCATTATGAGTAACTTTTAGATTTGCAACATTATACTTGAAGAGTAAAGAATAACAGTTGAAAGTAATAAACTGAGTCCTGGTATCAAAACAGTCAGAATTTCACATGTTTACATCTGTCTAATGATTTTCAGAATAAATACTTGCAGCTTTGCTTTTCAGTTTGAAAGATGTATTTTAAATGTTACCAATGAATAAAATATTCTGCATTGTGAATTAATGAATGAAGATTATAACTCATAATAACTTTTTCTAAAGGGGTAGCTCAAGTGTTGAACAGACTTGATGGGAAACCCTTTGACGATGCCGACCAGCGACTGTTTGAAGTAAGAGGCATTCAATTTTGTAGCAATAACATACTTTTTCATCGGGATTTGGTATTTCTGGGTAGTGCTGCTTGAGGCTACCTTAGGGAGGAGGGTAGAATATGTTGTCTGTATTTGTGGTTTTACATTAATTCTCAGAACTCCTCATTTAACAAGGTTACATCCTAATTAAAACAAGTTTCTTGCATCTGATCTTTCTCATCTTGAGGCCAGTGACTCACTTGCATTCTCAAGATAAACTAAGTGTGATTATTCCTAATATTTCCATACAATTCATTTTCATGATTAAGCCAGCATTCATCCTTGTGTTTGTATTATAATCAAATTATAATTGACTTTCTTTCCTTTTTTTCTCTTCTTTATTTTAGGCTTTTGTTATTTTTTGTGGCCTGGGTATCAACAACACAATTATGTATGATCAAGTGAAGAAATCATGGGCAAAACAGTCTGTGGCTCTTGATGTATGTGTACAACTTAATGGAACCTTTTCTTGCTCATAAGTGTCACATGTATAGGAACCTACTGCTTCTGAATTGTAGTCAGAATCATTTTCTATATATACTTCTCTGCACCTTGGAGTGTTGTCTTATTAAGGTAACGCTGAAAGGGAATATTTCTCAGGGTATGCTTAGTGTGGAGCTCATACACAGCTCAAGTAATTTTGAACCTGGATATCTCATTTGATGCCTATGCTTTTTACATTTGAAGGGGGGACGGTGATGATTGAGAATCTAGTTTCTTACAGGTTTAACTGTAAGACTTAATCTAGGTGTTACATGTATTTTCTTGTCCATCAGAAACTGAAAATTCTTTAAGACTTGGTATATTGTATAGCTGCTTGTTGTTTTCCTAGTGTCATAAAGTGTAAGTAAAACATATTGTATCCAGGACAAAATTTTAAAAATCTGATCATCATCATCATAGGTTTTTTTAGTATCAAAAGCAACATCCGCTGAACTATCTGATATATCAGATATAAGTCCTGCAAGAATAAAGTCAAAGCAGGATGGTTGGCAGCTCAGTAAGAGCTCTGCTGTAATTCAAGGTGAATACATAATGCAAGGTCCTGGCATTTCAACACATCATGTCTTTCCATAGAGTAGTTAAATGGATGGAAAGCTTTCTCTTTTTTTGCCCGTTGCCTTTGTAGGAATTTCTTTCCCTATTTCTGCTCCCCGCCTCCCCCATTCATGAAGAATTAAATCTACTAGCTCCTGCAAAAAAAAAACCTCTAAAATATAGAGTATTTCCAAAAATTACAATTATTTAAACTCCTATAAGTTGATTCAACAATAAAGCGCTATTCTCTATTATATTCTGCAGATTTTAAATGTAATCATATTAAAAATAATCTTGGTGATAACAAAGCTTGGAGTTTTCAGGATAGCTTTACAAATTTACATTATTTGTAATAAAATAAATAAGAATAGTTTGAATTAAGTTTAAGATCTTTTAAAAAGCATTATGCAGGATTGAATGAAAGGGTAATGTCACTAAGATTTCAGTATTGTTTTAAATTTCGCATGTGATAAGAGAAGAAAATGATCTAGCTATCCCTGATGTGTGCACTCTTTAACTGTGTAGCTCCTTTGATGTCATACAATACCCACCATTACAATAAGAACCACAAAAATAGCTTTAGCCTGATTGAGATGTGAATTTTTCTCTATTAAAACGCAAATTAAACCAAACTGGATTGCTATGAAGACAGCATTATTTTTTTCTTTGCTTTAGGGTTGGAGATATTTATCTATGTATTGGGGATCTATCCTGTAAAGCACACAAGTGTGTTAAGGCTTTTGGAAGTCAAGAATGTTTGTGTTGGAAAACATTTTAAGCATAAGTGGCTTTTTTTGTTATTCTTGTATATGTATTTACTTAGGAGGAAAAGTTTAAAAACTTTCCTTTTCAGGCCTCCTGAAAGATTCCCTATTCTTTACATATCATAGTCATGAATTACTATAAGCCCTCATATGTCCCAGGTATTTATGCAGTATGACAACTTAGAATGAATACTTCTGGCAAGAAAAACAAGCAGTGTCACATATCACACTCAGATACAGAGGGTTGAAAGTTAACATAGAAGTTTGATATTTACTACTGAAATCAAGAAAATTTAGATTTCTTGGTTTAAAATAAAGCTTCTTTCTTTGATCTAAAAAAGACTAATAGCTGTATAACTTGAATGTAGATTATAACTTTGATAAATGGTCACTATGCTTCAGTGAAGAGTAATTCTTTCTATAAATAAGCAACAACTCATGATAATATTTGTGTGAAGTGATTGAAGGTACAGCAGAAAAATACTGAACAAAAGAATGGTATATGCTGAAGGACTGTGAATCCAATTTTCAGTAATAGAATATTAGTATTTATGTATTTAGCTAGGATGGCAATGAGTGGCATTTGAAAATGACTTGATATCACATATAAAATAAATCAATTTGATATATACCATAATAAGATTCTCATCCAGATATACAGATACTGGTTTTCATATAGAATTCTCGTAAGATTAACTAATAAATAGAGGACCAAAATGTAAATAAATGATGGGGAAGGGTTGACAGTAGGATGCCGTGTGGTTCAAAACCAGACTAAATACTACTTCATATATTAAGGACGCAAAATTTGCAAATTATTAAAGGAAGACTGTAAAAAATTAGTGGGATATAATGAATGCAGATAAAGGAGAGGCTTGATGAAGATTTTCATATTGTATAATATGTCATAGCATAATTTTACTAATTTTATAGATTTCTGAGAGAAGCTACAATATGGCTGGACAGAAAAATAGATACTATTTGAGGAAGCACATGATGTATATTTATAGGAAGTAATACATGGGACAGAACAAGTGAATTGGTGTTTGTTATTTGTTCTTTTATAGTGCAGGAATGATTTCCTGTTACTGTAAAAGATGACGCCTCTATAAAATTGATATGAGTAAATACATCTTGGTACTTATTGCCACGAGGTATTGTAAGCCAAGGGCATTTGAGATAGAGTTTAGGTATTTATATGAGTAACAGAGACATTCACAGATGAAATCAATTTCAAAATGAGAAATATATATCAAAGCTTTAGCACGTAAGCAGCTTGGGTGCTGCTGTGTGGTGAGGAGGACCCGTCCTTGCTGGGAGTGCTCTGGCTCTGAGCTCCCACGGGGACCAGCACCCCGTCCCACGCACAGTCAGACCTTGGTCAGTCCAGTACACAGGATGGCTCTTGCACCTTCTGGAGTGTTTGTTCAGTGTTAGTATTGTCACATAAGGATATAAAGGATTCCATGTAAGTGTATGCACACTTACAGGTAATAAAGTATTCCATGTAAATGTATGCATGCTTACAGGTAATAAGAGGAGGTGTGCAATACTTTGTGCATTTGATGTGGTGCTTTCATCTCCAGAATGGTATTGAAGAGAATGTCAGGCATAGCAGAGGTGCTAATTTGCATGCAGTGATGTGCCACTAGCAAAAGCATTAAAGCTTTACAGTGTAGCAAAAAGAATTATTTAAAGTCTATAAATCTACTGTTATTTTTACATTAAATTCTTTCTCTTTTAATTGTAGAACTCCAGGAGAACAATGTAGAAATGCTTATAATATTAAATTACTTACTGTTCATCATGTCCTATAAAATTCCCTCCAACATAAATGCCAAATGTATACGTGATAACCTGTAATTAGTTATTATATGCTGACATTCAGAACTGAATTACCATGCATAAATATTAATTAAATTTGTTTTAAACATCATTGATTAGGCTGCAGTAGAGAACCCTATTATTTCTACTTGTCAAGTCTACAAAAATGTTTTTTTATCTTTTGTTCTGGGGCAGGTATTATCTTATCATGCAACATGTTCGAAGGCAGAAGTTGATAAATTTAAGGTAAGGATTTAAGGTTTTAGTTATTTCTGAAAATATAACAGTAAATTAAAATAGACGTGGATTATCTGAGAGAAGTTTTACATCAAAAGCAGAAAATCATAATTAACAGTGACTTACAAAGGATGTATCACATGTTAGGCAGGGAAAGTGGAAAAAATCTTTGAAAAGATAAAGAGCTGCAGTGATGGATGCACAGCAGCAAAATCCCATTGTCTCAGCACCAGCTGCTGGAACTGCACGTCAGCATGGGTTTGGTGGCCACCTCAGCAAGAACCGACATAGGGAAGTCATGCCATGCTGGGAGTTGAGCAAGGGACTAGAGAAAATGAGAGGAACTTGAGACTTGACATGCTTATAGTGTGGAAGCTGTCCTGTGTTTACTAAAAAAGCAGAGCATTCACTTGAGATTGTGCATAGGCACAGAAGGCTGGATGTGAAGGTGAGAGATCCTCTGTAAGCACCCTGGGCAGAACTGTAAAGCAATGTGTGCTGGACACAGCATTGCTAGAGACTGATAATTATGTACTGTCACTGAATCCTGCCTTGCCAAGGGGTAGAGAGTAGGGGGAGCAGTGACCTTGCTCTTTCATCTCTGCCAGCACTCCAGAGATGCTTTTGTGGTAGGCTTTGTCTGTCCTTTTCTGCTCGAGGAAACGCTAGGGCAATGGTGGCACTTTCCTTGGCTATGAGGAGTCGGCATGGTAGAGGGCTCCTCAGAGCTGTTTGGGAGGTTCTCGTGGTGGGTATCAGCGTTGGTCTCCTGTAGGCAAAGTGCATCGGTGGCTGTGGCGAGGTCTGGGAAGCAGATCTGGACTGTTGTGGTTTTGTACTACGGCCATTCCCTCCTGTGGCTTCCTGGCACATGTGTGGCTGAAAAACAGCTGTGTGATGGTTATTTTGACACTTGGCTAGGTGGCGGCAATCTGAACTCTGTATCATGGGGATGGTTGTGGTGGAAGGGGGAAGCTGGGGCTCATTGAGCAGAAGTGATACTGATGAGTTACCTGGGCTGAGGAAGGGCAGCTATTGCTAGTTAATTAGTTGGTAGATTTTTGCCCAAACGGTGTCTGTGCCTTGGAACTCTGTATTGATACCTGTTGATAAGGGTGTAATATCCTCCCTCCATTGTAGTTATTGGTGAAATTACCCAACCTTTTGCAAACTGAAGATTAGATTACTGAAGTATTTCTGGAATCAAACATGCTTGACGATCATTCCAACACTGCAGCCAGCAGAAAATACTTTTATGTGCTTAATAAGTTGTATCTTATATTTGGAAAAAAAGAACACTGAATACTGTGTGAGAGGGGAAAGAAAGGGATAAAGGACTATGTATGTTGGATGTTTTGTTTTGTTTTGTTTTGTTTTTTTTGTATTTTAGTTTACCTTATAATAAGCACCTGTAATATAGTTTCTGTGACTGTCAGGATGCAAGCAATATCTTTCTATATACCAGAGGGCCATACTTCATGGTTGCGGTCAGCCACTGAAAGACATTCTCCATCATCTCAGCCTGTGTCGTTGAAATAAAAGCCTGCTATGTTACTCTTTGGACTTAGATACTAGTGTGATGAAGAGCTATTCTACTTGTTTTCCCAGGTGTCTTCATTAATAGATTTGCCAGTCTCCAAGTAAGGAATGTCTTGTCATTATCTGTTTACCTTGAAGGCATGTAACTATACATTTAATGATTAATGATAAGGTAAAGGGACATGAAAAGCGTTTATTCATTAATAACCCTGATAGTTACATTCTTATAAAGAATGTTGATGAGAAAATGAGAAATATAACCAAGCTATGCTTAAACTAAGCTGAGATATTTTTTCAGAAAAATTTTCCCTTTCCAGTTGTCTCATTTTCAGTTCCTGACAAAATGAGTACCAGGTTGACTTGGTTAATGCTTTACACCACTGGTTGTAAAGAAAAAAAAAAAACAGCAAAAACCCAAAGATGGCCAGCATGTTGTGTGGGCCTTTGACAGAGAGCTCATCCCCAGAGAGGGCCATCCATCTGTGGGATGAAATTGCTCCCGTTTCCTCCCCTTGCAGAGCTCTGGCAGCCAGTCTCCCTGCTGAGGTCTCGTGGGGCACCCTACCCTGAAATCACTGCTCTTTTCTCTGTTCGTTATATTGTTATATTTTGTATAAACCCTTTGTTATATTAGGGTCATCTTCTAGACTTGACTGGCTAATAAACAATTCCTCCCTCTGGGGGTGTTTAGGGCTAAAACTTTCCCCTCTCCCTTTGGTGATTTATTGGCAAATGTCAGAGGAAATGCCTGTTATGATTTACCTGATGTTCTAGTTCAGTCAGAACAGTAACAAACAGACATGATAGAAACATCTAAATGAGAGTAATGTCAGTAGTTCACTAGTGGCTCTTGACTCACATGGGACCTAACAGTAATTAATGACTTTGGAGTGACAATACATTTGAGTTGAAAACTTTTCAACATATTACCCCAAACATACTGTAAACTGGACGCCAGCAGCTTGGAAATAATTACATATTCTTCCTCCTAGTTCAAGTTGTTTATTTTTACCTTTGTCATATTATTCCTGTATAGTCTTAATAAAATGATTTTCCATTAATTTTTATTTGCCTAAGGTCTCAAGAATATTCTGATACAAAGTGAAAAATTGCAAGTGTACTTGAGGTTTATTTTTCCTCTGGCTTTTACCAGTGAATTAATTTTATTGCATTACGGAAAGCCTAGCAAGGCTAGTTCAAGTTGATCTTTTTTACTTGAAATTTTGTCAATAGTTTCCTACTGTTATTGGATGAATTCACATATATACCTGGTATTTTTTAAAGAATTAAACATAATCACTGTGAGCAGGTTCTGTAAAATAAATAACTTCTATTTCTGTTGCTACTAATCCTGTCCAAGAATTAAATAAAAAACAAAACAAAAAAAAAAAAACCAAAAAAAAAAACACCACACCTTAATAAGAAACCCTTGAGGAATTAAGTACCTTTCTCTAGATGCTAGGATGGGAAAAGTGCAGAGCACCATTGCTTGTGGAGCTAGAAAATACGGAGGGAAGTTCACAGTATGGAACAATGAAACACAAGTGTATGATACTGGATCACGTCATGCAGCTGGCCTACTTCATACCTGATTTCTACAGTTGTCTAACAACAAAGCAGTGACATAGATTCACATCGAGTGGAGGTTTTTGCACATTTTCTAAGGGATTCCACTTCTGGTGTTACTAGATCATAGCTTCACTGATAAAAATCTGAAAGCCAAGTTTAAAAATACTTATATGATTAGGAATTGTTCTATTAATGAATGGATGGGGTTTCTCCTCTCAGAAGCGAATCCAATTATGTGACTCATTACTGTAAGAATTTATGTCACCGGTCTTTTTCATTATTTGCATTAAAGCTTTGGGGATTCATTAGCCCATAGGCTAGCAGGCACACACTTCTGGGGGGGCCGGCGGGATGGAGCTGCCCCCGCAGCCGGCTGACGCCCCGGGAGGTGGGCACGGGCGACCCATGCCCTGCACCCATCGAGCTTGTTCTCACCCTGAGAGAGGGGGCTTAGCCCTCCGGGTAGACACAAGTGGAACTGCAGAGATCTGGATTCAGAGCCTGAGCAAATCCCTTAGTGTCTGTAGGTGATAATCTGGCCCCGGGGAAGGTAATGGGCGGTTTGCCATTGATTTCAGCAGGATGTTGCTGTCTTCGGCTTTGTCATTTGCAAAACTGCACAGTAATGTTCCCCCTGCCACCTTCCATCTATTTATTCATGGCAGTCAGTGTTCTGCGTTCCCTTTTCTCACAGAACAAGGTGCCTGAAAAAAGTTAAAATTTAAGATCCGGTCCTGTTTATATGCCAGTTAAAAATGGCATAACCTTAAGCGAAAACTTCAGCTGTCATGTAGTGTAAAATGGGCCCTTTTTCCCTGAAAATGGTTGGGTTTTTAAATGGAGAAAAACTTCCAGAAGCTTAACTGATAGAGTTTCAGTAACAGACAAGCGAATCAGAATTAATTATTAATCAGAATTAATAATAGGATATCTACCATTATTTCTGTATTTGGGATATGCACTGTACTTCCAGGTTCTAAGAAAGAGGATGTGTGTTTTGTGAATGATTTATAGGATTAAAACAAGAGCAATGAAAACATACAATTTATAGGAATGTACGTAGACTATCCTTTGCCAGATTAGTTTACATGTTTTTGCTACTAAATATTTTTCAACTTTGATTTTTTTTTTTAGACTTGGATTATGATGGCTTCCAAAAAAAATTAAAAAATAAATATACTGCTAAATTTATATAAACCGCATAATATTTTTATATTTTCTGATATGTGCTGCTGTACTGTGATAGGTAGATTTCTGATACCATTGCTCTAAGTATAGGGAGAAAAGTTAAACATTACTTTCCATGGGAATTTGCAAGTAAGACAAAAAAAATCCACACCTTGAGTGCAAACATTTCTCATATATCTGACACTGTCTATTTGAAGTCTTGAGCCTGATTTATCATGATGCTTCTCCTCACTTGCATCTACGTAACTACACTAAATTCAAACTGAATTTTGGCAGGATAAGCTAAAGTAATGCAACAGTGAATCATACCCATATCAATATTTATTTTACTTTTTTTTAGGAAGTTACAAATAGGTATGATTTTAAAAACTGTGGCAACTCGGTTCTCTCTTGTATTTGACTTGAAAGAGAATTCCGTTATTTCCTTTGTGTACTAGCACTAGTGTTTAGCTATAAGCATTTGTAGTACTGAAATAGAAAAATGTAAGACTAGTGAAGTCTGATTAATCTAAGATTGATGCTATTCTGTAGCATTGTCCTGTAGTGCCAGGTTTCTTCTCATTGAAATGCAGGCTCTCCAAGCCTAAAAATAGTTGTCTTTTAGACAAATATAGAAAGCCCAGATACATGAGTAAAGAATGCAGAATTGTGTCCAGGATAGGATATTTATAGCAAGAGTTAGTGACTTCTGAGACAGTAATAAACAAGTCCTGTGACTTAGCAAGCAGTCCCACAAACACACATCACCTTTAAATTTAGCTAATATAGTTTCCAGAGAGAATATGTAAACACTGCCCTATTATGGGTAATATACAAGAAGCTATTTTTAAAAAGATAACCTAATTGTGCAGCTGTGAATGGTATAGGCCAGATCAATATTTAATGACTATGATGCATTATTTATAGCCCTGTGAGAGATTCCCTTTTTTAGGTCAAACAGCACACAGGAGAGCTACACAACGGAAAATAATGTATCACCTGCTTTACAGAATCTTCGATTCAAAATGTAGTATGAATAACAAATTCTGTATTTCTCAATTCCGTAGCCTGACGTATGGCTAGTTAAGACCTACCTCCACACAGGGAGGCTTTTGTGTCTCTCTTAAAAACATTTAACTAAATAACAATGGAAAGAGATGAACCAAAAAAGGAAATAACTTTTAGGACTGCTACTGTATATGTGAATATAAACAGTTGAATCCATAAGAGAGGATGGATTTAAGTGAATTTGATACTTGGAGTGCATTTACATGTACAATCTAAAATTAATTTGTTATTCATGTTTTATGCTGTTAGAATTTTATACCCACCTTTAAATGCATAACAGTGGGCAGCACAAAGAAAAATTAAATTTTATGTATTTTATCTCAAATCTCTGTAAGGATTGGGAAAGCATTCCTAGGCTATGTTACTCTCTGCTGTAATGCCATCTTTCAATTTAGAACTATTAGTTACTTTTATGTTCCGGTTATTCAATCATTTGTAGTGGTTTATAATAATTACGTTACAGTCTTCCTCAGTAATTTAAATTTCAGAAAGACAAGCTGGCCTTTGTGTTTTGTACCGCTTATGAAATGTAGCCATTTAAATATATATAGCTAGAAGACAAGGGTTTTAGGCATTGATGACACTGCTGTTTCAATCTGGTAACATGGCCTTACCAAGGACCGAGGGCATGTAATCACACTGCAAAGTCAGTATTGCAAGCATGGTTCCAGCCACACGTATGGTGACACACATACAGTTCTTTAGAGACCTACAGTTCTATGTAAGTGCATGAAGTTATTCACATGCTTAAGTGTTTTTCAGTTGTCCCTCAAGGCTAGTCACACAGACTCCTGGAGTCCTCTTTGGCTATCACAGGAGGGTCTTTGCTGGCACCGAGCTTTTCCCCGATGCTACTCCAGCTACTCAAGTTCCACTGAGAATAGTGACAGAGGGGAAAAAAATTAAGGAGAAACCTTGAGGGTAAACGGGGCTTAAGTGTTAATATTGAGCTATGTTCCTTTTTTCCCTTTTGAGAAATGCACGTGCTCACAAGATGTAAACCACTTTATTTTCTCTGCTTTTTCCACATGCACTGCCCACATAAGACAAGACCTGAAGCACAGTGTTAAGAGTTTCATAATTCATGAAATTGAGGTCTTTATTGTATTACATTATTTCATACATTTTTACATGTGCCGATGTCTTCAGTTGTCATGGAAACAAGAAGTCAGGAACACATTGCATACACTGAAAATTATTAAAATAATAAATAATATGTAAAAATAAAATACTGGGGGGTTTTATACTAGTTTCCTAAATGTGAGGCTGTAATCTGTTGACATCAGGCTAGTGCTCTGTAGTTCAAAGATTTATAAAACTAAAAAATTTTTTTAAATTTCAGTGATGAGAGGAAATGGCATGGAGAAGAGGAATAGAGGAAAATTGTTCATGGTCTTTTCTCACAACAGTGTTTAGGTTTAGGGGGATCAAATGAAATTATCAGGGTACAGATTTTAATCTGACTAAATATCTCTTTTCAGCAAACGTGTAGTTAAACTATATGACCTATCACTGTAGGTGTTAATGAGTTAAAAATTATGTATTAACAGAAGGAAAAGGCCAATGAGGACTGTTGTACAAAGGCAGTCTGGCTCAGGAAATCTCTGAAGTGCAGCTCACTAAGGCTGAGAGGACTGCACCAAGGAAGTGTGTTTTTCACTTTGAATAGTCTTCCCTGCTCTTGGTCACTCTCAAAGCTAAGGTATAGGGCTTAGAAGGACCTTTGGTCTGACACAACACAACTATTCTTATGTTATTTACCAGTGCCTTCCAACAGCAATGCTTGGAAAAAAAAATAGGAAACTACATTCTTTGCAACGCTTTTTATCACGCAGAAAAGAGACTATGCCTTCTGTGTTTAAAGTGAAGAGAACTGTGCTTTGACTTGATCATTACTGTATTAAATCTCAGAAATTGCAGATACCAGTGTTTGATGAACACTTCCTACTTTGCTGAATTGTTTTAGTATGAGCTGTTTCTTTGTCTTTCTCGACCACTTGCCCCTGGAAGCATTTCTGGATTGTCCTGCTGAGCTCCTCATCTCAGCGCCAGGACCTGTGATTCTCAGGTGCGCTTCTCCTAATACAACAGCCCTTCCCATACAGATATTGTTACCATCATGAAACCTGCTCCAGTGTGATAGGTTTTACTGAGAATAAGGCATGTGAATGAGCAATTTGACAGTTTGTGGAAAAAAAAAAACCTGAGGTATTTTGCTTTAATTTCTTCCATGAGGCATTTTATCAGAAACAAAGTGGGACAACTTCAGTCTGTCAGAGGCATGAGAGGCACCTGTTTATGAATTACTTCTGGAGCTGTCCTACTAGACTAGTCTCATACTACAGTGTCTACCCTAATGAGAATTCTGAATTTATTTTTTTTTTTCCAAAATTTAAACATTCAGTTTTATAGAAATTTCAGCATTTGGATTTACTGGCTTCGTAGTTGATCAAGATGAGATTAAATTGCTGCAAAAGGTCACTGAAAAGGATTCCTCTTGTTTTTCTAAAATTACAACATTTATTATTTCCAAGTGAAAACATGGAGCTTCCAGAGTAAAATGTTCATCTCCCTCCAGGGCAGATGAAATATGAATTTTCCAGAATGTTGTGGAGGGAGGATTTATAAGGAGTAATTTAACCTGGTTAGGCTCAGGCACTGAGCTGCTCTCTGAAGGGGCCAGACCTCTTTGCTGGCTATAGAGGGGAAAAGGGAGGTTATAGCGGTCATGAAAAGTGTATCCACCCTGTCTGCCCAGCTTTGAATATTTGTAGTCTAACTGGGCAGGTTCGTTGCTCTTATGTTGTTATATCATCTGAACAGGGCAAGACACTTCTTCATGTTTTGGTTTCCCATCTGCAAAGAGGGGACAAAAATATTAAAACATCTCTATGAAAGATTTCAACACTAATGCTTTCTGACTGCAAAAGATTGTATGATGAAACTGTGTTGCATTTGTATGATAAACCTGCACAAAACCAGTTTATTTTGTAGTGTAGGAGATAAGTAAATCCTGTTTTAAGAAAAAATCTTTCTCTTGAGGAAAAGCTATATATGATTTGGGAGAGTTAAGGCAAAAGAAAGAAACCTGGGGCCTGGAAGCCAGAGCGAGCCCACAGTTTAATCATACATCCGTGCCCATACAATTCTTTGTGTTCATTTATGAGCTTAGCACAGGTCATTAGATGAATTTTTAAAAGGGATAGGCTTCTTTCAGCAAGGAATAAATTCTGGTCTGTGGATTATATCAGGGCAAGGGTGTAATGTAGATGTCAATAAGGAGCTTCCTGTGGAATTTTTTTAATATGCAAACATAAAATCTATATATTCTTAAGTGGTTATACTAAAAATCTCTGAATACATTTACACTGTAGGTTAAAAGGAAGGGAGCCTTAAGGGTTAGGATTAAAAAAATGTAAAAAATCAACATTGATATTCTGACTAGAGAGTAAAGACACATAGTGACTAGAAATATTAAATAATAAATGATTACCTCTAAGATCAGCTACTTCATATCTAGACCAGAGCTTAAATCTCCTTGTTAAATACCTTAACAAGCAATAAACTTCAGTCACTGAGAATAACAGAAAATTAAAATTACATGCATGGTCAAAACCAGTCTTTGTACTACATTTTTTTAAAAGCCTCCTTCTGTATAGCTGAAAGATATTTCAATTGATTTAGATAATAATTCTAAGAATCTCTGCTATACTTTAACATTCTTTTACAATACTAAAAAACCCATTCTAAGTGGTTTAAAATATTAGTGACTTATTGCCTTTAACAGTGGCTGTTTTTCAGTTTCTTAGTAATTATGCACGCTAATACAGTGGTGCTTCAACAACAGAAATTTTCAGCAGAAGAGTAATAAAACACTTATGGTTATTAATTTACCCATACTAAAAACAATGTGCTGCTACTCTGCTGCTCTCAAATGCTGGATTTTGTTATTTACGTGGCAAGTTTAGCATTTCTTGCATCTGTTTTCATACCCCAAAACACAGTTGGTCCAGGACTTCAGAACGCTTAGACAAACAAATTAGAAATAATAATTGTTGGGAACATAGCGTTACTCACATGTGAAGGTGAAATGATTTATTATCTAACAGACCTGTTGTCTGTCCTTCAATCTGATCGGTCATCATACTCCACAAGAATCTCTTGTCAACTGGACAGCATCAAAGAATAAATACAGTTCAACATTGCTACACCATTTAGCCCACGACCATGCAAAAAGTGATAAGGCATAGACTACATGCAAAATGTCATGCAAGCCTGGGGAATATCTGATGAATGATTAAAAAAAAAATCAACACCTGTCAAAAGATGTAGTAGTATGTTTCAGTCAGTGACAGACTTGGGAATTTATATTTGGAAAGTTTTTCAAACAGGAAGAAAAATCTATCGAGCAAAGACTTGTGCACTTAAATTGGATCAGCATAATTTAAAAAATTGGGGTACTTCAGTGAATGATCGTACTTTAGGAGTTCTTCACTGTGGGTATATCATGGTTCTTTCATCATCATCAATAAGGAGCAAATTATTTCCCACACAGTTGGTAGACATCCCAAGGGCTAGCCCTGTATGTGACAACTCACTGTTCTGCGATCTGCATTTGAGACTTAGCCAGTAAGACCATTGTACAGTTTGTTTTAACTTGTGAAAGAAAGAATTCTTCACATAAATCCAGAAAAATGGCATAATAATTCACATTTTAAATTATTCTTTCTTTATCTGTTCTTGGATTGCTTTTGTAACCCCACCAGACTGACAGTTATTAACTGGGAATTCTCTGGTTAAAAAAAATAAAGTTGCTTTTCACCAAATTATATTTGGATAGAAATTTTCTAATTGGCATTAATATTATCAGTGTTAATTTTAAAATGAAACAAGTTCCTTGGTAGTTGTACTGATTTTAAAACCGGGAAAAAACCTTTTATTTTCCCTATCATATACCTTACAAAAGGAAAAAATACTGTTCTTTGTTTATTTCTGCCTCTATATAGTGTTCTGGCTGCAGACAGTTGTTTGTCATAAATGTTTACTGGTATTGATTGTAAATTATTAATGACAATGTTTCTATAGGTGTTGGTGTTTTTTTACAAAATATTTTACAAAAGGACCCATAAATGTCACCCCAAGCAAGAAGGCAGTGTCCTTTAAACGCTTCTGACATTGCCAACGAGTTCATAATCTTTTTTTTGTAATTAAAACCCTGGAAAGTGAATATCTGAGAAATGTTCTTCTGAGATGAATCTCTTTGGCCACTGGGTGCCATCCTTGCTCCACTTTAATGCTGATCGCCTAGCAGCATTTCTGTTAAGCTGTAAAATCCTAGAAAAGGTAATACCAGTGCAATTTCACACCATCGTAATGCTTGTGTGTGTGCATGTAGTAGAATATGTTAGCAGCACAGGCAGCGTGTCCTTCTTGCCTGAGTCACCAAGAGACTCGGGAGAAATATCCCCAGGGGTTCAGCCATGTTACATCCAGACTCTCATTTCCAGCAATTTTTTTTTTTTTTTTTTTTTTTTTTTGCATTCCTCCATCAGCTGGTAAGAGTGAGGCTGTGCTTGAAAGATCTG
The DNA here is from genome assembly GCF_018691265.1 of Tyto alba. NCBI lineage: Eukaryota > Metazoa > Chordata > Aves > Strigiformes > Tytonidae > Tyto > Tyto alba. The sequence continues at coordinate 26,099,078 of NW_024881328.1, read as the reverse complement.
TTCCCACACATGAGTGTGTGAGTGACCATGTTCCTGTGCAGTATTAACTTAGGCTCTGGGATTATTTGAAGGAAAAAATTACATGGATGCACACTTGTTTTCTAGATCATTTTATATTTGGGGGGTATGGGCCTGTGTCATCCTAGCAAAACTATATCTAGCATATATTATGTAAAAAATATTTGCAATTACAACCTTCTATGTGTTATTTATTACACTCTTTCATTGTGTGCCTGGGGAGATTCCTCTATTGTTTTAGTCTCAAAAGCCTCTTGTTTTAGACTGGGCAAAATCCCAGGCAGAGTAAATGTACTTTCTAACTGAGAAATTATGTCAGTAGTTCTGTGCTTTTAGTCTTTCAAATTTAAAGTGTAAACACTTTAAATATGTGAGAAATAGACTCTAGAACTTCTTTTTCTTGCAGCAACTGCATGGAAAACATGCAGATTGTACCCTGGGCAAAACCAGGAAACTGAATATTTTATGAGGCCATTTCTGTGAAGTGTTCCGTCATCTTGTGCTTTGCAACAAGCTACACCCAGCTCTGAACACACACACACACACACACACACAAAAAAGCTGAGAACATCAGCTATCAGTGTTTTCCAGTGCCTTTGTGATCCCCTTGCACATACAGCATCCTATTTGGTGTGCTTAAACGTAACTCAACTATCCCTACTCTCTGTGCTGCCATGCAGCAGTGTCCCAGGCATACAACAAGCTTATGGGCACACATAAAACCCCACCTCAAAACAACAAAAAATTATTTCTACTTATGGCCTTCATAAATGCTACTGTTAAGCTGATTCCGGGTATCCACTTGTGTTATCTGAAGGAGGCTTGCTGCTGTGGGTGGTGGTAAGAAAGGTGGTAAGTGGCACACTCCCAGCAAGACCACGGCAAGTTGTGGCAAGTTCTGGTCTGTGGGTCGCGCCTGTCCCAGGGTTGCATGGCAGCCCGACCTTGGTGAGCTGGGTGCTGCGTGGCACAGCAATGCAGCCCCGGCTGGGTCCCATACCCAGCTCCTTGCCTGGCTCATTTCTCACTTATCTGCACATTAACTGCCTCTCTGTTTGAGCCAGCGGTGGCTGAGGTATTTGTGCACCTCACAGCTTTGTGTCAGGCATGGACAAGCCTCAGTGCCCCTAAAAGAGAGTCAGACAGACAGACCTCTTCACTGAGGTTCATACCTCCACGGCTAATGCTGCGGCCCCTCTGCAGCACCATCTAAGCATAGGATAAGATGTTATATTCAAAACATTAATTCGGCAGATGCAAAGTGCTTAGGAGAGAAGGAACAGTTATATCAAATATCATAAGAGTATTTTCATAGGGGCCAGTTAATATGTATTATAAGACCTTCATTAAGAACCTCATGAATGACAAGAAACAAGTATTTATGGCTGTGTTGCAGAATTTTACCTCAAAGTTGTGATAGATGAAAGCAACTTTCACTTAAAGAAAATGAATAAAGCTGGTAATACAGAGGTAGCAAGTAAAGAGCAAAATAAATATAAGGTTTAAGTGTCTATTATTTGGTTTCGTTGAAAAAGTAGGATCTGTAAGCTTTATTTTTTCTCAGAACACCTGCAGTGATTAGGCTGTGAGTTGTGTGTGAAGTAGAGCTCTGTGCTGCTGTGCAAGTTGGGTGCTCAAGCTTTCTCTGCTGGTGTGCTTTGTGGGATGAAGGCTGCTTTGGAGGATGCATCTTCTGCTGCGGGGAGAGGGGTTGGGCTCTGCATTCACAGTCTGCCCTGCAGAACCCTCGCACAGATAACCCTCTGGGCTTGTTAAACTGTACCAAGATGAAGCAGTGGTTTTTTGAAGATTGCTCTTTTGGGCAGTCCCGAGTTGCTCCTAGGGCATGATTTATGGATTCAGAGTAGGATGGGTGGATTTCTTTTAAACCTGCAATCAGAACTTAATAAAAACTAAGGAGAAAAAGACAAAGATAAAACATATTTTAAGGATAATCACTGCACCGTTCTCTCTAGCTTTTCTGTAAATGTATGTGGTAAGCTTGAAGGTGTTTTAAGTATTATTTATAGTCTTCCTGACAATATTCTGATATAGCTGTCACTCTAGCAGATCTGAAATAGGACTTTCTCCCCAGTGGAGCAGTAGGCCTCTCATATATTTGCATAACTTTCACCACCAGTCACTGTACTGCCAGCCTGATTTGTCGCAGGTGCTCGGAAAGAAAATTTCAGTGGCCAACGGGAACATGATCCAGTGTCATTGCTGGGCACTCCTGTAGTACTGCCACAACCCCACGGTGGCGTGTCACCAGTGGTGACGCTGATTGGTGTGGGTGCAATGAGTGCTGCTGGGGTACACTGGGATAGAAAAAAATAGCATAATGCCAGTGTATACACCATAGTGGCACTGGTGGGGTTTTTTAAGTTTTATTGTTTCTTTTTTTGATGTTTTCTTTTTGTAGTGTCTGTTCTTGGCAACACCTTCACTTCTTTCTCTTTCATGTGCTCTCTCATATCATGTGTCTGACTAAGAATTGCAAGGCACGATTTGGGCTGTTTGCCACCAAAAAAGACAGCTCCTCTTTGTTCACTTCATGTCCTCTGTGAGAAGAGCACTGAACCCTGTTCCTTCCACCCTTAATCAGGTTTTTCCTCTTCTGAGTCTTCAAGGAACCACCTGGAGCATTCCTCTAGTCTTGTGGAGGAGAAGGATACCTTGTGTCCCTCTTCCCTCCCTCTCCCAAAATTATGGGCACAAGGAGGTCAGCTTGCATTACCTGTTCTGCTCTTCATGGGAGCAACAAAGCTGACTCCCTGCTTACTAAAACCAAGTAATGCTGTTGTGGGAAATGGCAGCCTGCATGCCTGTCACTTTTGTATCATGGAGAAATACTTGCCCTAGGTTTGTTGTGTTTGTTTAAAATTCTGGGACGGAGACTGAATAGACTCTTTTGTACAAGCTTCTCATCTGCACCAATGGTCATAAAAAGTCGACAGTTGCTAGCCTGTAGTATGTGACACACTGGTTATTTCCTAATCACCATAAGCCAAAAGGACGTGAACGCTCCTCTGTGCGCCTCGGGAGATCATTGTGTCGAATGTGCATGCCCTGTAAAACTCCAGTCCTAGGCTGCTGTGGTTATGGACTTTGGCCTTAAGAATAATAGATGTTTAGACCATTAATTGCTTTTATTTTATGTCTCTGTTCTTTTAAAATAGAAATTTCTTGTTTCTTTTATAGGCTGCCATATATTTTGTTTCTGTGTACTGGGAAACAACTTTAACATTAAGGCTTGATTTTTAGCAACATAAATGTATTTTGTGTCTTTTCTATTATAGTTTGTAACAAAATTTTAAATGTAATATTTTTATTTCTGAAATTTATTATTCCTTTTGATGGGTCCCAGTTTCAGAAAGTGTCATGTTCAGGCAGGATTGACTGACTGATCAGAAACATTCAAAATACTTTCACCTTTTTAGCTATAATTCTGGGCTTACCTTTGGAAATAGCATGTGTAATGCTGTAATGACATATCTTCCCTTGCCCTTTTAAAAATAAAATTATAAGAAGACAAATCCTTTCCTCGGGCACATATAGCTTTATACCAAAAGCAGAAAGTAAATACCATATTTTTGTCCTAAGCCCACAGCGCATGATAATAAAAAAAAAATTCCAAATGCTATATTTGATAGTGATATGTTGTTTAATGGCTACTTTTCTTGTTCTAAGAACAGAAGCAGAATAATTAGCTTTCTCAATGCCATGAAGTTTGTCTTTTAATTAAAGCAAATACCAGTAGTTATACTAAGCAGTAGTTATGTTTGGTAGGTGGTCAAACCAAATATAATTTTTGGAAATAAGACTAAGTGCAACTTTCTTTGTTCCACATTTCATGTCTAAATTACATGTTATGCTCTTAATTTGCCAGTTGAGGATGAAGCAGTATGCACCATATATATGTGCTTCGGCTGCAGATTTTGAAGCTGGATGCAAGAGCAACATTATTCTCAGTTTACGGATGTGAAACTTTGACTAAAACAATGAATGACCTTTTCCAGTAAAGGGCTAAGACACCTACTGTGGGACTTTGGGCAGATTTTGAGCATTTGATTTCACAATTGCAACCCGTTGCTTATCTGCTGGGTTACTCTGAAGAGGTTTAAAATGCATAAATCCTGTTCCAGGGACTTTTAATGTATTTTACATATGAACAATTGTTGGCTAAAACATTCACAGAGTCTGGCACACAGCAGCAGGGAGTCTGGTAGATCTGATGGTGGCTAAGCGTGTTTATATGGCAGTGTGAGGTGGTCTTATCTCACATTTCCATCCAGCTGCCTTCAGATGAGTCCAAAGCCTCACTTCTATGTCGTTCCTGTCTCTAGTTGTGGTTATTTGAGTATCCCTTCATACGGTGACCTCATTCAGAGAATTGGAATTTGGTGACAGCTGTTGACAGACAACTAAAGGTGGGATTTTTTTTGACCCTGCTTGAGCTGGATGGTCTCAAGATCTCCTTTCCAACCTAAATGGTTCTGTGATTCTGGGCAATTTCACTCCTGAAGGCAGCAGCAATGCTATTGTGATAGTCATGTTAAAAAAATCATTAGAATCAAAGTCCAGAGGAGAATACATGTGTACACTTTAAGTCTCTTCTACACCCACTCCCCTTTACTGTAAATATTAAAATTCCTCTTAAATGCTGCTGTCCTGCTTCTGCTGCCATTGGTCATTAGGAAAGGGGTGCTAACTCAGCATTCTGAAGGGCAGAGAGATGCCATCCGCAGTCTGCAGTAACAGATGGAGGCCTTTAAAAGCCAGGTTGCTCTGGGCATTAAAACATCCCTGAGCTGAAACATTTGATTCTTTCCTCTTTGGAGAGAGTAAGAAATGTGTCAGACTGGAACATAACAGGCTTTGGTCTTCCATGGCTATGAAGAAGTACGAAATTTGACCACTACTGCTAATAATTGACTATAAAGATACATTTTAAAAGATGCCTGCAGCTATAAATGTAAGCAAGTATTTTAGAGGCCTTTATACATGAAAAGAACCCTTTACAAATGAAAATCTTTGCTATCAGAAAATACTGTCTCTAGTATGGCTTGATAGAAGATTGAGAGATAAAGAAGGCATTGCATTTAAATATTCTTCACTTTGATGCTTTCAGTGCATGTTTTGATGATCAGCCTTTAAGGCTTTTCAGTTCCTAATATTCTGAGTGAGATTCTGCAGAGATATCTGAAAGGGTAGTCTTATTTTTTTTGTATGTCATGTTATCTGATGCTCCAGTTTCACTATAGAGTATAAAATAGATCACATCCTGACCCACTGTTGAAATAGTACATGGACTGCTGACTCAAACAGTGCCCCTGGGAGTTGAGGCATACCATATTGTTTTGCCATTCTTTTGCTACATTGGGACATATATTTCACAGGATATCTTTATATGTGTTATATATATTCAAGTTTCTTGTTACTTTTTTTCCATGGGTCTGGCAGTATTTTCCGATTTGGAAACCTTGCTTTCAGTTCCATGTGTCATTGTCCAGAGGGCTATATAAAAAGTGGACTATATTCAATAGTGGAAATATACAGAGGAGGGAGTGTCACCCTCTATGTCAGTGACAAGCTGGAGTGTGTGGAGCCCTTCCTGGGGATGGATGAGGAGCCAACCGAGAGCTTGTGGGTCTGGATTAAAGGGAAGGCAGGGACAGGAGATGTTACAGTGGGGGTCTGCTACAGGCCACCCGACCGGGAAGACGGAGTGGATGAGGCCCTCTATAGTCAGATGGGAGCAGCCTCATGTTCACAAGCCCTGGTCCTCATGGGGGACTTCAACCACCCCCATATCTGTTAGAGGGACAACACAGCAGGGTATAAGCAGGTCAAGGGAGATGATTCTCCCCTTCTACTCCACTCATGTGAGACCCCCCCGGTGTTCTGTGTCCAGCTCTGTGGCCCCCAACACAAGGACACAGACCTGCTCTAGTGTGTCCAGAGGAGGCCATGAAAATGGTCAGGGGCTGGAGCACATCCCTTATGAGGACAGGCTGTGGGAGTTGGGGTTGTTCAGCCTGGAGAAGAGGAGGCTCCAGGGAGATATTATAGCAGCCTTTCAGTACTTAGAGAGCTACAGGAAAGATGGGGAGGGACTCTATCGGGGAGTGTAGGGATAGGATGAGAGGTAACAGTTTTAAACTGAAAGAGGATAGATTTAAATTAGCTATAAGGAAGAAATTCTTTCCTGTGAGGTGGTGAGACGCTGGCACAGGGTGCCCAGAGCAGCTGTGGCTGCCCCCTCCCTGGAAGGGCTCAGGGCCAGGTTGGACGGGGCTTTGAGCAGCCTGGTCTGGTGGAAGGTGTCCCTGCCCATGGCAGGGGGGATGGAACTGGATGATCTTTAAGGTCCCTTCCAACCCAAACCATTCTATGAATTGTTCTGATATTGCATGGGAAAGAAGGTGAGCATACTAAATAGCAGAATGTGCTTTTTTTTGACAAAGCCATACGACTATGCTTATCAGTACATTTCAAAATGTTCTCCTGACGTAATAAGCACTGATGTCTTAGCCACACAGGTAGTAAAACTGAAGTATAGAGTTTGAGCTGACATAGCAAACAAGGATTTCAGTCCAGTTTTTTATGTTTTTAGCTGGACTGTTTCCATGGTAGTGAACATTTTACAAGCAGAAAGAATGCTTTCTGAAGAACTCGCCAGTTTCCTTAGGTCTGATTTTATCACATTATCAAATATGATTATAGAAGATCGCAAAAAAATATGCTATCAGAAGAGTTCATGCAAAATCATTTAGTAAGCCCTCCCTGTCAATCTGTGGAATAATGTCTTTTTCCTGTCTTCTTAGTATCAAATGGGATCAAAAACTGTGTTTTCATATGACATGTAATGGTGAATTAAGTTATTACAATCAGGCCTTTGAGCAGTAGGTGTCCTCTGTTTAAGAAACTCCTTAAGCTGCCTATCTGTGTGTGCTAATTTGAAGAAAATAAGGATGGAATAAGAGGATTATGTCAAGATGGGACAAAATGTAATCACCACCTTGAAATTGCCCTTTCTCCACCACTGACTCAGACTGTCCCTAACCAAATTCTGCTATAGATTATTAAATATCCAAATTGCTATTTCATATTTGTTCCTGACAAGATACAGTTTTTCCCTACATAAAGGCATTTTCCCTACATAAGGGGTTATCACCCTCTGACCATTTTTCATGCTGGCAGCATGTTACCTGTCTGCTGCTCTCCACTGGCAGTACATCTGACTAGGTGGTACAAGAAGATTTAACTTAGTATAGCTTTCACATGCTGAAAACTAGACTGCCAACTCACACAGGAAGTTTGGTTTGTAAAACTGTGCTGATTGTTAGAGAAATCCATAAAGTTTCTTCCCTGTTTGGAAGGACTGGTAATGTGTCACCAGATCCTAAAATAGCAAGACACTTGCGAGCTTATACTAGCTATCACACCTACAAGTTATTCAGGACAGGAAGCTCTCCCCCTTTCCTTTCACCCATCTCTAGGGGATCATTCCTGTACTATTTATAACTATAAACTGATTTAAAGTTAATTTGTAAGAGGGCAATTATCAGTATGCTTTGCATATGTTTTCTCAATAGCAGTATTGGCCATTATGAAGGTACTAGTGTGGTATATGACAGAAACGGAAAGTAGGATTAAAAGGAAAACAATTTGCAGTAACATTAACCACACTGAATATAAAACCTCTCTCTCCTTCAGGAAATATGTCCAGTAAGAGCAGCAGAAGTCTCCCCTTTTGCTTATGTTCATTGATTGTGATGGCTTCGTTCAGCCCTTACAGGGAGAATGTTATAAAATGCTCTGTGTATATGTATGTGCATATTATACAACATCTTTCTGACATACATTTACACATGAACACATACTGCACAGAAGAAAAAACAAGTATGAATGCTTATCTTTGTTGTTACCTAGTTGCATGTTAACAATATAAAGAAACCATTTTATACAGCATATGTTTTATACGTACTTCTAAAATTGAAATAGTTGTCTTCAGCAGCACTAAGGTGTAAGCATCAAATAGTAGCTTTTATTTCAAGTATTTCGCTTTTCAAGGTTTCCCTAAAACTTTGACTCTCTGATTTCCTAAAGTTTTCCTTTTTGGGTTTTGTTCATCCACAGCAGCCTGAAGGCTTATTAATACTGAACCAGAAACATTATTTTTCTATTCCCATGGGCTGCCTTTTATAGTGGCCAGAATTGGGACTTCACTGTTGGTAGAAGCCACTTGATGTTCCATGTATTTGGATGTATGATGGTCATTAATGACATATGGCCCTTTGGCGATGGCCGATGTAAGGTAAGGCTCAATAAGTCACTCATCTCCTAACTGTTCACATGTACCAAGCAGGCTGTGAAGTAATTTACATGATAGCAAAGTGCAATGAGGAAAGAAGAATCTGTCTCCAATCCTGAATTGAGTACAAAGGTGCTTTTCCTCCTTCCTGTATCCATCCCATCCCATCCCATGAACATCTGAGTATGGGGTAGCCACAGACCTTGTCTTTCTGCTCTCATTCAGGGGCATGACATCCTCTTTTTCAACTGCTTACAAGTGGTGATAGTTTCACAGTCTGGTTACTGTTGAGTTTGTACTTTATCAGGCAAGACCAGTTGCTTTCCATGTGTTAAGCCCAACTTGCGTTCATGGTTCCTTTTAAGACAAATTTTTGCTTTAGTACCAGGGGCTATGGAGATGTGACCAGAGGGGACATGTCCAACTTTAATTTATCATAAGATCACAGAAGAGTCGGTGAATTTTTCTCAAGGATGAAGAGCATTGAAATTGTTTGGTCCACAGCTTAAAAAAACTTCAGAGTATAAAGCTCTTAATTGTTTTTAGAAAGGGGAAATTGAACTTCAAAATGTTCAAAAGGAAGCAAGACTTTTAAGTGATTCTAAATCACTGGGGTGCTTTAAAAAATAATTTCACTGTAACTTGAATTTTAATTGCCTGCCCCTTCCTCTTATTGTCATGGTACTTTCATCCCTCTGTTTTCCTGGAAGAGAGTGTTGTTATTGCTGTTTATTTTAAGAAATCCACTGGAACTTGTCCTGCAGTGCAGCAAAATTTCAGGGATGGATATGTTTTAATATTCTGTATTATGAATATTTTTTATATCTTTGTAATTAAAAAAATGAAGTTTTAATGACTGTTTTCCTATAAACCCTGGACTGCTGAATTTCCAGCATAAGAAGCTGAGGACAGACAATGCCAGGTGCAGTCAGAATATTGCTGCAGCCCCACAACATATCATTTTTTTAACATTATTCAAATTAGTCTCAACACTCATAATTCTGTTGTTTCCTTTATTGCTGTTGTAAAGCAAATGGTTCTTTTACACAAATGTTATCTCCTGGCTATTAATTCAGCAGTTATTTTGGATTATGGCACTCCTGTTAAATTTAGGAATGTAAAACCTCATAAATATTTAAAAGTTTCAGACTGACATGGGAAGAAATTGTTTTTGACTTGCTTTGTTAATATCCTGTTATTTAGTTTGTAGTAGATTTGGAATATATTGTTATTTCTCCACTGTTTGACAAAGGGAAAAACAATTGTAGTTGAGCAATTGCTTCAAGTGTTCTCCCTTGAATTGTAACAGGATGGCAGAAGTGTTTGTTTCCAGTAAAAAGTAGCAAGGAAGAGATCTGTTTTCCTTTAAGAGGACAAAAAACATGAAAATTTTAATCAGAGACCACTTCAAAGTTAATGAAAATGCAGCACTGGGTTTGTAAAGATAGTTTTGATAAAACAATTTCAAGTAGGTCTACTTACAATTAAGTGCTTCTCTTTCAGCATCTTTGCTATTCAAACTTCTCTCTAAGGAACAAACAAGTAAGACGGACAAATGTGTTTCTTCCCTCAAAGACATTTTATAGAGAGTGCATTTACTATGCAATGAGTGTATTCATAGACTAAATATTAGGATGCATCTTGAGTATCCCCCAAAGTTTGAAGAATAACTGAATGATTAAAAAAGTCACAATTTTCGTAAGACTGCTGAAGGTCTGGACAGCACAGTCTCTGGGCCAGTGTTCCTGTTTCACAACTAACTATTTTCCTTCTTTCTACCTCAGAAGTAAATACATAGTTTTCAGCCAGATCTTAAAGGGTGTTAAGGTGTAACACCTGTTGGGATCACCTAACAATCATTCAGATTTTTCAATAATTATTCAAAAAAATATGCTGAATTGATTCAGCTTGGGTAAGTATGCTAGCAGACAAAGCAAGTATGTAGTTAACAGAGCTTACATCTCTGCCTGCATGCTCCAGAGATTCTCCAGCTGTGTCCTCGGATGACACTTGACTTGATGGGTTTGTTGTATTTCCTATGTCAGTTAACATCACTGGTGTAACGCCATGACTTTTTGTGGTATTGGCATGCTTTATTGGGTGCTGAACTGAAAAGACTTTTCTTCTAGCTAGCGAATAAACTAACACTGCAATGTTAATACTATTTTATGGCAGGTTTTATACGATCTTCTCTTACATGGTATAGGTAAAGTAGCTAAATCTCTGCATAAAGTAATTATTAAAGTGGCACTTTCCCTTTGGCCAGAAAAAGCTTTTTACATGTCAGTAATATGGTTTAGTTAGGATGTAGTATTTCAAAACACAAGTTTTCAAAAGGAAACCATAAAATGGTTACATAGATGCTCTAACTGTGAAGGTGAACTTACAGTTGCATGAACAAATTGATATTTTCTGCAAGTGAGTATCTGGATGTTCCACAACAGCTGAGTCCATGTGATTTTAACTAATTCAGCACGGCCCAGCTCATGGCCTGTGGGCTGGATCCAGCCCCTCTGTGGGGTTTCTCTCTGACCCATCACCTTCTCCCTGCAGGAGACAGGGAACAGATGCTCCTTCAGCAAATGCAGCCTCCTCCACCTGCCCTCTCTAGGGACATGAGTGGCAAGTCCAACGGGGCGTAAGGAAGGGCAAACAAGCCCGTGAGGGTTGTCAGCACCTCCGCCTGGCTCCCGCAGGTGCTGCCACTGGGCCAGCCACAATGCATCCCTATGCGCAACTGTACACGTTAGCCAGTCCTGCACACTCATTCATGTGTTTTTGTGTGCATTAAAAGCTCATTCCTTTCTTACAAACAGAACAAAAGCCTGCTGTTACATGGACAAAGCAAAATGTAAAGCTTTTGCTGTTTATTGTCTTGCTACATAATCAGCATGTTGACAATTTTTTTTATTTTACTTTGAAAAGTACTTCTGCTAGAAATTTCTTGTATTACTCTCTTCCTGGTTCTATGAATGTGTAGTGAACAGCATAAAGCAAAGGGCACTTGTATGCTTCTGAATGTAAAGACATTTGGATGAAGAAATTCTGCAGAGCAGTATATTTACTTCGCATTTCTGAATGGTAGCAATTAAAATTCCCAGCTGCTGGCTGTCCAGATGTTTCATGCATTACAGCATTGTAATTTGCATTGGAATATATTGTGTTACTGCAGTAGCTGTAAAGTAGTCAGCTCTCACAGTCTAAATGTTATGTACGGACTTCACTTGGTATGGTGACCATGTTTCCTGCTCATAGCAATTTCTTCTCCTTCCTACTGTTTTCCCCACTCCGTTAGCTTGAGATGTTTGTATTTCTCAGATGAAGACTTCTATTGCTCAGCATTCAAATCAAGGGGAGGATGTATTGTCAGGTCAGAACTGATGTATGGATGATTTCTTGTAAGGGTGACACAGAAAAAAAGACCTAAGTTTTGAATCAGAAGTTTCCCTTTCCTTTTGGCATTTTCAGGCAGCAAACATCCCTCTGGTGTCAGAGCTTGGCATTGATGATATCCATTTTGATGACTTCTCGCTTGATGTGGATGCCATGATTACTGCAGCCCTGCGGATGTTCATGGAACTTGGAATGGTTCAGAAATTTAAAATTGACTATGAGGTAACCATCTGCGCTGCAGAGATATCTGCTGCTTTTGATTTGGCACTGCGCTGTCCATTTGTACACATTTAGTAGCCCTAATACAATTTGTACTTTTCATTTCAGACACTGTGTAGGTGGCTTTTGACAGTTAGGAAGAATTATCGAATGGTTTTGTATCACAACTGGAGGCATGCTTTCAACGTCTGCCAGCTAATGTTTGCCATGTTAACTGTAAGTATCCAGTTACAGACAATCCCATAAGAGCCTTTACAGCCAGATTGCCTTACCTGTCTAAACATTTTCCAACTTTTGATTTCTTTTCTAGTTATTATGATACTCATTCATTTCCAACAGAAATACACACGGAAGTTACTCAACTTAAGGCAGCACATATTTGGCAAAACCGTATAGTGTTTTAGTGACAGTGATATTACAGGCACATTAAAGTGACTGAAAACAGATGGCAGTCTTGGAGTGAGCTTGTTATTATAGATCTTGATCTTATAAAAATGTTTTTCTTTTGGAACTCTTTGATTTGACATTTATTTCAGACTCTCAAATTGAGAAGTACAAAAACAAAGATTAGAATCTCAGAAGTATTTATTATGTTGATATTTATTACCTTCTTATCCAGCTTGATCTAAATAGTTGTAGAAGATACTGCCTTAAAACGTTTTAAGATTATCTTCCAACTTAGTGATTTAAGTGAAGCTTGTGTCTCTGCTGGACACTGTAACTCTTCTGGGTTTTATTAACATGTATCTCCATCAGTACCTGTAACTCCTTTCAACGTACAGGTAAATTCTGTTGAAAGTACCACTTACTCTCTCTCCCTACCCCACAGCAACTTCACTGCATTAAATAATCCATGTTTGGCTAGTTAATTCTTGTAAACATATCGATAAAAAGCTTGGTGATCCTGGGATGTTTAATATTCTGGTTAATATGGCAAAAGAGAAGCAAAATGCCTGTGTGCACACACCACTTTCCACTGTACTTTAGATTTTAGGTCTGCCTTATCTCCAGATAAGAATAAGAAATCAAGTTTTTCCATTTTTTCTTCATGTTCAGTTTTAACTGCCAGAGTCATCTATTGTGAACCTTAAAGTGGTCATAGTAACAGCCTTTGTGCTTTGTATTTATTTATCTGAGATACCACGCGCTTGTTCCCTGATTCTTAATCACCCAATGTTTATGTTCTTGTTGCTGGCTGGCCTCTGTGACACAGTCAGCGTTTGGACCCTGTCCATAGAAGCGGAGACTCTGCAGCCTGTGCCATCCGCAGCACACATCAGCGCTAAATTACATGGACTTGACACAGTCCGTGGCCTGTGTCCTGTTCACAGGGCACCACTGTCTTGCGTGGGGGTTCCCAGCTGCCCTCCTCCATTTGGCATTGTCTCTGTGGCAGAACTTTGTGTGTCAGGTGAGAAAAAAAAAAAAAGAGTACGGTGTCCCCTAGTAGGTAGATCTATTGCTAGGTGCCTCCCAGCTATGTGGGTTTCTTTTTGTGAGCAGTTACGGAAGGGTAGCACAGTTGTACTGTACACCGTGAGACAGAAGAAATGGAAACATTTAACAACAGCGAAAGGTCGCCTCTTCTTCTGGGCATGAGGCTGTTTAGCTGAGCAGAATTAAGGCTGTTTCAGCAGGCACTTCTTAATGATCTCTAATGAAATCTTGTGATAATGTGTGGGCATTGGTTGTTTTTAAAGTTTTATAAACTTGATATACTTTTTTTTTTTAGTTATAGAAAAATGAAAAGCTTGTTTCTCTGAAGAGTAAGGGCAGAATCAGGCGGTGCTGTTCAGCTGGGAATTACATTAATTCCTGACAAATAGTGCCAGGGAGTGGGGAGCCCTCCAACCTCACCCGTGAGGACCTCTAGGTGGAGCTCCGAGGCCAGGGTTTTGTCAGGATGCTCTGGGTGGGAAATGCACTCTCCCACCAGGCATCTCCATCTCAGCTCCTGGTGACTAAATTGGCATCCAGCACGGAGAAAGCAGATCCCTGCTGCTGCAACAGCCACCAGGAAGCCTGCGAGGCCTCAGCCATAAACTGCTTTGACTGTGGTTCTCAAAACATAATTTCAGGATCCTTTTAGCAGTCAGCATAGAGATGCAACTGTCTGTGGGAGGTTACCCGGGATTTTCAAGCCAAGCTCATTTCATTGCCCACACTCCTGGTAACAAACTGAGCAAGCAATTCCACGTGCAGGGCTGGACACATGTGCCCATGACACTGAACTCACCACACATCCCACCCCGCTTTGCTGGGGCTCTGCCTGAGAACAAAGTTCAAGTGTATTATCAGCTTGGGCTGCTCTCCCTTCCTGAGATAGGAAGACTGATCTTGTGAAAAAAGACACAAAAGAGAGAGTCAAAAGACTAGTAATAGCACAAGGCTTGCTCTTACTTTGTTAGTCTTGGGGGAACCATCTGAGTTAGTATGTGCCTTGTTTTTTCACTTGCAAAAAGGAAAATTCTTTGATGGTTAAGAAGGCACTGCTTTGTGCAGTTATTACACTCTATTCCTGATTTCTCCAGGACAGTCAGCAATATTGACTGCACCACAAATATAAACCAGTAGGTCTATTTTAGGTTGTTTTTAGGTAGGATTTACAGTAACATAGTAATTCCTAATCTGTAATGCAGTAGCTTCTAATGGCCCAACAGTGCTCCCACTGAATGCAGAAGGAAAATTCAACCAGGTTGAACAAGACAAACAACAGAAATCCAACAAAGCTTAAGTCAGTTGTTTCACTCCTGGGTCAGCCTTCTGCATATCTTAAGGTATGTTCCCATATATCTAAGTATGTATTTTCTGTCTCTAGTTAGACACTGAACATTTATAAGCCCAGTCCTGCAAGCCATACTTCTATATTTCAGACTCTCTCAAATATTCTGAAGACAAGCACTGAAGCAAGACTGATCCTGTGAGTTAAGGACATCACATGAGAGTAAACCACAGGATCAAGACCAGCCTTCATCATCAATGCCTTTGCCTAATGCAGTTCACATTGATACTTATTCGAAACAGTAAAAATGAACAAGTAAGCAATACAAAATTAAAATCCCATCTGGCGTGCTAATAACAAAACATATAAATGTGGGGCAAGGTATAATGAATGCAATTCATTTCCTCACATGAAAGAATGACCTCCATAACTCACTGGAGACTGTGCCAGTCATGAGTTATGGGTCATTCCTTTTCTGGTGAAAATAAATTTTACTGCACCATCATCTATAGCCATGTATTTCTTCTCTCTGTGTAAATTCAAAAAATGGGGAAATGTAATCCTCTGTTTTCTTACATTATGTTCAAAGCAGCTATCCCCTTACCGTAACATTGTTTTAAATTAAATGTTTTTCACTGTGAAATATGCTATATTTTCTCATACATTCAATGACTAGACTTTTGATTAAATAAAATGTTGTATTTATTTTTGAGATATTGCTACCGTTAATAAATTCCTTAATTGGCTTTCCTGCATTTGCAATACAGGTTGAATCCTTGAGTTTAATCAAAGCTTGTGTTATGCTAAAGAATATTTATTACAGCATCAAGTTTATATTATAAAACTTGTATTTTAAGTTGTTTTAACTTAGGCATGAATGTTTTCTCTGGATTGAAACTTGACACGTGACATGTTGTCTGTTACAACCTATTTTTTACTCCCTTTTTTAAAAACAGACCTTGATTATTATTTGGTATATTAGAGCAACGTTTAAAAAATAAAAATAGAAAACACTATTTTTTAGAAAATTTCCTCTGCCTGCGTAGCTGTTACTAAAACTAAAAAAAAAGCAATGCCACTAGAAATCAGGAGAATATCTTTTATAATATTCAAGTTACTCTGTACACCAGTGGATTCTACATGAAAGGAATCCTTCTTCCTCATATTTGATCATCTTTTCTGAAATGTAAACTCAAAGCACAATTATATATAGCTTTAGTAGCAAGTCCTGCAGTTCCTCAGTTCCCCCCTAAAATGCATTCCTGAGCACAAGGGGGGAGCTTGGCTCCCTGTACTGCCTAAATATTAACTGCAGCCACATTTCAGACGATGAAAACAGAGGCTATTTGGATTTGCATGTGCATTTATTTAAGTAGAATTTTTGGTCTTCAGGGTGAATAGCAGAATTTTCACATATATTGCAGCAATTGACTGGCATTTCTGAGTGGGCTGTAAGTTCCTACCAGGTAAGGACATCAAGTCCCACTGATATTCACTCTCTTTGTTTCACTCTTCTTGCCAGCGGGTGAAATTATGCCTCATTGAAAATCAGTGGAATTCAGGATTTCTTACACACTGTTAGTGCTCAGCCTTGGTTTGGTCCTCCAATATAAATGTATTTCATATTCTTTTTATATACTTTAATTTCATACTAACTAGATTGTGTGGCTAGTTGAGGAGTGTCATTGGAGACTGGCACTGTGGAAAGAAAAGTGTTAGATTTTCCAGCTCAGCCAGTCATTTTTGCAGGCAATATGCCCTTACGCTTCTGAAGAGTTGAAGAACCGGGTTGTTTCTGCCATAGGTAAGATGCACAGCTCCAAAGAGGTGGTGTCCCATGCAAGATCCAGCACCTCCTCCAGACAGGATCTGTTCAAGACGCTTGGTTAGAAATGACAGTAGTGTTTCTTTTCTGACATGAGGCAGTTCAGGCAGGAAAACTGCTATGGCAAGTATCCATGAGGAGAAGCATAGTGGCAAAAAAATGTTCCTAGGATCAGCTCCCCCATTCACATAGGTGTATCTGGTCTGAGCGGCTTGTGGGGAATTTCAGTACATCAGTTTTCAAAATTCTCTCCAAAATTCAAGTGAGTATCTGCAACAGAAATATGCCATCTGAGACAGTTCCTCTTTAAATCATGCTGCTTCATTTCATGTGTCCCAGATAACAAATCTCTTAATAGTTCATAACAGTTCCATAGAGTATATTTTAGCTGGTTTCTTTTATGGGTCTTTTGATTTAACATCTCAGCTATCTCTGACAGTAGGGATTGACTAAGATGGTCACCTCAGGATTGAATAAATCTGACTAAATACTTCTCTAAACAATAATTTCAAAATGGAATCAATTTTGGTTTGTATTTCTCTGATATGAAATTCCAGTTCCTGTCTTAGTGTGTAGTTATTGGTGTTTTCAGCTCTTTTTGCCTTTAGTGCCTTCTGGGTAGTGGAGAAATGACATGCTGGAAATGCAACAAAGAGATAATAACAGCTTACTCCAAGGATGTTATCTATTCTGCTAACCATCTAACATACAGCAGGGAATATAATATGACAATAGAGCATTTATCTTCTCCTTACTGAAACATTCATGATATCAAAACAAAATTGACTGTTGCTCAATGGACTATCATTACTTATCCCTTTTCCTACTGATAGTTACAGCTGCTATTTTTTTTTTTTTTTTCTGTTCTCAGACTGCAGGATTTCAGGAGATTCTAACTGAAATTGAAATTTTAGCTTTGATTGTGGGATGCTTATGTCATGACCTTGACCACAGGGGAACCAACAATGCCTTCCAAGCCAAGTAAGTTTTCTAATTCTTATTACTCTAATTTGTTTTTCTTCCACAGAAGAGCAAAAGGTGACCAGGATAAAGAATGAAGGATTAATTTCAGGCCTCCCAGGCCAAGGCCAAGTATTCTTATTCTTGTATGCAGTGAGGGACTATCCATCTTTATCATTCTCCATTCTTTTGGGTAATTGCTGGCTTGTCCTTTGTATCAGGCTGTTAAACTGACACCGCATATTGAAACGTGGTGCCAAAACTTGATGTTCTTTTCAGGCTCAGGTATTATTGATTCTGTTATTCAACCCAGGAAACACCGAAACTGTCTATCTGGGTGGTTCTTGCCAGCTGGAATGCGTGATGTTAAGCAAAACCTTGTTCAACTATTAAGAAAAGAAAATAGGTAAAACTGAAATAATGCTTTCACAAAAACTTTCACGCCAACATAGGGAAGCATACATAAAGTAATTCCTAGCTTATGAAGTATGAAACCATTGCCATCATGCTGGAGCTCTGATGTGTATCATCCACAGCTGGTGGCTGGAGTAGTTGCCTCACCACATATCCATCAGTTGTGGAGCACACAGGGTCCCTGCCTGTCAAAATGCCTCCTCCCTGGCCTGCCCCACATGCCAGAGCACACATAGCCTGTTCACAGACATGCTGCCGTGGGCAGGGGTGGGCTGGCCACCCCCTGCAATTGTCAGTACCCACCAGAACACAAAGCTGGATCTTGAAGGAAGATTCTTACATCACCTATGTGAAATCTTGCTCTCCAGACTGTTTTCAATTGCAAACATTAATTTTATTCTATTAAAAGTGCTTAGGACCTGATTCAGTAGCCCTGACTTGCATATGTTTTTATGTCCAGGCTGCTGCCCTCAGACACAGTGAGGTAGAAGCAGGTTTGTGGAAGGTTTGAGGATATTTCATTTTACTGTGCTGGTAAGGGAACTCCCTTGACCAAGATCAAATTCTTTACAAAATGTGTTCCCTGAGAACAGAGGCAGGAGAACACATCAGGAAATGCCCCTTGACAACATCAGGGACAAGCTGTGAAATAAAGCTGTTAAAGACTCTTCCAAATCCCATTTTGTTTTCTCAACTCCCCAGGTCCTCTACAGTCAAATATGAGAGCTTGAGGGTCTGCTGTCATGCAGATCCCGGCATGCATTTGCACCTTTGTCTGTTCTGTATTACTGCTAATCCTCCAGCATGATGGGGAGTGGTCAAATGGTTGTCCAAAGATATTTGAAAGGGTGATGTTGCATTAGCCTATCTTTTCCTACCTTTTGCAGAAATACTCTGCTGCAGTGTGCGTATGCACGGGCTGCTGCATTTCGGGGGGCAAGTTGCCTCAGTGAACATCACTCAAACTGATGTTTCTGATATTCGCTTAGCTGCCATTTCCTGAGCTATTGGTGTTGCTGTACAGTCTCAATGAAACAATGACACTGTCTGGATCTTCAATCACCATAGCAAGGAAAATCAATTGCAGTGCTCAAAGACAGAGCTCATGGTGCAAAGGTTACCAAGCACTGCTAGATGTCTTTTTGCAGCTGAGTCTTGAAGAGAATCAAAAAACACGAGACAAATGGGAAGGAAGCTCAGGTGATTGATGTTTATGTTCCTAATTTACAAAAATGAGACCTAAGATTTACATCCTGACCATTTTAAGCTCTGATTAAGTTAACCACTTCTCTACTGTAACATTATACAACAGTATCTCTTGTGCAGAGGTATGGCTGAGTTAAAGGTAGAGGCTTTAGTATTAGACTGCTATCACTTGTTGTTTGACAACAGACTACAAAGAGGAGGCTACCATTTTACGACTCCATAAAGAAATTGCTGAAGACATTTAACAAAACATTACCACTCATGTATAAAACATCTCTGAAAACAGAAGCTATAGTTTTCATAACAGCAGCTATGATTTATTCCTCTAACCTGACATAAATTTAAGCATCACATTTTCCTATTTTATCTTCAGTGTTTAATACTGCTGTTCTGTGTGATGAAAGTTCAAGAGGTATATGATGGAGGCAATATCACAGTTGTCTGAAATGGCTCTGTTATATATCTCAACACCATGTTCTCTGGGGATGATGTTTCCCGGACATCCTTCTCTCTAATATAGCTGATTCTGATAATTAAATATCAGTATGGTGCAGTTTTATAGTATATGCTCCTAGGAGACTCTTTCTGTTTGTCTCTAGCATAATCTCTTACTCTCATTTCTTTGGAAAGAAAACCTATCTTGTCGCTTTAGGCAGGGTCCCAGAAGTGAAATAATAATGAAAAGTATTCTGACAATTCAGCCCCTTTCTCTGCATCTCCCAACAATTCACAATTTTATAATTGTATTCCGTAGATTTTTTGTTCTTTAAACTTATAACACCCACCTGCTCTGCGCTTTTTGAAGCTACTTTTTAGACAATAAACATGATGAGAAAATACATTTAGAAGAGATGCTAAACTTTACTTTTATATTCACTGCTCTCACTTGTGGTTTTTTGTTTACCTTGGTATTTTACATACAGACAGAACTTCATTGTATTTGCAGCTGGTTTTTTGTTGTTGTGTTTTGGGTTTTTTTAAAGAGTTTGTAATCACCCATTGTAAGCCACTGTGTTTATATCTATTAAGAATTAAAACCAGAAAGTAGTAGCAGAACAGCCCCAGCTCAAGGACGTCACTGTTTGTCTTTACTACACAGTGGTGCACCTGTGCTGTTGCATCACTGGGGCACTTTGCATTACAAAATTTCGTGTAGTTCCAGGAAAATCTTTAGTTAGCTGATGATATTTAGTCTGGAACATAAATGCCTTAGTATTTTGATCTCATCAACTGTCTTAAGTGTGGTTGCTGAAATGGAGAGAGCAAGTGTGGCTACGTGCCTTTGTTACTAAATTGCTTCTGAAACCTGCCTCGTAAGCAGACAAGCAGTACTTGTTGACTCCCCATGTTCTCTTTCAGGAGTGGATCAGCCTTAGCTCAGCTCTACGGCACCTCTGCTACCTTGGAGCACCACCATTTCAATCATGCTGTCATGATTCTCCAAAGTGAGGTACAAAAGCATTACTATTAATCTCACTGTAAACTGTTGGGGAGTTTCAGCTGGAGAAAGGAAATACCATACACAGTACCTTCTCAATGCCCTCTCCTTGAGGAATTATTTATTGGTTACCACAAAGGTCACAACTAGCACAAAATTAAACAACTACAAATGCTGATCGTAGAGCCCAGAGATTATATTTGTCTCAATCAGCTAGGGGCAAGGAGAACATATCCTAATCATATTGTCAGCTTTTCTCAGTCTTACATATATCGTGCTCAATGGTTTATAGGTAGGCGAAACAAGCTCTTACCTTTCCCCACGAGTGTTGTATTCAGAGTATCACAGTCATCCTTTACTGAACCAATTTAATTTCTTTGACAGTCTTTCTGTAATCAGTATTTTTATGGTGGTTTTGCATAATTTTACTAAATGAATTTTTTTTAAATTAATATCAGTGATATCATGCTGTCCAAAGTACACTAGTTGCTTTGCAGATATATATAAAGACATAGTTTTTGCCTAGAATATCTTATGTGTAACAGTATGCAGCATGCACCACCCTAGAGATGTAGTAAGTGAGAGAAGTAGAAGAATGGACATACAATCCTTACAAAACAATGGATGTATTTTCTTAATTTACACAGATAGATTGTTACAAAACACATTCGGTATATATAAAATCAAAAATGTTGTTCATGCAGCACAATTGGAGACCATCTGATGATCTGCAGTAACTTTTGAAGAGCATCTGGGAATGTCCTGTGATCACAGACAAATGGGAACAGGGTGATGACTTTACCTCTGTGTACAGTGCCACAGAGATTAGTCATGGGACTGTGGCTTTAGTGTTCAGTTTCTCTACATTATATTAAAAAAGTAGACATAGGAAAGGAGAACACAAGCATGAGATTTAAACAGCTCAATCTGCTTAGCCTAGCCTAGTTTATCTAAAAGGTGATACTAGAAATTAAATGACTCCTTAAACTACCAGGGAAAGGCATAAGAAAAAGCAGCATTTAAAAGTTAAACAGACTGGTTCAGAATAGGGAAAAGGGAAAGGGGTTTTGGGGGGTTTTGGCATTTTTTGCTAAACCAATAAGACTGTTCAGCCTCTGGAACTATCTTTCCTGGGAAATTGATTTCTCTAGTTCCTGAAATCTTCATCATGACTGAATGTCCCTCTGAAGACAGGCTCAAGACATGGACAACTCTGTGACAGTTTATAGATCATCAGTCTAGATGCTTTTCTTTATCTTTTCCAGCTCAAAAACCAAGAAACATATGAAAAAAAAAATTTTTTTCCCTTGGAATCTACTCCAGCTTCTTTCAGATATGTAAAATACTACGTGAAATGCAAGCCCATTTTACAAAGGGACCTTTCTGCTCTCAAATATCAATATTAAATAATATGTTTCTTTTCATTCTGACCATAGAGCACCTTTCAAATTCTAAATCCATGATTCCTTAAAAAGTAGCCTATTGGATCTACAAAGGGCATTTAAAGTGCATGAAGTTGCAGTTCTTTAGCCTACACAGTCAATGCCCTTTATACACTGTAAGACAAGGCAGTAATGGGCAGAGTGAGCAAATGGGCTGTTTTGAATGAAAAATATATTTAGTGTCTTTGCTCAGTTTGTGTGCCTGCAAACAGCAGCACAGATAAATCTATTAGGTGCACAACTCAAGAGCTGCAATGCACAGCTCCCCAAAACATTTAATGAGGAAAAATTGAGATGTATACATAGTTTTTCCCCATAAATTGAGTTTGTGAAGGGTCAGAGCAAAGAGTAAATTTTTCCTCAAGAGGCTATAATTTCAGCAGAGTTTAGAAAAACATACCAGGTGCTTGATTATAATAGTCAACTCTTCCACCCTAATGTAATCTCAGCAGTATTAACATTATTATTTTGTCATAGTTTTGCCATGAATCAGAAAAGGCCTCTGTTACAGGGAAACAGTAGACTAGAGAGTCAGAAAACCTTTTAAAAACCTATATTGATTGCTAGCCCTTTACCTCTTTTATCTCTTTCATTATAGGGTCACAACATCTTTGCTAACTTGTCCTCTAAGGACTACAGTGACCTTATGCAGCTTCTAAAGCAATCGATATTGGCAACAGACCTCACCCTGTATTTTGAGTAAGTATTGGCATTTCTTGTATTTGACAAATGAAAATTCGAAGAACTTACTCTAATGACCTATTAAATACCAATAAGGATATATAATATGAGAAATTAGTGTTTAGCTGTGGTTGAAGAGATTTAGTCTAATCCTTAGTACATCTTAGACTAATAGAAATATCTCGTGTCCAAGTAATTTTTGCTTTAATGTGTAACATGTCTGTATCAACAAAAAGCAAGTGCATTCCTATGCTTGTACTTCAGAGCAATCCCAGGAATCAGTTACAGCTCAGTCCTGTAATTCTGTCCCTTCCATGATCATTTCTTCAGGCACATAGAAAATCAATGACATTTTAGAATTCTTTTCCACCATTTCAGAGTTTCTACACATGTATGCTAAGAAATATTATATTTAGTTACAGACTCAGTTGCAGAAGCAATGAAAGCATATACATTGCTGCTTTGAAGACAAATTATGCCAATTTGCCTCAGATGAAAATAGGTCTTAAAAAGCTTGAGAGAAGTATAATAGGATCTCTCTCATCCAGTTTTCTTCCTTTTCCTTGCTTGCAAATCAAATCTCTAAGCAGACTTCAACTGTTTTTCAAATACTGTTCATTATTACCAAGCTCTTCCCAGTGAGAATGTGTGGGAGCATGAGTGCAGAGTTGTGGTCCCACCATCACACTGCACTTTTGACATCCCCCTCTCCAGCCCATGCCTGTGGCTGATTTACAGGGAGAAGTGCTGTTGGATGTGCAGTTTCAGCATACTACCTTTCCAGTCTTGACAACAACTCATCCTTAGGAATTTTTGTTTGATGTCCATTGTTATCCTATCCCATATAGTGCTAGATGGCATTTAGCAAAGTTTTTCCTAGGGTGGTATATCTGGATTCCACCCCTCCTTTCTGCTGATGGTTGATACCAAACCAAGTTTTCAGGAAACTTCAGGAAAAGTCTTTACCCTGAAATTGTTCAACTATCTATATCAGCATTGTATCTTTAACTGTTAGTTGTAAAAATACTAACTGGGATGCTGCACTGTTTGTTCTGTCTTTTTTTTTTTTTTCTCAATATTTGGTTACTGTGCCAAGGGCTGTACTACAGTACTGGCAGTAGACACACTGATACTGTTTCCTGCAAGTCTATTCTCAGAGAAGTGGTATTAATAAAGGGTTTTAGTGAACAGTTTTATTATAAATAACTTCTAAATACTAGCCCATGAAGGAAACGTCTGCTTGTCAACGTGAAAATCCTGAGCAGGACAAATAAACCCTTTTAGGCGTACTCTTTTTGAAGCTGTCTGTTAGGATTTCTTGTTACCTGGGAGGCTGGTATGACAGGGGAACTTGCTGACAGGTTTGAGTGAGACACAAGGACCACAGGGATGTGTCGATACAGGTTCTCTTGTCTCACCACAAATAACAAGTGCTGCAGAAATGTTTTGTGCTGTCAAGGAAGGGGGTGAGCTGCAGGAGCGGAGAGGGCAGCTGCCCCAGCACAGCCCCATGTGCTCCCCCCGGCTGGGAGCCTGCTGCCCCTGGAAGACCCAGAGAGGGCCCATGGCAGTGCCTTGGGAGGGAACCCAGTCCAGACCCAGACGTGATGGAGTTCTCTTCCCTGCCTGCCTCAGGTTGAAAAACTACATGGTCAAGTTGTCTTTCTAATTTCAATACAGAGAAAAAACGTCCAAAAAGGGACATCAGCTGAATTTCAAGATTATTCTTCCTTGCTTGCATAATTGACTTTTATGTGCTACATGAATCAGAAAACTTTTAGCAAATGAGGCCTCTTAACTTATTTGCAGACTTCTAAGTAATATTTTCCTCTTGTGTTATTATGATTCATTAATCAGTTAGTAGTTACGCTACTTTACTTCCAAAAGTTCCTGAAAATCATTACCTGGAAACACTGACGATTTACACTTCTTAAAGCCACGCTATGTGAACAGATGTTTCTGCACAAATTCCTAACTTCTTTTTTCAGTTTGCTATGTCTTTGATATTTTTGTAGAGAAGGAAATTCTCAGATCAGTATTCTTAGAATGCCTAAACCTAATGATCACAAAGTCCGGCTGGCAAAACAGCAACAAAACTCCAGGCAGAGCGAGTCTTTATAACATTCTCAAGGCACTACTTTTCTACAAACAAACAAAAGGATGATTTTCAGTGGAAGATCAGATGGGAAATATACTTGATCTCAGTAGATAATTCTAGATAATGATGCTTATAGATCATGCAACAAGCAAATGCATGGAACCAAAATGAAGTTTATGGAAATTCACTCAAATAATGTCTTGAGCCACTGGGCTGTAGAGCAACTGGATTTGCTATATATATCAAGACAACTTTCCCTTCCAGGCAAAATACAACCAGAGCCAATGTTACTCATAGACATTGCAAAATTGTTATAATTATGTTTTTTTTCTGAAACCCTGACATATTATATTTGCTTAATAATAGCAAACCTCTTTGTTTTGGAATCCAGCCATAAGCAACCAGTAGGAAACACTAAACTGTTTCCTTATGCATTGCTGCTTTCCTCAGGTTGACTCCTTCCTGCACTAGAAATTCTCTGTGGCATTGAACTAGTACTTCTGCATCCATTTCAATGGATTTTGGAGAAAAAAATCTTATTTTAAAGTTTTCAGCTTAACATAAGGTCTTGCGACTCACATTTTCAGTTACTGTTTACAGATTTCTATATTTTAAATTTGAATGTTTGATGTTTCTGGGATGTCATCTTCCTGAGCCTTCAGCCTTAAACATTCTTGCCTGGTTTTGGTCCAGTAACACATAATTTTCCCAGAATATCCAATACTTCAAAATGAAATCATTACCAAATTTTACATTGGTAAACTGGGCACTGAAATACAGGGTGCAACAATCCACAGCTCTCTCTCTTAGTAAGCTATGTAGCTGTTGATGATCTGCTCAGGATTAGGCTAGTTTAAGGTTTATGTGCCAACTACTCTTGGCCATTAAAATTTTCATTTTTGCAGTATTTGTTTCCACTGAGGCTATGACGCTATGAGTTTATGTGAGAGAACTGAATTTTGATTTCCACACGTGTGACTTTGCATTGTCCTAGCAAATTCTGTAAAGTGAAACTCTTTTATATCTTATTGCACAAAACATAAGGGATTTGATATCATCACATAGTCCTTATATCTCCCTGTTCTAGTTGCTGCCATGAAATCCATTACAAAAAGGCTCTATAGTAGCAGTTACTGGTCATATAACACATGACAATCAGGGACCAGAATAATGCAACATGCTACATGTAAAATTCTGTCCATTGATCAACATCTCCTCGTCTGTAGAATCTGTACTGGCTGCCGTCAAATTGTGCTTTCAGTAATCACTGTTCAAAATTTCAGTCTAGCTGAAGTGAATGTAGAAAATACAAGATTTTGCAAGCTCTCTCCTGTTGGAGTATCTAACTACATTTCCTCTTGCCAAAAAGATAGCACAGTGTCCTGTGAGATAGGGTACTAGACTGTCACTCAGACCATAGGTATTTGCATTCCAGCTTTGTTGCCAATATGTTGTGTCACTCGGGGCAAGTTGCTCCATATTTTTGTACCTCAACTTCTGCTATATCTAGGACAGAATCTATTCACATTGTAGTCACTCTGCGTGCAATTAGAGCTGCTTGGAATCTCAGTGCCTTAAAAAATTATAGACTGTGGTGAGTCAGAATTTTAGTAAAGGCACCAAACAAGCATAAACATGTTCTGGTTCATGTTTTGTCCATCTTTGAGGACACAGGCAAGGTATTCCAGAAGACAAAGCATAGGATCAAGCAGGGAGACCTAGTTTACAGTCAATAAGAACTACTAACTTGAGATATCTGCTTCTGTTCTGAATTGCACACTCCTGAAAAACCCTTCAGCATACAGAAGTAAAAACCATTTTGCAAGGACAAGTAAAGAGAAGTGTGTACATATTTCAGGGGTGTTTCTATTGTCTGTCTGTCCACTGCTGTAGTTGAACATTTCATGCTTCCATGGAAGACTGAACATTCTGGTACCATTTATTTCCTTATCTGCGGAGACCATAAATACAATATTGCTTTTACTAGGCAACTCTGACATTGATAACAGACATTTATAGAACACGTTTGGAAATTAGTATGTTTCGCTTAAATGGACTGTCAACATAACGACTTTAACAATAATACATGAGGTGCAATGATTTTGTATCATCCAGACAACTGTGTTTCTACTGCAGTGCTGCCCTGGAAGTGTCTTATTTCCTTCTCTGATAATCTGTTTTGTTTCAGGAGAAGGACCGAGTTTTTTGAACTTGTCAGAAAAGGTGGTTATGATTGGAGTATAAAAAACCACCGAGAAATATTTCGGTGAGCACTACTATTTCTTGCTTTCTGGTTATTTCAAATGTAGTCCTATTTCTTTAAGGAACTTCATATATCATGGAGAGAAGACTTAAAGTAACAAGAGAAAGTAGCTTGTTTTAAAAATATGATCCATTATATGAAATATATGGTAAGATTTCTAAACATTACCAAACAGCAGGGATGTAATCAGTGTGACATCACCTTCTCCATTCCTATTTCTGCCTTCGCAGTCTGTCACGTTTTCTCCCCTTTCTCCCAGCCCCACTAGTTACTGCTCAGCCCTTCCACTCTTTCTCCAGAAAGTATCAATGTTCTGTCTCAGGACACAAAGGTCCTGCCTGCCCATTTCCCTGTTACTTTCTCCTCTCAGCTGTTTTCTGTTACTGGCCATGCTTCTCTCTCCTCTCCTAGTCTGTACCTGGGAATTTGCAGATACATAGTACTCTTCTAGCCCTCAGGAATGATCTGAGCATGCATCCTATTGAAAACCTCAGACATTGTGGGTGGTTTGAGTACACCACGCTTTTGAGACAATAAAATGTGTGCATTTGCATATGCGTGCCTGATTATGTCTCATTTTATCTGAAATTTCATTAAAATTCTGTTTCCTTTGGTCTTTTGACCAAAATATTGGCCATTTTCTATTTTCCATATCATTTCACCCATTTCTAATTTTAGATTCAGGCAATATATTTGATGCTTCATTTTCAGTGCCCTTGTTCTTCATTTAAACTTTCTTAGACTTTTATCTGCATCATGGTACTGTACATAAACGCTTTCTACAGCTGAATGGTTTCTTTCTCCTAATGCATATAAAACATGGTTGTAGCTAGGTATTAAACTACAGTGGAACAGTATAGCTCATAGTAAATCTTAAATTTTTATTGTAGATGAGCAGTAGAAACTGCTTAAACGGTGTCTGGGATGCCTCCTGTGATTATAGGTTCTCTTGCTACAGCAGTCACTTACAAATAGGCATATAAATTTATCCAGTTTGGAGGTGTTATTATGTAATAATATCCTTATTTATATCACGTGAAGCACATGCTTTCTAGTATATTACAGGTATTAACATAAGTAGTGTTAGAAGTATTGCAAAATTAGCAGTTATTCCTCTGCAATATCATTTCTTTTCTAGTGTGCTGTGCACAATACCAAAATTCATCATCTGATGACCTGCAACACATTAGGCTTCCTAGGCACAATTGTGATGTAAAAGCCATGCTGATGGCTGAGTTTTCAAACATGTCATTCTTTTCTGGAGGAAAAGAAGGTGCCAGCGCTGACATTTTATATATGTATTATTTATTTATGCATCCAGAGCAGAGTTGTTTAGAAATCCAACAAAGGTTGATTCAGCTTGTATTGTTCATTTCTGGTTTTCAGATCAATGCTAATGACAGCCTGTGACCTTGGAGCTGTGACCAAACCGTGGGAGATTTCAAGACAGGCAAGTCATGATTAATAGCAGGGCTGGGAGGAGGCGGGACTGGCGGGACAATATTCCCAGGGCCCTGGCTTACAAGGGACCAAAACTGGAATCAATTTACAGCGGTATTAATGCTGTAAAAAAAATAGCAGGGGGTTTCTGCAAGAAATAGTTTATTGCATAATCTTTCCATGTACACATGCTGGTGAGCAACATGTAGCTACCTGAAGAGATCTGGCTTTACAACCTCTCCTCTTATTAACCAAAAATGGATGGATTAAACAAAAAAAGTGTTAGCCACATGTAGCTGTGCTTACTCGTTTTGTCTCAAAGATTTCCCTGGCAGTGGCAGATTCTTCCCTAAATCAAAAATGCCAGTAGATGATCTGCAAACAATGATTAACATAAAATCTTCAGTATATATTATAAGAGAAATGTGTTCATTTTCTCAACAGTGATGGGAAAACCTGCAATTGTAGTATAGAGCCTTTTTTGACATCCTATACTTAGAAACAAAAATTCAGACTTCTGTTGCTGAGTAGGCTCTTTAGAAATACATATAAAACTTGGGTCCGGCACTGGCAAACAATTACAATGTGAGAAAGCAACCTGTCCCAAAAGTCTTGTCCTTTACCACATTATTTTCCCTCTTCTAGGCATCTTTCCTTACTTAGCATCCATCCTTAATATTTCCTGTATCCATGCTAATAATTCTCTCTCCTTTACTGAGGTCCAGAACAAGCTAGTAGAAGGCAGGCTGTGTGTAGGTTTGGAGGAATATACAGCATCAAAAAGCAAATAGGAAATGCATCAGCACAGCTGAGTATGGCTAAGCACCTGGAGGGAGTTTGATTGGCTTAACAGCAAAGTGATAGATAAAAAGATAGGGTGAAAAAAAGAAGCTAGACCAGAGAACTTGTGATGCAGGAGCAACCAGATATCTTGGATAAGGACAAGGAAGTAACAGGAGCTGAAAGGGACCTATAAAAATTATATGCATATTAAATCAGTAAAAAAGGCATTTGTGTGGCAAGGGCTTCAGCTCAGCTTGCACTTTTGTCAGATGAGTCTTTTTTGTTTTTATAAGCAGACTGTGACGATAGTCCTTCTAAGGCCAGAATATGGTCACCTCGCATGGAAATCGGGGAACTTCCTCATATCCTGCAGTGGGAAAATGATGTGCAGGATTTTTCAGTGCCACCTAGCCACTGCTGCAGTGTGTGCAATCCCTTCTTATTTTTTCTCTTTAACCCAGTTAGCTTCTTCATTTTCTTTGACAGCCAAAATGTCAGGTAGGGTCTGTTTTCCATGTTGTCAATCTTCATGCTAATGCATGAATTAGTGCTGAAGTCTCTGGGAAACTGTTTTTTTATCCTTACCACTTTTGAGGTCTGTGGGTGAAAATTCCCTTGCAACCTAGTGTACAGGTTTACTTTATATTGAAAAATCCAGTCTGGGATTGATTGAAACACTACCTGGTTGAGTAGAGAGGCTAGTAAGTCCACAGAAGAAAAACAGGACAGGAAAAAAAACTTGAAAAGTGAGGGAGAAATAGATTAAAATACGTGAATCAAAGGGAATAAAGACTAGATGTAAGAAGGCAAATTTCAGGAAGAGTAGATAGAAACAGATAAGAGGGAAATGGACACAAGGAGAACAGGATCAGAATAGCAGTGAGAGACAGGGGTGAGACTGTCTTGATTATTTTTATACAATATACTTGGCAAACCCTTAATTGCTGCTAGGTTGTTAAATTATTCCTCTATCTGAAGTATTGATCCAGAATTTTATTAGTGCACTGGGATTACATACATTATAAAGTTCCAAACTGTGTGATAACCTAGCTCAAGATTTAAGAGTACTTTATAACATCAATTCACCTACTTCCAATTTATTTTGGTACTCCTTATTTCAACTGTAACAAGTTTAGGATTTGTGAGTGCTAACTACTATGCAGTTGCTAGAGCAAGAAATTTTTAGATTTTATGAAGTGCAGGTCTCTGCTTAGCCCACTACTCTTGTGTCTTAGCATTATGAAATCATTTCCTAGCTTGAAAACACTTGAAAACAATAAGCAGGCATAACAGGACCTTTAGGAACTGAATGCCATCTTCAGTAGATTAGCTTCTTTTTTTTTTGCATCTGTCACACATGCCTACCTGCGACACCCCACACATGAGAAGAGTACAGTATATGAAGGCTGCTATATCAGGATTGCTCTCTGTTTGACTTCCTAAAATTCCTGTTGTTTTCATAACTAATTTTGTTTTTAAATCTTGTGTTCTTCTGAGAAGCATGAACTTCTGCTGTGAATAGATCTTCATTCACAAAAGTCAGAAAGATGCGTTCCAGTTTCCAACCCACCAGAGTTCTTGATTTTGATTCAATATGATAATCACAATCTGAATTCATATTTAGATCTTCAGATCCTATAGCGCTGACAGTCATGTGAAAAAAGTAAAGCCTAATGGAGAGAATTTTTAATGATTTCACATTCCATTAAGACAACAGAGGTTATTGGTTAATTAAGTTTCTTTGCTAAGTGAAGTTGTTTATATATGGCAACAGCCTGTAAATACTCAGAGAGCTCTTGCACATTTTACAAGGCATTTTTACAGACATAATTTTGGATGCCGAGAAGCTATAATTTTCTATTCTATTCTCAATACTTGAGTAAATTGCATATAGCTGCATTGAGTAAATTGCATATAACCTCAACATTGCAATCAATGTAAATCCCCCAGCCAATTCCCAATCAAAATGGGGTAAGTGTGCCTATCACTGGTTATGGCTGTTTATACCCCCTGTATGCCCAGTCCCTGAAAACTACACAAAAAAGTGCCTGACATCAGTCATGTAGTAAGTGGGGCTAATCACTTCTTCACAGTTAAGCACAGGCTGAAATTATGGTCTGAGCAAGAACTCATTACCCTAAAAATTGTGTAGCAAGAACTCTAATTTTTATAATGATTTATGTTTTAGGCAGCTGAGCTGGTAACCAGTGAGTTCTTTGAACAAGGAGACAGAGAAAGATTTGAACTCAAACTCACCCCTTCAGTAAGTTTTTATCACTTCTGAACTAGTTACTATCTTGAATAGGGTAAGAAAATATCATTGGGTTCATACAGAAAAGCTAACTGTATTTTGTATGTAAAGAAAAATCTTGAGATAAAGAAAAGCTTTGTCCAATAAGGACATGCATTTAGAGCCATATATAAAAGCTCTCCAATCAAATCAGTCACTTTTGCATTGAGCTCTTTTCCCTACTTTCTGTACCTATTCCCAAGGTTATTCTGTCAGTTAATTTTCTAAGCAACGGGTATTGTTTTCAATACACGGTATTCAAATAAAAAATCACCAGCTATGTATGGAAATCAAAATTATCAGATTTACTTTATGTTGCAGCTATCTGTGTTACTTGATATATCAAATGCTATATAGGTAGGTATACAACTAAACATAACTCTGTGACTGAAAGGATAAATTGGTATTGAGTGGAATATAGGAAGATGGGTATAAAGTCTCAAACAAGAACTAAGAAAAACAGCTTCATCAAGATTTTCAGTGAATTATTTTAAGAGAAAGCCCTACCCAGGTTAAATACCTCTAAATGTTGACAAGGCATTATCCAGAGGCAACAGAAGAAGGGTAACAGAAAGTATTCTAAAGAATTTAACTTACAAGCCATTCACAAATATGTTTATGCTTCCAAAAATTAAAAGACTATTATTCTAGTGGCTCAACTTGTGCTCACTTCAATAATACTTGCACATAAGCCTGTAGTGATGTAATGAAGTGAATTAAGTTAAAAAGTTTGTAGTAAATAATGCTCAGATACAATAAATGGCTTTTCACTTTGCATGCTGTCAGAGGTTGGGACATTAATAGATTTCTTCCCTAGAGTGGTTCTCTGTGTACATCTTAGAAAAAATGGTATCTGTAGTCCAGTAGAAGAGTAATTAGTCAGTCATGGTATTCACAGTTCTGAGACTGAATCTAGGCTTGAATAACTGCAAATACCATTCCATATAAGTGCCTTTCCTGCCTTGATATAAAATCTGAAAAGTGTGTTTCTCATGTTAATGAAACATAATAGGAGGTAATTTTATTTCAACACACACATTAATGTTACTGTCTTCAAGTAGCAATCAATTCCAGTGTAAATGGCCCAGGTCCACCAGCCTTAATAAATGCAGAGAAAGACAAAAGCCAGAGCTTTCTTCTGGACTCATGTTGGGAGATAAGGCCAGTAAATAATAGAGTTCATCAGTTCCAACAGCCGATGGCTAAAGATCAAAATCATGTAGAGCTTTAATATATTAATGAGGAATTTTTAAACAAGATCAAATGCTGACAAATTTCATGACATATCACTATGACAAGCCACCTAGATAGGTATTGCTGCTAGTTAGGCAAGAGAGTTGTTAGCAAGATAACGTGATCTTCTCTTATCTTGTAACTCAAGGATTTTTTTTTCTTGCATTGTGCTTATAACAATCTGAAAATTACAGGATTTTTCAAAATTATTTAAACAGCAAAGACTGAATTTTCCAAAAATCAAACCCAAGATTCTCATTTAACATTACAGAGTCCTTGAATCTTGCCTGCTGGTCTTATTTATACACTGTGTGATACCTGTGTACTAGAAAGAGCAGGCTACAACTAGAAGAATTCAACCAGACATTTAATGTAATGTGTGTAGTCTGGTGTTTCTAGAAGGTAGAAAAGGAAAGTAAGTTTTCTTAGGAGACATCAACCTTGAGATATGGGCCCAGAATAAGAACAGACTTTCTACTGAAAAAGACAGAAATATTTAAAACTTTGCATATTGAGAGGGTAAAAAAAAAAAAAAAAAAAAAATGGAGGCATTTGGTAAATGGTGTGGATGGGCCACTAGAAGGATGATTAAAATACTGTAGAGGGATTGCTGATGGACTCAAGTAATCTTAGGCAGAGTATGGAGAAAACAACTCATGTTCAAACTCTGCAGAACTTAGTTTCTTCCATCTCCTTTCAGCCAATAATCAACCCTCTTAAATATCAGCCTTGACCTCCATAATTTCCTCTCTGGGGGAGTGTGGTGAGCAGTGAATTAGGCTGTTTCCAGAGGAACAAATTGATAACTGCTCCCAAAATGGATCTGTTGATTCCTCACCCTTTGGATTCACAGACATGGCTGATTCTGCAGAAAAGGTCTGTAACTGGGAGGGAGGGAGACAGCCCAGATCCATCCCTCTTCATTTTGCTGAGCTGGAATATCCTATGTGAGAAAAGGGAAATTTCTACTCAAAGGTATCTCCTTTACATTTCTGCAGGAGGTTTCATACAAGCTCAACTCCAATTGTGGAGCATTTATTTTACATCACAGAATTATAAAATTCAAATATATTCAGCCTACAAATTGCAAGACATCATCGAAAATAAACAGTTTCTTTTTCATGCTAGACAAAGCAGTAAGAAGACTGCTGCAAAGATTGATTACGGTTTACAAAGTGTTCTGGTCGTGAGAATTTGATCATAACTCCAAAGTGCTGGATGATGTGTCTGTAAAATACTCCAGTGTCATAAAACATGACAGTTTTGTTCTCTTCTCAATTCAGGCCATTTTTGATCGGAACAGGAAAGATGAACTACCCAGGTTGCAGCTCGAGTGGATTGATAGCATCTGCATGCCATTGTATGAGGTAATTTTTACTTACTGCTCCTGTAGAGTCCAGAGAAGATTGTTTTTACCTCTCTAGGGAAAAAGAGTTAGCTTACAGTGCAGCCTTGAAGGCTACTTGAACACTTCTCTTTCTTTGGCTTTACCAAAAGTCTGAATTCTAAGCAGAAATCTTCAGATTCCCTGAAGGTGGTCATATCTGTAAACATAATTCCCCTCTAAGTTATAAAAGCTGATAGGGCAACTGTTTATTTTATTGTGTTTGAAACAAACTAATTCTCATCATGGCAAGCTGCAGAGTGCTCTGCTAAGGTGCCAGAGGGATAGTCTCGTTAGGTGCTGCTGTCAAACCTGACCAAGTATGTGTGACCCAAAGGGAAGTTCAAGGCTGAGTCTTTGCATTCCCTTCTGGCTCCTTTCCAAACTATTAAGGTGTTCTCTAGGCCAAGCCTTTAAGGTTAGTGACAAACGATCTGTGGTTTAACCTGTGTGCTGTTTAACCTGGGAATTTACTCTTTTAATCGTGCTTCTACATAGACTGCGTGAGTGCTTGATATAAGGAGTATAAGCTCTCAAGTACTACTTTATTAAGGCTGTAGATGATCAGAATAATGCTTCTCTTTTTGGATTAAACCAGCCTCAGAATTTGACTTGTGCAACATAAGGTTCACCATTTTAACTTTTTCTCTCTTATCTGTATAGAAAGCAGAGCTATGTGAGCAGGATGATAAATTGAAAATAACACTATAGAAAATCAACCATCAATAACTGTGTCTGCCAGTCTTCCTCCTCCTCACTGAAACCACACAGTGCTATTGGCACATTACACCAATAAAGACTGCCAGATTGGCCATTGATATCTGGGAAAACATGGGGATGTTCTCACTAGGCATTTTTGGGGAACCGCAACAAGTTCTCCCTGTTACCGCTGCACCCTAAACTGCCTCACGTCTCCAAGCGATGGATGGGTCAGTGATGATACAAAGCCAAGAGCTGGGAAGCAGGTACCAGCTCCCATGCTGACATTAAACTGATGAACTTGTGTGTGAATATAGCTTCCCTACACACAAACAAAAATGGATTAGCAGTTTCTTTTCATTTTATAGACCAGGTATGTCATCAATAGCATACAAGGTAATAAGGATGATATGTTTCCCCTGCTCTCTATACCTTGTGGTATATCAGGCTGCCACTGTGGCAACAATTAAGTGACTGCCCAGTCTCAAAGGCAACTCCTGTTGTGTAACATGGACAGCATGTACTTGTGTAAACAGCAAGGTGGGCTACTGCTTTGCCAGTAGATCCTGTCCCTTTCTTAGGTCATTCTTTGTCTTAATCTACAGCTTTCAAAAAATTAAGGCAACACAAGCACGGAAGAAGAATATAAATCTATATTTTTTAAAATACCAAGATCATTTTGGACAATGTGGCAGGGGGTATGGGGGGGCTGACATTGGACAAAACCTCTTTAAAAATAATGTTCCTTTCAATATAATAGTTCATATTACACTACGATGCATATTATACCAGAATTCATGATTTGTAATAACATCTGTAATCCAAAAATGTACAATAAAGCAGGAAGAGCTGATAATCAGCCCATCCTCTGCATGAGAAGGCTACATCTGAGCACTAAAGCTCTGGTTAGTTAGCTCCATCTTAGCAGGAGATCTCTGGGGAATATATTCACATCTGATTTCCCTGCTTTCTGCTGTCTTTGCATCATGCTGTGCAGCTATTAGCCTGCTGCTCAACAACTTAAAAAAGAGACACCATCAAACCTGGAAGTCATTGCAGCTCCAGCCTTAGGGGTAAACAGAAAACTTGATGTCATAGTATCACACTGCGGGAGATTCTCTCTTCAATGTGGAGGCAAGTTTTAATTTTCATATCCAGCTTAATCAAACCTCAATACACATATCACATCAGCAGTGTATTCAGGCATTGTAAATCCTCCATTTAGGGCTAGATAAACGCTACAACTATGGCCAAGTCCTAGATTTCTCTTCTTTCCAAATACATTCTTTAAAATTGTAGCCATTGTAATACATTGTAGGAACCACATGTGGGGAGAGAATGGGTTACATCATTACAAATGCAACATAAAGAGGCGGAGTGGCAGCTGACAAATTAGTAAAATCTTAGTGGTACTTGTGTAGCTCCCTAGCATATTGCTTATAAAAACCGTATGTTTGAAATAAACATTTGACACTCGTTTTGATACCAAAATTACATTAAACCATAGAGAACAATATCAAGGCTTTTGCATGTAGTTTTGTCCATGCTAGTGATTAGAAGTCCTGAATCCGTGTGGGCAGATCCCAGCATCCAGGGCCCTGAAGGGAACTCTGTGGGGAACACGTGTGTCCATATCAACACAGTTGCCACAGCAAGATCTAAGCCTGCGATCTGTCCTTTTTGACAACCATACGGAAGAGATGGTTCCAGCAAACTGAGTGCTGGCAACTCCCTTTAAAGTCAGACAGCAGATCAGCAGAGGCCCCTGAAATTTTCTTTGCTGAAATTAGTTCCCAAGAGTAGGTGATTCTTGGGAGCTGCAGATCTCTGAAATATGCAATACAGAAGGAACTTCATAGCCAAAAGTTCCAGGACTGGTCTGACACCACCCCAGTGCCACCAACAGTACTATAACAAACCATATCTTCTCCACAGTCCAAGCTTATGAGCTAGGCTACATACCAGAGAGGAATGTTTTATACTTTAAACAGTATATAAACTTTGCAGAGCATTTTAGAGAGTTATGGCCTTCCTAGTCTTATATTTTTTCTCAGTTCTGAAACATTCTCTGGGACTTGATCAGTCTTGAGGGGAGATTTGGCACTATTTCCTCCTTGTGCATCTGCTCTGCTCTCTACATTTCCTTAAGGGAGCTCAAGACAAGCCACTTTGAGATGCAGTTCTTCTCCCAAGTAAAGGATTATGAAGTCACCTTTATTGAGGGATGTGTATCACATCTCTCTGCTTACCTAGCTATAACTGTTTTCTGAGTTTGGCCCCTTTTTGTGAGAAGGTTTACAAGTGACTAGCAAATGATCAAGACCTGTGCAATTTCCATTAGCAATCCTGCTTGCCTGCCCCGTGGAATGCCCCAGAAGAAAGAAGGTCAAATATATCCAAAATGTGCCACATCACAAGCTAATGTGGAGCTTAAAGCTGAGTGTAGATATATAATGATAACTGGGGATATAAATAAATAAATATCAGAAATTATGCACAACTGAATTTCCCATATCCAAGAGTCTAAATTCCAAACCCTTCTGTGTTTGCT
Organism: Tyto alba; assembly: GCF_018691265.1. Taxonomy (NCBI): domain Eukaryota; kingdom Metazoa; phylum Chordata; class Aves; order Strigiformes; family Tytonidae; genus Tyto; species Tyto alba. The sequence goes on along the minus strand of NW_024881328.1, from coordinate 26,061,702 downwards.
CTGCAAGCCTGACTGCTCTTGGCACAAGGTAAGCCATGGCTCTGCTCCCTTGCTCTTCCACATCTGCTGCTCTGTGTGGGAATCAAGCCACCTCCAATTTCAAAACACCTCAGTAATCAAATCTGTTTCCTTCACACTGTGGATCATAGGTTTGTGAAGATAAAAGCTTCCCAATTTTTTGTTCATTGCTTTTTATTACACTTGGGACATTATAATTTTATTGAATTTACTTTTTTGTTACTGTAGTGATCACTGATCAGAGTATTTTTATGTGACAGTGGAGTTTTTGCCTTGAGTAGCAGAACAGCCATCCATTTACTCTGAAGCTCTGATTTTAGAGGCTCTAGTTACACTTTACTGCATCACATTTACTCTTCATTCAAAAATGCCAGAAAGAAAAGCGTTCATCAGTAGAGATGAGAAACAAGCTTATTAGAATAATAATTTAGAAGGAAAAATGCAGGTTTTGGAACTGTAGAGCATTTCAAATCTACTAATGTAGCTTCAGTATGAAGTAATCATCCCCTTTTTGTTAGAATATTCTATAAAGGGGAAGCACATGCAACTTAAAGCAGAAAACTAAGACATCCCACTGAAAATAAAGCACTATGGCTACACTGACAGCTGCATTCACCACACAGAGCAAGTATTCTGTACTTATTTGGACACACACATTCACATAACAGGAAACAGAATTTTGATCATTAAGACACGTTACCTCTCTGACCTTCCAGTGAAGAAATGCTAAGTGTTTCAACACTAACAGATTTCTCTCCTGGACTCTCTAGTTTTTGTATACCTAAAACAGGATCAGTCACAGATTCTTCCCAACTCAGATTAGATTTCTCAGTGGGGAGCAAAGAGAGTGGGAGAGTGAAGGTCTTATTCTTTTTAATCATTATTTTTCTCACAAACAACATCAAAGCTTCAGTGATTCACATCAAACAAAAGATGCTAACAGAAGCCCAGCTCTGTTCACAGCATTGTTAGGCAGAGACAGTAACACTATGAATAGCAGGGCCAAAGGCCATGCACTCTGCTTCTGGGCAGATAAATACATAGTCAGGTAGTCAGTGACAATGACAGCAGCTATTTAAATTTAAGGGAGATGTCTTTAAGGAAGATAAAGAAGCTCATGGCTTTTACAACTTATGCGTGTCTGAGATTGCCCTGCTCACCTCTACCTTGGTGCTTCATTGAACTGCTCCACTTTAGTGCTATTTTTACTGCTATTCAAGATTTTCTTGGGTATTGAGAGCTTTAAACATATAATAGTATCTACAAAAGTGAATTTGCATTACTCCATCCAGGATTCTAGGGGAAATCTGGGAAGAGTAGAAACATTTATGTTTAGCTTAGAAAGTACTTTAAATGTTTTGAACAGAATGTGGAGGGTCAGAGTCCTTCTTTATCACATTGTTTGACGTACTTAGAAAGAAATCTAATCACTCTGTCTACAACTCCAAGAGCTGATATGCCTGTCTTCCTACAAAGGTAATGTCTAGCCTTGTAATTAAATCTGTCTTTAGAGTATGATGATGTAGCTGCAAAAGGATCTATTCTGCTTGTAAGCATACATTAAATGCACAGGGTATCATAAATCGTAGGGTCTCTACAAAGCACAGAAAAAATACAGAGAAATCTCCAACAATCATGGCTACCTCTGTGCTTTAACTTCTTTGGTTCAAGAGTTGACTGTGACACCTGAACTGAAATGCATATGCACACACAGTGATTTTTTTCCAGAAGTTTATACTCTAGTTACAATTATAAGGCAGGAGATTAACCTTTTGATATTCCTTTGTAGAGAAGGAGGAAAAGGCATTCTTTAAGAATCATGCTTATATTGCTATGTCCTCATGCAGCCCCTCCTCAGTTAACACCTTTCCCTCATTCCTTCAATTACAGTTTTGCAGAAGGAAATACTGTATAAGAAATTCAGGGTTTAGACCACTCCTCTAGAAGTCCTGATTGTCCATAATGGCCTGTATAGGATGGCTTAGTCCTTACACAGACAAAAGTCACTGGATGCAGCCAAAACTATTACTTTTTCCTTCAGATGTTTCTGTCTTCTCCATACAGTCAGAACTGAAAAACTTTTAAAATTATTTGATGAAGAAGAGCTTATCTGTATGAACATTTTGGAAATAGCTTGCTGTACCCACCATTCACCCATACCTGGGATTCTTGGTACAAAAGTCAGAGTACTACTGTTCTATCTTAAGTTTGCAACTAGTCAGGGGACGGGGACAGGGATAGCACAATGTAGTGAGCGGTTCACCATGAGCAATATATAGACATTCCCTGAAATATGTTCACAAGTTGAGAAGTTCTTCGGGGGGGGGGGGGGGGGGGGGGAGGAATCAGGACTAAGCTATTTGGAAAAATGTGCTCACAGGAAGCAATTTGATTGTCTCTGTGTAATTCTCATTGAAATCAGCTTCTCTTTTGTAGCATGTTGAGGGAAGAGGAGGATAACTTCCAATAGATCCTAAATACCATAAAGATGCACACTTTTGTCAGGGCTTATTTCTGACATTTGATTTGGACAGAGAGTGAGAGGTAATGCATCTATGCTTCCTGAGACTGCTTGGCTGACAAGGATTAGTAAGGCAGATAGGCTCAGGATGCAGTATGTGATACACTGTGGACTGAGGCTGCACAGGCGTTGGCAGATCAAATTAGTCTCACTTTCTGTTGAAATCCAGGGGGTAATATTATCCAAGAAAGAGCAGGTGCAACATATTCTGCTGTGTTTGCAAGAAATTTGCTTCAGAGGAAACTTAATCAGGCCAAATGCCAGTGCTGGGGGGGGGGGAGTTGGTAGCTAAGGATTACATTAGGAATAGGGGTTTCTCCCAGTGAAGAGATTTTGGCACTGCAGAAGGATCTTTCTGTAGCCTTGAAATAGGAATTCAACTAGGTTCATCACTTCTGTTGCCTTGTTGCTTGTATACTGATGATGAATCTAAACAAGGCCACCTGGAATGAATTCTCTTGAACTTTCAGAAAACTCAAATACCATGACCGTATTACAACTTCCAGTAATGGAATAAGCATCAGCAAACTATTTTCCTTACCTCACTCCCTTTTTTTTCCTACTTTTTTCTGCTACTTTTGTACTAACAGAGAAAAAATGTGTAGAATAGCTATACAAGAAAATAAAACCAGGAAAATAAGAAAGAATGCGTTTTGCAATTCCCTTCTAAGTCAGTCACTATTTCACAGAGTAACATGGAAAGGCATAGTTTTGGTGGTTTCAGAGCAAGGATTTTTGTGTCTGAGTATCACGAACACCTTTTTACAATGGGCATAAAGATCCTGATCTTCTTTTTTTTTTTTCCCAAGAGCAGGGAGGGATTATTTTTTTTGTAAATTAACGGAACATTATTTGTATTACTATCAACAATTTTAGGAATTTACAGGTTTTTCCAAATTGCTTAGAAAAGACATCAGAAACAAATACTTTTTCCCTTCAAACAAGAGTACTTCAACTTACTTCTCATATAGTCATCCTATGCCAGGAAGGTCTCAACTGAAAGGATGGATGATCAACAAAGATCTTTGGGAGAGGATAGACAAAACAACATTTGCCATTGACTTTAGTGAAGTTAAACTAAGTGAAGCTAGTGAAACTAAGCTTCACTAAAGGCTTTCAGCCTGATCTGTGAGAAAAAGTGAATAATTCCTAATACTACAATTTCTGTGGCTGTCTTATATAGAATTATCTGCCCAGTGTGTTGCGAAGAACATGCAGTTGTGTATGGAAATGTATATAAAGATCTGAGGAAATAGATTGAAAAGTTGGCAGATAAGGTAGAAGAGACAGCCAATAGAGGAAACTCAAATTGTACAGCAAATCTGAAAGAAGATAAATGGATAATTTAACAGCCATTCAGTTTCAAGAAAGACAAAGCACAAACTACATTGCATCAGAAAAGGACTAGAAATGATGATGGATGAAACGCTTCAAGTAAGTGTTTAACACAACAGAATAACAGTTGCCTGCAGAATTCCCAGCTGAGGGCAAATTCAAAGAACTAAATAAGGATATGAGACTGATATGGTTTGAAGAGTTTTTCAAAATCCATTTAATAGCAAGGCAGAAGACATTGATCAGTTGCTTGGTTAAAATGTTGAAAGGAAAATAGTTAGAAACATTCTGTCTCTTGCATGCTTTAGACATAGAATCAAAACCATAAACAGCAGAGCCAAACAAGAAGTTGTTTATGAAATAATAACTCTTCCTCTTCTGAGCAAACCCTTGGTTTCATGAAATTATTATGAACAGATGAATCATTTGCAACTATAGCAACACATCAGCTGAGCTACTTCAGTAGGCACCCAGTCCTTCAGTATTACTCTTTCCTTTTGACAGCACAGCATGGTCAGAGCACATTTAGCTACCAGGAGCTCTGTACATATTTTCTTCCCTGAAGTACCTGGCACTTTCTACCAGTGGAGAATCTTGCTTTATAATCATGCCTCTATAGTATGTATATTTACTTACAAAGGAGTGCAGCATTATTCCTGCTAGCATACCATCACCAGAAAGAAGTATAATGCTAATTCATTGTGGGAGAGCTAAACAATTGTGCATGTATTAGATCCCTTTCCAGTCACAATTGGCTTCCTTCCACACTGCTAACAATTTCTATAAAGAAGCTAGAAGAAACTCCTGTTTTCTATCAGGGAAGTTAGTAGCATATTCATTTAATCGAATTACATTTTTATGCATCAGAAAAAAATTCCCTGGCAGAAATGCAGAAGTAATGCACCGATGCATTATGTACTTGATGACCAGACCCCTCCTCAGTAAGCCTTAGAATGAATAAACAAAGTCTCCTTCAACTATAAGGAAATTGCAGTAATTTTATTTTTTTCATCAAATCATCCCTCTCCCAAATACAGTATTTTTTTCTGGAGCATAATGATTAAATATAGTCCTGAATCAGTAGGGCAAATAATTAATTCATATACGCAGTCAAAGGTTCATAGAAGTTAATCCCTATATCTTCTCTGGTTTACTTCATCTTCTGTATTCTACCTATAAAAGAATTTTAGCACTCTTCTTGGGTTTAGTACACAGGCACATATACAGAAATACTTTTGAGTTTTCAAAACAACTTCCATCAAGAATTTGTATTATGAAGATCAAATCTGTGGATGACTGCAGTACAGGTCCCTTTTATCTGAACTAATCTGAAGTTCAAGGACTTTCAAACAGATGGCTCACCTTTGGCCTACGTATTCTCACGTGAAAGCCACTTCAGCAAAACTCAGGAGTCCAATTCAGCTCTGCTGTAACTGGTCATGACTCTCTTGACTTCAGCAATGCTTCATATGCTTAGACCAGGTTTGAATTTATCCCTATGGCTTCTCGGTCACTAGTGCCCTCCCTTCCAACTCAGAAACTGCCTACATAATAAAAGTGATTCATTAGAAACCACTGGGTTCCAAAGTAGAGTGAACACTGAGACCTATAACTTTTTGATATGTGCTCAGTCATAAAAATGAATTTATATGGTCTTATTCCATAAACTCACTTTACAAACATTAGACCCGCAACCATACTTCCATGAGCTGTAATCTTGTCAAAGCTCATAAGTTAAGCAAGGTCAGAATTGGTCAATATTTGGATGAGAACCTCCGGGGCTGGGGGGAAAGAAAAGTATATACTCTGAAGGTCCTGCAGTGTTTGCAAGTTAGGACATACTTTGCTCCACTTTAAAAGGATTTTATATCAGTCTTAGAATGCAATAAAATGTTGTATTTGCTTTAGCAGTAGTTTAGACTGGCCGCATCTATGCTGCATCTTGGCTGTTTCAGCTAACATCCTTTCCCAAAGATGAAGCTGATGTAGCAGATGAAGTCCTGTCCCCCCTACCTTTTGACCTAATCTAGATCTACCAACAAATGCCTCCACTGCTACCCATCGCCCTCTCCCTGAAGGAGTTTGTTGCTACTTCCACTATTTCTGCATGCTTTATCTAGCAAAATATATCTAAGAAATACATCTCTATACCCAATAAAAAACACTCTCCCCTCCTTACCTTCTCCCATAAATAGCTTCCTCTGAGTATTTCATCCTCTCTCCCTTTTGAGCTCTTCCATCAGGGAGCCCTGCCCTTCTCCCAGGAGCACACAGTGTATTGCTGAAGTGCCTTTAACCTTTCCTTGTACTGGAGGAGCTATACCTTGTGAAAGTATGCTGTGGGCAAAGCAGTATATAGTCACAAAAGACACCTAAATAATTGAAGGTGGTAAGAAAAAGTCAGTGCTATGCAGTAACTTTCTGAGAAACAGCTTAGTCAAGCATCTGAGGTAATATATGGATGCAGAAGGGAACTGCAAACCTATCTGGCTTTTCCTACCACTGGAGCACACAGCTGCCAGCATGACTGCTCTTCCAGCACGCTTTATCGCTCTGCTATTAAGAACAGCTTTTACAGAAAAGGGGATAATATGGGAAAGGTCACCAATCCTGTACCTACTGCTGTGCAGCAAGTCAGCTGCACTGCAGTGGGAGGACTGCAAGTGGGCACCGAGGTCCCAGGCAGAGGCGGGGACTCCCCTGGGCAGGGGTTCCCTCACCCCGGCCCACAGCCTGCCTGCTGCACCAAGGAGGGGCGAGGAAAAAGGGAGTCTCTGGAGCTACGGGTTTATGTGGTGGTATCCTGTGTCAGACAGCTGTTGAAGACCGAACCTCTTCCTGCTAAAGCAAATAATCAATTGGGCGTTAAGAAGCTGGATACCAAATTAGACAGATCACTAGCAAAGCTGTTCGTAAGAGGTATGCATCAAAAATAGTGTCATGGAGGAGCAGTACATCAAGGGGTTCTCATGCAATAAAATGGAAAGTAAAAAGTGCAGCCAGGAAGTAGAAAAGCTTGACTAGGTTACAGCCAAATAAACTTAAAGAGCTTTGGGAATAAATTGGTGGTTTAATCCGGATCAGGAACAGGTGCCATGAATGTAATTCAGTAAATGGTCGAGAGCCTGCCAGAAGGGAGAGAAATGTGTTGCTTTTGAGATAATTTCCCAGAAGCTTCATAAAAGAAAATTGATTACTGGAGTTTAATTATTAAAACAGGGCCAGATATATAGTAATCAAATGAGTTTTTAATTACATCTCAACCAGAAATAAAATCAAATTTGTGTACTTTGTATCAGAAAAGTCCTACTAAAATGCTTTGGTAGCTGGAAAAAATAAAATAAAAGCTAATTTCCATAGGAATTATAGTAGTTGGTTTAATTAAAAGACTAGATCAGAATGAAAGGGTCCCAAAGTGAAAGGATACTAAATACAGAAGCAGTGGTTTAAACATCAAATCGATGTCTGAATAAAGACATTTTATAAACCAAGTGCAAAATCTGCACTGTCAAGTGTCCCTAATCTAAATTAATGTGTAACAAAATTAAGTTTCTTAAAATTACACTATATATTTTGTAAGTATTCCATAGAATTAATTGCTTGTGCTATGGTAAAAATTAATATCAAAGACATGGTTTATTGTTTCCTAAATACTCTTTTTAATTTATTCCATCAAAGTTAATTTTATTAATTAACCATTCTTGTTATTTGCCTGGTGACTTCTGTTGCACTGGATTATTAGACTCTGTAATATGCACTTAGGTATATATTTCTAAGAAATATATTTATTTACTTTTGGTTTTAAAATTTGTTTACAGCTTATAAGGTACAGTGATTACTGTAGAACTGTGTGGGTGCTTCTGGAATACATTCCCAATCTACTTGGGCTTCTGGTCTCTGCTGTAATCAATGCAAAGCTGATTGCTCCGAGCACTCACAGACCCCTGGCACTGTACATGACAGGGCTGTCTCCTACTGTAAGAATGTGGCACATATGCCTAGGCTGGAGGGACAGGCACAGCAGCAAGTCATGCCCAGACCCCTGCATTTGCTCCCTGGCACTAGAATTGAAAGCATCATGGTCTGTGGTCAGCCTTGGCAAAAAAAAAAAAACAGTACAGAAATGACACAGATATAGCCAAGAGCTGCACAGCCACACTGAGCCAGTCCACTGTCCCAATGAGCTCCTTCTCCTCTCTGTTGCCTGCAGCAGGTATGGGTTGCTGGTGTAGCAGTTATGCCAGGAACAGCCTGTGCTGCATTTTGTGCTTACAGATCCTGGGGCTGACAGGATGTGAGTGCGGAATGCTGTCTTTGTGCTTAGAGATATTTTAAACACATTGATTTTTAAACACTGATTTAAACTTTTTAATTTTTTTTTTTAATTTAAAGTGTATATTGGAAAAATACTTCACAAAAACTTTTTCAAGATTTAAGAAATACCAGTAAGCTTAACTGACAGTGGAGGTATACTGCCTTTGCACAGAAAGGATCTGATGAATTGCTGTCAAGGGTTGAATATCTAATGTTGGTACCTCTAGACACTGAGTTAGCAGTGGTAATGAAGGTGCTAATGATAACAACAGTGAGCTTTTCAGGTGTTTATAATGTATTACTGCCCCTCTGGTTTGGACTCTGCCAAAACAGGTTTGGAAAATACACAATGGTGTGAAATAAAGAGCTAAAAATGGGTTGCTCTGAGGCGCGGTGATGGGAATGTTACAAATCCATGTCCATTCTATCAAATGAATGACTGTCACCAGCTAGCAATACTGTATGTGACAGGGACTACACTAAACTCTGCCTTTTACCCCAGGCCCAAGGTTACAAAATTGTCCACCCAGTCTGTGCCATATTCTAAGGAAATAACTTCAGGTTGATTTGCTTCAAGTTCCACACAAATCAGCTTCTTACTCATGGCGTGATTTTTCAACTGAAGTCAACTGAAATTGCAAGTTTTCAGCACATCTTAAAATCAGGCCATTAACCCTTAATTATCATATAATAGCTCAATTAAAAATCTACCAAGACTTACTTCAGTAGCTAACCAAGCTCCCACGACTTGCAGACTAGCTATAAAAAAAATCCAGTTCTTTAGTGGTGTCTGGGCTCTGGGGACCACTTAAAGTGGTTGCTGTTAACCCTGCTATTTAAAGCAAATAATAAAAATTATCAGCTGCAAAGGTACCTGCTTCCCCTTTCCTTTCTTTTTCCTTATACTTTTCTGCACTTGTAGAAGAAAAACTTTTGCTGTCTTCTCTGTCAGTACCTTTTTTTTTCTCTTGCACCAACCCTTTATTTCAAATGACAAATACATAGTTTCCAGGCTATCATGGAAAGCATGATACCCAAGTCTCATCAAATCCCACTTCTTGCTAATCAAAAAAGCTGCAAAATAGTACTCCTCTGTCCTGAAAGGGCACATTACATGACCGCTTGGGAGGTAACCAGCTAATCCTTTCTTCACATCTGGGTGCTGCTGTTAATAAGGTTCTGTCTCTCTTTAATGTAGGGACAAAACCAAGTGAAGCACTTGTGGTCTTTCCACATAAGCATTTGATACTAAAGGGGAAGGTAAAATAAACTTCTAGCAAAGATGTGCAGGAATTGTATAATTTTGGGGATGATTCAAAGCCAGCTGAAACCAAATAAAAAATTCTTACTGGCTTCTGTGAGCTTTGGACTGGGTATGTAGAAAAAAGGTAATTTCAGTGCAATCTAAAAATAAAAGGTTTTTTTTCCCTTTATTTTGAGCACACAGAAATGGATTTTTTTGCCAGCTTTGAAACACACAGTACAGTTGTGGTTTACTCATCTATAGAAAATAAGAATCTAGCACTGGGGAGAATCTAAAGGTTATTTCATCTTTGTCCAACTCATCATCTAACCAGTGGGCCTCCTGCACATAGATGCCAGCAATCAAATAGCCTCAGACACTTGGAGCATACCTCAAAAGGACTATCTTTAAGGATTACAAGGAAGCTAAAATAATTGAGCAATAACTCTGCCACCTTATGTGCTTTTTTTTTATATTTTTGGTGGATTACTTAAAGTCTCAGGTAAAACAAGTAAGATAAGATTTCAATCAAACAATAAGCTTTACGTACACAGGAATTTATAGCTGGGGGTGAGGAGGCTAGGGGTATGGTGCAGATTAAACACTTTCTGCCCTGTTACTCCCTGGACTGTCCATTGCAGGACTGGAAATATTGTCAATGTTTTTTCTCTCATCCTCTTTTTTTTAAATCTTCTTCCAGTGTCTAGTGAAGTTGAATGCAAAACTGAAGCCTATGCTGGACTCCATTGCAGTAAATAGAGGTAAATGGGAGGAGCTGCACCAAAGAAGACTTCCTTCTCAGGCAGCATCCTCATCCTCCTTTTCCTCTAGCTTTACCATGTCTCTCAAAGACATAAATTAAGCCTGCAAATGTCAGTGTCACTTTACAGTAAGAGCTGTCTGAAAGGTTTTCATAAACTTAGGCTCACCATTTTTTCAAGAAATGCTTTCACAGATATGCTTGATTGAGTGGATATTATCTTGATGGCAGCATAGTTTGCTTTTACTGGGAGGCTTAGGGGGACTGAAAGGAAGGCCTGCGGTGAGATTGCGCTGGTATCTGGAGTGACACAGAAGACTTAGCACAAGAAGCATTCATTCAGCTCCACTACATTTCAACTGCTGCTGTAAAAATCTGTAAAGCTGACAACAGACTGAAATATAAGAACTTACAGCTTAATAAAATTAATAATACAGAGCAGAACTGGGATGCAAGCTGGTCAATTCATATGCAAGGAGCTGCAGGAAAACAGAATAGTATGTAATTACATTGTTGTTTTGCATCTCTTCGGTACATGTTATGAATCAATTATGCCTGCTTTTGTGATGTTCCTCTCTCACTCTTCCCTCCTCTTTTATGCCTGAATGTTCTGAAAAGCCTGCTTTGTATTCTAAAGAAGTATTTTTTTACAACAAAGCTTCTTAGTGATTGATCAGGGCCTTTAGAATTGCCTACCTTTGCTACATTTAAAAACAAACTTTATTATCTTTAAAAACACCAACCTGTCCCTGCTTCCCTGAGAAATTCATATTAACAATGCAGTAAATTTCTCAGCAAGGGGAAGTTTGCATAACGGCAAAATATTGCATGGTAATTTTAGAGGTTTGGGGGTTTTTTTCTTTTAAAAAATGCTCTTTTAACACATTCATTTTTTTTAAATTACAGTGTCCCCTAAGGAAAAGTTTAATGGGCTTTAATGAAAACAGAATACAAATAAAAAAGGAAATCTCTTGCCTTGTGCTTCAGGTTTATATTACATTGAAAAGTAGACCATGGATAAGACTTTCCAGGGTAATTTCCAGTTGAAATCAATATTTTGAAATGGTGAGGAGGAAGAATATCATCATACTGGACTGACTACCTCTTACTTCTTTTGCAGTTCTTTCAGTACAATTTGAGATGCTACTATTACAGCTAGTACAGCACTAGTCAAGGCTCACATGTAGATGTCTGTGGTAAAGGTGTTCATAAAAATCTAATCAAACATGATAGGTTACAAAACCAAACCTGTCTAGTTCTGTGTGATGACGCTAGTGTTACCTGATAGTTGGTCCCCTTCCACTAGTGCAAAGATCACTAGTGTAGCAAAACTGTGATCTATGATTTGAGGGTGCTTTCTCTGCTGTGTGACCGAGCACAAGAGGAGTCATGTTGCAGTGCTTACGAGTTCCCATTCATAGGGAAAAAAAGCCTTTGTACTCCATGAAAAATGGGATTCTAAATATAGGGTTGTCTGGCAGCAGAAATTAAAGCTGAATTCAGCTTAGTTTTACACCTGTGCCAAACTCCATTTACTTCAGTGGAATTACCTTGAACTGGCACCAACTTAATGGAAATCAGAACCTGGCCCAGCTGACCAGATGCTAAAAACAGCTTTCCTCCTTTCTGAGGAAAGTGAGTTGTTAGCGCCTTTGAAAAGCTGACTACATCTGTCTGACAATCAAACAGAAACAACAAATCTGCTGATCGCTTCTTTAAAAAATAAATGCAACAAAACAAAAACCCTCTGTGCTACTAATCGTGTATAGGTGAATAGCTGGAAATTTCAGTACCACTGCAAGCCAATCTGTTAGTACGCAACTGAACCACATCACCTTCTCTAGCAGGAAGAAGCAGGGAAGGAGCAGAAACGCAGACTGCACAGCAGTGAATACATGCACCAAATTGAAATGTTTCTGCCATTATTTTACCACTTCTTTCTTCCCTGAATAAAGACAGATGCAGGATAGTAAGCAGCAAGCCATACAAAACTTACAATATGTACTTTATGGGAGAAACAGATACTAGGAACTGACATAGTACTGCTGGCAGATACACATAGCTTTCCTGAATTTTGATATAGCATATTGCTAAGTATAACATAATTTATAGCGCATACCCTACAGCTTCCCCCAAGGTTGAGTCTCCCCTCATTTCCTCTCCTTTTTATTGGCTTCAGTGCGCTGTTGCCCATGGCAACACCCACTGGCAGGGATGGGGATTCAGCACCACTGCAACCTGACATACAGCTGAAGCTCTAACAATGTCAACCATCAATCAAATGACTGTTTGTAATTGCCTCCATCTATTTCTCCTGTCTTTCGGTATCTTTGCTATTGTGGGTCAAAATTCAGAAACTGCTGACTAATGTTATGGTTCTGTTCCTCCATCACAAGGAATAAAATGAGAGAGCACGGCTAGATCGTTATCAAATTGTTCCCAGGCAAAACGAAGTAACCCTACTGAAACCAGGGGGGCACAGTAGTGCATCTCACAACAGCATTCGGTCTCTGAAAGTGATATAGCTCAATCTTAAAAAAAAAAAAAAAAAAAAAAGGAAGAAAAACCTTAAGACTTTTTTTTTAACACTTAGCTTAGGAATCAGCAAAAGACTTGCATTTTTGAGAAGAAAAAGAAGATTCTTTGTGGAAGCACGCAGTATAGTAAGGAAATGTATTCCAAGTTTCTCATATTTTAAGATGGTGGAAAACACTTTTTAGATAGTGCTTACAAGCTTGATAGACAGAAATTGTATGCACTTTTCATTATTTCTGATAAGGAATCATTTTCCTAGTACTTCAGTCAGTTTTGCCAAACTCCTCTGAGATGAGCACAGGAGAGATGACTGCGTAGGTTATATAATTGGCATTCTCCATCTTTTACTTGTTTCCCTGTCCACTGCACAAGGACAGATCAAAACCCATTGAAATCAGCTTAGTTCTGCGAGTGCATATAAAACACAGGTCCACAAGAGGCAAGGACAAATTAGAGGGCATGTGGAGAGGAGGACGGAGCAGTCACTGTTACCCAGAACAGCGCTAGTAAAGCGCTGCTTAGCCTTTCCCTGGAGATGCTCAACATATCAGGTCTGCCTCAGCAACAGACAAGTCATCGCTTATTTGCCCCAGCTGTCAGTGGAAATTTGGCCTTGAATGATGGCTCTAGCATTTATAATTCTAGTGCTAAAAGGCAATGAACACATGGACCATCCATAGGATCACAGGGGCTTCATTCTCCAACAAAAGGGCTTCAAGCTGGTTCAATAGCAATGCCTTTTTTTCTGGGTGCCCTACTGACTAGTGTTAACCACAGCCTGAATTCAGTCAGGTTTCTTGTCTCATGAATTACAGACCATGAGGTTTCACAGGAACCAGCCACCAGCCCTCACTTCATCAGCAGACCTGGCTCTTCATACCCATGCTCAAAAATATTTCAGGCCACCCAGTAATTCCACTCAGGATTCCCACCTGTGAGACTGCTTGCCAAAACCAACCTTTCCTCATAAAAAAAAAAAAAAAAAAAAAAAAAAAAAAAGGAAAGCATTACCCCTAGCATTACATGGGGTAACCCAAAAAGAGCCTGACATTCAAATCCTACTTGATTTGGAGTAGGCTTTCAAACTGCAGGTGCACCTTCCCCACCAGCCTGTGGGGAGTCACAAGGGTGGGCTCATCTCCTGCCCTCCTGTCAAATTCCCTTACATGGGCTCAGCCAGGAGTCAGAATGCCCACTGGGTACAGCCCCAATTTCTGCTTCCCTCCTGGGAGATGCACAGAGCAGATGGGCTTTGGTGGAAGAGATCAGGAGGGGCTCCTAGGTATGTCCTCCTGGATTAAAGCAAAGCATCACCGTGCAACACAACACTGTGACCCCACCAGGAAATCACTGTTCAAGGCAAAGAGCACCTGAGGTAGAGGCTGTCCTGTCGTTCAGACTGAAGGGCTTCCCACCTCCCGAGAACGAGACGTCCAAGAGGTGTCTTTGGCCACAGTTTGAGTAGTAAAATCAGACAATGTCCCCTAAAAGCGCCCCATCATTGTGCCTTTCTCCCAGCCCGCAACCCACAGGTAAAACAAAACAGCTTCCTAACGTGATCAAGATGTAGATATCTGCTTCGGTCAGGACACGGTTTTGCTCCTGCTCCTAAGCACAATCACACCTACAAGGTTAAGCAGCAGTAGCTCACAGAAGTTTAAACGGGATGTGTTATGTGGCAACTGGACACTAAACTCCCCAACGCAGCTCTGTCACAGCCAGCCCCCACTATCTTCAGGGCCAGGGATCTTGCAGAGAAGGTCGTTAGTATGTTTTCTGCCCTGCAGAAAATAACTGTAGAGTAGGTAAGTGTGTTTCATTTTAGCTCAGGTATTCCTTCAGATGGTGTTCTTGGTACAGCTGCTACATTTTTCTGGATTGGTGACCTTGCTAACTGCTCCTTCTTATAGTGCACTGCAAGCTCATAACGTGCCTGTAGTTATCAACAAAGCCAATACTAGTACTCACAAACTATTTTTGAAAACTGCAACCAGCAGTGCCTAATGTAATTTGTAATATTTAGATGAATTAATCCTATTAGAAAAGTAGGAGTGTTTCAGTCTGCAGGCCAAGTACTTATTTTCCCTTCATAAAATTGAAATAATTTTAGTTATTGGTACATTGTTTATGCATTGAGTGACATTTTAGAACAGGTTTATTTCAAGGTTATGTAAAACATATTAACAGACACTTTCAATGCTTAAGAGTGTTCTAAGCAAGAAAATGTAGAGCAAGATATTTTCTTTAATGAGCTTTATCAAAGAAACAGATTTTTAAGAGTAAAATAATGTGAATGGTTTCTAACAGAACAATGAAATGGGAAGTATAAATCAGCTGAGAGACCGCAGAGATTTCCATACTTGAATGTACCAATATTGGAACACACCCTGTATATTGCTTGTTACCTTTTCTTTCTTGAATTATTTTGTATTTAATTACCAATTTATAAGCATGTTGGGCACCACATTTTAGAGTTGCGTGGGGAATACCATTATAAGCTCTGAACTTCTGCCTGTGGGAAACAACTGACACATGCACAGAAATGCAAGTGAATCCTACGTACTTTCCAAATGTGTAACTTAAGCCTTCTGCATCCTTTTCCTTTTTGCATTTTAAGACCATTACCCTGTTTTGCTTAGTAGATCGAACAATGCTGATTCAGCTTTTTAAAGCATGTTTTTGAAATTAACAACTTGGTTTTATTGGTTTCTCTAAAAAGAATAAATAAATAAATACTTTTAATGGTTTGCTGTGATTTTTTTTGTTATTTTTATTTGAAACTCCCTCGTTGGGATGAATCAGAGCTGTATCTACTGGTTATTGCATCATGCAAATAGAAGAGCAGTGAAAACACATGCGACTGAGCAGCTCAGACATGAGGTTTTGAAACATAACCCTTGCAGAACTCATGCCTGGTGTCAAACCTAATTTTGCTGGATACCCTTGGCATTAGTCTGCAACAGCCAGAAACCAAATCTGTCTGGCAACTCGAACAGACTTATTCACATGTACAGAAATTACACGGATTATAGAGTCTGTGACAGTGGACATATCAGTGTTCAGAAATACTGGGGGTAGGTGTGATTTTCCACAAGAGCCTTTGGATCTCGACAGGCTGCAATGGGGACGTTCTGTGTTCAAAAAGCCCAAGACAGCAATGTAATGCTGGCCTATGTTCTAGGACTGCACGTTTAGCTTAGAGCCTGCTTTTACACCACCACTTGCTGCCTAAAAGAACTATTACATGACATTTAGAAATAAATTAAAGGAGTTGATTTTGGTTTTACTCTATTCTTTTCAGCGGCACGAGATGCTGAAACGGGTCAAACGCTGCTCCGGGCGGTGGTTTTGGGCGGCGCGAACCCTTTGAGCTGGTGTGGAAAGGTCACCAAACGGCCCGTTCCACCACTCGGGAGATAAAGCCACGAAAGGGGAGGGAAAACGGCCGGCAAGCGCCGAGGCTGATGCGGTTCCCCTCGCCGGCACCAGTTCCCATCGGCTGCACGGCGGCCGGACAAGCGCAGGCCCCGCCGAAGCACCGGAAGCTCAGGAAGGCGGGGGGGGAAGGGCGGGCGAGCTCTGCGCTGAGGCGGCCGGTGCCCCGCGGCCTGCCGCCGGGCCCGCCAAGCCGCTTCTGCCCCGGGGCAGGGGCCTCCCGCCCGCCCGGGCAGCGCTTCCGCCCCGGCGGCTGCCGTTGCCGTGGCAGCGAGGGGCCCGGCTTCCGCTTCCGCCCCGGCAGCTGCCGTTGCCGTGGCAGCGAGGGGCCCGGCTTCCGCTTCCGCCCTGG
The DNA here is from genome assembly GCF_018691265.1 of Tyto alba. Lineage (NCBI taxonomy): Eukaryota > Metazoa > Chordata > Aves > Strigiformes > Tytonidae > Tyto > Tyto alba. Next base: position 26,045,189 of record NW_024881328.1, on the reverse strand, counting down.
CGGCTGCCGTTGCCATGGCAGCGAGGGGCCCGGCTTCCGCTTCCGCGCCGGCGGCTGCCGTTGCCGTGGCAGCGGCGATGGAGGCCGCGCCGGTGCCCGACGGGCAGTACACGGCCGTGGTCTACGGGCTGATCGGCGGCGGGCGGTGCGGGGAGGCGGTGTCGCTGCTGAGCCGCGAGCTGCAGAAGAGCTGCCGCTCCCGGGGCGGCCTCTCCCTGCTGGGCTACTGCCACTACCAGCTGCAGGACTTCGCAGCGGCGGCCGAGTGCTACGAGCAGCTGGTGGGGCTGCACCCCGAGCTGGACGCGTACCGGCTCTACCAGGCGCAGGCCCTCTACAAGGCCGGGCTCTACGCCGAGGCCCTGCGGGCCGCCAGCCCACTGCTGGACCTCCCCGCCTACCAGGGCCGGGCCCTGCGCCTCCAGGCAGCTATCCACTATGCCCAGGGCGACCTCCCGGCGGCCAAGAGCCTAGTGGAGGAGGCGCTGGCCGCCGCCGTGGACAGCGGCCCTGGAGCAGCCGAGGACCCCTCGGAGCGGGCCGACGCCGAGATCAACCTGGGCTGCCTGCTGTACCGGCAGGGGCGGCACGAAGAGGCCAGTGGCAAGTTTGCTGGTGCCATGCAAGTGTTGGGTTACTGCCCAGAGCTGTCCTACAACATGGCGCTCTGCTGCTACGCGGCCAAGCAGTACGTCCCTGCCCTCAAACACATCTCCGATATCATAGAGCACGGCATCCACCAGCACCCAGAGCTCAGCGTGGGCATGACCACAGAGGGCCTTGACGTCCGCAGCGTCGGCAACACTCTGCTCCTGCACCGCACGGCCCTGGTGGAGGCCTTCAACCTCAAGGCGGCCATCGAGTACCAACTGCGCAACCTGAAAGCGGCCCAGGAGGCTCTCACAGATATGCCGCCAAGGGCCGAAGAGGAGCTGGATCCAGTCACGCTGCACAACCAAGCACTAATGAACATGGACAGCCAGCCCACTGAAGGGTTTGAGAAACTGCAGTTCCTTCTGATGCAGAACCCCTGTCCGCCAGAAACTTTTGGAAACTTGCTACTACTCTATTGCAAGCATCAGTACTATGACCTAGCAGCTGATGTGCTGGCAGAGAATGCCCATCTGACCTACAAACTGCTCACACCTTACTTGTACAACTTCTTAGATGCCATTATTACTTGTCAAACTGCCCCCGAGGAGGCTTTCCACAAGCTAGACGATTCAGCAGGGACACTGACTGAGCAGCTGAGAAAATTCACAAAGCACGTGCAGGAAGCTAGGCAAAATTGGGATGATGAAGCTGTAAAAAAGGCAGTTAGTGAGTATGATGAGACTCTGGAAAAATATATACCTGTCTTGATGGCCCAGGCAAAGATCTACTGGGACATGAAGAACTACACAATGGTAGAAAAGATTTTCCGCAAATCGGTGGAGTTCTGTAACGAACACGAGGTGTGGAAGCTCAATGTGGCTCACGTGCTCTTCATGCAAGAGAACAAGTATAAAGAGGCTATTAGCTTCTATGAGCCAATAGTTAAGAAGCACTACGACAACATTCTCCATGTCAGTGCCATTGTGTTAGCTAACCTCTGCGTTTCCTACATCCTGACAAGCCAGAATGAAGACGCAGAAGAACTGATGAGAAAGATCGAGAAGGGAGAAGAGCAGCTGTCCTATGATAATCCTGATAAAAACATCTACCATCTTTGCATTGTCAATCTAGTCATTGGTACCCTCTACTGTGTGAAGGGAAACTATGACTTTGGTATTTCAAGGGTCATTAAAAGCCTGGAGCCATATAACAAAAAACTGAGCACTGACACATGGTATTACGCCAAACGGTGTTTCCTGTCCTTGCTGGAGAACATGTCCAAGCACATGATCATGCTGCGTGACAGTGTTATTCAAGAGTGCATTCAGTTTCTGAAGCAGTGTGAGCTGCATGGAAGAAACATCCCCGCCATCATTGAACAACCCCTTGAAGAGAAGAGGATGCACAGTGGGAAAAACACGGTTACCTACGAGGCCAGGCTTTTGAGGGCGCTGATGTACAAGATCATTGGGTGGACTGCATAACTGGTGTTCCCGTACAGGAGAAAGGAGAACTTTGTGTCTGTTATTTTCTCATGCTTGTGAGGTGATGCTCACCACGGTAGTCCGTAGTGGTATGGGGTTTTCTTTATTGTTTACCTTTAAAGATTTTGTCCTGTACTTTAAAAACATTCAGTGGAAAAGAGAATATTTGCATGAAATTAACATGCACCAAATAACTAGGGGCATTCTCGGTAATCTGTCACGTTAAATACACCTTAAGATCTGTTGGCCAAGAACTTCATTACAAAAATATCATAGTGTTCACCTATAAAATATTTTATCCTCCTGAAATTTTGACCAAGTTTCTTTTCATTGGTTGACAGTTGAAAGTAATTTGTTATCCAGCTCGTCTAGCACATAAATTGAAGAAACAAAGTTGTTTTAATTTTCCAATTTGTGCCTTTGTGTGAAATGTTTCTTTCTTCTGCTTTTTTACAAGGTATTTTTCATATGTTACAGACCATGTTGATTATATGTTCAAATACAAAAAATGGCTTTATAATAAAAAAATCAGTCCTACAAACCTTAACATTGCCTTTTGCTAATTCAGTAATAATGCACAAGTATTCTGGCAAATTGTACACTTAATACAGAGACCAGGAATATATTCCAAGAAGGCTGTATTAGGATGGTACCTCAATTTAGGTGTACCCTTGCAGTAAAGTTCGTTATGACTGCACATAACTGGCTTCAGAGACGCTACCCAGTGCTGCCCCTTGGCTTGTGCAACCCCCAGAGCCCCCGTGCCTGTGCCGTCCAAGTGGCAGCTTCTGCCCTGCAGACCTGTTTGGTAGCAAGTGCTTGCTTAGTAACTCAATCCTCCACCTGCAGCCAGGCCAGCCCCTTTAATCCAAAGGTAACTTCCATTTCATGAGAATCTTACAACTTCTACCCTTAGATGAAAGAAATCTGCTTCTCAATTTCCTCGTGTTACTGTTCCTGCATCTCATAACACCTCTCAGAAACCCTGCTTATTTGCTTAATTCCTTTACTTGGCATCTCCATCACATTGGCATCACAGTGTGTGTTCTCAACAGTCTTCCTGTACCTTTTCAACCATATCACATGTTCTACAGCAAAGTCACACCAAAATTTTGCATAAAAACCTTTCAGTGTTTTTATGCAGGCTGGTTCTGTGCGCTGTGACTGTTCTCCTTTTTGTGTATTCTGCATTCTGAAGCAATGTGTGACCTTAAGTTTTTAAAATAAGGATCAAAGATCTGTGGCTTTAACTCATTTGCTTACCTTTGATACTGGTTCCCTGGAGAGCTGTCACGGGGGAATTTTAGAATCGGGCTGCATGTCCCTCGAAATCCAGTTTCTATGCTGTGGTTTATCTAGAAAGAAAGAGGGCATCATTTTTGAAAATTGCTGTACTATGAAGCAATAGAATACTTAATCCTTCCAGAGAGTTAGTGTATATAGGGACTGAATAGGCCTGCAACCATTTTAAGATATAGAAAGTCAACTCTGCATATCTGCTGGGCCATCTCTGTAGCCAAGGGAAATGGCTGCAGGTTAGGTAATGTTATAGTTTGTCCAAAACTTCCTATAACAGTAAAGTAAAATCAAATTTAACAGTGTCACAAATAGGAAAATGTTCTAGGGAGGCTAGAGAGCAGGCAGAAGATGCAGCAAGGTGTCCCAGAGAGGTCTCCATAGCTCGTTACTAGTCCATAAAGTGCTTGATTATGGTGATATTAAGTATTTCCCACAACTGCTTCCCCACGAGAAGACCCGTGATTTCAAATCTTGTTCACCTCCATGAAGCACAGCAGCAGGCTGTAAAGTATATTTCTAATTTACAGTGGAATTGTATTATATATTATGCAGCATAAACAGCATGACCTTTAAAAAAAAAAGTTTTTGAAAGTCAAGCCACATAGTGGCATCTGAAGTGCAGTAATAGGCAATGACTTAGGGAACATCAGCCCATTATTTAATATTCATTGTGCATATTCTGTAAAAGTAGGTGGACATTTAAGAAAAACTTCACTTTGCAGATTTGTGCCTGTGCAAGTGTTGAATGCCCTCTAATGGAGCGCAATTTAGAGATTTTTCCATGGCTGACTGTTTGGTGATGTTCACATGCTCTAGCGGTTTCCATACAACCGGTGCGTGACATTCATTAGGGCGCTGCAGCCAGGATTAGCTGCGCTAAGCGTTTCATCCCTTCCTCACCTTCCTTGGCCACGCAGGGGTCCACTGCAAATAAGCGGAGGTGACAGGGTCGGCTGGCTCTGGCACACACAATCCCTGAGACTGCCACCTTCCAGGGAAGGCACAGGGCCCACAGCTGCAGGGTGGGGAGAACAGCCCCGCTTCCCACAGAAAAAAATTCCCCATAAAAGGAAATGGAGTTTTGCAAGATGTGGCTGTTTCAGAAGATACAGCTAGAGGGCAGTCAGCATGTCTGGAATTTGCTTCGTCCCGTTGCAACCGATCAGACGCACAAAAAAAAAAAAAAAAAAAAAAAAAGCAACAAAACAAAACAAAAAACAGAAAAAAAAAAAAAAAAAGCCAAACCAAACCAAAACAACACAACAGCAAAAAACAGAAAAGAACCCTGGGGAAAACGTCAATAGCAGCATTTTCCCTGTTCGTCCCTTTTCCTTCTCTGTTTTAATCTACTTTTCCTCCCAGAGTACACTGTGCATCCAGACAACCCAAGGTTTCTGAGCAGTTTGGGGGATGCTGAACACCACGACCCCAATGTGGAGAAGCCTCTGCTGCTGGAAGGAGAAGAGGAGGCGGCAGAGCTGAGACACAACAGGAGGAGACCTGGGGTGGGTGCTTCCTCCTCTGCTGCATCAATGGATGCTTCTGCACGGGGTCTCTTCCCCGTCCCAGCAGTATTTTCCACCCTGTCCGCCACAGCCTCTTCCTCAGCCACAGCCATGGCCACAACATGATGGTGCAGACACCCCAGCCCCCATTTTGTCCTGGAGAGCTGCCTGCCCTTCCTCTGCCTGGAGGGATCAGATCCTGGGTCAGGCAGCTGTCATCTTTTGCAGTAGAAGTCTGTTGCTTCCTCCAGTGGCAAGTATGCATTTATAGCATCTCCAACAGCAAAGCACTTTGGTCATGAAAAATATATAAATGTTACAACCAGTTTTATTACCATCTTTATACCGCATTTAATGTTACCACTATGTGACTTACACACAAAATACATTTTTAAAGGAAAGCACATACATTTTTATTTAGAGAAAAGGGAGGACACCAAGTAATGGTTTATGCCCCTTAGAAATATTGTAAAATCTGCCTAATTTAATGCCCTAATCCAGTACAGTTCTTTTGTCCACCACCAAAAATCACTGGTTTCATTTAAAAGGATGCAAACAGCAAACACTACCCAGAAATGGCTGACCATATTCCCAGGGAGCTGCAGAGGCAAACAGCTGCAGATAAGTATGGGACCCTTAGCAAGAGCCTCTGCTTTTTTTGGTGGGAGCAAGGACAAAGAAGCCCTCAGCCATCTGTTACAACATCAGTATCTGAAAGATGACCATGAACAAGATGCCTCCCATGCACATCACCACTGTACCAAGACCAATCTCCAGGATCTTATTTGAACTAATAACCTTTTCCACCTTGTCCTTACAGGGCATCTTGTGAAACGTTCTTGTCCTCAAACCTTACAAGGGCTTGCCACCCATGCTGCAGGTGACAAGCTGTATTGTACTGCAGCAGGCAGATCTTTTTTTTTTCCTTACCTTTGCAGTAATTACAAAGCTCATTGCATGAGCAAAGGCCTTGAACTACCATTCTGCGTGCACTGGTGGGTGGAACAGGGGAAGCACTAGGGCCTGAGATGTGATTTACTTCATGCCCCACCTTTAATTCCCTTGGTGCTCAAATCTCTGTAGTTAATCAGATGTCTGCTGACACCACCAGCAGAACAGAGGTAGTGGATGCCAGGGACACAAAATTTTCAGTAATCAAGGGGTGGCTGACTTCACGGTAAGACAGATATAAAAGATGAGACAATAGAGTCATCTTCTTGTACAGTTCTGGGAGGAACATGATTAGAGTCTTCCTTGGGGAAGTCAGGGGTGTTTCTATTGGGTAAACAAGCCCCATTAGAAGATGGACAAGGAGATGAATGTTATTTCTCTAAAAATGGTGAAGTTACAGACAAGAATAAAAGCTGATTTGGACAGCCTGTTCCACAACATCTTAAGACATCGTATTTTAGATGCCCAAGTTCAAAACTTCCACCCATCCACATAGACTTTAGTTTCCAGCAAAGGCAGCAGAGTTCAGCCCTGACTAATGGTTTACAGATTTGGGGTACCGATGTGATAATGTGGCTGTGTGGGCTGAAAGATAAGCACCGAAAGATCCATCTTCTCCTCTGCCCCAGTCCTCTCTTCCTTTATCTCCCTTTGGTCTTTTATCAAATCAAACCTCCTTTAAATTTTGTGCCTCTGCTAAATCCTGCTGTCCTCTCAAGGAGTGGGTATGCCTGAGACAACACACATCCCCTTCACGTCACGACGTGTAGTTCATACGGCCAAAAGATAAACACGTGAATACCATCTGGTTTACCAAATACTAGTCCACAAAACACATTTCCTGCAAAAACATCTTTTAGCACCAAGATCTGAGAGAGGATGGTAAAACACCACCTTCTTTCACAGTCACAGCAAGGAGCACCTCTAGGCTTTCCTTGCCCATCCACCAAATTTAAATGGCAGCCCCTGGCAGCAGAGGCTTCAGCGCGGTGCAGGCCGTGCCTGCTGAAGCTCTCATGCACCGAGCCAGGGCACGCCGTGCCGATGCTCGGGGGTGTGCGCCTCTGTCAGCACCTGCATGAGAGGGCACGCTTGGTTTTGTCACCCTGCACTGCTGTGGGGACACGGGCAATGAAAGCCAGCAGCGGCAGAAATGAACCTGGCTGGTGTCCTAGGGGGTGACAGGGAAGATTTACACAAGTGTGGAAATGGTGAAAAGCAAGTTAGTGTTAAAATCCTCCCAGCTTCAATCAATTTGCTGTTAATCAGTAATATAAGGACATCCAAGTGTGCATACAGTCTGGGAGACATTGCAGAGAAATACTGAGAGATATCTGATGCAACAAACAGCTGTTTTGCAGTCCTCTGCACCTTCTTTGGACAGTGCGACCCACCCATGACTCACAAATAAACATTTTCTAAATAAAGTAAAAGAGGCTTTCAGTCCTGTCCAACTTTTAGGCTTTACTTTCAGCAAAAGAACTGTTTTTGGCTGACACTTTTCCATTAAATAGAAATATTGAGACATTTGGGCTCATTTTCCAAAGAACCTCTTGATTAGCATCATTTTCGTAGAACTTGCCTGAATTTAAACTAATAAAGCCCACTCACTCATACAGCAGACCTTGCCAAATCCCACAGCTTCGGTCCAGAATGTTTCTATTTTGGGGGTTCTCCCCCTAAATTCAGTATCGTTTATAGCCCAAACTGAAGCCCAGGGAAGCCAATAAAAAAGTTCCTGTTGACTTCAATGAGCTTTAAATTGGCACCCTAGAAAATACTCATTTTCACTGACTGCTATTTCAAGCCATCCAAGAGCCGCTTCTTGAGAGTACTGAAATGCTACCACCCCAGTCAAATGCAGTGACTAAAAACCTTGTTTCCACCCACTTAAAACACATCTAACCCCCTTGTTTCCCATGGCGCAACGGCTGCACTTTAAGAAAACATGGCTGCTGCACACCAAGAAGTGAAAGTCGGCAGAGGATCCCGATCCCCCTCCTGGGCCCAGGCAGCCCGCCATGGCTCTGAGCACAGGGCTGAGGCCCGCCATCCCTGCGGCCTGGGGTACCCCTGCAGCACAGCCCTGGGAGACACCCTCATCCCGACAGCCGCCCCCTGGGAACGGCTCAGAGAGGGGAATCAAAAACACGAGCGACAGATTTTCTTCTGGGACACGGGAATCATCACTCGGCACTGCAAACTTTTAACTTCCCAGGGTGGATTTACACACTGGCTCTGAAAGGTCCGAGCTTCTCCACGGTGCTTTTGTCCTCTGCTGCACACACTCATCCTCTCTTCTGAATTTCCGCCTTTCTTGCTGCATACCTTCTCCTTTCCCCTCGACTCAGCCTCTAGGACACTTGCCATCCTGTGTCACAAGCAGGGAACAGGTTGACTAACAGCTTTTTATGAGTCGGTTTTATTTCATAGCTCTTTCCCGTGGGAGAGGGCAGAAGGAGTTGGCTAACACTCAGATCCTGTTGGGTTGAACTGTTTTCTAACAGCCGTCTTCCAAATTAAAATTAACACAGCTCAGATTTTTCTTAACTGCATTTCTCTGGTGCCTCACAGAGCTCTTTGTGTCCTCCTCCACTGATTCACGGCCGCTCAAACAGCCGGCAAACAGAAATGCAAGAGCTCTGACATGGCGTATCTGATTTTCTTGCTCTGTCAATAGTATTTATCACTGCAGCTCCCATGCAGAGCGGGAGGGTCTGCTTCTCCATCAGAGCTGAGGGAAGGGGGTTTCAGAGCGCACATAAATCCTTCGCTCTTCCCCCGCAGAGCAGGTCACTGCACGTCGCATTTTTAAAACAAACAAACAAAAAAAAATAAGCCACATCTTCCGATGGCTGTCACCCGACCGCTCCTTCAGCCATCTCGCTAGCACAGGGACAGCCACCGCGCTAATGCAACCCACGCAGCTGTCCGTGGGTGCGAGGCAGGTGCGGAGACAGCTCCATTAGGAAATACGGCTTGATTTATCAGGGCGGCATTATTCTTCCCCTGGCAGCCCATGCCTTTGTGTAACCTTCAGGGAGAGGGCCGGGCGGCTGCTGCCGTGCTCGGGCCGGGCTCCAGGGGGTGCTGCTGGGCCAGGTTTGGCCCGGCGGGGCTGCCGGCCGGGCCCCGCACCCCGGCACCCCCGGGTGCCCCCACCGGCCTGCGGCAGCCCGGTTACTGGCAGTGAGACTCCAACCCATGCCGGCAGCAAATATTCACTCCAGACACTGAAACATCATCCCTTTTTTTCCTAGCCCACGCTAGAGTCCACTGCTCCTACGGGTTGGAGGGACAGGAGGACATAAGGGAAGCTAAACACGAGTGGTGAAAAGCAGTAGTCCTGCCCCAGAGATCACTGGTCCCTCAGGGCCAGCGCTGACCTGCCCTTGGCTCTCCAGGAGCTCCCTGATGCTGCTTTCCCCATATTTAGGGGGCGCAAGGCCACGCGTGGGCAGGCAGGGAGGTTTTCACGCTGCCACTCAGCATCACCACCAGCTGTGGGCAGGGGGGAGGGAGCAGTTTGGGGCACCAGTACCATCACCCCGGAGATACAGGCAATGCCGTGTACCCCCGCAGACTCTTGCATCCCTCGCATGCCCCTGTGGCACCCTTACACGGACTGTACCTTGGAGGAGAACCTGCTCTTAAGTAGGCACTGGTCTGACCTGTACGTGTTTGTACAGCCCAGGGCGTGACTCTGCCTTCCCCAAAGCCTCTCTAGGCTTGTGCTGGTTTTACCGTAGGGAGTGTTTGCTTACACTCGCAAGAGCACCTCCCCAGCTGTCTCTAACGAACCCTTACAATCATGTGCAAGACAGGAGTCACCCTTCATGCAGACATGGGGAGCAGCTGCAGCTTTTCCTGGTGTAACGAGTGCCACCTTATTTTCTGCTGCACTTAAATGCCTCATGGCCTGCTCCTGCCCAAGAATCAAATCAGGGCTTTAGAAGACATGAAATGCTGGTAACAAGAGTTAATAGCAATGAAACAGTCAACAAAATATAAAGCTGTTAGAGCGGGATGGAGTCTCTGGGAAGGCAGATACAGGAGCCCTGCCCTCTGCCTTTGTGCTCAGTCCAGGGCAGAAAGCGCAGAGACACCTCCCCGATCTTGTGAAATGCCTGCGAGTGAGCATGTGTAATGTACTGTGAAATTTTTGTGACTTCCTAGGTTATAAAGCTGGTTATAGGGGAATTTAATAAAAAAGGAAACCAGTTTATCTCTTTCTGATAATTTCTCTATGGCTTTAGGGTCTCATTTTGGCTTCCTCTCCGTGCCTGGAGAGGTGAGCCTAATATTCAGTGTAAAATGTACAGATTCCCTAAAGGGAACTTGAAAGAAATTCTCTGCTTCAAATTCAAACCTGACAGTACATATCACATCAGGGGATCCCTTTTATCAGCAGGATATTCAGAAGGGATGAATGATTTACTCACATAATCTCTTAAACCTTTCACTTGCAGAGTCTATGATAGAATTTATAGCATTTTTATCATTTGGACCTACAAAAAACCCCAGTAAAATTCCTCTATGAAATTTGAAACCCTACTCATTGATTTTTCTAGCTGATGAAGTATCAAAGAAACACGTTCTTCCATGATGGAGGAACAGCAGGCCTCTGCCTTGGTTTTGGTGTTTTCTCATGTTAGAAATCAGATAATTCCTCCCTAGGGAGACAGATTAAATAGTTACCTACTATCTTTTGCATTTGAAAACACTGGGGATCTGTATTAACCTCCCATAGTTTAAGACTGTACCAAGTTTTGTGGAATTTATTTCTCTAATTTCAGTTTGCCAAATAGATATATATCTGCATGAGAAACCTAAACAGCTAATGCTTTAATTCTGAGTTTTAACCTAAGTAATCAGCTTTGTCTTCAGGATGATGAGGAAGGCAACCTTCATGACAACACTTGCTTAATATTTCTGCCACGTAGCTACTGCAGAAAAATAAGCCAAAAGTGGTTTGTGACATTTTATTTCCCTTCCTAAAGTATTTTTGCCTGTCTGATACATTCTCCCTTTATCTGATGAGAATATAAAATGGTCTGAGTCCAGGTTTTGCTTGTCCTGTTTTACCAACAGAACAGTATCTTTTTTTTTTTTTTTTTTTTTTTTTTTTTTTTTTTTTATTCTAAAGCTATTCTTGAATTAAAGTGGTGGAAATGAGCTCAGAGTGAGAATGCAAAACAGATTTGCATCTCATTTCCTGGCACTGTCGTTTTGTTTGTTGTTCGAACCTAGAACCATCGGAGGTTAATCTGGGGTGTGAACTTGTACAAAGAAGTACATAATAATGCTAATAACTGTTTCTTCATTTGAACTTAAGGAGATGTCAGAGGCAGAAGGCAAACAAGCATGAATAGATTGGTAATCAGCACATTAGAAGCATTCAGAAATACAAACCAGAGCTACAAAAACTGAGATTTCATTTTAGCTGATGGTGAACGTGTGCTCAGCCCTTCTAAAACACGCCTCTGTCTGTGAATTAATCCCCAGTAGGCTGTCTGCAAACAGTGATGCCCAGTTGTCACCTCAGACCACGTTTCTTTCAAAGCCCATCCAGTGTTCCCTAGGGGATAACTTTATGCCTTGCTACTACTTTCCCATTTTACTGTTCTCCTGTGAGAACTCCACAAGAGCTGGTGATTTGCTCATTCGGGATAGCACTGACCTCCACGAGGCAGCGGTCCTCACCCAGCACTAAATTATGCTCACCCAGTGCAAGCCCCAGTACTTCCATCCAATTCAGCAAAACACACTCTGATTTACACCAGTTTAAATGACAGTAGGATTTGGCCCAGTGGAATAGGCTCTGTGAGGCCAGATCCTCCATGGGTATAAGTTACCGTGGCTCAGTTTGCATTTGTAGTGCCAAATTTACTTCTTTCCATTTAGTATGTGGCCCAAGGTCAAGTTAAGAAAATATTTCACTGTCATAATTATTCCCATGAAATCCAAAGCACTTTGTATTTGGCAGCCAATGTCATTTCCCATGCCTTAAGAAGCTGGCATTAATTTTCTGACACTGAACAAAGACAGATTCACTTACACATTTTCCTGACTGCCATTTTCCTCGCCTCCTGCGTTTGAATCCCTGCAATCTGACGCAGTCCTGGAGGAGCCTTCCTGGGCACTCCTGTAGCACTAACAATAACCACATCTCCATTTAATGAGGATTTCTGCTAGATTTCATTCAGCAGGAGCTCAACCTGAGGAGGAGGGCTGGTGACACTGCCTCCTGAGAGCACTTTGCCCCTGCATTTTCTCCCTGAGAGCCCGCCCATCCTCATTAGAGGGTACAGGTGGGGATCTCACAGGTGGGTCATTTCAAGCCTTTTGCCATGTGCCAGTAACCCCGCAGCTGGATAGCGCCCCGTGGTTGTGCAGCCCTCAGGACCACCTGAAGCTTAGTGCTTCTGATAGAGACTCTCCAGCACCTTCCCTCTCCAGGCATCCTGCTTCTACAGCGGAGCCCACTGCAGAGCTTCCCAGGGAGAAACACTGCACTGTTTCTCCCACCTGAAATTAATCCCAGGCTGGGAGCAGCCGAGTGGGAGCACCAGCGGCAGCAAGGGCGTTGGCGTGGGATAAAAGCCCTCAGTGGGTGAACTGGCACAGGCCAGGACACCCTCGAGAGCAAGCCTGGGCTCCCCAGGGTGGGTGCTGGGGGGGGGGGGGGGGCGGGTCGGGTCAGTCTGGGGCCTGGCAAGGGCTGCAGGGGAGCCATGGTGTGCTCCTGTGCCTCCAAGGGACACGGCCTCAGCTCTGCCTGCAAATGCAGTTGCTAACAGCCACATCCTTTCTTCTTCACACAAAAAGAAATATTTCAGTCCGTGACATGTAGCTAATATCCTCAGCTGATGTCGGCTCGTCTGGCTCCCCTGAAGCAATGAATATTTATACTAGCTAAGAACCGACATGCATTTCATATCCTCTTGATTATTTCTCACAGCTATTTCTGTTTGTTTTTCCACAGCACTCAGTCGGCCGTGTGCCTTTTTCATGCAGCATGGTCAGTTTTCACCATAATTTTCTCCCTTATAGGCTCGTTCATATTTACACATCTTAAGTTCCCATCACAGTTTCACACTCATTTAAACTGGGCAGTGGTAAAATTACCTAAAGTGCATTTTCCCCACTCTGATAAACAAAAAAGCCCACACAAACCCCTCAAAAAAAAAAAATATATACATTCAAGTCAGATAATTCCGCACATCCATGGCAACAACACGGATGTGGAAATGGTGGTGTGGACTCTTCCATACCCTGGCCAGCGCTGCAGGATTTCAGTAAAATTTCCCATTTCTCAGGATATTAACTTTGACTGCAAGGAAATCCAGACATCATGTAATCTCACTCCAGCATTGGAGCAGAGCTAATAAAGACGCATAAAACATGCCACAGCCTGGAAGCTTGCTCAGAGGCGCACATTTACGTTTCAAAACGAAGTACAGCGTGGGTGTGACGGGGACAGAAAGAGCAAGGGAGGAAGATTAAGTTATAGCATAAGGAGGCACAGCCTGTTGGAAAAATACAAACTTTTGTGAGCAAGGAAGGCCAAATGCAGCTCAGGTTTTGATCACACACTTGCTGTACTGATGTTCAGCTGCTGCTGCACACCGTGCTCCCCTCCACTCCTTCAGCCCCGAGCTGGGTTCCACCATGGCTGGGGACACTTGCAGGGATGCCCTGAGTGGGGGGACAGCCCCCAGCACAGTGGGCAGCATCTCTGTTCCTGTCCCCAGGGATGTGGAAGTGGGACCTGAACCATGCAGGCGTTGAGGCTGGGCTCTGCGTGCAAAAGTGGCTTATAATTATCTTTACGCTCCCTCTGCCATTTCCCTCTCTGGCCCAAGGACAGGGGTGAAGCAACTGTGGATGAAGCAACAGAGCCCTCGGGCCAAGATCAGCGTGGCATGTAGGCACCTGAGCCTAGCCATTTCAGCAAGACGTTCCCAAATATCTTTGGGAAACTGTGACTTATTATATGGTGTGCTGAGACACCACCTGAAAGCACACACCTGTGCCGGGGGTACCTCACTGCTCTGGCAAGGTTGCTCGTCCCTGTGAAGAGCGAGGAGCTGGCCAGGCTACAGCTTCTGGGGCCAAACAGCAGCATCCTGATCCCCACCGAGCAGGCAGACATTCACCTCCTGCTTTAGGCCTCAGAAATGGGATGCCGAGCTCAGTGGGCTGTTGTAACACATTTAAAATGGCTTGGTTTATTATCTGTCTTAAACCCTCTCTTCTTCCACCCTTGGGCTGTGGGTTTGAAAACAGGTGCTGTCATGAAACACAAAATGGCATTTGTTTATTCCTACACCACTTCTGCTGATATATACAATGTTAGAGTCGATCTTACCAAATCCATGACCATCAGCTGTGGCAGCAAAGTCCTGAGGCAAAACACATGGGGACGAGGAGGGGAGATGCAGCTTCCATTACACAGCTTAAGCTTGTGGCACACAAGGGGAGAACTTCGGTACGTGCTCAGGAAGCATAAGAAGGTCTCATCACACAACTTGGGTGGACATCTGGATGTGAGGTGGGACAGTACATGAGAGCCAACATTCCCCAGGTGCGGGCCGGTGGGACAGACAGAGGGATGAGAGGAGAGCAAGCTGAGCGATCCAGTGGGACAAAGTCTGGAGCACTGTGCAGCCACTCCCAGTGGACACTGGAGTGCTGGGATTTCCCCCGACTTTGGCAATGCTCATACAACTTGCCATGTCAGGATAGCCTCCCATACATACTTTGTTTCAGCAGCCTTTTAGCTACTTTTGGAGGGCTTATCTAATTGGGATAGCTTTCATCACAGCAATGACACCCACCTCAGTTTTTATAGGGGTGTTACGGCAGAAGCTGACAGAGGTGTTGGGAAACCTGATTATTTTAACAGAATTTTGCAAGCTTCATACACCAGAGCAGGTTCTATATATTCTGTGCTCATTTACAGTAAATACATTTGTTTTCCCTTGCCTGCCCCTTTCCCATGCTGTTCCCTTTGAAGCTGAACCACTGTATTTCGGTCACTGATAGGAGCTGTTTGTGTCCCCCCTCTCCGGGATGAAATTCCCAGCCAGACACAGGCAATGATTTTCTGGTTTAGATGGGAAAAACGGATGCAGAGTGTATAATTCATCTCTGAATCATGATGTCCTAAGGATTTAGTGAGGAAATCTATCGGCACATGTGAGCATTCAGGAGTTAAAACCATGTTGTGGGGGCTGTCTGGTGATTTTGCAGAGCTGTTGGTGAGAGCTGGGGTGAAGGGAATCCCCCTGGTGATTTGTAGTTTTGGAGGAGGAGGACTGGAGCTGCTGAACTGCCAGGAATTTGATTTCTGGCCACAGCTGTTTATTCCATCTCGTACTGTTCCCCCTCACAAGGCAAACCCACGCCTTCTGAAGAGGCTACAACATGCACAGCTTATTTTTACCACATCACAGAAATGTCTGACTTGGCTCTCTCAATGTATTTTTAATGCTTGCCAATTCTAACACCTCAGATATAAAACTTTCAGACCATCTTCTGCCTAGCTTTTGCTTTTCAATTTCATTTTCCCCTAGCAACGGGACATGCCCCTAAGTATTTCTGACGAGATCAACTCTCATCTTACCAAACGAAAAGACCTTGGCTCTGTATGATATATGCCCTAGTTAAAGTAAACAATAACATTCATATTTTCCTGTAGGCTGCACCGGAGCACTGGTCAACCATTCAGTAAGTAGCCCATATTTCTTATTGCAATTTATGGCCTTGAGATGGACAGGAGCTAATGCAAATGTCCTGAGCTTTTGTGAGGGATGGTGCAGGGCACATAATGGCTTTGTAGTTACCTATGCTGAGCAGATACACAGTTCACTGATCTGTTAAGCACTTTTGAGATCATGCAGTGTGTAAAAAAAATACTATGTACTTGTAAATGTCAAGAGGAGTTACTGGTATTTATAGAAAAGAAACTGTTTTACTATTTCCAGTTCTGTGGAGCAAATATGCTGTATACTTTAGGGTTCAGCTCCAGCAGCTCAGTAGTTTCTGTGTGGATCAGATTTTTAAGGTCATAAATTGATTGAGATGACCCCAGCAGTTCAGCACCATGCCTGGGTCTTTTAAAGCCCAAGGAAAGGCAAGTGACATTTAACGGTGAGAAAGAAAAGCAAAGGGAATAAAGGGGTTTGTAATATGATAATAAAAACAAGGCATGTGCATTTCATCAGTTGGATTTCATAAAGAGCTTGATCTTGCAAGCTCTCTTTTGCAAAATATGGCTGGGCGCATAAATGTGTATGTTAACCCTGAATGCCAAACAGCTCGCTAACAGGACTTGCCAAATGCAGAATCAAGTCAAGCAAGAAAAGAAAGGATCAAGTCTGACAATAAACACGCGTTCTGGAAATTGTGACTCCCTAATTTAATGCACCACATGGAAGGCTTTGCATTTTAATTTATCAGTTTCTTTTTAATTGACCAGATTAATTATTTCCACCTTGTCATTTGGCAGGTAGGTCGCTGTTCCTTTTCACAGCATTAATGAACTAATTCCGTTTTTCCCCTTGTAATTAAAAGCACAAGTTACAGAGATCACGTTTATAAATTGGATTGGTGGACAATAAAATCTACTCTTTATTAAATAAAATATAACATCATTTCCTATGCCAAAAAGGATTTACTTTTTTTGCATTTCTCCACCAGCAAAAACATGACAAGAAAAAAATCCCCTCCGCCCTGCACTTTTCAATTAGTAATAAAAAACGGTAAAATAAGATTGCCAAGCGAACTCCTGAACACCCACAAGTCTCCCTTGGGCACACCAATCTCAACTACAAATGTGAAAGTAATTGAAAGTTTCACATTATCAATGTTTTATGCTCTAATCAAGGTCTCTCATGATCAGGTCAAAAGGCAAGACTTGGAAGTATCCTGCTTCTTTAGCCGAGGAAGATGCACTGCAGCTGGCCCATTAGCTTTAGCTGCTTGCTTGAAGAGAGACTGGAGTAACATCAAGACATGCTCACTGCAACCAACACAAGTCATACTCACTGGGGTGGGCTGATTTGGGGTCAGTTGTGCTTTCAAAAGCTTGTCTTAACTCTTAACGTGACCTCTCAAATCACTCTGCTTAAATGCAGACTTTTCCTGCCTTCAGATGCTGTTGCCCAGTGAACATCAGTAATGGCACCTGATTCAGGTAAAGGCTGGATCTCGCTGGTTGTACTTGCTAGAGATACACAGGATAGGATGTGAAACCTGAAATTGAAATGGGAGGAAGAGGAAGAAGCAGATGGCTTCGTACAGGGGAAGGGCTGAGCAGCTACTACAGATGATTGTCTGAAAACTTTATTTTGTATTTCTAATGAATGCACTACAGTCAGGCTGAAGGCTCTTTTCTGTTCTGATATTAGGACATTCCAAGTAGTGAATTTAGTTGTCTAAAAGACACCTAGAAATTGCATTTCAGAGTCAAGTCCACAGGTATACATCATATCAACACATCCCCACCACCAATTTCAAATCCTCTCATGTATGTGCTGGCACTGAATGTATGTGTATTTGTCCAGTCAGAGACTGGACAAAACCCAACTGTTTTACTTAAGATGTATATAATTGAGCTGCAAGGCAGAAAAAAAAAAAAAAAAAAAAAAAAAAAAGAATCTGTTAAATACATTTCAGGAATGAGCAATAACATTACGTCTACCTGTGAGTTCTTGTGCATGTGAGAAGGCGGAAGAGTCCTTGTTTTCTTAATTAATTCCCTGCCTTTCTCTAGTGCTCACAGTAGCTACCCGAGTGCTTGGCCAGGGGATGTGGTGTGAAGGAGAATTGTAAGGATGACAGAGAAAAGAGGAGGGAAATCAAAGGGATAGCAGAAGGTCAGAGGGAGCGAGAGAGAGTTAGAAACTAGGGTACTAGTGCTGGCCTGGGAAAATAAGTATCCCAGTCACCAGAACTACAGCTGCCTGAGCACGAATGTGGCTGACAGCCCTCGGCCCTTTGCTCTGGCGTGTGCATCTGAAGCCCAGCTGTTACAGAACATTGGTTTTCTCTCCACAGATTGCATTTTTTTCCCCCCACAAAGAAATAGCCAAATACTTAAACATATAAAACAGCCTCAGGACTTGTTCTCTGTGCATCTGTGCGACTGAGATGAATTCAACAAGATTGTGAATAAAAATACAGCAACTGGTATTTCTAATTCCATTTCTCAGTGGAAAGCTTCTAGTAACAGCTAATAACTAAGTCATACTAATCAACTCAGTGACAAAACCTCTAAAGTATGTAATATAACATAGTTTCTGATTTTTTTTAATGGAACCTACATGTTGCAATCTCCTACTCTACAGTCATAAAACTTTATAGTCTTCTCTTTTGTCTACTGAGATTTCAGGTGTTTAACCACTGACTTCCACCCAAACAAAGTGAAGCAACAATAATGCTATCCATGTGCTGCAGTAAATGAGTGTTTCAGCTTGGCTGGCAGTGACAGCTTTTACATAGGCAGGCAGGCAAGTGTAGCAGTCCAGCTTCTGCCCTCAGCCGGTGTAACTTCACTGCGACGTTCACAATTGACAGTGGAATTACTTCTGATTTACTTCAGTGTGACTGAGGAAAGAGTTTGGCCTGGTCTGTAGATGTTTATGGAGAAAAACCTAGAGGACAGTGTCTGTTCTTGTTTAAAGTACAGCAGGAATTACAGTGTTGATGAAGAAAAGCATGCAAGGCATGATTGCAGTCAGTGGCGATGTCGCTATGGCACGCCGTCCTCAGGCAGTTCTTAAAATGCCTGGAAGTTTGGTACCTTGCCCACTGCCTGTGGGACTGAGGCATGTTAAAGTATTTATGTTAAATGACTTTTCAATTCAACTTCGACCCGGAGGCACCTCTGGAGAGACAGCAGTGGTGCAGGAGGCAGGACAGTGTATGGGAATCTGAAACAATTAAAGCTGTTTTGTGCTCTCCTAGCACACCCTGCCCATGCACTGCCTTGTATTATGCTGAAGCCTGGAAAGTTTGGTAATAAAAATGCAGCAGTTCAATTAAATAAACTCTTCAGGCATAGGAATGTAACAAAACTAGGGAGTCACCTAAACTCATTACAAGTCCTGACTGGCCATAGCTTTGCTGCAATGATAAAGAGTCATTACAAATAACTATAATTTATTTTCTGTGTCTTATAAGAATGGTCAAGGGACCCTTCTAGCAAGCACAGTCCCACTGGCCACAGGAAAATCTTCACTTGCTAAAGTTCTCCTCCTCTCCTGCACTGTGGATTTCCTTTGGGTTGTAGTAGAGAGCAGCCACAGCATTCATAGCACCATTACGTACTACTGCAGCCCCTGCTAGCACAGCCCCAGTCAAAGGCCTAACAGGACCTTCGGTAAAATAACTTGTTTAGGGGGTTTGGGGCCTGATTATAAAAATTTGTTTGAGGCTGAAACTTTGCACTCTGGCACTAGAGAATGGCAAAAAATAAATTAATAACTAAAAATAGAGCTTGATAGTTTCAAAGACAATAAGCAGAGAGAAGGAAAACAGAGACAAGGTGGAACTGCACAATTTGGATTCACTTCTGCAAAGCTCAGATTTCTGTTTTCTTCATTCAGTCCTTGATGAGAAAGACTTGAACTCTAGAAAAGAGCTGCCCTAAAACCCAAGGAATTTGTATCTTGAAATCTTTGTTTAGATTTTACCACCACCCTCCCAAGTTTACAAGTCTCGCAAATTTCCTGGAGTTATATCACTAAAATTAAAGAATAGCTTGACCTTTTCCAATGAAGGTCTCTGGCTGCGTTGGGTGGGAGAAGCCAGTGTCCTCCTTCCACCACATTACATTCACATGTTCTACCTCCAAGCATCAGTTCTTACTATTCACTAAACACCAGAAACGCTTGAAAGGAGCAGCTTAAAACTCTCCCATATGGATGCACATACACCAAAGTGGCTTTTCACTGTCTGTTATCCCCCCCTGACTTCTTTGACACCAGTGAAGATCAGCCAATGCTTGCAGCACACCACCACAACAGACCTGGGCAACCCCACCCAGCTTCTTACCTACCCGCCCACATGGCTAAGCTAATTTTGGACAACTCAAAAATCCACCCACAGCTTTTCCCTCCAAAAGAGTTTCTCCTGACACTAGTTATAGCCACTCCTCAGGTGTTACCACTCTCATTTAATTCCTGAGTTGCGGCCAGGTGGAGTCACCATGCCTAGTGACAAAACAGAAATGCCTACTCCAAAGCAATAAGGCAGGTGTCCCTGTTTGCACCAAATATCAACAAGCGAGTCTTTGTGCTGATAGTTATGTGATTGGAAACAGCCTCTGCTGTGCTGAGCTCACCTGAGGGATGCACATGAAGGGAGAAGGGACAGTGCATGAGGCACCTGCTGAGAAAACGTATGTCTCTTGCTCCCAGCAGCCTACTGCGGGAGGCTAACTTTGTGCTTAAGGGCAGTAGATATTACAAAAACATTAAATTCAAAAGTAAGGAAATTAAAATCTTTAGACTCAGCATGGAAGCTATTTCAGAAACTTGAACATAATCATGAGCAGCCCAGTCCCAGAGAGGCAGCTGCCCAGTGGGTGTGCAGGGTCACTACAGGCAGAGTGCGGTGCTAGTATAGCATGTTTGTATGGTATAAACAAACTCAGTAAAATCAGGTTTCAGGAGGTTATTGGTGCAAACTGCCAGGTACATGTTATTTTGATTTAGAGGTAGTTTATTTCAGCCTAATGAGAGCATAATCCCAATCCAGAGAAAAAACAAATTGGAGTGTAAGAGTAATCAAGAGGAGATTTAAAATACACACTTGGCTTTTCCCTGAAGGGTGATTACTTACAGTCTACTAGTAAGAAAAATTAGAAAACACTGATGGAAAAGGAAAATAAAAACACAGAGCCAGTGCGCATCACTGATTTCTGTTGTGTCCGGATCTTCTGATCCCAACTAATCTGCCTGCAAATCCAGAGAGCTTTTATGAATTTACTGGTCAGAGCCATCCTCACAACTGGCTCCTGTGCCCCCCATAAAAGTGGATTATGGTCTGGGTACAGTGCAAGTAATTAGCAGTGGGATCCCTGCAGACATGCTTGAACTTGCTCCTGCCAGCTTGGAGTTTCTTGCAGAATTTCCTACCAGAAGACCTTCCAGTTCTCCTCAAACCAACAGTCAAACTGCAGCTCTTATAGACGAACAATGATTTTGGCTAACCAGGTTTCCTTCTGCTCCCAAGTACATCAGGTGATCCCACACCTTTTCATCCATCTTTTAGTACAGTGCAGGCACAGGCAGGACCTGAAACCAAGCCCAGCCCTGCCCAAGGGGTCAGGCAAGAAACACTACACCATTTCAAGCCCCACACCAGGTTCTAGAGCTCAAGAGCTATTTGTTCCTTCCACCAAGCCCAACAGAAAACTCGTTTCCTTCCTGGGGCAGTTTTCCACCAGGTTCATTAATCCAAGCACTGGGCCAGGCTGGAGCAGAGGGGAGAAGTGACAGAGGTGACCAGGAGGTGGTCAGGGAGGACCTGGCTCTTGTGTCTGAGGCCATGCTGTAACTCGACATCCAGGGGAGAAGCTCATCACATCGACAGGCACCATGGAAGGGAAACTTTGTGCTTAAGGGCAGTAGATATTACAAAGACATTAAATTCAAAAGTAAGGAAATTAAAATCTTTAGACTCAGCATGGAAGCTATTTCAGAAACTTGAACATAATCATGAAGAGCACAAAATAGAGGTATGCATGGAAGGAAGGAGGCAGGAAAGTATGGGGGAAAGCAATAAAATGGTTAAACGGCAAGATATTGTTCAAGCCAAACAGGTGCCTTTCAAAAAATGAAAATCCAGCCCAACTGAAGCCAATAGAAAGGGAATACGAACTGGAACAAATAAAATGTCAGGGCATGAAAGTTAGGAAGGCTGAGAGTGATTATGAACAGCAAATAATGAAAGACATAAAAATAAATAACTAGAAATTCTTTTAGCAAATCAGCTGGTTTACCGGGGATTAGAAGCAGCATTCTATAGTAAGGAGACAGCAGAGGAGCTGCGTGATTTCTCTGCATCAGGGAGAATTTAAGAGACACCTACTGCAGCCGTAGCCATACCCATTGTTAAACTGAGAAGCTGTCAAAAGAGTGGTTAATGAAACAGTCCGAAACACTAAACCACACGGGTGCAGGCAGAGAGGCATGTTGCTTATAAAACTATGCTCTGGCACAAGAGGCTAGGCTTTTTCCTTGTGGTTGTTAGTGTTGCCATAGTAAGTATGAGCACGTTTATTGGTGTGAACTGGAAAGGTTTGAGTGATAACACAGGGCAAGATGATTCATATTAGCACTCTCTCAATAGCACTTCTACCCAGGAGAGCATAATTGCCATCCAATATTGCTTTGGTGGTCCAGAAGCACACAAGTCTCCTTCCAAGAGTAAAGCACAGGGTCCTTCAATGGGCAATCCCACTGCCCACTAAAAATTCACTTTAAAAGTGTCCAGAATGGCATTGTAAGGAGCGTGTCTTAACACCACTCTCCTTACTTCTCACCTACTTTAGACAACAAATAAATACCTGATCTCAGCATCCAGTCTGGAAAAGAAGCCTGGTTACAAGACATCTAAAATTTTGGCTTTTCGTATTTATCTGCATATATCCAGCAACATTAGTTTACTGGTAAATTCATATAAATGTTAGCTTGGCCACTGCACTGATTATTCTGTGTAAGGCTTAATGTGTCTTCTCAATCCCCTTGATGGTCTAGAAATAAAGCTATGACTCATCAACAATATTAAAAAAGCAATATGAATCCATAGATGAATGAAATCCTGCCAGATGTAGGCAGACAGGCATGCTCTGTATCCATTGTCACTCTAATTTCAAATAAGGTGAAATGAAGAAAAGGTGAAACAGACACAGAACATTTGGTCTGCATATTTGAAGAAAATAAGGGTTTCTGCATAATAACTTAAGGTCGTCATACTTGCAGCATTTGGATTGAGTTGCGGTGGCCACAAGGTGTGATTCAATTTGTTTTTAAATTCTGTTTTGCCACACTGTAAATGCAGTCACTGCTACAGGTCTCTGTAAAAATCAAAAGGTGGGGTGGGTAGGCAGACATGTGGGTAAAATATTCCCCTGGGACCAATAAATGCAGGGACTCAATCCAAAAAGCACTAAACAAGAAAGCCATCAAAAAAGAAGGGGGATGGGAGGGTGAAGAGAGAGAAAAATCTGCCCATTAAAACTACATAAATATTTAAGAGTAGGCAGCTTGTAACTTCTATTTAGTTTCACTGAAATTGAAGGTCCAAAAATCTGTTGTTGGAGAGCAGTCAGACACACAAAGATTCAGCTCTGAAAAGGAGCTGAAGAGGGTTCAGCTGTGTGAGCTCAGCTGTGGACCAAGTTTCCTTCCTTGCTCTGTGGTCCAGTGATAAGACCAAGCAAGACCAAGCAAAAGGTGATTTTTTTTCTTTTTAATTGGTTCGTTTTTTTTTTTATAAAAAGCAAACAAACAAATAAAACAAAACAAAACAAAACAAAAAATTTCATCTGTTCAGGTGTTTCAAGCTTTTAAGACTGGGCCAGGCAGAAGAGGGGGCATGAGAAGGGTGCCATGAGTCGCAGTAACCATGGCTGGCTTTAAGGTCATGTCTGAAATCAGAGTGGACAGGAGAGGCCTATATAGGATTTTCCCATTTGGATCATTTGTCTGAGAAAAAGAGACGAAAGAGAAATACATCCCTTGGGGCTTGGAACTAACCCAAACACTAAAGAATTTTACCTTATGTTGAAGATTGATGACAACACTCTCTTTAGAAGGAGGATTTTTTTTTAGTGGTTGATGTCTCCCCATATTCTTTGGACTTGTCTGTTAGCTTAAAGTGCCACTCAGAAACTCAAAAGCTCACTTTAAACAGAAAGCATTGCCAAGAAGCAGCCTGCCCAATTTTTGAAGCATCAGTGTTAATGAGAACTTAGTTTTCCTGTTTTCTGTCTGTGATATGTATTTATCAGCTTACATGAAATAAGTCAAATGCTTGGCATCACTTAAAAGTTGCTTGTACCTTGAAATAAGGGGAAGGCAGAATTTAGTCACGTATCTGTCAAAGATAGTCCTATACCGAGACTGTATATACTATAGAGCCCTGTACCGAGTTTTCAATGCTGTTATTGTGCAAGAGGAAAAGGCATCCATCCAGTGACTGGAACAGATGCTTCAGAGAAACAATCCACTGTGAAAATACACAGTCTAATCACAAAAGCACGTTCTGATGCAGTGAACGTGCTTTATGAGCAGGGCACATCAGATAGGGTGTAGATCCAGCACTCAGGCTGTAAATAGCTTCAAACTGATCACCCTGGGGGAGTCAAACTACAGAACCAGGTATGTGACCAGAGGTGATGAGTCCTTACCTTTACTGTTACCCTGTGTAGAGAGAACAGCTCAGCACCAAACCCCACACAGTCTGTGCTCTGGAGTCATTCATAAACAATATGAGAAAAACAAGTTTAGATTGTGCTAATAGCCCATTCTGAAGCTATGTTAGCTATTTTATTTCACGAGAGACTTCAGAATCAAATGAAAAACCACCAGAGGAAGGTTACTTGTTGTGCAGCCTTTGACCTCAGAATAAGTCTGGTTGTTTAATCTGAGACAAAACATTTTGACAATATATACATGCAAACTAGAAAAACCCTGAGGCAGTGTGTGAGATTTTAGCATGTTGCTACTTCCGAAACACCTATGCATCAAAGATTGAAGTCAGCTCATACTGGCCTTTGAAGGAGTGGTTATAAATAGCAAGAGAAGATGTTCATGGAAGACCAGTCCTTCTGATTTGCAAGGTAGTTGGCCAAAATTACCACCATGGAAGAGAAGGCCAAAAGGGTGATGGTAAATTCATTACTTAATTGATAGGTCACTCCAAATCATAGTTCCCTGTCATTACAATTCTCACTTCAAGACATACAAAACTGACATTTCTGGTACATCCAACTCCATGCTGCTGTTCCCAAGCTTGGTATTTTCAGCAGAAATTGCTGTTACTCAAGATAGACATATTATTGAGGGGAAAAATAATTGCCTTACATAGAGACTTCATGAAAAATGCTAAGTATGAGTCCTGCTGGTTTGATGAGCAAAGCTGTGTTTTCATCAGCTAATCTAGTTGTGCAAAGCCTTCTGTATTAGAATCGGCCAAATCACAACAATCGTATTTCAAATGCACACGATGTGTTTATAACTCTCGTGAGACATTCTGTCCACTCCATTAAAAATAATAACCTTTGTAGTTATGCATGCTAAACTATCGGTAATCAAATCTCATGCTTCATGGTGTAAAATGATCACTAGAAGTGTCAGGAAGAAATTATTCCCCTAAGAGATGGCACAGCAAGATATGTTTGTTGCCTTTGAATCATCACATGTTGTCAGTAACAGCATACTTGTGTGTTAGATCATTGATCCAACAATTTGTTGTAGCAAATTCTATCATCTGATGTTCAGCAAATCAGTCACTTCAAGACCAGCAAAATATAAATCTGCTTTCACCACAAAGTAGCCGGCACTAAATTTTGAGATGGTGAGGAATGCAAGCCTGCCTCCAGTGCAAGTTTTGAAGAAAGGAATTTACTTCTAGAACTGGCTAAATCAAAACTCCAGATCTACAAATCTCTTCAAATATTTGGGCATCAAGATTTGGCTCTGAAATTTGCTACTTGGGGACAATTGATCTCTCTCAATATAGTCTCAGTCCAAGTGAAGCAGAAAACATGCAAGGGCAACTGTGTTGGAGCAATCTGTATGGCTGAATTAATCTCCCTTTGTCCCCTGCTTTTATGATGATTTCTAGAGAAATTAAATGTAGCAGAACCACCACTCCCAAAACAGACTAACACCCTATAACAGTTGGAGTTAGGCAGGGGGAGGATTGCTGACCCTGACCCAGTGATGTATTTCACACCTCACATTAGCCTTGTTTGCCACTGATGGGCTTGGTAACTACAGCAGTTGAGAGATAATCTGTAGTTGATGGGATACTTCCCAGTAGTTGAAGATGACAATAACAAAGATGCATGACTTTTGTTGCTGTAATAGGGATGTTAGTTTCTTGTGCCAACCGTGCATTAATCCTACCGTAAGTCTGGTATTTTAAATTCCTCAAAGCATCTTTCTAGGAGAAGAGAATCAGAGCATTTGCTTTTTGGTAGATCTATCCCAGTGCTCTAGAAATTACCCTTACAAAACTGTCAGATTTCTTAAAATCAAAATAGATCGCTCATTCCTGGAAGTGTCTTCAGAAGCAGGGTTTTATTATCACCCTGGCACTTCTTGCTCACACTGGCTGATGTTCACCTTGGCACTAGAGTCCTGGCCCGGCTGCAGCTTCGCATCACCTGGCATCAGTAGCCTGGAAACAGTCCTTTGAGATAAATGACCACTGCGCCAAATACCAGCATAAAGCTGGACAATGAAATGCTTTCCTTTAAAGACATAACTCTGACACTGTGAAGCTTTGCTGTCCTCTCCTGCCGGCTCCCCAGAAGCTGTCTGAGCACCACCTACTCACAGCAGGCACCCGTGCGGGGCCTGGAGGCTCCTGGCCCTCACATCTGTGCAGCAGCATGACCCCATGCAGCCATTCCTCTCCTACAGGCTCACATGAGGTGGGAAGGACTTGTGGCTTAGTTTTCAGAAGACCCATGAAGAGGCTTCCAGCCCAGCACTCCCCGCCCCCTCCCCGGCTCACTGCCATCAGGCACCCTGCTGCCCGAAATCGCACCCGCCTCCATACCCAGTGCTTGGCTTCTGTCACCTCTGGGGCCCCTGCACCAAGGGAAAGTCCTCTTAGTGTTTCTAGTTTCCAGCCATATTTGGGTTGTGGGCAAGAAGTTGCCTGCTAATGTGCACTAAGCTGTCTTGTCTGCAGTTTTACGTGCTTTGGTGCAATGAAGAAAACAAAAATCACAGGTCTGCTATCACACCAAAATGAACAGACATAACCCAGGGTATAAACCATGAAGAAGACAAAAAGCCCAGAGAGATGTAAGAGGGTTTGTTGCTGCTGAAACGCTAATATTCTCAGTCCTAACAGCATTATGCTGGTCGAGCTGTAAATGCGGATTTGCCTGCCCCTGCCAGCGATGAGGCTGGAGCCTGGTCTGTGGCCACACGCACCCACCCACACTGGCGTATGGTTCTTACAGCTGCTGTTGGCTACAAGGGCTAGTGTTTGGCGAAGCTTATCTGTGCTGTAGAGAGCTGCAAAGCCTTTCTGTCAGCCCACCCACGCTGGCCAGAGCTGGCAATTATGTTGTTTATACAAAATACCTTTTGATTAATGGTTAGAGAAATAAAAACTGTAGCATATGTTGCTCTCCATATAAAATCATAAGTCTGACACGGCTTATGGTGCATCTGGCCGGGAAGGAGGGACAAAGATTTATTCCTTCTGTAATACCTTGTACCCCCCGCATTTAAGTCTGAGCTCCCTCCATCATTTCACCTATTACACTCTCAGCCAATTTGGAGAAGACATCTAAGCGTAGTCTCTGCAGCAAACCCCACCAGGGTGTCAGAAAGAATAAAGAAGGAGGTAGGATGTGTTCACACTGACAGACCACTGGTAAATCTTCAGTAGAGCCAGGCCCTGGCCCAGGCACGGCTGGGACGCCAGCCGGCAGTAGCTGATGAGGATCCCAGATAAGGCATTGGTTTCTTTTGTTCTTAGGAGAACTGAGGAAATGGTTTCTTTGCTCAAGATTTATCAAAGTCCTGCTTTATGTATGGGACCCTGAGCACCCAGTGCACACAAGTGTTGAAAGTTGGTGTTGCCATCTTTACTTCATGGGGGTCTGTCACGCAGGTTGTTCTTGCAGCCAAAATCACACACCTACACCTGGTGTTTATACACACTGACCTGGCAGTTATGTCTGTCCGGATAAAATGGACAGCAGCCTTCACCTCACCGTGCCCTCAGGGAAAGCTCTCTGTGGTGCCACCACCGCTGAACCCAGGCCCACGGAGGGAGACTCGTCACTGCCCACTCACTCAGTCTTGGTCGTCTTCTCAACTCCTGTTCAAAGAGGTCATAAGTTAATAGTTCTGAGAGTACATCCAAATTCACATTTTCTAATTACATCCCATTACTTGTGGGGTGTGAACAGCAGTGCTGGATGTGTGACAGCACAACAAACTGAAACTCATCCTAGGACCTGGTGGAGAGGGTGAAGTCCCAGGTACCAGACCACTTATGTAAACCTAATGAGATGATTTTGTGCGCCCTTTCATTCAAGAGAAGAAGCATTCCCAGGGAGGCACAGCCAGGTCCCACACCAACCCTAACAAACAGATCAACTGTAGGAAGAAATAGGACCAGCTGCACAGGTGACTGTCAGATCTGGGGAGAGGTGAGCTCAAGTCTTCTTTTCCCCAGGCAAGACAGCTAAGACAAAAGGTGAGAGCTCAGTGTGGGGAAAAGTGCAGGACCCGGGGGAGAAAGCTCAGTGCTTCACAGTTATTGACACTTTTTTTCATGCACATATTTTC
This sequence comes from Tyto alba, assembly GCF_018691265.1. Lineage (NCBI taxonomy): Eukaryota > Metazoa > Chordata > Aves > Strigiformes > Tytonidae > Tyto > Tyto alba. The sequence continues at coordinate 26,016,797 of NW_024881328.1, read as the reverse complement.
TGAAAGTCTTTTTGCTGTGGATAAACTGTAATAACAATTTCTGTGGCATCCTCGCAAAGATCCTTGTCTCTGAAAAGGGACTTGTATGCCCCAAAACTTTTGGTTTTTCTCCCCCTCAAATAAGTCAAGGGAATCTAATAAAAGATATTACCTCTCTGCAAATTTTATCTCAGTTATAAATAAGACATTGGGCCAGATTCTCAACTGGCATAAATTTTGGGTCACTGAATCAAAGCCTGGTGGAGTTGCACCCATCTGGTCTATTGTCTGCAATGCAGATTAATAGAGGGACAGGATTTTAAACCAGGTATCTGTAGCCAAACCACAATTTCAGGCACTTCCTTGCCAGTTCCTTGTGCCTGAGGCCATAGATCACAGAAAGTTACAATGCAGATCAGAACAAAGTGTGAATGTATGGACAGCTCAAGCATGTTAATTTTTGAGCAAAACCTTATAATGAACAGAAACAGAAGAAACCCAGGAAGGAACAAAGAAACAGTAAAACCTATTGGTGTTAATAAATTCAAATACACAACAGAGTTGGGACCAGAGCAATTCTGCCCATTCCCTGGTGAAACACACCATTTATCTGCAAACTACCGGCAACGCTGCTTCAGGACTCCACATGGCTGTATTTCTGCATGGCAGAAATCCCACTAAACTTCTCAGCCTAGCAGAACAAAAAACGATGGGACGGAGGTAAAGCCAAACAGTGAATGATCACACATTCAAGCCATAGCGTAGAGAGAATGAAATAAGGGCCCAAAGCAAACCCTAACGTGCTCCAGGAGGTATGATTGCCCTGCCAGGGCCCATTAACACCTCATAACTGTTACCTAGCACCCACAGAAAGAATTATATTTTTATATAAAACAACACAAAAGCCAGGCTAAGCTCAACAAACCACTAAAAGGTAAACCAGAGTAGCTAATAGAAGTCAGACTTAATTATTTTTTAAAAAAAGGGATGTAACATGAAGCAAGGAAGGCATCCCGAAACTTTTGAAGGGTTGGTCTAGAAATCTGATGGATAGTTCTTGTTCCAGAGGCAATTATTAGCATAGCTGCTCGACTTGGACCTGTGCTTTTGTGCAGGAAGGGCAACTTCCTGTGAGAGGGAATCTCCTCTATGGGGGCTGTGTGCCTTGTTGGCAGTGGGGCTGCAGTATGGGGAGAGACTGGGAGAGCAACCTAGAAGCGACTATGGTAAAACCAAAGGACTAATAGAGGTGACATCCCTGGACAGGGAGAGAGGGGCAACCCAATGGGCTAGTTCTTCTTTTCAAAGGAAGCTTTTTACCAGGTATTTGCTAAGAGATCTATCCTTTCTGATGCTTGTGGCCTTGAATTTCATGGTTGCACCTCTAATCCTTGCCTAGGCCAGCAGCGATTAAGAGATGGCCCTGAACTGCAGTGTTTGTATGGAGACTTTGAATGTCTTAGAGCTTGGGAACTTTGGAGCAGATCCTTTGGCTCAATCCATGAGAGAGAGATAACTGTCAAAAGGGAAGCCAGTGAATTCATGTTTATAGCAAACTGCCCTGTGCGGACTGAATTCACATCAGGGTTTTTCCCAGACAGTTCATTACTCACAGCTGAGCTAGGGGCCCACCAAACATTTGAGGAGTTGCTGGCCTTTAGTAAGGCCATTAAAAATGAACAGCAGTAATAAATACTCCTGTTGTTATGCCTCCAGAAAGCCCAAAGGTTAAATGAACTGGGAATCTTCCTCCTTCTCTGACCAAGGTTCTTCCAGATCATGACAGACACTGTAAAAGAACTGATGGAAGAAGCTTGTCAATCCCAGTTGGTACTTTTCCAGAGTACACTGACATAAGTAGTGATCAGGTTGCTTAGTTTTTCATATGAGATGTTATGATTGCTGGATAGTATGCAAGCAATGGGAAAATGAAGGCAAGGAGTTTGAAAGGCATTTACTCAAAAAAAAAAAAAAAAAAAAAGCAGCAGCTTGCTAATTGTGATTAAAACTTTTGTGTTAAACTGTTTAAACTCATTCCAGAAAACTGAAATTATAACATCAGACTGATCTTTGGCTGCTATGTGGTGGCAATAGCAAATACTTCTTAAGAAAAGAGAAGTCCAGCAACTCTAAATATTCCATCATCCATTTGGTTTTCAACATCTTTCTTCTTAGCACTCAAATCTGCACCACCTGGCCTTAAAGTGAGAGTTAACTTTCTTTGCAGCCATAAGGTGATCTTTGATCTAGAGTTAAATGAAGATTTACTGTATTTCCAAAGTGCTTTCAGCCAGCAATGGAGAAGAGAGAGGAGACAGAGACTCCCTTGCCCAGCACGTCATTCCAGCATGGCTGGTGGGAGAGAGTGGCAGCTTTATCAGTCAGCGAGCGCTTACTTAGCTCAGGTGCTAGGAAATGGGGTAGCTCCAAATTATACAAATGTTGGAGTCTTTCTGAAAGCGGCTCAGGAAGGAAACAGACCAAACTGCAGCCACAGGGTACTCACAGTAAGGGGCATGCCTGGAAAAGCGGCCAGAAACATCCACTTTAGTCCAGGGTGGCCAATTAGAAAATAATGATACATGCATGTGAAGGAAGGGAGGGAACAAGAGGCTCCTATGCCACCCTGAACGCCCATTGTATTGATTTATAGGCCTGACCCAGAGCCCACCAGGCCGGCCTCTGCTCCAGTCACTGCTTACTGCATTGATTTGACATATGCTGATGTATCTTGTGCTTCTGGTTTACATCTTTCTTTCTTTGTTTTTTTTTTTTTTTTTTTTTTTTTGGTTTGGGTTGTTTTTTTTACGTGAAGGAAAGGGATAAAAAAAAAAAAAAGTAGAGGTAAGCTCATAAGCACTGTCAATCTTTTCACAATAGATTTGTATCACCTAACACAGCTCGTACCTTTTATTCTTGCTGAGCCCTGGTCTACTCTCTTCTCTGAAAGCAGTCATTTTGCATAGTAATCTTGATCACACTCGTGGTTGCTCAGATATTTTCAAATCCAATTTAAAAAAATAAAAGCCAACTATAGGTCTCCCATGGGCAGGAATACATTAGGCAATTTTTGCATATTGTTTTACAAGCTAGTTTATAGGTCTGAATTAAAATAACCAAGTTAGGGGAAAAAAATAAAAAATGTCCTTCTCAGAAACGTGTTGGCTTACAGAAAACTCATCCCAGATATAAATCAGATATAGGGGTCTTTCACAGCCAGAACTAAGATCCAGAGAAGATCTGGAGGGCTGAGATTTGCTTGCTCCTGAGTACACTCCTAAGAGAAGCTTAGCTCATTCAAAGTTCAAGTTCAGCTCCAGGTCGGTATGTCATTTGTTTCTCAGTGGTGTTGAGATCACCACTGTCTTATCGTGAATCCCAGCCCCTCCTGAGGCAGTTGTTGGGGCTTGCTCATGAGGCTTAGACCACAACCTCTCCCATTTTTGATCTGTACATTTTTTGTATTTGCACGTCCATGCATTCACTTCTGTGGGAGACCAAGGAAAAAAGTAAATGTTTTTAAACAGTCTCTTAATGCACCATCAGTTTGTCATCCAGGAGAAAAAGAGGAAAGTCTTTGCTACATGACTGCAGGGCTTTGCAAGTCCTCAGCAAGGATGTGGTGAAGTGCCAGGGGTCCCTTCTCAGAGCTGCTGAGAATTGTTGCCATCTGGAAATTCATGAGTTATTTGGTGTAGACTGTGGGCAAAAGGCTAATTGTGCTGATACACTGCAAGGCAAGATAAGTGCTTGTATGGTAGTCAGTACCACAAATGTATTGAATTGGTCATTTTTAGATAACTCCAAATTTCTTGTGAACTGTTCCATCCTTGAAGCAAAACTTCCCCTCCTTGGTTCCATCTGCCAAATGCTCCATTTTATGCTCACCTGTGTAATGTTTGCACACATGCCTGACCTCTGCCCTGCTTAGCTGCCCCAAGCCGTCACCAGCCTCGGCACTGCGTTCACTGGGGCTGGCTGGCAGCTGCTGTATAGATGAAACATGGGTGTTTTCATTATGGAGCTATCCACATGGTAAATTTTTATTCCAAAGTTTCCTAATGTTAGAGCTACCAATCTGGCTTTTTTTTTAGCAGGGGATGCAAATCACAGCAGAAGTGCATCTCTGTGCCAAAAGTAATTCCTGTCTAAGAAACACATATACAAACAAAATTAGTTGTTTCTGGCATGCAGCATGGACTTTGTGAATACTGTGCTAGGTAAGGGATTTGATCATGTCCCTCAGTCTTCCTAGGTATTTAGATTTCCTGGGAAAACACTTAAACCACTTGAACACTTAAATGTATCTGTACTCCCCATAGCATTTGGCTCCATTCAGCTGGGTTCACGTGCTTACTTTGCAAGTGCCCCGTCTTTTTGGTGAACAAAGCCTTACTCTAACAGCTACTGATATATCAGATGTATCTAATTTCAAGCTTAGTTACATTCCTAAACTGCATACTCTGATCCAAAATCTTACCCAATATACATTTGTACCATTTTTCTTCAACTACCTCAAGGGGCTTGCCAAATCTATAGCAAAACTTGCTTGTCTTAGAAGAGAAACAAGTACATGTTGCACCAGACATTAACGCATTTAAGTCAGATTTGGCAAGTTTTAATTTGGGATAATCGTGTCTTCCTGCTTTCTTTTTTTTGTATGTAAAGTGATTGGTTTGAACATTGGCATCTGTCTTCACTTCTAATCTGTTTAAAACTTTATTGGCACAGTCATATAAGGTAAGTAAATATTTTTTTCATGAGCCTATAAAACATCATTAGTTTATTTTTTCATCATGTCAGGTTGGATAAGTATCTCACAGTGCCTGTACATCTTCATGAGGATTTTATTATTTATTTTGATTTAGACTAAACTAAAACGAAGACCTGTCCCAAAGCCCTGGGATTCTCTGACAATCCGTAAAATATACAGTAATAAAATTGAATTAACAGGCTCCCTCAGCAATTTCCAGATGGCAACATGCTGGTAACAGCTGAGAAACCACAAGAGCTTTAGCCCCCTCTGTCCTAACGCATCCTTTGTATCTCTCCCATACAAAAGTGGAAAGGCCAGAGGGCAATGGCAATGGGGCAGGCAAGAGTGGGATTCTGGTGTCAAAATAATAACCTTGCCCATTCTCAAATGTCAGAGGGGAACATCAGCTTTTCAGGCAAGTGCTTGACTGTGCAATTTTTGAGAAACAATAGCTCCAGGATAGATAATTTAGCATTTTAACCACAGAGACGTTGACTATGTCTAGTAAACTAGAGAATGAATTAGCAACACAGTGGTTGCATTATTGAAGCTAATCTGTATTAATTCTCCATGTAGACTACCTTCATGTGAATTAAGACCACCACTAAGTATGCAGCTTACTCCAGATTTGAGGAAAGGTCTACACTGGGAGCATCAGGAAGCACAAGCACAGATCTGCTGTAGGCTCATTTTGCAGCTGGTGAATCTTGAGTGCTCCAGAGAGGACAGTTCTAACTCAGGACACTTGATTATAAATCTCATCTTTTGTCCATCTGAAATAACCTAAACCATTTCCATCCAGCTTTATAATCTAAATGAAACAGATAAATTGTTTTAATTGAATTTATCAAATACCAGGAGAACCAATGATAAGAAAACGTTGTCCTGCTTGAAAACATCTGCACAACTTTGCCAGTGTAGACCCAGATGTTGGCCCTATCACCCAAAAAAGAAAGCTGCCACCAGAAGCACAGAAATTGTTTCTGCTGATGTAACCTGCACAAGAAACTCAGAAGAATGCAGTATTGGATCCACACTGAGAAAACCTGTCCTAATACCTTAAAATATATTGGCTCTGCAGCTTTTGCTAGCCAACACTTCATTGAAATAGGGCAATTTTCAGTTGCAAACAGGTGAAAAAATTATTTTTGTGCTTGAAAGCAACTATAGTACCTATGAAAGAGGTGACTAACCTTGCCAGCCAACCGTGGGTGGCATCACTACAGACGCAGAGCAGCTGGGCTTGATGCATTACAGTAAGTGTGTCTTCAAATACAATGATAATTGAAGGAGCTTGGAAGTAACAGGATCGAGACCACAGTTCTGCAAACAAATGGGATGGAGAGAAAGAATGAGCAAACTAAACAAGCAGACCTTTTGGGTACGAGCTGCACCTCACCACTTAAACGCCTGCTCCTCCCTATCCTCCAGCCCTCCTCACAGAGCACACTAGAAAATGCTCTTTTACAGGAATTAGCATTTCTTCGATGCAAAGGTAATTCATTCAGAAGAATCCAGAAAGGAAATGAGGGTTCTCCCTCCTTACCCCAGCAGATCCTGAGGTGAGAGGGAAGACCCTGTACTTTACCTTCAGTAAAGTCAAGCAATACACATCGATGATATCAACAGGTCATGCAGTTCAGTATAACCCAAATGTTTCACTCCTGCTACCATTGCTGTTGAAGTAAAGAAGAATGCTCTGGATGCTGACCCTCGCTAGTTCAACAGTTAAATAGTAATGGTTAAACAGCCCCAATGCCTGCAGACAGCACCCTTGCCCATGCAGCCGTCCCTTCTCCCTCTTGTCCCTGAGCCACATGCGGAGCCCTCGGAGGGGCCAAGTCTCTGCTGAGCTGGAGGATGGCAGTGGGGGCTCTGCAGCGCAGGCAGCTGCCTCCTCAGGGGGGCTGGGGAGCCCCGGGAGCTGCAGGACACCCCAGCAGGGGGCAGAGGCCTGAGGCTTCCTCCCCCGTGGTGAAATAGAGGGTCCCCTGGGCAACCCCACGCTGTGCTGGTGCCAGATGGCAGTGAACCTGGGAGCTGTAATGAGGTCTCTATGGTTTCCTTTTCCACTATATTCCCCCTTCGTTCTCCATGGCATCCCGAAAGCAAAGGGCATCAAACACACATGCCACCGTTGCAGTTGGAAAAACACAGATATACAACTTAAGTAAATATAACTCAGTTGTACCAATAAAATTGAAAACAGAGAAATGACATAAAAAGAATGTACATTATTTTAAATTGCAATTTTTTATATGTTCAGTTTTACTGCCTCACTCTTTAAAATAAATCCAGGACCTGATTTACTTTAATAAAAGTTTAATTTCACATCTTGGTTTCAGTTCTGTACTCTTAATTTATTCTGTGGCTAGCCTTCTGACAGGAAAAGAGCTAGAGCAGCTGGGAGTTTTATGGGCAGGTTATACCCAAGTCACTGTAGTACAGTGGTTAAGAACAAATTCAATTGTAGCTTCCACTGTACAGGAATGTTTTGGGTGGTTTTTTTTTGTTTGTTTGTTTGTTTTTTTTTTTTTTTTTTTTTTTTATTTGTTTGGTTTTGTTTGTTTGTTTTGTTGTTGTTGTTTGTTTCGTTTTTTTCATATGTGTTGTTTTGAAAAAGCAGTGAAGATTGATACGCAGCCTTTCTTCACATCCAAAAATGTAAGCACATACATCAACATTTCACAGTCACATCTTTCAAAGTTGACAGAAATGGCATACAAAAGGGGTATTTTCAAGGCCAAAGCCAGAATACATAAAACACAGGTGATCCGCAGCAGCACCACAGAAGCTCTCTGCTTTCAGAAGCCTCAGCATACAAAGCAAAATCTAGATTATATTTCTTTTTCCATCTCGCTTCTAAAAATCGCCAAGTGATTTCAGAGCACAAAGGCGCATAACAATTACTGTCCTTGCTCTGCAGCTGAGCGGTTGCTAACCTCCAGCTCATTCAACAAATAAAAAATGGATCCATTAGCAAAGTCAGAGTGGATACACGTGGGTTGTCTGCTCATAAACAAGGGCAGCACATGATTTGCAGAAAGTTATCATAAGCCACTACTATAACTGCAAGGAAATCAAAGTGTCAGCACACACAACCATTTTGTTTCTGAAGAGCTTATTTGCAAGAGACGAGCAAATCCCGTCGTTCAGACTCACAGTAGAAGCGTAACATCACAGCTATGATTCCAGATGCTGAGCGTCAGCACCAACCACACAGCTCTGCGCACAAGAGGCTAATGGATGCAGGCACAGTTACACCTAGACAGTAGTCCCTGTGTTTATAAACCTGCTCAGCTCACTGTCATGGGAATTTGCATTTAATTTCAGCAGTACCTACTTGTGCTCTGGCTGCTGAAGGTCTTGCTGATTGCTATAGTGTCTCTGCAATTGTGTAACTCGTTACAAATACATCACTCACCACAAGGTTCCCTACCCTACCACTCACAGCTGTTTTAGCTTCACTATGTGCTGACTGGTCTGCAGCTGTAGCACATCAGCATGTGGTTTTAAAATAAACAAAAGAAAAGAAAACTAAAGCAACACTTTTGCTCTTTTGCCATTTTTTCAAGGGAGTGAATAATAATCAGCCTATCCTTTCTGCAACAGCGACAAGGATAATTTTGGTTTTAGTAATATAAATCACGCTGTGGTACAGATCGGGTAGAAGGACCCAAAGCACTGTAGCACGGCTGAGCAAGCCAGCCCACAAGTGCTCCGCTGTAAACACCTGAACGCTGACTGCTCAAGCCCAGAGATGTAGGGGAGTCTTACATGAGCTACTGAAAAGAACAGGAAATAATGTTATGTTTTATTCATGTCCACAGAGCAGCACACAGCTCTACAAATGAAGAGACAGTGATTTCCTCTCATCAGCCTTAAAAATGTACTAAATTGTAACCAAGGCAGCAGATTTGTTACCGTCCTAAATTTATTATTTCTCTATAGCAACCAGGTCCCTTCTGCCTGGCTGTTGTTGCCAGATGTTCATTTCAGTGTAATTTAGCCATACATGCAAGACACTGGCTTGCGCTGCCCTTGCTCTGTTTTCCCCGTTAGCAATTCTCTGCTTCCTGGTCACTATTTCATTAGCAATAAGTCATGCAAGAGACAGCTGAAGTCGCACAAAGAAGTTTTTATTAAGCGTGCTGATGGGCTGTGCTGCCTGGTGAAGCTTTGCAGACGGACACCCTACACGTTCCAGGTTGCAATGTTAACCTTCACACCGCCCAGGAGTAAAAGCCTTTGTGAAAGCCTTTCTCCACTGCCCCTTGGGCAGCAGTCACTCATCTCCTCCACCTAAAACAGTAAACCCTGCTTCCTCTACCACACGATGTGTAACAACATGGGAGGACTCCACACTTGTAACGCTAGAGCAACTCTTCATCAACAGCCGGGACTTTGTTAACACACACACAGACCCAGCTTATTGCTGTCTTCCTCCAACACCTTTTCTCTTTCCCCTTCTCTCTCCCCAACCCCTTTTCACAGATTGTTCCTGTTCCCTGCAGACTGTCTTTAATGCTATGCTTCAAAGGGATCTCACCTCTTAAGGAGAAGTCTACCCACTACAATCCATATGAGGCACTTCTGCACATATAAACTGAGCTCCAATACCATCTTAGGGAAGCCAGCAGCTTCTGTTCTTCCTGTTACTGCACTAGAATATGTTAACCTGTAAAGCTGAGCACAGCTGATAGCTGGGGCATAATGGTTACACGCATGAGCAGAGAAAAAAAAAACACCTTCATTTATTAAGAAAATCTTAATTAAAAAAACACTTGATGGGAAGAACAGTGTTGCCCTGTACTTTCAGAAGCAGCAGTACTGAAGAAGCTACTTTGCCTTGTGGCTGACCCGCTCACCAAAGTATTTTAAGGGTCCAAGAAGAACCACAAGGCAGAACACACTAAATGTTTGAAGTGGATGTACACCAGCTAACATTTGGGTTTTTACTGCATGGATTCTCTGGTATTAACAAAGGTTGAACTGACATTTCAGATTTTATCTATTTTACTAGCCCAAATTAGGATTGGTATTTTCCCTAAAAACCTACAAGACTTTAATACATTGAGACTTCTATCTTATTCGAGTTTGGCTGAAGCTGTCCATGAAGCTGGGATAAGAACGAGGCGCAAACTAAGCAGCAGAGAGATTGCATTTGATTTGTTTTCCCAGTAAATTAGGCTAAACCCAGAATGCTGTCCTAAGCAAGTCAAGGAATAAACTTCAAATATACACGGGACTATGCTCAAAGCCCATGGTGTGGTCAGTATCATACCCAGGTCTTGTCGACAAGTGTCATTCTAAACCTGATCTTTTCATGCAGCATTCAACTCACCCACATCTTCCTTACATTTGCTTTCTAACATTAGCCAGATTTACTTTCCTTAATGACCAGCTTTTATGGCCTCATCTCTACATGTATTTACCCAGCTGCTATGTATTTGCTAGGTGAGCATGTGTGTCACTTCATGTTTCAGAAGGGCTTTTAACCCTCGCCCCTGGGCAGCCAGGATTTCCTGCTCTGCAGCAGCAGGAACAGAGCGAGACAGGAAACACCGCGGGCTGCTGCCACGGGCTGGGAGGGAGGAAGGTCAACGGCTGTTTGTACCTTCTCATTACTCCCACATCCTCAGGCTTGTGTCTAGTCAAGACTGCATTTATCAATGCCACTATCGATAACACATTTATGAATAACTGAACTTATCAAACTGCCCTTTTAGGTTTTCAGTATTTGCTGAACTTCATCTGAGTACGTAACATCAGTGTCATTCATTGTCCCCAAACTGCTTTGAATATTATGTTGCTGGGCTAGCACTGACTGATGCAACGCCAGAGATCCACATGCTGACTGTCAGTGTCACTCGTGGGAACAGAGCCAAGCCCTTCCAGCAGCCTGAAATGGGAGTAGCTTTAGCAAGGCCCTGCCTTGAGACCATCCACTTTGTATTTTGCTTTGTAGAAGCATCTTAGGAGGTCAGCTACACTAGGACAAGCCATGTAATATTGAACTGTGAAGTTGTGACAATCATCCATAATTAGAAAATATAGTTTAATTTTAAAATGTGATTTTTAAACAAAAACATTTTTCACTTATTTCTTAATTTGATATTAAGTTCTAGAAGCGTCAGCTTAAACTTTACATGGTCACAGTCACATCATCTGGTTTTGTCCAGCATCTTTTTGCATGCACATAACTTCTTTGCTGTGATCAATACTTCAGTTTTACCCTTTAGAAGGCTGCTAAAATACTTTATAGTACTACAAAAAAATGCATTAATTTAAAAGCTGTTATGTCCCCATATGGGTCTGTGAGGCTACTACATACTACCATGAAGGTAGAAATAGGTTGAATACTGCTCAAATAGGAAAGCTATACTGGAATTTCTGAACAGTCAATTGAAACAAATTTAGCTTTATTCTGAATCAAAATGAAACATTCATAAAGTTTCCCATAAAAAGTTCAATGCTTTGTTTTTCCAAAGTGCAAAACCAAATTCATAAATGAAATATTTCACAGCATTTCAGTAGAGGTACATACTATTGCAACTTGTATTGGTAAATATTGCAAGTAACAATATGATCAATATGATTTAAAATATTATAACCCACATATTTTTGAAACTGAATTTTGAATTTCAAACTGACAGCACTAGTATTTTTCAAAGACAGTATGGCAAACATTTTTGAAAAATACCTTTGACCATCTCTGCTCTTGAGCACCACAGCACACGTTAAAGCTGAACATTAACAAAGCAACCACCTGCCAATTCTAGTCTCCATAAGGAGTCTAAGGAAAGACATCAATTTATGTTAAAAGTAATGTGAAATTCAGAGTCAGTGTTGGGACTACAAAACCATAAACAGTGAGCCTATAGTATTTACACAGCTGTGAGTTCACATCCAGCTTCTTGTAAAACTTATTTTAAACAAAGAGAACACTGGTGGGATCTAGCTGTCATCCTGAGACAAGTATATCATCCAAGATCTTTCAAACTGAGACTATCTAGATCTATGTAAAAACACCACATTTTTATGCTGTTAATAGAAGGGAAACAAATAAAATGCTTGATTGCTGGGTAGTTTTCTCCTTCCTGTGAACAAGCACACACAAAAAATTGTATCATCTTGAGAAACTGTTATACTTCTACAAATCGAACCATGTCATTAGTGTTCTCCTGTTCCCTGTGTACTGTGACTTTTGCAGTTGGAATAACATGCGTTGAAGAAACTGTGTTAACACAATTCAACAGCTCTTTCAAGCAACATGTGATTTCAGCCATTTTAGTTTAAAGAGCATAAGCTTTATAGCAATGATACAGATAACAGAGAAATACCTCTTACACTCACACGCGATGCATCTGTGCACACAGAATTTCCAAGCAAATTCCAGGACCTGTAACAAGGAGGTTTTAAATGAGACATGTGCACAACAGCAGGAAACTATATACCTGTTGCAACAGCTTAATACAACAGACCTTTGAAATATGGGGAAGCTGAGTAACACAAGGTATGCTCCCGTATTATATTGAGAGAACTTCCTGAGAGCAGTTGAACATAGTCCCCCTGCTGCCCAAACAGGGAATACTGAAGAGGTGAAATCTCTGAACTGAGTAGACTGTTGTTCAGGTGGTGCTTTGCCCTTCCTTCACCAAATTGTCTCATTTTCCTATTTTGCTTTACATGGGACACAAAAGCTGAGCTTCTATTAGCACGCATTTACAAATTCAATCTCATTTCTCTCTGCAAATGTCAAAGCTTTCTTAATAGCTTTCCTCAGGCAAGATATCACTGCTGAATGAAAAAGAACAAAAGATGACAAATTAGTAGAATATATTTGTTTAGTTTCAGCACAAAACCACATAATTGTTTAGGCCCATTTTCTTTTTATTAATAATATAAGGTTCTATAATCTCTTAACATTACAACTTAAGTTTTACAGTTAAATCTCACACTAAAATGACAAACACTGTTTGGCTTTATTTGCAGAAAGTTAAATTACAACCTTGATAAACATACATTTCCAAGATTGAGAAGCAATTTGTGTTTTCTGGATTTCAGTGCTAACATATCCCTGCCTTTGAAATTGGTTTCAGTTAATTAACATTGCTATGGAAGAACTATTTGGCCTGGCCTCTGTTCACAGCTGTAAGGCAAAGATGATATCTCTAATGCAACCAATATACTGTAAGTCAAGTCAAGAAGAGACACTTTTTTCTTTAAGTGTAAGATTTAGACCCTGGATCAATTTCTAACATTTTTTCTTCTTTCCCCTCAAAACTTTTATAAAAGTGTTTCTAATGTAAATACATTTCAGTCAAGCCATACTCAGTCTATACCTTTCCTCCTTCAAAGAGAGAAGCTGTGTAACTGGAAGTCATGATGAGCTTAATTAAAACTGCTTGTAACTTACATATGGCCAAAATAGCCAAGCAAATGAAGAAGTAACATGTTATGCCAAGATACTTCTGATCTGTGCAGATCAAGCTCCATCTCTGAACAGGCTGCAGCTATGGGAAAAGAGGTATTTAGAAAGCAAGAGTACACAAAAAGGAAGAGTGGTGGAAGACTTTAGTATCAGAGAAGGGAAGATTTCTTTTAATTGGGTAACGATCTGTGTGTTTCTAGGTCTGAACTTGCATTACATGTTTCACTATTGTCATTAGAAATTTAAATGTGAAATTAAAGAGTCAGCAATACATGCATTTCAACTGCAGTTTCACTTAGTTCTGACCAGTTCATAGGATAGAAAAATATTTAGGAAGACAGCAGTAAGGTGACCATTAGAAAAAAAATATCCATTACCTTTATAGTTAATCTGTTCCTCAGAGCTATCCAGTGACATTGCTTTGGGACCCTTATAGCCTGTTATTTCACCTTCCCATAAGACAACTGACACGCAGTAAAAATCTTCACTGTATTTTAAATCACTTTGGAAGGCAGTGGCTATTTAAAGGTTAGAAAGGGCATATAAGGAGGTTTTGCCCGTGTAATTTAAATACAAAAAAGGGATGAGGAAACCATAGTCAGAAAATTAAGAAGTGGGAAAGAACATATAGAGCTGTGTTGTAGTTTAAGTCAAAATCTTAAGAGACAGGTATTACTGAGCTACGACTACTTGTTTTAGTTTGCGCTGTCATTTTGCAAAAAGGCTTCATGTACTTTCCTTTAAAATTGATTCTTCATAGTTAGATATATACTTTAATTGAGGCACATCAACACCCTTCATATTTACCAACTCCTAGAAAGGTCTCCTATTTCAGCAGTACAAGTCATCAGCAAGATGCCAGCTGTAGCCACGTAGTCACCATCATGCAGCATGCAGGATGAGGGATGCCCCTGCATAAACATGTCCACATTCACTTTGCTGAGACACCATTGTGTACTTAAGGAACATTTAACCACAGTGCAAAGACTCCATTTCCTAAAACGTACTACACCTGTCGTTTTGGTTGCTCCTGAAATATGAACTCTTGGGGCTAGAAACAAAAATACGAGTTGATTTTTATCCTTAAATGTTGTGAAACAAAGACTATTCAAAATAAATCTAGCTGCATTGCAAATATCACATTAACATTGTTTTAGGAACTGCAGACCATAAAAAGTTCTCCCTACGTACCTTGACAGCATGTATTTTCATGTGATGTTTTGAGTGACCATGTTTTTTGATCATTTGAGAATTTAAATTAATCTTTAAACAAGTTCAAAGCCATCTGATATGCAGTATTTTTTCAAGCATTTTATACTGTTTTTGGTATATTACCAAAACTGAGAACTAATTAGACTGTATTCTAAAATAGTTTAAAAACAAAAATGCAATTTTTTTCTTTTTCTCCTCATTAAGGGCACTACCAATACAAAAGGTGTCCAAACTGACACTAAAGCTGTGAAGCAGTTGGCTAGAGAGACAGTGTCCTCAAAGGATAGTCTGTATTTTTTCTATCCTATGCAGTCATATACATTAACTATCAAAAAGTTGGATAATTTGCTTTAAGAAAAGAACCCACCTTAAAAATGGATCATGAGTATTGACAAATACTTTTAGTTTGTTTTACTGATTAAGATTCAAGTTTCAGTGTAAAAATGCTTACTCTCATATGATACTCATCAAGAAAATATTTCGTTTTCTTAAAGTTAAATGGACAATTAAAATTGTGGCTACTAGTGAAATCAATAAATGATTCATAAAGGCCATAGGAAACTGTACAAAACTAAAATGGGAAATCTCACTTTCAGGATGACAGTATGTTGTCCATTTAAGTGTTTTATTAAACCGTTGAGACTGTTTCAAAAAACAGTGCTGGGCAGTTTCATTTGAATAGCCAAAACTTTTTTTTTTACTGAAAAAGATATTTTGCATCTCTGCAAAACAAACAAAACAGTAGCAAAAAACCATACACACTAGGACTGAAGTACAGATGAACGCAAAGTTTTGTTACAAACGTGTTTTCAACATACAGTGAGAAATGTCCATTGTACAAAACTTATAGTGACTGACCTACAATTAAGATTATCCCAGCAATGCAAATACAACTCAGCTCAATTGTGTAAGATTTTCCAGTAGTACTACTGTGGGATACTAGTGAGTTTTTAGAAGTAGTTTGACTTACATTCTCTTTTGATCAAAGCCTACATTTGTACTTCAAGTATTTGCTGGTTACACGTCTGTAACATACTTAATCCTTCAGTACAGTGAAGTACTCCTTGATGTTCTCTCATCTGTCTCTTAGCAGCTTTCCTTTAGCAAGAGGCTGGGTTGAGCAGCTGCTTCTGTAGAAAACACTGTTGTCAGTCTTTGTTCTCCTCGCAGGGGATGCTTTAGTAAGAAACATCTGGCAGTATCCAGCACTGAAAATACTGCCAGCTGTGTTGCCTAACCAAACTTGGAAAACCAAATTTGCATTTCCTGGTTGGTAATACACTTTGTGCCCAGTGGATTAAGAGTTTAGGAGCATTGTAAGTAAAAATCCATAAACATTAACAGTGATGTTTACACTTTATTGGGGGAAGAGGGAAGGGGGTGGCAAAAATCAGTGTAAGTTACTAGTTTTTAAAGTTTCGTCTAGGTTATATTTGATTACTGGGATATCAATACAATGAAAGTGGAGGAATTTCAACAGTAATATTGAAGAAGATTTAGTACATCATGTTGCGCAGGGCTTTATAAAAGATTTTTGTTTCCAAAGATGTTATTGGGGTCCACATATTCTTTAACAGATCTCAGCATTCCCAGACCAACATCAGAGATGCTCTCCTTCATCCAGCGCTTCCGCAATTTGCCTACTGGAAAAACAAAAACAAAGTGTTTCAATATATGGCAGGATTCTAGGAGCCAATCAATCTTGTAACCATGAATGAATAAACACTGTGTGATAAATGCTTTTATTCAAAAATGAGAAATGTTTTGCTTTATTTGATTTATTGAGCCCACCAGACTATCAAGCTCATTAAGCTCAGCATACTCCCAGAGGAAGACTGTGTTCCACACTGTCTACTTTCTTTAGAAACTATGAAATTTAGATGAAGCTTACGCTGAAATCACATGTTCTATTAAAATAGGGAAATTGGTAGTAAGTTTTAAAAAGCCACCAAACTAATTTTAAGTAGGAAACTGTAAAGATTACTAAAAAGCACTAAAAAGCAGAACCCCACACCTCTTCATTGCTTTGAAGTGAAAACATAAAACGTACTTAAAAGAGTATTGGTTTAAAT
Source organism: Tyto alba (assembly GCF_018691265.1). Lineage (NCBI taxonomy): Eukaryota > Metazoa > Chordata > Aves > Strigiformes > Tytonidae > Tyto > Tyto alba. The sequence goes on along the minus strand of NW_024881328.1, from coordinate 26,000,344 downwards.
AGCAAAAAATTGTTTTCTAAGAAGGCCTAAATCCTAGTTTTAAATTAACATAATACCTTATTTCACTCAAGAACTTTTACACAGGCTGGCAATTGCTCATACCATTACATAAGAGCTTAGTTTCCCATATAAAAATAGATATTCACAACATATACCAAATACAAAGCAAAGCTGAAACAGCAGCCATTTAAGAACTCATTTCACTAAAGTCTCACAATAGTCCTGTTAAATCGCCGAGTGTTCACATACTAATTAACCAAGTCATCAACTCTGATTTAACAGATTGTTCAAAATAAAGGACATTTTTTCATTAAACACACTACAGCATTTAACTTGTCATCCTGAAACACAATCCATTTGTCAGTATGATGTGATATAGTAAAGGTTTGAGAGACAGATGCTTTAAGAGTAGCTGAAGCTAAATTCAAGCCATCTTTTGTGCCCCATTCTCAGGGTAACCATCAAACTGCCATCAGAATAATAAATTACAGGGACACCTCTGGAGAACAGAGTATATTTGTTTATACCTTAAGGAATAGGAGCTAGTCACAATGCCTACTGAAAAAGCAAGTAATATGAGAAAGAATTAAATTTGCAGTTTGATAGAAAACAACTATTAGCAGTACGTGTATCAAGAGCGAAGAACATGACTGAAGGACAAAAGAATTTGTCATGTGGTAGGAACCGTGGTTATATTTTGCAACCCAGCTCAAGTAAAAAAATATCCCCATCTGTAAATATGCCATCACTACAGTTCGATTGTGAGCAAGCTGATGTAGTTGGAATTTTATCTGGGGAAACCTTAATACTACTGCTACAAAAAAATAATCACGGATGTGGCTTGACCATCACCTCAAGTCACTCAACACTGGCTCTTACACAAGCAGCTGAAGAACAGTCATTACCATTCTCAACTGTTATCTGTAATATAGTTTCAGTGAATGTGTCCTGTGGTTATGGATGTAATTGTCCTGAAAAGACTGCAAACAACTGCTTCAACAAGATGGAGCACATTAGAATCACAGCAGGATGCCCAACAGCTAGCATGCCTGCCTCTTACACCTCCAGTAATAATGCAATTCCACAAGGAACTGAACTACTGTCTGAGCAGCACCAAACAGTCGTTGCATATTTAATGAAGTTGCTCACCAAGTGCTGGAAAACAGAAGGTGCTTGGAGTGCATCATTAGTTCTGTCAAAGTGATAATTTACACATCTATCTTGTCAAATTTTCTATGGTTTATACTTTTGCAATAATAAATCTAACATACATTTGATTAGTGAACTGGAAAGAAAAAGCTGTACTACAGTTACCAGCAGTCCTTCACAAACATGTTCAGTGAAAAGATTTTAACCCCTTGATAACAGTAGGTTGAACCCCTGCTCCTACTGTTCATGTCAATAAGATATACGTGGATTCTTCAGCTACTCAAGTTTTCATATTAAAAAGTGTCGAAGCAATCAGTGCACTTAGAATTCTAAGCCGGTCCAGCTGATTAAATAGAAAATAGACCAAGTGAAGGAAAGGCTCTGTGCAGATGAGAGCACCACTTAGAAAAGCAATGTTTACATTTGTTCCACTTCAGGTTAGTGCTGCCCTGTAAGTACTCTGTTCCTCTTCCGTAGGACGATCGATCTAATTAGCTTCAAGGATGAGAAGGGAAAATGAAGAAAATGCCATGGTAGTTAGATGTAATTATTTTTATGTTCATGGTAAAAGGTGGCAAAGTTGCTTAACTCCACTCTAAGCCTTAGCCAAAGAACAGCTTTGGGCTCAATGAAGCCTTAACTTCCCTAACAAGAAAAGGTATCAATTAAGTCTGATCTTAACATGGACTAGAGAAAACCACCTTTCCATTCATAGCCTAGATAAAGTAGACCTCTTAGTTTTAGGCCTAGGTGATACCATTTATCTAAAACTGACGTAAGACAGTGCACAGAACCAGATTTTTATCTAAGCATCTACCTCCTACAGGCCCTCAGCCTGCTATACTTTTCTTAATTAAAAAAATGAGATCCTCTGAAAACACCCAATCTTGCATTTTAATTATCCAAGATGACATACAACAGCATTAGTTCTCAAGTTTTACAAGTGGCAAATGCCCTGTTTCTGAGGTGTGCTGAGCAGTCTAATGCCTTAAAACATTCATTACTAGGAAGCCAGAAGTCTTCAATCTGAAGCCCAGCCGATTACACAGAATACAAACATCCTAGCATGGCAGAGAGCCTACCTCACTTAACATACTTCAGACCATGAAGCCAAGAAGCTTGCTCAGTAGCAATTCTCAAAGACAGTCCAACACCAATTTTATTTTTGCAGTATTTTCAAGTTTTATCATTATTACAGTCCATGTATGAAAAACCTGTGAGCTAGCTAAGTGACTTTTTCCCAGTTCCAATATGTGCTGGTCAAGCCCTTAGCTGGTTTCATTAGAAAAGTTGTTCATGTTTCCAGTGCCCTTTAACCTGTTAGGGAGTAAAATACACTCTGTTGAAGTGCAACCACACTCTATGCTGCTCCTGCAGAACCCATCCTTTGAAAAAACCAAGCAAACATGCACCAACATTACATTCTTTGCCAAAAGTGACAACAGTTTCCCATGTGCATAGTTTTTCAAAGAGAAGTGCATTAGATGGATAGCACCTATCTGCTGGCCACAAAGAAGATAAAACAGGAGTACATCTCTCCTGGCTCATAAATAATCTGGATGGCTGCAAAAAAATCTAGCTGCTAAAGATGGAGCTAGCAAACAGCAGGCAGCAATTGGTCTTCTCACTTTTGGAATATAAAGTACTTGGGCACACATGAACAGTCTTGTAAGGGAAGTTTTAATATAGCTGATGGATCCCAGGAATAACTACACCCATGCAGAACAGATTTATAGCAATGCACGGTCCTGGTGGAAATAGGCTCTAGTGGCACTGTACATGGCTTTAGACTTCCTCTACTCCAGCCCTTTTAACTTAGAGATAGTTGTTGCAGAACAATAGCTTTGCAAAAGCACAAGTCGTAACAGGTCATAAAAAGGCTTAACAGGCCGTAAGAGGGATGGGACTCTTCCAGATATTGCATGCTCTTCCTGAAGCTGGTTATCTCTACAGAAAGCATCTCTCAGCTCTTCGGAATTGCTTAACAGGTCATTACTCTTCCAGAGAGAGCTCTGCAATACTGAAAGGTCAGTGCGTTAGCCTAACACTGTGGTAGCTCTGGAGTATATTGGACCAATGTACCTGAAGTCTACTACATAATGAACACTTACCATCATCGTAGCATCTTGCACATTTTCACTTGATATCTAAGCAACTTAAGTACTTTCAAGTTCCATGTTGAGGAATCAAAGTCCTTTGCATTTATTTGGTGGAAAAGGCACTGAAGATGACTATTGTATTACAACTTTCAACAGACCAAGAAGGAAAATACAACTGCATTATTTTATTTCACATAAGGTTACTCTGTGTAAGACAAACGTCACAGCTTAAGCAAGCTCTAGTTTTAAAATGAAAGTATGATCAGTCTCCAGTGCTTGACTTAAAGCTAAGACACTTTTCCTGTGTAGAAGAGAAAATGTGTTCAATTTCCCCCATAAGGGAATTTTATAATTCCAGATTTTGTAGTTTGTGTGGGTTAATTACTGCACATATTGCTTAAGCTACAGCCTCTTAATGATGCCAAACAGTTGCAATGAACTGCAATGTCAAACATGCAAGTGAATACAAATAAGGTGTGGAGATTTTATGGTTCGTTCTTGTTTTGGGATTTGGGGGGTGGGGGGGGGAAGGGGTAGGGTGGGGTAGTGTTTGTGGTGTGGGATTTTTTTTTGTTTTGTTTTGGTAGTTTGTTTGGTTTGGGTTTGGGGGGGGGTTGTTGTTTGTTTTGGGGGGTTGGGTTTTTTTGGTTTGTTTTGTTCTCCTACATAAATTGCCAGGAAATTGATACTATACCTAAATCTGTGGAGCCTGGGCTACCTGGTTAACCTTTATTCTAGTCAATCTGTCTAGAAAATGGAAAAAATTAGTTCTATTATGTTAAGTGGCTAAATGGGAGTATTTTCCTCAAACCCACTAGCTGATAATTGTTTCCTTAAGTAACCGGTTTTAGTTAAAACATTTCCTGCAAGGGAAGCAATCTATCATTAATTTTTACACTGTTCCTTAATTTTACATGGGTGCTTATCTTGGTAATACAGAAGGGATCAGGCCAAAATCCAGCCAGCTCCCTTCTGATGCTATACCCCGAAGGGGTTATAGTTGTATTTACACACCTGTCATACCTATTGATACTTCCTCAGCACGTTATTTTATGTATACAAAAAAAACATATATTTTATTAAACAGGAATTCAAGAATGCAAGGTGTGACATCATATGGGTGGTTTTAGGGCTTGCCCTAAATGATTAGAAGAATTGTTTATCTAAATTTAAACTTATATCTACAATAAATTGTCATTCCTACTGCTGCTTTTTAAATGCCGTGTCTAGAAGCTAACTGTGGCTCTATCAACCCTTACTTGCATGACTCAGTAGCCAGAAAAGCAGGATTGAAGGTGTGTTCAAAAATGTGCACTATTCCCTTCTAAGCGTAGGACATTGTCAAAGCCAAGTGAAAGCTATAATCAATGTGTAAAATCTCACATAGGAAGTGAAGGCAAGGGATGCTACAACTAGGATATCTAATTCCTGAATACTTTTCACAAACTTTTACTAAGTCACAGCTTATGTCATAGCATTAAAATGCTATGTTAAAAAAAGGCATAAGAAACCACTTCAAAGTCACATATTTAAAACTACTTTAAAACTACTAAAAAGCTTTTCAGCAGTTTGTTCACAGCAAATTTATCAAGAAACAGACCTAACATTTAGACAAGACTGCCAGGATCATAAAAAAATAATCTGATAACCTCCTCTATAAGGATCAATTTCTGACGCACTGGAGAATGGCTGAATTCCCCCGTCTAAGTACCCACCTGTATCCACTATGTATTTTGGTGTATTTTTATAGCAACACATATGCCTCAGTTTCTTCCTAAACATAAATTATTTTCATTACATAATCCAGCAACATCATCAAGTGTTAAATACTGATATTAAGCAGGAAAACCATTCCTGACACCAATTAGATTTAAATATTTGAGAGTCAAGAGTAAGAAAGACTTCAAAGAGACAATTTGATTAAAACAACAGTCATTTAAGTTGCAGTATCATAGAAGTGGTATCGAGATTTATAAAACCAAAAAAATCCGGACATTCTACCCCAAAATGCAAGTAATTGTTACATTGGAAGGATAAATTTATTACACAGATGTGTATGTCTAGCTTTGCTACAGTTTCTTGTGCCTGTGAGATGCTTGCTATACAAGGCTGGTATTGATACACTTTTGCAATTTCTGTGTTGGAATGTTGCTGTTCTTCTATATTGTAAGGTGTGATCTTTAATGTAATCCATTAACAAATAAAAGTTATGCTTCTTACAAGCTTTAAGTCTTAAAACTGATCAGTAGGGGATCTTTTCACAGTATTCCTACCTTTAGTGAGTCTTGCCTAAAAGTTACAATATTTTTCATTAGCCTGGAGGGATGTGAGAAGAGAAGAGATATTGAGATTAAAATAGAATCCAGAATAAAAGCCTTTCATAAGTTACTGTTCATGAAAGTATCGTTATTCCAGTTCCCACTGTGGATTGTAGCTATATGTTTACCTGCAGTTAGTACTTTGCCGGATGTAAAGTAATTTAGAGCTTTACACATCTCAAACTGTCATATTTGACCACTTCTTCACTCAAGGAGTGTATGAAGATTGACTTAAGCAGGCTTTGTATTTCCTATAGCCTCAAGTCCCAGACTACATCTGTTTTCTTTGATACACAAAACCAGAGTTAAAATAGCTCCATTTATCATAGTGTGATTGTAGGCAGGCAAACCATTCTGTCTGTTTCCAGATAGTGAAAACAACTGCTATTAATCACAATTACAAGACAAATACTAAAAGAAATTGCACCGGTATTTTCTTTTACTCCACACAATAGACCAGTTTTAGCAGTGGTAAGAGTGACAAGGTCCAAAGGTCAGTAAATAAAACTGATACTATTAGGCTAATTCTCAGCAGCACATCTAAGTACTGGAAAAAATGAATCTTGATTATAGTACACAATGAACCGCCAGAAAATATTTATCAGTATAAGAGGCAGTCACATATACAACAGGAGCATAAGTAGTCTAACAGAAACCAAGTTCTCCATATCTGTGGAGTCAGAAAGTTCAAGTGTGTAAGGGTTTGAAAATGCTACATATTTTTTTTCTCTTGTTCAACATATGCTGTATACAAGGTTTCATAGGGTGAAGGCAAATACATCCAAACATGTGACAAGCTCCAGCTGCATATAAGTTAATGAATGAAATGCTAGTCACAGTAAAATACAGCTGCCACAGCAGGTGAGAGCACAATAGTACATCAAGAGGGTAATTCCCCATCCCATGTGCAAGAATTGACTATACCACCATATTAAAGATTTAATCAGAGGACAATAAGCATATTAAACAAAAAAATACTGAAAATCTTTTCACTCATGTTATAATCACGTACACATCTTTCAATATCCTGATATTGCTAAACCAGAGACCGTTTCAGTTTCTATCACAAAGCTAGATGCCTGAAAACAACCCAAGAGAAAAGTTTCAAGTCCAGAATTCACCAGCTTCTGCCCTCCAGTTTTCTCCACGCAGAGCTTTTAGAATTACAAAATATATCTAGTTTTAAACCATTAGAGTTCCTCTTTGCTCTTATTTCTATGGCCAGACAGTGCCCCGAGAGAGTAGAGAGAAGAAATGCATTAAGTTAAGCAAATTCAAGCAGCTAGCTGCACAAATCAAACTGACTTCACAACAAGCCTCCCTGACATCTGAATTTACTGCATTATATAGGATACATGCAATCAAATTAGGCTATCTGAATATGTGAGAAAAGCATATGTAAAGCATCAGATATATGAAATATCACTTATACATGACACTGGTTCTCAAACCTAATACAAAAGCACAAAATAGTGTACAAAGAGGCTAGTACTAACTCAGGACAAGTCATTCCCAAACTTCAAGAGAGGAAACTGAATAATCAGAAGTTAGCAGACAGCAAGCCAGTAATATCAACACTTACATAACATCAATTATACAACAAATGGTAGACTGCAACACAGCCCAGTTTAAGTTACTAGCTCTTTTATGCAAATACTTTCACTAAGGGCTCTGGAATTAGGGCTAACAGCATTCACTTAGCCACAAGGGACTCCCATTTGAGGTCTCTGTAACTGAATATACCTCTGCACAAGGTTCAGTTGAAGTTGCTTAAGACAAATGATCAACTACATTTTCAAGTTCTCAGACAGCCTGCATACTTCCTATCCAAAGGTTTGAAGCTGGTGCTCATAAATACACTAACATTGTGTGACTTGATATCCAGCCAGCCAAGTCCAGGGACACTTCCCCCTAAAAGTCTGGCAAAGGAGTGGGAAGTTTCTAGAAAGAATGACAGGAGATCCTCTCCTCTCTTCCCCCCCCCCCCCCGAGTAATTTCAGTTAATGCCTGTGAAATACCTTGCAAAGTTCTATTACAAGCTATTTTATGTACTCATAAATATTTAGCAGTATCAGAGACTAATATTAGACTGAGAACATTACCTCCATGGTGATGTGAGAGACTTCCTCCATTGGCAAGTATTTCTTCTCTAGCAGCCCTCTGAATTGAGAAGATAAGGTATTTATTCAACAGCAAACGCACAAGATTTTTGTCTTCAGTGAAATGCTTGATATTGTATTCATTTACATAGGCGTATGAAAAGTGTCAGAATTAGGGTACACAATACAGATACACATTTTAGTTCAAGCCTGCAGATAAGTGGGAATTTTCCACATAAACTTCATCAAAGCCAAGACATTTCAAATAGCATCTGTTACAACAAATCTATTATTCCTGAATGAAATGAATGGATCACTTCCCCCTTGACAAAACTAAAACAGTCTAGTAGCTGGGATGCTCATCTGGAAGATGGTTAAGTGCCTACCGAAAAGGAAATTGCAATAAAGAGGTTTGAAAAACTAGCTCCCCAGAGTGATTCAAGATCCTTATTCAGACCAGAGTTTAGACCCAGATCTCCAAGATTCTGGTTGAGGAAATGAGGTATTTTACAACTGACAACCCTTTCATAGATGAAGTTTGTGGCAGAAAACAAAATTTAGATTTTTATATTAGAAATATGTGAACACTTTGAAGGCCTAGAATCTTCTTTTCCATCCAGCTCTGATTAAGAATAGTTAGACAGCTTAGAAGGTGTAACAAAGGAAGGTTTCCTAAGCACAAGCACTACATCTTTTTTCAGAAGTGTACTTTTTTGGGAATAAGGTATATAACCATACATATGTGGTTAGATATCTTTTCAGTCTGCCAGAGTGCATATACTTGGTTGGAAAACTCACTTTGTTAGGCTAAATTTAGTCACCCAAAATGGAAGACATGGATCCACATGATCACACTGCGAGCTAATTCTAATAAACAGTAGTATCTAAGTATTAATAAGGTTTCATTGAATAAGCACTCAAATATTACATTCTCCAAAGTCATAGATTCAACAGCACAGAAGCCTCAAAACTTGTAGATAAAGATTTGTATCTGCTTGCAAAGTTCAACATAAATTTCTAAAGAATAAGCATGAAAATAATATCCTAGTTAGAAATATAGCCTATTTCTCCACAGTCTTATTCGCAATTTTCTTGTGCTTAAGTTTGAGCACATAAAATGAAAGGTAGGATGAAAAGCAGTTTGCCGATAGTTCTTTTATGTATTATATCTTCAAAACAACAAGAATATTAGTTTCCCCTAACTAGGTAATTATAGTGTTTCACCAGCCAAAGTGTTAAAGCAGAGTTATTCCAGAGCTTTTTGGTAAGTGCCAAAGCAGCTTACAAATGGTCTAACACAGCAGACTGACCAGCGCTTATCTAGGCCCAAGCAGAAATAACCACAGCAGTTAATTCTCTGAAACAGCATGAGAGGGATCCTCACATTCATTATTCTCTATATGTAGCACTATTAATAAAGTATGATCTCAATAGTCTTAACATGTAATTTAAAGACTGAGTATTAACTGAAAGAGGTAGCTTTGTAACTAATGGAACTAAGGAAGTCTTGTTCCCCATGGATTTGGGTTTTATGCTTGATAGTTTCTGTCATCCAATCTCCAGTTCAAGCTTTCCTATACTTTAGCCATTCATCTACTGATGAATACTTTAGCCATTCATCTACTGATGAATACTTTAGCCATTCATCTACTGATGAATACTTTAGCCATTCATCTACTGATGAATACTTTACATAAGTATTCATTTACTAATGTCTATAATAGTCACCTGGTAGTCTTTCCTGTACTTGAGGCACTATTAGTATGCACCTTTTTCCCTAGCTGCTAATAAGCAACGCTTTATGAAGAGACTTTTGAGATCTTCCCTGCAAAATTCAGTTAGCTTGGCTAATGGGTTCAGCATATATTATAGGACATCAGCTTCTCCCCCTCCCCCTTAGCTATTTTTCTTGTATACATTACCTCAATTTGTTCATAGACATGAATAGGATCACTAATTCCTCGGTAGTTAAAGGCAAAGTAGAAGTACACACATGCACCTGCATCATAAGTCTGTGTCACCCTGTTGAAGAGAACTGCATTACAAACAAAGCTTTATGGTATTAAGCCAGCCACTATGTGACATGACACAACTCATTAGGTTACTCAACTTATTTAAAAGGGTAGCATCTTTTTTTGAAGTAGTTTTGTATCCTTTTTGCTCATACTTCATAAGTGACACAACGATATGACAGAGTTGAAGCTCTTAAGTCATTACACTTGACTTGTGAATAAGAAGAATAAGTGCCAAAACTAATCAAGCACTACTAATCCATTGGTATTACCCATTCTTCCATGTAATCCACTTGCAGGTAAGAGGAAGGTCAAGATTATTAGTGTTTTCAATATCATTAACAGATGCACTTTACCTACTAGCCAGCAAGTTTAATGACCTCTTCTCTAATTCTCTTACTAATCAAAGACTTGAGAAAAATTATTTAGGTTGTTGCATGGCTTACCTGCAGGTGGAAAGAGGAGCAAACTGAACACCCTTTTCTTTGCATTCTCTTACTATCCTTTCCTTCACATTCCTACAAAGGTCCAAAACCCTGTAACAGAAAACATTAAAATATAAAATCTTAGTGTCATTTTATACAGCTTCCTAAAAACCACAACTTTAGCATCTGTAATCTTATTTAAAAAGTATAATCTAATAAAACAGTGTCCTGGTTCGGGCTGGAATAGTGTTCCTGTTTGTTTTAGTAGCTGGAGGAGTGCTGCAGCACACTGAGACCCCAGGGGCTCCCCAGGTCCTAGTGCCCTCACCTGTGTGTGGGGGTGGGGGGAGCACAGATGGAGGGCTGAGCCGGGATTGGCTGATATTCCATGTCATGTGACATTATGCTCACCATATAAAGGCAGGAGAGGGCTGGGAGAGGCTGCCACTTCTGGGAGGGTGGCTGTGGGGCCTTTGTGTTTGGGATTGCTGGCTGGGAGCAGGTGGGTGTTGGTCAGCAGGTGTTGAGCAGCTGTATTGTACATTACCTGTTGATACTGCTGTCAGTGTATTATTCTGTTACTGTTATTAAACTGTTTTTATCTCAACCCGTGAGTCTCCCTTTGCCCCTCCGATTCCTTCCCCGTTCCCAAGTGGGGGGAGGGTGGGTGAGCGACTGTGTGGCATTTAGCTGCTGAGTAGGCTCAAACCACAACAAACAGATGATTGTCTTCTAGAACCAGTTTCAACTAGCTTTGATTTTGTTCTAAGAACAGTCCTCATCGAGACTTCACTAGTATTGCTTTTTCTGTATTGTTGAATAGCAAGTTTACTCTGAAGCAGAGTATATAGTGAAAGCTCTTTTCCATATGGAATAGAAGTCAAGAGTGTTCAACAGAAAACGAAGGTTACATACTTCTCTGTGTCTTTACTTTTCTCAGCAAAACAGCCTAGAATCTTGGCAAATTAGTTGACAAATACAGCTCTAGAAAGCTTGAGAACTCTCAGGCCTTGTATACTCTGCTAATACCATACCTTTGATATGTTGCAAGACCAAAACTGGACATATTCCAGCTGCCCACTAGTTTGTCAGCTTGAAATGTTACAGTTCTAATATCGCAATGAGCTATTAAACCTTGTCATAAGCCATTGCTTTTACTATTTTTTTCTTCTAGGGCAGACCCAGGTGCATCCAAAGTACTAGAACAATTGAAAGAAATCACTGTTTTCCAAATGACTATTTCTTCAGTTATATGTTGTCCAAAGGCTGCAGTGCTATACTGTACTATTCAGAATAACACATTTTACACAGATTTAAAACTACTTTACAGATTGACGGAAGTAATACAGAAGAGAAATTTATCTATTCAATGAATAAGCAAGTAGAGCTAAATCCAATTATCTTCAACCTGTCAGGAACAAGGTAACTGACTGATTTATGGAAAATTACATAGTTTTTGTGAGTCAAAGTAGAAAAAGGTTTCTTAAAGCATTTGCTTTTGTGAGGATAATTTTAAGTATTTTCTTAAATTCTTAGATAAAAAATTAATTCTCTCCTGAAATGAGGGAGAGGCAAAACTGTGACTGAACAGTTAGCACACTTCAAAAATCTATAAAGCTAAAGTAAAATAAAGAACAATTTTTCTTTAAAATTGTCCTAAAATTTCCACCACCCCTCTAAGATACTACACCAATTTTCAAAGCAGAGGCTGGAACTTACCACTGCCACTAAATTCAGTACCAAGGATACAGGCTCACTAGAGTAAGTCACACTTTGCACACTTTCTACTTTGCATTAACTACTGTAAAGCTTTGATTCAAATCACCTTAGATCCTGCTTAAGATGTTTCTGTCTTACCAAATGGACAGAAATATCCAAAATTATTTAATAAACTGTTGTGGTCATGTGTTTGTCAACCGTAGCTAACAGATAAAACAAGCTTAGCAAAGACATCTTAATTCTGGGCAAAATTTATCTTTTGGTTTTCATTTCCCTGCATTACTGGAGAAAGAAAAAAACTTAGTTAAATATACTTAAATAATTTTTTTGGATCTTCACTACAAACTTTTGTTTGAAATACATTGCTAATACCACATGTGTGGCTGCTCATCACACAATACAGTTATCACTATTGTCCACCTTCCTGAACTGGGCAATTTCAAGTCCTGAATCTGTTACAGTAAGCTAACCTAAGTAGAAATATTACTGAATGCTTGCATACATTGCATTTACAAAATCCTGATACATAATTTACTAGCAACTTTAGCAAGAACACACAGGTGCAAGACTTGAGGCACATCAGGGAGCCTCCAATACGCATAAGGCCTAAATTAAATTAAGTTTCCCCATGAGCAAGCATGCGGTAGAAATAATTTGAATGAAATCAAGTACAAGTTTTAAGTGATTCTAAAGAATAATCACAGTTTACCTATCCCAAGGAACAGATGTCTCAAATGATTCTCCTATTACATAGTAATCCAGGCCCAGGTCCTAATAAATAGAGAAAGGAAATTATCAGTAACATTCAGCATCAACATCTGGGATTCTAGTGTATGCTGCACAGCTAACCGTTGAGCAATTTTAGTAAGTTTCCGTGAGAAAAACCAGAAAGTCTATTTAGCAAAAACACCCACCTGTCCCAGTGACATTAGTTTATAATTTTGGAAATATGGTAGCTCTTCAAAGACACCTCAAACACTTTGATGTCACGGCTATAGTGAGACAACTTATCAGACTGTCAGTATGCCTACGCTAATCAAATATTTATCTCACTATAGCATCAAGCCAAAAGCCCCACTGTGCTAACCAATATAATACCCAGTACATATATTTATTTGGAATGCAATTCCTATCTAGATAGAATAAATAAAATCATTTTGCCCATTTTACATACAGACTGCTGAAATAAAGGGAAATTCAGTGATTTGTCCCTGACTATAAAAGCCAAATAAAATCTAGCACTCAGGACATGCATACTATGCTGAGAAAACCCAACAACCTCTCTCAAACAGCAAGACTAAAGTTCCTAAGAACACCTTGCAACAGTTCCAACTAAAGGTCCATATGTCCTGGAATTCTGATGTGAACCACAGCCATAAGCAGATGTCCAAAGAAGAGTAAGAGCCAGGTGAGCACGTGAGTATTTCAAGTACCCTCCCGGCCTCTGATTACATTCAACCTGCAGATTTATAAGCCTGATCTGGTTTATTTAGCAACTGCTAAGTGGATTCTTCAATCCAATTTTCTCTACCCTGTATTAGAAACTATTTTCTTAACAAGCACATAAATTAATGTTTTTATGGTGTTTTACAGATGTAGTTCCATGAGTAAACACTAGTCAGAAATAGAAGAGATACACCCTCTGGAAGAAGTTTCAGATATCATCCTAGACAACTCACATTTCATTTTCAGAGAAAGCATCTTCAAAAAGACATTTCTACGTTTTGTTATATTAACAGAAGATTCATCAGGCAGACAAAGGGTGACCTACCCGGAGGTAAGCAATGACAAATGTCAGCATATACCCTCTCTGTCCATTATCTTCTCCTGCTGCCAAGCCACTGCAATTAACAAGAATTTAATTAGCTTTTCAGCAAATAAATCACCAATTTCCAAAAAGAATTAAAAATTAATACTTTGATTATCAAACATATGTGCAAGTTTAGCTGTCTCCTAGCAGTGTTGCAATAGCTGCAAATAGTAGGTTCCCTTCTTCACTAGAAATGAAAAGTTACTTCAGACCAGACCATTAACTCTTTGCATTTCTCTTCGTTCCATAATCTGAAGAGAGATGAACAATAAAATCATATCAAATGTTCTTTTAAAATAACAGTCTTAAAAGTTCAAAAAATAGCAGGGAAAACAGAACTAGACATAGTATATCCCTGATGCTCATTTACAGGAATTTCTAAGTGTGTTGATTTGTGCACTTGTATGCTCACAGATCATGAGAGTAAGACTACTGCCTTAAGATTCCAAAAGTGTAAGTGATGTGAATGGATAAAAAAAAGACACAGTACTAAAAAGAAAAAGGAGGCCTGGCTTTCACTAGTCTATCATGTTAGGAGCATTACGAAAGTCTTTGTTTTTAACTATCATTTTCTAGGAACAAGAAAGTGCTATGTATCTGTAATCAGCCTTCCTAGAAGCTCCTATAAATCCCAAGGTGTGTATGTGGGGGGGAGGGGGGGGGAAAATCAAGACATCCTGAAGGACAGAATTAAAACATTTTAGACCACTAAACAGTTTAGCATTTTAGACCAGGTTAAACTATTAAAAACTTAACTAATAGCCTTAACTGAACAGCACAGACAGGACCATCTTCTAACAGATCCAACACAAAAGTTTCCCCACTCCCCGCTTATCAATACACCACCTTGAAATACCAAAATACAGAAGGATTCATAGCTGAAGCTTTTTCTTGTGCACAACATTAAAATAACTAAAATGCTTTTTTAAGATCAATAACAATGTTATTCTTATCACTGAATGTTAGCAAGCTGCTCACACAAAATATCACTTTTAGGTGGTAGAACAATGAAAACACAAATTTCAGAAGAATATAGCCTTGAAATCAATAAAACGGTAGTTATGTATATTTGAATAGTTGAGGCTAATACTAGCAAAAACTTTAAGGAAAAAGTATATTCCTGACAAATCACACTTTCAATGATGGTTTTCATCAATCACGCTTAATCAAAGCTGGACAGAGACTACCTGATGATTACTCAGTCTGCCACTCCAGTGAATGTTTTGTGTTCCTTTATAAGAACAGAAAACAGTCTGTGGGACAGAAATTCACTGCATTCTATCGGAACACAATCTCCTCTTTTAAACAAGCTCCTTGTATTCATATGTCTACATCAATTCTGTAAAGATTTAATATTACCCTTATGATTTTGTGTTCCAGTTCTGTAGTTAAAGTATAGAGAATCTAGTATTGCAAAACAAGCAGCTTCCATGCCTATAAGCAATTACCGGGGCTAGTTTCCATTTTAATAGCATCAATTCTATATTTAGTCAAATACATATTTTTCTGCAATAGGCAGACAGTTGAAGTTTTTCAGTAAAGTTACCTATTAAGAGTTAGCACAAGCCATATTTATCAAAAGGAACATTCAGTAGTTAATTGATTATTGCCACTTCAAACTAGTAAATTGAGAACCTATTCATACCGTAATCATTATAAAAATAAGGTAACCCTATTTTTTCCTGGACAGTTAGCTCCCAGCTTCATATGAAAAAGTTCTCTGAAAAACATACCCAAACTTGGTGGCAATATCATAGACTTGCTTTTCATGCTGAAGAACCTTCTCTCTGTCACCCTCAAAGAGCAAGGTAGCTACACACAATATGTTGGGATCAAATCCTTTAAACTGCAGAGAGAAAAATTTGCATTACATCATAGCCTATGTGGTAGAATACAAGCAACAAGTTTTTACTTTTCAAATACAGAGCATGTGCTCTAGTTAATATGTGTTGTTACAACTAAAATGAAAGATTAGGAAAAAAACATCTTTCAAAATTTTACTCCCTAAACAATTAAGAGTTTTCTTGACAGGACAAGCATTCACAAGTCCACTGAAACACAGATTATCTTTGTTACCTTTTTTCTCCTGCTAAAAAGCAGGCTCGACGTAACAGTTGTCTACCTACGCTGAAGAAAGAACAGGTCTTAAATGCTTTGAGCAGTAGGGAGACATTTATATTATATCAACTATTCCTGTATTAAAGCAGGAAAATGACTGATGACCATAAATGTCACTGCTCTCAATATAGTTGTATCAGCAGAGTGGCACGGAAAATCTCTATGCTGGGAAAAGAACTATGGAAAGAAAATAACTTCTAAACTTGTAGCAGGGAACATATCCCATTGGAAATGGGGAGAACACTATTAAAGGTTTAATAGTAATGCAGTGAGGCTGTCTGTATGGCTTTGTTTCAGGAGTAACAGTCAAGAGTCATATCTTTGCAACTGGTCCAAAAAGAGCCTTACTTATTTTCTACATATCTTTTTTTATTATTAATTAGCTCTATTGAACTACCACTACTAAGCAGGTTTCAGATGGAATGGAGATTAGAGTAGCAAATAAAGTTTAATAAAGTTTTACCCTTTTGTAATTGTGAAAAAGGTTATTATTTAGTACATATTCTTAATTGCTGGTCAATATATATAATATTTTCTTAAAGCCTTTACCTTTCCAGTGGCGTTCACCTCTACTCTCTACTCTGCTTGTGGTTAACTCATTACTTAAGCACCAAGCAAGGTTATATGAAGTTACATTAATAGTCAAGAAACTGAAATTCATCCTTTACATGCAATAGCTACACTGAGAAAAATCCCAGTTAGCTGCTATTCTTTTTATTATTCTCTTAACTGAATAGATTAACTGTACTGGAAGTTAACTAAAGGTACTAAGAGGGTCCAAAATAAAACAGCAAGGAGACAAAGTATCTTAGGGTGGCTCAGTCCTCCAGCCAATGAACTCAAATCTGTATGGTGAGCCCCAGTCAGAGGGAAGGCAAAATTTTGGGGCTCTCTAAACCCAATAGGTATGCCCTAGCAAAAGAAGTCCCCATACACATGACATTTTCTACTTCAGTAGCACAAGAAGCAGCAGAATCAACACTAGCCACTGTCTCTCAAGTTAGCCTACTCCTTGAAAACTCAGTGTTGTCAGATCAGGATGGCATGTTTACCCCCTGACAGTTATCTAAATCCAGGATAATGCAATTTTCTATATTTGAATATCCATATTTGCAGGAACTCTCTAGTTAGCTAATGTGGAAGAAAAAGTCAGTAACATAATAAATTATTTAATACAAAAAC
The DNA here is from genome assembly GCF_018691265.1 of Tyto alba. NCBI lineage: Eukaryota > Metazoa > Chordata > Aves > Strigiformes > Tytonidae > Tyto > Tyto alba. Next base: position 25,983,412 of record NW_024881328.1, on the reverse strand, counting down.
CTAGGTGAAGTAATTTTAGCACCAGATGATTCTGTATTAAAAAGGATATTCATTGAGATGAATTCCAGAAAGACAAAAAAGCCAATCTATATGAGCAATTCAAGACAAATATCTTAAGGTTCTCCCAAAATTCTATTTCATTGTAATAACAAAATAGATCATGCCTTGACAAAAAATCTGAGAAAAGGAAAAGGTAAAGTGTTAGTCTCACTCCATCAGTATTAACTTATGATCAGTGGTCTGCAAGCTAAATAAATTGGTTCCAGTCTTGCTCTGTGACTGACTCACTGTTAGACAAGGCACATTAATCTCATCTACAGATATGACCAGTGAGAACAGCTCTCATGGAATAACTCCTCAAACAGTTAATTTCATTTTGGATTAAACAACCTCAGGAATCTCTAGTTATCTGATACTACAATGTAGTATCTGTTACACTCAAACTCAGCTGCATTAGAAACAGTATACCAAAAAAATCTTGAATTTTATGAAAAGTATGCAGTTCCATACAGTATTAAGCCCCCAAAGTTACCTTTGTGATGTAGAATTTTTTCAGTCCATCCAAAAATGATGTAAAAATTGAAGCAACTTGTGGTTTAAGAGCATGACCTTTGACAAGAAGTGGAAAAATGTGTGTTAAGGCAAACAGTGCTCTTAAAATTCCGACTGCAATGGACAAAAAAAAGATAGCTTGGTAGTCAAAGCTGCAAGAATCACTTAGAGCACTTTGATCATCATAACTGAAGAAAATTCTCTCTACTCGTTTAGAAGATGATTCAAGAAAAGTTTTTTACTAAAGAGGCATACATATGACTGTGCACAAATATTTCTTTTGAAACATTAAGGCTGCCCTAGTTTAGATCTTCACAAGCATATGGCACATGGAAAATTTTAAAAGAGCACTTCATTAATTTTTACACTACAAAACTAAGCAAAATCAGTGACCTCTTTTTTAAGTTATGCCAAAACCACCAAAACCAATAGCCAAAATTGGTGCAAGTTAGGAGTTAAGCAATTATTTCCTGAACAGTTATGTCACTTGTGCAAAATTTTCTACATAAAGCTAGTAATTGCTTCCTTAATCACATACGGGGAACTAAAATCACCAGGATATATAAATGGTATCTTGGAGTCTGTTAAATTAACATATCTGCCTCAGGACTGGGTTTAATTGAGATGAAAGTCTTTCACTGTTTGTTCCATCGTTTTCAGTCACAAGCAACTTCTGAACTCCCATTACTGCTTCACTTTAACAGTCTTGCATCTGGCCTACATGCTGTGAGCCCAATTCATAAAAAAAGTTATGCACCATTTACATGATACTTTGTGAAGTATTTCAGAAGGAAGTATTTCCTCCTGAATAAAGCCTGAACTTCAGCAATTTATTACTCTCCTTCCCTCCTCAGTAGAAGGGGACTTTCCCTGCAGATACAAACCCCAAGAAGTCCACCTCCAAGCACACAGAAAAGCACCAGTTAACAGAAGGACATGAATTTATTAAACCACAATCTATAAAAAATGATTGGATTTAAGCCTACTTAATAATGACTACAAGTTAAAATCTATATTGACACACTCGAAACTGTTTTGCAAGGAACTGTGTAAGTTGCAACCTCATATCAAAGCTAAAAAGTAGAAGAAATGTTTATTCAGTGTTGGGTTTAAAGCTTGTAACTGGTGAAACTTCTTCCCAATTAAGAAGAAAGAAAAATGCATCTGCTTTCTGTTGTACATGTCAGTGACCAAAAGCAAGAAGCAAGGCTTGCTGTATTCTCAGGTCTTACAAATCCCTGATTTCCTTGGTTTGAAAAACAAAGCTTAACTTTCTCAACACCATCATATTAATGCCACTTGAAGCCCAGATACATCACTGAGTCTTCTGTTCAAAAGGAGTCTCAGAAATTCTGACTTGTTCAACTGGTATTAGAATAAAGGTTTTCAAGGTCAGTCTCAGCTCACATTGTCATCGTCTGAGCACAATCAAAACAGCATGGTCTCAGCAAGACCTTAAAGTTCTGTAAGCTATTAGCTTTTGGGTAGTGGAACTTTGTGTTCTGGCTCAAGATACTCTTGAGGAGAACTTATCTTTTGTCAAATTTCCCGCAGTTTAAAGTGACAGCTTTCCCTAAGAATTGCTCAAAAATTACTGTCTGCATGTCTGACATTAACTTGTTCAAATACCTAAACAGGACTTTTAACAAAATCTTTGTGTTCAGTAATCTTCTAGTAGCTTCACTGGCTTCCTACGCTTAAGCTGTAGGCTTTAGTTCTATTTGCACAAAGTTATGGCATTTACTACATTTAAGATTCTTTTATAGATAGACAGCTCACTTTGGACAACTATGCCGTTGCTTATCTTCCACCCAAATGATCATTGCCACATCAGAATATTTTCAAAAAACCTGCTACTTCTAAGGAATCTGTATACTGCTTGTGATGCTTTTATGAAATTTAAAGGAATCAACCAACTTACCTTCAAAAGTGCCTGCATTCTGACTTTTTTCATACCCAACTTCTCATCACAATTCTTAAGAAAATGTTTTAAGTACTGTATTGCAAAACTATCACCTCCGCTCCTTTACAGTAAAACAGAGGAAGTGACTCCAGAATTTCAAACTATCCAGTAGACTATATGCCAGGAATGGAAAGGTAGCAAAAAACCACTTCATGTATTATTATGTAGAGCATGGTTCTTTACTGCCTGCTATAGTCGATACTGTTTTCCCATAGACAAAGACAGGCTTCTGTTTCAGAAAGTCCGCATTATGGCACTAACTGGAGTTTGAACTTTGGGTTCATTGCCTCTTTGTCTAGTTTTGAGCAAAAGAATTACCACCCAGAAGAGACTTAAACTACTAAAAATCAAATTCTCTGGAAACAGGTATTCATCCAGGAAGAGCTACATACTTACCAAACTGAAACTGTGCATTGTCGACAAGGCGAATTGATGCAGGAGCACATCTCTTGGGGACAAAGTTAGGGGAATGAGAGGGAGGAAGAATAAAAAGATTACGTAGTTTTGCTGAAATTCGTGACAATCAAATTTTCATTTAAAATAGCATACAAGAAAGCACACTTTGATACCAGAGGCCTGTGGCCATCAATATAATTGAAAAGGGGTTATTACAAGGTTGTTTTTACTTGAATAGCAACACCTATTAGATATGTCTAGATATAATGCATTAAGAATTTTCAGTTTAACCTCAAGCCAACACAGAAATAGTCCAAAATCTTTGGCCTTCAATTATTGAGTGTTTTTCTAAATTGCCATATGCACTAAAGATCCCATACTTGATTAGAATATTAAGCTTATGTTGCTATGCAATCAAAGATACACATATATTACAAATCCATTGAAAATGTCTAACTGTTGTGAGTTAACCCTGGCTGGCATCTAAGCACTACAAAGATGCTCACTCGCTCCCCCCAGTGGGATGGGGGAGAAAATCAGAAGGGCAAAAGTGGGAAAATTAATGGGCTGGTATGAAAACAGCTTGATAAACAAAATGGGAAAACACCCAGCAACAAGTGATGCAAAAAGTAATCAATTACCACCAGCTGTCCAACATCCAGCCAGTGCTCAAGCAATGGCAACCCCTGAAAAACTTCCCTCTCGTTTTACTTCTGACCATGATGTTATATGGTATGGAATATCCCTTTGGTCAGTTTGGGTCAGCTGTCCTAACTGTGCTCCCTGCCAGCCTCTTTTCCACTCCCAACCTACCTGCTGATGGGAGGAGAGTGAGAAACAGAAAGCCTTGACACTGTGTACACGCTGTTCAGCAACAGCTAAAACACTGGTCTGTTAATATTGTCTTGGTCACAAGAACAAAAAACATAGCATCACCTCGAGCTGCTATGAAAATAATTAACTCCATCTCAGCCAGATCCAGTACACACTCTGCCATTAGACTGCAATTAAAATCCTTATCTGGGTCCAATCTAGATTCTGCACTGTACAGAAATCTGAAAACCAGTAAGAACAGCTGCCTTCAATTAAGCAAGCTTCTGGTCATACATATGCCTACATCATGTAATCTGTGATGGGTATGTCCAGTCATACTGAAACGTATGGACAGAGGAATACGACAAAGCCTGAATTTTAGGCTAGTCTTCATCTAATCACATGGATATGGAAGTACTCCTCTATCACTTGATTTGACATGCCCACCCTCCATCATATCATTAGTATATATTCGGTCATACGATAGGAAGGAAGAAAATGAAGAACTAAACTCACCGGGCAGGTTGACAGAAAAGGCTGGATGAGTGGTTTTAAATGAGACCAACCCACCCACAACCTACAGGTGGGTTATTCTTACATTAAAGTAGACCAATACAGACAAAAAACAGCTTTTCAGATAGCAATCATTGTAATTACTACCAAGATTGATGCAAGGGCCAACAGGAGAGAGGAATAAGTAGTTCAGGCTCAAATAAGCAGTGAAACAGCAGCAGCAGCAACAGAAGCTTAGAAATGGAGCAACACTAAGTGGCTAATAGTGCCTTTTTTTCCTCTTCTAACTAAGCCCATAGCTAAGGAAAAGACACTAGTTCCTTAATTAACATAAAATGTTGATCAGCCATATGATTAAGCATTCCCAAACAGTCTGCTTAGGTACCTTTAACAGGAGGAACAAGCACTAGCAGTAGAAGCACGACAGAAGAACTGGCAAGTGCTGCTGACTAGCATATACATGTCATTCACATACCAGTTTGAACATCTGGCTTGGAACATTAAGTCATTAATTTAGACCAATCACTGGAAAAAATGTAAAGCTGTGTTTAGTTTGGCATTAATTAAAACATTTCTGAAATTACTTCCCCAATTCAGGGTATATTCCACCATTCATAGAAACAATATGATATGTTTTGCACAGAGCAAAGAAAAGTTAGTCCAAGATAGTAAAGAAAGAGGCTAGCCAGTATAAGATTTGCTTGGAAGCACAGCCGTGAGGAAAAGCATTACACAATTTGGATAACCATGTCTGAGTTTTTCTACCTGAAACCATCTGACCACGTTACTCAGAAATCTCTATTTAAATACTGCAGTGTAAGCACAATTCCATCTCAAAATATCCAGTCCATCTGAACATGTCACTGTGCTTCAGGAAGTGTTTTCTAAACATAGGCCATATCCTTCCATTGCATGACTTTTGTTCCTTTGTCACTTCAGAGCCATAAATTCAACTGCCTTTTACTTGTATGCTGCAACTTACTTCCTTTAAATATTGGTCCCTTTCACATAGTCCTGAATTAATCTAAAGATAAAGCTCTCCATTTAAGGAGATAAAGTCAAATTTTCTGTGCTGAGATATGCAAATAACTCCCACCGAAACAAAAAAAAAATATCGAAGGCACATCCACAATATGGCTCAGAACCACAAGCAAGTTCAGAACATGCTCAATCCTCAACTGCACAATTTCCAAAAGCCTCATGGACCACATACACTTATCTCAAACCCTCGGTTATCAGTTGCCAGAAATACTAGACCATCAGCACACCCCTAGTGCTAGAATCTGTGTTCTTGAGAGAAGTCAACATCCAGCTTTTCTTTACCTGCTTTGCCACTTCCCTTAAGCAGGCCACCCCTCGTTCAAAGTTGGGGAAGACCACAGAACCATACTTCTGGTATTCAGGGACTGGGCGAATCTTTATCGTAACTTCAGTAACCACTCCAAGAGTTCCTTCAGGAAAAAAGAAAAACCTAAGTGTTGCAAGATATACTCATTGCAAGTAACCCAATTTAACAACTGTTTACCAGGATGCTGTAAGTTAACATACATCGGAAATCCCCAAAATTCAGTATCACAATAATAGGTGATTTACTCCTGACTATTTCCATGGTGAATTCTTACAAGATACCCTCCAAATCATGTCTGTTAGTAGACTTGTAGGCTAACTCCACAGATCTGTTTTAAGCACTGTTCAGAGGTGCTTAACTTCAGAGTCCTAATTAAGGTCTCAATGTATTATCATAACACAAGAAAATGCCTGCATAATGCCACACATAAACACACTGGAAGCCACAGCATTAAAAATGCTCAAATCATCAAGCCATTACAGAAACTGAATTAAGATGCAGTTACGTGAAATTACTGTGTTTATACCTTCAGATCCCATAATGAAGTGATGGATATCAGGTCCTGTTGACATGCGAGGTACTTGGCAGTTTTTTTCTACTATTCCTCTAGGAGTTACCATTTTTATATGAATCACCTGTTTAAACAATATGCAATGACTATAAATAGTAGCATTAAGCACAGATTTTTTTGGATGATATTTATTTTCTACGAAATGTATATTAAGCTTGATACAGTTCAGCTTTGCAGACTTCAGGCATTCTGTAGGCAACCCCAAGAACTTTGGGGATAAGATAACCTGAGAACTGTGACCAACAAGTATTTCTAGCAGCACGGTTTACCCACATAACAGTTTGTTTCCAGTTCTATGCCAAATCAAATGAGCTGCTGGCTACATACAGGCAATCTCAGTTACAACTGTTTTGTTTCTCAGTGTAGACAGTACTTTATGAACACTAGGGTTTTAATCCAGAATATACATAATACTTCAGAAGAAAAAAGTGTGGGTTTAAATTTTACTTTAGAACTACTGCTTGATAACTGATGACTAGATTATATTAACTTTACTAGAGCATTATTTCTATTAGGAGGAAAATCAGAAGTAAACTTTGTGAAACAGATTATCAATACATATGTACCAGTCTTATGACTGATTTAGTAAGGCTAAAAGATTGTTTTTTAAAAATATTTTTCAATGTCATTGCTTCCATTTTATACATGCACATGCAATAAAGAGCCCAGATTATTTATTTCTCATCTTTTATTCAATTATTTTATACCAAGGAAGGGTGGGATTTGTTTTTTTTAGCAAAGCCTTTAAATGAAGCAAAATTACTGAATTTCAACTTTGAATTTCAGATTTGAAACTTTCCAGCACAGGTAGCAAAGTCATTTTCATCCTGCTCCAAGTTGTTCAAGAATTCCATTATATGCATTTTACGAACTGTTGATTCTACAATAAGTGGATTTCAGGCAGCTTATATAACACACCATTTCTAGATATAAAGTTTCCTCAGAAGGTAAACACTACCCTGAAATTCTCACTGTGCCATTTTGAAACTCATGAACTGTTTGGAATCAATTTTCAATCCTATTTCCTCCTAATGCAAATTTCAGAAGCTGTTTTAGCCTGAAGTTATGCTTCCGTGATAGAAAAGCCTTCTGCTTCATGTCTCCCAGTACAAGCAAAACTATACCATTCAGTAACACTTCAGGCAGTAGGGGACAGATGATGCTTTGTAAGTGTTAGCAGTTTTAGTTCAGCCAGGCCTACTGAATAAAAACTTTCATTTCTGCCAAGTTTAGTCACTGATAGTAAAGTGTCACATCTGTGCACAGAACAGACATGTCTGAACTATGAGCTGACAAAAAAGCCTGAGGTGATGGGGATACATTACCTTGAATGCATTGCACGGAAGAAGGAAAACCCACACATGTGAAAGGGCCATTGTACAAACAAGAAAGCAAGCTAGAAGTTTGAAGCAAAAAGGCAAAGTCTGAACAGTGACGATTTAACGTCAACATATTTGTTGGAACAGAAAAGCTAGATTATTTTTTTTTTTTTAAAAAAGTATGCTTTCAAAACCAAATTACCTGGGTTAATATAAAGATAAACCATTTCAATGCTCAAAACAGATTCAAGAGTAGATCCCTGCCATTCCTTCCCCAGGGTTCTTCGGCCATGTGATGGGCATTAGATTTCATCATTGTGCATCCACATGGTCGATTAGATCAGGCTACTGATTTGAAAAAAAACTACTAGCCTGGGAGGGGTGGGAGAGTAGAAATGTGGAAAGAGCTATCTTGGTGTCAGTTAGATGATCCAAGTAGACAACTTCAGGAACACACAACAGGTAGGAGAGAGCATGGGCCTTTTGGAATCACCCTAAAAGTTTGACAGGATTATTATACCGGAGTAATAGAGCACACAGAACAGTGGAAAAAAACAGTCAGGACAGAATAACAATTCCTTAAGCTAGCCAGTGAGTACCAAAATGAAACAGACTTTTAAGATCAGGGATAAGGATCATTAGTACTAACATCAAAAGCAAACAAGCAAGCATTTCAGTCAAGATTTGATGCCAGAACTGTATCACTTGTAATGAGAAATGCAATTTACTATCCTTTCTGCCCTCTCATTGTAAGTCAGTATAGAAGTTAAACCTCCAGACAGAATATTAGAAAAAGTATTAGAACTATTTACCAGATCTTCAATGTTTCCATAGATGTTTTTTTTCATGCCTGATGCTCGTGTTGCTACCCATCCTCCTAGCGAACTGAACTCCATGGAGTCTGGTTCATGGCCTGTACAGAAGCCACTTTCAGCGAGCTAAAGGAAAGAAAAAATACATTCTACAGAGCCCACATTTGCTTAGCACTCCAAATGCCATTATTTTTTTAAAAAAGGAAACCTAGAATAAGTAACCTGACCACACACCCATTTATTCAGGCTTAAGTTTTGTCCTTGATATGTAAATGAACTGCAAATTGATTCTGCATCTACTGTGCTACATACCAACTTATAGTCCTCCTCCCCCATATTTTAAAATTAAGATCTCTATTGTTCATAAGGAACTGCAGATTCAAATACATATGGAAAAAAATTATAACTAACTGCCAACTTTGCACAAATGCTGCCAATAAATAAGACCCTTAATCTCTCGTTCTTTCTACCCTAATGCGATATACAGCAGGTCTGCAGAAAATGTGAGCAAATTGCCTGTACTTAATTCTCTCAAGGAGTGATGTGTTTTAATATACAGCCATCTGGTTGGGCTTCCTGTATGCAACGGTGTCAACTACTTGTGATGCAGATCACACATTCCTGTACATTAAGTAGTCACTTGTTTCTCATTTTTCTGCATTAGCTTGGCTTTGCCATCTGTACAGCACCTGAGGTTGATTGGATGCCCTTAGAATCACAACACCAAACCTATTGGACGGGAAGAATTAAAGACCCAACAGTCTCACATTAAGTGATAACTGTGTTAGTGCATTTGAGATGATCAATTTGCACTGACCAACTGATAACAATCCAGTTGGACACAGGTATTTAAGTATACCGCATAATGTGGATCATTAACTATGTTCTGTTGTACAGAGTGTTCTAACTTAAATGATTAAAAGTCACTTCTATGTAATGTCTATGGTGATTCATCTAGCTCATGGTCCTCTCGTATCAGAGGAGCTTGTGGCTTTATATGCTTACTGGTCATGTATTAGGGAAGGGATGGAGCCTGCACTCTCCTCATTCCCCAAGACAAGAAGCTTGCTTCAGTCACAACCTACCAATTTCTGCAAGTTGTATAAACACAAGCACAGCAGAAGACCATGCTTCTGAAAATTTGCAACTGACTATGCATGTACAAAGCACCTTATCTAAATTCCTTGAATCTTGTTGTATGAACCGCTAAGAGTGCTTACAGGACAAAGGAGAGATTATGCTATGTACTTAGCAGATGCAAGAGACAGCCTCATCTGGAAAACATGAACATGCAGTACCTTTTTCTATAGGATCATGATCTGATTGATAATGCTTATTACAAAATACAAATATTGTTCTATCTTCATTACCCTTCTGTCACCTTTAGTCATCATCTATTGGCTATTATTCCATATTCTGTTCTGACAAAAACAAGTAACTCGAGCCTTCTCTATAGAGCCCAGTAATATCTGGAGTTCTCATCCCACAGAAAACAGTGCCTTAATCACCGAGTCACTAAGACAGACAAATGTGTGAAATGTACACTGATTTTGAATGCCCCATTACAGCAGTCTAAATTTTGTCACATATCAGGTTTTCAAATCTATTATTTGTTTAGAATTTGGCTCTTGATTTTAGCCACTATTATAAGGTTCATGATATCTGTAAATGAGATATGTAAATGAGTCATGCCTTGAATGGGTATACAAGGGTATATCTAAAGTCTGAAACAGAAAGCATAGTAATACATCCTATAAATCGTCAACTTACTGTCATCACATTTAGTGGCTAGAGCCAAAAAATTTTAATATGTTAATCAAATAAAGCATTCTGTGTGATATGGTTCATAGCCACGCATGTAATGCTTACCACATCAGTCTGCATGAAAACACACAAGAATTAAGCTAGAATTCAATGATTTAGACAAGACATGAGGAACAGTTAAGAAAAATATGGAGAAATACTAGATGCTTGACAAGTTAGAAATACCTGTTTTTCCAGATCTTGTCCAACAATGCCAGCTTCCACACAAGCTGTTAAGTTTTTCTCATCTATCCAGAGAATCCGATTCTGTTGAAAATCCAATCAAAACTAAGAAACAGCGTTAAAGATTTTTGTTTATTTCCTTCCCTAATGCTATAGGATCAACAAGCTTGGTCATACAGTTTATTATTAACACAATTCCAGTTACTTAGCAGTGGACAATGAGCCCCCTCACTTCCTCAAACAGCTACACAACAGGTTACAATTTATGAAGTTGACACCATAAGAGAGTAACATACTTAGTCAATTTATACCTGGAATGCTTACAGAAACAGTGCAGAAAAGCCAGAAAGAATTAAGTCTAAATTCTCACAGAAGTTAAAGCAATACAGTGATTTTCACAATTAACATGATTGAAGGTACCTGAATCTAACTATCTGGACATTAAGTATACACCAAGGAAAGTACTCTTAAGCATACTCCACGGGTTGAAATAGACTGCATTCAGTTACTCCAGTTCTGCTCTTGGATTTTGATGCAGCAAGATAGCAGCAAGATATACTACGTGTATACTTAGATATCTAGCTGACACAAAGGCATGGTAACAGCTAACTACATTCCCTTCCTATCAGCAAACCAGACAGAAGTCAAAGCCATGGGCTATGAAACAACGAGTTCAAATGAAGGCCTAAGCCAGTATTTTACTCTTTGGGTTTCACTCTATATAGGCACCCAAAGACCTTCCTTCAATACACAACTACCACCCTTGCAGAAGAGATCACTCTGTAGCCAAACAGACTGAGAAACAAGTTTAACTGAAGTGCCGCTGACTAAGGGGATAAAATGAAGCCAAAATCCAGGTCTTGCCTCAAGGCTAAAGGAGTTAATAAGCTCAGCAGGTGCTCAGAGGCAGTAAAGCCTTACATCAAAGATACAGTGCTGTTTCTGAAGCATCTCATTACCATGTAGTCATAACACTATCATTTTTGAAGTATAAAGCTCCTTCATAATGGAAAGATGAAAACTAGCACTAAATTTTACAGAATTTCTAGACTGCCATAAAGCTATGAACTTCACATTCTCAAGATGCTATCTACACAAAAATCTAGAGTTTTTTTCTTTAGAGTTGCTCCTTCAAGTTGATTTATACATATTAGGTCACCTTACCAACCTTTGCTTTAAGTATTTTTAAGTTAGCAAAAACTAGTGAAATCTGCAATAACAAATACATTCCTCCTAGCCTTTCATTTAACTTCAGAAACAAGTTCCAATATATAAGAACAGTAGTTTCCTCTGATTTTCACTTAAAGCTGCTACAAGAAGGCTTAACAGTGATTTTTCTTATTAAATACATATAGGTCACATGAAGTAGTACAGGGCTAATATCAGTAAAATATCACTTAAACTGAACAAGTACCAATTTAATCACATATGGTACAGATTAACACTCCCATCCCCACTTTATTCTTACAAAGAAATAAATATTCTCTAGTGATCACCATTCAAAGTAACTGTAGGATAATTTAAAAATAAAAATAAACCACTAAGACACATACCATTTGTGATGTATCCAGTGAGACAATTGTTCTCTTTTCTTCTTCAGGACATTCAAGGGCACTAGAGACACTCGTCCCTCCTGCAAATATGGGACTGACATTGTGATCATAAAATTCTCATATAGCTTTTCTTCACATACCATCCCTCTCCCTCCTTAGTGATATTGAAAACTTAATAAAAATAAGATCATTGAAGTTAACTGTTTGAGGCTAGTGATTAGCCTTTTAAGGCCATCCCTTCTCCCAAACTGGGTTTCACAAAATCAAGGCAGTATTGGAGCTGACAATGCTTTAACAGCACTTAATAACAAACCATGAAATTCTGTGACCATCTCAGCTGCTCTGTTAAGTCCAGAATAGTTTTAAAACACAGAAAGGTAAGAAATAACAAAGTCATCCAAGAAACAGAGAAAGCTATGTTTTGGGGTTTTTTTGTTTTTGTTTTTGCTTTTGTTTTTTTGGGGGGGGTTTGTTTGTTTGTTTGTTTGTTTGTTTTTGAGATCACCATGGAAGCCACTACACATCTGCCTAGAAAGTTGACTTAAGAAGTCTACCTGAAACAGGAATGCAATACTTAAGAGTCATAGAATGGTTTGGGTTGGAAGGGACCTTAAAGATCATCCAGTTCCATCCCCCCTGCCATGGGCAGGGACACCTTCCACCAGACCAGGCTGCTCAAAGCCCCGTCCAACCTGGCCTTGAGCCCTTCCAGGGAGGGGGCTGCCACAACTTCTCCGAGCAACCTGTTCCAGTGTCTCACCACCCTCACAGTAAACAATTTCTTCCTTATTGCTAATTTAAATCTACCCTCTTTCAGTTTAAAACTGTTACCCCTCATCCTATCCCTACACTTCCTGATAGAGTCCCTCCCCAGCTTTCCTGTAGCCCCCTTTAAGTACTGGAAAGTTGCTATAAGGTCTCCCTGGACCCTCCTCTTCTCCAGGCTGAACAACCCCAACTCTCTCAGCCTGTCCTCATAAGGGATGTGCTCCAGCCCCCTCATCATCTTTGTGGCCCTCTGGACCAGCTCAAGCAGGTCTGTGTCCTTATGTTAGGGACCCCAGAGCTGACAGCACTCCATGTGGGATCTCACAAGAGCAGAGTGGAGGGGGAGAATCACCTCCCTCAACCTGCTAGCCACACTTCTCTTGACGCAGCCCACTTACCTGAAAGCAAGAAAGAAACTGAAAGGGTGTAACTATAAAAAAAAAAAATGGATAAAACCAAACGTCAAACTTCTCTAGAGGTTTCTAATGTATCTTTACAGGATGTCACAGAACAGCCTCAAGAAGCCTTTGGCTTCTCAAAAGCTACAAAAGCCATAGGAAAAGAGATACTAGGATGCTAGAGATCCACAGCAAGCTACCAGAACAACCACCAACTGCAAGTACAGAGACAGTGACAACTAATAAAACACTCTCCAAAAGCAAAAAAGCCCATCACCTTTGTTTCAGATTATAGGAAAGATGTAATTTTCCTTAAATACCAACTGCTATAGTAATAACTCTAGAAGTTGACTGTAGTTCAGTATAAACACACTTGGAAAACAATCTGAGGATACTTCTGTATCCTGGTCAGTGAACAAGAGATAGTTGATATTGCTGCTTTCAGCTATACCAGTTTACTAGTATCAGAGGTGACTTGCAGCAGACTTACAGCTCTCCAGATGTATCTGGCAAGGGTGAGAGCATTTTAGGGAGAAACCAGTTCCACTAGTTTGGTATTGTCTTCAAGTGACATGCTCATTTTATCAAATAGTAAATTTCCTTTCTACAGGGACTACACTCCTACAGCACAAGCAAATACCCAGTAAAACACATTTATCCCACAGAACTGAGTTCTTGACAAAAAGCTTCTCACAGGATGAGCTCATGAAAGTCAACATCCCATGTTCCCTGACCTCTAAGTCAAAACAAGATATCTCACCACCCTACTTCAGCAGGCTTATAGAAAAAAGGCATCCACAATTCAAGACATGAAGTCCTTTAGAAATTATTTTGGCTAACACGGACACAGATTATACAGGCCTTTACCTGTACTCTGTACCTGGAACATTTCCTGAAAACCCCTTGCCACAGAAGTCTCTACTCCAACTTTCAAACAGAACAATGTCTAAAAGGAAGTTATAACAATGGTTAATGATTTTGCAGTATGGTGGCTGACCACAATCCTCCCTGGACCTATGAGCTTCAACAGTACAACAAAAAAACCCTAATTTTACACATTTGTGGGAACAGAACACAAGTAACGTGTCCAAAACCAAAATACCTCTAATACAGATATTTGAATTGCCTGACTTATTTCCTAGTAGACTTCTGAGACAGAGGTAGATTTCAGCTTCATGTAATCATTCCTCTTGCACATTCAATATTCAAGGTGTTGACATACTTTTACTGACCTCCACTAAATTGAATATAGCAGCTTTTAATACTGGAAGATCATAAAAAAATTAAGACCACACTTAAAATACTACTAAAAAAATTAACTATTGAATTATTGGTACAATATATTACTAGGATCACATTTACATTTAATTCAAGTAGAATACGTTTTCACTAGTAATGTCAAACAGATTTGAGATTTCATAACACTTACCACCAAACGGTATTATGCAGAGATTGTGTTTGCAGGCTAATTCCACAATTTTAACTACATCTTCATGGCAAACTAAAAAAGTCCAAACAGTTAAAAACAGGTTTTGTGCTTAGTACTAAATATTGCAGTCTGAATAAGCAGCAGCTCCTTTTCTGACACTAGCAATGAAGACATTTCGAAGAGCTAGGTACTACATAAGAGCTGGGCTCAGAATTATCAGAGTTCCAGCATGAAGTTTAGATCTGAAAATTCTACATTTGAAGAACCACAGCTTCAGTCTCCTGCTCTACTCATGGACTGAGATGTCCTGCAAATTCTCAGGGCAAGATGGACTACCAAACAGTTATTCTGGAGAACAAATCAAGTTTAAAGCTTTTATTGAAAATAGGCTGACCAATTTTTTTTCAATGAGCAATGAATGAGTCTCTTCTGATTGCTGAACCACCCATCTTTTTCTTCCCGGCCAACATTTAACATCACCAGAAACTCTACTTTTGAAACTGACTTTTTCAGAATGCATTCTGTGTCTGGTCAAAGAGGGAAGCAGAAATGCTTGTGCAGTGGCAAGGAAAAGGATCAAAAGGAGAGATCAAATACAGTGCATACAGGAGTTTGTGCAAACAGCAGAGAATAAGCAGAACTGAATAAATAGGCTGCTCTGTATGGCTACTTTGCTCTTGCCATACAGAGCAGCTATAAACAAAGGTAGTCAATCATTTTACTTCAGTTGCTTTTGGAGCTGCAAAAAGCTGTGACAAGTGCTGTCCAGTCACCAGTGCTGTCATGTCAGTACCTGCCCTCAAGTAATGAGATACATCTTATAGTGACTCTTTTTATGCCTCCCATATGCGATTTTTTTTTCCTCCTAAATAAAGGAAGCAAAACTGAGCTAAGACTAAGTTCTTATCAGAAATTATGGGGTTTCGAATGCAGTGCAGCTACCAAAGTATCAGAACATTATAAAAGGTAAGGAAAGAGTTGAATTCAGACAGCTGAAGAGAAGTTGACAGGTACTTAGGTCAGATGACTTTGTGGTTAGCTGCTGAGGAATGGCATGCGGAAAGCAGCTGGAAAGCAGCTCCTAGTGACCACATGACTCAAATAGAAAATTTCCACAAGTATGCAAATAAAGTCACATCAGTTTAAGTATTTGTATCCTTCTGCTAGGTAGAAGCAAGCTTTTTTTCTGCTACATATTATCTACAGCAGAATTAGTTACTACTCTCTTTAAAGTAGGCCTAGCCTGTACTCAGATTGCACTGGTCTTTCTCTGAGTCAATGATACTTTGTAAAGTGTTCTGATAGAAGTTACAGGTGTTACACTTTCACTGAAGTACAGCATGTTGTAAAACAAAGTTCTTTAATACAAACATTTCATTGCCCTTCTACCATCATGTACTCCTTTAAAGACTGCCATTTAGACAACTAATCTTGGTGAACATACAAGTTCAAATTACACTGCTGGCTACTTAAGTAATGAATTCAGCTGTCAACAGAAACCAGCTAATTTAATAATAAATTTGACTTCCCCATGAAATGATGGTATTTCATAGGCACAACCTCCAATCCAGATGTTAATCAATCATGATTACCACTCATGAGAAAATTCCTTCAGTTTCTGTAAAGACTAATGTAGTCAGTGAACCAAGAGACAGCTTCCCCATGACAAGAAAGCACGGGAGTTTTCTAAACAATAGCCTCCCAGATCAGAAGGGAGAATAAGATAACCAGAGCTTACCAGGCCATATAACTATATCAGGAATTCTTTTAAACATTCCTTCCCTGAGTACAAATATCTCATGCAGGCAGTGACCTGAAACAAAAACAATAAGTTAACAAGTTCAAACAGGAAGCACTGAAAGCAGCACAGTTACATAAATTAAGTTCTCTTACCATGAGCTCTAAATACCCTATCTTCTGCATCCTGCGAATATGAGATTTTAGTGGCTCTAAGATCCTGAAGAAATTCTTCACTTACAATGGATGGAGGTACATCATTAACATTTAGGGATGCCTACAATACAAGAAAACATGTTCATTAAAGGTAGGTTCAGTCTTACAGCATTACTGTACAACAGAAATAATAAAAGTAGGACAGCACTAACTGATACCTAAACACAACTATTCAAGATCCCATACAGAAATTCTCTTCCTCATCTTCAATCACAGATTGCAATTGTCCCACCTCATATTCAGCTGACTAGATGCACACAGTTTTTTTTCGGTTGCATACTTTTTTTTTCCTCCTTAAAAATGGAGACAGTAAATTAATTTATACATTTCTATGGGTAATCTCCCTAAAGGAATATGTCTTCTATTACAAATGGCCTCTAAGTAAGGAGTTCTTTAATTAGATATAAAGCTTGTCTTAGGACTAAAAACTTCAACTCCTATTTTGAGAAAAAAATGTTTGTCAAGAATCTTGTTTCTACTTAAAGGTCCCTCAAGTTTGAGAACAGAACTGAAAATTTTTCACTACCACATCTTTTATTTTAAATACATCATTAAAAATTAGGAGTTGCACAAAAAATAGTTAAAACATCGTGCAGTGCTTTCAAACTTCTCTCATTGATACCTTGCTGGCACATTAACCAACATCACCTTCAACTCAAATAAAGAACATGCTTGCAATGTTGTTATAAAGCTATCAAAGAAAGACCATAGGCTGCCTAATGATGCCAGAAAGAGCTTGTTTACAGCCCTATCTCTGAAACGTATTCTGCACAAAGTGTTCTCCATAGTCAGAAAAAACTTAAGACATTTCTGTGATCAACCTAGCCTATGCTTCTCAACAAGTACAAAGAGAAAACAGAAAAACTGAATTCACTTTTTTCACCTTCTGAAGTTTCAGCCTTACATAAAAAAAGTATACTCACCCATCCAAGTTTTCTTTCCTGGAATGGAGTTCTACCTATCTTTGCTCTACATAACCTCCAGAACAGCTGATACTTTTTTGCCAATATGTGTCTTAAGATAAAAGCTTGGAGGAGAGCACCAGTTAACCAAGATAACAGCAAAGATAACAGAGATTAACAGTTTCTCATCTGCCACCATGGCAGTAGTCTATTCTGAATGGGTTGAGTCTTCAAGTCATGAGAGCTGAAGGGAATATTTAAACTTCAACAGGTAAGTTTTTGGGTAGTTAAACAATCCATGGTGATGGAACTTGCCTACCAGTGTCCAACATACAAGAAACTATGTGAGGTTCTATAGAAATTAAGAATACTTACAGGGATAATTCAGAAAGCAGTATCTGCATGAGATACGTTCATGACCAACAGCTAACAACATTTAGAGGTCCAAAAGGATAGCCAAATGTTTGTTTTAGAATTTTTATGAGACACGTGACCTAATGAAAATATAGTTTTAACTATATTTAACTACGATAACTTCTAAAAGAGGATATGAGCTGTTTTGTCTTGCTTTAACGACAATATTGTACATCTTGGAATAAGATGTCAGACATATGAGAAAAAGGCCTTTCCCACCAACATATTCACTTTGTCACCTACAAACACACAGAAGTTGAGATTAAGTGTTGTTCAGGTGAGAGGCACACCTCTGCTGTGAGATGATGATTTTAGGGGCCAGTCACAATAAGCACATAGTAAGTCAGGTCTTGGATTGCTGCTCTTAGCTCTTACTATTCTGCTATTAATGTACATTCACACAATGCTGTTAGCTAACTCAAAGACCAAACCTTTGACAGGAGCTTGGAAAATGAGAAAAACAAATAGGTACCAAATAAAGATCTGTATACTACTTAAAAAAAAAAAAAATCCTTGCCAGCTATGTTTACATTTTCTATTTTAAAATTTGGTTTCTTCATAGATTTCCATAGACATAAGTGTTTCATATCATTTCAAGATAACCTTTGTTCTCCATAAGAGGGGCACAAACTACTTAAAAGCTGTAACAATTCCTTTCAGGTGGTTTTAAGTATCTTTATCTCTTCCACAAGTATTTTAATCCCTTAGTTTTCATCTTCAAGTTTGAAAAGTTAATATTCATCTATAAAAATCTTATGCACAATGCCAAACAAAAATATACCTTTATTCTTATGGGGCTGAAATATTTTAAGATTTGTGCACTAGGCTAGACAGGAATCCTGTGTCAATGAGGTCTAAATTGCTGTCTGTGGTAAGTCTAGTCTGAAAAGGAAAAAAGGTCATCAGTCCTCGAGCATCACAGAAGCAGGTACATTTACGGTTGTTAATTATACGGAACAGTTGCATGCAACAGTGAACCCTCCAGTCTTATACCATAGAGACAGGAAGAGATGAAATAGACAAATGGACCAAGAGATCCCTCTCCTACTGCTGTTCCTATACCCAAGTTTCCTCATGCTCTGATGATAGGCGAAGAACCAATATAGCAACTACCTAAAGTATGAACGCAGAACTACAAGAGACAGGAAAATGGGGGACCTGCACTAGTAGTTGAGAATAGCTATGAGAAGTCCAGATAGATACTGGAGACTCCAAAGAGTACTACTCCATGTCAAGCTGGTGAGCCTGTTTCAGATTGTGACATGAACATCAGAACCAGAGGGGCACAACATAACAGGAAAGCATTCAACATTGCCGGCAAATAGCCTGAAGAGCTAGTTTGCAAGCCGTGCTGTGGAATCAAGATACTATTTAAGAATCTGCCTTCCTCCTTCATCTCCACTTTGTTCTGTATTTCTTCTACATGTAGAAAGGGAACAACAGCTCTCAAGACCTCTGGTCACAGCAAGTTAAAGCATCTGCCAATCAAGACCAATCCTAGTCAAGGAAAACTCACATTAAGATTAATTTCTTCAAAATATATTGACAGACATAGATACTGCAAATCACAGCAGATGGTAGAATGTCTTGATTAAGAGCAGAGAGAAGAAACATTCAAGTTTTCAGGCCCTGTGAGATTACCTGCTTCAGACAAAAAGCAATCTTGAACTCACTCACGAAATAGGTAAAACTTATCCAAAGCAGGGTTGCTACTGTCACTGTACAAGCACAGCCTGCTTCCAACACCACTTAGCAGGTATCTAGTCACAAAGCTACAGGCTCAAAGGAATTCTCAGAAGGCAGTCAGGTAGCCTGACTAACAGGAGTTAATCTTTTTAAAAAGCAAAATACGGATGCTTCACAAAACCCAGAACATTTTGTGTTTTTCTGAAAACACTCAGTTCAATCTTGAGTATTCTGGTAGTCAGTTTTCAGCACCCAGATGTATTAAAAAAAATTACTGTCAAATAAGAACTTTGATATCATTAAACACACTGAAAACATAGCACAATTTAACTTCACTGTATCTTCTGTCTTTGTTATGAACACTGAAGTTGCATAAACAATTTCCTCTAGGCTACAATTTTGAAAAGCAACCTAGAAACAAGGACAAAACACTCCTTGTGTTAAGATTTTTTCATGCCAGTAAAAGTACTACCAGTTAACCTGGAATCACAAGACATGCTAAGTCACTGAAGGTTTCATGTAGTAGTTCTACATCAAATACTTTTTTCAAAAACTGAGTTATTAATACACTACATCAATTATGTGCAACATGACTTTCAGGACAACAGCTGATTCATCTTTAACAGTACGGTCTTGATCATCACCAAGACTAATGTTCAAAGGAACTGGTTCAGCTATTTACTTACTCTAGAGGTAGTTTTGTGCTCCAGACTTGCTCCAAAGGTTTTTTCTATCCATTCCTTAAAAGTTGGTAATATCATACCACCTAATCTGTACCTGAAAAGTCAATATTACATAGGGTCATTTTAAATTAAAAGAATGTATGTCAGATACACTTCTTTCATTTCTACATATGCACAAACATAAGTTTTAAATCAAATTCTTTACCTACAGGCCTGAAAAGCTTCTGCACATTTAGTTTTCATGCAACCGTACATTTCATTGTATTTAACTGTTCAGTATTTCACACAAAATCAAGTAAGCTGTCAACATCTTAGGTATTACTTTTTCTTCATGACCTATGGGAATTGTGGCATAAGGCTTTTCAGATCTCCCACACCCCATCTTTACTATTAAGAAAGGTCTCTCCCTCTCAGTAGTGTAGAAAGTGTCACAGTTTAGATGCCAGTTACAGGTAGAGGACATGTGTGTAAGGACACACTGCAACATTAACAGCAGTCTCAGACATACAAACCCAGCTCAGTACACATTATATGTTTTCTAGAAAAAGTTAAAGGTTCCTCCCTCATCATCAGAATGCATCAGAATCCATCAAGCAATGTGAAATTATTTCTATGACAGCTCTTTGGCAAGAGCTTAGCCATGGGACAAATGAAGACTTACAGACAAGAGACAGAGGAGCTGTTTGTCACCATGCGTACCACACATGTAAAAGCAAATAAGGTTGGGGACACAAAAAGTAGAGACTACTGCTATTAATTGTATACACATACACACCTCGTGCATGGTTATGTATGCACAAGCATTCTCTGAGAAAAAGGACCTTTCTTTGGTATTAACAGTTTTCAGCAGCTGAGAATTCTTACTATAGTTCGCACCTGGGTCCCTGCGTTAGGCCCAACAGGTATTCCTTCTAAGATTATTCATACACTGTTAATCCAATTATGACCCTGTCTTTCACAGCTGTTGCAACCAACTCTACCACTAAGTCACCTATTACACAGAAAGATCAATTCCTTTTGCTTCCTCATCTCAACTACCTCCCAGTTCTCCTATTGCAAAATCCCCTACTCTATTCCTAGAGATAAAAGGCTACAACCATATCTCAACTCAAGCTAGAATCTTCAGCTTGGAAGACAACATTCGGTTATTCCTCCTGTGACAGCTGTTACAGTTACATCATACCCATACAAAACAGATCGGTGAATTCTATGAAAATGCAATAAGCAATTAAAGTTTAATGCATTTGCACCAGGAGTTTGCAACAAAGGTACAGACAGACTCAAGTTAGCTTGGCGTTTTCTTCTCTAGACATAATTTTTGGTATTGCCAACCTATTACAATAGCTAGCTTGCAAGGGTAACCTTAATCACTTATTCAAAGGACAAACTAAAGCTCTTAAAGCCAACAACTTTTAAGCCAAGGCACAGGCAGAAGTGACAGCATAGAGGGAGTTGGTGAGTTTACTGCATGGAATGCAACACAATTGCTCAGGAAGCAAGCTTTGTACATACGCTAAGAAACATCCCCAAAGACCTCCTCCCCCCAGACACCCCACAAAAAAACAGGTTTAGTTGCTCCAGCTAAGAAGTATCATTTGTCCCTTCTGAGATGGTAGAGTCTATAATAAAAAGATCATTTGGCACACAGAAAAGCATGGTCTGTTGGGAAAGTCAACATGGCTTTCACAAAGGGAAATCCCATTTCACGCTCCTTTATGCTTCCACAGGTGTTCATCCCAAAAGCTATTTAAGAAAATGCATTGATACACTACTGAAGGAAAGGTCCTTCTACAGGCTTACGGATAAGATAAGAAGCAAAGGGCAGGGTTTATTGACCACTGTCCAACACAGACTCAGGAGTGCAGCCTGCCACACACTGGTTCTGGGACAAGTTTTACATAATATCTTCCTCAGTGATCTGGATTCATCAGTGGACTCTCCAACTAGGTGAATAATATTAAGCTCTTTTGGGGAGACAGATACTACACTGATAGGAACTCAGGACCTTAAAATACTTGAGCAGACAAATGCAGATGAAAGATAAGATGTAGATAATCACAAAAGCAGAAAATAAAAAGCATTTGAATATTCTGCAGAATCAGACTGGTAGTCAGTATAAGAAAAATCATGGCATTTTCACTGACAACATACAGCAGCCAACAGTGCTATGCATCAATCAGGCAAGTATAAGAAAGATAGAGTTCATCTTTCTGCTGCTCTGTAGAACTGTGGTGTATCCACAGAGTGCTGCATACAGTTTTTGTCCCTCTATCTCCAAGAGGATGTAGTGGAGCTGGAGGAGAGGGTTCAGAGAACAGCAACTGTAAAGATCAAGGGGCCTTACAGAGACAAAAGGGCCCAGGACTCCTCAGCATGGAAAGTGGAAGAGAGGATACAATTGAGTCTTATATAAATCAATAAAACAGTAGAGAGGCTGAAGAACTATCATTCACTTAATCCTGCAACACAGTAAGGGATATTTGGTTTAAAACATAAGTACTTTACACAAGAGCAATCTGGAACTTCCTGCCATGGGATGCTATAAAGGCAGACAGCATCATCAGATGTGAAAGCTATTAGACAAATTTATAGACAACGTATCTGGAGTGGATACCAAAAGGACAAGGCATCTATATCTCCACAGATACCTGGTCTCCTATTTTCACTTGGAACACTTCTTTTGCCACTATAACAAACTATTCTATAGGAACTGCACTGGTGGGGCCCAAAAGGGCCACACCATCCTCTTCCCATTCTAGAACAGCAACTGATACTCATCTGTCAAACAGCAGCCTTGATGCTTCCTCCTGAAAAAAAAAAAATTCAAGTCCAGCCCTTTACCTTTTTTTTTTCCTTCAAAGCACAGTGCATAGATTCTATGTAGCATAAGCTACCCCAGATAAACTAAAAAATATCAGATGAAAAAAAATAATCAAAGTGACAAGAGTCAAAGTCCTGGCAAAAGATCACCAAGATCTCCCTAAATATTATACAGTGTACTCAAGTGTCCAAAATAAGGCTTTGCATTTTAATCTGGGCCTGATAATTAAGAATTTAAGGCTCAAACTGCTCAACATCCCAGTTAGGCTTTTGCAGCTTTGATTCAGATTAGCTCATGCTAGTTTACACAAACTTGAAGACCAGGAATTATTTTTTCTGAAGGACAGTACGTATTTCAAACGGGTTTTTTCCCCATTCTTTTTCTTTACTCTGACAAAAAGTAAATTTTTTAAACCAGGGAAGAGACTGCAAGACCACTTTCCACTGAGGCAGAAAAAAAACCAGTAAAATGACAAGTGACAGGCTTAAATCTCATTGGAAGAAAGTTAAGAGATGCTCAAGTAGCCTTAATTTTAATGTCATTTCCTCAAAAAAAAAATATTTCTTAGACAAACAGGCTTGCTGTTTTAAAGGGCTAGTAGATAAAAAGGCAGAAGTGTTACTATTACAGAACATACAGCTGAAGAGCAATTTGTATTTTTAAGCCCAGAGGATAAAGTAGCTCCATGCACAATAGTTAAGAAACCTAAAATACAAATTGGAAGTTTAATAAAGCAACTTGTTGCTCTCAAAACTAGACTGACCTGCTGCATGTTATCTAAAGCTTTAGAACATGGTGCAGATTCTCAGTCTGATTCCATTCTCCAAAGGAAGTTTAATGCATAGGGTATATCAAGTTACAGAAAAGATTAATTTTCATTTGTCTTTAGTATTTTTAATAAGCCTTCCAATAAAGCACACAGTCTATTACATGTTAGACTACTGTGTATAGAATTCAATAAAACTGTTAAATGCACAACAGCTATTAACCTATTTTATGAAAAAGCAAGTCCTTTGCCTTCTTTGGATTAACTAAATGGTGCAGTTTATACACTCTTTTCAAAAAACTACTAAATAAGATACTTCAGTTGTATTAATTTTCAACTTACCTTTTTCCTGTGAATTCTGCTTGACCCTTCTTATTGAAGATAAATTTGGAGTCATTATATCCCCATCCATTCCATTTCAGAAGTTCTTGCCTTAAAGGGAAAAAAAAAAAAAAAAGTGAGAATGTTAGCATATTGTAAGCCCCAAGTGATTTGGAGATATATAGCTTTGGAAAAAAGTCTTATCAGATAGCAATTCAAGAACTCAAGTACATATCAAAAGTGCATAGCTTAATAGAGCTAAAAGTAATTCTGCAGCCACAGCCCTTACTACTTCAGATTGCATCCTAGGACTTGAAAGACAAGATGCTTTATAAAAAACAAACCACCAACTTAAGTCAATGCACATTGTATGGCAATATTCTCAAATTGGTAAGAGTAATGTTTGAAAGATGCCTCTTTTTACATCTATACATAAATGCTAACACAAAAATACGTAATAGTTGAATCTTTTCAGAATTAAAAAGACAGTTAGCATTATTATTCCTTGTTAAGAAATTAATTTTAAACTTTAGTTGTTTGACATCACTACTGTAACCCCACCACACCCTTAACATTTATTTGATGAGGCACTCAAACACATTTGGATTGAAAACATATTTTGGAAAGTTAAAAAAAAAAAAAAAAAAAAAAATCAAACCAAGTACTGCAGGAATAACATACTAAATACAACCTGAATCTGCACTATAAAAAGAGAAAAAGGAATATAAAAAAAAAAGTAAACACACAACAGCCGAAATACAGCCAAAAAACTGAAACACCTTAAGCACAACCATAGCAAAACAGAGGATCTCTTAATTATGATAAAGTCAGAAGAAAACCAGTGTAAATATATTTAACTTAGAGATGCACAAAGAGTAATTACACTTTAATCTAACTTTGCTTTAAAAGTTTGCCATTTATTTACATTAGAAATTAAGTATTAACCCAAAACCTGAATTTTAGTTAATAAAAAGACATCTTAAAGAAGTCTGAAAACACATGATTCACCTCACTCCACTATACATAGTGAATGTAGCTCTTATTCTTTGACTGTATGATGTAAGAGTAAGATGATCAGGGGTGACTGTTTTAAAAAGACCTCACGATTCAGAGAAAAAACTGCCTCCAACTCCAGCATTACATACAAGATAACTGGGTGATGATTGATTACCAAAGGCCTTCATTATAAAGATAATATTAACATAGACTGCTGACATACTGTCAGTGTTGTAATTAAAAAGACTTAGCTTAATCAAAATTCATTTTCTTCAAACTGCCTGTACACAAGGTTTTAATTAATCAAATTGAATGTATTACATTACAATTCTTTGAATCTGACATTTCAACAAGCCTTTGACAAATCTAGCACTTCAAGCAAACTTTACATAGCAGTTTCAGTACTTGGTAACCAATACAGTTTTGTGAAATAGCCAGTATATGTTGTTCTTCTACACTGAGGAATTGATTCTAACATTTCATCCAAAATGAAACTGTTTGAGCAGATATCTGTCCAGATAGGGGAGCCCCTCTATTTGGCTGCCTCCTCTCTTGACAGACTTAATCTTTACACATGTAGTGTTCACTCAGAAAAAGGCAAGGATTCTCTCATGTTCAACAGCACAATGCCTTGTGCTGTTGCACTGACGTGACAGATGATGAGAAAAAGTGTTCTTAATGCATATTATGCAGTTTGCCTATTTTTACATGTATTCTTATATTCTACGTATGTATGCTTATAAATATTGTATGTATTTATAAGAAATTCCAGACCCCAAGTCACACACAGGTGAGCTGCCCCTGCTGAGAATAAACTGACAGAGAATTGGACAACTCAAGTGGCATTTATTTTTTAAAAACAAATGTTCCCTTCAAATCCCCATCATTACATTCTTCAAGGCAAGATTTCTCCCTCTGCTGACTGAATGTAGTATTTCTATGTACCTGATCTCTGTAGTTTGTTGAGTCCTGTAAAATCAGAACAGCCTTGATATTAACAAGCAAAATTTGAGGAAGGCTCAAGCAGCTTCCCCCCTAATTTAGAGAGGTAAGTCCTCTTGCAAAGTAGTGCCAAAATAAGTATGCCAAGTATGACACATGACATGGGCTACAGAAACTAGCTGCAAAGCTGGAGACAATGCGGCAGACCAAGACACAAAAGACCAGGCTCTAATAGACATGAGAAACTGACAATGGACAGCTTTGAAACTATCATTAGTCCTGATGTCAGTACAGATAGATACTTCCCATAAAATCTAAGGGAGGAACTATTAATTAAGGCACTGAACAAAGGCCCAGATACAAGGTCTTTCTGCTAAACTGACTGCATTCCCAGTCCTTTGCCCTCCCTAAAGGCCTACTTTCCTAGGCTGGTGTTAAAACTACTCAGTGCTTTCATCAGACTTCAAAATACCAAACAGAGGTTAAAAGTTTTAACTCTACAGCATTTTTTTTTTCAGGTTGAACTATTCCTGAATAAAGTACACAAAGGTTTACTCTGCCAGACAACATAGCCCTTGTTACTGGTGTGATGAGAATAAATTAAAATCTAATATAACAATTTGTATGTTTGTAGAACAGCAGGTTCTAAAACATCTCCGCTACCTCATAACACAAAGTCAGAAGATTTCCCCCCCCACACCTACATAACGGGCAGTATTATATCTTACAACAGGTAAACACCACAACAAAACATTAAGCATTTAATTTTTATATTCAAAACTATACTGAGCAAGTCTGAGGTTCCTGTCTGGAGACTTGAAGGGCTTTTTTTGTAATAAGACATCTTACATTTATTCTTTCTTTTGTTCCACAATACCAGAGTACTGCCAGTTTAGGAACTGCTGTTTGATTTACTTATTGTAGTTCCTAGCACTTCACACCTACATGCTAAGAACAAGTTAGAGGAAATACTGCATGCAGCTCCCTAAAAAAGAAGCCTAAAACCACCAGATTTTAAAAGGCAGACTGGTTAGTCAGCTCTGATTTGTAATTGACATGGCCCACAGGAAAACCAAGCTGTTTAGATCTTCTCAAATACCATTTGAAAGGTATGCTCTTCGTGAACAAAAGCTAGCGAACCTCAAGACTCAAGAGAATTACCTTAGCACAGACAAAACTGGGAGACATCCAGAGGAGAACTGCAAGCCTCCTGGACAACAGAGGCAATGGCAATGTCATACTGATATAATTCAAAGACTGTAGCAGAACTTTTTGGAAAGTGTTACATATTAGTTTACTTATTATTCAGAAGAGATGCAAGCAGCTCTGCAAGATAGAGGCCAGGGCAGTATGCTGTTCTTCCTCAGGTCTGCCTCACTACCCCAGCTCCCTTAAGTAAGGGAAATACACTACAACACATGCCTGCTCTGCATTTCCTTGTTTTTCTAGCTCACATCTGGAAATTAAAACTGTAATTTGAGAGCATAATAAGGAACAGAAGGCAAACAAGGAAAAAAAGTCTTTTTCTAATCACGTGTTGTAACAGCATTCCTCCTCCTTTGTTTTCATACTGACCTTTTGCAGTATTACTTATACAGTCACCATCCCTTAGTAAACGCTTTTCACACCCCAGCTCCAGTGCAGCACTCCCACTGCCCTCTGTAATGCCCTGGTGTAGCAATTAGAGCTGTCTGCCAGATTAACATTATGCATCATGTTTACCTTAGCACTCAAGAATGATCCAATCTGTGACTGAGCAATTGATGTTGCCTTCTATATTTCACAAAGTTTTCATTCCCAGAAATCTCAGTGTTAAACTCCTATTCCAGAAGAGTATAAAGGGCAGAAAGAAATGCTGAACATCTGCAGACTGAAGCACATATCAAAAGCTCCCTCCATGCATGAGCAGTCAACGTATCCAAACCTGGCTCTGAGACTAAAGAGACTCAAACTACATGTTGATCTACAACTAATACGTTCCACCATTATACCTACCTAGACTTTCACAAATTATGTATTCTCTAACACTTCAATTTTGTACCGTCTGAAATAAAATTTCCCTTGCAGTAAGTTTCTACCCTCATTCTTCAAAAATTCAAGAATTTGATTGCTAAATGGTAAAACAACAAAAAAAAAAAACCCTGAATAATATCCAAATAACTCAAAACATGTTAAAAGGTTTCATGCCTCAGCCTAAAAAAAACAAAAAAGGTGTTCGCTTTGGCTTAGCTGACACATTGATGTTACACATGTTCCATGTGTAGTAAGACCTCATTTACACACCCTTCTTTCTCTTCCCACCCACCTTTCCAAGAATAGAAATAAGACAGACAGATTCATCAGCATTTGGTATTATTCTTGCTTTAAACTCGATGCTACTCTGCTCCATGTTGTATTCTACCTGCACTGTCTCATTTAAAGGCACCACCTTTCCTACTCAGTACATTGGCTTCAACAAAATATTCAGCTAATTAACTCTACTTGACAGAAACATGAAATATTTTATTCAGAAGTAGTAGGAAATGACCAGTTCTTTCTTGACTTCTAAGTTAAAAGCCAGAAATTCACTACTGAAATGTATGAAGTACTATAAAGGAAAGCTCGCCTAACTTATTTTAATATATATTTTTATACAAACACACACAAAATGATATTGCCTGAAGGAAAAAAACCTGAAAGCAAGTTGCCATGGAAACAGTGACAACAGAAGATGAAAACAGTGTGACTAGGTTAAGTGAATTTAAACATTTCACTTTCATTACAATGCCCAACATAGAAACACTAGTTTGAATCGATGCAGTAACAATTTTTACCGCAAAATATTTGTTCAACAAGTCAAGCGTTTTCTGCATTTTTCTGGAAAACTGGCTATAATCAAGGAGACACGGGCAAGACACTGTTCAGGTCACAGAACAAGGCACTATATTAGGCCCCCAAATGACCATTAAGGTGCCTACAAACTGGGCAGAAGCTCATGAGATGGCAGCATGCCCAGCCCAGGGAAGGGGGGCTCTGCCTGAACTAGTGCTCCTGAGGCATCCAGAGGCCTCAGGACCTACACTGTTTCAACAAAACTGTACCTGCCAGCACCCTCCAAGTCTTGTGTTTAGTGAGAGGCACTGTGACTGGCTGAAAAAGTTCTTGTCTCTCCCTAAGAAACTGAAGAGCAAGCACACTGTCTCCCAGAGATACCCAAGCTCAGCATCCGAAGTTCAACCTGCATGGAAATTAAACCACGGATATATCATTTTTCAGTAGTTTCAAATTCACATCACAGACATCTGCATACACAATACTTAAAACTGCCAGTCAAGAACGGTTTTATACTGCAAAAGAGAAGTATCACCAACAGTTACAGCACCTTTTATTTGCCAAGATCTAAAGCACATTCCAGAAGTAAACACAAAGATTTTTTCACTTATGATGAAGTTGTGAGATTATCTTCAATGAAATATCAGAACCAAGATCAAATAATGAATGAATTCCAAACATTACCATCATGTGATTTAACAAAAAATGGCATTGCCTCATTACACAAGCATACCATCTAAGCATATAAATATCGACAAAACTTCCCCCTTCTCCAAAATAATGTGAAGATCTGGTACTTTATATACAAAACCGAGACCAGCAGGCTAATTTACTCAGGACAAGTGACAGTTACACGAATTTTCTTCAGAGAAGCAAAATGAAAGTGCAGTTCAACCCAGCTGAATCAATGTGACTCAGGTGGAGCACAGCCAAGATGCTCACATCAACTTCCTCACAATAACCACTAGCACTTTCAATTCAATCACCAGACGATACTGAGCATTAAAACAGCATATACATTAAATACTCACAGACACTCCTATTCCATGATCCAAGAACCATTCTTGGAAATGAATTTACAGTGGCAGTTTTAAGGACTATCACCTGGGCTAAAGCACCAGTATTTGCCTAATGTAGCACTGCAAAAAAGTCTTGCAGGTTGTAGAGCTCTTGCAGAACTCAGCACATGGGTGCAGTAAGATTGAGGCAGTATTATGGTGCTAAGGGATTACAAGAAGACATTACGCAAACAGTAACTCCTCAAAACCTACCTCAGCTGGACTTCTGGTTACCAACTCAGACCACCAGCTGGAAATTCAGAACTCCTTCCACAGGTGGTACCAGAAGGTCACCCTCCCTCTCCTCTGGAGCAGTCTCTCTGCTGGGATTATAGTATCACACTTCTCGACCAAGTAAGCAAGCCACTCCAGAGTGCTTTTGAAGCCAGTAGTAAATTAGTATCAGGTGCCTGGAAATTAGGAAAGGGAATGTAGCCCAATGAATTGCTTCAAGAACTGCTTTGTGAAAGCATCATTTATCTGGAGAAGAATGCCATGCTGCAGGCAGGGAGTATCTGCTGTGTTTGTCATTCTCCTTTCTTCTTGGAGAATCTTCCCTGCAGCAAACCAAATGTAATCATTCTCAAGTCTGAAGTCAAGTAACATCTGTTTTATAACCTTAGACACATTCAGGTTCTGTAGCCAACACTTTCAGTTAAAGCCCTGCAGCTGCACATACACCTGATACAGTTGCTATTCTGCTTGCTGAATATCTGATACAGCAACACAAACCTGAGCTCATATTTACAGTTAAATCTACAGAAAGCAGCAAATGCAGACACAAGATTTTAAGCATGAAACTTCAAGGGTTTAGGTACTCAAAAGCAGTGTGCTTTTTTTAAAAAAATTGTTCTGCTAACATGAACGTTAACTGTCCTTACACATGTTCCTAGCCTCAACTATTTCACTACGCTTCATTTCACCACACTGTAATAAAACCCCAAGGAATAAGGACATCAGTGTTTCTCTAGTGTGCTTTCATTGAAAGCTTAAGTCAATTGGGGTGAATTCATGATTTGGGAAAGCCAACACATTATAACTATGCTTCTCAGTATACACTTAGCCAAATGGTGATTCTTAGTCAACAGAATACTTTACTAGAAACTATCTCTATTCCACCTACTACTTCAGCTGACACAAGTTTCATTTTTATCTTTGAAGAGACTGCTCTACTACAAAAATGCACATACATGGCTACTTCCAGGCAGTAAACAAACACTGAAAGATTCTTCAAATGCTACAGCAAGAACTGCAAAGGTCTATACAAAGGTACGGCAATATTAACAAATTACTCTGAACAACCTGGGTGTGAACTTCATACAGAGCAGGTTGTTGGCTACACACCCATCCCTTGGTTTAGCCAGGATAGCAGTAAACCCATAATAATTAAAAGGGATCCACAAGCTTCTCTTCATCCCACAGGAAAGAAGCTTCCCCACAAAGATATAGGAAAATGAGGAAATCCTGCCCTACTTTCTCTTGCTCCAGAACAGAAAAATTTTAAGCCTACAAGCTACTGAGTCAACATTTAGTTACACTCAAACAGTATTCCCTTTTAATAAGGGCCAATTGTTTAAAGTTTTATTTGAATAAAGTTATAGTACAAGCTATTATGGCAAGATTAGCATCAGTGCATGCTCCATCTCTGCTGCACTCTTACTTTCTAGCACACGTAACAGTTACTCTGCTACCACTGTGCTCTCAGGACATGTAGCACCTTACTGCTTTCAAAGCTGTACAAGTTGAACACTTTGTGTACTTAATCTTCAAAATAACTAAGTTTAACTCAAGTCTCACCAGCAAAGTGAGCTTACTAATAACCAGTCAACAAAAGTCAACAGCATAACGTAAGAGTACAGAAAAAGTAATTTCAAGGAAGAGGTCTTTCCCAACTCAACTTTTTTAGTGATGTTTTTCAGCACACACATCATCCTAATAAGGCTTCAACACACATTGTATAACTAGGATTCCCATCTTCCACTGCAACACTGAATTAAAATATGAAATTCAAGCCAGCAATGCAACCAATAAATAACATCTCTCCACTCTTACAGTAATGAAGATTCCCCTCAAAAGGATAGTCAGGTGACTATAGAGTTGCTTGTCTTTTTAAAGGAACTTTTCCACCTCGATAACTGTCATTTTAAAAAAGTAGGAAGAATATTACAACCTTTAAACACATCAATTTGCAAACACAGCATTTAGCCTTCAGAGGCATTTTTATTTGGAAACAGGGACAATGAGATGAGTACCCACAGACTCTCAGTCCATTCCACACACTCTCCTTCCTCCCCTCACCAGTGATGAATGTCTGGGTAAGTTTAACAGTTTGGCCTTTGAACTATCAGTAAGAAAGACATGTTTCTGCAGGTCACTGTCTAGTAACTCTTGAATATGCAGCCAGAAAAAAAATTCTGAGAGACATACACCTAAAGTCCTATAATGGAAAAAAACAAAACAAAACAAACTTCTTTGTACCAAGTCTTCTACTTTGCAGAAGAAATGCAACATGAAGAGAGTGCACCTAAATCTGGCACAACAGTGTCTGCAGCTTTGACACCATTTCAAACATTACAGGAAAGATACAGCAGGCATAATGGACAAAAATTTTGCATAAGGTACTTTTGGCTGCAGCTTTGCTAGGAAAAATTAAAGTAATAGTTTGAAGGAGGCAAAAAAGCTGAATCATCATACAGAAGACTGCAAGAAAAAAAACAAACAAACAAAAAAAACACAACAAAATCTGGGTTTGGACTGTCCTAATGTTGCTGATAAAAGCCATGCAGTATCACTGTACCCACCTATAGGTCAGTTGTTTTTACCAGATTTTTCTATCAACCTCTTAGGTCTCACGAATAGATCAACCAGCTCCAGACTAGCTGGAAGTCGCTAGAACAGGACTCAGGTGTTCATCACTTGTCACCTCCAGAGCAGCACAGGCAACAGAATTGTCTGTCTTCCCCACCACTCCAAAACCTGGGTATTATCGTCAAACACAAATTCTACCTAGACCCTCACATCCAAGCTATATTTAAGAATTAGAATTTTCACATGCAATATCTCAAATGTGTTTCAACCTAATTTCAGATGTTTAGAGGGAATCTTAAGACAAAGATACAGCTCCCTTTATGTTTTTTTGTTTCTATACACACAAAAAGGCTGGGCTCTAGGTACATCAAGACAGTTGTCCCTGTGATGCAGGCCAAGCTTTCCAGCAGCTCCCTTACACCCACAGCAAAGTATCCAGAAGTTGTATCACTTTGATCATAAATTCCTTGAAGCAACGTAATTTTTATTCTTAATCCAGAACAAGTTATTTAGAGTAAAAAAGCAATCCATTATGATCCTATAGCAAATCCTACTATGGGAGAGCAATGTCAATAACTTGTAGAAATACAGATGCTAAATTCACTATGCCTGTGTTTCCACAGAGAAAGAAGCTATCCTTGGGTCACATGCATCCTCTCAAAAGCCAGTTTCTCCTGCTCTTCGAGGGTGCAATAACTAGCTGTAGAAATCGTGCAATAACCCATTTAAAATAAATCTTTGAAAACCAGCTAAACTGATATTTTTTTTCAGAATCAGTGATGTCTTCCTAAATCCAAACCAAAGAAAAACTCAATAGGGAAGGCAACAATTTTGGAATGACCCATTTCTCCCAGTGAGCAGCACTGTTTGACACACTCCTGCAAGAGCATCAAATGCCCCTCAGTGAAAACTAAATGCTTGCAAAGCTGTTAACATTTGACTACATGCTCATGACATCTCAGTCCTCCCAAAACAGGCAGGCTCTGCTTGTGGCCCTGGGCCACAAATGGCTTGTTAGAATAATTCAGGCTGTACCTTGCTCTCATCTTGAAAAGAGTTAAGATCAAACTGTGAGCTGAATGGGTTTTCCTCGAAGGATCAACAACTCTCTTATCCACTACCTGCCCTATCTGCCTCCATACTCTAACATACTAGTCCCTGTATGTAGGTTGTCTAAACCCTAAACCTTAAAATGCTCTTACAGGGTAGCAAGACAACTCATCTATAGAAAATGCACATTCAAGAAAGGGGGGGTGGGGGAAATCACAAAACAGATACAAGTCCACCCCAGCAGAAAAGTGCGCCTCATAACTATGCTACGTGAAACTATATGTTGGTATTGTAATTGTAGCATTTAAAAGAATCTACTAAAAAAAATAAATCTAAGAGCCAGTGAAACAATTTTGAACTAGACAATATGACTATTTGTCTTCCTTTGGTCTCATGTGACCTGAGATGCTTTACCTACTAATTCTGGTAAGAAACAGAAAAGGTAGTTAATATGCTTAAAACTACTGATTTCTAAGACACTTGAGTTAGAGCCTAATGTACGAGTACGTTTCCGGCAGCATTCACGTAAGGTGAAGGTTTCGTGTCTGTGAACAGAGAATGACTGAGCCCACACACAACCCTTGCTTTCCGCACGTGCTGCGTTCTTCATTGGAGCAGTCTCAAAGCATTTTACAAACACGGAACCTCTTCTCCAGGTAAGGTGACTGTGAACGGCTTTCCGCTTTAGCACAACCCCACTTGCTACAGAAACACGTAAGAGGCTGCAGACCACCTTCCTTCGGTTTCATCCAGCCCCTAGAGCGGTGAATCACTCCAGCCGCCTTCGGGCTTAGCCTCGCTCTCCTCCCCAGCACCTCCCAGCCCCGCTAACCCCGCAGCTCCCCGCGCAGCCCACGCGGGACCTCCCCCGGGCCCCATCAGCCCACGCCCAACCCCGGGCGGCAGCAAGATCGCTCTCCGCAGCGCGGGCTGCCCTCGCCCCGAACCCGCACCGACAGCCGACCGCTGCGGGAGACCGCCCGGCCCGGCCCGGGGCGCAGCTGCCCCGCGGGGACCCCCGCCCGCACCCACCGCTTCTTCGGGATGGAGCCGGAGGCCGGCCCGGCGGAGCCCCCCTGCGCCTTGCAGGGGTTCGGGGAGAGCGCCGCCTGCTCCGGAGCCCGCGGCGAGCCCCGCAGGTGCCCGGAGATGATGCGCAGCCGCCGCCGGGCGGAGGACGGGGAGCCGCCGCCGCTTCCCGCTGCCTCCTCCGCCGCGGCCGCCATCGCACTTCCGTGTTGTGCCGCCGATCGCCGCCGGGTGAGAGGTCGGGCGGGCGGAAGGCGCCTCCCGCCGCTCCCCTCAGATGGGCCGGGCCGGCCCGGCACGCGCCGCCCGCCCCGCCCCGCCCTGCCCTGAGGGAGCGGGTGAGCGGCTGCGCCCGGCCCCGCGAGGCGGTGAGGGGCGCCCGCCGCCTGGGGAGCTGAGCCGGGCCGGCCGGGCCGGGCCGGAGCGGGGCGGCTCGTCCGCCCGCCCTGTGCGATTACTCGGCCTCCTTTTCCTCAGGCGGCGGTGGAGAACGTTGCTTCGAAGCCGGGGCGCTTCCCTAAGCAGTCGTGCATCCCGCCGGCACAGCTGCGTGCCTCAGCAGCTCAGGGCTTAGGTGGCGAAACAAAAGAGAAAAAAAGGCTTTATTGGAGATTTCGCACATCTCGTGCTATAATCGCCGCCCCTTCAAATCTGTTGATCACAAAGATGCGTGTTCTTAAAGATGAGGATTACCCAAGTTAATGATGAAATGCTAATTAATGGCAATAGCATAGTTGGGTTACTTAAGATATAGGCTGGTGAGGTGACAGATAATCCTACAGGAGTTACAGGTTTTATCATTTTTGTTGACAGAGACAGAAGGCCCTGGTGAGTGGAGGGCTGCTGAGCCAGGTGCCTCTGCCTGGGCAGCCTGGCTGCTCTTCCCCCGCCATGCATGGCTTTAAGAGAGGCTGCAGCCTCCCCATGATCCACTCCCCCCAGTAAACCCACATCACAAAGTGAACGCTGACTGACGGGTGGGAATATATCCCCTTCTGTAGCCAGGACAGCCATCGCTGAGGACAGAACTGTCGATCCTGACCATGTGTGAGTGCTGTGGGAACAGCGGGGATTCACCCGGGAGCATCGCTTTGAGAAGGGAGAAGAATTGAGATTTAAGGGGAGATAGAGGTGTGATGCCAACCCCAGGTACTGTCTGCTACTAGGAATTTACCTTCATGCACCGCAGTGCTTTGGTCAGGTTTGAATTTCCACTCAGGAAGAAATGTGGAAACTGGAAGGATTTTAAAGGAGAACGGGTGTGAAGAGGGTTTTTTTTCATCAGAGAATGAAAAAAGATTGAATAAACTGAGTCCCTTCAAGAAGACTAAAGAAGATAGGTCATCAGTCTTCAAATGTTTAAAAGACTGATATGAAGTGAAAGGGAGGAAACAATCTGTCTTTCATATCCTGGCTATGTTGGTGAGAAGTAATGAGCTCAAACTGCCAGATACAACTTCACTATTAGCATTAGACTACTTTCTAATGGCAGCGAAAATGAAGAACTGTCATAGTCTGCCTAAGTAGAGAATTAAGTCACCTTCATTAGGCAGCGTTAAGAACAAAGAGCATACGTCTATCAGAGATGATAGCGTTATAAGCAGTTCTGCTGAGGACAAGGCTAGATGATCTACTCAGCTTAATTCCAACCTTTTCCCTGTGACGGGAAATAATGCACACTGTTGAAGCCTACTCAGTTGTCACATGGGACCTAATTTCGTGATCAGCTTTTGAAGTTGAATGGCACCAACCGGCCTTTTAGAAGTTTTGACGCTAGTATCTATGCAATTACTAATACTTTTGTAATGGCATTTTGCTTATCGTTGCTGATCTATTTGTTCATTCCTTCCTTATACATCCCTATGCTTGTTATGTCATGCATATGAACTAGAATCGCATGAAAATTCATAAAACTCTTACCTTACCCTCTTTGGAATCTCTTTTATGGACCTGTTTCTCCCATGATACTTCAACGTGATACCTTTCCATTAGCTAAGCAACTAGAAGAAAGTTCTCCAGGGAGCAGCATCTAGGCAAAAGTTCTCCAGGGAGCAGTATGTAGTGCACAAGCAGTGAGACTTTGGTTCAATTCCCTACTTCGCATGCAATATTGGTGTTTCTTTGAGTCATAGCTCCTGATACATAAACCAGGGATAACAGTATCTCCTTAGAGAGAATGATTTGAAGATAAATACACTAAGGATTGTGTGACAATATCGGATTAACCCCTGTGAGACCTACTGATGAAAAGCAGTACAGGAAAGCCACCCAGGTATTATTACTCTTTGTTTTGCTTTTATTCACACTGTTGTTAATTGATTTTATGCCCTTTGTGTACTTTGACTAGAAAACAGTCTGTAATTTTCCTGGGGCAGGAACTGCACTAGTTGCAATGGGGTCGCAGCTTTAGGTTAGGTTTCCGGTATTACTGCAACATAAACAGCTGTTCCGGCAGTTTGATAGTTTGGTTATGGAGTTAAATTTCCCCCCTGTGAATAATTTGTATACTACTTTCTGGATTAACTCATGCATTTCCACATTTAACTGTCTGCTGCTGTGGAGTCAGTCTATAGGGAACAAACATGGGTGTCTCAGACTGAGTTTCCATTCACATTGTTTACTGAAGTTCTGGATATAGCTGTGGGGACTTTAAGCCATGG
Organism: Tyto alba; assembly: GCF_018691265.1. Taxonomy (NCBI): domain Eukaryota; kingdom Metazoa; phylum Chordata; class Aves; order Strigiformes; family Tytonidae; genus Tyto; species Tyto alba. Next base: position 25,946,091 of record NW_024881328.1, on the reverse strand, counting down.
TTATTTCAATCTTTCCACACTGCTGAACGCTGGCAAAGAGATACTAGATTCATTGTAGTAGGCTTCAGATTTTCCTAGAATGTTTCTTTGTATCACAGTCACTTGTAAGGAACAATGATGAGCCCATTGCTTATTTATTTGATCCTAGTCATAGAGGTTTCCAGTAAAAAATTGAATTAAATTAGTATCTGATAAGCAATATTTGTCACCACTGTAGACCTTAATTCTCCAAAAAGTTCCCGATTAATTTTCAAGTGTATGTGTGGCTGGAGATTTAACTGGGAGTGGTAGAGGCATGGTGGTATGGCTTGGAAAGCAGTGAGAGCCCTTGTCTTAGGCAGAGCAAAGGTATAGCTAAGCAACACCTTGTTTCTGTGCAAGAAGGATCTTTGCTTAAAGTAAGAATGCCGAGTTCCTGCCAGTGCTCTGCATGCAATCCTCAGCTCCCTTGGAAGGATGGCAAGCTTCATAAAAAGAAGCAATAACATAATGTAGTGGTGGATCATGAGCTCACTGATTCTCATCATTTGCCTGAAGTGAACCACTGGCATATTTTCAATAACTATGTATAATCAATTCCTGTAAAGTCTATCTGATAAGATGTGCTGAAAATAAAACTCGGGGAACACAACGATTTTGAAAGTAATATGGCTGTGACACCAAAAGAGAACCGATTTCAGTAAAAATACCAGCAGATCTACAACATGGTAGTTTGAAGTATGCTAATTGTTGTCAAGCCAAAGCGGCAGCATTCTCCATTCCATGAGCTGTCCTCCTCACGTACCTACATGCATCTGCAAGCATGAGTGAGATGCCAGCTCAACGTAATACTCCTCATGTCATCGAAGACCTGCATTTCCAGAATTCTGCACATTGGCATTTTGAAGAAACATAGCTTTAAAGAGAGTTTAGAAGGTAATAAAAAATAAAGTAGCCAAAATACTTTAAACTTTCAGAGAGGTTTTCATAACAAGGTGTCTCAGAGCTCTGTTCTGCAGTAGTCCTGTGGGAGAACACAGAAGGAACATGCTGCTAAGGACATGACACATACACAGGCTGTGGAAAGAAAAGACTCTTCTGATACATCTTCTTGCCTTGAATGAATTTCTTCAACAGATTGTTGAAAATCACCTAATGTGGCATGAGGGCCCTTGAGATGTAGGTATCAGATGTGGAAAATTAATTGATGGGATACACTTCCAGCCTTAGATGCCTCAGCAACTTACAGGTTGTTGAAATAGCAACTGTACACACTTCTAGAAGAGAAGGTAGAGTACTATATTCAACTTAAACTGTAAAGAGAATTTTGAAAAATTTCAAAGAAGTTTTATTGAAACCTGAGAAAGTTTCTGGTCCCAGATGAAACTAGCAGGAATTGCCAGTGCTGTAGTACATGCCTGTGCTGTTCCTTTACTGACTAAATAGCAGAAAAAGGTTGTGGGATTTTAAATTTATTTGTCACTTGTAAAGTAGCACAGCTTTGAGTTATGTGATAATTCACCTCACTACTTCTGAGGGCAACTGAAGAACATTATCATGATAGTCGCCAATGAGAAAATGAACGTAAAGAATCCTTTGCTTTCTAGAAAGATGGGAAATTAGAAACTAATTTTTTCAAGAGTCTTTATTTCATGGCATTACTTGCAAGGTTAAAACAGAAGGAAACGCCTACTTGAATAAGGTGTGTTTTAGAAGTTCTTGCTCTCTCCAGTTCAACTACTATTCTGATATGATTGACACTAGTATACTAGAACACCTTTTTGTTCTGTACCCCTGTACAAAAAGCCACCACCCACAGAAGGGGTGGGGTTTTGGCTGCCCTAAGTACAGGATGGGTGTGGGACACCATGGCTGAATCATGAGCTCAGAAGAAGGTGATGAGGCAATAAAAGGGGGAAAAGGGCATAAGCTCTTGAGACCACCTCTGGATTAGTCATTTTTTCACCAGAGAAAAAAAAAAAGAAAGCTTACACCCATTCATTAAGATGTCATTCAACACCAAGTAATTCACCCTCTAGGAGGAGTTTTGTTGATATTTGAATGGGCCAAGCAGTTTTCCTGAAAGGAGCCAATTTGTCTAAGACCTGCTTAGGCTTTGTGCCATTTTTATAGATTTAGCAGAGACACCGGGGGGAAAGGCACTGCATCCATCCATCCATCCATCCATCCATCCATCCATCCATCCATCCATCCATCCATCTATCCATCCATCCATCCATCCACCACCACCAGCTTATGGCAGTATGAGGCTCAGCTGCAGGCCTCAAACCACGGAACGAGAAAGGCCCAGGTCTCAGAGCTTACTGCTAGGGAAAAGCCTGCAGGACCTCAAGCCCTTGGCAAGGATCAGCCTGGATTTGGTAAGGTTACACAAGTATAGGAGGAACTGAAACTGGGAAAAAGATGATAAAAGTCTGCAAAGCATCGGCTGTGAATGAGACATCTAGGGATCTCTAGCTAGAAGCTGGCCTTTTATATGGAAAAGGTTAGTGGGCAGCATGTACTCTCTTTAAACATACAAAAAATACAGATGTTTTTGTACATGGTGGTCAACTCTTTGCTGGTAAAGGGAGAAAGTATCAAAAATAATCAACTATTTCAGCTTTCTGTCAAAGAAGATAATCTGACCAGTTTAGAAATGCTGGAGCTTAGAAATAAGTCTGTATCAGAACGAGAGCTGATCACTGAGAAGCAAGTGCTAAATCCTTGCCCATAATGTATTAAAAAATGCATATTGACTCCACTGTGAAACTGATGTGACTTCACTAAGTCTTCCACTGGTACCCCAAGGCAGAATTATTAGTAATGTATTATTATTATCTATGTACTAGTAATAACTCCAGATCTGACTCTTCTGTATATCACATTCTGCATGACAGAAGAATACTTACTAAATTGTTAGCTGTATGCACAGATGAATTTGTGCATCAATCAATTCAAGGTTGGCCTTTGCAAACTGTGTAAGACACATTTCTCTTTGTTTCTTCTGTTTACTTCTGGTAGCAAACCCAGTTAAACTATTCCTTGTAGCAATAGTGGCAGATATGTTTATCAATGTACATGCTTCACAGGTTCCCAGTGAACTCATTTCAGTTCATTCTACTGTAATGCCAGTCCTGCTGCATCCAAATAACTGAAGGGAAGAAAGGCAAGCTTCCTAGAAAACTCTGCATAGCCCTGCCCAGTTTCAACTCTTCTGCAATATATGTCAAAAGCCTGTCAAGATAGAAGCCTTCATATTTATTGAGGCAATTCAGCAAAAGCATAGTTCCTACATATGGCTTCCCACGGCTTTGTCGGTGAAAGTAAGCATAATTTGACATTTACAGACAGCTTTCAAGGTATGTATCCCAAAGGAGCTCAAGTGTGGTTTGCATTCTTTTCATTCTTTTTTACTGCCCCAAGACTTTCTCTCCTTCCCCCTTTTTAAGAGAGAGGTCAGCTAAAGTGAACTGTAACTGCCCAGCACGACAAGGGAGCTTCTGTAGAAATTATTTGCCTCTACAGTTTCCTGGCTGTTGCAACTCCAGTACACCTGCATTTTGTCTTGGTGACTTCATTTCATAATCGTTCTCAGTTCTCTTTATTTACTTTCAGAACAACCATTTTTCATTCCAACTTTATGCCCTCCTGTGGAATAGTTTGGCAGGAGATGTTGCAACTCTGAAAATCCCCTTTTGAGAAGGAGCATTGCCTTTCTCAGCCCAGTTTATTAATTTCTCCTGAAAAGAGTTGGTAGTTTCCTTTTGAGACATTTAATTCATAGAATTATGATACTCTCCTCATTTGGATAGCTATGTATGTTTGGAAAGGAAAGATGCCCTTCTATACTTAACCAAAATATATTGCTTTGGTAGTCAACAGACAGTAGAGAAACATTCCATGAGGAATTAAGGCAGGAGAAGCTGGCTGTAGTAAACACTGATCGTGTTCAACCATTTGTCCTGAATAGTCCTATATCTTGGTACACTCCTGTCCCCTGTTCTCTCATGCGTATGGAGTGTGAGATCAACTTGGGATACTGCAAGGATCTCTATGTACATACAATCCTCCAGGGAGATACTGGAAGCTAGATTGTGTTATAGAATTTTGTTAAATAATCTATTCTAAGTATGTAGTTTGCTGTACTAAAATTCTTGCACTAATATTCTCACAATCTGACACAATTTCTCAGAATTTAGAGGAAGAAGAAGAAATGACTTAATAATGGCATTTGCTTAATTCTGTATTTCCCTTGCTTGTGTCCCTAGGCTTATCATTGGTTCTAATAACCATTGTTTTATTCCTAAGGGTATATAACATGTAAACTGTATTGTGGAAGAGAATGTTGCTTGGAGATTAATTAGAAACTCAGTCCCTGTGTATGCTTTTGAGAAGATTACAGGTATGACAAGAGCTCTACAACTTCTGGTTGAGAAATAGCATCTCAAGAGGAGGAGAAATACAAGGGTATGGAGAAGGCTAATTGTGCCTGAATGCAGTTTAAGTCTGTTGGATTTTTACTTGCCTAATTAAAATACAAAAAAGGTGCTCATGAAAAGCCTAGTGTATTTGTGCAGTTCTTGACTGAACCTTATTACAGAATTCTTTACTGCTGGAGAATGGACATTTATCAGATAACTTAGCAGAGATCTTTGACATAATTCAGTTAAAGCTGTAACACTTAACAGTTGTGGCTAACTCGAAAAAACCCCTTCCCTAGATCAGATAGCAAGGCAGCTTAACAAACAAATCAGCTATTACAAATCCTTCCTCAGAGCTTAATGAGAAGGAACAATTTCTTCTAGTGTCTATTACATTTTAAGACAATTGCCTGAGTATGGTTTAGGGAATGCCAAGGTATGCAACATCAGACACACAATTAAGCAATGTAATTGCGTAAACACCGTATTTGGGACAGGCAGAGTGTTTGAATAGTCCATGCAAAAACTGTTCCCAAATGGAAGCTGACAAATAATCATGTGACTCTTTAGTGAACAAAACGCTATTTAAATGTGAGTTCTATTTGACTGAAGTGTTTGATTCTACTTTTAGGGTTCCCTTTGCATAGTGACACTGTTTTCGCCACTTTTCACACAAAACCATTGATTTTCTTTTTTTTTTCCTTTGGTTAAAACAATAGGTTTTTCCATGATCTCACGGGAACTAGATGTCAAAGCAGAATGAAACATCTACGGCCTAAATTCAAACTGTCAACACTGTCTGAATGATACTTATATTACCCTCATATGATCTTATGTTACTCCATAATTATCTCCTACACAATAGTACAATTGCCTTGTAACGGTAGCTACTAATGGAAAGTTAAGCTTTTATAACTAACAAAAGAGAATTTTATTAAACACTGGAATTTCCCAGTGCTTGATAGGTGCTTTGTGAAAATGGTAGACGGAATACAACTACCCTGAAGTCTCTGCATTTGTTCTGGTAGGCATATTTGAAGTTTATGTACTAAGCTATGCACACTTTTATCCAGACAGCCGCCGCTCTTCTCATCCACAGTACTTGTATCTTTGTTGAGCCCTCGGTGATATTCACTTCTCTCTCAGTCTGTTCCCCCAGAGTTTCCTGCAATGCTATATTAGTCCTTCTAGTTTGGTCCAGCTTCCCTCTGCATTGCCAAATCCAACAAAACAAAGATGCTTTCTCTGTATGTACTAGCTAGATATAGGGGAATGATACAATTCACCTTCATTTTTAGAGACATGCTTCAGGATCGTAGGTGTAGAAAGACATTCCAGGATACACACAAAAATGATGAGAATAGGTTAGATAAGAGTCAGGCAGAGTGTAGACAAACAGGTGGTGGTACTAGGCATCTAATGGTCTCTCTTCATGTGCTGGGCCAAGAGGGGATCAAGCACCCTCAGCGAATATGTGGCAAGATAGCGGAGGCAAACTGAACATCCAGCAATGGCTTTTTATGTGTTCATGCCGCAGAAAACTTCATCAGGAGACTGCCAGCGCCATGAGCACAAGATTTTCTGTGTCCTTGTACCAGGTTTCTTCTGTACCCCTGCTGTTCCTTGAGGAATGGAGTAACGGGAAGGGGGAACTGCAGTTGCCGAAAGAGGAACCGGAGGCACAGAGCTGTGAACAGGGAACTTAATCACAGGCTGGCGAGCGCCATCCACCACATGGTGTGGCACTCATGGCTAACCACGGCAGAAAGGGAGTGATTTCCTGGTTTGCATTCAGCTAAATTATCATTATGCCAGTACTATAGCATTTGAATTTTGGTTTGGGCAAAAGCATGCAGCTCCCACACATTATTTTCATTCTCCTTTTCCCAGACCTGGGTCTAAGATCTTCAGTTTTGCCCCATATGAGGAACAAAAAACAGAAAGACGAAGCAGGCTGAAGTAATAATAATGAGATCAAGTAGTAAATCAAGGAAGTTTGAACAAATGTAGCTAATTCTGTCATTCTGTGAAACAAAGCAAATGTTGATTCAACTATAATTTAGGCTGGGGAGTCGAAGGCAGCTGAACAGAATGTTTGTACAAGTAAAAGCAACGTTTCTGCTCAGATGCAAATCTGTTGCCATTTTTAAAATATAGTTTCAACATCAGAGATGCTAGTAAAAAGGGATGATTTTCAGGATTTTGCAAATTACAGCACAGTGTATTAAGAGGAATGAGTGGCAATTTATCTGAATATGCAAGGCTATAAACTGGAGCAGTTGAGCAGCTGCTCCACAGGCAGCTAAACTGTCTTTGTGATGGGAGCGGGAGCCTCCTGGAGAAGGGGAAAGTGGACAGTCATGGGTAGGAACCATGAAAAAGCATCATTACCTATAAGTAAGCAAGCACTGCTAGAGCAGACTGAATTGTGGGAGTCACTAGCAGACAGCCTGGCAAACTGTCTCCCCATCACTTCTGAAGTTACTGGGCTATTCGTAGATTTTAACTTTTTACAATTTTCCTTCCTTCCTGATGTTGATGTAATTTGAATTCATCTGCATATTTGATTATTGTACTGTAGAATTTTAATTAAGTATATAAAATTAAAGAATAGCTTCAACTCATCCTGCAGAATTTGCACCAGCAGGGCACCTTAAATGCTCCTACTGCCTCGCCAGACCTGAGGACTCCAGTCTCGGGCACTGTCAAGCCAATGCTGTTCACCAGTGCTTTGTTTCAACAGAGAAATGTGGTGCATACAAGGGATAACAAAGGCAGCTCCTTTTTTGAAGAACACAAAATAGATTAAGCTGGTCTCAGCTGAAAAGGATGCCATCAATTTAGACAGCAGCCTGCTCTTTCAGCTGAAAACATGGGAAATGGAGCAGCACAAATGGGTGAACTGCTTGATTCTCCAAAATATTTGTGAGATAATTAATCTCTACTGCTTTCTTTCTTTGATAGGGGACCAGCTTACTGCTCCATTACATGCAATGATGTTGCTGAAGAAGGTAGGCATTTTCAAATGAAGAGAAAACCAGAATTTATTTTCTCTTTAACACAACATTCTTTGTGTGTTGAGAAGTAAAAAAACAAACTGTCCTTGTGTTCATGGCTCCTCAGCACTGCAGCACTGGAAGTTTAGGGGCAAAGGAACGGTTGTAAAACAGAAAGTAGGGGCAAAGAAAGCAGTGCCAAACTTTGAGGGAGAAAGTAGTACTGTAAATATACCTAATGACTAGGCATAAAAAGAAGTACTGGGTGATTCCTCATGCTCTTGTGAACTGAAAGCAGCTTAGTGAGAAACCTCGGGGCAATCATTCCCAAGCTTGCTGGAACATCAAGACTCTAGGATAATAGCATTGGCTCCCCTGCTAGAGCACTCCCTCCTGGCCGATGTATGGATTAGTTTTAAGAGGGCAGTTAAGGATAATAGTGCAACCTTGTGACCGAACGAAGAATAAAACCATGATAATAAATTCAGCAGAGGGAGAGTTGGAAAATTGAGACATTTATCAGGACAATTGTCTTGCTGTGGCAATAGTAGTACTTGCCCTGGACATCTTGGTACAAAGCAGTTTGAGCCAAGAGCATTAAAACCGCCTTACGCCTATTTAAATACCAAATTTTAGCTGGAATGGAGAGGGTGAGACTGCTGGTACACAGGGAAGCAAGACAGAGCTGAAATGCCTGTTCTTGTGTCCCTAATTTGAGTTTTTCTTATGTGTTTGATTTTTTCCTTAAATGGCTAAAGACCTTTTCTGTCTTACTCCTCCAATAAGATGTTTAAATTCCTCATTTACTGTTCAGTAGATCATTCAAACTCTCTAACTCTCAGAGCAGAAAGCACTGTTTTTGCATATTCAGCGGAGAGTTCTCTGCTCTTGGAGCAGAAATGCAGAAACATAGCACATTCTTTCTACAGAAAGCTTTTTAGCAATTATTTTGTAGTCAACTGAAGCATGTATTTGTTTATCAGCAAAGTATTTTCTAAGCACTTTTGTTACAGTGTCTAAATATATTTTATTGTAGCTTCTAACCAGTTTTTAAACACCATTTAAAAATTAAAGGGGAAGAATTATTCAGATTTCTTTTCGTAGTGGTACCACGCATCCCAGAATTGCCAAGCATTCCTGCCTTCCGTAGCTTTTACTTGACTTGTACAGCATTGTTGTCTGTGTTAAAACCGGCAGACTAGGTCCTTATGCCTTGCCAATCTCACCTGAGATTTCAGTCAGTTATGTTTTGACTGGATTTAATAGAAAAGCTTTCCATTTTTTTTTTTTTTTTCCCATCAACCCTTCATTTTTCCCTCCATCTTACCTTGTACACTGCCCCCAGGACTCTCTAAAATGTACTGAATGTTGGAGCAAGACTCGAGAGTCAGCCACCCCTGCACACAAGCATCTCCCAGACTTCTGGAGTGCTGAACTGTGACGAGCTGATTCAGATCAGTGCCTCTGTGGTGCGCTTTTGATGCAGTGTCCTCAGCCCTGCAAATCCCTGCAGGCAGTCCCAGCAGAGGCCAGACAGAGCAGGCAGCGGGTCCTGGAGTTCCCAGCTGGGGCAGACATCCTCACCTCATGTGCTGGAACACAGAGGCTGAAGCTGTACCATGAAATCTGATGACATCTTTTCATTTGTCCTACCACACCTGAGGACAGCAAGAATCTTACATAGACAGCATCTCTATGTGAAAGCCATTTAAAATTGCACAGTACTAAGTTCTGATTTAAGGAGATCTGATAAGCTGAGCATCTTATCAGATCTCCTTAGATCAGAACAAGCTTAACACGACATTTTCCGATCAGACACAACCTAAATGTGTCATTGGCAAAGGACTGGGGTGTGCTATTTGTGACCTTTGCTTCCAAATGTACCAAAGCACAGCTTTCCTTTTACCCAGCAGATGGCCAACTGCTCTTGGTAACAGAAAATAAACCTAAGCAGAGGCTTTCTCACTAACATTTATTGCCCTGCAGATGGACACTTTAAAGGAAAGGCAGCTTTGTTAAAACATAAACCAAAACCCTATGATAACTTTAAATTCAGGGCCTGATTATTTTGTGCTCTGGGTTGGATCTCTCTTTTCTTCAGACAACTCTCCTCAAGTAGTAAAATACATGTAAAGCCTCTGTGAAGTGTAGCGTGTGCTTCAGGGATGTATGGTGGTTTACTTCTACCAGGAGTGCAAAAGGCTGCAGTAACAGAAATGGAAGGCTTTGTATTCCTGCAAAAGCTTAGAAATATTAAGCTTAATTACAGGAGAAAACATAAATAAATGCTTTGAAGTTTTGTTCAGTGAAAATCTAACTGCCATTCCCTGATCTTGTTCTTTCTCTTAAAGTTCAATGCTGTTCCCAAGGGCACTGCAGGTTTAGCTGGACACAGCTGCACCTGGGGGTTGCAATTCTGCCTAATGCCTGTGACTTTGGGGGGTCAGAGGTAGCTCCTAGGTAGGAACATGGAAGTCTAAACTTGAGCTAGTATTTTCTCCAAAGTTCACATTCAGGATTAGCCCAGCAGCTCAGACATGGTACTGCAACATACAGTTACTCATCTGGAGGGGACAGATTCAACTCACATGCTTGGAATTATCCCTAATGTTTGACTCCCACCATTAACTTTTAGACAGTAGGTAGTTACCAGCGTGGACGGGCTGATGGACAGGCATCTTCTAGCATCAGTAAACGTCTCACAGTGACAAAATGAACTAGCTAATGGAAAACAACTTAGGAATGGAAACAACTTTTTGTTCATTGTGAGGACATTATGCAGTCTAATGCAGTATGGCAACCACAGGCAGACACTCAAAAGCTGGAGCATGGGGTGCTTAAGAGGCTTAGACTGACTAGGCACGGGCTTTGCCAACCCACATCTCCAGGAACTGAGGGCACAGTAGACATCAGTTCTCCCCCTAGACCTGCTCTGTTTGCAGTAGTTTTCCCTCTTCTGCTTTTCCCGTAACTTAGAGCCAGTGCTATTCAATCACCAGGAAGGTGCATGTACACCCCGTCAGAGATTTCTGTAGTACAGAGATTACAGAAAACACTTTCCTACTTTATTTGATATAATTTCTAGCACAATTTAAGTTACTGTTTTATTATTTCTCATATGTAGCCAATTAGCTTTTTCTGCCTAAAAAATCTCTGAGATGATAGCACAGCAAATACTATAAATTAAGAAAGTATGACTATGCTAGAAAACTAAGAAACAGGCAGATAAAGTAAATAAGATAGCATTAACAATCTTAGGGAAGCATGCCAGATTTTGAAATGACCAAGTCCTTTTCAATAAGCTTTTTTGCATTACTTAAACACTGACTGCAATGTGTTGGGCAAACAGTTTTAATGTTACTGAAAAGAGGAGGTTATGCAACCAGACTGCAATACACAAATTGCCTTCTGAAGACAAGTTTAAAAAGCAGTAAAGTATTATAACAGTATCGTTACAGGAGCAAAAGCTCTTTTGAATCATTCCAACCACTCATTTCACAAGCGAGGGAGGTTATGGTATATTGCGCATGTAAGCCATAAAAAGTAACCTTGGGAGACAGAAGCATTGCCTGCACCAGTCAATAATGGGTGCCATAAGTGTTTGCCTTTCAGAGGTGGCAAATAATACTGTAAATTCACATACAAAAGTATGTGCAAATGGGCTAAGAAATGCTAAACAGGTGGAATGAAAGGTTTCTCAAATAGAAAGCAAGTAACCTAAGGGTAACTTCTGAGCAAGTAAGGCCGCTGCTAATATTCTCTGCCATTCTGCCCTTCTACCTTGGCATCTGTTACCTTGATATGTTTTCGCTGTTTTCTGCCCTGCCCCGGTTGCCTCTAAGCTTAGTATTTGATTTTTGGCACCCTTTTCCCTATCTTGCTTATGCTTGTTTCAGGCAACAGCAGCTGCATGGAATAAATCCTTTGGGTTTTATAGGCCCATTGTTCAAAGCTGTGTTTAAGAGTGCTCCTACACATTAACAATAGTAAACAACTATAGAAAGAAGCTGGAATTAGTAAAAATATAAAAAAGCAGAGCTAAATAGTGTTATACAGTGAAAGCAATTGGACGTATCCATGTACAAAAAGACTTCTTTGATTAGCACATTGTGAAGGAATGGTCATTTTTAAAGGAAGAGCATGCAGTACGTATTTTATCCACCATGATGTGTCACTGGTTTTGTGTTTTGAATCCAGTTTTGAATAAACACCATGGGGCAGAGATGTTAGATTTGCTTTCTTTATTTTGTAAGTAAATGTAACTTTAGGTCCTCTTTCAGCCAAGTGACCAGTACCCTGGTGCATACTGGAACAGCCTCAGGGATGATTTAGTTATGTTCGGTCTACAGTTGTTCCAAAGGGAGAGGGATTCCAGCTAAAAATACAAGTCTTCCCTCTTTTCTGTCATACCTCCTTTTTGCAGAAGAAAAGCATTTGGCATAAAACTCCTCTGGCAACACCACACTAGTTCACAGGCTGCCTTGCAACAGAGCTATTCCTTGGAGTCCATATTGGACGTTATTGCTAGAAAAAGAGAATGGCTTGGCTGTAGCAGAATTTTATCTCTAGTCTTTTTCTTTACTGGGTTACCCACAAATCACTAAAAGGAATGAATCCTCAGAATAGATGAGTTCAGTGTTACCAGTGAGACATGCTATTTTAAGGACTATTTTACATTTTACAAGAAAGAAAAGAAAATTACAATAAACATCTTTTGATAACCTTGCATACCCCACTCATGAAGCCAACTCCTATTTTGTGAAAAGCTATATGTATAGTGTGCCTTTTATATTATCTAGAACTTCAGAACACAAGATGGCAGTGTACATTGTAGTGATTTCAGACTTCGAGCTTCCTCTCCTACTCAGAGCATATAACATTTTATTCAGTCCTATATTAATCTGATCATGTACTTGCAGTATTAGAAATAAACCTGAAAGTATTTGTCAACAGCAGAAACAAATGCAATTTACTAATAAATGAATATTGCATGAACAAGTGTTAGGTAAAGCTTAATTCAAGATTTTATCGTATGTAACAACACTCTGGAGACATTAAAAGCCTCTTATGGAACTCCTCAATTGCAATAACAAGAGGGTATCCCTTTATAAAGGAATGAAGGTTGGCTCAGGCGTACGAGCTTCAGAGTAAAATTGGCTGCTGGGGAAAAGCACATAAGAGAGCTGGCAGCCTGAAATATGTGAAAAGCTCAGGGCTCTCAGAGGAGTAGTGCAGACCACTGAAGTGGAACAGGCTGAACAGTATCTAAAATTGAACAGGTGCCTTTCTATGGAAAAAAAAAAAAAAAACACAACCGAAAAAACCCACAACAAAGCAGACAACTGTTTGGCATGACAATTCAGAGAAAAAAAATTCCACTGAGAGGCATCAAATTAGAGGCTAGGTCTCTGGCTGAGGACAAAATTGCTTAAAGAGCTACAAGAAGGTGGACCTTTCTGTGTGTAACTTCAGAGAAAGCTCATTCAGAGGCTCTCTGCGTACCAGTGTGCAAAGAGAAGTGCACTAACAGACTTTCTAGGCAACTACCCCCCAGTCTCTTCTCTTGGGTTGAGTTGAATATTGGAGTTAGTAGGTGTAGCTAAAAAGTTGTCTTGGCTGCCTTTCTAAGCTGAACACCTAGCATTTGGTTATGCAAACATGGCCTTATTAGAAAATCTTGCTACATAGTAAAAAAAGCCCTAAGAAAAATAGTAATATTTCAGAGTATAAAATAATCCTGGAAAACATTATCCCTGTGGGATGTGTAACACTGACAAAATTCTATGCAGTCCTGCTTTCTCCCTGGGGGATGTTCAGGTCACATTGTCTCCCTGCACCTGAACCCATGGCACTAACCCATCACATCAAAACTCAACACCAAGGTTCATAATTTCTACATACAGCTCTTAATATAGCATAGTTATTTGGAACTGGATTATGAAAACATATACATTTTTCTCATACGGGTGTGATATGACTATTTTCTATTCTTCTCTCCGGAATGGGAATATTTGTTACTGTACTAAGCAATGGAGAACCTCACAGCAGGGTGAATAGAGCACAGCATACAGAATTTGACCAGCGTCTGATAGAAGGTCTGATTGGGAATGCTGGTCCCTGAGTCTACTTTTCTTGCAGTCATTAACCATGTATACAAATATCAACCTGTTCCCAATCCCTCAGTCACAGTAGCTCCAACAAAAAGTTGTCAGATTTTTCACGGCAGTCCACTCCTGTTACTACAATTGAATCAATTGCTGCCTGTTACTGCCTTATGTTCCCACACATAAATCACTGGGCTTATTCCAAGACTTTTTTTTTCCCCTCTCTGAATTCGCATAAGATTGAATTTGGCATTGATTCAAATCAAATAATTCAAATGTCATTTTTGCCTGGTATTTAAAGTATGGCTGGGTGTGTGTTCATGACTAAAATAAAGTGTCTTACCTAGCCGTTTCAGTCATTTGGTCTATTTGTCACAGTAGATTACAGAAAGTGTGGCATGCACAGAATTATGCATGCACTTTTCAACCATCTAAAATGGAGGATAAATTGAACATGTTATGGTTCTAGGGCAGTAATTTATATTGAGTACAAGCTGGGAAGGGACCAGAGCCAAAACCTCAGATCTAAATTACCTTGAGTTCCAGAGAAATTTTAATCCAAATAAAAACTTCACAGCTGTTCATTATATAATTAAGTGAACCAACAAGAGACCATGTCTTAGCACTCCGAAACTAAAGAATTTACACCAGAATTTAAACTTTGTGGCTAAGTCCATAGATGCCCTAATACTGACCCTGATCACCGAAATTCTCTGTATGCAGTTACTGCCTCATGACTTCTGTTGTCTGTTGTAACCACTCCACATGTCTCTGTTGGCTTTGCATATGTCCCCATTCTGTGTAAAATAACTTTTTCAGCCCAATAATATTTCCTCACTGAGACTGTGTTGTGAGGATTCACAAACTCAAGGTTTTTCATATATGGAATATTGAAGTTGGTCTCATGGCCTTCTTTTCATTACAGATGTTTATTCAAGGTTTGATTTGCAAGGGTGCCTCTTCCCTTTGGCAACTGTGGGAATAGCCTGCCTTTCAAATTTCTGTGAATGCAGATACCACCAGTAATGTCCAGGTTTGAGAGGAGAAAGGAAAACACTATCTTTTCTTGCTTCTTCTGCATGGTCTTTCCATAGTCTGTCCCATCTTCTTTTGCTTCTAGTCAAAACCCAACCACTTTTTTATGGAAGTAGTCAGCCCACGTAGACGTCTAGTAAAATTCCTTCTTTAGGTAAAATAGTTCTTATTGTTCTATTCAGAATCATTCCTAATTCAACCTTCTTTTACCAGGTATAACCAACTTCCCCATAATCAAAGGTAATCTACTGTCCTCCCACAATAAAATTGTAGCTGTAATAGCCCACCTCAGGATTAAACTCTCCCTCCCCAGTATTTCACAAAAGCACCTCTTTGGCCAGACCCAACACAAATCAAAATTAATTTCTTTACCATAGTCCAAACCAACTTATTGTCCCCAAAATAAACTTTCTCTTGATGTTAAATTGTAATGACACTTGAAAATTCAGGAAGTCATGGTGCAGCAGAATATTAATAGTCCTAGAGACACTTTAACCTTTCCATTTACTGCAAGCATCATCCTTCTGCCTTTTATCAACCCATAATGTAAAAGGCAAGGTCTGGGCTATGAGGGGATGGAGGGGGAAATGTCAGGAGGCCAGAGATTGCTACCCTCTGGTCCAGCACAGGCACCCAGGCTCCAGCTGGGGCCTTGGGGATGCTCAGGGCAAGGAGTGACTGGGAAAAAGGATATTGGGGGTTATTGCTACCACCGATACATTCCCCAAGTAAACGCTGATTGCAATAATGAAAGTAAGAGGCAATATATTTAAAATTGGAAAAAGTAATACGCCTGCGAAACATGCTGGCAAATGGTATCATTGAGGCCAAGTGCTTAGCAGGATTCAGTAAAAGGTTATACATACATATTCATACATTTATGTGGGGAATTAGATTGGACCTGATAAAAATTCATAATGGATATAAATGTTCACAGTTCAGGGCATAAATCAGCCACCAGCCTGAGGTTAGAAAATAACTTCCCCTATAGTCAGGTTGTTATATAATTATCCATTATACTTGCGGATGGGGGTAAGGAGGTTGAAGAATAGG
Organism: Tyto alba; assembly: GCF_018691265.1. Taxonomy (NCBI): domain Eukaryota; kingdom Metazoa; phylum Chordata; class Aves; order Strigiformes; family Tytonidae; genus Tyto; species Tyto alba. The sequence goes on along the minus strand of NW_024881328.1, from coordinate 25,930,500 downwards.
GCAATTTCCTCAGAGACATCTGGGAATTACTATTGGCAGACAACTAATTTAGATTTGATCTGGTATGGAAGTTCTTATTACATCAAATAATGTAATTTAGAATTAAAGCATATGATTTATTTTGTATTTCTTACTCTTCATGTAATCAAGTTCATGCCTGAGGGTAACTGCAAGCCTTTCCCTTATAAGCTAGCCAAAGTCAGTGAAATTCACTATGCTGTCTTTTCTTACAGAACCTCCTTAAAAACAGCTTCAAATTTTCCAAGGAAGTCAGGCAGAGTTCCAGGAATTTAGTTTGTTGAAAAGCTAGCCAACTAATATAGCCAACTTACTGTCTGTATTAGCAGAAAAAAAGTGCCGTGCATGAACTGCAGTAAAAATCTTATATTCTGAAAAGTTCTCATTCTTGTTAAGTTTGCACAATAACCTAAAAAGACTTGCAGAGCTCCTGAACATCACAAATCATAGCACGTAGGCTACTCCAGGCCTGCTTTTTCTGCTTGGCATTGTCAGCTCACCTAAGCAAAACATAGGCGTTCAGCAGACTTGTTTTCATCAAGCAACATACCTCCAGCTCTCTTGTTGCACTTGCAAATGGTCTGCAAGCTAACATAACACACACCACACACTAGTAAAAAAAGCCTTTGTGACCTTTCAAATGGGTAGCTTGGTTGAAAATCAAATTCTTAATCGACTGATTAAGAATCTGTAAGTGAATACAGGAAATCATTTACATTCACTGCAGGGGTCAAGGGATAACTAGCTGCATTCTGCTATAGTTCTATAGTTTCTGGAATGCTTGTGATACACTTATTGTAATTACAGCATAAATTATCATCACAATAGATGTGGGAAACTGAGGAACATTTATTAACCAAACATCTCACCAGTTTTCACAAGAAAAAAGAGTGGTACTTGGCATCGATCTCTCTTAAGCATAATTTCTTTTCCTAGTGAGTAATACAAGAAACATTGCACAGCAATCGCTCAACGTCTGGAAGGTTCTAGGGCCACAATCAACAAACACTATGGTCTTATTAAAAAAACATCTTGCCGTGCAAACTTGAGTGATCTGTTTGGGCAGATTTATGAAAGGAATGGCTGAAGAGAAGGCAGCAGATGTAATGTAGCAGATTTTTCTAAAGGTTTAAAATCATATTCCATAAAAATCTTACTTGAAAAATGAATTCAAGCTAGCTTTGCTAGGAAACCTGTGAGTTTGCTGTGGAGCACCTGCCGCTGATGGTGGGCGAGGACGCCCTCTCCCAGCCGGGGCTCCCCAGGTCAGGGCCAAGCGCTGGAAGTGGTGGAGGCAGGAGGCTTTGCAGGCTCTAGTAACCAGGCTGTCCTCGTTTAACACGCAGGGTCTGCAGAAGTAACGCTACTGCTTTATGGCTGTCTCAGGACAAATAGGGAAACTCCCTTAAGCACAATTAACTCTTAACAGTGGCAACATTAACAACCCTGCAGCTGAATCTCAAATGAGGGTTATGATCGTATGGGGTGGGCCTTGTTGGGACCATTTGACACCAGTCTTCTGCCAGTCACATATGCAGTTTTGTTGTGTCTCCTGCCTCCTTATGTCCTCCTGCTGCTACTACTGACACCCTGCCAGCAGCAAGCTATTTCCCTGGGAAGCTCTTGGGCTGCTTATAGCCCAGCTGCCTCCTTCTGCCAGATACCAAACTGCTGCTCTGGCTCCCACATAGGCTTCTCCCTCTCAAACATGGCTTACAGCATGCTGGAAATCCCGGTATATACTGGGAACCTTAATACAGTGTTACAAAAATATAAGAGACCTGGATAGGCTGAAAGAGTGGACTAACAAGAACCTTGTGAAGTTCAGCGAGGTCAAGTGTAAAGTCTTGCACCTCGGAAAACATAATCCAGGAGTGCAGTGCAGACTGGGATGTGCCTTGTTGGGGAGCAGCTCTGCAGAAAGAGACCTGGGGGTCCTGGTGGACAAGCAGCTGAATATGAACAAAGAGTGTGCTGCTGTGGCAAAGCAAGGCAACAGGATGCTAGATTGCATCAACAAGGGCATCACCAGAAGAGATAATGCAGTCGATTATTCTACTCTACTCAGCTCTTGTCAGGTCACACCTGGAATACTGTGTTCAGTTTTGGTCCCCGCTATAGAAAAAATGTGGACAGGCTGAAGAGGGTCCAGAGGAGGGCCACAAAAATGACCAAAAGGACTGGGAAGCCTGCCATGTGAGGAAAGGCTGAGAGAATTGGGTTTGTTCAGCTTGTTCAGCCTTGAGAAAAGAAGGCTTAGGGGAGACCTTATCACCATGTTCTGGTACTTGAAGGGGGCTACAAAGAAGATGGAACTCCCTTTTTACAAGGAGTCACATGGAAAAAATGAGGGGTAATGGGTACAAGTGCCTCCTGGGGAGATTCCAATTGGACATAAGAGGAAAATTTTTCACAGTGAGAACAATCAGTCACTGGAATAATCTCCCCAGGAAAGTGGTGGATTCCCCGACATTGGACACTTTTAATATTCAGCTGGACAGGGTGCTGGGCCATCTTGTCTAGACTGTGCTTTTGCCAAGAAAGATTGGACCAGATGATTCTTGAGGTCCCTTCCAACCATAGAATCATTTCTATAATTCTATGTTTCTGTGATTCTATGATATATTGAACTGTGGAGATGTATGGGATATGATAGATAAGGGTGTGAGGGCTGCTTTTTTTTTTAATATTTTCATCAGAAAAATAAAGTAAAATTCAGCATGTTGCTGACATTTACAATTGTACGTCACAAAACACTGCAAATACCAATGAAGAGAGAATTATAGATGGGTGTAAAGAAATGATGCACTCAAAAACTAATAGTTTTGATCTAAAGTAAGGCAAATTGATAAATAGTGTACAAATAATCCAAATAATTTTTCAGTGGAAGAAGTAGCCCAAAAGGCATGAATTGGAAAAGAGAACAATGGGAAACTCTCCGTCTTCTTCTCTGGCAACTATATGCAAGTTTGCATAGGATATGGCAAGGCAAAAAAACGTCAATTTGGACTCCATATGAAGAGCTGTAACAGCATCAGGTTAAGTCATTTGCTTTATGATTTTGGCCTAAAATATTCAGTTCTATCCACAGGGCTATCAAAAATGCAAAAGATAAATAGGAAAGAGTTCTGAAACAAAAGCCAGAAAAACAATCAACAGCTGGAAGCCAGATTCATTTGGAAATGCATGCATATGTTTAACTTGTCCAGACCTTTACGGGTGATTATGGGGAACCCATAATGGACAACTTCTTCTGGAAGAGAGTATGTAGAAATACAAAGTAGAAAAAAAAAGGGTCAGCAGGTCATGGGCTGCCAGAGATCCCAACACTGCTTTGTTAGCTGCTGCTGCTGCGCAGCCGCCAAATTACTCTAGTAGCGGATCCCAAAAAGAGTGCATAAAAATGGGGGTTGCATTTATATTCTGAGAATCATGCTTCGTTTTTGTTTCCTCGGAAACTCACTTCCAGAGACAAACCTCCCTGTTTCTACCACATGTTTACATAAAAAGTAGGCACACTGTCCAGTACAGTGAAGATCACACTGATTGCTTGATATTGCTTCCTATTCAAATATAGTCTTCGTTCATCCCTAGGCCTATGAGTTACCCTCCCGCTATAGCCCACTAGCAGAGATGAGATTAGGAGTGAAGGTACCGGGTGGCAACACCATGTACATAATGACATATTTAGGAGAGGAGAAAGATATGCAAGTTAAGCTAGGAAAAAAAAAAAAAAAAAAAACCAGGCAAAATACCAACAGAAACATCACGACTCCAGGGCTGCTTCATTTCCGACTGTTGCTTTCATACTGAGGCATAGAGGACGTGTCAACACTGGAAGTTGGTCTGTGCAACTCGTTCGAGGTATTATCTCTGCTGCAGAGCTAGCAGAGGGGCTGCACAAGCATTCCTGCGCAGCGCTGGCGTCTGCCCTCCTGCCTATGCCCATCTTCACAACCCTGAGCACATCTGGAAGTCAGCACCCCACCAGATACCTCAGGACAGGCTCAGCACTGACAGTTGCTGACAGCTAACAGGCTGCCTGCGTAACAGCCCTACAGAGGAGAAGCAGAGAACCCTGTGTGTGTGGCTGCTCCAAGAGCAGCTCTTGCAGAACAGTGTGAATAGAGTCCGCGGGTTGCTTACATTTTAAACGTGATAAGGACTGCTTGCTGGGTTAGCAGAACATATGAGGCATGATGAGAGGCTGAAGGAGTAAACAACATATTATATTCCCATGTCATGCGACTATCAGGAGGAAAATCTCAAAAAAAGAGAAGAGGCAAGAAGAAAAGTGGCAATAAAGCAGCCAGCTTCTCCCTTTCTCTTTGAAAATCAGAACAGGAAATAATTTGGGGTTTCCCCTATTTAGCAAACACTTTTGTTACAGCAGAGGATGTACAGAATCATGAGTTAGAGGGTAAGGAAGGCATTTCCCAGAAAAAATTATGAATGTATTATAGATTAAACACAATTTAAGTTATTCATTCTATTTGTCAAGGTACTGCTAGTATACTAAAATACTTTGATAGGACAGAGATTCTACCCAATGTTTGTGTTATCTCTTGCATCAGAAAATGCAGAATTATTCTTGCTTTTACACTTGCTGGATTTTTTGGAGGTGGAAGGGGCAACAAAATATCTGTGAACAATTATAGTATGCATTTGAGAAATGCTTGGGCTCCCTGCGCTCCTGGAAACACTTGAGAATTTAAAGGGAAAGATAGGCAGGCAGGGAGCTGGGTCAGCTCACCTATGGCATAAATGTATTCCAACGCTTAGAGGATGGTGGGGAGTTCCACAGCATATCAGACATGGGCTTCTGACTCCAAAGCACATGATGCACTTTAGACTCTTTGTAATATGTTTATTTATAGTCTGGCTTCAGTAGTTGAAATCACAAAACTAAGTCTTTAAAACTATTTCCACTATATTCAGTGCAATGCAGGTTGCAAACATTTCTATTCATGGACTTTAATTTGGATTTTAAATCGCTGTACATATGGGATCATTAATCGTGGAATAATTTCCTTCATCTATTTTAGCTTATTTCAATATCTAATTCTAGAACAGTTATTCTATTCTAGAATTATTTCAGAATTGTCTTGGCTCCAGAAGGTCATAGAAGTATCTTTCATCAGACATACTGATATTGTAGTATGCTCTGGGTAAAGCAAGGATTAGGATTCTAGTTGAGTTAGGAGCACAGATCATACCATTTATTATCTGCAGATGCCAGGACATTAAAACTTTCAATTGTTTTCCCACCAAACTGAATGAAGCAGTTTGTTAATACAATTACCTCTGTATAACTGGAAACTAAATCAACGATGACTGCATTATTTGAATATTACTTTAAATAATTTCATTTTTATGATGCTATTTTGTTGTACATGGTATCACCAAATAGCTTATTCACTTTCCTGCTGACTGTGATTTGAGTTTGCTTCTTTCTTTGAGAAGAATGAAGCACATTCTCAACCTTCCTAGTTTTCCAGGATACAGTGTGCATTGCTTTAAATTATTTAGACTGACACACATTAACACTAAAAGTTCATAGTCCGTAGTCAGTGAAACAAGAGGGAAGGACCGGGAGGATTATAACTACCCCAAGAAGAGGAGCAGGCACCAGAGGTCTTTGGAAAGGCCCTTACAGGAAACACGAATTTGGGGTAGACAAACAGCCCAGAACTTGAGTGTTGAGAAGAATTTCCCCTGCTCCTTTCAGAGGAGCGTCCCCTAGTCACCGCCTGTTCGCTCTTTTGGAAAGCAGCAGTTTTAAAGTATTTGCACAGGTAATAGGGAGAAGGGCCACATGCTACTCACTCTGTGTCACAGTCTGTTTGTATCTCTCAAATTTACAGGACAACATTCTCTGTAAATTAAACTTTATTTTATGAGTTCATTAGGAAAGAAAACAAACACAACAAACAAGGGCTTAATCCCCTTTGCATAGGCTAGTCTACCACGTGAATTCACTAATTAATCACTTAAGTCACAAGGCTTCTAACTCACAAGTTCCCTAATTCATAACTCCTAATTCATTAACTCATAACTCGTGCACCTACGAGCAAAATAATTACCTAGCCAACTGTGAGGGTGCTCATCCTTCCTCCTCCATCACTGTGGGGGCATCCCCTGTATCACACCAGGAAACACAAACACTAGTGTTTTATCAACATTGTTTTCATCACAAATCCAAAACATAGCACCATACAAGCTACTATGAAGAAAACTAACTCTATCCCAGCCAAACTAGTACCACCTCTGCACCTTACTACATACCATTTACATCATGCTCAGGTCCCACACTATCCAGTAGATCCTCATTAGCCATTTTCCCCCTTCCCATCCTTTAATATACAGACAGATATCATCCCCTTAGTCTGTGGACCACCCTTGTAAAATGTCCATGAAATGTCCAGTGAGTTCATTAGTCCATGACGTGGGTTCTATCTGCTATGGTGGTCACTCAGGACAGGAGAGGTGGTGTGTTGCATGGAGTTATTGGGTACCAAAGCCAGCTCAGGTTGGGTCACTGCTGCACTTGCACTGCTTCTTGTAAGGCTTGTCCTCGGCTGGTAGTGATTCCTGCTATAGTAATTCTGTAGTACGCAACTCAAACCATAGGTTACAACAACGTAAAGGTATATCCAATATGATCTCCACCACTGTTCCCTTTGGACTCCGCAGTGTACTCCTCCCCTTGCCTCTGCTCCAGCACGGCCTTATGCACAGACCCCAGTCCCTTAGGGGTGGACCTGCTCCGGCATGGACTTGCTCATAGGTCACAGTCTCTTTAGGGGGATAGCTGATGTGGCCTGAGCTTACCCACAGCCACAGTCGCTTCGAGGTGTATCTCATCCAGCACAGCCTTATCTATGGGCTACAGTCCCTTCAGAGGTGTACCTGCTGTGGTGTGACTTATCCGTGGCCACAGACACTTCAAGGCATACCTTCTCCAGTGTGGGCTTATCCTTGGGCCACAATCCCTTCAGGGATATACCTATTGTGGTGTGGACATATCCATGGCCACAGATGCTTCTGCTCTGACATGGACTTATGCAGAGCCACAGACACTTCAGGATGTTCTGCTCCTGAGTGGACTTACTCCCAGGTCAAGTGCCTTCAACTCAGGTTGACACTGGAGCTCCAGCCTGTCCAGCACAGCAGCATAGGAACAGCAGCAGTGCCCTGGCCATCAGCTAGCCCAGACACATCACTGCTGCTGTTATCAAAATGCTCCCAGGCACAGCTGGGTAAGATGATAAGCCCTACAGCAAACAGCAAGAGCAAAATGCAGCCACTAACAAGCACTAGACTCTAATGCACAGCAAGGCATGGCAAGCACAGGACTCTGACAATTAATAGCTAGACAACTATAACAGCTATAAATTCAGTCTAGCACAAAATCTGTCATTACCTCGAGCCCTCTGAGTCCCTTCTTGGGCACCAAAAAGGACTGCTGTGGTTTAACTCCAGTGGCCAGCTAAGCCCCACACAGCCACATGCTCATTTTCCCCCAGTGGGATGGGAGAGATAATCGAAAGAGTAAAAGTGAGAAAACTTGTGTGTTGAGATAAAGACAGTTTAGTAGGAAAAGCAAAAGCTGTGTGCACAAGCAAGGGAAAACAAGGAATTCATTCACTACTTCCCATCGGCAGGCAGGTGCTCAGCCCTCCCCAGGGAAGCAGAGCTCCATTACATGTAATGGTGACTTGGGAAGAGAAACACCACAACTCTGAAAGTGCCTCCCCTTCCTCCTTCTTCCCCCAGCTTTATACGCAGAGCACTATGGTGTGGGATACCCCTCTGGTCATTTGGGGTCGGCTGTCCTGGCTGTGTCCCATCCCAACTCCTTGTGCACACCCAGCCCGCTCGCTGGCGGGCCAGCCTGAGAAACAAAGGCCTAGACACTGTGTAAGCACTCCTCAGCAATAGCTAAAACATCCCTGTGGTATCAATAGTTTTCATCACAAATCCAAAACATAGCACCATACAAGCTACTATGAAAGAAATCAACTCTATCCCAGCCAAAACCAGTTTAGTAAATAAAAAAATAAAATGTTTGACCAAAAAGTCAGCATGAATTTTCATTGCATGAAAGACACATATGCTCAACAGCTAAGAAATGTACTTTATCTTGGTTTTATCAAGCTAACTTAATAGGAGGTGAATTCTTAACATGTAACATTGGTAAAATGTGTACCCAGAATTGCCTGTGCATACGCATCTGTACATTACAAAAAACTCTTCTGAAAATTGTTATCTGTTTAGCAGATCAGGCTGCTGTTGCAAAATGAAGGACTGCAGAGTGATGCTGTCATGACAGCAGTCCTCCTCTGTGAATGAAAAGGGAGGTTATGCAAAGTGCCTCCAAAGGCTTCTATAATACTGCCACGAAGTGGCTAAATCATCCTTACAAACTCTTTCATCTCTTTTAAATGCATTGTTCTCAAGAATTTTTCCACTTGAAAATAAATTAATTTCTAAGGTTAAATCATCAAGCCATAACAAGACAGAAACTCTGACAATCACACATTCAAAGCATTTCAGTGTCAGTTTATTCTACAGGATGAGACAAGTACCAGCAGAAGAGAAACCATTTCTGATTCCTCAGAGACAAATTTGAAGCTGAGCTTTCCTCAGGAAGAATAAGGGTCTATATTCCACATGTTCATACTCATGTACAAAGTCCTACCACTTCTTATGTTTCCACAGTTCCTGGGAATGAGATCATAACCAATACTTAACGTCTGGGATGTGGGAAAAGGTTGTAGGTGCATAGTTACTATTTCACTAGTACTAGAGACAGGATCTTCTCCATGAAGAAAAGAAAGAACCAGCTACTGTACTTCAGACTGTACGTTAACCTCATCTAACTTTTAAATGGTAAGGGTTCAGGAAGATGAATTCCAACCATCGTGGCTGAGAACATACCACCTTATGCCAACAACCAAGCAAGGATCCATGGTCTGTCTTATGACTTTGCAATGTAAGAAGGGAACAGAACTTGTGCCATGCATGGTACTGACCCCAGGCTCCTTAGTTTACATCTCGTGCAGAGCTCTCTGTAAAACAGAGGATATCTCCTCATCACTAAGTGAAACAATAAATTTTGTTTCACTAAATCCTTTCATCAGTGTTTTTCTAGTGACATCACATGAACTATTTTTAAAATTAAAAGTTCTTATTAAAATTGTAACATTGAAAAAACTAGTCAAAATCCCAGATCCTCAGAGTTGCTTCTCATTACAGTCTCGGTTAAAATAGTCACTGGTTCAAAGTTCAGAAATTCCGTGTGACTGAAATTCAGTCAGCAGGTCAAGACTTGTCTCCAACATTTTTCAGAGGTTTGAAAGATTTTATTCCAACAGATATTTTCCTCCATGGCCCTTTTATTTGAAGGTACCCAAACTAGCAAGGTTTTATAATGTGTATTTTCAGCAGTAGGTGGCACTATGAAGTTTCTATCCTCATAATTATTCTAATATAAAGTAACATATAATGTTATGCAGCTACATTAGAAAGAACTTCATCAAAATGTTGTTTACAGTCCATTATCTGAAAATATGACCAGATCTTTTAATTTTCCTATAATTTTAAAAAGAGCATGAAAATATTTTAGAATAAATACTGATAATAAAATAAATGCTTCTCTAAATATTACAATTGACAAAAAGTCTAATGCAAGAACAAAAATAATCAGAATAAAAGTAGGCAACTAATGAAATTCAAAATTGTACGTGTCATAAAAAATTCTCTATCCTCTTTGTTACTCTTCAGTAAAATATCACCATGGGTTGTTCTTGAATATACTACTTCAGTTACTTCAAATTTCCTAGAAATTATGTCTATCTCATTTGCATATAAGCTCTAATATTGCAATAATGGGTTTCAATACATATAGACTAGTTATGTGAGTTTTATAAGGTAAATGAATGTATACTGGCAGGAATACAGCAAATGGAAAAGCATTTGGATGTGCTTGGCCAAAAGTTCATATCTATAGGCGAAGACCAAAGCATTACCTGTGGGCCTATATTCCTCTGTATACCATATGGAGATGTTACTATATCCCAAATAAACTCCAGGCTTAGAAAGATGCAATGTTAACTGAAAACACTTTTTTCAAAATTTTACTATACAAAAAGCTATAAAAGGCAACTAACAAACAAGCCTGTGTTTCCTGGTATTTCAGGCTGTCCAATCAAATGAAAATAACAACATTGCAAAAGTATTGCTCATTCTTTGTTTCAGAAAGCTCCTGATGCCATACACCTCGTTTGTCAGTGGCGTACGGTGAGAACAGTGTAGTGAGATACAGCATTTTCATTAAGCTGGTTTTTGGATGGCTGCCTTCTCATCAGAAATGAAGCGCTGGTCTGCCTGAGCTCAAGGTGTGAAGATAAGGAAAGGAGAAAAGAAATTAAGCAAGGAACACAAATGAAATATATAGTCAACGCTCTTTTATCTGGCCTGGCCAGAAAGTGTCCTTGCCTTTTTTTTTTTCATCCCAGGCTCCAAGCAAGCTGCTTAGCTTTGCATACTATTTCTGCACTATGATACAATCTATGCCAACGCCTAAGATTCATGTTTTCTTTTATTTTGCTTTCTATTAAATAAAGTGTGTAGAAAAGACACCTTTATAGCTGCAGGGCAATTTTTCATGAACTGACATTGTGCATTACTCATTTTGTGCTAACGTGGTCTGCTTGCTGTTTCTTTTATAAAACTGAAAAAGTCAAAAGATGGTACTTAATAAAAATATCATCTGCAAGGAGCTGCCAGCAGCTGTACTCAGAGGTTTTTTAACTTGTGACAGCCCACTTCTCTTTCTCCAGAGCCTCCAACAGAGTCCTTTCAGTTGGATTCAGCTGGGTACACTTTTAGACCACGGAATAAAGTGATACTACAAAAATAAAAAAATACTACCTGAATATACCTAGAATTTCACTGCTGGTTCTCCATTATGAATGATTTATTGTCACCATAACTTCTCCCTCCACGGAATCGAAGCCATAGCATCATAGGAGTTCCTTCAATACACCTAGCTCTTTCAGTGACGCAGCACATGTCTTGCTTAGACCTCCGTAATACGTTTAGTGGCTCTACGGATGTCTTTTAACTAAACTTTCATTGTAAGGCAAGTGCTCCCACTGTATCTAGTACAGTTTTCAAACATGAATATAATAAATCTACTTAAATTACAGGCTCTTATTCCTTCAAAGGGATGTATCAATTTCATACAATTACAGCAAGCAGTATCTTTGGGTAGACACCCACCTGCAACATGATGGTGCAAAGAATTTTTTAAATTATTACAGATTTATCAAATTTATACACTTGTGCTGTTTTTAAGTTTCTGAAGTCACGCTCTTGTACCTTCAACGGCAAATGTGAAGATGAGATCTTCACCCTAGCCCTGTTTAAATTGCAAGGTGCTCTAACACAGCCCAAAGCCAGCACAGGGCACAAGTCTGCGAGGGACTACAGCAGCACCCTGGCTGCAAGCCACAGAAGGTATATAAGCACCCGCAATGGAATAGTTGCACCTTCCGTGGTGGCTAGTAAGTGCATCCTAATTCCACGCTACTTGGTTATATTAGATCATTGAAAGTAGCCTCAAAAATGTGCTCAAGGAGTGACCAAAGGCTCATTTGAAAGGTATATATTGTCATATACTCTCAGCCAGGCTACAAAAACCACAGCCAGCGATCATACCCTTTTCCAAGCTGTATTCAGCGCGCTGAATTAACTGTTTGACTGCTACTTGTATTTCCAAGTGGAATGTCAGCTTGCTCTATGATTAATGTCATTTAACAAACAATGATGAGTGATTTAAGATAAGGCAGTCCAATAATTTAGTAGCTATGGCCTAGGGGTAGGGATCCAGGCCCGCGGCCCATCTGCTCTAAGGCATTCCCTCCTACTTCCCGCTCTGCTGTGGCACCTGCTCTTTATTACGCTCGAGGCACGGCGTAAGTCGTTGGGTGCGCATTAAATAGCAGGAGAAGTCGAAAGTTTGGCAAATCGTTGTCGGGGCCGGTGACATTACAGCTCTGCGGGGGGGGGCTCGTCCCAAACAATTCGCGGACCCTGACGGAGGGCTGCGGGCTCTGACGGCACGGCTGCGCTCCCCGCGTCAGCCCACGCAGGGCTGGTTATCCGTCACGCGTGCTGCCCGCCGAGCTCTGCCCCGGGGCGGAACGCGCCCTGTGGCGGCGCGAAGCCCACCCGCGCCCCGTGGATACGAGATACGCGCACACAGGCCCGGGCAGGCCGCCGCGCTGAGGCACAGGGACCCTCAGGGAGGGACGCGCCGGGGCGGGGGCTTCGGGCCGCGCGGCCGCGGAAGTGCCGGGGGCGGGCGAGGTTCCCGGCACGGCCACCGCCGCCGCCGCTGCCGGGAAAGGAGCCGCCTCCGCGGGGTCCCGCGGCCGCTGAGTGGCTGGGCGGCGGCGGGGCGGAGCGCGGGGGCGGCCGCTGGCCCGGCTCGGCCCGACCCGACCCGACCCGGGCCGCCTCCGTCCCCGAGCAGCGCCGGAGCGAGCGGGCAGGCGGCGCCGGGCCAGCCGCCACCGCGGCGTACCGGGCTCACCCCTCCGTGCCCCGCGCGATGGAGATCGAGCTGCCCCCCGCCGCCCAGGTGAGAGCGCGGCCGGCGGGCGCGGCCCGGAGCCGCCGCACCCCCCGCGGGGCCCGGCCCGGCGTCCGGGCGAGGGGCGGGGCGGTCACGAGGCCGGCGGTGCACGTGGTGCCGCCCCCGCCCCTGCGAACGCGCTGAGTCACGGCGGGGGGTGGGGGGAAACAGGACGGGGACTCTCGCAACAAACACCCCCCCCCCCTCCCCCCCCTTCCCCCACACCGCCGGGCCGGGCCGGGCCGGGTCTCGTCCCGCCCGCGCCGGTGGCGGAAAGGTCAGTCAGGGCCTCCGGGAGCCGCCCCCGCGGCAGCTGCCCGCTGCGGGCAGCCTCGGGCGGGGGCAGGCGCCCGGAGAGGGCGGGAGGGCGGGAGCCGGCCCCCGAGGGAGCGGCTGGGGAGGTGCCCGCCGCCGCCGCCGGAGGGGCTGCCCGCGCCGGGCGCAGCCTCGCCTCGCTGCCCCTGGCGTGCCCGTGCGCCTCCCGCTCCTTCCTCGGGTGAGTTACCGCAGGTTTCCTTCTGGCGTAGCGCGGCGGCCCCGCCGGGGCCCTGTCCCCGCGGGCGTGCGGCCTGAGCCGGGCCGGGCCGGCAGCTGAGGTTGCACAACCACGCGCGTCCCTGGGGCGGCTCTGGGCTTGGCTCAGCCCCTCGCGCGCAGCCCGCGGGGCCGGCACCGGGCCGGCCGCTGGCGGGGGGCTGTGGCCGGGGAGCCCCGCTGTGCCCCCGCCGCTGGAAACGCCTCTCGAGGGGTCTGAGCCAGAGCGCTTCGCGGGGGTTGTGTCGCGGGGGGAGACTGTCTTGGTGGCGCCCTCAAAGGCGAATTTATTGGAGGCTTTAGGGGTATTTGAATGTATTTGTGCGTTGTACTCGTGTTCTGTGCAAGCCCGGGGTAGTTCGGCACTCCTGTAGTGCCAGCGAGGCGCACAAGAGTGGGGTTGAATAGCTGAGAACATAATCGAGCTCCATTTTAATTTTATATAATCGTTAAAGGTTTTTCTTGGCCTTTTTTTACATACCATTATCAACTAAGTATTAGGTTTAAAAAAGTAATACTTGAAACTTAATTTGGAGCTGGTTTAATTCTTTTAGTAATACAAACTTAAGACTCAAGAGTTTGAGGCTCTTTCAGTGTATGTCAGTACAATATATGCTATGCCTCAGAGTTTCTTTTAACATTGTCTGTCTATCCTGTAGGGTATGTAAGTGGGTACTTCCTGTGGGTAACATCTCTTTAGCAGTGTTGGATATACCTTTTTTTATGTTCATTGAATGCTGTTGCTTTTCTGTCTTAGGCCATTCAGAGTTTTGCCTGGCCCATCTGTTTTTCTAGCCCTGGGTAGTGTGGCCATGACCTCCACCTTGCCTCCTGTTTCTTGGAAAATACTGCAACAGAAATCTGGTATTTGGCCTGTGATACATAAACACCCTGTGAATTTCTTTTTTTTCTGATAGCTATGGTATTTTTGCTCATTTCTCAGAGTCTTGACAAACTGATTCCTGTCTACCTGCTTTTGTACCACCTTGCCCAATCCACTGCAACTTCTCTGCCAGAAAACCTAGCTTTTACTACTTGTTGGCCTACTTTGTCAAGCCCTTTCTACCAAGCCACCTGTTGCAGTTTTCCTGAACTCAACAGCTGCTGGTTTCTTCTCTTGCAGATATAGCCTGAAAAGGCACTGCATTTTTTAGATAGTGATTGCCATCTTTGACATATAGTTTTAAATATATTTATTAAATGTAAAATTCAAATACCCTTTCCCATAAAATGGTCACTCAAAATGAGAGACAGGAAGCACAGTCTTCACTTAGCCCCTCAGATTTTGTGAGTGGGTGGGTGGAAAGGGCGTGCACTTGTGCAAATACAATACAAGCTCTTAGTCTTTTATGTGCCTGGTAACAATTGTCATAGCAGTAAAGGTGAATGTGAAGGACTGGGATCGATCTCACTCCTTAACCAGAATGTAAAATTGCCACTTCCTGCTACACACTTCTGTGGGAGTCAGCAGTGCTATTGCCTGCAATATTCTTGAAAAAAAGCATTCCTTTGTTGTACCTTTCTCTGTATGCAAAGGTGAGATGGGATGTTGCCTGTTACACATTAACAACACAGACATCAAACCATTTAAAAAATAGTGCAATGGAACAAGTGTAAAGATGTTTCAAATCATACTTGCAAAAGCATGATATTCTCACAGTAACTGTTCTCTTCAGTAAACTTGAAGTTATTGAAATGGTTGCTAGTAACTTTGTAAAACGTCTCAGCAAGCTCATCAGTTATTAAAGTTTGAGCCTGGCAGCAAGGAGAGAGCAAAAAGAGTTCACTGTCCAACACAAACAACGAAGCTGTGGGTTGCACTTAGGCTGAAGTAAGACCAACTGTAACAAGTGGCAAAACCAAGAGGGCAAATAATTGAGTGCCTGTGTAAGTGTATCTGTTAGAGTTTTTCTACTTAGAGAACTGCCCTGAAGAGTCTCCACCTCAATTAGTGCAATCCTCTTCAGTCTAAAGGGCTTTAATGAGGAATTATAAATACTTTTTTTATGACATGCATTAAATTGTCAAGTGAATGGGTTTATTTTTAATTCCCTAATGGCCTGTTGTTTCCACATGAGGTATATTCTGCAGGCAAAGACAAACAAGTGCACTGCTCAGGCTTGGCAACAAGTTTTTGTGTTTTGAGTTGATTGGGTTTTTTTGTTTGTTTTGTTTCCTGATAATGAGGTTTAATAACCCTGTTGAATGGGAATATCTGATCAAGATGTCTGTAGAAATACCTATCTATGTAGATAAACTTCAATATAAGAAAATATCCACATTTCTGAATATAATGCTATCTACTAAAATTATGGACAAGTTTGGAGAAAGTAGATGAGAAAGTATCCCGTGCTCTATCTTGAGTAAAAATGTGTTTATTTTGACCCTCTCGGGTCTTCTGTGCTTGCCTTGATATCAAGTTGCACTTAGCTTTCTTTCCTTCAAAACTCAGAAAAACACATTTCTTTCAGTTAAGCCAGCGGTAGATGTAATGCAGTGTAGTATGTCAGGCTGAAATGAATGTGGACTAATAAGAACTGACTGTGTCAGTCTCTTCAGGAGAACAGCTGATTGGATATTACTGTTATTGTAGTAAATATACATCATATGAAGACTGCTCTGTAGTTTGTCTTTAAAATGTGCAAAGAATTTACAATTATATTGGAAATTGATGGAAGTGCAAGAAGTTAATTGCCTCTGAAAATCCAACTTGAAGTTTGTGGTTAGCACTCAAAGTTGGAGAAGAATTTGGCTTTGGAAGTTTGTTGGGAAATGTTTGAAAGAGACCTAACTGGAACAAAAAGAACATTCAGTGTAAGCAGAGGGCAGCTGGATGATCTCGTGTGCTGTAAAGAACTTGAGACATTTTTATAGCACTGTGTGGGTGGTTAAGAAGGTTTGTGTATACTTCCTGCTAATGTTCATGGGCAAGAATAAATTTTGGCTCTCTGTCCTTTTTTTTTAATTGAAAAAAATAAAGATGGTACAATACTTGCCCTGAATAAGAATGTAGCAGGTTATGTATAATCCTGAAGAGCATGGATATTGTTCAAAACATGTCAGATTGTTGTATCTATTGTTGCACCTGAACACCCTTTTGATATATTTTGGTTTCTTTTCCTCAAATTCTGTATCTTAAATTTGCAAAGCAGAGAAATAGCTGTTTGATAGGTGTTGTTACTTTTGTGATCCTAACTGAAATGAATGTAGCAATAGCATATTGAACATACTTATTTCATTAAAGTAATTTTAGATACCTTTGTGGAATATGCTGGGTTTTGTGACATGATGCTGAGGAACACTAAAAGTGGAAGGAGCCAAGTGAAAATACCTGTTCATTTATGTTATCAGTAAAATCAATTTGTACCATTCTTTACTATAAATTTTTCTATATGGTTGTAAAATTTTGTTATATTTGGTACTTCAGTAGAATTAACAAACCCCAAAACAACAAAACCTGTCAGAGTCTGTTATCAAAAATTTCTGGAATGCATTAGACTTTTAAGGAGACTTTTAAAAGAGTCAATTGCAGGCCCATAAAAGGGTGATCTTAGTGGAGGAGAAAACACAGAATGTTCAGATGATGACAGTAAATGATGCCGAGTGTGCCCATGCCTGTAACACTGGGTGTGTGCTTCATTGGAAAGAATAAATTTGTTTGGGTTTTGTATCCAGACACTACTTCTTTCCTTTTTGCCCTTTGAAATTAGAAAGATAAGCTTTAAAATGACCAAACTATTCACTAAAATTAGGCCAATTTGTGAAAGTGTGATGTATTTGCAATGATGGTGTTGGCTGAGGCTAGTGCAGTACAAGTCCAGGCAGTAACTTGTTGGCATGAATTAAATATTAATCCCCTGCTGCTGTGCTTGAGTTGCAGCCAACAAAAAGTCCTCCAAAGTCTTCAGGTTAATCACCTAGTTAAAGTTTGTTTTGGCCTCCATCTCATTCCAACCCTAAGTAACCTATTATTTTAATATAGCACATTCCTAGAGAACTTGAAAGGTTTTGAAGTCTGTTCAGTTTTCTGATGCAGTGTATTATACGCAGTTTGGACTTTGTGCCACAGAACACATCTTTAGGTGAAGGGAAAAGAATACAATGTGTTGGTCAGATTAGTTCTTTTTCAGTAATAATCTAGTTTTGGAAACACTTCATCTGCTATCTATGCAAGTCTTTCCACACAGACCAATGGAAAGTCAGGTAGGAGGAGCTGGAAGTCATGACTTCGAATTCATGGTATCCAAAGATGACTGAAACACAGCAAACTGAAGTCTTGCTCAGGATTGCCCAACAGCAATACTTTTATGGCATATTTGTTTTATTAAGGTAAACAATAAAGCCAGCCAGTAAGAAATGAAGCCAGCAATGTTATTGTTGTGTATACAACTGCTTTAAACTGTGGAAGGCTCGTGTGAAACAGATACCAGCAAATACGTTTCAAGTAAAGCTAGGCATTGTGTACTTTTTCCTACCCAATAACTGCTTTCTATACAGGAAAAGCAAAGCTAGTGAGTCACATATTAATTGGCGGTAGCAAGAAGTTAATTAATCACATAGCACTTAAGATTTTCTAAAGTTAAGAACAGTATTACTACTCTGTGCAACATAGCACTGAAGCAAGCACAGGGTCAGCTCTGTCTCAGGATTTCTTTCAGTGATTTTTAGATGTATATTTCTTAATTTTTCTTTACCACCTTTTAAAATAAGGAAATAAAAAAATATATTCTCCAGCAGAGTATCTTGTTTTAATATTAGTTTAGTTTTACCTTGACATGCATAGCCCAATAGTGTCTGTTTCAAACAGAAGCAAAGTCTCTCAGAGCCATACATTTAAAATTTAATTTAAATGTATGATGCCAAATTAATTATTAGTTTGGAACCAAGCAGTCTGTAACAACATCAAATAAGGATTAATTATTTGACTGCTTTGGAGAAGAGGATTTGTCTTCATCTTATGAAGCATCTTCTGTTTTCTATCTTTAGCCATTTTGAATTCTTGATGAAATATTTGATCAGTTTTCTTTAACAGACACATTGCTATTTGAATGTTACGTGTTGGTATACATGGGCTTTGTATTTGGCTCTTAATTTCTACTTTAATATTCACTTTAAAATAATTAAGTGTTTCGATATGTTGATCATGGAGATGTTGGAAAGCTAATAGGAGTAAATAACTCAGTTAGCATTGTTTTACCAGCAGAGTATAACTGCTGCTCAGTGATATATTAATAATCCTTAGGACAAGTACTAATTGGCAAGTCTGCAGTAGAATAGGTCTAGCTTAGAAGTAATACTTATGTGGATACAATTTATATACTACAGATCTAGTTCAAGTTTTTTGTGTCAATTTAGATTTCTGATTTTGTCCTGATTAGCTGGGGTTTTTATACTGGGAAGGAGGAATATAAAATAGTGTTTATTTTTAGCTAAGTTTTTTTGAAGGTGCTGTAAATGACTATTAATGTTTCCTAGCTTTACAATTAAACTAAACCATTTCAAGAACTACGTTTTTGTCATTGATGCTGTTGCAGTACTGGGGGTGTTGAGACCACCCAGCCTTGTCCCTGTCTTGCAGAGTCTTAAGACCTTTAGTTCAACTTCTGCAGTATTATTATGAGCAATGCAATTAAAAAAAAGAGAAGAGAAAGGATAAGAAAGTTCCTTTAAGTCTGATGGTGCAGCAACAAGTTATGTAAGACCATCTTGAAACCATCTCTTTCAGACCTTTTAAGGAAGTATCTTCTGTATGACTATGAAACATAAAGATACCAACTTTCCCCTCCTTGCCCCCACCTCTGTCTTGCAGTTTCAAAGTTTTATTGCTGTTTGCTGTATTGGCTTTACATGTTGTCTCTCCTTGTAAGTACAAAAAAATCTGCTCCTGGAGACTGCTTGCAAAACAAAGTTTGCATACTTGAGAAATCGACTCCAAAGGAGCTTAGTCCATAGCCTGCCTTTGGGAAGAGGTATGTTTTATGATTAAGGGTGTGCCTATTTGCTGTGTTTGAAATGAATGCCCACTAAATGTTGAAGTGGTGACTTTTCTACAGCTGTTATGTGAAAAGCCGCTGTGACTTTGATTTGCTTCCTGCCCAGATCATCACCACCATTTAGCCATAAAGGGCTATGATAGAAAGATTCTGGGGGGTCTTGTGTGAACCCCTGTGGTAAAAGTACTACCTCCCTACTTACTGATATAATTACAGTGGGGCGATTCCTGTGCTGCTTGGGCTGTTGGAAGATCCCCATTCAGAATTCCCAGGCAGCATGCGGTTGATGCGAGTCTTTCTCTCTGAACACTGCCTGCTCCCACATGAGATGGCCAGTCTTTCTGTCTGCACGGCAGCTGGCATTTGTGTTTTGTGCCACCCGGGCCTGGATGCTCAGCCATCTCTTCTTTCTATCTTCAGGAACTGTTTGCTTGAGTTATGTGCTGTTGGGTAAGAAGGCTGAAATTTGTCCCAAAACAGGGTATTTCCAGTTAGGTTGCGTGCAGCTATGTGACCGGATGACATGTTCTGCAATCAGCTGGGTAATAAAATGATGGGCAAAAGAGGATGGCAGGCGTGGGTGTGCGGGCGGGCGGCTCTGAAGGTTGGTGCAGCTTGGCTCAGATGTGTAATGGGTTTTCAGAAGCCTTGTAGCTGGAAGGAGAACATGGAGACTTTAGAGACAGAGTTCATCTGAGGTGCATCAGTAGGAGTATTCCACCCCAGCTTGTTACACTAATGCTTGTCTTCACTGGTATCGCAGTAGTAGTGACTGATATGTATGCACTGGTGTGGATAATATAGTCCTCAAGGTTCCTTGGAGCAAGTGTACTGTAGACCCTTGTGCATTCTTCTCTGAATGTTTTGACATGAGATACGTGGATGGTTTTTCTGGTCTATAACATTGAATTGTGTTAGTGCTTTTGTTTTCTACTGTAGATGGGTCTTGAGCAGATCTGTGTCAGCTGAGGAATTTCTGGAAGATTGTCCCACTGATACTCATAAGATAAATCAAATAAACCTGAGTAAACTTTTGAAACAAGTAGGAATCAAGATACCTTAGGATGAAGATGGAAGTACTTCATTAATAAAAATGGTACTATTAAAATAGCGTAATATGAAAAAAACCAGAACTTATATTTGAAACTAAGTCATAACTTCTGGCAGCTGGTCTTCTAAATTATTTAAATTTAATTCTTTGACTGTGGAAATGCACATGATGTTCAGGTGCCTCATAGCCGTGTATGCCATAACAGAGAATTACAGCACAATGATTTCTGATACTGTGCTTTCTAATTTGGTTTTAGTGTTTGAACTAGAATATTATCAGGTCAGTTCTTCAACTAGTATAAATTGTTGTGACTCAGTGGAATGTTGTAGCTCTGTGGAATGTATTCTAGTTTGATTTATAATCCTTTATCATCTGCCACTTCAGGAATCTAGTCTGCATCTACCACTCTTGGGAATCCTTGCTAAGCTGGTAACGAGTGCAAACATCCCTAGACATCTCTCATCTCTTGAAGTTTCTTTGCTGGCAAAATGAAGAATGGAAGCCACTTAAATAACGAAACTGTTAATGAAGTGCTTTAAATTATTCTAAAAAACTCTGTTACTAAGGTCAGAGCAATAGAATTATTTTAAAATCAAAATGAAGCTTGGGATGAGAGTTTTTTATAAATTGTGCGTGTATGCAGCAGAGATGATGAACAAGGTCTTATAAAACAGAAGTAGTAATGACAATTAACAGTTCATAGCTGACTCTGAGAGTAGTGATTTACTCTAGCAAGATCTCTATCTCTCATTGTCTGGATTAACTGTGCTATAGAGAAATTTTAGAATCTTGCAATTTTTACTGATAATTTGCTATAATATGTTTATTTTTTTTTCCCCAAGTATTTACTAAAACATATAAGGAAGTAAAGTGCTTTGGTCAAAGGCAGAAAGTTGTTTAAGATCCAAACCTGACATTTTCTTTGCCTTCTGTATTTTCTTACTTTAGAAGTGATCATATACCTCAGAAGAGGTACATTGACATGTTCATAATTTGTTGCAAACAGTGTTGTTTTGGCCATCACCACTGTGTGAAGGAACATGTCAGGGATCGACTTCTACCTTGATTTTTTGGGTACATCTACTCATTTAATAAGAAGGCTGAAAGAAGCATCCCTGTGGTAATCGGTTGTACAGGCTGTGAGCCTCCTGTGTTCTCCAAGGGGACAGACATGAAAGCCCCAAGGAAAGTGGTGTGTGGTGGAGGCTCTTGATTGGGATTGAAGGACGCAATTACTGATGGTTGAGTTTGGAGGTTTTGTTGTTCTTTTGAAGATATCAAGAATTACTGCTTTTATATAATTGGGTAAGAGGTATAAAACCATTTGCTTACTCTGGTTCTTGCTTTGGAGGATGAATTACCTCCTTTGGCTTTCAGAATTCTTAAATTGAATACTACACAGGACTTTAAAAAGTGAGGGCTGGATTGCATCACACAAACAAAGCTTTAATTTTGTACGCAGTATGGTTCGGTTCCTCAGTGGGTTTACCTTTTTTAAGCAAAAGCTGCCATTGTATACAAAACCCATAGACTGGCATGTAGATGCCTGAACATGTTGGCCCTTCTTGAGCTTTCTGGTTTAGTAGTTTAACTTTTCCACTTGAAGGTCCTGTAGAGCTTCCTGAAACCTTTGTGGGGGCTGATGGCTTTTAGAGGATTGCTTTTTGCCGAGAAATATGTGAATTACTAGCGCTTAAGGAAATTAGTAAAATATATCCTTGCCTGATTCTATGGAAAAACAACTCTCATCATGTATCTTGGTGTGGCTGGAGGAAGGGGAAAAGATATACATACTCCTTTCATGCAAATTAAATAACTATTTCTATGATGTTTCATGTAAATTTAGGGAGAGTATTTTTGAGCATCATTGCACAGTTGAATGGCATTGTTATTTACTGAAGCTCTTCTGTATTATGTCACTGATGAAGGCTGTGCACAGTGCCAAATAAACCATTTAACCATTAATTACTTGTTTGGAAAGATAATGTCATCACAGCAGAAATTTGCCACACTGGGCCCTCCTTCCTCAAATCTGTTACAATTCTGTACTGTCCAGTTGTGAGCAGTTGAATGTATTTTTGGCCTTTTTTATGTTGATTTTTTTTTTCCTCTTTCCCCTTGTAGAAACCAAATAACCTTTCCAAGTATATTTGAAGTTGAACACTCAAAAAAAAAAAATTTTGACCCTGCTCATTTATTTTAAACTGTGCACTGACACTGAATTCCCAGCATTATCTATATAAATTATGTATGTGAAAAGTGCACCTTAATTGCAAGACTCTGATCCACAAAGGTATTTAACACCTGTGCCCCCCAGACTGCAGTGGGAGGTAGGCACCTACCTACTCTGCCAGATGTGGGCTGATGTATACAGAACATGGCACAACTGGAGCAAGCTGTATTCCCTGCAATGTAACTGTATTCTTAAACTTTTAGTCTTAAAATAGTACTTTTAGGCTGATGAGGTGTTTGTGTGGCAAGTCCTCTGAGTATGAAAGCATCCTTATTCTTTCGCTGTTAGCTCAGCTTGGAAGTGCAGAAGAATTTCCTTGATGCAGGCTTATGGAGTGGATGTCTGTGTTACTGAAGGAGGGCTGATGGATGTGCGATGGCGGTACAGTTAGTGAACCTCATTGCTTTCAAACCCGCACAGATATTCCTGTTGCTTGCAACTGTAGTTTGGCCCACAAACAGCAGCAACAAAGTAAATTGCTTGTGAGATCAGTGAAGTGAAACTTGGTGAGACATGCTTCTTGTAATGCTGGAGCACACTGTTTCCACATCCAGGCGGTAGTGCAGCTGTAACGCCCCATCTGGTGCCTGTCCCCATAACTTTCCCAGCCATCAGCAAAAGGACAGCGAAAAATGGGGACTTTACAGGAAGATCCCAGTGCAGTGGAAATGTTTACAAGAAAGGTTCTAAGTAATCTGGGAGAATATTTTTGACTCGAAAACAGTGTATGTGTTTGCACATTTGGTTTGAAACATGCTTTTCCAAAAAGTGTGTAATCCTGATGAAATCAAAATAGTGGCTAACAGGTTATAACCCAGCGTTAACACAACCTAATAAATGTTATTTGCAGTTTTGTTAGGTTCTTTTCTCTGTTTCTGTGCTCATCTTTTCTTGCTTCACAATTTGTTTCATTGGACATAAGATCGTGCTATAATCTGATTGGATCATGTTTCCCAGATGACTGAGCCATTATTATAAACAAATCCTCTTGTAGATAAACTAATGAGTAGCCTGTGGCAGTGTCTGCACACAGTACATGCCTGGCTGGGTACAGCAGGATAGCTTGAAGATAATCATTTAACAGGTAATTGTTTTCCAAGTACTGTAGGTTCAATATATAAAAGGAATTGGGACACAAAGGCTTTTGTATTCCTATGGTTAAAAGATACAGCATCTGAAAATACTGCTGATATTTTTTATATTAGTTTACGTGTGGGGTAAGTATTTTTTTTTTGTTGTATTAATGACAAAATTCAGTAAGTGCCAGGTTTTTTTATGATACAGTTTTGACTTGGAAGGAAAAAAAAAACCCAAACACAAATAAAGCCATTAAAATCAGGTTTTCCTGAAATGAAGTAGACTTCTGTCTGAGATGGCTGCTATTTGAATACCTTTCAAAATGGAGTTACGTGGTGCAGTACATGATTATTAGACAAGAGCTAGAAAGTCAGCCACAACAGAATCACTCAGTTTACTTGCTGGAGCAACACAGCAGAGTTCTGTTGATGTATTAAGCATGTAAAACCAAATAGCCTAACCCACTTTTTTATAGAATAGTCCCATATTTTTGCCAGCCTCTCAGTTTCATTATGCAGCTTGTGTAATAGATTGTAACTTGAATACATATTAACTTTGTGTGCTTATTGACTTAATCATTTTGTAATGCTGCTTGATGCAAGATAAAGTAGCAGCAAGTAAGTGGCTTTGTTAAGCTGAAAGAGGGTTTCAGAATTTGAGTAGAAGGGACCACAACACTTTATACCAGACAAGTATACTGTGTAAAAGTGAAATTTAGCTTAACACAATATAATTGAGACCTGAAAGAGAAGAATGGAACCCATCTAACTGAAACAGCAAAGCTCTGAAACATGTAAGATTCATTGCTTTAAAGATTGATGTTCCAGAAAGCACTCTGGGATGTCAAGAGATTTAGGACTAAGTTTGAAGAAGTGGGATGACACCCATGACCATCTTTGGCTCTTGCTTCGCCGCCAGGGTAGCACTTGTAAATATGGGCATAGGTAAACTTATTTGAGAAGTTCGTTCTCATCAGCTGGCCATGAATACTACTGAAAAATCAGATATTGTACAAAGAAAATAAGTACCAGTATCAGATTTAAGACTCTGCTTTCTGTAAGCCATGCAAATGAGATGGGTTTTGGCATTTTTTTTTCCCTTGATTTTTTTTTTTTTTTTTTTAAGATGATGAGGTAGGATTGGTATTGGGACAATTCAGTCCCTGGAAACTGCATACTCTATATTAAACTCTTATTTTAAAGCTACTTTAGAAAACACGTATTGATTAAACGATCTAGAAAAACACACCTACTTCTGGAGTGTATGAGAGAGAGCACCAGTCTTCTGCAAAAAGATCTGCAGCACTGAGCAAGAATCCCCCGATCTGTTGTACCAGAAATGGTCACTTCAACGCAGACCAAATGTGGTGGGAAAAGGATATATGTATGTATTTCTGACTCCAGAGATTAATGAGCCAGAGAGGAGACTGTTGCTCCTGCTACTGTGCCCCAGGCTGGGAGGAAGTGCTGTGAGGCTCTCGCACACATTCAGTATTTTAAGGATTGGCATGGAGGTGAGGATTGATTGATTTTTGCAGAAAAAGAGAAAACTGTTGTCAAAGTGAAGAAGTAAACTGCTCTTTATGTCTCACCTTTTCCTTCTCTTTGCTGTCTTTCTGATGAGAGTGTTGTTCTTTACCTGCTGTGCTCTCGCATTAGGATTTTGCGGCTTTTGAAGTTGGAATGTAGTACATACATTAATGACCATGAACAGCCTACAACGGCTGTTCCTTATTGCAGTTACATTCCTGCTCATTTGACATTATTCAGGCTTAAAGAAACCTGTCTTTTCAGTATTACTGGAGAATATGAGGTGTATGTTTTTCTTGGCAGTTTGGAAAACTTGCTTGCCATAGGATCTATCATATGGGAAAACCATCATGTTGGGAGATGTATAGATCTTAGTTGTAGCCTTTGTTGATACCATTCCTGGAAGATGATGCTTCAGGCAAAATACATAAATCATCCATCTCTCAAGGGAGATATTTCTGGAGTGAGAGTTGGGAGAGTGGGTGGATAGTGTCCAGAATTGCACTTGTAGGGGAAGATTGTCCTTGCAGCTAGCCAGAGCCTCTCCTCATCTTTGTCAGAATAATGTCCAGACAAGGCTTGTAGTGAAGCTTTAAGAATGCTGGATAATCCAGCCAAGGAATCTTTCAACTGATCTAATTTATAAGAGTAGATCCTGGCAATTTGACATTTATTAGGCGAGGCTGCTGGAATATGGTGGGAGGTACAATCTGAAATACGAGATGTATGTTAGGAGAAAACACTTTTAACTAAAACAAACATTTAACTAATGAAATATCAAGACTACTTCTGTTCCTGGCCTGGCAAAGCACTCGAGTTTTTCTTCAGTAAGAAAATGAAATTTGCCTAAAAACACTTGGATTTCGGGGTCTGAGTTTCTCTCATATGTCTCTGTTGGGACAGAATAATGTCCAAACACAAACGGTCAGTATTTTTCAACAGGGTTATTTACATAGACATGGAGTGGAAATTCTCTTACAACATCAGTTCTTTAAAGTTATGGCTTTCCAACCCTTTTAGAGTTCTTTTTCAGTTAAGTTATCCTGGTAGGGCTTAAAAAGAGTTTGCTGACCAAGGTATCAGGCATCCAAAGGCTCCTTAGGGCCAGGAAGAACAAATGGGCATCAAGCAGTGGAAGTGGGCTGGTTTAATGTCAGTCCAGTCATACCAGTAACAAGTGGCACAGGTATGAAAGATTAAAAAAAAAGACACCCACCCAAGCACCCTGTTTCCTCCTAGAGTGCCTGAATGTCTTGGTGAAGAAGGTGGGACAGCAGGCAGCAGCTCCACGGGGCAGTCAGGGATTTGACCTTGTGCATTCACAAATCACAGGTTGCTGTCATGTGGCTTTGTTTGACAGCTGTCTGTTCTGTCACAGTTCCAAATCCTAAATCCAGACATCTAAAATTGCTATTGTACCCCTCTGTCCTCTAGCAAATACAGCCTCTGCCATTCCCTTTTCCCCATTTTTCACATAAGGGCTGCTGCTCATTCAACTTTTCGTGTCCTCACTGTCCCTTTCACATTCTTGAGTTAACTTTTGTTCTTCAATTTTCAGTTGTAAGGGATTGAAAATTATGGTTCAGCTTTCAAAACTCAACTGTTTTTAAAGAGTTAGTGTTGTGCTAACTTTATCTGCTTTCTGTGATTTCTCTGAAGCATGAGGCTTATGTGTCCAGGATTTTTTCCTGTAATTATGAGTTGTAATTAAGTAAGTAACTTAACTTGGAAAATAGTTTGAAAACAAACCACTAGTTATGGTGATTTCAGAGATCATCTGAAAATATTAAATGATTTATAAATCATTCTTAAAGCCTACTTGAGCAAAATCAGTTCCTCTGGAGGATAATGAGGGGAAGACAATCAGCTGTTGCTTCCACAGCCTGTGCTTTTCTTAAGTGTTAAGATGCTTCCAGCTCCTTCTCTTGCACTTGCTTTATTACTTGATCCTCTCTCTTTCATTCTTGCCTTTGAGTATCTCAGGTCCTTGATCCTCAATTCCCACATATTTTTTTAATAAAGCAAAAATGTAACATGCTTATTTTTGTTCCTTTTACTTTCTGGAAAACAAATAGGAATAGGGCGATACTTTGCCATCTCTCTTTCCATGGGTAAAATATAGGAGTGTTTTCCTGCTTCATGTGGGGTCCTGGTCTGAGTTCCCTGATGGTTGCAACAGCCATTGATTCAGTTGCTCTTGCCTTTATTCATGGTGGCTTGTGAAATCTTCCTTCTTCCTGGAGTTAGGTGCTAACAGATCATGGGAAAGAAAGCCAAATCCTTGTCTGGTGAGAGAATCTGCTAGCATTATCCCAATTTATGTTGCAAAAGGCATGACTTTAAGAAGTAAATGCACAAAATCCATGATGGGCTCTGTATTAAGGGAATAGCTAGTAAAGGCTTGAAAGCACTGTGTGAGATGTCAGCACAGAAGCAATCTGCTACTTTGGCTGCTGGATGTTTCTGCTTTACCAGTGCTACCTGTAGTTGGCTTGTATTCCAAACAAAACCAAAACCGGTCAGATAAACCAAACGGGGATGAAATGAAAGAGTAGCATTTTGTTTAAAGCACAAAAGTCAGTCTGTGAAAATAACGTGAAAACAGGTTCTTTTCCTTTGTTTACCCTACTGCCAATGCATTTGCTTAGGAGCAATAAGAGTTAATTGTCAAACTTTACAATGTAGTCAGAGATTTTCTCATAAAATGTATAACAGACTCTGCCCAGATGGCAAATGCTGATATGTAAATCTAAAACATGAAAATTTCCATTGGGAGCCAGATGGTGGCTTAATGTGAATTGTCTAACATTTATGTTTATCTTATTAAAAGTGCCTTTATATGTCCAAACTAAGCTATCAATGTGGTTGGAAGAACATATCTCTAAATGAACAAAAAAATCAAACCATGAGTACAAGGCACCTCCTGCTTACATGGATCATGGGAAAGCAAAGCATGTCCTCCGAGAGAAGTCCTTTCTCTGTTGACAAAATCGTGAAGAAAATATTATAAACAAAATCCAATCAGTTTGCTTGGGAAAAATACTGAAACCATATTACTTTCCCAGAAGTTAGAAATGTCAGACAGTGGTAATACGCGCATTACATATTCACACAAAATACACCGTAATGTGTTTCCCCTGAAAATGGGTGTTGGTGTCCAGTGGGGAAGAGCTGAGCCCTCGCGGAGGGGGAAGCATGGTGGGTGCAGGCCCTTCCTCCCGCGGCAGGGGCCTGGCTCTGCCAAAACCATCCTGCCTCTGATGCAATTCAAGAAGTTGCACAACAGAGGAAAGAACAAACGGGCGCTTGTGGACTCGGTCACATGAGGGGCTGCTGGTGCCTTTACAGTAAATAACGTCTGATATTAAGGGAAGTGGTTAGTGTGGCTCCGAAGGGCAGCAACGAGCCCTGGGTCAGGTGAATCTCTCACAGGACTCTCTGTGCACGTGTTCCAGTTCGAATGCGAATCTGTGCTTGCTCGTTCCTCCAAGTGGATCTTTCTGAGACCAGCACATTGTGTTGGGGCGTCTGAAAATCAGGGGGTATCTGTTGCACATCCAAGAACCAAAATATATTTTAATAGCTTTAGTTAAACACTCCAGGCATCAAATACACAGTTATTTTTGTGATGATTTCACACTGGAAGGGGAAAAATGCTCCAGTGATAAACCTAAAATAGAGTGCCTGGCTGTGTCTGTGGATGTGTGTGACAGTGTTCAACAAGGCAGAGAAGTTATTTAAAGAGGAAGGCTGAAGGAACAAAATAGCAAAATATTTGCTTTATACTGCAATTTGAATTTTTTTTTTTTGCTTTAGTTCCTTACCATCACCTTGTGCTGAGAGTTGTGATTCACTCCTTCATGAATCACTGGTCAACATTGACTCCATTAACTTTGACCTGAGGCTTTGTACTAAGGCCCAGATTTTTTTTTTTTCTTAAAAAGCACAGTATTACTAAAAACGTTGGCTGCAACCTATAGATAAATGTTAAATGGCAGGTTAATATTTAAATCTGTGTGCTGTTTGATGATATTACATACTAGCATATTTAACAGAAGAACACTTCTTCCATGCATGTGAAGAGTAATTACTTGAATTGTTATTTGAAGTTAAGGCTAACATTGCTATATTTATATATAACTTTTCAATTTTAAAATGAGGGATCTTTTCCAATTATATGGTGATAATTTAAAAAAGAAACGAACCACCGTTTTGGTTTTAAGTGCCACAGACGCAACCACTAAATAAAATTAAAGGTGCTCCTGACAAGCACCTCTCTCCAGGGTAGAGCACAACACCGTTTGGCAAAGCTCAGCCCTTTGCCAGAGATATGGTACTGGGCTAAATATGGTCCCTTGAAAAATGGTGACAGGAGCCAATCAATGCCGTCATATTTCTCAAACAACAGCCCACGATCCTGAAAATTACTGAAAACCATGTGAGCATACTCGTTCAAAAAGTAATCTTGCCTGCTGAATTGATTGCACACATACAGAGGTGGTGGTATACAGCCACAGCAATTTTTTTTTGGCCAGCTGCTGTCTTTGGAGGTCTCTCATCCCACAAAGTGGCACTGAAAGCTACTTATTTTGATAACAAATATAGCCAGTAGTATGGCTGAGAGATTTAATAGCTTTGCCTTAAGTTTTTCCACTAAGACTACATAGTTTTTCTTCTTAAAGAAAACATGTTACACCCTCCGTACCTGTTTTTTTGATCACTTCTGATTTTCATGATTTAAACTGAAGCTGGGCACCAATTCTGCTGGTTTTGTGCTGTAGGCTGTTGCAACTTGGGGAGGAAAACATCTCTGTTAATTCACAGCCTTGTGCATTATACACGCACAAAAAAATCTTTTGAGTCACATTTTTAATGGTGCCTTGTAAATGAATAATTCAGAAATGAGCCCTAAAATCCAGATCCTGCAGTTTTATCCAGGACATATTGTAAATGCTCTGAGACTAGGAAACTGTTTGGAATCTGCTGCAGGAGGATACAGTGAGCAGCTGGTAAACTACTGGCCCTTAATGAAGCTATACCATATTGCAATATCTCCAATTACTGCAGAACTTAATTAGTTCGTTTTACCCTGCCAATCTGGAGAGACCAAACAGTGTCTTGGGTAGCCACTGTGATTATTTCAGCTCCTTCATTGCTGGCCATTAAAGCTGAGTTTGGTCTCTCCTCGCAAGGTATATTAAATATGTTTTGGATTTGGGAATGCCTGCATTGTTACACACAGATATTTTATGTAACTGCCCGATTTTTAGAGAAAAGTAATTTTTTTAGTAACTGGTATAAATAGTTTATCCATGTGCAAATATGAGTGCTAATGGTATAGAATTTTTAACAAAGAAATGAGAATACTGAATCGGTTTGTTCAAATGTGGACTTGCCCTAAAGCTTTTCGCCGTAACTGATGTACAAAAGTGATTGCTTTGAATGGCAACATGACTTGGCATCCAGGCTACTTTGCTTCCCTATTTGAAAATGGTCTGTAGAGAAAGGGGAATGTTTTAATGATGACAAAATAAATGTATTTTGGGTGTAGAACTGCTAACTGAATCGGTAAAGTTCTGTTTAAGTGAAATGTAGTATTCAGTATATTATTTGTAGTGTGCTAGCCTGATGAGAATGCCTAACACTGAACGCTATTTTCGTGTGCTGCTGCTAAAGGGTAATTTTAAGAATAATGAAGCATGCCATAAAATCAAAACTCCAAGGCATCAGCTACAAATTGTTGGCATTTACCCATCTGACAAATGTGGCTACCAAGTATTAAAATTCTGTATCAGCTGACATCCAAATTGATGATTTTTTTGAGTGTTAGGTTTCCTTTACAGAAGAAAACAGTCCAAACTTCAGCCCTTAAAAATATTGACAATTTGATCAGTAACAAATCAAAACAATCCACTAAGCCCTTCCCCCCTCAAAACCACCACCACCAACAACAAAAAACTAAACTAAACAAACCCCAAAACTTATGGAGTAAATTAAAAGAAACTGTAGCCAAATCGAATTATATTAACCAGTTGGTTTTCCCTAAATAGCTGTTTAATTTGTCTTCTGAAACACTACAGGTGCAAGGGGCAGCTGATTTCTGAGAAATTTAGGTCATTGTTAGCTGTCTGATAATGATTGACTCTGATGAGCCAGAGGCCAGCTGATTAACAGTATTTGAGACCTGTAGACCCCTAGTTTATACTCAGCTGCTCCAAACCAACCTCACTTAGAAAGTCAACTTAGACTAAGCTTTAAATTAAAATTTTTTAGTAATAGTCTTAATAATTGTGTTTAGTGCTACAGTGATGTTGTATCACTTGGTGACTTTGAAACCAGGTTATCCTCTGACTCTGAAGCCCTGTTCTGCTGATATTTAAGAAAAATACTTAATATCAGGATGGAATATAGATACTCTAAAATACCTTTTGCAGTATGGCTGTTATAGCTACTTCGGACAGGTCCTGTCATGGTTTTGGTCAGCTTTTACAGTTTTATAACATCATCTGAAAAAAATTGACATAAGCAAACTTTTCAATTTTGGTTCTTTTCTCCTAAAAATTACTTTCTTAATGTGACATAATTAATTCTACAGCTTCATGTTTGCTATGAGCTAACTTAGGAAAGAAGAATATATTTATCCTCTGGCTATTTTGTGTATTACCTTAACAGTTGTAACAAATTGCTTAGTTTCTATGAGCCCGTGTGCAGGTCACAGCAGCCAAACCATCAGTTCACACGCTTCAGAAAGGTCGTATAGAGGCATATTTTATTTAGATGATTTTGTAGGATTAAGATAATAAGCCTCATGAGTCTGTTTAATACAGAAATTAAAAGCTTTGCTGTTGTTCTAAGCCAGTTTTGCTGGGGAGGATGCTTGCTCAAAAAAAGCATTTTTATTACAGGACATGAACTTGATTGACATCCTTTGGAGGCAAGATATAGACCTTGGGGCAAGGCGTGAAGTTTTTGATTTTAGTCAACGTCAGAAAGAGTATGAGCTCGAGAAACAGAAGAAACTTGAAAGGGAAAGAGAAGAGCAGCTGCAAAAAGAGCAGGAGAAAGCCTTGCTGGCTCAGCTGGAGTTAGACGAAGAGACAGGAGAATTCGTTCCTGTTCAGCCAGCTCAGCGCGTTCAGTCAGAAAATACTGAACCACCAGTTGGCTGTTCACAGGTAAACTCTACTTTGTGTTTGTGTTTAAACCTTTTTCCTTTCACAGGAAGACATAATGTTAGTGGTTACCTAAAATGCATTTGCATTTGTTGCTGTCATGGAAGATTCTTCGGTTATTCAAAGATGCAGTAACATTTTTCAAAACTTTCCTATTTAGACCACACAGACTTCAAAACCAGAAGCAGAGGCCTTGTCCTTCGATGACTGCATGCAGCTCTTGGCAGAAGCGTTCCCTTTTATAGATGACAATGAGGTAAAAATGCTCAATACAGCGGTTTCATGGGTGGCCTTCCAGGGGATCAGTCTCATGTCTTCTCTTACTAGTATTTGCCTTCAGTGTAATATTAATTTGTGATATGAGTTTTGTGCTCAAGCTGACCGCAACTGGAGTAAAGCAGTGTCGTGGGCTTCAACTAGGGCAGTGTCCAGAGGAGGTGGAGTGGCACCCTTGTGTTCCTCCTGCTTACTGAATGCTGCAGCCAGGATTCGATGTATAAGGCCAGCTGATGGCAGCTGTTCTAGTGACTGCAAATAATGGTACTGGGTGCTGTCAGTTTGGTACAGTGAGCTTAGTGCAGCTCTCTGGACTTTTAGTGCAGTTGAGTTGCTTTATTTCTGTGTGCTGTCCCAGACTATTTGATGTGTCAGGATAAACCCTTCACCAGCCAGTTTCTATATTTTTTTTTTCTCTATTTCTTCCCTTAACATGATAATGCCTTTCACGGGAATATTTTTATATTATCCAATTGTTTACCAAAGCCACGTTTCTTAAGAAATATCTGTCTGTCTGTTCTGAAGAAATGGTAGAACACCAAAAAACAGATTTTTGCTTTGGAAAATTCAAAGTTGTTTTTTTGAGTGGAGGTGTTCTTTTTTTTTTTTTTCAGGTGTGTTGGTTTTTTGTTATTGGTGTTTTGTTTGGGTTTATTAATTTTTTTTTTTTTTAAAACATTCCAGGTTTCTTCAGCTGCATTGCATTCACTGGATCCTGCTCAGATCGATAGCAACCCAGTGTTCATTTCTGCTGATCAAATTCAGCCACCTGAATCACCTGTTGTAGTTTCACTTACTGATGCAGAAAATATGCAGAACATAGAGCAAGTTTGGGAAGAATTATTGTCCCTTCCAGAGTTACAGGTAAAGGTTTAATATGATAAGCACCTGGAAAAAAAAATAGCAGGATATTTTGGAAGAATATGGTATTGCAGAGAATGCAGTACAGTAGCATCCTAACAAATGGTGATTGTAATTGTCATGTTGGATCCTACACCTGTAGAATGTCTATAACTCAATATAAGCTTTACTTTTTTTAAAAAAAATAATATTGAAAAACATGTAGGAGGAAGGAAATAAGTTTGGGTTTTTTTTTTTTTTATCAGAAGGCCTTAATAAAACATAATCTATCTTCCTAATCAGAACGTTCCCATGTTTAGCAAATCATTGTTTGCCTTTGCATGGAACTTGTTACAGCATGATCACGGTTGAAATTTCAGCTACTTAAAAATGGACACTTCTTAATTATGGATCTACAAGAGGAATTGTTTCCACAAGCATTGTTGTAAATGGGTTTTTGCAGTGTCTGTGTGAATCATTTATGGTTACTTTTGCATTCAACTTCTATCTAAGGAAAAGGGTTTTGTAAAGGTGGTAATAGAACATATACTTAGATACATAGAAGAGTCAGGTACAGTTGTAACTACTGTTTATATATGTTCAGTTAGAACTAATTGTGTAATGTACGTGAACTGAATATTTCAAAGAAACAAAAAATATCACTTTGCTATATTTTTAAGTTGTGAATTACAGAGGACATCTAGGGGTTCTTTCCTCCTATGCATATGTTTATATTTTCCTTAGCTTTTCCTTAGACTATAAAATTGAGTAAACTTATTTTGAAATACATTACTATAGAATGTCATCATGCTTCAGCATGATGCTGTTCTACTTTATGCTGTTAACATAAGAGATGAATGCTTGGTGGAACACCTGTAAATCTGAATCATATTAACAACAAAAAAAACGTTTGCAGGAACTGCCTTTTTCCTTCCACTCTACGTTTTCCCTTCATCTTCTCATATTCTTCAAAGCTTTCCTAGTTTCCTAATCCTTACTGCTGTGGCAGGCTTAAAAGCCCCACATAAGTAACAGGGGCAATTGTCTGTGAAGAGGCAGCAATGATGCTGAAAATACATGAACAGACCAAACCAAAATTACCTATTGCAGTAATTCTGACTGATAATTGAATAATCTTCTCAAAGAAGGAGATAATTAAACTGAGGGCATCACCTTTTATGAATTATGTTTGAAGGAAAAAAAAAAAAAAAAAGAGGTCTCACATTCAAAACCTTAGCTTAAGCCTTGAATGATCTCTGGTTAAATAATCAGTGTGTGGTCCCTTCTTAAGAGAAACAGAATCATTCTGGTAATTGCCTAATTCTTTGGGGACAGCAGGCATGCTTATTTCAGCTTCAGTTAAGAAACTGCCACCCCGTTGGGAAGAACATTGGTCTTGTAGCCAATGAAAGCCCGTCAGTGTAACCGTCTTCGATGCTCACACTGCTGTTAGCCAGCTTAACTAAAAGTATGTGGGGTGAGTTTGTTTGCCAGACTTCGTGTTAGTACTCTCTTTACTGAGAATTACTTTTCTCTGCACTGAACAGCTGCCTCATTCAGTAAATCCTAAAAGAATCTAGTTTTGTTTTTTTTTTTGAAGAAAAGAACGCTGTTACGTAACATGAGGAGTGCTAGAAGTAACTGTGAGCTAGTAATGTCTCATTCAGTCATTTTACGTTTACTGTACTCGTGCCATTCCTAGCAGTGGTGCTTGTGAAAAGTGCAGACCCGGCATCTCCAGGATCCCCACTAGCAATTTACCAGAACAGGAGGGCTCCGTGCAGCTTCCCGGTAGCACTGGAGTGGGTCCTTTCCAGCAGCATCTTGCTATGAGTTTGAGAGGCTCTGCTCTCTTCAGCTGAATAGCTTTGTCCAGAACAAGTTCCTTCATAGCCTTGCTTAGGTATTAAGTCTTCTTCCTAGATTGCTTTCCCATAGTGAAAGCCTGCTGTAGTCATCTGGGTTACAGCAGTGTTGTAACACACCCTGTGCATTTTGATTGCTGAAACAGTTACTGTTTGTGGATTATAGAAAAATGTTTTATCATTTGGAGATGTGTCGCTCAACTTCTTTCTTGCACTTCCCATGTAGTGTCTTAACATTGAAAACGATAACCTGGCAGAGGTAAGCACAATCACGAGCCCTGAAACCAAGGCAAGAGAGATGCACAACAGTTATAATTACTGCAGCTCATTACCCATCATGAGAAAAGGAAACAACTGCAGTCCAGATTTCCTGGATAGTATCGAGGGCCCATTTTCCAGCCTTTTGCCACCAGAAGACACCAGCCAGCTGAGTGTGAACTCTTTAAATGACGCGTCCCCTTCAAACTCTGATTTCTGTGAGGATTTCTACGCCGCCTTTATTGATACAAAGGCAAATGGTGACACAGCCACGACAAACACTATCAGTCAATCGCTTGCGGAAATTCTAAGTGAACCTATTGATCTTTCTGATTTCTCACTGTGTAAAGCTTTTAATGGCAACCACTCAGGAACCGTACCAGAATGTAGTGACTCTGACTCTGGTATTTCATTGAACGCAAGTTCTAGTGTAGCATCACCCGAGCACTCTGTTGAATCATCTGCCTATGGAGATAAGACTTTTGGTTGTAGCGATTCTGAAATGGAGGACGTGGACAGTGCTCCTGGAAGTGTGCCACAGAGCAATGCTAGTGGGTACTCTTTGCAGTTCCAGGACCAAGTGTTTTCCTCTGTGGGGCCAAGCACTCAAACGCCTGGTCTGCAGTGTGCAAATGCACCAAAGAAAGAATCCCCTGCTGGTCCAGGCCACCCCAAAGCTCCGTTCACAAAAGATAAACCTTCAGGCCGCCTCGAAGCTCATCTCACGAGAGATGAGCAGAGAGCAAAAGCTCTGCAGATCCCTTTTCCTGTTGAAAAAATCATCAATCTCCCTGTTGATGACTTCAATGAAATGATGTCTAAGGAGCAGTTCAACGAAGCCCAGCTTGCGCTTATTCGAGATATACGCAGGAGAGGCAAGAACAAAGTGGCTGCTCAAAATTGCCGCAAGAGAAAACTGGAAAATATAGTGGAACTGGAGCAAGACTTGAGTAACCTAAAAGATGAGAAAGAGAAGTTGCTTAAGGAAAAAGGAGAGCACGACAAAAGCCTTCGTCAAATGAAAAAGCAGCTAACCACCTTATACCTCGAGGTCTTCAGCATGCTCCGTGATGAAGATGGAAAGTCTTACTCTCCTAGTGATTATTCACTGCAGCAAACTAGAGATGGCATTGTCACTCTTGTTCCTAAAAGCATGAAGTCAGAGACTAAACTCTGAAAGGCAGCACAGCTGGCTGCTGTTCTCCGAGTTGTTATTTTTGTATCATTATCCTGATAGTTTTTACTGTGAGGTGAAATGCAGAATTAGGTGATATTTTTCAAGCAATTCTATGCAATGATAACTATAAAGTTAATAACTAGTTTATGGAAGATGCAAGTTTAATAGTGTAATGCAGATGGATGTATGCAAAATTTGTAATCTCACTTTTATAACAGACGTTTCTGTCTTACAGCACCACTTTGACTAGTTTCCACATACATGTAAATATTTAAAGATACCATATTTATAAACTGTTCCTATCTCTTGTTATATTCATAGATTTATTTGAGATATATATATATAAATGATTTTAGCCTTCTAAATATAATTTCTTGCAAGACAAACAGTATGGCTTCTGATACTTTTTTATAAATATGCAATAGTGTTTGTTTCCCATTTTTCTTACATTTATACTTGCTTTATATTTAGTATATAAGTTGATACTTAGTGTTTGATTCTGATTTATCAGTTCATTAAACTTTTTTTAACTCTACTTCATACATGTTTATTTCCCTAAAGAAGGGAAATCCTCACTAGTTTTCCAAGGTTAAATCCTCATGTAACAAATGTGCTTAATAACCAGAGATGCATCATTCAGCATCGTCAGCATTACTAATGCTTAGTCAGCATAACTTTAACTGCCATTTGGAAGAACTATGTAACAAAGTTAAGTTTCAAGTCTATGCTAAGCTTACGTAATTTTTGTTTGGCTCTTTGAACACTACTTAAATTCATAATGAGATCTTTCCTCCAAAGGCATTTAAAATCTGTTAAGACATTGTCAGCATTATACATTCTTCTAACTAAAAATTCTATACACTTTTGAGTAATTGTTCTAGAAATTGTGTTCTAGAAATGTGTGTCTCTGATCAGCGAGCATTGTTTGTCACTGCTGTTACTTTGGAGCTTATGGGAGAAGGCATAGTACCTGCCAACCAACTGCACTGTTTGGAACCCGTGCTCAATTAATTGAAAAGCATTGTGGAGTTTAAATTGTGGTTTATAAGAGAATAAAAATTGGTCAAATAGCATTGTTTTGATTACTTTTCAAATAGACTCATTGTACTTGATCACTGTGGATTTTTTGAATACAGAAAATACATAATTTGTAATTTGAAATACATATTGATCTGAACATTGGAAACCCGTATCGTCTTCATTCATCTTCCTTATAAAACTTCTAAAAGGCACGTTTAATCTGGAATGTTTGCTCTGCCACTGCTGCTCTATATAATTTTAGGAATGTTTTGTCTATTTACAATATTATGCATAACTTCATTTAGTATAATAAACACCAAGTTCTTTTGCAAGACCTTATGATACTTTTCTTTAAAAAAAAAAAAAAAAAAAGGAACTGGAAATACTGAAAAAGGGTAGAATAGGACCTGCCAAATTCGTTTAAACCCCTTTTCCTACAACATTAAAGAGGGACATCAGAGTAGGAAACCAGGCTTCCAGTAGCTCAAAGTTGGAAGAATGCTAAATAAAGTGAGCCAGTGATTGGTGAATTCAGTCTTGACATTGTTATTTCCCAAACTTTTTAACTGTGCTGGAGTTGCATACCCGAGCAGAAAGCATCTCAGCTCATAGTTTCATTGGAAACTATGGCCATGAAAAACAAAGAAACAATTTTAGATTATCATAACCCTAATCCCATACTATGGACACTTTTTATGGACCTTTTTTAAGCACAAAGAGGGAGAACAGAAAGCCATCGTTCTGATGAATGTTAGTCTGTCCCAAGGTCTCTGTGCTGTTTGCTGCTTTCATACAACTCTCCTGTGACTCCAAGCTTTCTCACCTGAATAGCATTAACTAGGTCGGAGCCTATGATTACGTAGGTACCACTTCTGGTTTTCCCTGTAAGCACAGGATTTCAGATGTTATTGTCCAGCTGGTCACACTTCACAAGCAGCTTTTGTTACCTCCCCCCCCCCCCCCCCCCCCCCTTTTTTTTTTTATTTCCAATCTTTGTCACCTTGTCATTCACGCTCCTGTTAACTCACTCACTGATTCTGAATAGCAGAGGCCTCTCTAGTACCTGGTGCAATGCCCCCCCACCCCTTTTGTGCTTCATCTGCAGCACAACCTTAGCTAAGCAGGGAAGAGGGCTGGGAAAGCAAGAGCAGCAACAGCTTCACCAAGAAGGTAAGTTTGCTCGAGGGCAGTGTAACGCCAGGAACCATATCTTCTTTGAAAGAGAGGTGTAACGGCCAGGGACCAGCACCAGAAGAGTCTTTGGTACCTAAACCTGGGACTATCAGATGTTAAGAGAAAAGTAAGAGTTTCACTCAACTTCTCATACTGGGTTACTTGCTAAAAACTTTCCAGTGAGGTCCTGCCCCACAAAACCTGGGTACCTGAGGCGGCAGATGCCGCCAAGTCGTGAAAAAAGCTGTAGCCTCAGATTTCCAACATCCCCAGAAGTGCTGGGAACCCGCCTGTTCTATCAAGCAGTAACATTTGCGTTTTGCACGAGACATTGGGAAACATAAACTCAGGTGACCCCGCTTGCACTTTGAGGCTGCTTACCTTGTTTATACCGACCTTCCTCCGTATCAACCGTGCCAACCTGGCCCGCTGCACCGCCCTCGCCATCCTCGGCCTGCGAGGAACACTCCTCGTTTTGGAGAGCTGGTCGATACCAACAGTTGAAAACCTGGAGGCTGGATTTGACAGCCAAAGCAGGTTCGCTTGCTCTAGGTAAGGCAGCCAAGCACCAGCTAAACTAAATCAAAGATGCTGCAGCAGTGAGGGGTATTTTTCTTGTTGGTGCTGTTCAACTGTACCTCTATTGACTTTTTGCCACCAGCACTGCCTAGGAAGGAAACCAGGCCTAACACTCGCCAAGCCTGGATGAACAGCAGGGGAATGTGAGACACTGCTGCCATTTAAAGCAAGAGAATCTCATCCGTATTTAGCGATGGCAACTTTAGCACATAGGCCTTAAGGAGGAAGCACACCGAGCTCAGGCCCTGGGTGGTCTCTCAATGCCGATACGCAGTAGCTCCAATACACATGTAGGTCTGATGGCAAAGCAGAGAACCTAGAGGAAGAGCTCCTGGGCTCCCCCCTGCCATTTAACTAGGCTATCAAATGTCTGACTCGCAGAGAAAATGTTCTCTTTGGCTGCAATATAAATACGTTAACTACAAATTGGCTATTAAACAGAGATTGCAGTAAACCCCTGCCCTCCACTTCAATTTGTTCCTTATTTTAGCACTAATGCAAAAGCCAAAGGCAAATAGCATCCTTGCAGCCTTTGCAGGGGTCATTGTATTTGTACCACCCACACGTCTAAAACCTAATACAGGGACACTTATTCCATTACCAAGACAAAAAGAGCAACAACAAAAACCCTGCAGTTAATGCAGAAGCCCTGTTTGAATTCCACCAGGCAAAGAATCAGTCTGAAGTAACTCAGGCCACGACCACTTGCATTCAGTTTAAACCAGTGCTTTTCACATCGCGAACACAGTGAATGTCACACTCGCATTGAAACACCCAACATCATTAAGAAAAAAATATTCCACATTAGCTTATTTTGGTATATATATGTGAAAACATCAGATTGCAGACTATATCCTTCATTTTATTATTGTTACTGAGATACAGAGCATGTTCCCAAGCCTGAAAGTGACTAGTGACATGGCCAAGCCTAGTACACCACAATGCTGAACACATACACTGAAAAATCTCCACATGGAGACCCTTTATTTCTTGATCAAAACATGCAGTTTTAAAACTACTGAAGCTGCGGAGCTGGGCTGAACCAAGGTTTTCTGACTTGCAGTCCCAAGTTGGAAAGCTGATCCTGTAACTCAGTGTGTTGCAATGATTTAAGACAGCTTTATGTTCCTCACAGCACTAAAAAAAGGTGATGGCAACGCATTTTCGATCGGAAGTCATTTGACAATATACACTTTATTCTGATACAAAATTGAAATATTTTAACAAATTTCAATCCATTATGGACTATACTGAAATTTTAAATTTCCATGCTATTTTTAAACTCGCTTAACCACAAGTTCTAAGATTTCAGCACACTAGCACCATTGATCTTGAAGTCTTTGCCAGTTATTATATTATTCTTTCCAATCTTGCGATATTATCTTCTACATGAAGACCCATTTTTTCTTCTACGGAGATACTTGGATTACTTTAGTTCAGGAAAAAGCTAATCATATATAGAGATGTCAACCTGTAGCACCCACAGCAGAAAAAGAATCATCCATCAGATATCTGATTTTTAGTGTTACTCAAGATCTTTCACGCTGCACACAATTTAAGATACAAGCACTTGTCAGAGACCACAGACTGATAGGACTGTGAACACTCCACTGCAGCAGTGCAGACAGTATATGAAAACACGTTCATGTTTTAAACACAGGAACCAAAGACAGCAAGTCAGTACATCACACAATCAACGCTTCAAAATCTAGCATTCCCCTTCCCACCTCAGAATTTAAAGGATATCAAAGTTAAGATGATGTGATTAGTTTCAGTGTTCTCTAATCACAAAACACTTACAACATCTGCACCAGCCCGGGCCGCTTTTGGGGAAATACATTTTTGCTGCCCGGAAGTACCATTTGCTTTTAGATTAGCGCACAGGTTTAGGTATCAAACTTTGGTAGAACTGCAGCTTAGGGACCAACGCTTCATTAACTTCACATCTTTACACCTCCGTCTCCATTTATGGCTGCTACTTTCAAGAGCAGCCGCTATATAAAAGCCCAGCCATGAAACAATATTCTTAACTCTTGGAAGTGCCTCGAACATACACTTGGCCAAGTACTCCTTAAGGATGTGTTTATCTTTGACAAGGTTTATTTCTCAACAAATTGGGGTATGAAAAATTGAAATTAAGCAAATTACTCTAGCGTGTGTTATAAATCCAAGTGAGAAAATAA
This sequence comes from Tyto alba, assembly GCF_018691265.1. Lineage (NCBI taxonomy): Eukaryota > Metazoa > Chordata > Aves > Strigiformes > Tytonidae > Tyto > Tyto alba. The sequence goes on along the minus strand of NW_024881328.1, from coordinate 25,888,879 downwards.
CAGTGACTACCTAGTTCTGTAAGTGGTGCAGGAAGACCCCTCTGTCCAGAGCACGGAACGAGCCGGCAGCAACGCAGAGTGCTCGGGTGCTGAGGAAAGGTACGCGTTGTGTGCTCTGTACACAGGCCTAGCAACGGGATGCAAACCAGGAAGTTTTTATTGAAACACTTTCAGTGCTGTACTGGTAAAAAACCGTAACGCTCCCTCTCCCCCCGAGGACAGCAGCACTTGCCCTCACCAGAGCAATCCTGAGACCCCCGCGTGCCCTCCCCGTTACCTGTTGCTACGCACTGACGCCCAGGCGAGCTCACAAGGCAGCTCTGCCCAGCGGAGGAAAAGCGAAGGTTTTCCACCTTCCAGTGTAAGAAAACAAGCCTGTCACCGCGGCAACGAGCTGCCTGGCATACTACACGGAGGGGAGGCCGCGACTTTACTGCAGCGGTTGCTAATTTTGGCTCAAACCTGGCTAAGCAAAAACGTTTATCAATGCTTTTGAAAAATACACAGTCATTGTGAGATTTGCATTGAGTAGCTCCCAGTTATATGAAAATCTCAGCGTTACCACTGTAAATTACTTCCAAGTTAATTTTTAACTGTACATTACAAGGCCAAGAGTTTGCTTTCCGGATGTCTACAGGCAGCAGGTAACAAGTTGAAATACTTGAATCAGCCTGTGAACATGCTGAAGCCCCGGGTTAAACTGAAACACACAGGTTCCATTTGACTTTATTTTCTGAGTAACTGAAACATAACCAACACTAAAATAGAAACTGACTTCACCAGAATAATGCAGACCCAGAAATGTATTGTTAAATTTAAACGGGTACTAGGCTATTATATAAAAGGAGTTAAAAATAACCCGGACCTGTAACAAGCAGAGAGGCAGAAAAGTAAATACATGTTCCAAGAGTTAAGAACTGAGGTGCACAAAAGCAGATGCCCATGAAAAGTTCTTTTATTGCCATTCATCTGTCCAAGCCCTGCCGTGCCTTCAGCTGGGTATCGCGCGACAGTATTGGCCTCCACTAAACGACCCTGCCTGGAAGCACCGAAAACCTGAAAGGGAGCTCTTCGATTTGTACAGATAAATACAAACCCACCTGGTAAGCCAAGATTCATTTATTAGGAGGGAAATTGCTGCTCTAACCAATGCAAAGTGCCTTTACAAAACTACTGCAGCAGCGGAGCACCCACGACTGAGGAGCGTGAGGAACCGCTTCGGTGTCTTCACCCTCTGGGTTTCTGTCAGGAGTCTCTATTACAAGGTAACGAAGAATTTCTCCACCCACGCCCCACCCCCCACCCCGTACACTCCCCCCAGAGCACCCATTTCAAAACATTCATTATTTTTGTCTTGTTGATCTCAGACACACAAAAGATTCTGGAACAGCAACTATGCCAGCAAGCACCCCTCACCCAGAACAGAACCACTGGAGGACGTATGCTGGAATACTTGCTCCTTAAGGCTTTCCCTGATACTAAAAGGCTGACAAAGGAAAGCCTAGGAGGAAATAACAGTTAAAACATGTTTGACTATACGCTACAGATCTTACCCAGTCAGAAACCTTCAACTGAAGATGTGCAAGACATTCCCCATTTTGTCAAGCAGCAGCTTCTCATTCAACCTGAAAATTAAAGACATTACTCTTACCTTGTTTAAAAACCTCCCGCTACTCTTTATAATTCATGAAAAATTTTAAAGGCAAACCTTACCTATGCTCATTGCCCTTCCTTTCAGGTCTAAATGCTAGACCTATCGATTTTGAGTCAACTCAAGTAGCTATCACTCAAGGAGGTTCCAAAAGGTGAAGAACTCTTGCTAGACTTTCTTCGATATTTCAGCTGTGACAAGCAGATTTAACTAGCCTTTGGAAAGCTGCTCACTATCAGCACAGAATCTTATGCCTTCACTTTTCTGGAAGTTGAAGCTGTTGCTCCTGCTGCCTTGTCATTCTTTAATTAGGCTGACTTCTCCATACTCAATAGGCTGCTGAAGTCCTGTCTTACGAGTCTCCTTAGCAGAGTATGGATCAGAGAAGTACATCCTAGATTCTTTAAAGCTGGTTAAGCACTGTCCTCACGGCTCACACTTTTCCACGTCACAGACAACAGCTAAGCTACCCCACCCACCTACACAGCCGTCACTTACATCCATCTCTTAAAAGGTTGCATACAGATCTTGTTCATAAAGTTTATTATGACACTATTGTTCAAAGTTAACATTGTTGTCACAGTACAGCTACAAGAGGCCCTGTTAAAAAGAACACTGTCAATACATTCTAAAAAAATTTAGAAATACCAGATCAATCGTCAGAAGGGACATCACCCCCATCCTCCAGTCGTCCCTGCAATCAGATGCAGGCCCAGGTACAAGTCTACACATCTTCTAAGCATAGTAACGTACAAAGCAAGTCGGTGGTTACGTGGGTCACTCCCTAGTGAGTCGTGTTTTAGTTTCCAATGTTTGCAAACTCCAAAGTGGGTTGTTTAAAAAACGCCTTTATTGAAATACAGCCTCCTCCCCACCCCGAGCCCAAATTAACGTGTACAACAACAGAAGCGTTCACTAAATCACCAATTCTTGCTTTCACTTTAGAGATACTTTAAACTCCACAGAAAAGAATAAGCAGACTTTGAAATCCAGTTTGGAGGCTACCATCTTGACACCGGTTCCTTGTTTTAGTGTACTGCAGTCTAAATACACTCCAATAACAGTGTTTAAATAACATTGTTTAATTTTTTCAAACAACACACTCATTTGTCTACTACTTCTTAAAATGGTAATTCATTATTAATAGGACTGATTATTCCTTGAGCCATTTCATACCTCTTTGCAGATTCATTCCTACACTGGAATCGCATTTACCTTATACTGCACAATGACCCAGAAGTGGAACGGGTGTGAATAATTCCAATACCATATTGTCAAGTGTCTGAGCATTTCTTCTATTGACTGGGTCCCTACTCTTCTGAGTCTGAATTGACAGAAAGCACTGTCCTGGCAACAGTCGAGAGAATTCACATCAAAATCGGATGAGAAAAGGACAGACTGCAGTGCCTTAATTTGGAGGTCAGAAGTGAGAATGAAGTACAATTTCTAGCCACATGTGCTGGTAAGATTTGCTACTCCAGTGCACCAAATCCAATCGTAACGCGCTATCATTCTACCTGTGGAAACCCGAGACTGTGCCCTCCTACCATGTGGGAAGTGGTTCTAGTCAGTAAAGCACAGCTAGATCGTGTGTTTTGTTTTGTGTTCGAGCTCTCAGCTGAGTGCAGACATTCGCAAGGGAAAGAACTTGAGAACTATGCTACTTTGAGCCCATCGTGCTGGGGCTTTTGGAACGCGTTACCTGGGACTGTCAGTGATTACACCTGTGCTACCCTTGGCTCCCAGTCAGAAGAATGTGTCCAGAAAATTGCCTAGGGTGCATGCAAGAAAGTATATAGCCATTAAGTCATGGAGGAACACACCTATTACTCTCACTATGACGCCTCATTTAATTGAAACAGCGCAGTCTGGTGTGAGGGGGAGGGAAATGGGGACGAAGGAAGGGGATGAAAATTCCAAGCCACCCTCCCCAAAGTATAGTTTTATTGAAACAGAGTCATTGTATATCCCAAGGAAACAGGCACTTGATTCCCCCCCACCTTAACTTCTCGGGGATTACAATAAATATAAAGGTAAAAAGCAAGTTTCTTTTTCTCTTCACCCAAGACTTTAGCAACTGCAGTTATCCCTTATACATCTCAAATGAGACGGGAGACAGCTTTAATGTGTCTAAAGTTGGTCTTGTTAAAATATTTATCATGCCTTATTTTCTTGAAGCGCTAGTACTAATACAGAACTACAAATTAAAAAAATATGCACAAACCAAAAAGTAATTTGAAGTTTTCATTAAGGTAAAGCTTAGTTCTATAATTCACAAACACTAATTTGAGTAACTCAATCCTAGTTATACATCTAAACAAACTATAATGCAACATACAGATGTTTTCCCTCTGTATGCCTATGTAACTCATGTCAGTGACAGTTACATATATACACTGAGACTAGACCCCTTAAGACTGCAAATCAATAGGTGTTTCTATTGTTAAGTTTAAATTAATACAAAATAGTAATTGAGAAATGCATTAATCCTCTCTAGTAACTAACAAGGAAACACCCTAAACTACATTTTATTTCTGTTATAGAGTTCTCTGTACTAAATGTGGAAAAACTGAACTACACAAATATTGAAAAGTTAAAAATTCCTTAATTTGTTTATTCCTGGTACCACTACCACAATTTACAGGGCAATATACCTGATGTAATGGGAAAATAAAAAGAAAAAAGAAAGACAAAGCTACAACAGATAAAGACCTCAGGAATGTACATCTAATCGACACTACATTGCATTAATCAATAGCTGCACTTTTTGCAAACTGTGGCTATGACAGTCCTGAACAAGAAGGGTTTCCTGTTTAAGCTGCAGTAACTTTTCTGACTATGGATCATCGTTCCTTCTGTGGCAGATTTTACAGTTCCTCTAATGCATTTGGGACGACTGTCTCAAAGTAACCTGCAGCTTTCCTGACAACTCCTCGCTCTCTCTCCTGCTAAGAACTGTAGCCTGTTGAATACAGGATAAGAAAATTATTACTCTCAGTGAACAGTTGTACATTATTAATCATAATTATAAATATGCATTACACCTACCCTTTTCCTGGTAGCAATTTTAGAATCTTCTACCACCATAGCCCCCACTTCCACTTCCAGATCCATAACCACCTACAAAAAACAGGGTGTATATTGAAATACAAGAATAACAAGAAATTGGAACCCCCACAAATACTTTCTGTACAAAATTACATTTACCACCATAGGGACTGCCTGAACTTCTGCCACCAAAGCTGCCACCACCTTTCATGGGACCATAGTTAGACTGCTGTTGTCCACTGTAATTGCCAAAATCATTGTAGTTTCCACTCCCACCATAATTACCTGAAACAAATAAAGATTTATAAAGCCACTTTTGCTCAACACGTAGAGTGTTGAACAGCTGCCAGAATGACATCCAATGTAAATGTAAATTGTTTAAAACCATTTAAAATAGAATTGCAAGCATTTTGCATGCTACCTCTGCTCACAACACATGAATGACAGGAGACCCTTAGCATTCTCAAGATCAGAAACTGGTATTTCATTGAAGATGAAAAACATCACATGACATTAGGAAGTGTATATAGATTTAAGTAGGCAATTTGAAGTTAGTAGAATACGCCAAATTTAATGCCTCCAAACTCAGAGAAGCACATGAGTCTCACTGTCATTCTTCCACTGCCCAACACTTTGCATGTGTGACCGTAACATAAATTACATACAATTTATTTGCTCCAAAAAGTGATGGAAGTGTAACAGGCACACTGAATATACACATCAGAGGGTGAAATAAAGTACGCAGCAGATTTTGCAGCTTAACTCCCCAAACTTGGGGCAAAGAATTAAAAAGCTTACATAAACTTAGATATCTAGTCCTCACAAAGGAAGATGTGATCTACATGATGTGAACTGGTACCTGATGGCAACAGCATACTGCAAATGGTTAAAAGCTTCAAATTTCTCCTACTCTACCTCCACATACAGATTTATAGCCACTGCTTTTTGAAAAACAAGTTCCAGGCAAAACAGTGTTGTATAGCCTACCAAAGCTGAACCAAATGGAAAACAACTTTCCTTACGCAACGCAGTGTTCTACACTGGGACCTGATGGTACAACTCATTTCATGCAGTATCATACTTCGGGCATTGTACAACTCAGACCTGCCTAAATGTGGATGTCCAGTTAAAGCTGGCATCTTACCACCACCAAAATTTCCTCCTTCATTGTAGCCATCATATCCTCCTCCACCACCTCCATATCCACCACCTGGGTTTCCATATCCTGGTCCTCCACCACCACCATAACCTCCTCTGCTGCCATAGCCAGGACCACCTCCATAGTTGCCACCTGTGGATAAAGAGTAGTCAAACTAAACACACCAAAGCTAAATAGTCGTAAGGAAAGGTCCATTTAACAAAAAAATCCCCAACAAAAACACACAATAAAAATGTCCCTCAATGTTTTCCCTGTATTATATTCACTGTGGTTGCATCTTTTGTCTAAACTCTTTAATCCAAACAAAAAAAAAAATACCATTAATTCATGTATACTCCTCAAGCATGATACTTGTAAGTTTATGCTAGCTCACAGAAATACATAGACATGGTGCTACCACCACCAGCTGTTACAGGTAATAACTGCCTCTTTACACAAATGGCTTTATCAATACTGTGTATCATCCTCTATTCCTCAACTGAAATGATTTAAGTAGGCAAAGCCCTCAAAAGAATTCTGGTTTAGTTTTTATTTAGACATACAGCTTTATTTATTTACATGTGTGTCTAAGCGACTGGACATTCTTTTTTTCTAATCATTATGTTAATAAGTGTATCTAGAAGACTTTGTATTCTAGATGTTGATCCTGTCTCCAACATTTTGATGGAGCAGTTCCAAACTGTGAAATAATTCCAAAATAATTCCAAGGAACTCAACACCACTACATACATCTGCTTATGGGATCAGGACATAAGTAACTACATACTACTTCCTGGATTTCTGCTCCCCCCCAGAATGCTACTTCCACAGCCACTTGGTAATCTCCACAGTTCTCTTCAGATGAAGTTTGGACACTCAAACTTTATCATGAAAAAAGATACTACTGAGCCATGAAAAGTCTTACAGTTGATTGAGAAGATTTCTAGTATGTTAGTTGGTCACTGCTTTATTAAGTTTTAGTCATCTCAACTGACACCCGAATCTTTACTTAGTTCTTCATAATCATGAACAGCTGCTGCATGAGCTCATGACATGAAATTATTTAAAGGGTAAATAAAGAGTATGTTTTTTCCACCCATCATTTTGTAGGGAAAACAAAAAACCTTTAACTCTTCACAGCTCTGCAGTGCAGAAAACATCACTAAAGCAGATATCATTTCCAAGGTGAAGGCAAGACTTACAGCTGGTTATAAAGTGGGGGGGAGGGGGAGGAGGGAAAGGGAACAATACACTTACCATCACCAAATCCATTGTATCCGTCACCACCCCCAAAGCTTCCTCTGCTCCCACCACCGCCACCACCACCCCCATAGCCTCCTGGAACACAGAACAGATGAGAACGTTTTCCTGAACACACGTGTTAAGTGCTTAAGCCAATCACACAGGAAATAAAAAAACCAGACATCACATTCTATAAAAACATTCCAGTCATTTACCTCTTCCACCGAAGTTTCCTCCTCGGCCAAAGTTCCCTCCACCACCTCCGAAGTTTCCACGACCCATGAAGTTGCCTGAGCCACCACCACGACCTACAAAATATTTTACTTCAATTACATTCATTGAAAACCAGTTACATAAAATAACCATGCACAACTCCAAACTCACCTCTCTGAGAGCTAGCAGTCTGCATCTCTTGTTTTGAGAGTGCTTTTTTCACTTCACAGTTATGTCCATTTATTGTATGATATTTCTGAACTAGAGAAAATTGTGAAAGAGAAAAGAGTTAGAAAAATCAAATTACCAAAATCAATATGCTGTAAAGCTCTCAACAGAAAGCTACTGTAAGGGATGACCATACTTTTAATTGCTGTTCTGAAATCTAACGTTACACTTTTATCCTGTAAGTCATTTCTCACTAAAGAGTTACATACCAACAATTTTATCAACTGTATCATGATCATCGAAAGTTACAAAAGCAAAGCCTCTTTTCTTTCCGCTTTGCCTGTCTTCCATGACTTCTATGGTTTCAATCTTGCCATATTTTTCAAAGTACTCCCTCAAGTTATATTCTTCTGTATCTTCTTTAATTCCACCAACAAATATTTTCTTTACTGTGAGATGTGCTCCAGGCTTTACAGAATCCTACAATGGCAAAAATGACATTCAGTATTTTAAATTATTAGGCAAATATTAGGAAATAAGGTTAACCGAAACACTAACTTACCTCCCTTGAAACTGCTCTCTTTGGTTCAACCACGCGTCCATCAACCTTATGTGGTCGAGCACTCATGGCAGCATCCACCTCCTCCACACAAGAGTAAGTCACAAAGCCGAAGCCTCTGGAACGTTTTGTTTGTGGGTCTCTCATCACCTGCAAAAACAGGGGGTACTCTGCATTTCTGTACTAGATTAAGTACCTATATTCTTTCAAAAGCACAAACTAATATTTGACACTTTACCACACAGTCCGTGAGCGTGCCCCATTTTTCAAAGTGCTCTCTCAAGCTGTCATCTGTTGTTTCAAAGCTCAGACCTCCAATGAACAGCTTTCTCAACTGCTCTGGCTCCTTTGGCTCATGGCCCTACAAAATCAAAAATCAAAAATGTATTTTTAATACAAACTACAGTTAAAATTTCACAGAATTACTAAAAATTATCTGTGTACATTATAACAAATAGGTGAAATACATAAAAACAATGACTTCTAATGGGTTTAAACAGCACCATAGCAAACATTTAATGAGGTGTGATTTTAATTAAAACACTAACTAACTAACAACTTAAGAGCGCTCAAATGCAAACAACTGTAAAGAGATTTCAATATACTAGATAATTTGGTTGCTCTCAACTCCTCCGGAAGTTCATTTTATGTCCATCTTATGTTCGAGTTGCATATTGCTCTGTAGGGATTTGCAGTGAAGCACTGCTAGGTAAAGGGAAGTTCAAACAGTATACAAGGAAAAAAGTTACTGTCAAAATTGAGTGTCTAGTCTTTCGGGATATCCATTTTGAAAGGTTATTTTTATGCATTCTGAAAATATTTATCAATTCTCAATTCCTTAAAATTGTACATTTTATGCTCAGATAATTTTATAAGTGGAGTTAATGCAATCAAGAAAATAGAAGTACATATATGGTTTTCACTGTTATGGGAAACACCTCTCAAATGTTAATCACCATGAACTTAAATCTTACAGATAAAAAAAAAAGTCTTGAATAATGACTCATCAATGACCAGTAGCTGGTACGATTAGTGGAAAAAGACTAGTACCTTAACAAGCACCATAAAACAAGCAAGTTTAATTGAAGCTCTTGACAGTATCACCTATATATGACCAACCACGGTTTAAAATGTGCTAATTATCAGAGGCCAGTTTTCTATATCATGATTAAAGTGGGCTTACAAAGTGCATTAGTGTTTCCGCTCTCTTTCATTGTTGCACTTTTTAGACATGGAATATCCCCATACATTTGACAGGAGTTTAAGAAAAATTATTTTACAACTTTCTCCCATCCCCAAGACAGAAAAGTCTTATAAAAAGCAACCAGATTAAAATCTTATTTGGCAAGCTGGTACTTTTGTGCATATAAAAAACTCCACGAGGTGCTGGTCAGCTATGCTGCTGGCTAGCTATGCTGCATATGACTTCAACTCTGCAGCATGAATGCATAACAGGCTTCACTGTTTCTGCTGCAGTGGGTTAACCTAAGCTAGATGCAGCATTAGCCTGAGAGCTAAACTACATAAAACCAGCCACAGAATTCTACATTTAGATGTCTTGCTTCAAACCTGAAGATAAAGTGCTTTAACCTCTGCCACAGTTTAAATAAAGGGAGCAGTAGTGCTGGGGTTGGTCAGAGGAATGTACATCCCTTTGAGTGCAACTCAACCACCCTAAAGAGCAATGAATATTGTGAAATAATAAATGGCAAAAGAGAATTTCTGAATTACATACTGCTTTAGGAAACCACTGGTTTATAATGTTCAGGTTCTACTACAGGAGACAATTTCCCAAGATTATGAAAAGCTGGCTGGGAAGTAAATCCCTGCCCTTACACCTGCTAAACTTAGCAAGAAAGAGCCCCAGCATTCTCAATAACAACCTTCTATTTATGTAACTTTGTTATTACAGGAACATTACATAAATGATTGACAGCCAATGGTCCCCTGACTATAAAGTAAACCTTCTTTTCTAGTCTTCTCAGTGGTCTGGACTACAGAATTATAAAAAACAAAACAAAACAAATGTCCCTTCTAACTATACGTAAACTTAAAATCTTATAGCATAACACACCTACTGTACAAAGAAACTGCTTTAGATTAAGTGAAATTCTGTTTTCTGTTGCTAATTGCATTTTTTTTTTTAAATCTACTGATACTACTTAATTTTTAGCTGGGTTATGTTCAAGTTGGGAACATTAAGTATGTCAGATTCCCCTATGCATATTAAAGGAAATTTATTATGAACTATTATAAACTGTAAAGTTTAGACTCCTCCAAACCCAAAAACTTACGTAAGGAAAAACCAGGCAAACTTTTTACAGTGCTCTGACACCCTTCAAGGTCATGGAGTTTTCTGCTGGCGACTCAGACTGCTTTTACCTTAAAAGAATGACCACAGAACTTCCCAGGTCACTCCATTTTATTATGTGCCCATGAACCGTCATTCTCATATGGGAGGAAAAACACTTCCTGTTACAGCTTCTCTCTTCTATTTGAGAGAAATTATTCTCAGGACACACCCACCTATATTATAGGAACTGTCCACAGAAATAAAAGGCAGTATTTCCTTTGGGAATTAGTTGGGTTTTTTCAGGCATTTTGTTCTCACTGGGGTTAATCATCTCTAGGGTTTTCAGAGTGCTGTTCTCTAACACACAAGATTTTGTTTCTCAGTCCTTCTGTTGCAAGCTAGGTTATAACCGCAGTCTGTCCTGGGCAGCAATCCTTGCACAACACATCTCTCCCTTCCTCACTAGTGTAACTACCACATGGCTTCAACAAGATCAGCAGACTCCCTCCCACTCAGCCGATACTGCAGGCCAGCACGCCATTTTGCAGCGCTCCTTTGAAGGGAGAGGGGGGAGGGAGGGGGAGAAGCAGCGGCAAGAACTCCCAGGCTGAATACAGACAGCAAGCTGGCAAGAAGCCTTTTTTTCCGCCCCTAGGCAGTTTAAGGGACTTCCCAAACATATCTATAGGCTCTGAGGTGGCGGGCAATTTTCCTTCCAGCCCTAACTAGCCACTTCCTCCCTCGAACCAAGGCCCTCCGCCTCACCGACCGCCGCCATTTTGTGAGCGATCTCGTCTCCTCCACCCACAATATGGAGCCGGCGGGGCGGGGCCGCGGGAAGGCGCGCGCGCAGCAGCCCCCGCCCCGCCGGCCGCGTCCCAGCGGCGCCACGGGAGGGCCCCGCCGACCCCGCCCAGCCCGGGAGCGGCGACGGGGGGCGGCCTGCACGGCGGCGGAGCATGCGGCTCCCTCGGGCCACCCTTTCTCCCCATTCAAGATCGAACTACTGGGCCCTACGTCCCACCTAACCCCCTCCCGTCAGCGTAAGCTGACAGTACCTCTCAGAATAAAAAAAAAAAAAACACAAAAACCCAACAACAACAACAAAAAAAACAACTAGCACACCCCCCGCCCAGAATTCCTGTAAAAATCCTAATCTTTGCAGAAATCCCGACCTCTTAACAGCGCTGCTGCAGACACACTGCCTTTATTCTGAGTTTGCTATAAACTTAACTTTCATGTGGCAAGGGTTTGGAATAATCAGCCTTTTGGGGTTGCAGTATATATGCCTAGACGATGTCTTTTCAGCTGGAGTCCTCCTGTGCATCACACTTCTACAAACACCATCAAGTGTCCACAAAATGCTGATACCACACCTACACTTATCTGCGGCTAAACCTGTAAATTGAGACTGCTCCACACCCCAGGCAGTCCAATCACGGACTGCCCTCTGAAACGCGAAAGCTTAGACACAACTGGGGCCTCACCAACTTTCTCTGTGAAACATTTTCTCTAGAAACTTAATAGCTTTTGAGTACATTCCAGGGCAAGCTACTTTTGTAAACTACAAGAGCTGATTTAGCAAACAGCAGAGTGACCCAGTTACATTCTATCCAAAGTCCAAAGCAGTGAGACAGTTGCAACATTCCTTCCAGAAGGACTTTACACACCATACTTCAATAGAAAATAACCACACACTACCAGATACATGCAATTCAACAATGTTTGTTCTCAATTCAGGCATATAGGCCCTCCCACATTGCAGTAGTATATCATTCCCGAAAAAGTAGGTTTGAACTAGCTAAAAATATTCAGGCACCCTGGAAAAGTAATGTTAGAAAGCAAACAAATCAAAATAAACAATCAGAAAATATCTCAGTTATAAGCTATATAAGCATATTTAATACCCTCCTGCTGATCTTAAAATTGAGTTTATTTTCTGGAGGATATTAAGACTTTTTCCCCCCCTCCCATTTCCACACCCTGCCCCAAAGTAACTAGCTCCCATCCTCCCAGAACAGCCCCAACATCTTCTCTATACTACGCACCTTATTCAGTCTACGGTATTTCTGCTAGAAGCAAAAGAAAACAGTTATTTTTACTTAGTACAGCCTCGCTTTCATTTGCAGTGACTATTAGGCAACCATTTTTTATTAAAACAAACAAGAGAGAACCTGTCTTCATTCCCACTAAAAACAGGATTTTGAATATAGGAAGGAATATCAAGTTCCTACTGATACTCTGAGGATGCATGAATTTCTTAAAAATTACTACACCTTGCTTTAATCACAAACATACATTTAATCAGTTTTGTTATAACAGAAAACTAAAAAAGCAAAAACTCCCCACTATGCTTAACACCCCACCCCTTAAAATTGTTAAGTAATACACTGCAATTTAAAGTTACTCTGCTAACATGGGGATGAAGAAGGTAGGAAAAAAAGCAATGAATTAATACATCAGATAGAAATAGTTAAGTTGGGTTTTTCAAAATCTTTGCCCCTTAAAGCTACCTTTTAAAATAAAAATCGCAATCCTCTCACCTGTGAGGATCGTCTTCCTTTCCTCTTGTAGTCTTCCACATCTCTCTCTTCCTTAAGAGCAGCCATTTTGGAAGGGTACTCTAACTCAGCCTTTCTTTTAGATCTAGGAAACCTAGAAAACAGGTTGGATAAGTCAGTACTTACCCCAATTCCTGTGAAGCAGGGCCTTTCTCTGGCTGCAGTGCACAGGTGTGGCTTTATAGGAGGAAATGGGAGAGGGGTGAAAGTGGAAAAAACGTAAGTATTTAAAAGGGTAGAGTAAAAATCCTCAGCCTATTCTGCTCACAATTAAGAGCCACAGAACGAACGTCTGCTATCAGTAAAGGTCTTTTTACAACTGTTGGAATAACTAGGTAGAAACTAATGCCAAAATCTGTAGAAAACAACCTATGTTGATTACAGTCTTACATAACTATCATGAATACAACTTGTACAGGGCAAACAAATTCTACCTTTGATACAGAAACCCACTATATAAATCAAATTATACTTCTGTAGATTTTAAACCCCCATTTTGCAGATACTGCTTATTAGAATTATCTTATGTGTATCCTACTGTCATCAGTGATCCAGCAGCCTGGAACACTAGAGGATGTGTTAAATGTTTTCTGTATTGAAAAATATTTTCCACTAACACCAGTGCAAGAATCCTTCACTGATTCCATTCTTGCAACATCAAAAATTTTAACAGTTGATCCTCAGCAATCTGTAGCACTAGTCATCTGCATGGGTTTTGCTTCCAAGTGATATATTCGCTTATTATCCTGTACTCTGTATTTATACACCTAATTTTTCACAATAAATGTTTTGTATCATTACAAAAAACAAGCATTTCACAAGATAAGCTTGATGAATGAATCCATATCTAATCATTCAAACCACCAAACAAAAAATTATCACATTCCTTTTAGTTTTTGTTATTTCAAGTTTTCGGAGATCATTAAGTTACTTATCTTATCTTGTCATGTTAGTAACTTTGGCTACAATTCACTACAACTTTGGATATTTCTTGAAACTTTATTACAGTAGCCAAAATACAATGCTGTCAACTAAATAACATGCTTCTGTAAAACTATACTTGTGCTGCATTGAAGTCATTGATACTTACAAGATTAGGTGTATTCTTGTGGGGTTTTTGTTTGTTTGGGTTGTGGGGGTTGTTTATAAGTTTTCTTTCTGCAAGTACTGCATAGGGAAAGGTAGGCAGATCTCTCTACTAATGACCAATATGCACTGTTATGTGGAAATTATTATTTAATGTATTTCTGTGTTAAAATCCAACTTTGAATTAAACTCAACTGTGAAATCATGAGTACCATGATTTAACACATTAACAATTGTAAAGGTTTTATGAAGTAATATCAAAGTGTTTGTATTATCTTCAGTTCCTCTCTACACAATGTTAAACCTGCTCTTGAATTCCTTTAACTCAAACAACAGTTTGACTTAAGAGGTATTAGGATACTAAGTGTTTCAACTGAGCTGTTAAATTCCTTAAGTCATGCAGGGGAGGTATGAAACAGAACATTAAGAATTCAAGGGCTTTTTTAAAAGTAGCTGTATGGGAAAATAAAACTTTGGGAATTGTTAGGGAGGAAGGGGATTAGCCTATTTAAATACTTTTTTAAAGTAATTAAAAGTATGCAATCCCTATCTGATTTTGTCACCTGCTTTCCCCAGTGAGGCTCCAGGCTGGCCAACATAAAGCTTTCAGGCACGATCTCTGCCACGATGGCCTCTGAAGGCCAAGATGGTAAAAGACAGTTGTCTCCTTGCTAATGTTCACCATCAGCTGAAGTGGAACACAGCCCTCTTCAGCCCATTCCTACCTTGCCTCATAGAAAGTTGTTTAAGAAAACCTGACAATTTTAGCTTTTTTTTTTTTTAATATTTAACACCAACAAAACACTATATTCAACTCTAAATAAAAATACTCAGAACAAGCTGAGTGAAACTAGCACTGAAACAGCTGTATAATGCAACTTAACCGAAAGTAGTCTCAGAACAAATCTGTTAGTTATGATGAGAAGAAAGTCACTAGAAGATGCTTCATTATTTAGAGAAGCTTACAATGCCACTGTTTATCTTTCTCAGAGACAAGAAGATAACAGAGGTGAAACAGTCATTCCCCAGATGGTAGTTTACCTGTCCATTCAGATCATACTATGGAGATGTACTGGTCATTTCTGTAAATAGCTAAAGTTGGACCTAATGTGCATACAGTATACTGTGCCAAACCTAATAGTTAAAAGCAACAAAACAATAGATTTTCAGCTCTACGTGTGGTGGCAGTTTAATCTCAACGCCAATAGGAACTTCTGCTGGGAAGAAAATAAGATATTAGCTTAATAACTTATGCGATGGGTTTCCAAGCTTTACTGAAGTATGTTCAAATGCTTTGAATCCATCATTCCTCCCAATTGTCCAACTATTCACCAACCATGAAGCAGCTAAAACAATTGCGTACATGGGAAAGTTATTTTTAGCCATTTTGTTAAGTGATCCAGTTTATTTTCTGCTTTTAATGTAGGAACAGAAACTAGTGTGATCTGTTAATTCCTGTTCTCAATTTTATAAGGTTTTAGCCTGCAATGGAGGGGGTCGAGACAAAAAAAAAAAAAGGCACCATATAAAAAATCTGGACCAGTTTTGCTCACTGTACTTTACTTGAAATACCTGAGCAAAAAACCTTAGGTTTTGAGGGGAAGAAAGAAAAGCAAGGGCGGGGGGAGGATGATATTATGATAGTATTTCCCTCCAGGTAGGGTGTGGATGATTGCCCAAGTCTGCATTTGATCTCGATTTCATTCAAGACAAGGAAAATTTTAACTAAGGTCTGTGCAAGACTGCTTCGCATTGCCCACCAGGCTCATGGCGGGATGCCACCGAATGTCGTGGCTCTTGTGCATGTGTGGCTGGAGGAAAGGAGAAAGGGAAGAGAAGCCAAGAGCTGTGCATTATGCTTTCCCCTACCTCCTCGGGTAGCAAAAGCTCGCTACACGTGCCAACTCCCCTTGGAAAGGGCGGGGGGGATATTAGGGAGGTGCTGCAACGTGTACCAGCATTCCTGAACGAGAAACAGCATACTAGACTAAACAGCCTTAGTGCTTTAAAGATCTGTTCCCAGGAAAATGAGCGGGAAAATAATATCCCTAGCGCACTACTCCGGGTAGCCTACGTGGGAGGCCAGAACAATGACACACACATGTGCGGGACTCGCTTCTCCCCACTCTCGCCCGAAGGCGCGCCTAAGCTTTTCGGTATCCCCCCTACGTTAGCAGAGGGGGCCTTTGCTACCCACAGCCCTGCCCCAAGCCTAGGGCCAGGCCTTCCCCACCCACCCTCCAAAGCGCAGCGAAATGGCGGCCGCAGCCGCTGTGCCCCAGGGGCCGCACAGCGGAAGCGCAGCCTCTGCCGCATCTTCTCTCTTCCTGCCAACGGCCGCCATTGCGGGCTAATGCGCCATGTCGCAGGGAAAAACCGGCCGGGAGCGTGGCAGAAACGCTGCAAGGAGGCGGCGGGCGCTGCGGGGCGGCAGCGGTAACAGCGAGGGGCACCATTAGTGCCGCCCACCCACCCCCAGCCTCCAGCCCGCCGCGCCCAGCGCTCCCCCCGCCCGCCCGGCGGCTCTGGCGGGGCGTTAAACCAGCTCGAACCTCCGCGGAGGGCGGGGCGGCCGCTTCACCTCCCCTTCCACCCTCGCCTCAGCTCAGCCTAGCGAGCCCCGCTCCCTCCACGCGGCGGGCAGTTACCTCCATTTTGTGACCAGGCTCGCCTCTTTCCCTACCAATATGGAGCCGAGAGGAAGAGGAGGGGGAGGGTAGAGGAGGGGGTCACGTGGCGGGAAGGCGGGCTCCGCGCATCGCGCGATAAGGCGGGGGGGGGGGGGGAGGGGGGGGATGGCAGCCGCGCGCGCGCGCGCCGTTACCGCTTTCTTCTCAGCGCTCGCCGCCGCCCTTCCCCCCGCCCGCCGCGCCGCGCCGCGAGCCCCGGGCCCCGCTGAGGCGGAGCGGCCCCTTCCCCACCGAGAGGGCGCGCAAAGGCGGGAGCGAGGGCAGCTGGGGAGGGGGAGGTGGGGGTAGGGTAGGATAGGAGAGAGAAGAGAAGATATAACCGTGCCAGCCTCCGGTTAAGCGCCTTCCCGCCCTCCGCCGTCCCACGCCGGCAGCTGGCCTAGCGCACGAACCGCCGCCCGCTGTGGGGGTGGCGGCGCCGGCGCGCAGCCGTGACTGGTGCGCAGCGGCCGGCACCGCCTCCCCGCTCCATGTAAGGCTGCCCCGCCGGCTCTGCGGCCTCCCCCCGCCACGGCTGCCCGCCCCTGCCTCCTGCCCAGGGCCCCGAGCGCAGCCCGCCGCTCGCAGGGCGGGACCTCGGCAGCCGGGGGGGCTGCTCTGCCCGAGGGGCGCCAGCGAAATGCCGCCCTTGAGAGAGGTTGTTGTTCAGGCGGGTGGGAGTACTTTGTAGGAAAGAGAAGGAAAGGTGGGCAATGTGACATTTGCAGAGGATTTCTGCAGAAGTATCAGGGTACACCTGAGGCTCTCAGGACCTTCTAAAAGAAGCTATTTGTCTCCGCATACTGTTTGTATCCTGGAGACGCTGCAAAGAGGCAACGAAAAGATTTGCTCTCCAGAGACTGTTTAGCACTCACCCTTTGAAAGTGCGGGTAGGTTAGCGTACTTCTGGTTGAATACCAAAAGAAATCCAAGCAATAAGTTTTACAAACCTATCCTCTTAAGCAGAGGTGTTGACTGTATCTTGTAATTGTGTTTATCATCATAAACTAACATAGAAATTTTAAAAGAAAGGGTCTTCTGCAAGACTAAAGCATAGTTAAGCACATACTTAACATTTTTTTCCTTATCGGTAAAATGACATCAGGAAAAAGAGCATTATAAAACCCTATTGTTAAAGTCAACGTTTCTTCAGGCTTGGTTATCTCCATCCTCTCACAGTACCAGTAGCTATTTCAGAATGATGACCTAACCTAGGCAGGAGGCATTGGCGCTTAGACCCTTTAAAAATATCTTTATGCTATATATAGGAGTAAACCAGTCAATGTGGTTTTGCTGAAAGGTTTGTAGGTGGGTTCCCCCCATATGAAATGCTTGACTGAAAGAGTTAGGAAGTTTAGTATTAGCTGCTAATCGAATTTCTTTATATCTTTACCTCGCAATTCCAGCAACAGCAACAATAAAAACAGAAAAGAGGAAAAGATAATCTTTGAGTTTCAGATTAGCATCTTTCATTTATGCAAGTGCCAAAACCTGTTTGATTTCTCTAACTAAAGAGAATTTTCCTATTAAGTAGAGAAATTCCCAATAGGTTTACAAATGTTCTAACTACTATTTTATATAGAAGTTGAAAGAAATTTTTAGATTATTCCTCTATTTTGATCTCTGTGAGAAGGTAGGTGACTTCCTAGAAAGTAAAACTCACTTGAAATCTCAGCAGCCTCCAGATACTCTTTGCACTGAGACCAAAACTAGCAATTTCTCATTTTCCTTCTCCCAACCAAGTAAACCATACAATTTAACTTTTTATTTCAAATAATTTGCTTCATATATGCATCATTTATGTTGCTTGTTCTCTTGCCCCTGTTACCCACAGGGTGAGAATACTGAGAGACAGATAACAGTACTGGCTAAATATGTCTTTTAGTTTCAAAGGTTCTTGTAGTTTACACAGGAGCTGCCTCACCGAATTTGAAGAACACCGTGCCTTTGTTAGTTTGATTGTCATTCATTTCACAGTTAAGTGTCACTCATGGAGGCTGATTGTCTTGCAGTCTCATTTGGCTGCACAGCCATAGGCAGATCACATTTGAATTCTACAGTTTCAGTTCATGATCGTCCTCCCTTATGTGTAATCAATTGTACAGAACGTAATAATTTTATAGTATTGTGCTTACTGCACTGACATAAAAGGAAAACCAGTAAATGAGGGAGATGTACATTTTACAAAGATATGCAGTTGCTGTTGAAAATTATCCACAAGCTTAGGTCTTAGATGAAAAATTATAATTTTTAATTCAGGCAAACATTTTTCTGCCATTAAAATGTTTTCAGGTTGGTTGTTATCTAGTAGAATATTGCTTCCCATTTTGGATCACCCATTTCCTAAAGAGAAAATGAAACATTTAATACACCTGTATTTATTCTGGATGGTGTAGTTTCATAGTCAGATGAAGTTTCATATTATGTAGCAAATGCAGTTTTGGTGATCTATGCAGATGGCTAACATGACTTTCTTTTTTTCCTAGCAGTGTTTTCAAACATGTATTCTCCTCTTTGTAAGCCAAGGGAACAGTAGTTTGTACCTGGTTCAAAAAAAAAAACCAAACCAAACCAAACAAACAAACAAAAAAAAAAAAAAAAACCCAAACCAAAACAAAAAAAAAACCCAAAACAACTGGGAAAGGCTTTTATCTTTTATATATTTCTGTGGCTGAAATATCAGTTTCT
Organism: Tyto alba; assembly: GCF_018691265.1. Taxonomy (NCBI): domain Eukaryota; kingdom Metazoa; phylum Chordata; class Aves; order Strigiformes; family Tytonidae; genus Tyto; species Tyto alba. The sequence continues at coordinate 25,869,563 of NW_024881328.1, read as the reverse complement.
TTTCATTGTCCCTTTTTGTTGTGGGTTTGTTGGAGGTTTTTATTGCTTGATTCTTACACAGCATTTGTTTGTGAAGTGAATCTTTGGATATATAAATATTGTTGGTGAAATTGTCCAAAGCCTCTTTTTAGTGTTACACAGAGATTAAGATGTGAATTTGAAATTGATCTTGAATCCTAGTCTCCGGAATAGTAATGTTAATGGAGCCAATTCACTCAACCAAATATATTTTCCGTAAACCTCTTAGATTGCAGAAACAAATGGCCTCGTTATTAATTAAATGTTAGTATTGTGATGACAGTTTTGCAAATATAGTTGGTTTGAATATATTTGAGATTCAGACTTTGAAAAGGACACAAACTACAATTTTGATAAGAAGGCCTAAGTGCTGCATAGTAAAACATTGGTGTGAGCTTCAAGACAAAAGATTGTTTAACGTTCTTTTTTCTGGGTTGTAGAAATATGGTATATTTAAACATGGGCAAGTGTTACTGCAGACACTTGACTATTGTGCAAGCAACTGCAGCTTCTGCTATCTTCATTTAGAAACAATTGTTTTCATCTCTGAATTTGATTTAAGTTGCTGAGCTTCGCGGAACAAAGACAGAATAATATATTAGTGTAAAGTCTGGTAACATTTTGGCAATTCCTCTTGTATGCAGTGCAGGGTGCATGAAAACCTTTTACTTCATTAATTAAAAAATACATAGAACCAATAACCTGATTCTTGATATCAGAATTAGTAGTATGATTATGCTACAGTATTCGCTTTATTTCAGAAATTGTTAATAATACTCTTTGTATACACATACATGTATACATCCATACATTTGTATACATACACACACGCCAGAAACAACAAATCCTAAAGACCCTTTCCACTTCAGATTATGCCAATTCAAGTGTCTTGTGCCTCAGAACTCTGGCAGTCTATGGAGGATTTAATTATAGTGATTTGAAATAGTATTTCCCCTTTCTGTCTGCTTTTTTCCCATGGAAGTCACTGAATGCATGTAGATACATCAGCTGGTTCAATTTACAGTCTCCTGTATTAACTTTAATAATTGATAAAGGTGCATTTGAAGTAGTATGTCAGTCTATGAGCTAGTTCAAAGCAAACCCACACATACTTGTCCACCAGCCTAGTACAGCTTTAGTAATCTCCAGCAAACATTTGGGGAAATAGCACCAAACTCTTACAAATATGTCCATTAGGCTCCATCTGTCAGAGACCTTAGATCAATTTTGCATGATTTGTATTCCTCAAGAGCTATATCTCAGAGCTGTGGTCCAGGAAATGAGAGATATCAAACAATTAGCAACTAGCTCAAATAAAAATACTTTTAAACTGCTTGCCCTTGGCATATTTTGGTTTCATTCAGGGACATGGGATTAATTCTTTCTACAAATTATATCTCTATATAAAATGTTTATTTTTAGAATACTTTATGTTTTTACCAGGCATGTAATATGGAAAAAAATCCTGTGTTTTGGATTGCTATAAAAATGAACAATTTCCTAAACATTTTTCCCCATATGCTCTGCTCTTTGAATGCTAATTAATTCTGAACATATTAGACTCTATTTTATTCCATAACCTGATCTCTTTCTGTTTAATCCAAATTTTCTTCTTAAAATTTTATTTGCTTGAACCCTTCTGACAAAAATTAAAGGAAGAAGTGTGCATTGGGAATGACATTAGGACTAACCGAACAAGAAAAACTCTAACAGTGAAGGAAAGATAGCTTGCTGAGATGCCATTATAACATAGCTGGCTCTGTAACTTTGTGCACAAGAATTTAATATTTATTGTCTAGAACTTAGGATAGGGGGAATTCTGTTACTAGCAAAATTATGCCCTAGACAAACTGTAAAGTTGTCATGTTAAAGTGTCAACAATCATATTTAAGGAGCTTACTTGAGACAAAGTATTGTATGCCTTACGTTTTATGCTGCTTGGTTTACACAAGGCTCTAGGGTAAATTTAGGACTTTCTTAAAAGCAATATACTTTGTTTATGCTATATTTTTTTTGTTAGCAAACATAAGTTTTCTTTAAATGTAGATCAGATAGAAAGGAGTCTATGTATTGCTAGGGGAAAATAGAATGTGATAGCCACTTACAGTTGAAAACCCCATGTAAAATGAAATTTAATATGTTGTATTTCAGATGCCAGTGCATGAGGAGTCAGCAGTGCTACAATTTGTGTAATAAAATCATCACAACTGTGAAAAAGGTAAGAAATACAAGATTTGCAGAATAATTTTTAATTGGGATTCATGTTGTCCACATGGGAAGAAAAAAGCCTTGAGATGTAGAAGAAAGAATAAAAATGGAGAATGTAGCAGGCAGCATCTGCTGTTCTTGAAATGAAAATCGTAAAAAGTAGCATATGATTGTACTTGGTCTTAGTGTTCATGCTTTGTTACTAAGATTTGAAAAACACTGGTTAGCAGTAATTGTACAACTAGCTAAATAGTAAGGTTTATTTAGTACATTTTATTAAGGCGTGGAACTGCAGGTGGATTTCTTACTTGCCTACGTATCTGTGCAAGAGAATAGGGCAGGGGAAATAAATCTTGTTCTCTCCTTGACTGCAATGCAGATCTGGCTCTGGGAGGGGTTTTCATATCCGCACAGCTCAAACACATGGTCAGTGTTCAGCCAATAGTTAGCCTTACATCTGGCACTGGATTTGTGTGACTCAAAATGCCTTTTCTGACTACTAAACATAAAAACCTCTCACTTTTTTCCCTAAATTGAATTTGCACACATTCTTCAGACTGTGATTTATACCAAACATAATTTTAACTGCTTATCTGGTATACATTGTAGCTACCCTAACAACTGCTTTGCCAACACTGTCACAGACAGGATTTTTTAAAAAAACACAGCTACATAGATGATTCCTTTCCTGTACTTACTCTCCCAGCTATGCTTAAGCTGCTAGGGTCATGCTTTTTGGTGGCATGCTATGTTTTAATCTGTAAATTGTACTCCATTTTTAACTATTACACCCCCTCTGGCAAGTCAGATATTTCAAAATACATTAAATTGATTTTTTACATAATTATTTTCTGGTCTGTTGCTGCAGAGAAACATTTTATTAATTTTATAACATATATTTGAGATTTTTAGATTACTGTGGTGCAAGGACATATGTACAGTTCTTTACATATTGCATGAAACATATGTGAAAAAGGTTATGTCTTTCAAAAGCTACCAAAATAAATTTAAATTCCAGAGGGTAATACCACATGTGCTAATGTTTGCATGTGGAACATTAAGGCATATCTCTTTTAAAAAAATCATAAAGCCTTTATAATGAATTGCATACAAGTCTTCTTTTTTCTTTCCTAGCAGGAGTTTTGTATTTAGTTAGAAACAGATATTGCTAAATACGAAATATTATGCCCTAAAATATGAGTGGTTGTAATTTAAACTGATGATATAAACATTATTATAGTTTCTGCTAAGCATCTTATAATTCTTTCTCGCTACATTTAAAATGATTGTACTAACCAATAACAGGAGTTCAGTGGAGATGCTGGGCAAGTACAATAAAACTCTAGAGAATGTCAACAACCGGTCTACTCATTGTGGCTGATTAAATCACTTAATTAAGAGAAATATATTGAAACTGCTGGGAGAATACAGCCAAAGGTGATGAAACTGTGGCTAGTAGTTACTCATTTTTACATTCAGAAACCTCAAGTGTATGAACGGATGTATTCCATGGAAGATTGTGTTATGAGTTTAAAAAAATGCCCTGTAATGCTAGAATATTTGCCACAGAAATAAATGGCTGCACACGCTTGTTTACCAAATATTGTAGGTCATGTGCAGTAAGCACAGTTGGAAAATGCTGAGTAGTGGAAATACTTATGGCAATATATAACCTGATGACATTTCTGCCTTCAGGACACACATGGTTTGAATTCATTGGCCATATAATTAATCATTTTCTGTGTGTTAATAAGAGAATGGTAATATAAGCAGATAGATTATGCAAGAGAAATCTAACATAAGGTCAACTATCTAATTCATAGAAGTGTATTAATGTTTAAGGCTGTAACTTTCAAACAAGTTACGTTGTATAAATGGGAACAATTCAGATTTTAAATGTTGCTATTTTGCTTTTGTGAAAATGACAGACAGGTATTTTTTGTGGACATTCCTCTAAAACCTATCACTCTTGGTGAAATGTAGTATAAAGAACTCATACCTTTGTAATGTTTGCAACCATAACACTGTTGTAGCTGTATCATCTGCATTTAACCTATATTTAATCAATCTACATTATCCAGGTGTCAGAGGACTTGGTTACACTATCTTGTACTAGATTTAGTTAAAATGTAGTTTGACTTTGTAGTGTTAAGGGATTTAATAAACTGTTTAACAATACCCCCAAAGTGTACAAGAATTTCTGGATAAAAACTTTAGAGTTACGAAATCAGATTCTTGTCTCATGTACATTCCTTGCACTTCATGTTGGCTGAGAATGAGGCCTACAACCTAAGCAGGCCTAAGTAATTTGCAGATATTATCCATTCTCATATTCTTTCTGGGTGCCATTTCAGAGACTGGTTACTCAAAATGTGCAGATAAATGTGTTTATTTTCTTTGCTTCAGTGGGGCCAACTCAAAGAAGTATCACCTGGGACTCTGTGACTTTGGAGTTTCTTTCTAAGTTTAGTCAACCAGGAGGGCTGTATCATTTTGAATACTAGCTGTAGCTGTACCACAGAATTTCCAATGATAAAAATAGTTTCCTATTTTTTTACATCTGTCAGTATACAATATTTTATTTAAAAATCCAGAAGGGTGCTTGTAGCATGTAAATATAGAAAACATGCAGCTGGCCATTTCTGTAATTTAAAGTTGCCATTTTATCTAAGCAAGAATGAACAGCTTTTTAAGTCCTCATACAAACATGTGCTAACCCTCCAGTACACCTGTTGCTTTTATTTCCTCCCTCTCATGAAGTTAGCTATGGGATTAACTGAATTAGTTATTTTTGATTCTGTTCTGTAGTCCTGTGCCCAAACAAAGCCTCCGTCTTGCCTATTTTGTTAGCTTAACACCCTCCCAAGAGTTTCAGAAAGCAGACTGATGTAATTATATAGCACATCCCAGTGGAAAACTGGGACTACTATGTCAGGCCTGGAGCAGCGAAGCAATATTCCAAGCTGGCTGCTGGAAACCACAAATCTTGACCATTATTGCAAAACTTGTGATAGAAACACATAGAAGAGTATTATTAGCCAGTCATGGGGTATTAAATTATACATGACTGCAGCACTGCTGAAACATCAGCCACCAGCCTAAAGCTCTTCTTTTTTCTGTTTCGTTCACTTCAATGACAAGAGGCAGATTTTCTTGTTTTGACCTTTGGATTAAGTCAGTCAATATTGATTTAAAAATCTGCCTACAGTCCATCTTTTGAACCCAAGTCTTCTGTTATTTTTTTTGTTGTTGTTGTTTTTGTTTTTGTTATTTGTTTTTGGTTTTGTTTTGTGAAATCCATATCTGAGATCCCATTTACACTAAAACATAAGCATGCATGTTTCCAAATGGTTTACATGCATTTTGCTCCTAGGATGCTGAGGGAATTGGCAGTATGTAAGCTGAAAAATGTCTGTACATATTTCACTCTATTATTAGGGGTTTTACTTTGGTGGCATTCCAGTAAGAATAGGACATACACTTTAGTCCACCCTCGCATGACTTCTATGTCTGCAGTAGCAAGCTGCTTTACTCTAACGAAAGCTAATTACTGGACCAAACCAGCTGTTGCTGGATTATTTCTCTGTGAAGGAGAAGGGAATATTTTGGTATTAAATACAGTTCCTTTTGGAACGCACACGTCCCTACTACATGCTGCTAGATGTTATTTTAGCTTGATAACTGTCCCACAAACCTTCAGATCCTCATAGCAGGGGCTATATTCCTTTCTTGTCTGCCTTACATAGATGATACTAGTATGTCAGAACCCACATTATTTACTGCTGTGTGAATACCACCAGTGCAGAAAGTCTCCTCAGACCTTGCCAAAATTGTCTCAGGCCTTCCTGAGACTCTCCTGGACACTGCTGCTCTTCCTAGAGTTGGGTGAGTGCTCCTGCTTCCGCTGAGGTCTGTATAGAAAACTGCTACATAATACTGTTGGACTGCTACCTTGTTACTTCTAAATTACAATTCAGTCTTGTAAGGTCACAGTCTAGGTAGGATGATTTGGAAAGAGCAGTAGATTAGAGTTCTGTCTTTGTTGTAACGATCAGCTGTGCTTTAACCATTTTGGGAGGAACTGGGTCATAAATACACACAGAATTATGAGTATTTTGAAAAATTTAAACAGTACATAGTTTCTCATTGTTACTTCCTGCGGGAAACAAACAAACAAAAAAATCTATGTGTTTCTAATGAAATCTGGCAAAATGCTGCTTTCATAATACTGAATTTGAATACTTCTTAAAACAAAACAAAACAAAACAAAACAAAAACAAAACCCAAACCCTACTAACAGATTGGTTATGACTTCAGCTGTGTTAATTGAGGATGTTTTCTTATATCACATGATTTAATATGTTGGATTGTGAATTGAAGCAGCTGAAGTATAGGCCCACATTCCCCTCTCCTTACTATTTTCTGAAGATGGTAACTTCCAGCAGGGGAGGTACCAGACAACAGGCAGTGTGCAAATGACTTAAATCTCTGCAGCTGTTGGCACATTTCTATTCTGGTGCCACATGTTGTTACCAGTAATTTGTGACATTCATCAAAAGTGGAAAGTGTGTATGTTTTTCTTTTTTTTTTTTTTTTGTAATGGATGTGTTACCATTGCAGTTAAACTGAATGTTAAAGTATTAATGCAGTTTGGTTTATTACTTTGGCAATACTGCCCTAGCCATTACTGCTCAACAGACAGACTTTGTTCAGGAAAAAAATATCAAGGTGAGGCACAGCAAGGAAAAAAAAAGTCATTAGTTCCTAGCTAATCGGAATGAATACTTAAATATTTTAGATGTTTTTGAGGTTTTTTTTTTTTCTGTTGTTCTTAGAAATTATATATAGCAGAGGAAAATGATACAAGAAAGAAAGGACTTGATGAACTTAAGGGGGAATGGGGTAGGGGGTGGTGTTATGGAAAAAAAGAAGACCCTTTGTTTTCTTTCCATGTAAATGCTTGGTGAATTTCAGACTCTGGATTTTTCTGTGATTGTGTTCACAGATAAGGTAATTGGTACTAATTTATCCAGAATTAGCATGAAATTAGGGCATGCAACAACAGAATAAATGCTTGAATCCACAGAGTTTGTATTTATGTAATAGGCTAAAAGATTTCCACCAGAGCTTATGTCCTTTATACTAGTGATAAATCCTAGCTTACAAAATTCAGATTCCAAGCTGCATTTTGCCACAACGTGGAGGTGGCTTGTTTCCAGGGTTGCTTTCTGATCTCTCAATATATACATTGTCTTTTACTTTGTTTTTACTCATGAGTGAACTGCAGCCTTGCTCTTCTTGTAGCCACCTTTTACTTTAAATTTTTGACTGTATCTTCCATTTTTATTACTGCTGTCTATTTAAAAAAAAAGTTGCAAAAAATTTTAAGTTAATCATCATTTTATTTTTATAATTTGTAATTTATATTTCTTTCAGTCTGCTTTTTATTTTAAAATAAAATGGCTGATATACCACAAAGTAAATTTAATTAAATGTTAACAAGTAACTATTACAATAAATACATTTTACTTGCAATGCTACATTAGTATTTTGCTCTGAGGTCTGAATCTGGGACTTCTGTCATTGTATACAGATTTCTAATCTTGCACAGGATTTCACTGCAGTTGGTCCCTGGTGAAGAAGGAGTCATTCTTTACAAAACTGATTGAATGACTAGGATCCAGATTATTCCTGAATGATGGATCTAAATTTTTCAATTTCATAATAATGATGATACTTATTTAATATATCAGTTTTATTGCAAAGGGAAATATTTTGAGCCATCAATTCAGTCTTATTTGTTGAAATAATCTATTCATTCAAGACATGAACAAAAATGAAAGTTTACCTTGTGTGTTTATTTTGATATTACATTCCTAAATCATGTAACGTTTCTCTTCATTTTGACAGTGTCCAAGTGGACTGGCGAACTTAAATGCTAGTTGTAAGAGTACAATTTGTCTTTTACTAATAGAGGTGGTGGATCATGTGTGGCATAATATTTGAAACTATCTGCTGGCACATAGATTAACTAATTAAATAGATTAAGCAGTGTCAATTTTCAAATCTGGTATGTTTTGGCAAACACTACAAGTAAAGTAGATTTATGCTATACTACACCATTTCTTTATTTCTTTGGGAAGAATCATGATTGGGGAAGTCAAAACTTTTGCAAAGGAGGACATTAAATACGTTTGACACCATTACAATAACATTATCTGAAAGAATACTGGTTTCTTGACTGTGAACTGTTTGGGTTTGTAGTACTAAGGCTCTCATCCAACCAGCTGTGGGGATGGTCACATATGAGGTTGTAATACGGGTCTCTTGCTAGACTTAATATACACTAGCATTGAAGAAAGGGTTTCTAAATTCCTAAGAAGAGGATGAACCTGCTCTGAAAGTATTAAGTTAAAAAGAATACATTTGTCAAATGAACCTCAGATGGTGACATATATATTTGTTTTATTCCCAAAACAGCTTTGTATACAATTTAAAGCAGTGAAAATTACTCGTATTATGAAGCCTGGTCTAGCTTTGTGAGTGAGTGATGTTTTCGTTTGTGTTTTATTTTTTTTTTTTCTTTTCCACCATTCCACATATAAATACTGAGAAACTTGGCATAAAGAATGTATCCTGGGGCATACTCCATAAAACTTACAATGCAATTAAATGAGCAATTTCTACTGGAAATAAAATGGGTATGTTGAGTAGAATATGAATTAAACCAGGCAAGAACAGTCAGACAACCTTTCGTAGTACTCCAGGCTCTTTAAAAGAACCCCCAGGGTCAGCAGTACCAAATGTAGCTGACAGGTCAAGGCCAATCAGCAAAGAAAGATAACTGCAGTTTGCAATGAAAAGCAGGTCATTCCAAATTTTGATTAATGTAGTCTCAATGCTGTGGTGTCCACTCGAGTGGGCTAGCAAAATAAAGACAGATAGCAGTGGATTAACTCTAACACTTCTTTATTATACTGCAGCCGTTACAAGCTTCTCTGCTGCATTCACTAAGACTAGGTTTTCTCCAATTTATGATCCTTCGTCTCACATTGCCGTCTGTCCTGAATCCTGTGGAATTGACTCAGTTACAAGGGGCTGCCCTGTTGACTATTTGCAGGACTACCAAAATGACCTCAAAATAACTTTGGAACAAGGCAAACCCACTACATTCTTAACATTATGATTAGTTGATGTCGGCAGCGTGTTTATTCTGTGGAGCATATACGGCAAAAAGGTGTCAGTTCCCATGGCTTTGTTAAAACACTACGGGCAACTAATTTGTTGTTTATTGACAGTTTTTGTTACACAAAACAAAGACTCAAAACCTTTGGCTTCAGAGTGAACTTTGCAAGTGTAACTTGCCAGTGGCAGGAATCTGAGAAGTCCAGATACAATGAAGAAATGTTGCCGTGTAAACTTTCCTCTTATGAAAGAATAAATGTGATCCTAATCTGTGTTCCTTAGATGGCATTTTTTTGAAGTAGAAGAAAAATAAGTATGCTCTCTTAATTGTTCTTTTCTGTTCTGAGATAAAATTAGCAAATAAATGTTTGTATACGTACTAGCCAATATGGGATTGGTACAAGGTTTTACAAACCACAAAATATCTGTATCAGTGAAAGATAAAGTTCACTTAGCAAATATGAAGCTACTCCATGAGATTTAAAACACGGAAAGAATTTGATCTAGGTGGGTTCCTTCCATTACTTTCCAGCCTTTTGTTTGTTTGTGTTTGTTTTTCTTTTTCTTTTGGAAGGTAAGAATTTGTGCCATACTGGTTTGAATATATATTGTAACTGTGTTTATTAATGCAAGTCCTTCCATGCATAGTCTTCTAAATCAGTCAGTTTGTTAGAACTGGTTGTGTCGTTTTGGACAACAGCACTTTCATGACGTCAGTGATTATCCTGGAAACACAGGTGCAGTCTGTGTGCATAATCTCCTCCGTACTGCTGTGCTGGAGCTGCTTTTTGCTCTGCTGTTCAGCTGCATGGAAGGGCAGTACTTGAGGTGGGCTGAAGACTAGCCTGGCACTTGTACTGAGGTATGCAAATGGCAGAATCTAACCTGACTAGATAATAGTGAAGGTGTAGAGCGGGTTCACCATTTCCCTGTTAGGTAGGACAAAAATGTCACTATAAAATTATACAGAAGGTGACCTTTCTCAGAGTAAGAATTAGAATGCTTTTTTTCCTACATAGCTGACGGTATATGTTATTCTGTGATAATTTTTTTTTTTTTTTTTTTTTTTTTTTTCTGGGTAGGGAGAGAGCTATCAGCTAGATATTTTAGCGAACCAACTGCAGAATTTGTAACTTGTATAGCGCTGTTGTTCAAATTGTACTTTATCTTCTCTCTGGTCCTATGGAAGACTGTAAAAAAGAATATGTGTAACTTTATGAGCTATACTGTTTAATGGTGCCAAGGCCAGAATGGCAGGGTTCTCTTGAGGTGACTGCCATTACTGATACAGAAATGTTGTCTGTATGTCCCAGCTGTCAGAGTGACTTTGGCTTGACAGCTGCAGAGGACCTGCCCCATATAGGAGAAAGCTTTAATTTCTTTTTAGGGAGGATTTTCTTACACTATAGAAGTATTTCTTCTATTCAGACCACAGCTGACAAATTGACCACAAATATGATATATTTGTAAATTAAAAATGTTCTGTTATTGGTGTTATGTGAACCTGTATGGGTTCCTTTGCCCAACCTGTAAATAAATATAAAATTCATAGACAGTTGGCAACAGTTGCTTGAATTTTTGTTTGGTCTTGTCTGAGGCTGAGCAGTAGATGACTAGCTCATAACTCCCCTGCTTTGAACTTTGTGTGAGCCTGGATGTGTGGGTGCGTGTGCCAGTGCATGTGTTGGGTCAGCCCATAGCAAATAGTCTGAAAGAATTAGAGCGGAACATGGGAGTGGAGTCTGTTGCAATGTCAGAACCACTGCAGTCAGAGAATGGAAAGCGAGTCCCTGCCTCTTTGGGCATCTGTATCCAGCCAGCAGACAATTAAAGCAGCAGGCTCTAATGAGAAAAGAGAAGCCAGTGAAGGGGACAGACTCTGTGAAATTTATTAGCTGGTGCAATAAAGCTGCTTCTTTGGGAATGAACCTGAAGTGGCCTCTGAGTTTATTTGGGATAAAAAGCCCAGTAAGGGAGGCAGTTTATTGGGGTTCATCCTCTTCATAATCCAAGATATTGACCTCTACGATCTCCCAGCCAGTAGCAAAAATATCAGACTCTCCCATCTGTGCACAGTACCATTTATTTTCATCTAATAAAAACAACCCCTGAGTCTGTTAACTATTATCCACTTCCCTTTGCAGGATGTATCTTACCAGTCATCATTGAGAATATTGCTTTCAGACTCATTTTAGTTTATGGCCCCAAATATTTCTTGTTTGCTTTGAATAATTGTTTTCTGTTAAAAATTAGGTAGCTGGCTTGTTAATTAGCAAGATATAAACGAGGCACATCACTACATTTTTAAAGCTATGGTGCCAGCTAGTGGTGAGAGGTGATAGACAGCGTCTCAAGCTTGACATCTATGTAAGTCTACAGTGTATTTTTATTTGCATCATGATAAGGTGACATTAAGTTTTATTTGTCACTTATCACTACCTTGTGACAGAAAAGGCAAAATAAAATCAGCAACTGCTATAATTTTCCAGTCGGATTTAAATTGAGTATTGTTTATTTGAAACCTTCCTGACATTACTGATGGAGTAATTGCTTTATTCATCAGGCCATTTGCCAGTGAAGTCTTTTAGTCCTTAGTTTCTCATGTGTGAACGTCAGTTCTTATGTGTTATGAACCTGCAGGTGCTCTTTTACTTTGCTAGAAAATGGAATTTCTTAAAAAATGCAGTAGACTTTAGTTGTGAGTGGCAAAAAGATGCTTAGATGTTTTCTGCAACTGATTCAGTTGTGAACCCTGAGGAGAGCTCTCATGTGACCAGCACAGGCTAAAACTCTTAATTGATTATAGTTACTTGTAACTGAAGCAACACACTAAGATTAAAATCCTGAATTTTATTAAGATGTAAGGAAAATTCAAACAATTCATTATTCACATGCACTATCTGTATTCAAATAAACTCACAACAGAAAACAAAAATAAGCAACCCTTAAGAATATTTGTAAAGAAACGTACAAAAAAAATAATATTTTTTTATGTTTTTTTGAACAAAGAGTCATTGGCAGGCTACCTTTTCTAGTTTAATTAAGCAATAACTGATCTCAGTGAGGTTGTGGAAGGCTCTTGAATACTAATAAATAAAACCAGAAGATGAAGCATTTATTTCATTAAATAGTAGGAGCTGTTTATAACTCTATTACTTACTGCTAAAATCAATTATTATTACTAATACTCTACAAGTAATTTATAACTGAAGGCACACTGAAGGTTGTAAAGCAGAACTTTTCTTTTTAAATGTCAGACATAGCCATGAAGGTCAGCTATTGTGAATAAGGACAACTCAGATGAACACACTTGTAATAATATTTGTGAAGATAGATCTAGTGTTAGTGACAGCTGCAGGCAGTAAGCAGAGCTGTCAGAGTCTTACTTCCAGTCTAATGTATATGACTACACTGGTGTAAAAATACAGGGATGTTTCTAATCCAAGGGAATAAAGAAAATGAAATATTTTTCTATAAGATTTGATCGACTGATTTAGACACACAAACAACTGATTTAAAAAAGGTGCTCGAAATATTAATCTATGCAAAAAATAGTCTTCTGTGATTAAAATAACTTGTATCCTAATAGGTGTGAAAGAATTGTTGGGGCCCATGGTGCATGTTTGTTTCTTTGCACTTAACTACTTGAAATATACTGTCATATTTCCATCACACACTTCTTTTTGGTCCACTTTCCATAGACAGTGTTTGTGACTGATGTGTACTTTCTGTTTTTTTTTCATTTGCTGTTCCAACACAGTTGCTTCAATTTAATACTACAGGGAATATCTAAATGCAAAAGCCTATATCTCTTAAAATATCAAAATGCAAGTATGAATCTTAACTGATTTCACTGTGGGTTTTATAATGTTTTACACACTCACACTAATTTATTACTTAAATGATTTGAGATATTCTGCAAATTGGTTGTCTCTTGACACTTACATAACTGCTGATTCAATAAAGTTTTAGTTTTTCAAAGAACTTATCATGTGTTGTCCAGTCGTGACAGTTGTAGAAGATTAAGTGTACACTTTGAATTTGGGACCAACAAATGGCATTCTCCAGCTTCAGTTTTCTCTTTCTATGTTTTAAATTAAACAACTGTCCATAACGTTGTATTAGTGTGTAACTAAACCACGATATTTATGGTATAATTTCTTATTTTTATGGGAACTCTGCTGTCATAATAATAATTAAAAAAGAAGTAGCTTGTTCAGACCAATGACTATAATGTTGTCAGCACTGAGGTTAAATTGCCAAGGTATTTGACTTCCAGACAAAATAATGTGGAGATCAGTGATCTAAACACAGTGACCAATATTTATTATGTTGAAATATGCATTTGGATTGACAGTCCTTTAGCTATCATAGTGTTATACTCCAAATGTATATCCTGTCCAAAATGAATACTTTATGCAGAAGACAGAAATTATACAAAAGATTATTTTAAAAGGTATTTTAAAATTTATTTTTCACATGTTTACTGGGTAAGATGTAAATTTGGCAGTTTGCTCTCTTTACTACTATAGAATACATCTTGTTATAATAGCACTGAGATGATACACACTTAGTGTATTCTAAGCTGGATACCCTTGTGCATCTCATAAAGCTTGCTGAAATTTATGCATTTAAAAATCTGTGTAACAGATTAAGCTCAGTGGACTTAGAAGAATACAGATATCAAGCAAGAACCTTGATTTTAAAATAAGGAAAAAACCTACCTCAAGTGACTGGTCATGTAATTTGTTTAAATCCACTGATGTATTGGGTCTGAGTTTGATACCACAGCTGATGAAGGGGGGAAAAAGAATCACAGTAGTTTTGAAGTTAAAAGGAATGTGTTTGAAAGGCCCTCTGGCAAAACCAAAACCAAAACCATGCTGCTTTATTATTTACAAAGAGTTACCACATTTGAGTACCCGGTGGCAGTGTTTTCTGCCCTTCCCTCCGAATGCTGTCACTGAAGCCCTCTGCAGATCACCATGTCACAACATGGAGCGGCCCAGTACGGGAGTTGGCCACATCTGTCAGGAAACTGCTACAGATGGTTCAGCTCATTAGCTGACAGAACTCCGAGCAAACATCGTCCAAGAGTATGGGGACCTCACTTGAACTAACTGTTAAGCTCGCCTCCTGTTCAGTGCCACTACATTTTCTGCAGAGTAAGATCCTTAACCATTTCTGCTGGATCCTGGATACACTTGAATGTAACTAGCCTGCAACCCTGTTTTATACAATTTACAAATGTAAAAAAAAAAAAAAAAAAATTAATAGTGGTTGCAACATTACAGGTCCACCCAAACAGTGTCTCAAGCATAGCTCACAGTATCTTTTAAATTTTGGATGTATCTGATATTAGTATATATCCATAATGGTATCACAACTGTGAGGCAATGAACTCCAATGGATTTCTAATACATTATACATTTGTATTTGTAAAACCTTTGCTTTAGTATCCTGTTTATATTGTTATGTGTGCAGTCACTCATGCAGAATTTCTCATCTTACCTTTATTCTTGTGTTCCTGGCGAAGTTGTTAGGTGTTTGTCAGTGTTAGTAGCAGAGCAATTACAGCAGTGTTTCACAATTAACTTCTGCAGCAGAGCCAGCAGAGGGAGCATACACATTGGTGGTTTATGATACAGATATTGGCCAATTTCTTTTCCTGTTTTTGCAAATACATGTATTGTCATATATGTGGTTATTATATATGACAACGTGGCCAAATGTTTGTGCTCTGGAAGTGCAGTAACTCTGGAGAAATGCTGAGCTGTCTATTGTTTTACGATTACAGAATTAGCTTTGATTCTGCAGACTTGCATATATCAAATTGTGTACTGCGAGTAATTCTTTGGATTGAGTTTTTTTGAACCCTGGAGAGAAGAGACTTTCCCTCCCAAAAAATCCTTCTATTATACCACAGAATACACTGTCTTTAGAAAAAACACAACATAAATTTAAGGACAGGTTAAAATGACTTCACACACTTGCAAGGTCAAGCCCTTAATAAATCACTATATGCATTGTGTGCAGTTCACCTGTGTGAAATAGGCTTGAAGTGATTGTTCTGGTTTTAGCTGATATTTGGAGATACATTTTGGGTGTATGCAAAATATACTATGCAAAGACTTGTTTTTTGATTGCATCTAAATGCACAAACTCTTAGAATATGAAGTTGCTCTGAAATCATTCTCACAATCACAGTCATTGTGCCTTGAGTCTGCTCTCAAAGTTGACAGGAATTTTACATGAAGAAGTGTCAGGCCAGAAGGGTGGGGTTTTTGTACAATATTATTTGTGTTTAAACAGTACAGTAAATTAAGTATTACTTTGTAAACTATGTTGTTTGCATCATGATTTAAACTTTATTTAAATATTTTTTTTTTTTTTAGCATTATTACACTATGTGCTTGGTTAAACCAGGAGGGGTTGATTATCATTAAAGTGTTATTTATTTCTATTTTATTAAGCCCCTTTTTACATTCATGTTACAGGTTAATTTATACTTTTATTTCATGCACTACTTGGCTTTACTGATTAATATGCCCCATGGCATTCAATAAAGCCAGGCAGTGGAGGAAATAAGAGTGGTATTAATTTCTAACATTGCTATAAATTTGCCTTAATAAAACTAGCTCAATAACGCTGCAGTAGTAATACAATGGATGCTTCCAAATTGTTAGCAAAGGCACAACTGAAAGAACAACACTTTTTTTTACTGGAATTTAAGAATGCTGAGCTGTCTTTCTACTAGTGTTCAAATTAGACTACCTGTTATAATACTGAGCGCTCTTGCATTGTGTTCTAAAAAGCAATATATATATATTTTAAAATAATTATTGTTACTTTACTTAGTCAATCAGTTTGATCAGATGCAGATAAATCCTTTGGATCATTTCAAATGCCTTGTGGATTTTCATGGCCACTGTTACTTAACAGGCTGCCTAAAACCAGGTTTTAAAATACCAAAGATAAAAGAGAAAATTCTGGAGTATAAGGGTGAATAGCAAACAAGTAAAATTAGAATAATGGATTTCCTTTTTAGTAGTAAGATAACTACTATTGATTTATGTTTTCGAATATTTTCCATTGATTTACATGTTGTTTTATAGTAGAGTGAAATTTTCAAGAAAGAAACATAGATAGGACTGGTGAATGTTAGTTTTAGTTCTACAAACTACTCATGATATTGGAAATATTTTTGCTATATTTTATTTATTAACCATGATAGCTATATTTTTTTCAGGTCTAGATTGTGAAATCTTTGTGGTATGAAGTTCTTAAGGAAACTTTGTGGCATAACAGCTAGCTGTGACAAACTTTTTACTCAGGCTGACATTCCTTTCTTGCTCAAACTCATACGGACTGAACTGAAAATTTTGCTCAGTAAGAGGATACAGCTGTTATTTGACCTCCGTGCAAAATGAAAGCATGATAAAGAAAGTTAACATACAAAAATCTGAACAAAACCATAGTTCAGAAGGATTGCCAAATCCTCAGAGCTTGATCCTGGGAGGTGCATGGAGAAGCCCTTAATTGCTCCTGAAGCCAGTGGGATGTGAGCCTTCTCTGCACTTTGCTGGGTCAGACCTTAATAAATCACTCGACACATTTTGCAAGGATCACCTATGGGGTGAAAGGCAGCAAATGTTTAAAAGGATTGATATAAACATTATATATCAAATGGAACTTATTTTTACATTCAGGCAGCTATGAAAATAATACTGTCATTTTGACAAGTGTATTGGTTAGTTAAAATCAGATGGTCAGCAGACCATCTACTATCATTTGATATTACTAAATAAATGCACTTATATAAATTTACATAATGTACAGGCTGAGAATCTGGCAATATAAATTCAAATTTTAGGCTTTATGTAATGATCTTTCCTTAATATGTTTTTCTAAATAGTAACAAAACCTGTGAAACTGCCTTATTTACTGTAATACTCATATATTTCCAGACATACCATTTAGTTTGCTTATATGGTGCTGGTATAGTTTAGTTATGTCAGATAACTTCATTCAAGTGTTCTGTAACCTTCGATTCATGGAGGCACCGAAGTTAGAAATGGAAATGATCTCCTCGCATGTGCAGGGCACAGCCAGTTCAGGTCTGTGCCCTACATATGCAACGTGTGATACTTTATCTGGGCCAGACCTCTTGCAGAGCTCCATTTTATCAACTGTTTTCTCAGTAGAGTATTTAGTTTCTAATGGAAAACTAAACTTCCTGTATCAAGCTTTAAACAAGGTATTAGGCAACATTAGGAATAATGACATTCACAGTCACATTAGATTCAGTGTTTTAAATGGTGATATAATCCGTCATACTTTGGGGGGAATTTGCTAACTGCTGTGTCAAGCTGGATAGCTTATTCTAGGATTGTAATTCATGGAGAGTTCCTCTATATGCTCCTGGAATGGTGAAAAATTAGGTTAGATAAATATACCATCGATTAGAGTGTTTGGCAGTTTAGTTTGCCAGAAATGCTGAAAATCTGTACCACATATTCATGTCGGTGATATATGCAGACAGTTGATGCTTCCCGTCTTTCACTGACAATGGTAGAAATTTGGGCTGCTCACTAGCTGTCTGGATAAGGCATGTGGGGTGTGTGTAGAAGATACTCAGAACATTTTATCTCTAGCTGCACACAGAAGCAGCAGATATGATTATAAGGGAAAATTCACAAGAGTAATTTTTAGTGTTTAACCCCCCAGCGCAAAGCCATATATCTGTTTTCTTCTTGTATCATCACAGCCAAACAGAATAAGCTGCAGTGCTTGCAAAACAGAAAAATGTATGTTTGGGCTGTGAGGCATAACATGTGCAATTAAGTATGAGAAGATCTCTTTAGTTAACGGTGTGAGGGCCAGGGGGAGGAATGGGTGAGAATGTCTCATCAGCCTGGGTGCTGCAAGGAAGGCATGAAGGGTTAAGGCACTGTCTTTTCCTTTGGGAGGCTTTTTAAAAAGCAGTCCATTTTAAAGGCACATCTATAAATAAAAAGATTAAATAGAGGAAGGGTGAACCCCATCCCTTGCACAGTATTTACCTTCATGCAGACGTTGAAACAAGAATATTCACCTCTGTTTCAATTTTCCTCGAAGTGTCTTTTATTGGTAGGGATAGGACGGATTTTGATTTCTTTTGGTCTTTTTGTTTTGTTTTATTGTGGCTTGTTTGCTTGGTTGGTTGTTTTTTTCCCATCCATACAATACACCTGTGCTTTTATAAAACTCAGAAAATTCTCTACTTTTTGTAGAAGGAAATATGTACTGATTTCTATTCTGCCCACCCACAAATTGTTTTTCCTCTTCCAATGTATTTTTATGGAATTAAAGGGTGTTGGCTTTATTTATTGGCTGATGATAAATATTGTTTATTTTTACACCTCCTTCTTTACAGCACAATACTGGAAGAAGAACTGTGGTGTAAACATTGTTGTTAAGTTTTATATTTCCAGCCATGCGTTTAAGTAACTCTTGTTTCAAAATAAATAGATCACTTTTAAGGTGACATTTTCTGGGAACTAGAACCAAAAATTCAAAACCAATGTAGTCAAATCCCTGCCTGTATGTGCGGGTGTAAACTGTTCACAAGAAACAGCCAAATGTGATTGTAATTAGGATCGTTAAAATGTTTTCTGGACATCTGAGGCAAAAAAATACATGTAGCAGCACGTGCTAGTGAGTATGGTACGTCCCGTGCGAAGCGTCTGAGCGAGCTGCGCTGTTCAGCTGTTATTGGCCACTGGGGTTTCGAGCGGCGCCGGCACTCGGGCCGGCTCGCAGGCCGCGCGTTGTGCGTGGAAACGGAACTGCCTGCCGGTGTCCGCTCGCTGCAGAGCTCCCACTCGCGGAAAATCCCCGCGTGCCGGCACGCGCCGCTCCCGCGCGCTGCCGTGCCCGTGCACCAGGGCCTGAGGGGCCTTCCCTCCGCGCCGCCAGGGGGCGCCCCCGCCCGCCCCGCCCCTCCGCGCGGGCCGGCGTGCGGGGGGCGGCTGCGCCCAGCAGCGGGGCTGGCGTGGGGAGCTCACGCCAGGGTGGAACACGCAGCAAACTCTGCGTTACTCGGTGCGGTTCTTACAGCGCGGTCACTTGGTGGCGACCACCGCGGCGTGACCGTGCGGGGGGCGGTGCTGCTGTCTGTGCCGCCCCGCACACGGCCGGGCTGCGCCCCCCGCCACTGCCTTGCAGCCTTTGCAACAAAATTGTTCGACAGGTAGTCGCGGTCTTAATAAACAGATAGGAAAATAAAGGAGGGGGGGAGGAGGAAGGATATCAATTTGCATATAGCCATAATTACTTTCCTTCTTTGCTTTCAGATATTTGTTTAAAATCCTGCTTGAAAGGCAGATGCAGAGAAATGTCCTAGCCTATAAACTGTTGCAAATTGACCTCAGCTGATGTTTTTTGTGTGGATATTAGTTGAAGTGCAATCCTGAACACACTGGCTATAGAGATGATCAGTTTAGGAACATTTGCCTCTGTCTGGAGTTTATGGAAACTCTTTCCTCATGCTTGGGCCAGAGATGTGGATGTAGAAAGGTGAAGTTCACTTTTTTGCCCACCACATTACCACTGCTCCTTACATGTTAATAAGTATGATAGTTATAATAATGATGATGATGGCAATCATAATAGCCATACTAATAACAACCAGCATGAAGAGCAGAGCAGACAGAAGGACTTGCTACTAGGGAAAATGATCAGAAACATTCTGGACACGTCGACCAATCCATCTAACCCACAGAAATAAACTTTATCTTTAAAATCTAAGCAAACCCAACACTCATTTCTTTTTCTCTTCTCTTTTGAGCAGATGCTTGCCAAAAGCCCTTCCTATTATGGTCCCCTAGGTGGAAGGCTGTTTGGAGGATCCTTATAGAGTGTGGATATGGTTTGCTGCAGCTCAGCCCAGGTACAGAGGCCCACTCCAAATGAAAGATGCAGGCACTCATTGCAAATTGCAAAAGTATGGCCTTTTTAATTAAAAATCAATGGGCCTCAATTTATTGGACCTTCCTGAAATTGATGCTGGATAGCCACACCATTTCTTTGTATTTAATCAGACATTTTGTGAAATAAGTAACTGACAGGCACATGCATTTATGCATATATAAAAATAGATATTGGCCAAGGAGCCTGGACAGTTGATCACAGAGGGGTGGTGCTCTCAGCCTGGTGCTTTTAGGACAATGACACAATAGGTCTTACCAAACATCTGAAGTCAAGGCATCTGAGATAGTATGGACAGTTTGTGTCAACTGTAATTCTATTTGTACTATGATCCCAAGTCTTTTTCCTAAAATCCACAAACTTTTGTGTTTGGATCTTCAAGCTCCTGTTATAATTCTGCACAATAAATTCTGCTAGTGAATTTAGGGAGAATACAAGGCTTTGTGGCTTCAGAATTCCATCCGACGAGATGCATCTGAAAATATTCTCTTTTCCATTGTTATTTTTATCCTGTTCTTTGTTCTAGAAAATATGCAGGAAAAATGCGTTTATAAAATGTGTTCCCAACTATAATAGTTGTTACAAAGCAGGGGCTTTATTTTTTAAGCTCTAGACTATGTTCTTCCAAATTGCAGCATTTTTTTTCTGGCATTTGTTACTTGGAAAAGAAAAGATGGGAGTGACAGAAGGAAAAGATGAGAAATAGATTACAACAAATGGAATAACTCTTTAGGAGCAGTACACTTTTCACCTCTGGGTGCCACTGTTCAACTGCTTCTTGTGCAGTGACCATCAGTTTAGAAGTCCAGATCTTATTGGAGAAATATTCCCTGTAAGAAACTGTTAAAGCGATACTGCCTATATCTGTAGATAATCAGGAAACAAGTTTCTGATGTATGGATATTAGTTATGCACTGTTCTGATATGCTATTTACATACTGAATAAAGAAACTGTAAACAATCCACATTTATTCAGTGTAATGAGTGAAGTAGTCTGATGGTTTATTTAAAACTTTTCTTGACTTTTTAGTTAGCAGTCAAAATGTGACTCTCCATTTTTTTTCCTATATAAATGAATACTAGTACAGATTCATTAAGTATGCAGATTTGCTGTACTCATTCAGTTGATTTAAACAAGTTTTACAATATCAACAATAATTTGCTTTATTGCTCACAACCTACTTAATTCAAAAATCTATTGACTGATATAATTTCTTTTCAACTGCTCTGGAGCTGTTAATATTCAGAGCAAAATTAATTGCAGTCTGTGTATCCAGCTGTTCCACCAGATTAATTATATTGTGACTATTTCTCCTAGAAACTCAGCCAGGGCAACTCGTTGCTAAATGACACTAGACCTCTCCTCTGAACTGTACTATGATTTTAATTCTAGTCAAATAGAAATCCTCTGTGAATTAAATCAAGTGTGTCATTTAACTCCTTCATTACTATAACGCTGTGTTTTGGGCAACATTTTCAAAATAATGACAATTGCATTTTAGGTCATAATGATACATACCTTTTCTGACCCAGGGAGGAACCCTGCTGCTGTCTTGCCCATACCTTCAATCTAGAAGTGTTCTGCCTGCACTGTACTAAGTACTGCAGTCTATCAATGAAAGCTGGCAAGCATCTTCATATCTGCACACAGACAATGGAAAGTTCCATGGTAGCCTTATAAACGGGCCTGGGCTGTATTTATTTCTGTTCAGTAGTTCTTTATGTACTCTATATATGCATTTGTTCAAAGTGATAGAGGAAAAATTCAATCTAAAACATCTGTTAAATATTAATTTAAATTTTGTCCCAGATTTGTACATTTTTTTTCTGTTCAGTTTCACTGGAAAATCCCAAATAAATAGAGCACTTCAAAATAAAAGAATTTAACTTTATCCTGGGAACATGCAGTTCAGGTTTTGGAAAGGGAAATGTGTAATAAAATGCTGCTCAGATGAAACTGGTAAAGCTGTAAAATACGTTAGTGGAAACTTTGAGGAAACTGGCAGTGAGAAACTGGAAATCAAGCAGTAATTTAAGTTTCACACAACCACCCTTTGCATGTGTGAGTACAAAGGAGAGACTAGGCACAAATATGAGTCAGAGCTCTCCTCTCAGGAACTGAAGGGACAGAGATTCCCAGCATCTGTTTCCTTAACTATCACCCAGAGGATACTGGTGGTAAATCACAGTGAGTAAAAATAGAATCAGAAAACTAGCTCAAAACAAATGAGGTACTGTATTTTGCAGTAGTTTTGCAGTAGATCTGCATCCAGCTCAGCTTTCATCTGTGTTCAAATTGGATTGGGTTACATTCACATCTAAACAAATTGTTATTAAAATCACAAGCTTGGATAATCCTACAGAATAGCCAGCCAAATTTGATGCCCAAATGGGAGATTTATCCTGCTCACATATTTTAATGAATGCATCGATGTCATTGTTGTAGAACAAGATGGCCAAGCCCTCTGGTAGTGTTAATCACTGCCCTGCCTTTCTTTTGAAGTGAATGGACCTACGTTGAATTGAATCAACTCTGGTCTGGCCAAGAGACTCCAACTGGAAGAGTGAGTTTGTATGCATGAATTATTTTAGGTGTCCCATTGATCTGTACATAATTTCCATGTCATCAGTGAAAGCTGAAGTAATGATACATTGCCTTGACAGCCTCTAGTGAAATTTAGCTGAAGTACTGTGAGTTCTTAATCTGGAAGACACATGTAGTTGCAAAGAATTCTTATCAACTGTAAGAGTTCTGAATTTATATTTGAACTTTAAACATTTAAAATAATATTTTACCCATTTATTAAAGTTGTGATTTTTTAAAAAAGTCAAAGATCAATATGGAATCAACATATCTTCAGTATATCCTATTTGCTATAAATAGTCTTGTTATTAGATATGTGAATATCATGTGACTCTGAGACTTCTAAAACCCGCCCCCAACCTTTTATTTTAGAAATATACTTATTTATGTGCAAATACTATGTGATATTAATGGAATTTATAATATTTTAGTAAATGATAGTTACAGATTTCAAGAAATACAGCAGTTTTAATGAACTGGATTTTCAAGTAAGAGAAGATAACAATATTTAGCAGAATTAATTCAGTAAGTTATCGTTGACAACGGTTAGTGACTACTATTTCAATATATACTGTTTTCAAAAGAGAATAACATTTTAATGTCTTTTAGTGTTTTGCCTCCTCATATTTTGAAGATATACCTTTTTAGTCTTGTTTTATTCATAATAAAAGATCATTTAGTTTTATTTCCAACCCAAAATGTTTTGAGAAAAGCCTTTTCTTCTAAAGGAGTTCATAATTCTATTAGCAGTAGCCCTGAAAATTCTTGTGACTGAGGAATATTTGATAAAGCAGTAAAAACCTGACAAAAAAGAGAACAACCATATATGCAATAAATACTAAGAATGAAGCACTGTTGGATAAAGGCTCCCAAGCAGAAAAGTTTTACAAAGAGGATCACCTATCCTACGATCTCCTACTGCTGTTACACAGAGTGAATTTGATTTAAATCAGTATCACAAACAATGCAATAGCAAATTAGCAATGGTGATGTTCAAGAGTATTTAAATTACCTGAATCCCTAATGATATAGAATTTAAAATTCTGGGAAAAAAAAAATATTCTTGTGAGATTCTGAAATGGGCAAACTTAACAATGTGACTCTTATCTAACCCATAAATATCTGTTATTTAGAATTCTTTTCCTCTTTGCTCTTCAGTGCATTTAGTCCATTGTCCATGTTCTCTAGTTTATCAGTTACCTTTCTAAGGCAATTTTCTTTCTTGGCATTTATATAGTTTAGAATCTGGACCTTGAGGTGAAGAGTACATTTAAAAGAAAATATTTCTTACTTTTTTAGCCAGGTTAAAAGGTTTCAATTATTTTTTATTTGGTATTTTACTTAATTAGAGTCAGGGTTCCACAGCACTATGTTCTTATGCTACATGCTATTATGCAAATATTAGCACTGACACAGAAATCTTCCTCTTAAAGAATTTGTGAATAGACCTTCAAAATTACTAGTTGCTGTTGTAGCCATCATGCCCTATGACTTCATGATGTATCACATTGAGTAACCAGCATATGGAAAGATAGGGAAACATAGCTGAATATTCAGAAGTCCCCTTGATACAATGATTATCCAGCTCCATTCAGTTGTGCTTACTTCTGTTTGTGACATAATACTTTCTAGTGATTTTTTTCCAGTAGTATTTGAGTCATGTAGTGTGGTGAGTGCACCAGCTGCTTCAGGTGCAGCTGGAATTTTCCTTGTATGCTTCTCTGTGCCATTTGGCATTTTTTTTCCATTTTCTGTGTTGACTCATTCACTCAGAAGCTTTAGCAACTGAAACACATCTGATTTGTACATTGAACATCGTACATGTTTTGTCTTGTATCTGCTGCTGAGAAAATGTGGGAAAGACCCTGACAGACACGAGGCAAACAAGGCACCAGGTAAATTAAGTGATGTCAGAATTTTTTTGCTATCTGTACCTAGTTTTCTTGATTAAAAAAGAAAAAACAAAAACGAAGTACTTTACCTACATTATATATATATATATTTTAGTATAGTTAACATGTATTAATTACCCAGAGCAGCTCCAACTCAGACAATGGTAGCAGTTCTTTTTAGCAGTGAGGAGAAAACCAACCCTAAGACTTTAAGGCCAGAAGTAATTTGCAATGTGCAATTTCCTGTGGTTTTCAAAAGAGTTATACTAAGCTAAATTATTTTTCTGTGCATTCTCCCACTGATCATGTAGACAGCAACACATATGTGTATTTATGCTGCCTGTTTTCGCATTCTAGCTCTGTTACTGGAATACAGGAATTTGCTGATTCATTCAGTAATGTTTTGTGACATCCATTTTCACACTGTATTTGGTTAAAAAAACCATCTGGCTCTGCATGACTGGGAAGCTCTGCTTGTAGCTCCAAAATCAAGAGCTATGAAATGGCTAAACTTGTCTGCAGATTGTTTAGTCACTGTAGGTGATATTTAATGAAACTATTGTCTGTTGTATTGTAAGAGCCTTTGTAAGCAATGCAGCTCATTATTACTTGTCCCTAATGAGTGTCTAGATTTTAGAAATAGTCTTTGTTGAACAAGGTTTGTGTATATGTGTGTATAATATGTAAAAATATTTTTACAGCATGTATTAGCTTTTAAATTTATAAATATATATGTACAAAGATAATATAAACAATTATGATAGTTTCTGAAAGATGTGTAGGCTAATGGAAGTTGGATGCAACCTTAATCCAAAATAGAATGATTCCTAGAAATTCAAATACAAAAAAAAAAGCAAAATACCCATTGCTATGATGTCCTAGAGAGAACACTTTTGAATGAGATGAGCAACAGGGTTAATACTGATGTTAAAGCACTTACTGGGTCTGCTTTCTTACTGGGTCCTCTGTTGAAGGTGAATGAGAAATGGATTATCCTAAAGTTGTGGGAAGACTTTTAACTGCTTTTTAGTAATGACTGTTACACAGGTCATGGGGGGAGAGGGGAGACAAGATTTCCCTTTTTTGTACTAGATACATTACAGGATTCTCTCATCTCAAACCTTGACTTCATTGTCCCATAAGAGGTTCTATAGAAGTTAGCCTTTTTTTTTAGCAAGTTGATGCAAAGGGTACTTATAACTATTGGAGTTATACATGAGAAAATCTTTAGTTGCCTAACACCAAATCCTACAGGCCATATTCAGTTCTGAAGCACATTTTCCCCTGGCTTCAGTTTTTCTGGCAAGCTTTCAAGAATAAGTAGAAATCTTATCCAAGTGTCAGATTTGGTCAGTAGCCAATATTTTATAGAAATACACATGTAGAAAATAGGGAAAAGAGACTAGCTTGAAAAAGGCACAGCTGGAAGTTCCATTTCTAAAAAGTCCCTCTACTGAAAGGCAAAGTGGTCTTGTATGTGGTGTTTTCTGGTCTGGAAATATGAAAACTTTGCATGGATATACTTTCAGTTTTCACTTGAGTTTTAAGTGGCTGCCTTTGAAAAGAAAAGCAGGAAGGCTGCAGTTTGTGATCCCTACATTCTCCAGGTGTGTCCTTTTATCCTCACACGTGGTTTTGTACTATCATGCCAGCTCCTGGAACTTTTATTGCCCTTTCAACAGTCTATTCTAAGTTACAGTTAATTTACACTCAGTTAATAAGCTATTTTAATATCTTTTTGTTGTTCGATAGGCACACTTATTTGCAGCAGATTACTAGAATTTTTTATATGAACATTGATTCCCTCCTGAGCTTTACACAGCACTCTTTGCTATCACACTGGTGTTCTTCATAATAATTAATTTGTTTTAACCAAATTTTTGGGAGATAAAGTGCCATTATCTCAGTTTTACAGATGCAAAACTGAGGCATGCAGAAAAAAGAATCAGAAGGATCTACTTATTCTAGAACTTGACAATACTGGCTTGTTTTTTCTGAATATCTGGTATTACAATTGCACTGTATCATATAATAACACTAGTAATATGGTAGCGCATTAAAGGACTGTTCCCATTGATTTCAGTTACTCCTGTCATGCATGAAGAACACACATTTGGTAATCACAAAAAATTTCCTTTGAGTGACTTGCCCAGTGTATAGGGACTGTGTAAGTCAGTGATAGCATCTAATTCTTTAGGGCAGATTTCAACTGCCTTATTCAAGAAATCATCCATTCTGTTTCTACTAAATTTTAATTATTTTAATTACACAGCTTAGCCCACATAAGGTAACAAATATTTCTGGTAGTGGCAAAGAAGATAAAAAGATCTGAAGTGAGAGATGCCAGACATTATAGGAAAGTTTTATGAAACAACAACCCAGGCATCATTAAAGTAGTTATTTGTTTCATGGCTGACTGCAAGCATATTAATTAGAGAATCTGATTTGAGGGGAATTGTGAGGTTCTGAAGGTATTTCTGGAAATATCAGACTGAATTCTGTCACATTGAGTCTGACTCACTAAAATGAAGGGTAATGACAATCATAGTGCCTGGACTCCTAAGTGCCAAAGTTGTACTGCACATGAATTTTCACTGTAACTCCACATTAAGAATACACCTGTATCTTTCTGCAGCAAATGGAGCAGTGGAGTCTAAAAAGTGTTCTGTAAAAATTCTAGCACAGAGCTGCTCTGAACTGTGCAGTCAGGCAGGGATCCTCTGGAACAATTTATCTGCAGTTCTTTCCTTTCAGTCCTCATCATCCTCTCTTGTTCCCACTCAAAATTCTCTCTGCTTATCAGGATGCTTCTAGGTATTACAATGACTTTTGCTTTAGTTAGATTTATGGAGAACTTACAAGTTCAAAGTCTTGTTTGACTGTTCAAGGATGATATTTTTCAGTGAATAGTGGTCAGCTGAATATGTGCCTTGTGTACCAAGTTTTATCAACATGGCTGCTACCTGTAGATGCTCTCATGACAACTGTTCATTGCTGATGAAATCGATGTTGGTGGTGGTTTGGAACAGCTTGTAGATTTTATTTCTATTTGGCTTCTGTTTAATTTGTTTTCTGCATGCATACACAAACTATAAAAATCTATTTATTTCAAGCAATCACAAACAGAATGGCAGGAAATGTTTCTATCCAAAACTTAATCCACAAAGGACACTTAGGTCAAACAATTATTTTTATCTGGCTATTTATAGTGACTAAATGTTATATGAATGTGTCTTGCAGGAGCTGTTTATAGACTAATGTTTGAATCAAGTCCTGATGGAAATATATGGAACTCTGCTGGCCACATTCAGTTATAACAGATCTGGAACTGGGCCATTCAGTCCAGTAGATTAGTGCAGGATGTAAGTTGGTGTTGAATTTGATTCACTGCAGTTATTAGGTATGTGAATATGAAGAAAATAGTCTTGTGGAAAAAATATTAACAGCTAAGAATCAGGAGCAGTTTTTCCATTGGGCATTTCTTCAGTAGGTGTTCCATGAAGTGTTAATAATATGTAATTAATTCCCTGAATGCATTATGCGCACTCTTTTTTGTCAGGTTTTTGAATGTTTGTGAAAACAGGTTCCTTTCAGCTCTTTACGAGACACTAAAAATTCTGTCTGCTTTTAAGGCTTGTGTTCTCCTCCTGGGAGTTTGAAGGAAGGTAGACTTCTAGGTTTGCTGAATATACAGGTTGCTTTGACCAGCCCTGCCTCTGATACACATTGCAGACCTAGATTATACTACTTCAGCACCTTATTATAATATATAACATAACATTTTTGTCAGACTCAAGGTATATGCACAGCAAATGTTTATATATACATGCTTTTCTAAAATCTGAAGCCCCATTTCTTCATTCTATCTAAACTGCAGAACAGTATTTCATTTATTCTGCCTACAAACTTATGCACCTGTAGTTAACTGGATTGATAATTGGCTAAGATGGAGTATTTTTGGGGAAATGGTAGAAATGTTGGGAGCAAATCACTGCACAACTTTTATTCTTGCTTTTATTTGAGCATGAATAAAAGGATATGACTATTGTGTTATATTTAAGTGTATGCCTCTACAGTCAATACTCTGTAACTAGGCTCAGAATCTTCAGTAGTATCTAATAGTATTTTTTTTCAATGATTACTGCACCATTTTTAATGAAAGGACATAGAACACCTTTACAGATAAGTAATAATGGTTTTTCTTTTGCTGTATTTTTAAAGCAAATTGTCAACATCTGTGATGTAAAATTGGTTATTTCCTGGCAGTTAACACTCAAGTTTCCCATCATAAGACTTGTTTTCCTAGCAAACTGATGCCTTGGTACTGTAGGATTAAAATTCTAAATCATCTCAATGAAATGACTATGTTTCCATTTTTAATTGTTGACGTCAGAAAGGGAATAAAACGACATAATTGCAAATGGGTTTGGATTTCAATTTAAAGAGAAAGCTGTCATCTTAAATAAGTCCAATAACTCCTGGGAGCCAAGATAATTTTCAAAAGATAATAACTTTGAACAAAAAAACCCGAACAACCCAACCTCAAGTGATGTATATTTATAAACAGGAAAATCATTTTCAATTGAAGAGTAGTCTCTGGAGATCACTACACTTCCACAGTAAAACAATTCTCAGCTTGAATCCAATCCAATTTCATAGCTTTCTACTGTCCTAGCATTGTACCCTTATCAGTTAAGATGCTAATTATTTCCCCTTTGACCGTATCATCTGATTCTGATGATATCAAAGCAAACTTAAGTGATTAAACATACAATTATTGGACAGTTGACGTCATCAAATGGCAAGGTTCATTTTTCCTCCTGTTCACTTATAGTGCTATTGTCAAAGTACAGTAAAAGTCCTTTTGTGTTGTGACTTAAATGGTACCTTTTCTATAAATGCTGTGCACACTTACTCCTTTCAGGAAGCAAAGGAGAAAAATAAACACTTCGTGTTATGAATGTGGCTTTTTACACTCTGACTTAACCTTTAGAGAATGAAAAATACAAGGTCAAAAGGTAGTTATGTTAGAAAATATTCACCTGGATTGCTGCATTGATTTTTTTTTTTTTTTTTTTTTTTTTTTTAAAAGGGAAAGCCAATAGCATACAGTTGCAAAATGAATTCATTAGCCCTAATGGTATGTTTCTAACACCAGTGCTCTAGCAGTCTTCCCCTGCCCCCCACTTTATTTTTTAATGGTTACAGTACAACATTTACTAAACTACTCCCTTTTTTCTGTAACATAAATGATAAATTTGGTGTTACGTGAAGAGGTAATATTTATTTTACATTTCTACTGTTTTTCTGAGAAAAATAGTAACAGAGAATCAGAACCTTTAATTAACTGTTGTTGAACTGTCAAGAACATGTGTTTGAGAAAAAAGGAGCATGCTTGGGCACCAACACAGTAGGTCAGATTTACATTTTCTTTTTATACCCATTTAAATAGTGCTAGCCAGTATATAGAAAATTTAAGCAGAGAACAGTTTATGTTTGTATTCACCTTTGAAGTCTTTTGGTTGACAGGGTAGTGTGTAGAGCAGTCCACAGGTACATCTAGTGACCAGCAAAAGCCAATAGTAAATGTCTAGGGACACATTTTTGAGCAGATGTAAAACCAGAAATGTACAGAACAGTAAGTTATTTGTGTTGCAATATGGACACTAGAGTGTTATGAAAGTTGGAATTACTTTGGAACCTGATACAAAGCCTTTGAAATCAAGAGTTTATTTTGTTTGATTTTGAAGTGCTTCAGATCAGTAGCAACTTCAGTTTTAAGTCTCATTCAAATCAGGGTCTCAACATTAGCCAAATGCTCTCCTAGCATTGCTGAAACATTGTTTCAACACTGATTTGTAGGAGAAAGAAACCAGTTACTGAATCAGTGAAACCACTTCCTGAACATTTTAAATTTACGGGAAAAAGAAAATAGTCATAGGATATTGGAAACAATAGGCTCAGCAGCTTTTTGCTGGGGAAAGTCTGACAATAGTGGGCTTTGATTTACATACTGTTATGCAAAAGTAATTTATCTTTCTTTAGGAAATCTAAGAAAACAAGGGAAATGCTACTGAAGTTTCATCTGATGTTTTCCCCATTGTGCTTATAAGGTCAGATTTATGACGTGAGTGTTTGTATCAGATGAATGTGATTCAGTTATAACTGTGAATCTGAAATGTGCTGTTCCTGAATATTGCCTTCAAATATTGAATGTTTCCTTTACAAAACAGAAACTCCACCAAAAAAATCAAAGTCAGAAAACAACCCAACAATCAGAAGCAAATTGCTATCAGGATTTTCTTTACCCCATTTGCAGATGTGTTCACTAGAAAATGTAAAATAAATTCTGTGGAAGAAAGTCCAGAACTATATTATATCCATAGCCATTTATTTAAAAATACTTGTCTGATCTGAGATGAGATGTGGACCATGTAACAGATCCTCAGAGACTGACTAAATGTTTTGTTAACTTAATTAGAAATTGGCTATAAATATTTAAAATAGTGAATTGTTTTAACACTGAATGTTATGTGTTCATGAGGAAAACAGAATTTGGGAACCCTGTCTGTATCAGGATCCGTTTCTACTATATAAATCAATTAGGTTTTACAAAGGCTTATGTTACATTATGCTGATCAGCTGAAGCAGGCACTGACTAAATTAGTTTCTTTGACTGTCAAAAATCAGTAAAAAATAAAGGGCTTTGTCTTGATAAGTATAATAAAGTTTTTTTGAGAATAATCTGAGATTCCAGAATTGCCCTACTCAAATCTTGATATCTGTATCTAACTTAGACTTGATTAGTCATTTTCATATGTCTGATCTCTCTAAGAACATGAAAATTCTTCGTGTTTTGCCCCTGCTTATCTATATGGGTGCTATGTACAATTAAATGTTTGATATTTATGTTACTAAAAATGAAATCTCTTAGTAAAAGGTTACATGATATTTAAACTACCTGTAATAACAGATGAAATTAAATGCTGATAAAAGTAAAGCAACTAACATGGGGAGAAAAAAAAAAAAAAAAAAAAAAAAAAAAAAGCATTTCCAGCTTCATATATGCAGGGATGATCTTTGAATTGGTTATTACCGTCCAGGAGAGAGCTAACTCCATAATACTAGACTTGTGATAGCTAGCTCTGTGAGGACATATGTTGAGTTCTGGGTAACAGTAAAACTGAATAAAATATTAGGAATTGTTAGGAAAGGAATAGGAACCAACCATTGTTAAAACCATCATGCAGTTATATCTTCAGTACTTGTTTGCACTTCTGACCCCTTCAGCTAAAATTGACACAGTAGCACCAGAAAAGTTGTAAAATAAGACAACAATGACAACAAAAGAAGTACCTGGATAGATTAGGGGTTCTTCACCTAGGAAAACAGGTAATGAAGGGAAATATGATAGCTGTAAAATTTTGAGAGTCAGAGAGAAGAGAAATAGGGGTTGATTTCTTCTTTTGATGCAAAAATGAGGGGTCATGAAGTTAAGGTACAAGGTGACAGGTTTAAAACAAAGGCAATATATTTCCAAAAAGTTTAATGATATGGCTGTGAAAATTTTTGTCACTGGATGTTGTGGAAGCTAAATTTTACCTTGGTTTAGACAGCAATTTGATAAATATGTGGAAGAAAAATCCATCAAGGGCTATTAAATACAGATATTACTTCTAGCTCAGGAAGTCTTTCCCACAAATTGCTAGGAGCTGGAAGAATGTCCAGGGAAAGTATTGCTATATAATTACTCTGTTTTAATACTCTTCCCTAGGCACTTACTATTGGCCTTTGCTGGAAACAGGATTCCGGACTACCTTAATTTTGACCTGTCGTGGCTATTCTTATGATCTGCCCTGAAAATAGCAAGGATTTCTATTGAGTATTTTCCAGTGAATCTCAAAAATCAACATATTCTCAGTGGGAATAACACTTAGTTCACAGATATATCATGGTTCTAAACATTATCTGCTCAGTGCTTTTATGTCTTATACTTAAAACTTTGTGTATTCTTACATATATATAAATATACAGGTGTGATTACACACATATGTATGTGTGTATACATGCAAACAGACCTACATATATAAAATCATTGTCATTGATTTCATATGTGATGGTAGGATCTTAAACATTTGTGCTTCTTTAATAGCATTCATAAAGATGTGCTTAAAATCACAATTTGAGTAGTTCCATTGACTTCAAATAAGTTTTCATATTTTCATCAAGTAAGGTATGAGTGTGTACATTGGCATTATGTCTGTGCAGTTTTCTTTAGTGTTGGCCAATTTTATAATCTGATCCTGCAAACTCTTACTCTTATAATGTTTTTCATTGACTTAGCTGCTCAATTAGTGAAAGTCTGGAGAATAAGGCCCTGAGTGTCCCTGTGTCACAGCTGTCTAACCACTTCTTCAATAAAATCCAATCATTCATGTGCAGGCATAAACTGTATATGTTGCTGCTGTAAGATCATATACAGATGAGGACTTCTGATAACAGTGGTCCTGACATTGAAGAAAGCTATTAGGGAGTACTTGGAGGAATGTTCTGCAGTGAGTAGAATCTGTTTGAAAGGATCACTTCAAAATACAGGTTCAGCATTTTTAAATTAAGTTAAATCATTTGATATCCCTGAGACAAAATGGTAGTATGAAAACAAAGAGGAAAACCACACAAAACTACCGTCTTTTTTTCTCTTAATTTTTTTGTTCCTCCTGTTTATTTGTTGAATTTTACATGTTGCAGATCAAAATATTATTCTGAATTTACAAAATCAGTTTCACTGAAACATGCAACAGAAAAAAAAAAGTATGAAATATGTGATGTCAGGAATGTATTTTAAGAAACTTTATTTAAAAAAAATCTTAGAATACAAAGCTTTAAGCAGCATCTTCCATTACATTCAGGTGAATTCTTCCACTTATGAACACTTTATTGTCCTATAAATGCTTTATGAATAGATTTGCATTTCTTTAGTTTGGCCAGAAGGCCAAATCTTTGCTTTTTTGTCCTGTTTGGACAGGATTCATAGTATCTCAACTCAGGCACTTTTGTAAAAGTACTTAGACTACCCCTTCAGACATAATGGGAAGAGACAAGCACTTCTATGAATTGATTACTGAATGAAAATAAGCTGTAGATGTAAAGTTGTCTGGATGGTGCAAGTTACTTTAAAATTGTTGCTTTTAGGCTTTCTTACATTGTTTGTTACAATATTAGAGAATTGGGTAATAATGTGGTGCATGAATGTATGTGTGTGCAGCTGTATGTTTGCTGATGACAGTGTCACTGCACAGCATACTCTGATGCTCCAATGGGGGATCAGAGATGTTGGATACAGGAGAAGGACTTTCAGAAGGAAACAACAGGCCTGAAAGCCCTTATTCACAAGCCTACTCTATATTTTACAAGACAAGGAGGTACCATCATATTCATTTAACCAAACTGCCCATGTAAGTCATGCGACTTTTATTCCTGAAACCGACTTTTATTGTACTGAAAATCGCTGATTTCAGTGCCAAGCCTATAACATCTTTTAGAGGATATAGCCACATGGTTGACTAAAATATTTGCACACTTAGACAGAGATAAGCCAAAGAAGATACTAAACCTTTTTTTGGAGTGGTGGAACAGATGTTGTCTGGATCCAACACTAGAATCCCCAGTGAAAAAATGTAATCTCTGAAGTAGGTGCAGCTGCCTACTGCTTCCTCTGCTATGGTGGATAGTTACAGGAAATAAACTGACTCAGCAATGATACAATGAATTTTACTCCCTTCTCTACTCCTGCTACTTCCTCCTATTTAGAATTAGTAGATAGATACTCCGATTAAAACCTACTGTCTAGATACAAACTATAACACTGATTAAATGGATTGTTTTGCCAAGGGAGATGTAGCTGAATTGCCCATTTTTCATTCAAATGTTCAAGCTTAGAGAAGTAGCTTCCAGCTCTAAATATATTGAATCACCATTAACCCAATGAAGAGGGTAGGAACACAGATACACACTTCTTATTAGATGAGCAAGGTTGCTTGTCTGATAATATGAACAATTAAATGGTGGTGTTTATTTAGATCCTTTTAAAATGAATTTGATTCCACATGACAAGGTGTTGATTAAACTTGCAACACCGAGAATTCAAGGTACCCATGTTAAAGTATTTGTACAGGTCTGGTAAGGGCCCGCTATGCAAATGCTGTGCACAAATAATTGGTTAAGAAAGAAAAGGCAGAGAGACTCACCAGAAATCGGGCTCTCCAGAATTATTACGTGTTCACAGTTGAATAGAAGCCACTTCCCATAGGAATCAGTAATTGAATCCTGTTTGTTCCACTCTGTAAAATGATCATGATGTAAAAGTAAAGCAAAAAGCTTTGACAACAGAAGAAAATGCACATGCAATTTAAGAGTGTTGAGTTTTTCTAGTGGAATACATTGCATATGGAAAGAAATTGCTTTGAAAACATGATAAAATATCTACATTTTATATTTGTGGCTCTGTTTATTTCAGTTAGTATTAATTTGGGGTTTCTTTAGTACATAACAACTAACAATGTATTAAAAGAGAATTAAGTGGATGTATTTGTGTTTATTAGTCATGAGGTTTTAATGTAACTCTCCAGATTTATAACAGCTTTAAAATGGATTCATAGAGTTTTAAGGCTAAAAGAAATGGTTATGATTATCTAGTTTGACCATAGACCATTTCCCCTGGTGATTCCTCATTGACTCTGGTGACCTGGGGCTGAACTACAGTAAATTTTACAGAAAGATATTAGTAACAAAATATGAATAATTTGCACATTTTATATTTCACATGATAATCTTTAAGCACCTCATATGTTTTCCACGTGCCTGAATATTTCCATCGTGTCTACTGCTGAGTATTTGAATACACAAGAGGGTTCAAGGCTTACTTCAAAATTCATTTTACCTGTTTATAAACGTTGCAGTTCTTAGCACAGAGTAGTAAATTGCTCAAACAGAAACAAATCTATGACAAAATTGCTAACAAAACCCTTTTATGTATATTGATTCTGGTCCCACCCACTCACTCTGCTCAAAATACTGCCTCCATTAAAGTATTTAAATGGGTGGTGTGTTTTCCAACACTTTTTATTGGATTTGAATGAATGGGCAAACTACCTGAAAGGAAATATCTCTTAAAATAGCATAATATGAAAAAATAAACATACCTTCCTCTTTTTAAAGAGAAAATTGTATAGATACCTGTGGTCTTTTAGAGGTAAGCAAGAAAAGCAAGGAAAGTCATAGCCAAACATAAGCTGAACTTACTTATTTGTGTTGATAACTGTGTGGCAGCAATTTATCCAGCACTGTTTGAGACTGAGTAGAGTGTCTTACACTTTTGGTGGT
This sequence comes from Tyto alba, assembly GCF_018691265.1. NCBI lineage: Eukaryota > Metazoa > Chordata > Aves > Strigiformes > Tytonidae > Tyto > Tyto alba. Next base: position 25,833,326 of record NW_024881328.1, on the reverse strand, counting down.
TTTGTGCTGAAGATATCAGATAAGAGGCCTTAGAAATGAGTACAGTTTTCTTTGTCAAAGATACAGGAAATGAGGAAACCAGAATTCCATTTGGCAAGATTTTGGTGGGAAAGCATTTCATTAAAATTATGCTGCTCAAATTACCAAAATACTACTTATAGTGAAGATGTAACAATTGTGGAAAGTGGTATTCTCTTTAAGGATGGAGTTTTAAGAAAGAATCACAGACATGAGAACATATTATTGCTCTTTATGTGACCGAGAAGTAAAATTTCATGTGGCATCCAAACTAATGATAGACAGTACCATTTTATGTGTGAATTTGATTTTATACTCTCGAGTCACTGATAATTGTGGGGTTTTTTTATTATTATTTTTTCATACTGTCTATTAATGTGGAACATGAATGAATGCACTCAGTTTTATGAATGAAGTTCCCAGTAGTGTGGAGATACTTGAAAGCAACCATGGTGACAGATGATTTTGGACTCAGTTTTGTGTTCTACATTGCTTTTGGACTCTTAGGAAGGTCAGAAGTTAAGGATGAGTTTTGTTCAAGTCAGGAGGAGAATATTAGCATATATGTTGGAGTCATATTGTCCTTTAATGTCTGGCTTAAAGATAAGGAACCTGCCTCTGTAAAGGACAGTAAAAGTCTTTTTTCCTAAGTTCAGGCCTGTACTCTTTGGCCTGAAAGATAATGAATGCACTCTCAAATCTTTTCCAGGTGTGTGTCCATGTGTTTGTGTGTAAAAGATTTACAGAACAATACATCTGCAAAAAATAATTGCATTAATTTAGTAGGGAAAGCTCTATACCAAAATGAGCATTACTAGTTAGACAGTAATCCACAACACTGAGGAGGGAGAATGTTATTTGCATCTTCAAAAAAGAATTTTCCATTTCTGCTTCACTAAGCAATCATTAAGTATTGTGATGCAACAGAAGTAATTCCTTTTCCCTCCACTGCAAGCCGTGAAAAGAGAAATTTCACAAAGTAATGCTTTTTGTATAGCTTCCTGATCTTAGTGCTGTAGATGTATACTAAGCTGTGAAATGTTTCTTTTATTTATTGCTTGAAGCAGAGCCTACTGCAAATTGTATTTCCTTCTGTAGTAACTTTAAGTGAAGAAATGCAGAGATCCTGACACATTTTCCACTGGTATGAAAGGGAAAGAGATGCATGGTTTAACTGTTTATCACCATATTACTTTCTGGTGTTTTGGTTGCTCATAATGATTGTCATTTGCTTTCTTTTGACCAGGCAGCTAATTAACTAAACTTTCCATAAATATTTATTGGCATGTGAGTTATATGTGAAATTCAACTCAATTCAAAGGTAAATCTTAAAACTGGGAATGCTTCAGGTCTTAACTGTAAACTCAGCAACAGAGCTTAGCACACAGTGTGTGCTAATCCCACTCTGATTGGAAGCTGTAAATTTTCATTTCAGCACCACTGGGTCAGTGTGAGTTCAGTTACACTGCAGAATGAAGTAGTTTACATGTTACATTACCACTGCATGCTAACTCATTCTTTCAGTACTGAAGGACTGATTACCAGATGTCATTTGTGGAGGTAGAATGTCAATGAATGTGAAAGTCCTGTTCTACTGCCAAGATAGAAATAGCATTTAAGCAACTAAATTGAGATAACTTTAATTTTAATATATATACAATTTAATAATATTAATATATTTTATTCTAAGAATAAACAATAATAAATTCATTTTAATAAGATACCTTAAGAATCTGTGACTCCTAAAAACATGCTTTTTAAGTGTTAGTTTGAAATTCAAAAGCCCCCCATGTTACTTGTGTGTAACTGAAAATAGATTTTAACCAGTTTTTATGGTTGCAAAAAAATGTCTATTAGATTTATTCCCAAAGTGCTATTTTCATTTTACTGAAATGATCTATAGCAAATTTAAAAATTCATGCAACAAAGACAAATCACTTTCTCAGACTAAAAATGCATCACTGGTGATGCATCATTGTCTTTTATACCTTCGTCATCATATCTCATAACATTAATACACAAACTTGTGCACTACTCAGAGGGTTTGGTAAATTTTATTTTTCAGTGATTTATGACTGTTGCTTTTCTTTGCATGATTCTGCAGAGGAAAGATCTCGCCTACCTCCAATGTTATTTAAATCATGTCTTTAGTGACAGAAACTGGTTCATATGTAAGTAGGAATTTGAGGCCGAGCTCAGAGGGTGTTGGTCAACAGTATGAAGTCCAGTTGCAGGCCAATAACTAGCAGTGTACCCCAGAGGTCAATAATGGGCCCAATACTGTTGAAGGTCATCATTGGATTATGTGTGGATTATGACGCAGAGTGTACCTTCAGCAAGTTTGCTGATGACACCAAACTGGGAGGAGTGGCTGATACAGCAGAGGGTTGTGCTGCCATCCAGAGAGACCTCAACAGGCTGGAGAAATGGGCTAACAGGAGCCTCATAAAGTCTGAGATAGGGAAGTGCAAAGTCCTGCACCTGGGTAGGAATAACCCCCTGTACCAGTACATACTGGAGAGCGACCAGCTGGAAAACATCTTTGCAGAAAAGGACCTGGGGAGCTTGGTGGACACCAATTTAAACATGAGCCAGCAGTGTGCCCTTGCAGCAAAGAAGGCTAAGGGTTTGCTGGGCTGCATTAGAAGGTGTGTTACCAGCAGGTCAAGGGACATGATCCTTCCCCTCTCTTCAGCACTGGTAAGGCCACATCTGGAGTACTTTGTGCAGTTCTGGGCTCCCCAGTGCAAGAGAGACATGATCTTATTGGAGAGAGTCTAGCAAAGGGGCACTGAGATGACTATGGGACTGAGGGAAAGGCTGAGAAAGCAGGGACTGTTTAACCTAGAGAAAAGGAGGCTTGGGGAGATTTTGGCAGTATATATAAATATCTGAAGGGAAGGTGTAAAGATAAAGCCGGGCTCTTTTCAGTGGTGTCCAGTGACAGGACAAGAAACAATGGGCACAAACAGGAGCCTGGGGGACGGGACAATTTGTTTGAATGTGTGGGTGATGGAGCACCAGCACAGATTGCCCAGAGTGGTTGTGGAGTCTCCCTCCTTGGAGATGCTCAAAAGCTGCCTGGACATGGTCCTGGGCAACCTGCTATTGGTGATTCTGCTTGAGCAGGGGGATTGTACAAGATGATCTCCAGAGGTCCCTTCCAACTTCAGCCATTCTGTGTGTGAAGTTAAGTACCTCTTAAAGTGAAAATTATTCAATTAAAATAAATAAATAAAATAAAAGTCTTCACTGCCAAAGCCAGGGTGTAACTGATGAATAATTGTTGTGTTGCTTCACCAAGTGTTTTAGCAGAATAGGGGGGCATGGAAGGATGTGTTCTGAATATTCATTGACTTTAATTTCTCATTTGTGCCTTTTTTTTTTTTCTTTTTTTTTTTTTTTTTTTTTTTACTGGCATAACACTGCCTAGTAACAATAGGAAAGTCAGCAGAGGAATTACGGACAACAGAGCTAGAAATTACACCTCAGTGGGCAGAATTTCATCACTGTGATAGCAGTCTCCCTCAGCTGAGGATTTGGTGCTAAGAGCATCAGGAAGCATTTTTAGCAAGATAAATATTTACAGAGCAATTTCCAGTATTGCAAACTATGAATAATACCAGCCTAAAACCATGTGTACCCTTGTTCTGGCTCATAACTATGGTTAAACTTCTGTCTGCTGCTGTTTGACCTCTTGAAGACAGCCAGCCACACCCATTTTGGTCAAAAAAAAAAAAGTGAAGGAAAATATTTCCAACTTTTCTGTGTTCTCTTTTCTGTCATATTTGGAAGCTGGCAGAGATGTACTGAAGAAGTTATACTTACATGCAGATAACTTCATAAATATCAGTCTTCTTATTTTAATTCTGCCTGGCTGGTTCTTGGTTTAGAGAACCTGGAGGCCAGATGCTGCAGGGAGGATAAACTTCCTGGCAATAACCCAACTTTGTAAAAAAAGAAAAATGCTCTGCAGAGAATGATGAAGAGCTGGCTTTCCAAAGTTTGGGATAATTTCATCAATTTACAACCAAAGCACGACCAATGATAGTTACCATATACATCTATTATAGCAAATGAAATAGATTATAGTAGGCAGCTGAAATATTCTTATTCTAAATAGCGAATAACCGAAAGAATAACAGGTCTGCAGTTTGAAGCAGGAACATGTAGGGAGTTAGGTGCTGCTAGATATTAGCTGACTCATTGATATGAAGGCCAGTAAGAGGTCCCCTTTAATAACTTGTCTTGCTTTATAGTTATGAAGATCTATCATTTCATTAGAGTGAGTCATACTTCTGAGGATAAGAGGTCACTGTAGAACTGGTACCACACTGCTGAGAGGAGGTAGAGGGAGAAATATACTAGTTGTGATGGTTAGATGTGACTAAATCTCTCAATTTTTCTAAGTACTACCTTAGATTTTCAGGAAAATAAAAGCCAGTTTAGCTATGGCACATGAAATAATCAGAAGACCTTATAAATTAAATTAAAATGTAGAAAGCATCAATTTATACAAGCACAAAACCAGGTGGAACAGTTTTATTATTTTGAAGTATGTGCCAGGAAAAATGTATGATTTTAGAACTATTGCAAGTCCTTCTCAGATATCTTTTCTCTTACATTTATGGACCAGGATGAAAATTAGTAAGAAAAATCTAGTTTAACACACTTTTTAATAGATATTATTAAAACAATAATAGGCAAACAAGCAAACTTTCTGTAATGAATAGTTCAGTAATAAAACTGAACTCATAACTAGATATAAATGAATCTGTTAACCTTCAAGTCAGTACAGAATGTGTCAAAACAAATGATGATATTGATGCAGCAAAAAGTTTTCTTTTTTAGTCCTGTGTCAGCACTTTGAAAGAGTAACTTATTTCCTTTAATCTAAGTCCTAAAATGCTACTTAGTGTTCTATCAGTGGTCTTTATGTAACTGGTGAAGGGCACAACTCTCAGTTCTGCTCTGAAGTAATTTACAAAGATAGATCGCTTAGTAAATGTAGTAAAATTGATCTAGTAAAGTTTGAGAAGTGCAGAGACTATATAGGTTTCTTTATGGCCCACAACTTGAGTTTCTCCAAATCTCACTGCTGTTGCATTAACAATTGTTATTCTCTTTGCTCCCTTCCTTAATGTAGCCTTGCACAGAACTCACAACGGCTTAGGTAGAACAGATTACTGAAGAGCTTTGATTTCTGCAACTTAAAATCTTTTAAACTTCTTAGAATCTTTTAAACTTCTCGGAAGGTACAGGCTTGGGAGCTGTGATATTGTTCCCCCAAGTGTATGTGTGCATACACAGTCTATCTGTACATTCACATGCTGATAGGGGAAAAATGCTTCCATCTCACAAAATAAGCAATCATTATGTTTTAAAATTGTGTTGCCATTTCTTCTGCATTGTTTTCTTCAAGAACTTTGCTCTCTTGTTTTTGTTGTTCCTAAAATTCAAAGAAGAGCTTCATTAGCTAGTGATGGCAGTGGGAGTTGCACAGGTAATGGTGGTTAGCTGGCATAGCCAGTGACTAGAATTTTTCACATTTTACTCCTGCAGTGGGCCATCAATGGAATGGGGAGGCACTCGTCTGAAGTGGTGTGGGTAAGCTGAGAGACCACAAACTGATTTTATGTGTTCATGACTTCCTGGATTGTGGGGGAGCATTCTACTTCGCTTTCGGTGGAGTAGGGCTATCAACAAGTGCAAGAAAAGTTCATGTGGCCCAGTCTTTCCACAGTGTGTAAGCTTCAGATCTCTTGTCCTACTTGGAGAGTCCTACTTGTAGCTTCCAACTAATCTTGCAAATGCTACTGATGTGCCTGACTATGTGATACTTTCAAAAATACATCAACAAGATTAGCTTGACCCTCACTAGGAAAAACAGCTTTCCATTTGATATATTTATCAATGGGACAAATGCTTAAAAAAATAGTCAATGACATCAGTAGTATCTACATTTCATTTGCAGAGTCTTTCAAATCCATGACATTTACTTCCTGGAAAGAAATGAGGGAAGTAGCATGTGGCCCAAATCAGAACAGAATTTATTAACTACTTCAGTGGCTTTTAACCTAGAGATGCAGGACTGCTTTATCTTTCTATCAGAATTAATTAAATTAAAACAATTCAGATTTTTCTTGTTCTTTTATGTTTGTTTGTTTGTTTGTTTGTTTTTCCTTATTGGTTTAGTAGTGTTTGGTTACTATCGTATTTTTTTCAAATGATAATTAGACAATCTTTAGTGTCTTCTTTTGTCATTGTATGTTAGCAGATTTTGGACACTATTGCAGCTTGTGTTTTGAACACAGTAATTGCAAAATAAGAACAAATTCAAGGAGGACATTGCCTTCCTATCAGCTGGTTCTGGATGAAAATCTAGCAAACATATTGACTAATCGAGTTCTTTGTGTCCCCTAGGCACTTATATAAGAAAACAACTTTGGGCACTTGTAAAATTTCTCTTTCATATGCATTGATTTAGAGCATTAAGCCAAGCTGTATTTTTGTAACTGCTTCATGAAAGTAACAGGCAGAGTGTCTTACCAAGCTTGGAAGAAACCCAACAATTTTAAATACCAAAGTACTTTTTGATAATCCTCTTGGGACTTTTTTATCTTGTGTTATACTCTGTAATCTGGGTTGTTATCTTACTTCCTACCTTTATGCTTGGAATGGAATATAATCAATAAAAAAACCTTAATTCCAAGCTCATTTCTTTCCAGTGTCAGTAAACAGCTCAGCTGTAGTTCATTGTCATATCCATCTTATGTGCCATACCTGTGTAAGTTTAGCAAATGCTGTCCTCTTACAAAGATTTTGTGAAATGCAAAGCTTAGAGAATCTACTGGAAATTAATAGGAGCTAATGATTTTTCAAGTTTTTGAATATTCCACATTTATGACTCCTTCAGGTAAACCCCAGTTATTTACACTATGCACTCAGAGAACGATTTCTTTCTTATTAAATAAAAGGGCTTCATACAAACACTTATTGAATTTAGTGACCACTGAGTTTCCCTGAAGAAAAGCTGCCCTTGGAGCTCTACAGACATAGACATTAAAATAATAATAAAAACCAGGCTGTTGCAATAAATAGTTTTCATTAGCACATCAAAGAACTACACTCTTCTTTCCTTGCTTTGAGTTTGACAAACAAGAAAAATGTGAGGAGATCTGCCTTCTGCTTGGCCTGTGTGGGTTGTTTAGTATTGTCTTCCTTAGTTCCTGCCTATAAGAATTGCCTCATAAGAGTTAATTAATTTTTTTAAAAGGAAGTGCAATTTTGGGATGGAATTCATAGTAGAAGTGAAAATTATCAGTACTTCTCTTTGGAATCTTGAAAATAAAATCTTTATATATAGATTTTATTCTTACTCTTTGCAGACAAAAATATTTTCCTCTTAGGTACTTTTATGAGCTTCAATGTGTTTGAAACAGATCATGCACAATTACATGGAATATGCAAAATGTTGCATTTCAGACTTAAGAATATTAGTTATGTCACTGATAATATTGATCTAACACTTGCCTCATTAAATGAAAAGAATTATTTTTATCTTCTGTTACTAGGTGATAGAGAATGCAGGGAAAGATAACGTATGGAAACTTTAGTAAGACTCAGTGCAGTAGAGACATATAAAATGGCCACAGTGTAATAAAGAAGTGTTAGGGTTAATCCATTGCCATCCATCTTTATTTTCTATTCCACTCCATTGCAACCACAAATATGAACTTGACAGATGTTAGTAAAAGGTTGGATGTAATCCAGGCTACAATGGTTGCTGTGGATAGAAAGTTTAAAGTTTTGGCTCAAGGTTGCAAGAAGCTGAGAAAAAACAAAAAAAAAAGAAAAAGAAAAAAATAAAAATAGGAGAATTTGGGCTCAGTGACTGATGGACAAAACATGAATTAAATTGATGAACTGTAAAATAAATTAATACTGAGAAATATAAGGTTGATATAACTTCATGAAAATAAGGAACTGGATAGCTTGAGATGAGTTATTTGTTGCTATGTCTTATAACGGTGTTGAGAGATAAGTAATTTATCACTCATTTTACATTATGTGGTGGGACTTTCTAATCTGGCATTGGTCAGCTGAAAAACACAAGTATAGTATTAGTGTAATGGGCAAGCTGTAGCATTAAGGGATAGAATCGTAATTCTCATGTAAATATGAGTCAAGAGTTCAAGTTTCAAAAATCGTATTTTAAAATCTGTGCTATGGTCCAATATTTGAGCTTAAGTAAGTGTTTGTGATTGTCAGAATGAGAATAAAAAAATACGAGCTTGGAACACAGCTCGCCCTCTCTTGCCAAGGTAAGGATAAGCATATTTCTTTCTTTCACCTCCGCAATGCCGTTGATTTTTTTGGCTAAGGGCATGGAAAATATATCTACCTTAAGAATACAGGAGTGTCTTTGTAACAGTTGATCTGTTCAGCAATCTTTAATAATGCTGTCTTTATTCACAAGACTTCTTTCTCACCTATCACATGTTGTGATGTGGAGTTCAATGAAACCTATATGGTATTAGAAGTATTACTACATAACTGAGCTACTCTCTGCAGCTTAAAAAGCTGCTGCTAGCAAAATAATAATAGTTTTCACACCCTTGCTAACATTGTATACTTGTTTGCTCCAGAAAAACATGAAAACCTTGAACTTTGGCCAGAAAATGTTCCTATTGTTTTTGCTGAAATGAAGAGTTGGCAGAAAACAGCTCTTTATTTTAACTCAATCTTCACTGCTCTGCAACAAAATGCAATCTAGACCTCTTTACAGGTAATATTCTGGAAATGAGAAAACACAAGCAATAGACACATGTTTGTAGTGAACTCTTATGTCTTGGCTCTTTCCCACTTGTTCTTGGCTGTTTTTCCAGTAGTAATGCATCATTTTGTTATCTGCTTTCATATGTCTATTACTTAAAAGTCCCTCAGTTTTTAGGGTCAGTAGAGCTGAAATCAAGAACTTCATTTTTTGTGTCAATGCCTCAACTTTGGCTGAGGCGTTTCTTCCATTATTGGAAAGAAAGCAGCTGAATTAGTCCTACAGACTGGTTAGTTATCCGGGAGGGTAACATCTTTTATGTCCAATAGGTATTTTTAGAAGAAAGACAGAATGTTCCTTCAATAGAGTTTGCAGAATTTTTTCCAATAGAACGATGCCTGTTTGATGGAACAAAAATGTTCCACGGGAATGTACATTCTGTCACGGCTATCAACAGAAAACGGGCAGGGAGGTGAGCTTTTATTTTCTTGCCAGGTTTTGTACCAATCAACCAGCTTGTCAACAGCTGTGTGACCTCTTTTCTAGGCTCTCTAGGCTCTTGACTTGGCAAGCTCTCAAACTCCTTGGTATCCCAGTTCATCACTTGGTGGGCAGCCAGCTCTTTCTCTGGCTGCTCATATGGATCACAGAGTAGCTTTCTCCTGGCTCGCCTAAGCTTCCAAGTGTCTTGCGAACTGGCTTTCTTCCCTTCTTCTACTTAGCTCCTCAAATGCCATTTCCACAGACTGCCTCATTCCCCATCTCCTTGGCATTTGAGGTGTGGTTACTGTGACTGGTCTGTTGTTCATCTAGCTGGCTCCCTGGTGGATAAGCATCAGAAATCCAGCTGGCTTGCTGTCCAGAAGCTGCTTCCTAGCTGGTTGCCTGTATGGGTTCTCTGTAAGGCCTGCCATTGAAGGCAGTTGGTTTCTGCTGATGGTCTGCTTAATGGTGTTCTCTGGAATTTTTTTGGATTTTCCTACCACAAAACAGGTGGTTTTCTTAAATTTCATATCATGATTAAATATGATAATTCTTTAAATAAATACTTGCACAGTTTCCCTAGAAGAATCCTAAGACTTTGGCTACCTGTGTTCTTCAGTGAGCAGGAAATTTTTTAAAGAAACCCTGTAAATTTAAAAAACTAAAAAAAAAAAAAAAAAAAAAAAGATATTGCATCTCTCTTTTTTTGTTAACTGATGTGTTTTGACCTCTTGTTAACCTATCTTCTATCAGTATCTGGAAGGACTCACATGAATCAGAGAAGGTAACTTTTATTTATAAGTTTTATCAATATATGTGCTAAAAGTAAAAGCAATGTGAAATACTGCAAAATTATATTAAGATAATGGTATTTCACTTAAAATTTCTTAAAACTATCTAGCACGATTTTAAAAAATGTTATCTCACTATATCTGGCCTGTGGAGGGAGAGGCAAAACTATTATTTAGGAACATCATAAAGCCCACTTAAGACATCACTATTTAGAGAGTTCCGATTTTGAATTTCCCCTATTTTATATTCCTTTAACTCCTTTCTGGTAAAGATGCTCTTTACTTTATTCCTGTATTTTCCTTATATTTTGCTTGCTCTTACTTTTCTTATGCCATTTGCCACGTATGGCAAACTTGAGCATCCCATGCACAAGTCAGCCACCAAAATCAAGACTGCAATTAAAGTTTTCAATTGGATTATTTAAAATGGTAGGCTTTCTTAAACAAAATAAAAGAAAAAAGAAACTACCAAACTACCATTCCTTTTCAGTTACTTGGTTTCAACACCCTACTCTCCGAAATTAACGCTGATAAACCAGTAGTTGTCCTTGCTGCATGGAGTATTAGGTGGTGCTTTATTCTGGCCATAGCTAGGCATTCTGATCACCTCTTCTGCTGACAAATAGTGCTTTATTCTTTTCACAATCTGAAGTTTCAGTAAACCACAGAAATTGGAAACACATGAAAACTTTTATGAAAAAAGGTAACCACACAATTGGTAAGGATCTTAAAGAGCAGGTAACTTGTTTTTCTCAAATGCTCTCAGCAGTTTGAAAAATGAGGTAATATTCTTCCGTATTTTCAGTTAGGGGAGATAAAAGATGTGCTGGTCATACTTAATATTACTGCAGTATTCATGATAATGATGATGTTGAGACTTTATTCTACCCACTGAAGCACTAAAATGTCTGCAACCAATCTTCTGTCAATACTTCAGTATTTCAGAGTATTAATTCCCTCCTCTAATGAGAGGTGAAATAGTAATAGAGTATCAGGAATGGACTTCTAGTGACCTCCAGAGCCAGCTCCCTTTCTGTCCACTTCCCAGTGAGTGGAAAACTGTTTCGTTCACACTACTGCTATAGACACTTGACGTCTTCCCGTAAGAAGGAGGAATACTGAATGCAGCAGAAGAAATTCATGCTGAAAGATACATATCTGCATAGCTAAGAGGATGCAGTTTAAGACAATGAAAGAGAAGTCCTTTGTACAGTTGTATTGAATGTTTATTTAAACAAGTTACAAATCTTCAGTAAATGACTGATCTTCAAAGCTAGTGTTCACCCATAGCTTCAAGACCTGGTGCAGGCGCTGATTCACATTCTCTCTCCTTCTCCAGTGCTTCAAGCTATTCAATGTGTTCTTCTTTGGCACATGTTAGGAGATGATAAAAACTGTTACAACTCTCATATCCGTGCTTGAAGCTTGGACAACTGTAGTGCACTCTTGGTATTTAAAAGCTATTTCCTTTAGGCAGTCAAGCCAGAGGAAGGTATCCAGAGTATACTGCAGAGATTTAAATATGTCTCTCTGCCTAAGAAAAAAACTAAGTCAAGCCAAAGCAACATTTGTGTACCTTGTAATAAATGTGAAGGCTTTGTACTTGTGACTAGAAACTCTCAACCTGTTCTTTGGCATCATTTAGGTTGGAAAAAGGTGAAAACAAAGCTGTGCAAATGGCTAGAAGTAATTTATAAAAACAAAATAATTAGATTGTCTTTACTGAAAGTTCTGGATCTGACTGTGAATAAGGACTAGTTTTTGTGAAAGGAGTATTACAAGTACTACAAATATCTCTGTGAAATGTGACACTTATAGCAACCTTTAAATTCTAGGAAATAGCAAAATGTTGTACACTTTTATATATAAAATGTAAGAAGAGAGAAGAGGAAGTTATGTGCAAATAGTAGAGGGGGAAATGGTTCCTGCTTCTAGAAGAAGAATAACAATCTTATGCATTTATCAAACAGAACTGGAAATTCTCAGCTGAGTGGTCTTTGCTAATTTAGGTGGTAGTACTTATCATTATGCAAATATTCACTATTCATGAGGTTTATTATTCATTAATAAATCAGCAGATTTTTATGCTATCAGACAAGTATTATTACATACTATACCTAGCAGTGAAGCGACAAACCCTGAAAAAAGCTTTATCAGTTTAAACTATAACGGATGGCCTGGCCAGTAACACTGTCAACACTTTACGCAGCTATTCTGCATTTTGGCTCCCTATGGATTGGAGCTCAGTTCCAATACTCAAGCTGTCTCCAGGCCTGGCCACAGCAGTCTGAAAAGGTTACATCTTCACCAGCACAACCTCATCCATGGCCATTTATAAAGCTAAAGAAAGTGTCAGGCAATGTAGGAGGACTTAGAAATATGTTAATGCATGAAAAATAATTTCACAAAAGCTGGATATGGATTTGATAACACAGATCTATTTAAGGAGGAAATATCCCAGACTTTATTATTTCAGAATTCAATACAAGAATCAAACTTGTCATTTAGTTTTTCTACTTCAAAATTTCTCATCTGAACCCTTTAGTTAGGGTATTATAGGAAGTATTATTTAAAATACTACATAATATTAGCTAGGAGACTTTTAGAGTTGGTTACAGTAAGTTTACATAGCAATTTGAATGCCGGCCAATGTTAGTGTTTTAGTGAAAGAGTTTCTTCCCTTCCACACCCTTTAAACATCCGTAAAGTATTTCCAAGAAAAGAAACAAGTGTAAAGATAATACAGTATGTTTGGCATTTCTGACAAAGAAAGGCCTGATTTATGAACCTTTTGCACACCACTCATGTTCACTATTCATAGACTTAAACCCCTTTTTTCCTTGCTCATGCAATTTCCTTCTGTCTCACGAACAAAGAGTGGGGTTCATGAAAGCAGGTGAAATTGCCTTACACAACTTAGGTAGTATTCTGCCATGCTGAACAGGGAACACATTTATTTTTCTTGAAGGTTCCTGGTATGATGACTGCAGAAATAACTGTCTTGTGCTAATTCACATACAAATATGTAAGCACAGAGGAGGCACACTGACCACCTCTAGGGAAAGCCAATGCTCTCCATCTTTCTAAAGGATACCAGGGTTTGCGTCCTCTTAATGGATCCTGGAAGCAGTAGGAGGTGAGAGCTGAGGTTCCCCTGTCCTATAGTTAGTGGAAATAATCAGAAGAGTGATGGGGCATGTGTAACATCCCAGAAAGGTCTTTGGACTTCTAGGTGAAAGTTTGTTTCTGCAGTTCAGCAGGGCGTATTTCTGCACAACTGTTTTGTAAGGGCCGTGAGTAAATTTCCAAGCCTAACTTTCAGATCTTGTTGTGTGTAAATTACTGAAGCAGAGTTTTACAACTATTTATCTCAGTATTAAAAGAAAGATTAACTCTTACCTGCCTGTTGGAATTTGTATTTGTTTAATTTTAGACTAAACACTTAAAAAAACCCCAACCCAACACCTTTTGTATCTAAATGGTCTGCGTGTATTCACTCAGGATCTGAGGCTGTTCCTATAAGGGGACATATTCTTTGCTGTTATAAAACTGTAGAGTTAAATGAAGCCATCTGCGTGATGGATGTGCTGCATGATATAAAATTGTCATTAACCTTAACCGCAGCACCATTAAACTGGTCAAAAAACAAGACTATGCAACATTTGGGCATAGAATTAATATATTTACTAATCTTTATTTAACTAGGAACAACATGTCTCAGCTGTAATCTTTTACTGAAGACATTTGTGGCCAAGGGAGCACTTACACTGTCTTGTAACTTCTGCCTCTCTTTTGTAGTGCCTAAAAGAAAAACAGCAAGAATATACTTGCAGGGTATCTATTTTTAATGCGTATTTTCAATGTGTAACTCTTAGACAATAGAGATGGTCACAGCTGAGATGTGTTATAGAACACCTAAATAGATGCTAAATATGTCTAAACCACCGGAACATGGTAACTTTGCAGGACAGTGGCTGATTTCAAACAAAGTCGTTATTGAGAGACTGTAACAACTCTACAGGAGGTTTTATGAGCTTTAGTGTAAAGAATCTGTGCACTAAAGAGAGACTAAGTAGTCCTTGACACAGTTGACCATTGTGGTTTACTCTGTCAATAATATGAATACTGAAGAGAAGACATTTGTCTGCACATTGGAGTCTCCTGCACTGCTCTGTGACACATCCAACTCTACGTTCTCTATTGCTACCACATATTGATAACATGCATATAAAACTCTTCTTTATGTGCTCTGCGGTGGCAAAATATTATGGATCACTGAGTCTCAGAAGTATTCTCTTGGAACTTCCATTTGACAATAAAACTCCATAGTGCAGGAAACCTTTCCTACTCATGTTTTTAGATCAATTCAAGACAACAGATATAGCATTTTAAATATTATTCTACTGTGGAATTTTTTATTTCATAACTGAATCCAATAAAAAGAGAAATCATCTTTTCTAAAAGAAATAATCAGCTTTTTAGGAAATACAGGTTGTAAAAATGGGTCAGCATATATCTGCAAGCATAAAGACAGAATTAAGGTTGAAAATTTATCATTAACAGGCATTATTATTAGTAGATAGTCAGGTATGTTGTACCATACAGTATGTTTGCAGTCACTCCTTACTACTTTGAAAAAATGTCATATTATTAACTTCAAGCTCTCTAGTTCAATGGGTTTGTCAGAACCTTAAATTTATAGATAATTTATCATTTTAATTAAGGTATTATGTAAATTGTATATGATTTTGTCTGGAAATTACTCCTTATCCTTTAAAGAAAACAGTAAATTAAAAATACCTGTTAGTAATGTGTGAACTCTCAAGGACAAGGATTCAAGGGACTACAGGCACATATTCAAATCATGTTGAAGAAACAAGACTGCAGTTTGGTTTTGGTTTAATGTCTGCACTAGAAATTTCATAAATTTCCTATTCAGAAAAAACTGAAATGAACCAGAAAAGGGCATGAAAACAGCTTTATTTGTAATACTTCCACTGTTTGCTTTTCAGCCTTGATGAAAACACTGTCTATTAAACCCAGGCTTCTCCCTTTAGAACTGTCCTTAGAAGTCCCTAAGACTTCTAGGTCTTACTCCCATTTTAAGTTATCACTTTATCTGTATGTGAAGAAAAACATCTTTATGGCAACAAGAGGAAAATCAACAACTGAAAGTTCTTTTGAGCAACTTCCTATGCATTGGGAACATCTCAGCATCAGTTGCAAAATTGTAGTTCAGTTTTTATTTTCTTATGTTTTCTGAGCAGGGGTAAGATGACAAGGATGGTATTGTTTTGTATTTAAACCACAGAAAACCTGTCATGGTGCTAGGAATGCAGAATGTACTGCGGTACTGACACGGGCAAACCAACCAATGGCACATGGGATGTGACACTTCAGTGATGAATCAAGCAGGCGACCTGCATTCTCTTGTGACCTCCTCTGTGCCAGTGAAGCTTTTTACCCAGGTGTGGTACCCAGGCTCTATTTGTGTGCCTAGATGCCCAATGAACTCAGTCTGCTGGGATCTAAGAGATTTGTTCTCCTGTTTCAATTATGAGATGGGAGCCTTTATATTCAAATATCATGACGGTAATGTAATACATACTAGAAATTTTGTGGTGGTAGTGAAAATACATTAAAGTTGGAAAAAAAATCTATTACTTTATTAGAAGCATCTCCTTTAATTTGTTGCTTTGATTTCTTCTTTTGACTGTTTAGACTTCTGAAATTTAATATTTTCATACAAAGCACACGGAGTTTATATTCAGCTGAATGCAATTTATGTTCAGAAAAACTCAGTTTTGCTTGTGGTTTCTGGGCCATCTGCAAAATAAGCACAGGAATCGGCAAACTTACTTACAAAGCCAGTTGTTTGTCCTAGCTCAGGTCAAAACACTGGAAGTTTGCCTGTGAACATTCTCTGAAATCCAAATGACTTATTATCAGGCTTCCTTTGCTTTTGATCCTGTTGTAGGATGATGTGTTTTCCTAATGATGCAGAATCTCTCATTAAGTTCAGGAAACAGGATATAAGGATAAGTCAATTGACTCAATTTATGGGCATAATAAAGCAGGCCATATTACCTTCAGCAATCAAGGCAAGACAAGGTGAAACACAAAGTTGTAAAGTTATCATGACAAATAACTTAGTATTTACCTGCAAATACAGAGTTAATACAGTGTTTTTGAAGCAGAATTTGAAGCATTGAAATCTGAAAATAATAGTCAGAGTCTATTGTTTAATCTGTCATCTCAGAATATTTCAGAATTCACTCAAAGCCAGAAATATCTATTACTAAAGCACGATGAACTACAAGAATTTTTTAAAGTATTTCCTAATGTCTGCTTTACATCTCCTTTTGGCCTTTCTGAGTCAGTGCTAACAGCTGGGGCATTTTTTTTTTCTTACTTGTAATATAATTAAAAACAAATTTAGGAGGAGAATAGAAGTTTTGTCCCTTGGAGGCCTGTTAGTTTTTAGGAAGGTGATTGGCAATGTACACAGCTGTTCCTGACAATTATAAAGTTAAAACAGTGAAACAAGGGAAAGAGGCTGAATTTACCAAATATGGTTTCCTTTGTATGTCAGTAAAAACAAATCATTGGACTAGCTAGAGTTCATGCAGCATGCATAAATCAAACTCTTTTACACATGCTACTTTACAGAAATTACAGATGAAACCTAATATCTTCCTAGAGAAAGCAATGCAATAGATGCTTCCAAACTGCATGGGACACAGTAGCAGGTAAAGAAAGCATTAGCAATTGGGATTTGAGCTATACTTTTTTGCCTTAAGAGGAGAAGAAATGCTTTTAATTTCAGCTGGAATATAGTCCAAAACTGGCAGAGATATGTTGCTTATTCATGCAATTAAAAGTTGCCGTGAGCCTATATCCATCTATATATCATCTACCTACATTCCACTAAGTTCAAAATTACAAAAACAGGTCTTGTGCTTGTGCATTAATTAAGCCTGTCATGGTACAAATATTGCCAAAGGAGGAAAATGGGACACTACTGAATGAAATGTGTGAAGCAAGTTGTCAGTCACTGGTACTATTCCCTAGTATTGAACTGTGGTGCTCGGGGAAAAAAGTCTGTATTGAGGGGCCCTGTCTCAGTAAGTGGTGTTATTTTAGGAAATATTTAATGCTGGGCTTTGACCACCTACATCACTTTCTGTAAAGAAGGATGTGTTCGTCTGGATGTCTTCTGTCCAAATTCAGTTCAAACAATAGTACTTCACTTATGTTATTTTTGACTTGTTCAAAATGTCTTCTGTGGTGTGACACAGGAAAGAAATATGCTAAGGAGAATGTTGTGAGTGACCCTTACATATAGTTTTTATGTTTGTTTGGAAAGTGCTTTTGAATCTTAAGGAATTGTAAGTGCTAAGTGCCAGGCATTGTGAATATTATATAAATGTATGTTCATTAACATTAAAAATTTAGAAACAAATTATTTCCAGTCCCAGAACTTATTCTTATGTTCTGTCACTCAACAGGCAAAATTAAAGTACTAGCAACACCATTCCCATGCCAAGAAAGACACTGCATTTCAAGACAAGTGGAAAAGAAAGTAGTGTCAACATATTTTTACTATCCACTTTGTACAGCTGCTGGGTAAAGTTATATTGTAAGCCCATTTACCATGTCTCACCTTGCTTTTTCTCCCTTGATATTTGTGCCTACACTTCTGAATAACTACTGGTTACTAAAGTAGTCAAAATAAAATATAACAGCAGGGGTAGTACAGCTGCTGTGTAAAGTAAATGTAATAATGATATTGATGATTTTACTAACTTAGTGAATGAGAATTTACATTGGGAATAAGGATGAGTTTGTTGTCCATAATTGTTATCTCATTCATCAGCTAGATGTTGCTCTGGGTATGCTACTTGCCTTTCCTGCTTTTAGCTTGTTTTTTGGCCAGAAAGAGTTGCATTTCTTTTGTTTGCTTCTTGTACTTGCTCTGAGCAGTAAGGAAATGGAGTTTGCTGCTCTGTGAGGAATTTGAAACTGAACCCTTACAACACCTGAAGAGCCAGAACGCTTCATGACTCTCTGCCCTAAGATTTGTAGTTGTTTGAGAGGAGCACAGCCTTTTGATTCATCTGATTTTTAATATTTAACTTTGTAGGTGACAACAACTTCCAGCAGCTGTAGTAGCTGAACCTGATTTTGCAAGAGCGTTTATGGTGTTCCCTTAAAAATCAGTTTGTTGCTGCTGTTAAAGAACTTGAATAACTTCTGAATGCTGCTTGTGATCAAATAATATCCAGAGAGGGAAGAGAAATTCATATTTTCCTCCTTGTTCATGTTCATAACTAAGCCTTTTCTGCGATTGATATGCATGTGTAACTGCTATTCCTCTGCTTCATTGACTCTCCCACTTATTTCAAACCTCATTTGAAACATATTTCTCTCTCTCTTGTTGTTTATTACTTAACTCCATTATTAGTTACTAAACATATTTATTGACACAGAGAGTAATACTGAATGGCTTGTGAACATGCATGTTTTTACTGCTTTGTCCTCTTAGCTACAGATGAAAAAAAAAAAAAACCACAAAAAAACAAAAGGAAAAGCATACATTTTCAGATTTAATAGTCTGATCTGCCTGCAAATTAAATATGTGAACTTCCATGAATCTTTTTAAAATTTATTAATGTCTTTTATATTTAGATATTTTGCCAACATATTCCCTTTCATCTTATAGGTTTTGAAAACATCATAGAAAACAAGCACAAACTTATTGACTGTTCCCCAGCATAGGAAGTTAAAATCAAAGCTAAAGGCCTAATAAAAAAAAAAAAAAAAAAACTCCTAAACTTCTTGAGAGAGTTTGAAGTGATTTCAGTGAGCTTTGGATTGACTCCTCAGTGGTACCAACAATGTAGGCAAAATTAAATTTTACTGTGGTACAGACTTCTGAAGGAGGAACAGAATGAAGGCTGGGATTTGAGGTAGCTAAAGATATTAGGGGAAGGGGAAGTTCAGTTGCTGGGAATCTGAAAGCAGACATTGGTCAGTAGGGCTTCAGAGGGAGAATTTTAGAAGGTTGTAGGTGGGGATGAAGACCTACAGTCAGTAGAGATGTGGAGAATTTGGAGTCTGAGAAATCATAACATTCAATTTGAGAAATCATAAGAAATCACCTCCAGAGTGTGAAGGTGAGATTTGGGGAGGTGCTTAGTCATGTAAGAGTGATGAAGGAGTAAGACTCTGAAGGAGTTAGTTAGGGGAAAGGTACTGGAAATACTCAATAGGTTTCAGGGTATGCATCTTTGTTGAGTCTGTGGTTGGTGGTTGGGCAGCCATATGGCTCTGTTTGTCCCTATTAGCCTTTCTGGGGACCCTTTTTTTCCTTCCAAGCAGAAGCTGCTTTTCAACCTTTTGAGTCTTCTAGAAGGGGAAAGAATGGAAAGAGGAAGAAGGCAAGGTCCAAAGAGTTTCCTGAGTGTGTGAGCTTAAGACCAGAACCAGGTCTGGGAAAGAATTGAGTAAGGACTGAGAAATGAACTGTACTAATTACAGCAGGGCTTTCTTCTCCTTCTGGGAACATATGCTGGAACAGTCAGTGATAAACACTATGCTCTACATTCTCATGGGCAGCCATGGCAGGAGCAGTTGTATGTCAAAGCAGAAGCGGTTCGGACTAGGTCTCTCATCTTTTTAGGCACAAACAGGGTAAGCAGTATGTCACTGCAGGCTGTTCTACGTTGTTGCTTGAGTCTTCTGCTCATGTGTGAGCAACACAGGAAAGTTTGTAAGCCCTTCTTAGAGAGTGTGTAGTTCTCATTTAAGCTAACTGTTGATTGGTGTGTATGTTGATGACAAAACAATCAGGATAGAACTGAAAATGTACATAGCAAATGTTGACTTCCAGGCATACATATTTCTTTTTAAAGTTGTACATAAGAAAAAACCCTCTGCAGCCACTTTGCGAATTAGCAAACACAGATCCAAGCAGTGGCCGTAAGAGCTGTAGGTGGTTGCTGAGTAGCCAACATTATATTTCAAAAAGTCAGTGCACATTTGAAAAAGTTCACTGCACATTCATGTGTCACTGCATGTTTTTATGGCCCTGCTGTGCATGCAGAATTGTTTGTTTTCTTCAAATAGAAAATAGTGTGAACCTGACTAGCACTACATAATAGCATAGACTCGTCTTCTAACATCTGGTTCCTTTCATACTGTAATAGACAAACAGCTAAACATTCAGTGGCTTAATTTCTTTTTCTTTTTGTAAATCTGAGGCATTCAGATGCTTATCAGATCCTGACGGGCTTGCTGTTTTTACTTAGGCAAAATCACTACTGACTTTGAAGCCCATATCAGCTTTGTTTAGCTAATGAGCACTGACTTGAGAATTTGGCCCCAAATTCCTTTTATAGATAAATCATCTGGAGCTCTCACATAAGCAAACTGACTACTTATGTTTCCAGTATTTTTTGGGTCTCCTAGCATCAGGAGCATCGCAGAAGTGAATGACCTTTCTCACAATCCTTCAGTTTCAAATTGGGATTGGGAATTTAAAATAGAGGTTTATATAAAATGCAATTTTCCTGGCAGGAAAGCGAAGTAAGTTCAACAACTTTATACCCAGTGACACTCCCACAGAAACAGATAGCAGTAGTATCAGACTTCACTAGGTGCAGGAATGACAAAGACTACTAGGAAATCAGACTATGTGACCAGACCTTTGAGAACTTACATCTGCAAAACATTATATACCATGTGGGCAGCTACGCAGGTGTTATAAAACCGCTGGTGTTGAGGGACTATTTGATTAGCTAATTACCCTTATAAAGGGACAACTTAATCTGTGTGAAACTCCTCCAGCTGAAAACTCATTTTGTCATTCTATTTTCAAATTTTCTTTCCACAAATTGCAGTTAAAAATAATTGGAAATTTAGAAGAAAAGAAAGAAAGAAAGAAACAAAAAGAGAATCTAATTTGTCAATAAAAAAATCAACTTTTAAAATTCCTCCCTGGTGGTCTGGTATTATTAAATATTCTCCTTGATTTTTTTTTTTTATCTTGGTTTATTGGAGGGAGAAAAACAATTATCTGTAAACGTAATTTTTAATGCATGGTAATAAAAATAAATGGTACAGCTCTGCTGCTGCTCACCTAAATCTTCTTCCCTGGTGGTCTAGTGGTATTAAATAATCTGTTCCACATGTATTCATCATTTGCTGACAGGAAAAGGAAAACTTTTTACATTTTATTGTCCACAAAACAAACACAATGTTAGTTAATCAGGTGGGGAAGACTTTTCTGAGGGTCACTCAAGAAACAAAAGAAACCTTTAACTTTCCCAGCTGGTGTAATTTTAGCTCACCTAATTTACATAACAATTAGCATGAAACTAGAAGGGCAGAAATTATTTCCAGGATGCCCTTTGTGTTCAGTTCTATTTTGGCCAGATAATATTTGTTATGGTTTTAGTCTTTTCTGCAACAAATTAGCTAAAGTAATGAGTGTTTGCCACAAATTATCTCATTGCTGCTGAGTCATTCCTTTGCTTTAGGATATTTACAGTCTGTTTTACACTCATACATAACACTTTTTTAATGTAAATCTTACATTGCTTTACTAAATTAGATCAGCAAACATTATCCTTCCTATTTCAAAGACCGATAAACTGATAGGTGGTGCTCTGCAGTGGGGACTTGCCTGCAGCTGTGTCAATCCATGACAAGGCAGGAAAATAGAACCCTAGTCTCTGGGTTTTTTCCCATTTTACAGAACTCTAGTATCTTCTACTTCAAAAATATGAAGATTTGATTTTCCAAATGCCCTTAAAGAAAATAAGCTTTTGTCAATGGTAGTGGAGTCCTCAATAATTCTTATTCATCTTCTTTTCCATTGTTTGTGCAGTTTTTTAAAAAAATACTGGACAAATTTTCCCTTGACTAGTTTTAAACAGTGTGAAGTCATGGTGTGTGTACTGTCCTCTCAGAGGAGAGAGACCAAAAAATATTGATTTGTTGGACAGGGTATTATAAGTATTAATACCAAATTTTGAAAATACAACATTGCTACACTGTTATAATTTTGGTTTTGACATAAAGTTTAGTAACATATTTTATAGATTTATCTGTGCTAACTGATGATTCTTTTCATTTTATAAAACAATATATATGATTTACCTATTAAATACAAGCTGATATTATTAACATATAAATCTCAAGTATTATACTGGGTGTATACTTCATATGGCACATTGGGGATGTTGACAGAAACTGCTTCATTTCCTTTGGGTTGTTTTACTTTGATACAGTTTGGACATTGAAAACAGCAGTGGGTAGGAAATGCATACTGGATCATTTTTACAAAAGCCAGTGCAGGGGCTCTTTTTTTTTTTTTTTCCTAAAACCCCTGTAAATAACAAGAGCATAATAGACATACACGAGATGTAAATTTGATCTCATTATGCTGTGAAGGCTTGATAATTCAAGAGAGGTAAACCACCAGAGAGGAATAGTTTGCCTATCACAATGATGTTAAAAGTAAAAAATCATTCCAACGGGTTCACAGCCCATTCTTGGGAAGCACAAGTATTTTTGCTTTAACATAGGAAGATATGTACATTTGTTTTTAAACATTAATTGCTTTCATCTCAGAGATATAAAATAATTAACTTAAACTCTGATAAAATCTGTAGTTTGTAATTGAAAACATATGCATTGTGGGACCAGTGGAATGTTTCCAGCCGAGCTGTGTGTGGCAGAAAGGAATCTCTACAGAGCTCAAAGCATTCCTGGTTTTATGGTAAATGTCTCTCTCTCCTCACTGAATTCTTATTAATCAGTTTTATTTACATGGCGTTGTAGTGATCTACTGAAGAGGAAAATGCTTTAAAAACATTTTGAAAGAGACATAAGAGTCCTTGAGGGAGTAGACTTTAATTTAGCAGCAAGTTCCATTACAAACCGCATTCAGTGATAAGGCTTTAAAAAACCCCAAACTTCTTATGTATGTACGTACGTATGTATGTATGTATGTATTTTTCTACTGATGTTGTTGGAGTGTCTTCTTGGGAAACTCCTTTATAGTGGCGTGATGAATGACTTGTGTGGCAATGATAAGGATGTATTTTATTAGGACATAATATTTGTCCGCATTAACTACCATGAATATATTTTAAAAACCTTTTCATTAAACAGTTGCTCTCTGGGGCATCTGGTTCCCAGGGATAGTAACACAAACTGGAGTACTGTCTTTGGGGCAAATGTCATACTGTTAATAGTCAAGACTGAAAAGGAAAACCTAATCTAAAACCATTACTTGCCTCTAGCAAACAGCTTCTTTGTCCCCAAACCATTACTTTTTATTAAATATTTTATTTAAAAAGAAGCTTATACAGATTGTTCTCAGCGAGAGAGCCTATTGTCATTTTCCCAAAATGCATGAAGATATTTCATTTATTTCCTAATCTGATCATTTTAAATACCATAGGGTTCATTCAGTTTTAATCCCTGTAGCATTCCTCGGAAGACAATCTTTGTGTAGTTACATGGGAAAAAAGTTCAATCTGGGTAACAAAACCTTCCTAGGCCATAGGTAAATATGAGGTAGCTTGCCCATAGTAACTCCTATTTTGCTGTGGCTGCTATGTTGCTGTGGGACTATCAGTTGTCTTATTAGATAGCTCAAAGCAAGCTCAGATATGTGAGTTGCAGACCTACTTTTAAGCTGTAATATAGACATGCACTCTGATTTATTTCTAAAATAAAATGTACAATTGTGTTAAGGTGAGGAGTCTATGAAAAAAGCACTCTCTGATTGTGTAAATGAATAGTGGAAAAATATTTAATTATACAATGACACACAGGCTTTGGAGGTACTTAATTAGCCAGAACACTTTTAAAAAGCACAGTGATAAAAATGGAAATTCCATTGCATAGACTGTCTGCAGAAATCTTTCTGGTAGGAAGGTGACTCTACAGCACAGATCTCTGTAGCTTAAGTTAATTGAGAAACTAGAAGTATCCATTAGAGGTTACTATTTTATCAAAGACCCCACCATGACTTAGGGAGAGAAAATCATCTTGTTAATGAATTGTGTATTACAGCAAAGGAATGTAATGTTTTATTCTCTGTTCTGGAAATGTAGGATCCTTCTGGTCCCACTTTTATAAAGCCTTTCAGATTTCAGATGTCTCAAGTCTGAAATCTGAAATCATTACTCCAATGTAATTGGAGTTATTGTGTTTTCTTCTTTTTTTTTCCCTCCTCCTAAGTCAGTCTGAGGTAGAAATTTATCATAGGACGTTCTCTCTGAAGCCAGTGAAAAGAGCTTTAAGTGTTCAGTGTTAAGCTTTAAATTTCGCAAAAAGCTCTCAGCTCTGGTAAACGCACAGAGATTTCCTAGAATAAAAAAGGTTTTAATTTCTGGATAAGAATTCATGGCTAAAACTATGAAAAAACAGTATGCTGGGCCCATTCATCTCCCATCAAATCTATTTGAAGAATTAAATTTTTGTAGAAGCCAAAACAGATTCTTCTCTACAAATAAACATACCACCTACCCTTGTGCTAGTATGTTCTGAAGTACTAGGAACGTATAGACTAATTAGAATAAAACCAGCATTATTCTAATATGGACAGGAATCTAAAGGAAGTTAGTGGGTGTTCAGTTTAAAAGAAACAGAATGGATCCTTTTTCACACAGAAAAAAGTAAGCAGTGGAATTCCTGACTGTATTTAGGTTTAGTATTGAACATGTGAAAAATTCATTATAATTCAAAAAACTATTAAACAAATTTCCGAGAAAAAATAGTAAATACAAATTTACAGCTTTGTCTCGGAAAGTCCCAAAAGTACAGATTGCTAGGAGGTAAAAGACTGTTCTGGAGAAATACCAGTACATGATATATAATCCTTCCAAAGCATCCTTATTGGCCATAACAGAAGATAGGATGGGGGATTAGATAGATTTTGGTATGGCTGTTCTTCTCTTGATACACTGCTGTAATATCATTACTTCGACAGCACTAGTGCTTTGTCACAGACTAATTCTTCCTACAGTTGTTAGTCTCTTTGATATTTGCACTAATATCAAAGACATCAGTCTTTGTAGTTAAAGCTGAGAATCACAGTAGTCAGTATTTATAGGCACTACCCATATTTCTGTTGTTGCCTCCTTATGTGACTTGAGGGAATTCTTCAGTTTGTGTGCCTCTGTTTACCTAATGTAAGAAACTATTTTTGCATTTTCATTAGCTGAGTGTTAAGATTCTTGGTGAGGTTAAAATAAGAGTCAATTTATACTGAAAAGGCTCTACTTAATTATTTTTATTTATCATTGTGCTCCTTAATTTTCATTTTAATATTTGCATTTATTTCACAGCGTTAGTATTGTGCTAAAACAATGATGAAGGAGAGGTATACATACTAGCACAACATCTATCTGGGGGGAAAAAAAGCATGTTTGGAAGGGAAACTTCAGTTATAAGCTGTAAATCCAAGGAAAGTATAATTAGCATCTGAAAAGCCTTTCAAGTGAAAACAGTTGTATAGCATTAACCTAACTATTATTATGCATTATAGCATGATGTTGACATGCCCTTAATCATAAGGAATCAAGTCAGTGATATATAAATTATTTATCAAATCTTCATGACTTTAGTTATCTCAGTATATGATATTATCCTTCTTCAGGGCAATTGTGAACCAAAATATGAAGTTTCTTGTATTTTGGATTTTTCTTGAGAGAAGAATGTACCTGTGGACATCTGACAAGAGAGGGGTGTTACTGCATTAGAGGCAGAAAGGTGGTGGCAACCTTCACAGCCTTTTTACTTCAGGCAGTCTTTGTTTTGAACTCATTGGTGAAGCAGTTTGAGCAGCTTAATTGTGCATGCAGGTTATCTTTTCAGTACATAGTTGAATGGGAGCCTTCTGTTCTTTAGATAGTTAGCATATGCAAGACTTTGTCTGTAGCAATGGTAATTTTTCTAAAACAGGCAAGGTTGTTCTCTCTGTGTATATGCTGGATTGCATACTCATCCTCAGAACATGACAAAAATAAAAGTGTTAGATACAAAAAAAACAGGAGAAAATCTAAATGGATCACTGAAAGAGCAATGTGACCTGTGACTCTGAAATGATCCCAGCTTGCAGACCTATGGGTAGGAGAGCCTACAGTGCTGCTATTGCACTCTGGCCCACTCCAGACCCAGAGGCAGGAGACACACCTGTATGATAGCCCTGTGAGACCTATCAGTTCTTCCTTATGGGCTTTCAGATCTTGTGCTGGTAGAGTTATCATGAGAGCCCTGTGGCTTCAGAGAGTGCAAAGCAGCCCTTCTATTCAGTGTAAATGAGTAAGAGCTTAGTCTTAATACTGGGAAAACACGGTGAGAATATAGTAATTGGAAAGTGACATTCAAGTCATAACATCGTTTAGTTATGTCCAAGGCTTGCATTATGTCTATTAGGTTGCTGTCCAGACTTGAAAGAAAGGACTGTGTCTGGGAGGTTCATTCTTAAGAAGGAATGGAAGCTCTTCCCCATGTAAAGATTACATTCAACAGTTGTAACTAATAAAACCAATTAGCCGACATCATCAGCACAACTTGACGTGATTTAACTTAAGCTGTAATGTAGGTTCAAAATTGAACCTATCAAATATAGTTTTGCATTATCCAGATACAAATGAACAAAAATAAGTTCACTGTACAAGTGCTTTCAAAACTCAGTGCACAAAAACACTTGTCCTGCCCTTTCTGTTAATATTAGTTTTGTTCTGTTCCATCACAATTAAACTGTTAACTCATCTCTTGGCCTGCTCTTCCATAAGACCTTCTAAGTCTTTCCTAAAATGCCAAAATATGCAAGAATACCATAAAAATTGTTTTGTCTTTAGAACTAGAGTGAGTTTCACCTTGGAAGTAGTCCTGTGCAACACCTTTGATGCTGTTTCTGGAGGAACTGCTGACATTTCTATTTCTTGCCTCATCTGTGAAACACTACTACAACAGCTTCAGAGAAGCTCACAACCTGTGATGTAGCAATAATGAGATGGGCTCTTTTCCTCAGAAGAGCAGAAGTTTGTCCCTTTTACAGAGAATATATAATACAGCCTAAAATAAAACTGATTGCCTTGTGTTACTAAATATTAGTAAATTAGTATTATAAGACAGTCTGGTTCAACATTTTTTGTTATGTGAGAGACAAGTGAATACAAATGAATACAGATGGAGGTATTGACAATGAAAGGCTGGGATTGGCTGGCTAAACTAGTGTTGAATGTACACAATAGCTCTGGGCAAATGGAAGGTCATTTTGTATGGTCATAAGGTCATAAAATATCCCAAGATGCCTATCAAAAAAGAAGGATATATATTTTTTTAAGCAACCTGGTCTAGTGGAAGGTGTCCCTGCCCATGGCAGGACAGTTGTAACTAGTTGATCTTTAAGGTTCCTCCCAACCCAAAGCATTCTTTGATTTAACTCATGGGTTGGAAAATGAGCAGAGTAACACAGCTGAGCACAGAGAAATCTTCCCAGAAAGGGTAGGATTGCTCCTCCTCTGTACTCTACTGGCCATCAGCTTCTTCCAGTGCAGAGAGCAGGGGCTATGGTGATGGCACCAGCTAGTTAGCTGTTTCCAGGTGTGCCTTTGTCTCTGTAGCTGCAGGTCGTGCATCGCTCGCACAGCTACCCAGGAGAGCTGCGTTTCCAGTGGCTTCTAGCCTTTGTTATCCTTACACTGAGCACAAGAGTCACACCGTGACATTGAACATACAGACTTGTTCTACAAGTAGCTGCACTTCCACACCGGTAAACGAGGTGATTTTTGTAAGAGAAAGAGGTGGTTATGGATACATTTTATGTGTAGTGTGTACCTACCCTTGAAATGTATCAGCTACGCTGAGCAATGTCAAACACTGTTGATTAGACAGATGGCAACAGCAGAATTAATGGGTTTTCTGAGTAGTTTTGCTTAATTCTCTCCACCTTTTCTCTGCTTCCCTCACCTGTGCCTTTATCACACTAAAGTGTATCAGAATGCTAGCTGCTCAGTATAGAATGAGTATGCCTGTGGCAGTCTATAAACTAAGGCCAGAGTTTCAGAAGTGCTGAGAGCCTGGCAACTCCAGCCCACTGCCAGCAGGAATTGCAGGTGCTCTGCGCATCTGAAAATTCAGGGCTCAGTTTTTTACTGGAGATCTGCCTTGAGTGTCGCTGTATGTGTACTCCAGGAAAGATATTAAGAATACCAAAGCATGCACTCATGTGCAAATGAAAAGCAATGATGTTTTCATTATGTTTTCATGTGTACACTTGAGATAAATTTTTCAGAACGTCAGAGCGGGAATAAAATCCTTCATATGATTTGCAGTTATTTGCAATATATTGAACATAATAGATCTGCAGGTTTACAGAGGGCTAGCCCATGTAAACCTGTAGCTCATGTTCTGGGGACAGATTCTTTAAATGTGGGGAGCCTCATTTTGTGCTCAGGAAGTGGTTGCCATAGTCCTTCTTGAAGGAGTGAAG
Source organism: Tyto alba (assembly GCF_018691265.1). Lineage (NCBI taxonomy): Eukaryota > Metazoa > Chordata > Aves > Strigiformes > Tytonidae > Tyto > Tyto alba. Next base: position 25,804,738 of record NW_024881328.1, on the reverse strand, counting down.
ATTATAGAGACAACAGACACATATGGGTCTGAGATTTCATCACTTACAGAGGACGTCAAAGGGAATTGTGTTTTGAATGTAAAAAGTTATGAAGTGCCATGGATGGTGATCTGAGAGTCAGGTGTTAGCAGATTTTTATGGGCATCCAAAATTACTGGTGATATTTTTGGTAACTGGTAGCTATTTCCCACTTCTTTATTCTCCTTTCAGGAAAATGAGAAAATAGTACCACACAAAATAATAATCCTGCCTCATTTAATAGATTTGGGCTTTGTTCTTGTTTTGTAAGAAAAAGGCATTTGTATTCCATTGAGGAACTCTAGAGAGAGGCCCATACAGAACTGAAAAATCCTGTATTTGTGGCCACATGTTCTGTGGACCATATAGAGAGAAAACTGCATAAGTATTAATTTGCTGAATGAGGCGGGGATTTGTGGAAAAATACTGCATGCAGTTATCTCATTAAAAGCTTCATCACAGACTATGCAGAGCTTTCTACTAAACTTTGAGGGTCTGGTTTGCTAATTTAGCATCAGTTTTATGTAGCTGTGTAAGTGTGCAAATATATTAACCATCACAGGATCATCACAGAGCTTAGCAGGACTGTGCTTGCAGGAGGACTGTAACAGCATGGGTATCACAGGGTTGTGGTATTATAGACACTGTTACTTAATATGGTAAGAGCCCTTTCTTTTCCTTCTAAATTGCATATGCAATATTTTAATAAGTGCTAAGATCACTCAAAATTTAAAAACAATCCCTCCCCCCCAAACATAAACAGAATCAACACTGGTTTTGTTTCAGTCAATGCATTATAAATAAATGAAAGAAGCAAGTCTGTTACTTAAGCAAGCCCCTGGGTGCGTTTACAAATACCAAACAACACAATTAATCATTTTTGGTGTATTACACTGCTAGCCATTGGCTGTGTAAAGGATATGCCCTGCATTTTTCGAATACTGGAAGAGAAGTGCTAACATTAAAGGCAAAACCTCTAACAAACAAACCTCAAAACCCTCTGCCAGAAAAAAAAAAAGCCAAAACAACAAACCCCAAAAACAAACAACAAAAAAACCCCAAATCAAAACCAGCTCATTTTCATAAATTTACATGTAACACAACCTTTAACTATGATGACCTTTTTGGAAAAAAGTTGACTTAAGACAGATCCTATTGTGTGGGGTTTTTGGTGTTTGGTTTTTTTTTTTGTTTTGTTTTGTTTTGGTGTTTTGTTTTTTTTTTTTTTTTAATTATTTGCCCTCTGAGCTGCTGGATAGTGTTGGAAAAAAATAGAGGCCTTGAAATATTGCTGAACTGGCAAGTGTTCTGTGCCTTTAAGAGTCTAAGCTTGATTTTCATGAGGAGTCTGCACACTTCAGAGCGATCTAGTTTAAGTCCGATTTTTAAAAATTGATTGAAAAAATAGGACTTGTTTCTATAACAAGCTTTCTAGATACTGAAATAAAATCTGTGTTCCCCATCTCATTTGCAGCAGTGTCCAAAATAATTCTCAATTTCTTAAACGTTTTTTTAAAGTGCTATGCTTAGATGCCAGTAGGGTGCATTTTTTATTAAAGATAAATTAGGATGGAACTGTAAGGTAAAAAGTTCTAAAGAAAGAAAAATAAACAGAAGCATGAATGGTAAAAGGAGAAGGAATACCAAATGAATAATAAAATATTTAGTGCCTTTCAATTAACTGTTCAGACGATTAGTATACTAGTATATTGTATCATAAAAATCATGTCTATTAATTTTTTGCAGCCATTATCTTGACTGTGATTTACTCCCCTCAAATCATTAACAATGCTATTAAAAAGGTGAATGTAGATGAACATTCTGTGTAGTGTGCAGGAAAATAATAGGATTATGGCTGAGGGTCAAGAATGAAGCTGCAAACCAACAGATTTTAGAGGACAGAGGTGGGGAACTGGAAGGGAATAGACACCTGAAAGGAAATGAAATGAGGAGGAAGGAATACAGCAAAAACCGTGATCTGACTCTGTCCAGTTCCTTACGGTAGCTGAAGTGCTTTTCTGGTAAGATTCCTTCTCTCTTCCCCAAAATGCTGCAGTTTAATCTTAATCCTGAACAAACCTTTGTTTCATGAAAGGCACAGCCTTTTGGAATCACACAGCTTTTCTTCACAATGGAAAGCTGTGTGTACATCATGAAGAAGATAAATACGTGTATGAAGAAGAGTCCCCAGGGTCTTTTCTGAAGCAATGAAGCATCCTTGTTTCAGGTTACAATGGCAGCTTGAGGGCAGCATTTCCATCCAGAAGAAAATGGCTGTGACTCTTCATAAATAGAGGCCTTCTTGGAAAATGAGATAAAGTGCATAACCAGGAATGTGTTAAGCAAAGAGAGAAGAGAAACATCAGCAAAATGAAAATGAACGGCTGACACATAGTTGAGAAAAGGTTACCAGTGGGAATTTCTTTGTCTGAATGGATGTTTTGTTGTATAAATAGATGTGTTTTTATCTTTATATTAGTTGCTAGCATTAATTAAAATTGTAATCAAATTTTGCTGGTGCTTTTTACACCTGAAAATGACAGTCTTTCTCACAGCTATAAGGATTCACTGAGTCAGAGTTTTGTGTTAATGTTCAAATCTTATGCTCAGGTACCAGCTAATTAGACCATGCATTTAAAATGAGGTCATTAGTTCTATGTTTTTTTTTATGGTTTTGAGTAGAAAGGTTAGGCTGCTACAAAAGAAGTAGTACCAATGCTTTGTGACTAACAAAGCATGTTATATTACAAGGTCCACAGTAGGTTTTGCATGTACAGCACCTTTTTATAAACATAGACTCCAGGCAAATGTCATCTGGTGGGAGAAAGAGGTTCTAGCCAGCCTAAAGAGGGATCCTAACTGCCTTATCTCCCCGAAACAAGCTGGCTGAAGGTTGTGGTCTGCAGCATGGCTGTGTGATGAACTCTCCAGTGTTTGCTTCTTGCCTCCCCTCACCCTCTTTGATTGATATCAATAGCAGCAGAAGAAATGTGCACACTTCCATCCTTTTTATTACACCCATTGGCCCAGGCCTAACCACTGGGCATGCCAGGGAATGTGTTATCTGTAACTCTCCTTGTCCCTCAGATACCTGGGGAAGCTTCCTGCGTTTTCAAGTCTAGCAATTATTTTACACCTTTGCAAGGAGGGAAAGAAATAGAGTGAAGCTTTTAATAGTAATTGAAAAACAAGGATAAGTTGTGAATATGAGCCACAGCTAGCTGCTGGTTGCAAGAGCTCCTCATGCTGCCTCAGCTCCCAGTTCTGGAGATTAGAGTCCCTTCCATTGTTTCACATCCCAGTTTCTAAGTGGAAGTCCAGCAGGACTTTACCCAGAGCCAGTAAATATTCCCTAGAGCAAGAATGGACTCTTGAGTCCACAGTAAGGGAGAGAGAAAGCTGGAGAGTGAAGAATGATTGATAACTGTAGGTGCATGAGGAGACACATTTTCTCACTACGTGGTTGGGTTTTTGTTTGATTGTTTCTGAGATGTGCAGGTTTCATCTCATTACTTGTTTCACTGGTCAGGCTCAGGCCTCCCTTCACACATATCTGAAGGAATGAAGGTGAAAGCCTTAACTAGTTGATTTTCTCACATTTCCATAGTCTTGGGTATGTGCTTTCAGTAATTTCTTTCAGAAATATTAAGTAACTTATTCCTCTGCATTCTGAGTTACAGTGTGCTTATCTCTTCAGAAGAAATAAACACCTGACTGCCTATTTATTATTCATTTTAACAACAAGCAAAATTATGATGAAATTATGATATATTATTTTTGTACTATTTCACAGGAGTTAATATATTTACATAGCATAACCTGACTTAATGAGAGGAAGCTTATACAAAAGTTTTCACCTCCACAGAGGTAAATCATAATTTAAACATCAGCACCATGATATATTACCCATCAGCTGCTTCCTAGAATGCTGCAAAAAACCCAGTCACTTCCTGAAACGTCTTTGTATAGTGGCAGTTTAGAGAGCTACAGAGTTAACTGGGTTATCTGGCCCTGAACATGCTCCAATAAGTCACACCACCAAATGAAGTAATGACTGACTGGATTAGAAGATCTCTAGTGAAGCACTTTTTGATTTTTAGAATGCATGAGGGAGATATTAACAAATATGTGCTTTGTAACTTAGGGTTTTCTATGTTTTGACCATGTTTCTTTATATGTTAAAACTACATGAACCCACAGTTGTCCCTCATTCTCAACTGCTTTCACAGTGAAACAAGGTAAAGGGGTGAGTGCAAATATGAAGTAAAGGGGCAAGAAAAGAACTAACAAATGCCATACATAAGTCAATCTAATTTTTATTGAGTTTGACATTCAATATCTGCTCTCAAAGAACCTTAATTTCTGTCTTCTCATTGTTCCATGCTTCAACCACTATCTTTACGTAAAAAAATTAATGAAGAGGCAGATTTTAAAAAAATTCTGCATTCTCATGAATGTGAGTCATTGTTTTAACACCTTCTGCCACAAGACTTCTGCTGATTCCTTATTACCAACCCACTTGAGTTCTCTTGCTGTAACCTAGTATCTCCCTTATCTATCTTCTGGCTTTCTCCTGCATCCATTTTGCTGTCTGCCTTCTCCTTTGTGATGTGAAGTCCAAACTAATAAACCTGAATCCCTTTAGTAATATTGTACAACACCGTTTATTAGCCATCAGTGCAACTATCTGCCATTAATTTATCTAATTAATGTTGGATTCATATATATTTGTGAGTTCTACAGTTCAGTTATGCACTTTGTAAAAAAAGTACCTTCTTTGTTTTATAGCTGCTAGCTGGTTATTCCTCGAGGATTTGGGGAATTTTCTGGAATCAGTTCTTCACTGAATGAACATTCTATGTCATATCAAAACCAGTCTGAAACAAGGCAGTTATGAGCTTACCAATTAATATGATTGTTTCTCTGTCAAAGCTGAGAAAATCATAGTCGTTCTTTCATTAGCTGAGATGGTGGTAATACACAACATTCTTGCAAGAAAAGAGACTCCTTTTGGGAGTGAACAACCTTCAGAAACATTGCATCTCATGTATCAGCCTCATTTCTGCTTTCATTGAAGTCAAAAACAATTTTTCCTTATGTGATATATTTTAGTTTTATTCTGTTAAAAGAAATACAATATTTTGAAAATCTTCATTAAAGAACAATTATAGTACTATTTGCTACATGTATAATGTCCTAAGTTGTCTATCTCTTTCATATGCTGTCATATCCAAACATAGTCTGATCTCCTATGCAGTATGAACATGAGTAATTCTGCTAAAATCTATTAGAATCGTTGCTTAAGTGAGTCTTCTTAGATAGCAGATGCTGAACAAATATACATATATATTTGCACATTATTAGTTGTATAAGAAATATGGGGCAAAGGGAATTTTATGAATGTCAGGAAGTTATTTTAACTGTTTATCTGGAACATTTGTTCTATCATCTCTTCTTGTACACCATAATAGCACACATAGATGCTGAGTTAATTATGTCAACTTTCATAATCTGAATTATGTCTCATAAGTGACATAAAATCTCATTAAGGTATTCTGAATAGGCCACTGATAAAAATCTCTTCTGTTCATATGAAAATCCAGATACTGTTCAAAGAAATGAAGACCTAACAATAGCAAAATAGTGACTTGACAAAAAATTCAAAATATGTATAAACAACCAAATAAAATAAGTCTAAAAGCCTTACTATAATGATTATAAGATGTGAATAGATAGAAATACCTTCTGGAGTTTTCAATGTTTAGGTAACATCAATATTAACTAATGAGGTTTGCTTGAAAATAATCTTTTAACAGCATACAATAACACTGTTTAGGCTGGGAGGGAGCTCTGAGCTTGTTTTAGAGCATTACTGAGGCTGGCATGGTGTCATTATATAATTGCATCCATCTGACTTCTTTGCAGTAATCCCAGCATTTGTTAAATAACTCAAAACAGAAAATGACAAAATAGTAAAATTCCTTCTTTCCTCCCTTTCCCTAAACATATATTAAGGCTGCCTTTTGCTGGTTCTTGTGTTTATTTTCCCCTAACGCTTGTGATTCTTTCTCAGTCTAGAAATTCCAATTAATAAAGTTAGTTTTAGCTTTGTTTGCATTTTTTTTTTTTTTCAGAACAACTGAGACATACAATTAAAGCACCCTTTTTCATTTATAAACTGGATGGGTACACTACCATAAGCATGTCCTTAGTATTATTCTTAGTATTATTGTTGGCATTTGTTGGTCTATTGCTTGTTTTAATTTGTATTTAAATACGTTTCATGGTAGCAAGCCACACATTTATTGTTCTCCACTGTATCTGGAGTCACATTCAGTTAAAGTTCACTGATGTTTATCCTTGGGATTTTGGTTTGTCCAGAGAGGACAGTTATCCACAGAATTTAAATGTGGACTTCACTGGCATTTAAAGCTCAGTGACATTTGGAACCAGAAGTTTGATTCTGGTCCACTGCTATTTTTAATTTTACTTTATTATTGCTACTGTAACAAATGTGTTTCTGATGCCATGATTCCTGTTGTCCCTGATATCATCAACCTTACTTTTGACTTCTTAGTATGGCAGGAATGGCCTGAAGCAAGTATCACTTATCATTTCAATTGTAAGATTAATTTTAATGACTGAAACTTCACCCAGATCCATGAATTCAGTTTGTTCAGGGTTGGTCAAGGAATTACACCCTTTGCTTAGATGCCATACAGTTAACTTTTTTAGGTCGTACTTCTCTTTTATGTATTTGTGCTTTAAAAAAAAAAGAATATTACCTGTAATGCATTTTAACATGCAGTGAAGGTTATTATAAGCATATGTCTTGTCAGGTACTCATACCTTCATAGGGAGACTATGCTAAAAAATAGGGTAATTAAATGGAGAACACTGGAAAAAAGTGTAAAGATGTGGAAATAAAAGGGGGAAAGAATTTTCTGGAGGTCAGTAGCACTACCACTAACAAAAATCATACTGTAATACTTCAATACATTCTATTTTAAATATGAAATTTAATTTTATTTGGTTGTAGCATGAATCCAGGGATAGCAATTGTTAGATTTAGGAGACCACAATATGTCAGTCTTTCATAATAAAACAGAGGGAACATGGGTAGTCATTAGTTTAAGGAAGAATTGATATTTTGACTGCTTTCTAGGTTTTGTTAGTTTGAAAGGGATTCTGAATAAAGTACCTTTTCTTATTAGTGGAGTGGCCTGGTCTCTTCTGGGTATTATATTCCAGGAACGATTCACAGGGTGCATTCCTTAAACATGACTGTGCATAAAGCATGTGCAGATCAAGGAAAAATAAATTGCTTCAGACTAATAAGTTAGATCTACATCTTTACTGTTGTTAGGCATAAATCTTCCTGCATATAGGTCTGAACTTCTTGTGATCAGGACAAATGGTTCTGGAGAGATGGTTATGAATATGAAGCAAGGAAATGCCCATTTACATTCTGTTAATTTTAGTAGGAAATGCAGACCGCTGTTTTCCATATATAAAAATATCTGAAATGTATTTTATTTGGTGAATTGCAGTTACATGCAACAGACATCACACAGGTGAGTGTTTCCTGCCTCTGTACATTTTCATATTAAGACACTGTCTTGTTATTAAAGCTCTCCGTTTGGGTTTCTCAAGAGACATAGGTTTAGTTTCAAGATTCCATTATATTTAGGCTCTTAAATTATGTTTGTCATCGTAGTTCTGGGCTCAGCAGCTCATGAAGGAATGTGACTAATATCTGTCATATGTTGGTCATTCTCTCATCTTCTCCCCAGGGAAGAAACATGTGCAATGGAATGACTTGGTTTGCTAGACATTTAAGCTTTTATTTTAAAATTCACAAGTTGGTATGGGCTTATTTTAGAGACATTAATGTCAAGGAAATGTGCCTTGCTCTGAGAATGGAGTGGCATGAATTTTGCATCAGTCCTTATTCTTTGTGGGAGTTCACTCAATGCATTTGGATGAGCTGAGGAAGATCTGTGTTCTGTAGGCAAACCACCATCTGTTGTTGAAAGTTCCACTGTTTTAGAGTGTAATAGTTAACAGCCTTCCACTTAGAGCTTGAGGTGTTTTTGTTATGTTCTCTGGGTCCAGACTGTTTAGGAAATGAGTACATGATAAAATACAGTGTGTGGTCATGCTTGTGATGGCTTTGAATGAGCTACCTCAGAGCCTTTGAAACAAAAAGAACTTCTGAAAATGCTTTGAAATTCATTTGAAAACAGAAAGCATCTTTGCTATGCTTGTACTTACAGTAAGCTGAGGGAATTCTGTTACAGACTTCCTTTGTGGCCTTTGGCTATGTGGTAACTGGGCCTGGAGGTACTCATATGCACACAAAGACCCTGAAAGTATCGCACTTAGAATGCGGTGCTTCACTCCTGGCCAGCTCCTGGCCTAACAGTCACACAGAAGGGGCAATTTTTGTGGCCAGAAGAGGAGAGAATTTTATACATAAATACACAAAATATTTTGGTTTGTATTACTAAGTACTTGTAGTTGTCTGTTGATAACATTCTTACTAGTCCTGCCTGTTGTAGTGTGTTGTTAAAGAATGAAAAGTTCTGCAGTGTGATGGGAAATAACATTGAAGAGTGCATTACTGTACTCTTTGTGGCAATTATGTCTATAAAATTGCAATCCAACCTTGTAAATTATGGTAGGATGACTCATAAGTGGTGATAAGTTGTTATAACAAGTCTTTGGTGAGTTGGTATTTGCAGATCAGGTCCATAATTAGTGGAAGATCCAGAAAGTGTGCTCACATAGAGGCAGTTTCTGGAAAGATTTTAAGTCAGAAGGAAAGAATTTCTGGCACTTGCATGATTACAATATCAGGTCTATAATGACTGCAGTAAAAGAGTACTGCTTTTATTTATTTTAACTATGTGTAAAATATTTCTAGTAAGTTTAAATTTTACAAAATTTTTCCTTGTATCATAAACAAAAGTGAGAAATAAGCTGTCCTTGTGCTAATTAAAGAATCTTCGATCTATACAGTGTCTCCATCGGCTAAATAAGAATGTTTATGTATTGCTTGTTTAAGGATGAGAGAATCTGCTGCACATAAAATAGCCCATTTGGAAACTGAACTCTTTCCCTCCAAAATGATTCTTGGTGTGTTAGATAGCTACTTAATAGCCAACCAAATTAGAGAAAGAAAAACAGAAATATCTGTCAAGAATGGAATATATATCTATCTGTATGTATTTATCTCCAACTTTATAACAATGCAAATAGAATTTTAACCAAAAATCATTTATTGGGGAGTGGAAATTGAATGCTAAAATATTAGTACAGTTCACCCACTATATAAATTAAAACTTGATAATATTTACAAAAGTAATATTTTCTAAGGAATTTCAAAATGCAAAGAACACTTGGACTAAGAGTGAAATAGAAATATGTTCTACTATTATGAATAAAGGTCCCTGATTCTGCAAGCACTTGCAGGAGTAAAGAACTGTGAGAACACTGGCAGCTCACTGATTCTTTCTATGTCTGATTTCATTCAAAGGTTTCCATGGATGCCCAAACCTTTGATCCTGGAAACACCCATGAACTGTATTTTGCTCATAGGAGTAGCTTTATAGCTGTTAATGGGGCTACTTACATGAGTAAGACAAGTGTTTGAATAATTTTTAAGGAATCCTTGCCTAGATATTAATGTATAATACGAGCTATTAACTAATTAACGTGCACTTGTGAATGGTGAAATGCTCCTGCAGATGCTTAAGACAGTCTCATAAATTTGCTAACACTAATCATGCAATAATGTTACTAATATACTTAGTTGTCTTCAGGTTTGGGCCGTGATCTTCAATATAATGGTAATTTAATAAAATTTTATTTTAGGCTTGTGACAGTTTAATGTTTAAACCAATCAATGTTTAAAAAGTACTCTTAAAAGTGTCTATTTCATTGTGCTCTCTGGGAGAAAGAAAGCACAATGGAAGGAAAACATATCTATAGAATCAGTTTAGTAAGATCTTTCATAAATATTCAAGTGTGCAGTTTTCAGCTGCTGGTTTGATTGCTAAAGAGCTAAGGGGAAATCTGTGAAGTGCTCACTGGTGAAAACATTACAGACCCAGAGTTTTCTTACAGATCCTTTATATTATACTACAGATTCACCTAGTGGACAATATATGCTAACATGCAAATAGGAACATAACACTTCATTTGAAATCAGTGTTCAGCATGACCGTGTGCCTTATGCTATTTTGCCTGTCTGATTTTTACTTCTCTGAAATAAAAAATAAATAGTAAGATTGGGCCAAATCTGGAAATATTCCTTGACTGGGCCTGCATAAAAAGGACCAGAGAACAACAGGTATATGGAGATGCTGGGTTTAAAGATGGCAACCTTCGAGGCTTGTTGACTCACTGAGGTGATTTACACCCTCTTCCTTTGCAGGACAAAGTACTTATGTAATTTTGTATGTATTTTCTGTTTTCTTGACCAATCCTGTGCTGTCATATATTAACATTGGAAGGTATATGAGCTCTTTGCAAATATCCGAGGTCTCCTGCATCGATTTGTTCTTTCTGGTCCCAAATTCCCATCTGATTTATTTTCTGATAGTCTTTTAATTAGGCCCTGGGGTCTATAGAAGCTCTACTGACAGTTTCAGTGGGATTATAGCCCTCTATACTGCCCCTCTTACTGCCTGTTAGAGTGGCACCAACGAGCTACATACCAGTTTTCTGCAGTGACATTTCCAACTTTCCCCATACTATTAGGGCCATGAAGGAGGATCTTAAAAATTATAATCTAGCCTGAAGCTGTTTGATCTTCAGAAAATTAGGATACATACAACAGGAGCTACTCCCATCAGCCATTCTTAGTATTCATTTCTCCATAAGAATTCCTAGGGCCACTGGAATCAAGTCGAAAAGTCAGTATTTCAGAGTTCCCAGCTATCTCTTTTTCTTCTGTGAGTGAAGGATATGAAATGCACATGGAAGATAACTGCATGCAGGATTCGAGGGGAATCACTCTGATGCAGAAAGACTGTCTCATATTTGGGATTAATATAAACACTTAATTACTAATATTTTTATATTATTGTGGTGGCTTGACCCTGGCTGGATACCAGGTGCCCACCAAAGCCGTCCTCTATCATTCCACTCCTCAGCTGGACAGCAAAAAGAAAATATAGCAAAAGGCTCATGGGTCAAGATAAGGACAGGAAGATCATTCATCAATTACCATCATGGGCAAAACAGATTTGACTCGGGGAAATTAATTTCTTACCAATCAAATCAGAATAGGGGAATAAGAAATATCTAAATCTTAAAACACTTTCCCCCCACCCCTCCCTTCTTACCAGGCTCAAATTCCCTACTGATTTCTCTACCTCCTCCCCACCAGCAGCACAGGGAGATGGGGAATGGGCTTTGTAGTCAGTTCATCACATGTTGTCTTTGCTGCTCCTTCCTTCTCATAGTCTTCCCCTGCTCCAGCATGAGGTCCCTCCCATGGGAGACAGTCCTCCACAAACTTCTTCAATGTGAGTCCTTCCCACGAGGCGCAGCTCTACAAAAACTACTCCAGCGTGGGTCATTTCCACGGGGTGCAGTCCTTCAGGAACAGACTGCTCCAGTGTGGGTCCCCCACAGGCTCACAAGTCCTGCCAACAAACCTGCTCCAGCGTGGGCTCTCCACAGGACCACAGGTCCTGGCAGGAGCCTGCTCCCGTGTGGACTTCTCACGGGGTCACAGCCTCCTTCAGCATCCACTTGCTCCAGTGTGGGGTCCTCCACAGGCTGCAGGTGGGTATCTGCTCCACCGTATCTGCTCCATGGGCTGCATGGGGACAGCCTGACTCACCATGGTCTTTTCCACATGCTGCAGGGGAATCTCTGCTCTGTTACCTGCAGCACCTCCTTCCCTTCCTTCACTGACCTTGGTGTCTGCAGAGTTGTTTCACATATTCTCACTCCTCTCTCTCTGCTGCTATTGTTCCATGCATGGGGTTTTTTCCCCCTCCCTTCTTAAATATGTTATCCCAGAGGTGCTACCACTATAACTGATGGGCTCGACCTTGGCCAGCAGAGAGTCTGACTTGGAGCAGGCTGGCATTGGCTCCACTGGACACGGGGGAAGCTTCTAGCAGCTTCTAACAGAAGCTACCCTGTAGCCCCCCTGCTACCAAAACCTTGCCACACAAACCCTACACACTTATGTTTTATATGTGTTGCAGTGTACCAGGTGTGCACTAAGTCCATATATGAAAGTGTAAGACAACAGTTTAACTAAAGATTTGAACCTGGAATGGCTCATCATCACCAAAAATTTGTCTTGGACACCTGCATGAAGATCCACTTCACAATCCTGCTCCTGTAGACAAAACCTTGTTGGAGAAATTCAAAAGCTTGTCATTTGAAATAGAATTATCCACAGCTGGGCTCTCAACAGGATACAACAGGAATTTCATCAGGAATTACTTATATAAAAATAATAAATGTCGTATTATGAAGTAATACAATGCCAGGTATTTCTAAATGTCTTAAACATGTTACAGGCTATTGCCATTGTTAAGGATTTCTTACACAGATAAAAACAAGACTGAAGTTAATGGGAATATTTAGTGTTAAAAGTGCAGACAGAGATGACAAAGTTTTATTTGATTTACACAAGCATAAATGCAAAATGACCCCACTATCATTAAAGGAATTGTGCTAGATTTACAGTAGTATAAAGAAGATAAGAAACTGGCCAAGGGTAGGCACTTTAGCAATAAAATGAATCCATTTATAGGGTAAAAATGTACAGCAGTAAGAGATATGAGGAAAATAGGAGGGATACTGTCTGTCAGGGACACGGATTGCCCTGGGAAAACCTGCTGCCTAGGCCAGCTTTCCCAACACCTGTTTCTGTAAAGAGTTTTAATAGCTCAAATACAAGTGTCACCTATCAAAAATTTGCCAATGGGAGGAAGAAACGAAATGTATAGCATCCCAAGCTATTCACTATATTTCTTAAACCACTGACATCCATGGTGCATATAATCTATAGAATCTATAGAAAAATCTACACATTTTTAATGTACAAGTGACAAAATGTTCTTTCTGTTTATAATTCACTTAAAATTAAGTTAATGGCAATCTTCATTGGTATTAATTTTTGATGGAGAATTTATGCTCTTTCATTCTGTATAAAATTCTTTAGAGACAACTTAAAACTTCAGAAAAAGTGCTCATAGTGACAGTACAAAGAGCTGTAATGTAGTAAGCCCTTGATCTTTATTTGACATCACTGCTGGTCCTAGCCTGTGCCTGTAGTCTTGAAGTCTTATGCACATGATAGAATTTTAAGCTTGTGGAAAAATGAAAACATTCTTTCATGGAGATCAGTCAGATTCTGATTCTAAGATCTTTTTCAAGATCTACCTTTCCCTTACTGCTATGGATTTAATTTTAAATTATTGTCTTTCTACAGAGATAAATGAAAGTACTGGTAAGAACAGTAATACAGTAGTCTGGCTGGCACTCCACTGTTATTCCGGTAGGTACAACCATCCGGAGCAGACACTTCCAGGATTGATAGCAAATTTCAGTCGTTCAATACGGCTGGCAATACCAGTCCATCTTTAGTGAAGGGCACTATTAATAGCCAGGTAAAAGCATTTGTATATTAGAAGATTCCAGTTATGGTCATATTGTGTCAGGAAGATGTCAGTGTTCTATCTCGTCTTGCTACTAATGATTGCTAATAAAGTGCTTACAGGATAATAGATGAGGAGGGATGGATTACAAAGTTATAAATCAATCAAAGTTTTTGTGATACATTTATATGCTTTTGCGGCTTGTTAAATCATCAAAACCCTCAGATTGATTTTTACTTTAACAATCAATCCTCTCTACATTTTTTAACATGCAGTCAAGAGTTAAATTTTTGTAACTATAAATATTGAGAAGAGTATTATGACAGTAGCAGGAAGATTTATTACATTCTGATGGCAGAGCTGAAAGGATGTATATACCATACCACTGAAGTGTCAAGATGCAAAGGTTGATTAGTCAGAAAGAGTTTGTTTTACACAGAGGAAACTCATCTATATGTTCATCAGCTGATATGCAGCAGGAATTCATCTGCACAAGTGTTTGTACTCATAGATGGTCTGATATCAGCCTGCACATAGGATAACGTTTGAGTTTGTATTGGGAATGCTTACAACATTATCTGTGATGAAGCTACGGCAGTACACAGGTAACTGTCACATCTAAGGCTGTACAGCTACTCAAATATTCATCACGGCTTCTGATAAGTGGTAAATTACCCTCAAAGATTCAGGCTTTCTGTTCACACCTTTACCCAAAAGGTGAGATTCCAAACTAGGAAGTCTTTTAAGGGAAGGAGAGCAATGAAGCCTCTGGGTGTAATCAGCTACTAGCTTTTGTATTTGAATGCCATCCAATAAATATAAAAAATTTGGCAATTGAGCTTTTGACAGAATTTTTGAAACTGAGACATATGCAGACCAGGAACAAGACTAAGCCTACCAGATACATTATGTGCAATTAATACAGCTTCCAAAAAGTACACATTTTTATTAGGTGTATATCAGTTTCCTGTGAAAACTGCTCTGTGCAATATTTAGAAAGCACAGCACTCTACACAAGATGTTACACTAGTCCACTGAACTTTGGCTGAGGAAGGAGATTCTGAAAAGTTGGAGGCTGCAGATCGTTAGTGGGGAGATTCTTTGGTAGCTTGTGCAAGCATCCCATGTAGCTCTACATGCTGTTTCCATCACTGGTGCCATCTAAGCCATGCAGAATTTTGCACTTCTGTGGAATGTCTTGAGTGCAGCTGCATGCAGTTGGTAAAGTGGAGTGGCAATCTGCGTTGGGATATACATCAGGTGCATTGCATTAAGTGACCAGCACAAGTATGACCCATTGCAGTTAGGCTTTTGCTTTAGCTAACCTGATTTACTTTGCAAGGGGAACAGGCAAGTAGCATATATATTTCCAGCTTACAAGTGCTGAGCTGATTCTATTATTTGCAGTTGTTTGCACATATCTTTCATTTTAAACCATTTTGATTGTACTATGTTAAAAGAACACTCATTAAAAATATTAAAAATAGGCTAGTGACAGATATCAAAATATATTTGTGTATAGGGAGAGATTAATTTGGTAGATGTATTTCCCGTGGAGCTCCCCGGGGATCTAGGCTTGTTTTGATACTAATATTTTTATCAAAAAGCTAGACAATGCTGAAAAGCATTAGTTGGTAAGGTCTGTAGATGAGACAAACATTACTGAGTAACAATAAAGAAAAAGCACAACTGTGAAATGGATTTTAGTGACCGAGTGACATGGTCACAGACCAATTATCATGTTATTTCCAATTGCATGTTATTATCATTATAGGTATTATACTCTAAATACTTGCTAGAATATAGCAAGATATGCTATACCTAGAAGTTAAGAACGTAAGCAGTAATTCTGTCTTAGAAGAACGTAGTACCTTACGAGTATTCAGTTCAATATGAGTTGTCAGTGTTGTAGCTAAAAGAGGCAAAGGGTTCCTGGCTATATGAGAAGAAAAGTATCTGTAGAAGTAAAGAAGTATAAACAATGTTGGCAAGATCACTAATAAGATTTGCATGGTTTTCTGGAGACTACCCTTCAAGAGATAGATGTGGAAGTGAGTTCAAATGCAAGCCATGAAAATGATGCAGGTGCTAGAAAACAAGCCTTATTCTTCTAAGAAAGAAACAAGTTTTACTTACACAGCTTCCTAAAGATAAGGTCAAGAAGCACATGGATACCCTTCCATGGAAAAAAAAATGTGATAATTGGGCTTTTCTGTCCTGCTGACAAAGCATAACAAGATCGAATGGCTGGAAGCTGTGAGAGTAATTAGATACAGGAACAGCTTGCCAGGTGAGATGGAGAACTCACCATTACTTAGATTTTTAAGGAAGGGAGGTTAGATCTTCTTTAAAACAAGCAAACAAAAAACATAATCCAGCTTCAATGAGAAATTCTAATACCTATGTGTTTATAGGGACAGGAATGGGGGATGGCAGTGAAAGTGGATTGTTGGAAGTTTGCAGTTGTCTCTTCTGTCCTTGGAGTTTGTAAATCTGAGTTCCTCCTTTCTTTTGAGGGTTGTAGCAAGAACTACAATGCTTGCATTGCTCTTTCTGAAACGCTTTTGCTTTGTTTTGTGACACAGCCAGTTCTACATTAAGGCAGTGGTTATAAAGAGTTCTCAAGCTTCAGAGATTCAGCCAGTCAAGAAGGGATTTCCCCATACATCCAATTAACTATATATATCAAAGGAATTTGTTTGTCTGCAGCTTCCCCTAAAGGAGGAGAGGCTGACCATAGCTAGACATGGGACACCAGATAACGCGAGCCAGTGTTCTGAGTTGTAGAGAGAAACCTCTTAGATGCAGCTGACTTGTCTTGCTCGTGTACTTGTGTTAGATGGACTGGGAGGGAATACACCTGCAGCCCAGATGGGGAAGGCCCTCAGTTGTGGAGGCTAGAGTTCATTCGCTGAGATCACTCGGGCATATCTCACCTCATCAGTTGCCTGCCTGTGTTGAAGTTTTGTGTATTGGACTTATTGTGCTCCTCTACTTTCTGCTTCAGCAAGTAACTTAATACCCCAGTGGGGACAAATATTTTGGTTTAACTAGAAATTTTGGGAATCGATGTGGGCCATCTGAATGAAACTTAATGTTTTCTGATTAACAGATGGCCAGCTGGAAGCATCTAATAATTCTTTCTGAATTTGAACTACAAAATTTTGAAATAAACAATTTAATGACTTTTATTCAGGGCTCTTTGCTTAACAGGATTAGAGTTATGGTTCCATTTTCTCCTTAGGTTGTCTTTAAATACACTCTTACAACTCTAGTCATTATTATTGTTTCACTAAATACCTCTCTGAAAAATCCTCTGTCTTTTTCCTGGAAACTGTCAGCATGGTTTTTACTTGGTGAGAAGTGTCAGTAAAGACAGATGTCAAAGCTTCTGCTAGACAGAATGAACTGCAGGCTGTGCTTGAGCAAATTGGGAAGAAGGGGTGTTGGTACATACACTATGGCAACATAATACCTGGTGCCAAGGAAAAATTCCTTTAGTCATTGTATGTCATCACTATGTGAAGTGCAAAGCAGTCCAGAGTAGCTTCATCACATTCTCTAGTTTTATTGGAAGGGAGTTCAAAACGTATGGGTTTGAAGCGATTGTACTGTTTAATCAGAGCTTCATGGCAGCACTGGTTTCTAACATACATGTGATATATGCTAGCATGCTCCATTTACTTTATTACTTTGTAGTGTGGTTTACACTTTAACCAATATTAGTGGTGAACCTGAAACTACAATGCATTAAGTTCCTTTAACAAACGCAACAAATGACATAGTCACATTCAGCTTAGCTCAGAAAACCAAGTGTTTTAGAGCAGGCAAAGCGTAATTTTGGTGACTGCTGAACCATTCAGTCTGCTGAAGTACAGGGTCCGGCAACATTCAAACACAGAGGACATTTGAAGTGGCCTTGCCCTTTGTTTCCTCTTAACTTTGCATTATGAATAAGAATTCATGGTAGCTAGTGGTAATCCTCTGTGACAGATTTTTTAAATAGATGCTTTTTTTTTTTTAACAGAAAGATGGAGGAAAAGAGTATTGTGGGCAGTACAGTTTCCATGTTTATTAGAAAGGTAAAGACAGTGAAAGACTGAGAAATTTGGTCATTTTTTGCTAAGCTATTACCCTCAGGTTTGAAACTGGCCAGCTGTTATAAACTGATCCCCTGTTTCTCTATAAAGTACTAATCTGATTTAATACTAAAAACACAGTTTGGGGACAAACAGTTCATTCTGCCCAACCTTCTGAAACTGATTTTCAGATGCTCTTGGTGAATATTTACAGGAATGTATTTGTTTGCACTACAGTTTGTAGGTTGAATATAATCTTACCTTCCTCACTATATGCATGTGAACTAGGCTGTGCAGAATAGTGTTATCTGTTATTATTTGAGTTTTGTTATTTGCAATGTTAGACTTTTTCTCAACTAGAAAGTGTGCTAACCATTTATTATAAACAGAAACATGATTGCATTTCCTCAACACGACAAGAATAAAAAGTAGTGTAAAAATGGTTTAAATGATACACAAAGTCAAATATGTTTAAAGTCTTCTTTGAATATATTATGAGTAGTTAATAAATTAGTGAAAGTGTAAATCAGTTTTGCAAAGGATTCACAAGGAGGAAAAGAGCTACATTTGTCATGTTTCCTATACGGTAATGTGACCAATGGTAGCGCTAAAATACGTGTCAAGAAAAATCTCCTGTCTAGTTGTAGCCCCAAAACCTGAGCCCCACAGTCATCCCAAAAACCTGAGGCCCCGACGTAGTTGTATTGAGGAAAATCCTAGCAATTAATGTGAAATGAAACTACTACATTGGATGGTCTTGCTTGTCCAGCCATTAAATTAACTCTTTAAATGCATTCCTGGTTTTGATTTTTTGTTTTGGTAAGGGTGTCTGAATTCTTATTGGTGTTAAAAATCAAACAAATTCAAAGAATAGTGGGCTGCTCAGAATAAGGCATTTTATCACTGACGTTTTCTAAGACTAGAACAGGCTTTTCAAACAAACAAACAGGTCTAGAAACTGAAAAAATAAATGCTGTTTGGATTATTTTTGTTATTCCCTGTCTTTGTATCACTGCAATAAACTTCAGCTATAATGCAGATGTTTCATTCTGTACACATACTTTATAGAAATATAGGAGAACTTCTGGTCAGAAGACAAGATAGGCTTTCCTGAAATGCTCCTCCTTTTTCATTGCATCATTGTGTTTTTTTGATAAAATTGTTTCCAAATTTCTGTCTGTATAATGACGTTTTTGGTTTTCTTTTTTTTTAAAAAAGTTGTGCAGAAGAAAATAAAGCATCACATAAAAAGAGATCAACTGAAAATAAAGCAAATTACTCAGCTAGCTGAATGACATTTTCGGTTAACTTAAAATAGTATTTTTCATTCTTTTCTGGCTAATATCCCGGAAAATTTACTTTTGCTTTTACCTGGACTTTCTCTCTTTTCTCACCTTTTTAACTTCAGATTCTCAATATGTAATGCATTGTTTTCCAGCTCTTGTACTTTTGTTTAGGCCAAGAGCTTCATCCTCATCTTTCTGTATTTTGCCCCAAGCATTTGTCCCACTTTTCCTTTGACAGAAGAATAGAAAATCACATTTGTAGTATTCCTAAATTAATTATACTTTTCCAGGCTTAAAATACTGTGACAGATCAACAAAACAGTAGCAGAAACCTAATTCCTTCAAAAAATATGAAAAAAGGAAGTTGTGTAAGATGGTGTAATTAATCTTGCAATAAAAATAATTGTTTACAGTTAAAATTAATGTAACATGCATTCCTCAGCAGATAATAAATTATGGGTTTTCTCATTAGCATTTGAATTGATTTCCTCTAATTTCTGAGGAACACATGAGCATGTGACTAGATTAAGTTTAATTGGACTACAGCTGGCACTGATTGTGTGTGGATAGGGTGGGGGTTTCTGACTGATTTGGCATCTTCCTGCATTGTGTTTCATTGTCTGTTTCTTCCTGTTCAGCTTTTTTGTATAGATTATAAGGTACTGTGAGGAATACTAAAGAATTAAAGTGGAAAAGAACCCTCTGATTTGTGAACACAGAAAAACATAGGTGAAGTATCTATAGGTCTGTGGTGTCAGCTAGCAAGCAGGCTGAAAGCAAGGCAAACATCATGCTAAAGACCCAAAATGCTATGCAGTATAACATGCAGATGATACAGACCTAATCAGAAGAGCATTTGTGAATCTTACTACGGCAGTGTAAGGCATTGCCAAGCTGCTCTCTGCTGTGTCCTCACTAACTGAATGTGTCTGCTGTCACAGGAGAAAGTTGAGCGAGATCTGTATTATGTTCCAGACCTCAGTTTAGTGTTTTAAGTGAAACCGTGAACTAGAGCAGCAGGGGCAGGAGTACACATTCTTTTGTACTAACCCTCATTGCACAGGCAGTAAAGTGTGTCAGGCAATGAGATTTTAAAATTTTGCTGCTAGCATTACTGGAGTTCCTCTATCATCCTAGCTAGCACAGATTTCTTGCTCCAACGGTGGTCACTAATAGCTGTCTACAGAAGGGCACAAGATTAGGTCAAACATATAGTGATAATCCCGTCTCTGTTCTTCTAGTCTTCATTGATGTATGACTCTAGGATAGGTTGCATAGGTTGAACTATTTTCATTTGATACTGTCAAATTTTTGTATTACAAAAGACCTTTCAACTGCTTCATGCAACTTTGAATTTTTAGTTAGGATCATGTCTTCTCAGAGGCAGGACTTTAGGTTAGAGTCCTGCTCTGTTTAATAATTTCAGTAGAAATCACTCCAAGTCCCAATTGTCTTTGCTGTGCTTTTCTTTCTATTTTCAAATTCTGCTAGAACTTTTTGAGCTAGAGAAATCAAAGCTGTATTGAGTACTCGAGAGTTGCTCATTCTGGATTCATATAGTGATATAACAATGTCTTCTGCTTTTGTCTATTCCTTTCTGAAAACTGTAGATTTGTAGGGAGTACCATGCTATTCAGTGTGATGGGAGTGACAGAAACAGGGCTACTAAATATAGAAAGGTACAGAGGGCTACCTGTTGAAAAGAGCATCGTGCAAGTAGTGGATAATTTAGAGACTACGTTTCTTGTCTTCTGCTAATATGTTTCACATACTGAAAAAGGAAACAGTTTAAAGAATCTGTAGATGACAAAATAAATTCTGTGGAGGAAGTACTGAACTTGGGGCATATGGTGAGGTTATTAATGGGAAAGAAAAGGCCACAAGGTATAATGAAAAGGCAGATGCTAATAGTGAGCAATTTAATAAGAAATGCAGATAGAGAGCCAGACTCACTCCCAGTGTAATTCAATTTAGGTCAGCATTTGAGGAAACATATGAAGAATGAATTTGGTCCATGCTGTATAATCTTGGGTTTGATTCTCTCAGTCATCTTTTGTCTTCCAGGTGCTTTCCATCACAGCTGGAGGTGGAAAACAATGTTTACTGTTGATTCTTGCTGTACTTGAAACAAGTAACACATGTGAGGGGAAGTAGACAGAATGTTTTACAAGTCAAATTTAAATAAAAATATTTTAACTAATAGGTTTCTCAGTTAGTTTTCCAGAACTGTTTTTCAAATGTGCTCAGAGAAGGCAAAGCTATTTTAAGAATAAGTGTTGGACTAAGAGACTGTATATTCATGGCATTTCTTTAGACCTTTCTTCCTAAGCAAGGAAATCTGTAGATACATCAAACCTGATTAGAATGGGGAGAAAACAGAAAGACAATATAGGGGGTACTTTTACCCCCAAAATCAAGAAAAGAACAAACAAAGAGTGAAAGATGTCTAGGTTTTGCTTGCATTTGGATTGAGGAGTTGCCTACTGCATGAGCTGCCCCATTTACTCAGCTCTTTCTTTTACATACATATTGCAGAGTATAAGTGGAAATGTAGCCCTTGTGACTTATGAAATATTTGATGCTGTCAGGTGGATTTTTTTGGAAGAAATAAGAACATATACAAAATTATTCTGCCTAGAGTGTCCCTTTTTTCTGGAAGGTTGATATCAGCTTTTGAAACATGATCTTAAAAATGTCTGAGACATTTGTGTGATACACGAATGAACTAACTAACTACAAGAAACCATTTTCCCTTCTTGGGACAAATATACTATTCAGAATTAGTTCCCCCATGTGAGAGTTTGGCCAGTAATTATACAGTTGGTTTAAGAAACATATGATGACTTCTTAAACCTCTATGAACACTGAGGAACATAGTTATACATTTCATGTGAAAAATTATAACTCCAGCAGTACATTGTATGTTAGTATCATGCTGAGACATCAGTTTACCACTAATTTGAAAAGAATACCCCCTTTTCAGGGGCTGACACTGACTCTTCCAGATGGGTTTTTCATGGAGTATTTTCTGCCAAATACTATTCAGACATTTGCTAGGTAGTAGAGGTTTGTGAGATTTAGGAAGGATAGAACCCTAGATATCCTGGCTACAGGCCAATTTCAGGCTATCGGTTTCTTGGGAACAGAGCTGTTAAAGTAACATCTTGTTATAGGGAAAAAAAAATCTCAGTATCAAACTTTAAATTTCTTAGTTAAACCTAGATATAATTCTCTATTTGATTACATGTAGCTGTGTATTTATGTAGATTATTATTTATTATTTGTGTGACACTAGTGCCTGGAAAGTCATGTCATAGACTTGGTACTTACTGTGTTCAGATCTTACAGACAGAAAAGCTCCAGCTTGCATGTAGTGTTTTAAATGTATTTTTTGAACACTGTGGCTGTGATGTTTACTGTGTGCACCAAAGAGGAGGGGATTGCCAGGCAGTGATCAGCTGGCAGGGGGATGCCCTTTTTAGAAGCAAGGCAAGATTCAAAACAGGGAAGTAAGCAGGAGTGATGCTTTTGCAGTGCTTTCCAGAAAGAGCCAACGGCTGGTACTGTGCCTGTAGTAAAAATAATATGTTCTCTACTGCTTCACCTGAGCATGAAAAATAATTATGCCAACCTTAAAAATAAAATAGAACACTAGAAGAAGTAGTTGAGAAAAAAGGAACAAGAGCAGTTAATTGCAAGTCTGATCAGACCTATTCTGCATTATGCTTTTCTACATTTTTGTATCTTTCTTGCCCCATCTCCAGCTGTGAGCAAAAAAAATCCTTACTACAAAGCACAAACGTCCATCTTATATTTAATCATTAATTTGGAGAGATGCTATGACTGCCCAGCTTTTCAATGCTATTAAAAAATTGTTACACGTTTCTAGGGAACCTTCTGCAATCAAGGGCTCCTATGGCCTCCAATCCTCACCAAATTTTTTTCTTCTGTGCTCGGTTTATATGCCTATGTCCTTTCGAATTTGAAGATTTTAGCTAGTCTCAACTAGGCTGTTGCTTCAGTCATGCACTCTGATCAAAGTATATAGTACAATTTGACTGCAGCAAAATGCGCCGTGTACCATCTCTAATTGGTTGGGCTGTCAGTACAGGATTTTAGCCTGCTGAGAACTTTCAATCTTCTGTGCTTTATGTGCATTAAATCTCTCACCATCTACAAAATGCCCTCTCTCCCCCGCCTTACTTTGTGCCGTAGGAGAGCTATAGTCCATAACCTTTGTTTTCAGTTTTATCATAAATTGAAATACACGCACACTTAAATTTTCCTAATAAATAAAGTGCTATGTTGTTCTAAAGCTGCCTTTTCACCTCATTACAGCTCAGCAGAGTGGAGAGTGATGTCATGGTTGACCCAGCACCAGCATGCCCATAAATGATACAGTATGTTCCCCCCTTTGCTTCCTGGCTAAAGCACTGGGAAGGAGCTTAATATGAAATTCATGCCGTGATGACAGATTTAAAAGTTGCTACAGACTGTAACAGACAGCAAGTGCATTTTGCAGACATACATGACACATACCACTCTCTTGTATTCTTAAGTGATGACATTTTCAGTTTAAAGAGTTATGCTTCTATTGCGTATTATGGCTGTCTGTCTACAAAATTAGGCAGGAGGAGGGAAGGAAAGGACAGGACAGAGAAAACACTGAACTTGACATCGAGCTCTGCTTGGAGAATATGTCGAATATTCATCAGTGGTTGGAGGGGCAGCACACACCAGTTTTCAAGCAGACTGCACTTCTTCTCCATGCCTTTTGGGGGATTTCGACTGTTTGGAGGCAGACAAAGCAGTTGTACTTCATCTGGTGAAATGGGCCCCTCGCACTTTTAACAAGGAGACTCTGAAAACCCAAATGGTGCTAAACTGTAAATCTGCAAGCAGGAAACTAACATGCCAAACTTGAGACACCCTTCTTTGGCTGGGCCTTCCAAGCAATTAAATAAACAGCCATCGTGTGGTGTCTCCAGGGCAATAAAGCATGCCACTGAGGAGAATTTACGGGAATGGGCCAGTGAGGGTGTTGTCTGGTAGAGACCTCTGATGTTCTCCACTTGCACCTATGGCTGTGCTGGAGAAGCTTCTCATGAAAATAAAACTTGATTGTAAATATGAGCACTGGTTTATAACCTTGGCCTCTTCCTTCACCCTCCACTGGCAGTCCTCTTCTGCATCTACTCAGTATCACACCATACATGACAGGTAAATAGTCACTCAAGTTGATATAAAGCAAAGTTATGCAAATATGTAAGAATGGATTACTAGTGTTGCACTAGATCAGAAGGCAAAATAACATTAGCCTCTTATCAGAAGGCATTTCATGCTGTACTGCAGTTTATGCCAAATAGTCAACTTCTTCCACTGGAAAGCATATCCACTAATTTTCTTCAGGATTCTTAGATGCCTGACCAGGATTTCAGAAAAGCTGAAGAAAAAGAATACCCTTGAGAATTCATCCATGTTCTATTCTGAGATACGTGTGTGCAGAAAAAGGATTTTATGATTTTTTAGATGCTGAGCACCCTTAAGTTAGAGTTGAAGGAAATCAGCCCCATGCAGAATTATGTCTCTAGCATGGTAGGAATGCCCAGTCACAAGAGACATGATCAATAAACCTTATAGTTTATGTACCTCAATATTGAGTTTCCACATTTTGATTTAAGGAGTTCCCAGTAACATAACCCATGGGGGCTAAATTTTCCTGCTTTGCATGAATGAAATGTTGCCATTTGTTCAATATTCAGGTTATTTGTCATTTGGAGTCTTCCCCATATTACTGAAGCCAAATTCCCTCACAGAAAGAGGCAATTCTTAAAAAGGAGTATAAAGCTTTGCTCCAATAAGATATCAGCTAGTGAAGAGTAAAGCTATTTGAATTAAATCAAAGCAGTATTAAAACTTCAACACTGTTGAACCCGCAAGGTTTTGTCTCTCAGGCAAACTTTTCTGAGGTTCAAAGCAGTTGTGGAATTTTTTACTTTATTAAAATCATGAAGTGTTTTGAATTTCACCAAAAGGTTGACTATATGAGATTTGCAACTTTGGTTCTCAGTTGAGTTTGCTTGCAGAAAGATTGCTAAAGCATATCTACACATAAAGATCCAGTTCTTCAACAGAGAACCTAGTGTGAGAGTCGTATTTCAAGTATATGACCTATCTTTCAATATACCCCACAATCTGGAATTTACGTGTCTGAGTAAAACCTGTGTAAGCACCTAAATACTTGACTCATTTTGAAGAGATGTCACGCTGTTTTCCCAGCCAGTCTTAGCTGAAATGTAAACAAATTTGACATAGATAGTAGGGTATGTGGTTTTCTGTCTTTGGTTACAGGTGCCAAGACCAGTGGGAACATCTATTTAATTCTTCATTCATTCTGGTTTCCCACATCCACATCAATTTATCTTTGTCTATTGCAGAGCCCCACTTAACTGAGTAGCTCTTCTTTGTCCCCTGACCTTTTACTGGACTGGTTACGTTGAGTATAGAAAAAGTAGGGGAAACTGTCATGAGAAAGGTGTCTTCTTACTCCATCAAATTCTTGATGAATCGAGCCTAGTCACTGCAGAAACTGTGAGGATATTTTGTAAGTTTCTAGATTTATCTGCATTCCAAATAATGTTTTTCACAATTACTGTCACTGTAAAGAATATGAAAAAATATTTAGGAAAAATTTATTGTCATTGTATTTTCTGGGAGTCAAGTAAGGGTATATTAGTACAGTAGTTATGCAGATTTCCTCACAGCAGAAAAATGCACTGACAGTGAAGATCACATGTTTGTAAATTACTATTTTAAACCAGAAAATATTAAATTGTCAGTTTGCTAGTTTTGTCATTTTACAGCATATGGAGGATGGTTACTAATTTTTCAATATTAAGTTATCTGAAAATGAAACATAGCTGACACTCTAAAATTGAAGGAATTGGAGGCTGTTTAAAACTAGTGGCCTGTTCTCCAAACCTGGGGCATGGTTAGTAGCATGTGAAAAGGGAAGTCACCAGGGATGAAATATTGACCAAGCTAGCAGGTCCTCATCAAATGAAAGTGTAACAAACTAGAATGTTATTAATCACTACTTCTCACATGTGCTTTGATTTTTTTTTTTCCTAAACAATATCATTAATTGCAAAATGTAATATTGTAAGTATAAGTCTGTAAAAATTATTGTGATTTTTTTTTGCCAATTCAGTTAACCTTATGCTGATTCTTGTTAAAAATTGTAATTCATTGTATTTTGCTATTTCCAGAGTCTTCCCTGGAGATCTGAAACTGAAACTGTCATGGGAGTATTTTGTCAAACCTTAATTTGTGTGAATCATCCCACCAGATCTTGCTGACAAAATGGGCTGACCTAAATAAACACCATTTTACTTTTTATATTTTGAATGAGACCCCTATGCAGATGGTGACAGTAGATTTGTAAAATGTATTGCTGGAAGAAAATCAGATTCTTAAATATAACTTATAACTGTTAAAACTAGAGCACCAGCACCTAGTCTCTGACCAATTATATGCAATTTCATGAACCTGAATATGATTGTACAAAAAGTGATTAGCAAGTTATAAGTGTATCTGGAATGTAAGATTAACTCTGTGTGGTAAACCCTTTATTCTGGGACGTGAATATTGCCCTGCCTTGCAGAAATAGGTATCTGCCTTCCAAAGAATTAACAGTCTGCTTGGACTTTAGCAGACATTAGTGTGGTATTAGCTAGCTCTGGTTGCCATCTGAGTTGGTCAGAAGTTCTCCTGGATGTGACAGGTCACAGATGGTGGAAACAGACAATGAACTGACAGCAGGAAGACTTACATTCTTTTTGTTTCAGGATAGAGAAATCCTTGAGAAAGAGTTGAATTTGAGTATGTTACAAACATGGATTTGAGTGATGAAAGAAACTGTATGTTCCAAATTTAGATCTTCTTCTATGAGCACAGAGTTGGGAAGAGATGTGTAATATGAAAGCCTACATATATCTGACAGTTTAACAGCTGGAATGTTTAGGATGACAGCCATAGAGCTAGAATATTCTTGCAGTGATCAGCCAATGATACTCAAATGGTAACAGGCCATTGCACCATAAACTGCATGGGCTGATCTCCACTCTGCAAAAATGGTGTGAAAGAAGTATCTTCTAGTGACTTACATTAGACAGGAAAGGTCCCTGGCCTGCTGCAGCATAATTGGGAAAGGAACTGAAACCTGAGCATCCTTTGGGAGTTTGTAATAGGAAATGCCCCATAAACGTGTAACAAAACTTTGTTGGTATGTGTTTGAGTGTATATGGGCTTCTGGGTTTACATGTAGATAAATATAGGCCAAATGCATTTTATTATATTCTAGGCAGATGTGATGCAAGTCACATTACAGTGACAAAGAGCAAGGGAGATTGAGTCCAGATCTGATTATCACAGAACTGAAGATGTATACATAAAACATCCTATTTTTCTTGTTTAAGAGTTAACTGGAAACAAGTCTGGAATCATTTAAACTGGTACACTTAATTGAAATCAGTAGGGTAGATAAGTGCAGAATTTGTGTGCATAAAATATTAATTGTTCTTTTTAACTTTCTAATAGCAAATGGGTCTCCATAGAAATATTTCTAGCTTTAATAACAATTAATCATTCAAAAGTCATAACTACTAATTCATTAGAAAACGAGACGATATGCAATAGTGTTAAGTAGAATAAACACAACTGCACACACTGCATTTGCCTGTGTCTTTGCTTATATGTACATTACAGAGCAGTAGTCTAGTGCATGGCTGCTCAGAAAGAAACGGCATGTGCAGAAGAGAGCAGACACAGTACTACCCATATCAGCTTAGCGAGGATGCTACAGCCTGTGACGAAACAACGTTCAGATCACAGCATGAGAGCTTGCCAGCGGTTCATTTGCCAGTAGTGGGTACAGAGAGAAGGAACTAAGTCTGTTGCAGTGTCCCAGCCCAGCAACACAGAAAACAATGTTACAGTACAGGAACATTTTATTACTTATGACTTTAAGATGTATAATGCTCCCTGGATTCTCACATTCCTCACTAGTAATTAAATTTACTGTGATACTCTGCAAATTTGGAGGCTGATTTTACAAAGCTTGCTCATACTACTTGTCCTTGGACACACAAGTTATCATCTTGGAGTCAGTGGTTATTCATGTAAGCAAGAATAGGGTTCTTGAACTGATATGTCATTCAACAATAATTAAGGAAAAAGGACTTTCCTCTCCTTTGCCTGTATTTATGAAGTGATTTTTATTTCATATAGAAGACAGATATGCCTAGCTGCATCAGTGCAACTTCTCTATAAAATTGTATGCTTGTTACACTTCAAAGTATATTATTTCTCTTTTTTTCCCTCCGTGACTCTCACACGACACTGGAATATAGTCTCTGTCTCTGATCTTTAGCAAGTTGATGCAGCTCTGAAAGTATGGCAAACTGACAGGGAAAATGTTGAAATCAGACCTGCTGATCTACTTCACTTTAGTGCACAAGGTGCACCTGATCCATATGTGGGGATAGAGGGACATCAATTGCATTGAGATATAGGACTGATGCAGAGGTGTCCAGCATTACCAGTTTGCTTCCAGTCTGACAGGTAAAGCTGTGGGGCAAAGTTGACGGTCATGAGGTGTGCGCTCCTCTGGAACTCTGGCTAATATGGCCTAACTGATAGGCACAGTATCAGTTGTAGTGAAATGTGGCAGCCTATGTCTGGTTTCAGGAATTCATGCACCAGACAGCAACACAAAATTAACTATTTGCTGTACTGTGTGTGTTCTCACACCTTCATGTGTTGTTAGCACTGTTTTAGAAGACTAGGAGATGTCATGAATCTCACATTGACAACATGGGAAAAATAGATGTAGATTTGGGAGATGAAGAAATACCTAAATAGTGTGGAAGGGAAGAATATATAGCAGAAGAAATAACTGATAAAAGCACCTCTTGCTATATCAATGTGTGTGTAACAAAAAGTGACAGACATGATTCTCATTCTGCTTGAAAGGAATGCTTTTACATTATTCTCCTCAAAACTTTTTTTTTTTTTTTGTGTTGGCTACAAAAACTTTGTAACAACATGCTGACAAATTCAGTCTCATTGCTTGCTTGTATTCCTCTGTTGGTCTGTCATTGTCAGTCATCTTGTCTTGGAAAGTGAACTCTTTGAGAAAAGACCCCCTGTGTTTTGTAGCACCTGTCACAGAACGTTCAAGTTGATGGTCATGTTAATGCAAATATATAATAAATAAAATTAAAATCTGTTAATAGACAATATTCAAGTGGATACTCAAACCAATGAATAGTTGTCATGACAAAAAGACCACAAGCAGAAAGTGCACAAGAGATCAGGCTGAAGGCCCTAATTGTCTTTCAGGCAGATGTACACATGGTAGCTGATAGAATTATTTTCGTGCTAAAGGTGAGCACATTGTATATCTAATACAAGTTTGTAGTGTGATACTGTAGAAAACCACATTAGGAAAAATTTGGATGGCAGATGCAGAGGCTTTCAATCAGCTGTGGTGCTGGGAATAAAAGATGAAAGGCCAAGTTCTACTGATGTCCAGTAGTATCTTATTTCACCAATCCTGCAATTGGAATGAACAGGCAAAGTAAATCAAGATAAAGGATGGCAGATGACCATCAATGACAATGCAAAATGAGTCATTTTGATAGTAGATGGTGTTTACCTAGGAGGGATGGGTTCATTATTTTTAGAAAAAAAAAAAAAAACAAACAAAAAAAAAACCCAAAAAAGCTGAGCAGCTAAAAACTGGAACTATATCTCTTAAAACAGCAGAGACCTCTATCTAATACATTTCATACAGAGCCACTGACTTTGATAACTAAATATCAATTTAAATTTGTCTAAAGTTATCTGGAAGTGGGGTATGGCTTATTTCTGTTATTTAGAGCTGATCATTCTAATCATCAAAGTACTACAGGGGTTTTGCAAGTCATGTTGTGAATCTCACTTTTGACAAGAAGTAGTGTGATTTCTCGTAGCTGCTCTTCAGTAGGCTGAAAGAATTCACATCCTGACAGTGCTCAGATAGAATTTTATCTGATTTCAGATGACAACATAAATGTTTCTGTATTCATGTAAAAATCTTTCTGCAAGCAGATTTTCCCTTTCCCTTTCCCTTTCCCTTTCCCTTTCCCTTTCCCTTTCCCTTTCCCTTTCCCTTTCCCTTTCCCTTTCCCTTTCCCTTTCCCTTTCCCTTTCCCTTCCCTCAGTATTTGTATTGTGCTAATGTGTCAATTTTTGAGTAGAAATTACCACTAGCCAAAATGTAGACATTCAGAACTGAAATCTCTTACAAACAAAATAGTTTATTTAAGACATTGATTGAAGTTTTCTGTCTGTTCACTACAATAATTAGTCACCTATTGTATTCAAATTCCCATAAATGAGGAAGCCTGGATTTGGACTGGGTATTAACACTGTGACTTGAGACAATGCTAGTGCTGTTGTACTCTTGTATTCTTTAACTTCTGTTGCGTTTCAGTTAATTGCTAGATAAAATGCTATGTGCACATATGTAGGAGCAAGAGTCATCTGTGAACTAGTAAGAATAAACTGGACAAAGGCTGTTGGTTATTTTAGGGTAAATGGAGCATATTAATCCCTGTCTTCCCTGGCCTAAAGCTTAATCCCAGAGTAACTTTTTAACTACTTTCAAGATAAATTATTTTTTGACATTCTCAAGACTGGAGTCAGTAAAGATAATCTCCCAAAGCTCATAGTGTGCTGCTTGTGATTCTGCTACAGCATTTATGTATTTATGTAGTAAATCTATTTGCAGTAAATTTTAAATGTATCAAAAATCTGTGCACTTATTTTTCATCTTGTTATTGTTGGACTTGGGTTTTTTTAAGTCTTAAATCTGTGATTAACCTTTTATCACCTAAATATATTAACTGATACCTATGCTTGCTAAAAATGGAGCTTACAGTTTTGAATACTGCTCTAATTCAGAAAATATTTGACATAATATTACAACAGTGTTTTAATTCCATTTCATTGTGTTGCTTTTCTTGTCTTCCCCTTTTAGGACTTCATTTGCTCTCTCTTCATGGATGTTGGAAGTGGACAAGACCAGTAAGTATATTCAGACTTCTCCCACCTTATTTCATAGGCATATGACAATGTGTTTGACTCTCTGGGGAGACCTCTGTGATTTGACAAAAAATTTGGTACCTTTGAGTTATCCCTTGTCTCCTGGAGGAGAAATAAAAAGGTTTTGGATTTAGCCAAAAGTCTTGTAAGGAGATACTTTCAACGCTTTCAGTTAAGACATGTTTTAAAAATGTTTAAATGGATGACTTCATGCTTCATTTTATGGCATTCCTGGAATACTGTTACAAATACAATAAATGTTCATTTAATCACGAATACTATGCTAGTTGTCATTCGTGAGACAGTGCAATAAAGTCCTCACAAGTTCTAAATGGCCTATTTTATATAGAATACAATATCCTTGAGCTATAGCAGTGATGTTCACGTTAAACTCAGGGATTTAAGTTTTAAATTGAAGGGTCTTTCTCTTATTTCACCATGCACATGACTTCCCGTAGAAGTTATTCTCTAAATGCACTGAGTCCTCCTATTTTATAACATTTTATAGGGGAAGATAATTGCTCTTGTGCTGCTCTTTGGTCTGATTCTGTTAAGTTTATTCTAGAAATCTGTCATCTATAAAAGCTAACAAGAATATCCACATCTAAATTTCTATGGTGGTACTGCCTAAACATAACAAGGGAAGCAGATACAATGCATAGTTTATGCAAAGTCTTTGTAGAGCAGTGAGTGACATTTACCATTTGACATAAGATATTTACATCCATTCATCAAAATATGTCTTCTCATCACAGTCTTCTAAAGCTAAACCAGTAATATACATGATTATGGTAATTTAAAAACGAAACATAGTGTAGAAAAAGAACATGATAAATGCATATCATCTTACTCTTTATGGCTCTAGTAAATGTCATACCTTAGGCTAGACCGAATATGTTTCGAGTTTCCCATGCAAAAATCCTTTTTGAAATGAGTCTGTCAACAGGCTTTTCCTTACTCATTACTACTTAGCCTAAAGATCTTAGGAATCTGGTTTTGTTTCATTATCAATTTATTTCTGAGAAATATCATTGTCTTTACCTAGTACTAAAATCATTTCCCTTCAGTTTGTAACCAAGACAAAAGCAAATTATCTACCAATTCTGTGAAACTACTTCTGTGTCTGGATCTTTCATTCTCTGTGTGATTCTTTAATCTGGAAATTAATATAACAGATACTCTTCAAAGAGTCTCAGAAAGCAGGAAAAAAAGATGTTTTATATTGGAATCAAGCAATCAGCTAGATATTTTAGTTGTCTTTATTTGGAGAGCAGTAAATCCTTTTAGCAAGTGGAATAAACCAGTGAGAATAACTAGGAAGGCATTTAGTGAATTACACAAAGGGTGTGTGGTTTAGACCTTTTCTGGAACGCAGGCTGCAGTTTAGCTGTCGAGGCACTATCATTCTCCTCAAAGGTGAAATGATTTAGAGGCCTAGAGAAACTTAATTTTTCTTGATCACCATGTGCAACCTGGAATTTTAATGGCAGGCATAATTAATTCTTCTGATGTTAATCATCAGGGCTGGGCTCCACAATTATCAGCCTAGTGCAGCTGGGGCATGGTGCAGACATGAAAAATTAGGAAAATGAATCAGTAATAGGGTGGCAGATTTAATCTGCATCATGAAAACAAAGTTAAAAAGAGGGAGATCGAGAGAATTTCAGCTGAAGCTTTTGTGCCAATGAGCACTGACAGAACTGAAAAATGTTGCCGATGTCCAAAGTGATTGGTAATTACCAAGCCATTGAATTTTTTATTGTCAATTTATCATTGCGCCAGAGGTTAAATTTAACATCTTCTTCTAAAGCCATCACTCTAGGAGGAAGGCAAGCTTTGCATCACGTGGCCCAGGAGTCAGTGAAAGGTTAATCAGGTATTCCTTTAGTTTGTGTGTGCTTCCAAATCAGTCTTTCTTTTTGTGTCCTTTATGCTGCATACATACCGTGGGGTATTTTCTAATTTATATTACCTGTATATTTCAGAAAAATATTAGATTGCATTCCTCAGCATAGCATCATCTGCCTTGCTGTGTATTTATAATGCTGTATTTTCATACTTCCTCAGGCGTATTTTACACACATTTCAATATGTATATGGAAATTTTATATATACAAAGAATGGTATGATACAAGGCAGGCATTTCCCAAGCAAGGAAAAAGATAATCTTAGTGTCTGAAAGTACTGCAGAAATTAAAAAAATTCTGATATAATTTGTTTTGAGTTTTTGGTTGTTTTTTTCTGTGTTTTTTTGTTTGTTTGTTTGTTTTGTTTTGTTTTTCTAATTTCTAAACTGTGTTATTTGGTTTGCACTTGATTTTTGCTTTGTTCTGAAGCCATGTTTTTTGTGAATGGTCCAGTTTAAAATCGGGGTAATGCCTGGAATGCTAGAAACTGCTTTTGGGCTGAATGACTGTGAGGGAAAGGCTGCTTGCATTTTCCATCTTGTACAATGCTGAGCACAGTTTCGGCACTTAGCAAATAAGAAATATTCAAAATTCATAAAGGAATCATACATTGCTCCTTTGAATCTTCCCCCCTCAAGGATATTTAGTAAATGGTAGAGTCTTTTTTAATACAAAAGCCATAAAAGACTGGAAGAAAGACGGCATCAAAACATCCTTGTAATAGAAATATGTGACATAAATATACGTGCATATGTTAGGGACCAAATTGAGCCCTGAAGTAAGTGGAAATCTGTTCAATGAAATAGCAGGATTTGTGCTTCTCTGATTATAGGGTTGGATCTGCCCTGAAAATTCCAAATGCATATTCTTATACTCATTGTATTAAAAGACAGCTATATAGCAATGTTAAATACAACTTCTGTCTATCTAAATTCCTACCTTAATTCTGCTCAGAAATCTCCCTTTTATTTACTATATTTTTTGCATGACTGTTTATTTTAGATTCCAGACTGTGCTCTGATTAAAGGAATCGTATGCATTTTCTATAAATTAAAAATGGAAATGGCCTTTAGGGGAGAGTCAGTAGAGGAATCAATGCATGCATTAATTACTGCAATTCATTACCCAAATAAACACAAGACTCAGCCTTTTGCTGGATACAAATTTAGGGACATACAATGTTTACAAGAGACAAAGGCTTGTGATCCTGCTCATGTTAATCTACAGATCAAAGTATGTGAGCCCATTCCTAGTGGAGGCTCCTTTGGGGATACCATAGCTGGGATCAATCCCCCCATGCAGGCAGTGAATTATTACTGCTGAATACAAAAGCTGCTCATGTGACATCACTGTCCCCTAACAACAGGGACACTTGCTCCAGATAGTGCTTTAGAAGAGCACGTTTTCTTGATACCTCACTTCTCTATAATTAAACTCAAATCATAAAGCAACAGCTGTACAATGACCACTGATTCCCTTCATAAACAAAAATATGCTTCAGTTCATAGCAAGTACTCAGTCATTTGGAAGAAAAACACAAAAATGTAATCTTTAGCTTCCCAGAGGCTTTCTAGAATATAAACAGAAGGTTAGAAAATTTATAGCAAATAAAATTATACAGAAAAAACCCCAGTGATTTATTGAAAAGGTTTCATACTCTTTTGAATTAGTATCCTTTCTTTTCCTTAAGAGGAGCCTAGAAGAGTATTGGAGGAATGCAATTTTTCTAACAGCATCTGGATGCCTTTCTTCATCATATTTCATAGATGAAGGATAAATTACCATAGGAAGGTTTGTGTTCAAACCAGGACACACAGAGTGATTTGAATCTCACTGCATTTTGCATAGCTGCCATTGTGGGTGCAAGCTTGCCCCCAGTCTCACGGCAGAACACCAGCCAGTTCCTTCTTTCCTGTTGGAGCACTCAGCTATTTTAATGGGATTCTGACCAAAACTGCAACTAATTAAGAATCAATTCAGGACCATTAGTAAGTGGGACTAAGCTAGCCAGTGTTGCATATTTCAAAAGAGTTCACTTTAATGAGAGGAGTTCTTGGACAGGGGAAGAAAAACCCCACAAGCAGATTAAAGATAGTGTAGGGACCGTCTCCAGTTAAACTAAACAACTAATGCTACATAGAAAGATGCTGAACTTGTAGTCCTCTCTAATTGATCTACTTACTGTTCTTAAGGAAACTCAAAACAATAATGAATGCAGGTATTAACTCTGTGTTAGTCATTCAATAGCTATTTATAAACATTAGCAATTGTTACATTTTGCAGTCTCTCTCTTCATCAGAGAAACATATGTTATCTTTTTTCAGACATATTAACCTTATAACTGTCAAACCATTTTCTCTTTGGGCTTTGTACTTTTGCGACATCTGTTTATCTGCACTGCATTGCTTGCAGATGGTATTTTTAAAATTTGTTAAGGGGTTAGGATGCCATATTTTTGACAGCTGTAGTTTTGTTTCACCACAGAACAAAACTTTGCTAAAAATGCAGTGCTTTGAGGGAATGATTTAATTTTCATTATTTCACTACTTGTATCAATTTCTCACCATATCTCTTGCTAGTCATATCATCAATCTCTTGCTATTGTGAGTTCTGTTAATGAACTGGTAGCATTTATGTGTAATCATTTTAGGAGAAATAGAAAAAGCATTATATGGCTGATTGATTTGAATTATTAGAGTGGGAATGCATACAACTATATTGAGATAATCTGATATTTAAATACTAAAATAACTATACAGTGAATTGAAAGCACAGATCTGAACATATTATGTGGTAATTTCTAAACCTCACAATGACCTCAGCTCATGAGAAATTGCTTGGATGAGGTTTCTCCATTTGAGATTAACTGAACAGAGTGACAAATCTGTGAGTGTGTTTAAGAAAAAAGTATGCAGAGCTGTTTATTCCCAGCACATGAACATGAATGGAGACCTCAGTGCAACACTTGTATAGTTGATATACATTTTAGACATTTTGTAGAATAAGTTAAGAATTTACACAGGAATTACCAGAAACCTTAATTATTTTAAAACACCGGTTAATATGGCTGCAGAGGACAGAATATGCTAGAACATCTTTCCAGTATGCTTGTTTGAAAGATGAGCATCTTGGCTATTTCAGTTTGGTTTATTTTTTACAGTCTAATCTGTATTGCTAAACTGTTCACTCAGTACAACATTCTCTTGAAACAAATATCAATCTGAACAATAATAAAGAGGCAAATAAATTTTAGATTATTTATCTTTGTAGGAAAATTAGGCCCTAGCCAGGAGCAGAAGGCTCTCCCTGTCACTGTCATTCACATTACTCCATGCTTTGGATACATGTACTCTTCATACAGAAGCTGTGTACACCTTGGAAGTACTGTTTTTAGAAGCTATATCTTTTTAACCAAGCTTCTTTAGCTTTTGTGAAAAAGGAAACGGGGTTTGCATTTGTAATGACAGGTGACAGTGAGAACAACAGAGTAAAATAATCTGAGGAGAAAGGAAAAAGGCTACTTTAAGGAGTCTGGAAATAAATAGGGACTGTCTGCTAAACATGCACTTTTTTATTTTTTATTTTGAATCTTACTTGGATACTGCATTTTTAGTAACCTCAGATGTATGTTGACATTTAACAGGGAAAATGACAGAGAGATCAACAGCTGTGAACTTTTTTATTTTTAATAAAGAAGCAAGCAAGTAATTTCATCTCTTTCTTTCCTGTGGGTTGTGTCTAAGATCTGAGAAGGTTAAAAGTACAGAGTCCTCCCACATCCTGGTCAAAGCTTTTGGCTTTTACAAAATAAATGGTATGGAACAAAGTGTCATTTGAATGTATAGAAGGATGTTTGGAATGAGGACAGGACAGGAGAGACATGACCAGTATTTCCATGCCAGTGGAGGTCCACAGACCAAACATCACCCATCAGGCAAGTAAGCCTCCAAACAGCTCCCAGATGCTATAAAAACTACTTTAGAGTAGTTGTGCAGCCATTCCACGTCTCATGGGAAGAGATTCCTACTGACCTGACATACGCCAAAAGACACAAGCAAATAGCAATATCATTTGTTTGGTTTTGGTTTTAAGAGATTATCCGAATGGTTTTCTGTCTCTATTCTACTACCAGTTAGAAAAGTAAAGCCTCCTTGCTTGAGCTGAAAGAGGTGGAGCTCTCTCATTGCTTCCATCTTCTGGACCTTATTTTTACTCATCTATAATAATCTATGAGGATCTCCTTATGCTCACTTAGGGTCAACCTGTTCAGCATAACAATGTAACTGCAGAACTATCAGTACTGTCAAATTCAAGACTCCTTCCCCGTTTGTATATGGTGTCCTTCAGATTTTAGTTAAGAATATGTTCTTTATACAGCTTCAGTTTCTGACATCTTCCTGACTATTCACTTCCCTTTATGTGAGCAATGAACCTCAAATCATGGTGTGTGTGGGTTTATGATTGTGGTATTCTCTTTGGGTTTTTTTATTTTTCTTTAGAGGTAGGTAATTATTTTATGGTAATATCTGACAGGCTTGTTAAAAAGGCTGATATGCTACTGGAGATCCTACATCAGGTAAGTAATGATGTCTTGGCTAAAATTTCTGATACTATGGGAACTGAGTAAGTCTGAACCATTATTATTTTTATTTTTACTTCTTGGCATGTATTTACTGCTTGCTTTCCCATGCAGTTTGCCAGCAACTTTTTTGCATGACTGCCAGCAATATGGAGACTGCAAGAGTCTACAATTGCCTTTGTCTTCCCTTCAGAAAGTCATTAAACATGTTTTGCATCCTTGCAGGGAAGATCCTTCTGTCTCTAAACAGGGATTGGAGGAGGTAAAATAGGGTGGGAAGCATAGTTCTTACCCTTCCTCTTGGATATCTGTAGCACTCCTTTATTGGTTCTCCTCCAGGATTCATTCCCCAAGAAGTGCCCCTTCTCCACAGCAGCAAGGGCCAGATGCTCTGAAAGGGAGGAGGAAGCCAAAGATGGTCAGACCAGAGGCTGGGCAATGACTTCGCTGACCGGGCAAAGCCATATGGCTGCCGAGCCGGGACAGTGCAGCAGGGTGGCAACAGTAACAGGTCCTGTTGAGAGACCAGAGATGACCAAGGCAAAATCAAAGTAACAAGTCAAGAGGAATGTCAGTCTAGGAAAGTCAAGCAACTATTCAGGTGTAGGTCTGGGAAAGAGTACACCAACAGTGTACCTCAGGCAAGGAGTGGGTGCCCAGGCCTGGGCTTAAATGAGGCTCCTGAGCCTGTGGGCAGGCATGTGTGGAGGCCCCAGGTGGGACAATTAAGGTCTATTAGTGCACTCAGAGATGAGACAGAACTTTATAGTTTGCAGTTCAATCTGCATTTCTCCTGCTTTGTCCAGCCATTGAAATATTTTTTTTTCTCTGACACCAAAAATGAACCTAGGCAGTGTCTCTGCACTTTCCTACTTGTCCTCTACTCCTCAGCTCTGCCTTTCTTCACTGATCTAAGACTTTTAATGCAAAGTGACAGCAAGAACAGTAAAATCTTGTTATAATGTCACTTGAGGTTTGGATAGAAAACAATGCTTATTTTGACAAATCCATGACCTTGTAGCAATTTTGCTGTTGGTGCTGTGCTGCATACCATGGCTACTTGGAACTTCATAGCCCCAGCAAATACATTTCTACTTCCCAACCATGACTGGTTCCTCAAGAAAGACTACAGTATTTCTTGTATTTGCTAAAGGAATGAGGTTTACGACATACAGCTGAACCCATCTGATACTCTCCAGTAGAAGACAAGGGTCCACGTGTACTCAATCAAAATAATTTTAATAAATCATAGCCAGAGGGAGGGGGG
This sequence comes from Tyto alba, assembly GCF_018691265.1. Lineage (NCBI taxonomy): Eukaryota > Metazoa > Chordata > Aves > Strigiformes > Tytonidae > Tyto > Tyto alba. The sequence goes on along the minus strand of NW_024881328.1, from coordinate 25,765,824 downwards.
GAAGAGGGCAGGACAGACAGGAAATAGGTATGTTAACATTCATTTGAAATGATTGTTGCTGATAAAGCATCCTGCTGGCTGTCCTACTTTGTTGGATAGTAAAGCAAGGTCACAGAGCACTAGGGAAAAGAGAAAAGCAGTGATATGAGAACCACGCATGTTATAGGCAAGGAACAATATTATTAGAAATTGAATTTAGCAACGGTGGCAAGGACTGCATATTAGCCCATGTTTTGCTAGTATTGACACTGGGTGTTCCAAACAAGGCTTTGGAGTCCTTTATATAAAAACCTCTAATAAAGTGATTTTTTCCATATGTTATGTAACTTAGTAGGTTAAATTATGACACGAGCATACACCATGACTTTAAAATATCTACATATTTGCCTCTACAGTGCTATAGAAAAGTCTTTGAATTGTAACAAAAAAAATACTAATAGAACTAAAATTGTGTCATCTCCCCCCTGCCCCCAGCTCAGCACTAGCTTCCTGAGCAAACACAGTCAAGGACAGCCCAACTTAATTCTATGACTTCTGTTCCAGGGGCACTGTAAACCTGGCATTTGTATGGAGCTCTGTAGTCATATATTGGCTTTTTCAACTTACTGTCTTCTTATAAAAGAAAATTGTATCTTTGAGATTTTTTTAATAATGATATATACTAATGATATAGCATCTGGACAACTTTCTTTTTCTCTACTTAGGGAAAGGCAGCCTTATTTACAGCTATTGAGCCAGTTAGCTCCCACTTATACCAAAAAAATAATCAAGTACGTGTATGCCTATGGGACACAATGAGCTAGGAGGCATAAAAATGTACATCCTCATTACAAGTTTCTGTAGTTTCCTTGGGAAAAAAGCTTCCAAGTTTAGATGTACTTGAATAAACTTTAGAGTTGAGAATTAGTTGTGTAACCACAAAGCCTGTGGGATTTTTTCATTATTTGAGGGTTCTGGAAGTGTGGACAATATGTACTAGATCAAAACATAAAGTTTTCCATTGGCAGTCACCTGTCAATACTCCTTGCAAGCTATTAACTTAAGGTGGAATGGAACAGGACATATATAAAGGTAAAATATTCATAGCAGGTACAGACCTGAGCTTACGGGAGGCAGAGGGTTGTGGTGCACCTCAAGACAAACCATGCCATATGATGACATGACCAACTGATTGCTACTAATAGGAAGATCATGAGGGAAATTGGCACTTGTGTTAGGCAGGGACATTGTAATTAGTCACTCATTCTGACCTTAGAAATTGTGAATATCTGTAAATCTTATATATTTTGTTTTCATAACATGTTCCTGGCACCAAACCACACAGAAGTAATTCATTCATTTCAGAAGCTTGTTTAGCCAAACTAATTTGTGAGATTGGAATATGGCAAATATAAAATATTTAAATGGTAGTAATTTTGATCCCGACATAAAAACCATGTGAATTAAGTTCCTTATCTTCTATTTTGATCAAACTGTGTGGTCGCTGTACCTATTCAGAGGAAACAGAGCTCTATGGGATGTGTGCAGCAATCTGCTTGTGCAGATCAGGATGCACAACTCAGGGCTAAAAAAATGAACACAATGGTCATCCAAACTACATATGTTTTTTAGTGAGAATGAGGTCTGTTTTGTATGATTGATGGCTTATGCTTGTTATCCTTCTTCAGGTAAAACTTTTGTTGCAGTCAGGATTTCTGCAAAAACTTTTGGACCGAGCCTTAAAAAGGAATTTGCTTTAGAATAATTTCCTTCTTTTTCTGTTTCTTTGAGTGAACATAAAAGGGTCCACAGAGCAGTGGTTTATAAAGGCAAAGCCAGGCAGAGTATTACATCTTACCAGTGATACACAAGTGTTAGTCAAATGGAGAGATGACAGCAGAATAAGGAAATAATTAAACTTCAATAAAAGAAAATAAGGAATAACATTCCAGTCAGATCTAATCACATTATGTATAGCATAACTTTCAAATTGGAAGTCCATAAAACCCAACCACACCTCAGCCAGTTTGTCTGGCATCCGTCCTGTATAATAAGCCAGAGGTTTCTCGTGGCACAACTCCAAGGCAGTTTGAAACCATGTCTGCAGTGGGGATGGCACTGAGCCATGTTTCCAAAGAAGAATAATTTTTCTGGTGGGAAAGGTCAGGCAGTACAGAGCCATGAGGGATGAGATTCCCTTTTTTGGCTTTTTCTCCATTTTTATTCCTTCAAATATATTTCTTTTAATAGTAAAATTAATTCACAAACAGAAAACATGCCATTAAAGAAATGTTAAAGATACATTTAAACTGACAGGCAGCAGGAAATCCAGAACCCAGACATCTTGGCTTGTATCATTATAAAACTTAGCAAAGAATTTAATAGGTTACCTTTCCCCTGTCCTATCAGTCTCCAACAAACTTTTTAAACTCTTACCTAATACAGATAAAAAGAGGAGAATGTAATGGATTCTCATTCCCATGTTCTATATTTGATATGTGCAAGGCACTCATGAATATAGTAGCTAATTTACATTTATCTTCCACTTTAAATAATAATCTTATTCATAATGCATAAATGGATTCCATATGCTACCAGACAAATCATTCCTAATTTTCATTATGGAAGCACATATGGGAACTGTGCTCACCCAGGGTAAAATCCTGGCTCCATTGAAGTCAATGGCAAATTTCCCACTAATTTTGCGAGGGCCAAGATTTCACCCTTGATGTTCAGCCACCCTAATAATACAAAGAGCCAATGCTGAGAAATAGCATCCTGTCCTCTTGTACTCTCTTCTCATATGACAGATAAGTTTGAGCAAGAATTGAGTTATCGCTGAATTAATGTAATCCATTCCTCTGAATTTCCTAGCCTGCATCACGTTCTTTGCTTGGGGTGAGAGGGATACAGATTTACAGTTCTAGTAACCACACAGTTGTCTGTAAATGTTATCAGTGCCAGTTATTTCAGAGAGTTTGCAGAGAGAAGCGGAGGAGATCACTGGGAAATTACATAATGCACTGGAGAGGAAGAGCAACATGGAGCTTTCCAGCAGTAAGCATATCTTAGGGTAACTGGGTTCGTGGCATCTTTTGTCACAGTTTATCAATCATGCTTGGATCTGGCCCATCAGAAAATGGTGTTGGATCCCTTGGCTGTTCTATGTGGACCTTCTTGGAACTCTTCAGATGTGTAGAAAGTGGATTACATGCAGCTGAATTGTTCTTGCAATCTGATTTCTTTCCCAGGGGCCCTAACACACTTCTCTCTAATGCAACAGGAAATGACCTCCTCATGTGGTTAAAATGCAGTCCACTGGGGGATGGATGCGTGTCCAGTCATTTGTCATCAGTGCAAATGCTTGGGCCACATGATGACCATTATGCAAACAGTCCATGTTATTTGATAGAAGATATCATCTCTTGTGGCCCACATGGAGCAAAAATAGAATCCTTGTACTTTGACTGCACTCAGCAAGAGCTGGAATAAAGATTGAATTCCTCTTAATTTCTGTGTTGGATTTACAGTACTCCAATATTCTGTCTTGCACATAGACAAGGGATACACATGGAAACAAACTTTAGTGAAACTGGCTGGATCACTGTATTTTATCTTGAGTTAGGTGGAGCTTAATATCAGCCATTCCAGAAATGGATGGCTAATTTCCAAGACTGACCTTGATTCAAATTCAGGCATCCCTAAAATTCTTACTCATCGAGCCTCTGGAAGATTTTTGTGTATTGAGTGTTTGAAACCTGTATGAACATAAACCTCCATTTTCTTAGTAGAGCTAGGAAACAACTGACATTCTTGCTCACAGAACAAATGAAAATATTTTATTTAACACACACACACCCCCACACTTTAAAAAGTGTTCACAAATTAAAAATAAACATCAGTTTGTAATGAAAAATCAAAAATTTCCAGTTAGAAATTGTAAAGTTGTTTTGAGTTTTCTGTTCTTTTTGCTCCCTTTTTGACTACAAATATCAGTCTGGTTCAACTAAGATTCTTGATGCATTCTGGTTAAATTGTAGTTTTGACAAATCAATTTATGATTTGAATTTATGAAAACATGTCACTCCACCTAATTACTTCTTAAGATCCATTGTTTTGGAGTCCTTTCACTAGAAAAAAATCTCTAATTAAGCTATTCAGCCAAGTTCTTGGCTGGTGCAAATCTGAGCATCTCTACTAGTGTTCCTGGCAAGATCTCTGAAGTCATCACCATCACATCACTGTCTCTGAAGCAGACGTTTTCCATGTGTAAGGATTATGAAATTAGGCATCATGTAATATGTGAGAAGTTGGTTAATAAAGAGCTGAAATAATAAATTATATTAATAACTTGAATTTTAGCTAATTTGTCTCTGCAAGGTATTATTCCATTTTATTTTGTCTGCATTTTTATTTTCAGCACTAAGACATGACAAGTTGTGAATTATGATCTATTCATTCATACTTAGTTTCAACACAACTGGGTGTGAATTAATACTCCATAACTCATATAGTGGAGTGTCTTATTACAATTATAAAATTTTATTAGAAAATGTTTTTTAATATTTATATTGTTAATTAAATGATGATGAGTCTCATAAATTTTGAACAATGAATTAGGTTGTATTAGGCACTATTCAGACTTCATCTGTTAGCCAATCAAGGTACACAGGCTTCTCTATTATTTAATATACTATATAATAATGTTGGGCTATGACGTTTTTCTTTAGTATGTGGAATTTCTTATTCAGATGGACTTTATCAGAAAATTTTCATTACTAATTTGTAAACATAAGGGTCAGTATGGAAATATTATTTCCTTTTACAGACTTTAATTCACTGAATATAGGAAAGAGCATTTAACTCTTCATTTAAAAGTTAAGAAAACCTTAGGTCACATAAACCTTGGGCAATTAAGCAGTGTTGTTTTTGAGAGCTACAGCAGTCTGTCCTGTCTGCTAACCTTCCTAAAGCACTTTAATCTTACGTGTTTTGGATCTATCTCTGTATTTTATCTCCTCATTGTGAAAGCCTCATTCCAGGTCTGTTTGCAAAAGCACTTAAACATGTGCTTAAAGTCAAACATACGCTCCAGTGTGTCCTAAATTAAAGTGAGATCTTCAGTACTCTCAGGTATATAGAAAATGAAGATGAGATGTATAGTGGGAACTGTATTTCAAGATAGATGTGGATTACATTACTAGGATAAAGATATCCCAATTCTGATTATTACTCATGAAATCAAAACCATGCCATCTACATAAATGATATGGAAAGCAACAGTAGCCAGAGTGAGTTAGATAAGAAGGTGACTTGTTCAGTAAAAAAAAGTAGCCATCTTCATGATACAAACAATAAGAAATTATTTAAACCCATTCTGTATCTATGTAAACATTTTTTTTTAAATTCTCATACATTTTTCTAATTGGTTTCTACTAGAATTTAATTTTTAATTTAATTGTACAAGGTTGTGGATGAATTTAATGTCCACAGAAGTTACTCTGAGTCAGATGAAGTGAAGACCTGCAGAGATGTACCAATAATTCACCTCCATGCCAGCGTTTGACATTCTTTTGATTACAGGTGGCATAAGGGCCCAGTCCTAGGTAGAGATTCTCTGGGCAAGGAATGCTGGGCTGAGTCCTTTAAAGCAAGGATTATGTGTGGCAGCATTCTTCCCCGTCAGGTGTTGCAGTTGTGAGAGTGCAGCCAGGGTTGCCTACTGCTGCTTTATTAATAATGGAACACTCACAGAAATTCCATGCAAAATTGATTTTTGAACAGTATATAAGAATCTAATATGAAGTCTTAAAATGTCATTGAAAAATCTGTTTGTAATTTACTTTGCCTATAAGAACTTACTGCCCCACAATAAACAATTTTACTGTATTTCTCTCCATTAAACAACAATTTTTTGCATATTTGTACAGCCTTCTTGCTGTGACATGCCACTGTGAGCTGATAGATAGAAATTTAAAACCATACATGGGCTCTGTTTCTTTTGTTGCCTGATTCAAACGGCAAGAGGAGATATCATTTTCATCATAGTGCAGGTGAACAGTGTTAATGGTTCATTATCTAATGCAGAACATTAACTGATGAGTTGCAAATGTACTGTTTGGAGAACACTGAACATACTTCTGTGGCTGCAAAAATTGTTCTTGGGTTTTTTTATTTTTAAACTCTGAAAAAAAAAGACTGTCAAGTACAGAACAAAGATTCCTTGGGTTGAGGCCCAGGACAAGGGAATGGGAGAGATTCATTTTCATTGTTTTGGTTACAGAGCTTTCTTTGTGACTTGCACTGTTTTACTAAGCACTTGATTTAACCTCCCATTCACTGACCCAAAACTTTATCAATATAATTGCAAGCGTAACCTTACATGTAATCCATAATGATGCCACTGATGAATAATATGCATGTACAAATAAGCTCTAGGAACTTTTGGAAACTTTAAAAGGCTGAAGGTATTTTTCTGTCTCGATTCTTTATCTCAAAAATAGACCTGAAAATACTGTTTGGTAAAAAAGATATGTTCATTGATATTTGCACAGATTCCATAAGTATTGTGCAAATGTGTGGCATTTTATTTTCAGTATGTGTGATCGAAGTTTTTAGATGACAGAACCTCAAGGGTATGGCCTCCTTAATTAATAAAGAGTTTCTAGTACTAAAGTAATGAGGAACACCATTGCTTGAGCTAGTTTGTATAGTGGTTCACTCTGCAGATGGGCTGCGGCTTTTGATTTCATTGTATCCCAACAAACCTGTCAGGATTATGAAATTCCAGAACCACTCCACATTAAAAATAAAATCAAAGACATGGTTCTGCCAATTAAACTTAAGAGTTTTATAGGACTATGAAAGAAATTTTTACAATCCTGTCCAACATTTGCTAGTAGTTGTATGACTTGGGAGATGGAGATTCCAAGAAGCTAAGTTATTTCTTATTTTCTAAAGTGCTTCCAGAATGGTCGAAATTTAATAATTTGGGAACATACAGGAATTGCAAGAAAAGCTAGCTGGCTTTATATGCTACTTAACCATAGGTTCTTGATCAGCTGGAGGAAGTCGTTTATACTTTTGGCTTAACAGAGGAACTTCAACTATGCATAGATTTCCAGCTGTTCTTCAGTCAGGGGTAGGCTCTAACACTCAACCTGAAAAGAATAGTTCAGAATTCTATCATTCTGAAGCTCCACTTCAAAATCCTATTATTCTGGGTATAAGCACAAAAACCAGCAAGCCGCTCCCCAAACAATTAAAATATACCTCTAAAATTAGTGGCTTCTAACCAGAAGAGCAAAGCTTATCTTCCAGAAAATGCTTACTACAGGAATCCTTTCCCAGACGGTTTTGTAACTTTTACTATAACTGTTTTGTAACTTACATATAAACTCTTGGGTAATGACCAAGCAATCATCCAGCCTCCTTGATCACTCACACACCTGACCAGATTTTCCAACCACAGAAGTACATTCAAATGCTGCTAAAAGCATTAAGTAGAAGTCTAGATTTTCCCCCTTGGGGGTTGCTGCTGAGGTACATAGCTGGTGATGAGGAGTGGCAGTTGCTTTTAAACAGGAGGTTGGGCTGTTGGATACCAACTAACTAGTTATTAATGAGTTTAGGAAAGTTATGAGAGAATACATGTCTGACAGAGTAGTTTGCTGAATAGCATTTCTCTAGGCAGAATGAGGTAGTCAAGTAGATGTGAGACTCATGAAGGTGACAGGGCTTGGAGAGGGAAATATGTTATGAGAGCTCATAGTTAGAAGTCAAAACTACTAGGTAGCTGAGAAGTAGCAATCCATAGCTAGTATATGTTCCATAAAGTAATATATATTGCATGAAGACATGAAGATTGCTAAAATTTGGAGACACTGCCTTGATAAGTGAAGGCTGGATTGGAGCTGAATATGAAAATGCAGCAGTACATGAAGACTTCTCTCTGAAATGACCTCTATTAACCTGTCATCTATGCTGCAATATTCCTATTTCTCTGATGTGTGGGCCAGGACATTGAGCATGGTTTCTGCTTCTTCATCAGCATTTAGTGCTAATTAATAATGAAATAGGAGTGGGAATGTTACAATTTGGGGGTGAATGTCATTTCACACTGCTAACAAAACTTGGGGGGCTTGATAATCGGAGGTTATGGCTGAGTATTTTCTACAAACAGCTATGCCGTGGAGATCTGTTTCTCAGGTTTCTGTAATACAGCAGGATTTGTTTGTGAAACACAAAACTTAGCATTCAGAGTATGTTGTTTCCTCTACATTTTTACTGAGTATATTCCTGTCTATCAGAAAAAGCTCTTAACATTTCACACTTCTCCCCATTGTTTACTAGTATAATGTAGGAAAAAGGTCAGATACTCTAGACTGGAACTCAGGAGAATTGCGGTTCATTTGAATGTCTCCCACAGTCTTTTATGACCTGGGCAAGTCACCCTCCTATGTCCGCTTCTTACCTGTATGTTAGGGATAGTAATTATTTGCCTCAATTGCCTAACTAGACCATGAGCATTGGGAAACCGAGCTGTATGTAGACAGTAGCAGGTACAGTGGTATCCTTACTTTAGCAGATGCTTTTAACATCTCCCATACTAAAAAATATGTAATAAAAATGCAAAGCTCTTGTAGAAATTGCATCCTTTGTGAACAGTCTCCCAAGAAATGTATGGAAGATACAAAGGGAAAATACGGTGACACTATGGAGTGCCACAATGAAAGCTTGAAAACACAGCTTGGAGTTGAGACCTATTGTTTTTTTTGCACTTTTACTCTGTCCATGAAAGCAGTAGCTGTGTTTGCAGAAAAGGGGTAATAAATGCCATGAAGTGCTTAGAAGGGATGACTATATGAATCTGCCTTGTTGTGTGAATACTGTTTGTTTCAAGAGTAGGAAAAGTCTGAAACTTGGCAGGAAAAATATGGGCTATGGCTAGCTTCATGCATGTCTTGGCTTCCTGCACTAAAGGAAATTGTTTGGTAAAACTGAGAAGATCTGTTTTTATTCCTACAATATTTGACGAGCAAGAAAACCTCTAATGTTTGGCTAATCTTTCAAAAACTTTATTGTGCTTTCACTGTTTAGGGAAATTTTTAAGTTAGCATTAGCATGAAAACCTACAGATGTTAGCTCTTTATCCTTTGTCTAAGATCAGATTTATCTGACTAACCAACATTAAAAATGTGTAAATTTGTGGCAAACACAATGAATCTTGAATATATTAAAGAAACAAACAGATGAACCATCTGGAAACAAGACGTAGGTCTGAAATAACTATGCCAGTGGCACAATCCAAGCATAATCCCTGGTATAATTTACACAGAGCAACTGTATCAAGAGCCAGAAACTATTCTTTTAGAAGGCTGAGTTTAATAATGACTGCACATTATCATTCCACTTGCTGGGTAAATATTGACAAAGGAGTGGCACATGCTGTAGAAATGTATCTACATCCTGCATTCCCTCTAGGGAAACTTCTGTATTCTGACTTTTCCATACTATTTTTTTTTTTTTCCTTTTGTCTTTTCTACCACTTTCTCATCTGAAATGATTGCAGTAGGTGTAGTTCTGCAACTACAGGAATCAGTCTGTTAACTTTGAAATTATTTTTGGTAACTGATAAATACACATTATAGCACATAATTGATTATGCACACAAATGCTTAATATTATGTAAAATAGAACAATTTGGTAAGTGGTGAAAATTTGCACATTGCCATTAAGTAGACCTTAATTTTGCCATACACCATTGAAGATTTGCAACATAATTCATCGGGTTTTTTCTTTCTGCCATCACCTGAAAAAGTTTCACATTGTCACATAATCCCAGTGCAAACTACTCCTTATGGGAAGTAGTAGATTTTATTATGATGTGACTAACTAATGTGTTTCAGCTGGGTGCATTTTCCCATGGCACTGGAATGTTTTGGCAGCTTGTAGTTTCATCGGTAGTGATCATGGAGCAACACAAATTAGGTCCTGTATTCTTTACATCTTTACATTGCTGGCAAAGGTGGGACACCTCAACAAACAATGCATCTTGAAGAATGTTTGAAGGGTATTTTGAATGGTGAATATATTGCAAACCTGGATAGAAACTAGGTTGCAGTATATCTTAAAAAGTGACTGATTTAAACCCATACCTAATGTATCTTGTAGGTTAGCATTAATTTGACTTGCTGAGTGGATGGAATTTATGGGTATAATGCATTGCACTAGGCAAATAAAAACATCCTCCTTCAGTAATAAAGGTGAAGGCAGGCTCCATACTGGTAAGCCAAACACTGTCTTCAAAGCTTTAGCTATGTAATATCCATCTTACTACTGTGGTAGTGTTGCAACACACTGCAAATGACCCCTGTCAGAACATACCATTCTGGTCTTTGACTTCAAACTTAGATTTTTTTTTTTTTTTTTTTTTTTTTTTTTTTAAATCTCCCCTCAGCATTTGTCTCTTCAACACCATTCCCTTTTTCCCCATCTTTTTTTCCTTCCCACTTTTCTATTGTTCTTAGAGTCTGGGCTTTCTACTCCCTTGGATATTTCAAATTACCTTATTTCAAATGATTTTATCACCTCCCTCCTCACTTTTTTTCTCATCTGACTTCGTTCTATAAGACATAACAGCAAGCCACATTAAAATACTTGTGCTAGTACTTACATTATGCAAGCACAGTCACAGCAAGTGTAGGCTTTGCTCTGGAAAGCTTACAGCTTTAATTAGGCTTTCAATTTTAATTAGATTTCCAGAACAAACCTTGGAAATGGACATAGAGAAAAGGAAGAGATTTTTCATATTGGTAACTATCTATACCTTTTGACTTACTGCAGTACTTTGTCATTCTACTGGTACTTCTTTTGTTTCTACTCTTTCCATAAAGAAATTGGCTTCATTTTGCCTTCCAGGAGAAGATGACATGTTTATTGTGAAACTTCTACAAAAGCAAAGGCTTGACTTACTGAAATGAAGTTCCATTGCACTCAGAGCTGAGCCAATACCAAAAACTTAGTTTGGACTGTACTCAAATTATAAAGTGTTTGTCTGAAATGTAACCTATTTTGTAGCTTGATCCTTCCTCTTCAATAGGAGTTTGAGAACACAGTTTAATCAGAATAAAATAAAGTTATTTCAGTCTGCCTAAATTGGTTGGATGATGATTTAAACAGGTAGATGAGATTTCCCTTCATTTGCGGGGAAGCTGTATGTGCATATCCAAAGATAAAAGACGTGTTGAGTATTCTTTTTTTTTCCCCTTTTTCTTTTTAATTTTCACATTCAGGATTATTTTTTAGAGGCTGGCAAGTGTTTGCTCTTTCCAAAATCTGTGGAAATTATGATCTGTCTGTGTGCCTTCGCCTGCAAGGTCAGCCAAAGGAGTTTGCCAGTGCTGAGATGGATTTTTTTTAGGCTCTAAATATTCCACATCCTATCAAATTCAAGAAAACTTATATCTTGCAAGAGTGACCCAGAGCTTTGTGAATCAAAACAATGCCTTCTCTCACTAATAATGGAAAACTTTTGGGGTTTTGGCAGCTGAGTTTTGTTTGCTTGGCGTTTTGACCCTGAACACTCTTAAGCCTAAACAATTACATCTACTCAAGTGAGCTAAACGAACATACTCAAGCGAATAAGTTCCACAAATAACTTTTTGAAAGATATGCTCTAGTTCAGCCGCAAAGTACTTGGCTAGACACTGGAATTGCTGGGTAAAATTCTATGGTCTGTGTTTTGCAGCACTTCAGACTAGATGATCACAGTGGTCCCTTCTGACCTTGAAATATGTGGATTGGGTGTTAGCCTATGTTAGCAAAGCCAGAGGGAGGAACATAGGAATGTGGGGATTTAGCATAGAAAGCTTGTTCAGTTTTTAATTTTACTTTTAGCAAATCCCCTAATCAAAAGAAATAAGTTGTCTGGAAGCCCTAAAAAACTTCTTGACAGTACATAATGACTTTCCCAGTTTAGTGTTAAGGAAAAAAAAAATACAGTTAATCAGGGAAATTTTTCTAACTGCCCTTCTGAGATTTTCTCAGTGTCTTCATATTGTCAATCCTTTAGGGGCTCCTATGTTACAGAATCATCATGGTCAGCTGTAGAGTTTACTTCTGAGGGGCTTGTAAAAAACACAGTATGTTTGAAATCAAACACATGGAATATCCCTAGGATTTTTCAACTTTAATTTTTTACCATTTCTAGTTATGGATGGAGAAACTGAGCTTTTCTTTTCCTGCTAAAACAAATCCGTAATAGTGCTATTTCAAATGAGAGGTTTTATATTGCTTTTGCCATGAGAAGGCTTATTCTGGAGTGCTTACTGGATAGGCTTCAACAAGATTTTCTCATTTTTCCTGAGATGCAATGGCAAAATGTATTTTTTAGTATTTGTTTTTGATACAGTAACATTTTAAAGCACAGTGCTTAAAAGTAAATATCTGATGCAACAGTTTCTTTTGCACCCTTTTATTGTGATAAGCATTTAATTGCAAGGGAATTTACATCTGTTGAGTTTACAGTAGAAATTCAAGATATAGCTATATATCAAGTTTGATATTGACAGCTATGCATGTAAGATCCCATTTCATATTTCGTGATAATTGTGTATGTAAGCTCCCTTGTTATGTTGCTTTTTTTGTTTTCTGTAAGCTGAAGTTTAGGTATATATTTCAAAGATAACTTCTGATTCTGTTGGCTGTTCTGATTTACTGGTTTTGAGGATGCTGCCTTTCTGATACCTCCTCAGGAAAAGGTATGAGAGCACCGTTCACATCCTTGTTTCTTCCTCAGGCTTTTAACTGCTGTTTCTCTAAACTGCTCAGAGGTGAGAATAGCACTGGTGTTGTGCAAGCTGAAAGGGTGAAAGTCCATGCTACACTATTTGAAATGCAGATTATAGAGTCCTTTGTATTGTAAAATAGTAGAGGATCAACTGGTCTTCTTGCTTGGCTGTTCAAGTGGAAAGCGTATCCTTCCCCAACAGTAATACTGTGAGTTGTTAGGGTTTCTCTCATTCTAATATGAATTCAGAATTCATTTTCAGTGTACAACCATTTCTTTCTAGTTGGTGAACAGGACTGAGTACTGCAAGTATAAAACTGCTAGCATGTGGGTAGTTTAATTTATCCAGAAGTGGTATCTCTTGGTGCACTTGTGGCGCTAGTTTCTGATGCTGGTACTGATGGCTATTGTGTAATGTCAGCTCACAATGAAATTCAAACCCATTGAAAAGCAGTCTTTCTAAAGCACTTCTGACAGCTTATATCTTCCAGTTGGATGATTGGCTCACTTAAAGGCTGAGCTTGATGTGGATTGTATTTCTGCAACATGAAAGACTTACTGCTTTTTCACATTTTACAATTTTTGTCAAGTAGGTTTTGGTGAAAAGAAAGTACTGCTGATTGTACAGTGATATACAGAAAGATAAAAAGGATGAGGTGTTATATTTTTACCTGCAGACTGTGGTGAGAAATGATAGATAGGTGAGCTGACAGTCTCCATGTTGTTTCACTGTAGCTCATCCCAATAGGTGAATACTATGTCTTAGGCTACAAGAGAGCTCTCTAAATCAAGATGCTGTAGTCAAGAGCATAAACCATGTACTTATTGATCAGAACCACACAGAACTGCTTTAAAAGTCTGTCCCTGCATTCACTGAAGTCAATTTCTTCCTTGATCATTTCAAGGTCCAATTCAGAGTGCCAAAGAGGACTGTGCCTAAATAGAACAATAACCTAAAAACTCAACCTACGTATAGCTTGTTAGTCCCAGTTGTCTTTCATGCTATCCCATTTTCTATTTAAAGTATGGAGCCATTGTAAATTTTAGCCACTTTAACACCACATATTGAATGGTACAACTTAGAGACCTCAAATTTGCGGTAGAAAATGGTGTATAAAGTGAAACCCCACAGAAATTCACAAAAATTGTAATAGAAACTGTGCTGGTTTGATGCTTCTGCTTGTGTATTCACCACATAAGGGTCAACGTACTTGAACAAGGTGGCAGTTGTTAGCTGCCATTGTCCATTCATACAAAAAAAAAAATTAATCCCAAACTACAGGAGAGCTATCTGTTTTACAAATCAAACACAAAGTTTTGATATACACTGCTTTTTAAGAAAACACTAGGGCAGTCCTGACATTACACTTTCTGCAATATGTTCAGTAACAAACTATTTCTGCATTATATTAACCACATTTTTTGAGAGTGCCCTTAGACACTTTCATACAACTCATATAACTGTTTTCCATCAAACAGGAACCTGAATGACTTCTGCAGCTGCAATGGAAAGTTCCCATTACCATTGATCAATACTAGACTTGAAAGGCATTAATGCTTCTTTTTTCTTCTCTTCGATAAGGAAAAAGAGAAGATTCCCTAAAAGCTTTTAGGTTGCTACAACTGGTCCTCCACCGACAAGGTAGTTACATTTGTTCCACCTCCTTTCAGTCTGCCGGTTCCAGTATGACATCTGCCTGCTCTGGATTGTATATCAGCCAACCAGTTTCATCCAGGCCCCAATCTTGGCTAGACATTGAGATAGACAGGAAACAACACAGCCTGAACCTAATGAAACAAAGATGGGGAAGCTGCCAGAGGTATCCTGGTGACATCACAGCCTGATCTTTTTGACCCTCTTTGGGGACACAATGACAAACAAGTTAAATGACAATAGTAACAAACTGAGAATCTTACTATCCTCCTAAGTGATCTGTTAATTTTCTCTTCATTCCCTCTAGCTTATTCATTTAGGTCTTCCTGAGCCTGGGAGTTTCTCCCTCTTTTTGAATGTGAGAAAAGGAATTTTCTCAATTCCTAGTGAATTTGTCTACTTAACATCCCTGATGGTTGGATCCTAATTTCCCACTGATGCACCAGAAGAGGCATGTAATTAACTGCATTATCTCTGTGTAGGAGTTACATAAATCTACTTGGGAGAAGAAGGCTCAATAAGGGGATAATTTCCTCCTTTGATATGTCTGACTCCTATTGATTTGAATGAAAATGTATGTGCATCTGAGGCACAATTTACATAGAGAAGGGTCTGAACTAAAATCTCTGAGTTGACCTACTAAATTAGGTGGAAGAACAGAAGACAAACTTTGCTTCCCATAAAGATCTTCTTTTGCAAATAGCTGGGAAGTACAGGAAAATATTTTTTAAAGTACATCATGTTAACAGATAAGCTAATTATGCAAATACCTGTGAATTGATACAGTTAGACAAATCAAATACAGTAGATTGTCTATTAAAGTAAACAACACAGTGTTTTCTTTCATTTCCCTATTGCAAGCATAAAGGAAAATTACTGTAGGAGCAAAAGTAGTGACAAATCATAGGCTATTGTAGGTGACGTTTTTAAAATTAAGAAGCAAGTAATCTCTTCAGTCTGCAACCTTCACAAGAAATGAAGAAACATTCCTCAAGTAACATAATTCTCCTGACATTGTCAGCACTATTACTCATCACATATTATTAATTAATTGAGATTGACCATTTTTGCCATCTAACACCCCCAAAAAACACGCTTTGTCTCTTTTCATAAAGGAAAGCAGAGTGACAATCAAACTTCCCTTGTCCTCTCTGAAATGAGAGGGTGCCCTGATGCAGGGATTGTGTGCGAGAGGTGTAAACCCGCTCTTAGTGCCATTTCTGGAACACACGCCTTTTACGGAGGCTTTTCTGTTTCACTGCTGGCAGCCGCGGGAGGGGAGCCCCTCGAGCCACTGCACAGAGCCACGGGGTGCCTCGCTGCTCACCGCCGGGAGCGGCCCCGTGCTGCTTGCTACTTCCACACTGTCTGCTCTCCTGCAAGAATCACCTTATCTGCTGGACCAATGAGACCATTAATGGCAAACCTGTAGTATGCCATCAGAGCTCCACTTCTTGATCAATAGTTATTTACTTCTGAGAGGTCAGAGCTTGGCTAATATAGCTGAATAATTTTATTGATAGATAACATAACAATGAAAAATAAAATTTAAAATAGAAGATGAATGAATTCAGTGCTTTCTTCAGGGATGAATATTATTATTTGAAAATTTTAATAGCTGGTGGAATGCTGAAAGGGCAGACAACAAAAGCATTGAATAATTGTCCTAGGACTATAATCAGACTTCCATTATTGACCTCTGCTAATATTCTACTGTAACTGTCTGCTAAATTGGTTCCTTGGGGCTTGAAATATACAGTGATGTTATGAGTTCCTATTGTAAATTGCAACACAGAAAAGTAGCGAGTCTCTGAAATAGTGCTGGCCCTACTTTGATCAATACTCAATTCTAAGCAGTGCAAGAGGCAACTGTTGCCATAGAAACATTGATGTCACCGAGGTTGAACAGTGGCTCTTACAACAAATCATTTCCTTTGAGCAGTTGTAATTGACTATATGTACAGTTTGCTGTCACCTGAGACTATTTACATCAAGCCAGTAACAGAGCTGCATTAGTTATTCTGGGAGTAAGAGGGTTAGCTCTTCTTTTTGTGACCTTACAAATACCTAGGAGGATATTGCCATGGCAACCAGAGATATAACAGAATGAACATTAAGGTAGCTACATAATACAGTGGCATTCTCTTGGAGTACGAGAGGTAGTTTTAATAAACTTTATCTAGCCATTGCATAATATAAACATTACATTAGATATATCTCTGTCACAACTTTTGACTTCTAGAAATGTTACCTTTGGCATAAAAAAGCAAAAATCTTTGAAACTGGCTGCAGAACTCAAATGCTGCCCATTTTGCACTGATATGTTACAGAAACACATTTTTACAGGATTAGGGAATGACTTTAGGATGGAGAGCCTTTTTCTGTTTCAGATGTAATGGTGCATGTTCATTTACAGGTAGTGCTCATTTGAGTTTTTCAGAACTGTTAAGGTCCATTTTCTCAGTTAGCTAGGTATGATTTACACGTGTTTTTTAAACACAAATTCAGCCAGGTGCCTAAATACCATTGTGCCCTCATGTCGCAATCTTTTACCTCAATGGAGGATTTAAAGTAGGCATTGTATAAGCTCCTTTAGTGCTTCCTCCGTCGCATCTGCCTTTGTTCTCTGAATGGTTCCCCTGGAGCCAGTGGAATGACATCGTGCCCTGCAATGCTTGGCAGTTCCATGGAAGGGTGAGTTTGGGTTGTAAAGCACCTGCAGTGTCCAGCAGCGCCCAAGCAGTTAAAAGTGAAACCTCAGTAATGCTTAACTTGGAAGCTCTCTAAATACAAATCAGTGACCTTGACATTAAAATACATATTATAGTACTTATAAAATGAGTGGTATCTGATGTGATACCATAATTACCCAAACCTGCTACATTCCGTAGTGTAAATATAAATTTAGTGACCTATCCATCAGTCACATAGACCAACATTCTCTGGTACATGAATAATAAAAATACTGTGTATCTACAAGCTACCAAATTTCAGATGTAAATAGCTAGCCTCCATATGCCTATAACTGCATTTAGACACACTGTTTTCATGTTTTATACTGCAAAAATGGAAAATTAATATGATTGCTTATCCTAATGGTATGATATATAGGCTTAATAACCTCATATACTTGTAACTACTAAAGAAGTAGATTAAATTATGTGGTTTTTTTAAATACAATGCCAGTGAAATCTCATAGCATCTCACACCTATCAGTTCTTTCACAAAATGCCATATGCATGTGTGAGATCCTGTTTATGATAACGCATGGCTGATTCATGGAAAATCATAGCCACAAGAGATCAAGACCTTCAAGACCTTTCTAAAAAGCCAGCAGAAATGATGCAACAGGCAAGAGCTGCTTTTAAAAGTAAAATTTATATAAATATAATATATCAAAAAGAGGTTATTTTCATGTTCTAGGACATACGTATCTGATGAGAAGGAAGGAACTCTCCTTAGTCTACTCAGAAAGCATTTCAGGCTTTCTTGGATCTTTTTCTGAAATTTCTATTACTGCTTGCTGTTATGGACAAAATCCATGGCAATTGCACCATTGGTAGAGCGATTTGTATACCAGAATAGTTCAGAAAGATATTAGGCTATAGGTGTTGCCTGTGTCTTCGGGTGAAAGAATTGTAACATTTTCTGCTATTTAGAAATACGCTTTGTGGGAATGTATTTTTGAAATGCAACATGAACTCACAGCTGCATAATATACAGTATATAAAAGTAACTGAAAATAAAGTACATGCTGACATTTTGATTTAGGTGCAATAAAATTAATTTACAGGGAAGAACTGAGAATATTGCATTCTTTCCTTCCTTTAAACAGGCTGCTTTCCCTACTCACCCACCTTTTTTTCTAAGGAAGGCGGTATAAGTTTTCTGGGGTAAAGAAAATGATCTCTAATGTTATATCATTTTTGTGATCCTGTCACATAGATGACTGAAAAAGAACATAGCCCTGTTGATAAATTTAAAAAATCCTCCCCTAGAACCCAAATGCAAACATTTTTCAGTATTCAGAGTCTGTACAGAAGAAGGTCTGGTGGTGACTCTGTTCTCATTTTATTGCTGGGTGGCCATGTTAGCTGTTATTTGGTTCTGGTCTAGTTCATATTTTGGGTTGAGCAAGGTGTTCTGTGATTTTAGTTTGCTTCCACTGCGGTAGTTGCTGTTAGCTTGCAGATGACCTGCTGCTCACTTAGATGAGACAGCCCTTTCTGAAGTGCTTATGATTAGTTTTGAATAGCTTTGAGAAAAATCTGAATAAAAAGGAGAGGTGAGATTGAGATGGTGTTTGTGTTTGGACAGTCTAATACTGTGGAAATACTTTAATTCTGAAAATCATCATCAAAATGTGAACTATAAGCACCGTGGCAGCAGCATCAGACACAAAGGAGATCAGAGAACTATTTATGTAACAGGCATACTTAATGAAAATGTCACTATTTTGGTAACTGTGAAAAGCTGCCAGCCCTTTGCGTAGTCAGAGCAACACAGCAGTGAGGACAAGTTAAAAATATTGGGTGCTGAGACATGGGGAGAACAGTGGACATAGAGAAGCAGCAGCAGCAGAAGTACGAGAGGGTTGAGATTCTGCTGTCATTACAGATATCCTTCTGTACCCTTCATGATTCACTGGCAGAGAAATGCAGACGCAGTACTGATAGCCTCTCTGCCGAAGTGCAGGGTTTGGGACAGGAAGAAGTATTTTATACGTTAGATGTGCTAATGCAGGCCAGGGCTGTGAGCCGTGAGCACAGTAGAGCCAAGGGACAGCTCTTGAAGCTTGATGAGCTCTACAAATGTGTGTGTGAAATACTCAGCAGAAAGTCTTGGGTTGCCAGTAGTCTTTGGCCAGCATCGTATATAAACTTTCCATGACCCACAAAGACAGCTATGCTCAGTGAGAACACTGAAGAGGTTGAAACTGAGGGTAGGGTTCTCAGGAGATGGAGGCCTAGAGAAGGAAAGCTAAATTCTCAAAGCTGGATCTTACAGTCTGTGTAATTAATTCCCACAGGTCAATTAAAATGAACCCAAATCAAACTTTGTTCAACACTGTGTTCTCCATTTTGGAACAGGAACATGGCAGATCGGTTTTGTTCCTCTCCTTATTGTGGCCCTCTTTGCAGTGGATATGCTTCACTGCAACAACCGTTTCTTACTAGCTGCTCTGTTAACTACTGCAAATGTAACACACTCGACCAAATATGTCTTTAAGAAGGTTCAGAAATTCAAAGGCCTTATGGAAAGAAATTAAATTGTTTCCCAAATGTGAATGCAATAGAAAGTCAATAAGGAATACTTTTTTGGCTCTGGATATCCTTTATGTCCTGGAATTCTTAAAGCTGCTGTTCCCTCGTCTTCTCCATCCCCTTCCTTCCCCTTGACTAACTTCTCTGAATACAGAGTCAATTACTCTTGATCAACATTGCTATTAAGTCACCAGAATCAGCTCCATTGTCTTCAGTGGAATTTTCCTTTCCAGTTTTGGCACCTTGTCCTTCCCGGTACTGTTGTTACATTTTAATTTTTATTTGTTTGTCTGAAATGCAGGCAGTCAGAGTTCTGATATTACTATATTTATGCTCTTAGTTACAGCACAAACTACTAAACACTTTGTCTCAGGGAGAAAAAACAAAAGAGATCAGCTCCTCCTGTTAAGGATCTCGTATAAATGTCCATATCCTGGCGAAACAACCAGCATTGAATTTATTTCCTAATATTGGTCAAAAGTATGCAGATTCCATAATTGCCACGAACCTTTTTTTTCTTATTTTGCAGAAAGTTTTTCCTAGCCTATCAAAAGGTGGCCCAATAAATAATTGGTTTTGAGAAATCTGGAAAAAGTTCTACATTACATGCTGAACGTCTGCTACATCTATTAGTTACCCCGTGGAGACCTAAAGATGACTAATTATATCCAACCTGTCATTAGCTATGATGGTGTGTTTTATGCAAGAGACTTCTCTTTGAATGGCTTCAGCAGTATGAATAGGTTTGATCTCTAAATCATGTAACTGTGGTAGCAGTAATCCTTAGTTTATCTACAAAACTATTGACTGGCACAGTTCATTTTGCCTATATGGGATAGGTTTTTTTACCAGTAACAAGTAGAGTTTTGTCAGTATAACTTGGGATCACACAGCACACACAGTGACATAATTTCCTGGTAGTCCTGTGGTGGTAAAAACCTCCTTTGAGGAATTAATCTGTGGTTAGGATATCTTGTGTCATGATTTATTCTGTGATTTGACACTAGTTGTCCTGGGGATCCAGTATATCTGATGCAAGGGGACACTTTTACCAGCTTCCTATTGATCAATTGTTTGCCATGGCAGACTGGGTGTGGTATTGCCTGAACTCATGAGAGTGTTGCAGAAATCTGTCCCACCCTTTAATTCCAGTATTTCTCATAGATGCTTCCTCTACGCCAGGGACTTTATGCGGCTGAGTTCCCTTTGAACTTCTAGCTTCCTCCTCAGTATGAGTCTCTGGGGCTTGGCTGAGATGTCTCCTCCATGTTCAGGCAACTGGCTTTTACTTCCTCTCTCCACTCTCTTTAGTAAGGTGTAAGACTGCTAAATGCCCTTTCCTGGGGCTTCAGCTGAGATATAATGGGACTGAAAAATGAAAGGCTTTCCCATATGACAGGACCCCAAACTTAACAGAAAACAAAGGAATGACAGTGCGAAAGATTTTTTCGCAAGAGAAATAGTGCTGGAAGCTATAAGCAGGACTGCGTGACAGATCTTTTTATGTGTTACAAATAGAAATCTCTTGATAAATCAGATAGTTGCCTTTTGGGGATAAGAAAAAAGAAACAGAAATTTCTTTAGTCTGTGCCATTTGCCTGGGCTGTGCCTTTAAAGAATAGAGAAGCCATGTGTGTCCTCTGTGTCTAGGATGCTGAGACCTGACTCCTCTAGATGCTCTCACCCATTATTATGAGGAAAGTAATGAGTGTCTCGTCTATTCCTGCTGTGCTGAGACCAGAAGGATGGGGGCAAGCAGGGTGGAGGTGATGTCTTGCACCTCTCAGCCTCAGTCAGGCATTCTGGTCCACTCTGGTTCCCACCACTGCCTGCTGGGCATAGCCCAGCACCTGTGTCCTAGTGCCTCCATTCAGCCAGTAGTGTTTCCTGAGCCCTTGTGTCATGCTGCCTGAGCAGAGGCAGAGAATGTGGATGTTCATTCAAGGTCTTTTAGAGAAGGAAGCTGTGACAGTTATGATGAATGAGTAAGAGGTTGTGAAGAAGCAAGAATCAGGTGGGGGTGTGAGGAAGCAATGATGGGAATAGCTGCAGACTATCTTGCAGGCCTGAGGCTGCCTAGCTGTCTAGGACAATGTGCAAGGCAGAGGTGTTTTCAAAGCTGGGTCTTAGCTGTCCACAGCACAACATACTAGTTGTGGAGGGAAATTGGTTATTTGGCCTCTACTTGCACATGTCTAATACAGAGGTAATTTCTTTGGTCTTTAGTGTAGGTATGTCCTATACCAAACACAGACAGAAATCCAGTGGCAAAAAAACCCAATGCAGCCATTTTTGTTGTTTTTTGTTGTTGTTGGTGGTGTTTTGTTGTTGGTTGGTTGGTTGGTTGGTTTTTTTAAGTTCCTTATCACAGCATTTGCTTTATCTCTTTATTGAGGTAATATAAGAGTCCTTTTTTCCATCCCCGTCAATGCCATTTCTATTCTGCAGTGCTTTTTTTATCCCAAAGAATTTCCTTGAAATTCTAGTTTTGGCCAGATTTCAGTCAATCTTCTCTGGTGATGACAAATATAAGTACTTTTTATATAAATCAGTATTAAGCATTTTTATTGGTACTGGACATTTCATGAGTTAACTTTCATCTCCAACACTCCAATATAAATTGTCAATGAATGATAAATTAATCTTCATATTCAAATTTCTTCTATGCAGTTAATATTAACATTCATAATGCTTTTTTGGTTTAAGTATGTAAATCTCTGACTACACCATCCTTTTAGCAGGGCCATATCACATCCTCTATGTCTATACTTAAGTGAACCTTTCCATTCCCAAAATAGGAAATGCTGACCTCAAAACAGTATGAGTTATGGATTTCTTTTCATGGCAATACATGATTGACTTTACCCAGGGTGTAGGAAGAAAATACAACAGAAACTATAATGAAAAAAATGCACTCCATTTGTCCTTCATGCAGACAAGCGTGAAGTTCCTGTAGTATTATATATTGCATCTACCTTGGTATCAATATAAGATTATTAGTAGATAATAATATTAAAGTTCATCATGATTAATGTAATTAACAAGCATACAGAAAGCAATAAAGATTTTTCTGTGTTACTGGAAATGCTTTTAGATGCCATTATGGTCTCCACCATTGTGTGTCTCATATTTAAGAATGTTCTTTCCTTTAGCTGGAAGCTTCCTTCCCTTGCAAAAAGTAGAGGTGGGCTGGACAGTTCATCTGACATAAAACACCTCTGGGCCGGAATACTTATGCAGAGGAAGGAACTTGTTCACTTAAGAAAGTGGTGGGACATGCTGCCTCCTTTCCTGGCCATGTGTATGCCGTTATTAAATAACATAAATACTAATAATAAATTATTAATAGCAAATTATACTTAGCACTTACATATGCAATTTATTACCAAAAGGTGGAGTTAGGCCTTACTTGCTCAGTGCAGTAGGCCATATTCTCAGCATTTAAGTTTGTTTTTTGTTAAGAATCAGACTGGCCTATTACTGTAGTTTAAAAATTACCTCCAAAAGCCCAAAACAAGAGGACAAGGATAGGTTCCATGCTTGTAATTTAATCTGATGATATCTAGAGTGGCACCATGGATGTTACAGGGAAAAAATGTGCTACTGCCACTGTCAGAAAAGGACTTCTGAGAGTAGATGTGAAGGTCTGTCTTAGAAGGCAGAGTTGGTCTGGATTAAATTCAGGTTTCCTTGTCTGTGGTTTATTATTCAGATGTTTTGAGTTTAGGGGATTGAATATGAACTATCTCAAAAGGGACTGACTTTAGTTAGGAGAATGATAGTCTTACGTTAGTGGTGGAAAGAGCAAGCCTGTTGTAAGGACAGTAGTGAAGAAATATAAGAAATGTCAAGTAAGATGGAGGAAGCTCTGTGGATGTGTTGAAGCATTTGCTCAGCTGGGCTATGTCCTTGTTGATTAGTGTCTACAGAGAACGCGAAGACCTTTTTTGTTGAGTACATTTACTTACTTCCATCTTCATCCCTTTCACCAATTCAATATGCAACTGTCAGATCTGATCATTCCTGGGCAAAATGGGCAGCCATGCATTCCCAGTGTTAAAATATTGCACTGTTGATCTGTTTCAGTGCTATGAATGGCTTTAGAACAACCAAGACACTAGTTTAGCTTTTAATGCTTGAGAAAAGTTATATGTTAGAGAGTATGGGTGGACATGCATCACAAGCTCAGCAATGAATGATGTTCATTAGATGCAGGTATATTTGTACAAAACAAACCGTGTTATTTCTGAGACTAGGATGAGATATGCTACTTTGCAGTGGAGAGGCTGACTGATGTAGATCAAAGCCTAACACATACCTAATTACAGAGCAGACTTCCCCTTTCTGAGATTCAGAGGTATTAATTAAAGAAATAAATTTATTACAACCTGCTCCATTATCTCCAGTCACCTTTACACAGATGAAGACTAAATTCTCTCTCTTTCTAACAGAGTTCTGCACACAGAGCTGTAGCAGTTTGGCAGGGACTTTCTACATTATGTAGACAAGCAAAACAGGATTTAAGAGAGACTGTCCACTTGGTAGATCTACTTTATAAATCATGTTTCTTCTCCATCTACTCTGTTTCTGGGAGGTGTTCAGACTGTGAACCCATGAGTTAACACCTCTTTTGGAAAAATGTATTGGCTCCTGGTCAAGCATGCTGGCAGAGACATTCAGAGCAGGTGCCATACTTGTGCAACTGGCACTGGCACCAGGCTCAGGTTGATTGCTTTCCAACACATTGTGTGCATGGCACAGGTGCTGGAGGCTGAGGCCTTTGAACTCTGTTGTGTCACTCCAACCTGCCTTGCATCCCTGTAGCCAGCTAGAGGGATTACTTTGTTCTCTAGATGAGAAGGGGGCTGCTAATTTCCAGATGTGGAGGCTAGTTTCATGGTTTTGTATGATGAATTTTCAGTATCTCCAGACCAGAAACAAGCATCATTCTTGGGAAGGTAACACCTCACATTGCAACACAGCAATTCAGTGTGGGCAAAGAGCAAGAGGAGACTGGAAAGCTAAGAATCTTACAATAAGAACAGAGTCAAGAAGGAAGACTCTTGCTACTCATACAATTCTTTAAAAAAAAGAATTTCAAGTGTAAAATCTTGTCAAACATCAGAAAATTTTTTGTCCTCACAGAAAGAGGCTGTTGACAAAGGGAACACCCAGAAAGTTAGTACACAGTTTAGACAACACCCAGGGACTGCTTGATGAACAGAAGAAGAAATACCAGAGGGACTTCATACGTGGGGCCCAGCCTTTCTCTGTGATTAGTTAGGTCCAGTTAGGTCAACTTCCACCAAGTATTTCCAAACAAGCTATTTATGATTAATCATAAAGATGAGTCAGAGCTTTTGTACAGGAAGCTAGAAGAGAGGTCTCTTGCTGAGGCCATCTGGAAGTCCTCCAAGTCTCGTCAAAAGAGCCTTGGCTACCTTACCCTGACAAAGACAAGGAGCACAAAAGGAGGACATATTCTAGCTGGGCACAGACATCGAAGTAGGAAGTTGACAGTGCCCTTGTAGAACCAGCTGTGTGTTTAAGTATACTATAAACAAAAATAAATGGGCCTGAGACTCTCAGTTCTTGAAGTTCAGATCTTGGGTCCAGACCATGGACTGTCTGCCCATGAACTGCATAAGCTGTGTCCAAAACACACTTTATAAAAACATGTATTTTAGCTTCCTTCAGGCTGTAATTGCCAGTATTCCTGTAACTTGATCCTGTCTCACCCTTATCCCACCAATTCCAGGCCAATTACTTCAGCTGGGGTATACCTACCCCCTCCAGCCTCCCACCTGTCTAGATTACACAGCACCTCCAAGCATGTTTTGCCTTCCAGTTGCAGGAAGAGCTGTAGGAACAAATGCAGCCATGCCGGGACCCTTCCTTTGTAGCTGGTGGATCACAAACTCAGCTCCATAGGAGTACCTGGAGCTGCTCTTTATCCTGCTGCTTGTGCTTCCAGCATGGACAAGTGTTCCTAGGGGACACAGACACTTGCTGATGCAGCAACCTGCCCTGATGTCCAGTTTCTAGAGAAGCTATGTTCAGTGCTTTTTGCAAGTCCTTCTGAGTCCTTTCAGGAGCATCCACAAGGCTGCCTTTTGTACCTTCATTTTATTCTATTTTTCTAAATGGATAGTGGGATATTTCCAGGTCTGTGTTAGTCTCAGCCCTCACTTAACGTAATTCCATTGAAAAAACACCATATATGACTCTAATTGTTTTCTAGGGTCAGCACTGGAAGGGTGCAGGGCCTGTCAGGAAGTGAATGCAGATGACATTTGCCTGTGCTGCTTCATTGCTGGCATTAGGAGTTCAGTGTTGTAAGCCATTCAGGGAAGAGTGCCTCATGTCTATACAGCAAGCATGAGGGCCCTCATGTCAAGTTCTGTCTGTAAGAGCAAACATCAATTCTTCCCTTTTCCCTATTTGCATAACTGGTGCCCAGAGACTACATGGTATAGTCTCTTCTATGGATGAGTCAATCTCCCTTCTCTTTGCTCTGGCAGAGATGTCCAGAAATACCCTCCCTGGTTTCTGACTTGTACTCACTCCTGTGTGTGCAAGGGGCAGCCGGGGCCCAAGGAAGCAGGCTTCTCTCAGATGGGCTCTGTACCTTTGAATTCTTTGCTCAAAAGGGTCATATGCCATCTTCGTCCCCTGCAACAGCTTAAAGCTATCATCCTCCCTACCTCCAGTCTTTGGCTTCACTGTTGTAGGCCTCCTTTTGCCGTTTAGCTATCACATGGTGCCAATCCTAGTTCCACCTGTATCTCTGCCAGGACATCTGGGTATAGTGGATCTTAGCAATCATGGCTGTGGGGCAGATTACTGAAAGTATGAACCCATGTGTTGGTGGCTAAGTAGAAAGAAGGCTATTGCCTCATCCCTGGCCCAGATGGCAACTCTGAAGATATAGCTGCTGCTGCTACAATGCAAGCAACTTATGCTAGCCTCTATCTTAATATGGCCATCTGTGTTGCCTCAGCTGTAAACCCTTTGAAACAGCACCAGAGACTGCAGATATCGCTTCACGGAGCATGAGGACACAGTGGAACAATCAGGCCACAACATTTCCTGGGATAGGTGCTAGGGTTGAAATCAGTGTCGTCCAGACTGCATGAGTGGATATCTTGGAGTATGGATACAGAGTTAGCAAACTCTTCACACAGTTGCCCCATATTCCTGCAAAAGACAGGCAGTATTTATCCCCCAATGAAAGGTGACTTCTGGATGATTCTTTCAGTACCAATATTTGCTGTGATGAGTAACAGATTGATTATAGACAAATGCAGGTGCTCTGTCTATAAGTGTGGGTTTTTTTCCCCCCAGATTATTAGTGTTATAGGAAGCTTTCTTTATTAGCTCATCCATAGTATGTCTAATGAATTTTCAGCTTTCAGAGCCCCTCCATACATGTATTTCACACTGAAGATCAAGGAGAATAGTTTTTAAAATTACAGAAGTAAATAATTCTGAGCAGCTGTGAACCCTGCTGCCTAGCCCTATGCTTTATAGATAATTGTTCATTGATCTGTTTGATGGGAAGGAACTTCTGGATCTCTCATATCAACATCCTGTTTATTCTGGCAGTTGGGGTTATTTCCCTGTCTCTCTTCACTCTCCCTCACTGTACATTTTTCAGATTTCTGTTTTTGAAAGAATGCCAAATAACAGGCTAAATAGGTCAAAGACTGTAGGAGAGGAGGAACGTGGATGGAAACTTAAAATGGACACAGGGCCAAGGTAAAGGGCCTAGAGGAAAAGAAAATGTATCTTGCAGTTTCCTTTCAGCTACAGCATGTTTAGGATAGGTGACTGATGGCATAATTAATGAGTAGGCAGGATTGCTGTGCTTATGTGATGGCATTTTGTGCAAGTGTGCAGTGATATATTGGAGAGGGACTGTAAAGTGCCTGAAACTGGACAATTGTATTAACCTTAGGCAAGTTTTTTTCCCATCAGAGCTTTTCTCCTGTTCCAAAACACAATGTTGTCTTCTTGCTTTGTGCTTAGTAGAGCAATATTTTTATCATGCTTTGTAACAGAGGGGATAAGTAGGCTGCCCAAGAGCTTTGCCTAATCATTTAGCTAATGATCCTGCTCTGTAATATCTGTTCAGGTGTTTAATTCAGTCTAGATTACTGATAGTCCTTTCTAGCTGTTGGTTTTGAAAGGATTCACTTCTACACTGCATCCCCTGAAGAAGGAAAGTCATAACTGGGCTCTGAATTTGCTGGCAGTGTCTTATTTGAGATGTGCGTCAGTGTCGGGCATTCAAACCAAATATTAATCTTTAATTTATACTAATGTATCTTTAATTGTGTCCCGGTTTTCACATGTACATTTTGTGGGTCAAAATGCTAAAAACCTCACAGTTTGTATCATAACAGCGTGTCTAGTTATCTTAGTTGGAGGGAGGGAGGAAGTGTTAGTGCTCCATGTGGTAATCACTATGGGTCTGTGTAACCATTCTGTTCTGAAGGCAAAAAGCCCCCAAACCATCCCACTCTGAAGTGTTTAAAAATTACAACTCCATAACATGCTGGAGAATTTATGGGGTAAAGCTGTTAGAAGAACCGGAGAAACTAGCGGGCAGATGCAGGAACTACACTGCATTGTTATTCCTCCAAACCCAAGAAAGAATCTCAAGTCTTTGATGCTTAGCTATATTCTTATGTGTCTGAATACAAAGGACCAAAGGCTTAGCTAGAAATTTAAAGCATCTTCCCTGATGTGCAGCACTTTATATGTCTTGATGCTTCAGTTTGCACTTCTTCTGCCACATCACCCGCTATATTTTTCTCCAGTATCTAAGCACATTAGTTTCTGGCTTATTAAATGCCAGTTTTCTACTTAGAGTAAGATATTTTGAGGAAGAGTATTGTGGTATACGCATATATTATGTTCTTTTGAAACTTTTTAGCAAAACCAAAATAGCTAGACAAGCATGAATGGAAGACTCCCCAGGTCCCCATTTCACCTCTCATTGAAAAGTCATTAAAGTTGTGGCTAGTCAGCAAATCCAAAATCTAGCACCTGTTTGCCAGATAAAATCCAGCTGCACTGTATGTATATTATTTAACCCATCTGTAATTTGCATACCATATGCAGTACCAGTTGTTTAAGTTGCTTTGCTTGAAGAGTTTTGGGATGTTATATTTTTATCAAAGAGGAAAGGTCGATGCAACAGAGTGAAACTTGTAGTAAGACTTTGTGGTATCAGTCTCGAAGACATGAGATTACATGAGGGTTGAATTTTTGCCTTGTGGAGTTTTTATATCTTTATTTTTCATTCCAATGATCCAACCCTTTTTTTTTTTTTTTTTGTCTAAAAGTATATTTCACCTCTTAGTTTATTTCTTCATTAGGTCAAGACTTATTGAAGTGAAATGAAATTGTCTTGTTTTTCTTTCAAAATAATTAGAAAAAGACAAGTTCCCTAGGCAGGCCAGTCTTTTGGAATCCTCCTTGTTTAATGCACACAGGACATTCCTGTGATATGAGTTCATTTTGAAATTGTTTATCTTCCTTTAAAACAGAGCTGGCATGTAACACCACTTTCCCTTTTTCTGAAAATTACTGTCCTCTGAAGTGTCCTGAATTCTGAAACTGAAGTCACAGAAAACAAACAAAAAAAGGGAGAGTTGTGAGGTTAGTAGGATTTTAGTGCTTGATATACTTCAGTTCAGGTTTTGATTCTGCTATAGATTTAATGCGTGTTCTTGGGCAAGTTGCTTATTTTGCATGTGCCTAATTTTCACACTGTAAAAAAAGTAGAAACGGTAATACTTGCTTTCTCTTTACTCTTACCCACCATGATCAAACTGGTGATACTCTATTACTTACCCTGTTCATATGATGCAGCCATAATTTTTAATCTATGGCTTGAGGTTATCTGTCAAACTGTAGAAGAATAGCAGAAACTAATCTTGGAGATTCTCCTAACACCTTCAATTCCATATCACTTCTGTGGAAATCCAGTGTTATCTCACAAGATGAGGACGTAACTGATAAAATATTAAGAGATCCACAGAAATTATACCACTGGTGCAGTAATTATGATCTGGTGATTTTTAGAAACTCCATATTGTGCTGGCTTTTCCTCTTTCTTTCCTGGTGCTAAATTATGTTGAACAACCATAAATCCTTTCCTGAAATCTACTTTGCATATAGGGAATTTCTAAGTGATTATTCTAGTGCTGTTTATCAGGAAGGGAAGAAGCAGGTGATCTGCACAGAAGTAAGCTGGTTCATGTGACAACTCTGGCATTAAATATTGCGCTTGGTGATTCAGCACTATGAAAGAAATTCCAGTTATTAACAGGTAATGGGCAATTGCTAGAGGTATCTCTCAGTCAGTAACTTTCTGTAGTAGCATAAACTTACACAAGTTCATCTCTGAAGTTGCTCAGCTTAGACAAAAATAAACTCCATTTAAACATAGTGTTTCCAAAAATTCATCCTATTATAATTTACAGCAAATCCTTCTAAAACCTGTGTTTAAAGAAGCAATCATTAGTCAATGCCTATTGTCATTTTATTTTCACAAGAAAATCTTTGAAAAATCTTTTCCTATTTAAAAACCAGTTTCTACTGCATACAGTTTATTCTTGGTCTCCTTGTACAAGCACAGAATAGTAACTTCTGCTATGACACTGGTGCTTTCTTAAAGAAGACATTTGAGCTAAACAGAAGGGCAAAACAAGGTCACTGGCATTATATGTCTACAACGAGCTTTAAGAAATGAGTCAGACTTACAGATGGAATGATAGTTTGCCTTGTCATGAAAACACATATCTTCAAAAGGTTTCTGCTTTGGAAAAATAAAGTAAAAACCATAAGGAACCACTTAAGGAGGCTGCATAAATAATTTGCCATTTGTGAGCAATATATGCAAAACGATAGGACTGCAAGGACTGTATTTGATGGAAAAGCTTCTAACCATTTAAACTGCCATCCTGGTGTTTATTACCTGAATCACCTCCGGGAGTCTGATAAACACCTGTGATCTGCTGGTAATTCAGGAAAGGAAGCAGCACTCTGCATGACCTGCTTTTTTTCTCTCAAGCAGTCATGGTGTAATAAACAGTGTACAGTGATTTTGAACATGCAAAGAATATATTTAGACAAGTCAAGGCTACTACTCTTGGTTTAATGCTTAACAAAGCTAGCAGCAGAAAGTGGTTTAGCATCTCAGTATGATATACACAGAAATAGGAGAGAGCAAAAGACAATAGGAGCTAGTTGGACTTGGAAGGCAATTCAGTCATTTGGTTTAAAAATGGTAAATACCTTAAAGAGAAATAGGGAAAAAGCAGGTGTTTCTTTTAACCTATACATTTTTAAAGTTACTACATGACCAGTAAAGTAATAATTTCCTGGAAAGCAATATTTAAATATATCCATCATCATTTAAATCTTGGACACATACTTAAATATTATTGATTATTTGCAACTGTGTGCATCCATGTGTAAGTATATTAAACAAAAAAGTAATGGTAGCATGTCAGTGATTGGGATAAAATGCAAAAATAGAACCAGAGTCTCTAATTACTAGTTGTTTGGTTTTTGGTTGGTGGGGGTTTTTTTTGTTGTTTTTTTTTTTTTTTTTTAATTAAGAAAGCCACAAGCAAATTATAGACATCCAGTTTATAGCATTGCAATCTTACAGGCTTACTCTCATGAATATGGTAATTTTTTATTTTATGCCCTCTTGAGATGTCTTGTTAAAAACATTTTATTGGTGATCCTAAAATTCAGTAAATTTGAAGCCCTTGGCACCCTGAAGACAGTTAAAGTTCTTCAAAAACTGTCAGCAATAAATATTTGGCAAATATAAAGAATATGCACATTTTTCCCAAGTGGGTGATATATTTTTTTCCCAGTTCTTATAGTCAAGTGATGACACTGCAGTTCAGAATATAAGTGCATATTGATATTTTCCTCCAGAAACTGCATGTGTTGTTTAGAGAGTGCTTCTCCCACAGTTATTTTTGTGCAGACACCTGGAAGTGGTTACATATTTGCTCTGGCTTGCAGACTAGTTTTGGATGGTCAGGTGTATGTATGAGCAAGTGGTCTTTATTTGGAGCAATTAAAATTCTAACATTCTCCTCTCTTGACATGCAATTACTAGGGCTCTGCTGTTCCCACTAATTGCTCTTGCTGGGGACATTGGTGAGGAGCCAATGATTTTGATGGGTAGTGGATTATCATTTTTACTCTGCTACCTGAGAAAAAAATCATTTGCAAAATCCCATGTGTAATTAGCAAGACTCATGATTAATTGTCCTGCAAAATTAGCTTCACTGTTGCTTTTATTTTACTGCTTCATATATTAATTAATGTTAACTCCTTTCCTTCAGTTCTAGCTTTTGAATATTCAACATGGCTTTGAAAAATTAGTCAGGGCTTCTACTTGCATTAACATGCTGGAGCTTTGATTTCTGAATAAGTATTCTGATTTAAAAGATCACACTTGGGTCATAAATAATTTTTATAGGAGGACAAACAAAGCATCAAAGCATCATGGGAAGGCATTCATGCACTAACTGAAAGTAAATTGTTTCAGTAATGATTCATTCCCCTAGCGCTTTTGGGGAAACATCAGCAAATATGCAAAACACTACATTGTGTGGGGCAAAACAATTATTTAATGACAGCAATCAATGTATATATTTTCAAATAAGTAGCACAGTGAAAGAGGTAAAAATTATGGTGGACTAAGGCCATTTTAGCACCAAATTGCCCTTTAAACTTCAAGCAATTGCAGTAGCTACTGTCTGTATTTCTATGAATTGCAGATTCTTAGGTTTGATAGTGTAAGGTCGAAAATGCAGTGTCTATCCTTCAATGCTATCTGTCTTAATGCTCTCAAAACTTTTATGTGTTTAGTGTTACACGTGTGACAGGGTCAAAAAGCACAGAAAGGACCTAGTGAAGGCAGTTCTTGGGTCACTGGGGTTCTGATGGACTGAATTCACAGGACAGCTCATTAAAACCAGCAGTAACATGTCCTGAGACACCAAAGAGCCTTGGCTTCTGTTTTAGCCATGTTTTCATTGCACCAGATTAGCTCACACAACTCCTTACAATGGAGCTCTTTTCCAGGAACTACTGGTTCCTCTCCATACAGCTGTGGCACTACCTGTAAAGCACTCCTGCACAACAGTTGTAGGCTTAATTTTGCCCCTTCATCACTCCTTCCTTCATTTCTTCTCTGTTTCCAGCATGCAGCTAGATGAGTTTCTCCATAATTCATCAGAAGAGCCCTTTCCCTCCTAGATATTCTCCTCCTTATGCAATAATCTCACTGTAATCTTGGCATAAAACTCAAAGTTGAACACTGGAGAGAGCAATAGGAGTGAGGGTAACAGCATAGTATATTGGGCAACATACTTGGCTTCATTATCAAATATAACAGGAGAATCAAATTTGGGAAATTCTATCTCACTCTTCTCATTAAAATGTACAGCCCTTCTGGCAGCTTTTGTCAGACTTTAGTAACCCAGAAAACTGTAGCTATCTTTTATGGTTTTAGTTACTTCAAACTTCTTTAACTGAGGACCGATTTTGGCCTTGTATGCCCTGTAAAATGACATTACAGCCAGTTTACTGGTTTTCTGTGCAGCACTTCCATTCTCCACAACCCCACATATGAAATAACCAAAGAAATCACTTTCTCGTTGCTTGAAGATGAGTGCTTGTCCCAAAGCTATGCTGGTAGTTACACCATTGAGCATCTTGCCATTTGCAGAAACTACCTCTAGTCTTGTCATGCCACCTATTTCTGATGATGTGTCTTGTCCACATGAGTGTCTGTATCACACAGAGAGAAAACGTTCCTCCATTAAGCTACATAGTTGATTTTATTTTCTTTTTTTGATCAAGTAAATGAGTTCTTTTAACTGTTTTTCTAATATTGACCTAAGAGATCAATGACAGAAACATAGAGTTACCTTTATAGCTGAAATTAATTACAAATCAGACCTGAATCCAGCCTTTGTTTTGGTCACACTGTCCACAAATAGTGATTCCAGAATTCTTTACAAGCTCATTAAAGAGCTTGTGTCACCCTGCACAAAACTGTCTTTTTCTATACCCTTCTCAAATCTCAACTTTAGTGACTAGCTTCAGTGTACATGCCTCTTGCCCCTCTTAATAGGCTCAGACATGTCCTCCTCTTCCCTCCATTTAAAAGGCTATCATGTAGGCATATTAATTCAGAATTTCTGTAGAGCCTCAGAATATCTTCATAAATGAGTGCAAACCAAGAAATAAATTCCAATCAGGATCCAAATATCAAGAAATGTTTCACATTTTACTTGGATCTTTGGGGATCTTTGAATAAATAAAAGGCCCTGTGAGTCTTCTGCTGTTCATCTGTAATTGCTTAGTCAGACTAAGGTGCAACCATGAAGCCAAAACTGATTCACATGCTTTTCTAATTTCAGCAGAAACAGACACTTATACTAGTGGTTGCAGAGAAGGAAGCAGGAAATCTTGCAGATGTGCATCTATGGGATGCTTGCTAGAAAAATTGTAATTTTGTCTCATGTGCTCTAAGAAGCCTTTGCTACATGGAAAAGTCGTCGTCTATTCTGATAAGAAGACATAATACTTCCTGTGCAATCATAGCTCAATGGACAATCTTTTCTGAAGTAATCAGTGGCCTTTTTGCTCTTAAATATATCACTTTAAAAAGTAACATATTAACTATGTTAAAACCCTTCATACACTGGTATCATGCTGCAGCACTCTACCTGAGAATAACTGAGGGATTTGGATCACAGGTAGGGTCTGGGGCAAGGAGGCTTATTTGGGAATTTAAGTAGGAAATATTTCAGATTTGGTCCTTTACAAAAATGAAGGCTTTGGTCTACTAAATTGATAGAAATTAATGAAGCACAGAAGAGAAAATGAGATACAGAAATTATGAAGATTGAGACCTTTCTATTTCCACAGCTGTCACATTTACTGGTCAAACATCCCCAGGAGCAATTCTCCAGGGACAACAGGTTTTGTTGCAAAATGGAAATGAAGGAAGAGAGATCAGTTAATCTTCAAACTTAAAATGGAGCAAGTAGCACCATGCTAGCACAATCTTCCATAAATAAAAGAATTAATTAATCTCCTGCATCAACAGACTGCCACACTGAAGTTTCTAAACTATATGTGATGCTGCACTTTTCATCTTCCAGTGATGCCCACAGGATTTGCACATGCAATTCTACAGGAGCAAGTGGCTTCAAGTTTAGAGTCAGAGGCACATTGGTCATTATCCGAGTTTCTTTACTAGTAGATAGATGTTTTGAGAGACTGAATAACTGATTTTGCAAGGATCTATGTAACTACAGATGCTTAGAGAAAATTAAAGGCTTGCAGAATCTGGCTTTTTTAAAAAAAAAAAAAAAAGGAAAAAAAGTTCAACCCCTCCCTATTCTTTTACTTTATTATTCTTTTTTTTTTTTTTTTTTTTTTTTTTTTTGTAATCCACGTTTGCATATAACATCCATTTCACAGAGTGGAGATTTGCATTGGTGATTATTCGGTTGTTTGAAGGCCAGATTCCATCCTTAGTTACTTTTGTTTGTTTGTTTGTCATGAGAATGTAGCTTTAGTAGCTGTGGATTTGGCTGTGCTATATAAAAAACTGTGGGTCTGAGAAGGACAAAGATAACATTTTGTCACGGAGGGTGTGCGGAGTTTCAGCCGGCACAATGCTGTCTCCAAGCTGCCTGCTGCATTACAAACACATTGAGTAGCCTTTGAGGAGACTAGTTTTCTCCCACTTAAATTTCCTTCTCTATTTTTCTTTTTAAGAAAACCCAGACAAACCAACTTATAGGCAGAGAATCATGGCCTTGGCTTTCTCTTCTGAGCAAATATCTCTTTAGCTTTTTCCACTGATTAACATTCTGTTAGATATTAACAAGGAATACAAGTGGGCTAAGATTTTTAACAAATAAAATAAATGGCTATTTGATGTGTGGGGAAAGGCAGAGGGGAAGGAAAGATTTTCACACCTGTCTCTACCTCTTATGATTCAAATACAGCTTCTTCCTTCAAAGTGGTCTCTATCAGGAGGCTAAAATATCCTGAAGGTTAGCTACAGCACTATCTACTGCTGAGATGGTGTTTACTGGATGATGAATATATTAGTTCAAATTTAAATTGATTCTATGGAGGGACAATGCTGATACCATATTTACTGTTGTGTTTCAGTAGTGTAGGCCAATCATTAATGTGGAGAGAGTGGAAAGAAAATAACTTAAAGGTGACACTCTCTGAAATGCAGGAAACAAACAGTGCTTTAGAAATAATATATTTCTCCTACTATGTTAATTTTTCAGAATAAGCTTAGAGTTATGTGTAATGTTCAATCACTAGGTGCATCTATACTAGCATATTATTAGTCTGTTTAGTCACATCTAAAAATATGTTCTTCATACTTGTGGTTGCCAAAGTAAATAGAAATCAATGAAAGCAGCAAAAGTGCTGAAGTCATTTCAATAAGTGAAGCACTCATTAATTTAAATTTCACACTTGTTATTGTTACAGACTAATCATAGAAAATAAGACATTGACTTCTAAGTATGTTCCAAGACATGGAGGAATCCTGCAACTTTATTTTTTAAAGTGGCACTGACATTAGAAGGAAAGACCTCTGACTGCAGCTGTTTAGGCAGATGTTAATGATATGGTAAACTTTCTCAAAAGTCTGAAGTCCATTCATATGGATGACATAAGCTTGAGGAGTTAGCAAGCAAACAATATTGAGACACTGGGACTGAACATGTTCTGAAACATCAAAAAGCTCTTCCTGCCGTTTTCAAGCATCTAAAAATATGTGTGAAGCCTGTTCACAATTTAATGGGAGATATACAGAGAGCTGGGGGTGGTTATACAGGAAATTAGAAAAGCCTCATCTCATCGGAGTGAAATAAATATGCCATCGTATAAGAAAAGTAATTGGGGGGGTGTGTCAGTTCTGTTGATGTCAAACAGGTGTTCATAAATTAGAATAAACATTCATAATTTATATTAGTGATAAGAAAGTATTTTAAATCACACTGAAGAGAGATACCTAACTTGTATCTCTCCCTCCTTTTTCCATTTAAAAAAGAAAGGATTGGAAAATGCCATTTCCCCCAGCTATATTTTCCAGTGTAGACTGATCCTCTACTCACCTGCTTTTCTGTGATACATATCAAATCTCATTGCATGATGCAGGAAGAGTACATTGCAGTTGCAGTAAGTAGCTTTATCTGTATGTAATGGGAGGCAGGTAGGTGTCATTGAGTTGGTGATTTCTGATTGATAGGTGCAAGCATGCTGTTTCACTTCTGTTTGTTGTCTAATCAGTTCTTCAGTCATGGAGAACTCCCATTCCCTCCCTTGAGAACGTCCTCTGTGTTTCTTAGAATATTCAAGAGAATTCAGAACACTTTAGCACCTCCAACATAGATGCTATGAGGGTCATTGGCACACAGATCCCTTATTGTCAGCCCTTTTTAAAGAGTTAAGCCAATCAACTTTGCTCAGACTTGCTGAGGATGCAAGCCCCTGTCCAATGTTTAGTCCACTGTCAATAAGATGCTACTAACTGTTGTGAAAACTTCTTCTGATCTGGTATATAAATCATGACTAGCAGTTTAAATATTAATCTTGTGGTATGTCCACAATATATTTTAGAGCACAGGTATTTTTTGCTGTTATGATCTCTTGCTTAACACAGGAAGAAATCAGTAGTAGTGGAAAGGACGGCCTTACATGAGAACGTGATGTGCTGAATGCACTGCTAGGATGTCTTAAGTCTAGTATTTACTCAAATCTTTAATATTAGTTACAGTATTTCCTGATCAAGAAGTAGAGGACTATAAAAATGTACATGGCGTTTAAGTGCCTTACCACATTACAGCTCTGTGGCCTATTTTTTCACCAGATTCCAGTGTAAATTTGGATAAACTATAATGATATAAATATGAATTGGAGACCAAAAATAGCTCAAAATTTGGCCATCAATCTAATTTTATGTATCTGGCTCATATTACTATTGCTTTTTTGGTTTAATCATTTTGCGTTGACCTTTTCAGTAATAAAATTTCAATAACAATTTTGATTTTGGATTTACATGCTTTTTGAACTTAAATTTGTGGATAAAACTGTCAGACCCATTGAGCTAGTGATTGTTTTATCTTTGCTTAGTAGAACTTGAAGTTACTATGTAGAAACTATACATTTTACAAACCTTTTTCGTTCCATTCTGATAAGAAGTGGTAGTAAAATGAGTTCCTCTTAGAAGGGTTCAG
Source organism: Tyto alba (assembly GCF_018691265.1). Taxonomy (NCBI): domain Eukaryota; kingdom Metazoa; phylum Chordata; class Aves; order Strigiformes; family Tytonidae; genus Tyto; species Tyto alba. Next base: position 25,727,811 of record NW_024881328.1, on the reverse strand, counting down.
ATGATATTTATAATACAGGATTACGTTCAGAAAGAAAGCTATTACTAAGAACTCTCTTATTGAGTGGAACAGTTGAGAAGGAGACATACCTAAAGTCTTAAATCAATGCAAGGTGGTGGTTTGTCTTCCTTTTTGACCAATGTGCTTTTTGGAAATAAACATCTGTGTTGTAATTTTCAAGTAAGTTTTCCTCATAAATATAAAAAACCCCTCCCTTTTCCCCCACTGAGTTCTTGTCACTCCTCTTTTTCCTTCAGAATCTTCAAACTAATAGTAAAAAGAAAAGCATTTATAGTAGGAAACCCAGAGACATATCATTGGTGATTTACTTATGCCAAAGATGAGATGTGATTTGCTGTAAACCTTTCATCAGATAATATCACAGTGGGGAAAAAGCAGAAGAGTCCTGTTCTAACCTTCCAGTTGAACTCGTGGACCTTTCCTGACATACATGTGGAGTTACACATGAAATATTGACCAACTCTCTCCATGTTTACACAACTGTGTGTATTTGGGGCTTTTGTCCTGTGCATCCCTGAATAAATGTTCCAATCTGTGACAGCACTGGGCTTGATGAGAAGGTTGCAAAAACAAGGTTGCAATAAGGGTGTCTCTGTCCTCAAACCCTGGCGTTACACTATTGCTCTTGTCAATAGGTGTAAGACTTCAGTGTGAAGTAGTACTTCTATCTCAAAGTTCAGCTCATGCAAACTAGTTTTTGTGCCATGTATCAGCTTTGAGCTTTGACAATACATTCTCTTCATGCAAAGAGTGTGAAACAGCTTCAGTATCTTTAAAATAAGAGTCTGGAATGAAAAAGGGTGATGCAGAGTGGGTAGGAATAGGAGAGGCCTTGGAGGAGACAAGATGATCTGAGCCATCTGCAAGTGAAGGTAAGCAAACAGCTGCAGCGGGGGAGGGACAAGCAGGGAATGGGTGTAATTAGTTTCTGCTTCACATTGGGGGACTATCATTTAATTTTATGACTTGGTTGACAATGCTCTCATTTCTTTTTTTTATTGTGAATGACATCATCAATACTATCAGATGGAAGAACAGTTCACTAACAGATGGCTTTGTACCATTTCCAGTATGGTACCCAGCATATCGCATTATATTTACCTGCTTTCTGTAGTGTATTTTACCTGGAGGAACTTGTGTAAGATTACATTTAACTGAGGATCCTATGTAGCTATCAGCAGGCCATAAGGCAATAAACAAAACTTGGATAACAATTTGCTAACTAATTAATGAAGAAAGTGAATTAACTTGTTTTGAAGTTACTTGTTCATTTACTTTTCATTCACTTGTTCAATTTCCTAGAAAGGAAAGGAATGTCTCTTGATTGGAATGCAGTCCCAATTGACATGGGGAAAAGGAAGACCATGCCACTGCATGATGTGCTTAAGAGTGAGCTAAAGCCCTTCAGAGTCCTTTCTTTCTCCTTGTCAATCAACCCAGGCCACTAACCGTGAAGCAGCTAAGAGTGATGTGATTTCAGGTCATGCAGCATTGCCATGGTATTGGCAGAGCTCAAGTAGGATGGTGAAGCTCTTGTGTTTAAAGTACAGTTGCGGAGAGTCTTCTAAACTGGTGAATGAATGAAGGCTACATTCAGACAAACAGCCTAGGTACTAACTCATCAGGCTAATTAAGAAGGATCTCCAGGTTATACCTGTAAATGGGATACTTGTACAGTGAACTTGATAGTACTATACTGTCCTCTTGCCAATGAATTCTTTGTAATGTGTGGGATGCTGGAAACAAGGTCAGAGTGCCTAGGGGCAGTGGACATAAAGGAGGCAGAAACCCAGGTTGGGGATTAAATATAGAATGTTAAAGGGGAAATTTAGGTATCAGGTTGCAGAAAACGTACAGAATCCCTAGATTACAAATTGTGAACTCAAATTAAGAATACTATGTTATTTTCTTTATTAGAGCTAGATATTCCAGTGGATTAAATGTGGTATATTTTTGCTGACATGCAAAAACTAAACCAATATATTAATGAGAACTTATTAACATGTTGCTGGATTTAATGGCATATACTCCTCTTAAATAAGAAAATATCTGGAGTTAACCGAGCAAGATTTTTTCACTACTCAGATGACTGAATTTCCCTTGTAAAATCTAATTAAATTGGTTGAGAGAAATACATGTTGATTAGTTCAGGAAAGAAAAACTCTTTAATAGAAGCCAAGGAAGCTGGAATGCCAGCCCTGAGGAGCTGTATGGAGAAGAGCAGACTGGTGTCACATGTATCAGGATTCTAAGTAGTCTCCCTAGTGCTTTTTATTTTTTGGTCATGTTTCAATCTAGTTCCTAGCAGGTTATCTTTTTTGCTTGGTTTAAACTTGTTTTCCCTGCCAGATGTTTAGACCTACAGTAAGTCATGCAACCTACAGGATGGAGGCCCAAACTCTGTTAGTGTTCTTCCTTAGCTAGTCCTGATTAGTATACAACTGGAGGGTTAAAAAGTTGCTGAACCTCTTGAAGGTAGAAGATATATAGTCATCATCTACTCCACTTGCTAAATATATATCTGAGAATGTGAGTCTTCTTAAAATAAAAGCTTATGGCAAATTGTGTCTTTTTTAGGATCTGAAATGAGGATCTGAAAGTAAGACCACTCAGGCACTTAATGTAGGCTTAATATACTAACTTTAAACATCTTTAAAAGCAGACTCCCAGACCTATTATTTTATTGCTATTTGACTCATCCTTCTATTAGTGACTTTACAAAGTAAATAATAATGGTTTATAAATTCATCATTATGATTGCGCCTCCTAGTAGTGTGCTATCGTTCGTATTTTTGCAGTGACTTGCTGATTTCCCTCATTTCCACTCTTTACAACTAGGATGACTAGGATGGGTAGGTATTTTCTTTTCTATTCTTTTGCCAGTTTAACGTCCAAGTAATTTTAAACTTATCTTGTAATTTGTAGGTAATTTTGACACTTAGAGAACACCCTGATACCTATATGATCTCACTGTGGAAGTAGTGCTGGAACCTTTCCTGTGAAGAATCTATGCCCAAGGTCTGCCCATCACTAATGTCTTAAGGCCATATTCTATGCTGAAGTATAATTCTCTCTAGTGGTTCTGGCAGAGATTGCTGTGCATGGTTGCTCTGGCAATAGATGCTTTGGATGCCTGTGGATAGGAGGAAGAGATTCTACAAAATTAAGGTCTATATTCATAATTTTTGTATTTACTTCCAGAGTGTTACATAATTGTATGTCTAAATTAATGTACTCTCCTTATAGATGGTCTTTTCTGCTGTATATCTAGATCTATCACATGGTTTTGGTGTTCTGTTTAAAACCTAGCAATGCACCTAGCTTTGAGTAAAGGCTCATCAATTGATGACAAAACTAAACCTATAGTGCCAGCTGTTTCTGACCATTCTATTTAGCCCAGTAATATAGCTTACACTAACAGCTTCATATACTTGCTGTTCTGCACAAAAAAGCTGTCAGAGAAGTACACTGGTTTAGTGACATAGTCAGGGTTACCAACTCAGCTCTGTAAACCTGCAATATTTGGAGTCAGTGAAAATTCCCTTTGAAGGAGGACTGCACACTTGGGCTTTGTATGAAACAACTAAGAAAACTATAATAAGATTAGTAGGATAATAGATTACTAAGAGCATGCTCTAGTAGAAACCAAAGGATGGAGGGTCCCTTATGCTGTGGATATCAGATCTTTGGAAATTCTTGCCAAAGCGTCTTGTAGATACTTACAGTTTACAGTGGCTAAAAAGGTTGCGGAGAGGTTCATGGAAGAAACATTCATTGATGGTTAGTAAATGCACAAGAACCACCTCTGCTTCAAAATGTCACCAAGCTGAAAATAGGAGGAGGCTGGAGAAAATGAGTGAAGCATGTTTGCCCTTTTCTTATTCTTCCCCAGGCATCTGCTTATCACCTTGTAGGCAGAGTAAAACAGTAGTTGGACCTGCTGAGCTGAAGCAGTATGGCTGTTTTGAAACACAGTGGAGCTCTAATAATTAAACCTTTAAGTATAAACATGCTAATAGGTTTTCTGGTTTACAAAGTGGGAATAAAATCTGTCTGCCCTGTTGTAAACTGGGTTTGGTATACGTAAATTGTTTTCTCACTGATTTTTACAAGATGATAAACCTACAGACGGAAATTCTTTTAAGCCATAAATACCATGCATGCTGTCATGCCTAGAAGTACAGATAAAGCCAATGGGATGTTAAAACCAGTTGAAGTGCATTCCTTCTCTACCTGGTTCACTCAGATGAAACTGCTTGCTATCAGTTTGGGCATACGGTGTTTGACCCTTGCTTGTAGATATAAATGAAATAGAGCTCCCATCACTTAGTCACAATGCACTGAATGACAAATGTGTCCACAGCAGTTGACCTGAAAAGTGGAGGCTTAACCTTACATGGAAGCCTCTGAAGTTTCTTGCATCTGCTTTGTCTCTATAAACATTCTCCAATCTTTCCCCATCTTATTCATTACAGACAAGGCTTCTGGGACTCTATGGTTTCAGACCTGTTCTCTGAATTTTATATTCTGTTACACTCTTCCTGTTTTTGTGTTTTTCCTGTTATCTGGCTCTAGAGAAAAAGGATGGAGTGACATCCACTGCATTTTGCTTGGGTTTGTGCTACTCTTTTCTTGAGTCAAACTCATTTTAAAAAAATATAATTTAATGTATTTCAGGATATGCATTCTATGCGTATTTTTTTTAATCATGCCACAGTATTTGCATTGTTACAGTTCTTTATTTTTTACCCTTCACAAATCTGAGTAATATAGGTAATAAATTGTATTACCTGGTAGTGCCTGAATGAAATACAAAGTTGTGAGAATAATACTTAGAAGTGATATGTACACACATTATTTTCTACCGATCATGAAATCCACACAGAGATACAAGAAATCACCTCCTGTCATGGTTTAAACCCGGCCAGTAGCCAAACACCACACAGCCTCTCACTCACCCCCCACACCTCAGGGGGTGAGGGAGAGAATTGGAGGAATAAAGGTAAGGAGACTTATAGGTTGAGATAAAAACAATTTAATAATGGAAATTAAATAAAATGAAAATAATAATTATGGTAGTAATAGAATATACAAGCGAGTGATGCACAATGAGATTGCTCACCACCAATGCCCAGCCCATTCCCAGCAAGCAATCAGCAGAGGAGAAAATCCCAAAATCGCAATCCAGAAAGAGAGAGAGAGCTTCCCGGCCACCTCTCACCTATATACTGAGCATGACATTATATGATATGGAATATCATATAATCGTTGTCCAGTTTGGATCCATTGCTCTGGCTGTGCTCTCTCCCAGCTTCTGCTGCACCTGTGGACTAGTAGGACACGAGAAGTTGAAAAGTCCTTGCTTTCTTAGCAACAACTGAAAACATCAGTATATTACCAACATTCTTCTCAAATTGTCTCAGATTCTTCAAATCCCATAATGAATCCAAACTAGAGCACTCTTCTAGCTAATAAGAAGACGAATTAGCTCTATCCCAGCTGAAATCAGGACACCTCCACAGTGTGAATCCAAAAGCAAAAAATTATTGATGGGCATTCTATTAAACTTCCTGCATATGGAATTTGCAGGTTATCAACTCTAGTCTTTGCATCATGCTAAACAGGAGGAGAACAGAAAAAAAGACTTCTGGAGACAGTGTCTTAAACCTGTAGCCTTAAACATTTGCAAAAAGAGATATTGTTGCTCCTTATGCTTTCTAAAACTCCCTGTTGTATATAAAAATGCCAATTGTAACACCATGTTCCAAGGATGTGGAAGTTCAAGGACAATACACAGATGATTCTTTTGTAAATTGGGATCACTGACTGAACTCATGCTAGGAGAAAATTAATACTGTACATCTAGAACATTATATATCCAAGTATTTTCTGTTCACCTAGGCAAAGGAGAGAGGAGGAGTGTGATGTACCATTATCATTCAGTTCTACTGTATAATTTCATTCTTAGAAATTAGACACTCCCAATTTCATATATAAATCAAGAAATTAGAATGTTATTGCTCTTCTTACATTTATTCAGGAGAAAGAATTTTTTCTCTGTCTGTTCTCTTGCTATATACTGTAGATCTTTCTTGGGCATTGGGCTACACTTTAAACTACTACATCCCACAAGCTAAAAGTAAAGGATTCCACTCTAGAAGTCTGAAGAAACTTTGTGTGTTTTGGGCAGGTTCCTGACAAATTTCTATACTTCCTTTGCTCTCAAGCAAGGGAAAAGGTCAGCCCTAGCAGTTTCCATGGCTGCTTGTTCAAATTTAGAGAGGGAGTAAACAGACACAGTTACATTCTTCAGGTCAGTTATAGTAGATCTTTCTGCAAGATCATGAGGAGTTGGAGTGGGGACTTGACTGCTTTTCTTAAAGTTCCTTTGCTCCTTTATGCTGCACTGAGTGGAGCATGGGCAGCTAGGGAAAAGCATAGCTGAATTTCTTCATCAGCTTTTCATTTCTGTGGAACATGGAAAATATATCACTTAGAGGGGAATAGTCCTGTTCTCCTTCATATGTGTCCTTATGCCTGTCTTGCACATTTTTATGCCTATTTTGCCTGTTTATTAGTGTACTTTATTTGTATAGAACATAAGAGGAAAAGTACTGTCTGTACTACATGAGATCAAGTGTCTGTTTTGCCCAGTATCTTGCCTATGCCTGGGATAGACCAGAAGGACAAACCAAGCATGCAGTGAATATTCCCAGAATATTCTTGCTATATTGCCTGAGTTGTGGCTCAACATGTTCCATGAACATATCTATCCTTTCTGAATACATGCAAACAGTCTGCAACCATGATGTCACCAGGAGTGATTGCATATAAAAGACCAGAATGTTGTGTTTACTACAGAAATTACTTAGTTACTGCAGAAAGTCTGGTCTTTCAAAGCAATACAGTTCTGTGTTATGATCCAATTTAGGGGGATTTGTCTTCCTGAAGGCTCTAAACTTAAGGTTCAGAGTCCCTATCAAAGTTAGAATTGATATACCTGTATCACAGAAACACAGACCTTCCTTTTCTCTTTTCAACTTGACAAGTCACTTCAACGACTTTCAACTAGGTAACTCAGAAGAAGGAGGATGACACTAAAAATCCCCCTCCATCTCTCCCTCCTTGCTGGCACAAGCCTTTGCCTGAGAAACAAATTCTCTCAACTTCATCTAAAGAAGATCAAACACCTTCTGCTGTTGTTCCCAGGCATTGTTAATTGTTGTTAATTTCCAACACCTCATTAATTATTCGCTATTAAAGATGTGAGTGAGGCAAATGCCCTTCACCCACGGATAGTCACAAGAATGGACCATTAATAATTACAAAAATGTTTTACTTTTGAAGTTGAAAGGGAGCTTGTATGAAAGTCACTTTGTTTGCAGGAAAAGCCTGATGCAGTGTCAGGGTGTCATTTCATGAAGGTCTGGGTATGAGCAATGCCTTAATACACAAAAGAAACAAAACAGGGAGCAGTGATAAAACTGGTGTTGATGTAGTCGACAAAATATAGTGGTTAGAAGTAGCCCCCTCCCCTCTGCCCTACTTCTCATTTAACTTGTTTTTGAAAGCAGTACTTTTGATTCAGTATATGTTGATGACACTTCCCATATATAAAAGTTTTAAATCCTATAAAAAACTCACAGTAAGCTTTATTGTTTAGTATGCAAAGCAGTACATTAGGCTTGTACTCTTATTATGTAAAGTCTGAGAAGATTCAGTCAGGACTGAGATTATTAACAAAAGTAGTAGTAAAACACAGCCTCCAATCAAGGAATTCACAACATAGATAGATAAGTGAATGAAGGGAGCTTGAACATTCCTCAAAAGTAAGAATGTGTTTCCTAAGATGATGCTCAGGAATTGTCCTGTATCCTAGGAGCTGGGAAAGGATGCTCATTATGTTCATGTCAATAGCATAACAGAAAAGGAATTTCTTCTGCCCCTTCCCAGCTTGTTTTGAAAGCTGAGCCTGTCAGAATGGTTTCCACAACAGCAAGGTTTGACCTTCTTATACAAATTTCTGACTAAGTCTACAGGTAGTGTCCAAGAACCTCTTCACTGTTGGCTTTGACTTGTGAATCTGCTTTACCATAGCCATATCGCTGTTGTCAGAAATCCATCAGATGTCATTTCTGATACTTGCTTGTCTTTGGCTGTTGGTGCCTGATACTCAGGTGAGGTGGCAAGCTTTCAGGCTGTTATTTCCCTTCTTTCTCTGTTCTGGAAAAGGTTCCATCAAGTTAATCTTAAAATATATCCATTCTGCAACTTCTCTTTCTGTTTTTACCTCTGTCAGCTTTCACTTTTATCTGGAATGTTTGGTCACTCACTGCACAGACATTTGGTAATGACAGCTCCATGGCTGGCTGAAAATCAGTATCAGATTATAGCCTGAAACCCAGAATTAGATTATAGGCTGGTCATCTTTCACCGCTTTAGCTTCAGGAACTGAGTAACTGCCAAAGAGGGGCAGTAACTTCTTCCACTGCTGCAGCCAAGTCCAAGTAGGGCTGTGAATCAAAGCCTTCATTTGCCATTGTTCACAGCCTGGTATATTCACTTCAATTAACTTAAATATATATATATATATATATATATTAATATGTAAGGCAATGAATTGCAGCAGCTGGGTAGTTTACACACCACCCCTCTGTGCCTCTGTTACAGGCTCCACACATTCTTCAGGGAGTGGGTGGGTTGTAGTTTCAATAATTTCTAAAGAGTAGTAATTTCTTTAGCTGCTGCAGTTTATTCCAAAAGGGACGGTGAAGCTGAGCCAACAGGTCATCTGGGCAAAGACTGAAGAATCCTGTTCTCTTAAGCCAAGGTACTTACAGAAATTGTTCCATATACTATCCATTGCACAGGAAATCTGAAGCAGAGACAGGAAACGTATCCATGTCTTCTCAGCTATGTTACACCTTTTTAATACCAGAGCTATCTTCCAAAGCCAGACCTGAATTTAATGAGTTGAGCCAGAATTTAAAATTCTCTGACATCCAGCTTACAAACTAGTCAGCGTAGGGGAGTTCAAACTGCTCCATACCCGTTACTCCAGTCCCCCTGATGCTGCAGAAGCTCCTGTTCTCTCCTCTGTGAGGAGGATGGGAATTCATAATGTTGTTGGATCTCAGCTAATTAGGATAGTACCTAAGTAGCTCTACCTTTGTCCTTTTTGTTTTGTTCCATAATGCGAAACAATGAAGAAGATAACATGGACTTAAAACTTTCCTTCTCTAAAACCTTCAGTGCATATTATATATCTAAACAGTGCTAGCTTTGAAGGCTGAAAGGGGCTGTTATATCACCTGTTTATTTGTATAGTTTGTAAAATTTCAGCTCTCCTGACATTGTCTCACACCTTTTACTGGACCTTGGGATCTTCTCTATAGTCCTTCTTGGTTTGGAGAGATTTAAAGGCAAGACACCCACCACTGTCCTAATTATTTTGCCCCTATTGCTGATAAGCCTCAGTGATTACCAATTCAGTAGTCAAAAATCAATATTTTATGTAAAAAAATACACTGACTTTGCAAACACTTAAACATTATCCTCAAAAATATGCAATACATATTGCAAATTCAGAGTTAGATTAAAACACTGAATTATATCCTATAGCCTTGTCTCGAGTTTTACTTTAGAACAGATAAAACCATCCCAGGAAGTATTTTCACTGGATGCCAGATCTGTATTTATTTTAGAAGAGCTGAAGTATAATGAAGTACCTGAGTTAAGACTTTACAAGATAAGAAGCACCTAGTTGGTACTAAAGCTTCGTTTTTAATTCACTCTTTATTATGGGAATTGTTCTCTCTGGGAGTTTGAGCTGTGATCAGGAGCATAGCCAGGACAGATAAGGCACATGAACCCTGCCCTGAAAGCTGACAAACTAGCATAGCTGAGCAGTCAGTTATACTGGTGACAGATCTCTTTCAGGCACTAGTTCAAGCTGAATTTATTCCCAGTCACCTCCAACAAAGACTCGCTAAAAATGGAATGCACCACAATGATATATGTTTTTTAAAAGTTTATAATCTATGTGCCTAAGATTACTGTCAGAAGGTAATAAGAAAAGAGAAAACAACAAAGCTTTCCTCTATGCATGTGCATAGCAATACGTACACGTGCTAATACAGACATAAAAATTCACATGTGTGTATATAATGATAATTGCATATTGCAGTATTTATTACACTGGATATCCGGCTTAATCAAACAAAATCCCAAATCAACTGAGTTTGCTAAATTAGAGAACACAAAACCCAGCAATGCCATGAAACTGTACAGGCTTTCACTTTAACATGTTGTGATGAAAAAACTTCATATTTGGTTTGAAAATTAATTTTATGATCCCAGTTTGGGTTTTTATATGCTGTCATCTGATAAGTATTTTCTTGGTTTCCGTAACGACTGACATGTACTCATTAGTGCTTTGTGTTTACTTTGCTTGTATTGCAATGCAGTTTCTTTGGGAAGGAAACAATGCAACATTGCTTTGTTATGTCATTGTCCGGTACCTACCATGGTGGTCCTAAATGGTCCTGTATATTACTTCATCATAGAAAAATCTTGCATTTCTATATTGAAGAGAGAGCAAGAGTAAGAAACAAACAAAAACAAAGACAAAACAAAACAAAGCAAAACCAAACAAAACAGAAACAAAATAAAACAAAACAAAAAAAAAAAAAAAGGAGGAAGCAAGTTTCCTGGAGATGAGGCACAGCAATCAGATGTTTAAATGGAGACATTTGCATACAGAAATACAATAGCTGTGTCTCCAAAGAGAATACACAAACATGCACATCTGTAAGTGAGAAGCTTGTTTGTGATAGATCAAAAATTTGGTTCTTCAAGTTCTATGGTTATACTATTTTTTTATGTTGAGGGTGTGTTTAGCTTTAATCTGACCAGAGAGGGTGAAGTCTGTTTTTTAATTATCAACATAACATTTTATAATTCTTAGTCATAAGAAACACCCTTTTCCCATTGCAAAACAAAAGCAGAAATCTCGCAACCAGTGTATTTATCTGTCTTCAAGGGTTGGGGGTTAATATCCAATAGCTCATAACACCTTTGTTATAATATATTTATAATGATTTACTGGGATGATTCTGTAGCTAAGTATCTAATGTCAAAGACTAGATTTGGCATGTTGGAAAATGTCGTATCCTTGGGTAGCTCTAGGGAAAATAAGGCCTCAGCCAGTGCTTTCTGTGTAATTCTACTAACTGTAATAAGGATAGAGGTAATTGCATTAATGTCAATTAAGCTATTAATAATGCCCATCTTGACATTCCTAAATATAGCAGTCACTCATACGTATTACTGTTGCCTGTAAAGACTGTACGTAAATGAGATCATGGCTTATTTATGCTTTGAAATCTGGCTGACAGCCAGCCTTGTATCTCTTGTATACCACCAAAATAACCATCATTTTGGAGAGAAACAACCTCTTCTACTTGAAGAGGCCATGCCCTGTAACTGTGATGTTGATCACCTCATGCTAAATACACAGCTCCTGTACAATTTGCAGACACCCAGGATGCCAGCAGGGCACTCTGTGTCACTTCCATTCCTGCCAGGGGAAGCTTTGTCACGACTGACAAGGGAGCTCTTTAGAATAATACTTGAAGCTTCTCTGTGCACCTGAAGAAATGCTCTTTCTCTTGATGACTTCAGGATTCCTGTATGACAGGCCATAACTAGTGGTGCAACTGCCCGTGCTAACCTTCTATTGTGGGCTCCAGTATTTTGGCTGCCTTTGTGAAATGAAATTCTGTTTCTAATGCCATTTAGAGATAGTTAATCTGTCTTAAATAGGATTATTGCTAGACAGTTTAAAGACAGTGTCCTGGAATAATGCAAATGGATATGCAATCTCCATAAAACATGCACAGATCTATATTTAATAAAACAGTTGCTGGAAAGTGATGCAATAGTTTCACAAAATGAAAGGGTAGGTGGTGTGTTGTGCAGTGCTTCAAAGATGGTGGTTAAATGTTCAACATCATCAGCTGCAGTGCGCAGACAACCATCATTAGCAAATTTCAAGGGTTACCAAAGGGGTCACTCTTGGAATTGGGCTGTCTCAGGCAAGAGGAGAAAAAAATATGAAAGGAACCTTTCAGTCAGAGCTCATGACAAATGAGAGGCTGTGGCCAGTTCCCACAGGAAGACAGAGAGAAGTACCATCATCAAGGAGCAGGAAAGGAGGCAACAGATGATATGTATGCATTAAGGGTGAGAGGGGAAAGGGAAGTGAGAATGAGACTGGAATTGTTTGTGAACACCTCTGATATTCTAATGCTGCTCAGCTCCCTACCATCTCTAGAGAGCCCTGGGTAAGGTTATAATAGGTGAAGTCATTTTTGTAATAAAGTTGGCTGTAGCTGTAGGCCATAAATCACAGGTTCAAGTGCTCAAACTTAGTATACATTTCTCTCTTGCCTCGCACTCTCTTTCTATTAATACTTTGATTTGGATAAAATTTTTCACTGAATACCAAGGCAGGATGAGTGAATAATTATGTCATCCCTATAGAGAATAATGTTTACATATGACTTATTAGGATTATTTTCTGAAGAGTAACATTCTGTTTTCTTCTACCAAAGGAAAATATAATTTCAATGAACCTGTTACTATTTCCACCTTATTTTAACTGGCTTCCTACCACAAGGTTTTAATGAGCCTACAGCTGCTGTGAATAGTAGCCATTGCATGGACTGCCTTCTGCAAGTCAGTATTCTGTGTAGCTGAATCTTACTCCTGACTCAACTTTCATTTATTTCTTCCTTACTCATTCATTCCTTGTTCCAGTGAGGTTCAAACATCCCCAGCAATGCACCATGTCTCAAAACCATGTAATAAAAAAGAAAATAAACTGTCATCTTTACAATTATTAGCATTTTAAGAACAGCTCAGTACACTGATACCTCCTTGTACATTTTTCTCCCTTTTGAGCCAAAACTTTGTCACCTTTGTTAACTAGGCATATTTGAAGCAGCTGTTTAAATCCTCTTTCCTCATTTTAATTTCTTTCATAACTTCTCCCTTTAAGTACAGGTCCAGTAAAGAATGTCTTTTCCCTTTAAATAAGGGTCCAATGCAGAATGAGAATGAATGTTGTCATATGAAGTGCATTTCAAATGTAATAAAGCAGAAAAGAGTTCCTGGCCCCTGTGTCAGTTATAAGAGGGTGCATAGTGTGATCACTATAGCTCAGTGGCTGCAAAGCAGAAAATGAAGATTGTAAAAACGTCACATAAAGAAAAAATGCACAGTGGATTCGTTTTGCGATGCTCATAATTCAGTAATGCCTTTAAGTAGCTAGAAGAAATATAATAAATGTTTTTCCACAACATTGATCATACTGTATCAGAGGAAATATTAGTGTGCAGGGAGCCATGATTATGCTGGTAGTAATTCTCAGTGCAGAAAACTCCTAGAAGATGGGACCCTTTATAGGCTGAACTTTTATTGGCTGCAGTTATTTACCTTTAAGAATACGCCTAATACACTGTCCTATAGCTAAATATTTTTGTGAAAACTCAACCAGCAACTGTCAGTAAATCAGAAACCCTGCTACCGTTTTATAGAATTTATGTTTTACCTGTGGACACTCTGATATGTTCTGAGATACAAAAAATGACCAATTGACCATGTAAAACAAATTTTCCTGCCGTGTTCTAAAATCTGGATTTGGTCAGACAGGTTTATTGTGCATGATCCCATCAAACCATTGCCTGTAAGTATAAAGTATCCTTAGGAAATTTAACGCAATGTTAGATTAGGCAATAGAATAAAGTACACGGTTATCTGAAGGTTATAAGCAAACATGCACAGACCACCATGGACTTCTTTACCATGCGGAAAAGCACACCATAAGACACCAAAACATGCCTGGGCTTTGGGATGTCAGGAGGAGGGCAGTACTGATCCCTAGTGCTGATCCCTTGCTCCTGAAGGCATCAGGGCATGGTGCAGCCCCGTGGGAGGGGAACCTGGGGGCAGTGGGGACGGGGGGCAGCCAGCCTCACCATGGCCCGTGCCAGAGGTGGCACACAGGCACCTAAGCACTAAAAAGGAGAGCAGAGGTTGAGGTGAGGGAAGTGGAGGGTACCAAAAGGTTCTTCCATGGGTGCCAAGATGGCCCTTCCCCTGTCCTGGAAGGGAAGGAGAGGCTGAACTTGAGGTGCGGAGGGCTTGTGTGCCAGAGCGCATGTTATCAGCTTCTGGACTCTGAAATAGCCTGCTGTCTCTAGAGAAAGCACTAAAATATTCATGTTCATTTATCACTGGGCTCCTTTTCAAAAGAATAGTTGAATATGGTTCTAACTTTAAGCAAGGAACTATGACTATATACTCCCAAAGTATTGCTCACAAGCCTAAAGCAGCACTCCTGCAACATGATTTGCTGGGCCAGGGCCTAAATGAGCAAGTTTTCTGTGCTGATCATTGGCTCGAGCCCTGCAGAGCATCTGGTCTCTGAAGATAGGGGTTGGGTTTGTTTCCCTGGTAGACTTTTTAGGCAAGAGTTTAATGTGATTGTTCCCTTGAGCAGATGCTCCCTCAGCCTTGAACTTTAACCATTTCGTTGTTCTTTTTTTTTCCTGAAACACACCCTATGATTTTTCTTACATTTAAAGTAACGTATTTTTTTATTGCTTTGAATAAAAAAGACAACCACCCTCCCTTTACCTATCATGAACTAGTACCTTGTGTTAGAGACTAAAGGTCAGTCCTGCATGATTTGTCCTTGGCTGTATGAGTGTTTTGTGATCTTGGGCAAGTAATTTAAACTCTCTGTCTTTTAGTCTATTCATCCTTAAAGTATTAAAATAATAAATAAGCACATCTGCAAGCAGTTATCACATGGGACTTAAATAGTTAAAGGCCTTTGGCAGGTTGTGTCAAAACAAGGAAATTGTGCAAGGCTGACAATTATCAAATGCACAAATTCTGTTGTGTATCTTCATATAACATTTTTAAAGCAATGGGGGATATTGAATGTTCTTTGTGAATGAATTACTATGGCAATACTTTATTCTGTATGGTTCTATGTACAATGCACACATTGGACTGGGGTTTATTTGCATACAAATATAGACAAATATTAGACAGAAGAGTTTTAAATGCATCAATCAACAACATTGCCTTAGTACAAGGTACAGGTGTTACTATCACTTGAAAGAAACTCAGTTCCATACAGGACAATGAAGGATGGGATTTTAGGGTCCTAAACCAGCAGTCCTAAATGGCAATTGATGCCAAGATTAGTCACAGAGTCTTGCTTCAGGGGTGAATTCACACTTCAGGTAAGGAATGATCTAGTACCAGCCCTGTCCAGCTCTGCACATACTCGAAAAGCCCCTAAACCCGGAGCTCCATGCTCTGCTCCACCCGGGACTGCCCCAGCCCCTGCACAGCCCCCCGCCAAACCCAGGAAAGCACACTCTGCTCTGTACAGCTAAACTCTGCCCAGGGATACAGCGAGAGGCTTTTATAGCAACTCAAGATGTATTGCTCTGGTGCTCTGTAGTTAACATTTAATCTGAACGCAGCTTGCTACCTTTCAGGAAGAAAATGTGTTTATTTATTTTATTTTAAATAGTGATTGTTGGATTCCTAGGGATTATACAAGTGTGAGTAAGCTAAAATGCCACTGGATGGCACTGTTGCATATAGCTGGCAGCAAAAAACTTGCCTCTCAAAATCCACGGTTGGAAAATGAGGTTTGGGGCAGTTACACATACGGGTGTGTATGGGATTACCAAGCAAACTGTGCCAATGCTACACTCACACAGCAAGACAGGACATGTCAAAACCTGTATATTAAAAAAGTTACCCTAATATTTGTATACCCCCAGTAGCTGTCCTAGCACTTGCATATTCCCTCACTACAAAAAAGATCACAAATTTTATAACTGATTTTGGTTTATTTTATTTTTATATAAAATGAAATACTAGAAAAAACAAATATTTTGGTTCCTCCAAACACCTTTATCTGCCCATATGAACGATGAGGATGTTGACTTTAGATTGACTCATTGTTGATGGGGGCCAATTTTAAAACCAACTAGAATAAACTATTTTCATTTTCACTGCAGATATAAATGAGACTGGTAGTTTTGAAAATAATTTGCTCTTATACATATTTTTACTTCTTTTATTTTAAATCACAGATGAAATTTTGCATTTAACTTGATTGGCTACTGTAGTTGTACTGCCTACCGTATTTTAGGAAACAATACAAAATGGGAAGGTCGTTTTTTTCCTCAATTCTAGAACAAATATGAAGCAGATATTGTTGGTCCTTGTTCAATTCATTCCTTAACCTCTGAATTTTTATGTTTCTATAAGAATGTGCATTTGATACTGCAAAAAATAGTTTTCATTATATTGAGAAATTGCATATTGGTATGAATTCAACTGGACTGCCGTGTTCTCTATTCCCCTATTTTTTCTTTTTCTTTTTCTTTTTCTTTTTCTTTTTCTTTTTCTTTTTCTTTTTCTTTTTCTTTTTCTTTTTCTTTTTCTTTTTCTTTTTCTTTTTCTTTTTCTTTTTCTTTTTCTTTTTCTTTTTCTTTTTCTTTTTCTTTTTCTTTTTCTTTTTCTTTCTTTTTCTCCTTTTTCTTTTTCTTGAATGGTAGAGTAGATAAATTGTAGAACAGTTATAGGCCTAGATCCTAGCTATGGGATTTCTTTCTGTTCATGTAAATTATCACAAAATTATGTTGCCTGCCATCTATGGGATGCTTTGATCCAAAATTTCAGTCATTGTTTCCACATTTAGGGGCTGGAATGAACATCAAAGAAATGGGTGTACTGAATTTACTGAATGCCAGAGCAGTACAATAACATGCAAAGGATATAAGCAAATCCCAAAGGTAAAATGTGCTGCCAAATCTTGCACATAATAGAAGCTCTAAAGTGACAGTCTATCTTTGACAAATGCATAATGATATCAATGCCAAGGGAAGGAACTAGCATGCTGAAAGGTGAATAAAGAGTTGGGAACAATTCACTGCATTTACACGTTTCCTCAGTGTGTTTTCACACAACAAGGAAAGCAGATGAGACAAATGTATTAGGTAATCATTGGAGAAGACCATAAACCTGCTAAGGTTTTTTACTAATCTGGGTATTTCCTTGGCTTGTAATGAGTATTTTAAAATGAAACATGGTTAGAAACAATTCATATTCTGCAAGAAAGAAATACAGGCCACGAGGAATGTAAAAAATGGTTGATTCGTTCTTCCTTTGACAAGTTCACATTTAATGCCCATATGGTACTTGCAATATGCTGCTCTTTTTCCTGGTTGATGGATTCCTAAATGCTTCAAATTGTTGCAAAGGCAAGTTAAGGGTTCCATATGTATTCACCAGGTTTTCCAACACTGTGGACTAACAGGGTAATTTAAATAGGTGTTATAATGTAAAAACATGAGAATCACTGCACAAAATCTATCAATTTATCTTCTAAAAATCTGAAACTTACTTCCTAAATTAATTCTATTTTCCTTCCTTTGAAAACAAAACAAACCCCCAAAGCAAATAATAGCTGTAAAGCCAGTAACAAAACGCTTCCTTTCCCACTATGTACAACACTTAGCAGAGGCGAGTCTCGGGTTATTTAGCAGATCCCAGTGTGTTCTGGAGTATAGAGGTTTTTCCCAAGCCTACACGTTAATGTTCATCAGAGGGAGTTTGACAGAAGCCTGCTGAAGTGCAGCACTCCTGCTGCAGTTAGTCAAATATTCAGAAGGAAGTTCTGCTGTAATAAAACTTCAAAGAGAAAGCAATTGAGGACCTGCTCTTCCCCCGTTAGTTTTCTTCCCTTTCTCTGGCAGCTGAATAGTCACCTCCAGTTTTCATGTCAAGAAAACTGCCTCCCATTAGGTGACTGAAAGCATGGCTGCCACATGGCAGGAATGCTGCTCAGGTGGTAGGTACATATCCAGCCAGCCAGCATTTTGGCCAGGTGATAGCCGTATTCTGGTCATATGATAAAAAAGGCTATTCCATCTTTGACAAAGAGAGTGCCAGCCTTCTGCGGAAAAAAGCAACATATTGTTACCTGGGCTGTGGTTCCTGTACTCCAGCTACAGAGGTCTAAGGAGTAGTTTAATAGATCTAGGCAGTGTAACATTCCTCCTGCTCAGTAACTGAGGAAAAAGCTTCTGACTGTCATGGGGCTATGTCGAGACTGGAGGGAGTGTTTCCATTGCCTAATTATGTGGATTTTCAGTTGCTGTTGGCTTTGGGGCAGCCCATTAACACCTCAGGGTGCACCATAACTTAGTTACTTGGGCTCTTGAAGCATCCCCCAGAGGCACATATACAGTTTAAAGCTGCCTCTGTCTTGCTCTTCCTCCCCCTTTTCCCTTCCACCCTGAAACTACAGGTTTTCTACTACTCTTTGGTGAAGTGCAGCAAATAATGTAATTCTTTATACATATAACATCCTGGTTTGTGCAAGCAATTAGGAAACTGAATGCTGTGCCCAGATGGGGACCTGATCCTGTATGCTTTGGCTCCAGTCCTGCATTAGATTTGTAGGGAGTATGACCTACATTCTCTTCCAAAGAAGGCTGGATAGGAAAGGACATCTGGTTTGGATTGTGGTTGCTAGTAAAATCTCTTATGAAGCAGGGAAGAGAGCTGCAAGTGGTCAGGCAGAGATGCATCTGTTATCATAAAACAGGATACATGCAATCACCACTGAAGAAAATCAACAAATAGATAATGCAAGCTAGATTAGGTGATGTCAGTCTATTGCATTTTGTAGGCAAAGTGTCTAAGCCCCTGCCAGCCACCAGCTAACGTCGAGGATAGACCTGTTCTGACCACAATAATGTTGAGCACCTTAGTGATAATGAGGGAACAGCTTCATCAAGAACTGTGAGGTTCATGGACAGGCAGCCACTTTCCCAAAAGGGGAAAAAAGTTGGTCGCAAATAAGTACCATCACCTTCAGAACAGCACTAATATCTCCTGACTGTCCCTAAAGACATATTGCTTCCCAGAAATCTGGATCAAAGTGTCTATTTCTCCAACCTTTCTGCCACATTGATCTCTATTGCATCCTCCTTTCCTGTCAAAGAGACACTGCTGGAAGCGATGCTGGGCAGATCAAAATGTCTGCAGAAAGGGGAGCAGAGATATGGAGATCAGGTACTCAGGTGGGACTCTTGTGAAAGCTCCTATTTGACAGTCAAGCCTCGGCCTGAAGATGGACATGTAGCTATGTCTATGGCACTGGAAGGATGTTGGTTTACCTTGACTACTAGTCATTAGAATATTCTATAAATTGCTGGGCAAATATTGAGCCTACAGTAAAAGAAGAAAAACATCTTTGAACAGTCATTTGCTAACCTGGAAAGAATGGCTTTAAAGAGTTAAGGGGAGAGCTGGCAAACACCCATGTACTAAAATAAATACCACCAACTTGCATGAGTGTCAAAAAACTACAAGTGATACAGATTTTTATTCATAATAATGTCACAAGGAGAAGAAGCAAAACAGCAGATCAGTCATGAGTATCTAACAATCATACTAATGGAAAAATATGAAGAATAAACAAGAAAACCTGAAAATCTTAAAAACTGAGCATGATTACAGCTGAACTGGCATAACAGAGACTTGGTGGGAGAATTCATATGGCTGAAATATTAACATAAAGGATATAGATTGTTCAGGAAGGCAAAGCAGGTTAAAAGCAAGGAAGGATGCCATGTGCTCTGATGTTTAAAATGGAGCTCAAAGAATATGCATGATGATGAAGAAACAGACATAGGCAATCTCACAGTTAGGGTCTACTACAAAGCATTAAATCTGGAAGATCAAGTGAAGGGTATTTTTTATAATTAAGTAACAGAACCTTCTAAGGGCCTGTGCTCTATGTGCTTTAACTGTAGAACTCTTGGTAAAGTCATGCTGTAGAACACATTGATCAGCAAATTCTGGTTGATACTAGTTGGAAGGAAGAACTGAAGGTGAATCGTTCCTCCAAAATAATTGAGACTTTTTTTCCTAGAGGCTTTTTTCCAATTTTTAAGAGACTTCCTCAGGTAATCACTTACTGGCTTTCCCTTGGCAGAAGGTAAACTTCGGGATCTTTTGGACTTGCTGAACGGGTCTTAGGCCTCCTCTCAGGTCTGATGGCAAATGTGCTTTACTCAAAGCAAGGACAGCAAAGACAGCAGGGAATTCACCTTCCCTAGCACTGTTGTACCAAATAATGTAAATAAAGGGACCGTGTTTAAAGCTCAGTGAAGATCAGGCTCACTTTAATCCGGATTCAGTTTAGCTGCAGAGTCCTGTTTGGGCTTTGAATTCAGAACCAGAATTCTTTTAGTTTTTGCCTTTGTCAGAGAATTATTCTTGTCAGACATCTTTTCAGCCCCATGACTGAACTAGACCTCTCAGCCAGGACTAGATAAATCACAACTCATCTTTCTCAATTTGCCGGATGGGGCCCTATTCCACATTACTTCCTTTTTTCTGCTTACATTTGCAGGCTGCCTTCATAAATGCTGTACATTGTCATCAGGGGTGCACATTGTGACTGTGCCTTGGATCTTCTAAATCCTGAAAGCTATAGTGTCTCAGGGAGACAAAGAATAGAATTCCTTGTCAGGCAGTTAATTCTGAGTACTAAGTTCCTGTTCCACTCAGTCAAGTAGTGTTTGTTTCTGATTTTCATGGACATTAAAAGGACCTGGACAAGTGTTCAATACTTTCCTCTGTGTGAATGGTAAGAAACTGAGGTCTGAGAATGTGCATAAAATATGACACTGTTCCATTGCAGAACATCAGGGCAACATATCTTGGCTAATGTGATTGTGATAGACAGAATTCACAATGCACAGGAAGAGAAGAAGGTAAAGCAGTAAAGAAAAACAATAGTCTTTGGGAAGATAAACTCTTCTGAAGTTAGGCAACTGGGAAGTAAGCTCAAGAGAAAAGGATATATGGTGCTGTGACAGCTGAAATATTTTGTACCTTTTATTGGATCAGACTCTACTAAATGCATCAACTGTAGCAACTGGCTAGTGTAATTAGCACCAGTTAAAAAGGGTAAAACCTCTTCCTTGAATAAAATAAGGGCAGGACAAATGTTTTTAATTTTTCTGACACACTTCATAATTACCCCAGAATTAAGTTTATCATGGCCACCTCAGATTTGCTAGAAATCATTTGGAAAACACAGGAAAAACCAATAAGAAGAATTGTAAAAAGTCAAATGTAATACCAATTCTTTCAGAAAGGGAGAGGAAGAACAAAGGAATTCTAGCTAGCCGTATGCATATTTATCCAAAGATTTTTTTCCACAATTCATAGTGAAATTTTAAGCCCCAAAGTACGAGAAAGAAATAAGTAGCAGCCAATATGAATCTGTGAAATTCATCCACTTGATGAATAGGAATTTGTCAGTAATCAATCATGTCAAATCAATTTCTCTTCCTCTTAAAACACCGTAACTGGCCACAAGTGGAAAAGTGGTAGGTCACAGGTATTCTGACTGTTTGACATTGTGTTGCATGTCATTGTCTTGAGCAACCATATGAGCACTGTTTAAGTTCTGAGCGGGTGTATTATCTCAGGTTTTGGGGCACCAAACTCCTAGAAAGACACAAAGTAGTTAGAGTGCAATGGAAAATAACCAGGTCACAACATGACATACATGAAAAATTGAAAGAGATGTATTGTATTTCTTTCTCTAGAATAAAGAAGACTGATGGGCCATGAGAACAACGTTTGATTTTATTTACAGCAGCCTTTTACAGGAATTATTTGTTCTCTCTGGTAGATAGAACAAATTTGCTCTGGCAAATTCAAATTAGGCCTTAGGAAAAAGCTTTCTGACCCTAAAGATGGCAAAATGGATTTTTTGAGAGGGCTGTGCAGTCTTTATAACTGAAAATGTTTAAGAATTGGTTTAAGAGGAACATCTCTCATAAATTAAACCTGCCTAGAGAGAGGGCAGAGACCTCCCTGGGGAGCCTTATTTTCCAGTGACTCCCAGACACAAAGTCAAATGTCTGTAATCTGCAGTTTCTGTGCCAACCAATGTAGGAGATGTGTTTAAAGTGCAAGAGAGCATCCGTGCTTTACCTACCATGGGTAGCAGCAACAACCAAGGTGATACACCATTGGGTTAGAAGTTAAAGTGTCTAGCCAGGACACCTGGTATGCTCTGGTTTTACTCATACTAACATTATTCTTTGACACCTGTGCTGCAGAAAATTTGTCCTGTGGAAATGCAGATTGGTGTTAAATTTTGTGGGTTTGGTTTTTTGTTCTTTTTTTTTACTAAGTCTATTACTATCCTCGGGTTTGCTCCATTCCTGTGCAGCTTTCCATAGTTGATAGTGAGTGATGATGAAATTTAGCTTAGCAGAAACTTTTGCCTGAATATATAATCATTTGGAATTGTGATTAGAGTTTCCAGAGTCCCAGGTAAATTAGAGTATTTGGCTTTTCCATTGGTTTAGAACTTACGATTGAAGTATCTAAATGTTCAAGAACATAAAAATATACAAATGGGTTAGTTGAATGGATGTAGTAATATTTTTCTGGCATGAAAAGCACAGTATTTATGAGTTAATTTAATCAGAGAAGAAAAATATTGAGTAGGTGACGAAGTAAAAATGATGACTGTGTATTATGTTTTTGCCATGCAGCTGAACAAACACATTCAATGACAGACTTTGGCAGGAGCTGCAAAGATGTTCTTGACAATGGCATGAATAAATATTAGGTGCTGTACACAATTCGCTGCATTCCAGGCCTTGAGCAAAACCAGGTGAGCTTTGCCTGGAAACTGTGGAAGAAACAATGTAAGCATGCTGGGAAAATGTAAACATCTACAGTATTCTCCCCAGCTGCTTTGCTGTAACATTTTCATTTGCATCAGCAACAACTCTGTCATTTTTTATCTGCTCTACTTTCATTGCACTTCTAGGAATCAATTAAACTCCCAGCTGCTTTAGAGTTCATGATAGGCACTTCAATAATATTGCCTAAATGAAGGACTTTATACCTGCTAAACATAATATACTGATCAGGCTTCATTACCATTGCTGCAACTAGTTTACAAAAATATAAAGGAAAATAAATACTTTGAGATTCTTGGGGGGTCAATACAGAAGCAGAGAGGATGTCTCCTAACAATTTAAGATGGAAATTAGAGAGGCTATACAACACTGATGTGGGCTATGATAAATAACTAGTAGTAAGACAAAGGCCTGCCAATATATCTATTAAAAGAATGAGTATAACAATATGGAGGAGAATTTCCTTTTACTGTTTATTTTTTCTTCAAAGCTGGTTTACAGCTGTAGTCTCTTGCTAGAACCTACAGCAGTATCGGTTGCTCAAGCTGGTTGACGGTTTTGCTGAGGAGAAAAGAGAGATGGGAACATCCTACAGAAGTTCTGTGCTCCTTATTCTGACTCCACTGAGTAAAATTTAATTCAAGATTGGAATTCACATCCTCAGTGTTCAGAGGGGTAGTGTCAACAGTACTGCTTTTGCATCTTCATTTTTGTAATTTGAGAATATTCTTATTTAGTGTTGCATGCAACAGTAGTTTCCACTGACAAATAAAAATTAGGCTAAATGCTGAATTTTCTCTCATTAGTTCTATTTCCTACTGGTCTGATTTGTAAGTGTGCAATGTTCATTTCAGAAGTACTGTTCATAAGTGTATTCCTCCTTCTGTGTCACTCCAGAAAACAGTGGGGACAATCTACATGGAATCTTAAAAATTCAGACCACAAAGCTGATGTGGTCTGATGCTTCTACAAGGGATATCAATGTCTCTCCTTTATAACATGATGTATTTGTGTGCCTGGGATTCTTCAGGGAGTCTCAATAAGAATAAGCCTGTAACAGAGAAATCATTGGCATAGCTGGGAAGGAGAGAGACAATATATGTCACTTCTGTAGTTCCTTTTCTGGAATGAGTCCCAGGCATAATTCAGAGCAGCTTCAAACTCCTTGACCATCTATAGCCTCAGAGGGATGTTTTAGCAGCTAAGGACAGATGTGGTATTAAGCTCTCCAGCCCATAGCTCCCCTCATTCCCTTGTTCTCCCTGTTTTGTGAAGGATGTGAGAGTTTGTGAGGATGTATATCAGCTTCCTGTAAGAACTTCAAAAAGTTTGGGCCTGGCACATTTTGTTTGTGCCATTTTTTATTTTTTTTTACTGGAAATAAACAGAACAAAGTGAAAATCCAGCTTGTGGGTTTGGCTTTCCCTCCTCTGTTCCCTTCAGAAGTGAAACCAATGGACTTGAACCCTTAAAACACATACTGTGAGAAGAACAGCAACGAGCCTATAGTGACATACCGGTAAAAAGTCTAAAGGCTGTGTTTTTGCATATAGTCTTTAGATGTCAAGATGATAGATATTAAAGAAGAAGTAAAAATAGGTCTCTTCAGTCTAGAACAGTTTGGGTAGCTGAGGATTTATGCTGTATTGCTATCTGCGATTATAATTTCATGTTTGAAGATGCGCCATTTGGCTTTCTGCTTTAAGATTGTAGAGATGGTTGATTTGTTCGTAATGATCAATATACCTCTTGTATGATATCTGTTCTTTTGCTGCTGTCTGTTATTATTAAACAAGTTGGACAGTAATTTTCTGGCTCAAAAGGCTCCCAGAAAGGCAGATCAGGAGACATTTTGATCTGTTTGCAATTGCATATTGCATGAGGAAAGTGGAGAGTTTATTCTGAGCCTCAGCTGATAGATGACTTCATCAGGCCATTATTACACCTGTTAGAACTATTTTCAAACACCTCTTACTAGAAGTTTTTCTGGACTAATTATGTTTCACCTATGGACATATATGGACATTTTTTCAGGTATGCTTGACAAGGTAAGAACTTAGCTTTCTTTTAAAAACTGCCATATACTTTGGAAATGTTAGTCCTAATTACAAATTTTGTGAAAAGCTTGAAAATTTGTGCCCCAGAATCTTAATCAGATATTATAATGTATGCCTCATTTGTTATGTAAACTCTGACTAGAGATCTATCACTTGTGTCACATCTCACTAGGTTCTTGACAACAGAGATAGCAGTCAGAGAGCATCAGCAACATGTGCACGGCATCTGTGATTGTCACATGTGTGTGTTGGACACACAGAAAAAGTGTTGTTTTGAGCTACATTTTCTGAGATATTTTGCATGATTCACCTATCTATTGTTATGCAGGAGGTCTAAGCATACCCAATCTGAAAGAATTCCTCATTAACAGAGGACTTCTGTGCTTCTGTGTAGGGTCACTATTGTGAGTCAGCTACAAGAAAAACATTTAAATGTTCCCATATATGAATCTTGGAGCAGAAGTTGCTATCCTAATTTATGAATGATAAATATAGTAAATGAAACATTATTTTAAAAAAATCATAGCAAGACATCACTAGCAGGTTAGACAGTTCCAAATCTTGGCTATTGAGTTACAGGTCTTTGCCTTCATCCTGTAGTTCTTAATTGCAGAAGTCAACAGCATTCAGAGGTAAAACTTTGAATGAATAAAGCTATGGTTCAGCATAAGAGTGTTTTTAGCGGTGCAAACTGTTCTCAATGTAAAACCAATATCAATTTTTATTGATGTTAATGAAAGCTGTGTTGGTAAATTAAAGTGTAAGCAGACTGAGAGAATAGGAGCAACTCTAAATCTGACTTAAGAGACAAAATAAGTGAGTACTTTGATTAGAGGAGGTATGAATACTCTCAGAACATGAAAGGGGCAAGGGACAATTTCTCCATCTTTTTGCTAAACTTATATCTACTCATGCAATCCACTTGCTCCTGGAGACATTGCTTAGGCATTGATATTTTATCTGATTTTGTTTCTTGTATATCATCTATGACAACACTTACATAAAGTTGGTAGGAGAATACATGCTTTTTTCCTTATCTTACGGTTATACTAGTAGGCTCAACTAATTAAGGAGAAACACTTTTTAGTTATTTTTTCATTAAATATCACAGAATGGTTTCAGAAAGCCCTGAAATGTAGTTATTTAACTAGTTTTAGTTATTGCATCTGCAGGTACGTAACTTTTTCCAGTGTCATATCCACATTTTGAAATACTGTAAAAGTTAGCTCTTGATTTAATGGCAGGATATTTAAAATTATAGTTAATACTCATAAGGAAGCCTGCTCCTTTGATTAACTTTGGTACTAACTGGGATTTAAGTGTGATTACACTGTCAGAAAGAAAAGCTCTTGATACTGTATTCTTGACACTAAAGACTTAGAGAGGTGGTTCAATTACTGAAAATACCAGGACAACTGATGACCTATATACAGATCTTTGCTCTTCTAACCTGCACATTTTTGTGGTGAAGGATTTTGTTGAGTCAGTTATTACAGTGGGTTCAATGAACTGATTATAGTTAATTTGGGCTTGTATTTACAAAACTCCTATAGGAACAATAGTTTTGTGGATATTTCTCAGAAATACTATATACATAAGCATCAGTAATTACTTTAATTTTTGGTTACTTAATAATACACAGCTGATCACAGTACTGGAAGAGCTATCTTTGGTCTATTTCTTGTACTCTTAAGAGGTATAGAAGCAAATAAGAGCTCGTAGCTGACTGTGAGCTGTATGAATGGAGAAGTAATGTTAGAGATATGAAAACAATTTCTGGTCACATTATTACATTAATGCTTCTTGGAGGATTTTAGTCTGAAAAAATATTCTGTGTTACTTTTAGTATTAAATAAATTAAAACCACATTTTTTTTTCCAAGACAGAAATTTTACAAAACCTGTGGATTCCCTATTTCATAAGTTCCCGCAGTGGTCCAGACTCACAAACCATAGAAAAAAGCACTCCATTTCTCTAAGATACTGTACAGTTTCTTGGCAACTGATGATAAACAGAAATTGCTTGTTAAGAGATCTGTCTTTCTTCTTCTTTTTCTTATTTCAGATGTAATCTGGAATGAAAAGCAATGCTGTCATCATACAGGCTCCAAAAATAACAAATATATTAATATTTATAAAATAACTTGGGATGTAATATTAGATTAAGCCTTTAGTCTTAGCCATATTGCAGCAAAAGGGGTAACATAAGTTTTCCAACCCCAAGCGACAGTGACAAAAATATCATTCGGACTCCAGCCATTGCCTCCTTTCTGCCCATTTGCTCCTAGATAAGAACAGAAGTTGCTTTCTAAACCCAAGTGCTTTGAAGCTACTGTGATACAAGGCAATATGAAACTAAGACAGCTTTGGATCCCTATCTCAGATCCTTGTAGATTTAATAAGCAGAGAAGGGAAGTATGATTTCTTTGTCTGAATAAAGACAGGGCACTCACCTGTATGAGAACCGAAACTAGTTGAAAAGGAACTTAAAGTCAAAATGAAAAGTTTATAAACCTTCACTATCCTCTTGGTAAACTGGAGGACATTACCACCGCCACACTCAATCTCTGGATATTGACAGACAAATTTAAAAAGAGAGAGAAGCTGATATTTGAGTCAGGTGGCAATGCCTAATGAAAACTAAACCATAGAGACACCAATCACAAATACAGACTCTAGGAAATTGTTTCATAATCAGATATGTTAGCAAAGCAAAACCAGCAGACAAGGAAAGATGCAGGTAGACACTAAGGAAAAGCTCAGAAGCAGAATGCCTTGGGGCAGAGAACTGAGTAGAAGGCCAGATTAGGAAAATGTACACAGACCGTATTTGTTCTTATTCTGCTGATTTTGCATTAATTGCTCTTAAGTATGTCTGTCTGGAACAATATCAATTCCTCCCTCTGACAGAAATGACCCTACAGGCTCCTAAATGTCAGACAATTTTAGCCACTGTTTTAGTCATTAGGAGAATTTCAACCAGGTTGAGTGTCTGAACACCATTAATTTAAAATTTCACTAGAATATTAAGTTAATGATTTTGTGTTCCAATTAAAAGAAGTTGATACTGGAACCAGTAACATTATGTTTTCCATGTTCTGGAAGATATTTTTTCTGTATTCTGAAGGAATGAAAATATTCACCAAACCCAGAATCCACCTCTTTGTTGCTACATTAGATTCTAACACTCCTATGAATTTTCTTAGGGGGACATTAGATGTGGCGCACATCTAGTCTAGGAGAACATTAGACAAAATGTGGCAAAATACAGATTTAAACTTTGAAAAATAAGGCCTAAACAGTGAATTATTGGTGAATAGCACTGTGTAAAAATCCTAAATACACTGTTCTAGATGGAAACAAACTGAGAATTTTGAGTAAAACATGAATTAACTGTGAAATAGCGTGTCAGTATTTGAACTGTGTTTTCTTAGTGATAATTAGTCTTGAAGAATTTTGGAAAACTGAGAAAGCAGCAAAAGATCTTAATAGACCAGGATTTTCTAGGAAAACCTTTGTTCTCTGCCACCAAAATTTTGCCATACAGTTATTTTCATCCTTCTTTAAAGAGTAGATTGTGTTCTCATATTGAATTACAATTTAATGCAAATTTTCCCCAAGAAAAGTGACTCAGAGAGTTACGGGTGAGGAATTCTGTCATGCAACAGTATTTTTTTGGGGGGTAGGGGGAAATGCTTCAAACCAAAAAAAAGCAAAAAATCATGTTATTGCGCTGTAACAAGAACATATAATTAATAAAATTGTAGAGTAAAATAGTAACCTGCAGCCCTTAAACCAATTAACTTCAACATAAGCATGAAAAATTCTGCAGGAAAATAGCATTGAAAATAGTAATTATTTGAAATGTACTTACTATTCCTGCAGTTCCTTTGTTTAATGAATACATTTCTAATATCAGGGGCACACTCAAAGATTGACTTGAACTCTCCTCTTGTATTGCTTTGTAGTTAGTGGCAAGCAGGACTTTAACCTTACCTCCCAAGCTCCATATTACTTCTTCTTTCACTAGCTAAATAAATACCTTGTACAGTTTAGCTGTGCACTTTCACCTTCTTCTTTTTCAGCAACAACATTTTAAAAGTTTCTGTCCTTAGCTGTTTTTTTCCTGACCTGCACCTGACTCTCTAGTTGTTTTGATACAAATCTTTTTAAGGAGGTGTAGGAAAATGGGTGAGGGAGCAGGTTCAGATTAAAATATTCCTCTGCTTTTGTCTGCTTTTTCAGTGGTATTTTAAATTGAAACCCAGTTCCTTGAACTAGTTCCTGTGTGTCCCTACAAACAGTCGTGTCAGCACAACGGAAAGGATGGGGCAGGGCAGGAATTGGGTTGTGAGCAGGGGGAGAGGGACTTACTTACACTGGAATTGCTGCCAAAAATCATTGAAGATTATAGCTATATAGCCATCTAAAGCAGAAGAAAAAAGACTTGGCACCAGAAATATAGCTTAAAAGATAAGAAAGAGAAGAGAGCAATGATTAATTCACTAGAAGTACAGTAAGATACAAACAACTCACACCAATGCACCTGTTCCTCACTTTTTGGCACAGCATAAAATATGAGATTAAACGTTTCTCTCTATATTATGTGGTGATGCGTGTGTGTGGGAACACACATATGCAAGCAGGCACATGTGCAAATCTCTTTCTTCCCTCCTGGCTACGGTGCTTGGCATGGGAACTGAGCAGAGAGGCCTGGAAGCAGGAAGCGGAGGTGGCTACTAACATATAAGATGCTGCTGGATCTGGTCCTGTCAACAACAATCAGAGGGGACGGCTAGAAACAAGGGCCGGGGTGTGGTATTGATTTAAGATATGTGTCTGGATAATTAAACTGAGAAAAATATATTCATTTGGGGGAATGGAACTGTAACAAGTTCTGTCAACTTTTACTCTATCTGTATAATTTTTTGAGATAGTGTTTTTAAACAGGGATGCAGACTTGTAAAGTTGCCTAACCCCCTTTCCTTCTGTAGTCTGCATAATGCAAGCAGCCACTCAGAAACACAAAGATCTCCCTCTAGATTTCCCAAATTGGAATTGGAAATATTTAATTATAATTCTTTTCTGTGGGTTCATATGACAATCTGATATGATTTTTACATTAATAGCTTCCTAAAGTTTTAATTATATGTCATTTATTTAAGGTTATATTCGTTTCTTTCTAAGTCTTTAAAGTAAGAGGTTGATTTAATTGGTTTTCAAGGAGCTGTTCAGTTCATATGCTATTGTTACGAGGCATGTATCATCCCATTTCATTATTTTTATTTGAGCACAAAAATTATTGTCTGTTTTCTGTGGTAGCTCTTATCCTTCTCCTATAGCTGCATGTGTGACTGCTGTAACCTTGTCTGGAGGACACTTTTTTAGTGCCAGTAGATTTGGCTTTAAATTTCTATGTGAGGTTGTGTGCATATATTAGGGACCAGAAATCTGACCTGTAATTTATTCAAGTGCTGTTATTTGTTTTTTAAAAAAACTTATTTGACAAGTCGTAGGCTTGGCTAGATCCTGCAAGAATGCTTATGTCAGAAACACCTCATCTTGGCTCTCAGCATGCTTGGATGCAGCAAGCGTCCTGTGGAGGATGTGTCCCATTCTGGCCTGGGCAGCTGCCCTGCCTGGTGGAGACGTGCAAGCAGCAGATCTTCCACAGCCCACTCTGCCTCCTAAACAGCCAGGTGCCCACTGTGGTCCCAAAGCTTGCTCAGGTTTTCTCTGCCTGCTACTTACCCCTCTGAATCTCCCAGCTCTGCCCTTTCTGTTCTCTCCTTCATCAACATATGCCAGGAGTAATGGATGTCTGCAATAAGACAGTTGTTTTTGATACCAACCAAGCAAGGGACTGTTCCTGCGAGGTGCTGAACTGGTGGTAACTGTGACAGGGTGGTTAGTCATGAGAGCTGAGTGACAGTAAGCAGCTTTGATGGAGTAAATTTCTGGTGAGGCAGCAGCTGCTCAAGGGTATGTGAACCAGTCCTGCGTGTGCTGCGTAGGGGATGGAGCTGCAGATTATTTGTCCTCAGACGTTCCTTTCCGTGTGCACTAAACAGGCAAGCAGCCTCCTATGGGTGATGTGAAACCTATTGGTGGATTCACAAAATAAGCTTTTCTCACAGGTGCTTTCCACAGTGCAGCTGTATTATTTCTGCTGCCCACTGGCCTTAGTGAGGATTTTTCTAATTGCCTTCCATCTTAACCAGCCTGTACTGGTCAAGAAACTTCCTCAGCAGTTTTGCAGGATGCTGTAATCATATTTACAATACTTAGGCAGTCTCAGCAACACTGGACTATTTTATGTGAAGTCTGTTAGCCCCATTTCAATTCATTGTTTATTGTCATGTTAATTATTTTTTCCCAGAACTATACATGTTTTCAATAACACAGTAGTTTTTCTGTGTCGCATCTTTGGACAAAGAACCCTATTTGATTAGCTCTTAGTCTTTTATTTATTCCTCAGCCACTCTTTTTTTTTTGCCAGTTTCCAAACTGGCAAAAAAATAAATGGGTTCGGGGATATTACATTGAAGTCCATCAGTGTTGGATTCAGAGTTGAACAAGTGAAGACAAACTTTATAATTCCTAGATAGAGGAACAAGGTAGAAAGTAGTTGACAAATGGCTGTTATTGTGCTCTTTTTAGTCATAGAAGACAGAAATAATTTTCTCTAAATGTACTGCTGTTATTATTAGGCTATTCAAAAAACAGAGTTTTTTCTCCCAAGTTTCAGATGATACCTTCTGTTAGGTTATCATTTTATGTGCTTATGTATGTACAAACTGCAGGTGACTATTCAATATATCCATTTTTCTTGTCATTAATATTAGAAGATTTCCAACTTCCACTTTCATGCTTTATTTATGATCAAGTTCTTGCAATCAGAAATGTGATCTTTAATAAAATGAAATGTATGTGTCAGATGGAAAGAAGCATTAATCATGCAGAAAACAACCAATACACATTTATTTCTTTTTGCCATATTGTCACATTGTATTTCTATAGGTTAATCATGATTTGTAAGTAATATGTAAACATATTTTCAAAGAAGTACTTTAATGCACTGTGAGTCCAAATAAATGAGAGTATGTTCAGTTCCCTCTCCTATTCAGAGTGCATAGCAACCCGATGTCCATTTACCTCTGCTTTGCTTCTAGATATTTCTATTCTCTTGCATGTTGTGGATACCAGACTGATAGACCTGCAGCTGCTTAGAGAATACATTTTAAACATCAGTACCACTGTGAAGTGATTCCAATTTTCCATAACTTTACTGAAAGTTAGCCCATTCTTTGTAATAATCATTAGTGCTCTCTTGAATGCATATAAATGATTGGTATTGATATTTCATTTGTTTATATTATTCCATCATGATTAAAACTCACCTCCTGCAAAACAACTAATCTGCCAGTTTGTTAGTATTCTGCTTATGGCAACTTGGGATGTTTACTTAGCAGTAAACTCATTTTAGAGCTTATTCGTCTGGCAAAGAACATTTTCAGACCACCAGCCTTTCCACTGAGTGAACTGAACTGTATTTAAAGCATACAAATATGAATCACATAAATGAAAAAAGTGCATTCATGGCAGAGCTGTACCAGCCAAGAAGGTGTGAATGAAAAATGACTGAAAAAATTCTTTGAATAGTTGCATTAATTTCTACAGGAATTAACTGCAGTTATCATTATATCCCTTTTGTACTCACTGTCATCAACTGCCACTAATCAGCTGAATCTCACAGGCCCATGCATAAATGTAAAATGACCTGCAGAGTCTTCTGTCCCAGGCTCAATTTGGCACTGCTATGCACAGCTGACTAGGGTAGGCCATTCGAGAAGCAGAAAAAATGTAACAGGCTCACATCTAGCCAGTGCAGCTCAGCCCTCAAATGCTGAGCAGTTCGTGTTACCTGAACAGATGAAAAAATGAAAACTGGATAAAAAACTGCTGTGTGTCACTGATGGAGAGTTGTCAGGCAGACGCAAAGTGGGGGGCATGTAACTGAGGATCTAAATTATGAACTTGGACACCTACAATGGCAGCTGGATCCTATATCCCCACCTGAATCCCGTCCTTAGCCCTCAGTGAGTTTCATTGTTTCTATGGGAAAAGCCCTGAGGACAAGATCCTTAATAGTTGTAAATTGGCACAGTACCACTGAGTGTATTGAAGCTCACATAACTTACTCTAGAAGAGGATTTGGCCCTCTGTCTTTAGTTGGAGTCTTTTGTAGTCAAATCAGCAAGTAGCCGGTATTAGAGGCAGCTCATTATGGAGGAGCCATATGCACCCATGATCTCTCTCTGGGAGGTCTTACTCTTGTTTTTTCATGATTTCTGTAGCTGTACCGATGCAGAATAGAGGTCACGTCCACTTAGAAAATAAGTTAGTTTTTCAGACTGAAGCTACACAACAGAGATTCTGACTGATGAGGCTCCTCTGTGGGCTGTGGACTCTGCGTGTGTGGGAGGAGAGATTTGCAGAGATATGCAGCTGGCCAGGGAGAATAACTGTGCAAGCTAAGGATCTTTCTCTTCCCTTCTTTTTATTTCTCCCTTCCCCACATTTATTTTCTTCATATCTTCCTTTCTTGGTAGGTTAAAGAACTGTTCCTATTCAGCAGCCTATTCAAGATCCATTCAGGACTGTTGCTTAGTGAAATACAGAACTGCAGACATAGTAGGACAAGCAGAGCTTTGGAATAACTGATGGTTGAAAGGCACTATTTGGCAGTGCCAATTTTACACAGAGTATTGCCCAGCTGCACTGCTCTATGTAATGACTTGACATTGTATATATTTTATAACCATTTCTTAGCCTTGAAAATTTGCTTAGGCTGATACTCAAAACTCAAAGGTGGTGCCACAATTTTAACTGAAGTATGAAAATATTCCAAACCCCCGATTCCTCTCAATAGTGACTGTGGTAAATTCCCTGCAATTAAGAAAACTCTCAAGTGGTCTTCTCAAAATGCTGCTGCATATTGCCTCAAATTATGGACCAGAAGTTTTACATGATTTTATGCTGTAGACACACTCTCAGGGGAAGGACTCTGGTGAAGTAACTAGTTTACTTCGGAGAAAATCCCATAAAACTTTTCCATAATTTTCCTGTATTTTGATGCTAATTTACAATACAATACAATAATAGCAAGAAAATTCAAAAGTGTTGAGGAGTGGGTCAGAAACAGCCCTGTTTTGAGACTGTTTAGACATAAGCAAAAAACTCAGAGAGTGAGTTTGTCCATGCCTTGAACACAAGATAATTTTGCTTGCATTTTGCAAGTGAGGACACTGTTGTGAGTTTTAAGTGACACTTTGCTTTTGCCATCAATATCCATCTTCTATGGCATACATAGCTGACAATAAACTTCAGTGGGAATTTGGTACAACATGTCTACATTTATGCATTCCTTCCCCAACTAGAACTTAATACTTACAACATTCTGAGAAGCTGGGAAGGTGAGTTTAGTGTAGAAAATGTACCCATGTTATTGTATTTCTGTGGCTTTTAGAATTGGTACACAATAACCCAAATAAGGCACTCATTAGAGAGGTAGCACTGAGATATACTGATTATACTGATACAACTACAGTGATATAATTATACCAGTATAGTAATATGAGTAAATTTTCTTGTTTAAGCAAGCCTCAAGTCAAACTCTTAACATTATTAAATTGTGGTTTTGCATTATGAACAATCATCTGAAACAGTGTTTCAGATATTAGAAATATTTAGTCTGTCCACAGGGGGCCAGAACAGGATTATATCCTCAGAGTGTATTAGTGCTTTGTTTCTTCTAATTTTAAATTTCTCAAGGGAATGGAGCTTTCACCATTTCCATAGAGACACTATTTCACAGCCCACAGATCTTTCTGTCAGGAATATTCACCTTACAGTCTCTCAAATTTTTCCTTTTATACAAGTTTGGTAGCATTTTTAACTCCCTTGGATAGCTTTATACGAGAGAGGTGAAAGGGAAGGAATTCCCCAGAAACAGTGAAGTCTGAGGAAAGCTCTAAATTATTTCCTTATCAAAAAAAAGTCACAATACCACAGATTGAATGTTGCTCTCATCAGCACCTTTAACAGTTTGAGTACTGCTATGATAAA
Source organism: Tyto alba (assembly GCF_018691265.1). NCBI lineage: Eukaryota > Metazoa > Chordata > Aves > Strigiformes > Tytonidae > Tyto > Tyto alba. Next base: position 25,692,765 of record NW_024881328.1, on the reverse strand, counting down.
TGTAAACTTAAAAAGATCTTAATGTCAAATAAAGCAGGAATTTTACAAAAACAAGTGAGATTTCTTGTAGAGATAAGAGTAAAATATTGCTTTGAATCACTCTAGTAGATTTCCTCACATAATCTAATATATCTGCTTTAAACCTCAAGGAATTTATGCTTGTTTATAGACAGTGAGACCTTGCAATGAAAGGGAGAAGTGGGAGTTAACTTTAAAAACATATTGGCTTTCTCCCAAGCAGTGAGTGCTGACAAGTATAACCATATTACTAAAATCACATCAGCAATGTGATATATTAAATAAAAACATGATCGTCTACAGCCAAAGTAGTTTGTATTTTGTCCATGAAAAAGCACTGTGTTACATCAATCTGTCCAAAAAATGGGGCACATCAGAAAACAATGTTAAGAAGGCTTTTAAAACACATCATTGAGATTACAGCACCTTTAAAAATAAACAGCACTGAATACCAACACAGGTAAAATGTCATTGTGAAACCCAGATCTGAAATTCAACGGCATGCTTTATAGCTTTCCAGTGTGTGATAAAATCTGTTCACCAGATGTACTATCTGTCTCCTGTGTAGCATACTTGAGCATCATCTAGGCCTGAGGCCCATTTATTTCATGTAATTGCCTTCCCTGTGCACACCTTAGGGCACCCTAATTCTCCATTTTATTTCAGGCACTGTACAGGGTACCATCTGGTAGTGTTAAGCTCATCTCATTTTATTGCACTATTGCAGTGGCTATATTCAGCCCTATAGCATTCTTTCAATGAACAGAGAGTTCAGTTACTGCCAGCTATTTATTTTTGCCAGAAATAAAGTAGTTTTTAACTACACACATGCAGAGTTCACATGTATATCAGTCTCACCTGAAACGCAGGTCACTGCTTTTCACCCCACGTGGTTAAAAATAAATAAATAAATGGTGACTTGCTGATATTCAGGTACAGCAGCAGTGCTGGGACTGTGTTCTCTTCTGTTGAGAGTAGGAGATCTAAGTTCTTCTTACTCCTCCAAGTAATGATGTCTTTTTAGTATCTCATTTTTATTATTTCTATTAAAATGAGCAAAAAATATTATATCACACCTTATAAAGGCACCTTACAGGAATAGCTTAATATTTAAAGGTAGTAATATACCTCTCAACTGTACTTCATTACAAAGTTCATTTGCTATTTTAGGCCCAAATTTGCTTCTATACATCACATTCCTGCTGTTATCCTCTTGTTTATTCTTGTAAATTATTGCCATTTTAAAAAATTTAACTTTAGATTGATATTATACAAACTTCATCCATTTCTAGGTTCTTCACTGTCTGCCATTTTTAATCATCTACCTCTTTTTGAGTCTTTGTCACATATTTTAATGGCCTGATTTGTTTTTAAACTCCCTTTTGTACCAGCAATTTGGTGCTCTTGGTTATTGCTACTTAGATGTCTAACTACCTGCTTGTGCCTACAAACAAGGGAGTGGAAGACTAAGTGCCGTTAGTTGCTCCCACAGTTTTCATGTGCAAAAAGGGAGCCTGGGTTTTCAAACTCTTAAATTTCCTGGCAATAGTTTTGAAGTACATCAGGTTTGAAAGTCCAACGCTGTTGTCTGCTGTAGAGACAAATTCTTCTTTCCTGTAAACTGCTGACTTCAGAATGGCTGCATGCCGGTAAGGCAGGCCAGAATTGCCCTCATTGGTGCAGCCCTATCACTGCCAGAGAGGGAAGAAAAAACACCTTTGCTAAATCATGGTGGAAACATCATGTGAAACACATTTGGCACCAAGTCTTAGATGTGTGAAATAGATCCCGTTCCTGATGTCAGTGGCAGAAGGAATGAACATTTTCATTGTCATTGCATCCCTTTGCCCTAGTGCTTTCTCCCAAGGCAATGTCAGGGCCAGATAAAGGTTATCAGAATGCGGCATAACACCTTCCCTCCTCCCTCCACCTCTATAGCTCTTTCTCCTCTTTGGAGCAGTAGTTGGACAGGATATCATCCCTTTAAGAAGTATTAAGTATAACTTGGGAACAATAGTTATATTAGGCAACGCTTCCCGACGGAGCTCAGGCAGTGCAGATTCTCCCAGTAATCACAGCTAGGGGTGGCATCTGTCCTTTCTCACCCTGGGCAATAGTGAAGGTTCCCTTCTGTTGAAAGACAGAAATGTCCCACTTCTTTCAAGTATGGTTCCAGGCTTTCTGCAAACTGGCTGATGCCATTTTGCCGGTGCCACTCAGTTCATGTATCACTCTTCTCAGCTGTGAAATCCTGGATGAAATATTGATGTGACTGAATGCTCCCAGGAGCTGGACAGTGTCTGTCTTGATCCATCCCCAAACAAAGCAACTGATGAAAGAAACCTGGAGGCCTTTGGAAGTGTTGATTTTAGATAAGTATTTAAGTCACTCACCTGCCATTTCCAGAGCTGGAAATTACTCTTTCTATAATCTGCTGCATGTGACAATAAAATGACAGTGGACTTCCTCAGAAAATAGCCTGGCACAGATCTGGTGAGCAGCACAAACAAATTTGTCATAAAAAACCAACCACTGTTAAAATGTGTTCTCCCTTTTCTCCTGACTTTCTCATTCATTGATTACTAATAGCCACAGCATGGCATTAACAGCCATGTCTGAAAATGCCACCTTCCAGATAAATAAATTATAACACAATGAAACTTTTAAAAGGTGGAATTATGTTCCTTTGTGTGAATTCTGTGTGTTTTGCGTTCACTGGCAATGACAAATGTAGGTAGATTCACCTGGATTAGCTGTCTGCATTGATATAAAGGGCAGGTGAATGAAAAGAATAACTCTCTCTATCATTCTTCCTTGTAGGAAGAGTTTATTTTACTGTTTTCAGTCTCAACTGAAATTGGGAGTACTGGATTGTGACTAGACAAGCTGTGATTCTTAGCAGCCATAAAAAGTACATTTTTCTGATGGTTTGTAAATCAGTGGAAGTCTCTAGTGAAACAATAGGTTCATATTTATTTTCCTGGAGACTTCCACTTCCTTTAGATTTCAAGCCATCTCATTCTGTACAAATTTTAATGATAATCTTAGTATGAAGACACATTTCTCCCCTTCAACCCATCAAACAGAACATCCTGATAATTCCAAATAAATTCATCCGAAGAGAGCTGCAAAATGTCTGAACAAGCCACTATAGGCCTTAGAGGAGTCAGAGCTCAGAAATTCTGGTAGATAACTGAGTACTGAGATTTTCCATATTCCAAGAAACAGTGCTTTAAGGAAGGGAAGAGAACTTCAGAGCTGGCAAGGTGCAGTGGACAGGTGTGGGTGCAGCAGGGTACCAGACGATATTCGTTGAAGGACTGGAGCCTTAAATATAATTAAGACTGTTCATTTGGCATAGCTAAAAGAAAACTCATAGATTTTTATTGATAAAAATGCAAATGTGATAATTTGAGCTAAAAGGGGAAATGTAATGACACACACTCATTCCTATTAAATTTATTTTCCATTAGCAAAAATCTAATTAACCATTAATCACTTGATAATGTATATGTAGCAAAAGCAGCTCAAAAGTCAAATTGTCTAAATAAATAGCACAGTAGCCAGTCAAGGTGAAAAATACCATGCTTCTTTATAAAGAAGAAAAGTAGAAATCATTGTTTCCTCATACAGAAATTGTAGCTGTGGCATACATCCAGCCTCAGTTACGACACCTGAGAGTTAGGTCTAGCTAGTCAATCTTTTCCTGCAAGTGGCTGCAGTTAAATGAAAGCAACACTAAAATAGACTTACCCGTCTGTGCAATCAAACTGGGAGAAAACTGTCTTGGGATTCATTGGACAGTGGAATTTGAAAGCATCACATTCTTGCAAAGGTTCCCTCTGAGCCGAAGGATGGCTTCCTAGAGCAAGTGACTTCTACTCTGAGCTAATTTCTGCTCCACTCCCATTGCACATTTTTCCATGCATAGGCCCCTGGAGTGCTGTGCAGCCAGACCTGCCGGCATTTCCTGTTTATTTCAGTCTCTGGTATGATATTGGAAGTAACATCTCAGCCTGGAAGTATATTAAATGAAATGTGCATGCAAATTACTCGCAAACCATCTTTTCCATTTTACAGAAGGTTTGTGTTTGATTGGTTCATTTTGCAAGACTTAATTCTGTAGGATGGGCTAGGCTTTTTCCCATTATAAAAAAATCCCTAATAACCAGTCCCACATCTGAGACAGTGAAGATTAAAATCAACCATTGTGTAGTATATGAGAAGTAACTATTTTTCATAGGCTTTTTATTGCACATTTGGGATTATGATTTCATATTATGCAAATGCATTTTATGAAACCATAACACAGAAATGTGTACTATTGTTAATACACATTTGCAGCCTAGCATGTGAAGTCTCCAAAAGAGCCATTCTGGTGTCCTCTTTCATTCTGTATTATGAATAATAAACAAAACATAGTTAGATGTATTCTGTATTACAGAAGAATAATAAAAATTGAATCCTGTCATTAATACACATCAACAGTGTGTATCCTGGTAGCTCAGAAAGACATCACAATGTGAATGCATGTTAAACAAAAAGAAAAAGTTGTCTAATTCATAGCAGAAACAGGGACTGTTTGGGACAGCTCTGTTTGTTGTACTTGGAGGGAAGGATGGTAATCAAAATCCTGCTTGTTCTTCGTTTCTTTCAGCTTCACAATGGCATTATCTTTGTCACTGGAGTCATTGGCTGCATGATAATTCCTGTATATCGCAGTCATATTCTACAAAGTACTATAATAGGCCTCAAAATAGCTGTTCTTATATTTGTTTTCCAAAGAACTCCAAAGCAGCAGCTGGTGTTTGAGCAGCCTAGCTGCTACTGCAATGCCTTGCCTAGGATTCTAACCTACTGACAGCACCACTTGCAATAGTTAGGGTGAGGATGCCATTCAGACGTGGAATCACAATTACATATTATTTCTTCTTAAATTAGTAATGAAAAAGGAAGTAATTTAGCAACCTTCCCACTTCAGCATGATTTTTGCACTCTAGGTTCAAAACAAATCCCTATCAACATTCCTGAAAAAATCTGTATCACCGCTGGCTTGTGACTTACAGGTATGCTCCCATTTCCACTTATTTTCACAGATTTCAAATGCAGTGTCCATTTTCCTTTATGCAGTGCACAAAGTCACACTAGCTAGTTTTATTCTGCTGTAATGTACAGAAATGCATCGCCCCACCTCTTACCTGTGACCATCACTTCCATGGGGTCACAGCTTGCCAGCCACAAATCTATGCCACGTTAATAAAACCAGTACTCATGTAGTGTCCTTATTTGTGGTTCTGATATCCCAGAAGGATATCTGGAGCCTTTTATGTGCTTGCCAAATCTGAAAGAAACAAAAACAAAGGGCAAAAAATTGAGCTGTTCTTCTGTTCCCCAAATGAAGTCTTTAATAATGGCACTTTTCCAGGTATTCTGATACTGAATTAGGTTTAGTCTCTCTGATAGAGCTGTTTCCACTGTAATCTTGCCCATATAAACTGAAATATTACAAAGGTTTTAAATGTCTTTTGTAGGTTGAGTTGACCACAGGTTCTGAGTATTACTACTTGAATATAGTTATGTGAGATTTAATTAGAACTGCCTTATAACTCTTTATTGTAACAATCTCTCTGCTTGCAAAACTGGAAAAAGATTAACTTAATAGCACGGTTCAGTAGAAAAAGCCAAGAGGAATGAGCTCTAGAAAAATACTACTTTAATTCAAACATCTGTATTTTGAAGATTCCTACAGGTATCAATTAAAGAAGATTCCATGTCTAGATTGCATTAAAAGTATGATATTCAAACTTGAGGAGATAAACACTTGAAATTATGTGTTCTGTATAATGAAAATTGCCTACCTATAAAGGTCTTTTTTTTTTTTTTTCCGACTGCAAAAAATATTTGTAAAGGTAATTTCACCAGACATTTGGAGACTTTGAAGTGCTCTTCTATCCACACGGTTCTTTATGAATAGGTAATTTTTATCTGTGCTCTACTGAACTAAATGTTTATAAGACTGTCTGGTTTCAAAGATGCCCGATAAAAAAAATATAATTCCCTTAAAATGACTAACATAAGATTTATTCATTTACCCTTTAAGTACTTTGCAACTTTTTTCCATTGTTCTCCCTCTAATTTTGCCTCCAGTAAAATCTTAAATTTTTCTAATTTGCTGTACTATTTTAATTACTCAATTTTCCCTTATTTGTACAAGTAAGCAGTCATATAAGTTTGAGAATGTAAATCATTCCTCCATTAAAAACTCTATTTCCTCATATTTCAAGTTCTATTCATTTAGGAAAGAAAAAACCTTGACGTGGAATGGAATTATGCAATGTCATGGACACATTAACATTTGGATCAAAATTTTACATTGTGTCAGCCAGTAAACAGTATAAATGGTTCAGATTTGCAATAAATAATTGTCTATTAATACCTTGGCGTGGTGTAGCAAATTAAAGTCTCACTTCAGTAAGCACAGATGTAGGTAAGAGCTGGGGCCTGAAGAAAGCAACTGCCATGCAGCATTAGAATAGAAAGAGAGCATCATGAAGCGTTACTGTATCTTTCCAGCAATGAGAATAACGTATACAGATTTCAACAGGAATAGATTAACATAGGGGGAGGTAGGTTGTAGGTGCATTTAAGTCTAATCAGGCAAGATTTAGAACCACTTGTATTAGATGCTCTGGCAGGCGCTTCCCTTGCAGAAGATCAAAAGAAGCATTTTAAAATACAGCATTGTGTGCTGTTGCATACAGAGCAGAGCCCATAACTCAGGGTGATCAGGACATATGATACTCAGGGACCTCGTGGGTCATTATGTTGGGTCCATACCTGTGGCAGTCAAACACCCCCCAAAACCTTATCTGTACACTTCTTTTGATAAACTGTTGTATTTTGCAGCTTGCACGTTTTTGCCAATTGTGTTGAAATTTTCACAAATTTAATTGCTAACTGAAATTTTGTCAAATGACTTCAGTAACTTCCTGCCCCACAGACTATAAGCAGACGGTCCTAAATGCTCGGTACCTGAAACTCAAAGTTCAATTTCTTAATGTGGGTTATTTCTGTGAATATTTTAATGAGTAGACATGCCATTACTTCAGTGTGGAAATTCAACGCAAACAGAAGCATGAAAAGATATTAATTTACAAATTAAAATATATATGAGCAGTTAGGTATTAATAATTATTTAGAGATCTCCAGTTCATAATATTGTCTCTCAGCTGTCTCTAGTGGTGTCACCCATGACCCATAATTGTTGTTACTCCAGTTTTGAGCACGATTTTTCTTTTGCATTACCAACTCAGCCCATAATCCTGTAACACAATCTAGCTTGTCCATACACTAATGGGAAGGCATTAATCAAAACATTGTTCTCCGTTACATTAACTATAGAGCAATATCTCCTTATTTTGTATTTCTTAATGGTTTCTTTGTCCAAGTCTGTTTAAAAACGCAGCCTCAGTGTGCTGGACTACAAGTCTTCCACGGTCTATGCTTGATTGGCTGAGTAATCTCTCTCATTTTCTTTGGCACTCTGTGTTCATGTCCTTGGTGCCTGGAGCACAAGTCAGTGGGTTTTTAAGCAGAGTACAAGGTCTGTATTTTGTAGGCAAGATGGCTTATTTAAAGTAGATCTGAAGCAGATACTGCTAGCTGCACAAGACAAGGACTTAAAAATCTTCATCCAGTGTCTGGATGCTTGCAGGCCAAACAAAATTTAATGCTTGCTCTGAGGGAACACAAGAATAACCTGCTTCCTGCATTGCCTCGTGCAATGGGTCTAGTTAAAAGGGATATAAATGTACCCATGAGAGCCAGTGCCTCTGCACTTGGGACCTTCTTGGATAGACTTGAGACCTTCTTCCTTAGCTCCTCCAGCAGTGTTATGGCTGTGCTCCAAACCTCTGAGGCTATTAATAAAAACCTGAAAACTGTCCATCTAATAAAATTCATGTCACTCCTTGAAACACTCAGACCTGTTTAGCTTACCAATGATTTTCTCCATTTGTGCAGCATACTCTGTTGACTCTAGTCTTTTCATAGTTACTGTGAAATAAGACATGTTGGATTGAGATCAGCACTGTGGAGAAGGACTTAGTGTTAATGGGTGGAAAACTGACTGTGAGCTAGCAATGTGCACTCACAGCCCAGAAAGCCAGTTGTGTCCTGGGCTGCATCAGGAGAAGTGTGGCCAGCCAGTCAAGGGAAGGGATTCTCCTCTGCTCCTCTCTCATGAGACCCCACCTGGAGTTTTGTGTCCAGCTCTGGGGCCCCAACATAAGAATGTCATGGACCCTCTCGAGAAGGTCCAGAGGAGGCCACAAAGATGATCAGGGGGCTGGAACACCTCCCCTATGAGGACAGGCTGAGAGACTTGGGGTTGCTCAGCCTGGAGAAGAGAAGGCTCCAGGGAGACATTATAGCAGCTTTCCAGTACTTAAAGGGGCCTACAGGAAAGATGGGGAGGGACTCTTTATCAGGGAGTGTAGGGATAGGACAAGGGTAACATTTTTAAACTGAAAGAGGATAGATTTGGATTAGCTATAAGGAAGAAATCCTTCCCTGTGAGGGTGGTGAGGCCCTGCCACAGGGTGCCCAGAGAAGCTGTGGCTGCCCCCTCCCTGGCAGGGCTCAAGGCCAGGTTGGACGGGGCTTTGAGCAGCCTGGTCTGGTGGAAGGGGTCCCTGCCCATGGCAGGGGGGATGGAACTGGATGATCTTTAAGGTCCCTTCCAACCCAAACCATTCGGTGACTCTGTGATGCTATGTTATTACATGGCTAACCACACAGTAACTTCACTGGAAGAAATGGTAATTACAGAGTAAGTTGTGTTAATCCTCCTGTGCTATTGTTTAGTAACTGTGTAATTAGCTCAGGTCACCTGTGCAAATCAAAATTGCTTGGTAATTTTTCTCTTCTCCCTTCTTATAACAATTGCAGGTGATTTAGAACATTGATGGTATCTCAGCAGGGTATGTGGTTCCAAACCTCACAGACCAATGTATTGCTTTCCATAAGCAACTCCTATTTCTAATGTTATCAGTGGAAAATTGATTACAGGGAGAGGTTAAATTTGCTTGTATGAACAGCTGTACCTCTATTTTTATCACCTTCATTGAAATCAAGCTTAATATTACATTGAATAGAATTCATTCCCACCCAGTTGCTGGTTGGGAGCTTGTGAAATTAATTAGGCACCCTCAATTCATTCCCACTCTTATGAGTTATGAATTTTGAGCAAGAAAGACACAAGTTGGGTGAAACAGTGAAAGATCTAGAGCAGGATTTCAATAAGGCCAAGGCTGAAGCATCCCATAGCAGTCAAAAGACAGCCAGAAGCCACAGTCACTGTAGTATTTGTTCTGTGGCCAGAGAATGCAAGTCACCAGAGGTGACAGGATGTGACTTTTTTGCATAAACAATAAAATCTAGACATCTACAGTGTTACACAGAGATAAAAAATGCTAGGGACATGACCTGACCTACATGATTTTCTTTAATTCTGGCCTGAGTTGCATGTTAGAATATAAAGAATTAATTACATGATACATAACCAGCTCCCATCAGTGCTCCAGCAATCTGTGAAGCGCTATTTAGGCATGCCATTCCAGTGACACTTCTTCTGTCTCTAATATATCACAGAGCAAACCCAACATAACAGAAGCACACATATCAATGTGAACAATATCATCCTGGTGCAGAAATTTTCACAGTTAATTAAAAAAATCAAATATAAACAGTCCAGCTCCTTACTAAACTAATTAAAAATATAAATACAATAAGCCCTGACTGAGCTTTTGACAGGTCATTAAAAACACAAAATTGAGTCAAGTACAAGGACTAGTTTCAATATATAACAGAGTGAAATAAAATGGTGAGGCTGACGTTAAATTAATTCTGGTTTTGTTTCCTCACCTGGTGTCAGTGGCTGAATTTAAACAGCGTGGTTCTCCCAAGGTAAAGGCCTGGGCATTTTACTATGTGAAGTCAAAGATGCCATTTACCACTTCCTTCTGGCTTTTAAATCTGCTTCCCTGGCAGCATTACCATCTGTGTGTGTTCCATGCAGTGCCTTTTCGACCACAGGTTTCAACATCATTTTCAATCCTCTGAAATTATTTCAGCAATAGACATACGCTCTCATCACTCCAAGTGTATCCTTTAGAAATAACTTTGGTTAGAAGTGGACCATTGGTTTTGGTGCATCGTCTTAGGGTTTCCAAGCAGGACTAAGATCTAGCAAGCATTCTCCTGGTAGGAGCTTTCATACTGTGCGATGGGGCTGCACTAGGCTGTCATACTGGCATTCCCTTTGTTCCACACAGGACTCCCAGTTGTGAAGGTACCCATGATATATACAGCTTAGTTCATCCCCGGGCTGCTTCCTAGGGCAAATAAATATTTCACTTGGTGAATTAGATTAGAACTGTCTTCATAAGGCTAGTTTGGTGCTTGGCTTTAAAATACTGTTATGTTTGCAATATAAAGAATTCTCCGATATAAACACAAAAACCAAACAAAACCAAAAAAGCATGGGTGTAGCCACTGTGAATATTTTTCCTGTTGGCCTTGATTTATCAACAGCATAATGAATGTCCTGAATGCCTTTAAATTTCCTTTGAAGCTCCCTTTGAGGGGAGCTTCAGGAATATTCCTTATATTGCTTGGAGAAAACCGGAGGATGCCACTGTGAATGAAAATGGTGCTTCCTAGAATGTTCCAGCTTTCATTTACTGACATCCCACATATATTCAGTTGTGTAAAACATCCAAGAATAGTGTGTAATATAGTTTCAGCTGAGTTGATTTCCAACACAATTTGGCCTGTCTGTAAATTGGCACCAGGTCAGTTTTTATGGATCCGGGCTTCAGGGAGCTTGTTTTCTGGTACTGGGAAAGGAGACAGGGGCTCAAAGCTATGCTCCTTGCAAGGGTGCACCACGAGCCCCTATGCTACGTCAAAAGGATGAAGGACTATCCCAACAAAAGGTTCCCCAAAGGGTGTAGGAGTTTCCACCCTCAGGTCTTGTCTGCTTCAAGAGCTCCCCTGCAGCAAGCAAGAATGTGAATTTAGTACAGGGTAGTGTAATACCCCTTAGAAAGGTCACCCAAGGAACTGTTGTGAAGCGGATGAAATGCTGTAGAGTCATATTCTTGCTTGTTGCTGATTCCCACTATGCAAAAGTGCCCCTGAAGCTGTCTCCCCAGCACCGAGCCTCCCAGCCCCAAGGAGTCAAGATTATCGGCATTTGTTGTTGTTGCTGTGGCCCTTAGGATTTGTCTGCACTTTTGTGTGTATGTGCTTCCAAAAAGCAGAGTCCTGCACCAATCTGAGCCTCGAAAGAAGGGATTAATGCCCAGAAAAATATCTTAGTCAAAGAGTTTAGACATGGGTTTATAACTTAGTTAATGGTCTAGTACAGGAGAGGCCTGAGAAAACGTGGCAAATAAGTATTAATGCTGGATCCTCCTCATTCTCTATTCTTTTCTACTGCCTCCACATCAGATGAGTCTCCTTTTTATCCCTAGCATTAAGTTTTTATCACTTTACTAAAATACTATAAATCAATAAAATAGGGCAGAAAATTGCTTTCTTACATCATTGCACCAACATGCCGCTTGTATGGTCTGGAATGACAATGAGACATCCATCTTTCTCTGGACAAAAATGCCAGTTCCCAATACAAAATGCCAAGTTGTATATGGCTAAAAAAATTCCATACCAAACATTAGCTTCTGCTGAGATGAGAAATGCCTCCTTCACTTCTCTAATTTTTTGAAGATCAAGAGAAAATTCTAATTGTCTAAACACAAAATATTATTCATAAATTAGTATTTATATTCTGTCCTAAAAACCTCTTCCTAGTAATTCTTCTTCCTGATAATATTTGCTTGAATCTCATGCCAAGCTCCACAAAGACCTTTTTTGACTTCTTTTTTTTTTTTTTTTTTTTTTTTTAATTTTTAAATATACTCACTAGGGGGAATGCTCATAAAATACAGCCTCAGCCACAATCTGGACTATGGTCTGCCAAGCTCCACATAAATAAATCATCAAGTCATTTTGGCATCTTCTGGGCCAGGAGGAATATCTTCAGGGTAGATTTAAAGAGACATCGTCCTGTAAAGTATGTCCTTCGTGGAAAAAACTAAGCAGTAGCTTAAAGGCTACTTTGAATCTCAGATATTTGCATTTTTGCAGGTAACCAGCACAATAAAATACAGTGAAATACTTTTTAATTCCAAAATTACAACTGTATTAGTCAGCCTTCCCTGCTGCTATCCTAGCAGAAATGAAATCAAATACCTGAGGCTTGAGGGTAGTGTGAGCAGGTGATACTGGAGATGGCGATTTTGTGCTAAAATGTCTGCAGAACATACAGCAAGTAGCTGTTTGAGATTTTCTCATAGCAATCCGAGTGCTGCAACAATGCTAAAGCAGCCAAACATTTCTTGCCTGTGCACTTTCTAAAGCCAATATGAATACTGAGACATGAGACTGCTCCAGCTCCAGAACCACATGCTGGAGCTGACCCGACAGCATGTTGGCCTGTCAGCTGGCAGCACCTCATCCCTCCCTCCCTTACACCCTGGGGAAACGAAACCTGGTGTAAGTGGAAGAGAGCAAGTCTCTTGCAAGGGCCCCGGGTGTGGTCAGGTGGGCAGAAGCACCACGAAGGACGTGTGTCCTGCAGCCCAGGCTCAGAGCCGGGTCCTGGTCATGGGACCTCCATGGTGGCCGGGAATGATCTCAGTAGCTGGCTGTGAAATGGAGCTTTGTTCACCTACCCCTTCTGGGAGGCATCTAAAACAAGGACATGTAAATCAGATAATAATCAAGAGAAAGCAAGCTGTAGCTGGTTTGTCAAGAGGAGACCTTGGGCCACAGTCCTGCCTGCCATTCACAGGTCGCTGAAATCAATGGAGCTGTGCCTGCAATTATACCACAGGGAATATGGATAATTTTATTTGGACTGTGGGAAGTTACTGAACAGTAACAACATGGAGGAAAATTGCCTCGTTTTAGATTTTTGTTAAAATCCCCAACTTGGACCAGGTTCATTGACAGGTTCCAAACCGTCAGTGGTGCCTAAGACCATTGAAGAGGTTTGGGTGAGCAGCAAGGGGAATTCAGGCAAAAATTAGTATCCTTAGCTGAGTTTTTCTGAATGTTCCCTCATTCACAAGAACTGCAAACAGACAGGAGGAGTTTGAACATCCTGAGATCATTTGGAGAGTGAAATGAACATTTGTGGGTGCACAGTGGTTGTGCTCATGATGGAACCAGAAACAGAGTGACAAATCCAGAATGGCATCCATGCACAGATCATCAGGAAAAGAACGAGTTGCAGCTGGACCGTTGCCCACCTGAAGGAAATTCCCTGTCTGTCTTAACTTCTGAAATGCAGAGGAGAGTCTTAGCTGCAAAAAAAAATTGAATTTTAGGAATGATCAAATATTAGGAGCTGTAATTTGGCCCATTGCAAGTAACAACAACCTCCTGAAAAAAAAAAAAAAAACAAAACCACTTGAAAATTAAATTAAACAGACAGGGAGTTTCAGCTCATGTCTTCTCACAAAAATAATGTACTAAAACTATATTTACTGTCAATGATAATGGCTAGAGGTATTTTAGGTGATCTTTTAAAGATCATTTACCTATTTTGAGTGGTCTAATGTTATTGAAAATGCAACAGTGGAAAGAAACATCAGATACTTTTTCTGGATTACACTGAAATTAAACCTTTGGGGTTTGGAACAGTGACACAAAGTAATTAACATACATGCTGTTGGCACCATATTCTTTGTATATATTTCTGAATTGAAAAGAGGCACTGAAAAATACATACCAGGCAGTTACAGGTTAAGGATCATTTACATAAATTAGCAAATTTGCAAATGAATTCATCTAGTGAAAAGTAAGACACGGGACACTGCATTTTAATAATTGACATTCCACATGAAATGCAATGTTCTTGAGGAGGAAATTGAGCTCCAGGTTGCTATTAGAACCAGCGGAGCAGCAAGAGCTGGAAAGAAATGCCATCTCATATTATGCGAGTTACTGCTGCTGCATAACAACTATCTTCCATTCTGATAGACTTTATTTTAATAAGACTAGAATTTTTACAGAAGTAAAATACAGTCATTGACAACACCAGTCAGGAAATAAAAATGCAAGAAATCTTTGTGATCTGGTCCTACCAGTCAGATAGTAATTCATTATGCTCTGAAGTAATCTTTCATCTTCTGTTGTATTTGGTAGCCAAATCTCCTTACTTTTCAGTTATACTAACTAGTTACAAGCTTACCCCAAAGTATGCAACACTGACAGAAAATTATAAATTATCTAATTTTTTTGTTCCCTGTCACAACATAGGTTAAATTGCAAAATAAAGATAAGTGATCTACTTAACTGCTTCCTGCTGTCCTGATCAGTTTAAGAACACATTACGTTACAAATATTGTTCTTGATACAAAAGTAATGACTTTCATAAGGTGCTAGTCAGTCACTCAAAGTCACAATACTTTCATTGTATGCCATAAATACAAATTATATGCTCACAGAGAGCTGAAAGCAAATCTGTCCCTAGTAATGTTTTTTAGTGTAATTTAAAGATTAACTTAGAGTGCACCAAATCATTCTCTCACTAATACACTTTTTCCAAGATCACAGGAGTATGATGTTGTCATTTTAGTGAATGCCAGTAAAATTTCTCCTCTTGTAATATTCTTAAATACTGGTGGCAGAGTATTTGTCCTTAATCTGACTACAACTCTGACATCAACCATAGGAAGTACTGTGTTAAACTTCCTGAACTGAAAAGATAAAACAACAGACTACTGCTACCTGCATACAATGTTTGACATTTGGTTGTCCTACCATCCTTTTTACTTCTGGTTTTATATAATTTATTGCAGCAACATGGACAAGCTGTCTAAATTCTCTTCCCCTTTGTTTATCTCTCTTGTTTTAGGAACCTGAGACATTTTAGTTCCTGGATAGGTGGAGAAGTCCCTCCAAATGAATCAGCTGCATTAAAAATATTTATTTTATCAAGTGATTCAGCTATTTGAAATACAGACCAGATTCTTACCTACAGTGAACTCAGACTCAGCAAACAGGTAGGCTGACATCCTTGCTTTTCAGTGTCTTGACACATTCTGTGGTGCATATATATATATGCAGGTAAAGCAATTACATTTACAGATTGCAATAATGTCCTGATAAGCGAAACTCACTGCCCTCACTGGCAAACTTCTGTAACTCTCATGTCTTTGGTATGAGGTCTTACTGAGAATTATTCTCCTGTACTGATTAACAGACTGAATGAAGAAAGCTTCCATTTTTAACTTCATTTTTCATGACACAAAAATAACTGTCACATATTAATGGGAACAATCTTGTGGTAGAATTATTTTGCAATAAAGAAGAAAGAAGTTAGCTCTTGGACTTTTTTCCCAACTCAGAATATTCTTTCCCCACCAAAGCAGCACTGTAACCTAGGTCAGATAGTCCCCTGTGCCGTATCCTATGTGGAGTAGTCAGTAGGCTTTGCAGAAGTCCATAGTTTCAGCATATAAGACTTTACATTTAAGAGTGCAGTAACAGTGTGAATGCCTTTTCACCAGTGTGTCACTGATGGATCTGAGCAGCTTTTCATGTATGCGTGCTGCAAACTCTTTATATTTTTACATTCTAATAACAGTGAACAGCATAAATTATCTCTAATTCTTGATTCTGTGAGGAAGCAGCCATCTGGTCTAATACCACTGTGACAGTGATATAGGACTGAACACTCTGTGCTTGGTCTGCTGCACAGAAAAGGACAATAGGACATATTTTAAAATGTCAGGATACATCAGAACCATATTCAGGAAACTTTGCATTTATGAAAATTGATAGTATTGGAGATATATCATGATGCAGATCTAATCATGGCTGCTGGTATGGTGAATTAAATTAAGAGCTGATTTGAATTTTTCTAATTAAAGATGTGCTATCCCTTCTCTCCTCATGTTTTCTCTTTCGGTGGAAGAAGCTTATTAAACAAATTTCGGGAAAGCTTTGTGATTCAAAGGATTAAAGCTTTAGCAAAAAAAAAAAAAAAAAACAAAACAGTGTCAGTGGTAGTTTGGCTGTCTCAGTGCAGTATTCAATGGGTGTTTGTTTGTACTCCAAAATCATTTCTGATGTTTGCATAATTGTTATTGTTTGTACTAGACAGACTTAGTAATAAGGGTACCTAAGAACTGCAGGACAGGATGGCGTGTAGGCACAGCAGCTTAGCAGAGCTGAGAGAGAGCCCTAGACAGCTCTCTCATCTGCCTGCTCCCAATGCCTGAAATACATACACTAAAAATAAAGGAAGGGCAAAAAGAAAATGAAATTTGACTTATGTGGGAGTAAGCACACTTTAAAAGTAAGCTAAGTTTTAAGGTAAGCTCACTTTAAAGTTTTATTTTAATAATGCCAAATATTTTTCAAGACTTCAAAACATCAGGAACTTAAGAGTATCATTTATAGTTGTCAGATAGAATGTATTTCCATTGTGAGCTTCACGGCTTTAAGAAATTTACTGTATTATTTTAAAAATAAACATGAAGTAGTTCTTGTCACAGCATGAATAGTAGTTAACCTACAGAGGTCAAAGAGTTAAATACTGTAATGGGAATTTTAAAGGGACTTCTTAATTTTATGACCAATAATATCATTTGTAATTTTACATACTAGGAGGGGCCATCAAATTCATACTCCAGGGTGTTAGCTGATCACAGGGATAAGAAACAGTCCTCTCATCCCTTTTTGCCATCTAGGACATTGCGTAATTAGCCAGCTGTTTTCTTTGAAGCACCTAACTTAGGCCACTGGCAAAGGCAGAATTCTGAGCTTAAAGGATAATTGATTCAATCTGGCTTGGTAACTCTATGTTCACTTGTCTACTCTTAAAATATATATTCTTCAGATCAAAGATGGGTCATTTTTGTGTTTTTCTTTTTGCTTGCTGCTTACAAGCATGCCAGAGCTGTACATTACATGAGTTCTTTCAGAAAATGGTCCTTCTGGAGCTTGTGTCAGCATATTTACTAGTTAGAAATGTCCAGTGCTGTGACTACCTCTGAGGCTGTATATTATAGAATAATACTGTTTTCAGGGCATTATTCTTAAGGATGCTTTATGCCAGTTTTGCTAACTCAGGTTGTCAAATGTTAAGGCATGCCTATATGGTTCAGTCCTTCTTGACAGCTCACCTTACCCCTACCATAACATCCCTTAAGTTCTGGAATGCTTTCAGGGACACTTTCTTAAAGGGGCAAATGCTAACATAATATTATTCATGAAGGGAAAAAAAAGAAAAATAAAAGCAGACGATACTGAGCTTAGCACAGGTCCTGCCTTTGCAGGGACAATCTCGTGTGATACTTCTGCTTCACAGCATCAGATATAGTCATACATATACTGTAAGCAAAAAATCACACCTTCAGAGGTAAGTATGAAAAAGTGTGTAAAGATAGATCTGGTATCATTTTGCACACAAAATTTTTGAGCAAAAATTCAGGCTCTGGCTAGAATCTTGCATTTGTATGAAGGAAAAGGGTAGCTTGTATATGCCAGGAATGGAAATGGCCAGCACCTGCATGAGTAGTTAGATGTTTTCCAAAGCTGGATGGGAAATGAGTTGTGTCATCTTTTCTAAGAGTTTTATGTCAGGGCTTGAGGGAAGAAGAAAAGAAATGTTAGCTTACAGTCATGATAAAGTTTCTGCAGCTATTTCATTTTCCCTGTTAACTTTCAGATAGATCATGTGAAAGGCAAAGAAACAAGATTGTTTCCTTGTGGGTTTTCTTCTGTTACAATCCCAACTGCTTATAATCTTCCAAATTTACACAGACAATAAGAAACCTTATGAATTCAGTTAATTTGTGAATCTATGCCTTAAACATGTCCAGAAATCAACTAACCCACTGGTCTTCACCCATTTGTTGCTTTGCTGTTTCAGAACCAAAGTAAAATCTAATCAAATCTGCTAGGATCCATAAAATTCTAAACTCAAGCCACTTCTCATTTCTGGCAAATCCCTATCAAACAGTTGCAATATAAAAAGTTTAAAAATGCTATCTTGGAAACTAGGACTAGACAGACATTGGATAAGAATTTGTGCTCATCTGTCCTCTGTGTATATTCTTTGATATTGCCATCGGTAGCCTCTGTGAAATCGAGTTTTTAAAAGTCTCTGAATTTTGAGTTTCTTTTCTCTTCTCATATTTTACACAAGTATCCTTTGTGACGAGTCAGTGCACCCGAAGTTATGCCTGAGCTTTTCTAGGTCATCATTGCTACAGAGAGCTATAGGAAAATCCATAGTCACCTTCTGGTGCTGCCTCCACAGGTTCCTGACCAACCTGCGAGCCCATTCAAAACACTGAACTAGCAGAAAACTAACTTGGCAAGAACTGGACCATTTTCAGAAACTGAATGAGGTTACAGAAAAAGGAGGTGTGGGGGATGGAACTGTTAGAAGTTAGTGAGGTGTACAACAGTCTCTTTAGTTGACAGGAAATTTCATCATTTCAGTCATGGTGTTTAGCATGACCCAAGATGTCTGGAAATGGAGAAAAGCAGTTACTGTTAAATGGCATTACTTTTAAGATTTTGTTCTTTGATCTCATTAGGTTTCTTAAGACAAAGAAGGTCACGGCTGCTCAGATGAGATTCCTCACTTCCCTTTCCTCTTTTCCCTTGAAAAGCCAAAGCTAGTACACTAATTTGTACCTTCACCCTGTGCTGAGCTTCCATTCAGTCAGAGAGGCAATGAATGTGCAATAGTAAGCATTACTTTGGGTTGCAATATCAAGCCAAGTTCTTGACTCTTTAAATAGAATCAAACTATGTCTGGACCAAGACCCTCCAACATCTGTTAATCAGACTCAGGAAATGCTAATGAGATGAGAGTTTACAACAGAGGTACTGCTAACAGGTTGCTGTGTAACCAAGAGATCTGTGTTATTTGTCATCTTTCCTGAGCTCTTTTACATCTGAATAGACGTTGCATGTGTTCATTAGTACAAGTTCATGGATAGTAATGAACCAAAAACTGGCAGTCTTTTCTCTGTGTGGACAGTACAAAATAGTTTACATGTGCTATTAATAGAATTTCTAGAGGTTTTGTTGCAGAAACTCAAAGCATGGCCTCTATAAGAAAATGTTGAATAATTTGTGCAAACTGTATGTTATAGAGGGAATTTGAACTTTCTCTTTGAAAAGCTGTTTCTCTAGTAGCGGAATTATTAATTCTCATGTGTAATTTCTGTTTTAGAAACATGACAGAACAAGACATAGAAAGACAGGAAGATGAAGAAAAAAAGAAAAGAAGAAAGGAAATAATTAAAAGAAAGAGAAAGAGAGAGTGAAAGAAAGAGAAACCAAGAAAGAAAGAAACAAAGACAAAGAGAGAGAGGGAGAAAAAGAAGGGAAAAGACAATTCCAGACAATTCTGGTAGAGTTTTCAGTAAAGTACTCATTAGAGTACCAGAGAAAGCATGTGGATGATAATTACTTAAGAACAAGCCAAACACTGCAACATTACCATAAAGCAGAGGAAGAAGGTTATGAAATGCTGCGGACACCTACACCCATCAGGACAACTAAAGAAAGGTAGGTGACCATTTACTGCTACGATACCTCTTTAAAAGATTGAAAATGGTGGGGGGTTTGAAACAGAAATACAAATGAAACGTTTTTCTACGATATCCTGATGTCCTGCTAGCAAGTGTTTTCCAGTCAGTCAATCAGTCACTCAAGTAGTCAAATTCTTTAACCACATAAAAATCTATCGAGAACAAGTTTTATTTACAATGGTGACCTGGCCAACAAAGCTCACAAACAGCAATATGTAACATCACTTACAGACATACAATCACTATTGTATATTACCAGAAAGCTCCCAAACATATCACCAGGCATAAATCAATTATATAAAATACCACAAACATCAAATAAACCAATAAAAGAGGGAAGGTCATAACACCACCAGACATGTCATGAATAACCGCCACAAACATCAGCCAGTGATTCATCCACAGTATGAATAAAAAACCAAAAGATATACAAGCAATTCCTGTTAGATCCTTTTGTGCTCTGTTAAAAATGTGTTGCTGTCTTTTGATGTTGTCTATTTTACAACATTACTTCTATTTACATTTCACTAAGGGCATCAATTATTTTTAAGGTCTATGTTAATTAAAAATGGAGGGGGGGTGGGGTTGTTTTATAAATGTGCATTTTAGCATGTATGTTTTATTTAACAATTCATTGCATATATTTCCATGCTTGCTCATAATCGGTAATACTTTGCATTTAGTAATATAGTTCACAATATTATTATAGTTCGGTGTACTAAAAGAAATTGGACATAGAACACAATGGGAGGCATAGTTTGGTATCACTGTGATTTTGGGGCGTGTGTGTCCCCTCCACCACTGCCCTGGATTATGAGCATAATTCAAAAGCCACTAAGATTTGAAGAACACCACCTCCAGATAGTCAATATCTCTTAGAATCTGCACCACTATTTGTATATTAGCAACGAAGAACACATATGAAGCTATGGTTAACTTGGTCTTTAGAGAGCTGAGAGCTTTTACATAGAACACCATATCTGTAATGGTTAAATGTGATGATTGCAATCAATCCATTTTTAAATGCCAGATCATTACTTTCTTAGTGTGTACATCTGTATGTCTTATTCCCAGAAGTCCATGTTAAAGGCCTGCCAGTCTAGAGGGGTCCTATTCCTCTCTACTTGCAGCTGAAATATATATTTATATTTTTTCAAGGGCCACAAGAGTTTAACCTTCACAAATTCTGGCTTATTTTATAGTGTTTGACACATGGTTTTCAGGTTGCATTCAAAGCAGCTGTCTCATCTGTTGGAACGAAATTTTATGAAAAAAATAATACAGAATATGCTAAGTTCCGTCCTCTGCTTCTCACTCCCAATTATTAAACATTAATATAATGTAAATAAATATTACCTTCAATCAAACTTGACAGAAAATTAGATAGCATGTCTCATCAGATCCTGTTCTCAAAAGAGACATCTATAAGCAACTCACAGCTTACAAGGTGGTGGTGATATTGTCCACCATTTACACTCCAGTAGTGTTCAGCTGGTGAGACATTGGCAAGACAAACCTGTCTGCTAACTTGGAAACAAAAGCATTTTATTGATGAAAACAAGATTTGCATTTAAAACTCCTTTGCAGCTAAACTGAATGTAATTGAATGTCGAAAGTGGGTGAAAACATTTGGTTTATTTATATACATCCTCTTCTAGACATGAAGCTTATTCTGAAATTCAGAATAAATAGATCATCCTAATCTAGATCCTCTGCTTTTAAACTGATAATACTGCCTGAAAATCAGACCACCATCATTTCAGATTAGTCATTTTTGCTTCATTGATAACATATGCACTTAGAACCAAGTTCTGCACATTTAAAAAAAAATCCAACCCTTCTATGCATGCATTTTTCAGATATAGACCCAGCTAGTATATGCTAACGCCAAGCAATTTGTTTTGCAGCATGTCACATAATTCTCTTTTTTTTACACCCAATATCTATGATTAAGAAATGTAATACATACTAAGAAAGTCTTAGATAATTTACACGATGCATTAAAGTGTTTTGCATGAGAATATAGTATGATGCAGACAGCAGAAGAATTATGTCTTTCATTAAAAGGTTTGCAACTCAGTGTGCTATGATATAACTATAGCAGTTTTTCTGTCTCAGTGAAGGTTTTTTATTTTAAACACTGCCTTGAAAACCAAGGGATGCATATGCAATAGCACTACTTTGGCTATATGTTTTAACTTAATATCACCTCTTAGTAATTACACACTGTCAGTTTACCTGCTGTCCCAGGGTTATGGGTGAACAGCCATGCTGTCGCTGTTCTTCATCTCTCTGAATCTTGATGTAAGCAGTAAAATAAGATGGCATTTTTTCATTATTTAACGTTTTAAAAAAAACCCTAGTTCAAAGCCTATTTGAAGCAGTTCATCAAGAATGATATACATTAAGGTCAGGATTAAAAGAAAACCAATTACATGGAAGAAATATGATTTTTGCCACAAATCCTTTATGTGCAAATTAGGATGTGTATTTGCTGCCTAGTTCAGAAAGCACCAAAGGACAACTTACGGGGATGTAGAGTAGCCTTTGGAGTTCAGCATTTGTGTTTCCTGAGGAATTTAAGCAGGGAAGAGGAATGGTGCACTTCACAAGGAGGCTTGTGTTTGGAGTAAAACCCAGTCATTGTCCAGCATGATTTGCACTATCTGAAAAACGCTTTAGATGTAGACTAGCAGCTTGGAATCTTCTCTGGCATGGAGTAATCTTCCTAACATGGCAGTGTGTTTATAGGTTGTTCTACATCCTATTCATAACTTCACTGTGCTGCTGAAAGAATGAAAAACAGCTCTAAGCTGAAGCAGTATTTTGATGCTGTCTGACTATCAGAACAGTTTATAAGGCAGAAAAGGTTTCAGCTCTTTGCATTTCAGGGTCTATTTCAGAGGCACTACAAACCACGCTTAGAGCCTTACAGATGTCCTCCCTCTCTCCCATCTACTGAAGTCAAGAACAGCCTGCTGTGACAGTTTCTACCTGTTTTTCTTACACTGTCTTTGCATCACTTGTGTTCTTCATTTTGTGTTCACTGGTTCTTCATATTTTTTCACTAAATATTTGTTTGGAATATGTATCTATGAAGCTGTTCTTTCTTTCCACATCAACAGTCTGCAATATTTTCAGGAAAAAAAAAATAGATTCAATTCTTTGTAACATCCAGACTTCATAACCAGAATTTTATTGAGCCTTTATCTCAGCATGTAGATCAGCATGATAGGTAGTTGTTTCACACTCTCACCAGCTGCATCTAGGTGTTAGCATCTACAACATCAGGGGGTAAGGAGGGATATTTTGTTCCCTGATCAATGCACTATTATTGGTTTTTAGTTTGTGGTGTTTTAAACATAAAATTACTCGAGCTTCTGGTGTAGATACAAACGGTAATACCTATCTAAGAAAGGTGACTATAAACTAAAATGCAGGAGATTGAGTTTCATTTTATAATAATTAATATTAGCTGGTATAATATCTAATACCATTTTAGCTAAGTGGTAAAAAAGACTTCAATATCTAACGCTCAAACATAGGTCCTCTGTTTTGCTGTTTCTGACTAATATAACACAGAGACTTAATAAATCCAAGGCGTTTAAAGGATTTTTCCATAAGATATTCTGTTAGTATGTGGCTTTTCATGAAATTTGTCAAGCTGTATTTAAAAACAAATTGAAGAAGCAGTAAATCTTTTGTTGTTTGGCCAGAGCTTACTCATACTTTGGTGCAGAAGAATAACAATGTTCTACTGTGAGTGCAAAGCTTCCAATGCCGAGAATTTGTATATACTCCCAAGACCTCATTTATAAGGACAAGAAAACTCAGTGTGGCTTGTCTTGCACTGACACTTTGCCTTAAAGGAGTTGTATTTCTTCTGCATCCTCCTCCCCACAGACTGTGACAGGTTGGAGTCACAGCCCATAGGACTTGGGCAGCAGTGTGTTCCCAGAGCAGAAGAGAAAACCTCAAGGGACATAAAGCTATAACTACTCCTATGCAAAACAGTGTGCTCAGATTAATGATAGCAATATGCAAATTCTTGACTACTGTATTGGCTTTTAAGGGTGTGGACATCTGGATGTTTTTTAATCTAACAGAGCGCTCAATTCAATGATACCATGCATCAAAACATCAACAGTATAGTGCTGCTTTTGTCTCTTTCTTCCTGCTAAACTGAGCTGAATTCCAGACCACTGTAGTGAGGTCCATGGCCCTCACTTGCTGTCTAGTTAATAATTTGCTTCATGAATTACAAACCATCTCCCAAATGCTCTGGGGATCTGAAAAAGTGAGAGTGACACTAACTCAACTTTTGAAAATGTGCTTTGAGCTATGAATGAAAACTGTTATGATAGCAATTGGTGTGTCCTGAGGGCAGAGGAAATCACAACCAGCTTTTGTTATTATTCAACAAATGGCCTTGTGGAAATTTATTTATTTCATATCCAGTTAGCTCAGATGAATAGTATATCTTACATCTAGTCAATCCTCCTTCAGCTCAGATGTTTGTAGCAAGTGAGTCACAGCTGATACTTCACCTGATGTAATTCTCCCAAGACCAGGGCTCCAGACCTGGGTTATCTCTGAAATCACCGATCAAAAATTAACAATTAAAATTAAGGTCAACCAAAGGAAAACTCTCCATGGATCTTCCTGGGATCATCTCTGCCACACAGTGTCTTAGTGATGACATGTATCTTGTTCTGCAGCAAATTTCCATGTGGTCAATAACTTATGTGCTATGCCTTTCAGCACTAAAGATTCCTCACAGCAAAAGTCACTGGCAGCTGAATTTTGAATGTATTAAATCCTACATAGTACTAATCACTCCTCTCTCTTGCCAAAGTTAACCAGCTAAAATGGGCAGACAAATATATTGGAAAGTTCTAATTTTAATATCAATCTACCTTAAGTCAACAGCTGTGAAATAGAGGTACTAGTACCTGTTTACCTCATAGAGATAGTAGGAGGATAGGTGCTTCAGAGAATGTAAGTGCTGTACTGATAAGGACCACAGGCATTTACCAGATAAAATGAGGACTTCCACCTGCAGAACATGCTTTGAATAGTGCATAGGAAATAATTCATGGGACCATGCACTGGCAATAAGGGGAAAACTGATGATAATAAGAAGCTCAAGAGCTTCATATTTAGTGGTCACTGCTCATCCTGTATATTAGGTACTACTGCATCCTGGAACTTGAGAAAAATGTTGTGGAACTTGTGTCAAAAACATCATGAATTAGTTTTGTACAGACTTCCATTATTCTAGTGTTTCTTCACTTTGGAGTGCTTGGCTTTGTAACCTTATTAATGTTCTTTCGGAATAGTTGTTATGCAAAATCATAGGAATCATTAAACTGAGAGGAAAGGAAACTTTAAGATATATAATCTCATTAATTTTTCAGACCAAATTGATATGTTGGTATTTGCCATCTTAGGCAAGGAGTATAGGCTCAAATAAAAACAGTTGCCAAAGCAGATATCTAAATGAGTATGACAAAAAATCTTTGTCCATTTTCTCAGCATCAGAGAGTCTTGCATATGAGATTGTGAATTTTTTAATAGTTTTTGTTTGTTTATACTGACACACACAACTTCTGGTGGCCTGTCTTCTGTATTCTGACATAACAAAAATTCAGAAGTGAGATGAGGATAGGAACAACTCAAAGGATATCTCAGGGTTACTACCCTGAACCCTAAGGGCCCAAAACATGATATTTCTCCCTCTTCAGAACATCTGTCCTTTCCTTCTATAAAGACTTACAACTTTAAGAGATGCCATTTATCCACTAACAGCCATCTCCCATAAGAAGCTGTATGTACTCTTGTAACCCAATATAGATATACCCTGAAACACCTGCCCTGTGAAAAAATTGTAATGAAGTGGCACTTCACCTGAAAAAATGTAATGAAGTGCTACTCAAATTACACCAGGAGAAGGTTAATATCTTCTGTGTGTACTATCAATGTCATGTTGTTTACATCCTCAGGAAAACATTCCATACAATTAAAATATGAAATGTTAGGTATTTTCTTTCTCATCCCAGTTAATAGAAAGTATATATAATACAGTGTACACAGATATCACTGAATGTAGAGGCCAGTTACTTCTGCCTATTGCCAGCAACACCCACACAGTTCAACTGATATTGCAAGTGGTTTTCTCCTTAAAGCTGCAGACCGTTACGAAATGTCAGGCTTCCTGCTGGTGCTCTAAGATGGGAACCAGTTGCAGAGGCAGGAACAAGTAATATAGCTAGCCTAGCTGACAGCAGCACTACCAGAAGAGTTAGCTTTTATTTACCAAGCATTAGTCACTAAATTCACCTAAACTCAGTTTCTGTCATCAGTGAAATGCTGAATCAGAGTTGAAGATCAAGTGAAAAGAAACAGCTTCTCTAAGATTTCCATGTTAATACATTAGTTAAATAGAAAGTGTCCAATGATATTCTGATTTAAAATAACCTAACCCAAAGTGATTCAAGGTTTTAGTGTTGCATATTCTCATTCAGATAGTGTAGAGATGTCATTGTCACTGTGTGGCAAGTAGGTGCTCAGTTATAGTTTTGCTTTGTGCTTCTCTTCAAACTCTGTACTTCTCAAGCTTCTACACATAAAGAACTGCAGAATAGGTTTTTAGTTTGCTTCTGTGTCTAGAATTTACATATTAATTTGAGCTGTAAATTATATGTGAATTATAGAAACATGCAAATTATACAGAATAAAATCATTAGATACACTGAATTCCATAACCCGCAGTTATCTTAGGTCATAGAAATAGAAAAACTATTTTTAAGTGTGAGAGAGAAAATTATATACTGTCTCCAAAACTGTGCATTATGTCTTCAAGGAGTGGTTAGGAAGAGCACTGAAGGACAAAGGAATCTCTGTTCTTTCATTATATGAACAGCTTTTGAAAATTATTCACAGTACCTCCTGATGTACTTGGCTAGTCTGAAAACTGGAACAGAAAAGATTGATAATATAATAGTCCTACCCCTCAGCTTTGCGGCTTGTACAAGAATTTGTATGCCCAGGAAGACTCTCCCAAGAGCTGCCTTATACCCCTAAATTACTCAAAATATATTGTTAGAATTTGCTCTCCTACTTACAAGTAGGCCATTTTCATAATCTCAGGAATTAGTAAAATGCTCTCTACAAATAGAAATAAATTTTTTTTGAACAATGTTTATTGTTAAGATTTAAACTCACAAAAACAAGGAAAGAGATAGACTCTATTTTATGTTAGCATTTTTTTTCCAATGATATTACAAGGTACTGAATGTAGCTGTGAGATCATGCATAAATATGACTCTTTTAAAGCCAATGGGAATCTTTGACATCAATAACCTGATGATGCTAATTGCTTTAGCAGAAATTAAGTGCTTTGTTAAAGACTTGTTTTAAAAAATTAATCCTTACTTTTGGAACATGTTGTTGATATTTCCAAAACTATCCTTTTTACCATGTGAACTGAGAAGTTATTATAGCAACACAAAGTATCTGAGGCCTACAACAGTAGCTTCATCTTAGAACTTGCAAGCCCAAGGTAACCAGCTTCTGGAAGCTAAGGAAAGGACAGCTCTAATAACTACCCTGGTAGCTCCACAGTAAATATACCTGCCTGTTGGCTGAGGAACATGCCCTCAGACTACAGAGTTCAAATATACATTTCCTATTGTTGCAGAAATAAAATTCCAGAATTAAAGTCTTGCATCCAGTAAGGTGGATAGCAAAATTCCCATAAACTCAACAGAGTCAAGGATTTATCCAGATACTTAATCTCAAAAAGGGGAGTTTAACTGTAGTCTCTGACACCATCTACAGATATGAAAAGTACCTCCGAGTTTGATCTGTACTTTTTTGCCATATAGTTAAAACTTTTATGCAAAACATACTGATCATAATTGAAATATGTTCTTTCATAAATCGATTTTACCCCACTACCATTTATGCATCTGTTTCAGCAGCAATGTACAGATCCATTACTAAATTAACAATCTCTAAGCACCCTGTAATAAATTTTACACATTTCTAATCTTTTAACATTTATGGCACTGCTATCTTTAATTTTGAGTAAAACAATGTTTGCCCATATTTAAAAATAACATGGCTAATTTACTAAATGTGTAGAATGAACAATGTTTATTGTTAAGACTTAAATTGACTTAAAGAAGGGCAGAGAAAGACTCTATTTTATCTTAGCATCTTTTTTCCAATGATATTACAGGGTACTGAATGTAGCTATGTGATCATGCATAAACATGACCCTTCCAAAAGAGGCTGCTGGCCTTAGAAGCAGTTCTTACTAGTGAAATTATAGAAGCTTGGATGGCCAACAGTATCAAGAAATAATTGCAACTTTATCAGGCTGTTCTCAAGTAAGTGCTGTCACTGCCTGAATCTGGTGATAAATTGCATTGATCATGTAGGTTACAGAACCCCTATCAGTATCAAAGGAAAGACATTATAGTTTGACAGTGGTGTCTCCATTGTCAACTTCTGGAAGTATTGTACTTCACTACATTGAATGGCTCATTTAAGAAGTGTTTATAAATTAAACAAGCAGAAAAATTATCCCTAGCAACTTAAAATGCTTGAGAGAATTTTTAGAGACACTTCGAGTTAGGTAGAAGTTTGAACTCTGGATATTGCTATAACATTGCCCAATGTTATTGCAAATAACAAATTGGTGAACATGCACCCTAGAAGGCAGTATGAGACTCATTTTTTTAGGAACACCCATTTGGACGGGAGCGTAACATGCTGTGTATGTCATGGTCAGTTAATAAGAGTTACAGAGGATTTTCCACAAACTGTGTGGAAACCCTGGCTTCAAAACTGTCAGGAGTTTTTCATATTATAGCAAGATTCTGATCCTGTATTTACTTCTTAGCTGTGAGCATTTTAGGATTGCTGTAAAACTTTGAGATTGAACCCACAGTTCCAATATTTAATTTGAATGGTATATCAGCAGGCTGTCACACTGGATGCTGCTATATACAGGTAAAATGTTATGTGAGGGTAGTTTATTAATTTTAAATAAAAGGTGGAATTCACAGTAAATTCAAATCCACCCCATGGGCCAGACAGGTAATGTTCTTAAGCCTTAAGAAAATCTTTTGTCACCCCTTCTGGTCTGAGCAGCTAGCCAAAATTTTGATTTTTTTTTACGTTATTCTTAGGAGGAAAATTAATGATCAAGTCAGGAATTTTAATTTAGAAACTTCTACTATCTTAGTATGAGAATATAATTTATAAGAACATTATGGAAAAAGAGTTTTAGTTTTAAAGTAGCATGAAGTGAGTGTAGATATTGCCATTAGTCTGGCAACATTTTTTCCTTCTGTACGTAGTATTGACACATACAGAACAGACTGTTATGCACCCAAATCTGTGACTAGAAATTGACTATAGGGAAAAATCCGATATCCCGTTCCTTGTGCTTCTTGTGCCTAATAAACAGGAAAAGTTTTGAGTATTTTGATACAGCTTCCTTTCACCCCCTTTTTAAATTGATTCTGCTCTGAGTCTTAAGAAATGTGTGGCTTGGTCCTCAGCCCCATCTTAGCTAGCTTCAGTGAGGAGAGCTGTGAATTCAAAATAAAGTGTCTCATAGGTTATGTCTGCTAACAAATTTCCACTAATTGACATCAAACTGGTTAATTTCCATATAATAAGTGTTGATTGATTCAAGGGCTTAACTCAGCTGGCCAAGACTGTCCTTACAATGATCACTTATGGGCTACCTTTTTGGAACACAGTGGAATATTTAAGGTCTTGCCAGATTTCAAGGATGCTGGGAGTTGGAACAATGTTTTTAATCTTGGCTACTAATTACGTGGCAAAGGTATAAACTGGGCTTTGCAAATCATTATTTCCATTAGAAAGGTGTTGGAAGCAATTCCACTGAGGGCTTCCCTCCTATTTATGCAGCTGTTATTCCCATGGGAGGAGGCCATTGCAGTCCTGGCTGAAACATGGGCTTCTGTTCTGTTTCCACAGCACTTGGAAGAAAAACAAAACAGGACTAATGAAAAACACACACGGGAAATGCTTTATTATTTCATCATCCTCACCTACTGAGATCTGGCACCACTCTGTGTTTAGGAAGAACTTCTCCCGCCCTCTCCCTCTCGCGCGCAGTGTGGTTGTATAAGGCTGACACTCTGTCATTTCCTGTCAGATCATTTCAGAGGAATTTGCTCTTATTTCCTCCCAGCCTCATCCCCTCCTCCCGGCCTCAGCCTTGGCCGTGTGCCCCAGCAGCCATGCTGTGTTTACTTAACCGCATGGAGCGCTGGGCTACCTCGGCTAGAAATGCTGGGGCAACGCACACGCACGCACATCATGAGCTCGCTTGAAGGAGTTCACATTCACACTCAGGAAACAGACAACAATTCTTTTGTGAAGAAAGCATGCAAGGTCCAAAGCCAAACCTTATGCAGGGTCTTTGTAGGCTGCAGCTAGGTGCATTCTAAACTTTTTCACTAGATATGGACAAAAATAATAGATTTCTTTTGGCCCACAAGTCTCTAAGTAAATTTCTCTTGGAAGATGCATTTTTGATCATCTCCCATGTTCAGCTTAAGGTATATTCTGAACTTACTTATGTATCATGGAATTCGTAGTATATGACTACCCATTAATTCAACATTAAAATAATATCTTAGGATTAGCCAAACATGTTTGGCTCCAATATATGTACCTACAGCACTGCATCTATACACGGTTACTACTAGTAATTTTTCTACTTTAGCATACCTGTAACAGACTGGGTAGATTAGCTAAAGTGTCCATGCCTTGTAAATGGTGTAAAACTATTTTAGCACCCAACAATGGTGTGAAAATAAACCATGCAGAAAAAGGACATTTATACTTGAATGATGTGTGAGCTTTTCAGTGGGTAAAGTGGTCACAGTTCATTGTTTAAAAAAAGTAGTCTTAAGTCACTAATAATCTCCACACCAAGATTTATGGCAATGGAGAAAAAGAACTAAGTAAACTATCTGACTGAGAAGTCATTTCTTCCTTTCCTGGCAGCATAGGATTTGTTTAAACGCTGTTAAAAGAAGGCTAATTAAAATAATTTTGCCAGAAGTCTGGGAGATTGCTAAATCCAACACCAGCTCAGTGCTCTTGATCTGGAATGACAACTTGTTTCCTAAAATAAACTAGAAGTTTCTTACCAATACATAAAATTAGAAGTCAGAGAGAGAAATACCTCCCTCTGACATAGTTATAACAATAACCATTATTTTGAGTAGGAGTCATAAAATAAATGATAGTTGACATTTTATGACAACATTTAAGTTTTATTTAATATTATTGCTGATATTTATTTAATTTAAGGCTAATGGGCTATCTGCCAGGCCAGAGGAAGAATGAATAGTTTCCATTCCACTTATGATAGACTTTTCTTGTCCAGAATATTGTCAGTCTAGAGCAAAATCATGCAATCACAATCTGCATAAGAGATTCTTTATTCTCATTAGCTGAAATTAATGTTTAATCCATGTCATTTCATGATCCAATACAATATCAGGCAAACAACTGCAGTTTTTTCATGTTATGATTCAGATAATTTTTGCTTTCTCAGTTCCATTGTTCATCTAGTAGAGAGAAAGAATTGATACCAGAAAACAGTAGGATTTCTTTCTATTCACTGTATATCCACAATATTGAGCCTTAAAATCTAATATTAACACAATTTCTAGGATTTTCCAGTATCTAAATTTACGAAACGGAAGTTAAAGAAATCCTCAATTCCCAAGCTAAACTTAACTCACAGTATTAGAAAGTTTGCCCATATGTCTGGAAGTGTGCTATTAATTTCGCAAAGTAGCTATGTCAGGTAGTCACAGGTCTTTCTTCAGTAAAGCAATCTACCAAATAAGATATTTTAATTTTCCTGAGTAATCACAGCAGAATTAGAAACACATTTCTATATTTTTTCCATTTTGAATCATGAGGTACTGTCATGTACAGTTGTTAGTTTGTTTTCAAGACTATCACTATATACTTCTGGCTTTCTTAAGTTCCTTTATATTCCTATATTTCTAGGTCCATCATAGTGATGACAGACCAGAACAATAGGTAATCTCAATGGAGATATTTTAAACCAAAAAAGAACATTTAGTGTTGATTAGCTCTGATTTTTTTTTTTTTGTTTGTTTGTTTAAGAGAAAACCTAAGAGATTCGAGAGTATCTTGATATTCATGGTAAAATAGTATGGAAAATTTATCACAAATGCTGACATCTCATCTGAATATGATCCTGCTCACAGCCAACAGCAATAAAAATTTTCTTAAATTTTACTCATTACTTAAATGTATTTAGGAATTCTTTTTAAGTCTGGTGAGTTTACTATGTAGAATTTCCTGTAAGTATTCATTACATGGTACTCAAAGTCTGAGCTGTTTCTCAGAGGTGAATGGGCAGGGTGTAATACTAGCCTTGACATTTTATAAATTCTGTTATGGACTGTATGGTCTCACTGTCTCCTCTTGAAATACTGTGTTTTCTTGCTGGAGCAATCTGTGAGAAGGAAGAAACTGCTCATTGGTGCTGGGAGCTGGTCAAAGTGATTACAACACAGAAAGTTAGGAAGTTTGAGTCCAGTGTCCTACTGCAAAGCAGGAGTATCCATGCTGTTTTAAACAGATGCTTGTCTAATCTGTTCTTAAAAGCTTGCAGGGATGGAAACTCCTTATCTGCACATTATATAAAAGACTAAAAGCCTATTTAATAGTTATAAAATACGATATTCTTTTAGATACGATATGCTTTTAAATATCAGGGTTTGGAAGAGAAGAACAGAGGTTTTCCAGATAGAGATAGATCACTTGAGAGTTTACTGAAGTTACCAGAAAAGGACTCTCACTAGTCACCAGTGACTAGTGCCTCAGAAACTATAGGACAGTGGACCAAAAGGAGGGTGGGATGGAAACCTAGTACTGAAGATCAACAACAAAGTAGTTTCTAGTAAGTGTACTGACAAAGAAAAAAATAATAATTCCAAGTCAATAAGCCTAGAAAAATAGATCTTATGATGAATCTTATTCCTTTGAAGCCTCTGAAGAGCATAGTTGTTGAAAGAGGATCTACTGGAACTTACTAGAATAACTTCTCACATGGTAGTTGTTTTCTATTCTGGGAACTATAACTAAAACTATTTTGGCAGAATAGACATATACAGTTATCATGACAAGCTTTATGGCAGGCTTTATGACTTATTAACCAGAAAGAACAGAATGACTGAGACAGCATCTATAGCAGCAGAAAAATTGGAAGATTGTTCTACTGGGAATACATTTTGTGACCTAGTATTTTCCAAGGGAACGTTACGAGACAGAGGGATGAATTTCATATCTATTTTGATGCGCAGCCTGTAGATGAAATCTGGGATTGTACTGCTATATTACAAGTATTTTATTATGATTCTAAAAACCTCAGTCATTGTATATCTGCATCTATAGGGCACAAAGTAAGTCTACCAGCAATTGCTCACCTAAGGGTGACTTAGGAGTCAAAAAAATTTCTCTTCTGAACTGATGTACAGAAATAAGAGGGGCTGTTAGACCTAACAGTAAACAGAACACAGAGTAGGAAACATTTTTAAAATGCATGCCTTGACAAAGATTTAAAGGAAGTGAAAATGCATATTCAGGCAGTAATGTTGAAGTTATATCATATACAGCTGGGAAGAAAATATGAAATCTGTTCTCCCGTGCATAAATAATCCCAAACCTATTAAGGTTCCTGGACAGCAAAGCAATATGATGACCTTAATAGTACTCTCAGAGTCCAGTCATCAAGCTGAGCTCTGCCCCATAGATGTTCTGAGATCCTCCTGTAAGCATAATAGTGGCCAGCTGGAGAAGGGCTGGAGTGTTCCTTTTGTGAATGGTGCCAGTGGGAACGAGCTATGACTGGAGATGCATGGTCAGGAGCAGCACACCTATGTGGATGAAGTCCCACATACTCTCAGAACAATATTGTCTGAATAAACTGAGCTTACACACTTCAGCACTCCTAAGGAACACAGTTAAAAACATGTTTCTATAGGCCTCAAGAAGACATAGTTAAAGTAGTACAGTATATGGAACACAAAACCCAGGATTAGGAGATCAATCAGTCTGCAGAAGGACATGCCACCTGTACTGCTACCAAAGCACTTACAGAAACAATGTTCTGTCTAGAGAACCCAAATACACCTAAAACTTTCTCTCTGACCCTTATGGAGAATTATAGGAAATATGATATGGTGAGTTTAATCAAGGTATGGCATTTTTTGCAAGAAAAAGTTCTGGATGGGCACAAGGCAGCATTTATATTTGAGGAATCTGCAAATGCCATCTCACACTTCGGAGAGAGGGTCTCTGAAGCAAAAAGGCCCAGTGATGATGTGTTATCAAAAGCTGGAGGCACAAGCGACCCAGACTCGAAGACAGGAGAGATGCAGCTGTCTATATTAATACTCTTCAGATAGGTATTCAGAACATTTTGCTGAAACGGAGTATCAGAATTTGAATTATTTAATATTATTTGTAAGTGCTGACAGTGTGCTAAGTACCACAAAAGAGAGAGGCTCTGCTTTAAGAGGCTTCCAAAATAAATACCATCAATTTTTTCTTTTTTTTTTCTGGAGTTTGGCCCAATGCCCATTAGTAGCCAAACTGTGATACAATCCTAGACATAATGACATACTGTGCTCATTTTCCTCTGAGAAAGATAACTGATGATAATGCTGATGAAGAATTTCAGCTCTATTACATGGGGACACATATATGCACGGACTGCAGGGTCACATGTCATTTGGGAAACAATCATGCATTCAGTATTTTTCAACATTGAGGTACTTGTGTTAATGACCTGATTTTTGCTGGTAATATTTGCATGTGTAAAACTCATCAAGAAATAATTAGGAAAGAAAGATAAAATCTTGATCCCATTGGACTTAAGAGGATTTTTCCTTTTGAATTAGAAACTTACAATACCTCCATTTTGCTAGTTAAAGAGTGGACAGATTTTTGTTCTGCTTTTGTGCTGCCTATGTCCAAAACCTACAGCTGTAGTGTGTAACTCTCTTCTGCCAACTCATTAAAAATAAGCTCCAAAGAAACCTTATCATAACTGTTATATAACCTAAAACTTCATGGGTTTTCTTGATCTGATTTTTTGAGTTTGAACTGATCTTTTTAATTAAAAAAATAAATAAGAATTTTACGGAGCAAAACATATGAAAAGGTCCTTCTTGTTCTGTCTCATAAATTGGTGGTTTAAATCTGATTCCACAGAAATCAGTGGAATTATATCATTGTAAGTAATAGAAAATGAGAATCCAGATTTCAGTATTTACAGGAAATTCAGTTACATATTTATCTTTATGTGATATAGTAAACTGCTATTACCTTACCTAGTAAAATTTTTAGCACACACATAAGCAGGTATGTTTTATCCATGCCTTTAACAGGGAAAACTGGTGGATACTTTTAACATGTTTTACTTCACTGGATTTGAATAGGGTCTTGTTTTTGTGAAATCTGGCTTGAATTCAAGTTAAAACATTGTTTGCTTTCTTTTTTTATCTTCCTGCCCTTAACTATTCCTTTGCAGTGTGAAAATACCACAGCCTATGGTTGATGTCTTCATCACAGTGGAATGCTTTTAAACTTAATGAAGAGTTACAATAAATCAGTACACTTCATTCTGCTTTCTATCATCAACACATACATACTTTCTTAGGTATTAATCCCCTCAGAGATTATTAGAAGTCAATAAGATGCATTAAAAATAACTACTATTAACTTTAAAAAGGGTTGTACCTGGTATCATAGCTGGTAGCTATCTTGTCTCCACTGAAATGACATCTATACATTATTCATTTCTGAATTCCTCAAAAGAAAAAAGTAATTATTACATAGCTTATGGAATTTAGCCACAGCCTTGCTTTAGGATGCTGAAGTCAAGCATGTGCATTTTGTGCAGAACTGGATGACCTGTTCAAGCACAGACTTCATGTCATCCTATGTTTGCCTGGCAACCTACTACAAAGCACCCAGGTACTGCAGGGCTCTTGAAAGTAAAAATCATAAAAATATCATGTTGACTTTTATTCTTCTGATGCTTCTTAGTTCTAGATGTGATAAAATATTCCAAAAGTAGGGCTGATTTCCCTTCAACTAATGGTTCAAAACTTTTTTACCCAAAACCCCCGGTCTGTCAGGGCCATGAGGGCACCGTTGGGCCTGTCTGTCCCTGCCCAGCCCACAGCCCAGGACCCCCTGTCGGCCCCTCCCCGGGGCCAGCTGCTCCTGCCCCAGCAGTGCCCCAGCAGGGCCTGTCTCCGGCGCCCCATGCGCCCCAACTTGCCAGGCCCTCCCACGGCCCCGCACCCCAGCACAGCCTCTGCCTCTCCCTGACCCAGAGGGGTGCCCCATGCCCAGGGCTGGGCAGCCCCGTTGCCCCCCCAGCTGCTCTGCTCCTGGCTGGGCGTGGGATGGGAGCCCCCAGCCCCCCATGGGGCTTTGACACAGCCATTTTTTGTACCGCCTGCACAGCTGCACACAACTGATCTGGTTGCAAGTAATTCTGTCTTAGCGTGGCTGTGGAGCACTGATCAGGGCTCTGCAGGTCACTCTGAGAAATCCTGCTTTAGAGAAGGGTGCTCCACATCTCATCTCATCAGGCACAAAAAATAGGTGCAAATAGTTTAAAGCCAAACCCTGGTGTTTACTTCCCTCATCTTGGAGAACTTTTGATTCCAATCATGATTTTTTAGTCCTCTCTCTCTCTGATTGTGCAAAACCAAATCAAGTGGCTCTATCTCTTCTTAGCTGCAGCCTTTGCAGACACTGAGAGCTGGATCTGCTAAGAGCAGGAAGCTGGGCAAGCGATTCTGCAGCTACTGTTAACTCCCAAATTTGCAGTTTTAATATTCTTGAAAAGGCTTTGGTTGTTTTCTGAGCAAACACGCAAGTCAATTCCTTATTCTTTGAGTTTGGTTATCCTTTTTTTTCTTTTCTACTAGCATAGTTAAATTCTAATTAAAGGTACTGTACCTGAAACATTCTTTTTTAAATACTGAGAGTGATGGGTAGACAAGGTAGTTACATTTTGTTTCCTGTTTTGCTTCTTAAAGATAACAAGGAAACTAATAAATGGCCAAGAAATTTGTGAAAGCAATACAAAAAGCCCAACAATGAAAGTGTATTCACTTATGACTGAGAATTTTTTACAATATATTTGCTTATAGGGTTGTCCCTAACCAAGGTTACTAGCTTATTAAGGAGGTTACTATGGAAACAGTGAAACAGGGTTTCACAGATTTCTTGATTGCCCTTCTCAGTTAGGCTTTATTATATTCCTTGTTGAAAAATAAATTATGCAATCTCTACAAATAAACAAATCTTTCTTTGTGTGCAGTAGGTATTTAAGATTGTAAATAACTTCTTGACATCTTACAACATGTTAGAAGTCTATTTAATGGTTTATGTTCCATGAGGATACAACATATTTTATGAGATTTTTTGGTCTAGAAACAAGTTTAATGCCACCTTTACTGTCAGCGAATTGTTAGTATTCAGTTTTTCTGTCTTTGGGCCCTGAGTAATGAACCTGTAGTAGAAAGACACCTGACTGATAGGCACCATAAGATAGAAAGTATCTTAGTAAAGCTTAAATTAAAAGCATTTTTTTAAAATAATAATAAAATCTTAAAATAGCAGTTTATAAAAAATAGTTTCCTGTATATTATAAATCTCTTCCTTAGGTTGACACTGGAGCGATGTCCACAGGACACGTTCCACCCATGAAGTGGGGTGACCCTCAGTAGATTCTGCAGGAGTTCAGCTAAATGTCCAGATACTGCTGTGCTTTCTTCACTGGAGGCAGATGCTTTTGAGATCAGAACAGATTAAGGCCTAAGTCAGTAACTTTGTGCTTTGGCTCTCAAGTAGTGACTTTAGGATTTAAGTTAGCTGGAAACAACTCTTTCTAGCTCACCTGCTTAAGAAGAAATGCTCAAAATATGAATTTACAGTAACAAATATACTTTTCTCAAGTGTTGAGACAGCCTCTACTGATAGACTTTGCCTCTTCTTTCATGGAAAGAAAATACAGGCTGTACAGCATGTAGGGCTGGACTTTCCTTGGTGTGATTTGCAGGCCGTCTGTGTGTCTAACTTTATTCATGACAGTGGCTCTAGACTCACATGGCATCAGGACAATCAAGCAGTGGAGTAGATAGGCCAGACATGTAGACTCCTCTATTCACGGAGGTTTCAAAACCAGACCAGATGTAGCCCTGAGTAACTTGATCTGACCCCAGATCTTGGTCTGATCCTGCTTTGAGCAGAAGACTGCACTAGAGACTTCCTGAGGTCTCTTTCAAACTTTCATTATCTTATGATCCTACATTTCTGGAGGAAACCCTCCCAAACTGAACATAAGCAGGATATCAAGCTACAGCTTCACCAGGAAAATTATTCAGATGACTGGTCCGCTCACCTTTTCCCTACTTTGATACAGAAAGTCTTCTAAAAGACAGACCTTTGAGTATAACAGGAGCAGGTCACTTTTGAGTACTGCTCCAGAAAGAAGTACTGTCTGAAGTCCTTTGAGATGTGAAAAGCAGCAGTATTTGGATCAGACACACAATGTTTCAGGTTTTTTCCTCAGCCATGCTTGCTCCTTGTAGTTGTAAATGGAAGTTGAGAAAGGTTGCTCAATTTCAAACAGATTGGATCTGCACTACAGTAGTTTTGGAACTTCTCAGTGGGTTAATGTTACTTTAATGATGACTGTGAGGCATGCCATCTGCCCTGTACAACAGACAGGAATTGAGACCACTTTTTCATATAAGAAAATATTCAGTGCAAACTTTCCCCTAATAGTCTTAGCTTTGAAATGCCTACTAATCTTTCTCTTGCAGATATACCATCTAATACATAGGCTAAAAGATTTCCAATTGTCTCTGCTATTAACATATGACATCTATTTGTTATATTTTGCCTTAGGCTTAACCAGTTTTCTCTAAAATACGTCCAAGACAGGTAGTCAACATCTAAGTTCATTTTGGGGTTAGGAGGTTTACACTTTATATATACTAACTTAGAGATACACTGCTTATGTAGAAGTTTTACAATTAGAGTTTGACTCTCCGTAGTCACTGAAACAGATCAGCTGCACTGGTTCACTGCCCAGTAGTTTTCACACTGAAATACATAAGTTGCATGTTCATAAGAGAGATGAGAGAATAATCTGCTGGCTTTGTGTAAATACACCATCAATTTACATTGAAACATGGGACTTAGCCACTAACTTGCTATTTGGTTTTGTACAGAGATAGCTGTGTATCTAACTGCTGACTATACTGAACAATTGCATTATTGTAATGCTTAAATTGCTCCTAGAGGCCTATTTTAGCCTGATAAAAATTATAAATGAATAAATTAAACTGTGTTTCAATATTCAGCATTTTACTACTGCTAATAATTTAGGAGTTGATTTCCTTTGCCTATTTTATTAATGTATTTATAGTACACAAGGAATATGCAGAGGTTTAATTACTTTTTATTTCCAGTGCTTACAGAAATTTAAATTCTGCACTGGACAAAATTCATTTCTCAGAACAGGATATAACTTAAGAATTACCCTTGGTGGTGTCTGCAGGGAAAGGGTTTGAGCCTACTCTAATAGTCCTGTTTTCTTATTTTGCTTTAAGCCTTTTAAGGGGCTGAACTGAAAAAAATTAAGTATTAAGTAACCCTTCAGCATGTCTAACAGATTCTAAACAGTTTTTAGAGGTACACAGATAAGCAAGAATATCTTGAGAATTTATTAGGTGTAGAGGCTCTTTTAGACAGGCACAAAAAAAGACAGAACTAAAGAAGAAACAGTTTGTCAAAACCAGCCTTGTTTGAAATATTTGCAACACAAACTGCAGAAGCTTATGGTAGAGAGGAGAATAAGTGTTGAACAGAAAAGGTTAGCTCTTATCACAAACATCATTTAAACCCACATTTTCTAGTGCTATAGGTACACACTTTACACACTTTACAGGGTTATAAAAAGTCACGGTGCTTACCCTAGTGGGTTTACAACCCACAACCATGTGCTTAAGTGCTTTGATGGATCAGGACCTCAACAAGAACAAACTCACAGTGAGATGAGGTAAGAACAATACTGAGGGAGGACTGATGTGAGGTCATTAAATGGGAAGCAATGACATTGTATATATATATCCTGAGTGAGAGAGGGTCTCTGCCCCAGAGGCCCACATCTGGGTGACAGTCCTGCTGTACATCAGGCACTCCAGACACATCTTTTTCTTTCAAGCATCTTTTTTCTATTGAACAGTGCAAGGCTTCTTGGAAGAAGCAAGTGTCAAAATGTAAAGGAAAAAGAAGTTTGTTCTGTGAACGGGGAAATACCTAGCTCAAGCAGAAGGTTAATGACTGAAGAAATAGGAAAACTACTTGTCTGAAAGGGGGAAAAACCATTAAAGTGGCATATTTAGTGCTTTTTCAGATATTCATGGAGAGAACTAATGCAGACCCAGTATAGTTTTTCACGGAGCAGACTGCAAAATATAAAATGGTGGTTTTGCACAGTTTGCAAAGGGAAAAAAAAATGGGTATTTTTTACCTGTGCTTCTACACACAGTAATACCCTTGTCAACCATGGTCTCTGTCCTCCAATCAGTTTTTCAGCCAATCAAAATAAAAAAACAAATACAAGAGTGAAAGGGAAAGTTAATAATCACTGAGAAAAACATGTTCCCTAGCCATGACAGCCATAGCATGAATGGTGTGGTGCCCAGCCCTTCTCCACACTGGGTGAAGTAGCATTCCAAACAGCAAATGGGCTTTTTAAGGATGAGCTCTCAAACCAAACCTGCGTCCCTCCAACTTCAAACTTCTGAAACCAAAATACCAATATCAGATGTATCTGTTTCTTGGTAAAATTCATGCCTTAGCAATGAACAGTAAAGACACTAACATTTGAGTGAAATTATTTTGCAACTGTTTTCTCCAGCTGGCAATTAATCTCCTGAGATTTCTCAAGTAACACCTTGAAAACAATAGGAATGTCATTTTTTATGATATAGGTATATAATACACTGGGACTGATCTGTGATGGAGATTTTCACATGTACCTAAATAAATCAAAGTGAAGAATAAAAGTGATTACAAGCTTCACTATACAGCCCTTCAGGCATCCAAAACCTGCATGTCACCAGTCCCTTATGCTGTCACCCACATGAGAGCTGAGGATCCAGGACTATTGGAACAGCCTCTTCAAGTAAATTATAGAAAAGAAAGAAAGTAGGAAAACTAGCATAATCAAATCATGTGCACTGCATTTCATACCACCAGAACAAAAACTGCTTTCAATCATACAGCAAGTGAATGATTGATACGTGTATTGGACCTTGTCAGAGTCCTGTGTGTGCCTACAGAGCCATTAAACAATTTGCTAGTTGAAGCCATAGCTGCTGAAATAAAACCTTAATTCAAAGCAAATTAATTCCCAAATCCTCTGGCTTTAACTTCCGGAAGAGTATCTATCTCTTAATAACAAAAGAGATCTGGTGGCTCCAGAACACTCCTGGCTTTGCAGGTATCTGATCTTCTCTAAAATAGGGAACTTATATGCATCTCATCTATTCACAGTTTTGAAAGCATATTACTTGACAAAAATGCCATTTAGAGATTGTAATGGCCCTAGCACAAGTAATAAAGATCGTTCACTCACGACTGGAGCATTTTTGGATCTCCAAGCCCGGCAGTTTACCAAAAGGAGTGGCTGACCAGTTACAGGGAGACCAAGAGCAGAGGAAAATCTTAATGTGCTATCTGATTGGCAGCCCAGTGTATGACTGAAGCTCCTGGAGCATGTCAGAATGTGCCAGGAGATCGGGGGCAAAAAAAAATGTCCTATTCCTAATCACAGTCTTGCAACATGTGGACTGTTTAGACCTTAAGGCACACCTAGAAGACACATCTGCAAAGCTCAGACCATTGCCATTCAGAAGTTAAGATGTGTTGATAATATCAACCATTGTTTCGGTACGATTCTTCCCATTAAATTAAGGTATATCTCATAAAGGTGATTATGAACTATACTTTAATAGCCACAGTCAGAGAGAAATGGTGTAAATCCAGCTTTCTTGCATGGTTGTGAATGTCTGCATGGACACACACCACAGAGGCTCTCAGGCCAGGTTTAGTGATGTTGACACTCAACAGCGCAGTGCACAAGATGAACACAGCTTTCAGCCCGTGGCAGACTTGCAGGGGTCTGAAACATGAGAGTCAGTTACACAAGGAAAGAAAGAGGTAGTAGCTGCCAGGAAAACAGCACTACCAGAAGAGCACACAGTAAAGCAAAGTATCCTCAAATGTTCTAGCATCATCTGTGGGACCAAATTCAGCACTCACAGCTCATCGAGCTCTGTCTGTATTTATCGTACATGTTGATTATCACAGACCTGTAACTCAGTTTCCAGTCCACCTGAATGACAGATTGATGTTAATTGTTGGTTATTTTATTCACTGTAATCTAAATACATGTTTCATATTTTTTTCTGAAGCTAAATTTAACACCCTTGTATCATTGAGCAAAATGGCCACAAAGCTGCCTGCTAGTGAGGGTTAGTCCTTGCCATGTCATTGCAAGAGACATTCCGGAAAAGCCCTTGGCTCTGTAGTTCCTGCTCTCTGATTGCCTCTTAGCACTTGTGTCATTTCTCAGTTGCATCACTGCAGCAGATCATTTGCATTCTTAGCTAGTTTTCAAATAGCCAGTTCCCATTATCTTTGTACCCTCAAAACCCATTTGCTGAAGTGTCCAAGAGGCCTAATACTTCCAGCACATTCATCAAATGATGCAGAAAGATTTTCACGTGGTTCTTATTCCAAAAAAAACGTGCAGAATTTCACAGAAGCAGCAGGCAATTTAGGTAAATTAAAATAAAAATATCTTTTGTGAATGATATCCAAGAGAGGAAATTCACATGGTGAATAGAAAGCAGAAAGAAAACAGATTTAACATCTCTTTGCCAGCAGAGGACTGTAACTTCAAACCTTAATTAAACTAAATGGATGACTGAATTAAATATATTGTTCTGAATGATCCTCCAGGTCAATGAAATTATTAACTGATTGATCTGGAAAGTAGGACAGGTGATGAATCAGCCCAAATTTACTCAGTTTTCACCCCATCCCCCAGTGTAATTTGTTCTCAACAAACTGAGTAAGTAGATAAAAATGGATAAGTCATTCTGCTGATAGCCTGCAAAAGTGCTCCTTCTATTTGTGCTAATAGTGCCTAGGTGTTTCTCAGATTAATGCCAGCACCTTTTTTTCCATATATATTTTGGGGATATTAGAGGGGAGCAGGGGCAGAGCGTAAATCACTGCAAGAAAATAAGTAGATCCCAGATGTTTTATTCAGGTAGCCTAACCTGTAAACTGCAAATAAGGGGATGGTTAAAGGGCAAACATCCTGGATTTCAGCATAATGTAGATTAATAGCCCACTCAGTTAGTTACTATTTAGAGGTTCAGAAGCTCTTTCAGAGAATCAAATATTGTATGACACTACTTTCAATAGTGAATCAAGCCAAAAAATAACTCAAGCAAACCTCCAAACCAAATATTCCTACACACCCTCAAAATGATAAGAGACACAAAGGAGAACTACATCTATATTTGCAGTATTTCCATTGCTTTTCTGCTAGCCACAATTAAGTTTCTGTAATCAAATAGAAGGTGAAAGAAAACATATAGCAATGCCTGATGCCATAAATAATGCATGAGTGGCTGTCTGAAACAGTGAAAACCAGTTAACAAACAGGCCAGTTTTGTGAAATGTAGTCCTGTATTGCTGCCAAAGACAACGTCTGCCTAGATTATCTGTGTTGTAAGGTTTGGCTGTGTAAACTAAAGTCACCTGGGGACACGTTAAATTGTACTCTTGAAGGTCTTAAAAATGTTCAAATGCTTTAGATCATAAATCAGCTTCTTTTGATCACTTATTCCTCAACTTTCTTGGTCTCTGAGCCTGTCAAATTTAAAAAGGTAAGTAGGGATTGGAAAATGAAAGAACTCTTAAGTAAGGCATAGGCCAGAAAGGATGACTTTTGTGACTTTTGTTCTTCCTTGTGAATTGACACAAAATGACAATTAATTAGGGAGAATTGTAAAGTGCAACTGGTGGTGTCATTCTCTAGATTGAGGTTTAAGGCCAGTGGGGTCACTTACAAACTCAGATTTATTTTCAAAATGACAGAGTGATTTAAGAATTTTGTGGTTTATTTTCAAAAGCTACTCTCTCCCATAATGAGGTTTGGGTTCCAAGATCTCTTCTGAAAACATACTTAGGCACTTCACTGCATTTTAGGGTACATAAAAGTAGGTTTCATATCTTTAAAGCAAAGTGAATTTAGGTGCCAAAATGCTTTCAAATATTTCACTCTACCTAGCTCTTGAAACCAGAAATCTAAGCTCCCAAGTCACTTTTTCAAGGATTTTCCCTCACTTCATATCCTTCTGATAGGATTAATTTCAAGTCAAAACTAGATGAATATTAAAACCATCATGAATATTCAGTGGAATTCTTTGGGTGCATTAACACAGATAAACAAGTTCATTTTCAAGTTTTACATCCCACAGATTCTACTTTGCAGGAAAATTCAACAAAGAAACACTCCATATGCTTTCTTTGTAGAATAATCCATTTCATTTGTTTGCTTTGGAAAACATAACAAGACTGGTTGTTTATTGAGGCAGGGGATGGTACATCTGTATAGCACACTGAACATGAGTCAATGCTACATTAAAGCCAGTGCTTAGCCATTGGTATCTTATAAAAAAAGCTAGCACAGCACAGGAAAAAACTGTAACTCCCATCTCTTCTGGAGGTATCAAAAGCCTGCTTGTTCTAGTGGTGGAGAGGAGACAGCCTTGACCACAAACCTGCCTGCCTGGGCAGAGCCCTTCTCCCCATATCCTGCAGTGCATCAGTTGACGAAGGTTTAGCAATTAAATCTGTGCTTCTCAG
The DNA here is from genome assembly GCF_018691265.1 of Tyto alba. Lineage (NCBI taxonomy): Eukaryota > Metazoa > Chordata > Aves > Strigiformes > Tytonidae > Tyto > Tyto alba. The sequence goes on along the minus strand of NW_024881328.1, from coordinate 25,647,979 downwards.
TTACAGGAGTGGTGAGAGTGTGGGAATTGCAGGCAGCTGAGCAGGTAGGAGGCCCGGGGCAAGGAGGAGGGAAGGTGCTGCTCTCCAGGCCCTGTGCTGCTACAGGCAGGAGACACTGCAAACACTGCTGATGTGAGACCTGTTGTGGGTAAACCATCTGGGTTTGATCTAGGAGTACTGAATGCTCAGCCATATTCATAACACCACTTATACTGCTGCAAGACGTATGAAATATGTGATGGAAAATTTAGAAATATACCACAGCTGAAAACTGTGCTTGGCCCCTGGAAAACTACAATTTACTCATTAGAATAAAAAAATCTTAAAGGTCTGTTCAGTCCTACCTTTTGCTTTGCTTAAAATTCAGGTTGAATATAGTAAGTACAGAGTTTTTTCTTTCTTTTCTTATAATTCTCTGTTCTTTGTTGCTAGACCATAGCCTTTTGAATGTCTCTTGAAGGCAGTGTTTTTAGCAGTTAAGTTCGAAACAAAATAGAATTGCACTGCTTTCTCTGGGCAACTCATGAAAACTGATCTCATGCTAGTAAGGATTTCAGAAATAGGTCCTGCTCTTTGGTGTGTGTACATAAACTGCCTCTTGGTGAAAAGGGTTATGTGACATTTAGTTAAATGAGATTGATTGCATTAGATTATACAGATTCAATTAAATCATCTGTTATTCTGAAAGCAACGAATTCACACTGTTCGTTAAGAATGTGAAAAACGGATGTTGTATCTGCTTTCCTTTATAACTTGTTATAGTCTACCAGGATATGCTGAGCTGTATAGCATAGTACATGGTTTGGATTACATCAAATACTAAAATTCATCTTTATCTATTCCACAGCATTGTTGCAAAGCCAGAATGCTAAGGAGGCAGACTTATTCTGTGGGGTTTCCTTAGCTACCATTCTTCTTTGCACCTGCAAGCAAAAATTTCAGTGAAAAACTCGTCCCAACAACCACTAGAAACAACATTTCAAAAATCAGAAAAGGCCCACACATTGATCTCTCATTCCAGTTCAAATTGCTTTGATCAATCCCCCCAGATTCCATCAAGGGGACCAAAAAGAGCAAAAAATTTTCATTTAGTCAGCAGTATATGATCCTCAGTATTACTGATGGTATCAAGGCAAACCAAAGCCTACAAAGTCACACAAGGGTAGAACAGGGATGAGAGCTTGACTTATTCCTGCAGCTAACAGAGCAGTACCAGAAATTACTCCCCATGGTGGACCTTGGATTCTTTTACAACCATGCAAGCATTCCAGAGATATCCATTATTACAATGAAAATATGATTCTTTTGTCTGATACAAAATCGTACCCCACATCCAGTAGACATTTTTTTCCTGAAAGGACTCAATGGGCTAAAATCATCTATGGTAGAATTTTATGAGTTATTTAAAGGAAAAATATCTCTTCTGCTTGCCTTTCAGAGTTCTGTAAGTGATCCTTCCAGGGGGACTGTAGATGATATGTTTCTGTCTGTTGTATGTGATTTTGTAATGCATAGGGTCCAACAAGTGTCTGCTCAGAGGCATAACCTGAATCTTAGAAATAAGTGTTTCTTTATACTGTAGATAAAGTAATTACAAGTGCCTTGATAAAGAAGGTGATTGTAGCTGTGTCTGAGCATACTGTTGGTAGCTCCTTATTAAGCAATAAGACAGCACACTAACCGCTCTTTAATCTTGGATAAACTCTACACTTCTTTTCCTTGTGATGGTAACAATCATTTTGAGCTCTTGTGGCATTTCAGTGTCATACTCCAAATAGGAAACCAATTAACTCTTTGCTTTGATGATAGTATTTAGGTCTATATTATTAATTTAAACCTTACTGACTGTGGATTGCCACACACAGTTAGCTTTAAGATGCATGCTGAATCAGGCTCCAAGAAGTACACAGGCTGAGTTCCCTCAGTATTTGCAGATTTAATGCAGTAAATTAAAATGTGATCAAACAATAAATCACATTTGTGCATTTTGTTTACTTTTCTATGAAAAAAAAAAATGCAACAGCTTGAATTTATGAATCAGATGATCCTTTAGGGATTAGGTAATTCAGAGTCTTGAAATCAAATCTTGATCATATTTTTAGGGTAATGAATATAAATTATTAATCTATCTTTTCTTCCCTTTTTTTAAACCCAGTTCCTTAGAATAAATGCTCAGTATAGTAAAATGGAGCTCTGATGTTTAGAGCCCTGGTGTATATCAACTCTTACTGCCTTTTCATATAATGTGAAGTGCAGCAATCATTCTGTGGTGTCAAAAACTGTTTGGGCTGTTAAGACAGATGGGACTTTCAAAATGAAATGTACCTATGACTGTTTGCTACTATATATATAAAACGTCTCATTTAGTCTCATCTGTGATTTTCCAAGAGGAAAATGTTACCACAAGTAATTTATCACAGTCCTACAGGTTCGGATCATTGAATGACCACCTCAAACAGGTCTATCAATTGTGTTTCTATTTTTTTGAATTAAACTTGCGGGTTTTGTCTGATTTATCATGAACACTTTCATGCTCTTTTAAAAACAATCAAAATCAAAATGTTATCTCAGAACACAAAAACAAGCAAATATTTCATTTTTATTCCAGGTTTTGTTGGTTGGTAGGTATTTTTCAGACCTTTAGCAAGAGGTATATGTAACTTCAAACCCTGGAGTCAAGTTCATCAATATAAAACATAGAGCATATACAAAAATGCAGGAATATATGCTTCAGTATATAAAACCTCAAGAAGGTCCTTGGTCAATAGGACAGATGGTTGATTATCCAGCCAGATGCCTGGTTGACGCTCAGAGAAGGAAGGAAGGGAAGATAAAGGTTATCGTATCTGAGATCAACCCAGAAGGAGACCTTTTCACATCTATTCACCTGAGAAGTGAATCTTCTATATCCCTTGATACAGCAACTTCAGCAAGTAACTTTGCTGTTAACTCTCTTCTCTCTTTGTAATGGGGATAAGGAAGGGAGTTTTATATCTACAACATGGAAAAGAGACATTTACTCATTTTAGAAAAAGATGGACTTTTCTCTGCCTTTTATGTAACAAAGTCTAATATATTTGCAATGAGAACTAGATGAACAGAATAAGTATTGAAGCTTTAATTTTGTTTTCATTTAAGCAGATGCTATTTTATGATAAAGTTCAATTCTTCTTCTGTGTACTAATTCATTAAAAACTATTCACTTACTGACCTTTTGCAGAGTATAAGGTTGGTTTGCTAGTGGACATGGCTGCAATGTCTGATTCTTAAGCATGTGAGACACAGGAGTCTTAAAGAAACAAGCAGAATACTGGAAGCATATACATAATACAAGGACTTGCAACACATTCCTTATATTGTAGTTTGTATGAAAATTCATACAGTCCTCTTTTATGCATAGTAGATTTTGTGGTGTTTATAAATATTTTAATTAATTGCTATTGTCCTCCTGTAAAATAAGAATTTTACTGTTTTAAATCTACTGTTTTCTCTCCTATCTGTGGCCTTGTCTCCAGAGTTACCATTGTGTTTCATGTTTCAGGATGTAATTTGTTCTGTATTTTTGTGTTTAAACAGAAGTTTAAGCACATTTTTCCACATACATGTTTAATTATTCTGTGAAGCTTTCCTCCTATATTGACACTTTCTCTTAGAATTTTAAATGCAATAATCCAACAAATGGTGGGGATGATCCTCACTGAACTGCCTCTTTATCACTGTGAGGGCAGAAAAGGGTCTGACCGTGAAAGTATCTTTGCTATTACTGTGGGGAAAAAAATGTTCCTGGGAAGTACCTAAGAGAAAAAGAACAGCAGTCCCCAAGAGCTAATGAAGAAACGTGTCCCACTGTCTGTCTCCAACTGCCAGCACCAGCCGCTTGTGCGCACAGAAAGCCGCACTCCTGTTCCGGGAGGAGCACCAGCATGCCGGCGGGGCTAGAGCTCCGCGAACAGACTGAGGCATCGTTCTGAGAGCGGTGGGTGAAGAGTGGGGTGTTGAGTGCTCTGTTCCCAGGTCTGTCAGTAATTTACTGGTACAAAACTACCGTTGGGGCCAGATGTAGAGGACTGGAGCGGAAACGATAAGCCAAGCATCAGGGGGAAAAAAATCAATTTACAAATGACAGTTGCCAGTGATAGGGGAATAGAAGGTTCTCAAATAGCGATTAAATGCTAGAAATAATGTTTTAGAACCAAATGAACAAAAACAGTGCTTTGTTTACTTCTTTATGGTACCAGTTTTTCTAAGTAATGCTTTGGAAAAGGGTATTTTACAACAGTTAAGCCACAATCAAACTCCACAAAAATCAAAACAATTTCAGGCCTGACTAGTGAATTTCTGGATTGAGGAAAGATGACTATACAGAAGCATGGTCTACTTTATGTCATGCCCCTTACCCTATGCTGGTTTTCTCTGGTTCCCGATCTGTACTTTCTCTTTGCCTTTGAGCCCGTGCCCCCTGCTCAAAGTGTACCCCACCACAAAGTGCAGTTCGTTACAGGCCAAGGTCACGTTTCTGCAGAGGTCGCAGGGTCACCAGATTTCACATTTCTTTCTAGCCACATGTCATTTCTCTCCTGGCATGGAAAAAGTAATTAGCTTTCCCGTACACCCCCATACTGAGAACAGAGTTCTTCATTTCCTTTGAGAGGAAGGGTGCTGCTTCCTTTCTTTTCTGGGTGAACATCAGCAAATGAAAATCATTCCTGGGTTCACTCAATTTATTTGTCAGGAGACATTTTAGCTCATTTCTTTTAAGTAAAGGGAAATTCTTTTCACAGGACATTGCCTTACAAATGCTTGACCTGATGTTGAGAGAGAAAATGAAGCTGAAAATTATGGCTTTCACACATTTGAGGTAGGAACCTTTTTAAGGCCAGATTCTATAAGACGCACAGCAATTTCCATTACATGGGTAGTTCCATTTAATTTTGCATAAATGTCTGTATGTGGGAACATACAGACTAAGGCTAAAGTCTTCCACTGCTTTCAACCAAAACCATTATCCAGACTCCTTTCCCCTTCTCTAGGACCTTCTGTTCCTACCAAACCAGTCATCTTCCATTGCCATCTCAACCTCCCATACACTGGATGAATTTGGAAGTGAAAATCCTGATTCTTCCCAACTCTGGCCATTATTCCAGGTCTCACTTGAAGTGTTCATCTCTATGTAAATAACAATGGGGATGATCCTACACACAGGCCTCAAATACAGGTTGTTCATTAAGCACCTCAACCTACCTTTGGTATTCTTACAGTATGACAGTTTGACTATATCTACTCTATAGTATTAATAGATTATCAGCAGATATTTCCTCCTTCTTTATTGGAACAACATGAGAGTGTCTCTATATAAGCACATGGAGAAGACCATCAGAAGTCATTAGTGGTATGTCCTTGGCATAAATTTCAGAAGGATCTGTAATTCACCCTATGTCTCTCCTATTTTCTTTGACTAGTTGCCTTCTTTATTTCCTGTGAGATGGTCTTTAATAGAGTAATATTACATATAATAAAGACAAATTTACATCACTAAAAAGTTTAATTACACATTTAGGATGAAAGAAGTCGAATCCACATTGTTGTATTATGCTAACAATCCTTATGAATGTCTTCTAGTACTGCTGTACAATATCTTCTGTTATTTGAACAGTGAAACAGACTTTCACAGATAACTGGGATGTTTTCTTCCATTGATCGAAGGGCCATAACTTCTCATCTCACCTACTACTTGTCATTTGAGATATGACTAAATTCACCTTTGAGGGATGGCCTTCTCTTTAGCCATAATAAGCCAGGATACTGTATGTCCATCTTTTACTAAGAAATTCAAGGTAGTGTCACTGACCAAAATTCTTAGCTTAGCTACCCCACAAGATTTACTTAATTTCCTGGAACAGAACTAATCTAATTTACACCACAGAGCATAATTGATCATGTTTACTGGTTTTGCTGCTAATTCAGGGCTTTTAAAAGCTCTACTCAGAGTTCTGTCGTGCTTGGTGCTTCTTCTCACACAAATGGCATAAGCTGATTCACAGCAGCTTAGTAGTAAAGTCTCTGATAAAGCAGGCATGTACACCTACACCAAATTTATCATTTCCATGTGTAAAATCATTGTGACTACTTGCATGGGCAAAGCTGGACAAGCACTCATTTGCCTAAAGCTGGTCATGGGCTAGTGGCTGTGCAGGTGAGAAGAGGATGATCAGCACACTGGTGGTGAAACGATGCACCTGTGTGACTTAATGAGATGGAAAGTAAGCCTCAGTAGTGACTTCTAAATAAAAGGCTGCACTGACATTCCTACAAATCAGGGGAAAATAATACCTTCATCTTGGACTTTGAGAACTGAATTGAGTCTTCATATTAGTACAACAGCTTTTCAAAGGGAGGATTTCTAATTTTTTTTAATGTGTGTTTTCCTGTAATGAGGGAACATTGAACAGTACAAGTGCATTACAACTAGAGAGATTTTCCTTCTTTATGACTAACTTTGACTGTAACAACTGCTGAAACTTCTTACTTTCTCAAATAAACTGATATTTTCAGCAAGATTATTACCAATCTTACTCTTTTCCCCTCCACCCCTGCACTGACACAGATTTAAACTTTACAGGACTTCATCCTGCCTGGTGTTTTTGTACTCTGCCTAATCAATAATTGCTTCTGTGAGGTGTTTGAGGGATTGGACTGCGTCAAAAACGCAGGCATGCTGGGAAAAAAAAAACATACTAATCACCTACTAACAACTGCAGCAAGAAGCAGACTAAAAGCTGTTAATTTAATTCATTAGTTCCCAAAAATCCCTGATCACACTATGTCCCTATCATTTGGTTTCCATAAAATAGATTCAGATATCAGGACAGACAATGATGTCTCCTAACTTATGTAATGAGGAAGTCAGGAATAATTTAAATTAAATCAGTGCTTCCATGGTCTAGAAGCATCAGCAGAATAAAACTGCAACAGTTTGTGCTCTTAGGTATGCAAATGTAGATTTTAAGAACATTTAAGGAAGTCAGTACAGTGTAAAATCATCTTTGCCACATATTTGTCTGAACAGTTGAAGATCTACATGGAAAATTAAAGTCAACCAGCACTATATTGAGAATTATTAACTTTAATAATCTCAGATCTATTATTTCAGATCCAGATGTGACCAGCCTTCCAAAAGCTGAAAGTAATTAAGTTTCTATAGCTTACAAAGAAGTAGAACTGTGTACAAAAATACTCCCTTCTGCCATGCTTAAACCTGATATTTTGCTTATAAACATACTGAAAAAATATATTCGGTCTTTAGCTTTGCAGAGGAACTAGGGATGAGAAAGGAAAACAGGATTCCTTATTGCTTCTATCTCAGCTAAAGCTTCCCACAGTATAATTTAAAGGAGCAAAAGAACTGCTCAAAATAAATGGGTCCCCAATAACCAGTGAGCCCACTGCTCAGCTCTGTGCAGAATTATTTTGTTCTTCTCTCCTATTTGGAACAAGGGGCACAGAACAAGAGGCATTTTCTGGATTCTAGGTTGTAAGGGCAGTTTCACTGCCAAGAACAGAAGAGTTAAGGCCAGATTTAGGCATGTTTCTTCATACTGAGTATTATCCCCCTTCCCGAGTAACTTCATTGATTTCAGTAAGGAAGAATTGTGGATGGAAATGCATTTGACATTAACAAGGAGAGTAGAACCTGACTTTCTAGATCCTCTGCTTTTAATAGAGCTACTTAATTTTGTCTTATACAACTATTTTTTTTAAATTCTGACAGCTGTGCTTTGCCTTATGTGTCTTTCAAAAGGCAGAGTGCTAAGCTAGCCGAAGAAAATGCTTCACAAATCTGACATGTTCAAACTATTCGCATCAAAAGATAACTTTTTTATCTTCAATTTATTCTGCAAAAAGACTCTGGGGGGTTTATTTCAAAAAATGAAAAATGGGCCAGCTGAAACTGTGGTGTACAGCTCCTATTTATCTGTTTTACAGCTATCAGTTTGATTGCTAGAGTAGTACTGGAGAAACTAGACGCTTTCTTGAACACGGTATAACAAACATTCTATTAATACAAAGTGAAAATAAGTTAAAAGCAGAAGGAGAAGCCTGAGATGCCAAATATTTTATTTTATGGACAGTAAATTATTTGACTCCTGAGATCTCTTGAATTTAGCTGCTAAGGTTACTGCTCCTGTAACAAGGAAAGGAGAGTGGGCTTTTCAGCCGCTGTAGCTCGCGCTTAAATATATTAATGTAACCTGCAGTTGATTTTGGTGTGCATTCCATGCAGCCGGGTGTGCATTGTGGGGGCAGAGCAGTGGGCACACCGCTCGCTCTACTGCCCAGGAGCAGCAGCCCTGGCAGGGGCAGCGGGGCAAGGACAGCCACTGCTCACACAGAAGCTCTCTCTCTTTTCCCAAACTTCCTCAGGCTAAATCAAATACACTTTCTAATGGACTGTTACCTGAATTATCGCATAAAAAATTCAACGTGTTCTAGGCACCAGAAGCACAATTAGAAAGTCTTCTCTAATAGGAAATCAGGTATTTTTAACAGCCCATTTCTTTGATCGCAACAGTTAATTTAACCACTGCTGTCTGCTTCACATGGGCTGTGATCACTGAAGCTGTTCTATTTTCTGAGCAAAATGGGAAGTGCACGTAGGTACCTCTGCTTCTGTTACAGACACGTTGGAACAGCTTGAGGAGAATTCAACTCTGTCTGATGATCAAATTACAAACCAGCAATAACAGGATAAAGAAACACGTTTGATGCGTTATTGCAGTTAAGCAAGAGCAAGGGCAGTCATTACAAGTCATGTGTATCCTGTTCTGCTACAGCTTTTAGAAAAATCAGACATCACTTAAAGTTTGTAAGACAACTGATATTTTTTATGTTTTTTTCCCAACTCTAGTTGTGTTTAAGAGATTGCCATCAGAAACAATCAGTGGAGACTTAAACAAACTCCAAAAGCAGCAAGTAAAACAGGACTTTTATGATATTCGAAAATTTCTCCTTTATGGTAGAAACTCTAGACTGCACACATGGTGCCTTCAGGACACCAACTGAGAATAAAGCTGCTTTCAGAGGCAGTAAGTGATTTCATTCTATTAATGTCCAGGTGATTTGTGGTGCCCATTACAGCATCACTAATGTGACGGCAAACATTTCCTGGGCATGCCATGTTTTCAATGTTCTGCAGAACACAGTGAGCTCAAGTGCTTGTACAGTGCCTGATTGGAAAAGACAGCCCCTGGGGTTCATTCTTTTCATCAGTCAAATACTAATTCTGAAACAAAAGGGAATCTTTTCATTTCCAAAGATGCTGAAATAAACCTAGCATAAGGGAGTAGAAGGACAGAGTAAAAGAACCTACAAAGCAGGTGCATAAGTCAGTAGAAACAGTCACAGAAATTTTCTATATACTATTCTTTTCATATAACTTTTGTCATATGTTTGTTCCTTATGCTTCCTAGTTGAAAAAGCAAGTCGATATTTAAACTATGTGTATATATGCGTGTCACCATTTAATTATGTTAGAAACAGCAAGGGCAAAGTAAGGAGGCTTATACTTTGGGTGGAAAATGGAGATCCTCCTGGCAAATATAACCAAATATGCCCACTGCAGACAGAGCTTTCAAGGATATCACTTGACCACTGCCCTCCTCCAGGGAAAGTGAGTTAAACTTTATCTGTTTAAAGATCAATAAAACATGGGGCTAGCCAACCAAAGTGCATCTATTCCTCATTGTTTTGCTTGGGAGAACAAGGAAGTTACACCCTGTGGGACTGGAAGGGGCAGCTGGCTGCCTGAATCACAGCCTTCTCCACAGCTCCCAGCTCTGGTGATCATGGGGATCCCTTGTGTGACGGCACCTCCTCACTGTCCGTCACCAGGAGAAGCCTGGGCAGGGGCAGTAGACCCAAAGAGCAGGCACTCTCTGTGGCTCAGGCTCTTCACACACAGTACTGTTAATGCTAAGGAAAGTGGCATGGCATCTGCAGGAGATGGTAAGTGGGTGTGAGTTGGCTTGAGAAGTCACAAATCAGAGACAGCAGTGTTACAGCTCTGGAGAGAACCGTACAGCTGGAAAAACCTGGTTGTGCAGAGGAGCAGACGAGAGAGACAGATCCCTTGCATCTGCCTGTGATGCACAGAGCTGATTCAGAAGGCTCTGTTCCCTAGGCAGAGTGTATAGTAAAAGCTCCATGTAGGTCAGTGCGTAGTGTTTCCTGAGGTTTCTCTCTAGAGCATTGCAGCAGGAGTGTAAACTGCAACTGCAAATGAGACACAGACTCTGTGATACAGTCAATGAAGCTCTGGAGCACAATGAAAACATGTAAGGGATGAGCACAACTGCAGGTCACTGAACAAGCCTGCTAATTAGCTGTCTTTCACCTACTGCCTTACAATACACTTGCTTCCTATTAACAAAGAAAGTAAGATTTGGTTGATATTTTTAGTGGTATAGCAGAAAAAACTATTGAGGAGCTGAAAAAATTATCTAAAATAATATGACTTTAGAATTAAAATATTATCACTTTATAAACTCAGTCAAGATTTGGGTTCTATGTAAACCAAGAGAAACTTTTAAAAGGATGATAGGGTAAAATCAATACTGATTATTAGGAGTAAAAGTGCTATAATTGAGGCCATAAAACCTTTTAAGATACAGCTAAAATTTTCCAGTAAAACTACAGTAAATTATTCCTAAAGATGTAGAATATTTGCATGGAATTCAATGTCATTATATCAGACCCTGTTTAATGAAAAAAAAAAAATTCTGACATCAAGACTATTATAAGAGGAGGATTAATGCAGTTATATATTGGCAAGTTACCTTTTCTACTAATATGTCATTGCATTCTACAAGAATCTACTTTTTAAATCTCTACATGCTTTTAAGATCTCACTTTTCACTGCTGCTTGTTTTTCTGCTTCTTAGACCTTTCAAATCTGACGTATTAGCTCCCTTATTATAGCTCAGCAAGAGCAAGCCCTTTTAATTTATGGAGGGCCCTAATTTTTATAATCTGATATCAGTACAGGCTGTAAATCTTTTTAATGATAAAATAAATGGAAATCTAACATGGCATTTTTGTCATCACTTCTCTAATAGTTTCTATCTTTTTTTTTTTTTTTTAGAGTTGTGATAAGTAGAATTAGACAATGGAATAAAATCAAATAATACTGTGAATCTACATTTGCAGTGTTTGAGAGGTGACTCATGGATGCATTATTCCAGTTTTACCCCAAAATAACTTGAAGATCACAGATTTAACTGATAGCATGTATTGGTTCTGTGTTGTTCAGTGGAAGTATGTCCCAGAACTTTTACCTGCTACCAAATGAGGAAGCAGCCATAACTAAATCAGCATATATTTTTCATTTACATACAGTCAAAAGTTTGTGATTGCTTCCACAAACACAGTCTTTTTGATTATACTTTCTTCAAAATCAGAAAATGCAAAATCAGGTCTTGCAGACATGGAGGGGAAATTATGCAGAAATTGAAGCTGATGGAGAGCACAATATCCTGATGTTTCAGGGATGCTTCTTCCTGCAAACTGACCACTGACCTTTAAAGGGTACCTGTAGGTTTCTATGTGAATATGAAAGCTCTGCTTTTAACCTGGAAAGCCCTGTGCTGCTTGAGATCCAAATGTCTGAAAGACTGCTTCTCCTACTTTTGTGCTGATAAGATCAGCAAAAGCACCTCTGTACAAAGGAGAAGAGGCCCTGGGCTGAGCTGACCATGACTTCTGAACCTTCATTTCTATGTCTCATCTGAAATAGCTTGTTTCTGATGGGCTTCACTGGACAGGCCAAAGCTCTTTTCTTCAGGATGACCTGTTGATGCTGTTAGATGAACTGTTAGTTTGGTTGTCAGGAATTATCCTACTTTGGCAAACTGTGCTTAGAAATATTATTTGATGCAGGCTTTCTCTTGTTACGGTATATAGATTATATGATTAATATTTGCATTCACTTCAGTGAATTCCACTGTGCAAAAGTAATTGTCATAGTGGTAGTTTTACATTGCATTAAACTTCAGACATATAGGAGTCCTGTGAAGGAGCATATTGGTATGATGTGTGTGTACCCGGCCCTGGATGGGACGAATTCCCTTTAGACTCAGCCAAAGGGCTGGTCTGCTTTATGGTGGTGTTAGCCCTCTGCATCTCATGAGAGCCTCTGCTTGTATTGAAGTCTGAACCAGCCACACCATGATGTGCCACGTAAGCTGATGTGGCCTCATGCCAGAGAAAGACATTGTACATGAACTACCTTCCAGCACACCCACAAAAGCCTTTCCTCATATGCTGCTCTCTGCCTAAAGAGCAACACCTACCCTGTTCTATAGACTGCTCACTCAGTGATGAGCAGCAACTTCCAAGATGTGTGAAGGAATCTGAGGATGGAGATGCTCATCATCATGCAGGCACAGGCTCCTGTAGGATCATCTGTTGGACTTAACAGTGACATTTGGGAGGGAAAGGCCTTTGTCTGGACGCTGGGCCTTGCTGCTGATGGATTTGCACATGGGAGTTTCTCACCACAGCATGCCAAGAGCATGGAATTTTTCACATCGGGTTCTTGTGGTTTCACAGCACGAGGTTTGAGCCTAACATGGTTCAGGAAAAGAGTCAGGATGGGAAACTGGTGGGTGGGTTTCATTAAATTAATTGGTGGTACAACAGCCTTCTGCTCTGCAGCTCCTGCCATCTGGAACAGCCTTTCTTTATCTCTCTACCTCATTGACTCTCAATCTGATTTCAAATCTCAGTTGAAAACATCTCTCTTCTCCTGTGCATTATACTCTGTAATTTCTCTTTCCTGTTATTATTTTTTATTTATCTCTAACGTGTTTTCAGATAGAGCATAAGAGTTACCACTCAACATTAAGTGACGCAGCACTGTTATTTTGATCTGCATCAGTCCAGCCAGCAGCAGTGAGCATTTTTCCCATTAGAATATTAATAGATTTAAATTACCCAGATGCATGTCAATTGTGTCACTTAATATGTACATTTCAATTGTTTTAGTGAATGATTTTGTGGGAAGCTTTTATTACTTTTATTTGCAGTATCATCTCTTTCCTCTAGCAGTTGCCTTAAACAAATTAGAAACTATTCTGAGTGTAAAGCACTCCAAAGACTATTAGAATTTTGTGTCTCTTGTTTGTAATGGCGTATCTCTACTATAATGGAAGATATCACTTTAGGTCATGCACATATCCCAAAATAGCATTAATCTGACAAATTCAGGTTGCTCCCACTGTGAAGCTTGTAAGCTTCAGTATTCAGTGTAAAGGTACCCTTACAAAGAGGGTTGGGTGGCATATGTGTTGATGATGGCACTTACATGCTGCAGAACTTTTCAATCAGAACACATGGGAATTGGGGGTGGAGACAGGAAGGAGGTGAAAACAAGTATTCACATTGTGCCTCATAATAAATCAACTATCTCACATTAAATCAGGGTGTCTGTGGGAAGTCAACTTCCTAATGGACACTAAAACTGCAATAAACTTTATCATTCCAGTATTAAAAAAGCAAGGACCCAGATTACAGAACAGTTTGTTGCTGTCCAGATAAGTCAAATCCTACTTGGTAGCCATCTGACTGCCCAACAGGCATTGCTCTGATGGGGATTTGCTCTTACAGGTATGTGAATGAATCAGAGCAGCAAATTTATAGGGAGAACTGACATTTTATTAGAGTGATTGCCATCACTGAGAAAAAAAAGACAAACTTTTGAGTGCATAAACCCTCCTTCTGGTTTGCAATAGAAGCTGTAAGTGTCAAAGAGTAATAGCTTGTACCACCCTCATGTTGCTTCTTTCTTGGGAGACCCATGGTCTCTCAGGAGACTACCAGTGTAGAGACCATAGCGTAGAGATGGCTCCATTGGTCTCCCTTTCCCTGGATCACCACTTTCCCTTCTCCATATGACAGGATACGATGATTTTCTAAAACTATAACTTAATGATAGGCAGTGAGTGTTCACCCCTGCCCCTGCGTATTTCAGATCTGCCACACAGCTGAGCCATTCAGCTTGAGCTAAGGTCTTCCACCTTGGAAGCAAGGACAGGATTTAATGGCTTCTCTGATAACATCAGTGATAATAAGATTTAGTTTAAAAGAAAGTGTGTGTGCAAAACCCACCTGGCTTCTTTGTCTCACAGATAACTTCTAGGAAGACCTTCTTTCAAAGTGTCAAGGTATATGAGCTTATTACTAAATGGGCTGTGAACAGATGTTGGGCCATTTTGTTATTTCTGTATAAAGTAGTCTTTGTGCAAGATCTATGAATGCGTTTCCTAATCTGGGATTGTCCCAAGCAGTTCAGGACATGTGGTAGGGTAATGTGGAGTGGACTGAAATCACTGATCATAAACCATCTTGAAAAGAAAAATATGTGTGTTTACTGCCAGAGATTACTGAGAGTAAAAACCTGTTTTAAATCAAGAACTGGAGTCATTTCAGTTCCTTAAACTAGCTTTGTTTTTGCCTGGAAGTTAGCACTACTTTTAAATCTAAAGCATCAGATTTAGCCCTCCATAAAAGCAAAGTAGCATAATAATTGAAGTATAACCTTGTTTATGTACTTTTTAAACATGGCCATCGACACTGTATGATTATACCTTTTATGTCATATAGTTATTTGCTGAATAAATTCTTATAACATGCTGATAGCAACTGGGGGCCTGATCCTACCAGATTTTACACATTCCCTGCTCTATTTGAGCTGATTCAAATCGGAATTGAGGGCTCTACCTTGCTAAGCTTCAGGGTCCATTTGCTGTAATTTTCTTCTCTACTGTCCTCTTGAACCTTTTATCTGCAGAAGGTAAAAAAAGGACCTCAACAGACAGATGGTCACCTTTAAAGAGCAGTCATCTTGGATGATAGCAATTCTTTTAAAAATTTACTGCCTGAACTCTTCAATTATTTCTAAGCATGTAATTTAGATCTCCTTATAGAAGCCAATGGATTTCTGAGAATATTGCACACAAATCTGTTAATTAGCCTACTGATCGTCCCAGATCAAGGGAACATTGCAAGTTGTATTTTATGGAGCATTATTTTAGTAATGTTTTGTCATGGTTGGCCATTTCCTAATACTTAGAAGTGCTTCAGTCAATAACTGTGGGGATATGTCTGCTGTGAAGAGACATCTGTTTACTCAATAGATCTTTTTATTTAATTTTTAATAGAGCTTTCCTAATTTGGCTTGACCATTTGTTGTTAATGTATTTATAATGATTACAGTAGCTATAATTCATATCTAATGATTTTTTCTAAATCTATAAATATTATTTATTAAAAGATAAAAAGTCAATATTTCTCGCTGCAGCCATTACAAAAAAGTCAGCTGTTGCAAAATGAAATAAATATATTTCACACCTGTACTGCAACAGACCAAAAAGATAAACCTAAAGAAGCACTTTTGATACAAATGGATTTGTTATCTACCCACTCAAATGATGCAGAGTAGAATTTGGCCCTTCCTGTACTCTACTGCAGCATAGTTAAATATCTGCACTGCATATTTAAAAAAAACACTAGATTTTAGAAGTCTGTAAAAACAATAAATCTATAAAAGTGAGGCTGATTTTATTGGATTTATAAAACAACTCGAGATACAGGGAGCCAGATTCTGCTGTCTGCTAGCCTGCTGTAGTTCAGTGGTCAGACGAGTGGTCTGTAAGAAGGTATGGGATGAATTCTGCTGTCAGTTACACATTTGTGCATTTGGAGTAAGTCTGAGGAAGTTAGTGCAATTTAGAACTGCAAATAAATATAGGCTCAAAATCAATTTCTTCACTTACCTGCCAAAATTGAGTTCAGGGTTTGACATACGCAGCACTTTTTCCATCTAAAGAATTCATAGCACTTTACAAAGGTGAATTAATATTACCCCCACTTAAAAAGATGAGAGACTAAGACAGAAAGTGTGTTGGACAGAATCCATAGAAGACTGGGCTAGAGATTGAAGATGCTGTTTTTTCAGAACCAGGGGATAGATTTGTTTCCTCACTCCCGTACCTGAAATCTGAAGGAACATTGTGAAGATTAGGAAGAAATACCTATAATACGGGGATGTTACAGTTCCTCTCTTAGCATGATTTTTTTAAAATCAATTTTATACAAAAGGAGAATAAGTGTGTGCCTTGTTCACCCAAGTAATTGTAATTTTTTGGTTTTATAGATAATGTGCCTTGATAGTTATCCTCCAGGTGCTGAGCTCACAGCTTCTAGTTGGTCAGCGATGAACTACAGCCCAGTTTGGTAGTAGATTTAATTACTAGGCAGTATGCAGGTAAATTTAATTTTGCCCTGAGTGAACTTTTACTCCTGGGCCCTATTCTGTCAGCAGAACCAGCTAGGAAGCAGGCAGCTTGGTGGAAGCCTATTTGCTGTGGACTGATGGAAAGTCCAACAGGGGCTGCCATGTCTTGCAATGTGAGTCCTGTAATTTCTCCCCAGGATGTGGTCAGTCTCCTCTGAAAGCTGTCAGACAAGGGCAATCTCACAGTGATTTTACCCTGCAGAGTACATTTATTTACATCAGGTCAGTTCTTAAGTGAAGATTTCTCCATCCTGTGCAATGTTTATTTGGTAGATCTGACTGAGACATTCCTCTCCTTTTTCAAAATTCCCAAACTGCTATCACTGACTGAAGCAAACCCTAGCGCATCTAAACCACCAGTCTACATGGTTGTGCTGAGTCTACCTATCAAGAAGTCAAACGTTAGTAAGGAATAAAGCACAGCTTTACAAGATGAGCAGTTCTTGTAGATAAGCATTACAGTTTCATATATCAGTACCAATCCACATGTCAGCATGCAATATCTACTATTTTCAGTAATCTCACTTGATATTTTTCTGTATTAGTTAAGCTTTTCCAGTAGGGTGCTAATTTGGTTATTCCCACATTAAAAAGGACAGCTGCAGAGATTATCTAGATTTATATTAATCAAAGCTGTAATGCAAACTGCGTAGTTTCTGGCCATTGGTAGTCACACTGTAGAGCAACAACACAGTGATCTCCATAACAACATCCTCGGACAACTTATATGCAATAGAAAATGTCTTTTTTCCAGTCAGGCTCATATACCAGCCTCAGCAAACGCCACCTGCCCTAACTCAGAGTCACCTATTACCAACACAGACATTCAGATAGCTTCACCCATCACAGATAATCATGAACAAATATTTCTGTCAACTGATTGCTTAAGATTAGTTATAACAAAGTCACCTCACTGCAAAGAAAATACATGAATTCTTACAGGTTCAGGCAAGTTCTGCAATCAGGTGACCGCTCAAAAAATACAGTAGTCAACATTAGAGAGTTGATTATCCAGGGGAAATAGAATTTACCTTCTATTTTATTTTAATGCATGCTAACAGATGCATTAGAAAATACAGCCTAAGACCTAATTGCCTTACACCTAGAACAATAAAAACACATACATAATGTTTCTGAAATAATACCCCCCAAAAAATGAAGAACAAGAAGATTATGATAATAATAAGTAACAACAACAACCTTAAGATAGATAGCCATTATTGCACTTGACCAATTGGTTAAGCCATTCTTGCTTAATGTGTGCTACCAATGTATGAAACACAATAAGAACAAGACATTGAACATGTCTCAGGACTGCTATAGGCTGGTGGAGAAGCACTGAATACTGACTAGCAGGTAATCTAGGAACAGATCTAGGCATAGGTAAGGCAGAAGAGCAAGCAGGGCAGAATGAGGGGAGAGGCTTGGTAAGGGCAGGAGGAGTCACAGCAGAGTCTGTGGCAATGCAAGCTCACAGCTCTGCAAAAAGCGCTGAAAGAGGAACATTCATTGGACGTTTTTATTGATTCAGCCATGCTCACATCCTTTTGCATTTTCTCCCTGTGATCATTTTTGCATTTGATTTGCCCTGTGACATGAAGACAGGTGTATATGCAGACCTTCACAGTAACTTTGTGATCCCCTTACACTAGAAGTCAGGGAAAGAATTAGCATTATACAGTGTAGTGTTACTAAAGCCAAGTACAGCTCAGATATTAGTTTCTTGCCAATATTAATCCACACACTGAAACATTCTTGAAAAACTGCTAAGTCATTACAAGACATAGATATGACTGTCTGGAATCTAATCAGCATATGGAACAATCACAAACAGAGAAAAAAATTTTGTTTGGGTTTGCTCAGTTGAAATGGGGAAGCAGAACGACATACTGAAGGCAAGACACCAACCGTAGTTCCTGAGTTGGAAATAACTGTCAAACTAGTGAGAAGGAGAAATGATATCAGAAGAACTAAAACCACCCAACAGATTTAATATTGACCTCTGGTGAGTGTGGTAATTTGAAGAATACAAAAGCACACTTTAATAAATAAAATAAAATAAAATAAAATAAAATAAATAAAATAAAATAAAATAAAATAAAATAAAATAAATAAATAAAATAAAATAAAATAAAATAAATAAAATAATTTTTAAAAAATAAGGTCAGTTGCAAAAGCATAGAAGTGAGGGGCAAGATAATATTCTGCGACACATTTTGTTAACTTGATTTTTGCCTTTAAATTTGACATAGACCAAAAAAACAATAGAAAATGGAGCATGGGCTTTTGTTACATTGCTAAGGAAGTTATCTGATGTTATCTTTAGTAATCTTAAGAAAATCCAAGTTGTTTTCATTTAGCTATTGTTTGTTGCAAGGTTTATGAAATAATACAATTCATCTCTAGACAATAACTAATTATTACTGATTACTAAGAAATAAGTCAACAAAGATATTTTCCTGTTTACATTCTTATCAGACTGTATCAAGACCATCTGTATTTTCAAGTCCTTTATCCCAAGGGATAAATAATTTGTGTTGTTCATTGAGTATACACATGCAAACATGTCATTTGGATTTGATGCACGTTTACGAAGCCAGAGCTGGAGAACTTAAATGGGAAAACAAGCATTAATATACAGGAAGAAAAGCTTAAACATGCAGTCACAGCAGACAGAAAAGTAAATACTTAAGTGAAATGATTCTGCAAAGCTATCGTACTAATTGTACTGCATCAGTGTTTGTATTTGGAAACCGCTCGAGGTGTTATAATTTCTATTTGCTGCTGATATTTTTGCAGATGTCCACCATGAGTGTGTGAGGGTGTGTTTATGTGAGAGAACTGCTTTGCTCACAGCCGTCACAAATGCCCAAGCTGCAGAATTCAAATCTGGATCTGGGAAGGGAATTAACATCTATATGAACTGGACATTGAAAATTTTAGAGCATGCTTATTCTTAAAGACTCCAAGCTGATGAATGGTAATCTGCTTGCTTTCTGTGCCCCCCATTGCCATCAGCAAGCAGGCTGGTCTCACTTCCACTTCTTTCAGTCTCCACTCCTTCCCACACTGTTCCCTGCTGAACCTTTTGCCACAACTGGAAGGATTTTGTCCTTCCCAGCAGGCTGGGGTTCTCAAACTCCGAGCTCATTTCCTCTCTGCCACTGTTTTCACATCCCACCCTTGTGCCTTTGCTCTCACATATTGCTGGAATGATGGTGGTAGTGATGTGAGTACTTTCTCGTGCAGCTCTGGGTTTGGTTTTTTCCTTCCTTTCCTTTCCCTGATTTTCCTGGCTTCAAAAATGGATGGCTCAGGAAAAGGCAGGGCGTGCTGGGGGACAGATGCATGGGAAGAGAGGTTTCCTAGCAAAGGCAGGCAGAGCTACCGGGGGGGGGGACAAGCCTTGCCCCACCTTGCAGTAGCTGCACCTTCCCTGAGCACACAGGACTCTCCGTGCTTTCCTTTAACCTTTGGAAATTACATCCTCATCCTGAAAATCAGCAGAGTGCCCAGGCTTCACTCTAAAAGACACAGCAAAATAATTTTCAAGTGATACGCTGTTCCCCTTGCAAGAGTCAGAAGTGTGAGAGGCCACTGAAGGTTACGAAGCTTCCCTTTCATTTATTTTTGCTCTGTCTGCGGCTTTACTGTGATCTTTTGTTTTATGGCTACATTTTAAATTTTTCAGTCTCCTAATATAATAGGATCTGACATCTTTTGGCACTACCCAGTTCAAAATAGTAGTTAATAAACTGCTCTGACCAGACTGGAGACTGTCTATACACAAGCCTTTGTATATGACAGCCCCCCCATGCCCGTGGGAATGCAATCAGGGCTCTCTAGGAGCCAGCAGAAATTACTTGTTTGTATCTGCCGATCTTTGGTTTGATGACAGTGTTCATCTGTTTAATGAAATCACAGAGTCTGTGAAGCCGAGATAGGAAATGGCTAAGTATGTCTTCTCACCTTCATAGTGCCCAAAATATAAGAGCTATTCTTGAGTTCTGCCTTATGTGAGCTACATCATGTTAAAAACACAGCTAATTCAAAGCGGAGTGAAATACCCTTTTTAGCTGGTGGAGCAATATGGCTCAGTTGAATAAAAACCCTTGGAGGCCTAGTGGGAGATTATGTGTCCTGAAGAAGTAACAGGCAGGCTAGTGGGAGATTATGTGTCCTGAAGAAGTAACAGGCTGCCTTGTGGCAGTGAGAGCTAGTGTGCTGATCACTGCAAAGGCTTGATTAATGGAGTGATTAAAGCAGCAGAGGGTTAGTGCTCTGGCAGCTGGGCCATAGGAAATGGGCATGGAAACTACTGGGAGAGGGGAAATACACAGCTCCAGAATCACAGGTCTGACTTGCCCTAGCAAACACTTTGATGTTGGAGGTGGGGAAGGATGAAACACATCAGGCAAAAAGAAAAAAAAACCCTCCCACCTCCCCTTCCCCCTTCTCAACCTTATGCTTACAAGGGAAAGCCCCTGACTTTTGGCTCACTTAGCAGAAGGCAATAAAGCTTCCTATTATGAGGCTTCCTCTGATGTATCGTAACTGGTCTCAGGCTCCAGAAATCTGATCCCTTGGAACAAAACTTACAGTAGATACTAACAGAGTCTCTAGCCCAGCAATGCTACACACAATGCCCTGCATGGGCCCAGAAAAACCTCTAATTCAGTCACATCCTTTATTCTTCAGCTTTCCAACTCCCTGGCCTGTTTTTTTTTCCTAGGTTACTCCACTCTTAAACGGAGGTGAGCCAAACTAAGACTACTTGTGCCCGAGGAATGAATTCCCCCAAAGCTACAGGCTGAGAGCCAACTTCTTTCTTTGGGTCCTTTGCAATGGCAACAGATCTATGTGTGGTTGTTTGAGTTGGTCCCATTAAAGATAAGGATCATCTGCAGAGCTGGAACCTGCATCTGGAGTCAAAATTCCCAAGGCTCAAAGGGTTTAGATCAGATGTCTGGGAATGGAGCCCTCCTTCACCTTAGACATCTGATCTAAAACAACTTCAAACTTGTAACTCCTTTCAGATTAACCTCAGCTGTGAGAGGCCTGGGGATTCACATTCTTGGCTTACTAGTATGACTTCTCCATGCCTCACATCACCACAGTTGATTAGAAATACTTTCTTTATTAACTTTCCGCTCCTGTCTCAGGCATGAAGGTTAATAGCCAAGAATATCCTTATAGGAGGTACCTTGTATTTAATAAATGAAGACCAGGATGGGGCATGAAAAGGGGAATAAAATTCACCATCAGTCCACTAGAGGGTAGCTCCTCTCAGATCAGAGCTGCAAGCCTTCAGCCCAGCCCCAGCCACAGGGCTGCGCTCGCCTGCGCTTTGCTTGACGTGACAAAGCGACATTAAGGGTCTTTCTCGCCCCCTGTTACCCTCAGTGAGCTCCAGTTTCTATTTTAGTAACCACAACAAAACCATCAAAATTCTATAATGACTCTCCTAGAGAAAGATAGGAAAATTAGCACCCAAGAACAGTATGCATCTGAAATTGTTAGACCTTTAAACAGTAAACAAATGGTCACTAAACAATGTCATTTTAATATACAACCTGAATTAACTAGTGTAAGTCCCCTAATTTTATATCCCTGGTATATTATTTATGGTATTTGCGGGCTACAAACATGAAGCGGATGGTTCATGTGCATTATGTGGGAAGCATCTACATTATATATAATGCATACAGAAATCTACACAGCCTTCAGCATGCCAGCTGTTTCTGTTTATGACACTGAGTTATTAATGAAATCCAGGAAGACATTTTGTAGTAAAATACGCTACCTGCTTGCTTTTAAACTGCTGGAGCTGTCTGTCCAGCTAGCTAAATAATTAAGGGAGCAATGTGAAATTAAATATCACATTTCAATCCACCTTTTCCCTTCATCAATTCTTTCTTGTAAGAGGAGCCAAGAACTAGAGAAAAATACGACTCACAGGGGCTGTTTAGGTGTTGCTATCGTATGTACAGAAGGTAAAGAGAATGATAATACACCTTTCCTGTCTGTAATAAGTGTTCACTGTAGCAAACCTTCCTGCTTGTTACAGTAGAGTAAATGGGGTGTTTAATTTCGGATTCAGTGTAGTCTGGAGTCAAGGTGCAGCGGTTTTATTACAGAATACAGTTTTATTGGAGACTGAAGATTTAAATTCCACCATACATACATATATACATGGAAGTTCTGCTTTGCAGCTACAAGCTAACACACACACACACACACGCACACACAGAGCTCTTGTGTGTTAAACACGCTCTCTGATTTTTCAGTTTGAAGGAACTAAGACATTATAACGCATTTCTGCATTTTCTGATGCACTGAGAAACCTTGTTAGAATGCAGTCTCCTCCACAGCCATCAAGAAAAGACAGCACACGCACGCATTCGAAAGGGGCAAGTGCTATTTTTCATTCCCTCTTTAGATTTTTGACAGTACTCACAACATCTCCAGTTCATGACCCCCCAGAAGGAAGCTTTTAGGTTTGGAAAATATATTCTTTGTTTAGCTTTTTTCTAGCAAGCGGCAGCGCGCACACACACACACACACACACACACACTTCCCCACTTCCCCCTTCCCCCAGAAAGGTGTTTAGATCATGTAACCACGTCTCCTTTATTTAGTCTAAATCTTAAGACAGAAGTCTTCCAATAGAATGATTTTCTGGCAAGGCCACAATATGATGTATATATTTGGGAATCAAATTATTTAGAATTATGACCATGTCATCAAAATAAGCCATTTTGAAATGCACTGCTAGCTCTCCAAACAGATTGTGCAGGAAAAATCGGATAACACTTGGCTCGAGCGCTTAAAAGTCGGTAAAACCAAATCACCAGGGACCGGTTCATCTCATTTTCGTCAAAACACGAGCCCACCTCCACCCGCGCGCGGGCCCGCGGGGAGCCCGCGACGCGACGCGCCCCGCCCCGCGCCGCCGCGCGCCGCCCCGCGCCGGCCGGCAGGCGGCGGCGCGCGCGGCCCCGCGCCCTGGGGCGCGGTGAGGGGCACCGGTGGCGCGGGCGGGCGCGCGCTGCTACGCACCCGCACACCGACACACGTAAAGCTTTCGCCTACCCCGGTACAATAAACCCCGCTTTAAGAGCCTTGTTATTCCTAGATTTAATAGCTTAGACGGTTTCAGGTGGTTTGGCTTTTTTTCTATTTACAGCCCTTGCAAACCGGAGAGAGAAAAGTCATATTGTTGGGTAGACCATAAATAATGTTGCTGCGGATCTGTTTTATCCAGGGGGAAACTACACAGAGATTCTCAACGGCTAGCATAGTTGTGTATCATGCCTGGTCACAGCATGCTGGGAGGCTGCTTTCTCTAACGTGCTACAATAGCTGTGTACCTGGGTGAAAGGAAATTATTTCTTCACAGGCAAAAGAGCTGGCTCATCCTGCTGTGGGAAATCACAGGCAATTTCCATTTTGTTAGCATTTTCCTAACCCTCTTTTGTGGTGCTCTTTGATACCTAGCTAGTGGTAGCCCAAGGTCACTGCCTGCTTTGGCTGCTGTTTTGCCAGCAACATACTTACATTGAAGTGTGGGATAAGCTGTTTGTAGCCAACTATTAAAAAAAAATTAGGCTGAACACATCTCTTACTAAAGAGACATACTGACAGTCCAAGTATTAACTCCTTTATTCGCATGTGCACATAGCTTTAGAATGAGCTAACGCCTGGATCTTGCCAATGACCTCAACCTTGATCTGGAGGGACCATTTATTCACAAGCAAAACATTCATTCTCCATACAAACTGGTCCTGGGACTACTGCCTGTGTGACATTTGGTCCTCTATTAATAAACACACAAGACACAAAATTACTGTGATTTTGTCCTCTTACCATTTGGGGTTGCATGTCATGCACACAGCACTGTGGCTACTCCTGAGGAACTTTAATTTAAAAATCAGCATTTAGTGGCTTTGTAGATCTCACAGAGGAATTACGGGCAGTCCTGAGGCGACCGAGGGCTGTGAAAGCACAGAGAGACAGGCACAAAGGCAAGCACCAGCAAGAGAAGCCGGCCTTTATTTAGCCAGGGCAAGGACATTTTTCATGACCGCACGATGAATGTATTGCGGGTCCCTGTTCATCAAAATCATAGAAACCACCATTTTGTAGTCCACATGCAACAGCGATAAAATGGTGGTTCAGAAGTGCTAGCACACCCAACTCAGCACCAGAGTTCCTCTGCTCACTCAACAGCCCAGCTCTTTTTTTAATTATTATGAAATGGCAATAGATTTTAGATTAGGAATGAGACAGGAAATGAGGGGAAAATCCTCTGTGCATCTGGAAAACACACAGGGTAAAAATTAACCTTGAAGCTCAGAGAAAACAATGTATGTATGCATGCATGTGAAATCAGTCTTCATATGAATTTTCTAATAACTGTAAGGTGTATCTTCATCTTAAAACTTGTAACTTTAAGATTTAACACAGTATGTGCTGTTGTGATGCTGCAGAAACCAATGGAGTATTTTTAAAAATAAAACCGTATAGCAGAAATAATTACATTCAACTCTGAGCAGGAATTAGCCTGACACTGCAAGTGATGAACCTTGCTTTATAAGAAGGGGACTTTTTAATATGATGATTTGGCAATTTGGAGGGATGGTTATTTTCATTTTAACAGGCCTCTGCTTAGTGTATGTCCCCTTGGGGATGTAATGAAGGTTAACAACTTACACATGGGGAGAAGGGATTTTAGTGATTAGGGAAATTGCAGGCTCCAGTTTATGTGAGCGTGTATGTGACACAGAGAGAGAGAGAGAGAGAGAGAGAGAGAGAGAGAGAGAGATTCCTCCCCGTTTCAGACACTGCTGCACAAAACATGTGGAAATGTGAAACATTTCTGGGGAAAACCCATATGTAATATAGATAGCAGTCCACCAGGGGCTGAACTGAATGGCAAATACTGGCCTCTGCGCTCTTCACTGGTGTCAGATCAGGTTCCAAAGCAGAGAAGGACATTTCACTTCCAACACTGCATCAGCATGGTCTATCTTACCAAAAGTCTTGCCTTGACAAAACAATATAGATCACGTATTGGGCTTAAGCAGTCTCAAGGGGCAACTCAGAGGGGCAGGACTTAACCTCTTTCTTGTCTCTAATCCAGTCATCTTTTTCCATCAAATTTCATATGTATTCCATGCAAACTGAATTCAGAGCTCAGAAGAGACTCCAGCTGAATTTTTCTCTGTAATGTTTTACTTTATAAGATTTGTTATTAAATTACTTTATAATTGATTTGGTATTAAACAGTAATTCAGAACTCTGCTTTCAACCAAAACCATCTGTCCACTTACATTTCTGTGCATTCTTGACCCAATATGACAATTACCAGGGGAAAAACATCCCTTTACAATATTGAATGCAGTCCTGTGCCTGGACATTCAGCAATATTCATTGGCCTATATAACTTAAACAAGAGCAGTTTGTTAGCCTAATAAATCCAAAATTTGGGCTGAGAAATAAAGGTGCTGTCAATAACCCTTTAGCCAGATAATAGAAAGGGGATTGTGTGATTATTCTGTCAAAAAATTAGGCTTCATGCTTTTAATTGGCGTCATATCCTGTCATGAGTCTATAGGGTTTAAATCACGGTCCACCATGTTAGAGTGAGAAAAAAACCTAACAGTAAATCCTTTCATCCCAGAGCCTGTAGGGTTTTTATGTGAAGTCCTAATTTCTGTTAAAATACTTCCAAAGAAAGACAACAGGAAACAGTAAACATGGCAACACCACAAATATACTTTTCTGATGCACTATTTCTGTCAGCGTTCAAAGAATAAGTTGTACGGGCTGGAAAAGAAACTGCTGTATCATTAAAACCCAAGCAGGCTCAAACAGCCACCCTTTTGTAAAATGGCCCCCCTCCCTGCTGTCTCTCATAAATCTTGTTTCAAACTGGGCTAAGGCCATGGATTGACTTTGCCTCTTGCAGTAATGACTTGAAACTGTTGTGCATCACAGTTCTGTGTTCAAAGGGAATCAGGAGTATTTAAAAACAACTTCTGGTGCAGGATGCAATTATAACTGACAGCCAGATGTCTGCCCTGTCTGGTACAGCAAGCCTAGAAGAGATTGCAAATGGTCTTGAGACCTTTGGATCTAAAGAGTGCGTCCGAGTGATACACAGATAAACAACAATACCACAAATCACTGACACCAGCCGAGGGGTTGCTGGTACTGATAAAGATTTTAGATGTTGGGAAGCGGCTGACCCTTCCACCCTCCCCCTCTCTTATTTTTTACTGTGCCAAAAACAAAGTATGTTAGTGGAAAAGGACTCAGCCCACAACGTGTGTTTATATATCCACTGCCAGAAGTTCGTCTTGTGAGAAGAGTCCCCTAAGTAATTGTTTAGTTTACAAAGGTTAACTGGACTGTAGTGAAAGATATTTGGTATTTTCATTAAATTGTATGTCTGGAACATTTGCAGCAAGTTCTATAATATGGGATGTTCTCCCCAGGTGTATTACCTACTGAAAACATTTTTAAGTGGACTAACTAAAAATGGACCCTCCTCTCTCCACAATCTGAATTGATTATTATACATAAGAGGCACTGCTTTGGTGTCAAAGTATGTTTCTTGTAGTACTTGCAGGAATTTTGAGAGATCTCTCTTCACACAGCATCCTGCTTTATGTAGCTTTTGAGGCATGTACACAGACCTACTGACTTAGTGAGCACAGGTTTACAGGAGAGTACACTGAAAACTGTTCAAAGCTTTTGGGAAATCAGCAGAAACCACTTATCTTCATATTCTTTACTGATATTCACTATGAGACCAACCGGCTCAAATGCTTTTGAAGTAACTGAAAAAAAGTTTTCACTGATTTGCCATGGGCAGTGGATCAGGCCCTACCTGTCTCTAGTGGCATTTTTAAAAGAATGTGCTGTTAAACTGACATACATTCAACATATCATAATGTTAGCCTACAGGGAAATGTCTGAAGAGTGTTTGGATGGTAACAATTTAAAGCAGTGAAGACATGCAAATAACATGAACAAAACATGAGGTAATTTTTCAGGCACTTAAAAAATAGGTATTATATATGATTTTCCTTTACAATCACCTTCTTCCTGTGATATTGTCACTGTCTTTTTAAAATATCTGATCATTGATATAAACCTTATCTGCTTTGAATTATCTTGTGCTTTATAACAGGATTTTGTAGAATTTATTTAAAAAAAAAAAAAAAAGAAAAAAAGAACAGAAGCTGTCCAAGTGACATCTTTTTCTTACATCCCAGTGAGAAAATTCACTGCATCACTTTATCACAGATCTTCAGTGTGTCACAAAGGCAGGTCTATGCAATATCATTAGAATGAAAGATAAGGGACTCGATAATACAAAGATGTCATCAGTGATGGGAGAATTCCAGTTTTGAAAGAGGACCCCATTCCAAATATCAGGCTTGAAGGATTTAGTATCTCGAAACATTTTTCAGGTTGGTTCAATGTCATTGTGATAAAAAGGATGTCACTTAAATCACAGCAACCTGATGTGCAAAGTTGTCCTGCTGGCTGAATTGCCAAAACTTTTATTCACTGAAGTCTCATTTCAACTAGCCTAAAAACTGACCAGACCCTTGCCTGTTCCTTCAGCCAGACTTACTTTATGACCTTTATGGTGAAGGATGACCAAAACCTCTCTTTGTAGCCTCCTTTCCCTCATTCGCTCTCTACCCCTCCTGCTTGACTCCATTTCCCAGAACATGCACTGCTTACTTGGACATCACCATTTAAGGCTCTACTGCTGTTGACATGTTCAACACATACTGCTATAAACTTTTCACTTTATAGGCAATAACTTTGCAAAAAGAATATTGTCGGTACCCCGAGGGCATGAGAGACTTGAGCGAAGATGTGTGAGCAGTATGAAGTTTTTGTAAAACTGAAGTTTCTGTAAAAGGTAGAGGCACGCCTTGGCCACACTCACACTGGGGCAGAAGAGGCAGTTTGCTCCGTGAAGGAGCCGCAGCAGCTCCGACACTCTCAGTACACCGCAGGCTGTGGTGCAGACGTGCCCTAGCACACCTTCAAGCCAAGAGAAAAGGCCCCAAGCTTATGCTACGCACCAAGAAACTGCTGCATTAGAAGTGTAAAAGCATTGCAAACCACATCTTTTATAAGTGTGAGTGAAGATAAAGGCCTTAGAATTCCCCAAGGAAAATAAAGAGCTGCCAAGAGTATGGGTGTGAGAGGAAAGACTGTCAGGTTTGAATCTTCTGTGAAAAGCCAAATCACACAGAGGGAGGGACCTGGGGCCTAGCGATTGCCGTATTTTGGCCAGCATTGAAGTCTGGGGAATAATTCATGAGAGGCTCAAGAAAGCCTCTGGAGTCTTCTTTAAATCAAACTAGCACATTAACAAGTGCTGAGTTTTAAGCATTCCAGCTTCAAGTTTGTCATTTTAATAAGCTTTGAATGGTCACATAGCCCAAATCTGTTTTGATGTGTTGAATTTTATTTTGTTTGTAATAATTTTTAAAGCTAATGATTACTGTGTAATATTATGTATGGGGCTTTTCTTGGAGTCAGTCTTTATTTACATGAGAAACTTTAAGAGCTTCTGCCGGTGTAACATATTCATTGTTACAGCATTTCTAAATGGTATTTTAAGATCCTGGTAATTCTCATCGATATGGGAGATATAAATATCTCCTCACCCTTGCCTCAGAGTGCATCAGGAAAGCAATGCACACAGATCTAGAGGGAGAAAAAAGACTGCAAATAGTATCAGCCCTCCGTCTCCCCTGCAAACTGTCCCAGCAGCATGGCTGGGACTGTGCAAGGAGAGAGACAGAAGCAGTGTGGTCTGAGACACCAGGGTGGGCTGCAGACAGTCTCCATAATGCTCCCTTAAAGGCAGAATTTGGGTCAGAAAGATGATGCTTGAAATTGCCCCTGTCCCCAGCCACCCAAATGATAACAGAGCTGCCTCTCCAGCCCAGAGCAAAAAGGAGAGGAGAGCCATTTGCCCAGGCTTCCCCATGCACCGGCTGCTGTGCAGGCGCAGCTCCTGAAAGCCTGAGCTCCCTAATGCCTGCACCACGCTGGGCACCCCAGCTTAATCCCTCTACATAGCTGCTTCTGGCACCCACTTGCCTGTGAGACCTGTGTGTTATGTTTCCTCCCCACAGAGGCTCATTCCCCGCCACACTGCATTTTACAGGCAGTTTGCTGTAGATTTCATGCTGCCTTACCTACTGTGCTTAAGGGCTAGGCTGGTAACCTGAGGGGCATGAATTCATCTTCCTCCTTTGCCATTCAAATCTGCAAAACCTTGGAGATATCATTTAAACTCACAAGGATATTTTAGACAGGGAAGGATGAAAGCAGAAGCCATGCAGATTTTGTAAGAACAGAGCACCTAGTGGGATTTCCCTAGGGACTTAAATGCCTTCAAGCTGACTGCCTCAGTTTCTCCTCTGGAAAATGGTTGCAAAGATAATTCTGTACCCAGAAAATTGCAAGGTGCTGCCCTGCGGTAGTAACCAGAGCAGCACTTGGGCTGCCAAAGACTTCCCAGTGGCTCTGGGAGCACCCTTGCTGTGACTGTTACTCATGCCAGCACCTCACGCTCAGAAGGCACAGGGCAGGTATAGAGGTGTTAAGTAGCAACTGCTTATCTCTAAACGTTCAGCAGAATGAGTACAGCAGTTTGGTAGGACTTTACAATATTAGCTGGGAAGTTCTTCTTTGGGTTTGCTGTTTATGACTCCTCCAGCTAAGAACTGCACCTTGGATTCCTTGTAGTTATTCTGAGTCAGGTGTTTCAAGGCGGTTATGTTAGACTCTGTTTCTGTATGACTATGGTTACCATTAATAAAGTTGTCTCCATAAGTTACCAGGAAACAGACAGTAAAGAAATATTAACATTTTCTTGAGAACTAGTAATGAGATATAGATAGAGATATATCTATATAGATATATATATGCAGTGCAAATAAAGGAGAAGAAAAATGGGACTAACTAAGCCAAAATAATAAAAAACATTAAGTGATTCCATAACTACCATTCAGCTTAAGAACTTAAACGACATTACATTATAAATGATAACTATGCTCCTAGGCAAGAAAGCAAATCCCAAGCTCTGTCTTGAGAATGGTTAAATGCTATCCCTTTCTGGTCTCAGCCATAAAATCCATAGTCTGGAGCTACTGCTTACTTCCCAGGAAGGGTTTCCTGGGCTTTCAAAATCGCCACACTCATCAGAGGAATTGGGGAGCCGGTTTGTACTTCAGATTAAAGTTCAGAAAGTAAATCCAAGGACATGGGTAGTATTGAGTTAGATAGGAGTTTCATTGATTGAATAATCTATAGCTGCAGAAAGTACAGCTATTTTTCTACCAAGATTCACTTATCTGGCTTTCTTCTGAGGAAATCTTTTTATGGGGTACACCTATCAGTTTGGACACAGAGGTGCGATGCTCATTGGCGTATGTCCATTAAACTATAATAAAACTACACTGCAGGTAGCATTTCAGCTGTCTTATTTTTATATACTTTAAGTTTATATCTTTATGTTCATGTACTTTCATTCTTTTATACATCTCCAGCATACTAATCTCTGTAGCAGATGACTAAATGGGAAAGAAAAGGCTAGAGTTTCGATAAGAATGTGTATTTTTTTCAATTTGATGACCTAGTCAGGAGTTCCAACCTCTCTCCCAAACCACAAACCCCCAAACTTTGAGAATTTTAATAGAAATTCATGGGACAGGTTAATTAAACTTTTCTGTTATTTTCTCTCTTCCCTTGGGCTCCCTGGAGTACCCTCACTGGAAGACGTCTCTTGGAAGACCCCATCACCTAGGCATTAGGCACTCATTTGGGAGGTAGCAGAAGTGGGCTCCAGTCCATTCTCGAATTTACAGAGAAGGGATTGTCTTATGGTGTCCTAAGTACCAGGGGAGTATATTAATATCTAATCTATAGGAACCAGTCCTTTTTCTCAAGTAATAATAACCAAGCCCCTGGAAGTGTTTTCATCACTTTGAGGGACCCATATTTTTGTTACATTTTCTTCTGATTTGTGAAATGACACCTTTCAACAAGCAAATGATTTGCCAACCAAAATATAAAAATAACAAACAGCCCTGAAAAAAGTACCTACTGCTTGTTTTGCCAGCAATTTTGCAAAAAGACAATTAAAGACTTGATTGAAGTCCCTTTAATAGATTTCAGAAGGAAGTGCACTTGACTTTGTGACTTCATAATCAACCTTAACTTTGTTTTCAGAAATTTGAATGGGATTTAGCCACACAAATCCCACTCTAATCCATAGGAGTTCTGTGGATAAAACCCAAATGGCTCTCACAGAGAGACGCATCTTGTCTTCTTTAATTAAAGACTTCTGGATTGATTCTTATAATTTATTGTTTTCATAGTTGATTTATAAAAAAAGCTGTTGGGATGTTTCATGTAAATATGCGTATAATAAATTGTTAAACTATTATTCATTCCACCAGTCTGTAGCACACTATAGCCCAGCTTTGTGCTTTTGATAGTACAAAGTCATTACAAAGCTCATAGGTAACTGCCTATTAAAAACTAAATAAAATGTCTACACTTTTAGTCTCATTGTGGACAATGGCACAGGTTCCACTGACTTGAATTGGTGTAGGATTTGGCCCATTAAAATGATTGTTATCTATCTTCTCATTTTCGCCAGCACATCGGTAGATCTGTCAAGGTACTGTGTATGCTGCATTTCACTAGTGCTCTCGCTCGATGGCCAATTAAAGAGAGTAACTGGGCCATACACAGGCGTGGTGTGTACATACAGTAACAGAGCATCCACAGATGTCCCCCTGGACCCACGTTCCCCATATCTCTAATAGCATCTTCTGGCCATCCTGAGTGGAGGGGAATGTCTTTCCACACGTAACTGCCCTGTCAGTGGCTGTTGGGGTCTGAGGGACCTCTCGTGGGGCTGACATTTTTGCACGCTGGGGACAGGGCTGTCCCTAATCATTCTGCTCCCTTAAACTATTCCACCAAGGTTGTCTTCTTTCAGGCAGGACAATCTTGCCAGCCTTGCACACCTCACCTAGGCACCAGCCCAGGTCCAGTTACCGAATCCTGCCACTCTGCTTCTGTTTCCATGATGGTGGGAATGGCATACTTGCTTCCTCAAGCCTTTTCTGATGTTCCAGGAAAAACTGAAGCCCTCCAGAAATGGTTAAATTAGTTAGATGCTTCATTGATTCAATAATCTGTGGCATGTTTACATATTTATTATACTCAAGGCATTTCTAAGTTTGCTCTTTCTCTCAAAAGAACAATAGCAAACGCTCCTCTCCCAAGGTTAACAGTTTCCAGTCCATCACTTCTTTCACCACATCATTTCATCCTGCAGGTTTCCAGTTTGATGGCTGTTAAAGGTTTAAGAAGTTTAAATTGACCTTGACCTGCAAGCATGTGATTTACAGTAGATGATATTGTTCTGGAAAAACAAAACTTCTGTCCTGAAGCTAAACTGCATTTAATGATTTATATTACTTCTCCTGGGCTAGGTTCTGGTGTATTTACTAATACTGTAAGTTATTTTAACTCCTCCAGAAGCCCCACTGATTTTGGAGGCACTCTTCCAAGGTGAGGCAGATTCACAATATGAATAAATATACCAACATGTGGTCCCCTAATATATTGTCATGATTTCAAAGATAAATTCTTTGATCACTCCTACCCTTGTCTTCAGGTCTGTTTGTAAAGTCCTTGCAAATTATTCATACATATTTTGAAAATATACAGATAGTAGCTGTTTTCTTTAAAAGAAATCCCTATTGGCAGTATCACGAGTTACCTTGGAATACGCTACATATGTTTGAGCTGGAAGAAAAAAGTCCTCCTTCTACTCTGGCAATTGTGAAATGCATTCTAGTTGCAGACTTTAATGGGGCAGGTTTTAAATCACAGTGAATTAAACAATTAATTGTAAAATGATGACAGAATATCTTTCTGGTGTCCCGGTGAAGCTTGAAAGTTTGGAACAATGTGTGTTAAAGAGACAAGACTGGCATTGAAGTGTTCCTGGTATCATTCCTGCCTTTTAACTATTTTGGCACGTTCTTTAGGAAACAGCAGAGAAAGAAAAATATGAAATTGAACACAGCAAATTTAATTATAAAACAAAGCCACCCACCTTGCTTTCAGGGTCAGGAAGTATAATCACCTCCTCTTGACGCAAGAATGAGTTTAACAACATATGTTAAATGAACAATTATTTAAAATAAAAGGAAATGACCTTAAAAACAGCTGCAGTATCTCAGGCTATAGCCCCGACAGCAGTGCAGAAAAACAGCCCATTGTGGAACGAAGGCACAGGCACAAATGAGAGTGCTCCCGCAACCCTGCCCTTGCAAAGACAAAAGCAAAAAGCAACCATTTCACAGAATACCGTAAAATATCTCGCTTGAATTTGATCTCACCAGCTTGTTCTGCCTCAGATTTTTTATTTACGTTTGTTTATTTTGGTCTTTCTTTTTTCTATTTATTTCTTTGTTGGCTGCAAGACTAAATCATCTTTTACACCCAAAGCCACTGTTTGTTGCACTATGGCACGATGACATTGGGTGTTCTCCAGTAAATTGTGTTTTAATGAATGTCACAAGCAGTGGATGCACCAGAGCAAGCACAACAGCACTAGCTAGGTGCGCACCTATGAAGAATAAAAAGAAAAGAGCTTTTTGCAACAGAATAAATCCATTTTTCCTGAAAGCTCCCGGAGTCACATGACCAAGCCCGGAGCCTTTAGGACAGTGCAGAACCAGGCTGCGCCGGGAAAGAAATGAAGCAAGTCTGCCTCCTCCTCGCACACGCTTTTTAGCCTGTCGACGCGTTGCCTGTCCGTATCCCTCACAGCGCATCTGTAGAGCCATTAAATTGGATAATCCCTCTGGCCTTTGATACATTTCTGGACATGATTATTTCATTACTCGCAGTATATCAGTAGGATCATAATAAAAAGGACTTCTGACAACCTGCCAAGAGTTTTGTGGCCTTGTAAACACAAAAGTGCTCTAATAAAATTTTATTAAGTGTTAAAAAGTCATAAAAAGTGAAATAACATAAACTACAAAATTTACTGTCCTCAGCAAATGCTGAAAATATCGTCCATAGTAAAATTAAATTAGCATGTAATAGCGCGGCAGTGTGGAGTGGGTTTAAAAGAGGATCCGAGAGAAAAGGAAAAAAAAAAAAAAAAAAAAAAAAAGAGATTGCACTTGAACTAAATATGGGTCACGGGGGTTTAGTTTATGGCGATCCCCGCGTTTTACGGGCGGGCGGGCGCGGATGAGCGGGCGGGGGCCGGGGCCGGGGCCGGGGCCGGGGCGCGGCGCGGCGCGGGGCGGGGCGGCCGCCAGGCGGCGCTGTGGGAGCGGGAATGCGGCGGCCCCGCGCCGCGCCGCGCCGCGACCCCCGGAGCAGCCCCGCCGGCCGCCGGGAGCGCTCCCCCACCCCAGAAATGAGCCATTTACGGGGATTTTGGCGTCTTCTTGCAAATCAGGAAAAAAAAAAAAAAAAAAAAAATGGAGCGAGGGAAACAATGCGGGTAGAGCTGGGCTGGAAGGCGCCGCCCGGGGCGGGCAGCGGCGGAGCGGGCTCCCGGCGGCTTCGGCCGCGCCGCTGCCCGCCGCCGGCCCGGCTCCGCGCCCCCGCGCCCGGGGCAGGGGCAGCGGCGGGGGCAGGGGCAGGGGGTCCCGCGCCGGGGGCGAGGCGGCAGAGAGTGCTCGCCCTCCGTGCCTCCGGGGGCCCGCCGCAGGAGCCAAGTAAGTTCAACCCTTCCATCGCCGTCGGTGCTGCGCAGGGAGATGGCACGGCCGGGACAGGGACAGGGACAGGGACAGGGACAGGGACAAGCACCGCCGCACACGGCCGCGGCGGGGCGGGGGGACACGGCGGGACGGGACGGGGCGGGCTGCCGCCGCTCGCCGCGCTCCCCCCGTGCCGTGCCGTGCCGTGCCGTGCCGTGCCGTGCCGTGCCGTGCCGTGCCGAGCCGGGCCGGGCCGGGCCGAGCCGAGCCGGGCCGGGCCGAGCCGGCTGCCCCTGCGCGCCTGGCAGGGGGGGACGGTTTGGATCCGGGCTGGTTTTGGCTCCGGCAGCGCCCCGCTCCTGGGGTGTGGGCACGGGGGAAGCGGCTGTGGCGGCGGGGCCAGGTGCCCGTGGCATCGCCCCTGCCTCGGGGTGTCCGTCCTTTGGGGCCGCACCGGGATTTACCTGCGGTTGGCCGGGAAGGAAGCGCCCACGGTCCCGTCACATGGAGCCGCTTGGCAAAGCCGCCCGAAACTTAAGGCGGGGGGGAGCGGGGAGGATAAAATAATAATAAAACACGGAAATTTACTTCGGATTTGTGGGTAGGAAATGTTTTTAAGTTTAGTTTTATTCAGTTGAAGAGGATAACTGATTCCCATTTGGCAAGGCTGATGTTCAAGGCCAACTACTGTACAAAAAATAGCGACTTGCTGCCTAAGCCTGGCTTGTCTTGGCGCCTGGGCTGGTGCACGCTGGAAAAGTGGACCAGAAGTGCAGCCGGACCGGCCCCGACGAGGAGCAGGCAGAGAGAGACCTTTAGGCAAAAACTGGCTTAAAGATAGACAGTATATGAGCAGGAACAAAGAGCTTTGTTCTCACTAAGGGGGGGGGGGAATAAAAATGAAGATATTTTTAGTAGAAATCCTAGGAACTCTCTAAGTATGCTGCACGTTAGTAATTTTGGATCTATACACTGTGTACTAAGGTAGGGTTACAAAGAAACATAAACAGTATTGTCCTTTACTTTGAGTCATCTGAATGAATGGGAAAGTTGTTGGTATAGTGTAAAGTAGTGATTGCTTTAGGTCGACTGTCTTAAATTAAGACTAGTTTCTAAAAATAGGTATTTCTGTTTACACATAAAATTGGCTAGACCTGTGTGCATATGCAACCATACAACCATAAAATGTAAATTTATCTCACTGATTCAAAACTTGTACTGTTTTATATACCCCTATGTTCATCACCTCTGATTAAAATAATGAGGATATTACTGTGTAATTCATATATATACTTACTGACAAATTACAGAAATAAAATACATTTGAATAAATAGCAAAAAACTTTGCTTTTCTTCCATCTCAGATTTTTATATAAATCTTCCATAATTTTACAGTAATGACTGAAATTAGTAATGCTCACAGAAAGAAGTTGTACTTTTTAAGTCGAATAAAATGACCACATCGCGTTGTCTACTGCATTTTAAAAAAAATCTGGGCTCTAAACCATCTATGGAAATACACAAGTTTTCAATGAACATTAAATAATTATTTTCTTTGCCCTGTAATGAAATTTTCAGTCTTCTGTCACCAGTTATAATGTAAAGACTGCAAAAATGCAAACAGAAAATGTAGCAGCAGTGTGATCAAAGCTTTGAACTTACATGAATTAAAAAGCAAAGCATTACAGAATTCCACATACATGTGGCTAAGGTGTGTGCACAGCTATATAACTTTGAAGAGTTCTTAAATGAAATGAAGAGGTTTGGGAGTTAGTTTGCATTACTGAAAGACTCTTCAGGATCAATTCTAATAATTGTTGGATTTGGGGAACATTGCTAGGAAATCCCTCTTTAGGCTATGATGTGCAGAGCCACACTGCCTTTATTTTTAAATGCATTCTTTAAAAACCTGACTCTGTCATCTGTCTGATCAGCTGTTTGATATTTTGTGCTGCACTCTGCCTGAACAAGTATGCTTACAATATCACTGTGTGAACTATCCCATTTGTTCCATGGGATTTACGGACACGAATTGAGGTCTGTGTTTATGTGTGCAGTATCACCATTTCAGTGGTGAGAGAAACTTCTTTTTTTTTTTTTTTTTTTATGTGATGTAAAATTAAAAAAAAAAAAAAAAAAAAGTAGTATAGGCAACTCTAGGTTATGTTTAAACGGACATAATAAAGGCCTGATGGGCAAATGTCTGACCCTGCATCGCGCAAGGCTGGAACTCACATTGTTTACATCCAGATTCAGCCCCGCTCCTTTCAATATCCGACATCGTGCCTTGCACCTCCAGCTGCGACAAACACAGGAGTCCTGCCTAGGGAAGTTTGCAGTCTGCCTGTCAGAAGGGCCTCAAAGGCTGAGGAAGAAAAGCACAGTTACAGCAGACCACGATGCTTGCAGCAGGCAGGATGGATATTGTCTGGACTCAGGAACTGGGGCTGCACATGTGTCACTTCTTTTGCAGGGTTTCTTTAAGTGCTTGCAGAATTTAAAGGCACGCACCATCCAACAGAGGCCTATCTTGCAATACATTAACCAGATCTTTCTGAGTTGATTAATGGCTTCAGGCTTTTGTTGTTGGATTTTTTTATTCTTATTTTTTTTTTACTGTAATACAGCTGGACCCTATGCTACAGAAATAGATAATGGATGAAATCTTGGCTCTCCTGAAGTCAGTCACAAAACTCATTGACTTCATTGGAGCCACGTTTTCATCGACTGCATTGTAGCATTTTGTATCAGCCATATGGAGGAGATTTAAAATTGGCTTTAGAAGAAATAAAAATTAGCTCCACTACAAATGATTTGCATGGGTTGTTATCTGTGTTTTTCCCCAGGTAATATAAATGGCAACACTAAGTGTAAACTGCCAAAAAGACAAATTGCTGTATAACATTTTGATTTCCTCTAACTACAGCATAACTCAACTAAAATATTAACTTAAAATCAACAAGGTTGGATTACTGTATGTAAGACCACCACCTCTGATCTGGAAGATGCAAGGGCATGGGAAGACATTCAGAGGCGCAACTGGCTGTTTGCAGTTCATGACACTCTTTAGGGCCATGGAGGTGTGAAACTGTATGTCATTGATGCTTTAACATAAGGGGCAGTAAGTTAGGCAGGAGAGACAGTATTAATTCACAGTCCTCACTTTTGCACATTTAGTGTTATTGAATTGTGTTTCCCCTTGATATTTTAAACAGATGCATCTTAATGGACTTCTTAAAATCTGATTTAAACCATAACACCAGGAAGTACAATTTTGTTAAAAATGGAGGAGAGGGGGGGAAGAAACTGCTGGACTCCCAGCCACTCCCACAGTCATTTTTTCACAGACAGTTTTTTCTGATCCATTAACCAGCCAGACAAGGATGGCACATATCCAGTGTAAATATTACATTTTCAACATTTTGGATGGCATTTTGAGCAATATTTCTCATCCCCTGAGAATGTATACTTTATAAATACAATATTATCTGCCATTCAGAGCTAGATTATGGTACGATGTGACTTTATAATGCAAAAGATATTTCAAGAACTCTATGTATGGACTCACTTACTGTAGAATAAAACTTCTTCCTTTCAGTTATTTTAATTTACAGTGCAAATGACTTAAGCACAGCATCAAACACACTTTTTTTCTGGAATAGGGAGGATCCAGACATGATTTTGAGGAATAACTCCATGTGTAGACAAGATCTGTTGCTACTGTTTAGCAGCATAATCTGCACTGTGCATATCTTAAAGTGGAAAGCCACGCTAGTATCTTCGGGAGCTAATATCCTTATTGGACTAAACTCTTTGCTCTGTATATTCCAGTAATATCCCGCTGACAGTGCCAGATGCTGACAGAACTCCGTGTTGGAAATAATTGGGAAAATTAATTGATCCACTTCCATAGCAACTGGTAGATCCTCCTAGAGAAAGAACTTGTTCCCAAATTCCCATCTTTATTTGAAATCCTTGTCTTTCTGGTCAAAAGGAAAACGGGCAATATTTGAACTGAGCCAAAATAAATTTCTTTTTACTTACTGTACTTTAAGTAAAAACAACATAGCTGCTTTGTGTAATCTTATGAAGGGGGGGACGAACCACACCCAGGCATGGCAGTTATATCAAAGTTTAGGCTGGTATGGATTTACACGGCTGAACTACACGCCCTGAATTTTGTGTTTACAATAAAAAAAACCTGGCCTATCTTTAACTAAAGCAGCATTGCTTAGGACTGTTTTAATATGTACCAGATACAGTCTATTAAACTGGAGCAAATATAATCCTGAAAATACTAGCTTCACATTTTCCTGGTTGTAGGTAATTTTCCATACTCATAATCTGCTGTTTTGAAAGAATGTCCTTATTTCCTGACTTTGAAGTACAGAGCAGTGTTTTTGTCTCCTGTTTATCTTTCCCACCTTCCCTTCAGTTTGTGGCTCATCATACTTTGTGTCTTGGGTCCTGTATTTACCCACCTTCAATAAAATGTTGTCAGCTGCTGCGTGAGTCTCATTTGCAAGTCGCTGCCTGCTGATAGCAAACTTGTAGGTCTGGTAGTACAGTCAAGCCTAGGTCTTGGAGCCGAAGAGAAGAGGGAGCCCAACACCCACCTGGTTACAACAATAAAGACAAAAAGAAATTGGAGATTTTCATAATGAAATCTGGGTAAGAAAATTCGTGGCTTTCAAGCTGGTGGAATTCTTTTACCATGGACCTGCAGGCGAGGGCGGCCGGCGTGGCTGCCTGCCTCCCGGCCCGCTCGTAGCCAGAGCTGGGGAGTCCCCACGGGGCAGCCGGGGCTCTGTGCGCCCGGCCCCGCGGGGCTGCGCCTGCTCCTTCTGGCACACCATCGGGCCTTACGTTTCCAGCCTTTGTCACTGCAAAAATAACCTCGCAAACACCAAGCCTGAGTAAACTAAGGAGCTGGCAGGAAGCTTGGAATAATGGTTCTGAGAAGTGTGAACTGCGCCCATCAAATGTGATGCCTTAGAGACCCGATAACAATGCATTCAGTGCGAGACAAATATTAACTATTAAATGGCAAGCCCTGTCCACACAAATAACTAGGTAAACTGCTTATCCTGCTTGCAAAGTCCACCCATGTGCAAAGGAAATGCAAATTTATCGGGCCTTGCACATTCCCAGAAAAGGGAAATGTCCCAGTTTGGTACCAGGACATCTCATTCCTGTCACTCTGCTCCCTTGATAGCTCTGTGTACTTTGCTGAATCAGCATTCAGTGTGCCCTGTGAGGGAAGTGACCTGGAGAATAAGCAGAAGAAGTACAGGTGGATCTAGTACTTCTGTGTTTCACTGAAGAATCTGGCTTATGCCCACATCAGAATAAAGCAATACAAGATGATGTGGAGTGCTATGGAAAGAAGGAGACTGATACATTTAGGAGGGTTAAAATTTTGATGACTGTCAAGGGAGATACAAAATAAGACACTGAGTGACAGATACCTGCTTTGGCCTTATCCTAGTAGGAGTAATGGTGAGTCCATTGGTCCCATTTTGTTTCTAACAGCAGCTGGATTATTTTGTCAGTGGAGGGTTTTGTCTGGGAAGAGAATTTTCTTACACAAGCCATACTGCCAGTTACGTCAGGGTACCTGGCAGTTCAAGACAGAAATAAGTCTGAACTCATGATGTCCTGGTCATTCTAGACAGTGAAGTCTCCTCTCCTTGTGTCACTGTTCCTGTAGCAGATGAGCTAATGAGCTCCTCCAGAAATGCTGTAGCTCTTGGACCCTGGGACCAAGGGCTCAGGATGGATCCAGCCACACGGGCTGGAGCTCCTCTGCCACCCTTCTGCCTCACTCAGGGCTCTTCAGCAGCACCCACCGAAGCACGCACCCACCCCTGCTTCATCGTTAACACGATCAGTCCATTAACCAGTGTTAACCAGTCTTGGTCACCTCAAAACTCCCGCAATTGCGGTGTGAGCAAAGCCAGCAGAATTTTGATATGAAATTGGAAGGCACATCCCTTCTGGTATATACTTACACCAAAACTTTGTGTGAGCAAACTGTCATCCGTTCTCTACTTACTATTGTTTAGAGCATGCCGCATGTGAGAGCCAGAGCCGTCAGAATAGGAAGAACAGCTGAAATATCTCTAATGACATCCAGTGCTAGAAAGTGCTTTGAAGTTGTATAGCTGCTATTTCTCCTCTATGATTTCCAAATGCATTAAAAAAAAAAGAAATATCAGTGTTAAAAACATCAGTCAGTCTATTTAATCGGACAATAGTTGTCTGTGTCATTTCTTTTCTTCTTAAGATGATCTGAAGTGAAGAGGGGAAAGCAGAGAATTTACTTGATGGTTATAAAACATGCATTATTTACTTTCAAGACCAAAAAAAAACCTCCTACATAGTATTTGCGAAAAGCCAAACATATTTAGGTATTTCAAAAAGTGCATTTTTACCTAGTTATGTATGACTCTTGGTGGTGCATCTGACGGTGGTTTGGATCACTGAGGGCCTCTAAAGTTCCACCACCATTTTTCATCATCATCCATCCATCAGTGACACTGTCACTTTGAAATCTAACAGAAGTTTGCTGATTTTCATTTATTCTCATCCCTATCAGATCGCTGTTATCCTCATACAGGGCAGGGCCAGAAAGACTACGGACTCAGCCTTAATGAACTCACTCCTCAGACCTTGCTGGTACACTGGAGACTGCAAGTTGCCGTGCCCCTATTAGGAAGGCC
This sequence comes from Tyto alba, assembly GCF_018691265.1. Taxonomy (NCBI): domain Eukaryota; kingdom Metazoa; phylum Chordata; class Aves; order Strigiformes; family Tytonidae; genus Tyto; species Tyto alba. The sequence continues at coordinate 25,606,114 of NW_024881328.1, read as the reverse complement.
AGTATAGTCCTTGGTGAGCTGCTTGGCCAGTTTTGCCAGCCAGTGTAAGAAAATACCAGTTTGGATGAGTTTTAGTTTTCTCATCTCTGAGGTGTGGTGTGAGGATGAGGAGCAGGATTGAACCCCAGGGCTGGCAGACCCCCTTCTGAGTTGATCATTCTGACCACTGCACACAGGCTGCTCTTGAAGTAACTCCAACAAATGCTAACACAAGATACCCCCCTACAATTGATGCAGACTGAACATGTAATGCTGCGTTCGCTCTCTGATATATTGCGTTTGAACCTTGTAACAGTCATGACATTCTCTCCATGACTATCATTTAATGTGTGTTTTATTATACATTTTAGATTGTGACTTACTCCATGGGAAATGGCAAGACTACCTGCCAAAGGCCAGATTCTGCTTTATTGACTTAAATAAGGAGGTTCTTCAGTTGACTGCAGTAGGAAAGTTGCTTCTCAGCATGAGTAGAGCCAGGAGAACGTGAAACCCTGGTCCTGCACTTAGTTCTGCAAGCTCCAATGAACAGTGTGGTTGTGCTTGGCCACTAGTTCCCATCAAAGGGTTGGGGTGCATATTAGTATGTGCCTCAGTGTGTGTTGTAGATGAAATAGTAAGGTTTACATACTATTTCACTATGGTCACTATTTTACTGTTTCAAAGTACTGAAAATACTTTGAGGATTTTTTCTGGTACTGCCCCACGTTTCCCATTTCTCATATATACTAGTGCTAGTTTATAAAACTCCATATCATCTAATAAATCAGAAATCAAGGGCATATCTGCAAGAACATTTAACAGCATAGCAGGTGGAAAAGAACTACAAATCTCACCTGTTACTCTGCCCACTGACCCAGAGAAGAGAAAGAAAAGAGAAAACTGCTGACATTTGTATGCCCACATAAAAATACTAAAATACAAAGCTGCTTACAAGTGTTTTGTAATAAAATCCTATCCTGATAATAGTTTCTGGTTTAATTTTGTTCTTACATGTGGCTTTAATGTATCCAAACCATTTTCATTCATTGTTAAAGGCATATTTCCTCTTGTGATAACATTTAGGTACAACAAAATTAAAGCTTTCTAAAATATAATTTCCTGAAAAAGGGAACTGTTGATACACTTTTAAGTATAGCCCCATGACTGACATCTCTAGCATTTTGAAACATACACAAATAAAGTTAATCGCTACATGGTTTGAGCAGTGAAGGAATTGCTGTAACTTTTATATATGACTACAATACAATGTTTAAATTGCCTGATATAGGACAGTCAAGTGGGATCGTTTAATTTTTGTCTGTCTTAAAAAAGGCTCAGAAAAACATGGTTCCTCATCAAACATCCACTGAAAGGAAAACTCACTGTAATACAAGGAGATAAATAATGAGTGCAGGCAGGGAACATGCTTCTTTACCAGGTGGGTCCTAGTCGTCCATGACAGCCAATGAAGAGTCACATAAAGTTTACCTTAATTGATTTTATTGTTAATCTGCTTGAAATTTTGTCAGCCACAAAAAACAAACCTGAAAGACACACAATCAACCACTTTATGTAGTATTTAGCTGTACAAAAGTGCTATTCTTCCAGGGATCTGATCACCAGTAAGCTACAGAATGCTTTTACAAGTTTTACTCATACTTTAATCTAGAGCCACACAGACTGTGCATATTTTACACTGCTACCCCTAACATTTACATTTCACCACCATGGGCTTCAATGTCACATTACTCTGGTGCTGAACCCACCCCCCCCAACACCTTCCTTCATGATGCCTTTTCTCTCAACAGTGCTGGAGATGGCCTGTAAGCTTTCTCAGTACAAGAAGATGGTGACATAGGAGATTTCAGTGCAAAACTACACAAAAAGTCCTTACTACTGCCACATGTTTATGTATGTTCATTAGCAAAGCAGAGAAACTACAATGTAAAGGAAATCTACACAGAGACTTTGGTAGTTTTCTTAACTTCTCTTCTGGTTGACTGGTGCTAGAAGTGGTGTGATTACTCAGCTAAATTCTACCCAATTACCACCTTAACCTTACTCCTCTCCACATATTGATCTCAATAACATATCCGAATAGTCAGCAGAGTAGGATGTTAGTTGTGTTCTGGAACCAAATATTACCTGCTTATAAAAGATTTCAGTGATACAGCATTGCTAACCAGAGGTGGGAAAAATGCCTCAGTCAAGTATTTTATTTATCAAAATTTTGCATAAACAAAGATACTATTTTAAATTCCCCAAATGAAATAAAACTTCTTTGTCTTTACATGAAACTTCTCTTTTCCCTTCTTTAGAGTCAATCTAGACACTTCTAATTGTGCAACATTTCTGAATACCTAATACTGATTTCAGTGAGTTTGCAGGGTATAGCTAGAGTCAAATTTGCTCATGCTAATTGTCGAGAATTGAGGTGGTGATTATTTCATCAATAGCAAACTTGGTTTCTCGGTGTTTGATTTGGAGGGAGCCTGTGTCAATCCCGCCTGGTGATGAAGCTGTTCCACAGCATTTCCCTAGTGTCAAAAAGGGTTAATGCAGTGTAGCTCATGGCCATCCTTGCTACAAGAGTAACATTTTTAAATGAAAGGTCCTGACAAAGAGAGGGGGATGAAACCCTGTCACAGAAAGGAGCTTTTCTTTGCTTGCTCTCATTAAGTTGCCCAGCTCATTGAGGACAGACGTTCACTGCATGCACACATCTGGCCCAGCTTCTCTTCATGTAACATCATTCATCACAACCTGTCATGTTAGCCATGCTGCCCACATTTCCCCAGCACGCCACAGAAAACTTTCCTCTCTCAGCACCTTACATTTCATTCCCTCGTAGTCATCTTTTGTTCATTCTAACAACAAAATGGTGCCATTCGGGAGCTGTAACAACATAATTGTTAGTTACACAGCACACCCCTCCGGTCACTGAGAGGGCTGCAAGTGCACGATCACACTAAGACTGCTGCAGTGTCATGCACTGCTCAAAAAAAATATAAACTCATATTTTCATGATGCTTTTTGTCCCTGTGATTTCAAGAATGCTTTGTAAATATTCGTTCTCTCCACATACATGCTAAATGAAGGCAGTCCAGAGAAGGACAAACTGAGGCAAAGTATGGCCTTGCCTTTACATGGCAATCAGCAGTGAAACTCAAAGTTTCTCCATGTTAATCTGTTGCACTCAAGTCCAATAACTTCCAAAAATGTTGGTATCCTCATCCTTGTGATTAAATACTAAAATTTTTATTTGATGTATGTTCGTAAAAAATATAGGAGCCTGGAACAAATTAATGAATCTGAAAACTAATGAAATAAGGGAAATGTTGGTTATTTATTGATTGGTAGGGCAACATGCTGGGAAGTATTAAGTCTCTGTGGAATATAAGAGTAAAAAACATAATTATACTTGTCTCGTTGCTGCTATATAATTGCTGTGAACCCTGATAGTCCAAACCACTATTCCTGCTACTTGAACATAATTTCAGATTTTTCCATTTCATACTTCAGCCCTGCCAGTGAAGTAGGCCAGTCCATTGCAAGTTCATGACTATTGAGACCAGAATCATGCAGACGGAGGCATCCTACTGCCTGCAAAGAGGGAGGCTGCAAGCGCAATGCCTCCCAGGTGCAACCTCCATGGAGGGAGCACAGGCAGGACCATCAGGCAGCCCATGACGTTGATAAGTTGGGCCACTCCTTAAAGGCTGATATTTTAACTTTTATTTTTATTGCATTTGCATCTGCTGGGTACCTGTCCTAGGCCATTGATAGCAGGCTTCCATTGCTTATACTTAGTTCATTATCAGTGAGGATGAAGGGAGAAGCTCCTAATTTGTGTACTTTAATGCACAATTCAATTAGTTCATGAGTAGGTGGATAAGGGAAATGTGAGGTATTTGCAGTCTCCCAATCCCTTTTACCTCATTGTGGTTCTTGGTTTTCTGTTTGTTTTCTTCTATTTCCACTCTTCTCTCTTTTTTCAACTTCAGCTTCTTCAACTTCCCCTCAAAGCCTGCTCTTTACCTCTTTGTCTTATCCAGCACCCTTGCCCCTGCTGCTTTCTATGCCATCTGCTATAGATGACTACAGTACACTGTCATTCTCCAAAACAAAAGCATGTTATTTTTTTCTCTTAATTTTCTCCACCACATCCCATCTGTCTCCTCAGTCATCTCAGCTCTCTTATCTTGTCAGGCTTAAAACCTTGGCACCATCACTAGGTATTTGCTTTCTTTTGCCAGTATATATATATATACTGCTACTCAGCATTTTAGATAACCTTTTCCTAGTACATCTGTTTTCATCTCTTTCTGTACATCTTCTTCTCTCTGTCCAAACTATAGTGACTCAACTCTATGCAGCCTTTTCTTCATGTGGCTCTGTTTATATTTGTTCAAATGAGATTCACCTCAAATAGTCATTTAAAAGGCATGTAGACAGACCAGTATGTCTGCCTAACAGATCAACCTGTGCTCCCAAAGCAGGAGACCACAGCAGAAGAATATGGCCTTATTTAGGACAGTGGTATCTGCACATGGTTAAGCTTTGTGAGAGGCAATGAAATTGCCTGTAAAATCTGGGCCAATATTCCAGCTGTGGTTTTGACCTGTACCCTGGTTTAATAGGCAAAATGGTTACTGATCAGAGCTGTTTGGAGTGATTTTTATCAGCTACTCATCACTGGAGAAGTGTCCCACAGGTACACTCTGCAGCTAGACCCTTATGCTATTGCAGTTAGCAATGCAGGGGACTCCAGGGCCAAAAAAACAAATACAAGACTTCTGGGAAGAAACTACAGAAACATAATCACCATGTCGATTTAAGTTCTCCTTTTTTCCCAGCACAAGAACATTAGCTTCTGGCAACAGAATGATCAACATCCCTGGCTGTTTGACTGTCCTGAAAGCCCAACTCACTGAGCCCAAAGTTCTTAACTCAGCTCTACTGTCTTATATGCACTGTTACTTTTACAACTGTTTTATTTAGGTTATTCGGGGCAAGTTTGTTCTTTCTATATCAACCTGCAAGTCACCTGAATCACTCTTGGAGTTGAACAAATAGCAATTGACTCAAAAATAATAAGCTGACAAGGTTTACTAACACAGCACCAGACAGTTCTGCCAGCATTACACTGTAGATGAGCAGAGCATTGGTTTATTCACAGACACCAAATTAACCTACATATTTTGGAAAAAAAAAATATTTGGTAAGGATCTATATTCTTTCCTCAATGACATGCAACAATGACTGCATCACTGTGCCCTGAATATCTTCTTACTGAACTATGATACAGTTCACGAGGCACAACGGCTATGAAATGTGGATCCTTCCAAGATATTTTGTGCTTGTCAGGTTGGCAACAGATTTGTGCTGGTGGTGACACTTGTCTGAGTTGCTGAGCATTGGAGGCCTGTTTCTATTTACCTTGCCAGCCCATTTGCAGCCAGCTGTTCTCCAGCAGGACACAATGTTAAAGCAAACACATACATGGAAATTGTCCGTAATAATTAAGATCCCAAGGCAGCAAGCCCCTTAAACAAGTCCTTAACTTTGTTTAATCAGGTGACTAGTCTAAAGCTTCTCCTGAAATGTCTACTACAGTTGTCCAACCTATTAAAATCTCCTCAAGCTGCTAAAAAAAAAATTATTTTGGTCTTTCATGCATATGTCATCCAATAGTGCCTACATGGCTTCAAAGTGGGTGTGTTTCTGCATCTGTCCCAGAATTTCTTTCATATTTTTGATTCCTCTCTCCTGTTAATTCTTTTACAGTACTGTTGTCTGCCAAATTCTCAATTTGTTGATAATTCATTTTCTCACTCTTTATATCTTTTGGTATGTAAAAATAGAAGAAGAGTCTTCATTCATGTTAATGAAACTGTTTATATATCTTATCTCTGTACCCAAAGATTCTAGGCTTTGTGTGCTTTATGGGAATAAATGTGCATAATAAATGTGTTTGAATATTATCATCTTGCTCATTATCATCAGTGTTTAGGAGATGGGCTTCCCCATCTTTTCTTGGTATGCATTACAAGATTAAGAAATGGGAGTTGGTATCTGTAGCAACTAATTAATCTTGGAGGAAACCTAACAATTAGATTATAAAAATCCTGATGTAATAAAAGGTCTTAAGAGAAATGACTTATAAAGTAGACATAGCCAGTCATGGACTCATATATTTTTCTGAGAGACAACCTTTGCTCCTCATTCTTACCAATTCCCAATTTGCGTTTGCCAGGTGAAGCCCTTCAATAAAACAAAGTTGCCCCTGTAGAAGAGGGAGGCTTTGGTGGGTTACATGGATAAGGCTTCAAGGACACAGAACATAACTGTTAGCTCTCCCCCGAAGGGTGTCACTTGTCAGGGACACCAAAGCAGAGTTTTGATGCACCTGGGCAAATCTGGCCTGCCTGCAACACAGGCAGGCTCACTCTAACTTTTCTGGAGTTTTCAGATAGCACAGCACTGAGCTCTGAGTAGCTCGCTTTGGTCTAATGCAGAGGCAAGCAAAACCATCAGTAGTTTTACAAGTGGAATTGCCTAAGAGGAAGAGATATAAGAGTCTGGCTAGTTTTTGCTGCAAAGCTTTTCTGGCCATTACAGCTCTGCACAAACCTGAGGTAAAAAATCAGATACAATCCTCATGTCAATTTTATACAAGTTTCTCCACCATGTTTAATTCTTATGCTGCCTAGTACAGAATATATACACTGAAAATAATGCTTCTCAGGATCTGAATACCAAAAACATCCTCATCACAGAGCTTGCCTCAGACAGCTGTATGCAAGCCAAAACCTCCTGCTTGGTCGTTGGCTCCCATGCAAATAAATGAGAGCTGAGCTGCTCCTTTCCCCTCCTCATAGACGCCCCAAACCTACCACAGTGGTCTGAGGAAATACCAGAGGGGACATCCCAGCACCACACTGTGTGCCTCTGTGGAAATATAACCCATGTTGCAAAAAAAAGGGAAAAAGGCTCCACAATGGTTACTGCCAATTGCCATTAACCTGCTATCAACAAAAATCTACAACATGGCATGACAACTAATCAATGTTTCTGTGTATGATGAAGCATAGTGGAGCCATCTGCTCACAGTGTGTGGCCTGCATCTCAGGCTGCAAGAGCGTCTGAAAAACTTGTTGCACATTTCTGAATGTCACATCTCTACTACAGATGTTTCCATCTGCAAAGTAGTGTGGTGCTCTGCATCTTATATACCACAGCATTTGCAAATTCTTAATCTCTTTAATGAGTGGTTTTAATCATGCTGGTTGTCATTTGCAGCCACCATTCTTCCCCTCATGACTAGATGGCATGAGATATATTAATGGTGGCAGTTCATCGCTGCAGCAACTTACATAGGACCTCAGCCTTCTGAAACATTGTTGTCAGAAAAAAGGAAAGTATTGCTCCAAATTCTTCCCTTGAGGGGCTGTAATGGTGTGCGTTTCCCAAAAGATTCAGTTGTATCTAGCTGAAAAGCCTTTCAAATGCAAACTCTGTGGTGACTGTGGCTTTGAGGAGGAGCAAAGGCTCTTAGTCCTATCTTTCCTTGCCTTAAGACATTTTCAGCAGTCCAATTTCCTTTTGCTGATCCACATAACGTAATAGATACTTTGGCAATCACTACATCATCTTTAAAAATACATACCACTGCCTACAAACCAGGGAATATTTTCCTTTGAAACCACTAAAAAGCGCACAAGAAAGTAAAGATGCATGAGAAAGATAAAACATTTTGGACTTTTACCCACCTTCCCATGGAGTATCTGGTGCAGATCTGTGTGATCACCCATGAAACAAAGCCCACTTGTCCCCACTCCCTGTGACCCCACTCCCCTTCACTCCTGGGCTTATCTAAGCCTTCTTGCCTTTAACAGGAGATGAGATTTCCAAAGTAGGCTGTGAATAAATGCATTGTACTAGCAATATAATTTAAATAAAATCACCAGGATGAACACCTTCAAGCTTTCTGGCACTCAGATCCCAACTTTGTACTGTGGCACAGGCCAGGCAGGGCTGGTCTAGAACAAAACTTACTTCATATTTAAATGTTGGCTTCATGTTGCAATGAATGGGCCAAATATAGCATGTAGTTTTCCTACTTACTCTATTTTATCATTCTGAAGATAAAATATTAAACTATCCTGGAGCAGAGAGCAAGTCAGGAGGGAGGTCTCTCATGGCACCCTGTCTCCCTGCAGAGGTAAGCCTGTAGTCAGCCATTCTGAATAACTTTTGAACTACTGTGTGGTGGGGACCTGTTTCAGCCATGACGTAGCCTGACGGAGGCTGGCTGGGTGCTGCAGTCCCGGAATGCACGGGGAAGAGAAGGGGGTGTCATAGGAAGGAACTTTCTTCTCACCCCAAGCTGGACCAAGGAACGGGCAGGGCCCTGCCACAGCCCTTGCCTCAACAATGACAATTGTAGCTGGTGTTGTGCTGAAAATGTACATGAGGGTTTTGGTACCACCATGGCAAGGGGAGAAAAAGAGACTGCTAGCTGCTGTGAGGAATGTCAATTCATCCCTCTTCACTCCCCGAGAAGAGCCACACCAGGGATGGTGCACACTTCTCCTGCAGCTCCAGGCTGTCCTTCTGCTCAGGGCACTATTCCCTCTTTGTGCTTAAAGGGAATGTTGGGGGTGAAATTCCCAGAATATAGAGCTGAGCAACATCTAAGAAACCTAGTACTGAGTTTCAATGTTGTGGAGGACCTTCCCACACAAAGCCTCATTAAAATAATAAGAATCAAGTTCTGGACATTAGGAACTCTTAGCCAGCTCTTTTAGACACCATGGATGCTTATTATCACGTCCACATTGTGGAGTTTTTGATAATCTATGATGTAGCATAGATACAGTCACAGAGACTTTACCTACCTGCATTTATCATTCTGGAAAGATCATGACTATTAATCACAGATAAGAGCACAGCCTATTGTGTCCCTGACAATTAGAGTTCTCTGTCAGCAGAGCAGACGCAAATGCCAAGATGAACGAAATGTAAGATCTCTTTACAGGGTTCGGTGGTGGGGGTTTTTTCAGAAAATCTTGTACACGTTGTAAGTAGGCTCTTGAATTTCTGTAATGTTCTGCAAGTGAATCTTAACCAGCTATAAATACCTATGCCCAGGGCAGGGAAAAGAGGGCAAAGACCTGTTTCTAGCCAACACAAAAATATGTTGCAACTTTAAATAGGGTTGGGGGGTTGCCTTGCCTTTGGGAGCTGTGATAGAGAGAACTAACAAAATATGTGTTTGAATATACGGGAGCTGACCTGGCACCCCAGCACTAAGCACACACAGGTTCCCTGCTTTCAGAGGTGAGAGGAATGACCTGAAGCCAGGCAAGAAACCTTGTTCTGGGCCCATACGACTTTTCAAAATCTGTAACAGTTAACTGCTCTGTTCTATGTTGGGATAAGACCAAGTCACTTAAAAAAACCCAAAAAACAAAAAACAAAAAACCTTTATAAAATGTGAATAAAAAAGGGAAAGATGAACCATAGCAAAAACACAAAGGGAATAAACAAATGGATAAAGAGATCATAGATGCGATCGAGGGTTCTGCATGTCATGCTGTGAACCATTTAAGTGGACTGGGTACAGCAGACACTTCCAGGCAGGTCTCAACTGTTTTAAGTCTGTGACCCTTCTGCTAGACTGGGCTGAGTCTGCCTATTCTCTTTTATCCCTGTTTTTAACCACAAAATGAAGCTAAGAAACCTTTCCTGACAAAGAAGTCATTGAAACTTTCCCTTAAAAATTTCTCATTTTGACAAATAAGCACGAACAAATTATCTAATTAGAAAGTTCCCAGCCACTGGAAACAACCTACCCATTTATGCCTGAGCAAGATCAAACCTTTCAGCATTTGGTTATGCATTTTACAATTTAATCTTCACTTTGCCTAGGCAAATAATAGTACAAAATAGTATTTTGACTATTTTTGTTTCAGAATCAAGCATGTTACCTATCTCTTACTTAAACAGGATTACCATAGGAAAGTGTCTGAACTTCTTCACCTGGCTTTGCTACCTTCCCAAGTATCAAGCTAATTGAAAAAAAGAACAGAATTTTTCTCAAGTTCATTGTATTTATCCCTTCTGTCAGACTCTTGTACACTCCTGAGGGCAGATTTCTAGTCTTCATCTGTGAAGCACCTAGTACATAAGACTGTACTGGTGCAGGAACTATGAAAACTGCTCCGGGTTTGTGTGCTTCCCAGTACAAGGGGGTCCAGGTCACAACAGCCTCTTTCAGGGCTGGGGCAGCTGATGGTACAAACCGGGAGCTGACACCCGGGAACGCTGACAAGACAGCTTTGGAGTGCTCAGCACTCCCGTCAGAGCTCTGCCCTTTGGTTCCCTTCTGTGGGAAGATGAGGGTAAAGGAGAAGCTGGGGAAAGAAAACCCGAGCACATCTGGGTCTTACCTGCAGGAGACTGAGAGAGCACCAGAGCAGGCACTCCCATCGCTGGGTGCACATTTCAGACATATTCCTGGGTCTCCTCTTTCAGACACAGCCTTCAGTGCAAATAATAATTTATGAGAACAGCACATACATCTAGAAGAATAACATGTTCATAATAATTAATATATCCTTTCAGAGTGTTTCAGTGGTCATAAACAGCACTTCAATTTGTTTCTTAATTTCCCCAAAGAAGTTACCTGCCATATGAGAAATCCAAAGCACTGTTTTTCAAGCCCTAGCAAGATATGCAGTTCTGCAAACATGACAAAAATTGCTCCAAATTTTTTTTCCTATGAACTGATTGTAATTTATTTCTGCCAGTGTTTTGAACTCTGAGTGAGCTTGCTGCTGGAAGACCAAAGACAGAGAGCACATTTTAAGACTGTTTGTTTTTTGGAGTTTTACAGGTTTGAAAAGAAACGTTTACTCTCAGTTGCTGTATATTTCCCCTATATTTATTTTCAAATCAGCTGGGTTTTCTGCAGAAAACAGAACTCTCCTTTTATTTCCTTTTTAAAGAAGGACATATTTATATTTTAATTCAGGAAGGTTGCCACTGGGAGAGAGTGGAAGTTCTAAAAGTAAGGTTGCAGTACGTGTGATTGATTGGGGTTGTTGTGTATATTCTAGCACTGACTCAGGAACTAGAAGCATGGGCATTGGCTTGCTTCTGAATAGAGGAGCCATTGACATTCTGGGCCCTGACACAAGCTCTTCTGAAAAGCATTATCCTTGCACACACTGCTTTCCCAGTCAAAAATCCACCCTCTGCTCCTGCGCCTGCTCCTACCACAATGTACCTTTGGAGTGAATCCACTGGCCAGTGCGGTGGCATGAAGGAGGAAATCAGCTCCATGGCCCTCGTTAGTTGGGAGAGGGACAAGCGGTACCAAGAGAGATCCCATGGCAGGCAGGGAAAGCTCTCACGGGAGCCAGTGCTGCTGAGGAAGGAGCGAGGCGCTACATCAAGAGGGACAGAGGCGGGCAGGGTGTGCTATGAAGAGGAGAGTGGAGCTGAACTCCTAAGAGGATCTGACCTCCCAGATTAAATGAAGTTTTCCCCTACTTATTTTAAATAATCCATCTCACCTGAACAACTTAGATCTGCACACTCCTCTGTCAGGAAGGATGTGAAGAACTCCAGAGGGCTGTCTTATGACCTCCCTACATGGTGGGCATTTCTCACCAAGAAAGACTTCTTCCCAGAAAGTATTTCTCAGAAAAGGAGTATCCCTGATTGGGAGAGCACATTTGCAAAAGGACAGAGTCTAACAGAAGGAAACCACAAGTCCATTGGACCAAAATAGTGCCTAGCTTCTGATTAATATTGTGCATTTGTTTTTTAACACCAACAGTCACAGCTTAGAAAGCTTCATTTTCTAGTCAGTTCTCTGAAAATGAATTAAACATCCAGCCACTACTTTTGTTTGAGGACTGTTAGCATGATTTTTTAACCAGCTTAGGAAAGCAAGCATTTTGTTCTAAGAGAATGACCAAATTAATCCCGACTCTGACTATAAACATGACTGTGACTCATTTATAAAGATGAGATCTGAAATCAGTACGAATGTTCTTTAATGTTAGTTAAAATTATAGAAGCAGCATTACTACATCAAGGTAGACATTTTCTTTTTTTCCATAAAGGTGAACTCTGCACTGTTACTTTACCATTGTAGATCAGATTTTATCTGACCAATAAAACTCTGTCATCCCATCAACAGATCCTGACCAGGCACAATATACCATCAGGATTCTTAAGAGGCTTCTGATATTAAAAGGAGAATCATTAACATTTATGGGTGTTGTAAGAGAATGGTAGTTTTTTTCATTGTTAGGTAGCATAAGATGGGTCATTTCAAACTGTTGGGTTTGGGGTGAAATTTCTCCCTTCTGATCATTCAGAAAAAATAAAAGGCAAACCGACGAGCTGATGTTAACTGAAGCTTAAGGGTCTTTTATAAGCTCTAGTCTTCTTCATTTTTTTGATTTAGAGAAATTTACTTTTAAATAAATAATACTCATGGTCAATTGAGCCCTAAATAATCCAGAGCCTTGGAAATGTCCTTGGAAACAGAAAGATTTCTCTATAACTGAGAAGTGCTTTCAGAAATGTCAAGAGTGATAACGAAATCTGTGGAAAAGACAAATAAATTAAAATTTGTTGAAAGCTATCAAATGTGGGTCCACAGGTGCTTTGTGGGACTGGGAGTGTTTGGGGTATTGGAAACAGAGCACAGCTCTCCATCACTGAGATGAATTGATGTCACCTCAGCAGAGGCTGAAACTTGTTAACATCTCACGTCTGTTAGGTGGCCTGTGCAAAGGGAGTTGTCAGTGTTGATAGAGTTTTTAGTTAATAAGGGGGTTGTCATATGCATGGCATCCTTCATTGTTTTACACAAGAACATAGGAACTGCTGCGGCTTAAGCTGAGTCACATTGTGAGGGCAGAAAAAGGGAAGTTAGATGTGGTCCGTGGCTAATCAAAAGGCATTTGAAACTCTTCTATATATAAAGCAGAACTGTGTCTGAAACTATTAAAATTTTTACTAAAATATTCTTTCACTGTCATGTTCAGGAACATGTCCACTTGCAAGAGCAGGTGTGCAACTAAAAATGTCTGAAAATTCAGCAATAAAATATCTAGAAACTGCATCAACACTGACAACTCACTTCACATAGGCCATCTAGGAGACATCAGATGCTAATGAACTTCAGCCTTTGCTGAGGTGATGTAGCAGAGTAGGTCATTAAGTTGAATAAGTAGAATCTTCCCAAAAACATTGACGATAGGTGGTTAGAGAATATAAGCATTGCTAAAACTATAAATTGAAGTTACACATGGGAAACCAACAAATATTTTGCATCATGGAATTTGAAACTCTCTTTTATCACCCCACACACATGCTTTTAAATTGTAGCGCCAGACGAAGATGGAACTAGCTGTGCTCCAGTATTGGCCCAATACAGTCAGCACCCAAAACTAAAAGTATCACATTAACATGATGTCTTTGCTTGCCCTTAGACCAGTGATATTGTTGTGGTAAATTACTTGCAAAAGCAGAACTAAGGTGCTGGGTGTAGTGGAAATGTCTTAAAAGGAAGTATTTAGGAAGTCTGTTATGCAGCCATGGTGCTGACAATGTTCAGAATCAGTAAGTGCCATAAAAACCATGTACTATGGAAATCAAGGAAGGACAGTCAGTCAGAAGTAACTGATCTGTGTCTAAGTTGTTGTATCCTCTGCTGCATAACACAGGCACAGGAATAAGTTGCTGGGTAGTCAGTGATATCAGATACATCTTTGTTGAATAAATATGCATTTAGAAACCCTCTGGGACTCCACCACACTTCCCCCTATGAGTTCTTCCTCCTACTGAAACTTTCTTATCCACATCTTCAACCTTTTGTTGATGTTCTTCCTCTTCCTACACTTCTTCAAAATTTTGCTGGAGAAAAAGTGTCACCTCTGCTCATGCAGCTGGAGTTTCTCCCCTTTTCTGAAAAACAGCAGGAAAGAAGGAGCAGAGGACTGGAAAAGCCTCGGTCTTGTTTTGATGTCAGTAAGAGTTTCACATAAGTTAAAACAGCAGTTCCAAGCACAGAAAGGACTCTGTATGACATTGTTTTTATAAAGAATATTTGTAAATGTTATGTAAGCTGAACCGATCTGCAATACCTAAACTTTTCATTGCTTTTCATGGCAGAGGAAAGAAGATATTATAAATATGTAAAATAAGGCACTAGTACATTAACATAAATAACTCTAATAAATTGTAAAGCTTTGTAGAAAACAGAAAACTGCTAATGGAATAATGCACATTTGTTGATTCTGGGAGCAGACACTGGCCATACATCATGCACCAAAGCAAGTGCTAAGAGCATCAGCATGTAACAGCATTATTTAAACTTCTTTTATGGGCAAGATTAAATAGTCATCAAAGCGGACCATACTGAGACTGTGGATTGGTTCCTACAGCCACTGATTCCCTCTTCTACTTTTTGTTTGCATATACAAGACTATCACAGGAACTTCAGTGTTTGGGGTTCTCGTTAATATTTACATCCTTAAAGCAATATACCTTTACAGCAGTTGACCACCAGATTATCAATAATGAAGGCTACCCTTCCGAAAGGACCAGCCCAGAGGTCAAACACACAAGATTCAGTAATTTCCTTCTGTCATCCTGCCTCACTCAACCTTGCCAGACAACCTCAAGAAAGGATTATCATGTGGTCTCTCTCACTCCATTGCTTTGCTGCTTTGACCAACAGAGGCATCAGTGAAACATAATACAGTGGGCAAAAAGTGGTGTCAACTCACAGCCCACAGGAACTGAACAAAACCCATCAGCTCATTGCATGTAGAGCACTGAATACAGTGACAAGATAAATGGCAATTACTTTTGGTCACTCTAGTCTGGCATGGATTTGAAAGAAGGTATAAAGAATATAGGCAAAGACACATGATGATCAAAGCTCCTGCAGAGGTGGTTAAGTCCCATATTTCTCAAAATGTGGATTTGTATGTAAAGACCTTGATTCAAGCATTTTCCCCTGCATATTCCTGAATTCCATAGGGTTACTCACATTCTTAAAACTAAGCTGAAATGGAAGTCAAAAGGTACTACCCACACAAGCCTTCCTCCATTCTGTGATAGGAAGACCAGGAACAAATGTTAACCCACTCTTCTGAGGAGCAAACCTATTAAACTGCACACACCCAGGCAGGGCATGTGGAAAGTCAAGCACCATAGCTGTACTCTGGCATATTCTGCAGCTTTGTAAATTTGGCCCATCCTTTCCTGCCAAGGAATGAAAATACTTTAGAGCCAAGTTAAAGGCATGAATTGCAGATTGAGAGTCCTTCGGTGGTTGATGTTCTTTATGCCAGATAAAACAAATAATAGAGCTTGATGGAATGGAAATCTCCATATTCTGCCATACATTGAATTTGTTTATGGTTCACTTGGCACAAATTTTTTTCCCCCTTTGGTATTAAATGGACTTTTAAACTGAAAGTGAATTTTGATATTAAAAAAGCTCTGACTGTAAAAATGGACAAATTAACAGGAATGAGCATTTTCACACAGGAAAAAATGATTCATTAACTGCTCTTTTGCCATTGTAGAAGAGCCCATTTTTGGCTTGTCCTCAGAGAGTCCAAGGATGCTTATAATACAAGCAACGTTTAGAAAAACTTCATTACACAGAGAAAATTCCAGGCTTCAATTTTTCTTCTTGAGAGAGTTCAGTAGTTGCTTTATTCTCTGTGTGTGTGTGTGTGTGTGTGTTTAT
Source organism: Tyto alba (assembly GCF_018691265.1). Taxonomy (NCBI): domain Eukaryota; kingdom Metazoa; phylum Chordata; class Aves; order Strigiformes; family Tytonidae; genus Tyto; species Tyto alba. Next base: position 25,590,342 of record NW_024881328.1, on the reverse strand, counting down.
ACACAAAATTAGGTTCTAGAAAAGTGCATTTATGCAAAAAGCAATTCATCAACCACTTCTGTGCTCAGAATTCACTGAGGTAATTTAGATACTTTAATGGCAAGGTAGTTTAGGTAAGGTATGCAATAAATGTTTCCCCCAACCCCTCCAAACAGTTAGGGTAATGGAAAATGTGTGCTCTAAATGAATCTTTTCAGTAAAGTAATTCTTGTTTTAATTATTTATCAGTTAGAAAATATGAAATATAATGACATAGCAAACTTCTCTGGAACCTCTTTTCGTGTTGAGGGAGCACTCTTACATTAGCCAGGGTTTTATGCTGGCTGTAACTAAAAGGCTAACATAATGCAGTGTGCGGCACTAATCTGTTTCTCGTAACATTAAATGTGCAGCAAGCAACTACCACTGTGAGGAGACCCTTTGGATCTATTATTTGCAATATTTTCACCATGGCCTTGACCTTAGTGATGTCAGGCATATATTACATCTCCACTATAATTTACTATTGACATCATGGATTAAATTTGTTGTTTCAGCTAATGCAACAGAGCAAGCAAGGTAGATTGTGAAACAAAGCCAGCTGCTGAAATACGAGGGTTGTCAAGTATAAATTTACAAAAGATATTCAGACTGAGCGCAGAAGACAAAAATAAATGGACAGAGAAGCTGTTTTTGACAGACTGCAAAGGGCTAGAGACTTAAACTTGAGCATTGTAAATCCAAATGTCACAAAACACTGCTACAGAATGTGAGACATGTCTATTTCTCAGGAATATAAATGGTGATATGAAACCAAACTTTCAAGATGCTGTGCATTTTTGAAAAGTCTATCACTATCTCCTGATAAGAAATTTAGTGATCTTTTCCTCTTAGCTTTAAAAGCAGGGAAATTCATCATTTAAATTCAGTGACCAATATAATAACTGTATTTGGGGCAGGTAGGTTATAAAAATAGCAAAAAGCAAGCTTTGTATACTTTTCTAGATTTCTAGAAAAATATATTAAACTGACTGATATGTTCTCTTGGTGAAATTTGCCAATAGCGTCTAATTAATTCTTATTTGGGTATTCATATAAATAGATGGGGATTTTCAGCTAAATTATGTGTCTGTCAAAGAATAGTGCTATATAAAAATAAAATACTTTATTATTTCATATATGTTATGTTATTCATATAAGTCAGGATGGGTTCTCTTGCCACGGGTTTACTGCAGTTTCTAGAATGACATACTACCTCACCACCTGCAGACAGGACTCAATAAAGCAAGACATCCATGGAGTGAGGTGGTCAGCAGTGCTCATGCCTGCCTGCTACTGGGGCCGGGGAGCATTCTTCAATTGCTTCAGCTTCCTAATTCTCAAATCATGAAGCAAGTAACTGAGGCTGAAAAAGGAGGTGCAGCATGCTGGCCAAAGCCTCCACCTTGGACATTTTCATCTCCATGTTTGACTCAGCAACAAGCATTCGCTTTCTTATTTCTTTACAGCTTGAGGGAATAAATCTAACTTGAGGAAATTAAACTCTGACTCCATGACCTAAATAAGTTGTCAGCACAGATTTAAGAGGAACATGTTGTAGTCACAGGACCATCAATGAAGTAACTGTGGGTTCTACCAATATATAAACAGAGGGCACTGTTCCAGGATAAATGTAGAGACAGGAATGATACCTTTCTGTGTGATATTTGGAATACCTCCAAAACAACTGCATCTTGCAGAATCCTCTCCCTCAATGCAAATCTAGTTGTGGCCTAACTGATGGGATGGCTACCTCTAGCAATCAGAGAGCAGAGGATGTGAAATAACAGCTAGCAAGACCAGACTTTGTTTCAAAGGGGCTCATGGTTTTTTGTTGAGATTTTTTTGGTAGTCATAAGCTCTCATTGTAAATAAAAATTGGGATGGGTTAAAGCAAGGTTTTGACACATGACTAAAAGCAGTGTTAAGACGAATGGTCTTTAGCTTTTTCCTATTGTGTCAAAGATGCTGTGGGAGATGATCAATGTAGGCCAGACCCAGAGAGATTCTACGCACCACTGACTGCAAACACCTCCCTGGAGCAGCTCAGATACAGTGCGCTGCAAGAGGTAAGAGCAACAGCATGCTGCATGAGCTTAGCATTAATTTTGATTCATTTTGCAGATCAAGCATGAAAAGCCTTTTGTAGTCCTCTCTGGCACTAAAGAATTTACACCAGTTTAAAATTTTTCACTCTTAGCATCAATTATTTGTGACAATTTCAGATAGCTATCTAATTTTGGCAATGCAGTGTTCATACCCAGGGCTTCATTCAGCCTATATATTGATTTTCTCTAAGCTCTGCTTTTTTTGGGGAAAATCTTTTACATTGATACACCTGGCCAGCAGATGTGGCTTGGCTATTATATGTGATGCAATTAATCTGGAAGGCTGGCGTCACAGGACTTTCCATGATGCTGTGGCAGCATTATTGTGATTCATTAGTGTCACTTCCTCAGCAGGTTGTAATTGGCAGTGCTATATTGTTTCTGCAGAAGAACAGTCAATGTGGTGATAGGAAAAAGAAAGGCATATTTTCTTTTCTGAGGAAAACAAAGGTTATCCTTGTTTACATATCTAGTGTAAACGTAAAATGAACAAGCTCCATTCTTAATTTACCTCTTCTACCTCACTGCAAAGCCTAGGTGTTAGAGGATGGCGTTGAGATGCATTCACCAGACAAAAAGTGTTTCCTATTATTAATGGCTGGAGGAGCCCTCTGTGTAATCAAAGGGCACAGCTGCGGTGATATACGGCCAGTGACAAACGGAGAGATCTTTCCTTCTCACTGCTACAAGCTTACCAGCTTGCAGCCAGCAACTTCCAGCACTGTATATCTGCAAGATAAATAGCACAAGATATGAATATACGCAGTGCTTACAGTCTTGAAAAGTATTGTTATATCCCCCACATACAATCATTCTAAATATGACTCGAGTGCATTTTTCACAATTTCAGAGCTATTCTTGCTGTTTGTAAATAGATACAGTTTCTGAGCAGAGATTTAAAACCCTCTAACAGTGCTGCTTTCCGAGGTCTGGTTTGGAGGCGGGTGCTGTACAGCTGATCGTGTCAGCAGAGCAGCTTTTGTGAGATTCATAGCTCTCTTTTGCAGTGACAAGCAGCACTGAACTTTTCTGTGAAAGGAATTAGCTAAAGAATATACAAGGAATCATTTTTATTTCTCTTATGCACCTATGCCAAAGCAATTTAAGGGAAGAACTCATTCTTTTTAATACGTATATATTTAAGAAAAAGCCGCGTTAGCCATTTCTTCTGTAGCTGTTTCTAGTCACATTTTAGTCCTTTCATTTTACAAAGCTAGATACTCTGTGTAGTAATGCTTAGCTTTAAGCTAAGGATGTACCTGAACTGAGATAAAACTTTAAAGCTAAATAGGGAACAATTGCCAGTGAAAAGTAAGGCAAACCTTTATTGGTAAATAAAAAATGATGTGCCCTTTTGCCTGGTTTGATTTTGTTGCTGTTGGTATAAGTGAGTCCAGATTTCCACAAACATGAAACTAAATCCTCCAGTGGGCAAGGTCATCCCTTCCATGGGCTCAGTGGCAGGAAGGTGTCCCCACGCACACGCATGCACCCACAGGCAGGCACACACAGGCACACGCACACGCGGAGGAAGTCAATGCTGCTCCATGACCTTTCCATGAACTTTCTAGGAGATGCAAAGATCAGTCAAGAAGGCAAAGGTCAGCATTCATGCTGGTCACAAACAAAAATCAGATTTAGCCAGTCACTGGAAGAGAGTTTCTGGGCCCTTGGATTATCTGAGCAAAATACTAATAAATACATTTTGCATAGTGAAAAATTGACTCAGTCGGTGTTTACTGTCTCAGCATGGCTCAGTTTTGCTGCACTCATTTGACAACTTGTTAGAAGTTATGTTCATTTTTCCCCTGTAATATACCTATGCAAGAGAAAGATGGAGTTAAATAATATGAAGGAGGTGGCACAATGTGAGAAGAATCTGGGAATTCAGAGTGAGCAGTACCACTGCTCGTGTGGTGAGACACAAAAGTATGAACTGAAGAAAGGAAATTACGTGTTGGCTGCCTATGAAGAAAAACATTGAGATAAAGCAAGGCAACAGTAAACGAAGTCAACAATTTCAGTTGTAATTGACTACTCCAGCCTCTCACACAGTACTTGTTATCAGATTATACCACAGTGGTATCTTTGTATAAATCAGAAAAAAAAAAAAAATCAGAATGAAATATACAAGTAATATAATCCTACTTTCAGCAGGTCAGAAGTGAAAACAAATGTGATGATTTGCTTCTGCTGTAGCCTGAGGTGGACATTTGCCCAAGTGACAGCACACAAGATACATTTTAGCACAAAATTCCCATTGACTTCAATGGGTCCCTGGTCTAACCCAGACACAGCAAGTGCTGTGTCCTAGCAGCAGCACAAACCCCTACCATATGAGTGTCTTTACTACAGCAGGCTGGATGATCTTGTTCTCAGATATGAGTTATTAGGATCACTATTTTGTTTCCTCTTGCCTTTGCTTTTCTCACTGGCACAGTCCACTAAACTAATGTAAATACTTAAGTTCCATTTAGGGAAAATGATGAGTGAAGCTCAGGAAGGATTACAGAGATGTGAAATTTTGGTTGCCGATTGGAAATAATACATTCAGCTTGTAATAGTGTACTTTAATAATGGCAGGTGGCTCACTGATACACTTTTATCTTACATATTATGAAATTTCTTGATATATCCTTCAACTCAGAAAGTTTTCCAAGTAAAACAAAGTAAAAGGAAAAAATATGATTATATGTGACTTCAGTTATTTCTCACGCTTATTCTTTTTTAGAGTCATCTGGATTATTTTCACCACTACCCACATCTTTTAGCTCCTAAAACAAATGATCTTTCACCAGTAATTGCTCACTCCGGAGCCAGTTTTACTGTGCTTTCTTTTGTAAGAATAAAAAAAATTTTAAAAAGGTCGGGTTCGTTCTCCAGCTTTTGCACTAGAATATGAGTGAAAATGCTTCTGCAAGACCCAAATTCTGCAGCGTTGGGGCACTTCCTGCCCGGGCATTGAGAACTAAAGTGCTTTTCAAAACAGCGAGGAGCTGTCAGAGCACTGAGGCTGCTTTGTGCCCGCCCGAGCAGTGGGAAGGCAGCTCCTCGCGGCCGGGAGCTGGTGTGTGCAGACTCCAGCCTGGACCAGAGCTGGTCTGAAGCTTCCAGCTTCTCCGTAAAGGGGTTTGGGGAGTATGGCCTGAACAGTAATTCTAGATGAGGCTTGGGCTGGGATGGTGAAGCAAGGCATAAATTAGACAAGTTCAAGTCAGGCAGTACTTAACATACATAATTCAAGGAGGGCTTACAGCCAGTGCTACTCTTCTGTCTCCATTGCAGAGCAGAATAATGGAAAATCCGATCTTTTAATCTTTCTGCAAATATTTAACTCCTTTTAAAGTCCTTCTAATGATAGCATTTACTTCATGGTCCCGCCAACACTTTGTGTGGGAGTGCTCATAGATCCTGGAGTGGCTGTGGAGCCTCTTCTTGTCTCATCAGCCAGCAGAGAAATATTACCCAGCAGCAAATAAACGGCACTGGCCAACTTTTACTCAGGGGTATGAAAGCATCTTGCCAGGGAACACTCTGATCTACATACACTGACTTTTTAAAAAGCTGAAAGAGTCTGAGAGGACTGTAAAAGAAGCTAAGGTCATGCAAATGTTTTAAAATGGTAAACGTGATGACTAATAGACATTCAACCTATTACACTGAAAAGAACCGTCACCCCAGTCTTGGAAGCTTAACATTGGAGACAATCAGTAAATAATTAAATGACAGCAGCAGAGCATTCATCTCAGCACATTTTCAAGGAAGTTAAGTCTTGTCAGACAAGTGTGATCTTAGGGTTTTTGATGAAATAGCAAGTTCTATTGATGAAGTTAAAAACGCCAACAAAGCAGCGTACTCACATTAAATGGACTAAACCAAACAGATGATATTGAGTAACTGGGAACTGAAAGCTGCCATCCTCTGTTGAGGCCTCACAGGCACTGGCCCTTGTTCTACTCCTGTTCCATAGCTGAGGGTGGCAGTGAGGCAGGGCCAGGGACACGCCACCCAGCCAAGAGCAGAGTAGGCCCAGTGATAGTAACCACGGTCAGCCAAAAGTCCACTCATCTCAGACAAGTCCAGAGGGCGAAGGCAGATCTGAGATCGAGCTGGGAAGTCAGGTCAACGAGGCCAGATCAGGCTCAGTACAGTACTAGGCTGGCACACCTAAACTGTAACTTGGGCAATGACCAAGGGCAAAAGTCTGAGATTAAACACAGCTTCCAGGCCAGTGGACAAGAGCCCCACATGAGGCTTTCTCCAACTCTTTTTCACGCAGATCTTTCTCACAGCTTAGCTGCTTTCACAGAAGCTCAGTCCAGGGTTACACACCTGCACGGTGTCAGAGCTGCCCTGGAGCACAGGCAGCCCGCCCCGCGGTGGCACTGGGGAGGGAAGAGCCCGCAGAGCAACTCAGGGCCTCACCATGGATTTGGGAATAATGGTAGCTAAACAAAGGAACACAGACTTCCAGTACAATATACACAAGAGTTTGTGAAGACAAGAAGATACACAGCACTAACTAGATTTCAGAAGGTGCTATTATACCTGCATATAGTATTAGTGAAAATGCTCATGGGGTTATTGGGCCAGTTCTTGAAGCATAATATGAAAGTAGAAAAAGGTTTAAAAAAAAAGAAGTGCAAAGAAAAAAAGAGTCAGGAAAATATGCCTTAATCTGTTAAGGTTATCCAAGAAGGAGTTAAAAAGTGACTTAATCAAGGTCTGCAGGTATCTACATAAGGAAGAGATTTCTGATAACAAATAGCTATTTAGTGTAACAGAAAAAGGCACAATAAGATCCAATGGTTGGAAGCTGCCGTACTTTCTCTAGCATGGGCCATTAATCATTGGAACAACCTACCGCAGGATGTGGTAGATCATTTGAAGTCTTTAAATCAAAACTGCATCTTTACAAAAGAAATTCCCTCAAACAGATCCTCAAAGAGAAAATCTGCAAAAACTGCTGTTTGGGGTTTGCACCCTGAATTGCTCAAGGGTTGAGGTGAAAGTCCTTAAAATCTATTAAATTAAACAGCTTGGTGGAAAAAATAGTAAAAACAGATAAGTGGGGTGCTATAGGGCAGCATAACAGATCTGTATGCCTTTGTCACTAAAACTCACACAGCTATTTACAAGAATAAACTTATGGAAAAGAAGTAGAGAGGGGAAAGGAAAAAGGTATTCTTCCTAAAATATATGTCTTCTGTCCTTTAAACACAGTGTGATAAAGACATGCATTTTGCTTGAAGTTCATCTGGTGGAATTCTGACTGCACATGGTGATGGGCTCACCAGTTGTTATTTATGAAGCATGGATTCTTGGGCATGGTTAAAAAATACCAGTTGGCCTTCTTTCAGTTAAATCCCATTCCTTTGAGGCCAATTTAATCATGCCATGAAAGAGATCTGTAAAACAGAAGCACTTTGAGTTTCCTACAGAGAAAAAAGGAAGACACCAGCCTGTGGGAGAGAATACAGCTCTTATGTCAAAAAGAGCAAACACGTAGGGTGCAATTCCACAGCTATACTTTTGAGTTCAGACTGCCTAAGTTTATGGCCAGAACTCCCATGGGGAGGGGCAGGAGTATATAAGGATATTTGCTACTTTTTACAGTAATAGCACTAAGCATTTATATAATTCTAGTACTATGCTTTGATAGGAACTTCTCTGTGCTGGGAGCTGCACAAAGAGAAAAAAAAAAAGTGGGGAGAGGACGATCCATTCACTGGAAGAGTGCTTCCTCTAGCAGCCTGCACAGAAAATGAGCTGGTCTTTCAGGTCTGCTGCCACAACAGAAATAGGACTCTGGTTCCCTACCTGCTTTGAGCCTGCGTGAAAAATCTTTCTCTCAGAATTTATGTACAGTTTTAGCCTCTGATATGCAAACAGCTGCTGGATGAAAGCGTCTGTTCCAAGTTCACCATGCTTTTCATGATCAGAGAGTGCTGGATTCAGAGGTTATGCTGGCTTTGCTCCATCTGTCCCTTTGGATCCAGTAGTTATGTCCCTAACCCTTCTGTGACCTAAGAATATGTAATGCATGTTCCATGGCTCAAGATAGTGTATGAGGAAATTAAAATGCATAGGGATATACCTGCTGATTTGTTACCTGCATGCCAATGAACATGGCAGCACTGCTGCGTGCAGGCTGCGTGTGTGTGCAGGCTGCGTGTGTGTGCATGCTGCGTGTGGGAGCATGATGCATGTGTACACCATCCCCCTCCACTGGATTATGACAGATCTTCAATTAAAATTGGGAGCTCTGTGGAGTGTTTTATGCCTGTAGTATTCCTGGTAAACCTGTTACAGGACAAATAAGAACCAGTTGCAACGGTTCGGTAGAGTTCCTACTGTCAAGTCCTTAAATTCATTAGCCATTTCATATATTTAGCCATTAACATTGTTGGATCACTTCTTCTCTTTCCATAAGCTTATAAAAACAAACAATTAGTTAAGACAATTTCTAGGGCTTTTCTTCCCGCACAAGCCATTTTTAGCCTTCCTTTTTCTAAAGCCTGCTGTTGGGCTGCGCAGCATTTTTACCCCCTGGGGTCTGTGTTTCACCAGTGATGGTAGCCAGATGAGGCTGTTTCAGGATGACACAAAGTACCATCTCCACAGAGGCCAAACATCTCTCTGAATTACCCCACAAGTGCTGCTGACTAGAGGAGCCAGGGAGAAGGCAAAAGGCTCAGCTGCGGTTCAGCATGTCACAGCACTGTTAGCCCAATCTGTCAGTCATCACAGCCCGGATCCCACGCTGAAACCTCCACAGGCTTTGAATCAAGCCCTAGGTGTTATAGTACTTTGGGACTGTGTGTGCATGTGTGTGGTTTCTGGGTGTATGTTTTAATTTTGTTTTGTCCTGGAAATACCAAGTATGCCCTTTGAGACCATTAGAAATGAGGTTTATATAGAGATAGTAAAAGACCACTGTAGGCAAGGATAATAAAATATGAAATTATTATGAGAGACATAACAACCGGTTTAAAATAGGAAGTGCTGAGTTTTTCAAGTTCAGCAAGTATGATTATTTTTCTCTTTCATTCTCTGAGCGCCTGTGAGTATATAGAGTCCTAATTTGAGAACGGGAACAAACTGGGTTTGTTTATGAGAAAGCAATATAAACTCATCTATCAGACTCATCAGTACATGGGCCAAATCATAAATTACCATCTCACTGTTGGCTTTAAGAGAACAATGACACTTACCCCATGTGAGGATGTGCCCCTTATTTTTGAATCAGGAAAGCTAAGAGCTTTGCTTCTGGCAAGGACAACTCTAAAAGGAATCATTCCTAATGCAATCTGTCCTTGAAATAAAGCTCCTTCTCATCTGCATTCCCTGTGTCATCTGATTTGTGCTTCAAATATAAAATTTTCATTATTTTTATATGACATTGTTGGGATGGGAAAAAATATTAACAACATGATTCCTAACAGAATCTGCATGAAGTCATCACACATTTGACTTCCTGCTAGACATAAATCCATTATCTTCCAAACTGTGTTGCTCACATGACATTCCTACTAAGCAGCTGCAATTGATAAGAGCTACTCTGCATAATTTGCTTTGAAGTATCTTTGAGATAGGATTAACCAGATGATGTGCTCTTTTTTTTTTCTCTCCCTCTTTCTCTCTTGTTGTCCTTGTTGTTGTTGTTGTTGTTGTCGTCATCATGGTCCTGTTCCTGCAGAAAGATTTGTGGACTGCAGATACTCATGATATGCATACACCTCATGAGCAGCTTGTCTGTATCTTACCCTAAACATGTTAATGCTTGAAATGCTAGAAATAACACAGAGAAATCTGAAATTGCTAAAATCAGACAGTAAAAAGCCACTGCAATTAGTCTGTCTGAGTACTTGACAATACATTTGATTTACCAACAAATGACTGTTCTATCTATCTATCCATCAGCTAGATTTCAAGTCCAAGTATGCATTGTTTTTCAATCATTAGTTTTTGAAACATGATTTCATTAGCAAGAACACTCTGGCATTGTCTGAAAAAAAAAAGAATAGTTTATATTTGTATTGAGTGACAACATCTCTGTCTTCTGAGACACCGAATTGTTTTGTAGCTTCTTCCAAGGGTTAGTTTTGTTGAGTGGAGAACCACATCTTTGCCCTCTCATTTTCTGCATCACTTGCCATACACAATGCAAAGGAAGTGACTATGAAAATGCAAATGAATATCCTCATCTAAGTACTGCTAATATGATAGCACGCTGTACATCTGAATGGCTCGGAAAATTAATGGGCACCATTCTGAACTATGGAAACATGAGCTATGGTGAGAAAGTTGGAATTCAGATTTACTGCTTCTTCCTTCTCATCTCCAATCCTTGAATAAAAGAAAGAAACATTTATAGGATGGAAATATAAGTACCTTAATCTTATCATCTTGGGCTTGGCTTTTTGTTCTTCTATGTTCAAATGAAGCACCTCATCAAAATTAGATTAAGATGGTAAATAAAATCAAGGTCAACTTTTTATTAACTTTTGGGGTTTTCCTCCCCTCTGTTTAAACACTTTGGCTCTGAAATCTGGCTGCAGCCACTGGATGTTTAGAGGCAATACTGCAGACTTTTAGGTTTTATGGATTCTAGAAGAACAATATAACATGATACTGACAATCATAAACAGATACTAAGTTGTTTCAGTTTGGAAACAATTGCAGCCATATAACCCTTGGTGGGCTCTTTTATATGAACTTTTATTTTTCTCTGTACAATGGCTAACATGGGAACTATCCCCCATCCAATAGAGCAGCTTGTATTTGCTCAGGAAATGGTTAAGTTACAGCAGGTCACCCCTGTTACTTCATGGAAATGCTTTGATTTGTCTTCCATACTAAAACAGTTAAGAGTCATTTGTTTTACTAACAACTCCCCTCAGAGCAGAACCTCAATACTCTTAAAATTAACTTCACACATGACTTTGTCAAGAAGCTTATTTCCATCTCAGGAGAGTTAGAATTTCATAAAATGTCGACACGGTGTATTTAAAAGGACAGACTTAGGAAACGTTACTTCTTTTATTTTTGCTGCCCATACTGCCCATTCACCTGTGGATTTTCCAGGCAACCTAAATGCAACACTTTCCTAAGCATATAAAAATGCCTGTACTTGACCAGGCTACCCAGCTTGGCCATTACCAAGAGAGCACTGGGCAAAATACTGGTCGTGTCTCCAACCTGCATTCTGACTCATTCAAAGCCTAACCAGATGGACATATCCACAGCAGTCACACTTAAAAGGCACTTTTTGAAAGCTTCTGACAATTTTAAAATTGCTATTCAGCATATCTAAAATTAGGGAATAATTCTGGACTGGCTAATCAATCACTTTCTAAATTGGGGAAACATAGGTGGAGTCCCCAAAATCACTTGGCAAGGCAGCTTAAAGATACAAACAGAACCATGTGGACAGCAAACATGGGGTTTGTATGTATCTTACTCTACCCTTCTCTGAGGAGTCATATGAACATGAAGCTTTTTACTATTAAATTTGAGTAAGTCCTGTAAGGAAAAAACCTAAACAAAACAAAACAAACAAAAAAAAACCCTGCTCCTCATGACTGTACCTCCTTTTTTTTAATTATTGTAGTTTAATGGTGATGAGTCTAGTTCATCTTGCATGTTCAGATCAGTGGAGAACACTTTCTGGACTTGAAATAGAGGAAAATAAAAGATTTCTCTTTGTTACAATTTCAAAGCACTTTACATTCGCCACAAACCGCCTGCAAACAGTAAAGCTCAGAATACCAGCCTGTATCAAGTCATTAACCTTTTAGGACTCAATCAAAGCAGTGTTGTGTGACACTTTATTAATGAATGCTTTAATGTGGTATATAAAAGCTAACAAACATGGAAACTGGCAATGATTCATCAAATTTAATATTCCATCAAACATTTCATTTTGAAGACTGACACTTTTTAAAAATAATCCAATGGAATACAAGTTCAGAGGAGTTCCTTTAATGAAATTCATCCCCCTCTTTTTAGGACTTTTCCAAATTGTATTTAAACACCCAACAAAACCAAGGAAAGTGCATAAAAAACCTGAAACAGTTATGCGACCTTCTAAATAACATTTGAACATATTTTATGGAATCTGTTGTGAAGAGTGAAGGAAGTTGTCCTTATAAATACACTTGCAGTTTAGGTCACACATTGTCTGCAGTCATTGCTAGGAGGCAAAAGCCCTGTTGTAAAACAGCTGGGCTTCTTGGCTTGGGGCAAAGGCAAATTCCACAGCCAGAAACCTAATTAGACACTTTTGGAATTCACGGCGCCCTTTCACGCTATGACCTTTTCCTTTCTGTCTTCCCCTCGCATCTCTCCAGCTCACCCCCATATGTCCTCCTCCCCCCTGCCCCCCATGAGCATTTGATCCTCTCCCCACTAAATATGTTGCTTTTTTGCATAAATACTGTCTACTGGCCAAATTCAATCCTGCTGGTAATAAGAACAACTTGGAAGTCAACAAGTTTATGTCATGGCTAATTTTTTCCCTGTGATCCATTTAACTTCTAAGCAACTCTAAGCTTATCCAGTCTCCTAAAAATTTCCAAAAACATGGGCTGCAGAGAAGTCATGTCAGAGAAACAGCTTTATCTGTCCTGGAAAATTTCAGAAGTCCCCAAAGAATTCTCATCTTGCCCTGGAATGAAAAGCAAAATATTCTGATTTTTTTCAAAACCCACCGAGGCGTGGTTAACCATGCCCCATTGCCAGGGTACACACCTGAATGCAGAAAGCCCAGGTTCAAATTCCTGGAGGTACTTGAACCTGGGTCTTTTACTTGTCCCAGGCAGATACACCAGCTTCTGGCCTGACACGGGCTTCTTTTTGGACTGAAGTAGCAATTCTGTTCTGAACCTAACTTTTCTCATTGAAAGGTTTTGCATATCCACATAGCATTTTTCATACTGCCAGAGAGATATTTTTCAATCACCACAAATTTGCCAAGCTCTTATATGCTCAAACACATTCCAAACTTTTCTAGAAAGATGATGCACTTTAATTTAAATGTTACTTGTGTCAAGGGGAAATAATTTCAAAAAACACCTAGATACAAGAGTCTAGGTGTCTTGTAAAATAAATGACCAACTGATAAAAATGAAACGCCACTGAAGATGTTTAATTTACAGCTAGCCTATTAATTATAATTTTCTTCAATTGTTTTTATAGTGTAAATTGTAATTCTTATCCAAACTCATTTCCAGCTGAAGAGCATGTTCCCTCACACAGATTCTTCACTTAACTAAAAATTGCAGGATTCATCCATTAAAAAAAAAATAAATAAATAAATATTATAAATACGATATTTTAACTGAATTGTATAATAGAGAACTGCTGTGCCACTCCTGAGAAATGTCTATAACTCACTTATGCCTTCTGGTATTTGTATAGCATGTTGACTCATGAATCATGGAGTAGCTATCATAAAAAAAACAATGTCTCCTTGACAAAAAATACACTTAACTCAGCTGAGTTTTGCAGTAAAGATTCATGCCTACATTTTTAAAATCACAAATGCTATTATGTTACACTCAGGGAACTGTTTTTGTAAACCTGTGCACTTCAGTAGTACATTTCCTGTTGCGAGTCCCAGAAAGCACTAATGAATTGCTTCTCGCCATGTTCCTGGAATGATTATTCTCATTTTACAGATGGAAAAACTGAGGCAGAGGATCTCACTAAGGTGACCAGGGGAGAAGCGAAGCTCAAACCAGAGGGCAGGAGTAAATGCCACTTTGGGCAACTTGCGCCTGTTTTTCCATAGCTGCCAACTCCAGCAACATGGACCTTGCTTCCCCTTCAACTACCCACCTGCAGTGCCTTTCATCTAGCTGCCCTTTTTCAGATCAAACGGGCTTTTTAGACTTTTTGTTTGTTATGGAAATACATATTTTTCCCTAGCCAGAGACATTCTGATATGGTGTGATTTTGTGAGGAAAGAAACAGAAGGGTTTAGGCAGATTTTGGTGAAATATGTAGAGTAGTTGGGGTAGGGTAAGGTGAGATGTGCCCACCACGGGATGTCAGTATGCTTTTGTTGTAGCTGTGAATGGTGAGAAATAGTACTTGTCACAGTCATTGGCAGTGGGAAAGGGAAGAAAATAGCTACAGGGTGTGCAGGGATATGGCCAGAGTTGGGTTTTTCTCCAAGGAAAAAGGAAGTTCATCTCTCATCTGCTTGAGGTGTAGAGGGTAAATATCAACCAGTACTTGGAGGGTGCCAGAGGTGCCGAATGAGAGGAGATCCTGGCAGAACAAAGTCCCAATATCAACAAAGAAAGAAACAAAAAACACAGGGCTCTTTGTGACTTCAAACACACACAATATTGCCTCTACTACTGTGATTAGCGAGGCACAGTCCTGGGCTTCTCCATGCCACAGAGAGCTGCACATGCTGGCCACGGACACCAGGCACCCGGGGCTCACTTCCAGCACTCCCCAGCACCATGTCTCCAGCCAGGACCGAAGGGGTGCAGCACCTCCCTCAGCCTGGGCCCTAAAAATATCTCTCATTTCATCTTCCAGAACAAGCATGTATCCATTATATGCTACTGCTATTTGCATGAGATTAAATATTTAAATCAGAGAAAAATATTGTTCATTATCATTTGCAAGTATCGTTTTAATCATAAACTAAACCTCAAAGCAACACTAAGCATGCATGATTGCTACCTGGTCAGCATCATCAAGGTCCCCTGGAAAAACTAATTAGTATGTTACTATATATCTACATACCTTGGAGATAAATGTTGTTTGCATCTCCTTCCCTAATGACAGAATGGAGATGGTTCAGTAAAACACCCTACCTCTTAATATGCAGGGTTTGTTGTAGGAGCAGCTCAATTCATATTTCCACCCGTTTGATGGTAAGTGAACAGCAGTAGCAATATTAATCTGCAGTAACCTGTCAGTGAACTCTACAGCTAATAGGATGTAGTTATGATTTTACCATCAATCAGAACTGAACAGGCCCTGGACAATCCTTACAGCACTGCCTCAAAAAATCTAATTGTGCAAAAGCTTCATCGGTTTCCAACATTTCTTTTTTATCTGTCACAGACTTTTGGCCTACTACACAACCTTTTATTATTGGTCTTATTGCATTAGCTTGTTGGACAAAAAAGAAAAGGCTAAATATAAGAGTTCCCCTGCATTCCATCATTTGTTACCATGTGGGATCCTATTTGACAGTTCCATATTATTTTAGATTTAGATAAATATTATTAGGACATATGGTATTGCATGAACTTTTGAACCACTGATTGCCAATGTATAAAAAAAAGGCAAGAATATTTTTACCTCTGCATTTACATGTTCAAATGTATAAGAAATAGATAACAAAAATGGAAGAATTAAGCTGTAACACAGGACTGGATTTTAGACAAAATGTAAACTCAGACTTTTTTGTTGTTATTGTTAATTGTATTTACATAGCAGAAGAATAGTTGAAAAATGAATTATTAACAACAAACACAAACTTTCACAAAAGTTAAAGTTCTACTAGTAATTAAGATATCTGTTCATTATTCTTTTCGGGCACTTTTAGTACAACCATTTATTATGTAGTTTTGTAGCTTAAATTAGACATGTGTGTGTAAATATCATAAAAGAAGCACAGACAGGCATTCTCAGTGAGAATCTGTCTTTCAAACACCGGCCATAAGAGATTACAACTTGCGGTAAGATACATTACAACCACACTATTTCTGGTGAGTTTACTATGCAAGAAGTTCTGGTGTAACTTTTGTGATTCTAAACATATAAAAACATCAGGGAAGATGAACTATTAACATTATCTGTTTAGTCATTTTAATCTTTTGCATCTTAAATGTAATCAGGCTTTTCAGAACTGAAATTGCTAATCAGCATGTTGGATAAATGTTTCCATTTTAAAATGTGCACATTTAGACATAACAGCTGGCTGTAAAGAATATATTTATATTTGTGATTTAATGTATCACAAACTTCATATTTGATTTCATTTAGCTTTACCAAGAAACAGAATATTTTTGCTAGCATGATCTATTTTGACAGCAGTTTTACAGCAGCAGAAAAGCATAGAGTAATAAATGAGGTGTGCATACAATGCATTATGTAGTCTTTAAAGCAAGCGTGTCTTTTTAACAAAACAAAATTTTTTACAGTTTCAAATTATTTTATCCCTTTCTAACATGAGTTCAATTTATGCAAAGCAATAAAGATTGTGCATACACAGAACACAGATGATATGCACTCTTCTGTACTACAGCATTTGTTTATTAATTTAGCAAACTGTATACAAAATTGAGGGATTTTTTTTCTTTAAAATAATTCTAACTTCAAAGAAATATTTTTGACTGTATGAACATCAAATGGATAGCTGAGTTTTAGCCCTCAACCAATCATAATGTAAAGTAATTGTAATCTAATAAAAATAGCCATACAAAATAAGGAAATGGCTGTTGCATCCTGTTAAAAACATGCAGGAATGCAGCTTTGGAACTACTGAGAGAGACGAGGTTGTAGAAAGACAAAAACAGGATGTTAAATTCTTACAATTGGAAGCAACTGATTTTTTTTAAGCACCTACCATCACCCGTGATAATTTGTTCAACTGCCTCTAGGGGGTTCTGTGCGACTGCAGAACCCCACAATTTTAAGAGCACCTAAAAACAGGTTATCAAAGATAAAGGCAGAAGAGAAGTGAGATGCATTTATACAGATTTTGAAAACATCCAGCTGCGTCGGCACTACTGCAAATTTGACTGCTACACTAGCGTTAGTGTTCTCTAAAGAAAAAATATAGCAAAAGGAAGTTCTTCAGAACTTCAGCCCACTTCAAAACATGTACCGTCTTTATAGCACTAATAGAAAAATTAGTTATAATTAATATCATTATATTAAACTGCATATATTATTTTTCTAGGCAACTGTATTCAAAAGCCAACCACAAAATTATTTCTTTATGCTTTTAACAATTATTTAACTTCATGTTTTAGAAGGCTGTCAGTAAGGAATGCGAGCTTTCCTTCATAATTTCGTATTTCTCTTTTTGCAAGAGGTTAGATCTTTACTGCTACATGCTAATTCTCCTCTGTACTTCAATAAGCAACTATAGCATATTATATAGGGTTCCTTCTTATTTAAAAAAAAAAAAATCACTCGACTGTTAATAATAGAATGAAAAAAAAATTAAAAGTTAGTGTGGTACAATGTGTCATGCCTGGCCAACCACAAATATAGCAATAGAATTATAAGCTCAGTCGGTTAGAGAACAATAAAGCGACATCCACTCAAAAGAGTTCAAAGATTAATAACAGTGTAATTAAGAAAAAACCTCAAGCCATTCTTTAATGAATATTTTAACAAGACTAACAACATTTGGGGATTTTTGTAACTAACAACAACTCTGTTAGTCTGGATTTTTCAAACATGAGAACATGCAGTCAGAAATCCTGATTTTCTTCAGAGAAGTTCAATGAAGGAAAGGCTGAATATTACCAGAGGCTGCTAAATTATTCTGTTTTGTTCTAACACCTGCAAAACAGTTCACATGTTGCAACAAACCAGTCCTCTTAGTCATGGCTGTCACAAGAGGATGACTCTTACCCAGATATAGGGAAATTGATAGAACTAGGGTTTTCAAATAATTCAGATAACGAGGACTTTTTTAACCTTTATTATGCACATGGCCTCATTCATTTTATGTAAAAGGGAAATAAATGAAGGTTCTAACTGTCACAACTTTTACTGCAAATTATAAAACATTGCTACGGTGATTCGGAGGCCCTATTTCAGCAGAGCACTTAGAGATAAAGTTAATTTTAAGTAATTTTAAAGTCAAACATAGACATTCTACAAAACGTGGATGGATAAGTCTAGGAATCAACTCCTGGCTGAGCTCACCTCAATTCATAGCTAGACGAATTCTTGAGAACATTTATTTTTGGACATGCTTCTTCCTGTGATGGAGCAACCCCTCTGGGCAGGGATGTCACACCAGCAAGACAGCTTCCCTCTGCCCCCCAACACGCTTCCCTTCACCCCACCTCTGATGTCCTCCCTCTTTGGAAATCCAGATTCAGATGAGGGTTGGCCAAAATTTAATTAAATACCCTGTGGTTTAAGCTGCCTGAGGGACTTTGGGAAAGTTTTGTCCTGGTCACAAACCACAGTTACAGATAGCCCCTGCTGCAAGTACGCTGTAACTGGGTCAGGGGTTTGGCGGTTCCTGTTGCATGGGAAAGCTCTCAGACAACCTCCTGAAAACATGGCCCTGTCTTCCTGTGTATTTATGGCATGGAAATCGAAGTAGGATTAGTAAAAACAAAGTGATGGGCTATAAAAGGGATTGCAAAGTATACAGTGAAATTTTATATTGCCCAGCTCACAAGAGCATGTTATACTTTAGACAGAATGCCAATTACCAGTTAAGTTACTATACCTGTACATACCCTTTTCACATTATACTGTGACTACAATATGACTTTGAGTGAAACAGCAAGCAGAGAAGTAGAATTTTAAAAATCACCAAGTTAGACTGTGACAACACTGCAATTTTTTCTTATTTAAAACATATTTCTGAAGAGGTATGTGTGTTTTGAGTCAGTTAAAAACAACCTTTTCTTAGACTACCAACTACCCTATATACATTATACCAGCTACTACCTCTTTCATCTCACAAAACACATATTTATCTAGTGAAAGCAGGTGAGCTGGACAGCATCTTCTCAGCTTCTCCTAACCAAGAGACAATATAACAAGTCCTGTATGTTCTGAACACGCCAGAAAGATCCCTTTTGAATTAATTTTTTCCAAAATTTCAGTCACGGATGGGTAACACACATACATGAAACATGGACTATCTCAGAGACAGTCCAGGAAAGAGGCAGGCAATGTGAGTAACAAATGTCTAACTCTTACTTTGTAGTCAGTCACTGGAGACTTCACTCAAAGTACAGTCAAGTTAATATGATTTTGTGTATTTACCCCACATAAATTTGTTTCAGAGTCTATATAACCATGAACAACAAGCCAAGAAAGTCTTCCTTGTGTTAGAAAAATATGAGAAATCCAAATTAATTAAATTGAAAATAAAATGGGTGACAACAAATCAAACATGTCCTTATTAATGTTAAAATATTCATTTAAAAATATTTCCCTTCTGACCATTTAACTTTGTATTGAGTTAGCCTGAGATTCAAAGGAAAAGATTACTTCAAACAATTTTTGTTTTCCATTAAGAAAATGTTGACACAAGTCCTTTAAAAATTAAAAAATTTTCCCAGTACTTTCTGAATCAAACAATTTTGAAACTGATGCTTCCTTGAAATCATTCTGGTTGCAATGACTCACTGGTTTTATGAGAAAACATACCATTGTTTTCTCATGCAAAGCTCCAGACCAGTCTACATGTGACTCCCTATTCCCTTGTGAAATCCCAGAGCAAGAGGATTCCTGTCTTGTCACACATTGGATCCATTGCTTAATACTTCCATGAAGTGAGTAGACAGTTGGGGAGTATTTTTAATCTTCCTTTATACAGCAAAAAAAAAAAAAAAAAAAAAATCATCACATTGTGTGCATAATGCAATAAGGAGATTAATGGCAAGCTTAAAAGGAACATTAACAATAAAACAAGATTCATAATCAGTGCATGAAAGCTCTTGAAACTAGCTGCTTGACTGGCTATTTTCTGATACATTGACCTTATGTACACAGGGAGGGTAGTGAACACAAGCCTGTTCTCCATTCCCATCAGAGCTCAGGGGAACGCTTACGACCACAGCCCATCATGCATCCTCTATGCTTTTATTCTAAGCCAAGAGGCCAATAGTTTCCTCTATAATTGAACTGAAGGACATTTAAAAATAATTAATAGGATTTGGTGCAACGAGTATTATTTGTTGTGTTGTGTGCATTCTAGTTTTTTATTGCCTGCTTCCAGAGCTGAAAGACTTTTCTTCAGAAAGGTTGAATACCAACTGTTCTGAAAGTAGTCCCAAGGCAAGGCAGAATATAAATAGCTCTGCAAGCACAACAAGCTGAAGGCTCCACAGAGGCGAAAGTACATCAAGTAATTAAAAAATACTGAATGATATAAATACGGAATAGCCCTTTACAGTTGCAGACCATATATATTAAAAATACTATCAGGATCTGAGTTGTTTTTAACTATCACACTGATGGGAGTAACACATAAACACAAGGCACAAGGGGGAACAGCCTGTTCCACATGCAGAAACCCCACCCCCGAGGCAGACCAACCTTCCCCACTTCCCCCTGAGGAAGAAGCAGACTTTTGTTACCCCTCTGAAGAGCATGTAAGCCATGTGGCCCCTTCCTATGGCTGCATATCCACCAGCACCACCCACTTTGGCAGTCTGGCCCCACACTGCTCTTGTCTTCTGTACTCTCCAGAGGACCTAGAGCTGCCAGTGACGGGCATGGGTTGGTCACACATCTGGAGCCCCCCACCACAACCCCCTTATTTATTTTTTTACTGCTTAGACCATTATCTACATCATGACTGCTTTATTTTCAGAGGGTCTGGTTTTTCCATACTCTCCATAGGTGGTGCAAACCCAACCACATGTGCTAGCCCTCTGCAACGGCCTTAGGATACTTCCAGGTTTTCACCTATAACGCAACTAAATTCTTAGTAGGAAACCTTCTTCTTGGATCAAGGTGTTAACTGCTGATTTTGCAAGCACATTAAAAACCCAGATTTGGCTATTTCCCCCAGATCATATCACAGACCTCTCCTTCCTGTATTATTTAGGGCTACAGTAACTGCAGTTGATTCACTGAGGGAAGATTACCAGATGTAGGACTAGGGTCATGGGACAGAGAAAATGACGAATTGATGCAGACAGGCTTGATGTGAAGCAGTTATCTGACTGCACAGTGAAAAGCTGTGATTTTATTTTGCTCTTTTTCTTGGGCCTTGCAAACTGGGATTGACTTTCCTTCTCCATAGGAAGTCCTGACATGCAACCAATGCACAAGACCTTCTGAAGTCTCACGAGCCCCTGAGGGCGGGGGCTAAGTAGGGCCCTACCTGACGTTGCAGCACCATCCATCATGTCAGCAACCACCACAGCTCTGGGGACATGATTTGTTAGTTAACATAGCCTTTGTTAGCTAGCTTTCCAGTAGCATACACCGATGGAGATCTACAGCTTTCAGAAAATTTCCAACAATAGACAGGAAGGGGCTTAGTGAAAACTAGGCCAGGTCCAAACTATACACTGATTTGAATCAATCAAAAATCTGGCCGATCATATTTATTATCCAAATGATGTTCCCAGCCATAGAATCTGAGGAAGGTTATCTTTTGGATTAAAATGAGATCGAGGCCTCTTAAATCTAGTTTTTGTCTCCTTTTAAACATATGCAAGGGGCAGGAGCCCTGAACAGAAGCATTATGTATATGGACTCTCCCCTTTTGTTTTTTATCCCTTTATTTCTATATGTAAGAGCAAGCATGCACGCAGCACAAATATTCTAACAACCACCAGTGCTGCACTGTATGCTGTATCAGAGGAGTAAAGAGAGCTGATGGAACAGGAAGAGTAATTTACTGTGCACTGGTCTCAGCTGCCAGTGATTACAAAGGGAACTCAGCAGATGTTTTTTTGATAAAGATTGTTTCTTGTTGCAGCAGCAGCAGCGGCAGCAAAATCCATAGTATTATTCTGTAGGACTTTGCACATCATGATTCTGCCATTTCAGTTAGACTTAACAGCTGGAGGATAAAAAAAAAAATGTTCCACTGCATTATTTGAAATTTGTCATGTTGATTTAGTTTCATTACTGTTATTAAATTTTATTCTGGAATGGTTTACATATCAAGAATACATAATGGGTTTCTGTGTGGCCTGGGATTTATTCCTTGAATGAGGAAAGGACTCTACTGTGACAAAGTCATAAAGCCTTATTGACTTGATCCTTTGCCATAAACATAAGATTCAGGGAGTTAGACCAAATATTAAATTGATATGATGGTTGTATTTTCATCAGGAGAATAACTCCTTCCAAAATAAAACCTCACAGTAAGTCTAAATCTATGGAATTGTTTTACAAATCTGCTATTCCCAGGCATGAATAGGAAAATATTATCCTAATTAGGCAATAGGGGTGAAGAGAACCAACACAAATATGTATATTTAATGTACTATCCAGATCCTGAAGCAAAGTAAAATAAGATAAAAAATGTAACAAAATTTCAGTGTATAGACATATGGAAGTATTTAAATATATGAAAGGGTGTTTCTAAACAAAGAAATACTGAACACAAAAAGGCCTATCAAAACTGAAGTTGTATTGAAAGATGAGCCATCTGAAATCCTACATCCAAACAAATTGAAATTCCAGAGGATACTCCAGTTTGATTTGAATTTAGCTTTTGGATGATCTCATCTTTTCTAACGGGACCGTTCACAACTCTAAAAAACTTTTGAGTTGGATCTAAATTTTGTGTTGTAAGCCAACACTTAAATGTGAGTGACTGCCATCTTGTCACATTCCTGGAGGGCAATTTGCACATAGGAGAAAGTTGCCATGTCATATAATGTAAATTACTCAAGATCGCATGTCACCTCAGAGAGATATACTATTGCTGATTTGTAAATTAAAGACAAGCCACAAAAGTTCCTAATTCCTTCACAACATAACTACTCATGAGTTTCTGCTGAAAGACTGCCATCAAAAGGCAATAAATCTTCAGGAAATAATATCACAATGCTAGCTCTAAAGCACTCATGACTTTTTCCCAACTTTCTCTGGAATATTTCTTCCAAAAGAAAGCAGATGGCAAAATACTCAGTGGGTCAACTTTTGTGTTCAAACGCTCCCAGGGGTTTCCATTAATTTGAGTTGTCTCCACACAGACACAGACAAGAACAGAAATAGCTGCTCATCCTTCCTTCAGATCACCACATTTTTCCTTGCTTCACTTTATCAGAAGTATTATTTGAAACCAGCGTTGCTATTCAGTGCATTTTTGGATTCAGAAGCATAATGTGAGAAAACGCAAAATAACACTTCTAGCTGAAGTGGATTCACAGATCCAGGACATGCCTGGGTCCAACCCAGATCCATCCTTCTCCTAGTGGAGCCCTTGGACAGATGACCTGACCTTACTGCTCCTCTGCCAAACCAGCTACACAACCAGGCAAAACCAGGTCTTCTCTGGAAGTCACACACCACTGCTGAGCTGAAGTTTCTCAAGAAGCTAAATTGCTATAGAGCACCAGATTTATTTATTTACTGGTTTACTGGGCAAAAACAAATTCCTTAGAGGACAGATTTTCAGAAGAATTCAGTGCTGACCTCATTCTGTCGCTATTGATGTCAGCGAAACCCGCTGAAACAAAATAAACCCAATGATGGACGAGTCTGAAAATCTCACATGCTGTAAACCATGAAGAAATTCATGGCAATTTCATTAGCTGCATTGCTGCTAATGAACAAAGCCCGGACGGGGTTAAGGGCTCTGGCTGGCAGTAAGTGGAGGAGCAAGCCCAGGCCACCGCAGCCCCCCAGGGTGGTGTCCACAGCCGGGTGGGCGCCGGAGACGTGCACTCGTATGCGAGGAGCTGCCATCCATCGTGTTTGTGCTGAGGTGCCGGGCGTTGCCAGGGGTTACGGCGCACACAGCGAGGGACCGGGGCCCGCACAACGCGGGGAAAAGCGTTTCAGCCCAAAAAAGGAAAACATCAGCTACAGAAATGCAACAGCGGAGGCAAAACACAAGAGATAATCAAATGTTAATATAACTGCATTCCTCTCCAGTGTAATGAATAAACATCAGAAAGCACGAAGAACACGTTTCAAGTAACAGAGAGGTTTTTCTAACAATAAATTCAGATAACTCAGGTTCAACTGTACAAAGACCAGCAGGAGAGCCACCGCAGACCTGCAAAAGCAGCTTGATGACACCTCCATGCAGGAGAGTCGTGCTGCTGGGCTGGGGCCAGGCAGAGCCTCCCTGCTCTTCCCCCAGCAGCTCCCAGTGCCCACGGCCATCACCACAACATCCCAGCAGAGAGCAAGGGTCAGGCTGAAATACTGCTGCTGGCACCAACCAGCCATGAGGTTCAAGCAGTCTGCAACTGGGAGGCATTAAAACTTTACACCTCCACATGCACCAAGGGCATCTCCTAAGCAGCTGTGCGAGGGACAAGGGAAGGAGCCCCACACAACTCCTATTTTGAGTGAAGGCAGCCAGCAAAACAGCCAGCACTTAAATGTTGACTGCTCCATCTTCAGACCACACACATTTGCCATTAGTCACCTAAATGCACACTATTTTTCAGGTGTTTTCATTTCTTGAGCTTGCACACTGTGCGGAAACAATACTGAGCTGCTCCTGGGTTAAAAAAAAAAAAAAAAAAAAAAAAAAAAACCTTTACATTTTAATAAGCACACAAAGCTGTTAGCTTGACAGTCCTGTTTTCCATAAAACTCACATTCATAACAAGCAATAAAGATGGAAGTTTTCTGCAATATAACCCGAGTCTGCCTAAAACTTAGATCTGAAAAGATCTCCATTAAAGGTAAAACGTAGTATAGGCTTCACGCCAGATCAGTCTTTTGTTTTTTTTCAATAAGAGTGCCAACTATGATAAAGTTTTATAAGGAAGTCATCTATTTTCTAAGAACATGACTGAAACTAGCCGTTCATTACATGTAGGTTCTCAACAGCCAATGCTATTAATTGATATCTCTTTCCTCCTCATCTCTGAGTAAGCCAAGAATTATTTTTAATTCTGTTTCTAATTCAGTGTTGATATTTACTACATTCCGGATAAAATTAGGCATACCTCTGCTCAAAAGGACAGAATCAAATGAAAGCCAAAGATCTGGCCTTCTTAATGTGGTACTTTTTGCAATTTTTATCCATTTCTTTCACAATATTTATGTGTAAGGCACAAGGTTGTAGCAGAACATTTGACACATGCAGAATAAATAGGCGTTGTTTTGAGTCCATTCAGCATAAGCACGATGGATTCGTAGCACAGTGAAATCAATAGCAGACTTTGCATAGGCGGTATTGAACTTTAGCTGCATCCAGCAGTATGGAAAAAGGACAACACACAGTGGGGTGAAACAATGGTTCTGCCAATTAACCCATCTACAGTGCACAGCTAGCATATCCAAGGGGACCACAGACAATCATTATAGCATATTCCAGAGGAGCTTCTTTTCTGAAAGAGTAAGCCCTACCTATAATCAAATTAATCACTGTAAAAATATCCCAAATAACATAAACTTAAATGTTGATAGAACAGAACAGCAGCTCTAAAATTTGCTCTATCCAGGAATATAATACAGAATGGCAAACATCAGAAATGTGAATGAAATATTAGATCAGATTTCATGCCTTTCTCATGACAATGTTTCTTAGTTCTTTTGTGTGCTTGTTATTTTTTAAATATACCTAATTGCAGTGGTAAAGTAGCTTGGCTAAACAGAGTAAGAATGAGATTCTTTTTAATGGTTCCTCAGTATAGGCCTGGTTCATGCCACGTGGTCGATTTGCCTCACTGCCACCTCTTTGCTTCCCCATCTTTAGTAACAGAGATAATAATATCTGTCTATTCCCCAAGACACTTATGCTGATTACTTATCACTTATCAAAATCTTTTAAACTGAAAGAAGTGTCATGGAGGCAATATGAGACATAATTTGGTCTTTCACTGTGTTTCTTCCTTCTTTTTTGTGTCGAGAGCCAAGACTCATTTCTGATAGCTATCATGTTCTGCTCCTTCTTTCATCAATTATTTGAAGAACTTACTGTCATCCGAGGTTACATTTCTAATGATTTTTTTAGTTGTGTAATTTAAAGAGTGTAAAATCACTCAATTTCATCTTATTCTAGAGATCACTAACTATAATTATACATGGAAATGATGAAATGAAGAAAAACTAGATATAGTCTAATCCACTTCTGGGGTCTATCATAAGAAATCCAGGTCAGTTATGCTTATTTCAGATAGTGTAAGTTCTCCAGTGCTTCAGGGCAGTAAGACTGGCATCAAGTTATGCTGCAAAAGTTTGTTCACAACAAAGATTTCATTTTCCTTCTACAGATGGTGGAGCTATATTAAAAAGAAGCTATTCTCTTCTGACTATTTAGTCAATCCAGAATTGCAAGTTAAATATAAACACACCTAAAAAACAATCCCCAAACTAAAAGACACCCCTCCCCAAAGCCTCCAACCCTCCCAAATCAACTGAAAAAAACATGTTGCAAAACTTTATGTTAGCCAAAGAGTTCAAGGAGGTCGACCTTGACCCTTTCAAGGGCTTTTATAACTATTCTTTGAAGAAAATAAATGGTAGTGAGAACAGATCCTTTCACACATGAGAGGAATAAACGAAAGACTCAGAAATGGCTCTGACACCAAGTTCCTTTTCAAGTATTTCCTCAGTGGGAAAAACCAGGAAGAAATGCCTGGAGCACTGAGGGAGGGTGGGACAAGGATCCTGTGAAAGAAACTGCAACAACTGATAAAGGACACATAAGGAAACACATTAGGGAAATATGAACAAATAAAAAAACCTGGACAACCTGCATCCTACAGGACTTAAAAGAATTAGCTAAACTCCTTTGTGTTCACTGTGCATAAGCCAAATAAGTGAAAAATTAGAGCAGAGGAAAAAGTTAACATTACCAACTTTAACAACAGCAAGGGTACTGCAGCCAGACACTCTCATAAATCCACTTTCTGTCCCTAACAGTCACTTCTGAGTTCAGTGAGCCTTGGGTACAGAGCCTTTAGCAAGGACAGGGAACTACTGCAAGTGCAGTTGAGCTTTAATAGAGGTATGATGTTGTATCTCACAGGATCTTAGCTGAAAAAGTAATTCACATTGGTTTGGTCATTTCCATGTGGCTTTCAAGTTGCTGAAGTAATGAAATTACAGGAAATAAACTGCAATGTAGCGAGGTGGTGGGAAGTGTCTCCTGGCTACCATGTGGGTGACTG
Source organism: Tyto alba (assembly GCF_018691265.1). NCBI lineage: Eukaryota > Metazoa > Chordata > Aves > Strigiformes > Tytonidae > Tyto > Tyto alba. The sequence goes on along the minus strand of NW_024881328.1, from coordinate 25,563,212 downwards.
CTAGGAACAGTCTTTGTTGGACTTCTTTATTAATGATCTGGAAAAGGGAGTGCACAGCACTTTGATGAAACTCACAGATACGAGTAGAAAAGACAGAAAGATCAGTGTACAAAGAAAATAATAGAGAATTTCCTAGAGAAGAAAGAACCATGGAAATAAAACAGCTAAATGAGACTCAGCTTTGAAAAAATGCAGGCTGAGAGAGCATCTGAGAAGGAATAACAGGAAGGAGAAATCTGGGATGCAATAATGATGAAAGAGATCGAAGGGAGATAGCTCATGCTAAATGACATGAATTGGCAACATGATATGGTGTGAAAAGGCCAGTACAATATTGGACGGAGTAAACAGTATCACATCACTAAGAAAGGAAAAAATAGCCACTTTCTGTAAGGTGCTGGTACAGCTCCATCTGGAATATTATATGCATTTCTGGATATTGACAAATTAGAGAGTTCAGAGAAGAACACCAAACATGATCCAAATACTAGGAGGATTGATTTATGAGGAGAGATTAGAAGAGTTAAATATATAAATTGCTTGGCTAAGAAATGATTAATGGGGGACATGATAACAGCCTAGAAATATTTGAAGAAGACCACCAGTGAAGGAAAGGCATTTTTCAGTGGGAACAGCAAAGAGCCCAGAGTGACTGAGAAACAAAACCATCTTCTGAGTATCAAGAAATGCTTCCTGAACATGAATTATGATAATCTGTGGAATAATTTCCCCAGTGGAAGAGACGGGGAGCTTTTACTTGTGGCTTTTAAACACAGACTTGAAAAATCCCTTAGGAAATATATGTGCCCACAATTGCAAAGGTCTGGGACTCAGTGACCTCTCTGATCCATCCCATCTTAGCTGAGCTGGGTGCAGTCTACAACTCCCTCCCTTTTCTCCGAGGAAATGAACTGGGCATAGGAGAAATTACTGTATTTGTAAAGATGCTACATTCTTATTTGTGTTTCTCCCTGTGCTGTTTGCTACCTTGGCATTCATCAAACTGAAATAAACAATTGCTGCTGTTAGAGAAGTATTTTTATTACATGAGGGTTGTGGTGAAAGTCTCAGCACCTGTCTTACCACTGTGTGCAGGTAACAAATCAGCAGTCTGATATCCACAGAGCCTTTCAGTGACTCTGTTGTGTTCTTGATGAGCTATATTCAAGCTAAATATTAGATGCAAGTGCATCTTCCTTCTTTTCAAGATGAAAAAAATAACTGTATAGCAAAGCCTGACTACTGTGGTTATGTCAGAATGCTCATGGTTGGCTAATAACACTAGAGAAGTGATACAAGCCTGGCAAGGCATGGAGCTAGAAGGTAACTGGAATCCTCCTTCATCCAGCCACAGGATGTTATCCAAGGAGACACAATGCCATAACACGTGTCATGCAGCAGCAACAAAAGTTTTAAATCTTGCAGCTCCCTTAGCTAGATACATCTCCCAAAGTTAGATTAATTGTGAGTCTTTCATCTTCAGCCATCTCTGAAAGGCCTTATCTTTATCTCTGCTTTCAGACATCCATAAATTTCTCCCTGTTCAAAGGCTCTATCCCTTCCCCCAGTCCCTCTCTAGTTCAAATATCCTCAAACTCCAGCACAACTGGCAAATCACTCTGTATTTAATCCCCCTTAAATTATCTCCCCCTTCATACTTCCTTCCACGTCTTCCACCAATTTCCTTCCAACACTTCACCTGCTCAGTTCTTCCTTGCTGAATCTTTCTGTTGGCAATTTCCCTTCTAGCAAAAACTTTCCCATCAATATTGGGGAATCGACATTGCTACTTTCATTACTCCTGCTACATCTTTCAACCTTGCTGGTCACCTGCCTGTGGGCTGCTCAGCTTGGTATACACCTATTTTCAGGAATTCCCTGCAGCCACCAGGCTGACTGCAGATGGTGTCTGAACCACCCTGATACTGGAAACGTAACAAATTTAAAAGCAGAGTAAATTTTAAAACCATGAAGTTTGTTTGAATGGTTTTTCTTTTTTCTGTGGACATCTTTTCCCCCTCTCCAGAGGCAAGATTATCCATAAACTTTTGCCAAGGGTTATGCTTAAAGCATTCACTGAAAAAGCTAGTGTGAAATATATTCAACTCTGAGACTTGCTTTCTGCTAAGTAAAGGGATTTAAATCACTAAACAAAAATGGACTTAGTTTATAACCAGGCAGCTATGTTTTCAGTATCATTTTTATTCATGTTTTTCTGCATCAGATATGACTGATTCAGGTGGATCAGTCCCTGTACACTAGGTTACCATAATTATGCACTATACCCATTTCAAAATTAGTTCCAGCTAGTTAGCTTCACTGCAAGACAATTCACACTGCCAATTGAGAATTCAACCTAGTTTGATGATGGATTCATATAAACAGCAAAATCCATTATTTATACACTGTAGGAAAATAAACTCTCTGGCTGGCCGGGGATATGAAGCATGTGAAGGGTTTTCATTTTAGATGGTTGGAAATTTTAAACTCAAGCAGCTTTTAATCAACATACCATTGAAAACAAATTTCAGCAATTGCATTTCTTATTCAGCAGCGGTACAATGTAACTGAAAATAGAAGCTCCAAAAGCTTTATGGTCTATTACTCAACATGTGCTTATAATAAATTAGATGTAAATAGCAGTTATTGTGTACCAAGAAAAGCAAGAAAAGACAACCAGTTTCAATAAACTGGAAGGTCTGAAAAGAGGACCATTTCTGTCCTACTGTTCTGAAATAATTCCTATAATTTAAACGCTCACATGTATCATTGTTTTCTATTATTATCAAGTTACAGTAGCATCTAGACAGTCAAGCGCCGTCGTTTTTAAGAAGCTAATGCCAGTTACCTAGAGCTAGACACTGTTTAACTATTAGTGTCGACACCAAGGCTGAAGCAGGCTCTCAGCTGAGGAGGAGCTGTAAGAGGTGTGCAGAGGGGTGATGAGCGCTGAGGGGTGCTCTGTGTGCAAGCATCGCACCCAGGCTGCGGACACCCTGCCTGCCGCAGAGCTGAGCTTCCCCAAGTCTGCAAGGGTCCCTGCAATGCTCTGCTACACACTGCCGGCGGGCACCAGGCACAGAACAAAGTGGGGCTGTGGCAAATGCCATTCAGTGTCGCATCTCAGATCTTCTAACAGCAATTGATGGGTACTTTGCTCCCAATGAAACCAAGGTGTGTAAACACCATTGTTTTCTGGGCTTGAATAGCCACGGTTACAGGAGTAAAAGGGAATTAAGTGTTCAGCCTGAAGGAGTGGAGCAATAAGCAGCTCCCCCCACATGCAAATTCACTGAAATAGAGTGAAAGCTCTTCTACCTGCAAGTAAAAGGAAGACAAGCTGGTTTTATTTCCAGCTCTGAAGTTTTCCATACTCTTAACAGTTTTCCTTTAACTCTAGGTGAAGACGGCTAATTATGAACCACACAGCCTATGAAGACTACACAGCCCACTGACTGGCCAAGATATGGGCTACGGTTTTTCACACAGACATTATATGAAGAAAGTGTTACAAAAATCAGCCATGGATTCACCATGTGTAGTGATGGCCTCCAACACCTCCCTCCATCAACCTGTGCTGCAGTTCTGGAAGCTCATTCATTAGTGCCGTGTCATGGGTCCTCCTTAGTTCCTCAACTCAGGGTGCTGGTTGGAGGGCGCCAGGAGCTGCAAAAAGCAAACATATGCCAGAGTCCTGCCTATGTAATATGGGACCTGGTACTGGATGGGAGGGCAAATTTTTTCCTTTTAGACTGTGTATCCTTCTGAGGGAAATGACAAAAGAGTTTGTTGCAAAAGTTTGTGAAGATTTTCTACAGAGCTATTTGGGTGGGTCATTGATAAGACTTAGGGATTGTGAATTGGCACAAAAAATCTCAGTGAAACAGTACAGAAATTAAATTTTTTTGTGAGTAATTATAATTTGTCATGAAGAAAAAAAAGCCCATCTTGCGCAACGGCAATTTTACAGGATTGATTCCTCTGACACATGCAGCAGGCAGCAAGGAAGGTGTCAGCTTGGGGGAAATGTGCATGGAGTTATCAGCAGGGCATGTATGGGAAGTCAAAATCTAAACATTCAAGTGAACTCTTCAGCAGAACAGTAGACAGTATTGCAGCTGATGGCGATAAAAGTGTTTACCAGACAGAAAAGCAGTATGTGCTTCTTCAGGTTGGACAGTGATGCACAGACCAAGTTAGTACAGGAATCTAAATTATTCACAGTAACGGAAAAGCCAAAGAAAGAGGATAAAAGTCTATTACTGGGTAAAAGTATGTCAATTCTACTGCTTCCTCAGGAAAACATCATCACTGAAGATGCAAAGGACAAAAATGGTTTAAGAAAAATCTCAAGGTATTTTCCATAGCATAGTGACAAATTGCACCTTTTCCAGTTTGTTAGTTATTACATATATCTCCAGTAAGGAAAGGCTCAGTGGTACATATTTTTATTTCTCCATTTACCCTAAGATGAAAGTCAGTGGAAACGTATATCTGGCTTTTAGTATAAGGTGGCTGGTGGTGCATATTCCCAGCACCTGTTGCCAGTATAAAGGAGAAATTTATCTGGGATTTTGTTTAAAGGTAATAGAAAGATGTTTTCTACTGTATTGAATAAAATTACTGAGAAGAACATAGGAAGGCTAGTTAGGCATGGATGAATCTTGGAGAAGGACTGAAGATGTCCGACACTGCCTGAAAATGAAAAGTGACATTGGGGAATATCTAAGACTCATCACATGTCAAAATCAAATTAAATCAAGCAAAAGCCCAGAAAGCAACAATTCCTCAAAAGCAAAGTAGGCATCGGTTTATGTAGTCTGGAAGCTATGTAGTTTGGAAAAAAGCTATATACCCTATGCTATTTTTCTTTCTTCTCTGAGCTAGTCCAAAGAGAAGATGTTACAGATGAGTGTATGTGTCAAAAGCACTGAATTAGTTGTGATGCAGCTGACATAACTATAACTGACAGCAACATTATTTAGTTTAAGTAGTCTGCAGTTAAGTATAGACTTAGACATAATCTTGCCAATGGAACAGTTCCCACCCTAATACTTTGGTAGGAAATGTTGCCAGATTAATACAGAGCTTACTGAAAAGCACCCAGAGTCAGAGCCTGATCCGTATTTATGACAACCAAGTTCCAGAGCAACACCAGTGATGCATGGAGCTGTCACCTGAGGACATTTTTTCCTACAGAAAACTGAAATCAAGACTAGATACATTATTAGACACTGGAGACTTGTAAAAATGGAGGGTGACATAGCAAAGCAAACTCCTCTGTTAAACTCTGTTCTCAAAACCATCTCCTCCAAGAACAAAGGTGAGAGCTGGTCCTGTACTTCATGGGGAATTTGAGCTTCCTGGCAATTGCAGATGTGTGGGTTTTTCTGTAACTGCTATATAGGAAATCCCTTCGTTTGCTTCCATACATTCTCTCCATACCCTCCCCACAGCATCAGCATTCACTGGTTGTCATCCCTGACCAGATCCACTCTGTTGACTTGTATTACAGCACTGCTCTTTGGTATGCATGAAAGACAATGATTTTATTTTATATTACTCAAACAGGGTCCGTCACACATTTAATGCAAACCTGTAGTGTACACTGCTTCAGGGCCCTTTCAGGTATTGCATTTATGCAAAACTGTGTATTTGGAATATGAAACTTGTTATGTATTCAGAGTGTTTGATTTAAATACAGAAGGTTTTGTTATTTTTCAAGTAGAATTTCAGAGGGGTTTTTAATTGTTAAATAAATAAACAGCTAATTGGAAGGATGACCAAATAATGTGATTTTGTCGAGATCATAAGTGGTTTTATTCTTAGAAATGTCCAACTGTAAACATATTTATGTTGGGCAAAATATACAAATACCTAAACAGATAAAGGAAAATAATCTTGATATCAAAGGCCACAGGTTTCACAACCTCTACCAGCGAATATTGAAATCGTTAGCTGAATGTAAAGAACTGTATAAAGCACAGAATAGAATCATCTGATTGTCACATTGTCGTGGCTCCCCACCTACTGCACTTCCAAGCAGCAGAATACAGGCCCTTGAAGTGGATGGGACCCTCTGCAGTGCTCAGTGACTCAGGATCGACCCTGTTGCTCCTCTTTGGTGGGATCCAGGCATCTGACTCTCACAGATGATTACAGTGAGTCACGGACTGCTTAAATGCCCACTGCTCCAGGGGGCAGGCCATGTAAAACTGCACCCAGTAAAAGGTGATATTCCCGCTTGTTGCCCTTGTTCTCCCGCTGCACCCAGGGCCAATCCCCACAGACTCTCGGGTAAATCAGCACTGTCCAGCCTCTCCACACTCCCGCATGGATCCCCTTCTGCTCCCTTGCGCCCAAAGGGGCACGTTCTGGGAGCCCGTGAGGGGCCATGCGTTTGTGGCCTCCGCCCAGCACAGGGCAGGAGCCGGGGGTCTGCTGCCAGCCCCAACCGGCACCACCGGCAAAATAAACCGTGGCAGAAGCGAGAGGAAGTCCCGGCCAACAGCACCTGGCACACGCGTGGCGTGCAGCCTGCTTTCTCTGACGTCATATATGGTAACAAGGAGTGAGGGTGGTGCATCTCTGACGTCACAGGCGCAAGAGGAGCGGGGGCGGGGGAAAGCGCGGCCGGCAGGAGCCCGCGGCGCGCCGAGGCGCCGCTGGGTGTCGCTGTTGCCGGGCGGCGGCGCGGGCCGCGACAACAACAATGCCAACGGCGAAGCGCGACGGTGCGTGCCCGCCGCCATCTTGTCTCGCCGCGTCCCGCCGTGCGAGGGGAGGCGGGGGCGGTGTCAGGCGCAGCTCTCACCCTCGGGAGGGCGGGAGAGGCTTCCGGCATTGCCGTCGGTCGGGGGGCGCGTCGGCGGTTTGCCGGAAGGCCCTCACGGAGGGGGCGGGCGGCAGCGGCGGTGGCTGGGCAGATGCGACGGGCGGCGTGCGCCACAAAGGACCGCAGCCTGCCGCCTGCGCTCGGGGGAGGCTTCGCGAGCAGCTGGGATAATTTGCTGGAAAATTGAGTTTGGGGGCAAAGAGAAAATCAAATCAGGGACAGAAAAGTGATAAGAATGCTGAACAAGGGCTTGTCCTAGAACTAGCAGATGAAGACGGATTTTGCTGCCGGGGAAACAGCAGAGCACGCTGAGCTGCCCGACATTCAGAAGTGGGAGGACATGAGGAGGTGGCGTGAAGTGTAAATGCCCAGCAGGTGCTTCTGGTTTTAATCTCTCAGACCTGGAGTCAAATTTAGAGGGGAGTCAAAGCTGGGGAAATTTACACCTTTTACTGGTCCCTTTGTGGGAGGGTCCCATTAAGAACCATTTTTCATCACGTAACTTACGCCTTCCCCCACTTTAGCTGTGAATTTGCTCCCTGGATATGGGTTTAGGCCATGCTGTTCATGAACATGGTTGATGGCATTGCCTGGTCCTGAGTGGAAGATGGTTTCCCATCCCCAGGGCAGCCTTGAGTGACAAGGTGACGTTCCCCTGCCAGTGACCCTCGACTGAAAGGGTGGCAAGGAGGGTGCCTGCAGCAATGCAGGGACAGGTTCATCACCACACAGTGTGTCACACTTGGCAATCCCTCTTCAGGAATATTTCAGGATTACAGTGGAAGGGGCCTTTCGGGCTGCTGTTGAGCAACAGGCCAGGTTTAGATGGATCACTACAGCACTGCTGCTTGCAACCACTCTCGTGCAGGACTATTCCAACCGCTTAATAAAAAAGGGTGAAGGAGAATGGAAACTGGGAGATGAGAAGCTTGTAGTAGGAATGATTTGTCATGACAACAGTGTGCAAAGGTGAAAGATGCTCAATGCCTTAGGCAAGTAAAGGGCCAAAATCTACTATTACATAAACTGTTAACTTTAAAAGGTAGACTCAATGCAAACTAGTACAGAATCAAGCTTTTTAGCTGTTACAGGAAAACTACTCGAATGAATGTGTGTGAGAGAACTAGATGTTGTCTCTTTCTGAATTGTTCAGAATGACAGGACAGCTACAGCAAACTCACATAGTTCAGCTCAAGCAGCGTTTTAGAGGCAGGCTTTCAACTTTGCTGTGTGGGATTTTCTCTCTGGGGACGTTGCCAGTTAGAGAGCAGGAATGGGAAAGATCCTTGGATTTACACCCTCCTTTCAAAACTGAGGTGGAGGGGAGCAGAATACAGCCCCTCCTTCATGCTCTGGAGGGTCTTTACACAGTGACAGCTGTCCCCAACCAGTCACTGCAGGGCTTCTGGTCTGTGATGCCTTAGCAAGCTGTAGGAGGAACTAGTGGCAGTTTGTTACTACAATATAAACAAGAACACGTTCTTTTGCCCATCTTCTTTCCTTCTTAGTCCATGAACTTTCCAAAATAGCTGACTATGGCCCTTCACCTGAGTTTACAGGGAGAGGTGTCTTGTATCTCCTTAATAAAATGTAACGTTTGAAGAGTGCTGTGAATCCCATTTGGACTGAGGGGGCCTTTGGAATTCTTCTGATCACAGCAAACTTGCAGTGTAAATTCAGCTTTAAAATTTTGCTGTTCAAATGACAAATATACATCCATCAATACCAGCAGCACTGATGCAAGAACCATTGGCAGTCTATGAGAAGATGTCTTACAGTAGCAGCAGGGACAGATTGGGAGCCAGTTGTGTTTTGGTTGTTTTTTCTTCCTCATACGCACACACACTCAGTAGTCATCTACTCTGGCGGCAAATCGCTGACAAGTGTGTAACAGCAATCATTTCTAGACAGGCTTAAATGATCCCTCATGGTTTTACCTGTGCACTTCTTGTGGTCATTAGAAGTATGAAATTTGCAAGTTCCAGCTAGAATTTTGCTAGAATATCCGTGAGTTGAAAATGTCTCTATAAAACAAACTAGTCAATGTGTTAAGCTGGAGTCGGTGGCTACCAGCCTGCTAACCTTTGGTAAAAACTGTTGGCAACTAAACTGAGTCTCTGCTGCTTAACACAAACCAGAAAGTGCAGATAGCTACAACAGGTCATGGGGAAAATATCAGACAAGTACCAGAAAGAATTAATGAATACAAGATTTTTCTTTGTTTTTTATGTTTTGGCTAATCCACCACACTTAACAGCTTTACTAATTCCCTTGATTTTAGGAATAAGCTATCCTGTGTTTTCTGGACATTCTAAACCCTGCTATAGGAAAGGTGTCAGGGTCCCAAAACCTGCTGTGTGCAGTTTGTGTTATGGCCTGACATCAATAAAGACATAAAGAACAAAAGAGCACTTTGCAACTACTGCAAAATTAGACATATTTAAGCCAATCCCCACCCCCAAGAATGTGTAACTGTTTCTCTACTAGACAGATTGGAGTTAGTGTAACTGTTAGAGTTGCAAACTGCTTTTATATGGGTGACCATCAGTTGATCACACTTACCAGTCCTTTCGGACTGCTGAACTGAATTTGAACAGGCAAGTGAGATTTCTTTGCTTGTCAACCAGCAGTTGTAGCAATTGTCGTAGGTATGCTTGTTCTACATAAAAATCACAGATGTTGAAGTCTTCCTCTGGTTTGCTGCTGGGAGCAGAACAGCTTGATGCAGCTGATTTTCTGGTGCTTTCAAGCTGGTTTGGAGGGCCATATAAAAATAAGATGTTTGTTTAACCCCAAGTAAGCACAGAAGAAGAAAGTCTTTTGCACAAATGGTGAAGATCCTCAATCCAGTCCCTTTAATGTAGCAGAAAGGAGTCATAAAAGTCCCAGTTCTGCAGCGAAATTATTCCTTTGATGTAGGGAATATGGAATAAGCTTTGTAGAGTTCTTTGGAACTCCAGTGCACAGTGTATGTGCTGAGGAGCAGAGGTTGTAGGTGGAGGTGCTGTGGAGTCCAGGCAGCACCCTGGCCCCTAGAGTGACTCAGGAGGAGGGACTTGTGCAATTCAAACAGTCTTCTGCATGACTGCAGTAACTTAGCAGACTTGCCAGAGGCTTTAGAATAACTCCAGGGAGATTTTTTTTAAGCAACGTGACACCTAACTTTCCAACCCCCTCCCATTAATTTCATATGTATTATTTAAGGATGACAGAGATCTTTGCATCACCTATATTCCTGAAGGAATTGCAGTTCTTTCATACAGAAACCTTTTCAGTATCAAGCAGACTTCAAATGAGCCATGTTGCTTGCTTGTTTTTCCACCTTATTCAGATTGTGTTCAGTGCAGCTATTCTGGGTTATTTATAATTGTTTTAATTCTTGATTCTCATCTACTAGCTCTGTGTTTTAAGTGAGTGAGAATGCATTCTGTGTTGAAGAAAATACTTTTTTCCAAAATTTAGTGTGACGTATCCTTTTCAAATCCCACAGGTAAAATCCAGCCGGTAGGAATGCAGCTGCCTGACCTTCCTTATGCTCAGAGCCACCTACCCGAGTCTTCATTGAGCCAAGACCACACGGGCAAAGGGGAGATGATGAACTAGTGGAGAGGTTCAAAAGTGGCAGGTGACAAGAGGTCCCAAACATCCTACCAAGTCCACTGTGGGGTAAGGCTCAAATAGGCTGGGCCAGTCTCTCCCTCCCTCCCATTGCTGGCGATTCAGATTAATCAGTAACTCTGATTAGTCCTGGTAATGTGGCATAACCCCAACATGAAAACAGCATTCCAGCCAAGAGAGATAGACCTCCGTAGAGGACTGTGGCCATATCTAAGACAGCAGAGGAGTATTAGGATTTTAATATGAATCATTACCATGCCTAAAATCTGATGAGATGTATGTTTGTGGCTCAGTTCTGACCCTACCCCCATTCACATTAATTTTTGGAAAGCTTTTCCTTTCATTATCAAACATTCAAATTCTAAATTTCCTGCTGGCCATAACTGGCCAACTACTTCTACAAAGAGGTAGCTCCTACAGCATGTGTTTTCCACTCAGACAAGGACTCCAGCTTCAAACATGATGGGCACTTTTTTTTTCTTCTCTGTCTTCTACTCCAACAGTAGAATGTTCCACAGAAGTAACTTGATGCATGTGAAATTCCACGATGCCGTATTGCACTTGAGTACAAACACTTCTCCTGAACTGCTTGGGCCTGGACCATATGAAGGGTCTGGAGGCGGTCCCTGAGATGGGAAGGGTTCATTTTATAAGGAATAATGAGAAATAACCATTTAATGCCATAGAGAATGCTGTGTAAAAATTCATTTACATTCCTGCAGCATAGTAATGGCCTTATTTCCAGAATTTGTAAGACAGCAGAATAAGTAGCACAAAGCATCAAACCCTTTTTTACGATTTTACAAAATAAGCTGGTTTGTGCCAGTGATAGAAAGGACAAAAGGAAAAAATACCTCCATCAAGCTGTGCTTCCTCATATATTTAGTGTATATTCAAGTGGTTCCTGATATATATAGAAACAACCAAATGACAGAAAAATATGGTTTGTAGTTAAGGTCCCTTATTAACACTTTGTCTGAGTGCAGAATAAGAAAATATGCAAGATTCTGCAGTGAATAAATGAATATTTAACAAATCTGAATGAAGATAAATTGAGGAAATCCTGTTATAAAGACAAACAAATACATCTTTATTCTTTATAACATAGGCAATAGCTCCATATTGCACATGACAAGGCATGCTTTGTGTAATAGGGTGAATATGTATTGCTAACTATGTGGAATACAGTTGAATAGAGAAAATATATTTTTAAATTTCCATAATGGGGAAAGGCAGCATGTCTGAGGTTACTCATATTTTAGATTATTATTACTGAAGACATTTTTTACATCATTAGTTTTTAATATAGATGCTGTTTGCTTCCACTTTACAATTTAGTCTGTTTGGAGACTGAAGATACAACATGTGGTTGCATGGAATGCAGGTTCTGTTAGAACTAAGCAGGTATTTTACTGAATTTTACACATATATCTAGTAGAAAAACAGTTGTCTACATTTTTCATTATCAGCCCATCTGTTCTAGTCTTCTTCAATGTAAAAAAACCCAACATAACAGAGTCGACATACCAATTTTTTTAATATATCTGTTTGGGCAAAGAAATTCTCTTTCTACACTGACATTTATCAAGAGAAGATAAATATTATTGGAAGTTTGCAACAAAAGCTGTAATTGAGTGCATTTCTTCCCTTCTCCTTTACACCCCGATATAGATTCATACTTTTTTTTTCTGAGAGAGGAGTGTGTAATGCTGCAGAGATAGCATTACATAAAACTGCTATATAAAGTTTGTCCACTAGGTGGTCCTTAAAGACATATTTGAGAACATTGGTTCAGGTTTTAAGTCCTCATATTTAAGTACATACAAATAAATGCAAATATATATTTTAATATCATCATTAGAAGTTATGGCTAAAATGATCGTAAAAATTTTGCTCCCTCCCCCCATATTCAATATGTATTTATCAAGGATAAATAATTTGAAGAATACTCTGTGTAAGATTCTACTATGTATGTAAGCCCTCAGACTTCTTAAAAAGCAATTCATTCAACTGATTTTAGCAGGGTTACTCACAGAAGCCAATCCTATATATGTGAAGATGACCTCATTTGCAGCTCACATACTCTATTTATACTCCAGGGATGCTAAACTGTTGGAAGTGATGCATTTCATTGGCATTGTAGTGATGTTGTCAAAAGTAAATTAAAAAAAAAAAATCATAGTCAAAAATAGCATTGGCATAGCTGTAAACAGCGGTAATAGCACTGACAGGAAAATATTTGGATTCCAAGCACAAGCTTCATTTTACTTTGAGACGGTTTGAGATTAAATCTGGGAATCTACCATATGCCTGAATCTTCCTATAGAAGGTGGAACTCCATCAAAACTCAGCTGGTGTGGAGCCACAGTAGGTGTGAGCAGCAAGTGACTTCTCTAGACAACTAGATCACACAGAGCTACTTACGCTTCTGTTTGTTATTCCGAAACTTGAAAGAAGCATCATCATTGCAGATGGCACATGCAACTGAAGAAAACTCCATTCCATGAACATTGTGGAACAGAAGACATTTTAACAACATCCACTATCAAAAAGCATGAGATAGACAAAGAGCAATAAAATTATTTTTTCATACTCTGAGCCTTAAGGATGATGAAATTCCAAGAAAAAAATACAGCAATTTACACCCACTGAACAGGCAGTGACTGTGAGAACCAGGTAAAAATATTAATGCCTGTTTCTCACATATGTCAAATGATCTTGGCATGAAAACTTTCTCATTAAGCAGTAGACACATTTTGCAAGAGTATAGAAACTGTGTGGAAGAAATTAAACTTTTCAAACATTTTTACAAGTTACAGTCTATGATAAAAAGGGAAACCATGAGACCATGAAATAGATCTTCAGCCATTATGAGCCTTTTTTTATTACGTTGCTGTGGTTTTTTAGTGTGGTAATGGTAAATTTCTAAATACATTGTACTAATTTCCATATTCATTTTCAAGTTCGCATTTCAAGTGTGTAAAGTGTGATTCCATTAGTCTTCATTGATTCATAGAAAACGCAGCATGGACTGTGTCTTTTTATTAATGAAAGGAAAAATAAGAATGAAGTTACAGAATGTAATGAGGTTTAGAAATGAGTTTGCTTCATCTTATAGCAGTTCTGCAAATTATGACAAGACTGGCAATTCTAAGCTGTGCATCGCCTGTAATACAACCCGTGCTTAATGAAAAAATTATGTAATCAAAAACTGTAGAAAGACAAGAAACTCAGTATTCCTCTCTTTCTTTATGAGCGGGGCTTCTTGCTATAAACTAGTCAATTTACTTAGGTATTGAAAGAAGTTACCCCTATAACAGAGAAATTGATATATTATTCACAGAGAAAGAACGGGGGGAGAACAGGCATTTCCTTCTTGTTGCTTCTTCTGATATCAACTGAACTAAAAAGTTCAATCTAGTTACAATATTTTCCCAAAATACTTCACAAACTGAAAGAGGGAAGTCACTGCTTGCTCTAGTGACCTTTTGATAGTCCAAACCAGCTGTTTGATAGGCCATAGACATTTAATACAAGTAGTTTGGAGACGAAGCATGCTATGTGTTCCTGTGGGTAAAGTTTAGGCTGGAAAAATTATTTAAATTGGCATGGAGTCAAGACTAAAACCATCATAGGAATTAAAGAAGATATTAATTTTCATAATTCATGGCTTATGACAAATGACTGTTTAAAGGAAAACACATAAGAACTGGACAAAAAAAGTGGAATGGTAAACCCAACAAAACCAGTTTCATTTTTTGGTATCATGGTAAAACATATTCAAAGCAAAAGTACCATAGTAAAGAGAATAAAAGACACAAGCCACAGGAAAAATAAATAAAAATGTTTTCCCCTTTTTTCCCTGCAACAGTGGCAATACTTCCTATTTGTTCAAATCTTTACGTAGTACAAACAAATACAGCCTTTAATGCAACAGTCTTTTCACATTAAGCTTCTGAACAGGGAATTATCCTCCTACTCTAGCTTCTAATTTCCTCTTCCTGTCCCATATATAAAACAGCTGGGTGCGGTTGTCTGATGAGACCAGCTGCCTTGGTCTCCCAGGCTATTTTACCCCTTCCTGCCTGATGCATGAGCTCTGCTCATTTTAGGGAGAAAGGAGGGAGGTGAGTAATTTTTGGTCTGTTTTTTTTTTCATGGCTGTTTGATTTTCAATGTTTCTAAGCCTCTCAGAAGTTAAATGAGCACTGTATTTGTTTCATCAGGCAATTTGAAAATAAAATACACTTAGGAAGGAGCAGCGTCTCAAGGTGAAGCTTTAAGAAGGCTCTTTGTTACTTGCTTTGTTTTAGTGAGGCAAAGCTATTTCAGTTAGATGAAGAAAGAAGGATCTTTAGCTGAGCTGTAGAAGGATGAGAGCTATGGGGAGTTTCAGCTGTAAAATTAGACGTGGTCTGAATGTGAAAACTAGAGATGTCAAGGCGAAGAGAATCTTCTCAAATTTGTGACACAAAGAGCCTAGTAATTGTGTTGGGTAGATCACTGTGATTGAAATCAAGAGATGGTGGGGAGTGCTTAAAATTAAGGAAGAAGGAAGGGTATGCTAAAGTTATGCTGGGCTGTAGCTGGTAGCCATGTATCTATTAGGTTTCAGTGATGCTGATACAGATTCCTGCTATGAACATGAGGTGTCAATAAATAAGTCTTTAGTCTTGAAAAGAGGTTGAACTATATTAAAGGATAACATAATTTAGATGTGGTACAAAACAAAAGCCCCACAGAAAACTGGAGGAAAGAATAGGAGAGTCTTAAAAGATCAGTTGAAAAAAATAAGATAATTGGGATGTGATGGTGTCAATTAAATTAGGGGTGTGAGGAGTTAAATAGTTTTTTTGAACATATGCCCTGGAGAGTGCTGAAAATAATGATACATAAAGGGAGTGAAAGTGGAATAAGTGACTGCGAGATTTGTCTAGAAAACCATCACTTGAAACTAATGACAGCATCTCTATTGAAATGTGAGGAGGAAAGCCATACTAGAGAGGATCTTAGCTGGAAGTAGTGTGAAAAAAAGATTGTGTAATGATATTGATGACACAGAATGAGCATAGAGATGAAAGAAGTCGGTTGAGTTTCTGTGCGGTTGGTTTTTTGTTTGTGTGTTTTAAGAGGAAGGGATTGCTCTATATTTTCATTTTAAGAGAAAAGAGTAAAAAAGAATGTAGCCAGAGCCTGAGGGGGGAGTTCAGGAGGTGGTCGTGGGCTGGCTGGAGGAAAACAAATGAGAAACTTCTACATCTGCAGTAGAGACTATATGGAAGAGACTTGGGGATAATCACTGAAGGTAAAGGTAAAGTGATAAGAGGAAGACTGAGTCATGCTCTGTCATGCTTCTTTTGAGAGAGCATCATAGTTTTATGTAGTGAAAAAGGAAGTAGAGAAAAGCAAAGAAGATCTGAATTGAGGTCACTAGAAATTGCAGTTCAGAGACTTTATTTGTGCTGGGAGAGGTTCTGCTGGGGTGAGACCAAAAGAGGGGAGAACAGGTTTCTAATGGGGAAAGTCATTCTGGTCACAGACTTTTGCCAGAGGCATTCTTGAGCACAGGAGCAAGGGTGGAGGAAGCAAATGCTTGAGGGACTTGGCAAAGTGGACAAAAATGTTGAGGCACATAAGAGTTAGGAGAGGGGGAAGGAGGGAGCAGCATGAAGTGAGAATCAACAGGAGTGGAGAGGGGTGCTTGAGAACAGATGCAGAGTTGTCTGCCATTTGCTGATCCTACGCAGGCCCTGCCCTTGAGAAACATGAATTAGTAAGTAATAAGAAGAATGCATCTAAATATAACAAAGCAATCTAGAGGCATCTGTATGGAAAAATAATCAGAATCAGAAGGGTAATTTTCTAACTGTCAATGCAACCCATTACATTGGCAGCAGAGCTGTGTTAGGGTGTGTGGGGAGAGAAGGAATCCCGAGAACGCAGTTTCATTCCTGTGTTTCCCAGCAGACTCCTATTGCCCGGGGTTGCAAACCAGGGCAGGGAAGAGAAGGCAGCCCTGACAACTGCAGGCAGTGCAGAAGGTAGAACAGAATTATCACTTAAAGTGTTTTTAAAAAGCCCACACAAGAGCATCCATTTTTTCTTAGGGAAAATAGTCAGTTATTCTTGCACCTAGCGAAGCATCCAGCTGAGACAGGGTGCCCTAGATGTGGGGAAAGCTAAATAAACAAGGTTGCAGCTGATTTGTTTACCTCTACAAAATTAGATGTCTCCAGTGACATCATACAACTGTTCTTCACATTTTTTTTCTTGTGTTTCACAACATGATGGTATTTTTTAGCAGCATGTTTCCCATCAAACATGGATTCCCATTTTATGAACTCTCCCTCATTTTAGTAAGAGAAACATGATTTGGAAAGACTTTTTAGCAGGAAAAGCTAGCTCTGTCAAACACATCTGTAAACATTCATCTGTGCTTCACACAAGGGAGTTTCATCTGTGAATGCTGCATCTAGGAGTCAAATGCAGAGATGAGGCAGGATATTCTCAGCACCTCTTTATAGAAGAATGTATAAAATACTGTAAACCCTGCCACATCCAACCAAAGCCACATGACCCAAGTATGAAACTATTCACATGAGCCCATGCAAGTGGCAGAAGCAAAACAAACAGCTTAAAATCAACATAACTGAACATAAAAGGACCATGAGGAAACATGATCATGAGTGCTGTGTCATTTCACATTTCATGCAACACAAACGTGACACCTTATCCCTTAGGTTGCTATACGTTAATCGAACATACCTCCACACTTGAAAGGATAATGGTATCAGATGAGAGAAAGCCCTTTGTATTCTTTAAGAACTGCAAACCAAAGTAATGAATGGCATCTTAGACCATTTTTCACATGAGAAGCCAGTGTGTCATACAAGATTTCATCTTCCTTACCACTCTGTCCTGCCATGTTATGCTGCTTGTTTTTCAGTACCAGGATATCCTTTATTATGTGACTTTTTTTAAAGGTTACTTTTGGGGGAAAGAATGGCTTTGCTGAGCTGCTCTGCTGTTAGCATTTTGTGTTACAGAAGCAGCTCTATATAAGCACTGTAAATCCCCTTTCTTTTTTTTTTTTACTTTTCCCTGTGCTTTCCTTAGAATTGTGACAATTTCTGACAGCTTATAGCAGAGCTGGGAAGAAGTCTTGGTTTTGCTGCTTGAGAATGCTTCTAAGGGATTCAACCAACTGTCAAAGTCAGATTGAACAGAAAAGTGTCTGTTCTGTTGACCTGTTCTGATGGCTGTGATTTGTGAAGAGGATAGATAGGACAAATGCAAAATACTTCATTATGATTCTAGTTCTCAAATGCTTAAGGTCTGATGAAGCATGTCTTTGCAAATTCCATTTCCTTCCTTACCACCCCTCTTTCCAGTGTCCGTGCTCTCCTTCCTCACTACCTACCCTCCTTCTTTTTTAAGATAACCAGTTTTAAGGCTGGAAACTTACCAATGCCTATGTGATGACATCTCTGCTGTCAAAGTTGTGGATAAAGCACGATGTGGTCCATGATCTGGGTTTCACATATCCACACTGAGATCAGTCCTACAATGCCATTGCAAAGCATTATAGAACAGTTGCTGGAGGACATGGGCCATAGCCTTGCCTGACCTTGGGATTGCAGATGCAGAGAATTGCTGAAGCTCGTCTCTTGCTTTAGCCTGGCGAGCTTAAGCACAGACTTGTCCAGTCAGTTTGTATGCTAGGCAAGGTAGGATGATAGCATGCGTTCAGACTTTAAATACAACTGAGACTGGAGTGCCTCTGGGTCCTTCTTACTTACGTGTTTTTTGTGTGGTATGGCTTCTTCAGTGGGGAACTCCCCCAAAAGAGATATATGGCCTGACACTTAGGAGAGTGGCAGGCAGGCCTGCAGAGTCTGCTAAAACATTTGTGGGAGTCTGGAAGCACTTTAGAGGCTGATAGATAAGAAGTTGGAAACATCTGAACTTTTGAGGAGGAAAACAAGATTTATGGTGACTATGAAGAGCAGGAAATCGAAACTGTTAAGAAATCAGCTTCAGGTCATCATAAAGTTCTGATCCCTAGTTTCATATTAAGGAACAGAGTACTACTAGAAAATCCTGCCTGTGGTAATAAATAAAATTAATAATTAGCTACTATATACTGCTTTTCATCTATAGATCATAGTGATAAGAGCAGCACAGTAAAAGTCTAATTTATTGCAGCTAAATAGTTGACTGTTAAACATTTCTTTTTGTGGGACTGTAAATTCTACCTGTTGACATAAACTCAATCTTAGCTGCTTTCTGGACCGAATTGCTTTATCATTTAGAATTAACTCCTTGCAGACATTTTCAAGAGTTATTGTTTCTTGCAAGTGTATTATGAAAAGGAGAAATCCCAAAGGAGAGAAAGAGAAATAAATTGGCAAAAGCCTTTGGCACTAATTGTAACCATGGCCACATTTATTGTTATACAAATCAATTAGGACCATATTTTGTGAGTCTTAATTGAGGAAAACTGCCATTTTTTTACTGCAAAACTTAGTCCTAGAATATGTAATCTTTTAATCACATCATTTGTCTACCACTGTGGGAAACACTTTCTTTAGTACACTCTAAAAATGTAAGAGCAAGGTGTACCTACTGTACATCTTTTTAATATAACTAATAAAATTCTCAAGTGGTTGTTGAAACAAAATGCTAGAGAGAATTTTTTTATTACTTAAAGGCTTTGGAATTTGCCCTATATTTAACCGGAGGTATTGGCCTTAACTCTGAAAAAATATTGATCCTTTGCTTTTGATGTCCCAACTGAAGATGTTTCAACTGAGCTTGGGGTTTATGCAATGAAGAGCAAATTTGAATTGACCAAATTATTGGTCAGTCTTACAACATACACTTATAAATATATGTTTTAATATCTAATGCATGTGTCTAAGTTACTACAAAGAGTTACTTCAAGCCTGAAGAAGACATGTAAGACAAGGACAATGTCTTTGTTATATTTTGAGAGAAATCCAAAGAATATCCTTTGGTGTAGGCTTGTCTGTTTGAACAATCAATAGAGATGTATGTCCCTAAATGTGGCTGGAAGCTACACTTGGAAGTGGGCCAGAGCCCACATGCTTAGACATATCTCATGGCTCAGTGTGATCACGGAAAATGGACTGGTGACCCTTACCTGTTGAATCTTTTCTTTAGAGAATTGTGGGAAAAAAAGGAGCCAGATAGATAAAGATTTGAACCCATGCTTCTAAGTCATTGGTGGTTTTGCCATACTACTTTTTCAAGTCTGATGAGAGTCACATGAAGAAATGTATATCCTTTATAAGTTACATATGACATGGATACTGGCTGGTGACAATGCTTATGTTTATTGTGGCCTTGAACCAAAGCCAACCAGATGTTTTTGGAAAGTTTGGATACACGTGTAAACTTTGAAGCCCTGAATCATGGTTAGTGCGATAAAGGTGTGATAATGTACTTTGTACAAGAAGGACTTCTTAACAGATCAAGAAATTTCCCCTGCCGCTAAGTAAGGTCATCCTGGCAACCAAAATAATTGGGCTGATAAGGAGAATGACAAACACACTCCTTTTCTTTTTAAGGAAGAATAAGCTGGAAGGGGTGAGTGTGGCAGAGATGTCATGGGGAAGCAGAAGGTCTATTGCTGGCACAAAAGGAAGAGGTGCTGCTTTGCTGACCTTTTTTGGGGAGGGGGCGAAGGGGAACTTCTAAAAATAGTAAAATATGATCGTCCAGTACTGGCTTTTGTTACCATCACCAACTTGAGTTCTGCTTTCAAGATTTATTATATCACTCTTAAATCTCTTGGAGTCATTACAATCTTGCCTTTCATCTAGTCTGTATATAAATAATTGATCATCATAAGGATTGAAAACTGTGGAAATGAAGACAGCTTAACACAGATATTCTTTATGACATCAATTACAGGGGGAATCATTTGATGAGAACAGAGAATATTTCAAATGGTACAATAATGCTAGCTCCTAAAATTACTTTGTATTTGAAATGAAATGTGTACACTGATTGGTTCTGTTGCCAGTTTATGGAGAAGTATATTATAGTTCAATGAAAAAGATGGTTAATTATCTGCATGCAGGCTTGCTTCACCCCTCCCCTACTTCTCTTTTACACTAGTGTAACTCTGTTGAAGTCAGCTGTGTACAAATGGTGTAATGCAGTGGTGAATCAGGCCTATATTTTGTAAGTAATTTATTGCAAGCATTTGCAGTACTGAGAGAGGAAATGTTCAGGCGTGTTTGCTGCTGAGATTTAAACTCCCTGAGCGCGCGTTCTGCTGGCAGCAGTCACGTGCGCTGGGCCAAGGGTGTCGTAGGGTTAAACACTGAATACTACAACAGTAGCTGAGCATGTTTATTGTATTAAAACCTGGTAACACACTAAAATACTGTAAACAGCATCACTAAGCATGTTTAAAGGAAGTAAAAGTTTGAGTGGGTTTTTTGGGGGGTTTTGGTTTGGGTTTTTTTAGATACTTGATGCAGTGTTGACTGGTGAAATTGTATATTTGGCTTGACTGGAGAGGACACTTCCTCTCCCTTAAGTTAGCTGTCATGTTGATATTTCACATCATTCCACTCTTTGTGTGCAGGCAACGGGTGGTTTGGACCAATATTCAAACTAAAGGCAAATGAGCTGATGCATATTTTCAAGATAATAAGTTAGAAGGAGAGCTGGGCATCTAGGGGATCAAAAAGACAGAAGATAAGGGAACTTTGTAGGACAAAGAGAAGTTCAAATACAGACTGGGCAGCAGAATAGGTTGCTTGAACTGGCTGGAAAGAAAATTGTGCTGCTGTTGTACAGTGGCAGCCATTTTGAATGTCACTTACTTGCACGTTTTCCAGGCCAGGCTTGCACAAATCACAATCTGAATAATTTCCAGATTTTGGTACCAATCAGTTGCATTTAGGTGGTTCTTAATTGTAATTTTACATAAAGAAGGTTAAATGCATATGATTAATGATAGGTTTTCATTTCTAAGATTTTGTGATTGCTTTAAGCTAATGGGAACCACAGAGTGTAATACAATATCTTGTTGATTTAGACAGTAGTTAATTTTCTGTATTTCTTCATTTGAGAGACACTCAGGTATGAACAACAGATGTGCAGATGTTAGCTTGGTGTGTAGTGTGCCCAGAGGGAGAAGTGTAATTCAGGAATGATTTTTAAAACAGATTTCTTTTTAAGGTGTGGGATGTAGTACCTTTAAGGGTTATCTTTCTGAAACTTCTGGATGACATTGCTAAATTGCTGCTGAGAAAACAAGTCCTTCCATCTCCATAATATCAAAAGGAAGCTGTGCCTAAGAAGTGAGTGTAAGGTCTATTCCCACTGCTGACAGATGTAATTTTTGTTTGCTATTTTGGAAAGTGTTCAAAGTTCATTTTTCCATTGCAAATCGTAGCAGTGTCCTCTGGGAAACCAAGTATAACACTTTTAAAGTGGTGTCATCGCAATTACTGACTTCTGCAACTAAAGGTGTAAAGTTAAAGGTGAGGAAGCTATAGTATGTTCAGTTAATTATGAATAGTGGTGGACTTTAATATTCTAAGGATATATACAAGACAGAATTCTAAGGGAGGAAGCCGAGTTTGTCTATGAAAATTCAAGGACAAGTTACATCTGGTGACACTAAGCACTGAACTTTTTCAGCCGTTCACTTAAGCAGCTAAATCTAATTGTAATAATGCAGCCTTTAAATGTCCTTTAGTAATTTCTAACCCTGGATCTCTGTGCACTTTATAAAACATAGCATTATTTTATCGATTGCTGTGGTATATGTGAGCCTAAATCACACACTGGGACACTAGTTAGGTGTCCACTACATTAGGGTCTGTGCAGGTGGAACAAAACCAGAAATTACACTTGTAGCCAGAACTCCATGTTAAAGCAATGCAGTTACAGGTTGTACAACACTGCTGACTGGGACCACATGCAGTCCTGGGTAGAGCTAGCTGAAGGTCTATCATTCATTGAAAACTTGCCCCATCTTAAAATAATTATTAGCTGACACTCCCAAGGTGAGTTTCATGTCATCAACTTCAGCTGCCTGCAGTTTATTGTCCTGGAACACATTCTGAAGTGGAGGGATGAACTAGGGGCACCCCGGCAGTGCCTTGATCTGTCCATTAATGCTGAAGAGAAGATGAACAGCCAGCTCAGATGGGACTCATGTTAGACAGCTGAAATTAGGTGAATCTTGCTATGCCTTGGTAAAAGGGGGCCGGACTCATTATTTCATGCTTACCTTTTTTTCCCCCGAGTGCCCAGCTTGTTTCAGACCCTACCTACCTACAAGGACTGATTGCTTTCCTCTCCCCACTTAATACTTTAATGATTACTTGGCTGGCTTACTGTGCAGCTTCCAACCTCCTGGAACCTGTGGGTTTTCAAGCAGGAAGGTATCCTCTAGCAAGGAACTGCACTGGTCAATATTTTCATACATGCGATTCCCCATTTTCTCCTTTTCTCTGCAGGTGAATAGCCTGAACCCACAAATTTCCATCTGGTGTGGCTGTATTGGCTATATAAGTTCTTCTTTACTACAGCCTCTATATTTTATCTCCCTCACCTGTATTTAAAAAAAAAAAAGGGGGGGGGGGAGAGTTGCTATCATGGATATAGCCCACTTCACTGCAATGACTTTGGCTAAAACTATTAATGTTTGTAAGGCACTTAGAAAGCCTGTGCAAGTATAAACTTTGGCACTATTGTAGTGTTATTTGAGAGCCCCTGAAGTTGAACAGTATAATTCTGTCAACAGATTTTGCATTTAGAAATATATGACCCATCACTAAATTCTTGTATGAAGATAATTCAACAAAATATTTTAAAATTTGGTTGAACTCCTAGACCTATTGGGCTAGTAAGGACTTTTTCTTCAGCCAACTCTTACAGCCCAGATTGTCTAGATATCCACATAAAAATGTAACTACTACTGTGAAGAGGAAGGCTGAAGTACCTCTATGGCAGAACTTTCAGAATTGTTCCACGTGCTTCAGTTCCTTTCCCATTAAAATCATTGAAAAAAACCTTTTCTTGACTCTAAGGGGATCAAGGTTAAACTAGCACAGAACATTTTGAAAACGCCAAACTAGTAATTTAATCTTTGGATTTAACCATAATGGCCCTTGCAAATTTTTTTCCAAAGCTGCACTCAAAATAAACGATGTGTTAGTCCCTAATAAATGGGCCTTAGTAAAAGCATGTATTATGCTTCTTTTGAAAAGTCATGTATTTCTTATGGTGGGTTTCTGATTCAGCTGTCTCCCCAGCATGCTGGTTTAACTTTTTTCTCCCTTCTAGGAGTTTGTAACCCTGCGACTTGCTGTGTTTTCTGTACAGCAACACATGTGCATCTGTGTGTAACAACATGAAGAGGATAACCTCAGACTTATTAGCATGGTTGTCTTCAGATTGAAAAATACTTTTTGTAGGTTCATTTCTTAGCATCAGCTTCCTGATTTCTTACTTATTAAATCATGTAGTGTTTATGAAATAAAAGACTCCTAGGCTGTCAGTCAGAACACTAAAGCCTTTCGCAGACCATAAATTCACATTCCAATAGTTATAAATAGAAAACAGTATTGCAGTGGTTGTAAAACTCTCTCTCTGACTATGTTGTACTGCACCAACAAATCAGAAGAAGAGACGGTTTGGATACTGTTGTCAACATCTTTTTGCTCAGAATTTCCATCGAGCCAATAAGTGAGCTTGTCCTGATGATTTGTAATATCTGTTATCACCTTTCGTTAAACTCTGAGGAGAAAGGAAATACAGGATATTCCAGATGGGAGTCTGGTACATGTGCACTGAGGAATCTGTTTGTGTTTCCTCTGATTGTTAGTGAAGGACAGTGGGGGTGCTGCTGCCTGTTGCATTATTTTTTGTACTAATGACCATATCCAAGTGACTTCTGTTAATGTGCTGTAATTTATAAATCCTTTGGGATAGAGTATTCGTCTTTTCAGTAATCCTTACTGTTGTTGTATGCTTTACAACACTGTAGATTAGAATCTGCAGAAGAGTAAATTTCTTCCTTTTAACTGTGATCTGATGTTCCCCAGCTTTTCCTTTATGTTTTTACTTATTACTCTTAGAACAGGTCTCACTAGGATACTAACTTCTGCATTGTTCTGGTTAATCAATACTAACATAATTTTCTGAATATGTTTCCCAATTAAGTTTCTGGCACCTTTATTAAAAACAGAAGTATTTGATGTCGCAAATTAAATCTGTAACACACCAAGGTTGTTTTTTTTCCCTCTGTAACTGCTGCTATAGAATGGTATAGATCGCTTTGGGGTTTGGATATTCACTCATGAATCGTTCAAACGTCTCTCAGACATCAGCCACAGAACATCTATACCCGAGTTAAAGCAGCAATGGAAATCTATTGGAAATGGTAAGAATGATACAGCCTGCTATGATATGGACTGTTTAGCTAAGAAATTAAAAAGGCAACATAACACAAGCTGAGATGCAGAAGCTGGGAAAAAGTTCATTAGAGAAATGCTTGACAGCATGAGACCAATGGTCATTTAGGCTGCTTCTGTCTCCAGCAGGTGCAATAGGAGAAACCGTATAGAGATAGCATGCAAACTTGGCCACTTCCATGGTCTGTTCTCATTCTCTCTCAGCATCACAGCTGGTGCACTAGGGATGTTAGAAGCCATATACCTACATAGTCCTTTTAGTGTTCATGGACCCATTTCTCATGTGTTTGCCTCATTCCTGCTTGAAACTGTTGATACTCTCTGCCTCAGCAGCTTCTTGTGGCAGCAAGTTCCAGAGGTTCACTACTCACTGTGGAAAGTACTTCCATCTGAATTAAATCAGTCTCCCATAGTTTCAGAGTGTGTCCCCTACTACTTTTTCTAGTATTGCAGGGTTTCATTCTGTTTGATCCTGCTTGCGTTCAGCTATCCACTTTTTTCGTATACTGTATACTGTGATCATATTCTTTTTAGTTTTCCCCTCGCAACAGAAGGGTGCTAGGCTATGTAGTGTAGGAGACACTACATAGATGAGATAGCTGCTCTATCTCCTTGATGATTTTAATCGGTCTTCTGTAACTTCATTACAAAATTAAATAAAACCTCTTACCCATGTGCTACAACAAGTATGTCAAGCATGAGAATCTCCCAAACCACCTCATCAGTAAAGGTGGAAACAAATAGTTCACTGAGTGTCTGTGGTGGCATTATCATCCTTTTTATGCCTTTATCAACAACTGGTCCCACTAATCACAAGATAACTTCTTGCTTTTGATGTATTTAAAGAATGTTTTACTGTCAGTTTGGGCACCATTTGCAAGTCACTCCTCAAATTCTTTTTTAGTCCCCTTTATTTTCTGTTTACATTTGAGCTGCTTTATTTTATGGGATTTTTCTGCCCTCACTTCAGAAAGCTTTCTGCTTTGTTTTGTGTTTTTTAAATGTTGATCTTTTGCCTTTGAAAGTTTCCTTTGCTTTCCTTTTGAGCCATCTGTGCAGAGAGGGTTTGGACTGCTTTGTTTTCTTCTTGGTCTGTCTCACACACATTACCTAAACTTCTGGTATAGTGTATTTCATGGCTATCAGGCCTTCTGTAGACTTGCTGGCTTTTGAACTAAACCTTTCAAAGTCTTTAGAGGGCAGAGGGGGTGTTGGTTTTTACTTTTTTATAATCACTGATTTTTTTTTTAACACAATTTCTTTATTGAAATTGAATAGCCACAAACTACATTCATTTAGTCTTCTCTCTTTTTCTAGTTTTAAGCTGTAGTGTATGATGATCACTAATGCAGAACACCTCTCCCATTAATATCTGTTGTCCTGTGCACCAGCTGGGACCAACTCCAATATGTTTTTTTAAGTGACCAAAAACTAGATTTCTGTATCTTAATGAAACATTAACCCAGTCTGGTGTGGTTAATTGTAGTCTCTTTGAATTTGTACCTGACCTAAATTTGCAATTTCTCTAATTTCATGAAGCTTTTCCTGAGCCAGTGATTCTCTGATTGCCCTAATCAGAGTTGGTGGCACAGCTATGCTGTTGTTATTAACATCCATGTTTTTTACCCACAAGGATTCCATTGTGCTTCTTTTTCCCCCATTATATTTTTATGCTGTGCCACTGTATAATACCCTTCACATACAGTGCCTTTCCCTGACCTGTGTGTCCTATTTCATCATTCCTATGAAGTAGGTAATACACATCTCATTAGCTATCCTACTTCCCTCACACTCCAAGAAGCCTATTATATCAGGGTTGTCACTTGATGTCAAGCGTTTTAGCTCCCTCTACCTTTTTAGGCTTCTAGCATTAATGTAGAAGTACTTTCAAGTATTGGCCATGCACCACTGCTTACTGTTGTCTGTGCAGTTCAGCTGGCATGGCAGGCAGTATAATTTACCATTCAGTGAGAATGTGCTGCTTACTTTCCTCCTGACTCTCAGAAATATGTTGCACTTCAGTTACAGCCTGCCCTATTGACTTGTCCCCTGCTTCTGGGTTTGATGCATCTCAATGACTGTTTTAGTTTTTCTATAGTGATGTGCTGGCTTTGTGATGAACAGGCAACCCATCCATCCTGCACAGGTTTCTCCTGTTCCAAATGTCTCCCTGGTTTCCAGCATAGCTCAATTCCTGTTGTCATCTCCTCCGTGCCCTGGAACCCTGGATCTCTTGTCTTTTGGGCTTTGTACGTGGCTTTTTAGAGGATATTACTACGGAAGTCCTGCCCAGCTCCTTTTCAGCAGTCTGATTTTAACCTTCACAGCAACACTTCTATATCACAGTACCAAAGTGGACAGTGACTATAGGCTTTTCCCCTGCAACCTGGGTATTTTGTGAAAATTCCTACCTTTTCACCTGACAGACATTAGCATGGGGCCTTCATGGACATCAGAAACCTAGATATCTGTGCCTGAAAAAATAATCTACTTCTAGCTAAGTCTTCTTATCTTTGACAATTCCCTTTGGGTGCAGAAGCATCCTGAGCACAAGGGGACACAGTGACTGAGACTTACACTATGGATTAAGCAGGCGACATTGAATCTTTGTATCAGTTTCACGATTAAAATGAAGATTAATTTTACAGTCATTTTCGTAGGCATCCTATATAAGCTTCTCAGTTCAGCTCATATTGCAACGCCACCAGGTAATAATAGTAGCTTATGCTTATGCTTACAAGAGAGGCTCATGCCCAGATTGCCAGGCACTAGCCTTGGCCAATGTCTTCCAATTAACCCAGACTCCTGGCTGACAGTGTTGCAAAGGAATCACTGACCTGGGGATATCAAATTAGTTACTAGCCAGACTGTCCTGGCTGGTGCAAGCAGCAGAAGTAGTGGGCTTGAAGAAAAGACCTATTCAAAGGGATCACTGCAGGAAAGCAAAGATTCACCACTGTCAAAGGGTACCAAGGAGGAAAGTATTTTAAAAGATGTGTTTCAAAGAACAAGAAAAAAGGGAAATTGTCCTGGTTTTCAGTATGGAAAGGAGCATTTTTGGTAAAATTTTGGTAAATGTGTTCAAGGCAGATGAAAAAAAACAAAAGGAAAGAAGTTGGACATTCTGCTTTGAGAGAGAAACTTACTTGGAATTAAAATATATTTTCATTGCTAACATGGGAAATTTTTTTTTCTTTGAAAACTTATGTCAATAGCCATACTGGAAGCAGAAAACACAAAACCTCTGAAGAGATTTAAAAGCAATGCAAATGTTTCAGATTTTCATTAGAGAGGAGAGTCTCTGCAGACAAAAGGGCTTTCAGAACATAAACACCTTCGATGCTTCAGTAAACCAGCCCGAGTTTTGCCTGACAGCTGAGAGATATTCCCTGTGGGTCCTTTATGCTCCCGTCCACAGAGTTGATTGAGTAAATATGCAGCAACAAGGAACATTCTTATACCCTGTGTCTGGCGTTTGCTGGCTGATATTTTTAACGTAGGGCAGATACAGTTCGATAATGTTGCTTGCACAGCTCGGCAGTATTCATCAAATACGGAAATGACTTTGATAAATACACCTTGTGGCATCTTCAGTTTTTAGCAGCAGCCATGCTACATTCTAAGTTTGAAGAACTCAAGTGTGGACTTCTGGGAGGATGTTAAATCACCAGTGGGGCTCTGGATAAGAAGTCTGTTTCTGGAGACAGAGTTAAAACACTTTAACTGTAAAGTCTGCCTGAAGTGTCTATGAGGATTCTTTAGGAAAGGTGACAGGAGATTAGCATTCATAAACTTTTCTGCTTTGAAAAGGGAAACGCTTTTTCAGCCTGAACAGAGGTATAGTTTTCATGGGTACTAGATCTACGACAAACTGTGTGAGGAGTTTTCCTAACTGGGGGCCAGCAGACTGGTAGGCAGCTTGGTGGGTGGCAGGGGCAGAGGAGTGGTCTCCCAAGTTCTACAGAGACAGAACACGACCTTTCATTTCTCACCCCTGCAGACTGTTTGATCATGTTTTGAGTGTGACATCATAGAGATTTCTCTGTAACAAAAGTGGTTCTCTAAGTTGTCTCCTGCTTTCTCTAACCAAAGAAAACTCAGTGCAGACATTGGTATTACTGTTCAAGCACAAAAGGCCATTTTCCAGATCTGCCTCTTGACACATCCTCATTTTGGCCTCAGCTATTTTTAGCTGATACACCAGTGATGTTTTTAGATCCATGAACATAGTGATTACGTTTTTTTTAAAGTAAAATTTCAAACTAGCCAATAATATGTACATGATTTTTTAATAATAATTTTCACATAGTTCAAGTTGTGTTTGCCACAGGGATGTTTTGTGATCATATTTGGATGAAGAAATGGAAAATGATGCCAGGAGCTTGAAGGGAAAACTGATTGTAATATCACAAGCTGTACAAAATTTAGGTTTTGAACAGCTCTGTACTAATGCGCTACGCATTTCCTGTGTGAGTTGATGTTTGTGCTAAAACCTTTCACTTTTCATGAATATTTTCACGGATTTACAGCAATTACTGAACTATTTACAAGGAACAAAATGTGACCCACATTAATCATAACTAATCAAGTTCAGCATGTCCAGTCATAAAATTTTCAGTCACTGTTTTGACTACTTTCATCTTTATTCATATCTTCCAAGTTAGTCATGATTCATAAATTAGTATTTACAGCTACCACGTGCTAGTATCTGAGAGCTTTTTCTTTCTGTAATAGACATTTAGTTTAACTGGTATGTAGCCTGAAGAGATGACCCACTCTAAGTTAGCATTGCTATCTTTCTGGGAAATTAAGTTCATGCAAATTGAAGGATTGACAGCTTCTGGAGATTATAGTCCTTTATAGGAGAGGAAAGAAAAGAAGGGCAGAGGGAGTTTGTGCTGTGTCTTGCTAGTGTATCTCAGCTCTGCTTTGCAGAGTTGAGGGAAACACACAACCTTCAGGTTACTCGAACTTAGCTCAAGCTGCTGCCATGTAGCAGGTAGTATGGTGCAGTTTTTTAACTTTGAAGTCATTTGGTAAAAGACAACCAAATACTCACTTCTTATGCTTTTTTTCTATAGTAATTGTTAAGATGCAGTAGGAACTTTAAATGCAACTAGTAAATTTGTCACTACTGGCTGATGGCTGGCTCCATTGGTGGTTTGAGACCTGCGTGGCGCTAAACAACAGAGTCATGCTGTGTTCTGGTGTATACTTCAAGAAAGACCATTAGAGCTGAAATGTCAACACTGACCCCATGCACCTGTAATAAATGTAAGCTTTGTAATTAGTAGCAAGCTGTCTCAGAGGGCTACAGATATATACTAAGATTAATTTTCACTATAGTGCGCCTAAAGTTCTTGTGTAACATAAGGCAACCAGTTAACATTGTCAGGAGAGACTATCAAGTTACGGCATGTCTGGCTTGATGATAGAGCTAGACTCCAAGATCCTTGTGGCAGCAACTGTCTTTCCATACATTTTTCTGGAGCTTACCACACCCTACGAGTGCAGAACAGAATACCCATAGAGGCACACCTCTGTTGTGTCTCCTTGTTCCTCTGCTTCATTATGCATCAAACTTACTGTAGTAACCAATATTTACAGGGCAAAATAATGCCAAATTACATGTCTGTATATATACTTTACTCGTAAGTGCTATAGGTGCCAGAAAGATAGTCAGTGAACACCAGCCTGCAAAAAATTCACACATTGAGGAACTCTCCTGTCTGTTTCAGGCTTTCCTACTGCCTGTGAAAGGCAGGTGGCTCTGGCTTCATATAAAGAAGCCTCAGATGAGGATAGCTGACACTGGAGCACACTTTAGGCAAAAAGGCATTTCAAAAGGTATCATAAAGCACGTCTAGACTGGAATTTGTAGTTGAAAGGAAAAACTATTATCCTTTGGGTTGAAAAGTGACCCATGGCTTTAGGCATTAGTGATTTTTGATAAATGACCTGGTCTTCCCTCTCCCTGGTGTGGGAGGCAATTGGTTTCCACTGTAAACCTGGACTGTAGACAATTTGCTTTATCGTATTTGTAGCAAAGGTAGCATAGCCTAATGCAACAGAGAAAAGAAGGAGCTTTTGAAAATGTTTTCCTTGTGTTTATTTGTAGAAAAATCTGAAATAACAATATAGCACTTCAGACTTGAGACTTCTAATACATTTATTTAACATGAGATGGGGTTTTTTCTCCTATTTTATGAAGTAGTTGTATTTTCATAGAATACAGATTAGCATGATTTTTGGCACGTTATAAATGTGACATTGCTATCGCATATGAACTGTTTTGGTCAAGAGCCATGTTAACTGCCCCATCAATTACACTTCTAAATGCTTGTCAAATTAAAAAAATGCAGCTCTGAGCCCCTTAGGGGTTTTCCTTCTTTTAGGCAAAGATTTTGTTGTGTTCACTCACTACTTTTGATCTCCTTATCATTCTGGAAATTTTCTTGCTTGGGTTTCAGTTTTGGGGGGTTTGGACTTTAGTTTTTTTTAATGAGAGAAATATCTTTGTGTGGGAAGCAAAAGAAGCAGTGTGAAATCCAAAACTCCTTGAGATACTGAAAGAGTCGGGGCATTTAGAATTTCTTATGGATGGATTACTGTGAAGGCAGCATTTAATGTGTTAGGTAGAGTAGCAAAGTTGCAAAGGTAATTGCTATTATATCTTATTCTGTATGTTAATAAAAATGTTTGTCATACTGTGCAGTATATCTGTTAACAAATGTTGCCATTTCAGCCATGGCCAGGTATACCTTTGCATATAATTTCCCCTTAGTATATTTTTGTGCAGAACTTTTTCTGGGAATCTAAGACAAAATATCTATGCCACTTCGGAACACACAGGTACTTAATTCTCTGTGTTCAGCAGACCAAACATTATTGAAATGAATGTGGTGGAACGCAGCAGGAGTTAAATGAACTATTGTTCTCACAGGGTAGGCTAGATTAAAAACCACGAAAAAGAAAAAAGTTTAAAATCCTGTTTTTTAATGGCTCCAACTACAAGCCTATCTCAAGACAAGCAGCTGGCAAACATATGACAATTTTCCCCCCCACAGATCTTATAAAACTGAATTTCACATTCATCCAGCCATGTCTTTCTAAGGGTGCCTGCTGGCACATCATTCTTGAAGTGGTCCATCTGGGAAGGTTTTTAGGGGGCTGGCAAGGCCCCAGTCCTAGTGCGGAGGCAGTGCACAGTGACTGGGAGCAAGGCACACCCAGGGAAAGCTCCAAGCTCATCCCCAGCCTCTAATGGGCAGCTGTGTGAACAGGAACCTGGTGAAGGTTTTCTGCAGCATTGTGAAATGTTCTTTCCCTCCCAGATAAGTTACTGGCAGATGGGAAGAACTCAGTTCTTCCTTTTCTACTTGCACTACAGTACTCTGTAACTCTGATACTGCAGGACTGTACAACTGTACAAGAGCCTCATGTAGTCCTGAGAGCCTCTGTGTAACATTATTAGGCTTACACATATTTTATTATGCTTGGCTGTTGGTGAGAGTCAGATGAAAATTATTTCCAGATTACAATAAAGGAACTTCAAACATAATAAGTGTTGTTAGATCATTGACCATATTAAAATAAAATTTTAAAAGGCTATACATCAATGTTTAAAGGAAACTGTTTAAAAAAAATGTGTAGCATTATTGGCCTAAAGATACTGCTGAACCTTGGGAAAAGATTTGTGCCACGTTTCTTATGACACTAACATCACGGAGGATATAAACCAGTCATTGGCACTCTCTCAAGAAACACATCACTGTAATTCATTATAACAATACCACTGTGATATTTGTTCATAATATTTATGAAAGCTAGGCTATGAAAACAGTATGCACTGACTGTCAGTGGTGATGTATCATTCTTTAAAAGAGAATATACATGACAAAATGTTTTAAATGAACTCTAAAAATATACTGGCGAGTTAAAACAATTTGGCTGGTCTTGCACTTCATGCCAGGAAGGGCTTCCCAGGATATGCTTCTGGATGACCTTTCTGAGGACATATATCAACTAGTCATGTATTTATTATGGTCCCAGTCAGTCTTCAATAGCAATGATGAATGTTGTGTAGTGTACATAGTCATTACAGCTCTGTGTAATACTCTGCTTAGTTTCCAGTTGCTGTCTTTTCTATGGAAAACAGAGCTGCCGGTGTCATGTCAACCCAATAAACCCAACATTTACCCACAAAGTGTTTCCAGTGGCATAAAGCTTTATCTGACCTGGCAGGGGGGTACTAATGCCAGGAGCCCTGGAAGGAGGCTTCTACTCTGCTTCTTCAGTTGTGTCTGTGCCCAACAGAGTTTGGGGGAGCAGTCTGGCCCTTGTGAGTTGGGAGGTTTTATAAGACCTCAGAGCTTCCAGTAGCGTGCTGGGATTCACTGCAGTTCTGACGTCAGTGTAAATTTGGATTTCTGGGCACCGAATAAAGAAGCACACTTCTACGGCTGAATGGCCCTGATGACATGCAATGTTTCCATCTTCCCCATCAGAATTGTGGGGAACATAAGTACCATGATTGTTCTGACATTTGTTTCAACCAGGTATGGGCTCAGTCCGGTTCCCGATGAGAGGAGGTCACCAGTCCTGGATAAGCTCAAGCACAGAGTAGGCTGCATCTTGAAGGTGCTGAGGCTGAGCACCAATGGCAGGCAGAGCACAGGTTAGTTTTCCACTTCAAAAAGAAGTGAGAGATTTTACAGTGGTTTTGGAATGTACCTTACTAGGCAGGGAAGTAGAAACCCCAACCTCTGTCTTTTCCCTCTCTCTTCAGGAAACCCTCCTACTCTGTCCACTCTAGTTCATTTCTCCCAAATTGCTTGATTACTTGCTGTGGTGGGTGAGGAGGGAGAGATGAAAAGCAAAAGGGAAGGCAGTTCCCTCTTACCACTGTGCACAAAGGCTCCAAACAGAATTCAAGCTTGTGTCTGGCAAGAAAGTGGACAAATCTAAAATGACTTTTTAAGCTCAGTTTCCTGGGTTCACTACCCTTTGCATGAATGCTTAGATTTGAGAACAATAAATACCATCACTGCAGGAAGCCCTGCATTTGAATTGTGTGCGTGCAAAGCTATTTATGAATCATCCATTTTTACTTAGCCACTTCCATCTAAGGTAGTTGGCTCAGTTTAATAATGAAATAGCCTCTCCAGAAGTCCTCTGCCAGATGAGCTTATTGTTCTGAAAAAAATGAATCTCAATGATAGTTTTCTGAAATACTTTTTTAAACAGAAATTATTTAGAAAAGATAAGATAGGTGCCACACTAGACACTAATGTGCTGTAGTCAAGGGCTACAGGTCAAAATCATAAAATTGGAAAGACAAAAAAATAATTTCAAACTGAGATGGAATAAAAAAGCCATAGAAAAAAGACAACTAACAGAGCATGGATAACAGAAAGGGAAAGATTAAAACTGAAGCAGAGATGCTTATGCAATGCTTTGTGCAAAAGATTACATCCTACCTTGTACCTTTTAGCTGCTTCTCTATCACTTTCTCCCTTTCTATTTATACCTATATTTATATATTATTTATATGTTATCCATTTCATCTCATGGGCTTTGGGACTCTGAAAGTGTAATAATCTTTTGCCACTTTTTTCCAGTTTAAAGAAATGCATAAACATGAGTTTTAATTAAATTGACATAGTTCATTGGCATGAAAATTTCCTATTCTCTTTCACTATTGAATGCATTGTTTATTTGGAAACAATACCAAGTACTAAGAAACAGCGTTCGAGTACATACATTTTAATCATATTAAGGATGACTGATTCATACAGAGATTGCACCTATGCCAAAGGTTACAGCAGCAATTCTACCTGATAATTTAGACATGTAATTTCAAGCAAAAATAACTGTCCACATTTATAATGAAGTTTCACCTGCAACACTAAAATCAAGGCCAAGGTGAAGCTGGCCAGGAGCCAAGACTGTACCCTTCCTATTTTATTGATCTGGAGGAAATAAATGGTATCACTCCAGATCAGGGAGGTAAGAAACTCAAGACTCCTATTAGCAGTAAGGAATTGTTACTGAATCTTTCTGGCTAAAATTGTCAGCATCCTTGAAAGAAGAATTAAAAATGGAAACCAGTGCACATTTGATAGTAATTTGGTTCCCATTTGAACTTTAATCAAGAAGACTTAGTAATCAGTATATCAACATTAGTGATGTCTTCAGTTGGAATAATTAATAGAAAATATGATGTTTAGATTTAAGTGTAAAAAGTAAAAGGATTTAAAAGTAGGATGCAGATTAAAAATAAAAGACTGAATATCTTCATCTGGCCTAGATAATGGTTGCTTAGTATTTGCATACAAGTCAGATGAAAATTCACGTATTGGAATAGAGAATATGTAAACATACTGGATAGACAATATGTAAAGTAACAAATAAGATGTAAGAAACTCTGAATATTTTTGTCAAGCACACTATAAACACCCTCCAGATGCTCTTATGAGATCATCCATGCTCTTGAACAAAAATTCAAAAGAACAGCCA
The DNA here is from genome assembly GCF_018691265.1 of Tyto alba. Classification (NCBI taxonomy): domain Eukaryota; kingdom Metazoa; phylum Chordata; class Aves; order Strigiformes; family Tytonidae; genus Tyto; species Tyto alba. Next base: position 25,527,776 of record NW_024881328.1, on the reverse strand, counting down.
AGAAGATTTCAGTATCATCCAGCCTGAATTTTAACTCCAGCTTCAGTTTTAAGCTCTAGACCAACCCTAATTTATTCCTAGGCATTATTTTCTTAATCCATTTCTAATATTGATTTCAATGATATAAGCATTTTATTTTTTGCAAAATAGAGGGACAAATATATTTTTTATGCAAGTATTGTACAAATAGCTGAGGCTGTGAAAAGTAGCTGCACGGCAGCTGTGTTCAGTGGAGAAAAACTATGAATGTTGCTGTTTATTCTGAGTATCAACAAACATTTGGAATAACAAATACTTGTTAAAAGAAAAAAAAAAAGGGGGGGGTTGGCTTATGTAGAATTTTACTGTCAAATGGCATGCATAGCTCTGATCCATTAGAACATCTAGTCATGCAGAAATAACAAGTTTCTTATGGCGTGTGTAAGCTATATTTTTCTAGTAATCTTTTGACCTGCAAGAATTGATGACTTAATTTTCTATTTCCAAGTCAGAGGGAAGTTTACTTTGTGAATGGGGAGAATCGTTTTACTTCTGAGCTTCATGTTTTCAAATCACTTCTCTTCCAATGACTTTGACCAGTCATGAGCTGTGTAGGTGGACAAAAACAAAGTCGTATGTGGTTCTTCACCTCCCTCCATGCTCTTTATGAAGGTTCTGTTCTTTCTTCTCTAATCTCTGCAATAACTTACAAAATTTCTTCTTTAAGCACTCTACTTTCTTAAATGTCAAACTATGTTTCCATGGCCTCTTCTGTATTAAGTGCAAAGAACAGAAAGAAATGTTTTCCAGTCCAATGAGAGTACTCTATCTCAAGCTGAATTCTAATACATGCCTACAGTTTATAATTGATACTTCCAAGATGGTCTCAAGGAATTTAAAACAATCTAGAATTTAATAGCAATCAACAGAATCGAGACAAAGTGAAACTATTACGCTGAACTTATCGAAAAGCAGGGTTTAAATTGATGCTGCATATTATTCATTTTGACAGCTGCAAATTCACATTAGAGATAGCAGAGACCAAAAGACAGCAACTAGAAGAGGAAATGCTAATTTATTACTTAGAGAGAAACAACTCTGGACCTAGGCTGTTCAGTTAAAATTATTAAATACTTTGCATTTCCAAGGTACCTTTGATCCACAGAAACCCCAAAGCACTTTGTGAATTACAAGTACAGTCTTAATTTCCTGTCATACCAGGTGATAGGCAAGTGTCTCTGGAGTGGAAATGTAGTAGACATCATTCAATAGCAACCCTACGCAAAGACAAAATGAACACTTTTTTTTAAGTAAGATGGCATGGAAAGGTTACATTGCTAAAGCATGTGTCTTCATCATGCTATGCTGCTTTTGTTAGAAGAATGGGGAATGAAGAAATCCAAAATCTATTCCTAACTGCACTACTGCTTGGTGTACAATCTGAAGCAAGTAACTTAATTTCTTATGTTTCACTATAGAAAGGGAATAATGCTGTCTAATTCCAGTGGTGGTGTGCTGATAGCAAAAGAACAACGTAGTGAATTCCTTCTTATAGGAATTGTATCTCAGCATTTGGGAAGGCTGAAGTACTACAGTTCTAAGAATGCTCTGTAAAATTATTTTAAATCATTCGGGTGGAACAAACATGTCAACTGTGTAAATACAAATTACTATATAATTTAGGAGTTTATAAGCAGGGTGGTGTAAGGTTGATGTTTTGGTATGCAATGATTTCAGTTTCCTACACAAGAATAAAGTTATTTCCAGTGATTGTCACTTTAGGGGGGTTCATATGCATGGGAAGACTAAACAGGGATGTTATACTCATTAATTGATCAAAGTACCAAGTATTTTCAAACCATTAAATCTCTAGAGATATCAGTCTTTAATGAAAAACTATTGGATGGAAGCACAGTGCCCTGTAACGATTGAAGAGAGGGTTATCAATTTTCTAAAACCCTTGAACAAGTCATAGCTTAAAGGCTTGATGAGGCAAGGAAAGATCATTCTGATGATATCGTGCTTTTAATGTTCTATTTCATGAGTATGTAATCTGATTCCTAAGGTACAGTGTAGATTGAAAGTCCTAAAACTCCATTTTCTCTCTGTAGTGTATTGAACAATCACTTAACTGACATCTTAATTGATTAACATTGTTGCTTCAGATTCAATCTGATGTCTGTTCCACTTAGCAGGTGTCAAAACATTAGAGAACAGTGAAGTGGGGGGCGAATACCTTGGAAACCTATGGTCTTCATCCTTTCCTTTGGGAATATTTATAGGTACCATTACTGTCACTGGTATCCATGTTTGTAAATGCTAAAAACTGTGGATTTTGAGTTGCTACCTTTGGTTAATGGCAGAAGTTAGAGAAGTAGTGAATGTAAATATTCAAATATTACACCAAGACATGCCCAGTCAGACATCAGAGCAGTTTACAGGGATCATCCTGAATGACTATAAAGCTGAGACCAAATTCCTCAGACTAGTGCCTTCTCATGGGATCAGAAGATACGACTGCCAGAGTTGGCTCAAGTATATTGCTAAGAATAGGCCAAACCACTTCAAAAATTAATGAGCTGCATGAGCTTAGGACTACTAAGATTTATAGGCTAATGGATAACCATCAGAAGGAGAAAATACTGTATGAAAACAAACACTGGGGAAATTTAGAGCCCTTGTGTCTCTCCTGGCTTATACTGATGTAAATCAGGATTAGTTGCACTGAAGTCACTTGACTTACAATAATATAAGTAGGAAGAGAATGGGTAATTTATGCTCACTTTGCAATGCCACACAGATAGAATTAAGTAGTCTTTTTGGAAATGAGAAATGGGTATTTTCTGAGCCACTTTGCAGGAAATTAAGAATGGCAACCAGATGCTTCATTCAATGCAGATTTTAGATGGGGAAGAAACAAACCTTGGGAGACTCTTACAGAATTTCTCAAGAGCATGTGCTATGTATTTGCCAGCTATAAGTCTGTGAAATTTATATACTCTGTGGACTATATTAATTTTCAAATAAATGTAAAATACACACAACAAGAAATTCTGATAGCTTCCAATAAACACTCTAAAATAGGGTGTTCTCCATAGTCGGCCAAAAATTCAATAAATCTGCAGCACAGCACAAGAACTTAGCTGCTTATCCCTGACCATTCACTAACACTTTATCTATTTACAAAACTGCTGCTGAGTGAATCTCAAATGGAGACCAACTATTCACACTGGGTGAAGCCTCCATGTCTAGAGTCTTATTCTGGGAATTGACCTCTCCACTCAGGGCAGGAGAGAGGTGCCCAGCCATGCAATCCATTCCCTCTCTCCAGCACTAATTTTAAAAAACAAAACAAAATTAAAAAAAAAAAAAAAAAAGACAACCAAAAACACCTCAGTAAAGGAAAATTAACTAGCTGGAATCGTACTTAGTGCAGTAGGAAGAAGAGATGCATCAATGCAGAGAGAGGCCTTTTGTTGAAGAGTATGTTGCCAAATTGCTTTTCTATTTATCAAAAACTGGATTTTGCTTTTCTCTCCCACTGATGAGCAGTTACTCCTGCAAGTAAGTGCAGTGGTTTGAGGGAGGCTACTCTCACAAATACAATATCATAAATCATCTATCAACTGGTTGATAGAATATGCAACAGAGCTAAGTTAACAAGATGCTGGAGCTGCCTAAGTTCCTATTTAATTTGGACACAACATTGGTCTCCAAATTACAGTTTTGTTTTTCATCTGTTTTCTAGGCCATGAAACCAAAAATACTCTGTCCCTTTGAATGCACATGCAACAATCAATTCTCAGTAAAACCAAGGATGTATGTGAAATTGGGGAATTTGTCTTAGAAATAAGTATTATCTTACAGCTTGAAAAAGTATGGCCTGTTGTGTGATTAATGTCCATTATTCAGGTAACTGGGACTTTCTAATGCTAGGCATGCTTTACTCTCCTTCCTTAGTACAGCAACACATTTTGGAAACCCATCATCCTTTTGAGTAGAGGAACACGCTGAAAGTAATTGTCAGGACCTCTCTGTTCATGCCTCTCAATTATCACAGAATTAGGGCACAGATGCATGCTGCACTTTGACTTTTATTGACAGAATAAATGCCTTGGAAATCTGCTGTGCTTTAATGGCCCTGAGTTGTACGTCATCTCCCTGCTCTAGCACAGCTCTTTTGGGTAGCCCCATCCCTGTAACAACTTGCACTTTCACTTTTCAGGTGAGAGTACACAAGCATCCCTAAGCATGATTGTGCATTTTGTAATCGTTGCAGTTTAGTTTGGGAAAGTTTCTTGTGACCTAGTTGCATGGCCACCACCACCACAGACATCGAAACTACACAAACACATGGCTAGAAGACAACTCAGGTGCAGGCAGCTTACAGTGTGTATGCAGAGAGACATTAAGGAAATGGCAAGGTCCAGGCAAGGAGAGACAGCGAGATGCCCTCTGTATCACAGGCCTTGCTGTATCTGTGTCCACGCAATGAAAGTGGAGAAGGCAGGAAGAAATTTCATCATGCAGTGGTATAGTTCTGCAGTGGTATTTCTCATCGCCTCTTGTCAGCTGGGGTCTGAAGCTTTTTCCCTCCCATTCAGGGACCCTTCTCTTCCCCTTGCCTCCCAGTCCTGGCAAGCCTGTCTCCACTGCCACCGTGGCTGCTGTGGTGAAAGACTTCTGAGCGTCTCTGCTATGGAGGAGTGAAAGGCAGAGCTGGGGGCAAAGCACAGCCATCAGCAGACTGGTTTTTATGGCTTCAGGTCTCAGAGGTGAAGAGATATATGACTTTCCTGGGAGGGGAGGCAGGAAATCACCTCTGATAGGGATGCTGGTAGAGTGGAGGTGGGGTAGTTTAGAGAGCAGCTCTGCCCACCCTGGGATAGCACACTGGTTGCTCTAGGTAGCCCCCCTGCCCTAAACACACAGGCCTTCATTGCTTTATCACACAGTGGAGAGGCTTCAGTCGTGCCAGGAAAAGATAAATAGCAGCAAGCTAATATGCGCCCTTGCCTCTGCTTAGAGCAAAGTGCTCTTCAGAGTAGAAGAGGGGGTCTAACCTAAAATTTAGCAGTTCTCAAAAGGAATTCTGCCTTGGTATTCAAGCCTGTAGTTAAACTTCTTAGTTAAGTGTGAAAGTAAGTAATTTACATCTAAAAAGTATGCTGATTTCTTTTTTTTTTTTTTTTTTTTTTTTTAAAGCTGTTCAGGGCATAAATATGCTTCAAACAATGTTAAGAAGCTGACATAAAGTCAGGAAGTCCTAAGTACCAAGGTAAACTTAATTTATGTCATTTTGCTTTTATGTATTTTGGGATTTTTAGATTTAGAATCTAAAGAAGAAGCCTTAACCCAGACTTTTCTTGTTAATTGTTCTAATGTGGCTTAAATATTGATATTTTTTTAAGTTATTGTTAAGCATGTGACAAACTATTAATCCACTAGTGAAGATATTGATATTCTCAAAGATGTTCTCTAATCTCCTTTAGATATTGATTTAATATTATTATAGCATGGCCAAATACTGTATTACTCTTTATCTAAATTAACATTTTTTCAAGATATATTTAGGAAGGAAATGTGTGTTTATTGATTGTATGAATGAAATTACTTTAATTAAGGAAACAGGCCTACTGCCAAAAATGGCATACATGACTATTAGCACAGGCTGCTTCCTACAACAACCCAAAAAGGCTTCATCAAAAGCAGATGCCTAAATTAGTTACAATGTACATCCTGGCCAGACAGATGCTTCAGACACTCAGCCATTTGTAGAATAGATTCTCTTTGCTTTGAATGCAAGCCGGAGCACAGTTTTTCTACCAACAATCGTTTAAGATTTTTCAGCTTTAGATTAAAAATTACTTCAGTGGAGCTTGATTCTCTTGTCAAGAGATTCCCATGTCAGCTTTCAGCACTCTCATTTAGATTAGTGCTTGGAGTACAGGATATGAGATACTTAAAAAATGTTAGAAGTTTCATCTTTTTGCCTGAAAACACAGGCAAAAAAGTGATGACAGTAATGACTACTGAAAAGGAAACATCAGGCTCTTGTGCTTTGTTTTATTTCATAGCAGCATTTGAGCATCCTGACTTGCTTTTACAGCTTTGAGCCTCAGAATTAGTTAGAAATCCAGTGTGGATTTCCAGTGCTGTTGCTGCCTTATACAATGAATAGGAAATCCTCAAAAATGGGCAGGAATCTACAGCTTAGTAACTTCCCATAAGAATGTGATTTTGGAATGTTGTGTAACTGAGAAGTTAATGTATTTTCTGAATCCCAGCTTTATAGTCAATGGGGTACTATATACTCACTGAATCTTTCTCTGGTGCATGAAAATAAAAAATGCTCCAAACATAGGCATTGTGGAATGTCTTTTCTCCACTCAAAATGGAAATGGTTGAAAAATACAGCCTCTGAACCCAACCCCCACAGCTGAGAGTCTTAGAAACCTGGAGGTGGGACTTAAAAGGAAGAATCCCACCCCAGCAAGGGGTATTACAAAATGAGCCATGGAAGCAGGTTCATTGATCCGGAGTCCTGGCAGCAGGGATTGCCCAGATCTGTCTAGCTTTGCCTGATATGACAGTCGAGTTTCAGGAAGTCTTGTGGCCTCACTGGGGCTCTGGCATTTGCTGTAATCAGGATCGAAATTGCCATTCACTGCTTAGCAAGAACTAAGCTTAGCTGTGATGCCGGCAACTTGGGCTGTAGCATGCTCATCCCTGATACACTTTTTCACTTTGGGGGTTTTTTGGTGTTTTGGTTTTTTTTTTCTGCTATACTAGAAGCTTGTTGTCTTGGGAAGATGTCTGTAGTTGACTTGCACTTGAATTGAGGAATATGCCTGTGTGTGAACTGTATGGAGGGGACAGTGAAGGACTATGTTCTGGGATTTTTTGATTGCTTTTTGCAATCCAGCAATCATTCAGGAGGGCACACGTAAGATGAGCTGTTTGTACCCCAGACACAGGAGAGCACCTGGGGGGAAGGTGCCTACTCTGCCAAGCCAGCTTTCTGAGAGACCGTGAAAGTGCATCTGCTTCTGTAGCAGGGAATATGTATAGGGGCATATGCAAACAGTATATGTGTCAGGAAACATGGGAGAGGCTGTAGCTCTGCCCTTCAGTGCTGATGGGTGGTAAGTGTACTTCATCTTACACTGCAGCGTAGTTCCCATCACTGTCAGAGCTGGGCCTAACCCTGTGACACTAAGAAGAGGCTGGCTAGCCTTGGGCACCTGAGATGTTTTCTAAGCCCCTGACCTGACTGCAGCAGCCATATTTAATTCAGCCTTCCAGATTAAGGTTACTACTTTACCTTCAGAGTGAGGAAGTACAACTACAGATCTTCCCACCTTGTGTTCTCTGGGTATTATAGATGTGTCCATACCAGCAGAAGAAATTTCAGTGTAAAGTGCCTGGTTGCATGCCATGGGAAACAGAAGAACATCTCTTCCAATGTTCTTCCAGTATTCCAAATGCAAAGCAGAAGAGTGTTTCTTCTGGCCTTTTTAAAAAACAAAAATAGGATATTCCTGATTCTGGCAAGGTAGAATGTAACTAGCCATGGGGAATACTGAGCTATCAGGACTTAAAAACTTATGCCACTCATTTTTAATAGAACTGTTTTAAACAATGGATAGACACCCTTGAAGGATTAGCTGTACACCTTCATCTCCTGAGCTCTGCCCTGTGGGGTTCTTTGTGACAGTGTGAAAATGCACAGCTGAAGTGTTGACTTCCTCTGCACTTGCAAGCACCCTCTCTCTGAAGCCATGAGGTTTCTCTGTCCTCTGTTCTTACTGGCAGGGGATAACGGTTTCAGCAGTACTTCTGGGATGACTTACATAATTGTCACTGTCTTCTTTTTGTAGCAGCTCTATGTAAATGCCAATAAAATCTTCCAACCATCCTATATAATTGTAATGTATACATATTAGAGGTGTAAATATTGGGATTGGTGTCTTGGTACATAATGTTTGCTTATGCACTTACACACATGCACAGATATGTCACTCTTATTGAAAAGTATCCAAATATCATAAGGATGCTTGCAAATCCAGTAGCCAGTATTTATTGATGATTTGGCATATGTTTGCTAAACATATGCATAAGCTTTGAAGAAAGACTGTGTGAGGGGTCCTCCAATCAAGACATGCAACCAGCAGCTGCTTTGGTTTAAGTCATTTTAGAGCCTTAAAACCATACTGAGGATTTGAGTGCTGTAGTACACCTAGTCACCAGTAAGGGGAACCCTTTTTGCAGTAAACCTTCAAGCTTTTACTGCTTTGATGGAGAGCGTGGTCATAAAGATAATATGACATTTTGGTTCCAAAAAAATTATGTTTAATCAGAAGGCGAACAGAGATAAGCAGTTTAAAATGAAATCTGAATTACAATTTCAAATCTACTTTTTTTTTTTTTTTTACCTCTCAATGAGATTGAATAGGAAATGTGAATGAACATACATCACGCTGCAGGAATTAACCCTTACAGCAGCGCTAAAGAAAAGGAGGAAAGTTGATTTTGACGACCACCTTTAAAGGTGATTCAATATGAATCAATTCACCCCAGAAAAGTGGCTGTCACTGGACATTGTTTTAACAAGGACCATAGATGGTTGATTTATTTTTTGAAATTAGGTCATCATAGGTAAAATTTCATCTGTCATCTTCTTGTTCCAAAAATGTAATTTGGAAACCTAGGCACTAACATTCTAAATATTCTCAAAAGTTATAGTTTTCAATAAACATAAAGATGAATCTCAATACTGTAAATGCTGTAGAAAAACTCCTGAAACTATTTTAATTAATCTATGTTGCTGTACGATAGATGTTATGTCAGGAGAAAATTGGTGTGTACATGGATCTCTGTTCACATAATATCCAAAATCACTATAGTCTTTAACTGTCATAGTAGGTGTATTTTTATATTGTCCAGAGAGAGAAACAAGTTTTATTGGGGTGAATATAAATTCAATATTTACTTGGCTAAATAAACTAACTATAGATTTTCTTATATCAAATGAGCAATTCTGGAACTGGTGTGACGGATTTATCTGAGGCAACTCCTCTCCCTGGCCAGTGCATGCATTTCCATTACTTTTAATCTAGAAAAACATATTATATCTAGTCAGATTTACTTTTTCACTACTATGTACCTAGTAATTAATGTTATGAAATCACTCAACGCACAGGTTCAATTCCACCCATAAAATCTGTAAATAAATACCACTGTAAACTTAAGCCAAAGTTTCTGCCATGCTTTCTCAAATGGCCTTCCCTCTAGACTGCTAATCAGCCTCTCTCTCTAACTTTGCATACTCCATAAATGCACTATGCTGATTGAGAGTGCATCAATATTAATTAATAATTTACCACACTGGAATTTTCCTCTACATGTAATCACAGCTGCAGCTCTTGTAAACCTTTCTTTCTCTAGCAGAAAAAGAGGACCATGCTTTCACTAATTTCAACCTATGTTGTTTAGTCTCCCCTTTGGTTTGTCTGCAAATATTTGGAAAACTCTCTTTTGGATACTTCTGAAAATTCCCATGGTTTGTTTGGTAATGTAGTTCCATTTCACAGAAGTATGCTGCTGCTCCTAATTGGAGCTAGTGTAGCATGCTTCATGTTTTATTTATACGCACAGTACATATGTGAAGTGCTCCAAAGTATCTGTACTCTGTTAGGAACTGGAAGTCTGGCTTTCAGATGGGGCCCCCATGGGCTATGCCATTCTAACCCCCGGATCAGCTGGATGTGCTGCAGGGGACTAGCTCTGCCCAGGTGGGCAGGAGCTCATCAGAGGCACAGTCCTGCTGAAGCAAATTGTTCAGACTGTAGTTAGTGTCCAGATTCACACAGACATTTTTGCAGTCTATGATTTTCATCACAATCAGAAATAATGTAGTTCACGACAGAATTATCAAATTCTTTTATGTCACTCTATTCTAATAAAGATACAGGTGCTCCCTAGGTGGGATAGAGTAGCCCAAATGCTTTAACTGCATTTTCACACTGCTCACAGATCATTTCCTAAAAACATCCTTCTTTTGTGAGAGTCTCTTTGTAACTCCCTATAAACATTTTTGCATAAGAATGATTCCCAAAAAACTTACATTCAGGCCAATATCTACTTTCTAATTATGAGGTCTCAACACAAATGAAAAGCCAAACTTCTGAAAGACCCTACAGGTAATTTATATGAGAGGAGGGATTAAAAAAAAAAAAAATACATTCCATCAGTATTTGAATGTAGCATACAGTGCCTGTCATTTAGCTAATCTTACCTGTGTAGTCCCCCTTTTGTGGGGAAGAGCTGAGGATTTGCAATTCATTCTTGTTGCAATTCATTCCTGTTGCAGTTCATACTGCTCAAAGCTCATACAATCATTCTGTTTTCCTGGTGGCTGTCAGCACCTGCGATGTTACTGAAATGTCCCCAAAAGAAAAACTGCCTTTGCCCAAGACAATATGAGTTGAAGGGTTTTGGTGACAAGCTTGCATTGATTTTGTTTGTGCCACTTCTCTGTTTATTGAATGAGAAACCAGTATATAGTACCAGGCACACGAATCAAATGGCCAGCACCAAGCAAGCCTTCCTTAAGGTATGCTTTCCAATTCTTAATTATTTAAATATGATAGATGAAAGTGTACACTCACGAGCAGTGTTCAAAATACATACATACATATTTAATTTACATTAATATTTTATCTTCAAGGATAACCTCTTCAAAGCACAAGAACAGTCATTCTGATTTGCAGGAGCTCTGACTGACCTAATAAGATGACTGGCTATGTGGATATGGGGAGAGTAGTGGATGTTGTTTACCTTGACTTTTGTAAGGCCTGTGTCAAAGTTTCCAGTAGTATCCTTGTAAGTAAACTGTTAGATTTGCCCTGGATAAGTGGATGTTAAGGAAAGAGGAAAACTGGCTTGCCCACCAGGCTCAAAGTGTTGTGTTCGGAAGTGCAAAATCCAGCTAGCAGGTGGTTTCTTGTGGCATCCCTTAGAGACTGACACATTCAACACCTTTATTAACAGCCCAGACAAGGAGACAGAGGGCATGATCTGAAAGTTTGTGCGCAACACAAAGTTGTGGGGAGCAGTCAATATGCTGGAGGACGGGGATGCCATTCTGAGGGACCGTGACAGGCTGAGGCCATGGCCTGACAGGGTCCTCGTGTTTCAGTGAAGGCAAGTGCGGTGTTCTGCAACTGGGACAAAATATTCCCATGCAACCATACAGACTGGACAATGGAATCAGTGTTGCAGGAAAAGACCTGAAGGTCCCAGTAGATATGAAGCTGAAAAGGAAACAGCAGTGTGTTTTTGTGACAAATAAGGCCAATAGCAGACTGTACCATAATAGCATGATTGTAAGCATGTGGACAAGGGCAGTGATTATTCCCAGCACATTCGGGGTATTGTCTTCTGTTTGGTGTCTTCTGGATCAAAATGGATGTTGGCATACTGGAATTAGTCCAGCAGAAGCCACCAAGGTGGCCTCTAGAGCACCTGACATACGAGCAGAGGCTGGGGGAATCGGGTTTATTCAGCCTTAAGAAAGTGGAGAGGAGATCTTACCTGCTGTCTACAATGATCAGAGCCTGTAGAGTAGACAGACTCTTCTTGGAGGCACGCGATATGACAAAAGGCAACAAATGCAAGTTGTGACATGGGAAATTTTTATTAGAAGCAAGAAAAAATAATTCACTGTGAGGGTGAAGCAGGGGTCCAGAGAAGTAAAGTCTCCATCCTTGGAGACAGTCAAAACTTGACTGGACAAGGCCCTGAGCAGCCCCATCTAGTAGGACTTGTTTTGAGCATGAGGCTGAATCAGATGACATCCCAGAGGTCCCCTCCAACCTAAACTGTTCTATGATTCTGTGATATTGCAACAGATTCAGAAGTATTGACAGAACCAGTCAATATTACTCTGTTAGAGCCATTTACAACGTGTTTTGTCAAAGATCTATCTGTCTCCATACTATAGATTAATGATGTTTTCATTATCAGACTCTGTCTTATGGAGGAAGTAGCTATCTCTAAAATACAGTGTATTTTTTTTAAATGACGATGGAAAAAACATAGACCAAAACCAAGGTCTAGCTGTTATGTTAATTTTGCTAGAGACAGTGAGGATGAAAGGGGCCTAAAATGTTTTTCCAGTCAAAACAGAACAGGACTCCTCATTGAGAGCAATCCCATCAACATTGCAAACATAATCAGAATTCAAGACTTCATCTTAAAATATCTATTTGATAAAGTCTGGGTATTATAGGTTGACATGATGTTTTTTATGAGCTTTAAATTGTCAGAGATCTCTTCCTTAGTGCATTTGTACCATATCCCTGTGGAGAAGTTACAGTGTTGACACATTGCAACACTTGCACATTTGCATGTTGCGAAGGATGCTATTTACTAGTGGCTATGTGTTTCCAATGAGCACAGTCCTGCATTTTTGTCTGCATAAGGTGACTTACTTCCCCGGGACAGTAGGTTTCAACCATGAGAAAGAGAAATCTATTACAAATGTAAGTTAGTGGTTAGGTCCCCCCTGCATCTTGGGGTAACAACATGCTGCTTTTGGGGCAGAGCAGGAGTAAGTATAATTTCACTATAATGATACTGCAGAAACTCTGTTGTCTCTTGCATTGAGCTGAAGATGAATGACCACATGTATCAGACTGCTGAGTAGGAAATTCTCCCTAGTGTTTATGATGTCCTAATAGTGGGACATAATAGGATTTGATAAAGAGAAAAGCCTGTGACAGAAAACACACTGATAGTTTCAGACTACTCTGTATGCTCAAAGAAAGTGGCTTTTTTTCCCCCTCTTAACGTTAATGTAAACTTTGTAATCTGCATAGGCAATAAAATCAAAAGATCACTTGGATGCAAAAATAAATGTAACATTTTTGTAATATGGGTATACCAAGATAACTGTCCTTCAAAATTACTGGATTTTCTACTAAAAATAAGTAGTCTTGTTTTTTTACAAAGTGAAAGTTTAGACCCTCTCATGTCATCTAGACTTTTATACTATGCTAGAAACAGCCATTCAGAGAATAATATTTCTGCAAGTTTTCCCATGCAATTGAAGCTTTTTTTTCATCCAAACATAGGAAGGTCATACAAAAGACCTGAGCTTGGCAAAAAAACCTGCTTATACTGACAGTAGCTAGAATGGAGAGAATGCAAGACCTGTGTTAAGTCCCCCTGGTTCTTGCAGACTTTCCAGGTCGAAGGTAATGCTTCCTATTTAGAAATGCATGGAAATATGTAAGGAGATCTGTAGTTTTTCCTTTCCATACTGGTCCAGAAGCGCCAAAACAGGTTGTCTTGCTTATTCCAGGGTTCAATTCTGAAGGATTATTCACATAATGATCTTGGCCATAATGGTTGTGTACTGGTCTCCGGAAAGCCTGGCCAAGCACCGCTGAAGCTCAAAACTGGTTTAAGAGGAGTTTAGGTTATTTGCTAGGATTAGCCTACATGAATAATCAATTCTGATGTTTTTACTGGTTGGATTCCCTGAAGGCTACATGAAGACAGAGAATTCCACAGAAAATTGTACATAAACTGAATATATATCATAACTTAACTCACTGAATGCAAAATTCCCAGCACTTCCTATTTAGAAGTATCATGGAATATACTGTTTGACTTCTGTGACACCAAGAGCTACAGATCAAATAGGTGTTGGCCAGAAGGCATTTCCCCTTCTCTTTATTAAGGCTGCTGCGTTTCAGTTTTGTGTACATCCAGTGGAAAAGAGATATAAACAGAAGCATTTTGTTACCTCCTCTGACTAATTTTCATTTTCCGAATCTTTTTCCTGGTGTGTCTTTGCTATTGTTGTCCAGTAGGCAGGTTACTTGAATGGGCTGATGGGAAGACTGTGTGTAGTTGTGAATGACAGCTCAGCATCATACTGAATGGGGCTGAAACCACATAGAGTTTGGTGTAGATTAGTCAGTGTACAAACTGACAACAGACTGTGGGATGTATGGGGTGTATGGCCTTTGATACGGTAAACTACAGTACAGGGGTTTCATGCCAGTGAAATATCCAATCAGTACGCCCCACAGTGGGATACAAGACATTCATTCTCAGAAATGTGTATTTTTGCTGCTGCATACCAAGGCTGTTCAGCATAATGTGATCTCTTTACAAAAAGAAATGAGAGGTTTTAGAAATACACCCGTGGCAGTGATCCCCAGGACCAGATTGAACAGACCCTACTAGAAGAGCCCCAGAACACAGGAGGGTAACAGTGAGCTCCACCATCACAGCTCATGGGAAGTTAAAAGTGCTTCTTTTTTGGTTTTCTTTGGATTGTTGGGTCAGTGATATGCAAAGATTATGTCAAACTTCTAGTAAGTAGTTGCCCACAGGAAAGTTGTAGCTTTTTTAATGGTTTCTCTGGTGCCAAACGCTAATTACAAGACTGTAGATGTAGTGTACATTGTTCCTGTCATCTTCGTGATATCCCAACATTTGCAAAGTAGAGTTAGATGCTGTGTTCATGGAAGAAGGAATCGGCCACTGTGCACTCCCCAGACGTGGGAGCAGTTTACATTTTGTGGAGCTGAAAAGTCGATCAGGCCTCAAAATAGTCCCACATTTCAGTTCCTTCCAGAAGCCCTCCCTGGGGAAAATCCTGAAGTCATTCCCTGCTCTTAGCTAGAATTCACAGAGACCTGCCTGTGCAACCTCTGCAGGCACGTAGGGATTTCAGCCACACGTATCCCCCCCGCAGCACTCACTGCCTTTTGCTCACAGCCTTTGCAGGGGGGGATGCAGCGTGGTGATCGACGGATGGAGCTGTGCATCTCCCCTCATGTCAGAGCCGTGTTCCCGCTCGCCATGCAGTCTCGCTCTGCCTGCCTCCTCGCTGGGCCCTTTGTGCTGCTTCCCTGATCCCTCCCCTTCAGTGCCTGCGTCCCAGCTCTCCCCTGCCTCTGCTAGCAGCACTGCAAAATTGATCTGGCTCTGGAGCTCGGAAATACCAGCAAGGGACGGGGATGCTAGTCAGTTTGATTTCTGCTGCTGGGCTGACAGGGAAACAAAATGGAGGGGTGTGATGAGAGAAGAAATGTACAGAAGGTGTAGGAGGAAAGCTAACATCAAGAGTGAGGGGACGGAGGAAAATCAGACAGTAAAGGAAAGAAGCTTTGAGAGATGGGGAGAGCGCAGAACAGAAGTAGTGGGAAGAAATCAGAGCACAAATAAAAACTCCTTTGCTAATTGCGCGGGAGGTAGAAGGTGAAATCCAACAGGAAATGGTGTAAGTGGCTTTGTGTCAAGAGTAAGGGGAATAATTAATGGGGATTTTTTGTGAAATAGAAAGAGGAAAACTGACCTGCTCAAAACAAAGCAGGGAAAATCAGGAGGTACAGCAATTTCACAGAGTTCAAGTTTTCCTTGTAGGTCTGTCAGCAAGGGCTATTTCATACTTGGCAACATCAGCAGTATCAAATCTGAGATTTCAAAAATCACAATTCTAGTCCTCCCCAGGCAATGCCATTTTCTTTAAAGTCATATATTTGGGGATCTCTTTTATGGTTTTGATGCCTTATATACTCAAATCCTGTTTTCATGGGGCTAAAAAATAATGTAAAAAATTATCTGTGGTCTTCAAGAAATCGCCAGAGTTTGAGAACTGAAACTTTATAAATTCACCACAAATGGTAACAAAATCATATGAGTTGGTTTTTCACAGGACTATGACTAACACTGACCATATTAGATTAGATGAGAACTCCTGTGGACCAGGAGCGTATTATCATCTACATTTTTGATGGCACGCTGAAGTGGGGCTGTTTGCTGTTTAATCTGAGGCTGTATCTTGCTATAAGGGTAACTGACAGTGCCAGAGGACTTGGCAGCTCCTCTCCCTGAGGAGGAGCAGCAGTGAGCCAAGACTGAGGAGGAGTGCCGCAGAACTAAGACCGTGAGTGAGGTGAAGGGATACAAGCACAGGATAATCATGTCCTGGATGGATAGTAATAGTGCTTTCCTAATCCATCTTTAAAGTGTGGCCAGGGAGTGGTACCTATACAGTGGTTTGATGGTAACATTGCCAAGACATTAATCTGCAACTATATTTTGATTTCATGACGTCTCTTAGTAACAGAGTGACTGTCCAGCTCTCCAAGGTTAAGTATCCTCGCATTAGAATACTCCATTATCATCAGTGTTAGGATCCCCTTATCCCAGAGGTGTTCTTAGAATATTAAACTGAACAAGTAAAACCAACAAGTAAACCATAAAGGATGGTCTTTTAATAGTAGTCATCACACTTTACTCACTGGCGCAACTTCAGCTTAATGGTTTTTTATTGGTAGCTACGTATATAAGAAGTAATGGTTCTAGCTGCTAGGGTTACTGCATACTTGGGACACCATACAAAAAAATCTTTAGTTTGGAAATCTCTTTCTACCACAGATGCAAAAGACTTCATCAGTATAAAAAGCTCTAATAAAGGATCCCTTTTTTTACCACTTGGACTAGATCGTTTGTCATGATAAATCTAATTTCTGGGCAAGACAGAGACTGACTGGAGACACAAGCATAAATAATGGCAGGAGTGAAAGACATTTAGAAACTTCTCTGCAGCCTCTGCTCCACTGAGGGGAGAATTTTTCTGAGATACACACCTAGCAGCATGGACATTTAAAAATAAAACACAGTGAAAACCCCACCCAAACCATATGCTCCCCTGCATACACACTTCCTCAAGAGAGGAGAATGAAGCAAAGATGATGGATGTTAGTCTTGTCAGTTAATGTGCTACTCAATGGAGTTTAGATGCTATGGGGATGAAGGCAGTTTAAGAGCTTCTATAGACTATGAAAGAATAATTCTATCACTGCCAAAGCATGTAACACCTGCTCACACAGGGGTTCTGACATCAGAAAGAAATTTTCGGCAAGGTCATAAAAAAGCTTCACATTAGGTGAGCTCAAGATATGATGATTAAAAAATCATTATATAAAGCACATTAAATAAAAAAATCACAATAAAAATTTACTAACGTGATGAAAGTTAGGTAGAAAATAGGGCCATTAATCTTTCTCAAATGAAGGAACAACCAACCTAGCTGACATCAAACATCTTATTAGAATAAGCCATCTTTAGTTAGTTAATGAAAGCCAACTTATAATATGTGTGTTGGTCCATCCCTTATTTACTAATATTTATGGGCGTGAGCCTGCAAGGTGATTTTTTATGAGATAGTGATGCCTGGTACCAGTCCATACAGCAGCAAAAAAAAACATCAGCCAATCCCATTCGCAGTTGTAGCCAGTGAAGATATCTCAGCGTTGTCAGGATGGAGTCCTGCTCTGATGTTCCTCGGAGAGACTCTGTTGGAAATGAAGCAGATAGATTTTGAATCAGTCAGATGAGGATCGAGTAGAGGGAGCTGAATCTGAACTTTCCACATGCCAGAAAAATCTTCTGACCCATGAACTGTGATATATGTGGGGAGTGTTAAAAGCAAAAGAACACACAAAATGGAAACACCTATGTAATTTTTTTTAAAAGGCCACATAGGCCCGCTCTCCTCAGTGTTTCCAAGTGATAGGAGGTAGGTGGTCCCTATTCAGCATGCTGATGCTGGAGAACCCAGCTGCAGGTAGCTGACTCTCATTTGCTCTTCCAGACGTTGAAGTCCTGCATACAGGTTCGAGGTACCAGGTCAGAGCCTGTGGAAGCCTCCCACTCCTCCGTGTCATACGCTCTTTTGGTTTTAGCCTTAGTCCTCTGGGAGTTTAAACAACCTCATCATCGGTGCAAAACTCTCACATACGTTTCAAATTACATAGGAAGATGACCATTTCATTAAATGCTTCAGCGAGATTTATAGAGAGCCCTAAATGTGCTTTGTGGCTGATACGGGACACTAATTCCTCTAAGTTTTGTTTTTAGAACAGCTTATACTGTTATTACTTCTCTGGTCAAAGGTTCTGCTTCCTGCCCTCCATCAATGCAACCGGCATGGAAGTGTTTTCTGATATTAGTCAGATTACCTTTTTGCAAGAATCATAGTAGCGAGAATCTGCCTGTAACAGTTAGCAAAGTTATGGCTCTGTCAAGAAGATACGTCCCAGTTTTCCTAGTAGTCAGGACTAACTATATACTTTAATAGTCTGAGAAATTGTGGGAGTCTTTTTAATATACCTCTGTCTACTCATACAATTATTATCATAAAGCATCATACAGAAAACCCATACTACAAATTTTAGAAAATTGTGTAGCAATAACTATCATTAAGAAAACCTACAAAAAAAGTGAAAATACATATTTGTCCCAGAAGAGTCTGTATGGTGTGGCACTGAATCTTGTCTTGGAAGGGGATGAGACTGTAAGTCTGCAGGAGACGACAAACTCCAGCATGAAAGTTAACATTCCATGTTTAACAAGATTTTTTTTTTAAAGTAGCCACATGATCATTGTCTTTTCTACTTGTTCTAGTTCTTTTCTTATTAGATGTTCAGCTGTAGGAGTTCATTGCAATAGAAACCCCGTGTCTTTGAAATACCAGAGGAATATTCTCTGGAGCTGAGCTACAGTTCTTAAACATCCATGTCATCTCAGTTCATGTGTCTGGTGTGGTTTGAAATAATGTCCACTTGTGTTAGCTGAGTAACAATCTCACTCTATATCAGCTTCGACCGTCTTGAGAAAAACAGCATCTTTCTGTACTACCTTCTCTTTTGGTTCCCTGTCCAAGCTGGTGCAGCACACTTTGTGCTGAGTTGTGAAGAATATTTTATTCTCCTGTCTACACACATTCTTACTGAGGTAAGTCCCTTTGAGTAAAGTCATGACAAAAATCTACCTTTATGCAGGGGTGGTGGTAGTTCCCCCTTTCAATTAACTTTTTTTAAGGTAACTAAACAAACCCAGGGCCCATTCGCTACACTAGCCACCTCACATTCTTCATCCCTGTTTTCATCTTTGTTTCTTCAGATAAACCCTCCAATCTTACATGATTCCCCTGGGGCAAACTTTGAAGGTCAACTAATTTAGCAGAGTGAAGTTTAATTTGCTGAAGGAAGGGATTATTAATTTGTTCTGGTTCCTTTTGTTGATTTTCCAGGCTTCCCATATACAAGTCCCAGATGCATATGCAAAGGGCCAGGGAATATTAGTTTCAAATATCTGAAACATATACGTTGAAATGCAAATGTTGAAATGTAACACTCATTTTGTCTTTGGTAATTTTTTGCTTTTTTAAATTCTGTGTGTTTCTTCTAGTGTCAGTTTGCTGAACCCAGACACCATTGCTGGCATGAGCAGATCACAGTCATCAGCTCTGACATTCATTCCTCATAAATCAGAGAGCAGCTTAAAAAAAAAGAAGAATTTATACAAAATTAACTCCAAAAAATATTATATTTTATGGAAAATATTTTGGGGACTTAGTGTGTTGAACTTAAGTCCTGATAGGACTTCAGCTGTCAAGCAGCCAGTAAAGACATGCAGTACCTTATGAAGTTGCATCTGATATAAGCTTTATACTTGAAATGTGTCACATACCTATCAAAGTTACAGTCAAAAGAGTATCCCAAAGAGCAGCTTCAGCTTTGCCTCACATACGCCTCTGGGCTCATTATGGCAGAGCCCATGGCTAGAACAGGGCCTTTGGTGGATTACAATGAATTTGAGATAGAAAGCAGTGCTCGCGTTTAGAGATAAATCACAGCCTGGTGTGTTCTATAAGTTTTGTAATTTGCTTGATCTCCAGATCTGAGACTGTTTTTTCCCAGATGGTTAGCTCTTCAAAGCAGAGGCACAATCTTTGCAGGTATTCACTTGGGGCTTCATATGGTATGGCCCCTATGCTAGTAGTCTTTATTTCAAAACAGGCAGTATATGACAAATTAGTTGCTTGATTGTCCATTACTATGTGCCCATAGGAAGCAGTGTGGATCTCTGTGCAGAATGCGAGGAGGAGTGGCGTGCAGGGCGGCAGCACTGGCTGTGACCGTGGGCCCCACGTGCTCTTACGCACAGCAGCGGCAGTAAGTCACCTTTCAGCACGCTGCTGCTGTGGAGGAAGTCAGGTGTCTTTTTAAGATTTCCTAGTAGTGATGCTGCCGGTTTAATACACTTATTGGTGCCTATCCAGTAGTGTATATCTCCCCTGAACACAAGCTAGGCATCTCACATACACCACTCTTCTTTTTTTTTTTCCCCAGTTTTGTAGTTTTTATTCTTGTACCAGCTTTTCCTGGTCCAGAGGCAGCCCGCACAGATCTGAACAGTATCTCAACCTCAGTGTAGCAGTGACAGAAAACAGACTGTAGATTTGTCCTTCAGCCACTGCCATGGCTTTTATTATGATAATCCCTGAGGATCCTAGGATTAACCACAGGAGAACTGGAAGTATAGTATCACTGATGCTTTCTCTGCCATGACTACAGAATTTGGCCAATACATATGGAAAAATACATAATGTTGGTGATGTCAACTTCTAAAAGCATAGCGACAGTATTAAAGAATCAGTGTTAATGATCTATAAGCATACCTTACAGACAAATAAGAATTTAATTTTAAAATCTCATTACAAATTTTTTGTGACTAAAATTAATGAAAATACTGTATTGGTTGAAGGGAAGACACAACAGCATTGTTTTTCTTCATCAAAATGAGCATTGTTGAGAAACCTGCAAATAATAACAGCTGAAAGAAAAGCCAACAAGTCTGTTTTCAGGGAGAAGTAAGACTTCCAAATATTCAAGTTCAGATGTGAACTTGTGTGCATTTGATACTGAAGAATTCAAAAAAGAAAAACTTATGTAAGGAAAGAAATAGAATACAATATAGCTGAACCTGATTCCAGCTCAGAAATTCCATAGGAAGAAGACAACAAATGTTCTGCTGCAAGAGGAATATTTAGGGCTTACCACAAATACTAAATGACATCAGTGTTTTCAGTGCTTTGTTGACAGAAGTGCCAGTTGCTCTTAGTTGTATTTGCACGCCTCATGCTTGTCATGGTATATCACTACACAGATGGTTTGCACACAAAAAAATAGAATTTCTTTAAAGTCATCTTTTTGAACTATGTTTTCAGAATTACGGACTTGCAGTAAAACAGAAATGGTTTTGAAGTGAAAAGTGAATGTGGCTAAGAATTTTTTTACTCAATATTCTGCCTGACTACTTGAGTCCTATTTAATTCTGCCTTAATTTTGACATAGCAGAAGAGATCGAGAAAATTTCTGGCCTGAGTTTTAAGTTTGCAATTTTAGAAGCAGCACTAAAACCCAGCTAACTGTAGCAATTCACTACCCTCTATTTTAAGAGCATTTCCTGCCAAACATGTTTCCCATTAAATAGTTTGAGATCACCATACGTTATGACAATTTGGATGAATTTTATCTCCGATAGTTTCATAGTTGCCCACATCAGCTTGTAAGCAAGCATTAAGTTCATTTGTTTGTTGGTGTTTTTTTCCTTGATTTCTCCACTAGTCCATATAAACTCTTGTAATGTCCTTACCACACTATCTGAGAACCACACAAAAGTGCGTCAAACAACATGACTAACATTTCACATGTGGTTTGTTCTTTCTTCAGTCCTCTCCTTGGGGAGCAAATTTCATGCATAATGGAACATTTTGCTTTGGCAGAGTTTTATTGTTTAATTGTTGCTTTTTTAAAAAAAGTCTATGGCATGTGTTTATTTGAAAATTGAAGAATTATGTTTTGTACTTAGAGCAGAAGTCGGTGATATTTGTGCTGATGTTTGCTACTACAAAAGCTCATTCTTGGCTGACTCTTGAAGTTTGGGGTTTTTCAAACCCATTGTCCATTTAAAGACATGGCCTAGTGTCTGAAACTTCACTAGCTATCCTCTAGGAGTCAGGATAGGCAATAGAGAATCAGTTTGATGCACTTACAGTAGCATAACCTTGGGTTACTACAAATCTTTCCATGCCATCCTTTCTGATAAATATGAAAGTATTGTGGGATCTTCTTTTGGTTCTTTACAGTGTGTCTGCTTGGTATGTCAGGCTTCTGTTCCATATTCTGCAACCACCTTGTGAGCTTCTTTTGAAGCAATGTATTGATTTTAAAATTGCTCTCTTGACTTCTTCATCATTGTCCATTTTTATTTAATTGATTTTCTTTCTACGTAAGCTTCTGGAGGCCCTGTGAAGTAAAAGGGGAATAAAAGGCAAACAACAACCAACAGCCGGTTTCTTACTTCTGGTTAAATATCCCATGGCATTTCTCAATGATAAGCTGGTAGTGCTGATTTTCTAATCAAATTCTGTTTGGTTAATAATGTTTTTGTCCCCTGTATCTAAACTATGACTGGATCTGTGGCATCAGTATATCTTGTATTGTGTCTTTACAGCATACTGTATGCTGCTGCTATGTGTTGTTAAAACATTTTATTGCTGTCTTCTTAGGGATTGTTTATGCCAGGCAGAGCAGCTAACATGCACAATCTTGTGTGTACAACACCCACACACATTCTCACTCATACATAGTCAGTAGTCAGTAATAAAAGCACTTTGATGCTAAATAAATTGAAAATAGTATTAATGCAATAAATGTCCAAGCAGGATTGATTCTGTGTATTTTATAGCATCTGCTATTGCTCTGTTTTTAAGCTACTAATATGTTTGAGTCTGCATAATATTGTTATTTCCAGATGCTATACTGGAGTTTGTCTGAGTGCCAATATTGACTTATTTTATTTAGTATTAAGTTTAGGCAGAGATTAACCACTCACTATGTAAACAATATCTTGTAGTCTATGTTTCTAATGTATACGTTTGTTGGCTTCAGTCACTTGCATCCATTTTCTATCAACTGCAGAAAAGGTCTATCTTCTATTCCTTTAATTTAGTAAAAACTACTGAAGCTCGACATCAAAGGTCACGTGTAGGTGTTATGAGGACAGTGATGACTTTAAAATTGTTAAAACCAACTAAACTAACTCTGTAGTAGGAGAAACACCTTCTTGTCCCCCTCTTTGATTTCTGTTACATTAGAGGAGCATAACATGTCATTATTCTGTATTTACTCTCTCTATCTAGTTCATTTACATACATAAGGCACAAGAAAGCAGTGATTAGCGTATATAGGTATGGAAAGACATGTTACCAGTTAATGTAATGAAGCAGCATAATTCATTCTTTGCTGTCTACATTATGTAGAGGGAAGCAAATGTGCATTAATCATGCAGAAAGCAGGAAATTGAGATGTATGGAAGGGAAGAGTGATATGATACATGAACCCATCCCCCAGCCTCACATTGCTGCCAACAGGTCCATTTTTGAATAATGTATATTTTGACAGACATGTCATTTGACAGGCAGGGCTGACCAGAAGGGATGTAAGGAAGCAGCTAGTTATTAGCAAGAAAAAGGAGGGAACAAAGCATTGTTACATCTAATGCAAAGTAATACTGACCTGTTTAGCATCCACTAATGCGGAGGTGCTGGCTAACTGACAGGTTTCAGAGAGCAGCCAGCCATGGGGAGTCATCACCAAGCACTGACGTTTCTGGTGAGTGGTACGTCCCACAGGGTTTGCAACCAAGGCTAATGCTGCTAAACACAGTTCAATCCCAGCTTCCCAACAGCCCTGCTCTGCACCATTCCCTCATGGAGAAGTGCAGACAGGGAAAGGTGAAGGGGATCACCTGTCCCTGGAGAGAAGTGTGGGTCCCAGGCTTGCAGCCTGCTTGCCATCTCAGAAGAAGCTGCCTGCAGTTTGTCCTGGGACAGAAGCAGCTTGCAAGGTGCTACCTGTGCAAAGAGCAAAGGTGCAGGCTCAACAGCCTGCTGGGGCAAGGGCAGCCACGGGGCAAAAGTCATGCTGCGAGTAGAGAAGCACAGACAGCTCCTGGCTCCTCCACTCATTGTGCGCGATACGTGCCCATGCTGTGCACGTCCACATGGCTCACAGAGGGAGACAAGCTCATTCGAAATCCGCTGTGCCAAGCGAAGCAGCACTTGTGCGTTTCTCCCTAAAACTCTGGCTCCTGGGGTGCAGGACCAGCTTGGCACTCACTGTGCCAAGGCAAGCAAGACAAAAACCCGGAGTTTGCTCAACTGGTTCCCGTCAGAGCCGTATCTCAGCATCCTTCTTCTGTCACCCTTTCCCCAAGGCACAGCATCACGTCAAGGCCAGAGAGGCAGTATCCGGGGCATCGCTTCCCTGCTGCACTCCAGGCTCCTTCAAGAAGGGGTGGCACATCCCAGAGAGCATTAGTGCTGCTTTGACAGGCCTGAACTCTCAATTCCTGAGATCTTTTGCAGGACTGCAGTCCCTTCACCACACCCTGCAGAGGGAAGACAGGAGCTGAGTGGGAGACTGTCCTCACCCCAGTATAGTTTAATTTTAGCCCCTCTTCTGTTGCCAGTGGTGCAGGTGGGATGTGGGAGTGAAAATCATGACCTTTGCAATCACAGCCCTGATTCGTGGGCTCTGTTATTCTGCACTGGCCAAGGCAGATGTTGCTGAAGGGGTCTACCATATTTTTCTGCTTGATTAAATTTAAATTCCCCAAAATGCAGCATATGACATTTATCTATATTGTTATATACATATATACATTTATACATACTTTAAATTGAATAAGGTCATAAAAATGATGAAGATTAAACATAAAAAGGAAAATCACAGAAAATGCAACTCCAGCTGATGTTCACCAGCCTATACTCAATACTACTTTTTTCGCTGCTTCCTATTTTTCTACTAGTTGTCACTTAAGGAAAGTTAAAATAATTTTTCTTTATTATGAGTCTCATAAAAAACGATCACTGGTTATTTCATCAATGGTTTATTTTCTTTTCTCCTCTCAGGTCTGTTTTTTTTTATACCTGTCTTGCTTTTAGATTTAGTTTGTGGGAATTTATTTTGCTTTTCTATTTCCCCAAATTCCAAAGTGCTTTATACTTAAAAGAAATCAGATAGATACTTCCAAGGTAAAAGATATTTATCTTGCCTAGGTAGTCTCATACTCAGGCAAATAACATGTAATAAAAATAAATCCATAGGAAGAAAAATGATGCTTATGTAATCATAAGCATAAGCATTGGGTAATTCTAAGCCCTTGTGCTGGCTGCAGGTAACAGATTTTTACATTTACTTTGTTATTAATTATTTTGAGACTATTAACTGAGAACTGTGGTTCACTTTAATGACACACAGGACTAGGCTCTGTTACTTTCCTTGATTTTGATTGTTCTCTCCTTTCTTTTTTCCCATTTTCCCCATGGGTTCCCTCATACCAGGACAAAATCTGCAGGTCTGTACTGTTTTGCTATGGAAAAATTCTTTTTCAAGACCCTCTGGATGATATTTCTAGTCACTTCTTTGCCACATCATTTTGTCTGCAGCTGCCAGAAGAAATTTGAAATGCATCATAGTCACTACTCAAACTGATAACATGTGAGAGGTCCAGAAGAAATTGTTTATAAAATTTCTGACACAGTGTGTCTTGTAATGCTGCTCTGTGTCATGTTCCATAGTTTTATGTCCTAATCTGACATTATGAGATTACATAATGCATTCGATCTTTAAACAAGTATTTCTTTGAAATGTTTGACAGAGTTATGGCACTTCAGGTATTATTTCTTATTATGGACAGATAGGTCAAATCTGCAAACAATTTAATGGCCATACATCGCTACCCTTGTCAAATCAATCCTCCTAGAAAATGTGCTATCAGCGGTAGGAACATTTAGAAGCCTAATCCTTCAAGGTGCTAAATATACCAGTCCTCTTAACTCCAAGTGGAGCTGAAGGCTCTCAGCACCTCAGTGGAGAAGGGCTCCAATTAGCCTACTTTTATAGTAATCCTGAATGCATGGACTTCCTGCACGTATATTAGGATTCAAACTGCCCTTCAGATTTACTTCATTGAAACCTGAGAAGAAGCTATGCAACCATGGACTAAAATGGCTCCATATGCTTCTTGGCTCCAGTATGTGCTGAGGATTTCTTTTTTTCTTTCTCAGATGAGCATGCTGCTCTCAGTTCTGCTGAGCTTCAGAGAAATGTGGTGTTCTCGTTAACACTTTAACCCTGATCCCAAATAAATTACCTCACGCCACCATTTAGCTCAGCAGCAGCAGGCAAATTGCAGGGATTTGAGGTGTCAGAAGGGGACCAAACTTGACCCCTGAAGCCTAGGAAAGAAGTGTTTCCTTGTTTAAAGAGTCGGAGGAGAGAACAGTGCCTGAAGTGCACACAGCCTCATGGAGCAAACATTGATATGATTAATCCTCAAACAGGTTGTCCAAAGAAGGCTTGACAGATCTGCTAGCTTCCTTCATTGGAGCACTGACCCTGTGCATGTGTACATGAGCTGAAGTGCTATCCGTACAGAGAGACTGTCAGTCTCTCATTTTATCTGGCTTGCTGTGTAACCCAAGGGGACTTCCTTTCTGACTCATCCAAACAGACAAAAGTCCTAATGAAGGAAAGAAAGATTGAACTAAGAGCCAGATGCTGGACCTGTAAGATTTCCAGGGCACTTCTACTTTTTTGACGGTATCATGGAAAGAGCAGTTTTCATTTCAGGGAACTGTAACTACTGCCATGTTCCTGCTTCTCCCTAAAGCTGCCACTTTCATACATTCTCCCCGAAGACGTATCACAATATCTATCTTCTGATGTGCTGTGAAAGTCATAAGGTACTTTCACCGCTTCTCTGCACAGTGCCCGGGACGGGAAAATACACCAAGGAGACAGCCAACATAAATGGCAGCAGATTTTACTAGACCCAGCACACGCATGCTGACCCCATCTCCTCACTGCTTAACCAACACCCTTTGGACATGTTTCTCTGTGAAACATTTCAGATATGCAACGCAGGGCTGAGGGAGAAGGAGATGGGGTCATGACCAGTAAGTCTGAGAGGGAATGCGTGCGCCTGGGAGGTGATGGGTTGTGCAGTAAGTTCCCTCAAGCCTCATGCAGGTGCACTGAATAAATCAGCCCCAGATTGCTTTAAAGTATGCATGAAATTTTCTGTAGCCAGGGGAGCATGTAGTAAGAGTATCTGGGAATGAAAAGAGGGTCAGCACCAGCTCTGTATCATTACAGAAATCAACAGTCTAAATCAGGGAGTATATGATGATTGTAGGGAGTCCCAGCTGGTCTTAGAGCACCAGCTGAAAGGGGAAGATGATCAAAATGCAGCTCTGGAATTGGACCTCATTCTTAAGCCAGGGTTAATAGGAAGACCTCTGAATACACTGATTGCAAATGATGATTTGTTTCTGACTCTGCAGAGCCCCGCTGTGAAGGGCCCTGGAGCCATGACATATTAAAAAATGAAAAAAAGAGACTTTTAAATTGGCACAGAGAAAATAAATTCCATGTCCTAATCCTGACAGCTGAAATATGTTTGGTTTTTTTTTTTCAGAAGCCACTAAAATAAATGCTGTAAATAAATAGTTTTAAATATTTCTTCACTGTAGCACGGTGTCCCTGCTTGCTAGGAAGGTATTTGTGTTCATGGAAGAGCCAAACCTGTATGCGCTTATTCCAGTATAAATATTTTAATATTCCAGAATAAAATTTTATTTTATAATAACAGATCACTGGTGAAGTAGCATTTAGCTGTAATACTACACTGCTGTTGAGTAGTGATGTCAAAGCTGATTTTACAATTTAATGAGAATGAATCGACACTAAGTAAATAATGGGAAAATACCTTTCAAAGCACCTTACATTTATGTCATTCCTCCCTATTTACCTCTTTCTTCTGAAGTGTTGTTCATTGTGTTTTCTCCTTCCTATTCCAGTTCCATACTAACCTTAAGCTGATTTGAATACCTTTGGCTCATGACTAACTATCTCAGGAGTGCTCAGTAAGTGTAACTAAAGGTACACTACAAAACCAGAAGTTTATTATTAAATATTTCCTAATTTGTTAAATAACTCTGGGTTCTTTCAGGAATTTCATAGGAAGGGACATTTCAGAAATTAGTATAGTGAAATTTGAGCATTTTGATACTGTTTCTATTACACATAAAGATATATCATCTCATTTCTGTGTTTGTCATATAGGTGTTGGCATGGTTAAAATCACCTCACATTTATAATAAGACCATGGTTTGAATTGTTTATTGTTCTCTAAAATCCTAATCAGAACAGCTGAGATTTACTGTGGCTCAGAATTATTTTTTTAATCAAATAAAAACATTTAACCATTTTTGATAAAAAATTGAAAGAAAAATAGGTTGGTTTGTTCCTGTTAAAAAAAAAAATTAAACAGATGTTGAAAAAGTTGTCTATGCATTATCACAGGAAAGTTGTCAGGATACTTGTTCTGCTATTCTGCCTCTCTGTTCCTATTCTTGTGAAAAAATCTACCACACTCAGCAAAGCCTCCAACAAAAGCACGATAAAAAACTCCACATTAAGCCAGTAAAGAAATTCAGTTTGTATGAGCTTAGAGATTCAGCAGTGTTTAGTAATGCTGTCTTTGCAGATGCCACTCCAGTAGACACTCACAGCGCCTGTGTCTTGGCAAAAGCATCACCGCCAGGACACAAGCGAGCGTCTCCTGCACAGTGGCCAAGGGGGCCCAGCCCTGTGGTGCAGCTGCATTTATAGACGCTATCAATTATTTAGAAAATTCCATCTTTTAATGAAGAAATTTATTTGTAACAATAATTTGAGAATTTAAAATTTTTATTCTCAAAACTGAGGAATATGATATCATACTGTTTATGGTTTAATCCTGTATAAGTAGTACTCAAAATTGTGCATGTCCCATCTTCAACCAGCAGAGCACTGTAGTGTGTGCTTCATTTTAAGTGTGTAACTTCCATGGAAGTTAAAGGGAATTTTAAAAAGTGTACTTTGAATGTTTTGCCAAATATTAATAGATATCCAAGGAGTAACCTCAGTTAAGTTAACTTTCATTCCCTTAAATATAAACAGAGCAGTTAGTTTGAAGTTATATACACAGGTACCATGTCTGCAATTGCAGTGATCCATAACAGCAAGATGTATCCCATGGGCTTGAGAAAATGTTTGGCAGTTGAGGTTCTCTGCACGTTACACAGTCAGGCAGATTATCTAATGGGTTTTGGCCATACAAATCACTGAGTCCTAAGCCTATGGTGACTATAAGTGAGAAACAATTTAGTAAGTAACTGCTTTTCCGCTCACAAATAACCAGAAATACCACTTCACAGATATATTCAGTAGACCTCAGCCATGTGACTAAACTTTATCTTTCCTTTTTCTTTGTATGATCTACTGGTTTAAATATTTAAATGACTGCTAACAGTTTAATATAGGTTATCTTGATCACACAGAAATAGGATATGATTAAGTTTCTCAGTGTACTTGTCTGTATCAGCCCTCACATATCCACTTACTAAGGCTATTGTCTGAACTCCTGAAAACAAGATCTCAATGAGGGGGTTTCTTTTGTTGGCTAAGTAGCCGTGTTTCTTCCTGGGGAAATGTGGAAGTGCATATATACCCTAGGGAGAATTTCTTAAGAGATGCATGACCAAGAAATTTGCCTTCTGAATTCCCAGGTAGCTGACACAAATAAGGACCAACAGAGAGTCATAGCCTCAGAGCTGCTGGCAGGAGGTGACCACTGGAGTCCCCAGTCCAGCCTCCTGCTCAAATCAGAACTATTGCCATCTCCAAATCAGGCCAGCCATGGATTTGTATAGTCAAGTGTCAAGACCTCCAAGGATGAAGATTTGACAACCTCCCTGGGCGACCTGCTCTAGTGCTGCACCAGCTCCAGCAGCAACGTAGCAGTGCTGGCATTCAGCAATGTGCTCAGCTAGAGCCAAAGGCCCAGGGAGATTGCTGCCAGGTGGTTTAACGGAGGTTTATAATTTATTTATATTCGAATTGTCTACTGGATCCCAAAGAGAAGTAGCAAATTGGAAACCAGGACCAGTCTGGCTTGTCATTTTTGTTGCCTTAGTTTTGACTTTTCTGAGACTTTTACTTAGTCATGGAGGTCTCCCAAAAGCAGAAAACTTTGCTACAGAAGCAGACTCAGACACTGCACGTGGAGTGGGGTGAGACTGATGAGTCTCACTTGTATGAGAGGGTCACACTGAAGTACCTCTACAGCTTGATCCAGCATCAGCTGGCGAGAGATGATGTGAGCCATGTAGAGCAGATTCTAGTCTGGAGTTAATGCCATTTAGCTGGAAGTCTGTTGTGATCCTGAAGAGCCTAGAAATGTAAACATTACATTCAAATGTGATGTTGGAAGCAGGTTGTTGCTTGCAAGTTTGTTTCAGCCTGCAAGCCTGCTACAGCTTGTGAATTTAATTTTAGCTCTGGAACTTGCTCCAGTTTTGTAAGGTTAATGAAATCCTGAGAGAAGCCAGACTTCTTACTTGCAACATGAATAGCATGACATTGTTTTCTTAAGAATTAAGCCCCCCCTCAAAAAAGTGCCCCCAACACCAAGAGCTTGAACCAGGTTTTCCCACCTGTCAAACACATGCTAAGCCATTGCTGTTTGATAGCAATTACTCCCCACCCCTTTCCTCCCAGCAGCTCTAGCTTAGCTACAAGGTATTAATTAGTGAGTTTTTCCCAGCCCCAGAAATCAGGAGACACAAAGAAGACCAGGAGCCAAAGTTACTTGGTGCTGTGGTTTATACTGTGCCTGCTTTGCTTTGTCTCAGCCGCCCACATTGTCAATAAAACAGGAAAACTGTTTTAAAAGTTAGAGCAGCATTGGTTTGACTAACAGCCTGATCCTTGCAAAGTATTTGTATTTGAGCTTATTGAACATTCATTATGTATCAGACACTCAGCCTTGTAAAATTGATCCAGGAAAGGCTCACAGCATCAGCTGGGCTCCTGCCTTGCCGGCTGTGTGCTGAGGAGTGCATTGCTTTTGCTTCCACGCTCAGGCAGGTAGTGCAGCAAATGCTCTCTGAAGCAGCCTACCACCGAGGGCACAATAATAGCTCTTTTCCTGACCATTAATTCAGACATCATGCAATCAGTCAAATGAATCTGTCCTCCTTTGCGGCTCTTGTGGAGATTGCTGTCCTCTCAGCTCCAATGAAAGGGACCCCGACTCGGTAGCCTGTGTCTTCCTTTAATTAGAGCCGGTGATAACCCACGGACAGGCTCATTTTGCCAACAGCCATATATCACACGACCATCGCTGCCTGGCACCAACAGATTTCTGTCTATAAACAGAGCACCTTTCATATGAAGCCAGCGAGCATGGGAACACCCCGTGAGACCACAAATACAGCTCTTGCAGCCCTCCTCTTTGAGGCTCTCCCACACAGCCTAGCTGGGTTTTCATGTGATTCCCCAGATTTTATTCTGATCCCATGTCAGAGCTGAAAGTGGCACATCAGCCTTGAAAGAGCCCTTTGAAAATGTCTGTGTAGGCAGTCTCATCTCAGCGCGAAGCTTAACTGCTCCAGAGCAATGTGCGTTTTAAGGAGACACAGCTTTGGCATTCCATCAAGTTTTCTCTGTTGCTGCTGCTGCAAATTTTATGCCACCATCATACTACAAAATGAATACTCCATATGACAAAATTAATATTGGAAATACTACTTCTGCATTTTATGGACTTTATTTGTGCTTTGTTTTCACACGATTGTCTTACTTTCGTCTCTAGAGAATTAATAGTATTACTATCAAGGGCAAACAAGCCTGGAATTATTCTGATTTAATGTTTAATTATTACTTATGATGTTTTTTAGATTACATACCAACATTGTAGAATGCTGTTTTACAAGCTAGAACAGAGAGATGCACAGTAAGATGGGACACTGGGATTACTCTGAGAACTCATCAGTGATGTTTTTCAGCAGTAGCATCAACCATTGCATGTTGTGAGGTTTAGTTTAAATTGCCATTGCTCCAATCAAGGGAGCAGGCACAACACGTGGATAGGAAGCTGAAGAAATAATAAAAATTTTAAAGCTAAACTGAGAGCACCCACCTGGATAATTTTGTATTGAGCACAGCTCAGGCCTCCCAGCCTTCCTCTTTGGCAGCAGCTGTTGTCTGGAAGGTTATGTCGAGCGACTGCTATGTAAAGGAATAAAAAAGGAGCTGAAAGAAGATTACTGCACATGTGTTTAGTATCATCTATATAAAGGTGATAGAGTATTTCTGTGGCTTCTTTTGAAAGCTGATAGGGTTGGGTTTCCCCTTGAGCATACCTGGCTGCCTTGCCTGCAGAAATCCTGAACAATACAGATGAAATTTTGGCCTTTCTGAACTTCACAGAAAAACTTTAGTTGGCATCCGTGAGAGGGAGGGCGTCAGACTCCAGTCTTTCCCTAGTCTTTATTTTCTGCCTGCCCTGGGATCGAGGGCATGGATCTGGCTTTGTCAAAGATTCCCTTGGCAAGGAGCACACACGCGAGCTGGGCAGCTGCAGCCTCGCTCTGCAGTGGGGAATTTAGGAAAGGGGTGCGCTGAGGAGCCCTGTGCCAGCGAGATGGAGCCAGCCTGGCCCATGGCAGTGCTGAGGTCTGCTCTGAATGCTGCGGAGGACCTGAAGATGTTCAGTGCAGGCCTGTGAGCGATCCCTTCTTAGGAGGACAGTGACAGTGCACAAGTGAAATAGGGCTGTCTTCCTGCTGTAGGGCTCTGCAGTAGGAGAGTGGACATGTGACAATCTTTTGAGATCATTTCCAGGCTTCCTAATTTGTGTATGAGGTGAAACCCTGATGCTCAGCACTGTGTAGGCATCAAAATCAATAGCAGGGCAGCACCATCCCGTTAAAGACAGGCTTGCAAGCCCTGGGGTAGTGCTGTCTTCAGCAGGGTTAAGTTGTCTGCATTATTTGGAGTGGGGAGGGAGATGGAGCTGTGTCCTCAGGTCTACCAGGGTTGGGAATACTCAATTTCTACTCCTTTTACTCAGAAGAAAAAAATTACTTTTGTGTTTCTCTTTTTCTCTTTTTTTTTTTTTTTTTTTTTTTTTAACTTGAAGAGTGATGATAATAGCGGAGCTAAAGGGTGACCAAACATTGAATGCAAATTGTTTAATTTAAAATAGGGCTTATAACCTCCCAGCAATTTCCAGACAAATTGTTCCTAAAAACTCCTTATTAAACATTGCTTATTGTTGTCTACATTTGAAATTTAGTTTACATAAAGATTTAGGGGTAGTGCTAAATAATTACACGTCAGGATAATCTGTTCTTATATATGGTTATAATTATTTAAAAAATCTATGCACAGTGTAGTTCAGGAACAACTATTCTTCAGCAGCTATTTTGGGTCAACTCAATGCATAGTCTATTAGAGGTAATACTTCTGCTGCAGAGTAATGAATCATATTTGCAGTCAAGAAGTCACTTGTGTAATTGTCACTAAATATAATGAATACAGGGCTATTTAAAGGATTTCAGGATGGTCTGATGTTCTAGAAGGTGCTGTTTCTCTGGAGAGGAAGGGTAGAAGCCCCTTATTCCAGATGCTCTAAGTGGTTTAATAGGGAAGAAAGGGAGCTATCGGGATTTGTGCAGCAGGATATTGTTGTGCTTTTGGAATTCCTATATAAAGTGAAAAGCAGGCTTCTTAATTTGGAAAATTGACTTGTAAACTGGGTATAAAAGTTTAGCAAAATTCCTCTGCATATTAAAGCCTAGATTATCAGTTTAAAAACTGATATTTTGCTTATTTATTATGAGTCCTGTGTTAACACAGGTCTAAATCCCACATTGCAAATCAAAGCAGAGACTGAAAATACTCTGATTGTTGCAGACAAACTCCCTGGTGCTTCATTTGACAAAAAGATGGATTAGAGCAAACTCTGGAGTGTTATTATTACTACCTACATGAAAGATTGTTTCTTTTATTTGTATTAATTACTGATTAGTGCTTTCTGTATCTCCAGTTCTTTCAGATGCTTTGAATGAGATGTATTGCTTTCCATAGTTCCTTATCTAAGGGGAACCCTGACAGAAAACTGGTATCTCAGCCACTGTGCACAAGGAAATCACTGATGTACTCAGACAGTGTACTTCGGGGAAAACCCTGGGTGAGATTCTTGGAGAGGTTAAAATAAGTTCACGGATAATACTGCAGACAGATAATGTTCCCCCTGACAATAATGTCGTGAGTAAATATACTAATTTATTTTAAATTGGAGTGCAGAAGGAAGAAGGAGGTGGGTGTGTGGGACTCCTGGGGTGTGTGGTGACTGGGGAGCAGCGCCAAGCTTGCAGCAGTCCTAGCTGTGGGAGGAGAGCAGGGCAGCCCCTCCAAGCAAGCTGGTATTGCTGACATCGCCTGCCTGGGGTAATGCTCCGGGGCTTTCGCTTATTTGGAAAGAAACACAACAGAGTGGCACCTACCCCAGTGAGTTTGCATGCTAACTGGGACAGAGGGGGTGTGGGAGATGTCCTGGCCAAAGGCTGCATAGACAGTGTGGCTTCCTACTGGCCAGTGAAACGCTCCAGGTCGGACAACAACCCTTGGGCCTGCAGCTGCTAACACGGCGCTCAGTCACTGAATCTTGGCCTTTGCAACCCCCTCAGCTGGGAGAGCCTTCTATGCAGATCCTGTTGGTCTCACTGCTCAGGATGAGCAAAGACCTTTTCTCTGCCTGAGAAAGAAGAAGCAGTTACATAGGTAGGTGGAGGAAAGTTGTGCTTAAGAACCTTAAAATGTTACTGAGCCCTCATTTAGCCTGTGGAGATCTTGAAATGGAAAAATACAGGTTGCCAAGAGATAGGACTGCACTTCAGCATCCTATCTGAGAATTAAAAAAGAGGCTTCCTGAGGTTCAGGGGTCTGGATTTCATACCTTTTGTGCATAAAAATGATCACAACATCTTGGATGCAAGGAAGAGAGGCAGTTATTTAAGGTACCAATTAACAGGAGACCAATATTTTGTCAGGTGACTGCATGAAATTCACCAGTGAGCCTTTCATGGCCCAGGTTTTGTTATAAAGGGTAGTTTTAAAATAGCCTGTTGTACGTCATCAGCTGATCTGTCATTTTCTATAATTCATGAGCACTGGGGCAAGATTAGACAATGGAGTCTTGGGTGAGAATTCATTAATTTCCTCCATGTTTTTATAAATGTCAGAGGTGTAAAGCTGAGAATAATAAAAGTCAAAGTCCTTAGATATATCTACTGTGCTAGGAAGAATATTACTCTGAGCATCGCTGATAGTATACAGTGTCTTAGTGTGCATGTGTCTTTAATTGGTATGCAAGGAGTTTATCTGCTTTACTGCCTGCACTTATCAGAAAAGATATAAAATGGGATGGTGATAATGGCTGCCTTCAAAGAAAAAGATATGTTCTTTCAAGGGTGTAAGTGCAATAAATCTTTCTAGTTTAAGGGCTCACTGGAAGCAGAAAGATTCTGTTCTGCTGACGACTGAATGTGGGGAACTTTCCCAGGGGAAAACAAATCATGTTTCTCTATTCAAAATATAGTAAAAAGTCACTGAAACATGATACTCCAGAATGTATATTACAGTATTTCCTATTGACTCCTTTACCAATTAAGACACACTTATGTACTAAAACGTTTCTCAAACAGCTAATATAAGGTATCTGGCACTGAATTCACTTAGAATACACTTGTGAATGACTCCCACAGTAATCTGCAGTTCAAATTTAGGAAAAAAAAAGACTAAAAATAAGTGGGCGTCTTTAGGTCTTTTTTTTAAACTATACCACAGGAATTAATTTGCCTGCAATAAAAGTGACACTGCTGAAGTCATTGCTATTCCAGAACCATTCTGCGCATCTGTGGAAAGCAGAGTTAATACTACCAGCACCTACTGGGTCATGAAGGGATCTTTTGTGAGTTGAAAAGAAATCAGTATATTTACTTTAGTAAAACCCACATTATTCATAAGAATCAAATGTTGTGCCTGACTGCTATGGAGAAACAAAGCAGACAAGGGTGTTTTAAATTGATCTGTCAGTATGGTACTTTCCAGTGCTCACTTTGTTCATGCAGCCAGCAACTGATGTTAGCATGAATTTAAATAATTCCTCTTGCCTTGAATAATGACCACGAGGGTTGAGTAATGGTATCTAGGAAATATCCTAACTTTTGAGGAGCTGCCTCTTATCTAGGACTATTTGTTTGCTCCTCATTTCCCCCAACCCCTAATTGCAGGGAGGTACTCCACATAGCACATGACTAAACATAATACAATTTGATTTGTGTTGCAGTGTTCTCCAAAGAACAAATCTGTAAAATTACAACATGTGAAAGCTTAACACAATGATATAAAATGGCAGTGGCACGGTTCATATCTTAAACTGACAGACTGATGGTGATTATTGCAAGGACAATGCCCTGCATACGTCAAACGATTTGCAAATAAATTATGTCACCTTATCCTCCATTATTGTTTTTGCAGAGGACATAAACTGTGTCACTAATATTAAACTGTTGGCAAAAAAAGCCTACCTCAGCTTTTTCCTAGCTGAGAATGCAGAGACATCTGCGCAGAGGCAAACATGCATATGGCCATCATTTGTCCAACATCTTACACATTGTGAAGGTTTTTTACTTGAAATGCCAACCTATGTGGCAGATGATGTATGTGTTTCTTCAGTCCTGTGATTACCAGCACAGAGCTGCTCTGCAGTGCTCTTCACCTCATCAGTTCCACAAGCTGCACTCCAAGGTGTGTGAAACATTTGCAGGGAGATGGCATCTGACATGCAGCAAGGCAGAAGCATTCTGGTGTGAATATTTGACTCCAGATTTTGTTCAAATCAGGGTCAGATTCTGACCTGGAGAAATTAGTGCGGGTAGAGATTTAGCACTACAAAATAGCAATTTGAAAACTGGAATGAATATATTTTAAAGATGGGGAAGCAGAGGAAAGTGGTGCTGTCTCCTGGGTGACTCCCGAGGGGCTGTAAAGGAGAGGGGAAAGAGGAAGGCTTTATAAATGACCTGGGCTTTATTCTTTTGGAAGTAAGCAGAGGACAAGGCGATCTTAGTAATTTCTATTTGTTAAGTTGCATCATCTCAACCACTGGGTTCTTTGTTTAGGTATTGATGGTTCATTTATTACTACCAAGAAATGTCTTTGAAGATTTTCAGAGGCCGTTGTGGTTAAAAAAGCAGCAAAGAATGCAGTGCGGTGGTTAGAGCGTGGTGCTGGGAAACCAGCCTCCTGGTCTAGATTTTGCCCTGCTCACATTTGGGACAAATTATTTGCAACTGCTATGGTTTGACTTACTCTTCTGTCAGGCAGGTTTTTCTGTCTGATTCATCCCCTTGGCTAAGTTTGCCAAGTACTTTATAATCTTTGGCTAGAAATCACTCATTTGATTGCAGATCAGTGACATTTCAAACGGGATGCATCAAACAACTTCTGTTGGCTTCAGTGCAAGAGATGGCTCCAATTCACTGCAGCGAGGAGGACAATATACTGAGAAACTCACTAAGATGATTTAAGGATTGAAAGGTGACTCCATTCTCTTACTGGTATCTGGTTTTCCTCTTTTGCAAGCCCCATTTAAGAGTTTTGCACTTTTTAACCCCCTCAGGAGTGAGGAGTCTACTCCTTGCCCTTCTAAGATTTTCTCAGCCTGCTTCTCAATAAATCACAATTTCTGACTACATTGATAATTTTTTAGTATTATAATACAAAAATGCCAAAGAAATTTGAGATAGCTGCATTATCCAAATGAATTTTGATCTTACTTTCTGTTTTTCCAATGTTGAATTTTGTCAAACTTACAAAAAAAACAAAAAACAAACAAAAAAACCCCACAAACATTAACACCAATTACCTTGTTATTGGAATTGTTTGTGATTAGTGAGTTAGAAAAGCAGATTTTAGACATCATAGTTTATGGAAACACAATGTGTTTCCTGTGGCAGTAGCATTTGGACTCACTGTAGATAGACAGAGCAGAAGGTGGTAGGCTTGCAGGATGCTTCTCTCTGACTAAACAAATCCTAGAAAGCATGCTGGTTTTTCTGTTCACGGTAAAGTGATTTTACTGGCACAAGGAATCGCTTTCAAAGCAGAGGGAATGCAGTCCACAGACATAAAAACCTTTCCTAAGTGTGAACCCCTTCCTTTTCCCAGTGCAGGAAGACCCTGAAGTGGCAGCAAAGGCGGAGAAATCACGAAAGGATGTCAGGGAGAAGAGGCAGCAGGACGGGCCGCAGGAAGATGCACTGAACCAAATGAAAGCGCCTCCGCAGAAACAAGTCTGCAGGAGCTGTCCTCTGTGTGTCAAAAGCATTTCCATCAGATGATGGGCAGCATTTTCCACAGCAGTGTTTTTAGGCTTTGCTACAGTTGTGCTTTGGCATAACAGCAAGACCTTTGCACTCACGCATGCATGTAATACACAAGTCACAGTCAGGTGTGTGATCTTTACACACGCCTGTGCGTATTCAGAAACCTACCTGCCTTTTACGAAACGTTATAACCTACAACAAAATATGCTGGAGAGAAGTTTATTTAAGTAATTAAAAACATAACCTTCCCATAATGCCCCCAAACTACTGATCTTCAGCAACTGGCTCCTTAAACATGCCACAACACCGACTTAGGGCTGCAAATGAAAGAGATCATGGAGATAGTCAGTAATCCCAGCCATATACTTCTTGGCTAGAAGGCATTGTAGATCAAGATGCTATGCACTTCTAAGGGGAAGGCGTGACAAAAACTACAAGGAATTTTAGAGAGCAATTTACAGGAATCAAGCTAGAAATAGCAGTGGACCTAAAAGGAAGTTTTTATTGTCTTGACAAGAAAAGAAACTGGGCAGCTCTTAATCTAACAGTCCAAGTGATAACATCTGAGAGAGGAAGGATCATTTTCACAAAATAATCTCAGGCAATAGTGCTGTGCATCAGTGACAAAACTGTTGATCTCAGCAGTGAGAGAATGATGTGACCAGCAACATATAGCTTCGAAGTCAAGAAAACCTGGCCAAAATGGTACTTCGTAGCTAAAAGCAGAGAGAAAAGAGAAGTCACCAGCCATGAGGGCGTATTTTCTATGAATGATCATCACCTCATTCTTGGTTCAAATCTTTGTCACTGAACTGAGGTCACAAACCCCGGAAGACTGATGTTTGGAGCAGTGCTTGTAGGAAAGGTGACCATCATGCCCTAATGTTCTCTAATTTTCTTCTTAAATGCTGAATAAACTTCTAGGTTAAAAAATCTAGATGAAACAACATTTATGTGATATAAAACTTCCTTAAAAAAATGTCTTTATTGACAAACTGGATTACTGACAACTTTAAGCCAAATAGGTGAGGCATGAGTTCGTGTTGATCTCTCATGTCAGCTCACTGTTTCAAGTCAGCCTCTGGGCACATGGGCTGGGTAGACAGGAGTTACTTTGGCTGCCACAGACGTCAGCAGGATCAGTCCCTCTGTGTCAACACTGGCACGTTCTTCACCTCAACTAGTACCAAATTTGAAGTCTGCAGCAATAGATGGAAATGGTTGATGCCCTCCATGGAAGAAGCCTGTGCCTTCTTTCCAGATAATGAATTAGTTGGAGCCAAAAAGGGACTCTCAAATTCTCACTATTTTTCTTTTTTCTTGTAAGCCACAAGAAGCAAACAAAATTGCACCCAAAGTTTCTGCTTGCCTTCAGTGGTGGCGCTTCTCTCCTGGGACAAGCCCTTCAATCATATTCAAGTCTAAAACAATCGGGTTTTAGATCTCATTTATGAACCCAGAAAATAGCATTTTGGTGGGCATTGTTCCACTGTCAGCTCCTCGGCTGGTCTTGCAGGGAGAGGACTTGGTATGCCACATTGACTTGGTGGCTTTGGTTTGTAACAGCACACGGAGACCTCATTGCAACTTCACCACTTGTGTGTAGGCCAACCCTTTTTGTATTTACAGGTGAAATACTTCTGATCAGGTGGCTGGAATTTGTGGGCTGTTGTAATCCGGTAAGTGACTAATGGCCCCAGTATGAATACAGTTACCTGGGTGTAAACTTAATTCTTTTGAAGTCTCTGATTTTGTTTCCTGCACTCCTATTATTGCCTTCACACAGTGGTGTTTCCAGGCTTGTAAGGGTTCCTATGGCAAAACCTTCCAGCCTAGATAAGCCCTGGAAGGTTAAAGTCATTTCAACGTTTCTTTTGAGGCAATTACACAATGGGCCTTGAGCTCCCTGCCAAATGCTACTTTTTTACGCAGTTGGTGATGGGAGTGGAGCGAGCCAAGTATTGCAAACCTCTGACACAGATGAGTGCATGTTAGCAGTTGGTGAATGACAGACCAGAGATCAGCCAGAAAAGTTTCAAACTATATACGGATATATATAGCCTGACTTTGCTAATGCTTTCTACTTCCAACTCCTACTTTTATCCCAAGATCAGATAACGAGTAGCACTTTTTCTTTGTAACAATTCATTAATCAGAGAAATGATCCTTGCTAGTGTTTAGATGTTTTACTTAATTTGGTACTTCTGGCCCGCTGCCCCAGTAGTGCCAAAATTATTATTTCTCACCCAGCAGGTGATAAATAACAACTTCAGTCATGATTAATACCATGAATTTCTCAACCTGACTAATGCAAAAAACTTCAAACCTGCAGAACAAGTGGGTGCTAATTGTTGTGAGAGCCATTGGAGCTGCACTCTGCTTGTAAAGAAAGAAAGCCACAGGAAATGAAGCGTTTTCTAGCAGCACAGCTGATCCTAAGAGGCATCATTAAGTGCAGCTCAGCAGCATTCTCCATGTGCAGGTCTGTGCTAGGCTCTTTTTTTTCCACAACACTGAGCTTTAAGCACATTTGAGAAGCAGGAGATTGCCATGTTATTTTTCTTTCCTTGGGGTGGGGGGTAATAAAACAAAAGGCAGAGAAAATAGCAGATTAATATCTTATTAATAGCTTATTAACACCACTCAAATACTATAATTTTTACTAACTGATATGTGCAGACTGATACATCCTAGCAAAAGCTGCTACCACTGAAGCTCCTTCACATAATGTCTGTCTTGAAATTTCATCATAACATCATAAAGTGTAGCATCAGACATTCCCCAGTCAAGGAGAGCTTTTTTCAGAAAGGGACAAGAAAACCAGGGGCTCAGGAGGGGCTG
This sequence comes from Tyto alba, assembly GCF_018691265.1. Lineage (NCBI taxonomy): Eukaryota > Metazoa > Chordata > Aves > Strigiformes > Tytonidae > Tyto > Tyto alba. The sequence continues at coordinate 25,486,732 of NW_024881328.1, read as the reverse complement.
TCAGCTGGAAACAATGATCCAATCCTATAAATTAGCCTGTGGCTGAAAGCCTGGCGGCTTCTGAGTCACAAACTGGTTTGCCACACCCTGTGCTGGAAGAGGGTGGTTGCTCCATTTTCTGTGCTGTACATGCAGTGGCATGGGCTACACCGAATCCACAGTTAGCTGTGGATCCAGTGCGGTGCTGGTCAGGCAAATGAGACCTCCACAACATCTGGAATTGGCACCACGTATTTCTGGTAGGAGCAGACACCAAAATCCAGCAAGGACACGACCAGGTAACTGTGCTGAGTGGGATTAGTCCCTTCCACAACCCCAGAGAATCATCTTGGGAGCGGAGGAGCAGTCCTGTTTTCACCAGAACTTTCCCAACTGTTTTAGCTCCATCAGGCAAGGAAAGCAGCTGCTACTTTCCAACTAGCATTGAGCATCTCCATATGAAGCTATTAATTTGTGGAACAAAAAGACTACAAGAAGCAAACTACCATGGGTAAGTGATTTATACGTTGTTCAGATTCAGTAATATCTATTCACTTGTAGTTATGAGCTTTTATGACTCTGTGTACTATTTTGGTTGAGTGACTCCTGCAGCTCCTGGTGGGGCATATTTGGAGGATAAGCCACGGTGCAGCTGGTCCTGACATTCTCTCTGTTAGAAATCTAATTTTTGTCTTAATTTTGGGACACAAAAGAAGTTCCAGCTGTCTGCTTCACCCAAATTAGCCTCTGGGAGCTTGGGATTTTTGAGCTTGAAAAACTAGGAAAGAAAATCACTATCCACCCTGCCCTGCTCCATGAAACAGACCATCGGCCTTCCTGGCCTGATTCCTGCCTCTGGGGCAGCAGTTGTGCTTCTGTCATGGGAGATCTTCTAGAAAAACACACAGCCCAAGAGCAGAATTCTCACAGACTGCACTGGCACAGCCTTGGCTCCTGGAGAGCCACTCAGACCAATAGCGAGCCCTCTTCACTTGGCCGTGGATAAGGCAGCTTGGTTGACTTGCTCAGCTCGCTTGCTAGAAACGTTTCTGGGTTTGGGTTGGTTTCATTTTTTTCGACCCTTAACTGGTTTTATCACCGGTCTTGTTTCAACTTTTCGTTCTTTTTCGTGAGCTGTGCACAGCATTTCAGGAGCAATCAGTATCAGTGTCCTTTCAGCATCAGTGTCCTTCATAGGCCTGCAGCTTCCCAGAGTTAAAGCCTGCCTTACAAGCTTTGGTCCTCAGTGCTCAGTCCAGTCTGCTCCGTAGCAGTGCCATGCTAGCAATGTAAGTTAAAAAAAAGCATAATGGCTTTTTAATATCTATGAAGTACAATGTATGTCCTTTGTCTAGGATTTTAATAGCTGTTTTCAACAGATGGCAAAGCCACGATTTTCCTTGTAGTTACAAGTTTAGGTATTGCCTAGAATGAGATGCAGCCTGAAGTACAAACCAGCCCTGTGGCAAACGTGCTGTATAGAAAGGACGCTCTTCAGTCAAGGCAGTAAGGAATGATTTTTCCCCCTTAAATTTTGGTTTACTAAGTTATCAGTCACACACAAGGACCAAGGGGTGGTTAAGCTTTCAGAAACTATTCAGTTTAGCTTCCAGAGCTCAGTCTCTGCTTGTCCTCTCACTTCAATGTTGAAAAATCTGTGTAATTTGCCTGTCTGTATCCTTAAATGCAGTGTCTGAGTAGCTCAGGTGGATTTACACAAACTTTTGATCAGTATCTTTTGCCAAACCACTGCCACAGCATTTATTTTCTAGATGAGACCTTCAAAATGGGTTTATGTATCTGGCTACCTCTGTGCGGTTGTTTTTATCCTCTGAAATTACAAAGCTTGCCATATGTTACCACACAAAATTTGTAGTAACTAGCTGTTCAGCATTCAGAGTGGCGTATTACCAGTGCTTACTCTGCCTCACAGAACCTTGACAAAATAGAAAATCATGGTTTAGTTCAATGTGGTTTCAAAGCAATTGCTAAAATTTGGCTACAGGGTGGCTAATGGCCACCGCAGCCTTGAAAGAGGAGGAATACATGCTCACTTGCACTTTTTCAGGCTGCATGTAAATTAATGTCTGTGCATAGATGAGTTTGGAAATCCATTACATAAATTATTGCTATAGTTCAGTCTACTGGTAGCGGAATAACTGCCAAAACCACAGAAGCTAGGTTAAAATCTTTACTTATGAATGGTGCTCTGTAAATAGCAGGAAGTAAAAGGCAAGTTTAATTGCTCTGGATTAAGATACTTCAGTTTTCACACAGGATTTCCCCAGCACCGTGGCACTGATAGCTTTAGAAACTGAGAGTGTTTTTCTCTCAAAGTAGTGTATATCATAATATTCTCTCCAAACTAAGAGGAAACCCCACAACAAATTATTTTCCAGTTTTTTCCAGAAGTTGCATTAGTGCAGAAAAGCAGGTTTGAAAGAAGTATCTGGGTTCTCAGCTACCGACCCCTTCGATTGATAGCAGAAACTGTCACTAAGCAGTCAAGAGCTGATGGGTTTTAGTTTGTAAAGATATTCAACATACACATGTGAAATTTTAAAATTGAAATGCAGGACAAGGGCAATTTTCTTCTCCTAGCAAGGGTGATTTGATAAAATGCCAAGACTCCTTACACATTGATACTTACATGGATTTGACTCCAGTAGGATTCCTGTATCAAAAAGCAGGCAGCAAGAATTCAGCTCCACTTTCCAGTCGAGCTGGCAAGAGCGGTCCCCCGCAGCAGGAGCGAGTAAGCAGTAGTGGTTCATGAGCCATGGAGCCGAGGGAGACCTGGCCAGTCCGAGGTACACAGCTCTTTCTGTTCAGCTTTTCAAACAGAAGGAAATGGCTGCTGAGATTCGCACAACCATTGCATAACCAGTCCAAGCCATTAAATATTTTGACACTGAGGAGTATAGTCAAAAGAACGTATTTCATACTAAGAAAACACAACGGTTCCAGCTAGCCAAACAGCCTGAGCTGGTTCCCAGCTGCACCCAGGACTTCCCCAGTGCACAAGGGCTGTTTTTGCCACCAGCACATTCCTGGGGCTGTCAGTGCTTTAGGAAAAGCATCAAGTACAACTGATAAAGCAGAACAGAGTGGTGCCATTTAGCGTGTTCAAAGAAATACTAGTCAGATCGAGTCCTTGCCCACACACAGAAACTCTCCCTTGAAAAGTTCCACATTGCCAGGGTTTTTGGAGCACCACAAGATTTTTTTCGTTTACTGCTGTTATTGTCCCTACATGTACTATAGGATAATCGGGAGGCGGAATGACCAAGGCCTGTCAGTCACAGGCTCATACTAAGTCCTTCTGCTACAAGACCTGCCCCAGCGAGTACGTCAAAGTTCAGAAGCAACATTAACACACTGGAAGTAGAAACAGTGAGACAGACACTTAGCTAGCAAATTCATTTCTTAAAGCGCAAGACAAACTGAGAATTAAAACTGGGAAATCATAGGAAGAAAAAAAATAAAGTGTAAATCCAAAAACCAATGGTGAACAAGAAATAAAAGCAGAGGCAGGACACACATAAGAAGTAGTAATGACAGCCAGGAGCTACTTTGACACAAAATAAGAGCTGACTGAAAAAAATCCCATCACTCGGGTGCTGCAGAGCTCCAAGACATTTCTGTCACCCAATTTCTGAATGAATTTTGGCTGAGGCAGGCAAACTTAAGATCTCTAATGAGTCCTTTCATTCCTAGCTTAACAGTTCTAACTAGTTTACCACACAACTGTCTTCCTGCCAACAAGATCCCACTCGTTAACTACATAGACATTAATTACACAGACATAAAAGTTAGTAAGAAAGGCATTTAGAAAGATCAGAGACACATTTTAAAGTATTTTATTTTTTAATACAGATACAATATTTTTCCAAGGTCACTTCAGAGTAAGTGACATACAGGCTATTAAAAGGGAAGTGCCCACACAGTCATCTCAAGTTAAATGTGCACAGTATATTCTACAACACAAAAAAACTGCATTTAGAGTTTTTTCTTGCTCCAGAATGATTTGGCAGCTTCAGTAAGCGAACACACATTTCCATTCTCAAAATTGGTTAACTGAACAACAAAACCCAAAACTGAAATGCAATCCACCCCAGCCACCAACCACCACGCTTATCTCAGTAAGGACCTCTTGGCAGAGCGGGCTGCAACAGTGGTGGAGCTGTCTTTATCATGACCCTCAAAGTACTGCTGCTCTATTCGCCGACAAAAGGCTGTGAGGTTACTGTAGTTTTTCACCTTTTCAGAGAGTTCATCAGTGGTTAGTTGAGTAGTAAGGATTGTGAACAGATGTCCAAATACCAGAGCATCTAATTCAGTTGGTCTGTAAAAGCAAACAGAAAAGACAACAGGTATTTTGGAAGGCAGGCCCTGATCAAGAAAAACCTTGCTGTTCTGACTAAATTTTAGATAGTCATGCAACCTAAGAATTTGGAAGAAAAAAAGGCAACACTGAACAAATGCATGAGAAGTGTGCATACAATATATAAGCATACTGCTAGTTCTCAGTATGGCACCCTTTGCTTTTGGTAGCTTGGAACTGTGGAAATAACACTTCCTAGATTGGGCAGACTTACTGACCCAGTATCAAATCATGCTCCACGTTTTAGTTCCATAACAAGAGCAAATGCTTACCAGGTCTTTTGGGGGATTTTCTTTTTTCTCTGCAGATATTTATTAAAAAAAAAAAAAAAAAAAAAAAAAACAGCTATTATCTTACAAAGACAAAAAAAAAAAGAAAGAGAGGGGAAAAAAAAAAAAAAAAAGGCATAAAACCCCTATTCCTTTTTTGTATTTTTCAGTAGTCAGGAACTATTCAGCCAATAAGAAAAGTAGCTCCAGGGTGACAGCAGCTGGAAACATCCCCTTTTTGAAAAGGGACTACATGGAAGAAAACAAATATTGTGAGAAACAGTGGTCTATTGAATATTTTCAGTCCTACCTTATTTTAGGTAAAAGCCTTCTGAACTGTCATCTTGGACCTTTGCATATAGGTGGCCCACATGCAAATAATTTTTTTTTCAAATATATTAATAACTTAATAGTCCTTTTTTACTAGTGTTCAAAGTAACCAGCATGAGGGTTTTCTGACTGATAATTTTTTTGCCTTTCTATTTGTGGATCACAAAGAACTCTCCAGTGGAAATGTGGACCCTTGTATAACAAACTTAAATCTGTCAGCAACAGGCTGCTTTTCTTATTCACCTCCTACAGACTCCCAGAAGTTACAGACTGAAAAATACTGGACTAAGAACACATATTTTCTTAGTAATATTTCAGACAGCTACTGTGTTTAAGAATTATTTGAGAAGATGCAGTTCAAATTTGTCTTCTGTAATGCATATTTCTGTATCCACTCAATTTACACTTCCCACCTCGTCCCAACTTGGGAAAGATTAAGGGGCAAAGACATGCAGAAAAGTAACCAAGACCATATGCTGCCTTTTGAAGACATGTCTCTGTCCGAATGTAGTTAACTGAAGTCCAGACCTGAGCATTTCTAGTCTGGTCTATGCACAGGAGACAAGAGGGAGCTAATGTGATGTTATCTAAATCCGTAACATTTCAAAAATACTGAATTATTAGAGAGGGAAATAAAAGTGTTTTGCAGTTGGAAGAAACTGGTGAAAGCAGAGGACATCCCATGAAGACAAATGGTTGTTCATTTTTTCTCCCCTGGGAATGTGAATCTTAGTTTTCACTTTGCAACTGATCCCTTGTTGATAACAAGGCTAGCTTCTCCCCCAGTTCCTACAACTCACAGACACCCTCACGCTAATTCAGTTCAGTCAGAATTGCCCCTGGACTTAAGCAGGGCAAGATGAGCTGTCCTGGTGAGGACAGCACGACGTACCTTCACGCCCCTGTACCTAGTAGAGAATGCTACTGAAGAAATACAAGCTTTAAATGTACAATTGTTAATAAGAAATTTACTGTATAAAGGTGCACATTTGTAGCCTACATAAATTGTGGTAGACTGTAGAGAAGACAAACAGGAGTAAAACTAAATCATAAATAGAAAAAAACCTTCCTTTTAAAACCTCCAATTACTTACTTCTGAAATTTCGTGTTTATTTTTCAGTTGCGCGTTTGTATTTCTGCAGCTAATCACATAGCATTAAAATAAAACAGGTGTTTTCCATATATATATATATATATATGTATGTATGTGGATATGTATCTGTATCTCACATTCCTGGATGTAATATTTCAGTAGAGAGTAACTTACTGCTTATTGAAGAAATATGGTTGTGTTCCTAATCTCTGGGAGAGAGCCTGACAACACTGATCTACGTCTTCAAGCACCTATCAAAACACACAAGAGATAAAAGATCCGTATTGTCAGGAAATACCAACACTGCAAAGAACGACCTCCTTACTCTGTTTGCGCTGGCGGTGGGAACAAGGAACATCCGATGCTGGAACATCAAAAGCTGTTAGTCAGTCAAACCCACACAGCGGGCAGGTAGCTAAGTGTTACTTAATCCAACATTTGATGCAAGGCAATTCTGAATAAGCGCTTCCCATAACATTTATAACTTAGCTTAATGAAAGGTACTAACTTATACCTCAAAACTGCTTTGCCCTTTTTTTTTTTTAATGACCTCTGACAAGGGAAGCCGCGGTCCTGCAGAGTGTGCCTATTAACACTGCACAGGAACTGGGGGCCATAACTTACAACCTATTTTCAGGACTATGGCCTAAACTAACATCACCAGAGAAGTACACTCATGGTAAAACATCCTTCCTCCCACCCCACGGGGTTGCATATAATTTAAGATTTATTGCTGCTGAAAGGCAAATACCTGACTCCAGATAATGTTTTAAGTACAGAATATATTTTTTACTGCACCTGTTTCAGGAAAAGTGTTACTGTCCAAAGCCTTTAAACAAAAAAACAGCCAGGTAAATAAGCAAGCCTCACTTTTCATACTAACCTGTTCGAGTGTCTTTCCAGCCCATCCAATGGCTTTCATCTTTCGCCTTACCTCCCACTGCTTCTGATAGGACAAAATGCGGTTAAGAGGCCACGGGTAAGGGGAGCCATACCTTGGGTGCGTAATCTTTGTTTAGAAACAGAAAAGTACTGTGTTATCATATAAGAAATACAGATCTCTATGCACAAAATAGCTAGTATTCAAACCTTTCTATCAGAAAAGGAGCTATAAAAGAGAAAGGGTGTTGTGTGACATGCTGTAATTATTTGTGCAGAACTTATTGTTTATAGCATAACCATTTAAAACTATTACTTCAGAAGCACATACAAAACCCGTACCTATTCTGCAGTCAGCTATCTCCAGTAATGACACAACTTCCTTAAAATGTATATGCAAGCGAAATCAAAGTGAAAAGGCTGTATCATTAATGGTATCAACCTCAATGTTTCATTTATGAGTAGGGACTTGCAATTGTGAGCAAAAGTGTTTTCTCATTAAATTTTAATTAAGATAAATGCTGCAGAACCACTCACCTCCTCTACTGTAACATCATCACACCATTGGAGATAGAGCTAGGAACAGAAAGAACACTTACTAAAACTTCCTAATAAAGGAGAATACAGACACAGTCATTTCTCAGTAGTAGAATTTTATTTTCCATATTAGATTAAATTTCCATTTCATTCCTTCTGTTAGACCTCTCAATGTAGACAAGAAATTAAAGCTGGAAGGCAAGAGCCCAGTTGCTAGTCCTTACTTCACCAGCAGCAGGACCGCTGCCCCCGCAGCACACCGCGCAGCCCACCGGTGACCAGCTTGCAGCGCCACAGCCACCCGCAGCTCACCAGCCTTTCCAACACCGCTCCCACACTGGGACTGTCACGTTAACTGGCCACGGACACGAACTGCAGGAGATCCCAGCCTCCCACCCGGCACGTGAGCACGCACACTGCGGGGGGGGGCAGCGGGTGCCCAGGCAGCATCCCCAGCACCACAGGCATTTTCCAGTCAGTTACTTCTACAGCTACATGACACACCTCAGTGAGGTGAGGGGAATCATACCCGTGGCTTGTGTCTACAAGAACATTACAGCAAGCAATCCACAAGGTTCAGAGAATTTATTCCTGCCTCCTTGCACCTCAAAAATTGACAACCTAATCTAAGAACATGCAGTATTTCCAATATAGGGAAAAATTCTAAAGCTTTCTTGCCTATAGTCACTTATGTAAGCGTGTGGAGTTACTACGGTTTGCTGTACCTCTGCTGTCAAGAGCATATTATTGACTAATTCCATGTAGGCTTTCATCTCAGCTTTTTGGACTTCATCCAACCCATCACTGAGAGAATGGCCCTAATGGGGAAAAGAAAAAAAAAAAGACACATATGTAAGAAAGGATATTGGACTATTCAGCAATGCCTGACCCAAGGACCTCTGAAGTCAATGAGCTTTGGCTCAGATCCTGATCGCTTATGTAGTTCAATAACAAATTGCATAGGCAATTTTTACATACAGTATCCTTTAATGAGAGATCACTGTAACATAGCATAGCTAATCTACAAGAAATGTAGACTATGATCAGTTATAGATGAACACAGTTTGAGCACATAGCCTCCTGGTTAGTGTATCCCTGTGGCAAGAAGTAAACACAAATTTACATCTGTGATACATCTTTATCAACTGCTCAGTGAAGATGCAGTATTTTAAAGTACTGGGGGCACGAGGGGGAGCAAAGGCAAATTTGAACAGTGTCTGACACTTCAGGACTTAAACCAGTCAGTTCTGGGATTAAAGAGCTCTGAGACTCAGAGACAGGGTACACAGAAAAGCAGTCTCAGAAACTGGCACTGGTATGCAACTATCCTGCACAGAATTTACTTCCAGAATTTGAATAAACGACAAAGAACATTTCCACCTCAACAAACTCCTACTCCAGGATATCCTTCTTTTTAAATGGCACTAAATTTATATACTGTTTTAACAAATTAAGTAACATTCCAGAAGAGCACACCAAATCCGCACAGTGCTAAACAGGATTAACATGCTATCCACTAACTGATAAAAACAATGTGTTATTACCTTGGCTTTTACAAACTGGACTATGGGCCCAAGTTCAGATACGACTTGATTTCCCACATGAATAAAGGGTACTTTGCCTGTAAAATGAGAAATGTATTTTAGTAAGAGCTTCTTATACCCATAAAACATAATTTACAATTTTTAAAGTGATTAAATATGGCGGGTACACCTGAACAGCAGTAGGGTTTTTTTTTTTTTTTCAAATCAGCACATGTAAAGCTCTAACATACATAGCTCACCCAGTAAACATCTGTAATAACAAACATCTTTCTTCTGATCTTCCTCCTCCAGAACCTCTTTTCTACATGCAATACTTGCAATTGTGAATTTCGAAGTTATTGAGTGAGATCTATCGACTTGTATTTTTTGCTTTGCTGGAAAGACTTAATTCAATGTTTCTCTGAAGTACAGCTGGGAAATCCTAGGAAAGCAGACAGAGCCCTTGGCTAGTTTTACGACAGAGTGTGTTCCCACCCTCCCTCCTAACCCACTGGCAGGGAAAGGGCTGCTGAGAGGATGACAGGAGATGTGGCACTGCGCCCAGGAAAGCGCAAACGCACACTCAGCAAGGCAGGGCCTTGCCTCCTTCCTCTGGTCCTTCAGATTTCCAACGAGTGGGCCAGCCGGCTCCTGTGGTTCCTGAGAGCTCTTTAGTTGTGAGCTGGCATTTTCGAGCCCCCCATGGTCTTGGGGTCAGCAAGAGGTTCATCGTATGAGGCCCACAGCTTCACGATCTGTGGGGCTGGGAGGGAGAAGGAGCTGCTTCATCATCATGGAAGCAAAATGGGGTTAAAGCTCAGTACTAGTAAGGCTCAACATTCAGTCTCTGAAGCTGAGCCCTGAGGGTCTAGCCTGGAACAGGACTAAAAACAGCTAGTCCTCAAAAGGCGACTGGGAAAAGACTGTGTCACTGGTGGAACTCCTGGGGGTGTGAAGGGCTCCCAAGTCTGTACGCACCACCTTCTCTGCTCGGTAACTTTTCTTACACACAGAACTGAGCCAAAGCTTTAAGGCAGGCAGAGATACAAGAGGAAGCCCTGCTACACACAGCAAGACACGACACATGGCAGGAGTTGCCTTGTGCCCCTTTTCCCAGCTCACAGTATGTGAAGCTGACGGCTACTGCTCCAACCCACCCTAACCAGGTCGCTTGCCCTGCAAATACTCATCCAAGTGCAACTGACAAACATCAGCTTTATACTTAAAACTAAATCTCTGAGTATTACCTACCTGATTGAAATAATCCATGAAATGGTGATAAATGTTGCATGTTTTATATTGCTGAAAACATCCTCAAGCCCAAAGGCAGTGAACGAGCCTGCCCAGTGCAGCAGGGCACAGCATCCTTTTACCTCCCCACCTCTACTCTGCTCTCGTCAGACAGCCCAAAGAGCAAGACCAGTACCTGCCTGACTCCAAATATGTTATTAGCAATACATTCACTCTTTCCACTGAAACACCAAATAAAACCCTGTTTGGCCTAGCTCAAACACTGTTCATGCTAACAGCAGATTCAGTCATGGTTTTTATCATGAGATTCACTTCTCACCGGCTTGATCAGCCTAAGGGTAATAAATGAAGTGCACTGCACCAACAAAGGCTTCATCTGCACCCACATGCCGCATGTTGTGGAAGGAAACGCAGACTTCTCTGTGCTGCAGAATTCAGTGATTTCAGTCAGGCTGTATTTCACACACCAAGACAAACCTTTGGTATCATACTTTTGACTCCCTCAGAATAGGTTGCGTCATCACAACAATTACGAGATTAAATAACCTTCCCCCCCAACATGGTAAGATTCAGATCCTTGGCTGCTGCGAGACAGAGGGTGGTAGGGAGGAAGAAGGAAACAAATTAAAACCTTGTTGGAATCATCATTAAAGAACCAATATAAAGGAAGGAAATGGGGCAAGTGAACAAAAATAATGACTCCAGGAGCAAGGGCTAAAATAATACATGTATTTCTACCTACTCTACCTTAAAATTGAAGCAGAATCGTTTTTCCTCTTGTGCTCCTTGTTTTCAGCAGAAGGAAGTGTTCAGACCCAAATTACAACATCAGATGCCAGCAACTGTGGACATGGGGTGCGAGCGGCAGAGAAGCAAGAGCGTGCAACTGTCACCAGTCCTACTCCTGCGTATGCAAGATGCTCCTCTGTGCATGGATTCAGCATTTCAAAGCTACCTTTATTTACTAATGAATAATTTATATACCTCCATATTTTGCTGTTTTTAAACTGCTGCCAAGCAACTGTTTTTTTAAAAATAGCATCATTCCACTGCTTTGACCAAAATATTGGTAGCAGCAGCAGAACCCATACAGCTGGCAGACATATACTGACAGGCACTTTCATGTGGCAGTCATCATCCAAGCCAGGTAAGCGGTAAATAAATACCTCCTCACTCAACAGAAATCTGGGACAGAGTGCAAGAATCGCCAGACTTCTGCACCCTGCATTCAGCAATTCTCTCTGATTTTTAGGCAACCTTCTGAAGCCAGCCTCTGGACACTTTTAGGCAACCAGTCACCTCCAGCAAAAGGTAGGCTCTGTACCCTTCTAATACTTCATTGTATTGTTGGTGGGTTTAGATTCTTTTCCAGTCTCACGGATCAGAGGAAGATTTAAAATTGTCTGTCACCCTTAACAGTAACAATGCACCCTGCAGCCTTCTCCTGTATCAGCATCCTGGCAATCATCTCCCAGAGAGGGTAACAAAAGATAATCTGTCTCCACTGTTGTCTGATCTCAGCAATGGGAAAATGTAACAGCATTCACTGGAGTATTCCCTGGATGCAGAATAAAACCACTTTTGGAAACCTATGTCTTTCTGCTTCAGGACACAGCCACTCTTAGGCATTTGAGAGGAGGTTTCCACCAGGCATTCTGAACTGTCTGAATGCCTTGTACAGGTTCTGCACTGACAGGCACGGTTGTTGTACCAATGTGACTTTGCATTTGACTGTTTTAATTTCTTGCAGAGGAGAAACTGCACTGGAGAGGAGGGGGGAAGGCAACCCGCACATGGTAGCACTGACCGACCGTTATCAGGAAGACAAGGCGTAGTTGCCATGGTATCAGAATGGAGGTATAACGTAGTAATCTAAATGAAGGCCACACTTACCAGATGGGGACATGTACTCGGCATTAGCCCTGCAAACCACCCGGATTGGCAGATTGCACATTTGCAAAAAGGCCTGGAAACAAAGAGTCACATTTAAAAAGCATTAATACGCCAGTGACAAATAAATGTGTTCTCAATACATCTGACTGTTTCAGCTAGTTCCTAGCCCATGCTTATGAAGTACAGCTCCTTGCATACTGCTTTTAGGAAGAAAGAAGGGTAGGTAAAAAAAAAAAAAGGGGGGTTTTCACTTCCTCAGACAACTGCTTTTCATCCAGTCACTGACTGAAATTCTTCTAATGAGGTTTCATCTACTTTTACTGCTTTTTCAAGACAAGCAAAGAAGCAGTATCTGACAGACACGGTTACTGCTGTGGCTATACAAAATTAAGTGACATTTTGCCCCTCCTGAAAATCACAGTACTTGTTCTGGCTAAAGCTAGCTAACCAAGTTCATGTTGCGTAACACAGCAAACACATACAGCACCTTCCCACACTGTATTTACAATAGTTGCCAGAAGTTTTGCTCTCTGATACTGTCAGAGCACTAGTCCACTTTGGGAGAAAGTATTTATTATCTTTATGTGACTCATGGAGAGCATAAGTGATCGATTTACTGTTTCTTTCTATCTGTAACCTTAGATTCAAAGCATTCTCAGTAGGTTACCGATTTTTGTCAGCACCTGCCATCACAAAATCCTTAGTGTGCCTCCATTGAAATAACAAAATACCGAGAAAAATACTTGCAATTTGGACAGAACAAGGCAAATAAGGAAACTCTTAATCTCTGGAGTCTCTCACAACTCAGCTAAATCCTATCACTTGTCTTTGCAATTAGATAGGCCACAATTCCAGATTCCAAAACTATACCTATTTATCCACAGTGGCTTGAGGTGAAAAATCCTACACAAAGGAGGCTACCACCATGAAGAAAAATGCTGCTGTAACACAGCACTTTTCTACATCAGCCTCCTCCCAGCCCTTCAGGTTACAGGATCTGGCAGGAAACTGCACTCTCACAGCTTTAGATGTTCAGACCCTGATCACAGACATCAAAGTAACCTAAACCTTAACCTTGGGATTGCTCACCTCTGCACTAAATGTGACCATAAGGCATGAACTAACACTGGGCATCAGCCTTATGCCTAGCTTTGTGGCTTCTGCAGTATCCATCAAGCAAACAAAAATAACCCAAACAGCCCCTTCTCTCTCCTGCACTCTTCAAATCCTTTATTCCCAAACCCTAACCCAGTCCCAGGAAAAGAAGCCAAAAGCTTTGGTCCAAATCCAAGAACTGCACAGTCCATTATGACATTTGGCTCTTGCAGATTTAGATGATCTAACTGAAATCCAAATCCCAGTTTAAAGCAAGGAACTACGGTCACAAGCTGCTACATAAGACATTGATTATGGCTCACAAGAGCCCGCCTCACAACTGTGAAGCCCCTGCAATATCTACCACAAACCTGGGTTTCTACATCTTCTGATTTCCTCAGCCTAACTCTAACTTAAAGCACTGCTTGGGAGCCGATTACTACACATACACATGCAGATAGAGAGACAGATATCTAAAGACAGGGTACTAGTCATGGGCAACATAAGCCAAATACTACAGGTTCTGCACTAGCAATAAGCTGGTCTCTAGAGTGCGTCGTCCCAACTAGAACCTCTATTACTGTTTAAGGGTACAACTATCACCCAAAGAAAATACAAGGTACTTGCGACATTTGACACCACCCCACTTTCTAAATCTGTGCACTCATCAGAGTCCACCAAAAATTGAGGCTCTTGCTGTTAAGACATTCCAAACTCCATGCAAACAGTAACAATACCCAAAGGACTAATTCTGAAACAGGAATTTCAGTTATTGCTCTGTCTCGGTCCTAGATCTCTGCCTTTATCTGCTGGCTCCACAGGACCTAGCAGTGTCCACGCTGTCCCAGCTACTGTTATATGCGTCATGTCTCCTGCCCAGACTGGGGCTTCATATGCAACTTCTTTGGAAATAGTTAGACAAGAATGCAGAGACTTTGGTTTAGATTAAATAAATGCTCCTATGCCACTGCTGGACATGGTCTAACCCACCAAAAACATACACTCTGACACAACTGAAACACAGACTTAGTTCTTCTGAAAGCTCCACCAGTAGCTAACGACATCATTTCAACACTGCTGTGCTGCAGTGGAATGGATGGCATCAAACAACAGCTCCAGAGAACTTCATCTTTGGGTGGGAGGAGTGGAGTGAACTTCTACCACACTACTTAATCCTTAGCTGTTGAATGTCATCTCAAAAATATGTTAAGTTTCATCTGGTCTAGACTTACCAAATGAATTTCTTTCACAGTAAGGCACTAAATTAACTCTGCAATTCTGCATTGAACTAGAGATTAATTTTGTAACTGCCATGTACTACTCTCACTGCAAGTTCAGAAGAAGTCTGAGCTGCACTGGAGTTAGGGCAACACATGAATAACTGAAAAGCTTGTAAGTGCAAAGACACCTTCAAGCAAAAGGAAGTGTATCAGAGAACTAATTTTACTTTTTCACATCAGCATGTCAAAAATGAGACACGCTGGCACAGAACACTTAGGTTACATGAGTTGCTTCAGCAAATTATTGCCTACTGTACATCTTACATTGGCTCTTACACAGTACAAGGTTTCTACCAAAAACACAGTTTGTGACTGAAACAGTCCTCAGCGCAGAGGCTAAACTATAAATGAAATCTTTTCCATGTAAAGATTTCAGCCAAGTTTCCATCAAAAATCTACATCTGACCGTTCTCTCCCTCCTTCTCCTCAATAAACATCCACAGACCAAGGAATATTGACCTTTATTACATTTGGCAGGGAAATTCTACCTCAGTCTCTGGCCTAGTGCAAAGGGGTTTGAGAATACGTTGCTATTTTGGCATCTCAGAAATGCAAACACACTGGGTCCATGTGCCTTTTCTGCACTTTGGAAAGAAAAGAGGAGAAAGAAGGCTGAACTAGAATTGAGCTCTAATGTGGGAACAAATATTAACTAAATAAAAACATTTGCTACTCTGCATAATAAACTGCAGATTCTAGTAAGCTTAGAAGTAAATCAGTCTACCCTCACTGAGGTTAAAAAATAGGGGGGGGAAAAAAAAAAAAGATTAAAAAGACCCTGAAGTAAACACCAAACCAAAAACCTGAGAAAACTTCCTTGGAATAGTCATCTTAAGTTCTGATGAACGTTTCATAGATGGGAGACCAGGACTGAGCTTGAGAAACTGATTGGTTCTGCGTTCACTGCAGCAGTCCTCCTGCGAGCTTCAGAAACACTGAGCAGTGGAGCTGCCTCTCCAGCAGCCTTAGAAGGCCTGTTCCAGCCACCCCCTTCAGCATCCACACGCCAACACCTATTCTACTTCAGCCTTTGTCTATATTTCACACTGGCTTTAGGATGAGTGGTGAAATAGTAATGAAACACAAAACTAAGAGAAAACAGAACAGTGAAAGAGTTGAAGACAAAATCATTTAATGCCATACAATAAATCTAAAAATAAAAGAATATTAAAAACTGCTATTACATCTTTGAAAAGATGGAAGCCCAGGGAATTAAAAGACCAGTATGTTGCACTGTAATTTGTACCCAAAGCATAACCTATTAAATTTGAAGTGCTCCTTAAATACTGTTCAGCAGGAAAATGAAGGAAAGCTCCACAATATGAGAGAAGTTTAACCCTTACTGATCTACACTGCTGAACTAATCATCACCTTGAGAAGTGGGTCAGTATCCATTTCTTGATTCAGCTTAAACCAATGGTCCACTGGATAACCTTCAAGTTGACTAAAAAATACATGTCAACTGGTAAAAGGAGACAATACTATTCCAAACTATGAGGACTCTGCCTAAGAAATAAGCCTTACATTTTGCATTGCTTTGAGAGTACCTACATTCTTTCATTGATGTAACCAACAGACTTTGGAAATTATTAGTATTAACAATACAGGTGTTTTTGACTTTTCAAGCACAGTGAATGCATTTCA
Source organism: Tyto alba (assembly GCF_018691265.1). Classification (NCBI taxonomy): domain Eukaryota; kingdom Metazoa; phylum Chordata; class Aves; order Strigiformes; family Tytonidae; genus Tyto; species Tyto alba. The sequence continues at coordinate 25,470,575 of NW_024881328.1, read as the reverse complement.
TAATTACGGGGATTATGGGGTTTTTTTAGAAAAAGAGATAGGCAAGGATCATGACCAATGCATTCTTATAAATAGCCACTGCCAGAAAACCTCAAGACTGTTTTTCTGATGCATTCAACTAGATAAATTAGATTTTAGAAAAAAATGATGTTAGACAGTAAGTGGCACGAGCTATTACCAAAATAGTTGAAATCGGCACAGATGAAAGAAATCCTACAGAGACAATACAGGACAAAGCAGCAATTTTTGTGAGTCTTTATCTCATTTAATGCTTTAGCCCAGTGATCAAGGGAGGATTTGTTCCCTTTTTGACCACTCATGTAGAATGTCAAGAACCAGCACATTTGGTGTGCAGATGGTATCAGACCGCCATGGCTTCCAACTCTGATAAAAGATGCAGTAGAACACTGATTATTCCAGCACAGAGCATCTAATTTCCCCTTGGGTACCTCACACATATAACTTGAACAGGAAAGTAAACCCTTGCTTTTCTTGTGAGAGAAACCATCAGCAAATGGGAGTGATCTCAGCTCCTCTGAGTGCTTTTGGAGTGAAGGGTGAGAGATGATTGAAGGCTGAAACCACCCCAGTGCAGTTTTGCTGAGATTTATGAAGATATCAACACCCCTTCAAAGACACAGCATCAAAAGCTGAGCAATGCAAAAGATCAAGGGCCCAGGCTTATTCTAGTACATCAGAGATTACTGTTAACATCATAAATTTGGCTGATCAACTTAAAAAGGGACTGAAAGAGGCCAACTGAATTCCAAGTGACACATAAGCTAGTTCATCAAGCTCTTGCGAAAATTCACCTAAAAATGATAAGCAAGGCGGTAACAGTAAAACTAGAAACAGGACACTTAACTGAGCACAGCCTGTCCTGCTTTGCAAAGGTGCTTGCAGTTCCAAAGAACAGCATTAAATGTCCCGTTCTTTTCTCCTCTGGAAAAAAGAAATGTACTAGCACAGAATGAACAGCGTGACTATTGTAGAGCAGAACCTGGATCTCCTCCAGCACCTAGGATTCTTATGCAATAATACTATAGCAGTTGCAGTTCTTCAAAATATGGAAAAAAAAAAATAGCTCTCATGTCTCTAGTAAAACTGGAACACGTTACTTCATGTAGTTTTCCAGTCCAAAGTAATTGTAAAGATGTTTGCTGAAAATGTTTATTGATACTTTGAAAAGAATTCCTCCAAACAAACGCTAAGCAGGGAAAGTAGAACTGAATTCCTGCTGGAGCAAATAAACTTTTTTTTCATGCTTAACACCTGCCCAAAGAGCTAACCAGTTGGATGAATTCATAAAGGAGAGGGATTAACATTCTTATTTCCCCCTGCCCATGTTACAGAAGATCAAGAGATGACTGTCTATTAGACTTCACACAAATAAAGGAAACTTCATTCAAGCATAAATATACAGCATTCACTACAACTGAAGGACATCAAACCAAAACGCTCAGCCTTTTAAAAGGAATGAGTAATTTCATGGCTCATACTAGCTAATGCAGCATAAAACAAGGGTAATGAAATCTCAGATTGGGAAGAACCGACTTTATTCCCCTGACATCAGCAAGAGTGCCTCCTTTATCCATATGTTCCACTGATTGATTATTTGCATTTCTGTAATTATAGAAACACGGGCCTGATTTCTTGTGCAGTATCCGCATTGGTCAATGACTGAAGCAGATGCGTGGAAAACTGTCCAGTTTAGTAACTTATGTTGAATATAGTATCTGCTACAAATACTTTTTTCCAAGTTATTTCTGGAACAAAGCGTGCCCTTTCTTTGGATGAGGTTAACATGTGAAACAGATAAAGGCATTAAAAAATAAAGATTTGGATTAATAGGGCCTGTCAGCTTCTCGCCCACGTGTGCTCTCTGCCTCCCTGCCCTGCAGGCTAACAGTCTCCCCTCTCACACTCTTCCAGCCTCTCTACCTGTAGCATCACCTACTCTTCTGGCACCTGGGATGGGAAAGGAGAAATGTGAACAATGCATTTTTAGCAATGCTACTTCTCCTCTTCCAGACTGAAAGTACCAGGTCTACAAAGTTGCTACTGTCTGCGTACCTTGTTTTTAATGGGAGACCTTGCTGTAGATAGGGAGGTGGAAAGTTGCTGCGAGTCCATGAGGAGAAATAGAGGGAGGAAAAAAGGTGCCACCAGATAAATTATGTCTGTCCTTCCCAATATTTACTGTTATAGGCTAGGGAAGAAAGAGTGTGGGAGTGAGGACAATGAATAGAAGAAAAAGCATGGAGAAGCCTCTCGGTGCCTTTCCTGCCCTGCTGCACATTGATTTGCAGAGGGCAAGGTTTGCATTGCACTGCCTTCTCCTCCCAGAGAGTAGCATGAGCCGCTCTGTTTTCAAAGTCAGCTCGGAACAAGCCAGTTCATATTTTTGCTGTGAGAGAATGAAGCAGCAGCATCTATGTGAAAAGGGCTCATAGGAAGCTTTGAGGTGACACCTGTTACAAAATTAATCAACAATCTTATGCCTATCATTCATTTCAATCATGGCAGGTGACACCTCCTGCCAGAATTATGGAGTACATTTACAACAGCAGCATTGCTTAAAGGACACGGTCAACTTAAGGCTTGTTTTGTTTTCTCACAGCCTGCCCAATTTCAAATTCAAAATGTAGGTAGTATGTTGGATTTCAATTATCTGAAAATATAATCAGAGCAATCACCTTTGTGTTGCTTTAGCGCAGTTCAAAAGTCCAGAGCCCAGAAACCACAGCCAGTCACAAGGCGACTCAGCCCACCCTCCCCTTCCTCCTCTTCTTACGCGACTGCCATTCTCCTCTCCGCTGCCGCCGCCGCCCTCAAAGCAATGCAAGAAAGGGATGCCATTGTGTCTTCCTATGATGACAAGGATGGAAAATGACTGTGCATGAAATACAATGGGAAGGAGTAAGAGAAAGGAGGGAGGTGTTTTGTATTTATTCCTGTAGGTAATTGGTTTAGGTGCCATTTTTACTCGCTCTCCCTTCCTCTTTGCCCTGCGAAGCTAAGAAAGGGCTGTTTGGACACTGACAGCTGGAAACATAACACATATCAGGCTGTGAATCACCCTGTCAGAGCTCCATCACAACCCTCTCCTCTTCCCCTCCAGTCCCCTCTCAGAATAATACGTATGAGCAAACACATATACTCATTAAAAATGAGTTACAACTTAATGTAAATCATATCCAGATTGCAGTTTCTGAGATCAGAGGCAAGAATGAAATTACTTATGCCGAGACTCAAACAGTTCACAACTTACATCCCCACATGAGGAACACTATTTTCAGATGGCACACTCCAGGCTTCATTTGAAGAAGATATATTCATGATTAGATTTTAATAAAGAACAAGCCATTCCAAGCCATCTCTTATTCAGCAGCACTTCTAAAAGCACTCACACAATACTGTTGTGAAGAAAGAGTGAAAGGAGTTCTCTGTTTTCATTTTTAGATTATTTCATAAGCATACAAAGGACAATATGTGATGACAACTAAAGAGTTATTCTCTACTTTATTGCAGAAACACATCTTAAAATTAAAAACCATGAACAAATCTACAGAATAATGCAGTTTTCATATCAAACAGCTGCAGACTCTGTAACTAAAATAGTGTGTCTAAGGTTATAAATGAAAACTGTTCAGTATCATTCTTTGAGTGACAGATTAAATTCCTAATCCAGTTATGGTAATGGCCACATTTGTAGTTTAACATAAATTAAGAACTTAATTATATTTGTGACTATTTTAAACAAAATTACAAATTCCTTTGTACCTGTGAACGTAATTTATAGCAAAGCCACGTTCATTCTCCAAAACAATCTATTTTATACTGCAGCACAACACTACTCTAATGGTATAATGTAATTCTTGTAGAATGTGGAAAGAGTAGATTCACTGGTAGCACAGAGGTTTTGAAGATAAATGAAGATGCTATTCATTCAGGGGTAATTTCATCTTAGAACTATATGAAAGATGTTTCACTCACAAACAGTACCTGTATGGCTTGGGATTTAAGCATGTTTTCAGCTACAACGCAATGCTGCTAGATTGATTATGTTGATACCGCATTTCTCATCATGAAGAATTCCAGCTTTTATTCTCTTTAAAAAAAAAGAGACTGTCAGATTTTCATTTCAGTACTAAGGCTTTGTTCAAGCCTCAGCAACAAGTTCAAATTTCTGCTAATGTTTTGTCTAGAGAAAAACCAAACCACAAATCATATACACACAGACAAAAAAAATCACAAATCTGTCGAGGGCAATTAATCACGCGTGATTTACACATTCATTTGATTACTTGTTGAAGTAAATAAGCAGTTGGTCTGTGTAACACAATTTTAAATTGCCCAAACATCCTTCTGTCACTCAGGACTAAGAACAGACAATTCTAAATGCACTTTCCTGGAATATATTAAGACCATTTACAAGGACATCAACTGCACAAGCAATTAATACATAACATAATGAGCTGCAGGCTCTATAACCTCAGGATAGCTAGGAGAATTTCCACAATCCTGAACACTTTAGACAGCCTTTTAAGCAAGGCTCTGAGACTACCTGCATAAAGATTTCAGAAGAACCTGTAATAACAGAGGCAGCCTCAACAACCACATTCCTCCGCCTGACAAGTTGGAACAGTGCACAGAGATGCTCCTGCTGCCATTTGAGGCAAGAGGCCTGGCACAGCGCAGCTCTATTAACCCCCTCCCTCCTTCTCAGCCACACGACTTCCAGCTAGGCACTGAACAAAAAGCTTTACCTGTACTGGGCATCAACAGGGAGACGGGGCCTGGACAGGCTCTCTGCTTCAGACTGAAATATACTCCCCTACAGTAATTCAGTTTTAATCCATCTAAAACTCTGTTTTCCCCTCCTTGAAGTTGTGGAGTTGTTTTGTTATTGAAATACAGCTGTGTATTCGCTTCTTGGGTTTGGTGGCTTTTTTACTATGATAAGACTGATCAGCAGGAATGCTCTATAATGGAAGCTGTACAATAAATAAGAGGAGAATGGTCTTAACCGTGAATCATGTTACCCAGGAGGTGTATGTGTTTTCATTAACTTTAATGGGAAGAGGGCTGAACATCTCACAAGAAGAACAGCACCTTCATTCTACATACGTTCTCTTTCCTGTAGCTGGATAATCATTACCGATCAGTATTCTCCCTTGATTTTAATTCATTTGCAGTGAAAATAAAACTTCATTCAATATCAAGATTTTGCCGCCTAAGATCAAACAGGCTTCACTTTCAACAGGACTGCATAATACACTACTTCAAGTTAACAAACAAGGAGTGCAAACACCAAAATGTACCAGAGATAATGCACTAGCTCATTTGAAGTTATGTTGCATTTTCAGCAAATATAAAGAATCTGAATGCAATAAAGGCTAAGGAATTATTAATTTAATCTGTTTCCAAGAACAATGGGCAGAAGAGGAGTTAAAAAACAAACAACAACAACAAAAAAATAACCCCTACCAGGATCTGCAGAGAGGTTCCACAAGGTAAGAGGGATTTTTTTTTTTTTGGTTGGCTTGGTTGTTTTTTAACTACTGAAGATACCACCACAGTCACTTGGCAACTCCCAGAAGAGTCTATCCTCCACTCTCTTATCAGACATGTAGCTATAGTCAGGAGTCCAGATTTCATTGCACAGAAAGAAGTCAAAAATCCAATCATTATTAAAATAGCAAGGCTCAACCAACTTCCTACGTTCATTCTGCAGCCCTCAATACTCATTAATTCAAACAAAACACTTGCAGCAGTCTGCTACACCTACACTGAGAGTAACTTGCTCTGCTGTCTGTTTGACCTGCTCTGTTGACAAGAGGTACACGAAATGCCATCCATATTGCAGGGTCATCAATTTTAAAAGTCAACTTTTACTCTAATTACTTACCATGGCAGTGGATTTTATTCTTTATTTTATATGTAGCTATCTGAATATATGTCCTCTGAGAGCTATCCCAGAGCAGCATTCTGAAGAGGTGCTGCAAGATTGAGAAAAATCTGAAAGACCAGTTGCAGCACATTTAGTCTTGTTGTGAACCACGTACCTTAAAGATTTGACAGTGGTTGACTCCACACGCTCTTTTAATCACAGGGACTCAAAATTCTGATGTGTTTTCACCACATGGAAGTTCAACAAGCCATGAACAAGCTATGTATCTGCTCTGGTGATATTCACATGCCCCAAATCAGTAATGGGGAATTGCAATAGTAGAAAAAAAGTCCCAGGTACCAGATCCTATTTCTCCTCCTAATCCCCATTCCCATTTTTTCCTCAGCAAAAGAACACACCTCACCCTCAACACACACACACCCCCCAAAAAAATACACACCAGCAAAAAGATAAACAGGCTCTCATCAGAATAGAAAGATAAAAAGTACATTTTAAAACAGAGGAACTCAGCAATTTCCATATGCAAAACACACTGGTATATTTAAAGTTTTCTGATCGCTAAGCTACATAGCTACAGATCATAGTATAATTTCAAAATGGACCAAAGACACCGAGGGTAGCTATTCTTTTGCAGTCACAACCATGTTACACAGATTCTTCAAAATAGATATGATTCCCCAATACAAAATTGTTCTATAAAGTTTAAGATCTGATATCTACCAGAGCTGTATTTATAGTCATGGCTACTATCAGCTGTCCAGCTAGAGAATATTGAAGAAAAACAAACATTTTTAATATATTATAGTTAATTTATCATCTAAGTGACATGTGTAGGATAACAATGGACTGAAAACAGTAAAGCACAATGATGCATTAGAAAAGGAAATTTTAGGGTTATGTTGTTGTTTCTCTTTTTTTGTGTGTTTTAAATACAAGCCACACCTATACATATTGTTAGATGGTAAGAAAATTCATGAGAACCACAAAAAATACAATTGCTGGAGTAAAAAGGAACACCAAGATCAAGTGAGCAACACAAACACTTATTTGCATTATTGTGAGGCACAATACAAAACACACTGCGTAAACAAACACTGCCCCATTTATTTGGTGTATCAAAGATGACAACTCTTTCCAGCAAAGGATAAAAGTATCTTCTTACTGTGACAGAATTTACTCTTAGAGGCATTTCCAGACTGGAAGGAAAAAAGTTAGAGATCCTGAAAGTAGTTACCATGATCAAACGACCCTAACCTGTTTACCGGTAACATCAGTTAGAGTCTCCAAGTGTCCCACTTTGGCTAAATGAGATGTGATCTTTTTGGATAACCTTCAAAGACTGCTTGCTCTAGCTGCTCTGAGCTAGACCACACACAAAAAGCAAGTGGCAGAGGATGAATGCAACTCCCTACTTACACAAAATAACAGCAAAGTTGCTCTGAAGAACAGGAACCTTACAGACATCCTGCTCACCACCACTTCTGACAGCCAGGCCCTCTCTACTAATGGGGAAAACATCCCCTTGAGATTTGGGGTTACTGAACTTAACAGGTTAATGGAGTTTACGCGGACTTCACAGCCACAGAGGTGCTTTTAAGTCAATTAGAGATGCAAGTTTGTCAATTATATGGACTATTTCTAAAAACCACATTGGATCCCAACTCTGTAAACACAATGAAATTGAGAAACCTATCAGAGACATACAGAAATTTGACGCCTACAGCATGAAACAAATATGCCTCAAGTTTCGGGCAGTATTAGCTTTGAGAATTAAATAACCAGCAAGCATCATGCAAGATGTTACAAGACAAACTAGCATACCAAGTGATAAAAGATGGGAACCATACACAGTTCCCAGAGTAGGTAGACAAACAGATACTGTACATAGACCAACATAAACACAAGTACAAGCAGCAGCACTCTGTATAGGATTCTCAAAATCCTTGTGTCCTTCAGGCTCTGGCACTTCAGTGACAATGTAAAGCATGTAAGATGCAGGAAATCAGTCATTGATTTTGACAGAAATAATTATTAATTTAGCTAAATACAGTTACTTTAGCTAGATAATCATTCAAAAAAAAATAAAATGGAATTAACATCTTTAGTTTAGAAAAGATGACATTTTACCTGAACAGCAAGGGAAGATGCATTATCAGAAAGCAAAATTTGTTCCTCTGTTGAAAGAAAAAAACAAAAAACACAATTACAAAAAACAGTGCCCATTTAGCTACTGACCTGTAACTGTAAGCCATTCTGGGTTGCATTTCTTAGACATAAAACAAGAAGCACATGTATAATTATTATGCAGCTGGACTAGAAAACCTGTGATACGAATACTAAAAAAAGAGGAAAAAAAAAGAATACCAGGAATATTTCTCCTGCAAATGCAATTGCATTTATCATACATTACCACCAATGCACAATAAAAAATGCTCACAACTAAAAACCAAATGCTTGAGTTTTATGCCAATTACTCTTCTTCTAATCAAAGTTAAATAAAACCGCATCTTCATAACTCCTCTGGCTAAAAAGTAAAAGCATTCAGAAACCTATAAAAGCAGCTTGCAGTTAATATTGCACACTGTGTCTAGGTCTGTCACACAAAAGAAAGATGACAAGTTCACTGCAATAAAAATTCCATGCTTAGAAGACTAGGGCTGCTACCTATTAGTCTTCATTACTTTGCAGTCTTCTGACAACTGTAGCAGGCTGCTGAGCCCCAAATGGGGGCCATAATGTGATCTGATGATATATGAAGAGCTGCTAAAGGGAGCCTGAACCATCCTAGCCTATACATTTTAACAGTTCCTTTTTACTGAGAGCCCACTTTACCACAAGACTTCAAAAATCTGCTGCCTCAGCTATTGGTGCAGTAAATCTGCCAACTGTGCCTGCAACCACATCATTTTACACTGCCTACAGCAGCCAATATAATGAGTCAATAATAAACCAAGGACCTTATAGGCCATGAATAGCTGGTTTATATTGGCAGATGCAAGCGTAGCTAAAACCTCTGACCAGACAAACAACACAAAGGACTCTTTTAACAGCTTCTGTGCTTCCTTGCAGTTAATTATCTTAGTGCATATTTAATGTGTTTTCTAAAAATAAAGTAATCATTAATTGCAAAAACTAGTGTACCCACCCTTCAGTTGCTGATACAATGCAGCATTTTCAGGCCAAGGCTCTGCGGCTGTGGAAAGAAGAGGAATTAATTAAGCAAGCCAAACAACAATGCGCTTGCAGATGCTAACTGAACACAAACATTACCTAGATCAGGAACTCAAACTGCAAAGATGCTGATGCAAGATTTAATCTGCCCTAAAAACATCCCACTGTCACTCTCTTCTCCCATATGTCTATCCTGTTCACAGAGGGACAACACAGAGCAGAAAACTAAGTCCCAAAACTCAATGTTGCTGGAAAATCTAAAATCCAAGCTATGTTACAGAATGGCTTTGTAATTCTCAGGCAGCTAAAGCAGCTATTTTCCCTCTACCATAAAGACATCCTTGTGCACATTCCCATCACAACTCTGGCGACTCTCAAGAGCAACTATTTATCAAGGTATTAAACAAAGAATTCTGGAAAGAACAGGACAAGACACAGGAGAGAGGCACAAACCTCCAAACCCAGTGTGAGGAACGCTTTGGGGAAACGGAAGAGCTTTCTGCCTTTTAAAGTTGTGTCCTCACTGGTCCTGTATAATACCCACGAAGCCAAGTGCTTGGGCATTGTCAAACCAACCCACCAGGATGACTGGGACTACCTATTGCTTTAAATGATGTACTGATCAACCCTAAAATGGGAATATCAATATGCATTAAAAAACTGCATCATCATTTCTGCTGAACTGTTGAACAAAACAGTTGAACAATTGTTAAAAAAAAAAAAAGCAAGGAAAAAAAAGACAATCACATCTTCCAGTTGAGAACTGTTGTATTTAATCAATCATACACCACTTGAATTTATAGAAAGGCAAAAATAATAATCAGTAGTGATTTACTGTTAATGGCAGCATTAAGATAACAACAGATCATCACATTGTTTTGTCTCCATTACATTCCTTGTTAATGTCTGATTAAAAATCTACTTTTAAATAACAATTCAAACCCTGTGTTCTACCCAAACTAGCTATTTGTAAACAAAACTAATGCTCTAATCCCACAAATTATTTTTTTAAAAGCAATAATGTCTATAAATAACTATGTGTGTTTCCAACAAAAATATGCCACTGGTTTCAGTAGGGTCGTTCTTTGTGTCTTCACTCTCAGAACACAAAGAAAAAAAAAAAGCACAATTTTCTAACTATTATTCTTTTTGGATACTCATGAAATATTAACTTTTATGGAAGTCACATAGAACTGTAAAGCTTATAACACTGTACACAGTTTTGCAAAGGTCACTGCCTCTAACATTAAGACACAAAGCTATACTAGTACGGGCATGAAAAAGCAACTAATCACATTTAAGTGTCATGAAAAAATGTTTTATGTTTTATTGTAGCAGTTATTGGTTTTACACCCCTCCATTAAAGTTTTGCCCTGGAGTAAAAATTCTTGAGGTGGAAGTACATTTACTACTTTAAATAAAAAGAGACTAAGATAGTATCTGTGGTACTACAGCCTTAACTGTTTAAAAGAATTTATCTAACATACATTTCTTCAGGTCCACTGAAGTCTTGCAAGAGCAAATGGAATGAGGAAATTAAGAATGTTATTACTATACTTTAGCAAACTTACTGGTGCTGGACTCTTGAGATACTTACAGAAGTAACCAAGTCTTGAAGGTACATTGATCTCATAAATACTCCAGCCAGCCAGTGAAAAAATCCTTTTTACATGCACAAAATGGTACAGAGAACTTCAAACTGCATGAGCCCATTTCTACTGAAAATTTTTGCCTGACCCTCTTCAGACTGAAATGTCAGATTTATATCTAATTCTTGGATTCCAGCCCGAACTGGAAGTGGCCTACTTTTAAATAAGCACATGGCTGAAATATTTCAGGACCACAAAAATCAAACTAACTTTTCATTTTCCAACAAAAGAGCTAGGTATATTTCAAGAAATTCAAACACTAATTCCAGTCTGATCTTGGCACTAAGCTATATGCAGCTGTGAAGATACATGTATATATAGAACAGCTTCTTGGCATGCAGAATCCAAAACTACACCGCTGCTAAGGCATGCCATACCCATGTTATAAACTAAAACACAAGAAGAATACTTTTTATAACTTGTTTCCCTCATTGGCTTAAATTTCCCTTTCACATTCTACTGATCACATACAGATTTTCATGAACTGTATCTACTGACCCTAATTTCATTAGTCATGATATGAAGACTTTATCCCACAGTCTTAGTACACAAGAACAGATGCCCAACTTGAGGGAAGGAAGGGACAAGTGTAGTTTAAAATCTTTGCATTCACTCATTTATAGTTCAGTTGTGTACTAATATACGTCTTTTGACAAGTAAATGAAACGAGAACAAACAGCCACGTGAAAATCTCTGCCTCTGTTATTGGTATACCTTAAACTCCAAATTTCAGCAGTCCTAAGAAAATTAATGATAATACCCCTCGCACTTAGCACCTAACAATCTCCAGAGGGAGGTCAAAATTCTTTGTTTGGACAAGATGGACACATGCTCACGAGCCTCGAACCCAGGACTTCAGTTCTTTGTACACAGACCACAGAAAATAGAATTGATTTTGCTATGCCTGTAAAGACTGGATTTTAAAACAATCAACTTCATGTTAAGATTCACATATTATTACTCATATCCTAGAAAAAATATTCTCCAGCACGCATTCAGAATTGCATGCTGCAGATTGTGTTCAATGATACTGGAGGTATATACACAAAGCCTGTGCAATCCTCTGGAAATCAAAGAATTCAACACCCACTCACTATCTGTCCCATATCTTCCAATTTCTACTCACTCTCTTTCTTCCAAGATGTTTAGAGTATGAAATATTCTTTTCCAGTGGACCAAGAAGTTTAAATACATACTGCTCCATGAGAGGTCCAGGTTCGTAAGGTACAATCTAAGTTCAAACATCAGCTCCCAAGCTGCCATCAATTAGTTGTAAGGTGAAAACACTCAGCTAAGGGAGATCAGAATCCCGCTGGGGGAAAAGAGGAGGAGGAATCGCTGAAGGGATGTCACATGCCTCCACAAGAGGAGAAAGTGTGTAACATCTCTAATGTACGGCAATGACTCTTGCCTTATGAATGTAGGTGAAGACATAATTTGTAGAATAATAGGCACTAATATTACACGCTGCTTCAGTTCTGTCATATTTCCAATCCATCAAGTTGATTAATGCTATAATAACTCCTCACAAACTTATCATTTGTGCACTAATGAAGTCAAATCCAGTTTATCCTTCGGCAACGATAATCTTCTGCTCTGCAGATATTCGTTTCCCTGCTAACCATGGCTACTGTGGCACTAGGTATATAAAGAGAAAATTAACAAATGTGTTGTCAATTCAGTTTCAGAGGCTTTCAACACAGAATCACATTTATGTGCTAGATCCTACACAACAGACATTTTTATCATTAGCTGCTCACAGGGTAAAATAACTGCCTGGAAGTATGCCTTACAGGAATAGCTTCTCTACATATCTTAATAAGGAACTATTTGGTTCTTCCTTATGCCTCCATAATCAGAGGAATTACTACTATGTGGTTTTCAATGGGCCTGTCTCTCAGGCTTGCAGTCTTTAGTAAAAATTGTTTTCCCACCCTACCAAAACTTTTCCCATACTTAACAAGTTCAAATATTTAGTCATTCATGTGGATTGTCTGTTGTTTGTTCAGGACCAGCAGAGCTCACGCTGTTGCCTTTCCCTACTTCTCCCCTACCACACTGCTTGTTTTAATGCCAGTTACAGTAACAACCACCTGTAGAATCAGCCCTCCCTGTTAAATGTGTCAGAAGTGAGCTTGAGTTCAAAAGTCGCTGGAAAGTGAAAATTAAAGGGAGATGGACACAGAAAGCATCACTGCATAAGTCTTGTTATCCAAGGAGCTAAGAATTCAGCAGATGCAGCATCACAATGACCAGAGAAGTCAAGTAGACCACCTACATAAAATATTCTTTGTTTTTGTGGATGACTAAAAATACATGAAAATTTCACTAAGCTCAACATGTTTGTTAGTCAAAGTGGTTTACTTATTAACAGCTTAGCATAGAAAATGCAGATTCCAAAGTGTTACCAGGGTTCCTAGGTGTCAAATTAGACTTCTAGAAGAAAATTCTGTGAACCGGTGTGTTGCATGTTCCCACTGGAGTTTTAATTACTCAAGTTTGTAACTATCTATTGAAACAGATTCCTAGACTCCTCTCACCTGTCATGTCAGAGAATGACAGAAAATACATCATTTCTGCTCTCGCAAAAAAACTTCCAAAACACATAAGTCATGACAGTCATGTCAAATTCTCTGCCACTAAAAATGTATTGCACTAGGTGCATTTTTCCAGATTCTGTGGTGAAATGTTTTACTTCAGCAACATTAAGGCCAGAGACAGAATTTCAAATAGCATTTTTATTTCAGCATTTCCAGATGTTTCAGACTGTCACTTCAATAACGAGACTTTATCCACCCAAATACTTTTGGGACAGCAAGAGAGAAGAATGCACATATGTTGTAAGAAAAGATACTTAAGAGCACTGGACACCACTATCAGCAGGGGATCAGCAGCTCACCTGAGGTCTACACACATCTTGGCTCCAACTAATGCTCTCAAAACAGGACATACTATACTTGCACAGAGGTGAATTTTAATTCAAAGATTGAGAGGCTGCAATAACATTCCCTCAGTGAAGTCTGTGCAAGAGGAAGCACCACATTCCCAAGGTGCTCTACAGTGCCTCAGCCCCAATTTCTTGTCCAGGCTGTTCAGAGTCTCTCTGTGAGTATACAAAACTTGGTTTCAACTCCTACACTCTGAATTACTGGGAAACTATTCATCCTGTGTCAGTGCTGCCTGGATGGATGGGAGAGACAGACATTTTCAGCCACCTTCCTCAAGCAGCTTCACGATGATGAGATACAATGAAATTAATGGTTTACAGTTATGCCTTTAATCCTGTTACTTAAAAAAAAATAAGACTCTGACTGAAAATGAGAAGACACTAAATACTTTGCATGTTAAATTGTGGAATATGCTAAATAACAATATAGCTGTTTCAGTGGCCTAGTATGAATAGCCAGTTTCAAGCAGCAGGGTATGAGGTGTGGTTTGCCCTGCTAGTCTGCCATTCATGTAGCACGCTTGCTGTCAGGCTGAAGCATTCTTGAATATCAGCCACAGACAAATGCCAGACCGGTGGATTCAGCCATCAAGATGTTCCCTCCTGCATGGGAAATTAAGTTATCAACAGGTTAAAGGTTTTTGTAGGAAAACATTCAACTTGCTAAGAGCTGGGAACAACCTGATTTCAATACCACAGAATTTTGGTGGGTCAAGACCATTTTGGAAGGCAATGCAGATAGAAATAATTTTCTGTTATAAAACTAGGCTAAGAATCAAGGCTGAAGAATTAACACCAAATGTTACTATCCTGTTATTATTTCTCAAGTACTGAAACTATACAACGAGATGTAAATCAAGAAAACTTCCGCCCCAAATATCCTATACACTATAATTTACTGAGTCCTCAGTATGCCATCGATTTATCTTTTAGTATCTTCTTTCTGCTTCTGTAAATAAAGTACTCAGTTGACTAACGATCTCTTCCATGAAGTTTACTGGGTGCTGTTGTGTAGGTGAGGCTAGGACTTGGCCCAGGAACATCTGATCTTCTCAAACAGAAGAATTTCCTGAAATGTTAGGAAGTTTATGGATCATATAGAAATAAAGACTACTCCTTGTCTAAAGTCACCACATTTGCATGGACCAGCTTCCTTTCTGTTATATTATTCTTAAACACTTTGTTATTAAAGTTGCATAAAAAGGAGGAAAGCTAAAACATCTGTATTTACCAGTTTGGTTCATATGGCATTAAAGGCCTGTTAAAACAGCCAAGAGGCAAGGTATCCTCTATTAAAAACAAAAAAAGTTGGCATTAATTTGCATCACTGTACTGCAATATTACAGCTGGAGAGATTAACTTACACATTATTTCCACATAGTTTCCTTCAGCTTCTCCCTAGGTGCAAATTTGATTAAATTATAATGAGATACCTCAAAACTGTTTTCTCACAAGAGTAAACACTAAAAACAAATTTAGTCTTACATCTGGGCAACATCCACATCCAACAATATTACTTGCAAGTCTCCAAACATTATACAGCAAACATCATAACCATCAGCAGGAAAACAGCCTTTTTGGTTTCCCAAGACTGGTGCCATGGAGGCACTTGCTTCTCACTATGTTCTAGATGTAGTAACCCAAAGAAAACCATGTGGAAAGCCATCCCACAGACTCCAGAAGGAAAGAAGATTATTAGCTACTTGACATTAAGATGCATCAAAAAGAAGCAGATGATCACTTCTTTCTCTTTTCATAATACAAATTGGTCATATTTTCAAGTAGTAATACATTGTTTAAAAAAGAAAATGCCAGGAATTGATGTGTTTCTATATCCTTATTCTAGTAAATAAGTGGAGGGCTATATTTTGATTAATGTAATGAAGCTGCAGAGACTTTGGAACCAAAGCAGTTAAAAATATACATCTCATACTTTAACAGTGATTGATAAAGGAAGTATAAGAAAGTTGTGAATTAGCTTCCTTAAGACTCACCAGTTCAACCCACCCACACTGAGTACAGATCCATTTCATGTAGTTGGCCTGATTCTGTAAACTAACAAGGGCCAAGAAAAAATGAAAGCATCAGCAACTCCCTGGCTCTGCTGATAAAGAACCAAAAAGTGTTTCACAATGCTTTGCCAAATGAAAGCCAACTTTCACACAAGTTAAACAGTATGAATTAAATCATGTATCAAATAATTACATCATTTGCTTAAATCCATCCCAGGCCTCCTTCACAGAGATATTACAATACAGATAAATCATCACTGTTCAGTAATTATTGATCAAGCAGACTGTCAATGTAAAGACTCAATCTCAGCAACAATTCTCAAACTTGAGTTTCCTGTGGCTGCACCGCTAAGAGAGTCAGCATGTCACATTACTGCAGCAGCCATTTAGCATGACACAATCTGCTTCTTCACCCTCCAAGAAAGCTATTAATTGCATGTATTTAAGCATTAGTCCAATTCTGTTACTGTCTTTGAGCTGACTTTCCAGAGCATACACATCTGCGGTTCAATCCTCCAGGGTGCTCAGCACTCTCACTGATAGGAGAGGCCACAGGAGCAAGATTGCTCAGCATCTCTATGCTTGCAGAATCACAACTCCCGTCAGGAAAGGAGGCAAAAAAATCTCAACAAAATCAAACCCATAAATAAAAGTTGTTCCTAAATCAACATCTGTATTTCTTCAGAAAAATCAGAGAGTGTGCCAGCTAAATGATCTCAAAAGACTTATTTATAAAGTCCTGACAAGCTGGAACTATTTTACTTATTCTTGATATTCAGCACAAATGCTCCACCTCAAAGCAGCTCTGTAACTCTTAATTATAGCTTTTTATAGATCTCTAAATCAATCTCTTCCCTTTGTGCTACTTAAGTCCCTTGACTTTCTTTGGCTCTCACTCAAGAAGTGAAACTTCAAGCATGGGAGCTTGTGAAGAGTAGGTCAGTGAAGGTATGATGCTCGTGAATGCCTTGGGTGCCTTACTGGACTGGAACATTTCTTAGCCATGTTATATACACTTGTATACTTAAAATCAGTCCTTTGAAAGCCCTCTTCGATTGAGATCCCCTCTTCTCTGTGGTAGTCTGAACTCCTCCTCTAAGGATGTCTGGCAGGCAGTCTGAACACCACTTCGGCAAAGTGCCCCAAGGAGCTCCCTGCTTTCTCATCCACAGCACCCCTACTCTGATCCACTAGAGATCCTACACATCTGTCCCACCAGACAGGACCTTGATATCCCATACCTGCTCCAAAAGCTGCTCCCCACACACGCAGTTCCTGCTCACCCAGTCCTGGCCCCTCCGGCCTTTCAGTAAGGCTTCCCTTCACTCCCTCTTTCCTATCTTGCCCACAGCCCTGAGCGCAGGAGTACCAGGAGACACAAAGTGATGATGACAACAGAGACTCCCTGTGCTACAGTCCTGCAAAGGACAGGGAGAGCCAAGATCTCTAGGCGGGAGAGCTCTGCAGGTAGAAATGCAAACAGCACTGGTGCAGTCAGCCAACTAAGCACTGCCACTAGCAAGGAAGAAGATGCTGCTTTAGGGCTCACAGTCCTCAAATCGACCCAAAACAGACAATGGTATTTGCAATAGCACCTCTCAGGCTCTTCCTCACCTCTGGGAAACACTGCAGACTCCCTACTTCAAAATCTGAAAACATTTATCCTGTTCTTCTAGGCATATCCTCAGTCTTTCTCATTTCTTTTCCAAGGCTTTCAGTGAACAGACTCCAAGTGTGGAATTTCTCCAATATGACATTCAAATACAAACAAAACAAATTTAAAAAAAAAAAAAAAAACAACACCACGTAGTTGGACTTTGAAAGTTCTTGATAGGGATGCAAGTATTACATTGGCTTCAATTTCATTACACAACAGATAGAAGGCAGAACTGCTAAAAATTCCCATCTCACCATTTTTACTTTCCAATTCAGTAGTTACATTCCAGTTTTTTTGGTTGGGTTTTTTCACTCAAATGAGACTGGTATCAATTTTCCCTGCATTTCTTGCAGTACTATTGTAATTTTTTACAAATTATTGCATTTTTTTCCTTTTCCAATCCCTCCTACGCATTTCACAGGTTTTACTACTACATGTAACTTCTTCCAGTTTGTATTAGAACATCCATGTTCACATGACATCTATGTCATCTTCTTATTAACTAAAGACCAGAATTTTAAAATACTAATAATGAATATTTCAGAGCCTGGTGTGGACCTTCCCTCTGTCCTCCCCGTCACTTGCATGAACCTGCAGTTTCTCACTCACTTTCAAAACAGACAGCTGAAAATGCCCAGTAGCGCAGTAACATGCAACGCCTGTTCAACTAGAGCAAAGGAGGACAGCAACCAAGCTCTCTTATTCATCCTTGTTTTGAAAAGGAAGCAGCTCACAGGGTCCAAACCTGCAGGAAGGGACCAGATTAGTTCCTGGGGACAGTGAGAGAATAGAGCATCCAAGAACCAGAGAGAAAAAAAGGAGTGAGAAAGAGAAAAAAAATCTGGTTCATCTCCAAAGTCATTCTATGACCTCTTGTGAACTGAAAAGTCAGGCTCCTAAACAGCACTCATATCTAAATCATTCTACAACTGATGAAAGCTCACCTGCAAATCAAACTGGACTATATAAAAATACATGTTACTTTTAATTTATTAATTTTGTTACTATTATTTCTTGAGCAATCTCATTCCTGGCATGAGAGAAGAAGATTATTACTTTAGCAGAAAACATGTAACAATAAAATGCTGATTAGAGAAAGACTGCTTAGTCTTAATGGAGCCAGAAACAACTATAGAAGCATATTCTATTATAAACTGTAATTATATTGCTTCTTAAAAACAAGAAATAACAGTATCTCAAATGAAATGTGTACTGTACTATAACAATTGTGAAATTGAGGCAATTCACTCGAAGGACTGGTCCAAATCAAGTCATAAAACATATGTGTCTGAGCACAAATTGGCAAGAGTAGTCTAAGAGACTTGTTTATAGAAACTGAACAAGAGTTAAAGGGATTCCTTTTAGTTTGATTACAAAAAAAGGAAAAAAATAAAAAAGCACATGCAAAAATGATGAAATCATACAGCCTGACAAATTTGGTATTTTCAAATCACTTCTTTTTGACTATAAGCACCTCTGCAGCAGACCTAAACAATGTGTGCTGCAGACAACTTATTATCAAGCAAGAATAACTATTTTTTTCATCTTAAACGTGCAGAAAATGTTAACATTTACCTATGCATATTCTGATGCACAAAATGTATGCTCAGTTTAAATTTTATGTCTTTATGTGCAGGAACAATTTAGGTGGTCAGGTTCCATTCCCTACGTATTTGTTCTCAGACAAATTGCAGCTTGTCTCAATACATAAAACATGCACATCAGAGATTTATTTTTGCTCTGGCACGTCACACTGGAGGTAGACTCACTAAGAATATAAAATACCTAGAGGCAGAAGGGCATCTGTTTTTCAAACTGTATTTATTTCCCTTAGTACTAAAACTAGCCTAAAACTCTTACACGTAATTCAACTGCAATAAAGAGAGGTAATTTTCCAGAGATCAAAGGACAAACAAGGATATTATTTTCTCTCTTTTGATCACTGATCTAAAACTAATGGTTTTTAGTAAAAAAAAAAAAAAAAAAAAAGTAAAGCATATCGAGTAATTTAGTGATCAATTAAACATATTTTCAACAATCTTTTATAGATGATTTGAGTAGTCAGCTTCTCAGAACGACTAGAGTCAGGAAGATTAATGTTCTGGACCACTTCAAAGTTGGCACTCTAATTCTTCTTACAGTATAAACACTAATTTCCTATCCTGTTAATATGTGATTGATGCTGAGCTACTCTAAACAAATTCTCTACCATATTATCCAATTAATATTTTCTACAGTTCAGAAATAGATGATTTAAAACATGACATAACATGCTTGCTATTCATGAAGCTATGGAAATATTTGTTTATTATTCCCTGGGATACAGCATCAACCTCTTTATATTTCTGAATAAGCAAACAGTTGAATGGCACTAAAGCAAGTGTTTTACTCCACTTAAGTGATTTAGTCATCGTTCTGTATTTAATCATTAATGCATTACAGCAGCAGGCTATGCTCAGCACATTCAGGTGAACGCACATTGCACAGAAAGGGTGCAGAATTACTGCACCAGTGCAAGCAGGCTGAGCAACCGATGGTCACAAAACAGCTGAGGCTGGAAGGCACTTCTGGAGGTCCAGGGTCACCTACAGCAGGTTGCCCAGGGCCATGTCCAGTCTGGTATTGAGCATCAACAAGGATGGAAACTCCACAACTGCTCTGATCAACTTGGTCTAATGTGAAACCATCCTCACAGTAAAAAAAGTTTTTCTTATGTTCAGGTGGTATTTTCTGGGTTTCAATTTGTACCAAGACAGTGAATAGGCAAACCACAAGTGAATATGTAAGGTATAGAAAAGGTAAAGATAGGTTGTACTTAAAAAAAATATATATTAAAGTCTAATACCTACACTAGCAAGTTAGTGTGTAAAAGAAAGTTATGATTCTCTTCTCTACTACAACCCCTCAGCTTTTCAAACATTTCTGGAAAACAAACTGTGCTAGGGATGATTGTCTTCAAACACCTACTTACAAATACCCATGCTTTATATCTGTTAAGTGTTAAAGCAGCAGCAGTTCATTGAAACTGCTATGACAAAGCGACTGACTTCATGGAAAGGACCCTTAATGCCAAGCCAATCAAATTTCGTTTTTATGGACATGGAAAACTTTCTCAATCATTCTTACATCTCCAAACATCCATAACAGAAAGGCAGTATTCACAATCACAGATACAGGGATAAGATCCTATTAAAACAAGTGTCATTGTTAAGTGCTATTTTCCCCTTGCAGATAGACCATTTTTCTTACTCACAAATATTCTTACATTTGTATCTTCTTGGTAACAGAATTAAATATTCTCTGTGTCTGTGCAATGTATCAGGTAATCTAAAAGTGTGGTAGGTATTGGTCAAGGTCCCAGATAACCAGCCCCCCAGCCCCAAAAAATCTTCTATATGAACAAACTGAGTGATTTTGCCATTATTCAGTCCCAGTCTGGGACTGGTACACAATACAAACAAGCTAGGAAGGCCATGACCCACTGGCAAAGGTATTTTTTTATTTTCAAGGCAGATAACTGCTTTTGGCACTGATTCACTTTTGGGAAAGCAAAGGCAATGTTCTAATTTTGTTTTAAAGAACAATTCAGTGGACAGGTCTGCAACAAGAATTTGTACTGGACCTTGAGTCACAGTAAGTAGCTGCATATCTGGCAGAAGTACAAGATTAATAAAATAAGCACCAACCATTTCTGCTCTGCAAGAACTGTGTTGCCAGTATTTTTATATCAGATGCCTACATACTACTTTACCTATGAAAAGAAAATGAGCATCACTTAAACTGTGACTGACAGGTAAAAGATGAGGGGCTACTGTTTTAAGCTTATCAAATTGTAGGAGTGTCCAAGAGTACTTGAGCAGCTCTTATGCCCTCAAAGCACCACCTTAATCCTGCAGTTGTTAACGAGTCTGAGACTAAGATAAACAGCATGCAACTACCCCAAATGGGAGACAAGAATCTCTCCAGGAACAGAAGAAAGCTTCAAGGATGGAAAGAGACAGTTGTTGCAGAACTTTGTCATCTTATTTCCAGTTTTTCAAACGTGTTTTCCTTACACTACACTTAATTTGGATCCATCATTGCTGTATTCTGCAACAATTTGCTTGTTGAGCAGGAAGCTGTCCCAAAAAAACCCCAGCACTTTCAATAGGAAAACAATGAGATGCCTACATACAGTATAGTTTTGAGTTTGTATTTATAATTCCAGAAAAAAAGTAAATATCAGCAAATTATCAGTCCAGAATATTCATAAAGGCCACAAAGCAGAGGAATGCAGCAGAATCAACACCTACTCATGTATGTCAATAACCTTGTGTTTCACAATATAAATAAAATACACTGAAGAGATCATAAAGGCAAGTAAATGGCATAAAGCAATGCTGATTGTAACCATATTCTTCCACATCCTGAGGATGCAGGGCTCTGGCCCTTAGAACGTAAGTATGACTTGTGCTAATGTCTACAAATTAACAAATGCCAACCCAAGAGCCCAGCGCAACTTTCAACCCTGTCTGTGGGCACCTCTACACACCCCTATTCAAGATCCACCACCTTCACTTTACCTACCAGCCAGACTCATGCCTGCTCTGGAAACTGTACATTCATAGTAGAGAATCCAATTCTGACTCTTATGTTGAGGCTTCTACCGTGTGGCCAAAGACCCAGCTCCTGGGACAACACACCAACTTCCTCCTCAACAGTTCAACAGCAATTAAAATGCTGTTTCCTTGCAGCATTTATTGCTTGTGAGCTTGTGTATCAGCAAGAAATCAGGAACAGAGAATAACAAGTAAGGAGAAACTGGCCAATGCACTGATTTTCAGTGTGCAACGTACTCAAATGTATACTGAATTTCCCAGCCAGGAATTATACCTTTTTATTTTTTCAGAGAAGAATAATGTCATTTTTTGCTAAGTAACCCCAAGGCTCATGTCCAGTTTACACAGCCCAGCTGGAGTAGATCACAAGAGCACTAGCAAGTAGCAAAGGTACCAACACATTTCCCACCAGAAAGAGAACATGCACCCGTGGGGATCAGGGAGAGGACTGCACCATACTGAGCTCTCCCACTGAGCAGGGCTCAACTCCGGCTGCTGAAATTATAAATACGATGCGCTTTTTTTTTTTTTTTTTTTGACGACTGAAGAAAAGCAAATCGGTTTAAAGACAGAGAAGTTATTAAAGCCAAGCAAGGCCGCTCCCTAGCACAGCTAGAGGCCAGGCACCCCAGAAAGGAGGGGGCCCGGTGAGCCCGCACGGCTGTGCTCCGTGGGCAGCCGTGGCGGGTGACCTGCCCTCGCCACGCAGCGCCAGGCTGACGACGCGGGGGGGCCGGGCGCCCGGGACCGAGGTCTCACAGCACCCCCGCCCCCGGCAACCTGCCACAGCCGCCCCTCCCCGAGGCCCCCTCCTGAGGGGTCACCCGCGGGGCCGAGCCCGTGAGGGTTCGGCTCCGCACCCCCGCGGGGCGGCTCCTGCTCCGCCACGACCCTCAGGCCGCGACCCGGCGCCCAGCGCCTGACGCGAAGCGGGACCGGGACCGGCCCTGGCCCGCGTCACCCCCCCCCCGCGCCCCTCACCGGCCAGCTGAGCCACGAAGGCCTCCGCCACCAGCGACATGTCGCGGAGGGCGACAGGCCGAGGACACGCACAGGAACTGGGCGCCGCGCCGCCGGGGCAGCAACTGCATCCGGGGCCCGCCCCGCCCCCGCCGCCCGGGGCGGGGCCCCGCGCCTGCTCCCCGCCCCCCCACCCGCGTCCGTGGGCGGGGGAGGCGGAGGGCAGCCGCTCGTCCGTGGGCGCAGCCGTGGCTCCCCTCGCTTACCGCGCCGGATGGCTGGAGCGGGGGGAACTCGGACGGGGGGGCCGCGAGCAAAGCGGAGCTGCCGTCCCTCCCCTCAGTCAGCCCGGCCTGAGGAAAAGCCCCGCTGCGCGCGCGGCCCGCGAGGACGTGGCGGAGGCGTCACGGCGCGTTCAGCCGCGCGCGGCAACTGCCCGAACTTGGGGAGTGCGGCCACGAGGGGAGTGGAAACAAAACCCCGGGCGGTCCAGGTGGTGGGAAGAAACACCGGCCCGACAGATGAGAATATTTGTGTCGTGCCCCCGTGCCTTGCGGTGGGCTGCTGCGGGGAGCGTGGGGCGCAGCCCTGCCCGGGAGCAGCCGAACGCACGACAGATGCCAGAGGCTTCAGCGGAATGGACGTGGCCGGCTCCTGAAATGCGGCAAGCGCCTCGGCTTTATTCCAGCAGGAGCAGAAGGATGTACGGAAGAACTGCGGACCTTTCGCAGCGCTTCCTCGGTGGTGTATTTCGTGCGTGCAACCCAGGCTGTGCTCCTACGGGGAGGAGACGGGCACAAGGCTGCACATCCCAATCATTCAATCAATCAATAAATCAATGAATGAATGTATGTTAAAATACCGTGGCTTAGACAAAGTCCCAGACATCCCAATAAATAAATAAATAATGCCTTAGACAAAGTCCCCAGTCACAGGGAATCTATTGATGGAAAATTAGCTTAACATGCTCCACATGACATGTAGAGACAATATCTTAAGGAGCTAAAATATGCAAGTTCAGACTATTTAACATCCTTTTTTATGAAAGAATCCCAACGGGGCTTTTTGTGGGTTGTTTCAATCTTATTTTTAAATTCAGTGTAGAAAGAGCTGTTGGGAATGATGTAACCAGCTCTAAGGTCTCTCAAGAAAGGTGACTCAAGCCATCTTCAGTTCCTCTGATGTTCATCTACATGGGGCTCTAACACATGTGAGGGTTTAATGCCATTAGTTCTCTGAGGATAACAGAAATAGCTAAATATGGTTTAGAGTCTGAAAGCAGAAAAAATGCCAACCTCTAACAGCCTGAAATTGCCACACTAATTGCAAGTCAGAATTCTTCCCTGATGTAAACGTAAACTGAAGTGTTAGTTCTGGCTATACAGCTTTGGAATACATTGCTCCCCTGGGTTGGTTCATAACAGTGTACCAGCTGGATCATTAATTTTTTGATCTTTAAAACACAGATGATGGAGGAGGGGAGGCAAGGTGGACATAAAATGATCTGAACCTGACAGGAGGCTGTTCTGAGAATCCTAGGTGCTTTCTTTACTGACCAAACTGAGTATCTTCTTTTCCACATCCTGGTACCAAAATGCTTCCTGAAGTGTCTTTGGGACAATAAGTTATAACTAAAGGGACTCAGTAAAGGGTACAGCTGCCTTTTCTTCATCCGAGGTTAAGATTCCAGAAGACAAACTGCATTTTGAGATGTACACCTTGCCTTTAAACAACCATTAATTTCTTAGTCTTAATTCTATAATATAAAGACTACCCAAAGTTTGGAAAAATGCCATAAAATTAAATTATGCATCAAATATGTAGATTGCAGAGAAGATAGTGAATATGTGAAAGACTTGTTCCATTATAGTGCCTCTTGATCCTCATTTCTTTAGCCACACTTTAGTAAGAATTAAGAAATATCTAATTTTATCAAATAGACTTATTCTACTGTGAAAGACAGATAACACACTGATATTTCAGTCTTGTAAGGTAAGATTTTAAATCTTATAAGTACTAGAAGATATGGAACAAATACAGAAATCTATTAACATTTGCAAAGTATGTGAAAGACCTCTGGTGACACTCACTATTAAATCACTAAGCATCATTACTACATATATTCTTCACATGGTAGTGGAAGCATGCTTTTAGAGCAGTAGCAAAAGCAGAAGAGCCAGTACATGCATTGGAACAGCGGACTGAGGACTGAAAACAGTGATGTGTAAGAGGACTGATTGTTTTAAAATGCTGATGAAAGCTACATTTCTAGTTACAGCTGTAAATTGAAGAGCACATAAATTACAGAAGCTCTGAGCAGTCTTGAGAAGTTGAGTGGCTTTGTATTAGGAGATTACAACAGTCTAAATTAATCTGCTGTGTCCTATATGAGTCCTTTTATCACCAACAATACTTAGAAGGCTAAAAGCACAATACATGGTGCAAAAGTGGCCTTGATAATGCTGAGCATGAACTAGGTATGAGCTAGGCCAAATCCACATGTTAGCATCCAATTAAAGAGTTTTTCTGCAGAGCTCAGTTTGATACCAAGATCTTATCTCCAGAAATGGAGGTGGATGATGCAAACTAAATCAGGGAACAGAAATCAGGAAATAATCCAGCAAGTATCAACAAATACAGACCAACAGAAATCTATCAACAAATCCAAAACTGAGGAAAACTGAGTGGAGCTCAGCCCATGCCTCTGACATACGGCAGGTCACGGGTGCTCAGGCTCCCTTCTCTGGGACAGGAGATTGCGGCGATGTTTTGTTTCTGCATTCCCAGTCCTCCTCCCTGCTCCCACTGAAAGGACTTTTTTAGCAGAGTATCATGTAGGAAATCCTCCAGGGAGATCTCCAGTGATGATAGATAGCAGCAGTGAAACCGACTCCATCACCACCTTCACCTTTATTCGATACGCCTCTCTCCTCCCCTGGCTTTTTGAGGAAAGACATTGCTCTTGTGAGCCTGGCTTCCTGCAGGGCCTGAATGTAAATCATTTCTTCATCTGGCCTTGCCATTAACCAACTTCTTTCTGGTAATTCTCTCTGCACACCATGGAAAGCTCCCCAGCTTTCACAGGTGTAACAGCAGATCCCAAGGTGCTAGTCCCTCTGATTTCAGTGCGGAGAGAAGGAAGCACTTTCAGATAGGTTTTCAGGGGAAACCAAAAGGCTGAATTAGGCTGTCTCTGGAGCTTTGAATTTCATAAAGTTAGCCAGAGTAGATCCAGAAGAACCATTACCCCCTTAACAAGGGCCTTACCTTACACAGGCATGCCCAAAAGATGGAGTACAGTTTTCTCATAGCCCATCTCTCCACATGGGCTGCCTTTACCAGGTAAGGTATTAATTTCTAGGGTTAAACTGTCTGCTGGGGAAACAGGACTAGGCCATATATACATATAGTGCATCTGAAATAGAATGGAATTTGAATAGGTAATCTGCATGGTAAAAAAAAAAAAAAAAAAAGAAAAAAAACCCTTTTTATTAGGTCCCTTAATATTATCTATCAGTCAGCTTTTAACATGTATGCTTTATTTGTATTGTTCTTTTGTTCCATGTTAACATTTAATAAAATGTATGGCTATCAATAGTGTATACCTATAGCTGAATAATTTTACAAGTGGAATTGGGAGATAGCAATGAAAGACTTTTAGTCTCTGCATTTTTTAAAGCCATTTGCTTTCTAACACACCTACTATTGCTGGCCATTCAAAGTACAGTCTAGCTGGCCAACTATATGACAGGACATAAGATTAAACAAATCACCAGAAAGTGGAGGCATTTGAATGAGTTTCTCCAAATCTGAGTTCTGCTAGGTGTCACGTGCAGTTCTCAAGTTCATGAGGCTCCTGGTAGGCTAAGTCTAATTTAAGGTGGATATAATGGTATGTGCCAGATACTGATAGCAAACATTCCTCTTCGGAGCACTGTTGAGATGGTAGAGGACACTGCAGTGTTGTTCTGTGTTAAGGTCTGACCTTTCTCCATCACAAGACAACTAGCTGGGACCACATGCTGTTCGACAGACCTCATCAGAGCACTTTCTCAGCACACGACCAGGGACCTCCACCCAAACCACTGCTCTCCATTTCCATGGAGCAGGTCTCTAACAAGTCAGGCCTTTCCAAGACACAGGAGGAGTGCTGACAGTCATAGATTCAATTAGGAATGGTTCTCTCTGAAAGAGAACCATGCGGAAATTTTGCTGATGAGTGAAACCTCTGAAGACTGCTTGTGTGGTACAGCTGATATGAGAAAATAGGCCAAGCTGTAGTGAGAGACAGCAAATAAACTAGCATTGAAACGTCTTCTCATCACCTGGCCCATGGCCAGGCTGCCCCTTTGGTGTAACTTAGGGCATCCTAGGGGCTGCTCTACATTATGCTGCCTGTCAGTGTCTTTAAAAAGCTATTATGGCTGCTGGGAATCTCTGCAATGAAGGAAGACTTGAGTAAGTCCTTCCCTGCCAACACATCCAGTGCCAGGCAGCAGCAGGAGGGTGTTTTTAGCATGACTCCATGCCAGAGGTTCTCTGTACACTAAACAGTCTGGCAAAGTACACAGAGAAACAGAAACAGATGGATCTGGACTAGTGCGATCAAATGGATCTCACAGGATATTTGATATATCTTTAATGCAAGTGTTTGCCTACCAGCCATTTCATGCAATCCACTATTCTTCAGTGTGAGGAATGGTGCCAAAATTGCCCAAGTATGAGCCAAGTTGCAAGTTTTTCAGTTACACACACAGTCTTGTGAGTTTACTAAGGAGCTACCAGCTTATAAGGGAACCTGAACTCAAAACTGAGGCCAAACTTTCACCTCTGCAGCTTATGTGCATTTCCTTGAGAAGGTAGCATGTATGTCCTATGGTAGCATCCATGACAGAGTAAGAAATTAAGTTGTTTTTATGGAAGTTTTATCTTACAATAGATTTACACACTATGATAAAATTAATTGCATGTTACTGACAGTATTCTCTTATTTTCATATTAAGCAAGTACAAGTTTTGGTCTAATGTTTATATGAACATGATAAGGTATGATTTCTAGGAACATGCTTATATAAAAATGCAGTAGTTAGAGTATTAACACTAACCACTTTGCACTTAGGGAAGATACTGAATACTTAATTGACAAATCAATTAATGCTGATGCATTTCCAGCAACCCACATGAGGATAGAAAGAGTTTTCACAGAGTTTTAAGAGGCACAAGAATAGAATTTCTGAGGGCAAACAGGGGATCTCAGACTGTGTATGAATGCCATTAGATGAATCATTTTCTCCTCCTTTTCTCACCTCCCTCTTATTCAGCAGGGCCAGATTTTCAGGGATGCCAAGTCTATTTTAGCACATCTGTCATCCTTGCAGCTGCACTGAGAAGGCTTCAAAGCAGTTGTGCAGAAATCCCAACTTCACTGTTTTTCTCACTGGAGGCATTACCAGCCCCCAGGCTCTTGCCTAGCCCTGTCATTCATAGCAGATGCTGAGGAAGCTTTTCCCATGCTCTTGAAATCAGCCCTTGATCTTCCCAGCTTTACCTAAACTTTCATGGCAGGGCTCCACAGGTTGGCAGGGCAGGGCAGAGCCTCTGCAGCCACAATCCATCCCACTGCTCTCAGCCCAGGGCATCAGGCACCTCTGTGGTGTAGTGATTTGAGCCCAGAGGGTAACTGAGCACCACGAAGCTGTTCACTCACCCCTTCCTTTCCAGTGTTAGGAAAGGGGAAGATGAAGCAAAAAGGCTTGAGAATCGAGATAAGGACAAGGAGGGGTGGCTCGCCCATTACTGTCACAGGCAAAAGACAGACTCATTAGGGGAAGAAAAAGAACATCACTAATTCAAGCACTAACAAAAACAACACTTAACAGCCAAGGTGGGATAGTAAGAAGTATCACCACATCCAAAAAACACCACCCCCTACCCATCCCTTCTCCCCAGAGTCAGTTCTACTCCCAAACTCTCTACCTCCTCCCCCAGAAGCACAGGGGGAAGGGGATAGGGGCTACAATCAGTACCACCACTCCTTTCTCGGGAGGTAGGGTGAACACCACACATTCCTCCCCTGCTCCACCTGTCTCCCCTCTCACTGGAGAGTCCTCCATGAACCTTCTCTGGTTTGAGTCCTTCCCATGGGATACAGATGTTTCCATGCTGATCTGGTGTGGGTCACCCCCACGTGTTGCTGTCCTCCCAGCACCAAACTACTACAGCAGGGGCTTCTTCTCCGCTCAGAGTCTCAGTCTGCTTTAAGCACATCCACCTGTCCTGGTGTGGGCTTCTCTACAGGCTTCAGGTCAGCCTCTGCTCCACTATGGACCTCTATGGGGGGCAGCCTGCCATCCCACCACAGGGACTCTCTACTCCAGCACACCTCCCCCCCTTCCTCCTCCTTCATTCCACTAACCTCAGTATTCACATAGGTGTCCTTCTCAAAACTTCTCTTCACAAGACCCAACCCCCCCTCAGGTTTCCCCTTCTGAAATACATTATTGCAGAGGTACAAGGACTGTCACCAATTGGCTCACCCCTGGCCAGAGGCAGGTTCAACTTGGAACCAGCAGAGCTTTTCACAGGGGGCCACTGCTGTAGCCCCTTTCCCCACTACCAGAACCCCTGCCACAGAAACCCATCACACATGAGAAAAGGGACATCACCAGACAGGTCAGGGTCCAACTAAGCAGGAGCCATGGCTAGGGAAAGAGAGACATGTGCCTGGGCTGAGCTTTAAATAGATCCCCTGGGCCGATGGGCAGGGTGTGGTGGGGTTCCCAGGTGGTGCTGGTCAGGCCCATCAGTGCCCCCAGAATCTTGACAGTGTCTCAGCTGCACATGGAGCATGCTTCTCCACACAAGTGGTAGATCTAGGGCAATTGGTTTCACATAGCTTATGCTATATGGGACCAGGATTTGGCTTTTAAACAAAATCTCAGAGCAGAGGGACTTGGAAGCAGGAGCTCCCAGAAGGGAGACAACAGCTTCAATGGGACTTCACCCTGGTTTCCCTGCCTGTGCTACCACACAGGTCTGCACTGCCTTCCTCTACCCTCCCTGCCAAACTGACTGTACCTTTGGCTCCCTTGGATCCAACCTTTGTTAACAGACTGTTTCCATACTTGTCTATCATTTTTTAATGCCTATCTGTCCAAACACTAACAAATCTTTTTTTTAAAGCATGGATCGGTGCTGCATTGTCAAAACAGCATGTATGATGTCAAAGTGGCAATCATGACTCCAGCTTGCAGTAGTGATGGCTGTAAAGGTTCATCTTGATATTTGTATAGCTCATAGTGCAGCAAAATCCTGATACGTCTTGTTAATGAAAGTAAGAATAATTGTTCACAGTTTGACTGTAGGCACTAGTTAGGCAAGTCTTCTCAAACTCTAAAGATGTTATCTGGAAAATTAAGGAGCTTCAATTGAACTCAGTTTCTGGACAAGTGTGGTAAATACTGAGGAGGTCTATTAATTCATCAAAGCTCCTTGTGAGAGGGTCTAAATCCTTCTCTAGAGGCTGGCATAGAAAGAATTAACTTTCTTCTTCTTCCTGTAGAAATGATCACAAGTGCCTACCCGGCATGGAGGGAAGAGGCAGCTGTAATGAATTATTTATCTGTAGCACACTGTAAGAGGGATGTGCTGTGATTAATTGTAGAGCTGGGCAGGAAATGGTTTCCTTGTCCCAAAAGATTTTTGAGATTAAAAATGTGTTGCTATTCTACACTGGGATAAAACCAAAACCCCTTTAAAAGATCTTAGAAATAGAGACAGCAAGACCCACCTACAAAAAGACCTCATCAGTTGTATGTGTAGGACTCTCTTGCAACACAAAAGCCCAACCGAAAATTTTAACACCTAAGAAGAAAGTTTGGTGGAGAATTCATGGGGTCGAAACCATCCCATTCAATTTCCACATCCTTGGGGAGTGCTTTAGGGAGGAGACCAACATGCTGGAGCGGAGGCATGAACCTTGTTGATCTCATGTGAATGCTGTCTCTGCTGAGTCAGGATGGGGCTTAGCCCTTGGCTTTTTGTGCTCTCCATCTCACTTCAGCAGAAGCGTCATGACTGGTTCTACCCAATTACCTGGTCCTCAGAGAAGCAATCTGTTGTTCGTACTGACTTTTCCGTTTTTACAGCTAAATGCTGCAAAGCTGAATGACCTTTTATAAACTTTTTGCCTCCATATGGGAAACCTCCTTTTTTAAAAAGCCTACATGGAAGTTTTTATTTTCTGAATCATTTCCCCCATGTGTGTAATAAATAAGAAGCTTCACTCTACTTTTTTGTCAAAACTTCCAGTTTAAACATGTATCCTGACCATACAGGAGTTCCCTGCTATATCGCTAAGGGAGGCTGAGAATTGATTCGCTAGATATGACATAGCAGAAACTTCAGAATTTGAATCTACTTCATCTAAAATCATTGTCTTGTACCATAAAAAGGACAAGGGAAGCTTTGCCATAGCTTCATTACAGCTGTAGAAGTTCATACTTGACATAGCTTCTCCCCAGGGTACAACTGTGGTAAGGAAAAAAATTATGCTGACTGAAATAACTTGAAAGTATATGGATTAAAAACATATGGTCTTTTTAGTAGTGGGTATGAGTTGGTGAGGCTGGGTACCTCCTGAGATTCATGAGGAGATGTGGCAGATCAAATTGATCCTTTTCCTGGCACTAGTAGAAGGATGTGAGCAAAGCACCAGGTGTCTCCTTTGGTCTTTTTTGAGACCAAGCAGCCAGAAATAAAAAGTAGTGCAACAATGATTTCAGAACATTTTGCAAAGAATATGCACTTTGAAGTTTTTTGAATATTGGGACATGGAAAAGGAATGCCTGATTGAGAAATATTTTGAGCCACATAAGCCAGATTCAGTTTCCACGAGTGTGCAGAGAGCACAGGCTAGCTAAATTCCAGCCTAGTCCAGCTAGCAGCCGTGTGTAAGTGTGACATCCCCAATCCATTACCTCCTCTCAATTCCCTGAAGGCTGGCAAAAGTTACAAGAGTAATGTTGTTAGGATCTAAAGCCTTCTTAGTCAGATGTTCAGAATTAAATGTGCTTAGTAAAATAAATTCCTGGGCTTGCCAATATATCTCAACTCTAATACAGAAGACATACAGTGATGAGTCAGATGGCCAGTCAGTCTGAACTATCAGCGTAGTTGAATGCAGACAAGATCAAGGCAGAACAAGCCCTGAGACTGACACACCCAGCAAATGTGAGCAATTGGTGGCACTGCTCGTACCTCATGCGGCCACCGGCGAGGCTCAGGCTAGCCTACGGCTGATGACGGCTTTAGGAAACAATTTGCAGACTGGCAGTGACCACAGATCAGGGTGTCCCTGTCTGGATGGGACTGCTGCTGACAACATCCAGATATGCCATCACCTTTTTATTAAATAGAGTGGATTTTAAATTTAGGAAAAAATCTTCGGAAAACCAGGCCAGGACAGTGCTCTTCCAGTTCTTGAAAACACGGTCATCTGCCTCTGCAGTGGGTGAGCTCTGTTGCAGGCCTTACATCACAGGTGACAGACACAACAGCATCATAGATGACACTGACAACATGCAGACAGGAGGTAATGCTTTTTTTTCTTTTTTTTTTTCTTTCTTTCACATTTGTTATTAGCCCCAGAGTTGTGATAGTCCTTTTCTCATGTGGTTCTTGCTGTAACAATTCACACCTGTGAAATCCCAAATCAGATTACCAAATCTATTTGATTTGGTACTACATTTGAAAAGCAACCAGAAGCACCAGGTGGTCCATTTCTTAAGTGAGACGTGACATTAAGAGTGTTCAACAGTCCTGTGCCATTTTTTTGAACTGTCTGCCTGGTCACAATAAAATGAAAGTCACAGTGCTCACAGTGCTAGTTACAACTACAAAATTTTACAAAATTTTGGACCTATTATAAGACATCACCTTGTTGTGTATACTGGGGTCCAGTCTCTCCAGCATGAGAAAAAAGGTTTGATAACCCATTACTGTCATGTACATACCACACTTTTACTCAGCTGAATTTCTAAGGGGAAAGATAGATGTTTTTTATTGATAGGCTTTTAACACTGTTTAATAATTATCATTGGATTTGATACAGTTGGATGTTGAAGAAAATGTCACCCCAGATAAGTGATATAATTTATAAATCCATAAATGTGTGGAATTTTAAAATAATTATTACAATATCTATGCTTAACACATGGATCTGATATTAGAGATTGTCAGGATTAAAAACTGTGTCCATTATCTGAACAGTAACTGGGCAAAATCTGATCTGAGTAGTCATTAAAAATTTTAGTGAGATTTTCAAATACCACTCTAAGCTTTATTGTGCTTAATCTAACTTACTTGTTAAAGGAACATAAAAAGGGGCATTAGGAATGTAGATGTAGTGTAGCACAACCATTACGATGAAGAGTAATGGCTGGGAAGCCTTAGCTCTCAGGTTCTCCTGCTATACTAATGTCACCAAAATCATATTACTGGGACTTAGGTGTTTTTCATAGGCTGTATGGGCGGAAGGAATGGTTCCTTTTGCCCAGCAGAAGTAGCTCTCCTGATCCACTGAATTCACACATGGGTGTAATTTTATTCACAGCCACAGCAGCATGGATCAATGCATTGCAAAAGTCTTTGTTCTCCATGTAAGGACACAAGCACCCAGGTTAGGTATGTCCCACGTGCTGGTGGGTATAAGGGTCTCACTCTAAGGCCAGGGCCATGGGCTAGGCTGCTTGAGTTAGACCTGTTAAACATTTTCATAAGGCATGATATGCTGATCCTAGTTAAAAATGCCTCGGTTTCCAGAATAAACTGAAATTTCTTGTGGTTTATTTGTAACACTGCTTTCTGATGAAGTGTAGTAAAAAGATCTGTTTTCCAGGTGTCGGGAAGTCTGATAGGCAGGTAGAGTAGTGACTGACTGTATTTGTTTATTTGTTAGTTTACTTAAACAGCTGGTTTTCAATCTGCTAATCACCAGGGGCTGATGCCTTTTAAGGAAACAAAAGCACAAGAAAAAAAAATGGTTCATGAAAAGCTCTTTTGTGGGCCAGTGTTCTAAATTTTTTTCAGTATAAAGAAAGCCTTGTCCTGCTTACAAACAGTTCTCGGGACTGTATCTTTAGCGCTCTGTGCAGGCATAAGCCTAAAACTGTGAAGATTCACATGTTGCCCAGCTGAAGGCTACTTTGTTCACTTGGCTGGTGCTCAAGAAGAGCAAATTATTTCTGGCTAAAACTAAAATACAATAAGACATGGGCTCTGGGAAGTATATTTTCCTATATATTGCTCAGAATTATTTGGGGAGCATTTTAGAGATATGGTTGGGAAGGGGTTTGCATAACAGACATTGTAATGATAGGGAACAGAATGATTTGTCATTTGATTCACCTTTCTTTCTTTCAACAGGGTTCCTTCTCCTGGACAAAGACTCCTCTTTCTCATGGGCATCAGGAAAAGTCATAAAAAATGATGGTGGAGATTGAGTGAGTCACATATACATGTAGCTACATGTAGCCATATATCGCCAATAGAAAAGAATGTGTTTCCCCTAAACTTCAGTCACCTCTTAATGATAAACTGATAACAACCATGTCCTATTTGAGGTTTTTCTCCATACCTCCTTCTCCTTGCTTGTCAGGGATTTGCAAGTGTTCTCAGGATTTCCTTGGAATTTAGGCTAACAGAGCAGTGCAGGGCAAATCATAAGTATGATTTATTAACTGTTAGAGACAAGTGCTTGGAACTACAAGGAGGTCTTTCCATTTTGTAATTTTGCCTGCAAAGATTTTTCTTAAAAGAGGTAATAGCCTGTTCACCTCTACTAATAATCTGTACTGTTTTATGCATAAGCCACTCTTCCAGGTTTTACCAATAAATAGAGGAAATGGCACACTTTTAAAAGGAGATTAAAATGTGGCGATTGGGTTGCATATTTTTGTTTTCTGGCTTACTGCTGTGTTCTTTCATGCTCAAAATAAACCTGTATATGCAACGCATACCATAAACCAGAGTTGTGGGTTTGACCCTCAGCAAAGCATTCCCTGTGCTGCATTTGCAAGCGACAACATACTCATTCAGTTCTGCATGGGAAGCCAGATACCCAAGCAAGCCCAGGTTCTTACCTAAGCCTGTTTTTTGAAGAGGTGTGATTTTCTGTTATCACTTACCTATCCAAAGGATATGAAATCTCTACATTCACATATACCACTTAGGAACACTAATTTTACAACCTTTTTCTCCTTGTAAGCCTTCCAAATCAATATTTTTGTTCTGTTTCAGGCAAAATGGGAACACATAAAAAAAAATATTTTATTCATATCCCTTTGTAGCCTGTGGCCCTTTGAGCAACAGTCAGTAGGCAAAAATTAATATATGACTGAAATAGAATGGTCTTTCTGTGGTTTCTAATGATGTCTGAGGGACAATAAGGCCAGGAAATAGTATTTTCATAACTTGGGATAAATTATATAGTGGTGGGTATCTACTGAGGCAAGTCTGGAATATTTTGTTCTGACTGTGGTGGGAACTGCAGCTTGTGCTCTGACCTCTATCTGCCCAACCTAAAACCTGTTTCCAACTGCTAGGCATCAAATTGAACATGTGTGAAACGCAACTCTTGGGATTAATGTTAAATGAGCGAATCTTAGACCTTATATATCATTTATTTGTCTCGTGTACACCCATGTATATCACAGGCATTTTTATTCAATTATTCAGGAATTGGCACATGACTTGCATTAGCTCCTTCCTTTGGGCATCTTGCTGACAGAACAGTGCAAAGGAGCAGTATCTAATCCTCATACAGCTAAAACTGTTCGTGAGGAAGAAAGATCCTATTAAACTGGCCCTATCATGTAAGCAGAAATTACACTTAATACTAAGTACCAGTTCTTAAGAGAGAATATAGTTGTGTTCATACCAGCAAATTGATTCAGACTGCCACAAAAGAGTGGTAAGGTTTCATCTTAATTTGTAAGTAAATCTATATATATTCAGGCTGTGTCATTTTGATGGATACAGAACTGTGCACTGCTACAAGGCCGGCACATGCATTTATTTATTCAGGAAAATATACAGCATGAAAACACTAATTTTAAAAGACTGAGTGTGCTCTAATGGCCTGATCCAACAACACTGAAATCAGTGAGAATCTTTCTCTCCATGTTCGTAGCACAGGAGCATGCCAGCAGTGTGGAAAACGTTCCTCTGGCCTGAAATGCCTAGCACAAATCTCAAAATCATTAGGAAAATAAAAGGCTGACAAACTGGCAACCCCTTAGACCTGTGACAAATTCGTAGGCAATTGAAAACACAGCTGTTTTCTAAAGTTCGCGTGTGAACCATATGCTCTTAGAAAGATGTGTTACTCTTGTTACATGTCTATGTTTATTTGTTGTTTAAAAAACCAAGGAGTACTAACAGGAGACTTGGTACAAACATACCTTAAAAACAGCTGAAAAGGGTTGGTTAGCAGTTGACTTGCCTTTAACATTCAGCTTCAAAAGCAAATTTGATTTACTTTTCATTAGTTTTTTCCAGATTTTGCTTTATTCTGCTTTAAATACCATCTTCTCAAAAACACGTGGCAGAAATGCTATTTTCTAATTGTAATGAAAAATTAGCCTTCAGTATAAACTCTTGTTTGGTGTCATTACTTTAATAAGGAATTGCAAACCACACATTTTGGTTGCAACTAGTTTCACACAAGTACTTCCATCCTGAGAATTTTCCAGTGATAGCCCATGAAGTGAATCAGCCAGTGGGACAGGAACTGTAACAACATATACAGAAGAAAAACATCCCTGTGTGCATGCACAACCACAAGCCTTCTAGCTTTATTGTACTTTCCAGGTACAGTTGGGATACGATGTGTAACCAAACACGTCTGTCTGGCGGGTCCCCTCCCTCAGATGCTCACCGTGGGGACCCCCGTCTCCTTGCCGAGGCAGCCTCCTGCCCCGCTCCACCGTGGGCCTGCCACCACAGCACCATCCCAGCGTGCCTGCCCAGCTTTGGGAGCACGCCGTGTCCCAGGGCTCCCGCCACCCTCCGCTGAAGCTGCCATCGGTGGTGGCTTCCCAAGTACCTCAGCAGAAGAGAGTCTTCGTAAGAAAACCTGTAAGCAGCAGGGTGCCTTGGGGAATGGAAGACGTTACAGAGTACCTCCTACATTGGGGACTTTCTGACTTGAGACATCCATCTTCATCTTCTGTGTTTCTTTTGCCCAGCAAGCATCCAACAAAGACCAGCAGCTGTTGGTGTCTGGGGCTGGCTTTCAGACAGGGACCTAGTGCTTACAGGTCCCCAGAGATCCAGCTCCCCTGGCGCTACAATTTGTGCTTTACCCCAAAGTCCAACACCTGGCAGAGATCTGAAGCAAAGGGAAAATTGTCCAAAATGATTGTCCCACAAATAAATAAAATCACCTTCCCGTAAATCCAGATGTCATTCCTCTCCACATTGCTGTTATGCTTTCCCAGTCAACAGGCAGAAAAAGAGTTTAAACTTGGCTCCTTTGTCCACTTTGATACTATTATTTTATCTCTGGGGAAGATGAAATCAGGAAAAGTGAGGATCACTGGTGAATTTTGCACCTGTATGGGGTAATCAGTCGTTGTCACTCTTTTTGAACAAGGAATCCTCATGGTCTTTTAGTGGCAGCAGTCCGTGATCAAACCCAAGGATCTTTCTGCACTTTAACAGCTCTCAAGGTTCTGCATGTGGTAAGATTTGCTGCAAACTGATCTAACGTGGTGCATTTCTTTAACCATAAGATAAAATTTCTTTAACCATAAACTTGGGAGAGCTGGATGGTCTGAGAATCACCCTAGACGCTGTAAGAGGCTTTACATTGTCTTCTCCTTGCCCGGGCACATGAGAGGTGCTGGGAGACAGCAGAGCGGCTGCTGGCCTGTCCTGGGCAGCCCAGAACTGCTGCAAGGAAAATCCCAGCACCTCTGCAGTTTGAATGGGGAAAGTTGCTCTTCCTAAGACTTTATTTCTTTTAAAACCCTCCCTTACCGTTACTAAACAAATTTTTGACTGAATCAGCCACATCAGGGAAAGGAATGGGAACCAATGAGGAATAAAAACAAAGCATAAACAGCCTCAGTTTTTTGCAGCAATTTTGCGAAGGGTAGGGCAGAAGACAAGGGCACTTTTTTCAAACTGGAGTCAAACTGGTAGCGCTTATCACCTCTGCCCCTTCCCACGGGAGAAGTTTTCCCGACGCTCTGCCTTCTTGGGGTTTCCCCCCCTCTTCTGCACGAACTCTGCCTGCAGGTCTCTCTTTTTGAAGACAAAACGAAGGAAGCGTGGGGAGCTTGGGGCGGCCCCCCCCCGTGCACCCACCGCCCCGCCGATCCAGGGGAGCTGACGGAGCTGCCCGCTGCTCTCTCCCCGACAGCTCCCAGCCGCGCCCGCCGCTGCCTCGGCCCGGCCCGAAATTCAGCAGCAGCAGCGGCGGCGGCGCCGTGTCGGGCTGGCGCCTCCCTGAATCCTCATCAATAAAACTGTAAATAAGTTGCAACAGAAAAAAAAGCGGAGCGACATCGCCGCGGTCCCGCGTGGAAGGACACCTCGGGCGCCCCGACGTCCCCGGCAGACCCCTCCGTGGGGGGCGGCGGGGCCTCACGCGGGGCCGCCCGGGGCACCCGTGGGCGCGGCGGCGGCGGGGGCGGCCAGCGCCTCCCGCTCCCGCTTCTTCTGCTTCATGCGGCGGTTCTGGAACCAGACCTTCACCTGGGCGTCGCGGAGGCGCAGCGAGCGGGCCACCTCGAGGCGGCGGGCCCGCGACAGGTACCGGCTGAAGTGAAACTCCTTCTCCAGCTCCGTGAGCTGCCGGGTGCTGAAGCTGGTGCGTGAGGGGCAGGCGGGAGGTTCCCCCCTGCACGGCGCCGCGCCGCCTGCAACGCCGAAAAACACCGCGCTTCATCGGGGGCTGGGGAAGGGAGCGGGGCGGGGGTCGGGGCCGGGGCCGGGACAGGATGGGGGGCACAGGGGAGCTGGGATGGGAGCAGCCCCCGCCCGCGCCCTGCCGCCCCCACTCACTTCTCCCGGGCGGGCTCCGCTTCGCTCGCATCCACTCGAAGGTGCGGGGCACCGCCGGGGCCCCCGCCGGGGCCGGGGAGCCGAGCGCGAGGGCGGCCCCGGGGCAGGGCGAGGGGCGCCGCAGCCCCCCGCCGCCCGCGCCGGGGCAGGGGCGGCCGGGCTCCGGCGGCGGCGCCGGCGGCGGCGGCAGGCGGCCGCTCCCGGGGAAGATGGACGGCCGGTAGTCGGGGCCCAGCGCCGCGGGGGTGGGGGCTGCGTGCCCCTCCGCCCCCGCGCAGGCAGGCGGCGGGGGGGATGCGGCGCTGGCCGCGGTGCCCAGAGCCAGGAAGGCGCCGTCCCCCCGCCGGGGATAGGGGGGCTGCGGGGTCCCGCGGCACAGCCCCGGCGGGAAGGCGAGGGGAAAGTACCCCAGGTCCATGGCCGCGGGGCAGCGCCGCTCCCCGCGCCCCTCTGGGGCAATATTGCTCTAATATAGGGCCAGGAGTGGGGCGGCACGTCCCGCCCCGCGGCCAATGGGAGCCCAGCGAGGGGAGCCCGCACCGGGGGTCCCGGGCCCCGCTGGCTCTTCTGCCCACGCCCGGCTGTCCAGGGCCGGCGCGGGGCTGCGGGTGGGCAGCCCGCCCCCGAACCCTCCCGGGACCCCCCCGAGCCCGGCCGCTCTCTCTGGGCTCGCCGGAGCCGCCGCGCACTTCGGAGCCGCTTGTCGGGAGTTGGGAGGGTGGGGGAGCCGGCGCTTTCCCTCTACGCGGGCTCCCGTCTCGGGACAGCTCTGCCCCCTCCTCTTGCCTTCCCGCCGGCCAGGCCCCCGGAGGCTCCCCACGGGAGCCCACGCAGCCCGGGGGAGTATCTGGGGGGGGGGGCGGGCTGCACGGGCACCCCCCAGGCTGTCCACACCCCGAGGAGGGGGGGTTGCTGCACCTCGCGGCACTTAATGGTCTCGCTCCATCAGATAAGTGCTCTGCAGCCTATCAAAAGTGAATCCCCGGACTCACCCCGTTAATGGGCTTTCATTTTTCCCTTGGCGATTCGGCATTGTTTACTGAGCGCTTGCAGCTGGCAGAGAGTGCAGCAAGTTGCACTGCCCAGCCAAACCCTCCAACCCTCTCTCTTGGTTTTCATCCCCCCAGAATGGCAGGAACAAGCATAGAGGATGTGAAGTCTGGACTCCAAAAGTGATTGCCTTTCCCTAAATGGCTCCAATTGATGCTTGACCATCCAGTCTCAGCTACACATATGCTTGATTTGGATAATGATGGGTTTCATCCAACTCGTCAACTGATAACCATGTGTCAGGGCAGTCTGGAACAGCAAGAGTACACTGGGCAGAGCACACTTGGGCTTTGGTGACTTGGGACTGGACAGACGAGGAACACAAAGAAGAGCTATGTTGTCCTGCTTTGAATTAGACACATAAGCTTCTAAGTTTTAGGAGGTAGATGTGGACCCATCTGGGAAATGCAAGGGTGGTACCTTATAAAAAAATTATTTCTTAATAAAAGCAAGAATTTGAAATGACTTCATCCAGTGACTTCTGCTCAACAGCCCAAAGAGCACTACAAGCTCTTGGCCAAAGTGCCACTCAATGTGGTCAGGAAGACGCCACAAATTTTGCAAGGACCAGACATGGTGCCAACTACCCAAGGGCAACCAGAATCCCCAGAGGACAAAAATTATGCTGGGTCTTTTTCAGATTTCAGAGCACTGGGCTGGTGGCAGGAAAGGGGCACCGTGGGCAGACACAGCCAGACCACTTCACTGAGTCAGCCTCAAGTCTTTACCACAGAGGCTTGGGCTTTGCATCTCCGCCTCAGCTGCCCTGTCCAGCTGATGGTTCAGAGCAAGCCTGGTTTTCTTTCCTGCGGAGGCCCTGAGAGGACACATCCCTGGGACAGGCAGACACAACCCCACAAGGACACGGCAGCGCTTCCCTGCATATGCGCTCTGGCCAGTGACACAACTGCCTGTCAGCCCCACTTTCTCCCCAGCTCGTCCAGCCCATCTGCTATAAAGCAACTGTTACAGAGCGAAGGCTGGCTATACAGATTACTACCTTAACATGCCTGGGACTCAGAGTCTACAAACAGAACGGGTGCGGTAAGCCCAGAGACCCGAAGTTAAGTGTTGTCCAAACACAGACGTATTGACTGTTCTGGGCTGTGCTACCCTGCAGCACTAATAATGGGATAACACCTACATTTCCATTTGCAGAGGATGCAGGTATAAATTAGAAGAACAGTTTAAATCACATATACCTTGTCAGGAAACCTACATTTTGAGGGAGGGATTAAATTCTGGATGATAACAAACTTGCTCAGCACACCCGTGTCAATCAGAGCAGTTTGGAACATGTCATCTTCTGACAGAACAGAAGCCTGGGAACACCAGGCTTTCTCTTTAGCAGAGAAAGGCTGTCCACTCAGGAGAGCATCTGTGCTCTTCAGTCTCCCCTGCTGTAAAAACTCCTGCCCACAGTGAAGCAAACAGCACCGGCTCCAGAGGAGGGCTGCTGCTTTACTTGAGTCTTCTGTTTGAAGAACACAGCCAGTTTAATTACACTTAAAGCTGTGTTTCAAATGCTAGAATAGCTGTCTGTGTTCACACCAACATACGATCTTTCCATTCACCCAGCTGGATTCTGTTACCGAGTTTCTCCTTTGTTACCTGTTTGTTTTTGTAGGACTGTCCAGGGATGAGGAAAGCAGAAATCAGTGGCTAAACACAGGCAAAGCATCTCTTGTTGCTGCTCTGGCTTTTGAGGGGGCTGCAATGTTCTATGCTCCTGAATTTCACAGTGTTTAGACTTAAATAGCTAAGCCCCAGTAATACAAAGTTGAGTGACTGCAGCTGGTTTTTTTGCAAGAGTTCTAATAGGAAAGTGTCCCTGGAAGTCAAAGGAGGAAGAAGAAAAGTGGGTTAAAAAGAAGAGTGGGAGGAACATGATGCTGTCAAAGTTAATTTGAGAATGGCTGGGAGGTTTAGGGACATCTGTGCAAGCAGTGTGGTGATGGCACGAGCTAGAGGAGCTGCTGGGGCAGAATTCTCTGCGAGAACAATGGACCAGACCAGCCCCTGTGCCACCACACTTCTGTAAACATGTGGGCAACTGCAAAGCCTGAGACAGCCACTGTGAAATTAAGACATGATGTAGGAACAAGCCCAGCCAAAAAGCCCCAAGTCCCGTTGGGTGCAGACACCAGCAGTGCCCTGGGGACGCTGCTTGAGCAGTGCGGTTTGAAGGCAATGGCAGCCCTGAGCCACAGGGACCACTTAGAGGTTGGGGTGTGCTGCCTTTCCCCTCTGGAGCAAGCCTCCACCCTCTGTGCTTGTCATAGTAACTCACAGACAGGAGATGGAACAGATCCCTCTCCAGCCCTTAGGAAAATGATGTGAAAGGTCTGGCTCAAGCGTGACCTGGTCCCGGCCCCTCTGCTGCCAGGACATTGCCAGCCGGGGAGAGCTGGTTCGCAGCAGTACGTGGGGATGTACATCCACGGTGCGGAGACAGCCGGGGTGTGGGTGGGCATCCCAACGAGAGATGAGCAAACACCGGAGATTTAAGCAGTGGCCCTGTTAACACAGGCAAACCATCAAAGGCCCCTGGGAGGAAGGCTATCAGAGAAGAAGGAGGAGAACCTCTGTGGGGCTTATTTTGTAAAGTGTGACTAAAACCAGGGATATACAGAAACCCCAAAGCAAAGAAGGGGAATTGCCCTGCTGCTCCGGGGGAGCCAGGCTCATCTCCGGCACAACCACAGCCCTTCCAGGCAGGCTGGGCACTTCGTGATCTTCCTGAAGAAGGTGTGTTTCCCTCTGCCATCGGTATTTCCCTGCCACAAGCTCCTCTTTGCTGACTGACTCCTGAAGCAGTTTCACCAGCCCTGGGACAGGGACCTCTGTTCTCCCAGTATGTGAGGTTCATTACAAAGATCCTCTGCATGAACATAGAGGAGTGGAAAGTCTCTCCCTCCTTCTGTAAGGATTTCCCTAGATGAGTGATTCCGCATGCCCTGTTTCCTGTCCCATGGCTGTGAATTTGGTAGGAAGGAAAAATTACATGTATCGATAACCCAGAGGTATCAAGGTAAACCATACTGCTATGTGCAAAACAGATATCAAAGGGTTTACAGGCAAGATTTCTGCCTTGCCTAGCCTTTCTTGATTCCAAAGATCCTGAAAGGTGGCCCAGGTTCCTTGGAGGAAAGATTGAGGCTACGCACCTTCTTTAGCACGGGGATGTCTACCCTCTCCCAAAACTAATGTTGCAAGAAAAACTGCACATCAGAAAATAAAGAAAATATGAACACAAGTGTTCAAATTGTACATTTGGGAGTATTTTTATGCAGAAGACCTCCATCCTGCCTAGTACAGATCCCATGCTAATTTTGTTCAGCTTTGTGCTTATGGTCATTGCAGCTGAGCTGTTCTGGGGTTCATCCCAGAGCAGTTCAGGGAGCTCTGGGACCATGGGCTCTGAAGGTGGAGACAAAAGGCCCACCTCTGCTCCAGAGCAGCATCTACAGAGGCCTGGGGATGTGCAGGCACAGACACTTCAGTGTCCCCTTTTGCATATCAGCCTTTGTGACCAAAGGTGCTCGGTCCCATCCTGCCACGTTACTCCATGGCTCTTGGGCTCCAGGACTGGGCTTTGCCTCTGCTGGCCAGGGTTTCTGGTCGAG
The DNA here is from genome assembly GCF_018691265.1 of Tyto alba. Taxonomy (NCBI): domain Eukaryota; kingdom Metazoa; phylum Chordata; class Aves; order Strigiformes; family Tytonidae; genus Tyto; species Tyto alba. The sequence goes on along the minus strand of NW_024881328.1, from coordinate 25,426,924 downwards.
TCCCAGCTGGCTCAGGCCCAAGCAGAAGTAGGAGGAACTGCTGTCGAGTGAAAAGTGCTCATCATGTGATTGATGACCCTTAATAGAGCCAGCCCCCTCCCTCCCCCTCCAGCCTCGCTCCCAGCGAGGACCACGGCATACCCACTGCCGCTGCTCACATGGGAATCAGAGCTGTTGCCCGTTCAGGGATTAACCTGCCTCTCAGGCCCTGGAAAGTGGCTGTGGCCAACAGAGCTCTGGTCCAGCCCATCTCGCGCCTTTTAAAAGCAGAGGTAGCCAGTTGATCAATATATATAACATCACGTGGTGCCCAGCCAACCACCGCGGCCCTAATTGCCCCGGCAGCCCCTTTGTGCTGCCCGTCTGGCTCCAGCTTTTGTTCCCCGGCAGCTCTGCAGCGGCGGTGCCGGACGCCTGGGCCTCTCCGCCACGCAGCACGCTGCGCCTTCGCCAGGCTGCCATTGTGTGCGGCCGCTGGGCACACACGGCAGGCTGGCACCTAGAAAGATGGCGTTGCGACCTGCAGCTCCTTCCCTCCCTCCCCGGTCGACAGCTGTCAGCGAAGCACCCTCCCAGCCGTAGTCTGGCAGCCCCATCCCCTTTGCCCTCTTTTTTCCTTAATCGAGTAGTCGCTTCTGTGCCTGGCCCTCCCTGCAGGCTGTTTCATAGGGCTTCCCATGGGACTGGAGGCATGCAGAGACCCCAGTGGTGGATCCTGCCTTCAGACTTCTTGCCATGGAGCTTCAGTGACCCAGCTGGTCTGTAAGAAAGTCAGGGGGCTTCTAGGTGGTGCCGGTGGGCTCGCTCTTTCTTAGCCAGCCTCCCCCCTGCCTGTCCTTGCTTCCTGGGTGTGGAGCCAGCTGCCTCCTCTTCACTCATGGACAAGGTTGCCCACAGTCCCGGGTGACCCAGGCATGGTCCCATGGTGGCAGCCATGTGGGGTGCACCAGAGTCCCTCCCCAGCCTGCCCAGGAACCAGGGCTGGGAGCCTGCAGTGCTCTGCCCAGGGAGCACTTGCTAACGGAGCAGGAGGCACTTGGCTTTGTTTTCCCAGCCCCACACAAGTGGCACCTGCAAGACAGTGGCATCTCTGGGAGCCCCTGGCTGTGCCTGCCTAGGTCCCCCTGCCCTGGTCCTGCTCACCAGGCCCTAGACAGAGGGACATGAATGTGACCCCCGCCTCAAAAGAAACAGGTTGCGAAGGGGCAGTTCAGCCCTGCACTGACTGCACAGAGCTACGACAAACCGTCACCTCCTTTTTGCAGCAGTGGAACTGCTGCAGCCCCATTAAATGGTGGGTTACTGTAAGGGCCAAATCAACAAGTGGAGACCCCAAAACCCACTGATCTGAACAGGAGAACCTGCATGGCCTCAGTGAAGCTTGGTGTATCCCTGACGCCTCTCAACCAGTGCTGTCGGCAGCTCTCTAGCCCAAAGACTGATGCAGCACTGCCAGCATTTCAAGTCCCTGGCTCGGTGACCCTGTTATGGGTCTGGAGCAAATGGAGAGAGCAGGGAAGGAGGAGAAGGGGTGCTACGGCTCCTATTTGCAAAGAAAGGCAAGGCTGGGATCAGCCCCAGGCCTGGCCTTGGCTGACGGGTTGTGTTTTAAATAGGTGATTGGAGTTCAGCACACCAGATGCTGTTGCAAAGGAGCTGAGTTCCTATTGAGTGTGAAAGGGGGTTATTTATAATTTATGGGTTCTAAATGATGGGCCAAGAAAAAGTCTAGCTTGTGCCAAAGTGTCTCTCTCCTCTAGATGGCTGATGCTTGTACAAACATTGTAAAAATGCCAGCGATCTCACTAAAGTAACATTACTACTAATAATTAGGTTATCATCACGGGCTTCTATTGCATTACAAATGAGACACCTCTGCCAGAGTCACAGAGAAGAAAGTGAATTTATTTACAAGAAGGTTCCCCCTCACACATGCTCCTCCTTCTACCCCACTGGAAACCAAGTCTGCAAACCCCATCTTTCTGCAGTATGAAAATAATTCAGGATAGTGTGCCTCAGTAACACTGTGGTTTTGGTCAGGGTTCCTCTGAAACCCCCTTCTTCCTCAGATCTGGGGAAGGGCTATCTATAAACGGCCTTTTCCTTCTTAACAGATTTAATGAAGGACTAATAGTGTAAGTCAGAGCAGACACTGAAGAACAGCTTACAGAGCACGAAAGTGGGAAACACTTGGGAAAAGCATATTGGGTTACACCTGGGATGGCCCTGCAGAAACAGGGGTGCCTTGCCGTTTCACAGATACAAGCAGGTGATGCAAAATATGTTGTGTTTTCAGTAACACACAAAAAACCCTACATGGACAATTTCAGTTGTGGGTACAGAAAGTTTTGGAGATACAAACAAATATATATATAAATATGTGGACTATTATAGAAGTAAAACTCATGAGTGGTGTTTAGCCTTACTTTTTGTGTTGTGTATTTTGATTACTCCTGGATGGAGCTTCTAAGAAATAATTTGTGTGAAAGCTTCCATAGAAAACAATTTTAGGGCTCAAAATGGTTAAAATATGTCTCCGAACAAAGTAGTTTATTCTGTTCTGTTTTGTTTACAGATCTACAACACATATGTCCAAATTTGCTTGGGTGAAAGTGAAATTTAACAAAATATACAGTTCTCAACGTAGCATGACATTGTTAAAATCACACAGAGGGGAAAATAAAACCCTAAGTAATACTTTGAATCATTACTGTCCAGCCAAACACAAATACCAGAAGGAGAGGAAGAAAGCAGGGAGGAGAAAGAAAAGAAGAATAAAAGAACGAAAGAAAACTTGTCTGTGTTGACCAGAAGTGGAAGAGTTAAAATATTTCTCACAATAGGAATGCCAGGTCCTGTCATTAGAGGATGGAGTGGGAGCTGCAGTGTTTGTCAAACTGGAAAGTGGCGTCAGATGGCTTGGTGGGGAATATAGAAGTTCGGATTAATCTTTAACTCGACACTTTTTTTAAAAGAGATAAGAATAGTCTTCTCGGAGCAACATGTACCATCAGGAAGAGACTTTAATGACAACGTTTACAAAAGAAGTATCTCTGTAAATCCAGCAAGGGATTCAACACAGCCATGTAACTAGAGAGGAGGAAACACGAGGGTTTAGAGCATCGTTCCTTTTTTTTTTCTCCTTTCTTTGTTTTCTCTCATTTTTTTTAAGAATATTTATTTATTTATTTATTTGTTATTCTTCCCCGTGTTAGCTGTCCCGTCCGTGGCAGAGCGCGGCGGCAGTGCCCCCCGGCCACGGTCGAAGGGGACAGGACCGTCCTGGCCGGGCGGCGGGGGAGCGAAGCGGCACTGCCCAGCCACTGCCCGCACCCCGCCTTCGGCTGCCTGGATCTGATTGTCAATTTTCTTTCAAAGTTTATTTTTACGAAAAACAAGACGAAAAGCTCAGGCTTCCCAAGATGTCTAAAAAATTGATTTATGGTTAGTATAAAGACAACAGTATAAATAACAAAGGAGGCGGCAGCTGCTGCGTGGATTGCTATGGAGACCCTAATGAAATTAGCACTATCAGAGGGCTTCTAATTTTTTTGCGTTCTAAGCTTCTATTTTCTTTCCTATTTCAGATAGCCAGAGTGTAATTTAAAAAAAAAAAAAAAAAAAAGCCCACCGAAATAATAATATGTGCGATAGATACCCAGTCAATAAATAAATGTTAACCTCACCGAGGTTTTTGTATGCAGGATTTGATCTGAAACAAGATGGCCAAGCGCCCTGCTTTGTAGATCGCCTCCTCAAAGCGGCCGCTCTTCCAACTACAGGGTGGCTTCACCCGGCCGAGCCAGCTGCAGCCAAGCCACCGAGGCGCTCGAGTGGGGCCAGCCGGTTAGAAATAAATACTTTAAAAATACTTTCGATATTTAAAAAAAAAAAAAAAAAAAAAAGTGTAACGGCTCTTTGTGTGATGCCACAGTTTGTTTTACTCTATTAATGACTTACGACTTGCTGTCTTAATTAATCCTTACATAAACTACAAACACCAGCCACTGTTACAACTGTTCAAGACTACTCTCTCAACTAGCTCAGACCGAATATACTAAATAGGTGAAATGTAAGTCACCACGGACCTGAATCGCTCTCCCGAAGCATTGGTGAAGAAACTACAAATACCCACATAAATACATTAAGACGAGGATAAATAATCAGTGATACAAAAATGTCTCGCTTAAAATAATAAATACATATCATTTAGTCCGATGCGATCCTTACGTTACGGCAGAATTCATAAATTAACTTCTCTGAAATAAGCTCACGCGCGGGCGAGTTCCCACCGCCCACGACTGGTCTAACACACCTCAGCATGACGCGCTGCTAACACTACGGCATCTCTAAGACTTACCTTCAAGTACATCATTACCAGCTTATCAGTCCCTCGGTTTGCAGTATATTGCACTGTCATGCTTTAACACAGCTCTAAGAGGAAGGCTCCTGCTCACGGACCTACTCGGGGCTGCAGAAGAAAAGAAGGGAGCTGCTAGGGGAGACAAATCCACTAACACTGTTGGCACTCGAGAGCAAAGTAACACTGTCCCGTCAGAAAAGTGAGGTAATGGAGAGGGGAGCGGGCCCCGCCGGCCGCCGCCCCGCTACAGATGCGTGAGCTTGGGCGCCTCCTGCATCCGTCCCTGAGAGGAGTGGTGAGAGGAGAGGTCCGTGTAGGTGGGGTGGGGGTCGCAAGGTCCGTGGTGGTGGCCGCCGGGGATCTGGGCGGCGCAGCTGTAGTCCACGCTGGCGGAGGAGGGGTGCTGCAGGTGCCCCAGGTTGAACATGGGGCCCGAGGCCGGCATCGAGTCCACGAAGTTCCCCCCCACGTAGACGGGGCTGCCCTGCAGGCTGGGGTTGGCGAAGCCGCCGCCGCCGCTCTGCATGGGGTGGGGGTCGTACTCCGCGCCCGCGTAGCGCTTCTGCTGCGGCAGGCAGCTGCTCAGCGGCGCCGTGTAGGCGGCCAGCCCGTACATGCTCTGCTGGGATTTGGCGAAGGAGGTGGGCGAGGGCGCGTCGTAGCTCAGGCTGTTAACGCTGGGGAGCTGGCTGGAGTAGCCGACGTGGTTTGGGCCGCTCAGGGGGGGGCTGCGGTCCGGGGACTGTCCGACGGGGGAGTGCATGATGCCTTTGGCTTTCTGGTCCTTTTTGTACTTCATCCGGCGGTTCTGGAACCAGATCTTGATCTGCCGCTCGGTCAGGTTCAGCAGGTTGGCCATCTCCACCCGGCGCGGCCGGCACAGGTAGCGGTTGAAGTGGAACTCCTTCTCCAGCTCCACCAGCTGCGCGCTGGTGTAGGCTGTGCGCACCCGCTTGGAGGCCGGCCCGGGGGGGCTCTTGTCCTCGCAGCTCTCTCCTGCGGGGAAGAGGCACAGAGAGCCGTTGGTCCCCCCCGAAAGCCCCCCCCCGGGGTCCCCCGGAGCCCCGCCGTCCTCTCCCACTCTGCCGCCGCCCGCGGAGGGGGCCCGGGGGCGACCTCCCACCCCTCCCTGCCCGGCATACACCCCACCCCACCCTCCGCAACTGCCTCCCCCCGGGGACACCCAGCGGCCCCTGTCCGGGCGCTGCCGGCACCCGTCGGGGCCGCGCCCGCCGCCGCGGGGCTGTCAGAGGGAGCGGGGCGGGAGCCCTCAGCCCGCCCCACCTGCAGCGCCCGGCAGGGCTGGGACCCCCGAGCGGAGGGCGGGGGCGATGGAGGGCGGGGGCGATGGATGGCAGCCGGAGGAGAAGGGGACGAGGCTGAGGGCCGGGGGGTGCAGCCCGAGAGGTGCAGCCCGAGGGCCTCATACCGGCTCCCCGGGTGGGCAGTGGGCCGGGGCGGGGGTGTCGGGCTACCTGAGGGGGCGCAGGTGCTTTTCTGCTTGGAGTTCTGCCGGGACTCCTTCATCCAGGGGAATATCTGCTTGCTGAGGGTGGCGGTGGCCGAGCCCGAGGAGTTGGGGCCCCCCTTGGCTTTTTTCGGAGGGGGCGCGCTGGGAGGGGGGTTGGGCGGGGAGGAGGGCGGCAGGGCCGGCGGCTGCTGCTCGCCGATGCCCGGGGGCTGGCTGCCCCCCGGCCCCCCCCCGGCCGTCCGCATACAGCTGCCGCTCAGCTCGCTGCCCTTGTGGGCCGGGGCGCGGCCCGGCACCGAGCCCTGCACGGAGCAGGCGGAGCTGGGGTACTCGCCGTCCAGGCCGGCCTGGCCGTAGGGCTGGTGGGCCGCGCCGTAGGGGTAGGCGTCGGCCTTGCTGTAGGTGTAGCCCCCGAAGAGCCCCGCGTTGTCGTAGTAGGCGGCTTTCTGCATCCTCCGCTCTGCGATCGCCGAGGCCCGCGGCCCCCGCTCAAATAACATTGACCGCCGCCCCGCGCCTCACGTCGTCGACCCGGGCCACTCGCAGCCACCTGGGGAGGGGGACAGCGGGGACACAAAACAGACCTTCAGTGGAGGGGGGGGGGGGTTTGGGAGGGTGAACCGGCTGGGAGCGGCCGGGCCGGCCCCGGCACCCCCCGCACCACGGCACCCCCAGCCTCGGCTGGGCCGGTGGGCCCGGGGGCAGCGGGGCAGGAGTGGGGGGGACCAGGGAGAGACCGGGGGACACCCAGGGAAGGACCGGGAGACATCAAGGAAGGAGCAGGGGACACCGGAGAAGGAGCAAGGAACACCAGAAAAGGAGCAGGGGACACCAGGGAAGGCGCAGGGTCACCAGGCAGGAGCCAGGGCACACAGGGAAAGATCAGGACACACTAGGGAAGGACCGGGGAACGGCAGGAGGCGAGGGTGCTGGGGGAAACGGGGACACATGGCGGGACTTCCTAGAGGCCACTTTTCAGGGCATTTGGGGGGATGTTTTCCTGCTTTGTTTTGTTTTTGGACCGTTCCCGCACGCGTTTGGCCGGATCGGCCCCCGCGGGTGCAGGCCGGGGCTCTCGGGGCGGTGTCCCCGGGCACCCAGCAGCCGCTTTGGGCTCCGGGCCCCCCGCGCCCCACGCCTGCCCGCCCGCCACGCGTGCGCACGGCCGCGCACGGCTGACATGATGGATTGAGCCCGGGCTGCGGCCGGGCAGGGGCAGAGAAATCCCGTCTCCTTTGTAAACCCGGCCTCCTTCTTCCCCCGGATTCCTCCGGAGTTAAAGTGTAACCGGCGCCATTCACTCCCTTCACTTTGCACTATAAAGGAAGTCGCAGGTCAGCTCCCCTATTTTAATTCTATGATGAATTAAAATCCCTCACCCAACGTTTCTCGTCCCTTTCATTTGTCCCCAGCAGAAAGAACCAGAGACATAGGAGATCATTTTTGGGGGTTTCTCTTCTTTACCAGCCTGCAAACCTATGACGCTGCACTCCCCGCTGCCCTGGCCCCCTGGTCAGGCTGGAAAACGCCCGGACAGCCCCGAGTCCCCTTAGGGCAGGCGTTTTGGGACAGAGTGCTCTTTGCTTTCCCCTTGCTGCTCCCGAAACTTCTCTGCACTTGTTTGCGAGACAGAAACGGTCACGCAATTTTGCTGTGCCTTTTTCATATTCCCTGTCCTTATTTTTCTTGTCGGATAGGGGTTTTCTCCGAAATTTTTAGTGATTTTGTAAATTAGCACATACTTCACCTGGCAATGTATGTCTGTAACTCAATGTATCTTGAGAGTTAATTGTATTTCTTCAGGGTTTAAGCCTATTAGCATACCAGAGAAGAGTAGCTAGAAATTTCTGAGTAGTGTCCGGTCATTCTCGTTCTCTAGCCTGTACTTGAGCTGTACTACCAGAGCACTGCTCTTTCTCCTGCAGAAGTTGGTACCGCCAAGTACTGCTGATCTGTTCTCTAAAATTCACCGGGAAACACGTCTGCATAACTCAGAATAACCTCATCAAGCTGCGATCCACGGCCGCTCATGGCGGTTTATCCCTTGTCACAAACCACCAGGGTCCTTTTCTTCCCTGAACAAAAGCTTGGAAATATTTGCGAAGCTGATGGAAATGGGGAAAGAGCTATTTTCCTCTTCTGGAAAATCTTAGAGAAAAAATGTCTATGGAAATAGATGGTGGCGATTCAGACGAGTTTTTATATGCTGTGATAATCTTGACAAGTCTTGAAAGTATTTTTGTGCAAAATAACTCTGTCGCTCGTTTTTCCACTCCTATCATCTACATTTTCAGGAACTGAGGACTTTTGTTAGCACAACATCGCCTTAAGCGTAGGCTTTTATGTGCCTCGTAAAATATAGTTCCCAAAAGAATACGCAGAATCTTAAGAAAGAATATTGCTGTTAAGCTGTTAAAGGCCTTATTTCTTTTCTGAAATACCAACTGCTTGTGAACTCTGCTTGAACCTAAAAAGGAGGCTATGGGCCATAAATCAAATGGACAATGCTCAACTGTTTGGTGGCTCATCTTTAGATCTTAAAAAGAGAGAGAGGAAGAGAAAGAGGGAGACCTTTCCAGGGTTTGATTTTCCACTAGTGCAAGGCCCGGGGTGATGTTTTTATAGGTAACACCAAAGCAGGGGCTCAACACTTGGTGGTTTGGCCAGAAACAGCCTCCAGGGGAAAAAAAAAAGAAAAAAAAAAAAAAAAAAAAAAAAAAAGTGACATCCAAATGGTGAGTCCGAGCCGTGGGAGGTGGGCTCGGAGGCACCGAGGGTAGGAAACCGCAAAGTATCCATGTCTGTGTTTCAGATTTCCCTTCCTCCTCTCCAGAAAGGTTAACCTCATCTGAACTGTTAGGCGTTGCACACGATAATGGGGCTTTTTGTCCCGCCGCTGGTTCCAACGCTTTTGGAGGTTACCGAACTTCTCATGGCTCTATCTGGGGAGCAGCCAGGAGCCCACGCATCCACCCGCACGTGTGCGCGGAGCACGGCCGGCCCACGCTGACACCGGCCCGGCACTGCCAGTTGCTTTCCCCTCGACAGTTTCATATTAAGCAGTTCTCTACTAAAACTTCCACTACACTTAATTCTGCTTAGGATCAATATCTAATATGATACCGAATAAATAAGAGGCGGTGAGAGCGGCCAGCGGAGCGGTTATTAAAGCAGCCGGAGCTCTCAGGGTGCATATCAATGCACCTGTCACTGCGGTTTGTAACAAAATTTATGACTGCTAGCGCCGTGGCAGTAAACGCTCCGGCCAGGAATGAAAAGGAAAACACTTCCCAAGCCCCGGCACTTTCAGAAGTGCAAAGCAGCCGGCGCGTAGGAGGGAGCCCGGGGAAAGCATCCCCCGCTCGGCACGTTTCCCGGCCGCCGGCCCGGGGCAGCCCCGTATATAAGGAAAGCGCCGGAGTCGCCGCCGGACCCGGCCGCCGCGCCGGGCCGCGGGCAAGGCAGCCGGGCGAGGGGGAGCCCCGGCCCGGGGACCCCCGAACCTGGGGAGCCTCGGGCCCGAGCGGGCGCCCGCCGCCGGGGCTGCGCCTGAGCCGGGGGCGGGGGGGGGGGGTTGTCTCTCGCATTCGGGGGGTGCTGAGAGCACTGGGGAGCGCCGGGGGGCCCGCGGACCGGGGAGCGGCGGGGGAGGGTGGAGTTGGCTTCGGCACGGAGCGGTGGCCGCCGTGGGGCGTCTTCAGCCGGCTACGGAGCCCCCCGCCCCGGGGAACCCCCCGCTGTCCCCGGCTAGGTGCAGGGCTCGGCTGCTTTCATCGGGGCTTTCTGCGGCCTGTTATTTATTTGGCGTGGGGGGCGGCGGGGCGCCCCGCGTGTCCGCGGCGCCGGGCTGAGCCGAGCTGCACTCCCTGCCAGGGGCCTGTCGCGCTGGGGGAAGCGAGAGATGGATGGGAAAGGAAATTTAGAGAACTCACCACACTTATGTTTTTTCTTGATTTTTGACTTTAACTGTGTGGGTAGGATCTTCAGATTCCTTTGGATAATCCGTGGGCACGGACCTGCAACAGAAGTGAGAACTCTCAGTGGAAACTGCTTTGCTTTGGACTTTCTTCCTTAGGACTTTGTTAATAAATGCAGCTCTCGTCCGCAGCCCCTCACCGTGTCTCTCTGTCCGCGTCAGATCTTTTACCAGACAAAGGGCAGATGCTTCTCTCCGTTTATTAATAGTACTTTGAGAGAGGCGGGGAGCAAACAAACGAGCGAAATACCCCGGCTGCGGGTCGGGCCCGGGCAGGCCGGCCTGCGGCAGCCGCTCCGCCGGGCCCGGCGCACCGGCCGCGGCCGCGGAGCCGCGCTCGCCTCCCTGAGCGCCCAGCCCGGGCCGAGGCGCGGAGAGGCGGCTGCGGGGGGACGGGAGCGCCGTTGCGGCGGAGCTGCGGTCACCCCCGTCGGTCACAGCCCCCACACCCGCCGGCCCCACTCACGGCCCGCGGAGCGCCCTGCGGGAACGGAACCAGTGCGGGTCTCTCTTCCTTCCTTCCCCCCCTGCCCCCGGTTACAACAGAGAGAAAGATAAGCGAAGAAACCCCAGCGCTGAAAATGCGCCGCAAATATTTGCGGCTGGAAACGAGCATTTTGCATTTAGCTGTGTAACATGTCGACTCAGGACTTTAAGAACTTAAGAGTGCCAGAATATCCCCCACAAAGAAGCCCAGGTCATTATAAAGAGGATATCTAGCCACCATAAGCCTTTGAAATGACCTTTGGCTCGTACAGCAATAACTCACCACTTAATGAACAACCAACGGAAGCGCCTCCAATAGCTCACAACACAACAGACCTTACAACTTTCCACCAAGTCTTCTCTCTCCCTACCCAAACCCGGTAGGATGCAACATTCCCCCTCCAAATCGCCTTAATTTATGCTGGCAAACTGGAGTTAGGGAAGTGGAGCTTCATGATTACACATGATGCTCGCTCAGGTTCTTGGCCCGGGCCTGTCCCGGTAACGTCTTATATAATATATTCATGTGGGCGTACGTCAACTTTAAGTGCTTTGTTTTTTTTAAAGAGAGTTCATTAGAAATAGCACTTTACAGGGTATATGAAGGCAGCGTAAATTGGGTTGCACCTTAGCCCCTGAGTGGAGAGATCATAATATTGCAAACCGAGTCATTGTTTCCCGCTGTTGATTAACACGGTAAGTTATCATTTCGTGCCTAATTAATTATCGACTTCTCATCCCTTTCTGAAGCAGCTCCTCAGCCTCCCAAGCGGTAGCCTTCTTGCTCTAGACATGCTTTACTTGGAGAGAGCTTGGCCAAATACCGAGATTTCCATGGCCACAGAAATAGCCCCCAAAGTTTGTTCTGCAGAGAGGGGAGTCCGGGCACGCTGGGGCTGTGCTCTGCTCCCAGCGCCGCTCCTGCAGAGCCGACGCCGGAGAAGTTGCCAGAGCTAAACCTAGGGAAATCTTTAGAACTATTCAGGCGTGGGGCCAATATAGGTATTATTGAAATTTTAGGTGAAGTTATAAGTGAGTGCTTCCATCGAGCCAAATGAAATGCTGCTTGCAGTAATTGGATTCAGCTGACTAACTTGGCAGGCCAGCAGCTTGGAGGCATACAGCTAAGAAAAATGTTCACTGCTTTTAACTTCTGATCGAGCAGAGAAACACGCAACGGAAGGACAGAAACCCACCGCAACTTTCTTCCCTTCCCCTCGCCTCCCTGTTCTGTTCCCCGCGGGGCAGCTCGGCCCCCACGGGGGACTCGCCCGGGTGACTGGGGGCGGGCAGGGTCCGGCGCAGCCTTACACCCACTCCTGCTCGCCCGCACAAAGGTGGGCTGTGCTCGGGGGCTCTCCAACAACCACCAACGAGAGTTCACCCGGGTTCTAGGCAGGCCACAAGTCAGGGGAAACAGGCACTCCTGGGGGAGCCGGGCTGGTTGCAACAGCCCAGGAGGGAGCTGAGCTGCAAATGTATGTGGGGAGGCTGTGTGGCCGCTTCCAGCCCCCCAGTCTGCCCCGAGAGGCACCGGTCCCCCCCAGGCACATTCCCACCGCCTTATTGATCAAACCGCACAAATGCAGGGCAAAAAACTTCTCGGTAGATAAATATCAAGCCGTGCTTCACACAGCGTGTGTAACTCGAAGGCATGAACACACCGGTAATATCAGCACTAAAATAACTGGGGGAGGAAAACAACAGCCATTGAGGAGCACGAATGCACGACGAGGGGGAAAGGTTCGGGCAGGCACTTGGCAGGAATATTTAAGAGACCCTGTGTAGGGGCTACATTACCGATGAGCCCATTTTAAATCGCCCTTTACAGATCAACACGGCTACCCCCTGCCCGGCTATCCACGGCAACGCATTAACGTGATGCTCAATCTTACTTCGGCAATGGGAGCATCTAGCAAAGTTGTCTCTCCCTCGTTTCTTTGCTTATTTGTAATTCCCTTCCTGAAACCACCGAAAATTGGGAAAAGGATAGGGATAAACCTCTTCCCCTAGCCTTTGGGAAGGAGTCCACGTTTTATTTAAAGAGCATAAGCAAAAGAAGATACGGCTTAAAACGTTCAAGGAGGTGGAGACCACTCCATGCATTTGCAGCCGTTACGGGCAGAGATTGCAAACAAATTCCAGACAGTCTCTGAGTAAAGGCGATAATGCAGCCCCTGTGGTTAAAGGTCCCATTTTGTCATGCAGTTGCTTACCTGTGCATCAATTTATCATAAACCTGGGCTCCTCACTTTTCAGGATCTGCGCTTGCAGTTCTTAGAATATATCCTTCACCCTTTGTCTGCAGACAATACTCTCCTAAACCTGATCTTGCGGTTTTACTGACATTTCCATACACCAGAATTCCCGATAGAACGAAAACAGGCTCAGGCTCAACTACCAATAAAAGAGAGCGAGTGGAAATCGGAATTTGTTGGGCTTTAAAAAAAAAAAAAAAAAAAAAAAATCAACACCACACAACCCTTTAGCCATCAGCCTCCTGGAACCAAAGGCAGCAATTGGCCGGCTCGTGTTTTGTTTTGGTTTTAAATCGTGCGACCATTGATGAATTTTGGGGGCGAGCAGGAGAAACCCCTTTATAATCAGAAATATAGGCACTGCCTTAAAATACAGGCATAGGGGCCCACGTGACCGCAGGAGCCGCTCGCCGGGGCCGCGGCTGCCGCGCTCCCCGCGCCCCCGCGCAGCCCCGCGGGGCGGGCCGCCCCCCGCGCCCCGCGCCCCGGCCCGCCCGCGCGGCCGGGCCCCGCTCTCCTCCCGCAGAGCTCCGCACCGCACCGCACCGCTCCGCACCGCTGCGCGGCGGCCGGCGGCGGCGGCGCCCGCACTTACGCGCCCCGCGGGGCCGGCGGAGCCGGCGGAAAGGTGATTCCGCGGGGTGATCCCAGGGAGCAGAAATTCCCGGCGGAGAAAGAGGAGGTATTGGGGACCGGCTGGAGCCCAGAGCCTGCGCCGGGGGCAGCTCCGCAGCGGCGCTGCACCGGCGGAAAGGCGCTGGGGCTCACTGGCGTGCGCGAATTTTTGTTTTCTCCTTCTCCGTACCGGGAAGATGCGGGGCAGCGGGGACTACCCCTGTCTGGAGGCTAAAGAAACGTTGGGGGAAAAAAAAAAAAAAACAAACACAAAAAAACCCAAAAACAAAAACAAAAAAAAAACCCACCACAACTCATGACATTTGTGCGTGTGTGTGTCTGCCCTGAGCTTGCCTCCCCTCTCTGTGTATGAAGAGACATAGAGCAAACCCGGTGTATATCCGTCATGTGTGCCCACAAAGCTCCCCAACAATCCCAGTACGGCAGGGGGAAAAAAATATATATATTACCTCCTCTGATTTTTCTAACATATCTGTAGCTATAAATACACCACACCTAATCTAACATCTGCTATGATTTCATTACCATCCAAAGCATGGGGATGTGACAGTAACATATTACCTTACAATACTAACCATAAGTGCATTGTAACATTTATCTAAATTACATTGCTTTTCCTGACTTTGCAAACCAGTTATAAAAAGATTGGAGTCCAGTGATGGAAACATAAGTTCAATGTAAATTATTGTGTACGGCTTTGGATTTATAATCCTATATTTCTTCGGAATGATGCACTTAAATCTCGCCTCAAGTAAGAGGTAATGGTTCTTTATATCCTTTTCCGCCAGCCATATATTTCGGCGTCTGGGTAGTTTTGCAGAGCCCCCCGCGCTCGCGTGTCTGTGTGTACATACAGCAACCCCTACACGCACAGCGTGTTCTGCATACTTGTGTACGTATACACAAAGCCGAATATAATTCTGGCCGATGTTTAGACATTTTGGATGACGGAGAGGTCTTTCACTTCCTGCACAAAAGTGCGAGGGAAAAGCTGAGCACCGGTCGAGCAAAGAGCACGAAGAGGATTCAGAAGAAAATGCCTTTTTGGAGAGCAGTTCGAAACCCCCTGGAAAAAGCCCCACAGCCCTCGGGCGTCTTTTCAGAGTCTAGGGCTAAGGAAAAAAAAAAAAAAAAAAAAAAAAAACCAAAAACCAAGAGGCGAAATTTAATGTGAAAATGGAGGACGGGTGAAAGAAAGGAGCGCCTTCGCCACCGCCACCAGAATTAAGACATAGTAAAGGGGACTGAAAAAGTATTAAGGAAATGTTAATCCTTTGGCTGGTGGGACTCCAGCTTTGTGCGAATTTGTCTCCAGTAAAGGATCTAAGACTTCTTCAATCGGAGCATATGTTCATAGAGCAATAAAACAGAAAGATTTACAGTCTCCGCCCGCCCCCCAGCAGCCTCGCACCCTTTCAGGAATTACTTATGATGATTTATAACAACAACTCCGGCAATTGTCAAACTGATAAAATAGCCCGGGCTATATGCGGGAATAAACGCTCTTATGAAAGGGCTGCGATTTATGTTCGGGTCCATTTTACTGCGTGTCTTGGTGGAGTTTGGTTTCTTTCCCGGACCAACAGGATAATATAAAACTTCATTGATAAAAATGTAGGAGTTCTCATGAAGTAGCAAATCTGTTCCTTAGTCACTACCAAAGCACATAAACATTTGTCATCTTTGAATAATTGAATTAATGTGTTATTGTTTGAATGTATAATTCATAACATAGGAAACTTTGTCTCTGTCCTGCCACCAAAACGGAAGCAATAAAAAGCTACAATCTAGAGGTTTTTAGAAATTACTCCAGCAAGGGATAATAAAGAATATCCTGTTTGCATAAAGTATTTCCAGCTGACTTTGGGATTTCACAGAGAAATCTCAACCTCCTTGTCCATATTCTGTGGAGCTTATAGAGAGTGGCTTTGTATAAAAATACAAAACCGATTTCCCCCTAGTCCGGGCTATTGATCGGAGACTTGAAAGCCGGCGTGCCCGCTCCGGGGGCTGGATGTGCCCGGTTCCTCCGCAGCACCGCTCCGGGCGGCCAGGCTCGGGCGGAGGCGGCCGGGGAGCGGGCAGGAGCGGGCAGGAGCGGGGGGCTGGAGCGGGCAGGAGCGGGGGGCTGGAGCGGGGGGCAGGAGCGGGCAGGAGCGGGGGACTGGAGCGGGCAGAAGCTGGGGGCAGGAGAGGGCAGGAGCGGGGGGCTGGAGCGGGGGGCTGGAGCGGGCAGGAGCGGGGGGCTGGAGCGGGGGGCTGGAGCGGGCAGGAGCGGGGGGCTGGAGCGGGCAGGGCGGCCGGGGCCGGAGCGGGGGGCCGGGGCAGGGCGGCCGGGGAGCGGGGCGGGGGGCCGGGGCGGGAGCGGGCAGGGCGGCCGGGGCCGGGGAGCGGGGCGGGGGGCCGGGGCCGGGGCCGGCCGGCCTTTGTGCGGGCGGCGGGGGGAAGGCGCGCTCGGCGCTAGCTGCGGCCCCGCTGTCAAGACTCACGGCAAAATTTACGACCTCGCTTGCAAAGCAGCTGAGGGCCTTTCCCCGCCGGTGGGACCGGGCAGCGGCTGCCCTGACAGGCGCATTGTTCCTGCCGCTCCGCGCCTCCCCGCGCAAGCGGCCGCGGCCAGCGCCGCCACTCCGGGAGGCGGTCGGTCAGCCTGCCTCCTCCGCGGCGCTCCGCGGCGCTCCGCGCTCGCCCTCTTCCCCCCGCTCCCTGGGCAGCAAAGGTCACCTCTTGCGCCCGGTCCGGTTCCCGGCCGCTGCCGAGCTGGAAATCAGGAAGCAGCGTGCCCTATTTGTCAAGCGTTTGACAGCTGAGTTCATTAAGCCTTAAATAAGAAGGAATAAAAGTAAAAAAAAAAAAAAACAAACGTTTACGTACCGGGCGTCTCTTTTTCGGCAGCTACCAAAGAGCTAGGTGTGCAGAGAGAGAGACTGCACCCTTTGTATATTATATTCTTGGGATCTCTTCAGTTTTCAAGTCTGATAGAGTCCTTTGCTTGGCAGATTAATGACGACTCCGTGTTTCTTAAGGGACGTGCTGAATTAATTATTTCGCAAATCACGTGGTCAGGACTTGTAGAAATCTATTCTTATCATCTTCCTTGCACTTTGAAATTCTGCCTGTTATGACTGTTCCTAGCAAGATTATTTTGGTCTCTAGGCTGGGGGGGGGGGGGGGGGGGGGGAGGGAAGGGGAAAAAAAAAAAAAAAAAAAAGGAAAAAGAATCAGGGGAAAGGGCTAACAAACATGGCCGTTGGAAGCGGTGTGGCTCTGCACTGAGAGGTCCCTATTTACTGTACTGTACAGTGAGTGGGGTTTGCTATTGACTCTGCCTTTCCTCTTCATTCTTACCTTAACGACTAGTGGTGATATAATATACAGAACTGTATTGATGTATCTGGAGTAACAGGAGGAGCCATTAAACAGAAGAGAGAGAAAGTATAATCACAAAATGTGCCTCGACATTTAAACTTAGCGAGTGTGTGCTTAGAAAGGCACCCGCACCCTTCCCTCCGCGCAGCCCGGGCAGGGAGGGCACATGCCTGGCCCTGGGCACCGGCCGCCTGCCCGGGCCGAGCAAGGGACTGGCTCGAGGGGGGGCCATGCCTTGACCCCGCTCCAGGACAGGACAAGTCCTCAGTGACAAACACTTATGAAAAAAATAGCCCAACCGACTTCTCCTGGCCAGAGGTATGTGTTACTGTCTGAGGTGCTTATGCAGGGGGGAAAAAAAACCTGATGTTTGCCTTAGGCGCAGAGAAAGTTTAAACTTTCCAAGTTTGTGTTTTCTTGTGATCTTTCATTTGTATCGGCTGAAAAAGTGAAGCTTACTGCTCTGGAAAAGCTACCCACTGCATTCCAATTTCAAATTTCCATTTCTTTTTTGAACTGATTCCTTCCAGGACTCACCTAAAAGGCACACATCTGTACGGGGATCGAGGTGATTTCAGGTGTGGTTCCTTGCCTCCTACCACACACGCATAAATCCGGGAGTCATTCTAGGAGGGCTTGTTAAATGCAAAGCAGTAGCAAATGGATGACAGGCACTTTTAACTGCAGCCTAAATGTAAATACAGACTCCAGCTTAGCCTAGAGTCACACCATTATGGCTGGGGCGATCAGCAAACCTGTTCAAAGGGACATTTGGAAGGATGCTATGCAGAGTCACTCATCTTTTAACACTGTAATGATGGGAGGGACCAGCATTTTCACAGAAGAGAGACCCACCTTGTAAAGACTGTTTGTTCAAGGTACAAACCAGAATCTATTTCTCTACACCTTTTATTATTTCAAATGTATATGGAGGGCTTACATCAAAACTACAGGCAACAATTAGTATAAATAACGCTTTAATCAATGGCAGCAAAACATTGGCAAAGTCTATAAAAAGCATCACACTTCAATGGAGACGAGAGTATTGCTGGACAATGCGACCGTTTAACAAAGGCTCCAATGCACAACGTTTCACCCATGATAAACAAAAATAACCAGCTTCCCTTCCTACACAAAATAACTCTGGATGAGGGTTAAAAACCAGTTAAAAAACCTCCCCAATTTCGTTTTCCACGGGAGATAATGACCAGTGAGTGCTCCTGGTCGTTATTACAGACATTCCTGACCCTTCAGAGCTTTGGCAGCTGGAAACTATTTCTCTTGGTACTTTCTGCCTCCAGTTCACGTATTCTCCCAGTTTACAGCGCAATTACAACTATGTAAACTTACAGTGCCCCAGCCTCGCTCAAAGGGGACTTGCAAACAGGGTTGTAAGAGCTGTGCCTGCTGAACCCAACACTCGTCCTGGAGTTATTAACATTTCAAAAGACAATGAGACAAATTCTGCTCGCAGCTACATCCCTGTTTGACTTCGGTGGGCGGGGGAAGAAAAGCTGGGAGCAGAATTTGGACCTTTAACTTCAGGAGCCATCTCGGTGGATAAGAAGCACAAAGTAAGGATTTGCCTATCCAAGGCCATTATTTTCCAGAACTGTACCACAGATGCCAAAGTTGGTTGCTCTCTAATAACACTTTTGCCCTGCTCGAAGCCAACTTATCACAGACTTTAAGTAAACAGCGGGGGTCCAGGAGGGGGGATTTTCAAGAAGAGCAGACAGAGAGGTTTTTCTGGTTTTGTTTTGTTTTCCTTTTTTTCCATCCTTTCCTCTTTTTTCTTTCCCTAGACTCGTATGAAGAGCAAAGGGAGGGCTTTGGACAACTCTGGAGACGAAAGGCCGCTACCGCAGGAAGCGGGTGTAACAAAACTTGCAAACTTGTCTCAGGCATTCCCTCCTCAAGCGCTGCTGCTAGCTGCTCTCCATGCCAGAGAAAGGGAAGGGTAGTTTGGGTCCAAAAGGTTAAGGGTTTAGAGGTCACTCTTCCCGGCTGAAATACAACTAATCGAATAGAAAATTTGTCCTCTGGGTGAACCTGTTCCTGCAATTTAGCCGAACTTCAGTAAAATACCTTTTCAGCTTCTCAACGTGAAGGCGTCAGAAAAAAGACGTCTTTACTATGTATGAACTCGGCGCTTTTTGTCATAGAAACAATGATGCGAATAATGCGGGAATATCCATCTTTAATATCACGACGTGGAGATATTCAAGTATTGCCATGTGCAAGTCTGAGAACTGGGCTAACCCTAAGGAAGAACAAAGAGTTTTCTCCAGGCTCTAAAACAAAAGACCAAGTCCTAAAGACACTTTGCGGACTTCTAGGGATGAGAAAAGGGCAGAAATTAACCGCTGGCCACACTTAATGCTGCCGAATACACTCCTGTTGAAAAGCTCGCCTTTCATTTTCGAATTCATTCAAGCCCATTTTGGCCAGTGTTTTCCCGAGCGAGCCCAGAAAGCAGCGAGTCCTTGGTGGGAAGCACCCAGCCTGGAGATGGGCACATTAACTCACCCCCTGCTCTCCCCACCTCCCTTCAGCGTTTGCTCCGGGTTTCCTTCTTTGCCCCTTTTCTCTTTAATAAAGGCATCACCTCGTTACAATTTCGATGATATGCCCCCTCTCCCAGGCTGCCCTGAGGGTACAGGAGATAAGGGCTGAGCTTTAAAATCGCCTGAGCGGAGGTGGAAGTGGCTGAGGGAGCTGGTTTGGCTAGGTTTGGTAGTTACAGCGCACTAAAACTTTGGCACGATTCAGCCAGCAGCCAGGGACAAATCCGTGGGTATTAGACCAGCTCTGCTCTCATCCAAGCCTTTCCCCTTTCCGTGAAAGCAACTTGCTGAGATTTCCAGCCATTGTAGCCATGTGTCGTGGTTTGCTTAAAAACAGTCACTGTTCTTCAAAAAACCTCGAAGCCAATAGACCAAAATAACCCCAAAACAAAACAAAGCAACAACCCACATAGCCCCTCTTTCTCCTGGGCAGAAAAGAAATTTAAAATCTGGTTGAAAGAATGCATTCAGCTTTCATCTTTCAGTGGCTCAGGTTATATCAGAAATCACATTAATTTTTCACTCTGGGGTTTTCTTTTTATTTTTTTGTTGTGGGGGTTGGGGTTTTGTGGTCTTCCCCCCCCTTTTTTTTTTTTCTTCTCCGTTTTTAAATGATGTATCGATGATTTAAAGCACAGCGCTGAGCAGAGCGGACTTTGGAAACTGATTTCAAGCCTGTTAGCCCTGGATGGTACACGGTAAGGAGCAGGGACGCTTTTCCTATTCACAAAGATGGAAATTCAAAAAAAGGGAGAAGAAAGTTGTGTACGTTCAAGACAAGTAAACATTATACATGTGTTCATGAGACTGGGAAGGAGAAATACTGTATTTCAGCTCCCCTTCCCCGTTTTTGGTTTGACTATTTTTCTTTTTATCTTCACTCCTCTACATAACAAATAAATAAATATGCTAACACTATCAGTACATAAAATAACCCGTTTTCACTTAATTCCTATGCACACCTTCTGAGACGTTATGGAAATGAGCAAGTATTTTCATTACACCAAGAAAGGTAAAGCAGCACAAAAAGTTCACAATTACTAGTCTTTATGTTAAAATAAAAGACTATGCCATAAATTTCCTGTCCTCAACTTGGCCAAATGCATCCTCCCGAAATTACATGGGATAAAAAGACAATTAAAGTACAAATCTCAGAATAAAGCATCAAAGCTTCACTTTCGAATTCAAAACTGAAACACAGGACAGTTTCATTTTCAATGATTTATTACTTTTTATGGACAGAAGGTCTCGTTTAATATTTTCCCAATTCCCACTGCCTGCATCATGATGTTTCTTTTCTTTCTTTCTTTCTTTCTTTCTTTCTTTCTTTCTTTCTTTCCCCCCCCCCTTTTTTTTTTTGTTCCTTTTTTTTTTTTTTTTTTAGGTTGTGCTAGCAGAGGCAAATAAAATAAAGTCCAAAGTAGCGTCATTTTGTCTCCTTTGTACAACAGTACCTTAAAGAAAGATGACAGTTTCTCGAGTCCTTAGCTGCTACATGCAGGTTCTGCTTGGGCAGTGTCAGTTATGTACAGTACTGGTCAGAAGCAAAGGATGAAATGGAAAATTTCACCTCTTCTACAAAGTTGTCAAGTCAGTCTGGTGGTCCTTGGAACCAGTCTGTAAATGGGGGTTTGAACCAGAGGAAGAAGACCTGCCCTTCGTGTTGGGCAGTTTGTGATCTTTTTTCCACTTCATTCTTCTGTTCTGAAACCAGATCTTGATCTGGCGCTCAGAGAGACACAAAGTGTGGGCTATCTCGATACGGCGGCGCCTGGTCAGGTACCTGTTAAAATGAAATTCTTTTTCCAGTTCTAGGACTTGCTGTCTGGTGTAAGCTGTGCGGGAGCGTTTAGGTTCCCCTCCGTTGTAATTGGGATTCACTGGGAAAAAAATACGGAGAACTTTACAAAGCTAATCTTGACTTGCCGGTTCGACTTTACAAAAGAAAACCCTACGAGCTGCGAGCATGTGGCCAGGCTGGATTCGTCCCAGTTGCTTACAATGGACGGGCTGCTCTCCCCCTCACTTAAGGCAGGCACTACAGGCACACGCAGCTAGGTAGGCTGGGAGCCTCTAGCAGGCTCCTAAAATGGAGTTTTCTCCTGCACGGCAAAGCCCCGCATAGCCAACGGCCTCTTTCCTCAGCAATAAAAATTTATGACGAGTGTAATTGGCTACCTCGGCTTAAAAAGCTCGTCCACAAGTCTGGCAGGGACTCGAGCGAGCGTCGCTGAGGCCGATCGGAAGCAGGGTAGAAGAGCAAAGTAAGAAGAGGATCCTTACCCGAGTTAACATGGACTTTCTTCATCCAGGGATAAACTACTGCTGGCTGCTTAACTGCTGACCCATTTGGGGGTTTGAGGGCCGGCTGCTGGCTGCAGGCTCGCGAGTTGGACATTGGAGGCGGTGGACAATGCTCTGCTTGGCCGGGGAAGTGGCTCGCTGGGCCGGATTGCTCCTGTCCATGACCCCGCGGCTGCACGGCAGAGCCTTGGGCATTGCTACAGCTAAAGGGCTGCTCGCTGTAGTTTGACCGTGGGTAGAGTCCCTGGTGCTGGAAATCAGAGCCCTGTGAGGCACTGTAGTACTCGGCCCCCTGCTCGCCTAGGTAGCTATTCTGCAAATATTCCTCACAAGGAGGAAATTTGGGATCCACATACTTAGAGTTCACCATATACGAACTCATGGCCATTAATTTCTGAAGGTAGAAAATACTAATTTTTCTCGTGTTGTCTTTTTTTCCCCTGCCATAGAGCCCTCCTACTTGCTGTCAACTGAATAAAGTTAGGCGGGCATGTGACCGGCCTGGCCAATGGGGAGCCGGGAGCCGATCACCGGATTTCTCCGCAGCTCAGCATTTCCACCAATTTCACTCAATAATATCCCCGTAACCGAGTGACCCCCCTCTCCGGCGGGTCGCACCCCCCAAACCAGGTACCGGAGGTGTAGGGGTACTCCTCAGGCAGCGGCCGCCCCCCCAGCCCACAGGTAGGGCCAGCCTTTTGTCTGAGCTGGCTCCCCTCAGCCCCGATGGATGATGCCCCGCCGTCTGATTCACCAGCCGCAATCGCCACCGGCATTTGTCACCTCGCTTTAAATAAAATATCGAAAGAAGTATACGGAGCGAGGAGCTGAAGTGGGGTTAAAAGGGAGGAAACAGATAAGGAGGCGAGGAAAAGAAAAGCCATCAAAGAAGAGGGTAATATGATGTACAATAGGTCTGTCCTGTCTTTGTCTCGCAGAGGTCATCCAAAAGTTACCAGAATTTAGTTCTGCTGAATAAAATTAGGCAATCAGTAACTTCTCATTCACTTTCAAGCCTCAATATATATGTGTGCCTATGTATGCATGCACACATGCAAACGCACACACACACATATATAAATCTATACACATATGTATGTAAAAACATACAGATGGCAAGAAACCGTTCACTTTTAACCACTAAAGTTCAATCAATTGAACTGAAGACGGCATTTAATTAGGTTAAAAATATCACGGGTTTAATGAGATAAATTCGGTCTTCATTCATCAATATCATTCCTGGAGCACAAGTAAACACATTCCAGTGAGGCGAATGCTGCTTTTGTTGCTGTCTTAAATATTTTGATGCGATCTGGACCCTTGACAGGAAAATTTTGCTAGCGTCTGGCATATCTAGCTAATTTATGAGCATCTTTTAAAAGATTCATTCACTGATTGGTAGATAATTTTTTTATTTTTTTCAGAAAATTTGTAACTTCTGGTGAGATTAACTGTTTAAATTCACAGTCAGTGAGAATTACGACTGAACGACAACTGAAATTTTAAGAGACATCCAAAAACCTAGCAAATAGGAGCGAGGCAGCAAAACTTTTATAATTTCTGACTGTTCAGCACGCACATGCCTTTTGATTCCGCCAGTATTTAAACTTCTAACCATTTGCAGAAAGGTGAAGTTTTTGCATCGACCATATATTCCCCTAGAATCGAATCTGTGACTATATGAATATCACACAAATTCGGTTCTACAGGGTATATATAGACAACGTAATAACATTCTGTTTTCATCTACAATATAGCAGGTCTTTGCAATTCTTAGTCCTTACTGTCTTCTGAGGAATGCAAACTATTCTGCTGGGACTGAGTTCTGAAATACGGATTTGCAGGAAGGTGGGATTTCAGAAAAGATTCACGCTTGTTATTACTGCTGCAATAGAGCTATACGACTCTCCACCAATTTATAGCGATGAATTTCGCCTACCAAATTCTCTGAAAGACCTGCTGCTCACTTTAAATGCTCTGCCGTTTATGTCCTCACTACGGAGAAAGGACGTTACCCCGGTCAAATTGCGCTATTTAGAATAATAATGGTTAAAATAATTTAGAAACGAGCCTTTATCTATTTAGGCTAACACGAATCTGAAGAGATTCTCCATAATTAGAAATCCCCCCTCCCCCTCAGACAAAAAGAATTTAAAAAAAAAAAAATCGAAACAGAAGTAAAACAGCCGACAACAGAAACAGCGATTGGTGAAAAAGAGGAGATTAAAGGCTGAAGTTAGTTGCTCTGGGGAAGAAGAGAGTTTCCAAATTTACCTTCATCCCATTATGCTGGTCTAGCTATTATCCCCGCGAGCTGCCTGCGAGCCGCAGCCTCGCACCCTCCCAGGTTCTCCCCTCCGTAGCGTTTATGGTGAAGGGCAGGGCGAGAGGTCAGCCGAAATCATTTACAAACATATCACAAAGTTTCATTATTTTTACTTTGTCGACAGCGGCACACAGGAGTACAAAAGTTCATGAATTGTGTCTGACCCAGCTCCTCACTGCTGTCCTGCGGTCAACCTCTTCTCCTTCCACTATTTAAAACAGGCACCATAAGGACAAATAATGGTGCGGGTGTGATACATCCAACCACTGCGGAGGGCAGATTTGGGGGTGTTGCGTTTATCCAACTGATGTGGACCGGTTTGTTTGCCTGCCTCCAACTCCCAGCTGCCTGATCTGGGGGATGCTATTTTTAAACATCTGATTTCTTAACACTGCGGTAGTGTCTTCTTCACAGCAAGTGCAACTCGAAACGACTTTGTGTCCCTAACCTTCCCCCCCCCTCCCCGCAGATTATTTAAATCTCCACCCAACTATTTTAAACGTCTCGCCCCGCTTTCTCCTCCTTTCTCTGAGGGGAGGGGGGATACCTCCCCCACTGGGGGGTTGTTAACCACCGGACTGAACTGACAGGGTAACACCCCACCCCCCCCCAACCCGAGCTCGCGTTTGGGGGAGCCCCTGGAAGCGGACAAGCCCGCCGAGGGCTGCCCGGGGAGAAGCGATGGGGCTGGGGAAGCAGCAGCTCCCCGCTCTGCTTAATACTACACATTTTCATATTTGTTAGACGCTGTGACCTGCGTTTCACCTTATTGCACGACTTGCTCAGACAGGTCAAAGCCAAAGAGTTATTGATGAACAAAAGCGTTATATATTCACCTCCTGTTCAACTGCCCATATAAAATGCTTTTGATCTATCAGGCTTTTTGTATTCTGGTTCATAATCAGTATGCTAAATATACGTTACTAGAAAACAAGTAATCCATACATTTAGGGCCGGCCCTGGAATAAAACGCCAAGGGCATCTACATAGCACAGGACTGAGCTACAGGGGGGAAGAAAGTTACCTATGGAACACAATTAAAACTGCAACGCTCGAGGCGATTCTTTAGTTCGTATTTTAAGGGCTCGAAAACCAATACCACAACGCAAGGCAAAAGGAGAAGCCTGGCACAAGCAGTGAAAGAGAATATTTATCAGCAATCAGGGATAGCAAACAGGGAGAACCGCAGACAAACACAGCTCCGCTCTGGTGCATGCTCCCGCTCCGAGCGGGGCTGGCAGGAGCCGGGAGGGCAATGTGTGCCTAATGAATCTCCAAATATCGCAGGCTTTCTTTTCCTCTTTGAGAGACAAGCCGGTCTCAGTCTGAAGCACCAGGACTAATGCCCTTAGCTCCTTACTGCAGCCAGAAAGATTCAACAGCATCTCCTGCTACACACCGAACTGCTGCCCTCCCCTCGGTCCCCCCAGCGCAGCTCACGCGGGACCGTCGGGGATGCGAAACCCCCTACAGTAAAAGGTTGCCCTCCTAAGCTCAGACAGCCATTCCTTCCCGTGCCTTCACAACATTTATATCCACGTTTGAATCTCCCTTGCCCAGAGAGACCTAGTAGAAGAGGACGGGTGGTACCGCCCCGCAGGACCGGGCTGCGGCGTGGGCTGGAGCTGGCAGCCCCCAGAGCCCGCCGCCTCTCTCGCCCATTCACCAGGCAATGCCAAACGACGTTAACATCAGAGAGCAGGCACAGCTCTGCTTGGAATCCCGTCTGCAGAAAAGAGGGGGAGTAGCCAGGGTTATGAGGCGCTGGGACACAACGTGACGGGTGCGGGCTCTGCGCGGGGAGGCGCTGTACAGTCCCGCCACTTACAATGGGAACGCTGCTAATTGCTTCGCAGCGCTAAGGAGCAGGAGGACACCTGTACAGCCCTGTAATAAACCCTCAGGAGGCTGCACCTCTACTTTTAACGCTAGCCAGGATTATGACATGGTACCACAAACTGATTCCACAAAAGCCTTCACATGCTGACATCACCTTTTTTTCCTTTTTTTTTTTTTTTGGAGGGGGGAGGGGGGCGGAGGAGAGGGGGGGGTTGGCAATATTCAGCAGGGATACATCAGTTTTAATTCTTCCAGTCTAAAGGAAAGAAACAGGATTTTCAAGCATCACAAACTCTACAAGAAATAAGAGGTTACCTACCGTGGATGTCCTTCCATGCTGCCGAAC
Organism: Tyto alba; assembly: GCF_018691265.1. Lineage (NCBI taxonomy): Eukaryota > Metazoa > Chordata > Aves > Strigiformes > Tytonidae > Tyto > Tyto alba. The sequence goes on along the minus strand of NW_024881328.1, from coordinate 25,400,983 downwards.
CTGTTGCAATAAAAACGTTTGTTACTGTTGTATTCCACATACGGGTGATATTTCTGGCGAACAGTTACAGACCGCGTTTGATAGATGAAGGCAGAGAGGAGCTGGTGGTAAATCCTGCGAGCTGCGGAGTGGTGGGGTGGAAGCCCCTTCCGAATGAGGACCACGTTGCATTCAGGCAGTTTTTTTATGAACACATGCTTTCTCTGTTCCTGGGGTGTGATCTTTCACTTTTAATGTTCATAGTCTAGATTTCATACCGAATAATTTCTAAAGGAATTGAAAATCAGACCTCCCTCTTTCACTGATGGAAAAAAAAAAAAGAATAACAAAGGCCTTTTTTTTTTGGTTATTGTTCTGTGACAATCCAGTCACTTACAAATGAAATATTCAGATCACCTTTGCTAAACCATCACCCATAAAATGTCACAACACGCCACGCAGCACCGTATCCATGCTGAGCACAGAAAGAACAACAATTATCTAAGAATAAATCTCGAATTACTCTAAGATAGGTCCCCTTTAAGATCACCTAATTAACCTAACAGTAACCATGAGACATGCGTCTTTGTTTGCATTATAGAAGGATAGATTTGACTTGAGCTTTCCTTCGTATGTTTTAGCAAATACATTCGAAGCTCACATTAAGGAAAACAAAAACACGCGCTCAGTCTAATGCTCCTGAAAGGCACCATATATTTAAAAGTAAATAATGATGGGGGGTTCTTTTCTGTAAGCGAATTTTCACCTCCTCTATTGCCTTCCTACGATATCTTGGAGAGTCATTATATTACACACAGAGTAATTGCCTCCGTACCAATAGTTCACTAGATAGATCTTCCCAAGACTGTTTTTGTTAAAAAAAAAAAATTGTTTTAGTTCTGCCCACTCTGGGTAGCATTCAGAGCTCGCGAGGGCAGTGAAATAATATCAGCATTTCGGCAAAACATTCCCTTACCGTTCCTTTCCTTTCAATTTTTTTTTTTTTTTAATAAAATAGGTTAGCTCCAAATAAGATGTTCCATTAAATTCAGAAATCTCCGATGGGGAGCAGCTGGCCGGTCCCGGCTCTGCCCTAACCACCTGAGCTCTACCTGTCCATTTTCCCCAGCAAAGCTGTCCCACATGGCGGGGCGGAGCACGCCGGTGCCCCACTCCCACGTAGTTTCCAGGGGCACAGAGAGAGCCCGAGCGCAGCGGTGACAGGGGGGAGGCCGGTAGCGGACTTACTGCGCGCCCCCCCCGCGGCCGGGGGGGCCCGGGAGCGGAGGTGCCTGCATGGCCGCATTCCCGCAGACGGTTCCCTGCTAACACTTTCCCGATTACTGCTTCCAGGAACGAAAGCATCTGCACTTGTATGCTCTTAAACTAATTTATGGTGGGAATTATATTTTGGCTTGTCAACTCTCAAGCCATAAAACAAAGTTTATTGGAATCACGTGCTTCTAAATAGCCACTCAGGACCTATCTCTGTGGAACCATAAATAACCTTCAGCTTTAAACTTTTATTCGCTAACTAAACGTTCGCTGAATCTGCCCTGTAAAACGGGACTGGGTCGGAATAACGGGGATGGGCGGAAGGTCAGCTCCGCGGCGTTATGCCGGCCTTTTTGAGGAGCGTGTTGTAGGGAAGCTGCTAAGAGGGGAGTTGGCGCTCCCAAATTGCTCTCGAGAGGGGAACCGGGTGCATTTTGCCGTGGGTACCCCTTCAAACCTTTCTTTGCACCTCCTAGGAGGCAGGGAAGCCCATCGTTAGGAAAAAAGCCAGAGGTACTGCGGGGAGAGGGGGGTCCCTCTCTCCCTTCCCGAGATGTTTCTGGCACTTTGGTCAGGCGCCCCTGGAAAATGGTTTTGACTCGTTCACCTCCTGAGCTGTTGCTCGGGCGAGCTGTGTCAGGGGCTGGGGGCTCTCCAGGCACCCGACCGACCTTTGCAGGTGACCAAACTGCTGGAAACAGCGAGGGCACCGGGCTTTGGAAAGGGAGAAAGTGTGAAGACTGCCACAATGAGATCTTTGAGGACTGGAAGTTTAAGGAGGGTTATAAAACAATAAAACAGCCCTGGTGTGAAGGGAGCAGGGTGTGAGTTAGCGAATGAGAATTTCAAGGAGCCCGAGCACAGGAAGGAAGTCAAATGTCCCTGGCAGTCACACAGCATAAAGCAACCTGGGCATCAGCTCCCAATCTATCATGGCTAAAATGAGGAAGTCGGAGCGGCCAGCAGCTCCTGGTGCCTCCAAGGAGGGGCTTGTCCCTTCCTCAGAGGGCGGGGATCCGCGTCCTACTCGTCGGGGACCGGCCGCGGACAGTGGGGACCAGCTGCTTCCCCGTCCCGTGGGCGCGGATGCGCCTCCGCCCAGTGGCTCCGCTCTGAAAAACGAGTCAACTCCAGCTCCTTGCTGGGTGCTGGCACCAGCTGCGTGGTGCCTGACTAACGCCAGGGTTAGGTCCCTCCTGGTCTGCTCGCTCTTGGCCGTGTCCTACCGAATCTGGCTATACAAGTTTGAAGTTGCCTAAAAGGGGCAGCTTAGCTCTCTCCGTACTCTTCAGGTGGCTCAAATCACAGCTGATCAATTCGGTTTTCTCCAGAGAGCAAGAGGCGTCCTGATCACCTTTGCTGCTCCTTTGCGACGCGGGGTTATTTTGCATTCCGCTATTCGCCTTGCTCTGTGTCAATGCTTTAATCACACGGCAGCACCTTCGTGCTTTATTGATGGCCTAAGCTGGGGACAGGCTCTATCTCCCTGTTCCCTCTCCCGCCCAGGACAGCTGGCAGAGGCGCCCATGGCAGCGGGGTGGGCTGCCCTGAGTGGGGCTGACTCGTGGGGTCGCTTTCAGCTGGAGCACGGCCGGTGCTACCAGCCCCGGGCGGGCAAGGGGAAGAGCTCCACGGGGCTGTACCCCGCGCCTTGCTCAGGCACCCGGGCCTGGGCACGGCAGGCGCTGGACCAGGCTCGGCAGCAGCCTTCGGAGCCCCCCCCCCCCCGAACTGTCTGGCCTCCAAGGGAACGGCTTCATTGGCAGGCAGCTGCAAGAAGCCAGGGTGCCGGTCCCCTGAAAAAGTGAGAGAAAAGGATCCGGATCGGGACGTGAGGGGAAGGGTGCAACGGGAAAGTCCAACAGAATGTGGGGAAAAGAGGCCAGGACGACAGGAACCACGTTGCAGAGACAAACGCATTTGTCCCGGGGGCCTGGCAGCGGGTGCTTGAGTACGGCGGAGGTCTGGACCCGGGCAACGGGGACCACGGGTGGGCTTCAGCCCCTGTGGCGGCACGGGGAACGCCACGTCCCTCCCTGCGTGTCTGCGATCACTTTGACTCTCTTGGCCCATCTCGTGGGCAAGAGAAACCCCACGGTTTGGAGACAGTGTACGGTCCCGCGGGTGCGGGAAGAGAGGAGCCGTGGCGAGGCAGGCGGCGTGGCAGCCCCACAGGCGGCCGGCCGGCGCGTCAGCCCCTGGCAAACGGGGCGGGAGGGCGGCCCGGGCCAGGCAAGTGCCTCGGGCAAACGTGTCCGGGAGGCTGGGGCTGGGAAAGGTGAGGCTGTGGGATAATAAGGAGTTGATGAGCGAGATACAACTCCCTGTGATCTAGGGGCAAGATGAATGTTTCTGCAACTGAGTAATTCTAGCCCTGACATTTTGAAGAGGGAATTAGGAGGATTTTCACATTTCCTATTCCAAAATGCAGATGTGAAAGTTGACTTTCAAGCTCTGGCCAGTTCGTTCTCTAGGCTTTTATGCGAGTTCTCATATTTGGAGCTGACGATCTGGAGATGGATAAGATGTGGAATGAAGTAACCCAGTAATAATTGGTTTCCCTCTGGTAATTGTTGCGATAAAAGGGTTGGGGAAATTGAATTGCATGTGTAAACCACCGCCGCTCTCGATGCTACTTGACAGACACGAAGTCCTACGCCGAGGACCACACCGCCAGAAAATGACAGGCTGGATCTCTGACTTTGAAGACCTACCGACCGCCTTGATAGCGTCGGCTTTTATCATAACCCCGACCTCTCAGCAGTCCCTTCGCCACCCATGCCCTCGCCGAGCAGGATGTGGGCATGCAAAGGCCCCTGCCCGCAGCACCCCGCGCCCGCGGGCGAATCCGCGGAGGCGCGGAGCGGGCAGGGCGGCGGCGAGCCGCGCCTCGACATCAAACAGGGGCAGCAGCCCCGGGTCCGCGGGGGAAGAGGGCGAGGAGCACGGGGCAGGGAGGGGAGGCCGGGGGCCGTGGGAGCGTCTCGCTGGGGCAGGCACGGCCCGAGGGGCCGGGGGCCGTCAGGGTCGTGTCCGGGCACGGCTGGGGAAGATGAAGCCTGGAGGCAACAGGTGAGGCGGAGGCAGGGAAAGCGGCCGGGCCCCGGCTTGCAGGGGACAGGGGGAATGGGGGGGGGGGGGGGGGCTCTGCCCGGGGTAAGGGAGCCGGCGCGGAGGCGGGTGCGGGCCGCCACGGTGCTCTGGCACCCACATCAAAGGGGCAGGAAAGGAAGCGGCGGCTGCCCGACATCAAAGGCGGGCCGGTGACCGGGAGGGCGGCGGGGCACTCGAAGTGAGCCCCGCCGGCACCGTGGGGAAGGCAGGGAGTGCGGAGGGGCGCCCACAGGTGTGCGCAAGGGACCCACGGACCCGGGCGGGAGGGAGGCCGCAGCGCTGGAGGTAGTGGGACAAGTGGGGCCCATCTGGGGAGGGCTCCGTGGACGCCCGAGAAAGGTGGCGGAGCGCCCACCCGTGCCCCCCGGCCGCCGGTGGGCCTCTCCCCTGGGCAGGCGGGCGGCCGGGTCGGGGTCCCGGGGCGGATGCAGGGGGCGGCGGGCCCCTCGCCCAGGCGGGGAGAGCGGCCAGGCTTGTCCTACAGCGCCTTCTCCTGGAAGAGCCCGTGGAGACAAAATGGCTGGTGGCGGCGGCCGGGGCCTGCCGCGCCCCCGGCGGCCGCTCCGCTCCGCTCCGCGCCCCGGCCGCCCTGAGGGCGGGATCCGCGGGCAGGTGACCCCGGCCCGGGCCGTCGGGGCGGGCGCCCACCCGCGGGCAGAGGCGGCGGGGCCGGGCGGGCGGCTGGGCTGCTCCCGCCGCCCCCGCACCCACGCGGGGCCCAGCCCGGGTCGCCCCCGGCGTGGGGCGCTGGGTGGGCGAAGCGGGCTGCCTCCCCCTCCCCGCACCGCCCACCTCCCCCGCGGGCGATGGGAGGCGAGTGCTGGGTTTGGGCCGAGCCTGCTGCCGCTGAATGCAATTTTATTGCCTCTTGTCTCTGGCAGAGACCCTTCCTCCGCGCCCTGCCCGGCCCCCGCGACCTGCTGCAATGTTTATTGTGCCTCATCTTTTCCTTTCGCTTCCTGTTTTTTCCTCTCCCGCTCCAGCAGCATTCAGTGCCGCACTGCAGTAGAGCCGTAAATACTTTTAACAGCTGCCTGCCAACCGAGGGGTGAAATACTGTCTTTGTTCGGATTTTTTTCTGCCCCAAGCGCTCATAAAACACCCCGTGAGAATTATATTTGTTTGGGGAAAGAGAAACATTATTGGGAAATAAACGAATCGGCGGGATTTGCCGCTCTTAAGAGCGCAAAACCATCGTGTATTTCTTTGCTCAGCCTTATAGGGATTTAGCGGGTTCGCAGTTCACACCGCCTCCCCTACTTGCACCAAACCGCTGCCAGACTCGGGGAGCAGAGGCTGCACTTCTTCCCCAGACAATCTGAAGCAGCTAAGCGGGACCCCAACCTGACTTCCCAAATGGCAGCTGGCGCCCGCGGTACCTGGGCTCTGCCAGGGAACGCAGGCTGCCCTTTCCTGCTGGTTATTTTGTGGTGGTGCTCTTTTACTGCCCGTGCGTCAGTTGAAGTGTGGGCTAGGGACCAGCTATTTCAACAAAAAAAAATGAGATGAGTCATAAATTCTGTTGAACACGTCGGAAAACGAAGCAGGTGTGAGAAATGTAAATGTGAATTCTGTATTCCAAAAATTACAGCACACCAACACATCTACACTCATGCAGGAGCTCACCTTATATGGTTTTATATATACATATAAAAATAGAGTCCTCCTATGTACCATATATATGTATACACACACATACATACAGAGTTTCTTATGAATTCTCACAAAAACACAAAAACACATAGGTATATTTAGGAGCATACACATACTTATGTGTGCTCCAATGTTAGTGAAATAAGTAAAAAAAAAAAAAAAAAGCCAACAAACAAGGGGAGGGGGGAAAGGAGAAAAAGCAAGGAAGGAAGGAAGCCGTTTAGGAGGGAAAAAAGCCGAACTGCCACATAAACCAGTGGGATCATAAATGCATATGTGTATCCGTATGTGTCAACATATGGACCCGCAGACACACACATGCACATTAGAATTCGTTAGAACATCCTGCTTTTGTTTTCTTTTTTTCCCCCAGGCTATGAATAATTTTTCAAAACAGCTCAAGGACGAGACTTTTCGAAGTTTTTGGAGAGATTTATAGCCAAGCAGCTATAATTACTGTGTCACCTCGGAGGGATTCTGGGGGTGAAACCTAACACAATACATACTTTCCAAGTTACTCTTGAAGACTGTTGCTATGTTGAAAACGATTCCTCCCAAATAATCCCCAAGTCCTGCAGCAGCGCAGGGCGGTCGGCTGGTGCGAACAGCCAAAGCGTGAGGGAAAGGCATCCTGGAGCTCACTCCAGCGGGCTGAGGCTCAGCAGGCTGGGGAGCTGCTCGGGGACGGATTAAAGAAGAATTTCTTCTGCGACTTCAGAATATGTACCTGGGGCACGACCCACACCTTTCCACCCTCACCCTGGGTATGGTTTAATCAGGCATTTTGCTTTACCGTTAAATAGGTGGCTGCTTTTGAGGTAAATGGCGAGTCGGTAAATTCCTGCAGTGCAATGGCACGGTGCGTTTCCATCACTGCCCATCGATGTGAATGGTAAATGCCAGGCAGCAGAATTTCTACCGCGCATTAACGTTTTGAAAATGAAGAAGAGATGTGTACAATATATATACGTTCAAAATAATATACCTCCAAAGAATATATGCTCTACGGAGAGAAATAGATGTGTAGATACATATATAGGTAGTGCAGATATGGGTATATACCTATATATGATAGGTAACGCAGATAAAGTTTGAGTGACTGTTCTACCTCCTCTGCATATTTCAAAATAAACCTGGGTTTCGTTTGTTTGTTTGTTTGTTTGTTTGCTTGTTTTCTCCCGAGAACTCGCCCCCGATTTAGCCCCCGGTGATTTCCACATGGGAAAGCAGCCGTGCTAGGGGCTGCGCTGCCGGCCGCGGCTCCGCGCAGCTCGGCTCCGCGCTCCGGGCCACCGACCCCGGCCCGGTGCCTCCCGCCGAGCCGGCCGGAGCCTCAGCCCTGGCTCCTGCACCGGACGGCGGGAGAAGGATGCGCTAAACCGTCCCGGCGGGGCCAGCGGAGGCTCCCGGAGCCGGCCCCGGGCACGGCCCCCGGCCCGACCGGCTCGGCGGGGCCGCCCTCCGCCCCCGCGGGAGCACTGACCCCGATTCTCCTGCGAAAACACCTGTTAAGCTTTAAAGTTACGCGACCGCCCTTCCGCCATGGGAAAAAAAAACAAACCACAGCATCACCGTCCCGCGCTTCAGACTGGCAGGGGGAAAAGTGCCCCCAAAAAAGGCCTTTGATTGGAAGAAACCCCGAGGCAGAAGAAGCGCTGCCTGTGAGCATTGCGCCCCAGCCTTCCGCCCCTCGGTGCGGAGGCTCGCGGATCGCCGCGCCCTCGCGGCCCGCAGCGTCTTTCCTGAGCCAGACCGCGCAACAGCCGCATGCACCCCGCGGCATAGCCACAACTATTACTAATAATAATGACAACACTGATAACTACAATAGCGACAACAGCAACAGTCATAACAGCAATAATAATAATAATAATAATAATAATAATAATAATGCTAATAGCAAGATTAAGGGGCTGCGAGGGACAGGTGACCAAGCAGGGCAGGAGGACAGCGGAGCCCGTGCCGTGCCGAGGAACGGGACGGTGCGCGGGCGCGGAGTACCGGCGGCCAGCCCGAGAGGAGCCGAGTGCTTACCGGTTCGCGGCACTGCCCGCCTGCGGAGGAGCCCGGGAGGGTCGCTGTAATCCATTTTGCACCCGCGTAACAATCCGTGTGCCGGAGGAGAGAGCGGCAGCGGGGGCAACCAGCGGCGGGAGAGGAGCGGGGGGCTGGAGGCGGCGCGGCGGCGGGCGCGGGGCTCCGCGCATCCCCCCGCGGGCGCGGGAGAGGAGACGGCGCAGGGCCGGGGACGTGTCAGAGAGGTGGCGGCGGGACCGGCCGCGGGTTTCGGGGCGCGGGACACAAACATGAGGGCGACTGCCATACACCTCAGTCTAGACAAAGGTTAGAAAAAGAGGGGCTGAGGCTCTCTGAAGGCAGAATGCAGGGGGAAATTCGCCAGGGAAATCAGGAAAAGGCCATGAAAGCGCTCGCTGCCTGCACATGACCAGCCGCAGCCAATGACGAGCCCAAATAGGTCATAAAAAGGTCTATTACCAAGTTGTAAATTTTCTTCAAACAAAAAGGAATTTACTGCAATTCCTTGCGGATTTTGCACATACTGCTTCTCAGCGCCATGTTTCTTTCGCCTGCGCTCTGCGCTTTTACTGAATCCTCGGTCCCGCCTGCCCGCGGCCTGCCTCCCCGAGCGCGGTGGAGGGGCCCCGCGGGCACGTCCGGGGAGCGGAAGATCCGCGCGGGGAGCGGAAAACGGGGCGAGCCCCCGCGTAGCTGTCGCGGATCCACACAAAGGGGGGGACCGTGCTGTGCCGGTGGCTCCGTGTCTTGCCCCAACGAAAGGGGGCTTTACCCGCTTCCCGCCCCCCCCCCCCCCCCCCCCCGTCCGCCGGGCCCTAAAAGAAACCGCATTTCCTTTAGCGCCCACTACAGAAGCCGAAGACGTCGCCGGCCTAAAAATAGTCCGAGCCGCTTCTCCCCCCCTCCCGGTGTGCGGTTCCCACAGGTTGCGCCGGGCGCTGCCATCGCGCCCCCGCCGCCCGCAGCCACCCCGGGCGCAGCTGCCTCCGCCCCCGAGAAAACCTTCCCGGAGGCGCTCGGACCTGGGGCACCACCAGGGAAAATCCGATTCTTAGAAAGTACTCGAAAAGCTTAAAACACGGCCCCGTGTCCACAGGGAATTCTTGGCTCGGAGACGGAATATTGTGCTTCTTGCCCAACTTTTGTTTCAAAGAGTAGCCAGAGTCCTCCGTCAGCGGCCTCTGTGTTGCTTGTACCTGCCTCGAAAACACAGCTAACAAAAATAAACACTCCTAAATATGTGGGGTATTTTTAACACGCTGCTTCAGGCAGTTGCACACCCGTGAATATCACACGCGTGCAGCGCGTTCCCCGGCCGAGGCACCGGCACCTTCCGCGGTGACTCTGCGGCACCCGTGGCCGCGCAGAGCAGCTCGGCATGGGAACGGAGAAATTCCGCAGAAACCAAAGGCGCGGTACATCCGCGCTGCGGCCGTCGCAGGGGGCTTCTCACCGCCGCTGCCTCCGCGACCCACTCAGCTGCGACTTTTCCCTGCCAAAATACCGCTGTCTGCTCCGGAGCTCGATGGCTCCGTTTTTACCGGCGTCTTACTGACCGCCCGGGCCAATTTCTGGCCCGCTTTTCTTTTTCTTAGCAAGACTCCAAGTACGAACGAGGGAGAGGTTCAGCTGACAGCCTACTGGGGAAAATACCTTAACAACTACAGCGATTTTTTGTTTTTCTTCATAAATAAATCAGGGACGCTCCCCAGTTACCACTAGGCCTTCGCAAATGATGTGCGCACAAGGAAGTCAGTTTTTGCCTGCATGGCTGCGTTCCCAGGCGGCCCAGGGAGAGCGACGCTAACGGAAACTTCTTCAGGAATATTTTAATTTTATTCTCTTTGTCTGGAAATTAAAACCAAATACGGCAGCAGCTCTTTCCCGGACAAATATTAGACCAGAAAGTGTTCCGCTCTGATGTGAAGGTCTCTGGTCTGCGTTCCCCCCGCGGGTGTGCAGCGGGTGGCCCCAGACCCGCTCCCCCCAGGGCAGGACCTGCCGAGACCCCGCTGCGGCCGAGGCTCGGCCGCAAGCGCAGCACAAGAAAGAGGCTTTTTCCCTTCCCGGACATCCAACATGCCGGTGCAACCGGCAACGGGTATTATTTTGAAAAAGCGAGGGTTTTTTACGCATCAAGCGACTAGGTTTCCTTAAGCGCGCCGCCACCAACCCCCCATCCTTCCCGGACACTGGGCGTACCGGTGTGTTTATGCAAATCCATGCAGCAAAATGTTTACTTCCCCGCTTTGCTGCAGTTTCCCCCCCGTTTACAACCTTTAACCAACTACGCGATTAAAATAAACCGAGAACAATAGCTCCGCTTGCTTGTGCCTCCCTCTAGAGCTGGCGCTTTGCAGGAGTGGAAGCGTGCCTGACTCGGTGGCAGGGAGGGGGGAAGTGGAAGGGAAACGAAATGAACCAAACCGGCCGTACAAATCCCGACCCCGGGGACGGAGGTTCCCGCCGGGCCGGGCGTGTTCCCGGTAACGGGGCGGTGGGTGCGGGAGCAGAGCCCCAGCGCCGGGCGGGCACGGCTGCGGCCGGCACCTCCCCAGGCCCCTGGCTGTGTGTATCCGAGCGGGGCCCCGTCTCGGTCCCTGCTCTGTCGGGAACACTGTCGTTTCTAGGGCAGATCATATAAATTCTTCGTTTTTGTCGCAGCGGCTGGCGGGTCCCTGCGGTTCCCTTCACGGAACCATCACTTAAGGGGGCGTGAGGCGGTGGGGAAAAAATGACGCAGAAATCTTGGTAGGGATGTATACTTCATACCTCAGCCCTCTGCCTGCTGTTCCTAAAAAGCACTGCACTCGGCCGCCCTCTCAGATACCGCGGTCTGCGGGACCCCGCCGCGGAGCGGGAGAAAGGGGAGGGAGAGGAGAGGGGGAGATAAATTAAACCGTTTTACTGATCAGAGCGGACTTCTCTTGCCGTGGCTGCGGGGAACCATGAGGCAGGCTCTGCCCTCGCCGGCTGCGGCCTCCTCTGGGAAACGCACCCAAGCCGTGCAACAATATTTGGGGGGGGGGGGGGGGGGGGGGGGGGGGGGGGAGGAAGGAGGAGGGAGGGAAATGCCTTTCTCTCCGTTTAAGCGTGGTTTCGGACCGCTAAGCATTCCAGCTTCTGAGAAATCCCCACGCAAGGCCACAAAAGCTTTGCGTTTCTGCTCGTTCGCCATCTGAGGGGGAGGCTAGGCCCGGTTTGGCCGCGGTTTGCGTGGCCGGGCTGGAAGCCCCACACGGGTGGGAGCAGCCCTCGGGGCCGGCGGGGGCCCGGCGGGGGCCCCAGCGCGGCTGGCAGCGAACGGCTCCGCGGGGGTAACGGGCAGCGTGTGCCGGCCCCGGCCCCCCTGGGTCGGGGGTGGGGCGGGCTTAGGAAAAGGCCAAGGCAGCGCCCAGGCGAACACGTCGAGGGGGCTGCCAGGGCCGGGCCGCAGCGTGGGCTCGGGCCGCAGGTGGGGCCGAAGTCCCCGCTGGCCGCTGCTTCGACCGCGGGCCCGCAGAGTCCGTGGCCGGTGGCCCCCGAAATGGTGGTGGCAGGGAGTGTGCAGGCGGCAGGGAGAGAAACCCAGGTTTTGTGCCCAATGTGCTATTCCCAGATCCCGCAGGAACACCCAGCATCGGAGGAAGGACGGGGGAAAGGCGGGAGTTAGTCCAGACGCAGGGTGGCTCTGAAGATTACTGAAGGAGTGGAATACAAAAAGAATATCGGGAAGCCGATGCATTTTATATTTTAATAAATTTGGTTTATTTTAATCAAATATCAATAGCAGAAGGTTAAATATATTTCTAAGATCTTTTCTTCAAATTTATTAAATTTATTTAATTTACTCCACATAAGATAAGAACAAGAATTAAAATAGTACAAGTGCACTTGTCTTGATTAATAAAGCATTGTTAAATGTCTTGCTTATTGGTATTTATTATTCGAAATTTTATGTCGTTTCCCGCAATCACTGTCTTTTAAGATTGAAAAAAATATATATTTCTATATATATCATTAGAAATGTATTGCTACAAACTCTGTATCAAATTTGCAAAAGAAGTAGGTGAACTGTTAAATCTAGAGATTGTTCCGGATACGGTTAAAAACAAACAATAAAACAAAACCACAAACAACTGAAGCACCCGAAGCAGAGAAATGTCAAGCGGAGGGACACGGAGTCACTCGTCCCACGGCAGGACCATGTACAGGGGGAAGCGGGCCAAGATGTCGGGCTATGGCACTGGTTATTTTTGATAGCCTTTCATAAAGGCTTTTAGGGCAAAATTTAATTCGTCTGGCCTTCAGCTCTGTCTTCTTCCAGATCATGTGCTTCCTTTTTGGCCTCCCCTTCCTTTCCCTCCTGTCTGGAAGCGGGGAATTTGTCCTTGTTGTTCTCTTTTTTCCATTTCATCCTCCTGTTCTGAAACCAGATCTTTACCTGCCTCTCGGTGAGTCCTAGTGCGTGGGACACCTCGATCCTCCTCTTCCTGGTCAGATAGGGGTTAAAGAGGAACTCCTTTTCCAGCTCTAGAGTCTGGAATCGGCTGTATGTTTGTCTTCCTCTCCTCCTACCCGGCGCTGCTGTTTAAAACAAAAACACAGGGTTTTGCAGGTTGGTGTGGTCGTTCAAAACAAGGCGCAGGCGGGGAGCGGGGCTCGGATCCCTCTGGAAATCCCTCGAGAGAAGCCCCCCGGAAAAGCAGGGAGAGAAAGCAGGGGGCACGGAGGAGCCCACAGCTTTGCGCATAAGTGCGGGAAAAATAGCGCTAGCAGATGCACAAAGGGCCTCAGCTCTTCCCCCGCGCCGGGGTTTACGGGACCGAGTTTACAGGGTCACTTTATTATCCGGTAACCGGCACCCCCCCGGCCCAGCGCCCTTCCCGCGCCGGCAGTGGCGGCGGGAGCGGGGCGAGAGTGTCCCCTCCGCCGCTGAGTCCGAGAGGCAACTTTAAGGCGACTCTTGGGGTGGCAGCCACCTTCTGCAGAGGTTTCTGTTTGCTCACTGTATCGCTTTATTATCGCAAGGCACCGCGGTGATCGGAATCGCGGGGAGAGAGGCAGGGAGAGAAGGGAGGCAGAGGCAGGGAGCGAGAGGCAGCGAGAAAGAAGCGGGAGGAGGAAAAGAAAGTTTCAAACTCAGACGTGAGATGGAAGCAAATTTTTGACTGCGTCCAACCTTGTGGTCTCATCCAGGGAAACATTTGAGCAGGAGACGAGCTCTGATTTAAGTGGTCTGGTTCCTCGCCAATATTAGCACTGGACGATTTACAGTCAGGATATTGTACCAGCTCGGCCTCTTGCTGTGTCGTAAAAATCTGCTGTCTCTGTAAGTTATCGTATCCGTAAAATTTAGCGGGCTCCCCGTGACAGGTAACCCCGCTGCAGGGGGCAGGAGGCGGAGGCGCGGCGGGGGGAGGAGGAGGCGGCTGGTAGGCGGCCGTGGGGCTCCCCCCGGCCGGGTGGTAAAAGTCCGCGGCCGCGCCGCCGCCGCCCCCCGCCCCGCCGGGCGCGGGGTGCGGGAAGCCGGCGGCGGCCGCGCCGTTCCCGTAGAGCAGGGCGGCGGCAGCGGCGGCGGCGGCGGCGGCGTGGCGGCCGCTCACCTCGGGCGCGAAGTGACAGTCGTAGTACGGGGGATTGATGGGCTCCCCCGCCGCCGCCGCCGCAGCCGCCGCCGCCGCCGCCTTGTACTTGGAGTACAGCGGGTTGACAAAGTAGGAGCTCATCGGGGAGGGGGCAGCGGCGGGCGGGGGCGCGGGCGCGGGCACGGGGCGCTGCTCCCGCCGCCGCCGCCGCCGCCGCCGCCGGTGCCTCTACGCCGCGCTCATGCCGCCGCCGCTCGCCTGTGCTCTCCCCGCTCCTGCTCTCCGTGTATGTGGTGACCAGGACTGGAATATAATCGCTCCCAAAATGACCTGCCTCACTGCTTTTACTATTTCCTATTAGGCACACAGCAGCCCGCGCACGCACACGCGCGCACACACACACACACACACACACACGCTCATGAGCTCAGGGGGGACTTTTGGCTTCAGTTTACATGTGCCGCTCCTCAGGCAAGAAAAAAACCCGGCCCAGCCCTGCCCGGATCCACCCCAGCCGCCGCGCCCCCGCTCCCCCCCGCCGGTGCGCGCTCGCCAGGAGCCGCCGAAACCCCCGTCGCGCAGGGGCGAGGCGGCCGCGCAGATCCCGCGCGATAACCGCGGGCGCGCTGCCCGGGGCTCGGGGCCGCGGCTGAGCACTGCGGCGGGGGCCTGCTCCGCCGGCCGGGGAGGGCAGAGCCCCGCCGAGGCAGCCGCTGCCCGGTGCAGGGAGCCGGGGGTGTCGGCGAGGGCAGCTGGGGGGGTCCGAAGGGCGGCAGCGTGCAGCGGCCGAGCCCCGGTGCCAGCGGGCCCTCCGGGGCATTTCCTTGCAGGCGAGCAGAACGCTGGGAAATGAGATGCACATTTACCCTTGACGCCGTGCACGCATGGCTGAGGCTCCAGGTTAATTGATACTTAATGGAAATCATGCCTATGAATATACTTTCCATCATTTCACTCTTGGTGGACGTCATTACCGAGGCAGAAAGAGGGAGGAAAAAAAAATAGTAAAAAAAAATGTGTGGGTGAACGGTTAGCACCGCTCGGGGACGCGGTCCGAAATAAGCGAGCCCTGTTCTCCGGGAGGAAGGAAGGAAGGCGCTGCCCGGCAGGCCCGGCGCTGCCCCGGCTCCTCGGCCAGCCGCCCCCCGCGGGGGGAGCGCGGCCCGGCCGCCTGCGCGGAGGGAGCGCTCCCCGCACTCCGAGAAGCGCCGTCTCCAGTCCTCTCGTCCCTGCTTCGTCCTGCAGTGGGAACCGGCTTTTCGGACAGACACACCGAGGAGCTCGAGTCCGCCCTATTCTGAAGAGAGACGAAAAATGTAGGTGAAATATAATACGGGCCCCGCCAGAGCCACGTGTGACCGTCTGGTGTGAATTGACAAAAAATACTTGTGGTTACATAAAAGGCATCGCAGGCTCCTTCTCCATCACACGGCGCTCCCCCTCGCCCCCCTTCCGCCACCCCCTCCTCTCAAATACCAATTAACCCGCTCTGTCCAGGTGAGCAGCGCGGCTGCCCCGCACACGAGCGCCCCGGGCACACGCCATTGGGGAGCCGGCGGGACGCCCAGGGACCCCCGCGCAGCCCGGGGGTAGGCGTGGGGGTGGGAAAGGCCCGGGGGAGGCACACGGGTTTTTGGTAGACAGGGACAGACGGCAGCAAAAGCCCCTGGCAAGAGAGCAGCGGGAAGGTAGGAGGCCAGGCGGGGCGGGTGGGGGGGGTGCGGCGACAGAGAAACACCGCCTCACCCTGCGGAGGGGCGCGGAGGGGCAGCGGCTGCTTCCCGCATCCGCGCCAGTGCAGCACCACCCCCCCGCCCCTCCCCATCCTCATCCCGCCGGGGCGCCTGTCCCACAGGCCAGCACCGCCACCCGCGTGGGGCTGCGGCGCCAGCGGTTCCGCGCGGCCAGGGGCGCGGAGCGGGGCGCGGGGCGCGGAGCGGGGCGCGGCGGCGGCGCTAGGGTGGAGCGCGGGCGCCCTCTGGCGGCGCGCGGCGGCGGCAGCAGGCAGCGCCCTCCCGCCCCGCGCTGCGCGCGCGGCCCGCGGGCCCGCCGCCCCCTCGGCGGTTCCGCCAGAAGCTCCGCACGGCTCCGCCGGGGCGCTCCGTGGTGAGCGGCTCTTCCTTTGCTTTCTGGGTTTGGGTGGGTTTTCTTCCTTTATCTTTCTTTTTTTTCCTTTTTTTTTTTTTTTTTTTTCCTTTGGTCGGTCGGAGTTTACAGTGCCATTTTCTTCGCACATTTCGGTGACCCTCTTTTTTTTTTTTGCCAGTGCTATAATTAACTGCATACAAAGAATGCGCCTCGTTTACACATGGCAGCCAGGAAAGACGCCTGAGCTTTGAAGAGAGCTGCTATCGCGTTTTCGATCATGTTTCCCCACATATTACACCAAGAATTCTCCATGTGTGGTAGTCTCAGAGTTATACGTTTTTGTCTTGAACATGTTATTTTGTTTGCCCATGCATTTATGTATTTATGGATTGATTTATGTAAACGAAAGTAAAGATGAATCTTTGTTCACCTCCCCCATTCATCACACATGCCTGTGAATTATTCGGTATAATGCGTGTGCGTGTGCACGCGACTGTGCATATGTACAAACATATATTAACACAACCAACGGGTAGGAATTAAATTATTGTTCAGTTTGACACTAAAGTAATTTCCATGGAAGAACTGCATTTCGTCTTTCGAGACATTTGGTTTTCTTTCTGCCATTTTGAAATAAACGCACACAACATTAGAAATAGGTAAACAAAGGGGACAAAAAAAAAAAAAAAAAAAAAAACAAGATAAAAATCTGTCAATCTGCCTGAAATAAAATATTAAAAAGAGCTTGTGTGGGCTGGGTGACAATTTCTTACCAGAGCCTCTCCTGGAATCAACATAATAGAGTGTTTGGCAAGAATATTGTTGCCTTGTTGATAGTTATACATTACCCCCCCTCCATGGTTATTTTCGAAAATACGGAAGCTAACATCGTGAAATTCATCGCAGTAGAATATTAATTAAAATGCATTTCAACAAATCAGTGCACTTTGTAAAATCTCTCAGTTTCGTGACCTTCGGGTCTTTTTTGAATCTGTTGCCTTGGCCCAACGGTGACATATTGAAATTTATAGTCCAAGATTTTAAGACCTGGTTTGTCTG
Source organism: Tyto alba (assembly GCF_018691265.1). Classification (NCBI taxonomy): domain Eukaryota; kingdom Metazoa; phylum Chordata; class Aves; order Strigiformes; family Tytonidae; genus Tyto; species Tyto alba. The sequence continues at coordinate 25,384,211 of NW_024881328.1, read as the reverse complement.
CATTTTTTGGGTTTTTTTTCCTCTCTAACAAACACAAACATCAAAATAAGGTGGTTTCAAAGAAAAGCGCCATAGCATATCGTAAACTCATTAGGTCCAGACGTCTAGCCATCTCAATGGTTTTATTATACCACGGTTCTTCCTGTTTTAAAAGAATTATAGGTATCTTCTCGACAATGGATGGGAAGCAATGCAACACCTTTTCCTGGCACTGCATGCTTTTGCCTTTTTTTTTTTTTTTTTTTTTAACAGAGGTAAAAAACATTAAACACCAGGTCTCTCAGCTCTCCCCCTAATCTTGAATTAACCGAACTGCTCGTAAATATTTACGGGTCCTTCATTTTAATGGTTGCTCTTTAAACAAAGCATTTTTTACAATGAACTTCATCTCAATTATCTTGATAAAGTCATGTGTGTTTATAAATGCAGAAGGCATGAGACGCGTTGTTAAATGAGCCAACAAAGCCGAAGATTTGGAAGCAGCCTTGTCCCCCCAGAGCTTCCCAACCTTCAGATTACAGAGCCCAGAGGTTAGAAAAGACACCCTCCACCCCCCCCCCAAAAAAAAAAAAAAAACAAAAAAACAAAAAACACCAACAAAAATAAAAGAAAAAGGTTTAAGTGAATAGACATCGTTTTGCTCCATTGGCTCTGGAGGGTCAGGGGGGAAATATTTCCTAAATTATCCCAAGAGATTGCTGATGTTGCAAAGACAAAAGCACTCAGGGCGCTCGGGAGCTGCGGGGCAGCAGCGCACCTACACTGCGCGGCCGCGGCCGGCCTCTCGCCACTGACCTCCAGCAGCAGATGTCGGGGGGTTTTTTCGGGGGGGGGGGGGGGGGATGATTTTTCTCCGGCCTTTGTGGCTGCCAGAGGTGCTGCTGGCCCGGCATCGCGGCCGGGCTTTCCCTCGGCCCGCGGCATGCTCCGCGGGGGCTCCGCGGGGGCTGCGCGGTGGGGTCGGCGGCGCAGAGGGCATCGCGAGGGACGCACAGATTTCTCCTCTCACCGCAGCGCTGTCGTTCGGTCACGGCAGACTTTATTGTGTAATAACTGACAACAATTACAACAGGTCCGTAGTTCGAGACACGGGGTGGTTAATTAATACAACAGTCACCGGGGGCAGGGACGCCAGCTAGCCGGGGGACCGGGAGACGTTAGGCCTATTGCGAACGGCTTCAAGGATGAGACAACCTCCTAATAGTGCACTAAAGGGGGGGAATAGCTCGTGGCCTCGCTGTGGCATCTATTGCGAAGGAGCGAAATTCAGACCTAGAAAGCAGAGGTTTTGGGTAAGGTTTCCTCTTAGTAAATCGTGGACAACACAGCACCCCCACTGATTTAAGCAACTGTAATTTAATGTATATTTTATTATCGTAATTGTAATTAATTTCCTTACCTTAATTTTGGCAAAGTAACTACCTAGACTACATCACTTTTAAGAAACATGTCAAACATTTAACATCAGATAGAGTTCCCAAAGCTAACGTGCACTCACAATATCACCAACCAAACGGTCTGGGAAGGAGGAGGGGGGGATGAAGCGACTCTGCAAAACACGTTGGCGAGCAAGACAAAATTTCCCAAAATACCTGACATAGACCACGTTTCACTTCTATCTAAAAAAAAAAAAAAAAAAAAAAAAAGACCAGATTGATTTAAAGGTCCTGGGGTGGGGGGCACGGGAGAAGGAGGAGAAACGTATGGGGACTGAGGGGGCAGAGGAAGAATAAAATCAAGCCAACCAAAAAAAAAAAAAAAAAAAAAAAAGCCAGAAAAACAACAAACCAAACCAGACCAAAAACCCAACAACCAAAAACCCAAACCCAAAACAAAACCCAAAAGCCCCAAACTCAAAACTAAAACAATATCCCCCAACTGCTTTTCTACCCCAGCGTTAGTCTCCTTTATTGCCTTTCTCCTTGTTCATCTTTTTCATTTTCATTCTTCTGTTCTGAAACCAGATTTTGACCTGTCTCTCTGTGAGATTTAAAATCCTAGCTACTTCGTAACGGCGGTCTCGGGTGAGGTACATGTTAAAGAGGAATTCCTTTTCCAGTTCCAGAGTTTGATACTTTGTGTAGGGACAACGCTTTTTCCTCGTTGAACGAGCGTGGATCCAGTTTGCTGCAGGGTTATCTAGAAGAAGGGAGGTATATAGGGAACGGGGGGCGGGGGGGAGAGAAAGGTCGTTAAATTAATTTAACGAAGGATGGACTGTTTTCACAACTTTGGAGGAATTATCATAAAAGCCTTAATGCCCCAGTCTGTTTACTGTACAAATGATGTCTTGATGGTAGGTGGTTATGTGGAGTCTTTTATGGGTGCTTGTTGCTGCTTGCGCTGGGGTAGGCGTCTAGACGTTTTTATAGGTTAGTAAAACTATCAGTTTTGCACATTCGAGCCTTACAGGTTTCGGCAATAAATCAAAGGGGCAATTTCTTTCTTTCTTTCTTCTTTCTTTCTTTCTTTCTTTCTCTCCCTCTCTCTCTGCCCCTCTCTCTGCCTCTCTCCCTCTCTCTCTCCCCCCCTTTTTTTTTTTTTTTTTTTTTTTTTTTTTTTACTTACTTGGGTCAAGTTGCTGCTGTTTCTCCTCCTTCAGATCGCTGCTCGGGCTGGGGTTGTGGCTGCAGGCGGCGGGGTCCTTGGAGCTGCCGGCAGCCGCCTTCTCCCGGGGCTCCTGGAGGAAGGAGCTGCACGTGTACTCGGGCACACCGATCCCCTGGGACTCCCGGGACGAGGAGCACTCAGTCCTTTTGGAGGAGGAGGAGGAGGAGGAGGAAGACGAGGAGGCGGCTGCTCCCGTCTCCGGCTTTATCCCGTAGTGGCGCCCGTTGGAGGAGCCGGAGCTGGACGCGGAGCCGCCGCTGCCGCCGCCGCCGCCGCCGCCGCCGCCCGGGAAGCCCGGGAAGGGCTCGATCCAGGAGCGCACGTAGCGGCCGGCGTCGGCTGCCCCTAAGTGGGGCTGGTGCATGTAGGGGTGGTAGATCCCGGTCATTGCCGCAGACGGCTGAGGGTGAACCGTGGACCAGGAGGTGGAGAACACGGTGGATTTTGGTGCAAAGCTACAGGAGGAAAAATCTGAACTCTCTGCAACACCTGATGGCCTGGAGGTCGCACTGTGACCTCCCTGGACGAATCTACTCCCGTAAACTTCTTCGCTTTCATGGCCTATGAGAGAATCGACATAATAGTTACTTATGGTGCCACTAGACGACATTTTAGGCTCCCCTCTTAGTCATATAAAAGGTTACACTGTTAACTGTATATGATACCCTCCCGGAGAACAATCGTAGTATTTTGCAGACTGCAACCCTCAACCATTGGTTGCGGGGCCCACGTGATCATATTTACCAATACTGCGAGTAAATCAATCCGCTAAACTGGGGCTGCTGTGATTAAAAAAAAAATCATCATCAACAACGGCCCCGCACAGCGCGCCGCGCCGGCTGCGCGCCCGGACAGCGCCGGGGCCGCCCGCCCGCCCTGCCCGCCCTGCCCGCCCGCTCGCCCTGCCCGTCCGCTTTGCCCGCCCGCCCGCCCTCCTGCTCGCCCTGCTTGCCCGCCTGCCCTGCCCGCCTTCGCTGCCCGCCTGCCCGCCCTGCCTGCCCGGGGCGCGGCGGGCGTGGCCGCGCTGGCAGCCCACGGCCGCGGCGGGCGCGGACTATTTCTTCACCTCCTTTGGGTGATTTCTGCCATTCATTTCTTAATCAATGAGAGGCAGGGTGTTTAAATAAATCCAACAGCCTTGGCTTGCTAATCACACTCCAAGCTGCTGAGGAAACCCGCTGGGAAAGGGGGATTCTTGCCTGTAAAAACAAACCATCGCAAGCTGGGACTGTAACGACTTCTCATAAAACAGGAAAATGTTACAGTAAAAGCACATTGCGGTACTTCCATATTTCAGAGCATGTGCGGGTATTATTATCCGCTCCCCCCACCCCCGGACAGAAAGTTTCCATGGAAAGGATACACTTTTTAAAAGAGATGCCCATTGTGTTGTTTTTAAAACAGGTGGAAGACCTCTGTAATGATTTTATGCCTTTCAATAAAAATTTTATGAGGTGTATTTGATTATAGATTAATGTGTCCCTAATAAAATGGACGGATGGAAACAGCAAAGACTGTGTCTCCGAGCTCTACTGACGTGTGGCTGAACACATGCTCCTGTATCTGCGAAACTTTGGGGCTACGCAGCTCCAACACAGCCCCCCTTCTGGTGCCCGGCGCGGCCCGGGAGGGGACGCGGGCAAACGCTGCCCGGAGGAGCGGAGGCGGGCGGGCGGGCGCGCTCCGGCCCGCGGGAGGGCGCGGAGCTCCCGCTGCCCCCCGCTCGCCGCCAAGAGCTGCCTCCTCCGCCCCTAGTTCAGGACGAGCCGGGCCGGGCCGCGCTGGCCACGTTCAATGCCTACGTGAGATTTTTGCCCGCTTTGCTTTCTTTTCCTCCCCTCCCCTCTCCTCCCCTCCCTCCCGGCCCGGTTATCCTTCCCCGAGCCAAGCCGTGCCCGGTTAGTACGGAAAACTCGATTACCCACGGTCTTCTGCCCACGCCTGCTCTCCCGAGCGGGGGCCGGTGGCTGTGTCGGGATCTGGAGGAAACGCACAGAGTTAGTGGGACCCGCAGCACAGCCCGCCGGGGCACGGGCAGCGGCGCCGAGCAGGCACTTCCTACCGCGGGCCGTTATGAGGAAGGGACTGAAATTCCTGTTTATTTAATGATTTATTACTCTCTCAGGTTGTTTTCTTCCTTTTTTCTTCTCTCGGGTTTTTTTCCTTCTGGGTTTTTTTTTTTTTTTTTTCCACTTTTTTTTTTGTCATCTCACTTTAGTATTTTCCTTTGCGTTTTCATGATTCTCTTATATTTTTCTCTAGAAGCAAGGTTTGTGGTATGGCGAAGAATTGCCCCTCGCTTCACACAGATATAAATTGATAAAGCAGGCAGGCTAGAGTGAGCCTCCTATTTTATATACGTTAAACACTTAGTATGGAGCCAGCTAATTACTTCCCACTGCTGAAACTTCTTTGGTGATGTAGCGCGTATCTTTAAAGGAAAAGAAAAGACGGTTTAAATGTACGCAATATGCAAAGAGGATTTTTTTTGAGCACCGTTTTGTTGTTTGCTTTCAAAACGAGAGCAAGCACAACATACCTACGTGCTTGCGGCTCCCGCAGCTTCAAAATGATGATTCTTTGATTTGAGGAAAATATATCTCTGCCTTACGAGTAAACGTGCACATGAGAAAGCATTGGCTTAAATTAAATATCAACGAGCAAAAAGAGAGCAAATTTCAACGCCACCAGCTGCAATATAAGCAGTATCAGTGTCACCAAGTCAGACAACATTGGCACTATCTTGCATTTCATTTCTTGATTTAGAAACTGCTTAGGGGAGGAATGGGAGTTGATTGTGAGCAAGCTGGTTTCCCAGCGCAAACAGTAGCCAGGCTATTTTTCCAGTACTGTTTGAAGGTGAAAGTATGCCCAAGTATTTGCACTTCAATTTGGAGTCATGTTCATTTGCAAGCCATTTGCAGTTCTGCTTAGTATTTCTGCTCACACAGGCACTCACCCGCTCTCTCTCATGCACACACGCCCTTCCTCAGCTTCCAGTGCAGAGCCCTACTAATAACATTTTTCAGCTATGTACAGAAAGGGTTAAGAGTCGTGAACTTCATTATCTGGTTGTGTGCTACTAAAATGGAATTGCGCGAAATAAAACGATCTCTGAGCAAACAGAAACGGTGCAGGGTGACAAAAGTAGGTCTGAAGAGGCTGGTGCACTTTTGTAAGCAGCTTGGGAGCGTTTCTGCTCAAAAAAGACAACCTTGCCAGATGTTTGAGGGAATATTTTCCCATCCACCATCTTCTGAAAGCTCTTGAGCTGACCAAGAACCGAACTCACTAACATCTACTTCCACCCAGATTTGCATTGGTACGATAGGGGTTTTTTAAGCGAGTAAAGACAAGAAATCAAAGTCTACACATTGTAAGCACTCAGTGACTGATATTTTTTAGATCAACATACGAACGTCAAATAAAATGACACACATATTGCTGACAGCTTGTAGTAGAAAGATTTTTTTTTATCACTTACCATTTATGAGTTGATTGGATGAGGATGTCCAGTTTAGGTCATAATATTTTACTGCGTTTTTCTTTCTTTTTTTTTTTTTTCCTTTCTCTCTCTCTTTTTTTTTTTTTTTTTTTTTTTTTTTTGCATTCACTTTGTCAGACTGCGAACATCACACAACATTTTATCAATTAATCATCTGTTTACAGGCACAATTATAAATGAATTAGGTTTACATCATTTCCCGCCCCAGTCTCCACCCCACCCCTAAAAAAAAGGAAGGGGGGGGAAAAAAAAGAAAAAGGGGGGAAAGAAAGAAAGAAAACCAGGCAGACACACACAAAGACCAGAAAATGGCAAAGAAGGTACATCATTCCAAAGAGCTGCTGATAGAGAGAGATCAGGAGGCCATCCTGCATCCGTACTTTAAACATTTGTAGAAAACCAAAGGAACCGCAGTAGTTTACAGAGTTTATTGCATTATACATGCGAACAGAACATGCACAAGAAGGACATATTGCTGCTGAACGACTACTATTCCACATATGCACCACAAGGAAATGTCTACAATGGAGAAGAAGGAAATATTCCATTTTACGAAGGACAATCTCTAAGTTCATTTGAGAGGATAGTTACATTATAATGTGCTTCTCTTTCCCCCCGCCCCCGAAGTTTCCCCCCCCCCTTTTTTTCTTAAAGTATTGAATGTACTCAAAACGTTATGGCCCGTGTAACAGCCCCACATAAATACCATTTTGTTAGTAAAAACATGAAAAAGTCACATTGCTTGGATGTTCGACAGTTCCAATAAGTTAAGACCAAATGATAATATTCAATAATAGTTACCCTGCATTACGATGAGAACAAAAATAAATTACACGTGCTAGGTTTTATATATACTCGTCATAGTAATACATATTCACTTGCAGCGCTAAAAGAAGGACGAAGAGTCACATTCTATCAGAAAAACAAAACAAAACAAAACAAAAACAAAACCAAAAACAAAACAAAACTGGAAAATGCCGGGTTTTGCCAGAGTCTCTCCTGCCTTTAGCAAGTGGCGGTGCTGTGCCCATTCCTCACTGGTGCCCCCCCCGGGGTTAGGGTTTAAGAGAAGGTCAGATTAGCGGTCAGTTCCCGGATTCGGTTCTCCCTGCTCATCTTCTTGAGCTTCATTCTGCGGTTTTGAAACCAAATCTTGACCTGCCTGTCAGTGAGGTTTACGCTCTTACTGATCTCTAGACGGCGCTCTCGAGTGAGATACATATTGAATAAGAACTCTTTCTCTAATTCCAGTGTTTGGTGTTTAGTATAAGGACACCTCTTCTTTCTGCCACTCTTTGCAGTTAGCCAATTGCTTGTTGGAGTATCAGACTTGATTTCCTCTATCAAAATCAAAGAAGAAGAAAAAAAAAATCAAAAATACCTCAGGCTGTTAGAGTGTACCCTTGGCCATGACCCCTCCTCTGCAGTGTCTGGCAGATATGGTGGATGTTGGCATGAAACACAGCTGGGGTGAGGTGTGGGCACAGCGAGGGACCTGCTGCCAGGCTGGGCGCCCCGGCCCCGCCGCACGGCACCCTGCCCCTGCCAGAAACGGGCTCTCCAGTTCTCAGCTGGCGTTTAGCATTTCAACAAGATTTGACCTGCCATCAGCCCCATGGCCACATTTTAACGGGTCTAGTCTCGCCATGGCCGCCTCGGGCTTCCACGACACTTGCTACGAAAATATCCCCATTACAAAATACCCTCGCACTGTATTTTAAAGCAGCATCCCCCCATCCATCAGCTGAATTACACAAGCACACCTAGGAGCAGACATAGACGTTTTCGCAGCCAAAAAAGATACAGAAGAAATTAACACCCTCTGCCTCGGATTTTTTTTTTTTTTCTTTCCATTTTCCTTTCAGAATTTTTTTTTCCCCCCACCAGAAAGAAATCTGCCCCACATCAACCTAGACCTGGGCAGTTAAATATAATTGAGATAAAGAGAGTCTCCATGCACACGTATGGTATAAATCGACCTAGAGGTTGCAAAGTACATTTTGCTAGGAGAAAATTTCCCGTTTTGGGATTCTTTGAGACACGCCGTTCGAAAGGAAGGCTTTAGTGCACTTTTAAAGGAAAAATAAATTCAGATTACCACCACCTTTAGCTTTCAAACGCATTTCAAAATACTGTTGCACTTTTGGAGACCAACCCAAGGTTATCTAAAGCACCACATTGAAATATTCCACCTTTGGACCAGGCAGTTAGCGGGCTGCTGTTTTCATTGTGCATTTGTTTCCAACTTTACCCAACCTGGTAGCACCTATTCCTCACCTATTTTAATAGGATCGTAATTAACTTTAAATGCAATCAAACCGCAGTAAGGCTCAGTGGAAAAAAAAAAAAAAATCAGCGAAATATTACAAGAGAAAGTTGAGCTGGTCGTATTTTACAACCTCCAGACCTGCTTTTTTAGAGGTATGGGGCTGCTTTTGGCTGCTGCAGCGCATTAAGGAGCACACGGCTATATTCCCCGCATCACAGAGGCGGTCTGCATGCACGAGAGAGGCAGATCTCTACAGAAAATCTTTGGACCCTTTTGTGTGGCATTTTTGCCTGCCAAAATCTTCAGAGACAACAGCACCTGCAGCCCGATACTCCTTATCATTAAATGTGATGGCTGTGATGCTCGTTAGTATATTCGAGCGTGCTTTATGGTGCTGGCGTGTTGGAGTTACACCACGGCACGGCTTAAACTCGGTAATACAGACCTTTACTCTCCTTCTCCTGGACTTCTGGGCTGGACACGGAGCCTTCGGGCAGGCAGCTCCGCTCGTCTTGCAACGTGGACTTGGGCTCGGGACTTTCCACTTGAGAGACTTTAGCGGTGCTGTCTTGGTTGGTCGGGTTTTCATTCATTTTCTTTTCCAGCTGAAGTTGAGCAGATATCTGCGGTTTGGAGCTGCCGCGAGGGTTTAACTGTAACATTACAGTTGAACTCGTTTCAGGGCTATTATTGTACTCTTGGGTTTTCCCAGTGGCGTAGGTCTGGCTCAGTCTAAAATATCCTGGGACGGGAACCTCGGGGTTCTCAATGGGGCATGATTCAGACACCAGCCTCTGGTAGGAAGGGACGTCTGCAGAAATGAGTTTGGATCTCTTATCGGAATACATGCAGCAATTGCTTTCTTCTTTAATATTTGTAGTGAAGGAACAAGTGGGGACCTGCTGTGTAACAGGTTGCTCTATTCGACAAGATCTGTTCGGGTCTGTCCAAGTGTCTACTTGAGGTATATAAGGATGTACATTCATACCCATATTTTGGTGATTAACTTCTCTTTTAGCCAGAGACGGAAGGAGTCCACAGGTTTGCATCCCATACGTCCCAATGTCTGTGCTAGGTGGCATATACATGCTGGCGCTGTTGGAGTAGAAACTGTCACTCCTGCACGCACTGATGAGAGAATCTACTAAAAAAGTATTAGCGGCAGGAGAGCTGTTGGGAAAGGACATTTTGGGGCGGAATTTGAGGAAGAGAGATTGTGTCCTTTGTAGGCTGACATCTCTAGGAAAACATTCCCGTGTAATTGCGGATGCCTCCGCGCGACCACATGACAGGCGGGCCAATGGCAGCGCCCGCCGCCCCCGCGCCCCGCCGCCCCGCCGCTGACGCGCCCCGCCGCGCCGCCCCGCCGCGCCCCGCCGCGGTCAACAGCGCCCCCTAGGCGCCGCGCCGGCACCGCACCGCCCCGGCCCGCCCCGCCGCGCCCGCGCCCGCGCTGCGGCACCGCGCCGGGCCCCGCCGCGCCGCCCCCCCCCCCCAGCGCGCACACACACACACACACACACACACCCCACACACCCCTTCCACACACACACACGCACACACGTCCCTCAGCCCGCGGAACATCCTCCCCCCCACACCCCCCCCCCCCCTACACACACACCCCCCCGCCCCGGGCGGCGCGGCCGGCGGAAAAACCGCGCCTGCCCCCGATGGCTCCTGTAAAAGCCCCGCTCCTGACAAGTGCGGGGACAAAAGGTTGCGGGATTTATTAATGCGTATTAAGGAGAATCAGGGGCGATCAATAAAAGCCTCATCTACATTCTTGGGCTACTTGGTAATTTTCTTGCTTCTGAAGCTTTTTCAAGAGTTATACCCTCTGTTGCCGCGCACGGGAAGATATTTTATTAACAAATCAATCGAGACTTTGTAAAGGATAAGATTAATAGTTAAGATTTAGCATAATGGCGTTCGCGTTATGAATTATTGAAAATTATACTATTGATTTTTTCCCTCGCTGCTAACCAAGAAGGTCAATTTTTGTTTTAACACAAATCGTCAAATATTAAAAGCTAGACTTTTGTCATAACTCGAGTTTTATAGGGAGGCTACATTCCTAAAATTATTTTACAATGCTCTCTCCCGACCGCCTGGGAAAAAAAAGTGGGTTTTTCACTTGCCCTGGAAACCGTCATAAAGATAATTTCTCCTTCTGTACTGTTGCTCATTAAAAAACATACAGAAACTCATATCCTCACTGCAACTCCTCTTCGAGCAACTTTTCCTTTCCTTTTTTTTTTTTTTTTTTTTTTTTAAAGAAGAAGAATGATAAATGCATCTGTATTATTAAAAACAAACAAAAAACAAACCACCGAAGGCAACAGTAACTGTCTGTATGGCAAATCAGATTTTTCAGTCCCAACATTTTAAACGTATTTCACTGTTTTCCCCCCCTCTCCGTACCCATATTTACACCCGGAGCTATTACATTTTAAATAATGATGGTACAAACTGGTTAACACTCTCTTTCTTTTCCCTTCCTTTCCTTTTCTTTATTTTTATTTTCTCTTTTTCTTTATTTCTATCCCACACACCCCCCCAACTGTTCTCAAACTGGAGTATTTCTTCTCTGGGACTAATGCTGTCAAGGACTCTCACGCACACAAAGTGAACTTGTTGATAATTTTTCTTTCGGATCCATCCGTCTGTTTATTTTGGGCCTTTCTACCACCAAAACACCCTTTCAGATCCCCAAGAGCAGGCGAGCACGTGAAAGGATTTTAAAAAATTTAAATGCGTCTTTCGCACAGTTGAAACCATGCGTTTTGCACCCGCGTGGATTTGAATTTTCCCCTGTTTCCTGGCATTTGGCTGTTTTGCACTTTACCGTACACTTTACACTGCTGGAAACAATAACCCTATTTAAAATTTCGCTGTGGCAATGAGACAGACCTTTTAAAACCTTATCGCAGCTGTTCAAATACAACATCATTGTCAGGTTAAGAGCCAGTGTCTTTTATAGCTGCAGCCTCCAGCTTCTGGGGTGCCGGGGAGTTTAAATATTACCTTCGTGATATTCGCTGCTTTCAAGCTCTGTCCGCAGCATCCCTGCGCCTGGCGCAGCCCCCTGCCCTCTCCGGGCATGCTTCCCCGCCGCCGAGGGCTGAGCAGAGGAAGGGGCTCTCCGCCGAGCTGGCTGTTTAAGATCATTATCAGAGCCATTGCTAAGATTTGCCTGAGCCGGGGAGAAGCTGCGGCGGAGCCCACGACGCTCCCTCCGAGCGCGGCGGTCCCCCCCGCGCTTTCTAGCAATTTCCTCTTCTTCAACAACAGCCCGGACAACCCACCGAGTTTAAAGAAACAAAATACTATTTTCCTTGACGCAGTTTAAGCCTCGACTGTTAAATCTAATCAGGAATTTTATGCCCATCAAATGGCTCTTTCATAATCTTTATTTACACTTTAAGAAAAGGGGGTCCCAGAAATATATATCCCAGCTGAAGTATTCGCCCAGAGGTTTGCAGCCGGTTTTGCCCAACAGTAAAGTTAAAACAATAAGCAAATGCTGAGCTGCTTTCCTTCCACGCCAGCCCGGCTGGTGCTGGAGGAGCTGACTTCTTGGCTCCTGATTAGACATGAGGGCGCTTTGATTTTTTTTAATTGAAAATATGAATTTCTTGCATGTCACTAGACGGATACGCAGATGATGGCTGTGAGGATAATGATTTAAATATCCTACTCAGGACTGGCAAGCGGCTCCGTAAGACCCTTCGCTCGCGATAAATCATGAGGGTTTTTAAAAACGGGCTGCAATTTTTTCTTGAAAATGAACAGTAGGAAAGTTTAAGTTTGATGTAAATAGAAGTTGAATAAACATGCGAGAGCCACCGGGGAACTGGGGACTTAGGCTCTGGGCATTTAATGTCACTCTTCTTTTAAATCATATTAAAATGGAATCAAGTAATTAACATTAATAAATAAATCAATATTGTGCAATAAATGAGATATACAATCTACATTAATATAAAGGTTTTGCTCTCAGAGCCCCATATTTTTCCGAACGAGGGAAGGAAAAAAAAAAAAACCAACCAATGGGTCCATGCAGATGTAAATTACTGTTTGTAATAAAGCATAGGTGGACATTACAGTTTTCTCCTTTAGCAAATGTCAGGGCTAAAAACTTGAGGTTACCAGACGTGGCAGCAGGGCTTAATTTTCACTGCCTTATCTCCCTAAACCTTATTACTGGTGATATGATTATTTTTTCTCTCGGCTGTTCTGAGGATTCTCACAGCTGCAATTTGCTGTGTTTGTGTCTCATTATGGGAGGGGGATGGGAGGTACGAAAGAGGCTAGATATTTTGCAGATGCCTTCAGTAACAAAGGTATTGCTGCAAATATCTTATTTTAAAAACAGGCTGGAACCCAGGAAGCTTTTAGTAAAATTCCTTTCATTTACTCGATTTCATCATTTTATTTAGGGTGTCTTTAAAAGAGTGGTTTGTATATTTTATGCCACGCTGTTATATTGCAGAGAGATTGAAGAGTAGTTTTTATTTAAGAAAATAAAAATTGGCTACGATATCGTGTCCTTTCTTCTTTTAATAATGCAACTGTCACGCTGCCCAGATTTCTATGTGCCATATTTTCATAGAAAGAGTCGGCGTCTGGACTGAGGGCTCAGATTCCCTGGATTATTTTGACTGAGGGCGGGGGAAGGGGGGGTGGGGGATCATACTGACGACATTATGACTTTTCCTAAATATGAAAGCTTATAAAATAAACAAAATAGCACGCTGGCCGTTTCTTCAAAGGTGTTATTTCTGAGCGTGGGGATCGCACAGTAGCACTGACTGTACTCCCAGCTTCGCCCGAAGCCTCACCCCTTCCTCTATTGTATTTCTATATTTCTGTGCACACAGAAGTGCATATCTGGAATGATGAGATTTTAGCGTGTGGTTTGGTCACCGATGCAGCCCTCAGCCTCGGTATTTGGGCTGCACATTTATCTTTCGGCAGATTCCTGCCGCATTTGTAGTTTAATCAGAAAATAAGCAAATGCCCTTTTTGTTCTCCTTAAAGGACAAGCCCAAAGACATCTGGAAATCGCTCACAGCCTTTTCTGTCTAAAGGAATAAAACAGAGAAATGGGTAAAAAAAAAAAAAAAAAAAAAAAAAAAAAAAAGAGATTATGGACTCGCACAGAACCATCACATTTACACGATGATTCAAAAAAGAATAAACCAGCATTTCCATATTTCGGTATATTTTTTTTTTTTTAATTACCAACACATCCTGGCTCCCATCACTCGTTCACGTTCGCTGAGATCGGCCTCACTGTAATTTGCGAGGGGTTAAAGCACCTCGTACGAAGCCTAATGGGTTTGGGGTTGGTGTGAGCTCTCACAAGGAGCACTCTCATGCCAAGGAAAACAAACACACACAAAAACTTCGCTAAACGTTTCCCTCTCGAAATGGGTATCTCCACCGAGAGACCAAGGGATTTTCCTTCGGGCTCCAGCCGCGCCTGCAAGGGCTACCTTTGGCGTCAGGGATCCCAAGGATTTCAGATTGTACAATGCCATTTTATTACCGACGGAAAGGCTATTTCTAGGAAAGTGTTAACAATGAACTTCTAAAAAAAAAAAAAAAACCCAAAAAAAAAAAAACAAAACAGAATCAAAACAACCCAACCCCAACAGCCTAGTAGACAAAGTGCCAACAAATGCTTTCACGAGAGACGGGGCTTTTAAAAATGCGGAATATGGCTGAGCCAACGTGAAATAGATTTCGATGAATTCTGCAAATAAGCAGAAAGCAGCGAAGCCATTTCTTTCCTCAGATTCTGACCAAAAGTGAGCACTGGAGGGAAAAAATAAAACAGAAAACCAGAAAAACGGAACATGCTCGGTCACTGGCGAGCGTCCAGGAAATTCATAAGCTTCACTTTAATTTTCTAATCTCTAGTTTCATTTTAATAGATCTCCATAGTACTTTTAGGGAGAGGAATTTCATTCAGCAATGCCTTGGCAAGGTGATGTTCGGATATTAAAAATATCTTCTTTACGCTTTAGTCTCTCTTTCTTTCAAAAAATAAGCACTCTCAGGATCTAACGTTAATCTCACCTTTAAATAAAATACGGTTTTAAAATTACGCTTTCTGTACCTAGAGGTTTATTTAAGAAAAGCCTCGAATAAGAATCGAGATAAACTGTGGAAACGCATGGCTTTTATATTACTTTTGTTCCATCCGCGTTAAGTCTGTCCTTAAAGAAGCAAATAGATTTTCGTTCTAGGGAACGAACTCTGAATATGACCGGCTTGGTGTTTTTTATTTTTTTTTTTCCTTTCTCAAAATTATGGGATTTTTTTTTAAAGCTCGGATGCATTATAAAAGATTACGATTCCCCCCCCCCCCCCCAAAAAAAAAATCTTTTAAAGTGGCATATTTCTCCCGCACGTCACGGTTATGGGTTATTTGTTTAATAAATCTTTTTGATGCTTTATTTTCTCATTTGGAAGGCCCTGAAATCTTATCGTTACTTATATATTAGATATTTTATTAGCAGCGGAATGCTGATGAGGGGAAGCGGCCGGGCACGGGGCTGTCGCGCGTGGGCGCGCCCCCCTGTGGCCGCCGGCCGCCAGGCACGCGGGACCTGCCTCCTCTCCCGGGTCTGCCTCCTCAGCTCGGTTCGCTCCCGGTCATGGGTTTCTTCCTTTCTTTCCGAAGAGAAACTTAAAACTGCTATCAGGGAGCGTTTATGCAAGATTAATACTAGGGTGTTTCGCTTTCCGCGGTCCTCTTTTGCGGTGCCTGAGCATTTTAAAGGCGTATTAATCCGCTAAAATAGAGTGTTAAAGCACGGCAGGGAACAGAAAATCAAACGACTCGTTCTCGCCCTGTGGATTAAGGCTCGGGAGAGACGCGAGAATTTCGCGATAAGGTCAGGCGAAATGCTTTGAGAAATTCCCCGCGACTTCGCGCATTTCTAATTAATGGGCTTTGTGGGGAAACGCAGATCCGCAGAAAAGCTGCATAGAAATACCATCTTTCTCCCTAAATTACGAAACAAACATTTCCTACAGCCCACGCATATTTTTTTTGAGAGAAAAAACGCTTTTTTTTTTTTCCTTAAGAGCTAAAAAAAAAAAAAAAAAAAAAAAAAAAAAAAGAAAAAAACAACAACAAAAAAGGAGGTTTAGGACGAATTCCCGGGGCGCGGAAGAGAAAGGCGAGGGAAGCGGGGAGCCCGCCGTGCTCCGGTTGGCGGGGACCGGAGCGGGGCATGCTCCCCGCACGCCGCGGAGAGGCTCACCTCGACCCAGCTGGGATTTTCTTTGCGTTATGATGCATTTGATAATATGGCCAGCTATGCGGTAATAAGTGTGTGTGTGGTTGTGCGTGTGTGTGTGTGTGAGAGAGAGAGGGAGGGAGACGGAGACTGAGAGAGAGAGAGAGAGAGAGTGGGTGGTGGTTGAAAATAACAGAAGAACCTTAAGGCGCCTAATTATTCAGAAAGGTTAAAGGTGATGACCTTGACATTTTGGAAGTTCAAAGGCATACACTTATGTTTTTCTTGCTAAAGGGTTTTAAAAAAATTTTTTTAGTCATGCCTCCCTCCGCTTCCATTTCTTGATTTTTTGAATTCTCGGGCTTTTCCTGACTTATTTGGGCACTTTTGCCTTCCCTGCGTGCGAGCGTAGCGAGAGCCGCTTCGTCCTATTCAAAAAAGGCAAATTCTTTTCTCACTCCTCGCCTTTATTGCACACTGCGGAAATCTCTTTTTCACCCACCAGAAGGTGTATAATATAACCCAATTAAGCTGTTTAGAACCTCGGGTTTTATGGTGTTGTCTAGACAGTTCAAGGTTTTGTAAACAGCCCAGCCAGGTCACGCAAGATAAAGCGGCGCGGAGCGGCGCGGAGCTCCGCCGGATGCCGGCCCCGCGCAGGGCCCGCGGCCGCCGCCGGGGCTCCGCGCTGCGCTGCCGGCCGAGCGCCGCGCCCCGCTCGCCTGCCGAGGGACGATATTTAAGAGATCCACCCCTCTGCCTCCAAAGTTTTTTTCCTTTTCGTTTTTTTTTTTTTTTTTTTTTTTTTTAGCCCCCCCAACCCCCCCCCCCCCCCCCGACTAGTGCCAATTGTTTATAGCTCCCTCTTGTCTGACTCGCTCCGAGCCCTCGCTCTTTCTGCCTTGCTCTTCACTAACAAGTAAACAATCATTGGCGCTGGGAACTCTGGCTTACTGGGAGCCTGATCAGTTTTAAAAAAAGCCTTTTTCGTTGTTTATAGAAATTGTAGCACCATCAGAAGTGATGGTCTGCAGACAGCCATGTTGGCTCTGCCTCACAGCGAACAAGGAAGGTTATGCATACCTACAAAGGGACAGTTAGACATCTAAACTAGTATTTGTTTAAAATGCATTTTAAATAACCCGACTAGGCTTCCTCCCGTTATTATTTAACTGAACTTGGCTCTAGCCCGGGAAACGCTAGGATCCTTCGGAGATGCAAATCCATACAGTGCACGGAAGTTATAACCTTAACTTTACTAGAAACCATTTATTCACATGAAAAAGACAGTGGCCCATGCTTTTGGATGACAATAGAAACATATATATATATATTTTATATATAGCGAACGTACATTTACCATCTCTTAAATAAACCGCATTCACTTAAAGAGGAAAGTGTTACCCTAGCTCAAAAGCAACAGAGCCCCCCCGCACTCAATGAATTGTAAGCAAAAACTACCAGACACACTGCAGGTCCATTGCTGGTACTGTGGGAGAGGAAAAAAAAGCACCTTTGGCGAGAAACACTTGAGAGTGGACAGTTGGATTTACCCTAGTTTCCCCTTATCAGGAATCTGCTCCGCCAAGCCCCGAAATCTCCAGTGGCCATTCAGTGTGTGGAGTTGCACATGAAAATGAAACTTTCAGTTCCGCAGGGTGGATGTGTCATGTAAACCAATATACTTTTCATTCAGATGGCAGGTCAGAGAGACCGAGATACTTTTTGTTTTTCTCCTTTCTTCCTTCTCTCTTGCTCTCTCTCTCTCTCTTTTATTTTTTTTTCCTTTTTTTTTTTTTTTTTTTTTTTTTTTTTTCAAAACAAGGGATTCCCAGTGAAGTATTGGAGTCGATCTCTGTTCAGTTTCTTTTCTTTCATCCTTCGATTCTGGAACCAGATTTTAACTTGCCGGTCAGTGAGGTTAAGCATTCTGGACAACTGCAGTCTTTTCTCTTTGTTTATGTACACGTTGAAGAAAAACTCCCGTTCCAGTTCTCTTATCTGATATTTGGTATAGGGACACCTCTTTTTCCTTGATCGCTGGGGAATTGCTGAAATTAAAGAGAGAATAAACTGATTTATGCCGCTGCTACGAACATGCTCAGCTAGGAAGAGATCAGAGACTTTGACAATATCCCATTGCCTGGAAAGCAGCCCTCTAGCAGTTCAAAAAAATATTCCTGGGGCTTTTACTCTCTGGGTGACTTAGCAAAAAAGCGAATATTTCCCAACTTCTCCTTAAAAGAGAGCACTTCGAGCAATACAGAGAGATATTTAAATGGGCTGGAAAAATTCCAAGTTTCTCAAACTCCTCTCACCCACACCCCCCCCCCCGCCCCAAACAAACGAAGATCTTAAGCTCTAAACCGAAGGCAGCTCTGAGCACTACCTGTGAAATCTCCCCGTCTCCCCCCCGCCAAATCAACAATTTAATAACAATTAATATCCTCTTCCAAGAATACCTTAAGCCCACCTAAATTGGTTTCCTATCGTAAACACGCTTTACAACGGTAAAGGAAATCTTATAGGATATATAAAATCCTTTGGATGCTTATAAAATTGCACATAAAATGCGGCTTGACAAAGTGTTGGCCTTGTACTCTTGCCCCCAATTTACTACTGATACCTACCTGAACTGTTGCTCTTCTCTGCAACAGCCTCACCAGAAGGGGAATCGGCGCTGTTTGCTGGTGTCACTTTCTTCTCTTGGCTGGAAGGTGTTTTACTGCAAGTGCTGTTCTGGGCTTTCAAGTCGCTCTTGTCCGCGTCCCCCTCGCCCTCGGAGTGCTGCTGGTACGGGGGTCCGGGGGCTGTCTCGTAAAACTGGTCGAAGCCTTGCGGCAGGATGCCGTTCCTCCCCACCGAGCTGTAGAAGTTGGAGGCGGCGGGAGACGGTCCGTGGTGGCCGCAGACAGGGTCCGTTTTGAATAACATTTCCGTCCTCCTGTTCGCAGGCTGCAGAAAGTCTCTGTGCATCACCTCTTCAGCTGAGTAATAAGGAGCATAACTGCCCCTATACTGCCATTTGCTGCGCTCTAATCCGTATTCCCTGAATGCTACTTCACGCACAGGTTGGACATGAGGTAAATTAGAAGAATAAGGAAAAGTCATTTGACAGGACGACGACTGCGACAAAAAAGAGGGTTTCGTCGAGAAATCTGAGGGTGAGACGTAATAAGCGCACCCTGGCAGATACATATTGGATGTGCCGTGACTGCAATCGTCAAACTCAGTCATGTCTTCCTTTTTGCGATTGCAAGCAACCAGGAGGCTTCAATGCATTGAACAAGATCCATCTATTGCACAAGAGGGTTTGGACAGGATCAACTAAGAAAAAATCCCCACCGTGTGCTGACGTGCAATTCATCTTGATTGATTCTAGTGGTAATTATGTCACGTGACGCGATGTAGAAATGTCCTTATATCTATATCAGCCCCTCGGAAAGGCTCCTAAGATCTCTCCAAAGAGCCCTCCCAGCACGGAGAGGCGAGCGCAGCGTTTCTACAAACACAGCCGGTTTTTTCCCCTCATCCTTTCCCCGGGCGGTGAGGCACACGTAGGTGGTGCGGCTGTAATCACCTGGGGCCGCGCCGCCCGGGCGGGCGCCTGCCCACCGCCGCAGCCCGGCGCGGAGCCCCGCGGCGCGCAGCCCCCGCCCGCATCGCCGCCCAGCTCTCCCGGCCTCCGCGGGCAGCCGGGGGGGGGGACACACGGCCGCCGTCGGGGCAGGGTCGCCCTCGGAGAGCGGGGTGCGGGCTCCCGGCCGGGCACCCTCGGCTCGGGAACGTGGTCGCTCCTCGTTAGAGGCGGCGATGCTCGCCGGCCGCCGTTCACGCAGATGATGCGCGGGTGACGGCTCGCCCGGGAAAGCCAAGTCCCAGTCACACGCCCGAGGGTACGAGTGGCTCTGCCCGCCCGGCTCCAGCAATCCACAGTTGGCATCCAAACCGGCCACGGAATTCAAAGCCTGAGTCCCGATCACCTCGCTTTCCCTCGCTATGCAAGCCCCGACACTGCGCGCTTGTGTCAGGGCGCCAGAGACAAACTGAAATGAGAAATAAGCCAACTGAGCATCTCTCGGTAGCCGGTTTTAAGAAAGGGAGACACTTTCGGGCTGTTCTGGAAAGCAAAGGGCTAGGGCAGGAAGAGAGGTCCACCAAGCACGGTTTCCTTGGGAAGCGGAGCAGCGCACAAAGTGACCTCTGTTCCCGTGCCTCCAACTCCCACCAAAATGTTCATTTTCATTGGAAGGGAAAAGCAGGCTTGGGAGCGGGCGACACGCACAACACCCGCCAGCCCCGCGGCCGCCCTGCCTTCGAGGGCTCCTTTTTGCCAATTTTCCTGTTCTCCTTGAAATATGATTTTACATAGACGAGCACAAGCCGAGTCAAAAAGGCTGAAAAGAGAGGAGAACAAGTAATACGCGCCAGCAATAGCCCTATGCTCGAGCAATTCCTCATTCCAGAAACGTTTGCCAGCTCTCTATGGGAATGCCTTTTTTTCCGCCACTGTACAGCATAGCCAGAGTAGCCCCGCCACATGCCGCTCTCCAATTAAACTCGAAATCTGGGGGAGCTCGCCATGCCGAGCAGGGTCGCCCCCTGCCACCCAGGCAACCCCCGGGCGCTCTGGCCCGGCGGCAGGCCCCAAGACACCTCCAAAAAGGCAGCCTCCAAATCCCACAGCAAGCAGAGAGCCCGGCAGGTAGGGAACCGGCCCCAAAGCGCCGCAGGCAAGTAGGGGGGAAGGCCCGGGGGAGCCCCAGCTCTGCGAAGCGGCGGTGCCCGCGGAGGGCTCGCCCAGGCGCAGGCTGCGCGCCCCGCGGCCCCGCCGCCACAGGCGCCTCCTGCGCGCCCCCGGCTCCGCGTTGCGGAGAGGAGCCGGGGGCGGGAGCCCCGCAGCCCGGGCTGCGCCCCGCACCCTGTCCCCCGCCCCGCCGCCGCCGGCACGGCCCCTCCTGCGGCCCCCAGCCCCCCAGGGCAGGCGAGGGCTGCCCAAGGGGCTTCCACACCGCAGCCCAGCTTGCCCGTTCTAAGCAGTAAAACACCAAAGCCAGGCAGATAAGATGAAAAACATGATTTTTTTTTTTTCTTTTTTCCCTCCCTCCCCGCCCCCCCCCCCCCTTTCTTTCCTTTTTCTTTTCTTTGTACACTGTGGTTATATTTTTGCCTTGATGCCTCCCTCGCAAACCACCTCAAACACCACACATTGCTCTCAGCAGATAGCCTCGCAAGGTATCACTAGAAATCAAGGCACAAAACCACCATTCCCTCCTTCTACCGGTAACTTTCAAGCCCTCTCGATTCTGCTGCAACACATGAACAACCTCCTAAAAATGATGCCTGCGCAGTTAAAATGGCTCCTGTGTCACTTACCACCCTGAGCTCGCAGCAGAGCAGGGCAGGGATCCGTTTGGATTGTGCCCCCAGGTTTCTGATCGCCTATCTCATCAGGAGAGATGGCTCTGGGAATCTATGAAGCTTCATTTTCTTTACCATTCAAACAACTAATTACGCCTTAGCCAGAATCCTTCACCTTCCTTTCGATGCAGCAAGCTTAGCATCCATTAAATTTTGGCGCAGGAGCCAACCGGTTTCAACTAATTCAAGTTCAAAGACATGGCGACGATTTGTTAATACGAAAACAGCCCTTTTAGGAAACAGTCCCTTAAAAACGATCTAATGTGGGGAATGGGAGACCAATATCGCAGCAGAGACCCCGCTGGAACAAGGCAGAGCTGGGGGTCCCCGCCTGCCAGAGCATTTTTACCCTGGGGTCGGTTCCCAGCCCAGCTCTGAGCATTACATATCTCCCCGCTCCCCTTTTTTTTTCTTCCTTTTTTTTTTTTTTTTTTTTTTCCTTACACAGATTAAACAGCATCGAAACATAAATACACATCATGTACACAGTCAGGCGAATACTTTACCGTTAGGCGTCTTGAAACATCTGCAACCGTTGCCTGGAATTACCAAGTATTCAGGTCCAAGTGACATTTCCAAAAGCCCTCCGTGGAAATTAAGGCGACCTGCATAACATTCGGGTTTAAAAATATACCCAGTCCGGCTGGAGAAGATGCGGTATTTTTGTGCCACCCAAGATAAGACACTAACTTGACCTTAACTTTGTTATGGCGCCCCTAGTATCTGGAGAACGTGAACAGACACTGTCTGGCAGCTCTCGTAAAAACCGACTGGAGAAGAGATTCTGAGTCATTTCATTTATTGCCACTACAGTTCTGCAAGAAAGCTTTTCCTCCCTGCCAAACTTTAATTATTTATGCTCTTTTAGGAGGCACAAAGGCATCCAGAGCCATTCCCAACAAGCCGAGTTGCGTTTGCTGCCTTATCAAACGAGGAGGAATGGAGAACCCCCTCGGAAGGGCTTTATCACGTTTAGGCTGCGGTCGGAATGCGAAGATGTTTATGTTGGAGTAAATAAAGGGATGGACGGTCTCCTGCATCCCGCGGGGGGACGCGGGTGTGGGCGCAGCAAGCGGGTGCCCGCTGCTCCCCATCCCCCTCCCCCTACTCCGCACCGCATGCACCCACAAAGCCGGGGCAAGGGGCGAAACACAGCTGGAAGGACACCCGAAATAATCCAGCCGGAGAGAGGGCGTGGGTTACATCCACCTCACTCGGGTGCATCTCCTGCACGCCCACCCGGCGTGCCGCACACGCGTGTGCACACATGTGCCCACGGGGCGGCTCAGGCGGGTGTGCGCAGGCAGAGCCGCGCAGGCAGGGCGCGCCCCGCGCCTGCAGCTCTGCCCCACGCGTGTGTGCCTCCCCACACACCCGAACCGGCGCCGCTGTCGTCGCCCGCTGCTTCAGAGCAACGGCTGAAGCCTGAAGCGTGGGCACGCGTGAAATCATGCACCATTTTCTACCGCCTGTGTGTCTACGCAGGGTGTGAGCCCGCAAATACGTACGTGTGTGTGCACGCACACACGGTTACATACAACGGGCACTGGTGAAATAAGTGCATCTATATAGGTACCGGCACACACAGAGATAAACAACACATATACTTTCGCATTATGTCCCAATTTAGATCCTACCTCCTCTCTTTTTTCTCCTTCTTGGGCGATTTAGGCTAGAAGCTTTACAATAAGCCATCGTCGTGGATCAGACACGTTTAATAAATAACACATTGCCTTTCACATCTTTTCACCCGAGGTTCCTCTTCGGAGTTCACATCACCCATCTAATAAAGGAACTGGTTGTACTGGGGCGGGTTAGGACAGGGAAGGACGGCATAAAGGGTCCATTTCTCATGGACTGTATCCGGCTGAATAGTATTCCAGGAAAGAATAAGAAAAGGGGCTTTATCTGTTTTTTGCTTTTCTCCTGGCTTGCATCATTGGGGTTGCTTCTAGTTTTTTTAATTAGGGAAATGCTACTGAGTGAAGAGACTTTTATTGTCCGCAATGCGCCAGCTCCCAGCACAGAGACTGAATGCCTCGAAGATCTGGAGGGACCCAGGGGTGGTGCCTCTGGCTGTAGGTGGCTAGGTGTGCCTCCCTGGCCCCGGGGGGCTCCCACTCCGCGCGGCTTTGCCCCCACTTTTCCACTGGCAGTCACCCCGCCATGAGCGAGGTAGGTTTTTGTCTGCATTGGGCAATGCGGTAAGAGTGGCCGTCCTGGACGGCGAGAAATGCGCCTCCAAGTTGGGCTGGTTTTCCTTCTCCCTCCCGAAACACCAGCCGAGCATTACCTTTGGGGCTCTCTGGAAAGCCTTCGGGAAGATGGCTGCATTTCTGCCCTCCTAGAAATCCGACGTTTACCTCCAAAATCATCTGGACCACTGTGCCCTTGCGAGCAGTACTTGGAATCAAAGGAGTGGGTAGGAGCAAAGTTCAAATATGCCTCTTTATGAAATAATGAGTTTATTGCCTTCAGGAAGGCGATAGCCCCGTGTAAATAGGAATAGGTAGCTGCTTTGTGCCGTTCCTTGTGGTTGTTTAGCCTTGTTGCATACGCCCTGAACAACCATATCTGAGCCTACTGTATATACCAGAAAAAAACGCAGGCTCTGCCAACGTAATTATTGTTACTGTTGGGAGAGGCAACCCAAGGTTTTGCGTGTGGAAACGCCTCTTCATTAGAAACAGATTTAGGTGGAAATTGCAGCCAAAAGGAGTTTTAATCCGGACCTAAAATTCCCTGAGATTTTTTTTATTATTATTTTCTGAAATATCAGACCAAGGCAATATCCAGCATTTCCCCTGGCTCCGCAGCTCCGGCCAGCCTGGCCGCTCTGGTGCTGCAGAGGCTGGCGGCTCCCGGCAGAGAAAGCCTGTCAGCAACATGCGGGGAAAATCCACTTAATTCTCGTCCTAAAACAATAATCAAACGGCCTGGGCAATGCTCCCAGCCCCTCTGGTCGGGTTATCCTCTGAGGTTTATATCTGGGCAAAAAAACGAAAGTGTTCCCCCCTTTCCCTCATAAAAACCTCTGCGGAAACCGCCCTGGGGACGGTCTCACAGAATAATCAAACCCACCAAAACCTCCGGGCTCTCCCCTCTCCTGTCCTGCAGCACCTCGGGATGAGAGGGGGGCCCCTGCTCCCCCCAGCCCTGCCCCCGCCCGGGCCCCTGCCCTTGCCCCTGCCCTTGCCCCGGCCCCGGCCCCGGCCCCGGCCCGCCGCGGCCTCGGCACCGCCCGCTCCCCTCCGCCTGTTTTTTTGGGGCAGCGCTTGGACAAGGCCAAAGTCAGCGGCGCTGGAAGGGCAGAGCCCGGCCCGGCCACCTGGGGCGGCACCGGCGCCGCCAGGGCCACCCGCGGCCCCTCCGCCGCCCCGGGGCCCGCCAGGCGGGGGAAGGGGGCAGAAGGCTGCTCCCCCCCCTCCCCCGGGAGGGCAACCTCGCCGCTGGGCCCGGGGAGCAGCCCAGCCCGCGGCGTCCCCCCCGCCGAGGCGGCGGGCACACAGGGCTCCCCCCCGCCCCTGCCGTCGGGGCGGGCAGCCGCCCGCGGAGCCGCGGGAGCGGCCACCGCCAACCGCGGAGCCGGCGCGCAGGTTACGCGCAGGCCTTGCGCGGGTGTCACGTGCCCTCGCCGCTGGGCTGCGGCCCGATCTGTAGCTCCGAGTGTGTGTGTGGGGTGTGTGTGTGTGGAGAATTTTTTTTTTTTTTAAAAAAAAGGAAGAAAGAAAAAGAAAGAAAAAGGTTTATTTGTCAACCACTTTCCCCCGTGGCTGCTCGAGCAGGTTACTCCAAACCACAAAACAAGCCGGCGCCGCAGGCTCGCCCTGGCGTGCAGGGCAGCAGCTGAAGGGAGCGGCCGGGACTCACAGAGCTGACGTCTTTACTAGGCGTTATTCCTTTATTTTGCTGCAAAATGGTGTTTACATACAGATAAAATAAATCGATTTTAGTTTAGCACCGCTCGTTCTCCGGGCAAAGAGAGGGTAAGAAGCAGGAGAAAAATCTATATAAATGGAGAAAGAAAGATAAAAAGCTGATAATACAGGTTTCCATGCTGGTCCGGCTTGTCTTCTTCATTTTGGCTAAGAACTCAGCGTTTGCCAATTTACGCAGGGGTCCTACGCGTTTCGAGACCTTGGTTTAAATGGTAAAAACACACACTCGCGAATACGCTCTACTCTAGGGGCGAACACTCCAGGCACAAGTTAATGCAGGAACGGGCGGACTCTGCTCTAGTACATAGAAAGCGCCTGCTCTCGCATTACTACTCTTTTCTTTTTCATCCGCCGGTTCTGAAACCAAATTTTAACTTGCTGATCGCTTAAATTCAGTCTGTTTGATAGTTCTTTCCTCTTCTGTCGGTTAATAAACTCATTGAGGAGAAACTCGTTTTCCAATTCAGCAATTTGTTGTTTTGTGTAAGGTTTCCGTTTCTTTCTTGATCTCCCCTGGGTGGGGCACCAAGGCAAACCTACAACAAACACGTCGATAATTTAGTGGATCGGGTCTGGGTATTAAAGAGAATATGGGAAAAAAAAAAAAATACAAACCAAAAAAACCCGCAAGATAACAGGGGTAAACTAGGTCGGCAAATCGGGCAAAGCACATTTGACAGCACAATTTCTATCTACCTCCGAGTCGGATTAAGCGATTATCTCTCCGAATGGGTTACAGGGGGGTTACAAAGCAATTACAGGCATCTCTTAGAAAGCAAATATCGCTAGGTCGCCTCTAACTAAAGCGAGATATTTAAGGCATACCATCCTGCACTGAAGGTCTGAGGCATGACTGGACTGCTGCGGGCTGAACTGTCAGGTTCAAGTTGACGGAATTCTTGATGTCCTCCTTTAAGCTGGAAGTGCAGGAATTCACTTCAAAAAGAGCAGCCGAGCCATGCAAACTTCTCTGCAGGCTCGAGTGGTCATACTTTACGGGCTTTAAGTTGGCTGCGTGAGTAACGGTTGGGTCATTTGCAAAAGATTGCCTCTGCCTGCATCTCTCCTCTTGTTTGGAGCTCGCATCGTGGGCGTAATATTTATTGTTGTCTTCCAGGCACTCTTTGTTGCCGTTGGAGCTGATGTTGATTGGAACGGAGCCGGGGAGGTACGGCTGCGCCGCGCCGCCGAACGCGTGGCTCTGCGGCTGGGCTGCGCACGAACTTGAGCAAGTCCACGGGATCGAGCTCCGGGGGTAGGAAATGGTGGGCAGAGCCGCCAATTGACTGCCATTAGCCCGCAAATTAGGAAAATAAAAGGAATCTGGAGATTGCAAATTCAGGAGAGAACCAACGTAGCCAGATCTGTAGAGACTGCGATCACACATTTCCAACAAAGGACTTCAGCTGTTCTTACAGCAGTATTTAGTTACAACAGGGAATAAGCGGAAAGGCTGAAACGATTGGACGAAACTTTGCAGACAGGTTCTTCAAAGCCGGTAATTTCAGCACCGCCTCCAGCCACCGAGCCACAGAGTCCCCCCCTTTTTTTTTTTTTTTTGGCTTCTCTTCCCCCCCCCCCCCCCCCCCCCCCCCCCCTTTTAAAAAGTCTTATGATAGCACTTGAAATATGAAAATGCCGAGATCGCAAGGGGGAGGGGAAAACATGGTCTCCTCTTCTATAAAAGTGGCCGGGGCTGGCTGGCAAAGCTGCGGCGCTGAGGGAAGAATGGGGGGGAAAACAAACCTTTGCAGAGTTGCCGAGGGGCCATGGCAGCTCCCGGCTGGCAGCACCCTCAGGGCCAGCCGCCCCGCACCGGGCAGCTGCCGACGCGAAAACTACACCCGCGATTAGACTGTGCACTGCGGGCTGGGAATAACCCACGATGGCTCCTTCCCACCAAGAGGAAGGAGATGGGACTGGTTAGGGCACGCGTGTGTATTTCTGCCTCTGTACAGACGAGTACACCTTGTACATGTGCGCAGAACGCGTATTTTGTCCGTTTTATATACGCGTTTGTTTTAATCGCCAGCAACATGATATGCATCCGCATATGCTTGCAATTAAAATCTTAATTGATCGGATATTACCAGGATCGTCATTCTGGTACACTAATGACTAGTATTCTCTTAGGTCCGCAGGTCTGCCCTTTTTACCCCTTTTACCTTTCATCTTCTCTCCGAAGACAAGTTTTTAAACAACGCTTCTAAAACTCGGGGTTTAGTTTGTCTTTACAATACAAACAAACGTCAACAAACCGAGAATAACAGCAACAACAAGAAATGACTCGAGGAAACCCGCCGAGATAAAAAATAAATAGATAGTTAAATAAATGGAATCGATAGACTGCAATGAAGAAAATGTCCGAGCCTGCTCTGCAGCAGAGAGGATGTGAGTGCAGCAGTGGGCAGAGGAGCGTCAGCCTCAGCTGGGTATCCTGCTGCTCTCTCCCAAGTTGCGTATAAAGAATTTTTTCTCCCCTGACAAGAAAATTATCCCTTGCAGTGTTATTTTTGGGGTTTACACATATTTTTACATTTTTGAGAGATCAAACAATAACCCACTTATTCCGTTATAGCTCCCATTTTTCCCGTAGCACCGGGTGAAGTACGAAGAAAATAATATGTGAGAGCATCCTCACAGGATGTTTCTCGTGTCCTTGCCCAAACCGTGAAGGTCGGGAGACGGTGGACTTCTCACGGAGGCAAGCCGGGGCTCCTTGAGCTGCAACCAAAGGCACCCGCGATGGGCCAAGCGGCTGGGTGTCCCGGGAAGGAGCCCCCCGCGACAGCCCGGCCGAGCTTCGCGGCGGTGGTGGGCACCGCGCTCCCCGCCGCTCCCCCGGAGACTTGGGAGGCCCACCGGTCACCCTGACCGGGCATTCCTGTCCTCGGCCTCTGCTCCAAGAGGATCGCCCCCGTTCTGAGCGAGCCCCGCTTCAAGCATAGCCTTAGTGCCCGCACTTTGCCACTTTTCATTACCTCGGTTAAAAAACCTCGAACCTAGTTAACAGGTAGGGTTATTTTTTCCGGGTTATTGTCCTGTTAATCATAGTTTTAATCTTGGTTTTATTTCTACGCCGAGATCAGAGACGCTGCCCCTCCTGACATTCTCCTAATCAAATTCATCTTTCTGTTTAATGGGAAATTGGGGTAAATTCTGCAGTAATTTCATTGCCCTGGAAGAAATCTTTAAATGATTGCTCTCTCCTAGACCACACAGGACCACACAAGCACCGCTGGAGGATATTACTGACCACTGCCTTTAATTTTTATTGTTTGAGTTATGTCTACCAATTGAATCTCCCTCTTATTAGTTTACTTGTTTTCTGCTTTCTTTCTCCCCAAGAGGATGGGTAATAGTTTATTTTCATAACCGTCTTTTACCAAAAAGCTGATTCTGATTTTCGGTTCTCGGAAGACAGAAGGAACATTTTTGTGTTCAAAGACTATATTTTTGCCCGCAATAAACACAAGGAATGGATGTGAGTTCCCAGTTACCGGAAAGAAAGGTGACACTTCAAACTAACTTTTATGGGGTTAGAGAAAACAGAGCTTTCAATTAATGCTCGACTCATTCTGTAACTGCTAATTAATACCGCGAAAAAATATGAAAAGCAAAATCTGGAGTAGCTGGAGACACTCACAGCTGCGGAAAGCGATGTTTATGTTTAAATCTGTAGGGAAAAGAACTGACAGAAACATCGTGTTCCAGGGGCGGCTGGCCGCTGCCGCGGTGCGGAGAGCCTCGGACGGATTTGTGCTGGTTTTTCCAGCCACAGCCGGCTTCTGGTTTGGGGGGCGGCGTTTTAATGCCGCGGGTGTCCCCCCTGCCTGTGTCTGTACAGGAAATATCACCGCTGAGGAACAGAGCGACCCGGAGGGCTGCTTTCACACGCTCCTTTCCGCTCTTCTTTTTTTTGGTTTGTTTTGTTCGTTTGCTTGTTTTGGTTTGGTTTTAAATAGGCAGCCGGGTCGGCCTGAGCATCAGAGCTGACCACACGCTATAATTTCACTGGCATATTCTTCCAGTTTACAGACGAAGGCTGCTCTGCGTGTGACCGAGTAGTCTCCCTCGCTCATTTATCACTCGGAAACGCGGCTCCTGGAGCGAGGTGAAGGCTTCCCCTGCCTATGCCGGGGGTTGTCCAGGAGATGGCAGGATTGCCTCAGACATGGCTGGGAAATCGCGCTGCCTGACAGAAGCCGAGCTCCATGGTAGCTGCCGGGCAGGCGGTCCGCCCGGCCTGCAATGCATCACTGTGCCGCTGCGCATTTGCAGTTCACTTTGTCGAGGTACATATTAATTATCCATAATAATGCCGGCTACATTTCAGGCTAATCGTTGTGATCTTTGCTCTAAACGCGGGCGGCTGTGCCGGGCTGCGGCTGGGGCTGCGCGGCGGCGGCCTGGATGCGCGCCCGCGGGCGAGGAGAGGGGGGCGCGGAGCGCCGGGGCCCTCCCGGGTCCTGCGCAGAGCTCAGGCTGGGGGCATGGGGATTTTGAATAACGCTCGTCAGTGCCCCAGCTCCAGGATGGGAAAACCCTTTGAAGCTGCACTGGCAGGCGGGCGGGCCGATGTGCCGCGGCCCGCAGCCTCGGCCTCGCCTTCCTCCTGGCTGTAGCTGCTGGTTTCTTAATGTTTCTGCACGTTGTTACGAAATTAAAAGGCGACTCCTCTCCATCTGGTACCGATTTGCCAGCCAGTTCGAGTTTCCTCCTGCCCTGGGAAGGGAGCTTTGGCCATGGCAAAGCTGAGTCTTCTGAGAGCCCGGAGACCGGCAAAGCCAAAGGTTAAGCCTGGAAGGAGGAAGGGAAAAGCCCGCGACAGCTAAGCGGCCGGGAAACACAACAGCTCTGGCAGTGCCCGGCCTTCCCTCTGCGGGGAGGCTCGTTGGGAGGAAAAACTTCTTCAGAATTAATAGGACCGAAGTATGTGTGGTTGGGGGGGGAGGTCCCAAGGAAGGTGGGGGGGGAAAAAAGAATTTAAAACATTCAGAGAAAACAAGGCTGCATCAGCAGAGAGGGCTGTTCCAGGTACTTAAATGATGTGACCCACAAGTCTTTTCTTTTCCCAGAATTAAACAAAAATGCACTTTGCGATAAAATCTAAAGTGCTCCGAAATTTACTTTTTTTCGTCCGTTCGGGGAAAAGAAACGCCTCCAAAGCCGTGAACTGCAAAAGGAAGAGAAAGGAGAAGGGAGGGGGGAGGAAGATAATCCCCAAATGGAGCCTGCCGGTTGCGGAGAGAACGGAGGGGCGCTGCCCCGGGCCGGCCGCCCCCGCCGCCGCGGAGCCCCGCCGGGGCACGGGCAAGTGCCGCGCCGGGCTGGGAGGGGAAAACAAAGGGGCGCCGGGCCGCCCTCGGCCACCGGGCAGCGGGTGGCAGGGCCGGGCGAGGGGGGGAAGGCAGACCCTCCCCTGCCTGCCAGCCCGGGTCTTTCTCGCCGGCAGCATTTCTCTCTCCCCAGAACCCCTTCCCCAGCGGCAAGGCGCTCCCGGGTACGTCTTTCCCTCCTTTAACGTGTCTCGCATCGTATCTACCTCTCCTTACCCAGGAACCGCGTCCTGTAAGTGGCCCTGGGAACATCCCAGGCAAGCCCAGAGCCCGCGAAACGCCCCGCTGCAAAAAGAAGGCGATTTTCTTCCTCTCTTTTTATATATATCGAAAAGAAATCGTTTTATTAAAGACGGTTCGGGAACAGTTTGGCAACATCGTTAACAGCTTGGAAGTTCAGCCCATATTTCCAACACAAAGTAAAAGCAGACTTTAAGACAAGAAAAGAAAAAGATATGGTTTATGGAGAAATAGTATTACCGTATGTCTTACCCACATACACTGGTAATCAAAGTGTTTAGAGCAATAGTATATTATAATAAATAATACTAGTTCGGAACACACACATTTTAATAATTAGACGAGGCACATTAACAGAGAGGATATCGTTTCTCTCTCCTAGTAGTTGACTAGCGTGTCTGATCACCCTGTGTATATCATAACATGCACACTAGGTTTAAAATAATAAAAAAAATCGACAAAATCATAGCCTTTCGGCCTATATAAATTATGGCATCTTTTGAAATTCCTTATTTATTGCTTCTGTCATTAACACCCGTTTATTTTTTGTAAATTAAAAGTTAGCGGTGAACTTCACTTCTCCGACCAGGAGGTTGTTTTTTGTTGTGTTTTTGTTGTTTTTTTTTGGTTGGTTTTTGTTTTTTTTTTGTTTTTTTTTTTTTTTAAGCGCCGTGGCGGGAGGAAGGAGAAGAATCTTGTGCTTGTCCGGATAAACAGGCTAGAGCGCTAGAGCGGGCATTTTACACAAGGTCTGCGCAGGTTTATACACACCTCTGCAGCGTCGGCCTGTCCCCCGGCTGCAGGACGACCCGGTCCAGCGGACCCGCCGAAGGAGCTTCCCCGAGGTGCCCGAGCTGCGCCTCCGCGGAGCGCCCAGCCGCGCAGCCCCCGCGGCCGGCAGCGCCCAGCCGGGCTCGAAGCGGCCCTTCCCGGGAACCGACGGATCCTTTGTAACCGGGGAATATGAAATCCTTGCACTGAAAACGAGACCGTGGCAAAAAAAAAAAAAAAAAAAAAAAAAAAAAAAAAAAAAAAAAAAAAAAAAAAGAACTAAAAGCCCCAAACAAAAAGCCAAACCCAAACCTGCGGAAGCGGGGAGCGCGGTGCTACGTGCCTGGGACTCTGCGTTGTGCCCCGCAACAGCTCAGAGAGACTCTCCCTCTCTCGAAAAGCAATTAAAAATCCGGCTACAGACGTTACCCCTCCACGCAATTCACAATTCTGTCCCGGTGGGCTCGGCGGGTTTTGACTGCAGCCCGGTGCTGCCACGGGTCCGGACCCCGGCTTCCTTCCATCTTCCGATTGATTTTTTTTTTTTTTTTTTTCACTCGGCGTGTTTTTAAGTTTACGATACCAAATCAAAACTGACACTTTTTGGCACTGGTTGTTGTTCAGAGAAAAAAAAAATACAGAAACCCCCCCAAAGAGTTAAGCATTTAAGAAAGTTATAACTGTAACCGCTCAACATATTTAAATTCGTTTATACTGGCCTAGAGGGAAGAACAGAAAATATAATTAATATTAATATTATTATTTTTTCAAAAGGAAGAAACAGAACTATAATTCAAAATTTGTCAACACTCCCTTCCAATGAGAGAAAAACGCTGACTTTCATGGAAAACAAATCCCTAAATTTCGCCACCGCTGGAAGGAGAAAAAAAAAATTAAATATATTTTCAAGTCTTTCCAAAAGTCTTTAGCTGGTCGTAAATTGAGTTTATATATCCATCACTGTCCGCAACTAATAGATCAAGAGACATTGTCTTTCAGTTTGGAGACTATTTTCTTATCCTTCACCCTCCTGTTCTGAAACCAAATGGTAACTTGTCTCTCAGACAGGTTTGTGGCTGCGGATATCCTTCGCCTCTTGTCCTTGTTAATGAACTTGTTAATGGCATATTCATTCTCGAGTTCTTTAAGCTGCAGTTTTGTGTACGGCACTCGCTTCTTTCTCCCACGCCGGTAGACACACATATCAGGCTGGTTTAGTGCAACGTCCCCTATTGTAAAAGACATTAGGTGAAAAATTAGAATTTTATTACAGGCGTTTAAAGCTTAACCGATACTTGCTGGGCACTGGTTTTCACGGGCAAATAAATAATGCCGGGTTGTTTACAGTTTATTATTATTTACACTGCCACATTATTTGCCCGTTAGTAAAGCACCAAAACCTTGATGGACTGTCATCACTTTTGAGGCATGCATCGCTAGCGAGCACGCAGGACGGCGGGGGCATTGGCTGGGGAGCCGGGAGCAGGTCGGTCCTGGCAGCGCACACACAGAAATCGCTTTGGTGTGTGTTTCCCCGGGTTTGTTTGCATGTGGTTTGTGCCTCTGTGCCCTCACTACTCGCAGTCTCTTAAGTGCTCTGGGGCCGCGTCACTCGCCGGCCAGAGAGGCAGAGGAGCGCAAGCCTTCGTCCTGCAAGCTGCAAACGCGAATACAAACGCGGCCGCCGAGGGAAGCAGCAGGAGAAGGAGCCCCGGGGCGGCCGGAGCCCACGGGCCGGGGCCCCGGGGGGGGGCTCTGGGCTCTGTCCCGCGGGGTGGAAAGCAGAGGGTGAGGCTTCCTCGGGGGTAAGGGGCGGGGGGGGGGGGGAGGGGGGGGGGGAAAGGAAAAAGGAAAAATCCACCGTCCCCCCCTCTCTCTCCGCTCTGTGCGTGTCTGTGCAGCGTGTCCACCTCGGCAGGCCGCCCCTGCAGCCCGGGGGGCGGGGGAGGGGACGGGCAGGCGGAGGAGGCGCGGGGGGGTTTCAGGTCAGACCATTTCTCTCCCTCTCGTACCTGGAAAGGACGATTTCCAGAAGTGTGAGCTCTGTGTCTGATCTTTGGCACAGTAAACCTGACTATTCCAGCCATTAGCCAGAGTCCAAGACTGATAGCCCTCCATTGATATGTATGTTTCGTGTCTCGGTTCCCCAGAGCCAAACGTTGAGACCATGTCTATGTACCCAGGAACGTGCTGGTAGGGGGTTGTATAGCCCTGGTAGAAGGACACTTCCTTCGCCCTGGAGGAGACTTCATTGGCAGGGACACTCGTGCTGGTCAGACTGGAGACGTCCATGTACTTTTCCACGGGAAAGCCGCCAATGGAGGCATGGGGGGGAGACTTCAGGGCGTTTTGCTGTATCCCAACCCCGTGGGACATCCTGCAGCTATAGTATCCATTGCCAAAGTGATACCCATAGCCGAGCGCGGGGGCGGCGGCCGGCGCGGCGGAGCCCGGGCAGTCCTTGGCCGGGGGGTCGGGCCTCGCCGTCGCCCCCGAGCGCTCCCCTCCGCCGGCGTAGGCGAACCCCGAGGCGGCGGCGGCGGCAGCGGCGGCGGCGGCCGCTCGGCCCGTGTGCGCCGCCCCGAAAACGGGCGAGGAGAGAAAATTACGGCACTGCCCGGGGGCTCCGCTGCCGCCGCCGCCGCCGCCGCCGCCACCGCCGCCGCCGCCGCTGCTGTCGCCGCGCAGTCCGTCCATCTCCCAGCTCGCTGCTTTGCTCATGGCCTTGCACATCGCGGGCGGCGGCGGCGGCGGCTCGGTCCCCGGCCGGGCATGATGCAAATGGTTATTTGCCTCCAACAGGTTGGATCCTGGCGGTACGTTTATAAAAACGAAGTCCAGGTTGGGAGGGGGGACGGGGGTGGGGGCGGCCGGCTCCAGATTAGTTTGCCGCAGCCCGGGGGGCTGCTCATAGGCTGCCGTCGGAACATGTGACCCTCCCGCTGCCCGCACTGCCCCTTTCGCCGCGCAGCCCCCCGGTCCGCACCGACGGCTCCCCCCCCCCCTTCCCACCCCCGCCCCGCCGCCGCGCTCCCGCCCCGCCGCGGCCCCGGCGCTAGGGAGGGGCTGGGCGGCCGGTGATGCCCCTCCGGGCCAGCCTCGCCCCCGTCGCTTTCATCCCCCCTTCCTCCTGCCCGCGGCTTCAAAAGGGGCAGCTCCTCCGCTGGCCCTTTTGAAGCCGCGGGCAGGGGCCCTTTTTGAAGCCGCGGGCAGGGGTCTGACCGGATCCCCGGCGCGACCTTCCCCGGCTCATTGTTGTGTCTGCGGCAGGGGGAAAATCCCGACACGGTCTTTGTGTCCTATCCTCCCAACCTCCCTCCTTCCCGGCGAGGTATGGAGTAGAAGGGCTTTGTTATAGGGGAGAAGGAGTCCCCTGGCTCCATTGAGCTCTCGGTTCACGGAAAACAGTCCCCCCCCCCCAAACTTTAGCCCCCCCCCCCCGATATTACTACCAGCCAGGAAAAGGCACAGGGTTTGTGAGTAGCGCAAGATGCTAAACCTGGCACTCATTAGATGTGGCTTTTTTCCCCTTGCAGTGTCAGCTCATGTCGTGGTAAGGCAGTCTAGTTAAAACGCAGCGTTTGCTTATGCTGACGGCTGTTCTGGGGGTGACTTCCCAAGACTTTGGCAAATCCTTCTGTCGTCTCTCTCGACTCTCCCGCTGAGCCGGGATGGAAATTCCAGGAGCGAGAAGAGCTGGAAATGGAGAAAGCTCCGAAGACGAGTCCCAACCCCAACCCCAGCCCCAGCCCCTGCCCCTCTGGGCTGACTCCGTGGTTGTTTATTGCAGTCACTTAACCCTCTCTCGGGCGCGGAGGGCAACAAGTTGCTGGGAAAGGCGGCAGCTCCGCTGAGAAGAGCAGGGAAACTCCGCGCCCGCTGAAAAGCTCATGGCTGGGGCCGTGTTTACTGTCCCAGCGGAGGTTCAGGCGCAGGAGAGAAGAGAGGCAGCCGCCGTGGAGGTGAAAGTCGGTGCTAACACGATTTCGGGGACGGGGCTACCCTTGCTGAGCTGCCCGGGCAGGAGCGGGGGGGGGGGGGGGGGGCCGGGCTGCTGAGCTGCCGCGGGCGCGGAGGGGCCGAGCGGGAGCGCGGCAGGTCGCGCAGCAGCCGCCCGTCCCTCAACCCTGCTTTGTAGCCGGTCGTTTCTGGGAGCGGGATGAGGAATGACAAACGGGTGCCAGTGGTCACAGCAACAACCGGATGGCAAGCACGAGTTCACGTTCATTAGCTCTAACCACTTAATTGCTATTAATCTTTCATAATCAGCTAAGAAGTGAGCCAGACGTAATTACGTGTTTCGCTGGGTTATAAGCCTAATCAGTATTTACTCTCAGGACATGAAACCTTACATAATTAGGAGGACGCTTTGTCGAGGCACAAGTTTCTCATCCTTTTACGTCCCTGCACGCAGCTTCCTAGTGAAAACATTGCTAACACAGTGAAGTCCAGAGAACGAGAGACTTTATTTCTCCGGACATCTTTCCAGTTGTGTTCCCATCACCCGCTGTGATTCTTCTTGCAATAAATGCGGTGAAATTTTCTCTCTCGTCACGACATTTTAAATAAGGCCGCCGAAAGAAAGGAGCACCTAAAGCACAGGAGTTCGGAGGTTTTTGAGTTCCGTTACATCAAAGCAAACCACGGTGCAGCCGCAGAGACGCCCGTAGAGGATCTCAGCCCTGCCGAGACCTCTGCTGCAGCGGGAGCCCCACGGTGTCCCAGAAAACCTTGTCTTTGGGCGGGTTTATGACCAAGAACTTCAATTCCATAATGAGCCGTTTTGTGGAGGGTGTAGAAACCAGCACTGCCTTGCACGACAGGATATTATGCACAGGAATAAAAATAATGAGCTCATGAGCCGAGGTCCGATCTCTGGGAGCATCCGCCCTGTTTACAAGTGGCAGGACGCGTCCCGCACCCTCGATCCAGAGGGCCATGCGGGGGCCCTGCTGCGGCCCTGGCCCCGGCCCCGGCGCGGACCCGCCCGCCGCCTCCCCGGCCCGGCCCGGCCCGGCCCGGCCCGGCCTGGCCGGTCCCCACCGGGGCCCCGCTCCGCCGCAGGCAGGGCTCCGTGCCGCGCTGGCCGGGCCTCTGCCAGCTCGACAGTCCTTGCCGTGCCCCGGCAGCGGCTCCGCGGGTGCCCAGGGCCCCGCGGAGCCCCGCGGAGCCGCACCGCGTTTTCCATTGACACATTGCCCTGGAATCTGTGTGACACACGAGCTAGATAGCATCGCTGCCGAAAGTGGCTGTGATCTCCCCCCGAAAAAAGATTTTTGCCCTGAAATTATCTAATTTCCTCAAATGCATTTGCTATGATTTAACACAGTTAGGAGTCCACTCAAGATTTTAGTACAGGCTTTTAGTATTTGCTGTCTGTCCTAAGCCTGGTCTCTCCCAGGGAAAACAACCCAGTTTTTTCATCAGCTTTCTCGCCAGAATTTGTCGATGGTAAGTATGTCTTTAGGAAGTTGCTTCTCCTGTTAGTGTTTGCTGAAAAAAAAACCCAGACAAACCCAAAAGGAAGAGGTCGTCCAGGACAAACGGAGAAAAACGAAGAGAAAACCAATCGATTTATACTTCCCCAAACCTTCCCCCATGCCCACTGCGTTCCGTTGTTACCTTTTAACTTGCGTGGACTTTTAATAGCTAAACAGAACAGAAGAGCTTTCATTTTCCCCTACCCCTTTAAAAAAAAAAAAAAAAAAAAAAGCCAGTTACGATAATGAAAAGATTTAACAGCAACGCGGGAAAAATTGTTAAAACTTTTTTTTCCCCCTCCAGATCTGTGCCACAGCTTCTCATCTCTTTATTTACTTTAGCCTTAAAAAATCGAGTCGGAGAAAGTTTTCTTGGGGCTCCTTGCGTGGCCTCTGTGCAGCGCTGACGGGCGGCTGAGCACCGCGGGCGTTGTTGAACTTGAGCTCTCGGGTCACGGGCTGGTGCTGGCCGCTCCCTGACTCCCACCTCCCCTCTGAACCGGCACGGGGACCTCGGGGACCCCGACCTGGGACGAGCTCGCCGACCTGCTGCAGCTACCACCTAAGGTGAAACATCGACCGAGTCGCTTTCCGACCGGAGTAACGCTCCGTCGTTTAAATTAAAACATATTTGTGTGCAAAGGCAGCCCTAGAAGACATTGTGTAATCATTAGCCGCGCAAAGCGAGCGCCCGCGGGATCTCAGCATGGGTAGAGTAGGGTGAGACGGTGCCGAAGGGCCTGAGTGACTCGGACACTCTCCGTTCGTGTCCTTCACTGCTCTCCGGTGACATTTCACGGAGAATTAGGGCTGAACACGCAGGTAGACGCCCCGAGACCGACTCGATACTGATAAGACAGCCTGAAGCGAAGAGGGGAGCCCGGGCTGAGTGCGAGCGGGTGCAGGCGCTGCGCGGGCGCGGAGCTGAGCTGCCAAGAGACCCCCGGCGGGCAGGGCGGGCAGGGCAGGACAGGCAGGGCAGGGCGGGCAGGGCAGGCAGGCAGGCCAGGGCGGGCAGGGCGGGCAGGCAGGGCAGGACGGGCAGGGCAGGGCAGGCAGGGCAGGACGGGCAGGGCAGGGCAGGCAGGCCAGGGCGGGCAGGGCAGGCAGGCCAGGGCGGGCAGGGCAGGGCAGGGCAGGCAGGGCAGGACGGGCAGGGCAGGACGGGCAGGGCAGGCAGGGCAGGACGGGCAGGCCAGGGCGGGCAGGGCAGGCAGGGCAGGACAGGCGGCTCCCGCCGCCCCGCCGCGCAGTGCCGCCGCAGAGCCGCCAGGTGGCGCCGCCGTGCCTGCCGCCGGCGCTACCGCGGGCACTGCGCGGGCGCTGCGCGGCCCCCCCCGCGCCTCAGGGTCCCCCGGCCCCCGTCGGGGCCGACTCCCCGCGGGGCCTGGCACCAGCGCACCGCCGCCTGCTCTCACCCCGCGGGACACCTCCCGTAGACTTTGCGCTGCCGCGGATCGCCCGCTGGCGCTGCGCGCCGCCCCGGGCCCCTGCTGGCAGCCGTCCCCGCCGGGGAGGGGGAAGCAGATATTCCTGTCCATCTTCCCAAGCACGCTCTGAGTGGTGAAAAGCTGGCCGAGATGTTGTTTGGCTGATTTAATACGAAATTCATTTCAATTAAGTTGCGTGACCTCTTTTTCCCGGGTAAGATTTAATAAACGAGCGCTGAAATATTCTTTGATGTCTCGAGCAATAACTTTCAAGGTAAAAATGAAATTAAGTTGGCCATAGGCCTAAGCAGCTATTTAAACTTACAAGAACAACTGAGTAAACAACCTCTGACAAAACCTTGCATATTTCGGCGGTCTCTGTAACTTCCTCCCCCTTTGCCCACTCATGTCATTCTAATGCTGGAGGTTCTTTAGGCTGAGCTATTGATTTTGAAGAACTATAAACATATGCCGAGAGATTTTTAGGTTGTGCTATTGCTTTGGAAAAAAAATCAAAA
This sequence comes from Tyto alba, assembly GCF_018691265.1. Taxonomy (NCBI): domain Eukaryota; kingdom Metazoa; phylum Chordata; class Aves; order Strigiformes; family Tytonidae; genus Tyto; species Tyto alba. The sequence continues at coordinate 25,345,437 of NW_024881328.1, read as the reverse complement.
CAACAGCAACCCCGATAAACATAAATGCAGTAAATTAATCTAGTTTGCTGGGAATATAAATATTATATGACTAGTTTATTAGTGGGTTGACGGTTTGGGGTGAACTGATTAACTGCATGGCAGGGAACGGTTTTGTTACATCTACTTAGTGGAAGATTATTAACGGCTCTTAAAACATGTTATTTCCCTTGCATACGAATGTAGCTATATTTTAAGAGACATTGTACATGACCTAAGGTATCAGTATTATTTAAAAGGTGCAAAATATAACATAACACTAATAAAGATCATTCACAGCCGCACTTGCATGTAACTTATTTTTCTCACATTGGGGCTTTTCATGTAGTCTTTTCCATCCTCTCTGCATAACATAAAAAGCGTTCCCTCCTTTTTAGTGGTGCCGTAACATTTCTGGAGTCTAAAGCTGTGCCGGCTTTGATTGTGTGCACACACGAGTGCCTCGGAGATGTGGTATCTCGGCTGCGGTTTCCGAAAGAGCAGGGGGAAAGATGCTCGCCCTGTTACAGCCTTTAAGAAAACAGACGAGGGCGCCAAACGACAGCAATAAACCCGGCCACAGGCTTCCGCTCCGCCTCCCGCCCCGCCGGGCCTGGCTGCTGGGGCCGCCGGCTGCTGCGGAGCCCGGCGCGGCGGGGGCAGCGGGGCTGCGGGCCGGGCAGGGCTCCGGGGCTCCGGGGCTGCGGGGCTGCGGGGCTGCGGGCCCCCGGGCGGGCCGGTGCCGCTGCCGCCCGCGGAGCGACCGCTTGGCCACGCTCAGTAAAACCCGAGCCGGGTCGCAGCGGTGGGGGCCCCCTCCGGCCCGCCGGGAGGGCCGCGCAAAGCCCCGGTACCCGGCCCGGCGAGGGGCGGGGGGGGAGGCCCCCGCGCTCCGCGGTATGCGCCCCGCTCCGCTCCCCTCCGCGCCGCCCCGCTCCGCCGCCGCGCCCGCGGGCGAGGAGAAGTTGATATTTACTTTTGTCTGGGTTTGGGGCTGTAAAACGCAGGACACCACACTGCAGTCTAAATTCACATTTCAAAGGGCTGACATAAAACGCTCATTAATTGAAGGCTGGATTTTGCAAACAACGCCTAGAATGTTTCCTAAATATTCGGTGGAATGTTTAGGGAGACTTTAACACGTTATTAAAAAAAAAAATAATCTGACAAGTATCCCATTTTCGAGCTATGAATCATGCGCAAGAGCACAAGAACTTAGGAGATGTGTGTGACTAACACGAGCACGACAAGCTCTCCTCGCAAAAAATCAAACCCACGTTTAATCACAGGAAACATTGGGGTGTTTCTCCGGGCGATGAAACTCAGATTCCCAGGATCTAAATACTAGATGATGTGGGTGAAAAAAAATCGCGGCGAGAATAAAGGTTGGGCAGCTCTTGAAGCGCACTCCAGAGATGCTAACGACAAAGGATTTATCTTCGTTTAAATGGTTGCCGTCAGCGTCATTATTACTAGCAAAGTTATCATTGAAGGGAGACTTTCCGACTGTCACGTCTGCCGAGCGCGGCAGCCCGTGTCCCCTGCAGCGCGGCGGCGCGGCGCCCCGCGGCACCCGGCAAAGAGCAGAGGGACGAGCTAACTGAGCCACAGGTAACTTTGGAGAGAGGGTGCTAGAGGTGCTGTCTCTGCCAGCTCGGAGCCTGGAGGCAATAAACCCCCATCACTTATTTCTATTATTATTTTATAATATTTAAATGCGTAGACTTTATTGGCGGTGGGGAGGGAAGAAACAGAGGGCTGGAGAGAAACCTGCCGAGAGGATGAAATGGCACGGCCGCGGCGTGTTTTAAATCACGAATATATTTAACGTCCTTCGGTTATTTCCGCGCCCCCCCTCCGCCGTCATGCCGCACAACAGCCAGTATTGTCCCAGAAGGGAGAAAAATAGCAGGCTAGCTTCGTCGATAATCAGGATTATAGAAAGCAGAAAGGAGATCGCATTTAAGGACGCAACGAATAATAATAATAAAAAAATTAGAATTATAATATCCTAGATTGTAATAAATACTTTAATTTCCAGGCAACTGCTGTAGGTGCACTCGAGTCGGTGCGTGCCGGTAGCAGCAGTCTTATAAAGTCTGGGCATAAGGTTCGCGCGTGTGAGGGGGTACGTGGGGGTGTCAGTATAAATTCCTAAATAAAAGTACTAACGTGGTCTGGAAATGGGAGGGAAAAGTAAAGAGATATCAGCGACAGGAGGTTCTCGGTCCTCGGGTCCCCTTCTAGCATTTCCTCGCGTTGTGATCTAAAATCCGCCTCAAAAATAATAATAAAGGAAAGTATTATCTAATATTTAGCGTGCAGTTCTGTCCGAGGACAAATGAGAAAGAAGCTGCATCATTAGGACCTAAAAGGCAACAAAACAAAAATCAGAGCATAATGATGCACCTAAATGAAGGGGGAAATGTTGCACAGCTCATTTTATTAATCAGACTGTCAATTCCACCCCAGAGGCCAAACCCCAGAGCAATTCAAGCAAGATCTGATCAAGCTAAGGACAAGAGCTTTACTCCTCACTTCTTGTCTTTCTTTCTTTCCACCTGGATATATTTGTCTGCTCTGAAGCCGCCTTCATTATCCACTGACAGGAGCTTGTATTTATTTGCTTATAAACCTGTTACAATAAATGATTATTCGAACAGCGTCATTCGTACCTTAATGACGAGCACCACTTTTTGATGAATGACATTTCGGGCTAGAAAGGATGTATGGGTCATTTTGACCAGTCATTCCCTCGCTTTGGCATCCCACAATTTTTACGCCTCCCTCAAAAAGAGATAATAATATTTAGAGACACTTGCCGGGCTGAATGTGAATTAGCCCCTGCTGCAGCTCATCATTAGTACAGGACCAGCCCTGCAACTTTGACATTTTTTATAAAGCTGAGATGATGGAAAGAATAAGAAAAGAGATGATCCTGATGGAGAGAGGGCTGCACAGCCCTACAGCTGGCAAAAGGCTCTCGAATTTGTCAGACTCAGCTGGAAATGCGGTGCTGGAGGCCCTTGAAAATTCTCCGCACAGTGGTCGCCTCAGCCCGAGACTGACTGCCGCCTCCCTGCACAGCGCTATAGGGGACATCTCCACCAAAGGCAAATTTGAAATAGACACTTTATTCAATCTTCAGCACCCGAGCAGTGAAAGCACCGTCTCCTCCGAAATCCCGCCGTCGGAAAGCAGGAAGAAAATCAGCCTTTATTCCGAAGTTGCTCAAGAGGCAGATATGAACAGTGATGTGGAGGTGGGCTGCTCCGCGCTCCGCTCCCCAGCCAGCCTGACTTCCTCCCAGCTGAAGGAAAACAGTAACAAAGGTAACTCTTCCTTTATCATCTCCATCTAAGCCCCGCACTTTGCCAACCGGCTTTAAAAACCAAAGCAAACCCACGGCCACGGCCAAAGTTGCTCGCCTCTGCACCGGCGCTCTCTTTTCTGCGAATATAGAGCTCCAGGCTGTAAAATATTATTGTAATTACTGCGCTATCCCGATAGCCGAGACAGACTGCCCGGGCAGCTCCTGTGCGGGTGCGTGCGTGCGTGTGTGTGTGTGTGTGCATGCCCAAATCCATTGGTATGAAGATATATCTTCAGAATATATGTGGGCACAAATATCCACCCACCTATATTTAGGGAAAGCTTTCTCCTTATTTTTCCTCGTGCTCTTGGAGCTCTCCAACTGTATATGTGTGTATATACATACATAGATTAAATTAGAGAGAGAGAGAGAGAGAGAGAGAGAGAGGAATGCGAGGAAACTGTTCATATTTGTCTGCGTGTGTACTCCTCTGTCCTGTGTATATGCAACGTACCGTCTGTGTCCACCTCGGTGTAATTGGACATTGTTCACTTTTCCTCTGCTTGTAACAGGGGGTTTGAAACGGCCTCATCTCCTTCCCTAGGCTTTGTGGGGTATGGTGATGGACGGTGGCTGTTATTATTGCTGTAATTGGGGAGGGGGAGCCAGGTGAGCGGTGGATTTCCTAGGGGCCACAGTGCATGCCTTTTTTTGTCAAATGTGCCAGCGAAAGGAAGGGATCCTCGACGTAACGCTGGAGGAAAAAAAAAAAAAAAAAAAAAAAAAAAAGGCTTTTACGGCTGCTCTTATTTCGTACGTCTCAAACGAAAATAAGAACCACAGTCGACGGGGAAGAGGCTAGAACCGAGCCCGGGCTCCCGGCAGCCTGGCGGAGCCGCGCCGAGCCCCGGGCCGTGCCCTGGCCCGCTCTTCCCGGGGCTCGGCTGCCCTGCGATCACCAAACCCACCCCATCTGCTGTGAATAACGCGGTGATGAAGTGACTCAAAAAAAAAAAAAAAAGGGAAACAAAAAACCCCAACCCCCCCCCCCCAAACCCCCAGCCAGCCCCCCAAAATCCCACTTTATCGATTCTGTTAGCAGCAGCGATTTGTACGGATGACAGCTGGCCTTAAGGACGGGCCCGCTCTCACCTCTGTGCGCTCGCCCCGCAGGCTACGCGGAGAGCAGCCCGGCGCCCAGCACCCCCGCCGCCGCCGCCGCCCCCGCCGCCGGCCTCGGCAGCCTGCACGGCGGCGGCGCGCTGGGCGGCTCGGCGGCGGGGGCCGACCAGGTCCGCCGGTACCGCACCGCCTTCACCCGCGAGCAGATCGCCCGCCTGGAGAAGGAGTTCTACCGGGAGAACTACGTGTCGCGGCCGCGGCGCTGCGAGCTGGCCGCCGCCCTCAACCTCCCCGAGACCACCATCAAGGTACGCCGCGCTCCGCGCTCCGCCGCGGCCCCGCCGCGGTGCCCGGCCCACCCCCCCCCCCCCGGGCCGGCCGCTGGCTCCGCTCTCCGGGCGAAGGACTCGCCGGGCCCTTAGCTGTGAGCTTCCCTTGCGCCCGTTTGCTCCTCCGCACCGAAAACTTTCTTTTTTTTTTTTTTTTTTTTTTTAAATGTCGTTGTTATTATTATTTATTTTCCTCGTCAGTTTTTATCGCGTTAGCGTATTTCCTAAAGAGGAGAGGGGAGAGAAAATAAACGCAGCTATTAAACACGGGGGGATGAGCTCGTCAACGCCGTAAAGTCACAGTCCTGGGTGGGGAGGGGATGGAAAGGGACGACTCGAAGGGAAAAACGTTTATTCAGATCGGAGGGGTCCTCCCGGGGCCGAGGGGGACGGTGCCCACCGCTCCCCTCGGGCCAGGCCACGGGCGATCGCTCCGAGCAGGAGCGGGCTCGCCTACAAGGGAGGCGGCCGAGGCGTAGCCTCAGGCCGCGGTGTCGGTGGGCGGCGGTGGGTGTCGGTGGGCGTCCGCCGGTGCTGGCGGTGAGGAGCGGGTGAGGCGGGGCGCGGAGCGGCGCGGAGCTGAGGCCGCGCTGTGCTTGTCTCCCCGCGCAGGTGTGGTTCCAGAACCGGCGGATGAAGGACAAGCGGCAGCGCCTGGCCATGTCCTGGCCCCACCCGGCCGACCCCAGCTTCTACACCTACATGATGACCCACGCGGCGGCCACGGGCAGCCTGCCCTACCCCTTCCACTCCCACGTCCCGCTCCACTACTACCCGCACGTCGGGGTCACCGCCGCCGCCGCCGCCGCCGCCGCCTCGGGGGCCGCCGCCGCGCCCTTCGCCACCTCCATCCGCCCTCTGGACACCTTCCGCGCCCTCTCGCACCCCTACTCCCGCCCGGAGCTGCTCTGCAGCTTCCGACACCCCGGCCTCTACCAGGCGCCGGCCGCCGCCGCCGCCGGCCTCAACAGCAGCGCGGCCGCCTCGGCGGCGGCGGCGGCGGCGGCAGCGGCAGCGGCGGCGGCGGGCTCGGGGCCGCCGGGGGGCTCGGCGCCCTGCTCCTGCCTCAGCTGCCACAGCAGCCAGACGGCGGCGGCGGCGGCGGCGGCGGCCTCGGCGCTGGGTTCGCGGGGCGCCGCCGCCGCCGACTTCCCCTGCACGGCGGCGGGGCAGCGCTCCGAGAGCGGCTTCCTGCCCTACTCGGCCGCCGTGCTCAGCAAGGCCGCCGTCGCCTCGCCGGACCAGCGGGAGGAGGCGCCGCTCACCAGATAACTACCCCGGCCCGGGCCCGGGGGCGGGGGGCGTTTTGTAAGGGGGGGGCCGGGGCGGGGAGGGGGGGGGGAGGCCCGGGCCGTGGGGCGCCCCCGGGGCTCGGCCGAAAAGTTCCGTCTATTTTTTTATTGCTGACCGCCCCGCCGCGGAGGGGCGCGGGGCCCGGCCGGGAGGGCGCTCCGCGGCTCTTGCGCCCCCGCGGAGGCTGCCCCGCGGTGGGCGCTGCCGGGCTCCGCGGGGCTGCGGGCGGCCGGGCCGGCGGGTGCAGGGAGGGGGAGCCGGCGGAAGGGAATGTGTTTCTGGCTTTTTTTTTTTTTTTTTTTTTAATTATTATTAATATTTCGGTTTGAGTTCGACTATATGGGAAAAGTCTCGCGTATTTCTGGACGACAAGAGGTAGCTAAGGAGGCTGCCGCGGCCGGGCCAGTAACGGGAAGGGAAGTGTGAGATTGACAGGATTGGGGAGAGGCATTTTTTAAGATCACGCTTTCTAACTACCATAATCCACGCTATCTGGGAAATACTTGAATCTCTCTAGGTGTAGGCTGTTGTCCTGAAGCATTTACCTTCCAGACACTTTTCTAAATTTAATTATTTTTTCTTAGCGTCTCTCTCTCTCTCCTCCCGGTAAAACGGCTCTTGGATTTATTTCTCACGCATCTCTATCGCGCCTTTGCCTCTGAAAAGCCACCACTGGGTAACTGAGACCTGCTATACCAAACCACTGCTACTGGAGGGACTTCCTTGAACTTGAAGAAAGGCACATCAAAAACCACCAGTGTTACTGCCATGTCAATTTTGATGCTAATAATGTGCAGATTATGACGAAAATTGCCAATCATGTTCTCTGATGGACCTCCTTTGAATGTGGAATTGGAAAAAAGTTCCCCGCACAGAGACCTGCTGTCAAGTACTAACAACCCGCTAAGGGAAGTCATTAGAAGAGACAGATAAGAGACTTGGTACATAAAACATTGTTCTTGGTGCATAGAATGTATGTTATTTAATGTTATCTCTGTTACCTGAAGTGATTTCGCACAAGAAAGCCACTTTCTTATCATCTCAATTGCCAATTTTCATTTTGGTAACTTGGACGCCCCGGGTAGACTTTTCTCTGTTAAGTTGATATTCCACCAATGTGAAGAGCCTCATTAAATCAAACCCAGATATTTCCATAATGCTCCCTACAGAGCCACTTCACTCTTCATATAATGAGATTTTTCTGAAGAGTTGAAGCCCTCATCTAACTTGCTATTGCTTGTTTAGGCCCTGTGTGAATGTGAGTACACACACATACACACACACGTACACTCTCACAAAAAAAAAAAAAAAAAAAGAAAAGAAAAAAAATCTCTATTATATATTTCGAATAAGTGTCCTGAAATACTTC